>NC_040077.1:10000000-15000000 GCF_003369695.1 Bos indicus x Bos taurus | reverse complement strand
CTTTAACCTCTTCCTGATTTCTCTCTGCATGTCCTCAGATTTATGTTCTGAGGTAATACCCCTACTCTTCCAAGTAAGCCCATGTGGATTTGGTTAACTGTCTCGCTTCATGGCTAAAGCCCCATCTTCCATGGAGGTTGCACAGGAAGAGCAAAGACTCAAATGAAACTCTGTGTTCCTTTCAGTGCAAAGCAGTGAGATGAGAGCACTTTATTAAGGTTTCCTGACCTAACTCTGACTTTAATTTCATATTTTGAAAAATCAGGACAATTCACTGCATAGAAAAAAACTATACGCACATGCAGAGAAGAGAAATCTTTCCAAAGATACTCTTATGGAAACTTTAGCTAATACTGTTATTTTTGATTAGGCAAGGTGGGTAAATGATCCTCGATATAACATGAAAGAGATATATTTGTCTATTAAAGAATCCGAATTCTCTTGGACAACTCTGATGCTTGTAAATCAACGTCTGCACAGGAGATTAGACACGTGGAATAGCAAGCACATATCTGACTTGAGTTGTCCTTGTCAAATACTAGAAGCCAATCTGGCCAAACAAGATGGTTATTATAAATCTAAGAAGTAGGCTCCACTAAGTGATCATAAATGTCTAATTTTCTTATGATCAGTTTGATTCCTCCTGTTGCTCAGGGAAATAAGCACAGAGCCTGAAAAAAGACTGAGGAGAGAGTGTCAGGAGTGTCTCAGGAGATCTTTACTACATAATTTTCCCTTTGCTCACAAGGTGAAGGAAGCAGTTTTTTTCATGTCACAAAACAGATGTCAGTTCTCCACTTCAAGACGGCAACTACTCTTTCTCCCAGACACATGTATTTGCCTTAACTACAATGCATTTGTTAATAATGTGTCAGGGCTCATTATTTAACTCAATCATTGTTTCTCTGGGATATTAGATGTTTAAACCCTGCTTCCCAGTCAACTTTACTATTTTTTCAGAGAATTGAAGGACGTCAAATCAGTAACTCATTAAGTATGTTTGGACAGTCTATATCTGGACAAATTGATGCAGATAACAATGGATATCTAGGTGAGTATAAAGTTGACTATATTTTATATATTGAAATAAGCACTGTTGTGGGTGATGCTTTACAGTGAAGTACATACAACTGGTAGAAAAAAGTGTTGATTTACTAGTGAGTTTTTTCCTTCATTTTTAGTACTCTTTTGAATTCACACACGGGTCAGAAGTAATCAAATAATTACTAAGCTTTTACACTGTTAGTTACTTAATATTTTATTCCTTGTTTTCAAAAAAGTTAAAAGCATTCAGGAGAATAAATCAAACATATGATGATGAAAAGAAGAGGATTTTTTTTGTAATTTGAAAGGAGATATCTCAGCGAGTGTTCGTAGTCCAAAAATTGAATTTTCTTTTAGTAAGGCTGTCTTTATATCATATGTTTATATCATAATGTTTATGTTTATATTATATGATAAAGGGATGAATGTCATTGTAAATGAGCAGATTCAGACACATGTGAAATGAATCTTAAGATGTAAGCGTATCTTTTCTAATTAATTTTCTGTAAATAGTATTTTGATATAGTCACAAGGTGATATGTAGTTAAGTATTTATGGCTGAAAGTAATTCTCTTTGACTAATGATGATCATTAATCTGTGTTATTTTTTTCTTCCTCCAGATGTAGCAGTTGGTGCTTTTCGGTCTGATTCTGCTGTGTTGCTAAGGTAAGGTTGATAGATTTCACCACTTAATGACAATTGGGCTTAATTGTAAATGATGGGAGGCAGTTTTTAAAATCAGCATGATGGTGACCTCATAATACTCTTTTTGGTACTCTGAAATTTAATTATTGAACTTTAGGATACTTTGCCCATCTTACCTGGATATATACTTAAATCATCTCAGTCAATATTTTTAGAGATTTTAATAAAAATTTATTTTGATTCATACATGAAAATATAATTGTGTGTATATATGTATATATGCTATTAAGCAGTTTCATGAAATTACTTGATCAGTGGAAACTGACATTGCAAATGTATTTGTCACCTTAATGAAAAATAATTGTGCAATTAATATTGCTAATTTTATTTCCTTCTTAGGACAAGACCTGTAGTGATTGTCGAAGCTTCTTTAAACCATCCCGAGTCAGTAAATAGGACAAATTTTGACTGTATTGAAAATGGATTGCCCTCTGTGTGCATGGATCTGACACTCTGTTTCTCATATAAGGGCAAAAAGGTTCCAGATTATATGGGTAAGGGTGCCCTTACAGAATTAATGCCTGACAGAATGTGCACTTCCCTCGTAAATCTCATGATCATCTTTCGAGGCTTTTCCATATTTCACCATGGAGTGGTTTTTAGGGCAGGAGAGAGCAGCCTTTCTTCATCACCTTCTGGATTCTTGGTTTGTTCCAACCAATGAGTTGGATAAGTTCAGGCTTTAGTTGTTTAAATATTATTGCAAGAAGTAGAACAAAAATATCACTTGCTGTATTATTTAAGGTGAACTAACTGAGCTTAATCTGTAAGATCTCTTTAAAATAAAAAAAACATCACCATAGCTCCTCCTGTTTTACTAGGCTTACTGAAGTCTTGAGCTGGCTTAAGTTGGAAGGCCTGAGAGGAAGAAGTTTCTTTTCTTCTTACCCTATCCTGTTTGGGTAATTGAAGAAGCTTATCTGAAAGTCTGGGTCCTGGTTCTAATTTTGATAAATAAGACACATCTCTTCAGGATTTACTATGACAGTTGGTTTCTAAGAGCTACGCCCATATGCCTGTACATAGACAGCTCTCAATTATCCACTCTGGAGAAAGTAGCTTATGTATATAATTGTATTTCTTTTTGACTGTGCTAGGTCTTGGTTGCTTTGTGCAGGCTTTCTCTACTTGCAGAGAGTGGGGGCCATGCTGCGTTTCAATGCACGGGCTTCTCATTGCAGTGACACCTTGCTGTGGAGCATGGCTTCTAGGGCTTCAGTACTTGTGGTGCCTGGGCTTGGTAGTTGTGGCTTGTGGGCCCCACAGAACACAGGCTTCAGTAGTTGCAGCACGTGGGCTCGGGAGTTGTGGCTCGAGGGCTTATTTGCATGTAGAATCTCCCTGCTGCTGCTAAGTCACTTCAGTCATGTCCGACTCTGTGCGACCCCAGAGATGGCAGCCCACCAGGCTCCCCCATCCTTGGGATTCTCCAGGCAAGAACACTGGAGTGGGTTGCCATTTCCTTCTCCAGTGCATGAAAGTGAAAAGTGAAAGTGAAGTCGCTCAGTCGTGACCAACTCTTCACGACCCCATGGACTGCAGCCTACCAGGCTCCTCCGTCCATGGGATTTTCCAGGCAAGAGTACTGGAGTGGATTGCCATTGCCTTCTCTGGAATCTTCCTAGACCAGGGATTGAACCTATGTCCCTTGCATTGGCAAGCAGATTCTTTTTTTTTTTAATTGGAATATGATTACAATATTGTGATGATTTCCGCCGTACATCAGCGTGAATCAGCCATAGGTTTACATATGTCCCCTCCCTCTGTACCTCCCTTCCACCTCTCCCCTCATCCCACCTGTTTAGGTTGTAACAGAGCACCAGCTTTGGGCTCCCTGCATCATACAGCAAATTCCCACTGGCTATCTATTTTACATGTGGAAATGTATATGTTTCAGTGCTACTCTCTCAAATCATCCCACCCTTTCCTTCCCCTGCTGTGTTCAAAAATCTGTCCTTTATATCTGCATCTCCTTTTGCTGCCCTGTAAATAGGATCATCAGTACCATCTCTCTAGATTCCATATATATGTGTTATTAGATGATATTTGCCTTTCTCTTTCTGATTTACTTCTCTCTGTATAATTGGCTTTAGGTCCATCCACCTCATTAGAACTGACTTAAATGCATTCCTTTTTATTGCTGAGTAATATTCCATTTTGTATATGTACCACAACTTCTTTATCATTCATCTTTTGATGAACATCTAGGTTGGTTCCATGTCCTGGCTATTGTAAATAGGGCTGCAATAAACATTGGGGTACATGTGTCTTTTTCAATTAAGACTTCCTCAGGGTATAGAACCAGCAGTGGGATTGCTGAGTCACACGGTAGTTTTATTCCTAGTTTCTTAAGGAATCTCCAAACTCTTCTCCATAGTGGCTGTATCAGTTTGCATTCCCAACAGTACAAGAGAGTCCCTTTTCTCCACACCTTCTCCAGCATTTATTGCCTGTAGACTTTTTGATGATGATCATTGTGACTGGTGTGAGATGATACCTCATTGTAATTTTGCTTTGCGTTTCTCTAATAATGGGCAATGTTGAGCATCTTTTCATGTGTTTATTAGCCATCAGTATGTCTTCTTTGAAGAAATGTCTGGTTAGTCTTCTACCATTTTTTTGACGGCATTGTTTATTTTTCTGGTATTGAGCTACATGAGCTGTTTGTATATTTTAGAAATTAATCCTTTGTCAATTGTTTCATTTCTATTATTTTCTCCCATTCTGAGGGTTGTCTTTTTACCTTGCTTATAGTTTCCTTTGTTATGCAAAAGCTTTCAAGCTTAATTAGGTTCCACTTGTTTATTTTTGTTTTTATTTTCATTACACTAGGAGGTGGGTCATAGAGGATTTTGCTGTGATTTATGTCAAAGAGTATTCTGGCAGGCAGATTTTATCCACTGTACCACTAGGGAAGTCCTGAAAAACTAGCTTTGATATGGTTCATGCAACATTGTGGTTAATCTCAAATCTTATATATGTCACTTCATAAGCATTATTTTTTTCCTAGCAAATTAATGTTCCTAATTATATTATATTTAAGCTAATGTTAGGATAACTACTAATGAAACTGGCCCATGGTAGGAGAGAAACATAAAAGAGTTTACCATTTTGATGTTAAAAATTCATAAATTTCCTGTACCCCACAGGATCTATCAAGAATTGTTCATACCCTTGACCCTGTAGGCTGTCCTTCAAACATCATGAAGGGAAGCAAATACTGAACCAAGCTTTAGATATGTGACAGAGGCCTCAGTCTTATCAGCCTGTAATAAGAAGTATAGAATGAGCCTGATATTTTCTACTTTAGATCAGATTCATTTATTTAACTTTAATTTTATTCGAGTATAGTTGATTTGCAATGTTTTTCGTTTCAGGCGTACAGCAAAGTGATTCAGTTATACACATATTCATTCTTTCTTAGATTCTTTTCTTACAGATATAGATCAGATTCATGTTTAATAACGTTCTGCAAAAGTCCTCATTAAAGACTCAGTGATAGGGCAGTGAGCAGAACCTCCATCCGATTATTGGTTGAAGTAGTAGCCATTTGAGAACATGACCCTGGTAACACAGTGACACAGGCAAGCTGATGGATTATCTGAGAGATACACGTTAAATATATTTTCCTTTATGGAAAATCAGTGTTTGTTGTACTGCCAATTCCTTTGTGACCAAATACTTCTTTAAATGGTTGAAAACAAATATATGAAAATCATAAATAATCATAGCATTGTTGCAGAAGCACACTTTATAGTGGTTGTAAAATGACTCCTTGGGAGAAATAATTCACATGGTAAACATATTTAGTAAAACCAGGACATTTTGCCCTTACTGCAAGTGGATTTTTATTTCCCTTCTTTCATGTACTTCTTGTCTGAGCTCAGGGTGATGAATTTGTAGATGGCAATTTCAATTGCAACTCTGTCTCTGAGGCACTGAATCTTGGTTATTGTAGTTCTGAAGATGAGTTTTATTTTCTAAATATAAAGAATGATGCAAGATTCATTTGAAGTTTGTAGGAGTGATGTAGATTTTATATTTATGTTCCCTTGAAGTAAGTAGATAAAATCCTTCCAGAAGAATAAGTTACTCCTAAAGTATAAATGAACACTTGAGGAATTATATAAATTATTTCAAATACCACTTATGAATTATTGCTCCTGTGTAATGAATGACATTTCAGAAGACTATTAGATGTAGCTTGTTTTGCAAGGAAACTTTTTTATTTTTCAATTTTTTACACTGAGGTATAATTGGCATACATTATATTAGTTTCAGGTGTACAACATGATTCAATATTTGTGTATATTGTGAAAGTGTCACCAAAACAATCATCCCTCGTCATACATAATTGTAAATTTTTTTCTTGTTTTTTTTTAATTTTTTTAAATTTTTTTCTTGTGATGAGAAATTTTAAGGTCTACTCTCTTAGCATCTTTCAAATGTGCAATACAGTATAATTAATTGCAGCTCCCTGGTAGCTCAGTTTGTAAAGAATCCACCTGCAATGCAGGAGACTCTGGTTCAATTCCTGGGTCAGGAAGATCCACTGGAGAAGGGATAGGGTACCCACTTCAGTATTCTTGGGCTTCCCTTGTGGCTCAACTGGTAAGGAATCCACGTGCAATGTGGGAGATCTGGGTTCAATCCCTGGGTTGGGAAGATCCCCTGGAGAAGGGAAAGGCTACCCACTTAGGAATTCTTGGGCTCCCCTGTGGCTCAGCTGGTAAGGAATCCACCTGCAACACGGGAGACCTGGGTTTGATCCCTGGGTTGGGAAGATCCCCTGGAGAAGGGAAAGGCTACCCACTCCAATATTCTGGCCTAGAGAATTCCATGAACAGTAGAGTCCATAGGGTCACAAAGAGTTGGAACATGACTGAGCGACTTTCACTTTCACCATGCCATACATTACATCCCCATGACTTATGTGGAATTTTGTATTTTTGATCTTCTTCACCTGTATTTCCTATCCTGCACCCCTCACCTCTGACAGCTACCACTCTGACAAAGAACCCTTTAAATCCAAGAAATAGATCTTTCTTTCCTAATAAGATCATTCTTGGAATTTTATGGTTGTTATAAATTTTTCTTTTTCTTTTTGTTTATTGGTGATCTTCTTTAGCAGATGATCATTTACTATGTCAGATTTGAAATAAATTCTTATCAAACTGCCAGAATATTTATCGAGAGAATGTCTGACTACATTTGTTTTTGCACAAATCAATACTGGAAGATCAAGCCAGAAACCCATAAAGATAAGGAAGAGAAACACTCAGCGTCTAGGGCTAGCAAGGAGATGTCAGAGGCAACTGTTATATACGTTTGACTCTTACATCATGTGTTCACTCTTCATTAAAAAAAATAGAAAGATAGCAACCCCTCAAATTGGAAACAAATGAAAATAAATGAACCCAAACCATAGTAGCTCAGTAGTAAAGAATCCACCTGCCCAGCAGGAGACCAGGTTTGACCCCTGGGGGTCAGAAAGATTCACTGGAGAAGGAAATAGCAACCCACTCCAGTTTTCCTGCTTGGGAAATTCCATGGACAGAGGAGCCTGGCAGCTACAGTTCATGGGATCACAGAGTTGGACACAATTGAGCGACTAAGCAGAAGCAGCAAATCATATATGAAATTAGTTCTGTAACCACACAAGATAAAATTATTCCAGGTGATACTTGCGTGTAGTACTCTGCCTATTCTTCCTCAGTCAGATGTTCTAATGACGAAAGGACTCAACGAAGGCTGAAACTTGACTCAGAACTTTTATTATTAGTGACAACTTTGGTATTGTAGTTTTGAAATGTTTATATATGGATGGTGGTATTGGTTTAACTGCTAAGTCGTGTCTGACCCTTGGACAGCCCCATGGATTATAACCCTCCAGGCTCCTCTGTCCATAGGATTTTTCAGGCAAGAATACTGGAGTGGGTTGCCATTTCCTTCTCCAGTTTATATATGGGAGGATTAAGCAAATAACAAAAGATGTTAATTTTCAAAGTTTATAATTCTTGTTTTAAAATTTGTAAAAATAATTTTTGAAATATACATTTAAGATTGTTTCCTCTTTCATATTTCAGGTTAGTTTTTAGAAAGTTATTTAATAAAGACAATTTAATATATTCCCAGTATACTATATAACTGTGACTATTATCACTTCAAAGATAAAGAAAATAAATATCTGTATATAATTATATTCATTGCGATTCTCTCTACATTTCTGCAGTTTTGCTTTATAACATGAGCCTGGATGTGAACCGAAAGACAGAGTCTCCATCGAGATTTTACTTTTCTTCCAATGGAACTTATGATGTGATTACAAGAAGCATTAAAGTACAGAGCAAAGCAACTAGCTGCAAAACACATCAAGCATTTATGCGGGTAATGTAAACTTGTTTTCATTAACGGATATGTAAACTTCAGTATTATCAATACATTTAATTCTTATTGCATTGGTATGTTTTATAAAACATAGTGAAAAGTGTTAATGCCTCCTGAACTATCTAATCTACTACTCTGTAGTCTAGATGTTAGACAATCCTATGACCTGGATAATTCAAACCCTGCTTACTGCTGCTTCTTTGTTTCATATTTATCACATTTAGTGCATCTCTGTTTTTAAAGATTTGCCTTTTCCTATCCTCAGTTGTTACTGCCCCATCTCTGTTTACATGCTTGCCTCAAAATGTAAATATCGAGTAGCTCTGCTGCGCCCCAGATCTATGCCCGGTAGATGTTGGGGCTGGGGGGAGGCTATGGAGGCTGGTTTGTTTTTTGTGTGACTCTAAGAAGCAGAATCAAATGTGGCTGCGTTTGGATTGTGCGTTTGTCTCTGTGCCAGCGCCGTTGGTGATGTCAGTGGGAACTCACACAGTTGTCGCGTGGTGGGGATCATCTGTGGGCCAGGATGATGGCTCTCGTGATGGTTTGGTGTGTATTCTGCCAAAGCATAGCCGATTTCATGTTTCTTTTATTAAAACACTCATTCCCAAACTGATCATCATGTTCCTTGCATTGGTCACATTTTATCGTATGAAGCAGTGCCAGGCCTTTTTCATTAGGGAATGGTGTACTTCATCAGAAAATCTATTGTCACAAAAAAGCCAAACTATTCCCAGGAGCCCTTTCTGGGATTTCAAATAGTAGCCTCAGCTTAGACCTTAATTTTCCCTTAGATACTTATTCTAAGCAAATGCAAACAAGCAACAGGACTATTAAATGTTAAGAGCAATAATCCTTATGCTATTCCCTCATTTCCCTTAACAATTTTTGTTATTGTACTAGGGTAAAGCTATTAAATGGTTGAGAGCCAAAAGTATAGAATGATATTAGAGTAACCATCATTGATATGGTGGGGATTAAAGAGTTTTTTAAAAAAAATTCTAGACAGTTAATTTTACTCCAGTTAACCAATTTTAGAGACTAACACTGAGACCATTTTAAAGATAATAAAAGGACCAGCATTAGACACTGATAAATATATTGTGTTGAACTTGCATAAATGGCAGTAAACTGATCTGCTTTATTGGTCCTGTTTCTTGGTATTGTTCCTATGACTAAGGGTCCATCACAATTGTGCACATTCCTCAGAATAAGCTTGTCCCCGAAATGACAATTGAGCAAGGTTTCTGTGTTAGTTACACGTATACTTGTTGTGTTACCATGGTAGCGACAATAGCAGGTTACAGCCATGACTTTGGGCCATACTGACGGTCAAAAATAGCATTTAGCTCTGGAATTGGTACATAGTGGGACTGTTTATTAAAAAATGATCGTTTCTTCCAATGTTGTTTTTCCTTTCTAACTTACCTTGTTTTTGTCTGGGACATTTTAAACCTATTACATAGAAAGTCAGAAGGCTACTCCAACACCCTCCCTTGCAACAAATCCAAAGGGTAGGTGTTAAAACTACAGAAGCAGCTGTCCTAACCTTGAGTTCTGTCAAGGACTTCTAGCTGTTATTTGGGAAGAGATGAAATATAATGTGTGTGTTCCCCACCCCAACTGGCATGGTATCCAAGGCATTCAGAAACATTAACTGAATTGCTCCTTTGTTCTCTAAAACGTATTCCATGTCAGGGGTGTATTATACATACGCACTCCACCTCAGCACCCCTTACAATTAAATAAGGTGATACTTTTTAATTATGTTCTCAGGCCCACAGCCCCCACCTCTCACAGGACAACCTGCCTGCTACTTGAGCATGCTTCCTTTGTATAGGTTCTGTTGGCTATACCAATTAAGCTCTACTTCTCCTTCCAATTAACTTAATAGATATTGAGTACCTATGTGGTGTCAGGTTCTATTTGAGACTTTTATATAGGTCAATGACTAAAACATAAAAAAGGTTACTACCCTTATAGAGCTTATAGTGTAGTGTGGTGAGATAAACTACAGTGTAACAAAATGTAATTTTTTTGTAAATTTTATAGTATTTTAGAGGAAGATAAGAGTGTTAGTTGCTCAGTCTTTTCTGACTCTTTGCCACCCCATGGACTCTAGCCCACCAGGCTCCTCTGTCCATGGAATTCTCTAGGCAAGAATATTGGAGTAACCATTTGTTTCTCCAGGGGATCTTCCTGACCCAGGGAATGAATCTGGGTCTCCTGCATTGCTGGCAGATTCTTTACCATCTGAGCCACCATATGGGCAATGGAAAGAGGAAAGGAGGGCAGACAGACCACAGGAACCAACAGAGTGCTGGGGAAGGAGTAAAGGGTGCAATTTTAAATAGGGTGGTCAGAGCGAGTTTCATTCAGAACGTGACATTTGAGCAAAGACTTGAAGGGAGCAAGGAAGTCACCAGGGGCAGTGTACCTGCCTGGGGTACATACCTGGGGCAATGGTCCTCAACCTTGGCATCTGACAGCATCACCTGGGCAGCTGGTTAAAACCACAGATTGCTGGGCCCCAACTAGAGTTCTTGATTCAGTAACTTCAGTGAGGCCTGAGAGTTTCCAGTTCTACAAAGGGCGCAGGTGATGGTGATGCTGCCAGCTGGGAAACTGTGCTTTGAGAATCCCCCATCCAGGAGGAGAACAGTACAGAAAGAAGAATTAGGTAAAAAACAAAAACAAAAAACACCTCAAGACAACAACATGCCTGGTTGTTTTAGAGAATCATGGGGAGGCAAGGATGGCTGGAAAAGAGAGCAAGGTGGAGAGTAGTAGAAAAAAAGGTCAGATCACATAAGATCTGTGATTTTCTTTCTCCAGATAAAATGGGATCTATTGTAGAGTTTGGAGCAGAGGTGACATGATATAACTGAGTAACAATAAGGAATACTCTAATTGCTTCCTAAGTGCTATGTTGAGACTAGGCAGATTGACACAGGAAGAAGAGGATACTTCAGTAAGTCAGCTGAGAGATGATGGCTCCAGTGAAGATGGTGGTAGTGGGTATGGAGAGAAACAGGGGAAGGCAGATTCTGCACAATTTAGTGAAAGATTGATGTCTAACATTCGAGAAAGGCTCCAAAATGATTCCAAGGTTGTTAGCCAAAGCCACTAGAAGAATAGTTTTCATCAATAGGGCAAGGGAAACAACGCTCGGGTGGACAGTGTTGAAGTTCAGTTGTGGACCTGCTGAGCTGAAGCCATTTGTTTTACTTGTAAGTGTATAGAGCAATTCAGCATTTAAATATACTCATCTGGAGTTGGAGAATGCTGTGGAACTGGAAATACAATGCCTCTTCGGCATATGAATGAGGTTTAAAGGCATATGAGGTGGCTGAGATCACGACAGGAAGAAAGAGCCAAGGTCTGGACTCTGGGCACTATAACATGAAGAGATGGAAAGAGAAGGCTTACAATGGCAATGAGAAGGACCAATCAGTAAGGAAAGAAAGCAAGAGCTCCTGGCATCCTGGAAGTGGAGTGAATAAAGCAGGGTACAGAGGAGAGCATGATGATGTTTTCAGTGCTTCTGCTTAGTCACATAAGATGGAGACTAAAGAACTCACCGTTGGGTTTGGCAATGTAGAAGCTATTGGTGATCACAACAACAGCATTTCAGAGGAATAGTAGGGGGAAAGGAAAGGAGGAGAAGAAGTGGAGACAGAGAGTAGTTTATTCTTTCACAGATTCTTGCTCCAAAGGGGACTGAAGAAAAGGGGTTGGGAGTCAGTAGCCGACAGGAGAAGTAGAGTGACTTTTTTAGTTTTCTTTTCAGATAAGAGGAATAGCATGTTTTTATGCTGATAGGTATGTTCTAATAGAGTGAAACATTTAGGAAATAGATGAAAGAATAGTTGGAGCAAAGTTCTCAAGGCAAAAGCAGTGGAATTTAATTGTACAGATGAAGGATTGATTCACGGTAGGCACGTGCATAGTTCATTTGTTTGTGTGTAGATGTTGGGCACGTGTGTGGGGGAGGACTGGAAGTTCGCTTCTGATTGCTTTAATCTTCTCAATGAAGTAAGAAGCAAAGTCATTAGCTTCAGTTAGAATGGAAGAGGTGGTGTTTAGAGTTTAGGAAGAAGATGTGAAATAGTCTTCTCAGAGTGTGAGAGAGTGAGCGGGAATAGTATGGTCCTGAGATGGCATTAGGCTCTCTGTTGCATCAGACGGTGAGATGAGTCAGTAGGGCTGTGGTTTTTTCCAGTCACATTCAGCCTGATAGGTGGGAGTAGGTGAGAGTCAACCGTGGTTGTGGTCTGCCAACAGTGTGACACAAAGGAGAAAAGAAAGAGTTGAGGAGTAAGCAAGCTAGTGGTTACATCGTTGGCCATGAAGATTAAGCAAGGTTAGGAGAGGAGAGAGGACATTAAGAGGGTGGGTGAGGAACAGGGGGAGAAAGCTGAATTGGAGGTCCCAGTGGGATCAGCAAATCGTTGGACATGAGTATTAAAGACAATGAGCCAGAAAGATCTCATCAGTTTTACAACATATAAGAGCCATTGGGATCTGAAGGTGAGGAAATGATTGAATTTTGTTTTTATTCTTTCATACAATCCATTGGTGATCTCACGTAAATGAAAGTTTTTAACCCTACTTATATTTTAAAAACCTGTCACAGTCTTTGATGGTAGAAAACTTGGCTATTTTTAAAATTCCAAATATTCTCAAAAATCTTGACTTTTATTACATCCTTATCTTTTAATCACCTTTTAGTTTTATGTATTAGATCTTCTTGGAATGTGGTAGACATTTTTAACAATTAATAATTATCACATCACTGGAATATAAATTTGTTGGTATGTTATTTTTCTGAGACTATATGGTCATTTATCTGGTTGGTAAGCATATCAGATTTCTCAAGTCTACTTAATCTACACATAATTAAAACAGGTATTACATAAGATTGTTTTATGTGAATGGTCAAAATGTGTTCTTCAGAAAATAGGAAGGTAGAAATTATTATTTTCTCCTTATAGAACTCCATATTTTAGTTGTCTATAATTATGCCAAGCTTTAATTTTTGCTATTAGAGCCTTAAAATTATTAGATGTCATGAAAGAAGAAACTAGAATTTAGAGTTGGGAGTTAATAAAAGGTTGCTCTGATAGGAAAAAATGGTTAATTTTTATGACTTATAGTGTTTATCTATCAGAATTGTATTAGATTTCACTTTTCCCTTTATGAAAATGTTCCCTCATTCATGTAAGCATATGAAAATTAATCTTTGTCTTTGTTGCCTTCGTAAGTACAACTTGATTTGGTCTTAGCGACTTCTTAGGAAAAGAGCTTAGGACAGGGGATAATTTTGAGGCTATTTTGATTTAGCAAAACCTAATCAATAATTGTCAACAATTTTTTAGAAATGTTGGAGCAGCCATGCTAGTGAGACTTACCTTAAGGTTTTTAGCGATGATGTTTCTTAATTGATCTTGATGGAATCTCTGCATGTTGGAAAGAGATTGATGTTTGGAAAGAGAACAAATGAGCCAATGAGCTTAGTGGCCTTAGCATGTTCTATAACAAGCATGAAATCAACCTGCCTGTGTATTTAGTAGACTATTCTTTCTTTGCTTTCTCTGAATCCTAGGTTTCTGAAATAAAGGAATTTTATTTTGTTACATGAGTCTTTGGGTGACTTCTAAAACCCATCATTTTCAGTAATAACTTCAAAAAAATGAATGTGTATTTGATTAGTAAATATATTTATTTGTATTTTATTTGCTTATATTTTTAAGCTATACAAAGTTTATACATAGTTTAATGAAGTACCATTTGCTCCAAAGTAGTTATGTTTTAACCTCAACACACTATGGACTTTCTGCTGAAAATCTAAGTGCAAGCAAACTATATAACTGTACTAATTTTATGGTATCCTAGAAGTAGATTGATTATTCCAACATATAGTAATTCTTTGTTAGATTCAGGGTCTTTGAAGATATTATCTTTTCCATGTTTGTCTTAGAGTTAGCACAGCTCATTAAACAAGGCCCTTAATTGAATAATGTTTAAGAAATTTATAGATGATGTGTTCTCAGTGCTTTTTAAATAATTCTGTGAGGAAAAAAAACCTGAGAATAGTCTACTGGTATAATGGTTAGAGTACCTGTCTTGGGGATGTTATCTTTTCTCTGGAAGTTTTAGTCTCAGATGTTGGACAGTTCACCCTCTGAAACATACTTAGCAGATGAAACGGTTATAATTACACATGGCCTTCCTGGCTCAGATTCCAATCTGCCCTAGTGTTCCCTTCTCCCATACCAACTCATTTCCCACATTGGCACGAGAGCGGCATTTCAAAAACACCAATCTGATCACATTCCTTATTGAAGAGTCTTCTATGTGAGCATTTTCCCCTGCCCTTGCAGGTGTAGATTAGTGGCTCTCCCTGTTCTGCACCTGTCTGTGTGTATCAGAATGTTCATTCCCCCACCACATGTGTAGATTTATGGGTTATAAACTGTGCCATAGACACATGACTTTCAGTTTTGTGTCCCTAGATCCTGCCTTCTGCAGAGTAGACCCATGAATAGATATCTTCACATGTTTATTTATACCTCAACAGCATTTTTCATTCAGTAATATTTTAAAAATATTTCTGGCTCCACCCTTTAAATAAATTCCTTCACTGCATAAACACAGTAGGAGGACACGAACCTACAGCTCCATTCTCAAGTTGGCCATACTACAGATTTCTGTGAAATCAGACAATAAGGCAGACTTTGTGTAATTTCTGGCATGTGCTAATTTGCATGCTTGTGAGTGTCCTATTTTTATGTAATTGTCCATAAAAATGTGGCATGGAATCATTATTTTTAATATAGATAGCACATGCCCATCCAAATTAAAAATTTTAAGCAAATCTACTTTTTCCCTCCTATATATTAATTAGTCACTTTAAGACATTTTTGATATTATAGCTTCTGTCCTTAGGTGAAGCTGTTAAAGTTAAGTAAGTGTGAATATCTGTTAAATACAGTTCTTGTAAGAGCACACGTACATTTTATATATTGTGAGAAAAGCATAATTAATAGCTAATTAGGATAATGAAAGTAATATACACCAGATGTAGAGAAGACCTTGTGGAAAATTAGTATGAATTAGATAACATGTGATGTGGTCAAAGCAAGCTTGTTGAGAAGAATTAAAACAGTGGACATGTGGAGGGACAATCAGTGGCTGTCTAGCCCTACACCTTGGGAATAATTTAATCAAGTTTGGTATTGTAATACTCAGGGCTTCAAGCTGTTCCATTTTCACAAGTCAATAACTTGGGATTTGGACCTTGATTTGCAGCATTCCTATATGGTCAAGGTTTCAGGTTGAGATGATCACTTACCAAGTAACCTAATAAAAACATCTCCATGTGTGAGCATGGGAAAGCCATGAGAGTCTTGAGTGCTTTGAGTCATGCTGCACATCTTCCAGGTACCACTTCATTAGGACAAGTCTAATTGCCTCCCTAGTGGCTCAGCAGTAAAGAATCCACCTGCCAATGCAGGAGACATGGTTTGATCCATGAGTCAGGAAGATCCCTGGGAGAAGGAAATGGCAAGCCATTCCAGTATTCTTGCCTGGGAAATCCTAAGGATAGAAGGAGCCTGGTGGGCTATAGCCCACGGGGTCGCAAAAATGTCGGATATGACTTATCGACTAAGGAATACTTGTGTTAGTAGAAAATGTAGCTCATTTTTTATTTAGTGTTCATTAGTTGGCAACAGACTGATTTTATTTTTTCTCACTCCTCCAAAATAGTCACCAGAATTTATTATAAGAAACTAAAGTTCTGTAATTCCTTGGTTGGCTTATATGGCTACATTTTGAAGTAATATATGCACATAATAGTTATCATATTTAACATCTTTTAAGGACTCTGTGGGAGAGGGAGAAGGTGGGGAGATTTGGGAAAATAGCATTGAAACATGTATAATATCATGTTTGAAACGAGTCACCAGTCCAGGTTCGATGCACGGTACTGGATGCTTGGGGCTGGTGCACTGGGAGGACCCAGAGGGAGGGGAGGGGAGGGAGGAGGGTGGAGGGTTCAGGATGGGGAACGCGGGTATACCTGTGGCAGATTCATTTCGATATTTGGCAAAACTAATACAATTATGTAAAGTTTAAAAAAAATAAAAAAATAAAAGATCTTAATACATACCAAGCATTGAGCTAAGTGTTTAACATACATTATGCCACTGAATCCTCACAGCAATAAAGTGTAGGTGTCATAATCACTATTACCAACCATTTTCACATGAGGTAATTGGTCCATAGGTTATGTAATCTGTCCAAGGTTACATAGATAACAAGGGAGGGACCTGAGGTTTGAACCCTAGTACTCTAGGGAGAAGGCAATGGCACCCCACTCCAGAACTCTTGCCTGGAAAATCCCATGGATGGAGGAGCCTGGTGGGCTGCAGTCCATGGGATCGCAAAGAGTCAGACACGACTGAGCAACTTCACTTTCACTTTTCACTTTCCTGCACTGGAGAAGGAAATGGCAACCCACTCCAGTGTTCTTGGCTGGAGAATCCCAGGGATGGGGGAGCCTGGTGGGCTGCCGTCTATTGAGTCGCACAGAGTCAGACACGACTGAAGCGACTTAGCAGCAGCAGCAGCAACTCTATCTTCAGACCACTTGATTTTATCCATATATATATGTTGTTAATGATGAGAAGAAACAATTACACCCTTTTTTAATTACATACTCTGGGAGTTGGTGATGGACAGGGAAGCCTGGCATGCTGCGATTCATGGGGTCGCAAAGAGTCGGACACAACTGAGCGAGTGAACTCAACTGAAGGACATAGAATAGGTGTAGTCTTTTATGTGATGTGTCATATTTATTAACTAACTTTTATCAAAAATTAATACAGATATAAGCAGCATAGCTATAATCCTTATGATAGGTATTTTTTCTATTCATTGCTGCTGCTAAGTCGCTTCAGCTGTGTCCGACTCTGTGCGACCCCATAGACAGCAGCCCACCAGGCTCCCCCGTCCCTGGGATTCTCCAGGCAAGAACACTGGAGTGGGTTGCCATTTCCTTCTCCATTTTCTATTCATTAGGGGTTATTAATTTATGAGCTTTGGAAATCTGCCTTTAGACAGAAATGCTTAAGCTAATACTCCAACTCTGAATTGTCTGTAAACAAAATCCACTGACATTATTCACTAGGATGTTTGTCAGTTACAATGTCATAGATCTACTAAGGAACTAAGTGTAAATATAAACCTCATAGATATAACTCAATTATAGTTAAAATTAATACGTCTAGTCCTAGTGAAAACACTTGAGTTCTTTTAATGGTCAAGAGGGACTTTGCTGAATCTATTTTTTTAACAAGAACTATAGTTGGGACAGATTGAAGGCAGGAGGAGAAGGGGATAACAGAGGATGAGATGGTTGGATGGCATCACCGACTCAATGGACATGAGTTTGGGTAAACTCCGGGAGTTGGTGATGGACAAGGAGGCCTGGCGTACTGTGGTTCATGGTGTCACAAAGAGTTGGACATGACTGAGCGACTGAACTGATAGATTGAAATGGGCATATGAAAACTAGAGTTAAGCCAAGCTTTACATTTAAGTTTTTAGTGTGAAAGACAATGAGTGTGATATTTTCTGAGTATAGTAACAATTATAATACCAAAAAAAAAGAAAAGAAAAACTGCATAGCTCCTATGTGCATGCTGAGTCACTTCAGTCGTCTCTGACTCTGCAACCCTGCGAACTGTAGCCCACCAGGCTCCTCTGTCCGTGGGATTCTCCAGGAATACTGGAGTGGATTGCCATGCCCTCCTCCAGGGGATCCTGACCAGGGATTGAACCTGCATCTCTTATGTTTCCTGCATTGGCAGGCGGGTTCTTTACCACCACCACCACCCGGGAAGCCCAGTTCCTATGTGGGTGGAAAGCATTGTCTGATTGTGAGCTTCCTTCTCAAATCCTGAGATTGTATCTATTTTTAATTCTTTTGTGCATAAGATACTTTTTCTATAGGTTTGCCCTTGACATTTCTTATTTCTTGCAGTTTAAATGGTCAACTGAATTCTGTTATAAATTCTCATGGATTACTTTATAGTGGACTCTTATTTGTCCATGCTCCTTGTTGTTATTGTTCAGTCACTAAGTCATGTCTGACTATTAGCACCCCATGGATTGCAACACACCAGGCTTCCTTGTGCTTCACCATCTCCCGGAATTTGCTCAGATTCATGTCTGTTGAGTCGTTGATGCCATCCAAACATCTTATCCTCTGTTGACCCCTTGTTATCCTGCCCTCAGTCTTTCCAAGCATCAGGGTCTTTTCCAATGAGTCAGTTCTTCACATCAGGTGGCCAAAGTACCGGAGCTTCAGCTTCAGCATCAGTCCTTCCAATGAATATTCAGGGTTGAATTCCTTGATGGATGATTTCCCCAGGATGGACTGGTTGGATCTCCTTGCTGTCCAAGGGACTCTCAAGAGTCTTCTTCAGCACCACAGTTTGAAAGCATCAATTCTTCGGTGCTCAGCCTCCTTTATGGTCCAACTCTCACAGTCATACATGGCTACTGGAAAAACCATAGCTTTGACTACATAGGGGCTTCCCTTGTGGCTCAGCTGGTAAAGAATCCTCCTGCAATGTGGGAGACCTGGGTTTGATCCCTTGGTTGGGAAGATCCCCTGGAGAAGGGAAAGGCTACCCACTCCAGTATTCTGGCCTGGAGAATTCCATGGGCTGTATAGTCCATGGGGTCACAAACAGTTGGACATGACTGAGCAACTTTCACTCTTCACTTTGACTATATAGACCTTTGTCAACAAAATGTCATCCCTGCTTTTTAATTCTCTGTCTAGGTTTGTCATAGCAAGACAGGAAGAAAAATAAATGAGTCTGCTTTGTTTAGTATATATTGAAATTTGCATATCCATCTAGGCAGGGCTCAGAGAATTGCTTTTTAAGGAATGCCATGTTTTTTTTTTTTTAATCTTAACCTGACTTCTATATTTTTTTTTTTACCGACTTGGGATTCTTGAACACCTTTACTATTTAGGGAAGCATTTCCTTAATTGAATGCCAAATGCTTTTGAACTTACTTTCTTATTTTCTTATTTTATTTATTTCAAGTTATTTTAGTGTGTGTGTGTATGTCAGCAGATAATTTTGATAGTGATGCAGTGTATTCCCATTTAACAAAGGGGCTATTGAATAATCAAATGGAAAAGATGATATAAATTTTAAGTTCATGGGAAAGTGTTTTTAAAAGAGAGAAAAATAATTCCTGCATGTAGAAATAAAGATTAAAATATATGAATTGACAATCAGAGGAATAAACTCACAAGTTGTTTCTTTGGGGGCAGAAGACAGTACCATTTAAAATTCTAATCACTCAGACTTTTTGATCACATATAGATAAGATTAAGACTGATAAATGTTGTATAAAAATTAGTAAGGTATTAAACTTAGAGTGTCATACAGAGGAAAATGGATTCCAAATGGGTTACAATCCCTGTGTAATTGATAAATCCAAGAACTCTTTCTTTGTGAAATGTGAAAGCACAATAAATATAGATATACTGTAACAACTAATAAGAAAATTATATGCAGAGAAAATAGCATAGAAGAAAATATGCTGAAATGCACACCTCTATATCTATTAGATAGTTCTGGTTTTTCTTTTTAATAACTTTTGTCTTTTTCCTAATAAACATGAATGCCTTTGATATGAGTGAAAATGTACAGTTCAATTTTTTAACAGTATATCTTAAAAAGAAAGGATATTTTTTTTTCACTTCCACATGTTGTATTTGGCCTTGTGTAGGAAAAGAGGGGGCTTATATATTTTTTAATTTACAGGCATTTTTATTATTAATTCATATGGTTTTCAATTTCTTTAGAAAGATGTACGGGACATCCTCACCCCAATCCAGATTGAAGCCACTTACCACCTGGGGCATCATGTCGTCAGTAAACGAAGTATAGAGGAATTCCCTCCACTTCAGCCAATTCTTCAGCAGAAGAAAGAAAAAGACATCATTGAGAAAACAGTAGGAATATTTTTCTTTATTTGAAACGTTATGTGACATACAACTAAAGAATTTTTTTAATATTATATAGTTATGTGGAAGTGAATCTTTTTAAAATTTTAATGAAATTTTTTTATAAAAAAGATTTATGGTATGTCTTGTTTTCCATTCTTTTTTATTTTCCCTTTAGGATATTGAACTGAATACTTTTAACTATGCATTTAGTCATAGCAGTGATTTCCCACATATACATAAAATGTTAATTTTCTCTTCTCGATACCTTGTCAATGAAGAAAGTATATTTCTAGCAAGGACTTCTAATGGAAGTGAGCAGCATTCACAAGTTATTCAGGTCATCATGTGTGTTCAACTTATCTTTCTCATTTTCTGTCTCCTTTTTCATTTTGTCTCCCTCTCACTCACCTTGCCCACATATTCATTCATGTCTTATTAGTCAGATTTTACTCATTTATAAACATGGCATTTATAAACATGGTATTTAATTACACAACAGTTTCTCTTAATGGCACCCCACTCCAGTACTCTTGCCTGGAAAATCCCATGGATGGAGGAGCCTAGTAGGCTGCAGTCCATGGGGTCGCTAAGAGTCGGACACGACTGAGCAACTTCACTTTCACTTTTCACTTTCATGCATTGGAGAAGGAAATGGCAACCCACTCCAGTGTTCTTGCCTGGAGAATCCCAGGGATGGGGGAGCCTGGTGGGCTGCCGTCTATGGGGTCGCACAGAGTCGGACACGACTGAAGTGACTTAGCAGCAGCAGCAGCAGCATATGCTTTTCAACCACATCTCAGGATCTAAATGCATTTTGAGATTGATCCTGCATGCTAACTAGTGAACTGCTTTTTAAAATGTATGCCAAAATCTATCAGTTTCACTGACAGTTTATTCCCAGGAATCCAGTTCAGACTTTTACTATCCAACAGCAAAAAGACAGAGTCAAAGGCTGTTTTGAGCTGTGGTAAAAGTACTCATTAAAACATTCACTTATAGCACACAGAATGCAAAAGAGGAAAAGGACATTTAAAGTCTAGGTCATATCCTGTCCAGGCAAAATTGCCCCTAAGTCACTTTAAGATATTTGAGCTCAGAATCAGCACTGTCTGCTCTCTGTGCTAAATCAAATAAAGATGATAACTTAAGAGCAAATTTCCTCTATACCCTTGTATGAAAATATTCATGGAAGTCAGTTTTTTTCATTCTTTTGTTGAACTTCAGCCTTCAATATCAACTACCTTTAAATGCCTTTAATAATGAACATCTCAATATTTTAAGTACCTAAGCTCAAATCTTAGCAACTTGTAGTTATATTAAAATGAGCTACATTTTGATTCTTCAAACAACCTGCTTCACAAATAAGAGTAGAAGGAAAAAGTTATATTTAAGTCGTCTAGAGGACGATTTTCACTTACACTTCCCTGTGCTCGCCTGGCACAGGCAGTCTCTGGTCTGACATGCCATTTGGCAGTGCCCCACTCACTCTGCATTTCATGGCCTGGCCCCTCCTCTGACTCTCTAGATTTCTCTCTTTTCTGTCTCTCTCCCCCCTTCACCTGCCCCTCTCTGCTTTCTTTCTTTTTATGTCTTTTATGTCTGTATTTCTTTGTCCAGCTTATACCTAAGGGCTTCCTGTGTACCTTACAGTATCTCTGGGTCCTATTAAAATGCTCGGAATTAAATAAATTCTGGAATCTATTGATAAACTATCATTTGTTTTCATTCACTGTATCTTCACAGTAAAAATTTCTACATTTTATTATTTTCAACAAATATAAAGTCACTGTTCTACCACCTGTGAAAACTGTATCATGCTTACGCATAATAAGCAGGATCCCATGGCAGCACCAGAAAATCGAGAGGAATTCAATGAAAAAGTCTTGGCAGCACAAGTTTTACACTCTTACAGAGGTTACTATCACAGTTTGATTAAACTTCTTTTTATACAACTACTATGAAAGAATTTTTTTTTTTTACTTAACACAGTTAGATTTTAAATTTACCTATTGCAAGAACTTGGTTCCTTTAGTCCTGGAATTGTTAGCTGAACCTTCTAATTCTCAAATTGAACTCTTTGAAAGTTATCAATTTGCTATATTAATTTTTTCTCATGTATTGTAGATAAATTATTCTTTAAAAAACATGGAAATAGGCCTACTGATTTTAACTAAAATAAAAAATATTGTCATTTTATTTCCAGATAAACTTTGCCAGATTTTGTGCCCATGAAAACTGTACTGCTGATCTACAGGTTTCTGCAAAAATTGGATTTTTGAAGTAAGTGTACTTTGCTCTCTGTTATTCATCAGGATGGGGCACTTTATATGTGCATGTGGGTTCTAAAGAATAAAGGACTAAGAACTAATCATTGGGGATTAACAACGTTTAAAGACCTGGGAAAGAGCAGCATTATGCTGAAAAAGACTAAGTGATCTATACAGCAGTCATATAAGCATACGTTCAAAGGTGACCACTTATTGAAAGAATGAGAATGGTTGAGCACCATGGTTTTATCCAGCATAATTTTAATCTTTTTATTGATAACTCAGGTATTTCAGGATGTAAGTGTGTTTTAGATTATCATTAATATAATTGTATTTATTTTTCAGACATTTTAAAGTGCCTGTTAATAGAATTTTAGTGGCAAAATGAGCTAACCTTTATTACATAATGCTTAGCATTTTATCATCCAAAAACTGTTAACGTAGTTTAGTGAAGTGTAAGTGTTTGTTGCTCAGTCACGTCTGACTCTGCAACCCCATTGACTGTAGCCCACCAGGCTCCTCTCCGTGAAATTCTCCAGGCAAGATTATTGGAGTAGGTAGCCATTCCCTTCTCCAGGGGATCTTCCTGACCCAGAGTTTGAACCCAGGTTTCTGGCATTGTAGGCAGATTCTTTACTATCTGAGCCACCAGAGAAGTCTGATGCACAAGTTGAGACTGATGCACAAAATCTCTAAGTTTATGTGACACATTTGAAAGGGAATAAACCATTTTGCTTTTCTAAATTCACAGAAGGGAAAGAGAAAAAAGAGAATACATGTAACGTGCTTAGAATAGTGTACATAGTGCAAACTGGATAAATGTTTGTGAAATAAACCATTGTAATTTTATATCATATTTATGTCCTCTCTATTGACATTGTTCTGCATGTGGAAGGGAAGATGTAAAAATGAAGATTGGAGATCTATATTTCAGGTTAAGAGCTAGTTGTGTATGAAAAGTGAGAGAGGCAAGGAGGCGTCACTGACAGGGCAGGAAAATGGGAGACTTTTTTGGGGAGGTAGGGATATAAAGGAAGCAGGTTTAAACTGGGGTAATCTGAGTTTGATGAGATTTCTGTATGTAGCTCTCCACTGGAAAATCTAGTTCAGGATTGTGTTTGGGGGTCCTCTACACATTAGTGACTTGGGAAAATGCCTGGGGTCAAAATGGAAATTTCACAAAGAACTAAGGACCAAATCTTGGCAAGGGTGGATAAATTTCATTTAAAAAGCTTAAAAAGAATAAGGAGTTACTCCAGGAGACTGGAAAAGAAACTTCATAGAACCAAGAGGAAAATCAAGTCCATGGTGAGCTAGCCAATGGAAAATGTAAAAAGAGAGACTTAATACTGTAATTTTGTAGAGATCGGAAACCATAATGAATAAGGAAAGGTCATGGAAGTTGGCACTTAAAATGTGACTGGTGGGGGAAAAATAGAAAGACACCAGCGAATTTTAACATAGAAATGTCTGAGCAGTTGTAGCATAATGATAGCATCAGAGATTAAGGGAATATTTATGTATTTATCAAAGGTTATTTATTTAATCATGGGACGATATAAGCAAATGTGAGGATCAAAGGCAGGGAAAAGAATAAATTGAACAGAGAGACTACTTAAATCCAGGGGACACTTTCAGATCCTGCTTGAATTCTCCTGTGAAGGGTTTGGCAACTGTTCACATTCCTTTTTCAATGTTTTTTGCTATCATTTCCATGATGCCATCCTACTCCCAGTCTCTTTGTGTTGCTAATTCTCTAGCCCCTCCTTCTCAGTGGTGCTGGAGGATCACTGATTTTGGCTTTGTTGGCTCTTTCTCACTCTCCCATATTTTCCCTGGATAATCTTACTCACAACTATGACCTCCCCTGGCCTGCCTCTACTGCTGATGCCAGATCATGCCTCTGAGCTCCACACCCATTCATCCAATGCCTATCACACATGAACTATTGGGTGCCTCGTCACTATCCACCAACGATACAACCATTAGATACCGAAGCCAACAACCTGGAGTTCGGCCTGCACCCTTCTCTCTTTCTTATCCCTGACATCAAATAAATTACCCAGCCTTATAATACGGCCACCAGATATACTTTTTATCCATCATACTACTCTATCTCTACGACTATTTCTCTGAACCAGGCACTCAATATCCTGCCTGAATCAATGGGCTTAACTGCTTTCTGGGATACTGGTGTCTGACTTTGCATTATTCGAATTCCTCTACCAAGATGTTTCCAGAGTGAGTTTTCTCATTTACACTTATGATAGCAGGGCTTTAGTAGTTCATTATAATCTTAAAATCTGAAGTCCTTAGTGCTCTTTCTTAGCAATTCCACTGAACTTTTGTCCATTGATTGCAGAATATTTATGGTTCCTTGGCCATACCATCCTCTCCTGAGCCTCTGTATCTTTTCACTTCAGCCTACCTATGTGGTTAGCCCTTATTTATCTTATAAATCTCAGCTGTTTCCTAGGTAAAGCACCCCCGCCCCCCGCCTCTGTCTCCAGCTACAAAAACCTGAGTCCTCCAGCGGTCCTGGTCCCATTGCACCTGTGCTCACCACTATCATTGTCCATCTCCACACTATCCTATAGGCTGCTTCAAGTGTCTGTATTTTCATCTTTGTGTCCCTAATGCAAAATACAGTGCCCGGAATGCTATTAGGTGACAAATGGATGTTTGCTGAGAATGCAGCAAGGTCCTGAAGGAAACAGCATGGGGATCAGACACAGGGAGAAGGGTTAAGCTTAGAAAGTAATTAAGATTTTTCTTTATCTTGAGCTAAGAAACTGTGAACAGATGCTGACATTAAGAAATTTTAATGTGGTGGGAGGGGAAATATAGAGAACTCATGGATGGCCAGAATAAAAACTGAGTTTGTAAATGGAAAGTGAGGGCTTTGAGGATGGGTTTGGGACCTTGTGAAGGGAACGGGAAAAGATTCAAAATAACTGTAATAAATGGGATGGAGAGTCAACCAGGAATGAGTAAAAAGGTTGACAAAGTGCTGAGTACCCTGCTGGGGTGGGATGACATATGGCAGAGAATAAATTAATTCTTTTCACTTAGGCAATGCCAGGATAGCCTTGAGCATCCACAGTTGAGGGCCAAGAAGCCCTAACCCATTTGATTGATAATTGAACTCTATACTTAAATTATCCAGATTGGCTGCTTCGATAGTCCTAAAACAGCAACCACTAACTACTTCATAATTCAGCATGTAATTGTGGTGCCTTTGTTGAAATATTAGATGAATAATTTATAACCTTCCCATTCATGTATTTATTTTCTTCCTAAAATGCTTGGTCTTCCTGGTACTTTGGCTGGCTGTCATGAGCCTTTGATAAGAAGAATAATTTTGCACGGGAAAGATTATCTAAGATATAATTAAGTGGTGTTTTCATCTCTTTAAATCAGACACCCCCACTGTCACCTCATCATCTTTCATTGCAATCTCTCAGGCCCATGAAAAAAATGTTGAAATTTATAGGAACTTATGAAGAAGGCTAATTTCCTGAAGAATTAAAATATATCTTCCTGAATTAAGATATTAAATCATTAATTTAATTATCAGTTTTTCTTCATATTTCTCACAATAAGAAGTTACTTTCCCTACTTTGCATTTTAACTTGAAATAATAATGTTTCTTATTATAGTCAAAATATGAATAGTCCATTATGATTGTATGGTAAGACACTGTTTCTCAAGATGTGGTCTTAGAGTCACCTTCATGAGAATCAGCTGGGATGCTTGGTAGAAATGCAGGCTCTTAGGCCCCAACCATCCAAATCAGTATCCATGGGGACCAGGCCAGAGATATTCATTATTAAGAAGGCTATCAGTGGCTCTTATCAAACTAAAATCTAAGAATCCAAGAAACACTGTGGTTTAGAGTTTAGATTTGAAGTCAGACTAACCTGGTTCAAGTTTATCTATGGTTTACTAGCTGAATAACCTTTTAAGAGAAGACTTTCAACCTCTTCAAACTTCCTTCCTCATCGATAAGAAAGTAAAACAGTGCCTACTCTGTAAGGTTGTTTTAAAAATAAAATGCAGTGATGCAGACCAATACATTACCTAGCACAAAGCCTGGTACACATGGACATGTGATATTATATTTTTTATAATATTATGATTGGGATATTTATAGACCATATCCCCCCAAAAGTTTCTATTTGGCAAAAAAAAAAAAAAAATGAACCGTTGCCAATGAATTCTAGACATTTTCTTAGTGTGTACTGGTTAATGTCCAGAGTTTATTGTTTCTTTATGTCCCAAGAGTGCTTCTGACTGTGCCTAGGTCAGTAGTTTTCAGTTCTGTGAAGCCTGAAGTGGCCTGAAAGCTAGTGGAAAGTATAAGCCCCACATCTTTTGCATCAGTTATGAAGGTTACAAGCTATTTCCATTAGGTAAATGATAACTATATATTGAAGGACTTCCCTGATGGCTCAGATGGTAAAGAGTCTTCCTACAGTGCAGGAGACCTAGGTTCGATCCCTGGGTCGGGAAGATCCTCTGGAGAAGGAAATGGCACCCCACTCCAGTACTCTTGCCTGGAAAATCCCATGGACGGAGGAGCGTGTTTAGGCTATAGTTCATGGGGTCGCAAACAGTCAGACACGACTGAGCAACTTCACATCAAATGATAACTTACTTGAAGAGTTTTCAAGTGAAAACTTGTCTAGTGAATTTTTAGGCCCACAGGTGAAGGGTTATGACCAACTGCTTTGCATTTTAATAAATTGTACTCTATGAGACAGAAATCTGCCTTTCACACATGAGTCCCACCTGCCTTCTCAGTCATGGTAGGCAAATTGCAATCATATGTTCTATGCCTTCTCCCAACTGTGACTTCACTGGCCCTGATGGCATGTCTGTGTCTCAGAGCTACAAACCTGCTTCAGGAGAATGTACTTACTCCATCAAGGACATGCGTTTCTGATGACTGCGATGACTGACTGTCAGCAGCAAGCTAAATAGCACTGATGCACTCCATTTCATGTTTTCATGAAGTGGAGGCTTCCTTCTGAATCTCTAAATTCTCAGGTCAGTAAACCCCATTCAAATGAATTTACACTGAGAAATGAAGATGACCAAATATACCTTTATCAACATTCCAAGTAGAATTTACAAACGCAGTCGCAGGTATCAGCCATCACACCAGCAGCTGAGAATCCAGTCTTTCATGGAGATGACTGATCTGACACTACTTCTCTTCTGTACCTCCATCACGCTTCCAGGGTAAGAGCTGGAGGTGTTTCCTGACCAAAAGTGCCCTCCTATCAGTTAGGAAGGCTATTGACTGTGAGTAACAGAATATTAGGCTAACACTAACTTACTGCAGAGAGGCATTTAATAATTTTGCAGAATCAGCAGTCTGGAGAAGGTGGATAGGTTCAGTGCAAAACTACCAAAATCTGAACATTCATGGTTCATGTTTATCTTTCCAGTTCTCTTGGCTTTTCTCTTGTGGTTATCAGATGGCTGTCACAGCATCAAGCTTCCCAATAAACAGAAAGGGGCGGAAGCAAAGTTCCATGTCCTCTTGAGGCTGGCTTTCGAGGAAGGGAAGTGTCTGAGCAGACTTGTTATCCTGATGAACCAGACTGTGTCACATGCTTCCCCCTGAATCTCTCCTGGTTGAAGGAGGATGGAGTCATCATGATCTTAGATTAGTCAAAATTGACTCCCTGAAGCCAAACAAGGACCTTAGCTTCTGCAGTATGGGGGACACTCCCTATTGCTTGAATAATCCAGGGTTCTGTTAGCAGATAAGAACGGAGATCACAGTTGGATAGACTGTGTGTGTGCACACACACACACGTGCACTCAATTGTTCAGTCATGTCCAACTGTTTGCGACCACACAAGACTGTGGCCTGCCAGGCTCCTCTGTCCATGGGATTCTCCAGGCAAGAATATTGGAGCAGGTTGACATTTCCTTCTTCAGGGGATCTTCTTGACCCAGGGATCAAACCCAAGTCTCCTGAGTCTCCTGCGTTGCAGGTGGTTTCTTTACTGCTGAGCCTCCAGGGAAGCCAGACCGTGAGCAGTGTGTAACTGCACTGCTTTTCTTACCCCCAAAAGAGTAAGTCTAACAACACTTGTCCATTTTTACAATGCTGATATTAGGAATATATGCCTCACTGATGTCACCGAGTCTGGGGACGAGGGATTGTATGCTTTATACACTAAACATTCTAATTACTAGTTCAGTCTTCCAGTCATATTCTTCTGCTAGCCTCCTTGGGGTCTCAATGAGTTTGTCTTTATTCAGTAAAATCTTCTTAAATGTCAGGTAACTGATATTTCCCAGCAGATTAAAATTTTCCTGTGCTTAATTTTTTCCCAAAGTCAGTAATAAAGACAAAAGAGGAGACATATTTACTTGGGCCTGCAGGCCACTTCCTGCAGGTTAGTTTTTTGTCAAATAAATGACTCATGTACATTGACATGGGTACATATTAATGCATATTATATTTTGTTCTAGCATCTTGATTAAAAAGATGCTTCATGACTTCAGTCATGCTTCATGACTGCTTCATGTTAGCTATAAAGCAGTCATTCATCTTACAGAGGCAAAATGCATTCATTATATTAAGACTTAGGAAGCATTTTGCACAAAACAGAACAATAGCATTCATTCAGGAAAAACATAGAGCCTGGTGCTGAAATACATCATTTTTCTATTTTCCCCTTATTAAGTTACGATTCTGTATGTACACAGTATCTTGATCTGCTTAAATTACGTGGATTCTAGGCTTCTTTGTAAATTTCAAGTCTGCATTATGCATGTTTTAATGAAGAATGAACTACGATTCCCAGGAAAAGCTCTGGTTCAGCCTTGTCGCACTTCCAGATGTGCACCTGGTCCTTTATTCTGTCTCACATAAAAAGCTGGTGGGTCTCTTTCTGCCGGCCCCTTGTTAATGATTCAAGGTACAATAAGATATATGCATATATATGTATCTGTACATGTATACACACACATACACAAAGAGTAGAATCGTAATCATGATAATGCGGCAAAATAGCTTAAAAATGGAAAATAGACCAGGAGCCTCGCTGCTGCAATGCGAACAGTGTGTGTTTCTCTTTAATTTGCTGTTGTCTTGGAACCTAGCTGTTTATGCAGTGCTCTCACCTTCTGTTGCTTGTCTAAGTGCCAACTTCTTTCCCAAAGGTGTTCAGTGACTAATGCTTTGGTTACAAGCCAGAATATTTTATAAATGTCTATTTCTAGGCAGCTCTTCTACAAGTCTTAATTAAACTTTAATGTCAAGCTGAAGTTTACTTTTGGAACCTCTTCGGTTCCTTTAGTTGTACTATGGTTCTGGAGAAGTGGAGGGGTTGTGGGACAGCCGTGTTTGTGCACATCTCCCCCCTGCCCTTAAGCACAAAGCCACCAAGCAGATGTGTGCTAACGTAACACAAAGGTTTGCAGCACAAGAATGAGCAAGTCACAGCCATCGCCTCACATGCTGGGAGAAAGAGCACACTGCCACTGAGTCAGATTCTGCCCTGAAATCTACCTGAGCTCTAGAAGAGTTTCTGCCTTGCTAGTTATCATTCATCCTTCCAGAAACATCCAACTTCTCAGACCCAGGGGTCAGAGCTAGAAATGCTGCCTAGGAACATTTTAATTCCTTTCTCCTCAATGTCATTACTATCAGACAAGGAATTATGAGGTCTGGGGGGTCATTTCCTCTAAGACAGCATCCGGTGCTATCTGAAATAATGAAGCTTCTGTTACTGTCAAAGTACTACAGATTTTAAATATAGCAATATGTGGTATGCTTATTTTGAAATAATTATGCTCTTCAGTCAGACTGCTCAATGACAGAGCCAGCAAACTTTTTACATGAAGGGACAGACAGTAAATATTTTAGGCTTTGTGGGACAGAGATCTGTCTCAACTGCTCAACTCTGCTGTCAGAGTGCACAAGTGGCCACAGATGAGTGGGCATGGCAATGTTCCAATAAACCTGTATTTGCATGACCGGGCAGCAGTCCAAAGTTGGCCTTCAGGCAGCAGTTTCTGAACCCCTACTCTATGCAACACTTGCTTTTTATATGAGAATCCTATAGGATATTTTTATTTTTTATTATTTAAACATAGTTATTTATACTGTATTTTCTTTTTTCCCCACTTTATTTTTTTGGAGGCTAATTACTGTACAGTATTGTAGTGGTTTTTGCCATACATTGACATGAATCCACCACAGGTGTACATATGTTCCCCATCCTGAACCCCCCTCCCACCTCCCTCCCCATCCCATTCCTCTGGGTCATCTCAGAGCACTAGCCCCGAGCACCCTGTTTCATGCATCGAACCTGGACTGGTGTATTTTCTAAATGTAACTTGTTAGTAAAATTTCAACTGGTTGTCAGAATTAGTCTGATTTCGAGGTTTTTTTTCAGGAATTAGTCCTGGGTTAGGGGTCTGCTCATAGATAGACAGACTGATGGACACAGCGTAATTACGTATATATGTTTACTGGAAAACTACAGAAGCTCCAAACTGGAATTGCCAAATTCCCAATGAGAGTTGAAAAGATAAATCAAATATAGCATATTTATAAACATTAGTATGCACACTAGTTAGAAGAAACACTTTACAACTCTATGCATCAATATAGATTAATCTTAAGCACAAAATTTTGAATACAGAAATGTCAGATCCTGAAAGGTTACATAGTGACTCTGTTTATATGAAGTATAAAACTGAGCAAAGCGAGTCTAGAGTACTAAAAGCAAGATAGTGGGTGGTGGCAATCATTGGAAGGGGGCACAAAGGTGTTTCTTTGATGCTGGCGTTATGTTTTTCTCAATGTGGGTGCTGCTTTCACACATGTATTCAGTTTATAAAAAGGTACTGAGTGCTCCATTTAGGTTGTGTGCATTTCTCCTTATGTGTGTTCTACCTTGATAAGAAAGTTTAAAGTGGTAAAACAACTAGGATAAGAGGGGAAGAACTTTTAGGAATTGGGTGAAACGTCTGATTTCTTAAAGATATTAGAGGTATAAAAGTAGGGACATGTGTCCAAAAATTATAATTTATAATCCTGAGGTTAATAATATTTTGCTTCTTAACAACTGTACTCTTTCCAGTATCAATGTTGCCATCAATTTATTGGTCAGCTCAATAGCTGTGCTGTCGCTAAAACATGAGGTTGTGTGGGTGGGGTACAGAACATATGAATGTGGTAGTAATAGATGTTTACTTTATCTTAATGAAACATTTGGAATTTGCATTCCATCACTAAGCAGATAAGCATGGCTGTAATTTCATAGAATGTATATAGTTCATGAAATTTTAACAGTCACTTATCCAATAGTTCCTCAATGTTCCAGAACTTTCTTTAGTGTTCAGATCAGATCAGTCGCTCAGCCCTTTTTCCGGTTACTGCACTTACGTACCACACATATACTCTGAACACTAATTGTGTTGCTAGCCTTGGAGAAAATAGTGATAATCATGACCCAGAACATTTCTCCAAGAAGACTTATACTAGTGGTGAGAAAAAACCAGACAGTGTGAACTTCCTGGTTTCTAGGGCTGCCCAGTGTGCGGGATAGTTGGAGAAACCACTTTCATTAGGGAGGAGGCAATGCTGGGTGAGGGCACTTAGCAATGAGGATCAACTGGAAGAACTTCTGAGAACTCTCAACATTGACACTCAGGCCACAACGGGCACTCACCTGTCCGTCTGGGTGTGCAGCAATGTTCTCGTTCTGATTCACAGGATGCTGAAGCATTTTTGCAGTTTTTGTAATTTTGCCCATCGATTAGCAGAGGTGACCAGTCTGCCATAAGAAATTAATTCTAATCCGACAGATTTTAGTGGCACCCGGTTGCTGGCCACAGCGGCCCCTTCCCACGTTGTGCTCACATCCCTCAGGACGGCTTCTGTTTTGGTGGAAATAGTCTGTTCTTCTTCCTCAGTTTTCCCCATGTCCCCCTGTGGCTTGGGAAACAGCTAATTCAGTGTCTATTTAAGGATCAAGAAAGAAAATGAAAAAAATCTTTTAGGAAAATATTCTGAAATAATGAGAAAAATATGTAAAATGATAGAAGCAGGAAGTTAAACAGAAAAACAGAAAGCAGTCTAGTTTAATTATAACTAAAATTTAAAACTTTTCTTGTGTAATAATTAACTAAATTTATCTGAAACCTGGGATATTGAGTTCTTTTTAACATAGATTTATATCTACTTGCATGGGGTCATCTCCTATGGTTGTATTTCCAAGTTAATATTTTATTTCAGGATAAATAAATGAAGAGATGGATTTTTAGTTCCCAAACAAAAACTAAATAATATTACTTCATTTTTAGACCACATGAAAATAAGACCTATCTTGCTGTTGGAAGTATGAAGACATTGATGTTGAACGTGTCTTTATATAATGCTGGAGATGACGCATATGAGACAACTCTGCATATCAAGCTCCCCACCGGTCTTTACTTCATTAAGATTTTAGATCTGGTAAATATCAAACATATTTTTGGTCATCTGATGCAAACAGCTGACTCATTGGAAAAGTCCCTGATGCTAGGAAAGACTGAGGGCAGAAGGAGAAGAGGGCGTCAGAGGCTGAGATGGCTGGATGGCATCACTGATGCAATGGACATGAACTTGGGAAAACTTTGGGAGATGGTGACGGGTGGGGAGGCCTGATGTGCTGCACTCCATGGGGCTGCAAAGAGTCAGACATGACTGAGTGACTGAACAACAAGTATCAAAAGCTATAATAGCATGATACTACATATTTTACTTAATTTTTTAAAGAATTTAAATTCAATGAATGACTATCAGTTTGAGGTATAAATATTTGAGGTTCGAGTCTTAATATTCACACTTAGCACTCAGGTTTCCAGTGTTGTTACTTTCTCTGTGCTCCTAAACAAAATGGCAAGTTTCTTGGGATATGACTGAGATCAGGAGAGTCAGCTTCCTGCTTCCAAATGCTACTATGGGACAGAAGTGACTGTCCAGTTATGCAAGCAAGCTGCCAGGTGCCACTGCTTTCCTCCCTGGTACATCCTCACCTGGGGCTGTGATGCTGCTCCTCGAGGTCGGGGTCCGGACGTGGGCAATACTGGTCTTCCATGCCGGGCTCCTGCAGATACTGCTCTGCGTTTTAGGTTCACATATACTGTCTCAATCCCACAGAACTTCCAAAATGCTAGAACCAGTGTCAGATTCCAAAATACCAGTGTCATCCAGCTTTCACGCAAGTTTCTCTTTTCCTGAAGGAGTCTGGAGCATCTAGAAAGCTTTTTTTCCCCCTTTTACCATTGTGCCTTAGTCACGAGCACTTAAATCCATCAATGAGGTATTAGTAATGTTGAATTCGAAAGAGCAATGTTTCAATCACTTTCTTCTTGGATATTTCTCTGCCTCTTAGAAAATTTACCCATCTCTCACCCAGAGACTTTCTTCACACTAACGGCATTTAGAAAGTGTTCTGACCTCTCACAGATATCTACTACCCACTTCCACTAGAGCCTTGGGGGCCCATCTGCAGTGGTGAGAGGAAAAACTCAGCTACTGAGGGAAACATGCACCTGTGAGTGTACATAAGTGTGTATTTCCCCAAACATTTGAATATATGTATCCTCGTGATTCGGAGAAGGCAATGGCACCCCACTCCAGTACTCTTGCCTGGAAAATCCCATGGGCGGAGGAGCCTGGTAGGCTGCAGTCCATGGGCTCTCGAAGAGTCGGACACGACTGAGCGACTTCACTTTCACTTCTCACTTTCATGCATTGGAGAAGGAAATGGCAACCCACTCCAGTATTCTTGCCTGGAGAATCCCAGGGATGGGGGAGCCTGGTGGGCTGCCATCGATGGGGTCGCACAGAGTCGGACACGACTGATGCGACTTAGCAGCAGCAGCAGCAGCATCGTGATTTCAGTGTTTATAATTAAATACCTTTATCACATTCTCACATCCCAGACAGAAGAGGGCCAATGAAATGCAGACCGTAGGAATTCCTTAATAATTTTTCAAGGAACCCTGAGTTAAACAGTGAACACAGAAACATGGCTGAAAGCTATAAGTCCAGGAAATACTCTCTGGAGAATTTATGTGAACTTTAACTATAAACTTATACACATATTTATGTAATTTAATTCCTCCTGATTTATTCCAAAATTAAATAGAAAATAGTCTTCCAAGGAAGTACATTCTCTGGGGATGATTTTCTTTTCAAAACCCATCCTTAAAATATGTGACAGACTTCTTGTCCCCTTCTACCTAAACCAGTTGTATCATTTTTCCTTTTAGGAAGAGAAACAAATAAACTGTGAAGTAACAGACAGCTCCGGCATAGTGAGACTTGACTGCAGGGTTGGTTATATATATGTAGATCATCTATCAAAGGTAAGCATTTATAGTTTTTGTTACTCACAGGAATATAAAGTATTTTCTGTTTTCTGTATCTGTGCTGCATACAAATAATTTGTTGTTATTTACTAAGTAGCTAAGTGAAGTCAAACCAAAACTAACTGGGTTTGAGATCTTTGAGATTTTTCTATTCTTGGCAATGTTCACTGTTTAAAAAAATAAAAAAATAAAAAAGCAGGGGCACCTGTTTATGTCAGGATGGGCATGTGAATGCTCAGTCAGAATTCTGCTCCCCAGTCTCACACTTCCCAACACTCCCCGCCAGCCCACCCCAGGTGACTCTATCTGCCAGGCATGTTACCTCTGCTACACAAAAAGGTGTTTCTGGCAAGAGTCCACACTCAGGTTGTTAAAGCATCTCGAGTTTTTGTCGTTCTGGACCTGCCTCTCTTTACATTCAGAGGAGGCTTTGTCTCTGCACGTCACTTGTGGGAATGCTGCCGCTTTAACATTGCCACAGACCCCACAGCTGCCCCGCAGCTCTGTCTTGAGGGGTAGCCTGTGCTTCTAGAACAGCATCTCAAAGCTGCATTTCACAGATTGTAAACAATAAGAAAAACTAAAATTCAGATTGTAAAAAAAAAAAAATGTTTTTGATTATTTTTAAAATGGGCGTTCCCTGTCTGTGTTTTTCAGACAGATGTTAGCTTTCTTCTGGATGCCAGCTCACTCAGCAGAGCAGACGAGGATCTCAACATCACAGTACATGCCGCCTGGTACTTTTCATTATGAAAAAACAACTGTGTTAGATGAACCCCTCACTTTTGGGGAGAGAAACAGGGGTCACTTTAGGGGAAACATGGGCTATGTTCCATTATCTGCAGGAGAAAACTTCTCTTATGTGATCTGTTAAAACAAAAAACCTTCTAACCTAAAGCTTTATAGCATAGAGATAAATAGTAAAATAGCAGCGTAGATAATGACAGCAAGTTTCTGCCAGCTCTGACATAAAATTTTTTTACTGTTACATCTGCTTTTATTCTAACTCTTCAAAAAGCATATTTTAAACCAACCTCCAAGTACATGGGTGTGATTAGTTTGCTCTGATGAGAATTTTCGTGCTGACTGGATTCTAAGAGTCTCTTCTGTTTGCTTTTGTAGTGAAAATGAAGGGGAAACAGGCGATGTGAAGCGTAATAAGGTGACTGTGACAATACCTCTTAAGTATGAAGTCATGCTAACAGTTCATGGGTGAGTAGACATGAAAGCCTGCTGTAAAATTCTGAGCTGATTTTGAGTTCTGTTGCTTCTTAAATTATTGGTCAAAAACAGGTTTAAGGTTTCTTATGAAAAGAGCATGCGCTGTTTCTCTTAACAACCTCGGTGTTGGCAGCCCATCGCTTAGCTGTTTGTGATTTTATCTCACTCTGTAGTCATCACTGAGACCACCTTATATTAATGTCCTGGGGGAGGATATTTCTTCCTGGAAGAGTCCACCAAACCTGTAGCAGGCCACATTCAGCCTTTTTAGCTATACACTGCACAGGCCAGGGCCCAGAGTGCTGGCGTGCACTTTGTAAGGCTCTGCCCAGTGGCCATGGCAAGTGTGAGGTTTAGAGAAGTGAAAGCTTGGCCACGTCTCTCTTGTCCCAGCCCTGCACCTACCTGTGTGGCAGCTGAACTGATACAGGAGAGCTGGCTCCCTTGTCCACTCTCTACAGCTGTGAGTTACAGAGTTCCTCCCCTACAGCCCCAGGGCCAGCATTCACTGACTCCTCACAACCTTAGTAATTCTTGGAGTGGACCCTTCTCTGATTCAGGAAGGAGATGTGAGGAGAAAGAATTTTTAAAATAGTATTGAGAAAATCTTTCATAATTTTACTGGAAAATATTAAGCCGATTAATCTTAGTTTAAAGCACATTCTTAAAGCAATAGATGATATGAGATACAGAATGAATAGATGGGCTTTTCTAATTGCTCTAAATGTAAATCGCCTCCAGTCATTTTTAATCAGCCATAATGATGGCACACAGGTATATAAAAATAAAACAATGGGACCAAGTCTCCAGTTAAATAAATCAAGCAGGGGGGAAAGGAAGCCCTATGAAGGCAGGACTGAGGAGCAGAGAGAAGCCGATGCCATCTTTCTTGGATTCGAATGCGTATCTCGCCTCCTTGATTTTGTTACGATGAGTGTGTCGTTCCGGTTTTCGATTAAACACATCTTGTTATTTTGAGCAACGAATGCTCTGCAGCTATGAAGCTGCCTCAATCTACAGCATTTGGATATATCTCTTTGCTGTGAAAAAGAGCCTCTAACATATTACCTCATGCGTGTGTGCTAAGTCGCTTCTATCATGTCCAGCTCTTTGCGACCCCATGGACTGTAACCCGCCAGGCTCCTCTGTCCATGGGATTCTCCAGGCAAGAACACTGGAGTGGGTTGCCATGCCCTCCTCCAGGGGACCTTCCCGACCCAGGGTACGAACCCACGTCTCCTACAGCTCCTGTGCTGCAGGCAGATTCTTTACTGCTGAGCCACCAAGAAGCCCATATTACCTCATATTAGTTGCCAAATATGCACAACTTGGGGAATCGGGATTTCCCTAGAAAAATTCCTTGAACTTCATTACCAACCATGCATATGTTTCATCTCAGGTAAAAGAGTAACAACCTTGTATTTTAACAAAAACTTGCCCTACTTATTGGTGTTTGAATTGTTCCCCAGACTTGGGGTTCATTACAAATAGCCAGCAGGAATTGGTGGATGGTGAGAAGTAATTAAAAAATCTGTCAGATACATTGAAGTATAAGTGGATATTGGAGCCTGAGGGCAAAGCTAAGAATTTATCTCATATTTTTCAAGTTTGCATGAATCATTTGAGGGCTGAGAGAGAAGGAACGGTCACTAGAGTGAGCTGGCAGTGTTGGGAAGGAAGTAGAGGCTATTGGTGGGAAGAGAAATTGTCACTCAAACTAGAGCCCACAGCTTTCCACTAGCGCCACCTGGGAAATTCATTACATTTTCACAAAAATTCTTATCTTAACAAGAAAGTGTTCTCACCTTTATCAAAAGTATTCCTTGGTACTTAGAGGCGTCTGTACTCTGAATTATGTCATATTTAAGAGATACGCTATATTCAGACTGTAGAGAAAGGTTTTTCAAGTACCTCATCAAATAAGACAGTTGAATTAAATCTGAATTCTTTTCCATCAGGTTTGTAAGTCCAGCCTCATTTATGTATGGACCAAAGGAGGAAGATGGGTTTGAAATGTGCACGACAGAGAAAATGAACTTCACTTTCCACGTAAGATGACTGTGTGCATATTTTGTATTCATATTGTGCAAGAACTGTTACTGAGGCACTGCTCCAGAGGACATCATATGCGTGTGATGTCCCTCAGGTTCGGGAGGCCACAGCTGGCTGAGGGCGGGGAGAGAGCTGCTCCAAGGCTCATGCCCTCGCTTCATGGGCCCCTTCTCTCCCATTCGTCCTGTCCCTGTTACTGAGCCCACACTCCTTATAGTACAAGTGGGAACAGGTGATGCCTGAAATAGGCAAAGTTATGGGAGGAGCTGACTATGCTTGAGATACATGCAGAAATCAGAATAGGTCAAGAGGAAGGCATCTTTTGGTGCCAATCAGTGAAACTTGGTCCCAGCTTTATACAAATCCTAACATTACCAAGCAAAGATTTTACCTCCACATCTCCACTTAATGTCCACTTGGTCAGCCTTACAGGCCACTGGTATATGCCTCTGTGACAAGTGATGTATCGTTTAGTAAATCTTTTTAAAAGTAGAGAATATTATCATCATCCAGAAGTATTACCATACTAATATATAAGCTATAAATTCATTAACAATTTTTTACTGTCAAACTGAAATTTTTGTTACAGCATGGATGTTGATAATGAGCAAGTAATTGGAGACAATGTCCAAAAAATTTTTTTTCAATCAAAAGCACTACTCAGACATTCTCAGAGCTATATAAAAATCTATAGAATGTGAGTGAGTCTGGATTACGCACATTATGATAATTGTAAGGCAGTGCTTTTTAAAAGGTGTATCAGAATCACTTGAGATGTTTATCCAAAACGCAAACTCCTGGGCCTCTGCCCCAAATCTGTGGAAGAAGGGTGACCTCAGAATGCTCTTGAGTCTATACTCAGGTTATTGTATTGTTATACTAGAATACACTAGTATTGGGGAAATGTAGTCTTCTACTTTTAAGTCCCCAAGAATGCTCTTGTCACAGTCCAATGGGGGTCTGTGTTCTGATAAACAGAAATTGAGTTGGACTCTAGAAGGCCTATTTATTTACAAATAATAGTTTAAAAGTATTTTCTAGTTAAATTACAGTGGAGGGACTGGGCCTAGAGATGCTTTCAGTCTGTAGGCTTGATGAGTTGTTCAAGCATGAAGATGTTCTCGGAAGTCTAAATGTTATTAGATGAACACAAATAAAGTATATTGCAGGAGAGCTTGGTGATTTTCTGGCATCAGGAAGACCTTGTCTAAAGGTCTGGGTAGTGCTGGGCCCCATGGCTGACACTGCCTTTTACAGCTGCCCTGTGCTTCCAAGACTGGCAGTTACCACCTGTCCCAAAGCCAGGCATACTCCCGCTTAATCTACGTGTCTGCATTCAGAATATTATTGCAAGACTTTGAGCCATGGTGTTTCATTTAGATTTTATAGCACATCTCTTTCCTAACTTATTGTGTTGGTTTTATAGTTTTCAGGAGGCAGTTGAGTTGCTCAGTTGTGTTGGACTCTTTGCGACCCCACAGACTGTAGCACACCAGGCTTCCCTATCCATCACCAACTGTTGGAGCTTACTCAAATTCATCACTCAATCAGTGATGCCATCCAACCATCTCATCCTCTATCATCCCCTTCCAATCCTGCCTTCAATCCTTTCCAGCATCAGTGTCATTTCCAATGAGTCAGTTCTTCACATCAGGTGGCCAAAGTATTGGAGTTTCAGCTTCAGTGACATCAGTCCTTTCAATGACTATTCAGGACTGATTTCCTTTAGGATTGACTGGTTTGATCTCCTTGCAGTCCAAGGGACTCTCAAGAGTCTTCTCCAACACCACAGTTCAAAAGCATCAATTCTTTGGCGCTCAGCTTTCTTTATAGTCCAACTCTCACATCCATACATGACTACTGGAAAAACCATAGCTTTGACTAGAAGGACTTTTGTTGTCAAAGTAATGTCTCTGCTTTTGAATATGCTGTCTAGGTTGGTCATAGCTTTTCTTCCAAGGAGCAAGCATCTTTTAATTTCATGGCTGCAGTCACCATCTGCAGTGATTTTGGAGCCCAAGAAAATAAAAGTCTCTCACTGTTTCCATTGTTTCCTCATCTATTTGCGATGAAATGATGGGACCGGAGGCCATGATCTGTTTTCTGAATGTTGAGTTTAAGCCAACTTTTCACTCTCTTCTTTCACTTTCATCAAGAGGCTCTTTAGTGTTTTGCTTTTTGCCATAAGGGTGGTGTTATCTGCATATATGAGCTTATTGATATTTCTCCCAGCAATCTTGATTCCTGTTTGTGCTTCATCCAGCCTGCCATTTCACCTGATGTACTCTGCATATAAGTTAAATAAGCAGGGTGACAATATACAGCCTTGATGTACTCCTTTCCCAATTTGGAACCAGTCTGTTGTTCCATGTCCAGTTCTAACTGTTGCTTCTTGACCTGCATACAGACTTCTCAGGAGGTAGGTCAGATGATCTAGTATTACCATCTCTTTCAGAATTTTCCACAGTTTGTTGTGATCCACACAGTCAAAGGCTTTCAGTTCAGTTCAGTTGCTCAGTCTTGTCCAACTCTGCGACCCCATGAACTGCAGCACACCAGCCTCCCTGTCCATCACCAGCTCCCGGAGTTTACCCAAACTCATGTCCACTGAGTCAGTGATGCCATCTAACCATCTCATCCTCTGTTGGTCCCTGCTCCTCCTGCCTTCAATCTTTCCCAACATCAAGGTCTTTTCAAATGAGTCAGCTCTTCGCATTAGGTGGCCAAAATATTGGAGTTTGAGCTTTAACATCAGTCCTTCCAATGAACACACAGGACTGATCTCCTTTAGGATGGACTGGTTGGACCTTCAGTCCAAGGGACTCTCAAGAGTCTTCTCCAACACCACAGTTCAAAAGCATCAATTCTTTGGTACTCAGCTTTCTTTATAGTCCAATTCTCACACCCATACATGACTACTGGAAAAACCATAGCCTTGACTAGATGGACCTTTGTTGATAAAGTAATGTCTCTGCTTTTTAATATGCTGTCTAGGTTGGTCATAACTTTCCTTCCAAGGAGTAAGCGTCTTTTAATTTCATGCCTGCAATCACCATCTACAGTGATTTTGGAGCCCCCCCAAAATAAAGTCAGCCACTGTTTGCCCATCTATTTGGGAAGTGAAGTGATGGGACCATATGCCATGATCTTAGTTTTCTGAATGTTGAGCTTTAAGCCAACTTTTCACTCTCCTCTTTCATTTTCATCAAGAGGCTCTTTAGTTCTTCTTCACTTTCTGCCATAAGGGTGGTGTCATCTGAATATCTGAGGTTATTGATATTTCTCCCAGCAATCTTGATTCAGCTTGTGCTTCCTCCAGCCCAGCATTTCTCATGATGTGCTCTGCATATAAGTTAAATAAGCAGGATGACAATATACAGCCTTGATGTACTCCTTTTCCTATTTGGAACTAGTCTGTTGTTCCATGTCATAGTCAATAAAGCAGATGTTTTTCTGGAAGTCTCTTGCTTTGGAAATTTGATCTCTGGTTCCTCTGACTTTTCTAAATCCAACTTAAACATCTGGAAGTTCATGATTTACATACTGTTGAAGCCTGGCTTGGACAATTTTGAGCATTACTTTACTAGCATGTGAAATGAGTGCAATTGTGTGGTAGTATGAACATTCTTTGGTATTGCCTTTCTTTGGGCTTGGAATGAAAACTGACCTTTTACAGTCCTGTGGCCACTGCTGAGTTTTCCAAATTTGCTGGCATATTGAGGGCAGCACTTTCACAGCATCATCTTTTAGGTTTTGATATAGCTCAACTGGAATTCCATCACCTCCACTAGCTTTGTTCATAGTGATGCTTCCTAAGGCCCACTTGACTTCACCAGGATGTCTGGCTCTAGGTGAATGATCACACCATCGTGGTTATCTGGGTCATGAAGATCTTTTTTGTATAGTTCTTCTGTGTATTCTTGCCACCTCTTCTTAATATCTTCTGCTTCTGTTAGGTCCATACTGTTTCTGTCCTTTATTGTGCCCATCTTTGCATGAAATGTTCCCTTGTTATCTCTAATTTTCTTAAAGAGATCTGTAATCTTTCCCATTCTATTATTTTCCTCTATTGCTTTGCATTGATCACTATTTTGGCTCAATTTTCTTCTTCAGGGTTCTGCAATCCCCAGATTTATCAATGACAATGATAAATTGTTTTATCATTTATCAAGAATTTGATATTTGTATTTATATTATATGATATTTAAAAATCATGTTATCAAATATTATCAAATAACTACTAAGATATATTATATATTTATATTTAACATGATCAAGAATCATGACATTTATCATTTATGAAGAAATATCTTCCCTTTATGCATATTATTAAAAACCTGTTTTATTTTTTCAAAAACCTAATTAAACCTACCCTTTTCTAATTTTCTGAGTTCTTCCGCATTATAATTACCCTGAACTTAAATATATTTTCACTCATTGCTGATGATTATTCTCTCAGCACAGAGTGACTGTATGAAAACAACATATTATTTAGAATTAGAATACCTAGGTTTCGGTCCCACTTCTTGCCATTTTTTGACTGTCATCTTGGATACAACAATAATCCCTCTTAGCATCTTCCTGAGTTGGTGAATCATAAAGTGTTAGCCCGCCTCATGGAGTAGTTATAAGGAGAACTGATCACGTTTTCTTAGATCAGTAATGTGCCAGGTACAGTCTTGAACAACAGAGATTTGAACTGCACTGGTCCACTTAGATGTGGATTTTTGTCAATAGTAAATGCTACAGTTTAGAACCAACCGCTGGTTGGTTGACTCTGTGACTACAGAGAAATCATGTACATAGAGGGCTGCCTGTAAGTTACACTTGGAGTTTCAACTGCACTGAGGCTCAGTGACCCTGACCCCCTGAACTGTATATCATCGATGTCTTTTTCTTCAGACTATTTCTGCAATAAACCATCAGTGCAAACGTTTTGTTCTAATCACCAAAAGGAAAGGGCTAGGAATAATAACCAGTTATATTATTAGCAAACATTTTAAAGTTCTGATAGTGGATATTCTATCTCCCTTTGCTGTGCAGGTACCAACTACACACCCCTACCCTTATAAATGTTGCATGAAATACACGGGTTCACCTGAGAAGCTCATTGGTATCCGTACTTTTATAAAACGTGTTTTTTGAGTGTTTAAAACTTTTTCCTTATCAGGTCATCAACACCGGCCAAAGCATGGCTCCAAATATTGGTGTGGAAATAATGATACCAAATTCTTTTAGTCCCCGAACCGATAAGCTGTTCAACATTTTGGATGTCCAGGTAAAAATGGTGTTCCTTCCTTTCTTCTAAGTCATATTGCTAAAATGGAGGGTTGTTACCCTACTTCAGTCACACTTGGTCTCAGCTATGAATTCACCATGCGTTTGTTTTGTACACTTTGATTATTGCATTACAACTGTGTGATTACAGTGGAATCTCTACATGTGACAATAACAAAATTATGCTCTATCTTTTGGTAGATGTTCTTTGATTGGATTCTCCATAAAGCTTGGGACCAATGTTGAAAAATCAGTACTTCAGCCTTTTATTATCAAATAACTACTAAGAATCAATATTCTTATGTTGATTCTATCTGACTTATTTTTACCTTCCCAGTTTTAAGACAAGCAATCAGCAAATAAATCCACTCAGTAGATTTGAGAGGTAATCCTTAAAAATCCTACTTGAATTCCAGATTGAGATGGAAGGGCAGGCTGCTGTAACACTTTACTGTGTGTCTAGAGCCAAAGACATGTTCAGTTTCATGCTAATGTTCAGTTTTCATACTGCCCTAATTTTTTTAAGGTTCAGGCCCTTTGATAAATTTAGGACTATATCAAGCCTCTAAAATTTTTCTGAGTTTTATTGCATTTTTTTAACCACAAAGATTTAACCTCTCCCAAATCTGTCAAAAAATATTTTCATATAATTTTAGAAGTATTTGATATATTTCTGAAAAGGTAAGCTGTGAAAGGTAAGTTTTAAAGCCAGGTAGCTGTTGTTCTTGCCAATATACCGGGTAAGAGTTTTCTTGCTTTCTGTCTTTGTAGACTACTGCTGGAGAATGCCATTTTAAGAATTATCAAAGAAAGTGTGCATTGGACCAGAAAAAAGGCACAATGGAGACCCTCAAAGATATATTCAGATTTCTGTCAAAGACTGATAAGAGGCTCCTGGTAAGTTTAAGTGTTTTGCTTTCCAACGTCCAGGACTGAAACACTTAAAATCATGGACCAAGAGGTTTGAACTGTCAGCTGAGTAGAGGAGAGAAGCCAGGTCAGGTAATGTTCTTGTGTTGTGAGGAGCAGGCATGATTGGAGAGCTGAGATACACCCAGGGTTAAATATATACTATATACTGCTGCTGCTGCTGCTAAGTCGCTTCAGTCGTGTCTGACTCTGTGCTGACATAGACGGCAGCCCACCAGGCTCCCCTGTCCCTGGGATTCTCCAGGCAAGAACACTGGAGTGGGTTGCCATTTCCTTCTCCAATGCATGAAAGTGAAAAGTGAAAGTGAAGACGCTCAGTCATGTCCGACTCTTAGCGACCCCATGGACTGCAGCCCACCAGGCTCCTCCATCCATGGGATTTTCCAGGCGAGAGTACTGGAGTGGGGTGCCATTGCCTTCTCCTATACCATACTAGTCATTATTTATTTAAGTGCCCAATTCATGCCAACCAGACATTTGTGCCAGACCCTTTAGGGGGTTGGTCAAGATGTTGTCTTCAGCTGAACAAACTCTGGTTGCATGAAATTTCCACTCTTTTTCATTTTAGTGACTATATGGGGGGGGGGGGGGCGGACAAGGAAACCCTCCAAAGGATCCAAGTTTGATCATAGAACATGTAACTAAGCAAATACTCTCATGTGTTTTTTCCTATCCCAGAATATTTTCATAAAAATAATGAAACATATAATACAGTTCGAATACTTGTTTTTGTTATAATTTACTATAAATATTTGTGTTTTCTTTGAAGCAAGATCATTTTTAAGTGCCACTAATGAAAGCATATCCTTAATTCCATGTTTATAGCAAGATAAATTTTTGCAAAAGCCAGAAATGAGAGCAGATCTTGAATTCCACGTAAAATATTTTAGCCATCTTCTTTAAAATGTTGAAATTTTAACATAGCTCTTTTGTATTCTTTTTAAGTACTGCATGAAAGCTGATCCATATTGCTTAAATATCTCATGCCATTTTGGGAAAATGGACAGTGGAAAAGAAGCCAGTGTTCACATTCAGTTGGAAGGTCGGCCATCCATTTTAGAAATGGTAAGTCTATGATACAGTGGCAACTTTGTGGATAAGATTTCAGACAGACCTTACAAACACAACCATCTTATACAGGTAGGATGGTAAGTAAGGAGGCATTCAACAAATTAAGAAGGTATGATTGACTGTAAAATCTGGAATGAAATTCTAAAACTGTTCCCATTTATCACTTCAAAATACACTGTCTAAATGACATGGTTTTAGTAACTAAACAGATAACATAGACTATAAAATAGACTATAATTAAGAGATTTTAGAAAGCATGTCCAACTATTTATGACTGTCACTCAAATCAGTTAGCTGCCTCAACATTTCATATATCCTTAAGTTATTTACAAATTATGCTAAAAGACCTACTATTGTATATAGTATACATTTACTAAAAATTAAGACTTCCATAAAATCTAAAACATCAAAATTTAACAAAACACATACAAGAACACAAACACACTTTTAAGGACATGAACTTTGAAGGCTTGAATTAAAAATTACCTAAATACATGTTAGACTTCTTCTTGGAAAGGAGTGTGTATATTTATGAGAAGTACTTTGAGATACAATTTTCTTATCTGATCAATATGGGTAATAGATCTTTTTCAGAGTTGTTCAGATGAGATGATCTTTATAAAGAACTTAGTACATAGCACATAATAAGCCAAAGGAAAGGACAGCTATCATGTTCTGTTAAGAGGAGAAGTTGAAATTACCACAAGGTGGTTAAGAGGAAGACACATCAGACAGGGAAATATGAGCGCTCCATTTTAGTTGTAAGTTATTTAGACTTTTGCAGTCTGCCTTCTTACTCTCCAGGGTCAGTGTTCTCACCAGTGGGTGCCAGTGGCATTTTGGACCAAATACTTCTTTGTTGCCAGGGGCCATCCTGTGCTAGTAGGATGCTTATCAGAATAGCTGGCCCCTACCCGCTAAATGCTAAGCACCCCTTCCCCATGCCTGCCAGCTGGAAATGGCTCCAGACGTAAATGACCATCCTCCAGGGTACAGAATCATCCTTGGTGAAAAGCACTGCTCCAGCTAAAGCACATAATTTATTTTTAGCTTAAAATTCTGCATGTTCTCTCCAAAATGTTAAATAACCTTTAGACAGTAGTTTTAACATTTGCAGGTCATAGACTTCTATAAGAATTTGATCAAAAAATATAGTCTCATCTACCCTAATGAATGCACATATGAAAAAAAAAATCTCAATTTTGAATAAAATTTCAAAGGGCCTTAGAGTTTGTGAAGCCCATCTACAGATGTCTAAGCCCTGAATTCTTGGTTATGAAGTCCCTCTCTCGGTGAGATAGTCAAACTGAATTCATCCAGTGATTTTATTTTTGAATGCTATAAATATTTGTACCAGATTTTTTCATTATAGCATTTGATATACTATCTGTATTTGATCAGATCTGATCAAATACAGATAGTATACCAAATACTATAAGAAAAGCCCAAATAAAATTAATTTGAGGAAATGTTTATCAAACAAAGAAAGTCTTCCCTAACGAAAAAATATACTAATAACTATCAAATAATATTTAAATATTAATTAATACAAAGGACATGCCCTTGGAACTAAAGGAAGCATTGCATTGCAATTAAATACAAATGGTGAAATAAGTTGGAGAAGATAAATTGTGAAAACTTAGTTTCTCATGATCATTACCTGCTATATGTTTTCATGAAATAAAACTATGTCTCTTTTCTTTAAACAGGATGAGACTAAAGCATTGAAGTTTGAAATAAGAGCAACAGCTTTTCCGGAGCCAAATCCCAAAGTTATTGAACTAAAGAAGGATGAGAATGTTGCACATGTAAGATTACCTTTTTAACTGAAACATAAAGATTATGGGAAAAAATATTGCTAGGGTGTTTTGTCAGGAAAACCACAGAGAGCCTAAAATACTTTACTGGGGAGCGGCGTTTTCTACAACTGTCAGGAAGGAACGAAACAGCTCTTTCAGAAGGTGATTTTGGTAGAATGAATCGGAGGAAGAACCACAGACACGGCACATTACACTCCCTGTTTCTGGTAAACATTTACCAATGTTTACTATGGTTGTGTTAGAACAGAGAGAGAATGGGAAGGACTATTCTAAATACTATTGGGGAAAATAGAGGGACTTCAAAGGAAATAGAGGCAAGTTTTTTAAATGGTGGTTCTTTCTTTTGGTTAATTTATGTAGGTTCTCCTCGAAGGACTACATCATCAAAGACCTAGACGCCATTTCACTATAATGATTATTTCAAGTAGCTTGCTACTTGGACTTATTTTGCTTTTCTTCATTTCTTATGTTATGTGGAAGGTAAGTCTTTAATCATTACCAATGTTGAACCACTCAAAATTCTATTCTTGAATTTTCTCAAAGCCAACTTGTGACTCCCACATTACTAGATTTAAGTATTTCAGTATTTTTAATGTTAACTTTACATTCCTAAGTGGACTGATATTTAATAGTATTGATCACATGTTTCTCTTAACTTCAGTACCAAAGTCTTTCTAGAAAAATATGCTTTCTTAAAGATAACTGATTTTCAATGAATATTCAATATAACAGTTTTTTTATGTATTTATTTATTTTTAAAATTTATTTGGTTGCACTGGGGCTTAGTTGTGGCACCTGATATCTTCCGTATTAGTTGTAGCATTCAGGATCTTTAGTTGCAGCATGCAAACTCTTAGTTGCAGCATGTGGGATCTAGTTCTCTGACTAGGGATCGAACCCAGGCTCCCTGCATCGGGAGCATGGAGTCTTAGTCAATAGACCACCCAAAGCATTTGGAAAGCACTGCACATTTATATGCTGAATTTCAGAAACCCTATAGTAACAACAAAACAAGGCTGTATCTCCCAAACTAATTTTTACTGACTACAATTGTCATTGACTGTTTAGACATTTAATATGTTCATAACTATACAGCAGTGATCATACAATGTTATTTTCAGGCTGGCTTCTTCAAAAGACAGTACCAATCTATCCTACAAAAAGAAAACAGAAGAGACAGTTGGAGTTACATTAACAGTAAAAGTGATAAAGATGATTGAAGACATGTCAAGTTAACAGAACAACTCAGGTTACAATATATTAAAAAAAACATTTTAGATATTGTTTACAAGAAACTTGTAAACAGACTTAAAGACTTACAGACTTCATGTACTTCTTTTAATAATGACCATGTGACATATTATGTCTTCAGCATTGCTTGGACTTTTCAACTCCATTATCTTTGGATATATTACAGCATTACCTTTGGAGTTATTTTCTCTCAGACGATAATCTTGCAGCTCTTAAATGGATTTAAAAACACTAACGCATCAACTTATTCAAGAGAAGTAATCCCTGGAAGATATCTTGAAAGTGCTTCTGAATTAAAATTATGTGGAGGAAGTAAACAACTCATCTGGAGAAGACTTAGGCTTTTAGTATCATTCCTTTAAAAGAAATACCATTCACCATATGTGTTTGCTTTGGTAAAATTAATTCCACCCAGTAGGCAATGACTCATTCCTAATAGCTCTCTGAGGATTGTTTGGAATATGTTCTCTAGAAATATTTAGCAGAAGTTTTCAACAAGCTGTCACCAAATTTTCTAATGAATAGAAAAGAACCACTTTCATTTTGAAGCAGATATCTTTAAAGACACTGATTTTTAATCTATTTCCTATGAACTTTGATCAGCAAGCAGTCTATGAATATTATCGCCTGATGAACAAAATTCAGACTGAACTTATACACTGGTTTGAGCTTAAAGGGGTGATTTCTGGATAATTATTGTTTATACAGCCATATATTTTTTTCTTTCTGTACATATATATATACATAATAAGTTTCTAAAAGAACATATATTTATATAGGTGTAAATCCAATGTCTTTCTGTAACACAATTTTATCAAGGTAAAGGTACTGAAGAGTAAATTTTAAAAATCCATCTTTAGTCAAATTTTTTGTTTATAAAAACAATACTTAGAATTCTAATTTATATTCTAAAACAGATTGAATGTTGCACTTTAGCTGATATTAGAAATATAAATACACTGATATATGTAAAATATGAAAACTGTACCTCACTAATTTTTTAAAAATCAGAGCCTTCCAAAGATGATGTTGGGGACAAATATTTCATACAAATTAGATACTGTTTAAAATGCGGACTGTTAAAATTCAGCAAACAGGTAAATTCTAATTTGGATGTTATTCTTTTCTCCTCAAGTGTAAGTATGAAATGTGCTTTCACCAGTACTATAAGGGCATTCTCTTCTGCATGGAACTAGAAAACAAAATTCACAAATTTAACTGTAAATTGAAAAATGTAGATTTAGCTTGGATAAAAATATGACATTAAAATTTCCATGTTTTAGTGATAAGTGAAATATTTTATGTTTTTTGCTGATCTTACATACTTTTATAATGAAGTAGTTTCTTTCTGGGTCTAAAATAATTTATCTTTAAATGCCTCTTCATTTGCAAATAAGTCTTTTTTTTATAATATTTATTCTTGCATATGAACTAAATGCTGATAACTGCACAACATAACGTCATCTGATTTGTTCCTACATCTAACTTGATATGAAGGTTGTGGCCAAATTTTCAAAATCTGTTATGGGATGTGATAAGTTAGGGGCCAGTCTTTACTGTTATGGAAAAGGATTTCTTCATATAAGGTCCCTGCCAATAGCTGTCTTCCTCAGACTGCTTCATTTCTGTTATCTGTTCACATATTGTGGCTGGAAAAGGAGAAATGCACAGCAATCGGTGAAGGCATTTGAGCAGCGAGACCCAGTGAGCATGAAACCTTCTTAATTTGGTGTGTAACCAATAGAAATTAAAATTTTTAAAGTAGTTCTTTCAAGAAAATATCTAGGCTCATTGATAGAAAATCAAATCCAAATTTAGAGCTGCTTTCTCAAGGATGATCCCTGAGGAAATTTAAATCTAGTTCTTTCCTACTAGAAATAACAGCATTTCAGGTTGCACTGAGTTCAGTGTAAACAGCATGCTAGAATCATCAGACAGCAGGGCTTTCAGGAACAAGAGGAACACAGCTACCTACGGGGCCACATTATGACTCCTTGTATATTTTGCATACTTTGTGTATAATGGACTTCAAACTCGAATCACTTTGAGTTTTCAACTTTCAGAGACCGTCACAAAATTGGTGCTATAACTTTTATCCATCTTTTTTGTTTTTGCCAAGTAGTCTACATATTCGAGATTTTGAGGAAAAAAATAGTACTATTTCTGGTTATATGATTTCCTAAATGCGTAATTTTGAAATATAATCTTGCTGGAATACTTACCTCATCAGGATATCAGAACATTCTTACATGAACTCTGATCTCTTGGCACCAGGCTATCGAAATTTAACATCAGAACTGATGGACTCAAATCCAGGAAGAAAGAATCCAAATTATTTCACTTTGGAATTAATCTAGGTTAAATATTGATATATCTTGTTTAAATTTCAAATACCGGAGATGTTTATTTTCCATTCCAATAAATACTCTCCAAAAACCAAAATTTCAGTTGTTTTGTATATATTTCATGTCTTATATTTTTAAGTTTAGAAGCTAATTTTAGTAACAAAAAATAGCAATTTTAATTTCTTTTCGAAATAGAGATGTTTTCCTTATTAAAATATCTGATTAATTAAAATATAACATATCCTTTCATATTAAAATTCTAGTTTCCACATTCCTCTTATAAACAACTACATGTTACTTTGGAATCATTCATTTCTTCCATGCTTCTTCCATAAAGATTGATAAGTCTTGGGTGTACTCTGTAAAGAATATAATATACATGACAGATTATTTCATTAAGCTATCATTCTGTTATTTTTCATACATAACACCTATTGAATGCAGTGCATACTGCCAAATTCAAATCTAACGATAACCAACAAACATATATTCATGGCAGAGCTGCCATCTAGAAAAAAATGCAGGGCCTGATAAATCAGTAGCACTAATTCCTGTAAAGCCCAGTAAATTGTGGCTGTAGAAAGCTCACATCTTGCAGGCCACTCAAGGAGCCCTGCACACTTCCACTCACAGAGTCATAATACTTACGGAAAATGAATTTGCCTGTTTATAACCAGTTGCTCTTGCTAATAAATATTATGTAAAATTGTTCTTATGTAAAGTATGCTTTGGAAAGATGATAAAAGCAAACTGCTGAACACAAGTATTTGTTGTGGGTAAAAGGAAATTTTAAAAGTGGTTACAGGATGCTTGGGGCGGTGCACTGGGATGACCCAGAGGGATGGTATGGGGAGGGAGGTGGGAGGGGGGTTCAGGATGGGGAACACGTGTACACCCGTGGTGGATTCATGTTGATGTATGGCAAAACCAAGGCTATGGTTTTTCCTGTGGTCATGTGTGGATGTGAGAGTTGGACTGTGAAGAAGGCTGAGCGCCAAAGAATTGATGCTTTTGAACTGTGGTGTTGGAGAAGACTCTTGAGAGTCCCTTGGACTGCAAGGAGATCCAAACAGTCCATTCTGAAGGAGATCAGCCCTGGGTGTTCTTTGGAAGGAATGATGCTAAAGCTGAAACTCCAGTCCTTTGGCCACCTCATGCGAAGAGTTGACTCACTGGAAAAGACTGATGCTGGGAGGGATTGGGGGCAGGAGGAGAAGGGGATGACAGAGGATGAGATGGCTGGATGGCATCACTGACTCGATGGACGTGGGTCTGGGTGAACTCCGGGAGTTGGTGATGGACAGGGAGGCCTGGCGTGCTGCGATTCATGGGGTCGCAAAGAGTCAGACATGACTGAGCGACTGATCTGATCTGATTGTAAAGTAAATAGCCTCTAATTAAAATAAATAAATTTAAATTAAAAAAATAAAAAAGCAAAAAAAAGTGGTTACAATTTTAAATTGTAACCATCTGCTGTTCAAATGACTTCATGAGGTATAAGATCTTAATCTATTTTTAAAAATTCAAAGTGGAATTTTCAGACATACATTATCTGTATAGTTTATGAAGAATGGTAATTTGGAATGCCAACATAGAGACTCATAACCAAAGAAAATGGTTGTACATAACAACTGGTGAATAAATAAAAAGTTATACTTTTTATTAAAATTGTACATGTGTCTTTTTATGTGTTCCTGATTTACCATCTAGCCAGCTGCCTGCTTCAATGGTATAAATGGAAACTTCTTGTAACTATCAGTTCCCTGTCTGACAGACATATAAGGTGGTGAATACTTACTTACCTAACATGGACCTCTGATGCAACTTGCATTAAATCACCATCTACATTCCAAGGGAAACAGTTTCCTGAAGCAGTTTCATGTGGTCCATGATCTTCCTCTGGATGGTGTCCACTGCTGTTACTCTTTGGGCAAACTTTTACTTCTTCAACAGTGTAAGTATCAACAAATGGAAAATTGAACTAAAAACAAATTAATGCAAATAACCTTGGTACTTGCTTTATACCTAACTGTAATGCAAATTAGCAAAGTTCACTGCGCTCTCACCTGCAACTAAACATCAGTGTTCATGCTGATGTTTTTACAGCTTTGAAACCTATCAGTATCAGTCTCTTTGGATGAAGCCTTTTCTGAAGCTTTGCAAGTTCATTCAGATCTAGCAACTGGCAAAATTATTTTCCGACAAATAGTACATGTCTATGAAACTGTATACAATAATTTCTAATTAAAGAGTAAATATTTAATACTAGTCTATTTTTATAAAGGATTTATATAATCCACTGAATTAATTATTGTCAGCTAGTTTAGCTGATGTAAACACAATCTAGAATAAGTTTCACATTTGGGATTTCATTACGAAAAGTTTAACTTATGAAGGTGAAAAGAGAAAGTAAGTCTATCCTGTGTTATTTTTGCCAGTGTTTGCCTGCCTCACCCTCACTTTAAAGATAGACACAAGTTGTAAGATAATTAGGGTTGCTTTCTGACCACTCGTGAATGATGAGACATCAGCTTCATATTTCATCCTTTCTTAGCCATACTACCCAAAGCAATCTATAAATTTAACGTGATCCCTATCAAATTACACACGACACTTTTCACAGAACTAGAACAAATGATCCTAAAATTTATATGGAACCATCAAAGACTCAGGATTGCCAAAGCAATCTTGAGGAAAAGCAACAAAGCAGGAGGCCTAATCCTCCAGACTTCAGACAATACTACAAAAAGCTACAAGAATTGAAACTGTGTGGTGGTATTGGCACCAAAACAGACATATGGATCAATGGAACTGAATAGAGTGCCCAGAAATAAGCCCACACACCTATAGACAGTTAATGTTTGACAAAAGAGGCAGGAATATACAAGAGGGAAAAGTCTGTAATCCACAGAGACAGGCCTTGGGAGAAACCACACCTACACTCCCTGTGGTATCTGTTAATGGCAGCCCTAGAAAACTACCACAATAACCAAAACATGGGAAATCTGGTGAAGGATGGCAATAGGTGAGGATGTGACACAGGAAAGGGCTAGAATACAAGGGGCCATGTGTTCTTCAATGAGAACGTTCAATGTCATCTTGATGACAGTAAGATTTAAGAATTAGAAAAGGGATAAATCATATCTGTATTTTAGAAATATCTGTCTAGAAGGAAGTGTGGAAGATAAGACCAGAGAAAAGAAAGACCAGAAGGAGGCTACTGTAAGCAAGAAGGGATTAATTGGTGGACTGGTTGTAAGAAATGAGGGAGCAGGGTCCAGAGTAACTCCAGGATGGGCAGAGAGTGGTGCTGTTGCCCTGTGTAGGGAAACATGGAACACCATCAGGGGAGAGGGCAATAAGGTAAACAGTGGATGTGCTCGATTCAAGATGCCTGTGAGTTCAATAACCTTAGCACACAGAAAGACACAGTGATCCTGCAGATCAGAAGAGAGGAGAGAGCCCTTGGTAGTGTGCAAAGTTCAGATAGTGGTTCAAGCAGCGGAAGGCAATGAGGTCACCCAGGAAAAGGTATCATGAAAAGATAAAACTACAAACAAATCCCTGGGGAAGCACCAGCTCTTAAGGGTTTTAAACTCCCTACCAAAAACGAGGGTCAAAGTGAATGCGGAATTGTATGAACAGAGAAAGGTCAGCTACAGGATGGAGTTGAAAGAACTTGAGTAATTTTTACCTTCTATCTATTTTACACAGAGATGGGAAAGGCAAGATGTGTCACCTACAAATAACGGTTTTCAATACGTTCTACAACTGTTGGCATACATGAACATTCAGTTCAACCTGGTAAAGACGGTTCAGAGACCTAGACTGTTGCTCTCTTTGGGCTGAAGTGCTGCATTTCCCTTCCTGGATACCAGAACTGCTACTAGACAGTAGACAATATCATTTTATATTTATCTTGTCTTTATAATCTTACATAATTTATATAGACTTCCATTTTTGAACATATCAGCATGAAGAGACTATATACACATGTATACGTATATATGTACATCTATAATTTTTTAACAAATGAAATCAGTCACCTTGAGAATCAATCACATTATTCTTACTATATATCATTAAACAAAACATTTTAGAATTTCTTTGCAAAACATTACAGGACAATAGCATGGACTTGAATTTTTGGAAAGAGCTAAGCCAATGAGTTAAATCTAATGAAACACACACACAGGCAACAGTTTCTTGTATCACAAGCAAGATATGACTGGTCAAGTACATGAGAAAAAATGTTATATTGTGCATCACATGGTCTCCTTTCGAAATAGTTATTTTCCTATAGATACAGAATTATATTTACTACTATGTTCATATTTTTATAGTAAGCATCTATTACTTTTAAAGTCAGAAGAAAGCTACTTTCATATTGAAAAAAAAGGATTAAAGAAAAGTTACCTAAGACATTTGCCTATTAGCCATTCCAAAAGAGAACTTCCAAAAGTAGTTTGTGCAATCATGCATCCCTAAAATAAATACCAGCTTCTCAAGGAAAGTATCTTAAGGTCATTACTCCTTTAAATTCTCAGAATTATTTAATAGAAAAAGTTTATACCAAGGTAATGACATTCATTATCTCTTGGAATATAGAATTTTGAGTGCTTTTTATATCGCTATTTTGCTTCTATTTTCTGATTTAGAAAAAAAGCAATGGAAATGTATTGCTTCAGGATTAAGAAAAATAATAAAGTTGCAAACAAAATTAGCAACATTTGAAAAGGAATACATTTCTTTAAAAATCAATAAATCACTATTTCCCAAAATACATCCATAAAGTTATTAGTTAGTCTCACAACCTACATTATATCTGCTTTTGTCCACTTTGTCTCCTTAGAGATTTATGTTTAAGGAAAATAGGACTATATCTAATTGTTATAACTTCCTAAACATTTAATTCAGTTGGTTGCTCAACAAACATTGATCAAATAATGTGGTAGGCAGAAGAGAACCAAAACTTCATGAGGCCTGCTCGAGAAAGTTTAAAATTATAAAGAAGCAAAAATGGGAGCCTTGCAGTGACTCCCTACGTAAGCAAGATTTAGTGCTGGTCACCAGCTGAATTTACTCTCCTCCTCCCACCTGTTCTCCCCCAACTACAGCCAGGCACAATTTTATACCTGTAAGAAGGTGTGAGACTGTATGGTTTTACATGCCTACTATGTACTTCAAGATTCATAATTTCAGAAATTCACATATTTATGGATCAGTTTCCTAATACCTGACTCAAAGTACCTGCCAAAAGAATATGGCTTATAATAGTTGTTGCTTCTCTTTAAAACAAATCTCTTAAGTGGAAATATAATAAGTTTCCCTATCTCTACAAAAACCACACACATCTAAGTTTAGAATAAAATAACAGCTATATAAAAGTGGTGTATTCTAAAGTATATTTCTGCAAATTTATTTCAATCAATGTAAGTAGGCAGATCTTGAACAAATGAAAGGAAAATCCAAAGGTCACAACTTTAGAGGGAGTCTGATGTCATAAAATCAAGAAGATTAAAAATCTTAGGTTTCGCTCTCCTCATTTTGAACAGCTGAGTGTAATTTTATCCTTAACTTACTCCACATTTCAGTATAACACTACATTTTCTATTTTCTCTTGGCACACGCACACATAAAATATATATAACCACCAACCCACAATTCAAAAAAGGCCAATCTGTATTAATACTGGTGGATACTTTTCAAAATTTGAAGAAAGTGCAAACTGGAAAAAAAAGAAAAGATTAATGTATTCAGAAGAAAATAAAGCCTTCTTACAAGGCAGGACTTGGTGTCAATTCTGCCAGCATCTCACTCCCCATGATTAACTGCTTTGCACATAAGTAATCCACATGCTTTAGTGTACCTGGTTTTTAATACTCGCATATCTTTTCAGGTGTTTTATAAATTCTGGTCGAGAAGTGTTTCGTGCAGTTATAAGAGCCATGCTTCCATTATTTAATCTGAAATTAAATATTTGTATTTGACATCAAAACATTTATTAAGAGATTATATCAGAAATTACTCTGTATCATTCTTTCTAATAAATAACGTTTACTAGAAGTTGTAGGCAAGTCAGATAAATAACATTTTATTTACCTAAAATTCTTAAACCATATTTTGCTGCATTCTTCTTAAAATGAAACAGCCTTTCAGATTAGTTTTATTAGACAACCAACTTCCTTCTCACCAAGCACTGACATTAAGGGCTTTTAAAAAAACGGAATCATCATGCATCCTATTCACATATCAAGACATAATTTGAAATGTACTTACTTAGGGAGTGTTTTGTTTTTTAACGATGTGTTGTAAAATAGTTAATCAGTACAAATGGTGAAACAACTAGTTCAACGGCTTTAAAAATCTAACGTTTGATTTAAACATTTATTTAAGGGCAGGTCTAAGTGACAGGAAACCAGATAAATCAAAGCGGCCCTTGGATGGATTAACTGGAGTGAACATACACTACCATACATGTTCAGTTAAATGACTGCACATTTTAATCTTGCATAACTGTTTGGTTCAATATAAGAGGCTGCAAATTTAGAGGTGTGATTTAGTGCCAAAAGCCACTCACAGATGCATCTAGCTTTAGAAGGCAGTTTGCAGAAACATGTGCAAATGACTCCTAGGCTCAGTTTCAGTGCAAATATAAAGTCATTCCAAGAATAACAACAACGACATAAAAAAGAGCTCTTTAAATCTTACGGAACCTCAGGTTAGAGCTGTAAAGGACCCTGGAGATTATCCAGTCATTCACTCAACTTACGGAGAATGAAAAGAAGTCCCCAAGTTTAAGTGATTGGTTCAAAGACAGAAAAACAAAAATGATCACTGGAACCAGAGCCCTTCATTCAGGGTCCATAATTCCTTTTACCCATCATGTCACCTCTTCCCAACTGGAAATGAATAGTCAATGATACCAAAACATGAGTGTTTTGTGTGTTCTTGATTTTAATTCTTTAGTTTTCCTGTGTGTACCTTTCAATACTTATTAATAGTTGAAACACATGCTATGTGCCTAGCACCCTTCTCAATATTTCCATATATTACTGCATTTAATCTTAGCAAAATTCGAATACAAAAATAGTTCCTATCAGCAACTTGCACTGATGTATCTAAAGATGAAACTCCTTTGCAATTTCCCTGAATCATTCAGAAGATAAACTTTGAGTATCCTGGTCAGCCAAAGCTCCTACATAAAGGCCCTTGCAAAAATGGCATGTTTGACTACAATCCACAGAAGACATCTCTAACCAGTCACCCTTCTCTGAAAAAGTCATCAATGCTGACTGAACCTGGAGAGTAAGCCATGGACTTTCAGGCCAGCTGGAGAATATCTGGAGCAGCTGGAAGGAGGCATGAACCTACTCCTTCCCAGAGAGCGAGACTACCTCCCCAAAGGTCCTTGAGCAGACGTGAGCGTGGAGATGGTGCAGGGTCAGAGCAGCACCGTGTCATGGCCTGGAGAGCACAGCTTGGGTCAGCCGGCCAGGACCTCACTTCTTGTGGGACGCTTCCTTAGGGAGGCGTCAGCTAAGGTTTCTGAGGGTAGGGGGAGGAAACATCAGGCTCAATTTCTAAATCATACAACCTTCAAAACATTCCTGGCAAGCTTCAGCACTAGAGAGAATTAATGAGGGCCCTGACATCTGGTTTTTAAGTAGTTTCTCTTCTTTTCTAACTTTAGATGTTTTCCTGTTTCTCACCTTCCTATCATTAGTCAAGGAAAACATTCTAAATCATCCCTTTGCCAGCATTAATCCTTCAGGTTAAATATTTTGCAGGGAAGTTGAAACTAATCATTAAAATAATGTTCAGATCAGATTAGATCAGTTGCTCAGTCGTGTCCGACTCTTTGCGACCCCATGAATCGCAGCACGCCAGGCCTCCCTGTCCATCACCAACTCCTGGAGTTCACTCAGACTCACATCCATCGAGTCAGTGATGCCATCCAGCCATCTCATCCTCTGGCGTCCCCTTCTCCTCTTGCCCCCAATCCCTCCCAGCATCAGAGTCTTTTCCAATGAGTCGACTCTTCACATGAGGTGGCCAAAGTACTGGAGTTTCAGCTTTAGCATCATTCCTTCCAAAGAAATCCCAGGGCTGATCTCCGTTATGAATTGCCAAAGTACGTACATAAGTCATTGTTTTATTCTACTTTAAGGAAAAATTTAGATGTGATAATATTACACAACATTCATCACCCTTTCTTCTATGCTCTAGAGGAATGTAAGAGAAATATTTTCAGACCAATGATGGACAACTACATGAAAAGTATGTACAAGAGATGGAATAACTATCGCTTGTGGATAAAATGATATATAAAATGTCTCACAAAAATGTGGGCAGTATATTCAGATGCATCACTATTCATACTAAATACAACTAAAATATTTCCTTTGATTAAAGTATCATACATACACACATACATGCCATTCTTGCTAAGGATGTTTACATCTGCACTAAAATTCAAAGTCAGGGACAGCCATAATAAGTATCAGAATTAAACAATGTTCTCAGTGACTGGTAAATAACATAAATAAAAGAGCAAAATGGGCATAAATAACACAATAAGATCATGTCAATAAAACCCAAAGAATATTATTTTAGCTTCAGTGATATTAAAACATCAGAGTTATTATTTTTCCAGTATAACAGTTGTTCTCAGCCTACTCTGATGACAAATGCCTTAGAATCTCTAATACTATACAGTCAAAGATGACTTCCTCTTGATCATATTCTAGCTAGCCAAGAGTTAGCTGGCTATTCTGACAGATAAATGTGGTTTATAGAAAAGTATCAACAATTCAATAAAAATGCTTACTAACCTGGTATTAGGTGCCAAGCCTCTAGGTGCCACTGAACACTGGCACGGAATTGCCATAATGCTGACATTCAAGAACTGACCCTGGATCATTTGCCACTGATCATTACAATCTAAAGGCAATGGAAGGGATCAGTTATTTTCCCTCACCACAGCAAAATGTCAACAGAGCCTGGCTCAGTTCTCAGGGAGGTAATTTCAGACTCACCAGATTTGGGATATCCTTGTGCCCTCCTAAAAGAAAACAAAAGAGACAAAAACACATCACACACAAAAATGGCATCTATTAAACATGAGATGGTTGTAGAACTCAACATTATAGCTATTAGACAGTACATAAAAATATGTGAATAATTCCATTACTGCATTATTTGATTCTCTGATTTATCAGTAACAATGATTTTGGTTTTTTTTTTTTTTTTTAAGACTACACCACTTCCTTTGTGTGACTTCGAAAAATGTTTTTAGTCTGCACCAGAAATTCTCATGAGGGCACAAACTATGGATTTTGTTTGCTTGTTTTTGGCTCATTGTGTCCAAAATGTCTGGCATAGAGCAGATAATCAATAAACAGCTGTTGAATGGAAAGATGGATGGATAAATGGATGGGTAGATGGAGGGATGGAGTGAACAGTTGCTTCTGAAGGCAAATGCCAAGCTACATGATCTTATAGTATCTGTAGCACTCCATGATTCTATATTCTTCACTAATATGATAGAATAACAACCAAATATCCCAAGTCTAATACACTGTTTATATCAAACTATTTTATGCTTTGGGGCTTCCCTGGTGGCTCAGAGGGTAAAGTGTCTGACTGCAACGCGGGAAACTGGGCTTCGATCCCTGGTTCAGGAAGAGCCCCTGGAGAAGGAAATGGCAACCCACTCTGGTACTCTTGCCTGGAAAATCCCATGGAAAGAGAAGCCTGGTAGGCTTCACGGAGTCGCAAAGAGTCGGACACGACTGAGCAACTTCACTTTCACTTTCATTTTATGCTTTAAAAATAGATAAAGTATATAACCTTCATTGCTAACACTAGCAAGTGGGTACTCTTTCTGCCCCCTTCTGATGCCTATGTCAGAAGTTTTCTCTATCTCCTTTATACTTTAATAAAACTTTATTACATAAAAAAAATAGATAAAGATTCCTGTATTACTTTGAGTGAAGCTTTTAACTTACCTTTCCTCTAAATCCTGAGAGCTGTTAAATGGTAAAAATGATATTTCACATTCTTCTGGCCTACAACATAATGAAAACTGTTTTTAGCAGTCATTGACTCTGGGATATGAAATTTGGGGTTTAAAGAAAAAAGACTTACTTTAGTTTTGCCAGTGCCTTCATGATAGCAAAATCCATCCGCTGGTTAGGGGACATCCATCGATGATTTTCTGCCACAGCCAAAGCTCTTCCACCAAAGCCAAACATGGCTGAGAACCCAAAGCGAAGAAACTTGCCAATGGTGCTGAAGGTACAGACGTCGACTGGCTGTATGTGCCCTTGAATGTTATGCCGAATATTCGTGTCAGTAAATACAGTCAAGACGGCAAACACAGAAGAGCATATTCATTTACTCATGGAAGAAGAAAGTGTCAGGCTACTTTATAATGTAATAAATATGCTGCTTTATCTTCCACTCTTTTTACCTACAGTGACTGCAACTGCCATTTATAGCTTTTTCAGGTACTAAACGAAGAAAAAGAAAGCAGTACATTTTGCAGTTTACTGCTCTTTTAAACAAAACATTGCTAAGGAAGTCAAGTTGAAGTACATGTGCAAAGTACACTCAGATTTAACAGATTTGCATATATTAGTGCTTATATGCTTTATATCAGTAGAGATAATAAAAGGTCTAGTAGAAGGACACAGGCTGGAGATTTTTTTCTTGTGCTTTTTTTTTTTTAATTTTAATAACCAGTCCCAGAGTTCTGATAGTGAAACAACAGTTTCTGATATTGTGCATGGATTTTCTTGAGCTGGTTATAAAGTTGGGATCTTGAATATCATTGTATTTTTTCCTATCCAGATTACAGTAAAACTATATTTTCTACTCTTTAGAGCACCTGTATTGTGAAAAATCATCAGTCAAAATAGTGAAACTTTGACTAAAATTTTCAGTTTTTATTCAAACACTTTTCTGCTTTGAGAGATAAAGAAGCTGTCTTGGCAAGTCTGGAGGAAATAAAATAATCTTCCTTAGAAAACATGAACTTCTTTGGAAGAATTCTTACCCATTATAATGTGCAAAGTTGCAGTTACCACATGTGAAACTCCATGGAGAGAATGTGCCAATACATTAGTAGATCCTGCCAAATCAAATGTAAAATGTGGATGATCAGTGTAGCAAACATTTTATGAGGTTTTTATTTGTCTTTCTTAATGTGGCATGTTACGTTGATTTATTTGGTATGATGAACCATCCTTGTGAACCTGGGATAAATCCCACTTGAACGTGGTATATGATCTTTTTTATGTGTTGTTGAGTTCCATTTGCTAACATTTTGTGGGGAATTTTTACACCTAAATTCAAAGATAATGGCCTGTAATCTTTTTTCAGGGGTGTCATTGTCTGGTTTTGGTATGAGGGTGATGGTGGCTTCATAGAATGTCTTTAAGAGTATTCCTTCCTTTTCTTTTTTTTTTTTTTCTTTCTTTTTTTGGATGCTTTTATTATATCTTTTTAATTTAAATTTATTTTAATTAGAGGCTAATTACTTTACAATATTGTATTGGTTTTGCCATACATCAACATGAATCCACCATGGGTGTACACGTGTTCCCAATCCTGAACACCCCTCCCACCTCCCTCCCCATACCATCCCTCTGGGTCATCCCAGTGCACCAGCCCCAAGCATCCTGTATCCTGCATTGAACCTGGACTGGCAATTCGTTTCTTATATGATATTACACATGTTTCAATGCCATTCTCCCAAATCATCCCCCACCTCCCTCTCCCACAGAGTCCAAAAGACTGTTCTTTACATCTGTGTCTCTTTTGCTGTCTCGCATACAGGGTTATCATTACCATCTTTCTAAATTCCATATATATGCATTAGTATACAGTATTGGTGTTTTTCTTTCTGGCTTACTTCACTCTGTATAATCAGCTCCAGTTTCATCCACCTCATTAGAACTGATTTGAATATATTCTTTTTCTTTTCAATTTTTTTGAAGAGTCTGAGAAGAATTGGTATAAGTTATCCTTGAATGTCTGATAGAATTTGCCTGTGAAGCCATCTGGTCCCAGACTTTTGTTTGTAGGAAGTTTTTTTTTTTTTTAATTACAGATTCTATTTCACTTCTAATTATCAGTCTGTCCAAATTATCTATTTCATTTTAAACTAGCCATTTGCTCTTACTTTATAGAGATGTCACTATGTAATGTTTAAATGAAAAATTACATGGAGGTTTGTAAATTTTTGTTCACATCATAGATGCACACCAGATGGCTACTGAATTATTAATCTTTAAATAACTTAAAAATTAGAAAACAATTTATAGTATCTACTTGCTCACAGCTTCTTCCATTGTGAATGTATATTTTCTACCTGAAAGAGTGTTAGCTATATCGAAATCTGCCCCATCCAACTTTAATAAACAAGCTTCTAACTTCTTTACCAAAAAGAGCACCAACAGTAGAAGGATGGCTCTGGAAAGCAGAGACAAACACATAAACACACAAAAAAGGCCAAATAATAACTAAGAAAAAATATAAAATCACTGTCAAGTACAAGAGATAGGCTTTAAATTCTTTCTAAAGCTCTTTGTGCAAGGTAATGCTCAAAATCCTTCAAACTAGGCTTCAGCAGTACATGAACTGAGAAATTCCAGATGTACAAGCTGGATTTAGAAAAGGCAGCGGAACCAGAGATCAAATTGCCAACATCCGCTGGATCATAGATAAAACAAGGGCATTCCAAAAACACCACCTACTTCTGCTTCATTGACTATGTTAAAGCCTTTGACTGTGTGGATCACAATAAACTGTGGAAAATTCTGAAAGAGATGGGAACACCAGACCACCTGATCTGTCTCCTGAAAAACCTGTATGCAGGCCAAGAAGCCACAGTTAGAACCAGACATGGAACGATGAACTGGTTCTAAATTGGGAAAGGAGTACGTCAAGGCTGCATATTGTCACCGTGCTTATTTAACTTCTATGCACAGTACATCATGTGAAATGCTGGACTGGATGAATCACAAGCTGGAATCAAGATTGCTGGGAAAAACATCAACAACTTCAGATATACAGATGGTACCACTCAAAGGCAGAAAGCAACGAGGAAGTAAAGAGCCCCTTAGTGAGGATAAAAGAGATTGAAAAAGCTGACTTAAAATTCAGACTTCCAAAAATTAAGATCATGGCATCTGGTCCCATCATATCATGGCAAATAGATAAAAAGTGGAAACAGTGACAAATTTCATTGTCTTAAGAGTCAAAAATCACTGCAGATGGTGACTGCAGCCATGAAATTAAACCGTGCTTACTCCTTGGAAGAAAAGCTATGATAAAACTAGGCAGTGTATTAAAAAGCAGAGACATCACTTTGTAGACAAAAGTCAGTACAGTTAAAACTATGGTTTTTCCAGTTAGTCATGCATGGATGTAACAGCTGGACCATAAAGAAGGCTGAGAGTCAAAGAATTGATGCTTTTAAATTGTGGTAGTGGAGAAGATTCTTGAGAGTCCCTTGAACAGCAAGGAGATCAAACCAGTCAATCCTAAAGGAAATCAGTCCTGAATAATCACTGGAAGGACTGATGCTGAAGCCTCAATACTCTGACCACCTGATGCAAAAAGCCAACTCATTGGAAAAGACCCTGATGCTGGGAAAGATTGAGGGCCAGAGGAGAAAGGGGCAACAGAGGATGAGATGGAGATGGTGAAGGACAGGGAAGCCTGAACTGCTCCAGTTCGTGGAGTTGCAAAGAGTCAGACATGACTTAGCAACTGAAAACAACAAAGCTCTTAACCAAGTTGGGGGTCTCTTCTATTATCTGAGATATTGTATCATAGATGAAGAAAACACTTCTTTCCATGGTATCTGCCACAGTATAAGAATCTGTATTGAGACACAGATTTCTCTATATCACTAGGATAATTTAGGATCCATATGAATTTTTCCCACCAGCCTACACAGAAAAAGAGCTCTCTCAAGTCACACCCCTGTAATACTTATGTGTCTGAGATCTTGCGGTAAAGGTCTGTTTTCAAAGGGGAAAATACCAGCTAGCCCATTCCCAGGGAGTAAAAAGGATTTAAAATTAAGAAGTTATCATTTTTCTTGATTTAAGTCCAGTAACTGCCAAGAGCTGTGCTAGCATGGATGTATTGTGTACTACAGCTATCAGGCTTCGCTGGTGGCTCACACAGCAAAGAATCCACCCACAGTGCGGGAGACCTGGGTTCAATCCCCAGGTTGGGAAGATCCCCTGGAGGAGAGCACGGCAACCCACTCCAGTATTCTAGCCTGGAGAATCCCCATGGACAGAGGAGCCTGGCAGACTATGGTCTATCAGGTCACAAAGAGTTGGACATGACTAAGTGACTAAGCACATACACACTATAGCTATCGAGGCAAAGACTAGTCCCCTGGCTTTGCTAGTGAGAAACTTTCCTGTGTGGTCCCTTTGATTTGTCACTTTGAGTGGATATATGCTTGGGTTCTCAGTTGAAGTTGAGACAGTGCAACCATTATCAAACAATACAATAATAATCATGAGGTACCTACCTAAGCATTGAGATTTTCACACCTCTAATGATACCAATGCAAAGAAATGTCCACCTTGACCAACTGGTAAACTGGTTTTAACTGACTCATCAAAAGGTAGTTTATGTTCTGACCCTTGTTACTCAAAATATGTCCCATAATCAAACAGCAATGGCCACATCTCCCTGTTTATTACAATGTTGATTGTGAAGTCCCACTCCATGCCTAACAAGTCATAGTCTGCATTTTATAAGATCTTCAGGTTATGTATAATATAAGGAGAGGTCCTTCTCCAGAATTTATGGTTCAAGGATCAGCTGCATCAACATTATCTGCTAGAGCGTATTAAAAAGGGAAATTTCTGGATTCCACCTCCAACCTTTGGAAAGGGAGTAGCTGGGAGTAGGGCCCAGATGTCCATGTCTTAGCAAGTTTTCCAGGTAACTTTTATGCACTCTAAGGTCTGAGAAAAGTGGTCCAGAAATCTGTTCCTCAGTGGATCTTTACCAGCTGTCAATCACCTCAGTTCAGTTCAGTCGCTCAGTCGTGTCCAACTCTTTGAGACCCCATGAATCGCAGCATGCCAGGCCTCCCTGTCCATCACCAACTCCTGGAGGTCACTCAGACTCACATCCGTTGAGTCAGTGATGCCATCCAGCCATCTCCTCCTCTGTCATCCCCTTCTCCTCCTGCCCCCAGTCCCTCCCAGCATCAGAGTCTTTACCAATGAGTCAACTCTTCGCATGAGGTGGCCAAAGTACTGGAGTTTCAGCTTTAGCATCATTCCTTCCAAAGAAATCCCAGGGCTGATCTCCTTCAGAATGGACTGGTTGGATCTCCTTGCAGTCCAAGGGACTCTCAAGAGTCTTCTCCAACACCACAGTTCAAAAGCATCAGTTCTTCGGCGCTCAGCCTTCTTCACGGTCCAACTCTCACATCCATACATGACCACAGGAAAAACCATAGCCTTGACTAGACGAACCTTTGTTGGCAAAGTAATGTCTCTGCTTTTGAATATGCTATCTAGGTTGGTCATAACTTTCCTTCCAAGGAGTAAGCGTCTTTTAATTTCATGGCTGCAGTCACCATCTGCAGTGATTTTGGAGCCCAAAAAAATAAAGTCTGACACTGTTTCCTAGGCCTTTCCAACGATCCTTTAACCCTCCAAAGGCTGCCTTTGGACCTCTAATTGCTAATTAATCTAGACTAGGTGAGGGTAGGGGGAAGCAAAAACAAATCAATCCATTTTACTTCCCAACCAGATTATGTTGAAGGTTTTGGAGAAGGCTACATAACTAGAGTGATATATTTAAGATTATCAATGGATTACAGTACTCTATGAAACACACTTCCTCCATTACCATGGTTAACTAGGAGCAGGCCATAAAAGCATTCCTCTAGAAAGACTATTTAAAAACATAATGTAATGTTGTCATGTGCAGTAGAGAATGACACATATCATGACTCAAGAAAAATAAAGACCATTTATTCCCTTGAGTTTGAAGTATGCTAAGTATGCCCAAACACAAATCCTCTTAGAAAGCTAGAGATTGCTTTTTATTTTTTTGTCTTCTCAGGCTTTGCAAATTTGCCACTTTCCTTTAATTCCACTGAACTGGCAATGATAACAGACATGACCAGAAGTCAGAAAATCATTTTAGTCATCTTCTACTCTGCTTAAGCTATACCTTAATCCTGAAGAACTTATTTTTTAACACTCTGAATTTAAGAGGAAAGTTGATGAAGAAAGTAGATGTAAAATTATAAAACTGTAGATTGCTTCATATTTTTGTTTGAATAATCTAAAAGAGTACAATTTCCTGAAACAAAATGTGCTCCATCCAAAAAGATATCTACATGCCAAAAGAACATGCTGCTCACATAAATAAAAACTATGTAATTTTAGCATTCTCACAAAAGCTATAAATGTTCTGCCTCGAGGTAAACATTTTAATTAGCCTGAAAAGTTGTTTTTCTTAACACTACCAGCAACTTTACTCACTGCCACCTCCCCAAATCTGCTAAAATGTGCCACATCCAACGAGTAAGGACAGAAGCAGCAGATCATCTAACGCATGACTGATGGAAGAACCAGGCAGAAACTACGGAGGCAAAAAGAAAAAAAAAAAATTGTCCTTGGAAGTGCAAGCACTTCTGCAGAACAATTAACTTAATTAACCAGACATCATGAATATTCATAAAGCCATTAATGTCTCCCACATCCAAACAGATAAATGTGATGTAATGACTTCCTAGTCAAGCATATCTAAAATTCTCATGAAAACTGCACCTACACTTCGGTTCTTTGCCTAAAATATCATAGAAATTAACAGTCCCTTGGCAATATTTTATTCTCCTTAAATTAATTGGAATGTATGATTTATGAATTCTATAGGAATATATGGTTCCCAGTCATCAGTATGTGGATTGAGCCTTGTTTTACATCAACTGGATTGCTTTTTTATTTTTATGTCCTCTTTGGCTTTTTTCTCTATCCTCCCCCTCATACCTTTAATCGGAATCTCTCTGTATAGTTCCTTAGCACCAGTTCCCATAGCAACAAACACCATTGCTAATGGCCAGTAGTTCAAATACAGGCTTCCCACATCTGATCCATCTGAGTCTGACCATAATTCAGTGGTTTAGTCTGTTGGCTCAGTGGAGTAATTTACTAAACACGCTCCCTCTGGGTATCTCTCTCCAGGAGGCAAATGGCTCCAAAGGCAGACCGTCTTCTGCATTCAGCTTAGAAACTTCCTGCCTAGCTCTTGTTCCCAGTCTCCACAAAGCCCTGACCAGACATAGAGTCCTCATATTAATTACATCCTGCACATGATTTCCTCCTATTAGATGCAATCCATAAGCTGGAACTTCTATACAACCACTAAAGTTTTGACAACAGGCTGTATCTTCTAAACAAAAAGTATTCAAATGCCATTTCTATCAATCATATCCACTGTATCTGGAAAATGCTCTCAAAATCAGAAATATGTTTAAAAAGTATGATGATAATAAAACTCATTGCTATTCCTCTATAAAATCTGAGTTGCATGTTAAAAAGTAAGCATAACCACAATTGTTTCTAGCTCGCTATTCACTTGATGTCAAATGCATACCTGTGGAGACACCCATCCTTCCACTTCTGATGCACAGCACTGAATGAGTGACCTCAGGGGTGTAAGTACTATGGAAAAGAAACAGTGAGCTAAGCATATCCACTCTGCCCGAAGGGAAAAGGTTGGGAAAGTTCCACCATTATAGACATACTCCTAAAATGACACAGAAAGGTCAAAGTGTGCTTCCAAAGCATCTTTTTGAATTGATGCATTTTGTTATTGTCTACCTAAAAGGTTTATTTTCACAGATTTTTCTTAACAGGTTTTATAATCATAAGGATATATCCTTATAACCCTCTCCTTTTAAATTATTGTTTTTATGAAGGACTTTTTCCTCTAAAAGAGCATTGGTATATCTCCTATTCTTTGTCGATTGATAATACAAATATACTAAAATCCATACTAATTGACTCTGGTTATTGAATGGATAGAAAGTTGATTTCTTTTTCAACCATGTGCATTGTTTTCTATTTTCACAGGAAACAACACAACTGACCCTTGAACAACATGGGTTTGAAGTCAGTGGATTCACTTTGATGTGGATATTTTTCCGTTGTGAATACTATGCCATGCTGTGCTAAGTCGCTTCAGCTGTGCCTGACTCTTTGTGACCTTATGGACTACACCTGCCAGGCGCCTCTGTTCATGGGATTCTCCAGGCAAGAATACTGGAGTGAGTTGCTGTGCCTTCCTCCAGGGGATCCTCCTGACCCAGGGATGGAACCCACATCTCCTGCAGCTCCCACACTGCAGGAGAATTCTCTACTGCTGAGCCACCAGAGAAGCCCAGTGAATACGATGGTGGTGGTGCTGTAGTCCCTAAGTCGTGTCTGACTCCTTTGACTCCATGAACTGTAGCCTGCCAGGCTCCTCTGTCCATTGGATTCTCCAGGCAAGAATAATGGAGTGGGTTGCCATTCCCTCCTCCAGGGAATCTTCCCAACCTGGGAATCGACCCCGATTCCCTATTCCCAGTGGGCTGAATTTGAGAATGCAGAGAAAAGAAGGGCCAACTGTATATTGATCAAGGATCAACTGTAATTGTTTCCACTCTTCTTATGGAGATGATAATATGTGATGTTTTAAAATGAAAAAATCTCACCTTTTTCACTATTGTTTGTTTCAATAATAATTTGGGAGGAAAAAGTGAAAGTGAAGTCGTTCAGTCATGTCTGACTCTTTGTGACCCCATGGACTGTAGCCTGCCAGGCTCCTCTGTGCATGGGATTTTCCAGGCAATAGTACTGGAGTGGATTGCCATTTCCTTCTCCAGGGGATCTTCCCGACCCAGGGATCAAACCCAGGTCTCCCTCAATGTAGACAGACACTTTACCGTCTGAGCCACCAGGGAAGTCAAGGACTAGATTAATGTAACAAACCTGCCAAAGATGCTGTTGCCTGTTCCAGATGCCGGTGTTGCTCTGGCTGTTCTCCCTGACTCACTTCCACTTTCTTTTCCTCCCTTCCCCTAATCAGGCTTATTCCTAGAGCAGGTTCCCAGAAGGTTGCTCCCTTGTCTAAACCTCCCATTGTTCCCTAACAGCAATTCAGACCCTTTCCTGTGGCATCCAGAAACCACCAAAGTTTAGACACATTTTGACACCAGTACCACCCAACAAATGGCCTGTGGTCTTTTCTTTCACATTCCTGGATTTTGCCTTGCCACTTGTTATTTTTGCAGCCAAGAAAATAACGTATTCTTATCTTTCAGGTCAGATCCTACCTATTTTTAGGTCCCATTCAAGTGCCACTTGCTCTATAATTTCTTTACATTTATTCACGTAACCCTTATTAAGCGTTCATGGTGTCACATTCTGTTCTAGCTGATGGAGATAGAGCAGTCAGGATGAATCCTTTTGGCATTCTCAAACTTATCTGTTTATACTTCAATTATGGGAATTGAGTTACTACATTTTATCCCATATGGAATTATAAGCAGCTTGACTGGAGTGGCCCTATTTTGAAATTTCATATCTGGAACTGCATGATCATTAAACCTTTATATGGGAAGGTAGAATAATAGTCCCATTTGTTGTTTGCTTAACTATATTAAACTCTGCAAATATACCTCTAATTTAATACCACAATAACCTCATAATGAAGGGGGCATCACGTGTGTTATCTCTCTCTTATTTAGAGAAATAAGGCTCAAAGAAATTAAATAACTTGGGCACCATCTCACACGTGCTAGCAGAGATGCCAAGCGTGGATCTTTCATACTCAAAGTCTGTGCATTTAACTCTGTATGATGCAGTCTAGGTTAGAGAGTAATACAGGAAGAGATGGGGGAGAGGGTTCACTTGGCAAATCCAGGGGCCCTCCCTTGCCTGCTGGTATCACACCAAGTGGAAGCTGGGCTCCGACAGGAGTCAGGATGCTGTCTGTTTCCAACCCCGCATTCTTCTGGGCTCTAAGAAGCAAAGCATGGGCTACTTCACTGGCAGATCCATCTCCACCAACACATACCACACTGGAAAAGAAATTAAGTCAAAGAATGAATGACATCAGAATAACTGGTAATAATTTGTGAAATGTAGACTTTAAAATATTAATCTTACATATTATATTTGCATAATTACTCATCGCTTCAAATATTTCAATATATGTCAATGGATAAGAAGACACTAGCACTGTACTGATAAAGTTTACAAGAAGACATTAGCTGAACTTTATTATGGTTCAACTCAAAAAATATTCGAACATACAGTCTAAAAGTCAGATGAGTGGCTCAGATGGTAAAGAATCTGCCTGCAATGCAGGTGGCCCAGTTTCAATCCCTGGATCAGGAAGATCCCCTGGAGTAGGGAATGGCTACCCACTCCAATATTCTTGTCTGGAGAATCCCAAGGACAGAGGAGCCTGGTGGGCTACAGTGCATAAGGTCACAAAGAGTCGGACACGATTAAGCAACTAACACTTTCACTTTTCACTTTCAAGAGGCATTAAAACACTTGAACATGTTAATTCACATCTGACCTGAATTTTGCTTTGTTAATATCCCAAGCATATTATTTTTATTTTGTTTATGTTAATAAGTCAATGAAATTCATTTAACTAACACAACCAAAAGCATAAAACCCTGCTAATTTTCAATATAGCTCTGAAAAGACAATAAAAGCTCTGAAAAGCAATAAAAATCATGTAAAATATAAAGCTTTAATTTAAGGAACTACTAATTATCATTAGTTATAAATGTCTATTGCAAACATGAACTGGTTTTATCTCTTGGATATTACTGCGATACTGAACTTGTAAAGTTAGTGTTACTAGCCTTTGGCTCTAGTCAGTACTAAAATTTTTTAGGACCTCACCATAAGTACACTACAGGAGGGGGGAGGTGGGAATCCATGAAAGTCATATAGAATGTCAGAGGTTTTGTCATAGTCATTTGTATTTAAAAGATGTAAAATAACGGGCTTCCCTGGCAGCTCAGTGATGAGTCCACCTGCCAATGCAGGAGACATAGGTTGGATCCCTGATCCAGGGAGATACCACATGCCACGGAGCAACTAAGCCAGTGAGCCACAACGATTGAGCTTGTGCCCTAGAGCCGGGGAGCCCCAGTTCCTGAGCCCATGTGCCCTAGAGCCTGTGCTCTGCAAAAAGGGAAGCCACCACAAAGAAAAGCCTGCACACTGCAATTAGAGAGTAGCCCTGGCTCGCCACAACTAGAGAAAAGCCCACACACAGGAACAAAAACCCAGCATAGCCAAACATTTAAAAAATAATAACATTAAATATAAAAATCACATCAACTGACCCAAAGGTAAAGAGTTTGTATTATTGAAAGCAGGTGCCATGCCCCACGACCTCCCAGGCCCTGCAGCAGAAGAGTCTGCTCGTTTAAATGAGAAGCAGTTTCTTGGCTCCAGCCCACTGCATCATCCAGGAGGCAGGCTTAGAGGACCGCATCTTCTGATTTTTCTAGGGAAGCCACAGGACCTGCTTTGGGGGTAAGTCTCCTAACTTATAAACATTAACAACTAGCATTCGATATATTTAAAAATTCTTTTTGCCAAACAGAACAGCCCACAAGGCATAATCAGCAGAGATTCCTGGTTCCCTAAGTTCAGGAAGCTCCAGAAGCTGGTGGATCCTGAGGCTGAGAACATTGCCTCCATCAGCTGCCTCCACCGTGTTCTCAGTCTTCCAGCCCCAGCACTTAGGTGGGGTTCAGGGCTAAGGCTGCATATAGCCTGGGCAATCCAAGGTCCATCCTAACTAGAAGAAATTCTATGATACAGGATATGACCCAGGTCATGTTTGCCCAGGGATATTATTTTGTGTCTGAACTGATTCCAGCAGTCTCAGTGTAGCCACTAATTCAGAGAAAAGTGATTATGCCTACTGAGCACCAACTTCATGTCATATAACATATTGGCTCTTTTCTATTAAATTCTTAAAAATCTGTAAAATAGGCATTAGCCTCATATTTATATATGGGGAAGCCAAGGTTTCATTTGAATCTTATCTGTATGATTTCAAAGACCTCTATGGATAGATTTTCAAACATTTTGTGGACTTAACTTCTAGTTCTATGCCTGTCTACCAACAAGAGTGTGTGGCCTAAAAAGCTCATGTAAAGTCATCCAACATATCTAACTGAGCACAAATAACTTGCCTCTTCTGTATCATATGGTAACATCTGACCCCTGGAATCCTGCACCCAGTTAAAGCACTGTGTACATGTTAACTCTAACTGCTAGAGTTAGTAGAAATGAGCCTTTCTCGGGACACATGTGTGAGTTAGCTGCTCAGTCGTGTCCAACTCTTTGTGACTCCATGGACTGTGGCATGCCAGGCTCCTCTGTCCATGGAATTCTCCAGACAAGAATGCTGAAGTGGGTTGCCATTCCCTTCTCCAGGGGATCTTTCTGAAACAGGGATCAAATCCAGGTCTCCTGCATTACAGGCAGATTCTTAACTGTCTGAGACACCAGAGAAGCACATATAGGAATATGCTCTACTACAAAAACCTTTGAAATATTGTCATAAGGCATTCTGTGTTAAATATTTTGAAACTAAAACAAATGATAATTACAATAATAAAGTAACACTTAGTGAACAATTACTACGTATCAGATGTTGTCAGCACTCTCCATATATTAATTTATTTAATTTGAACAATAACCACACACAGTATACACTTTTACTCCCAATTCACAGATTTGGAAAATAAAACATAAAAAGATTCAGCAGCTGTTCCAAGGTCATACCATGGTAAGTTATAGAATGAGATTTTGAAATAAGACAAGTTGGTCTTAGAAACTACACTACTATGTGATATCTTAGACTCCTTTCTTACATAGAAGACCCAATGAAAATAGCCTTAGGAGAGTTTTATTATTTTGGAAATCAGTTTAACAGTAGAATCACTGTGGAATTAAATAAGAGAAAAGAACTTATGTTGACAAATACTAGATCATTAAGATCATCTCGAGATATAATTACCCAACCTAGGGAATATACTTAATATAAACATAAAAGAGTCTAGCTATTAAAAGAAAAGGCAAAAAGATAACCTTTTAAAATGGGTTAATTCAATCACACTTAAGAGCTACCCTAAAACATAACCCTTTAGAAGTAAAGGGTAAACCCTTGTGTTTTCAGAATAAACTCATGCCTGACCAAAAGTAAAGCTTTGCTGTCTAGAAAAGCACAATTGGGAGCTAATATCTCATTTCTCTTTATTAAAAGTGATAAAAAATATAAATGGGTGTTTGTGTATTTGTCTATCAACCCACATCATTATTAAAAATTTTATTATTGGATTTTCAACTTAAATTTTTTTTTGAGAAGAGATACTTTTTAACCTTACTTACTAATACAGATATCACAGTGGTGATAGAATGTCAATGTAAGCCAAATAATACCTGCTGCTGCTGCTAAGTCACTTCAGTCGTGTCCAACTCTGTGTGACCCCATAGACGGCAGCCCACCAGGCTCCCCCATCCCTGGGATTCTCCAGGCAAGAAGACTGGAGTGGGTTGCCATTTCCTTCTCCAATGCATGAAAGTGAAAAGTGAAAGTCAAGTTGCTCAGTCGTGTCCGACTCTTCACGACCCCATGGACTGCAGCCCACCAGGCTCCTCAGTCCATGGGATTTTCCAGGCAAGAGTACTGGAGTGGGGTGCCATTGCCTTAAATTTAAATGAAGGAAAAAACTAATTCAACAAAATATAGTTTTAAAATGCTGTGAAACAAAATAATAAAATATTAGTATATGTATCTTGTCTGGAAAATTCCATGGACAGAAGAGCCTGGCAGGCTGCAGTCCATGGGGTCACAAGAGACATGACTGAGAGACTGAGCACACACAATATATGTGTAATTGCATAAGAGCTACAGATTAGCACTTTTCACACTTACAAACGCAACTGTTTCTGCTTCAAGTCTATATATTCGATATTACTCTTTTCTTTGTCTTTACAAAACTTCCTGTTCATGCCCAGTATAGAGGAGGCAATGTGGAAACTGACAGGGTTTCCTCAATGGCTCAAATGATAAAGAATCTGCCTGCCAGGCAGGACACCTAGGTTCAATCCCTGGGTCAGGAAGATCCTCTGGAGAAGGGAATGCCTACCCACTCCAGTATTCTTGCCTGGAGAATTCCACGGACAGAGGAGCCTGGCAGGCTACAGTCCACGGGGTCACAAAGAGTCGGACAGAACTGAAAACACATAATATATGGAAATGGACACTCCTGCAAACTCCAGCAGTGGATCTGAGAGCGTTTGCTGGAACACACTGGAGTTGCATACCAGCTGTCATGAGGACTGATAACAGTGTTCCTGTTGGCATTAGGAATATGTCACGATGTGTCTTCATAAAAACATATGCAACTCATTAAAGAAAACTTCAAAATCTTAATAATCTTCTTAAACGTTATTTACTGAATCATTTTGCTTCTGAATAATATCATAGAATTTCTCTAGGATCTTAATCTCTGGTCTATGTCTAAAAACCTTTAGGTGATTTCCTCCTCACTCCCTATCAATAGCTCCAGTAGAGACAGGAGGAGATGCCTCAGGCTCAAGTTAAGCCCCTCTTCCATCAAAATACCAAAGAATCCTGGGGTTACCTCATCCTGTCCTTGAGTCTTTTATATCAATTTCTCAAAAAGTACTCCTACAACTACTCATCAAACATATTCAGGAACAGGGTGCTCATGAATGTAGCGTGTCCCACTTTCAAACAATTCTACTTGTTAGAGAATTGTTCTCTGGAATTGCCTACAGAAACTGTTTCCACTGTTCTCCTCGTATATATGCCTTTCTATGCAATTCTAAATAGAATGACTTAAAATGACCATTTTATTAAGATAGTTATCCCAACCACCATTTTACCTCCTGCTGAAATAACTAGACTCAAAAAAGCAAATGAACTATTTAAAGGATCTTAGAAGACTTCCAAAAGAAATTTTAAACTATTATGAATCCTAAATTAATTGGCATACTATACAGTGAAATCACTGGAGCTCAATGAACATAATGGCTAGGTAAACTATTTGGTGAAAAAAAAAATGTAGGTAATAACTAAAGGATCTATAGATCTTGTAGTGCCACACTGCAAAATAACACCTCCTGCCATGTGGAATAAATAAGAAGTATGTTCATGTAAAGAGAAAACATTATTCTATTGCATTTAAGCTATAGTTTTTCATCATTCTGCAAAATTCTTCTTGATCCTTGCACAGTTAATTACCAATGGATGTTATTTATAGATAACACATTTCCTGGAACACTTCATAATGTTAATAGGCAAGACAAGGTGTAATACCTACAATATCTGTTATTCTTATTATATAACCATGTTTTAAAGCAAGGGCTTATTTGCAATGCAACATCTCTTATACATTCACAAGTTGTGTTTCAGGACCGTGTAGCAAATTAAGGTAGCTAGCTGGTAGGCATGATTCCCCCAATTACTTCTCTTAAATTGTATACTTGCAAGGTAATTTCCTAAATGTAGCCTATTAATCAATCTGTCGAGCACTAAGTATAAGGCTCTGCAGTAATCTCCTACCTCATATTCTTCATGCTCAATATTTATAGACCATTGCCGTCTAGATTCACTCCCTTCGATTAAATTCCTTTTTGAAAAATTATGTCTTACTTACCAAACTTCCTTCTTCATCCAATATTTTTCCTCACCTCAAAATATTAAGTATTTCTGAAAACTGACCTTGGTAATGCTCCAATCTGATTGCATCACTTTCCTCTCTAACACATTCTAATAATTTTTCAGGAGGAGTAAAGCCTTCCATTACAGTTGAAAGACCCAAATGCCCTTCCTGATATTGTGAGTCTATTGCTGCCCACCCCCACTGCCATCACCATGAGACAGAATAATTCACATGCCTGCCACCTTTTAAAACTCTGAAACATCCACCCTTGCAAAAAACCTTCCCTAAAAGAATACGCTTTTAGTCTTGTACATCAATCCAGCACTTTAGCAAATTGATTCACCTACATTTTTAAAATGTCAATTGAAATATACGTCACTTGCCTTGTTTCTAACGTTTGCATGCCAGTGAAAAATTTCTACACATGCCAGCAATGTATTGCAAACAACAGTTTCTAATACCTACTATGAATAACACACTTATTTGGTACCCACTAAATTATAGAAGATAAGTAAAATCAGCACATTTTTTTCATCCTGAAAATAATGCATTTGTTTTTATAAAATATTTATACTCAATCATAGCCAAATTAACCCGGGGGTAGCTGATAATACTATCAATAAATTTACAAAAGAGGATCATAATATAGTTATGCCATATGACCAATATATTATCTTCCATCAATGCTTTTCTAGATACTCACAGGGTTAAAGCCAAAAATTAAGAACTCAAGATGCAAATATATGTTCATAAGGTAAGTATGAGGCAGCACACGGTAACTTGCCAGTACTTATATTCACACCCCTCCTTCGGGGTTTCTATGCACAGTCCTGTGAGGTAGATGACTGTGCCATATTACATTACCATCATTAGCTGTTACTACACATATATGCATGAAATACAGCCCAATGACATACATCACAAATAGTTAAAAACTGTAAGTTCCAAATATGGCTAAAAACTAATGAAAATATTTAATAACATAAGCTCTATGATATATGTAGATGAAGAATACAACCTACCCATCAAATCCCTGTAGTTCACATTCTTTGAGTAGTGACAAGGCATGCCCTTCATATTCTGTTACTGTATTAGAAGAGGAAAAAAAAAAACAGAAAAAGGTAAAAGTTTTAAATGAATGATCTACACTTTTTAACTTGGTTTGGCAAAATAATATGCTAAACATATGGCCAGGTCGTAAAGCAAGATATATTCTTGAATATTTATATTTTAATCATGGCAAGGAGGATTGTTACTTGCTCAGTGTGTTTTATAGCTTTATGTAAAAGAGGGTCATATATTTATTCCAACTACATAAGTCATTTGGGGATATCCCATTAGATAATTTATCTTGGTGCCTGTCAGTTTAGTGTTCCCTAAATAAGACACATTTCCTTTAAATCAGAAGCCTAGGAGCAGCAGTATTTTGAAAATAAGGCATATTAGCTGGCATCAGATAGTCAATGTTAAATCGCTTTGGCAACCTTACATGAATAAATTACTTGAAAGGTTAGTGTAAGATTTACATACTAGAAGAATGTGTGTCTGGAACTGCTAGACTAAAAAGAGGAGGAGTTGGATGTGAAAATGTGAAGCCAAGCCAATACCAATGATAACAGACCCAACGCCAAGGAGGGTGGCGCACAGGCCCACCAGAGCCCAGATTCTCCGAGGAAATGAATCTGTCACTCCCTATTGCTGTCTCTACAGTCATGATGCCCTATACAGTACGCAAATGCCAGTGAAGACAGGATAAACTGGCACACTGCAGATGGCACCAAGCGGTCCAACCGCATTTAGCATTTTCTGGGGCAGCTCTGCCAGAAGAGACAGCCCAGCTGTATCCACCCATCAAAGATTTCTGCTGACTGACATGACACTGCAGATGGATTTTTTGTGTAAGAATGTGCATCATTATATGCGAGATTACATTAATCTTTCATGCCTGTCTGTCCCTGGTGCCAGCATGGTTCAAGCTTTTCCTACAATGTTTTTAGATATTGTTAAAAATTATTAGTCTTGGTGTCTAAAGGAATCATTCTGTACCCAGCAGCATTACATTGTAATTTTCCCACAGCTTATTCAAATGCTGTGGGAAAATTCAACATTCACAGGAATAAAACTTCTCAATTAAATTCTATTTAGCAGAAAGTGACAAGAAAACAAAATATAAAATATCAACATTAATAAACAGGTTATCATCCATGACTGTGTGCTGATCATTCATCTGTAACTCCAGTAAGTAGCTGCAACCTTAAAAGCAAAATAATAAAGTATCTTACAAACACACATTGAGAATAATTAAGGGTATTAGGGAAGAAATATTTATGCTAAGAGTCAGTTTATCAAGTCTCGGTTTTATTCCAAAGATTGCTTTGGTAAAGCTTTTCACATCCAAAACAAAATTAGCCTTAAAATTATCTTCTGGTTAAATGATATTTTTACTTACAAAAACATCTGAAATAATAGTCTATTTCTTCCTTTCATCTTGCAGATGAAATGTGACTCTGTGTGTGTGTGTGTGTGTGCTAAATTGCTTCAGTCGTGTCTGACTCTATTCGACCTTACAAGCTGCAGCCCACCAGGTTCCTTTGTCATGGGATTCTCCAGGCAAGGATACTGGAGTGGGTTGCCATGGCCTCCTCCAGGGGATCTTTCCAACCCAGGGATCGAACACATGTCTCCTGAAATGGCAGGCAGATTCTTTACTACGGAACCACCTGGGAAGCCCCATTTAGAAGGAGTAGAAGGAATCAAAACATGTATTTATACAGGATATTATGGGCTCTGGAAGCAGAAAGAGCCATATTCAAATCACTCCAAATAAACAACAACATGGGCTGCCAGGAAGCTGCAGTGTCACAAGAAAGCTACTAGCCTCTTCTTTCAGCATCATTCCTTTGACAATCTGACTGACACCTCTCTTATATAGGAAATTTGGAGTTTTCATTGTTTACAACTCTTTGAACACACAGTTCTCACTGCTGGGATCCCTGTACACCTCAACCTTCAGTTTAAATATTACTTCTTCAGAAAGACAGTATTGGAGAAAAGTAATGTCCTGAGGTTGATATTGATTGGTGGTAAGGAAACAGGCTAAAGTTAAATCAGATGAGTTTTGATTCTAACATAAAAGAAACCTTTCTTGGTTTGGTGAGAAAAGTCTGTAACGAGGTAAGATACTGAAATGTCATTTTCTTTTCTGTTTCGTAGGTACTTCAAACTTAGTAAGTTCAAGTAGCAGCCATCATTCTCACCTTCAAATACACTGCCTCTCAATTACATCATCCTTTCTAGTGTTCCATCATCCATTCCTCACTACCCAAGATAGGAAATGTCTTCTTTCTAGAGTATCCCTTTCTTTTACTCTCTGCAACCACTCTATGCCCAAAGCCAGCTGTTCCTGCCTTTTAATTATGCCACTGCATCCCAACATTCCTCAAGCTGATGCCCTAGACCCAGTCACCACAATTTTTAATATGAAAATTACATCAGCCTCTCCTCCAGTCTCCCTCTATTTACCCACTCTAGCCAGAATGATCTTTCTTAAGCATATGTTTGATCACACCTCTTCCCTACATAAACTCCATTGATGACTATTCATTGTCTGCAGGGATAAATTCCAACTCCCTAACTGATATCCTAGTATTAGAAATGGATTGGTCATGTATATCCATAATTATTCAAGGGATAATAAAAAGAACTTTCGCCCATAATTCTCTCTCTCTAGCTGGATTTGATTTGTGAACATTTATGATCCAGATTTTTGTTAACATGTAGGTATAACTGGGAGGGAATAATGCCTCAGCCAACTAGCATCTTTTTAACAGTTTTATCAGATTACCTAGCTTTCTGCTGGGTGAAATCAGGAGCAATCGGAGGTATCTCCATGGAAGGGAAGGCTTCAAATAGAGACATAAAGAGCCAAAGGGAAAGAATCAAAAGAAATTTGGTAAAAGTTTCAAAAGTTTAAACACATGATCCCAGAAGGAGGGTAAAAAGTGACAAAAAACCCTACATTCTTGACAACTCTGCCCAGGGTCAGACAGAAGGTAAAAGTATCTGGTGACACAGCACTCCCATGAGCCCTGAGCTGGCAGAGATCAAAGCTACATTCAGAGAAGTGTCTTTGACCACGATAATGATGATGAACATAACAAGGTCTAGGAGCTGTGTGACTATAAAGATTGACTGAAGAAAATGGAATTGCCTGTCTTGAACAAGTGAGATCAAGGGACTACATGATATCTGTTTGCAAATACCTCAAAGACTGTACACACAAGATGGGACACACTTATTCCATTTACTTTTTATGGTGGCGCTAGTGGTAAAGAACCCGCCTGCCAATACAGGAGACCTGAGAGACACGGGTTTGATCCTTGATCGGGAAGATTCCTCTGAAGGAGAGCATGGCAACCCACTGCAGTATTCTTGCCTAGAGAATCCCCATGGACAGAGGAGCCTGGCAGGCTACATCCAGGGTCACAAAGAGTTGGACAGCACTGAAGCAAGTTAGCAGGCACAAAAGATAAACGTCAGTGCGGAAAGTCACAAGGAGGCAAACATCAGCTCACAAGTTCTTCTTGCAGTGTGCATTTCCCACAGACATTTGGCAAAGGGTCAAGTAGGTCTGCAATCCAGCTAATACTCTTATTCAACATGCTAGGTGACTTTGGACTACATCAGCCCAGAAGAGCGAGCACCTGTTAGTAAGTGAGGACAGAGGAGGCGCCTTTTTCTAATATGTACAGGGGCACAGTGACTCTGAACTGCAGTTGAGAACGCCCATCAGTATTGTCCAGTAACAACACGCACTGACTCCACCACACGATGCCCAGGCCCAGGCTGTGGAGCACCCCAGGAGCGGCACTTCTTCCACTAGGAATGCCACACTCCTGCACTCCACCACAGGAAAGAAATTGAACTAGATGGCCTCCACAGTTCTTTCCAGTTTAATTTCTCTGCTGCCTTGACTTTTTTAATCTCATTGTTCTCTGAGTTATCCTATCATGTCCAGAATTCCCCTCGTAATTCTTAAAGTCTGCTCTGCTTTGAGAGGAAGAGAAAGAAATGGTATCATATGTCAGAATGGGCTTTCCACTCTTGCTCTTTGATTCATGTATCAAGTTGTTAGGAATAAATAACTCTTTTTTAAGGTTCTTCAGGTCTTCTGATATGATTATTAGATAAGATACTGCATTGAAAGTAGCAGCAGAGGGGAGATACTCCTTTAGCTCAACTATTTCAAAAGATGCCGATCTATATTTAGAAGGAGTTAGACTTTCAGCACTAACCAAAATGAAATTAATATACTATTATTAATGTGGTGAGAATCTTTTTTTTAAACTGGAAGTCTGTACCTTTTGACACCCTTCAACCCTTTCACCCCCCACCACCAAACCTCTGGAAACCTGTTCTCTGTATCTACATGTTTTGATTTGTTTGTTTGGGGGAATTTTTAAAAATATTCCACATATAAGTGGGATCATATGGCTTTCGTCTTTCTCTGACTTATTTCACTTACCACGGTATCCTTAGGGTCCTTTTATATTTCCCCAAATGGCAAGATTTCCTTCTTTTCTATGGCTGAAAAGTATTCTGTAGTATGGCATGTACATGTGTGTGTGTGTGTATATACACACACACACACACATACATATACACACATTTTCTGTATCCATTCATCAATTAATGAACACTTAGGCTGATTACATGTCTTGGCTATTATAATGAAAATAAAATGTAATGAAAAATAAAAACAAATATAAACAAATGGGAACCTAATTAAACCTAAAAGCTTTTTCACAGCAAAGAGAACTATAAACAAGATGAAAAGACAACCATCAGAATGGGACAAAATATTTGCAAATGAAGCAACTGACAAGGGATTAATTTCCAAAATATACAAACATCTCATGCAGTTTAATAGCAAAAAACAAAGAACTTGGTCAAAAAATCAGCAAAAGACCTAAACAGACATTTCTCCAAGAAGACATACAGATGGCCAACAGGCACATGAACAAATATTCAGCATCACTAATTAGAGAAAGTGAAAGTGAAGTCGCTCAGTCGTGTCCGACTCTTTGCGACCCCATGGACTGTAGCCCACCAGGCTCCTCCGTCCATGCACATCAAAACTATAGTGAGGTGTCACCTCACACTGGTCATCATAAAAATATCTACAAACAATAAATGCTGGAGAGAGTGTGGAGAAAAGGGAACCCTCGCACATTGTTGGTAACAAGTAAATTGATACAGCCACTATGGAGAACAGTACAGAGGTTCCTTAGGAAACTAACAATAAAACTACCATATGACCCAGCAATCCCACTCCTGGGCTTAGACCCAGAGAAAACCATAATTCCAAAAGATACATGTGCCCCAGGGGTCAGCGCAGCACTATTTACAATAGCCAGAACATGGAAGTGACCTAAATGTCCATCAACAGAGGAATGGATAAAGATGTTGTACATATATACAATGGAACATTATTTATCCATAAAAAAGAACAAAATTGTGCCATTTGAAGAGATGTGGATGGACCTAGAGACTATCATACAGAGTGAAGAAAGTCAGAAAGAGAAGAATAAATATCGTATGTTAATGCATATATGTGGGATCTACAAAAGTGGTACAGATGAACCTTCTTGTAAAAAAACAAATAGACACATAATATCGAGAACAAATGTATGGACACCAAGGGGGAACGGGGAGTGGGATAAACTGGGAGACTGACCTATATACACTTCTATGTATAAAAAGTGTTCTTGCCTGGAGAATCCCAGGGACGGGGGAGCCTGGTGGGCTGCCGTCTATGGGGTTGCACAGAGTCGAACACGACTAAAACGACTTAGCAGCAGCAGCAGCATGTATAAAACCAACACTAATGAGAACCTACTGTAGAGCACAGGGAACTCTATTCAGTGCTCTGTGGTGACCTAAACGAGAAGAAAATCCATAAACGAGGGGTTATATGTACCCATATAGCTGATTCACCTTGCTGTACAGCAGAAGCTAACACAACATTGTAAAGCAACTATACTCCAATAAAATTTTTTTTAAAGAAATAATTGTGTAATGCATATGGGAGTACATATATCTTTTGAGTTGGTGTTTTTGTTTCCTTTGGCTAAATACCCAGAAGTGTGGAATTGCTGGAGCATATGGTCTGTGTGTGTGTGTTCAGTTGTGTCTGACTCTTTGTGACGCTATGGACTGTAGCCCACCAGGCTCCTCTGTCCATGGAATTTTTCAGGCAAGAATACTGGAGCTGGTTGTCATTTCCTACTCCAGGGGATCTTCCCAATCCAGGGATTGAACCTACATCTTCTGCATTGGCAGGTGGATTCTTTACCACTGAGCCACCAGGGAAGCCCTTATGATGAATACATCTTGTTACAAGTTTTACATCATGCCTCATTATACAGCACTCTCTTAATGAATTAATCATCATATAGAATGTATTACATAATTCATAGTCCATTTGGAGTCAGTGGTGCACAGAACATATATTAAAACAATGGTCACACTGGACATGCAGAAAATTTGTACTCTTTCTGTTTTACTCTTTCATAAAAGATACTTTTTAAAAGTATGAGTTGAATCTTAGTAATACATAATTTATGAAACTAAAATATGCCACATTATGACCATGTTTCTATTGCACTTTACAATATACAAGGTAGTTTTAAATATACAACCTTATTCAAACTACAAAATTATACAGTGAGATAGGCAGGATAAAATTTTTCAGATAGCCACATGTTTATTGTTATTTCACATAAAATAGGAAACATTTTAAAAATATAAATGTTAAGCCAATATACATACCTAAATGGTTTCATAAGCAAAAGATGTAATTTTATAATTTTGCTTGCAGCAGGAGTGTTAGGCAGCTAATAATTAGCCATTCTGCACAAATATATAAATAAATTCTAAATTTGCATTTATGTAATATTCTAATTTTATGTTAAACTAAATACAATATTTGTAACATTTAAATTGTAGGGGAAAAAGCTTCTAGACATAATATTTTTCTCTCCAAAACAATTACTAAAAAGGAAAGCACATTCCTATCATTTCTTCTACCTTAGTTCAAGCCTCATAGACTGGTTTTCTTTCCTCCAATGTCTCCCTCATGTTTTATGCTCTTTATCCTGATGACGTAATCATCTTTGCTAAACTAAATTACAACACCGTGATAAAAAATGTAAAGCCCCTCGGGATCAATGCACAAACAGTAAACTCCCAATTGTAGCATGAAGATTTATCCTTAATCTGGACTCAGACTTCCTCTTGTGCGCCTTGTTGGGAGCCTTCCCAACTTCAGTTCAGGTGTCCTCAGCCTCTAGGAAAAGGGGTCCCACTGCATCTCCTAGGAAGGGTCTTGCTGCCTAAGAAAGCGCTCCAGGTGCAGCAGACGTAATACATTAGGACAGTCAAATTAATAAGAAAAAATTTTAATCCTCATTCAGGATTAAAACATGTTGAATCTCTCACATATGCACACCTCTTCCCATCCCACTAGATTTGAATGAAGAAGAACCAAATTAATTGGCAACCATTTTACAGTGATGGAAAGGACCATATTTAAGATGAAGCCAAGGTTAATGAAAGAAATACCAAAATACTAAGGGCACAGTGCACACAGGCATACCCATCCATCAAGTCATGAGATGTCGGTTTTAAACCTTATTTACATTGTGAGACCCATCTCCCTTGGTTGCAGCTGAGCAAAGCCAGGTCACTCTGGGCACCTTCCTTGGGAACTTATAACTAGGAGATTCCAAGTGCATTCTGGCCTTGTATCCTGAGTAGGCTTATGCAACACTCTTCATCAATTAAAATTCACTACACATGTATATTATCTGTTAAGTGTAAATAGAAGCTACCTAGAAGTAAAACCAGCAAAACTGAGGGTGTGATTCACAACAGCATCAACCCTCCTCACCTCATCCCCTTGGGAAAAATAAGAGTCTCTAAGAAATCAAAGCAGGTCCCTGGTGGTCTAGTGTCTAGGATTCAGTGCTTTCACTCCTGCGGCTGGGGTTCAATTCCCTGTTAGGGAAATCACTGGGCTTCCCTCATAGCTCATAGTTGGTAAAGAATCTGCCTGCAATGCAGGAGACCCAGGTTAGATTCCTGGGCTGGGAAGATCCTCTGGAGAAGGAAATGGCAACCCACTCCAGTATTCTCGCCTGGAGAATCCCATGGATGAGGAGCCTAGCAGGCTACAGTCCATGGAATCACCAGAGTTGGAAACAATTTAGTGACTAAACCACCACCGCCAAGCAATCAAAGAAATTTGGTCACCAAATTTTAACAGCTGAAAGAATTTTACTCTTTTTTCTATGAACTTCAGCATTACCAAATTTCTGTTTTCCTGCGCACAAACCTAAGCACCTCTCTTGTTTTAGACAATGATTTTAAGCTGCTGGCTTCTCCAAATTCATCTAATTCAGCAGTTAAGTGCTGAGTTTTGACCCAACCAGCAGGGGTCAGAGTCAGAACAAAAACCACTTAATGAAGGATTTCATGGAAGACATCTAACATTTAAGTGAGCACAAATCAATCACTGCTGAACTGCAGAGATAATGTGCAAACAGCCAGCATCTCAATGAAGATACTGATACATGTGCAGCCCCCTTAAATATGATATCTAATAAATTTTAAAGTCTGAAAAAGGTCTAAAGAGATAATAGTGATACTCCAATAAAAAATAATACCATTGAAACAAAATAATTGAATTATAATCCTGTAGCTGGTTGCAGTAAGTTATCAAAGCACATAAACAAGCTTTAGATATTACAAGTAGTTTCCTAAATTTGACTCAAGAACAAACTCAAGGTTATCTTGCTTCCTCAAGTATGATTTTTTTTAAAAGGCGAAATTATGTTCTGAAAATACTTACTTGTTACGTCAGTCTTTATTCCTGCAATCTTCAACAGTGGTTCAACCTTTTCATAATAGACCTGAGTAGCTTCTTTTTTGTGGCTTTGGGGGTTAAGGAGTATTTTTAATGACTTTGGTCTGTTTGAAAAACCTAAGAGGAAAATATGAATACAGAAATTATAAACTTTCTGTCAGCACTTTTTTCTTTCCCTTTAAACCACACACTAAAGCCAGGTAAAATGTTATACATGTATTTAATTAGTATTTGCTATTTTTATTTGACAGCATTATTAATAACAGCATTATTTTCAAACATTTCACATTCCCTAGCAATGAAATAGGAATCTCTCTCTTAAAGTTAAGTCCTGAGTTATAACAAAGCATTTTCAACCTGTGAAGGAAGGTGTGAATGAAAACAACTTTGTGAATATTAGATGATTTTTATGTATATTTACCAAATCACCAATAATAGTGAATATATCCAATGTTTCTTAAGCACCTGTTTCTGGGCGGGGGTGCAGAGAAAGCAATAGACTGTAACAAATAGGAAAGTCCATTTCCTCTCCTTGGATAAATATGCTCATTATTGGAATTGGGTATTCCGTTGACCCCAGGGCTACCCAGGGCTGACCTGCTGGTGAGCTCAGGGTGGAGGATTCGGGGCTAGGTCAGGGCCAGCTCTAGAGCAATGCACGCTGGGAGCTAAAAAGAGGGCTTAGGTCAGAGTTCAAACCTGAAAGGGGGCCGGAGAGAAAGAACTCTTCCCTGGGGAACCGGAAAAGCAACGTCTCTCAGCGGGATCGGGGGATATGGTGCTGCCTCACAGTTGGAGCTGAGATTTGATACTACAATTTTCTGGGCTTGCAAGATGCTTATCACTTAGAGCCCAGTTGGAGCAGGTGCAAAGCAAATTTTCTGTTGTTAGGAAGGGGCAGGAGGGGACAGAGGAGCCAGAGGAAAGCTGACGACTATTTCTTTCGTGGTAAGCTGCTCTCACTGGGCTATGCTTCAAGGTTAGAAGAGCAGTTACTAGCATCCATTTTTAATGAAACTGTTACAAAAGCCAAAAGAAAAATGCCCATTACGCTCATGTCAGTTTTTGTGCCTCCAGCAGAGACAATATTTTCTTACCATAATTGATATAATAAAAAATGTTCAATGAATCATATTGTTTGAATTCAGGGAGAGTCTTGGCTGAGGTCTGGACAGGACGATGCTGAACTCCTTGTTCTTCTGTAATTGGCTCTGGGCTCCTTTTTTGGTGAGAGGTCTCTGCCAATCTGCTAACTATCCAGTCTTGAAACCTCAAAGCCACGCTCAACTCCTTTTTTCCCCCTTTCCATCAATTCCTGCATTCAAATGAGTGCCCAGATTTGTGTGGTGGTAACTGTTTGCTTCCATGCCTCTGCCCTTCCTGGCCATCTCTCTCTGGCTACTCACAGGTGTCTTGTAGCATACCCCTTCCACTGCATCCTCAGATCTTCTAGTTCCCAGCAGCCCTGCACTGGTTCAAAGCTCCAGGGCCTATCTCTGCCTGAGGAGAAAGCCTGAACCCCTGAAAATAACACCCAGAACCTTCCCCCAACCAACTCCAACCTATCCTCTCTCCTTCCTTTCACACAGATTCAAGAAATACTTATTGAGCATTTGTACTGAGTACTGGGAAAAGGAGAGGTGATTCATATGTGGCTCATGCTTCAAAGGGGGAAGATGTATCCACAAACAGAAACAGTACAAGACAGAACAGATCTGTTAAGACAGAGGCACAAAGTGCCCTGGGAGTGCAGAGAGGAGGGTCTTATTAGGGATCTGTAAAAGGGCTTCCAGAGAAGGTAGCATCTGAGTAAGGCTCCGGGCTCATGCTGCTGTTTTCTACCACTTGCAATTCCCTCCTGCTTCACACCTCATCCTCTCCCTTCCCCCAAACAGCAAAAGCAGGGCCAGGAAGAAAATACCAAGGCATGAGACCTGCACAGAAAATGCTAGAAGCAAACTAAGCACAGAGGGTTTTCTGTTTCAGTCCAGCTTCCCCTTCATGATCTCGACCCACTGTATCACTTGCAGAACACCAGGTCTGTCCAGTCTTCCTCCATTCAGGCTCCCTTTCCACTCTGCCGTATCTCCAATCCTGTGAGAAGGCAGCCACTTTTTCATAGCTCACTTCAAATACCACTTCTTCACTGAAGCCTCTCCTGATCACCAACAGATTCACCTCTCAGGCTTCTTACTCCTAGGTTATCTATCTTCTGTCCATCTGTTATCTATTTTTTATATCATTTGTACAAAAATCTCTGATAAAAGACTCAGTGTCTCAGGATTCCCACTGGCCAAACCTGGGGCAACATAAAATGGAACAAAGACAGTAACATACCATACATACTACGGGGCACAATTTACAATAGCTAGAACATGGAAGCAACCTAGATGTCCATCGACAGATGAATGGATAAAGAAGCTGTAGTACATATACACAATAGAATATTACTCAGTCATAAAAAGGAACACATTTGAGTCAGTTCTAATGAGGTGGATGAACCTAGAGCCTATTATACAGAGTGAGGTTAGTCAGAAAGAGAAAGATTGTATACTAACATATATATACAGAATCTAGAAAAATGGTACCAAATAATTTATTTGCAGGGCAGCAATGGAGAAACAGACATAAGAGAACAGAGGACACGAGGAGAGGATGAGATGTATGGAGAGAGAAACATGGAAACTCATATTACCATAGGTAAAATAGCCAACAGGAATTGGCTGTATCTCTCAGGAAACTCAAACAGCGGCTTTGTATTAACCAAGAGAGGTGGAGTGGGGAGGGAGACAGGAAGGAGGTTCAAGTGGGAGAGGATAAATGTATACCTATAGCTGATTCATGTTGAGGTTTGACAGAAAACAACAAAATTCTTAAAAGCAATTATCCTTCAATTAAAAAAAATAAATAAATTTTAAAAATTCCAGGAACTATGTTTCTTTAAAAACAACAACACTAAATGCACACACAAAGAAAGAAGGAAAAACTGTCTTACAGAAGAAAAACAATAAATATAGAAAAATTAGAGAGTTAGAAAACCAATATTTTTGACCATTATAATGATGATGGATCTAAGCAAGAATCAGCAATGGATGCTAAAACCATCAGTGATGACAGTCAGTTGGGGATTAATATATTTACTTATTCTTAAACTTTGTCCCTCCCTATTCTTCTATTTACAGAATATAAAAAGGATATTTACAGTAGGGAAAACTGGCAGACACCTCCTCAGTCAAGCAATCAAAGTTAACCACACTCTGAGTGATACAGACAGACACACGTGCCTCATGTATGCCACGCACAGCACTCAGACACACAACTTCTGTGGGACTCCTGCCCCGAGTGCATAATGTGGACCTGATATGATGAAACACTCCAACCCAAGTAGAAGGGTGTTCTCAAAACACCTGCCTTAGACTTCTCAACGCTGTCAAGACTATGAAAGACAAAAGCTGAGAAGTGTTCCAGATTCAAGGAGACTGAAGAGACAACAACAAAATGAGGTATGTGATTCCGGATCAGGCCAAAACAAAACAAAACTGCCATGGACAGTATCAGTGTCCTTTAATGAGGCAAGGCTAAGCAGGTTAATCTAAGGCTCACTTTTACTAAAACATGAGAAGGACTAGAAACTTGTTCTCAACTCCAGACAGTCCAGACTAAGATCTAGTTAAATTTTCCCTTACCTGGTATTTTTGTTAGAATACTCTCATTTCTCCAGCAGTAACAGACCCAGTAAGAAAGCTGTCTAATCACAAGATGGGAATCCCCAAATGCTGTCATAAAAACCAACTTTTATTCCCCCCTCTTCCTATATCATGACTGTGAAGGAATAAACATTCACAGAAATGAAAAACAGTCATTTCGGCTTGTGAGGATAAGCACATTCTAGCTGAAGGCTTTAAGTGTAAATATATAAAAGTACATGCTCTACAGCCCATCCAATCTTTGTGACACAAACCTAAGGCAGGAAAGGGGCTAATATTTTTTAAAAGACTTTCTAAAAGTATTTAAGCAAAATAAGTTTATTTTAAGCCTCAGTTAATAATAGCAATGAAAACTAAATTAATCAGAAATGTCCTTAGACATTCTGGTCAATCAGTCAGTTAGTTCAGTCAGTCAGTCGCTCAGTCGTGTCCGACTCTTTGCGACCCCATGAATTGCAGCACACCAGGCCTCTCTGTCCATCACCAACTCCCAGAGTTCACTCAAACTCACGTCCATTGAGTCGGTGATGCCATCCAGCCATCTCATCCTCGGTCGTCCCCTTCTCCTCCTGCCCCCAATCCCTCCCAGCATCAGAGTCTTTTCCAATGAGTCAACTCTTCGCATGAGGTGGCCAAAGCATTGGAGTTTCAGCTTTAGCATCATTCCTTCCAAAGAACACCCAGGACCCATCTCCTTTAGAATGGACTGGTTGGATCTCCTTGCAGTCCAAAGGACTCTCAAGAGTCTTCTCCAATACCACAGTTCAAAAGCATCAATTCTTTGGCACTCAGCTTTCTTCACAGTCCAACTCTCACATCCATACATGACTACTGGAAAAAACATAGCCTTGACTAGATGGACCTTTGTTGGCAAAGTAATATCTCTGCTTTTGAATATGCTATCTAGGTTGATCATAACTTTTCTTCCAAGGAGTAAGCGTCTTTTAATTTCATGGCTGCAATCACCATCTGAAGTGATTTTGGAGCCCCCAAAAATAAAGTCTGACACTGTTTCCACTGTTTCCCCATCTATTTCCCATGAAGTGATGGGACCAGATACCATGATCTTTGTTTTCTGAATGTTGAGCTTGAAGGTGTTTTTAAATACATGTCAACAAAGCCAATTTTTATTTTTTAAACAGGAGCATGTATTCGTTTTCTCATTTCTCATTTTCTTTTAGATGAACTTAACATGACTATGAAGCTAAAGTCTAAGTATACATGAATTAGGTAGCAAGTTGATATCAAAATTTAGAAATCAGAATGGAGATTTCTACCCAATAAAGTAGGACTTTTTAATGTCCTTAAGAGATCTAACTGAAAAGGTCCCAACCGTCTCTCCATCCACGCTCCCTCCTCAAGCCTCCTCCTATTGCATTCATTCTCTTGAATTCCTATGTGCCTTCTGCCACAGTGCCCTTGCATCTGCTCTCCCCATGAGCTGCCCACCTGCACCATCTGCCACTGTAGCCACTTTGCCAGTAAACCTCCTATTCTTTTGTTTTGATCTTGCCTCAGTTATCGCTTTCTGGGGAAACCAGGAAAGCCTATCATGACCTCCTTGGCTTTGTGACTTCAGCTAGGTCATTCCCCGCTTATCATTTATTCTCACAAATCCATGTACTTCCCAATCTTGATTGCTATACACCATTGTAACTTTACATCTATTAGTTAATCTTCCATATTAGACTGTAAACTCTTGGTTTTTCTCCAAGATTTTGCTCATGAAGAATCATTCCACAGAGCAAAATAAAATGGTGTCTGGAGTTGAAGAGAGTGGGGGACGGTGTCAGGCCAGCAGGTACACAGAGAGGGCCTTAGAGGGATGAAAGTCTAGCTGATGAAGGACTTCAGGCAGCAATACCATGTGTAAAAGATAAAAAGCTGTGTACAGCAGTTAAGACTGGAGAGCGGAGTGGTGTTGAGAAGAATCTTACCCCAAGCACATAGAGCTCTATGGATTTTGTCCTTCCTCCAGTCAAAGTCAAAGTCAGGGAAGAAGTAAAGTCACTACAGGTGTTCCAAGCCTCTTTCCTGCTGAATTAACCATCCAGTGTTGGAGTCTGAATCCAGGTCTAAGGCACTTGGTTACACTCTTCACCAAGTGACCTCAAAACAAATGTCTGTGTATTTGAAAACCACACACACAGTTTTCTGTACAGATTAAAATACACACACTGTACTCCGAAAATTCAAAATCTCATCAGTTAGCTCATTCCCTGATACCCAGTTCCCTTCCTGAAAGACAACTACTGGCATCATTGAGAATCTACTCTGTGCACATATGAAAATGTATGTATATGTTCAGTGACTTTTTACATAGATGGCAGCATCCCAACCTATTATTCTGTGCCTTGCTTTTCCTTTTACAATATTGTGGAGATGATTCCATATCACTACAGAGTGCCATCTTAGTTTATCTAGAGCTGTTCAATTTAATTAACTAGTTCCCTGGGGATAGGTATTCAGGTTGTTTCCAGTCTTCCTTTACTGCAAATAATGCTGCAATAAATGCCATTTTGCATCTATTTACAGAAAACTATAGATCAAACTTCTAGAAGGACAATCACTAGATCAAAGTATATGTACCCCTGAGAGTTTATACTGCCAAATTACATGCCATAGAAACCATTCAGAGTTGTGACCAAAAAAAAAGTAAATGCTAGAGTAAAAGTAATTGATCTTAAACCTTGGCTCCTCCATTTGCCAAACTGTGTGACTTTGGGTTATTGTCTAACTTCTCTGTTCTTCAGTTTCCTCCTCTGTAATGGGGGTAATAAGAGTACCATTCACAAAAGGTACATGTGACGATTAAATAAGTGAATATAAAGTACTTAGGAAAGTGCATGACACACAGTACTCAGTTTACCTTTATTTTTACTACCAATTTACACCACCAGGAACTTAGAGTGTCTGTTTTCTTACATCCTTGTAAACCTTGCATATTTTCAAAGTCTTTGATCTTTGATAATCTGAAGGATAAAAAACTGCATATCACTCTAATTTCAACTTATTATAAAGCAGGGGGGGGGAGGTTTGAGAAACATTGAAAATGTTTAACAGCCGCTTTTATTTTTCCATGAGCTATCAGTTTATATCATCAGCCAACCTTTAAAAAGAATCTTTGTATTCTTTGTCACGTTGATTATAGTAGTGCTCCACACAGTAAGAAAAACCAACGTTTCGTTAGACGAATTACAAGTATTTTCCCCAGTGTGTCATTTAATGATTTTCATTTTATTTATGCTGTTTTCTCTGTTAAAAGTGTTCATTTTTATGTGCTTATAGTTGAATATATCACTTCTTTTATGGCTTCTGGGTTTTGTGTCATATTTTAAAACTCCCTTTGTGACAAAAAAAAAAAACCCTGTATTTTTCTAATAATTTGATGGTCTCAATTTCATATTTTATGAAAGCTGACCTTAACTTTTTTCCAGATTGCTATCTATCTATTCCCAACATCATTCATGACATAATCCATCTTTCTCCCACAAATTTCAAATGCCACTTTTTTATATATTAGGTTTCTGGATGTGTTTGAATCTAAGTGTCTTTTCTGAGGTCTATTGACTTATTCATGTCAGTATCATAACATTTTAAATATCATAGTTTTATAACATGACTTAATAGCTGGTACGGTTGGTCTCTCTTTACTACTTTTAAGAATTTCCATGTCTATTTTTACACATGATCTTTAAAATCAGTTTGTCTAGTATGAAAAACTCTACTGGCATTTTATTGTGATTACATTAAATATAAATTATCTTAAGGACAATAGCACTTTTATGAGATCCAGTCTTTGTTTACAGAAACAAGGTATGCTTTTCCATTTTAAGTTTTCTGTGTCCCTCAGTACCATGTTAAATGTCTGTCAGATGAATGCTGAACAAGTCTACCTTTTTCATCCTTTTTGTACTACCATCAATATGTTTCCAACTCCATCTCCTCACTGAATATTAACAGCAAATATCAAAACTTTATTTCTACACCTAGCACTTGATTTTCTCATTGTTCATCATTGATTTCCTTTTATTCTCTTGGATATTCCAGGCTAACAGTTATTTCACCTTCAAATGATGGTAATTTCACTTTTCCCTTTCCAACTGGCATACAAATTTATATTTTTTCTCTACTTTACTTGCACTGGTTGGTTTCACCAGAAGAATGTGACTAACAGTGCTGATGAAGAATATCCTTGCTAGTTCCAGAGCTCATTGGGACTCCTTCACATATTTCTTCATGTAGGCTTTAAAATGAGATGTACACTCATTATCAGAGAAATGCAAATCAAAACCACAATGAGGTATTATCTCATGCCAGTCAGAAGAGCTGTCATCAAAAAGTCTACAAACAATAAATGCTGGAGAGGGTGTGGAGAAAAGGGAACCCTCTTACACTGTTGGTGGGAATGCAAACTGGTACAGTCACTATGGAGAACAGCGTGGAGATTCCTTTAAAAACTGGGACTAGAACTGCCATATGACCCAGCAATTCCACTGCTGGGCATACACACCAAGGAAACTAGAATTGAAAGAGACACATGTATACCAAAGTTCATTGCAGCAACTGTTTATAATAGCCAGGATATGGAAGCAACCTAGATGTCCATCAGCAGACGAATGGATAAGAAAGCTGTGGTACATATACACAATGGAGTATTACTCAGCCATTAAAAAGAATATATTTGAATCAGTTCTAATGAGGTGGCTGAAACTGGAGCCTATTATACAGAATGAAGTAACTCAGAAAGACAAATGCTATATATTAACGCATATACATAGAATTTGGAAAGATGGTAACTGATCCTACATGCAGGGCAGCAAAGGAGACACAGATGTAAAGAACAGACTTTTGGACTCTGTGGGAGAAGCCGAGGGTGGGATGATTTGAGTGAATAGCATTGAAACCTATACATTACCATATGTAAAATAGATAACCAGCGTGAGTTTGATGTACGATGCAAGGCACCCAAAGCCAGCGTTCTGTGATAACCTGGAGGGATAAGATGGGGAGGGAGATAGGATAGGGCTCAGGATGGATGGGACACATGTATAGCTATAACTGATTCACGCTGATGCATGGCAAAAATCATCAAAATATTGTAAAGTAATTATCCTTCAATTAAAATAAATTAATTTAAAATAAAATGAGATGTATATGGCTCAGATGGTAAAGAATCCACCTGTAATGAAGGAGACCTGGGCTCAATCCCTGGATGGGGAGGATCCCTGAGAGGAGGACATGGCAACCCACTCCAATGTTCTTGCCTAGAGAATGCCAGGGACAGAGGAGTCTGGCGGGCTACAGTCCATGGGGTCACGAAGAGTCGGACATGACTGAGCAACTAAGCACACATATTTATCACACTCATAACATAGCCATCTCTCCTTATTTTATTAAGGGTTGCTTGACACTCGTAAGTAAAAGCAATCTATATTTTTCCTGTTTTGGACTTCATTGTCAGATGTTGGTATTAATTCCATGCAAGCTCTATAAATAAAATCTGGGAGTTTTCATTCTTTTCCTGTGCTCCAGAATAGTTTAAATAATATTGAAGTTTCTTGTTCCTTAAAGGTATGGTGCATATTCATCTGAAAATGTCAGAGTTGGTGGGTTTTTTTTGTTTTTTTAGAAGTAACAAAAAAATTTCTACTTCTTTGGTTGTAATTCATCTGTTTACATTTTCTATGCCTCCTGGAGTCACTTTGGCCATTTTTATTTTCCTGGACTATATATTTATTCACTTCATCCTGGTCCTAAGTGGCAGTCAAGGTTGCCTGCCAGTTTCCAGATGTGCTCCTCCTACTGAGTAGCAGAAACAACACTATCTCCCCTGATTGGAACTGATCACCTTTGCCAGCAAAGCAACTGCATTATTATTATTTTTTCATTTGCTGGTTCAGTCATATGGTTCAATAATGTGACCAGGTAGTTTCAATGTCCAGTTCTATTGAACCATTATCATTTTCCCATATGGAAGTATTCTTCTAAACTAAAAACTCTAAATCAGCAGAGTTCAAAGTCATAGAGACCGGAAGCAAAAAATACTATCAGTGGGAAACAAGGTGAAGAAGAGAGATGGCACTTACCTTTGCTCACACACTGGTCCACAGACCTAGGTATTCTGTTTATGGAACTAAAAACTGCTTTACTATTGTAAGATTTAGTCTCCCAAGTGGAAGACAATATAATAAAATAGGAAATGTGGTAAGACTAGTGACTCCCATACTGTTCAGCCAATTGACTTACTTTTCTTGATACGAATGAGTCCCGTGATCAAAAGCAGTATTGTATAAGGTGTAAATTCATTGAATAAGGTATTTAGGAGAGTCATCAATGGTAGTCCTGGCAGAAGCATGGTGGACAATAAATCCAAATCCATATCAAATGTAAGCACTGGTAGCAATGAGGCCAAGACACTGACCTTTCACAAAAGAGAGGATTCAATGTATCAGTCTCCCATCAAGTGGTTGACTGGTTGCTCTGGAATGCCCAGGGCTCAAGGCTGATCTGTCTACAAGTAGAGTACTCAACAAAATGGTGATAATCCACTCAGCCTTAGTGAATATATGTGCTTATTGCTAAATCCCTGTATTTTTCCCCTTCCTGCCTTAAGGCCACTTTGTTTCTATGTTCATTGTGCAGACCTAGATGTGCTCTGAAAAGATGCTGACAAACATCTACAGAATGGAGCATCTTGCCTATCTGGTTATTTCCTCTTCTAGAATAAATTTTCCTTGGTAAAGTATTTATATAAAACATAAATCACGTATCTGTTCTTATTCTGTGAAAGTCATTCATATACTTTTGCTTTATACATCTGTCACCAACCTTGCAAATTTTAACTTCCAACTATTTGGCCAAGCTCTTAACCACTGACCATGCACTGAGACATGTTAATCTCTCTGGCCATCACTCCATAACAACTTATATCAACCCAAGTTCTGACCAGCAGAAGGATCTCCCTTCCCTACTGTCTTTTAAGAACACTTTCAGGTGGGGTTGTAACACTTCAGGAGGTCACTTCTATCATACCATGCAGAGCTGTCTCTGAACTGTCTCTGAACATTTATTTCCCTTAGTCAACTGGTCAGAGCAAACATCTCACGAGACCAAATATGTGGGGTGGGGGAGGAATGAGGAAAGCAAAGCAGCAACAGCTGTAGGCCACCAGCATAGTCGATGCACCAGAACCTTCTCCTCTAGCCTTTTAATAACATTATCTGTACAAAACAGCTTTCTATTTAAAATAGCTAGAGTATTTTTGTTTTGAATCAACTGAACTTTGATCAATACAAACGTTTACTAGACATCTCATGTTTAACGCTTTCAAAACTAAAATTCTGCTTTTTCCCATCAAACCTGGTCTTTCCACCCACCATCTTTCCCTTCTCACTAAATGACAACTTCATCCTTCCACTTGCTCCAGTCAGAAACTTCACTTTACTTTGAACAACTACTTAAGGATTTATCCCGTCTTTCTAATAAGCACTACGTGCTGTGCTGTGTTGTGCTTAGTTGCTCAGTTGTGTCCGACTCTGTGCGACCCCATGAACTGTGGCCCGCCAGGCTCCTCTGTCCATGGGGATTCTCCAGGAAAGAATCCTGGACTGGGTTGCCATGTCCTCCTCCAGTGGATTTTCCCAACCCAGGTCTCCTGCATTACAGGCGGATTCTTTACCATCTGAGCTACCAGGGAAGCCCAAGAATACTGGAGTGGGTAGCCTATCCCTTGTCCAGGAGAACTTCCCAATCCAGGAATCGAACTGGGGTCTCCTGCATTGCAGGCTGTTTATTCACCAGTTGAGCTACCCGGGAAGCCCAATACGCACTATACTTCCCATTAACCAAATAGTACCAGTTGGGAGAAGCAACATCATTTTTAAAAAAGAATAGCATTCATTTAGGAAGAATGATTGAATTAGAAAATCTCTATGATCTACTCCTAGTTAAATAATCAGTTCAGGCAAGGATAATCAACACATGTTAAAATCATTAGATGAAACATTTACTGAAGACTAGACATTCCCTTGGTCCCTGAGTATCACTCAACAAATTATCCACTAGTTTCAAATAGAGACATTACAACAGAGGGATCAAGCTTTCACCTCCTTGATTCAGGGATCAATCTTAGCCTTGGGAAGTCACCTTGGCCTCATTAATATGTACAGACATTATGTACCACCCGAGTTGATAAAATATGAAGTACACATTTCATTTATGAAGTATTCTTGCCCCAAATTTACAACATAAATCTAAGTTAAGTCTTTAGATTGAAAATTCAGCTTATAGTAAATACAGGGAATAAAAGAACAAGTTAAATGATGCCCCCAAAAACAATCAGATGGGGCCTAGAAGTACCACTCAAAGTCTGTGATCTCCAAAATGACAGCCCGGCTTCCCCAGCAGCTCATTAGAAAGGCCCACACCAGAACCACTGAACCAGAATTTCTGAGAATAAGTACCAATCACTGGTATTTAAATGGGCTAAGAGTTTCTAAGAGAATAAAAAAGATGAGGAAGGGCATGTTGTAGTGTTACAGTTTAAATGTATTTAATAGATTGGACACTGATTGGTACAAATCAGCTATAAAAGGCATTTTGGAATGTGGTGGAAATTTCAACGTGGACCAGGGATTTCAGTTCAGTTCAGTTCAGTTGCAGTCATGTCTGACTCTGTGCGACCCCATGAACTGTAGCACACCAGACCTCCCTGTCCATCACCAACTCCCGGAGTTCACCCAAACCCATGTCCATCGAGTCGATGATGCCATCCAGCCATCTCATCCTCTGTCGTCCCCTTCTCCTCATGCCCTCAATCTTTCCCAGCATCAGGGTCTTTTCCAATGAGGATTAGATGATATTAGATGATAATAAACACAACTATTGCTCATTCATTTGGTAGGATAATGATATTTTGCTATTTCTAGAATTTTTGTTAGAGATGCTTACTGAACTCTGGGGAAAATACCCCCATGTAATTACCATGGAAGAACTGTACAAAAAAGATCTCAATGATCTGGATAACCATGATGGTGGCATCTCCCATTCCAAGTCAGACATTCTGGAGCGTGAAATCAAATGGACCTTACGAAGCACTTCTGCCAATAAAGCCAGTGGAGGTGATGGAATTCCAGCAGGGCTATTTAAAATCCTAAAAGATGATGCTATTAAAGTCCTGCATTCAATATGTCAGCAAATTAGGAAAACCCAGTCAGACACACTTGGCAAATGAACAACAATCAAAATTACCCATGATATTTATAATTTACTTTAAAACACATAGACAGTCGTAGAAAATAAATGAATGGATACCAAGGTGGGGAAGTGAGAGAGGGGAATGGACAGGGAGATTGGGATTGACATACATACATTGCTGTTGCTGCTGCTGCTGCTAAGTCACTTCAGTTGTGTCCGACTCTGTGCGACCCCTTAGATGGCAGCCCACCAGGCTCCCCCATCCCTGGGATTCTCCAGGTAAGAACACTGGAGTGGGTTGTCATTTCCTTCTCCAATGCATGAAAGTGAAAAGTGAAAGTGAAGTTGCTCAGCCGTGTCCGACTCTTAGCGACCCCATGGACTGCAGCCTACCAGGCTCCTCCGTCCATGGGATTTTCCAGGCAAGAGGACTGGAGTGGGGTGCCATTGCCTTCTCCAGATATACACTACTATGTATTAAATGGATAACTAATGAGAACCTACTGTTTAGCACAGGGCACTCTACTCAATGCTCTGTGGTGATCTAAATAGAAAATCCAAAAAGGAGCAGATGTATGTATATATATAACTGATTCACTCTGCAATACAGCAGAAACTAATACAACATGGTAAAGCAACTACACACCAATTAAAAAGAAAAAACTATGCTCTAATATATTAAAAAAAAAAAACCTGACAGAATAAAACGTTTGAAGCCACTATAGGAAAATGTTAAGTACAGAATCCAGGTAACAAAAATATAGAAAATATAAAAACATCATAACACGCACCTGTTAGACATTTTTTTATAAGAGTAAAAAGTAGATCTTAGCATCATCTTCAACTTTTTTCAGTATCCACCAAGTCAGTAACTCCAGCCAGCTCTATCTTCAAAAATAAATCAGAAGGCTGACCACTTCAAACCACTTCTCCCGCCCCTAACCTGATTTAAGCCATCATCTCTTGCCTGTATTACACCAATTCCTACTTAACTGGTCTCCTGGTGCAATCCTTTCACCCACTCACACAATCTACTATCTACTTGGCAGCCAGAATATATATTTTGAAAGTAAGTCAGATCATGTCACTCCTCTGCTTAAAACTCCCAGATGGCCCCTATTTTTCTAAGGAGAAAAGTCAAAAACCATACAAACCTTACAAGGTTCTTCGTGCATTACCTCCAGCCACCTCTGTGACTTCATTTCCAATTACTCTGCTCCCCGACTCTACTCTGCAAATGACATTCTTGCTCAGCATTTTGCCCTTACTATTTCTTCTGCTTAGAATTACTTCTATATCCAAATGGCTCCCATGACTTTCAGCTTTCTTCCAAAACTTCATAGCCCATGAAGTCTCCCTTAACCACCTGTGTGCAACAGCAACTACTTTCATCCCATTTGACATCACAGAAATACACTTATTTGATTTTTTCAAGTCCCTCTTCTTAGGAATTACTTATTTGGTCCCCCCAAAATGTATATGTTGATATCCTAATCCCCAATGTGAAGTATTAGGAGGTGAGGCCTTTGGGAGGTAATTAGGTGATAAGGATTGAGCCCTTATGAATGGGATCAGTGCTTTTATAAAAGAGACCCCAGAGGGCTCCAGCTTTCTTTCTGCCCTGTAAAGACACGAGAGCTCTCACCAGACGCTGAACATGCTGGCACCCTGAGCTCAGACTTCAAGCCTCCAAATACTGTGAGAAGTAAATTTCTGTTATTTATAAGCCACCCTCTCTATGGTACTTTGTTATATCATCCCAAACAGACTACGACACTCCACTAACACTAGAATATAAGCTGTGTGTGTGTGTTCAGGCGCTTAGCCATGTCTGACACTGCAACCCTATGGACTGTAGCCTGCCAGGTTTCTCTGTCCATGGAATTTTTAAGGCAAGAATACCGGAGTGGTTTGCCATTTTCTCCTGCAGGGGATCTTTTCAACTCAGGGACTGAATCCGAGTCTCCTGCATCTCCTGTATCGCAGGCAGATTCTTTACCACTGGGGAAGCCCAGTGTTATAATAAGCTACTTGATAATAGTTAATAATAAGCTACTTGAGTTCAAAGACTTCGTGGTTCTGTGCTTTGCTATATTACTAGCCCTTGGAATAGTATCTGGCACACAATAGATGCCATATTGTGTGTGTGTGTGTGTATTCTTTTAAAAACTAGACCAAAAGCTAAAAATAAATTATAAAACTGTAATTCCAATTGTATTAAAGAAAAGATTAACACTGCAAAAAACAATCATGCAAGCAAAAAGCCTTTCTTTTAAAATTGCTGTGATATAAAATAAATTCAGCAATGTAACCACTTACATTAATTCCTAAAATAAAGCAAAAAGACTGAGGCAAAAACTTCACCAAGAACCAAAGATTTATCAGAAGTAGGTTTTGCAATAGGCACTTATATCCTTTGAAAGAAACATTTAGCATGAAAAATCTAAGAACCTCTTATTGCTGTTAAGCTTTTTAAAAAAAATTCAATCCCTGTCTCATTATTACTTCCTATATATACAAACTTAAACCCAGCAGAAGAATTATATTTAAGAACCATGTAAAATCTTTTCTAAATTAAATCTATAACAACAATGAAAACAAATACTTAACCCTTTTGCTTAGAACTGAAAATTAATCAGTTTGCCTTCTAAAACAACTCATCAGTTATTAAATGATCAGAAAACGGGCCAGGAAGAAACTGCCTTTAGTCCCCATGGCATTAGCCGGTTTTGAAAACAATATCAGTTGTCCCATCTTAGGCTTAGACTGGGAGTGCCATCCTCAGCACAGCAGGGCACTTGTGCTCTAGCATCTCACAAGAGAAAGGACAAAGCAAAGAAGCAGGAAGCCAAGGATGGCACTGGTGTGTTAACAATGAAGCCAAGAAAGCATTCACCAGCTGACATTGCCAAATGATCTGGTAAATCTATCTTCCATAAAAAGAACAGTAAGGAAAGAAATTGGAGACTTTGAAGACTAGGTTAAGAAGGTAGGAAAGAGGAAGAAGGTCTCTGTTTTATGAAATGTGATTGATTTATTGATAACAGCAGTAACAACAAATAAAGAAAAAGATGATTTTAAAATGTGTTTGTGAGAAAATAGACATGCATTCTAGGTCTCTTGCCCAAACGAGATCAGTAAACATTTTCATGTGATACAGAAATATCAGTATGTGTGTGCTACTGTGCTCAGTCACTCAGTCGTGTCCAGCTCTTTGCAACCCCATGAACCTGCTCCCCCCCGCCATGAAGAGCCCGCCAGGTTCCTCTGTCCATGGGATTCTCTAGGCAAGAATACTGGCCTGGGTTGCCATTTCCTTCTCCAGGGGATTGCTCCCACCCAGGGATCAAACTCACGTCTCCTGCACTGGCCGGCAGTTTCTTTATCACTGAGCCATCTAGGAAGCCCTATGTACAGAAATACAGTTAACTGCAAAAATTTCTGTAACTTATTGGCTGCAAAGAACTCTACAGAAGACATTTTTAGAATGAGATGATGGGAAGCATCAGGCAGTCACAACCTTGCTCTTCTTTCATTCAATTATGACAAACTGTTTACTATGAAAGCTGTATTGAGACACATAAATCCCCTAAACTCCTTGAAAAAATGAATCTGAAAGTGATAAACCATTTATTCATAATTTTACAATAGTATAAGCATCCCCCCAAAAGATAATCTAAGATTAAAATATAGATATGATTCAAAATTAATATGCAACTGACTTAATTCTCAATCCTTTGGTAAACTCTCAATTTATAGTCGGTAGACCTTTTGAGCATGCCAGTTTTCAATGAACCAGTGATGTAAAACAGAATGGCCAACTGTTCCTCTGTTAGTAGCAAATGTGCTAATATGTGCTAGTTTAAACTTGATCTATCAGTGAGTCAATGAACCATGAAGGGTGGGGGTTAATCAGGGTGTTCTCCAAACAAAGGCTCATGAGAGCAGTGGGGATGCCGCTCCCAGACTCACATCTGTGCTGTTTTGAGTGGAGCATGATGGAAATGTCTTGGTGTTCATCAAAGTTAAGAGCCCAGAACCCTGTCACAGTCTTGCCTATACTCACAACCACTGTACCCAGAAAAGCAACCAAACTGTTGCAAACAAAATCCACACACAGGCAATAAAGCCACAATTCTCAGGAGCTATTAATATTAAACTTTGCCCAGTTAATGTGTAACGGTGATGGTAAAAACCTTTCACACATAAGATCTGACAACTTCCCAGCAGCACTCAGAGTTGATAATATTTTATATTCGGTCATGTATATGAAAATGCATCAATTTCACTTTATTATCAAACAAAGCTTACTGATGCGCATCTTTACACATACCAGTGAAAACAATCTAAATACTATAATCTACTTAAAGTAACAAACAAGCTCAATAACTTGTGAATACACATGCAGCCCACCAGTGTGACGTATTTCCAGTTATTTCCAATAACTGAAATGGACTGAGCAGCAATTAGCAGAAAGAATCACTTGCTGCCAGGAGTAATCACCTCAATATTTCATATTTAAATAATAAAGGAGTTAAGACTACACAGAAAGAACCAGAAGAAACAGGAAGAGGAGCAAGAAAACTCAATGAAATATATTATCCATTTACTTTTACTAGACTTTCATAATAATCCTGATAAAATAAATTTTTATTTACTCTGGTCACTATACCACTTTCCCCAGTACAAAACGCAGACTGAAAGAAGTACATGTTACTGGCTTCAGGAAAGTTTTTTTTATTCCCTTGTTCTGCTTAAAACTTGACCAAGAATTAATTTAAATAATTAGCATTGAAATATGACTAACTCTATGAAAATCCAATTTGATGAAGTAACTGTACATTTAATCCTTCACAAGCCATGAAAATATGAAAATGTTAGAGAATGATTTTATAAACTTAAAATTTTCATTTAACTATAGCATGAAATTTTATAGTTTCATGTATATAACACAGAGATGCAACATTTGCATATACTGTGAAATATTAACTGCAATATGTTTAGTTATCATATTTAGCAGACAGAGTTAATAAAATGTTACCAACCTGTTCTTTGTGTCTATGAATCTATGTTTGGTTTTGTTTGACTTTTCAGATTCCGCATATAAGTAAATCACACAGCACAAGACCCTCAAGGTCCATCCATGTTTTTGCAAATGGCTAGATTTCATTCTGTTTGTATGACTGAGTGGTATTCTATCATATATATGTACCACATCTTCTTTATCCATACATTCATAAATGGATACTTAGGATGTTTCCAAACTTAACTATTATAAATGATGACACAATGAACACGGGGAGGGGGCATACACCTTTTCAAATGACTGTCTTTGTTTTCTTTGGCTAGATATCCAGAAGTGGAGCTGCTAGTTCATGTGACAGTCCCATTCTTGATTTTTGAGGTACCTTCACACTGTTGCCCACAGTGGTGGTAACATTTACATTCCCACTAACAGTGGATGAGTGTTGCAGGAGAGCTCTTTGACAACAGCCATTCTGGTGGGCACGAAGTGATATCTCATTGTGGTTTTGATTTGCATTTTCCTGATTATTAATGATCTTGAGCATCTTCTCACATGTCTTTTGGCCCTCTGTATGTCTTCTTTATTTTTTTATTTTAATATAAATCTATTTATTTTAATTGGAGGTTAATGTCTTCTTTAAAAAAAATAAAAGTCTATTCAGATACTCTGCCCATGTTTGAATCAGAGTGGTCGTTGTTGTTGCTGTTGTTATAAAGTAGTGTGAGTTCCTTATATATTTTGGATATTAACCCCTTATTGAATATATGACCTGCAAATATCTTCTCCCATTCAGTAGGCTGTGTATTTGTTGGTGGTTTCCCTCACTGTACAGAAGCTTGTTTTCTGACGTAGTCCTGTGTATTTTTATTTTTGTTGACCTTGCCTTTGGAGTCAGATCCAAAAAAAAAAAAAAAAAACAATCACTAAGACCAATGTCCAGGAGCTTACTGCATATGTTTTCTTCTAGGATACTTACAGTTTCAGGCCTTCCTTTAACATCTTTACTCCATTTTGAGTAAATATTTGTATACGGTATAAATAGTGATCCAGTTTCATTCTTTGGTGTGTAGCTGTCCAAGTTGCTCAACACCATTTATTAAAGAGACTGTCCCTTCCCCACTGCATATTCTTGCCTCCTTTGTCATAAATTAATTGACCATATTATGAGTGGGTTTACTTCTAGGCTCCCTATTCTGTCCCACTGATTTATGTGTCTTTTGTTACGTCAACACTATACTAATTACCATAGCTTTGCAGTTATACCCTTCTAGCTGCAAAGTTTCTGTTGAAAATATGCTGAGAGACTTATGCAGTTTCCCTTGTATGTTAAAAATTGTTTTCTTGCCGCTTGTAAGACACTTTAACTTTTGATATTTTAATTATATTGTGTCTTACTGTAGAATTCTTTAGGTTCATCTTATTTGGAATTCTCTGGGCTTCTTGGACTTTGATGTCTGTTTTCTTCTCTAGATTTGGAGTGTTTTGCCATATTTCTTCAAGCAAGTTTTCTGCTCCTTTCCCTCTCTCTCCTCCTTCAGGGACCCATATAATACAAATGTTATTCCACTGGATGTTGCCCCAGAAGGTATGTGCATGTGCGTGCATGCGTGTGTGTGTGTGTGTGTGTGTGTGTGTGTGTACACACATGCTCTTTCTGGGTGAGTCCCATTGCTTTGTCTTTCAGTTTGCTGATCTGCTCTTCTGCTTTATCCAGTCTGCTGTTGAATCTCTCTAGTGTATTTTTTTTCCAGTCAAATATTATGTTCAATTCTGCCATTTCTGTTTGGTATGTTCTTATGGACTTTATGTTTTCTGCCTCTTTGTTGAAGTTCTCACTGTGTTCATCTATTCTTTTCTTGAATTCAGTAAGTATCTTTTCAGTCATTACTTTGAACTCTGTTATCAGGTAGATTCCTGATATCTCCAGTTCATTAAGATCTTTTTCTGAGGTTTTTGTCTTATTCTTTCACTGGGAACATATTCCTCTGTCTCTTCATTTTGCCTAACTCTTTGCGTTTGTTTCCATGTGCTAGGCAAAACAGCTACTTCTCCCAGACTTGAAGGAGTGACCTTGTGAACAACATGGTCCCTGGGGCCCAGAAGTACAACCCCACACCCCTGGCCACCAAGCCAGGTGGTCTAGGGGCATCTTCAGTGTGGGCTGCATGAACTCAACAAGTGCAGTGGAGAGAGTCCCAGCAGACTCCTGCCTTTCCAGGAGATGCTTTACGATTAGTATTCACATGTGGTTTAAGCACTTTTCAAACTGATGCCTTTGCACTGGGGTCTCTGAGCCTGCATGCAAGCCCTGAGAGCAGGTTCTCCACTCCCCATTCTATGGTTCTCCTGGATATACCCACCAGTGGCTTCCCAGGCAAGGTGTTTTGGTGCCCCATCTCTCCAGCTCTGTGACCTTAATGTGGGGCACAAACCCCTCGCTCCATGGGAAAAAGCTCCAGAGTTTTTATATCCCTCCCAAATCTGGGTTGCTGCACCTGGGTTCATATTTTGGCAAGACTATCTCTGCCTCTTCTGTCTCAATGTACCCCTTTTACCCTCTGTTATGGAGCTGCTATTCCTCTAGCTTACAGGGCTTTTTCAGAGGAAATTATTCCACATGCAGGTACAGATTTTTTTTTGTCCAGAAGAAGAGGCAAGGTCAAGATCTTCTTAGGCTGCTATCCTGAACTGCCTCCTCATAAAAATTTTTTAATTCAATGATTTTGTCAGTTAGAAAGCTTTTTCAAAGTATCATCTCTGGGTCACATATAAGTAAATAGGTATGACTTTTAAGAGAGCTTTCAGCTATCTTCAAGGCTACAAAAAATCACACAGTGTTAATACAGTCCTTGACTTACAATGGTTCAACTTATGATTTTTGTCTTTATGATGGTACAAAAGTGATACACGTTCAATAGAAATTATACTGTGAGTTTTGAAGTTTTATCTTTTCCAAGGCTACCAGTGTGTGGTAAAATACTCTCTCATGACACTGCACAGTAGCATCTCCCAGGCAGCCACATGATTACAAGGGTAATCAAAGCACACAACTCTGTTTTTCACTGTCTGCACAGCATTAAATGCATGACATGAATTACTCAATACTAACACCTTGTGTTGGTCTTCCCAGGTAGCTCAAATGGTAAAAGAATCTGTCCACAATGCAGGGGACCCGGGTTCGAACCCCAGGTCAGGAAGATGCCCTAGAGAAGGGCATGACAACCCACTCCTATATTCTTGCCTGGAGAATCCCATGGACAGAGAAGCCTGACAAGCTATAGTCCACGGGGTTGCAAAGTCTCGGACATGACTGAGCAACTAGCACTTTCACTTTCAACACCTTGTGTTAGATAATTTTGCCTGGTTCTAGGCTGATGTATAGAATTTGCCTGCAATGCAAGAGACCTGGGTTGAATCCCTGGGTTGGGAAGATTCTGGAGAAGGGAACAGCTACCCACTCCAGTATTCAGGCCTGGAGAATTCCATGAACAGAGGAGCCTGGCAGGCTACAGTCTACGGGGTCGTAAAGAGTCAGACACAACTGAACGACTTCCACTTTTCAGGCTAATGTAATTATTCTGAGCATGTTTAAGGTAGGCTAGGCTAAGCTACGATGTTCAGTAGGTTAGATGCATTAAATACATTTTTGACTTAATGATATTTTCAACTTGTGATGGATTTATTGGGACACACCCCCATCATTGGTTCAGGAAGATCTGTATTCTAAGAACATAGGTACCTTGGTAAAATGAAGATTCCTGGAAAAGTTTATGTGCTTTAATATATGTTGTCAAAGAAAAACCTGAGCTAAACAGTAGTAGAAGTAATAAAAACAGATTTTATTCATAATTACTGAAATAGGAGGAAAGAGACCTCAGTACAGAACTGGTCTTATTTCACTATTCAGCATGAGAAACTGGGAGTTTATATCCAAGGAGTAAGATATGGATCAGTGGATAGAAAATTACTAAAGAGGAAATGTCAGAGGTAAAGTGTAATACGGCTAAAGCCACCTAACAGGATTCTTTGCTGACGACAAGCCAAGGTGATCAGATGTCACCAGGAGGATAGTAGAGAATGAGAACTCTGATCAGTTGTTGAGAGTGATCAGATATGGAGGTGGGGACCTTCTGGTTAGCAGGATCTTGCTAAAAATGGATTTCATGAGAAATTGCACAGATGGGCCTAGGAAAAGTTTCAGGAAACTGAAACCCATATAAAATTAGCCCCACATTATAAATGATAATAATAATTTGTTTCCCAAAAAGTAACACTTCAATCTAAGAACACTAACAATTCTGTGGGATACTCTTCAACAAAATGATCCTGCTTTGGCATTACCATTTTGGAACACTATAGCAGCTACCTGAAACTGAATTTAGATGCAAAACCAAGTTTATTTACAAATGTAGTATGCTGTCAATAAAAACACCATTTTTTTCCTCTAGAACTAGATAGGCTGACACTGAAATAGATACCTGAAATTAACTTTCAAAAATAGGTGGCAAACAATGAAATAAAAAGATCTAAGAGAAGAACTAGTCCCAACAAATACTGAAACATACTACAAAGCCTCTTTAAATAAACCACTGGCATATGAATGGAAAGACCAAGCAATAGAATACAACAGAAAGCCCAGAAACAGACCTGAGTTCATATGGGAATGTAGTGTATGATAAAAGTGATATCTCAAGACTCTGGGACAAAAATAGACTTTTAAGTACATGGTACTGGGACAATTGAATAACTATTTGGAAAAAAAGATAAAGTCCAATGTATACCACACAAAACAAATGCCAAATTGATTAGAGATCTAAAATTAAACCATGTAAATATGAGAAGAAAACATAGATGATTTTATCTATAACCTGTGTATAAAGAAAGGCTTTCTGCTATGAGACAAATACCAGATGCAGTAAGTAAAAAAGTGACAGGCTAAACAATATAAAAATTTTAAAATAAAAACTCTGGATGGCAAAATCACTAAAAGTCAAGAGAAAAATAGTATATCGGGAGAAAAATATTTGCAACATATATCACAGCAAAAGGCTAATATATCTACTATATAAAATACTTTAACAAATATAGGGTAAAAAAGACCAAAAGTATTATAGAAAAATGGGCAAATGATATAAAGATAATTCACAATATATTAAAACAGCCCTCAGACATACGAAAAGATGATCAACTTTACTCATCATTTTTTTAACAACACAAATTAAAACTATACTGACATATTATTTCTCACCTGTCTCACTGGAAAATTTCTAAAGCACGTAAGTAAAGTGTTGATGAGTGTGTGGAAACAGATACTTTTATACATTGCTGTTAAACATGAAAAATGGAACAAATCCTATGGAAGGGAACTTGACAATATTTAACTAATCTACACATCCACTTATCCTTTAATCCAGAAAACTGCTCAAGACACAATATGTACAAAATTATTTACTTCAGCACTATTTGTAATTACAAATATTAGAAACAGTCAAAATGCAAAAGTACAGGCCATACAATAAAGTTTTATACAGGTTAAAAAATAATAATGATACTCTATGAAGCAATATACAGTGGTTTTTAGTGTATGGAGTTAAAGTGAAAAAAGCAAAATGCAGAAGAGTTCACACTGTATGTTACTTTTTGTGTAAAAATGGAAATTTAAACACACACATAAAAGTCCAGAGATAAAATGGTGGAGTAGAAGTGAGTTCACCTCTTTTTACCAAAAACACCAAAATCACAACTGCCTACCAGCCCGGCTGTTCCTCTGCCAGCTGTGTTGCCTGCAGGGCTGGAAAGGCCCTGGTTTCCTGCTTTGGCCCCCTGCATCCACCTGTCACAGTGCCACTCACCCTCGAGGCCGGCTGCTGACTCCCAGCCCCAAAGAGCTCCAAGTTCCTTCCCTTGCTGCACTCCCCACCCGCCCCGCACCACACCAACCTGCAGCACCCTTGGCTTACACTCCATCTCCCTGGCTCATCCCCCAGCTACTACAGGAAGACAGAGGATGTAACAGGGACTATGACAGGCTGGAGGCATAGAAGGACTTGAGTTCACCTCTTCTTACAAAAGCCCCCAAATCACAACTACTGAAAAACTATAGATAAAAAAATGCTGGGACCTACTAAAAACTATATCCTGTGTCCAAAGACAAAGAAGCCACAACAAGATGGTAGGAGGGGTGCAGTTATGATAAAATCAAATCCCATACATAGCAGGTGGGCAAATCACAAACTGGAAAAAAATTACATCACAGAAGCTCAACCATGGGAGTAAAATTCCTGAGCCCTACATCGGACTATCCAGACTGCAGGTTTCCCTAGCTCTCAAGTGGGTCTCTTGAAGGCAGCATATACACAGGTCTTATTTTTGCATCCATCCAGATAGTCTGTGTCTTCTGGTTGGGGCATTTAATCCATCTTCATTTAAGGTAATTATCAATATGCATGTTCCTATTATCATTTTCTTGTTTTGAGTTTGCTTTTGTGGTTCTTTTTCTTCTCTTGTGTTTCTTGCCTAGAGAAACTCCTTTAGCATTTATCATAAAGCTGGTTTGGTGGTGCTGAACTCCCTTAGTTTTGGCTTATTTGTAAAGCTTTTGATTTCTCCATTGAATCTGAATGAGATTCTTGCTGGGTACAGTAATCTTGGTTGTACGTTTTTCCTTTTCATCACTTTAAATATATCCTGCCACTCCCTTCTGTTGTTCAGAGTCTCTACTGAAAAACCAGCTGATAGCCTTATGGGGATTCCCTTGTATGTTGCTTTTTGCTTTTGCCTTGCTGCTTTTAATATTTTTTCTTTGTATTTAATTGTGAAGATTAAAAAAAAATCTTGACCACAATCAAAGTGTTGTGATAAAAATTCAGTGAGTTGATTTATGTTAAAAACCGCTAAGACAATGCCTAACACATACTAGCTAAGCAATATATTCAGTTCAGTTCACCAGGACTGACTGAACCAGGTACTATTAGAAATAAAAATAATAATAATAACAAACATTTATAGAGTACTTACTATACATGAAACTCCATTCTATATGCTTTTGAAATCTCTGAGCTCAAGTGAACTCTCAGTCTAATAAGTATCATCGACATTAGCCAACACTTAGAACATGTAAGTGACTGTGTGTTTTATCAGAGGTATGAGAATTGCTCCTCTGTCCATGGGATTCTCCAGAAAAGAATGCTGGAGTGGGTAGCCATTCCCTTCTCCAGGGTATCTTCCTGATCCAGGGATCAAATCTAGGTCATTGCAGGCAGATCTCTACTGTCTGAGCCACCAGGGAAGCCCATGAGAATTGCTACAAAACCTAAAAGCCTGATTTTGCTGTGCCAGTCAGCTTTGCAGAGAGTTTGGTGATATCATCAGGCCTTGAATTACAAAATAGACCTCTCAGAGCAAAGAGGACATGAGGAGCAGTCCAAACAGTTAGCATTTCCTAACTTTGTCACTTTGCAAGTGGGCAGGAAATGAGGGATGAGAGAACAAGGCCCAGCTTAGATGCTGCAGACAGCCCAAGAACCAAGTCACGCAAGCAGCTTCATCTTTGCCCATCTCTTCTCTTTTCATAAAAAGTGAAGTGTATAATTAGTAGAAACAGAAAATGCTCCTCCCCAAGTTACATAATATTACACTTAATGTATTTTCAAAGAATAAAAGTGTTTAAGAAGATGTTTTCTTTAATAATGATAATAAGAAGAAAAAAATGGTTGATCTGAAATGCTCAATGCTTCAGCATGTAGAAATTGCAAACTCCACGTACCTGTCTCAAATAGCAACAAATATATTCATATTTGATTATAATAAAATTCCTGGAGTTACATATAATATCCACATAAACACCATACAATTTCATTACCATTAATGGTTATTCTAATGAATACCAGGGGGCTTAATAATAATTTGTCACAATATGAAATATTATGTATTTCCTAGTTATGCATACTGTGAGAATGCTGCTTTATTACATTTTACTTCATTTCTTTCCAGTGAAAAAGTTGTTAAATGACAATTCATTATATTCTCATTGAAGGACTGATCCAACTTTTAATAATTCCTATAGGCTTATAACATTTGTGATTTGCTTAGGAAATTTTGATAAACATAAAACCTAGAAATCAGTCACAAACCAGTGTGTTTCTATGTGTTTTTAAAATTCCTTTAGGCTAATAAAAAGAACTGTTTGTTATCTTTTTCTTTTTTTTTATAGGTTTTTTTTTAATTGTATTTTATTTTTAAACTTTACATAATTGTATTAGTTTTGCCAAATATCAAAATGAATCCATCACAGGTCATTCCCAATCCATTCCAAGGTACTGGAAGACCTCAATTAATAATGGTGACAGTTATGAGGATGAATTTTTTTTTAAGGACTCAGAAATGTGGTACAATATTACTGTTCACCCTGTGTGCTAAGGGTAAGCTTCAGACTCCAAGGATCCAGAGTTTCAAATCATCATATTTGGAAAAGAAGTCTAGAAAGGTATAATCTTCAAATAAGATAATGTAGCTCCTTCCAAACTAGTGTTTGAAGTCCCTTTTACAGGAAAGAGTCTAAACATGTACAATAAATATACCATACTTTAAGAGTTGGGGAGTATGCATACAACAGATCTGATAGGAAATAGCATATCAGCTAAGGACTCATTTTCCAGATTCAGGCAGACACAAATTTGTTTCCAGCTCCTCTACCACATACTAGTTGTGTAACTTCAAACTAGCAAAATATTAAACTATTTAAGCCTTAGTTTTCTCATGTATAAACTAATAAAAATTAATAAAAATAATTTACTTAATTCTACTATCTGCTAAATCATGCATTATTTTAACCCTTCATACCTCACAACTAAGCTTATAAAATAAGCAATATCATTCCCATTCCCCTTTTCACATGAGAAAATATTTATAGCTTGATGCTATTATAAGGATTTAATGAGATAATTAATAAAAATTGCTTACAAAAGTGGTACATAGTAAATGCTTAATAAATGTCAGCTATTAGCATTAAGACTTAACTTTTTAAAATAATGACTTCTCTATAGTTCAGTCAAGGGAAAAATATTAACTAATTCATTTAACAGCATGAAAACAATTCAACATTTTACTGGAAATATTTTTCTCTAAAAATATTTAGACCTTATTTAGCCTTTGATGTACTCACATGATAAAATGTAATAAAACATATCTAATTTTTTTCCAGAGAAGAAATTTAACACAAAGGACATGTTTAAAAGAACTATTATATAGGAAAAGAATTAGAAACATATTAGAAAAAACTTGAGAATAAATATATCTCCAAATTTATTTCCTCAAGGTGATCTGTAGTGACTGAAGCAGGACTATAATTTTCTTCTCTAAGACATTAACTGCTTGTTTTTTAAACATTATTATCAATTATATGCAAAATATATCCCTCCCTTAGGAGACATATGTTACAGAAGCCTGTGAGAAGCCCTTGGGAAGATGGCCTTTTGTCACTCATCCCAAGTATAAACAGCATCAATAGTTTCTACAGAACTAACTCAAGCTTGCCTTCAGCTGAAGGAGTGATGGCTAAGAGTCAGAACTGATGCTAATGAGCAAAGGAACAAGAAAAACCTTGGCATGCCTCTGTCAGTCATTACTGGGCTTTTGTGAAGCTTGATGGGTTGCTATGGACATTAGCACCAAGACGGGGCCCCACCCAATAACCTGCAGGCTCCAGTACTGGGACCACTCAGGACAAACAGAAAAAAAGGTGAGAACACAGTCGTACCCATCAGACAGGCTGCCTGAAGACTTCCTGAGCCCACAGTCACCTCTAGACATATCCCTTGACATGGCCCTGCCACCAAACCCTACTCCATCCACCAGTGAGAAGTCACCAACCCCTCCCACATAAAGTCTGCACAAGCCTCTAGACCAGACTCAACCACCAGGGGTCAGAAACCAGAAGTAAGAAATAACAGTCCCAAATATGTGAATCGTGAACTTCCAGATGTTCAAGCTGGTTTTAGAAAAAGCAGAGGAACCAAACTGCCAACATCCGCTGGATCATCGAAAAAGCAAGAGAGTTTTTGATAAAGCTTTATTGACTATGCCAAAGTCTTTGTGTGGATCACAATAAACAGTGGAAAATTCTGAAAGAGATGGGAATACCAGACCACCTGATCTGCCTCTTGAGAAATTTGTATGCAGGTCAGGAAGCAACAGTTAGAACTGGACATGGAACAACAGACTGGTTCCAAATAGGAAAAGGAGTATGTCAAGGCTGTATATTGTCACCCTGCTTATTTAACTTCTATGCAGAGTACATCATGAGAAACGCTGGGCTGGAAGAAGCACAAGCTGGAATCAAGATTGCCGGGAGACATATCAATAAACTCAGATATGCAGATGACACCACCCTTATGGCAGAAAGTGAAGAGGAACTAAAAAGCCTCTTGATGAAGGTGAAAGAGGAGAGTGAAAAAGTTGGCTTAAAACTCAACATTCAGAAAACGAAGATCATGGCATCTGGTCCCATCACTTCATGGGAAATAGATGGGGAAACAGTGGAAACAGTGTCAGACTTTATTTTTGGGGGCTCCAAAATCACTGCAGATGGTGATTGCAGCCATGAAATTAAAAGACGCTTACTCCTTGGAAGGAAAGTTATGACCAACCTAGGTAGCATATTCAAAAGCAGAGACTACTTTGCCAACAAAGGTTTGTCTAGTCAAGACTACGGTTTTTCCTGTGGTCATGTATGGATGTGAGAGTTGGACTGTGAAGAAAGCTGAGCACTGAAGAATTGATGCTTTTGAACTGTGGTGTTGGAGAAGACTCTTGAGAGTCCCTTGGACTGCAAGGAGATCCAACCAGTCCATTCTGAAGGAGATCAGCCCTGGGATTTCTTTAGAAGGACTGATGCTAAAGCTGAAACTCCAGTACTTTGGCCACCTCCTGCGAAGAGTTGACTCATTGGAAAAGACTCTGATGCTGGGAGGGATTGGGGGCAGGAGGAAAAGGGGACGACAGAGGATGAGATGGCTGGATGACATCACTGACTCTATGGATGTTGAGTCTGAGTGAACTGCGGGAGTTGGTGATGGACAGGGAAGCCTGGCGTGCTGTGATTCATGAGGTCGCAAAGAATCGGACATGACTGAGCGACTGAACTGAACTGAGTCTGTAGTCCCATAACTAGTCTAACAGTCTAACGTAACATAGTCTAACAGTCCCATAACTGAGTCTGCAAACAGGTCAGAATCTACCCTGGGACCAGAGCTGGTCCCTCACCATTTGATGATACAAAGAACATCCCCTAAAGAGGAAGACTTCTCCAAGGATTAGAAACATACCCAAACTTCCACATACATAAAAATACAAATAGAAGTATAGACATAACTTTAAAAAATGAGCCAGGAGAAGGATATGTTCCAGATGAAGGAATAAGATAAAACCCCAGAACAACCAGTGATGTGGAGATAGGCAATTTACCTGAGAAAGAGTTCAGAGTAACGATTGTAAATATGATTCAAGAACTCAGGAAAAGAATGGATGCACAGAGAAGTTATAAGAAGTTTTAACAAAGAATTAGAAATATAAAGACCAACAAGAGTTGAAGAATACAATAACAGAAATGAAAAATAAACTAGAAGGAATCAATATCAGAATAAATGAGGCAGAAAAACAGATGACTGAGCTGAAAAACAGAATGGTAATAACTGCTGACATGGAACAGAATAAAGAATAAAAAGAAACAACAAAATTTGAGACCTCTGGGACAACATCAAATGCTACATTTGCATTATAGGGGTCTCAGAAAGAGAAAGAGAGATAAAGGGCCAAATAAAATATTTGAAGAGATAATAGCTGAAAACATCTCTAACATGGGAAAGGAAATAGTCACCCAAGTCCAGGAAGCACAGAGTTCCACATAGGATAAACCCAAGGAGAAACATGCCAAGACACATATTAATAAAAAAGACAAAAATTAAAGACAAAGAGAAAATATTAAAAGCAACAAGAATGAAGCAACAAAAAACAAACAAGGGAATCCCCGTAAGGTTCTTTTTTTTTATTTTATTTTTAAACTTTAAATAATTGTATTAGTTTTGCCAAATATCAAAATGAATCTGCCACAGGTATACATGTGTTCCCCATCCTGAACCCTCCTCCCTCCTCCCTCCCCATACCATCCCTCTGGGTCGTCCCAGTGCACTAGCCCCAAGCATCCATATCGTGCATCGAACCTGGACTGGCATCTCATTTCATACATGATATTTTACATGTTTCAATGTCATTCTCCCAAATCTTCCCACCCTCTCCCTCTCCCACAGAGTCCATAAGACTGTTCTATACATCAGTGTCTCTTTTGCTGTCTTGTACACAGGGTTATTGTTACCATCTTTCTAAATTCCATATATATGCGTTATTATACTGTATTGGTGTTTTTCCTTCTGGCTTATTTCACTCTGTATAATAGGCTCCAGTTTCATCCACCTCATTAGAACTGATTCAAATGTTTTCTTTTTAATGGCTGAGTAACACTCCATTGTGTATATGTACCACTGCTTTCTTATCCATTCATCTGCTGATGGGCATCTAGGTTGCTTCCATGTCCTGGCTATTATAAACAGTGCTGCGATGAACATTGGGGTACATGTGTCTCTTTCCCTTCTGGTTTCCTCAGTGTGTATGCCCAGCAGTGGGATTGCTGGATCATAAGGCAGTTCTACTTCCAGTTTTTTAAGGAATCTCCACACTGTTCTCCATAGTGGCTGTACTAGTTTGCATTCCCACCAACAGTGTAAGAGAGTTCCCTTTTCTCCACACCCTCTCCAGCATTTATTATTTGTAGACTTTTGGATCGCAGCCATTCTGACTGGTGTAAAATGGTACCTTATAGTTGTTTTGATTTGCATTTCTGTGATAATGAATGATGTTGAGCATCTTTTCATGTGTTTGTTAGCCCTCTGTATGTCTTCTTTGGAGAAATGTCTATTTAGTTCTTTGGCCCATTTTTTGATTGGGTCATTTATTTTTCTGGAGTTGAGCTGTAGGAGTTGCTTGTACATTTTTGAGATTAGTTGTTTGTCAGTTGCTTCATTTGCTATTATTTTCTCCCATTCTGAAGGCTGTCTTTTCACCTTGTTAATAGTTTCCTTTGATGTGCAGAAGCTTTTAAGGTTAATTAGGTCCCATTTGTTTATTTTTGCTTTTATTTCCAATATTCTGGGAGGTGGGTCATAGAAGATCCTGCTGTGATGTATGTCGGAGAGTGTTTTGCCTATGTTCTCCTCTAGGAGTTTTATAGTTTCTGGTCTTACGTTTAGATCTTTAATCCATTTTGAGTTTATTTTTGTGTATGGTGTTAGAAAGTGTTCTAGTTTCATTCTTTTACAAGTGGTGGACCAGATTTCCCAGCACCACTTGTTAAAGAGATTGTCTTTAATCCATCGTATATTCTTGCCTCCTTTGTCAAAGATAAGGTGTCCATATGTACGTGGATTTATCTCTGGGCTTTCTGTTTTGTTCCATTGATCTATATTTCTGTCTTTGTGCCAGTACCATACTGTCTTGATAACTGTGGCTTTGTAGTAGAGCCTGAAGTCAGGTAGGTTGATTCCTCCAGTTCCATTCTTCTTTCTCAAGATCGCTTTGGCTATTCAAGGTTTTTTGTATTTCCATACAAATTGTGAAATTATTTGTTCTAGCTCTGTTGGTATATTGGAAGAATACTGTTGGTAGCTTGATAGGGATTGCATTAAATCTATAAATTGCTTTGGGTAGTATACTCATTTTCACTATATTGATTCTTCCAATCCATGAACATGGTATATTTCTCCATCTATTAGTGTCCTCTTTGATTTCTTTCACCAGTGTTTTATAGTTTTCTATATATAGGTCTTTAGTTTCTTTAGGTAGATATATTCCTAAGTATTTTATTCTTTCCGTTGCAATGGTGAATGGAATTGTTTCCTTAATTTCTCTTTCTGTTTTCTCATTATTAGTGTATAGGAATGCAAGGGACTTAACTGGTTTTTCAGCATAAATTCTGCAGGCCAGAAGAGAGAGGCATGATATATTTAAAGTGATGAAAGCAGAAAACCTACAACCAAGAACACTCTGCCCAGCAAGGCTTTCATTCAGATATGATGGAGAAATCAAAAGCTTTACAGATAAGCAAAAGCTCAGAGTATTCAGCACCACCAAACCAGCTTTATAACGAATGCTATCAGAATTTCTTTAGGCAGAAAAGAAAAGCCCACAACTAGAAACAAATAAAATATGAATGGGAAAACTCACTAGTAAAGGCCAACATACACAAAGGTAGGAAATCATTCACACACAAATATGATATTTAAACTAATATCTGTGAGAGGAGAGTACAAATGCAGGAGATTTGAAATGCATTTGATATTAATAGACCAGCAACTTAAAATAATTATGTATATATACAGAGAATTCTATACCAAAAACTCACAGTAACCACGAAGCAAAAATCTATGGTAGATATACACAGGAAGAAAACAGAATCCAAACACAATACTATAGATAGCCATAAAATCATAAGACAATGAAAGAGTGAGGGAAGGAAAAAAATGCAAAAAACAAACCCCAAACAATTAACAAATGGCAATAAGAACAAACATCACTAATTACCTTAAATGTAAAAAGATTAAATGCTCCAATCAAAATACTTAGGCTGAATGGATACAAAAACAAGACCCATATATATGCTGTCTACAAGAGACCCATTTCAGATCTAGAGAGACATACAGACTGAAAGTAAGGGGATGGAAAAAAGTATCCCATGCAAGTAGAAGTCAAAAGAAATCTGGAGTAGCAATATTCATGTCAGACAAAATAAACTTTAAAATAAAGATTGTTACAAGAGAGAAGGAAGGACACTACATAATGATCAAAGAATCAACCAAAGAAGATATAACTGTAATATATATGCACCCAACATAGGAGCACCTCAATACATAAGACAAATACGAGCAGCCATAAAAGAAATAGAAATGAAAGGAAATAAAATTGGAAAAGAAGTAGCAAAACTGTCATTGCAGATTACATGATACTATACACATAAAATCCTGGAGATACTAAAACTCAATGAATTTGGTAGACCTGGAGGATATAAAATTAATACATAGAAATCTGTGTGTTCTTATCACTAACAAAAGGTCAGAGGAGAAATAAGGAAATAATTTGATTTACCATGGCATCAAAAAGAATAAAATACCTAGGAATAAACCTACCTAAGGAAGCAAAGACTTGTAATCAGAAAACAATAAGATGCTGATGAAAGAAATGGAAGATGACAAAAACAAATGGAAACATGTACTGTATTCTTAGATTGGAAGAATCAATATTGTCAAAGTGACTATATGACCCAAGGCAATCTACAGATTTAGTGCAATTTCTATCAAATTTCCAAAGGCATTATTCACGGAACTTGAACAAAAAACTAAATTTGTACGGAAACATGGAAGACAGTGAATGGCCAAAGCAATCTTGAGAAAAAATGGAGATGGAGGAATCAGGTTTCCTGACTTCAGATTACAATACAAAGCTACAGAAATCAAAACAGTATGGTACTGGCACAAAAACAGAAACACAGAAAATCTATGAACAAAACAGACAGCCCAGAAATAAACCCATGCACATATGGCCAATTAATCTATATATGACAAAGGATGGAAGAACATAAAATGGAGAAAACACAGTCTTTTCAATATATCGTGCTGGGAAAATTGGACAGCTATATGCAAATGAATGATTTAGAACATTCTCTAACATCATACACAAGAACAAACTCAAAATAGATTAAAGGCCTAAATGTAAGACTGGATACTATAAAACTTCTAGAGGAAAACACAGGCAGAACATTCTTTGACATAAATCATAGCAATAATAATCCTTTTCAGCCTATCTCCAAGAGTAATGGGAAAAAAAAAAAAAAAAACACAAATGGGACCTAATTAAACTTTGAAGCTTTAGCATGGCAAAGGACACCATTAAAAAAAAAAAAAAAAAAGACGACCTACAGGATGGCAGAAAATATTTGCAATTGATGCAGCTAACAAGGGATTAGTCTCCAAAATCTACAATCAGCTCAGTATCAAAAAAAATAATAATCCAATCAAAAATGGGTACATCTAAGAGAGAATAAGATGGCGGAGGAGTAGGTGGATGTGGAGTACATCTCTTTCCACAGATATATCAGGAATACACCTTCAGACAAATAAATGCATGCAGCATACCAGCTGATAGTGAACAGGAGTACCTGACCAGTGGAAAAGAATATACAGAACCATACAAAACTCAGTAGGACAAAGGAACTAGGGGGAAAAACAGGACAGTTAGTAGGACTGGACCTGCCCTCAGTGGGTCGGGGAACTGAAGCAGGGGTCCGATCCCCACAGCAGGGCAACTGTCTAAGTCAGAGGAGAAACATTTAAGGCTGCGAGTGAAACAGCTGATCTGTGGTAGCCTAAATGGAATGAGAATCAGACCATCCTTGCCGCAGCCATACATACCATGGACAGGGACGCTGGTGTCCTAGAAGGGGCAGCAGCTGGGAATTGACATTTAGGGATTGTGGAGCAATCCCAGGGCGAGGGCTGCTGTTGACTTCAGAGAGACGGATTGAGGGGATGTAAAGGAGGAGATCGTGGTGGGAAATGCCAATGGGGGATAGCCAGGCAGCCATGGAAGCAAGGTGATACTTCTGAGTCACATGTTAGGGGTGGAGCCATCATCATAGCCTCTCTCTCCCCACACTCCAGCATCAGCAGCTGAGCAATAGAGAGGCTGGCCTATCAATGCCTGACGCACTGAACTACATAGAAGGACCCCACCCAGGGTGCTCCTTTAAGTGTCTGATGTGCTGATCTACGGAGTAAGACCCCAGCCAGGGGGCCCTCTGTGTGTCTGATGCACTGCACAACAGAGAAGGACCCCAGGCAAGGGAGCCGTCTAAGTGCCTGAAGAGGCAGAACTATGGAGAAAGACTGGCCAAAGAGGCCTTCTGATCGCCAGTTACCAGAGGCTCTAAAAAAGACTCTGATAGGGCCATAACTTCTGCAGAGGAGGCAGTCCATTTTATGATTAAAACTCTTCAAAAAATGGGCATAGAAGGAACCTACCTCAACATAGTCAAGGCCATATATGATAAGCCTACAGCAAACATTCTTCTCAATGGTGAAAAACTGAAAGCATTTCCCCCTAAGATCAGGAATAAGACAAGGGTGTCCACTTTTGCCACTATTATTCAACATAGTTCTGAAAGTCCTAGCTACAGCAATCAGAAAAGAAAAAGAAATAAAAGGAATCCAGATTGGAAAAGAAGTAAGGCTCTCACAGTTTGCAGATGACATGATACTGTACGTAGAAAAACCTAAAAGAGTATCAGAAAATTACTAGAGCTAACCAGTGAATTTAGCAAATTTTGCAGGATACAAAATCAATATACAGAAATCACTTGCATGTCTATATACTAATGACGAAAAATCAGCAAGAGAAATTAAGGAATCAATCCCATTCACCATTTGCAACCAAAAGAATTAAATATCTAGGAGTAAACCTACCTAAGGAGACAAAAGAACTGTACACAGAAAATTATAAGACACTGATGAAAGAAATCAAAGATGACATAAACAGATGGAGAGAGATTCCATGTTCCTGGGTAGGAAGAATCAATATTGTGAAAATGACTATACCACCAAATGCAATCTACAGATTCAATGCAATCCCTATCAATTTACCAATGGCATTTTTCACAGAACTAGAACAGAAAGACCCTAAATAGATAAAGCAGTCTTGAGAAAGAAGAATGGAGCTAGAGGAATCAACCTTCCTGACTTCAGATTATACTACAAAGCTACAGTCATCAAGACAGTATGGTACTGGCACAAAAACAGAAATATAGACCAATGGAACAAGATAGAAAGCCCAGAAATAAACCCATGCACCTGTGGGTACCTTATTTTTGTGAAAGGAGGCAAGAATATACAATGGGGCAAAGACAGCCTCTTCAATAAATGGTGCTGGGAAAACTGGACAGCTACATGTAAAAGAATGAAATTAGAACACTTGCTAACACCATACCCAAAGATAAACTTAAAATGGATTAAAGACCTAAATGTAAGACCCGAAACTATCAAACTCTTAGAGGAAAACATAGGCAGAACACTCGACATAAATCAAAGCAAGATCGTCTATGACCCACCTCCTAGAGTAATAGAAATAAAAACAAAACTAAACAAGTGGGACCTGATTAAACTTAAAAGCTTTTGCACAGCAAAGGAAATGATAAGCAAGGTGAAAAGACAACCCTCGGAATGGGAGAAAATAATAGCAAATGAAACAACTGACAAAGGATTAATTTCCAAAATATACAAGCAGCTTATACAACTCAATACCAAAAAAACAAACAACCCAATAAAAAAGTGGGAAAAAGACCTAAACAGACATTTCTCCAAAGAAGACATACAGATGGTTAACAAACACATGAAAAGATGCTCAACATTGCTCATTATTAGAGAAATGCAAAGCAAAACTACAAGGAGATATCATCTCATACTGGTCAGAATGGCCATCATCAAATAGTCTACAAACAACAAATGCTGGACAGGGTGTGCAAAAAGGGAACGCTCTTACACTGTTGGTGGGAATGTAAATTGATACAGCCATTATGGAAGATGTTATGGAGATTCCTTAAAAAATGAGGAATAAAACCACCATACGACCCAACAATCCCACTCCTAGGCATATACCCTGAGGAAACCAAAATTGAAAGAGACACATGTATCCCACTGTTCACTGCAGCACTATTTTCAATAGCTGGAACATGGAAGCAACCTAGATGTCCATCAACACATGAATGGATAAAGAACTTGTGGTACAAATACACAATGGAATATTACTTAGCCATAAAAGGATCTCATTTGAGTCAATTCTAATGAGGTGGATGAACAAGTGAAGTGAGTCAGAAAGAGAAAGATACTGTATTCTAACACTTATACACGGAATCTAGAAAATGGTACTGAAGAATTTATTTATAGGGCAATGATGGAGAAATAGACATAGAGAATAGACTTATGGACATGGGGAGAGGGGAGGAGAGGGTGAGATGCATGGAAAGAGTAACACGGAAACTTACATTCCATATGTAAAATAGATAGCCAACAGGAATTTTCTCTACGGCTCAAGAAACTCAAACAGGTGTTCTGGATCAACCTAAAGGGGTGGGATGGGGAGGGACAGGGGAGGGAATTTCAGATGAGATCGGGCATGTTCAGGGTGCTATGGCCGGAGACGGGAGGGAGTTTCAAAAGGATGGGGATATGGCTGATTCATGTTGAGGTTTGACAGAAAACAGCAAAATTCTGTAAAGCAATTATCCTTCAATAAAAAATAAATACATTAAAAAAATGGGTACATCTAAAAAGACGTTTCTCCAAAAAAGATATACCTATGGTCAAAAAGCACATGAAACTATGCTCAATATCACTAATTATTAGAGAAATGTAAATAAAAACTATAATAAAGTATCAGAAAAAGTATCAAACTGGTCAGGATGGCCAAAATCAAAATGTGTACAAATAACAAAGGCTGGCAGAGTGTGGAGAAAAAGGAACCCTCCTACACTGTTGGTAGAAATGTAAATTGGTATAGCCACTATGAAAAATAGCATGGGGTTCCTGAAAAAAAACTGAAAAAATAGGCAATATGATACAGAAACTTTACTCCTGGACATATATCTAGAGAAAACCATAATTGGAAAAGATATGCACACCCCAATGTTCATAGCAGCACTATTTGTAATAGCCAAGACATGAGAGCAACCTCAACATACATCAACAGATGGATGGATAAAGAAGATGTGGTGTATATATATATAGAATGGAATACTACACAGACATAAAAAGAATGAAATAATGGCATCTGCAGCAACATGGATGTATCTAGAGATTACCGAAATCAGATTGATTATATTCTTTGCAGCCAAAGATGGAGAAGCTCTATACAGTCAGCAGAAATAAGACCAGGAGCTGACTGTGGCTCAGACCATGAACTCCTTATTGCCAAATTCAGACTTAAATTGAAGAAAGTAGGGAAAACCACTAGACCATTCAGGTATGACCTAAATCAAATCCCTTATGATTATACAGTGGAAGTGAGAAATAGATTTAAGGGCCTAGATCTGATACATAGAGTGCCTGATGAACTATGAAATGAGGTTCATGACATTATACAGGAGACAGAGATCAAGACCATTCCCATAGAAAAGAAAAGCAAAAAAGCAAAATGGCTGTGTGGGGAGGCCTTACAAATAGCTGTGAAAAGAAGAGAAGCGAAAAGCAAAGGAGAAAAGGAAAGATAAAAGCATCTGAATGCAGAGTTCCAAAGAATAGCAAGAAGAGATAAGAAAGCCTTCTTCAGTGATCAATGCAAAGAAATAGAGGAAAACAACAGAATGGGAAAGACTAGGGATCTCTTCAAGAAAATCAGAGATACCAAAGGAACATTTCACGCAAAGATGAGCTTGATAAAGGACAGAAATGGTATGGACCTAACAGAAGCAGAAGATATTAAGAAGAGATGGCAAGAATACACAGAAGAACTGTACAAAAAAGAGCTTCACGACCCAGATAATCACGATGGTGTAATCACTGACCTAGAGCCAGACATCCTGGAATGTGAAGTCAAATGGGCCTTAGAAAGCATCACTACGAACAAAGCTAGTGGAGGTGATGGAATTCCAGTTGAGCTATTTAAAATCCTGAAAGATGATGCTGTGAAAGTGCTGCACTTACTATGCCAGCAAATTTGGAAAACGCAGCAGTGGCCACAGGACTGGAAAAGGTCAGTTTTCATTCCAATCCCAAAGAAAGGCAATGCCAAAGAATGCTCAAACTACCGCACAATTGCACTCATCTCACACACTAGTAAAGTAATGCTCAAAATTCTCCAAGCCAGGCTTCAGCAATACGAGAACCATGAACTTCCAGATGTTCAAGCTGGTTTTAGAAAAGGCAGAGGAACCAGAGATCAAATTGCCAACATCCACTGGATCATCGAAAAAGCAAGAGAGTTCCAGAAAAACATCTATTTCTTCTATATTGACTATGCCAAAGCCTTTGACTGTGTGGATCACAATAAACTGTGGAAAATTCTTCAAGAGATGGGAATACCAGACCACCTGACCTGCCTCTTGAGAAACCTGTATGCAGGTCAGGAAGCAACAGTTAGAACTGGACATGGAACAACAGACTGGTTCCAAATAGGAAAAGGAGTTCATCAAGGCTGTATATTGTCACCCTGCTTATTTAACTTCTATGCAGAGTACATCATGAGAAACGCTGGGCTGGAAGAAACACAAGCTGGAATTAAGATTGCCGGGAGAAATATCAGTAACCTCAGATATGCAGAAGACACCACCCTTATGGCAGAAAGTAAAGAGGAACTCAAAAGCCTCTTGATGAAAGTGAAAGTGGAGAGTGAAAAAGTTGGCTTAAAGCTCAACATTCAGAAAACAAAGAGCATGGCATCCGGTCCACCACTTCATGGGAAACAGATGGGGAAACAGTGGAAACAGTGTCAGACTTTATTTTTCTGGGCTCCAAAATCACTGCAGATGGTGACTGCAGCCATGAAATTAAAAGACGCTTACTCCTTTGAAGGAAAGTTATGACCAACCTAGATAGCATATTCAAAAGCAGAGATATTACTTTGCCAACAAAGGTTTGTCTAGTCAAGGCTATGGTTTTTCCTGTGGTCGTGTATGGATGTGAGAGTTGGACTGTGAAGAAAGCTGAGCGCCGAAGAATTGATGTTTTTGAACTGTGGTGTTGGAGAAGACTCTTGAGAGTCCCTTGGACTGCAAGGAGATCCAACCAGTCCATTCTGAAGGAGATCAGCCCTGGGATTTCTTTGGAAGGAACTCCAGTATACTTTGGCCACCTCATGCGAAGAGTTGACTCCTTGGAAAAGACTCTGACTCTGGAAGGGACTGGGGGCAGGAGGAGAAGGGGACGACAGAGGATGAGATGGCTGGATGGCATCACTGACTCAATGGACGTGAGTCTCAGTGAACTCCGGGAGTTGGTGATAGACAGGGAGGCCTGGTGTGCTGTGATTCATGGGGTCGCAAAGAGTCGGACACAACTGAGCGACTGATCTGATCTGATCTGAAGCAAGCTGGACAGAAAACAACAAATATATCATTTACACATGGAATCTAAAAAAAATAAGGATACAAATGAACGTATTTATAAACAGAAATAGATTTACAGATATAGAGAACAAATTTATGCTTACTAAAGGATATAGGGATAAATTAGGATTAAGGGATTAAATTATACATACTCTATATACAAAAATAGATAAGCAACAAGGACCTACTGTCTAGCACAGGGAACTACACTAACTATCTTGTAATAACACACAATGGAAGAGACTGTAAAAAAAGAATATATACATATATATAAAAATCACTTTGCTGTACACCTGAAACTAACACAACTTTGTAAATCAACTACCTTTCAATAAAAATATTAAAAAAAATTTTTTTAAGTCAAAAATATAAAAAAACTTTTTTAAGTGACATGCATAATTTTAATGTCCAACTCAACTGCTAATAAACCAAAATCTTAAATCTTTTTTTTTGGGGGGGGTGTTTCAAAGAAAAATACCCATACTTCAGACATAAGGTCTGCAGAAAATAATTTATCCCTAAGGAAACAAGTGTTGTCAGCTCAAACTGTTCACAACGAAATGTCTGAAGTTCATACTTTTGACATATAACAAATATTCATTTCAACGCAACTGTTATATTCTTAATTTCCAACTTATTTTTCCTTATATCATTTGGCAGCATAACCAAATAAAATTTCACATCATTCTGTTCTCCTGATAACAATAATTCTACCTGGTTCATGATAATATAATTAATATAGTTTGGATTTTTTTTTACACCCCAAAATTTGTTTAACCCTTAATTTCTTGCACAAGACAAAATAAATATTAAACAAACTATTGTTTAGAAGCCCCAGTTTTTACTATTAAGGAAAGAATCCTCTGAAAATCAAAATTACTATCATATGGAAAATAGATTTGACATCTTTGGGAAACTGGGAAAAATTGGTCTTAGAAATAAAAACCAAATATTTAAGTAATTTTGCTATTTTCTTCATTTTTCATACCTAAAAACTGAGGATGGCTATTGAAGTAGAAGCTAAGAGCAGACTACATTACAAGGACAAAGTTTACTTAATCAAAGTGGTTCATTCACATTTGCCTACTTCATGAAATTAGCATTTAGAAATGAAATAGAAAAATATGATATTGGAACTAACTCAATCAAATGTGGGCTAAAATTACCTTTGTCAATTGTCTCGGAGTAATAAACATTACAAATAAATTAGCAAAACCAAAACCATTACAAGTAAATTAGCAAAGTCTAACAATAAAATTCAATAGTCCTATGATAAAAGAGCTATTCATTATTTTTTAACCATTCCTTTTATTTTGTAGTTCTGGCTTTTATCTTCTCTGCCTATTTTAATACACAAGTATTACCCAACATTCTGTACTACCTCTTTACAATATTTCATCTATTCCCATCACATCAGCTCTTCTTCACCTCTTCATGCGTCCCTCTCAAACTGCCAGCCTGTTGAACATCTCCAACAGATGTCATATATGCCAAATGTGTCAAACAGAATGTTTTTCCCTCAAATCAACCAGTGTCCCAATTTCACTGTTTATGATATTAGCATTCTCCAACTTACTTGAGCATAAAGCTTTAGATTTTTTAAAAAATATTTTACTTCATTTTCACACCATTCTAAGTCCTCCACTGAAGATCAACCAATGCAACTGCTGAAAATCTTTGTTTCAAGGAGTCCTAAATATCAGCGCACTTTGTTTTATCTTCCTGTATGGGGTGATAACCTGTCAGAAAGCCTATGAATACACTTTAAAGTGTAGATTGTAGTAGCTAGAGGAGAGGTTGGCTCATGGTTTAGAGAAGCTTGCAATTCATCATTTCTAGGAGCAGCAGCAGCAGGAAATCCACATATGCAGAGACTGGATCACACCCTAATTGGATAAAAATTGATGTATCTAGTGTACACACATGCTATACTAGATGTGCCTGTTTATCTTCACATCACGGCTATAAATAAAGCAGAAAAGACTGTTAAAGGACTTTCACCACAATGACTACGTATTAGATTTATTGGTGACTGCATTTCAGCCTTAATGTTTTTTTTTTAAATTTTATTTTTAAACTTTACATAATTGTATTAGTTTTGCCAAATATCAAAGTGAATCCGCCACAGGTATACATGTGTTCCCCATCCTGAACCCTCCTCCCTCCTCCCTCCCCATACCATCCCTCTGGGTCGTCCCAGTGTACTAGCCCCAAGCATCCAGTATCGTGCATCGAACCTGGACTGGCAATTTTTTCTTACATGATATTTTACATGTTTCAATGTCATTCTCCCAAATCTTCCCACCCTCTCCCTCTGCCACAGAGTCCATAAGACTGTTCTATACATCAGTGTCTCTTCAATGGTTATGATCCCTATTAATTTTTTCATATCTTCATTGTGGTCCTTAACACGTTTATTACAATACAAGTTTTCCTGTTTGTCTCCTAGGGCAAGAGTGTTCTATACAGGATTACATCTCATTCTTTTTTGTATTTCCATTACTGAACACAGTGCCTGATCCCAAACATGTGTTGGATGAATTAACTTATATTTACTAGTAGTCAATAAAGTTATGGTGACTTCTCTATATTAATAAAAAAAGATACTGTGCTCAATTGTGTAAAGAATTGAAATGTAAAAGATCTTAATTCTTTCACATAAAAATAGAAAAACAGAAACAGTTCTAAGACATTTTTTGTATTTAGAAATTCTGTTTTTAATTTTTTAATATAAATTTATTTATTTTAATTGGAGGTTAATTACTTTACAATATTGTATTGGTTTTTAACCTAGTCACTCTTTGTCAAAATCTTAAAACTTCAAGTAATTGAGAGTTCATTTTGTCCTCTTTTTAGTGCTGGCAATTTGTTCTTTCTTCAAAAATTCATTACATCCTATCCATTGCTCCAGTTCAAAATATAAATTTCCACACTTGAAAATAACATTTGATATCCAAATATCCTAAAGATTGTAACTATTAGACTAAAAAGTCAACGAGTTTAGGTTTTAATACCTTCTTCGTGTTTATCTCAGTAGAAGAATAAGCTGGGGCGGGGGGCGCGGGGGGAAGACTGACAGGAAAAATCATTTGGTGATTAAAGACAACATTCAAAATAAATAAAACAAAATATGCATTTTATTTAAATCCACTGTTTTGCACAGAACTAGTTTAAAACAATTTTTGGACTTAAAATAGTAATATATAAAATTCAAGTCATTTATATTTTTTTGATGCAAAGTTCTATCACCCACCAAACTTAAGTTAGGTCCGTTTCAAACACAATTCCTTAATTGGTGACTTTTTTTCTTTTTTTTAATTTTTTTGGAAACCAACAACCACTCATCTGCCAGACCTGACCCAGTATATGTAGTAGACCATAGGGACAATGGACGTGAGACAGAGAGAGAATCCACAAACAAACCCAACTCTGGGGAAGTCAGAACCAAAGAGGACCAGGAAGACGTAAACAATCACCCTGAACCCAGAAAGACCAGGAAAGACACAGACCACCTCCACTTACAGAACGAGTCCTGATCCAATTGTAAATATTTGACTCTCAGGCAATAGGCACTTCTATGAACCCGTGGATTGCATGGCTTTGAAAGTGAAGAAAATATCAAGAAAAATGTCTTAAGACTGCAACCTTAAAAAAGGAAGTATCAGTATCATGCAGCATTTGGTAGAGAGCTTTGGAGCCTTAAGAGTGCATCTGTTGCATAACGAAGCTGACCCAGGACTGTCTTCCTGGGGCTTGGAGATAGTAGTTGGCTTCTCCTAAAGGAGCTACTGAGACGACTCAGGGGCAGAAATGGTTAACAGTCATTCATTCAAATCACCTTGATTCAGTTCCTTTATTTTTACTAGATGATTTCAACTCTGTTGTGTTTGCACTGGTTGATTTCAAAAGTCAATCTATTTGCTCATCAGCAAAATTGCTCTGTCCTCCGGGACAATGCCAAAGAATATGGTCTCATGTATTTCACTAACTCCAAAAATTATCAAAGTCAATGATACAAAAAGTAACATTTTCAAAGGATGATAGCCTAAGAAATATGTAGTTTATTCATCTCTCTAATTAGCTTAGATTTTAATTCTGGATCAAACCAAAACATTACTCATTAAGCTGAACAAATATTTGGATAGTATTTCTGTGGGGTGTGTGTGTTTGGACAAGTTCCTTTTCTTTAATAAAATTGCTTTTACTAAACTGAGCTTTGTTGGGATGCCCCCTGCTTGCTTGCTGCTGGTTTTTATGGATGAGATACGTTGCGGAAGTTGTCTCTCATATCACTCAGCCACCTTTCACAAGCCCCAGGGAAGAAGATTTCTTCAAGACCTTCAGTTCAAGGAAGAGCTTTGACTCTCCTGAACAAATGACCCATTCCTATTTTATAGACTATGGAAGTCCCATGAACACTTGCCCATGTAAGGGAAATTTAATTCAATTAAGTTTTCATTTTCATTTAACTTCTTTTTATCTCTTCTCAAATGAATTTAAAATAAAAATGCTGTAAAAGACCCACTGTTAAAGTGGAATGCTTTTAGTTAAATGTATATAAGTCTGAATTTGGCAATAAGGAGTTCATGATCTGAGCCACAGTCCGCTCCCGGTCTGGTTTTTGCTGACTGTATAGAGCCTTTCCATATTTGGCTGCAAAGAATATAATCAATCTGATTTCGGTGTTGACCATCTGGTGATGTCCATGTGTAGAGTCTTCTCTTGTGTTGTTGGAAGGGGGTGTTTGCTATGACCAGTGCATTCTCTTGGCAAAACTCTATTAGCCTTTGCCTTGCTTCATTCTGTATTCCAAGGCCAAATTTGCTTGTTACCCAAGATGTTTCTTGACTTCCTACTTTTGCATTCCAGTCCCCTATAATGAAAAGGACATCTTTGGGGGGTGTTAGTTCTAAAAGGTCTTGTAGGTCTTCATAGAACTGTTCAACTTCAGCTTCTTCAGCGTTACTGGTTGGGGCATAGACTTGGATTACCGTGATATTGAATGGGAGCTGACGGTGGCCCAAATCATGAACTCCTATTGCCAAATTCAGACTTAAATTGAAGAAAGTAGGGAAAACCACTAGACCGTTCAGGTATGACCTAAATCAAATCCCTTATGATTATACAGTGGAAGTAAGAAATAGATTTAAGGGACTAGATCTGATAGATAGAGTGCCTGATGAACTATGGAATGAGGTTCGTGACATTGTACAGGAGACAGAGATCAAGACCATCCCCATGGAAAAGAAATGCAAAAAGGCAAAATGGCTGTCTGGGGAGGCCTTACAAATAGCTGTGAAAAGAAGAGAAGTGAAAAGCAAAGGAGCAAAGTAAAGATATAAGCATCTGAACGCAGAGTTCCGAAGAATAGCAAGGAGAGATAAGAAAGCCTTCCTCAGCGATCAATGCAAAGAAGTAGAGGAAAACAACAGAATGGGAAAGACTAGAGATCTCTTCAAGAAAATTAGAGATACCAAGGGAACATTTCATGCAAGGATGGGTTCGATAAAGGACAGAAATGGTATGGACCTAACAGAAACAGAAGATATTAAGAAGAGGTGGCAAGAATACACAGAATAACTATACAAAAAAGATATCCACGGCCAAGATAATCACGATGGTGTGATCACTCACCTAGAGCCAGACATCCTAGTGAAGTCAAGTGGGCCTTACGAAGCATCACTTGGAACAACGCTAGTGCAGGTGATGGAATTCCAGTTGAGCTATTTAAAATCCTGAAAGATGATGCTGTGAAAGTGCTACACTCAATATGCCAGCAGATTTGGAAAACTCAGCAGTGGCCACAGGACTGAAAAAGGTCAGTTTTCATTCCAGTCCCAAAGAAAGGCAATGCCAAAGAATGCTCAAACTACCACACAATTGCACTCATCTCACATGCTAGTAAAGTAATGCTCAAAATTCTCCAAGCCAGGCTTCAGCAAATCGTGAACCATGAACTTCCAGATGTTCAAGCTGGTTTTAGAAAAGGCAGAGGAACCAGAGATCAAATTGCCAACATCCACTGGATCATGGAAAAAGCAAGAGAGTTCCAGAAAAACATCTATTTCTTCTATATTGACTATGCCAAAGCCTTTGACTGTGTGAATCACAATAAACTGTGGAAAATTCTTCAAGAGATGGGAATACCAGACCACCCGACCTGCCTCTTAAGAAACCTGTATGCAAGTCAGGAAGCAACAGTTAGAACTGGACATGGAACAACAGACTGGTTCCAAATAGGAAAAGGAGCACGTCAAGCTGTATATTGTCACCCTGCTGATTTAACTTATATGCAGAGTACATCATGAGGAACCCTGGGCTGGAAGAAACACAAGCTGGAATCAAGATTGACCGGAGAAATATCAATAACCTCAGATATGCAGAAGACACCACCCTTATGGCAGAAAGTGAAGAGGAACTCAAAAGCCTCTTGATGAAAGTGAAAATAGAGAGTGAAAAAGTTGGCCTAAAGCTCAACATTCAGAAAACGAAGATCATGGCATCCGGTCCCATCACATCATGGGAAATAGATGGGAAAACAGTGGAAACAGTGTCAGATTTTATTTTTGGGGGCTCCAAAATCACTGCAGATGGTGATTGCAGCCATGAAATTAAAAGATGCTTACTCCTTGGAAGGAAAGTTATGACCAACCTAGACAGCATATTCAAAAGCAGAGACATTACTTTGCCAACAAAGGTCCGTCTAGTCAAGGCTATGGTTTTTCCAGTGGTCATGTATGGATGCAAGAGTTGGACTGTGAAGAAAGGTGAGCGCCGAAGAATTGATGCTTTTGAACTGTGGTGTTGAAGAAGACTCTTGAGAGTCCCTTGGACTGCAAGGAGATCCAACCAGTCCATTCTAAAGGAGATCAGTCCTGGGTGTTCTTTGGAAGGACTGATGCTAAAGCTGAAACTCCAATACTTTGGCCACTTCATGTGAAGAGTTGACTCACTGGAAAAGACCCTAATGCTGGGAGGGATTAGGGGCAGGAGGAGAAGGGGACGATAGAGGATGAGATGGCTGGATGGCATCACTGACTCAATGGACGTGAGTCTGAGTGAACTCCGGGAGTTTGTGATGGACAGGGAGGCCTGGTGTGCTGTGATTCATGGGGTCACAAAGAGTCAGACACGACTGAGTGACTGAACTGAATACACACACATACACACACACACACACACACACACACATATATATATATCTCCTCCCTCAGTCTCTCTCTATATAAATAGATATGTATATATATACATTATGTTTCTAGAGAGATGGACCAAACTTTGGCCTCTGTAGTTTCCTGTTTTCTTAATCAGGTTTCCTTACACTTGAACGGACCATTTAGTAACAGGTCTCGTAGTTCTAATAGGTCACTTCAACCCATCTTCTATACGTACAACCACATCAGCTGACTGCACTTGACCAACTTGGGTCCTCAGTCTTCTCGATCAATGATTTCTGGCCTGAAAACTTAACATCACCATGTGCCTGCTCTTTGTCTGGCACCCAGATCTATCCTGAATCATCTCTACCCCAAGCTGTGCATCAACAACAGCTGCCTCTACCCTAGTTAACCTGGGAAACAGGAAAAAATGGCCAAAAAAAGAAGAAAACAAGATTTATAAGTCTGTGAGAAAAAAATCCTAAAACTCAGTTTGACTAGATACTTTCAGAAATCTAATGTGCTTTATATATTCAGTTCAGTCGGTCAGTCATGTCTGACTCATTGTGACCCCATGAACTGCAACACACCAGGCCTCCCTGTCCATCATCTACTCCCGGAGTTTACTCAAACTCATGTCCATTGAGTCAGTGATGCCATCCAACGAACTCATCCTCTGTTGTCCCCTTCTCCTCCTGCCCTCAATCTTTCCCAGCATCAGGGTCTTTTCTAATGAGTCAGTTCTTCGCATCAGGTGGCCAAAGTTTTGGAGTTTCAGTTTCAGCATCAGTCCTTCCAATTAATATTCATGACTGATTTCCTTCAGGATGGACTGGTTGGATCTCTTTGCAGTCCAAGGAACTCTCAAGAGACTTCTCCAATACCACAGTTCAAAAGCATCAATTATTTGGCGCTTAGCTTTCTTTATAGTCCAACTTCATATGTATATTCATGTATACTTTATTTAATATATAAAGTATAAATATCGTTCAAAATTTAAGATACACTGAATTCATAAGGACATAACATTCTAGAAAATATTATCTTTTCTCTGGATATTACCTTTAGGAAAAGCTACCCTGAAGTATAAACAATTTAAATTATCTTAAAAAAAAATGTTATTCTTATTAGATGACCGCATATAAATCAATGAAGTTAGAACACTCCCTTACACCATATACAAAAATTTAATTCAGTTCAAAATGGCTTAAAGACTTAAATATAAGACACAACACCACAAAACTCCTAGAATAGCAGATAAGCAAAACATTCTGTGACACAAATTGCACTGTTTTCTAAAGTCAGTCTCTCAATGTAAAATAAATAAAAGCAAAAATAAACAATGAGACCTACTGAAACTTATGAGATTTTGCACACCAAAGGAAACCATAAACAAAACAAAAAGACAAACTACAGACTGGGAGAGAGTTGCAAAAATGTACAAACAGTCCATACAACTCAATTTCAAAAAACAATACTTTCAAAAAATAGGCACGAGACCTGAACAGACTTTTCTCCAGAGAAGACATACAGATAGCCAACAGGCAAATGAAAAGATGCTCAATATCATTAATTACTTGAGCAATACAAAACTACAATGAGGTATCACCTCACACAGGTCAGAATGGCCATCATCAAAAACTCTACAAATATATGCTGGAGAGGGTGTGTTGAAACAAGAACCCTCCTACACTGTTGGTGGGAATGTAAATTGGTGCAGCCATTATGAAGAACAATATAGAAATTCATTAAAAAAAACTAAACACAGAGTTACTGTCTAATCCAGCAATCCCACTCCTGGGCATACATCCAGAAAAACTAACTGCTCTAATTCAAAAAGGTACACGCACCCCAGTGTTCACGGAGGCACTGCATACAATAGCCAAGACACAGAAGCAACCTCAGGGCCCATCAACAGACGAAGGGATAAAGAAGACATGGGTTGTGCGGGGATGTGTGTGTGTGTGTGTGTGCGTGCATCCTAACTTCAGTCGTGTCCAACTCTTTGTGATGCTATGGACTGTAGCACACCAGGCTCCTCTGTCCATGGGATTCTCCAGGCAAGAATATTGGAGTGGGTTGCCATGCCCACCTCCAGGGGATCTTCCTAACCCAGGGATCAAATCTGAGTCTCTTAAGTTTCCTGCACTGACAGGCAGATTGTTTATTACTAGTGCTACCTGGGTGTATATACATACATATATATGTATGTATATATACACAGACACATATATGTAAATGTGTGTATATTTATATATGTATATGTTTGTAATGGAATACTATTCAGCCATTAAAAAAGAATGAAATAATGCCACTTGCAGCATCATGAATAGACCTAGAGATTGTCATACTAAGTGAAGAGAAAAACAAATACCATATGATATTACTTATTATATGGAATCTAAAAAGTGGACAAATGAACTTACTTAAAAAATAGAAACACAGGGTCCAAAGGGGAAGGGGGAGGGATAAATCAGGAGTATGGGATTAATAGATGCACACTAACATATATAAACTAAACAGTAATTTATTATATTTCACAGGGAACTATATTCAGGATCTTGTAATAACCAACAATGGAAAACAATAGGAAAATATACACACACACATATAAAACTAAATCACTTTGCTGTATACCTGAAACATAATATTGTAAATCAATTATATTTAAATTAATAAAAACTGTTACTCTTAAGTCATCCAGTATATATATTCTCTTGCTATCAATGTGTAGGTACAAGAAAAATAAATTCTAATATAAGCTCAAAAGAAACACTAATAGAAAAACAAATATCATTTTAAAAGCAGCTTCCAAGAGAACAATATTATTTAAGAAGTGTTTTACTTCAGATTATCAAAGCTTCTTCATGGAAGCAGTCATTCAACGCTTACTTCCTAAGTCATTCTATAAGGTCAGTACTACCTTGATATTAAAGTCAGAAAGATACTAAAAGTAGAAAAATAAAAACTACACACAAATATCCCTAATGAATAGTAATGTTAAAATACTAGCAGGCCAAATTCAGTAAAATATGAAAAGAATTATATACTATGACTATTTGGGATTTATTGCTGGAATGCAAGGATGGTTCAACCTATTAAAAATCAGTGTAGAACACCACATTAACAGAATGAAAAGAAAAAGTTATATGATTGTTTCAATTAATGTAGAAAAAGCATGTGACCAAATTCAACACCTTTCATGCTAAGAACATTTAACAGACTAGAAATAGATAGTAGCCTGCACCAAGCTCCTCCATCCATGGGATTTTCCAGGCAAGAGTACTGGAGTGGGTTGCCATTGCCTTATCCTGGGAATCTTCCTGACCCAGGGATCGAACCCAGGTCTCCCGCATTGTAGACAGACGCTTTACCGTCTGAGCCACCAGGGAAGTCCAAAATAGAAACAAACAACCTCAATATAATTAAGGGTTATTGATAAATATGATACCATGTTTAGATTAATAATCTACATCAAGGAAACGAGACTCATTAAAAATTTCCATAAGGAGTACTTACCTGCCAAAATTTTCTTGAACTGTCTAAACCATATGTCACAGTGGTCTTCACTTAAATTAATAAGATCAAGTGTAGAATCCTTTAATTTATTTTTTTCCGTTTTCAAACATATGAAGAGAGTGATTCCTAATAAAGTACCACTTCCCTGCTGTTTAATTGAATAACGCCGTTTCAGTTTGACAGAGAATATGTCCTTGAGTTCAACAAATTCTTCTTTATGTAGAAAATCATACTTGGAATCACCTGAAAAGAAATTAAAATTTCAAGTCAAAACCATTGTGTTTATATTCTTATATGTATGAATAATAAATAGTGAAAAAACTCAAAAATATTTATCATCTGATTATGCTTTATGTCAAGTCCTATATGAGATGGGGAGGGAAAAAAGGAAAAATTAGGTCCATTATCCCATAGATAGAAAAAAATGGAAGAGAGTCCCTGCCACACATATTCAATGCATGAAGAATTCCAGGAACAAAAACAAAGCAACATTTCAGTAATAATAAATTAGTATCATGCAAGAGGCTTCCTGTTACTTACAGGGACAGAGTAAAGTAATGGAAAGAAAAGGATTCACTAACAGAAGTGAGTTTAAGACAGGCTGTTGAAGGCAAAATGAAAGGGAAAGAAAATGTACATTTTTGGTAGAGATGCATGTGCAAAAAGGAAATGGTGAGATTACTGTGAGTAGAAAACAATGAATTCCTGCCAATCTAAAAAGAAAGATCCACCTGAATCTCACTATGCTGTTGTTGTTGTTGTTTATAAACTTATATCTCATGACTTGATGGATGAAATAGAAGGAAATTAAAGAAGAATAACAATAATCTTTGTGGGAGATACCCGAAAAGGCATCTACTGCAATGAAGGTTCTGAATCAAAACAAAATTATAGTGAAGGAATTAATCTTTGATCTTTGTGGCTTTTGGCTTCCTTGAAGGTGGTTTATAAGAAAAAGAAATGATTCAGACCTCGTGTTTCTTTCCCTGAAGATTTTTAAGGATTAGCAGAAGGAAAAGTTTGAAATTCACGTTAGGAGTCAATGAAAAGTGAGATAAATACACTGAATTATTTTGTTTCATTGATTTAGTATCCAAAACAGTTTAACATGGCTATTACTATATATCATTCAGTTCAAGAAACTTCTGTTGAAAGCTTTGTGTTAAACACTATGCAGAATGCAAGAGAGAGAAGTTCTACTACCTGCTCCTGAGTGGCCATTATTTATTGGGATTAAAATAGATATTTAAAGTAGATATAATTGGGATATACATAAAAGAATTCTGGTGTCTCAGAGGGTCATATGAATTTTTATCAGAAAACCCAGGAAAAGAATTTGAACTGGACACTTTTACAGAGTTCAGTTCAGTCACTCAGTTGTGTCCGACTCTTTGCGACCCCATGAATTGCAGCACGCCAGGCCTCCCTGTCCATCACCAACTCCCGGAGTTCACTCAAACTCATGTCCATCAAGTCGGTGATGAGAAGGCAAACAATGAATTTCTGTGTGCAGCGGAAGAGTGAGAGTAGACAGAAGCTAGCAGCACATACAAGCACACTGTCAGTTCTGTGTGCAGCGGAAGAGTGAGAGTAGACAGGCAAGTTAGCAGCACATACAAGCACACGGGTCAGATCTGTGTACAGCGGAAGAGTGAGAGTAGACAGAAGTTAGCAGAACATACAAGCACACGGGTCAGTGTGTGCTGTGCCCACTGTATTTTGGTATTTCTTTCATGAACCTTGGCTTCATCTTAAATATGGTCCTTTCCATCATTGTACAATGGTTGCCAGTGAATTTGAACTTGGTTCTTTATTCAAATCTAGTGGGAGAGGAAGAGGTGTGCATATATGAGAGATTCAACATGTTTTAATCCTGAAAAAAGATTAAAACTTTTTGTTATTCATTGTCCTAATGTTATGCTTCACCTGGAACACTTACTCTCTTAATCAAGACCCTTCCCAGGGGATGTGGTGGGACCCCCTTCTCCTAAAGGCTGAGGACACCTGAACTGAAGTTGGGAAGGCTCCCAAAAAGGTGCAAAAGAGGAAGTCTGAGTCCAGACTTATCATGAGTCCATGACAAATCTTCATGCTACACTCGGGAGTTTGCTCATTGTGCATTGATCCCAAGGTGCTGTACATTTTTCACCATAACACTGCAATTTAGTTTCGCAAAGATGATTATGTCATCAGGATAAAGATTAGAAAACACGAATGAGACATTGGAGGAGTGGAAACCAATCTACGAGGCTTGAACTAAGGTAGAGGAAGTAATAGAAATGTGCTTTCCTTTTTAATAATTGCACTGGAGAGAAAAATATTATGCTTAGAAGTTTTTTCCCCTAAAATTTAGATCTTATTGAATATTACATTTAACATAAAATTAGAATATTACATAAATGCAGATTTAGAATTTATTTATATATTTGTGCAGAATGGATAATTACTAGCTGCCTAACATTCCTCCTACAGGCAAGATATAAAATTCCATCTTTTGCTTCAGTTCAGTCACTCAATTGTGTCCCACTCTTTGTGACCCCCATGGACTGCAGCACGACAGGATTCCCTGTCCATCACCAATTCCTGGAGCTTGCTCAAACTCATGTGCATCGAGTCTGTGACGCCATCCAACCATCTCATCCTCTGTCGTCCCCTTCTCCTCCCGCCTTTAATCTTTCCCGTCATCAGGGTCTTTTCCAATGAGTCAGTTCTTCACATCAGGTGGCCAAAGTATTGGAGCTTCAGCATTAGTCCTTCCAATGAATATTCAGGACTGATTTCCTTTAGGACTGACTGGTTGGATCTCCTTGCAGTCCAAATAGCTAAGAGTCTTCTCCAACACCACAGTTCAAGAGCATCAATTCTTTGGCACTCAGCTTTCTTTATGGTCCAATTCTTACGTCCATACATGACTACTGGAAAAACCATAGCCTTGACTAGACAGACCTTTGTTGGCAAAGTAATATCTCTGCTTTTTAATATGCTGTCTATGTTGATCATAGCTTTTCTTCCAAGAAGCAAGTGTCTTTTAATTTCATAGCTTCAGTCACCATCTGAAGTGATTTTGGAGCCCCAAAAAATAGTCTGTCACTGTTACCATTGTTTCCCCATCTATTTGCCTTGAAGTGATGGGACCAGATGCCATGATCTTTGTTTTGTGAATGTTGAGTTTTAAGCCAGCTTTTTCACTCTCCTCTTTCAGTTTCATCAAAAGGCTCTTTCATTCCTCTTTGCTTTCTGCCATTAGGGTGGCATCAACTGCATATCTGAGGTTATTGATATTTCTCCCAGCAATCTTGATTCCAGCCTATGCTTCATCCAGCCTGGTATTTTGCATGATGTACTCTGATATAAGTTAAATAAGCAGGCTGACAATATATAGCCTTGACGTACTCCTTTTCCAATTTGGAACCTGTCTGTTGTTCCATGTTCAGTTCTAACCATTGCTTATTGACCTGCATACATGTTTCTCAGGAGGCAGGTAAGATGGTCTGGTATTCCAATTTTGGTATGTATATTGCCTAAACTTGCTTCCCTGGTGGCTCAGATGGTAAAGAATCTGCCTGCTATGCAGGAGACAAGGGTTCAACCCCTGGGTTCGAAAGATCCCCTGGAGAAGGGTATAGCAACCCACTCCAGTATTCTTGCCTGGGAAATCCCATGGACAGAGGAGCCTGGTTGGCTATAGTCCATGGGTTAGCAAAGAGTCTGATACAACTGAGCAAGTGAGAACAATCTTATAATATTCATTATAAGCTTGTGTCTCACATTAATTTTTATGTAATCAAACATACAACAAATAAGACCTCCAAAGGGGTCAGGTAGGAAGGGAGGCAAGGATCACTGAGGGGAAAAAAATGAAAAGGATGAAATATATATTTTTTCACAAGTCCTATATTATAGCCTGAATTCCTTGCCATGTGTACTTTACTTTGGCAGTAAACAATTCAATGACTATTCCTATTTAAAATCTCTTGTAATTGCAAATTTAAAGATACTGAAACAACAACCAAGATCCAACTTAGTAGAATTTATGGAAACAGGGCAAGAATACCTAATATTACTCTTACTATTCTCAACATTCTGGTCACTATCATACACAAGGAAAATTAAATAAAAACTGATGGTGGAAGGGCTAGAGGGAGAGATGGAACTGTGCTACTTATAGACAGTATCACAATATATTCAAAAAACCCCAGAGAATCTATTTGAAATCATTAGAATGAATAAGAATAGCCAATAAGGAAGCTGGTTACAAATATATCAATAGCTAGAAAGAAAGAATATTGGGGATAAAGAGACCCCATGCAAATTATTATCTAGGAACAAATTTATCAAAATGATCCTGGACTTGTTTGGGTAGAAAAGGCCATACAAAATAAATTGAGAGACAAATGAAGGCATATCAAGTTCCAAGATTACATTATTTTTATGCTAGTATTCTCATTATTAATTACTTATAATGCAATTCCAGTCAAAATCGAAATGGTATTTTCTTTGATGTAAGGAGCAAGGAACCTTATCAAATGATTTGTAAATTTCCTTGGAATAAATAATGAAGAAAAATGTTTTAATAGTAATGAGGAGAAGTACATACCAGCCAGGTAATATAAAGTTATAATAATTAAAACATCTAGAAATAGATAAATGAATGGTCCAAAGAAATATTTGCATATATTTTAAAAGTCACAAATGTGATAATGGTAGTATCCAAAATCAGTGAGGAATATTTAGTAAAAGATGATTTAGAACTGGTTCATCTTTAAAAAAGAAAAGAAAAACTAGATCTCTGTTTCATGATATACACCAATATTTCTAGATTACAAAGAACTTTATATAACCATAAACTAGTAAAGCCATAGTACGGCAATAAAGGCAGACAGAGACTGAGATGCATAACATAAAGGTTATTCAATGCCAATAAGGTCCTAAAGACCCATAAATAGAAGTCATAAACAAAATCCAACTGGGAAGAAATATTTGCAACATACGACAGTTAAATAATCTATTTAATCAAGAAAAGAAACACTTCAGTGGAAGAGTACATTAAAGACACAGGCAGGCATTTCACAAAAGAAGAAATGCAAATTGACCAATGAACATATGAGAAAGTTCAATCTAATTAGTAATCAAAGAAATGCAAATTAAAACAACAAGATACCACTTTTTGCCTTTTAGATTGGCACAAGATCAAAAATAACGCTCATTGATGGTATGGGCAAAGGGAACCAGTCCCAGCGCCGGTGGGAATGCAAAAATGGTAACTGCTGGAGAACAAGTTGGGAATACTTATCAAAAGATTTCAAAATGTTAATTGCAGCAGTATTTATAATAGCAAAACTATTTGAAGCAGTATTCATGTTCTTCAATAGGAGAATTGCTTAATCATAATCTGCAACTCACAATGAGAAAATTAGATCTTTGTGTGTTGATGTGGAAAGACATCCATATTGAGGTATGAGTAAGTGGAATAAAAAGCAAATGACAATAATCTGAGAGGCTGATCTCACTTTCATTAAAAGGAGAAAATAATCCACACAGAAAACATACAACAAACAGTAGTTATCAATGAAAACAGAGATATAAAGGAGTATAAGATTAATTTTTACTTATAAACATTCCTTTCTGTAATCAGCATTATATTTTATCAGTTTCTTAAAAGGAGAAAAGGGAAAATGCTTTAAAATATGCATATTTTTGATCGAGCAATTTACTTCCAGGAATTTATCCTAAGGGAATAGATAATATGCACAATTTAGCTAGAAGAATGCTTACCCAAGCATTATTTGAGTGAAACTTGGAAATAACCTAAATGTGACCTAACAGACTATTGGTTTTGGAAAATGAAGCATATTCATATACTATAATGCTATTCAGCCATTAAAGTGTAGCAATCTGACTAGAAAAGTGTCTAAAACAGTGTACCACATTTCCATTACTGTTTTGTATATATTTATTGAATGCATAATGTATGTGGAATGTATTTCCATATGCACATATGTATGACGATGCATATGAAAACTTGGAAGGAGAGTGAGATTGTGAATTAGTTTGCGTATATGAATTTCTAATTTTCCTACAATGGAAATATTTCTGTAATCAACTGAAAAAGATGGTTTTCTTGCTCATCCTAAAATAGTTCCTGATCATATTATTCATTTTAATCTTTAAAATCCCATTTTCTAAAATGTAAGGGAAGCTAATATTTAATTAGCATGTGCTATATGCCAGACATTGCCCTCAGCACTTAACATCTATTATCTCATTTAATCCTTACACTACCCAAGGCAGACGCTTTTTCCTAAAAAGAAGGAATTCAGGCCACAGCATTTAAGTATCTTGTCCATGGTCATACAACTGGTAGGAGCCAGATCCAAGATCTAAATCCAAGTACTTTGGTCCTTACCAACACTGCACAGAAGTAAGGACCTTCTTGAAGTAAACACACACCCATCTGACCTTCTGGATCTGTTTTTTATTCTGCTGCTGCTGCTAAGTCACTTCAGTCGTGTCTGACTCTGTGCGACCCCATAGACAGCAGCCCACAACACTGGAGTGGGTTGCCATTTCCTTCTCCAGTGCATGAAAGTGAAAAGTGAAAGTGAAGTCGCTCAGTCGTGTCTGACTCTTAGCAACCCCATGGACTGCAGCCTACCAGGCTCCTCCATCCATGGGATTTTCCATGCAAGAGTACTGGAGTGGGGTGCCATTGCCTCTAACTAGATCCTAGGAAAACAGCAAAATCACTCATGTGTCTTAACTGAGTAGTAGACTTGATCCTTAAACAACCCAGGGTTGTTTAAAGGTACATCCTCAAGTGTCATCAAAAATCCACATATAACTTATAGCCATCCCTCCATATTCATGGTTCCTCCCATCCGTGGTTCCACGTCCAAGAATGCAAACAAGCACCATTTACTACTGATAAAAATTTGCATATATGTGGACAAACGTGGTTCAAACATGTTATTCAAGCATCAACTGTACTTCATTCAAAACTTCATGGTGAGCTTCAAGGAAATGGAAGGTTAGACTCTAGCAACCAGGAGCTGACAGAATTGAAAATTCTGAAAAGGCCTGTAACTCTGAATTGTATTTCCTGCTTTCCCTGCTCAGACTTCTAACCTTTTCCCACATTTGCCTACAGATTCACATTTGAGGTTTTCACATGCCTGATCTCTTCGCCAGCGTGACAAGAGGAAGCTAAGAGGAAGCACTACAGAAACATTTTGTTTTCATTTGAAATGAAAATAAAATTGATTTGTGAATAAAATAGTTTTTGCTTGCTTTTCAAATTTCTAACAATAGACAAATGTTCTTCAGCACTCTATTTTCCTCAGCAGCTATAGGAATCTCTCAGGTGCCAATTTCCTACGTAGAAATTCTGGTCTATTATTCATTTCTTCAACGTCAGTCATTTACACAACATGAGTAAATCAGCCCAGTTCTCTCTAATCACAGGAAACACCTGATTTTAAACAAAACTGTTTCCTAACATATGCGAAGATGTGTATATAACTAGTTTTATAGAAAACTGTTTTCTTCTGAATATAGTCTTTAGGAATAAAACTCATTAAAATTGTGTGAACTTGAATTTAAAATGGTTTTATTTAATGGCTTGCTGCTGCTGTTAAGTCACGTCAGTTGTGTCTGACTCTGTGCGACCCCATAGACGGCAGCCCACCACGCTCCCTCGTCCCTGGTATTCTCCAGGCAAGAACACGGGAATGGCTCGGAACTGTCTAAACATTGTTTATCCATTATCAGATTAGATGGTGCTTGTCTGTGTCTTTGTTTTGTTTTTGAAGTTCTTAAGATATAAGCAGTGGACCAGCTGGCTCTGTCGGGTAGCAGGACACTGGCTTCCAAGACTTGAAAGAGAGCTAAGGCCAAAGGGGCCTCAGGTTTCTAGGTGGAGAGCCCTCAGGCTAACCCCCAGTGAGCTGAAGGTTCTAGAGATGTCGAGAGGATAAGCTGAAAATCTAAGAAGGTCATTGTCTCCCCTCTACCCCCACACCAAAACACTTAACTCTTTGAAACACAGTTAGAAAATACAAATATTGATGAGAAATATGATTAAAGAGAAAAAAAGAAACCATATTCAGAGTGAAGACTATTATTTTGGGGTCTATTAAAATCAACCACTTACCTATACCTCTTTATAAATAAAAGCTTAAGAAAGACTCAGACTCTTATTCTCTATGTGAATCAGAAAAATACTGCTTTTGGTTTATAAACTATTTTATTTATAAATGCTGAAACATATTTAGGTCTTTTATCTCTGCCTAATCGTTCATCTGTAAGATAGCCACTTCCAGCACCACACAGCAACCTCTGTTAACAGGATAACCAGTTTCTGCCACGAATAAAAGCAAATGCTTTCATAATTGTATGCAAAAGCCACATTTCCATGCACAACCTAAGTATGTAAAAGAGGAGCTAAAAAAATTTTTTAAACATACTTGGGGGGATATAATTTAAATGTAACTTTACTTTAATGCTAAAACTTACCTTTATTGGTAAAAAATATGAAGTTAAACTTTATAAATTGATATTTGATAACATTAGAAAAACATGAAAATCATCTACAGACTTTTTTTCCAGTTTAGGAGCATTAAAACCTTACAGATGATATGCAATTTTTCTTTGTGGCATGTGGTTTATTATTTGAAATCTATTGGTTCATTAGGATCATATTGGTGATAGCTAGTTGTTTCAGAACATTAACTGTCCTCTCACATTACTTACAGAGATGCTGGGGACCATCTGTTCCAGCATGGGATTTAAGTATATGTCTATTGGATATCATGCTATTTATTTAATTCAGCACCCACTTCCTATTGTTGTATTTTCTTGAGGGGAAAAGTCAATTTAATTACAGGGAATAAAGATAACCTCTCCTGGCAGGTTACCCTGTCAGCATGAGAGCAAAGCAGGACCTGCTTAAAGTAGGTTAGGGTGGCTAACAAGAACAGTAAAACCAACAACACTTAAGAATATTTAGCAAAGGTTTAACAGAAATAGAACAGTGAATGGCACTTTTAAAAATATTACTGTAAGCCCAGGGCTTGTCTAAATCAATCTTGGCACATCTGTCTGATGCAGACCGTAAACAGGATTAGAGCTGGATTTATCTGCTTGGCGCTAATTGTGCTCACAGTTCCTGCACATGTCCACTCTTTAAAATACTGCCCGAAAAACAAGCCTGCCTGATAGACAGCTCCCACAACAGAGTGCAGACACACACTTATGGTATATTAGATGGTTAAGCAATGTGATGTCTAACAATTTTTTTTTTTTTTGGCTCTTCAGAATTACTTATCTAATCCCCTAATTAAAAATACAAAATTCTGTTTGAATACACCACATACTGAGATAAATCTGTGAAGCAAGGGACCAATAAATTTGAATACACTTTAATTGTAAGAAGAAAACACAATTTAATTGTTAATAATCAGGTTAAACCAGGGTTTAAATAAATAGGGCTGCTCCAGTAATTTACTGAAAACCATCACAGTGCATTACAATCCTCAAGAATTCTGACTTAACATTTGTTAGCATAAAAGCTTAAGTTCCTAAATATAAACACTTATCAAGAATGACAAGAAATAGAATTATCTTGTAAAAGAATACCAAAAAGTCACATTTTTGTCATACCAAATACAAAAATTAATGCTCAATTTCCATCTGCAATTTTTTCCCCACTTATTTCTAGTTATTTCTATCACGTATAAATAGCTTAGGGACTTCTCTTAAGAACTTAAGTGCCCAAAGATACATAAGTACTTTTGCATAAAGTCCAAAATGAACTTAGTCAAATAATTTAAATATTATTCTTTGTTTTGATTATTTGAAATATAGACAATAAATATATAATTCTTTATTCAGAACATTGAATGTCTATGCTACAAAGTGACAATAACAATTTTAAATTACATAGTCTATGTTTAATCACAAATACCACATAAATTCAGTATATTTAAAAATAGTATAATTGAAAATTTAGTATAGTATAATTGAATATATAATATACATATAATATAATATAACATATAATATATATTATATAGTATAATATATTATACTACAGTATAATAGTATAATTGAAACTTTCTATTGACAAATTTCTATTCTAAGCTCTATCTTGGAACTCATGTTCCAAATAGCAAACTCTTAGAAATCAATTTTTTCCCTAAATCTATAGCATTAATAAAATGTTCATACTTATAACACTGTTTTATACAAATAATGGCAAAATTGGCAAATTAGGGCAACCATTTAAATATCCTCAGCATGTCTTCTCAGAAGGTATAGAGGATCAAAATGATTTTTATAATAATACTAAAGATGTTATTTGCCTTTTTCACTGTGCTGACATTTGAAAAGGAAATAGTGGTTAAAACATCTGGTGTCACCATGAATCAAGGAAGTGACACTAAATTTCACTAATAATTGTTGCATTCTTCATCACTTCAAACTCACAGTTTAAAAAAATATATATCACTTAACTGTCCTTGATGAAGCAGTAACACTCTAATTTTTAAAAATCTCTACCCTTTAGTAATTTCTTTTTTATATGTATTATGTGTGATATGGGAACTGTACAAAAAAGCATTTCAGCTACAAATGAAAGTTCTCTTCAGGAAAAGAACTCATACCATTCACGCTGTGACTAGTTCGATTTTGTTCAGAAAATCATTTTTGCTTGAAAGATGGGACTAAAAAACTATTATATGCAAGTATGAGTATTTGGTAAATGTTTTCTGGGAATTAAGCAAAGTGAGCCAGTCACTCAAGCAAAACAACTAAGAATGCTGTCAATGACAAAATTCTAACTTTCAAGCAAAAATCAGAATTTTGTAAAACCTGTATCTGCCACGGTGAGCTTGACAGCTTGCCAGTATTTAAAGAATCTTATGCTGATATTGGCAGGGATGTTAATATATCTGATAGTTTAAAAATTTATATAATTAAATGTGTCAACATTTGGAAGCTCTATATAACTCAGTAGACCACTTTTTCCAAATACTCAATGCAGGATATTATAAAATTATGCATAACTAAAGACTCAAAGTGCAAGACAGACCAACAAATTTTCAAATAGCAAACTACAGAAGGTTAACTGATATGTTTACAGATTCTGCTATGTAACTAACATTTAAGAAATTAGCACTTACCAAGTTTTACTGTAGTATCAAAGAATATCCACAATTACCTGAAAACATTATTTAAAATACTTTCCTGTTCTAAACAAATATCTGTGTGAAATTGGATTTTTCTTATATACTTTAACAAAAACAAATACATTCACAACAAACTGAAGGCAGAAGCAATCTTGAAAACTCAGCTATCTTTTATTAAATCTTTCTGTTAAGGAACACTGTGTCTTCTAAAAAAAGATTTGCAAACTGTAGTCAAGAAGATGACACTGATTTTTTAATTGTTTTGGAAAATAGTTATTTTTAGTCCAAACATTATTTATGTTAAAATGCAATGGACTTATTACTGTTATTTTTAATGAATATTTTAAATGTTTAACTTCTAACATGGTAAATATCAGGGGTATTATATATACACAAAGGTTCTTTGTGGTTTTCAACAATTTAAGAGTGTAAAGGGCTTCCAAGACTAAAAACACTCAAGAAACTCTGGACCTATCTATACTATTATGAAGACAGGCCTAAGCTTAAGAAAATGCAGCCTTAAAATGTCATGATTTACGCATTTTTATCTTTCATCATTTTGTATCAGTTTAAGATTTTACCACTAATTTTTTTAGACTGTGCAACAAGTCCCTACTACATATGAAACCTAGTGAACTAAAAGAGCAATTCAAAATTTCATATTCTATAGCATGAGTTTATCATGCAATTGTTTGGGTTTTGTCATTTTCCTTCAGTAAGAGCACTCATGTGCATCTCTTGGAATTGTGTATTACCTGATTTATTATCTAGTTATACATTTGTCCCTGTTATTTTACACATCTACATACATTTCTACTCCTTAGGGAAAACATTCATAAATGGGCAGTCTCTGAGAATGGTATTTAGGTCAGTCAAAAGTAACTGTGGTTTTGCACTGTTGAATTTTGCCATTTGATATCGGAATACATTCTTAAATTAATGTGGTTACGTACACATCATTTTAAGGTGCATTCCTCGATTTATGTCTTTTGCTAATGAATTGATGTTAGACAAGAAGCAGATTTGTGTGATTTTCTTATTTGAGTTCAAAATGGGTCATAAAGCAGCAGAGACAACTAGCAGTGTCAACAACACACCTGGCCCAGGAACTGCTAATGAATGTGTACTGCGGCAGGGTTCAACAAGTTTTGCAAAGGAGACGAGAGCCTTGATGAGGAGCGTAGTGGCCGGCCATCAGAAGTTGACAACGACTAACTGAGAGATCCTCTTACAACTGCAAGAGAAGTTGCCCAAGAACTCAACCTCGACCATTCTATGGCTGTTTGGCACTGGAAGCAAACTGGAAAGGTGAAAAAGCTTGATAAGTGGGTGCCTCATGAGCTGACCGAAAATCAAAAAATCATTTTGAAGTGCCGTCTTTTCTTATTCTACACAAGAGCAATGAAACATTTCTCCATCAGATTTTGGCAAGTGACAAGAAGTGGATTTTACACAACAACCAGTAACAACCAGCTCAGTGGCTGCACGGAGAAGAAGTTCCCAAGCACTTCCTAAAGCCAAACTTTCACCAAAAAAATGTCACGGTCACTGTTTGATGGTCTGAGGCCAAATTCATCCACCACAGCTTTCTGAATCCCAGCTAAACCATTATATCTGAGAAGTATGCTCAGCAAATGGATGAGATGCACCAAAAACTGCAATACCTGCAGCCAGCACTGGTCAACAGAAAGGGCCCAGTTCTCTGTGACAACTCCTGACCTCACGCCACACAACCAACGCTTCAAAAGCTGAATAAATGGGCTACGAAGTTTTGCCTCATCTACCATATTCACCTGACCTCTTGCCAACCGACTACCACTTCTTCAAGCATCTTGACAACTTTTTGCAGTAAAAATGCTTTCATAACCAGGACAACACAGAAAATGCTTTCCAAGAGTTCATCAAATCCCAAAACATGAATTTTTTTGCTACAGGAGTAAAGTTATTTCTCACTGGCAAAAATGTGCTGATTGTAGTGATTCCTATTTTGATTAATAAAGATGTGTTTGAGCCCAGTTATAGTGACTTAAAATTCAGGGTCTGAAACTGCAATTACTTTTGCACCAACATAAATACTATTCTAGAGACCAACAGAAAATATAAGCTTAATTCATCTTATGGCTAACAAACACATGAAAAGATGCTCAACATCACTCATTATCAGAGAAATGCAAATCAAAACCACAATGAGGTACCATCTCATGCCAGTCAGTATGGTTGCTATCAAAAAGTCTACAAACAATAAATGCTGGAGAGGGTGTGGAGAAAAGGGAACCCTCTTACACTGGTGGTGGGAATGCAAACTGGTACAGCCACTATGGAGAACAGTGTGGAGATTCCTTAAAAAACTGGAAATAGAACTGCCATATGACCCAGCAATCCCACTGCTGGGCATACACACCGAGGAAACCAGAACTGAAAGAGACACGTGTACCCCAATGTTCATCACAGCACTGTTTATCATAGCCAGGAAATGGAAGCAACCTAGATGTCCATCAGCAGATGAATGGAAAAGAAAGCTGTGGTATATATATACAATGGAATATTACTCGGCCATTAAAAAGAATACATTTGAATCAGTTCTCATGAGGTGGATGAAACTGGAGCCTATTATACAGAGTGAAGTAAGTCAGAACAAAAAATACCAATACAGTATACTAATGCATATATATGGAATTTAGAAAGATGCTAACAATGACCCTATATGCGAGACAGCAAAAGAGACACAGATGTATATAACAGTCTATTTGACTCTGTGAGAGAAGGTAAGGGGGGGATGACCTGAGAGACTAGCATTGAAACATTCATTATCATATATGAAACAGATTGTCAGTCCAGGTTCGATGCATGAGACAAGGTGCTCAGGGCCGGTGCACTGGGATGACCCTGAGGGATGGGATGGGGAGGGAGGTGGGAGGGGTTTCAGGATGGGAAACACATGTACACCCATGGCTGATTCATGTCAATGTATGGCAAAACCCACTACAATAATGTAAAGTAATTAGCCTCCAATTAAAATAAATACATTTTTAAAAAATAAAAAATTAATTCATCTTAATCTTATAATCTAGTCTTTTTTGGCATTACCAGTTCAGTTATGTATATCAATTCATATAGGATTATAGTTCATATATATGCTACTAAATGATCCTTGTGCAGATTCCCCATGAACCCCAGAAGTATGGTGATCAGTCTTCCTTTTTCTAGTTCTCAGTAATTCATTTCAACAATATCTTCACTGCCCTCCTCACCTCTAATCTCTGAGTCCAACCCCAGCTCAATGCTTCAAACAAGGCTAGGTGTTCTATAAAAGTTTGCTACTGACTGTATTTACAATTACATCAATCAGTTAATATCTTAATGATGGTGTATGCATTTCAACCTCTGAACCTTTGCTCCTTCATTTCCCAACAAATGGAAGGCCTTCTTGACTCTAGTCTTTTCAAACATTAACCATCTGTCAGAGCTCATGGAGCCCCTCCTCCAAGAAACATTCCTCATTTTCCAGTGCCTCTGAATTCCTACTGTCCAGTACTACTCAGCTGAAGTCTAGTCACATATCAGAGGTTCCTAACTTCACAGAGGTGAAGGCACAAAGGTCCTTCAAAGCTTTTTGAGAATTTAAGTTACATATATTGTTTCCCACATAAGTTAAATGGTGGTTTAAAAAAATAGCAACAGGGGAGGGATTAGAGAAAGATCAGACTATAATAGTTTAGAATAAATTCAAAAGTTCGTTTCATTAACATGATTGAACACTAACATTCCAGGCACTTCTGTGTTAAAATGCTAATATTAATAGAGCGATCTCCATGGACAACTGTTTCTAAGAGAAACAAAGGTTAAGGAGTTCTTCATCTTTCTTGGCCTGGAACTTACTGGACTGTAGAAACAGGACTAAGCCACAATGATGGCTTCTATTGTCAGCATCTAAGGACAACGCCTGTGTATAGGTTTCCTGTCTGGTAAAATGCCCTTATATTTCACAGTCCAAGCTGACTCACTGATACTCTTTTCTTCTGAGGCCCTCAAAGACAGTCCTAACGCGTTGGTTTTCACCTCCACCATTAGTAGCAATCAATGCCCTACTTATGCAGGTCCCACCCCCCATCATCTCATAGTAGTCATGGTGAAGTTCCCCTCAACCCTCCAAATAATCTAAAGGGTTTGACTACTGAGAGACGCTAAAACGCTCACTTTAATAACACTCCCATTCAGTTTTACCTTTAAGACTGTCATTATTTGATCCTAAGAAGCCAAAAAAGTATTCAGAATAACCAATCTAAATCCAGGCTATCTGAAATTAGCACATGCAGATTTGTATTGCTGGAAGGAAGTAGAACCACTGCATGAGAGACTGAGGTAATAATTTTCACTTGATAATGATTGATCTTAGTACCAGGAAAGGAAAGTTCATCTGAGGAGCCAAAACAGCTAGGAACAGAAAGCCACCATCCTGATCATCCAAAATGAACTGGAAGAAATTCACCTAACCAGCCTCAGGACACTTGAACTTATCATTAGTCTACCTTCCGGATGATAGAAATGGCACACCTGTGGTCAAGGAACCACTGTGTGTGTGAAGGAAACAAGGGGAGAAAATAAAAAGAAATTGCCAGAAGCTACTTGTATTGAACAGACAAAAGTAAACTTAAATACAAGTATATTCACAATAGACAAAATATGGAAACAATCTAAGTGTCCATTGACGGATAAATGGATACAGAAAATGTTTCTCATACAGACACAGACAGTGGGATATTATTCAGCCATTAAAAAGGAAACCTTGCCTTTGGGATAGCTTGGACGGATCTTGAGGGCATTATGCTAAGTGAAATGTCAAAGAAAGACAAATACTGTATGATCTCACTTGTATGTGGAATCTTTAAAAATCTTAAAAAAAAAAAAAAAAAACACCCACAGGCTCAGAGAATGGACTGGTGGTTACCAGAGGCAAGGCAAAAGGGGTAGGCAGAATGGGTGAGGAAGGTCAAAAGGTAAAAATGTCCAGTTTTAAGTCTTGGGGATGGTGATACAGTCACTCAGCATGGTGACTATAATTAATAATATTCTATTGCATATTTGAAAGGTGGATCTTAAAAGTTCTCATCACAAAAATTAAAATTTTGTAACTATATTTGGTTATGGACGTTAATTAAACATTGTGATCATATCAAATATATATTGAATTGTGTTAAACATCTAAATCTAATATATGTTACATGTTAATTACATCTCAAAAAATACACGTTGAGATATTCTAAAAATATTTGCAGGCCTAGACTTAGTGGAGACAAAGGAAAAGTGAAATATTTTAATGTAGCTGATCAGTTTTATTAAAAATCCAACTTAATAACTTGCAAGACAAAGTTCATGTTTATTTTTAATATGCTAGGCACATGGGTGATGTGGGGCTTTATTTCATTTCCACCATTAAAAGCATATACTTGACAAACATTGTTAGGTTTCTGCTTTATTTTTGGCATTCAAAAGCTCTATATGAGTAAATTCAGTGCGAATTGATTCACAAAAGAAATATTAAAATGAAGTTACCAATATAACGTAGTCAAATATCCTTTTACATTTATTTTCAGTTGGACTTAGGCAAAATGTAAAAATAAAAAACAAAACTACGTTTTAATAAACACATACAAAAACAATAAATTATGCTAGATAGTTGATACCATACAGGCTCCTACACACACTAAATATGATCTTCTACGACCTATTTGAAATGAAATTTTAAAAGCTATTTTGGAGTAGAAGTTAGAAGTTACTTTTTTTCTGAAAAAGCCTGATATTGATTCAAAGAATCTGATATGAAAATAAGCTCAATGTTTGACCTTAGTGTTCTATATATACACTCTACATATATGGTATTTATTCAGCTATGCTCTCAATTAAAGAAATTTAAAATAACAGTTTCTTCTCCATGCCTTTCATCATAATAATTCTTATTATGCACTACATGATTTTGACAAAAGGTACTACAAGTAGTACTATGATAAAAGGTCAAAGCTAAAGATAAAAATGTATGACTTGATAATGTGAAACTTCTAGAGAAAACAACATTTTTGATCAAGTATGTATTTAGTTACACCATATAACATGTAATTGAAGCAAAATAGCCTGTAGGATTAAAGCAAGCCATCTTCTCCACTGCACTATAATACTACAGTCAGTAATTTTTTTAGAAAGATAAATTTGATATCAATACGATGTGACACAACTGCATCAAACCTTAATTTCACTCACAGTAAGAAGTCACAGGATTAAATAACACTGTGCAGTCTTTTAGAAAAGTTTATTGCTTCCAGATGGATTCAAGTTTCCTTTCAGCCCTGATTACTTCCAATATGCACAGGGTGCCAACATTATAAAGGACAGAGTCAAAAATATCATTTATATAGATAGCAAGGGGCAGGTGGAGGAACTCTGGCTTTTAAATAGACTGTGCTGATCAGGTTTTGACTATTTTTAAGAAATTATAAGAAACATTTGATAAAAAAACAAATACCATACTATGTAAACATCTTGAATGATGCCTGTTCCACAGAAAAACACAGATCCACAGCGCAGTATACATAAGACGACTCTTGCTTCAAGCTGCATGCTCTCTGCCCCATGTTGGGCTGTGCCATGTGTCACACTGCATGAGGCTTGCCACCAAGATGTCCACCTGTGCCTCTGCGGCAGAAGAGGCATCTATGTTTATTTCGTTTAATAGCACTGTTGAATATCAGCCATGGTGATCAGATATAAAGGCCTTCAAAAACACCGACTACTTAAGGCATGTTTGCTAAGTTTAAGGATGCAAATAAGTCACTACTTCTATTTAAAATAGCATTTTCTTAAGCAACCGAAGTATGACTACCATAAAAAATAAAATCCTTTTCATAAAACCCAAACAAAAAAGCTCTCCCTGTAATGTGGATTAAAAAATAAAACCACATCTGCTCTATCTAGTCTATGAGAGAAAAGCAATAAAAATTCATGACTGAAGAAGGATTTCAGTCTGGAGGTTGGGAGCCAACTTTTTAAAATACAGTACAATTCTAATAACACTTCCATTTTCTTATATTCAATTTTCCAAATGTTCTGCAAGTGTTATACAAATTACAAATTTGACTGGATATAAATGTTAAGCAATTTATTATGTATCCTTCAAAACAGATTAGCAATTTAAATACAATTATGGTCTCAAAGCTTGAAAGAAGAGAAAAATGATTAATTTCTGAAAGGACATAAACTCTTCTTGTCGGAGAAACACTAGGAAAAGTGGTACTACAATAATTCCTACTAACACCTAACGTTCTTCTGTGGATACTCAACCAAAACTAAGACAAACACCATTACAGCACTTGACTACTCACATTCTCTTTAGAGAGAAGTGATTTCATTCATATACGGGTTATAAATGAGTGTTAGAGTTTCAAGTGATTTTAATGGAAGTTTTGGACTTTTCAATTAATTTCATACATGATACTTTAAATATATTATCAGTGTCAAAATTTTTTATTTTATTTACATTTAATTAGTGGCAATATCCTTGATCAACTGCATGAAAACGCTCTAAGACACAGGGCAATGATCAAAAGAAGATGAAGTTATACTAAAAACCGACAAAGTTATATGACAAGTCAATAACAGGTCAATGAAACAGAGTCCAACTGATTAGGCTGCCAGGCACTAAAGTAGATAATGGGTTTTGTGTCAGCAGATGACTCAGTCATTAAGTATTTCTGATATTTCAAATACTAATCTGTGTTTAACTATCACTAATCAAACAGTGCTTTGTTTTTGATAATGGTCATCTATTCTTAAACTAGTCACACTGTCTCCTAAACAATACTTATTTGAGTGAAAAATGATTTGAGATTCATTTCTTCTTTCAACAATTTTTAACTGGACACTTTCCACATGCCAAACTTGCTCTAAAAGAGAAAAGCCTATTAGATAGAGATCTCCCCTGACTACCCAATGATCATTGAATAAAGATTGAAAAAAAAAAAAATAAGGGAGCAAGCCATGTATTGTTACTGATCCAAAATCTCTCATCTGCAATTCTAAAATCCCCAAAGCTCTGAAGATTATTTTTTCGTAAATCATTTGGCAACAAAACCTGAAGTGACCTCATTTTGTCCCAAAATTGGACCTGAACTGACAGTGAGATTTTAAGTCTTTATTCATACCACTTGGCATAGATATTCTTAATGTTTCACTCAAAAAATATCAATGTTTGAATATTCAATGCTACCTGATGCTGGTTGTGAGTGTTACATACACATAAACATACGCCGCTTCTTAGCTTTCCAAAATCGGTTAATAGCTGAATTTTCACATAGCTGCTTCCCAGGGTTGCTGAGCAAGAGAAAAAAGTATAAAGGCCCAGTGGCAAGAGCATACTTGGTATATTCCAGAAACAGCAAATGTGGCTGGAGTTAGTAAGAAAACGGGGAGGGTAAAACACAAGAATATAAAGGCTGGAAGCAGGCAGACCATGCAGGCATATGTAGGCTACAGAAAGAACTCTGGATTTTAGCCTGAAAAAGATGTGAAGTCATCGGAAGTTTTTGAGCAGAAGAAAGAAGTCATCTGATATATACTTTAAAAGTAAAATTCTACCTGATACATACAGAATAGACTGACAGAGGACATGGTGAGAGATAGACTTGTTTAAGGAAGAGAGATTGTTTAAGGAAGCTTAAAAAATACTCCAGGTGAGAAATGACAGCATCTCATACTGAGATGGTGGCAGCAATCCCGTTCAGTTTCAGATACATTTCAAAGAAAGAGGCAACAGGATGTGCTAATGGATAGGATATAGAGTGAGACTGGGCTCTAGCATATTCCAAAGCATTCGGCATGGACAATTAGAAGGAGGAAATCTTCATATACTGAGATGCGAAGATCTATAGGAGGTACCTGGTTGGAGGCTGCAGGAAAGCATGTGGAGGTTATTTTAGAACAAGATAAGTTTGAGAAATCTATTAGACCTCTAAGTTGAAATTTAAGTAGGCAGTTAGGTTCATAAATCAGGAATTCTGAGGAGAGGTTTAAGCTAGAGATATACATTTGAAGGTCAAGGGGATTTAGATAATATCTGAAACCAGAAACTAGAGGAGGCTGAACCAGAGAGAATGAAAATGGGCAATGAGGTCAGAAGATAGTGATGGAAAAATGAGAAGAGCCAAGGGAAGTGTCTGAGAAGGAGCACGCCAGTGGGGTAGAAGGAGAACCCAAAGAGTAACCTCGCAGGAGATAAAGTTGTATCAAGGAGCACTGCATGACTAGTGGTCAAACTCTGTTCATAGGTGAAGTCAGATGAGGGCCAAGTGAGCTGTGGAGTGCTGAGAGTCAAAAGCCTGATCACAGAAGATTCAAGATCATAGAAGATTCAAGAAAGAATGCGAAACAAGGTAAGACTGAATGTATAACAAGTCTAACTAAACTAAAATGTTGGTGGTGGGGAGCACCAAAGAAATAGTACTAAGCATTCTACGTGGATTATTGCAATTCACCTTTATAATGGTTCTACAAAGTAGAAATTTTCTTACTTTACAGATGAGGATATAGAAGATATGCAGGTACCAATGATCTTCATAAGAATGCTGGAGTTTTATCTAAGCATTTGTTTGATTATTAAAGCACATTCTCTTATACTACTATACAGCTTCCTAGGAAATAACCATACAAAATAAATACTGAGAAAGTGACAAAGTCTTCTCAGAAAAGGCATTGGTGTGGGAATTAGGAGACCTCTGTTTTAGCTCTGGGTTTGTCACCAATCTCGAGGAAAATGAAGTACCTTTTGAACTTGATAGCTCATTCCTAAAATAAGGGTATTGGAACAGATTTATTCACTTAGTCAGTCAATATGTATTGATTACTAATTTGCTGGACACAAGTCTAGTTGTGAAAGAAACAAAGGCGAAAATGTAGGAACTTACCCTGTAGAGAGGAAGATGACAAATATTTAATACAATTGAAAGCTTCTTTCGACGCTAAAATGCTACCACAGTTATTAAATATTAATAATAGACAAAAGTCCCATTCCAGGCTAGTGCAAAGAGGTTCAGATTTATTAAATCACTGAAAACTCACAGCACTGTAAGCTGGGTACTATTATTATACTATATCCTGTTTTATAGACTGGTGGGGGGCAAGGAGACATAAGCTTAGAGCTGAAATAGCTCGCCCCACAGTTACATAGGAAGTGACAAAGCTCAAATTCTAACAGACAGTATGACTCCAAAAACGCATCTTTCCATCACTCTCCACAGCACAGTAAGTTAATAGTGTAACAGCTCATTTTACTGTTGTTTAACTCTTCCCTCTTATTTTTCTTGATGGGTCTCTGTTCAAAATGGGAAACAGCATGGCATAAGAGAGGGAAAAAAAAAAAAAAGGAAAGAAAGACAAATTGCAGAAGTAGAAATGAACATTGACGTAAAGACAAAAATCAAGAAAACCAAAGAAGCAGAGTAACATGAACAAAAAAAGAGATTTGAGAAGCACATGAAGGAGAGTGAAGCGGCAGCCCTGAGGCCTGGCTCAGGTCAGTGACCCACCAGGTGCCACAAGGCTTCAGTAGAGAACAATGGACAGGTCTGGTGAACAAGGGCTCCTCTGAAGGGCCTGGGTTCTCCCATTCTCTCAAACACACTGCTGGCTTATCAATGCTACTGAGAATCAACACTTCTAATGAGCCTAATGAAGTAAATATGGTCTGTAAAATACTTCAGAAAGGAGCTCTAGATACTTGGCTCACACTTTCTGGTACAACCATGGTAACAAGGAAAGCATTCCTTAGGATTCAGAGGTGAAACCATTACAGAGGTCTGAGAAGGACAAAGGAGACAGAGATGAGCTGCCTGATCATACTACCAGCAAGCCTGCCCTCTGAATTTCAGTAGACAGCTAGCATCTGTCTCCACTCTTCACATCAGGGATGTCCAGCCAGGACCAGGCACACAGGGACCCTCATTGGCTGGGAGCTATTTTATCTTCCCAAGCTCTCCACATCAAGCCTGAGTAACTCAGTTGTGTCTACCTCTTTATGACCCTATGGACTGTAGCCTATCAGGTTCCTTGGTCCATGGGATTTTTCAGGCAAGAATACTAGAGTGGGAAGATCTACTCCAGGGGATCTTCCCAACCCAGCGATCAAACCTGCATCTCCAGTGTCTCCTGTATTGGCAGACCAATTCTTTACCCCTGCGCCACTGGGAAGCCCTGAGCTTTCCACATAGAATAACGATATGAGAATAATTGGATTTTTTCAAGGAACAATTCTTATAGCTGGCATTTTCCCCTAGTATTCTAAAGATTATTTAGAGATCACCTTTATAAATTGTGGAGACAAGTAACGTATCTCCCACTAGTAATCTATCTAGTCCCAAAACTAAGCACTTACTATATGCCAGGTGCTTTCTGACCTAACTGTTGCAGATTTAAGGATGACGGGATATGGTCTTTCCCCATCAAAGGTCAGTACACTGGGGAACAGAAGCATAGTAGGTAGCTAGTCATCTTGTGGGATTTCACCAGAGTCTTATTTCCAAATTATTCCTTTACAAAAGGATATTGGGACCCATTGGAGATTTTAAGAAACAACCACTCCATCTGTTTGGTCATTCTGGTTTCTACCCAGAGCACCTTCTCAACATAGATTCAGAATCATTCACATGTTCCACAGGCCTCTTTTAAAAAAGTCCTGCATTAAAAGGTGAGATTACAACTAAATCTCCCTCTGAAAAACGTGCTTTTATTTTCTTTTAAATACTCTTCTTTATTAGCTGAATTTCTACAAGTATAGTCAGGAAAAAAAAACATTTTAAAGCTGTAGTTTTTATTTGCCTGAAATTAGTTCTCTATCCCAACTGTTTCCTTCGTTAACTTCTATTAAGCATCTAAGAATGACTAACTAGATAGGAACGATTGTATTCAGAAGCTCAGCTCCCTCCTAACTATCAGCAAGTATGAAGCTAATACTAAGCAGTGAAACTTTTCTTTACATATTTGCTAAATTACTTTACTATACATTTATTCTATTAACATGCCACCCACCATGCAAGAAAGCAGCCAGTTTTTCCTGAAAGCAGTATAGTACAGAAACACAGGGAATGGAAAGCAAGATGACATGCCTGCCAAGCTAGGAACTAAATCAGATACTCCATCTCACCTGCTGCTGCTGCTGCTAAGTCGCTTCAGCAGCGTCTGACTCTGTGCGACCCCTTAGACAGCAGCCCACCAGGCTCCCCTGTCCCTGGGATTCCCTAGGCAAGAACACTGGAGTGGGTTGCCATTTCCTTCTCCAATGCATGAAACTGAAAAACGAAAGTGAAGTCGCTCAGTCCTGTTCGACTCTTAGAGACCCCATGGACTGCAACCCACCAGGCTCCTCCGTCCATGGGATTTTCCAGGCAAGAGTACTGGAGTGGGGTGCCATTGCCTTCTCCACCATCTCACCTAATTCTAAGTTATCTTCAGCTTATGGTGATAGTTAAACGAGACAACATCCTTGGTACAAAGACCAAGCAGATCCTCAGAGAGGTGAAGGGCTTATCAAAGACAGGTGTCAAGGGCAGAAGACTGGACTTTAAAGCTCACAATCTTTTTCCTCTGTTCTACAGACCAGAAGGGCTTACAAAGTAACAACGTTGTTACTGAAGGTGTATTACTAAATGCTTTATAATGAGGCTTTCATAGAATGGGTTCACACTTCAGCAGATTTTGTGCTGTCTTTCTGAAAACCCAAGTTAAAAGCAGCACTTGAGGTTCTATTACGAAAAAAGTCCCAAAGACAAGCAGCAGAGACAAGCAATTAAAATCTACAGCCCCTTAGCAAAGTGGCTGGAATCCAGGCTCTGCCTCTTACTACCCTGTGTGACCTTGGAGAAGTTACTTGAATTCTTTCTTTTCAGTTTTCTCATCTAGAAAATGGGGATTAGAATAGCCTCTATTTCTGAGGATTGTTGTGAAGAATTAATGAGTTAATATGTAAAATTCTGGTAACAGTTCCTGGGACATACAATGTGCCATACAAGTGTTTACAACTATTATTTTATTATTACCTGAACAAATTCAGCAAATCTTGCAGTCACCATACAAAATACCTGCATCAGATAAACCATGAAACTAGCATGTACAACAGAATGGTACTAGGAAAGAATGATTACAGTAGGCGTCTTCCCTCACTTAGAATACAAAAATGCTCTGGCTTTGTTTTGAATTTACAAAGGTAGCTCCTAAAATCAGTGGGCATCCTGACTGCCTTCCCTAAAGCAGACTTGGAAACACCTCCCTTGTTACAAAGGATCTGCTAAGAAATTTATGGAATAGGATAGGAGAAAAGCAGAAATTGAGAGTATAAAGACAATATTAGGAAGATAAATTAGAAATAACAATAAGACTTACCTAGACTTCCATCACATAATCAAGACAGAACATTTTTAATTAATTATGCATCTACAGGGGCCTAAATGAAATGCTGTTTTCTGTGGCTTTAGCCATTGAAAAATAAGATCTGTTCCCATTATTTAACTTAAAAATATTTTAAATTAAGAAAAAAAGGAAGAAAAAAGAAATAATAGTCAAAGGAAAAAATTACCAGCAGCTGACTCACATGTCACTACTACTCTAATTCTAGGCACAAATATTGTGGGAAATCTATCAAGTTCAATTTGTATTCATCCTGAAAAGGCTTATGTGCTCCACTCACAATGCAAGTTCTTCATCAATTCTACGCCACGAATGGCAAACAATGGTTTTGACAAAGACTAAAGATGATCTTGGTGATAACTTGCTGTTTAGACTACGACTATCGACAAACTCTTATTTTAAAACTTCAGACCTCAAAAACCGACACCATCAACTTCAGAAATGTTTATAAGGACCTCCACAACCTCGTAACTAACTATTTAAGAAATCGTTAATACAGTGCTTCTCACACTGGCTTCCAGATGATTCTAGACCTTCTGAGACAGAAACTAAATGAGCTCTGATTACTTTTATCTATTTGTCTTACCTATTAGTGCTTTAAGATGCCCTTGGAATGAAGAGATCACAATTACAGAAACCATTGCTTTGGTATGGCTATTCGTTCAGTAACTGTGCTCTCATAGCCCCCAATTTATCCAGAGTTACTAGGATACTTGAAGATCAGGGATCAGTTCGTTTGTTTAAAATGCTCTATTTTCAATGGACATTATATTTTTAAAAGATACATTCTCAAAAGCCTTAGTATATTAGGATTTGGAATTCTGGAAATACTTTCCAAAAAGTTGTTTAAAGAACTTTCTAAAAAATAATGAGGGCTATTTCTGCTCTTTAAGGGGATAGATGAGCTAAAATTGATACAAGTTCATTTTTCCTTTTAATGTATTTTAGAATTACATTATTTTTCCAATACATGTATGTAGTTGCTACCTATACAAGATTATTATAATCTCTCTCAGGTAATTACTGCTGAGATCAGCAGTTTAATGCCCTTTGTTTGCCAAATTTTTGTTTTCCCAAGGACCAGTCCCACTCTATAAAGATGTGTTTCCAGGATACATATAATTACGCTGGGTATAACATCTGTTGCTTTGCATGTTCAGAGGCTTACTAAACCAAGGTACAAACACACTTCTATGCCTACTTCAGGAGAATGGCTAAAATATTAAAAGCTTAAAGATTCAGTAGAAATTTTTTAAAGCAGTATTTGTCAAAAGTAAAAGCTAATTCTAATTTAAATATTTCCAAATAGAATTAACTCATTTTAGCCCTTAGAGAAATGTTAGCCCCAAAGTTATATCATTTTTAAATATCATCACTTAATAATCCTGAGATTTATGTTTCCTATAAATGCATATAGGAATTCTACTGAAGTTTCTACTTCAGTTATCTCTCAGAAGCAGACTATCCAGCCAAAAACAAATGAAAACCAAAAACAAATCCCTTTACTCCAGGACAACAAAGAAATTAATAATGGTGACCTCTTTTCTGTGCTTCACCCTTTTATAGCACAGCAGATTTAGATAACAGATAAAACAGCACTGCACTTTCAAATGTAGGTCAGTATTCTGGTCGTACCACAGAAATGAATTGTTCAGACTTAAATAAAGCAGAGGACTACCGACCCAAATCACTTCTGTGTGTGACCTTTTAAGGTTGCCCAACAATCTGATGGTCCTGAGAACTTCCAAATATGCAAATATTTGTTGGCAAGGTTTACCAGAAAGATAAAAAGTGAACACTGATTTCAGTACTAAAACCTGAAATAAGCCCTAATAAATGGGAAGTGGGGTGGGGGGATCAGACACAGTTATATCTCACCATTCATAGTCATAGATAAAAAATATTGAAGTTCTAAGTTCATCGTGTTTTCAGAAAATTTTAGGACACGCAAATTCATGAGTCTCGGTGTACTCAAATGTATTTCACAATCTTTGAGATCTGAGCTTGTTATTATATAACTAAGATTGTTATTTGGACTTCATTTAGACTGATGAGATATCAGACACACAGATTTAGAGTTGAGGAAACCTACTTAAATTAAAAAAAAAAAATCATTCCAAACCATTTTAATATGTTTTAGCTCACTCGATTCTTCTAACAATTCTTATTTCTTAGTGTTATATATCATTTGATGTACCCAACCATTATATTAAAAATCAAAAAGAAACAAACCAAAAAACCTCACCTTGCCTTTAACAGGAATTTGGGGGAAAGAGGTAAAACCCACTTTCAGGATTGGAGAAGATTTAGCTAAAGGAGTAATATAGTAAACCCACTTACTTGGGATTGAATTCTGTCTCTCCAAAATTCATATGCAGAAGTTCTAACCCCGCAGTATGACTATATTTGGGCCTTTAAGGAGTAATTAACTTTAAATTAAGTCATAAGGGTGCTCTCTAGGGGCTTCCCAGATGGTAAAGAGTCTGCCTGCCAATGCAGGAGACACAAGAGACATGGGTTCAATTCCTGGGTTGGGAAGATCCCCTGAAGTAGGAAATGGCAACTCACTCCAGTATTCTTGCCTGGAAAATTCCATGGACAGAGAAGCATGGCAGGCTACAGTCCATGGGGTCACAAAGCATTGGAAACAATTAGCGACTGAGCAGAGGAGCAAGTGGTCTCTAGTCTGATGGGACTCGTGTCCTTAAAAGAAAAGGAAGATTTACCTTCCCACCAACAGTGCAAGAGGGTTCCCTTTTCCCTACACCCTCTCCAGAATTAACTATTTGGGGATTTTTTGATGATGGGCATTCTGATTTTTCCAGTAGTCATGTATGGATGTGAGAGTTGGACCATAAAGAAAGCTGAGTGATGAAGAATTGATGCTTCTGAACTGTGGTGTTGGAGAAGACTCTTGAGAGTCCCTTACAGCAAGAAGATCAAACCAGTCCATCCTAAAGGAAATCAGTCCTGAATATTCATTGGAAGGACTGATGCTGAAGCTGAAGCTCTAATACTTTGGCCACCTGATGCAAAGAACTGACTCACTGGAAAAGATCCTGATGCTGGGAAAGACTGAAGACAGGAGGAGAAGGGGACGACAGAGGATGAGATGATTGGATGGCATTACCGACTTGATGGACATGAGTTTGAGCAAGCTCTGGGAGCTGGTGATGGACAGGGAAGCCTGGCATGTTGCAGTCCATGGGGGTCACAAAGAGCTGGACGTGACTGAGCCACTGAACTGATTCTGACTGGTGTGAGGTGATATTGTAATTTTGATTTGTATTTCTCTAATAATGACCGATGTTGAGCTTCTTTTTCATGTATTTATTAGCCATCTGTATGTCTTCTTTGGAGAAACATCTGTTTAGGTCTTCTGCACACTTTTTCATTGGGTTGTTTTTCTGTTATTGAGTTGCATAAGCTGCTTGCGAATTTTCTATGTAAGACAGGATGGAGATCCCTTAAAACCTAGGAAAAAAAACTACCATATGACCCAGCAATCCCAATACTGGGCATATACCCTAAAAAAGCCATAACTAAGACACAGGCGCCACAATGTTCGATGCAGCACTATTTACAATAACTAGGACAAAGAAGCAACCTAGATGTCCCTCAACAGATGAATGGATAAAAAAGTTGTGTATACACTGGAGTATTAGTCATAAAATGGAACACATTTGAGTCAGGGCTAATGAAGTGGATGAACACAGAGTCTATTATACAAAGTGAAGTGAGTCAGAAAGAGGAAAAAATACTGTATTTTAATCCATATATATGGAATTTAGAAAGATGGTACTGATTAACCTATTTGCAGGGTAGCAATGGAGACGAAGACATAAAGAACAGAACTTATGGACACAGTGGGGGAAGTGTAGGAAGGAGAGGGTGGGATGAATGGCCAGAGTAGCATGGAAACATATACACTAACATAGGTAAAATAGACAGCCAGTGGAAATTTGCTGTATGACTCAGGGAACTCATACCGGGGCTCCATGGCAACCAAGAGGGGTGGAATGAGATGGGAGACAGGAGGCTCAAGAGGGAGGGGACATATGTGTACCCATGGCTGATCCATGTTGATGTATGGCAGAAACCAACACTATCTTGTTAATCATCCTTTAATTAAAAATAAAAAAATTAATGATTAAAAAAAAGAAAAGAAACATTAGCGATCTCTGTCTCCATATGCGCACAAAGGAAAGAGCATGTGAGGCCACAGTGAAAAGGTGGCCATCCATGAGCTAAGGGAGCGAGGCCTCACCAGAAATCAGCTCTGACAACACCTTGATCTTGGACTTCCAGCCTCCAGAACCACAAGAAAAGAGTAAAGTTCTGTTGTTCAAACTGCTTCATCTATGGTGTTGTGTTATGGCAGCCCTGACAGACTAATATATCATCCTTCTTTAACTTAAGTTTTAATTTCTTCTTCAGAGTCTCCAAATTTTCTACACCATGTGACCTTGTATCCCACCACAACATCAAGCAAAATATAGCAAACAAGAGAAATGAATCGTTTTCCTTTTTTCCTTCTATGTTCCAATATTTCCAAATGTGAACACTGAAGAATACTGAATGCCAATGGAGAAAACACTTTAAATAACTGCTTAGGTTGTCATTAATTCGAAAGCAAGAGCTATATCAGGAGGATACTAAACTATTTTGCTGCTACTGCTCCTGAGTCGCTTCAGTCGTGTCCGACTCTGTGCGACCCCATAGACGGCAGCCCACCAGGCTCCCCCGTCCATGGGATTCCCCAGGCAAGAACACTGGAGTGGGTTGTCATTTCCTTCTCTAATGCGTGAAAGTGAAAGGGAAAAATGAAGTCACTCAGTCGTGTCCGACTCTTCGCGATCCCATGGACTGCAGCCTACCAGGCTCCTCCACCCATGGGATTTTCCAGGCAAGAGTACTGGAGTGGGGTGCTGGTGGGAATTAATCAGGATAGCTTCACTGATGGCTCAGTTGGTAAAGAGTCCACCCACAATGCAGGAGACCCAGGTTCAATCCATGGGTGGGAAGATCCCCTGGAGAAGGAAATGGCAACCCACTCCAGTATACTTGCCTGGAAAATCCCATGGACAGAAGAGCCTGGCAGGCTACAGTCCTTGGGATCGCAAAGAGTCTAACACAACCTAGCAACTAAACCACCAATCAGGATAAGCAAGGGATGCAACCCAACCCAGAAATGACAGATGGGGGTAACTGAGAAACGTGTGCAAGATTTGAAAGTTATCATTTACAATATGTTTCATTTTGCCTTCTGCCTTCCTGCGGGATCAAATAGAAAATCTCTCAAAAGTTCTTGATATTTTTGTTCCCACTGGTTCTTTAAAACTCTGTACTGGAACTAGAAACACTGCTTCCTTGAGCTTCTAAACTGAGGAGGACCCATATGGCTATACTTGGAAAGTTAAGGGTCAAGACTGACTCAGGATTAAGTAAAGAAACAGGTCAGTTTGAAAAAGTTCTGGACTTCTCTGGTGGTCCAGTGGTTAAGACTCTGTGCTTCTAATACAGGGGACACAGGTTCGATCCCTGGTCTGGGAGGTTCTGCATGCTGTGTGGTACAGCCAAAAATAAAGAAAAAAGAAAAGGTTCACCAAAGCCCAGAAGTGAAACCAGAAAAACGGCCCTTCATCTACCTCCTCACCTCCCACTACCACCCCATCTCCTGCTAATGCTGCTCCCAAATCAGCCTCTGGCCTGGGAGCTCAAGTTCTCATGGAAGGGGCTGAGGGAGGGTATTAAGAAGGCCCCATATGGAGAGAGATTTTTGCCTTAGGCAAAATGTCCTCCCTTCTTACCACTCACCCTAATGCCTGTCCTCTCCTATACTCACACATGACTTAAAGAGTCTCAGAAGAAAGCTCTGGAGTGTGGCAATCAAAAAAGAGAAGAGAAAGAAAGGCGGCAGAGCTTATCCAAGGAATTTTTCTAAAAGTACCAACTAGACATTTAGATTTTTATTTTCTTCTATATCATTTCAACCCTAAACATTTTTAAGCTAAAACATCTTCAGGCATTAAAATACCATTTCAGGAAATCATGTGTCTGAGATTAAAAATGAAGTGAAGTGTTCGTCGCTCAGTCATGTCGGACTCTTGGCAACCCCACGGACTGTAGCTGGCCAGGCTCCTCTGTCCATGGAATTTTCCAGGCAAGAATACTGGAGTAGGCAACCATTCCCTTCTCCAGGGGTCTTCCCAACCCAGGGATCGAACCCCGGGTTTCCTGGCAGATTTCAGGCAGATTCTTTTACCATCTGAGCCACCAGGGAACAATACATGATACTAAATTTAATATTTTGAGGGCAGGGTTATAGAAAATTATGCAAACAGCTTATTTTTGTTTATTACAGTGAATATCAATATATCATTTAAAGTTTCCACAGCTTCTGTTGTTCTTAGTTTCTATATCTTTGCCTTTTTCAAATCTAAAATAAGTTTCTGATGCTATATGGTTTTCTATATTATCATCTGTAAACTTTGAGGCATTATTAAAATTCAGTAGTTAACAGAACTATTTAATCTGGAAATATGTATTAGCCGAAGACACCATTAGATTTATTCTCATATATAGGGATCAGGGAAACAAAGGAAAGAAATCCAATTATTTAAAACAGTAATCCCTTAACACTGGGATTTTGTTTTAATTATGAAGAGTGTGTCTTACTAAAAACAAAACAAAGCCTATCCTTTATGGGAGAAGCCCCATGTTTCTCTAGTGAACATTCATGCACGCAAGATTTCCTATAGAAGACTTCAACAAATTAATTTTGCTATTCTTCAATTTCCCATGACATAATTGACTTCTTAAAAAGAGCATCAAGTAAACAATTATGAGCCCACCTGTTCATGATATCACACCAGGCACCATACAAAGTTAATGAAAATAGATTTCGTTTCCTGCTCCACTCCACCAAGACAGTACAGGCACAATTTTCTGTACTAAAAACTAACAACAAAAAGGACAGGCAGTGATAAGTACTAAAATGACAATTGCTATATAGTCTTTGTCCTTTAAACAGGACTCCTGACATACCCAGTACCTGAAAACTCTTTTCATGAATATCTTCCCCCATCCCTATGGCTCCTCAGTGCCTTGCACAGGGTAGAAGGGTAGAAGGGTAGGAAGCCCTGACTGAAAGTAAATGGGCTGCCCCCCAAGAGGCAAGAAAAGTCACTGGGGCCTTCCCTTAGGTGGTCCTACTCCCATCACACACAGAAGAAAACTAAACCACCATTCGAGGAAATTACGCTCCTCGTTGGGTCCAGCCCACAATCCCACTTAAATGGTTCAGTGTTGAGCCCAGAAGGCTGAGGGAAATCTTTCTTTCTCAAGGGACATGGAGGCTCCTAGCTCTCCTATTTCAGACCTAAGAGAAAGCTGTTTAGGCACTCAGTACAACCTCATTCAGGTTTCATCACTGCAACTAAAGCTTGCAGTCGTCCTGTCGCCCCTCCCAGAACTGAGTTTTGGCATGGAAGGCACACAGACAGCTTCAAGGCCAAAGCTGAATCCCAGCAGGTCGAGCACCAAAGGCACCTGGCAAGGGCCTCAGCTCAGTTTCAGCCAAGAGCTGACAAGCAGGGGACAGAAGGTTATCCGATGACGTAAGCCACCCAAGGGATAAGGAGAGAACTGAAGAGCGGCAAGGGCTGCTGAATGAGCACGGAGATATAAATGATGACGTGTTTAGAGTCTAAAGGAGTCCAGCAGCTGATGCACAGAAAGCAGACAAGTAGAAAATAAAATAAGCTTGTGCTACTATCTTGACATAAGCGAGATTAAGGACTAAACCTCATGTATATTTATGTTATTAGGTTTAGAGTTGGGGTCAAATATGTAGGTAATACAACATATTATAGATTATGTCCTCTAATACAATAGAGTTGGGAAAATCTATATACTTTCCACTGGGAAACATGGACAAATATTGCTATTCAAAGACAATTTTGTTTTTCATTTTGTTGTGTTCCAAGTTTATCATAAATACATGATCATATTGCTTTCTTTGAATAAGCTGTCTTGAGAAAGACACTTGAGAAAACCGAGAAGAAAGCAGGAAAGAAGATGCCAGACAATGAGAATCTGTGACCATTGTTTCTTAGTCAAGGTCATATCAAGGCGAGTAGAAGAAAGGGTCCCACCTGTAACAGAATCGATGGCTTAGGTTCTCTGAAGTTTTGCAGTCTCCTAGAGGAAAGATTTCACAACCATGTCGAATCTTCATTTCCTTTGCCTTTGTCTGCCCTTACACATTCATTGAAAATTAGCAATTAGCAAAGGATATGAATTGACCAATGATACACCACAACTACTACACACTTTTGTAAACTTAGAAGATGTATTTCAGAACCATTAGAAAGCGATCTGGGACCTCACATTTTGGATGCTAAAAGACCCACGAAAAGGGCACGTCTTTAAAGTATCAATGACACAATCATGAACAGAGAGTTTTAAAATAATGTACACAGGCAGTTCAATTTATTTCTGAATTATGTCATAAAGCTGAGTCCAAATGTTTTTTAATTAACATCACCAGAAAGTGAGCCTACTCTAATGAAATACTGGAGATTTCACGTTAGAAAGTGACTGACGGGTCAACTTCTGAAAAAGAAACAGTAGATACCACCACAAAACTAGCAGATGTTTCTTGGGGTCATTTGTACAAAAACATAAGCATATGTTAAAGAAATCTGACACTATCATGGAATCAGTTGGTGTCTACAATAATAGCAGCTCCTTATGGCAATATGGTAATATCCGTATCAAATGCACAACACATTATGTTGCAACAGTATGTGCAGACAAAAGAGCATCAGTGGCAGCAACAATGACCAGTCTTTTCATTAAGGTGAAAAAATAAAATTAGAAGCTTACATCCAGGGCATAATATCGTTTAACAGTAAATTGAACATATACACATTATCTTGAATTTTCAGAGTTTCCATTTAACTGATTTTGTTGAGATTCACATAAAGACAGAATGTTAACCAAAGAAGAAGACGAAAGTCTTTATACAAGTCTCTAACATGAGTTTTCTTCAGTTTACCCTAGAATAATGAAGATAGTTACTTTAGAAGCTAATAGTAATACTTGCTTAGTACCCCATGGACAGAGGAGCCTGGCAGGAATCCAAGGGATCACAAAGAATCAGACAGGACTGAAGTGATTTAGCCCACATGCACAGGTTCCCCCAGAAGATGTTTCCATGACATGAAATTCATTAAAAGAGTAGGTTTGCTCCCAGTGTAAAACAAACAACTTGGAAAACGACAGATTTGTCTTTCTTTCAGAAGCTAGGGTATCAAGACATTTTTTCCCCCAAATATGAAAAATGCTAATTCAAAGAAATGAAAATAGTGATTTTTGAGAAGAATATATTTCTACTTTTAAAATAAGAACATATTATAAATCACATTTCATGACAAAAATGTATCCACATTATTTAAAGTATTTGGGGTGTGTGTGTGCACGTTAGCCACTCAGTTATGTCCGACTCTTTGCAACCCCATGGACTGTAGCCTGCCAGGCACCTCTGTCAGTGGAATTTTCCAGGCAAGAATACTGGAGTGGATTGCCATTCCCTTCTCCAGGGGGTCTTTCCAATCCAGGGATCAAACCCAGGTCTCCTGTATTGCAGGCAGATTCTTTACCTTTTGAGCCACTTGGGAAACCCTAAAGTATTTAAATATTACTAAAATAAGTAGGCTATGAATGGGATTTCAAAAAGGCATTATAGTCACCAAGATTTTAACTGTAACAAGTTTTCATCTGTATAATGAAAACCGGAACAAAACATATACTACCTCGCCCTTACACTTTCAATACATGAAAACACGCCTAAAATAGAAGGAAGCCAGTACACGCTAACAGTTGTTCAATTTTATTGATCTTATTCTTCCTGCACAGATGGGCACTAGAAACTACTTTGAATTATGTGCCTGGAACATTTACCAAGCTTAGAAGTTTAATTTGGAACAAATATTATTTGTATTAAACAAAAGATTTCATGATATAAATGGATGTTTTTAGTTTAAAATGATAAACAGTTTTTATACATATAAAAGTTGACAATGTGATTTCACTGATTTTTTTAATATTTCAATAATACCAAATATTACAGTTGTACAAAGATCATAACTTTATTTACCAATATTTAATGAAAAATGTTTTCTGAAAATAGCTTTCAACTATTTTTTTCCAAGTAGCCCCAACCTAATAAGAAATGGCACAGGAGAAGAGAGCCCGAGGCTCATGGAAAACACAGATCTTAAACTAACTAGAGTTCAATCTATAATCCTTCAGGAGCAATTTCTCCAGTGTACGTCTTTGTTCAAGCTTTCTGTTTCCCTTCTGTTTGGACATTTTGCTAGTCCCTAGCATATCTGATGCTTGGTAGAATACATTTCGAGTGGCATAATTCTTAGACCAGCAAAACAAAAAAGCAATTTTAGCTGTGTCCAAGATGCATTCCACTGTCCAAGCTAAAAATCTCAGCATCACCCCTGTGCCTTCCTTTCCCCTCAAACCCCACATCCTCTACATTCGATCTTTGCCGATATCCCTTTGCACTTGACCTTACCTCTCCATCCTCCCTGCCACATACACACCTCCTCCTGGATCTGCTGGTGGACTGCCCACTGAAATGGGCTCCTCAGTCTAACCTACCCCCATTTATAATCCAGCCTACCCCTATGGCTGTCTTCCTAAAACCCAATTTCACCTACTTTAAAAAACAAAAACTTGAAATCCTCTGACACTTTGTCTTTGCTGCCCCTTACTCAACCTTCAGGGTAAAACACCAATTTCCTGGCATGATACTCAAGGTGCTATGCAAACTACTGACTTACACAAAGCACTCTCCCTACAGGCTATGGCTTTATTTTCCATGGAGGTCAAAGCATTCTCGCCAAATTTTTCCAAAATGTTATTTTCCTATGATGGTTTGCTTATTCCTTTGTACTGCCAACTCCTAGCCATGTTTAAAGGTCTTTACGCCTCTCTGCAACTTTCCCCTACGTCCTCCTCCGCCACTCAAACGAAATGATTTTCCCCTTTCGCTACACTTCCGTGGTTCTTTATAATTCCCTGTAAGTAATACTTCAAGTGCACATAAAACAGATCACCTAGTTATTTTGCTGATAAGCCTCCTTGCAGATTGTGAATACTTTAAAGCAAAAATTGTGACAAATTGAGTGTAGCATTCCTAATACCTATCAGACACCTAGCACACGATTGTTGCTCCCTAATATTAGGAGAAATAAGCTAAAAACATGAATGATTTATGAGAAAAATAAAAATTAAAAGTATGATGAGATACCATTTCTTATCTCTGACTGTTTTTTTAAAACAATGTCTGACAATATATCTTTTGAAGAAACGACACAGAAATAGGTGCCCTCCTACGATGATGATAGAAAAGCAAAATAACACAATCTTTCTCAAGGGACTTGGAAATATTTGGCAAAATTATGTAGGCAGGAAGTAGATGGGAAACCTCTGTACGTTTCACTAATTTTGCTGTGAAATGAAAACTGCTCTAAAAAGTCAGGTTATTTAAAAAAAAAAAAAAATATAGACTTCTCAGGTGGCTCTAGTGGTAAAGAACCAACTTGCCAATGCAGGAGACATAAGAAACCCATGGGTTCAATCCCTGGGTGAGGATGATACCCTGGAGGAGGGCATGGCAACCCACTCCAGTATTCCTGCCTGGAGGATCCCGTGGACAGAGGAACCTGGAGTCCATAGCATCACAAAGAGTTGGACATGACTGAATCGACTTAACATACATTAAAAAATTATATAAGGTATTTATTGAGTCAACAGTCCCACTTGTAGGAATCTATTCCAAAAATACATTTTAAACAAAGATATGATAAGTTTTTAATTACACCACTATTCACAATAGCAAAAATGACTGGAAACCACCCAAGTCCTTCAACAGAGAGAAGGTTTAGTAAACTAAAGCACACAACAGATTATTGTGCAGATACAAAAGGAAATGAGGACCCTCACTACATACCTCTACCAAGTGATACATCGGGAATACTGTTAATTCAAAAAGAAATCAAAGTGGAAAAAAAGCATATATGGTACACTCCCATGCACTTAAGAAGATGGGTAGGGTGAGGTAAGTAAAAGAATATATGTATATGTTTGCTTATCTAGGAATAAACCAAAAAATTTAAAAGGTTTACCAATAATAGGAAGGAAGGAAAAGGGTAGAAGGGACACAGACAAAAATTGTGCTTCCTAGAGTATAGCTTGCTTAGTGAATTTGATTTTGGAACCATGTAAGTATTTTACATAATTACAAAATAGGATTAAAAAGAGCAATGCCCAAAAATAAAAGCAAAAATGAAACAAATAATTCTGCATATTGAGTTGGAAGTATAACATCACAGATAGGACTGATTCCAACTGTCTTTAGAACACAGTCATTTGGGGATTTCCCTCGTGGTCCAGTAGTTAAAAATCTGCCTGCCAATGGGGACACAGGTTCAATCCCTGGTCTAGGAAAATCCCACATATCATGAGGCAACGACTGAAGCCCATGTGCCCTAACGCCCATGCTCTACAACGAGAGAAACCACTTCAATGAGAAGCTCGCACATCGCAATTAGAGAGTAGCCCCCATTCACTGCAACAACAGAAAATCTGCATGCAGCAACAAAGACCCAGCACAGCCAAAAATAAATAAGATTATAAAATATACAGCCATTAAAAATAATAATAATAATCTGACTACACACAGCACATACTCTGGGCTTCCCTGGTACTTCAGCTGGTAAAGAATCTGCCTACAATGCATGACACCCTGGTTCAATTCCTGGATCAGGAAGCTCCCCTGGAGAAGGGATAGGCTACCTGCTCCAGTATTCTTGGGCTTCTCTGGTGGCTCAGATGGTAAAGAATTCATCTGCAATGTGGGAGGCCTGGGTTCAATCCCCAGGTTAGGCAGATCCCCTGGAGGAGGACATGGCAACCCATTCCAGTATTCTTGCCTGGAGAATCTCCATGGACAGTGGTACCTCGTGGGCTACAGTCCATGAGGTCACAAAGAGTCGGACACCACTGAGCGACTAAGTACAGCACGTACTCTAAGTGCTATGTCCCTAAAAGCAACAAAAATAAAATTATTACAGAATGATCTTAAATGGCTGGCTCTCATTAATTACATTGTTGACAGTAGCACTGGTGTTATTATTCTGTGATCTACATTTATTGCAAAGCAGTAACGATATTATTGCAGTTGGAACACAGAATTTTAAGGGTAGGAACAAAGAGAGAAATAAAAACTTTTAATCTTGAACTTTTACTGGAGATACCAGCATAATTCCATAGTGCATCTATTCTTTAGGGGAAAAAAAAAATCATGCTTCCTAGCTCTGCTTTCAGAAAAACCTAGGAAATAGGACTATATAAGGAAAGTACTAGCAATGAGCACACCTGGGCTCAAATTGGGATCTCTAAATACCATAACTCAGTTTAAGAAATCAGGCATCCTTGATGATAGGCATGAAACGTTCAAAACAGGCCTAGAATATATTGGCATTTCAGAAAGCAAGGGAGTGAACAGAGACATCTAAGAAAATGTCAAAAGGCCTCAGAAATCAGTGCAAAGTGGTTCCCATTGGTCCAAAAATACAGAATCGGGGCAATTTGAGCATTAGTAAGAAGTGTCACTGCTATGAATTGAAATATATTTAAATAACTGAGTTCATAATGATAATAATAAACCTAACTGGTCACAGTGGCTGCTGTGATTTTCCCTTTAAGAAAAAACTTGCTTCTCTGCTGCAATGAATGAAGTTAGGCAACAACCTCCAGCTACTGGTACCTTTCAGTTCAGTTCAGCGGCTCAGTCATGTCCAATTCTTTGCGACCCCATGAATCGCAGCACGCCAGGCCTCCCTGTCCATCACCAACTCCCGAAATTTACTCAGACTCACGTCCATCGAGTCAGTGATGCCATCCAGCCATCTCATCCTCTGTCGTCCCCTTTTCCTCCTGCCCCCAATCCCTCCCAGCATCAGAGTCTTTTTCAATGAGTCAACTCTTCGCATGAGGTGGCCAAAGTACTGGAGTTTCAGCTTTAGCATCATTCCTTCCAAAGAAATCCCAGGGCTGATCTCCTTCAGAATGGACTGGTTGGATCTCCTTGCAGTCCAAGGGACTCTCAAGAGTCTTCTCCAACACCACAGTTCAAAAGCATCAATTCTTCAGTGCTCAGCCTTCTTCACAGTCCAACTTTCACATCCATACATGACCACAGGAAAAACCATAGCCTTGACTAGACGGACCTTTGTTGGCAAAGTAATGTCTCTGCTTTTGAATATGCTATCTAGGTTGGTCATAACTTTCCTTCCAAGGAGTAAGCGTCTTTTAATTTCATGGCTGCAGTCACCATCTGTAGTGATTTTGGAGCCCAGAAAAATAAAGTCTGACAATGTTTCCCCATCTATTTCCCATGAAGTGATGGGACCAGATGCCATGATCTTTGATTTCTGAATGTTGAGCTTTAAGCCAACTTTTTCACTCTCCTCTTTCACTTTCATCAAGAGGCTTTTTAGTTCCTCTTCACTTTATGCCATAAGGGTGGTGTCATCTGCATATCTGAGGTTATTGATATTGGTACCTTTAGGACCCACCTTAACTTCACTCTTCTCAGGCAGCCCCCAGCCTGTGACTGAACACACAGATTTGGCCACTTCCACCTAAGGCAGGTATGGAACAACTGATTGGTTCAAGATTGAGAAGGGGCACAATAGGACGGTCTGCTGTCATCCTGTTTGTTTAACCTACACACTGAGCACATCATGAGAAATGCCAGGCTGAATAAAGTTAGAAGCTGGAGTCAAGACAGAAGGGAGAAACATCAACAACCCCAGATATGCAGATGTTACCACCTAATGGCAGAAAGCGCAGAGGAACTAAAGGGCCTCTTGATGAGGAGGAGAGTGAAGGAGCCGACTTAAAACTATTAAAAAAAAAAACTAAGATCATGGCATCCGGCCCCATTAGTGCATGGCAAATAGAGGGGGGGAAGGTGGAAGTAGTGTCAGATTTCCTCTTCTTGCACTCTAAAATCACTGTGGATGGTGACTGCAGCCGTGAAATAGAAGACATTTGCTTCTTGGCAGGAAAGTTATGACAAACCTAAACCGTCGAGGCTATGGTCTTCTCAGTGGTAACGTATGGTTGTGAGAGCTGGACTGTAAAGAAGGCAGAGCGCCAAAGAATTGATGCCTTCAAACTGTGGCGCTGGAGAAGACTCCTGAGAGTCCCTTGGACAGCAAGATCAAACCAGTCAATCTTTACGGAGATCAACCCTGAATATTCACTGGAAGGACTGATGCTGAAGCTGAAGCTTCAGTATTTTGGTCATCTGATGCTAACAGTTGACTCACTGGAAAAGTCTATGATGCTGGGAAAGATTGAAGGCAGGAAGAGAAGGAGGCATCAGAAGATGAGATGGCTAGAAGACATCACCAATGCAATGGACACGAACTTGGGCAAACTTTGGGAGATGGTGAGGAATAGGGAGGCCTGGAGAGCTGCAGTCCATGAGGTCACAATGAGTCAGGCAGGATTGGGCAACTGAATCCCAGCACCACCTAAAGCAGGACTCCTAAGGAGCAGTCTTTTCAGATAAGCACGATAGGCTGAGGTTGTCCCCGCCCCTGCCTGCTTCAGCCCTCTTTACAGGAGTCAAACTAGTATCACAGCCTGGAGGTTATCCCTCCCAACATGCTTCCTGCCCCTTTCGTTTTTCACAGACAGTTGCCCCTACAACGAAACTTTCATTTTCCTGTGAAAAACTGCAGTCCAGACAACCTAGTTTGCCCAGAAAACACTAGCAAGGAAAACATTTTTAAAGGGAGAGGAATCTGTGGAATCAAAGATATAAAGACACAGCAACCAACTGCAACATGGATCTTATTTAAATGTTGATTTAGATTTAGAAAAGGGAAAGAGAAACAATAGAAGACAATGAACACTACCTGTATATTTAAGGACACAGGATTATTTTATATTGGAATAGTGACTATACTGTGTATTATATTGTGTTCTATGCTTTTTTAATCCTAATCTTCTAGAGATACATGTAAGATATCTATAGAAGCAATTCTATGATATCTAGGAATTGCTCCCAACTATTCCAAACAAAGGAGGGAAGTGGTTAGGGCATGAATGGAACAAGACTGACCTTGAAAACCATTCAAACTCAAGAACATGTCACATTGAGCCTCGTCCTCACTGGATTGAACATGAAGGCTTATTATATTATTCTTTCTACATCTGGCTATGTTTGATGTTTCCTATAATAAAAATATTGGGCTTTAAAAACTTTCATTTGGTCATTTACTCAGGAATTATAAGTGAAAGCAATGGAATATGCTCTCTACGGTGGAACTGTCATGAAGGCCTGAAAAAACCAGATACTCTTGTCGTAGTAAGGCTTGTTATTTTGGTTTGAACCATGATGCTACCCACTTACTCTGACATAACATAGACTCTTGAAGGTGTTAGGAAGAACTCTTTCCTACTGAACTGAGGGAGCAGCATAACCTCCTGGGTACAGTGTGGACTCTGGAGTCAGGCTGCCTGGCCTGGCATCCCAGCAACTCCATCACCAGCATGTCCTTGGGCAAGAAAGGTCATCTCTGGGTCCCAGAAATAAAAATCCTATCTGAACTACGCAGTCTTGTTGGGAAGATTAAACAAGACAATATACTTCATACAGGACTAAACGTTCACTATTTTCAGCAGTAAAGAGTCCTCCTGCAATGCAGGAGATGTGGGTTTGAACCCTTGGTCGGGAAGATCCCCTGGAGGAGGAAACGGCTACCCATTCCAGTATTCTTGCCTGGAGAAACCCATGGACAGAGAAGCCTGGCAAGCTACAGTCCATAGGTCAGAAAGAGCCAGACACGACCGAGCAGGCATGCATTTTCAATCAAACACTGGACATGGATCCAGAGCAACAGTGGTAGTTTCCAGAACACTGTTCCTGATGAAAATCTTGGAATGTATATATAGGAACTCCCTAATGTCAGCTGGTACATTATTTAAGACTTACCTGTAGGCTTAGCGTAAGTCCATAGCACTATGTCAGCTGTTTTTAATATATCCATACCTGTCCACCTGTTTGCCTGCCTCCCTGTCTCTGGATTCTGTTACCCATTACCCTGAGGGTCTTCAACTTCTGGTTTACAGGCTAAAAGTCAGCAGAAGGTTTAATTTCCCTCAAACGTCACTTCCCTCCCTCCTTTCCCTCTTATCTCAATACATACTGACTTTGGAAAACATAAGGGCATATAAACAGCCATGGCTACCAAGAGTGCCTTCCCTTTGCTCACTACATACATGACCAGAACTCACTTGCCCAGCACACACTACCCCATCACGGGCACAGTACTTTCAAAATTCAGCAGGAAGACAGTCACATGGAAAGCATTGGAGAGGACTATGTTGAGGACTTTGATGATGCTTATAGACTTGTCAATATTTGAAATGTAATCAAATAACCTAGTCAAGTAATGAACCAGGCAGGATTAGGGATAAGACTCAAAATGAGTATTTTAGTATTTAGATCACAGTGAATTACGTCTTCTACATCCCTGGCCCTTTGAACAAAGATGGTTCACCTTCCCAAATTACAGAGACCACAGAAATGCCCAGTCTAGGCAATAGCATCTTCCTGTGTACCCAAGCTACCCATCGATCCCGATTATTTACTGCCATGGCTCTTTGATTCTTTAGCTCCATCAGGTTCATGCTCCTGCAATTCACTGTAGGTCCTCCCACTCCAGCAGATCCCACATGAATCAGCCTCTCTGGTTTACCAACCTTGATCCAGTCCATCCCCATAATGAGTTTGTACATCCCTTGCCTTCAATGCAAGTACCACTTCTAGGAGCATATTTCTGTGTCAGTGGTGACCCTACATACCCCCTCATGGAGGAGGAGTGAGAGGAAGGGGACACAAAAGTAAAGAAGTTTCTTTTAAGTGCTTGTCTTCATATGGTGCCACATGGCTGTGGTGTATTTAGGAACACCACCAGGATGCAGACTTTCATGGGGTCAGTGTACACAGGCGAGGACAGCTGTTTCAAACCCACAATCATTATAGTAAGAAACCAATCAATTTAAGTAAGTCATGACATGAGCAATAAAACAATGGTTTTTTACAGACAAAACGTTATCAGCCAATTAATTCATAATAACAAATAAAAGCATGTTTTGGGGGTCACAAAATATGTTAAAAGGTTCTGCCACTTGGGAATCTCTGGACTCAGAGATCTATCTTTAAACCAGCAGCTCAGATTGGATGGTAATTCAGTCCTATGTTGAGATTAACTATTGGAAAACTATACCTTACTATAGAAATAAAGATGAAAACCCATGCCTGGGAATCAAAGTAATAAACGTTTCAACTCTTCGTATGTCTGTGTATTAGAGCTGTGTTTTAAAATCTGATCACCACTAGCTGCATGTGGCTATTAAATTTATTAAAATTAAATAAAATTTAAAATTCAGTTCCTCACAGTAGCCATGTTTTGAGTGCTCAGCAGTCACAGGGGGCTGGTGGTGAGCATATTGGACAGTGTAGATACAGAGCATTCGATCGGCACAGAAATTTTAACAGAACAGCCATACTTAGAGATTCATTCTATATTTTGTTTTTCTGTGTGGACTAATGTACATTAAGAAAAAGCTAAGTATTTTTACAACATGTGCTTTATACAGTATTTACACAATAGGTTAACAGGACTGTCAAAGTATTTAAAAACTTTATAAACATCATATGCAGTTCCTTGCTAAGCTTGATTTTTCACACCCATCTTCTAAAAAGTCCTTCAATTTTGACATCTTAGGAACACACTAATTTTTTTAAAGAAGACTTTTTTTTCTTCTTCATATGTAGACTGATGAATCAAAGCACTGTGTTTCACTAATTAGTCCTTTAATAATTTACGTGAGTAATGGGTCATTTTGGGGTTTAACCCCTACTTCCATTATTCCTGACCAACGGTTCACCAACAGATGTCTCACTTTGGATGTACACAACAGAGCCCAGGATCCGTTTCACGTACATCTGTTCCCAAACGGCTTAGGCAGATTAATACTTAGAATGGACCCAGCTCTGCTAAGTCCCAGTAATCACTAACTCTTGTTGTTTTAAAATTGATTGGGTTTTTCTCATTTTCACATTTTTCCACATTACCTGTCATCTTGAAAAGTTCCTAACAAACGTTTATGTAAACTTAAAGCATGAGAAAATCATTAGCTCCCTCAAAAAAAGAAACACTTCCAAGATCTTATTATGAAGCCCACCCTTTTCAGATTTTCTGGTTATTTCTCTAATTCAGCTGAGCTCAAGGGCATGGAAGGAATAACCCTTTGAAAAACACAACATGAAATGGTGTAACGTGAGGTAGGAAGTCTAAGAATAACAAGAGAATTGTAAACCATAATTAAGATTTGAAGCCTTCATTGTCTTTTTTAAAATATTTAAAACATAATATTTTCATGATAATCAAGCATATTGTAAGATCCTTGCCCAGGAATTTAGTAAGAGGGTACAGGAAATGAAGTTGAAGAAAGGCTAAGCTAGTCCTTTTGTCCATCATGAAAAATCTGCTTAAGACTAGCCTTGACCCATGATTTTCTATCAGAAAATGGTTTCTTTCTTTCCAAAGACAGAATCTGTGCTGACGTAACAGTCCACCTCTCCTTATCTGGCCTTGAAGCCAGGGAAGGGGAGCAAGAAACTTGGCCCATATTTTCCACGTAGTTATTTCAATTAGAAATTCATTAGGGCTATGAAGCTTTGTTGTAAAATACAACTTCCACACATCCAGGAAGTTGATCATTGAAACCTTATTCAGATTTATTACAATGTCCTAACATCAAAAGCCTATAAAAACGGATATTTTCTATAAAATGCAGCTTCAGAGTTGACGATTCTTAGAGATCATATAATGCAAATGATTCATTTTGCAGATGAATAAACTGTCATTTAAAGGGGTTAAATAACTTGCCTTGAATCAGTTACACCCTTAGGTGCAGACAGGACCTCAGGTCTCTTGGTGCCCACTCCTGAAACCTTTCCTTCACCAGATGGGAAACTGCAGACAGCTGGAGTAGAGAGCCTGTAGAATATCCTGTCGTGTTTTCCATACTTCAAAGTGCTATTCGTTAGTAATGATAAAGGTGCCCAATGTGAGACAGCAGAGAAAGACTTGTGGGCATTTGGCATTCTGGTCATAGAGATCCCTAAATTGATCATTCTGAAGTGTATTTCATATCAGCTTCATATATATGTACTTCATATATATGTATATATATGTGTGTGTATATGTGTGTGTATATATATATATATGTATATATATATAAAAGAGCTTTATATAGTCTAATCCTGCCAATTGTTAACTCTCCCTAGGAGTCGATTTTCCTTTATGAGAAAACCTCATAACCAAATCTTACAGTTCAGTAAGCAGATCCTGCATTGAGGACGCACAAAAACGCGTGTACTTTTCTGCTTCCTTCTAACATTTCAAATAGGAGTTTACCACTTGTTAAGCACATATTGCTAGAAGTTTGTCCCTGATTGAGACCTAGAATCATGCCCACAGGCCATCAGCAATCATTTTGAAAATGCTGAACTCTGAAAACATCTGATCCAGTCACAAGATAAGCTAAGGACTAAATGACAAAGCACACATATTGGTCCACGGCATTTGCCCACGTTCCCTTTCTGAGCTCTCAATTTTTGACACCTTACGCCTGGTCCCAGGCACCATGCTGGGGGCTAACACTGCAGCCTGCTCCGCCTATAGGGTCTTGCGACCCAAACATGCCTGACCTCTCTCATTTGACCCGAAAATCCTCACCTGACCCCTCTTCCATTTCTTCAGGATTTCACACTACCCTAGGGCACAGACAGCTAACTTGGTAATTAACATGAATAAATGCATGATTCCATAAATAAAATGACCATAATTAGAGATTCCGATAAAAAGATCATTGAGGCACCACTGCAAGCAATAATGAAGTTTTCTGAGCAGATGCTGCCCTTTTGTGTATACAGTTTGTATTACAGATGTGACAGCCTGGTCAATCCATGCCCTAGTCATAGATTGCTTTCTTTTCCATCCTACAGCTGAGCATCTGACCACAATGCTCACAGTGGAGAAGTGGGCCCACATTAGCTGAAGAATGTTTTTGTAAAAAGAGTTCTAATGCTTTAACAAAAGGGCTGGGGGATATTGCTACAGGTGATGAAAAGTTATTAAGTAGCAATGTAGTAATCAGATTACAAAGCAATGGGCAAAGCTAAAGTTCATGAGACTAGTTAACAAATTCATTCATGGAACAAATTTTCATATGTCAGGCACTCTTCAAAGTGCTGAGTGTAAACAAAACAGATTTTCTGATCATCCTCCCTCTTCTCCAGGTAGATCCCATCTCTAGGGGCTACACCATCAGCTCCCCGGGTCCTCAGGGATTCCAGTTTGGTCTGAATTATACAACCAGTTTTCCTGGTTCTGAACTTTGCAAATGGCAAAGAACGGCATATCTCAGCCTCCATAATCTCCAATTCCTATAATGCGTGTGTTAGTCAATCAATCATGTTCAATTCTTTGCAACCCCATGGACTATAGCCCACCAGGCTCCTCTATCCATGGAATTCTCCAGGCAAGAATACTGGAGTGGGTAGCCATTCCCTTCTCCAGGGGATCTTCCTGGCCCAGGGATTGAACCCTGGTCTCCTATATTGCAGGTGGATTCTTTACTGTCTGAACCACCAGGGAAGCCATAATCAATTTCATATTTTCCCATAATAAATCTCAAATAATATAAATATACACACACATTGTATTGTCTGTGTGTGTATATAAACACATACACACATATATATATTTTCACAGTTCTCATTCTCTGAAGAATCCTACTACATGTCATTATAAATAAGGCAAAACCCAGAGAATGCAGAACTCTAAGAGTGAACCTTAATGTAAACTATGGGCTCTGGATGATAATGATGTCAATGTAGGGTCATCAGATTTAGCAAAGATACAACCTTGGTGGGAAAAGGTACGACCTTGGTGGGAAATACTTATAATCGGGGAGGCTATGCATTGTGGGGAGCAGAGGATATATACACCTTCTGCTTAATTTTGCCCTGAACCTAAAACTGCTCTAAAAATAAAGTCTATTAAAAAAAAAAAAAAACCACTAAGGCACTACGAGTTTTAAAAACTGAATGGTTTTGCAAACATCTCCTATAATAATAATGTCCAGCAGCAATCCAACCCCACCCCCACCCTTTCCTGGAACAGCCAGGCACTGGCCAGCAAGGGACATAATCTGCCCCCAATGTCCTCCCACACCACCTCCTTCCAGATATGGCTGTAGTTTTCCTCCATTTCCTCAACCAATTTCACTTGTCTTCCATCACACTCAACTAGGCTAATTCCACGACAGAGAATGTTTCTCACATTTAAACATATCTCTTATTTTACTTTTCCCACTCTTATTTTATTAAGTAAAACAATGGTTTAATAACTAAGCTTTTGGACCTCCAATATTCAGGGGCCCCAAGTGATATTTGCAAACTAGGTGTTAGTTACAAAGAAAAGATGGTGCAGCTAAATGAAGGCAAAGAAAACCAACATGTTTTAGGTCAAAATCAAAGATCAACACTTGCTACCTTTAGAGTTATAACTGTCCGGATGGCTTTTAAACAGCCAGGAATACTAATTCAGCCTACTTTTCCTCCACCAGCTCTCCGTATATAAAAGAGCATTTTACTGCTTCATACATACCACTATTGCAACACAGATTTGAATACCTCCTTTTGCAATGTCTCACTTTATTCCTATAGTATTTCAGCTTCATTGTAGATTAAAAAGACCCATGTAGGCCAATTTAAGCTCTAATGGTAAACTTCTATGTCCCCCAAATTCAAACAGACTTAAACAGAATTCTATGCCCATATCCCTAGTTTTTAACTCAAAGATGTAGAAAATACCCCACCTTGCTTTTTCAACACACCTGAAAACATTTTAAATTAAAGTCAAAGGCAGTTTCAGTTAAGTAAGATGATGGCATCTGGTCCCATTACTTCATGGCAAATAGATGGGGAAACAGTGGCAGACTTTCTTTTTGGGGGCTCCAAAATCATTGCAGATGGTGACTGCAGCCATGAAATTAAAAGACACTTGCTCCTTGGAAGAAAAATTATGACCAACCTAGACAGCATATTAAAAAGCAGAGATATTACTTTGCCAACAAAGGTCCAACTAGTCAAAGCTATGGTTTTTCCAGTAGTCATATATGAATGTGAGAGTTGGACTATAAAGAAAGCTGAGCACCAAAGAACTGATGCTTTTGAACTGTGGTGTTGGAGAAGACTCTTGAGAGTCCCTTTGACTGCAAGGAGATCCAGCCAGTCCATCCTAAAGGAGATCAGTCCTGAATGTTCATTGGAAGGACTAAGGCTGAAGTTGAAACTCCAATCCTTTGGCCACCTGATGCAAAGAACTGACTCACTGGAAATGACCCTGAGGCTGGGAAAGATTGAAGACAGGAGAAGGGGATGACAGAGGATGAGATGGTTGGATGGCCTCACTGACTCGATGGACATGAGTTTGAGTAAACTCTGGGAGTTGGCAATGGACAGGGAGGCCAGCGTGCTGCAGTCCATGGGGTCGCAAGGAGTCAGACACGACTGAGTGACTGAACTGAACTGAGGCGAGCACCTCAAGTGCAGCAGAAACTGCCTATCAGAATGAGCTCTGAGTCCCTGACTGGTCCGTTTTGCTAGGTTTTTGTATGAGAAACTGTAAAATGGTGACGTTTCTCTAGTCTTTAAGGTAAAAAGCACATTGTGTCTTGTTTTCCAACAAGGGGAAGGCATATTTTTTTTAATTTCCGAAGTTATCATTTAGAAGAAGTGTTTACTACATCCCAAGGCTTCCCCTACATCATCTCCAGACTAAGTCTTGAAACACTTCTATTGTACAGAATGATAACACTCTCTAAATAGTTTAAGTCAAAAGGCAAATACTCCTAAACAACACGATGATTCTAAAGCCCATATTAAACAACAAAAGCTTCTAGAACTTGGACTTGATTCGAGACAATGGCAAGGAATGTGAGGGATGGAAAAGTCCAGAGGGACCAAAAGCTCAAGTAAAATTTTCAGAAGTCAGCAAAACGAAAGTTGGATTCGGAACCCACGTGTAGGTATACTTTAAAACGCTTATACTTGCAGCGTCGCCGTAAGCAGTTGAGCAAAACTCGGACATGGAGGGGAGACGTGGGTTACCTTCCCGCATTTGGAAAACAGCACTCCAGTATTCTTGCCTGGAGAATCCCAGAGACGGTGGAGCCTGGTGGGCTGCTGTCTATGGGGTCGCACGGAGTGAGACACGACTGAAGCGATTTAGCAGCAGCAGCAGCAGCAGCAGCAGCAGCAGCCCTTTGGGGGGCTCGGGGGAGGGGGGCGGAGTGTGACGTGGGTCCCGGGACGGCAACCCAGGCGGCAGGAGCGGGCAGGCAGAGGCCCCGGGGGGCGGCTCGGGCTCCCCGGGTCTGGAGGGAGGAGGTGGAGGCTTGGGGACGCGGTCGCCCGCTGGGACAGAGGAGGAGCTTGCGGGAGGCGGAGGGACGGCGCCGGGAGGAGGGTGTGAGGCCGGGAGAAGGAGGAGAAGGCGCGGGGACCTTCTGACCAGGACCACGCACCTGTGAGACGCTCGGGTCTGATGGGCTGCCACCTCAGGGCCCGCTCGCTCAGCACCACGTCGCAGCTGTCCCTCCCGATCTCGAAGATGCCCCGGAGCAGAATCAGCTCGGCCGCCGCCTCGGGCTGCCGCCCGGACGCCCACTGCGCCGACGGCACGGCACCCGCCGCCGGGGGCGCCTCCTCCTCCCGGCCGCCCTCCAGGGCGCTCACCCGGCCCCCGCGCCTCCTCCGGGGCATGGCGGAGCGCAGGCTGGGCCCGAGCCGGGGTCCCGCGGAGGCCTCCGAGGGAGGAGGTGGAGACCGCGGCCGCCGGGGTTCTGGCGGCGTCCCGCGCTGCCACAGCAACCGCGCGCGGGGCAGAAACCCGGGAGGGAGGCGGGGCGGGCAGGCGGGGCCGCCCTGACCTAGTCCGGCACCTGGGCCCGCCAGCCTCCCGCCGCTGCGACTCACTACGAAAGGACCCCAGTCCTGGAAGAGGAATAAGTGGCTCCCTCCGCCTAGTCCCTGTAGTTCCTTGAGATTTTGCGCATACGTTACCCGCCGAAGTATAGGCCGGCGCTTCTCAAACGTGGACTTGGCGTACTCCCGGCCCCCGGCCCGGCCATCTTGTTAAAATGCAGATTCTTACTGAATTGGTCTGGGACTAGGTCCCCGACGCCGTTTTTAGGAAGCTCCCAGGTGATGCTGCTGACCCTCGGAACACACTTTGAATTGCAAGGACATAGCCCTCTGTTTTTTCACCTGGTTTCCCGCGGGCTCCCCTGGAATGCAGACGTCGTGTTTTATAACCAGGCTTGCATGCCCTCAAGAGTTAGCTAATCTATATGCAGCTGGTAACAGAAAACTCAATCCCCAAAACCCTGAGAGAAAGCCAAAGATCAGTCAGTCCCTGGTTCAAATAGACAAAATTTCGTTCTAACAAATTTAACGTTAAAGGAAGAAAGTGAAAGACAGAAAGTGAAGTCGCTCAGTCGTGTCCGACTCTTTGCGACCCCCATGGACTGTAGCCTACCAGGCTCCACAGTCCATGGATTTTCCAGGCAAGAATACTGGAGTGTGTTGCCATTTCCTTCTCCAGGGGATCTTCCTGACCCAGGGATCGAACCCAGGTCTCCCACATTGCAGGTTAAAGGAAGATGCCTCTATAAAGGTAAGTATTAAGGGTCCCACGTTCCCCCAGGATACCTCTGCAGCCTTGTCTCTGCCTGGACCTAATCCTCCCCGAAGAGAGATGACAAGCATCAGAGCTTGTTCTCCTAAAGCCTACTGCTGTAATACAGCGTTACCTGGAAATGAGGGGGGCACTATTTCACGATAACTGAAATTCATGAATTTGCTGTTAATTTGGAAAGCGCAGAGGCTGCTGGCCCGTGGTTCTCAATCATGACTACACATGAGAGTTACCTGGGGAATTTTTTAAAGTCCAGATACCCAGGCTACACTCAAAGACAATGAAATTGTAATCTCTGGGGATAGGACAAGACTTAAGGAGTTTTTAAAGCTCTCCAGATGATTGCCGTGTTCAGTCAGAGCTTAGTGTCAGTACTTTAAGCAGTGTATTAATAGGAAACTGACAACTTGGGATGGTGAGACGGGGAAAGCGAGTCCTCCGCAAGAGGAGCAGAGTGGAAAGTAAATCAGCAGGCCAATATAGATATATAGAGAGACACACAGATAAATAGATATCATCAGAATAATTGTACTGAGGAAACGCTGGGGAGAGGAAGTTAAATTCACTGAGTGGTGAATCTAGCTCGACGGTGCTGGTGCCTAGGACCAGTGACTTCTGAAAGGCACTTGCTGCTCATTCTCCCCTTGGGCCTCAGCAGGCGGCAGAGTCAGACAGAAGCTAATGGTAGCAGGAGGAGCGTCTCAAAGTTCCCTGCTCAAACTTAGATTTCAAAAACAGGAGGATGGAGCCCATAGACCTAGCCAAATCCCTTTCGGACACAAAGCCCCTGTGTGCCAGTTAAGCTAGGACTTACTGTTTAATGCCCTGAAAACAAATACCCAAGCTTCCAGGCAAAGCGGGGAAGAGCCTCAGTTTGATCTAATGGCAGCGAGCTGTTTCTTGGAGGAGAAGTGCAGCTGCTGCTTAACCCCACGCAACCTTCAGGTGGCTTAGCTCAGCACTCATTAGTGGGGAAGGCTAGTGCCTTCAATAGGGTGAGTTGCAATTCCGGGGTCAGCATCTTATATTCACAGCTATCAGAAAATCAACACAATTAGAACTCCTTGGCATTTTAAAAGCTCACTGAAGGCAGTGGCTACTTCTTAGGACCTTTGCAAGAGGCAAGTTGCCATTTTTCAAGCTTCTGTTGGGCAAGACAGCCAAAAACATTGGCTTTGCCTTTTTTGAGGATGAAGGTACTGGTTATGTCCAATTCTCTTCCTTTGATGGACTATTCTCTCTCAGAGTTCTATCCACAGGATCCATCTACACCAGCCTCAATACCATGGCTTTACATACTATTCAGGGCTCCTCGAGTGATGTGGTCACCCCCAACCAGTCCCCTGAACTTCAGATGCCATGTTCAACTGCCTATCTTTGCTAGTTGGCCATTGAACGAGCATCTGAAGTATACTGTCTAAAACCAAACATGGTTTTCTATCACAAACCTGTTTCTCCCAAAATGTTCCAAATCTCAGCAAATACTGTCATCAAAATCCTTGACTTCATCCATGTTTCCTCTGTAGTGAGAAAAATAAAGAAAACTTTGAGGTATATTTCATTTCTTTGAGTCAACATATATTTTGGATGAAGTGAGCTTCAGTTGTGTCCATCTCTCATTCATTTCTGAGCTATGAGCACATTGTCAAACTGTCAAGGGGACTGCTTCCCTCTCATGCTGAGTGGAGATTTTGTCAGAATGTTCCTGCTACTCAGACTCCTGCTGCCTAAAAGGTAGAGAGCCATGTGTCCCTGCAAGAAGTACACAGAAAACAGAAAAACTTGTATAATCCCACCAAGTCAGAATATCACATTTTCTTCATGTGCCAGTTTCTTTAACTCACATTGAAATTCTGCTTAAAATGAATTGCTCAGCTGTGTTTTAGAACCCATCTCAAACAATTATAGGATGACAATGACCATGTTATCTCTAGCTTCTTGGTAAACAATAAATAACACAAAAAAGAATAGTCCTGTCTTCCCTTTCCCTCATGTTTTGAATACCCCTCAACAAAGCTGAGCACCGAAGAACTGATGCTTTTGAACTGTGGTGTTGGAGAAGACTAGAGAGTCCCTTGGATTGCAAGAAGATCCAACCAGTCAGTCCTAAAGGAAATCAGTGCTGAATATTCATTGGAAGGACTGATGCTGAAGCTGAAACTCCAATACTTTGGCCACCTGATGTGAAGAGCTGACTCATTGGAAAAGATCCTGATGCTGGGAAAGATTGAAGGCAGGAGGAAAAGGGGACGACAGAGGATGAGATAGTTGGATGGCCTCACTGACTGAATGGACATGGTGATGGACAGGGAAGTCTGGTGTGCTGCAGTCCATAGGGTCACAAAGAGTCAGACACAACTGAGTGACTGAACTAACAGGTAGGTTCGAACATTCATACACTTGGAGCAATTAGAAATGTGCTAAATCATTTCAGTCGTATCCAACTTTTTGTGATGCCATGGAGTGTAGCTCACCTGGCTCCTCTGTCTGTGGGGTTCTCCAGGCAAGAATACTAGAGTGGGTTGCCATTTCCTTCTCCAGGGGATCTTCCCGACCCAGGGATTGAACCTACGTCTCTTAAGTCCTGCACTGGCAGGCGGCTTCTTTACCACTAGTGCCACCTGGACTTCCACCAAATAGAAAACTTGTAACATTCTCACAGTAACTGCTGGCGATTCTGCAGCAGAATCGATCTTAAATTAGATATAACCAGATACACAAATAAAACGGACAATTTAAGTCAGAAATCTACCCTCACTCTCTAGAGCTCACACTATTACAACTGTGAAAAAGGCAGATACAGAGGCGGCAACATCCCTTCTCACTATTGAAAAGAGCCCACTGCTTTCAGACCACTTACCCATAGGTATCAAAGAGTTTGGTACTGGATTCACTGCCTTTGATTTTTACACCATTTTCCATCACCATTTGTAACACGTTTTCATGACAGCCTCATCCCAACAGCCTATGGTGTCCTCTGTTGCCCAGGACGTTCTTAAACATTCTCATTCTAAGAACAAACTCTGAACCTTGTGGAACTTCTTGAATACTTGAACTCAAAAAGCACTCCTTTGGAACACAGACTCTTGTTCTTTTCAAACTTGGATATGCTTAAGAATCTTTGTTGTTTAGTTGCTAAGTCATGTTCGACTCTTCTGCAACCCCATGGACTGTAGCCCCCCCAGGCGCCTCTATCCATGGGATTTCCCAGGCAAGAATACTGGAGAGGGTTGCCATTTCCTCCTCCAGGGTCCAGGGGAATCTTTCTGGCCCAGGGATCAAACCCATGTCTCCTGCATTGGCGGGTAGGTTCTTTACCACTGAGCCACCAAGGAAGCTAACAATCTTTGGTTTATTTTAAATGAAAATTCTCAGTCTGTACCCCCTACTGATGCTCTGAGATTTTTGAATCTGTAACTGAACTATTCCCAGAAACATGTGTTTTAAACAGACACAACAAGAGATTCTGTGTGTTTTTGACACATGGACAATGCTCTGACAATCAGTGAGTTCTTCTTGCTTGTCCTGCTCTTCACTCTTGCTCTTTTTACCACAAGGTTTGTCCATTTGTCTATCATTTACAAGTAATGGAACATCCAGCTAAAATTGTTTTCAAAATACAATCTTACATATCATATAAACAAAGGTCCAGAGTCAAGCTGTTCTAGGTTGCCCATTAAGAAACCAAGGGCTTTTTCAGTCTTGAGAAAGAAGAACGGAGCTGGAGGAATCAACCTTTCTGACTTCAGACTATACTACAAAGCTACAGTCATCAAGACAGTATGGTACTGGCACAAAAACAGAAATATAGACCAACAGAACAAGATAAAGAGCTCAGAGATAAACCCACACACCTATGGGAACCTTATTTCTGACAAAGGAGGCAAGAATATATGAAGGGGCAAAGACAGCCTCTTCAATAAATGATGCTGGGAAAACTGGATAGCTACACAGAAAAGAATGAAGTCAGAACACGTCCTAATGCCACACAGAAAGATAAACTCAAAATGGATTAAAGACCTAAATGTAAGAAAATATAAAATTCTCAGAGGAAAATATAGGCAGAACACTTGATGACATAAATCAAAGCAAGATCTTCTATTACCTACCTCCTAGAGTAATGGAAATAAAGACAAAAATAAATAAGTGGGGCCTAATTAAAAGCTTTTGAACAGCAAAGGAAACTACAAACAATGTGAAAAACAACCTTCAGAGTGGCTGGAAATAATAGCAAAGGAAACAACTAAGAATTAATTTCCAAAATATACAAACAGCTTATACAATTCAATACAAGAAAAACAAACAACCCAATCAAAAAGTGGGGAAAAGACCTAAACAGACATTTCTCCAAAGAAGACATACATGGCTAACAAACACATGAAAAGATACTCAAGGTGGCTCATTATTAGAGAAATGCAAATCAAAACCACAATGAGATACCACCTTACACCAGTCAGAAGGGACATCATCAAAAAGTCTACAAAAAATGAATGCTAGAGAGAGTGTGGAGAAAAGGGAACCCTCTTGCATTGCTGGTAGGAATGTAAATTGATACAGCCACTATGGATGACAGTATGGAGATTCCTTAAAAACTAGGAATAAAACCACCATATGACACAGCAATCCCACTCTGAGGTACATACACCGAGGAAACCAAAACTGAAAAAGACACATGTATCCCATTGTTCATTGCAGCACTGTTTATAATAGCTAGAGCATGGAGGCAACCTAGATGTCCATCGACAGAGGAATGGATAAAGAAGCTGTGATACATATATACAGTGGAATACTACTCAGCCATAAAAAGGAATGAATGCATTTGAGTCAGTTCTAAGGAGATGGATGAACCTAGAGCCTATTGCACAGAGTGAAGTAAGTCAGGAAGAGAAAGATAAATATCATATAGTGACACATATATATGGAATCTAGAAAGATGGTACTGATGAATTTATTTGCAGGGCAGCAGTGGAGAAACAGACATAGAGAACAGACCTATGGACACAGTGGGAGGGGAGGAGGGAGAGGGTGAGATGCATGGAGAGAGTGACGTGGAAACTTACAATACCATATGTAAAATAGATAGCCAATGAAACTTGCTGTATGACTCAGGGAACTCAAACATGGGCTCTGTGACCATCTAGAAGGGTGGGATGGGGAGGGAGATAGGAGGGAGGCTTGGGAGGGAGGGGACATGGGTGTCCTTGTTGATATTTGACAGAAAACACCAAAATTCTGCAAAGCAGTTATCCTTTAATTAAAAAATCAAGTGGCAAAGAAAAAGAAATTGAGGGCTTTTTAACAAATGAGACCTAGGCAAATTTATAAACTTTTGCACAGCAAAGGAAACCATAAACAAAATGAAAAGACAACCCATAGAATATGACAAAATATTTATAAATGATGCCATTTATAAGGACTTAATCTCCAAAATATACAAATAATTCATACAACTCAAAATCAATAATAATAGTGATAACCCAACCAAAAAATGGGCAGACCTAAATAGACATTTCTTCAAAGACACATAGATGCCCAACAGGCACATGAAAAGATGCTCAACATCACTAATTATCAGAGAAATGCAAATCAAAACTACAGTGAAGTATCACCTCACATGGGTCAGAATAGCCATCATCAAAAAGTCTACAAATAATTACTTGGAAAGACATGTAGAAAAGGAACCCTCCTACACTGTTGAAGGGAATGTAAACTGGTGCAGCCATTATGAAGAACAGTATGGAGATTCCTTAAAAAACTAAAAATAGAGTTAACATATGATCCTGCAATCCCACTCCTGGGCATATATCCAGGAAGGGCAAAAACTCTAATTTGAAAACATACATGCACCCCAATGTCCTAAAAATAGCCAAGACACAGAAGCAACCCAAATGTTCATGGACAAATGAATGGATAAGGAAGATGTGGCATATACACACAATGGAATATTATTCAGCCTTAAAAAAGAATGAAATAATGCCATTTGTAGCAGCAATGATGAACCCACAGATTATCATATTAAGTAAAAAGTCAGGTAGTATAGCACTTATGTATGTAATCTAAATAGAATAATATGAATCAACTTATTACAAAACAGAAACAGACTCACATAGAAAACAAACTTATGGTTACCAGGGGGAAATGGGAGGGATAAATGAGGAATACAAATATGAGATTAATAGCTACATCAGTTCAGTTTAATCACTCAGTCATGTCCAACTCTTTGCGACCCTGTGGACTGCAGCACACCAGACTTGCCTGTCCATCACCAACTCCCGGACTTGCTTAAATTCATGTCCATCGAGCGGGTGATGCCATCCAATCATGTCATCCTCTGTCGTCCCCTTCTCCTCCTGCCTTCAGTCTTTCCCAGCATCAAGGTCTTTTCCAGTGAGTCAGTTCTTTGCATCAGGTGGTCAGAGTATTGGAGTTTCAGCTTCAGCTTCAGTCCTTCCAATGAATATTCAGGACTGATTTCCTTTAGGACTGACTGGTTGGATCTCCTTGCAGTCAAAGGGACTCTGTAGAGTCTTCTCCAACACCACAGTTCAAAAGCATCAATTCTTTGGCACTCAGCTTTCTTTATAGTCCAACCTTAACACCCATACATGACTACTGGAAAAACCATAGCTTTGACTATGCTGACCTTCATCAGCAAAGTAATGTCTCTGTTTTTGAATATGCTGTCTAGGTTTTTCATAGCTTTTCTTCCAAGGAGTCTTTTAATTTCATGGCTGCAGTCACCATCTGCATTGATTTTGGAGCCTGAGAAAATAAAGTCTGTCACTGTTTCCATTGTTTCCCCATCTATTTGCCATGAAGTGATGGGACTGGATACCATGATATTAGTTTTTTGAATGCTGAGTTTTAAGCCAGATTTTTAACTCTCCTCTTTCACTTTCATCAAAAGGCTTTTCAGTTCCTCTTCACTTTACTACTATATATAAAATAGATAAACAACAAACATTTATTGTATAGCACAGGGACCTATATTCAATATCTTGCAATAACCTGTAATGGAAAAGAATCTGAAAAAGATTACTGTACACCTGAAACTACCACAATGTTACGAATCAACTACTGTCCATTAAAAAGCAACAGCAAAAAAGAAACCAGGGGCTTTTCAACTCTGTATTTTGCTATGCCCAGGTATCAACAAGGACTTCATTGGTGGCTCCAGGATGACTGCATTATTTTATCTCCCCAAAATGTAGAAGTGGCAAGGGCAGTTTCTATTTGTGCGGTCCTATTTCTATTAGGGAAGAAAATGTTTTCCAAAATCCCACCCAGTAAATTTCCTGTCAATACCATTGAGTAGAACCGGGAAATATGCCTGTGCTGTAGCTTCCGGAGAGACTGGGGAAAGTGTTTACAGCCTAGAAGAAGCTGTGGATGACTACTGGCTTGGCAACTAACACTGTCATATCTTCCTTTTTCTCCCGTTTATGCCTAACAAGACAACCCACCCCACACAACTTACTGACTTAAAGCAATGATTGATTATTTTTCCTTGTGACTGTGAGTTGGCTGCTAGGTAGGCCTGCTCCTCTGTGGAGGATCAGCTGGATGCACCTGCATTTCACTGGAAGTTCAGCTGAGGCTGAAACACCCAAGATGGCTTCAGTCGCCTTTCTGACATCTCAGATGAGACGGCTGGAAGGGCCGGAGCCTTCCTGGACCTATCCCTTTACATTTGGCTTCTTGTCATTCAGTCATGTTGCCTGAGCTTTCTGAAATGAGGCTGTATCCCAAAAGAGCAAAATAAGAAGCTTCCAGGTCTTTTAAGGCCCAGACCTGGACTGACATGGCATCAGTTTTGCCACTTGCTGTCAGTCAAAGGTAGTCATAAAGAGAAAGGGAAATGGAGCATGCCGTTTGATGGGAGTTATATTTAAAAGAGCATGTATATTGGGGCAGAAATCACCTTAGCAGACAGCTCAACACAGCCGTCCCTCTGGCCACAGTGGTTAACACCCCTTTTGTATGTAAAATGCACTCACTCCCTTTCTGCTGCTGCTGCTAAGTCGCTTCAGTCGTGTCCGACTCTGTGCGACCCCATAGATGGCAGCCCACCAGGCTCCTCCGCCCATGGGATTCTCCAGGCAAGAGTACTGGAGTGGGGTGCCATTGCCTTCTCCAGTGCATGAAAGTGAAAAGTGAAAATGAAGTCACTCAGTTGTGTCCAACGCTTCGTGACCCCATGGACTGCAGCCTACCAGGCTCCTCCGCCCATGGGATTTTCCAGGCAAAAGTACTGGAGTCGGATGCCATTGCCTTCTCCACACTCCCTTTCAAGACCCCTCAAAATCTCACCTTACTACAAAATCAGATGCAAAGTCCCGGATCTCATAGATGAGGTTCTTTGGATGTGCTTCTCTTATTCTGGGAACCTGGAAACTAAAAATATGTTATCTTCCCACACATGTCAACATACAATGATGAGACAGGCAGAGGATAACTACAATAGATGCTCAAAAGGGTGGGGGGCGGGAAATCCAGAAAGCAAATCACAGTCTCTGCTCCACAGCAATTCTGAATTCCAAGCAGGTATGGGTCATTAGTTCCCAACTCTCTGAGAAAGAGAACATTCCTTATCTTGCATCTAGTACTGCTCCCTAGGAGTGATCCCCTAATAAATAGTCCCCCTAATGAATAGCTCTTAGCTCCAGCCTCTGGCCTTTTGTTTCTGCCTTCCCTACTTTTCAACAAAAAAAATGGCCCATGGTGACAGCAGAGTAGTTTTTCAGCCTTTTACTATCCGTTAAAATTTGGAGGTCCAGAGGCTTTTTTTAATTTTGAACTTTTTCTGTCTGTCTTAATCCAAGTGGCTAGAACTGCTTTAGTTATACTTTGACACAAACTATTGCTTTTACGCAAAAAAAAAAAAAAAAAAAACTTGTAAAGTTTATGTGGTTCGTATATATATTAGGTCATATTATACAAAAGCCATTTCCAGAAATCTCTTCAAGATCAGCCCCTCTGTACTTTGGACACCAATTCAGGGGATTAGGGTATAATACTTAATGTTCTTAGAAGTATTTTTCAAGTAAACTATCTTCTAGCTACAGGCTTGATTGCAGCTTGACCTGAGAGCATGTTTAACTGCAAGCAGCCTACATTTTATCTTTGCTTTGAGGACATTTTTTGCTTTGGTTTTTTTTTTTTTTTTTTAGCCAAAGTATCTGCCCTGCACCTTCTTTAATTCCTCTAAATCACACTGACTTATTTACTCCCTTGTAAAACCTTAAAAGAAGCCAATTGGTACTTATAATATTCTGCCAAAAATCTCCTTAGCCATGTCCACAGATTCACCTGGTGCTCTTCCTACTTCCAAGCCACTGCAGAAGTGTCAGGGCTGTCTTTGTCCATCTACCCAATGGAGTCAGTCTTTGCTCTCCTGGGCTCCATGGCACATCACGTCAACTTCTCCCTAACAGCACCTCCACCTCTTTTATCCAAATGCATGAAAACCTGCAACTATCTTCTGCTTCCACTCTGATGTATGGGCTATTGAGAGATTTCCCCTGAACATGTGGGTTGAGGCCACCTCAAACTACTACAGTATTACAGACCTCAAACTGTGCTTGGCTCTAAGCCCTGCTATGCTACGATTGACTGGTGTTCATGGAGCTTATTCTCCTTACTCCTGGAGAGGCTGGTCTAAACCTTCAGTTTTCTTGTTCAACTCCCTCTCACTTAGCATGTAATCATGCCTCCATCTTTACATGAAAGAACCTGGTAAGAATAAACTCCCATATGCTCTAACCCTGAGTCCTGAAATTCTCTTTCTCCACCCTGACTTGTCTCTAGAAAAGGTATCTCTATGGCCCAAAGGAATTGTTTGTGTTCCAGACCTTCTTTGCTCCAGTCTGCCCAACAACTTCCTCCATCAGACACACCCACATCTCACATCTTATTCAATTTCATCTTTACTATATAGTTTTCTCCATCTTTATGTATAAAAAAGACCAAGCAACAACAAAATCGCAGTCTCTTTGGTATCAGGCAGTTCACCCAATTCAAACTTGTTTAAAAAATAAATAAATAAAGCCTAATTATAAAGGTGGGGATAGATTATGAAGAGAACTGATCCAGTAGCTCAAATCATACAATGCAGAAACCAGTTCCTCTTCTCTTCTTCCCTCTGCCTTCTGTAATGTATCATTCTCTGCTCCATGTGAGTCCATCTACCCCACTCTCCTCTTCCAAACAGCCAAACGGCTGCTGCATTCCAGATCTCTAATCCAAATACCACATTTGTCAGAAGAGGAGCGCATATCTCCGTTGCTACTTCCCATGTAAACCAGGGAAGTTTCTCTTCTCCAGTCACAGTAAACTCGTCTTGCATGTCATTTTACCTTAAGAAGTTAACATCTTTATCAGTCAGCAGGAGCAGGGTTGCAATGTGGTTTGAAAGAACTTTGAGGCTTAAAACAATGAAGGTTTATTTCTTACTCATGTCCGCATGAGGGCGAGCAGGGAACTGAAACAAGAATTAAGCATAAGAGACACAAGTACTAACAGTCCAAAAACAAAAAAATGCTAACAACAAGGTAGTGTCCCAGATCTGTGTAAACTAAAACTTCTGATTAATAGAATACCTTCAGAAGAAACCATCACTAACTGGTATTTTGAGAAATCAGTCAGATAACGAGATGTAGTCCTGTATAACTAAGGTTGGCATCTTAGTTGCTGGGTTTTAAGTTCCCCAAAAGAGTCATGGCCCAAGGCCCTATATAACCTAGAAGAGAGAGAGCTTTTAGAAGTCGTGGTTCTTACATTCACTTGGACCACAGTCATTTTCTTTAATTATGTAATTTTACAGGTCATAAAATTGTGTGTTGAATGCATATTGATGAACCCAAGGAAAATGCTATGTTTGTTTTTTCAGAGGTCTATTTCTTAGTATACATACTGCCCTGCCTAGAGAATAAATATGGCATTTTTCACATGAAGAATTAATAAGTTTATAGTCTATACTTTTTATGCATTCTACAATAAGGCTTTTAAACAAAATTCCTCTTAGTTTATTGGATGTGTCTGTTCACACTTCACTAAATCTGGATGTCAGCTTAAGTTAATTCAAATGAATAAAAACCAATAAAACTTTTACATAATTCAGATGCTTATTAAATAGCTACTATTTGTCAGCTTGTTTAAATATCAAACCTGGTACTAACTAAAATATGCTGGTAGTTATATATTATGTCATTAATACTTGATGGTAAAATTTTATAAGATTTTAAATAAATTCTTCTATATTTATGTATAGTTAACATATCAATTCATTGTAGACTTATCTATTAGTTTCCTAGAAGCACCATAGCAAATTATTTCAAACTGGGGTGGCTTGAAACAACAGAAATGTATCGTGTACACTTCTGGAGACCAGAAGTCCCAAATCAAGGTGTCTGCGGGGTTGGTTCCTTCCTGGCGTCTCAGAGAGAAAATCGAATGTTCCGTGCCTTTATCATAGATTCTGGTGGTTGCTGGCAAATCTAACAATTCTCCCTTGGCATAGAGACCTGTCACTCTAATCTCTGCCTGCATCTCCATTCTCCCCTTGTGTTGTTTGCATGTTCTGTCTTTCCTGACAAGGACAACAGTCCCCTTCTTATAAGGATTACTCTAATCCTGTATGACCTCATCTTAACTACATCTTAAGATGCATTATTTGAACCCTATCCAGGTAGGATCACATTATGAGATTCTGGCTGGGCATGAATTTTGGGGAGTGGAAGGACAGCATTACTAAACTCAGTACAGCATATATTTCTTTCCTTAAAAATATATTTTTAAGTAAGATAAATGCATTTTTAGTTAATTAAACATGAAACATTTAGGAACAAAATATCTCTTTACTCAATATTTTTAATATGTTCATCAGAGTCAAATGAACACTAAAATAGAGTTTCTTTATCCAAAAATCATATGTTGGGATTTCAAAATATCTAAATAAGTAGGCTTGCCTGTGTTAACTAAGGAATTCTTTCAGTGAAAATAATTTAAGTAAATATCCATACTTAGATTCTAGTTGTATCTTGTGTGCATTTTACTACTATTTATTGTGTATTTAATCATTTGCTGAAAATTATTCAGTTTTCTAGCAATGGCAAGTGAAATTATCCCAAGTCTCCTTTTAGAATTCTAGTATATTTTCCGCTCAGTTCTTGGATATGAACATTTCTTGGCCCCATACTTTCAACCTACCACAGATTATAAATGTATAATTCCCTGCCATGAGTAGACAAGGACTGCAATCATTAGTGACACTGCTGCTGCTGCTGCTAAGTCACTTCAGTCATGTCCGACTCTGTGCGACCCCATAGACGGCAGCCCACCAGGCTCCCCCGTCCCTGGGATTCTCCAGGCAAGAACACTGGAGTGGGCTGCCATTTTCTTCTCCAATGCATGAAAGTGAAAAGTGAAAGTGAAGTCACTCAGTCATGTCCCATTCTTAGCGACCCCATGGACTGCAGCCCACCAGGCTCCTCCATCCATGGGATTTTCCAGGCAAGAGTACTGGAGTGGGGTGCAATTGCCTTCTCCATAGTGACATTCGGTTCAGTTCAGTTCAGTCACTCAGTCGTGTCCGACTCTTTGCAACCCCATGAATCGCAGCACGCCAGGCCTCCCTGTCCATCACCATCTCCCAGAGTTCACTCAAACTCATGTCCATCGAGTCAGTGATGCCATCAAGCCATCTCATCCTCTGTTGTCCCCTTCTCCTCCTGCCCCCAATCCCTCCCAGCACCAGTCTTTTCCAATGAGTCAATTCTTCACATGAGGTGGCCAAAGTATTAGGGGTAAGGAATTAACCCTTTTTTTATTCATGGTCATAACTGACATCATCCAGAGAAAACACTAAAGAAATCTTATTGATGTGCTAAGTTTATACAATAAACATTTTGAAGTAGATATTATAGTTTAGATAATTCAGCAATATTTATCTCAATCAATAGAGTATTCTGTATATGATTATTTTAAAGAACACTAGTTATTCTTCAGTTTTCAATGATTTTATACTAAATCACCTTTCAAGAATACTGATTCTTCCATTTTTTTTTCTGCATCCTAAACAGCTCTCCTCAGAGAAGGCAATGGCACCCCACTCCAGTACTCTTGCCTAAAAAATCCCATGGGTGGAGGAGCCTGGTAGGCTGCAGTCCATGGGGTCGCTGAGTTGGACATGACTGAGCGACTTCACTTTCATTTTTCACTTTCACGCATTAGAGCAGGAAATGGCAACCCACTCCAGTGTTCTTGCCTGGAGAATCCCAAGGACGACGGAGCCTGGTGGGCTGCCGTCTATGGGGTCGCACAGAGTTGGACACGACTGAAGTGACTTAGCAGCAGCAAACAGCTCTCCTAATAATTCACCTGTATTATTAAAACCACCCAATGTCGCTGAAAATAATAACTCTATGTTTTCTCTTAATTGTGTTGTATTGACAAGGAAAATCATATTCCCCATAAACTTAACAGCATTTCTAATCTATTTGATACATTAGAGAAAGATGGATTTAACCAACAACTGTTGTGACTATAAAGCACTCCTTTTCATTGTGGATTTCTGTTTCTGTCCCATCATCTGCCTCTGTGTAGCTTATTTTTAATTTGTCAAATGCTACTCAGCGTCTCAAACTCATTGTTGGAGTACATACTCATGATGGATTACATTCTGATCTGCTGTAATCTAAACTCTTCAGTGATGATACAGAAGTTTGGGGCAATTTTACATAACACCAGTAATAAATCAAGAACTATTGCTGAAAGAATGATGAACAGAAAGGGGGAAAGTAGCATGCTTTCTAGTTCTTAACCATTTAAAAAAAAAATGGCATGATCTGGACAGAGCTTGTAACATTTTAGGTCTCCTTTTATTCTGATTTGAAATTATATTTAACCAATCAATATCAATAAAAAGAAAAGATTCCTGGCAACTCATGATTACTAATGCTCAGAAGGGGTGGGGTGGGGGGAGTTTGGTGCCATGGTGTCATAGAAAATTAATTTCAGTTGTTCTCTTTTTATAGAATTAATGCTTATAACTTTCACTGGGATGAGAATCATCTGTAGCGCTCTCCATTCTCAACTGACTTAATTTGTAGCATAGTGGTTAAGGTTTTGGCATCAGATTAGTGTAATTTGATTTGTTCATATTTATTGAGGACCTGTGGGTCTTCTGAGCACCAGAGAAACAGCAACAAACAAATCAGATAAGGTTCATTTTCTTGTGAAGCCCACATTCTATTGAGAGAGGTAGATAATTTAAAAATAAGCAAGATAACATCAGATGGATAAAAGGGCCATACAGTAGTGATTTTGATTAAGCTGAAAACAATGATTTTGGTTTGGTTGGTTGCTACTTTAAATGGGAATCAGGAAGAACTTGAGGAAAGTTGCTTCTGAGGTAGAACCTGAAGGAAGGAAATCAGTAATGAAATATCTACATATCCCAGCTTCTCAACGTTTCTCCATCTGTGAAATAAGATACAGGGCTACTCTGATGATGAAATATGGGAATGAATGGAAAACACTTAGCACTTACCTAATAAGTGTGGGAAGCCTTTCTTGTGACTGCCTGCTCCTTACGACATCAAAGCACAAAGCAGAGTTAGCTTTTAATCTTATTAACAGTAAAGTAAGTCACCAAGTTAGAGCTTCCCAGATGGCTCAGCGGTAAAGAATCTGCCTGCCAATGCAGGAGATGCAGGTTTGATCCCTGGGTTGGGAAGATCCCCTGGCGAAGGAAATGGCAACCCAATCCCGTATTCTTGCCTGGGAAATCCATAGATAGAGGAGCCTAGTGGGCTACAGTCCATAGGGTTGCAAAAGAGTTGGACTGGACTTAGTGACTAAATAACAACAAAGTTAACAAGTTAGCTCAAGAATGAGAAATTAAATCTACTCTCTCATCTCTAGATGTCATTTCACAATCCAGGCGCTCTAGATTACTCCATACCTGGGGATTCATAAAGATGGTTACTGTCACCATCCTCCTGTCTCTAAGTTAGCTGGGCAGTTAGCACAATACTGTTGAGATAGCCAAATCACATTTAGTGTATCTGAAGATTTAGTCCAGGATTAACATGATACTCTGCCTTTTAAGATATTTTAAGATTAGCAATTTACACAGAAGTCCCCAGAGGCCGCTGCCTTGTCTCGTTGATGCCACTAGTTTGGTTACACAGCTAATTCCATCAGAGCCACTGAACCAAATGTTCGTGTGTGTGAAGAGAGTCCATGAGTCAATTGCCAGCACAGAATTCTTCCTGACATAGGAAGGCAGATGATCTCAACTTCAGAGTGCATACAGTGCAGATTTCTAGTTGAATGGCTCTTGACAATAGTGTCCTCTGAAACATAATGCCTGGCCAGGAGCCAGTGATTATGCCACCATACAAATCACCATGCATCTGATGCCAGAATGCCTCTGTGCATGGTAACAACAAGAGTTCTCAGTCCTGGTGTTCCACAAGATGTTGCGTTGGCTCTTTTATTCTTTATCAGATCCTGGAATTAAAGATTTTATTTAGATGGCTTTCAGGAAACAAGCAATGGTGGTAGAAAAGGAAAAGAGGAGATTTTAGTGTAGTTTAAGAAACAGCTCTGTTATTATATGATTCCCATTAGGATGAAATCAGCCTATGTTTTGAAACCTAGTTTTATTAATTGTTTAATAGATATTTTCACTTTAAAGCTCTTGTTTAATTATAGAAGTAAAACAGCTTGGTTCAAACTGTTAGCTAATGATCCATGTATCATTTTAGTAACTGCTAGCTTCTTTCAGAAATGCATTAATTTTGTAAGAATTATAGACTTTCAAATGTGAAAACAGTTTTTTTAAGATTAATAAATTATAAAGCTTATGATTCACTTTAATATTATTTTCTATAACATATTATAAACCTAAACTTAGTAGAACATTCCTAAGATATAAGCTTCTATTTTAATTTACATTTTGTTGTCTTTTTAAGAGTAAAAGTAGATAGATCATACTGTATTTGTCATTGATGACACAAATGAAATCTAAGTTATACAGAATTCAAAAGGAATTATGTACCAGTTAAAATATTTAGTTAAAATATTCCATCTCCAACTATGAAATTGTCTACTGATTTTAAACACCACCTTATTCTGGAAATAACTCATCAGAGCATTTTCACATTAAATAAGTAGATCTAAACATTGTATTTTGTGGGAATAATAATTATTCAAGATGAGGGAACACCCAGAACCCTAAATACTACTGGTAAGCAGACATATATAACAACACTAAAAGAAATGTTTTCCCCAATGAAGCTATAGTTGCCGATGTTTCTTCCTTTTGGTTGCTTTTCACTTAGTAAAACATTTTCTATTCTAGATATAGGCATTGGCCAATTATGAAAACTGTAAGAGTTTCTTTTAAATATGCCAAGCAATTTCAAAAGAAAAGAAAAAAATGATTGAAAAGGTTTCTTGTGGTTTGAAAATGCCTTCCAAATATTCATTAAACATTTAAGTGAGTAAATTTGTAGAATATGTTTCTGACATTGGCACTGGTTCTGTGGTATTTCTCTGATCAGATGGAAGTGCTGTGTATATGCAGAGTGCATTCAGTTCATTCATGCATAAACAATATCATTTTCATAAATTAAAACCTCCCCTGCAGAAGGAACATCTGTGCCTGCCTTTGAATAAAAGATGGTGGCATGTGAGTTACTCCTTGACTGACTGAAAGAATCTCTAAGCTTAGAATGAAGTTATACATGTAAAATGGGGAGGGGCAATATCAAACCTAATTTGGAGTCTTCATTCCTACCTTACAAAAAATAATCCACAGATTTCGCTGCTTGCTGTTTTAAAAGCTGGAATTCTTAAATGGCATCCTCTTATTTCTTCTGTTCATTACAGCAACAGTTTTTAGTTTGCATGAAGAAGTTTAATTTTCATTATAGGTGAAACTGAGCTGCTGAATAGATCACATAAGATCTGAATGTTCACTTTATGGTGTCCTAGGCTGGAAGGCTGGCAGTGTTCAGATATCATCTTAGTATTATGTCTCTTAAAGAAAGAACAGTGAAAGCAATCTTGGCTATAGGAAGCAACAGCTTGATTCCAAAATAACAACTCTGTTTCACTTGGAATGAGATGATTGCATTTTGGATTAAGTTGGGAGTAACTTAAAAGTATTTCTGCCATGTGATGAAGGCTGATGGAAAACATGCTAAAATGATATATTTTAAATTGCACTCAAACATTTTTTTAATGTTGAAATATTCCTTACTGCTACTGCCACTGCTTGACATAGCCCCGTTGGCCATGTTATTAGTATAGCTAATTGTTCCTGTCCATTAGATTACTCACATTTTTCTGGAGCAGCTTGCTAAATGAGGTCAGCTTTCTGGAACCCCTAAATCACCAATGAGAACGGGATTAAAGGAACAAGCTTGGGAAGGGAGGTAGTCATCCAACGTGGCATCCGAATCAGAGGAAGAACAATGGAGTCACTAATGACAGTAATCAGAGCACCACAGTATAGCCAGGGCACAAGTGGCAACATGCTATTGCCTAGAAACTGCTCCTGTCAGTCAACACATCCAGAGGGAGAGAAATGCCAAACTTTTTCAGCGGCCTTACCAATGGACAGAATCATCTCTACGTTTTTTTCGGTGAGTTCCATTTATGAAACAGGAGAACAGTACACCAAAGGGGGTGAGGAAACAATTAGACCATCCAAAACATATCACAGTACAAATAGCATGTTCTTGAGTACAAGTAGTTCATTACTACTTTTTGCTGAAGAATTACTGAAATCATCACAATTACATAACAATGATAAAATGCCACTTCTTGGATTCTTTAATCAAGTCATTTCTCTCATATTCTAAAAGTATATCACTTTCTCTTCAGGATATGACTATTTTGCAGTAGAGAATGTTTCAGTTCAGGTACAGATAGAGAAGGACTAAGAAAAAGGTAAAAAAAAATTTAGTATGTTCTTAGATATGTAGATAAACTAAGCTAGGATACTTGTTTGGGTCTTGTTTGTTAAGAATTAACTAAATCCCCTCTAAAAAAAAATCGAAGAAAACACAAACTCATAAAGGGATGGAAACCAAAACCAAAAATACAACTGTTGGTCTCTTCACAAACCTCACCCAACCCCAGCCTCATAGTCCAAGTAATGAAATATCAGTTAGGTTCATTCTTTAACTACAAAGAGTTGGTCACTCCCTAAGCAAGATAAACAGACTAGAGAGTTTGTGTTAAACTAAACTTTTTAATTTTTTTCTACAAATAGAACTTAGTATTTTTTTAACTCAGCAAGTTAAGCAATTGTTCTCCTTAGGAATTATTTTTTTTTAATCACTTTAAGAAGAAATGCAACAATTGTTCAGATTTTTCAATACTATTTTATTGCAACTGGATGAGTGTTTTCTAAGTTGTGCATTACACCATAATATACAGGATTACAAACAAGATTACAGTACATATTGATTCCAGTGGTACCAGTATCACATCTCAAACAGCACTTATTCTGGACTGCATTTTACATGCAATAGCTATTGTTCTAATTATGAATTAAATGGTTTGAATTTATTTAAGCTACTGTACTAATTGACTACAATAGGTATAAAATCCCAACATTAACAACCTGATTAGATTTAGGCTCAGATTCATTACATGAATATATGACAAACCACCATTTGTGTGACTATGTATAAAATCATGCATTTATATTTTCTGGAAACATCAATAGCTTCAGATTCTCTGTAAAATCATGGGATGCAAAGGAGTAAAAGACTAAAAAGAAACAGTGCAAATTGTATGTGATAGTCAAGCAGCTTTTGATTTAAAGAAGGGTATGTTGGCATTTGTTTATAATATGTATATACAAGCTTGAGCAAGTACTGAATTGATATGTTTTGATAGGGAATACATCTCTTGTTTTTATTCATTCTCTTAAGAATTATGGATCTGGTTTTCATTTTAAGGAGAGAGAACGACTTTAAAGTGAAATGAACTGCTCAAATTGTGCAATTTTCTTTAACAATTAGAGAAGAAAGAAGTGCTAAGGCAACACAACAACTTTCTAAGCACTTTTCTGCTGGTTTAAATTAGTTAAATTATTTTGTATAAATTAGATATAATTTCTACTTTTCTGATATGTATAAAAATTGATGAAGCTGCATGGTTTTAAAATAGGAAATCCACATTATAAAAAGTCATTAAAAATTCTGTACAAAATCACAACAAAATAATTCAGCATGGGAAAGGTAACAAGTAGTAAAATGCTGGTTGAAAAATATATATTTATATATATTTTAATTGGCCCATTACTAGTTTAAAAATTGCATAGATCCTAATTATTGCTTGTGATTTTGTTATCCCGATCAGATAATTAATATGATCTGAATACAGCTGCACCAAATTTGTGGTGCATTTTTTTTAACTTTACTGTATTATTTTTTTAAAATAGAAGAGCTATAGAAAATAATACATAAAGTGAACAGGAACTTTGATCCCCTGTTTCTACCAAAGGCAGTAACGACAATAAATACATATATCACTTGAAGCTTGGAGTATTTGCACTTTGCAGCAGTAATACTCAAAGGGCTGCCTTTTGTAAACACGACAGTCACTGTTTAAGCACAGTGGGTTCGTTTCCCAGGGACGGTGAAACTGACGTGCCTCTAATCGTGAAAGATGGCATTGAGCTGGGCACTCATGACTCGCTCATGATGTGAATGGCTATCGAAGGACATAATATTGTCTATAGGGATCTCACAGCGAGGGGCAGAGGCGCCCGAGAAGACTGATCCGTGGCTTTGGGCCCCTGCCAGGGTCGCTGCAGGATAGTGCATGGTAAAGGCATAATTTTTCTCAAACTCGGCGGACGGTTCGTGTTTGAAAGAGAAGTTGCCATTGATGCTGAGCGGCGGGCTGAGGGGTCCGTCAAAGGAAGGGCTGGTGCAATCAGTCAGAGGGCTCTCAAAGAAAGGTTCCAGCGCTGCGCTGTAGGCGTGAGGCGGCGGCTTGACGTGGAAGACATGGGAGCTGTCCATGGTGCCGTAGGGCGGGCTGGGCAGCCCCGGAGACTGGTAGGAATAGGGGTGCACAGGGAACGAAGCGCTGGCGGTCGGCAGGTGAGCAGGCATGTCCTGGTTCTGCTCAGGCAGAAAAGTTCGAGGATTGAGCTGCAGGCAGCCAGCAACCAGGTTGGTGGTGGGCTGGGATAAACCCTTGCAGAGCGTCTGTACAAAGGAGACCAGGTCAGGGCTTTTCCCTGAACGCAAGATTTCCGACAGAGCCCAGATGTAGTTTTTGGCCAAGCGCAGTGTCTCGATTTTGGACAGCTTCTGCGTCTTAGAGTAGCAGGGCACCACCTTGCGCAGGTTGTCCAGCGCTGCGTTCAGCCCGTGCATGCGGTTCCGCTCCCGGGCGTTGGCTTTCATGCGTCTCAGCTTAAAACGCTCGAGGCGCGCCTTCGTCATCTTCTTCTTTTTGGGGCCGCGTCTCTTAGGCTTTTGATCGTCGTCCTCCTCTTCCTCTTCTTCCTCCTCTTCCAGGTCCTCATCTTCCTCCTCCTCCTCTCCCCCGTTCCTCAGTGAGTCCTCTTCCGCGTTCATGGCTTCGAGGTCATCCTCCTTTTTGTCTGTCTCGTGCTCCTCGTCCTGAGAACTAAGACACTCATCTGTCCAGCTTGGAGGACCCTGGGGCTGAGGCTCTCCCATCAGCCCACTCTCGCTGTAGGATTTGGTCATGGTTAGGTTTCCTACATTCAACAGGGGAGAGGGGAAAACAGAAAAGGAGAAAAACGCTACATTCAAAAACTACAAAGGCCTTCAGCTCTCACTAGTCCTAGAGAAATGCATATGAAAAGAACTACCAGAGGATTACAAAATGAATGCCCCCAAGGAAAAGTTAAATGCAGTTTTATAATGGCCTGTGTGTGCCCGGCTGGCACGTAGGAGACAGGACAGGGCTGCGTTCGAATAGGAGCTAGAATAAGTGTCATAAGTATACTTCTGGTGTATGTTTCCTTGTGATTAAGTGTGTTTATAGTGATTATCCGGTAGGATAATGTGTGTGAAAATAAGTGTGAATTTCGGCGACTTCATGTTTATTTGCATGAGTTCAAAGTCAAAACTCCACAAAAAAAGACGAGTTTGAAAATTACAATTATGTTCCATCTCGGTTCTGGCCTCCCCGCACTCGGCGGTTAAAGTTGAAGATCCCTTACGTAATTTACTAACGCTGGCAGTGATTTTTAAGAAGATTATACGGAGTGGAGATTGAAAAGCAAATGCATGGTGGAGAAAAAGTATTTTCCACAAAATTATTTCACCATCAACGAAACATCTGGTAACAAAAGTGGGCGGGGGGTTTCCATCCCACCCTTGCCTTTCTTTTCTTACCTCCCATCCCGCTGACCCTCTGCTGAATTTCCACCTTGTATAAAAGCGCTTGCTACCGGGCCAGAACCCGGGGCGCGGCGCAGAGGGCTCCTCCGCGCACCGGGGATCAGGTGCGAAAGGCTTCTCTCTAATAAACAGCCCATTGAAAGGGCCGCCCGCTCTTTATTGGGGCTTTTCAAAGTTCGCCTCAAACCTCCCTTTAAAAGATTGAGTAATTATAATGGTCAGCGAATGGCAATGGCGAAGTTGCTGCTTCTTATAAGGAAAATAAAAAGCCTTCAGTTAGACAACTGAATTTCTGGCTCCTGCAGTGGGTGCTGGGGACTTGGCCGACTCTGGGACAGTAACAGGTAGCAGGAGTGGGTCCCTCTCTCTTTCTCCACATTTTATCCCCTCTCAACTAAAGTACCTCTCAACTCGGTTTATTTTCTAGGGTGTGTATATTCAAAGTATCAATACCCCTTTCATTCAATGAAAAAATAATTTGCTATTCCCAACGTGCATAAAGTACATGTCTACAAAATAAATCTTGGTAACGTGGGCTTTTTTTTTCGCCCTTATTGATAGAAGTGAAATACTGAAGTAGTTATCTGCTTTCAGAACTTTGGAATCACCACTAGGAAATAATCATAGAGCTATAGGACATTATATTTTAAAAAAATCCAAAGACGCTCCTATACTTTTTCCCCTCCAAAAAACAAACAGCAACAACAAAAAAAGTAAAACATTTTTAAAAATGATTAGGCCTGCAGCGGGTATTTGAGTGATGCGACTCAAACTGTGTGCGTATTCGCCTTGCAATTATGAAAAGGAATGCCTGTCTCAACGCATAAACGCGCTTACAGACGCACACATACAGAATATGTAGGTACATCTTCAATTGCTTTTATTCCTAATAAAAATTAAAGGATTTAATTACCTGCAGTTGTTAGTAAGTCCTGAGCAGTGATGGTCTCATAACCCTGGGGCCTCTGGGCGCCGTGCCTTCTGCGTGGGGCGAATTCCTCGTGTCCCGGCAGCGCGGGCGCTCAGGTTATATAGCCGAGTTGGTGATGCTGAGCGCGGGCGGGGCCAGGAGCCTAGCGGGCGAGCAGGTTCCAGCGGCCCGCGCCTGCGCACGCGCCGGGGTTCCGCGCTCCCTTCCCTTCCGCCCTCCTCCTCCCGCCCCCGCCCCTTCAGCCTTGCTCCTCTCCCACCCGCATCCGACTCCAGCTCCCCTCTCCCCTACCCCTACCCCCGCCCCATCTCCTTCCTCCCCGGCATGCGCCATATGGTCCTCCCAGTCCAGCCAAGAGCCGGGGACCACGTGACCTGCCTATTTGTATGCCGCGGAGCGCTCCATTCCGGCCCCTTTGTGGCCAGAAGAAAGTGGCCCATCTGTCGCCAGTTAGAGACTCCGCGGACCTGTTTTTACCCGCAGGAGAGATTAACCCTTTCAGGCGGCAGAAGGGAGAAGGGGCGCGCGGTGGGGGGAGAGACGGGGGGAAGGAGTTGGAGAGAAGAGAGCGGGAAAGCGAACACCGACTGGCTTTAGATCAGAGTGAGTGGCCCGCGTTGGGGCGGTAAGTAGGGCAAAGGTGAAAGAAGCAGAAGCCGAGACTCCTTTGGACTCCTCGCCCAGGCACTGGCTTCCTGGGCACTCCCTGCCCTCTCTAAGGTGTCAATCTCTTGATTTCTCCTTCTTAGTAGACGCTTTGTTCGTTGGCACCAAAGGGTGGCTTCTCCCAGTCTCCACCAGCCCCTTAAGCAACATACATTCTGTATTAAACAGCTTTATCTGTAAACGCAGCTGTGAGACTAGTCCCTAGCCTCCTTAACTGGGTCGCCCACGCCCAACCTCAACAGTAGAGAAAATTTGGTACTGGTCACTCTACTTCACCATCCGTGCAACCCGGCCCTCGTGGCCCTCGTCTGCCCATGTCCCTGGAGACTCCTCACTCTGGCCATATACCCCTCTTGCCCGTAGTCCTTGTCCTCAGATCGCGCTAGTCCTTGGCTTCAGTGGCCTCCGGAGCTCTCTTGCATGAAAGCTAGAGGACTTCTCTGACGCCAAGATTCTGCCGTTTAACCAAGGTCATTGGATGGATGTAAAGTGTGCCCTGGCCCTGGCTCCCTGCCGCAGCTGCCTTGTCCCCCTTGGTCTCCACTTTCAAGCTTGCAAATAGGAACTTGGTTGAGACAAGCCTTCTCAAAGGGAGGATGCAAAGGGCCTATTCTAAAGGTGGTCCTTTTCACTCCTCTTCCTAGAAAGGGCATTAGTACAACTCTAGGAAGGGCTGATGGCTACTTTTCCAGACCTTAAAGACTGATGTGACCCTCTACCTTGCAGGTCAAGCAAAAACCCGAGCTTCCTAATTCTAAAGGAGCCATATTTGTGTTAAAATGGTGATTCTTTATTCACCTGTTTCCACCAAGGCATGTTTCAGAATTAAGTTGGCTGTATCTCTTCCCTGTCCACTCTTTCTCCACCAGACTCTCCTCTAATCCTCCATTAACTAACCCCTTATCCCCTCCCAGACCCGTGTCCCCTTACAATGAATGCTGTGAACTTGAATTGCTTATTTAAAGGCAATTGCTCTAAAAGCCCCTTGAGTTTGCAAACAGTGTCAGGCTGAGCCGCTGGGGTTGGGTGCATCTGGGGACAAAAGAAGGGATGTGGTGGGGAGGGGCAGAGGGTCCTAACATTATCGCTGGTGTCTAGAAGTCTGCATGCAACCTGAAAGAGGAATAAAGGGATGGGAGATCCCCTTGCCCAAAGCGTAGCATGACCCATGCTGAGCTTCCAGGGCAAAACTGTACAAAACTGCCTTTACTCATAAGTGTACCAGGATCGCAGAAGAGGACAGAAGAATTCACCCAGGAGCCTAGTCTTGGTATTTACCCTGTACAGTCTTTATCTTAAGTGATGGGTTAAAACCTGAGGGCCATCTGAGTAACAGCCTGCAGGGGCCGGTCCCCAACTTGGAGGTCCCAGGACACGCGCGGGCGACCAAGTGTTGCCATTCTCCCAGCAGTTGCCCCGACAGCCTAGCCCACCGTGCCCGCGGGGATGTGCCCTGGCCCTCATTTCTCAGTCTTAGGAGAGCTTCAGAGGGGGTGCTGGGGGCGAGAGGGAAGAGGGCTTCAGCTACCCCGAAGGCCTGCGGATGGCCTAGGGGGTCCCCCACTCAGAAGGCAACTTCCTCAGTTTGGGACACCCGGTGGAGTACAGGAGATTCTTGGTAGGGCCAGATGTTCCTGGGCAGGCAAGAAAGGGAAATGTGGGTATGTCGCCAGCCGAGAGACTCCGGTGCGGGAATTAACTAAACTCCTTCCCTCCTTCTGCTCTTGATAGATTCACCCTTAATCCCGCTCTCAGTGAGCCTCTGGGCGCCCTGGCCGACCCGCCTGGGCGCGGGGAACGTCTACCCACGGTGCGCCTCGCGGTGGAGATTGCCCACCCCCCTTACCCCCACTCCGTCCCTCTACCCGCTCACCCCGACCCCCACCCCCGCCCCGGGAGACTGCAGGCCAGTTGTCAGATCTGGAAGGGAAGAGGCCTGGATTGAGTTGCCTTTTGTTGGGAGGGGAAGGGGTTGGGGGTCGGGGGGAAGAAACTGGGGCCAGAGGACAGTGGCAGCCGCAACGCTCAGGGAGGATTGACTGCCGGCGTGGCTGGCTTAGTACCGTGGAATAGTCGCGGTCCCGTCCTGCCTCCGTATTTTCTTCTCCCTCTTTTGAACTTTCTTTCGACGGTTGCACACTGTCCCTCTCCCAAGTCTCTAAATCCTCTCCTTGTCCCTCTGTCCCCACAGCCCGTTAGCGGTAGACCTTCCAGCTCCCGTCCCCACTGGGCGCTGCAGGCCGCCGAGCGGCACGCGAACCGCACGCGCGGGCAACAAAAGCCGCTTTCATGACTCACTGCCCTCGAGCAATGCCCCGAATCTGTCGCCCCCCACCCCCAGCCCCGGGCCCTCGCTTGGAGCGCGCGGCGCGGCCCGGGCGGTCCCGGCCGTTACAGCGGCTGCCAGAGCGCCGGCGGGAAGGGAGCGCGAGGCGGCGAGGGGAGTGTGGCCGGGGCGGGGAGGCTGGGGTGGGGGGAGGCGTGTGGCACCGCGTGTGGAGGTGTGGGGGGAGGAGACGGGGGGATGGAGGCGGGAGGCCGGGACTTAGGGGCTGGGAAGCGTGTAGCTGGCGGGCGAAGGGGGTGGTGCGGCGCATTCACAGGGCTAAGATAAAGAGCTGGGGCCGGGCTGGCGTCCCCGGCGGTGACCTGTTTCTCGGGGAAACAGATGCTCGCTCTAGCAAAGGGAGGTCTGCGTTCAATGCAAGTATTACGTACGACCCGGGCGGCCCCACCGACCTCCAGCGGCGTCCGCGCCCTCTCCCACCCCTCCCAGGAGAGGGGTGTGCCGGCCTGGGCACGTTCGAGGCGCGGGAGGAGGTGAGCGGCGAGCGAGACCGCAGGGTGCAGGGTCCGCTGGAAGACCGAGAGCTGCAGGTCCTCATAGGCCGCGTGGCTCAGAAGCCCTTGGGAGGCCTTGGGGGTTCTGCCCAGATCGCGGGCTCAGCGCGGGGTTTGCGCCTTCGCCCCCAGGGAGGCCACGGTGCGCCCAGATCCTGGCCAGAGGCTGGAGCTGCCCGGGCTCGACAGGCGGGCGGCGGGGGAGAGCCGGGAGCAAAAGAGTAGCTATTAAAATGCCTTGCCGTCGCCCCGAGCGCAAAACCCGTCCTCCCCAAATCTCCTGGGCTTGCGGCATAATCTTAATTAAGATAATTGATTCATATTGCACCTGCGAGAACGGGGGGGAAAATTGATTCCAACCCCCAACCCCACAAATCGCTTAGAGCTATTGGATGGAGCTCGACGCGGCTGTGATTTGGGGAGTGGTTTAGCACCAGACTTCCCCAACTCGGTCGCCTGGGCTCTTTTATTTATTATTTACGAGCTCCTAATCCCTCCAGGGCGTGGGCAGCTCCCCTCATGGCGCCTACAGACCCCAAGGGACTTCATCTTCGATTCCCAGTCAAGAGTGAGGGGCTTTCCTTAAACCATCCATCCAACACCCGTATCACCAACGCAAAATCAACTCAGCTCCAAGTAATGGCTGGAGCGGGTTACTGACACAATTGCCCAAGGCCTTGTGTGTCAGATGGGCTATGTGTGTGCCTATGGGAGTGTGCTTAAGTGTACAGTGTATGTGACTGAGTGTACAAAAGAAATGTGTGAATGTGCATATGAGCCTATGTGATCGTTAATATCTGTGTAATTTGTCAGTGTGAATGTGTAAGTTATGTGAGGGGGTGAGTGTGCACGAGTGTGTGTTCGTGGGTTCTCCTGCTCTCAGGTGAGGACCATAAACAGAGGGGACTCACACCTGTTTCAGCTGGATTGAGAAAGAGCATGCTGTCTAAAGGGGACCGCAACGGGGTGGATAACCGACAAACGGCGGGTTGTTTGCCAACCTTTGCCTTAACAAAGAGCAACAGGCCAACTCAAATCCCCGGTAGTTGGTGTTGCTGCTTGAGTGGACAGCAGAGACACACCGATGGCACTTGAGCTTCTCTTGAACAATGCTGCTGCAGGGGTTCAAGTTCCCCAAACCAGGACAAGCCTGGCAAGCCTGGTTTAGAGCCCCAGATAGCTTGTAGGAAAAGTGGCTTCCTCAGGGTATCAGCACCGTGGACAATTCCTACTTATGAAACTCCCAGTATTAAGGTTCAGCAAAACGACTCCCCTTCCAGTGGCTTTCGCTTTTTCCTGTTGGCTTTCTTTCACAAAACCACTGACTCCCACATCCTGAAATTTTAATCAGAGAGCCCTCTTAATCTGAATTTAATTAGCAACCTCCTTTTCAGGATGTTTCCAGGAAAACTAGATATCCAGGTTTAGGGGAGAGGGAAGTTTAAATTATAATTTGAACTAGTGAGTCTGAAACAAAGAAACTGTACATTGAATAACTTTCAGAAAGATAGTCATTGTTCTAATATTTGCGCTTATCTGGCACATCGCATCTAAACCAAAATGAATTCATTTTTTGCCCACAGAAACAAAAAAATGTAAAAATGATTTTACTTTTGTTTTATTGAGTATACATTTTATTGGTAATAGAAATCTCTCTCCATCCCCATCATCATATCAACTGTCCAGTTATTTCATACTATAAACATTTCTATTAAATTAGTGGGGAAATAAACCAAAGCTAAATGGAATATTTGCTCAGATTTGGTGAGCCACACAATTGTCTAAATCATACCAGACTTAGAATATTGCACGAATACACCACATCCAAAATAACTGGAACAAGTCCTGTAGGAAAGAGCAAGCACCTTTTGTAATTCAAATACCTTAGAAATGTATACCATACACCTCTCCCAATTATGGATGTAATTTTCAAATGTTATGAGCAACCAGAATCCTTATTAAATATTATTCAGACTTTGTTGAAATGGAAAATATAACTATTTTTAATTCAAGAATTTATCCCTAGAGGCTCATCTTTTTAAAATAACATGTTTTTCCTCTTTAACAAATACATTTTCACATAAATTAAATATTGATAATTTGACCTTTTATGTCTTTAACTAATCAAAGGGGGAAAATTCCAAATGTAGATCTCAGAGTTTGGCCCTGGTGGGTCTTTCCGCTTGAGTAGGCACTGAGATTAAAGGAGTTGAACTTCCTCTTTCACTGCTCTCTCCTTGCACTAATTGCTTATGCAAAAAATGCAGATTTGTATTAATTAGTAACTCCACTGATTAGTTCTGTGGTATTTTCACATAATAAATCATGCTGCAGACATGAATTTTGGCACATCACCCAGTAGAGGCTCAGGCTGCAATACAGATTTCATATTAAAATAAAATCTCTAACTAAACCTACCTTTCTGATGCAGGTACCATGAGCAGCCACCTGCTGGGAGCACCTGCCATGGGAAATTACTTTCACTCAGTGACAAGCCACTTTTGGAGCCCAAATAGGACAATCTGATTATGAGGTTAGGTTCTCATAACAAATAAACAAGTAAATAAACACACAAATGCACGCCTAAATGACACAAATGTGCCTAGTGTGAAAGTCACTCAGTCATGTCCAACTCTTTGAGACTCCATGGACTACACAGGCCGTGGGATTCTCCAGGCCAGAATACTGGAGTGGGTAGCTGTTCCCTTCTCCAGGGCATCTTCCCAACCCAGGGATCGAACCCAGGTCTGCACATGGCAGGCGGATTCTTTACTATCTTAGCCACCAGAGAAGCCTAGACATTTTGCAGACAATGATGTTATAATAAAGAATCTTCTTGTAATGGGACCAGATTTTTAAAACAACTTCTCAGGTTATGAATACACACTTCAGTCTATTTTCCTCTTGTGAGGTCTTTTCTCCTTTGTGAGATGGTCTGTTAGCTTGAGATTCTTTCATCACTCATCCTCTGACTCATCTCCCTAGGCAAGCAAGCTTGTTCAGGAAGTAAAAGAGGGACAGAAAAGCATCTGAGGGAGAGGTGTGAATGCCAAGAGCCATCTCAAAGGAAACTGGCCACCCCTGCGATCCCAGCATATGGTGAGAAGCTATGAGGTCAGATACCCACAGCTGTCTGATATGAGACAAACTCTCCACTCTCCATGGGTAACTATATGAGCCTCTACACAACTTTTCCTTGAAAACTGTTTAATTTGATGAGGCAGGTTACAGTCAATATTGCCAAGATTATAAATTAGACCCAGGTGTCTTCTGTGTTCCCCACCAACCCTTTATACTTCCTTGTTTTCTAGCCATTGGTGACACCTTTCCAAGTCCCTGCAGGTGTTCTCAGCATGTTTATGCTCTTTCCTGGTCCATGCCTACTGTTGATAAATATCCATGAGTTCATGCTTCTTAAGAACTTAGAGAAACGCTTAATCTGATGCCCTACTAGGAGTGCTTGCAAAGTCACAGGGCACAAATAAACAGGAATGAGTGCTTAATGTTCACATTCAGAGATGAGTAAAGTCTGAGGGAGGTGTATTTTGGATGGAGACTGGGGCAACATGCTCTGCTGCAGTCGTGCTATGCAAATAACAGTCTGCCTACCTTCCTGACGTGTCCTGATGCAACGGTAAATGTGGCTGGGGGTGAGAAGGGTATGGCCTCTAGGGAGGCTGTCTCTAACCATTGTCTACTGAATCTTTCAGGTGCTTTGTTGGTGAGAGGGAAATGGCTGCATTTTGTGGTCTTTTTATCTGTTTATCTTGGATGTGAATAATTTCTTTAAGGAACTAAATTGAAAAAGGTTAAGAGAACAGATATAATTTAAAGCAGCCCTCTATTAAGTCAAATATACCTTCTTCTCCTTTGAATTCACTCTTGAATCCCACTTCATCTGGCTTGATATGGACAAGATTTATCACATCTGATGGGAAAGCCATCCTATACTTGTCACGTTGGTCCACAGTGCTGTGGTGTAGGCTATGTGGAGAGCCAGAGCTAAGCATAAGCAAAGGCTGTAGAGTTACTTTAAAGTAGCTTGTCTCCTCATTCCCTTCATTTCAGAATCTGCCTGTTTCACTGAGTAAAACATGTATTCATCAAATCTATATTGAGGGCTACTATGTGCCAGGCACTGCTAAGTACCAGATGTACATGGCTAAAGAGAAACAGACATTACTCTCCGCTTTCTCAAACCCTTCTATCTGGTGAAAGAGAGGTGCTTTAATAAGATTCACTTACAAGTTCCCAGGTGGCTCAGTGGTAAAGAATCAGCCTGCCAATGCAGGAGATACAGGAGACACAGGTTCGATCCCTGGGTGGGGAAGATTCCCTGGAAGAGGAAATGGCAACCCACTCCAATATTCTTGCCTGGAAAATTCCATGGACAGAGGAGCCTGGTGGGCTGAAGTCCATGGGGTTGCAAACAGTTGGCCATGACTGAGCATGAGTATACACCCATCTTACTTGAGATTAGTACAGGGAAGGAAAATAAAACACATCAATCCAAAAATGCTAAGGACAAAGGAACTCAACAAAGACTGAAGTGGGAGGGTTCCTGAGGAAACAGAGTTCTAAGGTAATGAGAAGGGTGTTACCCGCTGATATAGGAAATGATGTAGATAAATTATTCTACATCATAGAAATAACCTTTCCCATAAAAAGCACACTAGTCAAGAATTACACTAAAGTGTGTTCTTCTTGAGGGGTTCAAATTGTTTTGCATCTGGATATATCTAGTTCATGTTAGCCTTTGATAAAGAACTGAAGACATTTGTTTTCATTTGGGAAAACTGTTGTATTTAGTTATAACTGCATTCAAATGGGTATATCTTTCCTTTTCTCCTTTGACTTTAGCTTCTCTTCTTTTCTCAGCTATTTGTAAGGCCTCCTCAGACAACCATTTTGCCTTTGCATTTCTTTTTCTTGGGGATGGTCTTGATAACCACCTGCTGTACAATGTCACAACCCCCATCCATAGTTCTTCAGGCACTCTATCAGATCTAATCCTTGAATCTATTTGTCACTTCCTTTGTATAATCATAAGGGATTTAATTTAGGTTGTACCTGAATGGCCTTGTGGTTTTCCCTACTTCAATTTAAGTCTGAATTTGGCAATAAGGAGTTCATGATCTGAGCCACAGTCAGCTCCTGCTCTTGTTTTTGCTGACTGTATAGAGCTGCATCCATCTTTGGCTGCAAAACATATAATCAGTCTGATTTCAATATTGACCATCTGGTGATATCCATGTGTAGAGTTTTCTCTTGTGTTGTTGGAAGAGGGTGTTTGCTATGACCAGTGTGTTCTCTTGGCAAAACTCTGTTAGATTTGACCTGCTTTATTTTGTACTTCAAGGCCAAATTTTCCTGTTACTTCAGGTATCTCTTGACTTCCTACTTTTGCACTCCAGTCCCCTATAATGAAAAGGACACCTTTTTTGGGTGTTAGTTCTAAAAGGCCTTATAGGTCTTCATAGAACTAACTATTCAACTTCAGCCTCTTCCACATTACTGGTTGAGGCATAGACTTGGATTACTGTGATATTGAATGGGGTTTGCCTTGGAAACAGATCATTCTGTCATTTTTGAGATTACATCCAAGTAATGCATTTTGGATTCTTTTGTTGACTATGATGGCTACTCCATTTCATCTAAGGGATTCTTGCCCACAGTTGTAGATAAAATGGTCATCTGAGTTAAATTCACCCATTCCAATCCATTTTAGTTCACTGATTCCTAAAATGTCAATATTCACTCTTGCCATCTCCTATTTGACGACTTTCAATTTTCCTTGATTCATGGACCTAACATTCCAGGTTCCTATGCAATATTGCTCTTTACAGTATCAGACTTTACTTCCATCCCCAGTCACATCCACAACTGGGTGTTGTTTTTTCTTTGGCTCCATCTCTTTATTTTTTCTGGAGTTATTTCTCCACTGATCTCCAGTAACATATGGGGCACCTACTCACCTGGGGAGTTAATCTTTCAATGTACTCTTTTTGCCTTTTCATATACTGTTCACGGGGTTCTCAAGGCAAGAATGCTGAAGTGGTTTGCCATTCCCTTCTCCACTGGACCATGTTTTGTCAGAACTCTCCGCTGTGACCCGTCCGTCTTGGGTGGCCCTACACAGCTTGGCTCATGGTTTCATTGAGTTAGACAAGGCTGTGGTCCATGTGATCAGTTTGGTTAGTTTTCTGTGATTCTGGTTTTCACAAGATTCCTAATGGGAGAGACTGACTGAGGGAGAAACTGGGTCTTGTTCTGATGGGTGGGGCCATGCTCAGTAAATCTTTAATCCAATTTTCTGTTGATGTCTGGGGCTGTGTTCCCTCCCTGTTGTTTGACCTGAGGCCAAACTATGGTAGAGATAATGAAGATAATGTCGACCTCCTTCGAAAGGGCCTGTGCAGAACTGCTGCACTCAGTGCTGCCAACCCTGCAGCAGACCACTGCTGACCCATGCCTCCACTGAGACTCCTGAACACTTACGGGCAAGTCTGAATCAGTCTCGTTTGATGTCACTGCTCCTTTCTTTTGGGTCCTGGTGCACAAAGGTTTTGCCCTCCAAGAGTCTGTTTCCCCAGTCCTGTGTAAGTTCTGGTGGCTCTATAATGGGGTTAATAGCGACCTCCTTCAAGAGGGCTTATGCCATACCCAGGTCTGCTGCACCCAGAGCCCCTGCCCCTGAAGCAGGCCACTGCTGACCCATACCTCCACAGGAGATACTGAAACACAGTTCTGGCTCAGTCTCTGTGGGGTCTCTGGGTCCTGGTGCAAAAAAGGTTTGAACCTTCCGAGTGTCTCTGGTGGGTATGGGGTTGATTCTAAACGTGATTTCACCCCTCCTACTATCTTGCTGGGGCTTCTCCTTTGCCCTGGGATGTGGGGTATCTTTTTTTGGTGGGCTTCAACATTCTTCTGTCAACGGTTGTTCAGCATCAAGTTGTAATTTTGGAGTTCTCGCAGGAGAAGATGAGTGCACATCCTTCTACTCTGCCATCTTGTCAATAATGAGTGCAGAGTTCCAAAAAATAGCCAGGAGAGATAAGATAGCCTTCCTCAGTGATCAATGCAAAGAAATAGAAGAAAAATATAGAACTGGAAAAACTAGAGATCTCGTCAAGAAAATTAGAGATATGAAGAGAATATTTCATGCAAAGATGGGCAAAATAAATGACAGAAATGGTATGGACCTACAGAAGCAGAAGATATTAAGAATAGATGGCAAGAATACACAGAAGAACTATACAAAAAAGATCTTCATGACCCAGATAACCATGAAGGTGTGATCACTCACCTAGAGCCAGACATCCTGGAATGTGAAGTCAAGTGGGCCTTAGGAAGCATCACTGTGAACAAACCTAGTGGAGGTGATGGAATTCCAGTGGAGCTATTTCAAACCTAAAAGATGATGCTGTGAAAGTGCTGCACTCAATATGCCAGCAAATTGGAAAACTCAGCAGTGGCCACAGGACTGGGAAAGGTCAGTTTTCATTCCAATCTGAAAGAAAGGCAATGCCAGAGAATGTTCAAACTACTGCACAATTGCACTCATCTCACAGGCTAGCCAAGTAATGCTCAAAATTCTCCAAGCCAGGCTTCAACAGTACGTGAAACGTGAACTTCCAGATGTTAAAGCTGGATTTGGAGAAGGCAGAGGAACCAGACATAAAATTGCCAACATCCGTTGGATCATTGAAAAAGCAAGAGAGTTCCAGAAAAACATCTATTTCTGCTTTATTGGCTACACCAAAGCCTTTGACTGTGTGAATCACAATAAACCGTGGGAAATTCTTCAAGAGATGGGAATACCAGACCACCTGACCTTCCTCCTGAGAAGTCTGTATGCAGGTCAAGAAGCAACAGTTAGAACTGGACATGGAACAACAGACTGGTTCCAAATTAGGAAAGGAGTACGTCAAGGGTCAAGTCTGTATATTGTCACCCTACTTATTTAACTTGTTTGCAGTGTACATCATGTGAAATGCTGGGCTGGAAGAAGATTGCTGGGAGAAATATCAATAACCTCAATAACCTCAGATATGCAGATGACACCACCCTTATGGCAGAAAGCGAAGAAAAACTAAAGAGCCTCTTGATGAAAGTGAAAGAGGAGAGTAAAAAAGTTGGCTTAAAGCTCAACATTCAGAAAACTAAGATCATGGCATCCGGTCCCATCACTTCATGTCAGATAGATGGGGAAACAGTGGAAAGTGACAGACTTTATTTTCTTGGGCTCCAAAATCACTGCAGATGGTGACTGCAGCAATGGAATTAAAAGGCGCTTGTTCCTTGGAAGAAAAGCTGTGACAAATCTAGGCAGCATATTAAAAAGCATAGACATTACTTTGCCAACAAAGGTCCATCTAGTCAAATACATGGTTTTTCCAGTAGTCATGTATGGATGTAAGAGTTGGACCATATTAGAAAGCTGAGCACTGAAGAATTGATGCTTTTGAATGTGGTATTGGAGCAGACTCTTGAGAGCCATTTGGACTGCAAGGAAATCAAACCAGTCAATCCTAAAGGAAATTAGTCCTGAATATTCATTGGAAGGACTGATGCTGAAGCTGAAGCTCCGATACTTTGGCCACCTCATGCGAAGAACTGACTCATTGGAAATGACCCTGATGCTCGGAAAGATTGAAGGCAGGAGGAGAAGGGGACGACAGAGGATGAGATGGTTGGATGGCCTCACGGACTCGATGGACATGAGTTTGAACAAGCTCCAGGAGTTGGTGATAGACAGGGAAGCCTGGCATGCTGCAGTGTATGGGGTTGCAAAAAGTTGGACATAACTGACTGACTGAACTGAGTTATAACTCGGGACTTATTCCATGGCATATTCATTGCATGAACCCTTCTAAAGGAGTATATTTTCACATGGAGATGGGGAGAAGGCAAAAAGAAATGTTGGCATCTCTTATTAATACAATTAAATCATTGCTGGGGAAGGGATGGATTGGGAGTTTGGGACTAGCAGATACAAACTATTATTTATAGAATGGATAAACAACAAAGTCCTAATGTATAGCACAGGGAACCCTATTCAGTATCCTGTCAGTCAGTCAGTCAGTTCAGTCGCTCAGTCGTGTCCGACTCTTTGTGACCCCATGAATTGCAGAACGCCAGGCCTCCCTGTCCATCACCATCTCCCGGAGTTCACTCAAACTCATGTCCATCGAGTCGGTGATGCCATCCAGCCATCTCATCCTCTGTCGTCCCCTTCTCCTGCCCCCAATCCCCCCCAGCATCAGAGTCTTTTCCAATGAGTCAACTCTTCGCATGAGGTGGCCAAAGTATTGGAGTTTCAGCTTTAGCATCAGTCCTTCCAATGAACACCCAGTACCGATTTCCTTTAGGATGGACTGGTTGGATCTCCTTGCAGTCCAAGGGATTCTCAAGAGTCTTCTCCAACACCACAGTTCAAAAGCATCCATTCTTCGGTGCTCAGCTTTCTTCACAGTCCAACTCTCACATCCATACATGACCACTGGAAAAATCATAGCCTTGACTAGACGGACCTTTGTTGGCAAAGTAATGTTTCTGTTTTTTAATATGCTATCTAGGTTGGTCATAACTTTCCTCCCAAGGAGTAAGCATCTTAATTTCATGGCTGCAATCACCATCTGCAGTGACTTTGGAGCCCCCCCAAAAAAGTCTGACACTGTTTCCACTGTTTCTCCATCCATTTCCCATGAAATGATGGGACCAGACGCCATGATCTTAGTTTTCTGACTGTTGAGCTTTAGGCCAACTTTTTCACTCTCCTCTTTCACTTTCATCAAGAGGCTCTTTAGTTCCTCCAGGTGGTGTCATCTGCATATCTGAGGTTATTGATATTTCTCCCGGCAATCTTGATTCCAGCTTGTGCTTCTTCCTGCTCAGCGTTTCTCATGATGTACTCTGCATATAAGTTAAATAAGCAGGGTGACAATATACAGCGTTGACATACTCCTTTTCCTATTTGGAACCAGTCTGTTCCATGTCCAGTTCTAACTGTTGCTTCCTGACCTGCATACAGGTTTCTCAGGAGGCAGGTCGGGTGGTCTGGTATTCCCATCTCTTTCAGAATTTTCCACAGTTTATTGTGATCCACACAATCAAAGGCTTTGGCATAGTCAATAAAGCAGAAATAGATGTTTTTGTGGAACTCTCTTGCTTTTTCCATGATCCAGTGGATGTTGGCAAATTGATCTCTGGTTCCTCTTCCTTTTCTAAAACCAGCTTGAACATCTGGAAGTTCATGGTTCACATATTGCTGAAGCCTCGCTTGGAGAATTTTGAGCATTACTTTGTAAACCACAATGGAAAAGAAAAAAGCACTGCTGATCTTAGCTTCTAAACATGGAGAGATCCCAATAGTCAACAAAACATGCATTTAAATCTGGGTAATAAATAAGCAGATTCATCAAATGCGTAATTTAAAAGCATAAAAAGTTACTTTTCTTTTTGTGATGAAAGTCATTGTCAGGAAGAAGACAAGATGGCAGAGTAGAAGGATTTGAGCTCAACTCATATTATGAAAACACCAATCACAAGTGGCCACTGGACGACCATTGACAAAAAAGACTGGGACCTACCAGAAAGGATATTCTATACCCAAAGACAAAAGTTAAGCCACAGCAAAATGATAGGAGGGGCGCTTCTGAGAAATAATCAAATCCCATACCCACTGAGTGAGTGACCCACAAACTGGAAAATAATTACATCACAGAGGTTCTCTCAAGGAGTGAGAGTTCTGAGCCCCATATCAGGCATCCCAGCCTGGCAGTCTGGATCAGGAGGAAGAGCCCTCAGAGCATTTGGTTTTGAAGGACAATGGGTTTACATGCAGGAGACCCACAGGGCTGTGGGAAACAGAGACTCCACTCTTGGAGGGTGCACCAAAAGTTTCAGGTGCTCTAGGACCCAGGGCAGAGCAGTGACCCCACAGGAGCCCAGTCCAGGCCTACCTCGAGGTCTTGGAGGTTCTCCTGGGAGGGTGGGGTTCTGCTGTGACTCACTGTGGGGGCAAAGATGCTGGTGTTGGATGTGTTCAGATTTGATGGAGAAATCAAAAGCTTTACAGATAAGCAAAAGCTAAGAGAATTCAGCACCACCAAACCAGCTTTACAACAAATGCTAAGGGAATTTCCCTCAGTGCAAAAGAAAAGGCCACAGTGAGAAGCAAGAAAATTATGAATGGGAAAGCTCACTGGTAAAGGCACATGTACAGCAAAGGTAGGAAATCACCCACACAAAAATATCATATCACAGCCAGCAACTGTGAGAAGAGGAAAGGACAAATGCAGGGTGTTGGGAATGCAACATGTGGAAATGAACTAGCAACTTAAAATAATCTTGTGTGTAAATATATATATATATACACACACACACACACATATACTATACACACACATATACTATACACACACACACACACACACACACACACACACATATATAGACAGCTAGATCAAAACCTCATGGTAACTGCAAACCAAAAATCTACAGTAGATACTCACACACACACACACACACACACACAAATGAAAAAACTCATTGTCAGTTTTAGGGAAACCATGTTGTACAAGTGGTCTTTCGGAAGCTACACTGAATGTGGTCTTCACGGATATACTGTACACTAAATGACAGCATTCTTTAGTTCTTCGTGTACATATACAGGCCCAATAATGCCCTCCATGCACTAGCTTCTACTCACACATATGTGTATGTCTCATTTTGTAATCTTTTCCCCATTTATCCCTGATCTGGTCAGTAAAGTCTTGCCTTCCCTCAATTCCTGTATAACTTTTCTGGATATTTCTTACACCAGAATTTTATTTAAATTTACTCAAGCACAAGTTTGAATAAACCACAAGTTTAGAAAAAGGTTTGCCTATTTATACTATCTAGGCTATGGGAACTTAATGCTTTTTATTTTACATTCATAATTGAACTGACAAGTAATCTCATTCTGTTTCAATGCAATACAATTCTTTCATTGATAACAACCAGATATGCTACACGAATATTTTTTCTATCTGAAGACTATAAAGTGATGTTTATAAATACTTTAAAATTAGTTTAACAATAGTATTTTGAAAGTTGTGGTTGCTTTGATTTCTTATTTCTTATTATACAAGTATCTACAAGCCACTGTATGTAATCAAACATCAATTTTAGTACACAGGAGAGTCCTAGAAACTATTAATTTTAAAGCAAAGTGATCTGAGCTGAAACAGAGACCATGAAAAAGAGAATCCTGAAAAACTCAGCCCAGATCAGCAGAAGCATTCAACTCACCCCCAGATGCTTGAAAAATGATAAATGTTTATTGCATTAACATACTACATTTTGGGGTGGTTTGACATGCAGTAATAGCTAAATGGTACACTTCTAGGAAAAAATTCAATTTTCTCCAGGTTGCTTAGGGATTTAGATGTTGTAATTCACCCAAAAATAACTTTTCAAGTGAGATATCAATATTCTATACTTACAAGTGTTTCAAGAATTTGAAAACTGTAACTATACCTCTTCAGTTCAGTCACTCAATCATGTCTGACTCTTTGTGACCCCATGGACTGCAGCAGACCAGGCTTCCCTGTCCATCACAAATTCCTGGAGCTTGCTCAAACTCATGTCCATTGAATCAGTGATGCCATCCAACCATCTCATCCTCTGTCATCCCCTTCTCCTCCTGCCTTCAATCTTTTCCAGCATTTTCCAATGAATCAGTTCTTTGCAATGAGTCAGTTCTTCGCATCAGGTGGCCAAAGTATTGGAGTTTCAGCTTCAGCATCAGTCCTTCCAATGAATATTCAGGACTAATTTCCTTTAGGATTGACTGGTTTGATTTCCTTGCAGTCCAGAGGACTCTCAAGAGTATTCTCCAGCACCACAGTTCAAAAGCATAAATTCTTCAGTACCCAGCTTCCTATATGGTCCAACTCTTACATCCATACATGTCTACTGTAAAAACCATGTATTTGACTATATGGACCTTTGTTGACAAAGTAATGTCTCTGCTTTTTAATGTGCTGTCTAGGTTGGTTATAGCTTTTCTTCCAAGGAGCAAGCGTCTTTTAATTTCATGGTTGCAGTCACCATCTGCAGTGATTTTGGAGCCCAAGAAAATAAAGTCTGTCACTGTTTCCATTGTTTCCCTATCTATTTGCCATGAAGTGATGGGACTGGTGCCATGATCTTAGTTTTTTGAATGTTGAGTTTTAAGCCAACTATTTCACTCTCCTCTTTCACTTTCATCAAGAGGTTCTTTAGTTCTTTGCTTTCCACCATAAGGGTGGTGACATCTGTGTATCTGAGGTTATTGATATTTCTCCCAGCAATCCTGATTCCAAGCTTGTGCTTCATCCAACCCAGCATTTTGCCTGATGTACATTTAATATACGTTAAATAAGCAGGGTGACAATATATAACCTTGACGTACTCCTTTCCCAATTTGGAGCCAGTCTGTTGTTCCATGTACAGTTCTAACTGTTGCTTCTTGACCTTCATACAGTTTTCTCAGGAGGCAGGTCAGGTGGTCTGGTATTCCCACTCTTTAAGAATTTCCCACAGTTTGCTGTGATTCACACAGTCAAAGGCTTTGGCATAGTCATTAAAGCAGAAGTAGATGTTTTTCTGGAGCTCTCTTGCTCTTTTAATGAGCCAACAGATGTTGGCAATTTGATCTGTGGCTCCTCTGCTTTCTCTAAATCCAGCTTCAACACGTGGAAGTTCTCAGTTCACATACTGTTGATGCCTAGCTTGGAGAATTTTGAGCATTAGTTTGCTAGCATGTGAGATGAGTGCAATTGTGTAGTAGTTTCAACATTCTCTGGCATTGCCTTTCTTTTGGATTGGAATAAAAACTGACCTTTTCCAGTCCTGTGGCCACTGCTGAGTTTTCCAAATTTTCTGGCATACTGAGTGCAGGTATAATTCCTAGTAAGCATTAAACCAGTATTTGTATGCTAGGAATAGTGCTTAATAATATAGAAAATTTCTGTCATTTAATCATAAAAATAGTTCTATGAATATGGATTATTATTTTCATTATTACTGACATTCTACAGATGAGGAAACAGAGAAGGTAAGTAACTTGTTCAAAGTTACACATCTAGAAAGGGATGGAGCCTTTTACTTTTATTCAGATTACTTGACTACCAATTTGATTAAGAATAAAGAATAGCAAATATTTGGGGAAATGCTGTGGCCCACCATATTCCTGGTACGCTTTCCTTTTCAGCTAGAGGATTCTCTCCATTCTATATTATTTTATTCAGCCATGCATAATCATAATGGACTTTCTAAACCTGTAGCAGATACTAGGGATTGCTTTACTCAGCACCCAACTCATACCCTTCTTGTAAGATTTTCTAGAATGAAAAGGCTGGAAAGCTACCACAAAGGAATAAATTTACAGTGTTTTCTATATGCCCCAAATATGGTATGGGTTTTGCTAATCAGATGCATTAGGTTTCTATTTAGAACCGAATTAAATAGAGGAGTCTTGGACAGGCGACTTATTCGGCTGGAACAAATTCTGGTGCAATATACTGAAGCCAGCTTCCTGATTTGTCAACTTCTTGACTCTAGAAAGGCAATAGCTTTCTTAATAGCTTACCTCTATGATATAGTTTTTGTTATCACACCTGGAATCTCAAGCTAGAGTCTGTTTCTTCAGACCTCCTAACATTTCCATGAATTGTCTATACCCTCATGAAATTAATTTGTATTGATTCCAGATAGAGTTGATTATACTGTCTGTGATTAAGACCCTTTCCTTTTTGGTAATTGGTACCAGAATGGTTTGTAGGCAACAGAACATCATGAAGATGGAATAAACTGATCAGCTTTTTTTTTTTTTTTCAATGTGATTAGGTTAAAGCTATTAAAGGAGTAGAAACAGTAATCCATGGCACTCAGCAATGGATTAGTTGATTACAACCTGTCACCTGGAAATGAAGGGCCACACTGCGTGGCAGCTACAGTGGACCATTATGGAAGCACAGGAATAAAAGGGATGTAGATGTGGGCTGCCTACAATGAGTAACTTCAAGAAAGAACATGACTTACTCAAGATATTGTCAAGAAGCTAAGGAATTTCTGATATCCTGAAAAGAAACTCCAATCACTTATAACTACAGAGCTGATATGGCCCGATATCACACACAGGTGGCTGAATTACAAGGCAGTACAGTGATACTCAAAATGCGGTCCCTGGATCAGCAGCAGCAGCAGCAACTGGGAACTTTGAAAAGGAAATTCTTGGGCCTTATTCTAGAACTACAAAAACAGAAAATGTGGACGTGAGACCCAGAAATCTATGGCTTAAGAAGCCCTCCACATGATTCTGATGCATGCTAACTTTTGAGAACCATTAAAGGTTCCCAATACTCCATCACAATCACCTACAGATCTCTTTCGTAAAGGAGCAAAACAATTACCATGGCAACATTTGGAAGAATTTAGATGGCTCCAAGCACTCTATAACTTTCCTGGTGGCTCAGACGGTAAAGCGTCTCCCTGCAATGCGGGAGACTTGGGTTTGATTCCTGGGTCGGGAAGATCCCCTGGAGAAGGAAATGGCAATCCACTCCAGCACTCTTGCCTGGAAAATCCCATGGACAGAGCAGCCTGATAGGCTATAGTCCATGGGGTAGCAAAGAGTCGGACACAACTGAGTGACTTCACTTTCACTTTCAAGCACTCTAAATGGAGGCTTCTCTGGTGGCTCAGATGGTAAAGAATCTGGCTGCAATGCAGGAGACTCAGGTTCAATCCCTGGGTCAGGAAGATCCCCTGGAGAAGCGAATGGCTACCACACCAGTATTCTTGCTGGAGAATTCCATGAACAGAGGAGGCTGGAGGACTACAGTCCATGGGGTTGTAGAGTCACCCACTACTGAGCAACTAAGTACTGAACTTGCAAAAAAAAAAAAAAAAAAAAGGAAATTCTCTTCATACCCTATTTCTCCCATTTGTCAGTGCTTCCAGCTATGAGTGGTGTCAGACCCCAGCAGGGCTCAAGTGAGACAAGAGCAATGCCAGGCTCAGGAGAAGGCTAGAAAATAATTGCAAAGTTTTGCTCATTATTTCCCTAAGTAAGGGAAAATGCATAGAAATAAATTCAGAACATACTAGGTGTGGGAGGATAGAATAGGCTAAGTCAGGCTAGATTTATGGACACTGTTGTATTATTAATAATTCTGAATTAAATTTGCTGCTGAAGCCCCTGAGGATAGTTCTCATTGTTTGCTCTGATGTTGACTAAAAGGTACATTCAGAAATTATCTACAAAGAATGAAACTGAAATATAAAAAATTCTTGATGTGATATAGAAAAATCAATCTAAAGTTTTAAGCAGAAAAAGAGTGAACTCATTATATGCGACATTCTTGCTCACCTCCTGCCTACACTATGACTAACACATGGGCATTACTTTGGGATCAACAACAACTTAAAAAAAATCTCCTTTCCAAGCTGGGAAGGAAGGAGAGGGATGTTGCTTTTGAACTGGGGTTTCTGATGTTTGTGATCATGGATTTTTAGGGTGACAGGCAAGGGAACATCATGTAAGAATCAGAGGCAAAGTGGAATTTTTACCATAGTATAAAAATCTAGCAGCACAGTTAGTGTGGTGATTGCAGAGATTTAAAAGAGAAATCTGTGATAGTAGCTTAAACTTTCATGGGATCCCAAGGAATGAATTATATCAAAATAATGATAATAACATATGAATGACAAAATCCAATAGAGGCCTGTGACAAGTCACAATAATGTCATTACGGCTGCTCACCCAATTCCCACACTTGAGTCAATCCCTAAACTTACTATTCTTTGTATATAGAGGAAGCCAGCCAGTCTTGAAGAAAGACCTTGTAATATCACAGCCCATCCCATAAATCTTTCTCTCAGCCTCCTTCAAGAGTATCTTTGACTATTTACCAAAGTAACTGTGTAGCTGCAAAAGGGAAACAGCTGGATCTTTCAGGGATTATTGGCCCCTGACTCAAGCAACACAGTTCAGGATGTCAGAGTTATATACCAGGGAATAGGTACTTACTAAATAGGGACTTACTAAAGTGAGATGACAATCGGTTTTGGGGGTCTAATTCTGCTGCAGTGGTACCCGTGGGACCCATACGGTGGTTGTTTCAATGTTTCCAGCTCACAGAGATGACTGAATGTCCAGGTTGGCCCCCTGATCCCCCAGTAGAGGATTATTATGCAACACAAGGCTCAGCAAAACATCCTGAGCTTTCTGTCCTTTTCCAAAGTAAAGCCACATGCTGGGGAAATTCAGAGATTAGTCTAGCATCATAGGTTTGAAACGTGTAAGATAATGGGCAGCAGATACTGCTCGTCCCCCAATGGCTTTGTTTCCCTTTTCTCTCATATGAGTAGTAGCTCCAAATTTTAACTAGAAAAACAGCCACTTGGAAAAAAGTTTACATTTTCCTGCCATACATATTGCGCTTATGTGCATCAATCTATGTTTTGGTCAGTGGGATGTGAGAATCAATCTGTCTGTCCTAAGTTGCTTCAGTTGTGTCTGTTTGCGACACCATGAACTGCAGCACGCCAGGCCTCCCTGTCCATCACCAACTTCCGGAGTTTACCCAAACTCATATCCATTGAGTCAGTGATGCCATCCAACCATCTCATCCTTTGTCTTCCCCTTCTCCTCCTGCCCTCAATCTTTCCCATATCAGGGTCTTTTCAAATGAGTCAGCTCTTTGCATCAGGTGGCCAAAGTATTGGAGTTTCAGCTTCATCATCAGTCCTTCCAATGAACACCCAGGACTGATCTCCTTTAGGATGGACTAGCTGGATCTCCTTACAGTCCAAGGGACTCTCAAGAGTCTTCCCCAACACCACAGTTCAAAAGCATCAATCCTTTGGTGCTCAGCTTTCTTTATAGTCCAACTCTCACATCTGGAAAAACCATAGCCTTGAGTAAGTCTAATACACAATACTAATACCTGGTATTCAACTATTGTTTTCACAAGTGTTTTGTTTTTTCTTCACCCTTGTAAGCAGAGACACTCGAAGGAGCTTGCTTTGACATATTTTATTTCAGTTCAGTTCAGTCGCTCTGTATCCAAATCTTTGTGACCCCATGAATCGCAGCACGCCAGGCCTCCCTGTCCATCACCAATTCCCGGAGTTCACTCAAACTCATGTCCATTGAGTCGGTGATGCCATCCAGCCATCTCATCCTCTGTCGTCCCCTTCTCCTCCTGCCCCCAATCCCTCCCAGCATCAGAGTCTTTTCCAATGAGTCAACTCTTCGCATGAGGTGGCCAAAGTATTGGAGTTTTAGCCTCAGCATCAGTCTTTCCAATGAATGCCCAGGGCTGACCTCCTTTAGGATGGACTGGTTGGATCTCCTTGCAGGTCCAAGGGACTCTCAAGAGTCTTCTCCAACACCACAGTTCAAAAGCATCAATTCTTCGGCGCCCAGCTTTCTTCACAGTCCAACTCTCACATCCATACATGACTACTGGAAAAACCATAGCCTTGACTAGATGGACATTTGCTGGCAAAGTAATGTCTCTGCTTTTCAATATGCTATCTAGTTTGGTCATAACTTTTCTTCCAAGGAGTAAGAGTCTTTTAATTTCATGGCTGCAATCACCATCTGCAGTGATTTTGGAGCCCCCAAAAACAAAGTCTGACACTGTTTCCACTGTTTACCCATCTATTTCCCATGAAATGATGGGACCAGATGCCATGATCTTAGTTTTCTGAATGTTTAAGCCAACTTTTTCACTCTCCTCTTTCACTTTCACCAAGAGGCTTTTTAGTTCCTCTTCACTTTCTGCCATAATGGTGGTGTCATCTGCATATCTGAGGTTATTGATATTTCTCCCAGCAATCTTGATTCCAGCTTGTGCTTCTTCCAGCCCAGCATTTCTCATGATGTACTCTGCATATAAGTTAAATAAGCAGGATGACAATATACAGCCTTGACGTACTCCTTTTCCTATTTGGAACCAGTCTGTTGTTCCATGTCCAGTTCTAACTGTTGCTTCCTGACCTGCATATAGGTTTCTCAAGAGGCAAGTCAGATGGTCTTGTATTCCCATCTCTTTCAGAATTTTCCACAGTTTATTGTGATCCACACAGTCAAAGGCTTTGGCATAGTCAATAAAGCAGAAATAGATGTTTTTCTGGAACTCTCTTGCCTTTTCAGTGATCCAGCAGATTTTGGCAATTTGATCTCTGTTTCCTCTGCCTTTCCTAAAATCAGGTTGAACATCTGGAAGTTCACAGTTCACATATTGCTGAAGCCTGGCTTGGAGAATTTTGAGCATTACTTTACTAGCGTGTGAGATGAGTGCAATTGTGTGGTAGTTTGAGCATTCTTTGGCATTGCCTTTCTTTGGGATTGGAATGAAAACACCTTTTCCAGTCCTGTGGCCACTGCTGAGTTTTCCAAATTTGCTGGCATACTGAGGGCAACACTTTCACAGCATCATCTTTCAGGCTTTGAAAGAGCTCAACTGGAATTCCATCACCTCCACTAGCTTTGTTCGTAGTGATGCTTCCTAAGGCCCACTTGATTTCACATTTCAGGATGTCTGGCTCTAGGTGAGTGATCACACCATTGTGATTATCTGGATCATGAAGATCTTTTTTGTACAGTTCTTCTGTGTATTCTTGCCACCTTTTCTTAATATCTTCTGCTTCTGTGAGGTCCATACCATTTCTGTCGTTTATTGAGCCCATCTTTGCATGAAATGTTCCCTTGGTATCTCTAATTTTCTTGAGGACATCTCTAGTCTTTCCCATTCTGTTGTTTTCATCTATTTCTTTGCATTGATCGCTGAGGAAGACTTTCTTATCTCTCCTTGCTATTCTTTGGGACTCTGCATTCAGATGCTTATATCTTTCCTTTTCTCCTTTGCTTTTCACTTCTCTTCTCTTCACAGCTATTTGTATTTCAGCTATTTCCTTTCAGGTATATGCAATTATATGCAGTAATTCAGCCTTCAAAGATTTGATCATCTCACCCTTTTACAGAACATCATGCTGGTCCATGGGTCAATGGTGTCATGCTGATAGATGCTGAATGTAGGAAGTGACAGACTCTAGATGCACTGAAGAGATTCATGCATGCCAGAGGACGGGCAGTATATCCAAGAAAAATTTAAGAGGCTGAAACCTCAATGAAACTTCTGGGGGTTCAGTGGGGTGGAGCACACGGAGATACTTCTTTCAGAGTAAAAGCCATTTGCTTCACATTGCCCTCACCTAACATAAGATTAGTTGCTAAGTCGCTTCAGTCATATCTGACTCTGTGCGACCCCATAGATGGCAGCCCACCAGGCTCCCCGTCCCTGGGATTCTCCAGGCAAGAACACTGGAGTGGGTTGCCATTTCCTTCTCCAATGCATGAAAGTGGAAAGTGAAAGTGAAGTCGCTCAGTCGTGTCTAACTCCTAGCAACCCCATGGACTTCAGCCTCCCAGGCCCCTCCATCCATGGGATTTTCCAGGCAAGAGTACTGGAGTGGGTTGCCAACAGATTGTTTATCCCAAAAGTACTGAAATGGATTAAATACATTTAATTGAATGGGAAGGGAAGGCAAGGGTTCTTATTTATACTGAATCAACTTTGGAAATGTTTTGGGTGGTTATAAACAGCATGGACAAATGACTTGAGATATGTGAGTCCTTACGCCCTGCATAGTTTAAATTAATTGCATACCGTATGGGATAAGAAAGCCATCATTGACTTACGGTATAAAGAAAATTTATTATTTGCCTAGTTAGAAGATAATTTTATCAAATGTAGGATATGGAAGTCAAAGATGTAAGGAGGAAATGTGCTTGGTGAAATTAAATGAGAAGCTAGACAAGTAGAATAAAATGAGAAGAAATATGCATATATAAGATTTTTTTAAAAGAAGTGAAAGAACCCTTACACTTTGCTTGTGGAAAGATAAAATGGTGGAAGTGGTCTTTCAGTTTCTCAAGAAGGTAGAGTTATCATATGGCTCAGCAATTCTACTCCTAGGTATATTGCCAGGAATACTGAAAACATATGTTCCCACAAAAACTTGTACACAGATGTTCATTACAGCACTATTCATAATAACCCAAAGGTAGAAACAACTCAAATTTCTATCACCTGATGAATGGATATTCACACAGTAGAATACTATTCACCCATAAAAGTGGCAAGTACCGATAGAAATGACAACATGGAAAAATTTTGAAGATATTATGCTAAGTGAAAGAAGTCAGATGTGAAAGGGCATATGCTGTATAAATTCCACTTATATAAGATGCCCAGACTAGGTAAATACACATAGAAAGTAGACTAGTAGCTTCCAGAGGTTGGAAAAGGGAGGGAATGGGAAGTGGCTGCTAATGGGTTTACGGTTTCTTTTGAGGGTTATGAGAATATTTAAGAATTAGATCATGATAATAGGTGTACAAGCTTGTGATTATACTAAAACCTACTAAACCATACAGTTTAAGTTGGTGAATTTTATGAGATGAAAATTTTATCTCAATTTAAAGAAGAAGTGGAAGATGCTATTGCAATCTCACTTCTTGCCTTGTGTGATACCACACGCTTCCAGTTTTCCCTACTAGCTCTTTGGTTATTCTTTATAACTTATTATGCATGTTTCTCTTCTTTTGCAGTCCCCTAAATTCCTGGTTTTCCTCAGGGTTCTTTCTTAGGCTTTCTTCTATTTTCTCCTTATACAATCTCTGTTGGGTAGTAAGGCAGTCATTGCTTTGAAGAATTTTGACATGCACAAATTTCATTGACCATAGTTTAGTTAAATAACCCAGTTCCCCAATAATATACTTTAAATTTCAGTTACACAGTATATTAACTGTAAATAATTGCATTAAGTATAAGCTTCATGGCTTCATGGATAGCTCTAGGAATCCCTACATAAATAACAGACATGCATCATAGTGACCAACCATGTCATTCCTTTCAAAGTCTGTTGGTAACTGGCCACCGTACACCAGTTATTCAGTTTAGGCACAGACAGCAAAACCTGTAGTTGGCTGTCTCCTTGTTTCTCGGTGACAAATCCATATGACATTTAACAAAAATGAATAATAGGGGAAAAGATGAAAGTTTAGCAAAGAAATTAAAAGTGATAATGTAGCAATGAAATTGGATATGATTAGATTTGAAAATGGAGATTGCAGAATAAGGCCAGGATGAGACCTGGGCTGTATGAAGCCACTGGATGAACAATATTGAAAAAATCTGATAAATCAAAAACAAGGTGAAGTGGTTTCAGTATTGTTTAGTTTAAGTTGCCTGCAGAACAAGAGGCCACTAATGGTGAAAATGGTGCATTTACTTCTACTTTGGATTGAAGACTGTAATGAAAAAATCCAATCAGTTTAACTAGCACTTTAGGCCAAACATTAATGTTAGGTGCTGCACTGGGGGGGAAAAAAAAAAAAAACAGTAATTACAAGAAGACTGAAAAAGAACCTTTTACTGACAGTAAAGGCTGATTTCATTGTTTCAGAAAATGGCATGATTTTGCAGAATTCAAGCTGAAGGTAAACAGAGTCACTGTTGACACTGTCAAAGTTCCAGAGACTCTAGACATGCAGCCACAGAAATTTCATAAAGGGAGCACATTAACATAAATGAGGAAAGTGGCTATGACAAAAAGAATGATGTCCCAGAGGAAGTGATGTTGGCAAAAACAAACAAAAATGCTTCAGTCCAAAAGAAGTTATGGAGATATTTCACAGCACTGAAAGTGCAAAAGCTGAAATGTTAGAAGCTAATCCAAACTTAGTAAAGAGTATGATACTCGCCAAGGCATAGAAAGGATACTCACTCTGTATCTTAAGTTATAATAATAAAGCAAAGACTATTTAAACTCCTTTTGATAAGTTTTGCATAAAAAAATAAAACACTTCAATTCTTAATGTTTCTAATGTTTTAAATTTCTGTGTACTAAATATTATATAACTAATTCTTTTATTTCCCCCAAATATTTTTAATGTTTTGATTAAAATATGTTTTGTGTGTTTGTGTACATAGTAGCTCAGTTATGTACAACTCTTGTGACTCCATAGACTGTAGCCTGCCAGGATCCTCTGTCCATGGAATTCTCCAGGTAAGAATACTGGAATGGGTTACCATGCCCTCCTCTAGGGGAATCTCCCCAAACCAAGGATCAAACCCAGGTCGCCGACATTGCAGGTAGATTCTTTACCATCTGAGCCACTGCTGCTGCTGCCAAGTCGATTCAGTCATGTCCGACTCTGTGCGACCCCATAGATGGCAGCTCACCAGGCTCCCCCGTCCCTGGGATTCTCCAGGCAAGAACACTGGAGTGGGTTGCCATTTCCTTCTCCAGTGCATGAAAGTGAAACGTGAAAGTGAAGTCACTCAGTCGTGTCCGACTCTTAGCGACCCCATGGACTGCAACCTACCAGGCTTCTCCTTCCATGGGATTTTCCAGGCAAGAGTACTGGAGTGGGGTGCCATTGCCTTCTCCATCTGAGCCAGTAGGAAAGCTCTTTTAAGGCCACAGACCAACTGTAATTCTTCTTATTGACTATTAAGATCACTGCATGGTTTCAGCTTGCAAGGTCATTTTTATTGTCCTGCGCTATCATGCAAAGTGGAATCTGCCTGTATTCATTATGACGTGGATACAAAAAAACTCAATTCAATCTAGATTATGGGGGAAAAGGCACTCTTTTTTTTAGCTCACATAGTTGAAATGTCCAGGGAAGGTCTTAACTGAGCTGTGGCTGTATTTGTGGCTGAAACGACATAAAAAGAACTCAGTTTTTCTTCATCTGATATCTGTGTTGACCCCAATGACTGTCTCTCTGAGGGTAGCAAAATAGCTACCAACTCGAATTTCTTATTTTTCCAGGTTCTAGTTCAATGGGATCAAGCAGAATAGGCTTTTTTTTTTTTTCAATTTCAGTAGCTCCTGTATAAGTTTTTAGGTTCCCGCTTATTTTACTAGCTTAGGCTGCCACTCCTAAACCCCAATCACTGTGACCAGGAGTATGAGATCTTCAACCTGACCTTGACCTGGGTCCCCTATTCTACCCTTGGGGACAAAGACGGACTGCTATTCAAATCACCCAGAATGCTGATGAGGAAGCGCCAAATACTCAAAAGGAAAGTGAGGGAAACGTGTTGGCAGACAACACAAATGTCCATGGCATACTCCTTGGATATCATCCACTCCTACAGCTCTCATTATACTCCATTTGAGAGTGGCTCTAAGATCTGTCTCCATAGATTATGACCTATATTGCCAACTCCTTACTAGACAGTTTCCCATGGGTTCACTGCAAGCAACTGAGAATCAATGTGTCTGAAGATGAACCCCCAGCCCCAGGCAAATCTATGTCTCCTCTTGATTTCCTGCCTTAACAAATATCATCTCTGTCCGCCCCAGTTTTTCATGCTAGAAATCTGGGATATAGCTTGACTCCTGACTTTCTCTCACACTTCATTAAAATCCATCACCAATAAATTCTTATTAATTGTATCCCTAATATCCTTAAAATTGACCCACTTGTTTCTGTCCATATTTCAGCTACCATCTTTATCTCTTTTTTAAAATTTATTTAGTTTTAATTGGAGGATAATTGCTTTACAATGTTGTGTTGATTTCTGCCATACATCAACATGAGTCAGCCATAGGTATACTATGTCCCCTCCCTCTTGAACCTCCCTCCCACACCTCTAGGTTGTCACAGAGCACCAGCCCACACTATATAACAACTTTCCATTAGCTATTTATTTTACACATGGTAATGTATATATTTCAATGTCCCTCTCTCAATTCATCTTTATCTCTTGACAGCATTACAGTGATTTTTCACTTGATGTCCAGCCATATTTTTATGGTGGTAAAATATACATAAAATTTATTGGAGCACACAAAAGTTATCATCTTAATCTTTTTCAAGTATGCAATCCAGTGGCATTTAAGTACATTTATATATACTTAGATATATGTCTACTTTTTCAACTGTAAGTTTATCAAATCTAAATTCAGGTTCAGTAACAGATGAAAATTAAACATCTGAATTGAGATAGTTGTACAGCCATCACCACAATGCATCTCCAGAACTCTTCTCATCTTGCAAAACTGAAATTCCATTCACATTAAACAGTAACTCTGTATCCCCCACTCTGCTCCTGGCCACCACCATTCTACTTTCTGTCTCTATATTCTGACTTCTCAAGATACCGCCTATGAGTGGAATCATATAATATTTGTCTTTTTGTGATTGGCTTATTTCGCTTAGCATAATGTTCTCAAGTTTCATACATGTTGTAGTATATGTTAGAATTTCCTTCCTTTTTAAGACCAAATAATACTCCATTGCATATATGTCACATTTTGCTTATCCACTCATCCATTAACCGACACTTGCGTTACTTCCATATTTTAGCTTTTGTGAATAATGCTCCTATGAACATGAGTGCACAGATATCTCTTTGAAAGCTTGCTTTAAATTCTTTTGGGTATATGCTTCTAACTTCACTTTTAAGGAACGTTCATGTTGTTTTCCATACTGGATGCACCAACTTGCATTTCTACCAACAAAGCGCAAGGGGTTGCAATTTCTCCAACTCCTTATAAACCCCTGCTATTATTTTCTGTGTTAATGGGCATGAGGTGCCAGCCATTGGTTTCTGTCTTCCAAACCTTTTGCACAAGGTAGTGAGAACGATGAGTGATCGTGTGGTCAGTGATTGTGTCTCTACCTGGTTTACATCCCTCAGTGACTCCTCCTCACCCTCTAGACTGGCCTCCTTCACAGGTCTCATGAAACCTCTCAAGATCTCTTCCCTCACTTACTTCTCTAGCCTCCTTCTCAACTTCTCCCTTTTCCACATCTTCCCTTCTAACCATTTCCCACTTTTTACATATGTACCTTTTGCATTTGTCTCTGAAATATGCCCAGGTCTGTGAAAATGCTGCATTTCCCCTCCTGTCCAGCACCCTTTCTCATGTCAGATGCTCCTTCCCCTTTACACCTGCAAGTTCCTCCGTATCTTGAGATCTCAGAACAGACAGCGCTTTCTCCAGGCAAATCCCCTTCATAAACTCCCTCTGTCCAAGAGGTGTCAGCACCCTGATTCTGTGCTCCCAGAGCACTTTTCTTGCCCTAACATAGCATTTCATCACATTCTATAACTGTCTGCTTGCTGGCCATATTTTTCTCTAATCCTGTGCTGTCCAATATGTGGCTGCTAAACATGAAAAATAACTAGTGTGACTCAGGAAATGAACCCCTAACTTTAATTTTAACACATTTAAATTTATTAAAATTTATCTAGAACTACTTAGATATGTATCTACTTTTTCAACTGTAAGTTTATCAAATCTAAAGGCAGGTTCAGTAATAGATGAAAATTAAGCATCTGAATTGAAATGTGCTGTAAGTATAAAATAGTCTTTGGATTTCAAGGACTTATACAAAATAAAAAATGCAAAGTATCACATTAATAATTAAAAAAATGATTACATGTCAAAATAATATTTTGATACGTTAGTTTAAATACATTCTTAAAATTAATTTTAATTGTAATCTAATCACTTTTAATGTGGCTACCGGGAAATTTCAAACTATATATTTATGGCCCATGTTACATTTCTGTTGGACAGCACTGACCTCTACTGTAAGTTCTGCAGGAACACGTATCATGACTGTCTTATTCACTTATTTGTGTCAGGGATTATTCTATGCATTACTTATAAACATTAACTTTTTAAATCCTGATTACAGCCTTTTAAGTATTACCATTATCTACATTTTACATGCAAAAATTTGCACAGAGATTAACTTAACTAGCAGAAGGTCACAGAGCTGACCTTGTGGAGTTAGTATATAGGCATCCAGAGTTCACACTCAATAATCTTGTTGTCTCTTGTTCATTTGTTCATTACAGTGTCTTCCCAATTAACAATATCCAAGTATTTTTCTTTAATTAATCAACCTGTTACTCAATAAGCATTATTGTTGTTGTTCAGTCACTAAGTTGTGTCCACCTCTGCAACCCATGAACTGTAGCACAACAGGCTTCCCTGTCCTTCACTATCTCCTGGAGTTTGCTCAAATTCATGTCCATTGCTATCTAACAATAAGCATTAACTGATTGCTTACGGCCCAGGTATTGCGCTGGGTAGCAGGAACCCAGCTGTGAATGAAATAAAAGCTTTATTTTAAAGAAACTGTTCAGCGGTGATGACAATGATATGAGACAATGATAAAACAGAATTGTGTTAAACAGAACAATTATACAATGCAAATATACTATTTGAGAACACATGAAGTGTGAAGCTGAGAGATGAGTGAGAGAAAACGTTGAAGTCTGACTAGGGTTTGCTTACATGTGGGTAAGTGGGAGTGTTTGGTGAAGCAAGTTCTAAGCAGGCAGACCAGGTGAGAGGAGGAAAGAAGTTGCCTGGTGTTTGCCACTGAAATGGTTTAAGCCAAATGATTGTTGTAACAAGTTCAGATTTAATTTCATGAAAGAGCACACTGGATAAAGTTGGAGAAGAGAACTGAAGGAAACAGTAATACTATAAAGCAGAGAAACAATGAAGAATCTGTTGTTCTTGTCCTGAGCACAGATGATAGTGGTTTAGGCTAAGTTGGGGTAGAAATGAGTGAGACATATTTTAGAGATACAGTAGGATAAATTAGACTTGGGTTTCCTTGGTGGCTTATTAGTAAAAAACCCGCCTATCAATGCAGGAGACACTGGTTTGATCCCTAGGTCAAGAAGATCCCTTAGAGAAGGAAATGGCAACCCACTCCAGTGTTCTTATCTGGGAAATCCCATGAACAGAGAGGCCTGGTGGGCTACAGTCCATGGGGTCACAAAAGAGTCAGACAAGACTTAGAGACAGCACATGCATGTAGGATAAAGTAAACTTACCTTGATGTTTGACTGGAAGGATGACGGTGGTGTTGTAGATGCTGCAAATTACTTCATATCTATTTTCACCTTCTTCTTGTGTGTGTGTGTGTGTGTGTGTGTGTGTGTGTGCGTGTATTTAAGGTACCAACATGCCTATCTCAAGTCAATGGATCTTGGTGGGGTGATCCAATCATAGTGATTCTGCTCCCTACTTTCTGGTCTCCCTTGCAGCTGGGCCAGTCATCTGGCTCGTCTGACAAATGAGCCATATAGAGAAGTCTGCTGGGAGGTTCTTCAGGGAAAGCTATGTTTCCTAGTGGACTCATGGTCGCTGCAGCTTTTTTCTGTTTTCCTGAAAGAAAAAAATGATGCAGCTCTATCTTGATCCCACTGGGCACACCAGGTGATTTGCAAAAATACTGCCAGGCATTTTATAGTTATTGAATGAACACCACAACCACCTACCTTGAACCTAGGTGTTACATGAGAAAAATAAAGCAGCAGCACTTAAGCCACTGTTAATAAAGCATGTGTAAATTGAGTTGTTTACTACTTGTAGCTAAAGGCTTGCTCTTAGATGCTGGGTTAAATCAGAGTTGTCAAAGCTTTTCCCTGGTTTCTGACTTAAGCAACCGGGTGAATCATTCAGGAAAGCCTGAGGGCAGAACAGGGTTTAAAGGAAATTTGTTGAACTAAAGATTGTTTTGCTAAATGTGATGGGTTATGGGTATATCCAAGTGACAAGTAGGCCATTCAATACACATGTTCAAACATAGAGAGAAAGCTCTGGCCTAGAGACATATACTCATGCATCATTAGCATATCAGTATAATAGATCAATTTGTCTAGGAAGGTAAATATATAATCAAAGAAAACTATATTGCTAATGAAATCATGCCTTTTTAGTATAAATATGACTCCTGATGCTTAGCCTTATCCTAAGACGTGTAGGGATCCAGGATGCTGGAGCTAAGATGTTATCTGGCTGCCTAGTTTGAAGATGGAGTATGACATCACTTAAATACAGGATGAAAATATATAAGAATGATACTGACAGTGGCAGCATCTTGATTAAGGTCCCCCAAGAGCAGGCCCTGGGACAAAAACCAAGTAGATTTTTGGGAAGTTATCTCAGAAAACACAAGTAGGGAAATGGTGAAGTAATACAGGAAAATGAAGGCAGTGAATACAGTAATTTCAGAGAATTACTACTGTAAGAAACTGGGGCTTAAAACTGCCAGAGAAATCATGAAGCTGTTGTAGAACACAGACCTCAGAGTTATTCCACTGAGTGCGAGGGAGTTGGAAGCTGGGGTATGTATACACAAAATTCCTTTCCCACACCCACCCCCCTCCCCCCCGCTCCACACACACACCTCAGCTTTACTAAGGTATAATCAACACAGAGGTCTGACAGAATGTGGTCCATTGGAGAAGGGAATGGCAAACCACTTCAGTATTCTTGCCTTGAGAACCCCATGAACAGTATGAAAAGGCAAAATGATAGGATACTGAAAGAGGAACTCCCCAGGTCAGTAGGTGCCCAATATGCTACTGGAGATCAGTGGAGAAATAACTCCAGAAAGAATGAACGGGTAGAATCAAAGCAAAAACAATACCCAGTGACTGGTGACAGAAGCAAGGTCCGATGTTGTAAAGAGCAATAATGCATAGGAACCTGGAACATCAGGTCCATGAATCAAGGCAAATTGGAAGTGGTCAAACAAGAGATGGCAAGAGTGAACGTTGACATTCTAGGAATCAGCAAACTGAAATGGACTGGAATGGGTGAATTTAACTCATATGACCATCATATCTACTACTGCGGGCAGGAATCCCTTAGAAGAAATGGAGTAGCCATCATGGTCAACAAAAGAGTCCGAAATGCAGTACTTGGATGTGATCTCAAAAATGACAAAATGATCTCTGTTCGTTTCCAAGGCAAACCATTCAATATCACAGTAATCCAAGTCTATGTCCCAACCAGTAATGCTGAAGAAGCTGAACGGTTCTATGAAGACCTACAAGACCTTCTAGAACTAACACCCAAAAAAGATGTCCTTTGCATTATAGGGGACTGGAATGCAAAAGTAGGAAGTCAAGAAACACCTGGAGTAACAGGCAAATTTGGCCTTGGAATACAGAACGAAACAGGGCAAAAACTAATAGAGTTTTGCCAAGAAAATGCACTGGTCATAGCAAACACCCTCTTCCAACAACACAAGAGAAGACTCTACACATGGACATGACCAGATGGTCAACTCCAAAATCAGATTGATTATATTCTTTGCAGCCAAAGATGGAGAAGCTCTATACTGTCAATAAAAACTAGACCAGGAGCTGACTGTGGCTCAGACCATGAACTCCTTATTGCCGAATTCAGACTTAAATTGAAGAAAGTAGGGAAAACCACTAGACCATTCAGGTATGACCTAAATCAAATCCCTTATGATGATACAGTGGAAATGAGAAATAGATTTAAGGGACTAGATCTGATAGATAGAGTGCCTGATGAACTATGGACTGAGGTTCGTGACATTGTACAGGAGACAGGGATCAAGACCATCCCCATGGAAAAGAAATGCAAAAAAGCAAAATGGCTGTCTGGGGAGGCCTTACAAATAGCTGTGAAAAGAAGAGAAGTGAAAAGCAAAGGAGAAAAGGAAAGATACAAGCATCTGAATGCAGAGTTCCAAAGAATAGCAAGAAGAGATAAGAAAGCCTTCCTCAGCGATCAATGCAAAGAAATAGAGGAAAACAACAGAATGGGAAAGACTAGAGATCTCTTCAAGAAAATTAGAGATACGAAGGGAACATTTCATACAAAGATGGGCTCATTAAAGGACAGAAATGATATGGACCTAACAGAAGCAGAAGATATTAAGAAGAGGTGGCAAGAATACACAGAAGAACTATACAAAAAAGATCTTCATGACCTAGATAATCACGATGGTGTGATCACTACCTAGAGGCAGACATCCTGGAATGTGAAGTCAAGTGGGCCTTAGGAAGCATCACTACGAACAAAGCTAGTGGAGGTGATGGAATTCCAGTTGAGCTATTTCAAATCCTAAAAGATGATGCTGTAAAAGTGCTGCACTCAATATGCCAGCAAATTTGGAAAACTCAGCAGTGGTTACAGGACTGGAAAAGGTCAGTTTTCATTCCAATCCCAAAGAAAGGCAATGCCAAAGAATGCTCAAACTACCACACAATTGCACTCATCTCACACGCTAGAAAAGTAATGCTCAAAATTCTCCAAGCCAGGCTTCAGCAATACGTGAACCATGAACTTCCAGATGTTCAAGCTGGTTTTAGAAAAGGCAGAGGAACCAGAGATCAAATTGCCAACATCCGCTGGACCATGGAAAAAGCAAGAGAGTTCCAGAAAAACATCTATTTCTGCTTTATTGACTATGCCAACGCCTTTGACTGTGTGGATCACAATAAACTGTGGAAAATTCTGAAAGAGATGGAAATACCAGACCACCTGACCTGCCTCTTGAGAAACCTATATGCAGGTCAGGAAGCAACAGTTAGAACTGGACATGGAACAACACACACACACAGAAGTCGCTCAGTCATGTCCAACTCTTTGTGACCCCATGGATTGTAGCCCACCAGGCTCCTCAGTCCATGGGATTTTCCAGGCATGAATACTAGAGTGGGTTGCCGTTTCCTTCTCCAATGGAACAACAGACTGGTTCCAAATAGGAAAAGGAGTACGTCAAGGCTGTATATTGTCACCCTGCTTCTTTAACTTATATGCAGAGTACATCATGAGAAACGCTGGACTGGAAGAAGCACAAGCTGGAATCAAGATTTCCAGGAGAAATATCAATAACCTCAGATATGCAGATGACACCACTCTTATGGCAGAAAGTGAAGAGAAACTAAAAAGCCTTTTGATGAAAGTGAAAGAGGAGAGTGAAAAAGTTGGCTTAAAGCTCAACATTCAGAAAACGAAGATCATAGCATCCGGTCCCATCACTTCATGGGAAATAGATGAGGAAACAATAGAAACAGTGTCAGACTTTATTTTTTTGGGCTCCAAAATCACTACAGATGGTGACTGCAGCCATGAAATTAAAAGACTCTTACTCCTTGGAAGGAAAGTTATGACCAACCTAGGTAGCATATTGAAAAGCAGAGACATTACTTTGCCAACAAAGGTCCGTCTAGTCAAGGCTATGGTTTTTCCTGTGGTCATGTATGGATGTGAAAGTTGGACTGAGAAGAAAACTGAGCGCTGAAGAGTTGATGCTTTTGAACTGTGGTGTTGGAGAAGACTCTTGAGAGTCCCTTGGACTGCAAGGAGATCCAACCAGTCCATTCTGAAGGAGATCAGCCCTGGGATTTCTTTGGAAGGAATGATGCTAAAGCTGGAACTTCAGTACTTTGGCCACCTCATGCGAAGAGTTGACTCATTGGAAAAGACTCTGATGCTGGGAGGGATTGGGGGCAGGAGGAGAAGGGGATGACAGAGGATGAGATGGCTGGATGGCATCACTGACTTGATGGATGTGAATCTGAGTGAACTCTGGGAGTTGGTGATGGACAGGGAGGCCTGGTGTGCTGTGATTCATGGGGTCACAAAAAGTCGGACACGACTGAGCGACTGAACTGAACTGAACTGAATCAACACATAAAATTGTAGGTATTTAACGCTGTTTCCTTTACTGATTTCTGTCAGTCATTGATAAGGGCTGCTCCCATGCATCTGGGCAGAGCAGGCTCTACAATGAGATGGTCCTAGAGGTTAGGAGAAGGGTATCCACAGCAACTAAGATGGAGAATAATTAAAGCCAGGAAGGCTCAGGATACGCTGGAGGCAGCCAGAAAGGAGTAAGAAGCATCGAAAAAGGAGACCAGACAGAACCTAAAGAAATTTTCTGAATAAACAAGGCATCTACAGTCACTCAGAGCATTCCAGGAACCTTGGGCACCTGAAGAAGGGGTTATTAAAAGTGTTCACTGGCCCTAAACATAAGGGATGCTATGTTACAGAAGTGTAATTTTAGTGGCATTGAAAAAGCAACTCCTGTTTTTACTATTAATTCTTAATTCTGCATAAACTAAAAATGCACTTTCCCCTCTTTAAAGAAAATGAAGTGAAGTGAAGTGAAAGTCATTCAGTCATGTCTGACTCCTTGCAACCCCATGGACTATACAGTCCATGGAATTCTCCAGGACCGAATACTGGAGAGGGTTGTCTTTCCTTCTCCAGGGGATCTTCCCAACCCAGGGATCGAACCCAGGTCTCCTGCATTGCAGGTGAATTCTTTACCAGCTGTGCCACAAGAGAAGCCCAAAGAAAATGAAACAAAGTGACAAAAAAACTGCCCACTGCTAAAATACTTTGCTCCATCTATTTCAATGGAATGAAAAATTTTTTTTATTTTTTGGTGGCACCATGTGGCTTATGGGATCTTAGTTCCCCAAGCAAGGACTGAACCCGGCCCCCTGCAAAGGAAGCATAAAGACCTAACCACTGGATTCCCTGAAAACTTTTAATAAAAATTCTCTGGAGACTTTAACAAGTGAATAGAAAATATTCGTATTTTTTGGTGATAATTTGTCAGTGGGTGATATCTTAGGTTCAATGCCTATACACTGATGATCTTGAATGCAAAGAACCTCCCTGGGCCAGAAAATTCTGTGAAATCCCTGGAAGGACTAGTATGTTGTAACGTGAATTGTAAGGAGCCAAAGGGATGTCCCATCTGTAATCAGAAATGAAAATATCCTGCAAGCAGTCTTCTCTTTCACAATTTGCTTGGAAATTTTGTTTTTAAGAACCACAGGGTCAAAAAAAAAAAAGAACCACAGGGTCTGTATGCAGCTGTATTTATTTCTCATCGTGTTTGAACTTTGACCATGAACTTGGAATCCCGAAGATGACTATGTTAAAAGGTGGCTCATGTGCCCTGGGGCTTTAGAATTCATCAGACCCAAACAACCCTGCACTTTATACAACATGGTCAGAGTCAGGACAAGCTTTCCTGCTCACTGCTCAGAGGTTTCCTCTGACTGAGAATGACCTCTGACTATGACCCAAGAACTGAGAGTTGGTTGATCCAAGAATATTTTCTTTCAGAGAGACTATATTTATGTTAGATCTAGTTATAAAACACGAAGAAATTTAATTGGCAGTTCTGGAACGTTTTACATTTCTCTTGTAATAGCCCATCTGCCATGGTGATATTCGAAATGCCATGGTAGGATAACATGGTGCCCGTCCTTGACGTAGCATAAAACCTGAGGCATGTGGAACACGCCAGAAACACCACAGGGAGAGACTTTTCATGGAAAATCTCAGTTTCCTGTCACACAACACCCTGAGTGCCAAGGTCACACAACCGTTTTTCTTTTTTCTTTTTTTTAAAGAAAGCAAATACAGAAGGAAGCTCCTAGTTCATTCTCTCTGAATAACTTTCCCCAAATGGTGATGCGAGCAAAGCAAAATCATGTACAAGTTAAATCACTGTGATAAACAGCTTCTAGAAAGTTGTGACTCAAGTAAAAGCATTAGAATATGCATGGTTTTCAAGCAGAAACTGTTATAATTGAAAGAATTATTGAGCCCTACCTACTATAAAACTTCCAGTTTCTTGCTTAAAAAAACAAAAACACATAAAGCAAACAAAATGACTAAAGACATCAGGCTAGCAAGACTGGCATTCAACCGAACGGGGAAGTATAAGGCTAAAGGCTCATCCTTCTGTTCATCGTGTTTTAGGGCCTTGAAAAATGTCCTCAGGGATGAAGAGTTTGTTTTGAAAATATCTGCCTGATAGTCTACAAATTCCTCCCCTGTCTCCCCAAATGATACTGACTCTGCTACTGCTAAGTCACTTCAGTCGTGTCCAACTCTGTGTGACCCCTTAGACGGCAGCTCACCAGGCTCCCCATCCCTGGGATTCTCCAGGCAAGAACACTGGAGTGGGTTGCCATTTCCTTCTCCAATGCATGAAAGTGAAAAGTGAAAGTGAAGTCGCTCAGTCGTGTCTGACTCTTAGCGACCCCATGGACTGCAGCCTACCAGGCTCCTCCGTCCATGGGATTTTCCAGGCAATAGTACTGGAGTGGGCTGCCATTAGGTTACTGACTCTAACCTCCTGTAAAAAAAAGCTAATATGCAGGGGCTTCCCTGCTGGCTTAGTGGTAAAGAATCCACCTGCCAATGCAGGAGACATGGGTTCGATCCCTGATCTGGGAAGATCCCATATGCTGTGGAGCAACTAAGCTCCACAACTTAGTTGAGCCTGTGTGTGCCACAACTATGGAGCCTGTGCCCTAGAGCCTGGCAGTTGCAACTGCTGAGCCCACGTGCTGCAACCTCTGAAGCCCCCACGCCCTAAAGCCCGTGCTCCACAGCATGAGAAGTCACTGCAGAGAGAAGCCCACACATTGCAACAAGAATAGCTCCTGCTGGCCGCAGCTAGAGAAAAACCTGAGCAGCACTGAAGACCCAGCACAGCCAAAATAAAATCAATGAATAAAATTTTTAAAAAGTAATATTCACATTTTTACCTACTCATTTGGTGAGGCTGACAAATTTAGAGTTCAAAAGGGAAAAGAAGAAATTTAAGAGAGGAGAAGAAAGGGGGCAAGATCAGTATTTCGATAATTCATTTAAAACATAAATACTGGCCCAAAGTACTCTATTTGGGGAAGGGATGGGAAGGCAACAGAGTACAGTACTCCTGTTTTGCCTGTTTTTGTCCAGACACAATTTTAAGGTCTTTTCTAACCCATAGGCCACCTTCCAGGTCCCATCAGCCCAACTCCCTCTTCAAATCTCCTTCATGTTAAGATATTCATCTAAGTTAAAGCCTTAATACATTCATGTCTCACACCTCCAGGTAACACGTTAGCATTTTAATAGGAACATTCTGGAAAAAACGCGTTCTACCAAAGCGATAATTCAAATGGTGGGAATTGTGGGTAGCTCCGCAGGCCATTGAAAGAGACGCATTTGGGAGGCAAATCTTTCTGCAGCCAAGGAATTCTCCCCTTGAGCTTGGGGAATCCAGCTCTTCTCCGGCAAATTTGCTCCTGTCCCAGAGGGAGACTACGTTCTTCCTTGAGGCTGCCTGCTGCAAGTTGCTCTCTGCAACACAACCGTGACAAATGGGTCAGGAAAAGAGTGATCAGGGTCTGCGTCCTGTACAGGTCACCAAGACCTGCATCAGTGTCCTTATTTGTGCATGGCACACAATCTTAGTTCTTTTCATTGTTAAATAGGAGAATGAATTTGCATGATCACGTAAGTTTGGGAGATGATTTGTGCCATGTTATCTCCTTGGAGGGTCACAGTGACTTTAACAGAATAAAGGTCCTAAGAAATCCTAAAGTAAGTGTCAGGGATTTTATCTTACTTCCCAACTAACAAGATAGCCTATTCTCTTTTTATGGATGCTGGGAGATCCCGAGATTCCTGGCTTAGAGAGGAAGACCTTTATTACAGCAAGTAGCATAAGCAGCATGTTTGCCTTTGTTCCCTTCATCCCCCCAAACCCACAAGGAAATGCAGAGAGGAGCCAGGTGACGCTGCACACCTATGGATGCGTGTTGCAGCTGAGGAATTCACCTAAGAACTTGGGGAGTCTACCCTTTTTCTGGCAAGTCTATTCCCAGAGGGAGACTTGACCTTCCTTCAAACTGTGCTGCAAAGCTGCTCACTGTAATACCACCATGATAAATGGCCCAGAAAAGAATGATCATGAAAGGAAAGCAATGATCAGGAAAGGAAAGCAATGATCAGGAAAGGAAAGGAAAGGAAAGGGTCTTGCAATGTTGGCACAGCTGGTAAGAATGATGTATAGGGATGCCCAAGGACTTCTCCTAATAGTAACAAAATCTGCTTAATTTTGTTAAATACTGACATTTCCAGTGTATATAACCAGACATCATTCAGTGGAACATATTTTGAGAGTCAGCTTCTATTTGTTCATACTTTTGGACTCTACTTGGTAGAAGTAGATCAGACTGTTTCATTTTAGATTTCTTCATGGATTAAAAAAAATTTTTTTTAATCATTTCAATATAAGGGAGAGCTTTTCCAACATAGGACCAGGTAGGTTTTTTTTTTTTTTTTTTTTTTTTTTCAGGATTTGCCATTTCCTTCCAATTTTCCTTTGAACCTAGTCTGGGACTCAATATATACTATTTTTTATCATCAAGGTATCCAGTAATCACTTCCAAGACCAGATAGGAATGGCTATAGATTTCCGTATTATTACTTATCATCCTAGTTTTATCATTTAGGCTTCTGTTGAGCAGAAACTCCTCTTGAATCTTAGATAATACTTCTACTCCAGAAGGTCTATTCCATTATGCTTGGTCTTCATCCTTATGTTAATTTGAGGAATCTTTGAAAATATAACCCTTTTAACAAGTTGTGATGATCAGTCTTTTGGAAAAGAAGATACACAGCCTAGTTTTTGTAACTTTATTCATGCTTTGGTCACTTTTTTCATTCTTTCTTCTGAACCCTGACCATACCTCTGCTCTCTTCTCATTAAGGGAAATTCTTCTGTAAGTTGTCTTTTCTCTTTCTCTCTTGCCTCCATTTCTGCTGGTCTACAAGCCTATTTTAATTAAATCACCATGGAGACTTGCATTTTCTTCTCTGTTGAAGCATTCACTCCAGGAATATTCAGTAGATGACTGCTCCTCTCTTGCTTCTCTCCTCAACTTTTATCTTGACCATTTATGGTTAAATTGTCACCCAAATCTTCCCCTTTGTGAGAATGCCTAACGAAACAGCAGCCTCTTCAGTTCCCATTTCTCATTGTACCCGCAGACTTCCATTTCGTGGGCAAGTCTTCTGCTATCTTGTAATGGTGAAATAACATGAGCTGCTTTTGCAAGTTATGTGCTCACATTCTCAGTCAAACATAGTATCAGACTTTCTCCTCTTCCTTGGCTTTAATTAACTAGAAACTTCATCAAAAATTCAAATTTTGGTGTAAGAGATTTTTTTTCACTCCTATTTTATATTATAAATAATCATTCTCAGTTTCTTCTGTAATGATATTTCACATGTTCTGATAGAAACTGTGCTTAATTGCAGTTGCAATATGATATTCCCTTGAAATTAGAGGGTGGTGAGCATCTGTTTGCTCATCTTATAACTCTGAAAATGGAAGACAAATCAAACATCCGTGATAAATCATTAGCCATGAATCAGCCTTACATATTGTGAGAATGAGTGCTATTTTCCCCTGGAGTTGCTGATCACTTCAAGGGCCTGAAATTTTACAAAAGGACTATGTATCCATATTGCAGTCATTTAATCTGATTTTTCTTTGCCATTTCCTGCTTAGGAAGTTGGATTCCATCTAACTGCACAGCTGGTTTGGCTTTAGAAACCTCACAGTTTGACCCAAATAATCAGACTGGTTGGACAGCCAGGCAAATCCATGGGTTTCCACATAAAAATCTTCAGCATGTGCCCCAGTGATGTGAGGGAACCAACGTTTTTCTCTGAGTGTCTCATCAATTAACAGAAGGATAAGGAGCCATCACTCTGGGAGCTATTCAGGAGGAGACACTTTTAACAAGACTCACACTAAATGTTCTAGTTTTCAGGAAACTATTATTTGGGAACAGCTGAAACTTGAAAGACATCAGCAAGTTTCCACTTTTATGTTTTCTTGGGAAGATTTGTTTTTAGTTTTGATTTCATCTCCCACCAAAAAGACATACTAGTTCCGAAAATAGGAAGCTAAAGTAATCAGGAAGAGGGAAGACTTCCGGGGTGAGGATAAAATTCTTCCCATTCATAAATTAGAATGACTTAGTGCCAAAACAGTGAAAAGATTTAGTTTATGAAATCGTGAAGGTGAGACTAAGATGAAAAGTTCCATTGACCACTCTGTGCTAGGTACAGCTCTAGGTGCTGGAGATGCAACCAGAGAGACCAAAGTCCCTGCTTTCAGGGAGCTTATATCCTAGTGGAGAGTGATGGATAACAAAGCATGAAAGTATACTAGACAGTGACGAGAGCTAGGGAGAACAATAGAGTCGGGAGAGGGACTGGAATGTTGGGTGTGTGTGTGATAAATCGGGTGGTCAGAGAAGACTCCACTGAGAATATGGCCTTTGAATAAAAATCTAAAGCAGGTGAGGGAGGGAACCACAAAGCAAGCTGGAGGAAGTGCATCCTAGGTGAAGGGAGTAGCAAGTGCGAAGGCCTCGAGGCAGGATCACACCTGCAAAGTCAGAGGAGCAGCAAAGAGGCCAAGCTGGAGAAAGCAGGTTAGAGGAATAAGCAAGGAGGCAGAAGCAAAGAAATGAGGGAGACCCACAGGCAGTCAGGACAGGAGATCAGGTGACAGAGGCAGAGGACCAAAGACCTCATAGGTCACTGTGAGAATGCTGCTTAGGGACGGCACTCTTCCTGCTTTCTCAGTTAATCCTCTAGCAAGGGAAAAATACACGGATGAAGATGATAAAATGAGATGACTACGAAAGGCAAGAAAGAACAGGGTGCTATGGAATCATAGATTGCTGGATCCTAATCTACTGGATGGGTCTCTTCCATGAGGAGGGGTGGTTTATATTGAAACCAACAGGATACGTTGAAAGTAGATGGATGGAGGTGGTGATTCTCCGGGTGTGTAGAGGGGTGAGCTGCAGCTGTTGCTTGGGGCACAGCAGCAGCTGTAGGAATAGAAAACCCTGAGGTGAACAGGTCAGGAACTGAGAAGGAATCTATTATGACGAGGCCAAAAGAACAAGTGCAATTGTGCTGCAAGATGAAGCCCAGGAAGATGGGCGCTGGCAGGGGCAACTAAACTATTAGAAAAGCTTGGATTTGACCTGAGAGCACTAGTGTGTGCTCAGTCATATCTGACTCTTTGTGACCCTTTGGACTGTAGCCTGCCAGGCTTCTCTGTCCATGGGGATTCTCCAGGCACGAATATGGGAGTGGGTAGCCATTTCTTCCTCTAGGGGATCTTCCCAACCCAGGGATCGAACCCGAGTCTCCTGCATTTTTCCATTGAAGACAGATTCTTTATTGCTGAGCCACCAGGGAAGCTGACAGCACTCGGGAGCTATGGAATATTGTAAACAGGGAGATTACATGATTGAGCCTGTCTTTGGAAAGATGACTCTAGGTGAAGGATGGAGAATGGAATGAGAGAAGGGAAATGGCAAACACTCTATTGCAGGGGCACAGGGAGGAGGGGATGGGACTTCGCTGGTGATAGAAGGAATGGAGAGACAGCACATGCTTGAAAGACATTTATGGACTAGTGTAGATAGGACTGGGTGGTTGATTGGATGAGGCATTGCTGGTGGTGAGATTTATAGTGGAGACAAGGATCAAAGATGTCATTCAAGTTTCTGGCTCTGGCAACGTGATAGATGGTGGTACCACTGACCGCAAAGAGAGGACAGAAGAAAAGGAACAAGGTCACAGATGGATTTTAGTTTTCGGAACAGGCTATTCATGTAACCCAAATAGCACTTGCTGTATTTTTTTTCCTGTAACTCCTCTTCCTAACTGAAAATTTAAAGATGATCTAATCAGATTATTCCTTGAGTGATTTAGATTAATCTTCATACTTTAGGAATATCATTTCAAGGTAGCATTTCCTACAGATCTTTCTGTGAATCTGTGTAGCTGTTAGGGATTTGGTTTCAGAGGGAATCACAAAATGATGCAGGCTGTAACATAGCTAAGCATGAGGCGCCATCTTCAGGACAGCTTATTAAAAGACCATAAAACCAAGGAGACTGAAAGGAGACCTTCTGTCCCGGACACTTTTCTAGGGAGTATGACTGACTCCATCTTGTTTGGCAATAGAAAGCTTAATTTTTTTTTTCTACCAACTCTGATTGTATGCCTAAATTCTTGTCTTCCTGAGAATTACAGTTCATCTCAGGATACAGGAAAGACAGTGGCCATTTCTCCTTTGAAATGATTCCAGTTTGAAAGTGTCTGTGAGCTGGAGGATGAGCTTTATTCTGGTAAAGCCTGGAAAGGGAAATTAAGGCAGCAACACTTGCGGTTTTCCACCTCGGTGCCTGGATTTTCTGGGGCTTTTCCAATTTCATGTCAAGTGTTTATGTTCTCCACTAGGTGCTTTATTAAACGTACAGCCAAGTGGAATTGAATTCTTACGCATTTGTAACAGTGACAGTTACAACATAAATATGAAAATTACAAAAAAATGATTAGTCTTTGTATCCCAGTTTTTTTTTTTTGGATAGGAAATGTAGTATTATAGACTTGTTATTTATACTTTAAAAAGAAAAGGTTGTAAATAAGAAATCAATATTTTACCCATGGCTGAGCATAATAATGGGCTTCACTGGTGGCTCAGATGTTAAAGAATCCGCCTGCAATGCAGGACACTCAGGTTCGATCCCCGGGTGGGGAAGATCCCCTGGAGAAAGGAATGGCCACCCTCTCCAGTATTCTTGCCTAGAGAATCCCCATGGACAGAGCAGCCTGGTGGGCTACAGTCCATGGGGTCACATAGAGTCAAACATGACTGAAGTGACTAATACATGAGCACAGTAAGGAGGAATAAAATAGCTTACAAGATGACTTTTACTTTTAAAATACCCTCAGCCTTTAGTTATTCAATTTGGAGAAGCCCCACCCTCTCTTTTGGCAGGGTTTGGTGAGGAAAACATGCATATACGTGTTTATCAGAATGTATCTGCCACCTTCACGCACAGGATGTGCTGTTTAACCGACACTGAGCATTTAGCACAGTCTCGCAAGTAACTGGGAGATAAACAGCTTGGCTTCTATGTGGAGGCAAATGCTTTCTACCATCTTGTGGCACCCTGCTTGCAAATGGGCTTTCTTCCTAGACTGCTCTCATTAAAAATGCATGTCTTTCCATTACGGAATTGTGAGTCCCAAAGTTCCTGTTAATCTTGAGATAACATATTAATCTAAATTCAATTTCTCGATATATGCAGACCCAGGCCACCTCATTAGTGACAGGTTTGGATTTCTTGAGGTTCAAACTAGGCTTATAGAGGGGAGAGGAAGAGTGGGCCATATAGAACATATGTCCAATAACAGTATCTAATAGTAATTATGTGTCTACAGTGTGCTAAGTGTATGGATGTGAGAGTTGGACTATAAAGAAAGTTGAGCACTGAAGAATTGATGCTTTTGAACTGTGGTATTGGAGAAGACTCTTGAGAGTCCCTTGGATTGCAAGGAGATCCAACCAGTGCATCCTAAAGGAAATTGGTCCTGAATATTCATTGGAAAGACTGATGCTGAAGTTGAAGTTCCAATACTTTGGCCACCCGATTCGAAGAACTGACTCATTGGAAAAGACCCAGATGCTGGGAAAGATTGAAGGTGGGGGGAGAAGGGGACAACAGAGGATGAGATGGTTGGATGGCATCACCGACTTAATGGAGATGAGTTTGAGTAAACTCCGGGAGTTGGTGATGGACAGGGAGGCCTGGCGTGCTGCAGTCCATGGAGCTGCAAAGAGTTGGACACGACTGAGTGACTGAACTGACTGACTGACTGCTTTTATGTGGACTGTCTCATTTCATCCTCATAACCTATGGGTACTTTGGGATACTCTTTAAGTGAATGGGTACTTTCATTATCATCTATATTCTATAGATCAGGATATGGAAACTTGGAGAATTTAATATATTAATAATAGTCTGAGCAAAAAAATTCAGAGAGCAGAAGGGTGGGGATGGAGGGCAAGGGCAAAATCTGGAGTGATGCTTGGAGGTTCAGAAGTTCCTCTTCCTTTCTTGATGGTTCCAGAATCCTGGCACTGCCTGGGCAGGGAAGCCCAGAACAAAATACAGTCAGGTAGGGCCTTGAGTCTTCTGAGGACGAGTCTGACAGGGATTGGGACTTGCAGAGATGAGAGAGTAGAGCAAGAAATTCACTATTGTTTTCTGTGCATTTTGTCGTAGGATCAAGCCTTTGAGACAAGAGCCACTCTCTCTGATAATAGAAACTCCTGTGAGAAGTTAGTAACATACACTTAGCCCACTGAACAGGAGCAGAAATAAATAACATGCTTCACTCTGTTCAGGCAGGCAGTGCTTGGAGCACAGTGCACGGCATGCGCATAGCTGAGGTCTACTGAGAGGCCAGCAGGCAAGTCAGCGGTCAACAGTGACCAGCACAGCAGCACCAGCTAGCTACCGGGAGGACGAGCATGGGGCCTAGTATCTAAAGCCCTGGTTCTAGGATGAACACGACTGCCCACTGTTTGACTTTGGGCAACTCATTTAGCTCATCTGATCTTTAATTTGCTTAGCTGAGAAATAGCAGCAATAGCTACTGAATAGGATTGTTGGGATATCAAAGAAGCAATATGTGCGAAACACTGCATGCCATACTACTAATGAGTGCCTTGTATGTGCTAGACAGTGGGAATAGAAAATTCCCAAGACACAATCCTTGCTCTCAAGGAATTCACAATTTAATGACATATAAATATTGGTTATCTTTAGTATCGTGAGCCTACTTTCTGATTATCCCTTTTACCTCACCAAGTGGATATTGTCTTAGTTTGGACAATGATTTGAGAGCAAGAGGCTAATTTGAAAGTGCGATGAAACAGGAGAGCTATGGAAAGTGACGCAGGAGAGGAAAGGTGGTCAGCAAAGGGGACCAGCCAACACCGTGAGGCACTCTAGAAGATGCTTCCAAACACACAGCTCACCTAAGGAATGGGACCGCCAGAGTCATTTTATACTAACTTTTAACCATGTTAGTAGAAGATGCCTTTTACTGGGTGTTAATTTCTTGGCACCTGCCAGAGGTCCAGGCAGAATATCTCACAACACCTTCAGAAAAAAAGGCTTGGACACAGAAATGGAGATACTGGCTTTTGGAAGATGGCTGCAGCATCCTGAAGTCATAGAGCCAAAGACATGGACAGGGTACTGACAACATCTGCAAAACTTGGCCCATGGTGTCTGAGGGTGCCCGAGCGGGCTCTCTCCCCCAGCACCCAAGGCAAAACCAGGAGAGAGGGCTCTTCCAACACTTAGCACTATGGAAGAAAGGGAGAAGAAGGCTAAAGGTTTGCTAACACTTTCTAAAGGGTCACTAACTCTTGAACTATTGTGCTTTTTCAGAAATTTGGCAGAGCTGTGTAGGTCAACAGAATAACGGCTCTGCTGTTGAGCTTTCTGTGATGGTGGGAATATTCTACAGCTGTGCTTTTCAGCGCACTGGCCAACAGTCCCATGAGGGCTCTGGAGCACTTGCATGCGAAGGAACTACATTTCTACTCTTATTTAAATCACTTTGAATAGTCTCATGTGGTTAGCGGCTACCATATTAGACAACATAACTTTATAGCAGTTAAATTATGTTATGTTATTCATAAGAAATTTGTCAGAAATCATCATTTTCTTCATTAAGGACAAGGGTATCAAAGATGTCAAATGACTGAATATTAAAATCAACATTAAGCTGGAACTGAGTACAATTGAATATTATCACCAACTTAATAGAAACTTCTGGAGAATGGGAATAAGTGTGAAGTCTTATCAATGTTCATTAGAAAAATGTATTATACGAAGTTTAGTGGTCAGGTTTCTAAAGTTTGACACTGCAGTACAGATATAACAGCATACACAGAAGCTTTAGTACACATGATGATTTTAAATGATGACTGGACTAAAGTTGGTAGAAAAGCAAGATATTTGGGGGTATATGTTTTTATGATTTTTTCATATATATAGTTTTCATTAATTATACCTATCATTGTTTATATTTCTATAAGCATTTATGGGCTCACAGTCAATATAATGCACTTTACAGAATTAACTGATATATCCTCTAAGTCAGATTAATCACTATCTCTTTTGCCTCTGTTTTAACTATTTAAAAGTTTTTAATAATTGGTTTTGTACATAATCAGTAGCTTCCAGCAGAGAAGGCAATGGCACACCACTCCAGTACTCTTGCCTGGAAAATCCCATAGATGGAGGAGCCTGGTGGGCTGCAGTCCATGGGGTCACTAAGAGTCGGACACGACTGAGTGACTTCACTTTCACTTTTCACTTCCATGCATTGGAGAAGGAAATGGCAACCCACTCCAGTGTTCTTGCCTGGAGAATCCCAGGGATGGGGGAGCCTGGTGGGCTGCCGTCTAGGGGGTCGCACAGAGTTGGACATGACTGAAGTGACTTAGCAGTAGCAGCAGCAGTAATAGCTTCCAGAATCATCGTTCTTGTTGTTCCTGACAGTGTTTCTGCTTTCTTGTGTGTTCTGCAGTGTGACTCAGCTCCTACGTAACTGGGGTTGAGGAATGACGTTCGCTTGGAGGTCGTATTGGTTCACTTGTGATCTTTCCCCAGCATGTCCATGCTTTATACCGCTGTGTAACAGCAGCTGAATGCAAAGTACACTAGAACAGCTGGACGTCTTGGGCTAGGCCGGCCCGTGCCAGCTCACCCCGCCCTCCGTCCTCCCAGCGCCATCTGGCCTCCTGCTCTCCCAGAGGTGCTCACGGCGTGTTCCTCCCTGACCTTTGAGCTCTTGGCCCTCGTCTCCATTACTCAGCAGCCCCAGCTCTTCTATAAGCTCCTCCCCAGCTCTTCTATAAGCTCCTTTGGATGCTCTTGTCATTTTATGTGTTTTTCTAATGCAAGGACCTATTTATAAGATAGTACTTCTTTATTAGCTATATAATCGATTTTTAAAGCTGTGCTGTATTTTTATTAGAAATACCATTCTGTTAGCTCACCATTATAAAGTTTTGTATATTTTGAGTGGAAATTGCTTGTTTTGAGTGGCATGACTCTGATAATAATTTCCCTACAAACTCTATTATGTTTTGTTTTTGAAAACAAAGACAATAAAAGTCATGACACTGTAGGCCCTCAAACCATTCAAGCAGCAATTTTACCAATGAATCATCACAATTGAGCCTAGGGATTTAACTTTACCCAGCAAAATTAGTTAGTTTAAAAGAGAAAGGCTATAATCAAAGAATCTAATTTTATAAACCATGCATTTCAAACTGAAATTTTAAAATCTTAAGTTAAAAAAAAATAAAATCTTAAGTTAAAAAAATTTTTTTAAGTTTTTTTGTTTACAACCAATGGCTTGAAACCACAAATTTTATGTATACTATTATGTACATAAGAATCTTGGTATTAATTGGAACTGGCCTGGCCCTAATGAAGAGGAAGTTTCATAAGCCAAGTAGCATAAATATATATATGTGTGTGTATATATATATATATATATATATATACTCCCTATTATGTTCAGTGTGTGATTTTGCAGATTTGAATAAGCTTTTCTTTTTTCACAGATATACATGTTGCATTAAGGAAAAAGCACCTGTACATTGATTTTACAATTGAATGAGAGAATAGCTGTGGCAATAAACCCACGAAGACATCTGGACCCCAAACTGCTTCCAGAACGATAAGCTGGTTTGGAAGTGAATATCTGTATATGAGCAGTATTCCAAGAAATATGCATTGTTGATTTATTTATATCATGGATTTTGCTAAACCTTTTATAAATGATGGTAACTTTGTGACAATCACTGGTCACACACAAGTCCTGGAATGCCAGAAATGACAGTGAAGGTGATTATTTGATCTTCCAAAGACCTAGAAAAGCATAGGTCAAAAACAAAGTAAAGCATAGATTTTGGCTGAATAGCCAGCCTAAAAATGAAGTTCCATATCTATATTAGAAAAGAAGACATGTACATTAACCTACATAATCATATACTTAATTTCTTTGAGATTCTAGTGTGTGTGCTCTTAAGGGCCTAAAAAAGCTTGAAAAACATGGCACACTACTTTCTAGCCTCATCTCTTTTTTGATCCAATATAATGCCCCTTAGAGTATTTCTAGGAAAAGGGTTCATAAGTGTCATGTCTGTATTCTGGAGCTACAGTGCTTCTTCCCCAGATAAAAGAAGCCAGCTAGCAAGTGAAATTCATGGAGAAGTTGTTCCCTGTTGTGTGTTTGTAGAAACAGAGTATAAAGATTAATTCATATACACCCACCCAAGCTTAGTGCCCTTGAAGTATTTGTTGCTCAAAGAAAGCTATAATAAATCACATCTCTTAAAATATGTGCATTCTATTTACTATATATATATATATATGTATGTATGTATATAGCATGTCTTCTTTATCCATTCACCTGTTGATAGACATTTAGGTTGCTTCCATGTTACTTCCATATATATATATATATATATATATATATATATATAAAATGGAATATTAGCCATAAAAAAGAATTTTCAGCAACATGGATGGACCTAGAGATTATTACATGAAGTGAAGTCCGACAAAGACAAATGTCATATGATATCACTTACATGTGGAATTGAAAAAAAAATACAAATAAACTTTGCTGCAAAATGGAAACAGATTCACAAGCATAGAAAAGAAACTTATAGTTACCAAAGGGGAAAGCAGTGGGGTGGCAGGGAGAGGGATAAATTAGAATTTGGGATTAGCAGATATATATTACTATATATAAAATAGATAACACAGTCCTACTGTGTAGCACAGGAAACTATATTCAATATCTTGTAAAAACCTACAATGGAAAATAATTTGAAAAAGAATAGATATATGTATTTGTATAACTGAATCACTTTGCTGCACACCTGAAATATTATAAATCTACTACTTCAATTAAAAAAAAAACTCAGATTGAGTAACTTTGAGGAATTAGTTAAAAATAAAATATACAATAAAAACAAATACTCCCTCAAAAATATATATGCATTGTGTGTGAATGCTAAGACACTTCAGTTGTGTCCAGCTCTTTGTGACCCCATGGACTGTAGCCTGCCAGACTCCTCTGTCCATGGAATTCTCCAGGCAAGAATACTGGAGTGGGTAGCCATTCCCTTCTCCAGGGGATCTTCCCGACCCAGGAATCAAACCCAGGTCTCCTGCACTGCAGGCCAATTCTCTACTGTCTGAGCCACTCGGGAAGCCCATATAAGCACTGAGTTGAGCTACACCCTTTTCAATGCTTCCATCAAGTTTGGGGTTTCTCACCGCTAGCATAACTCAGAAGTGCTGTCCAGTGACAAAGAGGAGAGTCCATGACACTCACAGCTTAATACAAAGCGTTCTCCAGGTTGGCATCCACTGTTCAGGTGTTGGCGGTTCCAGGTGCCTCCTGCAGACCAGGTGTCTGGAGACTGTGCTCCATGTTATTGTTGGGAAGGCAGGCTCTGGTGCCAGATTCTCTGGGTTCAAAGTTGCGTGATATTACTTCCTTACTGTGTGACCTGTAGGCTACCCGGTATCTTTGCTTCAATTTTCTCATTTTTAAAAGTAGGGATAAAATAATTGCAATCACACAGGTTTATTGGAAGGATTAAATGTAGTGTATGTAAAGTAATCAGCATGCTGCTTGGCACAGTATAAGTGCCTAGTGCATGTTAGCCTTCATGCTCATGTTTTTTGAGTGGGTTTTGTTTCTAAATTATAAGTAAGCATATCACCATGAAATAGTTAACAGTGCCAGGAGGCTTCTAGCTGAAAAAGCATGGAATGCTTTCAGCACTGGAGAATGGAGTTAATGGGTCACACAGAAAAGAGCTAACTGATGATCAGAATGGGTTGCTGCTTCTCCTCTGAAGCAGAGTGTCTGTCCCTACAGACAAGAGCATGTTACACCTATTGAATAAGAATTTTTTAAAAAGTGTATGTGGGAAATAATGTAACCAATTGCTATAGGCTAATGGCTAATATGAGGCTTTCGTCATAGCTCAGTTGGTAAAGAATCTGCCTGCAATGTTGGAGACCCGGGTTTGACTCCTGGGTTGGGAAGATCCCCTGGAGCAGGAAATAGCAACCCACTCCAGTATTCCCGCCTGGAGAATCCGACAGATGGAGGAGCCTGGCAGGCTACAGTCCATGGGGTCGCAAAGAGTCAGACACGACTTAGCGACTAAACCACCACCACCAATGGCTAATATGCAACCTGGGACTTTTGGTCCATCTCACGAACAAGTGCTTTTATATTCTTTTCTCCGTAGTTTATTTCTGTACACTTTCAGGTACACTGTAAAATGACTTGGTGTCTCTGACCACATGTTGAGAAGCCGTGGAGGTCACAATCAAAAGAGTGCAGGCTCCAGCTTCATATCGTCTGTCTCTGCCGTAAACCAGCTGGATGACTTTGGCAAGTTGCCAAGTGCTGCAGGAGTTGGTTTCTCCATCTGCACAATGGAGATCAGAACCATACCTACTGGATAACTTTGTTATAAGGATGTTACAGTTCAACAACGCAAAATACTTACATAGTGCTTTGTGTGTACAATGCGGCTTCCCAGGTAAAGAATCTGCCTGCTAATGCAGGAGACTCGAGGGATGTGAGTTCGATCCCTGGGTTGGGAAGATTCCCTGGAGAAGGAAATGACAACCCGGCTCCAGTATTTCTTGCTTGGGAAATCCCATGGACAGAGGAGCCGGGCAGGCTACAGTCCACAGGATCACAAAGCATCAGATACAACTGAACACACACACACACATACATCATAGTTGTTACTTAAATTTTTAATTTATTTTTAACCATTTAAGAACAATCCACCACTGGGACTTCCCTGGTAGTCCAGTGGCTAAAACTCTACACTCATGATGCAGGGGGCCTGGGTTTGATCCCTGATCAGGGGACCAGATCCCACACACTGCAACTAAAGATCCCACATGCTGCAGTTAAGACCTGGTACAGCCAAATAAATAAATAACTATTTTTAAAAAATGAATAATCCACCATTTTCCAGGAAAGTAAGCATCACCTACATCCAGAGACCCTGTTATAAGTGAAAAAGAATGGAAATTGTAAAAAAAAAAAAAAATGGAGAGGAAAGGCAATGTCTCTATCTCCATTCAGTTGGGGAAAGCTCACAGGAAAGAATCTTTGCAGCTCTTAAGGAGACAAGGTATAGAATTTCATGGTCTTAGGGGAGACAAAGTAGAGAGAGAAGAATGCACGATTGAGGAGGGAGATAATGAATGAAATAAAATGTGATTAGGTTAACTTTTGTGAAAAAGAAGGCTGGATAGTGGGGAGAGTGTAAAATAGATGACACAGGGCTATAACAAGAATACCATTAAAACTATTAGTTAGATAACAGTACCAGCTATCATACAAAAATGCTGAACTATCAGTGGCTTAATATAAAAAAAGTATTTCTAGCTCATGTTACTGATGCTATTAAAGTTGCTTTCAACATGCCAGCAAATTTGGAAAACTCAGCAGTGGTCACAGGACTGGAAAAGTTCAGTTTGCATTCTAATCCCAATGAAGGGCAATGCCAAAGAATCTCAAACTACCACACAATTAAGCTCATTTCACATGCCAACAAGATAATGCTCAAAATCCTTCAAGCTCGGCTTCAACAGTATGTGAACCAAGAGATTCCAGATGTTCAAGCTGGATTTAGATAAGGCAGAGGAACTAGAGATCAAATTGCCAACATCTGCTGGATCATAGAGAAAGCAAGGAAATTCCAGAAAAACATCTACCTGTGCTTCATTGACTACACTAAAGCCTGACTGTGTGGATCGCAACAGACTGGAAAATTCTTGGAGATGGGAATACCAGACCAGCTTACCTGCCTCCTGAGAAACCTGTATGCAGTTTAGGAAGCAATAGTTAGAACTGGACATGGAACAAGGGACTGGTTCAAAATTGGGAAAGGAGTACATAAGACTGTATATTGTCACCCTGCTTACTTAACTTATATGCAGAGTACATCATGAGAAATGCTGGGCTGGATGAAGCACAAGCTGGAATCAAGATTGCTGGGAGAAATATCAATAACCTCAGATATGCATATGACACCACCCTTATGGCAGAAAGTGAAGAAGAACTAAAGAGCCTCTTGATGAAGGTGAAAGAGGAGGATGAAAAAGCTGGCTTAAAACTCAATATTCAGAAAACTAAGATTATGGCATTTGGTCCCATCACTTCATGGCAGATAGACGGGGAAAAATGGAAACAGTGTTAGACTTGATTTTCTTGGGCTCCAAAATCACTGCAGATGGTAACTGCAGCCATGAAATACAGACACTTGCTCCTTGGAAGAAAAGCTATGACAAACCTAGACAGCATATTAAAAAGCATAGACATCACTTTGCTGAAAAAGGGTCAATCTAGTCAAAGCTATGGTTTTTCCAGTAGTCAAGTATGGATGTGAGAGTTGGACCATAAAGGAGGCTGAATGCCAAAGAATTTATGCCTTTGAATTGTGTTGGAGAAGACTCTTGAGAGTCCCTTAGACTGCAAGGAGATCAAACCAGTCAGCCCTAAAGGAAATCAACCCCAAATATTCACTGAAAGGACTGATGCTGAAGCTGAAGCTCCAATACTTTGGCCACCAGATGTGAAGAGCCAACTCACTGGAAAAGCCTCTGATGCTGGGAAAGATTGAGGGCAGGAGGAGTAGGGGGAAACAGAGGATGAGATGGTTGGATGGCATCACTGACTCAATGGATATGAGCTTGAACAAACTCTGGGAGATAGTGAAGGACAGGGAAGCCTGAGTTGCAGAGTTGGACACCACTGAGAAACTGAACCACAACTTCATGTTACAATCCATTGAAGTAGTTCCTGGTTGGGTAGCACTCCTGTAGTGCTGTTTTGGAATCCAATCCCCTTCCATCTGTGAATCCACTGTCTTTAACACATGGATCCCAAGGGTCACCCGTGGGAACCTGGCCCAACCAACTGGAAGGGGAAATCATGTGGAATATTGGAGGTGGGAGCTTTTTATGGGCCAGGCTTAGAAGCAATGCTTATCTGGCCAACATTTCACTAGCCAGAATTCAGTCTCAGGCTAAGTGAAAATCTTAGTCCCTCAGTCATATCCAGCTCTTTGTGACCCTTTGGACTGTAGCCTGCCAGGCTCCTCTATCCATGGAATTCTTCAAGCAAGAATACTGGAGTGGGTCGCCATGCCCTTCTCCAGGGGATCTTCCTGACCCAGGGGTTGAACCATAGTCTCCTGCATTGCAGGCAGATTCTCTACCATCTGAGCCACCAGGGAAAGCCCCTCACTGTATGTTCAAGAGAAGTGGTACACATAGTCTTTGAAATGCATCACAGCCTGTGCCTTAGACACATTTATGCAAATGACCACATTACTTTTATTAATACAAAGCAATACAAGTTCATAACCTAACTGGGAACAAGAAAAAACTGAACTGTCCCTGGATATTCAGGGACAAATGAAATCAACCTATCTCATGACTCAGATCTATGGATAAATTTTTATGCAGATCAAAACCATCTTCTTCAGAAATCCTTTCTGTTATTACATTATAAGAACACTAGCCAGTACTGAGTCCTTAATTTGTGTGGCACTATACTAACAGCTGTATGTATATTATCCAATGCATTTCCCTTTACCAAAGTACTGTGAAGTAGGGATGATCATTTCCATATCATATATTAAGAAACTGAATCTCAAGAAAGGTCCTGACTTGCCTAAGATCACAAAGATAGTAAGTGCTGAGGTAGACGTTCAAACTTAGGTTCTGGTACTAAAGCTGTAAGACTCACTGCCTCCTATGACTTTTCGTTTCTCCTTAATTCAGAATTCTTTGCATGTACTAATTCTGTGCTCTCATATGGCTGTCTGCAATTTTGGTGTGTATTTTGATTTGTAAGTTTTTATCAGTTAACTATTTCTGGTTAAGAAATACCACCCCCCCTTTTCATCTAGGGGTTTACATTGGTCAATTGACTAAGCGTAGAGAAATCATAACCTATAAAATTTACATGGGAGAAAAAGCAAGGTGGAAAACTTACCACAGATCACGAGCCCTCAGGTAATCTGAAGCTACTCATAGTGAAATTTGGTAATTCTTTCTAACCATTTTCTTACCAGAGGGATTTTGGCAATTTACTGACATCTCTTTACAAGTAAGTTCTCTACTTCTGTGCTCACCTATTTTCGGATGCTTATCCACCTGTCTGAGCTGAAATATGGAGCCTTTCTGTTGATTTGTGTCAAAAAGCCTTGACAAATGGTACAATTGGGATCTAGGGAAAATGATGATTTAATGCTGTTCAACGGATTCAAATTATATAGAAAGATTCTGCTAAAATAAGACCTCAGTACATTATTTTTTGGCTGTCTCTTAAAAGAAGATGAAATTACCCAAGGCATACATAAATAGTATCTTAGTTCTCATCCCACCTATCTTGAAGCACAGGTGCTGTAGGTCTCACCCTAGGCACACAGAGGGGCACCCCACATACGTCTTCACTGCTGTAGAAGAGGTTTTTGCTAGCTAAGGTGCATGTGTACATACACACGCCTGTACAAGCCAATAAACAAGATGAAAAATGAAAGATAAAACTGCACAAACATAAAAGAATGAGCCTGAACAAAATCAGCTATTAGGTGATCTTATCAGTAAAACACTAGGATGGCTCTAGAGAAGGTGAAATAGCTCAGTTAAATTTACCCTGCCTTTCTTTTTATTCAATACTCGGGAACAGACACTCGTATATGTTTTCTGTACTAAAAGTAACATCTTTCCCTTCCATTCAGGCCTCTTTCTCTGCCAAGATCCCTGTAAGTAGAAAATGACAACAAATTTATGAAGGTTTCATCCAAAAGCAGAGGCCTTGGGCGGATTGTTGGAAAGATAAAGACTGTTCATTGGGGAGTTCTCTGTTCCTTTATTACTTGAGAAAAGATGGAGTAGTAATTGACATGTGGTTCTTGACAGATGTTGACAAGGGAAAAACATGTAACTGAGTCCCTTGGAGTTTCTGCAAAGGATGATTATGATGCTTGTCTCCATGTTCCATACCCTCAAGGGCACAATCAGATTTCCCCCCTTACCCTAAGTGCCACGCAGACATCCATGCAGATGTCCTAGGATGATATCAGCATCTGGCCAAAGAATAGAATTCTCTCATCTCCCATCAAGGGCATGCACAATAGAGACCACCGAACATGAAGGGAGTGCTTTGACACATTCTATTGTTAATCTCTCTTGAAATAGATTGATGGCTGTGGAGAAAGAATTCACCAAAAATATTTCCTTTTTAACGATCGGAGCTTGTACGTGGGCAGGCACCACAACAGTAAACAATTCATGCTCCAAAATTGTATCCATATTTTATTTGATAAAATAATAGGATATTAGAAGCATTAACAAATATGCTATGAGAATAACACTGTGTAAGAATTAGATTTAGAAAGGAAACACTGTCTCTGTATTTGCCAAACATCCAGATGAAAAGCTGTGCAGATGTTCCATAGGTCCAGATGTTATGTAGAGAAGGTATCTGGCAACAAATGAAACTTTTTTTGCATCCATATGTTTCTTTCTAGTTTCTTTTTGTATAGAATTGTAGGACAAAGAAAATCACAAGCATATTTTAGTTTTTAAAAATAAAGTAGAGCAAAATCTAAGAATACCATGTTTGTTCTTTTTAAGTATGTCTACAGTAGTAAACTGAAAATTCCCAGGATTTTAATGAAAGAGAATTGTTCATGATGAGCAAAATATCACACTGATCTGATTTCAGTACACCCTGCATTCTCTTCTCACATTATATTACTTTGTAAAGAGTATGGCTAAATAATAATTTGAGATTTGTTTTCCACTTATATTTTCCAGTCCTCCCCATACATTTACTCCAGCAACAGTCTCAGTCTCTGTGGGTTGTAAGCAGAGAGGAGTACATAGCAAAGTGAGAAGCACAAATAGCCCTAAGGTTTCTTAAATTTGGTTTCCAAAAGCTTTTACCTCAAAGAAAGGGGTCCAGTTAATATATAGAAAATATACATACTCTTTCTTGCATACCCATTTGTACACTGATACACACTATTGAATGGTGTCAATATTGAATGGTGCGCTTAGACACTATGCTATTATGACTCGATCGGTCAGCTTAGGTGGGCTTGCTGCTGCTGCTGCTGTCACTTCAGTCGTGTCCGACTCTGTGCGACCCCATAGATGGCAGCCCACCACGCTCCGCCGTCCCCGGGATTCTCCAGGCAAGAACACTGGAGTGGGTTGCCATTTCCTTCTCCAATGCATGAAAGTGAAAAGTGAAAGTGAAGTCGCTCAGTCGTGTCCGACTCTTCTCAACCCCATGGACTACAGCCCACCAGGCTCCTCCGTCCATGGGAGTTCCAAGCAAGAATACTGGAGTGGGGTGCCATGGGCTCTAAGAACAATCAAGTGCTTTTGCAGCACAAAACTGAACGTTTATTTCTCTTTCACAAGCTATATCTGTCATGGGTTCTCTATACTGGTATCTAAGACGAAGGAGAAGCCTCTATGTGAAACACTGGCTTTTTCAAGTTAATGAGAGCAATGGTGGACCATACGATGGTTCTTAAAGTTTCTTCCTGGAAGTGGCTTGCTGCTGCTGCTGCTGAGTCGCTTCAGTCGTGTCTGACTCTTAGCGACCCCATGGATAGCAGCCTACCAGGCTCCTCCATCCATGGGATTTTCCAGGCAAGAGTACTGGAGTGGGGTGCCATTGCATCATTTCTAATCACGTATCATTGGACAAAGCGAGTCATGTGGCCAAGACAGATGTCTCTGGTTAGGGAATACAATCCTGTCACTTGGAGGGGCTTCACTGGAAAGACCCACCAGGAAGGGACAGTAAATATTTTTACCTCAATACAACTTACCATGATTATCATTTTAAGCATGCATTATGAGCTTAATTGTGTTGGTCACTGGGTTTGATATATGTCAAAATAATTATTCATTTTGGGTGTTTTCCCTTTGAAAAATTAGAAAACACTAATTCAGATAGAAAACAGAAGAACAGTCAAGCAGTTTTGGTTGTTTCCAAATAGGTGTGCAGTATTGTACTTACAATCATATAGAGAATGAGAGTAAATTCATGTTCAGAGTGGAGAACAAAGAATTGAGGAAACTGATCTTCATCTAGTCAAACTGGGAAGTCTGTGGTTTAGGACCTGTTTCAATGAGGAGGAAGTAAAAAATAATGATGACTAATATTTACATATTCTTTTACAATTTTTATAATTCTACTTTATACTTTTAACCACCACCTGAGGGAGATATCATCACTTCCATTTAGCAATGAGGAGACTAGGCTGGGGTTAACCAATGGGTGTGTTTTCAGAAAAGGTATCAGAACCAGGATTGAAGCAGTCTGCTCTCACTCTATACACTGCATGCTTTACATGTGGAAAAGAACAAGTGTACCTCGGGAGAGGCTCCAGAATGAGAAGACACACTGCAAGCAAGTCGCCTGAGCACAGTATAGGAATCTGCTGTTCTCCTGTGGAAGAAAGAATGAAGGCATTGCAATCGCCTGGCACATACTACCTCGAGTACGTTGAAGCCCTTAGCTGGTAGTATGAGAAAAAGTACAAGAAATATTTATTGATGACCTACAAGCTAGGTGATAGAAGAGGATGGGCATAGCTGATACAGATTATGGATACAAAGAACTTACTCAGGCTTAAAAGCCAGATGTAAAACCAACTTAACTATTTAATCATCTTCCATCTCCCACACTGAACTCCCTTAGGCCAGGAGGATGTTACACGGAAAATGAGTTCCTGGTTCTCTCTGGAAAAGGATCTATGGTTCCCATAACTGGTGGAAAGGGGCCGAGCACTAGTATTGGTGAAAACGCTGCGATGCTGCTCAAATCTGGTCAGAGATGATGGTGAGCGATGCTGCAGTGATCCTGGGTTCTATGTTAGCTTAGGTCTTCTGAGAAGTGGTCACCAAGGTAAGATTAGACAGGCAAGAGAGTTATTCCGTGAAAAACCTCTGAAGGATGCAGGGGAGGGAGCAGGAGTCGGGGGAGAGAGCATCAGACTGTGATGCAGGTCTGAGGCCTGTGAAGGATGGGGGAGGAAGGGGGACTGGGTAGAAAGAGTCTCAGATTGGAATGCAGTTCTGATGTGGCTTATATGTGGAATCTAAAAAAATGATACAAATGAACTTATTTACAAAACAGATACAGACTCAGTTCAGTTCAGTTCAGTTCAGTTGCTCAGTCGTGTCCAACTCTTTGCGACCCCATGAATCACAGCATGCCAGGCCTCCCTGTCCATCACCAACTCCCGGAGTTCACCCAGACTCACGTCCATCGAGTCAGTGATGCCATCCAGCCATCTCATCCTCTGTCGTCCCCTTCTTCTCACAGACATAGAAAACAAACTTACAGTTACCAAAGAAGAAAAGGAGAGGGGGGATAAATTAGGAGTTTGGGATTAAAATATACACACTCAGTTCAGTTCAGTTCAGTTCAGTCGCTCAGTCATGTCTGACTCTTTGCGACCCCATGAATATGCACACTACTGTGTATCAAATCTATCAAGGACCTACTGTACAGCACGGGCAACTATATTCAATATCTCATAATAACTTATAATGGATAAGTATACACACACACACACACACATATAACTGAGCTGGGCTCCCCTGGTAGCTCAGTGGTAAAGAATTGGCCTGCAATGCAGGAGACCCAGGTTCGATCCCTGGGTCAGGAAGATCCCCTGGAGAAGGGAATGGCAACCAACTCCAGTACTCTTGCATGGAGAATCCCATGGACAGAGGAATCTGGTGGGCTACAGTCCATGGGGTCGCACAGAGTCAGACATGACAAGGAACTAAGCAGCAGCCACAGCAGAACTGAATCACTTTGCTGTAAATGAACTCAAAATTATAAATCAATGATATTTCAATAAATTCTTTAAAAAAATGTATTTCTAGGAAACTCTTAGCCATGCTTGAGAACTTGGGGAATTTCAAAACTCAAATGATAAGTCCTAGAAACTCTGTGTCTGGTAAGAATCAGCTGGGCTGCACTGTCCTCAGTCGTCGGCTGAGAGCACCCTATGGAGTCCAGCCTCAGTGTGAAGATTGTAATGGGTCCAGAGGTGAGGACCTGGCCCAGCAGTCAGCCATGCTCCCCACAGCAGGAGATCTGCACCACCATAGCACCCCCCGCCGCCCCCGTCTACCTGCACTGCACAAATCCATTTCTCCAATTAGGTTTAGGCAAAGTTCCTCCATGGTTCCCATGGGCCTCTCTTCATGAGGGGAAATTTACAGGGAAATTAATGGGATGGATGAGAGTTCTCATCACTGCAGTTGGTCTCAGGGCTGTAACTGGTACCCTCCATTATGCATCCTAAATCCCCCTCACTCTCAGCTACCACTGTGAAATGTCTAAGTGCCTTACCTAGTGTGTTACCTGAATCTTTATTCCTTAAATGTCTCAGGCTTCAACGATCATATGTTTTTCAGACCAAGTTGCTACACACATGTTACCCATTTCATTTCAGTGGGGCAAGGAGGTACCAGTGGGGATCACGGGGTTCCACACTTAGGTTTCTCTGATGCTACTGTGTAAAAGCAGCCCTCTATCTGTCCTCCTATTGATCAAGGTAAATTACCCTGCCATGACCTGCTGTGGTCACCTTTCTTTTGGCCTGCTGCTCCATGGTGGCCCCGCAACAGCCAGAGCTTGTAGTAGATGCAGTGGAACCCTTTCATTGTTCCCTGCAGAGTATTCTCTCTCTGGGGACCAGTACCTCTACCCTTGTAGAGTTTATAGCTGTGGGAAGCACAAAATCCCCAGTCACTGAAAGGGCTGGGAAGCCAATCCTACTCCAGTCTCTGGTTCCAGGTATTCTTCCTGTTGAGAAAATAGCACCATTAAGCCGGTTCTGATTTAATGCACTGAATGCATCCTGGAGGATGGTCTCCTCTCCATCAAGGTGAAGATTTTGAAGACTGCTGTTTGTATGAGCAATTAGACGTGTCCTGGGTTGGCCCAGGGTGCAGAAACAGGAAGAAAAAGAGGTTACAGGCAGGCAGATTTTGACAATAGAAATAAAAATGTCATGACAAACATACAAAATTGGAGTTGGTTGTATTCAGAGGTAGACATTCTGGAATGTGAAGTCAAGTGGGCCTTAGGAAGCATCACTACAAACAAAACTAATGGAGGTGATGGAATTCCAGTGGAGCTATTTCAAATCCTGAAAGATGATGCTGTGAAAGTGCTGCACTCAATATGCCAGCAAATTTGGAAAACTCAGCAGTGGTCACAGGACTGGAAAAGGTCAGTTTTCATTCCAATCCCAAAGAAAGGCAATGCCAAAGAGTGAATATTCAAACTACCGCACAATTGCACTCATCTCACAGGCTAGTAAAGTAATGCTCAAAATTCTCCAAGCCAGGCTTCAGCAATACGTGAACCATGAACTTCCAGATGTTCAAGCTGGTTTTAGAAAAGGCAGAGGAAGCAGAGATCAAATTGCCAACATCTGCTGGATCATGGAAAAAGCAAGAGAGTTCCAAAAAAATATCTATTTCTGCTTTATTGACTATGCCAACGCCTTTGACTGTGTGGATCACAATAAACTGTGGAAAATTCTTCAAGAGATGGGAATACCAGACCACCTGACCTGCCTCTTGAGAAACCTATATGCAGGTCAGGAAGCAACAGTTAGAACTGGACATGAAACAACAGACTGGTTCCAAATAGGAAAAGGAGTACGTAAAGGCTGTATATTGTCACCCTGCTTATTTAACTTCTATGCAGAGTACATCATGAGAAATGCTGGGCTGGAGGAAGCACAAGCTGGAATCAAGATTGCTGGGAGAAATATCAATAACCTCAGATATGCAAATAACACTACCCTTACGGCAGAATGTGAAGAGGAACTAAGAAGCCTCTTGATGAAAGTGAAAGAGGAGAGTGAAAATGTTGGCTTAAAGCTCAACATTCAGAAAACAAAGATCATGGCATCTGGTTCCATCACTTCATGGCAGATAGATGGGGAAACAGTGGAAACAGTGGCTGACTTTATTTTTGGGGGGCTTCAAAATTGATGCAGATGGTGATTTCAGCCATGAAATTAAAAGACACTTACTCCTTGGAAGGAAAGTTATGACCAACCTAGATAGCATATTAAAAAACAGAGACATTACTTCGCCAACAAAGGTCCATCTAGTCAAGGCTATGGTTTTTCCAGCAGTCATGTATGGATGTGAGGGTAGGACTATAAAGAAAGCTGAGCGCTGAAGAATTGATGCTTTTGAACTGTAGTGTTGGAGAAGACTCTTGAGTGTCCCGTGGACTGCAAGGAGGTCCAACCAGTCCATCCTAAAGGAGATCAGTCCTGGGTGTTCACTGGATGGACTGATGCTGAAGCTGAAACTCCAGTACTTTGGTCACCTCATGCGAAGAGTTGACTCATTGGAAAAGACCCTGATGCTCGGAGGGATTGAGGGCAGGAGGAGAAGGGGACAACAGGGGATGAGATGGCTGGATGGCATCACCGGCTCAATGGACAAGAGTGTGAGTGAACTCCGGGAGTTGGTGATGGACAGGGAGGCCTGACGTGCTGCAGTCCATGGGGTTGCAAAGAGTCAGACACGACTGAGCAACTGAACTGAACTGAAAGGTAGTGAGTGTTCAGTGAAGGGTTGAACATTGGAGGGTCTAACAAGAGGCTACTTGACTAAACTTTAGGGGTGTTTTCGAGAGAATTCATTGACTAGAAGTGGAGCTGTTCCCTAGAAATAATCTAAGGGAGCAGCACAGCACAGTGGAAAGGACACAGGTTTAAACCAAAACCTAATAGCAAAATCAGCTTTGTCAAATCACATCATTTCTCCTCTATAAATGGGAATAATAACTATCTACCTTGCAGGGTTTTGTGAAGCTCTAATATGATAAAAAAAATATGTGTCTAATAGAATGTCTAGCACATAACAGTGTTCAATGAAATTTCTTATTATCCTCTGATTTTATGTAGTTAAACCTTATGAAGCAGCCAACATCTGACCTTTATAATCTATAAAAATGGTAATTGCATGTATTTAAACTGATATAATTAACAAACTGTTAAAAGAGATATATTAAAATCTATTTCTAAAATGTCTAAGGTTCTAAGATTCAGATTTAGAATCTGTTATTTACAAATTTTTTGATATCTAATTATTACCTATTACTTAATCATAAAAAAGCATAGCATGATGATTTAGAGATGAGGTATTTTTTGTTTTTTTTGGTTCTATGAAGTTCCAAGTGATTAGGTTGACCTCTGATTTATGGTTCATACCTTGGGTGCAAAACGGTTGTATTAGATAGAATTCCAGAATTCACGTGGCCTGGAAGCCTATGTCACAAATATTGGGTAGGGGAGAATGTATGGCTTAGCATATATTAAGATATAATAAGTCATTATATCTTCCATACCCTAGTCATATGCTCTGACAATTCTAGCAGATTACCAAGGAGAAATTAGGCAGATATGGTAACTGATGCTCTTTTTGTTAACTTGCTCTCTGGGAGCAGCTGAGAACAAGAAGGGGAAATAATTGATATTTCTATAAATCAGAGAATCTCTGTAGGTTGTGTCATAGTTTTTGAAAGTGCTGGAGCCTTAGTATTTGTACTTCACCATAGTTTAGAATTGCAATTTTCTATTATAAGTACTTTCTGCTACCGAAGTCACATGGGTCCTCTTGAGGCACATTCATAGGTATATTTTAAGGCAGCCTATTTTCTGACATAAGTAAGTGTTTGGTACTTTAATTATAACCCATCAACAAAGACCATCTATTTACCTGTCTGTTGATCAAGATTTCTAAATTATGGAGGGTGGAGAAATATAAGTGCCAGCTGTGCTTAAAAGAAATAATAATTTACTTATGCAAGAAAATTATAGAGTATACATAATAAGTTATGATGAGTAATGCTCTAGTAAACCAATTGGATATATCAGTTATACGATTATTCTAGAACATTATATTTCTAACCACTCATATTAAAACAAACCAAAATATTCCACTACCTCGATACTTTGAGGGGGGGGTAGGGGAAGCACAATCAGTAAAAGAAAAAAAAAAGCCCCTTACCTGCAAAAGTGACTACTGTAATAATAACTAATAACAAACTCATGGATTAAATGATAATTTATATTACTTCAGCACAGTATCACTGTTACTGCAATGATTCCTTTGTACATAGAATGCCAAAACAAAAGCAGATTTTCTCACGATAAATACTTAGGTACAGGTGTGAAAACTAAAGAGTTTTTGTCCCAGCACAACTGAGCAGATTAAGCCTAAAACAATGTTTTAAAAATTACCCCGTAAATCCAAACAAAGATTAGTACAAAGTTCTATAAATCAACATCAAGGTCAAAGCCTACTTGTAGGAAAATAAATGCCAGAAAACCAGAAACAGTGTAGCCACTCGTCAATCTAGGAACAAAGCAGACGGTTAAAGTCGGAAGTCACATAAGTAACCAAAAGAGCCAAGGTCCAAACCACAAGGCAGAAGTTATGAGAATAACACACCGGGCTCCAGCCCCTCCACTGGAACGGCAGCCAAGCATGGGTGCCTCCTTACAGAACCCAAAGGGCAGCTGCTGAAACAACAGAGCTTTTCTGTTTCCTGCCCTTTAAAATGGCAACAGAAGATAATTAATGCTCTGTGTCTCTCTGGCATGGTCTGATCAGAGGCAAGCATGGGCTGATTGAGAGTTTGTCCAACAAGATTGGAGGACAGTCTGACTCCCTGGAGGTCATTGTCGTGGAGCATGAGGAGGCAGACAAGTCAGAGGAAGTCAGACAGACTGAGCGCTCCTAAACTAACCTACCTTGGCCAGGTGACTTTTTCTGCATTAGGTCAAGACAGGAGGAAGAGAACAAGGAATTTCAATTGTTCTACATGGCAAGTGTGACTTCTTTCAAGCCACATTTCCTGTATTATGTCTGCTGCGGCTGCTAAGTCACTTCAGTCGTGTCCGACTCTGTGCGACCCCAGAGACAGCAGCCCACCAGGCTCCCCCATCTCTGGGGTTCTCCAGGCAAGAACACTGGACTGGGTTGCCATTTCCTTTTCCAATGCATGGAAGTGAAAGTGAAGTCACTCAAGGCATTAAGAACTGGAATTCAATTGTCTCCAGGGAAGTAGAAATTTGGGCCTGTTGACCTCCTTGATTCAAACCAATGGGAGAGAAACAGCAAGTGAAGGGGGGGAAATGGTTTCGCTGGGTAGTTTGTAATTTTGAAAGACTCCAAAATCCATGTCTACATTATATTAGGAACTCACCTGCTTTGCCTTGACCCCTCCTCCTCCTGATTTCCCACTCCTCTTCTTACCATTGGCAGAGTGTAAAAGAAAGGCTGAGAGGTGTCCAGTTCATTGTCCTGGAAAACTAAAAATACACACTCCAGAGCCCCAGTTAGTGGGCGCCCCGCAGATCAGCAAGTGGAGAGTCTAACATTCCCCTTGAGGGATGGGATTAGGCTAATAATCTTCTCTAACAGGAAGCTTTATTTTTCTGATACTGTCTAAATTTTCCTCTTCCTACTTCCTGTTGCTGCTCACTTCCATGGTTATCACTGTCTGCCCTATAAAACAATAACACCCTCATCAGCGTTCTATTTTGAGACCTGGTTTAGTCAGTCTATATAGTCAGTTCCTTTATATTTAGCTCCTCATAACTTTCTCCCATTAGTCATTCCCTTAGTCATTTTTGTTTGGTTGATTGGTCTTCAGTTTACAATGCTTGGCCTAAGAATGCAAACAGCATTTCCAGGGATAGCTCATATGAGTGGGGTCAGATACTTCAGTCTATAGATTGGCTTCACATATTTCTTAGAAACTGATCTAATCTTTCCTTCTTTTTCAACCCATGTCTCCCTTAGCCTCACACAGTTCTGAGTTCCTTCTGTCATTGTTACTCTCCCTACTGGGAGAATAATTTCTAAATATGTTATAATCCCTAAAACCAAGTACCATGCCTGGCACATCATTGGAAATCAAGATATACTTGATATATGAATGTACAAATGTTTTAAACATTACTGATATGAATTATTTCTAAATTATTTTTTTCTGGAGTTAGGCGATATCTCTATTTTCTATTTTTTTCTGTAATACCTTTAGTGATTTACTTCAATTTATATATGTCATTAATTAGACTGCTGCTGCTGCTGCTAAGTCACTTCAGTCGTGTCCGACTCTGTGCGACCCCATAGATGGCAGCCTACCAGGCTCCCCCGTCCCTGGGATTCTCCAGGCAAGAACACTGGAGTGGGTTGCCATTTCCTTCTCCAACGCATGAAAGTGAAAAGTGAAAGTGAAGTCACCCAGTCGTGTCCGACTCTTCTCGACCCCATGGACTGCAGCCCATCAGGCTCCTCTGTCCATGGGATTTTCCAGGCAAGAGTACTGGAGTGGGGTGCCATGGCCTTCTCCACATTAATTAGACTATTAGATTGCAATTTCATTCTGTATAAGAATTTTCATGCATAGTTTTGCATAAAATTTGTTGAGCCACATGCCTCGAAGTGATTCTTGCCATAGGACTCCTGGCCTGGTAAATGACTAAGAAATCATCTAGTCTGATTCTTAAAACTTTGTAGGTGTGAAAACTGACACCCAGAGAGGATAACAGATTTCTCAGATTATAGACTTGCTTTAAACATTTTGTACAGTAATTTTCATTCACACTTAATTCTTCATGCTGGGAGCTGACACCATCTTATATGTAATGGTCAACTTTTTTACATCCCTCAAGTGTACTTCTTTTTCTTACATTACAGGTCAACTACCAGTATCCATCTGTGGTTTTTTCCCCGTGGTTTGTTTTACACATACTTCTTTTCCGTGGTGTATTTGCTCTTTCACTTCTATATGGAAATTTAGAGTTTGGTCACATGGTGGCGCTGTAGTTAATACATTGATTTTCTTGTGTATTTTTCCATTGCCTTCTTAGCTTTGTTTTTAAATCGCAGTTATGTGAAAAATGTCTTTTAAACCCTGCTGCAGGTGAAATGATTTAATGGCTTTTGGCTTCTAGATTAATTTTAAACATTAGGAACATTGTAAAAACAGACTCTTGCTAATAATGATCATTACCATAATGGCTTGAGGCATAATCACTTACCAACATTAACTGAATGATTAAAATCCATCATGAGTTTAATTTGAAAAGATTTAAGTTCCTTTGCAATAAATGGCTAATGATATTAGCTTCATCTCTGAGAGGCCAAAATTTATCATTATATGACTTTGTATTTCCACGGCTAGACAGATAGAAAACCCACTCTTGTTAACACAGGCCACATCATGCCTGTTGTTTACCAAGCTCGTGGCATCCCCTGTATTAGCACTGAATTGGGCCATATGGCGTACTGTGTATGGGTGACTGTCACTCTTTTATAGCCCTGCTATTTGATAAGTTATTATTGCACAAGGCAAGTGACCTTAGCAGATGTTCAGATTAACTACCATGGTCAGTAAAACCTGTAAGGAAGGAGAAACTAGTTTCATAAAAACTAGGTATGATCTTTATATAAAGATCAGATCTTTTTTGATAAAATATTTTCATAACTTTGTGACAATGTCTTTTAAAAGCGCCTATCCAAAACTTAGCAATAACCATCCAGAAATACACTGTCTCAACTGACGGGAAAAAAAACCAAAAGGAGATTCAGGACCAGATTTTTTTCACAGAGAACCTGCCCCTGGACTTTCAGTCACCTCCTCATTACTTCTTTTGATGAATCATGAACAAAATCTTGACCTGCTACCCAAAAGATACCCCACAAGAATAATGATCTTACTTCCAAAACTCTGTCAGAAAATTAGAAGGGGGAAAAACCCACAACAAACAACAATCCAAACAAACAAACTTTGGCAACTGTGAAAGGAAAAAACCTGAATTTCATAATGGGTGCTGTTTCATTTCCAGAAGTTTTCCCCAAAGGAAAACAACCCAGTAAATAACTTTCACTGATTGGTGTTACAGATTAGCCTTCCAGAGGCTCAGGGATGAATTTTGATCTTTACGGCTTGTTAGCTATTTCCTCCTCAAAAATAGGTCAACATCATTATTTCCAGTTTTCAAAGAGTCAGAGACCCAAGATGGAGAATTAACATGCCCACGATTGTTTAGTGAGTGGGTAGAAGGCATGTCAGTTGGCCAATAAAATGCTAATGTGAAAAGTAAATATCTGCTTTCTAATCACGTTCTTTCAACTGTTTCGAAACTCTATTTCTTTAGATTGCTGGTTTGTGGGTAGGCCACGGGAGGCCTGGATAGGTAAAGAGTTAAAAAAAATTTCCCAAGAAAAATCACATAATTTAAAACTTATACATATAATTTGCTACAATATTTTAATGAAGTAAAAAAAAATCATGGAATTTTCAGTCAAATGACAAGATTTGGTAGCTTCACTGAGTTTAAACTATTCCTCCATTCGTTCACTCACTTATTGAACACAGCTGTGAAGCACCTCCTCTACATGAGTTTCTGGGCATAAGACATCCTAAAAAGCCAGTATTGCAGGGTGAACCCTCTAACGGTTTACCGTACAGCCATTCCTGCCCCTGTAAAATATGTGTGTTACATCCTTAAATAATGTATGTCTTTTAGTTTAAAGAGAGACTGTGAAATTTAGCATAGAATATTAAAATAGAAGCAACCTTGAGAGAGAGCCTAGACAAGGAAACAGAGTCCCCCAATATAAAAATATGTATTCAAGATCTCACAATTACTGGCAAAGAAGCTGAAAACAAATTTTTTTGGAGTTCATCCCATTGTAGGGTTTGCCTCTCAAAATCCTTTTAGGCATCTCCTTTGTGAATCCAAAATAGGAATTTTAACTCCCCAAACCTAAATACAGCAATGGTATGCTAAGATGCATGTGGTTAGGGGGAGGTTGTTGTCTTTTATTTTTTGATATTTGAAGGATAACAGTAGAATAGTGATTTCTGTTTGTATTTATGTTCATCACAGTACAAACTATCTACTGAAATTTTCCATGACTTAAAGAAATGAAAATTGTACTCCCTAAGTCATAAGAAGCTTTAATGACAATTCTAGTGCTTTTATGGACTGAATTTTTTTTCCCTTTTCAAATACAGAAAGGGGAAACAATAATACTTCCTTCTACAAGAATTAATGGCTAGAAATCTGGGCTGCAGTTTACAGAATATTCCTAATAATACTTTAAACATCGTTTTAGGTGTTGCTGCTATGGTTTAAATTTCCTTGTTCCAGTTATTTAGCACCTTTTGGCCAATAAATAGAAGCTCCACATTTGAAGTTGTGCAAAAGCTTTCTTTCCTTTTTAATAGTTATTTTAATATTTTTATCGTAATTTAAATATTTTACAGTAATTAAAATGATATGTGGTGATGATATGAAAATAGTACTACGACAAAATGCAGAGTCTGTGCGGCAAAACAGAGGCTTGTGACACAGGGAGCCAGGTACCCAGCTGCCAGTCCATTAGAGCTTGCGTGTAATGGTCTGACCACTTATCTGCTTAATTTCCTGCTAGCCAGACATGATCACATCAATTTCCTTTACAAGCAAGTATTACATAATCACAACTTTGAAGGAGAGCAAAGTCATTTCTGACTTTGAACGCACTGGAACCATGAGTTAATTGAGCCCCCTCATGGGGAGAACAGTAACACCTACCATGTTTAGAAAGTTTAATTTCGAAGAGGGTGGGCATGCTACATGGTGGAGGACACGTTACAAAAACCTCAGAAATCTCAAGCTAAGCCATATCTTTTTGCTTTTTTTTAATATTTCATACAGAGAAATTTTGCCAAGGGAAGAGAATTTAACAATTTCTTTTAATCCCCAAACAAAAAGGTTAGCCCTTGTCCCCTTACGGCCATACGGCTTCCCTCAGCCAGGGGTAACAATTACACTGTTAAATTCACTCTCATTAACAATTCATTGCTTTTTTGGATCACTCTGCTACATATCTAGAGAAGTTACTACTTAAGCGTGCCTGGATTTGAACATTATTTTAACAGAGTCACATGTTCTCTTCTGTGATTTCCTTCCTTCATTCAGCATTGTGTTTCTAAGGTTCATCCAGGCTGACATATGAAGTGTGGGTCTTCCCTTTCACTGTGGTAGAGTTTTCTACTGTGTGACTTTGGTAAAATTCATTTCTCCATTCTATAATTCATGTATGTTTGAGTTGTTTCCAGCATTTTGTTGTTGCAGGCAAAATTTCTATCTTGCATTCTTGTATGTGTCTCTAGATATACATGTGCAACAGTTTTTCTAAGTTATCTACCTAAGAATAACACTGCTGGGTCAGAAGGCTTTTTTTTTCCCCCTAAGTAGTTGTACCAATTACCCACCCACAAGCAATGGATGAGAGCGTTGTTACTCCAAACTCACCAAGACTTGATATCTTCCAACTTTAAAGAAGTTTGGCCAAACCGAAAAGTAAAGCATGGTATTTTCTTGTAGTTTTAATTTGCATGTCTTTGATTTATAACAATGTTACTCACTTATTTTTTTTGTACACTTTCATATTGCCATATTCATCTTTTTCTATTCACTATAGATTTTTTAAAATATTCTTGATTTTAATCCTCTGTTGGTTACATGCATATAAATATCTTCTGTCAGTTTGTGACTTGAACTTTTCCTTTTTTAAAAAAGGTATACATTATGAATGCAGCACTTTAACAGCATCATCTTTTAGGACTTGAAATAACTCAGCTGAAATTCTATCACCTCCACTAGCTTTGTTCATAGAGATGCTTCCTAAGGCCCACTTGACTTAGGACTCCAGGATGTCTGGCTCTAGGTAAGTGATCATGCCATCATGGTTATCTGGGTCATGAAGATCTTTTTTGTATAGTTCTGCATTTTCTTGCCACCTCTTCTTAACATCTTCTGCTTCTGTTAGGTCCATACTGTTTCTGTCCTTTATTGTGCCTCTCTTTGAATGAAATGTTCCCTTGTTATCTCTAAGTTTCTTGAAGAGATCTCTAGTCTTTCCTATTCTATTGTTTTCCTCTTTTTTTTTTTGCATTGATCACTGAGGAAGGCTTTCTTATCTCTCCTTGCTATTCTTTGGAGCTCTCCATTCAGATGGGTATATCTTTCCTTTTCTCCTTGCCTTTCACTTCTCTTCTTTTCTCAGCTATCTGTAAGGCTCCTTAGAAAACCATTTTGTCTTCCTGCATTTCTTTTTCTGGGGGATGGCCTTGATCACTGCCTCCTGTACAATGTCACAAGTCTCTGTCCATAGTTCTTCAGGCACTCTATCAGATCTAATCCCTTGAATCTATTTGTCACTTCCACTGTATAATCATAAGGGAATTGATTTAGGTCAAACCTAAATGGTCTAGTGGTTTTCCCTACTTTCTTTAATTCTGATTTTTGCAATAAGGAGTTAAAGATCTGAGCCACGGTCAGCTCCCAGTCTTGTTTTTGCTGACCGTATAGAACTTCTCCATCTTCAGCTGCAAAGAATATAATCAATCTGATTTCGGTATTGACCATCTGGTGATGTCCATGTGTAGAGTCTTCTCTTGTGTTATTGGAAGAGGGTGTTTGCTATGACCAGTGCATTCTCTCAGCAAAACTCTGTTAACCTTTGCCCTGCTTTATTTTGTAGTCCAAGGCCAAATTTTCCTTTTATTCCAGGTATCTCTTTACTTCCTACTTTTGCATTCCAGTCCCCTATGATGAAAAGGACATCTTTTGGGGGGGGGGGGGTATTAGTTCTAGAAGGTCTTGTAGGTCTTCATAGAAATGTTCAACTTCAGCTTCTATAGCATTAGTGGTTTGGGCATAGACTTGGGTTACTGTGATATTGAATGGTTTGCCTTGGAAATGAACAAAGATCATTCTGTCATTTTTGAGATTGCACCCAAGTACTACATTTTGGACCTTTTGTTGACTATGACTGAGTAACTGATCTGAACTGAATACATTATGAATAGATGCTCTTAATCTTAACACAGTCAAAGTTACCAATCTGATCCTTTATAATTTGTACTTTTTCTGTCTTGCTTAAGAAATTCTTCCTTATCTGGAATTTTAAAATAAACTCAATTATTTTGTTTTAATTCTAAAATTTTCACTTCCAAGTCCTTAATCCACTTGGAATTAACTTTTAGGTATGATGTAAGGGAGAGAATCTGTCTTCAATGAGAGAGACCAGGGTTTGATCCTTGGGTCAGAAAGATCCCCTGGAGAAGGGAATGGCAACCCACTCCAGTATTCTTGCCTGGAGAACCCCATGGAGAGGAGCCTGGCAGGCTATAGTCCATGGGGTCACAAAGAGTTGGACATGACTGAGTGACTCACACACAGATGGAAGAAATACATTTTAAAATCTGTATGGATAATTGCCCCACTTTGTTCTATAGCTTTGTGTCTTATTGATATTGAGGGAATAATCTATAGGATCAGAGACTAAAAAAAAAATCTAATTTGTAGAGATTCAGCTATTCCAATGCTAGGCCACTTTAGGAAAAAGAGAAGCTGGGTAAAGGGAATAAGGGCTTCCCTGATAGTTCAGTTGGTAAAGAATCCGCCTGCAAGTGCAGGAGACTCTGGCTCGATCCCTGGGTTGGGAAGATTCTCTGGAGAAGGGATAAGCTACCCACTCCAGTATTCTTGGGCTTCTCTGGTGGCTCAGCTAGTAAAGAATCCACCTGCAATGTGGGAGACCTGGGTTCAATCCCTGGGTTGGGAAGATCCCCTGGAGGAGGGAAAGGCTACCCACTCCAGTATTCTGGCCTAGAGAATTCCATGGACTATATAGTCCATGGGGTCGCAAAGAGTCAGACATGACTGAGCAATTTTCACTTTCAAAGGTAATAAAATGACTTCACTGAATCATTCATCCTTTCCCTGCTAACCTGTGTTGCCAACTTGGTCATAGATTAGATGTCCTTGTATGTATAAGGCTTTGTCTGCATATTCAAAACTACTGCATCCAATTACATTAAAATATATTGAATAATTACTATATAACAGGTAGCACTGTATACCTTGGGGATGCAGCAGCAAACCACAGGAAATCTCTGCTTTTGTATAGTTTATGGGAGACAGAGGATAAAGAGATACACAAAGTGTATAAAAGTTTATAAGTCGTTGTGGAGAAACTGAAACAGAGAAGGGAAGTACGAAGCGGGCAGGTCTGGGGAGAGCAGGCATTGCTAGGTTTCACGGGAACCTTCACTATCAGGATGGCGTTTGAGCACTGACCTGAAGAAGGTGAGGAACTGAGCTCTGCTGACAGGCACTACACCAATGAGATGCCATGCGGTATACTTCTGAACAAGGGGCCTTTCTAACACAACCTCACACATACCTACTCCTGGAATCAGTCATGATTAAAGCTTTGCCATTTTTTGTTATTGTTTTTGATCTTTAATGGCAAATTACTGAGAAATAGGTGAAGACTGTGTGGATCACAACAAATTGTGAAAAATTCTGAAAGAAATAGGAATACCAGACCACCTGATCTGCCTCTTGAGAAACCTGTATGCAGGTCAAGAAGCAACAGAACTGGACATGGAACAACAGACTGGTTCCAAAGTGGGAAAGGAGTAAGTCAAGGCTGTATATTGTCACCTGCTTATTTAAATGATATGCAGAGTAACATTATGAGAAACGCTGGGCCGGATAAAGCACAAACTGGAATCAAGACTCCTGGGAGAAATATCAATAACCTCAGATATGCAGATGGCACCACCCTTATGGCAGAAAGCAAAGAGGAACTATGGCAGAAAGCAAAGACGCTCTGGATGAAAGTGAAAGAGGAGAGGGAAAAAGTTGGCTTAAATCTCAACATTCAGAAAACTAAGATCATGGCATCCAGTCCCATCACTTCATGGCAAATATCACATGGGGAAATAATGGAAACAGTTAAAGACTCTATTTTGGGGGGCTCCAAAATCACTGCAGATGGTGACTGCATCCATGAAATTAAAAGATGCTTACTCCTTGGAAGGAAAGTTATGGTCAAACTAGCCAGCATATTCAAAAGCAGAGACATTACTTTGCCAACAAAGATCCGTCTAGTCAATGCTATGGTTTTTCCAATTGTCATGTATGGATGTGAGAGTTGGACCATAAAGCAAGCTGAGTGCCGAAGAATTGATGCTTTTGAACTGTAGTGTTGGAGAAGACTCTTGAGAGTCCCTTGGACTGCAAGGAGATCCAACCAGTCAGTCTTAAAGGAAATCAGTCCTGAATATTTATTGGAAGGACTGATGCTGAAGCTAAAACTCCAATACTTTGGCCACCTGATGTGAAGAACTGACTCACTGGAAAAGACTCTGGTGCTGGGAAAAATTGAAGGCAGGAGGAGAAGGGGATGACAGAGGATGAGATGGTTGGATGGCATCACCAACTTGATGGACATGAGTTTGAGAAAGCTCTGGGAGTTGGATAGACAGGGAAGCCTGTTGTTCTGCAGTCCCTGGGGTCGCAAAGAGTTGGACATGACTGAGCGACTGAAGTGAACTGAGTAAGATTTTTATGAAAATTTACAATCAATTCTATAATTGGGGGTATTTTTATGTTAAAGTAAACTATATATACCAAAGTCTGATTTTTAAGACATTTAGTTCCTTCAAGGCCAAGCAAATTCTATACAGAAACAAAAGAAGATAGAAAAAGAATTCATGAACTGGTCCCTGCCTATATCTCACTTGCCACTTTCCTGGTGTCCCCTATTGCTATTGTTTAGTCACTACATTGCAGTCGACTTTTTTGTGACCCCACGGTCTGTAGCCTACCAAGCTCCTCTGTCCACAGGATTTCCCAGGCAAGAGTACTGGAGTGGGTTGCCATTTCTTTCTCTGGGAGATGTTCCCAACCCAGGGTCAGAAACCTAGTCTCCTGCATTGGCAGGCGGGTCCTTTACTGCTGACCTCCCAGGGAAGCCCTGGTGTCCCCTGCATTCCTGCACATTCTGAACTTTCATTTTCCCCAAAGTTGTCATATCCTTTTTGCTTTTACGCATATATACAGATTGTTTCTCCTCTGTTTGTAATGCCTTCCTACCCGCTTCCTCCTTCGCCTAACTTAGACTCACCTTCTAGCCCTGGTTTAAGCTCCATCACCTAGGGGAAGCCACTCCTAACAAAGACGCCTATTCTCTGTCGCCCCAAGTTCTAAGTTTAGTCATGGCTCCAGTCTGTGCTATGCTGCCTGTTTGTATGTCTCCTCAGCTATAAATGAGCAACTTCTGGGCAGAGGCTATGTATTCCTCATCATGGTACAGGGGACATCCAATTAATATTTGTTGGATTTTATGAATTTTAAAAGTCTTTGGATTTTTTAATACACTCTGGTAGCACTGTGATGATAACTGCCCGTTTCCAAGTTAAGAAGAGCTGTCCTGGAGCCTCAAGTATTCAATGTGCTTGGGAGTGTCCCTCTTTCCATACAGAGCTCACTGGCCCCTCTGAATCTGCCACTCCTTAAAGCTCTTTGTATTTTCTGCCAACTTCTGGTCAAATTATCATAGACTGCCATCCCCTGTGCTCAGGAATCTAAGGGTTAAAATAAAGAGAACTTATTGTATTCAGAGATGTGTGCTTCTGGAAATCTCACTTTTCTGAGACTCTGAAACCCATTCAGACAGATGTGAAGGACAGAAGGTTCCTTAGTTAGGGGAACTTTAATATGTTTACTGCCATATACCTTATTGCTGATAAAGATGACAATATCCTGAGTTTAAATTTTGAGCACTGCAGGATGACTATAATATAATAGCTTTCTTTTGCCTGCCAGGTCACGTGGTAGAATTTGACATTTCACTTCTTAGCACTTTCGCCTTATATTAAAGCAACACTTTCTTCCCAAAAGACGCAGTCACATTTTTTGCTTGGATTTGTACAGTGCTAGTAGATTTCTCTTTCTGCTCGGCAGCTGGCATCTGAGTGCTTTCTCCGATCTCCTTATCACTGCTGCAATCTTTCTTTCACCAGCATGTTGCAACTTTGACTCTTCTTGCCTCCCTAGAGTGTGTGATTTGGTGGAACTGTATCAGCAATGACGTCACCACCACATTTGCTTTGGTGGCTGACGTCTTAGTTTATCAAAGGAAGCATTGTGAAAAATCACACGGGGCAAGATCCATTTAGCTCAGACAGTTTGTATAGTACCAGGGTTGAGAATTCTCAAAGACCATGCTTCACTGGATGTAAAGAGAACCTCAGATATTACGTTCAGTACTTAAGACTACATGTTATTTCTCTTTGGGAGCTGGGAAGGAGAAGGAATTTATACAAAAGCAAAGATAATTGATGAAATACATTCTCTTTAATGATGTGTTACATCAGATAAAATTACCTGAGAACTGACTGTTCTCAGTCTTGGCAGGCCACTGAGTTTCAAATATACCTATTGAAATGATAGGAATGAAACAGCCCTGATGTATTTGTTCCTTATACAGCTCTACAGGGGTAAGATGGGTGTAAAACTTCCAGACAAGGCCATCCTCAGAAACTGACTAGGGATCATAATTCTATAGAACCTCAGAGGTACCTTTTAATCTCAACTTTGATAAATCAGCTCTTGGCATATTTATCAAAACTTTGTTTAGATATTTTCACATGGCTTTTGTAAAATGTCAGATAATAAGTTTATTTATGAATGGGTAAGGAGCTACCTAAATATTTACACATGGAATTGGACAAAAGACTCACCTGCTCTGAAACATCTTTATCACATGCCAAAGAGAGCCTGGAATTCCCAGCCTTTTAAACATTTCTTTGGGTTCAGGTACAGTCTCCCAAAGTTCCCTCAAGAGACTGCCACTAAAGCACACTCATAGAGGAGAAGACGTCAGGCCTAGCTCTCTCACATCAAACTTATAATCAGAATGTATCAATGTACTGGTTTTGGTTTCATTAGGTTTGGCGTTAGTTTTATACGTAATTTATCAGAATCACTAGTTGTCATCCTGGCAATCAGGAAAGAATACACGTAACAAAACAGATACGGATTAGTTCTTCCTGCTTCAAAACTTGATCCACTTTTCTTTAGGGTAGCACTCACACCAACCACACAATCTTAAAATAGGAAGATACGCGGTATTCACAGGTGAGAACCCCAGATGTGCCCTTGTAAGGAAGCCCAGGAGGACACAGGAGCTGGAAAGGTGATCTAGAAGCCAACTGAAATCAACCCCACAATCATTTGCGAAAAAGAAATAACACACCCCTAGACTGGGTTATGGGACCTCAGACACAACACTAAATTTGGCTTTTTTGTATTACTGTTGAAACGACTCCCACAGTCCGCCACCTCTCTGAGCTCTTCATATGCTGGATGTTGAATAACTGTGGGAACAATGAACCTCATCATTTTTTCTGAGGAGTCTTTTTGTTGGCCCCACTGCCCCAGGCATTTGAAAGATAAATATTTTAATTCTGAATTTAGGTTCTGATCAAGAATCTACCAATATTACAGCTATCTTTAAGCCACTTGTCTTTTCCTATCTCTCTACTTTTACTTAAAAGTTTGATCAAATTTGCAAAGCCAGGCATAGCAGTGTGCTATACTTCATGACTCTGAATTCAGATGCTAAGTCTATGAAGTAGGTTGCTGCAGCTCTTCAAAGCCTTCCCCTATCTCTGGGGTGGTTTATACTTCTCTATAGGCAGGAAAATGTAGAGACAAAAATGAGGTGTTGCCCTCCAGAGTCCGTTATCTTGACTCACTGCCTTCCTAGATTCAGTTCTAATCTGTTGACCATGGCATGGTTCATGTTTCATTTGAAGGAGCTGTTTTTTCCTGAGAGGGAGGGAGGATCCTTTTTCTCTGGACACACATTATAAATCTTGTTTTCTCTCGTTACATTCTGTGATTTTATGTGCATCTTTATACAAAGGGACTTTATAGCAGTATCAATTAAGTCCATTTAAGGAAAAAAGTATCACATCTAACTCTATGACTCCTAAAAGATAAGAAGTATCTATTTAACACAATTTTCCTTCTTTCAAATAAACATAGTCACAACTGTATCTTAGTTCCTTTGGGGAAGCCGTGGAAGCCGCTGAATAAATCCAGTAAAGCTTAAAGTTCCTTCCCATGTCTATTTTATGCATGGTTTGTAAAGTTTTAAAAGTTTCTGATGGTCTGTTTGTTCTATACTCACAAATTAACCCCCTCCCATAAAAAAATTCGAAAACTATAGTTAATTCATTCTGGGAGAAAAAGCCAGGAATCTAAATAAGACATTTGTGATTTTAAAAAATATGTCAAATTTGATACTTTCTAATGGGGGGAAATTGCAATTGATAGAGATTTCTGATGTCTAATAAATACATGCATCCAATTAAAACAGAAACTAATTTTAGTAATTGGCTAAATTCCTAATTCTTCTTTCCTCTATGCCATGAACGTAATTGTCTAGCATAACTGGGTATAAAGAAGAAAACAAAAGCAAAAACTCAAGACCTCAACTAGCTTCCTGAATACTGACTCTAGAGTTTTCTTTAGGACTGTACATTAGCAAGGCTGACTTCAAAAGTGATGATTGAAAAGTAAAAGGCATGGTGAGACCCTGCTCTGACCTGAGGTGTTTGAATGCACAGGTAAGAGAAACCTTCACCACACAGCACATGAGGAGGCATCTCCCTGTGGGTGTGCCAGCTGTGAAAGTGCTGCCAGCCATGGCTGCTGGCAGCTTAGGGGTCATGCCATCACTGGTTACATTGGTGCACGCTGCTGTTTTGCAGTCATCTAAGGAAACGGCAATCCACTCCAGTACTCTTGCCTGGAAAATCCCATGGACGGAGGAGCCTGGTGGGCTGCAGTCTATGGGGTCTCGAAGAGTCGGACACGAATGAGTGACTTCACTTTTACTTATCACTTTCATATAACAGAATGAAGAAAATTTTGAAATTTTCTTCTGAAGTTGAGAAAATGTGACCAAACAACGCATCAGTCATGACTTTCAGAGATGAAGTGAAGCCTGCAGCATTTTGATATGATGAGACAGGTCAAATGATTTCTACAGGGTAATCACAATAACAGATTACACATCTCAGTCTTTACCCTCTATCCTTTCACTAGTCTATCTGAAGTCACATTTTCATTCTATAACTCTGGACTCACAATATTTTACATTTTTGGATAGATGCATGAAATGAAAAATCCAGGGCTCCATGTATTTCCAGAGTAGAAAATAGGGTTTTGAAGAATAGGTAATTTATCATTTGACCCTCAGATCAGCATAGAGGTTGGTCAAAGGTGAATATAATATGATCTACCAGTCACAACATATCCAATACCTTCTTAAATGATTCTCATTTCCAGTCTGTAAAACCCTGCAGGGGAATCTGTTGTACAAATTTGTTGTAGAAGAGTATCCTTTTCGGGCACCAAGGAAGACTCATTTATCTCAAATTACTGAACAGAATGAACAAGTCTATTTCAATCTGTTGTTATCCTTCTGAATTAATTTCAGACATGTCACTAATCTTATGGCCCCTATTCCATGGAGAGCTGAAGTGAACTCTCTTTTTTCTCCTCTCTAGCTCTCCATCAGCCAATGACTGCACCAATGACCAATTAATCAGTCAAACCAGTTTTCTGTGTGCATGAGACAAAATACATATAGCTGAGCTTTCTTCAAAAACTTTATAGGGACTGCTTCTTAGAATGAGGTGCTGGCAGTGGAAGGGGAGGAAGATGGAAGGGAAAACATGAGAAGAATAGGGGGGATTTGGAAAGCTGGTGGGAGAAGAGCAAAAACACAGATCTGGAGAGAGTGCTGAGCATGATCAGGTGTGAGAGGGAAAGAGAAAGGTAGACTAGGTCAGACCAGGAGAGTGAGGAGATGGGGGGCCAAGGTGTGTTCTTGAGGCCCTCAAGTGAAAGAACAGAAAAAGCACAAAGATCAATCATTCTTCTCTCAAGGGCTGACTAGGTTTCCGAATATTATTGCCCCATCTCAGCTGAGTGCAAGCATATTTGTGTGCAAAATGTGTCGTGGAACTTCCAGGAGGAAGGGAACTATAGCCCGCATCATGTCAGCCTCTTGTTCTGAGCTTCCACTGAAATTTTAATTGGGACAGGCAGGGTGTGTGTGTGTGTTGTGTGTTGTGTGTGTGTTCGTTCCACATTTTTCACCTCCAATGATAGATTTGAAACAATGTGTTTGTATTATAATAGCTAATGTTTGCTGAGCCCTATCAGTCAGGTACTATGCTTCCCTCTTCACAGAGATGATCTCATTTAACTCTCAGACCTAAGGACGAGGCACAGTTTTACAGATTTCCATTTAACACATTAGAAAGCTAGAGAGGTTAAGTAACATTTCCCAGCTAGTAAGTGCTGAAGCCAGATTTTTCTATCTTAAAATACAGACTCGATAAAGAGTATGTATTTGATCATCTAAGCCCTAGTACTGCATCAAGAATTAAGGCACTGTCAACAAATGCTTAACAATTTTGTAATTAAATTGGCCATCTGCTCATTAATAGAAAGGGGTTTGGATTCTTTTTAATTATGCAGTGAGCATGTCTACTGACACATTAACATCTTAATGAAACCAGTGAATTTCCTGATCCTTCTGAAGCAGTGTATACACTATCTTTCATAAGTCACTGGAGAATATAAAAGCAGAGTGTCAGCTCTAACAAGGGCCTCTCTATCAAAGGGCCAGTTGCAACTCATTCTTACAGGCCTAATTCACTGAATCCCTTCTTTGAATCCTTCCTAATGCCATCATCTAAGAACAACTGAAAATTCCATTCTTCACTGTAGGACTGTCTCTTTTCTTACTCTACTCCATGAAGCCTGGCTGGGCATAGTGTTCCCACTGAATTCAAGAGAGGCTTTAATGCTTAGATTATTCTAAAGGGTGCAGAGTAAGATTATGAGGTGACCGTGATTTGAAAGCAGGAAGAGTTAGAATCTTAATTGGACAAGTCTACCATATTCTTTTACACTCAAACCTGTGCACAGCACTTATACTCTGAAAAACAAAAATACTGTGGTTGTCTTAATTCCATGATCTTAATAGTGTGTTTAATCTTTGCAAATGAAAAAAGGGAGAAAATTTTTAAATGCTGAAACATTTTGCCTTTAACAAACAATTTACATTAAAGTGCCACTATTAGGGCATTATGCTAAGTGAAATACATTATGCTAAATGAAAGACAAGGAAAGTTTACACGTACTGACGGCATGGTATCACTAATATGTTAAATTAAAAAAAAATCTAACTCACAGAAACAGAAAAGTGGTTTCCAGGGTACCTGGAGGGCGCTGGGGGAAATAAGGAGAGGTTGGTAAAAAGATTCAGATGTTTAGCTGTAAGACAAATAAATGTAAAGCATGGCAACTACAGTTGATAACACTGTATATAATTGAAATTTCCTAAGAGGGTAGAATTTTATTGTTCTTCAACAAATAAAGGTTAAATATGTGATGGCTGTGTTAATTAACTAGGTGGTGGGAATCTTTTCACAACGTACATATATATCAAATCACCACAATGTACACTTTAAATATCTTACTATTTTATATGTCAATTATACTTCAATAAAGCTGAAAAAAAAATGGTGCCATTATGTTAATGTTGAACTTTAGGGATCTGACTTTTATCATAGTATCTCCGTTGCTAGACAAAAATTTTCAAAATAACACATATAAGAAACAATGCCCTCTCCTTTAGTTAAACTTTAGCCTAAAGTCAATATTAACTTGCATTTCTACTTTTCCATAAGTCTGGTCTCTGCTGAAACTAGTCACTACATTTCTCAACATCTTATCAATTTTAATTTTGCTCGTATATCTCAAACACTTTCTACATTCCACTGTGCTAAATGCATTCAATTAATCACCTTTCTTTAGTCTCCACACGGGTGCCATATGCTAAGAAGCAGCTTCTCCTGTACTTTGTAGATGAGGGAACTGAAGCGTACATGTCACAGTAGTTAGCATAGGGTGGGGGTGAGAGCTGAGTCACCAGTCTGAGCCAGAGCCCATATTCTCACCCACTACGTGAGGTGACTTTCCCGGTTTAGCTACCTTATAAGATCTTTCAAGTCGAAGAGCACTGGAATCTTGCAAAGATCTGAGGAATCCTGTATGTTGCAGCCAATAGATGGCCTGTGTGTGCTAGAGAATTTGGAGGTAATATACTGCTGCTGCCGCTAAATCACTTCAGTCGTGTCCGACTCTGTTCAACACCATAGACTGCAGCCCACCAGGCTCCCCCATCCCTGGGATTCTCCAGGCAAGAACACTGGAGTGGGTTGCCATTTCCTTTTCCAATGCATGAAAGTGAAAAGTGAAAGTGAAGTCGCTCAGTCATGTCCGACTCTTAGTGACTCCATGGACTACAGCCTACCAGGCTCCTCCACCCATGGGATTTTCCAGGCAAGAGTACTGGAGTGGGTTGCTATTAAGTGATGCAATTCATGGGGTCGCAAGACTGAACTGAACTGAACTGAACTGAATACTAAATGATTAGTCAGGATTCCTGGTATCACCTTTCCTAGAATATCTTACCACAAAATCATAATCAAGTGAGTAAAACTGTTACAAATTGAATCCCAAAGACTGCTGAATCCCAGTTCTCTCTCTAGAGTAGAGCAGCTAAAAAAGAATAATTGGGGTGAGTTTTGTTAGGGTATGAAAAACAGTATGATTTAATGACAAGAACACTGAGCCATTATTAACGGGGATCAGGGTGTTAATGCCAACGAAGTAGATGTGTCAGGCCTCTTGACCTCTCTGGACCCAATTCTGTTCATCTTTGTACCAAAGAAAACATTCATTCATTCAAGACAGATTTATTAAATGCTTATTATAAACCAAGTCCTGTGCTAGATGTTGGGATATCCAAACCCTTCCCATCTAGAAGTTTATAGTCAGGGGGAAAAAAGACACATTAGTAATTCTGGGTGGTGAGTGCAATGATGGAAGTATATAGAACATTCTGTGGTAACACCTGTTAAAGGAACCCAGCTGAGGCATGGGTGGGAGTGTTCAGGCAAAGCTTCCTGGAGGGGATAAGTAAGAATCAACACAAGCCCTTGAAGGATGAAAACAAGTGATCTAGATACAGAAAGGCAGGAAAAAGTGGGCGACAAGGCAGGGGCAAGGTGCATTTCAGGAGGAAGGAACCACGGCCAGAGCCCACGGGTGACAAGGAGCCTGTAGTGTACCTGCAGAACTGAAGGAGATCAGAATGACTGAAACTTTGTGTGTGGGCAGGTTGTGGAGATGTGTGCCTCTGTGTGGACATGGGCAGGTGTGGGAGGAGTGGAGTGATCAGGGGAAGTGGGGAGAGATGGAGCTGCAGAGCTAACCCGGAACCAGTGTGTAAAGAACTTTGAATACCATGAATAATCTGTCCAATAGCAATGCGGAACTGGGAAAGAGTTTTTTTTTTTTTCTTTTGGGAAAGAGTTTTAAAGAAGGGGATGGCAGGATTGATGAGTAGTTTTGAGGGGCATCCTGGCAACAGCATGGAGAATAATTTTGGGGAAGGAAGTCTGGAGGTAAGTAGGTTGAATAGGAAGCTGCTACATTTGTCTAAGGCAGTGGTTCCCAACCCTGAGTGGGCAACAGAATCACTTGAAGGGCATGTTAGAATACAGACGGCAGGGCTCCAGCCCCAGAGTTTCTGAATAGGCAGGTCACTGGTGTGTCCTGAAAAAGTGGATTTCTTACACTTTCCCAAGTGATGCTGGTGCTTCCCATCCAGGGACCGCACTTTGAGAACCATTGTTTGAGGCAATGTTGATTGCTAGTTGTAAAACTCTGGGGTTCCTTCTTACTAAAAGCACTTTTTTCCCTCACGAATATATATTTTGTAAAACACACTCATTCTATCCAAAAACATTTTTTCATAGATGTTGGTCAAAATATGAGGTCAAAAGACCTCATAAAGCGAATTCATTATCATTGTCCTAGATATGTCCTTACTTGTTTCCATTTCATCTCTTCTATTTTCTCAAGTTGAATTTTATTTGATACACCAGAGAAAAATCTCATGGTACATCCAGTAATTTGCAACAGGATTAAAAAGCTGAAATGCCACTGCAGTTGACTAAATCCTTTGTCTGTCTAAAATACAATAGACCAATTGAAGGCTGTAATATTTGGGCTCAGATTTTAGAAATGAAACCTTGTAGAGGAAAAAAAAAAAAGTTTTATCTGCTGTACTTGGATTAAAAAACCCACTCCTCTTATTTTGAGTATGAAAAAAAAAAAAAGAGAGAGAGAGAGATTTTAACTGCAAACAGGCCCATAACCACAAATTCTTTTTCTTATTGAGTATCTAGTAAAGAACATTATATCAAGGAGAAACAATGCCTCTTCAGAAAGGGAAAAAAAAAAAAAAAGGAACTCTGTTACTTTAGAACAAGGCCTGCATGTCCTTAAGAATCAGTATAATTGAAACAAAAAAGTTCTGTGTTAAAAGTTTTTCATTTTAATTACAGAGAATTTGAAAAACCATCTGGCAGCTCTGACTTAATGGTGGACTATTATTCATGCTGCAGAATTATTTTAGCAACATACTGGAGTCTATTAGTGTTAAAACATATACCCATTTCATAAGAAAGATCAAAACAGTCAACACATAATGATTTACTGACACCATCTCTTAGGCGTTTACTTCCAGTGATTCTACATGGATTCTCTTTCCTTCATTAATTTAATATCTGAGGTGCAAATTTACCAATTCTTTTCTCAGTATCAGGCTATTTTCTTTAGAAAACACTGCTTCATTATGCTTGCCCAGAGTGTCCCAGTTATAGTTTGTTAACATCAAAGTTCCCTTGAAAAATGTAAAGATTCCTTCATGTTACTAAAAAATATTAATCATCTGAATCTTAATGAAGGCTAAAAACAGCCAGAGTAACTGATAAAAAGGACTAATGAAGCTGATTCCATCAATTCAGGCATTCTCTCTTTGCTAAGTAACTTCTGTTTGTGAACTCACAATTGGTTTCACTAGAAAGGATTACAGCATCTCAAGCAGTGGGCCATAATTATTATTACAGGTGTGGCCGCAGACTGCAGCAGCAGATGAGCTCATAAGAAACAAAGATTTGCTCTGCTAGATGATCTATCTTCACTCAAGAACAAAGAGCAGCAGCATAAATGAGTTACCGTGTAAACAAATCGAGCAATCACTAACATATACATCAGAGTGTGCTTTGTCAGACAGTATACACACCTCTCTCCAGCACGTCTGTCCTTTACCCTCATGGAGGTGAGTTTCGCTTCTCTGTCCTCTCCAGGCCTCCTATTGGTGGGCAGGGACTGACTGGGTAACAGTAAGGAAGCTTTGTTCCCTTCATCTTTCACCACCTGCCCCAACCTCAGTCTATTTTGCAACCTCCACAACAGGACAACACAGCCAGTGACCCTGAATGAGAATATTAAGGCTTTATTTCCCTCTCAGCTAGGAGGACAGTAAACCAAACTTATCTTTAGGGGTTGAATACTAAAGTGATCAGCACTGATTTTATCTGTCTTTAGAAAGTCCTGTTTGGGTCCAACAGTGAACTGGCTTGGATTTTGGCTAATTGGAACAACGTGTTTTACTTCTTGATTTTTAGATTTATATGAAAGCAATTTACAGGGCTGGCAGCCAAGTCTCCACTGGCAAGGTGACTCAGAAAAGAACTGCAATTATGCAAATGATCAAGAAAAAAAATAAGAGCTACAAGATCTAGTTTGCCTAATTGAGGTGGGGCACTTGTATCCCTTTTCCCTGCTTTGTTTGCTTGTGCTCTCAAAGACTGATCTACTCTGCGTGGGTTGGATGGTCAAGGGCATAGCATTGGGCCCACAGCGGTTAGGGTTTCAGCATGGCCTTTCAGAAGATCATCAAGAGGATTAAAAGCTTTTTCATGCAAGCAAGGATTTTAACTTGGTGTTTATAAACCAACACTGGGCAAGATTGAGGTGGGAAGGATACTATTAAGGAAAATTCCAGAATGACATTTTTAAAGGGTCTTTCATCTTTTCTCAACAATTTTTATTATATGTGAATCAAAGTCTTTAAACAGCTTTCTTCATATCAGAAGTCTGGCTTTGGATACAGAATTGCTAACTTGAGGGTGACAGCTGATTAAAGGGTGTGGGGCAGTGTCATTTGTTTAAGTAATGAATTTTTACTACATGGGCAGGATTTTCTGAGGACTATATAGGGTGGGGAGCATCCTGAAAAATATGCATAGGAGACTATCATATGTCTGTGTCTAAGTAGAATGTGCTGCTGCTGCTAAGTCGCTTCAGTCGTGTCCGACTCTGTGCGACCCCATAGACGGCAGCCCACCAGGCTCCCCCATCCCTGTAGAACGTGTGAAATAGAATGCAGAACGTGAGATAGTCCATTCCTATGGCTCTAGTGGCTAAAATTGCATGCCCTGTACTACTAAGTACAGACAATGGCTTGGCAACTTGGGACTTTGAGGGCAGAGGAGAAAGTTCAGTGTGTACTGAGTGTGGCTGATCAAAAGGGGAGGACAGCAAGCAGGGCCTTGACATTGTAAGGAAAACAATCACAGCATTTTCCCCTCAAGTCAGGGAGACAGAGATGAACGAGAGGGCCAAGCCCCTTAAAAGCTATTAAGGATTAGAGTCACTGACAGGCAAGATCTTTTCAATAGTGACCTCTGCTGTCTGCCAGGACTAGGCCTCCTGGCTTTGGGGTCACAGTGTGCCAGGGGCCTGCAGAAAAGGGGTTGAGGCCCCAGGGGCTTGGCCTGGAACCCCCTTCACACACACACGAAGCCAGTGAGTTGGGCAACAGTGCACTATAAGGCTTGTGCCCCCCAGGAATGTCAAGGCACTGGATTTGGTTTCAGCTTCCCTGTGGGAGGCAAGGACAGAGACAGGCCTCCGCACTTCGAAACCCGTATCTTCCCTAGTTGTTTGCTTTACTCTGAGCTGCTCTGCAAAGGAGGCGCCCTGTGGATTCGCTGCCTGTCGTCAATTTTAAGGGGGCATAGCAAGCACACACAGGAGAGGGAAGGTGTGAGCCTGTGTGGGGCAGAGATGAGGATCCCCACCCCTGCACCCACCCCCAACTCAGGACACCGACCAGCCTGGTCCGTGCTAGTCCGTGTGTCTCATTGGTGATGCCACACAGGGCCAGTGGAGACAGTGTTCTGATCTGGGGAGGAAATCAAGTAAGGCACTCAGACATGGCAGCAAATGGTTCACCCAAATGTCAACAAGTCAAGTCAATGCCTGCGTGGAATTTTTGCCTGAAAAAGTGAAAGTGAAAGTCGCTCAGTTGTGTCCAATTCTGTGACCCCATGGCCTGTAGCCCATCAGGCTCCTCTGTCCATGGGATTCTCCAGGCAAGAATACTGGAGTGGGTTGCCATGCCCTCCTCCAGGGGATCTTGCCGACTCAGGGTTCAAACCCATGACTGATGTCTCCTGCACTGGCAGGCAGGTTCTTTACCACTAGTGCCACCTGGGAAGCCAAGCACTGGGTCTTTCATAAAGACCTATTTCTTTCCTTTAAAAAAAATTGTTTAACAGTTTTTAAATTTATTTTATGTTTGGCCTCACTGAAGGGCATACAGGATCTTAATTCCCCAATCAGGGCTCAAACCCACGTTGCATTGGAAACACAGAATCTTACCACTGGACCACCAGGGAATTCCCAAGGACCTATTTCTTGTCATTTTCAGTGTTTCTGTCATTTCCTTTTGCATCTTTATACTTCATTTTTGGTCTTCCCTGGTGGCCAGTGGGAAAGAATCACCTTCCAATGCAGGAGATGTGGGTTCAGTCCCTGATTCAGGAAAATTCCCTGGAGAAGGAAATGACTACCCACGCCAGCATTCTTGCCTGGAGAATCCCATGGACAGAAGAGCCTGGTGGGCTACAGTCCACGGGGTCACAAAGAGTTGGACACGATTGAGTGACTAAACAATGAAAACAATCAAAGCCTTTCACTAAGTGATAACTTTATTAGTTTTCCTCTCAAACTCATCCCTTCTCCCTTCTATCATTTTCTTCTATTGAAAAATCTGGATTTACCAGGAAATGATATTTTAAACTAGTGTTAGTTTTACTTTCTAATTGTAGCTAATAATGCCATAGCTTTGCAATAAACAACGTGAATAGCTCTGCAGTGTCTGTTGTGTGACATAAAGAATGCTGCAATTATACTATTTATACACTCGTGTTGTTGAAGATACTGGATTTGCTCCCTAAGGGAGCAATCTGCAGGTGATACTAAACTTCCAGAGCCGGCAACCGCACTTGGAGAATGAGTCACAACTTAATGGGAAGGGCAGGAATGAGGTGTTTTTCTATTGCCTTGATTATTCAACTAATGCCTTTCTTCTGATGTTTTTAAGGAAGCTGGGCCCGCCCAAAAGGAGGAAGAGGTAAATAAAGAGGTATGATCTTTTAGAAATGAGCCATAGGCTTTCTGTCTCTAAAAGATATATCATGACACCTTTTCAACTGGTTATCAATTGATTCTAAGTGTTTAGCAGAGGGAGAAGATATAAATATCACTATTTAGGGATGAGATAATTAAGGATTAATAGAATTAAATAAAATTTCTTACTTTCTATGAGAAGGAATGAACAAGGTCATTATCTATCCCTCTATAGTTTCTAAGGCAGGAAAATAAAAATATCTTCCTGTTTTTAAACCCACTAGTTCAGTTCAGTTCAGTTTAGTCGCTCAGTCGTGTCCAACTCTTTGTGACCCCATGAATCGCAGCATGCCAGGCCTCCCTGTCCATCACCAACTGCTGGAGTCTACCCAAATGCATGTCCATTGAGTCGGTGATGCCATCCAACTATCTAATCCTCTGTTGTCCCCTTCTCCTCCTGCCCTCAATCTTTCCCAACATCAGGGTCTTTTCCAATGAGTCAGCTCTTCGCATCAGGTGGCCAAAGTATTGGAGTTTCAGCTTCAACATCACTCCTTCCAATGAACACCCAGGACTGATCTCCTTTAGGATAGACTGGTTGGATCTCCTTGCAGTCCAAGGGACTCTCAAGAGTCTTCTCCAACACCACAGTTCAAAAGCATCAATTCTTTGGTGCTCAGCTTTCTTTATAGTCCAACTCTCACAACCATACATAACTACTGGAAAAACCATAGCCTTGACTAGATGGACCTTTGTGGACAAAGTAATGTCTCTGCTTTTTAATATACTTTCTAGGTTGGTCGTGACAACCTAGGACCAACTCCTTGGAACTTTCCTTCCAAGGAGTAAGCGTCTTTTAATTCCATGGCTGCAATCACCAGTCACCATCTGCACTGATTTTGGAGCCCAGAAAAATAAAGTCAGCCACTGTGTCCACTGTTTCCCCATCTATTTCCCATGAAGTGATGGGACCAGATGCCATGATCTTCATTTTCTGAATGTTGAGCTTTAAGCCAACACTTTCACTCTCCTCTTTAACTTTCATCAAGAGGCTCTTCAGTAGTTCTTCACTTTCTGCCGTAAGGGTGGTATATCTGCATATCTGAAGTTATTGATATTTCTCCCAGCAATCTTGATTCCATCTTGTGCTTCATCCAGCCCAACGTTTCTTATGATGTACTCTGCATATAAGTTAAATAAACAAGGTGACAATATACAGTCTTGACGTACTCCTTTTCCTATTTGGAACCAGTCTGTTGTTCCATGTCCAGTTCTAACTGTTGCTTCCTGACCTGCATACAGGTTTCTCAAGAGGCAGGTCAGGTGGTCTGGTATTCCCATCTCTTTCAGAATTTTCCAGTTTATTGTGATCCACACAGTCAAAGGCTTTTTTTTTTAACCCCTCTAGAGACAGTGAAATTTTGTGCTCAAAATCAAAATCCTAAGATTGTTGTAGGCATCCTATTTCTCTAAGGCATCAATAGGCCTTCTTATATTAAAAACGGCTTTATACAAATATTAAATAGAATGTTCAGGGAAGCCATTGAACGTTTTGGGTTTTACTTTTATAGCTCCTTCTACTTTTCAGTATGGAAGAATATAGTGTATTTTTCAAATAATAAAGAAGTTAAAAAAAAACAACTCTTCAATGTTGTGAGTATCTGAGGTGATCTTTAATAATAGGCATAGGTGGTTGATGGTAAGAGATCTTTAAGCACACACCTACAAGTCCCTCAGGCTTTCACTGTTACCCAGTCTCTTATGCTATGCTAAGTCACTTCAGTTGTGTCCGACTCTGTGTGACCCCATAGACGGTAGGCTACCAGGATCCCCCGTCCCTGGGATTCTCCAGGCAAGAACACTGGAGTGGGTTGCCATTTCCTTCTCCAATGCATGAAAGTGAAAAGTGAAAGTGAAGGCGCTCAGTCGTGTCCGACTCTAGCGACCCCATGGACTGCAGCCCACCAGGCTCCTCCGTCCAAGGGATTTTCCAGGCAAGAGTACTGGAGTGGGGTGCCATTGCCTTCTCTGACCCAGTCTCATAGGATCTGTCATATTTTATTGGCTTCTCATTGGTTAGTCATTGTATGGTTTGGCAACTTACTGAAATTTTACATTTTTGAAAACAATAGTGTGAACAAAGACCAGACTTTCCCTTCAGTTAGGTGTCATTTAATTTGCTCTGAGTGCTTAAAAAACCCCTACATATTCAGCCAATTATATATTTTCTCCCATACTACTTCAGTCTCTTGGTCAGGGAAATTATAATCATGAGTTTGATTTGAGGACTTGGAAGTGGGAGGAGAGGTGTCACTGTAGCCATGGAGGAATAAGGACGGGCTAGTAGCTTGGAGGAGAGAAGGGACAAGGGTTTTCATTACAGTGGGAGCAAATAAATATTAGAATGATTTGGCAGGACTATTACATGCTGCAATGAGGGGTGTGTGTGTGTGTGTATGCGCATGTGTGTGGCGTGGTCTATTAATTCCTTAACATGTAAGCTATCAGCACTGGTGCATTGGTATAGGCAATGCATTTAGCACAATATATAGACCCTTAATAAAAGTTAGGAATATCAACTTAGATTTTTTTTTCCTAATATAGCATTTTCTCTTTTTTCCCCCAGGTAGTCAGTTGAAGATGTATTCTTTCCTTCACTTCAAAGAAGGGACGATCATAAGAATGTTCCACACTTCTCACCTTCCCAAAGAAAACTTCCATGAATAATGGTCTGTTATTTTCTAGTGCTCTCTGACTTTAGGCAAGGACACTTCTATTTTAATTCTGTAATTTTAAAATGTTTTAATTTAGCATCTAGGCAATGGCACCCCACTCCAGTACTCTTGCCTGGAAAATCCCATGGACAGAGGAGCCTGGAAGGCTGCAGTCCATGGGGTCTCTGAGGGTCAGATACAACTGAGCACCTTCACTTTCACTTTTCACTTTCATGCGTTGGAGAAGGAAAGAGCAACCCACTCCAGGGTTCTTGCCTGGAGAATCCCAGGGACAGGGGAGCCTGGTGGGCTGCTGTCTATGGGGTCGCACAGAGTCGGACACGACTGAAGTGACTTAGCAGCAGCATGTACCAACAGAGAAAAATGTCCCCAGATTTCCAAAACTTGTCATCTCAGTACTGGAAAAGATAGGTTTTTTTTGTTTTTGTTTTTTTTTAATATTACAAGTCATATATAAAGTTTAAGCTTAAGTGCTATAAATTTTAGACTTAATTCTTTTGTTATCTTGGACATATTTTACAGTTTTCTAGAAAAGAGATAAATGAGGTCTGAGGAATCCAGCACTCCTATTTTTTACTGTGTTAATAAGCAATACAGTTTTTATATGTAATTACTTTTTCTTCAGTTCAGTCGCTCAGTCATGTCCGACTCTTTGCGACCCCATGAATCGCAGCATGCCAGGCCTCCCTGTCCATCACAAACTCCCAGAGTTCACTCAGACTCATGTCCATCGAGTCGGTGATGCCATCCAGCCACCTCATCCTCTGTCGTCCCCTTTTCCTCCTGCCCCCAATCCCTCCCAGCATCAGAGTCTTTTCCAATGAGTCAACTCTTCGCATGAGGTGGCCAAAGTACTGGAGTTTCAGCTTTAGTATCAGTCCTTCCAATGAACACCCAGGGCTGATCTCCTTTAGAATGGACTGGTTGGACCTCCTTGCAGTCCAAGGGACTCTCAAGAGTCTTCTCCAACACCACAGTTCAAAAGCATCAATTCTTTGGCACTCAGCTTTCTTCACAGTCCAACTCTCACATCCATACATGACTACTGGAAAAACCATAGCCTTGACTAGACGGACCTTTGTTGGCAAAGTAATGTCTCTGCTTTTTAATATGCTGTCTAGGTTGGTCATAACTTTTCTTCCAAGGAGTAAGAGTCTTTTATCAATTAGGTTTTTTTTTTTTTTTTGAGCTATAAACCAAGATGACTGTGACCTGTGAAACTCAGTGTTTTAGTTCCTTTGACTTTTAACAAAGTAGGTCTAACGCTAAACATTAGAAGCTGCAGCATCCTCCTAGAACTTAGAAACAGCAAACATTAAATTCCCAGGGCTGAGCTTTTGAAACCTTTAACAATTGTCCAATGTTTCATTGAGCTATTCAGGATCTCAGCTACCACTGTCACCTGTGAAACAAGTGGTTCAGGATGCCAGGAGAGATGGAGTATCCACCTTAACTTAGACCAGAGTCTAGGAAAAAACTTTCTCAGCTGGTTCAGCTGGAGGCTTTTCTTAGTTGCCTTAATGGTTTTGAGTCAAGAGAAGTTGCTGATTTATATGTAAATCATGATTTCCTAGAAATCATGAGTAATTTTAGGCTATATTAGGGTGTCTAAGCAATAGTTGAGCAGACTTTTGTGGGGAGGCATTAGGCTGGCACACCTGGTTAAATATTGATAAACTTGGGTAGAAGTTTAATAGGTAAGGAAACTATTAAGGTTCATTATTGATGCTCATGCTGCTGCTGCTGTTGCTAAGTCGCTTCAGCCATGGCCGACTCTGTGCGACCCCATAGATGGCAAGGAATATGTTTTGGTATAGGTCTCCTCATTTTCACCACTTTCAATCTTTTGAACTATCTTTCAAAATCAAAGAAGAGATCTAAGTACTGACACTCCCTTCTGGAAACCACCAGGAAAACATAACTTTCTAGCCTTATGTTGTATATTCGCCTCAGTTTGTTAATTGTATTTTGATTTGTCATTGAATTTGCCACTTATTGACTTCTGTGTCCACAACTGAGCATTCTTGTTGTTTTTTTTAAGTTTATGGATATTCTACCTTTCCCCCCAAAAGAATTTAAGTCAGCTTGTAAAAAATAAATCCAATAAAACTTTTTTTCACTTCAAGGCTGAGTCAGAAATATAAGAAGTCCTTAGGGTTCATTTTCCAGTTATTATGCAAAACGTGAAATAACCCATAAGCAGCAAAAGTGAATTTTACTTTCTGCATTGCTTTTGCCCTGGTACTACCATCACAATAATAATCAGAAAGTCTGCCACCTGAAACTAGGCAGAGCTCCCGGGCTTGCCAAAGTCAGTACAACACACCCAGGAGTGTTCTCAGAACACCTTTGATTTCACCACTCCTGGGTGTTCACAGAGAAGGGATGATACTGAAAGGTATGCAGTCAAACAGTAATGGTTAGATGTCATCTTCTGCTGGGAAGTAAGATAATTAAGTAATTGCTTTGCTTTCATGCCACCACTTACAGACACCATAGTCTCTCTCGGGAAAATAATAACCTTTTTAAGTGGACCAAGCCCATACTTTATAGCATATGACTTTTTGGGGGTTCTGCAGTGTTTAGCATTTGAGATTGTATTTTGGATACATTTCAGAGGAGTCAAGCCAACTTGGCATTACTCAGTGTCTGACCAGCCAACCTGGACCCCTTCAGAAGGTGATTTTCCAGGCTGAATTTTTCAGGGCCTTGTTTCCCGCCTCCTATTTCCTTCTCCATTATGTTACTTGCATTCATGGCTTATTAGCAATGCCAGCAGAAATGTTGGCTGCAAAAGTCAGGAAAAGTACAATCAGTCCAAGTTGAGGGTTGCTAGGCATATAGATGAAAGATTTAGTGGGGAAGAAATAACAGTTTTAAATGAATTTTTGAATTCTTTCAGTTTTTATTAACCTATGATCTCTTTGATGTTATTTCCTGGAGAAGGGAATGGCAACCCACTCTAGTCATCTTGCCTGGAGAATCCCATGGACAGAGGAGCCTGGTGGGCTACAGTTCCTGGGGTTGCAAAGAGTTGGACATAACTGAGCAACTAACACTTGTGTTATTTATCAAAGAAAATGGATCTTTCTGTGTTCCTCTCAATCTATGAACGTGATTAAGTAAATCCTTGTTTTTTTTCTAACAAACAGTAGTCAAATATGCACTGTTCTATCAGTTTTCCTACAGTGCCATGATAGATTTATATTCCTGTGAAGAAGTTTCTCCACTTGGTTCCTTCCCATTGATTTCTCAGCCTCTCCATTCTGCCATGCTCTTCCATCACTCTGATACTCTCCTCTCCTCAGTGTCCCTGACATCTTACTGATTACTAAATCCAGTGGATGCTGTCAGTCCTTATCTTGCTGAGCCCCTGCTACGTTTGGTGCTGTTATTCTTTACTTGTTGAAGCTCTCTTCTATAAGATCCACGAAGCTGTATCATTCTAGCTATCCCTGTATCTTTTTGACCATCCTCTTTCTGGCACATCTTCCTCCACCCACGCAATAAATGTTGCCATAGCCCTGGGTTATGTCTTTTGCAAGCTGCTTTTCTCATAAGAGTCACCTGAGTAAAATTCCCCATTCTGATTGAACATGTTCAGTTCAGTTCAGTCACTCAGTCATGTCCAAATCTTTGCGACCCCAAGAATCGCAGCACGCCAGGCCTCCCTGTCCATCACAAACTCCCGGAGTTCACTCAAACTCACGTCCATCGAGTCGGTGATGCCATCCAGCCATCTCATCCTCTGTTGTCCCCTTCTCCTCCTGCCCCCAATCCCTCCCAGCATCAGAGTCTTTTCCAGTGAGTCAACTCTTCGCATGAGGTGGCCAAAGGACTAGAGTTTCAGCTTTAGCATCATTCCTTCCAAAGAAATCCCAGGGCTGATCTCCTTTAGAATGGACTGGTTGGATCTCCTTGCAGTCCAAGGGACTCTCAAGAGTCTTCTCCAACATCACAGTTCAAAAGCATCAATTCTTCAGCGCTCAGCTTTCTTCACAGCCCAACATGTACCTATCTGCTAATGACTCCTGTATCTATCTCCAGTCTTAACTCTCATTCAAGTTTTGAATTTGCAGTTTCCTATTTGTTCTTGCCACCTACATAGCTCATTGGCCCCTCAAACAGAATTGACTGTGTTGAATTTTTGTTTTTTCTTTTTCATTGGCTCCTCTTTGCATATTCTCTTTCCTTTAGTATCTTCACCATTTATCCAAATTAGAAATCTAAAGTTTCACTTTACATTCCTTACCCTCTCAGATGTCTAGACTGGCTAGACTTGCATGCAAATATTTCTTGAATAAATCCCTTTTCTCCATTCCTATCTTGACCTTAGTTGTGGTCTTTACCATCTCTTGCTTGGATTAAGGCAACAGCTTTTTATTTGTTCTTTCTTCCACTAATTGTTACTCCTTCTCAAATCTATCCTCCACAATACTATTTGAAGCACAGTAAATCTTATCTGAAGTAAAAGGCAAATTTGATCTACGTTATTCCCTTGCTTAAATCTCTCAACTCTTCATCATCTACACTATTCTATAGGCCTCATAGGTTAACATTTAAGATTCTTAATGTGAAAACACTTCCAATACTCTGGGAGATGGATCCAAAAAGATATTGCTGTGATTAATGTCAAAGACTGTTGTGCCTATGTTTTCCTCTAGGAGAGGAAATAAAAACAAAAATAAACAAATAGTCAATTCATCTGTGACAAAGGAAGCAAGAATATACAATGGAGAAGAGTTGTCTCTCAATAAGTGGTGCTGGGAAGACTGGAAAACTACATATAAAAGAATGAAATTAGAACATTCTCCTACACCATATACAAAAATAAACTCAAAATGGACGAAAGACCTAAATGTAAGGTTGGACACTATAAAACTCCTAGAAGAAAACATAGGCAGAACACTCTGACATAACTTCCATCAATATTTTTTTTGGATCTATCCACTAGAGTAATGGAAACAAAAGCAAAAATACATGCATGGGACCTAATTAAACTTAAAAGTTTTTGCACAACAAAGGAAACCATAAATAAAACAAAAAGACAGCCTATGAAATGGGAGAAAATATTTGCAAATGATGCAGCCATCAAGGCTTAATTTGCAAAATATACAAATAGCTTATACAGCTCAATATTAAAACAAAACAACCCAATCAAAAAATAGGCAGAAGATCTAAACAGAAAATTTCTCCAAAAAAGACATACAGATGTCCAACAAGAACATGAAAAGATGCTCAACATTGCTAATTATTAGAGACATGCAAATCAAAACTACAATGAGGTATCACTTCACACCAGTCAGAATGGCCATGATCAAAAGTCTACAAATACTATTACCTGCTGGAGAGTGTGTGGAGAAAAGGGAACCTTCCTACACTGTTGGTAGGAATGTAAATCAGTACAGTCACTATGGAAAACAGTTTGAAGTTTCCTTAAAAAACTAAAAATAGAGTTACCATATGATCCAGCAATCCCACTCCTGGGCACATATCCAGAGAAAACCATAGTTCAATAAGATACATGCACCCCAGTGTTCACTGCACCACTATTCACGATAGCCAAGACATGGAATCAATCTAGGTGTCCATCAGCAGACGAATGGGTAAAGAAGACGTGGTGTATATATACATACACAATGGAACATTAGCCATAAATATAAGAAGGAAATAATGCCATTTGCAGCAACATGGATGGACCTAGAGATTATTAAACTAAGTGAAGTTAGTCAACAGAGAAAGACATATCATATGATATCACTTATATGTGGAATCTAAAAAAAATGATAAAAATGGACATATATACAACATAGAGATAGATTCACAGACATAGAAAACAAACTTTTGATTACCAAAGGGGAGGGATAAATTAGGAGTTTGGTATTAGCATACACACACTACTATATAAAAAATAGATAACCAACAAGGACCTACTGTATAGCAAAGAGAACTATACTCAATATTTATAATAAACTATAAGGGAAAAGAATCTATCTGCAATGCAGAAGACACAGGAGACACGGTTTGACCCTAGGTCAGGAAGATCCCCTGGAGGAGGAAATGACAACCTACTCTAATACTCTTATCTGAAACATCCCATGGGCAGAGAAACATGGCAGGCTATAGTCCAATGGATCGCAAGAGCTGGACACGACTGAGAGACTAAGCATAGCACATATTTACAAAACAGAATCACTTTGCCATGCACATAAAACTAACACGACATTGTAAATCAACTACACATCAATTTCGAAAAAAGATTCTTAATATGAAAATAATATCCTCCTCAAGCTGCATCCTGCTCACCACCCCCTGCCATACTCTTTAAGTTTCCGAATCTACTAGTTTTTGTTCCCTGCACGGGCACTGAACCTCTAAGACTTTTTCGTACGGGCTTTCATTCTCAGAATGACCTTTCCTGCCCTTGTTACCAGTGGCTAACTCTTTTAAGACTCAGATTCAGTGCTACAACTACCAGGAATTCTCTAATACCTCCCAAGTAACATTCTGCTCCCCTCCCTTGGTGATCCTGTAACACTAGGTCCACAAATGTGACTGTGTTTTACTGTATTACAAAATCATGAATCTTTACTGAGTCTGTATCCACCACCATAGACTCTAAAGACAGTTCCATACCAGCGTATTCCATGTGGCTTCTGTAGTACCTTGCCCATAATAGCTACTAAGCAAAACCGACTAAAGGTCAAGTATTGACAGGATATTGAAGTTTGCCTTGTCTAAGGTTCTTAGGTACCAGTATCTCTTGATTTACCATTGTTAGAGCTTTCAGTGCTTTGTGATTTCTTCCCACATGCTATCTACTTAAGATACTTTAACAATTACAGCTCCTTTAATGAAACTTTATAATAATAATTCTTCTAAGTTTTGACTTGGAGAAGGCAATGGCACCCCACTCCAGTACTCTTGCCTGGAAAATCCCATGGATGGAGGAGCCTAGTAGGCTGCAGTCCATGGGGTCGCTAAGAGTCGGACACGACTGAGCGACTTCACTTTCACTTTTCACTTTCATGCATTGGAGAAGGAAATGGCAACCCACTCCAGTGTTCTTGCCTGGAGAATCCCAGGGACGGGGGAGCCTGGTGGGCTGCCATCCATGGGGTCGCACAGAGTTGGACACAACTGAAATGACTTAACAGCAAGTTTTGACTCTTCCTTCTTATGAAGACTCTAAGCTATACTTTGGGAGAAAGTTGTATGTTCTCTGTCAGCACCCTGGAAACCCCTGGCAGGGAGGAGGATCACAAGCAGAACAAGTGTGACACACATCTCTGGGATGCCAAGTTCCTTCTGGGATGATAAGTTGCCAGGCACCAAAGTACTGTAACTCGTCATCCTCCGTGAATGAGAGGAAGAGGTGGTGTGGAAAGAACATCCTGTTTTGAAGAACCTCAGTGACTAAAATGTTGTCATCTCATGTTATTTTTTTCTTTCTCATTAGTGCATCTGTTTAATCTTGTGCTGCCCCCAATACTAATACGGTTGATTTAGGTCATTAAAGTCTTGTTTATACAAAGAAGACAGAGAAGAGGCAGAAGAGAATATACAAAGAAGATAGAGAAAGGCAGGACAGTGAATTCCTGGTTTTATAGCCCTAATAGGAAATAGTAGCATAAAAGATTTCACAAGCACCATCTTGTTTCTGGAGATCTTTGAATGATGTAATGCCAATCACAATGACTTTTCATTAGCCCTCCTATCCGAATCACTGTATTACCAGAGGCAATTTACTTCTATTTCATAAGGATACTTAGTTTGAAAATGTTCACCATGACAGTGAAGTTCTCATTAACAACAATATAGGGGTTATGTAAAAAGAGAGTTCTACTAGCAACTTGAATGCCTGCTATATGTCAAGAATGTAGTAAATGCTTTATATATGCTCTCTTACTTAGCATGCACAATAACACCCTGAAGTAAGATCCACTATCCAATTTTTAATATGTGAAAACCAAGCTCAGAGGGCATAAGTAACCATTTTGAGGTTTTACAATTGGTAAGTACCTGCACTTTGATGAACCATCCGTCTGTTTTTGTCTCAGCTTAAGTTCCCTAAAACTCCTTGTTCTGTTTGCTCAGATATAGTTTTTTAATTTGACTCATAGCTATTTTGCATGTTTTTAGCTTTAATAAGCTATGTATTGAAATTGGTGGATGTGTCATTTCAAATTCTTGAGTGATGAGTACATTTATTACTATCAGAGTCTCAAATGCCAGAACTTGACAAATGTCAACAGTAATTAAGTATTAGTATTTGCTGGAGAAGGCAACAGCACCCCACTCCAATACTCTTGCCTGGAAAATCCCATGGACGGAGGAGGCTGGTAGGCTGCAGTCCATGGGGTCGCTAGGAGTCTGACACGACTAAGGGACTTCCCTTTCACTTTTTACTTTCATGCATTGGAGAAGGAAATGGCAACCCACTCCAGTGTTCTTGCCTGGAGAATCACAGGGACGGAGGAGCCTGGTGGGCTGCCATCTATGGGGTCGCACAGAGTCGGACACGGCTGAAGCGACTTAGCAGCAGTAGCAGCAGTATTTACTACTTGTTATTTAAGATACAAGCTACTCAGTATCTTTATTCAGAAGGATCAGGAATACTCTTTCTTTCATGGGTCACATAGCCTATTTTGATTAGTTAGTCCTTATGTTTGTGATGACAGCTTAACAAGCTGATAGTGCTTATCTTTTGGCTCTTCAGTTGAACTTGATTTTGATCTTCAAAATGAAAGGATTGGAGGGGTACTAACTTCACATTGCTTGCTTACTCACGAAATATGATTTTATCAAACATGAGGAAAACCACTTAAAACTGACATTTCTCTTCAAACCATTGGAAAATTCTGTAAGATTCTGAAGCCTGCAGGATCCTTACCTCTTCAGAATGTAACTCAGAGGAAGTAAGCCTTGATTCAGAGACAAATATTGCTAATTAGGAATTCCAACCTGTAGGTTCCAAATCCTTAAATCTTTCTAATAAAAGGAGACACACAGTTTCAATATGAAATTCTATTTTTTTTCTTTTATAAGGGCAGAGATGTATTTCCCATGTTTGAGAAAGTGTTTGGGATTTCCTTACTTCAGTTAAGACATAAGGCTGAATCCCTTCTTTGCTATTTTTTTTTTTCCTTCTTTGCTATTTTTGCAAGTTCATCTTTGAGTATGTAAGATTATCTTCTAAAATATTAGATTAAAGTGTGATTAACTGCACTCTCCTAAATATTATATATAATCTTTAAAAAAAATCAGAGAACATGAGAACTGAGCTTTGTTGTTTCCTTTAAAAAATAAAACAGATGTTCTTTATTAAGGGGACATACCATAATATGTCACAACTTTTCAGAATTGTGTCAAGATTACATTTCAGATTGCCAAGAAGATATCATATCAGCAAAATACTTAGATCCAACCAAGCAGGCAGATAAAATTTTACAGGATATAATACTAACAAGTTGTATAGTTCAAGAACAACTTTTGAATTCACTTAAACCTAGCTGTGCTATGTAAGAAGACAAAGGAGCAGTGAGAACTTAGCTGGGTTTCAGACCCATAAAGCTGGCTCTCAGTAGCATGAGTCACTCGGAGATAAAGGCATCCAGTGATTTACTTGAATTATTCACTGCCAGCCTGGAAAAGATTTGGGAAATTAGTAGTGTACTCACTTTTTGATGGCATGGCAAAAGAAAGGCTAATTCATAAAAAGGAGAAACCCCTTTCATTTGACATTGGATTTCCTCCTAGCTCAAACACAAATGGCATTACTAATAATAAAGCAACGTGCTGGGAGGCTAGATGGAGATTGTGTGCCTGAAAGAACAGGCTACCATCTTTTGAGCACAATGAGGGCAAGCTGGACAATTTTCAGTCTTTAAACAGTCTCATTTGACAGATTTATTTCTTCTCCTTTTTTTTTTTTAAAGAACATTAATAAGAGTTCATTAATTTCCCAAGCAGTTGTGCTTTGTAATAAACTTGACAGCTTCCATTTTTACCCTGTGAAAGATTTTTTGGCCTGGTTAGATGTACGATTCAGCTATATGCAGATTCTTTATGGAACTTTAGAATGATGAAGTATGCTTACAGTGAGAAAGTACATTATCTACCATCCCTTTTCTTGGAAGATACTGACAGTCTGGTTATATAATCTGGCCCATGTGAGAAACCGGGCCATGCTAAATTAACCACAAACTCATCATCATGACACTAGATGGTATCTGAGTCTCCTCTCCAGTGCTGGCACTGCCTTTTCTAAATTCAGGAAAGGGGTCAGGGCTCATGAGAACAGCAATCCATGATTTAGCCCATTTAGGGTGTCCCCGCCAGTAGAGGAATGAACTCCTCAGAGATGGACTAAAACAAACAGGAAACGATTTCTTAATACCAAGAAATTGTGAATCCCAGGCTTCAGGAAAGTCCAGAGGGTGTCAGTCGTTTTCTCTAACCTGAATGTATGTATTTGTCAGGTTACATCTGTAATAGCTGCAGCCGTGTCTTTTGGCTTCTTTGTTTGATTCCTTATTTAGAAAGCACAAACTTCCTGATAGCCACTTTTGCCCGCCATGGTTGCTTCGTGGCTGAAACTTAAAAGCAGTGTTCTGCTTCTGTTTGCTGGCTGCCCACTTTCACAGCCCACTTTCTCCTCCTCCAAGTTCTTGCCCAGGAGACACTAATTTGCCTGGAGGATGATTTCAATTCTGTCCTTGGTTTCCCTCCCACTTGAAGTGTCTCTCTTGAATTGGCGAAGTCTCCTGATACTTGGATTGGAGGAAACTCATTTTACAACCTTGATTCTGCAGCGTGCTCATATCATTCTTAGTTTAATAAGAAACCTTTTTGTTGTTGTTGTTCTTAGCATAATTTGTAAATTACTTCCCAGAGCCACCCTTACTAAATGTCTGTGACCTTATTGTCCACAAAGGCTTGACAAGCAGAAGCTGCTGCCTGGGGGCTGGAATGTACCACTTCCTGTTCTTTCTCTCCAAGCCGAAGCATTCTGTCCAAACAAAAACTCAATTCCATGCACATGTGACCCAGAGTTAGTCTGAAACAAAACTCTCTTAAGATGAAAAACTTTACACATTAACTCCTGGTTTCACTCCATCTACTTACAGTGCCCAAGACCACAAAGAGGGCCTTTTTAAAAGAACCAAAATAAACAAAAGGATGGCCTAAACTGTGGATTAAGGCAAACTAGCAGCCAGCAGCCACAGATAGCATCAGACTAATTGCTAAATCCTGACAAAGTATAAGACTCCAGGACAGTGGTGTCACAGCCCTTTCTAGGACACTACTGAATCCTCTTAGCGTATTTCACTGTAAAGAAAATTAGTACTTGGATCTCAACCCAGGGTGTTCATGATCAGAAAGAACAAAAGAATCCCATGTTTTGACTACAAAAAACAAACAAAAACATGACAACAATACGTCAGTCCTTCTGTTACAAAAACCTGGGATTCATTCTGATGTTTTCGTTATAGCCATGCTTCCAGTTTTTCTATCAATAATTTACTTAAGATATAATGTGAGCCCTACCCAAAGGGGCACTTAGCCAGAGAGTGCACTGAAGGCTGCTTTCTTTTCTTTAGGAGATGAAGCGGTCATAATATGAATGGAGACAGGAAATCACAAGCCAATCACTGACATGGATGGCTTCTCTTAAAAGGGCAAATGTAAAGGGAGAAAAGAGTGAAAAAGTGAAAGTGTTGGTCACTCAGTCATGTCCAACTCTTTGTGACCCCATAGACTGTAGTCCACCAGACTCCTGTGTCCATGGGATTCTCCAGGCAAGAATACTGGGGTCCCTTCTCCAGGGGATCTTCCTGACCCAGGGATCAAACCTGGGTTTCCTGCATTGCAGGCAGATTCTTTACCATCTGAGCCAGCAGGGAAGCCTATAAGGGGAGAAAACATTTTATTAAAGAGGAGATGCCACCCAGGAGAGGGAAGCCATTGGGAAAGGGCGGGAGCTGGAAAGATGGTGATTCTGGGTTTCAAAAGTGATAGTATGTACCTAGTAGATGGCTGTGAAGAGAACTGAGAAGACTGAGCACTAGAGTTATAAATGTCTTGCTTTCTGGACAGGCAGGGCATGAAGACTCATGCATGAGTGTGACACTGGTGGGAGACTGTCTTTCCCCTAAGGACCTCCATGGCAGGCTTCTGCTCCAGCTCTCTTAATGGCCACTGGGACAGTGAACCTTGCCTTTTGCCCTCTTCTGGGGCCGAACTTTAGGACGGTGATTTTGTGACATGAGCAGTCCTTCCCCTTTCTTAAGCCCATTTCTCTCTCCCCCGGTGAGATCCCCAGCACCCAGCATTCATGAGATATCTCATGGTTAGTGGGTAGCAGAGTAGTACCCAGCAGAACAAGTACAGCATAGCCTTAATTTGCACTGCTTAACATCTCTGGGGTACCCAAGACTTGAAAGAGTTATAGCTGACAAGCCTGGCCTGCTCAGTTGCAAGAATCCCTGGGAGAATTCCCATGTATCCCTAGGAGTGGGGAAGTCCCCATTCCTCACCCTGAGTATTTGCTTCCACAGAATAGGATGCCATCTTGGCCCCTGTGGTTGCTACAGAACCCAGGGTTTGCTATCAGATCACATCATTTGCTCACAACTCTCCAAGGTTAGACTCTTAAGCCGCAAGCATCACTCGCATTGTCAGGGCTTTGAAAGAGACCAAATCAGGCAGTATTACCCCTCCACTGACTCTACCATTTTCACGTGTGTTAGGCAATCCCGAATATACAATCAGGAAGGAATGGGAGTCTTGGCTGAGGCACAGAAAGGGTTTTCTTGCAGGTAGAAGGAACATCAAGAACATTAGTGGTACACTGGGGTGATTAACTGGGCTTCCCTGGTGGCTCAGACAGTAAAGCATCTGTCTGCAATGCGGGAGACCTGGGTGGGAGTCCTTGGAATGTGAAACTTTTGGTGCTGAGACTCCAAAATTTCAGGCCAACCAAGATAAAATAAATTGGTCACCCTATTGCACAAAAAACTGTATAGGAAATCACTTCATTTTCCCTTATATGACATAAAACTTTAATTTGGGTTCTGCTACTTTGGAACTTGTCCCCAAAAAGGCTTGAAAAACGCATGCTTGACGAATTATTATAATAGGCACATATGTAGAACACAATCAATTTTAATTTTTTTAAAGAAGTCTTCTGCAAGCACTTACATAGTGATCCAACTCTGTCAAGTTAACATTGTCCTTAACTTGTACTTTAAAGTGAGATTCAAGGTCTTCAACTGGATAGTGCTATTAGAATAATGGTACTAATTATAACTAGGATTTATATAGTACTATGTAACTTGGAAAAATTTAATTCATTTTCATATTTGAACCCTACACCAACTTTGAGAATGTTACTTTTTTTTTTTAATTTAAATGTATTTTATTTTTTTTAATTTTATTTTATTTTTAAACTTTACATAATTGTATTAGTTTTGCCAAATATCAAAATGAATCCATCACAGGTATACATGTGCTCCCCATCCTGAACGCTCCTCCCTCCTCCCTCCCCATACCATCCCTCTGGGTCGTCCCAGTGCACTAGCCCCAAGCATCCAGTATCGTGCATTGAACCTGGACTGGCATCTCGTTTCATACATGATATTTTACATGTTTCAATACCATTCTCCCAAATCTTCCCACCCTCTCCCTCTCCCACAGAGTCCATAAGACTGTTCCATACACATTTTTTTTTTAAATGCAGAAAGTAAGGCTTACAGAAGTTCAAAGATTGACAAAAGGTCATAGAGCTCATAAATAGAATAGGATCTCTAATGCAGTACAAGGCCCGTGCTTTTAAATTCTTAAGAAATATACCAGGCAAAGGGAACAGCATGTGTGAAGGCCCTGAGGTGGGTTAGAGAGAGACTGGCTCCATGAAGGAACACGGTTCTGTAGAACATGTGTACTAAGAGATGAAGCTACAGAGTCGTAGGGTCCAGAAGCAGTGTGCCACGAGGGCGTTGGTAAAGAGCTCAGCCTCTAAAATAAAGGAATGGGATGGTACAGAAGCAGTGTGCCACGAGGGCTTTGGTAAAGAGCTCAGCCTCTAGAAGCTACAGAGTCGTAGGGTCCAGAAGCAGTGTGCCACGAGGGCGTTGGTAAAGAGCTCAGCCTCTAAAATAAAGGAATGGGATGGTACAGAAGCAGTGTGCCACGAGGGCGTTGGTAAAGAGCTCAGCCTCTAAAATAAAGGAATGGGATGGTACAGAAGCAGTGTGCCACGAGGGCTTTGGTAAAGAGCTCAGCCTCTAAAATAAAGGAATGGGATGGTACTGAAACGTGAGTGGAATGACCAAGCTCGCATTTAGAAAAGTTTCTGCTGTTTCTTTGTGAAAGATGTATCAGGAGTGATCCGTTAGGAAGCTATTGAGGTGGTTCAAGCAGACAAAAATGGTGGCTCGGACTCGGGTTGCAGCAGTAAAAGTGGAGAGGAGTAGGTGGATTGGAGAGATATTTAGAAGGTAGAAACATGGACTCGACTGGATGTAGAGAATGAGGGGAAGGCAATGTCAAAAGGATAACTTCAGACAGACAAGGTTCCTGGAAGGAACAGCAGGGCAGGTGTCAGAATGCTGGTCTTTCAAAGGCTTTACAGCTCCACTGGGTAACTTAGCAAAGTGCAAACACAGCCCACTATACAGTGCTGAAGTATCCAGTGCCCATGAGCGGAGACTGAAAAATAAAAATCCTGCATTAGCACAGGCTTCTCCTACTTAGTGACTGAACAACACTCGGAACCTGTTTCAGAGCAGTCAGCTGAAAATTAACCCTTTGATCCAGTTAAAATCTTAAAACCAACTAGGCCTAACGCTATTTAATGGAATACATTGGTTTTTCTGTTTATTATAAGAATTTAAGTATTTTCTCATTTACCAAAATGAAAAATGATTAAGTTTTTGGAGCACAGGAAAACAAAATGGCTGAGGAGAACAAAAACTGTTGAAAAGTGAAGGGATTTTGTTATTTTCCCCTAAAACATTTTCTTGCTTTGGCCAGTGGAAGTGAATTAGTAAGTGAATATGTTCCTATCTACATCTTTAGAGTTATGAAATTTGTCCCTCTCCACTTCTCTGGTAGTAAGTTTAATAGTGTCCCCAGAAATTCACGTCCAGTCCAAACTTCAGAATGTGACTTTCTTCGGAAACAGGGCTTTTGCAGATGTAATTATTGAATGATCTGGAGGTAAATCATCCTGGGTTTAGAGTGGGCCCTAAATCCAACGACTGGTGTCCTTATAAGAGACAAAGGGGAGGACCATGTGAAGACAGAAGTAGGACTAGTTACACAGCCACCAGCCAAGGAACGCCTGGGGCCACCAGGAGCTGGAAGAGGCAGAAGAGGCAACTCAATCCCTAACCACCTGAAGCTTTCAAAGGGAGCGTGGCCTTGCTGACACCTTGATTTCAGACATCTTACTTCCAGATCTATGAGAATATACATTTCTGTCGTTTTAAGCCACCAAGTTTGTGGTAATTTGTTATGGTGGCCCTAGGAGACTAATACACCCACTAAATAAATGTTGAACAATTGGTTTGCTGTTGTCTGTGTTTTGGTTCAACCTTGTTCCCTGATTTCTGGCACAAGCAACAAGGAGTATGTGATGCACTTTTCAAAAGGAAACACTGGCAGAAAGAAGGGTTGGGTGGGAAAATGAGTTCAGACTTAGACATGTTGAGTTTCAGTTGTCTGTGCCATATCTAAGTAGAGACGGTGAAGTGTCAATTGGATATAAGGTTCTGGATTTCAGAATGTTGGTTTGGGCTGGTATATATGCTGGGAGTTGTCTGTGCACAAGGGGTATGTGACTCATAGAAGAGCTTGAGATTGCCAAGGATGTGAGAGCTATGAAAGAAAAAAGATGAACGCTTCATGCAGTTTGCCGCGAAGTTCCCCTGCTTAAACACGAGTAGAAAACAATGAATGCTGGAGAGGGTGTGGAGAAGAGGGAACCCTCTTACACTGTTGGTGGGAATGTAAATTGGTATAGCCACTATGGAGAACAGTATGGAGGTTCCTTAAAAAAACTAATGTAGAGTTACTACAGGATTCTGCAATCCCATTTCTGGGCATACAGCCAGAGAAAACTAAAATTTGAAACGATACATGCATCCCAGTGTTCACTGCAGCACTGTTCACAAGAGCCAAGACACAGAAATAACCTAAGTGTCCATCGGCAGAAGAACGGATGAAGGAGATGTGGCATCTATACAATGGGATATTTACTCAGCCATAAGAAAGAATGAAACGATGCCATTTGCAACAACATGGACCGGATCCCTCATGCTGAAATTAGGAGTTCATTTTGCATGCTACACTAAAAAAAATTTAAAAAAGACTCCACATGCTACAACTAAAAAAAAAAAAAAAACCCAGTGCACCTAAATTATTAAATATATATATATATATGTGTGTGTGTGTGTGTGTGATAAACAGCAAAGACCTACTGTATAGCACAGAGAGAACTATATTCAGTATTTTGTAAACTATAATGGAAAAGAATCTAAGAAGGAATAGATAAGTGTAACTGAGTCACTTTGCTGTACATCTGAAAATACAGTTGATGGTAAATCAACTCTATTTCAATAAAAATTTAAAAAATAATTATACATGTGTAGAGGAGGATAACAGATGCTAAAGGAGAGGAAGAAGGAAAGGTGGAGAAGATGAAAAGCAACAGGAGAAGAGGGTGACATTCATCTGGGGAGGAGGCTACCAGTTAGTTGTGCTGAATTGCGTGCAGCTTAGTCGCTCAGTCCTGTCCAATTCTTTGGGAACACTGAGATGGCAAATAGGATACAGGTTGAACACAGCCATTGGTATTAGCAACACGAAGGTCATTGGTTGCCCCAGCAAGAGTAATTTAGGCAGAGTGGGATTCAGACTGGAACAGTTTGGGAAACATGGACAGATTTGAAATATTTTAATATATTTCCTAAAAGGAAGCAAGTGAACAGGGAATGAGAAAAACTGAGAAAACAGGGTTCACAAAGTTTGGCTGTGAAAGAGATTAAGACAAGAGAATGCTGTGTGTGTGTGACTGTGTGTGTGTGGGGGGTCCTGTGCGTGTGTGTGTGGCTGTGTGCTTGAAAATAAACATGACTTAGGCATGTTTCAATGTGTCAAAAGGAAAGCTGATGGGAAGAATTGTTTGAAGGGAATGAGTGTGAGAATTTGGAGTGGAGAGAGGAGATGATCACTACTGCCAAGTTCCACAGGAGGAGACTGGGAACAGGATTCACTGGGCACATGGATGAAGTTGGTTGAAGGTAGGAAGGGTGATCTTTCTCCCACTGTGACAGCAGCGAAGCTGAAGGCAGACGCGAGGACCTGTGGGCAGGTATAGATTTTGTGGTGGGAAATTCAGGTTGGGAGTTAACAACCTAATAACAACTTTTCTCAGCAAGTTAAAAGGCTTCTGGCTTAAGTTTTCTTCTAATTTCAACTCTCCACTACTTTACACTGAGATCCTCTTCAATGCCTACAATTAAGCCAAATAAGTGGTATTTTAGGACTGTGATTTCTCTAAAACTTCAGACCACATATCTCTATACTGTTTCTGACTAAAGTGTCAGGACACTGTATTGTTCTTATACTGTCTTGCAATTATTTTGGGATATTAACATCTCCAGAACATGGCACACATATCCACAGAAATATAGTGTTGTGTTATTTTCCTGACAGACACAAATTGCAAAAATTTCTAAACAGAAAAATATGGCAACTTCATGAAAAATTGCTTTGGCTATTACCCAATTGGTTCAACCAAAATTTTAAAGATGTACGCATAACTGATGTTTTGTCATTATCCTCAAGGTTAAAACTGACTAAATACTGAATGTCACACATTTGTCATACAAAAGCGTGCACAATTACAGTATACAGCAAGTGGACAGACAGACATGTAGAGAAGTGGTCTGGTCGATGGGTTGGTAGTGAAACCACTTAATTATTCTACTGCTCCTGCTATCAGGCATATAATAACCTGAAGTTAGCAGCTGGCTCTTAATGTTACCTTTGAGTTTTCTGGCTCTTGGCATGAAAGAATTCTGATATCATGCCTGAGCAACATTGACTAATAAACCAGATGCTACTTTGAAAACGTGTGTGGTCTTTCTCATATCCTTTTTTTTTTTTTTTGATGAACTGTTTTCTTCTGAACTTAACCCTTTTGCCCCTTATTGAATTCCGTATGGCATATTCACCCTTGAGAATGGAAAGAAGTATGGATCATCCCCGTTGCTTTCTCTGACACAGCAATTATTGCCTAATAATGGTGTGGTAGAAGTGCAGCATACTTGGAAATCAAGGCTGAACTACTGATGGATATTAATTCACTATTTAATCTAGTGCATTGTTCAGTCACTGTATGTTAGTCTTCCACTCTGTGGTCAATAAGCCATTCTATTCAAGTGTATTACTGTTGGAAGTAGGGAAACTGGCATTCCTTCAATGAGGTTAAGTAAATTTTGCCACACTTTATGCCTTGCTTTATAGATCATGTACATGCTTAGTTGCTCAGTCTTGTCTGACTTTTGCAACCCCATGGACTGTAGCCTGCTGGGCTCCTCTGTCCACAGGATTTTTCAGGCAAGAATACTGGAGTGGGTTGCCATTTCCCACTCCAGGAGGTCTTCCTGACCTAGGGTCTCTTATGTCTCCTGTATTGGCCGGTGGATACTTCACCATTAGCACCACCTGGGAAGCACGAATGTATTCACAGCACAATTCTATGGCTACAAATATAATAGTAATAAAGAGTTTCTTTTAAAGCCTAAAAACTGTTCATTTAAAAATATTCTTGATTTCATCAATCTTCTGATAATAGCAAAATTACTTCTCGTTTACCTATGAAAAGTTGTATTCCATTTGCATATAGAATTTTTCAGTATCTGAATGTTTAGTTGAGAACTTATAATTCAGTGTTTAGAGAATGTTGGGTTTCACTGTTGGAACAGGAAGGTTAAAAATGATAATACAGAGAAAATTACAAATTAAAATCTTCAGAACTGGCAAATTGAATTCATATTATAAACTCCTAAAAATGCTTGTGAAAACAAATGAGCAAACAAAAACCAGAATAAGAATTTGGAAAACAAGTGCTTAGGGTTCTGTCCAACTCACTGCAAGGCATTCAGCAAGTCACTTAATGCCTCTGAACTTCTATTTCCTGACCATAAAAAGAGTGTATCAGACTAGGTGTTAATGCCTTTTTCAGCTCCAACAGTCCCAGAACAACCACATGTTACAATAACTATCAATAATGATTTATATCTTCTGGGAAAAAAGCAGCCACACTAAATTACTGTATTTCAAAATACGAGAAATAATACAGGCATAATGAAATGGACATGGAGTGAATCAGACTGAGGTTCAGATCCTAGCTTCACCATCAGCGGCCTTAAACAGTTTACATAATGCTCTCTGCCTGTACCTTCATTTCTAAAATGGGAGTGATTGCTTTTCCTTGATGGGGCCCATGACAACAAGCAACCAAACAGATGTACAGAGCTTAGCGCAGTGCCATACACAGTAAGTACTCAATAGAGGTTAGCCATTACTTTTGCTGTTTTTATCACAGAGAATTGCTGAAGGAAAAAGGTGTCCAGTACAATTAGGTGCTCAATAGGCAGTACCCATTCTTGACTCCTTTTAAAAAGTATCAGAATTTATGTAATAGGAGTGATCCAGCGGTATAAGACTAGTCATACAGTATGAGAAAAGCAGCATTCAAAAGGGTCAGAAAACGTCTCATCATGAGAAGGAAACAAAGAGTTTCTTGGTAAAGTCAATAAGCCTGTACTGGGGAAGTGGGCTAATGATGTTGACTCAAAGTATAAATCCATTGTGGTTAGTATTAAAAAATGCACCAGGTTAGAAAATTAGATATGGGGAATCAAAAGGACATAAAAACACTGCCAACAACCAGGAATCCAATTCACTCAATAGCAAAAATCACTGATGCAGGAAGACCTACTGGAGAAAATCAATGCAGTGAGAATTTTCCCTTGCATCCAGGTATCAACAAGAAGTTGTGCCAAGCTCTCGTCAACACATTTGCTGTAAATCTCCTTTACCTCTTCAGGCTGATTCTCTTCATCTTGTTACAGATGATGTTGGACTTGTGAACTGAATGATTATTCGGCAGTGCAGTACAAATGTGACTGTGGAAGCCTTTAAAAGCCCCTTAGAATTTCTTTTCTCCTAATTTGGGGATGTACTGAGATGAAGGAATTATGTGACGTAATCTGTTCCAATGTCAGTCAGTTCAATCAGCTCAGTTGCTCAGTCATGTCCAACTCTTTGCGACCCCATGGACTGTAGCACACCAGGCTTCCCCTGTCCATCACCAACTTCCAGAGCTTGCTCAAACCCATGTCCATTGAGTTGGTGATGCCATCCAACCATCTCATACTCTGTTGTCCCCTTCTCCTCCTGTTCTCAGTCTTCCCCAGCATCAGGGGCTTTTCCAATGGGTCACTTCTTCCCATCAGGTGGCCAAAGTATTGGGGCTTCAGTTTCAGCATCAGTCCTTCCAATGAATATTCAGAACTGATTTCCTTTAGGATTGACTGGTTTGATCTCCTTGCAGTCCAAGGGATTCTCAAGAGTCTTTTCCAACACTAGAGTTCAAAAGCATCCATTCTTCGACACTCAGCTTTCTTTATGGTTCAACTTTCACATCCATACTTGACTACTGGAAAAACTATAGCTTTGACTATGTTGACTTTTGTCAGCAAAGTAATCTCTGCTTTATAATATGTTGTCTATGTTGGTCATAGCTTTTCCTCCAAGGAGCAAGGGTTTAATTTCATAGCTGCAGTCACCATCTGCAGAGATTTTGGAGCCCAAGAAAATAAAGACTCTCACTGTTTCCATCGTTTCCCCATCTATCTGCCATGAAGTGATGGAACCAGATGCCGTGATCTTAGTTTTTTGAACGTTGAGTTTTAAGCCAGCTTTTTCACTTCTTCTTTCACTTTCACCAAGAGACTCTTTAGTTCCTCTTCACTTTCTGCCATAAGGGTAGTGTCATCTTCATATCTGAGGTTATTGAGATTTCTCCCAGCAATCTTGATTCCAGCTTGTGCTTCCTCCAGCCCAGCATTTTGCATGATGTACTCTGCATGTAAGTTAAATAAACAGGATGACAATATACAGCCTTGATGTACTCCTTTCCCAATTTGGAACCAGTCTGTTGTTTCATGTCCAGTTCTAACTGTTGCTTCTTAATCTGCATATAGGTTTCTCAGGAGGCAGATCTGCTATTCTGATCTCTTTAAGAACTTTCCACAGTTTGTCATAATCCACACAGTCAAAGGCTTTACTGTAGTCAATAAGGCAGATGTTTTTCTGGAACTGTTTTGTTTTTTCTATGATCCAATGGATGTTGGAAATTTGATCTCTGGTTCCTCTGCCTTTTCTAAGTCCAGCTTGTACATCTGGAAGCTCTTAGTTCACATGCTATTGAAGTCTGGCTTGGAGAATTTTGAGCATTACTTTGCTAGCATGTGAGATGAGTGAATTATGCGGTAGTTTGAACATTCTTTGCCATTGCCTTTCTTTGGGATTGGAATGAAAGCTGACCTTTTCCAGTCCCATGGCCACTGCTCAGTTTTCCAAATTTGCTGGCATATTGAGTGCAGCACTTTCAGAGCATCATCTTTTAGGATTTGAAATAGCTCAACTGGAATTCCATCACCTCCACTAGCTTTGTTTATAGTGATGCTTCCTAAGGCCCACTTGACTTCACATTCCAGGATGTCTGGCTCTAGGTGAGTGATCACACCATCATAATTATCTGGGTTGTGAAGATCTTTTTTGTACAGTTCTGTGTATTCTTGCCACCTTTTCTTAATGTCTTCTGCTTCTGTTAGGTGTATACCATTTCTGTTCCTTATTGTGCCTATTTTTGCAAGAAATATTCTGTTGCTGTCTCTAATTTTCTTGACGAGATCTCTAGTGTTTCCCATTCTATTGTTTTTCTCTATTTCTTTGCATTGATCACTTAAGAAGGCTTTTTTATCTCTCCTTGCTATTCTTTGGAACTCTCCATTCAGATGGGTATATCCTTCCTCTTCTTTGCATTTCACTTCTCTCCTTTTCAGCTATCTGTAAGGCCTCCTCAGACAACCATTTTACATTTCTTTTCTTGGGGATGGCCTCCTGTACAATGTCATGTGAAGTCGCTCAGTCATGTCCGACTCTTTGTGACCCCGTGGACTGTAGCCTACAATGCTCCTCCGTCCATGGGATTATCCAGGCAAGAGTACTGGTGTGGGTTGCCATTTCCTTCTCCAGAGGATCTTCCCAACCCAGGGACTGAACCTGGGTCTCCTGCATTGTAGGCAGATGCTTTACCATCTGAGCCACCAGGGAAGTCCACAATGTCATGAACCTCCATCAATCATTGTTCAGGCACTCTGTTGATCAAATCGAATCCTTCAAGTCTGATGTAATCTATTTCAACTGATATACTCCTTTATTTCCAAATTATAATTCCACAGTTGAAGCTTTCTGTGGTGGATTTGCTTACAGTGAGCCCCTCTCAGTATCACTCCACTCCACCTATTACTGAGAGTTACTCAGGGGTCTCGTGATCTCTAGCAGGATCCTTTTAGCTTTCTTCTGTTCTGCTCTCCCTCTCCATTCCTCCTCCTCTCTCTTGCTCTCTGTCCATCCCACTGTTGATTTTGCTGCTGCTTACACATACAATGTAGCCATTTTGGAAAACTGTCCTTTACTGGCATCCTGCTCTTAGAACTGGGCAGGGTGCCTGTTCTGACCTTCCTCCAGACACATCCTACCCCGTGTTCTGCCACTGGGCCTACCTGCCCTTTTCTGGACTATACTCTGGGTCCCAGAGACGCCAGAATATCCTGCCCAGAACAACTTCAGGCTTCCATCCTGGGCCCTTTGTCCTGAAGCATGAACATAGGATGGCATACCCTACAGGCTCAAGGAACATTTGAGGGTGGCTGTTCGGAGATTGGCCTGGGATATCCACATATGGGTGAGTAAGACCCCACCTCATATGGGACAGAGCCATCATGGGAAGAGAAGGGAATGGGTTGTGGGCAGCAGCCAGAGGAGAGGGAAGAGAAGTCTAAATTTGAACTGGTCTTCCAGGTTGTTATGAAGAGAACAATAGATTTGGCAAGGTAGGAGGACAGGTCATATTCTAGACAATTAGGCAGCTTGATTCACAATGATTAACTATTCAGGTGTGGGTATGCGACTCTCCTTTTTCATCCTGCCAGCTCCTAAGATACTGGGTCTGAGAGAGGTGATCCCACTGATACCTCCTTCTCCTGCTCCAGGGAAGGCTCGGCCCTCACTAATTCTTCTCAGCACAACTGCCACCAGTCAGTGACTTCAGGATGGTCTCTGAAGACCTGCAGTCTCATGCAGAGTAACCAACAGCTGTGATCAGTGCTGGTTACTTTTAGGACCCACAAACCCAGCTGGACTGCAGAGGCCCTGTCCAGCTCCCCCAGCTTCTGGCTTCATAGAGACCAGTTCAACCCTACAACTAAGAATCCTCAAGCACTTCCAAACTCCAGCCTAAGTCCAACTATTGGGAGTCTTCCTTGTTTCTGTTTTAGGTGAAGTCAGACTTGTTTTACTGAAGCCAAGATGATAGTCAGTAATACTAAATGTTTCCTTGAGATTAGACCCCACCTATCCATCCAGCCCCCACTTGTGTGTAATTTGACCACAAAAGCCTAGAAGAGATCATCACAATTTTTCCCTCTATTTCTCAATATCCGGATTTTTCTGTCTTAGCTAGCACATATTCGGGTTACCAACCTATCAGTCCAGGCAGCAGAGCATAAACCCCAGGTCAGTTTCTGGTCACAGCTTAATTCACACTGGGGGAAGAGGGGAGAGGAAGTATGAGACATGTAACTCCTGCTGTCGTAGCCTTGCCTCAGCTCCCAGAATCCTGTGAATAACTAGCTAGACAAAAAAGACACAAACCTTCCAAGAATACGGTATTCTTGATTTTAAGGAGGTCTAAATAAAGACTGGGAGTGTGTGTGTGGTGGGGGGTAGAGTTTTGCTAAAAATCCCAATGATAGAATTGGGTTTATAGCATTATGGAATCCCCAAATATAAAATTATAAAATTAAATAGAGCTCAACATATCCATTGGAAATAGCAGCATTTGGGTTAGATTTTTATAGCCCAGAGCTTTCTGAAAATCTATCTGCATCTATATCTGCATCTGCAAGATAAAAGGCTCACTGAAGTTAATTCTCCCAGAACAAAGTACAGTGCAAACTAGTTGATACCCCTCTTACTTGGCAATTTTCAAAACTATTAGAATCAAATTTCTAAACTACTAAACGGATTAGTGTTTGTTCCTAAACTGAATAATAATACCTGTCTAATCTATAGGATGGACTATAGTGAAGACTGGAGAAGTAAAAGGATGGTGAGCTATTTGGTAACACAGTAGCACCTCTAAAACCATGGGGTATGAGTGGCTTGGTGGCATTACCGTTAGCTATTCCACAAGCAATATTTATTGGGGTTCCAAAAGTAGATGCAAACCATAAAATGATAATACTAAGGTTAGGTAATTCTGTTACATTTCCCTTCAAACCAAGGCTAGCTGTCCTGGTGAACACATTTGGATTTAGGTCAATGTCTTACCGAGTGTCTTCTTAATATAAGCCAGTATGATAGGTGCTGAAACTCAAACCACATTCTCTTGGCTAAAAGCAGTACTTTCAACTGCTCAGCTGTGTTTACATCCACCCTGGAAAACCTATAAGAGCTCTCCTAGGGCTGAAGACCAACGATTTCTTTTGCTTTTCTCCATTTTCCTCCTTAATCATTTTACATGACCATGAGAGAGAATGTTAAGATTTACCTTCATCTAACAAGTGAATCATCATGTTTTGTTTTGTTAGCATGAACACTATGTATAAGACACGATGATCATGGTGAAGACCAGATTCCAGAATCAGCAGACCTGCTTTTAAACTCTAAATGGTTGAATTATTTAATATGATCAAATCAGACTTTGATCATATGTCAAATTGTATTAAGAACAGTACCTACCTCACAGGAGTGCTGTGAGGATTAAGAGGATAAAGGATATAAAGCATTTAGACTAGTAGACTCAAATGTTAATAATTTAAAAATAATAATTACATTATTTCTGAACTAGGTGCTAAAGAGGATACACAGATTATAAATTGAAAGCCCTATTGTCAAGCACAGAATCCTTCCAAAGACAGTAAACTACTACACATCAATAGTGTGGTTTACGGTAAGAGACTGGGCGAAACTGTTATCCAGAATCCTGTCTATGCAAAATGCATCTGAGAAATGGGAAATGAAAAATGAACCAGTTAGATATCATAACTAAATCAGGTATCAAAGTACATATATACCCTGTACAATAATGAGCACAAAATAAACCATGAGTAGCTGGCAACAGATTACAATTGTAATATTCTGCAGTGGCAATCTTGATTTTTCTCACAGAGCTCTATTAATCTATTATTGACCTTTCATAGAGGGGGTATATTTTTTTTTCCATGTTTGTGGGCAGTGGGCAAAGCTATTCCAATTTTATCCTATTCTAGAAGTTACCTTTTAGAAGTTCATTTCTGAGGTCAGCATGCAGTATATAATCAAAGAAATACACAGATTTCAAAGCCACACAAGCAGAGTAGCCATTCCTGGACAATCGCTAACTCACAACCCACTTCAGTAAGGAAGACTGTGGGAAAGCAAACTCCTTCTTGATAAGACAGCCTCTACAGTCTGACACCAATCAGTTATAGACTAACTCAGAAAATGTCCTGGAAAATAGAGGCCCTGAGAGAAGAAAGAAACCTGAGTTAGTACACATAAAGAATTTAGAACAGTCCCGCAAATACGGCAGGTCCTTAAAGAAAGTTATATTATTTTTTCCAGGAAAAGAACAACTTAAACGCACAAAAGAGAATCAGTAGAATCTAGATAGTTTTAAAATGTATAAAACAACTTAGAAATTTAGACCCAAAAAGTATATAAGGATGTTTTATTTGTTAAAAAAATTAATTCCTTACTAAATAAGGGAACTCATAATCCTATTCAAGACCTTTTGCAGTTACTCTCATGTAAGTTAACTCTGTAGTAATCTACATACATAGTTATTTCTTAGTTTTAAATTTGTCATATTCATAAAGTTCCAATCTAAAACCGTTCCAGGTATCATGACATCTGACAGTATCTGGATCTGCTACAACTGTTGGAGTTTTAGCGCCCACCCAGAGTAGGCAGACGAGACAGCATGCCGCCTCGTACAGCCACCTTGAGATGTTTGCTGGGACATGCTTGTGGCATCAGTCATGCACTTCACTTGAGGATAAGATCTCCTAAGCCTTTATGCAAAACCCATGGATGCTTCTTTTTCCTAATTCAATGATAAACATGCATCGAATTTCATATCTCCACAAGGCCATGAATATAAGTCTGGCCATCCAGAGGGAGGTCAATTTTCTACTGATAAATGACAAATGTGTTAGGGGAAGCAATGAACACCTTCAAGCCCCTGGATTGAGACCTGTGCTTTAAGATCAGTGTAAGAGTGAAAAACAAATACAGTTGCTCATTAGGGAAAGTTTTATTTCTCTGATTTGGAATATATTATTCTTGGAGGAAAAAATGCTGCTTTCCTATTACCTATCACTTGAGTTACTTGAACTTTCAAAAGCTCTCAGATACATCCTCTGCTAGTAAACTGTGCAGACTATGAGTGCAAGCCTCTGCTGGTACCTCGATCTGATGACTCACAGGCCAATCTGTGTGGCTTAAACATAATGGCAACCCATGCAGGTGGTTGCTGTGTGGCATATACTGTGCCTAATGTGTATATTCTTCCTAATTCATCCCATATCCTGAAGCAGTTAAGGATGTCTGTGGGTAGAAATATGAATTATACTAGTGCTGTTCTTAACCTGACCTATGGTGAACTTGAATGGGTAAAATACTCCCTGAAGAGAAATTTGCTCCCTATAGAGGTAGGTGTATTATTTCTTTCAAGGCAACAGGATACATTTAGCAACAAGGAAGAGAATTTATCAAATATATCCTGAGTAAGACCTTTTGGAGATTTGTTATATTTCAGGCTTAATATTTTGACTTCTAAAATCGGTCCCTTATAAAGAGAGTAAAAAAGCTAAAAGCTAAAATTAATCAAGAACATAAATTCCGTTAACAAAGTCTTCCCAGTGAAGAAATAAAAAGGGATTTAATTTAGATTTTAGTAAGCAGTCTAGGATGACTTTTACATAAGCTATAAGGCCATAAGCTTGTCCTTAATTTGCCTTGATAAAATTTAATTACTCTCAAACAAAGAGAGTTCTTCCTAACTAGATATGAAAAAATTAAAACACAGCAAATTAACAAAGTAATCTCCAGATAATAAAGGCCAACAAAATTACATGTTGTACTTAAAGGAGTGGTCTGAAAAAGGTACTAACAACTAAACAAAGGAGCTTTAATGTGGCAATATTAGGAGGAAGGCAGCCAAAGAAAAGAATACTGTGTTAATGAGACTCTGCTCAGTGCCTGAGACTTTAGAGGAAAATACAGGACAAAACTAGACCATTAGCAGAAACCCTTGATCATCTACAATCACCCCATTATTCACAGGTGAGAATGCGGAGGCCTCACACAGCACAGTGACTTGTCCAAGGACACAGACACGACAATGTGGCTACTGAGGGCATATGCTGGCCTCTCCTTCACGTTAGGTAATATATGCTATTGGGCTCTTTCTTCTTGCATGTGGAAAGAGGAAGTTTTTAACTGCACAAACATTGAAGATTATTATATAGACTGCAGATAAAATAACTTACTAAACAAAATAGACCCCTTCTACAAATAATGTCACAATTGGTAATGTATGGGGGATATTCTCTGTGTAATTCAACACCAGAAATTTTAGGAAACTTTCTTGGGTGAGAATATCTAATATGTAAATAGAAAAACTATATAATATTTTGATCCAACTTCAACAATAAAATTAAGTATTTAAAAATATGTTGGGGGACCCAAGAAAACATATAATGGCACACAAGCATATGAAAGGATACTCAACATCATTTTTCACTAGGTAATTAAAAATGAAACAGTAACAAGATTCTACTACCAATGTACTAGAATGATTAAAGATCCAAAAAAACTAACAATACTAATTGAGACTGAAATCAATGAAAAAGGAGTTCTCATTGATCGTTGGTAGAAATACAAAATGGCTCAGTCATTTTGGAAGGCAAATTTTTACAAAGTTAAACAGTTTTACCATAAGTTCCAGCAATTATGCTCCAAGATATTTATTCAGCTGATCTGAAAATGTACATCCACCTAAAAATCCACATGCAACTATTTGGAGAAGCTTTACTCATAATTGCCCCAAACTGGAACCAACCAAATATTCCTCAAAAGTTGAAGTAATATCAAAAAATAGAATATTTCCAAAGAGTACATGACAGAAAGCAGGGAGAGACACCTGAAGAACCATCTCAGCCAGTGACCCAGGCCAACATCAAGAGTGATTTCAGCGGACTACGATGTTGATAGTATACATTCTTGATGTGATATGATGAAAATGGCACTTTATCTTGGTGGTCTTCCTCCCCACAATTATAAGCCCAGTCTACCTGGAAAATCCCATGGATGGAGGAGCCTGGTAGGCTGAAGTCCATGGGGTCGCTAGGAGTCGGACACGACTGAGCGCCTTCACTTTCACTTTTCACTTTCATGCATTGGAGAAGGAAATGGCAACCCACTCCAGTGTTCTTGCCTGGAGAATCCCAGGGACGGAGGAGCCTGGTGGGCTGCCGTCTATGGGATTGCACAGAGTCGGACACGACTGAAGTCACTTAGCAGCTTAGCAGCAACAGCACTCATGAGACAAACACCAGTCAAACCCTAGTTGAGGACATTCTACACAATATCTGACCAGTATTCCTCAAAACTGTCAAGGTCATCAAAACAAGGAAAGTCTGAGAAACTGTCACAGACAAGAGGAGCCTAAAGAAATAGAATGACTAATTAAAACATGGTATTTCAGATGGGACCTTAAAACAGAAAAAAGACATCAGGTAAAAACTAAAGAAATCTGAATAACGTATGGACTTTACTAGGTAATAATAATGTGTCCATATTGGCTCATTAATTGTAACAAATTACCATATTAATGTTAGATGTTAATAATAGGGGAAACTGAATGATGGAGTATATGGGAACATTCTGTACCATTTTTGCAATTTTTCTTTAAAACCATTTTAAAACAAAGTATTTTAAAAATGTGTTGAACAGAGTTTCAGAATGGTAGTGAATTTCTAATGTTTTTAGGAGAAATAATGAGATAAGTGTTCCACAATGTTCACAATGACATTGATCATTGATCAATATCAATGATCATCTAGATCTTACCAAAAGTTTTTAAATAATTATTTTTAGATGTGAAAGTATAGGAATTGTTTCAATAGGAACACACCACTGTTTTTCTTTTTAAATGGAATGAATTGGGAAACACTATTACTTTAATTTTAGAAGATATTTATATCATAAAAACAACACTTTTATCACACACTTGAAATTTTTTCAGGTTTCCTTCACATTATTAACTAACTAGCTGGCAACCAGGGAGCAGATTCAGTTCAGTTCAGTTCAGTCACTCAGTCAGGTCCGACTCTTTGTGACCCCATGAATCGCAGCACGCCAGGCCTCCCTGTCCATCACAAACTACCGGAGTTCACTCAGACTCACGTCCATCGAGTCAGTGATGCCATCCAGCCATCTCATCCTCTGTTGTCCCCTTCTCCTCCTGCCCCCAATCCCTCCCAGCATCAGGGTCTTTTCCAATGAGTCAGCTCTTCACATGAGGTGGCCAAAGTACTGAAGTTTCAGCTTTAGCATCATTCCCTCCAAAGAAATCCCAGGGCTGATCTCCTTCAGAATGGACTGGTTGGATCTCCTTGAAGTCCAAGGGACTCGCAAGAGTCTTCTCCAACACCACACTTCAAAAGCATCAGTTCTTCTGTGCTCAGCCTTCTTCACAGTCCAACTCTCACATCCATACATGACCACAGGAAAAACCATAGCCTTGACTAGACAGACCTTTGTTGGCAAAGTAATATCTCAGCTTTTGAATATGCTATCTAAGTTTGACATATCTTTCCTTCCAAGGAGTAAGCGTCTTTTAATTTCATGGCTGCAGTCACCATCTGCAGTGATTCTGGAGCCCAGAAAAGTAAAGTCTGACACTGTTTCCACTGTTTCTCCATCTATTTCCCATGAAGTGATGGGACTGGATGCCATGATCTTTGTTTTCTGAATGTTGAGCTTTAATCCAACTTTTTCACTCTTCACTTTCACTTTCATCAAGAGGTTTTTTAGTTCCTCTTCACTTTCTGCCATAAGCTAAGCTAAGCTAAGCTAAGTCGCTTCAGTCATGTCCAATTCTGTGCGACCCCATAGATGGCAGCCCACCAGGCTCTGCCGTCCCTGGGATTCTCCAGGCAAGAACACCGGAGTGGGTTGCCTTCATGCATTTCCTTCTCCAATGCATGAAAGAGAAAAGTGAAGTCGCTCAGTCGTGTCCGACTCTTAGCGACCCCATGGACTGCAGCCTACTAGGCTCCTCCATCCATGGGATTTTCCAGGCAAGAATACTGGAGTGGGGTGCCATTGCCTTCCGCGTTCTGCCATAAGGGTGGTGTCATCTGCATATCTGAGGTTATTGATATTTCTCCCAGCAATCTTGATTCCAGCTTGTGCTTCCTCCAGCCCAGCATTTCTCATGATGTACTCTGCATATAAGTTAGATAAGCAGGGTGACAACATACAATAGATTAGAGCTTTTAAAAAACTTTTTTAAAATTTATTTTTTATGGAATTATAGTTGAATTATAATGCTGTGTTAATTACCACTTAAAGCAGAAGATGCTAAAGTAGCATTTCTAAAATGCTAAATACTAAAGATAAGATTTCTATCTTTAGGGTTTTTCCACAGTAAAACTCTTCCTGAAATGTATATATTTTCAATGCATTTAATTGTTCAACATCAACTCAGCCAGTTTGCAAATTCTTCATTTCTTTTGCTTCTCTCCCCTTCACTCCTCTCTGCCAATCTCTCATTGGATGAAAAAAAAAAAAAAACTTTTTTACAGGATATAAAGTAATAGTAGAGAATATCAAAAGTATTGTCCAAAATGTACCCTTTTGATTATCTGTAGATTTGACTTTTATATGATTTTTTGTCTCCTACTTAATGCAGTATCACTCAACCACATTACACATTTCCAGATGCCCAGAACTGAGAAGAACTGATCATCAGCAGAAAGCAGTCTTGGCAAGCATGCTGTGCATGGTCAGATGTCTCCTGTCCTGGGTTTCTTTTTGACTGAGTCACAGGCTTGCTCTTGGCCTTGGGTTTGTCAACATCCCCAAAGATCCATGTTAGCTGTGTGCTTAGAGCCGAGGCTGATTTCCAGTGTGACCCGGTCATCGGGTTGCTGTGTCCAATAAGGGATTTTATCACTTTAGAGGAGGATTAATCATCAGTACCATTTGCTCCCACACCTGAGTCCTACTTAGAAGCCTTGGCCCCAAACACTCCCTTTATAAGCTCTTACAAAAGTGTGAGAATCAGCAGCAAAGCCTTGGGCCATTTAATGAATTTACAATGTGTTTGAGAGCAAGAGAAACAAAGAGGTTTTTACAAAAGCTGGCCCAATCTGTAACTGCAGTTCTGGTCAAATTCCAGCACATCTAAACTAGACAGCACACATACTAATTATGCTGTAGTTTCAATACTCTCACTCAACAAGGAACGGAGTTCCTGCTGAGTGCACAAAAAACCAAGTTATCTTTTACTTTCTGTTCTTCTCTCTGTATTTACTATGCATATGCTATATGTCAGTCTTTTCAAATACATTATTCTTCAAAAATTTGTGCTAGCCCATTCACATACCACTTTTTCAACATCTTCTAGACCACCAATCAGACTCCAAAGCACTAGAAAGTTTGCTATAGTGTTTGTGTGGGAGTATATATATGTATTGAGAGAGTGCAGTTTATTTCATAAGTCAACATAAAGAAAGTCTTTTATTTTTGTTGAGAGAATGTCAGCCTTTTTGCTTAAAAGGTAGGGGCAGTCACTAGGGTAAGGGACCCAGTCCCATCTAAAAGGAGAAACATAACCTTCCAACTAAGACAGGAAAAGTTATGATGAGGGCCTGACTTATTAGAGGCAGGTAGCCAATGAGGCTTGCCTGGAAGGCTGGCTGTGCTTTCCCTCTTTTGAGAGCCTGAGCTAAGACAGGCAGAAAGTAGTATTCTTGTGGAAGTCACCACCGTGCCACAATGGCATGGAGTGTGGGTACATTAGAGGATTAGAGGTAAGATAGTGGAGTGAATGAGAAGTGTATCTGCTCATGGTCATGGTACTTCTGCTTCATGATTCTTTCCTTACCCTGTTGGACATTTTTGTGTTGTTTGAGAAGGGAAGCAAAATTTAGAAGAGTTAAAAAAAAATTGATACTTAGGGCTGCTGTAACAAAGCATCACAAATGAGGCGGCTTAGAACAAGGGAAGTTTACTGCTTCACAGTTCTGGAGACCAGATGTCTGAAATCGAAGTGTCAGCAGGACCATGCTCCCACTATGGGGCTAGGGAATAATCTGTTGCAGCCCTTTCTCCTACCTTCAAGCAGTTCCTTAGCTTATGGCTGTATACCTCCAGTCTTCACAGGCTATTCCGCTGCATGCCTGTCTCTGAGGCCAACTTTCCTCTTTTTATAAGGGCACCAGTCATACTGAATTTTTGTAAAGATGCCAGTCATTTTAGGGCCCCAACCTATTCCAGCATGACTTCATCTTAACTAATTACACCTGCAACATCTCTATCTCCAGATAAGGTCACGTCCTTAAATACTAGTGATCAGGACTCCAATGTATGAATTTGGGGAAAGAATACAATTTGACTCATAACAACAAGGAACTTGGGTATACAAGGATTTGGCAATTGTTATGAAGAGCTATTCTTGATGGGTCCTGTGCTGGAAGCCTCCCTTCTTTGATTTGTGAAATAATTAAACTGGTCTTCCAGCCTAGAACATGTTGAAATCATTAACAATGGCAAGGACTTGGACTGCACTCATTATAAATATTTTCAAAGGCAAACTGTCTTTTCAGAAATAACTCATCTGTTGATCAAATGCTCATCTTATTTCAGTGTGTCTGCTGTTTCCTTTAGCATATTTCCAGAATGCTTTCCCTATAATTCTCCATCCTAATTTCCCCTCTAACTTAGTGAAATCCTTGAGGGATGGTCAATGGAAGAGACTAGGTATATGGTAATTTTATAATCAGTAAAGGTATTTATAATTAAATTAATCCTTTATTGATGCTTTTACCTCTGCTGAATCCGTGTATTTTTAAAAACTAGAATAAAAATAATAATTTTAGTTGTATGATATAATACAGAGTGTTTTAGAATTAATCTTGGATTGAATTAGAAGCTCAAGAGCTGCTACTACATCTAATAAACTCCAAATCTCTGATTCTGTACAAGTTCTAATAGTACCAAGTTATTTTTATTGAAAAATTAATCCATCAAAGATTTCCCCTAGTGATCATTCTTATTGTTAATAAACAACAGAATGTAGCACACAAAAAGGAAAAGTAAGGGCTGGGGAAAGCATCCAGATGTTATTTTTTTAATAGCACCTGAACAGGAAGTGAATAATGCTTTTTAATTTTTAAACCTCACAAGAAACCGAGGATTCTATACTTTACCTCACTGACAGAAGGGGTCTGAAAACCTTGATATTCTGCAGATCACATAACAGATGAAGTGATAATTCTAAGCCTTAGACAACTGGCATAGTTGAGGTTTTATGACAAGGTATTCTGGCAGAAGAGAGAAGACCCTAATTAGCAAAGTATCCTTGTTAACCTTGCAAGTATTGTCCTTTTGGATCCCATGAAGTTTTTTAAACAGATGCATCAGTTGTTTAGATCATTTCAGCTCTATGACTTGATCTATTTCCAAAACTGCCTTCAAGGCCCTATTGATATTGCAAATAAGCTTAGCAGAGAAGAAATATAACTGCGTTATGGAAAGTCTGTTGTTTGCAAACCTCTTCTGTACCCCTTTTCTGTAACAAACTATGATTTTCCCTCTGATGGCTAAGGATAAGAAGCTTATGGAAGCTTCCTGATGGGAGAGACTGACTGAGGGGGAAACAGGGTCTTGTTCTGTTGGGCAGAGCCATGCTCAGTAAATCTTTAATCCAATTTCCTGTTGATGGGCAGGGCTGCATTCCCTCCCTGTTGTTTGACCTGAGGCTAAACTATGGTGGAGGTAATGAAGATAATGACAACCTCCCTCAAAAGGTCCTGTGCACACTGCTGCACTCAGTGTCCCCAACCCTGCAGCAGGCCACCACTGATCCATGCCTCTGCTCAAGATTCCTGGACACTCATGGGAAAGTCTGAGTCAGTCTCTTGTGGGATTACTGTTCCTTTCTCCCAGGTCCTGGTGCACACAAGGTTTTGTTTGTGCCTTCCAAGAGTTTGTTTCCCCAGTTCTGTATAAGTTCTGGTTGCTGTATGGTGGAGTTAATGGTGACCTCCTCCAAGAGGGTTTATGCAGACCCAGGTCTGCTGCACCCAGAAATGGTATTGACCTAACAGAAGCAGAAGATATTAAGAAGAGATGGCAAGAATACACAGAAGAACTGTACAAAAAAGATCTTCATGACCCAGATAATCACGATGGTGTGATCACTGACCTAGAGCCAGACATCCTGGAATGTGAAGTCAAGTGGGCCTTAGAAAGCATCACTACGAACAAAGCTAGTGGAGGTGATGGAATTTCAGTTGAGCTATTCCAAATCCTGAAAGATGATGCTGTGAAAATGCTGCTCTCAATATGCCAGCAAATTTGGAAAACTCAGCAGTGGCCACAGGACTGGAAAAGGTCAGCTTTCATTTCAATCCCAAAGAAAGGCAATGCCAAAGAATGCTCTAACTAGCGCACAATTGCACTCATCTCACACGCTAGTAAAGTAATGCTCAAAATTCTCCAAGCCAGGCTTCAACAGTATGTGAACCATGAACTTCCAGATGTTCAAGCTGGTTTTAGAAAAGGCAGAGGAACCAGACATAAAATTGCCAACATCCGCTGGATTACCAAAAAAGCAAGAGAATTCCAGAAAAATATCTACTTCTGCTCTATTGACTACTCAAAGCCTTTGACTGTGTGGATCACAACAAACTATGGAAAATTATTAAAGAGATTGGAATACCGGACCACCTGACCTGCCTCCTGAGAAATCTGCATGCATGTCAAGAAGCAACAGTTAGAACTGGTCATGGAACAACAGACTGCTTCCAAATTGGGAAAGGAGTACGTCAAGGCTGTATATTGTCACCCTGCTTATTTAACTTACATGAAGAGTACATCATGTGAAATGCTGGGCTGAATGAAGCACAAGCTGGAATCAAGATTGCTGGGAGAAATATCAATAATCTCAGATATGCAGATGACACGACCCTTATGGCAGAAAGTGAAGAAGAACTAAAGAGCCCTTGATGAAAGTGAAAGAGCAGAGGGGGAAAGTTGGCTTAAAGCTCAACATTCAGAAAACTAAGATCATAGCATCTGGTCCCATCCTTTCCTGGCAAATAAATGGGAAAACAACGGAAACAGTGAGAGACTTCTTTTTTTTTTTTTTTTTGGTCTCCAAAATCTCTGCAGATGGTGACTGCAGACATGAAATTAAAAGACCCTTGCTCCTTGGAAGAAAAGCTATGACCAATCTAGACAGCATATGATGGACTATAAAGAAAGCTGAGCAATGAAGAATTGATGTTTTTGAAATGTGGTGTTGGAGAAGACTCTTTTAGAGTCCCTTGGACTGCAAGGAGATCCAACCAGCCAATCCTAAAGGAAATCATTTCTGAATTGTCATTGGAAGGACTGATGCTAAAGCTGAAACTCCAATTCTTTGGCCACCTGATGTGAAGAACTGACTTATTGGAAAAGACCCTGATGCTGGGAAAGATTGAAGGCAGGAAGAGAAGGGGATGACAGAAGATGAGATGGCTGGATGGGTCACCGACTCTATGGACATGAGTTTGTATAAGCTCCAGGATTTGGAGATGGACAGAGAAGCCTGGTGTGCTGCAGTCCATGGGGTTGCAAAGAGTTGGACACGACTGAGAGACTGAAATGAACTGATGATCGCCCCTCTATATCCAGGGCAGTTTGATTCCAGGGTCCCCTAGGGACACAAACATCCAAGGATTTTCAAGTTTCTTATATAAAATGATGCAGTACAGTCGGCCCTCCAAATCTGCAAATTCCATATCCAAGGATTCAACTAAGGGTTTGACTTTACTTAGTATCTACGTTTTTTTTTTTTTTTTTTTTCTTTCAATGATACATACTGAAGCACTGTCCTTCAATGCCATACTTCCTTTCAGAGGTTCTGGATATGGAGTGACTATGTGGAGTAAGATGGTATCTAACCATGTGGCCTGGGCTTTTGCTTTCCTAGTTTTTGCACAGTTGAGAAGCTGAGAGTTAAAAAAAGGAAGGATGGTGATAAAATACAGTCAGGCCTGGAGAGGGGTGGTTAAGTTTGGCCTGATCCTGGCTGCCCAAAGTTTGCAGTGTCCTTGTGGAACCTAGTCAGTTCCCAGTCCAAGGGGAGTCTGGCATCTAGCTGCCTCTGATATAGACTTGAGGCATGGAGAGAGGAGGGCTTGAATTTGGCCAGGGCATTTGCCCAGAATGTTTCCCTTACATTCTGAGATGAGATAAATGGAGCTTCGAGTCAACTTGAATCACAGTGGGTGTCAGAGGGAAAGCAAGGATTTGGTGGCTCTTAGGAGTTTCATTGTTACTATAAGGGAACTATTAAGTTCAGTGCCTTACTATTGACAATCAGAACTAAGCCCTCTTGTCTCCTGTGGCCAACTTGCCCAAGGAGCTTCAGACCACTAAGTAACAGTTTGCCAAATACATCAATTACCTTTCAGCTATTTATTCTCTGCCTTTTTATTCTGTTCACAGGGTTTAGGTCAGGAGGAGAAGGGGGCAATAGCAGATAAGGTGGTTGGATGGCATCACTGATTCAGTGGTTGAGTTTGAGCAAACTCCAGGAGATAGTGAAGGACAGGGAAGTCTGGCATGCTACAGTCCATGTGATTGCAAAGAATTGGACATGGACTTACTGACTGAACAATTTGTTCTCTAGGAGCCTGGCATTTCTGAAAACACTAAAACTTCACAATCTAGAAACTATTACATGCTCTTTTATTTTGCTTGTTCCTTCTTACAACCATAAGAAAGCAAGTATAGTTGCAGGGTTTTACCTCAATGGCATTTGCAGCTTAGAGTCCATTGTGTAGTAAAAACAGCGACTATAGACAAATGAAGGAAGTATCAAGAAAGAGAACAACAATATTATTAGGTATTGGCCTTTCCTGAAGGTTTCCTCTGTATCAGACATTGAGTTAAGCATTGTACAGCTATTATTTTAGTTACCCTTTACAATAGCCTGAGGAGGTAGATTTGAGGGTTATGTGTCTGTAAGGTCATATGTGTCTGTAGTGGTAAATGGGATTCAGACCTATGACTGTTTAATTACAAGTCAAGTTCATGAGAACTGTGCTAAATAAACTGCCTGTCATACTTCACCTGGAAAAAGCAATGGCAACCCACTCCAGTACTCTTGCCTGGAAAATCCCATGGATGGAGGAGCCTGGTAGGCTACAGTCCATGGGGTTGTTAAGAGTCAGACAACACTGAGGCAACTTAACAGCAGCAGCAGCAGCATACTTTACCTCCTTTCTTCAGTTTACGATGGAAATAGAAATACAGGAAGAAAATGAATGATTACAAACCATCAAGGCAATTAAAAAGTGGTTAGAATGTATGTATCTTCTGCTTATTAGCTGTAATTTGCTGTCTACTACACTTCTGGTTTATGACTGCTCACCATCATGGTTCATGAGTGTATAACTCTTAACACTAGTAAATTTAGTCTAGAGAATGCAGTTTTTGATGAATGAAAATATGTGAGAGAGACTTTAGACTGGTTTCCCGACTTAAGACTCTTCCTGAGATATGGACCCTCAAATACTTGGTCAGCTTCCCTCCTGTGCATTTCCAGACTAAAGCCAAAAGGACACCTGTGCAGGATGGACTGGTTCATATTAGCATCTGTTCACTGGATGTAGGTTTGAGTGCTTATGATCTGCCCTATAGTATCCACAATTGATTTTCTACCTTGAAGCCTAGAGTCCTGAAAATTTGAACTGTGACCCAATCTGGTTATAAGGACAAAAAGAAATTTACAATAGGGGAACTGAATGTTATGCAATATAGGATTTATTAGCCACTACATTACAAGTGGAAAATGAAACGTGGACTCCCTGAGATTATCTGGAACTCTGCATTGCCTCAAAAGAGAAGGGCTTTGTGTATGTGCTTTTTTGTTATTGTTGTTTAGTTGTTAGGTCGTGTCCAACTCTTTTGAGACCCCATGGACTGTAGCCCGCCTGGTTCCTCTGTCCATGGGATTTCCCAGGCAAAGAAAACAGGAGTGGGTTGCCATTTTCTTTTCCAAGGAATCTTTCCAACCAAGGGATCGAACCCAGGTCTCCTTCATTGCAGGTGGATTCTTTACCATCTAAAGCCACCAGGGAAGCCCATGTCCTTTTTGGAAGTACAATTTGTACCACTGTATCAGAAAAAATAAAACACCCAGGAATAAACCTACATAAGGAGTGAAGTCAAGTGGGCCTTAGGAAGTACTACTATGACCAAAGCTAGTGGAGGTGATGGAATTCTGGCTATTTCTAATACTAAAATAGGATGCTGTTAAAGTGCTAAACTCAATATGCAAGCCAATTTGGAAAACTCAGCAGTGACCACAGGACTGGAAAAAGTCAGTTTTCATTCTAAACCCAAAGAAGAGTAATGCCAAAGAATGTTCAAACTACCACACAATTGCACTCATTTCACATGCTAGCAAGGCAATGTTCAAAAGCTTTCAATCTAGGCTTCAACAATATGTGAACTGAGAACTTCCAGATGTACAAGCTAGATTTAGAAAAGGCAGAGGAAACAGAGATTAAATTGCCAACATCTGGTTGATCATAGAAAAAGCAAGGGAATTCCCCCCCGAAAAAAAAAATCTGCTTCATTGACTACGCTAAAGCCTTTGGCTGTGTGGATCACAACAAACTGGAAAATTCTGAAAGAGGTGGAAATACCAGACCACCTTATCTGCCTCCTGAGAAACCTGTATGCAGGTCAAGAAGCAATAGTTAGAACCAGACATGGAACAATGGACTGGTTCAAAATTGGGAAATGAGTACTTAAAGGCTGTATTTTGTCACCCTACTTATATAAGTTTCAGAATACATCACGCAAAATGCTGGGATGGATGAGGCTCAAGCTAGAATCAAGATTGCCAGGAGAAATATCAAAAACCTCAGATATGCAGATGACACCAACCTAATTGCAGAAAGAGAAGAGGAACTAAAGAGGCTCTTGATGAAGGTGAAAGAGGAGAGTGAAAAAAAAAGCTGGCTTAAAACTCAACATTCAAAAAACTAAGATCATGGCATCTGGTCCCATCATTTCATGGCAAATAGATGGGGCAAATGTGGAAACAGTGACAGATTTCATTTTCTTGGGCTCCAAAATCACTGCATCCAGAAAATTAAAAGACACTTGCTCCTTGGAAGAAAAGCTATGATGAACCTAGACAGTGTATAAAAAGCAGAGACATCACTTTCTTGACAAAGGTCTGAATAGTCAAGGATATGGTTTTTCCAATAGTCATGTATGGATGCAAGCATCGGACCATAAAGAAGGCTGAGCACCAAAGAACTGATGCTTTTGAACCACAGTGCTAGAAAGGACTCTTCAGAGTCCCTTGAACTGCAAGGAAATCAAACCAGTCAATCCTAAAGGTAATCAATCCTGATTTTGGAAGGACTGATGCTGAAACTGAAGCTCCAATAATTTGGCCACCTGATGCAAAGAGCTGACTCATTGGAAAAGACCCTGATGGTGGGAAAGATTGAGGGCAAGAGGAGAAGGGGGTAATAGAGAATGAGATGGTTGGATGGCATCACTGACTCAATGGACATGAGTTTAAGCAAACTCATGGAGATAGTGAAGGACAGGGAAGCCAAGGACTGTGGTGCAGTCCATGGGCTCGCAAATAGTTGGACATGACTTAGCAACTGAACAAAAGCAAGGAGGCAAAAGACCTGTACTCTGAAAGCTATAACATGCTGATGAAAGAAACTGAAGACTACATAAACAGATAGAAAGATACACCATGTTCTTGGATTGGAAGAATCAAGATTGTTAAAATGACCATGCTACCCAAGGCAATGTACAGATTTAATGCAATCACTATCAAATTACCAGTGGCATTTTTCAGAGAAATAGAACAATTTTTAAAATTTGCATGTAAACACAAAAGATGCCAAATAGCCAGAACGATCTTGAGAAAGGACAGAGAGAAAAGACTCGTGCTCCCTGATTTCAGGCTATACCACAAAGCTACAGTAATCAAAACAGCATGGCACAAAAGCAGACATATAGATCAATGGAATGGGATAAAAGCCCAGAAATAAACCCATGTACTTAAGGTTAAATTAATCTATGACAAAGGAGGAAAGAATATACAATGGAGAAAAGACAGTGTCTTCACTAAGTGGTGCTGGGAAGACTGGACAGCTATATGTTAAAGAATAATATTAGAACATTCTCTAACACCATATATAAAAATAAATTGAAAATGGATTAAATATCTAAATTTAATGTCAGATACTATAAAACTCCTAGAGGAAAATACAGGCAGGCAGAACACTCTTTGACATAAATACAGCAATACTTTTTTGGATCTGTCTCCTAGAATAATGAAAACAAAAATAAACAAATGGGACCTGATAAAACTTAAAAGCTGTCACACAACAAAGGAAACCATAAACCAAACAAAAAGACAACCTGTGGAATGGGAGAAAATATTTTCGAAAGATACAATTGAAAATGGCTTAATTTCCAAAATATATGAACAGCTTATACAGCTCAATATCAAAACAACAAACAACTCAATAAAAAAAAAATGGGAAGATCAAAATGGAACATTTTTCCCAAGAATATATACAGATGGCCATCAGGCACATGAAAAGATACTCAATATTGCTAATTATTATGTTTGCTGTTGTTCAGTCACTAAGTTGTGTCAGACTCTTTGTGATCCCATGGACTACAGCATGCCAGGCTCCTCTGTCCTCTACTATCTCCTGGAGTTTGCTAAAAAAATTCATGTCCGTTGAGACATTGATGCTCTCTAACCATCTATCCTCTGCCGCTTCCTTCTCCTTTTGCCTTCAATCTTTCCTAGCACCAGAATCTTTTCCAATGAGTTGGCTCTTTGCATCAGGTGGCCAAAGTATTGGAGCTTCAGGAATAGTCTTTCCAATGAATATTCAGGGTTGAAACTAATTATTACAGAAATGCATATCAAAACTTCAATGAGGTACCACCTCACACTCATCAGAATGGCCATCAGTAAAAAGTCTACAAATAGTAAATGCTGGAGAGGGTGTGGAGGAAACGGAACTCTCCTACACTACTTTTAGGAATGTAAATTGGTACAGCTACTATGGAGCACAGTTTGGATGTGCCTTAAAAAATTAAAAATAGTGTTACCATATGATCCTGCAATCCCACTTCTGGGCATATATCCAGAGAAAACTCTAACTTGAAAAGATACATGCACATCAATGTTCACTGAAGCACTATTTACAATAGCCAAGACATGGAAGCAGCCTAAATGTCCATTGATAGATGAATGGAAACAGAAGATGTGCTATACACACAGACACACACAATGGCATATTACTCAGCCACAAGAAAATATGAAATAATGCCATTTGCAGCAACATGAACACACCTAGAGATTGTCATACTGAGTGAAGTAAGTCAGAGAAAGACAAATATCATATGATATTTGTGGAATCTGCATATACTTCCACTTATATGTGGAATCTAAAAAAATTATACAAATGAGTTTATTTACAAAACAGAAAGAGACCCACAGACATAGCAAACAAATTTATGGTTACCAAAGGGGAAATGGGAAAGGGATAAATTGGGGATTAGGGATTAACAGCTACACACTAACATATATGAAATAGATAAACAAGGACCTACTGTATAGCAAGGACTATATTCAGTACATTGTGATAATCTATAATGGAAAAGTATTTGAAAAAGAAAAAAATATATATCTATATCTATATATATATATATATATATATACATCTGAATATATATATATATATCTAGATCACTTTGCTAAAACATTGTAAATAAACTATACTTCAGCTTAAAAAATAACAAAAGAAGTACAATTTTATTAGATAATAACATAAATATATGCTTTTAAAATACAGAATGAAAAACACAAACCATAGTTCCCTTATCCAAAGGATAAATACTGTAACAAGTCTATTACTATCCAATATTTTTTCTAGTTTTACTAGAGAATGGTAGGTGTTTTCATGTGTTTTACATAAAAAATTAATATTTGCACCAAAAATAAATAATATTAATAAATACTTGTTGAGTACATTTAAAAATAACATTGTTTCTGAGAGCTATTTTTCAGAGGACTTTCTAAATGATCAATTATAGTGTTATCCTCCTAATGGGGCTTCCCTTGTGGCTCAGTTGGTAAAGAATCCACCTGCAATGTGGGAGACCTGGGTTCAATCCCTGGGTTGGGAAGATCCCCTGGAGAAGGGAAAGGCTACCCAGTATTCTGGCCTGGAGAATTCCATGGACTGTATAGTCCATGGGGTTGCAAAGAGTTGGACACAACTGAGTGACTTTCACTAAACTTCACTTCATCCTCCTAATGAGATATAAATTTATAATAAAATTATGGACAAAGAAGCCTGGCAGGCTACAGTCTGTGAGGTGGCAAAAAGTTGGACATGACTGATCAACTAACACACTTATGCTCCTGAACCAGTTGTAATCAAGAAGCAGTCTTCCAGAGAACAAACTTATGGTTCCCAGGGGAAGGGTGGGGAGAAGCGATAGTTAGGGAGTTTGGGATGGATATGTGTACCTTGCTACATTTAAACTGGATAACCAACAAGGGCCAACTGTATAGCACATGAGGCAGGCTGGATGGGAGGGGAGTTTGGGGGAGAATGGATACATGTATATGTATGGCTGAGTCCTTTTGCTGTTCACCTGAAACTACCAGAACATTGTTAATTGGCTATACTTCAATATAAAAAAAAAAAAAATTTTTTAAAAGAAGAAGCATACCTCTAAGATTAATCAAGGATTACCCTGAAACTGCTGGAACTGTAGTCTCTAGATGCAGGAAGAGAATTTTACTTTGGTGTCTGCATTCCCAGAAAGGTGAAGAAAGGTTTAAATCTATTTTCTTTCTACTCTGATTTTGAATTGAGTTCTCTTTGAAAGAATAACATAATAAAATACAGGATCTTTGTATCAAAAAAAAAGGAGGAAGAGGATTTTGTATTTTACCTTCCTTCCCATCATTTTGGTTCAAAGCACAAAAAACAGACATCAAAAAGCCTTCTTTCAAGAGAAATCTTCAGAATTTATCTTTGGAAAATTGTAGACTATACAATTTTACCTTCCCAACTCAATCTTATAGCTAATACTTTAAGTTTACATATTAATAACAATTTAACAATATTCACAAAGAAAATAAGTGTACATATTTTTAAACACTGCCTTTAACACATAATACTGGACAAGGTTTTTCTCCTAAATAAAAACCTCATTGTAATTATAAACATGATGGAATTAATTTATAAAATGCCTGAGATATGGCAAAAGCTTTCACATGCCTTATCTATTTGGCAACCCTAATAATTAGGTAATATTATTATGTATGCTTTGCAGATAAAAACAGCATCTATACTACAGCTGTAAATAACATATGTTGCTTAATCCAGTTCAAATGAGTATAATAATATATTTTTGATCTCTATAATATATACTCCTGTATAATATATGCTACTTATCTGTCCCAGAAATTATTTCTACAAGGTATCTATCAAAAGTGATAACTAATTGTTAAGGAAGCCATGGTAATGTATGTGGTTATTTTCATGTTTTACTTAATTTAAGGATAAATTAAATGTTTATTTTTATAACATATCATGCAAAAAATAGATATATACATATAAATATATATAAATTTATATATATCTAGATATCTGTGTCTATCTGCATACATAACAGAGACAGAGAAACAAAGATAATGCCCATAAAGTTCTGAATATAATGTTTGGTTCACAGTAAGAACTCTATCATGATCTTACTTTTTATTAGTACTTTTAGCTAAACTTAATATAACAGATCTTTATTGAGGAACTATTAGTTGTGAAACATTGTTCAAAGAAATGAGTAGATATTCACACATATAGTATAAACACCAACCTCTTTAACATACGCTGCTCTTAATATACTTATTACAGAGGTAATTTCAAGCAAATTAGTCAAGTAATTCATTTCTTGATAATAGCACAGGGAGTTAAGACTGCCAAAATCAACACTGTGTTTCAGAGGCTTTCAGGTTCTCTGTAACAAAGGCTGAGTAAGTCATGACTCATAATCGGGAAACTTCTATTTGAGGGCTTTATTATCTTTCTGCTTATCTAGGGTGTGGGAAAGACTGGTAGCAGTGGGCAATAGGCAGGGGAGGAGTTCCGTTCTGTTTCAGCGCCATGTGAGAAGCCCAAAGTCAAAGTTTGCCTGGAGTAGTATTTTCTTAATCAATAGTGCCTCCAAAGTGTATGTACAGGGATCTGAAAATATATCTGGGACAATGGAACTGTGTTAGAATTTATGATCTAGGCCAGTGTCTGTGGTTGAGTTGGTCACACTTCATCACCCACCCAGGAGCAAACTAAACTCTATCTTGATTTTGCCACTCTGAACTGCTTGCTGCTTCAGTCTGTATGTTTTATCTATTTATTGTGGGTGGAGGGGTGTATGTTTTTAAGGCTCAATTCTGAAGCTGCATATAATGTAATTTAAAGAGAAGGGTTTTTTAATAGCCTGGAAGAAGTTTAAATTGTAGCTGTCATGTATTAGCTGTGTGGCCATAGTGTTAAGTGAACGTGTTAGTCACTCAGTCATGTGTGACTCTTCGATCCAGGGACTATATCCCATCAGGCATCTCTGTTCATGTGATTCTCCAGGCAAGAAAACTGGAATGGGATGCCATTCCCTTTTTCAGGGGATCTTCCCAACCTAGGGATCAAACCTGGGTCTCCCGCACTGCAGGCGATTGTTTACTGTCTGAGCCACCTGAGAAGCCATTAGCAATGCCTTAATATTTCTACACTATAATTTCCTATCTTTTAAAAGAGCAACATTATCTATCTGTAAATTTGTTGTGAAAAATAGGTTGCAAATGAAAAAAAGCCATCACCTGGCACATAGTAGGCTTTCAAAAAGAAACAAAGAATAAAAAAAAAAAAAAAACTTAGAAAGTTGGTGTTTTGCTAAATGCCCATAATTTTTAGGAAAACCACATAACAATTTATATTGCGAAGACATTTTTTTGAGAGTGAAAGTATCATTAATAATTAGCCCAGGACAGCAAGCCAAATAAGGACTGTCCTAAGCAAATCTGAAAGTATACTCATTCGAGTTATAATCATGTTACTTTGTTGATGGAGTTCAAGGAAGGAGTCATAATTCCTTATGTATTGGTATTGATATCAATTTTGCAATCATTTAAATTTTTTATTATTGTGGCATGAAAGACCAAGGTTCCTCTCAGCCACTTCATGGTTATTTATCACTGAAGCAAGCACATAAAACATAGTCTGTGGTCAGTGGTAGAGAAAAGAAACTGTATGACCCAGTTTTCTTCCCCTGTTCTACCTACATTTTCCAATGTGCAGAAGGAAATCAAAGACTATTTCTTTCCCTAGCAACCCACTGCAATGCTTAGAACCCACAAGAATAGCACCCAGCCTACGCATCACAGAGGTGTCCCTGGGGTAAATGGGTTAAGAATAGGGAGGAGACTTTTCATAAGTTTTGTTTTGGAGTTCTATAAATTTGCTGTGATTTTGGAAGAATATCCTTTTTTTTTCTATTGCTCTTTAACCCAAAATATGCTTTGATGATATACACTTGATGGCATTCAAGACACTGACTATACTTGGAGGTTGTGGAATGTAGTTATACACCCTGCTATAAATTCCTAGTTGATAAGGAACAAATAATAGTCCTGCTATTCACCTAAGGAGAGATACTTTTTAAACTGAGGATAAAAAGGAAAGATAAGACAATTTTAATTGCTCTTACATTTAAATGCTTTATAAAATCCCAATTTTCAAATGTGAAAGACATGTAATATATAATATACACACGAAAAGTCTGACATTGCCTATTTTTTTTATTCTGAAGACTAATTCTGAACTGTCTTAATGTTTGCTGTTAAATCTGGACTTTTCTAAGAAATCAAAGCAGGCACTTTGAACCCTGATCCAAGAAATTGTCTCGGCTCTACCATGTGTATATTGGGAAAGAGATACAGGAATTAACCCCAGACCTTCAATGACAAAGGGCTGAATGCTGCTTCACTGATAACTGGCAAGTTTCCTGCTCAAAGAGAAGCATCTGGGCAGATTCTTTGTTTATTTATTCATAAGGATTTATTATGTTCTTAATAAGTGCCATGTTCAAGGCCAGATGTTGGGGGTTCAAGCATTGTCACTGTCAGCTCAGGCTTAAAGTCCAGTGAGACAGAATTACTGCTATACATAATTATTATAAATTGAAACAAGTATTAACGATAGAGGGCTTCCCCAAATGGCTCAGCGTAAAGAATCCACCTGCAATGCAGGAGACATGGGTTCGATCCCTGGGTCGGGAAGATCCCCTGGAAGAGGAAATGGAAACCCATTCCAGTATTCTTGCCTTAAAAATCCCACAGACAGAGGAGCCTGAGTCAGACACGACTAAGCACGCAATAATGATACAGGAAACTCAAGGCCCTGTGGGAACCTATAGTGATCTAGGGGACAGAGAAGACTCTCCAGTATACAGTTTAAGCTGAGTAGGGTTCGTAGGAAAGGCAACGGAAATGATGTCCAAGGTAAGAGGAACAATCTGTGAAGGACAGGAAGACAGAGCCTGGAGTCTGTGGAGTCATGGTCTGAAAATAGACTACTAATGCTAAATAAAGATAATTAGTCAATATTATGGAGGCTTTGTAAATCATATTAGGAGTTCAGACTTTTTCCAGTAGGTAGCTAGGAAGCCCCTGAGAGGTTTTATGCAGAAGGTTTGCATGATCTGGTATGCATTTTATAGAGATAATTCTGGCTACAGGAGACCAGTTAAGGAATGATATAATGGTCAAGATTAAAATTAATAGTAATTTTTTAAAATTTTATTTTATTTTTAAACTTTACAATATTGTATTAGTTTTGCCAAATATCAAAATGAATCTGCCACAGGTATACATGTGTTCCCCATCCTGAACCCTCCTCCCTCTTCCCTCCCCATACCATCCCTCTGGGTCGTTCCAGTGCACCAGCCCCAAGCATCCAGTATCGTGCATCGAACCTGGAATGGCAACTCATTTCATACATGATATTATACATGTTTCTACAAAGATATTGTTGGTGGACATGTAGAACTTTAGGAATGAGTATAAATTGTTGTTTAGTCACTAAGTCATGTCTGACTCTGCAACCCCATGGACTGGAGCCCGCCAAGTTCCTCTGTGGATGGGATTTCCCAGGCAGGAAACCTGGAGTGGGTCGCCATTTCCTTCTCTGAGTATTAATAGGACATGGTAATTAATTGGATATCAAGAGTAAAGTAAAAGATGCCTAGGTTTTTGGCTTAGGAAACTGAGTGGATGCTGCTAAGTCGCTTCAGTCATGTCCGACTCTGTGTGACCTCATAGACAGCAGCCCACCAGGCTCCCCCATCCCTGGGATTCTCCAGGCAAGAACACTAGAGTGGGTTGCCATTTCCTTCTCCAATGCATGAAAGTGAAAAGTGAAAGTGAAGTCGCTCAGTTGTGTCTGACTCTTAGCGACCCCATGGACTGCAGCCTACTAGGCTCCTCCATCCATGGGATTTTCCAGGCAAGAGTACTGGAGTGGGGTGCCATTGCCTTCTCTGAACTGAGTGGATGATGATGCCCTAAAGTAGTATGGGGACTATTTAAGTAGAAAAAGGAGATTTGCAGTGTTCCATTTTGGATAAGCAGAGCTTGAAATACCCTTGATATACTCAAGTAGAGATGTCAAATAAAAAGTTGATTGCATGAATCAGGAGCTCAGGAGAGAGCATGGTGAACCATATTTAGAGATATTTGGTTCATTAGCATATAAATGGTCCTTGAAGCCCAGGGATGAGGCACACTAAAGAAATTTGCTAGAATGACAGAAGATAGGGGTCAAGGATAGAGTCCTAAGAAACATCACCTTGTGAAGGTTGCCAGAGGGATTTCTCTGGCAAGAAAATGAGGTTTCAACAGACTTCAGGAAATGGGCAGCATGTGACCACAATCTAGCTCATGATGATAAGATAAAGTGTCTGATATGATGCTCTGTCAGTTGATATCTAAATATAGTTTTCAAGCCAGATTCCAACTCAAGAAAAACATCTCATGAGCTTCTCTGGATGTGAAGAGTGCTCTCAGCCTGACTATCTCACTGATGTTATTACAGTTTCTTTCCTTTTCCTTCCCTTCTTTGGTAATGCACTATCCAGGACATGCTTCCCTGGTAACATGCCAGGCATGAGCAACTTGAAGACCGCCCTCACTTTATTCTTAGATAATATTCTCACTCATATTATAGAAAAAGGAAGTTTTATGATGGGGTAGTTGGAAAATAAAGTATCTGCTTACTCCAGCCATAAGCTATAATTAGAAAGGCCAGAAATACCCTAAGTAGTAATTGAACACTCATTTTTCTAACGAATCTCATAAAACTTAATTAAGGAATGCAAAGATCCTGATAAAGGTACACCAACAATGAAATAGATGCTCTTGTTTTCTTTTCTGTGTTTCCAGTCTGCATCACATCCACTTACACATGCTGTCTTTTCGTTTTAAGAGAGAAACATTAGAATCATGACATAGTAAATCTAAGTCTCTCAAAGAGAGCCTCTAACCCAAGGCCTCTCTCCATCGCCCACTTTATAGATGAGTGAAGTGAGGTGCAGGACGAGGGCACTAAGAACTTACACTTGCATGTTGCTATTTAAAGAAGTGTTTACATTCAAGAGAATATCAATTGATTATACTGGTGAAGATCCCAGGCTCTTGGAATTAACTGGGTTTGAATCCAGTTCTGCACAAGTCTTGGGGAAATTTACTTAGCCTCTCACTTCCTTAGCTTCTTAATTATAGTATCTACCGTATATCTATAGTATATTATGAGTGTTGGTAAATTCTCCATAGGTTTCTCATGTTTCTGCCTATTGTTTCAGGCAGAAATGCTAACTACTTTTGCTCTGAATACTTTTTCCAAGCTGTTTATGTGGATCACAGCCTTGCAAGACAGAGATAGCATCTGCCTCCAGAGCAAAGGACAGGTTTGCTTACTGTTCAGCAAATAACGCTAATGTCTCCCTGTGGAGCAATGGTGAGTTATGCTTACTCTTCAGGATAAAGATTTAGGCTTCCTAATCTCAGGATTCCTCTCCTTTAACATAACCTATGGCATGTGTTGGCATTACCTGGCCCTCAAAGAACTCCAAAGAAGGACCTTGGTCTCTGACCAAGGAGTCTCATCTTTCGCAAACAATGATGCAATTGTGGCAGGCACAGTCATTACCTTCTAAGCAGGGTAAAACCTCAGACCCTTCTTAACAACAGTAAGAAGTTGTAAAGAAGTTGTATAAGTGAATAAAGCAAAGAGCGTAATAGAGTATCTGGCACATAAAGACTAAAAACTGAGTAAATGTTAGTTGTTAATGTTATTTTATAAATATATTTGCCAAATGTATGTGTTGGTTTTTCTTCCCCTCTTTTTTAGCCAATAGGATCTGTTTTATAGGATCTGTTTTCCAACCAGCGATGGAACTCATGCTTCCTGCATTGGGAGCATGCACTCTTAACCACTGGACCACCAGGGAAGTCCCAAACGCATGTGGTTTATTAGTGGCAAACTCAGGACTAGAATCTAGAGCTATAAAAACTCAGTCTAATGTTCTTTTCACCTCTCCGTTCTACCAGTATTATATTTTTTTGCATATTTAACTTACAAATAATGTTAAAAAATAATATAATCTAAGAGAAATAACTGGAATTTTATACCAACTTGTTTGGTGAATACATTGAAAGTATTGTGAGAAAGGCAAAAAAGCCAGTGGTTCCAGATCCATATATACAGCATTAAAGTGTTATTTTAGAAGAGTGGCCTAAATCATGGCAAGCTCTAACACACAGAAAAAAATAATTTGCTCAGAAATACATTATGAGCAAAACATTATAAAGTTTGAAAACTACCCAGTAATGATCAACATTGTAGTATGTCTACCTTAATTCCTGGAAATCCACTACTGTTTTTTCAAAAAAGCTCAAAGTAAATTTCTATAATGTGTATGCCACAGAATCTTTGAAACAATGGTTCTCTAGTGCTGATTGTCAGATTTTGAAACATTTCCGTAAGACATTTTCTAAAAGCATAGTTTAAGATTTGGTACCTGTACTACCACAGGAATAAAAGCAACTAATATTAATCTAATACCTGCTTTTTAGCTGACTCACACTTAGTGTTTTGCATGTTTTCATTTACTTAATCTTTACAACAATCCTGTGTGGTACAAATTATTAGCAACTCAGTTTACTGATGAGAAAATGATGTATTGAGAAGTTATCCAAGTTTACACACACTAAACTAACAGATTCAAGATCTAATAGACTCAAGTGAACTAGAGTCTGATGACCAGCAAACCCTGCTTCATTAAATTCTAGTTCTACTGCCATAAATCTATAGTTGGATTTACCAAGTATATGAATAGGGTAAGATGAAACACTAAAATAAAGAAACTAGACGTTTTACTCCAACAATAAAACAGTTCAATAGTGTTCATGATAGACTAATAATTGCAAATCACAAATCAGTCCTACTCCTTTAAAAAGCTATTTGTGGACAGCCTGGTCCTAACTATGCTCTTGGACGCAATGTGAAGCTTTTGAATAAATACAATTCTCTAATTCAATATTAAACACAATTTTATAAATCAGTCTTCTTCCAGAGATCTTTGAAGATTATAATTTTACTATAAATCAAATACTACATAAAAAAATCATCTTTTACAAATTTATTTCCCTCACTCTCTCCCTGCTTCACTACTCACAAATCTGAACATCATTTCCAGTTGCTGCTAAGTCGCTTCAGTCGTGTCTGACTCTGTGCGACCCCAGAGACGGCAGCCCACTAGGCTCCCCCGTCCCTGGGATTCTCCAGGCAAAGAACACTGGAGTGGGTTGCCATTTCCTTGTCCAATGCATGAAAGTGAAAAGTGAAAGTGAAGTTGCTCAGTCATGTCCAACTCCTAGCGATCCCATGGACTGCAGCCTACCAGGCTCCTCCGTCCATGGGATTTTCCAGGCAAGAGTACTGGAGTGGGGTGCCATTGCCTTCTCCGATGAACATCATTTCCAGTTGTGAAAAGGTTAAGATAAATATGTAGTTCTACTAATGTTTGAGTTACAGTGCTTCCCAAAAAGTTCAACGTTTTCTCCAGCATTGTCAATTCACTTTTAGTTACTTCTCTTTCTGATTCACTCAATTCATGAGTTCTTTAAAACACTTTTTTCTCCTATGTGTCTTCTGCATTATTTCCAGAGTTCTGTTCTTTATCCTTAAGTCAGTCAAACATTTAAAAAAAATAATAAGATTTCACCTGTTCTCTTTTCTACAGAGCACTTTATACTTCTGAAAAGCAGCATGATCTTCTATATTCTGATCAACACTTGCTATAACAGCTACCCCTGAAGCAAAAGGAACTGGTATAGACAACATGCTGAATGCTCAAAGTGGGGACTAATTCTAGCTAGATGCCTAGCTGGAATATTCGGCTACCTACTTTATGTAATTTTAGTTAACTTTTATGTAATTTTAGGGATTTCAAAACCTCTGTATGTCTCCGGATCTTTTGAACACTGATTTGCCATGATCCTTGTTCAGCACAGTTTAGAGAAGCAGGGCCGTCCAGAGGAGGTCCAGAGCGCTGCAGGGTATGGGAACTTGGGAGATGTGTTTGTTTCCCTATGTGTCCATCACTGGGACAAGCACTGAGGGGATAATAAAAATGATAAGATGTAGACTCTGCCTTAAAACACTTCATCTAAAGGGGAGATTAAGTCCACACAAGTGAGGTGGAACATGGTGTACAATTACTATATTATGTTGTATAGACACGACTGTTAGTGCTCAAAGATGGGACACATTAAATACTTTAAGATTATTAACTGCATTCTCTAGAGATGATAAGGATGAATTAAAGAGACGAAAGAGAGTAAAGAGTAAGGAGAGTGGTCACAGAAGGAAATAGCAAGGTACTGACAGCATGCTCCACTGGTAGAGGCGTTGTGCGGAAGCAGTTCTGAAAAGACCAGGCAAAAATATTTCCCACACAAAGTGGCTCTGAGTTGGGGACATCTTAGAAGGGAGACTTGGAATCCATGTGTAATCATGACTCATACATACTCTGTAATTCAATTTCTACATTGGGAAAAGCAAATTAAATGGAATTTGCTTATTTCTCTCTTAATTTACATTGTGTTTGACTCCATTCAATTATAGTGGGTATTATCTAAAAGTATATATTAAGTGCCATTGTTGGCATAGCATTAAGGACTGAATTAATAGAAACCCATCAACACTGTTCTTGCCCTGTGGATCATCACACTATTAAATTGTAATCAAAGGAAACACTGATAATGGGAATAACATCAGCACATTTTTGTTATAACTGAAAAGGAGTGGCTGAAACATTTGTTTTCAGTGACTTTTTCTTTGTCTTTTGCCCTTCTCAAAGTTTTTATCTCTTTGCAAACTTCCTGAGCAAATCTTGGCAGAAAGTTTAGCAAGCTATATCTAAGAGGTGGTAACAGAGTGGCATTTAGGGATGTGGGAAATCTTGAGTTTGGCCTACTGGAATCCTGAAGAGATACTACTTTAAGGAGGAAAGGCCAACTCTATTCTTGGAAACATTTCACAGATAAATGCCAATGGCATGTATGTTACAAAAGAACCAGATTATTCAATATGGACTAACAACTGGTTAGAGGGAATATTTCAAAAGAATAAAAACTAAAGGACTCAGCGAATTTTGACCTTTTTCTCTCTCTGAGAAGTTATTGCCAACAATGCCATGTAGATGAATCTACTCTTAATTAAAAAAAAAAAAAAATTAGCCTCGTAGCAGAAACTGAAAAAGTTTAAGAACCAAAGCCGCTCCTCTCAACTGTGACTTTTTGTTTTGCTGTTTAATGTAGAATTTTGGATTTCTTCTGGATTCACTGTAATGAAGAATCATCTGCTGTAGTGACATCTACAAGGACACACTTGATTTGGAAATAACTTACTGGCTTATAGGGAGTCATCTTCAACTATAACTTTGGAGGTAAATAAGGCGTGATATTATTGCTTGTTTTGTTATCCTTTTTTTTTTTTTAATGAAAACTTACGTTGACTAAGAACTCCTTTATTATGAAAGCTTTGGTATTAATATAATTGACTGGGACTTGGGATTTTATGAAAACACTCTTTTACCTACTCTTGCTTTGAATATGTGTATTCATTTAATGCTTAGTTGAGAATTTAGGATCTTGTTCACTATTGTTCTTTAGGGTGCTTTGAAGAAAATTTCACTGTATGAATCCATGAAAGGTATTAACATCTAATATCTTGGCTGTTTTATGAATACTTATGTTTTATGAATATGCAAGGTTGTTTGAAGTTTATTTTTTCCATTTTATTATCTTAAGTAGAGATTTCTCTATTGAAAAGTATAAAGCTACACAGATTGGAGAAACATATCAAGGCAGAAGGATGTCCCAGTGATTCAGTAGGTATTTTCTCTAGACATTAAAGAGATGATGTATTAGACAGTTCCTGGAACAGGGCTAGAGCTTGACATATTATTTTTGGTTGATGACATGGTTGCCCTTCACAGTCAGAGGTGAACACAGGATGTGAAAAGTAAACAAAGTCTGAAAGAGCGCTTGTGCTGTAGCATTTAATATTCTTTCTCTGTCAGCACTGACCCAGCTTGTTTTTCTAAGGGCCTACAGTGTGGTGAGGCATCAGGAGGCAATAATGGACTGTCTGAGCATGGGAAAACAGCAAAGAAAGATGAGATCTGAAGTGGAAGTGAGGCTCAGAATTGGAAGCCAAAGTGTACTTTGTCAGTTAACTACTTGGGGAAAGTCACATAATCTGTGAGACCAAAAAAAAAAAAAAAAGATATAAAGAAAGAAGAACTGGAACCTAGATAAAAGGATCCAGATTGTATACACCATTGGCTTTTCCAGTATCAGTTCTGTGTTCCTAGCTCATGGCTGGGAACAGGGTCCTGAGGGCATCCAACCATTACTTCCTCACCCTGAATAACTGGGTCACCTGGTGTGACCATATCCTGATACCTTGTATCCCTAAACTTTTTGGTCTCTGGTACGGTGGAGGGGCCATCTCTGTGGTAAGGTTAGCTTTCCTAGGATTACTACAAATTGCTAATTATCATTGTAAACTACATCAAAACCTAATAAAGAATTCCTTTGGGCAGAGCTTCCAGAAACCATATTCTAATGTAAGCCTCAAAAGTAATGGCATATGTGAAATACTAGATAAGAGTCTCTGTGCGTCTCAATTGCCTCTTTTAGTAAATACATCAATCTCTACTGATGCCCTGCTGTTAATACTAAATGAGATCAAGCATGCATGACACTTTGAGAGGAATAAGGCATATATCTGTATTTGAGCTGGATAACTTATTTTATGATAAGCAGAGAAAGAGCCTCAGACAAGGCACCTATGTGAAGCATATTCCACGAGAAAAGTAAATCTTGAGGCTTGGTGCCTACATTTATTCGTGGGAGATGCAGGAGAGGGGGGAGGAGGAGTGCAGGAAATGGGAACAGGACTAAATGAAATAAAGTAGTAGCAAAAAATATCAAGGATTCTTATTTTGTGAGCCTCTTAAACATTACCTTGGATTGTACTTCTGTTTTCTACGTTAAAATGGATCTTTAAGGGGACATTTCTTCCTTAACGACTAAGATATTTATATTAATGTCTCTTCTCCCTTATTTGCTTACAAACTCCTTGAGGATAGATGGCATGTCTATATTTTCTATCTGTGTAATACACAGCATACAGCTTTGCATACACAGACCAAAAAACTCTAGTGAGTGAATATTATCTGTTGATTTTCCAACTGTTTTATGGAGATGAAGCTCTGTTCACACGTTATCAATGACAGCCGTGGCAGCAGATAGTAAGAAACTAGACAAGCAGTACAGAGGGGTATGGCTTCCATTTCCAAAGAATTGCTTTGAAAAAAAATTAGTAACTGCCTAAAAATTCATTATTTATATCTGGCCAACCAAGTTTCTTTGAATTAAAAAAAAAAATCATTGACAAAGTATATACACTTCAACAAGGGAGCCTAAGTTTCATCATCTGCAGGACACAGATGCAAGTTTTTAAATATTTTTTTAAATGCAGCCTGTGATGTAATTATGGATTATAAAATTATATCTCCTAGCTCAAAGAGAACTGTTGAAAGAACAGCAGCTGCTTTGTTTGTTGAGAATGTCAGTATCATTATTTTTATGGGATGCTTCAGAGAAACACTAATTTGTGAAAGAAAAGCATCCCAGAAGGCAAATTTGACAGTTTAAATTCTCACGCTTAACGTGTTTAGAGGATCATAATTAATTGAAAGATAATGAAAAGCTGAACACAGCTTTGTTTAACTTCTTCATGGAGCCAGTAAAGTGATTCAGAATTAAATTTTCAAAATCTGAAAGAAGAAAGAGTGCTATGCTTTAGACAGAAAAACATGAGGTGGCTGAGAGATTATGAAATGCTGATCGGCATCCCAACAGCATTCTAATACAGTTTCAACTGGATTGAGACTGTAAGAATAAGCAAAATCCCTTCCCACACTGATAAACACATACTTGTATATGGCATTCCATTTTTGAGGCAGACTTAAATAGTATGCTAGTTTATTATTGTCTGGAAAGCAAAGCCAATGAAAAACTGCCAATTTGGCCCTTTTAAGGAAATCAGAACCTAATCAAAACCTAATCTTGTCTCAAAGTCAATCGTTTTTGCTAGGTTTAATAACTAAACCAATTTGTGGGCAAACCTTAAGAAATGGAATCTTAAGAAATGGAAAACTCTGGAGGAGTTTCAAGAACAAAGTGTAGCTCCAATTAAAATCTAAGAAGAACCATGAACTTCAGAACCTAGATTCCATAGTGCATACATGCTAAGTTGCTTTAGTCATGTTCGACTCTTTGTGGCCTATGGACTGAAGTCTGCCAGGCCCCTCTGTCCATGGGATTCTCCACTGGAGTGGATTGCCATTTCCACCTCCAGAGGATCTTCCTTATCCAGGAATCCAACCTGCATCTTTTATGTCTGCCTGCTTTGGCAGGTGGGTTCTTTACTACCAGCACCATCTGGAAGCCCCCTATACACACCTGCTGCTGCTACTGCTAAGTCGCGTCAGTCGTGTCCGACTCTGTGCGACCCCATAGACGGCAGCCCACCAGGCTCCCCCGTCCCTGGGATTCTCCAGGCAAGAACACTGGAGTGGGTTGCCTTTTCCTTCTCCAATGCATGAAAGTGAAAAGTGAAAGTGAAGTGAAGTCACTCAGTCGTGTCCGACTCTTAGCGACCCCATGGACTGCAGCTCCCCAGGGTCCTCCGTCCATGGGATTTTCCAGGCAAGAGTACTGGAGTGGGTGCCATTGCCTTCTCTGCTATACACACCTAGTACTTGCCAAAAAGAAGATGATGGAAAATTGTGAATGAGTAAGTTCAGTGAATGAGTAAGTAAATGAAGAAAGATACTTCCCCAACCTCCATAGAGATCAATTATTTTTTATGAAAACAATTTTATACAGTCAATCTAGGTATATAATGTAATTTATATTAACTTTCTGTTTTCTAATATAGTCTGGGAATTAATTCATCCAGTATGGATAACATTTTGAAATGAAATGCCATTTTGAGTTTTAAATAATCAATTTTAAATGGGATTTTATAAATATTAGTCATTGTAATAACTGTCACTTTAGTACTCTGCCATGCCTTGTACATGTACCATCTCTTTTGTGCTTACAAAGAACCAACAAGGTTAGTTTTAGCAACCCATTTTCTAAAGGGAACAAAGGCTCAGAATGTTAAATCACATGCTCAAAACTACACAGCTAGTAAAAGGCAGAACCAGGAATCACAATCAGTCTGATTCTAAGGCATACCATCTTAATCTCTAAATTTTCTTATGAACAGCTAATGAACATTGTAAACTTTGAGACACAAACTCCTTTCAGAATATAGATCCCTTCCTGAGACTAAATATGCAAGTGTACATTGACAGGTAACTTCTAGAACATGGAGACATACATGGGGCAACCCCCATCCCCATATAAATGCTAGACTTAGGTCAGAAAATTTATGAAATACTATAGAAAATTAGGGAGAAATATGCAAATTGCAATAGAAACTTCTATCACATATATGCTGCTGCTGCTAAGTCGCTTCAGTCGTGTCCGACTCTGTGCGACCCCATAGATGGCAGCCCACCAGGCTCCCCCGTCCCTGGGATTCTCCAGGCAAGAACACTGGAGTGGGTTGCCATTTCTTTCTCCAATGCATGAAAGTGAAAAGTGAAAGTGAAGTCACTCAGTCATGTCTGACTCTTGGCGACCCCATGGACTGCAGCCTACCAGGCTCCTCCATCCATGGGATTTTCCAGGCAGGAGTACTGGAGTGGGGTGCCATTTGAAAGTAATCATATATTCTATAATAAGAAGTCTGGTGTCCACTGCAACAAAACTTCAAATATAGTATCTATCATTAAATATTAGCAAAATTATATTGCAAAAATTTCTCTTCCCTTTGATCTTCTCCCCTCCTCTTCCCACCTCACTATATTCATCCCTCCCCCTCATCTCCTTTCCTCAATACCGTGAGTACGTATTTAGTGACTGGCACATTATGCCCTGTTTTGGCTGTTTGTGATATACCAGGAAAAACAAAACACAGAACACCAGGATGAAACAAAACTCACTGTCTTCCAAGAGCCTTTATTCTAGTGGGAGGACACAAATGATAAAAATGATCTAATAGAAAGTGATAAATGCTATATAAAAAAATACAGCAAGTTTGGAGGTATGGGAATGACAGAGGCAAGTAGTTATTATTGGTCAGGGGATGGTCAGGATAGCCCTCATTGAGAAAAGCATATCTAAGCAAAGCTTTAAAGGAGGCGAAGGAGTTAACCAGGTGACTTTCAGAGGAGAGACTGTTGTAGCCAGAGGGTCAGTCAGTGGATAGGCACAAGGCAGGAGTCTGTTTGATGAGCTGAAAGCAAGGAAGGAGGCTGTGTGGCTGAACGGAATGAGTGAGGGGCTAGAACCAAGAGCTGAGGTCAGAGAGGTAATGGAAGCCAAAAGACATAGAATGGACGCAAAACAAGAGCCTCATATATGCTGTCTATAAGACAGCCACCTCAGACCTTGGGACACCCACAGACTGAAAGTAAGGGGATGGCAAAAGGTATTCCTTGCAAATGGAAATCAAATGAAAGCTAGAGTAGCAACACTCATATCAGATAAAAATAGACCTTAGAATAAGGACTATTACAAGAGACAAGGAAGGACACTACATAATGATCAAGGGATCAATCCATGAAGAAGATATAACAATTTAAAATATTTATGTAACCAACATAGCAGCACCTCAATACATAAAGCAAGTGCTAACAGCCATGAAAGCAGAAATCAACAGTAACACAGTAATAGTGGGGGACTTTAATACCTTACTTATACCAATGGATAGATCATCTAGAGACAACATTAATAAAGAAACACAAGCTTTAACATGACACAATAAACCAGATAAACTTAACTGACATTTATAGGACGTTCCATCTGAAAACAGCAGAATACACTTTTCAAGTGCTCAAGAACATTCTCCAGGACAGATCACATCTTGAGTCACAAATCAAGCCTTGGCAAATTTAAGAAATTTGAAATTGAATCAAGCATCTTTTCCAACCACAACACTATAAGATTAGGAATCAATTACAAAAAAAAAAAAAAAACCTGTAAAAATCATAAACAAAAACATACACTACTAAATAACCAAGAGATCACTGAAGAAATCAAAGAGGAAATTAAAAAAAAAAATACACAGAAACAAATGACAATGGAAACACAGTGACCCAAAACCTATGGGATGCAACAAAAGCGGTTCTAAGAGGGAAGTTTATAGCAATACAAGCCTAACTCAAGAAACAAGGAGGGGATATATGTATCCATATATCTGATTCATGTTATTGAATAGTATAAACTGACACAGCATTGTAAAGCAACTATACCCTGTTAAAAAACAGACAGCTATCTCTTAGAGGAATTAAAATGAGAAAACTTCACACTACCCTGCCTTAGTCCATTTCCCATACTCTTCACTTCTTGATGTAGATACAGGCTTATGGTTGGTCTCATAATTCCTTTTTGCCTGAGGAACTTCCTGAATTTTGTATATATTTTGAAGGTAGAGTCACTGAGAGGAACTTCCTGAATTTTGTATATATTTTGAAGGTAGAGTCACTGAGACTTCTAGACATATTAGATGTACCCGTGAGAGAAAGCAAAGCCAGTATGACCCCAATGCTGATAAATCACAATAATAATAGCACCAAATGATTTTTTGCATACATTTAGGAAGAGATACTAGGGTGAAAAAAAAAAAATTCAACTCTAAAGACTACGACTTGATACACCTAGTGTATGATTTTATAATCTGATAGGTGGCATGGATTTTTCTGCCCCTCAAAGTTCCAGTTTCAAAGTGAAGTGAAGTCGCTCAGTCATGTCCAACTTTTGGTGACCTCATGGATTGTAGCCCACCAGGCTCCTCCATCCATGGAATTTTCTAGGCAAGAGTACTGGAGTGGGTGGCCATTTCCTTCTCCAGGGCATCTTCCTGGCCCAGGGGTCGAACCCAGGTCTCCCACATTGCAGGTAGACGCTTTACCCTCTGAGCCACCAGGGAATCCTTCCAGTTTCAAAGACCTGTAGAAATCCCAAGGAGGGACCAAAGATGCTACACTCTTCCCTCCTTGTCAACCTGGATGAAAAACTCAATCTTCCCTTCACAAAACAAAACATCCCTTTACCAGTTTCAACAAGAAATCTACTCCTTCCATGTTCACCAGGTCGCCTCACCTTTCATTCACTTTCTCAAGTGGTCTTTGTTCCCTCTCTATGAAACTGCTTTCTGTGAATTTTGAATTCTTATTTTGTGTAGAATGTAACGATCTCCTGCCCTCAGCACTCAATACATAAAAACCCCTTAGGGAGGTTATCAGAATAAAGGAGGTATCAGGATCTGCCTTTCTTAGAAGGTTAGGTTTGTAAATATACAGTACTCTCCTAGGTAAAATTCCCCCAGAATTTGCATGCAGGAGGTTTAGCAGAAGTGCTCATTGCAAGGGAAGTGAATTGTGCAGAGGTAGGATTTGAAATGGTTGAAACAGCAGCCTCAGCCCCTGCCACAGAGATCCCGCAAGATGATCCTACAATGGAATTAGAACATCCCACATTAAGGAATGTGCCCCCACAACAATCAGTCATGGTATATGGCTGCCCCCAGGAACTGGGGAGCAGAGACTTGAGCAAGGCAGTTTCCTTCAGCTGAGGGCAATTCCCAGAGCTGGGTGCACCTGTAAGTAATCAGCAGCCAATAGCACAGGGGACCAGGAAGCCTTAACCAGGAAGGGGAATCTAGGAGGTGTCCAAACGCATCCACTACAATCCTTCCCGCGTCATTTAGTACCACTTGCTTCATGTAGTATATTCCCTCAACAAGGGAACAACAACTTCTCCAGGAATGCAACTCACCTCCTTTCCAGGGAAAACTTTTAGAAGAAGTTTAGTGGGACAAGCTAAGTGTCAGCCTTCTTCTCCCTTTCTCCCTCCTCCCCTGCCCTCAGCCCTACAACTATATTCAAGACCATAAACTGATATTTATAGTCTCCCTCATCTCTTAACCTCATATACTAGAATCCACCCACCCTTGACTGCCACTGGGAGTCAGCTGGTCTCAAGCATTTACCTGGTGGGATGACCCAGTCCCCATTTCCTGAGGGGGATCTGGGCTCATAGTTGCTGTGCCCTTTTCAGGATATGGCTTCTGCACAAGTGCATTTACCATTAAAATTGGTTAGAGGAATACCAAAAGCCCACTTCCCTTCACCTCCTTTCCCAAGCAGATCACTTGGGTGCCAAACCCACTTTTCCCTGATCCTACTATGTAACTTAGGGCTTCCCTGGTGGATCAGATGGTAAAGAACCTGCCTGCAATGCAGGAGATGTGGGTTTGATCCCTGGGTTGGGAAGATCCCCTGGAGAAGGAAGTATTCTTGCCTGGGAAATCCCATGGACAGAGGCACATGGCAGGCTCCAGTCCATGGTGTTGCAAGAGTTGGACATGACTGAGTAACCAAACAACAACATTATATAATATGTAACAGCGGTCCTACCTTCTGATTATTGGTGTTGTTCAGGTGCTCGGTTGCGTGTGACTCTTGGTCAGAGTCAATTACCCCTGTCGGAACTGTCGATCCTTTTTTTGCTTACTGGCACAAAGAACCGAAAGTAACCACGTGACAGTCATAGCTGAAGTTTAATGGGACTCCTGTGGAGGAAGGCCCAGGAATCCCCTGGGAATCAAGTCCATTAACCCTTTACAGGACTGTGGGGATGGGAAGAACAATTTTCCCAAATGGGTCACTGGAAGTGATAATAAGCACAGACCCTTCTCCTTGTAACCCGTAGTTCCCAGACCCATGTATTTCCCTTGGGGAACACAGTATCACATAACAGTTGATGATATAGGGTGTGCTCTTTATTCTGGAGGATGAAAGTATATACCACATTCTCGCACAGTATAATTTCCAACTTCCCACCTTTGGTGTATACCTTCAAAAAGCCATTCTATCACTCTATCAGGCTGGCAGAATCAGAGTGGTAAAATTCGATAGACCAGTGAACCTCATGGTTAGGTGCCTACTGTCACACCTCATTTGCTTTAAAGTGCACGGCTTGGTCCAATGCAATTTATGTAGGATCACATATTGGTAGATCAAACATTTTGTTTGCTCTTGGATAATGGTGCAGCCAATGAGCCTAATGAGCAGGAAAGGCAATCACATAGAGAACATCACTCAAACTAAAATTTATTCCTCTTGAAATTTCACGGACACAGTGTAACCAACTTTGTCTAGTTGATCCCCTTAAGGCATGGGGCCATACCAGAGGGAAGGCTTAGTCTTGCTGCTGGCTGGTTAAATGATTGGTCGGCCCTGGTGAGTGGTGGTACACGTTGCTGGGCTCATGCAATGTAGCCTGTCTCTGTAGCTTCTCCTGTATAAACCCTCTGTGCAACACTGCAGTAACTTTCAACAAAGACTGGCTAAGTTCTCCTACATGGTTAGTGTCCCTTCTGCAGTGGTTTCTCTCTGTCGGCATTAAAAATATATATTAATTATTTGCTGTTCCAGCTCTCTTAGTTGCAGCTTGTGGGATATTTAATTGGTTGCATTGTTAGTTGTGACAGATGGGATCTAGTTCCCTGACCAGGGATTGAACCTGGACCCCTTGCATTGGGAACATGGGGTCTTAGCCACTGGATCCCATGGAAGTCCCCTCTGGTGGATACTTTGATGCGAAACAAAGATATTCATACTTCATGCCTATGTTTGTATATCAATTCACATGCCTCTTCAAACCTCTTTTTCTCACTTTTTATCCTTCCAAGCCCCTGAACAGCTAGCCAAACCATGTCACTGCTAATGAGCCCATGAGTAATCTTACAATCTACTTCTCTTCTGATACAAAACAGATAATCACCCACACATGCAAACCTCTGCTAATGGTGAGACTCTCTCTCACTGCTGTCTTTCAAGGTCACCCTGAGTGAAGCTTTTGGGCAAGAGTCCAAGTTATGTATCAGTTGTCTGCTGTTGTGTAACAATCCACCCCAAAACCAAGTAGTTTAAAACAACAGCAGCTTATTATTTCTTCAAACGAGATGACAAACATGGCCAAGGACGGAGACAAATTAAGTGGAATGAAGATGAGTCATAAAATGAAGATGTCTAGAATGCGATCACGATACTGTCAAACAAGGCAGGACATGAAATAGAGACTGAACTAGACAATACAGCTTAAAATAAGTAGAGGAGATAAACTAGAAACAGCCTTTATATTTCTTACTAAACAAAACCAGAATTCCTTACCTTTGTCTTCAGGCTTCTTCTCACTTTCGACTCTGATTTCTTGTTAAATACTCTCTCGTGCTGCTAATTTTAAAAGACCCTATTAGAAACAATTGTGAGGAACCGTCCTTCCACTCCCTGTCTTTATGCTGCTCCTTCAGCAACGAAGCCTCATGTAGTTTCTCTGCGAAGTTTCCTCATGGAGTCTCGATTTATGTACATCCTCACTGCAGAAAAAGAACTTGAGTTGGATCAGAAAAGGTAATTAATTATTTCACAAAGAGCTAGGGCATAAAGGGGCAGGAGGGAAGCACCAGCCTGGTGGTCCAGTGATTAAGAATTAGCCTTGTGATGCAGGGGACACCGTTTCATCCCTGGTTGGGCAAGATCCTACATGCCACTGGAACAGCTAAGCCAGTGCACCGCAAGTACGCCTGCGCTCTGGAGCCCATGAGCCGCAACTCCTGAGGACACGTGCAGCAGCTACTAAAGCCCGCATGCCCTAAAGTCCCCGCAACAGAGAAGCCAGTGCAACAAGAAGCCTGTACACCACAACTAGAGTGTGGCCCCTGCTCTCCACAACTAGAGAAAGTCCGCGCACAGCAATAAGGATCCAGTGCAGCCAATTAATAAATAAACTTTCTTCCCCTGAACCCACTGAAATCCTTAGCGGCAGGGCCCACTGCTTAATGACCTTCATGCGGCTGTACAAAGTACCTCAGTTCAGTTCAGTTGCTCAGTCCTGTCCGACTCTTTGTGACCCCATGAATCGCAGCACGCCAGGCCTCCCTGTCCATCACCAACTCCCGGAGTTCACTCAGACTCACGTCCGTCGAGTCAGTGATGCCATCCAGCCATCTCATCCTCTGTCGTCCCCTTCTCCTCCTGCCCCCAATCCCTCCCAGTATCAGAGTCTTTTCCAATGAGTCAACTCTTCACATGAGGTGGCCAAAGTACTGGAGTTTCAGCTTCAGCATCATTCCCTCCAAAGAAATACCAGGGCTGATCTTCAGAATGGACTGGTTGGATCTCCTTGCAGTCCAAGGGACTCTCAAGAGTCTTCTCCAACACCACAGTTCAAAAGCATCAATTCTTTGGCACTCAGCCTTCTTCACAGTCCAACTCTCACATCCATACATGACCACAGGAAAAACCATAGCCTTGACTAGACGGACCTTTGCTAGCAAAGTAACGTCTCTGCCTTTCAATATGCTCTCTAGGTTGGTCATAACTTTCCTTCCAAGAAGTAAGCATCTTTTAATTTCATGGCTGCAGTCGCCATCTGCAGTGATTTTGGAGCCCCCAAAAATAAAGTCTGACACTCTTTCCACTGTTTCCTCATCTATTTCCCATGAAGTGATGGGACCAGATGCCATGATCTTCGTTTTCTGAATATTGAGCTTTAAGCCAACTTTTTCACTCTCCTCTTTCACTTTGAGCAAGAGGCTTTTGAGTTCCTCTTCACTTTCTGCCATAAGGATGGTGTCATCTGCATATCTGAGGTTATTGAGATTTCTCCCAGCAATCTTGATTCCAGCTGGTGCTTCTTCCAGCCCAGCGTTTCTCATGATGTACTCTGCATATAAGTTAAATAAGCAGGGTGACAATATACAGCCTTGACGTACCCCTTTTCCTATTTGGAACCAGTCTGTTGTACCTACAGGTGTTTAAAGTTTGATGACTGAATGACTCAGCACCTTCACACTTAGGCCATACAACCTCGTAAAATACTTTGTAATCATTTATCATTTCTGTAAGTTACAATCTTTGAAGTCAGAGACCAGTTCATAATTTTGCTTTTTGCAGCATGTAGCAAAGTGTCTTTGCACTGAGTTTTAGCAGCAAAATATTTAATTGGTTATGAGGATTATCACTAACCAAGGACATGTGAAAAGGGAAGGTGATTTGTGAATTACAAGTACAGCCTCAGTGGATTCCACAAATCCACTTGGGAAGGTGGACTGGCCCTTTAGAGATGTCTTGAAATGAAGTAAGCAAGACAAGCCTTTGAACTCTGCATGACCCAGACACTGAATGTGTGCTGCAGCCCAGGAAGAGGCCAGCATTGTGGGTAAGGCAGCTTTCTAGAGCCAGGGGCAATGCCTAAAGGATGCAGCTGTGAACTATCAGCATCCAAATTCCAATCAGTGTAGAGAAGTTGGTTCTAGAAGCGAACATTGGTGGTGCACAGCAGCATCAAATACAGCATCCTGAGATATGGCTGAAAAGACAGGATTGAATTCATTTTTGGCTCCCAAGATTCAAACTCTTCTGTGAGCCCAAATAACTCCTTTTTTTCTCCTTTGAGGATTTGAGTTGGCACCTGAGCTATTTATTTTTGACTCTGCCCTGTCACTTGGATACTAGGAAGGTTTCTCACACTCACCTTACACAGTGCTAGTCACTCACGCCAACACCACCACTGCCCCAGCCCAACCAGGAAGTCTTCCTGCACCAGCAGACATTTCTGTGGCATGTGGCTTTCTGGGCGTCCCTGCAGCCTGAAGATCACAGCTTTAGAGAATATGGGTCTGGAAAAAAACAATTCCCACTAGCAGCCTCTGTCAGCTTTTCCACTATCAGAATCAAGGCTGACTTTCATTTAATGATTCCTACATACAAGGAAGGAACATCAGCTTCTGCTCTTTTCAGCCCTTACATACATAATCTCTGCCTCCTATAAAAAGGAGGAGCCAGAATATCTACTGGGCAATTTTGCTTGTAGGGATTAGTTTTCTCCTTGGTTCCTGCTGTTAGTTTCTGGATAGCTTAAGGAAAGTCTCCTATAGCAAGTGTTGTTTGCTTGGAAATACCCATCTTTCCTGTAAGCAAATTTTTTAAAGGACGAAGGAAGATACTTTCACCTGGCAACTCTAGACATTGAAAATACACCAGGTAAATGAGTAACTCCTGGGTTAAAAGTGGATGGTCCCGGCTGTTCTCTCTGAGCTCAGACTTCATACATTAAGTTAAATGACACAGTCTCTCATCAGGTTTTCTGAGTTTCACACCAAAACTGGAAGTTGGAGACCACTCCTTGGGACCTTACTTGTAGGGAAGTTGATTTTACTGGGAAGGCTGTTATACCAGCATCATCAACTGTAAGCCCCCATGTCTCCACTGAGGCCTCCAGTTCAAGTCTGCCATTTGGTTGGGTTTCATAAAAACAGCACCTATCACCTTTCCTCCAGAGTAAATCTTTGCTAACAGGGAGAATTTAGATCTTCCATTCGAATGCTTCTCCAATAACACCTTACTATATGTTGCTCTTGTAACAACATGCTTTGACTGAATCTGAGTTTTCAAACTCTTCAATAGCACTTTGTCATACAGCTGATTGCAAAAGACTCCAGTATTAACACATTTCCAGGGAACTTTTCTCTGTCTTGTTGGTGCATGGTAGGGGAGCAGATGTTCGAGTTTCTGCAGCTTCCAACATTTTCGAGTACACTTGTCAACAAGGTCAAGTATTTCGTCACAGGTGAAGCTCTGGCGGGACTGAGATCATGTGTACCTCCTAATGCCAAGCTTGTAAATTTTCTTTTAATCTCCTTCACATCTCTGCCTCTGATACCTGCCACTACCACAACACAATATGCTCTTTTCAAACTCACAGTCCCACTGTCTGTTCCCTAAAACTGGACTGCCTGAGAATGTAAGCTAGGTGTATGGTTAAGAGGTTAGCAGCTTCTGATGACATTCCAAAGCTTGCTGATAACAGATTCAATAGTAGATGTCCTGCCCCTGGGGCACTCTGTCAACAAATGCAGCTTGGTAGGGGCCTTTGGTCAGGCAAAGTCACAGGGGCCATGAACACACTTCCCCTTCCAGACAGAATGTTATATTTTAGAGTCTGTTGAGATAAACTCTTAAAAAAAAAAAAATCCTCATTTGAGACTTAGTTTGGTTTTGGCTTATATAATAGTATGATATCTTGCATTTTGCTTAAAATTCAGTCTTGAGCAGTGTGTCCCTGTACAAGAACTGAAAATTTGATCTCAGATTTCTACTTTGGGTTCCCTATGAGACTGCTTAAGGTTCTTAGAAGGGCTGTTGTTCAATTAGAAATAGAGGTTCTGTGAGGCACGTCCTAAAAATCCATCCAAGGCGTTTGAAAGATTCTCTGAGATATCACCTGAAATCTTTCTACGTCTGAAGAAAGGATTTTATAGTTATACAGCTTGCTTCATATTTACCGTAAAAGATCATGTTTCCAGACAGCACCCTGAATTTGCTCTTTGCCCTGAGGCTCTTTTTTTTTTTTTAACTTTTGAGAGTCTTCCTTTCCGAGAGGCTAGGGATGAGAATTGATTTTTTGTTGTTGTTGTTTTCTTTTTAAACCTAGCAAAGCAAGGACAATTTTTATTTGTTATACATACTGCTTGAAAATGGAATAATTTCTATTTTAATTCATATCTCTTTATTTTTATGATAGCAGCTAGAAGACCTTGGCTGTCACTTTTAACGTTTATCCTAGAAATATCCTTAGCAAATCAACCGTTCACTAGGTGCAGTTCCGTCTTCTGCAATGACCTTCCCAGCACTGCATATCCAAGGCCATCTATCTTCAGCCCCCAGTAACGTTTCACTCACTCTCCTTAAGGAAGGCCTTCACTGATGCCACTTTAGTGCTCACTGGTCCTGGCAGCACCCTACTTCCAGGTAACAAAATCTAACTTTTGCTACATAGCACATCTCCCTAAAACCTACTTATATAAAACAACATTCATTTGATTTTGCTCATGATTTTGTCTGACAGGAATCTGCGGAAGGGCTCAGCTGGGTAGATCCTGCTTGGAGTCTCTCATGCAGTTGCTGTCAAATGTTGGCCAGGGCTGCAGTTCTCTGAAGGCTCAGTTGGGCTGAATGTCCAAAAAGGCTACTCTCATGGTTGGCTGTTGATGCTCACTGTCCACTGAGAGCTCAGCCCACCTGTCTCCCCGTGCACACACATGTGGCCCCTACATCTGCTTAGTCTCCTCACATCTCCGAAGCTTTGGGTGGTTGGAATTTTAACACAGTAACTCAGGACCTCGAGTGTGAGTGTTTGGTTAGGTTGAATCAGTTTCAGTAAATGCACTTTTTACATATCATGCAAAGTTATAAACAGGACCATAAAAACAGGCCAAACAGGAGATTTAAAAGCCTCCATTACTGTTCCTTAACACCCCTACCTAACAAGTTACCATATTTACAAGTAGAAATATCTTCTGAGAAATGTCAGGCACACTGTTTGAATCCTCTGAAACAAAACAATTTCTGTGATGCATGTATAGTTATGCCAAGAAGTCCATCTGCCAGGCAGAATTTCATCCTTTAAATACCTTGTTATGGCAGCACAAAAGAACACAATGAGCTTTGTTTAGAGTGTCAGTCTTCCATCTCTGGGCTAAAAGGATTAGGTCTAAATTGCCCATCATTACGTAAGACGACATGAAAATGTTTGTTCCTTTTGTCCTTAAAAGTACTTCGTGGTGTTTTATGAAAAGCCAAAAAAAAAAAAAAAAAGTTAATTGAAATAAGAAATCTATTCAGAAGGTCATAAGCAGTAGATTTGCCAGCATTCCAATTTATGCTATGATTTGTTTAACACACAAAAGTCATGGGAATTTTCAAATATAATCATTTGTTGGGTATGACAGGGGATTGAGGAAAGACATATAGCAGGATGATTAAAAGCAAGCATTTTGGAGTCAGTCAGATCTGGCTTTAGCCTCTGTGGTTAATAAGTAAGACTAGGAAATTTACTTAAACTCTCTGTGGCTCATTTTCCTCATTTGTAACACACAAATAAAAGTATTTGCCTTCGAAGGTTGTTTTAAGGGTTAAATGAAATAACACATGTAATTTACTGACCAGGGCTTGGCACAAAGTACATGTATAGTTAACAAGTCAGATAAGAGGGAGTGTACATACTTTTAATAGGTAGTGTGTGTGTGTGTCTCTGTATGTATGAAAAAGAGAGAGGGAGGGTGGAAGAGAGAGAGAGACTGAGGGATAGAAATTGAGGGAGAGGGACAGGGAAGATTTGGGGAAGGATATATAGATAACATTGGAGAAGGCAATGGCACCCGACTCCAGCACTCTTGCCTGGAAAATCCCATGAACAGAGGAGCCTGGTGGGCTGCAGTCCACGGGGTCGCTAAGAGTGGGACAAGACTCAGCGACTTCACTTTCACTTTTCACTTTCCTGCATTGGAGAAGGAAATGGCAACCCACTCCAGTGTTCTTGCCTGGAGAGTCCCAGGGATGGGGGAGCCTGGTGGGCTGCCGTCTATGGGGTCGCACAGAGTCGGACAAGACTGAAGCGACTTAGCAGCAGCAGTAGCAGCAGCATATAGATAACATAGTTAAAAATGTAGTATGAATGTGGTGGCACTTCCCTGATGGCTCACTGGTAAAGAATCCACCTGCCAATGTAGGATATGCAGGTTCGATCAATGGATTAGGAAGATTCCCTGGAGAAGAAAATGGCAACCACTCCAGTATTCTTGCAGGCAGAATCCTGCGGACAAAGGAGCTTGGTGGGATACAGTTCATGCAGATGTGAGAGTTGAACACGACTTAGTGACTCAACAACAAACACCAACAAACATGAATGTGATAGTTATTTGTCAATACTAATTTACTTGTTAAGCAAGTACATTCAGTTTTGAAGATATTAGAATAAAGAAGGAATGGAATGTCAGGAGGTGTTTGGAGATTTCTGTGACTTTGAGAGAGTCACTTGTCTCCTGTACACAGGACAAAGCAGGAAGTTGAAATCACTTCTCACCTCCTGCTCCCTCTTCTGTTCGCATGTCACTACTCAGCCCTTCCCCTGGCACTTCTACACATCCGAGGTCAGAGGTTGTAGTTTGAACGAGACTCAGCTATCTACTAGGTAAAATAGTTGAAAAGCCACCAGGCCATTACAATGTTACCGCAAATAATTTAGAAGTATATTCATATTATTATGGGAGGAAAGCCTAATTTTATATGAAAATAAAAGTTAATTTTCCTAAGGAAGAAGAGTTGGGGAAGGAGTGAAAGAAAGATTTTGAGGTGGGCAAGGCCTTTCCTTGCTTTTCAGATGAACTGGTGAGGCCACTCCTGTTTTAATCTGTAGAATTAGGCTATTTGGAAGAAATGTATTCAGCAATATGATGGAATAATCTTGCCATTATTAATTTAATAAGTTCCAATGCTTAAGGCTTATTTCCATAACGGGAAAAAATACTATTTGGCTTAGCTTTGTTGCTGTTTAGTCACTAAGTCGTATCCAACTCTTCTGTGACCCCACGGACTGGAGGCCACCAGACTCCTCTGTCCAGAGGATTTCCCAGGCAAGAATACTAGAGTGGGAGGCCATTTCCTTCTCCAGGGGATCTTCCCAACCCAGGGATCAAGCCCGTGTCTTCTGCACTGGCAGGCAGATTCTTTACCACTAAGCCACTAGGGAAGCTTTCAGCTTAGCTACATACGTAAAAAATAAATAGGGTATCAGTGGCCAATTTCTAGGTTTAAAAAAAATAGACTTTTAATTTTACCTTAATACAGGTCTGTTCAAAGGCAATTCTGTTAACACCCTTCAAATAACCTTTTAAAATATTACCTATGAATCTATGCACCTTGATAAAATGTTTCCTGTTTTTCTATTCCCCAAGGCTAAAGTGACACAATTATTAGCTTTTGATAGGGTTAAACAATAACTACCCATGCTTACCTTTGTGAAAGAATGGAAAATAAATATGCCTTGAAGCACTATAACAGTTGAAAAGATTCCCATACTTAGTTCCTTCTTACTTTTCTTTTTCCTAGAAGAGCCCAGGGAAATTTAAAATGAATCTTCTAAATAATTTTTTCTCTACTTCTCATGCTAAGTAAAATTCCTGTCTCTAAATGTTAACAACACAGTATTTTTTAATGGGGACCCTCTTTAATCCTGTGTAGTAGTAGATTTAATGTGCCTAGATGCTGGGGATATACCAGTAAACAAAACAGATAAAAATCCCTTCTATCACAGAGTCTATGATCTAGTGGAGGCAGACAGAAAATAAACTAAGTATCAAGATCAGATCAGATCAGTCGCTCAGTTGTGTCCGACTCTGCGACCCCATGAATCGCAGCACGCCAGGCCTCCCTGTCCATCACCAACTCCCGGAGTTCACTCAAACTCACGTCCATTGAGTCGGTGATGCCATCCAGCCAGCTCATCCTCTGTTGTCTTCTTCTCCTCTTGCCCCCAATCCCTCCCAGCATCAGAGTCTTTTCCAATGAATAAACTCTTCACATGAGGTGGCCAAAGTACTGGAGTTTCAGCTTCAGCATCATTCCTTCCAAAGAAATCCCAGGGCTGATCTCCTTCAGAATGGACTGGTTGGATCTCCCTGCAGTCCAAGGGACTCTCAAGAGTCTTCTCCAACACCACAGTTCAAAAGCCTCAATTCTTCAGTGCTCAGCCTTCTTCACATGTGGTAATAAATGAGAGACAGTGAAGGCAGAAGGGAATAGGAAGTGTCAGTGGGGTCGGGTGGGGGTTGTGCTTTCAGATAGAGTAATCAGAGAAAGGTTCTTGAGAAGATGACATTTAAGAAACAGTGTGAAGAAAGCAGAGGAGGATGCTGTGTTTTAAAGAACAGTTGGCAGCCAAGTCATCAGTAAGGGCAGAATAGTGAGAAATGAGAAGTGAGAGAGGTCAGGTCTGCTAGTCTATTGTAAGAACATTTGGCTTCTATTACATGTCATTACAAGTAGGAAATGGGAGCCCATTACAGGTAAGTCTACATCTTCTGCCTCTCAAGATTCACGCTTCACCCTTCTCTACCCTATTCTCTGGCTCAGGGAAGCTGAGTTGTATTTTCCTCTTTTTCCTCATGACCAATCACATTTTTCCCTTTTGGTTACTTTCCTCCTCTTTCAGTTATCCAAGTGTTCCCTCTGTCAGAGAAGCAGAGTCCCCAACTGCCTGTATTTCTCAACAGTAGCCCTAAGCTCACTGGTGCCAGTGCTGGGAACTAAAATACATATCTCCTGACCTCTTTCAAGACATTCAGTCAGTAACTCTTGGGGGCGGATGGCGGATGGAGTGGGTGGGGTAGGAGGGAAATCCCTCCCCACCCTGTCAGAAGATGAGGTCAGTTCTTTATTCAGTTTCAGTTCAATCACTCAGTCGTGTCAGACTCTTTGCAACCCCATGAATCTCAGCAAGCCAGGCCTCCCTGTCCATCACCGACTCCTGGAGTTTACTCAAACTCATGTCCATCGAGTCAATGATGCCAACCAGCCATCTCATCCTCTGTCGTCCCCTTCTCCTCCTGCCCCCAATCCCTCCCAGCATCAGAGTCTTTTCCAATGAGTCAACTCTTCGCATGAGGTGGCCAAAGTATTGGAGTTTCAGCTTCAGCATCAGGCCTTCCAATGAACACCCAGGACTGATCTCCTTTACGATGGACTGGTTGGATCTCCCTGCAGTCCAAGGGACCCTCAAGAGTCTTCTCCAACACCACAGTTCAAAAGCATCAATTCTTCGGCGCTCAGCTTTCTTTACAGTCCAACTCTCACCTCCATATGTGACCACAGGAAAAACCATAGCCTTGACTAGACAGACCTTTGTTGGCAAAGTAATGTCTCTGCTTTTTAATATGCTGTCTAGGTTGGTCATAATTTTCCTTCTAGGGGTAAGCGTCTTTTAATTTCATGGTTGCAATCACCATCTGCCGTGATTTTGGAGCCCCCAAAAATAAAGTCTGACACTGTTTCCACTGTTTCCCCATTTATTTCCCATGAAGTGATGGGACCAGATGCCATGATCTTCGTTTTCTGAATGTTGAGCTTTAAGCCAACTTTTTCACTCTCTTCTTTCACTTTCATCAAGAGGCTTTTTAGTTCCCTTTCACTTTCTGCCATAAGGGTGGTATCATCTGCATATCTGAGGTTATTGATATTTCTCCCAGCAATCTTGATTCCAGCTGGTGCTTCTTCCACCCCAGCATTTCTCATGATGTACTCTGCATATAAGTTAAATAAGCAGGGTGACAATATGCAGCCTTGATGTACTCCTTTTCCTATTTGGAACCAGTCTGTTGTTCCATTTCCAGTTCTAACTGTAACTTCCTGACCTGCATATAGGTTTCTCAAGAGGCAGGTCAGGTGCTCTGGTATTCCCATCTCTTTCAGAATTTTCCACAGTTTATTGTGATCCACAGAGTCAAAGGCTTGGCATAGTCAATAAAGCAGAAATAGATGTTTTTCTGGAACTCTCTTGCTTTTTCCATGATCCAGAGGATATTGGCAATTTGATCTCTGGTTCCTCTGCCTTTTCTAAAACAAGCTCGAACATCTGGAAGTTCACGGTTCACGTATTGCTGAAGCTTGGCTTGGAAAATTTTGAGGATTACTTCACTAGCATGTGAGATGAGTGCAATTGTACGGTAGTTTGAGCATTCTTTGGCATTGCCTTTCTTTGGGATTGGAATGAAAACTGACCTTTTCCAGTCCTGTAACCACTGCTGAGTTTTCCAAATTTGCTGGCATATTGAGTGCAGCACTTTCACAGCATCATCTTTCAGGATCTGAAATAGCTCAACTGGAATTCCATCACCTCCACTAGCTTTGTTCATAGTGATGCTTTCTATGGCCCACTTGACTCTACATTCCAGGATGTCTGATTCTAGGTCAGTGATCACACCATCGTGATTATCTGGGTCGTGAAGATCTTTTTTGTATAGTTCTTTTGTGTATTCTTGCCATCTCTTCTTAATATCTTCTGCTTCTGTTAGGTCCATACCATTTCTGTCCTTTATCGAGCCCATCTTTGCATGAAATGTTCCCTTGGTATCTCTGATTTTCTTGAAGAGACCTCTAGTCTTTCCCATTCTATTGTTTTCCTCTATTTCTTTGCACTGATCACTGAGGAAGGCTTTCTTATCTCTTCTTGCTATTCTTTGGAATTCTGCATTCAGATGCTTATATCTTTCCTTTCCTCCTATGCTTTTCGCTTCTCTTCTTTTTACAGCTATTTGTAAGGCCTCCTCAGTCAGCCGTTTTGCTTTTTTGCATTTCTTTTCCATGGGGATGGTCTTGATCCCTGTCTCCTATACGATTTAACGAACCTCATTCCATAGTTTATTAGGCATTCTGTCTATCAGATCTAGTCCTTTAAATCTATTTCTCACTTCCACTGTATCATCATAAGGGATTTGATTTAGGTCATACTGAATGGTCTAGTGGTTTTCCCTACTTTCTTCAATTTAAGTCTGAATTTGGCAATAAGGAGTTCATGATCTGAGCCACAGTTAGCTTCTGGTCTTGTTTTTGCTGACTGTATTGAGCTTCTCCATCTTTGGCTGCAAAGAATATAATCAATCTGATTTCAGTGTTGACCATCTGGTGATGTCCATGTGTAGAGTCTTCTCTTGTGTTGTTGGAAGAGGGTGTTTGCTATGACCAGTGCGTTCTCTTGGCAAAACTCTATTAGTCTTTGCCCTGTGTTTCTTGACTTCCTACTTTTGCATTCCAGTCCCCTATAATGAAAAGGACAACTTTTTTGGATATTAGTTCTAAAAGGTCTTTTAGGTCTTCATAGAACCGTTGAACTTCAGCGTTACTGGTTGGGGCATAGGCTTGGATTACCATATTGAACGGTTTGCCTTGGAAACGAAACAGAGATCATTCTGTCATTTTTGAGATTGCATCCAAGTACTGCATTTTGGACTCTTTTGTTGACCATGATGGTTATTCCATTTCTTCTAAGGGATTCCTGCCCACAATAGTAGATATAACAGTCATCTGAGTTAAATTCACCCATTCCAGTCCATCTTATTTTGCTGATTCCTAGAATGTCAACGTTCACTCTTGCCATCTCCTGTTTGACCACTTCCAATTTGCCTTGATTTGTGGACCTAACATTCCAGGTTCCTTTGCAATATTGCTCTTTATAGCATCAGACCTTGCTTCTATCACCAGTCACATCCACAATTGAGTATTGTTTTTGCTTTGGCTCCATCCCTTCATTCTTTCTGGAGTTATTTCTTCACTGATCTCCAGTAGTATACTGGGCACTTACTGACCTGGGGAGTTCCTCTTTCAGTATCCCATCATTTTGCCTTTTCATACTGTTCATGGGGCTCTCAAGGCAAGAATACTGAAGTTATTTGCCATTCCCTTCTCCAGTGGACCACATTCTGTCAGACCTCTCCACCACGACCTGCCCGTCTTGGGTGGCCCCACACAGCATGGCTTAGTTTCATTGAGTTAGACAAGGCTGTGGTCCATGTGATCAGATTGGCCAGTTTTCTGTGATTATGGTTTCAGTGTGTCTACCCTCTGATGCCCTCTCACAACACCCACCATCTTACTTGAGTTTCTCTTACTTTGGACGTGGGGTATCTCTTCACGGCTGTTCCAGCAAAGCGCAGCAGCTTCTCCTTACCTTGGACGAAGTCGCCCCTCCTGACCTTGAACGTGGAGTAGCTCTCTCAGCCCTCTTGTGTCCGCACAGCCTCTGCTCCTTGGACATGGGTTTGCTTCTCTCAGCCACCACCCCTGACCTCAGACGTTGGGTAGCTCCTCTCGGCTGCCGCCCCTGACCTCGGGCTTGGGAGAGCTCCTCTCAGAGTATAGGAGGGAAATAATACTGAGACTTAGGCTATTACAGAATTTCTGATGAGGAATTCACATTTCCCAGTAGCTTATGCAGCACTGTTTTCACATTACACCCAATCTTCTGCAAAGAGAGACATTGGATTGAAATTTTCCAGAGTATTTCTGTTAAAATCTCCAGAGTTCAGTACTTTTAAACAAATATTGTCCTTTCAGTTTTTTTGCACATTTCATAGGTAATTTCCCCTGTTCCATAATTTGTTATTTCAAGATACTGAGGCAAATAAGACTTCTAGAAATAAAGAACAAGAGAGGCATTGTTATGTACCAAGTATATGATAATTAATATCTACTTGAGTAGCTGAATCCAGTCTTTCCAAGAAGGCTGGTTTATTTGGTCTCTCAAAATAATTTTGAATTTTCTCCCAGCAGAGACATGGCTTTGTATTTGATTGAGGAAGCTGCACAATGCATTTAGCTAAGACCTAGGGTTAAACCTGCCTTTTAAGCTGGAGAGGATCAGATGGAGTCTTTATGGCCTACTCTGGCTGGCCTGTTTTTACAGCAAATACTCAAAAGCATGCATTACCTCTCAAATATTAGGATCTGAAGCTGCTGGTTAGAAATACTTCTAAATGGATGCCAAAAACTGAAGTAAGGTCCATACATTTTAAGAATATAAGAAGAAAAGCTAGTAATTTTTCAAATAATTGTATTGCATGTGATAAAATGTCTTGTGAGAAAAGATTCTTGCAGAATTTCTGCTTCTCTCTGCATTTGGTTAAATGAAGTGAATCTATTTAACAATAATGCATTTTTCAGAAAGAATAAGACATTTTTAACTTTTCAAAACAATTTTCATTTTTCTCTGTTAGTGAAAGGGCATATAAAAGCTCTAAATATTAGACATATTAGATGATGAATGAGGATTTATCTATAAAAAAAAGGAAGAGTCATTTTATATATCTCAAAGCCTTTGTTTACATAACTTTAGATTTTTATTTCAGGATTATATAGGATTTGGGGAATCTGAAAAGGAGCTTGAAAGTTAGTCAGTTCAGAAACGCAAACAAGCACAACAATGTTAACAATATAGCTAACCTTTGAGCACATACCATTTGCTGGGCCCTGTTTTAAGCTTTACATATGCAATCTTAATCAATCCTCAAAATAACCCTATGATGTAAATATTATTAACTTCATTTGACAGATAAGGGAACTGAGACACAAAATGTTTAACAAATCTACCTGAGGTCATGGAGCAAACAAGCACAAGAGTCAGTACAAAGGTTGAAGAAACACTTATAAAATTATCCCGGCCAGTTCTATCCATGGAAAGTGTATACAGCTGTTGAGAATGTGATTTGAAGGTGCCAGAAGGTCTACCTAAACACATCACTTTCAACAGTGTGTGACACTGCCTCAAATTCCCACCCGCAGAGAAAGTGCTTTGTGTGAAGACAATCCCTCCAAAAGGTTATAGTTTTTAAAAATATTACCTAAGAAGAATTGCCCATTAATGATAGCACAACAAGAATGACACATATTTTAGGGAGTTCTGGATGATAAAAGGAAAAAAAAGAAAGCAAAAGAGCTGTTGACAGTAAACACCATAACATATACTCTTGATCAACCTTGGCAAAATGGGAGGGGGGTTGTGTGAAGACAAAATTTATCCAATTTGACATTGGTTGAATATGGAGATTATCTATCTTAAAATGTCTTCTCTCTTTGGAGATACAAACATACTTGATAGTTAAAGCTTTACCATTTGCGATGGTAAAATTTGATTAGCAACAAAAATTATCTATACATAACGTATTTTCCTCACCACTTGCCTTTTGGAATAGAAATTCTTAAGTAAGGGTCCCACATATGGACCCCAATTAATACATTAAATTTCAAATACGTACAGGAGAATGCAAAGCACCCAAAGAGTTCATCAAATTCTCACAAGTACAGTTGGTTCTCCATATCTGTAGGTTCTACATTCATAGATCAACCACGGATCAAAAATATTTGAAGAAAAAAATTTTAGAAAGTTCCAAAAAGGCAAAACTTGACTTTGTTACCTGCCTGGAAACTGTTTCCATAATATTTATAGTGTATTAGATATTAGAAGTAATCTAGAGAAGATTTAAAGTACAGGGGAAGATGTGCACAGGTTATGTGTAAATACTATTCCATTTTGCATAGAGTATTTAAGCATCCATGGAGTTTGTTACTCTTGGTGGGGGTTAGGGAGCTGGAACCAATCTTCCCAAGGATAATTATGTATTCATATATGATTCATATCCCCCCAGATAGTTAAATCAACACAAGTCAACCTAGCCCAGCTACACTTCCTACATATCACCTGAAATTACTGCCTGCTGGAGGTGGTCTTTAACAATGAAACGAATAGAAGATACAACTGTTTTGAATTATGTGAGCACTCAGGGCTACATTCAAGCTGATGATTTAGAAAGCAAAATATAGTGTGCAAATAGTATGCAGGATAACATTACACATCCCTGATTTGTTAGAATTATCTTTCACCTTTTCACTGTGTTTTTGCAACAACGAATCCAACTCTTCAGGACTGAGGTTTTAAGTAAATAATATGCAACAGGGAAGTGAAACAGGTAGGTCAATAAAAATTCTTAGGAAAGGGTTAGGCGAGTCGAATGGGCAGTCAATTAATTTAAAATGCTTTTCAAAATGAACAAACTGCCCTGACTTTCTTGGTGAGCTATTACCAAGGTTCTTTTGAGTTCTTAGAGCATTTTCTTTACTCTGTTTAACAACAAACGTGGGCCAATTGCTCTGAGTTAATTGAAAAGGATTGTTTCCTAGTTGCCAAGAAACGGCGCTTTCTTACATTGTGCAGGCCATTATGTGCACAGATCAAGCTTCCTGATTTTTCTTTCAGGGTTTAAGAATATTGGCTGCTGTGATTTAGTCGTCCCTTGAGGAGAGGAGGCAAGTCAAGAAGGATTTCAGGGTGTTGTTCCATTTCAATTTACCAGGTAAGATTTGGATTTATTTGAAAGTGCTATCCTCTCCCATACTTAACTTTTCCTAAATCACTTAAATGCTTTTATGAGTGAATGAGTGAATATGAAATGATGATTTTACTTGGGATCGTTTTCAAGTAAAAGCATGCTAAAATGATTTTTCTTCCAGATAAAGGTTCTGAGGAAAAAGATTTTTTTAAGAGGTAGCCCTAATAATGGAGGTCTGTGAGACAGGCTCTAGAGTTCATTTCTCATTGATTTCCAAATAGTGGATACATGTAAATGGAGAAGTGAGTGTATTTAGGGTCGAAATTTCTAAAATAATTGTTATGAAAGCAAATATCATTATTTCTATTTGGAGAAAAGATTTCAAATCTGACTGTTTCCAGCTGAGACATGGACTTCATATTTGTGAACTTCAAAAGGAAGACTTGTTGATCTTATGTATCAAGTACATAACAAGTAACTTGGTTACTTGTCTCTCTTTTAAAACAAAATCTCTATCTTATCTGTTTTCTGTTGGCTATTTTCCTTATGAGTATGTCTTAAAGATGAAGACAAAATAGGGGTCCTTGTACTCATTGTGAGTACATGGACCAAATGTGATACAAACAAAAAATTCACTCTTATTTCTCAGGAAGGAAAATAGCATTTCTTGATTTAAAGTTAGCTGCTCCCAGGCAATGTAACGCTTACCTTGGGTAATAATTTGGGGTAAGTGCTTGACAAGGACTCTGTATTGAGTTTGTTAGGCCAAATTACCTTCTCACTCTTAAAGAGTTCACACTTTCACAAGCCTGCAGGTTGAACTCTGCAACCCTGTGAGCTTAAACTTACAGCATCACACAGTTTACATAGACTATATGTTGAAAACAAGTTTTGTCAAATTTGCAGAGGATCCTAGCTGAGTGCTGTTATTGATTCTCTCTTTCAAAGTCATGCTTTGCCTCCTCTTCTCCATGGCTCTGGGTTTCCTAGGGATATATTTCTTTTACAAGGAAGATCATCATCATGGATACAAGTCAGGTCAAATGTTTGTTGTCTTATTAAGTAAGTTTCCATTTGTTCAGAGTTTGAAGACACCTGAGGGTAAAGATGACCTGTGCAATAAGGACCCTCACTGATGCTGGAGAGAAAGCAATGCAGCATGCCTTTACCTGATAATATGATTTGGGTTTTCCAGCAGTGAACCAATACTCTGGTTAGGAAACTATTATGTGAAATAATATGAATCATTATCATGAAGTGATGATTGAATATGACATGCAAACCATCCATTTATTTTTAGCTTGTCAAATTGGAATCTCCTTTCTAGAATTCCTATACTTTTTAAAGTAAAACAATAAATCACAGTATTATCAGTTATCACCAATTCATTACACTGTATTTTTTAATTTATGTAGTTGTAAAATTAAGCAGCCCATTTAGATAACTGCGTGGCTATAGTTATGTACACTTGGTGTGACTTGGTACCATTTTTGAAACAGTGTACTTCTTCCCAGGTAAGATGTAAATTTAAATTTTTCATTCGAGCTTACATTCCTTTTTATCTTGTTAAAAAGTTCTCTTTGGCCTGAAAATATACTTTTGATATTATTAGTACTGTGGTGCTTAAAGTACCATAGTACTCTAAGCTATGTACTTCCCCAGTGGCTCAGCGGTGAAGAACCTGCCTGCAATGCAGGAGACAAGGTTTGATCCCTGGGTCAAGAAGATCCCCTGGAGGAAGGCAGAGCAGCCCACTCCACTATTCTAGCCTGAAAAATCCCACGGACAGAGGAGCTTTGTGGTCTAAAGTACATGGGATCACAAAGAGTTGAACACAACTGAAGCAGCTAAGACATGGTGCTTAAAATATCTATGCTAGTAAAGTTTTTGCCTAGTCATTTTGTATTTATTGGAGCAAGGTGACAGGTGAACATGTGGAATGGGTGGAGTAGAGCAAAACTCAGACTGATACAATATCTGATAGGCAGATTTTTTTTCTCATCTAGCATACCATTTCTTCTCTGTCAGTATAACCAAATGATTGTGACACTAGTAAACTATTAAATATACTTAATAGTGTAACAATAAATCCTGTTTTTATTTGAGTGTTATTTTTTAAACTAAACAAATACTAACTGATACTGATTTGCTTCTTTGTGGATTAAGAATTTTACAAAAAGTATGATGTCCACCTAAGATGGGATGGGAATAAATCTATAAAATTTTTGTTCAACCTTAATTAAAGACAGACTGAATGGCACTGACAGTTTGTAGATCACAGTGGTTGAAATACCATAAGATGATAGACTTTGAAGGCCACTTATTGATTATTGAGTCTAATGACTTTGAACATTCATTTTGAGGAGTCCTGCTGCTGCTGCTGCTTAGTCGTTTCAGTCGTGTCTGACTCTGTGCGACCCCATAGACAGCAGCCCACCAGGCTCCTAGAGATTGCCAAAAAGCATTATAACAAGGAGCCTTCTGAAGGTAGGGGGAATACTCATCTGGTGGTGTAGGGAAAACAAACTGAACTCTCAATCTGCCAATGCTTTTCAAGTCTGTCTGCAAGAACACAGATAGCCTAAGAATATTTCACAAACCCTTTGTGGAAATCAAAATTCACTGTATTTTTAGTATCACACTGATCTACAATTCAAGAAACCCAGTCAAGTAGGAGAGTAATTTGACATATACAGTGCAATCAAGGTTTTTGACAGTCAATTCTTCTATTACAGGCACTCAGTATGTCTTTGATCATTCTAGAATCATTTCAGGGATCCTTACTAAGTAGCTTAGCAACTTTTTAACACCACCTATTTTAAATTATTTTTATAAAAATCTGGATTGTTTACTTTATGGTATAACTTTTAAAACAATTTCAAATGTTTCTAAAAACATTATTGTGCCTTTGATAATTTCCCCTACTCTTGTGATATGAAATTTACCAAATTTTAGAAATCACAATAATGTATAAAGGAATAAAGTACTTTCTTTCTCTCTTACCTAAAAATGGTCTGTAATATTAGAAGATTATTTGTCTGAATGGAGAAGATTATGCAAAATATTTTCATAATGTTAATGGTCCTATTGTTTATCTATACACAATGAGCACCAAAGTTTATCTTGCTGTGATAAGCCATAGGAGATATTCCTTTCTTTTATTCTTAATATAGTTTTTTAAACTGGCATTTTAAATTTCTCAGCTGCAGTGATGTGATTTTTGAATCACTCTTATAAACTCCTTTTTCCACGTTTGCTTATAAGTATTTCTAAAACCTGAGAATATTGTCTCTCTTCTTTCCTTCAGAGCAGTTGTTCTCAATTTGGCAATATCTGAAGATATTTTTTGGTTTCCCAAGAAAGGAGGTGTGGTATTACCTACATTTAGTGGATAGAGATCAGGGAAGCTGCTAAACATCTCATTACATACAGGACAATCCCTACTGCAAAGAAGTATCAGATTCCAAATGTCAATAATGCTGAGACTGAGAAACATGGCTTTTCAGGCTTCACAAATCTTATCCTGGCTAAATATATAATTATGGGTTAGAGTTGTTTTCTAAAATCTGAAATCTCATGTGCCTTCATTCCTTTTATTTATAATATTGGCCTCTAGGATCACACCTAATTTTTAATTGAACTTTTTGGAAACTGCTTATAATCTGCTAGTCTGCTTTTTGGAATCTGATTATTACAAAACAAATATGACAATGGTCACATTATCTTTAAACTCATGTCATATCATATTACTAAATAGTGCTGTGTCCAAGTGACTTGTACAATATTTCCCTCGTTGTGAATGAGGGAATAAAGAATAAAGAAGACTCATTAAAGCAAGACAATAATATAATATCATCTGCTTAATTGTTGTGCTCCTAATTTCATGTCTGAAGTTACTTTTCAATAGCCATTCATTCATTCTGTAGATATTTACTGAGCACCTATCATGTTCCAGAAACACTTTTTGTTGAAAATTCAGTGGTAAATAAGATAAAAATCATATTTTTGCTGTGATTACATTCTAGTGGAAATCAGAAGATCGAAAATCTCCCTTTCTTCAACCACGTTGCAAAAGTCTGTTCATACATTTTTTTCATGTAAACCCTCTGTTTCTTTGGAATTGCCAAGAACCTTTTTACTAATTTTTGAATTTCATTTTCTGGCCGATGTCGCTATTTTCAACTTGCTTGATGTGCATCCTAGAGAAGACTGACTTTTGAAGTAAATTTTGAATGAAGGAAAATATAGTTTGATGAGTTGAAATAATGTTAGCAGGAGAAGTCAATATGGCATTTAGGAAAAAAAGACATAAAAGTAAGGATGGAAAGTTGTGAGTGGAAGGAAGCCAACTGTGCCTGAAATTTATTTTATTCGCTATGCCAAAAAAAAAAGGGAAAAGGAAATAAAAGAAAGGGAAAAGAAAAGAAGAAAAAAGTTCCAGGGTAACTGTATCCCAGAGTAATTCATTTCCTTGTGAGGATATTTTTATCCCTGAGGAATTCTTCAGAATTTCTTACCAATGTCATAGTTTATTCCTTAGTAGCCACTGATGAAATTATTGGTTTCTTCTTTAGAGAGGGAATGAGAAGTATAAATGAAAAAAGGTATTAATAATTTTAATGATCTAATCTAGATATTTCTTTTGATTTTATTTTGTAGCTTCTTTCCTTTTCAAATGCTTTTTTTCTCAGTGTATGCATAGTTGTTTTCTTAGTACATATAGGAGTTAAAAGTTCTGCTAATATATTAATAAGTGAAAAAAGAGATTTGATACTCTAAAATTCTCACTTTTTAAACCTATCAATCAGTTTCAAGTAATCATTTAGCTTGTGAAGTTTCTGTTTACCAAAAGCTATGATTCTCATTTTCTTCCACTCGTCCGTTTAAAAATAAACTGAGATCATACCCAAGTCAGAGATTATTAGTGTAAAAATTCCAAAGAAACAATATAAATGCGGCTACAAAAATGTTTAACAATTATATGAGTATGTTTTCTAGAGTTTACTGAAAATGAGAGCAATTCGAATACTATGCCTTTACAATTGGTTTTCTAGCAATGAATTTGAAAAGAATATATTTTTAAAATTTTTACGTTAAAAGTCGTAGTGGTACTGACATTGATTAAGGCACTGAATTGGGCAAGAATCTAGACTGTCTCAATATAAACTCAGTAAAAACACTTATCTTATAGTGTCATTCAGAGAAGGCAATGGCACCCCACTCCAGTACTCTTGCCTGGAAAATCCCATGGGCGGAGGAGCCTGGTAGGCTGCAATCCATGGGGTCTCGAAGAGTCAGACACGACTGAGCGGCTTCATTTTCACTTTTCACTTTCATGCATTGGAGAAGGAAATGGCAACTCACTCCAGTGTTCTTGCCTGGAGAATCCCAGGGACGGGGAAGCCTGGTGGGCTGCCGTCTATGGGGTCACACAGAGTCGGATACGACTGACGCGACTTAGCAGCAGCAGCAGCAGTAGCATAGTGTCATTATGGAAAGTAAATGAGATATTACAGTTTAGTACTTATCAAAGAGAAATTAAGTGATAATATGATGTTCGCCTTTTTTTATAACTCCTAGACTATCATATTTCATAGAAAAGATTGTAAAGGGAACTTAATGATCATCTAGTTTGTTACACATCTGATTCTTAAATTGCTTATGTTTCCCTGGTCACTAGCCTATGTTTTATTACTCTAATAAAATAAGAGTTACCTTCTGAGACAACAGACATTTATAAATATTAATATTGAAACATTGTCACTTTTATAGGTCAAGCAGCCCAATCAAAATTGGCAAAAATCATATGTTCCAACCTAATACATATAATATAAAAAGCAAATCTTTTTTCCCAAAATACAGTTTTCTATGATAAAGTCTGACTTAAAAACGCTAGAATGTAAATATAGTTTTATAAACTGCCTTTTAAAAAAATTATTAAAAGACACTACTAAAAATATAATTCAGTCCTTAAGAACTTTGAGCCAGGACTGCCAGACTAGTCTGTGGGCCAAATTCAGCCTGTCCTGTGGTTTTGTGCAGCCCATGCGCTAAGAATTGTTTTTACATTTTTAAACAGTTGAAAAAAAATTCAAAGAAAGATAATACTTTGTGACATATGAAAATTAAATGAAATTCAAATTTCAGGGTCCATAAATAAAGTTTTCTTGGAACAACCCATGCTCACTCATTTACATATTGTCTTAGGCTGCTATTGTTCTGCAAAGACACAGTCGAATATTTGCAATATAGGTGTTTTGGCTTAAAAAGCATCCAATATTTATTATCTGGCCCTTTACAGAAAAAAGTTAGATTATCCCTGTCTTAGAGTCCAGCTGCCTACATTCAAATTCCATTTTCACTCCTTGGCTCTGTGATTTAGATAAGTTATTTAATCTTTGTGAGCCTTGGTTTCCACATTTTAAAATAGCCATCCTTACAGCACTTACGTCATAGGATAATTACTAGTACTTAGTACATCATAAGTATTCTCAAAATGTTAGTACATTATTAATATTCTTCCAGGTGAAAAACTATAAATGATTGAGGGGAAAAAAAAAAAACAAAACAAACAATCTATAGAAACTTGAAAAGCACAGATAGATGACAATTGTTGCATCACTGTATCAGATATATCTAATGTAGCCACAGAAATGATTTTAATATTACATCTCACTCATACCACATGGACCATTTCAAGTTAAAAATATTTTAAGTTTCTAAATTTGCAAATGCTAAGCTGCAAAGTAGGGGCTGTTTTCTCCCTGGGACAATGAACATCTGCTGAAACAATTTGTCCAACAGAACATTTGCCTCTGCTGGCCTTTTTTTTTTTTTAAGAAATGGAAAAAGGATCATTGTTTAACTTAAATCCTTCTCAGCTTCTAGACCAAGAAACAATTTCTCTCAGGACTAGATGTTTCTAGGATTTGGAAAAGTAAAGGGGCCTCAGTTTCCCCATCCCCTCATTTTCAAGTAAGGGTAAGCAGAATTTTACTTAGAGTACCATATTCATGCTTCCTTCTTGTTTAAAAGACCACAGGCTTTTCTAGATGATTTAAGATTTCTGTAGTGGATTGAGCTCCACAGTACTTTCTAAGTCTGAGAGAGACTCAGGGGTGGGGTAGTGGTTATCACACAGCAGAAAAGAGGTCAAGGTTTAAATGAAAAAGATTTTTAAGAAGTAGCTCAGATCTATTACTTTCCATATGCACAGTTAGAGAGGTCTGAAAGAAAGATGATCCAAAATCTTGAAAATAAATAAAATGCTCCCAAAGCTAAAATCCAATAGCATCCTAGAGATAATGGATGGTTAGGTAGAACTGCTGATAAACTTCAGGTCTAAGGTGTAACAGTCAGTTTACCTCTCCAGCTTCTCTGCATTTGCTCAGCTTTATAACGCATACTTAAGAAGGCAGTGAACAATAACTATTAGAGTTCTCTAGGTAAACCAGGTTGAATTATAGATGCTTCTTTTGTTACTCACTTTTAAGTAGAGCTTCTGGTCCTTGGAGATTACACCAAGAGTAATGAGTCATCTGAAATGAGGAAGGGAAAGTGTCAAATTTCACATTGATTCATAAGAGTAAGCATGAAAAGTTGTTCACAGTATTTCAATGGGGGCAGGGAGACACAGAGGGAGTCCAGAGAATCAAATACTTGAGCACTGAAGAGTTTCTATTTGCTATAAAAGATTGAGGAGCCTCGCTGTTTTCAAATCGAGGACTCTATCATATATAAATTATTCTTGAATTTTTAAAAAATTTATTGTGATATAGTTGATTTACAATGTTCTGTTAATTTTTGCTGTACAGCAAAGTAATTCAGTTTTATATGTGTGTGTGTGTGTGTGTGTGCGTACGTGTATGTGCATGCGTGCTCAGTCACTTCAGTCATGTCCAATTCTGTCACCCTATGGACCGTAGCCCACCAAGCTGCTCTGTCCATGGGATTCTCCAGGCACGGATACTAGCGTGGGTTGCCAGGCCCTCCTCCAGGGGATCTTCCTGATCCAGGGATTGAATCTGTGTCTCCTGACTCGGTAGGCAGGTTCTTTACCACTAGTGCCACCTGGAAAGCCTATATACATGTATGTACATGTATGTTCTCCATCATATTCTTTTCCATTATGGTTTATTGTAGGATATCGAATATAGTTTCCTACTCCTGATTTTTTATTGTTTCCTAATTATTATATTTGTTTATAAAATGGTCAAGTATGTAATGAAAAAGAAGATTTTTTAGCTACCACGTCAAAAATATTTTGTCACGTGCTATGTATTTTGCCAACCAGTTAAAATCTTTAGCAGTCTTTGGTACAAAGCCTTAAGATGACTGTGGGATGGGGGGAGATTTTCCTCTGTTAGAATCTTTTGGATGATAGTCAAACACTTCTGTAATTTCCTTCACCATTTTTAGCTCCTTTTGTCATCATTTATTTCAAGCATGCCTCTGGAATGTCAAGAAAATGCCAGATATTATTTTGAATGTTGGACTTTAATATCATATTAGGCTAAACTTGTTCCTCGAGACTTCAGAAATAAAGGTAGAGTGCTTCTTTCTTATCTTTTAGCAAAAGGGAAAACTTAAATTAAGACCCCATGGAGCTTTTGGTCAGTCTCCTACCCGTGAAAGTAGATTAGAAAGGAATTTTTAATCCTCTGGCAGTAACAGACATACTTTGTGGGAGGGGGAGGAGGAGGAATTGAGTAGAAGGAAAACCAGAAGCTAGGCCTGTCACTTAAGTTATCAAATGATCCAAATATTTGGTACGAAGCCGATGACTTCACTGGAGTTACTTTACTCTGAATATTGGCGTTTGAGTACTCCTCAGTTAAACCTTTTAGAATAATGATTCGGCAATACTTCGGAAATGGTTGTCAGTTGAGTAAGTCTACAATTAGAAATGCTATCATTTTTGGATGCTCTGACTCCCTGATACAAGTACGTGAGGTTTGCTGTGCAGGCACCAACAGGGAAAGAATGGTAGAGCATCTAGTCCATACTAAAATCATTCAAAATAGATGGTCCTTCAATCGAAGGTTTCCGAGGGATTTGTTATGTATGACTAGGCTCATAACAGTAAAAGAGGCTTGCTTGTCTTTCTGATCAAGACTTGCTTGCCTTTCTTGATTCTGATCAAGAATCACTGCAATATCAAACGAATGGTGAATTCTTTCCTAAGAGGCTTATGAGTAATTCAGGTCCCTACCAGCATTCCAAGAACAAGATTCTTTTTGGTTACCAAGATTGTAAGTGTGATTTTGACCCAAAGCATTAAAATCAAAGCACATATGCTGTGTCTCACTTGATCTGTGGACCACTTCCCTTCTCATTCCTCTGGATTTTTTTTCCCTATCTTTATTATATCAAGAAACAATAAGTATTTTTAGCAGGCTCACCTGAATTAACATTTTATAGGGCTAACATATTTGAACTAACAACCACACACACAAAAATAATTTACAGGGAAAACTCTTCCTGCCTGGTATTTTCTAGCTCCTATCCCATTATTTTTAGCTTTGTGACCTTGGGCAAGTCATTTAAATTCTCTGGATCTTAGTTTCCTCTTCTGTGTAAAATAAGAACATGAACCTAGATGACTGAAAGAGTCTCTTTTAGCTACAACAGTCTATAAGCCAATCTTTAAGCAAAACTGTGACCTTTATCATGAAGAAAGGACAGTGGGAGGGAAACGCGAGAGGAATTTTCTCTCATTTCTCCCACTCCCACAAATGCTGCAAATGGCTGATGATGGAGACTCAAAACTTTACTAGGTATGTTAATCATCTGGGTAAAGTGTGTACAAATCTTTTGAAGCTGAAGGGGTGAGAGAGTTTAAGCTACAATCTTTTATTATTCTCATTTTTGACTGACTTCAAGACTTGAAACCTGTTGTATTTTAGAATACGGAATAACATAGCAGGTGTTAATTTCTTGGGAAATAATGGCTAATTGAAAATAATAGTTAACATTAATATTGACATCTTCTTTCTAATTAGTAAAATAAAACTTTTCATTATCCTCCCATTTTTCTTTGTGATAAACGTGGTTACTCCTACAAATGCCCAATATTTCTTTCATTAGAAAGAAGGGATTTCCTTTGCTGAAATTTTCCCAAGAAGTCCAGAATACTTATACTCTAGGGAAAAAATATTGCTAAAAATTTACTTTTAATGATTTCATTCCATACATGCAAATAGACTCTTATAGAGTCTAACTCTTTATCTACAGCATTAAGGGTCTGAGAGGAGGAGAATATGTTATTAGTGAACCATCTATTACTCTTCTTGAGATTTCTTCAAATGGCAGAGAGAACTAAAACTATGAGAAAACTACTGGAGAGGTCTAATTATAATAATAAAGCATCCAATTTTGGTTAGACAACGTAATTAACAGGCTGGGGAAAGGAGCTAAAATAAAAGGACTAGTTATGTTTCATTTCCTGAATTGTTATTTCCAAAAACAGAGACATTTTGTTCACTTCTCATTTTGTGGAGCTATTACAAAAATGTTCTGCCACTATACATCTTAGAGATAGTGACTCTTACTTAAAAGTTGTATGTGGAAAGTCTACGGCCAAAGTAGACTTGTTTCATGTGAAAGATCCAGGAACATATCTTTCCTATAAGATGATGTTAGGAACCAGCCTTGGTGACAAGCTAAATCTTTCAAAGATAAAAAAGTAACTTCATCTTAACTATCTCTGGTTAGTATGTCAGGCTAATTAAGGTTAGGCTAGCTCGGTGATACACTGACCATAACTAACCACTGCACATGTCTGCATGGAAAGATAACACAGATAACAGTGACCAACTACAATGCTTATGTTTGTACTTTTCTTTCACTGCTGAAAAAGTAAATAAATTTAATTTAAAATTTTCCACAGAATCTAAAAAACTTGATTTACTAAAAGTTTTTAAATTGATCCATTATCATAGAACCAAAATAGTGTAGTTTTATACCTTTTATTGGTACAATATACAACTCAGAAGACCAAACACCTGCAACTTACAACTTTAAAAAACCTTCATTTTACAGTTTCTTTTCCTGGTGTATTCTATTAGATCCTCTTTAAAAAATTAAAAGTACTGTGCTACACATTGCGGTGATCTCAACAGGAGGAGAAAACAATTATTTTTCAACAGAGTTCCTGGTGCTAACAACAGAGACCGCCAGTAATTTGCTAGTATAATCATGTCTCCATGCAAATCATGAATGAAGGACATGATTTTTAAAAAATAACTCCTGAGGATAATTTGCAGGTATATAATTTAACTTCTAAATTGCTCTGTTTCAAGGATGCCTCTACAGAGAATAGTTGAAACAATAAGAAAATAAACTTTAAATGTTATATAAGACATTCAATGTATTTTCCTTCAAAATATATTTCACTGACTTAATAGATATTCCAGGTAGGAAAGCACTGGTTTTATACTGGAATTTAGACATTTTCATTAGTTCAGAAGTCTTCATTAAGAAAAACCTGTGTCTTGTTGAAGCACTGAGTCATAAGATTAAAAATGGTCCAATATTATTTTCTATTCCAGACAATATTATCTTTTGTGTTCCCAACGCTCAACTCATCCACCTAACTGGTACATCACACATGTGAAATAGGTTCTTTAGTACTCTGAACCATTAGCCGTGTGTCCAAGATAACTTATGTTCACAAATAGAGAAATACTCACATTTTTGCATAGAAACGAAAAATGAGGAAATTCAGCAGTTAGATTTATGAATAGATAATTTAAAAGATTCTCATTTAGCTATTTATACATGTATCAGCAGCATGGAGGTCCTGGTCACTCCCTTCACTCAGAGTAGCCTACAATAGTTGACTGGAAATGGCACTGCTTCTGCCCCTACCCTGGGTCTCACATATAGTGTGAAACATAATTTTCTTGGGGTTTTTCTGCTGCTACCCCGCCTGCTACCCTACTTCCCAATAGATGTGGTAAAGGTCAGGGGGTTCATCCTCCCCACTTTACTCTTTCAGTTCCTACTACTGCTGAATTATCTCTTTCACATCCTTCCTCTTCTATCCATTCTGCATCAGTTCAGTTCAGTTTAGTCACTCAGTCATGTCCAACAATTTGCAACCCCATGGACTGCAGCACACCAGGCCTCCCTGTCCAACACCAACTCCCGGAGTTTACTCAAACTCATGTCCATTGAGCTGGTGATGCTATCCAACCATCTCATCCTCTGTCATCCCCTTCTCCTCTCGTCTTCAACTGTTCCCAGCATCAGGGTCTTTTCCAATGAGTCAGCTCTTCGCATCAGGTGGCCAAAGTATTGGAGTTTCAGCTTCAACATCAGTCCTTCGAATGAACATGCAGGACTGATCTCCTTTAGGATGGATGGGTTGGATCTCCTTGCAGGTCCAAGGGACTCTCAAGAGTCTTCTCCAACACCACAGTTCAAAAGCATCAATTCTTTGGTGCTCAGCTTTCTTTATAGTCCAACTCTCACATCCATACATGACTACTGGAAAAACCATAGCCTTGACTAGATGAACCTTTGTTGGCAAAGTAATGTCTCTGCTTTTGAATATGCTGTCTAGGTTGGTCATAAATTCCTTCCAAGGAGTAAGCATCTTTTTATTTTATGGCTGCAATCACCATCTGCAGTGATTTTGGAGCCCAGAAAAAATAAAATCAGCCACTGTTTCCACCATTTCTCCATCTATTTAACATGAAGTGATGGGACCAGATGCCATGATTTTAGTTTTCTGAATGTTGAGCTTTAAGCCAACTTTTTCACTCTCCACTTTCACTTTCATCAAGAGGCTCTTTAGTTCTTCTTTGCTTTCTGCCATAAGGGTGGTGTAATCTGCATATCTGAGGTTATTGATATTTCTCCCAGCAATCTTGATTCCAGCTCGTGCTTCATTCAGCCCAGCGTTTCTCATAATGTACTCTGCATATAAGTTAAATAAGTGGGGTGACAATATACAGCCTTGATGTACTCCTTGTCCTATTTGGAACCAGTCTGTTGTTCCATGTCCAGTTCTAACTGTCGCTTCCTGACCATCCATTCTGCACAAATGCAAATATAAAACACAAGTGTATTCATGTATTTCCCTGAAACACAATCACACCAGGCAGTTGGGTTAAATATTTGGGTGTGTATCTTGGGATGCAAGAGCATTGTATCACAGCACAGCATGGCACATACTATGAAAGTGAATATCAGATGTCTCTGTCCATTGGCAGTACTTGCTACTAGGCAGGACCTGTGCTTAGGATCTAGCCCCTGATGTCTTGCAGGGCCATCTCCCCTACCTCCTGTTATTCTTCACTGCTTTTCCTGGTCTTGGAACACTTGATTCATCCACCTCTGGCTGAAGCAAAACATTCTTCTTCATGATGCAGGCAATGTCTTCTTTGTCCACTTTTTAGTTCATTTAGACAAGCTCCAAATGCAGATCAAAGATGGTTCACTAAAATGTTTTTGCTAAATAAGACATTTTTTTTTCCATGAGAAATTCCGTTATCTGCTCTTGAGCTGCCCACCTGTCCCCCCACCCACACACACAGACAGGTTTTTTTTTTTCAGCATACTCACATCTTGAAGGCCATTCAAGGCCATTCACCCTGCTTATTACCAGCAGGATATTAAGTTTTTGAAGAGTCCTAGGGAAGAGACCTAGGATACATTCCCATGTTCTCCCTATTCCCTCCTGACCATAACCAAACCCCAAGCCCTGTTAATTCTGCTGGAAACATCTCTCTTCCTTCTTGGTGTGTTAGTCACTAAGTCATGTCCGACTCTTTGTAACCCCACAGACTGTAGCCCCCCAGGTTCCTCTATCCATACGATTTCCCAGGCAACAATACTGGAGTGGGTTGCCATTTCCTTCCCCAGGGGTCTTACCAACCCAGGGATTGAACTTGGGTCTCCTGCAATAAAGGTAGATTCTTTACCATCTGAGCCACCAGGGAACCCCTCTCTTCCTTCTACTGTTACCCTAGTACAAACCACCACTGTCTTTTCACCAGTGTTAGTTAAACAGCCTCCTAACCTATTGTTGGAAGGAAAAAAACATGCTCTACCAACTTATGTCCAAGTGGTTAGGGGCCTGAAAATTAATTGATGACAGACGGATTGACAGAAGAAAAGTTAATTTTCACATGCAAGTGAGAATACCTCATAAGAAGTGACTCCCCAAACATCTAGGAGTAAGGGTTTGTATACAGTTTTAATGAAGAGGGGTGGGGGAGATAAGGGATTCAAAAGATGGAAGGTTCTGATGAGGTTTGTGCATAAAATTTTCTGGAATGCCCCAGTGCCCAAGGCCAGCCACCTCTCTGACTAGAGACTTCCCCAGAGACTGGGTTTGTGGCAGCTGGCTCCCATAAGGCACTGCTTTAGTCAGATAAGGGAAGTTCTGATAAGATTACTTTCTGCAGATGTTTTCATTTTGAAGTAATCGACATTCCCTCTTGGTGGGTTGATGATCCCTATACTATCTCCCCACAATCAGTCTTGTTTCCACAAATCTGTTCACATTGCAGACAGAATGATATTTCTAAAACACCTGATCACGACACTTGCTTTCTTAAAAACACTTCTGTAACTTTTCACTGCCAAGGATTATGATTTATAATCCTAGATTTCCCACTTGCCTGCTAAAGCTTAAAGAACCAAAGAATAAAATTGTATAAATCTAGCCTACATTTTGATTTACATAGCAAGAAAGGTAAGGCAAGGTAGGTAAATTATGATATATATAAAAAAAAAATAGTCTTTTGTGCCATGCCACGTTTTGAATCTATGTCTTTCAGATTTTACTTCTAAAATTCATACTTGGGGCAGTGTTCCAGGTACCAGATTTTTTCTCTTCAATTTTAATTAACACTTCATTCCTTTAGGGCCTTACTGAAACGCATGGCTAAGTAAGTTCATAATAAGCTTATTCTTATTAGTGTTAATAAGTTAATGTACTATGCATTTCCACATACAGCATTTCTATTTTAATAAAGTTATTCGTGACTTATTCCACAGGATGACCTATAAAAAGGCATTTCAGACCTTGAAGCAATAAACTGAGGGGAAAATGTAAGCAAATGGGCTTTGAACACCTCTTAAACCCAAGGTTCTTGCCCTGCCTGTGAATAGAACTGACCCTGAAGGGAAGAATTCTATTGCCTTTGTATAATCTGCATTCCTCAGGACAGGGTTTCATGCTGCTGTATATTCCTCTATTATGTAGCACAACCTCGGTGTACCAACAGGGATATTTTGCCATCCAGCTGTGATTCCCACATACTTGAACTGTCCATATGCTTTTTAAATAGCTTTATTCAGATATAATTTACATGCTACAAAATTCACCCTTATTTGAAGGGTAGAGTTGAGTGAGTTTTAGTATATTTTCAGAACTGTGCAACTGTTACCACTATCTAATTTTCAAACATTCTCATCATCCTCAAAAGAACCCCCAAAAGAACTATCAGTAGTCATTCCCTGTCCCCACTCCCTCTACCCCAACCCAGCACTAAGTAACAAATCATCTATTTTCTGATTCTATAGATTTGCTTATTCTGACCTTTTTGTACAAATGGAATCATACAACATGTGACCTTTTGTGAGTGGTATCCTTCACCTAAGCATAATGTTTCCAAGCTTCCTTCATGTTGTAGCATATATCAGTACTTCATTCGTTTTTGTCGCCAAATAATATTCCATTGCACGAATGTGCCACCATTGTTTATCCATACACGAGTTCATGGATACTTGGGTTGTTTCCACTTTTTGTCTATTGTGGATATTGCTGCTATGAACATTAGCACACATGTTGATGCAAACATATGTTTCCAATTCCCTTGCTTGTGTACCTTGTTGTAGAATTATTGGTATGGTAATTCTACATTTAACTTTTTGAGAAAAGGCCAAACTGTTTCCAAAGTGGCTACACCAGTTTATATTCCCATCAGCAAGGTATGAGTATTCTGATTTCTCCACACCTTTGAAAGTGAAAGTGAAGTCGCTCAGCCATGTCCGACTCTTTGCGACCCCATGGACTGTAGCCTACCAGGCTCCTCTGTCCATGGGATTTTCCAGGCAAGAGTACTGGAGTGGGGTGCCATTGCCTTCTCCAGGAGATCTTCCCAACCCAGGGACTGAACCCGGGTCTCCCGCGTTGCAGGCAGACGCTTTACCATCTGAGCCACCGGGGAAGCCTCCACACCTTTGCCAACCCTCATTACCGCCATCCTAGTGGGAGTGAAGCAGCATCTCATTATGGCTTTGACTTGCCTTTCCCTAACAACTAATGATGTTGATCATCTTTACATGTGCTTACTGGCCATTTGTATATCTTCCTTGGAAAAATGTCTATTCACATCCATTGCCCATTTTTATTGTTGTTTTTTTCTAATTATTAAGTTATAAGATTTATTTATAACCCTAACCCTAACTTTCAGATACATGATTTACAATATAGTCTCCCATTCTGTGAGTTATCTCTTCCCTTTTTTTTTTTTTTTTGGTCAATTTCTTTTGAAGTACAAAATTTTTTAATTTTGAGAAAGTCTGGTTTTTCTGTTTTGTTTTTCTTGCTTATTCCTTTGGAGTCATATCCAAGAAAATATTGCCTAAGCTACAGTCACAAAGGTTTGCTTTCACGTTTTTTTTCCCTAATAGTTTAATAATTTTAGCTCTTAAGGTCTAAGATTAAATTAACTTTTGATTAAGTTTTGTATATGGTGTAAAGCGGGTATCTAACTTCATTCTGTTTCATGTGGGTATCCAGTTATCCCAACACACTTTTTTGAAACTGCATATGCTTTTAAACCATGCACTGGGAAGCTGTTACATTAGCAGGTATGTTAGCTATCTGTTACTGAGTAACCTAGTAAGCAAATTCAACTCTGAGAGACTTTAGGTATCAGTGCTTGGTTCTGTAGATTTGTATATACTGTGTCTCTTCTCGCTTTTGAATATTTTATGACTTTTGTTCCGTTGAGTACCTCAGATGTTTGAATGCATTTCTCTTCCCCAAAGTAAATATATAACTTAATGTATATAAGGTTATTATGGGTGGGAGCTGCCACAAGTAATTATTCTTGACCTACATTATGTCAGCAATTCATCCATTTATTTCCTCCAGAAAAACGTATTGAGTGTCTACTATGTGGTTATGGATATAATGCTGAGCTTACAGTAATAAACAAAAAATACATTCTAGAGAGAAGCAGCAATAACAAAAACAAAATGCCCAGAAGTAAATGTATAATATGTGAAGTATTAATGTTGATACATATTAAGAAAAAAAAATGAAAGCCAGAGGAAGAGAGTAGAGAGTAAGGCAGAAAGAGTGAGCAATCTCTTTGGTTAAGGCAATATTTAGCCAGAAACTGGAAGTCTCCAGGGAACTATCAATGCAGATGTGCTAAGGTAGAGTGTTCCATGCAGCAGGAGAAGCAAGTGAGTGACCTGAGGTGGGATATACTTGAAGTGAAGTGACTCAGTGTCCGACTCTGTGTGACCCCAGAGACAGCAGCCCACCAGGCTGGGATTCTCCAGGGAAGAACGCTGGAGTGGGTTTGCCATTTCCTACTCCAATGCATGAAAGTGAAAAGTGAAAGTGAAGTCGCTCAGTCATGTCCGACTCTTAGCGACCCCATGGACTGCAGCCTACCAGGCTCCTCCATCCATGGGATTTTCCAGGCAAGACTACTGGAGTGGGTTGCCACTGCCTTCTCCAGAAGTGAAGTGAATTGAAGTGAAATTCACTCAGTTATGTTTGACTCTGAGACTCCATGGACTAAATAGTCCATAGAATTCTCAAGGCCAGAATACTGGAGTGGGTAGCCTTTCCCTTCTCCAGGAGATCTTCCCAACCCAGGGATCAAACCCAGGTCTCCCACATTGCACGTGGATTCTTTACTAGCTAAGAAGCCTGGAACTGAGTTCAAATTTTCTCCCTCCCTCTGTAATTCTAATGCCAAGAGCATAATTTCTATATACATCCCTATTTCAATACAGTTTCTTTTCTAAAAACATTTTTCCATAATTGATTATATATTGTACCATATCTAAGAAGATTCTGTTTGGATGTTTCAAAACTAGATAAATTTAAAACTAAGACAAAAACAACAAAACACTCCCAAACTTTTCCTATATTACATTTCACATCCGATGAAGCCCAGTTTCTAATATTGCAACTTCAATCCAATTGAGCAAACATAACTGAATGCCTTGGTGATGTTTCCTAAATTGTAATTTATGGGCCATATTTATGGCTCAGAACTTTCAACAGGGACTTGGCAATGGTTTGAGTGATTAAAGATAGTTAGTCAGGCCTCAGCAGTTTATAACTATGCTTGTATGTTTGTGTTCTGACAATACGGAATGTAGTGAATGTCACCACAGTGACTGAATTCCAAGGAGCTGTATGTTGAGGAAAATGGGTGGCTTATGAACAGCCTACATTGAGCATCATAGGCTATGCCACACCGGGTGTGTATCATGAGCTCAATTTGTCATCTATGCCACATATGGCTGTGCTAATTTAATGACTCACTGGAGTTAATGTTAGCAAATCATTGTTGCCTATATGCTATGTTCCCACTGAATAACAATAACCAAAGAGAACTTATATTTGCTATGAAATTTTCAATGCACAATGTCAATGTCTATAAAGTTATAGACATTGTTAATACTTTTCTTTAAAAGTCATATTTTTGACAGTAATGCCCTGAAAATCAATGGCCCAACATTTCTCTATTCCCTCTTACCATGTTTGTGATTTCTGTTTTGGGTTACTTGAGGCAGTTGGCAAACCTTAAGTGGCCTGGATATGTGAAAGTAAGGTGTTTTGATATTTTCAATATTTAAACTTGGAACATTCCAGAATGCCCTAAATTAAAATGCAATTATGAGATGCCTTTTTGCCTTTTCACCAAATATATTCATTCCTACAGTGTTAGCCACTCGTCATGTCCAACTCTTTGTGATCCCATGAACTGTAGCCCACCAGGCTCCTCTATCTATGGGATTTCCCAGGCAAAAATACTGGAGTGGGTTGCCATTCCCTTATCCAGGAGATATTCCCTACCCAGGATCAAACCCAGGAGACCTGCACTGCAGGTGGATTCTTTACCATCTGAACCACCAGGGAAGCCCTTATTCATTCCTACCCACCACCTAAAATAATCCTTCCTTCCCTCAAACTCACATTAAAACACTTTCCTCTTGCCTAGCACTTCTTTTGCCTTATTTTCCTCACTGGGTTATACATCTGCTGAATGCCAACACCTAAGAGCATATCTTTGGGCTGGAGGGTTCTCAGTAAATATTTACTGATGAATTATTATTATGGCCTGGAAGTACAAGGGAGATAAATATCAGAATGATCCCATGGGGTTCAGTTTTGTTTGGCTTCTTAGTTTTGTTTCTTTAATTCAAAAAGCTTTGGTTAAAAAAAAAAAAAGGAGAAAATAAGTGGGAAGAAAAGTTTAAAGTATGTTATTTCTTTAGGGATTTCTTTTTTCCTTTGGTTTTACCTGCCCTATGGTTACAAACAGAATTCACCTTAAAAACAAAACAAATATTGTATTGAGTCCTAATGGTTATTTCCTTTGAATGTGGCTGGAATGGTAGTCTTGAAAGGGTGTTACCAGATTACATATTTGCCAAGAAAGGAAGGTGGAGCTGTGTGGGAATGAAGCTTTGTTTAGTCAGGCTGTATAATGTTTTGCTGAGACATGTTGGGAAAAGCAATCCAAAGTAATGTGGACTCACTATGAAATCAGTCTGAAGCATACCTTATAAAACTTAGAGATTTTTTTGTTATCCTCTTGGAAATTCACATACCAGAAATGTTAAGGAAAATTAACTCATACACACACACACACACACACACACACACACTCACAAACAGTCCCTTTGTGTGGGACTTGAAACATTTGTGGGACTTGAAAAACAGTACATGTAAAGGCCACATATAAAAACATTAATATAAAACATGGTTCAATTCAGTTCAATTCAGTCGCTCAGTCGTGTCCGACTCTTTGCAACCCCATGAATTGCAGCATGCTAGGCCTCCAAGTCCATCACCAACTCCCGGAGTTCACTCAAACTCACGTCCATTGAGTCGGTGATGTCATCCAGCCATCTCATCCTCTGTCGTCCTCTTCTCCTCCTGCCCCCAATCCCTCCCAGCATCAGAGTCTTTTCCAATGAGTCAGTTCTTCGCATGAGGTGGCCAAAGTACTGGAGTTTCAGCTTTAGCATCATTCCTTCCAAAGAACACCTAGGACTGATCTCCTTCAGAATGGACTAGTTGGATCTCCTTGCAGTCCAAGGGACTCTCAAGAGTCTTCTCCAACAACACAGTTCAAAAGCATCAATTCTATGGCACTCAGCTTTCTTCACAGTCCAACTCTCACATCCATACATGACTACTGGAAAAACCATAGCCTTGACTAGACAGACCTTTGTTGGCAAAGTAATGTCTCTGGTTTTTAATATGCTGTCTAGGTTGGTCATAACTTTCCTTCCAAGGAGTAAGCGTCTTTTTATTTCATGGCTGCAATCACATCTGCAGTGATTTTGGAGCCCCCAAAAATAAAGTCAGCCACTGTTTCCACTGCTTCCCCATCTATTTGCCATGAAGTGATGGGACTAGATGCCATGATCTTAGTTTTCTGAATGTTGAGCTTTAAGCCAACTTTTCACTCTCCTCTTTCACTTTCATCTGCCATAAGGGTGGTGTCATCTGCATATATAAGGTTATTGGTATTTCTCCTGGCAATCTTGATTCCAGTTTGTGCTTCTTCCAGTCCAGCATTTCTCATGATGTACTCTGCATATAAGTTAAATAAGCAGAGTGACAATATACAACCTTGACGTACTCCTTTTCCTGTTTGGAACCAGTCTGTTGTTCCATGTCCAGTTCGAACTGTTGCTTCCTTACTTGCATATAGGTTTCTCAAGAGGCAGATCAGGTGGTCTGGTATGCCCATCTCTTTCAGAATTTTCCACAGTTTATTGTGATCCACACAGTCAAATGCTTTGGCATAGTCAATAAAGCAGAAATAGATGTTTTTCTGGAACTCTCTTGCCTTTTTGGATGATCCAGAAGTTGGTAATTTGATCTCTGGTTCCTCTGCCTTTTCTAAAACCAGCTCCAACATCTGGAAGTTCATGGTTCACATACTGCTTAAGCCTGGCTTGGAGAATTTTGAGCATTTCTTTACTAGCGTGTGAGATGAGTGCAATTGTGCAGCAGTTTGAGCATTCTTTGGCATTGACTTTCTTTGGGATTAGAATGAAAACTGACCTTTTCCAGTCCTGTGGCCACTGCTGAGTGGCCATGGTTAGTATCTTCAAATAAAGTATGCTCTTTCCTCCTACCTTAAAAATAAATCTTTGCTGTGCCATGTTCACATGGACTGTAGCCCGCCAGGCTCCTCTGTCCATAGGATTCTCCTGGCAAGAATACTGGAGTGGGTTGCCATTTCCTTCTCCAGGGGATCTTCCCCACCAAGGAATTGAACCCAAGTCTCCTCCATCTCCTGCACTGAAGGCAGATTCTTTATTGCTAAACACCAGGGAAGCCCCAAGTTAAAATTTAAAATTCTTTGAAGGGGCTTCCCTGGTGGTCCAGTGGCTAAGACTCCATACTTCCAATGCCGGGGGCCAGGTTCAATCCCTGTCAGGGAAGTAGATCTCACATGTCACAACTAAAAGTTCATACGTTGCAACTAAAAAGGTCCCACCTGCCGCAACCAAGACCTGGTGCAGTCAAATAAATAAATATTTTTTAAAACTTTCTAAAATTCTTTGATAACCTTGGAGCTTCCTGTTTAAAGAGTGGAAATCCTGGAAGAGCCTGCCTAACAGCCCACAGCCCAAGGCCCCCACCCTTCTCTTCCCATCCCCAGCTCCACCTTATAAGATGAGAGGTCTCAAGAGTAGCAGGTGGCCACATCTACTCACATATGCATATCATAGCCCCTGTAGACAGCTGCCTCTTGGGCCTCCCTCAGGCTTAGGGATGTTTCATGCAAATGGAACAACCCATGCCTGGGGACTGGGGAAGAAACTAAGCAGGCTGGGGCCTTTTGGGTGGGGTAGTCTGGAATTCCAGTAACCAGAGAAGGCCGAGAGACACATTCAGTCTTTACAGGGTAGGCACCATCCCCTTTAGTTCCTGATTCTTTGTCTTGTGCAAAGGGCGGTAGTCAGAGGAAGGGCAGAGAGATTTTCCGAAGTAGAAGGCCCAGAACAGATGCCCTTCTTGCTGAATCAAAGAGCAATACTGTGTGTATATATATGTGTGTGTGCGTGCATGCCAAGCTCTGGTGCCTATGTATCTTTTAAAATATTAAAAAAAAATTTTATTTTTTTAAATATTTGAAAATAAATATTTGAAAACACATTTGAAATATACTCATGTATTAAGGGAGGGTATAACCTTATGGATGATCTGAAAGGATGAGCAATACAACAGATTTGTCATTAGGTGCACTCAACAATTAACTGACTGTGGACATTGAAATACTTTGAATAATGATCTATTATAAAAGAATGAGATTGAAGCTCCTTTTAGAAAGGCCTAGAAAGCTTTCTCTCATCCACCTACAGAAGGATCAATTTCATCTCACTTCTTAATGCACTGCTCTGTCTGAGGGAAAATGAGGAGGATTATTTTCTGCAGAGTCCTGCAGGAACCTCCTCTAGGTGTGGATCCTCCTTTAGCGAGGTTCCCTTCAGCTACGTTTTGGTATCTTCACAATCTTACCTTGAATGCCCTTGCTCTCTTGTATGCACTCTGGAAGAGATTTTCTTAAAATTTCACAGCCTTTCATCTCATGAGCTGCTGAATATTTTAACCAATAGAGAGAACAAAAGCGCAATCTTTAGTCTTTTGAAGGAAAAAGGCCCTAACTATATTTACTTTAGTGGAATGGTAACATGAAAGGAGATGATCAATAAAATGAAGCACGTGAATAAGACCATTTTTTTGTGTGTGAACGTGTTTTTTTACTTTTTTGAAAGATGATGTTTCAGCTAGAGTCTATTTCAGAAGTGGAAAAGTCAAAGACTTGTGTCTAGATAATAGGAGAAGCCACTAAGTTATATAAGATGCAGTTAAGTAATCCTTAGTAAAATGAATCAGATGTTTGAGCAGATATTGCAAATACACATATGGGAACCACTCAAGTTAACATTGTATTTAATCTTGGACAATTTGAACTACTGAATTTAATCTGCTATGATCTGATTTGCCAGAATTTGAAATGAGACAAGGTATATTCCTGATATTTTAAGTGATCCACACCCTGGATCATGATCATTATGACTATCTGTAGGTTTCCTTACACATAATCATGTTCTCAAATATGTTGTTACTATGTGAAGAAGAAAGTGGGTAACTGGCCTACGTGAATAAACAGAGGAAGTGAGCAAGTGTATACGCTGCCTGAGGACAAGGACATCTCACTGGCTGACCACCCTCTTTCCAGAATCTAGAATCTAGAGAGGCCCATGGTAGGGTCCTTAGAAGCATTTGATGGCTAACAAAAGAATAAGTGAATTAATGGAAGTAATTTAATCAAGTACTCACTATGGCCCAGAGATGAGTGTTTTATTTGATTAGTGTTTGGTATACTATATGGAATTAAGTCTTCAAAGTGAAGAAAATGAAAATCAACATGGTTATATAACCTGCCCAAGAGAATACAATTTGTGAAATGATGGACCCACCTACCAACTACACTATCATTTTATTGATATTTTTATTTCCTCATATTTATATATCACAGATTTAAATATTAGCTGTGATTGGCATATAAAGAATGTAATAGTTATACATAGTAACTTCCTTTCAAGGCTACCAGTATATTTGAAAGAGGGAAGCCAGTAACCTGTGATCTAAAATGGAAAAATTATATGCACTTGTAATCCTGGCTCCTCTGCTTTAGGGAGAGGCACAATTGCTGAACAGACTTCTAACCTCCTTCTGGTGGTGATCAGTAATCGGGGACCTGTGATGGCCACACACAGCAGAAAGAACAAAGCTTCATGTGTTCTCCAGAACCTTTCTTTTCAACATGCTCTGATTTCCTGGGCTCTGGGCCTTGATTACCTGGAACCACAGCTCTAGTCAGCTGTGCCTGCCCTCATCTGGCTTCCCTGGATGCCAGCCTAAAGTACAACAATCTCATGCCCCTCCCAGCCTTGCGTCTACCTCCCCTGGCCTTCCCGAGGCTCTCAAAGGATGGTTTCTGCCAGAACCTATCTGGCTCATTACACTCCTCTGCATGTTCACTTAGCCTACGTAACCTCATGACCACCTAAGCAGTGAACTGCGGAAAACCTTTGGAGTCCTAAAAAAACAACTGAAAAATAAGTTAGCTCTTACTTTAAACTGTCTTTTATGTTACTGTATTATAGTACTTCTGTGGGTCTTCCCTTTGTTCAGATAGGCTCTAGAGGTGAATCTTTAAGAATATGAATATCAGGTTTTCTCTCACTGCAGGTATCGCAGGTATCTGACATTTGCAAAAGGACTATAGAGTGTCTGTGTGTGTATACTGGATCGACTTTGGGTTGTTTTGCTAAGGTACTGCTAAATGTTAGTTTGAACTGAAATGAGGGGGTCTTGTGAAAAATGAAATTAAATATAAACTGTAAATACTGATGAAAACCAAACAAACCCACATCAGATAGTGTTCTTGCCACTGGCAATAAGCATTTTTGCCTGGGATGATGTAGTGCCTTCCACAGGCACTTTAGAAAGTGAAAGTGTTAGTTGCTCAGTTGTTTCTGAGTCTTTGTGACCCTATGGACTATATAGCCTGCCAGGCTTCTCTGTCCATGGAATCCTCCAGGCAAAAATACTGGAGTGGGTCGCCATTCCTTTCTCCTGGGGTTCTTTCCAACCCAGGGATCGAACCTTTGTCTCCTGTGGCTCCTGCATTGCAGGCAGATTCTTTACCGTCTAAGCCACCAGGGAAGCCCCACTTTCATTTTCACACAGTTTAGAGAGCACAGTTTAAAAAAAAAAATCACACGTTATTAATGTCTTTAGGGAACTGTTTTCCTTGTCAAGGACAAAGATCAAGAGGATGAGAGAGAGAGAAAATGGTAACTGGATTTCTCTAACAGGAACTTGAGCTAATGTTACCTCACTGCAAAATGACGTGTATTAAAAAGATATTCATTCTTAAATATGAATTGTATTAATCATTAAAGCCATTTTCAAGCCCTCATGAAAAAGATAAAGTGTTTTCTAGTTTCTAACCTGTGAAACCTAACAACAGGCAGATAAAATATGGGAAGTGTTTCAACTGAACTAATTTGTTTTAAACACCTGATATTAAATATTTGGTTAAAATTTTCCCTACCAAGACTCAGTTTCGAATAGTAGATGTTAATTTCAGAGTGTCTCAGACACTAAATGTACTTGTTTGTGTTGTAACTAGATTGCTTTATACAGAAAAAAGGTATTTTTAGACTATGTCAGAGCTAAAACTGTTGGCAACAGAGAGTTTGTGAATTCACATGAAGGCAGCACGGCTTATAAAATGAGCAGAGCCCTGGGAACAAGAACTACATTTGACTTTGTTCCTAACTTTGCCAATAACCAGTCTGCTGAACTTGGACAAGCCATTCGATCTCCTTTGGCATTCAGTGTTTCTCACTGTAAATGAAGGGCTGGGCTCTGACTTATAAAGTCAATTAAAATGATGAAATCATGTGATTTTTTTTCTAGAAGTTTCTTTCAAAATACACACTGCTTTTTTAATTTATGTCTGGGCCTATCCTAAAGGTATTGGACCTTATCCAATCATAGCTTTGGCAAATAATACAGCCACTGAAAAGCTACTTGCGTCACTTGGTTTTATTTTTTCACGCTCAAACAATACCTGGCAAATAAAGAAAAGATCCTGAATTGTGATTGGCACAATGATACATGGTCAGCTGCACTGAGCATTTCAGCAAACTCTCTCTCTCTCTCTCTCTCTCTCTATATATATATATATATACACATACATATGTAATCATCAGGGTGCAGAATGAAGGTGAGCACTGATCTGTAATTACCTGCATTTGCAAACCAAACCAATGTTGTAAATTGTGGGTGTGGGACAAATGCCAAAAGCCTGACTGTGTAATGCAGTTTCTTTACGTCGATATCCAGTGTTGTTATTGTAGCATAATTTCCATGCTCTCCTACTCACTGGCTTCTCCACTGGAATGCACACACAACAACTTTTTCTAGCCCTCCCCCTCCTAGATCTTCAATTGCATTTATCACCAGAGTCCATCCTTTATTCTGTGTACCCTCTCATTTCTGTGACCCTACTCAACCTTCTGGCTTGGCTCTCACTCTTCTCTCTATATCTCAAATTTGGCTTTAATACAAGATATATTCCTATACCCTGTGCCTTTTTCTCACTGGCTCTCACTCCCTTAGAGTTGTCTTGACTAACTGTCACTGCTTTAGGGATAGCTCCAAACTGACAGCTTTATTTTTGATCTCCTTTATACAGCAGCCTGGCATGCTGCAGTCCATGGGGTTGCAAAGAGTCGGACATGACTTAACGACTGAACAACAACATACAGTTTAAAAATAACTCCCCATTGGTTATATACTCTTATTCATTCATTCATTCATTCATTCACTGGGCAGAGAACATACTATGAAAGGACTATTTTAGGTCAGTGGAATATTTGAGAAATCATTTTTAAAACATGTCATTTCTAGAAAGAAGTATTATGTGAAGTGTCTCAATATTTGCTGGACACTCAGAAAGCATTGTCAGTTTTTTATATGTCTAAATTAAATGTCCTATTTTTTAAATTAATGACATGTTTTTAATGATTTAGAAATTACTTAAGAGAAATAGAATTTAAGAAGAAGTCTTTGGGGTTCTTAGAATATATTCATTTCAGCGCAAAGAATCTTGTATGTGACATGTAAGATGCATTTGTACTGCCTTTCATGAAACAGCCTGTAGCTGAATTACTCATCCCTCTTCTTGTCTCCTGTCTACCATCCTAAACAATTTCCTACACCTGCTGCCAGAATCAGCTTTCTCCATCTCTGTTTATAGCATCCTTTGTTTGGTCACCCAGTTTTATTAATACAACAGAGAAACCCCTTGCTCTTCCTGTTCCCTCTTTTCGTGCATTCCTTTCTCCTCTCAGATAGTACGTGGATTCTTGCCTCACATTCTTTTTCAAAAGTAACCCTCTGACTTTTCTCTGCCCCTCCCCAAGTGAAAACATCCTGCATTTGCAATATTGCAACTATCTGTTCACTTACAGTCTCAATTCTCTAACAAGTTCCCCGTGAAACCTGCCAGCTGAATCTCTGTAAAGTATTTTATACCATGCTTCTGTATCATAAGTAGTTTTTCAAGGAATACAGGATGAAGTCTAAACCCTGCACATTCAAGACCCACCACAACTCTCTGATCCCATCAAGAAAAGTTAAATTGCTGTGTTTTGAAATAGAAGAGGGACAGTTTAGAACTGAGAATTTTAATGTAAGGAGAGTTTTGATTCTTAACAGAGTTTGTTTAATCTCATATCTGTAGATCTGTTGGGAGATCATCTTTTTCTGCAAACAGGAATAAGAATAAACAACTGTGGAAACAGATTTTTAGAAAAAATACATTGACAAAGGGAATAAAAAGGGCAGAAAGCAGAGGGATTTGGCCTCCTGTCTGAGTGAGGCTGGGGCCTCCCAGACACACTAGGATACTCTGGAAGCCTAAGGAGGTAATATCTCACAAGAGAGCATTTAATATCAAGGTCAGATAGAAATGAAGCAAGAATCTGATGTGTTTATGTATTAAAGCCTATGAGAAAAGACTTAAGAGTTAACGCAAGAAACTGTAAATATTCAATATTTGATACTGCTCCTTAAATTGGAATAACATATCTTAAAAACATGTTTTAAGAAGGACTTGTCCTTATTATAATCTTTTTTCAATCTATACAATTTACTTTAAGTATACTTTAAATAGAAAGCCTTGTGAGATGTGTGCATGCCAAGTTGCTTCAGTAGTATCCAACTCTTTGCAACCCTGTAGAGCGTTGCCTGCCAGGATCCTCTGTCCATGAGATCCTTCAGGCAAGAATACTGGAGTGGGTTGCTGTGCCCTTCTGCACAGGATCTTCCCGACCCAGGGATCGAACCTGTGGGATGTGTGAGACTTCCTAAAAGCTGAAAATACATGAAGATAAAGATCCTCAAATACAATATCTGTATGATATCCAGTAGAACTGGCAACTCAAACCAATTAATTGAACCACAGTCTAGAATTTTAATGTAAAGGGAAATACAGTACAGAACTTATAAGTGCTCTGGAGTCAGACCGCCCAGGTTCAAATCCTGGTTATGCCTTTATTAGCCAGGTATTTGTGGGTAAGTTACTTAATTTTTCTATGTTTCAGTTTTGTTAACTATAGAAGATAAATAATGAAACTACCTACCTCATAGAGTTGTGCTGGGGAATAAATGGGATAAGGCAGGCAAAGTGCTTAAAAAACGGCAGCAAGTATGTATTTGAAAGCTTATTAAGAATGCTGCAAAATAGACAGTATTATATCTGTTTTACAGATTATGAAATCAAGCCATAGAGTGATTGCAATTTGCCTAAAGTAACACTAAGATCCACAGCCTCAACAAACTCCAAAATCTTAGCTCTTTCTCCATGCTGTCTCCTTGCTTTTGTGTTACTAGAGACAAGCTAATGGAGCAGATGTTGTCATCAGGGTTAACTATTGAAAGAGAGAAAAACACACAATGAATGGACAGTTCTGCACAAGTGCTGCAGGAGCACGGGTAAAAGGATGCTGAACTCATCTGGAAGGACTGGGGATGGCATGTACAGCAGTTTACAGCTAAATCGGGCCTTGAAGTGTGGACAGGAATTAGATCATGGGCTTTGGTGGGGTGGAGAGCGTCCTAAGCAGAGGCAACAGCAGACAACGCAGTGGACAGGATGCTTAGCATGAGAAGGTACCACAAGGCTATGAGAGAAGACACAAAACATTCAGGATTTACAACAGATCAGCTCATCTGGAATGTGGAGTTTGGGGTAGGGTTGGGGCCTGGTTTTAAGGGGAAGAAGTTGAAGTGGTTCTTTTTTACTAGTCACGAAAATACGCGTCACGAAGAGGCCGCGCAAATGCTTGTATGCGATGCACAGGCCCCATTCAGTACCCTTAGATGGACAGGTTAGTACTCATTCATTTTGAGGCGTAAGTCAAAATACTTTTAAATATAATGTATGCCTCAGGCCTGGGGAGGGCAGATCTGTCTACAGGTAGTGTATATTTTACAGGGAAAATGACCTCATGAATGACTGAGAGAAATTGCCACTTCCCTCTTCTAGGTATTCTTCCCTGAGGAAACTTATCTGCATTAGAATTATATGTTACAATTTCTTTGTTTCTAAAGGAAAAACATCTTCCTGATTTCTTGTGTGAAGAAAATATACTAATTTTGGTGTTTCAATCTAACCATTCTTACAGCAGTACATCATCTCTAGAGCATCTTTGTTCCTACAGATGGGCTACAGAAAAGTGTTGGCTTAGGGCCTCTTTAATCTTTACTCCTAACAGTCTTTGTTGTTTAATCACTAGGTCAGGTCCACCTCTTTTACAACCCCATGGACTGTAGCCAGAGGACAGGCTCCTCTGTCCATGGGATTTCCCAGGCAAGAATCCTGGAGTGAGTTGCCATTTTCTTCTCTGTTACTCCTAACAGTAGACTATCTCAAAATAATAGTGGGTCCTAATAGCACAAGTTTACTATTGAAACCATTTATTAAGAAGTAATTAAAATCTGAGGTACTTGGGCACTTTAGGAAATTTTAACACAGTACCTTCCTTACTCTGAAAGACAACTTTGTCCATCTAATGACTCCCCGGATAGTCTGTAGAAAAGTGATTTGCATGGTGCCAGCAAATTGAGAAATCATCCATCTTCACATTGTTAATATTGTTAATATCAGTGACAGCAGAACTCCTGTGGTGCAGTCTTTAATTCAATTTAAGCAATAAAATGTGACTGAGTGCCCAACTCTGTGTTAAGCACTAGAAATGTCTATGTGCACAAATATAAAATACCTATGATATAATATGATAAGTACTAATATAGAAGTATGCATCAAATTCATATCTGCTTGAGAATCTAGAGAGAACATTCCCAAACCTGGAGCAAACAATTAAATAATTCATTAATTTTTTCACTAGTAACTAGATGTGGGAGAGCTGAATCATTTTATATAGGTCAGAAAAACATCTGATTAGCACTAACTTGTCTAGTGTTTGATCTTAATTCAAATGAGTGATGATGTTACTGGAATTGTTAGTTCCCTTATCTTTTGAAACACTCTTGTCTCCCCTTATATGCTCTAAAAATGCAAATTATGTAATATCCACCTGCTTAACTGGAAATGTTTCCTTAGATTATGTAATATTATTACAAGATATTTTTAAAGTCATAACTCTCTAAATTGTGATAGTTATTCCTAAGAACACTTAATGTGGTATTATAATTTATGCAATTAAGATTCTTTTGAGACTCTGAAAACACCAAAACGTATTTCTCTAAAACTCTGAAGCAATTTTTTGGTTGTCTTTGAAGCAGAAACATTTTAATGTAATAAATCTGTGAGTCATCTGTCACTGCAATCTGAATATTTCAGTCTATTGAATGTGTGAAAGTGTTAGTCGCTCAATTGTGTCCGACTCTTGTGACTATAGCCCACCAGGCTCCTCCGCCCATGGAATTCTCCAGGCAAGAATACTGAAGTGGGCTGCCATTTCCTTTTCTAGGGAATCTTCCTGACCCAGGGGTTGAACTGGGTCTTCTAGCATTGCAGGCAGAGTCTACCATCTGAGTCACCAGGGGACCCCTCTTCAATCCATAATAAATTGTCCTCAATCTATTATTGATAATTTATTATGGATAAATCACAATTTTTCATCTAAACAGTCTTTACATTAAAATAATTTAAAGGAGTATCTTTGTCTAGCTAGGTCAGAATTTATATTTCCCACTTTACATGGAGAATTTCAGATTTAATATTTTCTCTACTTTTCCACAGGACAGTGACATCAGCTTCCCTTGGCAACAGTGCTAATACTGTAACTTCTTTAGCTCATTTCTTTTTTTCCTAATTTCCTCATACCGAATAATCATATGGCAATTATACTAATTTTATATTAATGAGGCTATATTTCATTAAAAAAATCAGTACCTTAGTTTTTAGGTGTAGAAAAAAAGAAATATTGCTGGTTCTATGTATTTGAAATACAAAGTCCAAAAATGCCAAATTGGTTTCAAACATAATTCCTATTTATAATAGAATTAAACATAATAGAGGATCATAAATAATACATATTTCCAAATCTTCCCAAGTGTTAGAAACATGAAATAATTCTCGCTGACTATACTATTAGAAAAAGTGTCCTGATATGTTTACAGCTAGATGGGCTTTCCTGGTGGTTCATACCTCTAGCATAGCACATAATTACCATTTTTTGTGGTAAGTACATTTAGTTCAGTTCAGTTCAGTCGCTCAGTCGTGTCCAACTCTTTGTGACTCCATGAATTGCAGCATGCCAGGCCTCCCTGTCCATCACCAACTCCCGGAGTTCACTCAAACTCACGTCCATCGAGTCAGTGATGCCATCCAGCCATCTCATCCTCTGTCGTCCTCTTCTCCTCCTGCCCCCAATCCCTCCCAGCGTCAGAGTCTTTTCCAATGAATCAACTCTTCGCATGAGGTCCTTCCAAAGAACACCCAGGACTGATCTCCTTTAGAATGGACTGGTTGGATCTCCTTGCAGTCTAAGGGACTCTCAAGAGTCTTCTCCAACACCACAGTACATTTAAGATCTACTCAATTAGCAATTTGCAAGTATATAATACAGTATTATTAACTATAATCACCATATTATACATTAGGTCCCTAGGACTTACTTATCTTAAACTAGGCATTTGTACCATTTGATCAATACTTTTAGTGTTTAAAGTCCTTCCCCATGGGTTTGTTTGATCCTCACAAATCTAAATATATTTAATAATATATAATATATATTAAATATAAGGAAATGGCAACCCACTCCAGTATTCTTGCCTGGAGAATCCCAGGGACAGAGGAGCATAGTGGGCTGCCGCCTATGGGGTCACACAGAGTTGGACACTACTGAAGTGACTTAGCAGCAAGCAGCAGCAATCATCTTTGTTAAACAGAGAAAATACAAAATGTTTATATGTCCTATAACAGTGGTCAGTGGACTATGGCCCAGAGGCCAAATCTGACCCACCACTTGCTTTTGAAAACACAGCTTTATTGGAAGGCAGCCCTGCTCAGTCACTTAGATACTGCTTATGGTGCAATGGCAGGACTGACTAGTGACAAGAGACAATTAGGCTCATAAATTCCTAAAACATTTACTATCTGGCCTCTCAATGAAAAAAAAAATTTTTGAGATCCTGTGCTATAGCAATTTTCCCTTAAGAACCGTATTTAAATAGCCAAATTAAAACTTTTGATTATTGTCAAAATTAATAATGTCTGAACATTATATGTACCTTTTCTGTGAGGAATTTGCATACCACAAGAAGTAAAATATGGAATTCCACAGCATTTAACACTATTACTTTATAATATAGGAAGCAGCATACCGAGATAGGCATGTGGACAATAAAATAACTATGGGAATTTTGATTTATTGATATTGCTGTGACTAGCCTGAACCAGAGAAGTTCAAAAAATGTTTCCTCTTAAAGTGAAATTAATACAATTGTAATTTAGTATGACACGCAAGTCCTTTCCTATCAATATTTTAGGTTAGCTGGTATGTAACTAGCTCTTAACAGAAGCAATTATCAAATAATTCTTATTTTTAAAATATGCACTAAGGCTGATTTACTTTTGGTCATCATTTCCTACCAGAGAGTTTTATACTTGAGCACAAATATCTGGCTCTTTTCTCAGAAACTTTGTCTTCAGACAAGATGCACTCTAATTCTATGATATGTGATGTAAAAATGTACCAATGATAATAGATTCTCACTAGTTAAATATAAAAATGAACTAAGTATAGAGTCTCTGGAAGGCATACATAACTTCAAATTATTGCCTGTCTTTCTACTCTTAAGATATTTAACTTTGGAGAAATAGGAAGAACCAGATTCCCATTTACTATTGCTAGAAATTTGAGGGAAATTTATTTGGAACATAAAATAAAGAACTGATGTAGATAAATGAAACACAAATGTATAGTTAGAGATTGCTTTTAAATAAAAATGAAACTACAACATTTTAACTGTCAGAATGCTTTGCTTTGGGATTTTATTTTGATGTATTTCAGCTATTGAAAAATAATGGGATCTTTCCCTTAAAGACCCCAAACTCAACATCTTTTTACTTTCAAGTGTCTTTTCATGGTTATATTACACTTCTGATGGGCCTTATCAGTAGCAGTTATATTCATGGGTAGCATCTATTCCAAAACTCATTTCATAATATCTCTTCTGAGCATTACCTTTATTTACCCATTTCCCTTGTAACTTATAGCTTAATTAAACCAAATAAAAACATTGATGATCACTAAATTCAAGGCACTAATACATGAAAGAAAATCTTATTTAACATTTTCTATTAGTTTTATTCTTCCCTCAAGGACTGGCCAATTGGGACAGAGTTAAATAGAGCAAGATAAGAAATCCTATTTGCTCATCTACTATTCCTACCTCAGTGGTTTCAATAGCTTTCTAACTGGTTCCCTTTAAGCAGAAACAAGTGTCTTAATAGACTCAAACGTTCAATTGCTAAGTAAGTACTCAGTGTATATTAGTTCCATTTCTTTCTTGTATCTTTACTCTTCCCTTCTCCATCGGGCTTTCCCAAGTCAAAATCATTCTCCTCACCCTCACCAGAAACTTTGTTTCTTTGTTTATAACCTATAGCTTTTAAAGCTGGTTAATGTTGGTTCTACAGGAAAAGGGAAAGAAAGTATGACCAGGAATCTCTCACTGCTTCTCCAGGCAAAAATGTTCCCCTTTGATTCATTTTCAGAACTTACTTGCTTTTCAACATTTTTTTAAAGTGATAATTTAAAATACTTGCCTATACAATTAAGCAGAGAAGGCAATGGCACCCCACTCCAGTACTCTTGCCTGGAAAATCCCATGGAAGGAGGAGCCTAATGGGCTGCAGTCCATGGGGTCGCAAAGAGTCGGACATGACTGAGCGACTTCACTTTCACTTTTCACTTTCATGCATTGGAGTAGGAAATGGCAACCCACTCCAGTGTTCTTGCCTGGAGAATCCCAGGGACGGGGAAGCCTGGTAGGCTGCCGTATATGGGGTCGCACAGAGTTGGACTTGACTGAAGGGACTTGGCAGCAGCAGCAGCAGCATACAATTAAGATGATAATTACCTGATACTGACGTTCCTCATTATGATTCTCAGTAGTTTGCAAGTTTCTGGGTATCAGAAACAAAATCTTAGTACTCAGTTCCTATCTGGGTGTATCTTCTTGTACAAAACGCATGACATGACTACTTACTGAATGAATAAAAATGTACATAGACTGATTAATTTAAGTGTTTTTAAATTTTTATTTAACCTGTCAGTAATAAGGGTTATATGGTAAAAAATTAAATTTTCAGTAAGTTTTATAATTGTATTACTTTTATTTGCAAAGTTTAACTCATTAGAAATAACTATATTTAGCAATAAATATTTCTAAAATTGTGTATATATATATATTCATATATATACACATTTGGATGAGTTGGGTTTTTCATTTAGATTTTCACATTATAAATCTATTTTGTAAAATGAAAAGTTTTGGTAAAAAGATTTAGTAGTCTCAAAAGTTGTTTTGATCAAGCCAAACTGAAAGCTAAAGGACTTTTATATTGATAGTTGAATCAAGTTTATCTGATGGGGAAACCAGGAATTCTAAAAAGGAATTACAGACATTGGCAGGCACATTTAAGTCCTCTGCAGTTAAAAGCAAAGATGGTTTATTTAACAGGTTGCTCGGAATCAAATGGAACTTACTGTTTTGGTATTTTGCCTGACTTTTTTTCCATTTACAAATGAATCAGTGCCCTGTAGAGACAGTTTTTTAAATACAGCCAAAATGAAATGGCCTAATTTCACCCGTATATTTTATTACCTGGAACGATAGTGCTCTTCAGTGGCCTTTGCCTGACACCAGATTTGTGTATTTCTTCACACATTCTGTTAAGTGAAAACACCCGCCAAAGCAAGTATCTGACTGATGTTCATACCAGATTGTTTCTATGTAGGAACACTGTGTTACACTGCTTGCTTCCTTGAAGGAATACAGACCGTTAGACGTTGTGAATGTTGAATACACACTTTGGTTTCTTTTTTGAAATGCTACCTCAAAGTAGAATTTTTGAAATTTACTGATAATGAAAGGTACGTACAAACCAGAATCTAAATACCCCCTGAATTGTTCAAATCTTTAATCAATCCTTGATACTAACTTTTATCAAATATCAACCAATTTTTTTATAATAAAGTATCTAAAAATGTTGACTGAAAACACTAATAGAATACAAAATAGACTAGGCTTGAATCTTTCATTTGTTTTGAGTACTGCTGGCATTGTGAGACTTTGCAGTTCGTAGGAATGGTCTCTGAAGATCAAGATCATTGCTTTTAAGGTTGAGGAGACTTGCACAAGCCTGAACAAAGAAAAGAGAGCAGAGCCAAGACAAGATTTCTGCTGTTTCTACACGGTGCCTCCAGAATTCCAAGGAGCCACAGGAGCCACTGGTGGGGCTGTGGAAGGGTCAAGCAGGCAGGACTTCACTTTCCCCCTCACACACTACATTCTTTAATGAAAGTTATTCTGCTGAAACTCTTTCACATATTTGAAATTCTGGGTAAGAATGAGTGTAACAAAAAACTCGTCCTAAAAAAACAAATTTGAAAACCACTGTATTACCTTGTTGGAGAAGGCAATGGCACCCCACTCCAGTACTCTTGCCTGGAAAATCCCATGGATGGAGGAGCCTGGTGGGCTGCTGTCTATGGGGTCGCACAGAGTCGGACACGACTGAAGTGATTTAGGAGTAGCAGTATTACCTTGTGCACCATAAGGAAGAAAGGGGGGGAATAGCAGATCTAAACTTGAAATGATATTCCTGTTAGTAGCCAGCAGGAGAAAGATTTAGAAACTACATTCCAAAATAAGGGAAAGGGATCCTGAATGTAGTTTTTCATACAAGTAAACCCCTTATTTTTTTTCTTTTACTTGTTAACTTAGCATTTCTAGAAATTTGAATTGTACAAAAATGAACAATGAATAAACAAAGTTTGGTACAGAAACTTCCAATGTGTTTCAGAATGCAAGAAGGGGTGGAGCTTACAAAAGAGCATAAGAATAAACTAGTTAACAGGAATTAGAACAATGAATATTAAATGACAGCAAGAGCACCATATGGACAACAACACTAAGGAAGAGTTTTTTGGAAAAGATGCACTCAAATAAAAGTAGAAGGTAAAGGAGAAGGCATTCCTGGTGGCAAGAACAAGGAAATGAAGTGGGGGGGGGGGTGGTGAGTGGGGGAGCACATTTACTGAAGAGGAAGAAGATACAACCAAATGGAGAAGACTGTTTGTGTCAGTGGGATACGAGCTTGAATTGGTAAAACAGGATTGAATTGAAGAAGCACGCTGAAGGCATTTGAGCAGCATTTAAAGTAGGCATAAGGATAATAAAATGGTATACCTTTGGTACTCAACAAAAGAAGTACTAGAGGCTTGCAGGCAGTGTGTTCTGAATATTCAAGGACATTTCTGTTACTGTGTTAAATTACTGGTGGTAGAAAATATGTACATGGTTCTTTCAAAGATGCTAGATTGTTGGTAGAGATTTAAAATCACATATGCAGTAAAGAAGAGAAGGTAAAGGCAAAGGAGAAAAGGAAAGATATATCCATCTGAATGCAGAGTTCCAAAGAATAGCAAGCAGAGGTGAGAGAGCCTTCCTAAGTGATCAGTGCAAAGAAATAGAGGAAAACAACAGAATGGGAAAGACTAGAGATCGCTTGAAGAAAATTAGAGACACCAACGGAACATTTCATGCAAAGATGGGCACAATAAAGGACAGAAACAGTGTGGACCTAACAGAAGCAGAAGATACTAAAAATAGGTGGCAAGAATACACAGAACCACTATACAAAAAAGATCTTCATGACCCAGATAACCACAATGGTATGATCACTCACCTATAGCCAGACATTCTGGAGACTGAAGTCAAGTGGGCCTTAGGAAGCATCACTATGAACAAAGCTAGTGGAGGTGATGGAATTCCAGCTGAGCTATTTCAAATCCTCAAAGATGATACAGCTGTGAAAGTGTTGCACTCAATATGCCGGCAAATTTGGAAAACTCAGCAGTGGCCACAGGACTGGAAAAGGTCAGTTTTCATTCTAGTCGGAAAAGGTCAGTTCTCATTCTAGTCCCAAAGAAAGGCAATGCCAAAGAATGTTCAAACTATTGCACAATTGTACACATCTCAGACGCTAGCAAAGTAATGCTCAAAGTTCTCCAAGCCAGGCTTCAACAGTATGTGAACCAAGAACTTCCAGACGTTCACACTGGGTTTAGAAAAGGTAGAGGAGCCAGACATAATATTGCCAGTATCTGTTGGATCATAGAAAAAGCAAGAGAGCTCCATAAAAATACCTATTTCTGCTTCATTGACTACGCTAAAGCCTTTGACTGTGGATCACAACAAACTGTGGAAAATTCTTAAAGACCACCTTACCTGCCTCCTGAGAAACCTGTATGCAGGTCAAGAAGCAATAGCTAGAACTGGACATGGAACAATAGACTGGTTCCAAATCAGGAAAGGAGTACATTAAGGCTGTATATTGTCACCCTGCTTATTTAACTTAGATGCAGAGTACAATATGCAAAATGCCAGACTGGATGAAGCACAAGCTGGAATCAAGATTGCTGGGAGAAATATCAATTACCTCAGATATGCAGATAACACCACCCTTATGGCAGAAAGTGAAGAAGAACTAAAGAGCCTCTTGATGAAAGTAAAAGAAGAGAGTGAAAAAGCTGGCTTAAAGCTCAACATTCAAAAAACGAAGATCATGGCATCTGGTCCCATCACTTTGTGACAAATAGATGGGGAAACAATGGAAATAGTGACAGACTTTATTTTCTTGGGCTCCAAAATCACTGCAGATGATGACTGCAGCCATGAAATTAAAAGACGCTTACTCCTTGGAAGAAAAGCTATGACCAACCTAGACAGCATCTTAAAAAGCAGAGACATTACTTTGCCAACAAAGGTCCATATAGTCAAAAATATGGTTTTTCCAGTGGTCGTGTATGGATGTGAGAGTTGGACTGTAAAGAAAGCTGAGCGCCAAAGAATAGATGCCTTTGAACTGTGGAATTGGAGAAGACTCTTGAGAGTCCCTTGGACTGCAAGGAGATCCAACCAGTCCATCCTAAACTAAATCAGTTCTGAATATTCATTGGAAGGACTGATGCTGAAGCTGAAACTTCAATACTTTGGCCACCTGATGTGAAGAGCTGACTCACTGGAAAAGACTCTAATGCTGGGAAAGATTGAGGGAAGATTGAGGGCAGGAGGAGAAGGGGACAACAGAGGATGAGATGGTTGGATGGCATCATTGACTCGATGGACATGGGTTTGAGCAAGCTCCAGGAGCTGGTAATGGACAGGGAGGCCTGGCATGCTGCAGTCCATGGGGTCACAAAGAGTTGGACACAACTGAGTAACTGAACTGAACTGTACTGATGCATGAGGACGACCTGAGAAAGTAGCACTGACATATATACACTATCATGTGTAAAACAGATAGCTGGTGAGAAGCTGCTATATAACACAGAGAGCCCAGCCTGGCACTCTGATGACCTGGAGGGGTGGGATGGGATGGAGGAAGGAGACTCATGAGAGAGGGGTTATATATATATAGTTGTATCTTATTTGTATTGTTGTACAGCAGAAATCAACATGTTTGTAAAGCAATTATCCTCCAATTAAAAAAAATTTAAAATAAAATCACATATGCAATAGTAGACCCAAATGAATACTCTATATGGCTATTTAGGAAGCATACACCATGACCTAACCCATATCTTTCATGTCATATTTATGCAATAGTTTTAAATTTTTATCATCTTTTAAAAATAATTTGGAAAATAAATTAAGAAATTTTATTTAATGGTTAGCACTATTTATTTGAGAAATGATATTTGAATTCAACTTGTACCTCTGAGAGTAGCAATACTTGGATACAGTAGAAAACTAAAGGCTATTACTAGATAATTAAAATTGAGGAAGGAAATTCCCTTAAAAAATATTTCAAATAAATGACCCTGGAGAAGTGTTCTTTTCCATTGATAGTTTATATTTCTGTTTCTTCTTTATGTGAGACATGGAGACAAAATTTTACCTAGTATAAATAAATAATATAAAGAAGGAAACAGTAAGCTAGAAATATCCTTCCAAGGTCAATTCAATGAATGGTCCCTATATTGTATGATTATTAATTTTTAGGGGGAAGCAGCGAAACAACACATCCTGCTATATAGGTTAAAATCAATCTCAAATGAAAATTATTTTATGAAAATATTTTTAACTTCTAAATATATTTCTTCAATCTCCAGTGTTTTTGAACCAACCCACTGAATGCTAAATGTTTCTATTCTTTCTTTCTTTTTTTCCCCTCAAGTCTGTTGCAGAGGTGTGTGGCTATGCATGCATGTACCATGGTTCTTCTTTCTAAAATCCAATATGGATAAAATTATTTTTCTAAGGAGAAAAAAAAATTCTTTCTTAGGAATTACTCGGTTTTGCTGGATACTTTGATATACTTGTTGAGGGGTGTGCAAGGGAAGTCCATCAAAATGTGTGTATGAGTGACAGCAGTGGTAATTGGACAGTTTTCTAAAATAAATGGTGTCTATAACTGCATTGTTTTAGTTTTTCTTAGAAGGCAAGCTTGGAAAGAGAGCAGAATTACATTTAAATAGAACTGTGTAAAGAAAGGGAGGGGAGAGAGATGAGATGACTAGTTTCAGATAAGAGCATAATTTTGAAGAGTGCTGCTGTGCCAGATAAAGGTGTTGATTACAATCTCCTTGGTAGCCCCCCTCCATTACCCAGGCCTGTAGATCTTGGGAAAACCGACTTCACCTGCTCTGGTATTGTGCAGCTGGATCTGCCTTGAGGATGTACATGGGGGCTAGAGCAGAGGCTTCTTGTTGTAATAACCTCTGGACGGCTCACAAGCATAAGTAGTGCACATATACACTCACAGACATACACGCACACAGCCCTGTGCATACGCACACAGATACATATCGCCACATAAAAAGCACCTGTCAGCTTAAGCCATTTCCAAACTGACTGAAGGAGGTCAGTTAAAGCAAAACTTGTACTATTTATAAAACACTGTGGTTGTACTCATGGTAGAAAATAGAACTTGAAGAGCATTTACAAACTGATTTGGCCCTTTGGTAAATCTTTGGAAATGGATAGAAAATTCAGAATTTTTGGTGCTTTCAGAGCCACCTAGCCTGTGATTATAATAATTTAGAAATATTTCATTATTTATCTTGTTTTATTTTGCCACAAGTTATATTGTACTCTGGGATATTAAGAATCAAAACTATGTAATTACATAAAGGACTTTATTCTAATCTCTTTTCATAACTCAAGAAACTCCATGTCAGAGTTGTTGAATTACTGCTTTTCATCAAATATTATAAATATAGCCCTGTTAACTCTTAAAATAAGTGACTACTGTCAAAAGAAGCCCTTTGTTATATAATTCCTTTTAACACTGAATACGGATAAGGCAATGGCACCCCACTCCAGTACTCTTGCCTGGAAAATCCCATGGATGGAGGAGCCTGGTAGGCTGCAGTCCATGGGGTTGCTAAGAGTCCGACACGACTGAGCCACTTTACTTTCACTTTTTCACTTTCATGCATTGGAGAAGGAAATGACAACCCACTCCAGTACTCTTGCCTGGAGAATCCCAGAGATGGGGGAGCCTGGTGGGCTGCCGTCTATGGGGTCGTACAGAGTCGGACACGACTGAAGCGACTTAGCAGCAGCAGTAGCAACACTGAATAATCTTTATTGTTAGGTGCTTTACCAAGTAAGAAAATATCTGCCCATGTTTCTTTCATTTGTCCCATAATAATTAACATTTTCTGAACTAGAATAGATCTTAGAGAACATCCAATCCAGCTAAACTGTGCAGAGGGAAACATTACATGTTATGCATTACACATAAATAATTTTTATGGAGAACTACACAAAGATGTAAAACTATACATTCACAAAATATACCTGGGCTTCATAATGAAGAACTTTCACAAAGAACCCATTTGACACTATTAATTAGAATTTCTAAGTTGATACTTACGGATGAATGATATGTATTACTGACTTACTAAATGAGAAGGCTGATAAAACTGCATTAGTTAGGATGCTTTGGGCTGTGAGTAACAGAAAACACAACAAGAATTGGCTTAACAGTAAGGAAGATATGCCCAATATGAAAACATTCTTCCCAGGTGGTGCTAGTGGTAATAAACTCACCTGCCAATGTAGGAGACACGGGTTCGATCCCTGGTCGGGAAAATCCCCTGGAGGAGGGCGTGGCATCCCACTCCAATATTCTTGCCTGGAGAATCCCATGGACAAGAGGAGGAGCTTGGTGGGCTATAGTCCATAGGGTTGCAAAGAATTGGACATAACTGAAGCGGCTTAGCATTCATGCAGAGTTGGCTACTCAGCCACTCAATTACTTCATCCGTGACTTAGGATCTATCCAACTTTCCATGTTTTCATCCTGAGAATCAACAAGTTGTCAGATTGCATACCTCTGATTCTGTCAGAGAATCAACAAGTTGTCAGAATCAACAAGTTGACTTTTAGTTAAATAATGTATAGCCCATGAGATATTGTTAACTGAAATTTCAAATTTAATGGAGACCTTGCATTATTATTTCCTAAATCTGGGAAACTTATCAGAATCTTGGTTTTTCTTTGCAAGCTCTCTACTCATGGTATAAGATGGTTAATATACCATTTAGTATTATATGTAGATGCCAATATCCAGTGGAATAAAAAGGATTCTGTTGGTAAGGAAGAAAGTAGAGCAGTGATGGTTTGGCAGGTCACCAAAGCAAATCTGAATTTTTGTTGACTGAAACACAATTTCTTCTAATATTAGGTAGTTAGTTCTGTAACTATGTAATTTAGCCTGCCTTCTGATTCAGGGGTGGGATCTTTTTCTATAAAAATTTATTTTTTGTTTTCTGAGGCTTTTAACTTCATTAGAACAAGGAAGGCCCATATCACTGTATGTAAAATGAGTAAAAAAGTTCTAATGAGTATTCTGAAGTAAGAGAAGGAAATGGCTCATTTGCATACTTCCCCTTTTCTACATCATTCCTAGGGCATGTGTTAGAGGTTTTCCATGTACATGGTTGCTGGCTCTTTCTTCTTCCTTTATATTAGTTCACATTACCCATGGCCAAAACCTCAATTTCCTGTATTCTCTTCCTCCTTCCACTCTCCCACCTTTTAAAACATTCATATCCTTAGGGCCCTATTTGTACTTACATGATAATGGTTTTATATGGGCTAGATTAACTGTGCTAATATTTACTTTGCTAATGTGTTGAGCCTCTGAGGTAATTTAAGGCTTTAATCATTTCAAAAGTTCAACTCCTTTAAAAAGCTCTTCAGGAATGCTGCCAGTTTACACATCTTGGGGTAATGGCCGTTTTGGCTTTCCTGTCATACTCACAGAGGCAGGTGGCTACAAGAAAGTTTGGTTGGCCCGTATGACTCCACCGTCTGGAGTTTGTTTGTGTCGTCAGCCTGCTCTCTCATCCTAGGCCACTTCTCATTCCCTCATCAAACTCACATTGTCATCTGCTGGTTTCTGCAGCCATTTTCTCCACCCTGTTTCCTGTCTCATCTGGAGTGATTCATACGTGACTTCAGTATTTACAGAGATGCCCCACCCAACACCCTGGACTCATCATTTCTTGACCGCCTCTATTGCCCAGGCCTTTAACTCCTTTGGACTTCAGTGATCTACTGCCAATGCTACCCAGTCTTTCCCGGAACTCCTCACCTCTCTTAATTACATTTCACAATCATACTATCTTAATCTGAGTTCCTGCTCCTTTCAACTATCCCTCTTCTTTACTTCTAGCAAACTAACAGTTAGGCTTCATAAATAATCCAAAACCTTAAGAAAACAGCAAAGATTCACATCTTTAAGTCCTTCTATGACCCTGCTTCTTCATCCCCTGCCCTACCTCTTCTATCCAACCTTCTTTCTGTGGTTTATCTCATCAACTAATCTCTCTATTGTCATCACACTTAAGCACTGAAATCCTCTCCTGGAGGAATCCAAAATTTTGTCTCTTGAAATTCCACTTCAATGTACCTGAGCCTGCTAAAGGAAGTTACATCACTGTCATCAGCATTGTCAAGTAGTTAAAAGCATGGACTCTGGAGCCTGACCACCAAAGCCGAGTTCTTGGCTCCTCCACTTACCAGCTGGGTACCCATAGCAAAATAGCACGATCTCTGTGTGACTCCTTTTTTTCATCTGTAAGAAGGAAATAATAACTGAACGCATCTCATAGAGATACTATGATGAATAAACGAGGCAATATTTATCAGGTGCTTATAGAAGTTTCTACTTCTCCTGTAGTTTTATTCCATTGTTAATAGCAACTATTCCAAACCTTTACTCTCTTATGGCTCACACTCCATCACTTCAGCAGATGATCTGGCCATATTCTCAGAGTACACATAGGACAGTTGGTGTGAATTTCTTTAAATTATCTTTCTCTGGAAATTTAACTACACTGGTGCATTTATATCTCCTTCCCATTTAAAAGAAAGAAATCACCTTCTAAAATTAATTTTTATCCTCTTCTCAAGATCTTATCCCTTCAAATACCTAACATTTTCTGTGTATAGTTAACCTTTCTGTCTACTTGTTCCTGTTTCTCACCAGTAAACATGTTTTAATTCCCATGCAGTACTATAAAAAAAAAAAAAAATCCTTCAACATTTCCTTTTAACTATTTTCCTATCTTCATCCTTCTCTTCATCAGATGTCTGTATTTCACATTACCATGGGTAATGTGAACTAATATAAAGGAAGAAGAAAGAGCCAGCAACCGTGTACATGGAAATTTCCTACCTTTACTTTTCTCATGACTACGCTATTGGGAAATGATAGTATAATAATTATAAGAAGGTCTAATATTAAAATCAAGTGGGAATAAACTCCAAGGGATCAAAACTTTAGAACTGGCTTTTCTCCAACCTTAGCAGACATAGATATTCATGATTTTGAATGCTTGTATATTTATATGTAATGGCTTTCCTGCTCTTTTGTTCTGGCATAACCAATTAATTGTTATCATTTGACTACCCCAGCTATTTCCTGTTTCCCTCTTTTAAAAGGAATTAGCCCTAGAGACTCCCACTACAATCAAGACTTCATTCTTCACCATCCCACCACAATTATTTGTCAAGGTCAGCAATAACATCTCAACTTCCAAATCCAGAGGTCAATTCTCAGTTTTCATCTTAATCAACTTCTCAGGAAGTTGGTAGAGTTTACTATTTCCTCTTCTTTAAAACCTTTTTTCTCCCAGTTGCCTTCTGAATACCACTTTCAGTTCTCTTCCTACCTTGCTAGCTGATCTTTCTTAGCCTCCTTTGATGGATGCTTCTCATTTATCTGCCTTGAAAATGTGAAGCACCCCAAGACAGTATCCTTAAATACCTCATCTTAACATTCTCCACCAATTCCCTTCTGGTGGCCCCAACTAAATTTGTAGCTTCAGATACCATTTATATGCTGAAGATGCCGAAACTGAGGTTCTAGTCCAGATTTTCCCCTTGAACTCTATACTCATTTACCGAAGTGTTAGAGTTAGTTGCTCAGTCATGTTCAACTCTATGACCCCACGGACTGTAGCCCGCCAGGCTCCTCTATCCATGGAATTCTCCAGGTAAGAATACTGAAGTGGGTTGCCATTCCCTTCTCCAGGGGATCTTCCTGACCCAAGGATTGAACCCGAGTCTCCGGAACTGCAGGTGGATTCTCTACCATCTGGGCCACCAGGTAAACCCTCATAATACCCAAATACCTACTCAATATATCCACTTGTATGTCTAATGGGTTTTCAAACTTAACACACTGAACAAACTTTTATTTCTCCCAGAACTCCTCCGTCTTTAGTCTTCTCCATTTCAGTCAAAAAGAGTATAAGAACGTAATAGTTTATACTAGGAAAAGGATGAAAGTTAGTAAAGGAGACTGGGAAGTAATAAAGTATGCAAATGTAAGATCAGGAAAGAAATGTGAGGAGTAGTCAATCCTGACAAAAGCTATAAAGAAATCTAGAAAATGAGGGCTGAAAGGATCCACTAGATTTGATATTTCAGAAGTCATTAATGACTACTGCCTCAGTAGGCTTGGAGTTGCTTACCCAGGAAATAGGAAGAAGGCTGATCAGAATGATATGGAAGAAAAACTGGCTGTCTGATATAATGATTCCGAACACACACAGACACACGTATACATAGACACACATTACACCTTTACAATCTTTTCATCCATAGTTCCAACTTTGTACTATGTTTCTAACCTTGCATCCAATATGTCCAATAATGAACTCATTTCCTTTCTTCTCTATTCTCTTTATTCTCAAACAAATTAATTCCATAAGACTAATCATTCTAAATTCTCTGTCATGTTAAATGACACCAATACTTATCCGTTTACCTAAAGTAGAAAGCAAACTTGGAGGTCATTCTATTTCTTCCTCCCCACCCATCAGTTCAGTTCAGTCGCTCAGTCGTGTCCGACTCTTTGCGACCCCATGAATCACAACACGTCAGGCCCCCTGTCCATCACCAACTCCCAGAGTTTACTCAAACTCACATCCATCAAGTTGGTGATGCCATCCAGCCATCTCATCCTCTGTCGTCCCCTTCTCCTCTTGCCCCCAATCCCTCCCAGCATCAGAGTCTTTTCCAATGAGTCAACTCTTCGCATGAGGTGGCCAAAGTATTGGAGTTTCAGCTTTAGTATCAGTCCTTCCAATGAACACCCAGGCCTGATCTCCTTTAGAATGGACTGGTTGGATCTCCTTGCAGTCTAAGGGACTCTCAAGAGTCTTCTCCAACACCACAGTTCAAAAGCATCAATTTTTCGGCGCTCAGCTTTCTTCACAGTCCACCTCTCACATCCACACATGACCACTGGAAAAACCATAACCTTGACTAGATGGACCTTTGTTGGCAAAGTAATATCTCTGCTTTTCAATATGCTATCTAGGTTGGTCATAACTTTCCTTCTGATTCTAATATGTCAAATCTGATTGCAGCCCCATCTCCACTGTCTAACTCTAGTTTTTATAAACCTCCATCCTCCAACCCCTGCCACTAATTAGCCTCCTAACTGGGTCTCTTGCCTGAGGCTTTCTCATGCCCTATTCTTCCAACTATATAGTTATAGTTATATAGCTTTCAGTAAAACACTTCAGTTAAAAACTGAAAGCTGCTTCTAACTTCACACTGGCATTTACACACTCCCTTGGAATAGCACATCAGGGCTCTTAAAATTTAGCTCTCATCTACCATTTCAACCTTAGTTGATGACAGTTTTCCACTTGCCTTAACATAATCACACTGAAGTACACTGCATGGGGTCAGCACATACTTCCCACATTTGTATCTCTGGAATACTTAGAGCTTTTAAAGTTCAAATAAGTTTTTATCCTTAAATTGTAAATACAATTTCTAAAAGGCTGGAAAAATATTAGCCATAATATTGTCATTTAACAGAATATCTTTGTTTACATCCCTCCTAATGTCCCTCTAAGAATGTAAACATTTGTGTAGGAAACAAACAATTTTGCATAATATTTTCTCACATACTTTCCTTAGCTAGTCCTTGTCATGTTGCAGAAAAGAAATAACAAAAATTATACAATTTATTATAAGGAAAAGAAATAAAGACGAAAGAGAAAAAAAAAGGGTGGGGACAGAATAGATCCATGAATAAGGTTTAAGATGCATACCATGATGACCTACTCATCTACCATGAGTGAGCCACACATTTGGCTTTCAATTTTCTAGCTGCCAGTGTGAAAACAGACACTTTGTCAGTTATCCAACTCCCAGTGCCTGTGAGATTAAACAAAAATGTCCTGGTAATTTTAACTCTTCTTGGAACAAATATTGTAAAAGGATATTTATCCTGAGGTTCTCCTATAAAGAATACAGGGCGATATACTTAACAAGATTCTTATTAGAGATGGCACATTTCATTCCATGTCACTGTTCAAACTGAGAATCAATATAGGCAGATGCCATTGCACAAATCATACAGTGATTTTGTAAAAACCATCTTCTTGAAAATAATTTGATACTAACAAGGCACCCAGCTCTTTGCTGGTCTGCTTGAGTGGCACTAGTGGTAAAGAACCTGCCTACCAATTCAAGAGAAGCGGGTTCAATCCCTGGGTTGGGAAGATCCCCTGGAGGAGGGCATGGCAACCCACTCCACTTCTTTCCTGGAAAATCCCATGGACAGAGGAGCCTGGCGGGCTACAGTTCATAGGATCACAAAGAATTGGACACGGCTGAAGTGACTTAGCATGCATGCATGTATTTAAATCATGAGTAAATATATTAAAATGCCCACATATCATATGTTAGTCACAGTAGTGACTGAAGTTTCTTTAGAAAATCCTTCTGAAAGTTGTTTCTCTTCATAAAAGAGTTTATAATAGCTCTTAGGCAAAGACTTCCCTTATGGTTCAGCTGGTAAAGAATCCACCTGCAATGCAGGAGACCTGGGTTCAATCCCTGGGTTGGGAAGATCCCCTAGAGAAGGGAATGGCTACCCACTCCAATATTCTAGCCTGGAGAATTCCATGGACTGTATAGTCTATGGGGTTGCAAAGAGTTGGACACGACTGAGCAACTGTCATAGGCGAAGTCTTAAAATGTCATGTCCTATACTGGGCAGTCAAAGTTACTGGGAAGACCAGATTTTAGGTTGAGAAGAAAAAACCCCCTCGGTTTGATCATGAACATTGTTCCCTTTGAGAAAGTCCTCTGAGAGCAAAAAAGCGGCTGGGCCAAGGGTATTACAGTCTTGGGCTTGTCTTGGGTTAGTCTTGCATCTAATAGAGAACAGGATGTTATCCTAGAAGCAAGGACTCAAACATAAGCTGAAGAACATACTTGTTTGCAGAGAACATACTTGTTTTCACTGTCTCCAACCTGAAGTCCTCTCCAGAAATATGGCTAGGTGGAGCTACAGATTTGGGGCCTGAAGTATCAACTTTACTTGTGTACTGTTACATGCTGCTAAGGAGCCTGGATACGCAAATCTTTGTTTTTACATTCTCTGAGTTTTTCAGAAGATTGATGAGATTAAAAACAATTTTTTTAAAACAAAATCTCTGCCTTTATGTTTGTAGGACTGCTAAGATATGGATTTTTAGCCGTAATTAATTCTGTCACTAACTAAGATGGCTGACCTTAGGCAGGCAAATTTCTCAGCTCAGTTTCCTCCTTCATAAAGTTAAGGAGTGGTAGCAGGTTACTGATTTCCTCTGCCCATCAACTGTAAGTGCAAAGTGCCCTCGGTTTGACGAGAATAAATGGTTGCCAAGGTTTCTCTAACTAGACTTGGAGAATCTAAGACATCCACACATCTTGTGTAGGAGCACTGGCTCTGCAGGGGGAAAGTCCTGGTTCCACTCTGCCCCTTACTAGTATGTGGCCTGGGGCAAGCACTAACCCCTCTGAAGCTCAGTTTCCTTATCTGTAAAGTCCAAGTATTACAAACTCGCTTCTGTGCGTTAGTCGCTTAGTCATGTCTAACTCTTTGTGACCCCATGGACTGTAGCCTGCCAGGCTCCTCTGTGCAAGGAATTCTCCAGGCCAGAATACTGGAGTGGGTTGCCATTTCCTTCTCCAGGGACAAACTTGTATAGAGTTGTATTAAACCAGACACTGTAAATCCAGGTATAAATACAGTGTCTGAAACAAGGCAAGTGCTCAATCAAAAGTACCCATTTTTAACACTGTTATTTCCTTGGGTTTACTGAAATAAATGCTCTCTAACAGCATTTCTTCAAGTTGATTATCCACTAGTGTAGTTACAGTGTTTAAAGGTTTTAAGGTGCCAACTTGGGCTGAGTTGTTTTTAAAAATATTGGAAAGACATAGGCTCAGGGGAATTTTAAAAAATTAAGCAAAACAACCTGTGTGTTGACCTTTACCCTGTAGTTCTTTCATTTAATAACAATCTATTAACAAACACAACTTTAAGCTGTTTGATTAATACTAATGGAATCCAGGCCAAATACGCCACTGAAACATCAGTAATGAACTTTCTTGCCTCAAAGAAATTTTAGTGGAGGTTTGCTTTATTTTTCTGTTTTGAAATAAGATTGTGAAGAAGTTCTTAGTTTGAGGTTCCCACCAATAGATATTTGGTCCTTTAACCTTTGATCATATGTAGATCATATTTCAATACAATTAAATACAATAAACTCATTCTTAGATAGGAGAGATAAGCTTTGAAGGTCATGTAAATACTTATTTTATAACTTTAAAGCAATTGTTTAATCACAAAAGGAAAAAATTGTGGGAAACCAGAGTTCTTTACTGTATTTTAACTACAGCAGGAAATATGTGTTTGTTTATTATGACCCTCATGCTTCCATAGCCAGATTAACTTTCAAACACAGAGTTTTCATTCTGCCTAACCAATAATTTTCACCTTGACTGTGGAAACTGATAATTTGCAGGGAGTTCAAGAATACTTGCATAATTATATCCACTGCTGCTGCTGCTGCTAAGTCGCTTCAGTCGTCCAACTCTGTGCGACCCCATAGACGGCAGCCAACCAGGCTCTCCCGTCCCTGGGATTCTCCAGGCAAGAATACTGGAGTGGGTTGCCATTTCCTTCTCCAATGTATGAAAGTGAAAAGTGAAAGTGAAGTCACTCAGTTGTGTCCGACTCTTAGCGACCCCATGGACTGCAGCCTACCAGGCTTCTCCGCCCATGGGATTTTCCAGGCACTAGAGCCTGGCTTGTCCCCACCACTTGGGGATAGACTCTTTGTGAACAGGGACCCCTTTTAAGAGTAGTTTCCTCTACAGGATGTACTAATTAGCACACAGTAATGTGCTAATTAGTCAAACATGATTTTCAGGAACTATCAAATTTTACAGTGAAAGAGTTCTAAATTACCATTTTATGTTAAGGATGTCTCCTTGCAGATTCTAGGTTTTTCTTCATTTATGAGATGTGAGCTTCAGCTGATTTGTAATAGGTTGTAGAAGAGTAATCACTTGTATTTCAGCTAGAAAGCACTCTGTAGGATAAAAGGTGAGTGACATGTTTTATAGATAGATAAATAAATAAGACCTTACATTGTTGCATGAATCTTGAATACCTGCATATTAAAACCCCCAAATTTATCAAGCCATTGTATAGACTTATATTGATTCAATTTTAAAAGTTCTTAGGAACTAGATTATTATTTTCTGTCTCTATAGCTCTATTTCCTTTAATATCTTATTGTTGGATTAACTCTCATAAAACTTCTCTTACTTTAAAAGATTGCATACTGAATTTATACACAACTTTTTAAAAATTGCCTATAATCATTATTTGTCAAAATGATTTAATCAGAGAAAAGAAATTATTAAGTAAGTATGTAACTTCTGAATTCAGGGGGACAAAAGTGGGTATTTAAAACTGTCACTAAATTCTCAAGGATCTACTGACCCTACCTACCAGTGCAGAGCTAGTTGAAACTGAATGCCCTAGTTTTGATGGCTTACCTGCTCAATCTTGTACATTTTGGTTAATGATGGTAAGGAAAGTTGGTGGAACTGAATGTAAAGAATAGCCAAAAATGGTTGAGTAGAATCCTGGCTGAGTCTGGCAGAAACCCCGCTCTCTCCCCATTTTGTCCTCAAACTTGCCAAGCCTTGTTCTCTTTGGCTTTATTTTAAAAATGCATTTCTGGTGAGTGAGGAAAGGTTTTGTACTGTGTTTTCAATGACTCACCCAAAATAACTCCATTCAACTTGTAAACGGTCCTGTTCTGAATGCAGATTGTTTGTTCTGAGATGGGCATGAAGGGGCTGCAAAAGGGAGATTAGAGAGGGGAAATGTGGTAGGAGAGGCCAGTGCAGTTTATAGTTTATTCAGGTTCAGGAACACATCAGAATTACTTCTTAAAAGGACTGTATGTGTGTGTGTGTGTTGGGGGGGGGGGGTGGGGCGGTGGTGTATATTTTAAAGAACCATTTGTGAGGTCTGTACCATTTAAAGCTTTTATAGATTATCAGTATTATATAGATACATGGCTCATCTAGTTACCAACCTGTTTTTCTGATCCTCATAAAATGTGGTAGAAGGAGAGGTTACAATTATAATAAACATATAATTCCAAATATATGCATAGTGAAATAATTTTTTTTAAGTTTTAAATGCCTTTAAATAGGAAGAATCATATAGGTAACATAAGAGCTAGGAATTAATCTTAAATTAGGAAGAAAATACGTATCAGTACATTGATCACATAAAAGAACTGTGAAAACTGCAAAATGCAATAATGACGTCCTCCTGTTTTGTTGTGTACCATAGAAAAATGTTTAATTCAAGTGGCAAAGACTGAGCATTTGATATCAATAAATATACCTTTTCCAAAGCTTTCATGATTCAAAACATCAGAGTCCTTTAAAGGCAATATTTTAAGGCAGGACTGAAAAGAAAATGAAGAAAAGGACTGATCTTAAAGCTTCACAAATGAATTAAATACATTTTGGCTTTCCCATGTGTTACTATGTCCAGTTATGAGGATTTTCAAAACCTTCTTTGAGTTCCTTAATGAGTTTAACAAATAAAACTTATTCTGTTATATAATGTTGCTTCATGTCATTGTTGATGAAGAACAGATGAGCCATTTTTACCTGTTGCTCAGAAACACCAGAAAATTGAGCCACTAAAAGGAAAGCACGAAGACTAAAAGCTTTTACCATGGAGAGGGTAAATTTAGCACTGTGTGGCAAACTGAAGACCTTGTGACCTAGGAATGGTGAAATGAGAGATAAATGACAAGTTTTTAATTTGCACAAAATTAGAAAGTATATAAATTTACTCAGATTATATAAATAATTTGTAAGGCAAAGTTCCAGTGGTATTAACACCTGTATCTTCTGATGTATACTCGGGAAAATGAGGCAAATCAAAATAGAAGATTATTTTGTTATGTTAATACTTATTTATGAGGACAGTGAACTAGTATAGTAACAGTTTTTGCTAATGTGGAAAAAACCAGACAATAGGTAATAGGTTTAAATCATAGACCTTAAATATTCAATTTTATTACTTTAAAATATATACAATAAACAGAAATACTTTAATGGCTAATATGACTTTAAAATATAAAAAAAAAAAAACAGCCTAAGGCAAACTAACCACCTTTCTGCATTGTTTAATTATATGATTTGTAAACAAATCTTTGAAAGTTTTTGAAGAATTCACTGGTTCAGAAACATTTTTCCATTCATCCTCTTTTCAGATCAGATCAGTCACTCAGTCGTGTCCAACTCTTTGCGACCCCATGAATCGCAGCACACCAGGCGTCCCTGTCCATCACCAACTCCCAGAGTTCACTCAGACTCACATCCATTGAGTCAGTGACGCCATCCAGCCATCTCATCCTCTGTGTCCCCTTCTCCTGCCCCCAATCCCTCCCAGCATCAGAGTCTTTTCCAATGAGTCAGCTCTTTGCATGAGGTGGCCAAAGTACTGGAGCTTCAGCTTTAGCATCATTCCTTCCAAAGAAATCCCAGGGCTGATCTCCTTCAGAATGGACTGGCTGGATCTCCTTGCAGTTCAAGGGACTCTCAAGAGTCTTCTCCAACACCACAGTTCAAAAGCATCAATTCTTCGGCGCTCAGCCTTCTTCACAGTCCAACTCTCACATCCATACATGACCACAGGAAAAACCATAGCCTTGACTAGACGAACCTTTGTTGGCAAAGTAATGTCTCTGCTTTTGAATATGCTATCTAGGTTGGTCATAACTTTCCTTCCAAGGAGTAAGCGTCTTTTAATTTCATGGCTGCAGTCACCATCTGTAGTGATTTTGGAGCCCCCCAAAATAAAGTCTGACACTGTTTCCACTATTTCCCCATCTATTTCCCATGAAGTGGTGGGACCGGATGCCATGATCTTCTTTTTCTGAATGTTGAGCTTTAAGCCAACTTTTTCACTCTCCACTTTCACTTTCATCAAGAGGCTTTTGAGGTCCTCTTCACTTTCTGCCATAAGGGTGGTGTCATCTGCATATCTGAGGTTATTGATATTTCTCCCGGCAATCTTGATTCCAGCTTGTGTTTCTTCCAGTCCAGCGTTTCTCATGATGTACTCTGCATCTAAGTTAAATAAGCAGGGTGACAATATACAGCCTTGACGTACTCCTTTTCCTATTTGGAACGAGTCTGTTGTTCCATGTCCAGTTCTAACTGTTGCTTCCTGACCTGCATACAAATTTCTCAAGAGGCAGATCAGGTGGTCTGGTATTCCCATCTCTTTCAGAATTTTCCACAGTTTATTGTGATCCACACAGTCAAAGGCTTTGGCATAGTCAATAAAGCAGAAATAGATGTTTTTCTGGAACTCTCTTGCTTTTTCTATGATCCAGTGGATGTTGGCAATTTGATCTCTGGTTCCTCTGCCTTTTCTAAAACCAGCTTGAACATCAGGAAGTTCACAGTTCATATATTGCTGAAGCCTGGCTTGGAGAATTTTGAGCATTACTTTACTAGTATGTGAGATGAGTGCAATTGTGCGGTAGTTCATTAAACTAGTATCCCTGGAAATGTTAACAGTTATATTGAGGGGGCCCAAAAGATTACATGCTAAAATGAACTTTAGAAATGCTGGGTTAAACAAAGTTAAACAGTTTTATTTAAAAAAAAAAAAAAAAAAACTTGAGGACTTCTCAGGTCTTTAATGTTCATTGTGACTGGGTTGGGATTGGGGGAGACGAGAGAATAAGCAGAGTTTACCAAACTTACTTTATACAGAATTCTTTCCTCCAGATAATTCTATTATTATGACAAAGGGATCTGGAAGGTGTTAAGTAAATAGAGTGGCAGATTAAATAAAAAGTGTAGCATTTTATATTTCAATTTGGTAAACTGCAACACTATACCATGTTCTGATCAGATTTTGAATTATTAAGATTTTGATGCACAAAATAAAATTTTTAATTATGTAAATACTAAAGAAACAATACCTTAACTAGAACCAAATTGCCTTAGTATGGTGGCTGATGGCTTAGTCGCTAAGTCGTGTCTGAGTCTCGTGACCCCGAGGACTGTGGCCTGCCAGGATCCTCTGTCCATGGGATTCTCCAGGCAAGAATACCGGAGTGTGTGGCCATTTCCTTCTCCAGGGGATCTTCCCAACCCAGGGATTGAAGCCGGGTCTCCTGCATTGCAGGCAGATTCTTTACCAACTGAGCTACGAGCCAGTTTTCCCACTAGCAAATCTTGTTTTGTAATTTGGAGGAATATGTTAAGGCCCTGTTGTTGTTCAGTCGCTAAATCATATCTGACTGTATGCAACCCCATGAACTACAGCACACCAGGATTCCCTGTCCTTCACTATCTCCAGGAGTTTGCTCAGACTCATGTTCATTGAGTTGATGATGCCATCCAACCATCTCATCCTCTGTCGTCCCCTTCTCCTTCCGCCCTCAATCTTTCCCAGCATTAGGGTCTTTTGCAATGAGTCAGCTCTTCCCATCAGGTGGCCAAAATATTGGAGCTTCAGCTTCAGTATCAGTCCTTTCAATGAATATTCAGGGTTGATTTCCTTTAGGATTGACTGGTTTGATCTCCTTGCAGTCCAAGGGACTCTCAAGAGTCTTCTGCAGCACCACAATTCAAAAGCATCAATTCTTTGGCACTCAGCCTTCTTTATCAGTAATGAATTATACTGAGCATAATGTTTCACTTTTGATATATGCTTTTCCATTTAAAATTGGCTAAATTAACTGGAGTTGGTTTTCTGTCCTAGCCTGACTTTATAATGTTTAAAAATTTCAGCTGCAAAAGCATGTAGATGTCATTTACTATAAGAATAAATCCCCACATGAGATTGATTTTTGTTTTGTGCAATATGCCAATTTCAGTAGTGATACTGAACATCTGTGGGCTTCCCTGGTTGCTCAGAGGTTAAAGTGTCTGCCTGTAATGGGAGAGACCTGGGTTTGATCCCTGGGTCGGGAAGATTCCCTGGAGAAGGAAATGGCAACCCACTCCAGTATTCTTGCCTGGAGAATCCCATGGATGGAGGAGCCTGGTGGGCTACAGTCCACTGGGTCGTAAAAAGTCAGACACGACTAAGCGATTTCACTTTCTTTCACTTTCACTGAACATCTACTTTGCTTCCTGTAATCCTCACTTCACCTTTGGGCAGGCAGTTATCATGACCACTATTTCATAGATGAGGAATGTAATAGCTAGAGATATCAGCTGCTTTACCCCCGGGCCATACAAGAGACAGAAGGAGATAGGAACAGATTTCAAACTTCAGTCTGACACCAAAGACTCTACTGTTTCCACTATAGCATGCTGGATGGGATTATCTGCATCTAGTAGAAATATTTTTCTTCCTCCACCTTGTAGGCATTAGTAGTCACTTCAGTTGTGTCCAACTGTGTGTGACCCTATGGACTGTAGCCTGTCAGGCTCCTCTGTCCATGGGATTCTCCAGGCAAGAATACTGGAGTGGGTTACTACTTCCTCCTCCAGGGCATCTTCCTGATCTAGGGATTGAACCTGTTGTCTCTTAAGTCTCCCATACTGGCAGGCAGTTTCTTTACCACCAAATAGGGAAAGGAGTACGTCAAGGCTGTATATTGTCACCCTGCTTATTTAACTTAGATGCAGAGTATATCATGAGAAAAGCTGGGCTGGATGAAGCATAGCTGGAATCAAGATTGCCAGGAGAAATATCAATAACCTCAGATATGCAGATGACACCACCCTTATGGCAGAAAGTGAAAAAGAACTAAATAGCCTCTTGATGAAAGTGAAAGAGGAGAGTGAAACAGTTGGCTTAAGACTCAACATTCAGAAAACTAAGATCATGGCATCCGGTCCCATCACTTCATGGGAAATAGATGGGGAAACAGTGGAAACAGTGACAGATTTTATTTGAGGGGGCTCCAAAATCATTGCAGATGGTGATTGCAGCCATGAAGTTAAAAGATGCTTGCTCCTTGGAAGAAAAGTTATGACCAACCTAGATAGCATATTAAAAAGCAGAGATATTACTATGCCAACAAAGGTCCATCTAGTCAAAGCTATGGTTTTTCCAGTGGTCATGTATGGATGTGAGAGTTGGACTATAAAGAAAGCTAAGCACCAAAGAATTGATGCTTTTGAATTGTGGTGTTAGAGATGACTCTTGAGAGTCCCTTGGACTGCAAGAAGATCCAACCAGTCAATCCTAAAGGAAATCAGTTCTGAATATCCATCGGAAGGACTGACATTGAAGCTGAAACTCCAATACTTTGGCCACCCGATGGGAAGAACTGACTCATTGCAAAAGACCCAGATTGAGGGTGGGAGGAGAAGGGGACAACAGAGGATGAGTTGGTTGGATAGCATCACTAACTCAATGGATATGAGTTTGAGTAAACTCCGGGAGTTGGTGATGGACAGGGAGGCCTGGTGTGCTGCAGTCCATGAGGTCCATGCAGTCCATGAGGTCACTTGAATGACTGAACAGACTTATCACTAGTGCCACTTGGGAAGTCCATGGGGATTAGTAACTCAAACATTATTCTTTATGTAGAACTTCTGCAAAGTGTAGTGGCAGATGGTCTACAATATAGTAGCTGTTTGGAAAAAAGAAAAATCCTTGAAGAAGCAAGCAAACAGATGGACTCTCCTCATAAATGAAACACAGTAAATTTTGTAAAATCTCAAAGTTGAGAATACAATTATAAGTCATTACTTTTCAAAATAGCTCCTGTTACAAGGATTTCCTTCTCTATTACTTCTGTACCCTCAGTGTTTTAGGTTAAAAATCATCATGTAGAAGAAAACATGATTGTGTAATTAGAAATTTAAGAATTGTTGCACTAAAGCTATTATCTAATGTTATTCTAAGCTTGCTGCTGCTGCTAAGTCGATTCAGTCATGTCCGACTCTGTGCGACCCCATAGACAGCAGCCCACCAGGCTCCCGGTCCCTGGGATTCTCCAGGCAAGAACACTGGAGTGGGCTGCCATTTCCTTCTCCAATGCATGAAGGTGAAAAGTGAAAGTGAAGTCGCTCAGTCCTGTAGGATCTGCTGGCATTTTCCCCCCTTTATTATTTGACTTGGTTGGGTTTTTTTTTTTTTCTTTTTGGCCATGCCATGCATCATGTTGGATCTTAGCTCCTCAGTCAGAGGTGGAACTGGTGCCCCCTGCTCTGGAAACGCAGAGTCTTAATCACTGGACCGCCAGGGAGGTCCTGGTGGCTGGGTTTTTAAATATAAAATGTGGTTCATTACCCTAAAAAATTCTTCGTTGTTTAAAAGTATTTAAACAACAAAACTAAAGATAATAGGCCAAAGAGATACAACATAGAGTCAAGTATTTTATCCATTTGACTATCCATTCTGAGGAATGTGAAGCATAGAAAATTCACCTTGAGAACTCAATATTCCTCATGGGATAGGCACTGTGCTAAAAGTGTAAAGGATGCAAGAAGAATATAGAATAGTGTTCTTTGGTCTCTCCCTTTATAGGCTGCCTAGGAAGCCAGACATACCCTTAGAAGCCAGTCATATTATTTACTGCACAAGTTCAGTCCCAAAATAAATGAGACAGACATTCAGTTACATACCAAGGAACTGTGGAAAAGATGTGACCAGAGGTGGTGGAAAGATGTTGTCCAGGAAAATTTCTGACTTGGCTGGATCTTGAAGATCATGGAGGTACTGGATAGAAAGAAAAGGAATGAACTGAGAGGCTAGGATACAGTCAACAACAGCATGTGGCAATGACAGAGCTAAGTAAGTTGGCGTCCCTCTGGGCCCCGAATGAAACTGAAGACAGCAAGGTTTGTTCTCTGGGACTTCTGAACCAGCCCTTTCAATGCCTTCTCTCCAGGTACCATCCACACTGGCTCTCCTGCTTACCTTTCCTACAGGCAGCTAGACTCTGGCCTATTTTGCAGGGCAATTCAACTGTTAGCTGTAGTTTGCTATAGGGCCCTTGTAAACGAAAGTTTTTGAGATTCAAAAAAAAGATTAATAGTGAAATTTCAAGGCAGTGATGTACCAGTACCCCTGTTATAGTTCCCCCTCATACTTTACAGTAGAAGGCCCAGAATGATACCGTGATGACTCTGGAAAGCTATTCTGGATCTTGGATATGATGCTGATTAGTATTTTATAGTCTTTCTGCTAGTAGGAGTTTAAAAACAACAAAAGGAAATGCTCAAACTCATTTTTAAAATAATTCCAAACCTTGACATCATTTGTATCTGGTAGCACCCAAATTCAAATATTTCTACTTTCCCCAGCCGTTTCTCACTCTATTTTCCTTCACCTCTTTATAAGTCCAATTTCAACGTGGAACTTCCTGCTTAAATCACTCTTAATTCAATTTCATACATAACACAGCACGTTAAATAACGTTCTTAAGCATAAAGTAGCACTCCACGAAGTCTAGTCTTTTCCTGTTTAGACATTTTGACAAATACCAATTATGCGCCTCTTTTTCCTAGCTTTCTTCACAATTCCTTGTACACAAATCTTTGGACTCCTCGAAGAGTAACTTTCGGGGAGCCCAAGCAGACACTTGTTTTGAGGTGAAGAAGGGCGTTCAAGGAAACTTGGCATTTCTACATTCCTTCTCTTTTAGGGTGCGAGGAGAACTTGAGAGAAAGCAAAGATTATTAACCTACAAACAGGCGCAAAAGCCGCGGCGTGGGGCGGAGGGCGGGGGTTCGGGGGCGGGTCTCCCCGCTCCGGGCTCGTCGCGCCCGCCCCGCGCGCCCCCGGCCGGAAGGGGGCGTGGAATGCCGCCGAGGGAGGGGCGCGCTGACGCGCGGCTGCCGGCCAGGCCCCTGGGCGTCAGGCGGAGGCGGGGGCGGGGGAGCCGGGAAGGGGGCTGGCAGGCGCTCGGCTCCCAGCCGCGCTCGCTCGGGCCACTCGCGCTCCCGCGCCGCGCCCGGCCGGCTTCATGTGAAGCGCTGGCCCTCCGCCCCCTCCCTCCCCTTCCTTCCCTCCCTCCCTCCCGTCCCCTCCTCCTCCTCCTCCCGCGCCCGCTCCCGCTCCCCGGGGCCCCCAGCCCGGCGGGCGCTGACAGCTAGGGGCGGGGGTCCCTGCCGCCGCCGTGTCTCTCACAGGCTCCGGCTGGGGCTGCGGAGCCCCCAGTGTGGCCATGGACCGGCCCCTGGTGGCGTCGGCGGAGGCGGAGGAGGAACTCGAGTGGCAAGTGGCGAGTCGCAGGAGGAAGGCCTGGGCCAAGTGCCGCGGCTCCTGGCAGGCGTCGGAGACAGAGGACCTGTCCACAGAAGCGACGACGCAGGACGAGGACGAGGACGAGGACGAGGACGACCTCTCCGGAACGAAGCTGCCGGCGGCCGCAGGGAGAGGTCCGTGCGCCCGGCCGGGCAGCGGCGGGCGGGGAGCTCGGGGGAGTGCGGGCTGGCGGAGGAAAGTCTCGTGCGCCTTGGGCGACTGCTCTGAGTTCTGGAAGACCTCCTGGGCTCCAGGCAGGGGGGAGAGGGGACACTTTCGACCTTTAAACGCGCGCGCTTGGCAAGGCGTCTCCAGCGTCAACACAGACACCCCGGTGCCATCATTTCCCTTCAGGTGGTCACTGCTACGTGTGGCTTAGGCTGCATTTTGTCCCCAGTAAGATTCTCCCTAGGGGTATCCAGGGTGACCCCGTGGACAGAGTTCCCTTGGGGTCGGTAACGAGCTGTCCCCTCGCTCTGTCCTGCAGGAAACGTGCCCAACGAGAAGATCGCGATATGGCTCAAGGACTGCCGGTGAGTCCTCGCTCGCGTCCGGGGGAGATCCGCTCAGCTGGGACGCCCGGGCGGAGTGACTCGGGCCGCAGTCCCTGTGGGTCCCGTGAACCTCATAAGCTCTGAACCGGAAAGTAAGCCGGCGGATAGCTTCCTCCTTTAAACGATTAGAAATGGAAGTGCTGTGACCGCCGATTATTTGGTGACCATGTTGACTTTACAGTTGTTAGGACTTCAGTTCCGGAGCGTGATGTTAGCATCAGAGATCAGAAACCTAAAACAGATAATCATGCCATATTATTATGCTGGCCCGTTTTTATTTGAAAGGCATGTCACATTTCACACAGTATTTTATTTTGCATTTGTGTTGGCATCTGTACATCTGGCATAGAGTCATTTCCTTTTCAAATGTGTTTTAAATGAGTTTAATTTACTTAACTACATTAACTGGGCTTTAACTTTATGCTGGTGCCTTAATTCTGTTTGGAGAGCTATTAAAACTAGCTAATTTTGTTCTAGTTTACACCTTGGACGTGGATTTGTCAGATGGCCCTGGAATTCACAGAAGGGAAATAGAGCTTTGAAGACATTCAGGCTACATAAATCAGTTTAATTACATGCTTTGATAGCTGGCACAGAAATGTTTGATAAAGTACAAAGGAGATTGATCATATCTTATTACAGTAAAATGTGCCTGTTTCATATTTTAATTATTTTTTCCAACTTATTTGCTACTTAAAAAATCTCCTGTGAAGAATGTAGGCTTTTTAACTTTTGTTAAGGTGTTTGCTTCTGTATATATTTTTTGCCATGTCAATTTGGGCTTTTCTTCACCTTTTTGTCCAAGTACCAGAGTTTGGGAAGTCTCTTTTGGGAGAGGAGAGAGAACTGATTCTTATAGATGCCAATTTGTTTTTCTCTCCTAAAGACCCAAAATACTGGCCACTGCTCTGTTGGTATCCTGTTTTGGTGAATTGCTTGGAGTCTTGCTGAACACTCCATTATTGAACTCCTTTTATTCTGGATATCACAGACCCTTCTGAAATATGAGATATATGGACCCTCTTTGTAAAAATACACAAAAAAATGTTTAAGAGCAAGAGAAGAATCATGTTTTTATGACGTGTAGGAATTAAGATTGTATAAGAGATCACATCAAGCAGACAATAAATAAGTACATCTTTACAGATAAATGCAATGGGCAAATGTTAACATTCACCAGGACATGTGATCTCTGAAAATTCCTGAAGTTTTGTTGCTAATCTTGATTTATATAGGCAGATTCTAAATTCTCTTGCTTCTTCCCTCATGGATTTCTTTCATCAATTTCTTTCTTGTTCCCTACTGTTGTACCTATTCTGTACAAAAGGGACATTCATTTGTACTCTGGAAAGCTAGAACAGTCTTTTACTGTGAGTTTTAATCATCACAGATTTGACTGTAGAGTATATGTGACTGTATTTTTTTTTTTTTCCCCTGTAACAATTTAGGATCCTTCCTAGACTCAGTCTACTTTGTATATTATGTACAGGTGATTTAAAGACAGCATATTCCCCCATGATAGGTTCTCAAATAATCTTTGTTTTCTTATTGCTTTCTATATCCTGAATAAAGATACCTTGTTGTTTTTTCTTAAAGGGAGTCTTTATTTTAAAAATCCACCTCCCCCCACCACAGGCTAAGTGGAAACACATTGCTTGAATAAAGTAGCCTCTAAGAAGATATAGAGTTTTTGATAAGATTTGTAAGACAGCAATTATGAGAGACTTGTTTCTGAAGGAGAATGCCAGTTATAGTCTGCTCATTTGCCATCTTCTGTTGGTGCCCAGGCCAGTAGAGATATCTGCAGGAGTAAGGCAGTGTTTTGTCCTACACAAGAAGCCATCATGGGAGAGGAATGACTTTTTTTGAAGGCATAAAGTTTAGCTTTTTAAAATATGTGCAAAAACTTAGAGATTTTATGGTCACTGCTTATTCTTTTAGATTTCAAAAACACTAATTTTTAAAGAATTGCCATTGCTTGTATATTTGTTTGTAGAAACTTTTAATATTGGCGTTTCAGTAATATTTTTTTGAAACTGATATTTTTATGATTGATTCCATGTCTGGTGTGAATCTATAACAGGTACAAATTGTTACTGGCAAAAGACTTATGACACAAAGTAGAACTTTTATAATAAAATAATCTGTTTCTTTAGCTTAGTTTTGAGAAAGAGATAAATATTTTGCATTTAAAAGACTTGTTTGAACAATAAGAACGTGAAAGAATTTTAGTAATGGCTAATTCTTAAGATAGATTCTCAAGCCAACTTTTTAATAATCTTTTCAGAGTTAAATGAAGAATATATGTATTTTTTCAGTTTAAAAGCATAAAATGAATTCCAAACTTCTCTACTGTATCAGAAAAGATAATAGTTGGTGTAAGGGAGGTGCTGAGTGGCGCTCTAAAATGCTAGATGAGATTTAAGAAAACTGTTGAGCCTTGTTTCTAACTAGACTTTGACTTTTTAATTTTATTGAGATGAGGACTTGTTTTCTTTTAATTCTGTTTCCTGTTTCTAGAGAAGGGATTGAGAGGAGCAGACATTTTCTAAATGCCTACTGTCATTCTCTTTTTTCTGTTTTTGTAAAGAAAATGCCAATTCATATCATTTGTAATTGCCATTCTTGCTCTTAATTGCTGGCAGATCAGACATGTGATTAAATCATTCCTGGTGAGCTGACTTGATGATAGGTATTTGCTTGGTAGCATATTACTTATGTAATCCACTTGCATTCCCTATGTGTTTGGGAGAAATGTTAAACTGTGATTAGAAGCTCGCTTAGCTATAACCCTTTAAAGTGTCGGGCAGGGCAATGGCAGCTCTCCAGACAGCTTTTTAAGACTAAGGCTGATATGTTTCTGTGATTTCAGTACCCCTTTGGGAGCCTCACTGGATGAACAAAGCGGTAGTACGCTCAAGGGTAAGAGAAAGCTGCCTTTCTAAATCTGTTCTTTATAAGGGTCCTACTATTGTCCTGGGAGTGAAAGTGAATGTGTGCGTGTGTATATATAAATTATAAAAGTGATGTTCATGTTTATAAAATATGCAGTTCTAAGATAAAAGCCAAAAGGGGGAAACCTTGTCATGAACCATAGAAACTGTGGTGAGTTTAAACAAATTACTAAGCCTTTGCACAATGTGAAACTCGTTTTTTTTTATTGTTCAGTTAGATATTATAGAGACTAATTAAATACAGAAATGTGATGTGTAAACATAGGGAAAATATATATTGAGTGAATTAGGTCATTTCTTTGCTTACATGAACTGAAATTGCCACACCTGAAATTTTACCACCTGTGCAAGGTGGAATTCTAAAGTTCAAAGTACAATAAGAATGTGCAGGTAGTGGCAAGGCATATAAAAACTATTTACAGTATCAGGAAAATCTAGCTTGAGCTCCCAACTTAATATAAGGGGGTAAAAGAAGTGACTGTACCGGAATCTGGTTTTCCGTGAAACTGTTGGGTAAGATACATTATCTAATTCAACGTCTTAAAGGCTTATTGAGTATAAAGTAGCCAGTAGATTCTAGCTTCTAGCAATTTTACCTGGTTGCAAATGATGGTTTCCTTCACAATGAAGTGAAAACGTGTGTCTTCTTCCTGAAATTATAAGGAGAGTAACTTATGAGGACATTCATGTCTGAAATCCTTTACTCTGTCTTATATTTTGCTTGGTCAGTTTGTTTAAATTAAAACAATGATTTTATATGGGGGTCAGGAAGAACAGATGACTGGGATGAATCTTCTGATGTTTCTTTCAGGTGTGCTTGTGAGAAATGGGGGAAGTTTTGAAGATGATTTGTCATTGGGAGCTGAAGGTATGTTTGGAAGAACTGTATTTTCATATAGTTTTAAAATTAAAAAAAAAACAGAAAGTGACATGTTTTCAGGTTTATGACCCTCAGAGTTAAAGTTCTTAAAAGTGGCTCAGACACATTTTACAGAAACTTTTAGGTGTTAATCTAGTGAGAGCCTTTTGGAGACCTGTAGAAATGGCTCTGAAAAACCATTGTGAAATACTCAAAGGTTTTCATTGGACTTTAATGCTCTAAAGGAACTGTTTGGGGGCAAATAATGGTGATATAACTGAGGGAAGACTTGTCCCACAAAAGGAAGCTTAAATATTTATATGTGAGAAAATTGCAGTGAAACTTATTTTAGTGTGAGGTATAAAGCTGCAGCTTGTCTTTTTTTTTTTTTTTTTGCATTCAAGTGCCTGTCTTTCCTTCCTCTTTTTCCAGATTTTTAGAAGATTAAAGGAAAAGACAAATTAGAGTTACTAGAAGTTAATTAGAAATCATTATACTGATGTCTGTTCAAAGCTAAATTAGGATTTTAAAAGTGTATTGTGCTATGTTTAAATTTTCGCAGATTATCTTTTCCTGTGGATTCATAATAAAGCTTTCCACAATGTAAACTTAAGAATTTTTTATTGTTTTATTGGTATTTTGAAATTATTCGTTGCTGTATAGCTAGGTTATTAATGAGTGCTTTTTATAAAAAAAGAATTAAGGATTTTATTAAATCTTTTTGAATTGTAAGTTGATGTATAGTGAATTTACCCACTGAATTTAATATTCTTGATCTCTTGCTGTTTGAAGCCAATCTGTGTGATAGATTACTTATTAAGAGCCATCTAACACTGAAAACTCTATAGAATATGTGAATATGTTAGTTTTTATATTTCTGTTAATATCTTTTCCAGGAATAAACTCTATAAAATAAACTGTAAAGCTTAAACTTACTGCTCCCCAATCAGTATTAAAATGCATTTCCAATGTTATTGTAAATAGCACTTTTAATAACTACCTTAGTAGCCTCACAATATGGAATTTCTTTGTAAGACTTCATTTTTATTTTTTTTAAACAGTTCTTTTCAGAGAAAAATTGAGGGGAAGGTACAGAGGTTTCCCATATGGTTTCTGCCCTATATATGCATAGCTTCTTTGTTGTCAACATCCCCCTACTAGACTAGCACATTTGTTACAGTTGATGAACCTAGAATAAGGCAAATTAGCCACATTATTATTGCTAAATGTCTAATATACCAAACTCTTGTCCTGGCACATTAAATCTGTCATTAAAGATAATATACAGATAGGTAAGAAAAGAATCAGTGGCTAATTTGCTTTTTAAATGATTGTATCACATTAGTTATTGTCTTGCTAATAGTTGTGCTTTCCACTTACTCTTTTTACCTTTAGCGAACCACCTTCATGAAATTGATGCTCAAATTGATAATTGGTATGTAGCTGTTTATTTTTTTTCCTTTCTAAACATTAGGAATATTTGTGGAGATAAAATTTATATAATATACTTTTGTTTATAGCAGTAATATTTTGGCCAAAGAGAGAAGACTACAGTTTCATCAGAAGGGAAGAAGTATGAATTCCACTGGATCTGGGAAAAGTAGTGGGACAGTCTCAAGGTACCTTATTCTGAGCTTATACTGCAATTACATTGTGTTGTAGATGACCTAATCTGATCACTTTTTTAGCCTTGGATTTGGCTTGACAGTGTGAAGTCAAAAGGAATCCAGAGTGTTTCATAGATCAACATAACTGACGGAAGTGTCTTTTTTTTTTAATTAAGATTAAGTAAAAGTTAACAAATATGTTAATAATGTTGCTGGAATCCATAATGAGTATTTTGAGCCCTATGAGAGAGGAATTCCATAGTGGAATAATTTCTACTTCCAAAATTTTCCATTCTGCTAGAGTCTTGAGTTACTCTGATATAAATATCAGAATAAATCTTTGTAATTTAAAGCTTGATATTGAAACATAGATTTATCTTCATATAAAACCAAATATCTTTAAAATATAAAAATAAGCAAATACATATGCATAAACAAGCAGCTTATTGTCCAGATTATTGTTGTGAAATTTGAACATTTTCTCTGAAACAAATTGAAATTTCCTTCTGCTCACCTTCTGTCTCTAACATTCCTGGTTTCCCCAGTGAGTCTCAGCTTGGATTATCACCGGCATGAGAGATAAGGGTTACAAAGTGTTCAATTCCCAATAGAATTAGAGCAGGAATTAACCCCTGTGTTATCCAAACTCTCCTTACTTTACTCCTCCTGCTTCCTGGGTGCAAGTGGTTAGAAAAAAGTTGAAAGTAAGCTCCTCCCTCATCTTTCTGAGATCAGTTGTTACCTGTATTGCCTCTTCTAGGACAGCGAAAGATAGCAGAAAAACTCAAGTTCTGCAGAGTGTCCCTTGATACCAAAGTTGTACCAACTTCCTAGTCCATTTTCCACTTTTCATTTTTTCTTTAATCTGTTTACTCTTTATTCTCCCTCATCTGTCCTCTAATTCTTCAGCTGCTTTACTGGACATCTCTTAAAATGACAAAAAAAATAAGGTGAGGAATCAGATAGTTTCTTTACTGAGGGTGTTATTGGTGTTCTTAGGGCTTAGCTCTTTTTCGCAAAACTAACAGCTTGAAAGAACAGACTCCTTTTAAGGGTTATTTATCGCATTTGGTGCATAATGTATAAAAATGTTGAAATAAATAATGGTTTAAAGAGTAAAAGGGGTATAGGATCTTTTCACAAGAAAGTAGGAATGTGAATTCATTTATAATGTGATGTGGACTATAAACTTACTTTACATCTTGATTTCTTTTTTTCTTTTTTAGTGTTTCAGAATTGTTGGAACTTTATGAGGAAGACCCTGAAGAAATCCTGTATAATCTTGGATTTGGACGAGATGAACCAGATATTGCTTCCAAAATTCCTTCCAGATTTTTTAATTCATCATCATTTGCCAGAGGAATAGATATTAAAGTATTTCTGAGTGCACAGATGCAACGGATGGAAGTAGAAAATCCAAATTACGCTTTAACAAGTAAGGTTTTTAAATGTTAGCATATTATTTTAAAATTTTTTCATCTACACAGCAAGATGGTCTTGTTTTTAAGGCCTTACTAATTTCTAAGAATAATTGTGGAAATTTAATTATTGAGGTTAATACAAAAGCTGTTTGCTTATTCTAAATTTTTATTATTCTATTTATAGAAGTTAATTTACCTATCCTCCCACCCCATTCTCCACTTAAGTGTTACATTGGAGAATGTAACTTACCTGTGGAACCTTACACATATCTCCAGATTGCTTTTGTTCCAAAAGAAAATAAATAAAGGAGAGGCCTTTTACTATTAGTTGAGGTCAGTCACTTTCAGATGCTTTTCCTATAAATCTATAAAGGTATGGCTAATTTGATGATTTTTCATGTTAAATCTTCTGCTTATTTATTTATTTTTTTCTATTGACCAGGCATTCCCAACAGTGGGAAACTCGGTGGTCCTTGGATTAGTTTTAAGAGATCTGTAAATCCAAGCCCCCTCCCATTAGGTATAAAATATATGCTTATATATACTTAACATTTGGAAGAGTTCAATAGCAGCTATAGATCAATAGCAGTCCTGTCTATTTTATTCCGTGTTGTCGTTATGCTTTGTCCTTCCTTGTGATTTTTTAAAACATAAATTCTAGTACTTAAGAGTGAAAAATCTTTCTCCCTCTCCACAGTAAATAGAGAGGTTTTAAGTGTTAGATAAAGAAAAGAATCTGGTTTCATAATCTTTGTGATCTAAGTAGTTCAGTTATTGAAATTCTGAACCATAATAATGGTTTAATTAATAATAGGTGTATATATACACATATAAACATAAATATATATATATACATATATAATTTATTTATTTTTTTACTTTTGTAGGCCGTTTTCGTCAAATTGAAGTGCTTACTACTGTGGCCAACGCATTTTCTTCTTTATATTCCCAAGTCTCTGGGACTCCCCTGCAGAGAATTGGAAGTATGTCCTCAGTGACCTCTAACAAGGAGACAGACTCACCTCCACCTCTAACCCGGAGTAACACTGCAAATCGCTTAATGAAAACACTATCGAAACTAAACTTATGTATTGAAAAAACAGAGAAAGGAGAAGGCAGTACTCCTTCCCTGGCAGTTGACAAAGGAAAGATAGTAAACATTTCAGTGATGGAAGAAAGTGGCAATAAAAACGATCAGAAGTCTCAGAAAGTTGTGAAGAAGAAAGAGTCGTCTTCTGTGTTGGCTACAGTTAAAGAAGAAGTGTCAGGCAGTTCAGCAGCTCTTGTGGAGAATTCTGACATTGATGGACTTTCTGATGAAGCAAATAGTAATTTTAACCGTGAAGCTGAAAGTGGACAAAGTCAAGAAACTCAAAGTCATGAGAATAAACTGGATGAGGAATCTGGTTTTCTAGAAACTGATTTAGGTGGTGATTTCAACATGTCCAGTCATAGTGAGCTGGAAAATAGCGGGGAGCTGAAAAATGTCCCTTTGTGCACACCTGAAAAAGAGCCATGTGCACCACTCATGATCCCATCCATAAGAAATATAATGGCACAGCAGAAGGACTCCTTTGAAATGGAAGAGGTAGGTGGAAAACTAATGAGGACTGTTTCAACCAGTGAGTTAGGGAAAACAGTGCCCCCAAATGTCTTTAAAATGAAAGTTGGTGAATGGATGTATACTAGAAAAAATCTTCTTGATTTTGACTTTTCAGGTTTTTTGTTTCACAGACCAAGATGTCACTGGACTGTGTGGTGTCAGTATAATAGCTCCTCTGGATCTTCTGTCACCATTGTTTTTCTTTCTCAGTTTTAACAGTTTGATGCTGTGAGAATGCCCTGAGAGAGTATATTCAAACTCAGATCAATGTTGCATAGTAGTTAGATTTAGGTAACAGGCTTTGAAGTCAGATGGGTTTGAATTCTGTTTGGGCCACTGAATTGCTGTGTGCCTTTGGGCAAGCTTTTCTGAATGTTATCTCAGTGGAAGGGTAAGTGTGAAGATTTTGAGGTTAGGTCTGGGTATGGGACTAGAAAGAACATGAAGCTATAGGAAACCTTGAGGAAGAAGGTTTGAAAGAATTTCTGCAGCCCGGGAAGACCACCAGTGAGTGAGTGGTTACTTTTTTTTAAACATGATATTCTTTGGTGGTGGTGGTGTTCAGTCGCTGAGTCGTGTCGGACGCTGGGACACCATGGACTGTAGCCTGCCAGGCTCCCTGGTCTTCTACTGTCTCCCAGAGTTTGCTCAAATTTATATCCATTGAGCTGGAGCCAGTGGTGCTGTCTAGCCATCTGATCCTCTGTCACCCCTTGCTCCTTTTGCCTTCAATCTTTCACAGCATCAGTGACTTTTCCAATGAGTCTGCTCTTCCCATCAGATGGCCAAAGCATTGGAGCTTCAGCTTCAGCAAAACAGTCCTTCCAGTGAATATTCAGGGTTGATTTTCTTTAGGATTGACTGACTTTCTTACTAGTTTACATAAATTTCAAATTGGACGATTTGTGGCTATAAATTGTACAGGGTGTAATTTTTCTTTTTAAATTTTATTACAGAATAGTGATAGTTCACAGCTGTTTTAGAATCGCTTGCCATTGTTTTAGGGAACTAGGAAGCGATAATTGATTCTGCCCATAAAATGTCCTCTTAGGTGAGTGTGTATCCCTCATTCAGTTAAGACTTTTCATTTATTGCAAAATTCCAGTTGTTCATATCTTTTTTGTGGTCTTTGAATGCATCTTTTAGTACTTTAATTCCAACTAAAAAGGAGGCAAGAGCAGGCCTTTGAAATATGTTACATTTTTTGGTAAGCTGCTTTATTTCTCATTATAATGAATTCAGAAGATGACAACTTTAATAGAACCTTTTTGTTCCATTTTGTTGTTGAGTTGCTCTTTTGTCTTTGTTTTGGTCTAAACTTGTCCTAGCATTCATAAAGTGTACCTTCTTGCCTTCCTTTAGGGCCCCTCTTCTATGACAGTCAAATAGAGTGCAAATACTTGTTGGTTACTTGTAGACCTGATTTAGTGACTCAGATGAAAAAACACTCTTACATGTTGCTTTTTAATTTCTAGAATTCTTGAGTTCTAAGCCAAAGTTTTGTTACTGATACCATACACAAAAGTTCTTTACAATGTTTATTAAGTGCTAGATAGATGTACTTTGGTGGCAAGTGAACATTAAAACTGGGTTGTTTTTTTATGGGCAGGGTTTGTTTTTTTTTTTTTTTTGCTCCCTCTGCTGGCAAGAGCAGTTACTGAAGAAAGTAACTTGACATGGAAGTGTATTTTTTTGAAGTCCAAGATTACAGGCATGGATGGTTTAAGAATAACTGAAGATTTCTGTTTTCCAAAAATAATACATAGTCAACCATAGCTATGTTGTAAATACAGGGAATTTTAAGGATAATCCTTATTCTTCAGATATATTTCAAATATGGATAAAAACCTCTTAGAATTGTGTTTTTAATCCCTTTGGGAACTGTAAAGAAAGCTTGTAGAACAATGGATAAAGAAAGGAAATAGTGTGTTTCTTTAATTTCCTTTTCTCCCAAGCTTGTTGAATCATACCAACAAATGAAGAGAACAATCTTATTAAAGCAAACTTTTAGATCCTATTCAAAGTAGGTTGTTACTTTTTTCTTTTGCACTCTTTTCCCTTGAGGCTTGATTCCTATTGGGAACTTTCTTCCTTTTGTAAAAACAGAGAATAATATAAGCTAGAGCACACACACTGTCTCTCAGTAAGCCAGTTTTCAGGTTCCTTGAATGCCAACTGCTCTAGGTAACTAGGTGGGAGAAAAAATTGCAGACGTGGCTCTCTGTATGAAGCTGCGTGGTCCCCCTGAGGCAGAAGGTAAGATCTGACAGTCACCAGGAGCAGAGAGAACTATTTAAATGTAAAAAGAGTTAAATAGATGACAAGACTGAGCCAGGCCTTGGAGAGTGAAAATGACTATCTCTTAAGATAAAAAAAAAGGGTCAGACACTTTTCAATTAAAAATCAATTTTCCTTATAAAAACTATCTTGCAGGCTAGTTTCATTGTATCTGAAAGTTTTAAAGACCTACTCTTGAGTTTTCTAATTCTTAATGACTTGCTTGGATTATTCTTGTGTTCTTGAAATAATTTATTTCGAATAGATACATCATGGTAACTGTCTAGAGCCACAGATTAGTAGTATGAATGATTCACAGTTAAACCAGAATGATTTTACTCTATAAGCAATTGTTCATCTTTTAGGTGTAAAGGAAAAATTTCTTATACTTTGAACGTTAAAGGAAGGAGAGTTTTTATCTATGTATTTCTGTAAATAAGTTACCTTGTGTCTCTATAAATAAGTTTATATTTAAATTAAAATACCATCAGCTGCATATGCAATTTTTTAACCTACTGATGCTTTAGTAAATGTTTCTAATCCTGTCTTCACACTGATTACTGATTTAACTTATGTACTTCATTACTTATTTTTAGCCATTAAATTTCAGGATTCTTATTACATTTACTGGCCTGAGTTAAAGAAATCCCAAACCAGTCAAATACCTGACAGTTAACTTGTTCCATTGGTCTTTCAGAATAAGACTTGAATTTGGGTCTTTGTACAAACCTACTCCTTTTGATTATGCCATACAATTTGTACAGTCTGACGGTTAATAGGGTCAGACACTGGCAAGAACTCAAGTCATGCAATGCACAGCTTCATGCCACTTCTTTGGAAAAATAATGCTTTCCTTTGAATTTTTTGAGGCATCATTAAAAATTAGGATTGTGATTTTTGAAGCTTCAGTTTTGTTTTTTGCTATACTAAGTTGGTTTTTGTTTTTTTGCCTGCTAAGGCGCTGTAATCATGTCCAGCTCTGTGTAACCCTATGGATTGTAGTCCGCCAGGCTCCTCTGTCCATGGGCTTCTTCTGGCAAGAATTCTGGGGTGGGTTGCTGTGCGCTCCTCCAGGGGATCTTCCTGACCTAGGGGTTGAACCCATGTCCCTTATGTCTCCTGCATTGGCAGGCAGGTTCTTTACCATTAGCGCCACCTGGGAAGACCTTTTTGCTGTATACGTTTTTTTAAATCTTAGAGGAAGGGTTGAGTTAGAACATTCTGTGTGTTTGCTGCTCTATAAAACACAGTACAACAGTATTGTGCCTAAGAAGATGTATTTTAGTCAAGATAAATGTGACAGGTTTTGAAAAACCAAACTAGGTATCTGCGTAGTAGCAGGACATTGATTCAAAAAGAAATCTTTGTTTGATTAAAACATTTTTAAAATGTCGTAACTCAAATGTGTGGATTATTCTAAAGCTGTTTTCCTATAGCTTTAAATCCCAAAACACTGAGACCCAGTGATTTTTATCATTTTGAGTGTTTTTTTTTTAATTTTTATTATGAGAAGCTTCAAACTTACCCAGAGATTAAATAGTAGAGGGAACACCTATTATCCGTCACTTAATTCAGTTATCAATATTTAGCTGTAGTTGATAAAAGATCAACTTATAGCAAAGGACCAGAATTTCACTAAGGATTTAAAACCATGGAATAGGAAAAATCTTGCCAAATAAATCTTAAGATCTGTGTTTGGATTATAATTTTCTGTGGGGCACCCCATCTTGAATTTGAATGCTTTCCTCTGCACTTCTATAACTATTGCTGCTGCTGCTGCTAAGTCGCTTCAGTCGTGTCCAACTCTGTGCGACTCCATAGACTATAACTAATACTGAAACATAATGAGCTGTGAAATTCAACCATTATCGCTAGCAAGTCTTTTTCTGTCTTCCAAGTGATTGATGATTTTAAGTAAGTGGGAGGAAGGATCCTAACTTTAGTGGCTTTATTAGTAAAATATGATACTGTCAGCTCATTTTTAAGGGCCTGTTCTTTTTTTTTGTTGTTAATTATGGAATTTGTAGTGGAGGGAGAGGGAGTTTTTTGTTTTTTGGGGTTTTTTTTGACAGTGGAGTAGCATCTTGAAGGATAGTTCACTGAGGATACATATACATTAAAGTCATGTTATCTTGTGACTAAATTTATAAATCTGAAGAATAGAATAGGGAATTCCTATGGCATAGTGGTAAAGAATCTGCTTGCAATGCAAGAGACACAGTTTGATCTCTGGGTCGGAAAGACCTCCTGGAGAAGGAAATGGCTACCCACTCTAGTATTTTTGCCTGGACAGTTTCATGGACAGAGGAGCCTGGAGGGCTACAGTCCATGTGGTTGCAAAGAGTTGAACATGACTGAGCACACACACGAAGAATAGAATATGTGATAATTCTGCATTTAAAAACGAGAGATCATAATCTTTTGCCTAAGCTGAGATTCTTAGAATAAAATTAAGGAGACATTTTGGTTTCTGTTATACTTTTTCAGTCTGTTTGATATTTGGTTTTACAGAAAACTCTTTGAAGTAGGCTAGGCCTGAATAGAGGCTAATAATAGACCTTCTGTTGACTATAAAAAGAAAATGTATTTTGTTTCTTTGCACACAAAACAATGGTTTTCCTGTTGAACTTATGTCTGCTGCTTTGAAGAGTATAATTTTTTGATAATAACAAAGAATAGTAGAAACTGTTTTATATGTAATTTATAGGTGATGGTTTTAAATGACCAGTATGCTTTCAGTTTTCAAAAGATAGACAAACATGGATTCATGTTCAACTATGTAGCTGCTGCTACTGCTAAGAACAAAGCACAGATCAGAGCAGTTTTAAAACTGGATAATAAGATCTTTAACCTTTTAAGTTTTTCATGTTGGCTTTTCTACTCTCATTCCTATGGAATATTTCTTACTCTGGAATGGGATTCATAGCTCAAAAACAGGGTTCTATCTAAAACTTGTTTGCTATTTACTTTCCAGTTTGTTCAAGGCCAAAAGCCCAAACGTTTGGCGGGTTTTCCCACTTTACTAGGATGTTATTTAGTATTTTAAGTACAAATCATTTCAGAGTAAACGGTTGGGCATTAGTATTATACTCCCGCAAGTATTTAATTTTAGGATAGAGTTAAGTTGTTAGGATAGATAGAATATTGGAGGAGTGGGTATGATGAGTAAAGAATCAGGCAGTTCCTAAATTATGTAGTTGTTCAGGTAGGAAAACAAAAAGACAGCATAAAAGGACAGCTTCTGTGGGTTTGGTATCTATTTGAACGTAATTTTCATGGAGAATTTATGGCTAAGATCTTTCACATTTTAATCCTGTAATGAAACCTGCTTGTCCACATACAACTTCCAAGTTATGTCTTGAAAGAACATTTATGTCAAGACAAAGCCATCTTACACATGAGTGGTTATGTGAAACCTGAAAATTTGTGGACTTTTATAAGATTTTGCAATGGGAGCACGATGTGCTGGTTTTCAAGATACAAGACTTGTAATCGCCTTAAGTGATTGCAGTGAGTGTACTAGTGTTTCTCTGGGATTGACCTTACACTTCTAAGTTTAACATTTAGAGAAGAACTTTTTCTTATGGCTCTGTTTTTCATTTAATAGCAACTTATTTTTAATGAAGTATTATACTTTACGCATGTAGTTAGTTTTCTTTGTTAGCTAGAAAGTCCTGTTGTTAACTGAAAAATAGATCATAAAATTGAGATGTGGGACATTATAACAATTTTGAGATAGGTTGCACTTTTTAAATATATAAAGCATTGGTACCTTCTTAGTTAGATTGGTTGTTAGTAAATGATTATTAAGAAGTATTCTTCTTTGCCACCGATTCTTCAAGTTTTAACTACCTAAAACTCTTCTGTAGGTCCAAAGTACAGAGGGAGAAGCTCCTCATGTTCCAACCACTTACCAGCTAGGTCTTAACAAGTCAAAAAGAGGTAAGTAAGCCTGTACTCACTGGTATCTGAGCACATTACCGAAATGTCTTTGGGTGATGTGGAAAAGGGGTTTTTTCATCGGTCAGTGTTTGCAGTGCTTATAAATATAAAAAGAAGATGAAGAACACAGGTGTACATGCTTCATTATGGTTTGATTGTAGAATCTTTGGTATCTTCCTGAAGACTTTTGTGCTCATAAAGTAATTTTAATTCACTTATCTTGTAATGACCTCCTTGCACAGTTATGTGTATTCTAAATAATGTTTTAGTTCTGCACAAGGGCTAGATGGGAAGTGGTAGAGCAACAAAGTCAGGCCTGCTTTTTACATGCTTATGTTTGAGATGTAGACTTGTATTAGCCACCTCTGGGTTTTCATTACTTAAATCTAGCTCCTAGGTATAATACATGAATGTACCTCTGGCAGAAAACACCAGTTTCTCAGCGATAGTTAAAGCTAGTTAAATTCAAAGTAGATCAAAGGTGAGTTGCTGTAGGTACTGTTCTTCTCTTGAGTTATTAATTATTGACCAAAGACCCTTTGAATCAATTTCTTTCACTTTTAACTTGCAACAAGAAAAACATGTCTGATCATCTTCAAAGTTGTAAAGCTTTGGAGATTTAGGGAGAAAGGAAAGGAGAAGAGAAGTTAAATGACCACTGAAGGTAGGAGTATTTATTTTTAAAACTTCACACATGCTGAACCACCCTGTTTTTTTGTTTTTGTTTTTTTTTAAAGCAAGATTCATATGTGTGTTCCTAGAATAGGAAATTACATGTTCTCTTCTGATCTCTGGAGTGACTCCATATGAAACAATCTGCATATAAATTTTCTTTTTCTATTGCAGTACAGTACTGACAAACAAGATCCCCACTCTCCCTAGGGCACCACAGTTCTGCTCAGACACAAAATGAACTTTACTGCTTAATTTTTTTCCCTTTGTGAGCCCATAAATATATGTGTTCCTGAGCTGTAAGGCAGAGTTCATAGCCATCCAGGAATCTTTGCTTTAGATAGGTACAGGGATGCATTGGATAAAGCAGCTTGCCCTGTGTCAAAAGGGGGATGAAAACAGTATAATTACCTTAAGATCCTTGAGGAGTAAGCTTCCTGTAGTGGGAAAGATGGAATGTGGTTTGTATTCACATCTGAGTTTCTTCCTCTTGTCTTCTGTAGGAGCTCTTATTTCTGGTGCCATAACTAAAAATGGTAACTCTTTTTTGAATCACATCTTTGTAAATTAACAGTAAAATAGTTTTGTGTATATGCATGAAAGAGGGAGAAAGAACAATAGTGTGTTTTAGTCATTTTTTTTAAAGTAGCCTTCCAAATTTTGATGTGATATGCAAGTATGTTAATCCTAGTGGCAGAATTTGAATCACTGGTAATATATTCATCTCACAAGTTTAGTAAAAGTGCACACAGCGCATGTATAAAAATGCTTCCCACTTTGGTAATAGAATTTCTGAAGCTACAGTAATCTAAATCTCAGATGCAGTCCCAGGATTTACAATAGAGGTTTAGTGACGCAACTCATGTCACAAGTTAACATTCACTGGCATGTTAAGAACAGTCCAATAGTGTCCTTACTGCCAAAGATGTTCAATATTTTCTTTGGCCTAGCAGGGTATGCAGGTGCACTGTTTCTCTGTGATGCTGGATAAATAGAATTGGCACCTTTTGTTTTGTTCTCACTGTAATGTTTGCTTTAACTTCCTAGTTTTTAATTAGAAATAATGTCTTACTTCTTCAGTTAGGACACAAGTCTGTTTCTTTTTAATTCTGCCTTTTTCTTTGGTAAACTATGCTTTTTGTGAAACTGAAATGTCTGACTAAAGAGTCTCAATCGTGATTTATAGTTTACAAAAACGGTTTCACCTACATTCTACTTAGTTTCTGAAGTAATACGGTAAGGTAGGAGAACTATTGTCTCATTTTCTGAGGAGAGGAGTTACTGCTTACGATGATAAAGCCAGGACTTGACCCAGGTCTCCTTGTTCTTTCCACTGCCTGACATCTGCTCTGAAGCCTAAGCAGTCCACACTTGACCTGGTGTGTGTGTGAATTCAGACTGGGCTGACTGCGGAGGAGGCGCTTGGCACGGGCGGTGCTGCACGGTGGCCAAGACGACTCAGGGGAGAGAACCGGAGGGAAGCTGGTCAGGGCTTCCTGGGCTCTTTGGCAGCTGCCCTTTGCCCAAGCAGATCGGGCAGTTTCACCTCTAAATCCTCTAAGCAACTGTTGAAGTCTGTTGTTGCTTTATGGAGATAACTTTATGGAGATTGATTAATTCAGCAAATACGTTTTTATTGTTGGCTTGCTCTAGTTACTTGGGATACAAACAGGAATAAATAAGGTTCCTGTTTTCAGAATACTGACAATCTAGTTTTTCTTTTTAAAAAGGTATGCAAACATACAATTATGGTGATGACTCCTGTGGCATGTTAATCATTTTCTCGGATAATGTACTGCATAATTAGTACCTGTAGTAACAGCTTACTCTAATTCAGTTTCACAATTATTACAATTTACCTAAACTTATCAAGATATGGATCAGTTCCTTATATTATACAATTTTTTTGACTTCAAAACATTACAGAATTATTTTACATTTTTAATGGGAAAAATATTATTCCATTTCATGTTGCTCCAGGTTGAACCTAAGGTAATTAGAATATTTTTCAAAGTCAGGCAACCAATAATTAATTTGGATTTTATTCAAACATATTATGGAGTACTTCCTGTCATTCAAATCTTAAATGAATGTGGACTTGGTAAACACAGAGTATTTAGCCTATTGCTTCTGCAGAACTTGACTGTGTCATGAAATGTCATCCTCAGTAAATGTAACAGCTGTAAAGTCTCCCCTACTATGGTGCTCACAGTGTAACTGGGCATGGAATCATGCCTACTGTGCTTAGTTGGCTTTTTTAGTTACTTAAAAAAATTTTTTTTAGCTTATACTAACCAGGAATGATAAAAATTAACAATATTACCTTCTAGTTGAACCTATGTGATTTTCATTCAGCTAAGAAATAATTGTTTCATAACTTACAAATGTTTGCAGCATTTGAAACATCAGAGACATTTAAGTTTTCTTGCATATAAATTATTAATTTGTTGGCCTTAATTGTATTTTTATTTTCTTATTGGGAAGGTAATAGGTGTTTTTAAATACATAGAATTTTATGTATTTATTTTCGGTCATGCTGGGCCTTTGTTGCCACACACAGGCCTTCCCTAGGTGTGGCGAGCAGGGGCTGCCTTATAGCGATGGTGCGTGGGCCTCTCACCCCACTGGCCTCGCTCGTTGTGGAGCACAGGCTGTAGATGCACAGGCTCCAGGGGTGTGGCACATGGGCTCTAGTCACAGACTGCGTAGTTGTGGCCCGTGGCCAAGCTGCTCCGTGGCGTGTGGGGCCCTTGTGGACCAGGCCTCACACTGTCTCCTGCATTAGCAGGTGGACTCTTTACCACTGAGCACCAAGGAAGCCCGTACATGTTTTATACACTGCACTTAAACTTCTGATTTCACCTAAGTGTCTTTACATATTTTACATAATGAAAATGGTTTATTTGGGACTTTAATTTTTATTAGAGCCATTTTTCATTTCAGCAGGTTGTTCTCCAAGGATAAGACCAAAATACATGATAATTAGCGCTTAATTTGCAACACTGAGAATTTCTGATGTGATTCAGTTTTATTTGAATTCAGGTCACTTCCTATGCTTTGAAGCCACAATTTGGCATAAGTAATGCATACTTTTCTCAGAAAGAGTCACTGTTGTGTACCATGTATCTTTTGGAAATCATGTAATAAAGGTACTCACCGAAGTCCTATATAGCAGTTTTGTATAACTGCATTTCTTTTTTGGTAGATCAATTATTACGTACTGCAAGTCAGCACTCTGATAGCAGTGGTTTTGCTGAAGATTCGACAGACTGCCTCTCGCTTAATCATCTTCAGGTAATATTTCCTATCATAGTAGGCGTTATGATTAACTTCTTTATATTTAGGTGATTTTTCACTGTCTATATATTCAAGAGAATCTGTGCAGTATTTATTTTTCAAATGATAGCATCTGTATCCTAGAGTTTTAGTCTTATTATCTGAGCATTTGTCTATAAATGTTAAGTTACACTAATTATTCATCTTTCTCTGACTGAATATTTAAAAACAACAACCAAAAAAGCTTCTTCATTTTTGAACTACCAATAAACAGAGTATTTTAATCCTTAACCTATTTTATTTTTTTTTTAATTTTCTATCATCATTGTATTTCAATGAGAGAAAATGAAAGTGTTAGTCAGTCAGTCTTGTCTAACTCTTTGCTACCGCATGGATTTGCCAGACTCCTCTGTCCCTGGAATCTTCCAGGCAGGAATACTTAAGTGGGTAGCCATTTTTTTTTCCAGGGGATCTTCCCTACCCAGGGCTCGAACCCAGGTCTCCAGAATTGTAGGCAGATTCTTTACAATTTGTGCCTGTATTTCAGTATTTTATAATAATTAATTAATAACTAACTAAAACTGTGGTTTCATAGCTTGCTCAATATTACTTGACTTTTATGCTGTAGTGTGTTAGATAATCCAGAAGACAGGCATGTCTTAAACTGTTCTCAAGGAACTTATAGTTTATGTGTGCAGTACATAATGTACATGAAAAGTGTTTTAAACATCTGTAAGGAAATTTTAAAGAAAACTGGAATAAGAGAAAAAAAGAACCTGAAAAAGTACCTTAGAAACAGCATTTAAGGAGTAGACAGTGAGAAGTTTCTAAGGAGACTAAGAATAATCCAGCAGGCATAAAAATTGAGAGATGGAGGAGAAACTTTTAAAAGGAGAGCTGTAGCCATTGGAGTGAAAAGATGAAAATTTGTTTAATTGTGAAATTGAGTACTTAAGTGAGTAGTTCTGATGCATTGAATGAGAAGTGTGATTGGAGAGTAAATCAGTGACAGAGAAGATATGAATTATGTTCTTTTTTCAAATAAGGATGATAGGTAAGGATTACAGGTCTTTTTGTCTTTTTTATACAATAATGATTTAGGAAAGTTGTTTGGCTAAGAGAAGGCTAAGAGAAAGAGAGCTTGATGCAGAAAAGTCTGGGATGAACCTGGAGAAATACCCTAACCTTTGAGAGGAGGTGGTCAGAAGTATAGATTGGACGGATTCGCTTTGAAAAAAGACACAGTTTTCTTTCAGAATGGAGAGGAGGGAATGATGGGGTAAGGTACAGGGAAGTTTGTAGGTATTGAGGAAGAGGTTAAGACATTTTTGTCTGTTTTCTCTGAGTCAGTGTCATATGTTGGAAGGAATGGAGTGCTTATTTGCCCCGTCATGTCCGACTCTTTGCAGCCTCGTGCAGTGTAGTCCGCTAGGTTCCTCTGTCCGTGAAATTTTTCAGGCAAGGTTACTGGAGTGGGTTTCCATTTCCTCTTCCAAGAAGGAAAGGAGATGGGTGTTGAAAGGGGGTATTTAAGGAAATTAGTAAAGATCTGGAATAATCTTTGTGAGAAAGCAGAGTTGTTGTTGATCAAGGACACTGAGAGCAGTTTAGAGCAGCACCAGGGCCAAAACCAAGGTGGGAGACCCCGAAAGTGAAGAAGCCTCACAGCAGTTTGGTATTTTGTTAATGCTACTACTTATTTGAGTTCCCCATCCTTCTACCTGTTTTCCTTTCACAGGTTCATGAGTCCTTGCAGGCCATGGGGAGTAGTGCAGATAGCTGCGACAGTGAGACAACAGTCACATCATTTGGAGAAGACCTTGTCACACCAACAGTGCAAGACCAGCGTTATTTTAATGAATCAGAGGAGGAGTCTCTTACGTGTCCTCAGATAGAAAGAGAAAAGGCAGCAACAGTTGCTGAGAAAAGGTCAGATGGCCAGGATTCCCTCCTGTGCCAGACTGTTGAGAACATAGGGCATCAGCAGTCCACCTGGAGTGCAGGGGATCACGCTACTGAAATTACTGAAAGGAAAGAGGATGTGTCTCCAGCACAGCCTGTGGAATTACTAAGGGAAGCAAGTGCTGAAAGTGATGTGGATAAAAGCAGCGAATGTGAATTTGTCCAGTATACCACCCACCATATTCTTAAATCATTGGCTTCTATTGAAGCTAAATGTGGTGAGAAAGGGGCTGAAAATACAACGGGGTCTCCCTCTTCTGTGGACAGAGTTAATACAGCTTTACAAAGAGCGCAAATGAAGGTTTGTAGTCTGTCTAATCAAAGAGTGGGGCGTAGTTTGATAAAGTCAAAAGATCTGTTAAAACAGAGGTACCTGTTTGCAAAAGCTGGCTATCCTCTAAGGAGGTCTCAGTCTTTACCAACCACCTTGCTGAGCCCAGTAAGGGTTGTGTCATCTGTCAATGTCCGGTTGTCCCCTGGAAAAGAGACCAGATGCAGTCCACCATCCTTCACCTACAAGTATACACAGGAGGAGGAACAGAGATTAGAGAAAGAAGTGACTGAGCATGATGGTCAGTCTTCTGTCAAATCCACTATTTTCATCTCTCCGACGTCTGGGAAGAAAGAAGCCGATGCCCCGAGTGAGGTGACGCGGCTGGAGGAGTGCCATCAGCGGAGGACTCCGGCCTGCTCGCTGCCTGCTCCAGCGCCTGTATCTCAGTCCACCTGCTCCCTTCACTCTCTCCACTCGGAGTGGCAGGAAAGGCACCTGTGTGAACACATGAGAACTCTGAGCACTCACAGTGTTCCCAGTGTAGCAGGCGCCGCCTGCAGTGCCTTCCCGTGCCCTCTCGGATGTCCTTACTCACACAGACATGCTGCCTCCCCTTACCGAGCGTGCTCTGTGAACCCCCCTTCTGCCATCGAGATGCAGTTGCGAAGAGTGTTGCATGATATTAGAAACTCACTGCAGAATCTTTCCCAGGTATGAAACCAAGTTTATCTTTCTTACTCTTGTTTTCTTTTATTGGTCTGAGTACCTCGTAATTCACTGGAAAGCTAGGAGCCATCAGACATGAATCACCTCAGCCTCATTTTCCTACATCCTTAAATTTATCTGTACTTTCCCCCCCTCCACCCCCCGACCCCCGCCCCAGCCTCTTCCTTCCTAGCTCAAGGAAAAAGCTGTAACTAATTCTGAACAAGGTGAATGTCTCTGTTCACAGTCTCCTTCCCTTCTGGAGAGGAGATTTTGTTTTTTTAGGTGTCCTCCTTTCTTTAGCCTCTATCCTCCATTGTCTCTGTCTTAGTCAAGTTGTCTTTGTCATTAAAAAAGAAAACTTCTCAAGTGCTGTCTGTCCTTTTCTCTTCCATCTGACAGTGTTCACCACTTCTTTCTAAGTTTTCCTCCCTTGGCTTGTGTGGCCGTGTGTTCTCCTGGTTCCACTCGTTGCTCTCTGACTAAGCTTTTCCTTCGTCTGCTGACTCCTGATGCTGGTCTCCTGGTACAGAATTAGTCTGCTTCCACTGGGTTAAAAGAAGAGAAAAAAATCAGGTAAACGTGTGGATCTAGTCTATATGTCTTGTCACTTTTAAAGTCCCTGCTCTCAGATTTGTTAGTGGGATGGGAACAATTTCCAAAATAAGTTTTGAGAAGTAAATTGTTGGTTTGCCTTTCACATTTCCTTTCTAAATCTCTTCCTGAGCTACTTAGATTAGGCAGTTGAGGAATGAAGAAAATGACAGTGTAATGTAATGAAGGGGGTGTTCAGCTAAGAGTCGAGAAGCCTAGAGTGTATATGATACGTTCCTTTTCATGATGATGTAGTAGACAGGAAGCCCCTTTGACAGTAAAAATGAAAGTTGGAAACCTTTCAAGTTATGTAGTAAAACACACTTTTAAGTAGCGATTTTATCCTCATGATGATTGTCTTCTACTAATGATTTTCAGTCTAACCAGAAAGTGGGTGTCTCTCTTTCCTCCTTACAAAATGTAGTTCTGTCTACAAATGAGAAATTAACCTTTGAGCTGCAGTTACGGGAAGCTGGGGATTCCCAGGGTCCTGTCCACCTACACCTTCATGTTCCACCTGCCTAGACCAGCTTGTTCTGCTCGAGATGTGGTTTTCTCTTCAGTGTTCATGAGTGACTCCGCTGATTTCCCCATCCTCACTCCACCCCACCTCAGGAGACAGGTGCTGTGTATCTCCTGGCCTCTGCCTGTGTCTCCAGGCCCACTCCCTGTGAGCATGCTCCACATAACATGCAGGCTCCTGCCTAGGTGTGTGTCCCTAGCTGTCTGGTTTTTTTTTTTTTTTTTTTTTTTTAACACATGCCACATTTTTTTTTTAACCTGGGATGGCCTGCCCTTGCCTTTCTTCACCTGACTAAGTCCTGTTTACTGTTAAGATACAGCTCAAGTGTCACCACTGTCGAAAACACTTAACCTAATCTGGATTTTTGATTGTTTTCATCATAGCAGTCCCCATACCAACCCCAAACCTAATCTGGATTTTTGATTGTTTTCATCATAGCAGTCCCCACACCAACCCCAACCAATATTATGTATATATTTCTACTTCTGTTTTCTCCTTGTTTCTTCCACTGTGAGAATGCTTGAAGGCTGGGAATGCCTTCTATCTTCCTTTTATCTTTTTCACTACCTAAGGGGTGCATAGTAGATACTCAGATATCTAAGAGTGAATGTGGTGATTGCTTGCTACTTTCTTCAGCCAAGTCAGTCGTTTCTGTCATCTCAGAATGACATTTGCTATTGCTTCTGTATTTCTGAGTTTTGTTTTTATTTTTCTACTTTCTCAAGGCAAGAAGGAGGTCCTGTAAGACATATTAATAGATTTAAACTATATGTGTTCCTTTGCCTCTTTCCTGTTCCAAATACACTGACTTATAACTACAACAGATAGGAGTAGTAGGTGGTACTGGTGACTGATTTATCTGATTTTGGCGTACAACATGAAGTGGTTTTAGGTTTTGTTTTATGCCCCAAAGAGAAACATATGTACTCCCCAAATTCTGCCTTTTTAACACCTTAGATGATGTGGAAGTAGTCACTTTAACATTGCTTTCTAATCAGACTTTCACTCTTTTGAAGTACCCTATGATGAGAGGACCTGATCTTGCTGCTGCTCCGTATAGTACTCAGAAATCATCTGTTCTACCTCTTTATGAAGTAAGTTGTTACTTAAATCCTTGTGTTACAGAATAATTTGTGTGATTTAGAAGTTAATGCTCTTATATTGCATTTTAGAATACTTTCCAGGAGCTCCAAGTAATGAGGCGGAGTCTGAATTTGTTTAGAACGCAAATGATGGATTTAGAATTGGCAATGCTGCGTCAGCAAACCATGGTTTATCATCATATGACTGAGGAGGAAAGGTAACAGTTCATATGTCTTAACGTTGACTTAAAATATTTTTCATTCTAAAAAGCATTTTAACTTTTTTTTTTCTTGGAAGCTGACTTTTATTTACACTGCTGTGTACCCTTTATCTAGTCTGTGAACCAGTGTAAATAAAATTGGGCACAATGTTTTGCTAAGTAAACTTCTCTATCTTCGCTGAACTGAGGAAGACAGTGGTTGGAATCTGTTTCTCATTGTCTGGAATATTTGTGATGGAAGCTAGAGGAAGAAAAAGCAGTTATAATGGTTATACTCATTGCAGACGCTGTTGTGCTAATCTATAGAACTTGGAGTTTCAGTAACTTCCGAAAGCTTGTGAGAGTTGTGACACTGAGTTTCCTACTAATAGGTATGAAGTTGATCAGCTGCAGAGTTTGAGAAATTCAGTCCGAATGGAACTCCAGGACCTGGAGCTGCAGCTGGAGGAGCGCCTGCTGGGGCTGGAGGAGCAGCTCCGCCCTGTGCACTTGCCGTCAGCCTTCCGCCCCTCGGCACTCATGGTATGCTTCCTCGGGTTGTCACGGTTTTTTCACTCAGAACTTGTTAATAGCGTTCCACACAATTTAAGACAAATGCCTTAATTTAAAAACAACATATTTTAAAAATGGCATTAGAGACATGCCGTGTTTAATGAGTCTTTCTGACAAATCAATGGAATGTGTAAGTTGTGGTTAACTTCTTAAATATTTAGCATATTTGTATATATATAAATATATTGAAAAATCGTAATTTAATAATAGAGAATAAAGAGCAATGCAAAAATTTAAGGATTTTAAAGGAAAAATGATAGTAGGTTAGCATATGACTAATTTAGATGTTACTCATTGTGTATAACTGAAGAACACACACATATGTATTTCATGTAACCTTTTCCCCCACCCTTTCTTGCCTTTGAAAAAATACTGTTCCCTTTACATTTTTCCTTTATTTTGGATCTTTTCCATTCTGTATGTTTTTTGAGGAATCAAATAAGATCTTTGTAAAAGCAGAAAAACCTGTATACAAACAAAAATAGAGACAAACACTATCTCTCTCTATTCTTACTCCTAATGTTCCTTTTCATGCAATCTGAACTTCAACAATTGTATTCTTATTTTTGCCAAAATCTTTCAGTTGTAGAATATATTGTTTTGAAATGTTGAAACAGTGAATTCTTCTCTTTGTTAATTGAACATAACTGATTTTGTTAAAAACAATTGCATGAACACACACGTATATATGCACACATAGCAAGTAGAGTAAGAATGTGTGTGTGTGTGTATATGTATATGATAGCACAGACTATGCATATCTTGTCAATGAATATCTCATCGGCAGTTTTGATCTATTTGATCTCATCAACAGTTTTGATCTATTATTCTGAGAAATGTGCATTGGTGAGATCAGAGAATCAGAACATCTTCTATGCAACCTTCAGTCACAGTAACACATTTTATAGGATCCTGTGACAGCTGAGGCTGACTTTTGTGACATAAAGGACTGCTTTAGAGCAAAAATAATTAGCTCATTTTATTATAAAGCACTTGCAATTTGAAAAAACTACACACAGAAACACACACATATATCACATATATATATATTGTTTTGCTTTTTCAGGGAATGTGTGGCAGTAGAAGCGCTGATAACTTGTCATGCCCTTCTCCATTGAATGTAATGGAACCAGTAAGCCTCTTTCCTTTTAAATCACTGGGGAAGGGAATGATATCATATTTGATAAACACACAGTTTTCCTAATGTAGATGAAAAAAAAATTTAAATACACAATTTGATAAGTTAGTTAATTTGATTAGAAGTGAGTCTGGCACTTCTTGAAGTCTGTTGCCATCTTTGGCCACTAGAAAGCCAGTTAATTGCAATAATGATTTATCTTCATGGCCTAAAGGAAATAATGCATCATAAAAAGTAATTTATATTTCAGGAAATGTGCTTTTGCAGTCTGATTCCAGGTTCTTTAGGTAATTGGATCTTTAAGATGACTACATTTTGAACAAAGATTGATTTTTATTGTATTTTAAATGAATTAGTTCATTTGAGGGCATTATGAGTTTTTTTTACTGGTTACTTTTCTTTGTAAGTAATTTGGACACCCATGTGGAACCAAGTAAAATTTCATCCAGCTATAGCCTAGTTAAATATTTTATGGCTTGATCTCACTGCGAATTTTAATTTTTCTTGCTGTTTTTGCAAATGAAATTGAGTAGTAACTAAATGAGTGCATTCGAATCATGTCTCTACAAGTTAAATGATTTGGGGCAGCATCGAGGATATTAATCTTCTTTTAACTACGAATATTAATTTAAAGAGAGAAGAATTACAGTTTTTCTGATCTCTAGGTCACTGAACTGATGCGGGAACAGTCATACCTAAAGTCTGAATTGGGCCTGGGCCATGGAGAAATGGGATTTGAAATTCCTCCTGGAGAAAGCTCAGAATCTGTTTTTTCCCAAGCAACATCAGAGTCATCGTCTGTATGTTCTGGTCCCTCTCATGCCAGTAGAAGAACTGGAGTACCTCCTATTGACTCAGTGGGCAAACCCAAAACCCATCTGGTACCAAGCAAGAAATTATTCCGAGCATCAGTGGCCCTAACACCAACTGCTCCTTCTAGAACAGGCTCTGTGCAGACACCTCCAGATGTGGAAAGTTCTGAGGAAGCTGGAGCAACTGAAGAAACCTCAGAAGCTGTAGGACCTAAATCTGAAGTGGAGGAAGAACAGGGAAAAGTCTCATTATTGCCAGCTGCTGAGGAAGTGCATAAAAATGTGGAGCAAGATGAGTTACAGCAAGTCATAAGGGAGGTGAGTAAAATCTATGCTTAATTAATTTATTTTGAATAGGTTTTATTTTAACATTAATTATTTATAAGGTACTCCTTTGATTCACTGTATTCAGTAATTTTCCCATTGATCTAGCTCATGTCTATTATGTTTGTAATGCTGTTTCTGCAAATTTCATACTCCCATGTGAAGTAATTGCAATTCTCTATATTCACTCTGGTGAAGAAGGTATGTGCGGGTTTCAAAATAGGTGAACATGTGACGAGGACTTTAGACCTCTGTTTCCACCTTTGTAAAATTAAGGATTATAATTTAGATCTCTTCCAAGATTAAAATCTGCCATTTTATAATGTCAGTTGAGATTTTAAGAAGTATGAAGCATTTAATCTATTTGGTTTAGTGAGTAGAGACCTATAGAAATTATGTAAGTCATTCAAAGATAGAAATATAGAATTAAAGTTTACCTTGTGTGATTAGCAGTATGCAGACCTGAAACATTTAGCAATAGTTCTAGGTTACCGAAAGGACTGCAGAAACTTAGGAGGACTAGTAATCAAAGGCAAAATGTTTCAGAAATTAGTAAAATAGTTGCTTTTGACACCAGGATCAGGCAGTAAGGAACAGTATGGATATCATTTAAAAAAGGAAACTGCTATAGGTACATATTTATGTATGACTTTGTTTTTTCCTTTTCTCAAATTACATTGTGTCTTCGGATGCAAAATTCAGTAGAATGCATAAGATAAAAATTACACGTGTTGAATTTATTTTTTTCATTCTGTCCCTGTCTTAAGAATAACTCTGAGGAAGAACTGTAATTATTCATAGTTCTTTCCAACTGGGATACTAAAATCCATGATAAAAAGGATCATTCGTTCTTTCCATTAGTAAAAAGAATAGCCTACAGTGTTTTTAAGAAAAATGGTTTACAAGTGTCTTAATGAGTACCTGCTCTGTAAAGGAGAAAAGAAAAATGGATGTAAGACCATGAAATCCTTAAGCTTAAAGTCTAGTAGGAAGGTAAATAGAACTAACTCAGGGAATAGTTGAAAAATCATACAGAAAAGCATTTAGTATAATGTATTGAGAAGTAAGGATTTAGAAATGGAAAATACTGAAATGAACCAGAGAAATAAGAGTCAGTGGCTCCTTTTTAATCTTTGTACTTCCAATAAATTCAGTAATGTGAATGTAACACATTTTTAGAATTAATTTGTGAGTAACATTGAACAAATTTTTAGTGGTTATAGGTCAAGAATGGTGGCAGCAATTCGCAGCAACATGCATGGACCTAGAGATTGTCATACTGAGTGATTAAGTCAGAGAAGGAGAAATACAGGATGACATCCCTTGTATGTGGAATCTATAAAGAAATGATACAATTGAACTTACTTACAAACAGAGAGAGACTTGCAGACTTAGAGAACTGAACTTATGGTTGGCAGGGGGAAGGGAGAGGGGGATAGTTAGGAAGTTTAGGATGGACATGGACACCTTGCTGTATTTAAAATGGTAACTTTGTAGCACATGGAACTCTGCTCAATGTTATGTGGCAGCCTGGATGAAAAGTGGATACATGTATATATATGGCTGATATGGCTGAGTCCTTTCACTCTTCATCTGAAATTCACAACATTGCTAATGGGCTATACCCAGTACAAAATTAATTTTTTTTTTTTTTTTTAAGAATGGTGGCAACATACCAAAATGTTTTTTTCAAATGAGCCATTGCTCCTCTGGGTCCAAAGATTAGTTTATGTATGAGGTGCCATCATTTACAGCTGCATGACAGTAGCTTGAGAAGTACCTTGAAAATAAAGTCAGTTTTGCTTTATATGACATTAATATATGCATTCCTAAAAATCACGCTATGCAGATTTGTGTAGTAAAAACTACAGAGCTCATGGGGAAAATAGTATTAGAAGCATAACATTCAAAACTTTTGTCAGTGACAGATTTTTGAAAAGATGAAAACCTAATAAAAACCCTAACACTGTTTTGTTAAGAAATAAATGCTACAATAGTGTGACACTGCCTTGAAAAAGACCTGAAATTTGCTTCTGGAATTGGATTTTGGAAGGGCTGCAAAATAAGTTACTTGTGAGTTACTGTGACGTGGTAGAGGGGGGTGATAATGAAATCTAACAGAAATTGTAATGCCAGGTGCAGACAGGTGTGCTTCACAACACAGTGAACTAAGACATCTGGTAGCTGTTCAATGTTTGCGCATGTTGGGTGCTCTGTTCCTAGGTTCAGCTGGCATTCAGACAAGTTAACACTTAAAAAACAAGCATTCTGTCAATAGCGGAAGACACTGCATGTATGTAATTTCTTTTCATGACGTGAATTACCAACTTGAAATTTAAAAGATCTTAATTCTATAAATTTATTTGTCCTATAAATGTAATTATTTTGTAGGTTGGTTGTATCTGGCTACTCTTTAGCAGGCTCTGTACATCCACCTTGCTCAGTTAGTTAGGTGTGACTGATGGTGTTTCACGTCAAAGATCAATTTTTGAGTAGAACTAAGTAATTATTTTTCTTCATAATGTATTTGTTAACTGAGGAAATCAGTTTTAAGGTACTCCCTTGACACAAAATGTGGTATTTTTGTTCCCTTTAGCTTGCTTTGGTTTGAAAAACTTCCTTGGAAACTGGACTTTATATACTCATTTGGCACAAATACTCTTTTAATGCATACTTGAGTCCTCATTTTTAATGTTGCTAATGGATGGCCTGATGTGTGCTATAAGTGATTTCCTGATAGCTCGGTTGATAAAGAATCCACCTGCAATGCAGGAGACCCTGGTTTGATCCCTGGGTCAGAAAGATCTGCTGGAGAAGGGAATGGCTACCCACTCTAATTAATATTCTGGCCTGGAGAATTCCATGGATAGTCTGTGGGATCACAAAGAATCAGACAAGACTGAGTGACTTTCACTTTCACTTTCAAAGCATCCCTAAACCAGAACATTGATTTTTTTGGGCTGGTAGAACTTAGCATATATAGAAAACTTGGTTGTTCCCATCATACTGTGGTGGTGCTAGAGAATTACTTAATCATTTATAAGAACCTCCCTATTAAATATCGGAGATTTTATAATTTGAAGGACTGACATGTGAGACAAATGGTTGAAGAATTTTTCAGAATTTGTTACTGTTAATTAGAAACTTCCTGATTCAGAATTTGACATAGTTTGGAGGAACTTTAGCTTAACACTGATCCTTTTAAATGTCTCCAAAGAAGAGCTTACCAAGCAAATTGTATAGTAGATGAAACAGGGCATAAGAGGAACATTGATGTCCTTAAAAAAAAAAAAAAAACTTTTGAAGCACTTTAAAAGCATATGTTAATGGATAAATTAGTCTAATGTCATCTATAATTTTAAAAATCATTTGGGTTATTATCATTTTAGCTCAGTTACAATGGTGTTCTGTTAAACTTTGTAAAATATTTAAATTCAGATTAGTCTTGATTCTGTTCATTTAAAATGGGTAATCTTTTCCCTTAATGTTACTGAATTCCAGTTTTTTTAAACTCTTATTGTATCAGCTACCAAGAAAAACAGAATTGTCTTCCCAGCAAATTCTGGGTCCCTAACCCTATAAACAAAGCCATTATTCAGGAAGGGAAGATTTAAGCTTGGGTTGAACAGTTTTGCAGGTGAGGATTAAGCATGTTTGGCAAACACTTTTAGGGAAGTTTTCTTATTGCTCTCATGGGTGCATGAAAACAACGATGTCTGTCAGGCCTTTGTTTCCATTATTTCACCATATGTGAAGTTTTTTAAAAGAATGCTTTCATTACTTATAATACTGATACAGTAGAATTCTTTTGAAAGAGAACACTGAAACAAAAAGTAAGTAAAAAAGATAACTTAATAGAATAAATGAGCATGTGTCCACAGAAGCAAATTGAACAGAATTAAATGTCAGAGTTAAAGATAGATTGCTCTGTATAGAGTTTTCTTCTTTGTTCATTGACGTTCCTAGGCTTGGTCCATGCCTCTGAGTAACTGTATTTCATCTGGCACACTTTTGTATGTATTTTGGTAACTACACAGCTTGCCTGTGTCCTTACTACAATTCTGTTAGTGATCTCTGTAATAATGGCTGCCGCACAGGAGGCACTCAGTAGAGGCTAATAAATGGATGTGTTGTCCCACACTTTAGGCTTGCTGTCATCTTGTTAATATGCCAATGTGCATTCCTTGATCTCAAGGAGTCGGTCTTCAGTGGATATTACTTTTTGGAAGTTATAAAATGGACTTCACCATCCATTCCACTGATTTTCTCACTACTTATCCTTCCCCACCTCTGTAACGTGGGAGACTTTGGAACTAATTTCTGTGTTCATACATTTGTTACTTCAATAAATAATCAAAGGCATTTTGTCATTTTCCAGTGCTTATATGTAGTCCTTTTTTTTTCACTTTCTGTTCTTTTTTGTGTGTGATACTCTTTCACTCTCTCATTGATGGCATTTATTCAGACATTCATTGAGCATTTACTGTGTGCCAGAACACACTGATAAACTTCCATTTGAGTGCACCCCTTCCATTCTGATTCCCTTCTGCTCTCTGACTAGTGGGGACTATCTTACCAGCTAGGCTTCTTTCTGCTCCCTCTCTTAAGGTGCTCTTGCTACTGCTTTCATCCTCACTGTTGTCTGCAGTTGGCCTTACTTTTTCATCACTATGTTAAAATTCGCTATTCTCTGATAACTTTTTCCTCTTCTATCCCATACTAGTCTCTCATTTTTTATTCTGTTCTTACGTCATTAATGAGTTAACAGTTTTTCCTTTTTAATATTTTATGAAATGTTTGTTCTGAGCACACATAGATAATGACATCCTTGGTAGAGACTTTTTATGTTTTACTGCAGTGATGTCTGTACCCATCCCTACCCTCCAAATGTTGGCATACTTTTTTGGTTTGTAGATAATACTTTGGGCTAGTTTGTTTTTGAATGATGAAGAATGAAAAAGAATTTTTGAGTGAAGTGTGATGAGATGTGCATTGGACAACAGGACTGAAAGACTCTGCTAAGTCATCGTCTTTTGTAAATATGGATTTACAGAGGATCTAATTTAACACACTGCATTTGTACTTGTATGCTGTGGCAAAGAAATTCTGGTATCATGTTTGTGTCCAATATATATTTGTTTAAAAAACAAATCTGAAGGACTATGAACTTAACAGACCTTTGATGTTTAAAGTTTAGAAGGTAAAATGAGAAGATTTTATTTATTTAAATATATTTCAGTATAGATAGTTGGTAGTTAAGGAACATTTGTCTCTCTGAATATTTATGTATCAGTTCAGTTCAGTCACTCAGTCGTGTCCAACTCTTTGCGACCCCATGAATCGCAGCACGCCAGGCCTCCCTGTCCATCACCAACTCCCGGAGTTCACTCAGACTCTTGTCCATCGAGTCCATGATGCCACCCAGCCATCTCATCCTCTGTCGTCCCCTTCTCCTCCTGCCCCCAAATCCCTCCCAGCATCAGAGTCTTTTCCAATGAGTCAACCCTTCACATGAGGTGGCCAAAGTACTGGAGTTTCAGCTTTAGCATCATTCCTTCCAAAGCAATCCCAGGGCTGATCTCCTTCAGAATGGACTGGTTGGATCTCCTTGCAGTCCATGGGACTCTCAAGAGTCTTCTCCAACACCACAATATATATATTCTGTAACGTATATATTGCATGACATTATTACAGAGCCATTTTTGGAAAGACTTCCATTGAGATGTGTTCAGGATGTACTTAGCAACATTTTAGGAAAGAGATCAGGCTGGCAGGAAACTGAAAATGTAGAATTTTTAAAAGCTGGTTGAGTGTGTCCTGAGTGCTGGTTCGGGAAGGCATTACCAGTTTATTTGAGGAAGCACACATGTAAAGCCTTCAGGGGGCTACTCAGAGCTGATGCACTGGGCTTCCCAGGTGGCTCAGTTAGTAAAGAATCTGTGGCCGATGCAGGACATGCAGGAGCTGTGGGTTTGATCCCTGGGTCTGGAGGATCCCTTGGAGGAGGAAATGGCAACCCACCCAAGTATTCTTGCCTGGAAAATCCCATAGATAGAAGACATTTGTGGCCTGCATTCCATGGGGTCACAAATCAGAGAGAAAAAGATGTAGGTGTGCATGTGTAGTGTTTGGGCATCTGGAGAAGAAAATCTCGAGGGAATTGTCATTGCCTCTAGATCTGTTTGCGTTTTCTAACAATAAAATGACATGTAAATCCTCATCCAAAGCAAAATTTTCAGTCAGGTGACAAACGTACCATACAACTAAATATTGACTTATTTAGAGTTTATGGTTGTTTTGGTGGTGGTGTTCAGTCACTCAGTCGTGTCCGACTCTTTCCTACCACATGCACTGCAGCATGCCAGGCTTCCCTGTCCTTCACCATCTCCTGGAGCTTGCTCAAGTTCATGTCCATTGAGTCAGTGATGCCATCCAACCGTCTCATCCTCTGTCTTCCTCTTCTCCTCCTACCTCAATCTTTCCCAGCATCAGGGTCTTTTCTAATGAGTCAGCTCTTTGCATCAGGTGGCCAAAGTATTGGAGCTTCAGCTTCAGCATCAGTCCTTCCAATGAATATTTAGGGTTGATTTCCTTTAGGATTGACTTGTTTGATCTCCTTTCTGTCCACGGGACTCCCAAGAGTCTTCTCCAACACCACAGTTCAAAAGCATCAATTCTTCCATGCTCAGCCTCCTTTATGGTCCAACTCTCACATCCACACATGACTACTGGAAAAACCATGGACCTTTGTTGGCAAAGTGATGTCTCCGCTTTTTAATATGCTGTCTTAAGTTTGTTATAGCTTTTCTTCCAAGGAGCAAGCACCTTTTAATTTCGTGGCTACATTTACCATCTGCAGTGATTTTGGAGCCCAAGAAAATAAAGTCTGTCACTGTTTCCAGTGTTTCCCCATCTATTTGCCTTGAAGTGATGGGACCAGATGCCATGATCTTAGTTTTTTGAATGTTGAGTTTTAAGCCAGCTTTTTCACACTTTTCTTTCACTTTCATCAAGTGGCTCTTTAGTCCCTCTTTGCTTTCTGCCTTTAGGTAGATAGACATTAATTTAAAAGAAAAACAACATAAAAGTGAACATAATATTTAATCAGTTCTTTCAGGTTATTTTGTGTCATAGGCTAAATTATCTATGAAGCTTTAACATTTGTTAATGCTCTCAACTTGAGAATTGTGTTATTTTGTAATGGAGTTATTTGAATTATGCTAGACAAGATCTCAGAACATGATCTGAGTTTGAGGATAGATGGATGTGATTCCCTGCTCTCTCTCTCTATTTCATGAAGGATTTACACAAAGATTTAGTTTTCTCTGTAGTTTAGCTGACTGTAGAAATTAAATGTTATTTACTTGTTTTTTCTGATAACAGAATAAAATGGATTATAGTGATACTGTTAAGTTCTTGTTTTCTTCTTTTTTCCATTCTAGATTAAAGAGTCTATTGTTGGGGAAATCAGACGGGAAATTGTAAGTGGACTTCTGGCAGCAGTATCTTCAAGTAAAGCATCCAATTCTAAGCAAGATAGTCACTAATGGAATTTATAGGTAAATTTTTCTGAATTTCTTTGTTTAGCTAAATGTAACTTAGTACTTAGTTTTTAATGCTTTTTCTTAGTATATAGGTCTGTTTCCCTAGCTAAATTTTTATTTTTAGGAAGTATGTAATATGTTATTTTACAGTGTGAAAACCTTTTATAACCTCATTTGAAGTGTAAGTGATTCAAATCTCATAATCTCAAACCTCCAAGTTATATTGATATTTTATCATTTTATTGAAATTTCATTATAGTAAATAAATTCTGGAATTGGGGAAATTGGGACCTTCAAACCTGAATTTTGATAGCACTGCCCTGATTATAATATTACTTCAAATGGATGAAGAATTCAAGCATGCGTGCATACCAAGATTTCAAGATTTAATCATAAATTTTTAGTGTCTTTTGTTTTTTAAAGAAACATATCCCATAGATCTCATTGTACATAGTACATTAGGTCTCATATCTAATCATGTCATAATAGATAATGGAGAATCTTTATTCTCATCCTTCCTTTTAAAGACTTTTCAGTAATAATTGAAAAATGCTTAATTTTTACTTTTCTTCCTTTTTTTAAGGTTTGCGTGGGTCCTGTTAGCTGCGTGATACTGGAGTTATCAAGGATATACACTGGTGGGGGTGTCATTTGTGCTTCAGAAGATACTTGCTGCTGAGCTGGGCTACTGTATACAATGTTTATTTCTTCTGTGCATATCTTTTCAAAAAACATAGAAACATAGGCACTTTGCTGACTTTATTTCTTTTCTAAACTATCAAAACCATAGCCATTTGAAAAGCCTAATATTTATTTGTATGTCAGTATTTTCCAGTTGATTGCCTAGGTAGAATTAATTTTAAAACTTGAAAACTTCCATAATTAACCAACTTATAAATAACATATTTCTTCAGACTAGCTTCTTAAAACACTGACCTCTATGAGGTATTTACTGTGCAATAACTGATTCATTTTTTGAGAGCTTGAAACAACCAATGATACTCCCTCCACTGCTGTTAATTAGTGTCACTTCCAAGAAGAAAAATTATCCTGTTGTAAAAACTGCTTTTAATTCTTGAGGAGGTTACTAATAGCAGTAGGATAGAATTTATGTTACCTAAAACTACTTAATGTTCTTACACTGTAAGCATTGTTATTTTACCCAAGACAATTGTAATTTTATTGTAGCTTATGTAGTTTGGGGATTTTTGTTTGTTTGTTTTTTTGGAAACATGTCTTATGTTAAACACTATGTACTTTTTGCATTGTCCAGACTTCTTTATTATAAGGACATGTTTCTTCTTTTAGACTAAATAGTAGATTATTGCCAAAATAATGGGGCCTGTGACTTGAATGGATAGAAATGAATAAGCTGGTTTTGTTTTTTCATAATGGAAGTAATTTAGATTTTTGTTTTCTCATAAACAAATTTTAATTCATTCTTAACCAGTGAGAACTGTTTGTTTTATGGGGGGGGGGGGGGGAAAGGAAGGTAGTTTCCTATTTGGTTTTATATATGTTAAATAAATGTGTAAAGTAACAACCAGATGTTATTAGAATTATTCTTTAGCATTTATAATTTTCAACTCCTATTATATTTCTTTGTGTGAAATTTTAATCAAAAGTGGTTGAGAGGTTAACAATATACTTTGAAAGAATATCTAAAAGGTTTTTTAAATGTTTGAATTATCACATCACACAAAGGCTGATTTCTAAAAAAAAATTAATAAAGTATTTATTTTGCCTAACATGTTTTTAGTGATTTATTTTCTTGAACCACAACATGAAGAATTTGGATTAGATTTGATAAGTAACAAGACCCAAAAGAATTGGAGCATATAATCTACTGGGCTAAAATTCTCTTTTCCTGAAAAGGCGTCTACGATGCTTTCAAAAATGTGGTTAATACTAGACCACCATGGAGAAAGAATGCACACTGATGCCTCTTGGTCTCATCTAGTTCTGTCGTCTTAATTATTACCATCTGAGTCAAAAATTTTCTTTAAACTGTACTGTTAAGCTACAAAGAACAGACATTAAAATACTACTTTATTCTCTGGCCAAATTCAAATTCAGCAATTTGACTACCCAATTCTAATAATAGTAATGATACATATAAACCAAGCACTGATATTAATACTAATATTAATACAGATATCAATGATTTTTAACTAATCAGCTTTGTAGCCACTAACAGTTCTTTTCTGACTATATAAGAACCCAGAATTTGATAATCAGTATTAAATAGCTTGATTCAATGGGAAAATCCCTTACAGAGTTGGCATGTAAAATAAAATGAACTCAAGCACTATCAGAGTTTCATGTTGACGCCCATGTAAAGCTTGTGTACTCAAACATTTGAAAGCTACTGTATTCAAGCCACCCTGCTAGCTGCTGAAATGAATGAGAGGGGGTCTAAATGGAAGAACAGGGCACCTTTTTTTCCTGAATGGGTAAGTTTAGAAGTACCAAATAAAAAACATGAAAATCATAAAAAGAATTTGCAGGAGGGAGCCTGGGATGGTTGGAGATGTAAGTCTTTACCAAGAAGACTTAGTTTCAGTAAAGACTTAATGGGAAATAGAAAGGATGGAGTTTAAGTAATTAAGAATATTTTAGTTCTTGTTGTTCAGTTGCTTAGTCATGTCTGACTGTTTGTGACCTTATGGACTACAACAGGCCAGGCTCACCTGTCCTTCACTATCTCCCAGAGTTTGCTCAAATTCATGTCTATTGAGTTGGTGATGCTATCCTAACCATCTCATCCTCTGCTGTCCCCTTCTCCTGCCTTTAGTCTTTCCCAGATCAGGGTCTTTTCTAATGAGTCAGCTCTTCCTATGAGGTAGCCAAAATATTGGAGCTTCAGCTTCAGTATCAGTCCTTCCAATGAAATATTCAGCATTGATTTCTTTTAGGATTGACTGGTTTGATCTTGCTGTCCAAGGGATTCTTCAAGGGTCCCAAAATTCGGAAGCACCAATTTTTTGGTGCTCAGCCTTCTTTATGGTTCAACTCTCACATCTGTACAGGACTACTGGAAAATCCACAACTTTGACTCTATGGACCTTTGTTGCCAAAGTGATGTCTCTGCTTTTTAATACACTATCTAGGTTTGTTACAGCTTTCCTACCAAGGAGCAAGCATCTTCTAATTTCGTGGCTGCAGTCACTGTTCACAGTGATTTTGGACCCCAAGAAAACAAAATCTGTCACTGCTTCTACTTTTCCCCTTCTATTTGCCATAAAGTGTTGGGACAAGATGCCATGATCTTAGTTTTCTGAATGTTGAGTTTTAAACCAGCTTTTTCACTCTCCTCTTTGATCCTCATCAAGAGGCTCTTTAGTTCCTCTTCACTTTCTGCCATTAGAGTGGTGTCATTGGCATAACTAAGGCTGTTATATTTCTTCTGCCAATCTTGACTGCAGCTTTTGATTCATCCAGCCAAGCATTTTGCATGATATACTCTGCATACAAGTTAAACAGTCAGAGTGACAATATACAGCCTTGACATACTCCTTTCCCAATTTTGAACCAGTCCATTGTTCCATGCTTGTTTCTAACTGTTGCTTCTTGACCTGCATACAGGTTTCTTAGGAGACAGTTAAGGTGGTCTGGCGTTCCCATCTCTAAGAATTTAACACAGTTTGTTGTGATCCACACAGTCAAAGCCTTTAGCATAGTCAGTGAAGCAGAAATAGATGTTTTTCTGAAATTCCCTTCCTTTTTCTATGATCCAATGGATGTTGGCAATTTGATCTCTGGTTCCTCTGCCTTTTTCTAAACTGAGCTTGTACATCTGAAAGTTCTTGGTTCTTGTACTGTTCAAGCTTAGCTTGAAGGATTTTGAGCATAACCTTGCTACTAACAGCATGTGAAATAAGCGCAGTCATAAGGTAATTTGAATAGTCTTTGGCATTTGCCCTTCTTTGGGACTGAAATGAAAACAGACCTTTCCCAGTTCTGTGGCCACTGTTGAATTTCCCAATTTTGCTGGCATAATGAGTGCAGCACTTTAACATCATCTTTTAGGATTTAAAATAGCTCAACTGGAATTCCATCACCTCCACTGGCTTTGTTCATAGTAGAGTTTGCAAAGGCCCATTTGACTGTGAAGTCCAAGATGTCTAGCTCTAGGTGACTGACTACACCTCATTGTTATCTGGGTCATTAAGACCATTTTTGTATACTTCTGTGTACTGTTGCCACCTCTTCTTAATCTCTTCTGCTTCTGTTAAGTCATGCTAATGAGTTCTGTCCTTTATCGTGCCCATCCTTATATAAAATGTTCCCTTGGTATCTCCAGTTTTCTTGAAGAGATCTCTGGTCTTTCCCATTCTATTGTTTTTCTCTATTTGCACTATTCACTTAAGAAGGCTTTCTTATCTCTCCTTGCTATTCTTTGAAACTGAATTCAGTTGGTTATATCTTTCACCTTTTTTAAGTGGAAGGTGGACAATACTGAATTTCAATTTTCAATTTTGTTCCTTTGGAACAACAACAAAAAATTCTCATGAAATACCACTTAGAGTAATGCTTCTATATTTCTCCACGCATGGAAATCAAATTACCTGAGATTTTGTGGAAATGAAGATTCTGATTGCGTAGGTCCTGGTCCTACTTTCTTGGCTCCACATTCCTGCATTTCTAGAAGCACTCAGGAGAAACTGATGCTTCTAATCCATTAACTGTACTTTTAGTAGCAAGGATTTATATTAGTAAGTCTTACTACCTATCTGCTAGTTACTTTGGAGAGAGAAAGTTGTGTTAGTAGAATAGGGAAAAGGAGTCCAAAATTGCGGTGGCTAAAAGACAAGGAAGGTCTGAGGACCAGAGTGAAGACTTCAGGCAGAACAAACAGAACAAACAGCACTCCTGGCTAAGCCCAATTTGCATAGGGCAGGCCCAGGTGGAGGAAAAAAACATATAAAAGCAGGAGCCAAAGCGCTCTCTCATGGACTCTCTCTCCCACGTGCATGCGCTCTTTTCTTTCTCTCTCTCTCTCTCACTTTCCTGCTATCTTCTAAATAAAATAGAGCTGTAACACTGATTTGCCTAAGAGCTGTAGCACGGTTTGTCCAAGACCCAAGAGCTGTGATGCGCCGAGGGCTTTAATGTCCGTCGCTCCAAATCTTTGTTGTGACGAGACAAAGAACCGAGGAACATACACTCACGTGACGGTTGGTAAGCAGGAAAAGGAATTTTTATATCCAAAGGTATGTCAACTTAGAGGCCATCTTCAGGGAACTTTTCATTATAGCCCAAAGGTAGTAACTGGAAACAAATGTATACCAAAACAAGATAAGGATACTAAAGAAAATTACAGCCCATATCTTTGATGAATATGGATACAAAAATTCTCAAGAAAATATTAGCAAACCAAATCCAACAACACATCAAAGACCATGACCAGACTAGACTCATCCCAGGGCCACAAGGATGGTTTAAAACAAACAAATATGATACACCATATCAACAAAAGAAAAAACCCATATAATCATCCCAATGGATACAGAAAAAGCATTGGATAAATATCAACACCATTCATGATAAAAACCTCTTACCAAATTGCATACGGAGGGAACACAGCTCAACAGAATGGAAGCTACTTATGACAGACTCTCAGCTGATATGATACTTAATGGTGTGAATAGCTGCTGCTGCTGCTAAGTCGCTTCAGTTGTGTCTGACTCTCTGCAACCCCATAGATGGCAGCCCACCAGGCTCCCCCGTCCCTGGGATTCTCCAGGCAAGAACACTGGAGTGGGTTGCCATTTCCTTCTCCAATGCATGAAAGTGAAAAGTGAAAGTGAAGTCGTTCAGTCATGTCCGACCCTCAGCGACCCCATGGACTGCAGCCTTCCAGGCTCCTCCACCCATGGGATTTTCCAGGCAAGAGTACTGGAGTGGGGTGCCATTGTCTTCTCCAGAAAAGCTGATAGTCTTCCTGATAAAATCTGGAACAAGGCAAAGATCCCCCAGTCTCACCACTGCTATTCAATAGTACAGTATTAGAAGTTCCACAGTAATCAAGCAAGAAAAAGAAAGACAAAGTATCCAAATTGGAAAGGAAGAGATAAAATTCATTATATGCAGACAGTCAAAGCTATGGTTTTTCCAGTAGTCAGGTACAGATGTGAGGGTTGGACCATAAAGAAGGCTGAGCAGCAAAAACCTGATGCTTTCAAACTGTGATGTTGGAAAAGACTCTTAAGAAGTCCATGGACAGCAAGGAGATCAAACCAGTCAATCCTAAAGGAAATCAATGCTGAATACACATTGGAAGGACTGATGCTGAAGCTGAAACTCCAATACTGTGGCCACCTGATGAGAAGAGCTGACTCACTGGAAAAGACCCTGATGCTGAAAAAGACAGAAAGCAGGAGAAGAAGGGAGAGATGGAAGAGGAGATGGTTGGATGGCATCATCGACTCAATGGACATGAATTTGAGCAAACTCCAGGAGATATTGAAGGTCAGGGAAGCCTGGTGTGCAGCAGTTCATGGGATCACAAAAAGTCAGATACGACTGAGCAACTGAACAATGACAACAATATGCAGAAAATATTACATTCTATGTAGAAAACCCTAAAGACTCTACATTCAAAGTACTAGAATGGATAAAAAGATTAATCACAGTAGCACAGGATACAACATTAACATACAGAAATCTGTTGCATTTCTTTATACTAACAATGAAATATCAAAAAGATACAATAAAATAACTGCTTTTGAAATCACATCAAAAAAAAAAACAGCTTAGGAATAAACCTGACCAAAGAGGTGAAAGACAATGCTAGAAATAACCATAAAACATTAATAAAAGAAACTGAAGATGATTCAAAGACATGGAAAGAATTCAAAGCTCTTGGATTGGAAGAATTAATGTTAAAATGGCCTTAATACACAAAATGATCTACATATTTAATATGATCCCTATCAAATTATCCATGACATTTTTCACAGAACTATAATAATCCTAAATTTCATATGGAACCATTTAAAAGACCGAGAATTGCCAAAGCAATCCTAAGGGAAAAGCACAAAGTAGGTCACATACTCCAGACAATCATACAAAGCTACAGTAATCAAAACATCATGATCTGGCACAAAAACACACATATGGATCAATGGAACAGCATAGAACCCATAAATAAACTTACACATTTATGGTCAATTAATCTTTGACAAAGGAAGCAAGAATATACAATGGGAAAAAGAGGCTCTTCATCAAGGGGGGTTGGGAAAGTTGGACAGTTCAGTTCAGTTCAGTCACTAAGTCATGTCTGACTCTTTGAGATCCTATGGACTAGCACTCCAGGCTTCTCTGTCCATCGTCAAATCCTGGAGCCTGCTCAAACTCATGTCCATCGAGTCAATGATGCCATCCAACCATCTCATCCTCTTCCATCCCCTTCTCCTGCCTTCAACGTTTCCCAGCAACAGGGTCTTTTCCAATGAGTCAGTTCTTCACATTAGGTGGCCAAAGTATTGCAGCTTCAGCTTCATTGTCAGTTCTTCCAACGAATATCAGGACTGATTTCTTTTACAATTGACTGTTTTGATCTCCTGGCAGTCTAAGGGACTCTCAAGAGCTTTCTCCAAAACCACAGTTCAAAAGAATCAATTCTTCAGCACTGAGCTTTTTTTATGGTCCAACTTTCACATCCATACATGACCACTGGAAAAACCATAGCTTTGACTATGGTGACATTTGTCAGCAAAGTAATGTCTCTACTTTTTAATATGTTGTCTAGGTTGGTCATAGCTTTTCTTCCAAGGAGTAAGCGTCTTTTAATTTCATGGCTGCATTCACCATCTGCAGTGATTTTTCAGCCCAAGAAAATAAAGTCTGTCACTGTTTCCCCATCTATTTGCCATGAAGCGATGGGCCCAGATACCATGATCTTAGTTTTCTGAATGTTGAGTTTTAAGCCAGCTTTTTCACTCTCTTCTTTCACTTTCATCAAGAGGCTCTTTAGTTCTTTTTCACTTTCTGCCATAAGGGTGGTGTCATCTTCGAATGTGAGATTATTGATATTTCTCCCAGCAAAGTTGTTTCCAGCTTGTGCTTCCTCCAACCCTGCATTTTGCATGATGTACTCTGCATCAAGTACATCAAGACCATCCCCAAGAAAAAGAAATGAAAAAAAGCAAAATGGCTGTATGAGGAGGCCTTACAAATAGCTGTGAAATGAAGAAAAGTGAAAAGCAAAGGAGAAAAGGAAAAATATACCCATCTGAATGCAGAGTGCCAAAGAATAGCAAGGAGAGATAAGAAAGCCTTCCTCAGTGATCAGTGCAAAGAAATAGAAGGAAACAGTAGAATGGGAAAGACTAGACATCTCTTCAAGAAAATCAGAGATACCAAGGGAACATTTCATGCAAAGAGGGGCACAAAAAAGGACAGAAATGTTATGGACCTAACAGAAGCAGAAGATATTAAGAGGTGGCAAGAATGCACAGAACTATCCAAAAAAGATCTTAATGACCCAGGTGACCATGATGGTGTGATCACTCACCTAGAGCCAGACATCCTGGAATGTGAAGTCAAGAGGGCCTTAGGAAGCATCACTACAAACAAAGCTAGTTGAGGTGATGGAATTCCAGTTGAGCTATTTCAAATCCTAAAAGATGATGCTGTGGAAGTGCCGCAATCAATATGCCAGCAAATTTGGAAAACTCAGCAGTGGCCACAGGACTGGAAAAGGTCAGTTTTCATTCCAGTCCCAAAGAAAGGCAGTGCCAAAGAGTGAATGTTCAAACTACTGCACAATTGCACTCATCTCACATGGTAGTAAAGTAATGCTCAAAATTCTCCAAGCCAGGCTCCAACAGTACATTTACCATGAACTTCCAGATGTCCAAGCTGGATTAGAAAAGGCAGAGGAACCAGAAATCAAATTGCCAGCATCCATTGGATCATCAGAACAGCAAGAGAGTTCCAGAAAAACATCTATTTCTGCTTAATGACTATGCCAAAACCTTTGACTGTTGTTTCCACAACAAACTGTGGAAAATTCTGAAAGAGATGGGAGTACCAGATCACCTGACCTGCCTCTTGAGAAATCTGTATGCAGGTCAGGAAGCAACAGTTAGAACTGGACATGGAACAACAGACTGGTTCCAAATTGGGAAAGGAGTACATCAAGGCTGTATATTGTCACCCTGCTTATTTAACTTCTATGCAGAGTACATCATGAGAAACACTGGACTGGATGAATCACAAGCTGGAATCAAGATTACTGGGAGAAATAATCTGTAACCTCAGATATGCAGATTACACCTCCCTTATGGCAGAAAGAGAAGAGGAACTAAAGAACCTCAGGATAAAAGTGAAAGAGGAGAGTGAAAAGTTGGCTTAAAGCTCAACATTCAGAAAACTAAGATCATGGCATCTGGTCCCATCACTTCAAGGCAAATAGATGGGAAACAGTGGAAACAGTGACAGACTTTATTTTGTTGGTCTCCAAAATTAGTGCAAATGGTGACTGCAGCCATGAAATTAAAGATGCTTACTCCTCGTAAGAAAAGTTATGACCAACCTAGACAGCATATATTTTTTAAAATTTATTTTAATTGGAGGCTAATTAGCTTACAATATTGTAGTGGCTTTGCCATACATCAACGTGAATCTGCCATGGATGTACATGTGTTCCCCATCCTGAACCCCTTTCCCACCTCCCTCCCCATCCCATCCCTCTGGGTCATCTCAGTGCACCAGCCCTGAGCACCCTGTCTCATGCATTGAACCCGGACTGGCATTCTGTTTCACCTATGATAATATACATGTTTCAATGCTATTCTCTCAAATCATCCCACCCTCGCCTTCTCCCACAGAGTCCAAAAGACTGTTCTATACATCTGTGTCTCTTTTGTTATCTCCCATATAAGGTTATTGTTACCATCTTTCTAAATTCCATATATATGTGTTAGTATACGGTATTGGTGTTTTTCTTTCTGGCTTACTTCACTCTGTATAATAGGCTCCAGTTTCATCCACCTCATTAGAACTGATTCAAATGTGTTCTTTTTAATGGCTGAGTAATATTCCATTGTGTATATGTACCACAGCTTTCTTATCCATTCATCTGCTGATGGACATCTAGGTTGCTTCCATGTCCTGGCTATTATAAACAGTGCTGCAATGAACATTGGGGTACACGTGTCTCTTTCAATTCTGGTTTCCTCAGTGTGTATGCCCAGCAGTGGGATTGCTGGATCATAAGGCAGTTCTATTTCCAGTTTTTTAAGGAATCTCCACACTGTTCTCCATAGTGGCTGTACTCTGCATTCCCACCAACAATGTAAGAGGGTTCCCTTTTCTCCACACTCTCTCAATCATTCATTGTTTCTAGACTTTTGGATAGCAGCCATTCTGACTGCATGATATGGTACCTCATTGTGGTTTTGATTAGCATTTCTCTAGTAATGAGTGATGTTGAGCATTTTTTCATGTGTTTGTTAGCCATTTGTATGTCTTCTTTGGATAAAAGTCTGTTTAGTTCTTTGGCCCATGTTTTGATTGGGTCGTTTATTTTTCTGGAATTGAGCTGCAGTAATTGCTGTATATTTTTGAGATTAATTGTCAGTTGCTTCATTTGCTATTATTTTCTCCCATTCTGAAGGTTGTCTTTTCACCTTGCTTATAGTTTCCTTCATTGTAAAAATGCTTTTAAATTTAATTAGGTCCCATTTGTTTATTTTTGCTTTTATTTCCATTACTCTGGGAGGTGGATCATAGAGGATCCTGCTGTGATTTATGTCGGAGAGTGTTTTGCCTATGTTTTCCTCTAGGAGTTTTATAGTTTCTGGTCTCCCATTAAGATCTTTAATCCATTTTGAGTTTATTTTTGTGTATGGTGTTAGAAAGTGTTCTAGTTCACTCTTTCACAAGTGGTTAACCAATTTTCCCAGCACCACTTGTTAAAGAGATTGTCTTTTCTCCATTGTATATTCTTGCCTCCTTTGTTGAAAATAAGGTGTCCATAGGTGCGTGGATTTATCTCTGGGATTTCTATTTTGTTCCATTGATCTATATTTCTGTCTTTGTGCCAGTACCATACTGTCCTGATGACTGTGGCTTTATAGTATAGCCCGAAGTCAGGCAGGTTGATTCCTCCAGTTCCATTCTTCTTTCTCGAGATTGCTTTGAGTATTCGAAGTTTTTTGTATTTCCATACAAATTGTGAAATTATCTGTTCTAGTTCTGTGAAAAACACCATTGGTAGCTTGATAGGGATTGCATTGAATCCATAGATTGCTTTGAGTAGTATACTCATTTTCACTATATTGATTTTTCCAATCCATGAACATGGTATATTTCTCCATCTTTTGTGTCCTCTTTGATTTCTTTCATCAGTGTTTTATAGTTTTCTATATATAGGTCTTTTGTTTCTTAGGTAGATATATTCCTAAGTATTTTATTCTTTTTGTTGCAATGGTGAATGAAATTGTTTCCTTAATTTCTCTTTCTGTTTTCTCATGGTTAGTGTATAGGAATGCAAGGGATTTCTGTGTGTTAATTTTATATCTTGCAACTTTACTATATTCACTGATTAGCTCTAGTAATTTTCTAGTGGAATCTTTAGGGTTTTCTATGTAGAGAATCATGTCATCCGCAAACAGTGAGAGTTTTGCTTCTTCTTTTCCAATCTGGATTCTTTTTATTTCTTTTTTTGCTCTGACTGCTGTGGCCAAAACTATGTTGAATAGTAATGGCGAAAGTGGGCACCCTTGTCTTGTTCCTGACTTTAGGGGAAATGCTTTCAATTTTTCACCATTGAGGATAATGACCAAGTGGGCTTTATCCCAGGAATGCAAGGATTCTTCAGTATTTGCAAATCAATCAATGTAATACATCACATTAACAAATTAAAGATAAAAACCATATGATTCGCTCAATAGATGCAGAGAAAGCCTTTGACAAAATTCAACATCCATTTATGATAAAAACCCTCCAGAAAGCAGGAATAGAAGGAACATACCTCAACATAATAAAAGCTATATATGACAAACCCATAGACAGCATATTTTTTAAAGCAGAGACATTACTTTGCCAACAAAGGTCCATCTAGTCAAAGCTATGGTTTTTCCAGTAGTCATGTATGGATGTGAGAGTTGGACTATAAGGAAAGCTGAGCATGGAAGAATTGATGCTTTTGAGCTGTGGTGTTGGAGGAGACTCTTGACAGTCCCTTGGACTGCAAGGAGATCCAACCAGTCCATCCTAAACAAAATCAGTTCTGAATATTAATTGGAAGGACTGATGCTGAAGCTGAAACCAATACTTAGGCCACCTGATGCAAAGCACTGACTCATTTGAAAAGACCCTGATGCTGGGAAAGATTGAAGGCGGGAGAAGGGGACAACAGAGGATGAGATGTTTGGATGGCATCAGCGAGTCAATGGACATGAGTCTGAGTAAACTCTGGGAGTTGGTGATGGACAGGGAGGCCTGGAGTGCTGCAGTCCATGGGGTCACAAAGAGTTGAACACGACAGCAACTGGACTGAACTGAACTGAACTCTGCATATAAGTTAAATAAGAAGGGTGACAATATATAGACTCAATGTACTCCTTTTCCAATTTGTAAGAGTCTGTTGTTCCATGTCCAGTTCTAAATGTTGCTTCTTGACCTGCACACAGATTTCTCAGGAGACAGATAAGGTCGTCTGGTATTTCCATCTCTTTCAGAATTTTCCCCAGTTCGTTGTGATCCACACATCAAAGGCTTTGGTATGGTCAATAAAGAAGAAGTAGATGTTATTCTGGAATTCTTTTGCTTTTTCTATCATCCTATGGATGTTGGCAATTTGATCCAGCTAAACGCAGTTTGAACATCTGGGAGTTCATGGTTCACGAACTGTTGAAGCCTGGCTTGGAGAATTTTGAGCATTACTTTACTAGCATGTGAAAGAAAGTGAAGTTGCTCAGTCGTGTCCGACTCTTTGCGACTCCATGTACTGTAGCCCACCAGGCTCCTCTGTCCATGGAATTTACCAGGCAAGAATACTGGAGTGGGTTGCCATTTCCTTCTCCAGGGGATCTTCTTGACCCAGGGATGGAACCCACATCTCCCACATTTCAGGCAGATGCTTTACCGTCTGAGCCATGGGGAATGACTAGCATGTGAGATGAGTGCAATTGTGCGATAGTTTGAACACTCATTGGTATTGCTTTTCTTTGGGATTGGAATGAAGATCTATTCCAGTCCTGTGGCCACTGCTGAGTTTTCCAAACGTGCTGGCATATTGAGTGCAGCACTTGCACAGCATCATCTTTTAGGATTTGAAATAGCTCAACTGGAATTCCATCACCTCAACTAGCTTTGTTTGTAGTGATGCTTCCTGCAGTCCACTTGACTTCATATTCTAGGATGTCTGGCTCTAGGTGAGTGATCACACCATCATGGTCACCTGGGTCATTAAGATCTTTTCTGGATAGTTCTGTGTATTCTTGCCACCTCTTCTTAATATCTTCTGCTTCTGTTAGGTCCATAACATTTCTGTCCTTTTTTGTGCCCCTCTTTGCATGAAATGTTCCCTTGGTATCTCTGATTTTCTTGAAGAGATGTTTAGTCTTTCCCATTCTACTGTTTTCCTCTATTTCTTTGCATTGATCACTGAGGAAGGCTTTCTTATCTCTCCTTGCTATTCTTTGGCACTTTGCATTCAGATGGGTATATCTTTCCTTTTCTCCTTTGCCTTTCACTTCTCTTCTTTTCTCAGCTATTTGTAAGGCTTCCTCAGGGAGCCATTTTGCCTTTTTGCATCTCCTTTTCTTGGGGATGATCTTGATCACTGCCTCCTGTACAATGTCATGAACCTATATCCATAGTTCGTTAAGCACTCTATCAAATTTTATCCCTTGAATCTGTTTGTCACTTCCATGTATAACTGTAAGAGATTTGATTTAGGTCATATCTGAATGGTCTAGTGGTTTTCTCTACTTTCTTCAATTTAAGTCTGAATTTGGCAATAAGGAGTTCATGATCTGAGCCACAGTCAGTTCCTGGTCTTGTTTTTGTTGACTGTATAGAGCCTCTCCATCTCTAGCTACAAAAATATATCAATCTGATTTCGGTGTTGAGCATCTGGTGATGTCCATGTGTAGAGTATTCTCTTGTGTTGTTGGAAGAGGGTGTTTGCTATGACCAGTGCATTTTCTTGGCAAAACTCTATTAGTCTTTGCCCTGCTTCATTCCGTATTCCAAGGCCAAATTTGCCTGTTACTCCAGGTGCTTCTTGACTTCCTACTTTTGCATTCCAGTCCCCTATAATGAAAAGGACATCTTTTTTGGGTGCTAGTTCTAGAAGATCTTGGAGGTCTTCATAGAACTGTTCAATTTCAGCTTCTTCAGCATTACTGGTTGGGGCATAGGCTTGGATTACTGTGATATTGAGTGGTTTGCCTTGGAAACAAACAGAGATCATTATCTTTGCTGAGATTGCATCCAAGTACTGTATTTCAGACTCTTTTGTTGATCATGATGGCTACTCCATTTCTTCTAAGGGATTCCTGCCCACAGTAGTAGATATAATGGTCATCTGAGTTAAATTCATCCATTCCAGTCCATTTTAGTTCGCTGATTCCTAGAATGTCAACGTTCACTCTTGCTATCTCCTGTTTGACTACTTCCAATTTGCCTTGATTCATGGACCTAACATTCCAGATTCCTATGCAATATTGTGGTTTACAGCATCAGACCTTGCTTCCATCACCAGTCACATCCACAGCTGGGTATTGTTTTTGCTTTGGCTCCATCCCTTCATTCTTTCTGGAGTTATTTCTTCACTGATCTCCAGTAGCATATTGGGCACCTACTGACCTGGGGAGTTCCTCTTTCAGTATCCTATCATTTTGCCTTTTCATACTGTTTATGGGGTTCTCAAGGCAAGAATACTGAAGTGGTTTGCCATTCCCTTCTCCGGTGGACCACATTCTGTCAGACCTCTCCACCATGACCCGCCTGTCTTGAGTGGCCCCACACGGCATGGCTTGGTTTCATTGAGTTAGACAAGGCTGTGGTCCGTGTGATCAGATTGGCTAGTTTCCTGTGAGTATGGTTTCAGTGTGTCTGCCCTCTGATGCCCTCTCGAACACCTACCATCTTACTTGGGTTGCTCTTACTTGGACGTGGGGTATCTCTTCATGGCTGTTCCAGCAAAGCGCAGCCACTACTCCTTACTTTGGGCGAGTCGCCCCTCCTGACCTTGAATGTGGAGTAGCTCCCCTCGGCCCTCTTGCACCCGCACAGCCACCGCTCCTTGGACGTGGGGTTGCTCCACTCTGCCGCCGCCTCTGACTTCGGACGTGGGGTAGCTCCTCTGCCGCTGTCCCTGACCTCGGGTGTAGGGTAGCTCCTCTCCGCCCTGCTTCTGTGCGGTCTGTCACGGCCGGAGCACTTTGGTTTTATTTTCAGTTCAGTTCAGTTCAGTTCAGTTCAGTCGCTCAGTCGTGTTGTCTCTTTGCGACCCCATGAATCGCAGCACGCCCGGCCTCCCTGTCCATCACCAACTCCCGGAGTTCACCTAAACCCATGTCTGAGTCGGTGATACCATCTAGCCATCTCATCCTCTGTCGTCCCCTTCTCCTCCTGCCCCCAATCCTTCCCAGAATCAGGGTCTTTTCCAATGAGTCAACTCTTCGCATGAGGTGGCCAAAGTACTGGAGTTTCAGCCTCAGCATCAGTCCTTCCAGTGAACACCCAGGACTGGTCTCCTTTAGGATGGACTGGTTGGATCACCTTGCAGTCCAAGGGACTTGCAAGAGTCTTCTCCAGCACCACAGTTCAAAAGCATAACTTCTTTGGAGCTCAGCTTTCTTCACAGTCCAACTCTCACATCCACACATTGGCTAAATTACCAAATTTGCCAGCATTTGGATCAACTTTCTCAACAAAAGAGAAATTTTATTTTGGCGCATCTTCTCGTTGTTGTTGTTGTCTTTCAATTGCTGTCCAAGAAGTGAAAACCAGAACACAAATAACATCACAGATTCTGTCAGGTATAATCCTAAACCAGTTTTTGGAGTAAATGTTAATTTCCTAGGAGAGTCTTTTCTTGGTCTATTTTGCCTGTAATGCACATAACCAGAGAAGGCAATGGCATACCACTCCAGTACTCTTGCCTGGAAAATCCCATGGATGGAGGAGCCTGGTAGGCTGCAGTCCATGGGGTCGCAGAGTAGGACACGACTGAGCGGCTTCACTTTCACTTTTCACTTTCATGTGTTGGAGAAGGAAATGGCAACCCACTCCAGTGTTCTTGCCTGGAGAATCTCAGGGACGGGGGCGCATGGTGGGCGACCATCTATGGGGTCGCACAGAGTCAGACACAATTGAAGTGACTTAGCAGCAGCATCAGGAATGCACATAACAGGAAAGGTAAACGAGTGAAACACCCCATCTTTTTTAAGATGTTCTACTTCTTTAGACTTTAGATATATATTTGACAGAAATTATTTATAAAAAGACACAGTTGTTGTTGCTAAGTTGCTTCAGTCATGTCCGACTCTGTGCAATCCCATAGACAGTAGCAGTGAACAAAACTGTATCCATGATCAGAAATTATGTGAGATACAGAATACAGTTGTAATTATCACTTATGGTTTTGGGGACAGTTTCCCAAAACAGGCTTAACCTTCCAAAGATTTTGAATTGTGTCTATTTTATAAATAAACTAATTTTTAGAAATCCAAGTGACAGAATGCTTGGCTTCATCAGTAAAACCTGGAACCCAACATGGACCACCAATGAAACAGATAACCATTCATTTACAACATGTCTTGGTTTATGGATTAAATGAATTGTACCAAAACTGGCAGTAAACCAGGTTCTTCAAAGTGTGCTATACCTTCCAATTAATAACAAAAATAAAAGGAACACAGGAGCCAGTTAGGACAATCAGTAATAGTATGAACTTAAACTGTTAGATAAGGAAATACTTCTATGATTGAAAAACCCAGGTACTCTAGAGCAATGAGTATTTCTTTTATAGTTTGTTCTCAGTTTCAACATTTCCTTTCTCCTCTTCTTTTCTTACTTCTTGCCCTTCAAGGCCTACAAATTATTTCCTCACCAAGAGATTTCTTGAATCCTACTTTTCTGCTCTAAGAACATTGCTTCCTTTTTCAAATCTGTGCATTACCATATCTGATTATAGATTAAAATATCATAAGTGGCTTAGAATATAACATTTTATCAATAAATGTTCCTTTCAATGTCACTCTTCCTTGAACAATGAGCTTGAGACTTTAGGTATGTAAAACAAACTAGTTCTTCCTGTGACCTGGGCTACATGTTTGAATCTGTACTGAGTGTGCTAAAAAAAAACAAGACATCTGTGTTCACATTTATTTTTACAGTATTTACAATATTTTTAGTTAACGAGAAAATATTGTTAACTGAAGGGAGTGGATGAATGTAAGCATTAAGAGTCCCAATCTAGAGGCAGACAAACCTCAGTTCCAGGCTTAGCTCTGCCACTTTTTTACTCAGTCTCCTGAAAATAACAATAGCACCTTCCTCTCCGGTTTACTAGAGGAGATTAATAAGGTATAATAATATAAGGGTATTTAGGATATCATCTAGCATAAGACAAAAGCTCAATTAATATTAGCTATTAGCAAAAGGTAGGAATAATAACAATAGAATAGAAAGCAAAAATAGACAGTACTGTATTAACTCTCAAGATGATGTATTGATTATCTGAGTCAAATATGCATGAAAATACAGTTGATTTTATTCCAACTTTATGTTAAATGAACCATAATCAAAATTCTTCGATTTGTTTTGCTAAAGCTTTATTTAATTCAGGAAAAGCTCAACATTAGATACATTTGTCAGAAGTTTATCTTTCCTATTATTTATAATACACTTAATTGGCACCACAATAAATGATTAATTAGGGTAATTGTCAATGATGAGATGCTTTATCCTGTATCAAATCCTATTCGAAGGCTTTGGGGTTTCAGAAAACTCGAATCCTTAGTTTTGGCTATCTGCAATCATTCATCGTTTTTTTTTTAATAAGAATGTCCTTGACAACATTCTCTTAGCATATGTGTATGTGTTAGTTGCTCAATTGTGTCCAACTCTTTGTAACCCCACAGACTTGTAGCCCACCAGGCTCCTTTGTCCATGGAGTTCTCCAGGCAAGAATACTGGAGTGGGTTGCCATTCCCTTCTCCAGAGGATCCTTCCAACTCAGAGATCGAACCCTTGTCTCCTGCATAGCAGGCAGATTCTTTACCATCTGAGCTACAGGGAAGCTCCTGTTCCTCTTAGCATAATACTCCTGTTTCTTTTCTGTTTCTCAGTTTTAAAAAATGAATTAATGAACCACTGAGTTGAGCTTTTAAAAATCCTCTAAGCAGAGATTCTCAGTTGGCCAAAGGCAGTTATGAGAATATATGCTGTATGTGTGAATGTGCATGCTGTTGTTTAGTCACTAAGTTGTGCCCAACTTTTTGCAACCTCACGGACTGCAGCACACCAAGCTTTTCTGTCTATGTGTTTCAATTTATGCATATATGCATAGGTATGTTGTTTTTATTCAGTTTTATAATTTTATATTTGAAGAAATAATTCTTTGGCATGTAAGTCTTTTAAAACACAACCTTTCAAAATCTTCTGAACTGGTGAGGTGTGGGTTTTAAAAAGTTGAAAAAAACTAATATATCAAGCCAATTTATTATCAACACTGAAATATTAGAAATAAAATATACTATACCTGGACTATTTATTTACTTTTGAGAGGTTCTACTATTAGAATATTAGAGCTCTAATGGATATGTAACAGTCAAATTATTTTCAAGCTAATATAATTCTGAAAGACATACAACCTAAAGTTGAATATTCAACTGGCAGAAATTTCATATAATTTCAACACAAACTTTTAAGTCAGTACAATGGAGCAGTTAGCATCTTGTCTCTAGAAGGGAGAGTTTATAGCTCTGGGTGATAAGGATTGCTAAGGGAGTGATACTTACTTAATCATGACTTGTATATCTCAAAGACTGAAAATAAGGAAGTGTGGACATCAGTGTTTCATGACCTGATATCTAATTAGAAGCAAAAAAGAAGAAGCACTTTTGAGAAGTGATGTTCACTGCCAACTTCCTGGTTTCTTCTTCAAACAAGGAAAAGTTAGACCTCTCTGAAGTTTTCTGGCACAATGCTAAAAAAACATCCCATATGCAGCAGGTGCTTCTGCCCTGTCCATCTATTTTTACAGTTGCTGGTACAAAATGTCATAGTTATTTCTCAAACATTACGGGACTCCTAATTAATAATGACACTAATTCACAAAAATAACTCTAAAAAAAACTTCTAAATATCTAAAATAAGCCCATGGTTTAGTAGTTATATCAGATCAGATCAGTTGCTCAGTTGTATCCGACTTTGCAACCCCATGAATCGCAGCACGCCAGGCCTCCCTGTCCATCACCAACTCCCAGAGTTCACTCAAACCCGGGTCCATCGAGTCAGTGATGCCATCCAGCCATCTCATCCTCTGTTGTCCCCTTCTCCTCCTGCCCCCAATCCCTCCCAGCATCAAAGTCTTTTCCAATGAGTCAAGTCTTCGCATGAGGTGGCCAAAATACTGGAATTTCAGCTTTAGCATCATTCCTTCTGAAGAACATCCAGGGCTGATCTCCTTTAGAAAGGACTGGTTGGATCTCCTTGCAGTCCAAGGGACTCTCAAGAGTCTTCTCCAACACCACAGTTCAAAAGCATCAATTCTTGGCTTCTCTTGGAAGAGTTTGTATAAACAATTTTATATACTTGAGCCCACTTTTATAGATTATAATTATATAAATATACATTTCTAGACTGTGCCATATGTCATGTCTTTCCATTCAAGGGAATATTACATACAAAAATTATGTCATTTGAGGCATTAGCCATTTCACATAATTTTTTACATTTTTCCATTGTTGAAATAGCAGAGTAAATGCCCCAAGTTCTGGTTTTTGCTTAGCAAATATTGCCTTTTTTTTTTTTTTTGCTAGGTATTTTGCTTCTTTACAAGTCCTGAGAGTCTAGCTCCTTCATATCTAATCATCTCCATTGCTAATATCTCAGTTAAGACCTCTTGCCTGAGTTATGGCACTATATCTCACCTAGGCCATTCTGCATTTAGTAATTCATCTACAGTCCATATTATTCCATATTGTTTGAATATTATTCTGAATGCAAATATGATGCCATTACCTTCATACATTTGCTCAAAGCCTTACAATGACTTCCCATTGTTTTGCAGTTAAAAGTCCAAATGCATCCCTTTTTACATCTCCAAGTCTCATTTCTGGAAAGCTCTCAATGTGCAACTGTGCTTCAACCACACTCAACCATGCCACTCCATCGTTCCCTGTATTTGTACATTTCTGTTCTCTCTGCTTGGAAGTCCTTTCCTTTTTTTCCAGTACCACCCACTAGGCATATCTTTCTCCTAGAAGCCCTCTGGAATCCACCAAGTAGAGATAACTACTTTACCTCCACTTTACCTAGTGCATATCTTTATATGAGTATATAAGCTTTGCTGCTAAGTCGCGTCAGTCGTGTCCGACTCTGTGCGACCCCATAGACAGAAGCCCACAAAGCTCCGCCATCCCTGGGATTCTCCAGGCAAGAACACTGGAGTGGGTTGCCATTTCCTTCTCCAATATAAGCTTTATTAAAACATAATTCACATATCATACATTTTACCTATTTAATGTGTACAAAACTACAGTTTTCAGTATATTCATAGAGTTGGGAAACCATCATCACAATTAATTTTAGAATATTTTCATTACCTCCCCAAATATCCAGTTCCCCTTAGCAGTCACTCCATTTTTTCCCATCCCACCTCCTTCCTATACAACTACTAGTCTACTTTCTGTCTCTAAAGATTTGCCTATTCTGGACATTTCAGATAAACAGAATAATACAATATGTTAAGTTGTGTGACTGGCTTCTTTCATTTAACGTAATGTTTTTAAAGTTCATCCATGTATATATTATGTATCAATTCTTCATCCCTTTTTATTGCTGAATAATATTCCATTGTATGGATATACCACATTTTGTTTATCCATCATTTGATGGACATTTGGAGTATTTTCATTTTTTGCCTATTAATAATAACATTGTTAAGAACTTTCATGTGCAAGTTTTTGTATAGATATATATTTTTATTTCTCTTGGATAAATATTGAGAAGTGGATTTTATTGGGAATATGGCAACTCTTTGTTTAACCTTTTAAAGAACTGCCAGACTGTTTTCCAAAGTGACTAGTTAGAGTTGAAAGTGAAAGTCACTCAGTTGTGTCTGACTCTTTGCCAACCCCTGGACTATATAGTCCATGGAATTCTCCAGGCCAGAATACTGGAGTGGGTAGACTTTTCCTTCTCCATGGGATCTTCCCAACCCAGGGACTGAACCCAGGTCTCTTGCATTGCAGGTGGATTCTTTACCAGCTAAGCCACAAGGGAACCCCATAGTTAGAGTTATTAAAGGCTAAATAGAGTTACCATGCAAACCATTTTACAATTCTACTAGGAGTGTATGAAGATTACAGTTTCTCCACATTTTTGACAAAAAATTTTTTTTTTAAATCTCTAGCTATCTTAATAGGTGAGAGGTCATATCTCATTGTGGTTTCTATGGGTATTTCCCAGGTTCAAACCCTGGGTCAGGAAGATCCCTTAGAGGAGGAAATGGCAACTCACTCCAGTATTCTTGCCTGGAGAATTCCATGGACAGAGGAGCCTGGCAGGAGTTGTAGAGAGTCAGACACAACTGAAAGACTAACTTTCCCTGAATGACACCGAGTCTCTTTTCATGTGCTTATCATCCATTTGCCTATCTTCTTTGGAAAAATGTCTCTTCTAATCTATTTACCATTTAAAAAAAATCAAACTATTTCTCTTTTATTTATATATCCTAGATATGAGTTCCTTATCATATGCATGATTTGAAAACCTTTCCTCCTATTCTGTGTGCTGTCTTTTCACTTTCTTGATAGTGTCCTTGAAGCACAAAAGTTTTTAATTTGAATGACATCCAACTGATCTATTTTGTTCTTCCATTGCCTGTGTTCTGGTATCATATCAAAGAAACCACTGCCTAACCCAAAGTCATGAAGATTTACTCTTATGTTGTCTCCCAAGAGTTTTATGGTTTAAGCTATTACATTTAGATCTGTATGGATACTGAAAGTTTTAATATTAATATATAATTTGAGGTAGGGGTCCAACTTCATTGATTTTCATGTAGATACAGTATATACTTTTAATATTTTTTTCAAGAGTATATGCCTTTAGAACTACACAAAAAGAACAGGCCTTATTTACCACAGTATACCTAGCTCAATGCTTGGCATCTAACAGATATTCAAAATATACTTGATGGAACTTGTGTTTAGTCACTCAGTCATGTCTGACTCTTTGCAACCCCATGAACTGTAGCCTGCCAGGCTCCTCTGTTCATGGGGATTCTCCAGGCAAGAACACTGGAGTGGGTTGCCATGCCCTCTTCCAGGGGATCTTCCCAACCCAGGGATTGAACCCAAGTCTCCCACATTGCAAGCAGATTCCTTACAGTCTGAGCCATCAGAAAAGCCCAAGAATACTGGAGTAGGTAGCCTATCCCTTCTCTAGGGGATCTTCCAGACCCAGGAATCAAACTGGGGTCTCCTGCACTACGGGTGGATTCTTTACCAGCTGAGCTACCAAGGAAGCCCAAATGGAACTAAACTGGATGGTAAATATAGACATTTTTTCTTATTAAAAAGCAATAAATTATTTTGATCGAAGCATGCACTATTACTTGATAGCTATATTTTATGAGGATATGCCCATTTTTTAAAAAACTCAGGCCAAATTATTTATTGTATTCTGCAAGCCATGCATTTAATAAAAAAGCGTATGTTATTGGTTGATGAGAAAAGGACATTAAACACTTGATAAACGTTGTGAGTCAGAACAGGATCAAAAGTTGTTCAGGAACTTGCTACAGATGATTCAAAAGGATGCTACTGCATCAGACATGTTAATTTTACAGTCAGAACCATAGTACTTTTTACTGGGGAGGATGAATAGTTTTGGAGGCAAGAGTGATTATTTAGATTAACATTTAGAAACTAACTTGTATTTTATTGTGTGCAAGCATGCGCATGTTCATGACCAACTCTTTGTGACCCCATGGACTGTAGTTTGCCAAGCTCCTCTGTCCATGGAATTTTCCAGGCAAGAATACTGGAGTGGGTTGCCATTTCCTACTCTATGGGATGTTCCTGGCCCAGGGATTGAACTCACATCTCCTGTGACTCCTGAATTGGAAACCAGAATCTTTACTACTGAGCCACCTGGGAAGCCCTCACTATTTGCTAATTGGAAGTATTCACATATTGAAGGAACTTGTAAATATACTGTATTGAACGTTATAAAAACAGCATAACTCTTATTATTACCTAAACAACTCAATGCTCTTAGAAAACAATTGTATACGTGTACTTTATGTGCAAAGATATGTCCATTTTAGATGGGCATAAAAAGATTCCCAAACTGGGTTAGATCTATAATCCATCTAGACAAATTTCATATACTTTCAAAGGAACAAGAGCTATGCTATAAAGTGTTTAATTCTTCTTCATAGTTTTGGTATCAGTGATAAGAAATATACTGCCAAAATATTAACTTTTATATAATTTTTAACTTAATGTAGCAGATTCTATTTTCTAAAGATGGGTCCAAGAATATCTCCTTTCCCATGCACTCTTCTAAAACCTTGCTACCTCCCCATTAAGAGCTGCAATATGTATTATTTCCCCTTGCAATTGGTTGGAACTTTATGACTACTTCAAACACTAGAGTGTAGTAGAAATGTGGATTGTTACTTTCCAGGTTAGAACACAAAAATGTTATGCATGTCATTCTGGTTCTTTCAGGATGTTTGGTTTTGGCACCCAGCCACCACCCTGTAAGGAAGGCCAAAACATCTTGGAAGGAGAGACCTATGAGAAAAACAGAAGCTTCTGGCTGAACTGCCAGCCAATGAACAGCACCAAAGTGCCGAGTATGTGAACAAGTTATCATGAATTTGGATTCTCCAGTTGCCAGGAAAGTCATCCCGGATGATGCCATGTAGAGTTGAGACAGTTGTCCCTGCTAAATCATGCCCAAATTTCAGATTAATGAACAAAATAAATGATGGTTTTTACTTTAAGCCACTAAGTTTGGAGGATAATCTGTATATCAACAGGAAACGACTACTAATTTAGGTATCTAAAACAGGGATGCTGCCATAACAAAACCTTCTACATGTGACACTGGCTTTGGAATTGGACTGTGTGGAGAAGTTGGAATGGTGTTGAGGAGACTGTTAGTGAAACCAAAGGGGTCTTAGGGAAACAGGTTGTGGAAGACCTACAAGGCCCTGAGCAGACTGTCAGCAAAGTCATTAAAAAGGAGAGGAAAATATTATTGGAAGGTGAAGGAATGGAAACTTTTGTGATGTCAGAGTCTGCCAACATAGTTGTCTGTAATAATGTGGCAAAGAGAAGAATATACCTAATAAACTAAATGACCTAGCTAAGGAGAGTTCTAGGAATAATATTCAAAATGCCACCTGGGTTTTTTTTTTTTTTTTCATTGTCTAAGATAAAACGTGAGGACAGAGAAGTTATCTAAAGAATAAACTATTAAATATAAAAGAACCAAAACTTGCTGAGTTTTAAATAAAAGCATTTTTCATACCCCAAATCTGTAAAACAATTACTAAGTTTTAAAAAAATGGTGCTGGGAAAGATTGAATCGAAGATGAGTTTATAAGATCTTTGTTAATACCTCAGAAGAATTTAAGACAGTTGTTCATAAAACATTTCAACAAAGGAAAGGTCCTTAAGAAACCTTAATATCTACCTGGCCACATGCTGCTACTGCTAAGTCACTTCAGTCGTGTCCGACTCTGTGCGACCCCATAGACAGCAGCCCACCAGGCTCCCCTGTCCCTGGGATTCTCCAGGCAAGAACACTGGAGTGGGTTGCCATTTCCTTCTCCAATGCATGAAAGCGAAAAGTGAAAGTGAAGTCGCTCAGTCGTGTCTGACTCTTAGGGACCCCATGGACTGCAGCCTACCAGGCTCCTCCATCCATGGGATTTTCCAGGCAAGAGTACTGGAGTGGGGTGCCTTGCCTTTTCCGCCTGGCCATGTCATTTCTGTTAAATAGTCAGACTTCTAAGATTCTCAAGTGTATTTTCCCACAGGAGTCTCAAAAGAAGCCTTACTATATAAGGGTTTATCTTAAGAGTTTTTTGGATATGAATTTTGTCTAATGGAGCTGGTTATAAACTGATACATAAGAAACTCTCAAGTTTTTTTTAAAAAAAATTGTATCTGCTTAGACTGAAAGAAAGATATAAAATTAAGAGGGCCTTGGATCCCCAAATCCTCCAAAAAGGAGGCAGCCCTTGTCAGTTCCCACTGCCTTTGTGCTGGATCAGATTATTTATTGCCTCACTTGAGCAAAGTATTTTCTTTCATGTGTCTTAAATTTTCATGTTTCTGGTTTTGAAGGGCATTTTCTTGTTTTTAATATTACTGGAATTGTAAAAACCAGAAGTCTCTAATCCATCATTTTGGTAAGTTGTGAAAGTGAAAGTGTTAGTTTCTCAGTCGTGTCCAACTCTTTGTGTCCCCATGGATTGTAACCTGCCAGGCTCCTCTGTCCATGTAATTCTCCAGGCAAAAATACTGGAGTGGGTAGCCATTCTCTTCTCCAGGGATCTTCCCAACCCAAGGATCAAACCCAGGCCTTCTACATTGCAGGCAGATTCTTTACCATCTGAGCCACCAGGGAAGCCTTAATAATAAGTTTTAAAAGGTTTCAAATAAATGATCACACTGACTTTCAGATTGCAAAACACTAGATATTTTTTACTCTCAAAAATGAGATCTCCTCCTACCCACTACCCAGCATCTACTTTGCTTCAATAGTTTATGAGTTCCTTTTTCTATTTTCTGAATTTGCTCTGTCTTTCTTAAAGTCTATTGGCCAGAACTACACTAAATGTTTCAGAGCAGACATATGCAGTCTTTGTCAAAAATCAGGACAAGGTTTTATCTTCTATTTACTGCAATACTTTTCTTGATGATCATGGAGATGATACTTGTCTTACTAGATTTGGTGTGACTGAAAAATTTACTTAAATATCTTTAGCCATAAATCCCAGAGCAAGGAGATTACATTGCTTCTATTAGAAATGTTTCATGGATTGTGGGGAAAAAAGTAGGACAAAAATATCATATCAAATGTTGTCAGTAGAAATAGTAAATACTGGCAGAATCCCATTTGAAAAGCAACAGAGAATTATCCCACGTTTCCTTTTATTCATTCAATAATGTTAAGCTTAAGGGGGTGAACTGAAGTTACATATATGAAAAATACTTTCATTTGCATTTAGTATTTGGCGACTGGAAGTCAGTGTTACAGCATGTACATATTTGGGATTGTCTCGGATCCCGTGTGAAGTATGTCTCTCCCTGTGCAGCATGTACTGCCATTGTCCACAGTAACTAAGTAAGTACCCGTTGGACTGCATTCCTTGTAAAACAGTCCAATTATGGTGAGCCCAAAGACCTTAGCCCTGGTGCTAATTCCCAGAATGAAATGTTCACAAGATGAAATGGAAAAACATCAGCAGCTCATCCTTTTCTCTGTCATCTTTGTTTATGGAAAGCTAAAAATGTGAAGGAGCTTCCCTTGTTTGTGTTTCCCAAGTTTCGTAGAGACGTATACAGAATTTGGCCCCATGAGTTAGCATTTCTAGACAAGTTCTATACAAATGATTTTCTATTATTCGAACAACTAGTCACTTGTTCTGGATTCAAAATCATTTACTTAGAAAGAAACATACCAACTTAGTCAAGTCATTATCTCAAGACCTAATGTTGAGCAAGGGTGGAATTTCACATTTAGTTGTTTATCAGTCTAGTTTTGTATAGTTTAACAGAGTCAGTGTGTGTCAGGCCTTTATTCCTGATTGTTCTGGTCGGATAATTTTTTTATACTAACTTATGATTATTTCCTTAGTATTCTTCTCTCTGCAATTAGAAGATACTAATCAAGGTTTATAATCCCTTATTTCAGGATTGTGAGGCAGGTCTCATTCTCCAACACTAAAAAAGAAGCAGCTACTCTCCTGGACTCCACACTTGAGAGGGCTCCACTATGGCCCTCATCTTTTAAAAAAAAATTATTTATTTTTAATTGAAGCATAATTGCTTTACAATAGTGTGTTGGTTTCTGCCATCCATCAACATGGCCCTCACCTTTTGACTGTATTGTGAGCAAACTCATCACCAGCACAAGCCAGCAACTATGATCTTTCCATGGCAGAGCATCAAGAGAAATGAAAACCAGGGACCCACAGTTCAACTCTGACGACTTACATAGAACATGGGCTAAGAAGAAGGACTTCTGTAGAAAGCAGCCCACATACTCTTTCTTTAGGATTATTTTCAGGAAGAAGAGGGACAAACTTTGTGAACTTCAAAGTTCATGTAAAACAATTTAATAGGATTTCCTATCACTCGGTCAAAAGGAAATTAGGGACTGTACGCAACAGATGATGACTAAAAGAATTTGGAGGGTCTTAAATGTAGTTATCACTTCATGGGAAATAGATGGGGAAACAGTGGAAACAGTATCAGACTTTATTTTTCTGGGCTCCAAAATCACTGCAGATGGTGATTGCAGCCATGACATTAAAAGACGTTTACTCCTTGGAAGGAAAGTTATAACCAACATAGATAGCATATTCAAAAGCAGAGACATTACTTTGCCAACAAGGTCCATCTAGTCAAGGCTATGGTTTTTCCAATGGTCATGTATAGATGTGAGAGTTGGACTGTGAAGAAAGCTGAGCACCAAAGAATTGATGCTACTGAACTGTGGTGTTGGAGAAGACTCTTGAGAGTCCCATGGACTGCAAGGAGATCCAACCAGTCCATTCTGAAGACCAGTCCTGGGTGTTCATTGGAAAGATTGATGCTGAGCCTGAAACTCCAATACTTTGGCCACCTCATGCAAAGAGTTGACTCATTGGAAAAGACCCTGATGCTGGGAGGAATTGGGGGCAGGAGGAGAAGGGGATGACAGAGGATGAGATGGCTGGATGACATCACCGACTCGATGTACAAGAGTTTGTGTGAACTCTGGGAGTTGGTGATGGACAGAGAGGCCTGGCATGCTGCGATTCATGGGGTCACAAAGAGTCAGACACGACTGAGTGACTGACCTGAACTGAACTGAACTGAAATGTAGTTATGCTTGAATAGTATTTTGTAGTTTTCCCAATATTTTTATTATTTTTCATGTCCATTTGTTTTCCAAAAATAAACATTAGTGAAACACAAAAGTACAGATCTGTGTACTTATCTTGAGGGTCAGCTAGTAAGACTCTGTATGCCTAGCGCTTTGACATTTTTTCTTGGGAGATTAGCCTAAGGAATAGTGTGGGAAAAGGCTGATCTCTTTAAAATAAAAATTCCCATGCAGATAGCCAACCCTATGACTCAACTGAAGTGTTTTTAACTCATGCATTGTGAATTAAATGTTTATAAATGTAGGTTTTTATTTTAAAACTGAGCTTGCTCACCATTTGCATTTGATGCTCATCAGAACATAATATTCAAAAAAATTAAACATACAATTCTGACACATACAAAATTAGCAAGTGTCAAAGATTAATTTAGTTAATTGCTAAAGGCGCCAGAAGAATAAACAAAACTAACTTTAAAATGTTCTGATCTGTGTATTTAATGTGATCCCTATCAAGTTACCCATGACATTTTTCATAGAACTTGGGGCTTCCCAGATGGTGCAGGTTGGTAAAGAATCCACCGGACAATGTGGGAGATGCAAGAGTCTCAGTTTTGACCCCTGGGTCAGAGAGATCCCCTGGAGCAGGAAATGGCAACCCACTGCAGTATTTTTGCTTGGAAAATTCCATCAAAAGAGGAGCCTGGTGGGCTACACAGTCTATGGGGTCATAAAGAGTCAGACACAACTGAGCACACATGCACGCACTGAACAAATAACCCTAAAATTCACATGGAGCTGTTAAAGACCCAGAATCGCCAAAACAATCCTGAGGAAAATAACAAAGCAGGGGGCATATTCCAGACACTACCACAAAGCTACAGTAATCAAAACAGCATGGTGCTGGCATAAGAACAGACATCGGATCAATGGAACAGAAGAGAACCCAGAAATAAACTACACAGTTACGGTCAATTAACCTTTGACAAAGGAGGCAAGAATATACCTTGGCTCCTTTGGGCAAGGGAAAAAGACAGTCTGTTTTTTACAGTCTCTGATTTACAGCTGCATGTAAATCAATAAAGTTAGACCCTTTCACTGTACACAAAAATAAGCTCAAAATGGCTTAAAGACTTAAACATAAGACAGCATAAAACTCATAGAGGAAAAAAATGGGCAAAATATTTTCTGACATAAATCATACCAATGTTTCCTTAGGTCAGCCTCCCAAGGCAATAGAAACAAAGACAAACCAAAAAAAACCTGAATTCTAATCAAACGTATAAACTTTTGTACAGTAAAGGAAACCATAAACAAAATGAAAAGACAACCTACAGAATGGGAGAAAATATTTACAAATGAGATCAATGAGGGATTAATTTTTAAAACATAAAAACAGCTCATATAACTTAACACACACACACACACACACACACACACACACACACACACACACACACCACAATTGAAAACTGGGCAGAAGACCTAAATAAACTTTCTGCAAAGAATACAGATGGCCAACAGGCACATGAAAAGATGCTCAACATCACTAATTATTATAGAAATGCAAATCAAAATTACAACGAGGTGCCCTACCCCCTCACACCAGTCTGAATGGTCATCATTAAAAGTCTACAGAAAACAAATACTGGAGAGGTGTGAGAAAAAGGAATCCTCTGTTGCTGATGGGAATGTAAATTAGTGCAGCCACTAAGGAACACAGTGACTAGAAAACTAGAACACTAGTTTTCTTAGTCCCTCAGAAAACTAAAAGTAGAATTACCATATGATCCAGCAATCCCACTCCTAGGCAAATATCCAGACAAAACTAGAATGCAAAACTTCTTTGTTTATAGCAGCACTATTCACAATAGCCAAGACATTGAGATAATCTAAATATCTTCAACAGATGAATGGATAAAGAAGAGGCAGTATATCTATATCTATCTATATATATACATACACACACACACATATACATATACATACAATGGAATACTACTTAGCCATAAAAACAAATGAAATAATGCCATTTGTATATAGCAACATGGATGGACTCAGGGATTATCATGCTAATTGAATTAAGACAGACAAAGGAAATATCATTTGATATCACTCATATGTGGAATCTATTAAAAAAAAATGATACAAATGAACTTACTCGCAAAACAGAGATTCTCAGATTAGGAAATCAAACTCATGGTTACCAAAGAGGAAAAGGGGGTGAGGAGGGATATATTTAGAGGTTGGGATCAACATAAACACACTGATATATATAAAACAGATAACCACAACAACCTACTATATAGCACTGGGAACTATATACATATTGTATAATAAGGGAAAAGAATCTTAAAAGGAATATAAATATATATATTATTGAATTACTAGGGCTTCCCTAAAGGCTCAGCAGGTAAAGAATCCACCTGCAATGCAGGAGACACAGGTTCGATCCCTGAGTTGGGAAGATCCCCTAGAGAAGGGATTGACAACCCACTCCAGTATTCTTGCCTGAAAAATCCCACAGACAGAGGAGCTTGGTGGGCTACAGTCCAAAAGGGTTCAAAAAGTCAGACACGACTGAGGAATTAAGCACAGACACATAGAATCACTCTGCTATACACCTGAAACTAACATAATAGGCATCGTAAATCAACTATACTTTAAAAAAAAAAAAAAAAAAAACAGAAAAAAAGCTGATCTGATAAAATTAGCATATTTATAAGGAGACATCCATATCCTCATTCTCTCTCTCTGCCACACAAGGACACAAAGAGAACTGACCACCTGCAAGCCAGGAGGAAAGTCCTCACCAGGAACTAAATGAGCAGGCTTGCTAATTTAGAACTAAATTAACCTTGGACTTCCTAGCTCAGAACTATGAGAAATAAATCCCTGTTGTTTAGCTACCAAGTCTGCGGTATTTTGTTACAGCAACCCAAGCAGTCTAAGATACCACACCTAAGGAGGAGTTTTGTTACTTTTTTGTTTCTGTTTTTTGGACCCCAAAACTCCCTCCTGTCATCTCTTATATGCTTCATATTTAGAAAAATACTTTCCTCAGATTTCTGTGCTTTGTTTCTTAACATATAAAGGAGAGATTATGAAGTTAAAAACAAAGACAAAAACTTACTCTTGCCAGCTCTGGAAATTGAAGGGGGAGGACACTTTTTCTCCAGAAATCACCAGATAACCTCTACTTTGATCTCCTCAGCCTGATCAGTCATCCCGGAACAAATAACTGTGACTAGGGAGAGGGATTATGTTCATTAGTTGGGCTCCAGCCACTTGATCCACTGCTAGTGTGAGATGCCCAGGGGAGGTGAAGATATATCTGAATGAAAACTGGGGCAGTGACTAAGGAAAGGGAGAGTAATTTGGAGAGCTAACCACAATATCTGCTCTATCTAAGTCCTCAGAAGACAATAAATGTCTTGAAAAGGCAGAAGAACATGCTAAGCATCTATTTATGCCAGACCCTGTGGCAGGCAATATGTGTATTTCTGACACTGTTGGGGGTATATCTGCTGCTACCGCTGTTTAGTCAGTTAAGTTGTGTCCTACTCTTTGCAATCTCATGGACTGCAAAATGCCAGGCTCCTCTGTCCATGGGATTTCCCAGGCAAGAATACTAGAGTGAGTTGCCATTTCCATCTCCAGAGGATCTTTCTGAACCAGGGGTCGAACTCGAGTATCCGAGTTGGCAGGTAGATTCTTTACCACTGAGTCATGTAGGCAGCCCTGGAGATTATTGACCTAACCTATTGCCTCCTTTCTTTAAGAATTTCCCTGTCCTTAGGGATGGGGTCAGATAGCCTGTTTGTTGAACAAGGGTCAGTGGATCAGGAATAGATATTTAGTCTGGACCAGGCCAATTGTATTTCCTCTCTAGGAATTTTGAAGTGAGTGAGATTCAAGCTAGTCAGTTTCTATGGCTTCTGGGGGCAAATACATAACATTGGAAGCTGTGGGATAGCTGTTTTTTGTATGTATTGATACAGAGAGAAACAAAGAAAGAAAATTTGGGCAGAAAGAGGAGAATGAAATGGATTATGAGCAGGAAGAAGCAGAGTTACGGTAGCTGTTTCACAACAGAGAGGGAAAGACAGAAAAGTTTCCTTGGCTCTTGACGACTTTCACATTCACGGTTCAATTACCCCTTAAACCCTTTATCTGTTGAACACGTTGTTAAATGGAGCCCAAAGACAAAGATCAGTATAATAGATTCCAAAGAATAATTTCCTTCCCTCACCCAATGGTCCAGATAATGAAGTTGAAACAGGAATCTGAGTTCTTGTTCTCAGAGCTGAAGAATGAACTTAACAAACATGCAAACACTCAAATGGCAAGCAAAGAGCAAGCAAACATGATTTACTTCAAAGCTCTCATCATAGACACTGAGAGGGGGTGACATGCCTGAAAAGGCAGGACTTAGAGCAGTTTAAACAGTTATACTAGTATTGATTTGTACCTTTTTGATTGGTTCTTACTTTTAACATATGTCATTTCTAACCAATCAGCTTAAAGGTCACAATGTTTAACTTGACATCTTTGTGGCTTCTTTTGATCTTCAGATTCTTATTTTTCTTAGACATTAAGTCAGTCATCCTGTGACCTTATCTCATGACCTCTGGCCATTTTACAATAGATCAGATGTAAGGGCTAAAGATTAATGATCACCAGTTGTTTTTCCTTCAGACATATGGAACAATTACTACCCTCTCCTGGATCTGAGTGCTGATAGTTTATCAGACCAAGGACACATTTCTCCGAGAGTCAAGAACTCGGGACAAAGGGATATAGTTTTAGGTTAATGGAGTGGGATGTTTATTGAAACAGGCCGAGGTCTCAGAGTTCCCACACTTTGAGTTCTCAACTGCCTAACAATTTCTATCTCAAAGTGAAGTGCTGTGCATGATGTTAAGGGATAACAGGATTGTTATCAGGTAGGTTGCCAGCTTGATCAGGCACCCCTGGTATAAGGACGAGGTTTGCAGAGTAAAGAGATTTCTTCGTGTGAGCCTTGTATTCTCTTCTCCATTCTCACAGAAATAGAAAGATAATTTATTTTCACCTCATGCCAATGAGCAAAGACAATGGGGAGATTCTGATATTTGTGTCCTGGAGATTGAAGGAGACAGATAATGGTGTTCAAGTTTCAGAAGTCTAAAGTCAAGGGGTGTAAGGAGACACCATTGTGATGGTATGCACTTCCACTCCAATTGGCTTGTGGGAACAAAATGAGACCGCTTCCAAAAGTGAGTTGACATGGGTCATCTTCAAAAGGAATCTCCTCCAAAAAGACAGCCTCGGTGGGTGATGGTACATGAAGAAATGGTGGATTCCTAGATGCTCAAAACAGTTATTCAGAAGAGAGCATGCAGCCATGGCCCCTTCCCTCCAGTCCCTCTTTTCCCAGGCTGACTTGAGAGAGACCAGAACAGTGGCTTAATTAACAGAAAGGAGGCAGAAGATGAGTTTCTTCCAAAGCTAATTTTGAAGGGCACCCCTCCCCTCCTTTCCCAGACCTCCATCAATGGTTAAAGCTTGATACCATATAAAAGTTTAGATCATTTATTTCTTTATTGAACTAGCCTCCATCTTTGCAATTGTTAGACTAGATTAGAAATTTTAATGCCAAAACATGACCTAAGAGCAAGTATAAAAGCTATGGATCTACTAAAATTTGATGTTTAACAGTGAGAAAAAAAAATATTTATTTATTTTTTTACCTTTTATCACTGATGGAAGTGTCAGTCATCATTTAAATGACTCTGCCAAGTAGATGTGATTATCTCAGTCAGAATTCTTTTCTCTACTCTGTGATTGAGAAAACTGAGGTTCAAACAGCCTCATGAGAGGGGAGTGACTCATGAAATGGACTTTGCAGGATGAGCAGGCTTTCAGTAAGCAGAGCAGAAAGGTCAGGCATTGTAAGAGAGAAAAGAGTGAAGACGCTGAGGCTAGATAAGGTGTATTCCAGGAACTGTGGGAATCCAATTTGGGACAATATAAGGTCTGTGTAGGGTTAGTGTAAGGTAAGTTTGGAAACATTTTAGAGTAATAGAGTCGCAGTTCTTTAACACCATTTCCCCCCCGCGCCCCACCCCCGCCCCCTTCCCTTCTTTACAATTGCCTCCCTCTCATTCTCTGAAGAAAAATGGAGATATCCTTTCTATGTGAGAATGTACAATTCTCAAAGTAAAGATTATGTGCTGGAATCTCATAAGATATAGGGGGAAATTGCAAGAGCTTTTGAGATAGCTACACCTAGTTTCGAATTCAATGGCACCCCACTCCAGTACTCTTGCCTGGAAAATCCCATGGATGGAGGAGCCTGGAAGGCTGCAGTTCATGGGATCGTTAGAAGTCAGACATGACTGAGCGACTTCACTTTCAATTTTCACTCTCATGCATTGGAGAAGGAAATGGCAGCCCACTCCAGTGTTCTTGCCTGGAGAATCCCAGGGATGGGGGAGCCAGGTGGGCTGCTATCTCTGGGGTCGACTGAAGTGACTTAGCAGCAGCAACATTTTCAAATTCATTACTATTTTAAGAACACATTTTCTCTGAAACTCTATTTTCTTGTCTGTAGAGCAGGGAAATAACCCTAAAGGACTACTGTGAGAGATAAATACAATGCATTAAGATGATAATGAGGCAGAAATATAAAATAGTTGTGTGACTTTAAGTAAATCACAGGTGTTGCAGGTCTCAGTTCCTCAGTTCGCCCATCCAATTGTGTTATCAATAACATTTCCCTGAAGTACCCACCAGTCAAGACTGTTTTTTAAGGCAAAGTAAGGTATTAATTTCTTGCAAAGGTCAAGTATAACTTTTGTCAAAAATGAAATCTTTTGTTTTAGTTACATAAGAAAGGTCCTTTGGGGGATGGTAATAAGGACATTTAAATGGAAAGTTATATTTATTGGGCCTGAGATTTTTTTTAATGGACTTATGTAAAATGAATAGAAAGGTACTTAAGGAAGGTAGGAGCTGTCGGCTTTCTTTCTTAGGAAATCAATACTCATAAAATTCAAGGTTAGAATTGAGAATTGAAAACCACAGTGAGTTTATTTTAAAACATGTAGCCTGTCATCTTTATTTTCCCTTTGGATAACACAGTGTTTATACCCTGAGGTCTATTTATGTTGCTGTAACTCTTTCCCTGACTTTGAAGTGAACTTCGTTCAGTCCTAGAATCAGAATGTTAGGGCTTAGCGATCATGTATTCCAACCCCCTCATTTAAAAAGAGTAAACTGAAGTCAGAGAGGAACGTGAACTGCCCAGACATCTCCTCTGATTCCTCTGAGTTGTCAAACGGAGCCTCCTGTTGTTCTTAACAACGGGGCCCAACCCTGAAAGGGAAGGACTTGTCCTCACGCTGCTCATCCTTCACTTCAGGCCTTGATATTCCATAAATTCAGACAGTGCCTGGTGCTTAGCAGGTACTCTATCTACATTTCTTAAAAAGAAGAATTGTGTTTAACTGTGAACAGAGCATTTCATTCTCAACAGAGCCTGATTATAAAGTCTCTGTCGTTCTTGGAGTGACAGGAGAATCACCAATTGCTGGCTAAAACAAACAAAAATCCCTGCGTTCTCCCAAATGCATGCTCATGGAGTTTCCTGTGTGACAATCAGTTCCAGAAGCAATCAACACCTGCAGTTGAAAGCCTCCTACTCTTGAAACTTCTCATCTGCAGGTTCACTTAAAATCACCATTTCCTCTGCCCAGAGCACTTTGAAACTTCCAGTTCCTCTCATCCAACTGGTGAGCACACAGATGTGTTTTATCACACTTTATTGTCAGATCCACAAACTGCCTAGTTCTTTGGGCTGCCCCATCAGGGCTCTCCAAAGCAAATTTCATTTATGCTTATATTTTAAATCTGTCTGCCCCAAACAAAGCTCAGTATTTACGAGAAGTCTAGTTCTTTTGGTGTGATTCAGATACAGAGGCCTATTTTATTTAAAATAGTTATCCTTGAGGTTATGTAGATTGTAGAATGAGTCATAGACAATGAAAAGGTGAAATGAATAGAATAGAAACCAATGTAGAGGGCTTGTAATAGTGCAGGTTTTGTCTAAAGAGGAGACTGCGAAATCCGCACTAGATGGGGGCTTCCTATGAGTTGTATATAAGAGACCCGCCGTTCCCCTCTTTCCTAGGGTGAGCATTATACTCATTAGTCTTAAAGGGTAGTAATAGGCACTTTTACCTGGAGTTGTAATGAAAGATCCTCCCTCCATGGAATCCCTTTCACTTGTCTCAGGTTCCTCCAAGACCAGTTCTTCCGCTCACTCCACCTCATGCATAGATGATCTAAAGCTGTTCTTTGCAAGCTGAGCTGAGCTGCCCAAGAGCCCCCTGGCAGTGAACTCATAGAAGCGGCTGAGGGAGAACGTTAATTGTGAGGAAAGCACAACGCTGTCTGTTGGACATCACACCAACATTTTATTAGTTGTTCCGACCAAACTACTTAATAAATGGAACTCTTAGGTATTTCTTTGCCTTAGGGGCATGGTGAAAAATATGCTGAGACATTAGGGAATCACAAACCAAGAAAATTTGAGAACCTCTGAACAAACATTAAGAGACTTCAGAAAGGTTACATCTAACAAAGGAGTCAGGGGGAAAAAATCCTAAGCACTCTACCTTTCTATTTACTGTATACAGACTCCTCCATTTGGTTCTACTGCTATTAATATTTCATTGATTATGAACCCTTTATATGTATATCTTATTGTTGTTCCGTATCTACGTGGTGTCCAACTCTTTGTGACCTCATGGACTGCAGCACATGAGGCTTCTCTGTCCTTCACCATCTCCCAGAGTTTGCTCAAACTCATGTCCATTGAGTCAGTGATAGCATACAATCATCTCATCCTCTGTTGCCCTCTTCTCCTCTTGCCCACAATTTTTCCCATCATCAAGGTCATTTCCAATGAGTCTGATCTTCAAATAGGGTGGCCAAAGTATTGGAACTTCAACATCAGTCCTTCCAATGAATATTCAGGGTTGATTCCTTTAAGATTGATTGGTTTGATCTCCCTGTAGTCCAACAGACTCTCAAGAGTCTGTTGCACGTGTCGCACTTCTCCAGCACCACAATCTGAAAGCATCAATTCTTTGGCGCTCAGCCTTCTCTGCATCCCTGGTGGCTCAGATGGTAAATAATCTGCCTGCAATGAGGGAGATCCAGGTTCGATCCCTGGGTAGGGATGATCCTCTGGAGAAAGAAAAGGTAACCCACTCCAGTATTCTTGCCTGGAGAATTCCATGGACAGAGGCGCCTGTCGGGCTATAGTTCATGGGGTCTCAAAGAGTCAGACACGACTGAGCAACTAACACAGCCTATTTTATGGCCGAACTCTCACATCCATACATGACTACTAGAAAAACCATAGCTTTGACTATATGGACCTTTGTCAGAGAAGTGATGTCTCTGCTTTTAATACGCAGTTTAGGTTTGTCGTAGTTTGCCTTCCAAGAAAGCAAGCATCTTTTAACTTTATGGCTGCAGTCACTGTCTGCAGTGATTTGAGAGCCCAAGAAAATAGTCTGTCACTGTTTCTAATTTTTACCCTTCTATTTGGCATGAAGTGATAGGACCAGATGCCATGATCTTAGTTTTTTGAATGCTGAGTTTTAAGCCAGCTTTTTCATTCTCCTCTCTCACCCTCATCAAGAGGCTCTTTAGTTCCTCTTCACTTTCTGCCATTAGAGCAGTATCATCTGTATATCTGAGGTCATTGACATTTCTTCCAGCAGTCTTGATCCCAACTTGTGATTTATTTAGCTCAGCATTTTGCATAATGTCCTCTGCAAAGAAGTTAAACAAGCTGGGTGATAATATACAGCCTTGACTTATTCCTTTTCTAATTTTGAACCAGTCTGCTCTATCATCCAGTTCTAACTGTTCCTTCTTGACCTGCATACAGGTTTCTCAGAAGACATGTAAGGTGGGCTGGTATTGCCATCTCTTTAAGAAGTTTCCACAGATTTTTGTGATCCACACAGTTAAAGGCTTTAGTGTAGTTGATGAAGCAGAAGTAGATATTTTCTGAAATTCCTTTGCTTTCTCTATGACCCAATGAATGTTGGCAATTTGATTTCTGGTTCCTCTGCCTTTTCTAAACCAAGTTGTACATCTGTAAGTTCTTGGTTCATGTATTGCTGAAGCGTAGCTTGAAGGATTTTGAGCATTACACCTTGCTAGCATGTGAAATGAGCACAATTGTATGGTAGTTTGAACATTTTTTGGCACAGATCGTCTTTGAGATTGAAATGAAAACAGATCTTCTCCAGTCCTGTGGTCACTGCTGAGTTATCCAAAGTTGCTGGCATATTGAGTGCAGCACTTTAACAGCATCATCTTTTAGGATTTGAAATACCTCAGCTGTTATTCCATCACCTCCACTAGCTTTGTTCTTAGTAATGCTTCCTAAGGTTCACTTGACTTCACACTCCTCAATGTCTATCTCTAGGTGAGTGACATCATCGTGGTTATCTGGGTCATTAAGACTTTTCTAGGATAGTTTTTCTGTGTATTTTTGCCACTTCTTAATCTCTCCTTCCTTTGTTAGGTCCTTGCTGTTTCTGATCTTTACCGTCCCCATCCTTGCATGAAATGTTCCCTTGATAGCTCCAGTTTTCTTGAAGAGCTCTATAGTCTTTCCTACTCTGTTGTTTTCCTCTATTTCTTTGTATTGTTCACTTAAGAAGGCTTTTTAATCTATCGTTGCTATTCTCTCGAACTCTGCATTCAGCTGGGTATATCTTTCCCTTTCTCCTGTGCCTTTCATTTGTCTTCTTTTCTCAGCTCTTTGTAAAGCCTCATCAGACAACCACTTTGTCTCCTTGTATTTCTTTTTCTTTGGGATGATTTTGGTCACTGCCTCCTATACAGTTTTACAAACCTCCATCCATAGTTCTTCAGGCACTGTCTACCAAATCTAATCCTTTGAATCTATTCATCACCTCCACTGTATAATCATAAGGAATACATTCTTAGGTAGATTATATTTAACTGTATGTGTTCATGTATAGATATTTTTTTCCTAGAGACATCTCCTTAAAAATTACCTGTAAAAGTTAAAGATATGAGTCTCATGTTGTAGAATGTTCTAGAATTGAAGTTGTGGATTTCTTAAATCCTAATTGAAGGCCATAGGGGAGGGGTGTGTTATGGAATCAATCTCATTCTAGGTGACCTCTGTCGACTTTACAAGTTCTTTGATGACTTATCATAGAACAAAACAACAGTGCAGATATTATAGAGGTTTTGTGTTTAAAAAATATTCTAAGATGCTCAGATAAAAGCATTACTCACAGGAAATGCCAAGTATTAAATAAATGATCCCACGGGTTCACATCTGATCCCATTCAATGTAATGAAAACTTGTTAATTAAAACTTCTTGGTAAGAAGTTTGTTCTCATCAGCTATACCTTTTCTTTGAAATTCATTCCTTTTTAATTTTTTTTTTCTTATTTTTGCCATGCCTTATAATTTACTGGCTTTTATAAACTGCAAGGGAGTCATTGAGCAATTACTAAGGGAGACGTGCACAAATATAATTTATTTCCCATCAGGTAAAGGTTGTGTGTGTGGGGGTGTTTACATGTGCCTATCCACTCCCTTTGAGTATCTGTCCATCAAGGAAATAGATGTTAGGAAAATGGCTGATGGTTTAATCTTACCGCTATCAACAAACCAGTTCCATTTTGGTCTGTAATGCTCCCTTATGTTGGCATATTCTCTAAGCAGTATAGGATAATTCAAAGAAATCAAAGTAAATTTCTCTACACAATTCACACAAGCCTTCATAATTATGTGTTTCACAGCATGCCCATGCCTAGGTGACAGTCACCCACTAAGTCTCTATTTGAGGAAACTGTGAATTGGAGAGAGGCTCTTACACAGCATGTTTTTCATAAACTACCCTTTTCCTGATGAAGAAAATAAAACGATCCTCAATCCTAGCAAACAGAGATAAACACAACTGAAATGTTGGCATGCTTCAGTATAGCCTTTGTTGATGCAGAGTTTCTTTTGTACACTTTTTGTTTTGATCATCTCCTTTTGTCACAGGCTCTTTTGGTAACTTTAATTACCATTCACCCCGGTTCAACCACTTAACACTTTTAGCACAAACTGTTTAAAAGGCCAATTTAAAATAATTTTAGATATAAATAAACTGGAATTGTGAGGTATAGGTTTAAAATATTTTTGAAATTTCCATCTAGTATGTTAGATATTTTTATGATTATTGACTCACTAGGTAATTAACTCTAAAGCTCATACCACTCGCTGTTAATATCAGTAATCTTAACATGGATTTTGGGCCAAAAATTTTTGATCACCTATTTGAGTTGGAATAATTAGTTCTGATCTGCTTTTCTATTGGATAACTGTGCTCTTATCCAACATGCTCTTGAAGTCTTATTCAATCATGAAAGCTTATGGTTTCATCTGGGACAGGTAGTTATTGCAATGTGGAACAAGGAGTTATTACCCCATTCTCAATCACTTAAAAATATTAAGTCCCCTGATGTATTAAATCACAACATGCATTCACACACAGAGTTAATAAATATTAGTTAAAGGCTAGTCCTAGATAAAATTCACGAAGTTAGACTGTCTTCTGCTCAAAATAGTTTCTTTTTTGTGTCTTTTTTCTTTCTTTCCTGTGTCCAGGTGATGAAAATCTAACACTGCTCCTTGCAGCCTGAAGAATGTTTCCCACGCCCCACTCAGGCCTCCTTTCCAGGCAAGGCTCGTGCTTTGGACCTTTTCTGAACATCATTGCTGCTGCTGCTGCTAAGTCGCTTCAGTCGTGTCCGACTCTGTGCGACCCTAGATAGCAGCCCGTCAGCCTCCCCCGTCCCTGGGATTCTCCAGGCAAGAACACTGGAGTGGGTTGCCATTTCCTTCTCCAATGCATGAAAGTGAAAAGTGAAAGTGAAGTCGCTCAGTCGTGTCCGACTCCTAGCGACCCCATGGACTGCAGCCTACCAGGCTCCTCCATCCATGGGATTTTCCAGGCAGGAGTGGGTTGCCATTGCCTTCTCCACTAAACATCATTCCTTGAGCCCAATCATGAGCCAGCAGTGGATGTCTTGCTGGCTGAGGGTCCTGTCAGATGACTGCATTGCTAATCTTTTTGCATTTTGCCAAAATGTAAATCACTGGTAAATGTTTCACAAGATGTTGGCAGGCCAGGACGGCATAGAAAGACCCTGAGCTCACCCCCTCTCACTGACGCACCAAAATCAGTTATATGCAAAACAACCATCAATGGAAAAGACTAGATTTTACCAGAAAATATCTTTTTCAACTAAATACATAAAGAAAAAAATCGGTGAGATGAGTAGATGGGTAAACCCACATATAATCAAATCCCAAATCCCATTACCCCCGACCAGTGCGTAGCCCACAAACTGGAGAATAATTATATCACAGAGTTTCTTCCACCTCACATCAGGTTCCTCAGCCTGGGATCCAGCACTGGGAAGACGAGCCCCCAGAGCATTTGGCCTTGAAGGCCAGCGGGGCTTGACTGCAGGAGCCCCACAAGATTAGGGGAAATAGAGACTTCGCTCTTAAAGGGAGAACACAAAGTCTCACATGCTTGATGACCCAGGGCAAAAGCAGTAATTTGATAGGTGCCTGGACCAGACCTACCTGCTGGTCTTGGAGAGTCTCTTGGAGAAGGGGAGGGGCAAGACTGTGGCTCACCCTGGGGACATAAACACCAGACAGTCAGGTGCTGGAACACTCCTGGTAGCTCTTTAATGCCAAGAGCATTCAAAAGTGCTGAGGTGCCTCAGGCCAAACAACTAACTGGGCTGGGGCACAGCCCCACCATCAGAAGACAGGTTTCCTAAAGACTTCCTCAAGAGCCACAGCTGTCTCTGGACAAGCCCCTAGACATGGCCAAGCCTACCACAGGGTCAAGACCTAGCTCTGCCCACCAGAGGGCAGACAGCAGAAGTAGGACCCTGCAATGTAGGCTAGATCCTTCCCTGAGACCAGCTGGGTCTTGCTCCTGCCTGTAGCAGGCCAATTCAAGCTTCAGGACACCTGGGACCCTGAATCCAACTATACCAGGAAACACACCCCCTACCAAAGATACGAACTGAGCTCTGGGATCCACAGGCCCTGCAGTCAGACTCCAGGAACCATCTAACCATCTCTCTCTGCAAGTGTGTGTGTGTGTGTGTGTGTGTGTGTGCTCAGTCATATCCAACTGTTTTGTGACTCCATGGACTGTAGCCCACTAGGCCACTCTGTCCATGTAATTTCCCAGGCAAGAATACAGGAGTGGGTTGCCATTTCCTCCTCCAGGGGATCTAGGGGATCCCAACCCAAGGATCGAACCCACATCTGTAGCATCCCTTGCATTGGCAGATGGATTCTTTACCACTGTGCCACCAACTCCAGGATCTGCTTCACCTGCCAGTGGAAGCAGGGGTGGGCAACAGCCCCCGAGTCTTCAGGACCCTGACTCCATGCACCAGTGAGCCAGCACTAGCCCTGGGCCCCCTAGGGCTCTGTAGGCCCACCTCCTGACCAGAACTGCTAAACAGCAACCAACAGCATCCTCACAGGCAGGGCCTGGCGATCAACCAGACTAGACAGGAACCAAGCTTATCAGACTGCCCACATAGCCTGCCACAACAGAAGGACCCATACAGCCCCCTTAGGAGGAATCTCTAGAGCACACAGCTTTGTCAATGAGAGAGGAATGCACTGCTGGGACACATGTGATGCCTCTTATTGAAGGCTTACTTCTCCAAGGTCAAGAAACATAACTTACCTACCACATACACAAAAATACAAACAGCATCTAAAACAAAATGAGGCAGCAGAGGAACAGGTTTCAATCAAAGGAACAAGATAAAACCCCAGAAAAAGAACTAAGTTAAGAGGAGATAGGCAATCTACTGAGAAGGAATTTAGAGCAGTGATCGTAAAGATGATCCAAGAACTCAGGATGAGAACGAATGCTTCATGAGTCATGCCTCCTGGATTAGTCTCCGTTTAATTAATAGAAGCCTTTTAGGACCTCGACTCCTGAAACAGACTGTGTGGGTATAATAAGGAAGGCAGTGTTAAGTATTTTGAAGCAGTATGGGGGATAGAAAGCCACATCCATATGATATTGGTTTTCCAATATGTTTGGGATGGCCTTGACATGAGAATCTGTAGGCAAGAGATTTGTTAAGGCTGAACTCACAAAAGAGGCCAGTAGCGGAGTAGGAGAAACTAGATAGGCAGGGGGAAGAAGCTAAGCAGTGGAGCAGTTTTAGTTCAAGTCACAGCTCTAGTCTAATCCTATAGGTAGTTGTGCAGAGAGTTTGTCTTGTCCTGGGGGAAAGGAGATGGGCTTTCACTCTCCCACAGCAGTCAGCCATTAGCCACAGGCTGCCCTGTGCGGGATACAAGCACTTCCAGCTCCATGCAGGTACAGCCGAAGGAGCTCCAGTAACCAAAGGAGAGTCTTCTGAAAATTGCAGCTGTGAGCTGCTAAAGTACAACAGAGAGAACTTGAGGGGGCTCCATAAGAAGACCCAAGGGGATGTGGGTGGAGCACCATCTGTATCCACTGTAATGACATAACCTTGAGAGGGTGCATGGTCTTTGAGGCCAGGTCTTGGCAGGCTTGTAGCCTTCTTCCCAGGGGTAATCACAATACCACATCAAGATATGAAATAACACAAGCACCCCAGAAGTATTCCTTGTACCTCCTCCCAGTCAATAGTCCCTTTAAAAAGATAACTTGTTCTCTGATTATAGTTTTGCTTGCTTTTAGCCTCATTTAAATGAACTGTACAGTATATATTCTTCTGTGTCATGCATTGTTACTGAACTTATTGTGAGATTCATCCACGTCGTATCATCTAAATGTAGTTCATTCTTTTCCATTGCTTTGTTGTTCAGTCACTAAGTCATGTCTGACTCTTTGCAACCCCATGGACTGCAGCACTTCCCTGTCCTTCACTATCTCCCAGAGTTTGCTCAAACTCACGTCCAGTGAGTCAATGATGCCATCCAACCATCTCATCCTCTGTTGTCCCCTTCTCCTGCCCTCAATCTTTCCCAGCATCAGGGTCTTTTCCAATGAGCCAGCTCTTTGCATCAGGTGGCCAAATTATTGGAGCTTTCATTGCTTTGGAGTATTCCATTATACAGCTGTTTCACAATTTATTTTAGCACTGATGGACAACAAATTCTTTCCAGTTTGGGGCTGTTATAAGTAACACTGTTAAAAATTTCTTGTCAGTGTATTTTGTGACCCAAATATTTGCGTTTCTGGGATACATGTTAGACAGACACCTGAGAGTAGAGTTGACTGCACAGACTATGCATACATTTAGACATTGCCATGTTTAGTTTCACAGTGATTATGCCATTTTAGCTCTCATTAGCGTGTAAGGGGCTTCCCAAGTGGTGCAGTGATAAAGTAGCCATCCCTCTGCCAATGGAGGAGACTCAAGAGATGCAACTTAGATCCTTAGGTCAGATAGATCCCCTGGAGAAGGAAATGGCAACATGCTCCCGTATTTCGCTTGGAAAATTCATGGACAGGGGAGCCTGGCAGGTTGCAGTCCATGTGGTCGCAAAGAGTCAGACATGACTGAGCACACACCCAACCGTGTAAGAGAATGTCAGTTGCTCTATATTCTAAAAAATGCTTGGTAGCCTCACTCTAACTTTTAGTGATTCTGGGCATGTAGGTTGTTTTCTAAACTTTCATTACATTGAAAATTCACAATTAAAAATTTTGCAGAAACTCTCCTTGAATCTAGTAACAACATTTTGCGAATTGCTTATATTGCTGAATAACTGCTTTTTTCACACATAAAATAAGTGCTAAATATTATTATTTATTTATTCAACTGATAAACTTGTATTTTTAATTTTTAAGTCATATATATCTGAATCAAGATTTCTCTTATATTGTTCATTTCTATATCTGTTTGAATTCTGCTCTAGATAGAGCAAATTTAATTCTATCAACTACTGAACGCACATCTTTTATAAAAAATATTTTATGTTGGCTGGTATTCAGCCTAGAATTTTCTAGCTCCAATTTAAAATAGATGGACCAAAAAGAAAAAAAGAAAATAAAATAGATGCACCTGGTAGAAGTATGTGGAAATACTTTGACATCTGCGTGAATTTAAAGAATTAGAAATGAGTTATTTTAGTGTCAACGGGAAAAAATATAACGTTTTATCAGTGAAGATGCATAAGACTGTAAAAAAACTTACATTTTCCTGTAAGCTGAAACCTGATAGCAAGCAAGAGGGAGGTGACTGTTTGATCCTAGACTATAATTTGAGAAGGTTTCAAGTAATGTGCCCTTCCTCAAATATCAGTGTCACTATGTATCATTTTACTAGTATGACTTTATCTTTTTAAGTGTTTAGAACTTCTACAGTAGCCAATTAATTGCTCTTAACTTAGGTAATCATGATATAGAATCAGATACCATCATAGGTGGCGTCCCAAACCCCCATGTTGTTCAACCACGTGATCTGTATGCAGTTTTTCTCCTTACAGCTGAAGAAAAGATAGTATTTTTTATTAAATGCTGCCTCAAAAAACTGTATATAATTCTATAAAGCATCTTCCCTCAGTCCTTATCAGCTAACACTTCTCTTATCAGTCAACGCCTTATCAGAAATTAGTAGAATCAGCCACAGAGTATATCATTGAGAACAGGTGGTTGAAAGGGGAAAAACCAAGCATAACAGAGGAGAATTGTGTGAAGGGAAAAGAGTGCTGCTCATAAATCATAGAAAAAAGAATAATGAAAGAAAAATTTCCTCATTATTTTAGGATGAGTGTAAACCATATGGTTTCTATCTGTAGGATGCTATGAGATCAGTGGTCTTGGTAAAGCCTATAGATTCCTGGAACCAAATTCACGGAACCAAACAGTGATTAAACAAGAAAAGTATCTTGGCTATCCTGTAGCCATGTTTCCCAAATGGGAGAACTGGAGCTCAGAAAGGGGTCAAGAGCAACCTCAGTACCACACAAAAAATTTCTCTCTCTATCCCCTCACCAGTTTCTTTCCTTTTTTTTTTCTTCCCAGTAACAGAATAATCAGAATTCTTTCTTTCATAAGCTTTTGTGTTTTTAGATTTCTGTGCCCTTGTTCATCCAGCCTCCCCACTTACAGACAACTGAGCTCACAATGGGGGATTGCCAAGACCTTAGTGCAGCTGGGGGTCACGTTCCAGTGGGGAGACTTATGTAAGCAGAGAATAATTACTGCAGTGTAGAATCAATACATTCACGAAAAGTATGAACCAAAACATGCTCCAGCTCCCCTTCTGTGCCTACTGGAATTGCAGGCACACGTATACATAGAAATGATAGAAAATATTTTAGTAGATAATGAATCCACTTTACCCTCTAGGTAAAGAAGATGAACTCAGAAATCAGCAATTTTGAAGGAAGTTTTGATGGTAAAGAGCAGGTATGATGATCTTGCTGGAGAAATAAGAAAAGAGAAAGTAGTAATGTAAAGGCTGCTGCTGGAGAAGGAAGGCTTTATATTGCCTTAGCATTTCCTGAAAAGGCTGGGAAAACCATTGTGTGCAGACTGAACAAGTCAAAGACAGGGAGCAGCCCCTGGGAGCAGTAAGAGCAATTAATTAAAGACTTCATTTAGATAACCTGGGCCAGCTTTCTTGCTCTTCACCCCCATCCTCCACCTTCTGTACAAAAGCAGTTGGCAACAGCAGTACTTGCTCCAGGATGAAGCCTGAAAGACTGTTTCATATACAAAGTGAATCACCTCCCTAGGAGAGTCCTCTGTATGAAGGATAGGACTAGAGATGAAGGAAAGCAGAACCTGAAATAACTTGGAACTTGCAAATCCACAGCAAAGAGAGAGAAGGAAGGAGAACCACTGATTTCCATCATCTACAGGATAAATTTGGGGCACAGCACTCAAATGGGAGTTCTGACACAGTACTCCCAAGGCGGACAGTGAACCAGGTAACATATTCAGACCCTAAATAAAATTTATTTGTATACCTTTCAAATTTTCCCTGCCCAACCCTCCTGTCGAACATCTAAGGCATCTTCTATTTTCAGAATTTCACTTCAGTTCAGTCACTCAGTCCTGTCCGACTATTTGCAACCCCATGGACCATAGCACTCCAGCCCTCCCTGTCCATCACCAACTTCTGGAGTTTACCCAAACTCATGTCCATTGAATCGGTGATGCCATCCAGCCATCTCATCCTCTGTCTCCCCCTTCTCCTCCCACCTTCAGTCTTTCCCAGCATCAGGGTCTTTTCCAATGGGTCAGCTCTTTACATAAGGTGGCCAATGTATTGGAGTTTCAGCTTTAGCATCAGTCCTTCCAGTGAACACTCAGGACTGATCTCTTTTAGGATGGACTGGTTGGATCTCCTTGCAGTCCAAGGGACTCTCAAGATTCTTCTTCAACACCACAGTCCAAAAGCATCAATTCTTTGGTGCTCAGCTTTCTTTATAGTCCAACTCTCACATCCATACATGACCACTGGAAAAACCACAGCCTTGACTAGATGGACCTTTGTTGAATTTAACACAGAATAATAAACTAGGTTCCTATTTGATCTGAAGAAATACATTCCAACAATCCCATTTGATGAAGATACTCAATTATAAATACAAATAGCAATACCCAAACTATAAGTTAATTGAAGAAACTTAATCATGAAAGTGAGTCATTCAAAATATTGAAACCATCCAAAGTTTCTGAGTAGCATGAATAGAAAAATACTACCAACATTCAGACACACCCTAATGTAATCTCAGAATGTCAAACATAAACATAAAATCTTAAGAGTTTCTCAAGAGAAAAAATTAGATAGCCTATGAAAGAGTTCTCTACCAGTTAAAATCAGTAACACTGGATTCAAGTTGACAATGGAGAAAAATTACCACAGTTATGAAAGAAAAGAAATTAACCTGGGTTTCTTCAGCCAGCCAAACTCATGTGGGACAGCAAAATAAATACTTCATTTTTAGATATGCAAGACTTAGAAAGTTTACTACCTATGACTCATTTCTAAAAAATTTACTGAAGAACATAGTTCAACAATACTGAAGGAATCCAAGATGATGTGAGATATAAGGACAATGGTGGCCAAATAAAGCAGTAAAGTGAAATAACATGTCATAATACAACATAATACAAAGAAAAACCTGAAATAAAATAAAAGATTGTTTTGCTATGTCAAGAGTAAAGTCTGGGGAAAGGGATGTGGTAATTGTCTCATTTGTCTAGAGGCAGATATAGACGATGAACATTATTCACCAACCAATTATTAGTATAATTAGCTTTCAATCAGCTCAGTTCAGTCTCTCAGTCGGATCAGACTCTTTGCGGCTCACTGGACTGCAGCACGCCAGGATTCCCTGTCCATCACCAACCCCCGGAGCCTGCTCAAACTCACGTCCATCGCATCGATGATGCCATCCAACCATCTCATCCTCTGTCATCCCCTTCTCCTCCTGCCCTCAATCTTTCCCAGTATCAGGATCTTTTCCAATGAGTCAGTTCCTCACATCAGGTAGCCAAAGTATTGGAGTTTCAGTTTCAATATCAGTCCTTCCAATGGATATTCAGGGTTGATCTCCTTTAGGATGGACTGGTTGGATCTCCTTGCAGTCCAAGGGACTCTCAAGAGTCTTCTCCAACACCACAGCTCAAAAGCATCAATTCTTCCATGCTCAGCCTCCTTTATGGTCCAACTCTCACATCCACACATGACTACTGGAAAAACCATAGCTTTGACTAGATGGACCTTTGTTGGTAAAGTAATGTCTCTGCTTTTTAATATGCTGTTTCAGTTGGTCATAGCTTTTCTTCCAAGGAGCAAGTATCCTAATTTCATGGCTGCAGTCACAATCTGCAGTGATTTTGGAGCCCCCCAAAATAAAGTCTGTCACTGTTTCCATTGTTTCCCCATCTATTGGCCATGAAGTGATGGACTCAGATGCCATGATCTTGGTTTTCTGAATGTTTTTAGTAGGATAGAAAATAATGTCTGAATAAAACCTCTGAAAGCCCAGTGGATTCTCAGGAGACATTTCAAAGGAGAGGCCATTTGAACTCAGTCCTAAAGGCATAGGTATTTGTCAAGTAACAAAGGTGGGGCAGAAGGACGTTCTGAGCAAGTGTCCTCATGCACAAAGGATGCAGTGCTGGACAAAGGCTGAGTTACTCAATAAAGAAGTTCAGTGGTGGAGGAGGGGCGTGGCCTGAGATGTGCTTAGAAAATAAGGTTTTAAACTTTCTTCTCTAAAGAGAAGAAAGGTGATGGACTATGCTGACTTTCTTATCATGCTTTCTTAATTGCCTACTCCTAATCACCTCCAATTTAGAAAAGGCAGAGGAAACAGAGATCAAATGGCCCACATCTGCTGGATCATCGAAAAAGCAAGAGAGGTCCAGAAAAACATCTACTTTTGCTTTCTTGACTATGCCAAAGCCCTTGACTGTGTGGATCACAACAAACTGGAAAATTCTGAAGGAGATGGGAATACCAGACCATCTGACCTGCCCCCTGAGAAATCTGCATGCAGGTCAAGAAGCAACAGTTAGAACTGGACATGGAACAACAGACTGGTTCCAAATTGGGAAAGGAGTACATCAAGGCTGTATATTGTCACCCTACTTATTTAATTTATATGCACAGTACATCATGCAATATGCCAGGCTGTAAGCACAAGCTGGAATCAAGATTACCAGAAGAAATATCAATAACCTCAGATACTCAGATGACACCACCCATATGGCAAAAAGCAAAGAACTTAAGAATCTCTTGATGAAAATGAAAGAGGAGAGTAAAAAAGTTGGCTTGAAGTTCAACATTCAGAAAACTAAGATCATGGTATCTGGTTCCATCACTTCATGGCAAATAGGTGGGGAAACAATGGAAACAGTGACAGACTTTATTTTTGGGGGCTCCAATATCACTGCAGATGGTGATTGCAGTCATGAAATTAAAAGACGCTTGCTCCTTGGATGAAAAGCTATGACCAACCTAGACAGCATATTAAAAAGCAGAGACATTACTTTGCCAACAAAGGTCTGTCTAGTCCAGGCTATGGTTTTTCCAGTGGTCATGTATGGATGTGAGAGTTGGACTATAAGGAAAGCTGAGCACTGAAGAATTGATGCTTTTAACCTATGGTGTTGGAGAAGACTCTTGAAAGCCCCTTGGACTTCAAAGAGATCCAACCAGTCCATCCTAAAGGAGATCAACCCTGAATATTCACTGGAAGTACTTATGCTAAAGTTGATGTGCCAATACTCTGGCCACGAGATGCAAAGAACTGACTCACTGGAAAAGACCCTGATGCTGGGAAAGACTGAAGGCGGGAGGAGAAGGGGACTGTAGAGGATGAGATGGTAGGATGCATCACCGACGCGATGGACATGAGTTTGAGCAGGCTCCAGGAGTTGGTAATGAACAGGGAATCCTGGCATCCTGCAGTCCATGGGGTCACAAAGGGTTGGACATGACTGAGTGACTAAACTGAACTGAACTGAATCACCTCCGAAATGGGTGCTTCCATTGTGGTACTAGTGGTAAAAAAAACCTGCCTGCTAATGCAAGAGACATAAGAGATAAAGTTTCTATCCCTTGGTTGGGAAGATCCCATAGAAGAGGGCAGAGCAACCCAGTCCAGTTTTCTTGCCTAGAGAATCCCATGGATAGAGGAATTTGGCTGGCTACAGTCCATAGGATCACACAGAGTCGGATGCGACTTAGCGTGCACACAATCATCCATTTTGCTCCATGACTCATCATTTGAACTGGTAAATAGTGGTCAGCACAAGACAACCTGATGAAATTTCATCTTCTTTCTGAATTAAGAATGATTTATTTTATTTCAAAATCATTCTGCCTCTCTTACACAAGCTGATTTTCATGTGACTTACATGTGGTGAGTCACATACTTTTACAACTAGGGGGCCAGGGAATCACAGACCCCAAAAAAAAAAAAAAAGAGTGTATAATATTTTAAACTCTCAAGGAAAACAGACTATGGGATAGTACTGATGATCCTCATAACAGATTGATGTGAAATAAATGTGATCAATAGGCAACTCAGACTTACAGACTAGACCAGAGTCATTACAGACCAACATGATCAAGACACCGTGGTATACGCCCTGAGACATTCAATACAGGTTTCATGGTCTTATGAAGAGGTCTGCTTTTACTGGAAGTGACTCATCTTAAGCAGCAAATTATTTTAGTTTTTAATGTTCTGTTATTTACAATTATTTGTGGATATGAATAAGCCTAAGTTGCACACAGAAACTTGGGCAAACACTGTTTCATATACAAAGTGAAACAGTGTATATAGATCATGCTCTTTTTCAGAGTCTATTCAGAACCAGAAGATCGCTAATTGCAACAACATGACACTGAAAGTTGCAATCATCTCATAAAGAATCTATTTTTGCTTAAATGGAAATTGGAACAACAAAAAATACATATAAATTACTAAACATGTAAAAACATTTTACATAGTAAGTATGCTGGTGAGCAGGAGATGAGCAGAGAAAGTGAAGAAGAGTATTTGTTAAGTTCTATAATGATGATAAAAAAGGCAAAATCATGAGTGTTAAAGTGCCAACTTTAAGCATATCTTGTGGTATAAGTCAAGAAGAAAAGGGATTTTTGGCAAAGCAGATCTTTTTCTGACACTGAGAGCACAGAAAATAATTGGCTTCCTTCTGGAGATGTTCTAATCAAATATATTTCTTGAAAAAGTAAAATTACATTCAATATGAATAGAGTATTCATTCATATACTATCATAGCCTCACTGACATCTATATTATAGAAAGTTTACAAATCACATGCACCCCTCACTTAAAATTATATTCTGTTGTTTTTTAAAAAAAAGATTTTGAGAAGCTTGCCAAATCACTGTGAGCACCAGCTTTCTGTTTCTGGGGACTGATATAGACATTTGCCTCCAGTCTTCCCCATATTTTGCCTTTTATGCAATCTCCTAAATATCAGCAGTTTACCAAAGGCAGGAAGATTTAGGGATAAGAGATAAAATTTAAGTCAGTCTATTATGCCACCTTGGAGTATTTCTTATACAAGCGTGCATAGAGAGAGTTTTAAGTAAAAAAAGAAAAAAAATCTCTTTTTATGTAAAAAAACGGGAAAAGATCTTTTTTTTAGGTTAAAAAAATTTTTTTAAAAAGGGAACCAATATCTAGAGTTGATTTATATGGTAATGTATGTCACTCTTTCCCAAGAAATCCAAGAGACAGCTGCCTAATATTAATTAAAGGAAGATACATAATATTTCACTTGATACAACTCAGTGGTACACAGGTTTCCCCCACTACCTGAAAGATCGCTTTGATAACACTTTGCTTTTCTTCAAGACCTACATTAGTATCTGTTTTTGACAACTGAAAGAAATCAAAGAGGATCTTTCACTTTTACAAAAATAGATGAAAAGTAAAAACAGAGTTCAGCCTTCATTTTGCAGGGTAACATCACAGAAACAGCGCACACCCTGAGCAGAAAGAATGATACCAAGGTCCTTCCACGGAACTACACTCAGCATCTCGGCATCAAGCCTCTATAGCTTTGAACTGTGTTTGAGCATCTGTGCTTTATCTTGATTTGTTTTGTGAAACCCTTAGCAAAATATGTCCCAAGATGTCAGAAAAACCTAAGAGAGTTTGTAGGGACGTTACGCTTAGCATAAAACTGGATGTAACAAGCATTTCAATCGTAGTGAATGATATAATGTTTTCATGTGTTTCTTGGTAAGATTTAGTAGGTTAGCTGGGTGGGTCAGGGAATGCTTAAAAACATTCTCATATAAGTTGATGGTAATTGCTTCTTTAGGTCATTTCAGCTTACAAAGTCTTTCATAGGAACACTCTACTTTCCAATGACGGGGGAAGCAAGTATACATTTCAAATTGGATTCCATCAAGAACATTTGCAGGTCCAAGTAAGTTGAGCAGAAGATGCTTTTAAAACATTTCCCAAAACAACCAAACATTAAATGAAAAATCTTATCTGCTTTTTTTTTTTTTTACAGTATTACAGAACTTAAAGTTCTATTTTGTCACAAATTGTAATTGGAAAAGACTGGTCATACTCCTTGCTGTTCACTCTAAGATAGGATTCTTCCAGAATTAAGATAAACCTTAAGCATCTCAATCACAACCTTACACAGTGGGGCCCTTCCTGGAACTTTTCTGAGGAACTCACATTTTCTCTTTGTGCCCCCAGGTTGTTTAGATACTATTTAAGACAGACCAAGCATGAAGGCAATGGCACCCCACTCCAGTACTCTTGCCTGGAAAATCCCATGGATGGAGGAGCCTGGTAGGCTGCAGTCCATGGGGTTGCTAGGAATCGGACACGACAGAGTGACTTTACTTTCACTTTTCACTTTCATGCATTGGAGAAGGAAATGGCAACCCTCTCCAGTGTTCTTGCCTGGAGAATCCCAGGGACGGCGGAGCGTGGTGGGCTGCCATCTATGGGGTCGCACAGAGTCGGACACGACTGAAGCAACTTAGCAGCAGCAGCAGCAAGCATGAAGGAGTGAGGGGGAGACAGACCAAAGCACCAGCAGAAGGTCAATGTTAGGTTGGTAGAAGCCCCTAATCTGAGAACCATGAATTAGAGTTCTCACTGTTCCCCAGGGGTCAGAATTAGGGTGAAACTGGCTGGGATTTACCTAATAATCATCCACTAGCCATGCCTGAGTACCCTTTAAAAGGTTATACGTGTTTTAAAGTAAAGTGCTTCATCATTATCACGAGTGTAGCCCTTTCTTGTCTTCTTTAATCATTTAAAACAGTCTCTCCATAAAGATAGTACACAAAATGCTTTCCTTGATATCTGTATTATGGATGGAAGGGTTTAGAAGTCTACTGAAAAAAATTTTTGACTATCACATCGTGTCTGACATCAATTATATGAGGTCACAAGGAACCAGCCTTAGATGATTCACAATACCCTGCTTTGAAAAATTAATCTAAAAAAAAGGAAGTTGATTGCTCTCTATCTAGCATTTAATGATAGATTAAAAAAAAACTAAACTATAGATGGTGTATTAGCTGGAGAGTATTTGTTGCCTATTTTGTTTTCTTCAAAATGTGTTGCCTATTCAAGTTTCTTTTTTGAAAAATGTCTAAAAAAGTAAGACTGGGAGGGACTTGGTAAGAACTTGTTCCTTCAAGTATTATCTAATTGAGAAGTATCACTACAACCTACTTTACACTTCGCCTGATCATATTTTGTAGAACTTAATATCATTTATATTTCAAACCTTTCTTCGGATTAAAAGATTTTGAGATTCCTTAGAGTTTAAGAAGCTTAATTTTCTGCCCTGTTAATTCCCTCTCTTTCTCTCACCTTTCTTTCTTTTGTGCTATTTTAATTATGTAAAAGTAAAGATGTATTCTATTTGTCATCCAAGCTTAGAGAATCGATAAGTCAACCAAAAAAAAATAGAAATAATAAAAAGATAGAATAAAAAAATAGAAAGAATTCTTTGTTTTTCAAAGAAATTCCAAGAGAACAGATTTTCCTGATTTTTTTCCAATTATTGTTGTAGCATCTATGCATTATATTACATATATCAGCAAATATATTGAAAAAATCTTTGTGTATCTGTAATCTTTCCTGTAATAGGTAAATATGAATGTTACACAGTGGTTTTTTGGCATTTAATTTAGCATTCTTATGAAAATAATGATCTCATTCAAAGAAAACTGTCTTTAATTAAAAGATAAAGCATGTTTTTTTTTTTTAAAAAAAGCTATTTCATTTCAATTTCTCTGACTTAAGGGAGTGAAAACAATATTTTTATGTGTGAAAATTAAGACCATTTAAAAATATTACTTAGAAATTATATTGTTATTCTGGAAGATACATTTTGTTTTAATAAACTGAATACCTGCCTATTGCATAAAATAGAAAAATACAAAGATTGAGGATGTGACATATCTCCCAGAGAATATTCCTAGCAACGTCTCAGGACATATTCTTTCAAACATTTTTCTCACATTACACACAAAAATATAAGTGTCGACCAGAGTGCTTCCATGTACCCTCCCTGTGGCTCTGGTTTCTTCACAGGGTGGTGCCCCATGTCTACTGGAGGCATGCCCAGATGGAGGCGCTAGACAGTACAACCTCTTGTGGTCTAGACTCTGCAGTCACGTATCATCATGTCCTCTGTATTCTATTGGCTACAGACTCTAGACAGTAAGAAATAATGTTTTTTGTTGTAAGACACCCAATCCCTGGTATTTGTTGTAGCAATCTGAATAGACTAAGACAAGTGACAATTTAAAATGTCACTGTTCGTAATCATTAGATAAAAGCATTAAAACAGCTATAAAAACTGTGTATCTATGGAATTTTCAGCCAATTAAGATGGTAAAGAAATATCAATAGCTTCAGATGACATATTTCTAGATCAGAGAGTACAATAATTGTTGTTTACATGAATGCCACAAAGGAAAAAGAACAACTTATGATTAATATATACTCCTTTAAAAAGGCGTAAAAATATGGAATATATTTTTAAGCGTCCATTAAAATACTCAAATAAAAACAAGGTATAGTGCGAAGGAGTAAGTCAAAGCTGTATATCGTCTCCCTGCTTATTTAACTTATATGCAGGGTACATCATGCGAAATGCTAGGCTGGATGAAGCACAAGGTGGAATCAAGATTGCAGGGAAAAATATCAATAACCTCAGATATGCAGATGACATCACCCTTACGGCAGGAAGCGAATAGGAACTAAAGAGCCTCTTGATGAAAGTGAAAGAGGAAAGAGAAAAGGTTGGCTTAAAACTCAACATTCAGAAAACTAAGATCATGACATTTGGTCCCATCATTTCACGGCAAATAGATGGGGAGACAGTGGAAACGGTGGCAGACTTTATTTTCTTGGGCTCCAAAATCACTGCGGATGGTCACTGCAGCCATGAAATTAAAAGATACTTGTTCCTTGGAAGAAAAGCTGTGACCAACTTAGATAGTGTATTAAAAAGCAGTGACAATACTTTGCTGACAAAGATCCACATAGTCAAAGCTATGGTTTTTCCAGTAGTCATGTTATGAACATGAGAGTTGAACCATAAAGAAAGCTGAGCACCGAAGAATTGATGCTTTTGAACAGTGGTGTTAGAGAAGACTCTTGAGAGTCCCTTGGACTGCAAGGAGATCAAACCAGTCAATCCTAAAGGAAATCAGGCCTGAAGCTGAAGCTGAAGCTGAAGCTCCCATACTTTGGTCACCTGATGGGAAGAACTGACTCATTGGAAAGGCCCTGATGCTGGGAAAGACTGAACGCAAGAGGAGAAGAGCCCAATAGAGGATGAGATGGTTGGATGGCATCATCAACTTGATGGACATGAGTTTGAGCGAGCTCCAGGAGTTGGTGATGGACAGGGAAGTCTGGGGTGCTGCAGTCCATGGGGTCACAAAGAGTTGGACATAACTGAGTGACTGAACTGGACTGAATAGTGCTTAAAAGAATGAGCTACAGACTAGGGCAAATTCAAGTATACTGCAACACCTTGTTTCCTGACAACATGGCAGACGAAGCCTAAGTAGAGTTATTTAGAAGCTAGATCCCCAACATCTTGTTGGTGGGGACTTATATTATATTCTGTTTATATTAAGAATATAATAAGACAAGATAGAAAAGGATTAGGTGTTGAGAACGGGAGTCCAAGGAACACAAAGGAAAGTCTTGGAGAGTAACATAAAACTACATATAATTAAATACCACAAGAGGAAAAAAGGGAATGATTTCTCTTGTTTGGAGAATTTGAAGGTGACTTTTTAAGGAAGTAAAATTAGAGGATGAACCAATTTGGATAAGTGGAAAGCTTCCTAGGAAGGAAGAGGAGGCCAGAGAAAGGCTGGCTATGGGGTAAAGTGTAACTAAATGGGGGTCTTGAGGAGCTGTGAAAAATAAAGTCAGACAGATATTACAGAGTAAAATTAGGAAGGCCTAATGGTCTGTTGGCCTGATGTTTTGCCTTCTCTAATCATAGAATCTCTTATCTTGAAGAGAGACTATAGGTATTGCTTATTCTAGAAGCTTTTTAAATCTTTAATGATAGCAGCCATTACTTGAAGGAAAAGAAAAACTAACTGCCTTCTTTCAAGTCAGCTTGGTGACATAATATCAAACTCTAAATTCTCCATAATGCCACCCCACTCCAGTACTCTTGCCTGGAAAATCCCATGGATGGAGGAGCCTGGTAGGCTGCAGTCCATGGGGTCGCTAAGAGTCGGATACAACTGAGAGACTTCACTTTCACTTTTCACTTTCATGCATTGGAGAAGGAAATGGCAACCCTCTCCAGTGTTCTTGCCTGGAGAATCCCAGGGACGGCAGAGCCTGGTGGGCTGCCGTCTATGGGGTCGCACAGAGTTGGACACGACTGAAGCGACTTAGCAGCAGCAGCATGTTGATTTATAATTTGAAATGTAAGATCATGATTACTTGTACCCTTTAATCATACTACTTTCTTTCCTTTTATTCATATGCCATGTCACCTTATGGTCTTTTACCACTGGACTCTTGTGGTTGGAACATCTAACCCCTGTAGCGATTCTGGTGCCTACTCTGGACTTCTCTGCATACATGCTAAGTTGCTTCTTTGCGACTCTATGGACTGTAGCCCACTAGGCTCCTCTGTCCATGAGATTTCCCAGGCAAGAATACTGGAGTAGGTTGCCATTTCCTCCTCCAGGGGATCTTCAGACCCAAGGATCAAACCTTATGTCTCTTATGTCTCCTGCATTGGCAGATGGGTTCTTTATAAGCCCTTATATGAAAGTAGCCATTGTGATTAAAGCCCAGGCTTGATGCAGAATTGTCTGCATTTGAATGCTCTCTCTGCCACATATTAGCTGGATGACACTGGGCAAATTACCTAAACTCTTTGATCCTCGGTTTCTTCATTTCAAATTAGAGATGGCAAAAGTACCTAGCTCAAAGAGTTGTTATGAATAAGTTAATAATATTCAATAAGTTAATACAGATAAAGCACTTAGAATTGTGCCTGGCACATAGTAAGTGTCACTATTACTATTATCTGTAACAGGAAGAAAAAAATGTTCACCTAATATTTACCATAACTATTTAAATTTAAATTAAAAAAGTAGGACTCTTTGTGACCCCATGGAGTGTACAGTCTATGGAATTCTCTAGGCCAGAATACTGGAGTGGGTAGGCTTTCCTTTCTCCAGGGGATCTTCCCAACCCAGGGATTGAACCCAAGTCTCCCGCATTGCAGGCGGATTCCTTACCAGCTGAGCCAGCAGGGAACTATACTCCCCATATAAACATATTAAACTTTTTAGATTATTTCAAATTTAAGTTGCATTTTAAGTGGTTCTTGGAATAATAATTTAGCTTTAAAAGGACTTCAAACACCTTTAACACAATGTCTCCTTTAATGCCACAGCAAAAAGCCTGGCATGGAGTAGGTTGCAGTATCGTCTCAACAAACACTTGCTGTGTGAATGAGCGGCTCTGAAAATACCAAACAGTCAAAAGACAGACCAGCAGTTATTGTACTAAGTAGAGATATTGTGAGTGCTTTGGGAACACAGAAGAGGTGGCTATAAAGGCAATGTGGGTAGGAGGAGGTCTATGAAAGCTACCTAGAAGCAGTAACACTCAGCTGAGGCCTGAAGTATGCACGGGAGTTGGCCTGATGAAGAAGCAGCTTAAAGGGCCTGCTGCTGCTACTGCTGCTAAGTCGCTTCAGTTGTGTCTGACTGTGCGACCCCATAGACGGCAGCCCACCAGGTTCCGCCTTGCCTGGGATTCTCCAGGCAAGAACACTGGAGTGGGTGGCCGTTTCCTTCTCCAATGCATGAAAGTGAAAAGTGAAAGTGAAGTAGCTCAGTCGTGTCCGACTCCTAGCGACCCCATGGACTGCAGCCTACCAGGCTCCTCCATCCATGGGATTTTCCAAGCAAGAGTACTGGAGTGGGGTGCCATTGCCTTCTCCCTAAAGGGTCTAGACAGTCAATACTATTTACGGTATTATTTCTGGCCAAACTATTCAAAACAGAGAATTAGTTATTGAGAATTGTTCAGTGATGTTTATGCTGTAATGCACATGTGGTATTTCACTTGACCACCTATTGTTCTAACTGATATCAAATTATTCTAAATAGGTAGAGATCCATTGTAATCCAGATTAAAATTGTAAAATTTTAAAAATTGTAAAATTTGAAAAATCTAGCTATTTTACTCAGTGGTTATGGTGTGCTGGCCTTGTAATGAGCTTTTGCAAATAACTCATTTTAAATAAACTCATTTAATCCATCTAAACTTCACTAAAAGGAAGTTCTCTTACTGCTCCACCTTGATAAACCAAGTAGTAGAAACAGGATTTGAACTCAAGGCTACCAAGTGCATCCTCTTAATTATTACACTAAATGAAGTTTTGGATTAACTACTCACTAGAAATTGTCCTATTTTCCTTACACGTAATTTGAAGAAATACACAGGAGAAATAACTCCTTTAATGATATCAATTCATATTTTCATTTGTAAACTGTTACACAAAATGTAATTTATAAGTTTCTTCTTGAAACTATAAAGATGAACCCATCACAAGATTTCTTGCTTGTCAGCAGTGTTCTCCACCTGTAAGTGCTTACACATCCACATTTTCGTTTGCTTTTTTCCCCTAGAGGGTATAGAAAACTACTTGAGTAACGTGTATATCACTTTCTATAATCTTTCCACAGAACGCTGCATACTTAAATCATTAAAATGGATTCTGGGTATGGACTCAAATTTTTTTAAAAAAAGAGAAAAAACTTCATTTGTAAATATCTGGAATAATAACAAATGTCTAAATGGTGATGGACAGGGAGCCCTGGCGTGCTGTGATTCATGGGGTCATGAAGAGTCGGACACGACTGAGTGACTGAACTGAACTGAACTGAGATGTGAAAGTGAAACTGAAGTCGCTCAGTCGTGTCCGATTGATTCTTCATGACCCCGTGGACTGTAGCCTATCAGGGTCCTCCGTCCATGGGATTTTCCAGGCAAGAGTGCTGGAGTGGATTGCCATTTCAAGTCCAAAACATATTGAAAAATCTGCGTTAAAAAATCTAGCATTCATCAAACACTATCTTTCAATAAGGAAGTAGAGAACTCAAGTTCTTTCTTCTGTTAAAGCAGCGTCATTTTCAGGCTTCCTTTGCAAAAGGAGTTGAATGCATGAAGACCATCTGGCTATGCTATTGTTTCCCCTTATATATTAACAGATGTGAAGAGCAGGCCATTTGACCCCTCTACCTTCACCACTAGCTAATATGACCGTAATCCTGATCATATGACTGTATCATTCCGAAGACTTCCCCCTTTACACTTTTCTCTCCTAAGACGTTTTGTTTGCATATATCCCCATTATTAACAATGAATCACAGTGTTGGATCCCATCAGGTTTCCACTGATGTCTAGTCACTTCTGTATTCTTCCAAATCAGAGGCTATAACTGGCGCCATCAGGAAATAGAGGTCATTGCAGCAGCAGTGACTTTCAAGCAATTTGCTAAATTTAGCAGTCTAATACTTTTCACTCTAATGAAAATTGTGGACTATAATTATAGAATGCTGGAACAGAACAGGAGCTTAAAGGTCATCAAGTCTAAACCCCTTGTTTTTCTGAGGAAGGTGTAGGGGCCAAGACATTGCCTCTGATTTGCTTGAGGCCACAGAACTTGTTGGTAGTAGAAATGGAACTTGAACTGAGATTTGCTCAGCCAGGAGGGTAATGTTCTCACTACACAACAGATGCTCTGTCTCTCGTGATCAGTCTTACCTAAGGAGATCTCACAGCATAAATACAGCTGATATTATTGGTTGTGGCTTACCCTCCATGGCCATTCATCAGTTTGGTAGCTGGATCTGAAATAACTAAGGTGTCTGACTGATAAGGTACTCCAAGAGAAATGAAGTGACTCTATATCCAAACCCTGCCCCCAACTCTAAAAACTTCCTGCTTTATGTTCATCAATAATGAATGGCCCATCCCTGCAATACTCAGAGGGAGCTTACAATGCACTTTTGAGCAGCCGCTTAGTAATGTACAGTGGATAGAGCCTTTCTTTCAAATCCCAGGGCAGCAGGTCCTTCAAGGCTAGCATTGCATTTTCAATTAGCTGCTGAGTGAATGCTTGGCATGTGTATATTAGTGAAGAGCCACACAATTAGCTTGTTCCTTTCTGTATTGTGCTGAGAGGATCTAAGGGATTGGTGGGGAACAGGCAAGCCATGCATCACTGTGGATGTTGAAGAAGAGAGTTATTCAGACCTTGGCATCTTCACTTGCTCGCTCTGGAATTACAGCTATTTATTACAAAGCACTCTGTGTGGCTGGGTGGAGTGCGCCTGAGGAAACACATCCCAGACACCACCTGGGGTTCGTCTTCCTGAGTCCTTCACATCTCTGACTAATTCTCATCATTATTATGGAGCCAAACAGTCCCAAAAAGATACAGTTTGCTGTGCCTTTATTCCAGAGTCAGATTGCACCTGAAGCAGCTGAGCAGGTAAGTGGAACTGGGTGGGGATCAGTTCCTATACATAAGTAATACAGACATTCATTCTTGTTATTAATTAAAAGCTTCTCTACGTCTTGAATTTGCCTAACTTTGTGACTTTCCAGAATATGTGAATGAGAAATAAGTTTGCTTTCATATGCACTTGTATTTGAGTTTCACTGAAGAAACTATTGGCTAAATGCAGTATTTCATGTGATACAAAATTAGCACCCCTTAAGGAAAAATGATCACGTTACCAATATAGATTTGGATCCAAAAATCTGTTTGCTTTTGCTTATTGAAATAACAGCTTCAATATTTAGAGAAACTTATACTAATTTTCAGAATTAGAAGGCTTTTATTTTTTTATTTATACAAATCAAAATATTCACCTAACAATGAAAGCATTAAATCTCAGTAATTTCAGATCATGGGCTTAATATTTTTTGTTTTCATTGTGTATCAAAAGCAGCAACTATAAATATATGTAATACAGGATCATAGGTATGTGTATAATTTAAAAAACATTTTATTCAGATATTAAAAATAGTATTTTAACACAACCTGGATATTTTTCCAAGTTAAATATATCTATATATTTTTATTTCTATCTCTTTCTGTCTTCATGGGAGGCTGGTGTACTGTATCACCTTTCATATTCAGATTTACTTAGACTCTTGATTCAATGCAACTAGTAAAAAGATCATTTGTAATAAAATTTTTGCCTATATAATTATTAATTTCTTAAAACTTGACTTATTCCTGAGTCCTTTTACAAATATTATATACAAAGTCTTGAAAATAATTATTGAATCTGAGACTTTTATCTTCCTAGGATGTTTTGATAATCTGAAGTAGATTCACCCAAACTCAAGCCAAATAGATGCAACCTTGAATCTGTATCTATGTTAAATGGAGCATTGGTTCTATCCTGGACAAGATATTGTTAGTAAAATTTATCCACTATTCTACTAATTTGGGAATTTACTTACATATGTAAATAATCAAGGATATATTAGAAATTCTAATAATATGTTCCTGTAACTCTTAAAATAAGGGGAAAAAACCACCACAAACCAAATCTATTAGTTTTAAATGAATTACATACTTCTGTAAGAGCCATGTTCATTCTTTGTTAACTTGTTCTAAACAATAATCTAGAAAATAAGAAAAGTTTAAAATATTAATTGAAGTTAAGTATGTATGCTGTTAAATTTAACCCACTGGAAATTTGAGTTTTCTAAGCTGCTCTTGGGAGAAGGCAATGGCAACCCACTTCAGTACTCTTGCCTGGAAAATCCCATGGACAGAGGTGCCTGGTAGTCTGCAGTCCATGGGGTTTCTAAGGGTCGGACATGACTGAGCAACTTCACTTTTACTTTTCACTTTCATGCATTGGAGAGGGAAATGGCAACCCACTCCAGTGTTCTTGCCTGGAAAATCCCAGGGACGGGGGAGCCTGGTGGGTGCCGTCTGTGGGGTCGCACAGAGTTGGACACAACTGCAGCGACTTAGCAGCAGCAAGCTGCCCTTACCCTGTTTAGAAATAAGGGTAATGGATCTTGAAAGCACCATCAATGTACGAGGCTCCAAGAGAGCCACTGAAATTAGCAAGTCATCCCTGTACCTTCACTGCACTTCAGCCTTAATATTTGGTGGCATCATTTGATTACATACAACTATTTCTGTTCTGTGAACATGTAGTTTTTGATTAAAGAAGGTGATACTAGCATCTGCCAGTTCTACTGTCTAACTTTTTTTTTATTGAAAATAAAATTAGTGAGCAACCTACTGTGTGCCTCCCAGAAATTTACTCTCTATATTGGGGAAAGATGAGGATGGGATAGGCTTGCAAGGTATAGAGCAGCCTGGAGCAGCAACTGACTCTGACCTTAGCTGGTTCTTTATTGTTCCCAGATCAGGAAAAGAAGACCTACACCAGCATCACTTGTGATTCTCAATGAACATAACCCTCCAGGTAAAGACGCATAATATCTTATGTACCAAAGCAATAGAATTGTTTGAAGAACATCAAAGAGCATGCCATTGTCAAAAGATTTCAATTCTGTTTTTCAGTTAGACATAATCTAACAAGCTAATATAAACAAAATCAGAAATAGATACTATGAAAACTGTCTCATCTAACTGCTTTTCCTCTAGAATAACTTATTGGTGGTGATATACTATGAAATGTTTTGTTAGCATTCACAGTCATGTGTTCAGGTGTTTGTATAGAACCTGGTTCAGTGCTTATTAATGAGCCTCGTGGAAAGTTGCTTAATTAGGTTTCATAGCTCAAATTACAACCCTGGAGATGCTTATATCTTTATGGAGTAGGTTTTTTAATTTATCAAAGGTTGTCACGGGGTGGGCAATGAGCCACAATTGGATACAGCTTTGATGCTGATGTCATCTCTGAATAATGCAACTGACAAGTAACCAGATCAATTTTCAGCACTGCCCATTTGAGAGCCATTCTGAAGAGTTGCATCCATTTGTTGAGGTTTTATTCTCCATTTCCCATAAAAAGTAAAGCTGCATTATTATTCCTGATAAAGGACTATGATCTGCAATACACAAACAAGTACTTATTGAATGGGGGTGATTTTAATCTCACATTTAAGTGCTGTTTCTAGAAACAAAAGACAGCAAAGCTCACAGCATTAATTTGTAACCAAGCAGGACTTGTTGTTGGATATTTTGCAAGTATAAACAATAAGGGTAGATTAAATGAGTTTGCATGAATTGTAGTGAATGATTTGTTTTAAATTATTTCACTCAGGTGAAAGTCTTTGATTTTTTTCAGATCCCTTTCTAATTAGAGAAACATATTTAAGATAAGAAAGTAAAATTTTAATAGAATATTAGCCATGGAGCTCAAATACAGAAAGCTGTTCATTTAATGGGAAATAAATTAGCAAATTTATTCCTGCTGAAAACAAAGAATTGTAATTTGATCCTGTATCTTTGAAGTGCTAAGCATTTTAAAATCATTTTTCAGCATGTTATCTCAGTAAATATTAACTTATATTTGGTTGAATAAAAGGTGCAAATGATATGTACCTATAGTTTACAGATAAATGAATAGGTAATTTTAGAGCAATTTTCTGTCACTGCCTTTGCTCTAGTGGCTGACTTCTCCTAGAACCTCTCTATGCTAACCTTGAAAAGATGGCTGACTTCTCTACAGTGTCCTAGAACCTCTCGATCATAACCTTGAAAAGACGTAACAAGAAGAACAGAATCTTCATAATTTCATCTGTACTAAATGTTTCTTCCCTATCGAACAGTTCTTTGTTTCAAATATTATATGAACACTCTATCAAACAAATGATAACAGCAAAAACAAAAAAAAAAGCTAATTGTTAAATGAGCTTTTAAAAGCAGTTGCTGCTTGTTGTCCTCAAAAGCAATGTGTTCTTTGACAATTAAAAATCAGGTGCAGCTTTAAATTCTGGCAAATAAACAAGTCTCTTCAATGTACTGATTGCCCATGACCCATATGAGTATTTTGGAATCACCTATCATTAATGCTGTTTAAAATTCAAATCTCTGAAAATATTTATTGTCAATTACTGAAGCAAAGGAAATTAAATTTTCCATTTTAAAGACATGATTAACAGATCTTTCCAATTCATATGATAAGACTGATATAATCATTATTAAATGAATTAGATATAGCTTACTATAAGGAGTTTGCAGAAATAGTCTGTTATAAAAGAATATTTGAAAGAATGATTTAATTTTAGATTAGAAATACATACGCATTCTGTTTACATTTGATAGAAAGATATTTCAACATGTAAACCAGACTGTTTCCAAGTTCATCTTTGCTTGTGTAAACACATAGATGAGGAGGGCACCTGATTAAAATTCCAGGAGCAACAAAAAGGCACATCAGTCTCTTTCTTACCAATGGCCTAGAATTCTCAGCAGTAGAAGCACCACAGAAACATTTGTATAACCTGTTAAGGATGTATCCCCCTCCAGCAGAGATTAGTTAATTTAATTCAAAGTAATGGGACACAAGACAAAAAATATTAAATTGAAAGCATCATACTTAAAAAATTTAAAAGTGAAGGGTGTGTCTTTATGGTGGAGAGGGTTGGAATGACTCTAAACAGCCAATGGTAACAGAAAGATACTAGAAGCCAGAGATGTGGGTGTAGAGGCACACCATAGACAAATTTCATCTTTTCAAATGTTTTCTAGGGTAATGTTTAAATCTAGAAATTGTGTATTTAAAAAGGTGAGGAGGGAGTTCCATGGTGACCTAGTGGTTAGGATTCTGGGCTTCACTGCTATGAGTTCAAATCCCTGGGGAACTAAGAATCCCACAAGTCACAGAAGCATAGCCAAATAAATAAATAAAATTTTAAATGGTGATTAAATGAATTTCTGTTGATAAGAGTAAATGAAGAGTTATTTTAGAATAAATAATTTTTTTATAAAAAACTATATTAATTCCTAAAATTATTTGGTATTGAAAATTAGAGAGCTTCTAGGAGAAGTCAGCCACTAGAGCAAAGACAGTGACAGAAAAATTGCTCTAAAATTACCTATTCATTTATCTGTAAACTATAGGTACATATCATTTGCACCTTTTATTCAACCAAATATAAGTTAATATTTACTGAGATAACATGCTGAAAAATGATTTTAAAATGCTTAGCACTTCAAAGATACAGGATCAAATTACAATTCTTTGTTTTCAGCAGGAATAAATTTGCTAATTTATTTCCCATTAAATGAACAGCTTTCTGTATTTGAGCTCCATGGCTAATATTCTATTAAAATTTTACTTTCTTATCTTAAATATGTTTCTCTAATTAGAAAGGGATCTGAAAAAAATCAAAGACTTTCACCTGAGTGAAATAATTTAAAACAAATCATTCACTACAATTCATGCAAACTCATTTAATCTACCCTTATTGTTTATACTTGCAAAATATCCAACAACAAGTCCTGCTTGGTTACAAATTAATGCTGTGAGGATTGCTGGAAGAGAAAATCAATCTCCCCCAAATTTGGCTGTGGTAGAGGGAGTTCAATAAACATCCCCCGTTTTACATTACATGTCTAGTTTCACCTATTAGATCTACAACAAACTTCTAAATGATGCCAAAACTACTGGATGCTTCCACACTTTTTGCTCCACATATTCTTAGAAATGAGGAGTAAATACAAAAGTATTTTCTCGTATGCATCATGTTCCTAAAAATTACTTAACATAAGACATATGAATTCAATAGCTTAGTATCTCCTTTCAACCTTGAGAGTAAGTCTATTCGTAAAGACAACTGGGATTTCCAATTGACTGGGCTGTTTGTCTCCACACACTGAAAAAAGAAGCCATAGTTCATTGTGGACGTAGCGTGTGACTTTCTAAATGAAGCTTTCATTTCAGGAATCTGACAGTAAGTTAATTAATAAGATTTTCAAGGCTCTCAATTTAAAATCCTGAGACACAGGAGAATATTGCCGGACTTATTAGACTGAGTTGTTCAAACAGAGAGGCTCCAGGAATTTTTGATGATGGGAGGTTTTGCAGGTCATCAAGTTAGAGTGAAGGTTTATTTGTAGTGTTAGGGCATTCATATGCTCATAATCTCTCTTCATGGAGACCCTCTGTTTTACAAAATGAATGATTTATAGTCCAAAGGCAATAGGTACTTTGAGTGCAAGTTCCAGAAATCACACTGAGGACTTTCCTGGGAATATTAAGGATGAAGAAGACATCTCAGCCCCAGACCTGAAGGGTCTTGTCATTCCCAGGGACCTCCAATCAAATGTATTCAAGTAAAAGTGTGCTGGACCCAGAGTCCATACAGTTTTGTTTCATTCTTTTTTCTCATCTTCTTTGAGAATAAGGTTGTAATACCTTCTGATCCACAATTATTGTTCATTTTCCAGCATTTATTTTGTCTTATGAATATTAATGACAGTACAGAAGAAAGAAAGGGCCAATGTTTGTAGACTATTCAAGGTTTAACTGGTATTAATTTCTAATGACTGTCAGAAAAGCCTGTTTTTTTTTCTCCTCAGCAGTTATTTTTACGAGTTATTGAATGTCAAACCATGCTCAATGATTTAAACATAAGTGATGCATGTGGCTTTCAGAGGTTCATATACTGTACAATTGATTGATTTATTTTCCCATAACTGTTCGGTCTGTGCAGCCTAATGGCCCAATCAATAGGAATAATTGTGAGCCAAAGATGAGGTTCCTAAGTCGCTTCAGTTGTGTCCGACTCTGTGCAACCCCATAGACGGCAGCCCAACAGGCCACGCTGTCCCTGGAGTGGGTTGCCATTTCCTCCTCCAATGCATGAAAGTGAAAAGTGAAAGTGAAGTCGCTCAGTCGTGTCCGACTCTTAGCGACCCCATGGACTGCAGCCTACCAGGCTCCTCCGTCCATGGGATTTTCCAGGCAAGAGTACTGGAGTGGGGTGCCATTGCCTTCTCCGTCGAGTCCTTAGTCATGTCAAAGTCTACTATACTTTGTATTCAAAGGACTGGTATAATCTTTAAACTAAATGAAAGCAAAATGAAAGGGGCAAGTTATAAAACTATGAAGTAGTGCTGCCTTATATCAGCAGGATTACTACTTTTGCCCACTTTGAATAATAGTATGGGCTTCCCTGGTAGCTCACATGGTAAAGAATCCACCTGCAATGCAAGAGACACAGGTTTGATCCCTGGGTTGGGAAGATCTCCTGGAGAAGGGAATAGCTACCCCAATATTCTTGCCTAGAGAATTCCCTGGACAAAGGAGGCTGGCAGGCTACAATCCATGGGGTCACAAAGAGTTGGAGACACCTGAGTGAGTAACACTTCCACTTTCATATACTGCTGACCTTTTATGTTGATTTTGATTAGAAATACCTTAGTGAAATATGACAGAATGATGATAAGTTCAATTCACTTTCTTTTTCTTGGCCTCTGTTTTCCTACCCATGGATAATACAGAAAGTAAAATAACCCTAAGGTACTTTTGCACAATGCAGAAAGGCAGTATTCGTAGTGGGTAAAGCAATGCCTTTGGAGTAAGACTTGGGTTTGAATTCCAGCTTTGCCAGTTCTTGGTAGTGAGACATTACGTGTGCAGCTGACCTCTGTGGGCTCAGTTTCCTCCTTTTAAAAATAGGACATTGAGGTGTAAGAAAATGCAGAGCACAGTGTCTGCAACCAAATAGATAATGAAGACACGCGATCCCCCTGCATCATCATATCCACACTGAGAAAAGCTAAGTTCTCCTAAAACCTTCATTTCTTATCAGAACATGGCCCAGCTCTTTTCCAGTCCTGACTGCATTAGGGAGTATCAGTGTTCCCATGAGGCAGTGATTCTTGATAAGAGAAAAAATGTACCATTAACTCCTAATTCCTCATCAGGATAAGATACACAATTGTGAAATTGTTATGGGTCTTATACTGTGATATTTATTCAACTGACCATGTCTGGTTTACAAATATAATTTACATGAAATAGGAGTCCTTGGGAATTAAAAAAAAAAAAAACAAGAACACTACTGATGTCTATAAAGTTATGGAAATATATACTGCAAGCAAAAGATCTTTGTGAAAGGTTGTATCCAATCAAAAATGCAATTCATGGCAATTTCCTGGTGGTCCAGTGGTTAAGATTCCACACTTACTACCAAGGGTCCAGGTTTAATCTCTGGTCTGGGAGCTGAGATCCTGAAAACCACTTGGCACCACCAAAAAAAAAAAGTGCAATTCATATTTCTAATAGTGTGCGGGAAGAAAGAAGATTAAATATGGAGTATAAAAAAACGTTTAGCAATATTAAACTCTCATTTGATTGCTCACATTTGCTTCTACTCCACTTGCTCTCGTCTCCTTCCAAACACTGTCCTTGTGGTGTATTCCGCCCAAGATTTCTTCCTTTGGTTCCTTCTTTCGGTTCCTTTGCCAACTCTTAAGACTTAGTCTAGACTGACTCATTTGTGCAAATCAGTCTCCATATTTTCCAAATACTCTTAATTAAATTGCAGCCCGAGACTCATTTAAATCTCAAAACTTTCCCATCTAATCTGAGTCACTGCTTGGCTTTGTCATTCTAATACACTCCTCTCACCTGCAACTCTTAAAGCTATTTATTGATTTATACATTTGATTCAATTAACTATTCACTGAGTCCTTATTCTAAATCCTTAAGGAACATGTGGACTAGGTAACAGAGAATAATACACCTGGGTGAACCAGGATACAACTGTAATAACAAATTCCAACTGCCCAGACCACAGTACAATTAATTCTGACCAAGACACAGAGGCATTTATCATGCTCAGTTTTCTAGGAAACAACTGTAGATTTTTTTTGATCTTTTGGCTTTAAGCTTTTAAGAACTGGCATTAGAGTAAAAGTCTACTATTTATTCCAAACTAGTAGATATAGCTACTAAAATTAGTAGTGTATCCAGTAGATATTAAATGCTCATGGGCTATTAAATTTAAATGGATAAAAAACAGATTTTCAAATCCAATGGCAACCTATCAAACTTTTGGGGCACCTATTCTGGCTAAGGCACAATGTTAACTGCTTTAGGGGATAAAATAGTAAGTCACCATCCCTTACCTCATCAGAAACCTACTTGAGGCATAATCTGACACATGTATATTGGTGGTAAGATCAACAGTATGTGGCAAAATTTAAGATAGATTTCAATTCAGTACAGAAATGTTTACCATAGGATGTTTGGGGGAATTAGGTTATAGTGTTGTAAAATACAGTACAAATATTAGATGCTTGATAAATGGCAACTATTATTTTGGAGAGGCAAGCATGTGCTACTTAAAAGTAGAGATGCTGGGATCACTCGGGCCTGGATCTGGCTCTCAGTTGGCTACTTACTGCCTGCATTATGCCAAGAAAGTGGCTCGCCCTTTTAAAACTTGTTTTTTTCCCAACGCTACCAAATTTCATTAAATATAAAATATATTCATTAGAAATAAGGCTAATCTACATCCACTGAATAAACAGATGTTCATTTTTGTTTCTACACAATAGTACACATGAAGGACATTGTAATCAGCCATTCCTGGAGCTTAAGGGGACATTTGGTATCAATTTTTAAATAGGAAAAGTTTCTAACAGCTTTCTAATTGCTCTATTTCATAGTCACATTCAAGGAGAACAGTAAATTATCAAACCTCTAACAACAACTGCCGAGGTCCAGCCCTGGCTGATCCAGGGAGTTCGAAGTGGGGACGGCGTCGGCGAGGATCAGGATACAATAGCTTCAATTAGATATTAATTAGAGATGTAAGGAGTAATAGAATGAGGATAGCTCAGTAGGAAAATTCAGTGGAGAAAAGAGGCTGAGTAGCTTGGTTTACGCGGGAGACCAATAAAACTTCAAGACAAGAAGCTTGCACCACTTACGTAGGCCGCAGGTGTCCTTCCGTTCTCCCGAAGGAGAGGAGACACTGAGGCCTCCCCGGTCGGATCTTAGAAGCCCAGGCAAAATTAGTAAACTTGGTGGGTTCCGCGCTCCACATGGAGACTCAGCCAGAGTTTGAGAGAGAGAGCGACATGGGGAGACCAGTATTTCGAGAAACTGATCCCAATTCTTTATTTTCCATGGTCTACTTTTATACACTGAGATGTTATGCAAAAGTCATGCGGGGTCAGCAGTCCTGACTTTTATCAAAGTCAGGTGCTTCATACAAATGTATACAGAGGTCTTAGGGGTGTTACATCATCTTCTGGCCAGGGGGCCTGCTGACAATTTATGACCCTCTCCTTGTGACAGCGGTCAGTCAACCAGGACACTTCTTTCTCCAGGGGTGATTATTCTTAAAAAAGACTCCACCTTCTGAAGGTACCAGATAAAGTTACATACCTATAGGGTGAGGGTGTAGTGGGTTTTAATCAAGGAAAGAATTTACTTAGCCTAAGGTCTAATGTGATTAATATCAAAGGTTAATACTTATTTCTTCTATATATTCATTAATGTGTGTAAGGGCAGGGGATGTGGAGACTTAGCAACAAACATTGGCTCAACAAATGAAAAACCCTTCACCAAAACAATTTCTAATCATCGCACTATACTATACTAATAGTTTTCTAACTTCTCTAAAGAACCTGTTTTTAGAAGGTTTAAAGCATCTCGTGCCTCTCACAGTTGGGAGGCTGTGAGTAATCACATGTGGCCGGACAAGCCTGTCAGGCAGGCTAGAGAACCTTCAGAGGAGTTTGTAGGTTGAAACACTCCTATCACATCCAGGAATTATTATTAACTGGAGCTTTAAGTTAACTCTTTTTCCGAAAGAGGTGGTGGGGGACAGCCCCCCGTAAAGTCAGAGGTGTAGGTGAGAGCACAAAGTAGTAAAGTAGGTAGACTCTGGTTTTGGGGGTAGATGCTCAAGAATTTCCAGGGGGACTCCTGAGGCTCGATCCCGCCTTTGCGTATGTTGAGCCTCCTTCCTCATGACCTTTGCCATGGGCGGAGGTCCTCACGCCGGCTCCCCGCAAACAACAACAAATCTAACTAAGCCATGTAGTTAATGGAGAAAATTATTTCTGTATTTATTTTAGACTTGCTAAGGAGCAAGCTTCAAACTTTGAATATTCTATCCTTTCTCTCACCATTTTCTACTCATGACTTTGACCAAGTAGTGATCTGTTGCTGTTCCAGCAATACAAGACATAATTTGGTAGCAGAATTTACCTGGGGCTTAAGCTGACATACCCACACAGGGTCCAGACAGATGCCTGCCTGGGGTCCATGTAGGATACTGTGGGTACTGTGGTTTACTTGGAGGGCGCAAGCTCCATTCAAGGCTGTCAAACTACACAGATAAAACTACAAAGAAAGAAAAAAAAGTGCTGTAAGGGATGGAAGCACCTATGTGGTTAAGATTTTAGAGATGTTGGAAAATATCTTCCTAAATCAGTTTCCTTACTACCTGAAATTTTACCTTTTGAAGTTGTTACTATACACTGTTACTATAGTCCATCTTCTGAGAAAACACCAGGACTCTGACCAGATGTAAGACTACATTGTCTCGGCACTTGAGAAAATAGTCCACCTGGAGATCAAAAAGCTTGAGGTGGAGAGAAAGGAAGGTCCTGGTGCAAACATCCCAGCTGCCAAGATTAGGGACCTCCAAATTCATCTCTTCCCTCCCAGTCTCTTTGTTCATATTGCCTTCTCCATGCTTGGCCCTTCATATCTTCCTTAGTGTTTCAGAGGCCCTTAGAAAGTGTTGGGAAATGTTAAATCTATGAGTCTTTCCTCTATTATGGACAGAAGTTTATCTACGAATTTAATTCAATGACTTTATCACTTTTAGTAATTCGATATAGTGACAATTTTAGTGCTTATTAAGGCTGTTTATGAAATAAGTTACTAAAACATGCATTATCAAAGAGATATATCTTGACAGTCTGATTAGAATATAATGACAGTTTGACCTTGGCAAGAAAGCTAAGGAAAATGTAATGTGCGAACTAAGAAAAGCTAGGAAATTTGTAACCTTTCTGGGTTTTTGTTGTTTCATTCTCTGGATGGAGCAATTTTCCATCATTTTGGGAAACAATTTTATAATCACACTCTTTACATATAAACAAATATCTACCTGCTCATAAAAACAACTGAATACACAAATGGAAGAGTGAGAACAATAGTTATTTTGGAATTCAAGTTTTAGAATAATTTGCCTCAATGATTTAACATCACTTTATGCTATTTTCCCCTGTTGAAGAATAAACTATTAGGACACACACACACAAATATTCCCATCCACAAACACACATACATATGCACATATAAGCCAAATACCTAACTATGTGTAAAAACATCACAGGCTATTTACTCATATAGTAAACTCTACCTCCACCATAAGTGATCTGACTTTAAATAGGCTAAGAACCAAAGTATCTAGAAAAGCTTTGTGAATTCTGGTTACAAATGGAATAAAGCTAATAGTTATTAAATTTCTAACCCTTTGAAATAAATCAAAAACTAACCACCTTATTTGAAAACTCATGAATAAAAAACATTGAAATTACTAGATTACTAGATTCAAATAGTGAGATTTGTTAATTTTTTTTAATCAGAAGAGTATCTTTAAAAATAAGTTACATTTATTGAATATTAGTTACTCTGACTATTTTCTCATTTTGGAGGTTTCTTGTGCCCATTTTCATAATTCATGAATACAGGGAGAATTATTATAATTATATACAGAAGTGTTATAATTAGATACAGAAACTGAGCTCCTCCTCTACCACCTGAAAATCAATGTCTAGCTGAAATGTGTCCCCCCACATTAACATCAACATTTAAACTGTTGAACTCAACATATCTGTTAATGGTATCTTCATTCTTCCAATTGCTGAACCATACAAACTTGTAATCATCTCCACCTCCTCTCTTTCTCCCTTGCCTCTTGAAGAGCAGTGGCTCTTCTGCTGATTCTTCTGTACAGGTTGAATCTAACTCACTTCCAAAATAATATGGTAACTCCCAAACTGCTTTTCCATGGCTTTAACACTGGGAGGTGGTTCTGTGTAGAGTTAAGAGCCCTAATTTCAGAATCAATGAACATATTATGCTGCTGCTGCTGCTGCTAAATCGCTTCAGTCATATCCAACTCTCTGCGACCCCATAGATGGCAGCCCACCAAGGCTCCTCTGTCCCTGAGATTCTCCAGGCAAGAATACTAGAGTGGGTTGCCATTTCCTTCTCCAATGAATGCATGCATGCTAAGTCGCTTCAGTCATGTCCGACTCTGTGCAACCCCATGGACAGAAGCCCCCCACCAGGCTTCTCTGTCTACAGGATTCTCTAGGCAAGAATACTGGAGAGGGTTGCCATTGCCTTCTCCAGAACATATTATGACTTAGAATCAAATCATGGAATGACTGAATATCTGTGTCTTAGATTCCAACTCTATGAAGCACATCATGGCAACTCCAACACTGGTTGTGTTGCTGGAATTAAGCAAGATGATGCATGATAGCACAATTGACGGGAGATTTATTCTTTCCCCATTCTGGTTTGTGTGAAAGGGTTTTGGCAGACTTAAATACATAATGGGTCACTTTTCAAAAGGAACTCATTATGAACTCTAATATGTACACTATAATTTACCTGTCCTAGCTTTTTATTAGCCATGGCTAACGCACGGGGTGCTTGGTGGGCTGCCGTCTATGGGGTCGCACCGAGTTGGACACAACTGAAGCGACTTAGCAGCAGCAGCAGCAGCAACAATAATAATAATAAGGCATGTGAAGTTGTCTTAAGATTAGCTCATTATGTTTCATCATAATCTGCACATTATTACTATTTCTTGCTTTAAATAAGTCAATCATTTCCACTGTAGTCTATGGAGTCTTTATTACACAAATTGTTGATAATGGTACTAAAGTTGAGATTTAAAGAAATGAACAGAAGAAAGGGAAATAATTGTGTTAGATTATGGCTAGCATCGCTGCTTTATAATTTCTATTTCTTTCTTTGCTTTTGGTGGAGGGCTTCAAGGCTGAACAGAGCCTTTGTTCATTTGCCATGGGTACCTTCCTGTTGAAAATAACTTCTCCAGATGGGCAGGATTTCAGATCAAGCAGGACAGACTCAGACTAGATTTGCTTTTCAAAAAGCACTCTAAGGACTATCTACTCTGCCTGCATGGATCCTAAACACAGCCCACCTGCCTCCAAGGATTAAAACGTTTTCAAGAAAGAATGCCAGAGACCAACTCTCCATCACATTTCAGTGAAGTAAAATGTCACAAATGATTGAGCTAAAATGTCTCATCTCAAATTCTACTACAGGTCACTTTACTTTGTGAACAGCCCAGAATTCCTGGTTTACTTAGTCAATGATGGGCATCTTTTTGCTAAAGGTCTTGGAGACAGCACAAGATAGTTTCATACAATTCTATGGTCCACTGACGGATAAGGCAATGGCACCCCACTCCAGTGCTCTTGCCTGGAAAATCCCATGGTCAGAAGAGCTTGGTAGGCTGCCATCTATGGGGTCGCACAGAATCAGACACAACTGAAGAGACTCAGCAGCAGCAGCAGCAGCATGGTCCACTGACATCATTGGAATCAAAGCAAACACCAGCTGTACTATTTATATGGACAGTTACGGTATAAGGGACATACATAAAATACATTTTGAAGTACATTTAGGACCTAAAAGACAATATTACCTCTAAGCTACAAATAAAACATTTTTTAAAAACCATATAGGCTCAGAGGCAAATTTAAAGAAGTTGATAATAACATATCTTACTTTCGGTTGTTTTATGATTTGCAAACTTATTTCATCTGTAATATATATATCCTTAACAACTTATGAGATGAATATTATCACCTCCATTTTAGAAAGAGGGTGATGGGGAGCTGCTCAGGGTCAAAGGAGCTAGTACATTACTGGGTCTGAAATTTAAACACCGGTTGTCTATCCAAGGTCAGGATGCTTTCCACTACATTAATAACATTTTTCTACTAATAAGCAACATCATACCCTTACTAGTTTATTTCTGTCTTCCTCAAGGAAGTAATTATAAGCAAGTTCTTCACTGTAGCTTGGCCAAGTGAGATTCTGTTTGATATGACACCAGAATTTACTTCTTTCCATTTCAATGCATGTGAGTTTGTTCTGGAGTGATAATTCTATACCTTTTTGCTCTTTTCTTGGATAATTTACTAGATAAGAGGAATTTAGAGTTTTTAACACTAGATCTTCTATTATATTAACAAAAAATCAGATAACCAAACAGAAATATAAATCTTTCCCATTATTCCATTCTTAGAGTTAGACCTTGTCATTTATGCATGTGTTTGTTTGCACACCTATTTATCTGCACTTAGCAAGCACGCATGCATTAGTAACATAACTGTTTCAAAACATTAGTTGGAGGGCCAACAGTTTACATTTGGATCCTAGTTGACCAAGAACACTTCCCTGGTGGCTCAGATGGTAAAGAATCTTCCTGCTATGTAGGAGACCTGGGTTCGATCACTGGGTTGGGAAAATTCCCTGGAGAAGGGAATGGCTACCCACTCCAGTAGTCTTGCCTGGAGAATTCTATGGACAGAGGAATCTAGCAAGCTACAGTCCATGGGGTCGCAAAGAGTCAGACGCAACTTAGTCATGAAACAATAACAGATTATTATGTAATAAGATTCCTTGTTCTTAAAAAGCAGAGGCATCACTCTGCCAACAAAGGTCTGTATAGTCAAAGCTATGATTTTTCCAGTAGTCACGTACTGATGTGAGAGTTGGACCATAAAGAAGGCTGAGTGCTGAAGAAAAATGCTTTTGAACTGTGGTCCTGGAGAAGATTCTCTAGAGTCCCTAGGACAGGAAGGAGATCAAATCAGTCAATCCTAAAGGAAATCAACTCTGGATATTCATTGGAAGGACTGATACTAAAGCTGAAGCTCCAATACTTTGGTCACCTGATGCGAAGAGCTGACTCATTAGGGAAGATCTTGATGCAGGGAAAGACTGAGAGCAAGAGAAGAAGGGGCGACAGAGGATGAGATGGTCGGACGGTATCACTGACAATGGACGTGCGTTTGAGCAAACTCCAGGAGACAGTGAAGGACAGAGAAGCCTGGCATGCTGCAGCCTATGGGGCTGCAAAGAGTCAGACATGACTGAGTGACTGAACAACAGCAACAAGATTCTTAGTTCGTAAAGTAGAACGCTTAGACTTTATTTTTTTTTAATAGTTTTGGATCAATGTTTTGATGAAGGAAAAAAGTTACTAAGCACCAAAAGAAGCACCAAAATGATCTTTCAAAGAACTAAAATATATTAGCTTTTTAAATAGTTTATTAATGTGCCTCATGATCTAGACTGATGTAATGCTTTAAACGCTCCTATCCAAATTACAAATAGAGACAAATTCGTATTAATTGTCACCAAACATTTGGTAGTCAGGAGCACGTATGAAAATAATCTGTTATAAGCTCACTCCAAATATCTGTACATTGTAATTCTCACCTTCTTTTTCTATAACTTGTAGAAATATTCTTTGCAGAGCCATGATATTAAAAAAAAAAATCATCAATCATCTTATCAGACAGGATTGACCTGTTATTTTCACACAGCCAAGCAAAGAGGAACTAAAAAGCCTCTTGATGAAAGTGAAAGAGGAGAGTGAAAAAGTCGGCTTAAAGCTCAACATTCAGAAAACTAAGATCATGGCATCTGATCCCATCACTTCATGGGAAATAGATGGAGAAACAGCGGAAACAGTGTCAGACTTTATTTTTTGGGGCTCCAAAATCACTGCAGATGGTGATTGCAGCCAGGAAGTTAAAAGACGCTTAGGGCATCTGGAAGTTCCCTGGTGGCTCAGATGGTGAAGCATCTGTCTACAATGGGAGACCTGGGTTCAATCCCTGGATTGGGAAGATTCCCTAGAGAAGGAAATGGCAACCCATTCCAGTACTCTTGCCTAGAAAATCCCATAAACGGAGGAGCCTGGTGCAGGCTACTGTCCATGGGGTTGCAGAGAGTTGGATACAATTGAGCGACTTCACTTCACTTCATTTTAGATAGCATATTAAAAAGCAGAGACATTACTTTGCCAACAAAGGTCCATCTAGTCAAGGCTATGGTTTTTCCACTGGTCATGTATGGATGTGAGAGTTGGATTGTGAAGAAAGCTGAGCGCCGAAGAATTGATGCTTTTGAACTGTGGTGCTGGAGAAGACTCTTGAGAGTCCCTTGGACTGCAAGCAGATCCAACCAGTCCATCCTAAAGGAGACCAATCCTGGGTGTTCATTGGAAGGACTGATGCTGAGGCTGAAACTCCAATACCTTGGCCACCTCATGCGAGGAGTTGACTCATTGGAAAAGACCTTGACGCTGGGAGGGATTGGGGGCAAGAGGAGAAGGGGACGACAGAGGATGAGATGGCTGGATGGCATCACCGACTCGATGCACATGAGATTGGGTGAACTCCGGGAGTTGGTGATGGACAGGGAGGCCTGGCATGCTGTGATTCATGGGGTCCCAAAGTTGAACAAGACTGAGCGACTTAACTGAACTGAACTGAAGCAAAGGGTAAGGAGCCTCCTTTGGAGAGGAGAGTGGTGGTTAATAACATTGTAACAACTATCAACACATCAGAATTGTAAGGAAGTATATAAATTGTTAATATTTAAACTACTGTTTTAAAGACCTCTGTAGTTTGTGCTTGTATTTTAGATCTACACCACATATTCTTGCCTCATCTTTTCCAAATAGCACTTTTGTATTTTACTTCATTTGCTCCTCTCTGCTTCTTAGCCTGACATCTAAGATTCTTGACAATATGTGTTGAACTAAATACCCCAACTCCACTTTATTCCCAGGCCTGAACCTGTTTCTCTGACAAGACTGGCTACTTGTCTTCTAACAATTTCCACATTAAATCTTTAAACAGAAATTTTTTTTGACTTAGAATGTCCTCACCAGTACTTTATTTTACTAAATACTTGTATTTTTAAAGATGCTCAGATTTTCTCATTTTATTCATTTCTGGACATGGACATTTACCAAAAATATATCTTCTCATAGCTTAGAGCAGAAAAATATTATTAATACTAAGTTGGGCTCAGATGGTAAAGAATCTGCCTGCAATGCAGGAGATCCGGGTTCAATCCCTGGGTCAGGAAGAGCCCCTGGAGAAGGGAAAGGCTACCCACTCTAGCATTCTTGCCTGAAGAATCCCATGGACAGGGGAGCCTGGTGGGCTACAGTCCATAGAGTTGGAGAGTCAGCCACGACTGAGCGGCTAACACTCATTCACTCACTCATGCTCCATACTAGAGTACAGTTTGGTAGTGGTTTAAATTCACAAGTTTCCTGTATCCTCCTACGGCTGAACATTGATTCAGTCTGTGACATCTCCAACTTAATAAAGTCAAGAGTCATTCTCTATGGTTTTTGTTGAATTGCCACTTTTTTTTTTTTTCTCCTGAAACTAAACCTTACCATTTGGACTGGATAAAAGAGTAATTAATCATTGAAAAAAGGAATACTCAACACCCACCTTAACTTCCACTGAAACTATCCTCATCCATTAATTTTGTTTGAAAGGATTATTTTTTATAAGCAAAGGAAACATGCAGTAAACCTGGTAAAGGCTATGGTACTGGTTCTATTTTGGTCTCAAATCTATGCAGGATTACTTCCTATAAGAATCCCAAATTGATGATTAGTCAGATTCCACTTGACAATTTCCAGTGATAAGTTAGGCTCTTTTTGAAGCATCATGGTTATGACTAGATAGCTCTGTTAGAAAGTTATGCCTTACATCTAGTTGGAGTATCCTTCAATCTTTTAGCTACTGATCTTGCTGTGCTCTTCTAAAGGATTTCAGAAAAAGTATAGTACTTCTTCCAACTGAGAACCCTTCATATTTTTGGGGACAGACTTCTTGTTTACTCTCAGTTCTCTCTTGAATAAAATTTTCAGTTACATTCAGTTCAGTTCAGTTCAGTCGCTCAGTTGTGTCTGGCTCTGGCTCTTTGTGACTCCATGAACTGCAGCACTCCAGGCCTCCCTGTCCATCACCAGCTCCTGGAGTCCACCCAAACCCATGTCCATCGAGTCGGTGATGCCATCCAGCCATCTCATCCTCTGTCATCCCCTTCTCCTCCCGCCTTCAATCTTTCCAAGCATCAGGGTCTTTTCAAATGAGTCAGCTCTTCACATCAGGTGGCCAAAGTATTAGAGTTTCAGCTTCAACATCAGTCCTTCCAATGAACACCCAGGACTAATCTTTAGGATGGACTGGTTGGATCTCCGCAGTCCAAGGGACTCTCAAGAGTCTTCTCCAACACCACAGTTCAAAGGCATCAGTTCTTCAGCGCTCTGCCTTCTTTATAGTCCAACTCTCACATCCATACATGACTACTGGAAAAACCATAGCCTTATATTTCTTCAAATTGAAATATAGTTGATTTACAATATTATGTTAGTTTCAGGTGTATATCAAAGTGATTCAGTTACATATATAGATATTTTCACATTCTTTTCTATTACAGGTTATTACAAGATATTGAATTTTTTGGTGCTATACAGTAAATCCTGTTGCTTATCTATTTCATGTATAGTAGTTTGGATCTGTTAATCTCATACTCTTGTCTTTATGATTATGATATGGTTTTCAGAAATCTCACCATTTTGCTCCCTAGTGATACTCAAATTGTATTTTTCAGCATGGTACCCAAATTTCACTCTTAATTTAGCAGTTAATTATTGAACATCTATTACAGGCCAGCACCAGATATATATATATATATATATATATATATATATATATATATATATACACATATATATATACACACACACACATGTATACATATACATATATACATATTATAGTAAATGAGAGTTCACAAATGAAAGGTGATGGGGTTTGTGGTAGCAGAAATATAGGATACTTTAGAAGCACACAGAACACATAGCCCAGTCAGTAATGGCTTAATGGAGGAAGGAGATTTGTGCTGAACTTGGTGGAAAAAGCAGGAGTACTACTATTTAAGACAGAGAGGAAAACAGGGACAAAGTTTCAGAAGTAGAGCAAGGTAATGCAGATTCAAGGAAGTGAGAGGAGTCCAGAATGACACAGCTTGGAGTGGCATCAGGTAAGGGTGGCAATTAGGCAGGCACCATGCGGTGGGGGCATTATAAGCATTTTAAAAGGAGTTATGACTAGGAACCACTAAATGACTTTAAGCAGGAGAGCTCACATGCTCAAATTTTATTCTAAAACGATCCCGGTGGCTGCAGATAAAGAATGGATAAGAGGGAGAAGGTCTCGGGGGAAGTCAGTGGACTTGATTAATTGGATGGCCCAGGGGCGGGGAGGGGAATGGTAATAAAAAAGAAGTCTGAGTTAAGGCTATCAATACTGGCGCCTTTCCTAAAATGGCAGTGCACATTTGGAGAGGAGTGGGGAAAGGTGATGAATTCAGAATGGAATGCATTACTTTGGATACCTTAGATAAAAAGACAGCTCTCATTCAAATTCCAAATGAAATATTCATAACATTCCTGGAAGTAATGCCTGAATAATGGAACCACTGGTATTAAAAACCAATTTTCTAGAGCCTTTTAAGAGTAAGCACAATGTGCTTATAAAAATGAAATATTTACCGAGCAATTATTACCTTAATAATGTTTGCAATATATCTGCTCTAGGTTCAATATAATACTTGAAAAACAGTAATTGCTCTTAATCATTACAGATATCCAATTAAACACATACATCATTAGCCAAGCAATTATGATTAGGCACTCAAGTCTACTTATCTGCTGAGTCAAAACTGCTGCCAATCTGGTGCATGAGTGTTATTCTAGGTCTGACCACTGTTCCATACGCATGCACTCCAAGGAATAGCTAATCCTAAACTGTATGCCCTCAGTTCAACACATCTATTTAAATTCCAAGTCCAGTTGAAGCAAAATTTAAATTCTTATTTGATGAATTGTATGTATTTCTCATTTTCGATGCTTAGCAGAGTGAGCATGTGTGGCTGAATGGGTTACCTAAGTATAAATCTTGGAAGCTTTTAAGATTTATAAAGTTAAAAGCAGCAAATTGTTTCAATATATAACTAAGTGTATTTGTTATTCACCATATAACTACATGTGTTTTCTGCCATTTCTGTTATTTATGTCATTTTTTTCAAGTCTCAAATAAATGCCTGACTACGTTATCTACTTTGTCATTCTCTTATCCTCAGTCTTTTCCACCTCAATCTTAGAAAAACTGTATTCTAGAAGTATGGTATAATCAAAAGATGTAATCTTTAGAACTAGAAAGACCCAGGCCTGAATCCCAACTCTGCCATTTAACAGTTCTGTGACTTTAAGCGGGTCACCCATCATTTATGAGCTTCAGTTTGCTCACATACAAAATGTAATTAATAGTGTCAACCTCATTGAGTTGTTTTTTTTTTGTTGTCATTTTAACATCTCTGATAATTTTTTTAAATTTTATTTTATTTAACTTTACAATACTGTATTGGTTTTGCCATATATCAAAATGAATCTGCCACAGGTATACATGTGTTCCCCATCCTGAACCCTCCTCCCTCCTCCCTCCCCATACCATCCCTCTGGGTCGTCCCAGTGCACCAGCCCCAAGCATCCAGTATCGTGCATCAAACCGGGACTGGCGACTTGTTTCATATATGATATTATACATATTTCAATGCCGTTCTCCCAAATCATCCCACCCTCTCCCTCTCCCACAGAGTCCAAAAGACTGTTCTATACATCAGTGTCTCTTTTGCTGTCTCGTATACAGGGTTATTGTTACCATCTTTCTAAATTCCATATATATGCATTAGTATACTGTATTGGTATTTTTCTTTCTGGCTTACTTCACTCTGTATACTAGGCTCCAGTTTCATCCACCTCATTAGAACTAGCAACCTAGATGTCTGTCAGCAGATGAATGGATAAGAAAGCTGTGGTACATATACACAAAGAAGTATTACTCAGCCATTAAAAAGAATACATTTGAATCAGTTCTAATGAGTTGTTTTAAGGATGAAAATAATGAATGAAAATGCTTGATATTATAGCATCTCAGTATTACAGCCAATAGCAGTAATAGTTTTTCTAATAATCTGCATGTGTGCATGCTAAATCGCTTCAGTCATGTCCACCTCTTTGCGACCCTATGGACCATAGCCTGCCAGGCTCCTCTGTCCATGGAATTCTCCAGGCAAGAATACTGGAGTGGGTAGCCTTTCTCTTCTCCCAGGAATCTTCCCAAACCAGGGATCTAACCAGCATCTCTTATGTCTCCTGCATTGCCACTGGGTTCTTTACCACTAGAACCACTTGGGAAGCTCAATAATCTGCCTCGTATTTATTTATTCCCCTACAGAACACTCTTCACCCCACATATACCCTGAGGGTGTTATTTAGAGTGGGTTACAACATGGGGCCTATAGTCTCAAATCTGAGGTACCCTCTTCTGTCATTTTGTTTCTTAGGTGGGGGCACTGTCCAGGCAGAACTGATGTCTGTCTGGATACTGCAGAAGGCGGACCTAGGCACACCCATAAAGGCAGACATACCCAGGAGCATTGATTGGCAGGCTAGAAGACAAATTCTTATGATAAAGGCACTTTTACCTCAACAGGAGCCTGGGAGTTGACTGGGAGTGTTGTAAGAGTGGGGAGGAGTTATTTCAAGGTTTATTTGCAGGTTGCTGAGAGAAATGAAGACAGTTCACCTATATCCAGCCATCTGCAGGGTCAGTAGGGGCTGCTATATGTCTTTGCAGCAACAAGTGAAAGTGAAAGTTGCTCAGTCCTGTCTGACTCTTTGCAACCCCATGGACTATACAGCCCATGGAATTCTCCAGGCCAGAATACTGGAGTGGGTAGCCTTTCCTTTCTCCAGGGATCTTCCCAACCCAGGTATCAAACCCAGGTCTCCTGCACTGCAGGCAGATTCTTTACCAGCTGAGCCACAAGGGAAGCCCAAGAATACTGGAGTGGGTAGCCTTTCTTTTCTCCAGGGATCTTCCCAACCCAGGTATCAAACCCAGGTCTCCTGCACTGCAGGCAGATTCTTTACCAGCTGAGCCACAAGGGAAGCCCAAGAATACTGGAGTGGGTAGCCTATGCCTTCTCCAGGGGATCTTCCCTACCCAGGAATCGAAGTGGGGTCTCCTGCATTGCAGGCAGATTCTTTACCAACTGAGCTATCAGGGAAGGGGAAGGTAATGTAGGCATCATAATCAAAGAGTTACACAGCGCATAAGGACAATACCCCCGCTGTGATTTTGGAGTTGTTTCCTCTCTTGACAAGCACCACAATCCACAATGGAGGTGATCAGGTAGAGGATGATCACTACAAGGGTTCAGAAGCAATCACTCCAAGGCTGGTTGATGATCTGTATCTTGGTGTGCAGGTCACACATGTAGACAACAAAGATAGTGGCAAAGATCATCTCTGTCACTGAAAAGGAGTACCCTGCTGTCGAGGCACGAAAGCAGATCAGAATCACCAGGCACAATATATTCTCAGCAAACAGGAGAAATCCCTTTCTGGTGAGTGAGAAGTCAGTCAGCAGCCGGGGGCCCAGAGGCACCCAGAATCTGCCATGGTGTGGACCAGAGGCCCAAGAGGCACAGAGGACCTGCTCTCTTGTTTGTGGATTTGAGGACGGTGCATACCCAGCAGTCTTGCCCGCCTGCCATCTAGCCAGGAAGCACATTTTGATTGACAGCATTTTTAAGGAGATACTTCTACATACATAGTTGAAGGAGACATATATATGTAGTTGAAGGAGATACTGATGACTACGTTTATAGCTAAAACATATTAACATCCTAGCTTCTTTAAACCACAGGCATTGAATCAGAGTAAGTATTTAATTTTGTCATTGTCTTTTATAATTAACTGTAAGAATCTGAGTTTCTGATTATATGGTCAATTGCACTTCTTTTATTAACTACTTAAAAGCAGTTAGACAGCCCTTTAACTTTAATGTTGGTTAATAGGCCGGGCCCTAAAATATTAAGTTTGTGTGATTCACAGCCAAATTTCCAATTATAAAACTAAAAAGTTTTAATCTCACTTTCATCCATGATCTAAAAGGAATCTTTCTTTGTCATCACAAAGAATACATGATAATATATATAGTTTACCAATCTTTAAAGAGGTTTAGCATTCATTGAAGTCTTTGCCAAATACTTGATAGGCTAACAGATTTCATATTTTCCACTAAAGATTGATGTTCAAAGTGGACTAATTACATCCTTAGGTTATTTATTTATTTATTCATTTAGTATGAATTTAGCCATTAATTACTTAACTGGTTAAGAAAATTACATTTCTGGGAGCCATTTATATATGAGTAGATATAAACATGGAGAAGGCGATGGCACCCCACTCCAGTACTCTTGCCTGGAAAATCCCATGGACGGAGGAGCCTGGTGGGCTGCAGTCCATGGGGTTGCTAAGAGTCGGACACAACTGAGCGACTTCACTTTCACTTTTCATTTTCCTGCATTGGAGAAGGAAATGGCAACCCACTCCAGTGTTCTTGCCTGGAGAATCCCAGGGATGGGGGAGCCTGGTGGGCTGCCGTCTATGGGGTCACACAGAGTTAGACACAACTGAAGTGACTTAGCAGCAGCAGATATACAAATATATATTTACATATACATATATAAGGGCTTCCCTGGTGGCTCAGATGGTAAAGAATCTGCCTGCAATGTGGGAGACCTGGGTTCGAAACCTGGGTCAGGAAGATCCCCTGGAGGAGGGCATGGCAACCCACTGCAGTATTCTTGCCTGGAGAATCCCCATGGACAGAGGAACCTGGAAGAAGACATGGGGTTGCAAAGAGCTGGACACGACTGAGCAACTAAACATATAGCGCACACATACATATATAAATATATGTAACCAAGATACGTCAATATACTTTAGAGTTAATATTTTATGCTTCCTGAATTAATAGAATTCCAGTCTAGGTTTGTTTCCAACTTGCTGTGGTACTTAACAGATTGATAAACCTTTCCAGGCATTTGGTTTGAAAAAATATAAAATGAAGAAGTGTCATATCAATTCTTGAGGAGATGAGGCCAGTGTGGCTTTCAGAGTCAAAGCTAAGTACAAATCACAGTCTGCCTAGGGGGTAGATGCTAGGTGAGTACAAGGATGACACTGGAAGTTTGTTCAGCAGAGCAGATTTGAGGTATGATCGATGTCAGAAGAGAAAGCAAAACCTTCGTGCATGTTTGGAATCAAGGATAAAACATTCATATCTGTTGTGTGCATGTAGACGTCATCACTCAATTTTAGGGGAAGTGAAGATGGAAGTGAATAAATTTTATTTGTCACTATAATAAAGCTGGGAGGAAAAAGAGAAAACAGGGAGCTTAAAAAAAAAAAGAAAGAAAGCTGGGGGCCTGGGTGGAGGTTTTCATAAGATTAAGGTAAACCCCTAGAGTGGAAACTGCTCACTGCTTCATTGGAGCACTTCTCAATGTTGTACTTGGCAAAATACATTCATTCATCTCCATGCCTTTAACAGTAGTTTACTAAGAACACACTGTTTTCCTTGAAACTATCATACTGCATACTGCAACCCCCTTTATAGTCTCAAAACAGATATGCGATACTAAAATTCTAAATTTCTGGGATGTCAACAGAGAAAGAAAAAATGTACTCTTTGCTTTTGCAGTGTAAAACAATGGGCAACTTATGTTAATGAATGGTCATTATTTTAAATTAATGTCAGTAAAAGAACATGGCTAGAGTTTGTTTTTTTTTTTTTTTGAGAATTTATGTCCATTTGGACTAATCAATTTATTTCTCTCAAATTTTATCTCTGTGATCCTATCTTTTTAAATAAAGAAAAAAATGGTAACAATGTGAAAAAATGACTTAACACTATACCTCTTGGTTATGATGATCTATCCAAAAGCAAAGTAAAAATACTGAGAATGTAATTACTGAGCCCAGTTTTTGTATTAGGTGTCCTAAATAATGAAGACTGCAAGGATTTAATTTGTGAGCTTATAATCTAGTTTTATGAAACAAGACAAGGGAATGAGAACAGTTAAAAGATACAAGAAAAAACAGAAAGGAATTACAGTGAAACAAGATGATTCATTACTGAATGAATGATGTTAACAGTAAATGCTCTAAGAGTTCAGAGGAGTGAGAACTCTCAGAAGACTGATGTTTGTAGAACTGACTTTATAGAGGAGGTGGAGTTTCATTCCAGGCATAACCTGCAGAAAATCACATTTCTCCCTAGAAATGTGAAGATGATAGCTTGGGTCAATCGGACAGGAGCTGATGGTTAACGCGTACAAGACCAGTAAGAATTCAAGTATGTGGAAGCCAGTATGTGGAGGGGCTAGGATGAGTAATTTTGAATTTATTTTGCATAAAGTGGAAATTGCTGGCATTGTATGCTCAAATAAAGTTCATGATCAAATAAAGCTCAGTCCTGCAGCATGTGGGGGTAGAATGAGGATTGGCAGGAAGGTCAGTTGGGAGACCAATTGAAGAGCCCAGAAATGAGTGAGAAGGATATAAACTGCAGGATGGCAAAGTAATGGATTACAAAAGACAAATGTAAGACATTGAGAAAAATGAATCAGTTGACTGCCAAAACTGATTGCCTGGATGGATGTGAGATGATGAAGCTGAGAGAGTCAAGCAGGACTTCAGGTGTGGGTAGTATAAGGACTGGGAAATCCGGAGGAAAGAACTAAATTCTGTGGTCAAAATGAAGTTAGTTATAAATGTAAAAATAATGGTTATGTAGCTAGTTTATAACCTGTTACACAAATTTACATAGTGCATGATGGCTCAGTGGTAAATAATCCACCTGCCAACACAGGAGAGGCAAGAAATGTGGGTTCCATCTTTGGGTCAGGAAGATCCCCTGGAGGAAGAAATGTCAATCTACTCCCATATTCATGCCTGGAAAAATCCCATGGACAGAGGAGCCTGTTGGGCTACAGTCCATGGGGTTGCAAAGAGTTGGACATGACTGAGCAACTGAGCACATGCAATACATACATTCAGTTCAGTTCAGTCACTCAGTTGTGTCTGACTCTTTGCAACCTCATGAATCGCAGCACGCCAGGCCTCTCTGTCCAACACCAACTCCAGGAGCCCACCCAAACTCATGTCCATTGAGTCGGTGATGCCATCCAACCATCTCATCCTCTGTCATCCCCTTCTGCTCCTGCCCTCAATTTTACCCAGCATCAGGATCTTTTCAAGTGAGTCAGCTCTTCTCATTAGGTGGCCACAGCATTGGAGTTTCAGCTTCAACATCAGACCTTCCAATGAACACCCAGGATTGATTTCCTTTAGGATGGACTGGTTAGATCTTTTTGCAGTCCAAGGGACTCTCAAGAGTCTTCTCCAATGGTACACTATTATTATATATTATAACCATAGTTATGCCAGGATGGATGTGAGAGTTGGACCATAAAAAGGCTGAGCAATGAATAATTGATGCTTTCAAACTGTGGTGCTGGAGAAGACTCTTGAGAGTCCCCTGGACAGCAAGGAGATCAAAGCCATCAATCCTAAAGGAAATCAACCCTGAATATTCATTGGAAGGATGGATGCTAAAGCTGAAGCTCCAGTACTTTGGTCACCTGATACGAAGAGACAACTCAATGGAAAAGACCCCAGTGGTGGGAAAGATTGAAGGCAGGATAGGAAGAGGGGGTGACAGAGGATGAGATGGTTGGATGGCATCACCAACTCAATGGGCATGAGTTTGAGCAAACTCTGGGAGATAATGAAGTAAGGGAAGCCTGAAGTGCTGCAGTCCATGGGGTCACAAAGAGTTGTGCATGACTTACCAACTGAACGAGATGCTTATACACAAAAGCCCAACTTCAAAAAAACCACAGGTGATAGACTCTATTTAAAAATGAGGTTCCAGATTTCCCTGGTGGTACAGTGAATAAGAATCTGCCTGCCAGTGCAGGGGACATGGATTTGATCCCAGATCCAGGAAGACTACACATGCCTCTCAGCAACTAAGCCTGTGCGTCACAATTACTGAGCCTGAGTGCCACAAAGAGTTGGACATGACTGAGTGACTTTCATGTCACATTATATCTTCATAGATGCAACTTGAATTTTCCTAGGTATTGTCAGCCTATGGGCTATAGATATGATCTCATTTATAACAATTCTTAAGTTCCCTTGTGTGGTAGCCATTACCTACTAATGTGGGTCCTCGAACCCCAGGCAAAATGCTTTCCCCAATAAAATATTTTCTTGGGTCCCTTGGGTGAAGTATAATGTGTGTAGCACTTCTCATTATTTTTACTGCTCCACTGGGCACAGCTGCTACTACTTTGAGTGTTTTAAACACCAGGTACATCTTGTTGCAGTCCGTAGCCACCCTCAGTCCTGATTCAATGCACCACGCTTTGTTTAGTCAACAATGTCTCTCTCTTTCCTTGATATTAACCTAATAGTGGGCCTCTAAAATACTTGGGCGGAGAAGGCAATGGCACCCCACTCCAGTACTCTTGCCTGGAAAATCCCATGGATGGAGGAGCCTGGAAGGCTGCAGTCTTTGAGGTCACTGAGGGTCGGACACGACTGAGCGACTTCACTTTCACTTTTCACTTTCATGCATTGGAGAAGGAAATGGCAACCCACTCCAGTATTCTTGCTTGGAGAATCCCAGGGACGGGGGAACCTGGTGGGCTGCCATCTATGGGGTCGCACAGAGTCGGACACGACTTAAGTGACTTAGCAGCAAAATACTTGGGAGCAAAGTCATTATAAAGTTTGATAATGTATCTCTTTCAGGTTGTAGGTACAGTTCCTTTCTCCATTTTTGGATGAGGAGATGAGTTCAGTGAGATTAAGCAATGGCAGATACCATATGACAAACTAATGGCAGAACTGGGATTCAAACTCAGATCTGTCTACACACCTTGTACTCCTAATCACAGAGTTTTAAATTACTATATAAGTGTCAGGCAATCTCATGTAAAAGTATTAAAATAAGCTCTGGAGATCAGATACAGAGGTTTATCAACTCAAAACGGAAACAAATTTCTGTACTGAACCAAGTTCTGTAACTCATTTGGTGAAACAGGCAATAATTTCAAAGTAAGTAGGGGCTTTCAGATACATCTGTACAAAAACAGCTTAACAATAGCAGATATATTAAACAATTGAGATGCTTAAGAAATTAGCTTCCTGGAAATACGAACATGCTGAAACTGGTTTAAACAAGTTAGATGCTTGACATGTGATACTGAAGATCCATGAGAAACATAATTAGTTCTCAGACTGGAGCATGAGATTATAGAAAAGGATTAAAAAGACTACAGTACCATCACTTCAGTCGTGTATGAATCTTTGCGAACCCGTGGACTGCAGCATGACAGGCTTCCCTGTCCAACACCAATTCTCGGAGCTTGCTCAAATTCATGTCCATAAAGTTGGTGATGCCATCCAACCATCTCATCCTCTGTTGTCTCCTTCTCCTCCTGCCTTCAATCTTTCCCAGCGTCAGGGTCTTTTCAAATGAGTCAGTTCTTCGCATCAAGTGGCCAAAGTATTGGATTTTCAGCTTCAGCATCAGTCCTTCCAATGAATATTCAGGACTGATTTCCTTTAGGATGGACTGGTTGGATCTCCTTGCAGTCCAAGGGACTCTCAAGAGTCTTCTCTTGAGTCTTGAGTCAATACTCAAGTAAGTCTTGGGCATGACTTGAGTAAGTCATGGCTTGAGTCTTAAGCATGACTTGAGTAAGTCATGCCCAACTCAAGTCTTCTTTTGAGTCTTCTGTGTACACCATAGTTGGAGTACACACCACAACACAACACCATAGTACCATATATGTATTTAAATTTAAAAAGCATTATTCTTATTTTTGATTTGATAAATTGTTTAAATGTACTTATGAATATTCATACTGTGAATCTTGATATGAAAAATCTGAGGTAAGTAGATTATATGTTTTAATTTTCATATTATCACTGCATAGAATGAGACAAAAGAGGAGTAATACCTTAACTAGTAAAAAAGTTATTGAATTCTAGATGGAGGGGTTGACTTAGGTCATATCTAAATGGCCTACTGGTTTCCCTACTTTCTTCAATATAAGTCTGAAATTTTCAATAAAGAGTTCATGATCCGGGCCATAGTCAGCTCCCAGTCTTGTTTCTGCTGACTGTATAGAACTTCTCCATCTTTGGCTGCAAAGAACATAACCAATCTGATTTTGGTATTGACTTGGTGATGTCCATGTGTAGAGTCATCTCATGAGTTATTGGAAGAGGGTGTTTGCTAAGACCACTGCATTCTCTTGGCAAAACTCTGTTCACCTTTGCACTGCTTCATTTTGTACTGCAAGGCCACACTTGCCCATTACTCCAGGTATCTCTTGACTTCCTACTTAGCATTCCTATCCCCTGTGATGAAAAGGACATCTTTTATTGATATTAGTCCTAGAAGGTCTTGTAGGTCTGCAAATCCCTTATGATTATACAGTGAAAGTGCCAAATAGATTCAAGAGATTAGATCTGATAGACAGAGTCCTGAAGAACTATGGATGGAGGGATGTAAAATAGTACAGAAGGCAATGATCAAAACCATCCCCAAGAAAAATAAATGCCAAAAGGCAAAATGGTTGTCTGAAAAAGTATTACAAATTGCTGAGAAAAGAATAGAAGTGAAAGGCAATGGAGAAAAGGAAAGATATACCCATCTGAGTGCAGTGTTCCAAAGAATACCAAGGAGAGATAAGAATGGCTTCCTCAATGATAGGTACAAAGAAATAGAGGAAAACAATAGAATGGGAAAGACTAGAGATTTCTTCAAGAAAATTAGAGATACCAATGGAACATTTCAAGCAAAGATAGGCACAATAAAGGACAGAAACCTAACAGAAGCAGAAGCTATTAAGAAGAGGCGGCAAGAATACACAGAACTATACAAAAAAGTTCTTAATGCTCCAGATGCTGTGCTCACTCACGAAGAGCTAGACATCCTGGGGTGTGAAGTCGAGTAGGCCTTAGGAAACATTACTAAGAACAAAGCTAGTGGAGATGATGGAATTCCAGCTGAGCTATTTCAAGTCCTAAAAGAAGATGCTGTGAAAGTGCTGCACTTAATATGCCAGCAAATTTGGGAAACTCAGCAGTGGTCACAGGACTGGAAAGGTCAGTTTTCATTTCAATCCCAAAGAAGGGCAATATCAAAGAATATTCAAACTACTGAACAATTGCATTAATGTCACATGATAACAAGGTAATTCTCAAAATCCTTCAAGCTAGGCTTCAACAGTACCTGCAAGAACCAAGAACTTCCAGATATACAAGCTGGATTTAGAAAAGGCAGAGGAAACAGATATCAAATTGCCAACATTTGTTGGATCACAGAAAAAGTAAGGGAATTCCAGAAAAACATCTACTTCTACTTCACTGACTACGCTAAAGCCTTTGACTGTGTAGATCATAAAAACTGTGGAAACTTAAACAGATGGGAATACCAGACCATCCTACCTGTCTCCTGAGAAAGCTGTAGGCAGGTCAAGAAGCAACATTTAGAACTGCAAATGTAACAATGGACTGGTCCAAAATTGGGAAAGGAGTATGTCGAGGTTGCATACAGTCACCCTGCTTATTTAACTTCTATGAAGAGTACATCATGCGAAATGCCAGGCTGAATGAGTCACAAGCTAGAATCAAGGTTGCTGGGAGAAATATCAATAATCTCAGATGCACAGATGACACTACCCTTATGGCAGAAAGTGAAGAGTAACTAAAGAGACTCTTCATAAAGATGAAAGAGAAGAGTGAAAAAGCTGACTTAAAACTCAGTTCAGTTCAGTTCAGTTCAGTTGTCAGTCGTGTCTGACTCTCTGCGACCCCATGAACCACAGCACGCCAGGCCTCCCTGTCCATCACCAACTCCCGGAGTTCACTCAAACCCATGTTCATTGAGTTGATGATGCCATCCAACCATCTCATCCTCTGTCGTCCCCTTCTTCTCCTGCCCTCAATCTTTCCCAGCATCAGGGTCTTTTTAAATGAGTCAGCTCTTCACATCAGGTGGCCAAAGTATTGGAGTTTGAGCTTCAGGATCAGTCCTTCCAGTGAACACCCAGGACTGATCTTTAGGATGGACTGGTTGGATCTCCTTGCAGTCCAAGGGACTCTCAAGAATCTTCTCCAGCACCACAGTTCAAAAGCATAAATTCTTCAGCGCTCAGCTTTCTTTATAGTCCAACTCTCACATCCATACATGACCACTGGAAAAACCACAGCCTTGACTAGACAGACCTTTGTTGTCAAAGTAATGTCTCTGCTTTTCAATATGCTATCTACATTGGTCATAACTTTTCTTCCAAGGAGTAAGTGTCTTTTAATTTCATGGCTTCAATCACCATCTGCAGTGATTTTGGAGCCCCAAAATATAAAGTCTGACACTGTTTCCACTGTTTCTCCACCTATTTCCCATGAAGTGATGGGACCAGATGCCATGATCTTCGTTTTCTGCAAGTTGAGCTTTAGGCCAACTTTTTCACTCTCCTCTTTCATCAAGAGGCTCTTAATTCTTCTTTGCTTTCTGCCATAACGGTGGTGTCATCTGCATATCTGAGGTTATTGATATTTCTCCCAGCAATCTTGATTCCAGCTGGTGCTTCATCCAGCCCAGCATTTCTCATGATGTACTCTGCATATAAGTTAAATAAACATAGTGACAATATACAGCTTTGACGTACTCCTTTTCCTATTTGGAACCAGTCTGTTGTTCCATGTCCAGTTCTAACTGTTGCTTCCTGACCTGCATACAGGTTTCTCAAGAGGCAGGTCAGGTGGTCTGGTATTCCCATCTCTTTCAGAATTTTCCACAGTTTATTGTGATCCACACAGTCAAAGGTTTTGGCATAGTCAATAAAGCAGAAATAGATGTTTTTTTAACTCTCTTGCTTTTATGAGTATCCAGCGGATGTTGACTTAATACTAAACATTAAAAAAACTAAGATCATGGCATTCAACCCCATCACTTTGTGGCAAATTGATGGGGAAAAAATGGAAACAGTGAGAGACTTTATTTTCTTGGGCTCCAAAATCATTGCAGACAGTGACTGCAGCAATGAAATTAAAAGAAGCTTGCACCTTGGAAGGAAAGTTATGACAAACCTAGACAGTGTATTAAAAAGCAGAGACATCACTTTGCCAACAAAAGTCTGTCTAGTCAAAACTATGGTTTTTCCAGTAGTCATGTATGGATATGAGAACTGGACCATAAAGAATCCTGAGCACCAAAGAATTGATGCTTTGGAACTGTGGTGCTGGGGAAGATACTTGAGAGTCCCTTAGACAGCAAGGAGATCCAACCAGTCAATTCTAAAGGAAATCAGTCCTGAATATTCATTGGAAGGACCGATGCTGAAGCTGAAGCTCCAATATTTTGGCCACCTGATTTGAAGAGATGACTCACTGGAAAAGACCCTGATGCTAGGAGAGATTAAAGGCATAAGGAGAAAAGGCAGCAGAGGATGAGATGGTTCGATAGCATCATTAACTCAATGGACATGAATCTGAGCAAACTCCAGTAGCTAGTGGAGGACAGGGGAGTCTGGCGTGCTGCAGTCCAAGGGTCAGACACGACTTAGGGGCTGAACAACAACAACAATAACAACATGGGTGCTTAACATGTATCTCTTCAAGGATTAAATCATATGATGCTGATGCTGGCCTTTATCACCCCCTGAAGGAGTTCAGGGAGGATAGAAGAAATGAGGAACTTTGTGCTCTGGAAAAAATGGCAGGACAGGTCTTCAGATAGTTATATATTTCAGGAGCTGATTTTACAAGCCCTACTCTTGTATCTCTTCATATCTACTAAAATACTAAAACCCTTCATGGTGAGGACTATTTCTCATGACTAGCAGAAGCTTCACAAGACTAGCAGAAACTTTCTGAAAAAAATATGTGCTTGGTTGCATGTACTCTCCATTCATCAATATCACTTATCCTTCCCATTGTTCTCTTTGGAGCAATTTCTCAGAGCTATCTGAGGTGCTGTCTCCCAGGCTGCAGTACTCATTTTGCCCCTAATAAAACTTAACTTGCAACTCTCACATTGTACATTTTTTAAAGTGGATATAGGTTATCAATAAGACTGCTGCTACTGCTGTCGCTTCAGTCGTGTCTGACTCTGTGCGACCCCAGAGACAGCAGCCCACCAGGCTCCCCTGTCCCTGGGATTCTCCAGGCAAGAACACTGGAGTGGGTTGCCATTTCCTTCTCTAATGCATGAAAGTGAAAAGTGAAAGTGAAGTTGCTCAGTCGTGTCTGACTTCGAGACCCCATGGATTGCAACCTACCAGGCTCCTCCGTCCATGGGATTTTCCAGGCAAGAGTACTGGAGTGGGGTGCCATCGCCTTCTCCCAATAAGACTAAGGTGGCACAAAAAATATATGGCATCATTCACTAGTTACTGTACTGTACATAATATCCCCAGATCTTATTCATCTTACAACCCTGCTTGTATTCTTTGGCAACATCTTCCCTTTTCTCTACCTCTAGACCCTGACAACCTCTCTGTTTCTTTGAGTTTTAATTTTTAAAATTTCATAGATAACTGAGATCATACAGTATTTGTCATTCTCTGATTCATTTCATTTAAACGTAATCCCTAAATTTCCATCTCTGCTGTCACAAATGGCAGAATTTCTTTCTTTTCATGGCTGAATAATAGTCCATTATATCAGATGGTCCCTAGCTTATGATAGTTCAACTTCTATAATTTTTCAACATTATGATGGTGCTACAGCAAAACTCATTTAGTAGAAACAAATTGAATTTTGATCTTTTCCTGGTCTAGTGATATTTGTTACCATACTCTGCTGATGCTGGGTGGCAGCAGCTAGCTGTACCTCCCAGTGAGCTATGCGATCACAATGGTAAATACACTTGCAACCATTCTGGTTTCCACTTTCAGTACAGTATTTAAAAAATTACAGGAGATATTCAATACTTTATTATAAAAGTCTTTGTGTTAGATGATTATGCCCAACTCTAGGCTAATGCAAGTGTTCTGAACATGTTTAAGGCAGGCGAGGCTAAATTTGATGATCAGTAGGTAGGTATATTAAATGCATTTTCAACTTACAATATTTTTAATGTATGATGGAGTTATCAGGACATAATCCCATCATAAGTTAAGGAAGATCTATATGTATACCACATTTTCTTTATTCATTCATCCATTAATGGACAGTTGGTTGTTTCCCTATCTTGGCTGTTGTAAATAATACTTTAATGAATATAGGTGTTTTCTTTTTCTTTGGATAATTACCCAGATGTGGAACTTGTGGCTCACAGGGTAGTTCTCTGGGTCAGGAATATCCTCTGGAGAAGGAAATGGCTGCCCACTCCAATATTCGTACCTGGGAAATCCCATGGACAGAGGAACCTGGCTGGCTGCAGTCCATGGAGTTGCAAGGCCTGGACACAACTTAACAATGAAACCACCAGAGTAGCTCTATTTTTAATTTTCTTGGGAACCTCCACACTATTTTCTGTAGTGACTATTTTTTCCTTCAAACACTTTGAATATATTCTACTCTTTCCTGGACAGCAAGGTTTCTGCTGCAAAACCCAATCATAGTCTCATGGGAGTTCTCCTATATGTGAAGATTTTTCTCTTGCCTTTCTAAAAATTCTCCCTTTGTCCTTAATTTTAGACAGTTTTATTATATTGTGTCTTGGTAGAACATATTTTTGAGTTGAAATTTTTTGGAGAGCTATAAGCTTCATGTCAGAGAAGCCAATGGCACCCCACTCCAGTACTCTTGCCTGGAAAATCCCATGGACGGAGGAGCCTGGTGGGCTGCAGTCCATGGGGTTGCTAAGAGTCAGATACAACTGAGAGACTTCACTTTCACTTTTCACTTTCATGCATTGGAGAAGGAAATGACAACCCACTCCAGGGTTCTTGCCTGAGAATCTCAGGGACAGGGGAGCCTGGTGGGCTGCCGTCTATGGGGTCACACAGAGTCGGCACGACTGAAGCGACTTAGCAGCAAGTTTCATGTACTTGGAGTTGTAAACCTCACCCAAGATTTAAGAAATTCTCATCTTTTAAAATAATAAACTTTCTGCCCCCTTTTCCATCTCTTCTCCTTCTGGGATGCACAGATTACTTCTTTTAATAGTTTCCTATAGTTCACTTAGATTTCTTCACTCTTTTTCATTCTTTTGTTTCTTGTTTGCCTCTGACAGGATAATTTCAAATGACCTGCTTTCTACTTTACCAATTCTTTCTATTCTTTGATCAAGTCTACTCTTGCTCTCTATTGCATTTTTCATTTCATTCATTGCATTCTTCTGCTCCAGAATTTCTATTTGGTACATAATACATGTATACACAGAAAGTTCAACAAATCAGGTGTTCTTGATTCCTGATTTTTTTGAATTGTCTCTTGTTTGTTAAACTGTCTTTTTTTGACTCTTGTAGCTCACTGAGATTTCTTAAAACAACTATTTGTTCCAATATTTTATGTGGCAAACTGCAGATCTCCATTTCTGTGGTGTTAATATCTAGGACGGAGAAGGCAATGGCAACCCACTCCAGTACTCTTGCCTGGAAAATCCCATGGACGGAGGAGCCTGGTAGGTTGCAGTCCATGGGGTCGCTAGGAGTCGGACACGACTGGGCGACTTCACTTTCACTTTTCACTTTCATGCATTGGAGAAGGAAATGGCAACCCACTCCAGTGTTCTTGCCTGGAGAATCCCAGGGACGGGGGAGCCTGGTGGGCTGCCATCTCTGGGGTTGCAGAGTCAGACACGACTGAAGCGACTTAGCAGCAGCAGCAGTATCTAGGACATTATGTGGTGTGCCATGTCTTTGATGACTTGCATCGCTCTCTTCACATATGAAGAAGCATTTGCCTACTTCAATCTCTATTGACTGGCTTCAGGAGAGAGATACCTCTGTCAGCCCTGTTAGGGATCTTGAGGCTAAGATTGTATACCTCCTCTAGATCCGGCAAAACCAGGCTGAATGCTGACAGTCGCCCATTCACTTTCCCTAGGGCAATGCTGAATGCTCAGGTTTGTGTGCCTTCTTTCAGTCCCATGGAGTTGAGCCAGCTTTTGTGCTTGCTCACTAGTCTACTGAAAAAGCTTGCCCCTGCTGCCCTTGAAGGCAAGTGCATGACCTCGCACGAAGTGGGAGTGTGTGTGGGTGATGTGAATGGAGTCTGGGGGCCAGCTGGAAGGACCAATAGGCAGGTTACCCCTAGTAGCTTGTGGTGGGCTTCCTGATGGAGTCTGCAACACAGTTAGTAGGATCCACATCTCTTTAGTGCCCACCAAGAGCCTGACTGCTAGTTTTCCAGCTGCTCCCCACCTCTTAGTTATACAGCACACTTCAGTATTCTGGATAGGTTGAGAAAGAAGTGGGTCTCTTTAGCAGCAACCCACACAACTGGGAAAGCTGGGAACACACTCACAGACTCTCTCTGTTCCCTGTAGGAGAAACTGTGGTCAAAGAAGATCTCTCTTGGCACTGAGTTATGCTGCCTTGGGGGAGGAGTAGTGTGGGTAAAGTGAAACTCTTCCTTTTATGCTTTTCAATGTGTACATTCTCAGATTTTCTTTTTCTGCTCCAACAGTGTTCTGGAACTTCTACACTAGACTTCTGACTTGTGAGATTCTCAATACTAGGGTTCTTTAGGAACAAGATGATGGAAATTTTCTATTTCACCATTTTGATGTTGTAACTTTCTTTGAGTAAGAATTTACAGTAGATATTAAGTTCTTCCAATTCTAAATTTCTAGGTTTTTCATTTGTCTATAATACTGAAAATTTTACTTTTCTACTTATACAAGTATTGATCTACTTTTCTATTCCTATTGAGCAGAATAAATTACTATTAGGACTGGAAACATGAGCCAGTTACTAGCCTACTTTGAAATCCTTTCTTATGTTGGTATCTTACATTATTTCATCATAATTTTTGTAGAAAGTGTTTCAGAAGTGATCATCAAATTGTCCTGCTCAAATAGCCCTCTATTAGAGATTTCTCATTTCTCTTGGATTGGCTACTTCAATCTTTCAGAAAATTAGAAGTCTTTGTCATATTTTGAAAACTTTTAGGCACATGTGCAATATTTAAACAGTAGTATAGCAATACACCACAGATTTTTTAAAAGAAAATAGCTACTCTTTAAAGTTCTCTAAAATTTCTAAAAATAGAATATCAATCATCAACATTAGAAAAAACTTTATACAAAGCTCTTATCTTATTAAAAGATTTTCCAAATGTAGCTACCTGTACTAAATAAAGTGGATGAGCCAAGAAAATGTAATAAAAGTTAAAAAAAAGAAAAAAATTATAAGTAGACCAAATTATTCATATAACATATGTTCATTCGTGTGTTAATATAATTACTTTTCACCCTACAAAGCCTATTTTAATATTTGCTTCTTCCCTTTGATTGAGAACATATGATTATGTTTATTTCCATCTTTGACAGCTTCAAAGTGCTTATCATTGAATTTACAGAATATTTATCTGCATTCATTTGATATGATGTTTAATTATTTCATAGTGTTCATTTTTCCCATAATTTTGTAAACTTCTGGTAGGCAGGATTAGTACCTACATTTTTCTTTTCTATACATATAACTCTCTTCATGTCAGCATACATGGTAGTTAACACAAAATATTATTTATGATCAATTAGACTAAGTAATTATACTCACTGAAAAGGAACTGCTGAACCAGAATAACAAGTTATGACTTACTGTTTTTCCCTTTAAATTTGGTTAGACCTCAATGAGAAATAGAAATGAATGTTTCTTGATCTTTGTTCTATTAAGTCCAAGTACTATTCCACGTCATAGGTAAAATGCCAAATATAAGTGACTTAGTTTAGAGTCTTTGGAATGCAGAATCTGAGAAAAGGGTCAGGATGGAAGTACTTTAACTGGAATGTAGTCTCAGAAAACAAGAATGAGTGAGATAAGGATGAAGGAAAAAGGAAAAGGCTCATAATCAAAGTCATTCCTGTAGAATGGAGGCTCGACTGTGTTGGGGTCTCCTGAGAGGCACCTAGACAGCCTTTCTAGTGCTGCCCACCTGAAGAATAGAAGCTGGAACTCACATATACTGTCTCCATGCCCATACTGTCCCTTGGCAACAATAACTCCACCTGCGGTTAGTTCTCCTAGAGCTAGAGAATGGCTAGGGAGAAAGAGGAAAGATAAATGCGGCATTTCTCTTTTGAGGTGGTGACAAGAATTTCCAGACCCAATTCCAACAGGGGTGTGTTCCTCATACCAACAAGCCAATTCTTCCCCACACCAACAAGTAATTCTCAGGACACCAGCACGGTGTCTGAGAATTCAACTCTATTCTAATTCTAAAAAAGATAGCACCATGTTTCACAGGCTGAGAACTCGATCCTACAAGACCATCCTCCACTTCAGATGTTAGTTGTTAGCCCAGGAAGGTACTTATGCTACTAACAAACTGGAGGTTCCAATGACTTCCTTTTTGGGTTTGATTAAATTGCTAGAATGGCTCACAGAACTCAGGAAAACTCATTTACCCATTAGATTACTGTATTATAAAAGGATATTAGAGGATTTGAATCAACAGCCATGTGAAGAGATATATAGGGCAATGTCCTATTCAACCTCAAGTCGCTCTCCTCTTCCCTGGAAATTAGGAGGTGAGACAAAGCTCCAACCCTCTAATCGCATAGTTGGCAACCAGCCCCTACCTTGAGTGGGATCCAAAGTCACCTTCCTTGAAGAACTGAGGACAAGAGTTTTTTTTAAGAATTGAGGACAAGAGTCCAAGTATTATCTCACTGCTCTTATCTCAGGAAATTCCAAATGTTTGGGAAGCTCTTGTCTAGGAATTGTGGCTGAAGGCCAAATTCAGATAACCAAACATATATATTTTCCCTATAAATTACAATATCGCAGGTGGGATGCAGAAAACAAACAAATTATATTCATTGACTACAATAACACAATTATAATTTCTTGTGCCTTGACCTGGGGTCTTGTCTGGGTTCTGCACACCAGCTTGTAAGAGGGGGCACTCACAGGATGAGAAAAAACAAGATAACACAAGTTATGGAAACTAAGTCGCATGGATAAGCACTGAAGGAACTGAAGGTGTTAGCTTAAAGAAAAGATAGGACAAAAAGATAGGTTTGGTCAGCTGCAGGGGAAGCTGAGCTTTTCTGGAGCTTTTTACTGCAGCTATGACTGAAGTCATGGACGGGCTGATGGGATGAGACACGGGCTATATGAAGCATCCTCTATAAGAAGTAATATTTAAGAAAATTTTAACAAGAATATTTTAAAACTTTCTTCTCAACCTTTGGAAATGCAACTCCAGTGAGGCCCCCCCAAAAAAATCAAAGAAAAACTGACTAGTAAATGGCTAAATATTAGAAGAGCAAGAGAACACACAAATCAGCATTTTTTTTTCAATTCACTATTCAGAGTTATATTTAGATGAGTGCAAAATGCATTTGGTCAACCACTTCACATTCAAATTCATGTGTGTGGAAATAAATTTGATCCATCTGTGTCTGAATTTTTATTTTTTAAACCACCAACATTTTCTTTTACAAGAACTGATTTCCAAGGAGTCTTATGATATCCCCAACTTACTGCCAAACCTCTCAAAAAGTCTGAAATGTGGAAGATGTACTGAACCTCCTCAAATATACTGGTTTTTAAATAAAAATAAGCAATAAAGAAGCAAAATAATATCTGATTTATCTGTTAGAATGGAATCTGTGTTGAAATGAAGCATAAAAGAGGAAACGAGAAAGTTCTATATAGTATCTATTTTTAGTACATATATGCTTCAGTTCAGTTCAGTTCAGTCGCTCAGTCGTGTCCGACTCTTTGCGACCCCATGAATCACAGCACGCCAGGCCTCCCTGTCCATCACCAACTCCCGGAGTTCACTCAGACTCACATCCATTGAGTCAGTGATGCCATCCAGCCATCTCATCCTCTGTCGTCCCCTTCTCCTCCTGCTCTCAAACCCTCCCAGCATCAGGGTCTTTCCAATGAGTCAACTCTTCACTGAGGTAGCCAAAGTACTGGAGTTTCAGCTTCAGCATCATTCCTTTCAATGAACACCCAGGACTGATCTCCCTTAGAATGGACTGGTTGGATCTCCTTGCAGTCCAAGGGACTCTCAAGAGTCTTCTCCAACACCACAGTTCAAAAGCATCAATTCTTCGGCACTCAGCCTTCTTCACAGTCCAACTCTCACATCCATACATGACCACTGGAAAAATGATAGCCTTGACTAGACAGACCTTGGTTGGCAAGGTAATATCTCTGCTTTTCAATATGCTATCTAGGTTGGTCATAACTTTCCTTCCAAGGAGTAAGCGTCTTTTAATTTCATGGCTGCAGTCACCATCTGCAGTGATTTTGGAGCCCAGAAAAATAAAGTCAGCCACTGTTTCCACTGTTTCTCCATCTATTTCCCATGAAGTGATGGGACTGGATGCCATGATCTTCGTTTTCTGAATGTTGAGCTTTAAGCCAACTTTTTCACTCTCCTCTTTCACTTTCATCAAGAGGCTTTTTAGTTCCTCTTCACTTTCTGCCATAAGGGTGGTGTCATCTGCATATCTGAGGTTATTGATATTTCTCCCAGCAATCTTGATTCTAGCTGGTGCTTCTTCCAGCCCAGCGTTTCTAATGATGTACTCTGTATATAAGTTAAAGAAGAGGGGTGACAATATACAGCCTTGACGTACTCCTTTTCCTATTTGGAACCAGTCTGTTGTTCCATGTCCAGTTATAACCATTGCTTCCTGACCTGCATACAGATTTCTCAAGAGGCAGGTCAGTTGGTCTGGAATTCCCATCTCTTTCAGAATTTTCCACAGTTTATTGTGATCCACACAGTCAAAGGCTTTGGCATAGTCAAGAAAGCAGAAATAGATGTTTTTCTGGAACTCTCTTGCTTTTTCCATGATCCAGCAGATGTTGGCAATTTGATCTCTGGTTCCTCTGCCTTTTCTACAACCAGCTTGAACATCTGGAAGTTCACGGTTCATGTACTGCTGAAGCCTGGCTTGGAGAATTTTGAGCGTTACTTTACTAGTGTGTGAGATGAGTGCAATTGTGCGGTAGTTTGAGCATTCTTTGGCATTGCCTTTCTTTGGGATTGGAATGAAAACTGACCTTTTCCAGTCCTGTGGCCACTGCTGAGTTTTCCAAATTTGCTGGTGTATTGAGTGCAGCACTTTCACAGCATCATCTTCCAGGATTTGAAATAGCTCAACTGGAATTCCATCACCTCTACTAGCTTTGTTCGTAGTGATGCTTTCTAAGACCCACTTGACTTCACATTCCAGGATGTCTGGCTCTAGGTGAGTGATCACACCATCGTGACTATTTGGGTGGTGAAGCTCTTTTTTGTACAGTTCTTCTGTGTATTCTTGCCACCTCTTCTTAATATCTTCTGCTTCTGTTAGGTCCATACCATTTCTGTCCTTTATGGAGCCCATCTTTGTGTGAAATGTTCCCTTGGTATCTCTAATTTTCTTGAAGAGATCTCTAGTCTTTCCCATTCTATTGTTTTCCTCTATTTCTTTGCATTGATTGCTGAGGAAGGCTTTCTTATCTCTCCTTGCTATTCTTTGGAACTCTGCATTCAAATTGGTATATCTTTCCTTTTCTCCTTTGCTTTTTGCTTCTCTTCTTTTCACAGCTATTTGTAAGGCCTCCCCAGACAGCCATTTTACTTTTTTGCATTTCTTTTCCATGGGGATGGTCTTGATCCCTGTCTCCTGTACAATGTCATGAACCTCCATCCATAGTTCATCAGGCACTCTATCAGATCTAGTCCCTTAAATCTATTTCTCACTTCCACTGTATAATATAAGGGATTTGATTTAGGTCATACCTGAATGGTCTAGTGGTTTTCCCTACTTTTTTCAATTTAAGTCTGAATTTGGCAATAAGGAGTTCATGTTCTGAGCCACAGTTAGCTCCTGGTCTTGTTTTTGCTGACTGTATTGAGCTTCTCCATCTTTGGCTGCAAAGAATATAATCAATCTGATTTTGGTGTTGACCATCTGGTGATGTCCATGTGTAGAGTCTTCTCTTGTGTTGTTGGAAGAGGGTGTTTGCTATGACCAGTGCGTTCTCTTGGCAAAACTCTATTAGTCTTTGCCCTGCTTCATTTCATACTCCAAGGCCAAATTTGCCTGTTACTCCAGGTGTTTCTTGACTTCCTACTTTTGCATTCCAGTCCCCTATACATACTTAGATATGGTATAATGCAAATAACCTACACAACAAGTCATGTGTAAGCAGTTTGCATACGAACCTCTAGTTTAAATGTGGAATGGATGACCCAGGACAAATTTATGCTTACTTCTGAAGAATGACTTGAGTCATATAGGTTACCAACGAAGTTTCCCCATCTACCTCCTGGCTACTCCCTTGTCTCCTTACAGACTTCTCTGCCTCAGTCTATCCCATAACTATTGCTATTACTCGGCGGGGGGGGGGGGGGGGGGGGGGGGGGGGGTGGGGGCGGGGGTTCCACCTAGATCCTTTGTTTCTTTAGTTCACCATGCTCCTGTAGGGTAATTTAATCCTATCGCATGGCATCACTGACCATTTAGATGACAATGACTTTCAGGCCTATATCTTCAGCTTGGCTTTCGCTTTTGAAAAAGACTATTCCCGACTCTTCCACTTAGTCAATAAGTATTTCAGTGTTTCCATAAGTACTCATCTTATGACCCAGAAACTTTTTTTGACTTCTTCTTCCTTCTTTGTCACTCCCTTTCTACTTCCAGTGAGCCCCCAAGTCAAGACCCTTCTTTCTCTTAAGCATCTCTCTAATCTAGTTCAAATCATCATTTTCTACCACCTGAATTACTGCAACACCTCCCTACTCAGGATAGCTTCCTCCAAACCACTCTATGCATAACTGTTAACGGCTCTTTCTACAACAGAAATCTGATCATACCTCTTTCTGGTTAAAACCACTTTTAACCATCACTTTTCATCACTTTTAGAATGAAGTCCAAATTTCTCAATGTAGTTACAAAGCCCTGAATTATCTAGCTTATTAGGTTTTCAAACTCTTCTCTGAATTCACCCCTGGCATTCTACTGTCCAAATATCTGAGTTGTTTTGTGTGTGTGTGTGTGTGTGTGTAATTTCTAAAAAATAGTCATGTTTTCTCACACATCCAGTGATATATACTCCCACACTTTCTTCTGATTAAAATTTATTCTCCTCCCTAGTCCAATCCCATCCAACTTCCTTGTCTCATCAATTTTTCCTGTTCCACTGACAGGACCATGCCAGCTTAAACGTCCTTTCTTCCACACTGGTTCTGCCAAGGCTGTTTGATGCCCCACTCACCTTGCGCTTCCTCTCTTACAGCCCTTATTTATCACAATGTACTATAGCTGTTTCTTTGTCACTCTCTTTTAATACAGTTTAGACTCTCTATGAGGATTAAACCCCACTTCCTAGCAGGAGTCCCAACACATATTACACATGCAATAAATTACTGTTTAATATATTTAAATACTAATATACCATTTTAGATCCATAGTAACAGCATTACATCGGAGAAGGTGATGGCACTCCACTCCAGTACTCTTGCCTGGAAAATCCCATGGACAGAGGAACCTGGTAGGCTGCAGTCCATTGGGTCGCTAAGAATCGGACACAACTGAGTGACTTCACTTTCACTTTTATGCATTGGAGAAGGAAATGGCAACCCACTCCAGTGTTCTTGCCTGGAGAATCCCAGGGACGGGGGAGCCTGGTGGGCTGCCGTCTATGGGGTCACACAGAGTCAGACACGACTGAAGCGACTTAGCAGCAACAGCAGCAGCAGCAGCAATAGCCTTACATACAAAACAGACTATCATAGGTGCTAACTTACAAACTGCGTTTAAGAATGTGTTTTCATTTTCTTCTTGTATCATCATTCATAGGAAAAATGTTTTAAGACTTATACAAATATAATGCTATTTTCCCTTTTGATGTGTAAACACACACATAATTTTTTTTCTGTTTTATCTGAACTTGGTGCTAAATGTATTGAGTATCTAATTACAGTACTTTGTCTTTTAATAGTTCTTTTATATACCTACTATAAATAAAGATGGAGAAGCTCTATACAGTCAGCAAAAACAAGACCAGGAGCTGACTGTGGCTCAGACCATGAACTCCTTATTGCCAAATTCAGACTTAAATGGAAGAAAGTAGGGAAAACCACTAGACCATTCAGGTATGACCTAAATCAAATCCCTTATGATTATACAGTGGAAGTGAGAAATAGATTTAAGGGCCTAGATCTGGTAGATAGAGTGCCTGATGAACTAGGGACGGAGGTTCATGACATTGTACGGGAGACATGGATCAAGACCATCCCCATGGAAAAGAAATGCAAAAAAGCAAAATGGCTGTCTGGGGAGGCCTTACAAATAGCTGTGAAGAGAAGAGAAGCGAAAAGCAAAGGAGAAAAGGAAAGATATAAGCATCTAAATGCAGAGTTCCAAAGAATAGCAAGAAGAGATAAGAAAGCCTTCCTCAGCAATCAATGCAAAGAAATAGAGGAAAACAACAGAATGGGAAAGACTAGAGGTCTCTTCAAGAAAATCAGAGATACCAAAGAAACATTTCATGCAAAGATGGGCTTGATAAAGGACAGAAATTGTATGGACCTAACAGAAGCAGAAGATATTAAGAAGAGATGGCAAGAATACACAGAAGAACTGTACAAAAAAGAGCTTCACCACCCAGATAATCATGATGGTGTGATCACTCACCTAGAGCCAGACATCCTGGAATGTGAAGTCAAGTGGGCCTTAGAAAGCATCACTACAAACAAAGCTAGTGGAGGTGATGGAATTCCAGTTGAGTTATTTCAAATCCTGGAAGATGATGCTGTGAAAGTGCTGCACTCAATATGCCAGCAAATTTGGAAAACTCAGCAATGGAAAACCACAGGACTGGAAAAGGTCAGTTTTCATTCCAATCCCAAAGAAAGGCAATGCCAAAGAATGTTCAAACTACTGCACAATTGCACTCATCTCACATACTAGTAAAGTAACGCTCAAAATTCTCCAAGCCAGGCTTCAGCAGTACATGAACCGTGAACTTCCTGATGTTCAAGCTGGTTGTAGAAAAGGCAGAGGAACCAGAGATCAAATTGCCAACATCTGCTGGATCATGGAAAAAGCAAGAGAGTTCCAGAAAAACATCTATTTCTGCTTTCTTGACTATGCCAAAGCCTTTGACTGTGTGGATCACAATAAACTGTGGAAAATTCTGAAAGAGATGGGAATACCAGACCACCTGACCTGCCTCTTGAGAAATCTGTATGCAGGTCAGGAAGCAACAGTTAGAACTGGACATGGAACAACAGACTGGTTCCAAATAGGAAAAGGAGTACGTCAAGGCTGTATATTGTCACTATGTTTATTTAACTTATATGCAGAGTACATCATGAGAAATGCTGGACTGGAAGAAACACAAGCTGGAATCAAGATTGCTGGGAGAAATATCAATAACCTCAGATATGCAGATGACACCACCCTTATGGCAGAAAGTGAAGAGGAACTCAAAAGCTTCTTGATGAAAGTGAAAGAGGAGAGTGAAAAAGCTGGCTTAAAGCTCAACATTCAGAAATCGAAGATCATGGCATCCAGTCCCATCACTTCATGGGAAATAGATGGAGAAACAGTGGAAACAGTGTCAGACTTTATTTTTCTGGGCTCCAAAATCACTGCAGATGGTGACTACAACCATGAAATTAAAAGACGCTTACTCCTTGGAAGGAAAGTTATGACCAACCTAGACAGCATATTCAAAAGCAGAGACATTACTTTACCAACAAAGGTCCGTCTAGTCAAGGCTATGGTTTTTCCAGTGGTCAGGTATGAGTGTGAGAGTTGGACTGTGAAGAAGGCTGAGCGCCGAAGAATTAATGCTTTTGAACTGTGGTGTTGGAGAAGACTCTTGAGAGTCCCTTGGACTGCAAGGAGATCCAACCAGTCCATTCTGAAGGAGATCAGCCCTGGGATTTCTTTGGAAGGAATGATGTTAAAGCTGAAACTCCAGTACTTTGGCCACCTCATGCAAAGAGTTGACTCATTGGAAAAGACTCTGATGCTGGGAGGGATTAGGGGCCAGAGGAGAAGGGGATGACAGAGGATGAGATGGTTGGTTGGCATCACTGACTCGATGGATGTGAGTCTGAGTGAACTCCGGGGGTTGGTGATGGACAGGGAGGCCTGGCGTGCTGCAGTTCATGGGGCCGCAAAGAGTCGGACACGGCTGAGCGACTGATCTGATCTGATAAATAATCATTGCTTTTTAGAGCATACTGAAAATCCTCAAGTAAATTACATTTGAGACAAGAAAACAGAGAGTGTATGAAGGTTACGATTTTTAGGACAGATAAAATACTAAGAGTTGAATTAGAACTAGATTACAGAGATGTTTAATCTTCCATGCTTTAAAAGTGAATAAAGCATCTTTTTTTGGAGAAATATTGCCTATGACATCAAGAAAATGTTTATAGATGTTCTAAGACAAAAGCTAACTTCTATATTTTTCAAATCTACAAAAGTTATACGAAGTGGGATAGGATTGTAAAGATATACTTCCACTGACCTTCCTTTCTGTTCCTAACAGAAACACATTTACTATTGATGACAGAATGCCTATAGTGGATTAAGCTATTAAAATATTACCACATGTTTATAGGGACATATATTTTTAATATGGAGATACTTTGTGACTTTTAGGAATATATCTTTCATCTATAGCTAAAAAAGAGAATTTTACTTCTTATAGAGAAATCTAGTTAAAAGGAAACTGTTACTTTACGTCATTTTATAATAGTCTGTTCATGATAGATCTACTTAGATAAAATTATTTTGAAATTCACAGTGGTACATCTACACAGTTGAAAATGCAAAAAATTTGGGAAAAAATTAAATTGTTTTTCAGTGGAGGATCTCAAATAGAAAATAAGAATTTGACTTAAACAAGAAATCCTTTAGTTTAGCAGTTTCATTAAGGTACAGAAGCTTCAAAATTATCAAATATCCACTTCTATTGGCTTCTTAATACGTTTAAATCTAATTTTAAATGTAGCGTTGCTTCCCAGTTTTTCTTAATGAATTGTAGCCCCCAAAATTGGTCTTCAAAAATTATGAGCTGACAATTTAAATTAGAAATACACTGATATCATATTTTCAGGTTGAACAATTATGTCAAGTAATTAAATTTATGAGCTATAAAGGAACATTAAGAAATTTACATTTATATTCCATTACCTTTTTTAAAAATGGAAATTATTCCATATTTTTCTGATGGACTGGTACAAGTTACAAATCAGATTTTAAAAGTCCCTGTCAATTTTAACAGCTAGTGGGGAAAAAAAAAAAAAAAAACAAGGCATTCTATGAAGTGGAAAGAGTACTAAATATTCTAAACTTTAGTAAGAAGCTAAATATGTTCTCATATCAATGCCTCTTAGACCTATCTCTAAAGTAGATTTTCTTGAAATTCCCTATCATCACCATTTAAATGATTAACTTCTGAATAATTTTCTTGTGTTCACCTTGTTTCCCTACTCTTAGTTATGGGTCTTGATTTGGGGACTCTGCTATGAATACCTCTGTGGTATTCTGTGTGATAGAATAGTGAGATTTTAGTGTTTTAAATTGGATAAAACCTTCATTAATCATACTCTGTTAAAAGTATTAGGTTTATTAGGTCAAAATGACAGAGCACACTGCTGAGAAGACAATAAGTGCTTGTTAAATAATTACTTGATAGTCCAATTACCTGAAATATCTGATATTTTTTTAAATCTATAAAATTGATATAAAATATGACATAATCAGCTTTCTAGGTAATTCGATGAAAACAAGATAGACTTTTTAAAAATCAGAATTACTGGAATGAGTGTAACTGTTTAAACAGATGTCATCCCCACCGCCCCCAAAAAAAAACCCATGCATTAAGTGAATCAATTTATTTTCTTGGCGCAAATGTGGGAAATCCAAATGCCAAACAAGAAGAAAAACTTTACCAAAGACTAAAAATTACAACTGATAAGATGATGCAACAGTTCTTTGACCCCCACATAAGCTGGTTCTGTGGTAGGATAAAAAATGTTTTATAAGAGAAACCAAGTTTATAAAAATCAAGACTACTAATGAAAAACAGACTTCTGAGGTTTTAAATGATCTGATTTTTCTGTTCTTCTTTTACTGTGTTTGGAAATGACAGCAGAAATCATGAAATATAAGCATTAAAGTAGTTTGGAATATTTCTAACCTCTATCACAAGACAATTACTGGTTGAGAGTTCTTTCTTAATAACCCAACATGATTCATCTTGCGTTTTCCTTGTCATCTCCTTCACTGTTGCCACATAGAATACTTTGTACCTGGTTCTTTTCTGCGGCCACAAAAATGAACCATTTCGTGGGGAGCTCTGAGAGAGAAAAATCTATTTGATAATGAGGCTATATCCCGAATTTTGTCAATTAAAAGTGGAAAGCTATAAATAATATAAGAAGAAAAACACAGCTGTGTGAATCTTGGCACGACAGTGTGAAGCTATCCCTACTGTTTGCTGCTTTTCCCACATCCCCCTTTCCAATGCATTTAAATTCATTGCTCTGGCGGCTTCAGTTTGGGCCCCAGTTTTGACTAAATCTAACAGCCCAAAGAAAAACACAGCTGAAACCACTGCCTGGTGGTTTAACTCACAGCCCCAAATGATAGGCCTCCAACAGAGCCCAGCAGGTTTTCAGCGAGAAGGCTCATGAATAGAGTTCCTTTTGGAAAGTGAAGAGTTTGATAAAAAGTCAAAAACAGAGGCTTTACCATAGCTGTCTTAGGAGAGTTTGCATAGCCCTGCTAGAAAGAAACAAGGCAATATTCTAGTCCCCTACTATAAGAAATATCTGATAGATTTCTCTGGTACTTTAAAACTGACTTTTTCTATGTTAAAATGCTAAAACCACAAGGAAATGACAAATTCACATGCAAAACGAAGAGCTGAACTGTGCACAGCTATTTCATTTGTATTTGATTTATTCTCATTCAGTTCTGAAGACCTGTGGGTCAGTGATCATTCCTGAACTAGCAAACCTAAAGCGTTTATGGAAATTTTGTCCTTGAGTCTGCCCTTCTCTATAGGGTTCAACTACAGATTATCTCCTCATCAGCTGTGATCCAAGGATCTCCAAAAAATACATATATATTCAAAGGTATATAAATAGAAGATAATCAGCTGAAATGTGGTTTTATTTAGAAACACTTCTGTTTTCAGAGATCTGATGGTAAATTCCTTCTGAGACTGTCAAAGATGGCACCAATGTCATGATTAAATCTCTAGGATACCTCAAAAAGAGGACTAAACTGCTTTTCTCTGTTGCTACTCCTCTGTGCAACAGAATTAATTTCTTCCTACAAAGTGGGGCTAGAAAAAATTAAAAAGAATGCTGAGTGAAAATATAAATATACTTAGGATAATATCTCAGTTTTCTGCCAAAGTATATAAGCTCATTTATTAAATGGAGCAGAACGTATAACTGAAACATATGCTGAGCATTCTTAATGGTGTTTATGAATAAAGACACAACAAGCTTTTATCAGAAATATTATTTCAGGAACCATACTGCCATAATTACACTCAAAAGGAAATCAGAAAAATTGTAAATTTTCAATATCTTAAAATTAGAAATTGGACAAGGAGCTTTACTACTTCAGTTTTGACCAAAAGAAAGATATATATTACAAAAAAAAAAAAAAGCAAAAACTGTCTTAGAGTAGGCAGGATTTAATATCTCATCTTCATTGTGGAAGGGTAATTTCACTACATATAATACTCTGGGTTGATTACTTTAAATGTGTACCATCTGATTCCATCGTTTTATTGTTTTGGTCTACCTTACTGCTTTTTGAAGACTTTTTTCCTCAATTGGCTGCTTTTAAGATTTTCTCTTTTATATTTGGCCATCAGAAGTATTGCTATTGTTAAGTCTAAGCACAATTTTCCTTTTTCTCCTTTTGGTTTTCTTCTTTCTGTCTAGGGGTTTATTCAGTGTCTTATATCAGTGTCATTTGTTTTTTAATCCTTGATCATTGTCTCTTCCATTCTCTCCCTTTTCTACTTTTGGGACTCCAATTATCCTTATTTTACACGTTTGATTGTATCTCAATTGTCGGTTATTCTCTGTTCTGTTTTTTCCATTCTTTTTTTTCCCTTTGTGTACTTTAGTTTGGATAACTACTGAGTTGTCTCCTGTTTCATTAACATATTTGTATCTTCTGCTAGATTCAACATGCCCCTAATCCATTGGATTTTAAATTGAGATCTTATCTGTTGAAATTCTGAAGCTGCTTCTTTTCATGGATTATATTTCTATGTTAAAATGATTTATCTTTAAATCTATTTTGTCCCCTTCTATTTTCATTGAATGTATTAATCATAGTCTTAGATTGTGAACTTCAATACGTGAATCACCTATGAGTTGGCTTCTGCATTTTCATATGCTCTTAGTTATTATTCTTTTTTTATCTAGTAATTTTTATTGAATAATGGACATTTGTATTTAAGAAACTTTAGAGACTCCAAGATGTTTAAAAATATTTTTGAAGTTGCCCTAGATGTGTCATAAGAAATATTTCTGACAAAGTTACTGATTCTTTCCAGGAGCGTATAGAAAAGAGAGGGCTGCCTCTCTTAGAGTCAGGATTGGGCTCAGTGGAAAAGTAGATTTTGTTCTGCTTATAGGTAAACAGGTAAAATTGACATAGGCTACAGTCAATACACTGCAAAATCCATGAGGAGAGGTTATTTGTGCCTTAACACTGTGAAGTTCATGAGCCAACAGCTGGTCTGAAGCATTTCCCTGGTCCTCCTTCTGGATTGCTGGTGGGCAATTTGGGATTTCAGTATAATTTTTTTATTACCCTTTTAAACCTTTGCGAGAGGGTTATCTCAGAAGGCAACTTTTTCTTTCTGTGTCTCGCTTCCCTCTCAGCCACTAGACTAAGTCATGGATATTGTATAAGCATTAGAAAATGATTAATTCATTCTGTTCCATGTTATTGAAATTTTAATGTGAATATTATAAGAAAACGTATCTAAATTGCACCTACTTCTCTTGCAGAAATAGATGACAAGAGGGTGACTAACACACAAGCAGAAGTAAGTTTTCTTCTATTTTGTGTTAAATATATGTCCAATCCAATCAGCTAAAAACACAACCAGCTCAATCTGATTGTGATGCAAAATATGATATCAATACAACTGTGCTGTATAAACTATTTAATGTGCTTTTCCTGACTGGATAAACAGTAAAATGGTGTCATTAAATTGTGACCTCTACCTTTGATTCTCCACCTACGAAATACTAACCCCTGGGAAAAACCTCTAAAATAAACTACTGATTTTAGAGTCAAAATATGGTATTGATAGTTTCAGTTTAGTGGCTGGTGGAGTGTGACCATCACAGGTTGGGGCAGCCAGTGTTGGAATCCTGCAACAAGAAGGTGGAGGACAGACACCTCTTAAAGGTTCTCTGATGTGTGGAACCGAGAGCAGACCCTGAGGCCAGAGGCTTCACACACACATGCAGGACTTCAGGTTGAAAATGTGAACCAGGGGAGGCTGGGGTAGCTGCTAACAAAGGATATACAAAATACAAGAAAATGAGCAAATGTGTCCATAAATGGAATAAGTATTGAATCGGATTCATGCAGACTCAGTAACCAATGGCCACATGAGTAGGCATACAGCAATGTAGAAAGAACAAAATACCAGAACGTGTCTCTCAAAACATTTCTAAAAATTTATTGAAATTATAAACATGAAATGGTTTGAAAACTAAATCCCTACATAAAAATAGTTTTTACTACTTAATAAACTTTACTAAACAAACCAACTTTTATGTAGAATTAGTTTTCTACTTCATCTTTGAATATGTATATATGGGAATAAATATATAATAAAACTGGAAGTGAATGCTTCTTGAAATCAACCAGATGTAACAGATTACAGTAGAGACAGAAGTCTCGGTCATCCACACATTTATACTAATGTAGAGCTGCCCTGCCTGCGTCTGTGCATAATAGACAGATCACAACACTCTATTCTGGGGAAATTTACTTGTACCATTTGCTTTGGTTGATATGGATTCAGGAACTATTTGGTTGAATTTTTTCAGTTTTTAATAGATTGTTTTTGCATTCTCTAAATACCAACATCTTGGTGACTCCTTTGAGGGCAAGTAAGCTTCAGTACGTGTGAGTAAAGATGCCTGAAGCTCTATTTACTGTGAAACAGTTTCTAGTATTTTTCAGCCTCTGTACATTATGTTCTTTCTAATATGGATGGAAAGCCTAGCACAATCCTCAGAAAGTATCTTGCAATTGTTTATACTCGAAGTTTTTGAAGCAAAAATAAATGCTCCAGACATGAAAACTCCAGTCTTTGCCATACTGAAATATTTAATAGATATGCTATTAAAAAGGAGTTTTTGATATAATCTGATTGAGGTATAGAACACATATATATAATTTATTATAATGAATAATGGTTTATACATATATACATACCTTTATCTATCTATATGTCTATCTCCATCTAAACTTTAAAACTTTGGCCCTGAAAAGTGTTCCGATTTATATCATTTTTAGTGCAAAAAATTCTTCCCCAATAAATTAATTCTGATCCAAAGTGCTTAAGTAAGAGTGTTAAGTATCAGTTTTGTTATGAAAGATCTTTTGAACATATGAAGGAAAAGTACCTCAACACTAATTTCAAGTAAATGAAGCTATTAGATTGAACATCTCAATTCCATAGGGTTATAGATTGGTATTACTTAACAAAGACTCTCATTAACCCTCCAGAACCATTAACAATTCTACAAACAGATATAATTATACCTTAGTCATAGTTTCGGAGTGTATTTTGTCCTGGCATTTATGTTTTTCTTTAAAATGCAAAGGATTAGTAGTAGTTTCTTTTCTCTATTTAAACTGTTAATAGGTGTTTATTTCTCTCAAAGGGCTAATGACATTGTACTTTTTATCCAAATATAAGACTTTTCCTTTTTTTCTTTATCCAGGCACAGAATGCAACCCCTAAGCAAAGGAAGCAGAGTGTGTACACAGCACCCGCCATGAAAGGTACTGTTCAGGTACTGTTTCGGGTTCTTGAGAGTGCTAAGTTCATGGCTGACAGGCATTCTGCTCTCAGACACCTTATACCTGCTTAAAAGCTACATCTAGTCTCACCTCTACAACTTGGTAATGTGACTTTCAGTAAGGTAATGTTATTTGAAACCTTGTTTAACCAAGAGTGAAACAGTTGAAGAAGGAATAACTAGATATGTCTCAAAATCATAGTCTGGACGTTCAGATTTTCCAGAATAATGACAAAAGTTTCCTTTTACCCTTTCTCACATGTTTTCCTTGCAGAGATTTTTGTAGAACCCCTAATTACTCTTGCCGATGTTCACAGTTAATTATCTTTTTTTTTTTTTTTTTTCCCCAGGCTTAAGCAAAGTAGTTCTTGAATTTTGGACAGATACACTGTAAAGTGTTGCTTCATTATCCTGTGTCAGAAGCAGCTCTAAGAAACCCAATCAGACAGCTATTAGCTGTACATATAACAGCTGCTGAAATAACAACTAAGAAGGCTAGCTCAGGTTCCAGCATTCTCCCAGAGTTTCTACCCTTCTCCTCCAAATTAGAACTGCTAAAAGTACATCTAAGTGCATCCGAATTTTGACCAACATCAATTTCAGGGAAGGCTTCTTTCATTTCTCACACAAGAGTATCCCTGACATGAGGGAGAGTCCAGCAGCTCATGTTCCAGCCTGGCTCTTGGGCTGCTGGCCCAGGGGCTCATCATGCAGTCGTCCAGCTTTGTTTCAACTGCAAGAGAAGCCAGCTGAGCAGCTTACTCTGGAGTCTAGAGAGATGTCTAAATCGGGAGTGAAATTTTCCACTCTGTATTCTCTCTAGATTTGGGGCCTTTACAGAGAGGTGGGATATAAATGGACACATTAATAGCTACTTTCCATAAACTTCCTTCCTGCGCAGCTATAAAATATCATGCTTGCTTGTTCATGAGACTACAGTAAATAATGCAATCAGCATTGTAGTTCATTTCAGGGTAATTATTGAGGCTATTAGGCTTCCTTCTCTCAAGACCAGTGTAATCATTTTTGAAGATACTTTGCCTATTGTAAGCCATCTTGTACTTTTAAGACACGACAGTTTTGGCATGAATGGGCCTCAACGAAAGATATATGTTCACTCATTTAATGATTTCCTCTGTTCTATTTTGGGTTAGTTTAACTAAATAAAGACTGTTCTCATGTCCTTAGAGAATAATAGCATTAGTTTTAAAGGAAAATCTTAAAATCAAATCCCAAGGGCTCATAGTTTTCATTATATTTAGCTCTCTAATATCATAAGAATGTGGGACCCTAACATTTAAGGACATTAGTCATATTGTACATATTTTACACATATGATAATCTTTTTTTTCATGAGTTAAAGACTTGAGAAAGCACAGAAATGCCTTCATGAGGCTATTGGGGGATAAGCCACTTAGGTCCTCATTTATTACCTGTAAATACCTAGGAGAGTCTCCTGCTTCTGATAAAAGAGAAATCAGTCCACTTGTCCCTTTAGAGACAGAAATGAATATTTCAGGACAGAATTAAGCAATAGTAACATATGGTGCATTGTGAGCACATTAAGAAACTTCAATCATAAGAAAGATGAATTAGTAAAGGAAATGTTACTGAAATGCAAAATCAATAATACAATTGCTCTGAAATGTATAATTCTTCAAATTGCAGTGGAATATGCAATTATTGAGTGTATAAATATTTGCTGGGAGAGCAAAGTAGTACCAGGAGTGATTTATAGTTCTGAAAAAAATCACTCTGACCAAATGGCCAACTAGGGTTTCGTAAATGACCCAGTGAGTAGCTAGTTAGTAAAACAAAACAAACTAGCCAGATTCCCTTCTTCTCTCATATTAGGTTCTGAGGAGTTACTGGACACAGAGGCCAAAGTGACAGGAGAGAGATGCTACATCTACCAAATGTCATTGCAATTAATGCCCAGATAGACTCATCTCCCAGCTCCTATATTCATTTATTTTTCCCCCTTTCAATTACTATGGTATTTATGGCCCCACCAGATTTCTGGAAATAGAGACATGTCCAGGTTACCTCTTATGATGAAAGTTCTATGTGAAAGTTCAGAGGTGGGCAGAGGGTAAGAAATAGAGCAGAGAAAACCATTTTAAACAGGTACGTTGTCAGGAATGATAGACTAATGACCTCCAAATTTATATCTGTAGGCCTAACGTATCTCCTGAACCTCAGACTTTCTAACTAGCTACCAATTTTTTTCACTTGAATGAATGACACTTATTGAAACGTCTTAAATTTAACACGTCCAAAACCAAACTCATTGGTTCTTTTTTGGGTTTTCCCCATCTCAATAAATCTTATGCAGCCGTCGAAAACAAAAATCTTTGCACAATCCTTGACTACTCCCCATTACCAAAGCATCATCTACTCGTGTTAGTGCTGATTTCAAGAATGACCCCTACTCTGTTTTCTGGATCTTCCATTGCTATTGCCTTGTGTGACCACCATTCTTTCTTGCCTTGGCTGCTGAAGTAGCCTACCTACTACTCTCCTGTTTCTGCTCCTGACCCTCTACAATCTAATCTCTACACACAAACCAGAGTAATTCGTCTAACTCACAGATGTGATCATGCGATCCCCTTGATCAAATCCTCAAAAACTTCCTGTCACATTCAGAATACAATGAAAAATCCAATCATGGCTTACAACTCCCTGAATGAGCTGCACTGGTCTTTCTCTTTGATCTTATCTCCTTTCATACTGCCCCTGTTCACATTAGGGTTCAATGTCATGGACTTTTTCATTATTTATAAACATCTCAAGCACACTTTCATATCAGAGCATTTGTGCTTTCCACATTTTTTGCTTGAGAAACTCTTTACCCAGTAGCCTCACAGTTGGCTCAGCTACTGTTCCCTCCTCAGAAAGGTCTTTCTCTCTTGATAACTGCCCCTCCTACCATTGCTGTCTACATCCTTACAGCGCTACCTCAATTTTTTCCATGGCCCCAATCATTAGGTACCAATAATGAGGTGTCCATGATAACAGTCTTGTTCATTTGATATTCCCAGCATCTAGTACAGTTCCTGGCACAAAACAGGTGGTCAATAAAAACTTGTTGAATAACCATAATGAATTAGGGAATTCAGCCATATTGTCATCTGCTCAGGAGAGGATGTCCCTTAAACCTTGTTCTACTAATTGTCATACTTGTGACTCTGTTTCTGCTTCTCTTTGCTTTCCACTCTCTGGTTGATCCTCTTCATCCCCTTGGTAAGTTCTTCTCCATATGCTTCTGTTTTTCTATTTTTGCTTTTCCCCACTTCCCTTCCCTCTGATCAAAGAGAAAATCTGATTTGGAAAATTAGTTACCATCAAGAATGATGCTTCAATTTTCCTGGATTCTTAACAAAGGTTATCTCATGGACCACTGGAATGATTAAGTGATTGCCTCTGACTAAAACCTGATCCTTCCAATAATTAGCTTGCGGCCAAGATGGCAGCATCATATGAAACAAACTTGGCAATGTAAATAGAAGAATCTGGACATGGTTTTCTTCCTTTAGAGATGTTTCATGATTAGATTGGAATATTGACTCTAAGAAAATAATAGCAGATTTAGCTCTTGGTCTTGCCACCTTTATAGCCACAACATTATAGTCATTCTAACTTGTCAAGCTTAAAGAGTAACTAGTATAATTACCAAATGATGTATAAAATATCACTTCCATTTTTTTCCACTGCATCTAACCTCAGAGTATTAGATTGGTTATGTTCTTTTGAAGGTTCTATTAACAATATATTAGGCTTGGGTTATAGCCAGATAATCAAAAGTTCCAGGTTTTTGCTGTAGCAAATCTAAAAACTGACCAGACTCCAGATATTCAATCACCTACGTAACATGTCTTTCTTATGTCATAGGAAGAAATCTCATGGAGATCAAATATCATGAGATCAAAATTAGCTTGTTAAAAACTACATTTTGATCTCCACAGCAAATCAATTTGTCCTTCAATATTCCCCTTCTCAAGGAGGTGCTTCTTCCTGAGTTCCGGGATTCTCTAGTGACTCTCCCTCTCCTTCACTCTCTTCATTAGTGGAGTACCAGGTCTCGTGAAGTGAACCCCATTAGTATCTCTCCCACCTTCCCCTCCTCTATTTTATCTCCAATGCCACAATAACAATTCAAATCACATTCATTTCTTATATATAAAAGGTTACTCTCCATACAGTCTCTTATCTCTACTTCCCAATTGTTTTCTACACTGTAACCAAAGTAAAAGATGCTTGCTTCTTAGAAGAAAAACAATGACAAACCCAGACAGTTTATTAAGAAGCAGAGATGTTACTTTGCCAACAAAGGTCTGTATAGTCAAAGCTATGGTTTTTCCAGTAGTCATGTGTGGATATGAGAGCTGGATAATAAAAAAGGTTGAGTGCAGAAGAATTGATTCCTTTGAACTGTGGTGCCGGAGTAGACTCTTGAGAATCCCTTGGACTGCAAGGAGATCCAACCAGTTAATCCTAAATGAAATCAACTCTGAATGTTCATTGGAAGGACTGATGCTGAAGCTTAAGCTCCTGGCCACCTGATGCAAAAAGCCAACTCATTGGAAAAGACGCTGATGCTGGGAAAGACCAAAGGCAGGAGAAGGGGATGACAGAGGATGAGATGGTTGGATGACATCACTGACTCAACGGAAATGGATTTGAGCAAATTCTGGGAGATGATGAAGAATAGCTTTTTCTGGCAGCCATACACATTGGTGACAAACAGTGAACTTATCATGAATTCAAAACCTCAAAGCTTTTTTTTCATGTACTGCTTTAAAGCCATATTATTTATAATGTATTTCTCATTTTACATCTTTTCTTAGCCAAAAAGCAACACAGTGCTATCATATCAACTGAATTTCATTTTCTCAGAATCAGTTGTCACAGGAACATGTCATAATTCATATAATGATTCCATCACCTATTCTACTCTATTTTCTATCATCTCAATTGTTCTGTCACCCTCAGATTATATATTTTATTTTTGGTCTTTTTATCTACATCTGTAATAGACATATCAAACAGAACAGGGCAAAGAAAAGTCTGTAGCACACTTATCTCTCTCTAGTTGACACTGATCCCCCTGAAGGCCACCATTCAACAAGTTATCAAATAGACCTCTTATGTCAAGATTACATCCCTTAAAACCAGAGGATATTATGAACACTCTCATTAGACTGATATATTTCAGATATGGTGTGTTGACCATGTAAGTCATAAATTTGTAATGTATATTATGCATAAAATGACAAGCTTAAGTTTGCATAAGAAACAGACTTACTTTTCCATTACCCTGTGTGATATAGTGCTTTATAATTGTGTAAGTAGAAAGTTCTGAAGATTATCAGAAAAATGATAGCTGACTACTGAATACCCACATGACTTCTCTGGTGTTTACATGGTGGTCAGCCCTGTAATTTACAGAACAGTCAATTAAATTATTTTTGGATAGCTTGAATCATGTTTTCAGAAAAGCAAAGTAGGTTTGAATCTTGAGGCAGGAAATGGCTGACACATTTCCACCCCCATTGTTCATGTGTGTGTGTGTGTGTGTGTGTGTGTGTGTGTGTGTTTTACTGGAAGGCAAATGCCTTCAAGTAAAGACAGCAAAGCAAGCACCATTGATTTAAAAGGAAATCTGAACATGAAACAAATCGACCGACTGAAAAACTGCTTTGTATAGCAGGTTTATTATATCATGTTCAGTTCAGTCACTCAGTCGTGTCCAACTCTTTGAGACCCCATGGGCTGCAGCATGCCAGGCCTCCCTGTCCGTCACCAACTCTCGGAGTTTACTCAAACTCATCTCCATTCACTCGGTGCTACCATCCAACCATCTCATTCTCTGTCGTCCCCTTCTCTTCCTGCCTTCAGTCTTTCCCAGCATCAGAGTCTTTTCAAATGAGTCAGCTCTTGGCATCAGGTGGCCAAAGTATTGGAGTTTCAGCTTCAGTATCAGTCCTGCCAATGAACACTCAGGACTGATCTCCTTTAGGATGGACTGGTTGAATCTCCTTGCAGTTCAAGGGACTCTCAAGAGTCTTCTCCAACAAACTGTCAATTCTTTGGTGCTCAGCCTTCTTCACAGTCCAACTCTCACATCCATACATGACCACTGGAAAAACCATAGCCTTGACTAGACGGGCCTTTGTTGGCAAAGTGATGTCTCTTCTTTTGAATATGCTGTTTAGGTTGGTTAGGTTGGTCGAGGTTGCCTAGGTTCATGAAGAGTATGAAAAGACCATTAGTAGCCTGGAAAATCCCATGGAAGGAGGAGCCTGGTAGGCTGCAATCCATGGGATTGCTAGGAGTCAGACACGACTGAGCGGCTTCACTTTCACTTTTCACTTTCTTGCGTTGGAGAAGGAAATGCCAACCCACTCCAGTGTTCTTGCCTGGAGAATCCCAGGGATGAGGGAGCCTGGTGGGCTGCCGTCTCTGGGGTCACATAGAGTTGGACATGACTGAAGCAACTTAGCAGCAGCAGCAGCAGCAGCATGAGATTGGTGCAAATGTAATTGTAGTTTTGCATTGTTGCAATTTGCCTTTTGACACTGAACAGTTCAGTGACTGAACTGAACATGATATAATAAACCTGCTATACAAAGCAGTTTTTCAGTCGGTCGATTTGTTTCATGTTCAGATTTCCTTTTAAATCAATGGTGCTTGCTTTGCTGTCTTTAGTTGAAGGCATTTGCCTTTCAGTAAAACACACACACACACACATGAACAATGGGGGTGGAAATGTGTCAGCCATTTTATGTATAACATAAAATTATGTTATACATAATTTTAATGTGTATTTCTTAATTATGTTTTTTTGCTAGTGACTTGTATTACTTGCTGTTTATTTTATATTTATTTTAGACTATGGAAATGATGTTAGACAAAAAGCAAATTTGAAAGATTTTCTTATTTGAGTTCAAAATGGGTTGTAAAGCACCAGAGACAACTCACAACATCAATAACACATTTGGCCCAGAAACTGCTAACAAGTGTACAGTGGTGGTTCAAGAAGTTTTCCAAAGGAGACGACAGCCTTGAAGATGAGTGTAGTGGCTGGCCATTCAGAAGGTGACAACGATCAAATGAGAGCAATCATCAAAGCTAATCCTCTTAAAAACTGTATGAGAAATTGCTGAAAAACAGAATGTCAGTCATTCTATGGTCATTCCGCATTTGAAGCAAATTGGAAACGTGAAAAAGTTTGTAAGTGTGTGCCTCATGAGCTGACCGCAAACCAAAAAATTTGTCACTTTGAAGTGTCTTCTCTTATTCTACGCAACAACAAGCCATTTCTCAACTGGATTGTGATGTGCAATGAAAAGTGAATTTTATACAACAACCAGCAACAACCAGCTTCAGTGGTTGGACCGAGTAAAAGCCCCAAGGCACTTCCCAAAGACACACTTGCACAAAAATAGGTCATGGTAACGGTGTGGTGGTCTGCTGCTGGTCTGACCCACTACAGCTTTCTGAATCCAGTGAAACCATTACATCTGAGAAGACGTATGCTCAGTAAATTGATGAGATTCACTAAAAACTGCAATGCCTGAAACTGGCATTGGTCAACAGAAAGGGCCCACTTCTTTTCCACAACAACCTCTGACCACAAGTCACACAACCATAGCTTCAAAAGTTGGATGAATTGGGCTACGAAGGCTTGCCACATATTCACCTGATCTCTCACCTACCTACTGCCACTTCTTCAAGCATCTTGACAACTTTTTGCAGGGAAAGCACTTCCACAACCAGCAGGAGGAAGAAAATGCTTTTGAAGAATTTGTCAAATCCTAAAGCATGGATTTTTATGCTACAGGAATAATCAAACTTATGTCTTGTTGGCAAAAATGTGTTGAGTGTAATGATTCCTATTTTGAATGATAAAGATGTGTTATGAGCCTAGTTATAATAATTTAAAATCATGATCCAAAATTGCAATTACTTTTGCACCAACCTAACACATTACCATTTTTAACACTTAAAGGCTGTATATTGTTACCCTGTTTATTTAACTTCTATGCAGAGTACATCATGACAAACGCTGGACTGGAAGAAACACAAGCTGGAATCAAGATTGCCGGGAGAAATATCAATAACCTCAGATATACAGATGACACCACCCTGATGGCAGAAGGTGAAGAGGAACTAAAAAGCCTTTTGATGAAAGTGAAAGAGGAGAGTGAAAAGTTGGCTTAAAGCTCAACATTCAGAAAACAAAGATCATCGCATGCGGTCCCATCACTTCATGGGAAATAGATGGGGAAACAGTGGAAACAGTGGCTGACTTTATTTTTCTGGGCTCCAAAATCACTGCAGATGGTGACTGCAGCCATGAAATTAAAAGACGCTTACTCCTTGGAAGGAAAGTTATGACCAACCTAGACAGCATATTGAAAAGCAGAGACATTACTTTGCCAACAAAGGTTCGTCTAGTCAAGGCTATGGTTTTTCCTATGGTCACGTATAGATGTGAGAGTTGGACTGTGAAGAAGGCTGAGCGCCGAAGAATTGATGCTTTTGAACTGTGGTGTTGGAGAAGACTCTTGAGAGTCCCTTGGACTGCAAGGAGATCCAACCAGTCCATTCTGAAGGAGAGCAGCCCTGGGATTTCTTTGGAAGGAATGATGCTGAAGCTGAAACTCCAGTGCTTTGGCCACCTCATGCGAAGAGTTGACTCATTGGAAAAGACTCTGATGCTGGGATGGATTGGGGGCAGGAGGAGAAGGGAACGACAGAGGACGAGATGGCTGGATGGCATCATTGACTCGATGGACGTGAGTCTGAGTGAACTCCGGGAGTTGGTGATGGACGGGGAGGCCTGGCGTGCTGCGATTCATGGGGTCGCAAAGAGTCGGACACGACTGAGCGACTGATCTGAAGATTTTTCATGAACTTCTGAAAACATCTGCTTCCTCTCATTCTTCATAATTTCTTTAAGGGAAAAGTTTAGCTACTTCAGTGTCCAGAGATTGTTCTTCTAATATGTCCAGTAGATCTTCTCTGAATGTTTATGGCATTGAAACTCCTACTTTTTTTTCTCCAAGGATGGCTATGATCTTGATACTTTATCTCAATTTGATCACTGTCTTTCACAATAGAGCAATAGATGCAAATAAGGAATACCCCATAGAAGGAAATAGATCATACTGGCTGAAGAAAAAGGCTAACACAGTTTTGGAGGATGACAGTGACAATGATTTTGGAGGATGTTATGTACAGTGGCAAAGATGTGCCATGTAATATTCAGTTCAGTTCTAGTTCAGTTCCTCAGTCATGTCTGACACTCTGCAACCCCATGGACTGCAGCACATCAGGCTTCCCTGTCCATCACCAACTCCCAGAGCTTGCTCAAATTCATGTCCATAGAGTCAGTGATGCCATCCAACCATTTCATCCTCTGTCATTCCCTTCTCTTCCTGCCTTCAATCTTTCCCAGAATCAGGGTCTTTTCAAATGAGTTAGTTCTTCCCATCAGATGGCCAATGTATTACAGTTTCAGCTTCGGCATCAGTCCTTCCAGTGACTACTGAGGACTGATTTCCTCTAGGATTGACTGGTCGGATCTCCTTTAAGTCTAAGGTACTCTCAAAAGTCTTCTCCAACACCACAGTTTAAAAACATCAATTCTTTGCTGTTCAGCTTTCTTTATAGTCCAACTCTCACATCCATACATGACTACTGGAAAAACCATAGCTTTGACTAGATGGACCTTTGTTGGCAAAGTAATGTTTCTGCTTTTTAATATGCTCTCTAGTTTGGCCATAGCTTTTCTTCCAAGGAATAAGCGTCTTTTAATTTCATGGCTACAGTCACCATCTGCAGTGATTTTGGAGACCAAGAAAATAAAATCTGTCACTGTTTCCATTGTTTCCCCATCTATTTCCCATGAAGTGATGGGACCAGAGGCCATGATCTTAGTTTTCTGAATGTTGAGTTTTAAGACAACTTTTTCACTCTCCTCTTTCATTTTCATCAAGATGTTCTTTAGTTCTTTGCTTTCTGCCACAAGGGTAGTGTTATTCATATCTGAAGTTACTGATATTTCTTCTGGCATTCTTGACCCAGCTTGGGCTTCATCCATTCGGCATTTTGTACTATGTACTCAGCATATAAGTTAAATAAGCAGGGTGACAATATACAGACTGATATACTCCTTTCGCAATTTGGAACCAGTCTGTTGTTCCATGTCCGGTTCTAACTGTTGCTTCTTGACCTGCATACAGATTTCTCAGGAGGCAGGTCAGATGATCTGGTATTCCCATCTCTTGAAGAATTTTCCACAGTTTGTTGTGATCCACACAGACAAAGGCTTTGGAGTAGTCAATAAAGCAGAAGTAGATTTTTGAGGAGAACTCTCTTGTTTTTTCTATGATCCAACAGATGTTGGCAATTTGATATCTGGTCCCTCTGCCTTTTCTAAATCTAGCTTGAACATCTGGAAGTTTACAGTTCAAGTACTGTTGAAGCCTTGAAGAATTCTGAGCATTATTTTGCTAGTATGTGAGATGAGTGTAATTGTGCAGTAGTTTGAGCATTCTTTGGCATTGACTTTCTTTAAGATTGGAATGAAAACGGACCATTTCCAGTCCTGTGGCCACTGCTCAGTATTCTAAATTTGCTGGCATATTGAGTGCAGCACTTTCACAGCATCATCTTTGAGAATTTGAAGTAGCTCAGTTGGAATTCTATCACCTCCACTAGCTTTTTTCATAGTGATGCTTCCTAAGGCCCACTTGACTTTGCATTCCAGGATGTCTGGGTCTAGGTGAATGATCTTACCATCGTGGTTAGCTGGGTCATGAAGATCTTTTTTGTATAGTTCTTCTGTGTGTTATCTTGCCACCTCTTCTTAGTATCTTCTGCTTCTGTTAGGTCCATACCATTTCTATCCTTTATTGTGCCCATCTTTGCATGAAGTGTTCCCTTGGTATCTCTAATTTTATTGAAGAAATCTCTAATCTTTCCCATTCTATTGTTTTCCTCTATTTCTTTGAATTGTTCATTGAGGAAGGCTTTCTTATCTCTCCTTGCTATTCTTTGGAACTCTGAATTCAAATGGGTATATCTTTCCTTTTCTCCTTTGCCTTTAGCTTCTCTTCTCAGCTGTTTGTAAGGCCTCCTCAGACAACCATTTTGCCTTTCTGCGTTTCTTTTTCTTGGGAATGGTCTTGATCCCCGCCTCCTGTACAATGTCATGAACCTCTGTCCATAGTTCTTCAGGCACTCTATCAGATCTAATCCCTTCAATCTATTTGTCATTTCCACTGTATTATTGTAAGAGATTTGATTTAGGTCATACCTGAATGATCTACTGGTTTTCCTTATTTTCTTCAATTTAAGTCTGAATTTTGCAATAAGGAGTTCATGATTGAAGCCACAGTCAGCTCCTTGTCTTATTTTTGCTGACTGTATAGAGCCATGTAATTAAGTGCCAGTTAACTTTCAAATTGGGGCTTCCTGGGTGGTTCAGTGGTAAAGGATCTGCCTGTCAATGCAAAAGATGCTAGTTTGATCCCTTGGTCAGGAAGACCCTTGGGGAAGAAAATGGCAACCCACTCCTGTATTCTTGCTTGGGAAAGCCCCATGGACTAGGGGGCCTAGGGGGCTACAGTTCCTGGAGTCACAAAGGTGTTGGTCATGACTTGGTGACTAAATAACAACAGTGTTAAGATCTATTTTGAGTAATTATTTGAGTGTTGAATTTAGAGTCAGGCGCACCCCTCCTTGTTTCCCCTGATTCTGCAGAATGGCAGAATAAAGCCCAGTGGTGAGACGAAGGAGGGACGAAAGGTCTTGGAGATGAATAAAACATTGCCAGAGCTGTGCTCTCTTCCCAGTAGGAACTGAAGAGTCAGAGTTAGGGGTGCCTGATCCTCCTAAGCATGTGGACAACCAAACCTTGCAACATTCACTCCACTTATATTTGTACCAGTCTCAGGTAGACTTGTGGAGCTGGTCTTAGACCTTTTACTTACTTTGTAACAAAATTCTCCTTTGCTTCTTTTCACCAGCCTCCTCTTCTCAGACATCACATCCCTCTTTTTCCCAGCTAACTTAACAGTCCTCTCAGAGGTACTAATGTTTAAATTAAATAAATACTATATTTCAAAAAAGCATAAGAACAAAGTGATGGTTAATGGTCAATTTGGAGTGCTAAACACAATCATGCAATAAACATTTCTAGCCAGATAGATGAGCAGAAAATCATATAAATGCAGCCTATAATTTGGCAATGTAGGTAGGCTAACAATGATTATATAGAATTATGATCAATTCACTCTTCCTGAATTGACATCCTCTTCTAAGTGTGCTGAAAAACAAAAATTCTCAAGAGGAATAGACCAGCCATAATATCCTATTTTCATCAGCCCCTGCATGTTGAAAAGTCAGGGAGAGAAGATAACAAGATCTTTTAGCTTCTCATTAGAGTATCTTCACCACATTGCATTCCTTTTTTTAAACATTTCTTTTCCTCTGTGGTTGTTCTCCAGATATTCCTCACATCTGCCTTTCTGAATCTTGGCTTTTTTGTCCACGCTGGCTCAGTTTATTTACTGCATAGGGTGGGGTTTATTTATGCAACTCAAGAAACATTTTAACAGATTTCCAGATAACACAGAACATTCTAAATATATACAATTTTTTTTTAAACCAAATCTGCTTCTATTTCTAGATCTACTTCCTTCACTTCTCTTCAGTTTATTTCACTAAGTTCTATGTTAATCTTTTCCTCATTTCTTTGAATTCAGAAGGTTGGGTCAGATTGGAGAACTGATCTGAGAATGTATCTTTCTTGAAAGTCACTAAGATGTCTTCTTTTCTGACATCAGCACTGAGAGAGAGTGATACAAGAGGAAAATATCAGCAAGTATGAGTGCATTTAATATTTTATAGCATTGTCATAGATTATTAGGTTGAAAGACTGAAAGATTCTTGAGATAAATTAAACTGCCAGTTCGAAATTTGAGACAGGAAACTTAATCTCATGTGGTGCCAATTAAACTTTGATGAGGAAACCACTATTCATCAATATGGTTTCATTTGTGTGTCCGTATATATTTACACCTATTTTAATCTTAATCTTTTACATTTATATTCTTCTATTTAAATAACGTGCAACTTTTAAAATGGCTTCCTATCTTAGAAGTAGGGGAAGAGATGAACTTTTGTATTTAGTTGGAACAGATAAACCAAGACCCAGTATCTCTACATGTTCCCCAAGTCTGAAAATGGTAAAATTCAGTTGTATAAGCAGTAGAAATGTACTGCCACACATCACATATGAGCCTCCAGGCATGGCCTTAAAGCTATGTGGCTGCAGAGATTCAAGGCAAAATCCACACCTCTGAGAGACCAGTCTGGAAAAGCAACACACAAATGGACAGGTAGAGCACACCATGGTAAATCCTTGTACAGGGATTTGAGCAGTTAGCAGTGGATGTGAGGAGAGTCACACTAGGTCTGGGGGAACCAGAGGGTGAGGCCCTTTAGATTATAGAAGGAAGAGTCATGTTTACAAATGTCTGTGAGTTAAATGGACTGTGTCATGGAAATGTAGAACACACTGCTCCCTATTTTCATTCCTTCTGTTCACATAAACTCACAAAACATTTAAGATGATACCATGATGTAGACAGTTAAATCCTATATGGATTATCACAAATTACTTTGCTGTCATGCAAAGTCTGAAAAGGCTCCACTAATGGACTAAATAGACATCACTTTTCAATGCATTTGGAAATCCTTGTGCATTTGATTCCATCTTTAAAAGTCTGGTTCATATCTTTCCTCTCAATAACATTACTTTTAAAACACAGTAAATTCCAACTCAAATTATACTATTTAAAAAATAAACTCTGTATTTTAGAACAGTGTTATATTTACAGGAAAACTGATAATACAGAGAGCTCCCATATATGCTGTATCCAGTTTTTCCTATGATGTACATATCATATTAATATGGTACGTTTTTTACAATTACCAAACCAATATTGATTCATTATTATTAACTAAGGTCCATATTGTATTTACATTTGTTTAGCTTTTGCCTAATGTCCTTTTTCTGATATAGGAACCCATCCAGGATGCCACCTTAATTCATTATCATGTTTCCTTAGGCTTTTCTTGGTTGTGACAGTGTCTCAGAATTTCCTTGTTTCTAATGACCTTGACAGTTTTGAGGAGTACTGGTTAGGTATGTTCTGGAATATCCCTCTAAAGGGATTTGTCTGATGTTTTTCTCATAACCAGACTGGGGTTGTGGGTTTTGAGGAGAAAGACTGTAGATATAAAGTGACCATGTCATCATAGGATATCAAGGGTACATGCTATGAACCAGACTTATCACTGTTGATGCTGACCTTGATCCACTTGGCGGAGGTGGTTGCCTGGTGTCTCCCCACTACGCAGTACTGTTTTGGTTTTGTTTTCTAATCTCTTTTCCATATTTTTTACTTTGAAAGGAAGTCACTGTGTAGTTCACACTCAAGGAGTGGGAAGTTTTATGCCACCTCCTTGGAAAAAAGTATCTACATAAAATTATTTTGTAAATATAATTTTTAGACTAAATTACAAATAAATAACGATTTGGAATCCATTTTGCATGGAACATTGGTCACATCCTCCATTTATTTACTTATTCAATCATTTATTTTCATCAGCATGAACTCACGGATATTTATTTAATACTCTGGGTTACAACTCAGTACTACTTTATTTTGTTGCTCACACCATTATTACAGGGCTTCTTGTTTGCTTGTTTGTTTTAGCATATTCTTACTTTCTGACACTACAAAACACTCTAGGCTCATTTGTATATTTTCTGCCCCACTCTTAGAGGATCAGCTATTTCTTCAAGGAGCCCTCAATTTACAATTTTTATTTTTATTTGAATTACTATACTGTAAAATATATGTTTGTATCAGTACATAGTTACTAAAAATAGAGAAATCTATCTCCTGCTCTGCTGAAGTGTATGTGCATTATATCCAGTAGTGTTTTGGAGGGTTAATGCCACACTATCAGCATGCTAAGATATACACACGCCACTGTTATCAACCCTAGTGGGGGTTCCAGGAAGAAAAAAAAAAAAGCCTATTAGTAGTGCAGGCAGATGTTGTCTGTAGGGCTTGTCTTCCTTCATTTAATACCTAATACAGTGTTGTCCCCTGATGTTTTCAGGGATGAGATTTGTACTGCTTCTTCATAGATGCAGAATTGGTAACAGGTTTGCAGCCTTCTTGGAGACTAGCTGTTTGCTTTACTTAAAGATCTTAAAGAGCAATGTATAAATACCCTATATTTTTGCAGTGCTTCAGTATACACAATGTATTTTTGTATAGTTTATTTTTTATAGGAAACCAAGTAGGATCTTTTATTTCCGAGGAAAGAGAGGCTCACAGAAGAGCAGGGTTCCCATGTTTAATGTCACTCTCCTTTACAAGGTCAATTAGTGACTGGAGCACTTTTTGCTTTTCTGTTGGGTCAGTATTTTTCCCATTGACCAATAGATCCTATTTGCCCTAATTAAAATCCAAAGATCCTTCAGCCTTATAACTCAATGAAGTTTTTACAGAATCTTTTATACAAAAGTTCCTACATAATTTTTATATTTCAGCTCACATTATAGACCTATATGTAATAACAATGTACTCAAACTAAATTTGCCTTAATATTCTCTCTCTCCAATCTGCCTATCCCCACCCCTGAGAGCTGACCACACAAATCTGACCCTGTGAATTTTTGTTTATAACCCTTCAAATGCACACCCATCCCTTTAGGACAAGGCACTGGAAATAATTTGCAGGGCTGTTTGTGATCTGGCCGTTCCCTGTGTAGGCCCACCTCCCACCACATCTTCTTTAATCTCAAAATGCAGCAATACTGAGCTACATTTAATTTCCTAGAAAACAACAGTGGTTTCTGGCCTCCACATTTGTTCTGTAGGTTCATTTGCATTAACGTTCTCTCTCTCAGCCCCCTACTTCTAAATCTTTTAATTTTTAACTTTGAGATTCAGAATGCACTATACGTAATTTTTTTGTGCATGGTACAGTAATACATTCTAGCTAGACTGAATTCCTTGGAAACAGGGCCAATGTCTTTTTGTCTTTAAGAAGTATTCTTATGTTTTCCATTTGTATTTCTGAGGACTCTACGGTTTAGTTCAGTCGCTCAGTCCTGTCCGACTCTTTGCAACCCCCTGAATTGTAGCACGCCAGGCCTCCCTGTCATCACCAATTCCCAGAGTTCACTCAAACTCACGTCCATCGAGTCAGTGATGCCATCCAGCCATCTCATCTTCTGTTGTCCCCTTCTCCTCCTGCCCCCAATCCCTCCAAGCATCAGAGTCTTTTCCAATGAGTCAACTCTTTGCATGAGGTGGCCAAAGTACTGGAGTTTCAGCTTTAGCATCAGTCCTTCCAATGAACACCCAGGACTGATCTCCCTTAGAATGGAGTGGTTGGATCTCCTTGCAGTCCAAGGGACTCAAGAGTCTTCTCCAACACCACAGTTAAAAAGCATCAATTCTTCAGTGCTCAGCTTTCTTCACAGTCCAACTCTCACATCCATACATGACCACTGGAAAAACCATAGCCTTGACTAGACAGACCTTTGTTGGCAAGATAATATCTCGGCTTTTCAATACGCTATCTAGGTTGGTCATAACTTTCCTTCCAAGGAGTAAGCGTCTTTTAATTTCATGGCTGCAATCACCATCTGCAGTGATTTTGGAGCCCCCCAAAATAAAGTCAGCCACTGTGCACTATACGTAATTTTTTTGTGCATGGTACAGTAATACATTCTAGCTAGACTGAATTCCTTGGAAACAGGGCCAATGTCTTTTTGTCTTTAAGAAGTATTCTTATGTTTTCCATTTGTATTTCTGAGGACTCTACGGTTTAGTTCAGTCGCTCAGTCCTGTCCGACTCTTTGCAACCCCCTGAATTGTAGCACGCCAGGCCTCCCTGTCATCACCAATTCCCAGAGTTCACTCAAACTCACGTCCATCGAGTCAGTGATGCCATCCAGCCATCTCATCTTCTGTTGTCCCCTTCTCCTCCTGCCCCCAATCCCTCCAAGCATCAGAGTCTTTTCCAATGAGTCAACTCTTTGCATGAGGTGGCCAAAGTACTGGAGTTTCAGCTTTAGCATCAGTCCTTCCAATGAACACCCAGGACTGATCTCCCTTAGAATGGAGTGGTTGGATCTCCTTGCAGTCCAAGGGACTCAAGAGTCTTCTCCAACACCACAGTTAAAAAGCATCAATTCTTCAGTGCTCAGCTTTCTTCACAGTCCAACTCTCACATCCATACATGACCACTGGAAAAACCATAGCCTTGACTAGACAGACCTTTGTTGGCAAGATAATATCTCGGCTTTTCAATACGCTATCTAGGTTGGTCATAACTTTCCTTCCAAGGAGTAAGCGTCTTTTAATTTCATGGCTGCAATCACCATCTGCAGTGATTTTGGAGCCCCCCAAAATAAAGTCAGCCACTGTTTCCCCATCTATTTGCCATGAAGTGATAGGACCAGATGCCATGATCTTCGTTTTCTGAATGTTGAGCTTTAAGCCAACTTTTTCACTCTCCTCTTTCACTTTTATCAAGAGGCTTTTTAGTTCCTCTTCACTTTCTGCCATAAGGGTGGTGTCATCTGCATATCTGAGGTTATTGATATTTCTCCCAGCAATCTTGATTCCAGCTTGTGCTTCTTCTAGCCCAGTGTTTCTTACAACGTACTCTGCATATAAGTTAATTAGCAAATGCTGAATCAGTGACTGAATAATCTTTCTGGTTTAAAAATGTCTGTTTAACAGTTTCATTTTACCTGTATTTAACAAAATTATACATTTCTGATTTGTGTTTCAGTCACTCATTTATTTACTCACTCACTCACCCTCACTCATTCTACAAACATTTATAAGATGCTTAGTATTGGTCAGGCAGGTAATGCATTGAAGTTCTTTTGGTTGAGTCTGAGCTAAATACAGTCCTTGCCACAGAAAAAACATCATCAACTGGAAAAGAAAGCTATGTAAAAACAGCAATGATAATTTCTGTAAGATTGATGTGGACAATGCTATTTGAGTATGGAAGAGGAAACCACTAGGAAACCCTGTCACAGCAAAGACTTTGCAGGAGAAATGTACCTTCTCTGTCAGTTGAGGGATGAGTAAGATTTTCACAGAGAAGAGAAGCCCTCGGGGTGGATTCCAGGCAAAGGGTTGAGCAGTTTCAGAGGCACAGAACTTGAGAGGGCAGATGAGCCTGGAACACTGTGACCTTGGGGATGAAACCTGTGGAGGAGGGAACATGGAGAGATGCTGGGGACTTGGTCAAAGGTCCTGTGTGCCAGGTGTTTAGGAGCTGGGATTTTATCCTGAGAAAACAGAGTGCTTTTGGACAATTTTTAAGAGTACCTAATATGTTATCTTGTAGAGTGCTTTGAAAATATCAGGAAAAGGGAAAAGGATTAAGAAGCTGATTCACACAGTTAACTTTTAAAAATCAGTCTACACCAGATTTTATTTGCCTGAGTTCATCTGCCTGTTTCCACTGCTCTTATTTATGTAAGATGGCTAATCACTAGCACCAATCTCTTTTTCTCTTGCTTTAATGCATTTTGACTTTCTAAATAATATTTGAGCTGTGAGAAATTGAAATACTCATCAGAGTATCTTCCAAAATAAATTAATGGAAATCCAAATAGAAATGTGTTATACAATAAAAATGTCAAAATAAATTGAAGAATTGGTTCTTAGTGGGATGAATTTAAGATAGGGTCACATTCTTACAACTTGTGCTGGGCTATGAAACTTTTCTAAACAATCTCCCTTTTAAAACCACATATTCTTATCTGAACCTCAAAAAAAAAATCTGATCACAAGATAACTTTAAGAATAGTTTCATTAATTCCTTTCTCAGTGGGTCCTCATGAGAAAGTACCCCACATTTCAGTTGTCAAAATAGGTTGCATTCTTTCTATGGAGTGTGTATTATGGGACAGGAAAGATATCAGCATTGCTGCCAATCAATATACAAATAATTATTAAACTTGAAGTCTATACAAAACTCTGAGTGGTGTGTTAAACAAATGAACTATCAAATTCTAAAACATTCTAGGTCAAATTCTGAAGAATGTTAGTTTTTTTCATTAAGAGATAAAAACACCAAACAGAAGTACGAGTGTCTAAAGATTAGTTTCAGGAAATCAGTAAGCCCACACATAAAATTACAAGATAAGCACTGCATTTATGATCTGTGTTGTTCTACATCTCTTTATTTCTGGTATAATTGCCAATAGGGGCCAACATGTTATCCTTGATAGGTAAGCCGAAGCTATCTTTTTTTTTCCTTGACAGAAACTTTATTCACTGCATTCTTGCATAACTTTGTAAGATTTATTCTCAAAACCAACCTTAAGGTGATCTTAATGACTTCCAACAGGCTATCTTATAGCAAAGTTCTCATATATATATATATATATATATCTTAATATATATACCTTAATATATATATTATATATATATATATATATATATATATCTCATATACCTTAATATAACTAGACAATCTCAGATTTAAGTACAAATAGACTACAATTGATAAAGGACTCTGGGGGCTGGAATCGGCATCATTTTTTTTCCCTCTGACTCCAAGGCTACTGCTTAGTCTATTATTAAATATTTAATTTTTAAAAGGATATTGGTCCTCCTAGACCCCAGCAGTCTAGAAGCAAATTAAAAAAAAAAAAAAAGAACAAGTAAGCTATAGAAGTAATAATTAAAATGACTGCAAGAGACATGAGCACCCGCTGTCTAAGGAGGGAAGAAGCAGAAACACTACAAATTTACAGTTACATCACTGTGCAGGAAAAGATGACCAAAACAATGACCTGGAATCACTCAGAAAAAAATGCTGTACTATTTTTAATGTAATATGCACTTTAAAAGACAGGAAAGTGAACGTATGTGATGCAAAATTTTAAGTCTCACTTTTTTTTTTTTAAGAGCTCCTACTCCATGTGGTATGTACATACTCCACAGTGCACAAAAATACACGTGTGAATGAATGCTCTCTCATTCTCTTTCTGAAGCCTTGATGCTCACTCTTAAAATATTGTACAGTGTCTGCAGAGTTAGGGAGGGTGTGAATGACAGGTAATGGGTGTCAAGCTCAGTGGCTCATAAACTGGTACTCTAGTCATTCAAGAACACTAGGAAGGATGTGCAAACAAACTTGGCCTATTTAACAATTTTGCCTCAGTCAACACCTTACCTTCTAACACGTAGTGGAGATTTCTTTAAAAATCTTTCTCGAGGGCTTCCCTGGTGACTCAGTGGTAAGGAATCTGCCTGCCAATGCACAAGACACGGGTTCGACCTCTGGTCTGGAAAGATCCCACATGCTGCAGAGCTACAACTTGTGCCACACTTGCGCCACATCTTTTGAGCCTGTGCCTTAGAATGCAGAAGCTGCAACTATTGAGCTGAAACTGCTGAAGCCTGTGCGTGCTCCACAACAAGAGAAGCCGCTGCAGTAAGTCCACACACTGCAACTGGAGAGTAGCCCTCTGTCAACTAAAAAGAGGCACAACCTGAGAGCTGTGAGTTAAGTTTTATTTGGGGCAAAATGAGGACTGCAGCCAGGGAGACAGCACCTTAGACAGCCCTGAGAGAATGCTCCAAAGAGGCGTGGGGCAAGGTCAATATATAAGATTTTGGTGAAGGGGGGAGTCCAGTGCAATCAAGCACTTACGTTACAAAGTTTCTGTTAGTCAGGAGGAGCTGATGTCACCGTAAAGGGATTTTAGTGATTTTCTAGATATGAAGAGATGCAAGGATTGGGATCATGAAACCAGTTCCTGAAAATATCTAGTATCTAAAGACCTGTTCGACCAGATTGCCTGGAGCACAGAGTGCCTCACTCCACTCTGAAATCCCTCAGAGGGTGTTGAACATCAACAGCTGCAGCAGAACAGGGTTCAATCTCTACAGAGGCAGATGGCAAATGCCATTGTTGTTGTTCAGTCGCTGGCAAATGCTCTTGAAAAGAAAGTTGAAAGTGTTAGCCGCTCAGTTGTGTCCTACTCTTTGCGACCTCACGGACTATAACCCACCAGGCTCCTCTGTCCATGGAATTCTCCAGGCAAGAATACTGGAGTGGATTGACATTTCCTTCTCCAGGGGATCTTCCTGACTCAGGGATCGAATCTGGGTGTCCTGCATTGCAAGTGGACTCTCTACCATCTAAGCCAATTTGTAGTTGACACTCTGCTCACTGCAACTAGAGAAAAGCAGTGAAGACCCAGAACAGCCAAAAATAAAATTTAAAAATTATTTTTAAAAATCTTTCTCAGAAATCTAAAGGTAAAGACTGGCTTCTGATTTCTTCCTGTCCCTACAAAGCATTTTGTTTGGAAAATTGAAAGTATTATGCTAAAACATGAAAAAATATTGTGATTTTTCATTTTGGAGCAGTGAACTCCTGAGCCAAATTGCCAAGGCCATATACTGTCACAAACAACCACTGTTGACTAAAAAATTTAGTTACCACCTGAAAGTGGGGAGTTAGTTATTTTACTTGGTGGAAATGTTAGGACTTCAACCCTGGGAGACTACTCTGAGGAGGTGGGGGAAGGAGTCAGGATGTATAGAAGTTTGCACCAAAGATGGCAGGCAATCTGAATATCAAAGACTACTGCTAGTTAAGGAAAACCAGATATCTCAAGGAATTTAACATTCTTCTATGCATGGGTAGATGTAAGAGTCTGGGATTATTGAAGTCATTCCTTGTACATGCATCTCAGCTATCTGGGGCCAGCAAATTGTTTTTTTTTTTGTTTTTTTTTTTCTCTCACATCCCCCACCCTGAACTCCTCAGCAATCACCATGGAGGGTGGTGGCACTGGCTGGACCTCAGGCATTGTTATCCTTTTGGGAGCCTTCACTCACATTTGGGAGGCCTGAAATCGCTGATGGCTGTTACATCCTGTTTATTGATGTGACAGATGTTCCATTTTACACCACATTAAAATGCTTTGTTGATTATTCAGAAAATAATGAATAATTAGAGTAATAATAAATTATTCTCCAATACTATGATACTTGGAGAAATATTTCAATTAACTTAAAATTTTTGTTGACTCTTCACCCTATGTAGGACACTATGTTCAATTTGTTAGGTAGTTAGAATAGGAAAAAGGAGTCCAAAATAGCGGTGGCTAAAAGACAAAGAAAGAAAAAGTCTGCAAAAATAAAACAAAGGAAGGTCCGAGGACCTGAGTGAGAACCTCAGGTGAAACAAACAGCCCTCTTGGCTAGCCCAGTTAACACAGGGCAGGCTCAGGGGGAGAAGAAAATACATATGAAAAGGAGTCAAAATTGAGCCTCTCTCTTCTCTTCGCTTCTTTTGGGTTGGCCTGCCTTCATGCCTCAAGGGTGTATTTTCTGTTGCTTGCCAAATAAAACTGAGCTGTAACACTGGTCGGCAGTTTAAACTGAGCTGTAACTGAGCTGTAACACTGGTCCATCTGTCGCTTCAAATTTTTGCTGCAGCCAGACAGAACCGAGCAAATTACACATTCCCCCAACAATTTCATGTGAGACTATGAAGTCTAATGATCCTAGTTCAAATTCTGAAGAGAGCTTCCATTTGGGGCTCATTTGATGATCTCTAGATTATCAGTTCTGCCTCAATCTATAGTAGTTCAGTGAAAAATAAATATACTTCATGTGCTGAAAATTACCTGTGAATGACTGCTATTGAACAAGGGCTCATGTCCTGTGGAGCACAAAACCAAATTTAGATAGTTGGTATTTGCGAAGAAAGAGGTTTTTGCACAGAGTCTAACAAGGAGATCAAACAGTTCATGCTTAAAAATCTCCAACTCCTCAATGGCTTTCAGTCAAGGGTTTTTAAAGACAGTATTAGAGGAGAGGACAGTAGGATGCATGATCAGTTTGTGGACTTTTTGATTAGTTGGTGATAAGGCAACACAGTGATGTTTTGGGAATCTCAGCATTCTTGTTCCAACCATTCTGAAAGCTATGTGCTTGTCATCAGCCTATAGCCATCATCCTCCACCAGGTTGGGAATTAGTCTGGATCTTCTGGGACAGCTCTTAATGTCTCTAAAGGATTCTGAACTTCTAGAAGAATGGCGCAAGAAGGGAAGTCCTCCCCCTCCATTCATTGAAGTAAAAGGTAACTGTCCTTACTTTTGATGTTATAGAAGAAATAATATATTTAAAAATCAGATCTTGAGAATGGAAGGAAGGAGTACTGGATCAGAGATTTCCTACACTTCTCCCCTTCCATGCTTTAAGCCCTGATGGTTAATGTAGTTTATCAGAGCTCTCCTAAGTCATCTAACCCTACTATTGCTTACTCCTTGATGTAATTCCCTCTAAAAAATAAATTCATTAGCCCTTGTGCAATAATTACTTCCAAAATATTCTTCTATTAATCTTTCCCAATTATATATGCCTGTGATATCTTATTTGTGCTATTTTCTTTGACATCACAATTTTTCTACTATTAAGCAACTCAACTAGATTTTATATAACACATCTGTAAATCCTAGCATGAAGATATATGGGACGGAGATTTGTTTGCCAAAGATTCTTAGGCTATTCGATAATGTTGATCTCTACATACTACTTTGTACTAATCTTGGAGTTTTTGTGGGATTAAGGCACACGTTAATTGATGCTTTTGAACTGTGGTGTTGGAAAAGACTCTTGAGAGTCCCTTGGACTGCAAGGAGATCCAATCAGTCCATCCTAAAGGAGATCAGTCCTGGGTGTTCATTGGAAGGACTGATGCTGAAGCTTGGAACTCCAATACTTTGGCCACCTGATATAAAGAGCTGATTCATTTGAAAAGACCCTGATGCTGGGAAAGATTGAGGGCAGGAGGAGAAGGGGACGACAGAGGATAAGGTTGTTGGATGGCATCATCAACTCAATGGACATGAGTTTGGATGGACTCTAGGAGTTGGTGATGCACGGGGAGGCCTGGGTTGCTGAGGTTTATGGGGTCGCAGAGAGTCGTACACGACTGAGTGACTGAACTGAACTGAAGGCACTCTGTGTGTCTGTGGGTGCACTCAGTTGCTCAGTCATGTCCCACTCTTTGCAACCCCATGGACTATAGCCCACCAAGCTCCTCTGTCCATTGAATTTTCCAGGCAAGCATCCTGGAGTCGGTTGCTAAGGGATCCTCCCAACCCAGGGATCAAATCCAAGTCTCTTGATCCTGCTGCACTGACAGGCAGATTCTTTACCACTGTGCCACCTGGGAAGCCTGTACTAAATCTTACCCATCTTGAAAATGAAAGTGTTAGTTGCTCAGTCGTGACCGACTCTTTGCGACCCCGGGAACTGTAGCCCATCAGGCTCCTCTGTCCATGGGATTCTCCAGGCCAGAATACTGGAGTGGGTTGCCATCCCCTTCTCCAGATCTTCCCCACCCAGGGATTCAACTCAGATCTCCTGGGTTGCAGGCAGATTCTTTACTGTCTGAGCCACAGGGGAAGGTCATCTTCAACACTGTGAAAAACAATAATATAATTAATTTTACTTTGGGCTTTCTTAGACAATAGTAGGCAAAGTGTCATTTGATTATTTAATTAACTTTCTATAATTACTTGGACATGCAGATGCATTCTAGAATTAATGAAAACACACAAATAAATCTAGTCTACTTTCAAAGATTCAAAGACATAAAATATGAATACATGCTTAATAAAACAAAACTAAAACTCTCCTTATATCAAAGAACCCCACAGCATGACAAAATACACTTTAAGTTTCATATAACTTAAACACTGCTATAATAAACTATTTGTTTATTAACACTTTAAAAGTCATAAACAAACTTAAATGATTTTTTGAGGGGGTTAAGATACATTTTCTAAGAGCTGAACTAAGATAAACTGGAGAAACACCTGCATAATTGTAATGTTAATGCAAATTAATTTTAATTAACATAGGAACTCACTGAAATTACTGATGAAAAATACTCTGAAAGTAAATACCACAGGTTCCAGCTGTCAATGCCAAAGCTTTCTTTCATCTTATTGTGTTTAATTGTTGAATCACCACAGGTCCCCTGTTTTACCTATAAGGTCAAATCAAAGAATTTTTTGCATTTATATTAGCATCCTTCATTTTCCAGACAGGCATTTTAATCCCTTCTGATCTCTAAGACAAATATATTTTTTCATGTAATTATATAATTACTTGGCAGACCAGAGCAGATCCCACGGAGCCACTCCAGTGTGTGCCTTGTGTGTGCCGTGTAAATACTGCTCTGTTCTATCCATGGTAATTGGCCAATAGATCCCCCTAGGACGTTTTGATTCCTTAAATAAACACTATGTGGGCGAAGGGGGTTGTATTTTCTCATTGGCAGTGAAGCCAGAAAGAAGAGCTTCACATTAGGTGCTTATTACATCATTTTAAAAAGAACGAAGTGCTTATGACAGTAGGGCTCCCTCTGCTGGTTTATGGAGTTAAAAAAGCACAAGTAGTAATGGTTTTCCTGAACTAGACGGCAACCCACTCCAATACTCTTGCCTGGAAAATCCCACGGATGGAGGAGCCTGGTGGGCTGCAGTCCATGGGGTCGCTAAGAGTAGGACACGACTGGGCGACTTCACTTTCACTTTTCACCTTCATGCACTGGAGAAGGAAATGGCAACCCACTCCAGTGTTCTTGCCTGGAGAATCCCAGGGACGGGGGAGCCTGGTGGGCTGCCATCTACGGGGTCGCACAGGGTCGGACACGACTGAAGCAACTTAGCAGCAGCAGCAGCAGACCCTCTTAGGAGAAAGAAGTGTAATTTTAGATACCCAATGGTGTTAAACTAAAGAAATAAGCAAGAGAGAGACTTCTAATTTTTATTTTTCTTAAATTGTAAGCCACCTTCCTCACTATCTGTCTTTAATTATTTTACCATTATGTGCATCTATACTGTTATTTTTTGCAATAAAAAACAAGCTTTAGAACAATGGTAATTTTTCTTAACTACAATCAAAGAAAGCTTTACGAGTCTATCAGCTCCACTTAAGTAGTTCCATCTATCCATTAGGCAGGGGGTTATTCATAACAGCCTTAAGTTACCTTTACTCCGTCTATGGGAGTATAAAATAAAAGATGTAAAGAAATGAACACCTTTTTCAAACTGACCAATTAAACCCCTGTGCATCTCATCTTTACGGGATTGGTGACCATCTCTATATGGTCTAGGCAAAAAGTAGCTGAAATAGAGGATGATAATCAAAGAAATATAGGCTTAAATCCCAGATCTGATGATTAAAAATCTGTGTGGCATTCTTCAAGTTATTTGTCCTCTCTGTTCTCTCTTGTTCACATCAGTAATTTGGTGATAAAATTCTCAGAGTCTTTGTGAGGGTTAAATAAAGAAATGTATGTATGTATAGTGTCTGGCATGTAGCAGATGCATGTTAATCATAGTTAATATATTCCTGAGAAATTAGGTTTTCTGCCCCTGTGACTGAATGAATATGGAAGAAAAGTAACTTCCCTTCTAAAAATTCTGAAACTGTGCCCACAAAACATATGTTCAGTCATATAAAACATAATTTTTATTGAAAGAAATCAATACTTATAGAATCTATGATACAAACCTACTCATTTTTAATATGAAGATAAGAAATGTAGTTGACTCTACAGAATTGTGGTTCCCAGAAACCTATTACATTGGCTATAAAAGAAGCTAGGTAAACAGTATATTCTGCTGAAGAGGATTTAGATAATGAGTTATAGATGCTGTCACAGATTATTACAAATAAATGCATGTCTTTGATAGGTCTCTTTTACTCTATATACAGTAAATGTGTTTATTTTAGTATATTAGGTTTTGACAAGACAGTAAACAATGGTTTTATAATCAAATAGCTAGATAGGAAAAAGTGGTTTAAGCCTAACATTTATGTATTCTGAGCGACTGTCTGCCTCCAGGGAATACTGTGCTATCTCTAGTTCTATGTACATAGGCTAGGTTACTCTTTATTATCAGGTAATAAAAAATAATAAAGGAGTACAGGTGGTGGTTGAGTGCAAATATCTAAAGCCAGAACATCTGCATTTGAATTCTAGCTCTACTTAGCTGTCTGACCTTGAGAGAGTACATGGGACCCCTCATCTGTGCTTCACTTTCTTCACTTATAAGACTGTGGTATAAAAGTGTACCCTTAGTATGTTTTGTTCAGGTCATTTCAGTTGAGTCGCTCAGTCGTGTCTGACTCTTTGCAACCCTATGGACTACAGCACGTCAGGCTTCCCTGTCCATCACCAACTCCCGGACTTGGCTCACTCATGTCCCTTAGGTTGGTGATGCCATCCAACCATCTCATCATCCTCTGTCGTCCCCTTCTCCTCCTGCCTTCAATCTTTCCCAGCATCAGGGTCTTTTCAGATGAGTCAGTTCTTTGCATCAGGTGCCCAAAATACTGGAGTTTCAGCTTCAGCATCAGTCCTTCCAGTGAATATTCAGAACTGATTTCCTCTAGGATTGACTAGTTTGATCTCCTTGCTGTCCAAGGGACTCTCAAGAGTCTTCTCCAACACCACAGTTCAAAAGCATCAATTCTTCGGCGCTCAGCTTTTTTATAGTCCAACTCTCACATCCATACATGACTATTGGAAAAACCATAGCTTTGAATAGACAGAACTTCTTTGGCAAAGGTCTTTAATATGCTTTTTAATATGCTGTCTAGGTTTGTCATAGCTTTCCTTGCAAACAGCAAATGTCTTTTAATTTCATGGCTACAGTCACCATCTGCAATGATTTTGGAGCCCAAGAAAATAACTGTTTCCATTGTTTCCCTATCTACTTGCCATGAAGTGATGGGACCAGATGCCATAATGTTAGTTTTTTGAATCTTGAGTTTTAAGCCACCTTTTTCACTCTCTTCTTTCACTTTCATCAAGAAGCTCTTTAGATTCTCTTTGCTTTCTGCCATAAGGGTGGTGTCATCTGCATATCTGAGGTTATTGATATTTCTCCCTGCAACCTTGATTCCAGCTTCTGCTCCATCCAGTCTGGCATTTTGCATGATGTACTCTGCATATAAGTTAAATAAGCAGGGTGACAGTAAACAGCCTTGACATCTTCCTTTTCCAATTTGGAACCAGTCTGTTGTTCCATGCCTGGTTCTAACTGATGCTTTTTGACCTGCATACAGGTTTATCAGGAGGTAGGTCAGATGGTCTGGTATTCCCGTCTCTTTCAGAATTTTCCACATTTTGTTGTGATCCACACAGTCAAAGGCTTTAGAAAAGTCAATGAAGCAGAAGCAGATGTTTTTCTGGAACTCTCTTGCTCTTTCTATGATTCAATGGATGTTGGCAATTTGATCTCTAGTTCCTCTGGCTTTTCTAAATACAGCTTGAAGATCTGGAATTTCTCAGTTCACATACTGTTGAAGCCTAGCTTGGAGGATTTTAAGCATTACTTTGCTAGCCTGTGAGATAAATGCAATTGTGCAGTAGTTTGAGCATTCTTTGGCATTGCCTTTCTTTAGGATTGGAATGAAAACGGACCTTTTCCAGTCCTGTGGCCACTGTTCAGTTTTCCAAATTTGCTGGCATATTGAGTGCAGCTCTTTCACAGCATCATCTCTGAGAATTTGAAGTAGCTCAGTTGGAATTCCATCACCTCCACTAGCTTTGTTCATAGTGACGCTTCCTAAGGCCCACTTGACTTCACATTTCAGGATGTCTGGCTCTAGGTAAGTGATCACACCATCGTGGTTATCTGGGTCACAAAGATTGTTTTTGTATAGTTCTTCTGTGTGTATTCTTGCCACTTCTTAATATCTTCTGCTTCTGTTAAGTCCATACCATTTCTGCCCTTTATTGTGCCCATCTTTGCATGAAATGTTCCCTTGGTATCTCTAATTTTCTTGAAGAGATCTCTAGTCTTTCCCATTCTATTGTTTTCCTCTATTTCTTTTCATTGATCCCTTAGGAAGGCTTTCTTATCTCTCCTTGCTATTCTTTGGAACTCTGCATTCAGATGGATATATTTTTCCTTTTCTCCTTTGCCTTTTGCTTCTCTTCTTTTCTCAGCCATTTGTAAGGCCTCCTCAGATAACCATTTGGCCTTTTTGCATTTCTTTTTCTTGGAGGTGGTTTTGATCACCACCTCCTGTACAATGTTATGAACCTCCATCCAAATTTCTTCACGTACAACTATTAGATCTAATCCCTTGAATCCTTTTGTCACTTTCACTGTATAATCATAAGGGATGTGAGCTGTAGGGCTGCCTTAACAAATTACCACATACTTGGAGGCTTAAAAGAGCAGAAATTTATTTTCTCATAGTTCAAGAGGCTAGAAGTCTGAAATCAAATTATCAGCAAGGTCATGTTCCCACCAAGAGCCGTAGGGAAGAATCCCTCCTTTTTCTTCCTGCTTCTGGCAGCCCCAGCTGTCCCTTGGCATATGGCAGCACAACTCCAATCCCTGCCTTTGTCTTCACATGGCCTCCCTTCTGTGGCTCTGAATGTCCTTTCCTCCTCTTATGAGGACATCAGTCACTGAACTGAGAATACCTGATACCTAATCAAGTATGATCTCATCTTAAATACATCTACAAAGACCCTGTTTTCAAATAAAGTCACATTCTGAGGTTCTAAGAGTACATGAATTTCAGGGCAACACTATTCAACCCACCGCATATCATATGGGGATCATTTTGAGGGTTAAACAAGTAACTGTAATTAAACCACTAGAATAATGCCTCTCAAGGATGTTTTAACTAAGATGTCTTCTAAAATCTTATCTGTAGTTTAGGTAGTTTCACCCAAGTTGCAAATACCCAATTGTATATGCTAGATGGCTTTCCTCAATGGCCCACCATGTAAACTCAAGCTATCTAAAACTGCCTTCATTTTCACTCTCAGATGAGAATCAATGGATTCCCCAATTCTTGTAAGTGGTTTCATCAACCCATTTGCCCATCTCTCATTTCCCAAGAATTATAGCTTCAGCAACATTTATCAGTTCAGTTCAGTTCAGTTTAGTCGCTCAGTCATGTCTGACTTCTTGCAACCTCATGAATCACAGCACGCCAGGCCTCCCTGTGCATCACCAACTCCCGGAGTTCACTCAGATTCACATCCATCGAGTCAGTGATGCCATCCCGCCATCTCATCCTCTGTCGTCCCCTTCTCCTCCTGCCCCCAATCCCTCCCAGCATCAGTCTTTTCCAATGAGTCAACTCTTCCTCCTTTTTTGTTATCTATCTAATCAACCACTTGGTCTTGTAGAGCTTACCCTGAGAGCAACCTGCTTGTTATATTCTCCCTTCTCCTTTTCCAGAGTTGGCCTTTTTTAACATTTACCCAGATGAGAAATAGCATAACATGGTCACACAGAAAATCACAGTGAACATGTACACACACACCTGCACATATATGAAGGCATGCATACATTTCAGAGAGGCAAAAAACTTACATTTTCTTTAATTCAGACAATAGGTTCAAATCATTTAATGAAAAGGAGGGAGTATGGTATACAATAAGGGCTTCCCAGGGTGGCACAGTAGTAAAGGATCCACCTATCAATTAAAGAGACACAGGTTCGATGCCTGGGTCTGGGAAGATCCCCTGGAGAAGGGAATGGCAACCTGCTCCAGTATTCTTGCCAGGAAAATTCCATGGACAGAGGAGCCTGGTGGGCTATGGTCGATGAAGTCACCAAGAGTCAGGCACAACTGAGCACAAATAATGAGAAACGATGAAAGTAACCTTATTTAGTAACTCTGCATATAAACTGACTATTATAGAGAAAAGAGAAGCTTTGGGGGACAAGAGATTTTTACTATGCTTCTAATCTAGAAAATGTAAACAAAGACGTGGAGATACATCATGGATTCTGTCAGAGTTCACAACTCCAGCATTGGTTGCCTTATTAGTAAAATACGACTTTAAGAATGTTATTTAAATTCTTGAATCCTCCTGATGATGCGTTATCATCTGTAAATTGAGGTTATACCTACCCATAAGGTGGTCGTAAAAATTAAATAAGGAAACAATATATAAGATGCCAGTATAGCACTACATGTTCAATAAATATTAGCTATCAGATATAATTTTAGGATCATATAAACATAAATTCTCTGCAATTCTTGCATCTATTTGTTTGAAGCCTAATTGGATAGCTTGTTTCATTTTAAAGGTATGTTCCATTCTGTTGCATTTAGCAAGGCTGTGCAGTTTGGGCAGCTGCTTGGAAGAGCACGGCTTCTGAGTCCTGAGCTGCCGTCCTTAGGGAAGGGTGTGGTCTTTCAGAGTTTAGTGCCCTCGTGTCATCTGTAAGAGCTGCCCAGGTGGTGCTAGCCGTAAAGAACTGTCTGCCAATGAAGGAGACACAAGAGACACAGGTTTGATCCCTGATTTGGGAAGATCCCCCGGAAGAGGAAACTGCAACCCAGTCCAGTAATCTTGCCTGGAGAACCCAATGGACAGAGAAGCCTGGCCAGCTACAGTTCCTAGGATCACAAAGAGCTGGACATAACTGAAGTGACCTAGCATGCACGCACACATATCATCTATAAAAAGGGGGTAAAATGTGTTGAGAATAGATAAATGCTGGGTATAGAATTATGTAACTCTCCCCCACCCACACCCCCTCACCCAGGTCTTAGTTTCCAGATGAGTATCAATGGGTGTTGTTAACTTCTTCTCATTCTTGTTTCAAAAAGATGATGCATTCCATTATGGTGCAGAGATTATATGAGGTATCTGGAAAGTAAGCATCAGAGCACTGTAATAGAAACTTTTGAAATTCTTACACTTCTAATGCTAGAATTATCAGCATATATTCAGCAACTATTCAACGTTGAGATTCTGAAGAGTGTTGGATCAGATAAAAGTGGTCACTCAGTAAAGCCTGAATGCTGAGACAAACTTGCAGGGTTAAAATAGAGGTGAGCTCTCATAACTTCTGAATGGCTTTCTTTAAATACATTGTGCTGTCAATAAAAATAGCACTTAGCAGCAATTTTATTAAGAGTACAATGTGCGTGGTTGAAAAGCCACTCAGAAAACTCTTTAAATATACTTCATATCCTGTGTAAGGTCATAGCCATTTTACTATGGCTATATATCTTATTCTGCACATTACCAATATTCACCATACTAAGTCATAGATGTCTGGGAGAGAAGCCTCATGTGCAGAAACTTTATAGATAATGGGAAAATAAACACTCCAAAGTTCTAAGTATATACACATTCTTTTAAACAAAATGTCTCCCCTTCCCAGTAGCTATTTGACAAAATAGATCTCAACATATTGAAACTGACTCAGGGTTATATATTACCCTTTTACCTACCATTCTGTTTCCTATAAAGAGATACATACATGTTTTGTTTATAAGAAGCTTATGAGCTAGTTAGGAATTTCATGTACAGGACAGATAAATGCTAAAGATGCATAAATTTACAGATAAATGCGTGCATGTGATGCTGGAATAATTTGCCCTTATAGTGACAGAACTTAGAAATGTGATCAGAGGTGGTACAGTTATAAAAATATTTTATAGCAAAAAATCTCATCTGGTTTTTAAGGACTCATATTATGTCTGGAAAAATCATGAAACATTGTCTGTACAGCATCTTTTTGTGTGTCTGGCATAGAAATCACTGTGGGAAAGTTGCTCTGAAGGACAAAGGCCAGACTCTGAGTTTCAGCTTGATCTGGGAAAAGTGTGAGTGAGGGCTGACTCTGGGCATAGGGTACATTCTATCACTCACATGGGTTTCCTCATCTGTCTTTATTGGCTTGTATCTAAGTCTTAGAAGAATATGGGCTCAAGAAATACTGAATATATTTGACTATACTAGCAATAGAAACATTAAAAAGACCAAGAGAAATACAAGAGAAACTAAGAGACTGAAAGAATTGTTTCAGTAAAGGCTCTGTTGGGCACTGAAGGCCTAATCAACAGCAACATGAAGGGAGAAAGCACATTCTGCCTTACAAACATTTTTCTCCACTTCCCTCCATTTTGGTGTCGGGCGGACCCTAGTTGACAGTAGGTTATGGACCAAAGTTGTACCACATTGGAAGGAAACTGAAGCACTGAGTGGAATCTGGTGACACCCAGTGGGAGACTGTGGTACCTAGAGGGACAGAAGCAAGACAGCCCGACACTCCTTTGTGAACACTGCTGCACATTACACCCTGACAAAGTCATGAACACCTTGGCATAGGCCCAGGGCAGACCAGATTTTTAGAGGCCTTAAGTGGGTCCAAGAGTTAAAAAAGAGACTTGAAATATTACTGATTTTAAACTCTCATTAATTCCTCAGATTGCTAACTGCTGCTAAGTTACTTCAGTTGTGTCCGACTCTGTGCGATGCCATAGATGGCAGCCCACGAGGCTCCTCTGTTCCTGGGATTCTCCAGGCAAGAATACTGGAGTGGGTTGCCATTTCTATCTCCAGTGCATGCATGCATGCTAAGTCACTTCAGTCGTGTCTGACTCTGTGTGACCCTATGGACAGCAGCCCACCAGGCTCCTCCGTCCACAGGACTCTCCAGGGAAGAATACTGGAGTGGGTTGCCATTTTCTTAGTCTAGGAAAAATCAAATTACAAAAGCAAGATGGAATTTTCATATTTTCAATCGTTTGTTTTGAGCCTTCTAATTGCAAGAGACAAGTTAGAGATAAAAATTAACTTTTTCTTATCTATTTTATTTTGCAAGCTTTCTCTTATACACACTTTCATCTCCATGCACACAAACACACACATCTCTTTTCAATAAAAATAACATACTCTTAATATTTATCCTTTAATTATAAGAAATGGGTAGCCACTAAATTGTTTCCTAAAATGTTCATTACTATTTTATGTAGCTTTACCCTCCAGCCCTACTGGAATATAAACATGAATATAGATGCCAAAGACAATACTTCTAAGAGATAATTAAATTCTGGTTTAATTCTCTTTTGAGAAAATGGGAAATGCCTTGTATTTTATTGCCTCTAGCTTCTTACATTAAAAACAATCCCTAAAGAATTTGATGTGTGGAATGTTTTTGCTGCCTAAGGCAACTGTCTGCTTTGACTGTATGACAGAATTGACCTCAGTTATATTTGTTGAAGTTCAAATATTTGGTGTTCCTTCAATGAAAAACTACACTGCAACATGCCTGAAGGGAAACTGTTTTAAAACAGAGAAGGTACAGATAATAAAGCTGATCACATAACATGCACATTTGGACTATTTTGCCCTCCAGTATATTTTAGTGTTTTGGTCAAATGAAGGTGTACTGATAAATACATTAAAAATAAACTCTAGATATATCATAGAATAAAAAGAATCTTAAATGATAGTATAAAATAACAAGGAAACAATGTTGATACATGAATTCAATGCATACATATGAAATATTGAGTCTGGAAATATATTTACAAAACTCATCTAAGACATAAATGAAAAGTGCTCAGTTGTGTCCGACTCTTTGCGACCCTGTGGACTGTAGCCTACCAGGCTCCTCTGTCCATGGAATTCTCCAGGCAAGAATACTGGAGTGGGTTGCTATTTCCTTCTCCATGAGATCTTCCCATCCCAGGGATCGAATCCGGGTCTCCCACATTGCAGGCAGACGTTTTACCGTCTGAGCTACCAGGGAAGCTCAAATGAAAAGTTAAAAAGTTACAAAGAAAAAAAGTGAGAGAACTACAGAAATAAATTAAAAAAATTCTGAGAGCCAAGACATTATTGAAAGATAAACTGCAGACTGTAAAACATGACAGACAGAATGTTACCATCATTATATCAAGAGCTCTCTTAATCAAGGAAAAATCATGCTGATACTTTAAAAGGAAAATAAAGATGTGAATACTTTATAAAAAAAAATTAGTTCCCCAAGCAAAGAAAAAAAAAGCTATCTTTCATAATTGAAGAAAAATAAAACAACCTACATATTTTAAATTCCCTTTAAAAATTTAATATTTGCATTTTGTGAGAGTGTGGGGAAAGAAACATTTCTACATATCACTAAAACAGTCCATTAAAAATGGTCTTTCATGATTTTAATCGTATTTTTAATGATTTTTTTTGTCTTCCCTTGGTATGCTAAATCTTGTGGTGGAGACTTGCCACAGGATATGCCACAGGATATGACACAGTTGAACACTTTCTCCTCCGCAGTGCCCTTTCTCTCCTTGGTTCCCATGCACCACACCTACCAAGGTTTCCATCTACCTCAATGGCTGCTCCTTCTCTGTTTCTTTTGTTCTTTCATCCTCCTCACTCAGACCTCTCAATGGTGGTGTGACCCAGGGATTAGTCTCAGTCCTCATCTCGATTCATATATCCACCCTCTTAGAAATCGCATCCAGCCTAACGGTTCCATATACCTTTATGTACAAATGATTTTCAAATTTATAGCCTCTAAATTCCATATTTGCATTTCAAACTATCTTGGAAATATAAAGAATATTCCTTTGGGTATGAACAGACATCAATACATCCCCTACAAAAACCGTGATCATCTCCTGTCCCCTACTAACTTCCTCCCAGTGAAAGATATCTCCATTCTTCTAGCTGCTTAGACCAAAACCTCCTTCTTTGACTTCAACTCTCATATTTGATGTCCAATCTCTCAGGGAATCCCTTGGTTCCACTCTCAGAAAATATTTAGCCACCTCTCACAATCCCTCCTGTTTTGTTTGAACCATCAGTATTCTTCACCTGGATTACTGCAATTCCCTCTTAATGGGTCTGTTTTTACTTTTGTATGCCACAGTATATTATTACATCATCATTCTGTACACTACAGTGTATATTAATACATCAACAAGAGTGATTCTTTTTGTCCTGATAAGGATGTCAAGGCTCAGAATTTGGATCCCTGTTACCTCTCTGACCTTTCTACCTGCTACTCTTCCACTAGCTCATTCTGCTTGAAGCACGATGGCTTCTTATTTTGTTCCCTGCAAATGTCAGTCATCTCTGTGCCCTAGGGCCTTTGTACTTTCTGTTCCTCCTGCCTGAATACTTTCTTTCTCTAGATGTCTGCATGGCCAACTCCCTAGTTCTTTCAAGTTTTTTCTCAAAAGTGTCGGCTCCTTAAGAGGACCACTGTATTTAAATTGGAAATACCAATGGCTCAGTTGGGTATCCGCCTACAATGTCGGAAACACAGGAGATGCAGGTTCGATCCCTGGGTCAGGAAGATCCCCTGGAGAAGGAAATGGCAACCCACTCAGGTATTCTCGCCTGGGAAATCCCATGGACAGAGGAGCCTGGCAGGTTATAGTCCATGGGTTCTCAGAGTCCAACATGATTGAGCACGCATGCAATGTCAACGTATTTAAACTACAACCACTCAAACTCAACTCCTGCTCCTTTCCTCTGCTCTATATTTTCAAAAGATACTTTTATCTTCTAGAATATTTTATCACTTATTCATCAGGTTTGGTGCTATTATCTGACTTTCTCACTGAGAAGAAGCTAAAACAAGGGCAGGATTTCTTTCTATTTACTTGCATATTTCATTACAGAAGAATGCCTGGCATGTGGTAGCTCTCAAGAAATATCTGTTGAATAAATTCAGTTCAGTCACTTAGTCAGATCCAATTCTTTGTGACCCCATGGACTGCAGCTCACCAGGCTTCCCTGCTGCTGCTGCTGCTGCTAAGTCACTTCAGTCGTGTCCCACTCTGTGAGACCCCATAGATGGCAGCCCACCAGGCTCCCCTGTCCCTGGGATTCTCCAGGCAAGAATACTGGAGTGGGTTGCCATTTCCTTCTCCAATGCATGAAAGTGAAAAGGCCTCCCTATCCATCACAACTCCCAGAGCTTGCTCAAACTCATGTCCATTGAGTCAGTGATGCCATCCAACCATCTCATCCTCTGTCGTCCCCTTCTCCTCCTGCCTTCAATCTTTCCTAGCATCAAGGTCTTTTCCAGTGAATCAGTTCTTTGCATCATGGTCAAAGTATTGGAGTTTCAGCTTCAGCATCAGTCCTTCCAGTGAATATTCAGGACTTATTTCCTTTAGGATTGACTGGTTTGATCTCCTTGCAGTCCAAGGGACTCTCAAGAGTCTTCTCCAACACCACAGTTCAAAAGCATCAATTCTTCAGCACTCAGACTTCTTTAGAGTCCAACTCTTACATCCATACATGACTACAAGAGAAATCATAGCTTTAACTAGACAGACCTTTGTTGGCAAAGTAATATCTCTGCTTTTTAATATGCTGTCTAGGTTGGCCACAACTTTTCTTCCAAGGAGCAAGTGTCTTTTAATTTCATGGTTGCAGTCACCATCTGCAGTGATTTTGGAGCCCCCAAAAATAAATTCTGATACTGTTTCCACTGTTTCCCCATCTATTTCCCATGAAGTGATGGGGCCAGATGCCATGATCTTAGTTTTCTGAATGTTGAGTTTTAAGCCAGCTTTTTCACTCTCCTCTTTCACTTTCATCAAGAGGCTCTTTAGTTCCTCTTTGCTTTCTGCCATAAGGGTGGTGTCATCTGCATATCTGAGGTTATTGATATTTCTCCCTGCAGTCTTGATTCCAGCTTGTGCTTCCTCCATCCCAGTGTTTCTCATGATGTACTCTGCATGTAAGTTAAATAAGCAGGGTGACAATATACAGCCTTGATGTACTCCTTTCCCAATTTGGAACCAGTCTGTTGTTGCATGTCCAGTTCTAACTGTTGCTTCTTGACCTGCATAACAGCTATATGAGGTGGACATATATGAAACAGCTATATGAGGTGGAACACATATGAGGTGGATGAAACTAGAGCCTATTATACAGAGTGAAGTAAGTCAGAAAGAGAAACACCAGTACAGTATATTAATACATATATATGGAATTTAGAAAGATGGTAACATGGATCCTATATGCAAGGCAGCAAGAGAGACACAGATGTAAAGAACAGACTTTTGGACTATGTGGGAGAAGGCAAGGGTGAGATGATTTGAGAGAATAGCATTGAAACGTGTATATTACCATGTGTAAAACAGATGACCAGTGCAAGTTCAGTGTATGAAGCAGGGCATTCAAAGCTGGTGCTCTAGAAAACCCAGAGGGATGGGGTGGGGAGGGATGGGGAGAGGGTTCAGGATGGGGGGCCACTTGTGCACCCGTGGCTGATTCATGTCAATGTATGGCAAAAAACCATCACAATATTGTAAAGTACTTATCCTCCAATTAAAATAAATTAATTAAAAAAAAAGAAATACCTGTTGAGTAAATTAATGAAATCAGTAACTTTAAACTCCATGAAGCACAGATCATGTCTATGTTGGTCACTATTGGATCCCCAGAGCCTAGTAGGCTATTTAACACTTAGCATACTACTTGCCGAATGAATGAACGAGAATGAGAAATGGATTTATGGAATGAGAAATGGATTTATCAATCATGGCACAACCGTTGGTCACAAGCCTGTACTTTATAATAGTATATATTTTTCTTTTTTGCTCAAAATTAGAAATCCAATTTATATGCTACACAAAGGTGATAAGTAGTTAGTGAGCTTCCATAGGGCACAACGATACACTCGGAAATGGACTGATGGTAATGACCTGCTGCAACAAAGTCTGTCATTAAAATGAACTGCTCCAAATGCCAGCACCATACTTGGGGAGCAGAGTGATCACCTGTTGGCTATCTTTTAAGTAATGACATTCTTTCTGGTAGTTCTCAGCAGTTATTTTTAACTTTTGTGCAGGTTTCCCTGCAACTTTAATTTGAAAATTAAAAAACCAACATGCATTCTCTGATTGTGAACTGACAATACTCAGAAGATGTAAAACTTTATGAACAGATCTCTCAGGCAACTGCCTTGAGCATGTTCTCCATGTAGTTTATTGGGATAACAAGTAAAGTCTCACCAACAACTTCTCACTTTCTACTTTGGGATTTTACTATGGGTAGATTCTAACATGCTTTAGACTATTAAGTACAGATCCTTCACACATGTTTGGGACTCATATACAAATGTTCTAGTCCACATGTTTCAACAGATTTCTAAACTGGAAACCAGTTTGTGAAGTTTGGAGGAGGGTTGTTGATGTTCATCCATAGCAGCCCTGGGGTGGTGTTCATCTGACTGCTTAATCATCAGAGTTCACAGTTAGCAGTCAAGGTAAGAGGAACACAGAATGAGGCTGTAACCAAGGAGCCTGTGATTTCCCTTGATTACATAGACACTCACAACCAGGCAAGGCTGACTCAGTGTTTGGCAGTTTTCTTATCGCTTGATTCCTCTTGTCCCAAAAGTTTCACGGATATTTCAACTACATTGATTATTTCTTTGTCTCTGCCCCTCAGTACTGTGTCCTTTCCTTAGCTCTACAAGTTTGGTTTAATGTAATCAAGAAAAAGACAAACAATTTCACTAACAGATTTTCTAGTAGCAATAAGGCGATAAACTTGTTTGACCTAAATAAGTCAGAATCATTCCTTAGTGTACACAACATTTCTTATTTAAATTCATTTACACTACTTAACAAAATCCCACTAGCACCCAGACCTCCAGGCCTTTTTAATAGAGTGAGACAATCTCAAATGCTAGAGGAAAGGAAAAAAATAAGCAGTTGGAGTTTCTTCTCTCTAGACAACCTAGCCAAACCAGCCCCATGCAGGAAGAAATACCATTTATGTCTTGGTTTTGTAAACTAAATTCTGTGATTATAGTGAAAACCTAGCTCTGAACAAGAGGGTTTTTTTTTTTTTTCCTTTCTGAAGCATGTCCAGCTGGAGCCAGACAATTATGAAGTAGATTCCAGCTGTTTAGATTATTTCAACACAAGAACAACTAAATACTTCCACAGAAAGGACTATCAGCAGTAAATTCTGGTTTAAAGTTGTAGGTATAGAGAAAGCCAAATCCTTCAAAACCACTCCCACTCTTCTTAGAAAGGGTAGTAAAATGAAGAGATGAATTCTCATTTGCAATTTTAACTGACCCTACTACTGTAAGTCTCCAGGTGTCTCAAATTGTTCCAAGTATAAGTGTCAGCGTTTGCTATAAGCACATAATTCCAAGTTGGAAAAGCTAGCCCTTTTCTAAGAAATTTTAAAAAATGCCAGCTTTGGGACAAATGTTTCATGTATTTCTTCAATAACCGTAATTGTGAACTGTGCGTTTTGTCTCACATTTAGCTTTTTGCCTTTTTATAAATGTAGATATTTATTTACAGGTGTAGATATTTCTATAAAGTCTCATTTTTATCACAGAGCACAAAGCCAGTGTTTAAAGTATAAAAGGTAGCCAAAGAGTAACATGATAACCATATGGCAATTTTCTTAAACCATAATAATCATCACTATACTGCTAATAAATTTGGTAATATTCTTAATTATATACTCTGTAACCAGTAAAATGAATAATAGTCCATAGCAACCCTTAAAAATCAGACTGTATAACTTTATGTTTTAAGTAAATAAATCTTCTCAGTTTTACTCTATGCCCAGCATTATCTTCCAAGAGCACACATATTTTTAAGCAATTTATATAATATTCCATTTTACTTGCTTATAGTATATTCTCTCTTCATACTCACACATTTGAATTATACAGTTGAATCTGGTTTTAATTTCAAAACCTGACCAAAAGCAAAACATTTCACGTATAAATATTTAGTCTCTCAAGATGAAATGAATTCATTTTCCTCTGGTATACGTTCATAGTATGTATGTTTTGTTTGGACATTCTTGTCTGTAGAGACTTAACAAAACTATCCAATGATATTTTGTATAAAGATAAATGCTAATGCTGATTGGGTAGCAGTTTGGGACCAAAGTGAGAATTCATTTTCTCACCTGATGCTACGGCAATTTACTGTTAAACAGGTCTCCTAAACTATACATTGGTCTTGTGTGTGTATATATGTGTGTGTGAATCTATGCAGTTGAGTATACTTTCTGAAAATAAGGCTGCAGGAGTTAATAGGTGAAGAATATCTTCAACCTTACACAAGTAATAAATTGGGTGACATTTGGTATTTATAACAGATGGAAAACAGATGAGAATTTTTTTCTGCCCTAAGCTCTGATGAACAGATAAGCTTAGTTTCTTTAAATGCTGTGCTTAATATTTAACTGAATCTTATTTTAAAAGATAGTCCAAGATGAATTGATAAAATCATTCCAGATGCAATTTTCCAGAAATGACAATATAAACTTAATTCTTGAAGGATAAATTTAGGCAATATGCCAGATTTTGAAAGTCAAACGCTTTCAGATGATAACTAGTACATTTCTCATAACACCTAATGTTTAATTTTTCACACCCTAATTCTCTATTTACACATGCCAATATTCACAGTTACATAAGAATATAAACCATTATTTTACAAAATAAAAACTTTAAAATTTGAAAATAAAAATAAGCAACCTGTTGTTTCCCAGGGCTGATTAAATAATCTAAAAGTTTTACCTTTCTTTCATAGAAACAAATACTGAAAGCAGTTAACCAAGTCCAGGGTTAAAAGAGGAAAAAAATGAGTATTTAGTTTTGGATATGTTGAGTTTCTGATGACTACTGGTGAAGGACTATTTTTCTAGCCTTAAAGAAGTAATAATTAATTTGGAGGAATACTAACATTTATCAAGGAGGTAGTAAATGCAACAAAACAGAACATGAAGGAGACTGAGAAGGAAGAGTAAACAAATGCAGCAAGGAGGTCACTGGTCAAATATCCCAGAAGCCAAGAGAAGTTGAATCCTCAAGAAAGAGTAAACATTTAACAGTGGCAAAGACAGGGATGGTGAAATACGATTAAAGTTTAAAAAAAAAAAGAAACACCAGTTGGATTAGGCCAATCAAAGTTGCTCTATAAACAGTTTTGGTAAAGAAACTGAAATGGAAGTCATATCTGAATAAGTGGTTGAGTGGATAGGATATGAGAAAGTGGGACCACAGTGTAGCCAGCTCCTTTCTCAAAGAATGAGATAGAAGCAAGAAAAATATGTATGGTTAAAGGAGCTTTTTGCTTTATTTATTTTTAGGATAGAAGATACTTGACTACATTTGCGTACATTAATAAACTGAGGGGAGGAACACAATAGAGAGGATAAAAAGAGGTACTCGACAGAGCAGAGGCAGATCCTAATGATTCTGGAGTTGGAGATGTGCACAGAAATCCTTCCAAGACCATCAGCACAACTAACCCTACCTACCCTGCTCTATTTGTCTTGTCTCTACAGCATCAACTGATTGTTTTCTATAATACTATCTAATTCACACATTTGTTACTTTTACCATTTGTCTACTTCTCCTCAGTCTCCTTTGTGACCTCTTCATTTCCTGCTATTCCCACTTATCCATTTAAATATAAGTGTTCTCCCAGGACTTTTTAAAGTTCACAGGGGCAGAAATTTTAATCGTTTGTTCTTTCATACATTTCAAGCACCTACAACATGGTGGGCCCTCAATAAATGCTTGTTGAATGAAAAGATTTTAAGAGTGTAGAATTTAAAAGGTGTTGGGGTTAGCTTGAAAAATTTTATTCTTTTATCTGCAAAGTAGGAATGATTAAGTTGCAATTTAAAAGGAAAGTAAGGTCAAGAGAGATTTCATATGTACTGAAAGCTAAACATTCCCTATATAGATCAGAGGTTATTTGTGGGAGTATGTAAGCCCCATATAAGTTCATGATTTGTCTATCTCACATAATGATTTAATTTTCTTTTTAATCAGCCACCATCATTTAAACAGACTTCCCTGTAGCTCAAATGGTAAAGAACCTACCTGCAATGCAGGAGACCAGGGTTCAATCCCTGGGTTGGGAAGTTCCTCTGGAGAAGGGAATGGCAATCCACTCCAGTATTCTTGCCTAGAGAATTCCATGGACAGAGAAGCCTGGTAGGCTACAGTCCGTGGGGTTGCAAAGAGTCGGACACCACTGAGCAACTAATACACACACATCATTTAAACATTAGATTTAATGCAGTGATTCAGAAAACTTGTCTTGGAAAACAGGAGGATGTGGCGGAGGGACACGACTCACATCTCAGCATGACCACCATCACCTGAATCTGATTTGAGGCTGTCCCCTCATCATCACCACCCAGGACATAGGTTCACAAGATGAAGTATGTGGTCTTCATTTGCCGAGGTCCTCACCACTCTCTGTGGTATCCTTAACCTCTAAGTCCACTGTCAATTCCAATTAATGATAAATAGCATGGTTCAATAACAGAACTTGAGCTAATGTTTTGCGTAGTATGGCTGTTTCATCTTGCCTGGACTTTTCAGGCAAATGTATCTGCAATCCAAGACATTGATAATATTCAACTAACAAGTAATTTGTGTTCCAATGGGGTTTCTCTTGTCCTTAGAAACAGATTAAACTCTTCACCATGGCTAATTAGATCCCCCAGGAACTAGCTGCTTCAATCCTCCGGCCTCCCTTCACAACTCTCCACTTGGCTTCAAATGTACTCCTATTTTCTGTCCTCAATGGCCCTCTTCCATTTTCAAGCTGCCTCCAGCCTCTATGCCATTATATTTGCAGTTTTCTTTAGAATTTCTTTCCTTCAGATAATCAGCATGGCTGGCTCCTAATTCTGTTACACATGTAAATATTTGTTAACAAGAAGATCCTTCCTTCAAAACCATACAAGTTGTTCTGAAATAATGCATCTCAGCACTCTGCTCTTTCAGGATCTTTAACAAGCAACTTGTGAGAAAGGTTTAACTCAAGGCAAAGGGGGAAATTTTCTAAGGGCAAGATTAATTCAAACTTTAGTCTGAATCAAGTGACAAAGACCACACACAGAACAGACTGGAATTCCAAAACTTGATTCCACTTTGAAGAATGTGTACTATTAGGTTTACTCGATTCTTAAATTCTGTTCATGCAAATACAACGGTGCCCATTCAACATAACTAGTCAGTAAACGTATCTTGAACACCACTTATTTCCCTGAAGAAAAATTTCTAGCATATTATATGCTAATTAAAACATTTTGGCATTGACCGGAGTTATAAATGGTGCTTTTATGTCGGTTTTCCATTCAGTTTGGCTCAGTTCAGTCCCTCAGTCATGGCCGACTCTTTGCAACTCCATGAATCGCCGCACACCAGGCCTCCCTGTCCATCACCAACTCCCGGAGTTCACTCAGACTCACATCCATCGAGTCAGTGATGCCATCCAGCCATCTCATCCTCTGTCGTCCCCTTCTCCTCCTGCCCCCAATCCCTTCCAGCATCAGAGTCTTTTCCAATGAGTCAACTCTTCGCATGAGGTGGCCAAAGTATTGGAGTTTCAGCTTTAGCATCAGTCCTTCCAAATAACACCCAGAACTGATTTCCTTTAGAATGGTTGGATCTTCTTGCAGCCGGTATTCCATTAGGGTCCTTCAAATACTAACTCCCTGGAGTATTAGTCCTGATTAGCTTACTTGATATTATTAATAAACCCTCCCTAAGGGGGTTATAAAATTACCACAGATTCATTCCTATACATGCACATGCATATCACATACTCCATGAGGTGTTTTAAAGTACATCATAGGAAATATCACAAACGGGAATTTATCACTAATACATAGAACAGATAATGAGAATCCTTTCTTTCCTTCCTCCCTGCCCCCTCACCTTAAACCAATTTTGAGTGGACCAACAAGAAAATTAAACGCTGGCTTACTGTGGGACTGAGGGACTGGTTCGCTCCTTTATTCTTTTGGTGGAATTGATGGGATGTGAAGAAATGGCTTCTGGAACCTCCCATCGTAACTTGAAAAGCATTTGATCACAAGCGACTCCAGTCTGGATCTGGCTTAAAATGGAACTATGGCTGTAGCCTTCCTCGCCGCGTATGCGGTGAACGCGGAGCACGTGACACGTGGCAGGGCACGTGGACTGTGCGGAGCTTGGAGCACGTGCCCTGCCTGCTGTATTCTGCACGCCTGCACTGACGTCTATACCTGTGTTGTCAGTCCGACCTAGAGGCTGCAGGCGGGAGGCAAGGGCTCTCTCGATGTCTTCGCTGCCAAATGGCTTTGGGAGAGTGAATTCTCACAATGCGCTTTAATGGAGAATAACAGAAAACAGTGTTGGAGTAGTGGGAAATGGCAGTTTTGCACAGGAAGCTTTGGGAGTTGTGCTTTACTGTAGTTTGTCTGAAGTTAGAACAAAATTGAACAAAAAACGAGGAATTTGGTGCTTTGGAAAGTGTGAAAACTGCTAGTGAACTCTCGACTCCTCTATCAGAAGTAACTGAAATGAATGAAATTAGCAGAAAGTCCAGGACTTATCAGTAAATCTTGTTATGAAGACCATTGGCTGATCAAGATGACACTCAGTAACCCTGCACAACTAGATAAGTGAAGAAGCATATGAAAAAAATACATAAGATCTATTGAGGAGTGAAGACAGAACCCCTGAATAGTTTGAAACAACTTAATCTTAAGATCGTTGTCTTAAATTAATGGTGGGTAAATTTTTTAAAAGCAACTTTTAGCAAAAGAAATTACTTGCTACATATGTTACTTGTAGAAAATACCCTGTAAATTGCTAATTATTTCAGATAAACTCTATGCATCTTTTTCACAGCACTTTATAACCTTTAGGTCAGTTGGTAAAGAATTTGCCTGCAATGCAGGAGACCCTGGTTTGGTTCCTGGGTCGGGAAGATCCACTGGCAAAGGGATAGGCTACTCTCTCCAGCATTGTTGGGCTTCTCTTATGGCTCAGTTGGTAAAGAATCCTCCCATGATGCCGGAGATCTGGGTTAGATCCCTGGGTTGGGAAGATCCCTGGAGAAGGGAAAGGCTACCCACTCCAGTATTCTGTCCTGAAGAATTCCATGGACTGTAAAGAGTCAGACATGACTGAGACACTTTCTGTTAATTTATAACTTTTAGGTTAGGCTCCAATTATAATGGGCTTCCCAGGTGGCGCTGTACTGAACTTAGTCGCTCAGTCACATCTGACTCGTTGAGACCCCTTAGACTGTAGCCCACCAGGCCCCTCTGTCCATGGATTTTCTCCAGGCAAGAATACTGGAGTGGGTTGCCATGCCCTCCTCCAGGGGATCTTCTCAACCCAGGGATAGAACCCACATCTCCAGCATTGCAGGCAGATTCTTTACCATCTGAACCATTAGGGAAGCCTATGTAGGAGACATAAGAGACATGAGTTCAATCCCTGGGTCAGGGAGATCCCCTGGAGGAGGGCACTAGAAACCCACACCAGTGTTCTTATGTGGAGAATCCCATGGACACAGAGGAGCTTGGTGGGCTCCTGTCCATAGGGTTGCAGAGTTCAACATGACTGAAGCAACTTAACAGGCATGCACCAGTTATAATATTCAAAATTCCTGAAGTTATCTGTGGTTAAAAACTAGTTATAAAAAATTTGTAATTCAAGGATGACATTGTTTTCTTATGTCTTATATAATATTGTAACTTGCTTACAGCCACCCCTGGATTTGGGTTAAAATACCTAATGATCTTCCCATTGGAAATAACTGGTGGTGGAGAAGAGCTTTTGTTAGTTGTACAGTGTCAGATGAAGAACAATATTCTTAAATGTGCAATATACTGTGTTTACTGATGCTGTTTTTATACAGTGAAGCATCAGCCTTGAGGCAGAATAAGAAACAGTTCAATAATAAAACATTTTAAAAAGGAACTGTTGTTCCTGGATCTTTATGGGATAAATAGGCACTGCAGGCTTTCCTGAATAACTGTCATGAATCTCAAACTATGCTCCTCCCAATTTTCTCTTCCCACTTCTTGAACATATTTATTGCATATAGGTGTAAATAGAAATATAGAATTTACTGGCAATTTCATCAGATAAAGAGAGGAGAGGTTTAATATCAAATACTCCATGATAAACTCTCTCAAAATCTTACCGAGCGACCTCTTTTCTTTCAAGTCTGTATTCCAGGTCCCTCCTGCCTGTCGTGGGATCCAGCATCTATCCTCTCTTCACTCCTCTCCACTCAGGTGCTGCCTAGCTCCTCCAGATCTCAACCCTTCTTCTCTTCCAAAAGCAAACCTGTTTCTCTTCTTTATCACATGCATAATAACCAATCTTTTTTTTTTTTTCCTGAATCATTGATGCCAGTGAGAGCACAAACCCTAGAGCCCCAGCATCCAGTATGAATGAGTTTATCAAAATAGCTAATGTAGGTCTTCTGGAGGATTTGTATGTCTGCAGTCCTGAAAAATAAAATTTCTTATATTTTATATCTCTCCTTTTAGAAAAATATAAACTTCTTACAAGCATATTTTTGAAACACAATCACGTCTTAATTTGGAGACTTCATACAAGAAATAGAAAAAAAATGCTCATTAAGTTTGGTTTTTCTTCAAATATGATGGTTGTAGCTTCCTATAATATGGTATTTGGTGTGTAGCAAAAAGGTACAAGCTGTTCTGTCTCAACACGTACTAATTTACACTTATTTGTGTACAGAGTATTAACCTAAGAACAAATATCTAAAAATAACTAGGCTATCATAATAAATACCCTAAAATAACTTTGTTTATAAAAAACCTGAAAATTTTGATTCCAGTAATTGACTCTTCAACAGATGTAATCTGTCACTCTACATTCTTTTGGCAATTATGTTTTCTAGGGAAAAAAATCAGAACTAAGGTCATTTGCAATTTTGCAATAATATTGGTCCAAGACTCAGAAGAAGTTGGAATTCCTAGGACATCTCCATAATTTATGGGAAAAGTACTTTAGAATATTTGAAATCAGTACAGTCATAGAAAAATATCTGCCTTATTCCTAAGTAGCATCAGCTCTCCAAATAGGCAGAGAACAGGCAGCTGTCTAAATATTATGATGTAAGAAGCGGTACCAAGTCCTAATTTTCTGAATCATCTCCATCTATCATTGTGTTTTTTGACACCTGGATTAAAATTGTCATTGCTTGAAGCTTTCCTGAGACTATGAGAAAAGAAGCCATATTCTTTAGGGGAATTTTTTTTTTTTGTTAAAGTGTTTATCAAAATATATTGCAAGGGAATGGAAGTAAATCTTGGGAATGAAGATAACTTCAATTAGGAATACATTATGACTAGAAGAATGAGATGTTGGCCCAACAAGAATGAGAAATTGTGTGTCATAGTGGGAAAAAAAACTAAAGTTGACGCTTGAATAAAGAGAGTTTAAAATGCTTAGTTCCATCTACACATGGATTTTTTTTTTTTTTCTAAATATGTAGTACTGTTGCCAAACTCAAATTTGTGTGCCCAACACAAAAAGGTCAAACAAACCCAAACCCTTTTGGAGTGGAGGAAGGATTATTTATTGCAGGGCCTTGCAAGGAGAAAGGGATTGCTCATGCTCAAAAGATCCAAACTCCCCAGTGGGCTTCAGGGAAGAAGCTTTTACAGGCAGGATTTGGAGAGAGGTCCACAGGCTGTGTGACTTTCTTCTGGGTTGACTGCTGGTGAGGTAACAGGGTGGAGTTTCAGGAATCGCAACCATCAGCCTTCTCGTTCCAAAGTGGGGTCCACATGATTTGCTCAGGCTGAATTTACCATCCTCCACCTGGGTGGGAGCCTTAATTCCTGTAGAAGAACTCAGAGCTGTGTATCAAATAGATACACACATCCTCCCAGGAGAAACCAGGTTCAGGCCCCATGGCTGCACTGGTATTTCTGCATTCCCTCACTCCCCTCGTGGCTCAGATAGTAAAGATGGGCCTGCAGTGCAGGGTACCTGGGTTCAAACCCCTGGAGAAGGGAATGGCTAACCGTCTCCAGTATTCTTGCCTGGAGAATTCCATGGACAGAGGAGGCTGGCGGGCTACAGTCTGTGGGGTTGCAGAGTTGGACATACACGACTAAGCGACTAATACTCCTAATTAGTAACTGTTTAAATCTGCCCTTTGGGGCCCAGGGAAGGTCGAGTAGGCTGAAAGCCTTTTCCTACAAACAAGAAATGAGGACCATGGAAAGGCTTTTCTGGTTGGGAGATCTCACAGGGTCCAGCTCGTTTCACTAATGTAGTACTCGATCTGTGGTTGGTTGAATCCACAGATGCAGAAACACAAATATAGAGGGCTGACTGTAAGTAAAGTCATATGAGGGTTTTCCAGTGTGTGTGTGTGTGTTGGGGGAGAGGTGGGAGTTGGTGCTCTAACTTCCGTGTTGTTCAAGGGTCAACTGTAAATTCCAAACCAGGAATTTTGGGTTTTGATATTGACTTGCCAAGGCATCTTGGGCAACTCATTTCATTTTCAGCAGACACAAATTTCCAACTGTGAGATGGGAATAATAGCAGAAGCCCTTTCCATGTTCCAGTGTAATGTTGAGGATAGAACGATATGATTTTTGCCCTGATAAATTGAGATATGTTGTAATTGTCGAAACCAGCTCAACAAGCAGGGTTTCCGAAAGCATGATGCGGTGAGAGAATGAGAAACGAGATGCAAGAATTCAGAGAAAAGCAAGGACCAGGGACCAGCACCACTCCAAAGTGAAGGTGCCGAAACTGAATCCAAGCCAGCTTTACTATACTTTCAGCTTCAATGAAAGAATATGCGGGGAGTTAAACTATAACTCATGTGGCCTTCAGGGCCAAAGAACAAAATGATCATTAACCATTGAGTAATTAGGAAACAGTAATCAATAACGAATCAGTAACTAAGACTAATATTCTTATCTATAGATTTTCCACCAGATACGTAAAACATGTGACTCTGAGACGCCAGTTGAGAAACAGTCTGGGGTCGGTTTTCCAACCCCAGGATCATATCTTGTTTTCAAGACTATGAACTGTTCCCTCTGGACTTGTTCCAAGAGTCTCATGCCTTATAGCATCCAGTTTATCAATAATTATAAATTTCTTTTGTGGCCCTTGCCAGAACCTGCTTTTCTTTTACTTTTCCTGTCTCCTACAGTAATAATATTATTATTTATTAAACAACATGATAGAATCAGGAGAATAATGGGGGCAACCAAAGAGAGTCTTACTGTAGGTTACTGTTAATTATAAATATTGGTAAGATAGAATAAACGTGCAAAGGAAAGAAAAAGAATGAAACTTCCAAAGTGATCCTTCAGTCTGAGACAGATTGGATGCCGCGTTGAGGTTGGGGTTAGTCATGCTTAAACTGAACCTCACTTTTATCTAGAATTAACTGTGATCATAATACAAGGATAAATTAGGTGAGAGGGGACATATAGATGAACAAGAACAACAAAATAAGAAGCATCAAGAATTACAGATTCTACTTACTTGTATTTTCTTTTTTTTAATTCACCTTTGGTGAGAAAATTGTAAAACATGTTAATAAAATAAAGGAACTGTTTAGAGGAGAGCCTAATACTTTAGATTTAATGAAATAAAGTATTTTTTTAAATTTTATTTTATTTTTAAACTTTACATAATTGTATTAGTTTTGCCAAATATCAAAATGAATCCATCACAGGTATACATGTGCTCCCCATCCTGAACCCTCCTCCCTCCTCCCTCCCCATACCATCCCTCTGGGTCGTCCCAGTGCACTAGCCCCAAGCCCCAAGTTGAAATAATGATGAGGAGGAACTCAAAAGCTAAATTGTTGGGGGAATTTTAAAAAAGGTTTTCTTTGTTATATTTTCCTAGAATCTTTAGGAAATTACTTTTAATATGTTCTGATATCATGTGTATCAATATCTGGCATGTCTTCTCCACAATTTACTGAATAAATGTTTAATCTGAGAAAACTGACAAATTTTAAGCACTTTAAAAGTGAGTTGTGACAATTCTGGGCTGAACACTTGTTTTAAAATCACTCAAATACTGTCATCTGATTATTTACAAATCCACATAGTGAAGCTGATCATAAGTGCTCAGGGCTTTATAGTAACAAAATTATCGTCTCAGGAACAAAAGAAAGTGTGAAACCAGTGTGATGATTTTTACCCCTGACCTGAAAGTCTGCTACTCATTCTTCAAACAATGCCTTGCCCATGGGGAGACAATTACTGACTTTGCAAAAAATGTCCTAAATTTTCTCTATTACTTTAGTTCCAGTCATTAGTGTAAAGTTCAGATTTAACTTGAAGTTCACTCCTGAGACATGGTGGAACATTTCCCATCTTTGTCTAGTTCTCAGCTCATCAAAAGTTGCATTCAAAGATGGAGGTATAGGGGAGAAAAAGGGAATATCCCAGTTGCTTTTAATTTTCCCTGTCTTCTTCCATCCCAGAAGGAGATTGGAGCGAAAACATTAACAAGGGAGAATAGATTATTCAGGACACTTTGGGCTTCACAGCTCAAACTCCAAATCTAATTTGCTTTAGTTCCAGTCATGAGTGTAAAGTTCAAAGTATACTTCAGAAGAACTAAAGAGCATCTTGATGAAACTGAAAGAGGAGAGTGAAAAAGTTGTCTTAAAACTCAACATTCAGAAAACTAAGATCATGGACTCTGATTCCATCACTTCATGGCAAATAGATGGGGAAACAATGGAAACAGTGACAGATTTTATTTTCTTGGGCTCCAAAATCACTGCAGATGGTGACTGTAGTCATGAATTTAAAAGATGCTTGCTCCTTGGAAGAAAAGCTATGACCAACCTAGACAGCATATTAAAAAGCAGAAACATTACTTTGCCAACAAAGGTCCATCTAGTCAAAGCTATGGTTTTTCCAGTAGTCATGTGTGGACATAAGCATTGTACTATAAAGAAAGCTGAGTGCCGAAGAATTGATGCTTTTGAACTGTGGTGTTGGAGAAGACTCTTGAGAGTCCCTTGGACTGCAAGGAGATCCAACCAGTCAATCCTGAAGGAAATCAGTCTGAATATTCATTGGAAGGACTGATCTGAAGCTGAAACTTCAATACTTTGGCCACCTGATGTGAAGAACCAACTCATTGGAAAAGACCCTGATGCTGGGAAAGACTGAAGGCAGGAGGAGAAGGGGTCGACAGAGGATGAGATGGTTGGATGGCATCACCAGCTCGATTAACATGAGTTTGAGTAAGCTCTGGGAGTTGGTGATGGATAGGGAAGCCTGGCATGCTGCAGTCCATGGGGGTGGCAAAGAGTCAGACATCACTGAGGGACTGAACTGACTGAAGAGAAATTTACTGAAAGACTATTTGGCTACTTTATGAGGGAAAACAAATCACTAGGCAAGAAAGGAAAGGAAGCAGCTGAGACTCAGGAAATAAAGAGAATCAAAGGCTGCCATCTCATCCATTTTCTTTATTATAACTTCATCCTCCCTACAGTCCCCTGAAGACCAGCTATCACCTTAAGTAGGAAACATGAGCATCGAGAGCAAACAAGTTTAACACCATGTATCATCCATAAATTAAAGACTCTCTTATAATGACTTTGTTTCAAACAATAAGATCATGGGAGAGGGATTATACTAGGAGCAGCATGGGTCACATATCCCTGTCCTTGGCATAGCAGTCAGAGGATAAGATAAGAACCAGGCAGAGTTGAATGGGGAGAAGCGTGCTTCTGAAGGAAAGTGAGTGGGAAGGATAGTCATTCCCTATAAGAAGGGGAGGGTAGAGAAAAGACTAAACAATAGACACTCATTATAAAGAACAAATCAGGAGTATCTGGTGGATAATGTTACTTGTTGAGAAATAAATTTTTCTTAAAAACTTACAAAAGTATACCTCTGATTTCTATCCACTTCTAACTATATTCTGGTACTACTGTTGGCGAATTTCCAGAACAAGCAGACTCTAATTATAAAAAGGGATTGTTCTCACAAAGACTCTAATTATAAAAAGGGATTGTTGTCACAAATTTGATTTGATTTCAGATCCAAATTTGCTCTCATAAATTGGATCTGAAAATACATAGAATCAATGCTATTTTTTTCAGGCCAAGTTATAGAAACAGGGCCCATAATATTGCCTAAATTATCATACTAACAGCCCATTTCAATCTAACAAAGCATCCATTACAGTATCCAACTAGAAAGTCCAGTTGCCCCATACCATGGAAGCCATTTGGCCTTCTAGTGGTTTTACATGGCTATCAGGCAGCCAGGTTGTGGTTGGGTAAGAGAAGGCGGAAGGGAACTCTGTTGGGACTCCCAGGCACCAGCTGGTTCATCATTTTCTGGGTCTGGTTTGGTACAAAGCAGATAATACAGAATAAAGTCTTGAAAACCTGTGTTCTAGATTCAGTGATTGCTGTCTGCTGTGGGACTTCAGAAAATAGGCATTGGTTCACATCTTAATATGATGGTGGTGGTGGTAACAGTATGTGTCTATGTGTATGAGTGTGTGTGTGTGTGTTAAGAGGCAGTCAGACTGCCGTTTGAACTCAAATCTACTTTTAAAGTTCTTCTGATCCTAAAAGGTCATGCTTCTGTGATTGAGAAAAAGTGCTTTTCCACAACTCTATAGCTGCTTAAGGGAAGGCAGCTCTGTGGCCTAATAGTTTGTGGGGAGAAGACTAGAAGGGATTAGAACAGGGATGTAGGCTGCTCTTCCATGTCCATCCGTCTATATGGCTCCCTTACTAAAGAGCTTCTGGAGGTTGTCAATAAATATATCTGTTATCAATATGAGTTCATTTGGAGATAATATCAAAAGTCTAATTCGTGGCCAGCTTTGAGTAAGAAGCCCTAGCCAAATGCCCCTTCTGGTATCTTCTCTGAGAGGCCCAGCTACCTTATATTAGCAAATTGGAGACTTTCTAGTTAGTATATCAAGCCAGAAATGATAGTGCTGTTCATTCTCAACAATTTCATTTTATCCCTAAAAATCTGATAGTTACCCCATATACATGTGTGTGTCGCTCATTCGTGTCTGACTTTTTGCGACTGCATGGACTGTAGGCCACCAGACTTCTCTGTCCATGGAATTCTCCAGGCAAGAATACTGGAGTGGGTTGCCATTCCCTTCTCCAGAGGAACTTCTCAACCCAGGGATCGAACCCTGGTCTCCTGCATTGCAGGCAGTTTCTTTACCGTTTGAGCTACAGGGAAGCCTATATATATATATATATATATATATATATGTTTTCTCTCTCAGTACTATCTATTATTTGAGTGAGAAATGAAATAAATATCTAAGGAAAGGTAAGTAGACTATAGATGCACAATAAGTTTAGGGGAAAAATTGAAGTAATTTCAAGTCATTTTGGTTGTGAGAAGCCATAAACATACTTCAAGAGAATTCTGCCTCTTAATCTGTAGGTTTAAATGAAATTCAACATGAGTTTTTTAAAAAAGACTTACATTAAATTTTGTTGATAATTTTAGAATTTTTCTAATATAAAGGTGATGTAAATTAAATGCAGTGTATATATACTGAAAGTAAGATTGTTTTCCTTTTCTAGAGAAGAATTTGAAAATTCAAAAGTCATGGTTTTAGGGCAATTAATTTATAATGTCAAAGGTGAGTTTCACAGTTCTAAGTTTGGTATTGAAAAGAATTTCCCAGGTAAGAGATAATCCTGTGTTGAGAAACTGAATAAATTTGGTAGGCAAATACTTGTTTTTCCTAGTTATTACATTTTTATATCATAGGGTAGAAATAACAGAAAATTACAATTTTAAGCAAAAAAATTTTTTACTATTTTTCCTTTGTCATATAAACAATATAAATTTGCTTCTCACTAGGCCTTTTGCATCAAGTATTAATAAATCAAGATTTGAAAAGAATAAATGGCATCAGCTCATCCAAGGAGAGTTTATTAAAGATCTATGTAAAAAGAAGAGAGATTGTGACTTTACACTGGGTGACAAGCAAAACAGACCAACTGTAGGGCAGAAAATCAAAAATGAAAGTGGGTCAGTGAGTCCCACGGTGGTACAATAAACTGCTGTTTAAATGGATGGTCAGAGAGTACAACTGCCTGTGAACAAGAATGCCTGGGAGAACAATGGTAAATCTGAACAGAAGAAGCAGGGTCAGAGCAAAAGAGTTGCAAAGCTCAGAGTGCGAACTGCAAGTCCTTGGGTCAGGCAGAGGATGAAACAGAACAATCTCATCATTCAGAAGCTTCCTGGCCGCCAGCAAGCTGCATAATGAAAAGCAAACAGAGCTGAGGCCCTCCACAGAAACAGGGGAGCAAAACAGCCTCAGGACATGGAGAGAGCTGAGCTGATTTTGAAACTACATGTAACTATCAACTCATCAGGATTAGCGCTTTCCCACAAAGAAAAAAATTAAGTAACAGGAGAATCACTGAGGAGACCAAAATATTTAATCAAGTCCATTTACATTACTTATATTACAAAAGCCATGTACCCAATAGGATTCATTAACCGTGTTTGGTGATCAAAACAACTTTATATACTGAGGAAAGTACCATTTCTCCTTTTCATCTTTGAGATTTCCTGCATATTTTCTTGGATAGGTGGAATTTCAGAAACATAATTACTAAATGAGTCGAGATTGGTAATCTGAAATAGTATGGGAGACCAAGAAGAACAAAGATGTGCTTAAATGGATTGGGCAGAAGTTCATCCATCTGAAAAAACAAATTGGCTAGGTTGAAAATTCTTTATACGTTGAATAGGAAATTTTTTTAAAGTGAGATAATATTAAAGTTTGTTAAATGATCAAAAGTTAGTCATTTCCTTATTTAAGATGTACTGAACATCTGTAATGTTCAGGCATTGTTCTGGGCTCTGCTGATCAGTCAAGAAATAAAACAGTATGTTGGCTCCAGTTTCATGGTGCTGATATTCTAGCGGAGGCCCACCACAAGTCCATAAAGAAATATGCAACCAAGAAGTGATCAGTGCTCTAAAGGAAGGAAAAAATAAGCTAAATCACATTGAAAGTAAAAGATACATAAGATGTTTTAAACGGGACAGTCAGTGGTCTTCTCTGAAGTGACAACATCTCAACAAAAGCCCAATGAGGTGAAGAAAAACGGCATATAAGCCCCTCAGAAGAAAAGGAATCCAGTAAAGAGAATGAGGTGAACAAGGTCTGAGGTTGTGCAAGGCCTGTGTGTAAAATACCAATGTAGCCAAGCGCGTGAGGGAACGGTTGGAAGGAGGCAAGGCCAGAACCAGACAGAACTTAATCATGTAGCATCTTAATGATTATGAATTTATGGTGAGTCATTTGAATTTCATTCTTAGGATAAGGATAATGAGAAGTCATCAAAGATTTTCATTGGAGGAACGATGCAATGTTGTGAGAGATTATTCTGTAAATTGTTTGGGGAATTAACTATAGGGTGGAAGAAGAGAAAGTAGGGAAACCAGTTAGAAGGCTGTCTGAGATCCTCCAAGTAGAGATTAATGGGACTAAGATGGTAGTGCTGGAACTGATGAAAGCTGATTGGATTTGGAATACAATTTTGCATGTAGAGGCTTCACAATTTGGTCATGCATTGGAAAAGGAGTGTGAAAGGAACAAGATGATGCAAGGAATACACTAGACCTGAGAATATTCTGTTGACTAAGATGGGAAAGATTTGGAAAAGAGAAGGTTGGTAGGGGCCGGGTGCTTGTTTCTATTTGAAGATTCAGGACAGAATCTAGACCATGTTTTAGATATACTAAATTTGGGATGCCTATTAAACATCTAAAAGTCAGAATACAGTTAGGCTGTTGGTTATATGAATCTGAACTCAGACATGGGACTGGGCCTGACAATATACAGTTGGAAATCATCAATTTACATATCATATTTAAAACAGTAGTATTGGATGAGAAGTGAGTACAAATAGAGAAAACATTCAATAACCAAGTCCTGAAAGTAGCTGGCATGTAGGGTGAGAATGAAAAGGATTGTCTAGCTGGCTAGAAAGACCAAGAAGGAGTGGCAAGCGAGCTAAGTGGAAAAACAGGTGTGTTTGATCATTTTGAGATTAAATTAACAGACCAATTATGTTAAATGCTGTCAAGATTTTATCTAAAATGGGTGTGAAACTGACCACTGGATTTCCCCAGATGGAGTTTGTTGGGGAAATTTGACAAGAACTATTTTAAAGGAGTGATGGGCATAGAAGTCTGATTAGAGTATGTCAAGGAAAGGTTATAAAGTGAGTAACCTTTTATTATACTATAGGAGTTTTGTTCTAAAAAGAAGGGGCAGTGACTAGAGGTAGAATGGAGTCAAGAAACAGTTTCTTGAAATGGAATAAATGAAAATATGTTTTTGTGGTTATGGAAATATTTTAGTAGAATGGGAGAAATTGATGATGCCAGAGAGAGACAGTTTATAATTTTTGGAGAATTCTTTGAAAGGGTGAGACATACTGTGAAAAAGAGGGGTGGATAAAAATGAAGGGTGAGGCTTATGAGAGGAGGCAGAGATATGGATATAGATTCAAATATATTGGTAATTTGGCCATGCTGATGTCAATTCATTAATGGCTATTTCAGTTATTTCTGTAAAATCAACTGAGTGTGAAGAGAGTACAGGGTTGTTAGAGATTTGAGGAGAGAAAAATCAGACAGTCTAACAATCTCCGGTGCATTTAGACGACTGATGTTCAGTGATTATTGACACAGATGGATAAATACCATAAGGCTGACTGTCCACCTGACAATCAGTGAGCAAGACCTATAATCCGTGGAGGGAGGGAGTTACCTGCAGAAACAGCACAGTCAGCTCTAACAGTCATCCTGAAACCAACCATGCAGTGGTCTGATCAGTGTCATCTTGATTGTTTTAAGTACAATTAATCTTCATTCCCATGGTTTGTTCCCATTTCTTTGAGGCCCATTCTCAGGATTTGGGTAGTTTAAGTCATGGCTACAGTCTGGTCATCACGTAGTTAATTTCTTTCAACTTGTGGGGGTTTTCACCATCTACAGTACAGCTCAAAAGAAGCTCAAAGGGGGTTTCAATAGTGAAAAGACGGTTCAGAATATTATCTACAACCCTTGAGGAGAAACTAGAAGTCATTGACTTTGCTTAATGACCAAATGATTATCATTGGGTCTCCTTTGTTTTCTTTCGTTCCTGCATTTTAAAACTTTTTTGATTAAACTTGTTTTTTGACTAAAGTTTTTCTACAGACAAAAGCCAGGCTGAGGACTTGGGAGCCCAGGGAAAGGGACATAGGGCCCTGCTCTGTTTCAAGGGTATGGTAGCCTAGAGTGACCATAGTTTCAATAGAAGCAATTGGAAGGCAGAAACTTTGAAAATGCCAGGACAGGACATCCTTCTGTGGACACACTTAAGAAAAAAATAAGCATCATTTGTTCTGTGCTTTAAACGCGACTCTCCATTCACTATTTTATTTTTAGTGCTTTCAAGGCTAACCACCAACTCCTGCTGATTGATGCATTCTTTATTTTAGATATGCTATTGTGTTCAATCAATGACAGCCAAGCCTTGCAAGAGAAGGAGTCATTCTGTCTCTTGCTATAAGTGAAATTGCCCAACACTGTTTAGCTCCATTATGTGTAGGCTTAAAAATGTAACTTTACTTCTGAGTTCATGGAATGCATTAGCTTTGAAGAAAAAGGGAGAGCACTTGGCTGTAGAGGGCAAAAGATACATTTGGTCTATCAACGTGATTCTCAACCTTGGCTAAACAGCCGTATCCTTGCAAAATTAAAAAAATCATATTCTTGCCTGAATCCAACCTTAGACTTTCTGATAAAGATATGAACACTTTGCATCTTGAAAAATGAGACTAGATTACTCTTCAAAGATACTCTTTGAATTCATACTTCTAATGATAGCAGGTAAGTGTACTTTGTCTCCTATCTTCTTAGTATTTACTGCTAAATCTTTCATCCAGGTTTTACTCTTGGGCAACAGCTTTGGTAAAATATATGATAAGTAAAATATACATAAATATGTAATACTTCTGAATATTTATGAGTATCAGACAAACATGCTGCCTCTATTCCTATGTATGATTAAGAAATTAGCATATTACACATTTATTCTTCTGCAGAGAAATGCTTCTGTAAGTAATGTGTAGTTAAGTGAAATGATTATGTGTGGATTTGCAATTTACATTAACTGAACAGTCATAGTATGGGACCAGAGAACAACTGTGCTGTGTATATGAAATTACTTTAAATAAAATAGAAAGGGATAGATTTAGGGTGAGTTCAGGACATATTTAGACTTCCCCGGTGGCTCAGATGGTAAAGCGTCTTGCTTACAATGCGGGAGACCTGGGTTCGATCCCTGGGTCGGGAAGATACTCTGGAGAAGGAAATGGCAACCCACTCCAGTACTTTTGCCTGGAAAATCCCATGGATGGAGGAGCCTGGTAGGCTACAGTCCATGGGGTCACAAAGAGTCGGACACGACTGAAAGACTTCACTTTCACTTTTCAGGACATATTTGGTGTTTACCTTTGGAATGAAATGGATAGGTCATTTGATCTCTGTGACCCTAAGCATTAAATTAATAGATAGCTATTTATTATAGCTATATTATATTTAATTTATTATGTATGAATGCATTTATTTATTATAAATGATTTATATTTATTTTAAATGAATGACAAGAAGATTAGACAAAATACATGTGAAAGCGTTTTGGGAAATGCAAAGCACATTTTCAACCTGACAAATGGGCCTTTACTTCTTAGGCTTGATGTACCATATTATGGCTTAAATTATATTCCTTGAGTAAATTAACATGATTATTTTGATAAAATTTGAAGGATTGATATACAAGCAATCATCTTTTTAGAGCCATTAAACTCGCTCTTTTGTGTATAGTAAGCCTTCAGAAAACTAATGATTGTTAAATGTATTTTTCAAATAGTTTTCTCATAAAGAAATTAGACTTGCTATTTTGCTTAATCTAACCAGCATATTGCTCCATCAATGGCTGTCCAAATTATTATCTCCGAGTTGGACCTCCTCTTCCCCACATCAGAACTCTCTAAATGCTTTATTTCTGCAACATGCTTTCATTGAATGAATTTCTTTTATATGCACACCATCACCTCTGACCTACATTCCCATCTGATTTGCAGTTGTGTCTCTCCCCTGTTCAACACACAGAAGGAACATTATTATATTGAACTCATATTGCTTCTTTTCCGATAACCCAAATATTATTTGTAACTTGGTTCTATTCTGAGAATTATGCTAGGTTAAATTTAAATTCTACATCTTCCTGATTACAAATTCTATTAAAAAACATTAACAGCAATGATGAAAAAAAGACTGAGAAGTTAGATTTATATCTATTATGAGTTGAAAGAATTTGATAATGAAAAGGGCCTCATGATCTTAAGTTACTACATTTTCCTACAGGTTTTATTTGGAAAAGATCAATGACAATGGAAGATTGAGCGCTTAGTGGTCCACATGAAAAGCCCCCAGTAGAAATTAGGGGCCCAGATTTGTGTCCTAGCTCAGCGCATGATTGCTATGTGAATTTAAACAAGTCCCTTTGCCAACCGAAATTGTCCTTTCATCTTTAAAGCGAAGAGATTAGACTTGAATTCATATTCACAACTATTTGTGAATCAGAGACCCCTCTGAGATTCTGCTGAAAACTACGAACCTTCTTCCCTGAAGAGGCACAGATATAAGTATAAATAGAATTCCAAGAGGGTCAGAGGCTCTCAAAATACACCCACAAATTCCCTAGAGGACTTTAGAATGAGTTCAAGTAACTGAAATATGTGGTTGAAAAAAAATGAATTCATTTACATTTGCTACTCCCAATGTGAATTAGTTTTAAAATGTGGATCTGGGCCATTTATGTCATTTAAAGTTAGAATTACTTTCTTGTACCTTATAGTACTCACAGCAGAGCAGATTCTGCAGTAGAAAAGAAGCTCTGCTTTGTGTATGAATAGCATATCAGGGTCCTGGAGTTATTTTAGTCTGTCCTGCTACTCAGTGCAGGATCCCTTAACTCTCCTCTGAAACAGAAATTTCGCTTTGAGTTGAACACACACAGTGATGGGGAGCTCATTCACATGCTTACTGCTGGGCAAACATGAAGAACTTAGAAATTTTCTTCTTTATATTAAACCATGCAGATGTCCCCAACTTAATGATGGTTCAACTTACAATAGTTCAAAAGCAATATACATTCAGAAGAAACTGTATTTCAAATTTTGAATTTGAATCTTTTTCTGGGCTAACAGTGCTGGGCAAGGCAGTGAGCACAGCTCCACTCACCCATACCATGATGAATGAAAACAACCAATACACTTGCAACCATCCTGTACTCAGACTGCCATTCTGTTTTACACTTCCAGTATGGTATTCAATAAATTGCATGAGAGGTGCCACACTTTATTATAAAGTAGGCTTTGTGTTAGGTGATTTTGCCCAACTGTAGGCTAATATATGGGAGAAGGCAATGGCACCCCACTCCAGTACTCTTGCCTGGAAAATCCCATGGACGGAGGAGCCTGGTAGGCTGCAGTCTATGGGGTCGCTAAGAGTCAGACATGACTGAGCGACTTCACTTTCACTTTTCACTTGCATGCATTGGAGAAGGAAATGGCAACCCACTCCAGTGTTCTTGACTGGAGAATCCCAGGGATGGGGGAACCTGATGGGCTGCCATCTATGGGGTCGCATAGAGTCGGACATGACTGCCGCGACTTAGCAGCAGCAGCAGCAGGCTAATATATGTGTTCTGAGCACATTTAAAGTAGTCTAGGCTAAGCTGTGATGTTCAATAGGGTGTATTAAATGCATTTTCCACTTATGATATTTTCAGTGGTTTACCCTTTTGCAAATCAAGGACCATCTGCAATTTGCCTTTACTACATGAATGTCAGCTCTCAGTAGCTACTTAGATAAATTTTATTTCTTTCTCCAGGCTTTGAAGAAATCAATGGCAACCTCTTTTGTCCTCTTAATTTTCTTTATGCTTAACAGTCCAGTTTCATATCCAGTTCTGGAAGAGATTTCAGAAAACTGCTTTCAATCCCAGTTATTTCCTTCAGTGGAACTCTTGAAATGCCAAGTCCAGAACTGGGCAGCATAATCCAGAAAAGGTCTGACCAGCACACAGTTCGAGAAAAGTCTCCTCTCTTAAATTGCTGCCTCTGCTGTTAGAAGAGCTCAGTTCCTACACACAGGTGTCTCTGCTGGGTCACCAGGAAATTGTGGTCACTTGAACCCCTAACCATAATCAATCTGGATTGTCCTCATTCTCTTTTACTACCAAAATAACCTTCCTACAGAAAAAGCTCCCTTTGACCTCTACCTTAATCACTTAGGCCATCTTCCCAGCTCTTTGGAATACTAATTTTGTCATTCATCATGTCGTCTTTTCTTTGGAGTTTCATGTCATCTACCTGCCCTTTTTTTCCCTCTGAATTAATTGATAAACATATTGGCCTGTGGTTTGCCAAATGTAAGCCTCCTTTTATGGATGAATTCTTCATAATTCTTTACTCAGTCACTTTACAACTTCACCCAACTCACATCTGTCCTCCTGACCTACAGAATGGAGAAGGGTATGAGTATAATGTTCTGGGTGGGGGCAACGTTTCTTTTCTTTTTCTTCTTTAACTCCATCTGCTTTCTTTTCCTCAAACTATTTTCTTCATCCCTTCATGTATTCATGTTGCATCCTTGTCTTGTCTATGGTTTCTTCTCTTGTGTGTTCATTCTTGCTATGGAGAAAAGCACCTCTGTGCATTTGGGAATCCCTCTGCTTTCTGCTCACGTGAACCCTGGCTGTGCCTCTCTTGCTTCAGGAGGCCCTTTGCCACATGTTGGGAATCAGCACCTGGGCAGGTGAGGTGTTTTCCTATGTGCTCATTAGCATCTGGCAGAAGAGGAAGCTTTGAGAATTTCATCAACACCTCCAGACCAAGTTGCTTTCCTTTACCTCCAGAATTACTCAAATATTGAATGCAGGTTCAAAGAAAATTGAAGTATAAAGCATATGTGTGTCTGGAGATAGGACGAGGAGCATGGGGAGAAACATTTTAGACAGTCCTCACAGACTTCACACTTTAATCTCAGCATTTATTGCATCTAAAACCAACCAAACATTGCTGGAAAGGAAAAAGAGTCAAAACACAAATTAACTAACATCTGTTACTCAATGGAAAGATGATATTAGTGATAAATGCTTTGGGAACCAAAGAATCTGTGGTTCAGTAGAACAGCACTGTGTTGTCACCAACTTCTGCCTCATCAACATCTTTCACCTGGAAATGGTTAATGCCACACTCAACTAAGACTGAGAAGGCACGTTTCAAGGTTTGTTGGAGTCATTTTACTTTAAAGAAGGCTTTCTCATATAACTTTGTGGCCATTATTATTACAAAATAAATAAGTAAATAGACCTATAGTAAAAATATGGGGAATAGTTGATTAATGGTTTAATAAATTGGAAATTCTAATTACCATTTTTATTCTAATTACCATTTTTAAAGTGTTTGACCCCCTCATACAGACAAATCAATGTTGGCATTGAATTAACCCTAATTTAAAGAAAATTGTCTGAACACAACTTCATTACTCTGTAATTACCTCAAGGATAAAAGGGATGAACTCTGGAGACAGTAAAACCTTTGGGAACCAGGAGAGATGCAGACAATTTTAGCTCAGGAAAGAGTGGAAGGCAGCTGAATGATTACTGGGCTTTAATATTTCAGAGGGAATGACAAGATGGTTTGAACCAGATTAGTAGGTAATCCTACAATAAATCCTAGAGATTGATAGATTAATTTAGGTTAGCATCCAAAAGTTAAAGGTGAAAGTGAGTTGGGTGTCTCCTGACAATGGAACTTTATACTTCATTCACTCATTTATCATTCAGTCGGTCTATACTGAGGAACTTGGATGTGTCAGAACTTCTCTTGGAACCACACTATCCTTGTTGTTGTTGTTCAGTCACCCAGTCATGTCCAACTCTTTGCAACCCCATGGACTGCAGCATGCCAGACCTCCCTGACCCTCACCATCTCCCGGAGTTAGACCAAGCTCATGTTCATTTCATCAGTGGTGCCATCCAGCCATCTCATCCTCTGACACCTTCTTTTCCTTATGCCCTCGATCTTTCCCAGCATCAGGGACTTTTCCAATGAGTCATCTGTCTGCATCAGATGACCAAAATACTGGAGCTTCAGCTTCAGCATCAGTTCTTCCAGTGAGTACTCAGGGTTGATCTCCCTTAAGACTGACTGGTTTGATCTCCTTCCTGTCCAAGGGACTTTCAGGAGTCTTCTCCAACACCACAGTTTGAAGGCATCAGTTCTTTGATGTTCTGCCTTCTATATGGTCCAGCTCTCACAACTGTATGTGACCACTGGGAAGACCATAGCCTTGACTATATAGACCTTTGTCAGCAAAGTAACGTCTCTGCTTTTCAACACGCTGTCTAGGTTTGTAATTGCTTTCCTGCCAAGAAGCAATCGTCTTCTGATTTCATGGCTGTAGTCATCCTCCACAGTGATTTTGTAGCCCAAGAAAAGGAAATCTGTCATTGCTTCCACCTTTTCCCCTTCTATTTGCCATAACCTAGATAGCATATTCAAAAGCAGAGACATTACTTTGCCAACAAAGGTTCGTCTAGTCAAGGCTATGGTTCTTCCAGTGGTCATGTATGGATGTGAGAGTTGGACTGTGAAGAAGGCTGAGCGCCGAAGAATTGATGCTTTTGAACTGTGGTGTTGGAGAAGACTCTTGAGAGTCCCTTGGACTGCAAGGAGATCTAGCCAGTCCATTCTGAAGGAGATCAGCCCTGGGATTTCTTTGGAAGGAATGATGCTAAAGCTGAAACTCCAGTACTTTGGCCACCTCATGCAAAGAGTTGACTCATTGGAAAAGACTCTGATGCTGGGAGGGATTGGGGGCAGGAGGAGAAGGGGACGACAGAGGATGAGATGGCTGGATGGCATCGCTGACTCGATGGATGTAAGTCTCAGTGAACTCCGGGAGTTGGTGATGGACAGGGAGGCCTGGCGTGCTGCGATTCATGGGGTCACAAAGAGTCGGACATGACTGAGCGACTGATCTGAATAGGGCCAGATGCCATGATCTTAATTTTTTTTAATATTTAGTCTTAAACCAGCTCTTTCTCTCTTTTCCTTCCCCCTCATCAAGAGGCTCTTTAGTTCCTCTTCTCTTTCTGCCATTAGAGTGGTATCATCAGCATAACTGAGGTTATTGATGTCACTGAGGTTACTATCCTTGTAACCTTAAACAAACCATTTATCTTCCTGGAATCTAAATTTCACCATCCAGGGATTTTTCTCGTGTAGTTGTTGTGAGGTTTAGTAACTCAGATATGTAAGACTCGAGCAGAGTGACTGATTGAATGCTCGTTAAACTCCCCTTCCTTCTCCTCAGGATTTAGACCTTTTTCTCCTATGTAATCTATACCAAGATGAAATAAGTTCCATTTGTTAACAACAAAGTTCTCTATAGTGACTGTGAGTGATCTGTGCTTGCAGATGAAATTTAAGTATTTAAATATTATTACAACCAATCAAATATATTTTCAAAATAATCCCCCAAGCCCAGGGATGTCATTCCTTGTCAAATGGTTCTCTGAGGCTTGCTGACTATAGTATATACAAATCCACTCTCTCTTTTTTTTTTAGTTTCTTCATTTCATAGTAAACAAGAGCAGTGACTTCCTTTCATTTATTAATTCTAAGGATAATGTTTTCCAGTAATATTTAGAAAATCTCATAAACCACTTTTCTGAAAAATATAATATCTATAAACTTTTCAATGTTAAGCATCACTATAAGGCAGACTGTCAGCTAGTATGATGTTTTAGCAGAATAGACCCAAGTGAAATGAAAGATAATTTTGTAGAGTATGGTTGTAGTAATTGCCTTCTGATTTATACCCCAAATTTGAATTAATTTTGAAAAAAACCTGAACATACATTAGTATGGAACTTCCAGAGACATATATTTAAGTGTCACATCATTCATCCCATTAGTCATTTATACAATCAGTATTAATGAACACCTCCTATTTGCCAGGCTGTGTGCCTGGGACTCCAAAGTGAAACTCCGTAATCCTGACCTCAGCAAGTTTGTTCTAGTGAGAAAGATATGTAAACAAATATAGTTCTATAAAGTAATTGATAAAAAGAAAGTGATCCCAGAGCAGAGGGAAATATTTGAAAGACCAAGGAGGTCCACGTGGAGAACTTGGGGAGCCTTCACAGAGGAGGCCAGCTGAGATCAGGATGAGTGAGAGGTTATCAGGTGGGTAGTAGGAAGAAGCTATTTGGCAGGGAGAATAGAACGAGAAAAAGATGGAGGTTTGAGGGAGCCTAGAGTGACCTGTGGGCAGCCTGGTGGCTCAGATGGTAAAGAATTCGCCTGCAGTGCAGGAGACCCAGGCTCAATCCCTGGGTTGGTAAGCTCCCCTGGAGAAGAGAATGGCTAGTATGGCTAGAACACTCCAGTATTCTTGCCTGAAGAATTCCATGGACAGAGGAGCCCAGCAGTCCGTGGGGTTGCAAAGAATCAGACAACTGAGCAGTTGACACACATAGAGTGATCTGTAATGTTTAAGAGCAGGTTAGTATTGTTAGGGCATAAATTACTATTAGAAGGGGATGCAGGAAAGGCTGGTGGAAATGAGGCCAGATAGGTAGGGAGAAGCCAGATCATATAAGCTTACATAGCAGGCAAAGATTTGACAATGGTTTTCCTCTGTGTAGATTGTGGAGGAAGTGACTGAAGCATTTTTAATACAGAAGTTTCAGAATCGTATCCATATGTTTTTATTCCTAAAGAAGACTAACAACATTCTGATTCTTTTTTTGTTTGCAAGTTATAGAAATAGTGCACACAGACCTCTTTGTTCCTGAGGTTCTAATGGTTTTCATTGTAACAGAGTTCATGGATGCCAAAAGAAATATTTGAACTAAGTGATATGTCAGAATTACAATAAGAGCCTGGGAGCAGATTTTTAGTTAACAGGTTTTTAATAGGCAGTGGTGCAATTCTTAATGAAGAAGGTTTAATGACTATAAAAGATGCCTGTCTCTAATGGAAATTGGGCTGGGTGTGTTTTTATCCCTCGGTGAATTAATTAAAAGGTTTATATAGGTTGATTGTTTAGATTCTTGGAGAAAACACATATACACCAATGAAAACGTTCCTGTCATTTTCTTTATCTCTTGGAGCAAAGCAGTCAATCTGCCAGAAATAAATTGAGCATAATTTTTATAATTTCAGGGGTTAAGCATATGAAAGGCCAGAATGAATCAGCATTCCCTGAAGAGGAAGAAGGCGTGAACGAGAGAGCGCAGCAGTGGGACCATTAATTACGGGTCTGCAACAAGAAGGCTTCTTGGGAATAACTGAACTATTAACCTTTCTGAATATCCCATGGAATGCCACTGCTTGACTTCCACCTCTGCTCTCCACACTCATACAGTAGTAATACACCTCCTGGGAAGTGCCCCTTGACAGAACTTTAGAACCACCTACAGATTGTTTCATATTACGATACTTGCAATTAAAGAATAAGTATTTATTTTACAGTGATTTTTCTTTTTAACAACATAGAAAATCTGCAAACATGTGAGTGTTCTAACTTTAATACTGCCCAGCTTAATCCCTGATGTCCTACTGATACAATTTACCTTCTAAGGTCAAATGTAAATAGCATCACTTTAAAGGAAAAAAATAAATATTAAATATCTTTAGACATGAATCCGTGTCTGGGTTTAACTTACAGAGGAATTTAATTAAACTTTTAAGTTAAGTTCTGCATTTATCATGTTTCTGTATACTTAATGGTACATGGTATTTATTTCAAAATGATTAAGAAATGCCAGATTTTTTTATTCAAAATATCAAAAGGTATTCATCTTTAGATATTAAACATCTTTTTCTCTCCAACAACACATTAATGGTTAAAGGACCACAGAAGTCTCTCCATTGCTGTGAGAGATGTATTTTTTTTTTTTTATCATTTCCACTAGTTATTCAGAAAAAAAATTATAACTCTAAAATAAAACATGCCAAATCTCCCCTGTTGCTCATTTTTGGCTATTACTTGAAATATGAGGTGTTTTCTATTGCATTTTAATGAATAATTAGATTTTATAAATCTATTATCATAAGAAATTTCATTAATTCATGCTTTTATTAATTCAACAACTATTTTTTATGAGTTTATCTCTAAGAAGGTACTTTGCCGGGTGTTATGAAAATAGAGGAAAGATTATTTCTCCACTACAGAACTGGCAGAGAAACATCAGTGCAAAGCAAGATTTTCGAAGACAGTATGTATGTACTGAATATCACTTTTGATAATTCAAAGTCCTGGCATCCTGATAAATATTAATTATTTATTGGATTATAATGTAAAGTATCTGTACCACATAATTTAATGGACTGTAGCCCTCCAGGCTCCTCTGTCCATGGAATTCTCCAGGCAAGAATACTGGAGTGGATTACCATGCCCTCCCCCTAGGGATCTTCCCAACCCAGGGATTGAATCCCCATCCTTAGGTCTCAGTGGCATTGACATTGACAGGTAAGTTCTTTACCACCAGAGCCGCCTGGGAAGCCTAATGGAAGTGCAGGAATGCCCAATTTGGATTCCACATTAACAATATTAGTGAGGTTCAAATGTTTCATTGATTAAAAAAATTGAGTTGAAAAGATTTATCAAAAGTCAGTAAAGAGGGAAATTAAGATAGGAAGAAAAAACAAATGTGAAATCCACTGTAGGATCTTAGTATCAAGGTGCAAAGGAGTAAAACTACTGTTTTTAATTTTGACTGTGAGTTTTATAATGTACAGATTAAAAGAGATGGGAGAATCTATAAGCCAGTGCAATAGAGACAACAACCATTTTCCTTTGGATATTTTCCCCAAGAAAATAAAAGCAAAACTCATTGACAAGTAGTATCTCAAGTATGTATGAATACTTATTCCAAGTTTCCTCCTTTTTTCCTTTCTTCTTTCCTTCTTTCCTGCCTCTCATCCTTCCTTCCTTTCTTTCTCTTCTCCCTCCTTCCCCCGGCTTGTTTTGTTTTTGTGAAGCCGGTTTCACCCCAAATTTTTGGAGTTTCTAGACCACCTGCTGTGATTGTTTATTTGATTTTCTAAGTTTCTCCCTGATTAAAAGCTGATTAAGGCACATATTTAGGGGATTTTGAATTATTTGTGTTTGGAAAACATCCCGATACCCCTTGAGATTATTTGAAGTACCCTGAGGTGCTAAAAAATAAAAACTGCCCTTCCTTTCTTATGAACAGACATTTTTATAAATGTTTTTTCAAAAGGATTCAGACAAACAAAAGAAACCAAAGCTTTTGCTGATTTTGTAATCTTGTGGGGAAATAAACAGCATGGCCTCTGGATTCTTCTGTTTTCCATTTTTAAAAATAAAAAGACATCAAAATTAAAAGAATAAGTTTCCTTCAGAATCATTGGTTTCTTCTATTTTATTCTCTACCCCCAAAACATGGAGATCACAATTAAAAGCCTAAGTTTTCCTTTGGAAAAGTGTTGACTTTCTCAGAAATTTCAAGGAAACCAGCTGTGATAATGGCTTTTCAGGTCACTTTTCACATAGTTACAGGTTACAGCAAAATTTTTCACAGTGACAACTTGGCTTCAGTTTGGCTGAAAGATTTTCTGACCAAAACAAAACACAGCAAAACAAAACAAAAACTTTTTCTTTCCCAGACAACATTTATAATGTGAGATAATGGTTAGTAGGTGGGCTTTGAGTCAACTGACTTGGGTTCAAATTCAACCTCTACCAAGTTTTAGACTCAGTATCTCCATTTGTAAAATGAGTACAATCATACTTACTTACCCTTACTGGGTAATTGCAAAAATTAAAAGAGACGGATCTATAAAAATGTTTAGCCCAGCATAATGAGTATTTAATAACTGGTATTTATTAGTACTGCTAGAATGAGAAAGGGCCTGAGACTGTCTATCCAAATCTTCTCTAATACATCCTCCACAATAGCACAGACAAGTGATTGCTTCTCCTACTCTTGCACAGCTCCTGCTGAATCCCAACCCAGCCAAGGAACTTTATTCTTTTGTGTGTTAATCTCTCTCTTTCTCCTGTACTTTACCTCCTTTCCTATATCACATCTGTTCAGATACCGAAGAACACTCTGGTGTCATCTCCTAAATGGTCTCCTTTCTGAGATAACACTTCATCAGTTCCTCCCAGTCCTTTCTTATCATGCTGGCCACTTGTTCTTTGATACTCTTCCACTGCATACTCTGAATCTGGGAAAGATTAAGTCAGATGGATTAGCTGAGTATTTTTTAAATCTCTCTAAACATAAGGAACTGAAGCAGAGAGTATAGAGGGGTAGAGCAGAATTCTAGGCAAGATTTATTTCTATTAAACAATAATTTTGTAACCCCCTTTTCTTCCCAGAGTTGTGCAGGGTAAGCACCTTTATAAAAAACAAAATTCTCAATTTTCTGTTCTTAAAAAAGTTTCACCATTCTTTTAAATTTTAATTCAAAACAATCCATTTTAAATTGTATTTCAATTATACCAGTGCTGTCTATATTGTGGAAATGGATGATTTTAGGTTAGCATGGACAAGTTATTTTTATATTTATAGATACTATTATATATTAGAAAATATACTTAATCACAAATCCTTAAGCTATTGTTGCTTAGGGTGAGGCAAGCTTAAAGTGTGAGTATATTTTAAATCAATATTTTTAAAAGGTGTTAAATAATCATAGTAGAAGTCATACCTCAAAATCATGAAAGTGATATACAATTGAGTGAAATTTTAGAAATACTATTATGGGGTGTTGTCATAGCAAATAGCTTAAGTGCAAGTATCGCAGAGTTTTCTTAGTAGCAATATGGATTTATGAATTCATAAATAAACCACTTACATTGCATTGCTTTAAAAATTCTGTTTATTTACCCATATCTAAAAGCAAGCAATGTAAAGTGCAAACTGATAATGGAAAAGCATGTCTAACTACACTGAAGTGTTTATGGTTACATGGAATTTTGACTTTTCTGAAGGAAGATGGGAAAGAAATATCCTTAGTTTTCTAAGTCCTTGATTCTAAAAACCAGGCTTCAAAGCTGATAGGTATGCATGCCTGCACGTGTGCTAAGTTACTTCGGTCATGTCCGACTCTTTGCAACCCCACGGACTGTAGCCTGCCAGGCTCCTCTGTCCATGCAATTTCCCAGGCAAGAATACTGGAGTGGGTTACCATGCCCTCCTCCAGGGGATCTTCCTGACCCAGGGATCAGGATCTTCCTGACCAAGGGATTGAACTCATGTCTCCAACGTCTCCTGCATTAAAAATGTGTATGTTACTGAAATGTGAAATCTGTTGAAGAAATTAGATTATTAGTCTTCTTAACATTCTGAAGAACTAAATTTCAGAGTAAGAAGAGCTTTTGGAAAATGATAGCAAGCATCTTTGGTTTTGCAAATCGTAAATAATTATGGTGGTAAACTTTGCAAATATCCCATAGAATTCACATAGCAATGGAGGTAAAAGCTTCTACTTTACAAGGTTGTGTGAGTTAAGTGAAATAATCTATGTGGATGCACAGATGCCTGATTGCATTTTGTAGAGTCTACCATTCAACCATAGAACTGTCCTAGATGTTTAGTGTGAGGCTCCCTTTTTCTGTGGATACAGATATTGGTGCAGGCCACTTCTCTCACTGCATTTCATACTTAATTTATGCAGATAATGGAGACTTGGTCTGTAGAGAGAAGATGAACATGAGAGTAGATTAGAGAGAAAAGGAGGTGAAGGAAGGAACTCAAAGAAGCCTGGTAACTTGAAGAAAACAATTGGAGAAGGTAGACTAAAATGGTATTGGATTTATTTTCATTTTTCTTATCAATCTACAACTATGACTTACCAAATTTTTTCTGTTCCTCTAACTTTTTGTAAACATGAGTATAATTTGAGGGAATGAGCACAGTGAGCCCGAGGAGAATATGGCATTATCATGCTGCTGCTAAGCTGCTAAGTCACTTCAGTCGTGTTCGACTCTGTGTGATCCCATAGACAGCAGCCCACCAGGCTCCCCCAGTCCCTGGGATTCTCCAGGCAAGAACACTGGAGTGGGTTGCCATTTCCTTTTCCAGTGCATGAAAGTGAAAAGTGAAAGTGAAGTTGCTCAGTCGTGTCCGACTCTTAGCGACCCCATGGACTGCAGCCTACCAGGCTTCTCCATCCATGGGATTTTCCAGGCAAGATACTGGAGTGCTAGAATCCTAAAAATAACAGAATTCTAGAGTATGTTCAGCAAATGGTTCTTCATTATTTTTAGAACAAGCATTTGACAGCAAATAATAGAAAACCAGCAAACAATGGATAGAGGTTTATTTATATCATGCAGGAAAATGTTCAGAACTGGAATTGTGGCTCCAGACACCAATGGGCATCTAGGTACTTTTCATTGTCCTTAAGATCTCAAAGAATTGATGCTTTTGAACTGTGGTGTTGCATAAGACTTTTGAGAGTCCCTTGGACTGCAAGGAGATTCAATCAGTCAATCGTAAAGGAAATCAGTCCTGAATATTCAATTGGAAGGACTGATCCTGAAGCTGAAACTCCAATACTTTGGCCACCTGATGTGAAGAACTGACTTCTTTGAAAACACCCTGATGCTGGGATAGAATGAAAGCAGGAGAAGGGGATGACAGAAGATGAGATGGTTGGATGGCAGCACTGACTCTTTGGAATGAGTTTGAGCAAGCTCCAGGAGTTGGTGATGGACAGGGAAGCCTGGCGTGCTGCAGTCCATGGGGCTACAAAGAGTTGGATGTGACTGAGCAACTGAAATGAACTGAACTGAACATCTCAAAATTGTAACTTTGTGGCCCTAAGAGAGAGGCTGTTTCAAGTATCTGGTCTGTCTCAAGCAGAAAGAACAGTGGGAAGAGAAAGGAAAAGACTCTAGGTACCTTGTTACTTTCCAATTAAGTTAAAATTCTCTTTGTAGGGTATGAAGTGAGTATGAGTATCCATTGAGTGGCCAGCAGCATCTGTTTACCAAATGAACACAATTCATGGAGTTTCTTCTTCCTTGGAACATGTAAAAGAAGCATAAGCTACTTATACATGTCAAAGAGTTGAAAACATTAATACTCAACAGAAATTTTTGCTGCTTAAAATGCATAAATTGGGCTAATGCTTATGACAGACCTGTAGCTAAAACAGGTCTGATATCCTTAGTTATCCTATACCATTTTTCATAGGATAATTTGGTATAGTTTATAAAATTATACATTGGAAACAAGAAACCAATATTCTAGTTTATTATTCAATGAATGCCTATGATGTACTGGACATTAAGTGTTGAGGACACACGAATAGTTCAGGTCCTTAAATTCTTGGATGTATATTCTAGTATTTGAAGACTGTCAATACGTATGCAAATTAATTAATGAATTAGATCATTTCGGACAGTGATAAATTCTGGAAGGAAATAGGAGGTGATGTAGCAGAGGGTGGCATTTTTCTTTGTCATAACTGTGTGACATTGCGAAAGTTCTTGACTTTCTCTGGGACCCAGTTTCCTAATCAGTGAAATGTGGAGAATGATGTGGGGGAGGGGTAACCAGATGAGCGTGTGAGGCTCCTTCCAACCCTAAGACCTTTGTTTCCCCCTCTGGCTCTTCTAGGAACTGCAGACAAGCAGCAAAGGACAGAAGAGAAGGGAGCAGATGGAAAGTAGCAGCGCTAAGGCAAGATGGGATCAGAAGAGAAAAGGGGTATCTTTGAATGCTTGTCTGACAGCCACCAGAACAAAATCGTTTAAGTTAGAAATACACACATACTCCATGTATGTATAGCATGCATGCGTGTTAACAGCATTAGCATTGTAGCCAATAGTTTTCTCTTTTGACTTCGTAGAAAATGGTCTAAAAACTGGTGATAAATTTTTATCTTTTAAAATTTAAAAGGAAATCTTTCCAGGAAAAATTTCGTCCCACAAATCACCAGTTGGATAATTTATCTAAGTTTCTTGCCTTTAAGTGATGCATAGCAGATTTTTCCCTCTACAGAGATTTACATGACATGGTACTAAGTTCTCTGGAATATTCCCCCTATGTTCTGAAGTAATAGTTATTTTCTTTTTGTCCTCCAGGTGCAAAATGGGTTGATAACAAACAGAAGCTGACTTATTGCTGTGTTCCTACTTGTGCTTGGAAAAATACCAACGCAAAACAAATACCCATTACCACCATTACCTCCAATTCCATCATCATGTATTATTTTCTTTCTCCAGGATTGCTCTCTGAAGTACTTTCGATATTTTATACACAAACATTGACATGCTTTTCATAAACTGTTCCGTCATATATATATATATACACACATACATATATATATATATATATTTTTTTTTTGGCTAATCACTGATGCTCCACTATTTGCCAAGCTCTTTTTCATTTCAATTTATTTCTCTCTATAGCCAAAAGTGACATCTTGAATTTCAGTAAATTTTAAGTGATTCATTTTTAGTTTTTCTATTTCTGGAATAGGGGCTTCTCTGATAGGTCAGTTGGTAAAGAATCTGCCTGAAATGCAGGAGACCCCCATTTGATTCTTGGGTCTGGAAGATCTGCTGGTGAAAGGATAGGCTACCCACTCCAGTATTCTTGGGCTTCCCTTGTATCTCAGCTGGTAAAGAATCCACCCGCAATGCGGGAGAATTGTGTTTGAGCCCTTGGGTTGGGAAGATTCCCTGGAGAAGGAAAAGGCTACCCACTCCAGTATTCTGACCTGGAGAATTCTATGGACAATAGAGTCCATGCGGTCACAATAAACTTTCTCTTACAATAAGGAGGCTTTTAAATATATTTTCTTTCTTATTTTTCAAATTCCATTATATTTATTTATTCCTTTGCTTCTTTTTCAAATGCTATTGGTTTTGATTCAATTTATTTCCACAAATATATACACACACACACACACACATACATATATATTGATAGTCTACTACATACAAGCTACTGATTCAAATGCCAGAGTTATAAAAATGAGAAGGCTCCTATTGTTGCCATCCTGCTAGCAACTATATGCTCAGTTCTTTACAATTAATAAAGAGGCCTCACCTCTTTTCAGTTAATAATCACATTAAATATGTATGTATAGGATTCATTTTATAGAACAGGAAACTAGAGCCCAAAGAAAGTGGCCCTAAATGAACCAATGGCCCAACAAACTCTTCCACTATCTTATGATCTGTTTGAGAAATTGTAGTAGTTTTAAGGATGAAAAGCCTATCCTCCTTAAGAATCATAGGTTTTTATGTTTTCTTATAGTGCTTTATAGATGACTTAGAAGTAAGTTTTCTACATTTCCTACACAAAGCACGTGGGGATAATTTTGCTGAGACTGGCGTGGGAAGAAGAACCTGAGTTTTACTTTGATGCTTTGACATTGACTTCAAACTAAAATGACCCATGGCCAATAAAAAAGAAAATTTGAAACTCTTTTTGAAGTATTTGGCACATTTAGAAATCTTTTCTGTTTGCATGTGCGCTTAGTCCCTCTGTCAGGTTGGGCTTTTTGAAACCCTTTGGACTGTAGCTCACCAGGCTCCTTTGTCCATGGAATTCTTCAAGCAAGAATAGGGGAGGGGGTTGCTATTTCCTTCTCCAGGGGATCTTCTGGACCCAGGAATTGAACCTGTGTCTCCTGCACTGGAGGCACATCTGTACCGATTGAGCCATCAGGAAAGCCCTTTCTAAGTTTGTGGTGGTTGTTCAGCCACTCAGTTGTGTCCGACTCTTTGAGACCCTATGGACTGTAGCACACCAAGCTTCCCTTAAAAAATAGCCTTTAATATCTTACAAAAAAAGGATTTGCCAAGTTTATGACAATCCTAAGTACAATCTATTCTTAGAGGAAAAAAAGACATCAATCTTTTAAAGTTGTTCCTTTTTCTTAATTTCTAAGAAATTGTAAAATAAAAGTAAATTGCACAAGTTGTTATTTTTAATATCAATTATCTTTCCCCATCTCTCTTCCAGGATTTGAGGAATGATAATTTTTCACATACTATCTCCCAGATTATATATTGCAGAAAACGTAAAAATAATCTAAATAATCATAATTACCTCAGACTTAAATGAGTAATTATAGAGAATATACTATAAATATTATAGTATTGAAAAAGCAACATGCTGCTTAAGGAGGAACAGAACAGAGCATTCTAACTGCTACTCCCCTCAAACTAATTGAGGAAGGAGTTTCGCTGGAATTTAAAAATCCATTTTTCTCAAATGTAGTGATAGGATTCAGGACACACTACTCCCAAACATGGCACCTGGGCATGCTGAACATTTTAAGTTGGAGGATTTTGAGAAAACGGATACAGGAGCCTCACTCTGACCTTCTCGCTGTCCCTCTCCACTGAAACAGGCCTAGAACCCTCACGTGAACGGTGTCCTCCCTGTACTTGGGGAGGAAGATCCTTGTTTCTGAAGACAAAGGGACTCTCAGAAGAATCCAAACACAGGCGTTAGAGGCTTCCCCATTTCCTCTATTCACCTCACACTTCTTAACCTGTCATATTCTTCCATGGCTGTCCATTCTTCATCAATCCTAGCAAAAAAACACACTCAGATCTGTTTCTTTGAATCTTCATTTTCTTATAAAGGTTCCTGTGTCATGCAAAATTTATATTAAATGTACATGTATACTTATTTCCTATTAATCTGTCTTTCCTCTGCAATGGTTTAACTATGAATCAAAGCAGTGGAACAATAAGAACTTTGCAAAAATTACTTGCAGATGCTTAAAGATCTCTTCAAGAATCATAGGAGAATATCTTCTCTCCTTTATTTATAAGAGACTAAGGAAATGGCAACCCACTCCAGTGTTCTTGCCTGGAGAATCCCAGGGACGGGGGAGCCTGGTGGGCTGCCGTCTCTGGGGTCGCACAGAGTCGGACAAGACTGAAGCGACTTAGCAGCGTCAGCAGCAGCAACTTGTCAAGGCATTGCAGTAAATGGGTATTTCCCATTACATTTCCCCTGCAGCATAAATTCTGTGGATGTTTCCCTAATCGTACTGATTACATTACCAGATGCTGCTCTCATCTTTCTTCTCTTGCCCTAATGGGACATAGATTTCCTATTTGAGATTGTCACTTATTTGTTATATTTGTCTGGTGTTTTAAACATTACTGTTGCTGTTGTTTAGTCACTAAGTCGTGTCTGCTTTTTTGCAACCCCATGGACTGTAGCTTGCCAGGCTCCTCTGCCCATGTGATTTTCCAGCAAAGAATACTGGAGTGGATTGCCATTTCTTTTTCCAAGGGATCTTCCCAACCCAAGGACCTAACCCGTGTCTCCTGCATTGGCAGGCCGATTCTTTACCACTGAGCTGCCTGGGAAGCCCATAAAAAATATGTATATGTGTACAACTGTATATGTACATAATGTAAACACACTGAAATAAAAATGGAGCTTTTTTTTTTAAAGGGCAAAAAGAGATTTAACCCATATGCTATTAAATTAAGCACATAGAATTCAAACTTTTTTTAAAACAAATATTTCCCCAAGTTATCGTTTTCAAATTATTTTCTGTTAAGAGAAAGCTAGGTGGGAATGGAGGGAGAGACCCAGAATAAGCTAGACAAAACAAAGAAAGGCACAGGACTGTGGCGCAGTGGGAGGTGGAAAGAGAAAGGAGCCAGAGAGAGAGAGAGCCCAAGCAGAGGCAAGACCAGCTCCTTTTCTCTCCCCTCCCTGACCACACAACTTGCTCTTAATAAGCTCCCGTCCACACCTGCCAAGTCATTTCCTTCTGCTGTGTCTTCTGCACCACGGCCATTTCTAGTGGCCGTCTTGCTCCCATGTACTGTAAGATTATGGTTTCACTGTTGACCCACTTGGCTCTTAGAAGGCATCTGACTTACCACATTTAGTGGACACAGCTGCTTTTCTCACGCAATTTCCACATTATCAAAGTTCTCCTCCCTTTTTTGTTTCCACCAAAGAGAGCTTTTTTAAAAAAGTTTTTGTTAATGAGAAGTTTGCCTGCAGAGTTATTGGTTTTTTTTGAGAAACTGCTATTGTTGCTTCTAAGTACACTTGGATTGTCTAATCGTGTGTTTTATTTAAAACTCCATTCAGAAAGTCTAAAGGTTATTGATATTTTATCTTTATGCTGATGTTTTTCAATATTTACATTTTACAAAGTCCCTAAAATTGAATAGCCACATGACATATATCAATATTGTTATCTGTCTATATAGGTCAAACTGTATTTCCATATATCTATATGTAATTTTGCTTTTCTAAAAAGCCAAGGACCTAAATGCTGACCTCTATTTTAAAACAGCTGGCCTACTCTTCACATGGAACAACCTCTCCATCATGTGGACTTTTAGGATATTGCTACTAAAGTCAAAACCATGCAACTATAAGCAATAATTAATTTTAAAGGATTGAGGTGGATCTCCTGATATTCTTATTCTTATAGTTCATACTATTTCAGCTTTTCTATATGTCAGTGGATATTCGCAGCACCTTAAATGGGCCATTTCATTTAATCATTCAGTAATTCTATAAAATAGGGACTCTTACTATCTCCATTTCATAGATGAGAAAATTGAGGCCAAGATCACAGAAACTGTAATCAACAAAGTCTGAAATTGAACTAAGGGTCAAATTCAGTCTTTGGATGAGATATTTCTTGCCTCAGGTCTTCCACATACAATTCAACAAGAAATAACAACACCTGGATAAAAATAAAATAATATTAACTTCTGTTCATTTAGAACCAACAATGTGTCAAGCACAGTCTGCTGCTGCTGCTGCTAAGTCGCTTCAGTCGTGTCTGACTCTGTGCGACCCCATGGACTGCAGCCCACCAGGCTTCTCTGTCCCTGGGATTCTCCAGGCAAGAACACCGGTGTGGGTTGCCATTTCCTTCTCCCAAGCACAGTCTAGGTCCTTTAAATGTTCCTCACTGTTATTTTACCATTCTACCAAAGTCTCTGTGGTGAGAAGTTAGGAAATGAAAGGCCTGACAGCTACCAACTACCAAAGACATGTTATGAATTGAGGCCAATGTTGCTCTGAAGCTTGTATTGTTTCCTGGATGAATCACTCAGGAAATATGACCTTTTCTCCTTGTAAAGTTGGTAAGATTAGCTGTAATTCATGTCTCTGCACCAGCGGACCCATCTCCCCAATGGTAGACAAGAGACAGATGGGGAGACTTTAATGCTCTTCTTGTATAATCCAGGTTTACTGTTAGCAAGCTATTAAGAATTAATGCACACCGCCCCCCGCCCTGCCATTTGTCTGTTCTGAGGGGGGGGAAAACACAAATGGATTCTTGGAATTATGTAGATATAAAAAGCCTGAAAAGTGAGTCTCATTTTGATTGAATTAACTAGAGATGTTATCTGAAAAAGATTAACTCAATCATATATTAGAACAAACAAAAATAAACTTTTCCTTCTTACCTTCATTTACTTACTCATATTCATTCATTTAATGAATATTTACTGAATATCTACTATGTTCAGTAAGGTTTAGTGCTTCTTTATCTTAAAATCTGGCAGCAAACACATGAAATGGAGAACTGCAAGTTCCCTGCACAGAGGGATATGAGATGTGTTCATCCAGAAAAGAAGGTCTAAGAGCTCTGACCAGAGTGATGAGAAGAGGCTTTCTGGGAGAAGCTTTCTGTTCTCAGGTCCTTACAGGAAGGAGGGACAGTGACAGGTAAAGGTGGCAAAGGGAGTAGCAAGATCCATGCAGAGGAGGCGTCATGTCCGAGGCATAGCTGAGGTCCAGAAGCAGTGAGTGGTGTAGTGAAGGCTTCGGCTAAAATCATAGGCTGGGGTTAGACTGCAAAGGACTTTGAATACAATGCTAAAGTGTTTAAGCCTTGCTTATTTGTAAACCAGTGGTTCTTTAGGTGAGATCTCTAGTCCAATGGCATCAGCATCACGTCATCTCTACCCCAGACTCATGGTATCAGACTCTCTGGGAGGTCAGTTCAGTTAAGTCCCTCATTCTTGTCCAAATCTCTGTAACCCCGTGGACTGCAGCATGCCAGGCTTCCCTGTCCATCACCAACTCCTGCAGTTTGCTCAAACTCCCATTCACTGAGTCTGTGATGCCATCCAACCATCTCATCCTCTGTCGACACCTTCTCCTCCTGCTTTTGATCTTTCCCAGCATCAGGGTCTTTCCAATGAGTCATTTCTTCTCATCAGGTGGCCAGAGTATTGGAGTTTCACATTCAGCATCAGTCCTTCCAATGAGTATTCAGGACTGACTTCCTTTAGGATGGACTGGTTTCATCTCCTAGAAGTGCGAGCAATTCTTAAGTCTTCTCCAGCACCACAGTTCAAAAGAATCAATGCTTTGGTGCTCAGCTTTGTTTATAGTCGAACTCTCACATCCATACACGACTACTGGAAAAACCATAGCTTTGACTGGACAGACCTTTGTCGGCAAAGTAATGTCTATGCTTTTTAATATGCTGTCTAGGTTGGTCATAGCTTTTCTTCCAAGGAGCAAGCATCTTTTAATTTCATGGCTGCAGTCACCATCTGCAGTGATTTTGGAGCCCATGAAAATAAAGTCTGTCACTATTTCCCCATCTATTTCCCATGAAGTGATGGGACTGGATGCCATGATCTTAGTTTTCTGAATGTTGAATTTTAAGCCAACATTTTTACTCTCCTCATTCATTTTCATCAAGATGCTCTTTAGTTCTTCTTTGCTTTCTGCCATAAGGGTGGTGTCATCTGCATATCTGAGGTTATTGATATTTTTTCCAGCAATCTTGATTCCAGCTTGTGCTTCATAACCCAGCATTTCTCATGATGTACTCTGCATATAAGTTAAATAAGCAGGGTGACAATATAGAGCCTTGACGTACTTCTTTCCCAATTTGGAACCAGTCTGTTGTTCCATGTCTGGTTCTAACTGTTGCTTCTTGATGTGCATACAGATTTCTCAGGAGACAGGTAAGGTGGTCTGATATTCCCATCTCTTTAAGAATTTTCCACAGTTTGTTGTGATCCACACAGTCAAAGGCTTCAGCGTAGTTAATAAAACAGAAGTAGATGTTTTTCTGGAACTCTCTTGCTTTTTCGATGATCCAACGGATGCTGGCAATTTGATCTCTGGTTCCTCTGCCTTTTTAAATCCAGCTGGAATATCTGGAAGTTCTCAGTTCACATACTGTTAAGGCCTGGCTTGGAGAATTTTGAGCATTACTTTACTAGTGTGTGAGATGAGTGCAATTGTGCAGTAGTTTGAGCATTCTTTGGCATTGCCTTTCTGTGGGACTGGAATGAAAACTGACCTTTTCCAGTCCTGTGGCCACTGCTGAGTTTTCCAAATTTGCTGGCATATTGAGTGCAGTACTTTCAAAGCATCATCTTTTAGGATTTGAAATAGCTCAACTGGAATTCCATCACCTCCTCTAGCTTTGTTCATAGTGATACTTCCTAAGGCCCACTTGACTTCACATTCCAGGATTTCTGGCTCTAGGTGAGTGATCACACCATCGTGATTATCTGGGTCATGAAGATTTTTTTTGTATAGTTCTTCTGCATATTCTTGCCGCCTCTTAATATCTTCTGCTTCTGTTAGGTCCCTACCATTTCTGTCCTTTATTGAGTCCATCTTTGCATGAAACGTTCCCTTGGTGTCTCTAATTTTCTTGAAATGTCTAGTCTTTCCCATTCTGTTGTTTTCCTCTATTTCTTTGCACCGATCGCTGAGGAAGGCTTTCTTATCTCTCCTTGCTATTCTTTGGAACTCTGTATTCAAATGGGTACATCTCTCCTTTTCTTTGCCTTTAGTTTGTCTTCTTTTCTCAGCCATTTGTAAGGCCTCCTCAGATATCCATTTTGCCTTTTTGCATTTCTTTTTCTAGGGGATAGTCTTGATCACTGCCTCCTGTACAATGTCACAAACCTCCGTCCATAGTTCTTCAGGCCCTCTGGGAGGTTGGGCTTAGGAATCTGCAGTTTAACAGACCCTCCAGGTGATGCTGAAGCCTTCTAAGTGTTGAGAACCAGTGGTGGAGCCAGCCTTGCTAAACCGCTCCCTGGGCTGCGAATGGGTAACAGGGGAACTGGAAATAATCACCTCCCTCTTCCTTAGGGTAGTTGTGCAGGCCCTGGGGAAGCTACGTCTCTCGGGGATGACAACACTGGCATCAGCAGTATGCCACTCTTTCCTGCTAGGGTACAAACTCTTCATCTGAAAAAGAAGCAAGTGTCAGAGGCCCACGGGCTAAATTGGCCAGGGGGCCAATTTTGATGTTCCACTCCTGTCCCCCGAGTTAAGAATGGTTTTTACTTTGTTTTTATACTTGCCTTTTACGTTTTTAAAGGCTTGTAAAAATAGACAAGGAAGAGAAGAAAGAAAAGAGGAAGAAGAAGAGGAAATAGGGGAGGAAAAACAGTGTTATGGGATGTGGCCTGCAAAACCTAAAATATCTACTTCCTGATTCTTAACAGAAAGGGCTTACTGACCCCTGGTGTAAACAGGGATAAACTGTTTTTGAGAAGAAGAGTAGCAGTTCCAAAGAATGAATTAAGGAGATTTAATATAATAATGGGCTTCCCTGGTGGCTCAGACAGTAAAGTGTCTGCCTTTAAAGCGGGAGACCCAGGTTCAGTCCCTGGGTTGGGAAGATCTGCTGGAGAAAGAAATGGCAACCCACTCCAGTACTGTTGCCTGGAAAAATTCCATGGACTGAGGAGCCTGGTAGGCTACAGTCCATGGGGTTGCAAAGAGTCGGATACAAATAAGCAACTTCACGTACGTACATACATAAGATACAAAAATCAATATAACAGTGTGCATTAGTATACTGTATTGGTGTTTTACTTTCTGGCTTACTTCACTCTGTATAATAGGCTCCAGTTTCATCCACTTTATTAGAACTGATTCAAATGTATTCTTTTTAATGGCTGAGTAATTATGCGGAGGGAGGTGGGAGGGGGGTTCAGGATGGGGAACATGTGTACACCCATGGCGGATTCATGTTGATGTATGGCAAAACCAATACAATATTGTAAAGTAAAAAAAAAAAAAAAAAAAGATAAATAAAATACAGGAGAAAAAAAATCCCACATGCTACAACTAAAAAAATAAAATAAAATAACAGTGTGCAGAAAAGAAAAAGTGAAAAGAGCTGGAAGTAGAGAAGCCAAATGTGGAACACATGTGAGAAGGTAAAAATCTAAACCCTGCAATGCTCTCTTGATAGAAAAAAGGAAATGGGTCATTAATGCTTCAGTTCAGTTCAGTTCAGTTGCTCAGTCATGTCCAGCTCTTTGTGACCCCATGAATCGCAGCACACCAGGCCTCCCTGTCCATCACCAACTCCCGGAGTTCACCCAAACTCATGTCCATTGAGTCAGTGATGCCATCCAGCCATCTCATCCTCTGTTGTCCCCTTCTCCTCCTGCCCCCAATCCCTCCCAGCATCAGAGTCTTTCCCAATGAGTCAACTCTTCGCATGAGGTGGCCAGAGTACTGGAGTTTCAGCTTTATCATCAGTCCTTTCATTAATGCTTATAGAAACAATATAACTTAACTTTCAATCAACCCAAGTGCTATGTCATAGAAGCTTCTCAACAACTGAAGAAATCGTAACTGTGTCCAGTTTAGGAGTTTGCAGGGGTTTGGTTTGCTTTAGTTTTGAGGGAGAACAGTGTTGAAAGTGTGAACTCTGGAGCTCTTGTCTAGTGCGGTGGAAAAACTGCACGTCTAAATGCTTGGTAGGTATTTAGAATTATCTCCATAATATTTGATTAACATATAGAAAAATGATATGTATAGAAATCAACCAGGTATCTTCTTAAAAGGCCAATTAGAGTTTAAAAGTTTTGGATGGGCCCTGAGATCCTTCGTCTCTAAGACGTTCCCAAGTAGGGACCACACTTTCAGTAGCAAAGGTCTGGACGGAATACCACCGGTTATCTGAAAAGGAAAAATTTAAGGTCACATATTAAGCATGGGAAATAATTCCTCCATCCAGAGAAATCAAAGGCACCTCTTCTGCTGTTATACATGATTTCATTGGTCACCCAGCCATCCTTGCCCCTGCTGTTGGTCAGCAGAAATTCTGCCCTCTCAGAGTGGTAGCTTTTAGGGACAAATACCTGGAGAGAATAAAGAGTAGGATGGAGTAAAGGTTAGAAAAGGAAGGTAATGGATAATGTGGGTGGAAAAGATAGGACTGATCCTCTCACATTGGCCAGAGACAGTCTGCCTACTGGTTTAGGAAGTCACACTCAGACTTCAAATCCAGGGTCCTCAACTTATTAGCTGTGTGAGCTTACACAAATGATTTACCTTCTTCTGTTGTGGTTCCTCATCCAAAGATGGGGATAACACATCCTCAAAGAGCAGTTATAGGGGATAAAAGAGATAATGTAAGAGATAATATAATGCAGCAGTAAGACTATAACAAGAACTAATTAACTCTTTAATTATTAGAGAGAAAAAACCTATCAGCCTGAGAGGCAAAGGAAGTTCTCCAACCATCACAATTAGTAAGGAAATAATCTAGAAAATTTATTAATGCTACTAAAGGACAAATAGTTCCCCAAAGAGCTTTAAATATGCATGTTGGTCCATACATAGAATTTGTGTCTTAAATATTTGGAATTACCTCTGAAGAAAGGACAGGGATGTAATGTGGGGTATCATTAGGTGTTTGTTTTTCTACTCTGAAGTATATATTTTCATTACTGTTTAAAGCTTGTGCTAAATGCAGGATAAATTTTGTGATATTTAAGGAAAGCAATTAAACAGAGGATGCAAGTCTTAATGTATCTTCCAAAGGAAAGATGTGTTTTATATTCACATTAAACAAAATTAAATTATTTTCAAAATTAAAATGTGACCTTCAAAAACTTTTTGATATTAGGTAGAAATTTATCATGGAATCATATTTAAAGTAGAAAGTTAAGCCTCATGTATCTGATGATTAGATGAATTTTTACATTTTTTCATAGAGAATGCTTTAGCATCATGAAGACACAGCCTAAGAAGTGACACATACTGAGCCAGTTCCTTTTCACTGAGTTAATTAAAACTCTCCAGGTCTTCACCTTGACACTCTTTACTTCTTCTTTTTTTTTTTTTTCTCTAGTGTTACCTTATTCACATTATTCTTCTTCACAGAACTGTCTTTCCCTCTGTGCTTCTGCCACATCCTATATAGATGCAGTGGAAAGAAAAAGAGGTCTCTGGTGCCAGAGAGCTCTACAACAAATTCCAGTCTGGAGACCCACATGGCCTTAGACAAGGCTCTTTCTCTGAGACATTATTTCCTTACTCATATTTATACCCACTTTACCGGATGACTGAGGATTAGAGATAACATTTGTTAAGTGCTTACCTGGAGCTTGTATATAGAAAATAGGCTGTGAATATGAGCTTTTGTTTATTATTTGTTATTGAAATGTCAACTCATGTGCCATCCATTTTTGGAAGCCCTAAAAATAAGGGCAGTGTTTACCTCCTTTAATATCCAGAGGGGGCATTTTATTTGTATCTGATTACTTTATATGTGGCATTTTAGTTATTTATGTGTATAGATTTGCTCCTCTATAAAATAGGAAATTTCTAGAGTAATGATTCAGCTTTCCAGAATCCTATATGCACATGCATCTAGCCAGAAGCATGCAAATAATAGGTGCAATAATCCATGTTCAATGAACATTTCTTTCATAGAGTAAAAATCACTTTCTGATAGAACTCATATCAATTTTTAGGACGATGTACTTCTGGTTTTCCCTGATTTCATCAACTTTATAATGCCCTACCAAATCGAATTACATCAGGCACCAAATGGTTCACAGTATTTTCCCTCCAGTAAGATTTATTTAACAATCATATATAATAGGAAATATGGAAAATTACAGCAGAATAAAAACACAAGAATTGTAGCTTGTCATGTTAAAAATTAAATAAAAGAGATACTGCTTAAATAAAAAGGCCTATGAAATTGTTAGATATATGTTGGGTAGCTGAAGGTACAATGCTAAGCAAAACATTTAAGGCTCAGGAGTCAAATTTATCCATCCTTCTCTTCAGGATGGATTCAGCACTATGTTGGCAAGAAGGGATGGGCACCACTACCCTCCCTCTGCTGCTGCTGCTGCTGCTGCTAAGTCGCTTCAGTCGTGTCCAACTCTGTGCGACCCCATAGACAGCAGCCCACCAGGCTCCTCTGTCCCTGGGATTCTCCAGGCAAGAACACTGGAGTGGGCTGCCGTTTCCTGCTCCAATGGGTGAAAGTGAAAAGTGAAAGTGAAGTTGCTCAGTTGTGTCTGACTCTTAGCGACCCCATGGACTGCAGCCCACCAGGCTCCTCCATCCATGAGATTTTCCAGGCAAGAGTACTGGAGTGGGGTGCCATTGCCTTCTCTGATCCTCCCTCTACCAGAGAAGAGGGAATAAGGACGATACAGAAGAGAGAAGTAAAGACACGAAATGGAAGGAGGGAAAGAGGAAGTGAGACAGGGATATTAGTTTAAAAGGAATAAGTGCATCAACAGCATGACAACTCTTCTGAAGGGATGGAGCACGTTTTCTCGGATCCCTGGAAGTTCTGTCACAGTGCTTTACAAGTTACATAACCTGGAAAATTAGGTTAAAACCCATATACAGAAAATAATGACTTCATTATACTCTTCTATTGTTTTAGTTACAAAGTCTACATATCTTAAAGCATTAATAGGAACAAAGCGGACATGTTTCCTATGACAGTTCAGAAGCAGTGTTTCAATTTATTTCTCTGTTGAGAGATTCTATACCTTTAATGAAAGACAACTGGCTCAAATAGGAACAATAGTAATTAGACTTCCCAGACAGTCAGGTTCTATTTTAAATGCAGAATATTTTCTAGTTTGTAAATAGCTACCTTAAAAAAGACATTAAAAGCAGTAACTGCAGTTTCTCCATAAATAGAAATAAGAAATCCATTGTTAAAGGACAAAAAGTCACCATGTTGTACATATCTATAAATTTTCCCTGCAACACATCATTATAGATCAATCTTTACTGCTTGCATTTAAAATATCAATTGCATTATAATATCTACGATACAATTCAATTATTTATCTGTGTTCTACATATGCTTCAGGTGAAACAAAAGCTAAGGACCTTATTCACAGAACATTTAAAAGCATCTTATACACAGTCTATGCACAAATATATCTTAAATTAGAATAATGCATACCTAATATGCATATAGAATATGGCTTACACATGAAAAGATATCTAAGTTGTGAGTTATAAAATCCCACTACTTAGACTTAAAAGCTTCTGATTGCATCCATTTCTAAAATATTGCTTAGCATTGTGGAACCCAGGGAAGAAGCAGGTGCAACAGAAAACTCATTAGGATGGACATATCCACCTTCACTTTCTTCTTTAATTGATGACTACTCTTGATCTTTTCCATCTAATTTCTACCTTTCACAAAAACAAATTCCTTTAGTCTAACAATCATTGAAGAGTTTGTACGGTGAAAATGACAACACCTACTTGGGCTTGACCTTTCTTGGCAGCTAATAACAAATAAAGGTAGTTCTTCAATTTGGAACAAAGGCAAGGCTCTGCACATGCTCAGGCAAAACATGACAAGGAAGCAGTCTCCAATGGCTGCAGTTCGTTTGTTTGTAGTAAAATTATAAATCACATCAAATAATGCTCTCTGTGCAGAAGAGTGTGGGCTTCCATTTTCACAGACATTTTTGAGTGCGCGCACATACACACACACACACACAGACACACACTTCTTGTCCCTTATCCCTTGACCTGTAATATATTTTGTTACATCCTGATGGGATTAACACCCCAGAAGGCAAATCCCACTCTCAGTTCTAGTGTCTGTCTCCAACAAGGGCTGGAGGTTCTTGTCATCTTGGTCATAGGTCTTGCGTGACTTGCATTGTGATGACCCCCACGTGGGTGATGCTTTCGTGCTTTGCAATAACAGTGGTGGATGCAGGCTGGTTCACTGCTTTCAGGAACAGGATTCGCTGTGGTTTCCCAGCTTGAGAGTTACAACGAAGAGTTCATCAGGTCACAGAGTCAGGGCTCTGATGCTTCATTGTTGTCTTAGGACTTCGACTACAACTTCTGAGCAGCCCCTCTTCTCACTTGGTTCCCATGTATTTAAAACAACAAGGACAATCTAAATAGCCTCAGAGCTGCAAAAATATTTTTCTGTAATTTTGTTTTTGCTTTCCTTTTACTTAGAAGCTTGAAAGTTTTGTAGTTACAGCACTCTGTGTAAAAGAAAGAGAGAAAGTAAAATTTTAAAGTGCCTCATGTTCTGTACATATATTGCATAGTCACCTGTGTAATAACTGGGTTCAAAGTGATAAAAATTTGAAAATGTCCAACTTTTGCCTTAAAATTTCTCTGGTTTGATTGAAGAAGGCCAAATTGTGGAGAAAGAGCAATGACAGAAGCACTGGCCAAAATCTGTGATAGCAACTTTGAGTGTATTTACGTGGCTAGAATTACTAGCTCAAAATTTATGTTTGTCTCTTATATGAGTTCATAAAATGGCCTGTTCTGAGTGTGTGTTGAAAGAGGAGAAAAAGATTTGTGAAAAATTGAGGGTTTAGAATATTTTAGTGCTGTTTTCATTATCCTGAAATAAAATCCAAATGAAAAGGAAGATCATGTTTTAGTCATATATAGGCATCAATTATTGTGTGGCAATTTCATGTTGGACTTTACTGACCTCACAAAAATAAGAGATTTATCAGAAAATGATAGATATTCTTTTTATATCAGTTGGAATTTCTCTTCCTATCTCTTTTGTGTGTATGTGTGTGTGTGTCTAAAGTTTGGATGGAGGTTATGGAGAGAAATTGTCGTTAACTAATACAAGTTCAGTTCAGCTCAGTTCAGTCACTCAGTCATGTCCGACTCTTTGCGACCCCATGAAATGCAGTATGCCAGGCCTCCCTGTCCATCACCAACTCCCGGAGCCTACCCAAATTCATGTCCATTGAGTCGGTGATGCCATCCAACCATCTCATCCTCTGTCATCCCCTTCTCCTCCTGCCCTCAATCTTTCCCAGCATCAAGGTCTTTTCAAATGAGTCAGCTCTTTGCATCAGGTGGCCAAAGTATTGGAGTTTCAATACAAGACAATATCTTAAAAAAATTTAATATGGAGCTGGTTTTTAAAATTTCTATGCAGTTTGTGATTTGATTTCTATCCAGAATTCATATGCAAACTATTAAGCACAGTCACAACTCTGGAACTGTTGAAGGACTAAGTATAAGATTTCATCACAGTGCGTGACACTGACAGTGGCTATTAGTGAAACTATTAGTATCGATTAAAGAATCTTACAACTGACTCAGAAATACTGGGAAATGCTTCATCTTAAAAGCGAGCCACATTTTTTTCTTTTTTTTGTAATGCAAGATTCTCTTTATTGTGATGCTCAGTAGAAACCGTCTGTAAAACACTGTAGTGGTGACAGCTGCAACCATGCTAAGGCACTTTCATTATATTAAAAAAAGGCGGGGTTGGGAGTTCTGTTCATTCATTTGTGACAGCCATGGGGACCTGAATTCAGAGTTTTTTATGCATATGTAGCTTTTATATGTCTTCATGATTTCTTGTGAATTTGTTTCCTAAAAAAAAAAAAAAATGCCTTCTTTGCCATAAGTAAGTCTAAATGCAGCATATACAAAACAGTTATGGCTAATCACATTTTAACTTCATCGATTTAAAGCAACATTTGAGGTGCTACTAATAACATCTCAAAGACTTGATATGGTACCTGCAGCATTTTTTCTTGCCTCTACCATCAAGCCAATAGCAAGACTCATTTTTACACTTTTTAAACAGACATTAGCATCATTCCCAGAGCTGGTAATCTGGTAGATCAAACGTGAGCCCTAGAAGCTGAATTTTTAAAAAGATAATCATTGATGCAATGTCCATGGATTTTAGCAAATACTGATGTTGTTTTATAATATGTACTTGCTTTGTTATTATCACCCAATGTAAGCACTCATATTTCCTACATGAAGTAGAAAAGGAAACTGGTATAAAACATTCATATTTCTTGTATGAAGTAGTAGAAGAAAACAGAATTAAACCTCCTCATAGGCTATAGCTTATTATTTTTAAAGGACTAAAAGGTCTCAGTAAATATAATTTTTATTGCTGAGTAAGTCAAGAATCCTTTGAAAAGGTAAACTTAGACATAAATATTTAAAGCTTACCTGTTAAGGGTTTGCCTCAGAAAACAGAGAATTAAAAGAAAAGAATCCAAAAGATATTTAAATAAGATAACTTTGTTTCTAATGATACTCTCCAAACCATCCCAATTCAGAAATAAAATTTTCATCTAAAAAATAAAATTACCTCCCATCCTTAGAATGAAAGACGTCTTTCAGGTGTTTCAGACCTATGAATGTGTTTCAGCATGTTTTTCTTCAGCATTTACTAGATCTGAGTTCTTATGGGGATCAGGTTCACCTGAAAAATAAGCACGCAAACAGCAAATAAACAAAACCAAAATAGACCTGAGGGGAGAAAACCTAATTAGGTCAGGAAACTGAAGCAATCAGTAAAACTCTGAAGACTAGATTTTATAGTGGATCTGTGGCACATTTCTTCAAAAATACCAAATACTTTCTTTTCAGCCTGTGGATTGATAGAGTATACAAGTCATCTTCTGGTGGTTATACAAGTTTATGAAGTTGAAATTTAATCTGGGGATACAGAAATGAAACAGATGAGACACGTTCAAGCATCTATTAAATCAAACATAAAAATTATGCATGTTTTTCCCAAATATTTTAAACTGAAATATATTCTTTCAAGCAAACCCTCTAATGTTCATTGTCTTATATCACACATTGCTTAGTGGTTATGAATTTTAAAAAAATGAGTATAAGAGAATGTAATGTTTAAGACACATCATCTGCCAAAACAAACTAATGGAATTTATAATCTTAGGATCACTCAGCTTCTATATAAACTTTGAAAAAAAAGTAGCATGGAAAATGTTCCAACATTTCTAGAGAGGCTGCAGAGAATCTATAAAAAAAATAGAAACATAGAGCAAAATGTACAGATAAAAGATAATTATTATGTGAGAAAGTTAAAAATTAGCAGAAGTTAGTTTTTGAGTCAATTACTCAAAATACTTTGATATTTCAGAAAATAGTCATAGTCACATATGACAGAATGTTCTTTCCATCTAAAATTTGAAAATATGTTGACAAACTTTGCACCAACTGATTTTGAGATTGTTTTTCCAAGATATATTGTAAGACTGCATTGTCTCAACTGCAATAGATTTTTACTGAGTTCATAAAATTAGTGAACATACAGAACTTATGGAGTATTATCACAAAGCAAAAGTATTTTGTCCTTAACTCTCTTTAAAATATACTTAGCAGGGGAAACTTATCTTCTGTCCCAGGTTCAATCTTTTAGGTAGTATCAGGACTTTTCCAATCATTCTTAGATAATAAAAACATCGTGTGATCACATTAAATTGCCAGTGTCTTAGGTCTAGTCACACACAATATACATCAACCTTAAAACAGATAAAACTTCTTCCCAACCTTGGATTTGTTGCAGAGCCTAGAAATTGTGGTGATGGGGGGTGGGGGAGGAGAGCTTGATTGATGTTTCTATCTTTCTTTCTTCTTTTAAGCTCAAGCAGGCAGGATTTATTAAGCAAGCAACAAGCAGTGTTGTTTGTCCTCTGTCAACTGACTACCTTGGAACCCTGAGCTGGAGCAAGAGAGGGAAGACTAAGACTACCATTGTAGGATGGCTTTGGATTCACTAGACCTGGCCGGTGTATAGAGCTGACTACTTTGTGAGCACATTCATGGGCTCTCCAGGGACCTCTTGCCAAGGACCATGGCTGGAGACTTCTCACAACCTTGGCATGGACACATGTTCCTTTACAATGTCCACAGCCCCTTGAAATGTGTTAGTACACCTCCAGATTCTGTCTCCTGAGGCCCTATCATGCTTCCAAATACAGATATGCTACATTCAGTTCACATTAAACATTCCTTAGGCCTTTAATCCTATTAATTAGTTCAGGAAAGGCTGAAATCTACATAGCTTCCTCTCCTTCAGCTTATCTGTCACCTTCAAACCTTTTATATCTCTCACATAAGATACAGATTCCATTCCCAATATCCCCTTTACTTCTAGCTCTCCAAGGTTGAAACTATCTTCCTTTGATTTGAGGTGAAGAGGGAAGAATTTCTATACCTTTCCCAATAGCCGAGAATGCATTAAAGAACGCTTCCTCACAAATCCTATTCTAACCATCAACAACCTGACCTTTTCAATTATTTGAATTGGGTGATGGTTATAGGTACCTTATAATTGACTTTTGGATCTTCTTTGAAATTTCTGCTTCCCAAGTTAATGTGTTTCTGACATTTATCATCTAGTCTTGTCTTAAACTATTGATTTAAATCTTGCTACTTATGACTAGATTAGAACAGAACAAAATAGAATAGAACATAAAAAATAGAATAGAACCGAGTGGAAAAAATGGATTGAATTAAAAGAAAGAAATATAAGTAATTAAGTAATCCTCTCAAAATTTTTGAGAACCTTTTACAGTGGACAAAAGACACTGAGATTTACCAATAATCAAATGCTCTTATTTCTAGTGGATAAAGAGCTCACCAGTTAAAAAAAAAAAAAAAAAGGAAGAGGAGTAAAATAACAAATGGTTAAAAACACAGCATTACAAAAATGTTACATAGACTACACCCAAGAGTAATTCCATACACACAATTAGGAAAGTAGCAATTTAAACCTGTGACCAACCCAAGACAAGACTTTTGTAGCCCTGGGGGGAAAAAATGTGTTCCTTTAAACTGTAAAATTCCAGATGTTTCCAGGGGCACATACATAACATTACCAGTCAATTGAATGTCAGCCAGAATGCTTAGGAAAATACTGAATTCAGGTCTTCAGCATATTCAAATCATATTACTTTTAGTTAATAAATCTTTAGTTATAGAAGGCTTTACAACTAACTTGGATAATACTCCTTGAAAGTGACTCTTAGGCTTTCATAAAAAGAGAAAGCCATATCATTCTGAGATATGAGATAGCATTCTGTCAGAAAAGAAGAAATTATTTGCATTTTTCAATTCATCACATTTATCGATTTTAGATAAATCCATCACATTTTAGATCATCTTCATGACCAAAGAGTGGTCTGTATAAAAGACCTTCTAAGAAACATCCTTATAATGCAAGGTCCCACACAGTTTGAATCGTCCCCTCTTTTAGTTTGGTGAAACCTATTATTTTCTTAAAATAAAATTCATAAATAAATGAAATACAAAGAATTTCATTTATATTAAATATAATTATCAACATCTTCAAGTAATCCTTAAGATATGATACAGTAACATGTGTTTCTTCATTAATTCATTAAATAACAAGGTCTTGCTGCAGGTCTATCATCTATATAATTCTGAAATAATAAGATCAAAGGATATATAAGGTTCTTCATGAATTTAAATGTTATGAAAATATTGATGATTCTCTTGGTGACGGGCTTCACCAGTGGCTCAGAAGGTAAAGAATCTTCCTGCAATACAGGAGACCTGGGTTTGATCCCTGGGTCAGGAAGATCCCCTGGAGAAGGAACTGTTAACCTACTCCAGTTTACTTGCATGAAAAATCCCAAGGACAGAGGAGCCTGGGACAGTCCATGGGATTGAAAAGAATCGGATATGACTAAGTGACTAAGTACATTGGTGACAAACACAAATATCACAAATGTTACTCTGTGTATTGTTGCTTACAAATGAAGAAAATCCTAAATTTTAGTTACAGGTTAGTAAAAAAAATCACTCTCCAAATGTATAGACTCCATCTATATCACCTGGGTTAAAATCTTTGACCTAGTCTAACTTCATTTCATGGGTAAGAATCAGTCCCAGAAATCAAGTGATTTCCTTCAGTGCAGACCACAAATATTAATAGATAAACTGAAGTCAAAATTATTTACTTTCAAGTTACTATTATTTCAACAAAACCCATAAAGTGATCTTGGAACTTCATTTTAGTAAAGAGATTTGCAAGTTAACATACATAGAAAGCTACACCTTAGGAGTGAATGCAATGGGTTTGCTCAAAACAAGTGCATAGAAGCTCTTTTGATAGCCAGGAAAAAGGTAGCGCAAGTAAGGAAACATAATTCTGTTCATTTCAGAGAGCTTTTAGGTGTCATCTAAATGTTGAAATTTGAAGAAAGTAATTTGTAAAAGGATGGAAATACGGTTTTTGCTTTATAAACAGTCTAAAATCGATGGGGTGTAGGGAGAGGATAGTGCTCATAGGAGGGACAGACCTACCCAAATAAACAGAAATCCTCTAAATTTAGCTAATCTAAACTCAGCCTGCAATCTGAGCTCACTATTATATTAGTAACTCTAATATAATACATTAGCCTCATAGATAATAAAAACAATACTTGCAAGGAATAAGGCAAGGCACATGATCAGCTGGGTCTGAGAGACTCCAGCTGTCCAGTTATGGTCTTGTTGAACTCTTATTTAAAAAACAATCTGCATCCCAAAACAATGAATTTCACCTTTTTCTCAAGAGCATATGGAACCTTCTCCAGGATAGATCACATCCTGGGCCATAAAGCTAGCCTTGGTAAATTCAAAAAAATAGAAATCATTCCAAGCATTTTTTCTGACCACAATGCAGTAAGATTAGATCTCAATTACAGGAGAAAAACTATTAAAAATTCCAACATATGGAGGCTGAACAACACGCTGCTGAATAACCAACAAATCACAGAAGAAATCAAAAAAGAAATCAAAATTTGCATAGAAACGAATGAAAATGAAAACACAACAACCCAAAACCTGTGGGACACGGTAAAAGCAATCCTAAGGGGAAAGTTCATAGCAATACAGGCACACCTCAAGAAACAAGAAAAAAGCCAAATAAATAACCTAACTCTACACCTAAAGCAACTAGAAAAGGAAGAAATGAAGAACCCCAGGGTTAGTAGAAGGAAAGAAATCTTAAAAATTAGAGCAGAAATAAATGCAAAAGAAACAAAAGAGACCATAGCAAAAATCAACAAAACCAAAAGCTGGTTCTTTGAAAGGATAAATAAAATTGACAAACCATTAGCCAGACTCATCAAGAAACAAAGGGAGAAAAATCAAATCAACAAAATTAGAAACGAAAATGGAGAGATCACAACAGACAACACAGAAATACAAAGAATCATAAGAGACTACTATCAACAATTACATGCCAATAAAATGGACAACGTGTAAGAAATGGACAAATTCTTAGAAAAGTACAACTTTCCAAAACTCGACCAGGAAGAAATAGAAAATCTTAACAGACCCATCACAAGCACAGAAATTGAAACTGTAATCAAAAATCTTCCAGCAAACAAAAGCCCCGGTCCAGACGGCTTCACAGCTGAATTCTACCAAAAATTTAGAGAAGAGCTAACACCTATCCTGCTCAAACTCTTCCAAAAAATTGCAGAGGAAGGTAAACTTCCAAACTCATTCTATGAGGCCACCATCACCCTAATACCAAAACCTGACAAAGATCCCACAAAAAAAGAAAACTACAGGCCAATATCATTGATGAACATAGATGCAAAAATCCTTAACAAAATTCTAGCAATCAGAATCCAACAACACATTAAAAAGATCATACACCATGATCAAGTGGGCTTTATCCCAGGGATGCAAGGATTCTTCAATATCCGCAAATCAATCAATGTAATACACCACATTAACAAATTGAAAAATAAAAACCATATGATTATCTCAATAGATGCAGAGAAAGCCTTTGACAAAATTCAACATCCATTTATGATAAAAACTCTCCAGAAAGCAGGAATAGAAGGAGCATACCTCAACATAATAAAAGCTATATATGACAAACCCACAGCAAACATTATCCTCAATGGTGAAAAATTGAAAGCATTTCCTCTAAAGTCAGGAACAAGACAAGGGTGCCCACTTTCACCATTACTATTCAACATAGTTTTGGAAGTTTTGGCCACAGCAATCAGAGCAGAAAAAGAAATAAAAGGAATCCAAATTGGAAAAGAAGAAGTAAAACTCTCGCTATTTGCAGATGACATGATCCTCTACATAGAAAACCCTAAAGATTCCACCAGAAAATTACTAGAAATAATCAATGACTATAGTAAAGTTGCAGGATATAAAATCAACACACATAAATCCCTTGCATTCCTATACACTAATAATGAGAAAACAGAAAGAGAAATTAAGGAAACAATTCCATTTACCATTGCAACGGAAAGAATAAAATACTTAGGAATATATCTACCTAAAGAAACTAAAGACCTATATATAGAAAACTATAAAACACTGGTGAAAGAAATCAAAGAGGACACTAATAGATGGAGAAATATACCATGTTCATGGATTGGAAGAATCAATATAGTGCAAATGAGTATACTACCCAAAGCAATTTATAGATTCAATGCAATCCCTATCAAGCTACCAACAGTATTCTTCACAGAGCTAGAACAAATAATTTCACAATTTGTATGGAAATACAAAAAACCTCGAATAGCCAAAGCGATCTTGAGAAAGAAGAATGGAACTGGAGGAATCTACCTGCCTGACTTCAGGCTCTACTACAAAGCCACAGTTATCAAGACAGTATGGTACTGGCACAAAGACAGAAATATAGATCAATGGAATAAAATAGAAAGCCCAGAGATAAATCCATGCACATATGGACACCTTATCTTTGACAAAGGAGGCAAGAATATACAATGGATTAAAGGCAATCTCTTTAACAAGTGGTGCTGGGAAAACTGGTCAACCACTTGTAAAAGAATGAAACTAGACCACTTTCTAACACCATACACAAAAATAAACTCAAAATGGATTAAAGATCTAAATGTAAGACCAGAAACTATAAAACTCCTAGAGGAGAACATAGGCAAAACACTCTCTGACATACATCACAGCAGGATCCTCTATGACCCACCTCCCAGAATATTGGAAATAAAATCAAAAATAAACAAATGGGACCTAATTAACCTTAAAAGCTTCTGCACATCAAAGGAAACTATTAGCAAGGTGAAATGACAGCCTTCAGAATGGGAGAAAATAATAGCAAATGAAGCAACTGACAATTAATCTCAAAAATATACAAGCAACTCCTACAGCTCAACTCCAGAAAAATAAATGACCCAATCAAAAAATGGGCCAAAGAACTAAATAGACATTTCTCCAAAGAAGACATACAGATGGCTAACAAACACATGAAAAGATGCTCAACATCACTCATTATCAGAGAAATGCAAATCAAAACCACTATGAGGTACCATTTCACACCAGTCAGAATGGCTGCGATCCAAAAGTCTACAAATAATAAATGCTGGAGAGGGTGTGGAGAAAAGGGAACCCTCTTACACTGTTGGTGGGAATGCAAACTAGTACAGCCACTATGGAGAACAGTGTGGAGATTCCTGAAAAAACTGGAAATAGACCTGCCTTATGATCCAGCAATCCCACTGCTGGGCATACACACTGAGGAAACCAGAAGGGAAAGAGACACGTGTACCCCAATGTTCATCGCAGCACTGTTTATAATAGCCAGGACATGGAAGCAACCTAGATGTCCATCAGCAGATGAATGGATAAGAAAGCCATGGTACATATACACAATGGAGTATTACTCAGCCATTAAAAAGAATACATTTGAATCAGTTCTAATGAGGTGGATGAAACTGGAGCCTATTATACAGAGTGAAGTAAGCCAGAAGGAAAAACATCAATACAGTATACTAACGCATATATATGGAATTTAGAAAGATGGTAACAATAACCCGGTGTACGAGACAGCAAAAGAGACACTGATGTATAGAACAGTCTTATGGACTCTGTGGGAGAGGGAGAGGGTGGGAAGATTTGGGAGAATGACATTGAAACATGTAAAATATCATGTAAGAAATGAGTTGCCAGTCCAGGTTCGATGCACGATACTGGATGCTTGGGGCTAGTTCACTAGGACGACCCAGAGGGATGGTATGGGGAGGGAGGAGGGAGGAGGGTTCAGGATGGGGAACACATGTATACCTGTGGCAGATTCATTTTGATATTTGGCAAAACTAATACAATTATGTAAAGTTTAAAAATAAAATAAAATTAAAAAAAAAACAATCTGCTGGGATAAATTATTATACAGTTGAAAATAGAACAATAACAACACTTTGTGAACAACTGCTAGGTGGTGGGCACTATTTTAAGTGCTTCACTCATCTTAATTCCCTGAATCTTCATGGTAAACTATAGAAGAGATGTAGGTTGAGTCATCTGCCTCAGGTGTCAAGGCTACCTACTGGCTGAATCTCTCTGACCAAGTCAAACCAGAATCTTGCCCTCTAGCTTCACCATTTCCCAAACTACAATCATTAGCGTACCACCCTCACCATTCCTGCCGCATCTGTCGTTTATTCTTAGTCACTAATACGTTTTTACACACAGACTTTAAACCTACTCTCTTTTCAAAGATTAGTTTTGTCCTAAATAATAATACCCAAAGAGATAACAGATTTCATGTGCTTCTTGTGTTTTCCTAATATGTAGAGTTCATAACAAAAAGATAATTCCTTCTGTAGATACAAAAAACACAATAATTGATTTAATTTAATGGTTTATATCAATATTGCCTTCACATATTTCTCTCTTGTCTGATTCAACAATCCCTACATACAATAGTAAAACTATCAGCATAATTTCCATCTTAGAAGTGAGAAAAACACACTGGGAAGTGATAACTGACTACTGCAAGGCACCACGGCCTAGAAGGGTTTGGTAGACAGTCCCCCTATTATCCCTTAAAAATACTCCAGTTAATTTTCCATATTTAGCAACAACAACAAATAGTGCTTAAAAAATATGTGGCCAGAAATCAGTTTGTGTAATCTTTTCAACGGAAACACTAGCTCTGCGTTATACTGCATTCTCATTTCTTCATAAGAAAAATACTACCTTGGGGCTTCCTGGTGGTTCACTTGGTTAAGAACCTGCCTTGCAATGCAAGGGATGTGGGTTCAAGCCCTGGTCAGGGAGCTAGGATCTCACATGCTTCAGAGCAACTAAGCCCAAGCACTACAACTAGCAAGTCTGTGTCCCCAGTGAAAGACGCCATGTAACACAACACAACACATCACACAACATCCTACTTGTAACACAACATAACACATCACACAACATCTTACTTGTAACACAACATAACACATCACACAACATCCTACTTGTAACACAACATAATACATCACACAACATCCTACTTGTAACACAACATAACACATCACACAACATCCTACTTGCTACAACTAACTCCTGACACAACCAAATACATAATTTTTTTAAAAAGGAAAAATACTACTTTTGCTCATATAGCAGTGTCTGCTTATGCAGGTAGATCTGTCTAGGCTGATTCAGTTCTATTTTTGGTCCATTTATATAGCTTATGTTGCCAATTACTAGAAAGAATACATGATCTGGGATTTGAAAGCTACATTCACTGGAGAAATGTAATGTGAGATAAATCAGTGTTTCTGATTCTAATCCGTGTTTCAGCATCTGTATGATACAATTTGCTTTATAGATAGGGAATAAGGAATCTTCACACCAAGAGAAACTACTCTTCATTTAAATGCCTCTTGAGAGTAAATAGTTGTATATTTTCTGCCTAAGGATAAATTTTGCTTCATGCATGAAGGTAATAGTAAACAAAGGAAGGAGTGAATGCTAAACACCAAGAGAGATGAGAATAAAAAAAAAAAGGTGAGGCTGCTGAAGAAAAATTCCACCCATTTCCAAATGTGCTAGTTACAACCGTGTAAAGTTAGAGGAAGTAACGCCTTATTTCATAAGGCGTTACATAAGACACAAATCAAGAAATGGCTAATTATTTTTTGGTTTACTAAAGCAATACAAAACACACTGATTCACACTGGCAAATGCCAGAATCAATCCCTGTACACATGTATTAGGCACCTAAAGATGCGGTGAGTTCTACACAGAGCTGATTAGACGTGATCTGTGGAAAGTAAAGATTTCTTTCTATAATCGACTGCCTTTCAATAACATTTCACTCAACTTAGAGAGTCCAGTACCACATCAAACAGCCAGAAATCTGAAAGTTCCACTGAAACTAGAGTTAAAACAATGTAGAGAAGTAATGAACTGGCTCCTTAAAAGCATTCAGTCTAAAATTGGGTCTAAAGGATACATGTGTTTTGGTGGCATGAGGGTAGGAATATTCTCCTAACAAGGGGAGTAGGGAGGTGAGATGCACAAGCCAAACATGAAAAAAGGCAGGAGACTGGAAAGAAAGAGATGTGCCAAGGAAGAAGTGAAGCCCAGTTGAGAAAACTTGACTTGGTGTTCCTACCCAATATAACTAAAGTAGTAATTTCTCCTTCAGCACCATTCTTTTAGGAGAATGCTCTAATATCTATTGAAATACTTATTCCCAGATGGGATTTGTCTGATTGCATCACAGATCATTTTTAAAAATTTATTTATTAAAGCATAATTGCTTTACAATGTTGTGTTAGTTTCTGCTGTACAACAACGTGAATAACCTATTGTTGTTTAGTAGCTAAGTCGTGTCCAACTCTTTGCTACCCCACCGACTGCAGTGCCAGGCTTCCCTGTCCATCGTCATCTTCCATAGACTTTCCTCTTGAGCCACCCCCACCATCCCACCCATCTAGGTCATCACAGATTACCAAGTTGACCTCTCTGTACTACACAGCAGCTTCCCACTAGATATCTATTTTATACATGGTGCTAGTTGTTCAGTTGTGCCCGACTCTTTGAAGCCCCATGGACTGTATTCTGTCAGGTTCCTCTGTCCACGGAATCTTCCAGGCAAGAATCCTGAAGTGGGTTGCCACTTCCTACTCCAGGGAATCTTCTGGACCCAGGGGTCGAACCTGCGTGTCTTGCATCTCCTGCATTGGCAGGTGGATTCTTTACCACTACCTCCATCTGGGAAGCCCTTTACACATAGTAGTGTATTAATATAAATGTCAGTGCAACTCTCTCAATTTGTTCCACCCTCTTCTTCCCTCCCTGTGTCAAGTCAGTTCTCTATGTCTGGGTCGCTATTTCTGCCCTGCAAAAGGTTAATCAGTACCATTTTTCTAGATTCCATATATATGTGTTTTTGTTATTCAGTCACTAAGTCATGTCCTGCTGCTGCTGCTGCTAAGTCGCTTCAGTCATGTCCGACTCTGTGCGACCCCATAGATGGCAGACCACCAGGCTCCTCTGTCCCTGGGATTCTCCATGCAAGAATACTGGAGTGGGTTGCCATTTCCTTCTCCAATGCATGAAAGTGAAAAGTGAAAGTGAAATCGCTCAGTCGTGCCCGACTCTTAGCGACCCCATGGACTGCAGCCTACCAGGCTCCTCCGTCCATGGGATTTTCCAGGAAAGAGTACTGGAGTGGGTTGCCGTTGCCTTCTCCAAGTCATGTCCAACTCTTTGCAATTCCGTGGACTGCAGCATGCCAGGCTTCCCTGTCCTTCACTATCTCCTAGAGTCTGTTCAAACTCATGTCCATTGCATCAATGATGCATTTCAATTATCTCATTAATATATGATATTTTGTTTTTCTTTTTCTGACATATTTCTACTCTGTATTACAGACTCTAGGTTCATCCACATAACCCAATTTCATTCCTTTTTATGGCTAATATTCCATGGTATATATGTACCACATCTTCTTTATCCATTCATCTATGGATGGACATCTAAATTGCTTCCATGTCCTAGTTATTATAAATAGTGCTGCAATGAACATTGGGATGTGTGTGTCTTTTTGAATTATGGTTTTGGCAACCCACTCCAGTGTTCTTGCCTGGAGAATCCCAGGGACGGCAGAACCTGGTGGGCTGCGGTCTATGAGGTCACACAGAGTCAGACACAACTGAAGCAACTTAGCAGCAGCAGCAGCAGCAGCAGCAGGGTATATGCCCAGTGGTGGGAGTGCTGGTTCATATGGTAGATGTTTCCCCAGTGGTTCAGTGGTAAATAATCTGCCTGCAATGCCAGAGACGTGGGTTTGATCCCTGGGTCTGACCCCTGGGTTGGGGAGATCCCCTGGAGGAGGGCATGGCAACCCACCCCAATAGTCCTGCCTGGAGAATCCCTTGGACAGAGGAGCCTGTGGTGGGATAAAATCCATTGAGTCACAAAGAGTCAGACATGACTGTACTAAGCACGCATGCACATGGTAGCTCTATTATTAGAAAACAGGCTCTGGTAGCAGAGAGATGGTGAAAATGTAAGGGCATTTATTATCTTCGAAGGTGGGAAAGATGGAGAAAGAAGATTCAGGGTAGTGAAACGAAAATCTCTCAAATCATACTTTGCTATAAAGAGTGATGTGAACCAGTTGTGGGTATTTTAAGATTTGGCTCTTAGAACCAATTTAATGTGAAAGGCAATATGGGCCTTCTCTACTTTCTCAATCAGGGAAAATATAGGTTGAAAACTGAATCTGAGAAGTGTGCCAAAAATTCACATTTTCTTTATTTTTTACAGATGAAGAGAGAAAAAACACATAAAGAATACTAATTTGGGGTATTCATCTAAACTAGTTTCAAAAGTTAAAAGTTGGGAAAAATTGTAAATTGATTAAAACATTTTGGCTTTGCTTTTAGTATTCTAGTTAATTGGGTTTTCTATTTGAACCTGGATTAAGAAAAAAAGAGATCTCAACTGCCTTCAGTAAAAATGTTTCATGCAAATCTACTTTTGTGCCTAAATGGAGAATACTGAACATAATTGAACTTGTTTTAATAATAGATAACCCTGCTAAAAACCCTGAGGGTTATTGTTCTAAGCATAAGTCATTAATTCTCACTCCTCTATATATGCAGAATAGAGTATCCATGTTTCCTGGCTCTAGGGAACTATTAAAAGATCAATTCTTTATTTTCCTGCTTTGTCATCAATTCTACTCAATTTGAAAGTTAAACAAAAACTGGCTTAAGTTTTTACTTTCAGTGTGAGATTTTATAACATCATGCTACTATAATCAGAAATTTATTTCTTAAATTATTCAATTTTAATAATGTTAGAAAAACCAATGCAGCAAGCACATTATATAATCTTCCCACTTATCCACAATCTCTGGCCTACAATATTCCATAAGGTTCTGAGCTTTGGTATTTTAAAAGGGCCCAAACACGAACATGAGGAAGATATGATCAGATTTTAAACTCCAGGTCTTTACGTGAGTGTGTGCATTAGTTGCTCAGTCCTGTCGGACTGTTTGTGACCCCATGGACTGCAGCCTGCCAGGCTCTTTGGTCCATGGAATTATCCAGGCAAGAGTACTGGACTGGGCTGCCATTTCCTTCTCCACTAGGTCTTCATACTAAACCTTTAAAAAGTATATGATATTAATACATAAAGAACTTTGAATTTCAAATCCTTATTAAAGTCTGTCTACATGTATTTTTAACATGAATGTGGTGTTACATATTGATTTATTAAATCATAAGTGATCTCTTAGAATATAGGTTAATAAGTAACAATTGCAAAGTTTATTGCTATTATTAATAGTATTACCAGCAACAGCAAAAACAGTAGTTAATATTCAAAAAATAGTTACCATGTACCAAGCAACCCACTCCAGTGTTCTTGCCTGGAGAATCCCAGGGATGGGGAAGCCTGGTGGGCTGCCGTCTATGGGATCACACAGAGTTGGACACGACTGAAGCGACTTAGCAGCAGCAGCAGCAACCAAGCACTATGCCCAATATTTTGGGCATATAAAAAAAATCCTTATATTTTACCCTTTAATCTTCCCCCAAAATTTCTATTGCCCAAAATCACATACCATCTAAGGATCAAACTAAGCCTTCAACCTCAGAATCACATATTAAATAATACAGTTACACAGTGGTAACTCTCTGACCCAAAGGGGCAGGTTTCTGTTGTATCTGAAAGAGCAATAGCATTCTGTGTTGCCTGGAGAAATACAATGCAAAGACTGAAGTTGACAAAACATGCCATTTTTAATCTTCCTGTTCTGATAAACTACTAAGATTCAAGATTCAGTTCTTCAGAGAAGAATGAGTAGTTTGATAGTAAGGTGAGCAGCACTCCCTACAAAACAAAACTTTCCTTTTACTATTACTTCCTATAGTAACAACTGCAGGACAGACAGGCTAAGACTCAGATCCCAAGACCCACACAAGGCCTATACTCAGGGGTATTTCAAAGTGAAGGGTGCAAGAAGAACCCAAATATTCTCTTGCCATGTTCTCATACCATGGAGAAGAAATAATAGAGATTCCTTTTCTCCAGGAGTAATGAGAAGTTATTCTATTTAAAATCTAGCATATTTTTTTATTGGGTCATTATTTTTCTGGAATTGAGCTGCGGGAGTTGCTTGTATATTTTTGAGATTAGTTGTTAGTTGTTTCATTTGCTATTATTTTCTCCCATTCTGAAAACTGTCTTTTCACCTTGCTTATAGTTTCCTTTGTTGTGCAAAAGCTTTTAATTTTAATTAGGTCCAATTTGTTTATTTTTGCTTTTATTTCCAATATTCTGGGAGGTGGGTTATAGAGGATCCTGCTGTAATTTATGTTGGAGAGTGTTTTGCCTATGTTCTCCTCTAGGAGTTTTATAGAAAATAAATGACCCAATTAAAAAATGGGCCAAAGAACTAAACAGACATTTCTCCAAAGAAGACATACAGATGGCTAACAAATACATGAAAAGATGCTCAGCATCACTCATTATCAGAGAAATGCAAATCAAAACCACTATGAGGTACCATTTCACGCCAGTCAGAATGGCTGCTATCCAAAAGTCTACAAGAATAAATGCTGGAGAGAGTGTGGAGAAAAGGGAAGCCTCTTACACTGTTGGTGGGAATGCAAACTAGTACAGCCACCATGGAGAAAAGTGTGGAGATTCTTTAAAAAACTGGAAATAGAACTGCCTTATCCCAGCAATCCCACTGCTGGGCATACACACCGAGGAAACCAGAATTGAAAGAGATACGTGTACCCCACTGTTCATTGCAGCACTGTTTATAATGGCCAGGACATAGAAGCAACCTAGATGCCCAACAGCAGACGAATGGATAAGAAAGCTGTGGTACATATGCACAATGGAGTATTACTCAGCCATTAAAAAGAATGCATTTGAATCAGTTCTAACGAGGTGGATGAAACTGGAGCCTATTATACAGAGTGAAGTAAGCCAGAAAGAAAAACAGCAATACAGTATACTAATGCATATATATGGAATTTAGAAAGATGGTAATGATAACCCTGTATGCGAGACAACAAAAGAGACACAGATGTATAGAACAGTCTTTTGGACTCTGTGGGAGAGGGAGTGGGGGATGGCTTGGGAGAATGGCATTGAAACATGTATAATATCATATAAGAAAGGAATCGCCAGCCCAGGTTTGATGCAGGTTACAGGATGCTTGGGGCTGGTGCACTGGGATGACCCAGAGGGATGGTACGGGGAGGGAGGTGGGAGGGGGGTTCAGGATGGGGAACACGTGTACACCCAAGGTGGATTCATGTTGATGTATGGCAGAACCAATGCAATATTGTAAAGTAATTAGCCTCAATTAAAATAAATAAATTTAAATTAAAAAAAGTCTAGCATAAATATATGACTGAGGTAAGTACACTGAAAAAGTCAAAAGATGTGAATGTGAAAACTCCACCATCATTTCTGTCTCAATGATTTCTGACTTCATCCTGCAACACCATCAACTACAGACCTTAGGGATCGCAAACTGCATATACTATTTCCCATGCATATTTGTACATAGCAAGGACAATGAATTGTTTCTAAGACTGCAAACATCACAAATTATTAATTTTTTAGTGTTTATGATCAAATTCTTCAGTGGAAAGAGCACTTTTTTGGCATGATTTTCCATCTATAGAAGACAAGAAAAGAAAGAGTTATGAATTGATTTTGTTTGTCATTTTCCCCTTGGAGACAAAAACTGCTTACAATCTTCATCAAGCTGAACACATAATTTTCAGCAAGTAGGTATGTACTACAGAAAAAAAGATTCAGAAAATATTTGGGAGCCTTCTCCAAAATTCAAGGAGGCTTTAGATATACCTGATGATATTTTATTCATATTTTTTGACAAACATACACCCAAACAATTGTTTTTTTCTGTCTTGTTTAGTTTCAATCACCAAATCTTAGAGGGCTTAGTTGATAACTACATTGATTAAGGTCTAAGAGTCACCCAAAGTAGAAACCAGTCTTGGGAATCCAGCTATCTAGTCTGGAATGAGAAAGACTAATGTTCTCACAAAATGCCTTCCATGCTACTTTTTCTCTCCTACGTACATGTTCCTCCTAACTTAGGCTGGCTCTGATGAGGGGCTATTTTGAAGAAAAGTATGTAGAGTACCTTGTCTACTTAATAGTTAGTTGAAATTAGTAGTGGAATAAATCGCTTCTCCTGGTCATGTATGCAATTTGTTCCTATTGCATGCAGTACATTTATAATTTGTAGATCCATGCTTTAAAATAAAAGCACTTTAAGCATTTAGTCACAGAGCACTTTACTGATCTATGACATTTAGCCAGGATTGTGGGAGCAGTGGGATCTCTAAACCACAATGGCTAATATAACAGAATTACTTTCATGATGGATGTGTGTTAGCTGCTTAGATGTGTCCAACTCCTTGAGATCACGTTGACTGTAGCCAGTTAGTTTCTTCTGTCCATGGAATTTCCCAATCTAGGATATTGGAATGGCTTTCCATTCCGTTCTCCAGGGGATCCTCTGGACCCAGGGATTGAACCCAGGTCTTCTGCATTGCAGGCAGAGTCTTTAGTGTCTGAGCCACTAGGGAGGTTTCAAGATGGAGGTGAACTTATTTTAAATTGTTGCTGCTGTTGTTCAGTCACTAAGTTGTGTCCGACTCTGCCATCCCATGACTACAACACACCAGGCTTCCCTGTCCTTCACTATCACCTGGAGTTTATAGATACTCTCTTATCTTTACATTGAAGAAAACACCAAAACTATTACCTTATTTTTGTTGAACTTTTTATTTGATGAGATTTCTATTTCTTAAGGATGACTGGGTTTTCTGTAACCAGCAGCTGTATACGTGCTTAGTCCAGATAGAAGGGAGATACGGGGACACAGAACACTTCTGAAAGAATTCCATGTCCAGAGTAATGAGATATTTTTATTGTGTGGGTTCTTGTGCTGAATTTCTGTCTTCAACTTTCACAAAAGTTTCCTGATACAAATCACAAGTAGTCCAAATCTTCAAAGGTCACTCACTATAAGTTATCTTGCTACAAACTGAGCCTAGGTTGGGTTTTGAAGATGATATGGAAATAAAGTTTGAGCATCAGATTCTTGAAGGTTTTCACCATTTTCCCTAGATGGCTTATGTATTAAACCTCACCTGAAGATATTTATTGGATCATTTTTCTTTTCCCCTACACTTTTCATAATTTCTTCAGAGAAATTAAATATATCTGCCTCTTGAGTAACCTATATGCAGGTCAGGAAGCAACAGTTAGAACTGGACATGGAACAATAGATTGGTTCCAAATAGGAAAAGGAGTACATCAAGGCTGCATGTTGTCACCCTGCTTATTTAACTTATATGCCGAGTACATCATGAGAAATGCTGGGCTGGAAGAAGCACAAGCTGGAATCAAGATTGCTTGGAGAAATATCAATAACCTCAGATATGCAGATGACACCACCCTTATGGCAGAAAGTGAAGAGGAACTAAAAAGCCTCTTGATGAAAGTGAAAGAGGAGAGTGAAAAAGTTGGCTTAAAGCTCAACATTCAGAAAACGAAGATCATGGCATCTGGTCTCATCATTTCATGGGAAATAGATGGGGAAACAGTGGAAACAGTGTCAGACTTTATTTTTGGGGGTTCCAAAATCATTGCAGATGGTGATTGCAGCCATGAAATTAAAAGATGCTTACTCCTTGGAAGGAAAGTTATGACCAACCTAGACAGCATATTGAAAAGCAGAGACATTACTTTGCCAACAAAGGTCCGTCTAGTCAAGGCTATGGTTTTTCCAGTGATCATGTATGGATGTGAGAGTTGGACTGTGAAGAAAGCTGAGCACTGAAGAATTGATGCTTTTGAACTGTGGTGTTGGAGAAGACTCTTGAGAGTCCCTTGGACTGCAAGGAGACCCAACTAGTCCATTATAAAGGAGATCAGTCCTGGGTGTTCATTGGAAGGACTGATGCTGAAGCTGAAACTCCCATACTTTGGCTACCTCATGAGAAGTGTTGACTCATTGGAAAAGACTCTGATGCTGGGAGGGATTGGGGGCGGGAGGAGAAGGGGATGACAGAGGATGAGATTGCTGGATGGCATCACCAACTCGATGGACATGAGTTTAGGTGAACTCCGGGAGTTGGTGATGGACAGGGAGGCCTAGTGTGCTGTGATTCATGGGGTTGCAAAGAGTCAGACATGACTGAGCAACTGAACTGACCTGAACTGAACTGAAGAAAGGTTATGCAAAATGCCAGTCTGGATGAAGCACAAGCTGGAATCAAGATTGCTGGGAGAAATATCAGCAAACTCAGATATGTAGATGATACCGCCCTTATGGCAGAAAGTGAAGAGGAACTAAAGAGCCTCTTGATGAAAGTGAAATAGAAGAGTGAAAAAGCTGGCTTAAAACTCAACATTCAAAAAATGAAGTTCATGGCATCCACTCCCATCACTAATGGCAAATAGATGGGGAAACAGTGACAGCCTATTTTCTTGGGATACAAAATCACTGCAGAAGATGACTGCAGCCATGAGATTAAAAGATGTTTCTCCTTGGAAGAAAAGCTGTGACAAACCTAGACAGAATATTAAAAGCAGAGATATTACTTTGCCAATAAAGGTCCACCTAGTCAAAGCTATGGTTTTTCCAGTAGTCATGTATGGATGTGAAAATTTGACCATAAAGAAAGCTGAGCACTGAAGAATTGATGCTTTTGAACTGTGGTGTTGGAGAAAACTCTTGAGTCCCTTGGACTGCAAGATTAAACCAAACAATCTTAAAAGAAATCAGTCCTGAATATTTATTGGAAGGATTGATGCTGAAGCTGAAGCTGCAATACTTTGGCCACCTGATGCAAAGAGCTGACTCCCTGGAAAAGACCCTGATACTGGGAAAGATTGAGGGCAGGAGGAGAAGGGGACGACAGAGGATGAGATGGTTGGATGGCATCACCGACTTGATGGACATGAGTTTGAGTAAGCTCCGGGAGTTGGTGTTGGACAAGGAAGCCTGGCATGCTGCAGTCCATAGGGTCAAAAAGAGTTGGATACGACTGAGTGACTGTACTGACTGAAGAAAGGTCAAAGACTTCAGCGATAAATCTTTTTTGTTTTTTTTTTTTGCATGACTTCTGGGAATTTCCTAGATTCCCACAGTTAACAAGGCAACATTATGTTAGTCAAAGTCTGAACAACGTTCCTAGAGGAAATAAACTCATAATTGAAAAGTTTGGGCTATATATAAGGTCTAACTCTAGGCACACTTTAAGGGATAATAATTACAATGGTGAAATATTCTTTTTGGGAAAAAGTGAATTGCCACAAGCCAAGTTTCCTGGATTAGCTAAAATGTCTTCTTTTTGACAGCATTTAGGTCTACAGAATAAATACTCTTCTTTAGAAATGTTTTCTTTTCCTAAAGGATTCTGTGCCAAGAAAAAGTAAAAGCAAGTATGTTAAGTGGCAGAATCCTGAACAGAAAGTATTTAGATAAAGGTGGAACATTTCAGCTGTACAAATTGAGTAACTTGACTATGTCAATTCCATTCGTTCTTCACTCATGCAGAAAACTGGATGGATCTGAGAGAGATTTGCGGGATGTACTCTATGGGCTATCTTGATGGATTAACTTAAGAATCAAAGTTGATAGAAGAGTCAAGATCAATTCACTCTACAGTAATTCACTCAATTGATTAATGGAATTGAACTGTGGCACATTTTCTTGTAAGTTAAGCAGAAACTCCGGAGAAGGCAATGGCACCCCACTCCAGTACTTTTGCCTGGAAAATCCCATGGACGGAGGAGCCTGGTAGGCTGTAGTCCATGGGGTCGCTAGAGTCGGACACGACTGAGCGACTTCACTTTCACTTTTCACTTTCATGCACTGGAGAAGGAAATGGCAACCCACTCCAAGTGTTCTTGCCTGGAGAATCCCAGGGACGGAGGAGCCTGGTGGGCTGCCATCTATGGGGTTGCACAGAGTCAGACATGACTGAAGTGACTTAGCAGCAGCAGCAGTATGATTATATGCCTTATCTTTGAAATTACATCTGATGGGTAAATGATAGCTCCCCTCACTTTTTATTTTTATGAAGGTGAATCCAGAGAGTAAGAATAAATAACTTCTTTGTGAAAATACATTCTTCAGTATTAGACACCAGCCAGTCTCAGCTAATTAATTATTGGGGCGTTCCTACTAGTCTAGTACCATAACCATGAAGTCAGCTGTTAGGGGATCACAGTGAAAAAGGAGTAGAAGAGTAATTTCAAAAAAAAAAAATAAACTTTTCAGGAGGAAAGTACTTTGGCTAATCTTAAACCCAGTTATATATTGCACAAGTCATTCTCAAATCTCAAAAAATAATTAGGCTATTTTGCCCCTGTCATTCACATCTACTAAAGTATAAACATTTTTTCAATGATAACTGTCCCTTAAAATTTTTATAAATCATTTATAATGGCAGAAAATTATTAAGGCATTTGGTCAGCAGAACAGAGGTTAAAATTAATATAAAATATAAATTAAGTTTATGAAAAACACATTACCTTTTTGGTGTCTTGGAAGGAAGAAATATAAAGATAAGCTTTATCGCAGAAATGACAAAATTAGTGATTAGCTGCTCAAAGAATATTTACTAACACACTATATTATCTCAGTAAAGAAAAATGCAACAAAATGCCACTTAAGCAAATATTTGAGAACATAAGGATGCTGATATAGTCATAGCAGCTGAGCTGGGTGAACCAAGGGATTTTTAGCTGTTATTTATGTGGTTGGCAACACTAATTAAGCAATCTGCACAAATGGATCCCCTTCCTCTCCACAGATTTCCAGGAAGTAGACTGAAATCTTCAAGTCTTTTGGTCAAATGAGAGCTGCCACCATGCATGAGGTTTTACTTAAAGATGTCTACTGATCAGGAAAGCATAACACTTCTGTGAACTAGTTTTTGCTTCTGAAAAAAAAGGACCTTGTTTTAACAATCTAGAGAAATGATATAAAAAAGTTGTGAAAAGCTAAACTGTAATTAGCATTTATGACCAGTCACGTTTGTAAGAATTATTGTGGTAAAATTATCAAAATATAATTGATATATTTTTTATTTTTAACATTTTTACTTTGACCCTAAAAACTTTCATGATTTTTTTTTTGTTTATCAGTGGTGATCTTGAAATGATTCTTTTTTTTCTAATTCAGTTTATTTTTTTCTGCATTTGAATTATTGCCTAAAATGTCTAGATTCCCAGGGCTCAATTCGAATTGATTTCAACTAAAGTAGATACTCTATGAATCTAATAAGCTGTGCTGTCATTTTTCTAAAGTGAGGTATGATTTACATATACATTTATTAGTTTATATGCTAGTTTTGGGTATGTAGCATAATAATTCAATATTTATATACATTGTAAAACAATCTCCAAAATAAGATGGATGGAGAGTTATTGCCACAAGATACATCAGCTTCGAAGACCACCTCCACTTCCAAATTGAGTCAGGACCACATCTTCCTTCCACTCATCTTCCTGCCAGCCCAGATCTCTGCTTGTTGTACTCCTACCACCCTCGGGGAAACCATTTTTTCATTATTCCTGAACCAACCAATAATCACCAGGAGAAACAAGCCTGTGACTCCTACATTCTTTCCAAGCTTTATTATCCATGCAAATATAGGTGAGGAGTTCACACACACTAGAGCAATCATGTAAGTGAGAGTCGCTCAGTCGTGTCCTATTCTTTGAGACCCCATTAACTATAGAGTTCATGGAATTCTCCAGTCCAGAATACTGGAGTGGGTAGCCTTTTTCTTCTCCAGGGGATCTTCCCAACCCAGGGATCGAACCCAGGTCTCCTGCCCTGCAGGCAGATTCTTTGTTAGCTGAGCCACAAGGCAAACCCCTAAATTCTGCAGTTGTTATAGTTCCGCCACCAACGAACAGTTTCAGTAAGCCTTCTGCTATGTAGTAGTTTGGGGCTTCCCTGATAGCTCAGTTGGTAAAGAATGTGCCTGCAATTCAGGAGACCTGGGTTTGATCCCTGGGTTGGGAAGATCCCCTGGAGAAGGGAAAGATTAGTCCATGGAGTTGCAAAGAATTGAACACAACTGAGCAACTTTCACTTTCACATGTAGCAGTTTGGAAAATGCAAATAAACCAACAAACAACTTTTCGAAGATGATCTAGAAACTACTCAGATCACTGGCTTTGAATGTAGACAAACTAGGCACAAATCCCAGCGTTTTCAAAGACTCTGTGAATTTAGACAAATAATTTAGGTTCACTGAGCCTCGGTTTTATTAGACTACAATTCTTCCCTTGTAGAGTTGCTATAATAAATGTTTATATAAATGACCAATGGGCAAATCAATAAATGATGCAACATTTCATATTTTTCAACATTTTAAATAAAAAATGTCTTTAAGCTATAACTTGCCTGTTTTTTGAAAGCTCATAGGATCAGGTATGTTGGGATTGGACAGAAATAGGTTTGATAAAGCAAGTATGCGAGTCTTAAATAAGGCTCCAAAGAATTTTTTTTCCTTTTTCTGGGTTTACTCCTACCATGTTGCTATTCTCAGTGTATTATATGAAACTGTGAAAAGCAATGAAGCTTGATTCATTTATAACACACGTGCAAATCTATGGCTTCTGTGGCTAAATTCACCTCCTTTGGACCTCAGTTTTCACAGTGATAAATGGTGATAATACCTAAGTCATACGGTTGTTTGGCTGTTAAACGGATAATGACTGTGAAAGAACTCAGTATATTGCCTGGCCAGTAAATATGTACTTAGTGGAGTATAAATTTGTATTCTAATAATAATATAATAACAAAAATCACTTATTATATATAATATACAGTATTGCAATTTAAGATATTTCAAATCCAAATAACAATACGTAAGATTTAATTAGTGAACCTATTACAGTCTACTAAAATGTCATGCTAATTATAATGTAAATTTGATCTTTTAAAATTGTAATGCTCTTTCATCAAGTTTAAATGTTTCCTTTACTACTGGTGGGAAAGACTTCCAGTTTTGTTTAATTTTTCAAGCAATTATATAAGAGCTATTTTAGAAAACTTTGTTTCCTTTTGAGAAAAATCTATGAGTTTTTCTAAAATAAATGGTTTTAAGTAAACATGTTTGTCTATAATGCTATTGTATATTCAATACATTTCAAATAAATTATGTTAAAAATAAGAAAGCATCCAACTTATCAGTAACTCATATGATGATTTCTAATTACAGACGTAGGTTGTAGGTATAGGGATGAAGTTTTTTTAAAATGTCCTAATAATAGTAGAAAATTAAAGTTTTTATAATGATTTAATGAAGTTGAAAATAATAAACTAACCATGATCACACTAGAGACTTTCGAGCATGCTTAAAGAACTATAGATACTTTAGGCCAATTGTCAGGCTTTTGTTTTGTTCAATGGGTTAAATCTGAGAGGCCAGAACTACATTGCTCTGTGCAACTAGGGGTTTTAGAGGCAGAGAGAAGAAAGAGAAGAGGAGAACTCTTAAGTCAAGAGAAATGAAAGATTAGAGGTTTTGGAGAGAGAACAGAGGTGAGTGGTGACAAATGATGATTTAAATTTTTGCTTTAAAGCATAATGTTAAGACAATAAAGCTTCCAATGTACTTGAAACTGAGTTAATTAGTAGAGGAGCTGAAAAAGGTCTTGAGTAAAGGACGCAGTCAAATTCTGACTATAAATTCTGATTACACTTGCTGGAAGAGAGTAGGACCGAAAAGGAGAACTGTCTAAAGAGCTGTTCCCTACTTAATGCCCCTCCTCTTTACACCCCTCCGCTCTCCATAATCTCTGCTCAACAGTACAGCATCCAGCCCGCACAAACTTCCCCATCACCACCTTCTCCATTCCCAAAATATCTGTCACTCTTCTTACCCCAGAGTTTTCAGAGGCGACAAAACTCCTGTGAACTCTTACACTTATTTATTGCAGTTCATTGCAAAGTAGAATTACAGCAAGGGACTAGGTATTGGGTGTCTGAAAATAAAAGTATAGACATTGAGCAATGGGAGTTCAGGGGGAATATTCCCACATTTACTTTTGCCATTTATCTGTGGATTTTAGATCTTTAAGCTAACAAAGAAAAATATGGTACCACATAATGGATAACATCATTTCATTTATATGAACTCACCAGTAAAATGAGACTTTACTAGAAAAGAGTCAACTCACCTCTACTCGACACTAACAGAGCTCTTACACAGCGCTGAGCAGTAACCTCTGAAGATCCAAAACTGAACATCACACGAGTTCTGCTCTCAAAAAAAACCTATAGGTATTTGTTTTCAACTTAGTAGGCCTTTGTAAATATTTTTGGAATGACCTCATCAGCAATTGTCAATATTTTATCAAGCTCTGTAGTTTTGCCATGCGTAACACATTCTGACTGTAATAGCTTATAATACACAGTGGTTCTCATTGGGTGGAGGATGGTGCACACCTCTAAAGGGGAATATCAGAATTTTAAGGCATGTGTAATTGACATCATATTCTGAATCTCCTCCACTCCCACTCCTATTCCAGCACTGATACTGGTATACTCCTTTTGAATATATATTTTCTCCTCCCATTCTGGGACTTGGAAGGCAGAACATAAATATACTAACTGCAGTAGAAATAAGTTTCAGTTCAGTTCAGTTCAGTTGCTCAGTCGTGTCTGACTCTTTGCGACCCCATGGACTGCAGCATGCCAGGCCTCTCTGTCCATCACTGACTCCCGGAGTTTACTCCCAGAGTTTACTCGTGTCCATTGAGTCGGTGCTGCCATCCAACCATCTCATCCTCTGTCATCCCCTTCTCCTACCACTTTCAAATTTTCCAACATCAGGGTCTTCAAATGAGTCAGTTCTTTGCATCAGGTGGCCAAAATATTGGAGTTTAGATTCAACATCAGGCCTTCCAATGAATATTCAGGACTGATTTCTTTTAGGATGGACTGGTTGGATCTCCCCGAAGTCCAAGGGACTCTCAAGAGTCTTCTCCAACATCACAGTTCAAAAGCATCAATTCTTCAGCACTCAGCTTTCTTTATAGTCCAACTCTCACATCAATACATGACCACCAGAAAAAACATAGCCTTGACTATATGGACCATCGTAGCAAAGTAATATCTCTGCTTTTTAATATGCTGTCTAGGTTGATAATAAGTTTTCTTCCAAGAAGTAAGCATCTTTTAATTTCATGGCTGCAGTCACCATCTGCCCTGATTTTGGAGCCCCAAAAAATAAAGTCTGTAACTGTTTCCCCATCTATTTGCCATGAAGTGATGGGACCAGATGCCATGATCTTTCTTTTCTGAATGTTGAACTTTAAGCCAACTTTCTCACTCTCCTCTTTCACTTTCATCAAGAGGCGCTTTAGTTCTTCTTTGTTTTCTGCCATAAGGGTGGTGTCATCTGCATATCTGAGGTTATTGATATTTCTCCCAGCAATCTTGATTCCAGCTTGTGCTTCTTCCAGCCCAGCATTTCTCATGATGTACTTGGCATAAAAGTTAGAAGCAGGGTAACAATATACAGCCTTGACATACTCCTTTCCCTATTTGGAACCAGTCTGTTGTTCCATGTCCAGTTCTAACTGTTGCTTCCTGACCTGCATACAGACTTCTCAAGAGGCAGGTCAGGTGTTCTGATATTCCCATCTCTTTCAGAATTTTCCACAGTTTGTGGTGATCCACACAGTCAAAGGCTTTGGCAAAGTCAATAAAGCAGAAATAGATGTTTTTCTGAAACTCTCTTGCTTTTTCGATGATCCAGCAGATGTTGACAATTTGATCCTGGTTCCTCTGTCTTTTCTAAATCCAGCTTGAACATCTGGAAGTTTATAGTTCACATACTATTGAAGCCTGGCTTGGAGAATTTTGAGCATTACTTTACTAGTGTGTGAGATTAATGCAATTAATGCAAATGCAATTCAGAATTCTTTGGCATTGTTTTTCTTTGGGACTGAATGAAAACTGACCTTTTCCAGTCCTGTGACCACTGCTGAGTTTTCCAAATTTGCTGGCATATTGAATGCAGCACTTTCATAGCATCATCTTTTAGGATTTGAAATAGCTCAACTGGAATTCCATCACCTCCACTAGCTTTGTTCGTAGTGATGCTTCCTAAGGCCCACTTGACTTGACATTCCAGGATGTCTAGCTCTAGGTTAGTACTCACACCATCATGATTATCTGGGTCGTGAAGATCTTTTTTGTATAGCTCTTCTGTGTATTCTTGCCACCTTTTCTTAGTATCTTCTGCTTCTGTTAGGTCCATACCATTTCTGTCCTTTATTGAGCCCATCTTTGCATGAAATGTTCCCCTGGTATCTTTAATTTTCTTGAAGAGATCTCTAGTCTTTCCTATTCTATTGTTTTCGTTTATTTCTTTGCATTGATCACTGAGGAAGGCTTTCTTATCTCTCCTTGCTATTCTTTAGAACTCTGCATTCAAATTGGTATATCTTTCCTTTTCTCCTTTGCTTTTTGCCTTTCTTCTTTTTCACAGCTATTTGTAAGGCCTCCTCATATAGCCATTTTGCTTTTTTGCATTTCTTTTCCATGGGGATGGTCTTAACCCCTGTCTCCTGTACAATGTCATGAACCTCCATCCATAGTTCATCAGGCACTCTGTTGATCTAATCAGATCTAATCCCTCCCTTGAATCTATTTTTCACTTCCACTGTATAATCATAAAGAATTTGATTTATGTCATACATGAATGGTCTGGTGGTTTTCCCTACTTTCTTCAATTTAAGTCTGAATTTGGCAGTAAGGAGTTCATGATCTATGCCACAGTCAGCTCCTGGTCTTGTTTTTGCTGACTGTATAGAGCTTCTCCATCTTTGGCTGCAAAGAATATAATCAACCTGATTTTGGTACTGACCATCTGGTGATGTCCATGTGTAAAGTCTTCTCCTGTGTTGTTGGAAGAGGGTGTTTGCTCTGACAAGTGCATTCTCTTGGCAAAACCTTGTTAGCCTTTGCTCTTCTTCATTCTGTACTCCTTGGCCAAATTTGCCTGTTACTCCAGGTGTTTCTTGACTTCCTACTTTTGCATTCCAGTCCCCTATAATGAAAAGGACATTTTTTTTTGGATGTTCGCTCTAGAAGGTCTTGTAGGTCTTCATAGAACCATTCAACTTCAGCTTCTTCAGCATTACTGGTTGGGACATAGGCTTGGATTACCGTGATATTGAATGGTTTGCCTTGGAAACGAACAGAGATCATTCTGTCGTTTTGAGATTCCATCCAAGTACTGCATTTCGATGGAGAAGGCAATGGCAACCCACTCCAGTACTGTTGCCTTGAAAATCCCACGGATGGAGGAGCCTGGTAGGTTGCAGTCCATGGGGTTGCAAAGAGTTGGACATAACTGAACGACTTCACTTTCACTTTTCACTTTCATGAACTGGAGAAGCAAATGGCAACCCACTCCAGTGTTCTTGTCTGGAGAATCCCAGGGATGGTGGAGCCTGGTGGGCTGCCATCTATGGAGTCACACAGAGTCGGACATGACTAAAGCAACTTAGCAGCAGCAGCAGAACTGCATTTCAGACCCTTTTGTTGACTATGATGCCTACTCCATTTCTCCTAAGGGATTCTTGCCCACAGTAGTAGACATAATGGTCATAAGTTAAATTCACCCATTTTCGTCCATCTTAGTTTGCTGATTCCTAGAATATCAAAATTCACTCAGGCCATCTCCTGTTTGACCACTTCCAATTTGCCTTGATTCATGGACCTAACATTCCAGGTTCCTATGCAATATTGCTCTTTACAGCATCAGACTTTTCTTCTATCATCAGTCACATCCACAACTGCGTGTTGTTTTTGCTTTTGCTCCGTCTCTTCATTCTTTCTTATTTCTCTACTGATCTCTCATAGCATATTGGGCTCCTTACCTACCTGGGGAGTTCATCTTTCAGTGTCCTATCTTTTTGCCTTTTCATACTGTTCATTGGGTTCTCAAGGCAAGAATACTGAAGTGGTTGGGCATTCCCTTCTCCAGTGGACCACGTACTGTCAGAACTCTCCACCATGACCCATCTGTCTTCAGTGGCCCCACACAGCATGGCTCATAGTTTTATTGAGTTAGACAAGGCTGTGGTCCTCATGATCAGATTGCTTAGTTTTCTGTGATTGTGTTTTTCATCTGTCTGCCCTCTGATGGAAAGGGATAAGAGGTTTATGGAAGCTTCCTTATGGGAGAGATGGGCGGGGCCATGCTCAGTAAATCTTTAATCTAATTTTCTGTTGCTGGGTGAAGCTGTGTTCCCTCCCTGCTATTTACCTGGGATCAAACTAGGGTGGAGGTAATGACGAAAATGGCAACCTCCTTCAAAAGGTGCCATGCATGTACTTACTGCTACACTCAGTGCTCCCAACCCCGCAGCAGGCCACCACTGACTCACACCTCTCCACTAGAGACTCCCAAACACTCCTGGGAAAGTCTGGGTCAGTCTCTTGTGGGATCACTGGTCCTTTCTCCTGGGTCCTGGTGCACACAAGATTCTGTTTATGCCCTCCAAGAGTCTATTTCCCAGTCCTGTGTAAGTTCTGGCAGCTCTATTGTGGGGTTAATGGCGACCTCCTCCAAGAGGGCTTATGCCATACCAAGTCTGCTGCACCCAGAGCCCCTGTCCCTGTGGCCAAGCTGACCCATACCTCCACAGGAGATGCTCAAACACAGTTCTGTCTCTGTGGGGTCCCTGGGTCCTGGTGCGCACAAGGTTTGTTTGAGCCTTCTGAGCATCTCTGGCGGGAATAGGGTTTGATTCTAAACATGAATGAGGTGGTTATACTTGGAGAAGGCATTTTCATGGAGTTTTGGTTGATAGGTAAGATTTTAATAAGCAAAGTGAATGAGAGGGTCCAAGAAGTGCATTACATGAGGGGGAAAGAACAGGATAAAGGTACAGAGAGAGTCCACTGACTTTTTCAGAGGAGAAGGCAAACATTCCAGGGTAGAGACATGTGCTCCAAGGTGATATTTTATAGCACAGAATTATCAAGGTACACACTGCTACTCCCTGGTCCAGTTTGCCAGTGTGAAGCTGGCTCAGATCCTAATCAGTTCTTGGCTTGCCTTGACCATGAGCTGATCGTGTCCCACACTCCCCTTCATGTCCTCCATATTAATTCAAAAACACAGAAGTGTTCTATTTTTGAACTACCTCTACACTGGAGATAAGTCAATTGAACTTTTAAAAAACAAAGTAGTCCTATTGATGCTAATATGCTGCCAGGGTTGAAAACAACTGAGTCATGTCTTGACAATAAATGAGTGAGTGAATGAATGAGTAACAAAAAAGCACATACTCACTGTGTGAACTGTTCCTTAAGCTTTTCGAGGGTTAAGTGGCTTTTGTGAATGCCACCTCTTAGAACTTTATAATTCTGGTCTTCCAAAGGTTCCATTCAACCAAACGCATACTCTTGTTCTATTGCACTAATAATATAATGTAGAATGCTAGCTGAAGAGATTAAATTAGAAATAAGATCAATACAATAAATGTATAATAGAATACATAATTTAATTTACTCACAATTTAAAATATGACTTAAAAATTACTAGCAAGATCTCATTTAGACTGGCAATTACACTTTTGAACCATAATTAGAGAGAAAATGAGAGTGAGCTCTAGTTTTTGTCTCTGAAAGACTTTGCTTCCCTCTGCTTGTTTACTTGTCCCTTCTGACATATAAAAAGTATGCAATATTTTCTCAAAAATAGTCTGGAGATTCACAGTTCTGGGGGTTTAGGAGTTATAACATAAAATATATTATGTTTTATAAAAAGATAATGGAAATGGTAACTGAAATATTTTGTGAACAAATATGTATAAACAACCTTTTATAAGGTTGTAATTATAAATTATTGAATTATAAAGTAATTCAATGCAAAGTAACAAGGACAGGTTTTTGTTCTTTTCAAAAAAATGTATTTTTATTCTCTCTAGGGAACAGATGTAAGCGTGAGGTGCACTATTGGGGACTAATAGGGATTGCTAGCAAATAAAAAAAAATCTAACAAAATTTTATGAGATATGAGTGCAGAGTGATATAGGTGTTTGGGAGTTTAAGTACTGCTGTGTCAATGGTTTGACTGAATTCAACTTCCTAAATATGTCTTAAGATTGCACTGGACCTTACTAGCAAAGAGATGATTCTCTCTCTCTCTTTTTTTAATTGATTTTTCTATGACTAAAAATGTCAGGTTCCCTCCAAAACAATTTTTAAAACTATTAACCCCACTGAAAAACCTCAAAGGACTTAAGCTTAATTTCATTTTGTATTACATGATTCAGTTCATTTAAAACCATTCAAATTAAAAGAAAAATGAAACTTTGATATTTTTTTCCTGCAAAGTAGTGCAAAACACTTGATAAATGTTAATTGAGTAATATTGTTTTAAATGAAGTCACTTTAACAATCACTTTATTTTTAATTTCGCTTCTGAAACAACTACAAAAGCTGTTTGCCTTGTTGCACTGATGCTGTGAACTATTAACTTATCTGGTTTTGTTCCTATTTACTGGTCACCAAGGTCCTTGCTCATTCAGACAAGCAAACATAGGTATTATTACTGAAGTACCCAGAAACAAGGCATATATACTCTTAGCCTTCAGACTCAAAAGCCATATCCGTGTATGGGACAAAGTTTCTTGAAAAATACTTAGTCAAGTTCTTTACTTCTCCACTCATACCTCCAGAAGATCCAGGTTTCTCATTTCATGGACACGGACTGAGGTTTTTACCAAGAATAACAAGAAAGTTAAGGGTAGCCTTCAGATTAGAGGTGGGAAAGGTTTGAGTCATTGTTCCAGTGGCAATTTTTCCCATTCCTATGGGACTGAAGGAAAATGGGAGAGGGAAGAGAATTGAAAAGTACAAGAAAGCTAGAAACTTACAGCCTCTGAGACAGGACCCTGGGCTTAGCCAGGCCTGTCACATTTGGGGTTATTTCTAAGTGGGAAAGTATAAAAGATTTAAGAAATAAAATCAGGCATCTACAAGTAAAGGAGAACTTTGTCTCCTCAGAGTGCCCATATCTGGAATTTTGCAAGGTGGAAGCAAGGTAGATGCTCTCAGGTGCAAGGCTTAGGTAGAGTTAGCTATATGCAAGTGAGAGAAAACGTCCGGAAAAGCAGTTTTCAGTCATATGTGAGGAAGAGCAGCCTGTCCTCTAGGCCTGAGAAGCATCAAAAGTAAAGAAGAATGAGAGTGAGCAGACTGCGAGAGCAAAGTGTTGCTGGCCCATAGTGATAGAAATGAGGGATTCACGGTCAGAAGCAGGAGCTAATAGCTTGAAACAGATGGGAGGATATCGGTCTGGAAGGATGAGAGGGAGAGTGTCCAGAAGTCAAACAAGGACTGTGCTTATCCCAAACCCATAACACTTCATTAGTCTCTGGGGACTTTGATGCCAGCTAAAGAAGAAGGAAAAGGAGGTAAAAAAAATCTTAATTTTTCCTCCCCAATATCCTACATTTACCAAGCTTGTGTGTGTGTCTGTATTAGTTGCTCAGTTATGTCCAACTCTTTGCAACTCCATGGACTGTAGACCACCAGGCTCCTCTGTTCATGGAACTCTCCGGGAAAGAATACTGGAGTGAATTGCCATTCCCTTCTCTAGGGGATCTTCCCAACCCAGGGATCGAACCCAGACCTACCCACACTATGTGGGTAGATTCTTTACTACCTGAGCCATTAGGGAAGTGCTTGCCAAGCTTACTCTGATTCCATTAAAACATTTAAATAAGTTTATGCACACAAGCTTTCTATAATCATGCAACAAAGGGACTTCAGCTAGAAACTATGCTTGGTCACAGAAAAAGAATGGAAGTTGCATTATTTGTGCACCCACTTTGTGGACTAAGAAATAGTATAGTTGTATACTATTTATTAAATAAAAACTTAAACACTTATAGTTTTAAAAATCTGTACAGTATTTGGATACATTTTTTTCTGCCTCATGTTGTCTGTCAGGATCCAAAAATCTTTGCTGAAATAGACAACAGCTATTTGGGTCATCTTGGATAATTCTCACAATATGGCATTGAGTGGAAAACTATACATAAATGAATATAAATGACATGATTCCATTTTCACCAGGTTTTCAAATAAGCAAAACTAAGCTATGCATTGTTTAAAGTTACACAAATAGGAGTAACAGCTTTAAAAAAAAGAGAGAAAAGATATAATTGTCACAAAATTCAGGGTAGTGATTAGATAGTGGGAGGGAGAGAAGGAAAGAAATGATCAGGAAGGACTTACAGAACTACTAATCCATGGAAATATTCTATTTCTTGGCCTAGATGGTAGGTTTTCTCTCTCCTTCCCATCTTTTTTCTTTTGCTCCTTCTTCCTCCCTTTGTCCCCCCCTCTTCTGCCTCCTATTTTTCTTTCACCATATAATTGCTTGAGTTTCAAATTTGTGACAGCTACTGTTCTCACATCTTGGGATACATCAGTGATCAAAGCAAACATCCCTGTCCTCACCAACCTTATTTTTATTGGGAAAAAGACACTTGATGCAAAGAATTGACTCATTGGAAAAAACCCTGATGCTGGGAAAGACTGAAGGTGGGAGAAGAGGGGGACAACAGAGGATGAGATGGTTGGATGGCATCACCAACTCAATGGACATGAGTTTGAGTAAGCTCTGGGAACTGGTGATGGTCAGAGAAGCCTGGTGTGCTGCAGTCCTTGGGTTGCAAAGAGTCAGACACAGCTGAGCAACTGAACTGAACTGAACTGAAAACACCCTGATAATGGGAATGATTGAGGGCAGGAGGAGAAGGGGGCAACAGAGGATGAGATTGCTGGATGGCATCATTGACTCAGTAGACATGAGTTTGAGCAAACTCTGGATGTAAAAGACAGGGAAGCCTGGTGTGCTGAAGTCCATGGGGTCACAAGGAGTCGGACATGACTGAACAACAATGACAACAAGAGAGACAATAAAAATTAAAGCTAAAAAGTCAGTTATTTATAGGCTAGAGAGTGATGTGTTATGGGAAAATAGTTGGTGAGGATTATCAGGGGGCAAGGGAGGAACATGGATGGAATTTGAAGATTTTTTTCCAGGGGAGGAGTAATTCATTGAGAAGGTGACAACTGAAGCTGGACTTGAAAGCAGAGAGGGAGAAGGAGGGAGGGACATTTCTAAAAAAGATTCTGGTGAAAGCTCTTAAAGCCAAAGGGTATCTGACAGGTAAGAAAGGAAACAAAAGAACAGTGTGGAGGTTAGCGTGGCTGGAGTAAGGAAGCATGTGAGAAGAGACGTGGAAACTGAATCAGCAAGATGAAGGAGGTGAAGGCAGATCATATAAAGCTTTAAAGGTAGTAGCATACTGCATCAAAACCCAATTGTTACATTTTAGAAAATTTACAAGCTATTTGTTAAACCGACTTATTCTTAAAAGTAAAATATATAAACTTACAATTAAATAAATTGTATTCAAAACAAAGGTGGTACTTAGAAACCATCATGTGATAATTATTTTGATACATTTTACCATTATCTATATCATAAGCTTAATTATTTCTGCCATTTCCAAAACAGGCCACAGTGGGAATATTCACACCATGGATATTATCAAACCTTCCAGACTGGGGCTTGCTTTCTTGTTTTATTCCTGTCTAAAATGGTGGAGATAATGATAAAAATAAAGATTGACTTTAAAAGTGTGTCATGTCTACAGTTGCTACATTATAAATAGTACAAAATATTGAGGGAATTTCCCCCCACTCTTCAAATACTATTATCCAATTAAACGACAAAGAAGTCATTTGCATCTCTGATGAACAAGTGAAGTTGAATATGCCTTTCATGTTTTTTTAAATTCAGACATGTATTTCTGTACATTCATCTTCCTTCTTGACATAAATAAAAAATCAGTCTGAATGACACCCATTTGTCAGTTGCAACCATAAGTTGACAACAGACACAAGAGTTTGTCAAAAATTGCTGAAAGTATTCTGAGAGAATCAATTAGCTATACAGAATTTATAAGACTATTGTATATTAGTACTTATAAATTATGTATTATACATCCTTTATAGTAATAAACTTATATAATAATAATAAACATATATGTATACATGTACATATGTGTGTGTATATACATACATTTTTGAGCTAATTGTTAAATTTTGCTAGCATACTATTTCATGTATGTGTATGCATGCTAAGTCACTTCAATCATATCCGACTCTTTGTGACCCTATCAACTGTAGCCTGCCAGGGTCCTCTGTCCATGGGTTTCTCCAGATAAGAATACTGGAGAAGGTTGCCATGACCTCCTCCAGGGGATCTTCCCCACCCAGGGATCAAATCTGGGTCTCTTGTCTCTGGCATTGGCAGGTGGGTTCTTTACACTAGCACCACCTGGGAAGCCCACTATTACTTACAGGCCACTATAATGACTGTCTAACCATGAACTTCCTGATGTGCAAGCTGGGTTTAGAAAAGGCAGAGGAACCAGAGATCAAATTGCCAACATCCGCTGGATCATGGAAAAAGCAAGAGAGTTCCAGAAAAACATCTATTTCTGCTTAATGGACTATGCCAAAGCCTTTGACTGTGTGGATCACAATAAACTGTGGAAAATTCTGAAAGAGATGGGAATACCAGACCACCTGATTTGCCTCTTGAGAAATGTGTATGCAGGTCAGGAAGCAACAGTTAGAACTGGACATGGAACAACAGACTGGTTCCAAATAGGAAAAGGAGTTCATCAAGGCTGTATATTGTCACCCTGCTATTTAACTTATATGCAGAGTACATAATGAGAAACGCTGGACTGGAAGAAACACAAGCTGGAATCAAGATTGCCAGGAGAAATATCTATAACCTCAGATATGCAGATGACACCACCCTTATGGCAGAAAGTGAAGAGGAACTCAAAAGCCTCTTGATGAAGGTGAAAGTAGAGAGTGAAAAAGTTGGCTTCAAGCTCAACATTCAGAAAACGAAGATCATGGCATCCAGTCCCGTCACTTCATGGGAAATAGATGGGGAAACAGTGGAAACAGTGTCAGACTTTATTTTTCTGGGCTCCAAAATCACTGCAGATGGTGACTGCAGCCATGAAATTAAAAGACGCTTACTCCTTGGAAGGAAAGTTATGACCAACCTATATAGCATATTGAAAAGCAGAGACATTACTTTGCCAACAAAGGTCCGTCTAGTCAAGGCTATGGTTTTTCCTGTGGTCGTGTATGGATGTGAGAGTTGGACTGTGAAGAAGGCTGAGCGCCAAAGAATTGATGCTTTTGAACTGTGGTGTTGGAGAAGACTCTTGAGAGTCCCTTGGACTGCAAGGAGATCCAACCAGTCCATTCTGAAGGAGATAAGCCCTGGGATTTCTTTGGAAGGAATGATGCTAAAGCTGAAACTCCAGTACTTTGGCCACCTCATGCAAAGAGTTGACTCATTGGAAAAGACTCTGATGCTGGGAGGGATTGGGGGCAAGAGGAGAAGGGAATGACAGAGGATGAGATAGCTGGATGGCATCACTGACTTGATGGACATGAGTCTGAGTGAACTCCGGGAGTTGGTGATTGACAGGGAGGACTGGCGTGCTGCGGTTCATGGGGTCGCAAAGAGTCGGACACGACTGAGTGACTGATCTGATCTGATTAAAATAATGTATACTTTCTTTAACTTATAAATACTACATATATGTTTTTATATATTCTTTTGCAATATGCTGTATCTCACAAAATCTTAAAAACCCTGAACACTAAATAACTTAAGAAATTCTATGTAAACATTAAGGAAACTGAATCAGCAGATAAAAACTAACCCACAAATAAAACACTGAGCTTAATGGTATTTTAAAGGTAGTCCTACCAATTTCACTTAAAGTCAAGAATTTTCAAACTCCAACTCATTTTATAAGGCTACTGTAATCTCAGTACTAAAACTAGACAAGGTCAGTATGAGAAAGGGAAACAACAGCTAATCTCATCCACAAATATAAATTTTATAATGCAAGCCAAAGTAACATATATATATATATATCTTACAAAGGTAATACATAACAATTAAGTTGAGTTTATCCAAGAAACATAAGGTAGTTCAACATTAGAAAATCTATGAATATAATTCACTGCATGAACTAATTAAAAAGAAAAATCATGTGAATTATTTTAAAAAGCTACAGAAAAGACATTTGTTAAAACTAAATGTTTTATTTCAAATTTATTTTCTTAATATTGATGGGAATATAATTAACCTCATAAAGAGCAGATCAAAGAAATTAAGGTATATCAAACCATGCTGAAACATTAAACATCTTCCTTTAAATTCAGAGACAAGCTGAATGCCATCATTCCTTCCATTTCAGATCATTCTAGATAAACTCGCTAGTGTAGTTGTCTCAAAAGAAACAATCATAAAAGGTATACATTTGGAGAAGAAAAAACTGTCCTTTGTAGAAGTGCCTGTGTGTGCCTGCTAAGTTGCTTCAGTCATGTCTGACTCTTTGCAACTCTATGGACTCCTCTGTCCATGGGATTCTTCAGGCAAGAATACTGGAGTGGGTTGCCATGCCCTCCTCCAGGGATTTGTAGAAGAAAAGTATACAAAGGCAAATTGTATTTCTATACACCTGCAAGAAATACTTGTTCACAAAGCAATAAAAATATAAAGTACTGATGGGAAGTCCAACAAACTATATTCAGGAATTTTAAACATAGTATTATTAATCATAAATATTAAGTGATTACATAATATATTACATGCTTAGTAGGGTACCTAACATCTAATATCACTAACAAATATTTTCTGTCATCATTACTATTGTTATTATTACCAAAGAAAAATAAGTTTTCTGCTAAACATGAAAGAAGACATAAGAATGATAAGATAGATTTAAATAGGATGAATTAATATTATAAAGATGACAATTCCCCCAAATTTATATCAAAGAGATTCTAATAAAAACTCCATTATTTTCCTTTTTTTGGTGGAGCATATGAACTACTAAGCCAAAGTAGGTTTCAAAAGTTTCAGATGATTGGTACTATACTGAACACGTTCTACGCCTCTAGAGCAACTACGTAGGGAATATGTCACAAAAAGAAACTAGAAAGCACTGGTATGTTTGACATTTTTAATAGATATTCTAAAACGTCACGCTTGCCTTAAGCTAGCTCTAGGTTTTCTTCTGGTTCTAAACAGCTGTGATTTGCACACAATGCGACTCCAGGAGCGTCTCGGTTCTCACGGTGCCTCCTTTTCCACTTCTTAATCTTCTTTGTGCCTAGTGTTTTGGGGTTTGAATCAATATCAAATAAGTCATAAAATTACTCAGTACCGTAAGAAAAACAGTGCATTCCATTCCAGACTGACCACCCAGATTTCACCCTGGGACATAACTAGTTTTTCTCAAGTACACATTCTCTTTGAGAAGACAGGAAAGAAAACAGATCTGGGATTCATTTATGGTTTTAGTTTTAGTGGACCTAGGTCAGTTTGGAATTCTCACGTCTAAAGAGAATCCAGACTCTTAGGTAACTTAAAAAAGCAACTCTTTTGCTTCGAGGGAGAACAGATATTTGTGTTTGCCACTTGGGGCTGTTCTAAACAAAATCTAATCTACTCCTCCATCTCAGCTTCAGACACAGGCATTGTTCATGACATAGGAAGGCAGGTCACCAGTGAAAATGAGTTACTCTTATGTGGCACTTTATAAACTACACATTTCTTTTCTGTAAAGGATTTTCTTGGTGGTTAATTGGAAGTATCTCTCATCCACTGGCCATCAAATGTACTCTTTTTCTCATTTCCTTGATGCCTTGTTCTCAATGCTGCACTATAGACATTCAGAATTCTGGGGCATAAATGGAGACTGGTCAGAATTTATGGGAATGTCTGCTCCTTCATTAGGAAAGATATGATTTTCCCAATAATAACATTTATTGAGGGTAGGAAAAGTTATGTGATTTGTCTGAAAATCCACAGGTAGAAATAGAAAAGTGACTCTCTCCACCATTTCCCTCCACATGCCTCAGTAGAAAGACAGCCACATACTCTTAAAATCTTCTGTCTGCTCTTGAGTAGTACAGAAGAAGGTAGAGATTGGGCAGAGACTTAAGATGCTAAGGAAGGCTGAATAGATAATGAACGCGTTTACTCACTCTAAATGGATACCTTTAACCAAAACGAGTTTGGGATGGAAGAAAGCATTTTTTTCCTTTTTGTGTTTGCCATTCAAGGGCTTTACTTTTTGAAAATTCCCTGTATAAAAAACGAATGTGTAAAAATATAAAGATAGAGCTACCATATGACTCTGCAATCCCACTCCTGGGCATATATCCAGAGAAAAACATGATCCAAAAGGATACATGCACCCCAATGTTCACTGCAGCACTGTTGACAATAGCGAAGACATGGGAGCAACCTAAATGTTCCCGAGGAATGGCTAAAGACGATGTATGCAATGGAATACCACTCAACCATTAAAAAGAATGAAATAATGTCATTTGCCCCAACATCGATGGACCTAGAGGTTGTCGTACAGAATGAAGTCAAAGAAGAAATATTGTACAACATCCCTTATATATGGAGTCTAAAAATAAATAATACAGATGCACTTACAAAAGAGAAAGAGATGCACAGACTTAGAGAATGAACTTATAGTTGCCAGAGGAAAGGACGAGGGAAGGAATAGTTAGAGAGTTTGGGATGGACATGTACACACTGTTACATTTAAAATGGATGACTAACAAGGATCTACTGTTTAGCACATGGAACTCTGCTCAATGTTATGTGGCAGCCTGGATGGGAGAGGAGATATCTGGGGGGAAATGAATACACGTATATATAAGGCTGAGTCCCTTCACTCTTCACCTGAGGCTATCACATTGTTAATCAGCTATACCTCAATACAAAATAAAAAGTCTAAAGTTTAAAATAGGTTTAAAAAAGGAATGAATTTTCATACAACATTCTTTAACAGATGTTCTTAGATCCTGAATTGAACTTATTGAAAGAAATTATTCTTTTTAAAAGTGTTTTATTGATGACCCAGGAGCTACCTACCATGGAACCTAGTCATCCATACCATCCACGGCTCTAGGATTAGTGGGATGTTTTTGAGATAACTATGAAATATAGTTTCAGAGGTAGCATGAAAGTGAAAGTGAAGTCTCTCAGTCATGTCCGACTCTTTGCGACCCCATGGACTGTGGCCTACCAGGCTCCTCCATCCGTCCATGGGATTTGCCAGGCAAGAGTTCTGGAATGGGTTGCCATTTCCTTCTCAAGGGGGATCTTCCTGACCCAGGGATCGAACCTGGGTCCTTTGCATTGTAGGCAGACACTTTTACCATCAGAGCCACCAGGGAAGTCCAGAGGTAGCATAACGATGATTAAACATTTGCTCAGAACCTTGATGTTTAATTAATATTCCAAAGTTCTCAGCATCATATAACCTGATTTTTTTCATCTTAATGCAATTATAATAAGGAAACCTTCATCTTCAGTATATTTCAGACCAGAGGTGATGGCAATGGGAAATTACAATGGCAGTATCTGATACACACTGACTTCAAAACAGAAGACTGTTTTTGTTGCTGTGTTTTTGCAGCAGATCACATTTAAAAATCTTTTATTATGAAATACTCTATTCATAAAAATGGATTATATATATATATAAAGCATGTATGTTAGGCATAACCAAATGAACATCGGTGTTCACTTAGAACTCAACTAAAGAAATAAAATATTACTAACTCCTAAATAAATTCTCCATCCTTTCCCTAGAACAATGATGAATATTTTCCCCTATCATTCTTTAGTGTGTATTCTAAAACCTATTATTCAGTTTTCAGTTTTGTAAACTTTCTATAAATGGTGTCTTGCTATATTACACAGCAGCTGCATATTTTGCTTAATATTATTTGTCTTTCATCCCTGTTAATATTCACGATGAAGGTTTATATTAACAGCTGTATGAACATGAATAAGAATCACAGTTTATGAATCCATTTTGCCACCGTTTTTAGGTTTTTTGCACTCATGAACAATGCTGCAATGAATGTTTTATGTCTTCTGATGCACATGAGCAAAAGCCTCTCTAAGGTAAAAACATACAAGTGAGATTTGGGGGAAATATAGCATTGCATCCTCAGCTTTGCTAGAGAATGCCAAAGTGTTCTGCAAAATGATTATAGAAATTTACTCATACACGGTTAACATTTAAGAAAACCGAAAACTGGCATTATTCTCGACTCTTCTCTGGATTTCACATGGCACATCTAATCTATTAACAAATTCTCCCAGTTCTACTTTCAGAATATATCCAGAATCCAATCTCTGTGCTGTCCCTTCCCACTCGTGCCTATTGGATCAGGTATCCACAGTTTAGACACTGTCCCTCCACCACTATTACCCGTAACGAGCCCACATCTTTGTTCTGGGTCATGAACAGCAGCTTCTTGCCTCCTTCTCACCACTCTCATTTTTACGTAACAAACATAATAGTTTCCATTCTGTAGTCAGAGCAATCCTTTTAAAATTTCAGTTTGTATCATTTTAGTTTTCTTCTTTAAAATATATTGGGTTTCCTTTCTCTCTTGGACCCAAACCAATGACGCAGCATCACGTTACCATCTACCACATGTCTACATTATTCCCACTTGCCTAATTTCCCTGTTTCATTCGCCTCCTGTTATTTCTTGCATGTCAGCCAAGCTCCACCCCCCAGTGCTGGTCATTTCCTCTGTCTGAAAACTTATTTCCCAACCCCTTATACCAGACCTCCTCATAGGTCTTTCTAACCTCCTTCATGTATTTTGACATTATTACCTTCTCAGTAAAATCTTTCCTATGCACCTTATTTAAAATTGTAATCTTGCTCCTAAGTTGAATTCTTTCATGAAGGTAAGTGTCTCTAGGTTTTTTGTTTTGTTTTGTTTGTTTTTTACTGTACTCCTAATTCCTAGAACACATAGCAGAAGCACAGTAAGGAATAAGTACAATAATAAAAGCCAATTCATGTAATGGCTACTATTTCAGGTACCTGTAAGAAAATTATATAAATCAACTTATTTAATTTTCCCAAAACCCATGTGGAGAGAGAGGACTTCAGTTGGCCTGCACAGAAAAGAAGCACAGCATTGGAAAACATGGACAAAAGCAATTATTCCATCACACTGGAAATTAATCAAGGCAACACGACACTTTGAGAAGCATTTATTCTTGAAAAATTCCTGGAGATTCTGGTACAAACGGCAGGAATCTGGACCTTCTTGCCTGGAACTGCTCTCAACCTCCCCCACCAACACCAGCTTGAGAATGGAAACCAGCTTTGCTGTCACAGGTAGATGCAATTTGTTGGGATAAGACAGAAAAAACAAAACAAAACAGTTTCTCCAATATAAAGTGGTGGATTTAGTTTAGAACAAATGTGGAAACCCCACATTTGCAAGCTTGAGATTGTGGTCCAAGTTTGGAGTAACTGCTAAACCATCAGGATTTAACAAAAAAAATTCCCAGCAATCAAATAGACCTGGAAGGTCTGATATAGCTCTCCTATGGTTATCTGAGGAACATATCTGGCTGGCAGAGGAAGAACCTTGGAGGGGTCTTCCTGCACGAGCTTGATTTTTCAAAACAATGTTAAAAAGACGTTGTCCTCTTGAATTTCAAGATGTTTTAAATTTTAATTACTAAATATAAAGTCTATTTCTAAAACTTTTAAAAATAAAATATCAGTTAAAAATTGTTTTAAGGTTTTTCTGTTGTTTGGTGGAAAGGTAAACTTACTGGTTAACTTTTCTGTTATTTACTATTGATTATTGATTACTATTATTATTAGATTTAACATTTTCTAATTATGAAAATAATAGGAATAGAGTACAAATATTTCAAATGATAAAGAAATATATTGGGATAAAAAAGAAACCTCAAGCAGTAAGAATGAAGGCCACACAAGTGGGAAAACAAAAATAGTAGATTAGGAATGTTCCTCTGAATTTAAAAAGTGGATGGATACTGAATTTTCTTGAATGTTCTTTCTGCATCTCTTGAGGTCTTATATGTTTCTTCTTTTATCATTAAGATGATGAGTGCAGTAATAGAATTTTTAAATGTAAAACCAAATTTGCACTTCTGGCATAAACCCAATGTGGTAGTAAATTCAGTCTGCAAACCCATGACTTCAGTAAACAGATGCCCTCAGGAGAGATCCTGTCTCTAGAGTTTCTTTATTTCTCTGAACTTCTGTTTTATCTTTATTTGAACAGGTCCTATGGGTGCCAGGTCTTCCCTGGTGGCTCAGATGGTAAGGCATCTGCCTGCAGTGCTGGAGACCTGGGTTCAATCTCTGAGTCAGGAAGATCCCCTGGAGAAGGAAATGGCTACCCATTCCAGTATTCTTGCCTGGAGAATTCCACGGACAGAGGTGCCTGGTGGGCTACAGTCCATGGGTTCGCAGAGTCAGATACAACTAACACTTTGATTTTCACCACGGGTGCCAATTTCTTTTCAGCAATATTTCATCCAGCATTGCTAGTTGTTTTTCACCATATTTCTTTAAGTTTATCTAGTTTACCATTGCATTGGAAATAGAAACCAAGTATGTAATTTTATAAATAAAATTTAACGTAAGTTTCTTTATTCAAACGAATGCTCTACATAAGTACCCTTGGAAATTATATTATTAAAATGCTCTATGATTTTAATTTGCTTAAAGCCAGACTTCCTATGTTCAAATCTTGGTTCTACATTTTATACCTGCAGGACTGAGTTATTATTACTCAATGTCAGAAATGTAAGTTGAGAACTTCATGCAAATCTAAAATTTACCTCTGTATGCAACACAATAAAGTTTATTAGAAAGAGAGCAATTGTAGTACTTAATCCAATTCTGACACAGAGCTTCCTTTATTACAAATAGATTCTAAGTGATGGATTGATGTTTGGGGTTCACTGTTTATTTTAGTTAAAACTTTCTTAGAGAAGAGTGCATTTTGGTCAATTGAATTATTGGATTTGTTGAATATAAATATTTCAACTCATATTATTTTATATGAATATAAATATTTCAACTCATATTATTTTAACTCATATTCAACTCAAATATTTCATACTTTCTTGAAAGATATGGGACAGTATAATAGCATGCAGTGGGAAAAACCTTGGGTAGAGAATCAGTTTTGACTCTAGCACTTAGAAGCTGTATGATCTTCTATCTCCAGACTGTAAAATGAGCGTAATATTTTCCACTTCAAAAGACAGTTGTAAAAGGAAATAGGATAATACATGTAAAATGCCTGGTACATAGGAGGCGTTTCAGAAATCTTGTTTCCCTCCTGTCTTCTATTTCTGAGAATATGTTCATTTGTTTTCCCTTCTGAATAAACAGATTCAAAGCGAAGTTTATTCATTCACTCTTTGATTCAAAAACACATTCAATAAATAACTTTAAAGCACCTATGATACGCCAGGGACATATTTCTTCAGTAGCAGATTACAAATGACCTTTCTAACTCATTAGTGAAACTGTCAGCCAAAGAAATAACTTAGTAAAACTGAAAAAAAAAAAAATCTCTGACACAAAGTCTTGCTTTCCTAGTGTAACACAAAATCTATTTGGAAAGCTGAAACACAGGATCAAAAGCACCTCTAGAAATGGACAGGAGGATGCTATGCCATGTAAAACTTTGCTACTCTTTCATTGTCCCAGCCTTCCTTCACATCCACTTCACTGTCACCCACGTCAATACCTCTACAGCCTACATGGCACACACAGAGCAGAATTTCTTTATATTTAACAGTCAAACCAATTTTCTTATGAATAGCCAAATTATAAATACCTCTAAGAGCTTTCATATTTTGTAAAAGAGGAAATCTAGGGAGAAACACAATCCAGCATCTCAGAGGAGGCATTAGGACAGGGAGGGATGGAGGAAGGCCTCATAAACTGTACCTTGAGCAGCTAACTCTTTCCACCTCTCTTTGTTCTGCTGGATGATGTCCACCAGGCTGTTTTTGAAGCTCTTCAGGTCCACGCTGGCAAGGGAGTAGTCGGGGGAGTAGGTTCCATCATTGGTGGTGCCTTTCATATTTGATCGTCTAAAGGAATCAGCAACATGAGATAACATATAGATTATTGAGCTAATAGTAACACCAAAGAAACCAGAAAATGCCAAGGGCAGAATATGAGACGAGGAAGCAAAGCCTGAAACACTTTACAAAACCAGCTGGAGAAGCAGGAAAGGCAGCAGCTTAGGCCCAGTGCTGCTCACCTTCCTCCCCTCGTGGACAGGGCCAGAGCAGCAGGTCATAATCCCATAGCATGTGTTATGGGGTGGGGATGGCAGTGGGTGAGGCCTAAAGAGAGGAGCAGAATCTTGAGACAAGCTGACTTAGTCGTGAGGCCACTGGTGAACATCACAAAAGAGACACCAGGTGTCTCTGGAGTCAGATAACCGTCCCTGCCCCTCCTTCCATCATTTGATCGCCAGGCTAACCTGGATCTTTCTCAGGTAGAACATCCCCTCTGTTTCTTCACTAGGGCAACATTTAAGGACCCTGTTGGTATGTTATTAGGAACAGCTATGTGTTTATATGGGAGAAGGCAATGGCTCCCCACTCCAGTACTGTTGCCTGGAAAATCCCATGGATTGAGGAGCCTGGTAGGCTGCAGTCCATGGGGTCGCTAAGAGTCAGACACGACTGAGCGACTTCACTTTCACTTTCCACTTTCATGCATTGGAGAAGGAAATGGCAACCCACTCCAGTGTTCTTGCCTGGAGAATCCCATGGATGGAGAAGCCTGGTAGGCTGCAGTCCATGGGGTCGCACAGAGTCGGACACGACTGAAGTGATGCAGCAGCAGCAGCATATGTTCATATGGGCAAGAATTTAGCATAATTTTTCTGCAACTGGACGTTTTAAATAATATCCTTTAACACATTTACCAATAAAAAAAATCTAGATTGAAATGTTTTAAATTGTATATAAATGGACTTTACTATTACACATTATCCAGATCAATTGTATTCATGTCATCTAAAAGGCTAACTTTGAAGTAGGCATCTTTCTAGATATACAAGTGGGCTGTACAACACAATTCCCCTCTCCCAACTGCTTACCATGATTGGATATGTTAATATATCCAGGATATAACTCATACATTTCAATAAAAATTAAAATAATATTTATTCTCCTGAGTACTGAATACGATTCTGTAATACTCCTTAGTATTAAACTTGGATATTTTTTCTTGATTAGGAACATCAAGTTCCTAATTTCAAAGGCAGATGCAATATATTATAGAGCCATTAGGTGGCAATACTACCTAGTAATTCTTCTAAGAATTTCCTGCTTAATGTAAGGAATAATAAAGATAATTATAAGTAAAAGAGAAAAGACACATAAAAGGAAAACAATCAAACCTGCTTGCTCCATAGGAAGGAGTTTTGGTTTTCGAGTCTTCCTCTATAAGAGGAATAATAATTTTCTCTGTTGAGTCTGTCAGAAGAGAAAATGTTGGTTCTACTATGAAATCAATGAAACCTACAAAAGCAAAAACATAAATAAATATCAATAAAGTCAAGTGTTATAATTTCCTAAATTCTAAATTAGTAATAATTCAGTCTCTAATGCTCCTGATAGCAATTTTCAACTACAATGTTGGCTTAGTTTACCCCTTGCAATTAATTTTAATCCAATAACACAATCTTTAGGAGAGTTTAACTGCTCTACAAAATCCTCTCTCAAGCAGTGAAAATGGGATACAATTTAAACTTGCTAGCTCAAGTGTACTGTTTCCTGTTAATATTCAGCCTCATATTATTGTTAACAATAATTTCAGACTAACCAGAGTCTATTTGTTTTTCGCTGTTAATGAGAGGGATCACTCTCCTTTCTACAAAATCTTCACTTGTTTGTTGAATTTTGTTATTGACTAACAAGAAATAATATCCAAACTCCAAAGAAACTAAATAGTTGAAATGTTTTTTCAAGCCACAGAAAGGCAACCACTTTTTTTTTTTTTCTCATACTATATCAGTCAGAGCTTTCTGTCAGTGAGATAATATTTCATATAGCTGTTTATTATTCTCAGGATATAAAATGTTAGTTCACAGAGCGTGGGTGTATTCTGTTAAATCTGTCAGGGAACAGTAACATCTCTGGGAGACAGCATTAATCCCACCACTTTGAGTTGTCAGGACTGCATAAAGACTTTCACATTTACAGTAGTCATCAAACTAGAAAATGACACACAGAGAATGGGGCGTGGTCCTCCAGGGAGCATTTACTACCTGGGTTTAGGTGGAGAAGAAGACAAGCTCTGTGTACATTCAACACCCGAGGGCCCAGGAGAAGTGTGGTGCTGGAAATCAAATGTTTGTTGCCTTAAACATAACGAAGCAACAGACCATCATCTGAATATAAGAGAACACTGTGGGGATGCTTTTTAAATGACAGTGTCCTGGGAAATATCTACATTTAAAAAATATCCTATTCATCAGAAACTTGGATAAAGTAATTCCCATTTCAAATAATTGGATTCACCATAGTGTATATTAAGGTACATTTTTAATTCAAAAAACCTCAGTAGTTTTGTGTTTTAATTGATGACTCCAAGTTAAGTCGATGTTAATTGACCACCAGGGTGTTCTTTCAAGTTTTGGCTATGGTTTTAAATGCTTGGGATCTAGAGACTGTCAAATGAGTCACCTTTACTAACATGGCAGCAATTACAGGACAGCAACAAGCCTCAGAAACTTAATTTTTCTCAGTCTGCCCCCAGAGGCCCTTAACCTGCCATGTTCACACCTTGTAAATGATGAGAGGCACCTGTGTTATGGCAGTTAGGGAAACAGCTATTGGAACACGGGTAGGAAGGGGGAAAGGTGAGAGCAAGAAGCTTTCTGACAGGTGATCACCACTTTGGAGGAGGTGGTGCAGGACCAACTACAGCAGTAAGGCGGTGAGCCTTTCATTTATTGGTCATATATGCCAGAAACGAAGGTGTTGGCCCAGGGAATACCATTTTCATATATTAACAATAGCAATAATACGTTTTAATCATGGGCTGGATTTGAAGTTCCCAACATAAACACAAATGAAAAGAATAAACAAGGTTGGGAGCAATATCATTTTACAAATTTCCTGTTGTTGGTTTCCCTAACATATTCATATCCTAAGAATTTTTTTCCCAAAAGACTATGAGCTAGTACATTAGGCATATTATTCAAATTTAGTGATAACAGAACGGATACATTAATATTTTCATTGGATTATTCCATATATAAAGAATTAAATTACAGAAAATAATCAGCAACAAAACAACAAAAAATGCTGTCTCTTGCACAGAAAGAGAAGAAAGCTCTGTATTTTATAAAAGGATTACAAAAAGAATAACAATTATTTACTAACCGTGCTCTGTTGATTCATTTTGTGAGAACGTTTCAAAATTCTTACCATTCACCCCCATATAGATCAGTCTAAAGATTAAATTTATCATGCATATGGAGTGGATTTTCATGAGTGAACAACATTGTGTATTCATTTGAAAACTAACAGGCTCACACTCGCTCTCCACGACCACCAGTTGTCAGTATTACCTATTTGGGACTGGGCCACCATCGTTGACTTCCGATCGCAAAGCGGGGAAAATGGAAGCCCTAATTCAGCTTCTTTATCTCCCTACAGAAAGAAACGCCCATTAGTATAGACTTGGTATGGAGAAACTAAGATAAGAGCAGCTTAGATAAAAAGCCTTAAAAAGTTGCATATTTTATTTCTTAATTGGCTTTGTGTATTTATTATAAAACCAAAAGCTGTTATTCAAGTTCATATAACTTTACTGAGTTGGTGTCCTTTTGGGGATGTGTTGTATAAGGCACACATTGCAGAAGTAAAATAACATGAACATTTTCAGCACCTGAAGATTCTGCATTGGTATTCTAGAGAGATAAACCTTTGTTCTTTGGAATTTTCTAAAGTCACCATAAACTAGTCATCTTGGTGTGTTATTTGGCATTTGACAATCCAGCTCATGAATTTTCTGCTTTTTCCCTGCAATGCCAAATAATATCAGCAGATCTTCAGTATCAATAATTCATGATTGGACTGCTTTTTAAACTAAAGAGGGACCTCCTTGGCTCAGCAGTAAAGAATCCGCCTGCAATATGCGAGACCCAGGTTTGATCCCTGGGTCAGGAAGATCCCCTGGAGCGGGGCATGAAAACCCACTCTAGTACTCTTGCCTAGAGAATCCCATGGACAGAGGAGCCTGGCAGGCTGCAGTCCACAGGGTCGCACAGAGTAGGGCGTGACTAAAGCGACTAAGCAGCAGCAGCTTGGTGGTCTAGTGGCTAAGGCACCACACTCCCAAAGCAGAGGGCCTGAGTTTGATTCCTGCTCAGGGAACTGGATCCCAATACCGCATCTAAGAACTCATATGCTGCAACTAAGACCCAGTACAGTCAAATAAATAAACACTTTTTTTTTAAGTGTATGAGCATTTTGAAAGATCTTTCTACCTATAAACCAAGTTTTACTAAAACTCCCACAGCAAGTAATGAGGAACATATTCAATATTCTTGCATTCTGTTTGCATGTGAGTAAAAATCACTCAGACGTGTCTGACTCTTTGTGACCCCATGGACTATACAGTCTATGGAATTCTCCAGGCCAGAATACTGTAGTGGGTAGCCTCTCCCTTCTCCAGGGGATTTTCAAAACCCAGGGATCGAACCCAGGTCTCCTACATTGCAGGCAGATTCTTTACCAGCTGAGCCACAAGGGAAGCCCCAGAATACTGGAGTGGGTAGCCTATCCCTTCTCCAGCACATTTTCCTGACACAGGAATTGAACCGAGGTCTCCTGCATTGCAGGCAAATTCTTTATGAACTGAGCTACTGTTTGCATAAATCTTATTTTAATGTAGTCTTATCAGAGAAAATTGAAATATCAATGATTTTTTACTATGTGATCTTATCAATTGTAAATTAATTGAGCACAAATATTAAAGAACTCCATTTTTGTTTGGGCTAAATATCACAAGAGATAATAGATTTAAAGGTGGCTACTATGGGCAAAACTTTTTTACTATGATAGTGACCGCATGCTCAGTTGCTTAGTCATGTCAGACTCTTCATGACCCCATGGACAGTAGCCTGCCCAGCTTCTCTGGCCTTGACATTTTCCAGGCAAGAATACTGGAGTGGGTTGCTATTTCCTCTTCCAGGAGATCTTCCCAACCCAGGGACAGAACCTGCATTTCTTGTGTCTCCTGCTTTGGCAGGTGGATACTTTACCACTAGTGCCACCTGGGAAGCCATTAATTATGATAAGGTTTATCAAACACTGGCTCTTTGCATTCAAGGAGATTTCCAAGAAGAGAGAGGATACTTCAAGAGTATCCTCTCGAAGAGGGGAGAGGACAGATGGAATTCTCCAGTCAAGAATACTGGAGTGGGTTGCCATGCCCTCCTCCAGGAGATCTTCCCGACCCAAGGATTGAACCTGGGTCTCTGACATTGCAGGTGGATTCTTTATCATCTGAGCCACCAGGGAAGCCCCATAAGACCACTGTTAGGACATACGATCTAGTCCTAAGATCAGGGGACAAAAGGGAGTGGCCTGCATTTAGTGGCAGAGCCCATGTTACAAGGCAACACCTGTCTGAGAACTTCAGTTTCCTTTGTCTGCTTTCTCTAACATCTTTTCATCATGATCTTTACAGTATGTCAATATGTGGCTTTAAAGTTTTTACTGATATATTTTCTGCTGCAATTCCTCTGAACCATGCCTCTGATTATGAGGGGCAGAAAGTTTGAAATCAGACTTGCTTGGGAAGATCTAGATATGGTCACCAAAGAATTAGTAGGCCAAGGAGCTACAAACAGGAATGTTTCACTGTGTCACAACTTACAGAAAATAGAGAAAGAATTTCTGTGACCTCTCCCAGCAAACTTCGTCTAATAGAGTTATCCTGAGGTTGTCTAAGATAATTTATATGAAGTTTAAGGACACTACCTAATATATAGTCAGTAGTCAGTAATATTAACTAATAAAAATCAGAGATGGTTAGATAGCATCACTGACTCAATGGTCATGAATTTAAGGAAACTTCATTAAGATACTGGAGGGCAAGGGAACCTGGGTGCTGCAGTCATGGGGTCACAAAGAGTTGGACATGACTCAACAACTGAACAACAACAACAAAAATCATAGTTCATAATAGCAAAAGCACCTGCAAATTAGAGGTATGTATGGTGTGTGATGCATATGCAGGTCAGGAAGCAACAGTTAGAACTGGACATGGAACAACAGACTGGTTCCAAATAGGAAAAGGAGTACGTCAAGGCTGTATATTGTCACCCTGCTTATTTAACTTATATGCAGAGTACATCATGAGAAACGCTGGGCTGGAAGAAGCACAAGCTGGTATCAAGATTGCCAGGAGAAATATCAGTAACCTCAGATATGCAGATGACACCACCTTTATGGCAGAAAGTGAAGAAGAACTAAAGAGCCTCTTAATGAAAGTGAAAGAGGAGAGTGAAAAGTTGGCTTAAAGCTCAACATTCAGAAAACTAAGATCATGGCATCTGGTCCCATCACTTCATGGCAAATAGATGGGGAAACGGTGGAAACAGTGTCAGACTTTATTTTTCTGGGCTCCAAAATCATTGCAGATGGTGATTGCAGCCATGAAATTAAAATACGGTTACTCCTTGGAAGGAAAGTTATGACCAACCTAGACAGCATATTAAAAAGCAGAGACATTACTTTGCCAACAAAGGTGTGTCTAGTCAAGGCTATGGTTTTTCCAGTGATCATGTATGGATGCAAGAGTTGGACTATAAAGAAAGCTGAGAGCCAAAGAATTGATGGTTTTGAACTGTGGTGTTGGAGAAGACTCTTGAGAGTCCCATGGACTGCAAGGAGATCCAATCAGTCCATCCTAAAGGAGATCAGTCCTGGGTGTTCATTGGAAGGACTGATGCTGAAGCTTGAAACTCCAATATTTTGGCCACCTGATGCAAAGAGCTGACTCATTGGAAAAGACCCTGATATTGGGAAAGATTGAGGGCAGGAGGTGAAAGGGACGACAGAGGATGAGATGGTTGGATGGCATCACCGACTCGGTGGACATGAGTTTGGGTGAACTCTGGGACATGAGTTTGGGTGAACTCTGGGAGTTGGTGATGGACAGGGAGGCCTGGCTGCTGTGGTTCATGGGGTCGCAAAGAGTCGGACATGACTGGGCGACTGAACTGAACTGAACTGAACTGATGCATATCTTGGATGATGTTAAACTGCAAGAGAAAGGATTAGCACTTAATTTACTTCTAATGGACTAGGGCATTGGCTTTCCCTTTCTATTTCTTAGATGGAATTAACGTAACAGGAATTCTGTTTCTGAAACATTAATTTGTAGGCAGCATGGGGTGGCTTGGGATAAGTTAAAGATGAGGCTTGTGCTTCAAACCTGAATGAAAGGGAGACTTTGGGACTACAAATAGCAATAAGACAATCTGTATGAGGGCTTGACTGAAAGACTCTTATGAATTTTATTTTAACATGTTGAGAATAAAGTAAAAGAATAATATCATTAATAGCTTGTTAAATAAAATGACATTGCTACTGCTAAGTCACTTCATTCGTGTCTGACTCTGTGCGACCCCACAGACAGCAGCCCACCAGGCTTCCCCGTCCCTGGGATTCTCCAGGCAAGAACACCGGAGTGGGTTGCCATTTCCTTCTCCAAAACATTACTATTATTAAAATAGAAATAAAGCTACTTATACGCTTCATGGGAAATGTTATACTGTAAATTCCTAATTGACATATACAAAGATGACTAATTGCTTTTATTAGTTAAAGTGTTGGTGATATTTTAAAAGATGTAGATTTATACCATTTAAATTCCTTGACCTGAAAATGATCATTTGGGCCTTAAAAAAGCATTGTGATGATTTATTTTCCATGAACTAAATTTCATAAAATGCTGGATGCTAAAATTTTCATATGGCACTTAGGCATTTGACAAACGTATGCAGGGTTGATCTTCCTACAGATGAAGTAGGAGATTTTATATTATACTTGCTTCTTGTACTGCACAATTGATTCAGAATATTAAACTTCCACTGCTAAGCACATTGAATGCTAAGGTGAGTTAATTATTTATTTATAAATATTTCAAAGTGTTATTTATTCTTTAGGGTGAATAAAGGCCATAAGCACAAGATTGGTAGGGGGCCCTGCAGCCAGACTCTGAGGGAACCAGGAACCCTAGAAGACAAGGGAGACTCCTAAGGGAAAGAGAAAGATATGTAAAGAGAGAGTCAGGATCCCTGAAGATGAGTTTGACAAACTTAACAATTTTCTTACTCTGTCCCTGAATAGGGAACATTTACTTTTCATTAAAGTGAATCCAGGGTCAAAAGCAACAGACACTGTATAAGTCAACTGATTTATATATTTCTGGAGGTTGTGCTTTCATTTGAGGATGCTAACCATAGGAGGCCAAAAAAATACTTTTAAAAATAAAAAAAACTTCCTGAATACATGTATATTCTGATGCATTGAATCAGACAAGTGACTGATGCAAAATTTTAGGTCCCTAGGCCATTAAAATCCTAAAAGATAATGCTGTTAAAGTGTTGCACTCAATATATCAGCAAATTTGGAAATATCAGCAGTGGCCAAAAGGCTGGAAAAAGTCAATTTTCATTCCAGTCCCAAAGAAGGGCAATGCTAAAGGATGTTCAAACTACTGCACAATCGCATTCGTTTCACATGCTAGCAAGGTTACGTGCAAAATCATTCAAGCTAGGCTTCTGCAGTCCATGAACTGAGGACTTCCAGATGTACAAGCTGGGTTTAGAAAAGGCAGAAGAACTGAGGTCGAATTGCTGACATTCGTCGGATCATGGTGAAGGCAGGCGAATTCCAGAAAAAAATCTACTTCTGCTTCATTTGCTACACTAAAGTCTTTGACTGTGTGGATCACAACTGTGAAATATTCTTAAAGCGGTGGGAATATGAGTCCACCTTACTTGCTTCCTGAGAAACCTGTATGTAGACCAAGAAGCAACAGTTAGAACTCGACATGGAACAACGGAGAGGCTCAAAATTGGGAAAGGAGTACAACAAGGCTGTATGTTGTCACCTTGTATATTTAACTTACATGCAGAGTGTATATGTAAGTGATCAGTCATGTCCGACGTTTTGTGACGCTATGGACTGTAGCCTGCCAGATTCCTCTGTCCATGGAATTTTCCAGCAGGAGTACTGGAGTGGGTTTCCATGCCCTCCCCCAGGGGATCTTTCTGACTCAGGGACTGAACCAGCATCTCTTGCATTGACAGGCAGATTCTTTACCCCTGTGCTACCTGGGAAGCCCTAGGTGTGCAGAGCATATCATGCAAAATGCCAAGCTGAATGAATCACAAGCTGGAATCAAGATTTCTGGGATAAATATCAATGACCTCAGATATTCATATTATACCACCCTAACGGCAGAAAATGAAGAGGAATTAAAGAACCTCCTGATAAGGGTGAAAGAGGAGAGTGAAAAAGCTGGCTTAAAACTCAACATTCAAAAAACTAAGATTATAACATCTGGTCCTATCACTTCATGGCAAATAGAAGGGGGAAAAGTGGAAATAGTGACAGATTTTATTTTCTTGGGCTCCAAAATTACTGCAAACAGTGACTGGAGCCATGAAATTAAAAGATGCTTCCTCCTTGGAAAGAAAGTTATCACAAACCTAGACAGCATCTTAAAAAACAGAGATATCACTTTACTGGCAAAGGTCTATATAGTCAAAGTTATGGTTCTTCTAGTAGACAGGTACTGATGTAGAATTGGACCATAAAGAAGGCTGAGCACCAAAGAACTGATGCTTTTGTGTTATGGTGCTGGAGAACACTCCTGAGAGTCCCTTGGACAGCAAGGAGACCAAACCAATCTTTCCAAAGGAAATCAGTCCCAAATATTCATTGGAAGGACTAATGCTGAAACTCCTAATTTTGGCTACCTGATGTGAAGAGCTGACTCATTGGAAAAGACCCTAATGCTGGGAAGGATGAAGGGCTGGAGGAGAAGAGGGCAGCAGAGGATGAGATGGTTAGATAGCATCACAGACTCAATGGATGTGAATTTGATCAAACTCTAGGAGCTAGTGAGGAGAGGGAAGCCTGGCATGCTGTAGTCCCTGGGGTTGCAAAGAGTTGGACTTGACTTAGCGACTGAATAGAGCAGAACAGAGACCACTAAACTCAATTATTTAGCCAACAACTTAGTTATGCCCCTGAATCAATGCATCTTTTCTTGGAGATGAGCCTGTAGGTAGAGGTTGAGAAAGTGGTTCCATCAACTTGGAAACTCAAGTAGCCCGATGTGCTCAGGCCTGATAGTTTATGTCTGTCTCAGCAATTCCCTTGGGGGTTGTTGGAATTTCTTCTTTGAAAGGCATAACAAAGAACTAATACACGTACCTTGGAGATATTCTAGGTTGGGTTTCAGACCACCTAAATAAAGCAAGCACTGTAATAAAGTGAGCTATATGAGTTTTTATGTTTCCTAGCACAAAGCAAGCATTGTAATAAAGTGAGCTACGAGTTTTTTTTGTTTCCTAATGTATATAAAAGTTATGTTTATATCATACTGTAGTCTAATGTAGTCTAATAATTGTGTACTTACATTATGCCTAAAAAGCAATATACATAGCTTAATTTAAAAATACTTTATTGATAGAAATTTTAGCCATCATCTGAGTCTTCAGTGAATTGTAATCTTTTTGCTAGTGGAGAGTTTTGAGTACTGATGGCTGCTTACTGATCAGGGTGGTAGTTGCTAAAGGTTGGGGGTGGCTATGCCATTTCTTAAAATAAGAACACAATGAATGTGGCGCATCAATTGACTCTTCCTTTCATGAATGGTATCTCTGTAACATGTGGTGGTGTTTGACAGCATTTTACCCATAGCAGAATTCTTTCAAAATTGAAGTCAACCCTCTCAAACTCTGCCACTGCTTTATCAACTATTATAAACTTAACATAATATTCTAAATCCTCTGTTGTCATTTCAACAATTTTCACAGCATCTTCGCCATGAATAGTTTCCATATCAAGAAATCACTTTTTTTGCTCATCCTTCAGAAGCAACTCATGAATTAAAGTCTTATTATGATATTGCAGCAATTCAGTCACATTTTCAGGCTTCACATCTAATTCTAACTTTCCTGTTATTTCCACATCTACAGTTACTTCCTCCACTGAAGTCTTGAACTCCTCCAAATCATCCCTGAGGGTTAGAATCAACTTTTATTAAGCTCCTGTTAATATCAGTATCTTGACTTTTTATATGAATAACAAATGTTCTTAATGACATCTGGAATAGTGAATTATTTCCAGAAGGTTTTCAAGTGCTTTGCTCAGATCCATCAGAGGAATCACTATCTATGGCAGATATAGTTTTATGAAATATAATTCTTACATAGTAAGACTTGAAAGTGGAAATTATTCCTTGATCCATGGCTGCAGAATGGATGTTGTGTTAACAGGCATGAAAGCAACATTATCTTGTACATCTCCATCAAAGCTCTCAGATAACCGGTGCATTGCCAACAAACAGTAATAATTTAAAAGGAATCTTTTCCTGAGCAATGGGTCTCAGCAATGGCCTTAAAATATTCAGTAAAGCATATTGTCAATAGATGTGCTGTCATTCAGGCTTTATTGTTCCATTTATAGAGTACAGGTAGGACAAACTTAGCATAATTCTTAAGGGCTTCCCTGGTGGCTCAGATGGTAAATAGTCTGCCTGCAATGTGGGAGACCCAGGTTTGATACCTAGGTTGGGAAGATCCCCTGGAAAAGGAAATGACTACCCACTCCAGTATTCTTGCCTGGAAAATCTCATGGATGGAGGAGCCTGGCAGGTTACAGTCCATGGGGTTGCAAAGAGACGGATACGACTGAGCGACTAACACTAAGGGCCCTATGGATTTTCAGAACAGTAAGTGAGCCATGGCTTCAACTTTAAGTCACCGATGGCATTAGCCCCTAACAAGTGAGTCAGCCTTTGAAGCTTTGAAGCCAGCCACTCTTTAGCTATGAAAGTCCTAGATGTCATCTTCTTCCCATAGAAAGCTGTTTCCTTACACTGAAAATCTGTTGTTTAATGAAGCAACCTTCCTGATTGTCTTACTTAGATTTTCTGGGTATCTTGAAGCACTTACTGCTTCACTTTACACTTTTATGTTATAGAGATGGCTTCTTTCCTTTAACCTCAGGAACCAGCCTCTGCTAGCTTCGAGCGTTTCTTCTGTAGCTTCCTCCCCTCTCAGGCTTCATAGATTTAAAGAGAGTTAGAGCCTTACTCTGGATTAGGCTTTGGCTTGAGGGAATGTTGTGGCTTTTTTGATCTAATTAGACCACTAAAACTTTCTCCATATCAATAATACATCATCTCCATATCAGTACTATTTTGCTTTCTCATCATTCATGTGTTCACTGCAGTAGCACTTTTAATTTTCTTCAAGACCTTTTTATTTGCATCCACAACTTGGCTAATCTGCAAAAGAGGCCCAGCTTTCAGCTCATCTCAGCTTCTGATGTGCCTTTTCTATTAAGCTGGGCTTCCCAGATGGCTCAGATGGTAAAGAATCTTCCTGTAGTATGGGAGACCTGGGTTCAATCCCTGGGTTGGGAAGATCCCCTGGAGAAGGGAATCTCTAGTATTCTTGCCTGGAGAATTCCATGGACAAGGGAGCCTGGCAGGCTATAGTCCGTGGGGGTCACAAAGAGTCAGACATGACTGAGTGACTAACGCATATATTCTATTAAGCTTAATCATTTCTAGCTTTTGATTTAAAGTGAGAGATATGCAACTCTTCCTTTCCTGTGAACACTTTGAGGCCATTATAAGATTGTTAATTTGTCTAATTCCAATATTGTCCTGTCTCAGGGAATAGGGAAGCCCAAGGAGAAGGAGAGAGACAGGGGAATGGCCAGCTAGTCAGTGAGTGGTCAGAACACAAACAACATTTATCAATTAATATCACCTTCTTACATAGAAGTGGTTTGTGGCACCCCGAAATGATTACAATAGTAACATCAAAGGTCACTGATCATATAATACATATAACAAATACATATAATAATAACACATATAGTAATAGTGAAAATATATATAACAAATACATTGTTATATTTAGCCACTGAGTTATTGTTTAGTTGCTGAGTCGTGTCTGACTCTTTTGCAACCCCATGGACTGTAGCCTGCCAGGCTCCTTCTGTCCATGAGATTTCCCAGGCAAGAATCTTGGAGTGGGTTGCCATTTCCTTCTCCAGGGGATCTTTCCAACCCAGGGATTGAGACTCTATCTCCTGCATTGGCAGGTGAGTTTTTTACCACTGAGCCACCAGAGAAACCTCAACAAATATATATAACAGTAAAAAATTAAAAACATGAAAGACTGTGAGAATTACCAAAACCTGACATAGAGACATGAGGTAAACAAACGCTGTCAGAAAAATGTCACGATGACCTGCTGTATGCAGAATTGCCACAAACTTTCAATTTGTAAAACCAAACAAAAAAAGTAGTATCTGCAAAGCACAATAAAATAAGTGAGTTATGTCTAATTATTTTAACTCTTCCTTAACAGAGTGAAATGCTCTGACAGCTGTCAACAAGATGTCAAACCCAGTGATTTGATGGCACATTTTTCTTGTTTCACTTCTGCATTTTCTCTGAAGCCAAAATAATTTCTATAGTTTTAAAGTAATGAAGAAGATTAAAAAAGGGTGAAGTACAGGTATCTTGAGAAACCTCTTTCACCAAAGTGCTTTTAATCTCAGAAGCAACATCTGCAGCAAGCACATAGCAAGCTCCTGACCACAGGCGTGAAGGGTACTCTAAGACTGAGGGTAGAATTTGAGGGATCACTAATTCTCTAGGGAAATTTAATTGTGAAAGGAGGGGAAGATGCACTAGCTTGGCCTTCTTGAAACAACTTACTTAAGGGAGTTAGCTCATCTAATTACTCTCCTTCATTCCTTCTGAAAAACGGGCCCTTCTACATGCATCACAACTGGAGTCCACGCACCACTACAAAAGATTCCACGCGACACAAGGGAGATCCCACAGGCTGCAACGAAGACTTGGCCCAGTCAAATAAATAAATAAAAATGAAACAATTGTCTGAGTAATGGCTGAGACCCCATAGATTGCTTCAGGATGGAGCTGGTCACCAGAGAGAATAACCACAGGATTAGAGGCCTGGAATACTGGGGCAGCCTGCTCTCCTGGTATGAAAGAAGGGCTGGAGATTGACTTCCATTATATTGGCCAATGATTTAATCAATCATGCCTATGAAATGAGCCCCCCATAAAAACTCCTGACCCCAAAGCTGAGCAGCACATGTTGGCTGGTGATCACACTGTACCAGGAAGGTGGCATACCCTGTCTCTATGGGGAGAAAGCATGGAAGTTCCATGTCTGGGGCCCTTCCAAACCTTGCCCTCTATGCATCTTTATTTGGCTGTTCTGAGTTGTATTCTTTATAATAAAATTATAATTGTAAGTGTAGAAAGTTCCTGAGTTACCTGATGCACTATACTCTAGAACCCCAAGTGGGAGTAGAGACAGAAGAGGGACGCCATAGAGGAAAGAACACGTATGCATGTTGTAGAGAACGCTGGTCATTCTCCATGTTGATGAAGTGAAAATTCACATTTCAAGGCAATACAAGGAAAATTTAAACATAATTTCTTGCTGCCCATTTGGGCCTTTTCCCTCCCCTCAAGTGTCCATTGTACACATGCATTAGGCATTAACCAAACCACACCAGGGGCAGAAATACCTGCTTAATCATAAAGATGAGTTTTTCTCCTTCTGGCACCAGCCATGTCCCTCCTTAGAAAATAACATAACTTTTTCAACGTCACAAGGAGTCAAGATGACCCACTGCTTGCTTTGTATGTGCAGCCGTCTTTGATGAACTTTATGTACAATGCCAATACGTCATTTCCCTTAAAGACAGTGATTGGTGCACAACAGACTGGTCAGGTGACCTGGGGAGATATGGACCATACCTAACGGAAGTTCTTAAGTACTCACATAAACTTATTAATGTTACTAGGTCTATCATTTGTATTCTGCTGATTTTTCATGATTATTGTTGCTTGTGTTACCAAATGTGTGGCTGAGACTCAAATAAAATTAATGATTAGGCAGCTTGTAACAACTGATCAAATACTCAGTTCTATAGGACCAATGATTATAAAAGTGTAACTCTAGGTATTGGAAGAAGCAACAAGATGAAACCCTTTCCTGAACTATAACAGAATAGTATGACAAGTGTTCCAGAAGTTTTTGGCCACTGTTAATGAGTACAGTCCAGGAATAGTATATTGAGTGGGTTATCAATGAAACACTTGCCTGACATGGGAATGAGCATTCCTAGCACCATGGGACAAACTGGTCATGAAATGTCTCCTAAATCTTAGTCAAAATTAGGACCTAAAGGGAAGGGTGGAGAAGGCAATGGCACCCCACTCCAGTACTCTTGCCTGGAAAATCCCGTGGACGGAGAAGCCTGGAAGGCTGCAGTCCATGGGGTCGCTGAGGGTCGGACACAACTGAGCGACTTCACTTTCACTTTTCACTTTCATGCATTGGAGAAGGAAATGGCAACCCACTCCAGTGTTCTTGCTTGGAGAATCCCAGGGACGGGGGGAGCCTGGTGGGCTGCCATCTATGGGGTCACACAGAGTCGGACATGACTGAAGCGACTTAGCAGCAGCAGCAGCAACAACAAAGGGAAGAGATTGTAAAATAAAGAATACTGCCCACCATCCAGTTCTACAAGAAGTCATTAGCCACTGTGGTTGCTGATTTATAACACACGCTAAAAGGAATTCAGAGTGAAGAGGAGAATGAGGCACTTTGTTCTAGGGAAACGGATAGAACTGGCCCTTAGACAGTTAAATATTTTCAGTAGAAATTTCTTATGAACCCGGATTCTTGTATCTTTCCATACTTAGAAAAGCATAACCAAGATGTCTGTTCCTAGTGACTAGCAGCAACTTTCTGTGGAGACATGTACCTGATTACATGCACCCCTCTTGCCAAAATCACATATATACTGTCCTCCCCCTTTACCTCTTCAGAACAGTTCTCAGAACTCTCTGAGAGACTTTCCTAGATTATAATTCTCAGTTTGACTCAAATAAAATTTTCCATCTCTTTCTTATATAGGCTATTGATTAATTTTTTGTTGACAATATCCAGGCTTGCTTTTTCACATAACAATAGCTTCTTGCAGTTAGGTACATGTTCATCCAGCTAAAAACTATATTTCTCAGCCATCCTTGAAGCTATGCATGTGTAAATAAATTCCAAACAAAAAGATGTATGCAGAAGTGTTACACATCCTCCCTTTCCCTTTTTATGATGAAAGCTATTTTCTGTCTTTGAAAACCCTAATCCTAGCATTTTACCTTTTGATAACAACTCTATTCTGTTCATTTCCTTCTCTCTTAGCTTGGCATCTAAGATCCAAAACTTGACCCTCTTTAAAACATGTATAATACTACATAGGATTATTTAATACATTTATCTGAGAGATTAATAAATTCTGCCTGAAGTCCCAAGAATGTGGTGTGGCCAGTTGGTAATGTCACATCACAAGGTCTGGTTTCTGTACAGATAAGATGCATGTTAATATGCACAGCCGCTATTGCCAAAAGCATTTGCCCAGACAATGTGAAAGAGGCACCTGTAGGAAAAACTCCTCCATTAGGGCCATGGTCCATCGGTGGTGCAGCTTCCAGGATTTGGCTGGGTGACTGATGTCTGCTGCATGGAGAATCAGGGACATGGTTTTGGCTTTGTCAAGCCTGTCAAAACAAGGGCATGCTCACATTATCAGCACAAAATAACCAACCACAGTCTTTTCCAAGTCCAAGCCCACAGATCTTTAATATGAAAACAAAATTATAACCTACCCTTCAGGTTGCTGCAAACTATTTCTTATATTTTTAATTTGCTGGAAGTGACCCGACATGTCTGTAGACAACACCATTTCAATCACTAGGTTCCGAAGATCCCTGTGGAGTCATCAAAAGCAGAAAAGTTTGGCCTTTTTTCTTTGTTCTCAAGTGAAACATTTAATATTAAGAGTCTTATGGACTCTGTGGGAGAGGGAGAGGGTGGGAAGATTTGGGAGAATGGCATTGAAACATGTATAATATCATGTATGAAACGAGTTGCCAGTCCAGGTTTGATGCACGATACTGGATGCTTGGGGCTGGTGCACTGGGACGACCCAGAGGGATGGTATGGGGAAGGAGGAGGGAGGAGGGTTCAGGATGGGGAACACATGTATACCTGTGGCGGATTCATTTCGATATTTGGCAAAAGCAATACAATATTGTAAAGTTTAAAAATAAAATAAAATTTAAAAAAAAGAATTACATTTTATTTTTTCTAATGCTATGAGCAGAAAAGATGCTACATTTTTAAATATCAAAGAGCTTATAGAAGTTTGGCTTTAGGATGTCGCCAGGAGAGCAATCTGTGAATGATGCTATGTAACATCTCCTTTTAAAGACCTGCATGCTTTCCCTCCCATACACACAACCCTTCCCCACTCATACTTTCTAAATATTACTTTTAGAAATAATTAATATCAGAAAGGATCCTAACCAATTTTAGAGAAAAACCACTCTAAAGGAAGAATTTACTATTAGTAAAACTAGCACCATTATTCAATATTTATTCCATCCAGACAGTGTTTTAAGTGCTTTCTATGTGAGGGGCACTATTATTTCCAATCCAAGAGGACTGGGTTGTTTGCCCAGTCACACAGCTAGTATATAGCAGAGATAAGACTCAACCGCAAGAGGAGTACTACCAAAGCTGGCAGTTGGACCACTGCATTGTATCAAGTTTCTATCATAAGACCTCCAGGAAATCAAGACTATCAGTGACTGGGAATTCTCTGTTTAAGCTCTGGGGACCTTGAGCCTACATATCATAGACAGAGCTCTTGGTACTGTTGAAATCATAACCAAGACACTGTAAACATGGTGACCATATCACAAAGCCTATGCATGAATAAATCATTCTCACGCTAAGCAGGAGATGAGTAACCCCAGCAAAGCCTTGCATGTTCTACAACTCATTGCTTGCTCAGTACAGATAGGTAAACAAGTCACTTATGCTGGAAATCATATTTTATTTTTATTCTGTGGCCAGTAGAGTAAGCTAAATTACAAGTGTATGGCAAACTTGAATTATGATCTTGTGTCAAAGATGTTTTACCTAAAGTTGGTATGATTGAATGATTTGTTTGAAAAACAACACAGATTGGAGATTCTTGCTGAAAATTATGGGTGCTCAATTCATCTGGGTTTTTAGGATGGCAGCAATGAGAAAACAATACTCTGATTACTTACTGTTCATGATATTGGATAGCCTGCTTAGAATATACTTTTACCCAAATATTAAGGGAATGGCAGATATCAAAGAAGTTAATACAATTATTCTCAGTTACATTTTTTCTTCTAAATTATGAGATATCCATGTTGCAATACCCACTGTACCAAAACCTTCATGTTAAGTAGGAAAAATGAGAGCAAAGCTTTATGAAATCTGTAAGACTTAATAAATACATTGTAGTTTGCAGATGTAATGTGAAAAAAGAAACACAGACCCAAAGTGCAGTATTTGTGCTAAACTCACATCAAACCAAGATTTAATACCTAATTTATAGTTTTAACCTCCCCCAGGAGTGAAAACTTAAACCAATTATCTGGTCAGCACTAGGGAGGAAATCTGCCTGATAGACCCCTATTGCTGCTGCTGCTGCTAAGTCGCTTCAGTCATGTCCGACTCTGTGCGACCCCATAGACGGCAGCCCACCAGGCTCCCCCGTCCCTGGGATTCTCCAGGCAAGAACACTGGAGTGGGTTGCCATTTCCTTCTCCAATGCAGGAAAGTGAAAAGTGAAAGTGAAGTCACTCAGTCTTGCCTGACTCTTAGTGACCCCATGGACTGCAGCCTATCAGGGTCCTCCATCCACGGGATTTTCCAGGCAAGAGTACTGGAGTGGGGTGCCATTGCCTTCTCCTATTATACCCCCACAAAAGCTGACTTTGCCTGAAACAATCAGATCCTTGCTAGAATAACTTTCTTGTCTTGCCTGTTTCTACTTATAAAATTCTGCCATTTTGTAGTTATTAGGAGCTCCTTTTTATCTGCTAGATGGGATTTTGCCCAATTCATGAATTGTTGGATAAAGTCAGTAAGATCTTTAAAATTTACTCAGTTGAATTCTGTTTTGTAAAAGTAATCAGTAAATGCTAGGTGTAATCAATAATCAACTAATAATATATCAATAAACTAGTACACAAAGGAAATGTATTCTTTATAAATTTTTCTTGCCAAAATTTAAATATCGCTGCATTTATGGTTACTAAAGTTACTTGAAGAAATAGATATGCAAACAGAAAACCTACAAGTCTTTAAAAAGCTATCCATATTTTAATTCTTGGTGAAATAGGATTAAGGTTATACTCGCAAATGCATTTTTATAGCTTTTGGAAACAGTGTTGGATTTGTTAAATTCTACCGTATCATCAATCATATATAAGTCAACTCATAAATCATGTGATATTGCTTCAGGGAGGAAGCCAATTCTGACTCCATGTTGGAACTGTCTCTTTGATGTGCTTTTTGTTGCTTTTGTTATTATATTCATACAGAGTGGTTTGCCTCAGAGAATCTTGCTCCTCTGCCTGACTGTTAAACTCAAGTGCCTCTGTTCACAACCCTGTCCAGCTGTGGATGGCAGGAAGGAAGAAATGAACACATTCCCTGCCTGAGGTTTGCCATTCTAGGAGATGTTTGCAACATTAATAGCCTTTTCCCTTTGATTTCTCACCTCCCCTCCCCTTTAATCTATAAAAAAACCCTGGCATCCAGACACCAATAAGATGGCTATTTTGAGGTGCTAGCCTGCCATCTTCTCTGTCTGACTGCTCCCCGATTAAAGTCTCTTCCTTGCCTCAACACCTCGTCTCTAGGATTCACTGGCCTGTTGTGCAGCAAACAGAGCAAGCTTGGACCCAGTAACAATATTATGGTATTTGTTAAACAAATTTGGGAATTTCCTGGCAGTCCAGTTGTTAGGACTTGGTACAAGCATGCCAGGGTCACAGGTTCAACCCCTCGTGGGGGAATTATGATCCCATAAGCTGTGTGGCGTGGCTAAAAAAAAAAAAAAAAATTATAAAACCATTCAATTAGGATGTTTTGTACAGTAAGCTACTTGTTTTGTACAGTAAGCTACTGTACAAAAATATAAAATATTACAGGACCAAACTATTAGAATAAATAATAAAGATGTGAAAGAAAAGAGTGTAACAGAAAAATATCACACTGAAACAGCAACAGAATCAACTTAGAGAAGAAGAGGGTTAATTCAAAGGAATAACAAAAATTAATAATGCAAATATAACCCCTGGGAAGGATAATCACTGATGAAGAAATAAATTAATATTCTAGATGGAAATAGTCAATCTCTGGGACCTTAGGAACCAACTCGGCACCTGATTCTACCCTTACCTTTCTATTTTCCACATACCCAACAGTGGTGCCTTTTATGATTAGATCCTTCCTAGGTTGGTGACCCAACTGGGCTATGTTTCCTGTGGAATGAAATGTAAGACCTGAAGTGGGTTCCCAAAACAAAATGCCTCTTTCCTCCCACATTAGAGCTTTTTCTATGTCTGTAAAAGTGAGCCCATATTTTTTCTGGCCTTGAAATACCAGAAAGTTTGAATATTTGAAAAAAATAACGATGGGAAATTAGGGCCTCTTTTAAACTCTAAATTAACCTCTTATTTCTTTATTTTAAGGCAGATCTTAATCCCAGGTTACTTGTTTGGACATTTCTTTTTAGTTTGATTTAAATTATAAAACAAACAAAACTTTGATGTTTGCATCAGAAATTGGATTGTTTTCAGCATGTTAACTGATTTAATGAGATCTTTGTTAAAGATAAAGGCTTTTTAAAAAATATAAGTAGGTCACAGAATACTAGGGATGTCAGTTCAGTTCAATCACTCAGTCATGGCCAACTTTTTGCGACTCCATGGACTGCAGGAAGCCAGGCCTCCCTGTCCATCACCAACTCCGGGAGTTTACTCAAACTCATGTCCATTGAGCCGGTGATGCCATCCAACCATCTCATCCTCTGTCGTCCCCTTCTCCTTCTGCCTTCAATCTTTCCCAGCATCAGGGTCTTTTCCAATGAGTTAGCTCTTAGCATCAGGTGGCCAAAGTATTAGAATTTCAGCTTCAGCATCAGTCCTTCCAATGAATATTCAGGACCGATCTCCTTTGGGATGGACTGGTTGGGTCTCCTTGCAGTCCAAGGGACTCTCAAGAGTCTTCTCCAACACCACAGTTCAAAAGTATCAATTCTTCAGTGCTCAGCTTTCTTTATAGTCCAACTTTCACATCCATACATGACCACTGGAAAAACCATAGCCTTGACTAGACAGACCTTTGTTGGCAAAGTAGTGTCTCTGCTTTTTAATATGCTGTCTAGGTTGGTCATAACTTTTCTTCCAAGGAGCAAGCGCCTTCTAATTTCATGGCTACAATCACCATTTGCAGTGATTTTGTAGGCCCTCTAATATTGTTGGAACCCCAAAAAAACCAAGGTGAAGGAACAGATCAAGATCATCATGGAGGATCTGGAGTTAGTCCTGGGCAACCTGAAGGATGTAGCCAAGGAACTTAAGGAGCATGTTTTCAGTCTATTGATCACAGTTTTGTGTGGAGAGGAGATACCCCATGTCCAAGATCAGGAGCGGTGGCTGCACTTCGCCGAACCAGTCATGAGGAGATACCCCACGTCCAAGGTCAGAGAAACCCCAGTAAGATGGTAGGTGCTGGAGTGGCTGTGAGGAGATACCCCACGTCCAAGGACAAAGGAGAAGCCCCAGCAAGATGTTAGGAAGGGGAATTCAAGTTTAGAATCAAACCCCATTCCTGCCAGAGACGTTCAGAGGGCTCAAACAAACCTTGTGTGCACCAGGACCCAGGGACCCCACAAAGACTGGGACAGAACTGTTTGATCATCTCCTGTGGAGGTACAGGTCAGCAGTGGATTGCCACAGGGACAGGGGCTCTGGGTGCAGCAGGCTTGGGTACGGCATAAGCCCTCTTAGAGGAGGTCGCCATTAACCCCACCATTGAGCTAACTAGGGATGTACTTACGCTAAAAAATCTCTATGTTTATCTGAAATTTACACTTAATTGTATGTCCTTTATTTTTATTTGATGTATCTGGCAATCCTATAGTAAATGAAGGGGACAATGATGACCAGAGAGGATCAAGAGAAAAAGAGGAAATGTATGCTAAGTGGCAGGGGTATATCTTATTATTTTCTCCTGCATGGCAATAAGCAATACCTTTTCATGTAAATCTTTTTTAAGAATACAGATGGTTTGGAGCAATATTTAAGATTACCCTCTGCATCTAGGTCATTTTAGCATATTTGTAGTTTTTTCCCCAAATGTTGAGTTTTTGTTTTTTGGAAAAGCTCATATCCATGTACAGAAAAGTAATATATGAAGGAATCAGACACAAAAATTCTGAATGAATGTAAGACCACATATCGGTACAATTGAGCAGAACTCCCTTCCAAGGAGGGCTTTCCTGGTGGCTCAGATGGTAAAGAATCAGCCTGCAATGCAGGAAATGCAGGAGACACAGGTTCAATCCCTAGATCAGGAAGATCCACTAAAGAAGGGAATGGCTACCCACTCCACAATTCTTGCCTGGAGAAGTCCATGGGCAGAGCAGCCTGGAGGCCTACAGTTCATGTGGTCATAAAGAGTTGGACACGACTGAGTGACTAAGCACTTTAGCACCATTTCAAGGAGTATGTAATTATGTATCTTAAGGTGTTATGTGATACGTGGTCTTTTGGATTGGTTATGATGCATATAGATGTTGAATTGGCCTTGAAATAGTTCAGCTCCATCTACAGAGCCTTGTTCCTGAATAGTCTTCCAGTACTAATCTTCCAGTCAAGGGGAATTTAGTTTGTTTTGTGATTAAAGGATTGCCTTTCATCTGTTTCCTTCATGTTAAATCACATAGCATTTTCCCTGAAATTAAATTCCTCTATATTTCCTCTGAAACTCACCTCCAGTCATCTTTGGATAAATTTATCAGGACATTCATTTCTTCTTCTTGCATAAGGCGATAAGCTGCACTCACATGATGATTTTCAAGGACAGAGCGATCATTATACAAAATGGCAACATCTGACCTAAGAAATAAAAACAAAATGCCTACTAGAGGATTTCTTCAGACCTCATGAGTATCTATTAACAATACTCAAGTCATAAGGCATAATAATATCAGTAAAAATCCAATAACTGAACACCTAAATTTACAGAGGTACTTAGTTTCCTTTTTGTTTTACACTGTATAACAATTTTAAAAAACAGACTTTTAGAGCAATTTTAGGTTTACAACAAAATTGAGCAGAATGTACAAAGATTTGCCATATATCCCTTGGTCCCACACATGCATAGCCTCCCCCATTATTAACATTCCCAACCACAGAGGTACATTTATTAGAACTGATGAACCTACATAAACATTGTTATCAGAGACCATAGTTTACATTAAGGGTTTACTCTTAGTGGTGTAAATTTTATGGGATTGGACTAATGTAAAATGACATGTATCTACCATTAACGTATTATACTGAGTATTTTCACTGCTCTAGAAATCCTTTGTGAGCTGCCAATTCAGACTTCCCTTCCCATCCCCTTAATACCTGGCAACCACTCGTCTTTTTATTTTCTTCACAGTTTTGCCTTTTCTAGAATGTCATATGACTCTATGTAGCCTTTTCAGATTGGATGCTTGTACCTTTAAGTGTGCATGTAAGTTACCTTCATATCTTTTCATGGCTTGATAGGTCAATTCTTCTGAGCACTAAATAATATTACATTATTTAGGTGTATCACAGTTTATTTATCCACTCACCTGCTAAATGGCATGTTAGTAGCTTTCAAGTTTTGGCAATTATGAATAAAGCTGCTATAAATATCCATGTGCAGGTTTTCATGTGTACATAAGTTTTCAGCTCCTTTGGGTAAATGCCAAGGAGAGTAATTATCAGCTCATATGGTGAGAATATATTTAGTTTCATAAGAAACTACCAAACCGTCTTCCGGTATGGTTGTATCATTTTGCATTCCCATCAGTGACGCCTGAGATTTCCTGTTGATTCACATCTTCGCTAGTGTTTGGTGCTGTCAATGTTCTGGATTTTAGCCTTTCTAATAGATGCATAGTGATATCTCATTGTTTAATTTGAATATCCCTGATGACATATAATATGGAGAATCTTTTCATAAGCTAATTTATCATCTGTGTGTCTTCTTTGGTGAAGTGTCTGTTAAGGAGCATTTTTAAAACCAGGCTGTTTGTTTTCTTGTTGTTGAGTTTTAAGTGTTTTTTATATGTTTTGTACAATAATCTTTTATCATATGCACCTTTTGAAAACATTTTCTCCTACTCTTTGGCTAATCTTGTAACTCTCTTGCTATACCTAAGATCATCTAGATTTTCTCCTATGTTATTTTCTAGGAGTTTTAGAGTTTTTCATTTTACATTTAGGTCTATTATTCATCTTAAATTAATTTCTGTGAACATTTAGGTCTATTATTCATCTTAAATTAATGAAGGTTTGTGTCTGGATTTTTTTTTTTTTAATGTGGCTCTCTAGTTGTTCCAGCACCATTTGTTGAAGAGACTGCCTTTGTTCCATTGTATTGCATTTGCTTCTTTGTTAAAGATCAAATTTAAAAGGAAATCTATTGCGGGGAGGTGATAGCTATCTGCATATGTTATTCCACTTTTATAATAGTTCTGGAAACAAAAGAGGAAGTAACTATTCTAGTGCCTAATAGGTCATTTCCTTTTAAATTTTATTATCAATAATCACAGGTCAATATACAGAAAACTGAACTAGGAACACATATATGCAATCCTTTTGAGAGAAAATTAAATATATTTTGTGCAAGTATCTTCAGAAATTTGCTGAGATCATGGATAGAACTGTGATTTGCAAATCACATATTTTGTGTCATACAATCTCAGATTTAGCCATGGTCATTTTGTCAAGTTTATTGTATGATAGGGATCTAAGCATCACTATTTCTTCCTTTCAGCAACAAGCAAAGATGTGTTTTTTAATCAGATTTAATTACAGCAAAGTCTATGTGATTTTGTCTCATAAATCCAACAAGATGCTGAGAATACAGAATGGTTTTAATGTTTGAGATAATCTATGACTGCTATGGGAAGAACAAAATTCTAAGCAATACTCAGTGTCCATGGTAACATGTAGCTTAGCATTTGCTTTTCACAAAGAGGAAATTATCTCTATTTTTTACACTTTCAAGGATCTCTATGGCTTATAATGTCTGTGTTGAACTCAAATCTAACCTTGCACCATGTTTTAAATTATTTTTCAGACATTTTGCATTATCTAGTAAATAGGTTTCCATATTAGAAAAGCAACTCTAAATACAAATAACAAAGAATAATACAAAATAGAAATTATTAATATCAGTAACATAAGACCAATACTGGACAATATTTGGACAAAATATGAAGCCAATAGAGCTTCTAAAAGCACATCATATTGTTGTATCTGTGATCACTGCAAACTTTTTGTTCATAAAATGCTCAAGTTCTTGTAGAATTAATCCATTAAATAATTGATCCTAATAGAAAATTTATAAGAAAATAAATAAAATACTAGACCTTCCCCTCACTTTTTATACAAAGCTTCTTAATATAAAATGGTAAAAAGTGTATTCCGCTTCATCTTCCTCCTCCCTCTCCTCTTTCTCCTTCTCTTTTTCCTCCTCCTTCTTTTTCATCATCTACTTTTCTTCTCTGCTGTCTAAAGTAAGTTGTGAATCTTCATCCAGTTGTAAATCAGTGATAAAAGGAGAAAGCTAGGAATGATAATTTATACTGCTGCTGGAGGCCAGTCCATTGCCTTTACTTTGCAAAGTAAAGAAATGTTTTTTTGGAAGCAAATCGCTTGCTCCCTTCTCTAATTCCCAAAACTGTGACCATACTCAGCTCAATAATGAGCTGTCTTTAAAATCCCACTTATGAATTTAGTGGATGTAGAAGAGCCTTTGCTAAGCAAAAATGATCTGCATAGTTTCCCTTTCCTTTGATGTTTAACACAAACGAAAACAAGACATCTCTATATGCTGTAAATGTGTGGTTAGTAATATTCTTGCTGCACAACCAGACTTCAAGGTCTTCCTGGTCACTTATGCTCTTTTAATCTGGGAGACTGTAAGGATAGACAGAATGCTTTCTCCAACATTTCATTGTCTGAATTCAAACTATTCTGTCTCTGTCAAGGGGCCATAATTTTCAAGTCCATCCATTGAAGGCTATAAAAGACTGTTTTATAGCCTTTAGCATAAAAGACTGTTATGACTGTTATATGTCTGTCTTTGGCCATGGGAGCAGAGTTACATTAAGTAGACTGGATTGAGAGCAAGTGTCCCTCATCTCAGTTTCTCAACCCTGCTACTGCCATCAGGTGGTTATGTGCATATAGTTAGGTAATTTCCTCTATTGAGATCTTTGTTTTCTTTTCTTAGACTGTGGGGATTAGACCAGAGGTTATAGAATGTGGATCTCAGTCACTGTAGGATCCCTTGAAGCTCTAAAATGCCAAGTATTTTAATGTTTCTATGCTCCCCACATAAAACAACAAATTCCTATAGTTAGGAAGTCAGTTTTAAAAATATTGCTGTTAAAAAAGTGCACAAAAAAAGACCACACAAAAATCTGCACATGAACATTTACACAAACTCTAAAATTTAGAGGAAACCAAGATATCCTTCAGTAGTTGAATAAGTGAACTCTGGGACATCCACACACTGGAATATTATTCAGTAATAAAAAGAAATGAGCTATCAACTTATGAAAAGACATAGAGGAAACTTAATGCATATTGTTAAGTAGAAGAAACCAGTTTGAAAAGGCTTTATACTGTATTATTTCAACTATATGACATTTGGAGAAGACAAAACTGGAGACCTTAACAAGATCAGGGATTGCAGTGGTTAAAGCAGGAAGGAGGGAGACTGGAATGAAAAGATGAAGTACAGAGGACTTTTAGGGCAGTGAAACTCTTATGGATGATACTGTAATAGTAGATACTTGGCATTATACATTTGTAAAGCTCATAAAATGGATAACACAAGCAGTAAACTGTAATGTAGGCTATGCATGCATGCTAAGTTGCTTCAGTCCTGTCCGACTCTGTGCGACTCCATGGACAGCAGCCCATCAGGGCTCTTCTGTCCACAGGATTCTCCAGGCAAGAATACTGGAGCGAGTTGCCATTTCCTTCTCCAAATGTAGGCTATAGATTTTAGATAATAATAATGTATCAATATTGGTTCATCAGTTGTAACAACTGTACCACACCTGAGGCAGGATATTAAAAACAGGTGAAACTGTGGGGTTGGGGAAGGAGTACTTGGGAGCCCTGTACTTTCTGTTAAATTTTTATGTAAATCTCAATCTACTCTAGGAGCTAAAAATAAACAACAAAAAATATTTCAGCTTAGTTTTCCCTCAACAAGAAGAGAGATCTACAGTAGTTCCAGAGTGAAATCAGTCTCTTAACTTACATCTCCATCTTAACCATCTCTGACCAGTGGAAGACATGGAAATTCAGGATCCCGTGTATATAAGTGAATCAGATCCTGATGATCCTGGACCAAATTCTGCCTCTCGAGCAATGAGATCTCTTTGCAACCAGAAAGAGCTTAAAGCCCCTTTCTATTAAGGACTGAACGAATTCCCCCAAATTATGTTTATAATCCTAACCCCAGTACCTTAGAATGTGACTGCATTTGAAGCTAAGGCCTTTAAAGACACAACTAATGTTAAAAAAGGTCATAAGGGTGGGGCCCTAATCCAACATGACTGATGTCCTTGTAAGACCAGGAAGAGACTCCAAGGTATGCTCAAGCAAGGAAAAAGGTCACTGAGGACACAGCAAGAAGTCAGCCATCTGGAAGCCTAGGGGAGAGGCCTCGGAAGAAATCAAACTTGCTTACACTTTGATTTTGCATGTTCAGTCTTTAGGACTTTGAGAAAATGTCTGTTATTTAAACCACCCAAACTGTAGTATTGTGTGACAGCCTTCACCAACTAATGCACCTCTACTCTGATATTTTGATTCTAATAACTACCATTATTACCACAATTAAAAATCCAATTTTCTAATTGTTTTAACATTGCTTATTAACCTGGAAATAAGATTTGTTTTATTTTTAGATTTTTTTTCAAAAATAAATTTTCATTCTTTCAAATACATAATGACACTAAACTGATGCCTTGACATGAAACTGAGAAACTGACATCAAACAAATGATGCAAGATTTGTTCCAGTGAATAAATGTCTGACTTGCGTGACAGTTTAACATAAGTTCTGGGCACAGAAAAACGATCTTATACATTTTTATGTTCTTTAAATTGCTAAATATGCCACAAAAAGATAAAAGATTCTTAATAAATAGGAACTGACCGAAGTGTTTGCAGCTGAAGGCATTTTGCTAAAATCTATTAAATTCATTTTTTTAGACATCTTCATTATTATTTTGAAATCCTCTTAAGGAATAAGTAATACTCAGGAAAACAAATGTCAAATTTTAACTTATGAAAGTTAATCTGTTACCTTACCTTGTCTGAATGTGAAAATTGTTTGTAGTCCCTGTATGCTCATAGTCATGAATGGCAGCGGCAAAGACCATTGCTAAAATTTCCAGTTCAGTGAGCCAGTGCTATTAAATTAAGGAAAGATTCCATCACATCAAAAGTAGAGTCAATGTTGTCTTTCTATAGAAAGCTTCATTGCACACAGTATAAATCATTATATAAAATTCTTTTTATGAAGTTTAAATAATTTTCCCTTTTTCATCTCCATTAACTGTACATAGTGGATGCTTCACAAGGTTGATGATTGTTTAATGACTTGTAAGTTAAAAATCTAGACATTATAATTTTCCTTGTTAATTGGAAAAAATGATAATTTTCTATCATTTAAAAGGTGAGCTCTAAATGAATTTTGAATTTACAGCCTTACCAATTTGGGTAAGGCTAATCTTACCCAAACTCTAAATGAAATCATTTAGAGTGCAGTAATTTTTAACATATGACTCATACAATATTAAAATGTCTTTTAGCTCAACTTTTGTGAAGAATTTACTATGAGAAAAGAGTTGAAAATGTTTACTTTGGTCATTAGAGAAACTGAACTTTAAGTTTTACATTTAGAAATTTAGAAGAGTTTCCAAGAGTTTATCGTTTGCTCTTCATAATACATCTATTTTATGACGATACAGTTAAACTTAATAGCAATGAAAGAGTAAATGTTTTCACATAAAATCCAGAGCACTGCTTCAAATACATTGATATTTTGTTGTTATCAATTGGATGGTTTAACAAATTTTCTCTACTGTTATAAGTTCATTTAGGTAATTCAATAGTTTGTTCACCTCTCACATTTTGTGCGACACTTTAACTGCATGGTTCAATAGGACAATCACATGTGACTATTTAAATTAAAAATAGGTAAAATTAAGTTCTCTTTTTCAGTCACAGTAGTCACATATCAATTGCTCAATAGTGGCAAGTGGCTATCTTACAGAACAGTGCAGACAGAAAATGTCTCCATCACCACAGAAGTTCTATTGGAGAGCACTGTAAGTGGGTAGTACTTGATGGCAGGAATGGAAGATCCAAAATGACATGGAACTTGCTCTTAATGGTCTTATTCCATATACATGGAAAAGGCTTTGCACAAAGTAGCAGAAAAATACAATGTAAAGTACATGCATACTTGATGAAAACTCACAGAATAAAGGTATAGATAGGACATCTATTTGGTGGCAGTAGATCTTGGACAAAGGATGGATAAATATTGGTAGTTAAATGCAAGCTTGAGAACAGAGAGATTCTAAATAGAAAGAGTAAATATGGAAGGGTACTGTAGAGGCCTATATGGGAATTGCACTGCTAATAGTACAATTGTGTTGGAGAGTCAAGTGAAGGGAGACTGAAAAGAGAAGGTGGAGTATGGGAAAGAGTCGGTAGATGACCTTGATTAGAGCTGATGAATTAGGACTTTGAATAAAAGTCAAGGAGAAGCCACTCTATGAATCAAACAGTGGAGGTGACACTGTTGAGTTTCATGGCTGCCAAAAGGCACAGTCTTATTCATCTTTGCTTCTTTCATATAACACATCATGGTTATTTGGCACATAGTAGGAACTTAACATTTGTCTGTTGAATTGAATTTCACCAGTTTTAATATTAGGAGGAAGTAATAGGGAATGGTGGAAAGAGACTGCAATCAGAGAATTCTGGTTTTAAACCTGGCAAATAAGTTATTTACTCTCTCAGGCACAGTTTCCATGAAAAGAGAATTAGTGACCATTCCCCTGTGGACTTTAAGTCTTATCATATAGTAAATACAGAATAAATGGCATTTTACTGAACTTATTACCTTAAATGGACTTCCCTTGTGGCTCGGCTGGTAAAGAATCTACCTGCAATGTCGAGACCTGTGTTCAATCCCTGGGGTGGGAAGATCCTCTGGAGAAGGGAAAGGCTACCCATTCCAGTATTCTGGACTAGAGAATTCCATGGACTGTATAGACCATGGGGTCGTAAAGAGTCGGACACAACTGAGTGACTTTCATTTCCTTAAATATACTGTTTAAGGTATTGGATCTGGAAAATAATAGTGAACTAACATATCTTTACAGATTGCAATTCAAAAATAAATGCCTCACAGTTTGATAACTGAAGCAGAAATGATATTCAGAACCAAGGAGAGTTAATATAACTAGCTGCATTGTGTTTATAGGTTCATTTAATTGTGAGTCATTAAAAGGAAATGACGTAAAGACTTATATTACAGGCTGAACTGGGACTGAGCCTCCAATATCCCCATTGAGACTATGGAATTAAATACCATGAAATGAATAGCAATTTAAGTTAAACCAGATTTTGTAACCCCCAGAAATCCATTGCTTCATTAAAGAAAATTGTTAGAAAAAAAATCACCCATCTTCTTAAATATTTCCTATTGGTTATATTTAAGATTTACAGACTTATCTGTGATTTTTAAAAGCAACATTTTATATCCACTATGATAACAGAGACTATGAAGAAGCAATTGTAAAAAAATTAAAGTGGGAAATCAGAGATAAATTTTAATTATAGATTATCTCAAAGCATTTAAAATTGTTATCTTCCTAGCTGTCAAAATTGATTATATATATGCTTCCTGTTTTTGGTCTTATTAATCTCTGCCTCCCATAAACAGTACTTCCTTCATGAAGTCATCTTGTTTATTGTCACACTATCATCTTAACAATTAAATTTAACTAGTTTGGGAAGAAAGAAACATTGAACATTCACATTTAATTGAAAAATACATCTATTTCATATTAGTGAAAGTAAAGCTGGAGGCTAATTTTTATCTCCTTAGTTGACAATTTATTTTATACTGGTGTCAAATGAGAATTCTAACTCAGAAAATGGTTGCTTAAATTCAAGGATTTTGTAAATGACTCATGAGGACAAGTCACAGAGAATAAACCTGAATCATATCACTCTTCCCAACCAGAACAGCGGTCAGTACATAACCTAAGTTCTTCTTATTCCCAATGGACAGAAATAAAGAGTTAAAATGAAGAGTCATGAGGAGTGTAGGTATTGTGCTTCATCTAACTTGCATTTTGCCTAGAGAAGTGCCCAGGCAGACTTACTTGTAAAGCCCTCAAATTATACCAGAGAAAGGTATTAACCGCCATTAACACCATGTACAGTGTTGATGGAAAGAAAGGAGAAGGAACTAACATTAATTGGACATTTTAGGCAGATGGTTTCATTTAATTTTTATAATCACCCTATTTACCATTCACAAGGTAAGTTTTAAATCTCATTTGGCAGATAACACAGCCAAATCCTAAAGAAGTGAATCAATCTGCAGTAGGTCACATAGCTTTCAAATGGCAGGGCAGGAATTCAAACTGAAATCTCTCTGATTCCAAAATTTCTGTTCTTTCAACAGATCACAGTGTTCTTTCTGTGGATGACAATAGCCTTCATTATTTAAGGGAGGCAATATGTTAAATACATTCTTCTAAGGTTTCAAAAGCAGAATTTCTAGATAATTTAACTGGATACACTGATGGGTAGAGAAGCTAACAAAGCTTTAAGACTTATGATGTAATTTTCATATCTGAATAATTTTGTGTGTGTGTGTATACAACAGAGAATGTATGTGTGTGTGTGTGTATGTGTGTGTGTGTAGAAGGCTGGGAGAATTTTAGGTTAGAAAGTCACATTAACCTGTTAGTTCCTGGTGTATCTAAAAAAACATAATTAATAACCCCTTACATTACAGGTAGTTTTGAACCTTTTTTCTCTATCCCTTTGAATAGACTGAGTTAGTTTTCTATAACTAACCCAATGTGGAAAGTGAGTATAATAGTATTAACACATAATACATATAAGTTAATATATAGTATAATAAATATAATATTCATACTAATTGCTATTATGTTTCAGGAACTAGGTTAGGTTTACACATATGATATTATTACTCCTCACTGTCATACTGCAAGGTGATCGGCATTATTAAACCACATTTTAGTGACCAGGGAACAGAAGTAGACGGCAAGGAAGCTAGGTAGTGGGGAAGTTAGGTTTGAAATCAATATCTGCTTGCCTTGAAAGCCCACACTGTGTCCACTCTTCCAAACACTGTTGGATTGGAAGTCATTTGCAAGAACAGAATTTCCATGTAGTTTTGGAATAGAGACATAGTGGCATATTTTTGTAGACTGGAGAAAAACTGAGTAGTTTCAAAGTATGAGGGGCTATTTCTGGGTGTAGTCAGAGGACTGCAAGTTCCAAAGGAATAGTTTTCAAGTACTTCTCTTAGACTCAGTATCAGAGAGAACACAATGCCAGGAGCCCTCAAATACAAGTGTTCTCTTGCCAAGGCTCTCAGATGGTTTCATATTCAAAGAGTCATTTGGAAGCAGGTTGGCAGTACATGGTGATCTTTAGCAAACAGCTCAAGCTACCACACGCCCCTGTCACCTTGCACAGAGCAACAAGTGACACAAGGAGAGAGACGGAGACAGAGGGTCAACTGTCTTATCAGCTCTGCACTGCCTACTCCAGGCCTGAGAGTGTCCCAATATGATGCCAACAAACTGAAGGACAATGGCTCCATCGCAATCCCGTTCAGGCAACGGTCCTGTGAACATTTCGCAGCTAACAGGCTGCACTGGCCACCTGATAGTGTTAGGCTGCTACTGGAGTGCTCTGTAAACGCCATGCTGATAAGACCGTTCTGAAACAGCAGGGCATTGCCTAAAACATTAATGTAAGTGACCCTGTCTTCTCCATATCAAATCTTTGGATCTTCAGCTAAATGCATATTTCTATAAGGCATTTTTTGTTTGTTTGTTTCAAAGAACCAATACATTCATATGTGTGAAAATTAATACTCAACTTCTACCACCTTTTTTTTAATCTAAAAAGCTTATTAAAATAGCTTGCAAAAAACTGTTGAGCTGGTAGTATAACCTAGTTTTGACAAAATAGTCAGTACACTGAAAATTCATTTTGCTTTTCCTCTCATCATCAATCATAAAATTTCACATTAGTTTAAATGTATTTTCCTGATCCTAGACAACACTGACAGTCTCCAACTCAACTATTTTTGTAATGGCCAAGCTAAGGGATAAGAATTGAGTCCACCAACACTTTTCTTGTTAAAGGATGAATTTAGAAATAAGTTTCTAAACCAAACCTGCTATAGTATAGTGAAGTTATAATTATCGGTTAGTATCTCAAAAAGTGACTATGTCATCTTTACTAACAATTTAAACTTTCTAGGAGTCATGCCAGGCTGGGCCAGATTTCCCGTCTCCCAGAGAAGTTGGAATAGCTTGTTAGATTCTGGAACAAGCCTTCCTTGCAAGTCTGAGGGTAAACTCACATTGTGGGTTTGAATTTCTCTATTTGCCCGCTAATATAGCATCCCTCATCTGTTTAATGTCATCTTTAGCACAGAGATTGCAAAGCTGAACTAGGAGACTTTTATTTGGTTGCCTTTACACTTGCAGTACTTAAGCAAACAACATCCTGGTTATCTACCACCCTGAAATGGCATATATCTTCTCCTCATACTTCATAATTAAAGCAGATAGTTTTATACCAAAGCAGGCAGAGCTTTTCCATTCTATTTTGTTCTGAGGAAACGTAATTAGTTCAGTTTCCATTTCAGACTAACACTTAAATATTTCATTTAACTTTTCAATGCCACAGAATTCAGAAAACAGGAAATGATAAACATGTAAAATGAAAACCACCTCACTATCAGATTCAAGACCAAGGCCTTAGAAAGGAAAAAGCAAGCAGATCTAACCAGGAAGATGTTACAGCATTTATTCCCCATGTAACAGCATGTGCAGGAGTCAGGAGGCACTCTGGTTTTCACACTAATTGCCATGCATATAAAACCCAGGGAAAACAGAGTCCAAGGAACAGCTGCAACAAGGAAGTCTGATTAAACCAGCTTTATAAGAATCTGTGTGCATGTGTGTATGCATATGGGGCTTCCCTGGTGGCTCAGAGGTTAAAGCATCTGCCTCCAATGCGGGAGACCCGGGTTCAATCCCTGGGTCGGGAAGAAATGCACATATGCTGGGAAGAGAAACAGATATAAAGAAAGTCATACATACTACTTTTTAAAATTGTACAATATTTTAAAGCTATATCTTTGAATGTTTGTTTCTACTTATTATTGCTAACTTCTGCTTCCTCCCTTTAAGTGTCAAATGAATTATGAGTAAACTTCAACCAAGGACCAGGTCCAACCATGACTACATTTGATTTGGCTCCTTGGGCACATTTATGCCTTAACTGAGTGATATCTATATTTACAACTTAAAGAGAGAATACAAAGGTACGATTACATATAATTCAGCCTTCTAGAAGGTTACAAGAGAATCTTGCTACTGCATCAGTAAAGGTTTTTGGTTTTTGCCTCCCCAAAAGCAGGCCTTAACTCCAAAGCAGTTATATTACTTGCTGATCCTGTCAATATAATGCGAATTTCTATTGAATTGGCAGTGATATTCCAAAAAATTTCTTCATTAAAAGCACAGCTGAGCTCTTAGCTATTAGCCATTTCAACTGCCAGCCATATGACTGAACCACTGTGGATCCCTGCCCAGTGATGTCTTCAGATATCTGTGTCCATAGTTTCTAGCTGGTCACAATCACATGAGAGACCCCAAGTGAGAACCTTCTGTTTGGGACCTTCTAACCAACAACCCTTGAGAAATATGATAAATTATTGTTATAAGCCATTGAGGTTTAGAGTAGTTTGTTTTGAAGAAACAGATAATTGAAACACCAGGCAGGAGTGGAATCTGAGCCCAAAGCATTGATGGATCTGCAATATTTAGGAGGCAAAAAAAAGACGGAGAAGTAAAATAGATAATTTCTTTAGTCGTTGTGTGAGACACTTTTCGACAAATCATAGCAAAGGGATCTTACGTAGTAAATAAAACACTAGATTCTTGGGGGGAAATGTATATAACACACAGGTATACAATAAACTTGGAGAATCGTGTACCTGTTATAAGTTTTCAAGATCTTCAGGGCTCCATATTGTGTCTGTAAGGGCTTTGTGTGGCACTAGGTAAGGAATACAGTCTCGGGCAGAATGATGAAATATGGAGGAGTCCTAGTCATGTAGCTCTGAATGCCAATGACCCACACCAATAAAAAGGACGTGATGTCTGAAATCTAAACAGGTAGGCAATGTATATTATGGGGTTTGCTAGACCATTCTACTTATTCTACTTACATGGGTTTTATGATACTGCTTCACGTAGGTCAACACATGAGAATTCAAAAATGGACTTAGATTTTGGGGATCTCAACAATGACTCATACCTTGGGATGAACCCCTCCCAGTTTGGAACCTTCAGAAGGAAGGACTGCTCTTCCCTTTTTAATCTCTTGGAAGTCATGCTATGCTCTGAGACATTATAGGAATTCCAGGCTGTCTCAGACTTCCCATCATCTACTCATTGTTGTCCCAGGATTTGCACTGCTGAACCATTTACCCAGTCATCAACTGATCCATTCAGATGCAAAGAGGAAGAAGAAGAATTTGGAAAAATCCACGTGAATAATTTACAAAAATATCTATTAGGATTTGATTGTAATTAGTGATACAAGCGTATAAAAGAGAAAAAGCTAGTGAGGTCAGCCTGGTTAATGAAATGAGGGAAGAGCACTACAACTAACTTTTATTCCAAAGGCTTTTTTTCTAGGTCACTTTTCTGGAGGTTGATTCCTATGGGGAAAGTGAGTGAGTGAGTGTTAGTCGCTCAGTCATGTCTGATCCTTTGCAACAGCATAGACAGCAGGTAGCCTGCCAGGATCCTCTGTCCATGGAATTCTCCAGGCAAGAACATTGGGGTGGGTTGTGATTCCCTTTTCCAGGGGATCTTCCCGACCCACAGATTGAATCCTGGTCTCCTGTATTGCAGGTGGATTCTTTACCATCTATCTGAGCCATAGGAATTTACAAATGAAAATGCCATATGGTCCAAATTTTGAAAAAATTTCAGTATATTTTCACTTGCTTCTGGAAATCTTTTTTCACCGAATTAAAATATTTTTTTAAAAATGTATATTATGGATAACTTATTGACCCTCAAAAATCCAGAAGATACTTACAATACTTTTATGAGTATTAAAGAAACAATGAGAAGGGAATGGGATTAGAAGTTGCAAACTAACAAACTTCAGTCACAAAGACTTTCTTACCATGATACCTGTATGAAGCATTATGTAATGCACAGTTTGAGTGACATCAGCTGCATGAATCAAATTGTGGTATGGATTTTTGTACTTGCTGTAACCAACTTCTAGAGCTTCTGCAAAGGCAATTAGGCAAGAAACAGGAATCTGCAGAAAGTAATAATTATGATTATATTTTGACCAAAAGAGTGGCACTGAGTTAACATGAGCACAAAGATGTTTGGGATGGGACACATTAGTGAGTCAGAGGTGGGCAGTAGTTTCTTAAAGTTAAATGCGGATTGTTCCAAGAAAACAGTTCATTAATCTGTCAGTTTTCAATGCTGATGAGAATTATCACCCCCAAATGTTTAATTTAGATGGATGAAATAACAGTCTTAACCATATAGCAGTCTTAAATTTTTATATCTTCTAGAGTCAAATAAGAAGGCTAGTTTGTAAAGGTGTAAAAATTTCCAATTACAACTGGTAAAATCTAGTTTTTCTATCAGTAATTCAAGGAGGTTAAAATAAATGACCTCCAAGTAACTTCTAACTCTAAAAATATCATGACTCCATAGATACACACTGAGAAATCTGAATCAAATTTGTTGCTGAGATAGCTCTAAGTGAAGTTAATTAGAAGCCCTTTCATTTTAAGAAAAGCTGCCAGAAATAGTTCATTTCGTATTTTAGGAAACTCATATTTCTTTAAGACACAGATTCCAATGTTTACGTGAGTGTTCCATGAATAATTCAAGGTGACATTCGTATCGTGTTGCAATGACGCTATCATGGCTTTATGATACCGCACTGGAAATAAAGAAATGTCAATGATTTGTGGAGAACAGCCATATCATGTGGTGAACTCATCCCCACAGTTCTGTGATCTGCCAACCCAGAAACATTTTTAGATGAATTGATTAATGAATCAACGTTTTGCATTTTCACTCTCACACAGATAACTCATTCTAAGAGCATTTTACTTTTGTTCCATGTTTCTGACCTTGAAACGGTTGATAAGATCATATCTGGTGAATAGTTCATAAATCATAAACTTCAGACTGTGTTCTCCACTTGCTTCATTCAAGGCAAATACATCAAAAGACCATTTATCAACATCCTGTAGGAAAAAAAGTAAATATTTTAGATGGCAACATCACATGGCTTTGTTTCTTTCTATGAAAAATTCTTAGAAAGATCAAGAATCATACATCCAGCAGGTCAGATTTCAATTCAGCACATCAGACTTTACTTTCACCAGCATCTGATATGACAGGGACACAGTGTCTATGGATCCACAACAGTGAAGTCAATAATACTTAAGTTCTTCCCCTTAATCCCAAGGTTATCCAATTTGATATACTGAACTATAACTCCCTTATCCTCAGTCTTTCTCCAAATGAAAGCCATAAATCATTTTCCCAAAGTGGGCCTAATTTTATGGTAGAATTACAGGTTATGTGGGTGATTTAACAGAGGGATAGAGGGAAGATAACCCCAATTTATCTTCCCCACCCACACACCTACAATACTGCTTGAACGTCCACCTTTTAAGAGCTACTAATTTGGTTTAGACCTTTGATATTTTGAATCTTCATTTTTTTCAAGATGCAGATACTTCCTTGGTGGCTCAATGGTAAAGAATTTGCCTGGCAATGTAGGAGACACAGGTTCAATCCCTGGTCTGAGAAGATCCCCCATGCTGCAGACCAACTACCGAGCCTGTGCTCTAGAGGCCGGAAGCGGCAACTACGGGGCCCACGTGCCACAACTCCCGAAGCCCGCGTGCTCTGGAGTCTGTGCTCTGCAGCGAGAGAAGCCACTGCAACGAGAAGCCTGTGCACCACAACGGGAGGATAGACCCGGTTCTCCACAGCTAGAGAAACACCTGCTCAGCAAGGAGTAACCAGCACAGCCAAAATAAGTAAATAAATATATATTTTTTAAATATGCAGGTGCTCTAGAGAGATAGAGTACTGTTTCTAGGTAGAGTAATAGTACCTTATTCTGCACTCTAACCTTGGCTGATTCATCTTTACTTTTTTACCAGGGACAGATGGTGAGATAAAGGAAGTGGGCCTCTTCACTGGGGAGGAGAACAGTGTTTTTGGCATTACAGGCAATTCCCCAGGAAAGTGATCAGGCCTGTAGTGAAACAGATACCCTATGAAAGTGCCCCCTAATTGTGGGAAAGAGGGCAATGAGCAGGTATATCAAACCACTCCAGCCACCTAACGATATTCATTCAGGTAATTCCAGGTCAAAAACTTGCAGAGAAGTCCACGAATGGATTTGCAGCAAGTGTTATCAGTACATTAAAGATGTATTAAGATAAAGTTTGAGTTTGCAATCATAAATAAATCACTGAAACTTAGAAATCTACAGAAATACAGCAGAATCAGTACTAATGATTATCAGAAATTATTAGCAAAGAAGGTCTAGTGTTTGCACACACAGAATGGGTTTAGTATTGAATAGTAAGTAAGTAGATAACCTTAAAGCTGTATATTAATTTCAAATTTAAACAGGCCCCGTATTAGAACTTTTCATTTAGTGTATTTCACAGAGACAACAATACATAATGTAATAAGCTGAATTACAGCTGATAAGCAGTATTCAAGCCATCTTTTAAAACTCTTTCTTTTGACGAACAGTAACAATAACTCCAAATGTAGTTTTAATCATTTGGGAACACCAAGGAAATACTTTTTTGGCTTGCTTGTGTACCTTTGTTAAATTCTTTGCATTTGGCCTTAATTTGATCCCAAAATACTTGCTTGATCTGTTTGTAAATTTAAAATCTCTCAGAGTTCTGTTAGAAGTCATTTTGCCATTAATAAAGCTCAGTGGAGACAAACAAATCTCTTACTAAATTCCAAAGCTAACACAGAGGAATCAGTTCAGATGGTTACAAAGCTGCTGTTTACAGTTCCTGCCAGGGGTTTCCAACTAAGTAAAAGGTTAACTCTCCATTTGGGGGCATTTTTTTTTAAAATCAACAATGATAATTTATATCTGTAAACTTCTGCAGATGCGTGGCTTTTACTTTGTCAGCCTGAGAACAAACAAGGCAAGGAGGTATCTCGGGAAATTAGAATTATTAAAACAGTCTTAGTGATGATTCTCCTCAACCCATTAGTTCATGTTTCCTGTACACTACATTTTTGAAATCTGCTTGCATTCTCTCATACCAAAATATTCTGTTAGTTGGTTTCTATAAAAATAAAATTAAGTGACTTTCTTGCCTACAGTTGAGGAAATAATGAGGAAATAAAAATCTTTTAAAAGCTAAGGAATAATTCATATCCAATAATACCGTTCAGTTATATACTTGCCTCTATTATAGTTTTAGAAACATGAATATAAAAAAGCTTCTGAGAAAAACAAATTGCTTTTTTAAATGAATAAGATTAAAATCTAATATGCAGCAGAGAAAAAACAAATGCAGAGAAAAAAACAAAACAAAGGGGATACAAAAGGGATGCTTAAAAGTGAATAGAGGAACAAAAGAAATCAATAGAAATGCAAACTAGGAAAGGGGTTTAATATATCAAAAATAAAGTAACTTGGTATATCCTGTTGCCAGTATTCTTTAAATTTTTGGTTAATACAGGAAACCACCATAAAGCTATTAGAGGAGACAAAGTTGAATTTCCTACCCAAACTAAGCAACAGAATGAAATAGGCAATGTAGAGTGACAAGCTTACAAAATGCCTCTTTAGTAATATCGTCTAGGAACAGTGTTCACATACACACACACACACACAAAGTGGGCATAAGTGAGTCCAAAACTTTTAGCACATCGGATTTTCAACTCTAGTTATTTCTAACACATGTAATACTGCAGCTGGGCCTCAGACTAGGGCAACCACAGGGAAAGTCAGAGACAAAAGAGAGACATTTCTTTTTTGTTTACTTTTTAATTTTATCTTCTTTTTTATATTTTCTCAGACCTAAAATTCTAAACAATTTTCTTCGATATAAGTTTTGTCCTTTAATTATATTTGACTGAAATGTCTTTTCATTGATAATGCATTCATTTCATACTATATAGTAACAAAATATGTGTATTCTGACAAATGCTGGTGCCATTTCAAAGCTGAATACAAGATCCACCTAAATAAAGCATAATAAATAAATAAATAATAAATAAAGCATAAAAAAGACAACATCACACACATATGTGTATTTATACATGTATATTACAGTTGTTAGTGATAAACATTTATATGTATTGATACAGTTTGTTAGTGTAAACATTAACAAACTGATCCTCATTTAAATCAACAAGTTATGACTTGAAACACATGACATTTGTAAATGGTTAAAAAAATCTTTTTATATTCTGATATGTAAGCTACATCAAAGACCTATTCTCATTTTCTTCCCATCATTTTAAAGAGACTAGAAAAAATGACTATTTGATAAACTAAGATAATTGAAATTTTTTACCTTTAATGTTACTATGACAGCCTCTGGATATGCCAAGCCAACCATGTGATAGGACTTTCTGTACATTCTGAAAAAGAAAAATAAATGTATATATAAAAATCATTTACTTAAAGTTTTTAGCTATTTCTTAAAAACAAAGAAATAATTACCTTTGACTTGTTGAACTTGTATCATTAGATACAGATTCTCTTTCTGGCAACAATGATAATTATTGCCATCATCTATTACATGTTTACAATGTAATAGATGCAAATAGTATTTTGTTTGAAGAAGGCGATGGCACCCCACTCCAGTACTCTTGCCTGGAAAATCCCACGGACGGAGGAGCCTGGTGGGCTGCAGTCCATGGGGTCGCTAAGAGTCGGACACGACTGAGTGACTTCACTTTCACTTTCCACTTTCATGCACTGGAGAAGGAAATGGCAACCCACTCCAGTGTTCTTGCCTGGAGAATCCCAGGGACGGGGGAGCCTGGTGGGCTGCCGTCTATGGGGTCACGCAGAGTTGGATACAACTGAAGAGACTTAGCAGCAGTAGCAGCAGTATTTTGTTTACTCAAAACCACATATAAAGTCAATAAGGTTTTAATTTCTATGTAAAGAGATCTTTTCCTAAACTTCATCTTATTAAAGAAAAGACTGACATTTGCATGTACAGCAACAATGCTTTTTAGCACCATCACATTCAAGACAGCAGAGCAGCCTTGCTTTGTGTCCTTTTGTGTTACCAAATTTTCAGTCTAGAAGCTGAGTGGCACTGAAATAGTCCTTTATAGCTTTTCTTTCTTTTTTCACAAAATGAAAATTATGGAAGGGAATACGTAGCATCATCAGAATTTACACAGCTTACTTCTTTTGTTTTCGTTAAGACTATTGGGAGAAACCACATTGAAAAAAATTGCTTAAGTTTGTTCAAACTGTCTTTTAATATTATTTAATAAAGATTATCCAGAAAGGATATTTTTTATTTCTATAATAGCAACAATAAAAATATATTTATTAATCAGTAATTTGTCGGTTCCACTTTCCAAAAGAAAACCAAGATGTCTTAAATAAATATAAGAAACTCTTCCACTGATTTGTGCAAAAATAGAATCAACATGATACCCTAATGTGTAGAAATAGCAGTAGGTTTCTAACCAGGACTGAAAGAAACATGGTTCCTCCACAGTGTCCTGTGAAAAGCATGGGATAATCATGTCCCTTAATTTTTACATTGTTAGCTCATAAGCAAGTTTCATTCCTAGATTATACTGTAGTAACTTCTCCCCACAAGATGCCTGAACAAAGCCATAATTTAATGACTATATCATTATATTGGGGGTCAATATAAGAAATATAAGAAAATATTCTGCATCTTTTATAAAATCACTAAGGGAAATACTAACCCTTTTGACTCAATGTGTCTTATGTTAAAAATCCATAAGACATTACTCAGTTCCTATGTAAATGCTATCTTTTTTTAAGATAATAAAAGCCAAATAATTTTTCATGTTTTCCTTGTTCATCTTCACTTCTCAGATGCTCAGAATTAAAATATTGTATTTACTTACATAGAGATTAGGTTTTCTTGATAAAGTATCTTCCCATTTTATTACAGAGACTTTGTTACTGTATTTCCATGTTCCCATTTTAAAATTCACATTCAAAAAACTAAGATCATGGCATCTGGTTTCACTACTTCATGGCAAATAGATGGGGAAACAATGGGAACAGTGACAGACTTTATTTTCTCGGGCTCCAAAATCACTGCAGATGGCAACTGCAGCCACGAAATTAAAAAACACTTGCTCCTTGAAAGAAAAGCTATAAAAAACCTAGACAGCATATTAAAAAGCAGAGACATTACTTTGCCAACAAAGGTCCCTACAGACAAAGCTATGGTTTTTCCAGTAGTTATGTACAGATCTGAGAGTTGGATCATGAAGAGAGCGCCAAAGAATTGATGCTTTTGAACTGTGGTGTTGGAGAAGACTCTTGAGAGTCCTTTGGACAGCAAGGAGATCAAACCAGTCAATCCTAAAGGAAATCAGTCCTGAATATTCATTGGAAGGATTGATGCTGAAACTGAAGCTCCAATACTTTGGCCACCTGATGGGAAGAACCTATTCACTGGAAAAGACCCTGCTGGGAAAGATTGAAGGCAGGAGGAGAAGGGGATGACAAAGGACGAGATGGTTGGTTGGCATCACTGACTCAATGGACATGAGTTTGAGCAAGCTCTGGTAGATGATGAAGAATAGGAAAGTCTGGTGTGCTATAGTCCATGGGGTCACAAAGAATCGGACACTACTGAGCTACTGAAAACAACAATCTAGTTTTTGTCTTAAATGACCTTAAATAATTTTTAGATGTGGCAAACAGTTATAATAAAAAATTATCCTTATCCTCTATATCAGTTGAAAGATTTCAGAGCAGCCTATCAGAAAAATACTAACATCACTTGCTCCACTAAGATAGGTATAATTATTTTAATCTTGCAGAACAAGGAAACAATTAAATCACAATATAAAAGGCCCAGGCAAAGAGGAACTAAAGAGCTTTTTGATGAAAGTGAAAGAGGAGAGTGAAAAAGCTGGCTTAAAACTCAGCATTCAAAAAACTAAAATCGTGGCATCCAGTCCCACCTCTTCATGGCAAATAGATGGGAAAGCAATAAAAATAGTGAGTGACTTTATTTTCTTGGGCTCCAAAATCAGTGCAGATGATGACTGCAATCACGCAATTAAAAGACACTTGCTCCTTGGAAAAGAAGCTCTGACCAACCTAGACGCATATTAAAAAGCAGGGACATTACTTTGCCAACAAATGTCCGTCTAGTCAAAGCTATGCTTTTTCGATTAACCATGTTGGACCATAAAGAAAGCTGAGTGCTGAAGAATTGATGCTTTTTTTACTGTGGTGTTGGAGAAGACTCTTAAGAGTCCTTTGGGCTGCAAGGAGATCAAACCAGTCCATCCTAAAGGAAATCAATCCTATATATTCATTGGAAGGACTGATACTGAAGCTAAAGCTCCAATATTTTAGCCCCCTGATGCAAAGAACTTACTCATTGGAAAAAACCCTGATGCTGGGAAAGATTGAAGGCAGGGGGAGAAGGGGACAACATAGAATGAGATGGTTGGATGGCATCACCGACTCAGTGGACATGAGTTTGAGCAAGCTCTGGGAGTTGGTGATGGACAGGGAAGCCTGGTGTACTGCAGTCTATGGGGTGGCAAAGAGTCAGACACAACTGAGCAACTGAACTGAACTGAAAAGGCCCAGAAAATAATTACTTTCAGTAATGATATTTAGTTGTTTTTTTTTTTTTTTTAAGAAACAGTTTTTCCTATCTATTTTTTGAATCATTACTAAAAATTGGAGGTACAGGGATAATGGAAGTTTGATGGGCAAGGAGATAAGTGATCAGGAATAAGAAACTTTAAAAATTAAGTAACTTTAAATCTGTGTAACTTCATGGCACAAAAGGCAGTATTATGTAGCAAAGAGAACACACAATTTGGGTCTTGGATCACAGGTTAACCATTCACTAGCTGTGTGACCTCTGGAAAGCTAATGTCAGTTATCTGTAAAATAAGGATAATCATACACTTTTTATGAAATAAGTGATATAAACACCTAGTGTAACATTATTATAAATACTCAATATAGGAAAGCTGTTATTTTTTAAATGCTTGTTTATTTATTTTTGGCTGTTCTGAGTCTTCGTTGCTGTGTTCACGCTTTCTCTAGTTGCAGTGACAAGGAACTACTCTTTAGCAGCTCCCAATCACTGCAACTAGAAAAACTGCAGTGTGCCGGCTTCTCATCATGGTGGCTTCTCTTGTTAGGGGGAATTGACTCAAGGGTGCACGGGCTCAGTAATTCTGGCCCATGGCCTTAGTTGCCACAAGGCATGTGGGATCCTTCCAGAGCAGGGATCATACCAGTGTCTTTTGCATTGGCAGAAGTTCTCAAACACTGGAGTAGCAGGGAAGTCCCAGAAAGTCATTATTCTTAATATTAACATTACTGTTCTCATTATTCTGCAGCCAATACCATTGGCTCCAATTCTGACATTCTTCAAGGCTCTCTGGGTTCAGTGAGAACTCTAATGTTTCTTAAACTTGGAGCAGGTTTGAGAAATGAATATCCCTGTATATTTTCATTATATATAAAGAAAGAGAAGGAAGAGGATTACTCTTCTAAGAAGAAGGAGAAACCACTTCATTATCATTTTCTAACTCTATACTTGGGAATAGGGTATTAGGATGAAACCTTAGAAAATTAGTGTGGAAAAGTAGGATGACTCATTCTGGAGAATGAATGTGGGAGAAACCGTAATACAGTGGTCTCACATATGAGTAAATAGTCAATATATTATAAGTTGCTGAAAAAGAACAATGGATTTCCTGTTCTCCTGTAAGTGGTAAAAGTTCAACTGGAAATAGGAAAGATTATTTTTGGAAGGTTTTATATTACAGTTGCAAAATATAATTCAAAAACTTAAAAAAAAAACTATCATATGCCAGACATTGTGGTGGACAAGAGACTATTCAGTGGAGAATAAGAAAACTATGTGTTGCTTTCTCAGGGTTTATTTAGTGGTAAAGAGGGATAATAAATAAGAAATAATACATGAGTAAGAACAGCACTAAATGCTATGAGGTAAATCACTCACTGGTTGGGATAGAGAAAGTGATGAACAGTATACAGAATAACCAGGAAAGGCCTTTGGAAAGATAGAAATGGCTAGTCAGAGTGAAGTTTGGGGAAAATCATTTCTGATAGAGGAAAGAGCAGAATTACTGGTCCCAAGGGAAGAAAGTTCAGTTCAGTCACTCAGTCATGTCTGACTTTTTGTGACCTCATGGACTGCAGCACACCAGGCTTCCCTGCCCATCACCAACTCCCGAAGCTCACTCAAACTCATCATATCCATCAAGTCGGTCATGCCATCAAACCATCTCATCCTCTGTCGTCCCCTTCTCCTCCTGCCTTTGATCTTTCCCAGCATCAGGGTCTTTTCCAATGAGTCAGTTCTTTACATCAGGTGGCCAAAGTATTGGATATTCATGGAGTTGAAATCACACTAGTGTAGCTATTCAGTAAAGGGTGATAGTAGCATTGGTTGAGTCTAGAAGGTAAGGGGGCCTAGTCATGCAGGCCATGATACAGAAGTCGCCTTTCATACCAGGTGAAGTGGTACATCCAGTGAAATGGTAAAGGCAATCAGATAATTTTAAGCTTAAGAATGACAGGATTGAATTTACATTTTAAAAGTCACTGTGGAAAGTGACTTGCTGAGAGAAGGCAAGTGAGGAAGAGGGGAGCCTAGCTGACAGTTATTGTCAAGTTTCGGATGGCAGGTGACAAAAGCTTAGATTGGGGTTTCTGGAGAGGAGATGAGAAAGTGAGTAAGTTTGGTGTAAATTACACTGGTGTAAGCAAATTGCTTGGACTTCCTGAGGGGTTGATTCTTGGAAGGGGCTACTTGGGAGAAGACTCAAGAAGCCTTTCTAACTTTCAAGATTGAAGATGATTATTTTTGAAAATTCTAGATAAACATATCCTTTTGTTTACATACTTACTAATGGAAATTCAAAAGTAATAGAAAATATTTCATTCCTATGTGTTTTAGTACTTTGATTTCTTTAAGACTACTTACTAATTTATTTTTTTTCTACTTACTAATTTAGTTACCTTAAGTACGTTTTGATATTTCTGTGTAGCAAATGAAAAAAATGAAAGTTAAACCTATCAATATATTTCACAGAATTTGTTTTGATTTTCTACTTAATGAGAATGGAAATTTAGTTTGTTTATTTTTATAATTTGAATTTATTTTTCAGTTTGCCAAATTCTATATTTTCTTAAACAAAAAGGCAAAATATACATTTCTTCAATAAAGCAAACAAATACTCTTTTATCTCTGATTCTTTCACTGAGTTTCTGAACTACTATTTAGATGTTTTCAAACTGATATTAAGCAAAATCAACTGTCATACACTTACCTAACTTGTTTTAAAAAATAGGAGTATTATTATAAAAATTATTTCTCTCCAGCCCTACTTGTCTGTTTCAGATTTCAGGTCCCACTTGGGAGAGTTGGGAGCAGTTTACACACCAGGTGTTGGAGGTCTCATCTCACCTAACTAATCATGCTCCTTATGCTTATTATGAAGGTTCTTCATCAAAGGCAATTAGATATGCTTAAAAAATACGCAAAGTCATTTGAATAATAATAATTTGGGTAATAAAGGCATAAACCAAGATCCTAGATGCTTTATTTCTTATGGTTGTAATACATCTTTAAATCACATCGAATCCTTCTTGCAATGCTTGTCATTTAGATTTTTAGAAACCCAAGAGGGCTTCGCGTTGTTCCTTTAGCAGAAGATGAAAGTTTAGGAAGTTTATTAGAGGTAATGACTAGAGATGTCTGAAGATAAAAAATAATGTGGTCTCCTTTAAATTTAATTTTAAATACATTGATAAAAAATTTCTCTGTTCCTTAATTTTGCTTTGATAACATTAAAATAAACTTTTTTATTTATAACTTAATGTATAATTGTTTTTAGGTCTAAGTAAGTATAAGTCTAAGTAACTTTTAAGAACTAGTTCTCAACATCGTCAGATTCAGTTCAGTTCAGTTTAGTCCAGTTGCTCAGTCATGTCTGACTCTTTGTGACCCCATGAATTGCAGCACGCCAGGCATCCCTGTCCATCACCAACTCTGGGAGTTCACTCAAACACGTCCATCGAGTTGGTGATGCCATCCAGCCATCTCATCCTCTGTTATCCCCTTTTCCTCCTGCCCACAATCCCTCCCAGCATCAGAGTCTTTTCCAATGAGTCAACTCTTCGCATGAGGTGGCCAAAGTACTGGCTATAAGATGTTTATTTCAAGTCTTTTTATAGTTTTAGTTCTGAAACATCTTATTTCCAGACAGAAAAATAAGCTATGTTATTAAGGGCTAAATAATATAAAATCCTGTCATATTAACATGTATTTCACATTAGAAACTCTAGTGATTTGACTTGCTGCTTCTAAGGGCCATCAAGTGACAGAAATGCTTCAGTGACAGAAAAGTTAAAAAGCTCTTTAAGGAGACTGGACATGAGAGAGCTTTACTCTAAGGTAATAAGAGGATGGCCTTTTCACTTAAGTGGAGAAAGGTCTGCTTGATTTTGTTATGTAGTGTAGAACTTATTTTATGAGGCGCTAGATTTTATTTGGGTAATGTTAGGTTTATAGCATATGAATGTATTACAATTATTTTTAAACAGTTATTCATAAAGATCCATTTGAGAATGGCCATTCAAAAGTCTATACTTTATTTAAGTCTTTATACTAATTTAAAATAAATAAAAATAAATCCAGGACAAGATATTTTTTGTTATAGGGTAAATTCCCTCATAAAGTCCTAAATCTGCTTATTCCAGGTATACTTATGATTACAGTTTTCCTCAATAAGTAAACTATAGGACTCTCATAATATTGATTATTAAGTATATTTTCTGCCTTTTAAATTTTTTCTTAATATATCAACAAGTTCACTTACCTTTCCACAAAAATTCCAGCTTGAACAACATGCACAATGCTCCGAAATCTTGGTTTTTCCTCAGATTTCTTTTTCATCATCCCCATTTTCCGTGTAAAGGTAGAAGCCAACCAGTCCCGGACTTCTGATGGGACGGAATCCGACTGAATGTCACTGAGCTCATCATCGGTGTCCAGCAGTCTCCTACAAAAAATTTATAGTGATTAAACCCATTTATGATAGAACTCCCCAGAAAGCAGGCATAGAAAGAACACACCTCAACATAATAAAAGTCATATATGACAAATCCACAGCAAACATTATCCTTAATGGTGAAAAATTGAAAGCATTTTCTCTAAAATCAGGACAAGACGAGGGTGCCCACTCTCATCACTACTATTCAACATAGTTTTGGAAGTCCTAGCCACAGCAATCAGAAGGAAAAGAAATAAGAGGAATCCAGATTGGAAAAGAAGAAGTAAAACTCTCACTGTTTGCAAATGACATGATCCTCTACATAGAAAACCCTAAAGATACCACCAGAAAATTACTAGAGCTAATCAATGAATATAGTAAAGTTGCAGGACATAAAATTAATACACAGAAATCCCTTGCATTCCTATACACTAACAATGAAAAACGGAAAGGGAAATTGAGGAAACAGTCCCATTCACCATTGCAATGAAAATAATAAAATACTTAGGAATAAACTTACCTAAAAAAAGACCTATATATGGAAAACTATAAAACACTGATGAAAGAAATCAAAGATGACACAAATAGATGGAGAAATATACCATGTTCATGGATTAGAAGACTCAATATTGTGAAAATGAGTATACTACTCAAAGCAATCTATAGATTCAATTCAATCCCCATCAAGCTACCGATGGTTTTTTTCACAGAACTAGAACAAATAATTTCAAAATTTGTATGGAAACACAAGAAACCTCAAATAGCCAAAGCAATCTTGAGAAAGAAGAATGGAACTGGAGGAATCAACCTTCCTGACTTCAGACTATACTATAAAGCTACAGTCATCAAGACAGTATGGTACTGGCACAAAGACAGATATATAGATCAATGAAACAAAATAGAAAGTCCAGAGATAAATCCATGCACCTATGGATACCTTATCTTTGACAAAAGAAGCAAAAATATACAATGAAGAAAAGACAATCTCTGTAACAAGTGTACTGGGAAAACTGGTCAACCACATGTAAAAGAATGAAACTAGAACATTTTCTAACACCATACACAAAAATAAACTCAAAAAGGATTAAAGATCTAAATGTAACACCAGGAACTATAACACTCTTAGAGGAAAACACAGGCAGAACACTCTCTGACATAAATCACAGAAACATCCTCTATGACCCACCTCCCAAAGTAATGGAAGTAAAAACAAAAATAAACAAATGGGACCTAATTAAGCTTAAAAGCTTTTGCACAATGAAGGAAAATATAAGCAAGGTGAAAAGGCAGCCTTCAGAATGGAAGAAAATAATAGCAAATGAAACAACTGACAAAGAATTAAATTCCAAAATATACAAGCAGCTCATGCACCTCAATACCAGAAAAAAGAACAACCCAATCTAAAAGTGGGCCAAAGAACAAATCAGACAAATCTCCAAGAAGACATACAGATGGCTAATGAACACATGAAAAGATGCTCAACGTCACTCATTATTAGAGAAATGCAAATCAAAGCCACAGTGAGATATCATGTCACTCAGGTCAGAATGACTGCCCTCAAAAAGTCTTCAAACAGTAAATGTTGGAAAGGGTGTGGAGAAAAGGGAACCCTCTGACACTGTTGGTGGGAATGCAAACTAGTACAGCCACTATGGAGAACAGTGTGGAGATTCCGTAAAAAACTGGAAATAGAGCTGCCATACGACCCAGCAATCCCACTGCTGGGCGTACACACGGAGGAATTGAATTGAAAGAGACACGTGTACCCCAATGTTCATTGCAGCAATGTTTACAATAGCTAGGACTTGGAAGCAACCTAGATGTCCATCGGCAGATGAATGGATAAGGAAGTAGTGGTACATTTACACAATGGAGTATTACTTAGCTATACAAAGGACTGTATTTGAGTCAGTTCTAATGAGGTGGATGAAACTGGAGACTATTATACAAAATGAAGTAAGTCAGAAAGAGAAACACAAATACAGTATATTAACACATATATATGGAATTTAGAAAGGCAGTAAAAGATGACCCTATATGCAAGGCAACAAAAGAGAGACAGATGTAAATAACAGAATTTTGGATTCTGTGGGAGAAGGCGAGGGTGGGATGATTTCACAGAATAGCACTGAAACATGTATATTACCATATGTGAAATAGATAACCAGTGCAAGTTTGATGCATGAAACAGGGCACTCAAAGCCGATGCTCTGGGAAAACCCAGAGGGATGGGTTGGGGACGGAGGTGGGAAGGGGGTTTAGAATGGGGAGACACATGTGTACCTGTGGCTGGTTCATGTTGCTGTATGTCAAAAACAATCACAATATTGTAAAGTAATTATCCTCCAATTAAAGTTAATTAACATAAAAATGTATAGTGATTAAACTTTAGGAAAAAGTAAAGAAAAACTAATAACAAAGCAAGCAGAGAAATAGGATTTGAAGTATAGGAAGTCACTCTCTGATCATCTTTTAATATGAGCTATATCAAAAAATCACTAGGTTAATATTGGGAAAGCTCTGAGTTTCTCAAATTGGTCATCTTTTGAGGGCAAAGACTTGAACAGTTGAGAAGCTTCCCAAACATTTAAGTACAGTGACATCAGTCTGGAGATACTGATTATTAATATCATCAATATATTATTCCAATAATGAATAAAACTAAAATAGGGAAGGGGCTTCCCTGGTGGCTCAGCAGCAAAGAATCCATCTGCCGATGCAGAAGACATGGGTTTGATCCCTGATCCAGGAAGATCCCCTGGAGAAGGAAATCCCATGGACAGAGGAGCCTGGCGGGCTACAATCCATGGGGTCACAAAGAGTCTGACAGTACTTAGTGACTAAACAACAAAATAAGATATGGAAGAGAGTTCATAAGCAGATGTCTATTAAAGGATATATTGGATGGAAAGAAAAAGGGGAATTGAAGTTATAAAAGCTGTCTTCTATTTAATAAGTTTGTGTATACTGAGCACAGAAAGTATACACTATTTGTATAGCCCTTGGAGTTCACAGAAGTCATTCACATGTGTTATTTTATTTTATGTGTAGCCCTAAATTTTAGGAAAATAATAACTTACTCTGTGGATATTCATTCTGTTATCAATAGCACAGATGACAAAGTGAAAAAAAGAAAGATGAAAACAAACGGAAAAGCTCATTTTAGGTGACCTAGCCAGTGTCAAGTGGAAAAGTCGGAGCAAATGCTGTCTGTCTTGAGGGTGCAGATCTGATGGGCTTAGAACTGCTGGCTGAGAAAATCAGCTGTGCGAGGGGGAAATGACCAGGAGCTGAAAGTACTGCCCTGCCACTCTCCAGTATAAGCCCCAGATAGATAACATTGACGGCACTGGCCAGTAATAATAACTGCATTAAGGCTGGGCAGCTCTGGTGATCCAGAACTTCCTAAGGGTCTGAACTGGCAAAACAGTGTGAAAGGCTTAACACAAAATACGCAGAGACTTTAGAGAGCAATTGAACTTTGCCTCCAGGAAGAACGCAGGCGAGCTCTGTCTGTTGTTTGACTATTGTTTCCTTGTGGGTGCACCAATTTACTAACTCAGAGCTATTTTTGGCACACTTCAGCTTTGACCTTTAGGTTCCATTCACTTTGGTAGATTTCTTTTTTTACAGAATGAGGCCTAAGGATTATGAGCCGATGGAGGGAAGGTAGCCAGAGCTGACAGCATGTGCTAAAGCCTCCAGAACAAGCCACATATCATCTCTAGAGAGCAGGGATCAAGGAAAGGGCACAAAAGCAGGAAGTTCATCGAAAGCACCCGAAACTACCAAAAAGAGGCTCAAAAGATAATATGACTTCCTCTATGTTCCACTGGATTTTATAAATGTTTGGATGACAGTCCTTTGCCAATATTTATTTTTCAAAGTATTAAAAAAGTATGACTGCATTTATGAAATACCTTATGAAAAAATATACACAACTTCAGTGCAGGAGGTACAAAATTACATGTACACACATGAAAATAAAAAAGACATAGTTAGAAGTTAATATTAATACTTACTCTAAATCATATTTAATTCTCATTTGGCTCTTACATTTGGATGATTTTGATTTATACCTAACACATGGACATTGTAATTCAAAGCAAATTGTTTTTTTCCGCTTTTGGTTCATTTAAAATTAGATTCTTCAGTTAATCGCAGCAAGACATTCCACTACATAGTTTGAAAATTTCAGGGCTTATGCCATTTCTATTATTATTGATGCCACTTCTATTATTCCTTATGCAATGATCAAATAAAGCCAAAGAACAGGACAGGTGGAATGGGAATCATTGTGTGTAATCCTATGATGTCGCCACGCTCCAAGAATTCTACTGCTGCCTTGATTTTCAACTACACTGAGTAGAATGACAGACGCACGGTGATGGTTGTCAATTGGTCCTTTGCAAATCTGATGTGGAGGACTTTAGGACTGTATGTCCTAAAATCATAAATTATCCATGACAGTTCATCAAACATGATCAAATCAGCTTATGAGAGTTCATATACAGATGTGGTATCCAGGAGTCTAGCAATTCATAGTCATCATGCATGATGTCATTTATTGAGAGGGAAGAACATATAACTTCAGGGGGAAAAAGAGTAATATAGATTAATTAGTGAATATAAAAATAAAGGAACAGAGTGCATAAGGAGAAAAGCATGAAATATTCTAATGTATAAAAAAGCAAATCTCAAAAAAGCAACAAGCAGCTCTGTGACAGTTAATTTTTTATGTTCACACACCTAGCTTATGATGCTGTGCTGTTTGGTCAAACACCAGTCTGGATCTTGTAGTGAAGGTATGTTTTAGATGTGCTTTACATTGAAATCAGTGGACTTTGAGGAAAGCAGACTACCCTCCATAATGTGAGTGGACCTGATCCAATCAAAAGCCTTAAACAATAAGAAGGAATCTTGCTTCCAACTACTGTCAGACTCAACATTTACATCTGCCAGAATTTCCAGCCAGTGTCTGCCTCCTTTAAAGTATAAGTCAGACCATGTGCTTATGTGCTTAGTCATGTTCTACTCTTTGTGACTCTATGGACCATAGCCATGCTCCTCTGTCCATGGAATTCTCCAGGCAAGAATATTGGAGTGGGTTGCCATTTCCTCCTCCATGGGATCCTCCCAAGCCAGGGATCAAACCCACATCTCCTGAGTCTCCAGAATTGAAAGGCAGATTCTTTACCACTGAGCCACCTGGGAAACCCAACCCAGACCATGCCAATCCATACAGCCCTATGAAGCACACCACAACCTACATCTCTGCCTGTATCTCTTAACAATTTCTACCTTATTCATTTTGATTCGGCGGTGCTGGCCTCCTTGCTATAATCCTATCTGCCAAGCTTGCGTCTGCTCAGAATCTTTGCACTTGCTGTTTCCCCTGCTTAGAATCTCTTTCTCAAAATGTGTGGATCATTTCCTCACTGCATTGAGGTAGAAAGTGTTTCCTTGACCACCCCCCTACTCAAATAGTAAACATCTTGATTCTCTTTATCCTGTTATAGACTTCTTAGCACTTACCACTGTTAATGTCATGCCATACTTTTACTAGTTTTTTTATTCAAAATGTTTTATCCAGTAGACTATAAAGACAGAGCAGAGAGTTGGTCTGTTCTTATGCACTGTTGTATCACTGGCATCTACAGCAGTGTAAGGCACTGACTGGGGGAGTCAACATCCAGAAATATCTACACGAAACTATCACAAGTGATTACCTTTAGGGAGTGGAATGAGGATGGAGATAGTATAAGAAGTTTTAGTCTTTTAAAAAGTCCCATATTCTTTGATTGATAAGCACAAAAGCATCCTGAGGGTAGTTCTCTATTATCCATCATCTCTTTATTACCTTTATGTTAATTTGCTCTTGAATGATCTCTTTACAATTTTTGAAGCAAATTATGGGGAAATATTTATTTGACTTGGAAAAAATAAGACATTTTTCTGGATTAAAGACAAGTGTAAGACTGGATACTATAAAAACTCGTAGGGAAAATTCAGGCAGAACACTTTTTGACATAAATCACAGCCATATCTTTTGGGATCCATCTACCAGAGTAGTGGAAACAAGAATAAAAATAAACTAATGGGACCTACTTAAACTTAAAGGCTTTTGCACAGCAAAGGGAACCATAAATGAAATGAAGAGACAACCTACAACGGGAGAAGGTATTTGCAAATGATGTAACTGACAAGGGAACAGTCTCTACTATATGCAAACAGCACATTCAGCTCAAAAACCTAAAGACAATCCAATCAAAAAATGCGTGGAAGATCTAAAAAGGCATTTCTACAAAGACATACAGATGTCCAAAACACACATGAAAAGATGCTCCACATTGCTAATTATTAGAAAAATGCAAATCAAAATTACAATGAGGTATTACTTCACTCTGATCAGAATGGCCATAATTACAAAGACTAAAAATAAATACTAAAGAAAATGTGGAGAACACCTACACTGTTGGTAGGAATGTAAATTGGTGTAGCCACTTAGGATAACAGTATGGAAGTTCCTTAAAAAACTGAAAATAGAACTACAATATGATCCTTCAATCCCACTCCTGGAAGTGTATCTGGATAAATCCGTAATTTGAAAAGATACTGATACATGCACCCCTGTGCTCACTGTAGCACTACTGACAATGGCCGAGACATGGAAGCAATCTAAACGCCCATCAGCAGAAGAAAGGATAAAGAAGATGTGGTACATTTATACAATGGAGTACTACTCAACATAGGAATGAAATAATGCCATTTGCAGCAACATGGATGGACCTAGAGATTATCATACTAAGTAAGCCAGAAAGAGAGACAAATATCATATGATATCACTTATATGTGGAATCTTTAAAAATGATACAAATGAATTTATATCAAAACAGAAATAGATCCACAGACATGGGGGAAAAAAAAAAAACAACAACTATCATTACCAAAGGGGGAAAAATTGGCGGGAGATAAATTAGGAGTCTGGAATTAACAGATACACATTCAAGCTCATGCTTAGCTGCTCAGTTGTGTCAACCCTTTGCAATCCTCTGGAGCCTGCCAGGCTCCTCTGTTCATGGGATTTCCCAGGCAAGAATACTGAAGTGTGTTACCACGCCCTCCTCCAGAGGATCTTCTCAACCCAGGGATCAAACCACATTTCCTGCATTGGCAGACAATTCTTTACTGTGCCACCTGAGAAGCCCAGAGCGTGGTAAGAAATTCCTAATAAAAACACAAATAAGTTGTGAAAGAAAGTGAAAGTGAAGTCGCTCAATCACGTCCGACTCTTCGCAACCCCATGGACTGCAGCCTACCAGGCTCCTCCATCCATGGGATTTTCCAAGCGAGTACTGGAGTGGGTGAAGATAATTAAGTTTGGATAGAAGAAAGTTTAAAGGCAGGGGGATGAAACTTATATGAATTTTTAAAATAAACAGATACACCTAATGGAGCATATTTCTCCTCTCCTCCCTTATTCATTTTTCCTTTCCCTGGCACCTGCCCTGAACGCCCTTTCTTCTGAGCACAACAGCGAGACCTTCAGATTTCATTTGACCATGCTAGATAGATAAGAAGAAAGCAATGGCACCCCACTCCAGTACTCTTTCCTGGAAAATCCCATGGATGGAGGAGCCTGGAAGGCTGTAGTCCATGGGGTCACGAAGAGTCGGACACGACTGAGCGATTTCACTTTCACTTTCCACTTTCATGCATTGGAGAAGGAAATGGCAACCCACTCCAGTTTTCTTGCCTGGAAAATCCCAGGGATGGGGGAGCCTGGTGGGCTGCCGTCTATGGGGTCACACAGAGTTGGACATGACTGAAGCGACTTAGCAGCAGCAGTAGCAGCATGCTAGATAAGGCATGAATGGAAATTCCAGTATAATATCAAATAGTAATCCTGTAATCCTGGGCTGCTAGAGAGTTATCAGAAATAATTTTTTTATACATTTATCTAAGATGTGAAGATATCTAAATAAGACTATCACAGGTCAAACATTTTAGAGTAGTTTGCCCTCATTTCATTTTTGACATACATTTGTTCAAGTAGCTTGTTAAATGAGATCTCAAATACTATTATGAGTCTTGCTTCCAAAACATCCAACCACTTGACTGCTCTTTATCCTAGGGTTGGATGGCAGGGTGAGCATAAATGTTTATTCCATGAGTGCTCTTAAAAAATGAAAACTTTGTGTTTAAGAAACTTACAACATGAAAACAAAAATCGTTGGTACATTTCCCTTAGGAATTCTTAAAATGCACTATACAGAAAAGAAGGGCCAGGAGTATATGTCCAACATGTTAGCACTGTTGACCTCTGAAAAGTGCTTCAGCTGGTGTTTGATGCAACTTTTTTTAGTCCCAGTGGGGTCAATAAAACTGAAAGTGAGGGGTCCCTAAACATAAGCTGGGGGCCAGTGAGCTGTGAAAACTGACCCTGCCTCCAATCAGCACTCCTTGGGAGCTATTTATACTCCAAATTTTCTCTTGAAATCTGATGACACAATTCCCCAAGGGCTTATATTTTGAACTAGAGAGTTTGTAGGAAAAGGGAATAAAGAAAGAGGCAGCCACGGAAGGAGAGGTCATGGGATTCTGACTCTTAGAATTATATCAGTGAAAACATTTCTGTCCACAGTAGACTCTTGGAAAATAGTTACACTCATGTACCCAAACAGTTATTTCCAGGCATTCAGTGCCCACGCATATACCTATTAAGTATCAAAATTCAAGTGCCAAATGCAATTAGGGGAAACTGATTTAAATTATTCTTATAAAGGACACACTTCAACAAAAAACTAACTCATTCACCTCTTCCTCTAATATTTGCTGGGCCCACAGTAGGAGCACATATCTCTGAATATTTTACCACTAAATATTTAAAGCTACATATCAAGAGAACAAACAGTTACATTTGTTCTATTCTTTTGCCTTTTAATAAGTTTCATAAAAGTCTGACAAGTTGGGTTGGAAACAAGAATTCTCAACTCCTTGTGTGACAGGGCTGCACGCGCCTGCCCGCAGCTCAGGCCCTTGCTGTATGAACAGGTAGATACTGTGGTCCCAGTACAATCTCCGTCAATCCACCCAAGCTTGAAAGCAGCTGCTTCTTGGCCATTCTTTAAGGGTGGAGAGGTGTACACACCAGCAGTATCCTGGGCCCCCTCAGGAGAAAAGACCTAAGGAGGAAGCCCATTAAGACTTCGGAGACAGGCTAATAGACATTTGGGTAGAGAACTCTGGGGTCTCAGGGTCAAAATATGGTAGAGGGGCACACTGCACTGGGCAGGGAATTCCAAGATGTGAGTATCCAGCAGGGGAAAAGTCATGAGCTCAGTTTCTTCTTGGCCTTGGAGACCTACTAACCCATGGGAAGGAGCAGACCAAAAGATGGCCATCACTGAACATCGTAATGTGGGGGACAGTGTCCAGGGAAGCAGTTCCACTGGCACTGAGCTAAGGGTGGTACTGGCCTCATATTTGGTGAACACCCTCCAAGTGACTCCTTCTGGGATAACTGGGAGAATTAGAAGTTGATCTTTCTACAGTATGGTTATTCTTTGGAGGTAAGTGGTTCCCTCATAAGCAAGTCTATTAGAATTATTTGTTTAGTTAACACATGCATATGCTCTGAGGTGCCTGCAGCCTCTCCACACACCCGTTCTCCACCAAAAAACCCCAAGACTAATTGTCAAGCTTCACACAGACTTCAGAACCATCTGAGGATGGATTTAATGACAATGTCAGCTAACTTTATTGCTTACTTACTATGAACCAGGCAAGGAGCCACGCTTTACTTCATTTAATTCTCAAAACACCACCATAAGGAAGATATTACTATCAGCACTTTACTGATGAATAAATTGAGGTATAGACACCTTAAGTGATTTGCTCAAATCATAAAACTAGAGGCATCCATGCCATTTTTTGAGCTCAAGTCTCTCTGATTTCAGGATCTGAGTTTTTAACTGATGAGCTATTCTTTACCTCAAATGTGTGTTTTGTTTACTAAGTGTCCAGACTCCCTTTAAATTCAGACAAAAATATCAGCAATCATTATTCTCTATCCCATCTCTATGTTGAAATTCAAGTTTAAAAATAATTGATCTTAAAAAAATCTTAAAGGACTTTGGTTCACCAGAATTATGATTAGAGGAAGCTTAAATTTGTTTTCCATGACTGGTGTGTTGAATAATTTTCTTAGAGAGAAATATATCTGGATGGTATAATTTCAGGGTACTTTGAAGCGTGATAAATAAATTGAATATCAGGATGGAAAGACGTAATACATTTGAAAAGCCTTGTTGACTTGTTAGGAACCTGTTTCCTGAGTACTAAATACAGTTGAATTAATTTTTCCAGGGCACCACCCATATACATTTATTTATTTATTATTTGCCTTGTTTCAAAAGACTTAAAATGGCAGGCTCACAAATTTATTTCAACAGCTTTTTTTTTTATTTGTTTGGTTTTGGTGTTTTGGCAATTTTATTTTTCTGTCTACCTGACTAGGCCTCTGTGAAAGTTAAGGCCCAAGGCTCTGCACCTCCCCTATACCCACCAAAGGAAGCAGAGTTCCAGGAATGGGAGGGTCATCACCTGGGACAGGAAAGAGAGCCAGGAAATGTTGGGGGAGGCTCTGAGAAGGGGTTAGGATCTCAGAGGGTCAGGATCAAGATTGTATTTAGGGAGTCAGTTGGGAGATGGAAATGAAGGGAACGGGTAAAGCAGAAAACTGCCCTAGGCCTCACTGATGACTTTTGGCTTCCTACCAGGAAGTCCTTTGGCTCAAAATATCTTCAAAAATATTCCTCTAGGCTCAAAGCCTGACATTCCACTAATTACCAATTTTTTTGATTAGTAAGCATCCTCTGCAGTTAAGAGAAACTGCCTCAGGAGTTGGAATCCTGGCTTCATCATCTATTAGCTGTGTGGTCTTAGAAACCAACAGTCCATCTTTTGAATCTCAGTTTCTTTGTCAATAAAAGAGAGATAATAATAGTGATAAGTCGTGAACTGAGAGTCACTCAGTCATGTCTGACTTTTTGTGACCCCATGACTATAGGCTGCCACACGCCTCTGTCCATGGAATTCTCTGGGCAAGAATACGGAGTGGGTAGTCGTTTCCTTCTCCAGGGGATCTTCCCAACCCCAGGGATCGAATTCAAGTCTCCCTCATTGCAGGCAGATTCTTTACCATCTGATAATAGAGCTGATAATAATAGTATGTCTAGTGGTGGGGTTGGAGGATGAAATAAGTAAACACACAGAAAGCACTTAGAATAGTGTCTGATACAAAGCAAGCCCTCAGTAACCTCCCAGCCATTTATATACCTGCATGAATTAGTCTAAGCAGATCAATTTATGATGTGCAGTAAAAGGAAGGTATCTTGTGATGGAAGTGTTTCAGACAGTAAAGGAAGAAGTTGGTCAAAGTGGACTTGCAGGAACCAAAGAAAAACTTATGCATTCTGTGGGTTGTAAGGAGGCAGTGGGAGGGATCTCCAAAAATGTTTTTTACCTACTTTAAAATTTTAATGAGTAGGATAGGCAAATGAACAGAGACAGAAAGTAGAATAGAGGTTACCAGGGGCTGAGGGGAAAGGGGGACTGGGAGTTATTGTTTAATGGTACAGAATTTCTGTTTGGGATCATGAAAAGGTTTTGGAAATGGATAGTGATAATAGTTGTACAACACTGCAAATGTACTTAACTCCGCTGAATTGTACACTGAAAATGGTACATTTTGTGTTACATTTTATGACAATTCTACAATATCTACCTAGCATTGATCTTCCTGTCCCACTTTTCAGAGAATGATATGCTGCCTCTTTTAATCAAGGTAATGAGACAGAGAGGAGGGTATTCCAAGGTCGATTTGAGTAAGTGTCCTTCCATGGCTCACCAAGTTGCAGGCTGAAGAAAAAAGTTGAGGTTGTGGCCCAGAGATGAAGCCTAAGGCCACAGTTTTCCAGATCTGGGAGAGGTGATTACACTATAGACCAAAGAACAGGCCTCCTCTATGCCCCAAGAGCTGTTGCTCAAAGCACTACTTGTCTCCATTCAGCGCCCCTTGCCTACTGCTCCTAGTGCATGATGAAATTTCCTGGTTTGGGGAGGCATTTTAGCCCCCAAGCTTCATATACAACTTGGGGCAATATTTGGGCCACACTCCTTTGATAAGGCCTCAAAATTCTAGCCATTAAATTTCTAACATTCTCTATGTCTGCATGTCTATTCAGTTGTGTCCAACTCTTTGTGATCATATGGACTGTAGCTGCCAGGTTCCTCTGTCTGTGGAATTTTCCAGGTAAGAATACTGGAGTGGGTTGCCATTTCTTCCTCCAGGGGATGTTCCTGACCGAGCGATCAAACCCATGTCTTCTGAGTCTACTGCACTGGCAGGTGGATTTTTTACCTCTGAAGCCACAAGGGAAGCCCAACATTCTCTGTATATCTTTCCTATTGAAGCTTAATTCGACATTCTCTATAAGTGTGGTCTCTGGACTGGCAGAACTGGCAGCAACTGGGAACTTGTTAAACCTGGAACTTCAAGGGCTCTAGTCCAGACTTGCTGACTTAACAAGCCCTCCAGGTGATTCTGATGAACACTTTGAGAACTGCTCTCACCCATTCATGGTGTGCCAATTAATGGAAGATCATGGCCAAGGAAGTAAGATTTAATCTTTTTCTGCAGTGTGGACTTAGCAGTACTTATTATTTCATATGCTCATTATTCCACTATGAGAAAAGTGAGTGAACAATATAGGAAGGAACTAGCAGAAGAATCTCAGTAAAAGTATCTTAATTAATAAATCTTTAAGCTGATTTTATGAACAAGAATAATCTGTATGTTACTTAACTGAAAAATAGGAGTCAATTTCTCAATTTTTAGGATCTATTCTCTTAGACACTCTTAAAATGCACTGCAGTATTATTAACTATAGTCACCATGCTATATAGAGGCACCAAATTCTCGGGGAGCAGAGAATGGATACTAAGAAAAGCTGGGATATATTTGAAGGACAGGGGTGTGAAGGAAGACAAGGAATATATTTCTTTCTAAACCTATGAAGCTGAAAGACTAAGGGCAAAGACAAGAAGGAGTTAACAATAGCCAAACAGAATAGCAAAATAATTATCAATGTATATAGTGTCCTTCATAGATAGTTGTTGAGTAAGTGAATAAATGTATAAAAACATAGGCAGAGAGTCTTTGGTCTTAGAGGCTATAGAATATTGAGATACTTACAGTAGTTAGGTGAGGAATAAAATCATTTTCAGTCAGGTCTTGCTCCATGTGTGAAAAGATATTTGTATCAAAAAAAAAAAAGATAATCTCACCATTAAATTTTTTTCTGTTACCCTGGTCATATATTTAGCCATGTCTTCATTCACTGACTTTTTATATGCGACACAGAATAACCTGGGGAGGAAAAACTCCTGTTCCTGGATTTAAGTTTCAAAAATCTAGTTCCCAGAGGAGGAAAGGCCCAAAGATGATGGAAGAATATGTGATGACTCAGAGTAGAGTTTCCATTCCTATTATCGTCTAAAGATGCCCTACGTTAGTTAGGAAGACAGAAGAGATCTTGAGAAAGGACACTTGAGTCCAACCTGAAATTTTCCAAGTCAAACACTGAGTGGGGAAATAGCACATCCCAGTACATTTCTAGGATCCTGGAGCAGAAGGATGCTAGACGCCCTGCCCACCCACTAACTGCACCTTTTTATTTTAATAAGAAAACACAAGTCTCTGACATTCAGTACCTGGTACTTACCCAAGAACTACCCATGCTATTTAACTGTATCATGGGGTCAATATATTTCATCATTTGCCTTGGAAACTCAATCAACCTCTTGCCTTGTTTCATGGGAAAATATGTTCTAAATAGTTATCTTAGATATCTTAGATAACACATTTGTGTTAGGACTTATTATTAGGATAAGGTGACTGTCTACAAGGTTTGATGATTAAGAACATGGGCTTTGGAGCAAGGGAGATCTTTAAGGCTATAAGAATGCTCTCACTAGCAAGTGACATCCAACCTAACCCTAAGTGGCTTAAATAATTGGGGGACTTATTATTTTTCTTAACAGGAAAGTTGAAGATAGGAAGACTCCAGTAGGGATTTTTTAAAAAATCAGTAGTCAACAGTATCATCAAGGACTCAGGTTTCCTCCATCTTTCTGTGCTGCCAACTTTAGTGTTAGGTTGAGCTCTAAGCTTGCAGCCAGATGGTTGTATCCTTTTCAAGCATCATACCCAGATACAATACCCAGAAGCAAAGGACTCCTTTTCCACGGGAGGAAATCTTTTGATGAACCCCCATTTGTCTCATTGGCCAAAATTATATCACGTGTCCATGTCCAAACTTGCTGGTTAGGGAGCTGAGGACTAATTTCTGATTTGGATCAATTAGGATATACCCATCCTAAGGCTGGGTCTAAGACTGGTCTCCCATGAATCACTGGCTTTCCAGAGAAGAGTGAATAATTGAAAAAAGAAAAAAGGGTTCTATTACCAAGGAAGAAAAGAAAAGATGTTTGTAATCTCCATCTCAGTTTGAACTTGTCTCTGACACATAATACTTATATGATTCTAAGCAATTTAATTACTTTATGTCTCACATTTTTAACTTTATAGTGAAAATAATATACGTATTATAGAATTTTTGAGACATGAAATCATATATGCAAATTGCATAATGTATTGCCTTGGATATAATTATCTGTCAAATAATCTTGTTATTAATATCATCATTAGAAAAGAATAACATTAAAAAGTTTATCTTTTTCAAACTCAGGAAATATTCATTTATATTTTATTGACCCAAAATATCACAACAGTAAGCTCATACCTAATACGTGGAGCTTTTTATGTCAGCCATTTCTCAAAAGATCTGGTCAGATTTTTTTCCCCCTTTCACTAGTCAGGCTGTTTTTGAAAGTTTGCAGAAAGTAACACATCACAGATGGCAAAAAACATGAAAATCAACCAAAAGTTATTGCAACTTTTTCTAAGCCTGGTTTTCACACTCCATCTACAGGGTGAGAACAGCCTACAACACAGCACTCCAAACAGCCACCCCTCCCTACAGCTCACACCATAAAAATGGAATTCATAAAAATCATAATTTGCTTTTTAATGGTTCACCGAACTCCAGCAATGTCTTAGCACATACCCTTCAAACTGATTTCCTTAGGGACACCTCCAAATGGAATGAGGATGTACAGCTTGGAAATATCACCTCTGTCTTGTTTTGCTACCCTCAAAGCATCAGAGAGAGGTCATTCCAGAGTAATCAAAACAGAAAGATTTGTCTCTTGATATCATTTTGTCCTGATTCACCAAGGCTTATAGTCAGCACTAGTCATCAGTGTTTTGGCAACGAGAGTTTGTTTAAGGTAATTTTGTTGGCTTTTCTTTTATCTGTAATTGAAATGTTAAAGAAAGGTGTTTATTAGTCCAGCTCTTTTCTTTTCTCCATCTTCCCTACTCTGCCTCTAAATGTCTGAGGATTACACAAGAGTCAGTGATTAATCACTCAGGGTTTGCTCTCTACTTCATATTGATCTCTGAGTTTTAGAGTCCATGGTCTGTAATTTTTGTCAAAATTATTACCACACTGTTACTCTTGCTGAGCAACTGAGTTTAAAACCAATGCTTTTATTTCCAATATTCTGGGAGGTGGGTCATAGAGGATCCTGCTGTGATGTATGTCGGAGAGTGTTTTGCCTATGTTCTCCTCTAGGAGTTTTATAGTTTCTGGTCTTACGTTTAGATCTTTAATCCATTTTGAGTTTATTTTTGTGTATGGTGTTAGAAAGTGGTCCAGTTTCATTCTTTTACAAGTGGTTGACCAGATTTCCCAGCACCACTTGTTAAAGAGATTGTCTTTAATCCATTGTATATTCTTGCCTCCTTTGTCGAAGATAAGGTGTCCATATGTGCGTGGATTTATCTCTGGGCTTTCTATTTTATTCCATTGATCAATATTTCTGTCTTTGTGCCAGTACCATACTGTCTTGATAACTGTGGCTTTGTAGTAGAGCCTGAAGTCAGGTAGGTTGATTCCTCCAGTTCCATTCTTCTTTCTCAAGGTCGCTTTGGCTATTCGAGGTTTTTTGTATTTCCATACAAATTGTGAAATTATTTGTTCTAGCTCTGTGAAGAATACTGTTGGTAGCTTGATAGGGATTGCGTTGAATCTATAAATTGCTTTGGGTAGTATACTCATTTTCACTATATTGATTCTTCCAATCCATGAACATGGTATATTTCTCCATCTATTAGTGTCCTCTTTGATTTCTTTCACCAGTGTTTTATAGTTTTCTATATATAGGTCTTTAGTTTCTTTAGGTAGATATATTCCTAAGTATTTTATTCTTTCCGTTGCAATGGCCAAAGAACTAAATAGACATTTCTCCAAAAAAGACATACAGATGGCTAACAAACACATGAAAAGATGCTCAACATCACTCATTATCAGAGAAATGCAAATCAAAACCACTATGAGGTACCATTTCACACCAGTCAGAATGGCTGCGATCCAAAAGTCTACAAGCAATAAATGCTGGAGAGGGTGTGGAGAAAAGGGAACCCTCTTACACTGTTGGTGGGAATGCAAACTAGTACAGCCACTATGGAGAACAGTGTGGAGATTCCTTAAAAAACTGGAAATAGAACTGCCTTATGATCCAGCAACCCCACTGCTGGGCATACACACTGAGGAAACCAGAAGGGAAAGAGACACGTGTACCCCAATGTTCATCGCAGCAATGTTTATAATAGCCAAGACATGGAAGCAACCTAGATGTCCATCAGCAGATGAATGGATAAGAAAGCTATGGTACATATACACAATGGAGTATTACTCAGCCATTAAAAAGAATACATTTGAATCAGTTCTAATGAGGTGGATGAAACTGGAGCCTATTATACAGAGTGAAGTAAGCCAGAAGGAAAAACATAAATACAGTATACTAACGCATATATATGGAATTTAGAAAGATGGTAACAATAACCCGGTGTACGAGACAGCAAAAGAGACACTGATGTATAGAACAGTCTTATGGACTCTGTGGGAGGGGGAGAGGGTGGGAAGATTTGGGAGAATGGCAATGTAACATGTAAAATATCATGTAGGAAATGAGTTGCCAGTCCAGGTTCGATGCACGATGCTGGATGCTTGGGGCTGGTGCACTGGGACGGCCCAGAGGGATGGTATGGGGAGGGAGGAGGGAGGAGGGTTCGGGATGGGGAACACATGTATACCTGTGGTGGATACATTTTGATATTTGGCAAAACTAATACAATTATGTAAAGTTTAAAAATAAAATAAAATTGGAAGAATTGAAAAAAAAAAAAAAAAAAAGAAAAAAAAAAAAAACCAATGCTTACTAGCCTTTTTGATTTTATTGTGCTATGCATGTTTTGCTTATTTGAAGATCCTTAGATATGTGCTATAGTTAGCTCCATTTCACCTTCATTTTCTACCTATGCTTGGCTATTTGTCTCCTTTCCAAGATAACTTAAGACTAACTTCTTTTTTACTAAAGTATAGTTGATTTACAATGTTGTGTTAATTACTACTATACACTGACTCAATGCACATGAGTTTGAGCAAGCTCTGGGAGATGGTAAAGGCCAGGGAGATGGTGAAGGACAGGGAAGACTGGCATGCTGCAGTCCATGGGGTCGCAAAGAGTCAGACACAACTGAGCAACTGGACAACAACAACAAATACAGCAGTGATTCAGTACATTTTTCTGCAGGCTTCCTTGGTGGTTCAGCAGTAAAGAATCCGCCTGCCAATGTAGGAGACATGAGTTTGATCCTTGGGTCAGGAAAATCCCCTAGAGAAAGGCATGGCAAACCACTCCAGTATTCTTTCTTGGGAAATGCTGTGGACAGAGGAGACTGGTGGGCAAGAGTCCATGGGGTCCCAAAAGAGTTGGACATGACTTAGTGACTAAACAACAACAGCACACTTTTAAAATATTCTTTTTCATCATAGTTTATCATAGGATAATGAATATAGTTCTCCATGCTATGCAGTAGGACCTTGTTTCATGCATTCTACATATAAACACTTATATCTGCTAACACAAGGGTGCCTATATCTTTTTGAATTATAGTTTTATCTGGATACATGCCCAGGGTGGGGTTACTGGATCATATAGTTATTCTATTTTTGGTTTTCTGAGGAATCTCCATTCTGTTTTTCACTGTGGCTACACTAACTTAGAAAGAATAACTTCTTGACCTAATCTTTCCATAGTTACTATTTCTCTTTAACCTGAATCTCTTTTTTATCTTAAGGTTCAAGGAAGGTTTCTGTTCTAAAAAAAAGCATGAAAAAAAAATTCATTCCTATTAAATAGACTGTTATATAGCTGCTTTTTCCTATGGGCTAGGAAATACTTGAAAAATAATCTAAGCTTATTTCTTCTAGAGACATTCCACTTCAATTCCTCGTATTAACATAATATGACTGGTGGCTTTTTCTCTTCGTGAAACTCCATTTCAGAGGCATCAGGACTCTCCTAACTGCATTCAATGGTTCTTCTGTGGCATTTTGATTTACCCTTTTAAGCAACCTGTCTTTGCTACTCCAGATTCTCCAGATATGCTTTCTTCAGTCTGTAATTCCTGAGTGTCCTCTGAAGTTGCTCCATTCCTAACTTTAAATGGTGTGTTCCCACACAACATATTGAATTATCATAGGCATTCTGATTATAAAAAAAACAAAACAAAACAAAACAAAACCTGAGACTCCTGGATTATAATCCCTAAATTCACATCTCTAACTGGCACCATATTTCTGAGCTCTAGAGTCCATATATCTAGCACATTCCAGACCCCCCTTTTTTAAACCTTAATTTTTTCCGTTAGAAGCCATGTCTTTGAGAACAGGCATAGGGAGTTTTGCTGGGGAACTAAATTTATTAATATTAAGTAATTCCAACCATACCTGGTTTGGAATCTTAACTCTACAATTTCTATCTGATTTTATATCCATGTTCTTGTTATGATTTACTGCTGCTAATTAGTGTTTCCTGTTGTAATCTTTCAGTGTGCTTGGGTTTTTCTCTCACTTCAAACATCCCTGTTTCTTGTTTATGGTATTAGTCCTCATTCCTCTATTTATCTTCCCAGTTCTTGACTCGTTTTTAATGACCAGCTATCTGCACAGTTGTACTCTGGATTCTGATGAGCGATGTGTCTGGTATTCACTTCACATACTCAGTAGATATTTGTGTTATGAGTGAACATTCCTTAGTAAATTCTAGTACATGATGATTTCAAGGGACTTAGACTTCAAGGTGCTCTGGATTTCAGTCGATTTCTAGCAGACTAACTTCTTCAATTACTGATTTATATCCATGCAGTCTTACTCAGATAATCTCTCAAAAGTAAGGACATTTAGATGTAGTAAGACATAGGAGCAAATTAAAAATTTTTTTTTAAAAATCAAGATGGGTATCCTATTAAAGTTTGTTTCCCATCAGTTTGCACTCCGTTCTCTTTTCCTGGTAACTTAAGCCCACCTGACTTCATTTCTCAGGATCAAAAATTGCTGTCAATAAATTATTTGATTTTTTAAAATAAATTACATATCTTATTGTGTTATGTACCCAGAAGTCTCTGCATTTATTACTACAACAAAAAGTTATTATTATTTAACTTTTAGTAGTGTAAGTCACTCAGGGGTGTCAGACTCTTTGTGAACCAATGGACTGTAGCCCGCCAGGTTCCTCTGTCCATGGGATTCTTTAGGCAAGAATACTGTAGTGGATTGCCATTCCCTTCTCCAGAGGATCTTCCCAACCCAGGGATTGAACTTGGATCTCCTGCCTTTAAGGCAGATTGTTTACCATGTGAGCTACAGGGAGGTCCCAATTTAACTTTTATGAAGTCCCAATTTAAACTTTATAATTTAACTTTTATTCTGTCAGATATGGTGTTACACTTAATCCTCAAGGCAAAACTGTGCAATTAGCACTGTCATTATTGTTAATCTACAAACATAAAGCTAAGATATATAGAAGTTAAGTCACTTGCTTAACTCTTAAGAAGAGAGTATTTAGTGTAGCATCCCGACTTTGAACAACCCACTCTTTCTGAATTTGGAGTCTGTAATCAAACAGTGGTAATTGTAAGACTTAGATTGATTCACATTAAGAAAATAAAGTTATAAATTGTGTTGTGTGTGTGTGCTAAGTCACTTCAGTCATGCCTGACTCTTTGCAACCATGGATGGTAACCTGCCAGGCTCCTCTGTCCATGGGATTTTCCAGGCAAGAATACAGGAGTGGGTTGCCATGTCCTCCTCAAATTGTATTGCAGGGCAGTATTAATAAGCATAATTTCCATCATTTAAAGTGTATCTCCCAGCCAGCTGCCTACCCTCATGAATAGCAATTTATGAGGTCAAGGATGGTACTTTTCCTGGCAATATCCAAATCTAAATAAGGACAATCAAACAGAAGCTTTTTGTAGGTCACATGTTTCTGGATTTTAACTGTACAGCTTTGAAAAATAAAAGCCTCTAGTGATACATCTGAAAGCAGGATCATAAAATGCTGGTATTTGCATGTGAAAGTGTTTTGTCAAAAACAGTCATATTCATTAAGGAATTGTGCTATAATTCCTGAAAGAAAGTCAGAATTTTAATTCTATAAGAAATTGTTTTTTACTCTCACTGTTTGCAGATGACATGATCCTCTACATAGAAAACCCTAAAGACTCCACCAGAAAATTTCTAGAACTAATCAATGATTATAGTAAAGTTGCAGGATATAAAACCAACACACATAAATCCCTTGCATTCCTATACACTAATAATGAGAAAACAGAAAGAGAAATTAAGGAAACAATTCCATTCACCATTGCAACAGAAAGAATAAAATACTTAGGAATATATCTACCTAAAGAAACTAAAGACCTATATATAGAAAACTATAAAACACTGGTGAAAGAAATCAAAAAGGACACTAACAGATGGAGAAATATACCATGTTCGTGGATTGGAAGAATCAATATAGTGAAAATGAGTATACTACCCAAAGCAATTTATAGATTCAATGCAATCCCTATCAAGCTTCCAATGGTATTCTTCAAGAGCTAGAACAAATAATTTCACAATTTGTATGGAAATACAAAAAACCTCGGATAGCCAAAGCTATCTTGAGAAAGAAGAATAGAACTGGAGGAATCAACCTGCCTGACTTCAGGCTCTACTACAAAGCCACAGTCATCAAGACAGCATGGTACTGGCACAAAGACAGAAATATTGATCAATGGAACAAAATAGAAAGCCCAGAGATAAATCTAAGCACCTATGGACACCTTATCTTTGACAAAGGAGGCAAGAATATACAATGCAGAAAAGACAATCTCTTTAACAAGTGGTGCTGGGAAATCTGGTCAACCACTTGTAAAAGAATGAAACTAGAGCACTTTCTAACACCATACACAAAAATAAACTCAAAATGGATTAAAGATCTAAATGTAAGACCAGAAACTATAAAACTCCTAGAGGAGAACATAGGCAAAACACTCTCTGACATACATCACAGCAGGATCCTCTATGACCCACCTCCCAGAATATTGGAAATAAAAGCAAAAATAAACAAATGGGACCTAATTAAACTTAAAAGCTTCTGCACAACAAAGGAAACTATCAGCAAGGTGAAAAGACAGCCTTCAGAATGGGAGAAAATAATAGCAAATGAAGCAACTGACAAACAACTAATCTCAAAAATATACAAGCAATTCCTACACCTCAACTCCAGAAAAATAAACGACCCAATCAAAAAATGGGCCAAAGAACTAAACAGACATTTCTCCAAAGAAGACATACAGATCGCTAACAAACACATGAAAAGATACTCAACATCATTCATTATCAGAGAAATGCAAATCAAAACCACTATGAGGTACCATTTCACACCAGTCAGAATGGCTGCGATCCAAAAGTCTACAAGCAATAAATGCTGGAGAGGGTGTGGAGAAAAGGGAAGCCTCTTACACTGTTGATGGGAATGCAAACTAGTACAGCCACTATGGAGAACAGTGTGGAGATTCCTGAAAAAACTGGAAATAGACCTGCCTTATGATCCAGCAATCCCACTGCTGGGCATACACACTGAGGAAACCAGAATTGAAAGAGACATGTGTACCCCAATGTTCATCGCAGCACTGTGTATAATAGCCAGGATATGGAAGCAACCTAGATGTCCATCAGCAGATGAATGGATAAGAAAGCTGTAGTACATATACACAATGGAGTATTACTCAGCCATTAAAAAGAATACATTTGAATCAGTTCTAATGAGGTGGATGAAACTGGAGCCTATTATACAGAGTGAAGTAAGCCAGAAAGAAAAACACCAATACAGTATACTAACGCATATATATGGAATTTAGAAAGATGGTAACAATAACCCTGTATACGAGACAGCAAAAGAGACACAGATGTATAGAACAGTCTTTTGGACTCTGTGGGAGAGGGAGAGGGTAGGATTATTTGAGAGAATGGCATTGAAGTACGTATAATATCATATATGGAACGAGTCACCAGTCCAGGTTCGATGCACGATACTGGATGCTTGAGGCTGGTGCACTGGGAGGACCCAGAGGGATGGTATGGGGAGGAAGGAGGGAGGAGGGTTCAGGATGGGGAACACATGTATATCTGTGGCAGATTCATTTTGATATTTGGCAAAACCAATACAATATTGTAAAGTTTAAAAATAAAATAAAATTAAAAAGAAAGAAATTGTTTTTTATTTTTTCTACTCAAATCATATTTCAAGAGAGATTTTGTGCTTTGATTTATCTTCTTAACTGAAATCCTGCAGTTGTTAAAGCTTAGTGGGAAAAGGTAATGTATGTATGTATGTATATGTGTGTATAGGGGGGATTTATACCAATTTATAATTTCTGTTCTATCCTGCTTTATCATGTTTTAATCTTTTTTTGTGGTTCAGCCACCTCCAAATGCCTCTCTTGAATACTTACTGAAACAATTTTTTTCTAGAAAAAGAATTTTCTAATAAAAAATCTCAGAAGTTATCAGTATTTTTAAAGTTTAAAAGAAACTAAATGCTTATTCAATTATCTCTGTTTTACTAATATCCCTAAGGCAAATGCAGTTTTAAAAATTATATACACATGGCAACAAAAAGTATCCTCAGCTTGCTGCTGTGTCTTACTAAGTGAAAGTGAAAGTTACTCAGTTGTGTCTGACACTTTGAGACCCCATGGACTATAAGCATATGGAATTCTCCAGGCAAGAATACCGGAGTGGGTAGTCATTTTCTTCTCCAGGGGATCTTCCTAACCCAGGGATTGAACTCAGGTCTCCAACACTGCAGGAAGATTCTTTACCAGCTGCAGGTGGATTCTTTACAAGGGAAGCCCCAAAATACTGGATTGGTTAGCCTATCTTTTCTCCAGGGCATCTTCCCAACCAGGAATCAAACCAGGGTCTCCTGCAGAGCAGGCAGATTCTTTACCAACTGAGCTATCAGGGAAGGCCTGTATCTTACTAAGTCTATAGGAAATCAAGCAGTATCAAGTATTTTTCCTCTAAAATTTCTTGAGCTGATATTTTAATCATCAAACTAGTCTTAGAAGATACATACAAAGTAATGTTGGGTATAAGCAGTAGCATGATGACAAATAGTTAACCACATATTCATCAGGAAAAAAAAAATCCTGATTTGTATCATTTGCCAATTTTTATAGTATAAATACTCTACCTATAGGCAATTTCAAGCAAATGATGTTGAAGGCAGAGTTGAGAAAAGATGTAACCATAGTCAACAAACCAATGGGCCTGACAATCCTGACAGCATGTGAGCTTTCATCAAAACCTCCAGGAAGTCTCTAAAATCACTCTTTTATCAGATGTGAATAAAAGGATGCAGATGAGAATTGTGCTTAAAGCCAGTCTTTAGAGTCAGCCTGCCAAGACCTAACTCCACTCTTTAAAGTATCCTCTGTGTTATCTTATATAAGCCATCTAACTTTCCTGTGACTCTCTTTGCTCATATGTAAAATGGTAATAATATAAGTTTTAATCTCATTAGAATTCCTATGATTATTAAATGAAATAGTGCATTAAAGTGCTTAGAAGAGTTCTTGGCATATAGCTATAATAATAGGCTATTAGTAATAAATGTTAGGGACTATTTTTCTAGAATTTACAATCTAACTATCAGAATATTTTACACATTGTCATCTAAATCTTTCACAGTTCATTGAAAACCATCCTGCTTGATAACAACACTCTGAGAGGAGCCAGTTATAGAGGGAAGAGCACTAAGAAAGATGTCATGCCTTACTCACTAGTCCCAGTTTTGCCGAAGTCTAGGTTTGTGGCCTTTGGCAAACCAGTTTACTTCAGGAGCTTTGGTTCTTTTTTTTTTAAATTTTATTTTATTTTTAAACTTTACAATATTGTATTGCTTTTGCCAAATATCGAAATGAATCCGCCACAGGTATACCTGTGTTCCCCATCCTGAACCCTCCTCCCTCCCCATACCCTCCCTCTGGGTCGTCCCAGTGCACCAGCCCCAAGCATCCATTAGTAAAATACAGAAAGTAATGGTCACCCTGCCAACTACACAGGACTGTGGTGAGACTGCTATAAGTTAATGAAACTATGAACTCTTCTTGGAAGATGGTACATACGTGGGGTGTTATTATTAATCCAATTTAAAATTCATGATGCCATTGAGGATTAAAATAAAAGAGTGAGAAGTTCTGTGTCATTTGAGTAAACATTTGGAAATAATGTATTGTTAAGATCTAGGATGTTTTGTTGTATTGTAAAGATGAAAAAACCCCACATTTGTATCCTGAAGCAGTGAACCATTTTTTTCTTCCCACAAAAGAGCAAGTTTCAAATGAAAATGTTTAAATGAATTAAGGATCCTGGGGAACTAAGTTAAAAATATCCATGTGATCATAATTTTCTAGGAAAGGAAATATAAAGGAAAAATTAATAAATAAAGCACATAATATTCTGTCAAATTGGATAGTATTACATCATTACAAGATGAATACTGTAAATTTCCAAATAATTATTAAAGGCAAAATTTCATAAGTTTTATAAATAAGTATAAAAAATGAAATGTCCAAGACAGATTGAAGAAATTTTAAATTAAGTTCAGTCAACTTGTAAACAAGAAAAACCACACACAAAAATGAAGGCTAGGAAATTATGAAAAATACTTGATTTTTTTAAAAAGTTACACATTGAATCTCTGTTCATGTATAAGAATCATATACATTTATGTACACTTAGTGAAAGTTAACTAAAAATCATTCTAAAAGTGTGCCTATGATTTTTTCTCTTAATTTATGACTTCACACTGTGCTTTAACAGACTTCTGTTCTAGAGAATAAGAATCTCTGTGCAGCCTGGTCTTCACCACACCCTTTTCTATCAGTTATCAGTAAAAATTCTTACGGCCTAAAATTTAAATGTTGGTATATGATATGGGAAGATCAAGCTTCCTTGTTGAAGGGAAAAATCAAAATGAAAGTTATGAATAGTATGTTATCTTCTATGAGAGCCAGAGGGAAAATATGAAATAAAAATTTGTAAGAAATCACTGAAAATATTCATAAGAAATTTATGAGTTAGGGAACTTGAGTAGACTAAGAAACAGGTGGATAAAGACTTTCATAAGGTACCATTTTATATTGTTTTGATTTTTGATTTGTGAATTTATTACCTACTAAATGACATTATTTTGTGTGTGTGTGTGTGTGTGTAAGTCCAGTACGCCTCAATCTCACATCTGATTTAACACTTCTCACCTGCCCCGCACTCAGGCCTGACAAGGCAGAGACGCTGGCAGAGTAGACGAGTGTGATGGACTCATCCTCCACGTCTGGTCCCCTGTCCCACTCACTATGCAGCTTCTTCTTGTTCAGCAATATGGTGGGGAAGACAGGGGTCAAAGGGTCTTACAAGACTGGTGGGTTTGTTGTCATCTGTGTGACAACTACGCAAATGCTGGTTACCTTTTCTCTCCTGAGGAGCTTTTGTGCTTCCTTCAGAGACAACACCCTACACCAACTGGGTATCTTGTTCTTTGATATTTATGCTGAATTTTCGATTCCTACTCTGTCTTCTGTTTCAACAATCACCCCACAAAGTCTGGTTTTCACCCTCTGAAATCCGTATCTGTTGGACAATGCCTTCAAAAGACCTCTCCTCCACCTTCCTCTCGACTTTGAAAAACTCAGTACCTTTTCTGTACTAACATCTGGAAGTACATGTCTCTCTCTCAACAGGATCCCGCTACAGTTGTCCTTTAGGCCAAGGTTTCCTAACCTCTATGGTATTAACATTTGGGGCTAGAGAATTCTTTGTTGTGGGGGATTTTCCTGTGCATATTATGATGTTTAGTGGCACCCGTGGCTTCTACCTGTTATAACACTAGCTAGCCCCCATCAGCCAAACCAAGAGTCTCCAGAAACTGCCCTATGACACCTTGAAAGCAAATGGCCTGATTGAGAGCCACAGGACTAAGGTAACAATCCTCTTCAAATGAATTCCCATTTCCGAATCTCCTTTTACCACTCTGGTATTAATAATTATCAGGCTGGATGATGGAGATTATCAAATACACACGGGGAACTGCTGCTCGGCAAGCCCTTATACAGTGTCTGATAGATGCCTCTCATGATAATATATGGACATGTGACACCCATTTTCTCAGAAGGAACTCAAATCTTGAGATAAGAGGGAAACTCTTACATCAGTGAAAATCAGTGTAAGCCTACATCTATCTCTGACATTTAAAACTCTGGGCCTAAGGACTGTGAGAGCAGGGGGAGAGGAGACTTTAATTTGTTTATTACTTTATTGATCGACTGTTTTATATTATTCAAGCATTTAGATTAAAATATGTATTTTTTAAAAGAAAGGATTTTAGTTCTTAACATAGCTATATCAAGAAAAACATTTTAATTTTTAATAAGATTTTGATTTGGGTTTCTTAGCCAAGATATGAAAGCAGGGTCAAGAAAAAAGGGGGAAAAAGGAGACAAGCAAAAAAGTTAAAAGGGAGAGGAGGTTAAAACTTACCTTGTTTCATCAATATAAACTGCTTCCAACACAGATGCTGCATATTCAATATTCTTCTTTAAGTCGATGACGTTAACATCACCTTTTTCCAGCTGCTTCACTAAGCATCTTAGTCTATTTCCAAAAGTAGCCAAAAAAAGAAAGAGAAAGAGATTTATCATGACTATAAGGAAAAGAGTCAATATTAAATATACAAATTGGGTTAAACTTTCAACTTATCTTTCCAGGTTATTAAATAGCAATATTTTCAGGTATATTTGAGGTATAACTAAGGCCAATCTTTATCACTTAAACAACTATCAGAAATTATATTCACCTCTCAATAATATTCGGAGAAGGCAATGGCACCCCACTCCAGTGTTCTTGCCTGGAGAATCCCAGGGAAGGGGGAGCCTGGCGGGCTGCTGTCTATGGGGTCGCACAGAGTTGGACACGACTGAAGCGACTTAGCAGTAGCAGCAGCAGCTCAATAATATTAGGGCTATAGGTTGCAGGTTTATGTACCATATTTCAAGCATAGTTTTTCTGAAAATTCAAACAATATAGGTATTTTCATACAAGAATTCCTAATACTAGAATTTATTCTATGGTTGTTGTGCTTCTTCAGAGTTGGCACTAAGAAATATTTAACAGGTACTCTTTTGACCAATATTGTATCAATTATTCACTGTTTATAGCAGTAGAAATAAAAATAAAAGGCAAAAGATTCAAGAAAATATAATTAAGAGGAGAAAAAAATATATGTATACAAGCTTAGTGTTTTTATTGCAATGATTTTTCAGTTAAGGCAAAACTACAAAATATCAAAATATTTTCTCATGTTTTTGCCCATAGAATCATGTATCACAACCGTTTGAGAAATTTTAAAGCATTTCTGGATTTCTGACTCAGAAATTGTGATGTAATTAATACTGTTGTTTTAAGCCACTACATTTTGTAATAATTTTTTAGGCAGAAATAGATATCTCAGGGAGTGAAATAATACAAATTACCTCAATAATTTTCTAATACTTTTAGAAATTTCTATGCATTAACTATAAACCAAGTGTTTCTAAAGATACTTCCCTTTACTAACAACAGAAAACATATTCTTTAGCCACTATACACTATAAATAAGAATTGCGAATACAATTCACCCATTTTCCTGTCAGCAGGCAGAATTTAATTCCTTGAGAAAAGGTATTTCAGAGAGAATGGAATACATCTACTTGTAGGCACAGCCTTAAAGATAGTGTAAGAGATTCTCTGAAAACTTACTTGAGTGATTTCCAATACCAAGGTTTAGGGTATCAAGACAAGTTAAAAATTTCAGCAATGGTATTTTACATTTCTTCATCCATAAGAAACTTTATTTCTCCACAGAAAAGAGCCACACCTAGCTTAAAACTTCTTATCCAGGCAGCTACAATTGCTTTTTGTACCACATACTTTTGTATGAAAAAATATTAGCAGACAACAACACTGCAAAATAAATTCCATGTGTCGATAAGTGTCTTATTTGTCCAGAGTAAGCAAAGCAGAACAAAATAAATATCAATGACTAAAACAGGTTACTTTGAAAGGGAAAATTACGCCTGGCTCTGAGGCTTGTGTAAAATACTGAATATGATAATAATGGAGCAACACATAGAGTTTTAGGGGATTTTTGTAATTCTATAACCCAAACACATTACTTAGTATAATTTCCTTTTATGTAGAAAGTAAAAGAAAAAGTTTCATACTTTGAAACAGCTTAAAAATACACCACTCATATATCCTTAGCACTTTAGGGATAAGAGGGAGATGCCTCACCTGCAAAAGTCTAAAAAATCTGGCTAATGTCATAAATAATGCTAAATGACTGAATGCTTTCCTTCCAAAATCAGGAACAAGACTCTACTCTCACCACAGATATTCATAATTGCACTGGATCTTTCAGCCAAAGCTACAAGGCAAGAATAAAAGGTATTCATGTTGGAAAGAAAGAAATAAAACTGTCTTTGTTCACAGAAAATGTGATTGTCTAAGTAGCAAATCTGATGAAATACACCAAAGAGTTACTAGAAGTGATAAAATGTAATAAATGATTTTAACAAGTTTACAATATAAAAAGATGCAAAAATCAATATCATGCTATACAATAATAATGAACAATCTGAAATTAAAATATAAAGCAATACTATTTACAATAGTTCTGAAAATGTAAAATTCCTAGCCATAAATGTGACAAAGTATGTGCAAGCCCTATACACTGAAAACTACAGAACATTGTTGAAAGGAAAAACCATAGATCTAAATAAATGGAAAGATACACCCATGCTTACGGATTGACTCAATATTGTTTTCATGTCATTTCTCCAAAAATTTATTTATAGATTCAATGTAACCCCAGTAAATATCCCAGCAGGCTCTCTTGTTATTGTATATATTGACATGCTGATTCTGAAATTCACATTGAATCAAGGAGCTAGAATAGTCAAATTTAACAAAAAGAACAAAGCTGGGGAATTTACACTACTTCAAGAGATTCTAAAGCTACAGTAGTCAGTACAGTATAAATGGCACAATACACTGCATTATTAGCACCCAGATAATACAATAGATAAATCAATAGATTTATAAAGTTAAAAACAGACCCACAAATATATAGGTAATTTATTTTGGGAAAAGATGAAAAGATAATTTAGAGGAAAAAGGATAACCTCACAACAAGTTATGCTGGATAATTAGAAATATCCATGTGTAAAAGGAACTTTGTTCCATACCTGCATCACAGATCTAAATGCATATCCTAAAACTATAAACATAGAAGAAAACATAGGACAAAATCTTTGTGATCTTGGGTAAGCCAAAGATGTCTTACAGACAACTGCTGCTGCTAAGTCACTTCAGTCGTGTCCGACTATGTGCGACCCCATAGACGGCAGCCCACCAGGCTCCCCCGTCCCTGGGATTCTCCAGGCAAGAACACTGGAGTGGGTTGCCATTTCCTTCTCCAATGCAGGAAAGTGAAAAGTGAAAGTGAAGTCGCTCAGTCGTGTCCGACCCTCAGCGACCCCATGGACTGCAGCCTTCCAGGCTCCTCCGTCCATGGGATTTTCTAGGCAAGAGTACTGGAGTGGGGTGCCATTGCCTTCTCCGCTTACATACAACACCTGCGATGAAATAATAAGTTGAATTTCACCAATATTAAGAACTTCCAGCCACAGACTGGGAGAAAATATTTGTATATCATATATCTGATAAAGGATTTTCAGAAAACATGTTAAGAACTTGCAAACCTCAATAATAAGATAAATGATCCAATACAAAATCTGCTAATGATTTTTTGTACCACCAAAAATGATATATTCATGGCAAACATGAAAAGATGCTCAAAATCAGTAGTCACCAGAAAAATTCAAATTAAAACAATAATGAAATATAATCAAATACTTTTTAGAATGACTAAAATTAAAATAACTGATCATACCAAATACTGGCAAAGATGTGAACAATTTAAACTACCACACACAGCTTCTGGGAATGTAAATAAGTACAATCAATTTGGAAAACAATTGCCCAAAAAGTTAACATGTATCTGTCATATGACTCAACTGTTCTATTCTTTGGTGGAGAGAAGAATAAATATATGTCCTTACAAATACTTGGACATAAATGTTCATAGCAGCCTTCTTTGTAATAGACCCAAACTGGAAGCAGCCCAAATGTTCATCCACAAGTAAATGGAAAACAAATTGGGCCGTATCCATCCAAAGAAGTTCTGCTTAGCAATATAATGAATGAACTGTTGATACACACAATGAAGTGACCGAACAATGACTATGCTGAATGAGATAGGATATACGCATACTGTATGATTCAATTTGTATAAAATTTTTAAATGCAATCTATTCTTATTGAGACAGGAAGCAGATCAGAGGTTGCCTGGGAATTAGGAGGTAGAGATCAAGGAAGAGAGGAAGGGAAAGATTACAAAGGAGCTGGAGGAAATTTTGATGGTAATGGAAATATTAATTTTCTTGATTGTGGTGATGGTTTCATAGGTGCATACATATGCTCATACTTATCAAATTATAAATTATAAAATGAAATATGTAATTTGAGATAGAAAATGGATATATGCAAAATAGATGCTTCTGTTACATATCTTTACTTTTAATCAATTCCATTAAAATACTTAAAATTTTAATATATAATATCAAAGACATGGAAAAACTCTAAAGCAGCATTAAACTGTTAATGATTTTTCTTCAAAAAGAAAGGCACTAATCTTTGACAATTCATGAGACTTTTAAAATCAGCCTGAATATTATGTACTGAACAGGTTTTGATGTTCTTAGCTTTTTGGTGGGACTACTTCCTCACCTTATAAGGATCAGAACACTTAAAAGAAGACAGCAATGAAAATAGAAACCATCTTTGAAAATAATTGATTAGATCTGTGATCCAATCAAGCAGTCACAGAAGAAAAGCAATTTCTACTTTTGAACAAAGAGTACTGAGCTGTAGAAAATGATTGAGTATTTTTATTCAAATATAGAACTGCCACTTTTCAAATGAAAAAATACACAATGTAAAATGATGTAGTTTTCAGAATCAGGTACTTCATATACTCTAAACTTAGCTTCTAAGATATTGCTATAAAACCTTATCTTGCAAAAGAACCACTTACATAATAAGGATATTATACTGAAAAATCCCATGTGTCTATGCATGTCTTCATTAATTCTAGGATAAAAATGCCCAGGATATCTCTAATGCTGTAAAGCATGAGTGATGTGTATGTTAACAATTTTAACTTAAAAGAGAATTGAAAATAATCATCCTTCTATCAATGTCCCTATGTTTTACATAACTGAAATACAAAAGAGAGAAGGATATGGTTGCAAGAATGCCATACTAAGAAGCAGAAGAGGTAATGCTAAAGGAATATCTATAGTGATATTAACATTACCATTGAAATATGGCCACACACAGGAGTGCACAAAGACATATAAATTGGGACTGTCAGAACTAGAAGCTGCTGTGTCATTTTCAGTAAGTCCTGCTTGCCTCTAATTCTAACATGATTAAAAAGTGATGATAAGAAGCCATTAAATAATGAAGTTTTCTTGTCTCTTCTGCAGGTCAATGCTTAGGAAATTAAATTCTAACCTTAGTTGCGAAAGCAAGGCCTATAAATTGAAAGTCTTTTTAAGATACTTTTTTTCCCACAAAGGCCAATGTTATAGTTGTAAAATCCCTTGATATCTTTATTTTATAGAATAAATAACTCCCAAAATAATTGGTATCATTGAAAAATGAGAACAATTGTATGGCAAACATTACTGGCCTTTAAAATATATTTACATTCTATATTTAAAGAAGCAAAATGACCCTACTAAAGTGGAGAACATAGAATAGAAAAAAATGAATTTTTAAAGGCAAAGAAAAATATAATTATTCTTCCTTTTCTTCCAAATCACATTTTGGGTTAACTATTTATCACTTTACTTCAAGAGAGTACTTTTTATTCAGAAATGGGCACTGCATAGTTCTCAACATTTTGAAGTATTCTTTTTAAGTACAGTGATACAAACACTTGAATAGTTAGAAATGCTTTCAAGATCAATTTTGTTCCTCCTTAGAGGCAAGGAATAAGACCATATTAACTTTAAAGGGAGAACCAATCATTTATACCTGGTTACTGTCACACCTCTGAAATACTACAGGCTATATCAACTCAAGGATTTTCTTTAAAAAAATACATACTTAAATAACTATGTATAGTAGAGACATATGCAAATAAACACATATTTAAAATATATTTAAATATTCGACTATATAAACATTTTAAATATACATTTGTAAAAATATAAAATATTTTTAAACTCCATTTTTTATAGAGTTCAGTTCAGTTCAGTTCATTCACTCAGTCGTATCCAACTGTTTGCGACCCCATGAATAACAGCACGCCAGGCCTCCAGGTCCATCACCAACTCCTGGAGTTCACTCAAACTCATGTCCATTGAGTCAGTGATGCCATCCAGCCATCTCAGCCTCTGTTGTCCCCTTCTTCTTCTGCCCACAATCCCTCCCAGCATCAGGGTCTTTTCCAATGAGTCAACTCTTCACATCAGGTGGCCAAAGTATTGGAGTTTCAGCTTTAGCATCAGTCCTTCCAATGAACACCCAGGACTGATCTCCTTTAGAGTGGACTGGTTGGATCTCCTTGTAGTCCAAGGGACTCTCAAGAGTCTTCTCCAACACCACAGTTCAAAAGCATCAATTCTTCAGTGCTCAGCTTTCTTCACAGTCCAACTCTCACATCCATACATGACCACTGGAAAAACCATAGCCTTAACTAGACGGACCTTTGTTGGCAAAGTAATGTCTCTGCTTTTCAATATGCTATCTAGGTTGGTCATAACTTTCCTTTCAAGGAGTAAACGTCTTTTAATTTCATGGCTGCAATCACCATCTGCAGTGATTTTGGAACCCCCAAAAATAAAGTCTGACACTGTTTCCCCTGTTTCCCCATCTATTTCCCATGAAGTGATGGGACCAGATGCCATGATCTTTGTTTTATGTGTGTTGAGCTTTAAGCCAACTTTTTCACTCTCCTCTTTCGCTTTCATCAAGAGGCTTTTTAGTTCCTCTTCACTTTCTGTCATAAGGGTGGTGTTATCTGCATATCTGAGGTTATTGGTATTTCTCCCGGCAATCTTGATTCCAGCTTGTGCCTCTTCCAGTCCAGGTTTCTTATGATGTACTCTGCATAGAAGTTAAATAAGCAGGGTGACAATATACAGCCTTGACATGCTCCTTTTCCTATTTGGAACCAGGCTCTTGTTCCATGTCCAGTTCTAACTGTTGCTTCCTGACCTGCATATAGGTTTCTCAACAGGCAGGTCAGGTGCTCTGGTATTCCCATCTCTTTCAGAATTTTCCACAGTTTATTGTGATCCACACAGTCAAAGGCTTTGGCATAGTCAATAAAGCAGATATAGATGTTTCTCTGGAACTCTCTTGCTTTTTCCATGATCCAGCAGATGTTGGCAATTTGATCTCTGGTTCCTCTGCCTTTTCTAAAACCAGCTTGAACATCAGGAAGTTCACGGTTCACGTATTGCTGAAGCCTGGCTTGGAGAATTTTGAGCATTACTTTACTAGCATATGAGATGAGTACAATTGTGTGATAGTTTGAGCATTCTTTGGCATTGCCTTTCTTTGGAACTGGAATGAAAACTGAACTTTTCCAGTCCTCTGGCCACTGCTGAGTTTTCCAAATTTGCTGGCATATTGAGTGCAGCACTTTCACAGCATCATCTTTCAGGATATGAAATAGTTCAACTGGAATTCCATCACCTCCACTATCTTTGTTCGTCGTGATGATTTCTAAGGCCCTCTTGACTTCACATTCCAGGATGTCTGGCTCTAGGTGAGTGATCACACCATCGTGATTATCTTGGTCATGAAGATCTTTTTTGTACAGTTCTTCTGTGTATTCTTGCCATCTCTTCTTAAGATCTTCTGCTTCTGTTAGGTCCATACCATTTCTGTCCTTTATCGAGCCCATGTTTGCATGAAATGTTCCCTTGGTATCCCTAATTTTCTTGAAGAGATCTCTAGTCTTTCCCATTCTATTTCTTTGCATTGATCACTGAGGAAGGCTTTCTTATCTCTCCTTGCTATTCTTTGGAACTCTGCATTCAAATGGGTATATCTTTCCTTTTCTCTTTTGCTTTTCACTTCTCTTCTTTTCACAGCTATTTGTAAGGCCTCCCCAGACAGCCATTTTGCTTTTTTGCATTTCTTTTCCATGGGGATGGTCTTGATCCCTGTCTCCTGTACAATGTCATGAACCTCCATCCATAGTTCATCAGGCACTCTATCTATCAGATCTAGTCCCTTAAATCTATTTCTCACTTCCACTGTATAGTCATAAGGGATTTGATTTAGGTCATACCTGAATAGTCTAGTGGTTTTCCCTACTTTCTTCAATTTAAGTCTGAATTTGGCAATAAGGAGTTCATGATCTGAGCCATAGTCAGCTCCCGGTGTTGTTTTTGCTGACTGTGTAGAGCTTCTCCATCTTTGGCTGCAAAGAATAGAATCAATCTGATTTCGGTGTTGACCATCCTGTGATGTCCATGTGTAGAGTCTTCTCTTGTGTTGTTGGAAGAGGGTGTTTGCTATGGCGAGTGCGTTCTCTTGGCAAAACTCTATTAGACTTTAGCCTGCTTCATTCCGTACTCCAAGGCCAAATTTGCCTGTTACTCCAGGTATTTCCTGACTTCCTACTTTTGCATTCCAGTCCCCTATAATGAAAAGTACATCTTTTTTGGATGTTAGTTCTAAAAGGTCTTGTAGGTCTTCATAGAACCTTTCAACTTCAGCTTCTTCATCATTACTGTTGGGGCATAGACTTGGATTCCTGTGATATTGAATGGTTTGCCTTGGAAACGAACAGAGATCATTCTGTCGTTTTTGAGATTGCATCCAAGTACTGCATTTCGGACTCTTTTGTTGACCATGATGGCTACTCCATATCTTCTAAGGGATTCCTGCCTTAGAAGTTTTATACAGTAGATATATTTATATATTAAGTAGATAAATATAAGTATATTTATATTATATATATATATATATATATATTTAAATCTATTTGTTCTGATAAAGTAATGACTTTCACCTACTGATAAGAATTTATTTAAACCAGGGAAGAAAGTTTAGGGATAGGATCCACACACACCAGACCCACTGAAAGGCAGTTTAACATTTTATGTCATTCTCTTGCACCTTGGAAAACACATGCTTAGCACTGAGCTCAGGTGGCCTCTCTGTGTTAAATGTCTTTCATTTGCCCCTCCAGATCCATCTACTGGGCTCTGCCCTGCTCCTTGCCCTGAGGGCGAGAATGCAGAGACCTCAGCAGACTTTGGATCTGGTTTCAGGAAACAGGAGGAAGGGAGGTGTTAAGGCCCTGTTATTCTTCTCTCCTCCCTGGAGAGGCACCCACCATAAAAGGTCATTTGTCAAACAACCCTTTCCAGAGTCCCCTCTCACTCTCTCTTTCTTTCTCTTTCCAAGTATAACACATCCTTGGAGCCTAATGTTATCAGCCCAGAGGCATTGCATTATCCTGGTAGTTCCCTACATGGGTATAACAACTTTAAATATTCTCTTTATTAGTTACTCCTCAAATTACCTGTTTTTACCGTGTCAATCTTTTTACCTAACTTCTACCACACTCCCTACAGCACCATCCTCTCATACCAGAGACTTTCAATATAATCCTACTATAGTGCTGGAAAGACTATAGGGCTTTAAAGTCAGTGGGGGCTCACTCAACTAACATTCACTTTTTCCTGGTATTCCTGGAGAGAAGCAACACCCTAAACGGAGGGCTACTTCCAGTTTTCTGTGGTGATCAGCTTTAGAGTGAGCTCTGCCAATGGAAACTGCACATAACGCTGAGGACCAGATGCTTCATAGGGGATGTAGGAGAACCGTGGGACTAAATTGCCACCCTCACACAGGAGGAGCCTGATTCTGGAAAGGAGTGTTTATGGCTGTTTGCTGATGCTAGCTGGGTCAGAGAATGTGTGATATCATTTTTTTTTTTAATTTAAAGGAAAGAAATAGACAAAAGAAGAATTGTGGTTTGCAGTCGAGCCTGATGGACTAAAAAAAATGCCTTTATTACTGTTCACCCCTGAAACATCACTAACATAACATAAACAGACCAAAAACATAAAAGAGGTACAAGGAGAAAGAACAGAAGATAATACAGCAAAGAAAAGCTTACAATACGGTTTCTGGAAAAATAGTAAAATATGGTAACTGACTGAGCAGATACCAAGAAAGACAAACAAAGCGAAGAGCTTTTGATGGGTGATCACTGAAGAAGCAAGATGATTAATGTCCACAGAAGCTCAGAATAGCTGAGGAAATAGGGATAGCAAAGATCCTGTAATCCAAGGATCTGTCTTTATGCTCAAAATAAAATGGTGAAAATCTTTTTACAGCTTCTATTCCTTTCTTCACCCCAAGTAGCAGGAGATTATCCTTACCTACTCCTGTAGCAAACCTGGAAAAGAGGCAAGATTGCCAGATTGGAAACAGAGAAATTAAATAAAAATCAGCATATTGAGTGATGATACCTCAGGTTTCTTTCTCCCACCTATTTACAGAGTTAAGATTATGGGATTAACCACAAGAGAGACCAAAAAGCCCCAGACAAATAAAATTTTGGAAACAAAAGTTTGCCCTTGTTCTCCCTACACCTTTCAGTGAAGCCCAGAAGGTGACAAGCACCACCTATGACAAAGAAATTCTAATCACTTTTCAAACACATTCTTCAATATTAATGGCCTGTCATCAATGAGCAAGCCTGAAGGAAAACCTCAAACATGAAAGACATCTATATATCTAAATAAAATAAAGAAAGTTAGAGGAAATGGAAATAATATTGAGATGTAAGGAAAACAAAAAAAACCACCATCAAAAACTGACCATGTGAGATATTACTTCATACCTGTTAGAATGGCTGTCATAAAAAAGACAACAAATAATAAACAGCAAGACTGTGGAGAAAGAGAACCCTAGTTCACTGATGATGGGAATATAATTGGTACAGCCACTAGAGAAAAGAGTATGGAGGTTTCTGGCTATTTATCTGAATAAAATGAAAACACAAATTTGAAAACATATATATACACCAATGTTTATTGCAGCATTATTTATAATAGCCAAGATATGAAATTAAGTTAAGCATCCATTAACAGATGAATGGATAAAGAAAATGTGGCTTCACACGCATACACACATACACACACACACACACACATATATATAATGAAATATTACTCAGCCATGAGAAAGAATGGCATTTTGTCATTTGCAACAACATGAATGAAACTGTAGGGTATTATGTTTAGTGAAATAAGTTGAACAGAGAGTGACAAACACTGCTTCACTTATATGTGGAATCTAAAAAATAAATGAGTGAATATAACACAACACAAACAGACTCGTCAATAGAGAGAACTAACTATTTTATAATAACTTTAGGTGGTGTATAATCTATAAAATTACTGAATCACTGTGTGGTATACCTGGAACTAATATAACATTGTAAATCAACTATACTTCATTTTACAAAAACTGAGAAAAGTAAGTGAAGAGATTCATCCATGAGCGAATATGCTGTAACTTTTAAAAAATAGAATAAAGAGTGATGAAAAAACTCTTAGAATTGAAACTGATGATTTATATAAAAATGTCAACAGAAGAGGCAGAGGATAATGTCTAATAACCCATAAAGTAGACATAAAGACAGCAAAATGAATAATAGAATAATAATGATAAAATCACAATGCTGGTTTTGAAGATCTAATATCTAGTTAGAAAATTCTAGACACTAGGAATGGAGGAAATTCTCCAAAAAAAAGGGCAATTTTCTAGAACTAAAAATCTCCATTTGTAAGGGCCCAACTAACCACTAGGCTCAGCTTCATGAGTATCCAACCTCAGAGCCATGGAGGACCTTGCAATTAGGAGAATCTCCCCCCGACCCTTGGTTACCACTTTAATGTCACTATTCTCAAATTCTTAATCATTTTTGAACAAGAAGTCCTACACTTTCAACTTGCACTGGCCCTGTATATTATGTAGCTGGTCCTGGGGTCAACCTGCAACTCTATACTCAGTAAAACTATTGATCAAGTTTGAAGAAAGAATAAAGGCATTTTCAGACATTTAATGACTGTAAAAATTTGACTTTCTAAGCATTCTATTTCAGAAAGCAACTGGGTGATGCATTTGACCAAAACAAGAACACAGCAAGAACTTTAATACAGAAAAGTGAAAAAGAGAAGCCTCCAAAGGAGATATGTGTGCATCCTAGGAATTAACTAGTCCAGATTGAAGTAGGAGTACAGAAGAAAGGAAGTAGGAGGGACGTCTCTGGGGGTAAAATTGGAACTGATGAACAAAGAAACTGATGGGATGTTTGGAACTTTGTTCCAACAGATCAGTTGAGCATAAAATTATAAAAATACACTGCTTATGAAATCAAGGAGAAAGAAAAAAATTATACAAGATATGTCATTTGATTGACTCTATTTGATTGAGAAGTGAATAATATTTACAAACCACACTACTATAAACAGCAGTGATTTTAAAACAAAATAAGATATAATAAAAGTCTTTTGAGAAGATGAGGCTAGGGAAGTTGAAATTAATATACTATAGAAATTTCCTCTATTAACATTACAGATGTCAGTTGGTAAAGTCTAAAATTGATAAATCAAAAAATAGTAAAGGCATATTATTTGGAAATGTGCTAAAGGAAAAATAGCTAAAATGAACTAAATCACTGAGATTATTTAATTCTGGGAAATTGCTGTTTTTTGATAATAAAAAGAGTTTTAATGAAATAATCTACCAACAGTATTCTTCACAGAGCTAGAACAAATAATTTCACAATTTGTATGGAAAAACAAAAAACCCCGAATAGCCAAAGCGATCTTGAGAAAGAAGAATGAAACTGGAGGAATCAACCTACCTGACTTCAGGCTCTACTACAAAGCCACAGTTATCAAGACAGTATGGTACTGGCACAAAGACAGAAATATAGATCAATGGAATAAAATAGAAAGCCCAGAGATAAATCCACGCACATATGGACACCTTATCTTTGACAAAGGAGGCAAGAATATACAATGGATTAAAGACAATCTCTTTAACAAGTGGTGCTGGGAAATCTGGTCAACCACTTGTAAAAGAATGAAACTAGACCACTTTCTAACACCATACACAAAAATAAACTCAAAATGGATTAAAGATCTAAACGTAAGACCAGAAACTATAAAACTCCTAGAGGAGAACGTAGGCAAAACACTCTCTGACATACATCACAGCAGGATCCTCTGTGACCCACCTCCCAGAATATTGGAAATAAAATCAAAAATAAACAAATGGGACCTAATTAACCTTAAAAGCTTCTGCACATCAAAGGAAACTATTAGCAAGGTGAAAAGACAGCCTTCAGAATGGGAGAAAATAATAGCAAATGAAGCAACTGACAATTAATCTCAAAAATATACAAGCAACTCCTACAGCTCAACTCCAGAAAAATAAATGACCCAATCAAAAAATGGGCCAAAGAACTAAACAGACATTTCTCCAAAGAAGACATACAGATCGCTAACAAACACATGAAAAGATGCTCAATATCACTCATTATCAGAGAAATGCAAATCAAAACCACTATGAGGTACCATTTCACACCAGTCAGAATGGCTGCGATCCAAAAGTCTACAAATAAGAAATGCTGGAGAGGGTGTGGAGAAAAGGGAACCCTCTTACACTGTTGGTGGGAATGCAAACTAGTACAGCCACTATGGAGAACAGTGTGGAGATTCCTTAAAAAACTGGAAATAGAACTGCCTTATGATCCAGCAATCCCACTGCTGGGCATACACACTGAGGAAACCAGAAGGGAAAGAGACACGTGTACCCCAATGTTCATCGCAGCACTGTTTATAATAGCCAGGACATGGAAGCAACCTAGATGTCCAACAGCAGATGAATGGATAAGAAAGCTATGGTACATATACACAATGGAGTATTACTCAGCCATTAAAAAGAATACATTTGAATCAGTTCTAATGAGGTGGATGAAACTGGAGCCTATTATACAGAGTGAAAAGCCAGAAGGAGAAACATAAATACAGTATACTAACGCATATATATGGAATTTAGAAAAATGGTAACAATAACCTGGTGTACGAGACAGCAAAAGAGACACTGATGTATAGAACAGTCTTATGGACTCTGTGGGAGAGGGAGAGGGTGGGAAGATTTGGGAGAGTGACATTGAAACATGTAGAATATCATGTAAGAAACGAGTTGCCAATCCAGGTTCGATGCGCGATACTGGATGCTTGGGGCTGGTGCACTGGGACGACCCAGAGGGATGGTGTGGGGAGGGAGGAGGGAGGAGGGTTCAGGATGGGGAACACATGTATGCCTGTGGCGGATTCATTTTGATATTTGGCAAAACTAATTCAATTATGTAAAGTTTAAAAATAAAATAAAATTAAAAAAATAAATAAATAAAAAGAGTTTTAATGAAATAATCCCCTATTAAAGTATAACATCTGATATATCATTCACAAAACAATAATTGCTCACATTTAACTTAGAAATCAAGTTCATTACTCAGTACTTTTGGAACCACTGACCACAACATATTTAAATGACTGAAAAATAGCAAGATGTCAAAATTCATCCTGAATTGCAAGCAAAGACTTTAAAAGGGTACAAAATAACAAAATAGCTCAATCATGATTTGATGATTATGTTGAAGCGCAGTTATTCTAGCCTCTTTTAGACACACAGTGAAGCCAAAGGAAAGAAAATAATACATAATAATTAAATATATGCCTGTTCATCACATGTTCTAGGCTCATGGACTAAACTGACTGAAAACAGACACATATATTTCATATTTGAGATAGACACAGAAAAGGAAATATGTGAAAAACAGAAAGGGAAATATGAGGAAATAGTATAAAATATGAGAGTAGAGTGAACTATGATGGCTGAATTTATTACATATATTTTGCAAAATCAGAGAAATGGGAAAAGCATAGTAAGCAGTGCTACAAAAGTCAAATGAAGATGTGGTTTAGAAAGAATTAAAGTTAGTACAACCTGATGCTGGGAAAGTTCAAGGGGAAAAGGAGAAGGGGCAAAAAAAGATGAAGTGGTTGGATGGCATCACTGACTCAATGGACATGAGTTTGAGTAAATTCTGGGAGCTAGTGAAAGTCAGGGAAGCCTCGTGTGCTGCAGTCCATGGGATTACAAAGAGCTGGACAAAAATTAGTGACTGAACAACAACAAAGTTAGCAGACAAGAGGCTGAGCATGGAAAGAACACGATGAATCCACAGTGCTCCTAAAGCAATAAGAGACTGGAAACCAGCAAAGTCTACGACTATACTGGCTGTGCAAAGCAACTTTAGCATCAGTTCCACCAAAAATAACAAAGCAATGTTTAAAAGTGTGCTTAGGACATTTATTAATAATTAATGCAGTACTTGTACCAAAATGCTTCAAAAATACACTACCAGAGAAGGAAAATCATATTAAAATAGATCTTTAAAGAAATATGCCTGTGAAAATATGAAACTATGGAAAGAAAAGTCAACATGGAATTTTTCCAATTACAATAAATCATAAACATCAGAAAACCTAAGAAGCAGAAATATTTCCATGGCAAATACAGTTAAAATCCTATCAGCAAGCAGAGAAATAGAGAAACCCTCCTGTTAATCTTATCACCCAGAGATAGGAAAATTGGGGTCAATTAAAGCAGAGTGTCTTGAAAGAGCAATCCTTCATTGGGATGAAATTGGTGACATATTAATAATAAGTGACCAAACTGACTTCCAACAAATTGATTGAGAAGATGGCTTTTACTGCAAAGGTTGCTGTATGTATTAGATAAAATCATTTTATCCTAATCTGAATGATTTTCTCTCCCTATCCCTCCCCAAATCCCTCCCTCTTTCCCTTCCTCTTTTCCTGTCCCTAATACTCTCACTTACTACTCTCCTTCCCTTCTCCCTGCCAATCTCACCCACCACCATATTGTATATAAACACTCTGGATTTCAAGACACTACTAAAATTGGAGGACAAATATTCCTGTTTGATTTTGCAGAATCTTCCTTGCCTCCATAGAAATGTAACTTTCATATACATAATCTCTCAGGATCATTGGAAATAATTCTTTCCTTCTGAGATCTCAGGAACGCTACATTGACATTGACAGAATCAGTTTTGAGAATGCATCATCACTAGTTTAAATTACTGAGTCCCAAATGTAGTACAGCTTAACAATAGGAACATTACCTGGTGGCCTCAGTGGTAAAGAATCTGCCTCAAATACAAGATAAGGGTTTTATCCCACAGTCGGGAAGGTCACCTGGAGAAGGAAATGGCAACCCACTTGACTATTCTTGCTAGGAGAATCCCATGGATAGAGGATGGACAGGAAGTGATGATCAAACCATCCCCCAAAAAAGAAATGCAAAAAGACAAAGATGATTGTCTGAGGAAGCCTTACAAATAGCTGAGAAAAGAAGAGAAGTGAAAGGTAGAGAAAAGGAAAAATATATCTATCTGAATGCGAAGAACAGCAAGGAGAGATAAGAAAGCTTTCCTAAATGGTCAATTCAAAGAAATAGAGGAAAACAATAGGATGGGAAAGACTAGAGATCTCTTCATTAAAATGAGAGATATCAAGGGAACATTTCATGCAAAGATGGGCACAATAAAGGACAGAAACAGTACAGACCAAACAGAAGCAGCAGATATTAAGAAGAGGTGGCAAGAATGCACAGAAGAACTGTACAAAAAATGACTCAGATTGCCACAATGGTGTGATCACTCACCTAGAGCTAGATATCCTGGAATGCAAAGTCAAGTGGGCCTTAGGAAGCATCACTACACACAAAGCTAGTAGAGGTGATGGAATTCCAGTTGAACTATTTCAAATCCTAAAAGACAATGCTGTGAAAGTGCTCCACTCAATATGCCAGCAAATTTGGAAAATTCAGCAGTGGCCACAGGACTGGAAAAGGTCAGTTTTCATACCAGTCCCAAAGAAAGGCAATGCCAAAGAATGCTCAAATTACTGCACAATTTCACTCATCTCACATGCTAGCAAAGTAATGCTCAAAATTCTCCCAAGCCAGGATTCAACAGCATGTGAACCAAGAACTTCCAGATGTTCAAGCTGAATTTAGAAAAGGCAGAGGAACCAGAGATCAAATTGCCAACATTCGTTGGATCGTAGAAAAAGGAAGAAAATTCCATAAAAACATCTAGTTCTCCTTCATTGAGTATACTAAAGCCTTTGACTGTGGATGAAAAGAAACTGGATACCAAACCACCTTACCTGCCTCCTGAGAAATTGGTATACAGATTAAGAAGCAACAATTCAAACCAGACATAGAACAGTGGACTGGTTCCAAATTGGAAAGAAGTACATGAAGGCTGTATATTACACCTTGCTTATTTAACTTATATGCAGAGAACAGCATATGAAATGTCAGACTGGATGAAGCACAAACTGGAATCAAGATTGCAGGGAGAAATATCAATAACCTCAGATGAAACCACCCTTATGGCAGAAAGTGAAGAGGAGGTAAAGAGCCTCTTGATGAAAGTGAAAAATGAGATGAAAAAGTTGGCTTAAAATTCAACATTCAGAAAATGAAGATCATAACATCTGGTCCCATCACTTCATGTGAATAGTTGGGGAAACAATGGAAACAGTGACAGACTTTATTTTCTTGGGCTTCAAAATCACTGCAGATGGTGACTGCAACCATGAAATTAAAAGACACTTGCTCCTTGGAAGAAAAGCTAACACAAATCTAGACAGCCAGTCAAAAACAGAGACATTACCAACAAATGTCCATCTAGTCAAAGCTATGGTTTTTCCAGTAGTCATGTAGGATGTGAGAGTTGGATCATAAGAGTGTTGAGCACCAAAGAATTGATGATTTTGAACTGTGGTGTGGAGAAGACTCTTGAGAGTCCCTTGGACTGCAAGGAGTCAAATCAGTCAATCCTGAAGGAAATCAGCCCTGAATATTCATTGGAAGGACTGATGCTGAAGCTGAAACTCCAATACTTTGGCCACTGGTTGCAAAGAACTACTCATTTGAAAAGACCATGATTCTGGGAAAGATTGAAGGAGGGAGGAGAAGGGGATGACAGAGGATGAGATGGTTGGATGTCATCACTGACTTGATGGACATGAGTTTGTGCAAGCTCAGGGAGATGGTGATGGACAGGGAAGCCTGGTGTGCTGCAGTCCATGGGGTCGTAAAGAGTTGGAGACAACTGAGTGACTGAACTGAACAACAGGAATAAAAGTAAAATACTCTAGAATGAATTAGTCATGTTCTACCCAGGAAACATAACAGCTGTGAACATTTAAAACTGAAAATTTAATTCTGAAAATTGATTACTTGGATGTTGGAAGATGGTAAGGCAACCAGGAAAGCAGTGTAGATCCCTCTAAATAAGCAACTACTGGAGACTTTGGAAATCAAGGGAGAGACAATGTCTCCAGATCCCTGCTGTTTGGGGAGCTCCTGTAGGAAAAGGGAGCACAGGAGGGGCATCTAGAATCACAGAAAAGATGCAACTGATGCACAGAAAACTTTCTTAAGGGCAGAGAAGGAAGGAGAAATACACGGGCTTCTCTCTTCTTCCTCAGTTGTCCTTCAGTCTCCTCACAGTGTCTGCCTTTGGCTAAATTCAGCCAGATACCGGTTGACAAAGGAAGTTGGGAAATTCAGCTGTGATGATACAGAGCAGAGCAGGGATAGAACAAGGAATAGATCCAAAGGCCAACAAGTCATGCATCTGAATACACAGTAACCAGAAAGTGTCAAAAATCTTTTCTGAGATTTGGAAAGAAGGCAGAAAAGTGGGTAACATGTCTTCTCTCTCAATTTGGACAAATCCAATCAAGAGTTATCTAGAAGAATGTATATAGTTTAGCTTGCTATTGATTAAAGGATTCAGATTTAATGAAGCTATTTGTTCATTGTACTTGTAGATTTCTGCCTTGTAGAAATCTATTGTAGAAGTGAACAATAGTTTTATCCAGTGGAACAAACAATTTCACAGGTTTAAGACCTGTTTGTAGGCATTAACCAGTTGTGCATCTACCTCAGCAATCTTATCAGAACATTGTCTATGCACACCTTCTTAAATGTCTTTTGAACAAGTTATAACACCTTACTGATCTCCTCATTATTGATTTAAGCAAAAATTCGGCACATATTTAATGTGTATTTGCATGACTCATGATTTTACCTTTTTGAAGAGTATACTTTAACAAAAGTATTACAAATTTTTGTACAGTTTATACCAACACCCTCAACACATAAAACAATGAAAAATGCAACTAAATCTAGACTGGAAGAAGGAACATAAAGCCAGAAAATATTTCCTCTATCCCTTCCCTTCCTTTCTCTCTGTTTCCTTTCTCTCTTTCTTTCTTAATTTCTTTCAGAACTAATAAAGACATGACTCTCATGAATTCCTATAATATAGGTGAAAAAAAAATTTTAATGGCCCGATAAGAGATGCTCCAAAGAGCAACTATTTGGGGAAACTGCACCTTCCTGGCAGATACATACAACAGCATTGCTACGCTCAGTTCAGTTCAGTTGCTCCATCGTGTCTGACTCTGTGACCCCATGGACTGCAGCATGCAGGCCTCCCTGTCCATCACCAACTCCCAAAGCTTGTTCAAGCTCATGTCCATCGAGTCAGTGATGCCATCCAACCATCTTTTCCTCTGTCATCCCCTTCTCCTCTTGCCTTCAATCTGAAAACCACAATCACAGAAAACTAACCAAACTGATCACATGGATCAGTTTGTCTAACTCAATGAAACTAGGAGCCATCATCTAGAGCCTTCCAAGATGGACAGGTCATGTTGGAGAGTTCTGACAAAAGGTGGTCCACTGGAGAAGGGAATGGCAAACCACTTCAGTATTCTTGCCTTGAGAACCCCATGAACAGCTGCTATTCTCACCTGGATGCATTTTTTTGTTATTCAAAATACTGACCAAGCATTAATCCTGTTCCATACTCTTGCTACACAGTCATAGACAGAATTCTCCACATATTTTTGTTTCTAAGTCCATTGCTCCTAATTGAGGCAAACGAGGCAAGTAATTCAGTAAGACAGATTTCTGATTTCAAACATGAAGTGATGTGCTAAACAATAATAAAACTGCCCTAGGCCAATTTTCCCCATGACTAATTTATAGGGAATTCTCAGTGGTCTAGATTTTCCGGCTAGAGAATTGTTAGATACTTGAGTGACACCTCACATTAGGTGCTTTTCTGCAAATTCTTCCAATTAGATTGAGGTCAGTGCACCCCCATGTGTATTAAGATGCACTGTTACAGAGTTTAAGCAAGTATTTCAGATAAAATTAAATGGTCTTCTGAGACAATAACGTGCTGTTAAGCACTATCAGAAAGCTCTTCATCTGGAATGATTCACAAAATCAATAAAGGTCCTTGTCTAACTCTTTCGAATCCCTGCCATAACTAGGTTATGATGAGTGCCTGGCAAGCACCAGCCTTTGTTTTTGTTGTTTTTCAGTCGCTGTGTTGTGTCCGACTGTTTGCAACCCAAAGGACTGTAGCCCACCAGGCTCCTCTGAATGCCACTATCTTCCCGAGTTTGCTCAAATTCAGGTCCACTGAGTCCATAATATTGTCTAACCATCTCATCCTCTGCTGCCCCTTCTCCTTTGCCTTCAATCTTTACCAGACTCAGGGTTTTTTCCAATGAGTGGGCTCTTTGCATCAGGTGGCCAAGTATTGGAGCTTCAGCTTCAGCAACAGTCCTTCCAATGAATATTCAGGGTTGATTTCCTTTAGGATTGATTGGTTCTTTCTCCCTGCAGGCCAAAGGAACTCTCAAGAGTCTTCTCCAGAGCCACTACTGGAAAGTATCAATTCTTTTGCGCTCAGTCTTCTTTATGGTCCAACTCTCACACCCATACATGACTACTGGAAAAACCATAGCTTTGACCATACGGACCTTTGTTAACAAAGTGATGTCTCTGCTTCTTAATATGCTGTCTAGATTTGTCATAGCTCTCCAAGGAGCAAGTGTCTTTTAATTTCATGGCTACAGTCACTGTCAGCAGTGATTTTGGAGCCCAAGAAAATGAAGTCTGTCACTGTTTCCATTTTTTCCCTATTTGCCATGAGATAATGGGACCAGATGCCATGATCTTAGTGTTTTGAATGTTGAGTTTTCAACCCTTAGTTAGTCTATTTAATGTCAATCAATCCACAGCACTAGACCTATGTCAAATCTATTTTCTCTGTGTCTGAACAAGAGGCCGTGATGACTTCTAGATCTTGATCTTTCTGGAAGATTAGAATTTCTTCACAAAGCATCTCTAATATGGTGATTAAACAGGTCAATTTCTTGAGAAAATATAATTCTTAGTTCTTTCCTTCAACCCCACAAAGATTCCAATTTACATCAAAACAAAGGCTAATCTGGAAATGAGCATGGTTAAAAATGTGATTAACATGCTTAAATAATGGAGTCAAGTCTCCCAGAATCCCATGATGCAGCACCCAGATTGCACCCATGTCCTCAGAAGTGAAGGGCTGCCCATCTGGAACCCTGGCCAGAAACAGCTCCTTTTCCCAGCAGCAGTTTTCCCACCAGGGGAATCACGCAGCATATAGTATGGTGCATATGAATGGCAGCAGTGGTTCCATGGGGCAGATAAACATGAACTCCATGCTCATAACTGGCATGCCCATGGGTCCTGATAAGAAATATTTCTGGCATCTCTACACCAGGACCTCCAAGGAAAACACTGTACAAATAACCCTGCATTAGAATTATTGGGAGTAAAGACTCATTGCTCTAGGCACCCAGCTTCGAAGAAGGGACCAACTCTGAGCTCCATCAAGGACATTTCAAGTGACGTCATTTGAGCAGGACTGGATTTTAAGCTGAAGTGTGATACCTACCTGGTTTTTTTTTCCCTCCTTCTCCTAAGGACCATGTGTTTAAAACAAATATTTTGGGCATTCTGCCTTCTTGGGATATGATTATGGAGGTAAGATGTATTACTGATCACAAAAGTGTCTTGTGTCACTTTTTTTCTGTTTGGTGATCCACAGCCTTTGGAAAAAATGCAGATGGGCCAGAGAACATTGGAGAAATCCAGAGATTAGAACACCTGGTTTCTTGATAGTTGTGGTACTGGGTGAAGACCATGGTCCTACCCTCGAGGGTTTTTGTCATAGGTTCCGTCTTGTGGAGTTGGCATTTCCAAGTTCTCCTCTAAGGACAGTGTTGAGTTGCTACTCTTGGTTGTCCTAGATTTTTCCTAAATAGGATTTTTATCTGCCCCTAATGTTCTGCACTGCATTTCCCTGATGCTCAGTGGTAAAATATCTGCCTGCCAATGCAGGGGATGCAAGAAATGCAGGCTCCATCCCTGGGTCAACAAGATCCTCTGGAAGACGGCTTGACAACCCTCTCCAGTATTCTTGCTTGGGGAATTCCATGGATAGAGGAGCCTGGCAGGCTACAGTCCATAGCACAGCAAAAAGTCAGACATGACTGAGAGACTCTCATACACATCATATCAGATTCTTGTCAAAGCTCAGAAAAAAAAAAATGGACAGTATTTCATGCAGATTGAAATGTAAGAGCAGGCTTAGAAGTCAATATCTGCTTGGTTTTCCAGAGACAGTCCTCACCCTGGTAAGCTCTATCTCATTCTCTATAGTAGCTCAGCAGTGGTTAATTTGAAGGAGAGTGTGTGGAGAAAAATCTGATAGAACCGACCAGCCCAAGAAGGCGTTAAGATTTTTATTTTATTTTTAATTTTAGAATATAAGGCTGAAATTCCAAGGTTCAACTTCACTTCTCTCTCCCTTTTTTTCCCCCCAGACCCCTTATCATGGCAAATAATAGACTTTCATAGTTTCTTAGAGACGTTCCATAAATTATCTTCTACTAAACAATAACTGGGGTTTAATGAAAATAAGGTATCTAGGTAGGATTCTTAAAAAGTAGACTTTCATTTTTTAACCTTGGATTTATTACATATATTATTACATAGGCAATGAATATTTATGGTTAATAGGCAGAGGATGAGCAGATTGTCAATAGCTTGTAGTAGGAGGAAAATAGCATCATCCTATAATACTTAGCAAGCACAACTGAAGTCATCATAATATACAGAACCTCACAAACCACCCACCACAACAGAATCAGAAGGCTCTCTACGATATGTAATAAGCTAAAAAGGTTATTCTCTCTTTGCTTCTTTATTTATTCAAGGTCCATGCCCCTTCAGGCTTAACAGCTATACCTGTTTTTTAACTTCCAGATAATCTCATACTATATAGTAAGTGGCCTGTCTTGTGTTCTCAGAGTTAGAAAGCAGTAGCCAAATAGCAAAGATCAAAGACCCACTGGCTCTCATTCTTTCTTAGGGTTGGTTTCCTGAGTAGCTGATGACCAAACAAAGCAAAGTACTGATAGTTTTGGTGGCTGGGAAGAGTAATTCTCCTTATGGATAGTACATTCATGGCCCCAACTTCTAGAATCCTGCTTTCATTTTCTTTCTATAGTGAATCAATCTTGGTTTCCTAACCTGTAGTCTTTGGGGTTTCAAATTTCTAGCATCAACTTATTATAAGGAGATTTTTGTAAGATTAAAATATGAAGGTTTTTCTTTTTTTCTTGTTTGTTGGCCTTTACTCTTAAAATATTTTTATCAAAGTAAATCGTGGTGGTTTAGTCACTAAGTTGTGTCCAACTCTTTGTGACCCCAAGGACAGTAGTCTAGCAGGCTCTTCTCTCTGGGATTTTCCAGACAAGAATACTGGAGTGAGTGGCCATGCCCTTCTCCAGAGCATCCTCCCAACCCAGGGATCGAACCCGGGTCTCCTACATTGTGGGCAGAATCTTTACCAACTCAGCCACCAGGGAAGCCAGAGTAAATCATGCCCCAGATTAAATACATACATTTAACTTTTAAATATATAATCTAATATATTTTAAGTTATTTATTGAGGTATATAATTCAATCTATATTTGAAAAATTTTCTAAAAGTAATTAGCAGTTTCTTCACCCACCCAGTCTCATGCTCTATTCACTGAAGACATCTACTTTAAAATACTATCTTGCTGTTTTTTGTGGGATTTTTCTCCTTATTTTTTAATGGTACACTTATTTTTCTATTTCTAGATTTCAATATTTGATAACCATCAACTTCCTGTTATGATAGTTGAAGACTTATGTGTTTCACATTCCTGAGTGACCATTTTTCAGTTCAGTTCAGTTCAGTCACTCAGTTGTGTCCGACTGCGACCCCATGAATCACAGCACGCCAGGCCTCCCTGTCCATCACCAACTCCCAGAGTTCACTCAGACTCACATCCATCAAGTCAGTGATGCCATCCAGCCATCTCATCCTCTGTTGTCCCCTTCTCCTCCTGCCCCCAATCCTTCCCAGCATCAGAGTTCTTTCCAATCAGTCAACTCTTCACATGAGGTGGCCAAAGTACTGGAGTTTTAGCCTCAGCATCATTCCTTCCAAAGAAATCCCAGGGCTGATCTCCTTCAGAATGGACTGGTTGGATCTCCTTGCAGTCCAAGGGACTCTCGAGAGTCTTCTCCAACACCACAGTTCAAAAGCATCAATTCTTCAGCGCTCAGCTTTCTTCACAGTCCAACTCTCACATCCATACATGACCACTGGAAAAACCACAGCCTTGACTAGATAAACCTTTGTTGGCAAAGTAATGTCTCTGCTTTTCAATATGCTATCTAGGTTGGTCATAACTTTTCTTCCAAACTTTACTCTAAATTCCTATTACTGCTCAATACAACTCATAACTTAGTCAGTGTCTACATTTTATGATTATGTATATAATGTTTGGGCTTCCCTTGTGTCTGCAATGTGGGAGACCTGGGTTTGATCCCTGGGTTGGGAAGATTCCCTGGAGGGGAGTATGGCAACCACTCAGTGTTTTTGCTTGGAGAATACCCATGACAGAGGAATCTGGTGGGCTACAGTCCATGGGGTTGCAAAGAGTCAGACATGACTAAGCAACAAAGCACAGCACATATAATGCTTGTTACATGGGCAAATAGTGTATATTGACTACATATCCATCCTTGGAATTTAAAAAAATTTCCTGAAATTATCAGTTCAGTTCAGTTCAGTCACTCAGTCGTGTTCGACTCTTTGCGACCCCATGAACTGCAGCACGCCAGGCCTCCCTGTCCATCAACAACTCCCAGGGTCCACCCAAACCCATGTCCATTGAGTGGGTGATGCCATCCAACCATCTCATCCTCTGTCGTCCCCTTCTCCTCCTGCCCTGAATCTTTCCCAGGGTGTTTTCAAATGAGTCAGCTCTTCTCATAAGATGGCCAAAGTACTGGAGTTTCAGCTTCAGCATCAGTCCTTTCAGTGAACACCCAGGACTGATCTCCTTTAGCATGAACTGCTTGGATCTCCTTGCAGTCCAAGGGACTCTCAAGAGTCTTCTCCAACACCACAGTTCAAAAGCATCAATTCTTCGGCACTCAGCTTTCTTTATAGTCCAACTCTCACATCCATATATGACCACTGGAAAAACTATAGCCTTAGACTAGATGGACCTTTAGACTATAGACTAGATGGACCTTTGTTGACAAAGTAATGCCTCTGTTTTTTAATATACTGTCTAGGTTGGTCAAAACTTTCCTTCCAAGGAGTAAGCGTCTTTTAATTTCATGGCTGCAGTCACCATCTGCAGTAATTTTGGAGCCCAGAAAAATAAAGTTAGCCACTGTTTCCACTGTTTTCCAATCTATTTGCCATGAAGTGATGGGACCAGATGCCATGATCTTAGTTTTTTTTTCTGAATGTTGAGCTCTAAGCCAACCTTTTCACTCTCCTCTTTCACTTTCATCAAGAGACTCTAGTTCTTCTTCACTTTCTGCCATAAGGGTGGTGTCATCTGCATATCTGAGGTTATTGATATTTCTCCTGGCAATCTTGATTCCAGCTTATGCTTCATCCAGCCCAGTGTTTCTCATGATGTACTCTGCATAGAAGTTAAATAAGCAGGGTGACAATATACAGCCTTGATGTACTCCTTTGCCTATTTGGAACGAGTCTGTTGTTCCATGTCCAGTTCTAACTGTTGCTTCCTGACCTACATACAGACTTCTCAAGAGGCAGGTCAGGTGGTATGGTATTCCCATCTCTTTCAGAATTTTCCACAGTTTAGTGTGATCCACACAGTCAAAGGCTTTGTCATAGTCAATAAAGCAAAAATATATGTTTTTCTGGAACTCTCTTGCTTTTTCAATGACCCAGCAGATGTTGAAAATTTGATCTCTGATTCATCTGCCTTTTCTAAAACCAGAAATATGGTCCAATTTGACAGAATGTGGTCCACTGGAGAAGGGAATGGCAAACCACTTCAGTGTTCTTGCCTTGAGAACCCCATGAACAGTATGAAAGGGCAAAAAGATAGGACACTGAAAGATGAACTCCCCAGGTCAGTAGATGCCCAATATGCTATTGGAGATCAGTGGAGAAATAACTCCAGAGAAATGAAGGGATGGAGCCAAAGCAAAAACAACACCTAGTTGTGGATGGGACTGATAGAAGCAAGTCCAAGTGTGGGTGATAAAAGAAAGGTTCGATGCTGTAAAGAGTAACATTGCATAGAAACCTGAAATGTTAGATCCATGAATCAAGGCAAACTGGAACTGGTCAAACAGGAGACGGCAAGAGTGAACGTCGACATTCTAGGAATCGGCGAACTAAGATGGACTGGAATGGGTGAATTTAACTCAGATGACCATTATATCTACTACTGTGGGCAGGAATCCTTTAAAAGAAATGGAGTAGCCATCATAGTCAACAAAAGAGTCTGAAATGCAGTACTTGGATGCAATCTCAAAAATGACAGAATGATCTTTGTCAAGGCAAACCATTCACTATCACGGTAATCCAAGCCTATGCCCCGATCAGTAATGCTGAAGAAGCTGAAGTTGAATAGTTCTATGAAGACCAAGACCTTCTAGAACTAACACTCAAAAAAGATGTCCTTTTCATTATAGGGGACTGGAATGCAAAAGAAGGAAGTCAAGAAACACCTGGGATAACAGGCAAACTTGGCCTTGGAATACAGAATGAAGCAGGGCAAAGGCTAATAGAGTTCTGCCTAGTGAACGCACTGGTCATAGCAAACACCCTCTTCCAACCACACAAGAGAAGACTCTACACATGGACATCACAGGATGGTCAATACTGAAATCAGACTGATCATATTCTTTGCAGCCAAAGAGGGAGAAGCTCTATACAGTCAGCAAAAACAAGACCAGGAGCTAACTGTGGCACAGATCATGAACTCCTTATTGCCAAATTCAGACTGAAATTGAAGAAAGTAGGGAAAACCACTAGACTATTCAGGTATGACCTAAATCAAATTCCTTATGATTATACAGTGGAAGTGAGAAATAGATTTAAGGGACTAGATCTGATAGAGTGCCTGATGAACTATGGATGGAGGTTTGTGACATTGTACAGGAGACAAGAATCAAGACCATCCCCAAGAAAAAAAAATGCAAAAAAGCAAAATGGCTGTCTGAGAATGCCTTACAAATAGCTTTAAAAAGAAGAGAAGCAAAAAGCAAAGGAGAAAAGGAAAGATATAAGCATCTGAATGCGGAGTTCCAAAGAATAGCAAGAAGAGATAAGAAAGCCTTCCTCAGTGATCAATGCAAAGAAATAGAGGAAAACAACAGAATGGGAAAGACTAGCGATCTCTTCAAGAAAATGAGAGATACCAAGGGAATATTTCATGAAAAGATGGGCACAATAAAGGACAGAGATGGTATGGACCTAATAGAAGCAGAAGATATTAGAAGAGGTGGCAAGAATACACAGAAGAACTGTATAAAAAAGATCTTCATGACCCAGATAATCACCATGGTGTGATCACTGACCTAGAGCCAGACATCCTGGAATGTGAAGTCAAGTGGGCCTTAGGAAGCATCACTACAAACAAAGCTAGTGAAGGTGATGGAATTCCAGTTGATGTATTTCAAATCCTGAAAGATGATGCTGTGAAAATGCTGCACGCAATATGTCAGCAAATTTGGAAAACTTGGCAGTGGCCACAGGACTGGAAAAGGTCAGTTTTCATTCCAATCCCAAAGAAAGGCAATGCCGAAGAATGTTCAAACTACTTGAAGTAATTAAGTGCTTCATTCTTTACTATCATTGTTTTTTATGTCTATTCTAAATTCCCCCCTAAAATTTCATTTGCATGTGCCAAATACCAGTCAGCAATGCCCCCTTTGTTTCTTGAGAACTCTGTCTTGGAGTTCTTCATCTCTTGCTTGAAATCTCCATGAGTTATTTTCCAGACCCGAAACACAGCTTTCATCCTGAGGCTTCCTTTAGCCACACTCCCTAGTAGTCTAGAGCCCCTTGTTCTGGATTCTACTGTCTTTCTCGTTTCTAAATTCTCCCCAGTTTTGTGGAAAAGTGCACATTTTGCTGGTAGTTACCAAGAAAATATGCAAGTGACATAAATCTCTGAATCTCTGCTAAAAATCATTGTTCTTTCTTCTCATTTGATTGACAGCTTGACAGAGTATTCTAGATTGTTAAATATTTTCTCTCAAAATTTGAAAATTTTGCTTTGTTTCTTCTGCTAAAGGGAGTAATGCCCTTGGTTACTCTGTTCTGTTCTGACAGGCCTTCTGTTTTTCATGTTTCAAAAATTCATTAAAATATCCTACTCTTTAATACCTCCTTTTTTCTTCTTTTTGGTTTTGTAAGTTTATGAAATTTTACTCCTGTAGTATCATTTTAGAGGAGGTCTCAAGTGGAAAAAAGATACATGTAACAAGCCACTATCTTTATTCAAAAGTAAGCATTTTCTTTTCTTGCTGCCTAACTAAATTAACAAAAAGAAGATAGTAAGGTGTGGCTAAGATGAAAACTCATTTTTGATGAAGTACCTCAATAATTAAACAAAACATTAATAATGAGGCAGGAAACAGAGGGCTGGTACAAATGGGCATAACCATTTGGTGTGAAAAGATTACAGAGTGGTTTTTACAAGCAGAAGAAAAACTGTCTTTTTTCTGGGGCTGAAAAAATGACTGGAGAAACAAGAAATAAAGAATTATAGCTGAAAATTTACTTGGATAGTAGGGAGAATCAGGTTTGATATATTGATAGAAACAATATCTTGATTGGCATGCAATTCAACGGTTTTCCACTTCATTACTCCCATCCGCCCCCATGGCTACGACTATAAAGGCTCAGGGAGACATATTCTGAAGGAGTCAGTGTACTCTAAAATGCATGAGTCATTCTCTTTTGTTGAATTTAGCATTAATTTTCTGTCTTCATCAGTTACTTTAGAATTTTTGTCTAAAGGTGAGATATTCTCTTAAATTCTATAACAGAGATGCTGGTTTTCTACTGCCATTTGGTTTTAAAATGTCCCATGAAAAAAATCATGCTGAAGAATGTTATAATGAGTGCTTTATCTTAGTGGTATTTAAAAGAACATTACTTTTCAAAGCAATTACTTAAACCAAATTTGCAAAACAGTCATGCAACTTTAAAATGATACTGACAAAATAGAAAGTAATGTCAAGAAACCTATCTGAATGCTAACCATATGGACTAGAAGACTTGATCTGAACTCCAGTAAACAGTTGCCCATGAAAGAGCCAGATGTTGAGAAAATGCACTGCTGCTAAGGAAGGGAAAATAGCTATTCACACTCAATGTAAGTTACATTCACCAAGTGCTTTTATAGCAGCAGAAAGCAGTGGTGTGTGACAAATGTCAGTATATTCAAAGAAATGAGGTTGTAAACATGTTCTTCTTTTTTTTAAACTACCTCTCTCAGTGTCTGCTCAGATTGAGGGAAGGAGGAGAAAGGGGCCACAGAGGATGAAATGGTTGGATGGCATCACAGACTCAATGGACATGAATTTGAGCAAGCTCTGGGAGGCAGTAAAGGACAGGAAAGCCTGGCGTGCTCCAATCCAGGGGTTTGAAAAGAGTCGGACATGACAACGACTGAACTACAACAAAAGACATTTTAAAGAAATAAACCTTGAATTAAAATGTTGGAAATAAGAAACCAATATATTATGAATAAAGTTTTGTATGGTTTTTATTGACAATCTTGATTGTTCCCCCAGTACCTATGGCTTTCCATCATCTGAAACTATGTCACCCTCAATACAGTGATGTTATTTCAGACAGAATGTTAGATCTAGCTTAATCTTGAAGCTGGAGTAGATCCATCCAGTTAACTCTGGTGACTCAACTCAGTAACCTCACAGAGAAGATTTTTAACCATAACCTTAACCTCTCTACTGCTCTTCACCTCACCTGTCCTTGTTATCTTCTTGCTTTTGAGCTTTCTCCTTTAATCACTTCCTGTTATGTATAGTAAGTCTCCTCCGTTATCAATGCTCAGCTAAATTCTCTCATCTCAGAGGCAATGGTCATTGTCAAGGGAAGTCACTGCATCCTTTTTCTTTTTTTTTAAAAAAAGAACACCATTACTGAGATATATTAAACATATAAATATTGTATATATGTAAAGTATGCAACTTGTTTCGATATCAATATGCACTGTGAAAAGATCAAAATTAAGCTAAATAACTTATCCATCACATGTATATAGTTATTTGTGTATGGGGGGTGAGATTTACTTTAAGATCCATCTTTTTATCAAGTTTTAAGTATACAATACAGTATTGTTAATTGTTTACTTAATACGCATATACTTTTCATGTTGTGACCTTTCCTCTAATCTCCAAGCTTGACTTGAATTATCAATCATTTTCCCTAAGAAAAACGTTCTATGTGGATGAAGCTCACCCCTTTGAACTAATTAGGTTCATAGGTGTCTCTGTTACAGTGATACATGATTTGCAGCAACTTTAACTCAACCATACAAGAAACTCAGCACAAAAGCATCGCTTCCATTGAAGTCCAACTCTCAGTTCCATTGCACACAGCATACCCTGGGATCCAACTACGGACATCCCCTTTTACCCATATCTCACACGCTAACACTGAAGTTTTGTGTTAGTCGTGTATGTGTGTGTATTTACACACACACATGAGCTTCAAAATTGGCACTATTTCCCTACATATACCAAGAATTTAATCAAATATTTTGTAATTTAAAAATGATTAATCCAATATATGAATAGTCTACAAGTAGTCTTGTTCATAATAAATCTCCTAGTCCTAAATTAGCATTGGCAGTCCTGTTTATTCAAAAAACTATTTAAAATCTATCTGAAGATCATAAAACCTATTTAATTCTCACTAAAACCTTAATGAATTATTCTCAATTACAAAGTTAGGACACTGAGGCTCAGAGTTTTAACTAAACTGTCCACATCTATACAATTAAACAGTGGAAGAGGCATAGCTAAAACTAGTCCATTTTTCTCAAAAATTCATGCCTTTTCCTTATGTATCAAGCTAAATAAAAGACTGATTATGTTTAGCAAATACCTGAAATGTTGCCAATGTCAATAAGCCATAGGAAAGAATATTTTCTTTCCAAATCTTTACATTTTAAACTGTCCGCTTTTGATGCACTCATTACTAAAGATTAATAAAAGTGATAGCAAAGTGAACAGTTCTGGACATCTGCTGATTGTCCACATACATACAGCCAGGTAAGTCCTATACTTAATAAATGGTCATGGATATGGCATAATTACAGTGATTCTTATGGAATTTTTCAGCAGCCAAATCTTTCTCAGAATAACACAACACATTGCTCAAAAAAAAAGGACAACCCATTATCCTTTCAGGAGTCTACTTTATTAATAAGGAAACTTGGTTTTGGTTCAAAGGGTACCTGAGTTTCACACACACACACATACACAAACACACACACATTTTATAACACAAGCGGCAACTTTCATTAATTCTATATAATACAAACAGATTTGAGAAAATGATAAAACAATATGGGGCTCTGTTTGGGCTTTTGATTTTATTTCTGAAGCTGTTTTTTTTTTTTTTTAAATCTTTTCAACTATTAACTCAGAACAAATCATGAGTGACCAGTAGTTTAAAAAAGAAAGACACATATCTGAAGTTTTTCTGAAAGGAAACAAAAAACACTTCCTTGCAAAAGAAAATAAATCATTCTTAGGAACTACCGTCCTAACCCAAAACAAAAGACACAAAGGCACATCACTATAACTTGGCATTTTTGGACACACATTTAAAAATTATAAAGTGAAAGCCAGACAAGGGAAAACACTTTTGATTAAATTAGTGGTTAGCTAGAACTCCATGGCAACAAACCCACGCTTGCGAAAAGCATCCTGTCTTAAAAAATTGTATAAGATCAAGCTCCATTTTAACATCTTGTTCTAGGGATAGTGTAAAATGTCAATGATACCCGACACCTAATGGCACTTAGGATAACTGGAGCGTTAGAAGCTCAAGGAGGTGATTTTCTAATAGTAAAAGTTGTAAAACATGAAAGTCAAAGTCACTGAGTCACGTCCGACTCTTGGCAACCCCATGGACTGTAGGACACCAGGCTCCTCTGTCCACGGAATCACCAGGCAAGAATACTGGAGTGGGTTGCCATTTCCTTCTCCAATTGAATTAGGTCTCAACTTTCAAGCAACTAGTGACCTGATAGCCTTAACCTGTCCTATTGCAGGAAAGCATATATGAATTTGGGAATTCAATAGGCAGTAAGGTAAGGAGATGGCTTATATGGGGATGTGCTGATGGCAAGAAGGGGTAAGGCCTCACTGAAGACCCATTATCTATGATTTTAAATTCTAGTAAGATGTCTAGACCTTACACTACATGAGTGATTTAAGAAATGGTCATGATAAAAGCAGTTTTGATAGGACTATCTGGCTTAATTTTTAGCTGGAAAGAATCTTAAATCCAAAGTAATATTTATACTCATAGGTGACTAGCTGCATTAGAGGATTTTATCAACTGATGTATTACTAAGAGTTTAATTAGATGACTGAGAATTATAATACAAAACTAGCACATAAAATCAAATTGAGCAAACTTATGAACTTTAAGAATCATTGGCTATTTTTTTATTTTCAGAAATCTTTGCTTCAGAGTAATAAAAATATATTTGGAAAGGAAATGAATATAAATGGAATTTCATTATAATGTTATTAACTATCAGATATGCAACAAACGTGTTGCTTTAAGGGAAGTGTTGGCTAAATTAATCAAAAGAAAATAAAAAATTTCAGATTTTCTCATTAAAGTCAACAGAAAGTATAGATGCATGGTGATTTTTCAAATAAAAACATAACAGTAAATCCTCTTTTCCCTAGGTTTTTAATCACTTCTTTGTACAAGTTTTCTGTCATCAACATATAAATATGCTAAATATTTTCCCATAAAAATAAAATTGCTAAAACTTATTAAACATTTACATTGTGTCAGAAACTCTTTAAAGTGCTTTACACTTATCAACTCATTTGATCTTACATTAATCCTGTTAGATACTTTCACATTTATTTGATTTTATATAAGCATTCTGAGATAGTGGGAGATTAAGTAGCCTACCCAAGATCATACAACTAGCAAGTGATCTCTTAGATAGGTAGCCAGGCAGGCTTAAGTAGTACTAATTGCCAAGCTGGACCTCCATGGTGCTACAGTGGATAAGAACCCACTGCCAATGCAGGGCACAGCAGTTTAATCCCTGGCCCGGGAAGATGCCACAGGCCCCAGAGCACTGGAGCCCTCATGCTAGAGCTCCTGAAGCCTGCCTATTCTAGAGCTGGGGAGCCACGACTGCTGAGGCTGCGTGCTGCAACTGTTGAAGCCGTGGGGCTCTGGCCTGTGCTCCACAGCAACGAGAAGTCACTGTCACCGCAACTAGAGAGAAGCCTCCACTTGCTGCGACTAGAGAAAGCCCACAATCAGCAATGAAGACCCAAGGCAACCAAAAAAAATTACCATGCTATCCTTAGTCCTTTCTAGCTACTATTCTTGTAGTCTTTTGCCATCCCTTCATTACCAAACTTCCCCACAGTCACATTCTTGCTTCTGATTCACTTTTCCCTCCTCAGGGCCCACCTTCACCTACGCCACGGCACTGAAACCAGTCTTGCCTATCATGATTTTTTCATAGCTACATCCAAGGATGCTCCTTGGTTCTTATGCTTCTCACACTCTACAGCACACTTCATTTCGGAATGCTTTCTTGAATGTTGTTGACTCAGGCATCATCTTTATTTGGTGTGCTAAAGTTTCTTCCTCAATTTTTCCTTTCTAAGAGCCTGTGCAGTACAATAGACTGGGTATAACCCTCCCCTCCTAAACATCTGCCACACTGATATTTACCTTAACCACGTTCTTTAACCAATGCGATGTGTTTCTTGAAACAAGTGGCAGTCTTGAATGTATTTGCTGTTTGCCTGCTTCTCTTGGGTTCCTGTGATCCAACAGGAGAAGAACATACCCCAAGTTGTAGCTGGCTAATGACAATGAGGAACCATGTGGAACAGACAAGGATCTAACCTACAGCCTGGAGGCCTCCTGAGCTGATCCCAGATGAGTTCAGCAGATATGCAGATCCATGAATAAGAAATCAAAGGTTTAAAAATCAAATGCTGTAAATGACTAGGAAGTTGAAGTTCAGCTTCACTATCAAAGTGTGAGACTGTGATAAATGGCAAATAAGTTACCATAACACAATTCTAAATGCTTTCAATTGTAAAGTCAGAGGAAAATGGTGTCTGCTTTGCCTGGGTTGTTGAGGAAATGAAGCACATGAGATAATACATGTGAAGTACTTAGCACAGTGACTGAAAAACTGACATATAATATGAACCCAATTAATGCCTGCTATTATTATTCCACCAAAGAATGTTCTCCTCATCTCCAGACTCAAATATGCTACTGCAAACTACTCTGTGAGGTCACTTAAAGACCTTAAAATCTACAGGTACTATCGTGAGCTCATTATATTTCCTCCTCCTTGGTACCTAACACAGAAAATGGCAATCCATTTCACACAGTTCACAAGCCATCAAACTGTCTCCTCTAATTCCTCCTTCATTAACCCTTTTGTCCAATCCTCAATTTTTTTTTTCAATTTTGCCTCCAATATATGTCATTTGTTCATCTCCTTCTCTCCTTACTGCTATTTCCTTAATTTACTTATTTTATTGCATTAGTCCCAGTTTTAAACTTCTCACTATTATAAAAGATAAAACTATAGCCTAGTAGCTTATTTCAATCACAGTTTATTTCTCATAAAGAATTCAAGCTATGAGTTTCTAGTTAGTAAATGATTTAGAACCTAAGTCCCTTCCTTCATAGTGTGCCACTATTTTCAATACTGGCTTCCATGATCTCTGGACTCTTATGTATCAAGCCAACGGAGTGGGAAAAAAGCATAGATTGTCGCATATAGAAAGCATTAGGGTTGAGAGATAGAAGTGGTGCTCATAACTTCCACTTGTCTTACACCAAACAGAAATCAGTCACATCTCACTTTAAAGGAGACTGAGAAGGGCTATCCAGTTGTGTGCCAAGGAAAGAGGGGTGATGGGTGTGATGGACGGCCAGCCATACATCGCCCTACTTTCCTTGCTGGCCTCTGTCCTTCCAGAACTGGTTCTCCCACCATTCAATTCCTGGCAGGAGCCAGAATTTTTGTTGGTTAAAGAAAAATTTGATCATCTGACTCCCATGTTTAAATTTTCCAATGTCTTCCAGGAGTGCATTGACTAAAACCCAGACTCCTTACCTTGACTTACACAGTGCTTTGTAATCTTTCCTTGCTTCACCTTTCTGAACCTGTCTCATGTCTATCTCTTCATCATGCACTAGGGGATATTCACACTGATTTTAGTTTGTTTACTTGACTTTACAAACAAATTCCTTCTTGGAGTGTTCATACTAATCCTTCTTTCTTCCTAGAACACTCTTCTATAATCTTCACATGGCTGGCACCCTTCCTCCCACTAAGACTTCAGCTTAAATGACACCTCTTCAAAGAAGTCTTCACTGACAATCCCATCTAAAATAGTCACCCAGTCACTTTCTAGTACATCCTTCTTTGTTAATGTTCTGCATAGATCTTAGGACAATTTGATATGTCATTTTCTATCAGGAATCTACTTAGTAAGTCTATCTATCTGCCTATCTATCTATGTAACTATTCACTTATCTATCTATCCTTCCTATAGTATAAGAAGGCAGAGATCATTTCATGTTTTATCCACCACTCTAGAATGCTAGCACTGTTTACTTTATGGTTGCTGCTGCTGCTGCTAAGTCGCTTCAGTCGTGTCAGACTCTGTACGACCCCTTAGATGGCAGCCCACCAGGTTCCCCGTCCCTTTGATTCTCCAGGCAAGAACCCTGGAGTGGGTTGCCATTTCCTTCTCCAATGCATGAAAGTGAAAAGTGAAAGTGAAGTTGCTCAGTCGTGTCTGACTCTTAGCGACCCCATGGACTGCAGCCTATCAGGCTCCCCCATCCATGGGATTTTCCAGGCAAGAGTACTGGAGTGGGGTGCCATTGCCTTCTCCGTACCTTCTGGTTCAATTCGGTTTAGTTTAGTCACTCAGTCGTGTCCAACTCTTTGCAACCCCATGAATCACAGCACGCCAGGCCTCCCTGTCCATCACCAATGCCCGGAGTTTACCCAAATTCATGTCCATCAAGTCGGTGATGCCATCCAGCCATCTCATCCTCTGTCTTTCCCTTCTCCTCCTGCCCCTAATCCCTCCCAGAATCTTGGTCTTTTCCAATAAGTCAATTCTTTGTATGAGGTGACCTAAGTATTGGAGTTTCAGCTTCAACATCAGTCCTTCCAATGAACACACAGGACTGATCTCCTTTAGGATGGACTGGTTGGATCTCCTTGCAGTCCTAGGGACTCTCAAGAGTCTTCTTCAACACTTTCATCAAGAGGCTCTTTAGTTCTTCTTCACTTTCTGCCATAAGGGTGGTGTCATCTGCATATCTGAGGTTATTGATATTTCTCCTGGCAATCTTGATTCCAGCTTGTGCTTCTTCCAGTCCAGCATTTCTCATGATGTACTCTGCATAGAAGTTAAATAAGCAGGGTGACAATATACAGCCTTGATGTACTCCTTTTCCTATTTGGAACCAGTCTGTTGTTCCATGTCCAGTTCTAACTGTTGCTTCCTGATCTGCATATAGATTTCTCAAGAGGCAGGTCAGGTGGTCTGGTATTCCCATCTCTTTCAGAATTGTCCACAGTTTATTGTGATCCACACAGTCAAAGGCTTTGGCATAGTCAATAAAGCAGAAATAGATGTTTTTCTGGAACTCTCTAGCTTTTTTGATGATCCAGAGAATGTTGGCAACTTGATCTCTGGTTCCTCTGCCTTTTCTAAAACCAGCTTGAACATCAGAAAGTTCATGGTTCACATATTGCTGAAGCCTGGCTTGGAGAATTTTGAGCATTACTTTACTAGCGTGTGAGATAAGTGCAATTGTGCAGTAGTTTGAGCATTCTTTGGCGTTGCCTTTCTTTGGGATTGGAATGAAAACTGACCTTTTCCAGTCCTGTGGCCACTGCTGAGTTTTCCAAATTTGCTGGCACATTGAGTGCAACACTTTCACAGCATCATCTTCCAGGATTTGAAATAGCTCAACTGGAATTCCATCACCTCCACTAGCTTTGTTCGTAGTGAGGCTTTCTAAGGCCCACTTGACTTCACATTCCAGGATGTCTGGCTCTAGGTCAGTGATCACAACATCGTGATTATCTGGGTCCTGAAGATCTTTTTTGTACAGTTCTTCTGTGTATTTTTGCCACCCTTCTTAATATCTTCTGCTTCTGTTAGGTCCATACCATTTCTGTCCTTTATTGAGCCCATCTTTGCATGAAATGTTCCCTTGGTATCTCTAATTTTCTTGAAGAGATCTCTAGTCTTTCCCATTCTATTGTTTTCCTCTATTTCTTTATATTGATCGCTGAGGAAGGCTTTCTTATCTCTCCTTGTTATTCTTTGGAATTCTGCATTCAGTTGCTTTTATCTTTCCTTTTCTCCTTTGCTTTTCACTTCTCTTATATTCATAGCTATTTGTAAGTCCTCCGCAGACAGCCATTTTGCTTTTTTGGATTTCTTTTCCATGGGGATGGTCTTGATCGCTGTCTCCTGTACAATGTCATGAACCTCCATCCATAGTTCATCAGGCACTCTGTCTACCAGATGTAGTCCTTAAATCTATTTCTCACTTCCACTGTATAATCATAAGGGATTTGATTTAGGTCATACTTGAATGGTCTAGTGGTTTTCCCTACTTTCTTCAATTTCAGTCTGAATTTGGCAATAAGGAGTTCATGATCTGAGCCACAGTCAGCTCCCGGTCTTGTTTTTGCTGACTGTATAGAGCTTCTCCATCTTTGTGTTCAGCAAATTTGACTCATTAATGAAGTTTGTTAACATTTCTATGCACTGAGCAGGCAAACTTTCATGCCCTAACCAACTCCACTGAGCTGATAAAGGCAAAGCAGGTTTGCTTCTTAAATTAACATTACAAAAGATAGCTGTAGCTGAAAGTTAAATTTACTAGGAAACCTACTGGTCAAATTATGCATAAAGGCTTAGCTGACCAACTTTTGTCCTCTTTACTTCCCAACTGAAGCTAAAAATCTGAGTGGAATGTCTGGGGATAGATAATATAATATACTTTTCTTTATTGACTCAGGACTTTTTCCCCACAAATAAAAATTTTACATGATGTGAAACTATTAAATTTTAAAGTCTGGAACAAAATAGCTTCTTCAGTTTAATGAATTAAATTATTCTTCCAGTTTACATTAGAAATCTTAGTGCAAAAGTAGAACAAACTTATAATGTGTATTAGAGTTAAAAAGCACAAGAAAGTCAAATTCTTGATACTTAAAACAATGAAAGACATTTTTAATATTTAATAATTTTAATAATGTAATTTAGTTTGATTAAATGTAGAATTAAGATTTTTTATTTTGTTTCTTCTCCAATAGAAAATTTGAAGTAATAAATTTATGGCAGTTAATAATTGCTGAGAACTTCTGATGTGCCAGTCCGTGTACATGCATACTTTTCTTTATAAGAGCTATATGAGTTTTCAAAACTGAAGCAAAAGAGTTTGCTACTTTCCTAAAATCAGAAAGCTATCAAGAGTAACCACTACACAGTGCAAATATGATTTGCAAACCACAATGTTATATCTATGTCCTGAGTGCTAAAAAAACTGCAAACAGTGTTCTTTGCCTATCAACAATCACACTATCTAAATTTTGAATACTAGCATTTTATTAAAACATCCCTTTTATTTAGGACACTATCATTCAATACTTCCTGCCTAGATATGAGGCATAATAGATTCTGACAAATCTACTCAGAATTACTTCATGGCAACAAGTCAATAAAGGCTACCTGTAGTGTTAGTTTCTGCATGTAAGAGACAGAGAGGGTAAGTATACCTAGCTTGCAGCAAACTTGAAATCTTGAACAAAAGCACTGATGCGTTGCCAGACCTGTTATCTACAAGGAGTTCCTACATTTTGCTTCTAGCACTGCTATGAACCTTGATGCTTGCTTCCCTTTCTGATTTTACTACTTCACCACTCTCCCAACCTCATTCTGGCTTAAACAGTAGATTATTAGAACTGGAGAAGGAAATGGCAACCCACTCCAGTATTCTTGCCTAGAGAATCCTGTGGACACCGGACCCTGGTGGGCTGACGTCTATGGAGTCGCACAGAGTCAGACACGACTGAAGCGACTTAGCATGCATGCATGCATTAGAACTGGATGCTATTAAGAGTTAAAACATCATCGTTTCAGAATTTCATATGTTGAAGGATGTTTTTACATTAATTGGGCTTAAGATCTTTCTTTTGTCAATGAAACAAATTAGTTCAGAGAGGTCTGTCATTAGGGACAGCGAGGACTGGAACTCCAGCTTCTGTTCCTGGATTCATGGTCTTTGTTACAGCACAATTTCCTCCTGTTATTGCTTCTGGTTGTTTGTAACTCCTTAGGGTTCCTGGGATCTATGTAACTTCCAAAGACATTATTTTCCTAGGTAATTCCCCAAGACCACTATGCTTGCTTCCTTCTCTGATTCTACTACTTTATTCCTCTCCCACTACCATTACAATACCAATATTTTTCTATCCTATTACCCTTATTTTCTGTGTTCTCTATCTAATTAGATATTAGAAAAAAGAACAAAGGCTAAAGCCTGAAATACTTCTCTTTCTTGGCAAAAATTTTATTTAAAAACATACCTTCTGAAGTCTCCAGTGATTGGGATTTGGGGAAATTAAGCAGAACAAAAAGATATTTTAGGCAGTTACTTGTCAGAGTCCCTCAAGTCACTTGGGGCATAGTGCCAGCTTCATATAGAAGGATACAGAGGCAAAAGAGCAATGGTAACATAACAGCCAGAACAAACGAAATAAACATGTGTATAAATATTTAAACTAGAGATAGCCATTACTCCCTGTGTTTAGGTATGTCTATGTCTTCTCTAATCACAAACTATTCTTTGTTTAGTTTTCATTTCTAGTTTCAAGAGAAAGCAGATTTCAAGAGGGACCATTTTAACATTTAACAATAAGGACATACAGATGGCTAACAAACACAAGAAAATATGCTCAACATCACTCATTATCAGAGAAATGCAAATCAAAACCACTATGAGGTACCATTTCACGCCAGTCAGAATGGCTGCGATCCAAAAGTCTACAAACAATAAATGCTGGAGAGGGTGTGGAGAAAAGGGAACCCTCTTACACTGTTGATGGGAATGCAAACGAGTACAGCCACTATAGAGAACAGTGTGGAGATTCCTTAAAAAACTGGAAATAGAACTGCCATACGACCCAGCAATCCCACTGCTGGGCACACACATGGAGAAAACCAGAATTGAAAGAGACACATGTACCCCAATGTTCATCACACACTGTTCATAATAGCCAGGACATGGAAGCAACCTAGATGTCCATCAGCAGATGAATGGATAAGAAAGCTGTGGTACATATACACAATGGAGTATTACTCAGCCATTAAAAAGAATATATTTGAATCAGTTCTAATGAGATGGATGAAACTGGAGCCTATTATACAGAGTGAAGTAAGCCAGAAAGAAAAACACCAATACAGTATACTAATGCATATATATGGAATTTAGAAAGATGGTAACGACAACCCTGTATGCAAGACAGCAAAAGAGACACAGATGTATAGAACAGTCTTTTGGACAATGTGGGGTGGGTATGATTTGGGAGAATGGCATTAAAACATGTATAATATCATATAAGAAACGAATCTCCAGTCCAGGTTCGATGCAGGATACAGGATGCTTGAGGCTGGTGCACTGGGATGACCCAGAGGGACGGTATGAGGAGGGAGGAGGGAGGAGGGTTCAGGATCGGGAACACATGTATACCTGTGGTGGATTCATGTTGATGTATGGCAAAACCAATACTATATTGTAAAGTAAAAATAATAATAATAAAAAAATAAGGACATTTTCTACAGCTACTTTTTCTTTTTTTTTAATTTTATTTATTTATTTGGCTGCTCTGGGTCTTAGTTTTGGCATGTGGGATCTAGCTCCCTGACCAGGGATTGAACCTGGGCCCCCTGCACTGGGAGCTCAGAGTCTTAGCCACTGGACCACCAGGGAAGTCCCTACAGCTACTTTTTCAAATGTAACAGTTCATTCAATTTATTTTACTGGATTTCCAGACCTGAAATTTATTATTGCCTTTTGTCTACTAAAGGCAAATGTACTTAATTCTAAAATTCTCCCCTTCACCTTTGAGTCTATTGTTACTTTTAATCTACATTAATGATAAAACTCTAGAGGAAAAAAGCATATGGAATATGTACATACTTGCATATTTGTGTGCATCCTATGGGTAATGTTTGTGGTTTTGTTTTTTTTAAAAAAACAAAAACAAAAACACAAAGTGAGTATCCAGCACATGCAACATTCAAAACAAAATAAAGTGTTTTATAATCTCTAAATCTCTAGGTGAAAAGATTAAAGTCCACAATTAATAGAGTTCAACTGAATATTTACTTATTTCGCCAAAGCTTAAGACTGTTGTCTAGCCAGCACTAACCAGGGTTAAAATGAGAGAAACAAGGGTAGAGTGAGTAGCAACTTTGGTTTAATTTTAAAATATGGAAGAACTAATGGCAGATGTGTTTCTACCTCACATATAAAGAATAAACAGTCCAGTCTCCTGGCCTCCTTGAACCTTGTCATGCTGTCCTCTTTGAAATCCTGTATTCCCATGGCCCCTGTGACACTCCCTGACTTCTCATTTTGCTTCATGTGGTCCTACTTTATAGCCTCTTACTAGTTCTGTGCTCATCATTCAGCTTAAATGTTAATGTTGCTCAGCATCGTATACTTGCTTCTCTTCTCATTTTAGTCTACATGTCCCCAAATTCTACTGTCACCTCTACGCCGGCAGCATAAATCTACATTGCCTGCCCCTCCTCAAGGTTCCAACTTACAGCACTTCCTACCTGTGTTCCTTATGTAGATGCCCCCAGTGACCTCAACCTCCATAACTCCAGACTGAACTTAGTAACCCCAAACCTGCTCTTTCCTCTCTACACTGTATTTTAAATAATGGCACCACCACCCATCCAGTCCTGCAGGTTAGAACTGTGGTTATCAGCCTTATCTCAGACTTCACATTTAACACCAATCCATGATATTCAGTTAGCCACATGAAGGCCACTGAGTTTCCTTCATACCTCATATATTTAACGTCTCTTCTTAGCTACAGTCATAACTTTACTTCAAATCCTGATCATCTCCTGCTTGGACTGTCAGTTTGGTCTAATTGTTCTGCCCCTCTAAATGCTCCCAGCCACTTGCTTTAAACAATCCTTCATTATGTTACCACTGAGATAATCTTAATAAACCACATTTTCAAGTAAGGTAAAAACTCTTAAGGATCCCTGTTGCCTTTGGACTTCTGAAAGGAAATTCCTTAGCATATCCTGGAAGATGATATACTACTAGTTAGCCTTCAAGAATCAGATAAAAAGCTTTCTCCTTTGTGAGATTCTTCTTGACATACCGAAACAGAATTAAATAACTCCTTCTGCTAATGTGATTATATATGCTACATATCTCTGACTTTGTATTTACTACACTGTTGTAATGATTATATGTCTACGTGACTATCCTGGATTGTGAGCTCTTTGAGGCTTTGCATTGTGGCTATTTATCTTTGAGCAGAGTGAACAGAATTTTTAAGCATAAAAATACACCAATTTCCTCTGAGAACACTGGGAAACAAAATAATTTTTTAAAATTGGATCATAAACCCCACAGTAAGTTAGAGCATAAATTGGAATATGGAAAATGGTGACCAGAAAACAAGTAGGAAACTGGTTGCAACAGTAAAAGCACAGAAGAAATGAACAGTTTCATTAAAAAAAAAAAAAAAACTACCCTGGGGGTCTGCAGGAAGGGTTGTTAAATATGGGGGAAATGTTATTTGTCTATTTATATAATTTAAATTCTGACATTCAGAAGATTTTTCTTAAAATTTCTTTAATCATGTTTTTGTATGAAACCTGAAGGACAGGTTTCATTACGTTCTCCCCTCTTTTCTTTCAAAAGAAAATATTCTTTTGAATTATTGCTGTGTAAAACATGTTTGGGAAGTCTATGTTACTTATTAAAAGGCTGTGTTACTTCAAAAATGGCATATTTCTTGATTTTTAAAAATGAGGATCACAGTGCAGTATGATCTATGAAAATGCATCATTAATTCGGAAATAAATATCTGTCCAGTAAATGTGGGAAGTATTCTCTCTCTCTTTTTTAATTCTTAAATTCCTGGACATACTTTGTGAAGTGACTTCACAAATGTTATCCATTTAAATTTCTGAATGACCAGAAGCTCTTTCTCTAATAATCCTCTCATGAAGTAATATTGCAGATATTTAGGAGAGCTCTTTCCTGGGTTATGTGTATTGACCGCACTCCATGCCTAACTTTTCAACAAATGAACATGAGGCTGTAGTGTCTATAGATCTGATAGATTTCTATGACATTTACAAAGAATTATACTACTAATGCCTTACATTTTTTGTAAAAAATATACATTTATTATTTGTAATTAAAACAAAATTTAACATTTTTAGCCCTAATTTTTGTTTAGGTAATCTGTGCCATAATTTTTATAAGGATTTCATTTTAGAATATATATTCTTCAAAAGAAAGAATATTCAGCATTCATAGTATAGCCCCTTCATATTATATTCAGAGTATATTTTCATCAACAACCCTGTATTACTGAATAATAATATAAAATGTGGCATTTTTAATTTTCTTGATGCAGAAAACACAAAAAAGAAAGTAGAAATCACACATACTATGTAATTTAGAAGAATATAAAGAGGTAGAACTCTCTGTCTTTTTAAATTAAAAACCTGATGCTTCTTTCTCATTCCAAAATTTTCCCCATGGCTGTGACAATATGTCTATCTACAAATATCCATATATATAGCACAACTTTTTGTTATAAAAGTGAGATATAGTCTACACACTATTCTGCAATATTTTTAAAAAATTATATTCATATTTCAGTGCCAGGTTTTCAATTCAGTATGGTATAAATATAGCTACAAATATTTTAACATTTTGAAAAAATAAAGTATAATTTACTTACAGTGAAATGCATACATCTTAAGTGTACAGTTTAACAAATTTCAACAAATGTATACACTAGTGTAAATGGATACTCCTCTCAAGATTTAGAACATTTCCATCACTCCAGAAAGATCTCTTGCATCACTTCCCATAGAACACTGCATCACCCACCCTTACCTCAAGCAACTACTGTTTTTATTTCTTTCATTCCAGATTGGTTTTAGCTTATAGAAATTTATATAAATATAATCATATAATACCACCATATCTCATTTCAAAAATATTAATTATTCTCATGTTAATAGAATTGATAGGTTGTTTCAAATTTTTTGTTTAAAATTACTCTCGTAAGTGTATTTAGTCTTCAGATCTTTAGTACCTCTGAAATTTAAAATGTTATGAAATATGGCATAAATTAATTCTATTGAACACTGATTACTGGTATTTCCAAATCATCTACATTAAGTCTATATTTCCCACACTAGTTTCAAATTTCACATGTATGATATATTAAAATCTCAACATACTACTTAGATACACTTTCAACCTATTTTTTTCTATTATTATGATATAACATTGTCTCTTTGTTATTGTAGTATTATATACATTTTATTTTCTAACAAAGCAACTACCTCTTCATTTTACCTGTCTCTAAAAAAACAAAAAAACTTCATTTATATTCCACTTACATAAATGTATACAGTGGTGTCTGACATGTTAAACATCCAGTAAATATTGTCTACTATCAATTTATCTAAGAAATGTTCATCTTCTCTTTAAAAAAGTAGTATGTAAAGAATATGTTCAAGAATATTTTTAGTAGAATTCAGTTAGAAATTTTTTTTTAAATCACCAATTTTTTTACTTCAATTCATATTACTAACTTTGCCCCCTTTATTCTTGTATGATTTTCAGGTTCTGCTTGTAAAATGTCATAGTAATAAATATTTCTTCTCTATAATACGAATTATGAGTGGAAACAAGTTTTAGGAACAGAATGAAGAAATTTAGGCATTCTTTAGGGAACAGAAAAGCACAAGAATGGGTATGTGGTTATTTACATCCTTAGATGTCTGTTTCCTATTATTTGATCTTGAAGGAATCCTTTAGAATATAAAGTAAATCTGTGCTCTCAGCAGAATATCTACCCATCCTAGTGTTTCACCATTTGACTTTCATTTAGAAAGTTACATGGATTGCTACTGAGGTATTGCAGAGCTTATGGCTAGTCATCACATCACCCCTCCTGCTCCACTATTCACTATGTGCTGTGTGTGTGCATAGTCGTTAGTCATGCCTAGCTTTTTGTGACCCCATGGACTGTAGCCCACCAGGCTCCTCTGTCCATGGAATTATCCAGGCAAGAATACTGGAGTGGGTTACCATGCCCTCTTCCAGGGGATCTTCCCAATTCAGGGATCGAATCCAGGTCTTCTGCATTGCAGGTGGATTCTTTACTGTCTGAGCCACCAGAGAAGTCCTCTATTCACTATATTAATCACATATTACTTGAGAATCATCTTGGCAAATGTCACTGTGTAGGTATTCAGGGGATTATGAAGAAGTCTAAGAACTTCCCATGTACTTAAGAAATGTGCTATTTATTTGGAATGATCACACTTTTTTTGAATAGGCAAAGAATGATTATGTATTTATTTATCTACATACCTACCTATCATCCTTCCATATAGCTAGCTAGCTAAAGAACAAATAAGTAATGACTCAAAAGAGTGTGCACTTCTAATTATGAAATCTTAAATATATGCTTTTTCATCCTAAATCCATCCTGTGTAGCAGCCTTAATCCTCAACCTGGCCATTTGCCCCAGCTTACTCGCCTCAGTGTCCATGCTGGGAAGGCAGATGGGATGCTTAATGGAAAAGATGGAGAGGGTATTCCAGGCTGAGAGCACAGGTTACTCAGTTTATAAGAGTTCTTAAAATGTCAATCCTTTATCCAATATATACCACATTTCCCCTAAATTTCAAATACTGTATTAAAAATATTAATTCTAAATAGGTGGTGATTTAAAAAATGGGATAAATAAAAAGATGAGCCATACTGAGTCCCTTCCCTGTTTACCTGAAACTATTACAACATTATCCATTAGTTGGCTATACCACAATACAAAATAAAAGTTTTTTTAAAAATATGAGCCATAGAAGATGGATATACTGGGCAATCAAGTATGTAGATATCAGCTATTAAGGACATCTAACCAGTTTCCCTGACTTGCAAGCTTCCACCATCCTCAAGGCACCTGATTACAATTTAGTTTATCATGAATGTAGAGTGTGCTGGGACACAGTGCACTAATGAATAACACAAGGCTCCACACCTCTTGATAATTATACTTCTTGTTGGAGAGTAATAACCTACATACCTGTTATTTTTAAGTTAGCTACTCATTTGGCTCAGTGGTAAAGAATCCACCTGCCAATGCAAGAGACACAAAAGACACAAGTTCAATCCCTGGACCAGGAAGATCCCCTGGAGGAGGAAATGGCAACCCACTCCAGGATTCTTGCATGGAAAATCCCAAGGACAGAGGGGCCTGTCAGGATACAGTCCATGGAGTCGCAAAGGGTCGAACATGACTGAGCTACTGAGCATACACATACAGCTACTTTTTTTTTTTTTAAGAATTACTAATGAAGAATTAAAGACTCTAGATCCTCTACAAAGCAAGTTGCATCAGATCCTTCCTCAGAGATTCAGATTTGAATGTAGGATAGAATTTGCAGGCAACAAAAAATCTAGAGCTCTTACATCATTAATAAATGCCTCCAAGAAAACTTTCAGGATTTATTTTGAAAAAATATAAAGTAAATTAGAAAAAAACAGAAGCATTTATATTTTTAAAACATTATCAAAAGATAGTGGTTTAACAACATTAGTACTTCAAACATTTTAGTTACTTAAATATTAATGCCTTTAAAGTTTCAACCATAATACTGATGAGTAAACTAAATATATGTCAATAGCAAGCTGAAGTAAAAGTATATGTGATGCATTGGAATCCATGAAATGAAGCAGAAACTACTAACTGAAAGTAAACTGCCTACGTTTGAGCTTTGGGATTGGTTCAGAATGCATGTACAGGCTCTCTGGCTGCTGTGCTCCAATCTTCCCACTATGAAGATTTTCATTGCCTTTCTCTCAGTCTTGTTACTTCCCCTCGCTGTCAGATATATATAGGAAGATGATAGAGAGGTTAGGCAAACACTGTGTTAGTCACTCAGTCGTGTCTGACTCTTTGCGACCCCACGGACTGTAGCCTGCCAGGCTCCTCTGTCAATGGAGTTCTCCAGGCAAGAACACTGAAGTGGGTTGCCATTTCCTTCTGCAAGGCACACAAGTGCTCGCCTAACAACAAAGGTACACTGAAGAAAAAAGCACCTTTGGTTTTGCAAGCATGCGGATGCGTCAGTGTACGCATGGCTGCTTCTAGAATCCCTCCTTCCCGTATCTCTCTATTCTTCCCTTAAGGGTGTACAGTGGGTGGCCCAAGACCTCTTTCCCAAGAGAAATAATGCCAATGAATGAAGAGGACACTCACCTTCAAGTAAGGAATACCCGGAAAAATTGCCTTTATAGGCTCTAAAATCTAACCTGTGAGGCAGTGGGTGTGTTAAGATGTATATTCTGCTCCTGCCTTGGTTAACTATAAAGTAAAATTTGTCTATCCCTGGGTTACAAAACGGAGAAGGCAATGGCACCCCACTCCAGTACTCTTGCCTGGAAAATCCCATGGACGGAGGAGCCTGGTGGGCTGCAGTCCATCAGGTAGCTAAGAGTCGGACACGACTGTACGACTTCACTTTCACTTTTCACTTTCACGCATTGGAGAAGGAAATGGCAACCCACTCCAGTGTTCTTGCCTGGAGAATCCCAGGGACTGGGGAGCCTGGTGGGCGGCCGTCTATGGGGTTGCACAGAGTCGGACACGACTGAAGCGACTTAGCTGCAGCAGCAGCAGGGTTACAAAAACTATTACCTATTGCCTCAAGCTTCCACTATCTCTTTTTGTTTGTTTTGCTCTTTTCCACGAGTGGAAAAAATCCTTATCCTCTTTTCCACTCTCCTCCTCCCACTGGCAGGAAGATATTGTCCTTGCTAATTGTCCTGAGCTCCATTTTCTGAGCTCAGAAGGAGAAAAAAAAAAAAAGAGCTATTTTTCTTTTATCCTTGAGCTGACAACAGAGAGAAGATCTTTCTCATTAAATTTGATTGGGAGTCATTTTTACATATGCCACTCTCAAGTACAAACTAGACAATATTCTTGGAATTTTGAAATGAATGTGAAAGAAATAGCTTAGTGTAGGTTCACCACAATAGGAGTCTGAAAGCCCGTGTTCTTGTTTCCATTCTACTACATATAGACTTTGAGATGTTAGGCCAGTCACTCATACCAGGTGCTATTTATTTAGGCTTTATTACTTTCATCCAGGCTTCCTATACTCCCAACACCAGCACCCACACATCTTTACCTGAGACTCCCTCCGGATGCCGCTGCCCACTCTGTCATGCCTGATTCTGGAAGTAGCCTTGAGGAGTGCCTGACAACCGCGATGTGTTATAATAATTACCCACTTCCCTCATCCTTGGCATGGCATCATTCCAGGGCACATGTTCCACACTGCTTCCTAGAATTTCCCTGTAAATCCCAGTTGCCCACACTCATAACTTGCTTGCTAACACATCTTCCCATGTATCTCTTCCCTACCACTGTTTCCAGAGATCAGCTGATCAGCTTTTGGGAGGGCATAAACAAAGACAGTGTTTTTCTGTATTAAAAGAGCAGATACACAGGTTAGTGGAATTGGATAACTTGCCAGCCAGATGGCAAGAAGAATCCCACTGCTGGTTATAATTGCAATGGTGATAATCCTTGGTGTACTCCAGCATCACAGTTGCTTGCTCACTTGTGAAGAATGGGGATAAAAGACAGACAGAAGGAGGCACTTATGCATAGCATTCAAGAGCTATGGCATCAACAGTAATTAAAGGAACTATGGAATTGAATGTTTACTGATAAGTGTCAACCAGTGCTTAAATAAAGAAAATGACAGAGTCTACTGAGTCCATTCCCAACTCAGACAAAGTGTGAGGGCCATAACATACTTATGGTAGCATTTAGACACTTATCTTCCATAATGAGAGGAATATGTTGTAGATCAGCCCCAAGACCTTTTTGTGAGAAAGACTGAACACAAACTGGACAGTCCCTTACACTGCAATAAGGCCCTGTTAAGAAAGGACTGTGACCAAAGGATGTGGAGTGGATGTACTTAGTAAACAATTCTCAAATTCCCTTGAGCCCTAAGAGAGGTGTATCACTCCTTTGTTAAAGGATAACAGGCTTTTCTTCTCTGGAGTCTATGCCGATGATTCAGAAGTTGATCTTCCCTCACTTTACTTCCACACTTCCAAGCCAATCACTACAGTCAAGTGTTAGCTTGAACTGGCTTGAGAAGTACAGTTCATTTTATAAGAGGAAAGAGATAATTCACAAAAAGCTGTATAAACTTGATATTATATAATAGCAAAAACTGAGAGCACATGCCTGAGAATTGATCTTGAGGATACTGAAATATAAGGGCTGAAATACAAGGAGTGGAGTCTAAGCTTGGTATGTATGCATGCACACACATGGACACACACCCTAAATAAGAGATTAGGTGAACAGAAGCTTGGTATTTGCTGCTGTAATGGAAATTTAAAATCTTTCAGCCCGTTTCCAGAGCGGAACTAGTTCTAGACTCAAAATCATCAATTAGGGAAACAGGGTCCCCTCGGGGAAGTACCCTGCAAAAGCACAACAAATATACTGAGTAGAAATTCCCCAACATTCCCCCAAGTTCCCCCAAATACCAGCATTGCTATGCACTGGAAAAAATGCTCACATTTTTGAGGGGTGTTGGATATCAGGGGACCATAAATACCGTCATGGACTGACTTTTTTAGAGTTCATATATAGATGACAGGAGATAAATAGAGTCCTAGCTCATATCTATCTCATGGTGGATCCATTGTGTCCATGGATCCATCCTATGATTATTCCCCTGAACGCAGAATCTGGACAGATGTAAACTGACAAAATCTTTGAACTGATTTCTAAATCTTTGCAGTAAGAAGCATTATGGCAGGAAAGACCATGTACAAGTCCTTAAAACCTCTTCCTTCCCTCTGGTGAGGAATGTAAATCAAATGCAATGGAGCATTCTGGGTGTAGTGGCAGATATTAGTACACCATGGAAGACAAAGATACAGAGACTGTCATTTCCATCATCTCCACAATTAATTTATCTTTCTGGCTCTGCAGAAATAGGCTAGATCATGACAGATGTTGGTCAACTAACCGCAAACAAATTAAGTAATATTAATAGCTCCATTTGCAGTTTCGTGTTAAATTGTGTTATCTTTTCTGAGCAGATTAACAAAGCTTCTGACACATGATATGCAATTACTGAAGTGGTAAATGTTTTCTTTTCAATACTCCCCAGAAAGGAGGATCAGAAGGAATTTAGATTCATGGGTTAGATAGCAGCACATGTTCATGATTATGCCCCAGGATTGTTAGTTCTCCTGCTTTCTGACACAATACAGGGACCTTGACCATTTGGACAATCTGCAGAACATCACACTAATCTACTCTATTAATGATAGCATGTTACTCAAACTTGAGCAGCAGCAAGTTATAAGGAAACTTACACTGTGATATCTGTCTGACAGAGCATAAGAAACAAATCCTCTAATGATTCAAGTGAAGGTTTAGGAGCCCATTTGTGGGGAACATGCCAGAACACATGCTACAAGATAAAGAGCATGTTATTGTACTTCGCACCTCCAGCAGTAAGAAAGGAACACATTTTGAAGCCATTTACTTCATAACACATTTGGAAATGTTACTTATGGGATGAAGCCTAGTATACTTAGTATACTGAGAAAGTAACTTTCAGGAATAGGTGGACTAGACTTCTGTGTTGCAATGACACCTCTCTCAGCTCACTCCTATGACTTCACGGGGAGTTCTGTTTGACAAGCTGATGGACCTAGACAAAAATATGTGCTTGGTTCTTTGATAACCCATTGCAGTAAATTGTTGGGAGCTGAAAATGCCACACTACATCTCAGTGACAGCCCTGAAAGACAATAGTAAGGGCAAATCCTCCCAGTAGGCAGGACTTTGAGTAGTGCATCTGGTCACCAACTGTGTGGACAAATTGGCCATGGAATTCTCCAAGCCAGGCTTCAACAGTACATGAACCATGAACTTCCAGATGTTCAAGCTGGATTTAGAAAAGGCAGAGGAACAAGAGATTAAATTGCCAACATCTGTTGGACCATTGAAAAAGTGAAAGAGTTCCAGAAATACATCTACTTCTGCTTTATTGACTATGCTAAAGACTTTGTGTGGATCACAACAAAATGTGGAAAATTCTGAAAGAGATGGGAATACCAGACTACCTGACCTGCCTCCTGAGAAATCTGTATGCAGGTCAAGAAGCAAGTTAGAACAGTACATGGAACAACAGACTGGCTCCAAATCAGGAAAGGAGTATGTCAAGGCTGTATATCGTCACCTTGTGTATTTAACTTATGCAGAGTACATCATGAGAAATGCCAAACTGGATGAAGCACAAGCTGGAATCAAGATTGCTGGGAGAAATATCAATAACCTCAGATATGCAGATGACATCACCCTTATGGCAGAAAGCAAAGAAGAACTAAAGAGCCTCTTGATAAAAGTGGAAGAAGAGAGTGAAAAAGTTGACTTAAAATTCAACATTGAGAAAACTAAGATCATGGCCTCTGGTCCCATCACTTCATGGCAAACAGATGGGGAAACAATGGAAACAGTGACAGACTTTATTTTCTTGGGCTCCAAAATCACTGCAGATGGTGACTGCAGCCATGAAATTAAAAGATGCTTGGTCCTTGGAAGAAAAGCTATGAAAAACCTAGACAGCATATTCAAAAGCAGAGACATTACTTTGCCAACAAAGGTCCATCTAGTCAAAGCTATAGTTTTTCCAGTATGTGAGATGATGTGAGAGTTGGACTATACGGAAAGCTGAGTGCCAAAGAATTGATGCTTTTGAACTGTGGTGTTGGAGAAGACTCTTGAGAGTCCCTTGGACTGCAAGGAGATCCAAACAGTCCATTCTGAAGGAGATCAGCCCTGGGTGTTCTTTGGAAGGAATGATGCTGAAGCTTAAACTCCAATACTTTGGCCACATGATGCGAAGAACTGACTCATTGGAAAAAACCCTGATGCTGGGAAAGATTGAAGGTGGTAGGAGAAGGGGATGGCAGAGGATGAGATGGTTGGATGGCATCACCGACTTGATGGACAGACATTTGAGTAAGCTCTGGGAGTTGGTGATGGACAGGGAAGCCTGGTGTGCTGCAGTCCAAGGGGTTGCAAAGAATTGGACATGACTGAGCAACTGAACTGAACCAAAGGCTATGTATGGAATACCGAACAGTGGTAAACGATCTGACTGTGTGGTTGAGGGCTTTGGAAAGATGGATTGGGAGATTAGAGATAATAGTGTCTAGAGAAGAAATAGTGGAAGGAATTACTGGAGGCAGTCACAACGTCTGTAGAGCTTCGCTTCTTGTACAAATGTTTTCTTGCCGTATAAACGCTGAATAACCAATGGATAGAATTACCTGTCTAGTGGAATAAGTTTTCCCCCTGTGGGTGCTACACTTATTGCGTAATGGCCCACAGGAGAAATAGTTACTGTGTTACAGATGTAGACTATGCATGGGCTTTCTCTTTGAAGGCTAATCTAGCTATTAATATTACCTCTGTTGAATGACCAATGTCATAATCAAATACCAACAGTGATGACTTGGTATGACACAGTCCCTTGAGGAAACCAACCAGTCATTTGGTTGCAAGTTGGTAATATTTGACCCTTTCCTTCATGGAAAGGGCAATTAATTGTCATTGCTGGGATTGATAAATATTTTGTTATGGATTTGCCTTTTCTTCCTAAGTGTCTCATCCAGCAATACTATCCAAGAGTTCAAAGAATGGGAGATTTACTGTCACGGGATCCTGTATAATTTCTTTTTGATTGAAAGTATAAAAGGGCTTATATTACAGTGAAGGAAAGGTGACAAAAAGTGCATGGCTATGAGATATCACTCATTTTACTATATATTGCATTACCCCAAATCTGCTGGCCTGATACAATGTTGGATTTTATCTTGTGTTTCTTCGAGGCACAAGAAAACCACTAGTTTATGAATGACACTTTTACTCTGTGGGCTTGGGGTCTATCCTTTAAGAGTCAATGGCTATTGGGTGACGCCATGTCTCTAAAGGGCTTCCCTGGTGGCTCAGACGGTAAAGAATCCACCTGCAATGCAGGAGACCTGGGTTGGATCCCTGGGTTGGGAAGATCCCCTAGAGGAGGGCATGGCAAGCCACTCCAGTATTCTTGCCTGGAGAATCCCCATGGACAGGGGACCTTGGTGGGTTTACAGTCCATGGGGTTGCAGAGAGCTGGACATGACTGAGCAACTAAGCACATCACAGCACATGTCTCTAAATAGCTAGAACACATGGATCTGAGAACCAAGAGTCAAACTAGAAGTAGTCCCTTGTACTGTCTCTACCAGTGACCCACTTGGGTGATTGGTGCTTTCCATACTCAACTTTCAGTTCTGCTATATAAGAGATATTTTTCCCCAGGGTGTTGAGCAGGGGGAGGTTTTACAAGGGAGTAGCTGTGTTCCAATAAAACTTTGCTTACAGAAAGAGAATACAGCCAGATTTAGTCCCTGGGTTATAGTTTGTTTATTCTTGTCCTAAATTATTTCTAAGTTTCATTCATGGTCTAAAGTTCTGTATTATTTGCCTCTATATTCAAGAAACACTTTAGAAAGTTCTCTAAGTGATAAGAAATTATGAATATCTCTATGAAGAGATTATAAAGTTTATAAAAATCATACATAATCTATGTGTTTTGAAATTAGTATTCTATAGTCAAAACAATGTATTTGTAATAGGTTATCTTTAAAAGTGAACTTTTTGAACATTTAGCATTAAGGCGTTGACAGTTTTATTGAAAACATAATTTGAAAAATAATATACACTGAGGAAATTATTTTTTTTTCAGATGACAGGACTTGCTGACAATATTATTCTGCACAAGTTTAATAGCTATAGCACAAATCAGAAAAGAATAATTTTCAGCTTGGAGCACTCAGGAAGACAAGTCACATGTAACATATGCAATAACTTAGAAGCATGAAAAAGTCATTGTTTAAAGCATACTGTTATAATGAATTCAATTATGTAGTAATATAAATGTCTTGACTCCAATAAAAATGAATGTAGATTATGTAAATCATCACTTTTAAATTGCTAAAAAAATTAGAGATTGAAGTGCTAAATAAAATACAATGAAATTTTTAATAAAGAAACTGAAAGATAAGCTCAAGTCACTGAAAACTTTAAAAACCAAATTTCTGCATACTAAACAATTGTAAATTAGCTAAATGCTTATGTTTATCATTATTCCTCCTCTTTCATTTTTAAACAAGCAAAATGAATAAAACGATTAAATAGAACAATTTAGAAATTAACAGAAATAGCTATTTATATTATAAATAGTTATAATATTAAAAGTAAAATTTGGCCAAGCACAGTTTTTAAAATTTTAAACAACACTGATAATATAAATGTGTTTTATTGGTAGAAAGAAAAATTATGGTATTTGGAATTACTGCCTCATTCTTATTTATATCCATAAATTGTTCAACTGAAACTTTTCATTTTCATCCAATTATGCATCCATGCTAAGTCACTTCAGTCATGTACAACTCTGTGCAACCCTATGGACTGCAGCCCATTGTACATTTATGTATTTTTCCAGATACAACATGAGTTACATTATAAAGAATTAAAAGCATAAGAAACAATTCAACTAATTTCTTTTATTCAGTCGAAGGCAAAATGTATTGACATTTTTCTCTATAGTTAAAAAGCACAGTCTGTATCCCATAAAAGGATATTAGAATTTATTAAAAAACCAGCTTAATGCTATTACTTATCCAGATCTGCCATGTTTGTTTTTATTTTTAAAATTTAAATAGTATTTCCTTTGTCCCTACTTCTTAGTTCTACTATTTTTCATAAAGGCCACATAAACATCTATTCGCTTCCCTGGTGGCTCCGTGGTAAAGAATCCACCTGCCAATGCAGGAGATGCAGGACATGGATTTGATCCCTGGACTGGGAAGATTCCCTGGAAGAGGAAATGGCAACCCACTCCATTATTCTTGCCTGGATAATCCCCTGGACAGAGGAGTCTGGCAGTCTACAGTCAACAGGGTCGTAACAAGTTGGCCACAACTGAGAACACATGCACTTCTGCACTTAGCAGGTTTGTAAGGTAGGCCTTAATCTTGTTTTTATTAAAAAAGAAAAATGACAAAGAGCGCTTGCAACTTGCTCTCCAAGAATTTCATGAAACCTAGGTTTTCCTTTCAGGTGAAAAGTTGGATATGTTTTTATGTTTATTTGTGAGGCTCAATTTACTATTAATTCTGAAAAGAGAAAACTGATAAACTATATCTTTATTTGATATAAATATATATATTTTTACTTCAAATGGTATCAAGTTAGATATAGAAAAATTAGCATTTTATATTTATATTGAGATTTTTGTGTAGAATACAGAATAACATTGAACATAATACGATTACTATAATTTCATAATTATGGGTAAACACAATGAAAGATCACTTATTGCTTCTATGCCTAACCAAAACATTTCCATTTCTAGTAATGAAATGCAGAGCCTAGAAAGCAGAAAAACAAATAGGTAACCAAAGTGATAGGAGAAAGACTGACGACCAGCTTCCCAGTAATGGAATCACAATTATCTTCTAAGGTTATTAAATATTTGCCACGTTCATGTTTGGTGGACTCTGATAAAACATCAAAGATGAGAAAGGATAAATTATTCAATCTGAATATCAAGCCAGTCATTTCAGTTAAAATCTCATTCAAAAAATGAACTGTTATTTAAAAGCTGAAAAGAGTGAATTGATAAGGAAACATTTACTTTGTAGATATATGCAGCCAGATAAAAATATGCATGAAAATACAGTTGGGCAAAATATCAAAAGGACAATTTTAAAAGTGTTTCTCACGTAAAGATACAGAGAGGTGAAATAACTACAGTGATGGATGTGACTAGCTCAGGAATGGTGTGAAAATTGTTCTGTAACTCAATATAATAGTTAAAATTGGATTCAAAGTTATTGAGAAGGTAATTTAAAAAGAAAGAGAGAGAATGCCAATGTAACAAAGAAAATTGGTTTAGAAGTGATCAGCTGGCAGACAACCCTAAGGAGAGAAGCAGAGTTCTCTGGGTAATTGAGGCAGGACACAATGAACATACTAAAGATAAAAGAAAAATACAAACAGGCAAAAATGACATCTGCAGAAAGAAACAAAATAAGACTTAATTTCATTTTTTGAAATAATGCTTCATCATTCTACATTTCAACATTATTTGTGCACATTATTGTTATTTTTATTAGCACAGATGGTAATACTATATGCTTAGCCTCAACACATTAGGACTGCAAAGAACAGAAGTATTGTAAGAAATCTTGTGGTTTCATTTCCTTTATAGTTCATAAGTTATTATTTTTTCTTCAGAGAGGAATAAGACAAGCAAAGGGAGTAACTATCCTTTGGAGAGTATGAAGGGAATTATTAGTGAAGTTCAAAAGTTCCTGAAAAAATTTGAGCCTTCCAGGGAAAGTCATTGAATATAACAATTGTTTTGCAACTGTAGAAACTTAAAATTAATGAAAAACTTGTGATACGTTCATTTGTGTGTGTATATGTGTGTGTGTGTGCACTCAGTCACTCAGTCGTGTCCAGCTCTTTGCAACCCCATGGACTGTAGCCTGCCAGACTCCTCTGTACCTGGGATTCTTCGGTCAAGAACTCTGGAGTGGGTTGTCATTTCCTTCTCCAGGGGATCTTCCTGATCCAGGGATTGAATCCATATTTCTTACATCTTCTGCATTGGCAGGCAGATTCTTTACTGCTGCTCCACCTGCGAAGCCCCCATATGCTCACTCAGCGCTTTATAAACCGTGAAAGACAGTCTCAGTCTACTGCTGTATTCATGCCTCAGCATACCTTTGAGTAATAGGCAAGTATCATCCTACTTCACAAGGACGTCTTTGGCCAGTTACTGCCCCAAAGACAATATAAACTTCTCGGCATTCAGTGTACTCATCTATCTAGTTCCTCCCACATTCTCTTACATATGTTACTAGCTTCCTACACATAAACGGGCTCCTCAGTACTCCAGGACCGCACCTCTCACCTTCACAGAGCCATACCTATGGCAGAGACACTACCATGTACTCACAAAACTTGTATCCTTTTCCTCCTAGGAACCCAGCTTACACTATATTTCCCAATGTTTTTTCAGATAAACAAGACCATTTTGCTCTAATTGGCAAGAAATTTTTCTTTCTCTCTTTGGCTTCTCTCTGTACACTTTCATATCCCACCTTCATCTTCATTAATGAGCATATTGAGAATTAATAGAAAGCAGGAGGCTTCCGCTGCTATGAATATCTAATAGGGAATACTGTTCTGTTTATCAGTTGACTGGTATTATAGATCTATTTTAGGTACAGGATAAAAGATTAGTAGATTTGTGAAGAAAAGATATTAAAAAAGCAGTCTCCTTAAGAAATCAATTTAATAATTACATAAATATTGAATTAATCAAATGTTAAAGTCTAACATCTAAAAGGACTGAAGAAACCTAGAGATGGAGCAACTTGAAACTCATATGTCACAGGAATACAAAATGGTGGACTTAGTGCAGAAAACAGTTCAGCAATTTCTTATGAACTGATTCTCTCCATGCCCCACTTAAAAGACTGATTCCATTAGAGAGAAAAAGTACACAGCTGGGTGGTCTGGGAATATTTTCATGAGGGTTTTTAAGGGATGGACTGTGGAGCATGAACAGAATTCTATATTGTTCAGGCAGTTGAGTACAGCACAGTAGAAAAAAGATGTTTATTCCCACAGGTTCAAGGACTACCAACTGGGTTTAGCAGAGAGGATTCTGGGAAATGAAGTGTTAGAAGAGCCAGAAGAAGCACCTCAAAGCAAACACATCATCATTTCCACTGTGGACACTGGCAGCAGGGACTTGGCAAAGCTCTGCTCATAAGGGACTTCACAAGCAATGAAAACTGACCAAGGCATCAGTTTTTCAGAACCAGAGGAATCTGCATGGTGTTTGTGAGTCCAGAGGGAGCATCCCAACGTTTCCCAGCACTGATTGAGTAAGGCTGTAAATGTGACTAGTGGACCTATGCTGGGAAGATGCATCTAGAGTCAATATTATACACAGGTTATTAAGAAATAAATGTGCAATGTTTGATTATCCTCATTCATCCTTGTGAATAATAACAGATTACCTTTATAAAAATGAGGTAATATATGTCGTCAACTTTGAAAAAAAATGCATTATTTTTTTCAGCTTGCAATGCATTACTTATATTGACATGTTAGTTTATTTACATACATTTAAAGTTTTACAAAGAGCATTCATATATTTTTACCATTTGAATAAATTTTTTGTTGTTCAGTTGCTCTGACTTGTCTGACTATTTGTGACCCCATGGACTGCAACATGCCAGGCTTCCCTGCCCTTTACCAACTCCCAGAGCTTGTTCATCCATGGAGTCAGTGATGCCATCCAACCATCTCATCCTCTGTCATCCCCTTTTCCTCCTGCCTTCAATCTTTCCCAGAATCAGGGTCTTTTCAAATGAGTCAGTTCTTTGCATCAGGTGGCCAAAGTATTGGAGCTTCAGCTTCAGCATCAGTCCTTCCAATGAATATTCAGGACTGATTTCCTTTAGGATGGACTAGTTTGAACTCCTTGCAGTCCAAGGGACTCTCAAGAGTCTTCTCCAACACCATATTCCAAAGCATCAATTCTTCAGCACTCAGCTTTCTTTATGGTACAACTCTCACATCCATATATGACTATTGGAAAAACTATAGCTTTGACTAGATGGATCTTTGTCAGCAAATAAATGTCTCTGCTTTTTAATATGCTGTCTAGGTTTGTCAGAACAGTGGTGTTGGAGAAGACTCTTGAGAGTCCCTTGGATGTTTCTTTCATTTCTGATATATGTCAGCTTAATATGAAGTAAAGAAAATCTGCCAAATTCCTGTTTGATTGCAGAACTCATTAACAAAAATGAAAAGTTACTTATCTCCTTTTGTAAGACATTAAGAATGGACATGTTTTCACTGTTCTTCCTCTGGTGGGGCTGTGTTTAGATTTAAAAGGCTTGTATTTTGGTTTCATCTTGCTTCCAAATAATAAATTTCTGGTTTGAAGTTTAGACTCATTCAGTTATGCAACACATCTTAATACCCACACTTAAACATACTTCCAGACTAACCAGATGTTAATACTCTCGCGCGTTTATGCCTTATGACACTCATGGCTCCAGAGTTAAATTTTAAATATTTATGATTAATTTTTTTTAAGAAAACAGATGATCTTTGAACATTTATCACAAACTTTAAAAAAATATAAACTAGTAAGCCATGGGTTGTAACGTGTAACACAGGAAATACAATCAGTAATACAATAACTGTATGGTGACAGTTGGTAATTAGACTCATTATGGTGATCAGTTCATAATGTATAAAAATGTTGAATCACTATGTCATATGCCTGAAATTAACATGATATTGAAAGTCAACTATACTTCAATTAAAAAAACAACAAAAAAAAGTGTTGTTTGATAAAACCATGACTCGCTGAGCTAAGACACTGCAAAGCGTGTCTTTTTTTCCACTCACAACGCTGTCATCATCCACCTAAAAAGTCATTAGCTCACAAATCAGTACATTAACAAACTTGTATCAGCTGAATACCTACTCTGTGCTAGGTACTGTGTATGGTGTGGCAGAGTTTTAATTGAAAGGTGCTCTTCTCATTCCCCAAGACTAGATGTGCACACAGACAAGGGCTCTGATAGTCATCATAAAAGATGAATAATGCTGTGACAAAGGAAAACTTAGATTATTATGAAACAAAGAAACAAACCAAGCATGCGTATCTTTCACTCCAGATGATGTAGAGAGCTTCCTGAGGGGATCTTTGGGGGTTACCCTTGCAGTGAGTACTGAAGCTATAGTAGGAAGTGAGTCACGTGAAGGAAGAAACCCAGGCATAAAGAATGGCTGCCCAAAGGCTTGAAGGCAGGTAAGAGCAGGATGCCTGCAGAAACTGCAAAGCATTAAACACAAAGGATCTTAGGGCCCCTCTGTGAGGTGTGGCAGCTAGTGATACTGGAAGGCAGGTAGGGGCCATATGCACCATGAAGAGGTTTGGAATCTATTCAGAGGCTTGTGGGGGAGCCAGCAACCAAATAAAGTAGGGAATACCACTCCTGACATATTGCAGTATGCTGTAGGACAAATCTAAGAGAGAGAGGGAAACCAAGGCTATTTTGTTACCCAAGTAGGAAACACAAGAAGGCACTGAGAGTGGAGAGGAGGAGCTTGATGACTGATGGGACGTGATGATGAAACAGAGGGAGGTGCTAGAATTTAGACACTGAGGGAGATTAGTGAGCATCACCCTGAGAGTGGCCACGGCAGGTTGGACTGAGAGGAATGACCAGTTCAGTTCTGAGCACCTCAAGCAAGTGGCGCTCATGAGACACCCAAGCAAAAATACTGAGAAGGAGCAGGGTACTTGGCCTATCATTCAGGAGAGAGATCTGAAGTGGTGACATGTACTTGAAATACATTAGAATGTGAGCAGAAGAGGGTCTGGTGGAGTCTCAGACTTGCACTTCTACAAAGGGTTCTTAAGTGACTCTAAAGCACATTGTTCAGAGACCACATGCTCAGTCATGAAGAGTAGTGGAAGCTGTTGATGTGAATAAACATCTCCAGAAGACTCTGTAAACAGAAAGAAAGGACATTAAAGCTGGAATCACAAAAATGACATTATTTACAAGATGGCCAGGAAAAGATGGACAATGTAAGGAGAGGGAAAAGAACTGGCAATGAGGAGCCTGGGGGAGAAAACCTCAAGGTAGCATGTATCAGAAGAGTTAGAATGTTGGTACTCCTGAAGATGAGGTCCAGAAAGAAAATCCTGAAAACTACTGGTTAAATTTGGCAACTGAGGGAACCGGGGACATTAATAGGGCCAGTTACACTGGAATGATGGAGAACAAAGCCAGTTACAAAGGGTGGAGGCTTGACCAGACGATGAGAAGGTGCAGTCGGTGAATGTGAACCAAGAAGCTGAACTGTGAAGAGAAGAGAGCCAGAGTGGTAACAAGGTGGGGAATCTAAGAACAAAAGAGATGGTACTCTTTAGTTTTTGATTCGTTCTTGTGTATGCTTATATGCTAGGTGGGGAAAAATAGAGATCAGAAAGCCAGGAAGACAGCAAGAACAAACATTCGAGAGAGAGGAAAACAGGCAGAGAAGGGGACAGCCTGAATTATTATTTGGTTAGTTCATGTGCCAGGCACCTTAGCGACTATAACTTTAAAAAATACATAGATAAGCGTGTGTAACTGTGTAAGGATATGGTCATCTCCACTTTAAAGATCAATGCAAAGAGACTCAGAGAGTAGAATTCAGTTGCTTTAGGCCACACAAGCAGAGCTGGGAATCAAGTACTGGATTTTCTGGCTACAATATGCATTTTCTTTTAATTACACCAGTTTCTCCAAGTTTTAAAACCTCCTTCTGCCTTTCACAAACATGAAAATCTCAGCCCACACTTACAGTTGATATAATATGTTCCCTCAATATAAATCACTGTAATTTTCACTAGCAAAGGTTTTCAATCCCACTAGTTTGAAATATAAATCAAGTAATACATATTTATTTCCAAATATAAAATTACAATGCCAACTATGTACTTTTCAACCTACAAGCACTCTCCTACCCCAGTTAAAAATTACTAAACTACATCAAACTATCCCCTAGCCTAACACATTCTAATGCTGTTTCACATGAAGAAATGAGTCCTGATGTTTGCCGTTTTTGGTACCCTCCACATTTCAAAAGATTGACTATATTTATAAATCTATATAATCAAGAAACAAGTTTTCACTGAAAGCATTGATGAGAGGTAGGAAGGCTCTTCCCCTGAAAATTCAGTGCTACAGTAATAGCATGCTGGTTTCACACTCTCTCTGGCACTCTCACCTTGATGCCCCTGTGACAACCATGTGAATGAAAAGATCTTCACCCACAGGACATAAAGTGAAAGTGTTTTTTGGTCAATCGTGTCTATTTGTAACCCCATGGGCTGTAGCCCACCTGGCTCCTCTGTCCATGAAATTCTCCAGGCAAGAACACTGAAGTGGGTTGCCATTCCCTTCTCCAGGGGATCCTCATAACCCCGGGATCAAACCCAGATCTCCTGCATTGCAGGCTGATTCTTTACCATCTGAGCCACCAGAGAAGCCCACAGGATGGAGACTGCTGCCAAATACTTCAATGTCACAGAGACTCCAAGGGGAAAGTAACATCTTTGTAACAACATGATAATTCCGGGCTTCTAAAATTTTGTAGGACATCAGTGATCCTAATTTCCTCTGGAGTTACATGTGATTCATTCTATGTGATATGGGCTCTTTATTCTGTTCATTTTTATAAACGAAGAAGATTCTGCTAAGCCCAAATTTATTTCAGTGTCTTAGCATTCTCAACATGAATTACTCATTATCCTATTTTCTTAGTCATCCTTCCCATGTATATGTAAATGTATTCAGAACTGCCTTTGAGAATGAATATTTTCTTTTCACTCCATCGCCCCCTCTCTCATTTTACCCTTCATGCTTTTATGTCTTGAAAGGGCAAGGTTATTTCTCATCGTGTTTTGATTTTCTTGCTTTTGTAATTTCTGGTTTTGCAAAAAAAAAAAAAAAATCACACAATATGCCTCTTCTACAAGGATAAATTGATTCTTTTTAATTTTTATAAGGAGATTTGCTGGCTCAATGCTCAGCAGACTGGAGAAGGAAATGGCAACCAACTTCAGTATTCTTACCTGGAAAATCCCATGGACAGAGGAGCCTGGTGAGCTACATACAGTCCATGGGGTCACAGAGAATTTGACATGACTTAACAACTAAACCACACAGGAGAAAAACCAACACCTAATCTTTACAAAACCTAAACATATTCTTGGAGAAGGAAATGGCAACCCACTCCAGTATTCTTGCCTGGAGAATCCCATGGTCGGAGGAGCCTGGGGGGCTACAGTCCACGGGGTCACAAAGGGTCGGACACGACTGAGAGACTTCACTCACTCACTCAAACATATTCTACCAAGTTTAATTGATATTATTAAAACACACAGTGTTATCTACAACACTGATGATGGAAGTCTTAGTTATTAAAGGAGATTATTTTTAAAGATTCTATAATAAATTAATCCTAAAATTCTAGTTTAACTTTTCTGCCTTTAATCAACAAACTTTAAAATGCTCAGGATGGTTTTGCCCTCAATTTTGCATTTTAAATCTGTTCATATTTAGTAGTACTTGTATTTTTATTTACTCTCATACTTTTGTATGGGAACTCCTTTGCTTAAACAATTAGAATAAATGTATTAAAATGGGGTTATCATTACATGGACTTAATTTACTTCTGTGGTAACCAGCCTAAGAGATAATTTTCCCTAGATAGAGTTTCTGGTGGCTCAAAGAGAAGCTTTGAGAAGTGGGAAGTATACTTAAGCCCTCTTCCTTTTTCTCTTGGCTGAGTCATCCTTATCTGTACAGCTGTTCCTAAGAAGCTGCCAGAATGACTTCAGTCCCCGCTGACAAGCACAGAAATTCATCAAGGAACAACAAAAAGTTGCAGTTCCTCTGAAAATTGGCATGATAAAGCTAATAAATATGATACACATTGTTTAACTGTCATACAATGGGATTATTTTCTTCAGTGTTTAGACCATAAAATTCTGAAAATTTATTCAGTCTCTACTGGATTCTGTGTGTGGGTGTTAATCGTTCAGTTGTGTCTGACTCTTTGTGACCTAGTGAACTGTAGCCCACCAGCCTCCTCTGTCCATGGGATTCTCCAGGCAATAATACTGGAGTGGGTTGCATTCCCTTCTCCAGGGGATCCTCCAGACCGAAGAATCAAACCCAGGTTTACTGAATTGCAGGCAGATTCTTTACCGTCTGAGCCACTGAGGCCATGTTAAATCAGAAAGCAGCTTTCCACTTTGAAGTTTCTTCTACAGAAGAATATATACTATATCTGTGGTCTGCATCTCCTGGACTGAACACTGGTAGGTTCTGTATAGCCTATGTCAGTGACTATCATCCATTAAGGTCTATAAAATAAGGGCCAGCTGGAAGGTACACAAGTTGTCTTGATTCACAGTGAATACTGGAAAAAATACAGTAATTGTTTAATTAATCAATATTCAAAGTCATGAATGACACTTGGTATGACCCTGAAATTAATGACATACAATCTAAGTATGGGAGACTCCTGACCATTTTCTTCGTTATTAAGTCCAGAGAGCTAAGAATGCGCCAGGTTGCTTTAGTAGGTTGTCTGAGTGGACAAAGGTGTGCAAGCCGTGGCACCTATGTATCCATGCAGCGTATATCTACTGTAATGTACCAGAGCCTCTATGAGGTGCAGGATGCAAGGTTTCTGTCTGGCCACATTGACCAGGCAGAAATTGGTAGAAGGAAACTTGAGAGAAAAGTATGGCTTTCCACAGGCTTAAGAAATATTTTAATTATTATGTTGTAAAGCTATATTATAAATCAACTAAGAGAACAATATTCTCTAGAACAAAAGAAATGTTTTTAAAAATTTATATTTATCTTTATTACCTCAATAAGTAGATATCATTACCTACAAGTAGGAATTTATTTTGAATTTACTTTTTAGGGGACTAAATAAAACTAGCTTTTTAAAATTAACTGTTATTTTTGGTATTGAATCACCTTTCCTTTGCTCTTAGCTAACTTCAATTGAACAATTTGCAAATGGGTAACTTTTTACAAAAGCCTCTGTTAAACATAAAGTTACACATATTATTTGACAGATTATCTTGAGGGTTTAGAATAGTAGATTCACCATTTCTGATTTTGTGACTCCTTAATTTCCATGGGATGATCTCCAAGTTGCTACCCTAAACCAGAAATACCTTGCAAGTAAATGATTACATATCTGCAAAATATTTTGTCCTATACCACTAGCAGGAATATAATTAATTAAATATCAATTTATCTTAATATTTACATATTCAGTCTCTTTCAATAGGTGATAATAAAGTGCTTTGAGGAAAATAAATCTGTTTTCAATGAGAAGCAAAAAAACTATTTAGAGCTAATGACTTCTGTGTGACTATAAAGTAGATAGATGTTTTGCATACTGAGCAAGATATAAAACTAAAAGGGTCATTAAAAACAGCAGTAACGGCATTTTCCACTAAGAACATTTACTGATGCCCTCTGCCCGGATTCCAATTCATGAAATCACAGCCAAAATTTCTGAGCTCTCCTGGAGTTCCAATTGGCATATTTCTCCACTTCTTGCTTATTTCTCTGTGAAGGGACATTGTGTCCCATTTTTAATAGTTCACAAGCTCTCCCCAAGGCAATGTGTTGGAGCAAGCCTGAAGATTTTAGTTACAGATGTACATGTGACTATAAAAATTACTTTCCCCCCACAAATCTTAGCACACACACACACACACACACACACATTTTAAAGAAAGTTATCTTGTACATTTATTCTTTAATTTATTCACACAAAAATGTTGAGTTCCTATTAGGTGCCAGGCAGCTGGTAATGAGTTTCAGTAATTAAAAGAAGAAGAAAAAAAAATGTGGTCATTGTCCTGCCACATGGATCTGCAAAGAGAGAGATAAAGCATAAACAGGGGAGAGTTTATCACTTGGACAGCATTTCTTTCATTTTAACTACATTGCTAAAAATCTGTTGTTGTTGTTGGTTTTCATTTCTGGAATGAATGGACCTTAACAGTGGTTTTCCAAATTACTCCCCGAGGACTTGATTCTAGCAAGAATCTTTGGGACTCCCTGAGAAAGCACCTCGAACTGAGAATTGCACAAAGCTACCTTCTGCCCTTACTCTTTGTGATAGAGCTCTCTGAACTTGCATAGTGACTCCAAATACATATTTGAGCTGCCAGTTAATTTTTTAGTTATAGGTAGAGTTTCAAGGCTAAGAACCAGTTTATAAACTGCTAGGTAATCTTTTAAGATCTCTTCCAGCTTCACCAAAGATTCTAGGACGTTGTCTTCCTCTGGTTTTATAACTTCAAAGTAACTGTTTTTAAAATAAAAGTTATTGGTCTGTCACTAATCATTGGAAATGGGAGCTGTCAAGTTATACTGGACTTTAAGTTCTTCCCTGCCACTTACCAGTTAGGTTATCTTGGACAAGTTAGGTTTTTTCCCTAGACTTCTTTCATACAAGGAGATGAGAGTACATTTAATCCTTAGGATTAAATCCAGTGTTGTATGGAAATTTCTTACTACGGTGTTGGACAACTAACAAGCCATAGAATCAATCCCAGACTTCACAGTTTCTTGGATTATTAGAAGCTGAATTCATTTCTCATGATGTAAAATCTGCTACATAAATTGTATATGATTCACCAATATTTTTCATTTTCAACTTGGAATTTTTACTTGAGACATTTCGAATACTTCATGAATTTCAGTAAAAACATTTGTAGAACACTCCAGTGGAATAAATAGGTGAAGCTATATTCTTTTTTTTATTATTCGTTCTATTTTATGAAATAATAGAAGAGATAAATTAACTGGCTTCTCAAAAATGAATAAGTAAATAGGCTTTAGACCCAGAAATCAAATCAGAGATGGTGTTCCATGAAAATAATACTGTAACTACTTGAGTTAATAAAACTTTAAACACATTTAGTTTCCACAAAATGAATTTTAGTTGAATGCCCAAGAATGCTCAATATTCTGAGTGTTATGTATAATACAACTGTTTACAAAATTTTTTGTTTTTCTAATTTCTAATGGTGAAGCTGGAAGCTGTAAAATAAGGAAATATTATTTTACTCTGATGAGTTTTAACAAACAGATCTAAAATAAATGGATTTGTAAAGGCTTTTGGTATTGTAAACAAGTTAAAGCAGTGTGGGAAGAAAAGGATATTTCAAGAAGATATATACAAGTAAAGAACAGGAAAACACATCCAGTTTCTTTCCTCTTTGTCTAATAATTAAAAATATTCATTTATTGTCAATGCTGGTTAATACATCTTATGATATTAATAAGAAAAAAAAAACTCACACTTTTCCTCCCGAAATAAGAAACTAGTTTTGTTTTTGTTTTTTTGGTAGGGATTTAGTCACAAAAGTTATATAGAGAAGTTCTCTATTAAGGAAGTAATAACTAAAATAATGAATATTTTTCTAAGAAGAAATACAGGGACAGTTAGGAAATTGAATACAGACTGAAACCAGACCAAATAAAGTTTTTTTTGGAAAACATTTCAACTGCTGCCCTAATGTCTAGCAGTTGGAGCTAAAAATTTCTTTCAGGTTTATGGAGAGAAGGGGGAGTTCTTTGGAAAGACACAAGTGTCTGTCAGAGGAGAACTGGATAAATCTATCTCCTATGTAAGCCCTGCTTGTAGATCCTGCCTGGGGAAGTATGTCCAACTGTCATCAATGAAACAAGGCCAGGAAGTCCCCAAGGACCACAAGGAGAGTGGTGTTGGAAAGTACAGGAACTCTGAGAGCAGCCATCCGCGGGCCCTACTTCTGGCAGTGAGAGGCTACATCAGTTTCAAGGGGCTTCTGGCAGGAGCCCTATATCCTGGCAGGCGAGGCCAGGGTATAGCCCTACCTTCCTACACAAAGCTACAGAGCCTGGCAATGAAGTTCTGCTCTGCAGGTTTCTAGAGTAATAAACAATTTTTTCAGGTACAGATTTTCTTAGTGAGCTAGGGAATCAATCAGAGACTCGGTACAGCTAGGAGAGGAGACATCCCAGTTTTGAAATACTGTAGGAGAGTGGAAGACAGAGCCATAAATATTAGTGGCTCTATTAATTTTTACTGTCCATTTTTAAGACTAGTACCTGGAAAAAAATACTCATTACAAGTTTATACGCTTCATTTCATTTAAACCTCATGATAGTACTATGAGGGAGATAAGGTAAAAAATATCATTTCAGTTTTATTGAGGAGAAACTATGACACTAAAAGTTTTATGTCTCAGTAGTTAAGTATCAGGGAACAGAATCTATCCAATTTTAATTTCCTCACTAGATATTCACTCCCTCACATTAATCCATTTTTAAAACTCCATTTTGGGATCATGTGTTTTCAGGTCAATGTATACAACTTTAGGAGTATTTTAAAATTATAATTATGCTAATTATAAAAATTATATGCATAAAGTATTTTAATGCATAATTTAAGAGATTTAAAAATATAAAAACTTACTTTTAAGAATTACCTGTATGTGAGAAAATTTAAAAGAGATGGAAATCAGAGATCTCCTATGTAATCTTAAAACTTCAGACTTTCTCCCCAATCCAAGCACTGTACTTTCTACCTAATGCCAAGAAGTTTTCTATTTAGAGATCAAATTTGTTATGGCCATTACTTTTTGCTTGAAGTTTTATATTTTGGCCCCGATCTATAAGAAAACAAAACCACTGCTCTGTGGGTGCCAACAGAAGTAAGTGTGCTCATTCCACACCTACACTCCTCTGTGATAGCCCTCGGCACCCGTGCTTCATAATTCCAGAGTGGGTGGTTTGCCCTCTCCACCCTCCGTACACTGCATTGTTGACTGCCCTCAACACAAGACTAGTCAGCTGAGATTAGTCATTCAGAAAAAATTAAAGATTCAGTGTTGGGCAATAGATTCGACAAACATTAATGTGTTTATTATGTGCCAGTTGCTTTAACAGAAGTTATCACAACAAACTCTGAGGTAGGCACAATTATTCCTGCAGCTCAGAAATGTTTAATGACTTGTTGAGGGTCATGGAACTAGTTATTGCTAGGATTTAATCCACACTTTGGACTTTGAACTCATTGCTTTTTTTTTTCCTATACCAACAACACATCTTGGTTAACATCTTCAGTTCAGTTCAGTCAGTTCAGTCGCTCAGTCGTGTCCGACTCTTAGCAACCCCATGAATCGCAGCATGTCAGGCCTCCCTGTCCATCACCAACTCCAGGAGTTCACTCAGACTCACATCTATCGAGTCAGTGATGCCATCCAGCCATCTCATCCTCTGTCGTCCCTTTCTCCTCCTGTCCCAATCCCTCCCAGCATCAGAGTCTTTTCCAATGAGTCAACTCTTCGCATGAGGTGGCCAAAGTACTGGAGTTTCAGCTTCAGCATCATTCCTTCCAAAGAAATCCCAGGGCTGATCTCCTTCAGAATGGACTGGTTGGATCTCCTCACAGTCCAAGGGACTCTCAAGAGTCTTCTCTAACACTACAGTTCAAAAGCATTAATTCTTTGGCGCTCAGCTTTCTTCACAGTCCAACTCTCATATCCACACATGACCACAGGAAAAACCATAGCCTTGACTAGACGGACCTTTGTTGGCAAAGTGATGTCTCTGCTTTTGAATATGCTATCTAGGTTGGTCATAACTTTCCTTCCAAGGAGTAAGCGTCTTTTAATTTCACTGCTGCAGTCACCATCTGCAGTGATTTTGGAGCCCCAAAAAATAAAGTCTGACACTGTTTCCACTGTTTCCCCATCTATTTCCCATGAAGTGATGGGACCGGATGCCATGATCTTCGTTTTCTGAATGTTTAGGTTTAAGACAACTTTTTCACTGTCCACTTTCACTTTCATCAAGAGACTTTTTAGTTCCTCTTCACTTTCGGCTATGAATAAACATTTATTAAGTTCAGTTCAGTTGAGTCACTCAGTCAAGTCTGATTCTTTGTGACCCCATAGACTGCAGCACGCCAGGCTTCCATGTCCATCACCAACTCCCAGAGCTTACTCAAACTCATTTCCATTGAGTCGGTGATGCCATTGTTAAGTTAACAGGAGCAAAAAAGTGTAATAAAGGATGACCATGTTGAGAAATTAGAAGCAGGAGAATTTAAGTTTAAATATGATAATTATTGGCAAATATAGACTCTTTGATTAATAATTTAGTGACATATAGATATTGTGCCAACACATGACAACCATATATGACTGAAAAATATGCATGTATTCTTACCTTATACTCTATACAAATACTAACTCAACAAGGATCACGGATCTAACACAAGAGCTTAAACTACAAAACTCTTAAAAGAAATGGGAAAAACTTCATGACATTGGATTTGTCAATGATTTCTTGGACATGACATCAAAAGCCTGGGCAACAAGAGAAAAATTCGATTTTCTCAAAATTAAAAACCTAAAGGAAATCAACCCTGAATATTCATCAGAAGGACTGATACTGAAGGTGAAGCTCTACTACTTTGGCCACCTTATGCAAAGAGCTGACTCATTGGGAAAGATCCTGATGCTGGGAAAGATTGAAAGCAGGAAGAGAAAGAGACAACAGAGGATGAGATGGTTGGTTGAGGATGAGACGGTCAATAGACATGAGTCTGAGCAACCTCTGGGAGATGGTGAAGGACAGGGAAGCCTGGTGTGCTGCAGACCATGTGGTTGTGAAGAGTCGGACACCACTGAGAGATTGAAGAACAACAACAAAGCGCGTCAAAGGATGCTATCAAAAAAAAAAGAGAGAAAGAAAGAAGAGGCAACATAAAGAATGGGAGGAAAAGTTCACAAACCATATTTCTGATAAGGAATTCACATACAGAATATACTAAGAACTTTTATAACTCAACTACAAAAACTCAAACCACCCAAATAAAAAATGGGCAAAGGACTTGAATAATAATCTTTTCAAAGAAGATACACAAATGGCCAATAAACACGTGAAAAGATACTCAGCATCACTAATAATTAGAAAATGCAAATCAAATTTAAAATGAGATTACAATTCACACCCATTAGGATGGCTAGTATAAAAAAAAAAAAACAAGGCAACAGAAAATAAGCAGCCTTGGCAAGGATGTGGAAAAATTGAAACCCTTTTGCATTGCTGATAGGAATATAACATGATGCAGCCACTGTGGAAAATATTATGAAAAGCCCTCAAAAAAATTAAACACAGAGTTATCATATGAACCAGTAATTCTACTTCTAGGAATATACCCCTAAAGAACTGAAAGTAGGAACTCAAACAGATATTTGTACATCAATGTTTACAGAATCATTATTTATAATAACAAAAGGATAGAAACAAACCAGATGTCCATTGATGAATGGCTGGATAAACAAACTATGACATACACATACAATAGAATATAATTTACCCTTAAAAGGGGAGAAATTCTAGTATATGCTACAGCATGGATGAAATTTGAAAATATTATGCTAAGTAATATAAACGAGAGGCAAAAAGACAAATGCACTATGATTTCACTTACATGAAATTCCTAGAGTAGTCAGATTCATAGAAACAAACTAGAATAAGTAGTTATCAGGAATGAGGAATTGTTTAATGGATATAATGTTTCAGTTTGGGAAGATGATCCAAAAGTTCTGGAATAATAGTGATAATTGCATAGCAATATGAATGTAACTAATGCCATGGAACTGTAGACTTAAAAACTATTAAAATAGTAAATTTTATGTTATGTATACTTTATCACAATTTAAATATATATATGCCTGCATTTACTTAAGAAGGTGCACTCACAACAACCCTTGAGCTTACAACTGTTTAAAAAAATGTACTTGTGTGGATTGGGGTCAAAGTTTGAGGGAAGGAACACAGTACTTTAAATATTGGCAATGCAGCTGCTTTTTTGTTCATTTATTCAACATTTTATAGTTATGTATTAAGGTTTTTGTTTACTATTTATAACATAAGGAAGTCATGGCTCCTGTTTCTCTCATTCATTTAACAAATAATTATTGAATGTCTAGCACACATCAACAGTTAGTCTAGGCTTCGGGGACACTATGGTGGATAAAGCAAAGTTCCTGTCCTAATACAGCTGATGCATTTGAGGAGAGACGGACAATGAACAACTGAGTAAATATGTACTGTTAGATGGTGATCAACGCTGGAGGAAAATAAAGCAGTGTAAGGGGGAGAAGGGACTGCCTTGGTGAGAGCAGGGTGAGGGATATTTTATGAAGTGGCCAGTGACCTGTCTGAAAAAAACCAAAGTGATAACATGGTATTAAAGGTCTGAATGAAAGGAAAAGTAAGCAATGTGGATTTCTGCAGGAAGAGGATTCCAGGCAGAGGAAAATTAAATTGCTGAAGCCCTGAGATAAGGAAACACAGGCATTCAAGAAAGTGTGGACGTCAGTATGAATGCAGCAGAGGTTTTTAAAAAAATGCTCCAAATTTTAAGGATAAGAGGATGAGAGAGAATCAATAAAAGTCACTGAGACAGAGTCACCAATGAGATGAGGGTGGAACTAAGTGAAGAAACTATCTCCAGGGGCTTCCTTGGTGGCTCGGTAGTAAAGAATCCGCCTGTCAATGTAGGAGACACAGGTCTGGTCCCTGATCTTGGAAGATCCCACATGCCCTGAGCAACTAAGTCAGTGAGCAACAACCAATAAGCCTGTGCTCTGGAGTCTGGGAACTGCAGCTACGGAGCCCACGTGTTGCAACTACTGAAACCAGTACATTCTAGAGCCACAGTGAGAGGACCCGCCGCCATGAGAAACCCACGCACGGCCAGCCAGAAAGTAGACCCTGCTCACTGCACCTGGAGAAAAGCGCATGCAGCAGTGAAGACCTGGCATGGCCAAAAATAAATAACTAAAGAGTGTTGTTTTTTTTTTTTTTTTTAAAGAAATCATGTCAATTAGGAGAGGGAATTTAATTATTACAAGTGCTGCTGATAGTTCTTCTGAGCAGACAGAGATAGAAATGAGTTTAGAAATGTACGGTCATTGAAGAGCCATTTTAGTGGAAAGGTGGGAATAAAGCCTGATCCAAGTGTGGATGAGAAATACAGGGGGAAAAGGGAAGGAGAAAAGGCATATACAGATAACACATTAGGATTTTTCTATTATAAATGGTAAAGAAGAATGGAGAGAAAGCTGGAGAAAAATGTGGTTTGAGGACAGTTTCTTCTAAATGGAAAATATAATAGTATATTTTTATGCTGAAAGCACTGGTCCAAAAGGACAAATGATGTAGGGAAAAGAGGGAGTGATGGATAAAATCTTTGAGAAGGAGAGAAGGAATACAATTAAGGTATAAATAGAGGTGATGGCTCTCATGGGCACGCTTACCTCCATTAACAGGATTGAAGGCAGAATATATGAACATGGGTATAATTAGGAGGGTGGGTATGCTATCAATCTTGAAAGTTCTTGCCTGAATTATTTTCTCATTGAAATAGGAAATAAAGTCACAAAGACTCCATTTGAGAGTGAGGGACAGGTAACATGAAGAAAAGACTAGGAAAATGGAAAATATTTTCTAGGAGAGTGTTGGAGCCTGAAGCAGTAGGGAAACAGTATGATTGCCAGGCAGGCTTAAGCAATTATTTGAGGTTTGTGATTATGAATTCGAACATAGAATATTAATCATGACTGTTTTTATTCAGCCACATTTGCCAAGTAGTGGTACAAATAGTTTGAAAGTGGAATTTAACAGTGTCAGGGTTTTGCCAGAAGAATAATATAGAAAGTAATGGTAACAAGGGCGTTGAACACGTAAGGAAGGTCATGAAGGCAATTATGGACCATTGAATATGATTGTGTGAGGAGAGAAATAAAGACACAGTTCAGGGACAGGGGCAAGATAAAAAGGTGGTAGGATTAATGGATGAAACATGGAAGCAACCTAGATGTCCATCAGCAGATGAATGGATAAGAAAGCTGTGGTACATATATACAATGGAGTATTACTCAGCCATTAAAAAGAATACATTTGAATCAGTTCTAATGAGGTGGATGAAACTGGAGCCTATTATACAGAGTGAAGTAAGCCAGAAAGAAAAACAATACAGTATACTAATGCATATATATGGACTTTAGAAAGATGGTAATGATAACCTTATATGCGAGACAGTAAAAGAGACACAGATGTATAGAACAGTTTTTTGGACTCTGTGAGAGAAGGGGAGGGATGATTTGGGAGAATGGCATTGAAACATGTGTAATATCATATAAGAAACGAATCACCAGTCCAGGTTCGATGCACGATACAGAAAGCTTGGGGCTGGTGCACTGGGATAACCCAGAGGAATGGTACGGGGAGGGAAGTGGGAGGGGGGTTCAGGATGGGGAGCACGTGTATACCCGTGGCGGATTCATGTTGATGTACGGCAAAACCAATACAATATTGTAAAGTAATTAGCCTCTAATTAAAATAAATAAATTTAAATTAAAAAAAAAAAAGAAAGGGAAACTATTAATTTCTCAGTCGTGACCACACAGACTGTAGCCCAGCAGGCTTCTCTGCCCATGGGATTGTCCAGGCAAGAATACTGGAGTGGGTTGCCATTTCCTTCTCCAGGGGATCTTCCTGACCCAGGGATCAACCTGGAATCTCCTGCACTGTGGGCAGACTCTTTACTGTCTGAGCCACCAGGGAAGCCCATGGATTAATGGATAGTAGGTTTTATTTGGTTCCAGGTTTTTACAACTGGGACACTGGAGGGAGTGAACTGGAAAAACAGGAAGTTGTTTTTAGAAACTGGGAGGCTAGAAGCTGAGAATGCGGAAGGGCCACAGTCATTAAGTCTAGAGTATGATCATGGCAGCAGGTGGTTGACAATGGCTGATGGGATCAAGGAATTGAGATGCCAGGATTCTATGTGGAGAAACAGTGAGGTGGATGATGAACTCTTCAAGGATAAGTGAGCGAGGGTCTCTGCATTATTTAAATCAAAGTGATGTTGAAGAACAGTGTTAGAAACCGTTTCTCCGATTCTTCCTCTAAAGCAAGAATTCTTAACCTAGAGTCTATGGAAAGGATTTTAGAAATCCCAGAATCTTCTGAAATTGTAAGCAAGTTCTTTTCTTTGGGTACCTATGTCCTTTTTTTGTTTGTTTTTCTTTAAGAATCCATGGCTTTCATTAGTTTCTCACAATGGTCTTTATCCCCAAATACATAAACTACTACCAAGGCATAAGAAAATGTAACAAAAGTCAAATGATCATTCAAATGCAATGCATTCCTAAGGCTGTCTTTCCCTATAGGCACAGGGACTCCTGTTTATACAATTTAAATTTGCCAAGTTCCCACTGGCATCTTTGCCCATTTCACTTTAGCCACAGGGGCTTTGTAGCTATTCCTTGAATCTGACAAAATCTTTGCACTTATAGTCTGCTGCACTCATGTTCATCTGTCTGAAATATTTTCTCACCATATATTTATAAAAGTCAGATTCTCATTCCTTAAATTTCCACCCAAACATCTCCCTGTCAAATAAGCCTTCCTCCTGCTCATCAACAATAGCAATCCCAACCCCCTGGGGGTCACTTCTACCCCCTCACTCCAATTTGATTTTCTTCATACTACTTATTTCCACTGGACATCCTAACATTTTCTATCCATTCATTTTCATGTTTCTTGTTTATTTTAAACGGTCTCTATAATGAAAGTGTCCTAAGAGCAGGAATTTTCTTTATATTGTTTTTGCTATCATTTTTTGATTTCCAGCACTTAAAGTGGTATCAGATATGTAGTGAGGACTTAATAAAAATTAGTTGTTGAATGAATCTCAAATTTTCATCAGTTATTTCTTGAGCAATAGGACTGAAAAACTGGCAAAATGCAAATGTTTTCAGAAAGGCTGTAAGCATGTTTGTTTCTCCTGAAGTGTACGTTATTGCTCTCCCTCTTCTCAGTCTCTCCCTGTTCTTTTTCCTCTGATCCTTAAATGTTGTATAGAAACACACACAGATGGGCCCTCTCCACAAGCCCTTCTCTCAGCACTGCATTCTCTCTGGCTGCAGCCCACCCTCTACACCAAACTGCTTGGACAGTCGTTCCCCATCCTTGCCTATGCCTCCTCTCCCTCCTCAGAATCTACTGCCAGCCCACATCCACCATGCAGCTCTAGGAAGGCATCTCTCAAAAGGTCAGTAATGACCTCATCACCAAACACAATGACATGGCTTTAAATATAAAAAGTTATGTTTGACCTTATTGGTCAGGTCCGTTGCTTCAAAAGCATCACTCAGTGCTGCTCCAGCCTCTCTAATCTCCCTCCCACACTCTGCTTTTCATCCTTCAGTACCCAGATCATACTTCCTCTTCCCCCCTACCCCACGGAGTCCTGCTTTGGTAATCTCCTCACTCACTCAGTGAGCTCTTCCTGAAGGTCTCATTTACCCTCAGGGCTTCCCTGGTGCTCTCTGTGGCTGGTCTCCAGACTTGAGCTCTACCTTGCCTCTTCAATTCCAGAGGCACAACTTAACTTGTTCATTCAACATCTCTACCAGGAAGCTTATCTATTTACTTGTATTTCTACTACCTGCATAACAGATGAGCAGAGGGAGGCACAGAGAGGCTCTTAGTTCAATCCCTAGGTTGGGAAGATCCCCCAGAGAAGGGCAGGGCAACCCACTCCAGTATTCTCGCCTGGAGAATTCCATGGACAGAGGAGCCTGGCGGGCTACAGTCCATGGGGTCACAAAGATTCAGCCATGACTTAGTGGCTAAACAACAACAACGAGAAATCACACAGTTGTAGAGCAGCTGATCAGAAGTTACTTTAGTAACTGTGTAAGTTACTTAAATTTTCTGTGTCTTAGTTCCCACATCTATAAAAATGGATTAAAAAAATAGTCCCTATGCCATAAGTTGACTATGAGAAATAAAATGCAATAAAACTATAAAGTGTTTAGAAGAGTACCTGCTACATTGTAAATGGTAGGTACATGTTAGGCGTTATTTTCCTTACCTAGGGTTTGAATCTGTTCCCTTTGCATTATATGTTACAGTGTAAAGCACAAATTCTCAAATGTGGGGAAAGGATTTGAGCAGGGAAAGACAGACATAAAGAAAGATTGTGAACTTTTACATGAAAGAGATACAAAAGAAAAACCAGTAGTAAACTAAATGGGAAGAAAAAAAAATCTCCTGTATAATAAAGGAGTTTCACAGTTAATTTCATTTAACATTATTTGGAATATATTTGGGTTATCACAACATAAGACTAAGTTACATTGACTTTACCATCTAAATGGAAAGTGTGTGTGGAATCTTTGACAGAAAAATGAATAATTCTGTCATTTCAAAGTCATAAAAGTATTAATTACCTGAAGTTTTTGGTAAATAATGTCACTTTATCTTCTCAACTGTGAAAATTAACCTCTGCAATCCGGAAATTAGCTTTCACCAGTGTTTCCACTGTTAAAAATATGACAACAGACTCAGATGGAGTCATATATGCTAAGCCCCATATCACCAAACTAAGACAAGTTGATTAACTTTGGCCTCTCCCAGAAATGGAATCTTAAACCCAACAATCAGGAATCCCTAGATCAGGATTATTGAGGTGGTTTGATGGACCCCTGCCATCCCTTAAAGGAACATGACCTTGCCATAACCAATCAACTTTTTATTAGTACTTCCTTATTTCTGCTTCCTGGAGTTTGCTTGTAAAGTCTTTCATTTTGTACAACTCCTCAGAGTTCCTTTCTGTCACTAGACTGAATGCTGCCTGATTCATGAACTGTTGAATAAAGCCAATAAGATCTTCAAATTTTATTCAGATTAATAGTTTTAAGTCCTGCATATAATGAGGAATGACCTAAATCAAATCCCTTATGATTATACAGTGGAGGTAATGAATAGATTTAATGGATTGGATCTGGCAGATGGGTGCCTGAAGAATAATGGATGGAGGTTCATAACATCGCACAGGAGGTGATGGCCAAAACCATCCCCAAGAAAAAGAAAGGCAAGAAGACAAAGTAGTTGCCTGAGGAAGCTTTACAAATAACTGAGAAAAGAAGAGAAGCAAATGGCAATGGAAAAAGGGAAAGACATACCCAACTGATTGCAAAGTTCAAGAAAATAGCAAGGATAAAGATAAGAAAGCCTTCCTAAGTGAACAATGCAAAGAAATAGAGGAAAAGAATAGAATGGGAAAGACTAGAGATCTCCTCAAGAAAATTGGAGATACCAAACAAACATTTCAGGCAAGGATGCGCGCAATACAGGACAGAAACATCAGGGACCTAACTGAAGTAGAAGATACAAAGAAGAGGTGGCAAGAATATATAGAAGAACTATAAAAAAAAGGCCTTAATGATCTGGATAACCATGGTGGTATGGTCACTCCCTTATAGCCAGAGTCTGGAGTGTAAAGTCAAGTGGGCCTTAGAAAATATTACTATGAACAAAGCTAGCGGAGATGATGGAATTCCAGTTGAGCTATTTCAAATCCTAAAAGACGATGCTGTCAAAGTGCTGTACTCAATATGTCAGCAAATTTGGAAAACTCAGCAGTGGCCACAGGACTGGAAAAGGTCAGCTTTCATTCCAATCCCACAGAAAGGCAATGCCAAAGAATGTTCAAACCACCATACAATTGTATTCATTTCATATGCTTGCAAGGTAATGCTCAAAATTCTTCATGCTAAGCTTCAGCAGCACTAAATAACTTCCAGATGTTCAAGCTGGGTTTAGAAAAAGCAGAGGAACCAGAGATCAAATTGCCAACATCTGCTGGATCATCAAAAAAGCAAGAGAGGTCCAGTAAAACATCTATCTATGCTTTATTGACTATGCCAAAGCCTTTGACTGTGTTGATCACAATAAACTATGGAAAATTCTGAAAGAGATGGGAATACCAGACCACCTGACCTGTCTCTTGAGAAATCTGTATGCAGGTGAGGAAGCAACAGTTAGAACTGTACATGGAACAACAGACTGGTTCCAAATAGGAAAAGGAGTACATCAAGGCTGTATATTGTCACCCTGCTTATTTAATTTACATGCAGAGTACATCATGAGAAACAATGGGCTGGAAGAAGCAGAAGCTGGAATCAAGATTGCTGGGAGAAATATCAATAACCTCATATATGCAGATGATACCACCCTTATGGCACAAAGTGAAGAAGAACTAAAGAACCTCTTGATGAAAGTGAAAGAGGAGAGTGAAAAAGTTGGCTTAAAGCTCAACATTCAGAAAACTAAGATCATGGCGTCTGGTCCCATCACTTCATTGGAAATAGATGAGGAAACAGTGGAAACAGTGGCTGACTTTATTTTTCTGGGCTCCAAAATCATTTCAGATGGTGATTGCAGCCATAAAATTAAAAGACGCTTACTCCTTGGAAGGAAAGTTATGACCAACCTAGACAGCATATTAAAAAACAGAGACATTACTTTGCCAACAAAGGTCTGTCTAGTCAAGGGTATGGTTTTTCCAGAAGTCATGTATGGATGTGAGAATTGGCCTATAGAGAAAGCTGAGCACAGAAGAATTGATGCTTTTGAACTGTGGTGTTGAAGAAGACTCTTGAAAGTCCCTTGGACTGCAAGGAGATCCAACCAGTCCATCCTAAAGATCAGTCCTGGGTGTTTGTTGCAAGGACTGATGTTGAAGCTGAAACTCCAATACTTTGGCCACCTGATGCAAAGAACTGACTCATTTGAAAAGATCCTGATGCTGGGAAAGATTGGAGGCAGGAGGAAAAGGGGACGACAGAGGATGAGATGGTTGGATGGCATCACCAACTCAATGGACACGTGTTCGGGTGAACTCCAGGAGTTGGTGATGGACAGGGAGGCCTGGCATGCTGTGGTTCCTGGGGTTGCAGGGAGTCAGACACAACTGAGCAACTGAACTGAAGGAAATGTTTAGTATAAACTAGATGTTATGGTTATGAAATACCCATAAATTTCCATTTTATAAATGAAAATATGGCAATAAAATCTAGTCCTTGAAAAGCACTTTAAAGGGAGCTATAAATGTCAAACATGATCTAGATGCAACAAAATTAATTTTATTTAATTTGTATAAAATTTTTTCACTAACAATATGTAGTCTTGAATAATCATTAGAATGTAATTCCTTTGAAAAGTGACTCAATCCAATTCTCTGGGTAAAAATATTAACATAAAAGTGCCCCAAGTTCTAAGTGTTCTGTTCAATCTAGGAGAAATGTATGCATTTTTAAGTCTTGAATGACTAGGAATTATAAGGCAAGGACAGATCCCATTTTCAGGGAAAAGTAAACATTCCACTTCTATCTATGACAAAAGTTCACAAAATTGTTGAATCATAAATACCTGCAGAACTTTTAAAAAAATAATAATACTCCATGAGATTTTGAGCAGGTATGGTTTGTATAAATTTCTTTTTTAAAAATTTTATTTATTTTAATTGGAGGCTAATTACTTTACAATATTGTATTGGTTTTGTCATACATTGACATGAATCTGCCACAGGTGTACGTGTGTTTCCCATCTTGAAAGCCCCTCCCACCTCCCTCCCCATCCCATCCCTCTGGGTCATCCCAGTGGACCCGCCCTGAGCATCCTGTATCCATGCATCAAACCTGGACTGGCAATTCATTTCCCATATGATAATATACATGTTTCAATGACGTTCTCCCAAATCATCCCACCCTCGCCCTCTCCCACAGAGTCCAAAAAACTGTTCTGTACATCTGTGTCTCTTTTGCTGTCTCGCATATAGGGTTATCGTTACCATCTTTCTAAATTCCGTATATATGCATTAGTATACTGTATTGCTGTTTTTCTTTGTGGCTTACTTCCCTCTGTATAATAGGCTCGTTTCATCCACCTCATTAAAACTGATTCAAATGTAGTCTTTTTAATGGCTGAGTAATACTCCATTGTGTATATGTACCACAGCTTTCTTATCCATTCATCTGCTGATGGATATCTAGGTTGCTTCCATGCCCTGGCCATTATAAACAGTGCTGCAATGAACAGTGGGGTACATGTGTCTCTTTCAATTCTGGTTTCCTAAGTGTGTATGCCCAGAAGTGGGATTGCTGGGTCGTATGAAAGTTCTATTTCCAGTTTTCATAAGGTGAATCACAACACAATTATATTTATTTTTTTGAAAGGAGGAAAGTAATCTTTATTTTCTGAAGGTCTTAACTCAGTTTACTTGGGGTAGAGGGAGTAATAACTATATAGTCATTATCCTATCATTGTGAAGATATAAAACTGCCTCCAAGTGATAAAAGAATCTCCTGTTTCATAGCTTGGGCATAGATCACTGAGATTATACTATAAAATGCATCTTTTATTGAAGAATAGTTTATGGGGATTGTTGAATTATGATAAAGCCAAGATAAATAGTAAAATGAAGTATATTCAGTCAGCAGGATTTATGAACTGTCAAAAGTATAAATAGTCTCAAAATAACCAAATAGATGATTTTAAGGCCATTTGTAAAAAATACAACATGTGTGTTTTCATTTGCTTTCAGGGTTATTACATCAAATTTAAATATTATTCTTCAAAAAGCTTGTCTAATAAAATGCACAACCATAATTTCTGTATGGCTAATGTTTGGTTTCATCACTGAAGACTAACTTGCTGTCAAACTTTCAGAAAGCTTCTCAGCGGAATAAATTCTGAAGAACAAAATTTCTGAAGCCTATTTTGGCCCCCAAATCCTCCTATTACTTTTGGCCATTAATCTAAGCCCAAAGAACCTTGTCTCATAAAACTCACTTCATAAAATACCCCTTGTAAAACAGGAGAAAATGAAAACTTTGAAACTAGAAACAGAATACCAAAAAAAAAAAAAAAAAAGCTAGATATAAGCAGATACAGCATCTTCAGATTTTCATGTAGGAAAAGTTTTTAAGGAAGATTTTTACCCTAAAAATTGTATGATTATGCCATGGCATTAAAATAGCTAGAATGTCAGGGGAAATAGCCCTGATATTAAAACAGGGAGAAATAAACTGAAATATGGGAACTGAATATAATTTAATAATTTATTAATGGGGATGAATATTTTCACACATCAAATGGGTTAACTGTAGATAATTTCTTTTAACATTTATTTTTTTTTTATTTTTTTAAGTTTATTTTATTTTTAAACTTTACATAATTGTATTAGTTTTGCCAAATATCAAAATGAATCTGCCACAGGTATACATGTGTTCCCCATCCTGAACCCTCCTCCCTCCTCCCTCCCCATACCATCCCTCTGGGTCGTCCCAGTGCACTAGCCCCAAGCATCCAGTATTGTGCATCGAACCTGGACTGGCAATTCGTTTCTTACATGATATTTTACATGTTTCAATGTCATTCTCCCAAATCTTCCCACCCTCTCCCTCTCCCACAGAGTCCATAAGACTGTTCTATTTTAACATTTATTTAGAAACCTTTTGAACTTGCATAAAATATTTCCTTGAATTCAGAAAAAGACATGGCAGAAAGTAGTCTTCCCATTAGAAAAGGAATATAAATACGTTCTTACTCTGTAGGCTTTTTAATAAGAAACACAAGAGAAAATATTTAAAAATAAAAATTTTTTTAAATATATTTTCTCTCTATTGACACCCTAAAATACTGTTAAATGATGGAAATTACCATAAAGGTTAAAGAGGTTCCAAAATGTGATAACTGCCTTTTCAACAAGAGCAGGCTCATCCCACAGTACTTGGCACACAAGTTACTACATTTTTAAAATATAAATATGTTATGTGATAAACCCATGCCCAATTTTATGTAATCCAATTCAAATTCTAAACAAGCATTTCATAACATATTTATATATATTAGATCAACATAAATGTTCAACTTTAACATGAATGTTTAGAAATGTCACACAAAGAATAAGATGTTATTGATGGCACACTTTCCCCTCCTTACTAGCCAATGTAATGGTGTGGTAGGACCATCTTAGAGTAATAAAGCCTGGTTTTGCCAGGCTTACTCGTTGTGGAACCATGAACAAGTGAAACAGATCTTTCTAGGTCTTAGAATTTGCATTTGTAAAATGGAGAGTTTGGATACGTAATTTAAATTTCTAATGTCTCTTTGAGTTCTTAGCACTCTGACTTAAAATAATGCTTTTCTCCTAGAATTTTTCAAAGCACACACTTTTTTTTCAGGTCATTGAGTATGTTTCTCTGGCATCCTCTGGTACTGCTTAACGTGGTGTTGAGCCTCCACAGGGTCCACCCTAGGCTATCCATTAATAATAAAATCTAAAATTTTAATAATACTTTACAGTCTAACATGTCTTTTTCAAACACCATAACTTTTGATTCCCAATTCTCACAATCTCTTGAGAGGAGGGGCAGTAGCAATTCTTTTTATTTCATTAAGGAGAGACCAAAATTCAAGGGGATTAGAGTCCTACTTAAATTGTAAATGCAGGGAGTAGCTAATCCGGCGCCAAACTCCAGTTTTCTGATCTCCCAACCAGTGCACTCTGTTAATGAAGTCATTTCTGAGTCATGGTTATTGTAGAGGTAGGTTACTTTTCTAAGTTTCTAACTGTGAAAGAAATAGAAATATTTGTGGCTCTAACTCCTGCATGTCTTTTAATGATGTGTTTATAGATGTCACATTTCTATCATCAGTATGTACCCATATGGTGATCTCAGCTGGGACCTCTACAGTCTACATTCTGGTAACCCTCCCTGAGATTCAGCATCCCCAGAAACTCCATCCTGACCTGGTCAGATATTTCAATATAGAGTGTGAGATGCAGTTTTGTTCTTGCTGTTACCCAGACATAGCATAAGCCTTTACCTATAAAATTTTCCTTGTAACTTCACAGGAAGAAAATTGTTCTTATTCTAGTGTTTTATTGTGTTTATCTGGTACAATTTCTTTGAAAAAACTTTTAAATTTGGTACATTCTTTCCTTTAGTTACCTGCTCTATAGTAGCAGAATTTGCCCACATTTTGCTACTGAGTATCTGGATTATAAAGCAAATCTCAAAGACTTGGAAATAGAGTGTGTTTGCAGTTCACTGACAGAAATCAACAACAAAATAATAAGTAGAAAATCCCCTATATGCTTGGAAATTAAATACCTTTGTAATTAATCTATGGGTCAGATACAATCTTATACAAGCTGTTTTTGAGCTGAATTATTAACAAAAATGCAATTTTATATACAGAAAATACAAAATAGAGGAAAATGCATACACTAAACGTAGATATTAGAAATGAAGAAAGGCTAACAATGAGTACAGTATTCATTTCAAGAAATTAGAAAAAGTTGCAAAGTATATATTGCTTTTCTCATATGGTCTATGGTTTGAAAGTGAAAATTTTAATATAATAAACATCTTTATATAATGATATCATGACAAACAAAAATCAGAAAATATGGCCTGATTTATAAATTAAATTCAATTATCATATTTAATGCCTATTGTACAAGCATATGGTATTCATTTGGTAATTTTATTATTGGATGGGTATACAACACAATATGAAATCAGCCACTTTATAGTATAATACATCCTTAAAATACAAAAGGGGTTTGAGGGTGTTCAGTATAATTTAATAAGCAGTAGACCAAACTAGGTGATCTTCTTTTGAATTTTGTTCTCATAGAAACCATAGAATACTATGTTTCCTTTAAGATAAAAAGCTAGAAAATCTGTCACTAAAATTGCCCCATGTTTAAAAATTACTACTATTAAAAGTTTTTTGCAGCCTAATTGACAAGGCTGGATTTTTATACAGATCTACATCTTCAGACTATTAAAGTGTTTTGGGATATAGTTATCAAAATCATCATGATTAAATTGAGTACCAAAGTGGGAGAATTATTATATTATAACTATGATTTCTCATTTTTAGGAATTAAGTAGTAAATGTCATCTTTGACAAGATTATCCATAGTCTATATTTAACATTTCTTCTGAATTATATAACAACATGTAAGACAGTATTCACAATGTTTTTGATATCATCATTAATATCTATTGAAAAATACTATTTACATCTTGATTTATGCTATAAAATGTATGAATATGAGAAAGATTTCAAATATGCAATGAAATATTTACAAAGAAAAAGGAACAAAACTTAAACTCTACCCCCACTCCCCAATTAAAAAAATATATATCAGCATATACAAATTTACTACATGGTTACTTTTACTATTCTTAGTAATGACTGCATATTGGCTTCAATCCTCTTAGCTATTATTACTTAGTTATATGTAATTTGTCTCCAGACTTTACCACGCTAAGTGTATGAATAAAATCACATTCATGTGTATGCCAAGATTCTGCTAGCTTCGACCTCCACCTAAGGAGCTTCCTTTTGGGGCTTCCTCTATCCTCAGGTGTATCTGGAAGTCCAAGCTGTGAGTGTATTACTTCCCAGTTTTGATAAGCACTGCATTACTGCCTCCCCCAGCACACCCTTGCAGCTCACTTACAACTGCTCTGGGCCCTCGACACTTGCCTGGGGGCCCGCTGCTCTCATTTAAGTGACCAAAATGGCCAAAATGTAGCCAGCAAACTTTCCCTTCTAAATCATAGAGCACAATTAAGTTCAGGCTTTAATATGAAACCATTCCCTGTTAAATGCCAAAAATTACTAATACAACTTAATGATTACTACAACTAGATCTTTTACAAAGGAAACGTAGTCTGTAAGCATCTCCAAGTCCCCACCATTGTGTACACAATCCCTCAGCGCATTCAGCTCATTGTTGCCGTGGCTTTTTAAACCCCTCCACTTCCAGCCATGGCTTCTGCTTCACAGTGATGTCATTACTTTTGTGCTTTCCTCTGGACAAAGAAATATTTTGCATAAAGGTATCTTTATCTTTGCAAGGCAGAAAACTGCTTGCATCTTTAAAGTGATAGTGTAGTATGTGTTGGGTTTTCTTTGCCTGTTTTTCTCGTTTCTTCCCTCTCTCTCTCTCACACACACACAAGGATTCAAAGATTTCAGAAGGGTATTTTTATCCAGAGGTCTGGTTCAAAGTGCCAGTTATGGTTATTTGTCTTCCCTGAAAGAAACCTTTGCAGAAAAAAAATGAGCTGGTCCCAAACACAGTATGTAGAAACGGGCACTTTATTCTTAAGCAACCATGGAGACAGCTGTGTGTTCTGCATCCTGATACAGTGACCACTGCCCTTTCCCTTGGCTTTCTACAAGACCTGTACTCTCTGCTTTAAGATCAACGAGGATCTCCTTTACAGGTAGATAGATCCCTGAACTTGTTTTGGGGGGGCTGAAAGGAGGTGACTAGCTTCAGAGTCTTTATTTAGACTGATGAATACCACTTTTATATTTTTAGCCTGAACCTCTCTGCCTCATCACCATCTTCACTTAGATATTTAATAAATAGCTCATAATTAATATGTGTAAAAATGAACTCCCAATATCACCCCCTTCCATCTTCAATTGTTTCTCAGTTACCCCCATCTGAGTTAATGAAGAAGCCATTCTTCCAGGTGTTCCACTTACATATTTTCAAGTTATTTGGGGCTTTGCCTGTCAATCATATCCCCTATCAAGTCCAATGCCTCCACTCTGGACACAATTCCTTGCCTACCATACACTGATAAATACTAGCTCTTGCTTCCTTTCTTGCCTTCATACAGTCTATTCTGAACAGAGCAGCCAACCTCTGCCCAAGTCCTTTGTGCCCCCCTGTCTCACTCAGAGTAAAAACTGATTTCTTTTTAATACATCTTACAAGATTCTACATGATCTTCACCCATTTGCTCCCAAACCTCCTCTCCCGTCTCAGCTCCTTCTGCTCATTCCTCCTGCATCATTAACTTGCTATTCCTTGAACACTCAGGCATGCTTCTGTTTAGAATCTAACATGGTTGTCCTCTCTAGTCTTCCTTCAGGAATCTGTGCGCTTTGATTCTCTCATCTCTTGCAAGTCTTGGCTCAAGTCTCTCTCAAATGACCACACTGACTACTGTAGTGAATGTCATCACAAATCCTGGCACCCTCATTTTTCCTTATCTTGATTTTCTTTGTCTTATTTCCATGGCAAATTCTACCTCCTAACATACTAAATAATTTGCTTATTCATCATGTTTATTGTTTATTTTCTGTCTCATTTAATATAAACTCAGCAAGGAGAAGGACAGTTATCTTTTTTGTTCAAGAGTCTAGAATAGACAGCCACAGCAAAAATAGACACCCACACATATAAATCTCTTAGAGGAATGAATGTGCTATCATCAGACTTTTATATATATATGTATTCATTACGCATATTTTCCATGGATATCAGTTCAGTGAGGGTAAGTTAGAGGATGAAATAGAAAAGGCGTAAACAATAATATTAAAAAAAAATAATATTTATTGAATATCAGGTCGGGAAAGTGAAAGTCGCTCAGTTGTATCCAACTCTTGTGACCCCATGGACTATACAGTCCATGGAATTCTCCAGGCCAGAATACTGGAGTCGGTAGCCTTTCCCTTCTCCAGGGGATCTTCCCAACATAGGGATTAAACCCAGATCTCCCACACTGCAGGCAGACTCTTTTCCAGCTGAGCCATAAGGGAAGCCCAAGAATACTGGAGTGCGTAGCCTATCCCATCCCTAGCCAGGTCAGAAACTGGGTTCAAATTTTTCTTTTATATTTTATTGTGTTTGATTTTTTAATGAAGAAACTTACTTTGGAAAGGATAATACATGTAATGAAACAATGTTCTAAATGTGCGGAAGGATATACCCTAAGAAATACATCTGTCCTCCACTCCTGACACCCAGAAGGCACCTGTTTCTTTCCTGGAGGGAAAGACTATAACTATTTCTTTGAAAACCTTCTAGAAGTGATCCACACACACATACAAATGTATGCATATTGACATGTTTTTACACCATTGATAGTTGAGTCCTGTTTTATAAGAAAATTAATTCAGTCTGAATAACAATCCCACAATGACTCAGAAAATAAATGGATGAACTGGCATCTGAGCTACTGCCTGTCTGATTTTAAAGCCCATACCAAGAAAAAATCCAGGTATTTCACCCAGAAAGTGAAAGTGAAAGTGTTAGTTGCTCAGTCGTGTCCAACTCATGCAACCCCATGGACTATAGTCCTCCAGGCTCCTCTATCCATGGAATTCTCCAGGCAAGAATACTGGAGTGGGTAACCATTCCCTTCTTCAGATCTTCCCAACCCAGGGATTGAACCTGGTTCTCCACTGCAGGCAGATTCTTTATCATCTGAGCCAACAGGGAAGCCCCAAGAGAGCTGAAAAGAAATTGACTTGTCCTCCATAGAAGCACTTTTCCTTCATTTGACAGCTAGTTAAGAAGTAAGTAGTTAGACCTTCTGTTTGTTTTTTCCAATAAATTTCTTCAAAATAAGATCTGAGATAAAGGTCTATAAAGGCGGATCTGAATGTTAAGGGTTAAATCCTCATCCATCTGAGACAGAAGAATACAACAATAAACTGAGTTTTGTTTTTCCCTGTGGCCTAAATGTAAAAGCTATTTTGTCATAAAAGTGTTTAATTTAAATCCTGATATGAAATTTTTTTAATTGTAATTTTATTTAAAGCTCCAGATATCCCTTTAATAGATAACTGGCCCTATCTCTCATTAATAACCCAAGGGGAAGGGAGTGTACACAGACTCTGCTACAAAAAAAGCAATTTGCTAATTTCAACTATTAATATAATTTAAAGTTGTAAACTCTAAAATTAATACTAAAGCCTTTGGAGACTGCAATGTTATAACTAATTTGTGCTATCCTACTCTATAACTCATCTATTCAGTATCAATATTAATGCACTTGGATACCTATTTCATTTTGTTAAAATTATGTTTCTCTTATGATCTTAATAACTTATTACTTCCTTTGCTTCTGATACAATTACAGATTGAATTTTTTTTTAATTGTAGCATGAATTTGCTCTAATATACATCAAATGCCTAATTTAAGACAGGTGCCATACTACATACTGTACAATAGGAACGAAAAGGTCATGTTCTCCATTCTCAAAGAGATTTCCATCTGGTGGGAAATGCATGAACCACCATAATGTAAAAACATTAACAAAGAGATAAAAACAAAGTACAATGAGAGCACGTAAGAGAAAGCATTGATTTTGACAGAGGATCATAAATAGCATCATGAAGGAGGGACTTCAAAGTTGAAAATTTTTAAATATTTATGCTAGATGAGAGAAAAAGCATAAGAAAAAGGCAGAGTGTTATGGTGGTACAAGATCATTTTTAAAGGAAGCAACAAGTGCTAGCCACAAATGAAATAAATCCACTCCTGGAAATTTGAAGACATTATTAAACTCAATAATGCTATGATGATCTAAAGCCAACAGTATGTTTGCTATTTGTTTCGGACATACTTCTTCTCTGTAAACCTAAATCTTTAAATTATATGCTGATTTTACATCAATAACCTGAAGAAATCAGAATGGGCAAACAAAAGAATACAAAAGGCAGAAAAGGGTCACTTTCCTATTCTGTGTATATTGATAAGAATCTTTAGGAATTCAGGGAGATTGTTAGATCCTTCTAGTAAGAAAGAGCGGAGAAGGCAATGGCATCCCACTCCAGTACTCTTGCCTGGAAAATCCCACAGACGGAGGAGCCTGGTGGGCTGCAGTCCATGGGGTTGCTAAGAGTTGGACACGACTGAGCGACTTCACTTTCACTTTTCACTTTCCTGCATTGGAGAAGGAAATGGCAACCCACTCCAGTGTTCTTGCCTGGAGAATCCCAGGGATGGAGGAGCCTGGTGGGCTGCCGTCTATGGGGTTGCATAGAGTCGGACACAACTGAAGCGACTTAGCAGCAGCAGCAGCAGCAGCAGTAAGAAAGAGAAATGATCAGAGTTAAGAGGAAAGGAGTATATAGAAAAGGTGAATGAGGCCAAGAACATGCATAGAACACCAGTATTCTGGTGGTCACTGGCCTTTCAATTCAGTCACTCAATCGTGTCTCTTTGCAACCCCACAAACGACAGCACGCCAGGCCTCCCTGTCCATCACCAACTCCCAGAGTCCATGCAAACCCATGTCCATTGAGTCAGTGATGTCATCCAACCATCTCATCCTCTGTCGTCCCCTTCTCCTCCTGCCCTCCATCTTTCCCAGCATCAGGGTCTTTTCAAATGAGTCAGCTCTCCACATCAGGTGGCCAAAGTATTGGAATTTCAGCTTCAACATCAGTCCCTCCAATGAACACCCAGGACTGATCTCCTTCAGGATGGACTGGTTGGATCTCCTTGCAGTCCAACGGATTCTCAAGAGTCTTCTCCACCACCACAGTTCAAAAGCATCAATTCTTCTGTGCTCAGCTTTCTTTATAGTCCAACTCTCACATCCATACATGACTTCTGGAAAAACCATAGCCTTGACTAGACAGACCTCTGTTGGCAAAGTAATGTCTCTGCTTTTTAATATGCTATGTAGGTTGGTCGTAACTTTCCTTCCAAGGAGCAAGCGTCTTTTAATTTCATGGATGCAGTCACCACTTGCAGTGATTTTGGAGCCCAGAAAAATAAAGTCTGGCATTTGGACATATTTATTTCCCATAGAAATCAGCTCAGACCACCTAGCAGTGGGCCATAGATTTCCCAGAAAAGCTTCCTCCTGTGTTCTCACATGGCTTAGGGGATTTCTCCTCATTCCTCGCACATGTATTTCCTCTCTTTTGCACATTTTCCTGAAGTGTGTGGATCACACCTAGCCATCTGCCTCTCTGGACTGTACATCCTGTTCCTTCAGTACACAGAGTAGTCTGTTACCTTCAGCTCTGTGTCCAGTTACACTGTTAGTTCTAGCCCTGCCTCTCAAAGTCTTACCTTGTGCCAGAGCTTTGGGCTCCTACATGCCTGGGACAGTAATTGTATCTTACTCTAAACATGGGGTTCAAATTGCTCTATACTTTTCCATAGTAAAACAGATTGATTTTTGTCTGTGACCAGAGGAAAGAATTCAAGAAAGAAAAGGCTATGCAAAAGAGGAGGGATAGTTTGAATTCCTGTACAAAGTGTTATTGTAGTACCAAAATAAACTAATCTGTTCTGATAAATGGTATATTAATAGGCATCTCCAATGAGGAGGTAGGTAGAATAAAATGTCATTGCTATGGTGATTTTAGTCTCAGGAGAATTGAAAATAACCCAAGTGAGTGTACAGACCAGACCTTTGACTGCTAAATTTATTTAGTCAGAAAGCTCTTGGCTGTGGATGCCAGGAGCAGGATTTTGATATACTCAAGTCCAGATTACAAAATGGAGCTCAGTGGGAGAAAAGGGAAGCATCTGTGGGTGAACAATATAATTTTTTAAAATATTATAAGTAAACAGGACAAACATAGAATCTGTCTGAAAAAGACACACTGTCCATTTCTCTTTGCCAAAATCATGTACTGACCTCCAATGCAGCCAGTGCAGGTCAGTAAAATAATATGGCCATTGAGTCCTTGGGATCTTAACTGCAACAACAAATTGAATGGAAAAGCTTTCCAGTGACAGGCATTTATGTTTAGATTTTTCTGTCCTGTTTTTTGTTGCACTTGGTCAGAGATCAGGTTGCTGGAATTTTTAGTAGTATTTCTGACGTTGAAAGGCACTTGAAATTTCTGTGAGCCATCAATTTTCTGATTAGGAAGATTAAGATTTGTCAAACTACATTCCTTTCCAAAGCCATAGGCTGCTAGATATGATACTTAGTCTGAAAACTAAAACACCAACACAAACACACACACATATGTTCAAAAGGAAAGATATTTAAAGTCTCTGGAGGGTAACAGTAGGAGACTATTTTGCCGTGCTGTGGTTATATAGTAGAAGCAGATTGGAATTTCAAATTATTGCCTCTTCTCAAAGGAACAGTTTGTGAACAGGTTAGGAACAAGCTGCGAAAAGCACTGTAGACTAGATTAAGTAAACTGGATCTTATTCAAAAGGTAATAGGAAGTCAAACTTGTAACTACACAATCAATATTATCAGATTTGGTTTTGAAGAAACTAACTTGTGATAGAAAGGAAGCTGAGCTGTCTAAAGAGACCATTGGCAGAAAAATCTTACACTGCTGCTGCTGCTGTTTCCTTGCTCTTTGGGACCCTATGGGCTTGGCCTGCCAGGCTCCTCTGTCCATGGGATTTCCCAGGCAAGAATACTGGAGTGGGTTGCCATTTCCTTCTCCAGAGGATCTTCCTGACCCAGAGATCAAACCCGCATCTCCTGCATTGGCACAAGGATACTTTACCACTGACCCACCTAGGAAGCCCCAGAGAAACGCTATAGGAATCTGCAAATATGACAGGAACAGATAATAATAAGTTAGCTAAATCTTCTATCATCAGACATTCATTTTTCTATTATAGTTCAACCTTCATGGATTTGAAACTATTTGACAATAATAAATGTCAAATATTGGAAAGTAGAGATTAATTATTTTAAATACTATATAAATTTATGTTTTAGTAAGAATCTGTATTTGTCTAATCCTCTCCAATATGCCAAAATCTATTAATATACAAAGTTTTCACTGCTCCTATGAGAAAACTGTCTGAGGATATTTGAAAACTGCCTGAATTAATGGTTTGTAAATCAATATTGACAATTAACAAAAGAGAGAAAATATATAATTAGACTAAACCAACAGGAGTACATTCCTCTTATACACCCATTTTTAGTTTAATTACAAAACCACATTACTTTAACCTCACCAAGGATGGTTCTAATTCATGAACTATACTCATAGGACATCTCTTATAATGTCACCCTTCCAAGTCATTGCCAATTGCGGTCTAGAGGGACTTTTGTGATAGAAATATATTTTTCCTCTTGTTATTCTTTATACTTTTACAAAGTTGTAATCAAAAACAAAGGTTTCTTCTTTATTTACAAGCCGTATAGTAACTTGAGCATAAACAAGAAAATAAATTGATTTTGCTATATTATTTCTTCCACTGAACTTCACATGAACAGTATCAGGTCAGACCCTATAGTAGCAGTGAAGAGAAGAAAGGAGGCTGTTTCATGCTGCATTTTTTCAACTTTTCATTGAACTATAACACATGTACAGAAAGTGCACAAATGTTAAGTTACAACTTGATAATTTTTCACAGATGAACATATCATTTACACCAGGATCAAGACCAAGAAAGAAAATATTATCAGGACCTCAAAATTTCCACTTGTGCCTTCCTTTTGTACTTACCCAACCCCTCAAAATAGTAAGTATTATTCTGACTTCTAAAACCATGGATTAGTCGTGCCTGTTTTTGATTTGATATAAGTGGAATTATATTGCATGCACTTTTCTGTATTTGGATTCTTTCATTCATCACGATCTTTGTGGATTCCTTAGCATATTGTTCTTTTTAGACATGATTTTTTTTCCCACAATTATTGGGTTTTTGGATAGCTTTCAGGTTAGTGCTCTAAGAGACAGTGCATCTATGACTATTCTAGTGCATGTCTTTAGAAATATATTATGTATTTCTATTAGGTATTTCCCTATGAGTTGAATTTCTGGATTTTACCAGCATGTTCTGTTAAGCATTAGTGTGCTGACTGTTGCATCCTTATTTGAGCATAAGCAGAAGTGTTTTCTCACAAAGAATGTCTACATATGGGCTGGCTGCAAAATTTGCAGGGCACAGTACAAAATAAAAATACAATGTTCCCTTTTTAAAAGCAGGAAAAGTACAGTTAGAGCTGTAATTTTTTCCGCTTTCTTATGGTCTTCCTCTTGACTTGGTGTATAACTAGATTTCCAGTAAAGAAAATTTAACAGTTAAAATTATTAGCAGGAAATTTGCCCTCTATATCTATGTTGTAGAATATCAGTTTTAAATGTGACTATATTAGCATTCAGGCTTCCCTGGTAGCTTAGACTGTAAAGAATCCTCCTGCAAAGCAGGAAATCTGGGTTCAATCCCTGGGTTGGGAAGATCCTCTGGAGGAGGGCATGGCAACCCACTCCAGTGTTCTTGCCTAGAGAATCCCCATTGACAGAGTAGCCTAGAGGGTCATATAGTCGATGGGGTTGCAAAGAGTCAGACACAACTGAGCGACTAAGCTCGCACACATAACAGCATTCAGTTTATATGTGGAATCACCAAAGTTGCATAGTTCCCTCAGACTGGCCAGACAATCACAATCCAGACTCAACAAGGCTAGAAGAAGGAAGAGTCCTTCTTCTAGTCCTAGGGAAGAAGGGTCCCTAGGCACATATTTGGCCAAAAAACTCTCTCAGTGGGGCGTGGGATACTCAGTTGCCTGCAGACCCTCACAAGAAACCAGGAGCACACCTGTGAATAGGTCAGTTCTGAGGAATGCCAGTTTCCTCTTTCCACCAGCTGCTTGAGCGACATGCCAGGTCCCAAGGTGGGCTTTAGGGAAACTGAGGCAGGCATCTCCCCTTTCCATGAGCCCACCTGCCCCAATCTACAGTAAAACTATCCCTTCAGTTCAGTTCAGTTCAGTCACTCAGTCGTGTCCAACTGTTTGCGACCCCATGAACCGCAGCACGCCAGGCCTCCCTGTCCATCACCAACTCCTGGAGTTTACACAAATCCATGTCCACCGAGTCAGTGATGCCATCCAGCTATCTCATCCTCTGTCGTCCCCTTCTCCTTCTGCCCCCAATCCCTCCCAGCATCAGGGTCTTTTCCAATGAGTCAACTCTTCGCATGAGGTGGCCAAAGTATTGGAGTTTCAGCTTTAATATCAGTTCTTCCAATGAACACCCAAGACTGATCTCCTTTAGGATGGACTGGTTGGATCTCCTTGCAGTCCAAGGGACTCTCAAGAGTCTTCTCCAACACCACAGTTCAAAACCATCAATCCCTAGGCATGTACAAAAACTGGCCATTCATCATAAAGGGACTTATATAAAAGAAAGTCTTGTGGTAAATCCCTTCTACCCCCTTATCCCTTTCTGCAATATTTGCAATTATATTTGAAATACTAAAATCAGGAACAAAAGTATCTTTGAGGTGAAAAAGGAGAAAATTATGTAAAAGACAATATCCAGAGAAAATTAAATGATAGTGAAAAGAAAGGGAAAGTACCATGGCCTGATCAAAGAGAGACCAGAATAAGAACCTTTCTGAAAAGAAGAGAGTTGAAGAGTAGCAAAAACAAGCAAAGAGTCAAGTTCAGGAGGTCAGCTAAGGTAAAAAGGAAAAGGAAATTTCCAGAGCTCTTGGAAGTCAAGTATGTCCTAAGAGAAAAATTACACAATACATGTTTGTAGAATAAAGTTCTACAAATTAGATCCAGCCAAGAGAAATAACCACAGTAAGAGTGGCGAGCTCTCAATGGAGGCCACTTGCAATCTAATTATTTATAGTGTTTAATGACTGAAGGAAAGTAAAGTTAGCCCTATAGATATTAGCAACAGAATTTTAAGACATTTAGGTGAAATCTGCCTTTTTCTGAGGGAGAAGTTCTGAAACCACATGAGACTCAACTGAAGCAAAATATATGTGAAGGAAACCATATCACAGGAGAGGAAGTAAATGGTATCATTACTGAGGTGGATCAGTCCACCCTCAGGAGGATAGACTTGGGGAAGAAGCTCTTGCAGGGCCTAGAATCAGATTCTAATTCACATGGGTATGGAATCCTGGCATTCCAAGCTCCTCAAATGTGGTCAAGAAGAGAGGCTTGTGGACTTCCCTGGTGTTCCAGTGGTTGAGAGTCTGCCAGCCAGTCCTGCAGACATGGGTTTCAATCCCTGGTATAGGAAGATCCCAAATGCCATGGGGTGACTAAGCCCATGCACCACAAGTACTGAGCCTGGGTGCCGAGAGCCTGTGCCCCACAACAAGAGAAGCCACAGTGATGAGAAGCCCACACACTGTAACTAGAGAGAAGCCCCCACTCGTTACAACCAGAGAAAGCCCATGCACAGTGATGACCAGTGCAGCCAAAAGTACATAAATAAAATTATAAAAAAAGAACTGAGGTGTGTACAGGCACTAAGAGGACATTTCCAGTTGCTTCTGTGGACTCCTCTATCTGTGAGGTGGGCATGGTCAGAGGAGGCTAGAGCAGGACCAGGATAGGGGCCCCCAGCACTCAATTGTAAGGATGGTTGACTCCCCCTGGCACGACCACCACTGTTACCAACTCACCAGTCGACTCACCCATCTGTCTTTACTTCCTAACCTACAATATTCTGATCTCTGATCTTCCTTACTCCCCGAGAATGGCTCTGGTTGTTACAACTTGTACAGCTTTTATTTTTATGAATTATGACAAATTAAAGGCCGACATAGCAAAGGATGGCCATTTTGCTTTTTTATTGTTTCAGCAATGTGAACAAAAAGCACACTGAGCAACAGAACATGTTCTTCTTAGGATAATGGAAGACAAAAATGCATTCGAAATAGACAGGTTCTGACTTCTAGGGATTTTAAAAATACTTCCATTAAACTCTGATGTCTAGCACCACTTGAGCAGCATAAATGATTTTGCCCACTTAGATCACTGCTTCTACAATTTAATCTTCTGTTTATCAAAGTACTTATCAAATTTTCCATTTTTTCAATAGCCATAAATGTAGATAAGTGCTTAAATTTTCTAATACATTAACAATGGTGACAGTTAGGGGAAGTTTCTAGATGTTTATTTTTCTCTAAATGTCTCAAACCAATGAAAGTCGATTTCTCATAGAATAACTGAAAGTCAGGTGATTGCCCACATCTGGAAGATTTATTTTAGGATATAATTATCAATAGAAGCTTGGAATGTAAGAACTAAACAGTGGATCTGATGAAATCTTGGTCCTGTCTGACTCTATGCAACACCATGGACTGTACCCCATTCTCCAGGCAAGAATACTGGAGTGGGTTGCCATTTCATTCTCCAGGGCATCTTCCTGACCCAGAGATTGAACCTGGGTCTCCTGCATTGCAGGCGGATTCTTTATCATCTGAGCCACCAAGGAAGCCCAAACAGTGGATATGAAGTGAAAATATTCAACAGGATCATATCAGAGAATAAGTCATTTTTCTTCCAAAATTTGGAATGCTTTTCCGCACATGTCACAAACTAATCATTTCATTTGAAGTATTTCAGGTGTCAGCATGGGCTCCTTACATAGACATTTTATGACTAGTCACAGCGGTCTACTCTAGCTTCCAAATGTAAAACCACACTCGAGACCCTGCTCTGTTCTGCTGTGTGCATATAAACTTTATTGAACCTATAAGTTGATTTTTTAAGGCAATGAACTTGAACTATAACTGATTAATGTTGATAAGTTACTTGATGCTAATGTTCTAGGACATAACCTGGACTAATAAGGTGAACTGGTAAATATATAATTTGTCATATACACATTCAGTCAGTCACATGCCAAAAAAAATGTGAATAATATGCACACATACCTCCCTCAAATAGGGTTATGCATGTCAAAACATTTATAATATCCACACATAAGGGTGTTATGTGATGGAGGCCTCCATGGGTCTCTAGCCCTCCTGCATGTCCTGCTGGGTACGCTGAGATTTCAGAACAATGGCTGCTTTTCATCCAAACCATTTCTCAGGTTGTGTCTGCAGTAAACAACTTTGAGGGACGAAGTAATAATGTCTCTATTTAGGACAAAGCGAAGGCTTGGCTACTATTTGCTATAAAAAGGTGGGTTCCTCTAGCACAGTGTTCCTTAGCTATGACATAAAGTCACTACATGGGCAGTGTCCATCTGAATCCACATTAAGTTGGCCTGTGGGATTTGGGGTCACAGGTAGCAAATACACATGCTGGTACTCGTGCTACTTGCCGTGCCTTGAGTAATAAAGTTTTTGCTTCTGACCTAGAAGTCTCATGTCTTCTGCCAGCATCTATGAACCAGTAATAGGCTAATTTATTTGCTTGTAACTCACTTCATGGGAAATAGATGGGGAAACAGTGGAAACAGTGTCAGACGTTAGTTTTTTGGGCTCCAAAATCACTGCAGATGGTGATTGCAGCCATGAAATTAAAAGACGCTTACTCCTTGGAAGGAAGTTATGACCAACCTAGAGAGCATATTGAAAAGCAGAGACATTACTTTGCTAATAAAGGTCTGTTCAGTCAAGGCTATGGTTTTTCCAGTGGTCATGTATGGATGTGACAGTTGGACTGTGAAGAAAGCTGAGCACCAAAGATTTGATGCTTTTGAAGTGTGGTGTTGGAGAAGACTCTTGAGAGTCCCTTGGACTGCAAGGAGATCCAACCAGTCCATGCTAAAGGAGATCAGTCCTGGGTGTTCTTTGGAAGGAATGATGCTAAAGCTGAAACTCCATACTTTGGCCACCTCATGCAAAGAGTTGACTCATTGGAAAAGACTCTGATGCTGGGAGGGATTGGAGGCAGGAGGAGAAGGGGATGAGAGAGGATGAAATGGCTGGATGGCATCACCAACTCAATGGACGTGAGCTTGAGTGAACTCCGGGAGTTGGTGATGGACAGAGAGGCCTGGCGTGCTGCAATTCATGGGATTGCAAAGAGTCGGACACGACTGAGTGACTGAACTGAACTGAACTAAACTAGGGTTAAATCTGGAATTTCCCAGATGGCTCGGTGGTAAAGAATCTTCCTGCAATGCAAGAGACACAGAAGACGAGGGTTTGATCCCTGAGTGGGAAAGATCCCCTGGGGGAGGAAATGGCAACCCACTCCAGTATTCTTGCCTGGGAAATGGACAGAGGAGCCTGGCAGGCTATAGTCCACAGGGTCACAAAGAGTCAGACATGACTGAGCGACTGAGCACAGGGTTAATATATTCCAAAACAAAGGGATGCAAATATAAAATACTGAAACAAAATTTACGTTACATTTCATTTCCAAGGAAAATGGAAAGAAGGAAATAAACTAAGGAATAAAGAAAAGAAAGGAACTATATCATAGATATCAAGACTAGGACATTTAACTTACTGTAAACTAATGCTCATCTCTTTAAAAAGTGTTAATTTTCCTTTTAATTGTATGGGTGTTCTGCCCAATTGCCAGCTGGACTAAAGGAGTTGCCTACAAGAGTTGACTTGATACATGGCAGAAAGCATTTATTTTAGATAAGATTTCATAAACAAAACACAGCTGCTGCATTTATTTAAGCAGTAAACACATTTCATCTTGAGTCAAGAAAACCATTAGGAAATCTTCTTTTAAAGTGAGAACTTTAAAATCATAAAAAAATTAAGCCAGCAACTTAACATAGTGTATCTCAAATATATGACGCATATAAATCAAAATTCAGTACTTGAATAATACATTTCATTGGGGCTGCACCTTAGAGTTCCAATGAAACACTGTAACTACAAAGTAATAGTAGTTAAATTAGACCATCTGGATAGGCAAACATGTGCCTTGACAACCAGTATCACAATTACACATGGAAAATTCACGTCTATTTTACAGGTGGAAACTTATAAAACAAACAAAAAAACAAACCAGAAAACTTCTTACTAATGGCCATAGTAGACAAGCACGTTGAATTCAATTATGCTTCTATTTTACCTGTATTCTAAAAAATAATCAGTTAATTAACTGTTTAGATAGCCAACATTTATCAAAGATAGTAGCCTAATAGCATTTGCTAAGTCTAGACTTCTTTGGTGTGAAATGCACATTGTGAAAATCAAGTATACTGATGGAATGCAAATATAGGTTAACTTTCTGATCACTCCACATCTGAATATATATGCTTTAACTCTTGCCATTCTGAACTTAAGTATAAATAAAATATACAGTTTACTAACTTGTCAATGAATTTGAAATACACAAACAGAAGATATGCAAAGGTCTCATATTTTAACTCACATGAATATTTACTATTAGCCAATCTTTTCATACACCCCCCAAAATGTAATTAAATGCAAATGAAATGTATATATGTGAATACTGACAGTTCTATCAATAGCTCAATTACACTAAAATAAATATGGGTATTTCTATCTTTAAAGCATAGTACCATATTCCCATCAATATGTAAATTAATAAATTTCAGAATTTGTCTTGGTATTCATAGTACAGGAAGATGATAAGAGTATGGAAGTATAATAAAATAAAAGGCCAAAATTACTGTCATTTTAAACAGGAAATTTTATTGCAATTTTTCTTGTTCTTATAAAATGAGTCTAGCTTTGAAAATAAAACTGTAAAGCTAAGAAATATTCAAAAGAAGATTTCAGTCATTTCTAAATGACTGGATTTCACATCTACATGGTTTATGTGGCTTTTATCATAATCATATATTATCTTCATCTGAATTTTACATGTATCCATTAATACTAAAATCATTGCTATCAAATTAAAACTGCCTAAGGCAGTTTATTTTTTAAAAACAATTTCATGGCACATATTTTTAAATGATTTTAATTAAGGTAGAGTTTTGGTAGCAATGCTATTTCTATGACAACTCATTATTTCAGTGTAGCTCTTTCAATGTAACGTTCAAAGTGAACAATTCTAATTGAGCACACATTTAATGAAATTTTAGGCTTTTAATTTCGAATGATTCTCCCCCTTAAAATGATTTGTTTGCAATACTTTCAAGTCACACTGAGTTATAAGGATTTGGAAAGAAACAAAGCTTACCAACAATTTTATGAGTTGTTTATATTCCAGGATAGGGAAGTTGGATAACATCTCATATGTAAAGTTGCACAATTTGAAAACAGCTAAAGGTCAGTTTGATTGTAATAAAAGCTTTTAATCTACCCTGCTGAGTGTTGATATTAAGAAACAATTAAACCACACAAAAAATGCAAAGATATTTTACAAAATTGCTGAATTCCAGAGACAGAAGACTTTAATAATAACTAAGAAATGCTTTGATAGCATAATAAGCTATAGAGCAAAAAACCAAAGAAATAAGAGATTACATGACCTTGGGGATATGCCTATGTTAAATACTTTTTGGATCCATTTTAAAATAAAAAATAATAATCTTGAGAATTGTATTATACTAATTAATAATTTATTAATTAATAACTTATTAACCCCAATAGAAATTTATCCTTGACTTCTTATGATCTAGTTATTTTATGATAAATATTATGATAAACATTTTATGAGAAAGAGAACAAGGGAGAAATTTTTTTAAAGAGGGAAATGACAAAAGGAAGACCAAAGAGAAGAGAGCTAGCTGTCTAAACACTTAGATGACATCAATATTTTCATCATCCCTGAAGTCAGTTTATTGCTTTAAATTATCTTAGTGTAATGAAGAAAAGTTATGACCAACCTATACCGGATATTACTTATAGAACTGTCAGTAAAAGCAGAGACATTACTTTGCCAACAAAGGTCCGTCTAGTTAAAGCTATGGTTTTTCCAGTAGCTGTGTATGGATATGAGAGTTGGACGATAAAGAAACCTGAGGGTTGAAGAATTGATGCTTTTGAACTGTGGTGTTGGAGAAGACTCTTGAGAGTCCCTTGGGCAGCAAGGAGATCCAACCAGTCCATTCTAAAGGAAATCAACCCTGAATATTAATTGGGAGGACTGATGGTGAAGCTGAAACTCCAATACTTTGGCCACCTGATGCAAAGAACTGACTTATTTGAAAAGACCCTGATGCTGGGAAAGATTGAAGGTGGGAGGAGAAGGGGACAACAGAAGATGAGATGGTTGAATAGAATCACCAACTCAATGGACATGAGTTTGAGTAAACTCCAGAAGTTGGTGATGAACAGGGAGGCCTGGTGTGCTGCAGTCCATGGGGTCACAGAGTCAGACACAACTGAGTGACTGAACTGAACTGAACTGATGTGAAATAAAATTTATCTTTTATGGCAAGACAAGGAAAATTTAACGAAATATTTTCTCTGTCCTTTGGCCTCCTCTCTCCATACACTGTGCATTGTGTATCTACATTATACATCAACCAAGCCTCCTGCATCAACAGAAATACTTGCTCAACCATAAAGACCAATATTCTCCTAGCAGCAACAAGACAAGTCCTTAAAAAGATAATATTCCTTCTCCATCATATAAAGGGCCATGATGACATTTAGATCTGGATTTTAAGCTGTCAATAACACATCATTTAATGTACAGTCCTGTCTCAAAAAACTTACACAATTGTGCTTTGACTGGTGGAATAGCTCTCAGAGTTTTCTGAGATGCTCTTTCTGTGTTATAATCTTCAAATATGGCTCAAATAAAATTTTCCATTTCTTTCTTAGATTAATTAATTAACTGATTAATAATTCGTTGACATGTGTATGGGGGAAAATCTGAAACAACATTAATTATCACAAATTCATTGGCCTTTCTTTAAAATAAGAAGTCAACCTACAATATTAAAAGACTAAGTTTTACTGAATTATACTACCAACAAGCTTCTGAGAGTTGCAGAAAATTTACTTATTTCTTTGGCATTATGATTTATATAAGAATATCACTACTTTATTAATATCAAATCTCAGCAGAAAAAAACTATTAATATTGCCCTCCTGAAAAGAATTACAAGAAATTTAAGTGTTTACACAAAATACCTCTCAGTGTTTTTGAAATTGACATAACTCAACTTTAAAAGACAAAAGTACAAAATAATAATTCTTTCAAATTCACATTAAACATCCAATAACCACTCAAGACACTTTTTCCAAAGAAAAGCTGTAAGAGTCTTTAACTTGTTTCTATATTATCTGTGAGCTTTTCAAAAACACTTGGAATATAAAGAGATAACAAATACTTAGACCACAAAGTTTACTCTTTTCCATAGAGCCTCATAATAATGCTTTATTAAAAATCTAACCAATAATATAGCCCATAAGAGTAAGAATACAATATCACTGTGTCCATATTTTATTTTAGTTATCAAATTGCTTTAGAGGTAATGTAAGTTTCCATGTTACTCTTTTCCATACATCTTACCCTCTCCTCATGACAAACAAATAATTTTTTTAAAAAATTGCTTTGGAGGGAGCCTGGAAAAAATTAGCCTTATAACTAAATCTGTTTTGCATAAATAATGGAAGGTTCCAGACTTGAACTAAAACACAAAATTTAATAAAGCATTATTATGATGCTCTATGGAAAAGAACAAACTTTGTGGTCTAAGTATTTATTATCTCTTTATATGCCAAGTGTTTTGAAAAGTTCACAGATAATACAGAAAAATGTTTAAGACTCTTAGAGCTTTTCTTTGGAGAAAGTGTCTTGAATGGTTATTGGATGTTTAATGTGGATTTGAAAGATGTCACCCTGTTTATTTAACTTAAATGCAGAGTACATCATGCGAAATGCTGGGCTGGAGAGGCACAAGCTGGAATCAAGATTTCTTGATCTGTCATCTGCTTATACGCAGATGACACCACCTTATGGCAGAAAGTGAAGAAGAATTAAAGACACTCTTAATGAAGGTAAAAGAAGAAGAGTGAAAAAGCTGGCTTAAAACTCAACATTCAAAGCTAAGATTATGGCATCGGGTCCCATCACTTCATGGAAAATAGATGGGGAAACAATGGTAACAGTGACAGACTTTATTTTCTTAGCCTCCAAATCACTGCAGATGGTGATTGCAACCATGAAATTAAAAGACACTTGGTCCTTGGAAGAAAAGCTATGACAAACCTAGATAGCATATTAAAAAGCAGAGACATTACTTTGCCAACACAGTCAAAGCTATGGTTTTTACAATAGTCATGTATGGATGTGAGAGTTGGACCAGAAAGAAGGCTGAGTACTGAGGAATTGATGCTTTTGAACTATGGTGAAAGAGTCTTTGAGAATCCCTTGGACTGAAAGGAGATCAAACCAGTCAATCCTAAAGGAAACCAACCCTGAATATTCATTGGAAGGACTCATGTTGAAGCTGAAGCTCCAACCCTTGGCCACCTGCTGTGAAGAGCCGACTCATTAGAAAAGACCCTGATGATGGGAAAGATTGAAGGCAGGAGGAGAAGGGGGCAACAGAGGATGAGATGGTTGGATGGCATCACCAACTCAATGGACATGAGTTTGAGCAAGCTCCAGGAGTTGGTGATGGACAGGGAAGTCTGGCATGCTGCAGTCCATGGGGTCACAAGAGTTGGACATGGTTAAGCAACTGAATAACAATAATGCATTTCAAACGTAGCTCCATTGAGTTAAATACATGCCTCAAAAAATAAACTATTATCAGTAGATCATGAAAGAATTAGATTTCTAAGCATTTGGCTCCAAGGTAGCATTTGGTGCCACTGATGCCTAAACTCTAGAACTCTAGAGGAAAGTGGGATGGGCAGTGGGCACCTCTTTCACTCTGATGAGCAGTGTTGCAGTTCTTACCTCTAGTGGATGGACACTAGTGGGTTGCCTTTCAACCATTTCTTAGCCACCTTCTATTTTCTTCATAATTACTCTAGTTTCCAAGCTCCATTTTGAGTGTGCACAACTCCACTCTTATTTTTTTTTATTTTATTTTATTTTTAAACTTTACAATATTGTATTAGTTTTGCCAAATATCGAAATGAATCCGCCACAGGTATACCCACGTTCCCCATCCTAAACCCTCCTCCATCCTCCCTCCCCTACCCTCCCTCTGGGTCATCCCAGTGCACCAGCCCCAAGCATCCAGTACCGTGCATTGAACCTGGACTGGCGACTCGTTTCATAGATGATATTATACATGATTCAATGCCATTCTCCCACATCTCCCCACCCTCTCCCTCTCCCACAGAGTCCATAAGACTGATCTGTACATCAGTGTCTCTTTTGCTGTCTCGTACACAGGGTTATTATTACCATCTTTCAAAATTCCATATATATGCGTTAGTATACTGTATTGGTGTTTTTCTTTCTGGCTTACTTCACTCTGTATAATAGGTTCCAGTTTCATCCACCTCATTAGAACTGATTCAAATGTATTCTTTTTAATGGCTGAGTAATACTCCATTGTGTATATGTACCACTGCTTTCTTATCCATTCATCTGCTGATGGGCATCTAGGTTGCTTCCATGTCCTGGCTATTATAAACAGTGCTGCGATGAACATTGGGGTACACGTGTCTCTTTCAATTCTGGTTTCCTCAGTGTGTATGCCCAGTACTGGGATTGCTGGGTCATAAGGCAGTTCTATTTCCAGTTTTTTAAGGAATCTCCACACTGTTCTCCATAGTGGCTGTACTAGTTTACATTCCCACCGACAGTGTAAGCAGGTTCCCTTTTCTCCACATCCTCTCCAGCATTTATTGCTTGTAGACTTTTGGATCGCAGCCATTCTGACTGGCGTGAAATGGTACCTCAGAGTGGTTTTGATTTGCATTTCTCTGATAATGAGTGATGTTGAGCATCTTTTCATGTGTTTGTTAGCCATCTGTATGTCTTCTTTGGAGAAATGTCTATTTAGTTCTTTGGCCCATTTTTTGATTGGGTCATTTATTTTTCTGGAGTTGAGCTGTAGGAGTTGCTTGTATATTTTTGAGATTAGTTGTTTGTCCGTTGCTTCATTTGCTATTATTTTCTCCCATTCTGAAGGCTGCCTTTTCACCTTGCTAATAGTTTCCTTTGTTGTGCAGAAGCTTTTAAGTTTAATTAGGTCCCATTTGTTTATTTTTGCTTTTATTTCCAATATTCTGGGAGGTGGGTCATAGAGGATCCTGCTGTGATGTATGTCGGAGAGTGTTTTGCCTATGTTCTCCTCTATAACTCCACTCTTCTACACTCTTTTTTTTTCAAGGACAGATCCAGTTGTACCACCTTTTTAGGTAACTCCGTTAATGGCTTCATAGTCTTCATATGTTAATCAGAAGCCCCAGACTGCCTGATTCTAACTTTCCTTTCCAGACTCATCTCCCTCTACTCAGCCACTCCCTCCCTTGAAGGACACCTTACAGTTTGACATTTCTTAAGTCAACTTACATTTTTATTTTGTCTGACTTACTAATCAGAATTGATCTCTCCTCCTTTGTGTTATCCAGTTATTTAGTTCCTAAGTCATGTCTGACTCTTCGCATTCCCACGGACTGCAGCATGCCAGGTTCCTTTGTCCTCCATCATCTCCTGGAGTTCACTCACATTTACGCGCATTGAGTTGATGATGCTGTCTAATCCTCTGATCCTCTGCTGCCCCCTTCTCCTTTTGCCTTCCATCGTTCCCAGGTTCAGGGTCTTTTCCAATGAGTTGGCTCTTTGCATCAGGTGGCCAGTGTATTGGAGCTTCAACAACAGTTCTTAAAATGAACATTCAGGGTTTATTTCCTTTAGGATTGACTGGTTTGATATCCTTGCTGTCCAAGGGACTCTCAAAAGTCTTCTCTAACAACACAATTCAAAAGCATTAATTCTTCAGGACACAACTTTCTTTATGGTTCAACTCTCACATCTGTACATGACTACTGGAAGAACTGTAGCTTTGACTATACAGACCTTTGTCAGCAAAGTGATGCCTCTGCTTTTTAATACGCTGTCTAGGTTTATCAAAGCTCTCCTTCCAAGGAGTAAGTGTCTTTTAATTTTATGGCTGCAGTCACCAGCCACAGTGATTTCGGAGCCCAAGAAAATAAAATCTGTCAGTTGTCACCTCCATTGCCTATTACTATTTTTTTTTCCTCTAGAATCATCTCTGTGCCTCCCCTAGCACTTTGTTCAGATTTATATCATAGTATTTATAGTATTGTATTATATGGTATATCTACAGCTAACACCAAAAAAAGATGTCCTTTTCATTATAGGGAACTGGAATGCAAAAGTACGAAGTCAAGAAACACCTGGGGTAACAGGCAAATTTGGCCTTGGAGTACAGAATGAAGCAGGGCAAAGGCTAATAGAGTTATGCCAAGAGAACGCACGGTCATAGAAAACACCCTCTTCCAACAACACAAGAGAAGACTCTACACATGGACATCACCAGAGGTCAACACCAAAATCAGATTGATTATATTCTTTGCAGCCAAAGATGGAGAAGCTCTATACAGTCAGCAAAAGCAAGACTAGGAGCTGAATGTGGCTCAGATCATGAACTCCTTATTGCCAAATTCAGACTGAAATTGAAAAAAGTGGAGAAAACCACTAGACCATTCAGGTATGACCTAAATAAAATCCCTAACGATTATACAGTGGAAGTGAGAAATAGATTTAAGGGACTAGATCTGATAGACAGAGTGCCTGAGGTACTATGGATGAGGTTCATGACAGGAGACAGGAATCAAGACCATCCCCTAGAAAAAGAAATGCAAAAAAGCAAAATGGCTGTCTGAGGAGGCCTTACAAATAGTTGAGAAAAGAAGAGAAGTGAAAAGCAAAGGAGAAAAGGAAAGATATAAGCATTTGAATGCACAGTTCCAAAGAATAGCAAGGAGAGATAAGAAACCTTCCTCAGTGATCAATGCAAAGAAATAGAGGAAAACAACAGAATGGGAAAGACTAGCGATCTCTTCAGGAAAATGAGAGATACCAAGGGAATATTTCATGCAAAGATGGGCACAATAAAGGACAAAAATGGTATGGACCTAACAGAAGCAGAAGATACTAAGAAGAGGTGGCAAGAATACACAGAATAACTGTACAAAAAAGATCTTCATGACCCAGATAATAGCGATGGTGTGATCACTCACCTAGAGCCAGACATCCTGGAGTGTGAATGAAGTGGGCCTTAGGAAGCATCACTATGAACAAAGCTTGTGGAGGTGATGGAATTCCAGTTGAGCTATTTCAAATCCTAAAAGATGATGCTGTGAAAGTGCTGCACTCAATATGCCAGCAAATTTGGAAAACTCAGCAGTGGCCACAGGACTGGAAAAGGTCAGTTTTCATTCCAGTCCCAAAGAAAGGCAATGCCGAAGAATGCTCAAACTACTGCACAATTGCACTCATCTCACACGCCAGTAAAGTAATGCTTAAAATACTCCAAGCCAGGCTTCAGCAATATGTGATCCGTGAACTTCCAGATGTTCAAGCTGGTTTGCGGATTCATCTCAATATTTGGCAAAACTAATACAATATTGTAAAGTTTAAAAATAAAATAAAATTAAAAAAAAAAAAGAAATGCCACTATAACATGGACAAAGATGTGAATATCATCATTCAAAGACTATTTAAGAATAAAAACCATGCAAAAGCTTAAAAAAAAAAAGAAAAGAAAAGGCAGAGGAACCAGAGATCAAACTGCCAACATCCGCTGGATCATAGAAAAAGCAAGAGAGTTCCAGAAAAACATCTATTTCTGCTTTATTGACTATGGCAAAGCCTTTGACTGTGTGGATCACAGTAAACTGTGGAAAATTCTGAAAGAGATGGGAATACCAGACCACCTGACCTGTCTCTTGAGAAACTTGTATGCAGGTCAGGAAGCAACTGTTAGAACTGGACATGGAACAGACTGGTTCCAAATAGGAAAAGGAGTACGTCAAGGCTGTATATTGTCACCCTGCATATTTAACTTACATGCAGAGTACGGAAGAAGCACAAGCTGAAATCAAGATTGCCGGGAGAAATACCAATAACCTCAGATATGCAGATATCACCACCCTTAGGGCAGAAAGTGAAGAGGAACTAAAGAGCCTCTTGATGAAAGTGAAAGAGGAGAGTGAAAAAGTTGGCTTAAAGCTCAACATTCAGAAAACTAAGATCATGGCATCTGGTCCCATCACTTCATGGCAAATAGATGGGAAAACAGTGGAAACAGTGGCTGACTTTATTTTTCTGGGCTCCAAAATCACTGAAGATGGTGACTGCAGCCATGAAATTAAAAGATGCTTACTCCTTGGAAGGAAAGTTATGACCAACCTAGATAGCATAAAAAGCAGAGACATTACTTTGCCAATAAAGGTCTGTCTAGTCAAGGCTACAGTTTGAAAAGTGAATGTTTCTTGAACAAATTAAGTAACAAATTGAGTAAATTAAGTAACATCGTTTGAACACACATGAGTGGATCTTAGGTAAAGGTACGCACTGTGTTTTCCCAAACAAACATTTAAAAAGTATGATAGATGTAAGTAAATTATATATAAACAGATTTGTTTCCTTAGTTTGTAATTGATGAAAACCAGAAACCACTTGAAGCAAAATTTAAGTATATTCTTTCAGAGCACACTAACTCATTTAATTGATTTTTTTAAAGGGAAAAACAAAAATGATTATGTTAGAACTTGTAATAAACAATGGCAATAAACCCCTTCATTTCATACTTGAAGGGTTTCATTTTAGTGACTTGATCACGTAAAACCTCTTTTAGAGATGACAAATTTATAACCTTTCAGCCGACACCTCAATGATTAATGTAAACAACTTTTTCCGTTTGAGATCAGTTGCTGGGTGTAACAATTCAGATGCCTAAGTTTATATCTGAACTAATAAATTTCCTCCAGTTTGAAGCAGGATTTTGTGTTGCTTTAGAAAGATTATTGACGTCACTGTAATAAAATATATTTTTGCTGTTTGATGTCCATGTCAGCATAATAATTGAGTAGTTAAAATCTGTATAGGATTGTGTGTCATAGACACACTTTATGCTGCTGAGAATAAAGCTCCCACCCGTCAAGAAAAGTAACTGGGAAAAGGTTACAGAAGGCATTTTCCCATGAGCTTCTATTCCCTGCATTCATAAACCTTCTTGTCTGGGGAGTCACGCCACACCAAAAAGTACCCAGCAAAGAAGGGTAGGTTTATCCTGAGATTACACAGCAATGCCTTGTTTATTTATCTCTGTTTCTTGAAGATAGTCCAATGATCGTATACAGCTCAAGTCCTCAGTCCCTAAATTCTAAAGTCTTCAAAGTGGAACCCAAATGCTGTAGTCCTCCTCTTCCTCATAGAAATTAGCATAGGACATCTACAGGTTTAAAATGCATGACTCCAGGCTCCTTTTCTTTCCTGATTACACTGACTCCAGACACTGACTCTGACACTGTTTGGGAGCTTTCAACACACATACCACTTCTGGAGAACAGATGATGAGTTACTACATTTCCTAGTGAGCATGTGTTTGTAATTAATCTTAGATTACATTATCTGACATAGGGAAGAAATGTTGAATTTTATGTTTTATTTTATTTTATTTTTTTTAACATTTCTAACATCATGATTTTTATTTTATTTTTTTTATTTAATTTTATTTTTAAACTTTACTAATTGTATTAGTTTTGCCAAATATCAAAATGAATCCACCACAGGTATACATGTGTTCCCCATCCTGAACCCTCCTCCCTCCTCCCTCCCCATACCATCCCTCTACGTCATCCCAATAACTTCCTTATCATGATCCTTTAAATTTGTATAATCCTGTCCATCATCCTCAGAGAGTGAGGGAATAGGATTTGGCTGATGTCCCCGTTTTGTCCAACTTAGTTTTGAAGCTAACCATAGCATATTTTGCAAGGCACTGTGGGGGCAGCTGAAAAACCTCATTAGAACACTCTGAATTGCAAGATCAAACATCAGGAGAGAAGAATGCATTATTTTATTGCTTGTCTCAGTACAAAGCAAGTTTTATCTAACTTAAGGTTCATTTAACCATTAGGTACAGTGAGCACAGTGCCTAGAGTCCATGATATATTTACAGACCCATGGATATGCTCTAATTTTAATTTCCTTAAAATATGAACAAATGTAAATATAACAGTAATGCATATATTGCAATGAATCTCACCTGGACTTTTTTCTAAGGTGGAAGAAGCCCATGAAAGCAAAGTGTCCACAGCCCAAGAAAGTCAGAACACAGCCTTGAACTTAGGTAAACTTTTGTTGAGTTGATTCTTGACAAGCTTCAAATTATTACTGTGGCTGTCAGAGAAAACACCCTAGACTAGAATCCTGGTTCCACAAGTTAGGAGTTTTGTGAATTGAAAAAGTCACTTAACCTCTCTACTCTCAGTTTCTTTCTCTATAAACAGCAGTAATAATAACAGTGGCTATGTATTTAACACTGTCCTAGGTACAAGTGTTAATTTATATAGTCCTACAAAACCTTGGAGAAAGGTTAAACTGAATGAGGCAGACATTGCAATCACCATCATACAATTGCCCATACTGAGGATCAGAGAGCTGACTCGATTCCCCAATTACCCACAGTAGCGAGTGGTAGAGCGCCGAAGAATTGATGCTTTTGAACTGTGGTGCTGGAGAAGACGCTTGAGAGTCCCTTGGACTGCAAGGAGATCCAACCAGTCCATTCTGAAGGAGATCAGCCCTGGGTGTTCTTTGGAAGGACTAATGCTGAGGCTGAAACTCCAATACTTTGGCCACCTCATGCAAAGAGTTGACTCATTGGAAAAGACGCTGATGCTGGAAGGGATTGGGGGCAGGAGGAGAAGGGGACGACAGAGGATGAGATGGCTGGATGGCATCACTGACTCAATGGACGTGAGTCTGAGTAAACTCTGGGAGTTGGTGATGGACAGGGAGGCCTGGCGTGCTGCGATTCATGGGGTCGCAAAGAGTCGGACATGACTGAGCGACTGATCTGATCTGCAGCATCATTTAAATTTAAAGTATTTAATTGCAAATTATGACATTTGCTTTTGTTAACATTTTTGATCCAAATAAGAGATCTGTATGTAAATGAACCTAATTGTTGGTCATCCGGGTTTTAGTCAAAGTGGTAAAACTATTGTATAAACCCAAAAGAGGAAAACGCAGCAACTGTCAGGTTCCCTTTACTCTATACACACATGCAGACACAGTTCAGTTTCAGATGGGTGTGTTTTATTTCAGTCCTGCACATGTGTATTTTATGAGGAACTTGCTGGTAAATTACGAAATTCAAATTAAGTTTTAAATTGTTCAAAAGACAGTTGGGTCCTTTAAAAATCAAATTAATCCAGCAGGAAACAAAGCCACTTTAGAAGGAAATGTTTTTGAGTCATACCAGTTTTTCATGTGGAAATCTTAGTTGAAAAGGGTAGGTAAGGCTGTAATATAGAGTAGATAAGAAAAATAAAGTTTTTTCAACATTTTGTGGCCCAAGAAGGCCCCTGCTCTTTCCCAAGTGCCCAGTTTTCCAGCTGAGGGGGTAAAGTGGCTAAGCCATCTCCTGGGCAAAACAAACAGTTACAATTGCAGGTCAGAAGAAACCCACAGACTAGAACCCTAGGATGTTAGTGGTGAAAAGGATGTGGTTTAACATCTGTTCTCTTCACTTAAAGGAAGAAAAAAGCCAAGACTAGAGTAGTGAGATGATTTGAGCAGATTAGTTGGCAGAATTTGTTTACTCATCTGTCATTCCTTCATAATAACAGAAGTATTAGTGAGAGGAACATGCATCCATCCTGCAATACGAGTCAGAAGACAAAGAAATGACAACTTAGAAATTCGTCAGTTAAAGGAGGAAGCCCCTCAGGCCACTGAGGGGGTAAGCATACACAATGTTATTAAGAATTATTAGAAACATGGAGGTCAGCAGTGGCATAGCCATCTCACACCAAGACATAAATGGGTGATCAAAACATTAAACAATAACAGGCAATTACAAGAATAAAAGGTGACCTACTGTCCTGGTTTGCTAAAGGTTAAGAGGGTTCCCAGGACACAAGATTTTTAGTGCTAAAAACTATGTCCCAGGCAAACCATAATAAGATGCCAAAGATATTTGTCTAATTTTCAATTTTCTTTTTTTATCTTCCTTTTATTTTCAAATTTATTTATTGAAAGTGCAGTTGCTGATATTTAATAACCATACATATACATGCACATATATCCATATACAGAACAGAAGGAAGAAAACTAGAAATCCCTACCTCAATGACATTTTGTCCTAATGGAGGAAGAGAGATAGAAAATAAACACAATAAATAAATGAAACTTGAAACATATTATGGAATTCTAAGTATCATTGAAAAACTAGAACAGAGGAAAGGGATTGATCCAAGGAAGCAACTTTAAGATGTTCAGGGAAGAAGATTACTAAGAAGGTGACATTTGAACACAGACTTGAATGAGGTATTATTAAAAATAAGTCAGCAACGTGGATCACTGGGGAGAAGTGTGTTCCTGGCAAAGGGGACAACACAGACAGAGACTCTAATCAGGGAGCAAGCTTTGTATATCTGAGGGAAAGTGAAGTCCAGTGTGGGGCTGGGGACAGAGTAGTAAGAGATGAAGTCAGAAAGAAAATTCAAATACCCCTAGACTGCTTAGCTGCAGCATGTAACACTGACTAGAAAGACAAAATTAGTCATGGAGTGGTTTCATCAGGAGGAATTAGAAACTAATGCCTTCAGAGACTAACAGGCTATGGTCTCACTAAGGGATGTTTACCACAAATTATACACACAAGGTTTGAAAGACTTAGAGCTCTGATGAGTAAGAGGTTTATAGATTGAGGAGAGAGACAGTCAGTACCTACAGTGTTTAAAAATGAACATAAATAACTTTAGAAAATAACTTCTATATAACACGAACAACATCATTTTATGTTTATAGTAATTTGCTTTGTATCTCAATAAGAGGCAATAGTGATATTAACTACGGTGATATTAATAAAGAAAACTAATTGCATTTCACAAATATATGTGAACTTCAACAGTTTGTTTTAAATTTCATTACAGGGAGCTAAGCTTAGAAAAAACATTTGTTTTCTGATGCAACATGTGAAATGACTAAAAAGTCAACACACATCTTCTAAATTGAAGTGCAAGCCAAAAAATATTTTACAGATGTGTATGGTATTAGCTAGTATTTGGTCTGTAATGGTGCTGGTATGAAGAGCTAGAAATAGTACTGGGCTAATTAGAAGTCAGGAGATGTGATCTAATCCTTAGTAGCTCTCTAAATGTACATCCCAGGAGGCTCAGCTGTAAAGAATCTGTCTGCCAATGCAGGAAGTGTAGCTTCGATCCCTGGGTCATGAAGATCCTCTGGAGAAGGCAATGGCAACCCACTCCAGTATTCTTGCCTGGAAAATCCCAAGGACAGAGGACCCTGGTGGGCTACAGTCCATGGGGTCGGACATGACTTCTCAGCTAAACAACAAGCTCTCTAAATAACTTGAGAATCTTCTCCACCCCTTGCTTTCTGTTTGGATTGTTATCATGGATTGTTAATCAATCGAGTCTTGCTTCTTTTCATTCTTCTCTCCCATAGTTATCTTTCCAATTGTAAATATATTCACATGATACTATTCTCTTAAAATTCTTCAGATACTCTTTTTCAGCTTTAGAGTGAGTTCTAATCTTTATTTCATAGCATAAAAGTTATTCATAACCAGATATGTCTTGGACTCATATCCTGATAATTCTATATCTGGAATCTACATCTGTTTTCCTTTTATGCCCTCAATAATGCCATTTCCTCTGTCTACTAGTGTTTCTCCTATCCTTATTCTAACTATTTTCTCATCTCCTTCAATCCTTGTTCAATATTCAATTCTATGAAACTTTTCTTTACATTTCCCCCCACTCCACTCCTCCTCTGTCTCTGAAACAGACCCCTTAAACGTGCTATCATACTGGATTTTAATAGATTCTTTACTTCTCTAGGTTGTCACAGAGCGCCAGATTGAGCTCCCTGTATCATGCAGCGACTTCCCACTAGCTATCGGTTTTACACATGGTAATGCATGTGTTTCAATGTCACTCTCTCCTTCCACTCTCTCCTTCCCCTGCCATCTCCACAAGTCTGTTCTCTGTGTCTGCATCTCTGCTCCAACCCGGCAGATAGGTTCATCGGTACCATTTTTCTAGGTTCCATATATATGTGTTAATATACAATATTTGTTTTTCTCTTTCTGACTTACTTGCAATCATGCATTTTAAAATTTCATTTATAATTATGAAATAACCAATCAAATCTAAATATTAAATAATGAAGTAGATAACGTTCTGTAGCACTGGCTTTCAGATTCTTTTATTAGCACCACTAAGTGGCCTAAGATCTCATACAAAATATACAAACTAGTAAAAGTACAAATTATTGCTACTCAGGTTGAAGCTGAAATAGAGATGTCCAGCCTTTCACGCTTATTTTCCTTACTTTCCTCTTGTGGGACTGCAATATATATTTGCCATATTATTTAAGAATATTCAATTCTGCTTTGTAGAAAACAAAATGAAATGAATGAAATTCACAAGAAGTATTAAGATGAGATAGTGAGCAAGCAAGTAGTTTTAGAGACTTAGGTAAAATTCATGTGTTATATATAGATAAAAAGTAAATTAGTAACTTGGAAGGTAAGGATATCTCTATTATAGACAGAGAGTAAATGGAATATATGATTTAAAGGTGAATGGAATAAACAGAAGTATCATTTATAGATGGAAAGAGAAGGACCAAGTCACAAGGCGTAAATCATGACACCTTCAGATTGAAAGGAACATCATCACTAAGCCAGCCACCCATTTGTGACACACATCGTGGCTCATGCTGGTTCCATACGTGTTCTGCCTCACATGTACAGAGAAAAGGCAAAGCTGTTCACCAGGTCATATGAAAGTGACAGCAAATGACTAGGTCCTCCTCCTACAGAACAAGAGTGTGCTGGTATCAAGCACCTACCTTCCCTAAGCCCCCTTGCTCAATGTAACATTTGATCACATCTTCAGGAAGCAAGTCTGATGTAGCTGAGAGAGACGCAGAACAAATACAAATTCTGAAATACAGGATTCGGATAGTATTCTATCCCAATGTTAAGCTATCTTCTGCTCTTTCCCTTGCTTCTTGCTGCGTGTTTTCTTTTGGTTCAATAAACCATTTGACTCAAGTATCTTTGGGTCTGTGAGTCTTTCTGTCCTTTCATTCCTGAGAATATTCTGTCAGTTACTAAGCTTACAGGCAACCATTGCCTCAACACAATTTCCCAGATAACAGGGGCCCTGGAGACTGTTATCTGTTTGGAAAACACAATTATAATGCAGTCTTACAAATCAATAAATATTCATCTACTTGTTAAGCCTTTCACTAATCTTAACTGTTATCAATCATGATTTAATTTAACATGGCTTTTATAGCATTCCCAGACTACATTAGAACACTTTGTTTTTAAAAAATGTACTCTGAATTCCTTTCTAGGAATCTTATCCCTTACAGGAAGTGCTAGTATAGCGCTCTGACATTTCATGACAGCTTGGCATCAAAATACATTCAACATTTCTCTTAAGCTTTTAGGGCTGTCCCTCTGACTCACACATTTTATTATTCCATTAAAGGCATAGCACATAAAGGAATAGTTTAATTTTCATTATTTCTGATGAAATTTTCATCACAAAACTTACTACTTCTGATGAGATTTCAAAACAAAACAATTTGTAGATTACTTTTCAAATAGACATAGATAATCTGCATCTTTTCTGAGACTATAAACATAATACAGACTCCTAGAGTTTTATATTAGGAGTTTATATTTTTATTTATACTTATAATGACTCCTAGAGTCATTATATTAGGTTGAACCATATGAAAATAACATTTTTTCAAATTTAATAAATACTGGCACCTTTGTATAATTCAAGTTAATAGATCTGCTGATCTAACCATTATCTGGTTTGTGCTTAGCTGCTCAGTCATATCTGACTGTTTGTGACCCCATGGACTGTAACCCACCAGGCTCCTCTGTCCATGGGGATTCACCAGGCAAGAGTACTGCAGAGGGTTACCATGCCTTCCTCAGGGGATCTTCCCAACCCAGGGATCAAACCCAGGTCTCCCGTATTACAGGCAGATTCTTTACCATCTGAGACACCAGGGAAGCCCATTATCTGGTTTAAGCACCTTGATTAATCATTTTTCTGCATCTGATTGAGAACTATAAACATTTCAACTGGCTCTTAAAGCAATTCCTTCCATTATTGAACAATTTTTACTTATGGAAAGTTCTTTCTAAACTTGAATTAATAAATCTGTATCACTATAATTTCAGTACATAAAAAGGGTGTTTATATTCTTTATCATGCATGCCAGAACACTTCCGAGAATGAAATAGGACACCCTTAGTAAACATGGGGAGATAGCAAGTATAAATTAAGATAATGCCAGGCAAATAAGTAAATAGCATCCTACATATGGGTCATAATGAATTTATATGATTCCTCCTTTACAAACTATTCTTTCAAATAACTGATGATTTCCAAATACTATCGCTGTTTTCTCCTGTCTTCATGAAATTAAATACAACCATGTTGTTTTAGATCATCCCTCTGCTGGCATGACTCTGAGCATTACACATTTAACTCAGCTGAGTATAAATATATTAACTATGTATTACAAAGCAAGGAGAATCAAATTAAATTAAATCTTCTAAACCAAAGCCTCTCAATCACAAAATGAACATAAAACTAATGGAAAAGCACCTTCCTAAGTTAATTCTTGCCTGTGAATCACTGACTCCACATGTGCCCTATCTTTCCTTCTTCCTGTTTATACTATATTCTTCTTAACTCCCCCACCTCCTTACCAGTTTCCAGGGCCTGTAATAACAGAATTAATATTGTTTAGATTTGTGCTTTTTTCTCAATATTAAAAATGTGCTGACTCATCCTAGAATCCTGATTGAATATAATACAAAAATCGTCTTGCTAGTTCCCTTGCATAGAAAGGTATTCCTCATTTTTTATTGCCCTCAAGGAAACTGAACTCAAAGTAGGAGATGAAGAGAGTGCATGGAACTTATTAACAGGGCTTTGCACCCGGTAAACACTCAATAAACCAGTGGTTCTCACCTCTGCTGTTTACCACATTCTTCCTAGGTGTGTAGCCAAATGTTGAAAGATGCTAAAGTGTGTGCAACATGCAGGAATTTGCCTCCTAAGTACTAAAAGAGGTTCACGCGGCAATAAACAGTTATATTCAGTGACACACTGGTGAAAGGTGATGACATGAATTCTGTGCAGTTGTGATTACTTTTATAGGAGTAGACTCTGTGAGAAGTATCTCTACTGGAGTAGTTTTGAAAATTTAATTATTCCTTCTGTGTTTAGCTGTATTCTTTTTAAAATATTCTTTCAAGGGAGACTCCAAAACTTCTAGTGTTAAAGAGTTTGCTTCAAACATGTAAAGTATGAAATCCACTGTAATAAACATTTGTAGAGAGGTGATTGACCAAAATATTAAAAAGAAGAGAAAAAAGAAATAGAATGAGGGGTGTGTTCCTATGAGCCTTTACAGGTGAAGTGACATTTCTGTGAATGCTGAATCTAAAATCACAGTAATCTATTACCTATGACTTGCCTATTTTTTAATCAGACAACTTTAAAAACTCTAAACTACCTCTATATAACATAATAGTATCTTCTCCCCCCAATTAATTTAATAATCTATCATTCTGAAATTTTAAAAATGAACTAAGTGTTAACAGAATCTTTGAAGTACTATGGTGATAGTGAGAAATACAGTGTGAAATTGGAAGTTCATTTCACATTAAGAGATATTTCAAATATGAGAAGTCAATCTGTTTATGTAAAGCTTTATTTTTGGACATTATCTGTCCCTTTAATAGAACATCATTTCCTCAGACTCCATGGGTTACTATGGCATCCTGCTTATGTTTGCTCCTGCTAATGTTCTTGAGTCCATTAATGTTCGATTGTAAAATTGTTTTGACTAGTAGGCTTGGCAGTCGTGGCTAATGTGGGATGAAGAGAGCAGCTCCTTCAGCAATCAGAGTGGTACAGAAATAAACAGATGAAGGCGTCATGGTCACAAGCCCATGTTAAGTCATCACAGGCTTTTTTATTATGACAGGATAGCTGTAAACCTGACAAAATACTACAAACTATAAAACAAGATTCAAGTACTTGTTGACCATCTTTCTTCAAATTACTGTTGGCCACTATGGCAAAAAGCAGAGTACTTCTTTTGGTCAAGAATATTTAATAGTTCATAAAATTGGCAATTTAGAAAAATTAACAAGCCTGTTTTATTGATTCTTTTGATTTGGAAAACAGATGAAAAGATGAAAAAAAAGTATATGCCAAATAAGTGTGAATAGTAAGGATCCTTGAGATAAGAGCCATCTCTTATTGATTTGTTATTAAACCTTTTAACTATTTTGACTCCTATGACAACAGTCAGGTATGAAATAATTTGCTCCTTTTTTCTCAGGGCATGATACAATCGGCAAATTTGCTCACCATGGTTTCTAGAATCCTTTTATCTTCCTCTATTTCTATTTCAAATATATATTAAAATTTTAGAATCTGTATTAAACACTGGAAACAACACAATAAATTTAAAATTTTTGTGATGAGAAATTGTTTTCCCATCAAAATCAGTGAGGTAGAATTTAAGAATGTTCCTGCATTTCAGGTACTTAATTTCTTGACAGAACAGTCCTGACAAATATATTTAGCAAAATATATTTTGTGAATTGCATGTGGTGGAAACAGTGACATTTATACATTAGGGTGAGTTTTAAAAATCCAACTATTCTTTAATATCTTAAAAATAATAGAATAAAACTATACTTTGCCTTACACAAATGATGTAAGAGACAATAATAATAAAATATCATATCTGACTTCATGATTCACTCTTACATCTGAAAGTAAACTTTGAAATATCTGTCTAGCATTCTTATTTCTTGTCTGTTTTTTTTTTAAAACTTTTATTATGGAAAATTTAAGACATACAAAAGAAGAGCAATTAGTATAATAAACTCCCATGCACACACAATTCAGCTTTAACAATTATCAGCATATGCTGATCTTTTCTCATCTGTCTCCACCTCACTCATATTTAAAACAAATCTCACACTTAGTATCACTTCCAGTATTTACCCTTTTGTATGTATCATTAGTAGATAACACTTTGTGCATAACATTTCCTAATTTCATTATCACACTTTACAGTATTACTAATGATTCCTCAATACCATCAAACAGTTAATGTTCAAATTTTATGACTTTCTCACACATTTTTTTCCTTCAGTTTGTTATTTAAATCAGGAACAGTCCCATCCCCCACCCCCAAAATGTCTGTTAAGTCTCTTTTAATCTCCCCATGCCTTTTTATTCCTGCCAAGTATTTGTTGGAAAAAAAAGTCATGTCATTTGTCCAGTAAAATTCCCATACTTAGGATTTCATGAATTTTCTCCTTCTTATCACCTCTCTTTTTTTTTTTTAAAACAGAAGATTGTACTGGGGCTAAAAGAGACTAAAGGACTCATTGGTTGTTCCACAATTAAATTACAGAAGCATAGGACTGGAATTCAGATTCTCTGCTGTTGAATCTAGAGCCTTATACAAGTGAGGAACAGAAAGAGCAAAAGTCTGGAGATTGACACTTTGGGCTAGGTGCCCAGTTCTATTGACCTTAGACCTATTGCCTAAACTCTCTGAGCCTCATTTTCCACATTTAAAAAATCAGAATAATAAATTCCTTCTTTGCCCATAAAGTGTTCATTGAATGGTAGCTGCTTTTAAATCAATATTTCAAGTTATATTATTTGCGTCTGGAAAATACTATGTTGGTTTTAATCTAAAATATCAGCATATTTTGGTTTCTCTACAGGCTTAGTGGGAAAAGTCACTAGATTTTTTGAATATCAAAGTAAACAGTGGTCATTGTTTCCTGTGACTTCCCTGGCGGTCCAGTGACTAAGCCTCCATTGTTCCAATGCAAACCTGCATGCAGGACAAGAGAAACAGAACTGGGCGGGAAACAATGGGCTGGTTCAAAATTGGGAAAGCAATACATCAAGGCTGTATATCGTTACCCTGCTTATTTAATTTATATGCAGAGTACATTATGTGAAATGCTGAGCTGAATGAAGCACAAGCTGGGATCAAGATGGCCGGGAGAAATATCAACACCCTCAGGTATGCAGATGATACCATGTTAATGGCAGAAAGCAAAGAGGAATTAAACAGCTTCTTGAAGAAGGTGAAAGAGGAGAGTGAAAAAATTGGCTTAAAGCTCAACATTAAAAAAACTAAAATCATGGCATCTGGTCCCATCACTTCATGGCAAATAGTGGGGGGGAAATGGAAGCAGTGACAGATTTTATTTTCCTGGGCTCCAAAATCACTGGCAACAGTGACTACAACCACAAAATTAAAGACATTTGCTCCTTGGAAGAAAAGTTATGACAAATCTAGACAGTAAAGCAGAGACATCACTTTGTCAACAAAGATCCGTCTAGCCAAAGCTATGGTTTTCCAGTAGTCATGTACAGATGTGAGAGTTGGACCATAAAGAAGGCTGAGTGCTGAAGAATTGATGCTTTTGGACTGAAGTGTTGGAGAAGACTCTTGAGAGTCTCTAGGACAGCAAGAAAATCAAACCAGTCAATCCTAAAGGAAATCAACCCTGAATATTCATTGGAAGGACTGATGCTAAAGCTGAAGCTCCAATATTTTGACCATTTGATGCAAAGAGCAAATTAGTTGGAAAAGATCCTGATGTTGGGAAAGACTGAGGGCAGGAGAAGAAGGGGGCAAGAGATGACAAAATGGTTGGATGACATCACTGACTCAATGGACATGAGTTTGAGCAAACTCCAGGAGATAGTGAAGGGGAGGGAAGCCTGGCATGCTGCAGTTCATGGGGTCACAAAGAGTTGGATATTACTTTGTGACTGAACAACAACAACAATTGTCTACTAACTTTGGTTCTATCCCCATCTTTCTAACCCAGATTTTATCCAGTTTAGCAAGCCTGATTTGGCAGGATGTTTGTTATTCCTCCTTAGCTCTCCATTCCATCTGTCTCTACACTAATCTATACCCTAAAAGGCACCTAGCAGGTGTCCTGAACTCAGTGACTCCATTTTCTCCTTTCACCACCTAGAACAATATATCATTACTAAGTTAATCTTCTTGACACACTCTTTTAATACAATAGCTTCTCATCACACATGTTTTGTAATTGTTTAATTTTGCTAAAATCTATTTACATTTGCATGACATAAAATTAAGGTCAGCCTACTTACAATAAAATTGTTTAATTGCTAAAAATGTAGCTGCAATAATAAGTAAAGTGATCCTTTTCCAGTTTAATAAAGGTTTTATTGGAAAAAGGGAGGGATGCCTTGATATAGATACATCCTTACCAAGATTAGCTAAAGTGGATTTCAGGTCTCTGGAGTGTTATAAAAATGAAGGAAGCAGAATATTTGGTTGGAGAAGTGATTAACAAGGATAAATCCTGCAGCATGGTCAAGGAAAGTGAGAAGAAAAGGAGACTCAGAAACTAAAAATGGGCCATCAAGTGATAACCACAAGACCTTGGAGCAGTTTCATTGATATGATAAGAACTAAAGGCTTCCCTGGTGGCTCAGACAGTAAAGAACTCATCTGCAATGTGGGAAACCTGGGTTCGATCCCTGGGTTGGGAAGATCCACTGGAGGAGGTCATGGCAACCCACTCCAGTATTCTTGCCTGGAGAATCCCCATGGACAGAGGAGCCTGGCGGGCTACAGTCCATAGGATAGCAAAGGAGAGACTAAGCACAGCACACACAGAAAACTAAACTGCAGTGGCATAAGGAAAAAAGTATAAACTATGATTTTTTTTCTTTTCTTTTTTTAAAAATTAACTGATTTATTTTAATTGGAGGATAATTACTTTACAATATTGTGGTGGTTTTTGCCATACATTGACATGAATCAGCCACGGGTGTACACGTGTCCCCCATTGCGAAGCCCTCCTCTCACCTGCCTTCCCATCCCATCCCTCTGGGTTGTCCCAGTGCACCGGCTTCGAGTGCCCTGTTTCAGGCATCAGACTTGGACTGGTCATCTATTTCACATATGGTAATATACATGAGAAACTATGAATTTAAATTAAGTTTGTTGGCATCAGAAAGACTACAGATGAATTCACAACTCCAAATGAAGGTAAGTATGAAGAAAGTCTTGAAAAGAAATTTCAGATTTTCCTTTTCAGATAAGAGGAGAAAAAGTGGCTGATTAATTAGATAAACTTTGAGATGAAGATGGATGAAATTAATAGGGACTATACCTAATGGATTCCAGTTTTTTTTAATCTGGATATTCAAATAAATGGATAGCTTGTTGAGTGTTGGGTTTTTGGGAAAAGTTGTAAAGATTTCTATGAGTTAATAAGTAAATATGAATGACAACAATTAGAAATCAAGAAGGACTGACTGTGACTGGAAGCTTTCCTAAGAATGACCTGCAATGATGTCAGGCAGTCCATCCTGAGCACCATTTGGACCAGAAGCAGGCTGAGAGGAAGCTGATGATTGACTCTAGAAGGCAGGACCCAAAGAATGTGAGGAGACTGTTGTTACTGGTGAGACTGCTGTTAAAGAGATTAAAACACTCTCCGATCAGGGCAAGGAGAGAAAGAAGGCCAAGAGTAGGCAACAAACTGGAAAGAAGAATTATGAACAGCTAGAGGATTTCCAGAGGAGAAGGCAATGGCAACCCACTCCGGTGCTCTTGCCTGGAAAATCCCATGGACGGAGGAGCCTGGTAGGCTGCAGTCCATGGAGTTTTTAGGAGTCGGACATGACTGACTGAGCGACTTCACTTTCACTTTCCACTTTCATGCATTGGAGAAGTAAATGGCAACCCACTTCAGTGTTTTTGCCTGAAGAATCCCAAGAACGGCGGAGCCTGGTGGGCTGCCGTCTATGGGGTCGCCCAGAGTCGGGCACGACTGAAGCAACTTAGCAGCAGCAGCAGAGGATTTCAGGCAAGGATAGGAAGAAAACTGTGGCCAGAAAAGAACTTTCAAAACTCAAGATCTCAAAAATAGGACTATGGGAGTGGGATGCTGAAATCATTTCCCCATTGGTGGAGAAATCATTTGATTAGAGAATTTATTAAGAGTTTGTTAAATGGACTATTACTGAGGATACTGAAACTATGATCTTTTAGACACCTTCAGGGACCTTCCATCAAAGACCAAACAAAGAGGAAAGGAAAAAGACTTCAGAGAGAAGCTTTATAAGGTTTACCATGAGATGGAAAAGAAGAAAGGGAGAATGAATCAAATGGGATACATTAACATGTCTGAGAATTACAAAGAGAAAAAACTTTCCCAGAGGTACACGCTAAGCACACAGTCTCTGCCTATCCAAAGTAGCAGCTGGGTAGAATCACAACTTAACGTCACACAATTCTAACATCACTGAAAAACACTAAAACAACAGTCCCAAAAAAGATCATGGAAAAAGTGGTTATAAAATATGTATTATAAACATTTATTAAATATAGATTTCTTCCATATTAAATTACTCTTTTAATACCTACAGGCATCAGTTTCCATTTAAGATGAAGATCCTGCCAACTTTTGTTTTGTTAAGGAAAGAAAATCAGAAGAAACTTCCAAGCAATATCTTATTTGAAATGTTATTTTTAAATATGACTATCAGGTCTCTTGAGATGAAAACTTATTCTGATAAATGTTTACTATTAACAGGATTGAGGGAGCTGAGTGAAGGCAAAGGACTGTACTGAAATAAGATACCAACAATTGCAAATAAAAGTAAGAGCAAACTCTCCTGCTTTATCTCAGCAGACACTGTGAATTGTTTGAAACAGTGAAAATGTGAAAATAGTAATGACAAAGAATTAAGCAGATATCACTGTTAAACACCACTGTCATAGCAGGTCCTTAAGTACAAAGGAAGCGGAGCATTCTGAATTAGTGAGGAACCCAGGACCAGGAAGGGTAGAGACGCGAGACACAAACTTCAGCCCAGGCCTGGCTCTTCAGGGTGCAAATGCACAATGTCTAAGAAGGTGCAATGCCACAACCTCTGCTTCAGATTCAAAATCCTTTCATTCTAGATAACCAATCTGAGAATACTAGAGAACCACAGGGAATTTCAGAACCATGTTGAATGCTCAAGAGTAAGGCAGACAAGTGGCTATCACCTGGGGAGCATTCCCATAAGCAGAAAATGCTCAAACACCAACCTGAAGCATAAGGCAAAACTATGTCCTGGACAGAGGAAAGACTGGACACGACAACCCAGAAGCAGGGATGGCATAAGGACAGAGACTGAGGTTGGCAATATGTACAGGTGAGGCATCTACTCATTACTTGTGGAAGGGGACTAAGACAAAAGTCCAGCTGTCAAATTTCATTGGAATAAACACATAATCTGTGTTTTACTGTATGTCAATTATGCCTCAATCAATTAAAGAGAATTGAAATTAAACCGCATGATTTCTAGGAGCCCCTTTCTATTCTAAAATTTTCATCAAAACTGTAACAACATTCCAAGTATTAGCTTCCATGAAAATAATTATTGAAGGGACTCCATAGATTATACTTAGAGCTATTTGCATGTTATTATTTTAGAAGTTTAACATCACATAACTCTTTAATGAGTTTCAAATTGCAACTAATGAGCTGTGACTCAGATGTCTTTCACTGTATTATTCAAAGGCTCTCAATCTTCCCAACTTCTCATTTCATCTCCAGTCAGAACTATATTACTATTAAAATCCCACTTTTTATTACAAATCTTTGTGATGACGTCTTTTTATTATCCAATATTATCTTATTTTTAAGAGCCAATACTATTTTCACATAACTTTATCTGCAACAAAACTGGGTGGTTTCTAATCTGATCATGGCATTTGCTTAGACTTCCAACATGACTGACAAAATTACACCCAATAAGTGGGAATTTATTTACTTATTTTAAAATTTATTTTTAAATTTCGTTTTTACAAATATTAAGCTATTAAAAATGAGAACAGAAAAAACATTTTGGTTAAATCTCATTTATAACAACTATCAGAATTTAAAATAAACTCTATCCTTTTTTAATAGTACAAAGAATATTTTCCAAAACTTACTTTGTCTTTGAGATAAATCTCACATGCTACAGCAACACCAATTTTTCATAATTATCTTCCACTTACTGTTCTAAGTTGAACATAGTGAATCTCAACCCCTTTCAAAGAAATTATCCTAGAGCCACTTTAATACATACTTCACGCCAAGTGACTTCACAAGATAGAATAATGGTATCATTACAATTTTCTAAAGTGAGTTTAATAAAGCAATCACAAGTGGCCTGAAATGTTAAAAGTCAGATATTAGATGCAATTTCTTTTCACTTTCTCGATCTTGGCACAAATTAAGATGTTAGTCGTTTTTAAGTGAAATTGTGTGAGTATAAAACTACTGAGAGAGATCATGAGAGCTCACGCCCTGCTGACACAGGCTGTACAGATTCTTTCCTTCAAACTCAGAAACGACACAATCCCAGCTGCTCAAATGTCTGACCAAAAAGAGGGCTTGGAAGAGTTCCATCTGGCTGAACTTTAACAGCACAAACAGGAATAAAGCAATGCTCACAGGCAAGGATTTTGTAGGAGTAAATAATCCTGCAAATGGAGGAAATAAAAATGCATCATTCTGTAAAGTTTAGGTAGAAAGAAATGTACAGTAACATAATATAAAATAAATATTTAAGCATAAAGTGTTAACAGGGCTGTTCTTACTTCAAAGATAAACATGCATTGTTTATAAAATATCTTTTCTTTTCAAAAGTGGATATTTGTCAGGATCATCTTTCTTTGGCCTAAAGAAGTCAGTGTGGATTCTGTCAAGATGAAATATTTTCTGTTCATTTGTGATGGTCCAAGGACTTGAATGAACACCTTACTTTGCAGCAAACCATAGGCTAACCTGAAGAATCTGGAACACCATCAATATGACACACTTCTAAGCATTATAGATCAGATCCACCAAGATCTTATTCTCTTCCTTTTCTTTTGTCTTCTCTTCCTATACCTTCTCTTTAGGCTCTCCATTATAGTCCCCTGCTCTATCACATACCTCTGCCTTTATTCCTGCTTGCCCTGATCTCCTCTCCAAAACTAGTTCATCTTAGAAACCCAGCTGTTCTTTAAACTTTCCAAGTTTTCTTTCTCTCCTGTCTTGGTAGAACAGACTATTGCCTCTACCCATTCATGCCACCATGATACATCTCCTTATTTATTTTGAGAACAATAGCATGTCTGCTAATTTTTTTTACCAAATTAAAAAGCTAGTTACAAGTTATCTCACACAGAACAAGTCTCAATAAATTCCAGAAGGTTTAAACTGTATTAAGCATCTTTTCCCAAAACAATGGTATGACACTAGAAAAGAATCACAAGAATAAAAAAAGCATGAAAAACCAAAAAATATAGACATGAAACATGCTGCTAAACAACAAATGGGCCATCAAAGAAATCAAAGTTAAAAGCTTTTCTTCTAAGACTGGGAACAAGATAAGGATGCTCAATTTTGTCACTTTTATTCAACAGAGTATTGAAAATTCTAGCCACAGCAATTAATCAAGAAATAGAAATAAAAGGGATGCAAATTGAAAGGAAATAGTAAAACTGTCACCATTTGCAGATGACATAATGCTACATATAGAAAATCCTAAAGACTCCGCCAAAAGAGTGGTAAAGTTATTAAATGAATTCAGCAAAGTCACAGGATACAAAATAAATATACAGAAATCAGTGGCATTTCTAATAACAAACTAGCAGGAAAAAAATTAAGACAATCTCACTTACAATTTCATCAAAAAGAATAAAATACCTAGGAACTATTCTAACCAAGAAGGTAAAAGACTTGCACTCAGAACACTTTAAGACACAGATGAGAGAAAATTGAAGAGTACACACCAAAAAATGGAAAGATATTCAATATTCATGGATTGGAAGAATCAATACTGTTAAAGTATCTATATGCCCCAAAACAGTCTATAATTTGATGTAATCTCAATCAAATCCCAATGGCATATTTCACAGGACAAAAACAAATCATTCTAAACTTTGTAACAGAACCACAACAGATCGAATAGCCAAAACAATCTTGAGAAAGAACAAAGATGAAGGTATCATGCTCCCTGATTTCATACTACAAAGCTAAAGTAATCAAAACAGTAAGGTACAGGCATGAAAAACAGCAGATAAACCAGTGGAACAGAATAAATTTCTGAGAAATAAACCCACACACATGTAATCAACTGATCTTTGATACCAAGAATACACAATGAGAGATAGTCTTCTTAACAAATGGTGTTAGGAAAACTGAGTATCTACATGCAAAACAAAGAAATTGGATCTTTATTTCACAACATACAGAAAAACTGATATGAAAAGGCAATCTAATAATTTATTTGCAAATATTTGCAAACCATATACCCATCAGATAAATAAGGGGTTAACATCCAAACCCTATAAAGAATCCATATACCTCAACAGCAAAAAAGTAAATAATCCTATCTAAAATAGGTAAAGGACCTAAACAAATGTTTTGTCACCCAACTTTCAAGACACAAAGTCCTTCCTGAAATTCTTCTCCCACTCTCAAGATCATCTCCTTTTATGAATTCCTAAGAACTTCTTGTCTGCGCCAGTTGTTTTGCCATAATATTTATTCTATCCTCTCTAATGTCATCTTGAACTATTACTTAACTCATTTCTATATATGGATTATAGATTCATTAAGGACAGAGATCATATCCTAAATATAGGGAATGATTACTATATGAATTATTTGAATTTTCATAGTTATAAAGAAACTTTATGTCTAATATAACACAACCATCTATTTGCCATGACGTGATGGGACTAGATGCCATGATCTTCGTTTTCTGAATGTTGAGTTTTAAGCCAACTTTTTCACTCTCCTCTTTCACTTTCATCAAGAGGCTTTTAGTTCTTCTTCACTTTCTGCCATGAGGGTGGTGTCATCTGCATATCTGAGGTTATTGATATTTCTCCTAGCAATCTTCATTCCAGCTTGTGCTTCCTTCAGCCCAGTGTTTCTCATGATGTACTCTGCATAGAAGTTAAATAAGCAGGGTGACAATATACAGCCTTGACGTACTCCTTTTCCTATTTGGAACCAGTCTGTGGTTCCATGTCCAGTTCTAACTGTTGCTTCCTGACCTGCATACAGATTTCTCAAGAGGCAGGTCAGGTGGTCTGGTATTCCCATCTCTCAGAATTTTCCACAGTTTATTGTGATCCACACAGTCAAAGGCTTTGGCATAGTCAATAAAGCAGAAATAGATGTTTTTCTGGAACTCTCTTGCTTTTTCCATGATCCAAGAGATGTTGGCAATTTGATCTCTGGTTCCTCTGCCTTTTCTAAAACCAGACTGAACATCTGAAAGTTCACAGTTCATGTACTGTTGAAGCCTGGTCTGGAGAATTTTGAGCATTACTCTACTAGTGTGTGAGATGAGTGCAATAGTGCGGTAGTTTGAGCATTCTTTGGCATTGCCTTTCTTTGGGATTGGAATGAAAACTGACCTTTTCCAGTCCTCTGGCCACTGCTGAGTTTTCCAAATTTGCTGGCATATTGAGTGCAGCACTTTCACAGCATCATCTTTTAGGATTTGAAATAGCTCAACTGGAATTCCATCACCTCCACAAGCTTTGTTCATAGTGATGCTTCCTAAGGCCCACTTGACTTCACATTCCAGGATGTCTGGCTCTAGGTCAGTGATCACACCATCGTGATTATCTGGGTCGTGAAGATCTTTTTTGTACAGTTCTTCTGTGTATTGTTGCCACCTCTTCTTAATATCTTCTGCTTCTGTTAGGTCTCTACCATTTCTGTCCTTTATTGAGCCTATCTTTGCATGAAATGTTCCCTTGGTATCTCTAATTTTCTTGGAGATCTCTAGTTTTTCCCATTCTATTGTTTTCCTCTATTTCTTTACACTGATCACTGAGGAAAGTGGTCTTATCTCTCCTTGCTATTCTTTGGAACTCTGCATTCAAATGGGTATATCTTTCCTTTTCTCCTTTGCTTTTCACTTCTCTTCTTTTCACAGCTATTTGTAAGGCCTCCCCAGACAGCCATTTTGATTTTTTGCACTTCTTTTTCTTGGGGATTGTCTTGATCCCTATGTCCTGTACAATGTCACAAACCTCGGTCCATAGTTTATCAGGCACTCTATCAGATCTAGTCCCTTAAATCTATTTCTCACTTCCACTGTATGATCGTTAGGAATTTGATTTAGGTCATAGCTGAATGGTCCAGTGGTTTTCCCTACTTTCTTCAATTTAAGTTCTGAATTTGGCAATAAGGAGTTCATGATTTGAGCCACAGTCCAAAATCACTGCAGATGGTGACTGCAGCCATGAAATTAAAAGACGTTTACTCCCTGGAAGAAAAGTTATGACCAACCTAGACAGCATATTAAAAAGCAGAGACATTACTTTGCCAACAAAGGTCCATCTCGTTAAAGCCATGGTTTTTCCAATAGTCATGTATGGATGTGAGAGTTGGACTATAGAGAAAGCTGAGCACCAAAAAATTGATGCTTTTGAACTGTGGTGTTGGAGAAGACTCTTGAGAGTCCCTTGGACTGCAAGGAGATCCAACCAGTCCATCCTAAAGGAAATCAGTCCTGAATATTCATTGGAAGGACTGATGCTGAAGCTGAAACTCCAATACTTTGGCCACCTGACGCAAAGAGCTGACTCATTTGAAAAGACCCTGATGCTGGGAAAGATTGAAGGCAGGAGAAGAAGGGGACGACAGAGGATGAGATGGTTGGATGGCATCACTGACCCAAAGGACATGAGTTTGAATAAGCTCTGGGAGTTGGTGATGAACAGTGAGGCCTGGTATGCTGCAGTCCATGGGGTTGCAAGGAGTCAGACACAACTGAGTGACTGAACTTAAAGCAAATAGTCATTTGAACAATCTATGTTTCTTTATAGTATAATTTGTGTAAACAACTTTTAAAATGTTTTTAAAAGAACAAGTATCTAAAAGAACAAATATCTAAATTATTCAGTTGCACTGAATCTAAAACTTTGTGAGACATTATTCATTTCATATACACTAAAAAAGAAACAAAAATTGTCAGTTAAACTATAAAAGAATGACTTCACAATATTCCTGCATGACACTGATGGTCACTTTGGAATACTTATCATCACTTTGGTATTTATTTCACCAATCCAGGTGATTTTGGAAACTGCTATTACTTTCAGTTGTATTAGGTGGAAAGTAAAAGCAATGTTTGTGCATATACCTAAGGAAAGACATAGCACAGTTTTATCTACCTGTGTTTCTCACCTCTGAAATCTCTTCAAGCCTTTGGTTATTGATTTGCAAGAAAATGGATAATTGAGGTCATTTACCCATAGTGAATGCATGCATACTCAGTTGCTAAGTTGTGTCTGACTCTTTGCCACCCCATGGACTGTAGTCCACCAGGCTCCTCTGTCCATGGGATTTCCCAGGCAAGAATACTGGTGTGGGTTGCCATTTCTTTCTCCAGGGTAGCTTCCTAATCCAGGGATCAAACCCACGTCACCTGCATTAGCAGGAGGGTTCTTACCACAAAGCCACCTGGGGAGCCACAGTGAATATTTTGCTACAGTGTCAAATATAGGGCCCACTGCTCTGTTTTCATGCCTTTCTTCACAGACAATTAATAACTCATCCTGAGTTGATGAGAAGACGAATGGGAAAAATAACAAAACTTACAAATGGGCTGGCAATTATGTCATATAAAATTGCTGCTTTTGTAGGCCAAAAAATGTTGATATCAGTTTCATATTGTTTAACCTAATATGTCATGATTGTTGTCTTCTCAAAAAGTATCATAAGATATCATTTATTAAAAGATACAACCTAATTTCAGGTATATTGTAATCCAGGGGATTATATATCATTGCAATGAATGGGGGGCGGGGAATGATATTTTTCAGCAAGTTCTTTCCCAGAAAAAAAAGTTACACATAATTTTTATTGTCAGTGTCAGATATAAGGGAAAATTTCTGGGATAATAAACCAGACTAGGATAGAAATTTCATTAAGTGTTTCAAAAATCAGAAAAAATACCCTCCACCAACTGTACCAATACTCCAGTGTCTTTTTTATCTCTTTTTTCATCACTTTGTACCACACAACGGAGTAACATGAACAGCAAGTTCTAACTCTTCTCCTGAATGATAAATTCTTTAAAGCATGAGTCTCTAGACTCGGGGTCAGAGAATGGTACTGCCTGTCAGACCAGGGTCCGCATTAGTTTAGAAATAAAAGGCACAATAAATGTAATGCATTTGAATCATCCCTGAATCATCCTCCCACCCCATCCATGGAAAATCTGTCTTCCACGAAACTGATTTGTGGTGCCAAAAAGGTTGGGGATCACTGCTTTAAAATCAAGACAAGTTCTAGATCACCTTTGTATCTCCTTCCCCAGCTAGTATGGTACCCTGAGTGGAGAAGGTGATCAGTACCTATTAACTGCTTGAATGAATGGATGCTAGGGAACTGTCAAAGGATGATATAGTCTCTGCGCTTAAATTACTCACATCTGTTTGGACAGATGAAATTAACATACTATACTAAGTATGGTAAGATTTTAGAAAATAAAAAGTGTTATTTCCAAAGAGGTTTGCATAAAAATTTTCAACTGAGCTCAGAAAGGATGAACACAATTTAGACAGATGAGGCAAAAATGACAAGAAGTGTTTGACAATGAAAAAGAAAAATAAAAGGAAATTTTAAAAAAATAAATAAATAATCTTGACTTGGATGAAGTCAGTGAGGAAATTCCTGTTTTACTCTTATAAAACAGTTTATATTTACAATGTGCTATCTTGATTATAGGGGCTTCCCAGGTGGACCTGAGTGGTAAAGAATTCACTTGCCAATGCAGGAGAAGACAAGAAAGGTGGGGATCCCCTGAAGGAGGAAATGGCAACCCACTCCAGTATTCTTACTTGAGAAATTCCATGGACACAAGAGACTAGTGGGCTACAGTCCACGGGGTCGCAAAGAGTCAGACACAACTGAGTAACTGAGCATGACTGACCGTCTTAAATTATGATCTCTTAAAAGAAAGATATTTAATATTCACTGTTAGTACTGGAAATGTACATATCTATGAATTACGATGAAAACTGTCAACCTTGACTGTGTAACTCTGATCTCTTTTGCCACTTAACTCCGATTGATATGAAAACGCAGGGTTCAACGTTGTCATAAGATGTTAATGTAGCACTGCCAAACAGACTTCAAATTTATTATGCTCCTCTTCTTACTGCAGTGACCCCAGGTTAAATCATTTACCATTGACTCTCTACCCTCCACTATTTCACTTTTTAATGGATTTTTGCAAGTGTGTAGGTCAAGTTCTTTGGCAGAATAGAATTAAGACTCTTTATAAAAATATTATATTGCTTTATTTTCAGCATCATGGAACTATACACTTGGATAATTCCAATAATTTGTGATCACCTATCCACAGTGCCTGCAAGAGTGCCTGGGGAGATGGGTAACTACTTATGTTTAAGGTCATTTTATTACTTTTATTGTAAAGGAGTATATTGCTATCTCAAATCTTGCTAGCTTTTGTGTTGCTGACATTATAGTTAAATCATACAGTTTGTATCCCATGTATTTTTCACTTTTAGAAATCTTGACCTTTTTTTCCTGAAGTTTGGATTTCAACTTGAAGTCCTATTAACTATGTAGCTCTGGGTAAATTACTAAATTGTCCTAAGCTTTAGTTTAGCTATTTATACAACTGGGCGAATAATATCTATTGACCTATCCTATCAATTAATTGACTTAACTGTCCTGACCAACAATGACTAAGTGGGCTCAAACTGGAAAATAATATTAAAGCTTTCAACATAATAGCATAGATTTCTCTTGGAAAAAAATTGTCTTTTAGTCCAGTCTATAATTAGTAGATTTTGGGAGACTATTTTTTATTATCTAGTTCTCAACTTTTAAAAAACATTCAATTTTTCCTTCACTGATTTTTATAGTTTCTTAATACAAACTCATATACAATAAAATGTGCTTTTTTGATGTAAAATTCTATGAATTTTGGCACATGCACAGATTCATGTGTCAATCTTTACCAGCACACTAATAATACAGAACAGTTCCATCAGCCAAAAAACACCCTTGTGTTGCTCTTTTGAGTCAAACCCTCCCCCAGCACTTCATCCCCAGAAATTACAGATATGTTCCTCAACTTTATGCATTTTAACAATAAAATTAATATATGGTTACTCTAAAGAGTTAAAAATATATACATTAATACATAAATTTAAAAGCCAGTGTGTTTCCATTCTTTTTACCAGTTCTGTTCATTCTAAGCTAATCAACGTTATAGTATGATATGTACCCTTCTACAACTTTATCCATGATCAATTTATAAATCATTTATATATATATATATTTAAATTTATAGAGTCCTATACTTTTTTTTAGTGAAACCATTTGAATGTACAATTTATAAGCTTACTTTTTCAGTATTAATATATTTGGGGAATATTTCCATATTATTTTGGGGCTTCACAGGTGGCACAGCGGTGAATCTGCCTGCCAGTGCAGGAGACATGGATTTGATCCCTGGGTCAGGCAGATAGATCGGCTGGAGGAGGAAATGGCAATCCACTCCAGTATTCTTGCCTGGAAAATTCCATGGACAGAGAAGCCTGGTGGGCTATAGTCCACGGAGTTGCAAAGAATCAGACATGACTGAGTGACTGAAGACACCCACTAGATTAATATAGAACTCTATTTCATTCTTTTCAAGAGCTGGGGAGAAGCTTGCTCATAACATGACTCACAATAATTAGTAGTAATTGATTTTAATCTTTAGTTTCTTGTTCATGTCACTGAACACATTTCTATCAAACTATTTGAGTTTTCACATGACTAAATGAAAAGTAAGTTTCCTTGATATACAGCACATACTGAGCAAACTACATTAAAATTTCCCATTTTCTTTTCCCAAGCATTGTCTCAAGCTAGCAACCTCTATGACATGGTGGCAGTAGAGTTTTACATTTTAAAATAGACTTCTACAAAGTAAGAAATGCTTGCTTCATCTGTTTTATAGTAACTTTAGATAAACCCTTTAGGAATAATGCTCCCAGACAATGTGCCTTTGTTTACGGCTGCAGGAAGAGCTTTCCAGCATGCATATCATAACTGTCCTAATGGCAACCCACTCCAGTACTCTTGCTTAGAAAATTCCGTGGATGGAGGAGCCTGGTGGGCTACAGTCCATGGGGTCACAAAGAGTCAGACACAGCTGAGCGACTGAGTGACGACCTCTTTACAGCTTGACTTGCAGGAGTCTGAATGTCTCTTTAGATGCTGTAGCCCTAATTATCTTTTCAGATTACTGAAGCACCAGCCTGAGGGGAGAGATTCAAATTAAGCCACAAAAGGACTAAGCATAGCAGTGTTTTTATTCAGAGGAATCATTCTTTTATGGACAGAAGAGAAAGTGAAATTATATATTTTGAGTTTAATACAATGAAAGGAAGGACAGGTTGGGGAAAAGTTTAGGAAAATGAGACCAAAATATCAGGCAAGAGAAGGACCACTTGCTGGGATGAATAATGGGAGGCACTATCTTGGTTGACCTGCTCTAAACTTGCTCTAAATCTGTGGAGATTTTTTCCACATAGTAGAAAATACCACCTTTGTCAAAAATATCCGCACTTTAGGCCTTCAAGTCCAGTGCAAAACATAAACAACTCCTACTAAAGGGGATTTTTTATTATTCCACTGTGTTCACATGTTGCTATAAGTCCTTATTTATGAATCATAAGTGCACATGAAAAAACTATCTCCAAGGCTTTTCTTCAAAGGCTTATTTTAATCTGGGCTATCACATATCAATAAAAATAAAATTTTTTTAAATTTATATTCTATTAGAAGAAAAGTATGCTTTGAAAATGGCTTCAGTGAATATGGACTAAGCCAAGAAGTTCCATGCTACAGACAGACTAGAAGTTCATACAAGCCCCAAACCTGGTAGCTCCATCATTTTCTCTCTTGGATATCTTTTGACTAATGGCCCAAGAGCAGAGCAGAAGGAAATTACTATGAGAAGTATGTAAAATTGTTTACATCCTATAGAACATGTTTCAAGAGAGATGACTCATACTTTGGCACACAAAAGAACATCCCTTCTTTACCAAAAAGTCCAACTTTTTCTTTCACCTGACAGTTGTGATTTTTACTAACAGTTCACTTTTAGTCAATTTTTCAAGTCCCCCATATCTGGAAAAAATGGTCAAATACAGGATGAAATACATTCATTTTATTGCTGTTTTTCAACTTTATTGACTAGAAGCCTTTTGAGAGAATCTTAATTAAATCATATTTTGACTAACTAATACTTAAAATTATAATTAATAATTAAATAATATATTAGACAAAAAATGGTATCTTTATCCTTTTAACCTTATATCTGATCATTTCACACCAGAGACATGGATGGGGAGGTGGACGGAGAGACCAGAGATAGAGCACAGATTAGGAGATTCAAGTCAAGGCGCTAAACAAAAGGTAAGTGCATGCTCAGTCACTAAATCAGGTCTAACTCTTGGTGGTCCCATGGACTGTAGCCCACCAGGCTCCTGTATCCATGGGATTTTCCAGGCAAAAATGCCAGTGGGTTGCCACTGCCTCCTCCAGGGGATCTTTCCAACCTAGGGATTGAATTTGGGACTCCTGTATCTCCCAAATTAGTGGGCAGATACTTTACCACTGAGCCACCTGGGAAGCCTCCTAAACAAAAGCTAAGAGTTAGCTAATCTAGAAGATGTCAGAAGGTAGAAGCAGAGCATTGAAAGGTGGATAATCCCATAGGAGTCAAAGAACAACCCAGCAGAACTGATCTCAAAAAAGTAATGAGGAAGAAACCAGGAGCGAGATGATAAAAAGCAAACCTAACAGATGTCAGAAACTACATGAAGAGCCAGAAAGACTGAAAGTAGAATCAGAACATCTTGACACAATGGCAGTGTCAAGCCTCATCTATGCATAAGTCCCAGTTAACTTTACCAAGTGCAAATGAAAAACAAAGGATTAGAGATAAAACCTAACACTCAACTGGTTAAGTGTGGTCCAGGAGGAACAGCAACAAAACCATCACTGGATCAGCATCTAAGTGAACCACTAGAATGTCACAGCCAGACAAAATGAAAACCACAACCACAGAAGTAACCAAACATATCACATGGATCACAGCCTCGTCTAACTCAATGAAACTATGAGCCGTGCTGTGTAGGGCCACCCAAGATGGATGGGTCATGGTGGAATTCTGACAAAATGTGGTCCACTGGAGAAGGGTATGGCAAACCACTTCAGTATTCTTACCTTGAGAACCCCATGAACAGTATGAAAAGGCAAAAAGATACGACACTGAAAGATGAACTCACCAAGTCAGTAGGTGCCCAATATGCTACATATTGAATATGAAAAGCAGAGAAATAGCTCCAGAAGGAATGAAGAATCTGAGCCAAAGCGAAAACAACAGCACATGCTAGTAAAGTAATGCTGAAAATTCTCCAAGCCAGGCTTCAGCAATACGTGAACCGTGAACTTCCAGATGTTCAAGCTGGTTTTAGAAAAGGCAGAGGAACCAGAGATCAAATTGCCAACATCTGCTGGATCATCGAAAAAGCAAGAGAGTTCCAGAAAAACATCTATTTCTGCTTTATTGACTGTACCAAAGCCTTTGACTGTGTGGATCACAATAAACTGTGGATAATTCTGAAAGAGATGGGAATACCAGACCACCTGACCTGCCTCTTGAGAAATCTGTATGTGGGTCAGGAAGCAACAGTTAGAACTGGACAACAGACTGGTTCCAAATAGGAAAAGGAGTATGTCAAGGCTGTATATTGTCACCCTGCTTATTTAACTTCTATGCAGAGTACATCATGAGAAAGGCTGGGCTGGAAGAAGCACAAGCTGGAATCAAGATTGCTGGGAGAAATATCAATAACCTCAGATATGCAGATGACACCACCCTTATGGCAGAAAGTGAAGAGGAACTAAAAAGCCTCTTGATGAAGGTGAAAGAGGAGAGTGAAAAAGTTGGCTTAGAGCTCAACATTCAGAAAACGAAGATCATGGCATCCAGCCCCATCACTTCATGGGAAATAGGTGGGGAAACAGTGGAAACAGTGTCAGGCTTTATTTTGGGAGGCTCCAAAATCACTGCAGATGGTGACTGCAGCCATGAAATTAAAAGATGCTTACTCCTTGGAAGAAAAGCTATGACCAACCTAGATAGCATATTCAAAAGCAGAGACATTACTTTGCCAACAAAGGTCCATCTAGTCAAGGCTATGGTTTTCCCAGTGGTCACGTATGGATGTGAGAATTGGACTGTGAAGAAGGCTGAGCACCGAAGAATTGATGCTTTTGAACTGTGATGTTGCAGAAGACTCTTGAGAGTCCTTTGGACTGCAAGGAGATCCAACCAGTCCATTCTGAAGGAGATCAGCCCTGGGATTTCTTTGGAAGGAATGATGCTAAAGCTGAAACTCCAGTACTTTGGCCACTTCATTTGAAGAGTTGACTCATTGGAAAAGACTCTGATGCTGGGAGGGATTGGGGGCAGGAGGAGAAGGGGATGACAGAGGATGAGATAGTTGGATGGCATCACTGACTCGATGGACGTGAGTCTGAGTGAACTCTGGGAGTTGGTGATGGACAAGGAGGCCTGGCGTGCTGTGATTCGTGGGGTCGCAAAGAGTCGGACATGACTGAGTGACTGAACTGAACTGTGGATGTGTCTGGTGGTGGAAGTAAAGTCAGGTGCTGTAAAGAACAATATTGCATAGGAACCTGGAATGTTAGGTCCATGAATCAAAGTAAGTTGGAAGTGGTCAAACAGGAATTGGCAAGAGTGAACATCTACATTTTAGTGAACTAAAATGGACCAGAATGGCCAAATTTAATTCAGATGATCACTGCCTGCCATACAATGTTATGAACCTCTGTCCACAGATCTTCAGGCATTCTGTCTATAAGATCTAATTCCTTAAGTCTATTTATCTATTTGTATAATCATAAGAGTGTAATCACATCTACTACTATGGGCAAGAATCCCTTAGAAAAATGGAGTAGCTCTCATAGTCAACAAGAGTCCCAAATGTAGTACTTAAGTGCAGTCTCAAAAACGACAGAATGATATCAGTTTGCTTCCAAGGTGAACCATTCAACATCACAGTAATCCAAGTCTATGCCCCAACGACTAATGCCGAAGATGCTGAAGTTAAAAGGTTCTATGAAGACCTACAAGATCGTATAGAACTAACACCAAAATGAGATGTCCTTTTCATCACAGGGGACTGGAATGCAAAAGTAGGAAGTCATGAGATACCTGGAGTAACAGGCAAGTTTGGTCTTGAAGTACAAAATGAAGCAGAACAAAGCCTAACAGAGCTTTGCCAAGAGAACGCACTGGTCATAGCAAATACTCTCTTCCAACAACACAAGAGATGACTCTACACATGGACAACAACAGATGGTCAATACCAAAATCAAAACAATTATATTCTTGCAGATGAAGATGGAGAAGCTCTATACAGTCAGCAAAAACAAGACTGGGAGCTGCCTGTGGCTCAGATGATGAACTCCATATTATAAAATTCAGACTTAAATTGAAGAAAGTAGGTAAAACCACTAGGCCCTTCAGGTGGGCCAAATCCCTTATAATTATACAAATAGATAAATAGATTCAAGAAATTAGATCTGATAGACAGAGTGCCTGAAGATCTATGGACAGAGGTTCATAACACTGTATGGCAGGAGGTGATCAAAACCATCTCTAAGAAAAAGAAATGCAAAAAGTCAAACTGGTTGTCTGAGGAGGCCTTACCACTAGCTGAGAAAAGAAGAGAAATGAAAGGTAAAGGAGAAAAGGAAAGATATATTCATCTGAATGCAGAGTTCCAGAGAATAGCAAGGAGAGATAAGAAAGTCTTCCTAAGTGAACAATATGAAGAATAGAGGAAAACAGTACAATGGGAAAGACTAGAGATCTCTTCAAGAAAATTAGTGATAACAAGGGAACATTTCATGCAAAGATGGGAACAATAAAAGACAGAAACAGTATGGACCTAACAGAAGCAGAAGATATTAAGAAAAGGTGGCAAGAATACACAAAACTATACCAAAAAAAGATCTTAATGACCCAGATAACCACAATGGTGTGATCACTCACCTAGAGCCAGACATCTTGGAATACAAAGTCAAGTGGGCCTTAGGAAGCATCACTAAGAACAAGCTAATGGAGGTGATGGAATTCCAGCTGAGCTATTTCAAATCCTGAAAGATAATGCTGTTAAAGTGCTGCACTCAATATGCCAGCAAATTTGGAAAATTCAGCAGTGGCCACCAGACTGGAAAAGGTCAATTTTCATTCCAATCCCAAAGAAAGGCAATGCCAAAGAATGTTCCAACTACTGCACAGTTGCACTCATTTCACATGCTAGCAAAGTAATGCTCAAAATCCTCCAAGCAAGGCTCCAAGAGTACATGAACAGAGAACTTCCAGATATTCAAGACGGATTTAGAAAAAGCAGAGGACCAGAGATCAAATTGCCAACATCTACTGGATCATTGAAAAAGCATGAGAGTTCCAGAAAAACATCTACTTCTGCTTCATTAACTATACTAAAGCCTTTGACTGTGTGGATAACGGAGATGGAAATACCAGACTACCTTACTTGCCTCCTGAGAAATCTGTATGCAAGTCAAGAAGCAACAGTTAGAATTAGATGATGCAACAAGTTAGAACCAGTTAGAACAAAGGACTGGTTGCAAATTGGGAAAGGATTACGTCAAGGCTGTATATTGTCACCCTGCTTATTTAATTTATATGCAGAGTACATCATGAGAAATGCTGGGCTGAATGAAGCACAAGCTGGAATCAAGATTTCCAGGAGAAATATCAGTAACCTCAGATATGCAGATGACACCATCCTTATGGCAGAAAGTGAAGAGGAACTAAAGAGATTCTTGATGAAAGTGAAAGAGGAGAGTGAAAAACCTGGCTTGAAACTCAGCATTCAAAAATCAAAGATTGTGTCATCCAGTCCCATCACTTCACGGCAACTAGGTGAGGAAACAATGGAAACAGTGACAGACATTATTTTTTTGACTTCCAAAATCACTGCAGATGGTTTCTGCAGCCATGAAATAAAAGCTGTCAGTCCTTAGAAGAAATGCTTTGACCAACATAGACAGCATATTAAAAAGCAGAGACATTACTTTGACAACAAAGATCCATCTAGTCAAAGATATGGTTTTTTCCAGTAGTCATGTATGAATGTGAGAGTTGAACCATAAAGAAAGCTGAGCACTGAAAAATTGATGCTTTTGAGCTGTGGTATTGGAGAAGAGTCTTGAGAGTCCCTTGGACTTCAAGGAGATCAAACCAGTCAATCTTAAAGGAAATCAGTTCTGAAAATTCATTGGAAGGACTGATGCTGAAGCTGCAATACTTTGACCACCTGATAGGAAGAGTTGACTCATTAGAAAAGACCCTGATGCTGGGAAAGATTGAAGGTAGGAGAAGGGGATGACAGAGGATGAGATGGTTGGATGGCATCACCGATTCAATGGACATGAGTTTGAGCAAGCTCTGGGAGATGGTGAAGGATAGGGAAACCTAGTGTGCTACAATCCATGAGATTGCAAAGAGTCAGACATACTGAACGACTGAACAACAACAAGGAAGTCACTCTGTGACTTAGCCAATGAATGAGATAGAAAAATACAAACCTGTAACAGATTTCTTTTTTTTTTTAATACTTTTTTAAAATTTTATTTTATTTTTAAACTTTACATAATTGTATTAGTTTTGCCAAATATCAAAATGAATCCGCCAATGGTATACATGTGTTCCCCATCTTGAACCCTCCTCCCTCCTCCCTCCCCATACCATCCCTCTGGGTCATCCCAGTGCACTAGCCCCAAGCATCCAGTATCGTGCATCGAACCTGGACTGGCATCTCGTTTCATACATGATATTTTACATGTTTCAGTACCATTCTCCCAAATCTTCCCACCCTCTCCCTCTCCCATAGAGTCAAGCTACAGATATCTCTCGAGACTTTTCTGGAGGTTCAATTGTTAAGAATCTGCCTTGCAATGCAGGGGACACAGCTTCAATCCTGGTCCAGGAACTAAGATCCCCCATACCACAGAGCGAATAAGCTCGCCCGCCACAACTACTGAGCCTGTGCACCACAACCAGATAGTCCACGCACCACAATGAAAGATTCCACATGCCACAACCGAGACCTGACACAACCAAATACATATTTAAAAATAGAGCTACAGATATCTCTCCAATATCACAGAGCATCAGAGCTCCCAGCCTCAGTCCAATGCTCAATGATTTTTAATTTGTCCATCTAATCTGTTTGGTTACAGAATAACATCTATAGGTAAGAAGAGCGTTTTTCTATCATCAGCTCTTTTGGCTTCTGGCTGTCAACACATTTTAGCTTTATTTCATCTCCCATGCTCATGCTCAGTTGCCAAGTCATGTCCAGCTCTTTGCACTCCCACAGACTAGCCTGTCAGACTCCTCTGCGCACAGGATTTCCCAGGCAAGATACCTGAGTGGGTTGCCGTTTCCTCCTCTCCAGGCGATCTTTCCGACTCAGGGATTGAACTCACATCTCGTGTCTCCTGCACCGGCAGGCAGATTCTTTACCACTGATCCACCATATATACTTTATAGAGTAAAATCCTGCCCTCTAGTTACCTCTACCTCCTCTTTGGGATAAATGGCTAAGCCCTCAGGTAGTTTATAGTAAATTACTAAATTATGTACCCACAGTTGGAGAAAAAAGAGAGAAAGGGTGAGTATTCACTTTTGCTTTGGTTTCAGTTTCTTCCTCTGTAACTTATGAGGTCAGAGTGGGGTGGTCTCTGATCCCCTTCCCAGTCCTGGGCTGGAGCCAGCCCCTCCAGCTCTTGAGAGCTCACTGCGCTATGTCTTCCCAATTTGAAGTCCATGAATGAAATATTTACACCATGGAAACTGGCTAATGCTACAAATAAAGGCTTTTATATTTCTTTGTATAGAGGTAATTTACCAGTACATCACTATTTCTAGCTCTATTTAAGAAAAACATGAAGCTTAATAAGCTGCAAGCATGGGGATGTTTAATATCAGTGCACCACATAAGAAAGAGGTAAAATAATAAGTGTAGGTTAGTAGGCAGGACCTGAAGTCAAGAGAAAATAAACTGCTTAGTCTCACAATGATTATAAGTGAAAATAACAGAAGACTGTTTGTCAAGAATTAGATTTGGGCATAAATCTCTATCGATTGCTGCTTTACTGGTGGCCAACAAGTCCCCTATTCTCAAAATTACTGAAATACAACAGTGATGAAAAATGAGTCACTCAAAATTTTTCTCTTGGAGTTGCTTGAGAGACTTGCTTAAGAGACTTCCACACTTGTGGAATTATTACTATATCAGTAATAACAATACAATCACTCCCTTAACATGATTATTTGTTCAACAGAAATTTTGAACTTGGTTTCAAAATAAAATTCAAATTCCTAGTTAGCTTTTATCATCTTATATTGTACCTTCTCAATCCAATATTGTTTTGCTACGAACTGTATTTTCACCACAAATTTCTATCATAAACTCTAAGGTGATCCTGATGGGAATTCACTGCTTACTAAACATGTTACTCCTGACTCTGCACTTACGGTCTCCAACCCCATAACCATCTCTTTTGTGATATATGTAGGAAGAATAATAAGTGTTGCCTCTTCCTCTGGGATTTGCATCAGATTTAAAACAATAGAAGAAGAATGTATATGAACTATAAAAATAGACTAGTTAACTTTATTGTTTCTTTATTGGCCTAAAGAAAAAAATGTGAGAGAGGACTATTGCTTTTCCCAAAACAAGCAGGCAATAAAGAGAGTCTGCTATGGGTCAATAACATCCAAATGACAACAGAATGAGTCACACGAAGTGGTGTACCCTTAGAGGCAGTGAAGACACATCACAGCTACATTGGTGGAAGGCATAACTGCAAACAGAGTTTCAATAGTACAGAAATATATAAAATTCAGTGGCACAGTCCTATCTCAGGATAAAATGAGAAGTACACAGGAAATTAAATGTATAAATGAACTGTTACTCTTCTACATTTCCAGTGTTATTTATACAAAGAAAAGAAGAAGACAGAGCTGATAGTGAAAGGGAGCCTACTGCTGCTCTACACTGCAAGATGCCACCAGGGCCGGTGGAAACTTGCGTCTCATAAGCCTAAGTTCTAGGATTTTGTTAAATGGTCTGACATAATGTTAGCTTGCAGGCAACTATAAATATGTCTGTCTCTCGCAAAAGATTTTAATTACTTTGTCTATTTTATGTTTTTATTCCTTCTCATTTTCATTATTTTCCAGCTTTCACTTAATTCTGATAAGAACTATAGTCACCAAGACCTAGTGTTAAGATGTGTTAAGGAAAAAAACATTGACTTACAAATATTTTCACCTCAAATAGAAAGGATTATGGACTAATTTTAGGTCAGAGTAAATTAACCAAAAAAATTAAGTTTCTATGTGATCATGATAGCTATAATCTATCAAGTGCTTAGACTATTTCGAGCACTGTTAAATCCTGTCTCTGTATTATCTCATTTTACTCTCATTTCAGCCTTATATGGCACTACTAATATTATTCTCAGTTCACCAGATGAAGAAAACAAAAGGTCAAGCCAGGACTGAAATTCCAAAATCCTTTACAGATTATTTTTAAGGGATCAGGCTTTAAAAATTCTAAAGTTTACTGAATTTATTTAGTGCTTTTCATCTTTAGCCATAAACCTAAAGAAGTAGTTTTGATAAGCAGTCAAATTATTTTTAGGATCTTGGCTTACAGTAAAAATGTAGATTTCCAGTAATGTTAGCAGACCAAACATGGCTTATTTTAAGCATTTGTTTATTATTCATTCATCATTTTTCTTTTCATTCAATAAGTATGTATGATCAACTGCTATGCTCAGATCTCTGGTGGAAGCAAAGCAATAAAAAGCTGTTTTCCATAGCCATTTAAGATTTTAAAAACCAACTGTTTTAGCCAGTGGCACACCTAGCACATTGGATACCCAAAGTAGGTGATTTTTAATCCTCTTCTTATATATATAAAAAAGTTGTTCTCAGAAATAATCATGAAATGAGACCAATAATAAAAATGGCCAGAAAGGAAATATACAGAGTAAACATTTTCTCTGGATGAATTGTGCCCGTATACCCATATACAGATATAAAAAAAAAATTTTTTAATGTATTAGAGATATTGCAGAAAAATGTAAAAGAAATGGATTGATTTTTTAATTATGAAAGGTAGCAAAAGTATATCTACATAGGATTTTATTAAAGACATCAATAATATTACAGTTTTTCCTTTAAGCCTTAACTTCTGGATATTTTTCAACAATGTTGTCAAAATTGATCTTTTTTACATAGTCATCTTCAGCAGAGACAGGGTAACCAGATTAATTGATCTATCTTTGCTCAGAGTAATTCAAAAAGCACTTTATCTGAATTTTACTCTAAAAATATCTCCTTCACATGAAGTAACCGATATCAAATTATAGGAAAAGTATTAAAGTTAAGTTTGGCAGAGATTTATGAAATTCCATCTCAACAATAAAATGTTGCTCATGTCTTTGTTTCTTCAGAATTGATTCTAATAGCTTTCAAATACCTCTTTGGTCAAAATATTTCCACTAAAATATCTTTACTGGAAAAGTTTGCATTAATTTGTATTACACTTGGTAAACTTTTCCAAAGTTTATAATTGCTCAGGATTGTTTGTGTCTGATTTAAGTACAGTTTTTACTTTCTTCAACACATTTTAAACAGTGCGTTTGAAATAAATGATAGTCCAGTTGAAACAGAACAGGACTCTATGGTCCCCACCACCAGCATGTCCTCAGGCTGCCTTCTGTCTGTAGAAAGACTTCAGCTGACAAATAAGGTTAATCAGAGAAGTGGGAAAATGTAGACGCAAAAAGAGTCAAAGGAGACCAAATAATTATAGTCTAGTTATTAAGCACAGTCAAGGACTTTTAGTCCTTCTCAAGGGCTATAGATATTATTCTGAGCCACATCCTGTGAGCTATCCTATAGACACTGAAACCCCCACCATGTGGAAGAAGTTAACAACAGGATGACCAGACTGTAGCCAGAATAAAAACTGCAACAACTTCAAGAACTGGCCTCTAGAAATGGAAACAAGCTGACCCTGAAACTAAAGATTAACAGTACTTAAAACAATCAAGATGACACTGATCAGACCACTGGTGATCAATTTCAAGATGACATTAAGAGCTGACTGTGCTATTTCTGCATGTAGCCCCCTTCCTCAGCCTATAAAAGCTCTTTCCCACTGATTGTCAGTGGGTGGGGGATGTGGCCTTTGAACAGGCATCTGCCCTACCCTCTCCCCACCCTGGTTGCTGGTATCCAACATCGAGCAAACTTTCCTTTCCACCAACTTTGCCTCTTTAATGACTTTTGAGTGGTGAGCAGCCAGACCCCAATTTCAGTTGCACTTTTTGGCAACCAGTATGGGGCTGCTGAGGCTCCTGTGCGCTCACTCCCCTGGGTTTCCCAGAGTACAGTCATAGCCATGACAGCACATCTAGATGGTTGTAATGAGCTAGCTTCTTATGGCTAGCTAGCCCAGAGAAGGGGATTTGGGGGATGTTCCTAGCAGCTGCCAAAACCATTTGTTTTGGGGATCCTCCCTATTTCTCCCCTGCTCGTCACTAGCCACCAACTTATGCTCTCCCTTGGTGGGATGGAAACATGCATCTGGCTGAGCTGACAAGCTCCAAGACCGCATAAGTTCACCAGTGGGCACCCAGGCAAAGTTCTCTTTTGAGTACAAAGTGCTATGTGGGCATTGCTGTTAGTTGGTTCTGATGTGTGTCTAATACTGAGAATCACTTGTGAGCACTGAGGGTCATTGGGGTATTTTGCCAATTGGTTCTGATGTTTGTCTACCATTAAGGACCATTTATGTCAGAGAAGTGTTTGGGCTTCGTATCAGTCATCCTCTTGCAGAATTGTGACAGTTCTGTCTTCTGGTGTGTGAATGTGTATTCTATTTATGTGATTGGTGTTCTTGTTGCCTTTATAAAATGAGAAATTCAGGTTCAATTCATGAAGCTATTAAACTATGACCAAAGAAGAAGATTATTCTTTAGACTCTGGAAAAAATTGCTTAAGATGAAACTATTGAAAATGCCAAAAGTTCTTTTTTGCGTGTGCAGTTAGAGAAAACTAGCTTGATAAAATACTTTTTTTCAGAATTCTGATCCTGAGATAACAAAAACACCCTAGGAGAAAACTTGTAGTTAACTCTAATCATGTCCTTGAAATACAAACAGCCCACTTTGCCTGGGACCTCAGCTTTTGGTTAATTAGTAAAACTTCAAGCCAAGGGGGGAAAAAGGAAGGAAGAAAAAGAAGCCTTTTCAAATTGAATGTATAAATTTGATAATTCTGACTGTTATTCACAAAATAATAAGTTTAACTGCAATGCCTAATTCATGAAATATAAAAAAATGAAATAATAAGATCTCTGTTTGGATGGATGTATGTCTCAATATGTGTCTTTGGATAATATTGATGAGGTTAATTTATAAAGAGCTCTATTTAATTGTCTTTAAAAAGTAAGTGCTTTATAAGTCAAATTTAAATTTACTTACTTTTGTCTTCTTACAAGACCAAGAGGGAAACTAAAGATATTTGGATTTATTAAATACACATTGTACCATATTAAAGAGAAATTGTGCTATAAAGGAATATGTTCTTAAGTCTCCCAACAAGAAAATGCTGGTATAATATTCCAATCACTTGTTTCTTGGTTTTGTTGAAGTTTTCAAGGGTTAAAAATCATAATAAGCACAAATGGTAAGGGAGACATTTAGGTGTGTGAATCAAGTAGGATATATGTTGTCAGGGAGAGAAATTATAAAGAACAGAGATATTTTTGTTGAGGAAAAATGATGATTAACTTTGTCCTACAATTGGTTGTTTCTGGATGGGAAAAAGGGAAAACTTTGTATGGATCCAGAAAATGATTAAAAAAGTTTGTGAAAAAGGAACTTTGAGAAGGGAATTTTTACATTTTCAGGATTAAGATTATACTGAATTTAGTTAGGTAAAGAATTTTTTTAACAGTAAATTGATGCAAGACTAATTTGCTCTTTTTTCTCTCTGTTTAGAAAACAAAGTTTTCCTGGAATATTGATCCGCTTTTGATAACAGAGAATTCTAATGAGAAGGTATTATTTTGCTTCTAACCATAATTTTGACTCCAATGTTTAGGATGGAAGAAATTGTTTAATTAAGTTGTCACAGAGTATAACTACTCATGATGTATATCACTGCTGGCTTTAAGTTTACTGCTAAAAGCACATGTACAATGTTTGTGTGACAATTGGGTATAAATGATAAAACAGCCAGTCCACACTTTTGGTTACACAGTGACCAAAAAAACAAAAGTTGGCTGACTGCTTACTTGTGAAACAAATGGATATAGCTGAGTCTTCATGTGCTGGGAGACTAAGTGGAATTTCCCTCAAAGTATCTCCCATGTGGAACATAATGTTTATTAAAGAATGAGTAATATATGTGTTAGAACTAACACCCAAAAAAGACGTCCTTTTCATTATAGGGGACTGGAATGCAAAAGTAGGAAGTCAAGAAACACCTGGAATAACAGGCAAATTTGGCCTTGGAGTACGGAATGAAGCAGGGCAAAGACTAATAGAGTTTTGTCAAGAAAATGCACTGGTCATAACAAACACCCTCTTCCAACAACACAAGAGAAGACTCTATACATGGACATCACCAGATGGTCAACACTGAAATCAGACTGATTCTATTCTTTGCAGCCAAAGATGGAGAAGCTCTATACAGTCAGCAAAAACAAGACCAGGAGCTGACTGTGGCTCAGCCCATGAACACCTTATTGCCAAATTCAGACTTAAATTGAAGAAAGTAGGGAAAACCACTAGACCATTCACGTATGACCTAAATCAAATCCCTTATGATTATACAGTGGAAGTGAGAAATAGATTTAAGGGCCTAGATCTGATAGATAGAGTGCCTGATGAACTATGGAATGAGATTCGTGACATTGTACAGGAGACAGGGATCAAGACCATCCCCATGGAAAAGAAATGCAAAAAAGCAAAATGGCTGTCTGGGGAGGCCTTACAAATAGCTGTGAAAACAAGAGAAGTGAAAAGCAAAGGAGACAAGCGAAGATATAAACATCTGAATGCAGAGTTCCAAAGAATAGCAAGGAGAGATAAGAAAGCCTTCTTCAGCGATCACTGCAAAGAAATAGAAAAAACAACAGAATGGGAAAGACTCGAGATCTCTTCAAGAAAATCAGAGATACCAAAGGAATATTTCATGCAAAGATGGGCTCGATAAAGGACAGAAATGGTATGGACCTAATGGAAGCAGAAGATATTAAGAAGAGATGGCAAGAATACACAGAAGAACTGTACAAAAAAGATCTTCATAACCCAGATAATCACGATGGTGTGATCACTGACCTAGAACCAGACATCCTAGAATGTGAAGTCAAGTGGGCCTTAGAGAGCATCATTATGAACAAAGCTAGTGGAAGTGACAGAACTCCAGTTGAGCTATTCCAAATCCTAAAAGATGATGCTGTGAAAGTGCTGCACTCAATATGCCAGCAAATTTGGAAAACTCTGCAGTGGCCACAGGACTGGAAAAGGTCAGTTTTAATTCCAATCTCAAAGAAAGGCAATGCCAAAGAATGCTCAAACTACCACACAATTGCACTCATCTCACATGCTAGTAAAGTAACACTCAAAATTCTCCAAGCTCCAAGGCTTCAGTAATATGCAAACTATGAACTTCCTGATGTTCAAGCTGGTTTTAGAAAAGGCAGAGGAACCAGAGATCAAATTGCCAACATCCGCTGGATCATCAAAAAAGCAAGAGAGTTTCAGAAAAACATCTATTTCTGCTTTATTGACTATGCCAAAGCCTTTGACTGTGTGGATCACAATAAACTGTGGACAATTCTGAAAGAGATGGGAATACCAGACCACCTGACCTGCCTCTTGAGAAATCTGTATGCAGGTCAGGAAGCAACAGTTAGAACTGGACATGGAACAACAGACTGGTTCCAAATAGGAAAAGGAGTACGTCAAGGCTGTATATTGTCACCCTGCTTATTTAACTTATATGCAGAGTACATCATGAGAAACACTGGACTGGAAGAAACACAAGCTGGAATCAAGGTTGCTGGGAGAAGTATAAATAACCTCAGATATGCAGATGACACCACCCTAATGGCAGAAAGTGAAGAGGGACTAGAAAGCCTCTTGATGAAAGTGAAAGTGGAGAGTGAAAAAGTTGGCTTAAAGCTCAACATTCAGAAAACAAAGATCATGGCATTCGGTCCCATCACTTCATGGGAAATAGATGGGGAAACAGTGGAAACAGTGTCAGACTTTAATTTTTGGGCTCCAAAATCACTGCAGATGGTGACTGCAGCCATGAAATTAAAAGACACTTACTCCTTGGAAGGAAAGTTATGACCAACCTAGATAGCATATTCAAAAGCAGAGACATTACTTTGCCAACAAAGGTTCATCTAGTCAAGGCTATGGTTTTTCCTGTGGTCATGTATGGAAGTGAGCGTTGGACTGTGAAGAAAGCTGAGTGCCGAAGAATTGATGCTTTTGAACTGTGGTGTTGGAGAAGACTCTTGAGAGTCCCTTGGACTACAAGGAGATCCAACCAGTCCATTTTAAGGAGATCAGACCTGGGATTTCTTTGGAAGGAATGATGCTAAAGCTGAAACTCCAGTACTTTGGCCACCTCATGCAAAGAGTTGACTCATTGGAAAAGACTCTGCTGCTCGGAGGGACTGGGGGCAAGAGGAGAAGGGGACGACAGAGGATGAGATAGCTGGATAGCATCACTGACTCGATGGACGGGACTCTGAGTGAACTCCAGGAGTTGGTGATGGACATGGAGGCCTGGCGTGCTGCGATTCATGGGGTCGCAAAGAGTTGGACACGACTGAGCGACTGATCTGATCTGATGTATAAAATATATGTATAAACACAAACACATACTCTCTCTCTCTCTCTCTCTATATATATATACAAATACACATGATATATACATGTATACATGTATAATATGTATAGATATGTAAATAATTAAAACTCATCAGTAGCATAGCAATTCTTTAGGAGTTAAGCCAATTATTTAGGAGTTAAGAGGTGTTAGGACTGATATTGCTTAGCATTGCTGGAACATGGTAATAATTAAAAGCAAGCTGACTTTTAGCACGTTATTATTGTTTTAAATTATCTATGGAAAATGTCAAATATAGTGCCTGACTGCCCCTAAGGACAACTGCCCTGTCCCACACTTGCCAATTTCCACTGGTTTGAGCCAAAGGGATTCAGTCAGTTAATTTATTAAAAAATAATAATGTTTAAAGTACTAGTCAATTAAAAAACAGTGGCTACCTAATCTTTCAACCATATTGTGTTCCCCACACTATTCAGGTCAGATCAGATCAGATCAGTTGCTCAGTCGTGTCCAACTCTTTGTGATCCCATGAATCACAGCACGCCAGGCCTCCCTGTCCATCACCAACTCCCGGAGTTCACTCAGACTCACGTCCATCGAGTCAGTGATGCCATCCAGCCATCTCAGCCTCTGTCGTCCCCTTCTCCTCCTGCCCCCAATCCCTCCCAGCAGCAGAGTCTTTTCCAACGAGTCAACTCTTCGCATGAGGTGGTCAAAGTACTGGAGTTTCAGCTTAAGCATCATTCCTTCCAAAGAAATCCCAGGGCTGATCTCCTTCAGAATGGACTGGTTGGATCTCCTTGCAGTCCAAGGGACTCTCAAGAGTCTTCTCCAACACCACAGTTCAAAAGCATCAATTCTTTGGTGCTCAGCTTTCTTCACAGTCCAACTCTCACATCCATACATGACCACAGGAAAAACCATTACTCCCAGCTATTTGAGACGATACAATGTTTAGAGTGCATGGATTGTATAATCTGGCAGATTGAGTTTGATTTCTGGCTCTGCTATTTTCTAGCTTTCTAACTGTGAGATTGTAAGCAAGTTAGCTACACCTTCCATTTTAACTTTTCAGCTTTAAAAAATAGTTGCCAGCATGACAAAACTTGCACACATAACAAATAAAAAGGCACTTTTACTCTTTTGGTGCTCATTCATCATAACTATCATGATTATCCCTTAGTCGTGGCCATGCACCGGCCATCTCCTACCAACTCTTAAATATTTCAAATTCCTTGGGCAGCAATTACTTGTGAAAAGTGATGGAATAAACATAGGGTTTATTTTATTTTCCTAAAGTGAAAGAAAGTTAAGTCGCTCAGTCATGTCCGACTCTTTGCAACCCCATGGACTGTAGCCTACCAGCCTCCTTTGTCCATGGGATTTTCCAGGCAAGAATACTGGAGTGGGGTGCCATTGCCTTCTCCAAGAGATCTTCCCAATCCAGGGACTAAACTCAGGTCTCCCGCATTGTAGGCAGACACTTTACCATCTGATCCGCCAGCGAACTTGTTAAGGAAGAAATTATTTTCCTAAGATACATTTAAAATTAATCATGATATCTTTCTTGCTAAAAATGTAGTTTCTTATAAACTATTTATATAAATGACCTACACTCACTGCCCCTTCTTTAGTACCCCAGAGTTTCATGCTTTCTTCCATTCTTCTAAAGGTCTCACTTATCAACAAAGATCAACTTGATGACCTTTGCTCATTCTCTCAGAAAGGGTTCAACAAATTCAGGGGCTGCAAAATCTGCCTGAGGCCTTCATTCACCCTTCAAAAGAAAACTGGAGCTCAGACTAGTGGAGCAATTTGTCTCACTAACTAGAGGATGGCCAGAGACACAGATCTGTTCCAAAGCAAGCCTTTTTTGCTCCCTTTTCATTACTAGTCAGTCGCTGCTCTGTGGCACTCTGGTGACTTCCTCCATTGCTAATTCTCCTCTCTCCCCCTAACACCGGGCATTTCTCATGCTTCCACATGATATCTCCTAATGAATCATATCTAAATTTATACTTAATAAGAATAAACTTGTGAAAAAATTCAAAAGTGTATAATAAGAGATCAATGAATTTATCATTTTAAAATATACCCACAGTTTGAAACTAAACATTTATGAAAGTATAATTTATCTTTTATATAAAGCCTGTACCTTGATATGAATTGTTCCAAACTGTAAAATAATGACTGGTAATCTAAATATGAATGTGGGAATATCTGGCTAATGAACATATAAAAATCACAATACAATTAATATATAGCTGTGTAACAGAATAATATAGCTAGGATCACATGACCTGTGTCATTATGTGTAAACCATTTCCATTTCTCAAACTCTACTCCATGAGACTAGTTTAATCACTTTCATTAATGACATAATAAAGCTTGCAAGATATGTGGATAAACATAGAAAATTTAAAAATTAGATGTATTTCCATCAACTTCTAATTTATCCTCAACATTTATTAATAATTTCTCTGATAGGTTTCCATTAACAGGGCATAAAAGAGAAGTACTGTTCATTCTTTTCATGCCCACCCACACAATCTACAGTCATTTGCAAAACGTATCCCCATCAAAACTTCTCCAGCACCACAATCCAATTTTCCCTGAAGCTTCATCTGCAGTCAGTTAATACGGAGTGTTTGGTTCTTTCCACAGAAAATGCTCTAGTTTTCTTCTAACTTCTTACTAAATTATATCATTCATACTGAAAAACCATACAAAACATGTGTTAGGTTGATGAATTTTTGAAAATAAAATACACTATATAAACAGAACAGTATGAAAAGTATGAAAAGGCACAGTATTAAACAATATGAAAAGGCAAAATGATATAACACTGAAAGATGAACTCCTCAGATGGGTAGGTGCCTAATATGCTACTGGAGAAGAGCAGAGAAATAACTCAGGAAAGAATGAAGAGGCTGAGCCAAAGCAAAAACAAACCCATTTATGGATGTGACTGGTGATGAAAGCAAAGTCCAATACTGTAAAGAACAATATTGCAAAGGAACCTGGAATGTTAGGTTCATGGATCAAGGTAAGTTCAATTCAGTTCAGTTCAGTCGCTCAGTCGTGTCCGACTCTTTGCGACCCCATGAATCACAGCACGCCAGGCCTCCCTGTCCATCACCAACTCCCGGAGTTCACTCAGACTCACATCCATCGAGTCAGTGATGCCATCCAGCCATCTCATCCTCTGTCGTCCCCTTCTCCTCCTGCCCCCAATCCCTCCCAGCATCAGAGTCTTTTCCAATGAGTCAACTCTTCGCATCAGGTGGCCAAAGTATTGGAGTTTCAGCTTCAGCCTGATTTCTTCCAAAGAACACCCAGGACTGATCTCCTTTAGAATGGACTGGTTGGATCTCCTTGCAGTCCAAGGGACTCTCAAGAGTCTTCTCCAACACCACAGTTCAAAAGCATCAATTCTTTGGTGCTCAGTTTTCTTCACAGTCCAACTCTCACATCCATACATGACTACTGGAAAAACCACAGCCTTGACTAGATGAACCTTTGTTGGCAAAGTAATGTCTCTGCTGTTGAATATGTTATCTAGGTTGGTCTTAACCTTTCTTCCAAGGAGTAAGCGTCTTTTAATTTCACGGCTGCAATCACCATCTGCAGTGACTTTGGAGCCCAAAAATTAAAGTCTGACACTGTTTCCACTGTTTCCCCATCTATTTCCCATGAAATGATGAGACCAGATGCCATGATCTTAGCTTTTTTCTGAATGTTGAGCTTTAAGCCAACTTTTTCACTCTCCTCTTTCATTTTCATCAAGAGGCTTTCTAGTTCCTCTTCACTTTCTGCCATAAGGGTGGTGTCATCTGCATATCCGAGGTTATTGATATTTCTCCCAGCCCAGCATTTCTCATGATGTACTCTGCATATAAGTTAAATAAGCAGGGTGACAATATACAGCCTTGACATACTCCTTTTCCTATTTGGAACCAGTCTGTTTTCCCATGTCCAGTTCTAACTGTTGCTTCCTGACCTGCATATAGGTTTCTGAAGGGGCAGGTCAGGTGGTCTGGTATTCCCATCTCTTTCAGAATTTTCCACAATTTATTGTGATCCACACAGTCAAAGGCTTTGGTACAGTCAATAAAGCAGAAATAGATGTTTTTCTGGAACTCTCTTGCTTTTTCCATGATCCAGCAGATGTTGGCAATTTGATCTCTGGTTCCTTTGCCTTTTCTAAAACCCAAGGTAAATTGGAAGTGGTCAAACAGGAGATGGCAAGAGTGAACATTGACATTTTTAGGAATCAGTGAACTAAAATGTACCAGAATGGCCAAATTTAATTCAGATGACCATTACATCCACTACTGTGGGCAAGAATCCCTTAAAAGAATTGGAGTAGCCATCACAGTCAACAAAAGAGACTGAAATGCAGTACTTGGGTGCAATTTCAAAAACAACAGAATGAAAACCACTAGACATTCAGCTATGACCTAAATCAAACCCATTACAATTACACAGTGGAAGTGACAAACAGATTGATGGGATTAGATCTGATAGAGTGCCTGAAGAACTACGGATGAGGTTTGTAACACTGTACAGGATGCTGTGATCAAAACCATCACCAAGAAAAAGAAATTCAAAAAGGCAAAATGGTTGTCTGAGGAGGCCTTAGAAATAGCTGAGGAAGGAAAAAAAAAGCAAAAGGCAAAGGAGAAAAGGAAAGATATATCCATCTGAATGCAGAGTTCCAAAGAATAGCAAGGAGAGATAAGACAGCTTTTCTCAGTGATCAGTGCAAAGAAATAGAGGAAAACAATAGATGGGAAAGACTAGAGATCTCTTCAAGAAAATTAGAGATACCAAGGGAACATTTCATGCAAAGATGGGAACAATAAAGAACAGAAATGGTATGGACCTAACAGAAGCAGAAGATATTAAGAAGAGGTGGCAAGAATACGCAGAAGAACTATACAAAAAAGAACTTAATGACCCAGATAACCACGATGGTGTGATCACTCACCTGGAGCTAGACATCCTGGAGTGTGAGTCAAGTGGGCCTTAGGAAGTATCACTACCAACAAAACTAGTAGAGGTGATGGAATTCCAGCTAAGCTATTTCAAATCCTCAAAGATGATGCTGTGAAAGTGCTGCACTCAATATGCCAGCAAATTTGGAAAACTCTGCAGTGGCCACAGGACTGGAAAAGGTCAGTTTTCATTCCAATCCCAAAGAAAGGTAATGCCAAAGAATGTTCAAACTACTCACACAGTTGAATTCATCTCACATGCTAGCAAAGTAATGCTAAAAATCCTTCACGCTAGTCTTCAACAGTACGTGAACAGGGAGCTTCCAGATGTTACAGCTGGATTTAGAAAAGGCAGAGGAACCAGAGATCAAATTGCCAACATCCACTGGATCATAGAAAAAACAAGAAAACTCAAGAAAACATCTACTTCTATTTCATTGACTATGCTAAAACCTTTGACTGTGTAGATCACAATAAACTGTGGAAAATTCTTCAAGAGATGGGAATACCAGACCACCTTACTTGCCTCCTGAGAAATTTGCATGCAGGTCAAGAAGCAACAGTTAGAACTGGACATGGAACAGCAGACTGGTTTCAAGTTGGGAAAGGAGAACATCAAAGCTGTATGTTGTCACCCTGCTTATTTAACTTATATGCAGAGTATATCATGCCAAATGCTGGGCTGGATGTAGCATAACCTGGAGTCAAGATTGTCAGGGGAAATACATATAACTTCAGATATGAAGACAATACCACGTTAATGGTGGAAAGCAAAGAGGAACTAAAGAGCCTCTTGATGAAAGTCAAAAAGGAGAGTGAAAATGCTGGCTTACTTAAAACTCAGCATTCAAAAACTGAAGATCATGACATCTGGTCCCATCATGTCATGACAAGTAGATGGCAGGTCAATGGAAACAGTGACAGATTTTATTTTCTTGTGCTCCAAAATCACTGCAGATGGTGACTGCAGCCATGATATTAAGATGCTTGGTCCTTGGAAGAATAGCTATGACAAACCTAGACAGCATATTAAAAAGCAGAGACATTATTTGCCAACAAAGGTCCATCTAGTCAAAGCTATGGTTTTTCCATTAGTCATGTATGGATGTGAGAGTTGGACCATAAAGAAAGCTGAGTGCCAAAGAATTGATGCTTTTGAACTGTGGTGTTGGAGAAGACTCTTGAGAGTCCCTTGGACTGCAAGGAGATCCAACCAGTCAATCCTAAAGGAAATTAGTCCTGAATAATCATTGGAAGGACTGATGCTGAAGCAGAAACCAGTACTTTGGCCCCTTCATGCAAAGAACTGACTAATTGGAAAAGACCCTGATGCTGGGAAAGATTGAAGGCAGGAGAAGAAGGGGACGACAGAGGATGAGATGGTTGGATGGCATCACCGACTCGAATGATACGAGTTTGAGCAAGCTCCGGAAGTTGGTGATTGACAGGGAACTCTGGTGTGCTGCAATCCATGTGGTTGCAAAGAGTCAGACATTACTGAGCAACTGAACTGAACTGATGTAACAAGAAACCACATAAAAATATGTTGCCATGCCTAGAATCTCCTCTCATGCTTCTTTTCCAAAGATAACCACTTTTTTTACTTTTAATACCTAATTTAGTTTTTCCTGTATCTAAACCTTAAATGGAATTGTACAATATGTACTCTTTTGTGTCTGCATTCTTTCATTCAACAGATCTTTGTGATATTTAGCCATATTATTGCATGTATTTTTGGTTCATTATTTATCATTGCTTAATAGCATTGGTAGGACTGATTTTCAAGCTGCAACTCCAATACTTTGGCCACCTGATATGAAGAGCTGACTCATCTGAAAAGACCCTGATGCTGGGAAAGATTGAGGGCAGCCGGAAAGGGGGACGACAGGGGATGAGATGGTTGGATGGCATCACCGACTCAATGGACATGGGTTTGGGTAGACTCCAGGAGCTGATGATGGACAGGGAGGCCTGGCATGCTGCAGTTCATGGGGTCGCAAAGAGTTGGACACGATTGAACGACTGAACTGAACTGAATAGCACTCCACACAATGTATTTATGCTTTCTACTTTTGAAGAACATTTGGTGATAGTTTAGTTTATTACAAAGCTTTTAAGAACATCCTTGTCTTTGATATATTATATGTTTGTACCTGTCTTTGATGAATATATGATATGTATAAATTGGTCAAGAAATTTAGTGTCTTAAAGTTTTTTTGTTTATCATCTATGAAAAAAAGAGTTTCACAAGATATAAGGTATTCAACCTAATCATTTTATAATTCTATAAAGATGACAAAGCTTCAGTCATCAACAAATTTATAGTAAGGGAAGATAGGATATATACTAAATAATAAATAATCATACCAATTTCTTGCAAATATACTCAGAAATACAGAGCTACAAGAAAAAATGGTGTACTATCATTATAGCTCAAGAGAAGAAAACCTTATTTTTGCTGGAAAAATCAGGGAACACTTCATGAATATAGTAGCATTTGAAATACAACTTGAAGAGGATAAAGTTCAGACAGGAGATGGAGGAGAAACACTGAAGCAGAGTGGATACAATAAGCTCAAGAATGGAAATGTAAGACAGTCTTATGGGAAAATGAGTCATCAAACATGACTGTAGCTTGGGATTTGTGAATGGAGGAAGGAGATAAGGTAATGGAGAGTAGGTAGAAGGTGCTTGGAATGCCAGAAGAATCAATAGTTATCTTAATTGAAAATGAAGTGTCATTGCAAATTATGGAAGAAAGTAGTGACATAACTATGGCAGAGATCTAAAGACTAACCTGATAACTCTAGAAACAAGGAATTGTGAAGGGGAGGGGTGTGGATTAAAAAACAAGTTTGAAAATATCATAACATTTTAGATGGGGAGAAAGGGTTTTGAAGTAAAAAGTCACAAAGAAAAGAGGAGAGAAATATGTAATTTTCTAAGGACATAACTGAAAGAACTTGATATTTGTTTTGTTACGGAAGATAAGAAGTAGGGAGGCATCAAAAATAACTGCGATTTCAAGTCTAAATGGCAAGAGAAGTAAAAGGACAGGGAAAAAATTTATGTTTTCCTTAATAACTATCAACACAGGATCTAGGCTTAAGCTGTTCATCTAAACAATATTTCTCAAAAAATATTATTGGAGACTTTAAATCTTTGTAGTTATTTGACACAAAGATTTCCACTATCAATTTAAAAAACAGTAAACAGCATATCATCCTCCTAAATATTTACATTTTACATAAACATGATAAAGTTCTAGGAAATAGTGTAGTGATATGTGTGTGTGTGTACATATGTGTGTATAAAATTATTAATTCTCATGGGCACTTATGTTGCAAGAGACAAAGTTTGGAGAGACAGGCACACATATGCTCCTGAACTTACTCTTACAAAGTAAGTTCATGGTGTAATAAATCTCTTTCAGGTAGATTAGTATCAGGTATTGGGAGGTCAGGGCTTCCCTGGTAGCTCAGTTGGTAAAGAATCTGTCTGCAATGTGGGAGACCTGTTTTTAATCCCTGGGTTGGGAAAATCCCCTGCAGGAGGGCATGGCAACCCACTCCAGTAATCTTGCCTGGAGAATCCCCATGGACAGAGGAGTCTAGCAGACTACAGACCATGGGGTCACAAAGTGTCAGACATGACTGAGCGACTAAGCACAGCACCAATCAGGAGGTCATCCAGGTGAACATATCTGAGGTGGGAAGATATCATCACTTTGCATACAGCTGAGATCTATAAATGTAAATTTAGGAATCTCCTAACAGAGTAGATCATTGAGATTATAAAAGGAGATGGTTTTCAAGGGACTGGAGAAATTAACAGGATGTGGAAACAACAAAAGTCTACATTTTAAAGACTAATGCATAGAAGGAAGAGAGACTGAACTATAACTTGACAGAGTAGAAAACCTAAGGGAAAATTGTTTCAGAATGAGGTCTTCAAGTTACTCAGTAAGTTATGGAGATGTCACCTAAACATTTTAGTCTAAGACAAGTCTTTTTTTTTAATATAAATTTATTAATTTTAATTGGAGGCTAATTACTTTACAATATTGTATTGATTTTGCCATACATCAACATGAATCTGCCACGGGTGTACACGTGTTCTCCATCCTGAACCCCCCTCCCAACCTCCCTCCCCATACCATCCCTCTGGGTCATCCAAGTGCACCAGCCCCAAGATTCCTGTATCATGCATCGAACCTGGACTGGCGATTCATTTCACATATGATATTATACATGTTTCAGTGCCATTCTCCCAAATCTTTCCACCCTCACCCTCTCCCACAGAGTCCAAAAGACTGTTCTATACATCTGTGTCTCTTTTGCTGTCTCACGTATAGGGTTATCGTTACCATCTTTCTAAATTCCATATATATGCGTTAGTATACTGTATTGGTGTTTTTCTTTCTGGCTTACTTCACTCTGTATAATAGGCTCCAGTTTCATCCACCTCATTAGAACTGATTCAAATGTATTCTTTTTAATGGCTGAGTAATACTCCATTGTGTATATGTACCACAACTTTCTTATCCATTTGTCTGCTGATGGACATATGGAATTTCAGATTCTTCTCTTGACATCTCAATATTTAAGGGGAAATTCAGATCTGATACTCCACTTGGAAGTCCTAAGGCCACTGTCTCAGATTTAAACTCACAGCTCTAAGGTGGCCTTAAATGTTCTAATGTTTATACTTGGAGGCAGAACACCTCAGGATAACACACTAATTGGCATAATGATTAGTTTTCTTGGTATACAGTAAATTCTTCTCACACAGAAAATGCTAGGCATTCTGGGGTCTGGCAGGAGAAGAGGAGGAAAGAAAATAGTGGTGGGTAAGAAGGAGCAACATTAATTTTTATCTAGACAAGTTGGGTAACTGGAGCTGAATTCCCAACTGGGCTAAAAAGAGAGAGAATAATGTGTTGGAAGGAAAGAAGAGTTAAGCAGAACAAATTATCCTGATTATACACACTAATCAAAATTATTCAGCTTCAGCAATTTAAATTCCACATGAGTTTGTCTAAAAAGTTTGTATATGGAATTAATAGGAATTTTTATATAAATTTTAGGTCAATGGTTATTTAGTAACAACAGCTGTTTAGATACTCAGAATGTACTCATGAAGTGTTTTCCATTGTTTAAATAAGCAAATATCAAGAAATAACGAATCCACTCTGGAAACGGAATATATTTTAAACAACTTGCATCTTTATCACCTCAGACGGTAAACGTCTGCCTGCAGTGTGGGTACCCAGGTTCAATCCCTGGGTTGGGAAGTTCCCCTGGAGAAGGAAATGGCAACCCACTCCAGTCCTTTTGCCTGGAAAATTCCATGGACTGAGGAGCCTGGTGGGCTACAGTCCATGGGGTCGCAGAGTCGGACACAACTTCACTTTCACTTTCACCACAAAACAAATGTCCTTTATTCAACTTTCCTAAATATTTGATTCTTAAGACAGAGAAAATAGCCTTACAAGTGCACTGTATTGCATGCCTAATAGAATGTAGCATTTATTATGTTGGTGCAAAAGTAATTGTGGCTTTTGGACTTTACGTGGTTGTGAATTTAAATGATTATAACTAGGCTCAAACACATCTTTATTAATCAAAATAGGAACTCTGACAATCAACACATTTTTGGCAATAAGAAATGAATTTGCTCATTCCTATAGCATAAAAAGCCACACTTCGAGATTCCACAAACTCTTGGAAAGCATTTTCTTCCTCCTGCTGGTTGTGGACTTGCTTTCCCTGCAAAAAGTTGTCAAAATGCTTGAAGACGTGGTCGTTGGTTGATGAGAGGTCAGATGAATAGGGAAGATGAGGCGAAACTTTGCAGCCCAATCTGTTCAACTTTTGAAGCGTTGGTTGTGTGATGTGTGGTCGGCCACTGTCGTGGAGAAGAACTGAGCCCGTTCTGTTGAGCAATGCCTGCTGCGAGTGTTGCAGTTTTCAGTGCATCTCATCGATTTGCTGAGCATAATTCTCAGATATAATGGTTTCACTGGGATTCAGAAAGTTGTAGTGAATCAGATCATCAGCAGACCACCAAACAGTGACCATGACCTCTTTTTTTTGGTGGAAATTTGGCTTTGGGAAGTGGCTTGGAGCTTCTTCTTGGTTCAGCCACTGAGCTGGTCATTGCTGGTTGTCGTATACAAACCACTTTTCATCACACATCACAATCCAATTGAGAAATGGTTCATGTTGTTGCAAAGAGTAAGAAAAGATGAAATTTCATAATGACAATTATTTTGATTTGTGGTCAGCTCATGAGGCACCCAGTTATTGAGCTTTTTCACCTTTCCAATTTGTTTCAAATGCTGTATGACCATAGAATGGTCAGCTGCTGAGTTCTTCAGTAACCTCTCATATAGTTATAGGAGGATTAGTTTCGATGACGGCTCTCAATTTGCTGTTGTCACCAGTCAATGGCCTCCCATTATGTTCCTCATCTTCAAGGCTCTCACCTTCTTTGCAAAACCTCTTGAACCACCACTGCACTATACATTTGTTAGCAGTTCCTGGGCCAAATGCATTGTTGATGCTGTGACTTGTCTCTTCTGCTTTATAACCCATTTTGAACTCAAATTTTAAAATTTGCTTGAATTTGCTTTTTGTCTACTAATAACAACATTACCATAGTCTAAAATAAATATAAAATAAACAGCAAGTTATAATAAGTCATTAGAAAAAACATAAAGCAAGAAAGGGGCCTGAAAATGATGTATAACATAACCACATTTATTAAGAATGTATTCCAATATCAAATGGCAAATTTCAACAATGCAAAAACTGCAATTACATTTGCACCGACCCAATATTTTTCCCTCCAAAAAAATAGATTTTTAGCACGTTTTAGAAAAGCTATCACAATAAAGTAAAATATCTTAAAATAACAAAACATGGAATATTTATGGCACTCAAGAATGATCTTTTTTCCCCTATACTATACAGTAGATTTTCATTAGTTGTCTATTTTATATATATCAATCCCAATTTCCCAGTTCTTTCCACCCTCCTCCCTGCCTTTATATCCACGTTTGCTATGTCTTCGTCTCTATTTCTGTTTTACAAACAGACTCATCTGTACTATTTTTTCTAGATTCCACATATATGCATTAACATATCAATATGATATCTGTTTTTCTCTTTCTGATTGTCTTCGTCCTGTAGGACACTGTCTAGGTCCATCCCCATCTCTGCAAGTGGCACCATTGTACAATCTGTACTACATTAAAGTTACTCTTAAAAATGCATTCCAATATACAGTAGGTACAGACAATGTTTGATTCCACTTATACAAGGTACTGCTGCTGCTGCTGCTGCTGCTGCTAGGTCGCTTCAGTCGTGTCCAACTCTGTGCGACCCCATAGACGGCAGCCCAGAAGGCTCCCCCATCCCTTCGACTCTCCAGGCAAGAACACTGGAGTGGGTTGCCATTTCCTTCTCCGATGCATGAAGTGAAAAGTGAAAGTGAAGTCGCTCAGTCGTGTCCGACTCTTCATGACTCCATGGACTGCAGACTACCAAACTCCTCCGTCCATGGGATTTTCCAGGCAAGAATACTGGAGTGGGGTGCCATCACCTTCTCCAATACAAGGTACTTAGAATAGTCAAATTCATGGAGTCAGAAAGTATATTGGTAGATGCCAGGGATGAGATGGGTGGGAGAAATTGGGACTTAGTGTTTCTTTGAACAGAGTTTCAGTTTAGGAAAGTGAAAAATTCAGGACATGGATGATGGTAAGAATTGTACAACAATGTGAATGTACTTAGTGCCAGCAAAATGCTTAAAAAAAGCATTGCCCTTAAATTCATGTTTAGTGAAATGTAGACTGTTTAATCTACAAATAACACCATTTTGAATAATACTGGCTTATGCTTGTGTGGAATCTCACGTCAAGGCCTTAAGAATTTTTTTTGTACATCCGTTATACCATCCTCTCACACAATATCCTTATGAAATAGAATGAAAACGATTTCATAGGTGAAGAAAAAAATTGACATTCAAGGGGTCACAATAAGTCAAAGGAAGAAACAGTGAGCAAGCATTTAAGTGTGGCTTCCATTATAGCTCGCACCTTCGTAACAAACAACGTTAGGAGAACTTAATGTGGATATCAAGGCAGTTATACAAGCATTCCTTGAGGTATAACTCATTCTCACTTGACAGTGTAGTCATCCAAATCATTTTTAAAAATTAGCTACTCACAATTATTTAATACACATGATACACATGAACATTCTCCTTTCTCGAGGTGAAGCAAGGGAAGACAGAGCACAAGTAAATGACTATGTGTTTTCTGAACCACATGATTTACTGTGAGAACTATACAGCTTTGACATGTCACATGGAAAGCCCTTACTAGGAATTTTAGGATATAAAATACTGTCTTTAGAAGAATTAAACAGGAGGGAATAGAAAGGTAAAGTTCAGATGGTTACTTTGAAAATGTTTCTAAACTGAAGAGATTTGTTTCTCCCATAATATAAACTTCATTTTGCTAGGTAGCAGAAAGAACCTTGCAGATAATGAAGCACAAGATGTGGGTAAAATGCAGCCAAATGTGTGTGTATAGTGATACCTGGGTGTGATAATCCGCACATGGTTCCCATCTGTTATTCCTTAATTTGCTCTCAGCTGTTTCAATAATGTGACATTGTTCATCACTTCTCAACCTTTTCAAAATATTTCTTTTCCTTTTTTTAAACTCACACCATCACAGTTATGTAATAGAACATTAACTATTCACTCAACAAGGCAACATTTTTTTTGCCTAAGTTTCTCTAAGAGTAGATAAAGTGTTAACTATGAAGATATTTCTTGGGGTCAGACTCTATTCTAAGTAACATGAATAAGAGAAGAAATAATTAAAGGAAGAAAACAAGACTACCTGAAAAATAAAATGAATTTCAGAAAAATAAAAGGGTCATTTTTTTTTTAAACTTTACAATATTGTATTAGTTTTGCCAAATATCGAAATGAATCTGCCACAGGTATACCTGTGTTCCCCATCCTGAACCCTCCTCCCTCCTCCCTCCCCACACCCTCCCTCTGGGTCGTCCCAGTGCACCAGCCCCAAGCATCCAGTATCGTGCATCGAACCTGGACTGGCGATTTGTTTCATACATGATATTATACATGTTTCAATGTTATTCTCCCAAATCTCCCCACCCTCTCCCTCTCCCACAGAGTCCATAAGACTGATCTATACATCAATGTCTCTTTTGCTGTCTCGTACACAGGGTTATTGTTACCATCCTTCTAAATTCCATATATATGCGTTAGTATACTGTATTGGTGTTTTTCCTTCTGGCTTACTTCACTCTGTATAATAGGTTCCAGTTTCATCCACCTCATTAGAACTGATTCAAATGCATTCTTTTTAATGGCTGAGTAATACTCCATTGTGTATATGTACCACTGCTTTCTTATCCATTCATCTGCTGATGGACATCTAGGTTGCTTCCATGTCCTGGCTATTATAAACAGTGCTGTGATGAACATTGGGGTACACGTGTCTCTTTCCCTTCTGGTTTCCTCAGTGTGAATGCCCAGCAGTGGGATTGCTGGATCATAAGGCAGTTCTATTTCCAGTTTTCTAAGGAATCTCCACATTGTTCTCCATAGTGGCTGTACTAGTTTGCATTCCCAAAAAGGGCCATTTTTTGAAAAAAATTTAGGCGAATAAAAATGTATAATTTGAAGCATTAATTTCTGGAGATTATTAATAAGCATCATATAGAAACAATACGATTTGGGTAATACTGGAGTAAAAAACTTGTTTTACTGCAAGAATTCTAATATTCCTTATAAATCTCTAAGAGGAGAATAAGTATGACAGGAAGAATTTTCCAAACTTATTCAATGGTTTTGTTCAGAGTATCCCTGGGGAATAGTGCTCTACAGCAAAATAGCATTTAGGAAATACTGAGCTCAGGAGTTTGATTCATCCGTTTTGTCAGTTTTAACAACAGACCAGGGCAGTGACAGAACATCTTTACAAAATAAATGTAGTATGGTCTTTGACTCACTAGCCCTAACCAAGCTCTCAGCTACAAGCCTTTTCCACATACAGAAGCTCAGTTCTATGCTGCTGCTGCTACTGCTAAGTCGCTTCAGTCGTGTCCGACTCTGTGCGACCCCATAGATGGCAGCCCACCAGGCTCCCCCGTCCCTGGGATTCTCCAGGCAAGAACACTGGAGTGGGTTGCCATTTCCTTCTCCAATTCATCAAAGTGAAAAGTGAAAGTGAAGTCGCTCAGACGTGTCCGACTCTTCGCGACCCCATGGACTGCAGCCCACCAGGTTCCTCCGTCCACGGGATTTTCCAGGCAAGAGTACTGGAGTGGGGTGCCATTGCCTTCTCCGCAGTTCTATGCTAGCCTTTCAGAAATTCTCCCTACTGGCAAAAATACTCTGCAACACTTCATGTGCCTTTGTATGCCCATGCCTTTGCTTATGCTGTGCCATCTTTTTTATGTCCTTTCTCTCTTCCACTTGCCTGTCAAAAAGCTAGTACTGCTCAGTGTTCAATTGTTCCTCCCTCTCCTGTCACCGTCCTTCATGTATGCTTCTCTTAAAGGCAGAAGTTTTCAAATGTGACTGTATTCCTAATGCATTAGGAATAATTACAGAGTTTTTAAAACACTTGTTCCTAAGTCTCATCCAGCAATTTTGATATAATAGGTGGGGATTTTTAATTCCCAAGTGACTGTAAAACAACCAAAGCTGAGAACCATCGCTTTCGAGTTCATGGTAATTTGTCTCTGTATTTTATAGACCTATATCCTAAAAAAAGGTGTAAGGTTTTTTACAGGAGAAACAGCCCTCTTCATATTCATAGGTCCCCTGTACTCACAGAAATTTTTGAATGAAAAAATAAAATATCATATGCCCTCGCCTATTCAGTTCTATAACAAAACAAAACAAGCTCATAGATAGAGAGCACAGATTGGTGGTTGCCAGAGGTGGGGAGGGGAAGAAATATATTGTTTTAAATAAAATTAATTACCAGTTTACTTAATTAACAACATTCATTTCACCTGAAAAAAATTATTTGGCTTATATTTCCAATGTTGATGCTAATCTCATTAAAAGGTTTTCCAAATTACTCTGCTTTTCCATTCCTATTGTATGTAAATTATATCATCAAGGAGAGTGGCTCCCAATCTAGCTATAAATTAGCAACAGACCTGGGAGCACGTAAAAATAATCAAAGCTTTCTACTTCCAGACCTACAGAAGCAGAATCTGAGGTTAGGACTTCAGAAGTTTGTTTTATTTTAGTTTAGTTCAGTTCAGTTTAGTTCAGTTTAGTTTTGTAAACAGTAATTCTAGTATCAATAGCAAACATTCATTCTATGAATCACTGATTTAAAAGAGGAATTTTATAATGTGCTGCTTTTATGAAAACATTTACTTATTATTGTACTGGTTTGGAGGGTCCAGTAATAGAAAACAATATAAATCTATCTCATAAAAAATAGATCCTTTTTAAAAGAATATAATCATAAATCCCTAGAGAAGACACATTATTGATGATACTTTATTATTCAAATGCAAGAGGAAGTATTATTTTATTTTACTATTTACAAGGCCTTTTTTCTAAGTCATAGTTTTAGTAGAACTGGAATAGAATTGCCCAAAATCATGTAATAAATTTTATTCAGCTTTTATTAAGATAACTAATTTTCTCAAGTCTGTTAGCATGACACAGTAAAAATCAATTCTCCAAAAGGAATTAGGAAAGTATAGGCCATCATTATGGGTTTAACAGCTCATGTTTTAGGCAATTAAGTGAAACTTTTTAAGTTTCTTTTTTTTTTTTTAATTTTTAAACCAGTAATTTCAGGCATGCTATAACCTGAAGTCAGGTGAGCCACATTTGGCCTATTAGCCATCTAATGGACAACTGGACTTCACTATTCTGTTAATATATACATATATATATCCTATTCTCCCTGGTCACTCAGATAACTTTAATAGAATCAAAGGAAATTCAAATTATTGTTGTCTCTTCAATGGTTGAACTATAGATGGACTAAAGGAAAGAAGAATCAGAAAGAATATACGTGCTTTCAGAGAGCATTAATTATATTAATCGACCCAGGCTTATGTGTTTCTTTTTATTAATGCCATCCACCCAATTCTGGGGTTGTCATGTAACTTTCTGATTTTTCCAACGGGAAGTAGAAAGATGACTGAATCAGAGCCTTGAAAAGTGTGAGTTTATGCTTCTTCTCATAGATTCCTGTTAGTACCATGAGAATATGTCCAGGTTAATCTGCTGAAGGGATAAAAGGGACACATGGAGGAAACCCAAGTTGTATGGATATAACCAAGGTCCTCCTAGACCAGCCAACTCACAGGAAACTCATCATCTGGCCACAGATGCATGAGAAAGCTCCATTGAAATCTATCAAGTTTGATACAGATTACCGAACCTCTTGGCTTAATCTGTAGACTCATGTCATTTTAAGTCGCTATGATTTGTGTGTGTGCTTAGTCAAGTCTGATGCTGTGTGACTCTGTGGATTACAGCCCACTAGGCTCCTCTGTCCATGGAATTTTCCAGACAAGAATATTGGAGTGGGTTGCCATTTCCTGCTCCAGGGGATCTTCCCAACTCAGGGATTGAACCTGCGTCTCCTGCATTGAAAGGCAGATTCTTTACCACTGTGCCACCTGAGAAGTCCATTAGGGAGATTTATAAACATTAAAACAGACACAATTGTCTTTAGTGTTTGAAAGGTTGTGCTGTTATAGACAGCATTTGGATCCTTCGAGTGCCAGTTCTACTAAGAGAGAAAAAAAGATTGTATTGATAGACAGATTTCCATTTGACAAAGTGCTTTCCAACAAGTCATAGATTTTCAAGGATAGGGCTATAGACATTGAATTCCCTGATTCTAGGATGATTCACGGAGAAGGCAATGGCACCCCACTCCAGTACTCTTGCCTGGAAAATCCCATGGGCGGAGGAGCCTGGTAGGGTGCAGTCCATGGTGTCGCTAAGAGTCAGACATGACTGAGCGACTTCACTTTCACTTTTCACTTTCATGCATTGGAGAAGGAAATGGCAACCCACTCCAGTGTTCTTGCCTGGAGAATCCCAGGGACAAGGGAGCCTGGTGGGCTGCTCTCTATGGGGTTGCACAGAGTCGGACACGACTGATGTGACTTAGCAGTAGCAGCAGCAGGATGATTCAAGATGGGGCTAAAATGAATCTATTTTATTCATTTAATCATTATATGTTTCTTCATCTAGCCCTTTAGTGCTACAGAATTATGTACATATTATCAGTACAAGTGTGTTGTAGATTATAGTGGCTTTCTTATTCTTTCACTGGCATTAGAAACAAGAGCCATGTGCCCATTCCTCTAGTCATCCTCTTGGATATAGTTGCCAGAATTCTCAGTCAAGATTTACCCCCATAATTCACCCTGAAAATGGAGACATAACCATTATGTGGACCTAAGGAAACAAATTATTCTTTGTGCTATCATTCATTCGTTTTAAAAGTCATCAGCTAACAGACTGCAGTTGGATTTTGTCTAGTCTATCAGTGTTTTTTAAAAATGTGAGACCAAATGCTTTTTGCTTTTCATCTATCACAGTTCCCAACATTTTCTATTTCAAACATTTATAATACTGACCTGGTTCTTTTAGGTATTTAAGTTTAAAGACTGGCTAAGTTCTTACTTTTCATACTGTTCACTGGGGTCTCAAGGCAAGAATACTGAAGTGGGTTGCCACTCCCTTCTCCAATGGACCATGTTTTGTCAGAACTCTCCACCATGACCCGTCCACTTTGGGTGGCCCTACATGGCAGGGCTCATAGTTTCATTGAGTTAGGAAAGGCTGTGGTCCAAGTGATTAGTTTGGTTAGTTTTCTGTGATTGTGGTTTTCATTCTGTTGACCCTCTGATGGATAAGGATAAGAAGCTTATGGAAGCTTCCTGATGGGAGAGACTGACTGAGGGGGAAACTGAGTCTTGTTCTGACAGGCAGGGCCATGCTCAGTAAATCTTTAATCCAATTTTCTGTTGATGGGCAGGGCTGTGCTCACTCCTTGTTGTTTGAAGTGAGGCCAAACTATGGTGGAGGTAATGAAGATAATGGCGACCTCCTTCAGAAGGTCCCATGCATGCACTGCTGCACTGAATGCTCCTGACCCTGCAGCAGGCCACCACTGGCGCACACTTCTGCCAAAGACTCCTGAACACTCGCAGGAAAGTCTGGGTCAGTCTCTTGTGGGGTCACTGCTCCCTTCTCCTGGGTCCTGGTGCACACAAGCTTTTTGTTTGTGCCTTCCAAGAGTCTGTTTCCCTAGTTCTGTGTAAGTTCTGGCAGCTCTATGGTGAAGTAATGGTGACCTCCTCCAAGAGGGCTTATGCCATAACCCACATCTGCTGCACCCAGAGCCCCTACCCCTGTGGCAGGCCACTGCTGACCCATACCTTGGCAGGAGACACTCAAATACAGTTCTGGCTCAGTCTCTGAACAGTATGAAAAAGCAAAAAGATAGGACACTGATAGATGAACTCCCTAGGTCAGTAGGTGCCTAATATGCTACTGGAGATTAGTGGAGAAATAACTCAAGAAAGAATGAAGGGATGGAGCCAAAACAAAAACAACACCCAGTTGTGGATATGACTGGTGATGAAAGTAAAGTCCCATGATGTAAACAGCAACACTGCATAGGAACCTGGAATGTTTGGTCCATGAATCAAGGCAAACTGGAAGTGGTCAAACAGGAGATGGCAAGAGTGAACGTTGAAATTCTAGGAATCAGTGAACTAAGATGAACTAGAATGGGTAAAATAAACTCAGATGACCATTCTGTCTGCTACTGTGGGCAAGAATCCCTTAGAAGAAATGGAGTAGCCATCATAGTCAACAAGAGAGTCCGAAATGCAGTACTTGGATGCAATCTCAAAAACAACAGAATGATCTCTGTTCGTTTCCAAGGCAAACCATTCAAAATTACAGTAGTCCAAGTCTATGCCCCAACCAGTAATGCTGAAGAAGCTGAAGTTGAATGGTTCTATGAAGAACTACAAGACCTTCTAGAACTAACACCCAAAAAGATGTCCTTTTCATTATGGGGGACTGGAATGAAAAAGTAGGAAGTTAATAAACACCTGAAATAACAGACAAGTTTGGCCTTGGAGTACAAAATGAAGCAGGGAAAATACTAATAGAGTTTTGCCAAGAGAATGCACTGGTCATAGCAAACACCCTCTTCCAACAAAACAAGAGACAACTCTGCACATGGACATCACCAGATGGTCAATACCAAACTCAGATTGATTATATTCTTTGCAGCCAAAGATGGAGAAGCTCTATACAACCAGCAAAAATAAGACCAGGAGCTGACTGTGGCTTGAACTCCTTATTGCCAAAGACTGAAATTGAATAAAGTAGGGAAAACCACTAGACCATTCAGATGTGACCTAAATCAAATCCCATTCCATTATACAGTGGAAGTGACAAATAGATTCAAGGCATTAGACCTGATAGAAAGCCTGAAGAAATATGAATGGAAGTTCATGACACTGTACAACAGGCAGTGATTAAGACCATCTCCAAGAAAAAGAAATGCAAAAAGGCAAAATGTTTGTCTTACAAATAGCTGAGAAAAGAAGAGAAGCTTAAGGCAAAGGAGAAAAGGAAAGATATACCCATTTGAATGCAGAGTTCCAAAGAACAGCAAGGAGAGATACGAAAGCCTTCCTCAGTGATCAGTGCAAAGAAATAGAGGAAAACAATAGAATGGGAAAGACTAGACATCTCTTCAAGAAAATTAGAGATACCAAGGGAATATTTCATGCAAAGATGGGAACAATAAAAGACAGAAACAGTATGGGCCTAACAGAAGCAGAAGATATTTAGAAGAGGTAGCAAGATTACACAGAAGAACTATACAAAAAATATCTTCATGACCCAGATAACCACAATGCTGTGATCACTCACCTAGAGCCAGACATCCAGGAATGCAAAGTCAAGTGGGCCTTAGGAAGCATTACTAAGAACAAAACTAGTGGAGGTGATGGAATTCCAATTGAGCTATTTCAAATCCTAAAAGACGATGCTGTGAAAGAGATGCACTCAATATGCCAGCAAATTTGGAAAACTCAGCAGTGGCCATCGGACTGGAAAAGGTCAGTTTTCATTCCAATCCCAAAGAAAGGCAATGCTAAAGAATGTTCAAACTACTGCACAATTGCACTCATCTCACACGCTAGCAAAGTAATGTTCAAAATTCTCCAAGCTAGGCTTCAATAGTACGTGAACAGTGAACTTCCAGATGTTCAAACTAGATTTAGAAAATGCAGAGGAACCAGAGATCAAATTGCCAACATCTATTGGATCACTGAAAAAGCAAGAGAGTTCCAAAAAAACATCTACTTCTGCTTTTTTTTTTAACTACGCCAAAGCCTTTGACTGTATGGATCATTCTTCAGGAGATGGGAATACCAGCCCATCTGACCTGCCTCATGAGAAATCTGTATACAGGTCAGAAAGCAGCAGTTAGAACTGTACATGGAACAACAGACTGGTTCCAAATTAGGAAAGGAGTATGTCAAGGCTGTATATTGTCACCTGCTTATTTAACTTACATGCAGAGTACATCATGAGAAATGCTGGGCTGATTGAAGCACATGCTGGAATCAAGATTGCTGGGAGAAATATCAATAACCTCAGATATGCAGATGACACCACCCTTATGGCAGAAAGTGAATAAAAACCAAAGAGCATCTTGATGAAAGTAAAAGAGGAGAGTGAAAAAGTTGGCTTAAAACTCAACATTCAGAATACTAAGATCATGGCATCTGGTCCCATCACTTCATGGGAACTAGATGAGGAAACAGTGGAAACAGTGGCAGACTTTATTTTGGGGGGCTCCAAAATCAGTGCAGATGGTCACTATAGCCATGTAATTAAAAGACGCTTGCTCCTTGGAAGATAAACTATGACCGTCCTAGACAGCATATTAAAAAGCAGAGACATTACTTTGCCAACAAAAGTCCATCTAGTCAAAGGTATGGCTTTTCCCATAGTCATGTGTGGATGTAAGAGTTGAACTATAAAGAAAGCTGAGCGCCAAAGAATTGATGATTTTGAACAGTGGTGTTGAAGAGTCCCTTGGACTGCAAGGAGATCCTACCAGTCCATCCTAAAGGAAATCAGTCCTGAATATTCATTAGAAGGACTGATGCTGAAGCTGAAACTCCAATACTTTGGCGACCTGATAGGAAGAGTCAACTCATTAGAAAAGACCCTGATGCTAGGAAAGATTGAAGGCAGGAGGAGAAGGGGATGTCAGAGGATGAAGTGGATGGATGGCATAACCAACTCAATGGACATGAGTTTGAGCAAGCTTCGGGAGTTGGTGATGGACAAGGAAGCCTGGCATGATGCAGTCCATGTGCTCTCAGAGAGTAGGACACAACTGTGCAATTGAACTGAACTGAAGTTCTTACTTATGACTCACATTCTATCAAAAGTTATAGGAAATACAGAGATTCAATACAGATTCTAGCCTCAGGAATCCTATGGTTTTGGAGAAGAGGTGATTTCCTTAGGTAACTATAATAGGTTGAAGTAAAACACACAGTGAAAGAGATACAGAGAAAATGAGATGGGTCACCGAATTAGAAACAATTGGATGCAGCTGGATTGTGAAGCCAATGCGTAATTAGTGGGCAGAGAAATTACAGACTTCTTTTTATGTTGTTTCTCAAAGACATCACCACTGGAATTATTATAAGCATTTGAAATCTTCATTAGAGATTCCCGACAAACAGGTGGTCCAGATTGTCACATGTCCCTGCTTTCATCCAAATTTTAATTTAATGATACAATTTAAAAAGTTACTTGACCTATTAGAATTTTCTTTTCATTCCTTAATTAGGACTTAGAAAATCACCACATTTGTATGTTGAAGATAAATTCCTATTGTTTTTTATTACCAGTGGTCTCTAAACAATTTATTGTAAGCTCTTTGATCCTTAAAAGTGTCAAATTAAATATTGATATTTTTAAAGCTGAAGTGATGATTTTCATAATAAAAGTCCAAGACTTTCAATGCCTACCAAACACTTGGTTAATGAATATATAATTAATATTTAAATATCTGTTTTGATTTAATAAACAATATGCCTAAAAATATCATCTTAAGATCCTAAAAGGTAGAGTCATCAAAATAGCAAAAATAGACACAAATTTGACTCAGAATTCACACTTCTTCATAACAAAAATATGACTCTAACAAAGCACGCTTGGGATGTTTCAAAGATAACTCTGGAAGCTTTATCATCTTTTCCTTCAAATGCACTGTAGACTTGCCCCTACACTTCAGCAGCTCCAATTCAGGAAATGTTGGATTTTGCTCAATTAAAGATCATGTCCAAGTGGACTTAATCAAATATATAAATAAACTGAAGTTTTCCCATGAGAACTATCAAAATTATGTCATGTCGAGTCACAGAACCAGAGACTAATGCAGACTTCTTTAACCTTCTTCTCTATAAACCAACAGGTCATTGTTAAGCTTACTATTATTTTTTCATTGCTATTATTATTATTTTTCATTGCTTTTTACCTGAACACTATAAGTAATAGGTGGATTATTTCAAATAAAAATTTTCAAGATGATATAAATCATAAAATTATCCCCACTAGACCATTTTACCTGCATAATCTTGATTTTCCTCATTTCAAACATTACAAACATTTGAATAGCAGTTTCTAAACAATACCAATATCCAAGATAAATGCAAACAGCACCAAACATCTCTAGCTTAGAAAATAGGACTTGCATAGCTCCCTAGTGAGAAGTGCTTTCTTATGTTTTATTTATTCCTTGTTCCTGGATCCATGTGTGTGTGTGTATGTTAGTCACTCATTCATGTCTAACTTTTTGCAACCCCATGGACTATAGCCCTCCAGGCTCCTTTGTCCATGGAATTTTCCAGGCAAGAATACTGGAGTGGATTGCCATTCCCTTCTCCAGGGGATCTTCCCAACCCAGGGACTGAACCTGGGTATCCTCTATTGCAGGCAGATTCTTTACCATCTAAGCTACCAGGGAAGTCCTATATCCAAAATTATTATTTATGAATTTAATACTTCCTCATGAAGTTGCCCTGAAGATTATATGCTTCTTTCTTGTCTAAAAATATGCTAAGATTCTAATGAATGGTAGCTCTTGGTATTAATTTTAATATCTACTGCTGCTGTTGCCACTAATTATAAGTTTATTGGAAATAATTCAAATTTTTGTAAATTGTGGATGAAGTAATACTATGGGAGTAGATTACTCATTGCCTGACTTCAAAATGTTTACCAAATTACAGTTTATTTGTGATGACCACTTAGAAATTAGAGCTACTTTTATCACAACTGGAAAAAAAAAGGCTCAACAAGGTCTAAGATGTTTTCTTGATAAATATTTCCTGCCTTACATTCAAATGTATTGTTGTTTTACTCTGACCTTCGTAATTTATTTTGAAGATCAGTTTGTAATTATTTCTTCCTTAAAAGTCACACAATGACTTCTGACTAGCAGCAACAGTATCTTGACAACAAAAATACTAATAAATGTCTGTTATAAAATATTTTTGTTCTATTAATTAGCATTGTGTCTGATAATGTCATAAACTTTAAATTCATATCACTATGTCTATTTTCCAAAAGTATTTTTCACTTTCATAGCAAGTAGAAATAAATGCAATTATTTTGTTCTATCAATTAATTGTCACTTACTTTAAAATTATCATTTATTAAAGAAAACCCTTGAGCCTAAATTTCCAGTATATGACCATATAACCATTGCAAGTCAATTCAATTTCCTTTTTCTCTCTTAAATAAATGAATTCACAATCACTTGTCTTAGAAACAAAAACTGGCAAAATATGTTCATATACATAAAGTTGTGGGAGAAGGCAATGGCACCCCACTCCAGTACTCTTGCCTGGAAAATCCCATGGACAGAGGAGCCTGGTGGGCGGCAGTCCATGGGGTCTCTAAGAGTCGGACATGACTGAAGCAACTTAGCAGTAGCAGCAGCATATAAAGTTGTATTAAGTTTTGGATTTGATTTACATAGAACTTTTTCTTAGGAGAAAATACATTTCATAAAAGAAAAGGTATTTAACATACTCTACTACTGCCATAGTTAATAAATTTTTTCTATGTAATTTTCACTCTGATAACTTTTTACTATATACCTTTCTATCTAAATCACACATTTTTGGGTGGGTGTGTATGTGTGTGTATTCAGTCATGTTTGACTCTTCTCGACCCCATGGACTGTAGCCCGCTAGGCTCCTCTGTCCATAGGATTTCCCAGGCAAGAATACTGGAGTGGGTTGCCATTTCCTCCTCCAGGGGATCTTCCCAACCCAGGATTTGAACCTGCATCTCCTGAGTCTCCTGCATTAGCAGGCAGATTCTTTACCACTGAGCCACCTGGGAAGCCCCAATATATTATACTACTTCACCAGTTAATTTTTTTATGTAATTTTCACTCTGATGACTTTGTACTAAAATTTCTGGCTAAAGTACACATTTTTTGTTGAGGAAGTGTTAAAAAGAAATTAAAGCATAGAATGTCAAAAACACATTTATGAGATGAAAACGCCAATATCGATAATGTATTAGCAATACAATTTCTTTAAATTTTGAAGTGAGTTTACACTTTATATTACTTGTTCCCATTTTCTATTATTCCCAAAACACTGAAGTAAATGGCTCTGAAACACTGAGTAGAAAACTGTCTAGAAAACTATTGTAAATTGGCAGAGTGGTCAGGTGTCCCACCTTATTACTGTTTAAAAATTTTTTTAGAAAATCAGTAATATTACTGATTACTTATTCCTATCTGAAAGTCAGGAATGTGGTGTCATCTGCAACTTCTGAACTAGCTTTGACACCGATGTTAACACTGAGCTTAAATGTGGGGCTAAATAAAAATGATTATACTCCAAAAGGTATACAATTTTAAATATTTAATAGATATTTTATGCTACTTCTCTATAAAGCATAGATCACAACCTTGAAATAAGAATTCAGACCCATCAATAGGGTACTAATCATCCCCATTCGGTACACAAACAAAATTAGGACTGCCTTTCTTTTCCTAGGCATCTCACTGCTTTCTACATCTCCATGTGAAGAGAATATGCCTGCCAAAAACACACTCAGAATTCCTCTGCTAACAGCCACTTGTAAAAATAAAACTCTGAAAAGGCATAAAGAGAAGAAACAGCATGTTCTAAATGCTGTGAAGAACCCAACATGATTTTCATTGGTCTTGGGCCCTGGCAGCCATTCGACCCGCACTTTACTGTCTCAGCTCCTGGATGCATGGACCAGTTCTCAGTACTGCGGCTGAGCAAGAACCAGTTGCATGATTTCATTTGTGGCTTTTTCGTGCTACTTCTAATGAAAAGTCACCACAAAAATAACATCCACTTTTGAACCCTGAAAGAGGTTCAAAAGCTTGTTGGTTCCAAAGAACACTAAATAAGGCTTAACATGTAAGAAAAAAGTTTCAATTTATTTTTTTAATTCATTTTTCCTACATACTTCCAGAAAGACTTTGAAGCAACAAACAGGAAAAAAAGATGCATATATACTAGAATTTGATAAAAAATAAAATATCAAATCAAGTGGGGGGAGATAATTATAACAAAAACCCAGACTTGTATATTTCGTAGCAGTGTAATTCAGGTAAGAATTATTTTCACTGATGCAGTTTTATTAGGAGAAATAGATTTTTCTTGGTATCAAAGCTTAAGATTGAGTAATATTCTGAGAATACAGAAAGTTCACTAAGCCATATGAGCATGCAGTAAGATGGAAGTATCTTCAGCAATTGTTTTACTGAAGTTAGACAAAGGTACTTCATCTGAAATGTTCTATAAATTGATGGATCTTTTTATATAAAGAGATTAATTGTAATTCCTAGAGATCAAACTCTGTGGTAACAGAAAAAGAAGTTTTTAAACGTCTAAAGAATGTGTGTATCAGAGAGCTCTACTATCAAGTGCTGATTCAAATCTTAGATTTTTAAAGATCTATACAAATTCATTTTCTAAGTGCTGAGGAACAAACAGTGTTGTTGACAGAAAACACATTAATATATGTTTTGTAATAGTGTTTCCTTCCTGGAAAATTATAAAGCCTAAAGTGTTTCTCTTGAATAAAGGGAGAGTGATTTCTCTGTACAAGTCTGAGCTGCAAGAACATCTGCAGAGTGACCCACAAAATGTGTCTGAGATGCATCATTTCTATATGTTCCAGGCTGAACAGTCTCATTTATCCCAAAGCAACATGCAAAACGTATGAAACATGCGCATACAGACTCCATCCTTGGCCAGAAAAGAAGCCTTGCCTTTGCTCCTCGCTTCACAGATCTGACATGAAAATGTGTATCTAAATTTTCCATGGAATACTTTTAAAACATGGATTTGATAACCTAACTGTGTGAAATGATTTGGGAATTGGCATTGTGGGAGACCAAGACATTCTTAGAGACAGTTTCTAAATAGCATATAAAGCTCCTCCCAGCCTTCCCAATAGCATACCAGCCATGGAATTTCAATATTCATCATCTCCTCTAAAACCTCTCAACTACTTTTTTACACTTGATGGATGATTTTTATTATTTGAAATTTAGGGAGATCATGCTGATGAAAAATTGACATTAATTCTGTCTCAAAAATGAAATTTAAAAGAAAATCTTTCTCTTAGCAGAAACTAAGACAACATTGTAAAACAACTGCCCTCCAATGAAAACTAATTAAAAAATTAGAAAATGAAGGAAATATAACATTAAAAAATAATAATAATATTTAAAATATTGCTCTTATCATTCTCAGTTCACTTAGGGGCCAGAATTAGTTTTCACTGAAATTTGTCTTTTCCATTATAATTTCCCAGGATGTTGTTATCTTCTTTTTGGTACCCATCACCTGCCTGTGTCATGGTTACCTAGATATACACTAGATGATATGCTTTGTAAGGGTAAGGTTGCTTTTTTGTTATTGTGTCTGGCCTCTCCAGTGGTGCATGCATACGTTGTGTCTGACTCTTTGTGACCCCACTAACTGTGACCCACTCTGTCCTTGGAATTTTCCAGGCAAGAATACTGGAGTGGGTTGCTGTCTCCTACTCCAGGGGATATTCCTCACCCAAGGATCAAACCCGCATCTCTTGCATTTCCTGAATTGGCAGGTGGATTCTTTACCACTGGCGGCCTCCCCAATGCCTTCCCCTAGATATGGTCATGTCTAATCGAGCACAGAATGACAGGTGAATTGAATTAAAGCTGTGGGTTCAATTGCAGAAGAAAGTAGCCTGTATATAGAAATTTGAATGGTGTCAATATGTCAGATGTTTCTTAAAAAAAAAAAAAAAAATTCTAGGCTGATTTCTTAAAGACTAAAATTTTAAATGAGTTTTTAATAAAAAATACCAAAGATATTTCACAAAATTTCTATTAAACTTGTAACTAGCACATATGAAACAATCTAGCACAGATTTGCTTACAGATTGAGAACAGGTGTGCAAATCTCTTAGGCAGTGGGGTGCACACATACTGTACATATTGAGAAGGAAAAGTCTGACCAGAAAAGGAAGCCTAGAAAGATGTCTCAGTGTGAAAGGCTGGACAGCTCAGGGGAAGGCTAAGGGAACAGGGGAGCTGGGAAAGGAGGCTAACAAAGAAAATAAAGTGGGACATGGGATAAGAGCCAAGGTGCCAAGAGAGACAGTATCAGTCGTTCAGTCATGTCCAGCTCTTTGTGACCGCATGGACTGGGTCTGTAGCCCACCAAGCTCTCTATCCATGGGATTCTCCAGGCAAGAATACTGGAGTGGGTTGCCATGCCTTTCTCCAGGGGATCTTCCTGACCCAGGGATAGAATCCAGGCCGCCTGCATTGCCGGCAGATTTTTTACTGCCACCAGAGTAAAAAATGGTGGCTCTCTAGTCTGAGCCACCAGAGAAGCCCAAAGATGCCAAAGTAAAGCTTAACCCATTTCTCAGCTTGCCCAAAAGCACAATTAGCTATTAGAAAGCCCATGCTGCATTTCACTAAAGAACAGCCTAAAACTTTCTCTGAGAAAGTATGTCTAGTCATTTGGATCTTTTAAGATACTCTCCACCCTTCTTTCCTTCATAACATTCATATCTTGATAAAAGCAAAGCCAGCTGTCAATATGCCAGTAGACCCATGATCCCACATCTGGCCTTAATCTGTTTTCATTCGGGAACCCATTTCAGCACTTGCTTGAAATAATTGCCTGGTAAACGTACATCCTCTTTGGTAGCTGTTTTCTCTTCTAGATCATCAGTATCATGAAACAATCATTTGAATTTACCAAACTGTATTCTAATCATCTGGACAAAGAATCCCACCTTCCACAAAGGATCTGCTCTTTATATGAAAGAGAAGCACACTTGAATTGCAATTCCCCTGAGAGTGGCACCTTAACACATAATTCGTCAGGAGCGGACAAGGATTTGGCATTAAAGCAGTGAGCGACCACCTGCAGGAACAGTTCCACCATGGAGTAACACACTTAGGTTGATGGCTGAGTGGATCTGATTTTATCCAATATGGCCCTGCCTGCCTGAACTTCTGTAGGTACCCTCTTTAAGTGATGTCTCAGTTTGGAATTGTCTGGGCAACTTTCATGCCTCCTTGAAGTCACACATGCACTTGGAAAGAAAATAGTAGTGAACTGCACAGGAACTGAAAGAACGTTTCCAGCGCCTGCCACAGGAAACACGGGAGGTGAACACACATTTTGGATTTTTGGTTTAATTTACAAATGCATATTTAAATAGACACATAATATTAAATGTGTAATGTAAATTTGAAAATATCTTCAAAAGATTTTAAAACAGATTTGAGCCAGCATTTTAAGCATTATGAAAGTATATTGATATTACTAGCAATATTTTAGTAATAATTAATTAATACATAAGAATGGAAACATTTTATATATAATTCTATTCCTTGAAGGCCCACTCATTATTTAACAACATACAATGTCAGGAATTTCATCCATAAACTTCTACAATCCTGTAGTTAATTCAAGATCAACAGCCAGTGACTACAACTTAACATTTAGTATTGTTAACATGTGATATCTTTGCTATATTTAAGATATTATTTGGGGGGAGGCCCAAATTTGATATATGGTTAACTTTAATTCCAAATTCTGGATTCTAAATTACATAACAGGTAACTAAAAAATCAAGACAGACGAAATTACAGTCTCTTACTGAAAGAGTCTCTTCCCCCCTCAAAATAAAACCTTAGCCCAATCTGTTATGCAAGATCTATATTCTGCCTGGCCAAAGATTCCACCCCAGTGCAAAATATCTCCTATTGCCCTGCTGTTTCCTTAACTGCTATACAGATACTCCTAAATTAGAGTAAAATGTACATAGTATAGTACAATAGCCATCAAGTTCAAATTTGTCTCCCCATACATTACTGCAAAGAAGCATAGCATTCACAGAACTAAAATACTACTTCTGAGAGAAATCAGTTGAAAGAACCACACATTTCCCATTTACAGGGCTATGCAACCACTAGAAACAGCAAGGGGTTGCATAATGTTTCAGAAGTTCTTCTAGTGCTATGTCACTGAACTACATGAAAAGCTAATATGTTTTTAAAATACATTTTGAAAAACTGATAAAAGCTTGTGCATAGGGTTTCAGAAAATAAAAAATAAAAGAACTCCTTCAGTATGCATGAAGTTACACTTTTGGCACAGTCTTTATTGCTTTGTTATAACTCAGTGCCAGAATTTACAAGTTAAGGATGAAAAAGAAATTATTTTTCCTGATAGCCCTGGAGCCATCTAGGATACATCATGACTTACCTAAAGATGGGTCTTTGGAGATGTTTCCTCCTGATTGTGACATGGTCATCCATTTAAAGGTGAAAGTTTAGCTTGTTCCTGGAAACCACTCCAGAAATCCAGGGAGAGAATGTGGAAGCTTATCCTGATCTATTGTCCTGCAAGGAGCCCAGAAGGCAAAAGTAGTTTCCTCTTTCTCTTTTTGGGTGCTGGGAGAAAACTTCCCTGCTCTCTGCCAGCTGAGCAATATGTCCATAGAGGCCACATAAGACAGGCACGATGGGGCACTCCCCCACAGAGCAGGGTGTGCAGAAACACCAAGAGTCACGTTGACATGGGCAAGAGAAGTGCACGGGACCCTCGGAAACGGAACAAAACAAACAGAAGCCTTCCTGCCCCTGTGGCACCCAGGTAGGAGCTCCCTAAGTTATCGCAGCCATGAGAGCACTCCTTCCACATGCTGGTCAAGCTCGGAAAAGCTAAGTCCCTCCCTGTCTTTAAAACAGCCCGTTCAGAGGCTCAACTTTTTTTCTTCAAAATAAAAGTTGTACAGCTGGTTCAGCAGTCCCATGTGAGTACCCTCAGAAAGTTTGTTCTGTTAAAATAAGAACTGTATACAAATTAATGAAGAGAGATGGGCTGAAGCTGCATGGCTGGCTTTGCTCTGAGAGATTATAATTATTTTACAATCTTGCTTTTATTCATGCTGGATGAAGTGTGGAGATAACTCATCATTTTTGGCACTCATAACCTAATAACCTACACTTGGCTAAAGTCAAAGATGCCATTTCAACTGATAGAAACCTTGTGAAGCTGGCCAGAGCTACAAAAGTTAGAAAAACAAAAATTGCTCAATTCCATCAGTGACACTGTACCCAAATGCAGCTTTTCAACTAAGAAGGGACACTGCAAAAAGATATGAAAACACACACACACACATCACATTTTTTTTTAGTTCCCAAAACTCCCTAGGAACCTAAGGTTTTTATATTATAAAATAAAATTTTAATTTATGAAAATAAAAAGGAAGAAAAGCAAGTTTAAGAGAGAAGTTGTAAATAACTGAAAATAAACATTAAAAATTGTTTTACTTGGAAGACAGACTCACACTGCAGGGACTTTTGTTCAAGTTACAAATAAGGTGAATCCTCATATTTTAATATAACATTCTGGAGACATTCTTGTATTTAAATCACTAAAAAATTTCTTCTCAATCAGTAATGTCATGAGATTCCAGGCTAGAGGTTTGTTATGAAAAAAAAAAAAATTCTCAAGTCATGATTAAATGTTTTAAAAGTACACGTGTTAAAAGGAACACACATGCTTTCACTGAATGATCCATAAAAATAAGATTTAAATGTCACAGAGGGCGATATTCTCTATATGATAGCAGTGTGTAGCTCTTAGCAGCCTCCAGATATGTCCACAGAAGCAAGAACACCTTTTTATTTTCCTCCCACAGGAGAGACACAGAAAAAGAGAATTAAAAATAAATCACTGATTACATTGAGCAGTTCTAATCCATGCTAGGAAATGGAATCAGTCTGAGAAAGCACTGAACTAAAAATAAAATAAATGGCTCTAGTCCTAGTTCTATTATGAATATGCTGGGCCATTGTGAGAAAATTTCTTGACTTATCTGAGCTCCAGTTTCTGTTTGTAAAATAAAGTTAAAACATTAGTTGAATTCTTTGTTCCTGTTCAGCTTTAGTCATTCCAACAGACTCTTTCTAAGTATGATTAGTCTGCTTCTTGCAGAGATGCTAGCATAGGCCTTATGGTACCTGATACTCAAAAAAATACATTTTTATTATGTGAAGTTATAAATAAAAAGGAAGATAATTGTATATTATATATTTATGGAGCTATTATGTATTAATATAATTGTGTATAAATCAAGGTTTTCTTCACCATCAATAAGCATTCAATCATAATTTGACATGTGTGCAATACTGCAGTTATATCCAGAGACCATCTACATGCAAACTGATACGCAGACCTTAGGGTAGTGGCTTCATTACAACCATATGCTTTTGCTTTCTTTGTATATGTAATAGCATATTATACAGATCTTCTAGAAAGATTTCTGCATTTACGGATGGCATTCGATTTCTGTACTCATGGTTTATCTATATCACTATTAATTTAGCATAATACCCCTGAGGAACAACTCAAGAGAAAAGCAAGCCTCTCAACTTTTAAAAAATAACTTTCACTTTGTCTACTTTTGATTTAGAAAAGTGTGATGACTTCTTCATTAACATGTTGGAAGGAACTCAACAAAATACTAATAAACATCTAGCCAAGGTACAATTCAAATAACAAGCAAGCATACAATCTTACTTGAGGCTCAAGCCTTGATTATTAACCACAGAATCTGAAAGCTACTAAACTAATTACAGAAAATCCATAACATCATTCTTTGCATTAGGTTCATATTCTTTTTGCTCTGAAGTTAAAGTAGAAAACTTAGATTCTCACTTACATCAAGCACTAAATTTATTTTAAAATCCAATCTTAAAACTTAAGGAGCCATAAGAAGATAATAGTAACTTAAATAGTCACTTGACACAAAAAAAAATAACTATTTCTTAAAAGTTTTTATTAACATTTTTTCAAACAGCATTTAAACTTAATATTGGAAGGAAAAGTTTGCTTTATTAACTTAATGTAGTATTCAGTAAGATGAAATAACCTCACTATTGTTGCTTAAATTGCAAAAATATAGTCTTCAACAGGACTATACTGTGAAAAATGCTAAAACTTATCATACATGCTATCTCCTAGTAAAATATGCTAAGTATAGTATATTTTGAATAGTTTTTCCAGGGGTTAGCTGTCAGAAATCATTTTTATATTTTTTCTATTAAGGTGAACTCTCAGTGTGACTTAGCCTAACACTTTTACCACTACTCTCTGCACACACACATACCCCCATACATATACAGGCACACTTTCCCCAACTCAGCACCGTTAGACTGTTATAATAGGTGCTCAATAAATATTTCTTAATTTATTAGAATTCTTAGCACAAAACACAGAACATATCCATCATAACCAACTCATTTTATATGATGAAAAACATGGGTCAACTTGCATGATTTTTCCAACCAAGTGGATACTAAGTATGTCATGGCATTTTGTGTGAAGCCTCATAGAAAATGATAAACTTTACTTTTTCTTGTTTTTTTATTGTAATAATCTATTCTTTGGCCCTGTTTGTAATATGCAAGAGCTAAACAACATGCAATAGTAGAAAAACCATATAGTACTGTGAATATGTCAGTCCAAGAACTGGAAAAATGAATGCAGCTACTGGTTATTACTTTACCACAGAACTCTAGTCAAATATCAGTCTGAGACAAAGTATGTGTGCTTTTTTTCCAATACAATTCAATTAAACACAATGATACAAGGTATATGTTTAAGTGAGTTTTTAAATTAAGTGGAGAAAGAGGAAGGAAGTACAAGAAAGAAATGATCAGATGGGATTCTAGACTTTCTAGTTGTATGCATATGATATGATTTAATTTAAAATTTTGTACAGGTTTCACACTGATGATGAAGCTAGTTGATGGATGGTATAGCTGGGATATGAACTCGGATGCCTTGTTCCTGAGCCCCTGCTTATACCCCTACTGAGTAGGGGTAAAATGTAGGCACTGGGTCCTTTCCTGGCTATCACTCACATTCTAAAGAGAAACAAAAGAAACTAACCCCTCTGATGAGTGCCTATTCTTCTTCTAATCCTCATCTGTACTTAAACATCACTGCATGACCTGTTATGTTTCCAATACTTACAAGAGCCAGCCCAAGAAATGGTCTATTGATATCGAGGTGAAATAATCAATGAATATGTTCTACAAAGATCTGAATGGAAACTCTTTTCCATTATAAACAGCCTTGAACTAATGTCAAGGAACACATATTTAAATCCCAACTTTAGCAGTGATTTCCTCTTGAGTTCTATGAATATCTGTTTCCTTACCAGCTAAAAGTAAGATGTCAGGCTAGATGACCACTAAGATCCTTTCCAGTCCTAACTTTTTGTGACTCTATGACTGACATATGTCAAGTTATTTAAACTTAGTGTCCAAGCAAGAATAAACTCTGTAATCATTTTTAGCTTTTCTTGACCACAACAAGGTCATGCATACCACCAGAATACTTTTCGTTACCACTGTTGTGAAATTAAAGCTAACATACTACTATTGAATGTGCAACTACATATTCATTTTTCTAATTAGGCAGTTTTCTTTCTTTCTATAGCTTCAACTGGGAACTAGTCTCACTTGAATGTGAGTTCCAGGAAGACAAAGGTTAGTGTCTGTTGTATTCCCTGAGCGCAATACATAAGAGGTATGAATGTGTGCTCAGTCACTTTAGTCAGGTCTGACTCTTTGCAACTCTATGGACGGTAGCCCACCAGGCCCCTCTGTCCATGGGATTCTCCAGGCAAGAATACTGGAGTGGGTTACCATGTCCTCCTCTAAGGATCTTCCCAACCCAAGAAACAAACCTCTCTCTGTCTCCTGCATTACAGGCAGATTCTTTACCACTGAGCCACTAGGGAAGCCCATGTAAAAGACAGTCATGGTTATTTAGTGAATGAATGAACACAAAGTGTAATTAGTGCTACCTCATTATATTCTTGTATACTCTTTTTCTAAAAACTTGATCATATCTGGTAAATGTTCAGTTTTATGTATTTCCTCCAACCCACTATTTTTCTTCAAAGAGGTATCTGAGTTTATAGACAGGTGGGCTTCTTTGACCTTTTAGCGGCAGAAAAAAGGTAGCCTCAAACCCAAACCAGCAAGTTCCCGCTCCCCTTTGTGTTCTCTGGAATCTGCAACAACGTCCTTTAACTGTCTGGTCACTTCACTCCCTGCTGGCATCTCCTGCTGAAATCTGTAGCTGGTCTGTTCAATTGGCTCAGCTTGGGAACGGTGGTCATCTCCTTCTCATTGTGCCCAATCTCAGCCTTCACTGCAAGACTCTGTCTCAGTCTTTCAACTTGGCTAACATTAACCCCTCTCACCACACTGCATGAGGCAAATGGATGCCTTTCGTCAAAAAGAAAGAAAGAAAATGACATTGTTCCCATTATGTTATGAAGCTTTCTTATTCATTCATTCCAGTGGGTACATAGTGAGGAACTATACCGCGATATTAACCATCTGCTCTATCTAGCCCTCACCCACCTATACTTCCATCTCGAAACCCTAGCACTTAGGTTAATTCTTCCCTAGCCATATTGACATTTTGTTCCTCAAACACTCCACACTCTTCCCTGCCTTTTCCCCATGTACTATTCCCTCTGCCCAAAATGTTCTTTCTCCTGCTCACTGCGCATATTAGCTGCAATCTCCCCGCCTCACAGAGGTGTCTCCTCTGGCAAGCCCATATGAATTTTATATACCTTCAGTACTCTGTTTCCCTCAAAGCAAGTATCATAGTTTGCATTATATTCGTTTATAAATCCATCTGTTCAATGAATGAATATGTTCTTTCTGCAGCATGCAATAAACTGAGGAAAAGATCAGAACATCTAACTGTTTCTGACTATCTTAAAAATAAATCCAGTCAAGTTACTCTGAAAATGTGTTTGTCCTCATGTGTGTCTGTAATAACCTAAAAAATAAACTCACTGATCTCTTGCAATGCTTCAAAACATTTTCTGATAATTACATATGTGTTTCATCTTAAAATATTTGTCATTATACTTCTTCAAATCAGAAACTCTACTTATCTGAGAATAAATACAATAGGAATATTAAAATTGACAAGGCAACTAAAAATCACTTTGGAAATGGTTCTCAATTTGACTAAGAAGTGTTTTTTGCCTTAGGGGCAAAAAGCACCTACCTAGCTAAGAGATTGAAATTAGATTTTCTTATCTTGTGTGTTAAACTTAACACTTATTGGTCATTTAGTCATATAAAAAATGTATCAGAATTATTTTCTAAAATTAATTAATAAAGAAGACCAGGTTTATAGCTTCAAGTGGCAAGGAAAAACTGTTCTTCAAATTGGCTAACCCTTTAGCCTGGTATAAGAACTGAGCCTTTTCACTTCAAATAGTAGGACAAATTCCTCTTTGTCATTGAAGTATACAAACAGGTCAACTAAAGTTTGATTGGTTCCACTTAGTACTCACACAAGTTCTGACAGCCTTTAGTGCTGGCAGTCATTCAACTTCCTTTAAATGAATGTGACATTCTGTGAAAATACCATCATCATCATCAACAACAACAAAGAGAATCATTTAAAAAATATTCTCACAGCCAATCACCAACACATCAATGTGTATCAAGCAACATCAAGTCTACTATAAAAGGAAATGGCTTTTGCATAGTGAGTAAACATAGTGAATAAACATTACAAAAAGAGATCTCCTTAATATAAAATGCTCTTGGAGTCAGAGGACTAAGAAAGAGATGGTGGGACAGAGGCTTGAAGGATGAATACATATCAACAAGCAGGCTAAGAGGAAAGGCAAGCAGGGTATTTTCATCCCTAAGCATGAGGCAGCAACACAGAATTTGGAGGGCATACGATGACTGCAGCAGTGTGGAGTAATTCCTATCACATTAGCCTGTAGAACCACAGACTCCACCATCACAAAACAAGAGTGGTCGCAGTTAGGAAAATAATGTGATATCACAGTTTAAAGGCATTTGAGTCAAAGGATTCCTTTACTCTCCAAATACATCAAAAATGTTATCTGCAATTTTTCAGTCAGTGAAAGTTGTCCAAAGGTAGTTAAACACCGAGGCTGGCTGAGTTTCCTTCTAGATCTGAAATTCATCACTAAATCATTAACTTAGCATCAGTACTGAGTCATCATTACCAGCTTTCCTCCATATTTTAAGCTTGGTTTCAACATGACTTTAAATCCAATTAGCAGTTTTTAAAAAATCTGTCTCAAGCTTCCAGTAATGCCTATGAATAAATGTGTGGAGTTACCACCAAGAAATGAATTGAATCAATGTCAGTAAGTGGAAAATTCCTAAATGCTAACCTATCGACTCTCCAAGATTTTAGAATTGGACAGAAATAGAGATAATCGTGACTTTGAATAGAAACAGCCACTCAGTTTGCCAAGCTTATAATAACATGTGTGGTGCGTTCTATATTTTGATAAATAACTCAAATGTATTTGCTTACACCTTTTTAAAATAAAAACTCTTATTTTATAATAAGTCCTGGGTGTTCATTGGAAGGACTGATGCTAAAGCTGAAACTCCAATTCTTGGCCACCTCATGCGAAGAGTTGACTCATTGGAAAAGACTCTGATGCTGGGAGGGATTGGGGGCAGGAGGAGAAGGGGACGACAGAGGATGAGATGGTTGGATGGCATCACCAACTCAATGGACATGGTTTGGGTGAACTCTGGGAGTTGGTGATGGACAGGGAAGCCTGGCATGCTGCGATTCATGGGGTTGCAAAGAGTCGGACACGACTGAGCGACTGAACTGAACTGAACTGATAGGCCATACATACTTTGTACCTTTACATCTATTCATTTCTCAAAAACCTCAGTCCAGCTTCAGCTTTTCTTTCTACTTCTGCTGACTTTCTTCTACTCCACATCCACTGAAATGATCTGTCCTTACCAATCTCATCTCTGGCTTAAATATCTTATTTTTCATATCAATACATCACTTCTATCAACTATTCCATGACATATTATACTTATCATAATTTATTTTTACATTCATTTAATTAAAATCTAAATTTAAATTCATAGAGGATTTAAACTGATCGCTGAATATTTTCCCAAGCCCAACACCAAACACACTTTCTACTGTATCACCTGACACAAGGTCTGATACCTTATCAAAATATTGGAAATGATATCTGTCTTAGAAATTCTGCATCTTTTCTAAAAATTATTAACTTCTATCAAGCTGTATAGTCATAAAATGCCAGTCTTCCCCCATCTATTCTTTTCTCCATCTAGCCCAGTGGAAAGTATAGAAGCAAGGGGGTTGGTATGTGTTTATCAATCATTTACTCTATGTTAGACAGAATACCTTACATGCACTATTTCAGTTAATTCTACACAGTATACCTAGAAAGCAGATTCTCTTACTTTCAAGGCACACTCAAGAAACTAGAGTTGAGAAAAACTATATATTTTTTCAGCCAAAGGTTGTATATCTTATATTTTACAGTAAAAGGGTTTAAATCCAGTTCTGTCTGATGCTGATATTTTAATTCTTACTAACACTGCCTCCTCATGATCACATTAGAATGTGTTTTAATAGCAGCCTTAAAGAAAAGGCATTTTAGTTTACTACCACAGTTTGAAAAACATAATACACTGACCATTTGAATTAGGTACAGCCCTAGAGAGAACACAGGCTTAATTTCAGAGACACATTAGCTTGCTTTGGGTCATTCTCACAATAGAGGCCTCACACATACATGGATAAGTGAACCCCAAAAAGCAGAAGAAATATAGAAAATTAAACATCAAGATCTTAAAGCTTAAGTTTTACTATTCTTTTCTGTATAATCTGTATTGAAGAAGAATGGATAAATAAAACTGGTCAAAATATCACTGAGAAACTAGGAGGGGAAAAAAAGCCAGATTAAATATATAAATGAAGTTGTGGTTCTATCCCCAATATACAGAATGGCTCTGCAATACTGAGATGTATGTATATAATGCAATCCTCTCTTTAAAATCATGTTCACAAGAAATCCAAATCATTAAAAAATTAATCCATTAATTAGAATTCCCTACCCTCTTTCAAAACAGCATTATTAGAAACTTAACTTTCACCGGAAAGTTGCATGGGTCATAGACTTGTAAAGTTCAGAGTTGCGTTACCTACCCTCTATATTCTACTACAAGGATAATATTGACAACTGCTGCTTCACTAAGAACATCCTATGAGCCAGGCACTTCTGAAGACTCTACAAAACTTACTACATTGAATTCTCCTGACAGCAACTTGGGATAGGAGTTGGATCTCTATTTTAGAGAAAGCTAATATTGCGCAACTGGGACTGGTCAAGCAAAGATTTAAGCCCAGGACCGCTCTCCTCCATCGCCCGTGCATTTAATGACTCCCTTGATCGGGGCTAATATGATTCACTGTGATTTCCTTTTCTCTGTTCCTCAAGGTCACTTTGTATTTTTTAATCTTCTCCCTCTCCTTTTGTTGCTGCTTCATGAACAATTCCCTTTTCCAATGATGAGCTCCAAGATCATCAGTTCTAACCTTCTTAAAATTGTGGCTGCTTGTGAATTCACTCTCCTCAGTTGTTCGACAAATACAGAACACTGTTATTGTTTTAAATGTACACATTGTCTCAGTATAAGAGCTCATGGACTTTTATTTTTGGCCTTGAGGTAATGAGTTACTTGTTATAAATAGAATCATAGACTCCTGGAATCCGAAGAAACTTTTGCCATTAAGTTTTTCACCTTCCAAACCTTTGCAGAATCCCTCTTGCTTTTCCTCTCAGAAAGGGCTTACAATGCCTCGGAGCTGGAAGAAGTGAATCTGCTGTTTCTTTGATCTCCATCTCCTAATATGAGAGTTTCATCTTGTTGAATGTTATTTCTGTTTCAAGATAGAGACTTTTGTATACTAACCTCTACACCTGGTACACAATCAAACAACAGTCTCTTCCAGCAACAAAGGGAAAACTGGCTGTGTTGGGAGTACAGAAAAGTAGTATTTAGTCTCAATGTAGTTATTGTTTATGCACATTGAAAATTTTTATTTTAGGTAAATTTTTTGCCTTTTATACACTACCTTTAAAGATAGCACAGCTTAATTTCACTAGCCAATGTGACAAAGGATGTACTAAAGGTTAAGAGAACAATGATTATTAAAACAGAGGCTCTTTCCTCAGGGAGCACAAGTTTAAATAACCCACTTTTAAAAGCAACTTCAATCCAATTCAATAAGTGATTTAATAAAATAAAAGGGACAGAAGAAACTCAGAAGGGGGAGAAATAAAGACTCGCAGAGGAATTTATTATATTTTAGCCAAGTTTTATCCAGTAAGTAGAAGTTCAGCAAGGAAGAAGTGTTTACTAGCAAGATGAAGTGAAGAAAGTCTAGGCAAAGGAAGATGAAAAACAATACAGAAGCATGAAATACCATAGTTTCACGAACTGGTAGGTATCTTGCTATGACTGAGGATATAGGTGTGAGGGAGAGTAGCAGGAAATAAAGCTGGAAAATCAACAAATGTCAAATTGTATGTGCCATATAGGGAGCTCAGACTATATCCAACAAGTAATGGGTAGTCACTGGTGGGCTATAGTCAGGGAAATGGCACCTTCAGCTTTTCAGTCTTGGAAAATCTTACTGATAAAACTGTGGGAGACATTTTTAGAAGAGTAAGTCCAGGTAGAGTGGTAGCAGTAAAAGGTCTGTGAGAGTAATCTTGGTAAGAGATGATAATGACCTAAAGTAAGGCAAAGACATAATTGGAAAAGAAAGAGCCTCTTCCAGATACTAACAGGTATAAAGCATTAAGTGAAGTGAAAGTGCCAGTTACTCAGTCATGTTTGACTCCTTGTGACCCCATGAACTGTGGCCCAACAGGCTCCTCTGTCCATGGAATTCTCCAGGCAAGAATACTGGAATGGGTTGCCATTCTCTTCTCCAGATGATATTGCCGACCCAGGGATCAAACCCAGTCTCCTGCATTGCAGGCAGATTCTTTACCATCTGAGCCACCAGGGAAGCCATAAAGCATAGGGCTTAGTGAATGATTTCATATACTGAATGAGAAAAGAGAGGATTTAAAGACAATATTTTCATTTCTGGCTTATTATCTAAGTGGATGGTAACACCACCATCTGGGAAGAACCAAATAGTAAAAAGAGCAATAATGAAGGTATAAAAAAGTATAATGAAAGTATAAAAAAGGAAAATAATACATAATGAAAGTATAAAATAATATAAATAATGAAAGTATAAAAAAGAAAAAAGTATAATCAAAAGTTCATTGATGGGGCATAATAAATTTGCAATACCAAAGGATGGCCCAAATGGAGATGTTTCACGGACAAGTAGATATTTAAATTACAGGGAGAGAGTAAAGAAATCAGTTATAGAGATAAAATATGCATGTGGAAGGTGGAGGTGTTGCTACCTAAGTATAAAACTATGAATGTGGATAATATTGCTCAGAGAGAACATGTAAGTTAGAGGAGTGAAGACTCAAGAATAAAACCTGACATACAGAGGGAAGCATATCCAGTGAAGATCTCAGAGACACTAGAAAGTTGGAGGGGAAGTTCGTCCTACAACAAAAGAGGAGGGAAGAGGGAGAGAAAGGTGTCACTAGTACCAAATGTGCAGAGCAATTAAAAAGAGAAAAAATTAAAACTTTAAAGAGAAGTGAAAAAAAATCAGAAATGCCTCTATCAAAGTTATCAACGTAAAAGTGACTGGTGGCCTTAACAAAAGCAGTTTCTATGCTGGAACAATCATATGTTCAGTAGACAAAAGTTCTTTAGTTTATTTTCTCTTTTTTAGCTTAAAACACCACTTTTAACAGACATTCCATTTTCATGTTTATTTGGCCCAGAGTCTCTTCTCTTCTGCAGATTTTTGTGCCCCGGTATCACACGGGCTTATTTAACAAAGTTTTCAGTATGCTTGAACACTGGGTAGTACCAGTCCTCCTTCAGTCTTTCCCCCTTCCCTCAAAATTTTTTTCAGTACATATACAAGTTATTCTCCTGCAAAAATGTATTCTTCCATATCATTTTTTCTTCTTTTATCAAATATAAAAAATTAAAGAGCCAGGAGCCAGTTTTTCATGATTGGAGAAGGGAACTCCACATATGGGAAAGTGAAAGACTAGAATATATTCTGTGATGTTGCAAAGAAGTTGGACACAGTGGTATGAACTATAGGTAGTAAATATAAGTCTAGCTATGTTCATTGAGGAGGCTGAGAAGCAATGAGACACCATTAACAATGAACATGACAATCACCTACATTGTGTTTCCTATATACCTCTCACTACTAAAAGAAATCAGAATTCCTTAAGAAACAGGCTGAATCTAGGGCTGGGGTAGGAAAGTACAAGATAAACCTATAAGGAAACATTCAAAGAATGCAGAGGACAGAAAAAAATAGGAAACAGCTTAAAGAGGCTACATTGATTAAATATGGGAAATTTGAGCACCAAAATAAATAATGATTATAATCTATTGTTACCCATTGAATAAAATAATAATTTTATATATATATATATATATATGTATATATTTTAGAGATAAAGAAAGTGATAAATGGAGCAAAATATAAACAATTTCTCCTGGAGTTCCTTGTACTATTCCTGCAATTTTTCTTAAACTTTAAAATCTTATGAAATGAAAAAAAAATGTTTAATATTGTTACAACTTTAATTTTTAAATCTGGATTGAAATCTTAGACTTTGAAAAAGCAAAGTACAATTGACTTTTCATTGTAATTTATAATTCAGCATTACCTTTAAATTTTGTATCTTACAATAAAATTTGCAGATCAAAACATAATATCATTTTTCAGAAGCAAGGTTAACTTCAGGAGAATGACACCTGTGTGTTATTTATGTTCATAATTATTTTGTAAAGGCAAATGATCAGTAGTAAACGAGTAATCTACTACCCTGGCTGAGTCATAAGCCCAACCAAATGTTCTCCCTTCATAAAGGTTTCCCTTAGCTCTTCAAGTAGGAATAATCGTCTAACTCTTAGCTTATATACCACTGTTTCTTTTAACTTTTCTGGAATATATAAAACCTTCTATCTTGGATAATAGTTATTTATATACATATTATCTTTGACAATGAGCTAAATAAAGCTCTTTAAATTTAGGTAGAATTCCAATTTGCTTAAAATCTTTCAGTGATTTCCAGATGCCCACAAGGTGTAAACTCTTTAACATCATATTATATAAAATGATACATTACATGGTATTATATGTTTCATATATAATACATATTGAATATTCCAGCTATATCTTTCAAAATCTGCCACCCGCTACTCATTACATAGATATACAACCATACTGAATTACTTTAATTTCACTTAGATCATTATGTTCTCTATAGAAATTTACAGTTTCTGAGTTCTTCAGTCTAGAATACACTTCCTTCAAATTCTCCCCTGAGCCATTTCCAGCTTACTGGTCAACTCTCAATGTGGATATCCCTTGCTTCTGAGAGCCTTCCCTGAGAACCAGCTCTGATGTGGATGTCCCTTCTCTGCTCATTGAACATCCTTACTTCCACTTCTTACTTCTAAGGAATCTACAACATAACTGCAATCTTTTTTTTTTTACTTCTTTTGGTCCACCACTAACTGTAACTTTCCTTTCTGATGCTGAAGAAATAACAAACATCTATCACTGCTTTGCATAAAATACATTAGCAATGACTAAATGCCTATCTGTACTGTACTTTTGCAAAATGCTACCTGTGAATTTTGAGTTTGGGGAGAAATCTTTCTCTCTTATTTCCTTGTTCTGTCCACTGGCAGGTCTGCAAGCAGTGACAGTTCAGTAGAAATGGGCACATCCAGCACCCAGATCTTGGCTTCTATATACCATCCTCTAATAAAAGAAACGTATCTATCTACCTATATATCTATCATCTACTCACACATACATGGATGCATATATAATTATATTTTCCTAGAGACTGGCTTCTGGAGAAGGCAATGGCACCCCACTCCAGTACTCTTGCCTGGAAAATCCCATGGACAGAGGAACCTGGTAGACTGCAGTCCATGGGGTCGCTAGGAGTCGGACACAACTGAGCGACTTCACTTTCACTTTTCATTTTCATGCACTGGAGAAGGAAATGGCAACCCACTCCAGTGTTCTTGCCTGGAGAATCCCAGGGACGGGGAAGCCTGGTGGGCTGCCATCTCTGGTGTCGCACAGAGTCGGACACGACTGAAGTGACTTAGCAGCAACAGAGATTGGCTTCAGTATTTAATTTAGTACTCATTCTTCTTTAGAAGAACAAGGGGGAAAGAGTGGAAAAGATAGCTAACCCTTTGGGGTTTAATATGCTAAATCAGTCCTGTGATACAAAAGTTAAACTTGGCATACCTTGGACCTGATCCAAAAACTTGTTTTTATTGGCTGTGGAAAATGGAATTTTAGACTACATTGGGTCACACTATAATTGTGTTCGGAAATGTATAACATGATATGTGAGCATCCAGTGCAATTAAATAATTTAAGTATATGCTGAAAAGTGAATGATTATATATTTCTCAACACTTGAGGCTAATGCAGATAAAAGGCAATGGAGTTTAACTTAAGACTATTTATTGAAGACATAGAAATACAAATATCTGAAAAAGACAATGAGGAAATATAAAGGAATTTCTTTCTAAATATAAAGACTTCAACCGAGTTGATAGAATGGTCTGAAGTCAATGTTTTATTGGTATAAAAACAACAGTAAAACAAATCAGAGTAAATAGTTTATGCCTTGAGCTATCTCCTCAAAATAAACATTCCATTTCCCATCTGACAGAGAATCAAATGACACTGTTTTGCTTCTAAACAAGGTTATTTTCCCTAGGGTCCATGAATGTTGGCGATTCCCTTCAGGAGAATTGAAACCTATAAATATTGTTTTAGCTGATCTGGGAGTTTAAAGGAAAATACCTTATGCCAATAAAAATCAAATTAGCTTCAATATGAAAGCTATACAAAAGAGGAAAGTCTATATTCTGGCAATATTAAGAGACAAAATACTGTAATTTAATACCATTACTTACATCAGTTTCTGCTAAGGGCAATAAGAGTTTAAACATTTCCTGTTTCATTCCTGCCCAATATTGTTGTTTTTTCCATTATTGCAGCTCAAAAATACTTGGGCTGTTTTAAAGATTAGCATGCTGGCATAAAATCACTCATGCCTCTTAAGAGTATTTTCTTTAACCCTCATCATGACTTAGTATTTTAAAATGTTTGATATGGTCAAAGGCCTTTACCATCAAAACAAAATTTCATCAAACCTTATTAGGCAATTAGTTATGATAGAAATGATAGCATGCTGGGACATGAATATTCAATATTTATCACTAATTCAAATGCTAATATCCAGGATAAAAGTACAAGTGTCATCCTAATTAAAATGCTAATATGCAAGATAAAAGTACAAATAAGTTTTTTTTCCATTCATTTCAGCTTAAATGATAATCTTGGCATCATGTTTATATCATCTCAACTTTTATTATTAATTTAGTAGAATAAACTAATTAAAAAGTAAAATGGTTAGCAACGGTTTCTCAGGAATATTTTATGCATCTTAAAAAGCTTACTAGATGAAAAGCATGCACTGATACCAAACCTCCCACCTGGAAAAAATTGTGGACCACTCCACTCTGTTAGCATACTGGTGACGTGAATATTCTCACAAGGTTCAGTTAACATAGGACAAAGATAAATTTATCTTAGCCACTGATCACATAAAGGCATGTTGTTTACTACAAATAAAATCAGGTCAAAGGGTGGAAAGAAATATTATTGACATTAAACATTTGTTAAATTAAGTACAGTCTCCCATTTTGGTTGAGAGTGCTTACTACAACATACCTTGTCTGAGACCAGCAATTGTTTGAAATGTCAGATTTAAGAACTGACAATCAATGTCCATTTACTGCAAAGCAAAGAGTAATTATTCAGACAGACAAACTGCTTTATGCATGGAAATGGAAGAATAAAAGTATAATTAATAAGTTCAGTGGTTTTGTTGTTTGTTTGCTAACTGACCCACATAACACATGTGAAATGTTAAGTTCAAATAATTAAATGTTTGAACAAATACTCTTCAGTTTAGTTCAGTTGCTCAGTTGTATCCAACTCTTTGTGACCCCATGAATTGCAGCACGCCAGGCCTCCCTGTCCATCACCAACTCCCAGAGTTCACCCAAACCCATGTCCATTGAGTCGGTGATGCCATCCAGCCATTTCATCCTCTGTCGTCCCCTTCTCCTCCTGCCCCCAATCCCTCCCAGCTTCAGAGTCTTTTCCAATGAGTCAATTCTTCGCATGAGGTGGCCAAAGTACTGCAGTTTCAGCTTTAGCATCATTCCTACCAAAGAAATCCCAGGGCTGATCTCCTTCAGAATGGACTGGTTGGATCTCCTTGCAGTCCAAGGGACTCTCAAGAGACTTCTCCAACACCACAGTTCAGAAGAATCAATTCTTCGGCGCTCAGCTTTCTTCACAGTCCAACTCTCACATCCATACAAGACCACTGGAAAAACCACAGCCTTGACTAGATGGACCTTTGTTGGCAAAGTAATGTCTCTGCTTTTGAATATGCTATCTAGTTTGGTCACAACTTTTCTTCCAAGGAGTACTATTATGTACCTTTAAATGATACCTTCTTTGATACAAAGAGCATAAATCTCTGAAAAGACCTACACTGGTTAAAATCTCAGCCCCTTCTCTAACCAGGTGTGTGGTGTTTGGAAAGTTATTTTTTAAATTTGAGTTTCAATTTCCTCATCTGCAAAGAAGGAGTAATAGTTGTGACCACCTACATGAGAGTTTTTGTGTGTTTTAAATGAGACAATATATATACCTGGTAAACGCACATGCTTTTTCATCTTAATCTATATACAGAAATCTAGAATTACAATTTGATTAGATTCAGAAGGACAACCATGGAAAAATATTTAGCTTGAGGATTTTTTTCTTTGCATCACAGTTCTTAAATGCTGAATGAACCACAATTTTCACATATTTGTATGTGTGTGTGTCCCTATTAAGACAGTATATAAGATCTCAACTCTCAATGCTTTTTTGAATTTCAGGTCTTTTTTCCTGTTATGCCCTCCTGTAAGTAATATTAAAAATTAATAAATTTACATATATTTTCTCCTATTAATCTACCTGTTGTCCAGCTATCAAAACTAGGAAAGTAGCTAATTAAACTCAAAAGCTTTTGCATAACAAAGGAAACTACAAGCAAGGTGAAAAGACAGCTTCAGAATGGGAGAAAAATAGCAAACAAAGCAACTGACAATGAATTATCTCCAAAATATATAAGCAGCTCATGCAGCTCAATACCATAAAAATGAACAACCAAACCAAAAAGTGGGTCAAATAACTAAACAGACATTTCTCCAAAGACATACAGATGGCTAATAAACACATGAAAAGATATTCAATATCACTCTTATTAGAGAAATCCAAATCAAAACCACAATGAGGTACTGTCTCAGGCCGGTCAGAATGGCTGCCATCAAAAAGTCTACAAACAACAATAAATGCTGGAGAGGGTGTGGAGAAAAGAGAACCCTCTTACACTGTTGGTGGGAATGCAAACTGGTATAGCCACTATGGAGAACAGTGTGGAGATTCCTTAAAAAACTGGAAATAGAACTACTATATGACCCAGCAATTCCACTGCTGGGCACACACACCGAGGAAACCAGAATTGAAAGAGACATGTGTACCCCAATGCTCATCGCAGCACTATTTACAAAAGCTAGGACATGGAAGCAACCTACATGTCCATCAGCAGATGAATGGATAAGGAAGTTATGGTATATATACACAATGGAATATTACTCGGCTATAAAAAAAAATGCATTTGAGTCAGTTCTCATGAGGTGGATAAAACTGGAGCCTATTATACAGAGTGAAGTAAGCCAGAAAGAGAAACACCAATACAGTATATTAATGCATATATATGGAATTTAAAAAGACAGTAACAACGATCCTATAAGCAAGGCAGCAAGAGACACAGATGTAAAGAACATACTATTGGACTATGTGGGAGAAGGTGAGGGTGGGATGATACGAGAGAATAGCACTGAAAAGGTATATTACCATGTGTAAAACAGATGACAAGTACAAGTTCGATGCATGAAGCAGGGCACTCAAAGCCAGTGCTCTGGGACAACCCAGAGGGATGCGATGGGAAGGGAGGTGGGAGGGGGGTTCAGGATGGCAGACACATGTGCACTTGTGGCTGATTCATGTCAGTGTCTGGCAAAAACCACCACAATATTGTAAAGAAATTATCCTCCAATTAAAATAAATAAATAAATATATATACTTTTTTTTAAAGAAAAAGCTAGGAAGGTGGAAGGAAAGTCTCTCCACCCCTATGATACATATACATGTATACTCTGTTCATATTTTACATTACTCTCTTTATTACAAGGAACCCCTCCCCATAAATTTTAGCATCTCTCAATTACCAAATACTCCTAGATAAAGTTGCATTTAGTTTTGATGTCCTAATATCTCATGTCATCTATGAGTAATAATTTCCAAGTAGGTGAAAGAGAGATGGCCATCCAAAGAAACCATAAAAGGATCAGCTGGGGTCTTTATAGATTACAGATATACCCTGACCCCCTCCCCCAACTTCTCCCCCTTACAACCAAATTCTAACCTCCCTCACCAGCCCTCCCTACCTCAGTTCATAAAGATACCTCTTTGCTGATGGGAGTGAATATCACAAGCCGGAAAAGATGATACACGCTGGAGATCCACCACCAAATCAGTCTTTACACTTCCCACCTGGGCTCCCAGGTGGTGCTAGTGGTGTAGAACCCGCCTGCTAATGCAGGAGACATAAGACACGGGTTCTACTCCTGGGTCCGGAAGATCCCCTGCAGGAGGAAATGGTAACCCACTCCAGTATTCTTGCCTGGAGAATCCCACGGACAGAGGAGCCTGGCAGACTATAGTACATGGGGTCGCAGAGAGTCAGACGCAACTGAAGCGACTTGGCACGCACTCACACTTCCCAGTAAGGATCCTAACTTAGGAAGTCTTGGATACTAAAGAAACCTCTGAGACATCCACCCCTACCCTGCAAGGCTCAGCTCAAAGCCTATCTGTTAAGTGATGTTTTCCCTGGTGCCCCCCACTCTGTGGAAAGTCACAAAACTGACGTATACCTTTTAATGACATGAATCACTTTCTACTCCTTATGGCCATGACATCTTCTGTCCTAGGCTTCTGTGCACTGTAGATAGTAACTTGATGAATGGATGGATGGGTGAATGAATAAATAAATACCAACTAGCCCCCTTTGAACTTTTTCTAAGTTTGGACAGTCTTGTGCTTCATAGCTCTGTCCATATTCTGTTACAAGGATGTTTCTGATGAGTATTGACACTGGAAAACTTTTTTTACATTATGAAGCTAGAACACAAGCTTTTCTTGGAGCCCTGGAGTTATCTCCTTGGAAGCTCTTATTCCACGTCCCTGAATGTCACGGCTGTTCTCACAGATTCCATATGACCTGAAGCTGCATTTTAGCATTTTAGCACTCCATTATGAAGTCGATGACTCTTCTAATTATGCAAATCCTTGGCTTTCCTAACATTTCAAGCTCCTGACACTCATGCTTGGCACATTGGGTATGCTCAGTAACTTTTGATTTTCTTCCTTCCTTTCTTATTTTAAACCATATGAACCATGTTGGAGCATGTGTTTCAAGTTAAAAAAAAAAAAACTTAAAACCATGTGATTTGCTTAATCTTATCAGTTTGATTGTTTTCACTTTTTCATATTAAAAGCAGCCTTTAAAGACATGGAATTTAGAGTTACCTTTGAATTACTCTTTTCAACTTACAAGTATTTCTTATTGAAGTCTGATTTACAAGTACCCTGAAATTCCATGACTGTAAAGCATATGTGACTTTTTAAGACCCAGGAAAAATTATAGAGCATTCTGCTGTGAAAAATGTAAAGAATCTCAAATATTTAGAACTGAAAGAAAAACTTCAAAGGCATTTCAAAATTTCTCCCTGTTCTTTCCACATTACATTCAAAAAAATTATCACCTACTGCTAACGACTGTGCATGCCAACCATTATTCATCTATAAACAAATGTATTCATTTACAGTTCTTTTCCACAAAGTTTTAAATTAATTTAGTGTGGCTTAATGGCTGAAGTCTAAATGATATTGTTAAAGGTTGTATGTATTACAGAAGTTGTCATTATCTATTATGATTCCATTCAATGGCAGGTGCAAATATGTATTATGGTTCCAATGTGAAGAAGTACTGTAAGAGAACCTCTATCAATACTTCAGACCCTGTATTTTCCTCTGGGGAATACTGAGGCCATAAGACACCCTAAAACAGTTTCCTTTACCTCTATTTCACAAATTTGAAGTTAATTCTTCTCTATGTTTTCAAATGCAATTTTAAATTGAAATAACTATTGGAGATTGATAGAATTATACAATCTACAGGAACACACACACATATACACACACAGATCAGAAACCCCTTAAGATCTTAGATACTAATCTTGTCAGTTCTTGTAACAAGCCTATAAAGAAAAGGTATCACAAAATGACAACACACCCAGATGTGGAAGTGTCCCTGCCAAATATCCAAACTGACCCAGGATATATACCACCCCCCCCCAAAAAAAAGCAAATGAAAAGATCATCAACTTAGCTTTAAAAAAAAAAAGTGAAACCTCAATGAAAAATTCATTCAATGTCATTAACAGTAAAAAAGGAAAAGAAAAATAACTCCTTCCCCTCATTACCTCTACCCTACTCCTTTAGCAAGAAAGAGGGTATTTGAGGTCTAAATATTGGCAAGAGCAATTCAAGTTGAAAGGAGAAAGTATATCTATCTAATTTTTATTTCATTCAGGTTTGTTTTCCACTGTCACTGAGAGGGACTCAACACTTTTTGGCATGTTCATCTGTATTTCTATTACTGAGAAGCATCAGAAAGTATGCTGCTGCTGCTAAGTCGCTTCAGTCGTGTCCGACTCTGTGCGACCCCATAGACGGCAGCCCACCAGGCTCCCCCGTCCCTGGGATTCTCCAGGCAAGAACACTGGAGTGGGCTGCCATTTCCTTCTCCAATGCATGAAAGTGAAAAGTGAAAGTGAACTCGCTCAGTTGTGTCCGACTCTGTGAGACCCCATGGACTGCAGCCCACCAGGCTCCTCTGTCCATGGGATTTTCCAGGCAAGATTACTGGAGTGGGGTGCCATTGCCTTCCCCGAATAAATATTCATAAAAAAAAAAAAACAATATGAAAAGGACCTGGGTTTGAATACTGGCCTTCACCACCTACTAGTTATTTGAACTTGGATAACTTTCTCATCTCTTTGCCTCAGTTTCCATATTTGTAAAGAAGACTTGAGAATAATAAATCCTATATAGGATTGCCCTAATAGTTAAATGTAATCACAACAGATTTTTATACTTCTATAATATGTATAGCACTTAAATTTTTGAAAATATTTAGACTTCAGCCTAAATGTTTATAACACATCAAATTAAATCAACTTAGATAGTTCATTTAAAACCTTTATAATATTGATTATCACATAAAACATGTTAGTTAAAATTATTGTTACCTCATAAGGTTGTTGTCAAGATTAAATAAGATAGTACAAACATACATGTCTGAGTGCAGTGCCCGGTACCCAGCAAGAGCTCAATAAGTGTTGGCTTTTTCATTATCATCATCATTACTCTCATTGGTATTTTTCGTAATTGTTCCTATGCCAACTGCCTGGGCTTCCCAGGTGGCACTAGTGGTAAAGAACTCTCCTGCCAGTGAAGATGTGGGTTCGATCCCTGGGTTGGGAAGATCCCCTGGAGGAGGGCATGGCAACCTACTCCAGTTTTCTTGCAGGGAGAATCCCATGGACAGAGGACCCTGGCGGGCTACAGTCTGTGGGATCATGAAGAGTCGACACAACTGAAGTGACTTAGCACGCAAGTATGCATGCCGACTGCCTTCTCTGTTTTTTTCCCCATCAAAGGAAATAACAGGATCCTCAGGCAGATATCATGTCTTCAAAAGACTATGGCACTCATAAAAATTTACTAACTAGAGAGAATGATGGAATGGATGAAAGAAAAATAGAAGAAATGGGGACATAAAGTGCCAAATTGAGCCAGATAGTTTCCAGTTGGAGAAAAAAACTATAAAATCCTCCTTGAGCGGAATTCAGGACTCGCCAGTTTACGACTCCACCTCAGTTCATGTGCCTAGCAGCCAAAAACTAAGTATTTACCCATGAAAGTGAATTTATTGGCTTATGGAAGGAAACAATATACTAATGACATCAAGCTAGCTCTCAAAAATATTTTTTTAATAAAATAAACAACATTACTAAGGAAATGAAAATCCCCTGTAGTTTGATTAAATCAAGAACTGGTTAAGATCAAATCAGGCTCATTCCTTTTAATGCTTTTGTTTTGTTTTTCAAATTTCCAAGGAGTCATGCTTCGGAAATTATAATTTATTCATCAGAGACGTTACATTAGCAGTACAGTATGTGAACTGCTGGCTTTTCACTATGTGTAAAAAAGATGAGAAGCACACACAAAAAAATAAGAATTGCTTACATTTGTAAATAGTTAATGTATCTTGACTACAAAGCGGGGAAAATAGATAACTACAGCTGGCAGTATTTGGTGTACCAGTTTCTAAAAACAATAGAGAAAGGCAAAAATACATGAATCACCATAAGGAAGTGCCTTCCTCCAACAAATTCGATTTACAAAGAATGCATGCCTGTATTCTGTAACTGCCATTGAACTCAGAGGCTGGGTTCCTAATTATATTTCAATGACCAATACTATAGAAATACGTACTTGAAAGGTATTTTTCTTCTTGTGAAAATATTTTAAATGTATCGTAATATACTTGCATATATAAAAAGAGAAATGCAGAAATACACACTGCCTCCAAATGTATTTTTGTTGGCAATTGTTACCATCAGAACATACCATATTGTTTAGGTAACTGAAGCTGGATAATTTCAGCCTTTTTTAAATGTTTAACCATTTTTTCTAAAAATCTCTGCAATGTATTAAGCACTCCTCACCTTTTATAAGAAATCATGAATGAGAGGGGATTCTGCTCCTCTTTCAAGCCAGGGCCTGAGACTTGAGGCCACAGGGACTTGGGGTCAGTGTGAAGCCACACAGGGCACAGCTTATCTTCTGGCTGCTTAAAGTCCTGACGGTACAAGGAATGTGGAAAGAGAACAAGAGCAACCTGGGGGAGCTCAGAGCTGCGCAGTGCCGCTGGCTCCCGTGCCAGTGCAGAGCTGCTTTTGCACTAAGAATATTTACTCTCTTCTGCCCTCTTTACTGCTTTGCTTCCTTACTGCTTCCAGTCTGTACTGCTTTTTTCAAGCATCTCTCCTTCCTCAAATCAGTGCCAACTCGGAGCTAGAATTTCTGTTGCGCACTGGTTATACAGCAGTAGCAAGACAGACACATGCTACCCTTACAAAGATTAAATTCCTGCTTCTCACTTATGCCCTTGAAGTCTTTTTTCCCCAAGAGTGTCCTGTTTAGTTTACAGCAACTTTGACTCTAAAAATGTACTAACTTCTATATAAAAATTTATTTATGACGTGTTGGGCAAAGTAAAGTTTTGGCTCTGTCATGTTTGAGTCAAAATTCCCATATATTTCTCTACCAATAAAGGAAACAGTCATGTATAAGGTGCCAATATTAGCAAATAAAAACAATTTAAAGATATTGAGATATTTCCCTAAAAATAAAAAACAGTAGCTATAGCAAATAATTTGCATAAAAACTTCAGGAAGATGCAGTCGATCTCATATTGACATAATGTGGGAAAATAGTGGTACAATGGAAAACAGACAAGATCATTCATCAAATATGAAAAAACTTCCTTGAATCAAAGATTTTGGGCCTAACCCCAATCCGAAACAAAGTTTCCAAGAAAGGCTTTCATAGCTCAGAATAGCAATATTTGTTTTCACTTGTTGCTGCTGCTGCTACTGCTGCTAAGTCGCTTCAGTCGTGTCCGACTCTGTGCGACCTCAAAGACGACAGCCCATCAGGCTCTACCTTCCCTGGGATTCTCCAGGCAAGAACACTGGAGTGGGTTGCCATTTCCTTGTCCAATGTATGAAAGTGAAAAGTGAAAGTGAACTCGCTCAGTCTTCCACTTAGCGACCCCATGGACTGCAGCCTACCAGGCTCCTCCGTCCATGGGATTTTCCAGGCAAGAGTACTGGAGTGGGGTGCCATTCACTTGTTAGCCAACCAAATTTTATTCAGAACCTGCTCTGTATCAGGAACCACTCTATTCTTTTGGAATAAAGCAGTGAACAAAACTCATAAAGTCCCTGTGCTCATGGAGTTTCCATTCTAGCTCAGGTAGAGAATAACTTGGTAAGCAAACACAGCAGGGACAGGAGGAATTGTAAGAATAACAATCAGTGTGTGGGGATGGAGAGTGATGGGGGGATATTCTCTACCTGTCATTACTTTAATCTTCACAAAAGCACTCTGAAGGAAATAAAGTGGGTTCAGTTGAGTCTTATATTAAGATGAGAAAACTATGGCCCAGAGAGAATAACAGGAAGAACAGACCCAGGATTAAGTCTTAGGTTCCCAGCTCAGCCTTGTACTCATATTATTATACCATCTAAATTTGATCAGGAGAAATTATTCTGGTTTGAAGAGATTTCCTTAACAGAGCAAAATGAGAGAGAAGCCAGCACTGATGTGTAGGCAACTACTTTCTAAAAACACCAGGGAGCAAAAACAACATTATAAATTTTACACTAATTAAAATGATGCTAAGTGCTTTCATTGCACAGATAACTATGCCAGATAGTTATCTGTGCCAGATAAACAGAATATCACAGATATTCTATTTATTAGTGGTCCAAATTTTGAGTTATCATATTCTAAAGATAACTCTTTAAGCTTAATATCTTTCCTCTTTTCCATTTTTATTTTTATACAATATAGTTAAAAAACATATAAACATAATAAATTCATTTGCAATCTGCAAATGAATTCATAAACTCTTTTTTAAATGCATTTGATTTATAACAATTTTCATTCATCCCTTAAATGTAAAATACATACACTTATTATTTGCTATTAAATTATTTTTTCAGCTTTACTGAGGTATAATTGATAAAGCTGTAAGATATTTTAATGTACAATGTGATGATTTGACAGATGTATACACTGTGAACGGAGAAGGCAATGGCACCCCACTCCAGTACTCTTGCCTGGAAAATCCCATGGATGGAGGAGCCTGGTGGGCTGCGGTCCATGGGGTCACGAAGAGTCAGACACGACTGAGTGACTTCACTTTCAATTTTCAGTTCCATGCATTGGAGAAGGAAATAGAAACCCACTCCAGTGTTCTTGCCTGGAGAATCCCAGGGACGGGGGAGCCTGGTGGGCTGCCGTCTATGGGGTTGCACAGAGTCAGACACGACTGAAGCAACTTAGCAGCAGCATACACTGTGAAAGAATTCCTCTCATTAAATTAATTATCTGTCACCTCACACATATACCTTTTTTGTGTGAGAATGTTTAAGTTCTCCTCTCTTAGAAAGCTTCAGTTATACGGAATTCACTGTAGTAACCATGATATACGCTAGACTCTCAGACCTTATTCATCATATAACTGATAGTTTGAATCCTTTTACCAATCTCTCCTATTTCCCCCACCCCTTAGCCATTCTTCTACCCAGTTTCTATGAATTCTTTTTTTCTAAGATTCTGCATTTAGGTAATACCATGTAGCATTTGCTTTTTGCTGTCTGGCTTATTCCATTTATATCTGCCATTAAACTAACCCTAACAAACGTGTAGATGTTCCCAATGTAAGCTGTGAATATGCAGTTAATGAAAGCTTGATATACCAATGCCAAAGACAGAAGTCCTTATACAATTCTAAAATCTTAATATCTTAAGAAGAGAGTTCAGGGCTCCTCTACAAGCTAAGCTCTCAGAGGAGGGAATGTTATTATCAACATCCCCCTTGAGAAGGGTCTTCCTAATGCATATTAGAAGGAAGCTAGGCCAAGAGAATTTCCTTCAGTATTGATGGCATGCTTTAACGGTCTCTCCCTTTCCTAGTCTATGAAATCATGCTTTGTGTTCTATCCTGTAGTGCCTGTGTTTATATCTTTCTGACCAAACTTGGCCAAAAAAAGGAATTTACTGGAAGGCCATTATGTAGCTGGACTCTCACCCTAACTATCTCTAACCACCCAATGTCTTTGTATCAATAACTCCAAATTCTGAGCTTGGACAAGAACATCCCTTTGGCTGATCTTGGGTCCCCTAAAGGAATGATAAATTTCAGAGAGAAGGGAGAGGAAATGTCTGGCCACCTTTGGCCTCCGTAAAGGGAGATAAACAACCCTTTTGCTAACATCCCATGGGGAATTCTACAAAAAGGGTTCAATGTGAGCAAACAAAAATAAATAATTTTAAACCCTAGAAAATATCCACTGTATCATGTTTTCTCAAAACTCTCGAGCTTCTAGAGAATAGTAATCTTCCCTATTGTGCCCAGCACCATATCTAGCACCAAAAGGGCCCAATAAATATTTCATTCATCTCAGCACACTGTTCAACTTTAAACTTTTTAAGGTCAAAGAGTCTGTTTCTTGGGCACCTCATTCTCCATTCACTGACAACTGCCAAGCCAACCTTTGTCCCTGCTTTTTCCTCACTCTTGTTATTTAGTTGGTGACCACATCCATTGACACAATCCTCCTTTAATATATTTCCTGCTCATTCCAATTCATCTTCCTACGTACCACCAGGGTGATTTTTCTACAATGTAAATCTGCCTGAAAATCCATCAGTAATTAGCTTCTGACTACTATACAAGGGTTACCTGTGTCAAAGGCAAAAGGGTGAATATCTCACACCTTGATGCCCTAATTAACAGCTTCTCATCACAGTGCCTCCAGCCTCTCCTGTAACAGGTGTACATTCATTTCCTGGGACAGTTTGAGCCTCACTTCATCAACGAGACTTTCTCATCCCTGGTTCCTCCTTCCAATCAAGAGCAGTAAAAACCCCTGATTGCATAGTATTTGGAAACCTGCAGTTGTCAACCAAAGCATTGGTTAAAGCAGGAAAGTATTAAACTATGATTAACAACTTTTAATTTAACTTGAAATTTGTGAAAATGCTTTTATTTGCCAATCATTTGCTTAGAAGAAAAGCTTTATCTCTGCATGAGTCTGCTAATCAGAGTATCAACTCAATTTTTAGTATAAACTGCAATCAAATTGCCTCTCTGTGAATCTTAGTTTCAGGTTTGTTTGTTTTTTTAAGTGGAATGAGAATTTAAGATATCTGCAAAGCAACTAAGGTCAAGATCATACTAGTTTTGTTTAATTCTTCTTTGAAACACTTGTTCTTATCTTTTTCATTTTAAATTAGATACATTTTTAGTATGACTTAATTTGCATGAGTCTTTTCAAAATATTAAACTTAGTTTTGATATAACAATAACTTTCTTTTCATACTTACATTTTATTAATTTAACATTTAACTAATTTGTATAATTACTATGTAAAGCACAATGGGCTTTAATTAGTTTGGAAAGAAACATAGATTCTTAGCAAGCATATTGCTCAGCTGGTAGACTCAGAGGGCATTACATGTATCAGAGATTAGCCTATTTGCTCTGAGGGCTCAGGGGCATCCTTGTTTTCCAAGTAACAAAAACTGAACTCAATTGATTTAAAGAAAAATAGGAAATATGCAGACCTATAAAAGGATGATTCAGTGCTAGTGCTTCCTTCAGCTGTGATTTGACCCAGAGTCTGAAATAATGTCATCACGATTCGTTTCTCTGTGTGTCTCAGCTGTGCTTTCCCCTGTGAGTCAGCTTCATCCTCGTGGTAAATCCCTTTTGGTAGCAAAAAGGCCACACAGTTCTAATCCTTGTGTCTTCACACTCCCACATTTAGTAAAAGGAAGACCCTAGCTATTTTTTCTCAGAAGCTACCAAAATATTCTCTTGTATCTTATAGTGCTGACAGGGTTACATGCCCATCTGTGAACCAGTCTCAGGACCAGGGAGGTAGCCCATCCTTATTGGATGAAGCCAATCAGGGCTCCTCCTGCCCTCCTGTCCATCGTGTGTTGGGAATGAGGTCAATTCCATCAACCGATAATAATGGAGAAGGGCTGGCTTTCAAAAGCAGTTTGGATCTGTTATTGAAAGAAAAAGAGTCTAGGTTCTGATCAGCCAGTCAGTTCAGTCCCTCAGTTGTGTCTGACTCTGCGACCCCATGGACTGCAGCACGCCAGGCCTCCCTGTTCATCACCAACTCCGAGGTTTACTCAAACTCATGTCCATTGAGTTGGTGATGCCATCCAATCATCTCTTCCTCTGTCATCCCCTTCTCCTCCCACCTTCAATCTTTCCCAGAATCATGGTCTTTTCAAATGAGTCAATTCTTTGCATTAGGTGGCCAAAGTATTGGAGTTTCAGCTTCAGCATCAGTCCTTCCAATGAATATTCAGGGCTGATTTCCTTTAGGATGGACTGGTTGGATCTCCTTGCAGTCCAAGGGACTCTCAAGAGTCTTCTTCAACATCACAGTTCAAAAGCATCAATTCTTCAACGCTCAGCTTTCTTTATAGTCCAACTCTCACATTCATACATGACTCCTGGAAAAACCATAGCCTTGACTAGACAGACCTTAGTTGGCAAAGTAATGTCTTTGCTTTTTAATATGCTGTCTAGGTTGGTCATAACCTTCCTTCCAAGGAGTAAGCATCTTTTAATTTCATGGCTGCAATCACCATCTGCAGTGATTGCAGGGCCCAAAAAAATAAAGTCTGACACTGTTTCCCCATCTATTTCCCATGAAGTGATGGGATCGGATGCCATGATCTTCATTTTCTGAATGTTGAGCTTTAAGCCAACTTTTTCACTCTCCTGTTTCACTTTCATCAAGAGGCTCTTTAGTTCCTCTTCATTTTCTGCCATAAAGTGGTATTATCTGCATATCTGAGGTTATTGATATTTCTTCTGGCAATCTTGATTCCAGCTTGTGCTTCCTCCAGCCCAGTGTTTCTCATGATGTACTCTGCATATAAGTTAAATAAGCAGGGTGACAATATACAGCCTTGAGGTACTTCTTTCCCTATTCACCAATTTCATATTCAAAATCTTGGGACTGAGAACTCAAGTGGGCTTAGGCCTGACTGTAGAAAGTGACAGTTGACAGGGACTGCCCTCAGTAGGCTTCATCTGCTCAAGGTGTGCATTAGAAAGTAGGAGGGGGGAACTGGGCATGGCCTCTGCCTTTTAGCTTGCAATACTTCTGCCCAATTTTCCCAGACACTGACTAGTCACGTTACCAGTATCTCCACCTTTGAGGGGAGCAGAAGAAAAGAAGTAGGTAAGGAGCTGGCAAGGCAGTAGTGGAGTGGAGAGTGAGGTCAAACATCCCACCCACCACCCTCAATAATAAATTCTTGTATTATTTTTCTCTGCTTATTTTTAACTTAAAAATAAAATATCAACACTGAATTATTTTTCTTTGTTGAAATTTTAAAGAGAAAATAAGAGATTATGGGTTTTTTTAATGAAGACATTATTTTTTAGATCAATTTAAGGTTCAAAGCAAAATTGAGAAGGCACAACGATTTCCAATATACTCCCTTCCTGACACGTGCATAGCCTCCCCCATTAACAATATTCCCCACCATAGTGGGTCATGTGTTACAACCAATGAACCTATATTGGCACATCATAATCACCCAAAGTCCATAGTTCACATTATGGTTCACTCTTGATGTTGTCCACCCTACAGGTTTGGGAAAATGTTAATGACCTGTATCCAACATTATGGTTTCATACAGAGTATTTTGACTGCCCTAAAAATCCTCTGCACTCGACCTACTCATCCTCCCTCCTCCTCTTCAACCCCTGGTAACCACTGATCTTACTGTTACTATAGTTTTGTGTTTTCCAGAATGTCATACAGTTGGAATCATACAGTATATATCTTTTTCAGATAAGGTTCTTTCACTTAGTAATATGCATTTACGTTTCCTCCATGTCTTCTCATTTTTTTTAGCATTGAATAATACTCTATTGTCTGGACTTGCTACAGTTTATCAACCCAACGATTGTGTTTTTTCACAATATGTTTTATGAGCTTCAAATCAAATGTAAATATATTTTTCTACAACTAATCTTCTTCATTTTAATAAAATGACCCCAAATCTAAGGATCTCAATGTATCTAGAAATATTAGTTTACTAAAAAAAAAATTCCACATCACAAAGAATATACTGTGCTCAGTTTATCCCTTAGCCTTTAACCTTTAGATATAGGAATTAAATTCACTCTGATTCAGCTGCTTTATGCAAAAAAAGAGAATATTTATATTGCACTGGATTGGACTAGAAAGGGGGCCACTTGCTGGCATTTTAATAGTCTCAAATAACACTGGCTACCATAAGAAAATGGTTATGGAAGATATACGTTTATTTTCTTCTGGCAGAGATAAGTAGCAACAATTCAAGAATCTTCGCTCACACATACTGCTCTATACAAGGAAGAGAAAGTACATTTCAAGAGGCAAAAATTTTGTCTTGTTAAAATTAACAAATACATAAAAGATAATGTCCAAGTCCCTATAGAGTTCAGATAATATGTAAAATATGAACAAATAATTAAAAATTGATAGTTTTTCAAAAATCACAGGCAACACAAGCAGAAGAAAAGCATAAGCATGAAATCACACTCTAAATTCACTCAGAGCTGCCAAGGAACACTTCTGGGAGCCCTTGGTAATTGAGTTATCTCATGGCAGGGAAACTCCTGCAACGGGACTAAGCTGGTAATGATGTGGACAGAATTGTTTCTGTGTCAACCCCATCTCTCACTTTATCTGTTTGAGAAGTGAATAGGAGTTGAGAGCCATGGTGATGACTATGCTGACTCTACCACATCTCTCTTCTGCATCCTGTTCTGCTCATTTACATCACACAACACCAAGGATCCAGAACTCAAAAAAATAAATAAATAAATAAAACTCCTTGTGTTTTCTTTGGGCTACTGGTATCATGGAGACTAGAGGAATTTCTCACCCCTTAAAACTCTGAGTGGATATTCCAAAGCCATCAGTTTTATATTTGATTCTACAGAGAAAGGCTCTCGTGCCAGAAATGGGCTGTTAAAGGAGAACATAACATTTTCTTCTTAAAAGATTTTTTTAAATAGAAGAGAATGTACATCTATCTAGAACAATTTAAGAACTATTCTACCTAAGACTGAAAATCAGTCTTCTGACTAAAGACTGAAAATCGCCCTTCTTTAAACACAGTGAATCTAAGAAATCCTGGGGAGAAAGAGAAAGAATATTTGTGTGTTGGGGACTGAAGAGAGACTTATTGATAAATAATTTGGGTGTTATAAAAACCACTTCAGTTTTGTCAACCCATTAAGCATTTCAGGATGCTTTTTGAGTACATTCAACTTTGCTTTTAATTAAATAACAAAAATGCTTGTCAAAGTGATTATTCTTATTTTCAACTGATATTACTTCTCTCTAGTCATAGTAAGTTACCATAGAAACAGCAAATTTCCACTCAATTCAAAAGATGTACTATGGTCAGAACAACTGGGTGGTATAGGAAACAAAAGGAGTCAATTATTTTTAAAGCCCAGTCAATTATTTTTAAAGCCCCAAATCAAAAAATTTAATGATACATAGATACCATATTCAGAATCATTCTTCAAATGCAGAGGATAAGTTTTTAGTTGTAAAAATAGCACTTTTGAAAGGAAAACAATGTAAAAACCAAACTTTATCATTACTTCCAGAAACACTGTCCTCCCTTTGCTTTGTTCGTATCGTCTTTTGAAAGTCTGTCATACGGGTAGGGAAGGTGTCAAAACCGAAATGTCATCCTGGATGCAGAGGCAAAGCTACTTCCTTTCAGAACCTAATCTATTATAAGGGGCTCATTTATTTTGGGGACATTACAAAGCTAAGTCCATTCTCCTGCATCCAATTTTGTGAATCTAGTAAATTCTAATTCTTCCACAGGTCAGCTCAAGTGATACATCTCAATAGGACTTTTTTTGGCCACCCTATTATAAAGTAGACCCAACAGCTTCTGATTTCTATTCCATAGCTTATTTCTTTCAAGTCACTTGTCATTTTCTGAAAGTATCCTGTTTACTTATTTGCTAACTCTTTCATACCTGTCTTCACTATCTAGAAGAAAGCACATGGATGGACCCCTCTGCCTTCTTCACCTCCGAATCTCTCCTGCAAAGTGCAAAGGCTGACATATGATGAGCCCTCAGCAATATGTTGACCGAATGACAAAGAGTGAGACTTAAAGACTACTAAACAGAAATAGTCCGAATGTGTACTTTTCACTGCCTTTTATTTTTGTTTCATTTTTATTGGGTTATCATTTTGGATTGGTTACCTCGATATTACCTCATTTCCTTTGGCTTCATTCTAAGACATGAGAATCAGAGGAAGAGACAATGCCTTTGGTTCATAAAGATTCTACCAATAATAATGTAACAGGAATTTGGGCCCATCATATATTTCAAATTTAACCTAAAGTTTGCTGGTCAACTCAGAGTGACTAGTTTTGCATTTTGCCAAAAATCCTGTAAATGTCTGTATCTTAAGATTTTACACTTTTCCTTTCCAAATATACATATAATAGAATTGGGATTTGAGAAACAGTATATTTTGATAAAAAAATTTAAAGCAGTGTCTCAAAAAATTTTAATTGCATATATAATATTGATATACTGAGGGGCTATGTACTTCCAATAAACCACAGGAATTACAAGTATTTTTTAGAGGATAAAAAATTCTCTTCAGTTTAGAAAGCATTTTCTTTTTTCTGTTCTTTGTCAAGTATGGTATTTGAGAATAGCATTACTTAAATTATTCTAATAACATTAAATTTAAAGCCTGTTTGGTGCAAGTTAAAACAATAATTTTTGTCCTCATTACACAAAAACACATATATTCTGTTTTTATGCCTACTTGAATGGTGTTATCCACAAACAAACTTGGAATCTATTTCTAAGTATTTCCAGATTCAGGATTAAGACTTCCTCTCTTAAAAACTAACTGCAGAATCAACATGTTTTTTCAACAATCTTAGTAAAACTCTGGCATATGTATTTTGATGGTGAGAGCATCACTAAATAAATGATTCAGGCTTGTGTCCCCAGTATCTAGAATAAGTCTGGAAACATTAAGTAGTAAAAATAGTTTATATAAGTAGATAAAATACATTAATATTATACCAGACATAATATGATAAGGTGTATGCTAATCTAGAGCAAGAATTTTAAGATGGGCCCAATCCTATTTCTTTTGTATCCGGCCAGTTCTTACTTCCCAAGGTCTTATATGTGTTGTCACATGTTTTCTTTGCAATATCTTTAGATTCATACCTTTCTATTTGACCCACAATCTAACCTGACCTGCATTCTCAGGGATACCTCAAGCCTCTTGGCTCTTGTGCCTGTCATAGTTTTATCTTGCTCCCTGCTATTTAAAGATATCATCTTTATCTTGCTTGGATCACATTTTCTTCCCATGAGTTATCTTCCAAGGAACCTAAAAAGGCTCCCTATTTCTCACCACATAAAATCTATTAGACTAAAAAAGAAAAATTAGACTAAGAGAAAAATTCTAGAACTGAATTCTTATTCCAATTCTCTCAAGTGTTTGACAATGATCAATTTTTGCCACCTCTCTGGACTTCAGTTCTCCTAGAAAACTCAGAAAAATTAAGGAGCAGGTCAGTCCTACATTAGCGAAGGCACAGAAGCAAAAACCCACTGGGTCATAGGTACTAATCATGGCCTCCTCTAAAACCCCAAAGTTGTAATTAGACAACTACAAAAATAATGAAAATTTTAGGTTCTGCTAAAATTGCAAAAAGTTCATCTCTCAGAGTCTATGGATTTTACCTAATATGTCTAGTCAAGGCTATGGTTTTTCCTGTGGTCATGTATGGATATGAGAGTTGGACTGTGAAGAAGGCTGAGCGCCGAAGAATTGATGCTTTTGAACTGTGGTGTTGGAGAAGACTCTTGAGAGTCCCTTGCACTGCAAGGAGATCCAACCAGTCCATTCTGAAGGAGATCAGCCCTGGGATTTCTTTGGAAGGAATGATGCTAAAGCTGAAACTCCAGTACTTTGGCCACCTCATGCGAAGAGTTGACTCACTGGAAAAGACCCTGATGCTGGGAGGGATTGGGGGCAGGAGGAGAAGGGGACGACAGAGGATGAGATGGCTGGATGGCATCACTGACTCAATGGACGTGAGTCTGAGTGAAGTCCATGAGTTGGTGATGGACAGGGAGGCCTGGCATGCTGCGATTCATGGGGTCACAAAGAGTCGGACACGACTGAGCGACTGAACTGAACTGAACTGAAATAATTTTCTCTAAGAATCTTGGTCAATGAGACCAATGACTCATTTACCTTCACACCTAAAACAATGTTTAGCCCAGTTCCTTGAAAATACTAGATTCCCAGGAAAAATTTTATCAACTTTTCTTTAATATGATAGTTTTAGAACCTGAGCTTCAATAGGAAAAGAAAGTACTGTATGTTTGTTGTTTCTAAATCTCAGAAAAACCATAAATTCAAATTGTCTGTGTTCAAATGCTGCTGTGGATTTAGAAACATGTTCAACAACCACAGAGCTTCCCAGGTTACTCAACTGTAAAGAAACTATCTGCCAATGCAGGAGATACAGGAGACGTGGGTTAAATCTTTGAGTTGGGAAGATCCCCTGGAGAAGGAAATGGCATCCTACTCCTGTATTCTTGCCTGGGAAATCCCATGGACAGAGAAGCCTGGTAGGCTACAGTCCATGGAATCACAAAGAGTCAGCCATGGCTGAGCACGCATCACTCACTCACTCAACAACCACAGAGCTACTGGTCTACACAGCCTATGTGAAATAGGATGACGCATAAAAAACTTTTAGTGGACTGGGCTAGTCTTATTTATATGTAAAGTGCAGGCAGTAGTACTGTAATCAATCTAGTGATGCATACTCAGACATTTTAGGTAGTTTCATGCTATTGCCTGTAATTCCCATCATGAACTGTGTCAGGGTAATAAATTTCTGAATATAAAATTCTAAATGTTCAGTTAAATGCAACTCTCTCTGCTCAATATTAATCGAGCAGTTACCATCGATTAGCAATTATTATAGGAATAAATATTTAACAATTAACAAGAAGACAGCCTCTCTCTTTGAGAACTTTAGTTTAGTGAAAGAGGAAAAGCAGAAATTTCAATAAAAACATGACTAACATTGTGATGTTGGCAAATACAGGGTGCTGTGAAGTCAAAATTGAGGTGCCCCTAACCCAGTCTTGTAGTCCAGGAAAGCTTCAGAGAGTGGATTGATGTCAAGTGAGACCCTACGATGAGGAGCTGACCTGCAGGAGTGTAGTTGCAAGAGAGACTACACACTGCTCATGGAAATACAAGTAGGAAAGATAAATAGATATATTCACAGAGTGAAGAGAGACTCTATTGTGTTACAGAACACTTAGAATAAAAGGTTTTGCACATGGCACATTAAGCTCGATCCAGTGGGAGATGACATTTGACTTCATATTTTACAGTGATACTATGACTATTTTGATAAAGTGATTTGTTTTTTCATGAATTACCTTGTCTGTGTTCTAAGTGATTTTTGTACTTGAGTGCTGCATGTAGGTGGAATAACATTTCAAACAGTTAAAATTATATACACTTATCTAGAACACAGAGGGTAGGGAAATGACAATCTTTACAACTGAGTGAACTAAATTTTCTAAATAGTTTCAGGGAAATCAACTCTCTTTACAGATCGATACATTTAGATCCAGAGGGAAAATATTCTCTAAAACCACCAGTATAATACATAATCATATGGCTTTAGAACACAGAAATTATAATGGAGATAAATTTCAGTAATTATTCATTGAATTAAAGGCATGAATTAAAGGCATATCACAAAGATAATACTTACTAAGCAGATGAAACAATACAAACAGTAAACTTTCCCTATGCCCACTAAAGAACTGACCTCATCTAATCCCACAATTACTAAAAGTCCCCAGGAATCTTCTGTACAATTATTGGCTAAATAGTACAATTATTGGCTATTGTCATAGGAAGCCCAATTGAAATAAAGCAAAATAAAGAGATCCCTTTAATCTGAATTTTGACTTCTGAAATCTAGGTTAAAGTGAGAATCACCTTTGAGTGAAGGGTGGAAAGTAAAGTAAAAGTTTCTTAAGTGTTTCTTGTTCAAGATATGCCAACTCAATTCTTTATACACATTCAGATGCTATGCACTGCTCACGACTAGGTTATACTGAACTCTGAGAAGAGAATTTTTTAGTTGGCATTTTCTTATTTCTAAAAAACACTCTTTTGCTGAAAGTTTTTTCAACAGGAAAGAAATTATCACACTCTTTAGTGTTCCAACACTTTAGTGAATATCAATAGGAAAGTCAGTGGCTCAGGAACGTGATTGCAAAGAGAGTTTCATGAGACTCTCTTCCTCTCAAACTTTATTTTAAAATCCATTTAAGACTTAAAGAGATACTTCTTTAATATAATGATCTACCTTTAGTATCCAGATTCATAAGCTTCCCTCAATATAACCAATTAACTAACGCTTATATATTGTATAACTATTTTGTGGAAAGTGATAAGTAAACATAGAGATACATATTTACTTGGATCTAGGTATTTTACTATCATGAAAATTTTACTTTTTACTTAAGACAGACTCACTTCTGAGTGGAGAAATACATCTTTGTAAACACTTTTATCAAAGGAAAGAACCAATAGGAATGTATTCACATAACATATGACAGCAAGGGAGGATATTCAATTCTCTAAAACTCTGAGGAGTAAATCTGCAATCTACTCAACTCTGAATCTTGGTTTCTTTATCCATTAAATGTACATTTCTATTTTTGTGAATTTTGTGAAAATTCAAGGAGATTATTGTGAAACACATACTAGTTGCTTAACTGGGTTATTTATTTTGGTGACATAGAGGAGGCCTCTAAAGTTGATGCTTTTCCCCAATAAGATGGAAAAAGGACACTGCAGAATATGAAAACAATTTCATATATATATATATATATATATATATATATATATATATGTACCTTGATGGGATGCCTTAGTTTGCTCTTTAAAAAAAGAGAGAGAGAGAAGGACCAGAAACTCCATTGTCTAAGCTGACCCTGAAGAGTCCTATTTACAGAAGACCACAAGGAATTCTAAGAGAAGAATATAGTAATGTGGACAACTGGGTTCAGATGTACAGAAATTAAGACTCCCTTGAAAAGTGAAGACAAATGCCTCTGCAGTCTCTCCCATGTCCAGTGGAAAATGGACAGTCTCTGAGAGAGAAGAGTCAGTATGGCTGGAACCTGAGTATCATCCTAAGGGACCTCTTGGAACAGCATTTTGAGATGTAGTTCTTTGTTGCCCCTGGATGACTTCTTCTCTAGCCTTAAGAATTGACTATAGCTTCTTTTTTTTTTTTTTTCATGTAAACTTTTATTTTTTTTTAATTTTATTTTTAAACTTTACATAATTGTATTAGTTTTGCCAAATACCAAAATGAATCCACCACAGGTATACATGTGTTCCCCCTCCTGAACCCTCCTCCTTCCTCCCTCCCCATACCATCCCTCTGGGTCGTCCCAGTGCACTAGCCCCAAGCATCCAGTATCGTGCATCGAACCTGGACTGGCATCTCGTATCATACATGATATTTTACATGTTTCAATGCCATTCTCCCAAATCTTTCCACCCTCTCCCTCTCCCATAGAGTCTATAAGACTGTTCTATACATCAGTGTCTCTTTTGCTGTCTCGTACACAGGGTTAGTGTTACCATCTTTCTAAATTCCATATATATACGTTATTATACTGTATTGGTGTTTTTCCTTCTGGCTTACTTCACTCTGTATAATAAGCTCCAGTTTCATCCACCTCATTAGAACTGATTCAAATGTTTTCTTTTTAATGGCTGAGTAATACTCCATTGTGTATATGTACCACTGCTTTCTTATCCATTCATCAGCTGATGGACATCTAGGTTGCTTCCATGTCCTGGCTATTATAAACAGTGCTGCGATGAACCTTGGGGTACACGTGTCTCTTTCAATTCTGGTTTCCTCAGTGTGTATGCCTAGCAGTAGGATTGCTGGATCATAAGGCAGTTCTATTTCCAGTTTTTTAAGGAATCGCCACACTGTTCTCCATAGTGGCTGTACTAGTTTGCATTCCCACCAACAGTGTAAGAGGGTTCCCTTTCCTCCACACCCTCTCCAGCATTTATTATTTGTAGACTTTTGGATCGCAGCCATTCTGACTGGTGTGAAATGGTACCTAATAGTGGTTTTGATTTGCATTTCTCTGATAATGAGTGATGTTGAGCATCTTTTCATGTGTTTGTTAGCCCTCTGTATGTCTTCTTTGGAGAAATGTCTATTTAGTTCTTTGGCCCATTTTTTGATTGGGTCATTTATTTTTCTGGAGTTGAGCTGCAGGAGTTGCTTGTATATTTTTGAGATTAGTTGTTTGTCAGTTGCTTCATTTGCTATTATTTTCTCCCATTCTGAAGGCTGTCTTTTCACCTTGCTAATAGTTTCCTTTGATGTGCAGAAGCTTTTAAGGTTAATTAGGTCCCATTTGTTTATTTTTGCTTTTATTTCCAATATTCTGGGAGGTGGGTCATAGAGGATCCTGCTGTGATGTATGTCGGAGAGTGTTTTGCCTATGTTCTCCTCTAGGAGTTTTATAGTTTCTGGTCTTATGTTTAGATCTTTAATCCATTTTGAGTTTATTTTTGTGTATGGTGTTAGAAAGTGTTCTAGTTTCATTCTTTTACAAGTGGTTGACCAGATTTCCCAGCACCACTTGTTAAAGAGATTGTCTTTAATCCATTGCATATTCTTGCCTCCTTTGTCAAAGATAAGGTGTGACTATAGCTTCTTAAAAAAAAAGAAGATGAAAGAAAGTTAAACGCTTTTAGAAGCCTAATGAGAAAACAGAACCTTCTCCTACTCCAAGGTGTGTGACAACAATAGGATGACTTTCACATCAACAGTGTCAAGGTGAGAGACCCCAGATAAAAGACCAAGATCAGTGCTGCTTGGGCTAAGGAAAAAATGCAGCTGGAGACCCTCAGGTGATGGAGTATTGGTTAGTTGAGTAACTAATAGAAGCTAGACCAGGAAAGAGATGTGCATGCATGTGTGTGTGCATGCTCTACCATGCCCAGCCCTTTACAACCCCATGTAGCCTACCAGGCTCCTTTGCCCATGGGCTTTTCCAGGCAAGAATACTGGAACGGGTTGCCATTTCCTCCCACAGAGGATCTTTTGGACCCAGGGATCGAACCCGCGTCTCCTGCATTGGCAGGTGGACTCTTTACCACTGTGCCATATGGAAGCCCGAAAGAGATATGAGCTAACACTAAGTGAATCTCCCTGCTTCCTCTGCCCAGACTCCAACCCCAAACAGGCCTGATGATTTACAAAGGGAGTTGACTGAGGAGAATAAATATGAAAGATGAGAAGGGATTTGCACCCCGAGCAACTCCAAGGGGTTGGAACTGGGAGTTGGGCTACATTGTTTTACCATTTCCATTACTGCTTTGATATATTACTAATATTGTACATTCTAGAAAAGCTAGGTTTACATTTCTTTGTGACCAAAATTATTTTACATCCTTTCGAAAAAATACTCTCATCATTCTTTCTTCCATCATTAAACAAGTACCACAGAATGTTTCTCAGATACAACAGATCTTTGTTTCAACTCTCTTACCTTTAATGAAAATAAGGAACAACTCCTATTTTATTTCACTTATCAAAAGTGTTTTCTCAGTTTCCTCATGCTATATACTTAGTAAAAAGTACTGAGTGAAATTAGAGCTTTTTTTTTTTAAATCCTTAAATGTTTACTTCCTAAAATGTTATGTAATAATATTTCAGTTATTTCAGTTTTGCCCTTAAAATAACATAGTAAAACTAATGAGAAGGTAGGATACCGATAAAGAACTTTGTGCATTTAAGGTGTGAGTGAAGACTGAAAGTGTTAGTCGCTCATTTGTATCTGACTCTTTGTGACCCCATGGACTGTAGCCCACCAGGTTCCTCTGTCCATGGCGTTCTCCAGGCAAGAATACAGGAATGGATTGCCATTTCCTTCTCTAGGGGGTCTTCCTGACCCAGGGTTTGTACCTGGATCTCCTGCATTGCAGGCAGATTCTTTACCATCTGAGCCACCAGGGAAGCCCTGGAGAAGAAAATAAATTTTCTTATTTTCTCACCAAGAGAAAACTAAAAGTTAAATTTCATCCATGTGCTCATAAAATCATAATATTACTGAAAAGGCTGTTTAATATTGTGACTAATTTTCCTTTAAAGGAAATAAATTGGGACAAAAAATATGTATTTTTCTATATCTACACGTTAATTGTCAATTAGCATAGAATATATTTATCATAATTAGTGTTACCTATTTTAAGGCTAAATTCATATGCACTCATTTTGTCATAATATACAACACATTGCTTTGCTTACTGGACCATTTCATTTAATTAAGTCTCAAAATTAACCCTGATTTAATAAAATTAAATCCAAATGTTACAAGATAGCAAAGGGAGAATCAAAGATTGTCAGAACTTAGTAGTTTATAGTCATAATTTTCAGTGATCCATCTACTTAAAAAGAGACTTGTGCCTGTTTACCAAAAAAAATCAAGCTATAAGATTGGAATATTTTAACATGAAAATGTAATGATCAATAGTATAAGTGATCAGGGAGCAATAATTATATAAGGAAATTTCAATTCCTAATATGGCTAAAGCTTTTGTGAATTAAGCATTGTTCTAAATTTCTTTGCAGCTGAGGTAAAAAGCGAAATATTATGCATTCAGTTTAGTTCAGTCGCTCAGTTGTGTCTGACTCTTTGTGACTCCATGAATCACAGCATGCCAGGCCTCCCTGTCCATCACCATCTCCCAGAGTTCACTCAAACTCATGTCCATCGAGTCGGTGATGCCATCCAACCATCTCATCCTCTGTCGTCCCCTTCTCCTCCTGCCCCCAATCCCTCCCAGCATCAGAGTCTTTTCCAATGAGTCAACTCTTCACATGAGGTGGCCAAAGTATTGGAGTTTCAGCTTTAGCATCATTCTTTCCAAAGAACACCCAGGGCTGATCTGCTTTAGAATGGACTGGTTGGGTCTTCTTGCAGTCCAAGGGACTCTCAGGAGTCTTCTCCAACACCATAGTTCAAAAGCATCAATTCTTATGTGCTCAGCTTTCTTCACAGTCCAACTCTCACATCCATACACGACCACAGGAAAAACCATAGCCTTGACTAGATGGACCTTCGTTAGCAAAGTAATGTCTCTGCTTTTCAATATGCTATCTAGGTTGGTCATAACTTTTCTTCCAAGGAGGAAGCATCATTTAATTTCATGGCTGCAGTCACCATCTGCAGTGATTTTGGAGCCCCCAAAAATAAAGTCTGACACTGTTTCCACTGTTTCCCCATCTAGTTCCCATGAAGTGATGGGACCAGATGCCATGATCTTTGTTTTCTGAATGGCGAGATTTAAGCCAACTTTTTCGCTCTCCTCTTTCACTTTCATCAAGAGGCTTTTTAGCTTCTCTTCACTTTCTGCCATTATATACAACTTATTTCACCTCATAAATCAGAAGAAACTTTTTTAATATTTAAATTCTATTAAGGGTTTGTTACATGAGTTGTTATATAAGGAAACCAAAAAACAAAATGAGCAGCATAATAATTCTAAGGCATTCATGTATTTTCATCATTTTAAAAGATCCTTAATAAAAAGCCAATCAAAGAATGTTGATGTTCTGTACTGATAATTGTAGCACAGGATAATACATAGCAATTCATATATGTAGCTTTTTTTTATCTGACACATGCTACACTAAAAAATGTATGAAGGTGAAAGTGAAGTCATTCAGTCATGTCTGACTCTGCGGTCCCATGGACTGGAGCCTGATGGGCAAGAGTACTGCAGTGGGTTGCCATTTCCTTCTCCAGGGGATCTTCCTGACCCAGGGAATGAACCTGGGTCTCCAGCATTGCAGGCAGATGCTTTTACTGTCTGAGCCACTAGGGAAGCATCCACCCGACCCCTGCCCAAAAAAAGTATCAGATCAGATCAGATCAGATCAGTCGTTCAGTCATGTCCGACTCTTTGTGACCCCATGAATCGCAGCACGCCAGGCCTCCCTGTCCATCACCAACCCCCGGAGTTCACCCAGACTCACGTCCATCGAGTCAGTGATGCCATCCAGCCATCTCATCTGTCATCCCCTTCTCCTCCTGCCCCCAATCCCTCCCAGCATCAGAGTCTTTTCCAATGAGTCAACTCTTTGCACGAGATGGCCAAAGTATTGGAGTTTCAGCTTTAGCATCATTCCTTCCAAAGAACACCCAGGGCTGATCTCCTTCAGAATGGACTGGTTGGATCTTCTTGCAGTCCAAGGGACTCTCAAGAGTCTTCTCCAACACCACAGTTCAAAAGCATCAATTCTTATGTGCTCAGCCTTCTTCACAGTCCAACTCTTACATCCATACATGACCACAGGAAAAACCATAGCCTTGACTAGACAAACCTTTGTTGGCAAAGTAATGTCTCTGCTTTTGAATATGCTACCTAGGTTGGTCATAACTTTCCTTCCAAGGAGTAAGCATCTTTTAATTTCATGGCTGCAGTCACCTTACATCAACTAGTATTTTTCTATTATAATAGCTGTTGTTAGACATAAAGAACAGACTTGTGTTTGCAAGGGAGAGGGTAAGGTAAAGAGGGATGGACTGGGAGTTTGAGACTAGCAGATGAAAACTATTACATACAAAATGGACAAACAAGGTCCTACTGTATAGCACAGGGAACTATATTCAATATCTTTGAAAATCCATAATGGAAAAGAATAAGATAAAAAAATATGTGCATGTATATATATATATTTATATTTTTATGTGTGTGTATAACCAAATCACTTTGCTGTACAGCAGAAACTAACACAACATTGTAAATCAAGTATACTTCAATAAAATAAATTTTTAAATAAAATAGTAAAAAAAAAAAAAATAGCTGTTGTTAATTGGCTATTTACTTGACATCGGCAAGGAGCCAAGTACTTTAAACATGGGGCAATTTAACCCTCATAACAGTTGGCTTTCCTCTAGACAAATGGAGAAAATGAGACTCAGAGTAGTCAAGAAATCCACGTTGAGGCACAGAGTTAGTAAATGCTGAAACTGACATGTGAACCCTAAAGTGTTTGGTTTAAAGACAGTGCTTTCAACTCTCACATTATCCTGCCTCCCCATTTGTTAAGTGCCATGTTCTAAAAGACATAGTGCACAGCCTGAATATTAACTGATACTTCTTTACAACTTTATAAGCATTTTCACATATGTAATTTCATTTCATAAAAACCACTCCTAACAGTAGATAGCACTATTATTAGCAATGTCCATTTTACAGATAAGAAAACTGAAGTCATATAAAGCCCAAGATTGCATAGTTAGCTCAAACTGGGTAGATATCAAAACTGGAAAACCCAACCCTTCCATGCTTTTGACAGAAGCTATATGGCATAGTTCAAAACACAGTCACGAAAGGTCATTCAGTCAGTGTCGTCGGTGGAGACCTGGAGGATCTCTGCTCTCTAGATGTCAGGTACATAGGAGAAAAGGGGAGGTTTTGTTGCACAGAAGTCATGGAACCTGCCTCAATATTCTGGCCATGATAAAGGACAGATTCCCTTCCATGTGAGGGGAGCAAAAGAGCATCTGCAAGTTGGGTTGAAATTAATCTTGGAAGGAAGCTGTTCAAACCAATATAAACAAACATAAGGGATCCATCACTAAATTTTGCTGTGTGTTTTTCTTGACAAGTATTTCTTTTGATTGGAAGTTTGAAAATAATTCCAAAGAGAAATTTCTTTGTTGGGCTGTATTCGCCACAACTCACAAAACACCAAGAAAATTCTATAAATTCTGGACAATCTTATTCAGTTCATTTATGAAGCAAATATCCATTAGGCACTAATGAGTACTCAGTTGGTTATTCCTGTTACACACACACACACACACACACAAGTTCTTCCTAATTCTGGCAAACTAGCAGTAGACCTGGAGCCCTGTGTTGAGGGACTTGTCCAGACTCACTGGGAAGGGGTGCTATGATAGATGAACAATGTCTGATCTTGGCAGAGAAATTCATGCATGCCACATGTACACAATTTCCATTTTAGGAGCATTCTCTTTTATGATGTTATCTATTTTGCTGTGTCAAGTCTTACTTCTGGCCCATGGGATCTTCATGGCATCATGTGGGATCTTTCACTGTGGGGAATGCCTCTGTTCTTGCCTTTGATGATTTGACTATTAAAACACTTTCTTGTCCAAACTAAAAATATAATGTCACGATGTCTGATAAATGACTCCTTTCCTGTTGTATTATTTTATAACTGAAAATATATGCCATTTTATGCCAAAACACACTGGATTTGATTGATGATGCTTCCTTTAACTTGAAGTTACTGAAACCACACATATATGTCACTTCCTATTGATCCCATTTAGTTAGAAATGAGGATAAAAGATGAAAGCCTAAAGTACTTCAAAAAGACATCAGTGTTAATTCTAGCAAAAGATAATCCTTTCAGAACATGTTTATAGGACAATCTATATAGGAGATGTTAGAATTTTCTTAGACAAACCCAAAGCATGGAAAGCAAACTTCACTTTTCTAAAAATCAGCAGTTGTAGGCAACCTCAAGAATAAATGAAAGCAATATGCCTGTCTTTACATTTACTCCCACTTGAAAGTTCATCCAAAAAAATAGTTAAGTTGACAGCTTACCACATTCACACTTACAATAATTCTTAGATAAACTTGGATTTTACACGTTTTAATGAAATGTGAAAGCTCTAATTGAACCTCTAATTTACAAAATCATTAGTGTCAAGTTTGTGGATGTAATTTTGTCCTTTTCTTCATGAAAAAAAAAAAAAAAAACAGGAAAAGAAATAAAGAAGAAAGACAGGCAAGCTTAGGACCTATAACTGATTTAGATCTAGTCTCAAAAGATGAAAATGCATAAAGTACAACTGGCACAACACTAAATACTATAAAAGAGTTTAAAGAAAAGAAAATATATGATGCATCTCAGTTTTTATTGTACTCTGCATTTATTAAATAAATATTAAACACATAATAAAGTATACATAATGTCTTAGAAATGTTATAGAAATATATATATATCATGAAAGTGAAAGTGGAAGTCACTCAGTCATGTTCTACTCTTTGTGACCCCATGGACTATACAGTCCAAGGAATTCTCCAGGCCAGAATACTGGAGTGAGTAGCCGTTCCCTTCTCCAGGGGATCTTAATCCACGGATTGAACCCAGGTCTCCCAAATTGGAAGCACATTCTTTACCAGCTGATCCACCAGGGAAACCCTTTTTTTTCTGACAGAACAAAATTTCGCTTTCACTTTTTTCCATATATATCATACCTTGCATCACAATTTCTTGTTTTTACTTATGACAGTATCATAACATCCTTGTAAAAGGCTTTTCTTGCAAAATCATTTGGTTCCTTTATGTATTCAGGGAAGACAGGCAATGTAAACTTCTACAGGACATTAACAGAGTTAATAGATATAAATTCTGTCCTATTGTCATTGGTAACCTGGTAAAAATGATTCTACCACATTTGCTTCATATGAAGAGAACTTCTTAAAAATCATGGTGTAAATTATCTTCTCCTTTTAATTACAAAGAATTTTGCAATTACATTATTCAGCACCATTATGTTCAAGAAAAACAACAAAAAATTAGACTATTACCAGTTAGATCATCAATAATATTTACATATATGACAGCTAAGAAAAAGAAAAGTTAGTTTATTTCAGAAAATCATAATTTTTCTATAAAAGAGAATCCAATATCATGTTCCCTCCCAATGGCAAAAATCTACTACCAACATGTGTACTGTATGGTCAAGTAACATTTATTTTATTTAATAGCTAGGAAGAGAGTGGTGCCACATGCTGAAAGCTGTACATGGTGATTAAAGTCTATGCTGCTGCCGCTGCTGCTGCTGCTAAGTCGCTTCAGTCGTGTCCGACCCAGTGCGACCCCATAGATGGCAGCCCACCAGGCTCCACCGTCCCTGGGATTCTCCAGGCAAGAACAATGGAGTGGGTTGCCATTTCCTTCTCCAATGCATGAAAATGAAAAGTGAAAGTGAAGTCGCTCAGTCATGTCCGACTCTTCATGATCCCACAGACTGTAGCCTACCAGGCTCCTCCATCCATGGGATTCTCCAGGCAAGAGTACTGGAGTGGGGTGCCACTGCCTTCTCCGATTAAAGTCTATAGCTAAGAGCAAAAGCACCAATTACAAGGATCATTTTCAAAGGTCAGAGAGCTTCACCTGTTACAGATGACCACCTACCCGAAGGGCTTTCCTAAAAAGGACTGGTTAACAGAACTAGAAATACTGATATACACACACAGATGTCCCCTAATATAGAAGAATGGTACAAAGGAACAATTGACAGGAAGGAGGTCACTTTTGATGAAAGGCTGCTGCATTCGTGGAAAGGATATTCCCTCCCCTCCTTCTCTGTCAGAGCCATCACCTGTACTTTATAGTAACTTGGGGACCCTGGGCCTGTCCTGCTCTTTCCCCAGGTTCAATCTCAGAGCATCTGGTGCCAAGGAGGAAAGTGGGGCAAGCAAGTTGTCTGAATAGAAAAAGCCATTCCTTCTACTCTTGCCCTTAGGGTTAAGGAAGGGATGAGAAGAGTTTTAAATTGAATGTAAGACTAATAGTTTAAAATGAACAGGACCAAGTCTTAATGAAACAAAAGGCATTAATTTAATAACCAAAGGAGATTGAGAAGTTTTCTAATGCCATTGATATTTTATTAAGGGGGCCACTACTTTGTGTGGAAGAAAGATGTTTAATAATATAAGCAGGTACAATTATAGAAAAAACTTATGTTTAGACCTCAAGAAATATTGTACATATCCCTTATTATTAAAAGTATAATAGCACTAATGGCCTTTCATATATTTATACATTTATGTGCATATCTATCTATCTAGAATTTTCCACTAGTCTATAAGCTCCATGAAAGCCAAAATACGTGTTGTTTACTGCTTTCAATAGCTTTTTTTCCCAACAAATATTACTGTTTATAATCCCAACATTTAGTGCAGTATTTGGCATATAGTAGGTACTCACTGTGGAGAAGGCAATGGCACCTCACTCCAGTACTCTTGCCTGGAAAATCCCATGGACAGAGGAGCCTGGTGGGCTGCAGTCCATGGGGTCGCTAGGAGTTGGACACGACTGAGCGACTTCACTTTCACTTTTCACTTTCATGCATTGGAGAAGGAAATGGCAAGCCACTCCAGAGTTCTTGCCTAGAGAATCCCAGGGATGGGGGAGCCTGGTGGGCTGCCGTCTCTGGAGTTGCACAGAGTCGGACATGACTGAAGCAACTTAGCAGCAGCAGCAGCAGGTACTCACTAAATATCTGTTGAATTAACTTAAAAATCAATAAATAATAACCAGCATTTATCAAAAGTTTACTAATTTTCAAGTGCTGTTTTAAGTGCTTGGAATATGTTATTGTATATATTATTTATGAAAACCCTGTGATTAGTAACAGCACTGACAGACAAAGAAACTAAGACTAGGGATAAATTATTTTTGCTTGGTCACCCAACCCTACCAACAGGCAGAGCGGATCCATGTCTGCCTGATTCTAAAATTAATGCTCTTACCCACCAAAGAGATATCTCCTATTAGTCATATGAGACAGTTTCCTTCTGATCAACCCTAGGTACCAAAGCACACACCAGGGGCCCGGAGCTGTCTGTTCTGCAGGGACAAAAATCTAAAAGAATAGACCAGAGATTTAACTAAAAGCCAATGTGAAGAGTCTCTGCCTCTTCCTTGCTTTTGTTACGTATTAGTAACAAAGTAGAATTTTTACATAATCATTTCACTTTGTTATTAACATTGTATAATTACAGTTTAGAATCTGACAAAACCAAAAATATAAGCACACTAACAAAATAAACTCTCCCTGTAATAACCGTAGGAAGTATGGATTTAAAAAATAAATTTTAGGCTTTATAAAATTTATATAGCTTTTAGGTCATCAGCTTTTCTTTAGACTGCTATAAGACCAAACAACATATCAATATTGAGGGTAACTTTTATTTCCCAAGACCTTTATCTTAACTTTAACAATCTAATCAATTATAAGAGAAAAGAATATAAATAAAGGATTTTAAAGTTACTGTATTTTATTTGTTGGAAAAAATAAAGCCCACATATTTCATCAAAATGTTTCATGAAATCTAAAATGTTGGGGAATTCTGGTTATGGAGGAGTGAAAGAATAAAAATACTCTCCATAAAAACAAAAGTTATGCAACTGGTGAAATACTGTCAAAAACAATCTACTGTCAGGACTGTAGAAATCAACCAAAGGCAAAAAATTACCCAAATATAAAAGCATACATTCACCAAAAACTCTGACCATCAGTTAAAGCTGAGAGTCTATGGCATTCTAACCTAGAGCTACTCTCCATCTACCACTTTAGCTCGATCAACATTAATAGTTTTACCACAGCGATGCTGGCCTTCAAAGCCAGGAACTTCATTGCTGGAGGTGCCTAACTTGATCTGGAGCAGAATATGGAGGGCAAAGAAGGGCAATGCCAAAGAATGTTCAAACTACCATGCAATTGTGCTCATTTCACATGCTAGCAAGGTTATGCTCAAAATCCATCAAGTGAGGCTTCAGCAGTACATGAACTGAGAATGTCCAGATGTACAACCTGGGTTTAGAAAAGGCAGAAGAACCAGAGATCAAAATGCAAACACTCGTTGTATCATAGAGCAAGCCACAAATACCTACTTCTGCTTCACTGACTATGCTGAAGTCTTCGACTGTGTGGATCACGAAAACCTGTGGAAAATTCTTAAACAGATGGGAGTACCAGATCACCTTATCTGTCTCCTGAGAAATCTGTATGCAGGTCAAGAAGCAACAGTTAGAACCAGTCATGGAACAGCAGACTGGTTCCAAATTGGGAAAGGAGTACATCAAGACTGTTTATTGTCAACCTGTTTGTTTGACTTATGAGCAGAATACATCATGCAAAGTGCTGGGCTGGATGAGTCACAAGGTGGAATCAAGATTTCTGGGAGAAATATCAACAAAGTAAGATACACAGATGACACCACTATAATGGCAGAAAGTGAAGAGGAACTAGAGAGCCTCTTGATGAAGGTGAAAGAGGAGAGTGAAAAAGTTGGCTTAAAACTCAACATTCAGAAAACTAAGATAATGGCAACTGGTCCCATCACTTCATGGCAATCAGAAGAATAAAAAGTGGAAACAGTGTCAGATTTTATTTTCTTGGGCTCCAAAATCACTGTGCATATCTACCACAGTCATGAAATCAAAAGACGCTTGCTCCTTGGATGGAAAGCTATGACAAACCTACTGCTAAGTCACTTCAGTCGTGTCCGACTCTGTGCAATCCCATAGACGGCAGCCCACCAGGCTCCCCTGTCCCTGGGATTCTCCAGGCAAGAACACTGGAGTGGGTTGCCATTTCCTTCTCCAATGCATGAAAGTGAAAAGTGAAAGTGAAGTCACTCAGTCGTGTCGGACTCTTAGTGACCCCATGGACTACAGCCTACCAGGCTCCTCCGTCCAAACCTAAGCAGCATATTAAAAAACAGAGACATCACTTTACCAAAAAAGGTCTACATAGTCAAAACTATGGTTTTTCCAGTAGTCATATATGGATGTGAGAGTGGACCATAAAGAAGACTAAGCACCAAAGAATTAATGATTTTGAACTGTGGTGCTGGTGAAGACTCTTGAGAGCCTTTTGGACTGAAAGATAATCAAATTAGTCAATCCCAAAGGAAATCAATCCTGAATATTCATTGGAAGTACTGATGTTGAAACTGAAACTCAATACTTTGACTGATGCAAAGAGCTGACTCACTGGAATCTGATTCTGGGAAAGACTGAAGGCAAAAGGAGAAGGGGAGGCAGAGGATAAAATGGTTAGATAGCATCAGCAACTCAATGAACATGAATCTGAGCAAACTCCAGGAGACAGTGGAAGACAGAGGAGCCTGGTGTGCTACAGTCCATGGGGTCACAAAGAGTTGAATATGACTTGGAGATTGAACAGCAACAAAAACATGGAGAGCAAAAGGAATATGACATAGAGAAAATAAACTGCAAAATAAGAGACATTAATCCAACAATATTAATTCCATTAAATGTGATTTGATTAAAAATTCCAAAGGTAGAGATTGTCAGACTTACGTCAGTCTTATGCTATCCATAAGAGACATGCTTTAGACAAAAAAGATATAAATTGAAAATGCATGTGTGCATGCATGCTTAGTCTCTCAGTCACATCCAACTCTTTGCAAGTCCATGAACTGTAGCCTTCCAGGCTTCTCTGTTCATGGTATTTTCCAGGCAAAGATACTGAAGTGGGTTGCCATTTCCTATTCCAGGGGATCTTCCCCACCCAGGGATGGAACCTGCATTTCTTGCATCTCCTGCATTGGCAGATGGATTGTTTACCACTGGAAAAAGATATGCCATTAATCATAAGAGCAGTAACCTGGCTCTATTATATCATACAACACAAATTTGAGACAAGAAATGTAACCACAGACAAAGAGGACCATTCATAATGCATCAGGAAAATAAAGTACATAGAAATGTATACCAAAGAGAGGTGCCAAATACCTGAAGCAAAATTGACCACATTAAAAAGAAAATGGAAAATCAAACAAATAGACTTGTATATTTCAACACTGCACTTTCAATAGTTGATAGAAAACTAAACAGAAAATACACAGGGATATAGAAGACTTGAAAAACACAATCAATCGATTAGACCTGACATTTAAAGAACATGCCACCCCAAAACAACAGAATATACTTTCCTTTCTAGTATACAAATATTCTCCAGAATTGACCATATGCTAGCCTGTAAAATATGTCTCAACAAATTTTAAATAATTGGAATCACTCAAGTATGGTTTCCTACCAACTACATCTATACTAAATTATAAGTCAACAACAGAAAAAAATTTGAGAAAATTCACAAATATATAAAAAATAACACACTCTAAATAACTCATGGATAGATGTGATTGCAATGGAAATTAGGACATACTTGGAACCTAACAAATGAAAATACAGCATATCAAGTTGTATGGGACACATCTAAATCAGTGTTAAAAAGGAAATGTATATCTCTAAATGTTTATATTAGAAAAAAAATTAAGGTTTCAAAAACTAATCCAAGTTTCCACTTTAATAGCCTAAAAAAAGAAAACCAAATTACATCCTAAGCAAGCAAAAGGCAAAATTATAACAATTCAGAAATGCATTATATAAATAACATAAAACAATAGAGAAAAACCAATGAAATCAAAAGTTGGCTCTTTGAAAAGATGAACAAAATTGTTTTTTGTATAGCTGGATTACCCAGGAAAAGACAAGACACAAATCACTAAAATTAAGGATAAAAACATAAACATCATTATCAACCCTTCAGAAATTAAAGGACAATGGGGGAATAATTTGAACAACTCTATAATAAAAATTAGACAACTTAGATAAAATGGACAATTCTTAGCATGATATAAATCATCAGAGCTGACTAATGAAGAAACAAGAATGCTAAATAAATCTGTAACAAGTAAAGACATTGAATGAAGTGAAGTGAAGTGAAAGTCGCTCAGCCATGTCCAACTCTTTGTGACCCCAGTCCATGGAATTCTCCAGGCCAGAATACTGGAGTAGGTAGCCTTACCCTTCTCCAGGGTATCTTCCCAACCCAGGGATTGAACCCAGGGTCTTCCACATTGTGGGCAGATTCTTTAACAGCTGAGCCACAAGGGAAACCCAAGACATTGAATAAGTAACTAAAAATCTTCCCAAAAAGGAAAACTCAGGACCAGATGGCTTCTCCAGTAAATTCTAGAATTTAAAAAAAATAAATAAATAATATTCTTTCATCTGATAGCATTTGGAAGAACATTTCCCAACTTATTCTATAAATCCAAAGTTAGATAAAACATCACAAGAAAAGAAAATTACAAAGCAATATCCCTCAGGAACACTTACAAAAAAGTTCTTAACAACATAAGAGCAAACCAACAAGATATAAAAGGATTATACCCAATATCCAAGTGGAATTCATTCTAGAAATGAAGGATTGATTTAAAATGTGGAAATTAATTAACACTATATACCATATTAATAGAATAAAGGACAAAAGCATATCATCGTTCCAACAGGTGCAAGAAAAGTTTCACAAAATGTAATACATGTTCATTATAAAATATTCACAAACAAGACATAAAAAGGAACATCAGCTTAAAAGGCATCTTTAGTTGAAAAGAGAAACGCTGAATGCTCTCCACCTAAGATAGGCAAGGATTTTGGTGCTCATCACTCTATTCATTATCATTCTGGAAGACTGACCCAGGGCAATAAGGCAACTAAAAGCAGTTATAAGCATACAAATTAGAAAGAAATAAAACTGCTTTATCCACAGCCTTCATGCTCCTGTATGTAGGAAATTCTAAAGAACTATTGAAATTAACCTACTAGAGGCTAATAAATAAGTTTAGCAAGTTTGGGGCATACATGATCAATATAAAAATTAAACTGCATTTTAAAAATAATTTATATTTTTATTATAATATTCCATTTTTTATTGTTCTGCTTATAAATGTTTTTTTCAGTTTTAGTGAGATAAAGTTGATATACAGCACTGTGTAAGTTTAAGGTGTACAGTATAACAGTTTAACTTACATAGTTTAATGTGAAATGACTACCACATGAAGTTTAGCTAACATTCAATTATTGGGAATGGCTACCCACTCCAGTATTCTTGCCTGGAGGATTCCATGGACAGAGAAGCCTGGAGGGCTACAGTCCATGGCGTCACAAAGAGTTGGACATGGGTATTTATAATAACTATTCAAAATAAAAAATAAATTTCATTCAAAATATCATCAAAAAGAATAAAATACTAAGGGATAAATTTAATAAAAGAAGCATAGATTTGTACAATACTAACTACAAAAATATTATTGAGAGAAATTAAAGAAAATAAAAATTAATGAACTTTTCATGTTTATGAGCTGATGATTTTACGTTATTAATATGGTAATTCCCTAGGATGGATTTATAAATGCAATAAAATCCCTATCAGAATCCCACCAGGCATTTTTGTAGCAATTGGAAAGCTGATTCTAAAACTGATATGAAATTACAAAGGACATAGAATAGCCAAAATAATTTTTTAAAAGAACAAAGTTGAAAGGTTTATATGTGTGATTTCAAACACTATACAGCTACAATAATTAATAAGACAATCGGTTCGGTGTAAATTGGCACATAGATAAATAGAACAGGATTAGGAGACCTGAACTATATTCTTACATTTTTATCAATTGATTTTGAATAAAGGTACCAGTGGGAAACAGACGGTCTTTTCAACAAATGTTGACAGGTCAGTTGGTTATCCACATGCAAATATATGCACATAGACACTTACTTCAACCCATACATAACAATTAAATAGGATAACAGACTTAAATGTAAGACCTAAAACTACAAAGTCATCTAATAGAAAATAGGAGGAAAATCCTATAACCTTGGATTAGGCAAATATTTTTTTAGATATAATACTTAAACCACAATCTATATGAGAAAAAAATAATGAATTGGGCTTCACTAAATTTAAAAAGTTTTGCTCTTCAAAAGATACCATTAAGAAAATGAAAGACAAGCAATAGAGAAAAATATATGTATTTGTAGGTTTATATCAGATATGATAAAAGACTTGCAACAAAAGTATATAAAGAACTCTTAAAATTCAAAATAAGTTACACAATTTTTAAAATGGGCCAAAAACTTGAATAGATATTCTATGCAACAAACTGTACAAGTAAGTAATGAGCACATGAAAAGGTGTTCACACTTATGTCTTTAGAGAAATATCAGTTAAAGTCAAAATGAGATACAATTACTATTATACTCCCACTAGGAATTGTGGTTGTTGCTGTTGTTCAGTTGCTCTGCTGCTGCTGCTAAGTCGCATCAGTCGTGCCCGACTCTGTGCGACCCCATAGACGGCAGCCCAACAGGCTCCTCTGTCCCTGGGATTCTCCAGGCAAGAATCCTGGAGTGGGTTGCCATTTCCTTCTCCAATGCATGGAAGTGAAAAGTGAAAGTGAAGTGGCTCAGTCGGACACGACTCTTAGCGACCCCATGGATTGTAGCCTACCAGGCTCCTCCGTCCATGGGATTCGCCAGGCAAGAGTACTGGAGTGGGGTGCCATTGCCTTCTCCAGTTCAGTTGCTCAGTCATGTCCAACTCTTTGCGACCTCGTGGACTGCAGCACGCCAGGCTTCCATGTTGTTCACTATCTCCCGGAGTTTGCTTGAACTCACATCCATTGAGTCAGTGACTGACCATATCATTCTCTGTTGCCCCTCTTCTTCTCCTCCCCTCAATATTTCCCAGAATCAGGGTCTTTTCCAATGAGTCGGTTCTTCACATCAGGTGGCCAAAGTATTGGAGTTTCAGCTTCAACATCAGTCCTTCCAATTCGGGGTTGATTTCCATTAGGATTGACTGGTTTGATCCTCCTGCTGTCCAAGGGACTCTCAAGAGTCTTCTCAGAACCACAGTTTGAAAGCATCAATTTTTTGGCCCTCAGCCTTCTTTATGGTTCAACTCTCACATCTGTACATGACTACTGAAAAAAACCACAGCTTTGACTATATGGACATTTGTCAGCAAAATGATAACTCAGCTTTTTAAAACACCATCTGGGTTTGTCATAGCTTTTCTTCAAAGGAGCAAGTGTCTTTTAATTTCATGGCCACAGTCACTGTCCACAGTGATTCTGGAGACCAAGAAAATAAAGTCTGTCACTATTTCCATTGCTTCCCCATCTATTTGCCATGAAGTGATGGGACCAGATGCCAAGATCTTAGTATTCTGAATGTTGAGTTTTAAGCCAGCATTTCACTCTCCTCTTTCACCTTCATCAAGAGGCTCTTTAGTTCCTCTTTGCTTTCTGCTATTAGGGTGGTATCATCTGCACATCTGAGGTTACTGATATTTCTCCCAGGAATCTTGATTCCAGCTTGTGCTTCATGCAGCCCAGCATTTCACATGATATACTATGCATAGAGTTAACTAAGCAGGGAGATAATATACAGCCTTTCATGCTCCTTCCCAATTTTAAACCAGTCCATTGTTCCATGTTGGTTCTAACTGTTGCTTCTTGAGCTGCATATAGGTTTATCAGGAGGCAGGTAAGGTGGTCTGGAACTCCCATCTCTTTAAAAATTTTCCACAATTTGTTGTGATTCACACAGTCAAAGGTTTGGCCTAGTCAATGAAGCAGAAGGAGATGTTTTTCTGGAATTCCCTTCCTTTTGTATGATCCAGCGGATGTTAGCAATTTGATCTCTGATTCTTCTGCCTTTTCTAAACCCAGCTTTCACCTCTGGAAGTTCTCAGTTCACATGCTGTTAAAGCCTAGCTGGAACATTTTGAGCATGACCTTGCTAGCATGTGAAAAGAGTGCAGTTGTATGGTAGTTTGAACATTCTTTGGCATTGTCCTTCTTTGGGATTTGAATGAAAACTGACCTTTTCCAGTCCTGTGGCCACTGCTGAGTTTTCCAAATTTGCTGGCACATTGGGTGCAGCACTTTAACAGCATCATCTTTCAGGATGTGAAATATAGCTCCACTGGAATTCCATCACCTCCACTAGCTTTGTGAAAATAAAATGTGGAATGTATAAGTAATCAAAAACATGTAATTTTATTTTTCTAAACTAGCAAGAATTAAAATACCTGTAGGTGTGCAATGAAAATAGCCCTCACAGAAATTATGTAATATAAAAGTTGATAATATGATTCAACAATTTGAATGTAAAAATGCTATTGATTCATCCATTCAACAAAAAAAAAAAGTGGTAGATGTCAAGTAAGTTGTAGGCATGACCCAGGCCCTGGAGAGAGAGAATGATCAAATTAAAAAAAAAAAAAAGTGACTGCTTTTATGAAGTTTCCATTCTAATGGGAGAAAAAAAATTAGCAAATAAATAATATGTAAACTTATTAAGGTGGATTCATGAACAAATGGAAGGAGAGTGGGTAGAAACAGTATGGGCAGACAACTCTTTTGAAAGGTTTTACTGTAAAGGGGAAATCTAACTTAGATGGAAAGTAACACAACTTGGAATTATTACCATATACTTATATGCTGATATAATTATATGGTAGAAAAGGGGGAAAAGCAATCTAAAGCAGGTATAATTATAGGAATGTTGTCTTTGAATGACAATCACACTTCAGTACACGAATAGGGGGTGGTCTTAGGAGAGTTCATTCATTGTAACAGATGGGAAGGCAGAATATGGGTGGAGAGAGACACATGGGGTTGTAGACATGATTGGGGAGGGTTCTGGGTAGTAATACATTTGCTCAGAGAAGTAGGAAGGAAGCATTTAAGGTTTCAGGAGGTAGGAGATGGCTCAGAACAGCCATTCTTGGTTACAGGGAACACAAGAATGTGTTTGTGGACAATTAGGGTACATTTGAGGTTCCTAGCCCTGCATTTAAAGTAAGAGCAGTCAGCACACAAGTGTGTTTTTGTCTAGCCAGACTCACCTACATAAGTGTAGGCATGAATGATCAAAAAGTGTAACTAACCAGAAATAGGATTTTTCTGGAGTTGTATCTATGAGAGGAAGAAGGGAGTCAGTGAGTACACAAGCAAGAAATATGAGAATGGACTAATGAATCTAAAGATTGTTGGGGAAACATGAGCACATGAGAGGAGCAAAGAGAAGGTAATGTAAAAGGATAATGAATTGGAGGTCCCAGTAGGGTGAAAACCTCCTGGATTTGAGGTGCTAGGAGGAGTAGGCTTAAAAATAAGAGGAGGTTTGGCCACTTTAGATTTAGATTTCACCCAGCATACATACTGCTGGAAATGTGTTGGAAAGAAAAATATAATCTATGGAAAAGATGTTTCCTAGTGTTATCTATACAGCAGCCCTAACTTAGCAACAAGACAGTTGTCTAGCAACAAAGAAACAGTAAACACCACGTTACCAAGTAAAACATAATATATAAAGAAAATGAAGCAACAGTGAATAAAACGTAACAAAAACAAGTCAGACACCAAGTTGTATGCGTACCACATTGTACATGTTCATACGTATATAAATATGTGCTTACATAAACATATATTACAAATATATAAATATATCTCATCTGATTATTTGTGCTGATGTCAAGTTCTCTTATTAGATTTTAAGCGCCCCACTTCCTAAGGTTTCAGATTCTTTTTATTTACCTAAAAAGCAGGCTTCTCCTGGTAGAAGTTCAGTACATTTTACTGAATGAGTGCGTGAGTGAGTTGACTCAGGGAGTGAATTAATGGATGATGAACGAATAAATGAAGATCTATGTATACTTTCCAAATTTCAACTCTAAACCTTACATAAAATTTCTAGTACCAAGATTCTATCAAACTCTGGAATTGAATTTAACTGCCTGACCTACTGATTTAAATGTTTTAGGGTTATAAAATCATCACATAAATTAGAACCTTTGCCTATATAACCTTAAAACAGACTGTGCATCAAAAGAAAAATATTCATCGTGTGAATTAGTTTCACTTAGGGGAGAATCAATTTTCCTATCATGTGCTTTTTTTTTTTTTCTAATTTTATTTTATTTTTAAACTTTACATAATTGTATTAGTTTGCCAAATATCAAAATGAATCCGCCACAGGTATACATGTGTTCCCCATCCCGAACCCTCCTCCCTCCTCCCTCCTCCCTCCCCATATCATGTGCTTTTGTTAAATACAAACTTCTGTTTATTGTGACACTTCAAAACAATGCTAAATGAATTTTATTTTTAATCCAGTGAAACATGCTTTTAAATAAAGCCTGATTCTCAAAGAGATTTCTGTGACAAGGGATATCCACATGCCAAAAAGTCATTAGTGCTGCCTTTGTTACTCACATACTTAACTGTGTGGGGAAACACAAACAATTTCCAGGCTAAGAATGAGTGTCAGACAGTGCAATGCTCGTGTGTTCTATTGGCGTGACAGCAAATGGGCAAGGGACCAGCAGGCTTTGCAACCACATTGTCCTTATTGTGTAAAACATCTACTCTGTGCTAACCTCAGTCATAATCATTGCAGAAGCTACACAGTCCAAGACAACAAAGCACTAACAGGAATTCAAAGCAAAAAATGTTAACAATTAGTCACAGCGTTCTTTGCCATACATAACACAAATTCCCCCTTCACTTACACAAACTTGCAATCAGCAAGAGGTCTTTTCAGACGATCTTTTGCAATGCATTGTATACCACTATTTGAACAAATTCCAGATGATCGCACTTCAAAAGTTATGTAATCAGAAAACAGTATTGCTCTCTAATTTGATGATATTGTTAAAACTTTGAAAAATATTTTAACATCATAAAAATGTACATCTTAAAAATCAACTGCAGTGGACTCCAAAGGAGCTACAAAATCATTCACTGAGTCGTCAGTGAGTAATGTGTTATCATTTGAAGAAAAGTTGAATGATCTTTATTGCGCTATCTCCTAAGCTAAGATAAATGTTAACCATCTACCTGTCTAAAAGCAGTAGCGCTCTCAATTTTGTTCACTCATCTAAATGTGAAGTAAGGACCTTACAAGGTCATTTGGATTCTACATTTTTTTTTAAAAAAAAGGCAAAATAGAATGCTGAATCTTTATGCGGAAAGCTTTACAAGCTTTTATTACTTAGTGTTATTGATTATACATTCTCATCCCATGCTTGCTCCCTGTCCCGAAAACAACTGTCTGTCTCTATCCCAGAGGTTGCAAATGAAGATACAAATCTTCGCTTGCAGACACATGTCTTACAGTCATATGTTGAAGAAACATGCTAGAATCAGTAAGGAAACTTTTATACTTTTCCCACATTGTCCCTTCACACCCACCCTCTGAATTTCTTTGTTTCCATTACCAGATGAAAGCCAGCTCCCACAGATTTTCTGGTCCCTTTCAGTTACAAGATGAATTTCACTGTAGAAGTCAAAATGTCCAACATCCAGTGTAATAATCAGAAATACATGGTTGTTTTCCAAATGAAGCATTTTCTAGCCTCATCTTCCCACCCCAAGTTCAGCCCTGCTTCAGGTTAGAGTTTCCTTCCTGCCCAACTCTCTAAGTCACTAGGACAGAGGAGAAAGGGAATTAGGAGGAATAGCACAGTTTTATTCAGCAGATACAACTGATTTCCTAAGTCGGTTCCTTCTAGATGTTGACTTTTACTCTGGTGTGATCCCAACACACACAGGATTTTTGGAAATTTTCCCTCTGGGTCCTCTATCTGCAGTTCCTAGGGCAGGTGATGTTTTGTCCTCTACTTGACCACTCAGGACTCCCTCTTTCATCCCCCAACTCCACCAGTTCATTCTGCACTTTCACAGCATCATCTTTTAGGGTTTTGAAGTAGCTCAGCTGGAATTCCATCACTTCCACTAGCTTTGTTCATAGTGATGCTTCCTAAGGTCTACTTGACTTCACATTCCAGGATGTCTGGCTCGAAGCAAGTGATCACACCTTCATGGTTATCCAGGTAATTCATTAAGATATTTTTTGTATAGTTTCTTTTGTGTATTCTTGCCACTTCTTCTTCATATCTTCTGCTTTTGTTAGGTCCATACTGTTTCTGTCCTTTATTGTGCCCCTCTTTGAATGAAATCTTCCCTTGGTATCTCTAATTTTCTTAAAGAGGTCTCAAGTCTTTCCACTTGAAAGAAGTGTTTTCCACTATTTCTTTGCAATGTTCAATTAGGAAGGATTTTTCATCCTTGCTCTTCACTGGAACTCTGCATTCAGATGGCTATATCTTTCCTTTCCTCCTGTGCCTTTTGCTTCTCTTTCTTTTCTCAGCTATTTATAACGCTATCCAGTGGTGCAACAAATAAATAGAAGCTGAGCTAAGAGGCTGCAGACTAAAGAGACAACAGGTATCCTCTGACTTGCCATAGTCACCATCCAACCCACATTCCTCAACAATGGCCTATGTGGGATTTGACTCAACTATGACCTACTCCTCTCTCCAATCAAATTCAATTATATCCTCCAGTTCAGTTCAGTTCAGTTGCTCAGTAATTTCTGACTCTTTGTGATGCCATGGACTGCAGCACACCAGGCTACCCTATCCATCATCAACTCCTGGAGCTTCCTCAAACTCATATCCATCGAGTCGGTGATGCCATCCAACCATCTCATCCTCTGTCATTCCCTTCTCCTGCCTTCAATCTTTCCCAGTATCAGGGTATTTTCTAAGGGGTCAGTACTTTGCATCAGGTAGCCAAAGTATTGGAACTTCCCCTTCAGCATCAGTCCTTCCAATGAGTATTTAGGACTAATTTCCTTTTGGATTGACTAGTTTGATCTCCTTGCAGTCCAAGGGACTCGAAAGAGTCTTTCCAACATGACAGTTCAGAAGCATCGATTCTTTGGTGCTCAGCTTTCTTTATAGTCCAACTCTCACATCTATACATGACTACTGGAAAAACCATAGCTTTGACTAGACAGATCTTTCTTGGCAAAGTAATGTCTCTGCTTTTTAATATGCTATCTAGGTTGGTCATAACTTTTCTTCCAAGAAGCAAGCATCTTTGATTTCATGGCTACAGTCACTATCTGCACTGATCTTGGAGCTCAAAAAAAAAAATAGTCAGCCACTGTTTCCACTGTTTCCCCATCTATTTGTCATGAAGAGATGGGACCAGATGCCATGATATTAGTTTTCTAAATGTTGAGCTTTAAGCCAACTTTTTCACTCTCCTCTTTCACTTTCATCAGGAGGCTCTTTAGTTCTTCTTCACTTTCTGCCATAGGGTGGTGTCATCTGCATATCTGAGGTTATTGATATTTCTCCCGGCAATCTTGATTCCAGCTTGTGCTTCTTCCAGCCCAGCATTTCTCATGATGTACTCTGCATATAAGTTAAATAAGCAGGGTGACAATATACAGCCTTGATGTACTCCTTTTCCTATTTGGAACCAGTCTGTGTTCCATGTCCAGTTCTAACTGTTGCTTCCTGACCTGCATACAGGTTTCTCAAGAGGCAGGTCAGGTGGCCTGGTATTCCCATCTCTTTCAGAATTTCCCAGTTTATTGTGATCCACACAGTCAAAGACTTTGGCATAGTCAATAAAGCAGAAATAGATGTTTTTCTGGAACTCTCTTGCTTTTTCGATGATCCAGCAGATGTTGACAATTTGATCTCTGGTTCCTCTGCCTTTTCTAAAGCCAGCTTAAACAAAATGTTGATGTTCATATCCTCCAGATTCATATTAAATCTCAAGAGGGATACTGGTATAAAAGAAAGAGTCTAATATTTAAATCTTACTCTGCAGTCCAATGTCAGCATGATTTGGTGAGTTCTCTAAACTTCTTGAGTGGCAATTTACTGCTCTCTAAATTAGGGATGGCAACTTTAACTTACAAATTTTGTGTGAAGATTTAAAAAGATTAAAATACAGTTCCTGACATACAACAGTCTTTTTCTCATCCACAAAGAAAATATTTATCTTCCATATTTTATCATGTACCACCAATTAATACAAGTTAGTTTTATCTACCCATTTAAAGACTAAGACTTTTATTTCTGTATTCCTCAAGTGGCCTACTATAATGCTCAGCATGTAATATAGGTACATGTGCTCTGTGCAATGAAAATCAAAATAAAATCTTTCATTTCAATATTACCAAATACTGCTGGGATCAAAAGCCTTAAAAGAAAACTTGCCAATTACACTGTTACTATATTTTAGATACTCATTTCATTTGGGCAAAAATTGAATGTGATTTTTATTCTTTTATAATTAAAGGTTTAAATTTTAGGAGAAGCTATGTCCCTGCCACTGTTTTTGGCTGACAAACAAGGCCACGAGACAGTTCTATTGGCTGGTCCCCATCGTTGCTCACCAGCCACTGGCTCTGCAGGTGTCTAGAGGCAGTGGGATGGTAGCACTGGTTATGGAAGCCCAGATGTAGAATCTTCCTGCCTCTGAGTCACATTCAGTTTGCCAGTCCAGTGGTGGCCCCTGACTTCCAGCCTCTCCAAACATTCCTATGATTTTGTAAACATCTATTTCCTATATCGAGTCCCCTTCTATTCCAAATGCCAGCATGGTTTCTGTCTCCTGCACTGAACCCCGTGTAATTTAATTACTTCTTTGAGAAGATCATCTCTGAGGTCACCTCTTTTTGTTACCTTACATGTTAAAAGGACTTATGGTCTTACCTCACAGGTTTTCAAGAGAATTAAAGAGAAAAAGAAAATTTGGACTAATTTTAAAAATATTGAAAAACTTTAATGCATCTCTTTTTCCTGTGGTTAATGATGTTATGTGGGCTTACTTACTTTAGGAATATCAGCTTTGATAGCAGCAGTTACTTCTGTTACTGCGGCAGCAATATCATTGACTCAACAGGTGCATACTGCCCAATATGTCGATACCATGTCTAAAAATGTTTCTTTAACTCTAGCAACACAGGAAGCTATAGATAGGAAATTAGAGATGAGAGTAGACGCCTTAAAAGAGGCAATATAACATATTGGGACTGAGTTACAGGCTTTAAAAGTAAAAATGGCTCTGTCATGCTACACTGATTACCCGTGGATATGCGTGACATCTTTAAAGGTAAATGAGACAGATTATGAATGGGAAAAAATCAAAAATCGTATCTCAGGTGTTTGGAACAGCTCTGACATTGGCCTGGACTTAGGGAAATTTCATAATCAAATACAGACCCTGGAACACTCTTGACTGGATTTTACCGCCGCTGGAGCAGCTAATGACTTTTTTCACACTTTCTCTAACTTCATTTCAGGAAAAAACATTCTGTCTAATATCCTTGGATACGTCGCTACTGGTGCTTTAATTTTGCTTCTCATAATCATTCTTCCTTGTATTGTCAGGATTCTTCAGCAGAATATTCAGAAGCTCGCAACTGAGCTGCATATGGCTGTTTTAAGAAATAAAAAAGGGGGGATTCGGGGAGCGAGCTCTGCCCCTGGCAAAGGTCATGAGGAAGGAGGCTTGGCATATGCAAAGGCGGGATCAAGCCTCAGGAGTCTCCCTGGAAATTCTCGAGCAATCTACCCCCAAAACCAGAGTCTGCCTACTTTCTGCTTTGTGCTTTCACCTACACCTCTGACTTTACGGGGGGCTGTCCCCCACTACCTCTCTCTGAAAAAAGAGTTAGCTTACAGCTCCAGTAATAATTCCTGGGTGTGACAGTGTTTCAACCTACAAACTCCCTTGGAAGTCCTCTAGCCTGCCTGAATAGGTTTTTCCGGCCACATGTGATTGCTCAGAGCCTCCAAACTGTGAGAGGCATGAGATGTTCTAAACTGTCTAAATACAGATTCCTTTGAGCAGTTAAAAAATTGATTAGAAATTGTATTGGTGAAGGGATTTTCACTTGTTGGGCCAATGTTTGCTGCTAGGTCTCCATATCCCTTACCTGCTGTGTCCCTGGCAGTGTATTGATTAATATAATTGGTGTAAATAGTAGCTTTAATGTTTGTAACCTGGGACCCTTGAGTTAATTCTTTTTCTTGTTATAGCCCACCACACCTTTGCTCTGTAGGAATGCAACTTCATCTAATGCTTTTGGAGGGTGGCGCTTGACTTATCACCTTTAGAGAAAAATAAGTTTTCTGAAGAAAGGGTCTTAAAATGTTAACAGGCCTCCGGGCCAGAAGACGATGCAAATCACCTAAGCTTTTGCATATGATAAGTTTGCAGGAAGAAAGCCTGGCTTGCTGCATGACTCTACCCCTTCCCCCATTATCCTCTATGCATAACTTAAGGTATAAAAACTACTTTGGAAAATAAAGTGCAGGCCTTGTTCACCAAAACTTGGTCTCACCATGTCGTTCTTTCTCTTACCTTCTGGCTGAATTATTCAGCCTCTTTTCTCCACTGAATTTCCTCACTGAGCTATCCTTATTCCATTACTCTTTATATCCTTAATTAAAGTTTAATTAAGCAGTTGTTTCCTGATCCTCGCCAACTCCGTCCCCGCTTCGAATTCCCTGGATCCACCGGGGCTGGACCCCGGCAATGTTACATATTTCTTTATTAGGATTTTTATTAGGTAAATATGTACATATTCAAAATTGAAGAGTTATATGTTTATTTCCTAGAGAAATTTGTACAACTCAAAGGCTTTTTCTTTGGTGTCATTTAATTAGCCTTTTCAGCCTTACTTCCATTTAGATTCATTTATTTAGAGACATTGAAATAAGAAACATTTAGAATGTGAAACATGAACATATACACATTTAAGTAAGATTTAGTTACTAAACAGAAAATTTATCATTTTTTTAACAAATATATACATACTTAATAAGTTGTTAATACTCATATATAGTAAGATACTTTATTGATAATGCTCATCTTTAATAATGTAAATCAGATGCTAACCTCCAGTTTGGGAATGGTTTACTGAATAACTTGATTAAATTGGCATTTAACTGGATTTTTATGGAGAGTCATAAAGAATAGATATCCTGAATTTATCTTAAATAAACTTAAAATTATGAAATCGTTTTTTTAAACTTTTTATTTTGTATTTGCTTAACAATGTTGTGATAGTTTCAGGTGAACAGCAAAGGGACCCAGTCAAACATATATATCTCTTTTTACTCATGCTAATTGAACATGCATTTATCATTGCTAACTCTTAAAACTCCACTATCATGACTGTAAAGACATAAAGACACTGCAAATTTCCCATAATTACAAAGTGGGAAAAAACAAGCAGAACACAAGAGAATCAACTCATTTTTTGGAAACTTGGAAAGGAAACAGAAGAGTGGAAATCATAGCAAAGAACATCAGCTAGAAACAAATGTTTCATGCTAAGAACCATGAAAGATGCAGGAATTGGAGGCACCAGATTGCAAAAGTCAGAGAATTAGAGTAGGACTGAAAGTAGGGTTTTCCTCATTTTCCTCCTTAATATCTGGCAACTACCTGCCCCCTTCACATCACTATGGATCACTATAGAAGATAGATGTTTATCTAGTTAGATGTTTATCTTCTAGTGACGTTAAGCCACCAAGATGAGAGAGGTGAGCTTCTATAGTGTAAAAAAGGAAACTAAGTTTAAAACTACATAATGAAATTTATGACCCCAACTCTTAGTCCTAGAATAAGGACAACAAGGTTTTAACATTTTAAGACTGGTGATTAGACTATCTTCCATGATTACAGGCATTTTGTAATCATCCAAGTAGCTGAGCACTTCACATCCTATTATGAAGCCCACATGTCAACAAACAGTATCCACTCGCATGAAATGAGCATCAGTTAGCTTTTCAGTGTCTCCCTTTTACAAGTGAGCAGACAGTCAAGAATCACCAGACCTTTAAGAAGAGTCTTTAACATTTAAGAAACTGAAACAAACACACAGAAAACAGCAACTTGGTGGAATCTATTCAAATAGAAGAAGAAAAACATTAATCAACAAAAATGAATTTCAGAGCCATAAGAAGTGTTATTAAATGTATTAATATTTTAAAATGGAATGCTACAGATAGAAATCCATTAAAATAAGAATGAGATCAGGTCTTGGAAAGTATCAGAGATATTAAAAGATAAGCATTAAAGTTTTAATTTTTTTAAAAAAAGTAAAAATGACTATATGGTCAAAATAACTGTGGTGGTGAACATGCTGTTAGTATATATAGAAGTTGAAATATAACGTGCACATACATGAAAGTTGTTATCAACCGATGTTGCCTCAATAAATAAAAAGTAAAAAGCAAAAATGGATAAGAAGAGAATAAACTTAAGAAAATTTGGGGCTTAATGCAGAAGGAAAAACATATAAATCCCAGAAAGATTAAATGAAGGAAATGGCAAGAAGAAAATAATCAAATTTTTTAAAAAATGAAGAAATTTTCCCCAAACTGAAGGGCGTTTCCAGACTGAGGAGGGTTCAGGATGGGGAACATGTGTATATCTGTGGCAGATTCATGTTGATATATGGCAAAACCAATACAATATTGTAAAGTTAAAAATAAAATAACAATAAAAAATTTTTTTTCCATTATAAAATTCTCACACCAATGTTATTATCATGGAATTTCTGAAGAAAAGGGAATAAAAACAAAGTCCTGGCTTATGGAGGTTGGGCAGAATATCACAGAAAAATATCAGGGCTAAATGGCGTCAGACTTCTTAGTAGCAATACTAAAAGTTAAAATACAATGAAGCAATCTTTTCAAAATTCTGAGAAAAAATTATTTTAACTTATTGTTTCAGAGCCAATCAAGTTGTAGAAAAATAAAAGAAAAAGTATATTTTCGTATGTCAATGTACTTTAAGAGAGTGTGTTTCTCAAGTGCCCTATTGCAGGAAGCTCACACCCTAAAGGAATAAACCAAGAAAGAATGAGACCCAAGAAATAACAGATCCAACTCCTGAGGGTGTTGATGGTATTTCCCAGAATGAAGGCAATGGGAAGTCTCAGGGGAGAGCTGTGCCTTGGGCATGGAAATCTCCAGAAGGAGCTGGGACAAAGACTCAAAGGGCAATGTCTCCAAGGAAAAGAGTGGGACAGAAAAAGCACATGGTGTGCTTGGAAATGTGGGAAATATATTGAAGAGTGTCTTACAACTTTTTTGACGATTCTGGAAAGAAATAGTGATAGGTATATAGTAATCAAAGTTAGTGAAAAGTGAAAGTGAAAGTCGCTCAGTCATGTCCGACCATTTGGAATTCCATGAACTATACAGTCCATGGAATTCTCCAGGCCAGAATACTGGAGTGAGTAGCCTTCCCCTTCTCCACGGGATCTTCCCAACCCAGGGATTGAACCCAGGTCTCCAGCATTGCAGGTGGATTTTTTACCAGCTGAGCCAGAAGAGAAGCCCAAGGTCAATAAATTAGCAATTAAAATGAAATAGTTACTAATTTCAGGGAAAAAAACAAAGGGCTATTTCTACAAGAAATATATCCATATTTCATTTCTTGGATTGGAAGTGAAGACAATTCAGTCATATACTATAAGCACCAAATAATGATTCACTGGAATGGTAATAGAACTGCAGTAGATAAATGAGGGGTGAGTAAGTAAGTGGGGAGTGGTTAGAACTTGGTCTAAGAGTGCTACATTGTCATCCATTGCTATATGAAGTCAAATAATGTTCAAAATAGATAAATCAAGGAACAACTATGTAAAATTGGTATTTTAAACTATAGACAACTTATAGGAAGAAAGAATTAAAAAATGAAAGTTGATGTCTTAGGAAGACGACCCAGGTAGAATCAAGGGGTGGGAAAGTAAACTTGTTTCCTTGTCTTACAGTACTACTTTAATACTTTAATAAAAATGAGAATTAATTTCTGAAAGTAAAAGTGTTATACAATGTACAGGATTAGTACCAAGGAGCCAAGTTTACATTTCTCTAAAGACCCAGCCAAAACACGTGACTGGCATTTTCAGACATTCAAGTACAGCTTTGATGGCAAATAAACAAGGAGTCAAGTAGTTTCAGATCATATTCATGCCAACCCTCAAAGGGAGGAAAATCAGGAGGGAAGATCTCCATGAACTGGAGAAAGAAATAGCATTACCTATGGGGACATCTCAACAAAGGTCTAAGAATTATAAGAATTATTTTGGGGTAAGCAACCTGGTACCAAATTTCAAATAAGATCAACCGTCAAATGCCAAACAGAAAATACAGCAACCATTTTAGAAGAATAATTTTCAAATATTCACAGAACTCACATATGATTATCCTCAAATTAATTTATTTCACAAAAACAGAAGATTCAATTTACTGGGAAGAGTAAACATAAAGTCTATCTACAAGTGATCTTTACCTTTAAGTCTTATAACTGTTTAATGTCATGACCTACCAAATTCTATATATAGTGACATCATAACAAAAATTAAGCCAGTGGGTAGGATTCAGTGCTTTCACTGCTAGGACCTGAACCCGTCAATCCCTAGTCGGGAAACTAAGATCCCTCAAGCTGCATGGTGTGGTCAAAAATAAATAAATAAATATCAAAAGAAACGACAACATTTAATTCACTTTACACTTGATCAGCTTAATATTAAATATAGTTACTAAGTGGAAGTTGCATTTATACCAGAGTACATAATTAAATATCATTATTTTGTGTGAATATGTGTGTATTTATGTGACTGTTTTATTATAAAATTTCAACCAAGCAAATTTCACTCTTGCTAATAAAATCATTAAAAGAAGAGACAAGCAGTTGCTTAGCATGTATAGACTCACAACTTGATTTGGTCCTCAAGCAGGAATTTAAAGTCTGAATTATTTAGGTTACCTAAGCCACCATCAACATAAAGAGGAACAACAACCCTTATGTAGTGAAACAACCTCCATATCCTATGGTTAAAACCATACTTCACAGCAGTCCTACATTTCATGTTCAGCCTGTTTTACTGATACATACATTAAAATTCACCATCTACCACCAAGAACACCATAAACAGTAAAATGTCAGTCACTGGAGCAAGGTGAAGGGAAAACCCTATTATATGTTCTCATGACACGGTGAAAAGCTCAAGTGTAAAAGGGAATTGAACCTCCTTGACAAAATGCACTCTCATTAACTTCTGGAGCCAATTTATATTGTATAAGCAATATTTAAAAGGCTGTTGTCAAGGAAAAGCATCCTAAAATTAGATCTGACAGCTTTGTTTTCTTTGCAGGAATGGTCACACTTCTAACCGCCTCTTCTGTTTTGAAGAGAAAGCCTAGTAACAAAATGTAAAGGAGCTCAGAGCAGAATTTTATAAAGAGGGGGAAAATAAAATCACCTACCATAGATTCATTTCACAAATTGTATTTCTTGTATAGGCTTGTCTGCGCATAATATGTGTTTATTATATCAGTTTGTGTCTTTGAGAAGAGAGAAAGGTCACTGATTCTAGCATCTCATTCCAGAAATTCATTATTTCTGTCTCTACAGCCAATCTCCTGACCTTATCCACTTTTCCACTGGCCACCACTCTGCCCATGCTCTCATGCTTCCCCTTACCTTTAACCTTAAAGAGGCCCTCAGCCCCAGTTTCCCCTTTTTCATCCATTGCATTTACATCTTCTGACAAAATAGTGACTCTGCAAACCCCATTCTACCTCTGCTCTGACCCTCCATAGAAGCAGGAATAAAAGGAAACAGGATGTAGACTGATGTCACTTTAAATAGACCCTTAAAGTGGATGCGCAGCTCTGCCCATCAATTCCACCTTAGTCACACTCCTTTCTGAGGTGATTGTCTCACATGTTCTCCTCAAATCTCCACTCCTTTCTCCCCTTCTCAGTCTCTGCAAATAGCCTCTTATTTCACTTCCATGAGGAAATAAAAGTAACCAGGAGGGACCATCACCATGTTTATACCCACCTACTTGCAAGTGTTCCCAAACATTCTGCCTTCCTTCCTGTTGCCATGGATGGTCAGCCTTGCTCTTAGATCCAGTCTCTCTGCTTAAGCAGTCCTTACCTCTCAACTACTCAAGGAGCTGTAGATCTCTCTCTCTCTCTCCTTCTCTGCACTGATTCGTCACTCTCTACAAAATCATTTCTATCATCATTCCCATCAGAATCCTCTAACAGCATCTCTATATTTTATAAACTTCTTTACCCTTAACCACCCCCACTATCACCCTACCTTTATGCTCTCCTTTACAGAAAATTCTTTGAAGTGTTAGCTGTTCATGCTGCCCCCACTTCTTTACCTCATCTTCCCTTCCACCCAGTCCTGTTAGAATTTTGTCCATTCACATCATTGAGAGGGTTTTGCCAAAGTAGCCAAAGACCTTACAACACAAAAGCCAATAGTCAAGGCACAGTTCATGCTGCGTGACCCCTCAGCAATGTTTGACAAAACACTGACTTTCTTAAAAGTCTTCTCTTGGCTTCCAAGATGCCACAGCACAATGGCTACTCCTTGGTGTCTTTTTTACTGTCTCCTTTCCCAACCTTTAATTATTGGGGTGCCTGAGGGCTCAATCTTTGATTCTCTTCTCACTTATACCAATTTTAACTCCACAGATGATCTCATTTAGCTCCATGACTTTATATCCATATACTGATGTCTCCCAAATTTATATCTTCATCCCTGACCTCTAATTTTCCCAGCTGTCTATTTATTTGCAAGACTATTTGAATGTCTGATAGGCATCTGAAAATTTATGGTTCCAAAAGAACTTTTTGTCTTCACCACCAACTTCCTCATCTGGGGAAATGTAACAGGTTAATAATAACCCCTTATCCATAGCTATGAAAAATCCTAAAATCAGACATTCTTATTTGGCAGTAAAGTCTGATCTGATCTGAACTTATGTGGCAGCAAAATCTGAACTGATCGCAGATGATTTTTGTCTTTATTAAGTGAATATTTACGTGTTTTGTTGCAGAAGTATTCATTGGCAGGTACCCTGGATTCCACTGGGAATATTCAGTAATTTTTGGAATAGGCATCTTATTACCATTTTAAAATCTGAAAAGTTATAAATTCAGGTCACATTTTGGTCCAAGGATTTCAGACAAGGGACCACAGACCCAGTTGATCAGGATCACATACACATGCACACATACAAAATAAGGCATTATATCTCATTCTTTTCAAACCTTACATTCCCAATCCAAATTGCTGTGAATCCTACCAGCTTGAAACTTAAACATGTCCTAAATCTGAATATTTCTTACCAATTCTATAAGTACCAGTGTTACCAAAGCTACCAACTGAACAATTGCCATAACCTCTTAACATTTCCTATTTCTAATCTTGTTCTTCCCTGCCTTCCCCCTCTTCAGTGTTAGTTTCCACAAAATGACCAGAGAAGTCTTCTTAAAACCTAAGTCAAACACTCTACTCCACTGCTTCAAAGCTCCAAAGTCTCTCTACCAGGCTCAGAATAAAATTCTAATTTATTATCATGACCTGTTGGGTTTTAGATGATCTGGCATCTCGCTTTCTCTCCACACACAATTCTTTCTCTCTTTTCCTCACACTGTGATCCAAGATCCTCTTGGTCCTGTTTTTCCTCAGCATGCCACATGCACCCCATCATGGAGACTATGCCCTCAGTTCCCTCTCTCTAGGACCCCATCACTTCAGGTCTTGGCATAGCTCACTTCTCACTTTACTAAGGGCCCTCTTCACAAGTCAGTGTCATGGAAGCCCTTCCATGAGCACTCTTCTGAAATTGCCACATTTGAACCTCCCAGATACACTGCCATTTTATTCTATTTGCTTTTATTAAAATTACATTGCATGTTTTTTGTTTGCTTCTCTATCAGCCATCCTTACCATCAAAATATAATTAATTCCATGCAGGTACAGATCATGACTGTATGGTTTATCCTTGTATCCCTGGTGCCTAGAATGATGCTGGAGCTCTCTGTGTGCCCAATGATGAATAGTCATTGAATGAACAAATGATTAAATTTTATTAACAAGTCATCTGAATTGGGCAAGTTGAATAATACTAGTTCTACTTTACAAAGTACTTCAATATCTTTACAAATGTCAGTATAGTCCTGATGAACTTCTGCTACAACTTTATTTCTTACTCTCATTCTTAAGATAGTTCTAATCGGTGACTAAGATCACCATAGTTTGACTCACACTGTGTAAATTAGTGTTTACTTTGATACCCATAAGACATATACTTAACAAAACAATTTGAGTTTATCAAGGAGAGTTTTTTCTTAATTCCCTCTTTCTAAACTTAAACATTCCCTCTTTCTAGTGAACTAAGATTACTCGGCAAGCTGTTTCTAATTTCAAAGTGCTCTAAAGTAATTTCATGTTATTTCTTATTTTCCATGTCCTGTAACTATCAATGGATCAACCAACTTATCTAATAAGAGAATGTGATGTTATGTTAATTTATTATAGATACAAATTAAAGAACTATTAGAATAATGGTAAACAAAATAATTTTTAGCATTTTATTTAATCATTTTTTTATTTAGAAAACGAAAACCATTTTGGTAACAAATCAAAAATGTTATAATACCTTAGGTAAAACAGAGGGAAAGTATATATAATAAGGTCATTTGGGGTCTAATGCCAGTTATAGTTTAATTCTTTAAACTGTATACTACTATTTTGGTTGTGAATTTCATTTTGGAACATTCTCACTCAGTAAGTATAGATTTTTCTTTAATTCATGGTAGAAGGGTTTCCTCTCAGAGGCATCTTTTGATACACATTTTGCAAATATTTCCCCTGAATTGAAATATGATTCACATGACAGCATGAAGTCAGAGGACACAAATATTAAATGACAGCTTGAAAATTATGACTTTAGTTGAAGCCTTGTCACACACCTTGGACTTGAATGTCTGGTAAAAATAAACCTCAAGCACTGTTAAAATTGTTCAGTCAAATTGTGACATTTTAAGACTTCTTTTGCAAAGTCTGTCTTTGAGGAACTGTGCAAAGAGGATTAGTTTGTCTTCTCCAACTCAGTAGCAGACAAACAGCTACAGCCCAGAAGCCAACATAAAGTATTTAAGCTGATCTCCTCCAAATTCGGTTAGCTTATCACCTTTTGTCTGACTCATTAGTTTGGAAATTCTGGCAGGAAACTAACTCTCATGGGATACACAGTAGTCTTCACTCGTCAAGAATTCTCTGGGCTACAGGGCCATGTCAACTCAGAATATTCCCTAATTACTGAAAGATATTCTCAGTACAATCCCAACAGTTCAACTACATAACGAACAGAAATTTGAGTTTTCCAAGGATATGAGTTGTATAGAACTTAGGAAATCAGAATTTTGGAGTAGGAAGCTCACTCAATGTTTAATCTGCTCTGCCTCTACCCATCATACAATTCTTAGGGTCAACTTTTATCTCAATCTATATTTGGCAGAGGAATGGGCAAAAACAAACCCACTGTCTCATACATAGGTGTGCCACAAAGGCGATTTACAACTGCAGATTCTTATTTTGTGCCAGACACAGGTTATGGGCACTTTAACTGCATTATTTTATCCCTCATGACCATCTCACTGGCCCTCAAAGTCAAATTCCTTGGGGGATCTCAGTCCCTTTGCTGGATCCCTGGACTGGAAAATCTATTGTGGGCCCTAGGACTTTCACAACAGTGTGAGAACTTCTTTGGTATTTCTTCAATTTGTGGGTCATCTGCAGTCTGTGGGTCAGCTTTATGGTGGGGCTGATGGCAACCTCCTCCAAAAGGACTATGCCACATGCTGCACCTCCCAGGTCTGCTGCAGCCAGAGCCCCTGTCCCTGGGGCAGGCCACTGCAACCCTGCCTCTGCAGGAGACACCCAAACACTCAAAGGCAGATCTGGCTCAGTCTCTTATGGGGGTCAGTACTCCTTTCCCTGGGTCCCAGGGTGCACAAGCTTTTGTTTATGCCCTCCCAGCATCTCTGGTGAGTATGAAGTTTGAGTCCAAACATAATTTTGCCTTTCCTATCATCTTTAATAACCTGTTGATGGTTGTTCTGCAGCTAGCTGCGATTTTGGTGTCCTTGCAGAAGATGAGCACACATCCTTCTACCCACCATCTTAGCAGAAATTTGATTTTGAAGGCTAGTGGGAATTGACTACAGAACTCCCATAGGACTGGGGAAACAGACTTTTGAAGGGCACAAGAGTCTGTTTCAGAGGTCTGGAGGAAGCATGGGTCTACAGTGGCCTGCTGCTGCATCAGGAGCATTGACTCTAACAGTCCAGGGAAACAAGACCATAGTGTGGCCTCAGGCCAAATTACAGGGAGTGAACACAGCCCCACCCATCAGCAGAAAATGGATTAAACATTTACTGAGCATCACCCGCCCACCATAGCAAGATGCAGGACCCAGTTTCCCCCACAGGCAGTGCCCCCCATCAGGAAGCTTGCACAAGCATTTTATACTCATCCACCAAAGGGACGACAGTATGAAAACCACAATCATGGAAAACTAACCAAACTGGACGATATGGACTACAGCCTTGCATAACTCAATGAAACTACGAGCCATGCTGTGTAGGGCCACCCAAGATGGATGGGTCATGGTGGAGAGTTCTAACAAAACGTGGTCCACTGGAGAAGGGAATGGCAAACCACTTCAGCATTCTTGCCTTGAGATTCCCACAAACAGTACAAAAAGGCAAAAAGATATGACACTGAAAGATGAATGCCCCAGGTCGGCAGGTGCCCAATATGCTATTGGAGAAGACCAGAGAAATAGCTCAAGAAGGAATGAAGAGCCTGAGCCAAGGTGGAAACAATGCCCAGTTGTGGCTGGGTCAGGTGGTGAAAGTAAAGTCTAAAGTTATAAAGAATGATATTGCATAGGAACCTGGAATGTTAGGTTCATGAATCAAGGTAATTCAGAAGTGGTCTAATTACCATGGCAAGAGTGAACAACGACATTTAGAAATAAGTGAACTAAATGGACTGGAATGGGCGAATTTAATTCAGATGACCATTATATCTAGTACTGTGGGCAAGAATCCCTTAGGAAAAATGGAGTAGCCCTCATAGTCAACAAAAAAGTCTGAAATTCAGTACTTGAGTGCAATCTCAAAAATGACAAAATGATCCCTGATTGTTTCCAAGGCAAATCATTTAATCCAAGTCTATACCCCAACCACTAATGTAGAAGAAGCTGAAGTTGAATGTTCTGTGAAGACCTACAAGATCTTCTAGAACTAATACCAAAAATAGATGTCCTTTTCATCATAGAGGACTGGAATGAAAAAGCAGGAAGTCAAGAGATAACTGGAGTAACAAGCAAATTTGGCCTTGGAGTACAAAATGAAGCAGGGCAGAGGCTAGCAGAGTTTTACCAAGAAAACGTACTAGTCGTGGAAAACACTCTCTTCCAACAACACAAGAGACGATTCTACACATTGACATCACCCAGATGGTCAATATCAAAATCACATTGATTATATTATTTGCAGCGGAAGATGGAGAAGCAGTATACAGTCAGCAAAAACAAGACCAGGAGCTGACTGTGGCTCAGATCATGAACTCCTTATTGCCAAATTCAGATCTAAACTGAAGAAAGTAGGGAAAACCACTAGGCCATTCAGGTGTGACCTAAATCAAACCCCTTATGATTATACAGTGGAAGTGACAATAGATTCAAGTGATTAGATCTGATAGAGTGCCTGAAGAACTATGGATAGAGGATCACAACATTGAACAGTAGGTGCTGATCAAAATCATCCCCAAGAAAAAGAAGAGCAAAGAGGCAAAATAGTTGTTTGAGGAGGCCTTACAAATAGTTGAGAAAAGAAGAGAAATGAAAGGAAAAGGAGAAAAGGAAAGATATATCCATCAGAATGCAGAGTTTCAAAGAATAGCAAGGAGAGATAAGAAAGCCTTCCTAAGTGATCAACACAAAGAAACAGAGGGAAACAATGGAATGGGAAAGACTAGAGACCTCTTCAAGAAAATTAGAGATACCAAGGGAACATTTCATGCAAAGATGGGCACAATAAATGGCAGAAACAGTATGGATCTAACAGAAGCAGAAGATATGAAAAAGAGGTGGCAAGAATACACAGAAGAACTATACAAAAAGGCCCTAAGGATGCAGATATCCATGATGGTATAATCACTCACCTAGAGCCAGACATCCTGGAGTGCAAAGTCAAGTGAGCCTTAGGAAGTATCACTATGAACAAAGCTAGTGGAAGTGATGGAATTCCAGCTGGTTATTTCAAATCCTAAATGATGAAGTGGTTAAAGTGCTGCACTCAATATTCAGCAAATTTGGGAAATTCAACAATGACCACATGACTGGAAAAGGTCAGTTTTCATTCCAATTCCAAAGAAAGGCAATGCCAAAGAATGTTCAAATTACCACACAATGGCACCCATTTCACACGCCAGCGAAGTAATGCTCAAAATTCTTCAACCTAGGCTTCAAGAGTACGTGAACTGAGAATTTCCAGATGTTCAAGCTGGATTTAGAAAAAGCAGAGGAAGCAGAGATCAAATTGCCAACATTTGTTGGGTCATAGAAAAAACAAGGAAATATCAGAAGAAAATCTACTTCTGCTTCATTGACTACATTAAAGCCTTTTTGACTGCATGGATCACTACAAACTGTGGAAAATTCTTAAAGATTTGAGAATACCAGACTACCTTACTTGACTCCTGAGAAACCTGTATGCAGGTCAAGAAGCAATAATTAGAACTGGATATGGAATAATGGACTGGTTCCAAATTGGGAAAGGAGTAGGTCAAGGCTGTATATTGTCACCCTGCTTATTTAACTTATATGCAGAGTACATCATATGAAAAACCAGGCTGGATAAAGCACAAGCTATAATCAAGATTGTAAGGAGAAATACCAATAAACTCAGATATGAAGATGACACCACCCTCATGGCAGAAAGCAAAGATTAACTAAAGAGCCTCTTGATGAAAGTGAAAGAGGAGAGTAAAAAAGCTGGCTTAAAACTCAACATTAAAAAAAAAAAAAAAAAAAGATCATGGCATCTAGTCCCATCACTTCATGGCAAATAGATGGGGAGGTTTGAAATAGTGTCAGACTTTATTTTTGGGGGCTCCAAAATCACTGCAGATGGTGACTGCAGCCATAAAATTAAAAGATGCTTGCTGCTTGGAAGACAAGCTATGATCAACCTAGACAGCATGTTAAAAAGCAAAGACATTACGTTGCCAACAAAGGTCCATATAGTCAAAGCTACGGTTTTTCCAGTAGTCATCTATGGATGTAAGAGGTGGAGCATCAAAGAACTGACGTTTTGAACTGTGGTGTTGGAGAAGACTCTTGAAAGTCCCTTGGACTGCAAGGAGATTAAACCAGTAATCCTATAGGAAATCAATGCTGAATATTTATTGGAAGAATTGAAGCTGAAGTTGAAGCTCCAATACTTTGGTCACCTAATGCAAAGAGACGATTTATTAGAAAAGACCCTGATTCTGGGAAAGATTGAAATCAGGAGGAGAAGGGGACAACAGAGGACAAGATTGTTGGAGGGCTTCATTGACTCAAGGGACTTTAGCTTGAGCAAACTCTGGGAGAGAGTGAAGGACAAGGAAGCCTGGCCTGCTGCAGTCCATGAGGTTGCAAAGAGTCGGATATTACTGAGAGACTGAACAGCCACAATATGACCACCCTCTGAGATTCTAAATACTGTATTATAAGGCTTATCTTTTGGTTTTGGTTTTCATGTAATCTCATCTGCAATAATCTCTACCAATCCATCAAACCTTCTTGACCTTCCAGCCTGAATTAATGTTGCTGCTAAACAATACAGTCCTACCAATGAACACCCAGGACTGCTCTCCTTTAGGAGGGACTGGCTGGATATCCTTGCTGTCCAAGGGACTCTCAAGAGTCTTCTCTAACACCACAGTTCAAAAGCATCAATTCTTTGGCACTCAGCTTTCTTTATAGTCCAACTCTCACATCCATATATGTTCATTGGTAGGACTGATTTTGAAGCTGCAACTCTAATACTTTGGCCACCTGATGCGAAGAGCTGACTCTTCAGAGGGACAAGGGAGGATAAGATGGTTGGATGGCATCACTGACTCAACGGACATAGGTATGGATGGACTCCCGGAGTTGGTGATGGACAGGGAGGCCTGGCGTGCTGCGGTTCATGAGGTCACAAAGAGTCAGACACGACTGAGCGACTGAACTGAACTGAAACAATACAGCTTTACTAGCTGAAGTTGTTATAAATTGCCCAATTATTGGTTTTGTTATTATGAAACAGTTTTTTAAGTTCTTACTTTATGTAATTTTCTATTCTAATGTACTGAGAATACAATACTAAACAGATGCCAAATGGATACTATCTCTCCCCTCTTGTTACCTCTTGGGAAGTTGGAAGGGTTACCAGGAAGGCAGAAAATCCTTCTGAGCCACAAGGGAAGCCCCCAGTAATAATGCATGAAGTACAATTAGAGTACCTAGACGGGTCATCTTATCTAGTCTCACATAGTCTTGAATGTTTTTTCATGGATTTTAGTGATATTCTGATTAGGCTTCAATTTTCTCACCTGGTCTTTCAGAAATCCAGCTTTAACTTAGGTACAGTCTCCCAAAGATACCTCCTCTTTACAGCCTATAGTTCCTTTTCACTCCATTTAAATTTAGTCTTTTCTCCACAAATCCCTTTTCCTATTTTTTGAGTGAAAGATTTAGCTTCTCTTCAACAGTAAGACTCTGGTTTATAGAAGTTAAAGATTTCTGTTTTATAGAAATTTAAGCTTGCTACTCTACCTAGAAATTCTAGGTATTCTGTTTTTCTACTTTTAAAATTAAAGGAATCAACTAAGATTTTAATTCATGGGAAAATTGGTGGAGACTAGTACTCTTGCTGGAGAAGGCAATGGCACCCCACTCCAGTACTCTTACCTGGAAAATCCAATGGATGGAGGAACCTGGTGGGCTGTAGTCCATGGGGTTGCAAAGAGTCAGACATGACTGAGTGACTTCACTCTCACTTTTCACTTTCAGGCATTGGAGAAAGAAATGGCAACCCACTCCAGTGTTCTTGCCTGGAGAATCCCAGGGATAGGGGAGCCTGGTGGGTTGCTGTCTATGGAGTCGCACAGAGTTGGACATGACTGAAGCGACTTAGCAGCAGCAGCAGCAGTAATAGCATAACTGATGTTATTTGTCATGGGCTTGCTTCCCTGGTAGCTCAGTGGTAAAAAATCCACCTGCCTGTACAAGAGACACAGGTTCGACCCCTTGTTGGGAAGATCCCTTAGAGCTGGATATGGCAACTCACTCCAGTATTCTTGTCTGGGAAATCTCATGGACAGAGGAACCTGGAGGGCTATAGTCTATGGAGTCGCAAAAGAGTCAAACACAACTTAGTAACTCAACAACAACAACAAATGTTTTTGTCAGTTTTAAACAGACAACTAGTTTATACAAAACTAAAAATTATAAAGACAAAATAACTTTCAGACCCCAAAATAAAGTGTATTTCTTTTACATAATCAAACCAATTGCTTAAGTAACAAAGAGAGAGGAAAGGAAAATAAGAATTCAATCAGCTTGCTTTCTTATCAACTCTATATCATACGAAAAGATAAGTGATGAAAGACAATAAAAGTTGAATAAGAATAAAAAAGGGGGGAAAAGTTGTACAGAACTGAAAATTAATTGGGCAAAAAAACTTAGAATGTCATTTTATGGTGTTTGGCTATGCACTGCCTGTTCACAAAATACAGGAACCAAATAAGCAACCATTTCACAGATTTGACTTTCTCAGATGAACTCATTAAAAATTAGCTAAGCCTAACCAATGTAGCTAAGTGACCAGACTCCAAATCAGCTCTTGGCTGCTGTATTATTCGTACACTACTGATCTGGTTTCCACAATTTACTACCTCTACTGCTTTATTTCCTCCTCTCCTTTTTTTCCTATCATTTTTAGCTCAGTCAAAAATTAGCAAATGTTTCAGAGATTATGAATATAAAAATTCAGGTCACTATTTTCTTACCCTCTCCTACATCTGGAAAGATAATCTTATAATGGAATGATTCAGATAATAGAAGAAATATTCTGGTAGGGAAGAACAAAATGCAAAATCACTTTCTCCTTTTTCTTTGTGGTTGCAAGGAAAAGGACTAGAAGAGTGGGAACTGGGCCTTCCCATGCCCTGCCTGACCTGTTGTCAGGGCAACAGGATGTGTGGGGAGCCCTGGCGTTCCCAGTGCCTGTTGCCAGGGTAACAGGATATGAACCATCTTCTCTTATGAAACTATTCAGTTTCTCTGCCATATTCTATGTTTCTCTTTTATTTGGTGGAAAATTATATTTGTTCAAAGAAATCTAAGAGCCATACAACTTGAATGCACAGGCTACTGAGTGATTATGTATTGGAAGAAATACTGTGTGTATGAGTATCATGGATGTTGTTACTGGTGAAAATAGCATGGAAGAGAATTTTATTGGAATGACTTTCTGAAAATAGGGACTTCCATTTTTATTTTTATAATCTCTGAAATATTTCCCAATTTTTGATTGGGTAAAAGAAATGAATGATAGGAGATGATGAAAGAGGAAAAAGTTAGCAGGAAAAAACTAGAAGCCAGAGAAGTATATAAAAAATTAGAGGCTAAGAGTTTGATTTTAGTTGTATATCAGTTGATGCCTATACACATCAACTGGGGTGGGGCGGTCTATGTATGTGTATGACAAACCATCTTGCAACTTAGTAGCTGAAAACAATAAACATTTACTATTTTGTCATGATTTTGAGGAAGCTGGATAATCTGGGAAGATCTCAGTCACACATCTGATCGCTGATGGTCTGTTGGGTCTAGAGGAGCCTCAGCTGGAAATGGCTCATATCTGTGCCACATGCTTATTCTCCGATAGGCTTAACCAGGCTTCTTCCTAGAGTTCCAAAGAGCAACATGACAGAGTAAACCCCAAAACATAAGCCCTTCCCAAGCCTTTGTTTGTATCTCATTTGCTAACATCCCATTGGCCAAAGCAAGTCAGCCAATACACAAGCTCAGGGTCAGTATGGGAGGGATAATCCTAGAGTGGATGCAGGAAGTAATGAACAAACTAGACCATATTGTAATAGTTAATAACAGCATGAAAGAATTCCTGGAAAATAGAGAGCTCTTTGGAAAACTTGACATGTTAAAGCAGAGATGTGCTGGGGGATGAAATATCAAGAGGGTCACACAAATAAAGATACTTTTGCATATTGGAACCACCAGGAGGTACCAAAGATTTAGAGAATTTTTAGATTTCAAAAGAGCTCCTTAACCCACCTAGTAACCATTTCCAAATATGCTCTAAGAAACAATGAGGGAAATACTTATATGCCTTTATCTATGGGTAATAAAGAAGAATAAACTCCACTTAGGTGATTTTTCTAAAATAAACAAAGGAGAAATGCTCACTTTAAAAAAGAACCGTATCATGTGCTTAAAATCCTTTATAATACGGAAAGAAGAGAAAGCATAGCAAAAATAAAATATTTAGTGTTAATCATTAGAACTCCTGGCTTTATTATCATTGGTAAATAAAAATCTTCTGAGACAGACCTCCTGATGTTTCTACTGTGCACGGTTATCTTTCTCTGTTGTTTGGCTTGCTAAAGGCCAAATAAATTAGAATAATTTTGTAAGAGTCCAAGCTCGAAAAGGGCAATCGAGTTTAGGAAAGGTCAAATTCCTTTTGAAATTCTAGCTAGGATCATTGTTTAAATAATTTAATTAAAGGGATAATGGTGGTACATACCCTAGAAAAGGAGAGAAATAGAACTGGGGAGTTTCCAACATCTAAAGCATATGCCAAGTGATAACTCCCCTTAGTATTCATCTTTGAGTATTCAGAATTAGGCAAACAGATGGCAGGATTGTGGAAAAATCAAAATAAGAGAGCAGTTTTTAACTCCTGAAATGTCAGGTTTTATAGTGAGTCTCAAATGTTAAATGGAATTATCTAAGTCAGTATTAAATGAAACAGGTATGGACCTAGGTAGCTTGTTCACCTCCTACTAATAGAGGAATGTTAGTCAGGTTATTTAATGTCTTTGAGGCTCAGTCTTCTCATCAGAAAAACAGGATAATTTGAACCATGTAAATCTGAACTATATAGATCAAAAGAAAAATATTTTAGAAGGAATAAAGCACAAAAGAATTATAAAGTGTGATTGTTACTATGATTCACTTATAAGGTGATTTTTAAGTAGTTTTTTCTTGGCTTGCTCCAAATGAAGTTTATTTTTAACCAAGTCTTAGAAAGTCCAATTTTAAATGAATTAAAGCCATCATACTGTTGCTTTTCTAATAAGGAGTCTATTGTGATTTTCTCCCAATTTATCAAGGACCTGATTCATATACAAAATTCCAAGAACCTTCTAATGCTCCATGATTATGTAGAGTTTAATTAAGGCGGATTTCTGTTTTGCTGCCCTGTAGACAATGGCACTTAGAGATTTTACTACTTTTTCATGACTCATTATGAACTTTCTTTGAATAGCTATAAATATGAAAATTTTACCCACAAGAAACTATTTGCTTTGAGCATTTTGGGGGTCTGTTTAATAAAATTTTGTTTTTAAATATTTTACAAATTATAAAATAAAATATAATCTCTTTGAACATCTTCAAGAAATTGTAGTTTAAAGGAGAAACCAAGAGTCAAAATGTCTCACAAATATGCCTCTTACAACTTGTTAACATTTTTATGACCTTTCTTAACAATAAATTGTTATTTCTCAGATCAGGTATGAGGAATACCAGGATTCTCATAAGCCTTTAGCACTCTCATCTGTTTAATAATGCTAATGAACAGTTCCTTTCAAATCCAAATGGCTTATAGCACAGTCCTTTCGGATGGGAATCAGACTTGCTCAAATATTTAAATTTGATTAGCTGACTGAAATATGTTAGAATAAAGCATAAAATCTAATAACATAATGGTAGTTTGGTATATTCTAAGATGAATTAACAAAAAGAATGACCATGGGACATGACAATAATTACTTGCAAATAAACTCTCTTAAGAATCAGACCTAGACAGGGATAAGAAAAGACCTAATGAGTGGTTTTCAAGCCGGAGTGACTCAGGAAACCAGATTAGCCCTAGGTCATACCTGATTATGGAGACCTAAAATCTATTCTAAGACCACTACAAAATGTTGAACAAAAGACAGTGAATCCATCAAGGCAATTGTCTATCAGTGAAACTCTCAAGACCAGTTTGCTTCTCTTCCTCAGCATTTTATTCTGCAATAACAGGCTCTTGTCCCAGAGAAATGTAAATCCTTGAGAGCAATTGTTCTGGTAAAGAGAAACCTGGCGTAACCTGGCGTTCTCCGTGAGACCACATCCACTGAGCTAAAAGAAAGCTTTCTTTTCTCATCTTGACAATCCTGCTCTATCTACTGATTCTGATAAGAAAATTACCTTAAAAAATAGTATTCTGCTTCTGCATATATCATTAGTACTAATGTTGATACACTTAAGGTTTCTTGAATTCTAGATACTGTGCTAAGCAGTTTATAAGCATTAATGAGTTTAATCTTCCCAACAACTATAAAAGGGACTTACCTGGTGGCTCAGATGGTAAAGCGTCTGTCTATAATGCGGGAGACCCGGGTTCAATCCCTGGGTTGGGAAGGTCCCCTGGAGAAGGAAATGGCAATCCACTCCAGTACTATTGCCTGGAAAATCCCATAGACAGAGGAGCCTGGTAGGCTACAGTCCATGGGGTCGCAAAGAGTTGAACATGACTGAGCGACTGAACTGAACTGAACAACTATAAAATTGATAAAGATATTATTCTCATTTTCAGTTATGCATTTTTTATAATTTTCACTATCTTGATTCTGGCAACATCTAGATTCCCAGACACTAAAAGTTCCTTCTAGGTGGAAAGACCTTTTATTGGAAAAGCTTTCCAGACCTCTCTTTGCTGCTTTTCACACTCTTTCACAAAGAAAGAGAAGCAACATTTGGTTGGTGAATTGTGCAGAAGGAATTAGACTTAGGTATATTAAGCTGTCCTTTTCAGGAGGTGTGGAAGGGATATTCTACTTGTAAGAAAGCATATCTCATATGTTAAAGATCATAAGGTAAATTTAGGAGAAGTGATTTTGTTTCCGTTTGGGAAAGTCTACAGTTTGGGGAAGTAAGTTGAATTCAGAAGCATTTTGGCTTCTTTTGCTACAAACCAAAAACCCTACCCTCCATTAAAAGTTTAGTTTTTCAATAAAGCTGTCATTTCTAGGGTTTTCCTGGTAGCTCATACAGTAAATGATCCGCTTACAATGCAAGAAACTTGGGTTCGATTCCTGGGTCAGGAAGATCCCCTGGAGAAGGGAATGGCAACCCACTCCAGTATTCTTGCCTGGAGAATCTCATGGACACAAGAGCCTGGTGGGCTACAGTCCATGGAGTCGCACAGAGTCAGACAAAACTAAGCAGCTAACACTTTCATACTTTCACTTTCACTGTCATTTCTATCTCCATCTATGGACTCCTGTATCTGTCCCTCACTTAATTCTGAACTTGGGCAGAGATTATATGTGTCATTCATTAGCCTCTCTCTTGTCCCAATATCTAATGGGACAGATATCGATTTTTGTCCATCTTACCTGAAGGATCACCTCGTGAGAGAAGTCATCCCTGACTATCCAAAATATCTTCTCCAAGTAACTCTTGATCACATGCCATGGTGCATTTTCTTCAGGTCATTTCTTACTCCATTTTAGCTTACTTTTCTGTAATTTACTTTTTTGTCATTTGTTTCCTCATCAAGAATGTAAGTGCCTGTGCCTGACACAGTACACAATCAGTAGGTATTTATTGAATGACTCAATAAATGAATAAATAAATAATTCAATTTTACAAATAAGTGAAGTTTGAAAAGCTAAGAATCTTTCCATGGTCACTCAGTTAAATGATGGATAGCATTAGAAAATTGACTGTTTCCAGAGTTCAATTTCTTAATCTCTAAGGTATTTCACCTCAACAATGTCCATTAGAAAAACTATAAAATAATGTTATGTACAACATAATGTTATGCAAGGAGATTAATTAAGATTTTATCTACACACCAATATAAGTTTCATGAGATGGTTTTCTTCAAATTAGTTTTATGACTAAAGAACTGATTTTCTTAACTGATTTGCCTGGCTAAGCCATCAAAAGAGTCACATACTCATCCACATGAGAATAGAGACTGGGATTTATCAGCGATTTTATCATGACACACAAAAAGATTATTTTTAAATTGAAAAAACTACTATCTATAAATGAAAAAAATATAAAATCTTCAACTTTATGCATAGAAAATAAGAAACTCAACAACTTTGCAAAGACAACTGTTAGAAACCCGTTCTCAGTGTGTAAGAAGTAATAATATAGGTCCCAGGGTCACAGGAAACTTCTGAACCAGAAATTTCATCAGATGTAAAGGTGGCAAAAGAATTAGGAAGTGTTTTCCAAATCCTAAACAGCTGGTAATTAATGGACAAGTATATGATTGTTTTAAAGGTAGTTTATGAAGAACATGATGCCATAGTCATTTGCTAACATTTCTACCATCAGAGATGGTGAGTCATTGTGTAGAACCTAAATTGTCATACTGAGTGACAAATTCGTAGTACAAGATGGATTGAAGAAAGCTGAAGAAAAGAGCCGCAACTATAAAAAGAAAATGAATAGAACAAAGCATACAAGTCTACATCAGAAACAGGAAAGGAAAACTGTTTCACCTTTGTTCCCACAAAGAACAAGAGATTTCCTAGCACATCACTGAATTTGCTGTTTCAATTCATATTGTATGAGGAGATTTAAAAGTTCAGTGAAAGAAATCAACAAAATGATAGAGAAGAATTGAAATTTTAACTCAGTTTACCAACATTTTCACATGTGCTACAAAACATAAAACTTACTTCTATGGACGGAAAAAAAAAAAGTGTTCTAAAATATAATGTTATATAAAAACACTTATCAAATACTTTCTATAAATATCTACCTGTAGTGATTCTTGTTTGCCATTTTTAAGGTATACTGGAATTACTTTATTTTACTTTAACCTTTGTCTCTATTTTTGTTTAACCTCAGAAATGTACTTATTGTAAACCCACTTAAGAATAGAGTATACTGTTGAAGAAAATAAACGCATTTGTAAAGTTTGCATTTTGCAGTGGAAATTTTTTTTTAAAAATTACTTTCCAAACAAACATCCAAAGGATTGAGTATTTTTTTGCCAAACTAAGAAAATTATTGTAAAATTATTTGATAGCATTCATAAGTAACATAATTTTAATTGTCAATACTTAAAACTGGAATTCTAATACCAGACATTTCAATAAGCTAAAATTCTGTTCGAGTCAATATAACATTTTAAATAGGCAAGACAATCTCAGCAATGGAATAAGAAGTCCCCCACATCGTGCCTTTGAATGCAGACTACACAAAAGACCATAATTAAACAATTTGGTTGTCATTAGTCATGCAGATTTTAGATGCAGAGCTTTTTGTTTTGACAATTCTAAACCTGGAATACTGGAAATGTCTTAAGTCAAACTACAAGTTAAAATAGTAACAAAATGAAATTCTCTCTTGCTTTGGGATGCAAAAGCGTTCAGTTATTTCCATCAGGTTAGCCATAATTAAAAAAAAAAAAAACTGGTAAGTAATTTGGTCATTCAGTGTTCTATATGGTCATTCAGTGGTTCCACGTAGACACAATTCAAAATTTATATAGGTACATATATAATACTATCCAACATCCATGTTGAATATCAAGTCATGAAGCTCTACTGCTAAATGATTCTATCACTTTCTTCTGAAAACAAAAAAGAGAAGTTGATCTTTGAGAACAAGTGTTAAAGTGAAAGTTGGATAACTTTGTCCTAAAATGTTAGGTAGACACACATTCACTTTTTAAAATTTTTAAAGACATATGCATAAACTCACTATCATACATCTTCATGCATTCAAATAACTGCAGAAAAATAGAACAAACTAAAAACCAAAACCATCCTGTCCTGCTAAAGGGAAGAAAATCTAAACTAGGTTGAAATATGAAATATAATTTTTCCAGTACAGATGTTCAACCACTCATTAGGTTAGGATGCAAATCACCTGATGACTGCCAATGCCAATGTCTAATTTTCATCTATGCTGATTAATTTTGTAAGCTGTTGTTTGCTTTTTAGGGTTATTTGTTTCACTAGAGAACCACCGCTACAAAAAAAAAAAAAACTCTGTGATTTCTAAACCTTCAATGAGTCTTGGAAACATATTTCTCTAATTCATTCAAATGATGTAAAGATGGCTTCCTTTTTAAAAGTGATTCTCTGTTAAACGTTGTTTGCATTATTAGTGAGGGTGCTCTTATACCAGTGCACTGTAACACAATGTATTACTTCAAGTGTAAGAAAATATACAGTGAACACTAATATATAAACATCATTAAATACATCCAAATAGAGGAAAGTAGAATTTTTACCTAACATAGTTTGATGTATTTTTTCTTTAAAAAAAACCATATATATCAAGACAGCAACATTAAATTTACTCAAATGTTGCATTTTATACAACAATATGTATATATAACATTAGGAATAAGAATCCTGAAAAACCTCTGTATCTCACAGTATAGGATTCCTTCAGCTATTATTATAGAAAAGCAAATATACTTTCATCTGAAGTTTGCAAATATGCTAAGGAATTGCAATGGCCTGTAAATATTCATATTTCATATTTTTATCCAAATATTAAATATGATTTTACAATTATGACATAATTAAAATAAAGCATATAAACATACTGTACTGGAACACTAAGCAGGAATAATTTACATACATTTGGAAAAAAGCCTAGATGCTGTTTAAATAGCAAGGTAAGTAGCACTGCAATTAAAGTTTGACTCTGGTACTTACATTTCAAGCAGACATAAGCACACTTCTTCACCCATCTTACAAAAGTCTACTTTATACCATGAGCTATTCTGTACTCTCAGAAGTGAGTTGGTTGATTTAAGCCAAAATTCTCAAGCAAGTTTGGTGTGCTGCTAGTAATTTTACAACATAAACTTTTTCTCCTTAAAATGTATTATTAAGTCATAATGAATAAGCACAGTCGAATATAATGATCTATTATCATATTAATCCTGTCCTTTTTCTTCAAAATCTAACCACAAAGAAATAAGTGCTAATAGCAATCTCTATTTATCTGAGAGATATTTTATTTCCGCAAGTACCCCGGCAAGCAGCTTTTCTAATTACTTTTCTGCATATCTAAGCCATGTATCTAAGTAACACATACAGAATGTATAAAAGAAGCCATGCAGTCTAACAATGAAGTGAATTCTCAGGGAGTTACCTTACTTTACATAAAATATACCTGCACAAAAAACTATTCACCCTTCAAGCAAGTTGTTAGCTGAGACTGACACATCAAAAAAAAAAAAAAAAAATCTTTCTAAAGGAGCCACTAATCCACAGTCAGAAAGTGCCAATAATTCAACATGTTAATACTCAAAAAAATTTTTTTTATCAGAGAGGTGGATAAAAACACAGAACCAAGCAAAGAGCTTACTCACATTCCTTTCAGGCGTTGCCACATTTTTTCAGTCTGTTCTCCAATGAGATACTTAAAAGTAGTGTTTTCCAGTTCTTCAGTTTCTGTAGCAGTAGACCCCATGATGATACTCCTAAGGCAATACATTTACAGTCAGTTTCAGCAGCTAGAACAAGCATTCCTCAGTCCACTACAAATCTTAAACAGTTATACAGTAGCATCTCTTATCTATCAAAACATTGCAGATTTACTGAGCTGATGGCAGCTTCTGCCAGAATTGCTATTGACTTTGACAGGCATATCCACTGTTCACCACATCACCCACCCCCCTTTCAAGCAGACAGCAGTATAAACAGATCCTCTGACCTCACAGAAACAATCGGCACATGTGAGCCTGCTACTGTACTACTGACCGACTGAGCGTTCCAGCTCTCCCCAAAGCAGCTCATCTGTTACTGTTCCATGCACCGAAGCACATCAGAATTCCTACAGTTTCTGAGATCTATTATTCAAAACAGAAACATGAATGACTTTTAGCGCACCAGAAGAAGCTGAATTCCTCTCTACCAACGGAAGGAGGGCTGGATGTAATAAGAAAACAGATGGCAGGAACCAGTATCTGCAGCACCACCCTGAGAAAAAAGTGGCTGGTTTAAATGCCAAGGTTTTTGTCTCTCAGTTGATCTGGAATTTAAAGAGTTAAAAATATACAAGGCTCTAATGATAAATTCAACAAATATTAATGACAACAATGAGAAAAATAACATAAGAGCCATACAGAAGACAGACCACAGAGCTCCACAGGTTGTTACTGAAAAACAGATGTACACCGATGATGCTCCAATCATGCTTATTCACCTTCTCCTAGCAACTCTACACAGTAGGTAACTGCCAATTTAACAAGTGGAAAACACAGCAGCTGCACACAGACTCTTCAGTGAGTCCCTTGGGGATTAAAAACTAAATAAATAAGAGAAAACTAACGTGTATGCTTGTGTGCATGTGTTGAAGGGAAAGAAGGGTAGGGGGAGTAGCGGGGGAAGAGAAGATGGAGAAGAAGAGAGAAAACGATGCTGTGCTGCTTGTGCATTTCAGAAGAAAAACGAGAGAAAGTGTACATAAAATAATCAGAACTGAGTCATCTGCCAAATTCCCAACACATGGTGAGCTTTCTTTGAAACAAGCACAGACCTTGAGTATGGGCTTCAAAACAGCTATTGCTATATGCAAGCTGCTAAGAAAAATATACTTAAAAGCAATACCTCTTTTTGTTTGTTTAGAGACACAAATGTAGTTTTATTCCTCGCTGCAAGAAAGCTTGTCTGTTATCCTAAGGTTTAAGGTAGCGATATTCACAGGCAGTAGATAAGTAACAATATCTAATATTTATTGAGTACTTACTATGTGTCACACACTGTTCCCAGTACCTAAGAGTATTACTTTTTCAAATTCTTATAAAAAGTCTATGAGGTAGGTAATATTTCCACTTAATAGTTGAGAAAACTGAGAAATAAAGACAGTCCTCAGATTTAAACGCCTGAGCGACTTCACTTTCACTTTCAGATTTAAATCCAATCCTTTAAAATAAGCACTATGATTTTACTGTCAAAGAAACCTTCCACTATAAACCTACTATGTCTAAGACACTGACCACAACTAGTAGTTAAAGTTGTAATATGAACAGTAGTATGTGCGTGCTGATCACTTCAGTCGTGTCCGACTCTTTGCAACCCCATGGACTGTAGCCTACCAGGCTTCTCCGTCCATGGGATTCTCCAGACAAGAATACTGGAGTGGGTTGCCATTTCCTTCTCCTATGAACAGTAGACCCTTGAACAACTCAGGGGCTAGGGGCGCCAACCCAGCCCTCAGTGGAAAATCTGCATCTAAATTGCAATCAGCCCGCCATACGCATTGTTCCCCACATCTGTCTTCACTATTCTTCAGTATCCACAGTTCCCCATCAGCAGATTGTATTGAAGGAGGAAACAGAACAGGCTAATCTTGGGCCAGACTGTGGACTTTGAGCTATATGCCCAGTATCTATGGAAATGACACAACCAAATGGAAAACCAGACCCCCAGAAGGAAGAGCCCCAGGGCTCTCCATAGCCTAAAAGAATACCCTGATTATCTGTGTAACCAAATAGAATCATACATTATATTATGCTTATTGGGGTATGACCCCAGGCCTATTGAAAATTGCCCACTGTTAACTATCTAGGCTTAAAGCATATGAATCACGGGTTAACTTTGAATGTCATGGAATTTGGAGAGGTGGGTTTGTGCACATACACTTAGGGTGTATAAGGTTTTCACAAAAACTAGTGCAGGTCCTTGGCTAAGAGGAGACTCTGCCTTGGGCCCGCCGGTGTAATAAGGTGCACTCCACTATCTGCATTGTCCTTCTGAGTAGTTTGTTTCCCAGAACACATGGCTACAACAGTGTAGTAGTACTGTATTAACTGTTGAAAAACATCCATATATAAGCACACCCACACAGGTTCAAACATGTGTTGTTCAAGGGTCAGCTGTAGAAAAAAAGAAAAAAAAGGATCTTTGAATTTCCCTCTGATTAACAAGTTAGAAGAGATGGTTTTTCAACGCTACTCAGAGAACGGTCCACATATCTTGTCTGAGTTCCTGTGGTAACTCAAAGGGTAATTTTCACCATGTCCTGAGCCCCTGACATACTGCAAATGAAGAAAGAGAATGTCCTCAATTTATCTCACAGAGAATGTCCTCAGGAACCTACTGAGGTGGCAACCAACCTTGATTTCCAAGTGGAACAATCATCTACAAAATAAAAAGTGAGGGCGTCTACCTCAGAAATCTGAGGAGAACAGGAGATGCTTCCTCAAACAGCTCCACTGTTAAAATGGACTGATGCCAGTATCACATCTTCCAGGGATACTGGCCAGCGAGCTGTGCTGAAGTTTGCTGCTGCCACCGAGGCCACTCCTATTACTGGCCGCCTTTCCACAGCCACGGCTTCAGGAGGCTACCAATCCCAGGGCTGACCACCAGCCTCTGAGGTTCTTATGTGAACTCGCCCATGTCGCCCTGGATGACACACTCTCCTCTGCACCATGTGGACATGGCCAGCACCTCCAGAGGGCAATGGGGAGCCCGCTTGGGGGTCTGACGAAACAGACTCTGGCCCGGAAAGTTCTGCGCATGTGCGGAAGGATCATTTGTCAACAATCCTGAGAGGTCAGCCGGGCCTCGACTTCCAGAGAGACCCGGAAGAGACGGTCTGGAAAGGCTGTGACCAATGGGGAGTTGCAGCACCCCGACTCACTGCTACTGCATCCGAGGTCACAGACGCGTCTGAAAGTGTTAGTGTCCTCTGTGCCCACCCAGCAGCTCCCCACTGCAGACGAGCCTCAGTGCCAGCAATGACTGTGTGCGGCCCCGCCATTCTGACTACTGGACGGGTAGGAATAATCACTGAGTGGGCTTACGCTGTTCTCCCCCAGACTCTTAAACACGGGATAGAAATAATGTTGACGGAATAAACGGTTTCTAGGGAAGAAAAAAAAAAGGTTAAATCAAGTGAAACCTCAGTTTTCCTCTCTCTGAAAAGCTATTTCCTGAACTTGACCTGAATTTAATGTCTTTAGCTAGCAGACAGCTTTACACAATCACAGCCTCACTTTTATGAGCAGTTACCAGAGTTGTCAGAAGTAAGTTAGTCTTTTCTCTGAAAGCACTGATTTTACCTTCATTGTGCCTTCATTTATAATTGTAGCTACATTCACGTAATAATCTCTTATCTGATTTTGTTATAATGAGATAGTCAACAAACATCTGAATTCAGCTCTCAAAGATGAATCACAGTGAAAATATCCATAAAAAGCAAGTACTCCACCACTATTATTTTATGAGCCAAGATAAAGTCCTTGAGGCTACAAGTGATTTTTCGAATCATGCCTTGAAATTTCAAGCCTTCACATTGGCCAGCTCACCAATAATATTGCAATGTAAAGAGTGAGGTCTATTCTAGTCAAGTACTTGGTGAATGCTATCTCTTCATTAAAATTAGCAGCAGCAGCCCTTTGCTTTCAATAAGTCACTTCTATCATATATTGAATTGATGTTTAAGAACTCACACTATATTGATTACATACTTAAAACACAATAATGCTTAATATTGCCTTAAATTTTCATAAAATAAAATTTTGAATAAGCTACATAAAATAGCTTATTATTTAAATACTTGGCTAAAATAATCTTCAGCCTTAAACATCATCAAAAGCTATTTCTGTCAATATACAAAATTCAAAACAGTTTTATTTTCTAATTTGTAACTATTGTCTGCAAGTTATACTAATGAAATAAAAAAAAATATCACATTGAAGAGAACAGAGCAGAATATAGGGAATAGTATATAACTTTTTTCTAATTAATATGTTGAGAAAATTTTGAAATATTCCATTTGTAAAATTCAGTTCAGTTCAGTTCAGTCACTCAGTCGTGTCCAACTCTTTGCAACCCCATGAATCGCAGCTCGCCAAGCCTCCCTGTCCATCACCAACTCCCGGAGTTCACTCAGACTCATGTCCATTGAGTCAGTGATGCCATCCAGCCATCTCATCCTCTGTCATCCCCTTCTCCTCCTGCCCCTAATCCCTCCCAGCATCAGTCTTTTCCAATGAGTCAACTCTTCGCATGAGGTAGCCAAAGTACTGGAGTTTCAGCTTTAGCATCATTCCTTCCAAAGAAATCCCAGGGCTGAGCTCCTTCAGAATGGACTGGTTGGAACTCCTTGCAGTCCACTTAAACTAAATCAAAAAATTTGACTTGAGAAAAAGAAATAAGACAACAAGAATGGATTCTAAGAAATTAAAATATGCTTGCCAAAACAAAACATTCAATGTTAGTTCTGAAAGGAATTTAGAAAATAGTCCTGAATATAAGACAAAAATTGATCTAATATGTCTCTTATTTCAGGTGTTTCATCTCTTACTTTAACTCTGTATTCACATAAATTATCTCTATTATAAGAAGAAGTTCCTTTATTCTTATTACCTAATACTTAATACTTTGGCCACCTCATGCAAAGAGTTGACTCATTGGAAAAGACCCTGATGCTGGGAGGGATTGGGGGCAGGAGGAGAAGGGGATGACAGAGGATGAGATGGCTGGATGGCATCACCAACTTGATGGACATGAGTTTAGGTAAACTCTGGGAGTTGGTGATGGACAGGGAGGCCTGGCGTGCTGCGATTCATGGGGTCACAAAGAGTCGGACATGACTGAGCGACTGAACTGAACTGAATACTTAATTGGAATGCTGACAGAATTTATAGAATGATTTTTTCAGTATCTTTTGATGTCAAAATATAATACAGCATAAACTGTGGATCCAATTTTAAACTTACAATTCAACATCCAGCAAACTATAATGACAAAGATAAATGATGACATTCAGAAGCACCAAATTCAAAAACCATATCACTCAAATACTTTTCTAAAATATTGCATGAGTCAGTATACTTGAAAATCAAAAAAGTGATTAGTGACAAAAATCAGAGGCATGTACCTAACCTAGCCATGGAGATTAAAAACAAAATCCCAGGTTTACATCTGTGAAAAATGGTTAAGAAGAAATTCATTCAAATTAAAACAAGAAACCAAAGGGATAGCTTCAAGAAAAAAAAAAAAAGAATTAAATTTATCAAGAATTGCAATAAACTAAAAACATTAATTATTTTACTGATTAAATGAAAACATATTATTTTTAATTGACAAGAGAAAATCCAGAAAAAATATAAATTTTAATAATATGGCAGAAAATTTCCAGGCTAAAAAGTATTTTCAAATCTTGGAAAATAATAATAAATATAATTTTGAATGCAGAGGTAGGCCTATATAAAATGAAGGTGTCAAAATGAAGATGCACATATTAATAATAACAGAGTTTCAAATGCATAAAGCGAAAATAATGCTATTTTAATGAGAGGTAGACAAATTTACAATTACACTCAAATAGTCAGATATTTGACATTGCTCACTTAGAAACCAATAGAGAGAAACCCATTAAGGATATAAAATATCTGAACAACACTATCAATAGTCTTGCATAATTGACATTTATAGTATACTCCACTCAACACAGCAAAATACACATTATTTTAAAGTGCACACATTGAATATTTACCAAAAGAATCTCCATTCTGGGCCATAAAACAAGTCTCAAGAATATTAAAAAGACTCAAATCATACCAAGTAGGTTCTCTCACCCCAGTGGTACTAAATTAGATGTCACTAACAGAAAGTTCTCTGGAAAAATCCCCAAATACTTGGAAATTAAATAATATACTTTTAAATAATCCACAAGTCAAAGAAGAAAATGACAGGGACAGAAAAAAGTATTTTGAACTGAATGAAGGTGAAAACACAACATGTTAAAATCTATGAGATGATGTAGCTCAAGCAGTACTTATAGGAAACTTTACAGCATTATGTCAGTATATTAGAAATAAACAAAGCTCCTCTATTAGTGACTTCTGGATCCACATTAAAAAACTTGAAGAGAAAGAGAAACTTAAACACAAAATAAGTTTAAAAAAATAAAATGAATATCAGAGCAGACATCAATAAAATAGACAAAAAACAATAGAGACAACAATGAAATAAAAAGTTGGCTTTTTGAGAAGATCAATAAAATTGCTATATCTTATTAATAAATAAAATGGTAAGAGCTGTTATGGTTCTGAGATGTCACCATTTATACAAGCTGTCATGTAAGCCTACAACAGCTTGCTGGATGCTGATAGAAGATGTTCTTGGGTCAGGGACAAAGAGTGTTTATAGTGGCAAAAAAAAACACGTTAACTTCCAATTAACTGAAAAATGGGTAGATGTTGGCATAGTCACAAAATGGGATACAATATGGCAATGAAAATGTATGATTTTCAGCTAAAAAAAACTATCCACATGGATACATCTCAAATAAATGTTGAGAAAAAAATCAAGTCCAGTTAGAATTTGCTGCTGCTGTTGCTGCTGCTGCTAAGTCGCTTCAGTCGTGTCCGACTCTGTGCAACCCCATAGAGGGCAGCCCACCAGGCTCCCCCGTCCCTGGGATTCTCCAGGCAAGAATACTGGAGTGGGTTGCCATTTCCTGCTCCAATGCATGAAAGTGAAAAGTGAAAGAAGTCGCTTAGTTGTGTCCTACTCTTAATGACCCCATGGACTGCAGCCTACCAGGCTCCTCCATCCATGGGATTTTCCAGGCAAGAGTACTGGAGTGGGGTGCCATTGCCTTCTCCGAGTTAGAATTTAAACTGCATAAATATTTGTTTTTAACTAATTGAGAAATACTTATGTACTTAGTAAAAGTTTTTAAAACTGCATAAAGATGATAAACTTAGATAATGGTAATCTCTAAGAAGAAGATAGGGGATGCTGTTGAGGTAAAAACTATAAGGTCAACTGTTCTGGAAGTATTTTATTCCTTAAGCAGGTGTAAATATGAAGGTTTATGGGTAATATCTTTATACTTTTAGCATTTATGCAATATTAATTTTAAAATTGTTTTAAATCTCTAAGGGAAAATATCTGAATGAAAAACCATGATTAGATAATAAAATATGAAATTATTCAAAGTTAATTAATGACATATAAGAAAAAAAACCTCCAGAAGCTCTTAATAATTGGGATATTTTCTTTTGGATAGTCATCAGTCATTCAGTCGCTAAATTCTATCTGACTCTTTTTACCTCATGGACTAAGCATACCAGGCTTCCCTGTCCACCATCTCCTGGAGTTTGCTTAAATCACGCATATTGGGTGAGTGATGCCATCCAGCCATCTTATCCTCTATCATCTCCTTCTCCTCCTCTGCTCAATTTTTACCAGCATCAGGGTCTTTTCCAGTGAGTCAGCTCTTTGCAGAGAAGGCAATGGCACCCCACTCCAGTACTCTTGCCTGGAAAATCCCATGGATGGAGGAGCCTGGTAGACTGCAGTCCATGGGGTCGCTGAGAGTCGGACACGACTGAGCGACTTCACTTTCACTTTTCACTTTCATGCACTGGAGAAGGAAATGGCAACCTGCTCCAGTGTTCTTGCCTGGAGAATCCCAGGGACGGGGGAGCCTGGTGGGCTGCCAGACGTCTATGGGGTCGCACAGAGTCGGGCACGACTAAAGCGACTTAGCAGCAGTAGCAGCAGCAGCAGCTCTTTGTATCAAGTGGCCAAAGTATTGGAGCTTCAGCTTCAGCATCAGTCCTTCCAATGAATATTCAGGATTTCCTTTAGGATTGACTAGTTTGATCTCCTTGCTGTTCAAGGAACTCTCAAAAGTCTTCTCCAGCGCAGTTTGAAAGCATCAGTTCTTTGGTGCTCAACCTTCTTTAAGGTCCAGCTCTCAAAGCTGCACATGACTACTGGAAAAACCATAAATCTGACTGTACAGACCTTTGTCAGCAAAGTGATGTCTCTGCTTTTTAATATGCTGTCTAGGTTGGTAATAGCTTTTCTTCCAAGGAGCAAGTGTTTTAATTTGATGGCTGCAGTCATTGCTACAGTGATACTGAAACCTAAGAAAATAAAACCTGTCACTGTTTCTACTTTTTCCCCAGCTATTTGCCATGAAGTGATGGGACCAGATGCCATGATCTTAGTCTTTTGAATGTTGAATTTTAAGCCAGCTTTTTCACTCTCCTCTTTAATCCTCATCAAGGAGCTCTTTAGTTCCTCTTCACTTTCTGCAATTAGACTGGTATTATCTGCATATATGAGGATGTTAATATTTCTTCTGGCAATCTTGATTCCAGCCTGTGATTCATCCAGCCAGGCATTTGCCATGATGTACTCTACCTCTAAGTTAAATAAGCAAGTTGACAATATATGCCTTGACATATTCCTTTCCCAATTTGGAACCAGTCCATTGTTCCATGTCTGGATCTAACTGTTGTTTCTTTGACCTACATACAGGTTTCTCAGGAGACAGGTAAGATGGCCTGGTATTCTCATATCTTTAAGAATTTTTCACAGCTTGTTATGATCCACAAAGTCAAAGCTTTTAGCATAGTCAATGAAGCAGAAGTAGATATTTTTTGGAATTCCCTTGCTTTCTCCATGATCCAACAGATGCTGGCAATCTGGTTCCTCTGCCTTTTCTAAATCCAGCTTGTAAATCTGGAAATTCTCAGTTCACATACTTCTGAAGCCTAGCTTGAAAGATTTTGAGCATTAGCTTGGTGGCTTGTGAAATGAGTGCAACTGTATGGTAATTTGAATATTCTTTGGCATTCCTTTCTTTGGGATTGGAATGAAAACTGGCCTTTTCCAGTCCTGTGAACACTGCTGAATTTTCCAAATTTGCTGGCATATTGAGTGCAGCACTTTAAGAGCAATATCTTTTAGGATTTTAACTAGCTCAGCTGAAATTCCATCACCTACACTATCTGTGTTCATAGTAATGCTTCCGAAGGTCCACTTGACTTCACACTCCAGTGTCTGGCTCTACATGAGAGACCATCTCATGGAAGTTACAAACCATCATGGTTATCTAGGTCATTAAGACCTTTTTTGTACAGTTCTATGTATTCCTATGGCCTCTTCTTAATCTCTTCTGCTTCTGCTAGGTCCATACCATTTCTGTCCTTTATTGTGCCCGTCCTTGCATGAAATGTTCATTTAGTATCTCCAATTTAGTATCTCCAACTAGAGATCTCTAGTCTTTCACATTCTATTGTTTTTTCTATTTCTTTGCATTATTCATGTAGTAAGGCTTTCTTATTTCTCCTTGCTCTTCTCTGGAACTCTGCATTCAGTATCTTTCCCTTTCTCCTTTGCCTTTTACTTATTTTCTCAGCTTTTTGTAAGTCCTCCTCAGACAACCATTTTGCCTTCTTGCATTGCATTTTCTTTGGGATGGTTTTGGTCACCCACCGCATGTTCAAAATTACAGGAGTAGACTGGTATAGAAAAATACAAAGTTAGATTTCCTAGGTATCAACCAAAGAGAAATAAAAAACATAAGTTCACACAAATACCTGCACACAAATGTTCATAGTAGAGTTCTTCATAATATTCAAAAAGTGGAAAAACCTCATATGTCCATCAACTGGTGTTATGATAAACCAAAATAAAGTAATACTATTTAACAATAAAGGGAACAAAATACTGGTACATGCTGCAAATCTATAAATCTTAAAACCATTTTTCTTAGAGAAAAAAAAAATCTGACAAGGCAAATCTGTAAAGTCAGAAAATAGATTAATGTTTACCTAAGGCTGGGGGTAGGAAAGGGGATTATTTGTAAATGGACATGAGGGACATTATTGGAGTGATGAAAATGTTCCAAAGCTGGGTTACACTGAAGATTGCACTACTTGGTAAGTTCACTAAATATCTTGAAATGTATACTTAAAAGGGGTGAATTTTATAGTGTGCAAGTTGTTTAAAAAGAAAAAAAATTCTATTTCTTTCTCAATGGGTCGTGAATATTTTCTACATCAATAATGTTTATATAATTATACAATTATTAGAATTCAACCTCTGGGCAAAATATAAATTATTTTATTATAGTTACAGAATAAAATATAAATGTTTTAAACCTTACTAAAATTGATAGTTTAGCTGGAAGATACAGGGGAAAAACCAGAGGGATGAGAGGTGGAAGAAAGTTTATAATCACAGATACACTCAGTTTATATTGAGGGATTTCAACAGTATTGTCTGAAGCTGATCAACTGAGACATAAAAGTTTAAGTGTAAACTTTTTACAGAAGTGTACATATAATACCCTACAATTATTACCAATAATATCTGAAAGTAATTATTAACATAAGATTAAGAAGAGAGGACAGTTTCCAGGTCTCTCAGAGTATGAAGAAAATAAGTAACATTTGATATTGAGATATCAAAATATCTAGATTTGAGTTCCATAAATATGGAATTGATCACCAGAGGGAAGTAAATGAAAATTGAAGGTGGTTACTAATGAAGAGTAGAACTTGTAGTATAGGAAAGTCAGTGGAAATTTTGATATTAATGTGTAATTTTCTGTATTTGATTTTTGTTACTATGCTCAGATACTACATAATAAAAACTAAAGGAGATATTTGAATATATCTTTAGTACCCTATTGACACACTCCACTCAAGTTTAAAAATTAACCTATCATCTATTGCAAACCAGCTTTTCCTCCAAATTTCCATGTAAACTGGCACTTTATTTTTAAATATTTACTGCTATTTTTATTTTGCTCTTTTGTATTTTTTTGTATAACTTCAATTTTATACAATAGTTATATATATATTTTTAATATTCAGGAAAATTTGTTCTTGGTTCCTACGTATCCTTCATGTCCCACTCCCACTCTCCAAGTACTTTCAGTTCTGTGCCTGACTTTGAGTAACAACTCAATATTAACCCCTTCTTGCCATTCTCTCTACCACAACCTGATCGGAGTCATCTTTACCCAACAGCCATTCAGTTCAGTTCAGTTCAGTTCAGTCACTCAGTCGTGTCCAACTCTTTGCGACCCCATGAATCACAGCACTCCAGGCCTTCCTGTCCATCACCAACTCCCAGAGTTTACCCAAACTCATGTGCATCGAGTCAGTGATGCCATCCAGCCATCTCATCCTCTGCCATCCCCTTCTAGATCCCTCCTAAGTGATTCATCTTAACTGCTGCTTTGATCGCATGATGCCCTGCCCACAAACTTTCTCAGGTTGTCCATTGGTTGGCAATAGACTTAAAATTCTTTCTTCTCAGGCCCTTTCCTTTTTATATTTTCTTTAAAATGATTTTAAAATGGATAGTTTCATTTATATAGTTAAGACCATCTGCACATACATTTCATAGTTTCACTTACTTACTATGAAGAGCAGCATTTTGCACATCTCCTAAATATATAACTACATATAAAGTCACCAGGGAAGTACCAAATATAAAACTACATATCAATATTAAAAACAATTTTTACACAATACTAAAAAATGCAAAGCAAAAAAATGAAAGTTATCCATAACCCTTTGCTGGGGACCAGCCCCAGCTGATCCAGGGTATTCGAAGGAGAGACGGCCTAGGCGACTATTTATATGCTAATTAGAGATATAGAGAACAATAGAATGAAGATAGCTCAGTAGGAAAATTCAGTGGAGAAAAGAAGCTGAGTAGCTTGGTTTACGCGGGAGACCAATAAAACTTCAAGACAAGAAGTTTGCACCATTTACGTAGGCCGCAGGCGCCCTCTCGAATAGCGGAAGGTGCCTCACCCTAGACACCTTCTCGAGTGGGTCTTAGAAGCCCAGGCATAATTAGTAAGCGTGGTGGGTTCTGCGCTCCAGATGGAGACTCAGCTGGAAGTTAAAGGGAAGAATGACATGGGGAGACCAAGCGTTGGTGAACAAGGCCTGTAGCTTTATTTTTAACAGGGGCTTTTATACCCTAAGTTACACATAGAGGATAATAGGGGATGCAAAGTCAGCAGTCTTTGATTCTTATCAAAAACCAAGGTTTCTTTCCTGCAAATTTATCGTATACAAATGGTTTAGGTGATTTACATCATCTTCTGGCCAGAAGGCCTACTAACATTTTATGACTCTTGACAAGGACTTATCAACAAAGACTTATTTTCTCTAAGAGTAATTATTTTAAGGTTTGGCACCATCTTCCAAAGATAAAATTGCATTCCTATAGGGCGGATGTGTAATGGGTTTACAACAAAGGAAAGAATTTATTACCTTAAGGGTCTAAAGTTACTAACACCAAGGCCACTACTTATTTTTCTCTATATACCAACTATTAATTAATACACATTCAAGGATACAATTCAGGGGATGTGAAAACTTGGCAACAAGCATTGACTCATCAATGAAATCCTTTACTAGTTTATTCTGACAGTTTTTAACTCTCTGAGAGGCTCTAAGCTATTTGAATATCTTAAGCTTCCCATGCCTCTGGAGGCTAGGAGACTGTAAACAATCGTATGCATAGCTGCAGGAGTCCGGGTAAACTTGTCAGGCGAGTTAGAGAGCCATCTGAGGGGTTTGGATTTAAACACTCCTAATTGCCCAGGAACTTTATTAATTGGAGCTGTAAGTTAACTCTTTGACAGAGAGAGAGCGAGATGGTGGTAGGGGACAGCCCCCAGTAAAGTCAGAGGTGAGAGCACAAAGCAATAAAGTAGGCAGACTCTGGTTTTTTGGGGGAAAATGCTCGAGAATATCCGGGCAGACTCCTGAGGCTCGATCCCGCCTTTGCGTATGCCGAGCCTCCTTCCTCATGACCTTTGTCATGAGCAGAATGCCTCACCAGCTCCCGGCAACCCTTAGAGAAAATAACCACTAAAAATTAGATTATGATATAGAAGTTTATAAGATTGTGTACTCCTTTATACTTTTAAAATTTTACCATAAACATTTTCCTATTACCTTAACTTTACTTCAAAATTGTCCATCTAACTGCTGCATAGTATACCATCATTAGATTGTACCATAATTTAGGCCATTCCCATTTATTTTTTACAATTTTCCTTTGTTTAAATAATCCACTAATGAACATTTTGGCATATCAGTGCTTTGTTGCATCCCTATTTCTTAAGATAAATTTGTAGAAAAAATTTATGTTGAGTTATAAATCTAGTATAATTTCCTTAACATTTATTCAAATGTATTCTCTCATCTGCAGTCTGTGAATGCTCCAATTTCAGAGTACCCTGACTAATAATGATAATAATTATCTACTTTTCTTTTGAATTATTACCAATATGATAAGCAAAAAATGTCTTTAATTTAAATTTGCTGTTGAGATTTTTTTGTACTAACTGTTTTGGGGTATTTTTTGGCTCTTTGTACCACTTTACCAAAATACTTGCTCTACTTTTTGTTCATTTTTCTCTTAGAAGGTTTACAATGTTTATTATTGATTTGTAAACATTCCTTATTTACATTTCTAGGGAAAACCACTAGACCGTTCAGGTATGATCTAAATCAAATCCCCTATGATTATATAGTGGAAGTTACAAACAGATTCAAGGGATTAGATCTGATAGACAGAGTGCCTGAAGAACTATGGATGGAGGTTCATGACATTGTACAGGAGGCAGTGATCAAGATCATCCCCAAGAAAAAGAAATACAAAAAGGCAAAATAGTTGTCCGAGGGGCCTTACAAATAGCTGAGAAAAGAAGAGAATCAAAAAACAAAGGAAAAAAGGAAATATATACCGATTTGAATGCAGAGTTCTAAAGAATAGCAAAAGAGAGATAAGAAAGCCTTCCCAAGTGATTAATGCAAAGAAATAGAGGAAAACAATAGAATGGAAAAGACTAGAGATCTCTTCAAGAAAATTAGAGATACGAAGGGAACATTTCATTCAAGGATGGGCACAATAAAGGACAAAAACAGTATGGACCTAACAAAAGCAGAAGATGCTAAGAAGAGGTGAAAACAATACACAGAAGAACTATACAAAAAAGATCTTAATGACCCAGATAACCACGATGGAGTGATCACTCACCTAGAACCAGACATCCTGGAATGCGAAGTCAAGTGGGCCTTAGAAAGCATCACTATGAACAAAGCTTGTGAATGTGATGGAATTCCAGTTGAGCTATTTCAAATCCTAAAAGATGATGCTGTGAAAGTGCTGCACTCAATATGCCAGCAAATTTGGAGAACTCAGCAGTGGACACAGGACTGGAAAACGTCAGTTTTCATTCCAATCCTAAAGAAAGGCAATGCCAAAGAATGCTCAGACTACTGCACAATCGCACTCATCTCACATGCTAGCAAAGTAATGCTTAAAATTCTCCAAGCCAGGCTTCAACAGTACGTGAACCGTGAACTTTCAGATGTTCAAGCTGGATTTAGAAAAGGCAGTGGAACCAGAGGTCAAATTGCCAACATCTATTGGATGCTCAAAAAAGCAAGAGAATTCCATAAGAACACCTACTTCTGCTTTATTGACAACACCAAAGCCTTTGACTGTGTGGATCACAACAAACTGTGGAAAAGTCTTTGAGATGGGAATACCAGACCACCTTACCTGCCTCCTGAGAAATCTCTATGCAGATCAAGAAGCAACAATTAGAACTGGACTTGGAACAACAGACTGGTTCCAAATCGGGAATGGAGTACGTCAAGGCTGTATATTGTCACCCTGCTTTTTAAACTTACATTCAGAATACATCATGTGAAATCCTGGGCTGGATGAAGCACAAGCTGAAATCAAGATTGCTGGTAGAAGTATCAATAACCTCAGATACACAGATGACACCACTCTTATGGCAGAAAGTGAAGATTAACTAAAGAGCCTCTTGATGAAAGTGAAAGAGGAGAATGAAAAAGTTGGCTTAAAACTAACCATTCAGAAAGCTAAGATCATGGCAACTGGTCCCACCACTTCATGGCAAATAGTTGGGGAAACAGTGGAAACAGTGACAAACTTTATTTTGGGGGCTCCAAAATCACTACAGATGGTGACTGCAGCCATGAAATTAAAAGACACTTCCTCCTTGGAAGAAAAGGTATGGCCAACATAGACAGCATATTAAAAAGCAGAAACATTACTTTGACAACAAAGCTCCCTCTATGTCAAGGCTATGGTTTTTCCAGTAGTCATGTATGTATGTGAGAGTTGGACTCTAAAGAAAACTGAGTGCTGAGGAATTCATGCTTTTGAACTGTGGTGTTGGATAAGAGTCTTGAGAGCCCCTTTGTCTGCAAGGATATCCAACCAGTCAATCCTAAAGGAAACCAGCCCTGAATATTCATTGGAAGGACTGATGCTGAAGCTGAAGCTTCAATACTTTGGCCACCTGATGCGAAGAACTGACTCACTGGAAAAGACCCTGATGCTGGTGAGAGGGTAACAGGCAGGAAGGCCAGGGGTCTCCAAATGGAGGAAATAGGCTGCAAGTATCAGACATTTTTAATCTCTCTCTTAATCAGCAGGAAGAAACAAACTAGTGTTACATTTTTTTTCCCCTTCTCTATACAAACTTAAAAAAAGTTTTCTCTTAAAATTCTTTGTTTCCATAATGACACCTGATTCCACCTGAACTTAACTTTTCTCATACCTTGAGCTAACCAGTGCATTTTTCTTATGGAAATGTTTGTGTAAGCTATGTTGATGTACTTTGCATTTACCCCACACTCTGTCTTCAAGTCAGTTCTGCCTAAAGGCTCAGAACCGACTTGACAAACCAGTATGTTATACTCATACATTGTTCTCATCATCTATGTTGATGAAACTATATATTTGTATGGGAATCTGCCTTTCTTCAAGATCCATGTCAGTCGTTTTATGGCCCAGGATGACTCACCTGGTGCCAAGATTATCTCAAAATGCATCTTGTCAGTGAGGGACCTAGTGCCATTCTCTGAGTTTTGAAACATTTGCTTTCTTTAATTAGCAGACTGCTAGTAGCTATAGAACATCCAGCTAAAGACTAGCAGGGGGGTATTCTTTCTGCCCCCTTCTGATGTCGGGACTTCCCTGGTGGCTCAGACAGTAAAAGCATCTGCCTACAATGCAGTAGACCTGGGTTCGATTCCTGGGTTGTGAAGATCCCCTGGAGAAGGAAATGGCAACCCATTCCAGTATTTTTGCCTGGAAAATCCCATGGACGGAGGAGCCTGTCAGGCTACAGTCCATGGGGTCCAAAGAGTTGGACACGACTGAGCGACTTCACTTCCCTTCACTTCTTCTGATGTCTATGTCAGAAGCTTTCTCTATCTCTTTTATACTTTAATAAAACTTTATTACACAAAAGCTCTGATCAGTCAAGCCTCGTCTCTGGCCCCGGATAGAATTCTTCTCCTCCAGAGGCCAAGAATCCTGGCATCTTTCATCGTTCAGCCACAACCTTTCACTGGGAAAGATTGAGGAGAGGAGGAGAAGGGGATGACAGAGGATGAGGTTGTTGGATGGCATTTCCGACTCAATGGACTTGAGTTTGAGTAAGCTCCGGGAGCTGGCAATGGACAGGGAAGCCTGGTGTGCTGCAGTCCATGGGGCCGCAAAGAGTCGGACATGACTGAGCAACTGAACTGAACTGACATGTTCTTTAGGTATTTATATTAACCTCTGGTCTGTCGTGAATGTTTAGTGCATTTAGTGCATGCAAGTATTATTTTAGTTGACCTTGTGTAGTTTTCATTATATTTTTTGGTGTCAGTTTTCTATGTAGTCAGATCTGTCTGTCTCTTCTTTGTGTTTCTCCCATTGTTCTTTTGCCTTCCAGGTTTTCCCCCATATCAGTAGCAAATACTTAATGACTTCAATTTTATTCTAATTGATTGATAGTTTCATTTTATTTATTTAATAATTTTTATGGAATTTATGTGTGTTTACATGAAAAGCACACATCTAGCTATTTTTTCTCAAAGATTTCACCCAAAGTCCAAAACCATTTTTTGAATATTTTCTTCAGCTCTCACTGATTTGTATTGTGCCTTTTATCAAACATTTTATTTTTTAACACATACTAGTATTTTGTCCCTGAAGCGTCTGTACTATTTTATTGTTCTGTCTGCCTGATATATAAGTCTCACAGATAGTTACTAATAAGATATTGATGCATTTTAAACTATATTTAATAGATATTATTTTCAAATGCCTTTTCCAGGTATACATCTCTATCAATGTTGCATCAATATTTCAATAATTATGCTCATTTTATCAATAAGGAAACAGGTCGAAGAGATTGAACCCTATGGCTAGTACATGACAGAGTCAGAATTTAAATCTAGTATGTAATTCCAAACTGTGTGTGTGTGTTCACTTACTCAGTTGTGTCTGACTCTTTGCAACCCCATGGGCTGTAGCCCACCAGGCTCTCTGTCCATGCATTTTTCAGGCAAAAATACCGGAGTGGGTTGCCATTTCCTACTCTAGGGAATCTTCCAGACCCAGGGATCAAGCCCAAACTCACATCTCTTGTGTCTCCTGCACAACTGACAGGCAGATTCTTTACCACTGTGCTACTTGGGAAATTTTTAATTCCAAAACTAGTTACTCTTAAGTTTTGTTTGTTTTTTTTTTTTTTTTTTAATGAAAGGGAAGCTTTCTTTAATTTTTTTTTTTTACTGAAATAAAGTTGATCTACAATGTTGTGTTAGTTTCAGATGTATAGTAAGGTAAGTCAGTTTTACATACATATATATATATATTCCTTTTTTACATTTTCTTCCATTATAGGTTATTACAACACATTGAGTATAAAGTAGTTCCTTGTGCTATACAGTAGGTCCTTGTTGGTTATCTATTTTATATATAGTAGTGTGTATATTTTAATCCCCAACTCCTAATTTATCCCTCACCTGCCCCTTTTCCCTTTGATAAGCATGAGTTTGTTTTCTATGTCTGAGTCTATTTCTGTTTTATAAATAAGTTCATTTATATAATTTTAGATTCCACATATTAATGGTATCATGCAATATTTTCTTTCTCTATCTGGCTTACTCACTGTGCTAATCTCTAGGTCCATCTTCTTTACTCTTCTTTTTAAAGCAATCTAGTTTAAAAACAAGTTGAGGTCAAGAGAGAAGAACATGAAATCTTCTAACAGAGAACCAGACAGACAGACAGGAGGGAGAGGTGGACATTGGTCAGAAACTTCTACATCAGACCTTATACATGAGATAGATAACAGATTCTGGTCAATTCGTCATTTTCTTTAGTTTACTGTTGAGTGTCCTCCAGTGAGCAAATGCTTCTTCCTCAGGATCACTTGGCAGGCCAAGGCCTCCACTTGGGCCTTGCTCCAGACTTGAGCAGTCTCCTCATATGTGAGCTTGAGTTTCTTTCCTGAATGGGCCTGCAGTGTCTGGTATCTCTAGCCTTCCTTTTCAATTTTTTATGTGTAATCCTCAACACACTACGTCAGGTATCTTCAGTGAGGAAAGCATTTTGCTGGTGGCATCATCAGAGAAGATGCCTAGAGGCCTAGAGAAGATGCACAGAGGCTAGAAATTCTAGCCTCATGTGCCACACCTGGAAGGGTTGACTTTTTGGCCATGGGCCTTTCCCTTCTGAGTCCTTCCAAAGGACAGCAGCCACATTCACAGAAGCAGAAGTGTCGAGCAGGGAAGGAGTCAAGCTGGGTAGGTCTGCTTGGGGCCCTACCTCTCTACTGGCCTCTGAGGACCCTCCAGTTCTGTCTTGGGACAGCATCCCTGAAGGGTCTTCTAGGAATTAGAAGGTGAGTGTTATGTGTTTATGGAGGGTGTGTCTGAAGAATAAGAACCAGATGTTGGTCTTTGGAGGTGCCATTTGTTTAGAAAACACCCTGGACCTGTGAGAGCTTGAGGTGTCCAGGCCACGCAGGGCAGCCCAGTCTGACTGCAGGAAGCCTGTCTTCAAAGGCTGGTTTCATGTACCCTGGAGGGGGTTGCCCCACTGCTGTTTCTGGAGAATTCCTTTGGTCATTTTGGTGTCTACTTGATTCTTTCTGGGTCCAGATTTGAGGGGAGTTTTCTAACCCAGTGGTGTCTTCAAAGCAAAACAAGCCTGAGGCTCACTTCTCATGCTTGAATGTTAAATCCTGTGCATCTGTACCCTTCAAAGGAAATTGAAAAGTCCTCTAGCTTTGCCTGCATTCTTGGATGGCAAACTCTGCATCAGAAAAAGAATAGATGCTCTTACTGTAAGTGCTGGTGGTGAAAACAGAAAATCGCAATTTTTCATACTTCTGTCACCAGGGACAGTTTTGTCATTTAAGGTCTGCAGACCCATTCAGCCCACTTGCTGAGGGGCCGAGTATCGAGCAGGGCTGAGCTCCTTAAATTTATTGCATTGTCTCTGGTCTGTCTCAGCTTGTTGCTAGTTCTGTTTTATATTTCATTGCTTTTATGCTTTCTTACTTTCCCATTATCTAATCTTTGCTGTTTATCAGAAAACTATTCATTTTTTATAATTCATATTATCCAAATAACAATTTTATATTAGTTCTGATTTTTTAGTTAGTTATCTTGGAGCTTTAGGTAGTTTAGGTAATCCTGCCAGCTATGGAAAATTATCTTTTGCCTTCTCTTTTGCAATATGTTTTTAAGTTTCTGTATGTTAACCTGTGGTACATAATTAATTTCTCAACTATTCTTGGTGAGCATTTAGGTTGTTTTAAATTTAAATGAAAAAAAAAAATCACCCATTTTTCTTGTTCATGTAGTGATTCTCATGTCCTTGAGACTTATCCTCAAAATGTCAACCTTAAGTCACATTCCTATGGCTGTGTTACAAATCACTAACTGACCCTTATGAAGAATGAATTGCAAATGAATATTTCTTGGATTCAGAAAAATTACACTTTTTTTTCTGTAAAGATCAAAGAAATACTTTCCTTCTGGATGTCAACAATCTGCCTTTAAAAAAAAGCAGAAATTAACACAACCTTGTAAACCAACTATACTTCAATTAAAAAAAAAAAAAGGCAGAAATTTAGGCCCACTGAAAATGGTCAAGTGAACAGTCAAAAATAGAGATTAAAGGACCCTGCTCATCTTCATTGATATTAGAATGAGCTGAATGATGGCATTTGTACAGTTGTGACTGCAAGATTAATGTGCTATTTGCAATGTTGTAATCTGTACACATAAGCAGATTACACCCTAAATTTACACTTCTTTTATTATTGTGATTTATATCAACCAAAAACTTAGTAAGTATAATGTCATTAAAAAGTCTTAATTTTTCTAAAATATCATAAAAGAGGCATTTATTTTTCTGTTTAGGCACATATCATGTGCCTACTCACTTTTAGCATAATTTTAGTATATTATATTCTTTTACTACATTTGTAACAGTTTACAGAATATTATAAAAAATTTTTTCCATCTCTAAAACACTAGTGCTTGATAGATCTTTGGTTCAAGAAATATTTATTTAATAATAGAAAATATTACAACCCACTCCAGTACCCTTGCCTGGAGAATCCCAGGGATGGGGGAGCCTGGTGGGCTGCTGTCTATGGGATTGCACAGAGTTGGACATGACTGAAACAACTTAGCAGCAGCAGCACAGAAAATATTAAGTGCCTACTATATGCTAATCATTGATTTGGGTGGTAAAGAAGATTGCCCAGCAGCAAAGAAGACCATCAAGAGTTGTAAGAAACAGGCAATAAACACAGTGAAAACTGCTTTGGAGAAAGAATAAAGTAATGTGACAGATTTTATATTCCAAATATTGGAGAATATATATCTCTCATCCCACATGTTCTTCTTACAATTAATATATTGACACTTGTCCATAAGGTTACAAGGCCTATACCCTTGAAGCTGGGTAAAATTTTGTAACTGCCCCAACTAACAGAAAACAGCAGAAGTGACATTGCCTGATTTCCCAAGGCCAGGTCATAAATGGTGATATGGCTTATGCCTCTCTTTATCTCTCTCTCTCTCTTTCTCTCAGAGTAATTGTTCTGACTGCCCTGAAGCCACCATGCAGGGAGACCTTATAGAGGAGAGAAAAGTAACTTAGGAAATCCAGCTGTTCCAGTTCCCAGTCTTTTGACCAGACCAGATGCCAGTCATGTGAATGAAGGCTGAGAGGTGACCCCAAAGACAACTGTCTGACTGCAACTTCATGAGAGACTCCAAGCCAGAACTGCCTAGCTAAGCTACTCTCAAATTCCTCACCTGTAGACACTGTGGGAGATAACAATGATTATTGTTGTTTTAAGCAGCTAACTTTTGATACAATTTCTGATACAGCCATAGAAACTGGGAGAAGCAGAGTAAAGGAAAAGACAGTGATAGGAGGGCATTAGATTTTATTGATAATCAGAAAGAGCTTTTCCAATAATGTAACACTTGAGCAGAGAATGAAAATGAAGTGAATGAAACCATGAAAAAGTCATGTTGCTGTTGTTTTTGGTCATATGCAACTCTCTTGCAACCCATGGACTGTAGCCTGCCAGGCTCCTCCATCCATGGGATTTCCCAAGGAAGATACTGTAGTGGATTGCCATTTCCTTCTCCAGGGAATCTTCCTGACCCAAGGATCAAACCAATGTCTCCTGCATTACAGGCAGATTCTTTACTATATTCCTTATCAGTCACTTGGGAAGCTTGAAGAAGCTATGTTCATATTCATAGAAAGAGAAATCCAAGCAGAGGTAACAGCAAATAAAAACATCCTGAGAAAAACAAAAGTGAACAAATGGGATCTGATTAAACTTAAAAGCTTTTGCACAGCGAAGAAAAATATAAGCAAGGTGAAAAGACAACCCTCAGAATGGGAGAATTAATAGCAAATGAAACAACTGACAAAGGATTAATTTCTAAAATACACAAGCAGCTCATACAACTCAATACCAGAAAAACAAACAACCCAATCAAAAAGTGGGGAAAAAACCTAAACAGACATTTCTCCAAAGACATACAGATGGCTAACAAACACATGAAAAAATGCTCAAAAATCGCTCATTATTATAGAAATGCAAATCAAAACTACAGTGAGCCATCACGTCACACTGGTCAGAATGGCCCTCATCAAAAAGTCTACAAACAATAAATGCTGGAGAGGGTGTGGAGGAAAGGGAACACTCTTGTACTGTCGGTGGAAATGTAAATTGATACAGCCACTATGGAAGACGGTATGAAGATTCCTTAAAAAATGAGGAATAAAACCACCATATGACCCAGCAATCCCACTCCTAGACATATACCCTGAGGAAACCAAAATTGAAAGAGATACATGTATCCCATTGTTCACTGCAGCGCTATTTACAATAGCTAGAACATGGAAGCAACCTAGATGTCCATCGACAGATGAATGGATAAAGAAGTTGTGGTAAATCTGCACTGTGGAATATTACTGTGCCATAAAAAGGAAAATGTTTGGGTCAGTTCTAATGAGGTGGATGAACCTAGAACCTATTACACAGAGTGAAGTACGTCAGAAAGAGAAAGATAAATACCGTATTCTAACACATATATATGGAATCTAGAAAAATGGTCCTGAGGATTTTATTTGCAGGGCAGTAATGGAGAAACAAACATGGAGAATAGACTTATGGACATGGGGAGAGGAGAGGAGAAGGTGAGATGTATGGAAAGAGTAACAGGGAAACTTACTGTACCATGTGTAAAGTGGATAGCAAACAGGAATTTGCTGTGTGGCTTGGGTAACTGGAGCAGGGGCTCTGTGTCAGCCTGGAGGGGTGGGATGGGGAGGAAGGTGAGAAGGAATATGTGTATACCTATGGCTGATTCATGTTGAGGTTTGACAGAGGACGGCAGGATTCCTTGGAGCAATTATCCTTAATAGAAAATAATTTTTTTTTTTTAAAGCATCCTGAAGCTAGGGATACTTGGCACACAGGACAACCAGCAAGGGGCTAGGTTGCTGGTGGAAACAAACTAGAGGATGAGTGAGTGGATTGATGCCAGGAGTTATATCCATGTAGAACCTTAGAGGCCTTTGAAAATTGGAAGGATTGTGTTCATGTGTGGGTGTGGTAGTTCAGTCACTCAGTCATGTCTAACTCTTTTGAGATCCCATGGACTGTAGCCCACCAGGCTCCTCTGTTCATGGGATTTCCCAGGCAAGAATACTGGAGTAGGTTGCTATTTCCTTCTCCAGGGAATCTTCCTGACCCAAGGATTCATCCTGCCTCTGTGTCTTCTGTATCTCAGGCAGATACTCTTTACTGACTTAGCCACCAGGGTGTAAATGGGACACTTTTGAAGAATTTTGAGTGAGAGAGTCAAGGCTTCTGATTTATGTACTAAAAGCACCCTCCGGTTGACTTACCCTGATATTGTCTCTCACTGACTTTGCTCCAACTATGCTAGCCTTTTTTCTGCTGATTAAACACGTATGTATGTGTGTTCAGTCACTCAGTCATGTCTGACTCTTTGAAACCTCATGGATTGTAACCCACCAGGCTCCTCTGTCCATGGAATTTCCCAAGCAAGAATAGTAGAGTGGTTTGCCATTTCCTACTCTGAGGGATCTTTCAGAGATTGAACTCAAGTCTCTTCATCCCCTGCATTGGCTGGCAGATTCTTTGCCACTGTACCACCTGGGAAGCCCCACTGATTAAACAAACATACAAAGCTCTTGCCTCATTTTTGAGATTCCTCTGCCTTTCATCAGTGCCTGTCTCATACCTTCAAATGTGTGCTGCTGTTGGTATCCTTGGTCTCTCTGTCCAACCAAAAATACCAGTCTGCTTCTGGTGACACTTTCAGTCACATCATCCTGTATTTTACTTTTTTGTGGCCTGTTGTTCTTTCTCCCATGTAAGCTCCACGAAAACAGGGACCATATCTTTCTTGCTTGTTGATATGCCTACAACACTTAGAACAGTGCTTGAAATAAAGTAAGTACTCCATCAATATTAGTTAAGTAAATGTCATGAACAACCATATCTTCCATAAATATTGTGAAGATTAAGTGATATAATGTATGAAAAGATATTGACCTACAGTTAATTTAGAGAATTTAGATTTTATTTCTTCTTCCCCAGTTTAACATTTTTTTTTAATTTTTTAAAAACCATATTTTTAAAATAGAGCAGAAACTTCATCTCTAATTTTATTTGCTTTGTGCAATATAAGCAAAATAGCTTAAATATTTTGCTCCTTTCAAATGTTCTGCTTTGAATTCCAAAATTAATCTAGTAATTATTCATACCTTACAAATGGACTCTAGACAACAGAAACCCTTCAATACATGTGAATAGAGATTTTTAAATCTAAATATTCATTGGAAATACTTTAGAACTAATACTGAGTTCAGCTTCTAACCCTACACCTTGTTGGTAATCTAATTTTGCTAGTCATCTTATGAATTTTTTATATTTGAATTTCTTAGTCTATAAATAAGAAGCCAAAGAGGTAAAGATAAACTCATATCTATTTCTAGCCTCACCATTTACCCATTCAGTAATCTTAGAGGAAATTATTACACTTAACATTTCTGGTTTCATCAACTATAATGCGCCACTAATAATAGAACTTGCTTCATTAGGTTGTCATGAAGTCACAGAGAGATAATGCGTGTAACATGGTCACCATGGTCCTTCACTGAAGAAAAGAGTCAACAAATGAGAACTATCATTACAAAATAAGGAGATTTAAGAAAAGCCACCCTGCCAAGCTTGGACTGTTCTTGTGAGGCTCAGCCTCTAATGTTTATGAAAAATTATTACACATCTAAATTACTTTTAAAGCCATTCCAGATTGACCATTAGGCCTATATTTGTTCATACTTAATTAATTTAACTGATAATAGAGTATTAATGCAATGAACATAGGAGAAACTCTAGAAGTATTTAGTTAGTTATGAATATTTATAGGCAAATCTGCTCTGACTTAATTACCTCCAAATGTTAGAAAAGGAAATATTAATTAAGTTTTAAAATCCCAAACTAACTACTGTAAATGAAGCTTTATGTGAATAGAGCAGGAAATGACTGCCTTAAGGCTGTGCCTGGACATTAAAACTCCTTTTCCAACTAATAAATCTATCAATTCTAAGTCCAAAGCTTCAAAATTAAAATCAATTTGAGGGTCATACATTGGGTATTTATAAATATTTACTGAAAATATTTTAAAACCTAGTGTAATTTATATAATTATAAAATACATTGCTTTTATTATATAATTTTTAAATTAGGTATTGTCTTTTCAAATTAGTTTGTCATTTTATAATATCTCAACATATAATTTCAGGAAAATATATTAAGTTAAAAACTCAACCTTAAATACTTCAGTATATGTTAACATATATTCTGTGATTATTTTTAACTATGATCAATTTAACAAAAAATAGATACATCTTTAGCCTTTATTTGACAGATGTATCTATGTATGTGCTTTAAGACAAAATTACTTTATAACCCTAGAGAAAATGCCAAATTTTTTTAACTGCTACCAAGTAATTTTATCAAGCAAATTTGGAATAAAAAAAATCACTAGGAATATATGAAAATATTTAATATGTATAAATTAAAATTCTTTGTAAGGTCAATGTAAGTGCTGCATATTCTATATAATATGTTAGTCATTCATTCTCTCAAGCAGAATCACGTTACCATCTGCTTCCAGATATTTATTCTTCTATACATTTTTAATGAGTACCATGCTAGTACTTCACTTTCACTTTGCACTTTCATGCATTGGAGGAGGAAATGGCAACCCACTCCAGTGTTCCTGCCTGGAGAATCCCAGGGATGGCGGACCCTGGTGGGCTGCCGTCTATGGGGTCGCACAGAGTCGGACACGACTGAAGCGACTTAGCAGCAGCAGCATCATGCTAGTTAGTTGCTATATGAAACTAATTTATGATCCAAATAATAAGCCTGACATAATTTTGGAATCAGGAAAGAAAAACTAAATGGTTTATGCATACATTAAATGTAATTTTTTTCAAATTTTGTAACCTGTTTGCTTATACTAATGACCTCATTAAGAGACTGTTAATGTTCACATTGTTACTATCAACCAGAATATGTGATTTTCCAGTCTCTTTCTCTCATTTGCTCAGTGTGAATTAAATTATATATAATACTTCATATATTCTAAATGTAAAACTTGATTGCATTCTTTTATTATTTCTATTTTTATTATTTGAGATTACTATGAATCTCATTTCTATTCTTTATAGTATATTTTATTATCCCATTAAAAATAAAATAACAATGCAAATAAAAATAAACTCAAAAATTGGGACCTAATTAAACTTAAAAATTTTTTGCACAGCAAGGAAACCATAAGTAAGACAAAAAGACAACCCTCAGAATGGGAAAAAATATTTGCAAATTAAGCAACCAATAAAGGATTAATTTCTAAAATATACAAACAGCTCACACAGTTCAACATCAAAAAACAAACAACCCAATCAAAAAATGGGCAGAAGTGCTAAACAGACATTTTTCGAAGAAGACATACAGATGACCGACAAACACATGAAAAGATGCTCAACATCAGTCATTATGAACAAATCAAAACTACAATGAGGTATCACCTCACACTGGTCAGAATGGCCATCATCAAAAACCCTACAAACAACAAATGCTGGAGAAGCCATTTATGGAGAAAAGGGAACCTTCTTTCACTGTTGGATGGGAATGTAAATTGATAGTGACCACAGAGAAGAGTAGGGAAGTTTTTTAGTTTAAAAAAAACTAAAAACAGACTACCAGATGATCCAGCAATCATACTACTGGGCATGCTGCTGCTGCTGCTAAGTCGCTTCAGTCATGTCCGACTCTGTGCGACCCCATAGACGGCAGCCCACCAGGCTCCCCCGTCCCTGGGATTCTCCAGGCAACAACACTAGGGTGGGTTGCCATTTCCTTCTCCAATGCATGAAAGTGAAAAGTGAAGTCGCTCAGTCGTGTCCGACTCCTGGCGACCCCATGGACTGCAGCCTACCAGGCTCCTCCATCCATGGGGTTTTCCAGGCAAGAGTACTGGAGTGGGGTACCATTGCCTTCTCCGACTACTGAGCATATACCCAGAGAAAACCATAATTCAAAAAGGCACATGCACCCCAACGTTGACTGCAGCACTGTTTACAACAGCCAGGACATGGAAGCACCTAAACGTCCATCAGCAGAGGAATGGATGAAGCTGTGGTACATGTACCCACTCCAGTGTTCTTGCCTGGAGAATCCCAGGGTCGGGGGAGCCTGGTGGGCTTCTCTCTATGGGATCGCACGGAGTCGGACACAACTGAAGTGACTTAGCAGCAGCAGCAGTGGTACATGTGGTACATGATGAAGATGAAGTTCATGTGGTACAATGGAATATTACTCAGTCATACAAATGAATATAATTGGGTCATTTGTAGAGATGTGGATAGACGTAGAGTCTGTTATACTGTAATGCAAAGGGAAGAAAATCAGAAAGAGAAAAGCAAATATCATATATTAACACATATATGTGGAATCTAGAAAAATGGTATTCAGTTCAGTTCAGTTCAATCACTCAGTCGTGTCCAACTTTTTGCGACCCCCATGAATTGCAGCATGCCAGGCCTCCCTGTCCAGCACCAACTCCCAGAGATCACTCAAACTCATGTCCATCGAGTCGGTGATGCCACCCAGCCATCTCATCCTCTGTCGTCCCCTTCTCCTCCTGCCCCCAATCCCTCCCAGCATCAGAGTCTTTTCCAATGAGTCAACTCTTCGCATGAGGTGGCCAAAGTATTGGAGTTTCAGCTTTAGCATCAGTCCTTCCGATGAACACCCAGGACTGATCTCCTTTAGGATGGACTGGTTGGATCTCCTTGCCGTCCAAGGGACTCTCAAGAGTCATCTCCAACACCACAGTTCAAAAGCATCAATTCTTTGGTGCTCAGCTTTCTTCACAGTCCAACTCTCACATCCATACATGACCACTGGAAAAACCATAGCCTTGATTAGACGGAAAAATGGTATAGATGATCTTATTTGCAAAACAGAAACAGAGACACAGATGTGGAGAACCAAGTATGGATATCAAGTGGGGAACGGAGCGTGGGAAGAATTAGGAGATTGGGATCGGCATATATACACTATCGATACGATGTATAAAATAGATAACTAATGAGAACTTACTGTATAGCACAGGGAACTCTATTCAATGCTCTGTAGTGACCCAAACGTGAAGGAAACCCCAAAAACAGAAAGAGATGTTTATATGTATTGTTGATTCACTTTGCTGTACAGCAGAAACTGATACAATATTGTAAAGCAACAATTAAAAATAATAAAATAATAATACTTATTTTGGGAATAGAAATCTCTCGGTTCCATGGCATATCTTTAGAATTTCTACACCATGTATTTATATCAATTGATGATAAATCTGAGTTCTTAAAGATGTCCAACTAGTGCATAAAAGCCAATTGTCAAGATAACAACTTGGATGTTTCTCAGTTTTCACATTTGTTTAGAATTCTCTGCCAAACCCGTATGTTTGTCTTTTAGGGAGAAATAATGAAAATAAGCATATGTCTCCAGATCCAAAAGCCAGAACTTACAGGACAATGATAAAGCAGATCAGAGGGTGAATACATTTATCAAAATTGTCATTGACGTTCATTACTTCCATATCTCTTTTTCCCTTTGGCATTTGTAGGAGTCTCTGTTTTGTGAGTGTGCTCTGAGTAAGTCTACTCAAGTCAGCTCTGTTTTATTGTTACAAATCCAAGAAGCATCAGGCAGCAGGAAGTATAGCCATCAGAAGACAGGGTGAACCTCTACTGACACAGTCTTTGCAAATATTGAAGACCACCAAATACACTTTGTAACTGACTGTATATGAAATGTTGATGGTGTAAATAGCTCAGATATAAAAATGTCAATATTTTAATTATATTTATTTATATTTTCTAAAATTTGTCCTAAAAAACAAACTTATAGGTTGGTATGACTAACTCCAAGCAGCACACTGTCAACTGTAAGATTAGTCCTTAAGAAGTTACTGACTATTGTCGTGAGCCACTACAACTTGCTCTTATAGCTGTATCTCATCAGACAAACTAAATGACAAGATTCTAAAGGTCAAGGACTGTGATTTCTCTGGGTACTTCATCTCCAGTGTTCAAAATTACGATTTACATCTTTATACATCAGGCTACAAAAGGAACAGAGCATGACTCCGTGATGGACGATAGAATGTGGAGAATTTTTTTGGGGGTGGGGGTTATTTGTTATGTCTTGTTTTATTTTGTTCATGACATTAAAATTGCACTTAACCTTATTTTAATCAAAGACATGTAATTTTTAAATAGTGGAAACACCTTTCAGAAATGAGTATATTTTTTTCATGAAAAAAGTAAATGTCTTATCTTTCAAGGTTAATCTATATTAAACTCAAAACACTCTTACTTTAAAATTCTTGTAGATTATGAGATTTATAATTTATCTGAAATGTTCTTCCTATTAGAGTTTATTTTTAATAGGATTTAGACTAAAACTATAAGGCAATTGAGCAAAGCATTATGAAGCACCATATGGGCTTCTAAACTAAGAAGATGATACACATAGGTCCTGCCAACTACTCCTCTCTGTCTCCTTCCCCACCTGCCAGTCTCCCACCACATCCTGAATTCTGTCATGATATTGGGTGCCTTTGGTATAAATTATTTAACAGGGGTCTCTGTGTTCTTCAATAAGGATCTCTTAATCATAAAAGGCAGAAAATAAAAAGAACCCTAACCTTATTAAAAATTGGCGAACTGCTTAAAGTTATAGGGCTATCAACATATAAACATTTCCAAATGGAGATTAGAGGTGAGAAGCAATTACTTGACCATAACTAGAGCCCAAGGCTAGGTGATGAATAGAAACTGACAAAATTAAAGCAGAGCAAATTGCTCAGAGTGGCAGCTAGGCTACCCCTGACAGGAGTAAACAAAAAAGAACTGAAGCACAACACAGTCGTCTTATTTCTCTCCCCTGTTTATAGTCCACTTTTAAGGATTTTCTCTTCTATAGGAAGAGAGATGCTTCCTTTTATTGTTTATGCTTCCTTCTACTGTCCAAACATAGATCCTTGAATCTAGATGATTCTTTAAGTCATAAGAAAAAATGTTGCATACAATATTATTAAAACATGAGCTTGGGGACATACTGCTAGCTCAGAAAATTAAACATCTGTGGAACATGCTCTGGTGGCAAGAAATCAAGGTCAGCCTAAGGGGAAAAAAATGCACTAGAGGTGGATTTGTTTGATATATATTCTTTCCCATTCCCAGTCCCTTCTCCTTCTCATTTCAGTTGGGAGAATCTCTCTTAAAATGCTGTGTACGTAATATTGTTTCAACACTTTATAATTGCAGCTACTAGCTTTGCTTTTCTGTATATATCATCTGGGCCTTCTTGATTCTCTCTACGTTTGTCTCTCTGAGAAGAACCAGAAAGAGAAGCCAAGCCGACTTTACCAACAGCCCCAGAAAGGGCTAACTAATACACGTAATTCATAGAGATACTTGTCAAACTCTTTAGATTCCATAGGAAGTATGCATGGACAAACTTCCTAAAAAAATATAGGTCTACATTCATTCATATGTGAGAGATTAAGGCTGTTGTTGCCTGTGTAATGTGATTTGGCAGCTGCGGGGAGCGAGCTCCGCCCCTGGCAAAGGTCATGAGGAAGGAGGCTTGGCATACACAAAGGCGGGATCAAGCCTCAGGAGTCTCCCTGGAAATTCTCGAGCAATCTACCCCCAAAACCAGAGTCTGCCTACTTTCTGCTTTGTGCTTTCACCTACACCTCTGACTTTACGGGGGACTGTCCCCCACTACCTCTCTCTGAAAAAAGAGTTAGCTTACAGCTCCAGTTAATAATTCCTGGGTGTGACAGTGTTTCAACCTACAAACTCCCTTGGAAGTCCTCTAGCCTGCCTGAATAGGTTTTTCCGGCCACATGTGATTGCTCAGAGCCTCCAAACTGAGAGGCATGAGATGTTCTAAACTGTCTAAATACAGATTCCTTTGAGCAGTTAAAAGATTGATTAGAAATTGTATTGGTGAAGGGATTTTCACTTGTTGGGCCAATGTTTGCTGCTAAGTCTCCATATCCCTTATCTGCTGTGTCCCTGGCAGTGTATTGATTAATATAATTGGTGTAAGTAGTAGCTTTAATGTTTGTAACCTGGGACCCTTGAATTAATTTTTTTTCTTGTTATAGCCCACCACACCTTTGCTCTGTAGGAATGCAACTTTATCTAATGCTTTTTGGAGGCTGGCGCCTGACTTTAGAATAATCACCTTTAGAGAAAAAGGCCTCCGGGCTAGAAGATGATGCAAATCACCTAAACTTTTGCATATGATAAGTTTGCAGGAAGAAAGCCTGGCTTACTGCATGACTCTACCCCTTCCCCCATTATCCTCTATGCATAACTTAAGGTATAAAAACTACTTTGGAAAATAAAGTGCGGGGCCTTGTTCACCGAAACTTGGTCTCACCATGTCGTTCTTTCTCTTACCTTCTGGCTGAATTATTCAGCCTCTTTTCTCCACTGAATTTCCTCACTGAGCTATCCTCATTCTATTACTCTTTATATCCTTAATTAAAGTTTAGCTAAGCAGTTGTTTCCTGATCCTCGCCGACGCCGTCCCCGCTTCGAATTCCCTGGATCCACCGGGGCTGGACCCCGGCAGGCAGCTACTGAAAGACCCACTCTGACCAAAAAGACCCTCAGAAAGGACCTATTACAGATCTGAAAATTTCTATGATTAGGTTAAAGTGCATCAGTGCTGCTTACTTAAAATTAAAAGCCAATGCATTTAAGACTTACTTTTCAACACTTTGCATTAATTAATTGATCAATTAATGAATTCCAATTCTCTGAGAGGTTAGTACATACTATAAGTAAGTTTTGAAGAAGAAGGACCTCCTAGAAAGTTAAATAACAATGCTTATCATAGCAGTATCTGAGGATCAGTTCAGTTCAGTTCAGTCACTCAGTCGTGTCCGACTCTTTGCAACTTCATGAACTGCTGCTGCTGCTGCTAAGTTGCTTCAGTCATGCCCAACTCTGTATGACCCCAGAGACGGCAGCCCATCAGTCTCCCCCGTCCCTGGGATTCTCCAGGCAAGAACACTGGAGCGGGTTGCCATTTCCTTCTCCAATCCATGAAAGCGAAAAGTGAAAATGAAGTTGTTCAGTCGTGTCCGACTCTTAGCGACCCCATGGACTGCAGCCTACCAGGCTCATCCGTCCATGAGATTTTCCAGGCAAGAGTACTGGATTGGGGTGCCATTGCCTTCTCCGAACCTCATGAACTGCAGCACGCCACATCTCCCTGTCCATCACCAACTCCTGGAGTCCACCCAAACCCATTTCCACTGAGTCAGTGATGCCATCCAACCATCTCATCCTCTGTCGTCCCCTTCTCCACCTGCCCTCAATCTTTCCCAGCATCAGGGTACTTTCAAATGAGTCAGCCCTTTGCATTAGGTGGCCAAAGTATTGGAGTTTCAGCTTCAACATCAGTCCTTCCAATGAACACCCAGGACTGATCTCCTTTAGGATGCACTGGTTGGATCTCCTTACAGTCCAAGGGACTCTCAAGAGTCTTCTCCAACACCACAGTTCAAAACCATCAATTCTTCAGTGCTCAGATTTCTTTATAGTCCAACTCTCACATCCATACATGACTACTGGAAAAACCATAGCCTTGAGTAGATGGACCTTTGCTGGCAAAGTAATGTCTCTGCTTTTTAATATGCTGTCTAGGTTGGTCATAACTTTCCTTCCAAGGAGTAAGCGTCTTTTAATTTCATGGCTGCAGTCACCATCTGCCCTGATTTTGGAGCCCAAAAAAATAAAGTCTGACACTGTTTCTACTGTTTCCCCATCTATTTGCCATGAAGTGATGGGATCGGATGCCATGATCTTCATTTTCTGAATGTTGAGCTTTAAGCCAACTTTTTCACTTTCCTCTTTCACTTTCATCAAGAGGCTTTTCAGTTCTACTTCACTTTCTGCCATAAGAGTGGTGTCTTCTGCATTTCTGAGGTTATTGATATTTCTCCCAGCAATCTTGATTCCAACTTGTGCTTCTTCCAGCCCAGAGTTTCTCATGATGTACTCTGAATATAAGTTAAATAAACAGGGTGACAATATACAACCTTGTATACAGCCTTGTATAAGGAAAAGATGGAGAAGCTCTATACAGTCAGCAAAAACAAAACCGGGAGCTGACTATGGCTCAGATCATGAACTCCTTATTGCCAAATTCAGACTTAAATTAAAGAAATTGGGGAAACCACTAGACCATTCAGGTATGACCTAAATCAAATCCCTTATAACTATACAGTGGAAGTGAGAAATAGATTTAAGGAACTAGATCTCATAGACAGAGCGCCTGATGAACTATGGATGGAGGTTTGTGACATTGTACAGGAGACAGGAATCAAGACCATCCCTAAGAAAAAGAAATGCAAGAAAGCAAAATGGCTGTCTGAGGAGGCCCTACAAATAGCTGTGAAAAGAAGAGAAGCAAAAAGCAAAGGAGAAAAGGAAAAATATAACCATTTGAATGCAGAGTTCCAAAGAAGAGCAAGGAGAGATAAGAAAGCTCCTCAGTGATAATGCAAATAAATAAAGGAAAACAATAGAATGGGAAAGACTAGAGATCTCTTCAAGAAAATTTGAGATATCAAGCGAACATTTCATGCAAAGATGGGCTCAATAAAGGACAGAAATGGTAGAGACCTAACAGAAGCAGAAGATATTAAGAAGAGGTGGCAACAATACACAGAAGAACTGTACAAAAAAGATCTTCACGACCCAGATAATCATGATGGTGTGATCACTCACAGTCACCTAGAGCCAGACATCCTGGAATGTGAAATCAAATGGGCCTTAGGAAGCATCACTACAAACCTAGTGAAGCTGATAGAATTCCAGTTGAGCTATTTGAAATCCTAAAAGATGATGCTGTGAAAGTGTTGCACTCAATATGTCAGCAAATTTGGAAAACTCAGCAATGGCCACAGGACTGGAAAAGGTCAGTTTTAATTCCAATCTCAAAGAAAGGCAATGCCAAAGAATGCTCGAACTACCCCACAATTGCACTCATCTCACACACTAGTGAAGTAATGCTCAAAATTCTGCAAGCCAGGCTTCAGCAATATGTGAACCGTGAACTTCCAGATGTTCAAGCTGGTTTTAGAAAAGGCAGAGGAACCCGAGATCAAATTGCCAATATCTGGATCATGGAAAAAGCAAGAGAGTTCCAGAGAAACATCTGTATCTGCTTTATTGACTATGCCAAAGCCTTTCACTGTGTGGATCACAATAAACTGGAAAATTCTGAAAGAGATGGGAATACCAGACCACCTGACCTGCCTCTTGAGAAACCTGTATGCAGATCAGGAAGCAACAGTTAGAACTAGACATGGAAAAACAGACTGGTTCCAAATTGGGAAAGGAGTACGTCAAGGCTGTAGATTGTCACCCTGCTTATCTGAGGATCAGGGAAGTGGAGACTAAGAGTTGTTCCTGTTCAGTCACCAAGTTATGTCAGATTCTTTGTGACCCATGGAATGAAGCACACCACGCCTCCCTGGAAATGGAAATGGCTTACCCTAAAGCAAATATCACAGTTTCTCCAAGATCAGACTTCTCTTCCATTTAATTCTTATCTCAAATTTAAAATAAACATAACTCCTTTCATAACCTTGTGTTTTTCCCAAAGAACTTCCCTGAAATTTGGAAAGGGAAGTTGCTTTTATTCTCATCTTAGCTCAGTTGATATGATATTTTCTTAGACATCAGAGGAGAAATAGTGGACAGAAAATGAGACCAGAGCACGAAGAAATCCTATGTTACACATTCAACTCTTACTAACAGGAAATAGATGCTGGCCTGCCTTCTTTCCCAAGACCTCCTAAATAGTTGGTTGCTTTTCAATTTTTGTTTTTAAAGTACCTGAGCCAAAACAACGGCAAGCTAGATTTTTAAAATAGGATCAGTGACAAATGCTGAAATGCCAAGTTGAAGTGCACAGGATACAACCAAGTAAAATGCAAGAAGGAATTTGGAAGGCAGATTAGGAAAATGTGGGCCCAAATCTGTGCCTGCCAACTGCTCTTAATAAACTGTGCTGAGGTCAAAGATACACTGGGGAGTTTATTCAAAAGCACACACAGAACAAAGCGGCAGATGCTGCTTCTCTTTGCATTTTTAGGGAATTGTTTTAAATAAGGGTGCTAGGGCACTTTCCCCCAAATTAAAGATTTCTGCCTTTGTGGATGAAATTCTTACTCTCAATGACTAAACTTCCATCGGGGGTAGCTTAGGACTCTTGGTAGTTTCCTAGTTCATGCACACTACTATAAGATATTTTTCCCACTTGGAATCAGATTCCACTTGTGGTTCTGGGTTCCCTCAGATAAGTCATGCTAAGGTCAAATAGCAACTCCACAATGGAAAAACTGACCAGTATATGTTCTCTAAATGTTTGGAGACTTCTACTGAAATGGAGGAATGTTCCATGGGATAGCCAACTAAAAAACATTTCCTAAAATCACAATTTACAAGACTAACAAGAGACATATTAAATATTTTTAAGTCCAGCTTATAATACAGAGTGAAGATAATTGTATACTGGTGCACATTATAAAACAAATTAACATTTATAAGCTACTTTGAAGTTCTCAAATGTAATACACTTTGGATTATAGAAATTTTGAATCTTTAAGTCATCAGTGTTTCATAATACCTTGAGAAACATATTCTTTTGGAAGGGAAAATGTTTCAAAAAGCATTAGAAATATATTTGAATAGCCTTTCAAGAAAAATCTTGAAAAAACTGTAACACCAGACACAGTCAATTCCTATTGAAGGTTTTTATGAGATGCTATGCTATGCTGCTGCTGCTAAGTCACTTCCGTCATGTCCGACTCTGTGCGACCCCAGAGACGGCAGCCCACCAGGCTCCCCCATCCCTGGGATTCTCCAGGCAAGAACACTGGAGCGGGTTGCCATTTCCTTCTCCAATGCATGAAAGTGAAAGGTGAAAGTGAAGTCACTCAGTCGTGTCTGACTCCTAGCGACCCCATGGACTGCAGCCCACCAGGCTCCTCCATCCATGGGATTTTCCAGGCAAGTGTACTGGAGTGGGGTGCCATTGCCTTCTCTGTTTTATGAGATAGTCTACTTTAACTTACAAACCAGAGCTATGTTTCTATTAATTTATATTTTGCTTGTTTAAATTACAAGATTACTAATAAATCTAATAATAATAATTACAAAGCAGAGACATTACTTTGCCAACAAAGGTCTGTATAGTCAAAGCTATGGTTTTTCCAGTAGTCATGTATGGATGTGAGAGTTGGACCATAAAGAAAGCTGAGCATGGAAGAATTGATGCTTTTGAACTGTGGTGTTGGAGAAGACTCTTGAGAGTCCTTTGGACTGCAAAGAGATCAAACCTGTCAATCCTAAAGGAAATCAGTCCTAAATATTCATTGGAAGGCCTGATGCTGAAGCTGAAGCTCCAGTACTTTGGCCACCTGATGCGAAGAACTGACTCATTGGAAAAGACTTTGATGCTGGGAAAGATTGAAGGCAGGAAGAAAAAGGGATGACAGAGGATGAGATGGATGAATGGCATCATCAACTCGATGGACATGAGTTTGAGTAAGCTACAGGAGCTGGTGATGGACAGGGAAGCCTGGGGTGCTGCAGTCCATTGGGTTGCAAAGAGTCAGACACAACTGAGTGACAAACAGGCTAATAATCTAAAAAGACATAAACCCAATACTTTTGAAAGAACACAGGCTATTTAAAAGTCATATGTTAAGTCATGAATTAATGGTAATGTAATCAGCAACAGAGGATTGTATTATACATGAATATATAGCATGTGACAGAAGAAAAGAGTGGATTAGGAAATCAAAATATGATTTGCAGATCTCTGGCAAATGTCTGTAAATATGATCAAATTGTATACTTAAATATAAAAACAAATGCCTTTTCAGCCTAGATTTTATTATTGCTTCAAGTCACTCACTATAGGTAAGGGCAAAACTGAGAAACTCTATTAATATTTGAAATTAAATAGATATAATACAGAAAAAAGAAGCAGCAATAGTATTCCTAACATATATTACTTTCCTTTAATTCCCAAGTTTTTAGGGTTCTTTCAGTGAGATGTTTCTTGGTTTGTTTGTGTGTGTGTCTTCATGCCACTTATGGGCAGAGTTATTAAATGGTTTGTGTTGTCTGTGATATATAATTTTATTTGTGCAAATAATAACATTTGATTAAGGTAAGTTGATATACACATGAAATCAGGTAGAAAGCCTTATTATTCTGAATTTAGGTATTACCTTTATATAGTAGTTAGCTTTTCCCTGGCAACTTTTTTACTTATATATTCATTGTCATTCAAAGTCAACAAATTTTTTATCCATTTATGCATAAAAAGAGAAATATTTTTGGTAAATGTTTGGCAAACCTTGGAGATTCCTAGGAAAAAAGCAGTATATTTCTAAGCTCAGATATCTAAGAAAATCATAAGATTGGCATTAAAATAGGGCTTCAACTATGTTCAGCATACTAGAAAACTATTACTATAAATAAAGTAAATGTAAGAATGGTAGATAATCAGTTGAATTGGTCTTTCCAAGTACACCAAAAATGCCCTGAGCACTAAACAAAGGTATTAAACACTAAGAAAGAAGAAATAAATAACTTAGTCTGGAGGAGATTAATTTGCAAGAGTATTTCACTGGCATTTCTATTCTATTTTGTTACAGCTGGAGTAAAACCTGATTTTCCAGGGAAATCATGCCCTGGGCTACTATTTCTTGGCATAGTTCATCAAAATTCAGGGCAATTGAGCCAAGCTATACTAGCCTTAGTATATGACTAGTTTTGAAATTCTAGCTAAGCAAGTGCTAGCTATTTTATGATCTTTAATTCCATCATATTGAAGTGTAAAGGAAAAATGAATCTGTTATGAACAATTATCATGCTTCAATCACAATCCAGGTGCTTGAGATATAACACTGTATGATTCAGGATAGCTAACTGCCATGACAAACAACTCAATAATTCTCAAGGCTTAACCTAATAGAACTCTACTTCTGTGTCGGGTAAAAAGATCAGTGAGTATGTTTGCTGAGCTGCCGTCAGGAGGTGATTCAGGAACCCAGGTTACTCCTGTCTTGTGGCTCCACTCCATATAGAGAGCATCAGTCATAGATTGCATCCTCTGTATTCATAGAGCAGATGGAGGAAGAGCGAGAACGTGGAGCTCAGGCCTCAAAATGGTGCTGCTGCTGCTGCTACTGCTAAGTCGCTTCAGTCGTGCCTGACTCTGTGCGACCCCATAGACGGCAGCCCACCAGGCTCCCCCATCCCTGGGATTCTCCAGGCAAGAACACTGGAGTGGGTTGCCATTTCCTTCTCCAATGCATGAAAGTGAAAAGTGAAAGGGAAGTCGCTCAGTCGTGTCCAACTCTTTGCGACCCCATGGACCATAGCCTACCAGGCTCCTCCGCCCATGGGATTTTCCAGGCAAGAGTACTGGAGTGGGGTGCCATCGCCTTCTCATATCACTTTATTCACATTTCCTTAGCCAAAACAAATCATAAGGGTTACTGGAAATAGTCTACCTGTGTGCCCAGGAAGAAAGATTTGAAAAATAACTAGCCAATACTTCCTGCAATCAGTTTAAAAAAAAAAAAAAAATCTCTTGTCTTGAGGTATTTACATTCTATATGGGGGAAAACAAAAACAGAATAAAACAATTAAATTGTATAGCCTTTTATAAGGTAAAAAATAACACAGTTGCAGCTGAGGATGGAGGGGAGAGAAGGAAAGAAAACACAAAGTATGGTAAGAGGGATAAGGGTCTTTAGACAATGGCTGTTGGTGACTGAAGTTGTATGGATGATAGAACATTGGAGAAGAGAAGATCAAAGAAGTAGGATGCCAATTATATTGATCTTCCTCTTTACTGATAATGTCACAGTGTTAAGGAAAGTGGATTTTGAGCCAGAAACCAAAATCACAGAGAATACAGGATTGGGGGTATCCTGTGAATTAGTTAATAACAGCAGTAAAAAGAAGCAGCAGGCAATTTGGTGTGGAGTTCAGAGCTTTAGAGAGGATGGGGAAAGAATGATGTGAAAACAGCAGCTAGGGACAAAGAGAATGTCCGTCCCCTTCTTCAGGTGAACCTGTACAAGAACTGTAGAATACAAAGCTGCTGCTGCTGCTAAGTCGCTTCAGTCGTGTCCGACTGTGCAACCCCACAGACGACAGCCCACCAGGCTCCTCCATCCCTGGGATTCTCCAGGCAAGAACACCGGAGTGGGTTGCCATTTCCTTCTCCAGTGCATTAAAGTGAAAAGTGAAAGGGAAGTCGCTCAGTCATGTCCGAGAATACAAAGCAGCCATAACCTAAGAAGCCTATAGGGAAGCACTGCTCTTGTGGAAAGGCCAGTTTCCACTGGAGCAAGAAGGTAAAGGGACAATTCAAGGAGTCAATAACATCAGGATTTTGCTGAAGACGGATTGACCAGGAAATCTGGGACTCTCTGTAGTGATTGACATGAATGAAGTAAATAGTACATTGAAATTAGTCTCAGGCAGGGAGACCAGTGGAGAAGGAACTTCAATATTTAGATGAGATACAAGGGCCTGAAACAAGGCATCTTTCAAAGGCATTGCACCATTTTTCTTTGACTAAATTTAACTCACAATTTGAAGGGAACATTTGTTTTGGAACCAAATTTTCTAAACTATTTCATATTCCTTTTTAGTGTTTCAAATTAAAACTGATTTTAAATCCATCTTTGATGAAACTCTAGTCACGATTCTTCTTCTGAAGTTTAAAGGTACATAAAAATACATTTCTTAGTGATATAAACATAGAATCACAGATTCTCAGGGTTTGAAAGTTTTAATTCACTTGGTTCAACCATCCAGCTGATATTGGAAGCCTTTCTAGCATATCCTTGCCAAGCAATCTTCTGGTCTAGGCTTGTATCTCCAAGAATGATATATCTAGATAGGTGGTTAAGAGCGTGGGCTCTGGAATTAAGCAGACCTACATTTAAATTCCTATTCCATCACTTCCACTCATGTGAACTTTGGCAAATTATTTAACTTTTTTCTCAGAGTTCCAAAATCTTAATCTATAAAATGGAAATAATATTACCGCTTACCTCATAGTGTTATACTAAAGAAATAAGGCATGCACAGCATTCAGCACAGTGCCCAACACAGAGTAATTCCTCAATAAATGATTGATGATATTATCATTATCTTTGTTTATCCCATTATTATTAACTTCCAAGGCATCATCTTTCAGTATTGGATAGCTGCCTCAGAAATTTCTTCTTGCTACCATCCCATAGAAAAATTTGGTTTCAGGATGAAATTTGCCAAAATAAATGTTCCACCCACTAGCCATATTTCATCATAAAATCTGAAAGGAATTCCCTGCAAAGAATGTGCATAATGTCATAGATACCCTGTTAGGATTTCAAGATTTCAAAAGTATAAATAAAGACCTGAAATATTAAATAATCCATAAAACCTTATCAATGCTATCTGTTTTGTAACACTTATAAAAAGTAAAGAAATGTGAACAAACGTAATCTATTACCTGACGTCACAACTGGGCAATGACTTGTATGACAAATTTAATTTCAATAGATTCAGTAATTGCTTCCCTGACTTCAGAGCTTTTAATTGATTCAAAACCCTCTAGACAATAAACAGAACCTTAACCAAAAAAAAAAAAGAGAGAGAGGTTTTTGTGAAGTTTCTTTCTAATTCACAGGAAACAAATTGCATGCTGTCTGATCAGGTTCATTACATTTTTCAAACACACTGCTGGGAAATGTTTTGTCAAGATGCTCAGAGCATTTGATAATAGAAGTAAGAAAATAGAATCAAGATTTCGAGAACAACAATAAAATAAATTATTTATAATCCATGTAGATGCCACTTACCATAACTAGTAAATTCTTGTATATGTAAATTAACTTCTTTTTTCATGAAAATTATCCAGTTCTTTTAAAAACATGTCTTATAGTGCAGTGGGGGAAAAAATGACTGTCTTAAAAATCATAAAATCCTTTCTTCACCATTTAAAAACATGCATGTATTGAGAATGAATGTACTTTGCACTGAGAAAATGTTTGCCAAAATATGTTTAGAACAAAGGAAATGTTTGAAATGTCATTATTAGTTATCAGGAATTTTTTAAAGGTAATTACCTTTGAGTGTAGCATTGTTTTGACTTAAAAATAAGGCAGTCTATAATTAGCTAGAAAGCTTAAAGACAGAAGAATTGGTAAGTTAAAGATGAAAAAAAATTAAAACTAACTCATTATTAATAGAAGGAAATCAAAGACTAAAATGAGAGAGTTGATATACATTAGATCTAAAATCCTTGCCAGCAATGAAATTGTTGACTTAGAAGAAGTCAGATATGACTACATTAAAATTATTTGAAATAGTATCCACAAACATGGAGCAAGAGGAACCTTAAGAAATAAGTATCTACTTAAATCATCTTAAAGGTTCCTACCAAAGACCATAACCAAAAGAAAGTATGGTGATGAGGCTGAGTTCTAAAGACAATTTGGTTGTTGGGGTAGTGAGAGAGCAACAGAGTTTCAAGCCACCAGAATATTTAAGTCTTCGTGGTTTACCTATAAATGGTTAAATTGATTTATAGATTATTCTATACTGTTAACTGAATCATTCTCAGGACATGCAGAAATGGTTTAAAAATATTCCTGTAAATAAATTAAAGATTAATTATATAATAATACTGCAAGTAACAGCAAACAGTAAGAAATGGAGGAAGTTAACACTTCTCCTGTTAGGAAGTGCTCTTCAATAGCCACAGTAGGAATTTAAAATAATGACAGCCTAATCATCCCTTTAAAGATCTAAAACTGTGAAGACTATTTAAAAGATGGATTTACATTAACTTTTACTTATGACAAATGCATTTTCCTAATTTTATTTCTTAAAATATTACTTAATGATACTAGGAAATCATGATAATTAGCTGACATTTAAAAATACTGTTTATGTCATTTTTAACTCAGCCTTTTTCATTTCAGCCTTTATTTCCATTTCTCTGTCCATTTTGTAATACATTTAATTTACTGTGTACTTAATATAGTAGGCTTTGAACTTAAAATCCTCAGACTATTAGTATATGGATATCATTAATGAATATATAAAACCAGTGGTGCCATAAATATGTGTTTCCACAAAGCTTTGTTAGAATTAATATTCTCTCAAAGCCAATAGGGCTTCCCCTGTAGCTCAACTGGTAAAGAATCTGCCTCCAATGCAGGAGACTCCAGTTCATTTCCCGGGTTGGGAAGATCTGCTGGAGAAGGGATAGGCTACCCAGTCCAATATTCTTGGGCTTCCCTGGTGGCTCAGACGGTAAAGAATCTTCCTGCAATGTGGGAGACCTGGGTTTGATCCCTGGGTTGGGAAAGTCCCCTGGAGAAGGGAATGGCTACTGATTCTAGTATTCTGGCCTGGACAATTCCATGGACTATACAGTCCATGGGGTCATTAAGAGTAGGATCCAACAGAGCAACTTTCACTTTTCACTTTCAAAACCAAATATCATCACCATGGAAAAAGCATCTTACATAAGAATAAATAAAATGTTATCAAAAATACTTATTACCTCAGGTTACTTTAAAATCTAGTCCTCAGTTTTCTAAATTTTTATATCATTATCTCAGAATAACTTCTCAGCCCTATCATCTCTAGATTGTTCTTGCAGTCAGTATACAATAGATTCCTACTTCAATTGGTCCACTTAATAATGTATCTAACTTTTCTATGCTCTGAAGAATATAATTCAGGAAACAGTTTTTAGCAGTATATTTCCTAGAGAGAATTTTATGCTAACATTTCATTACTTAAGAATATCTTTAAAAGCCTTCATTATCAACTATTGAAAATGGCTAGCAGTCTGTAGCAATCATTTCAACATGATTTCTGTTGAAATTCTTAACTACCATAGCCACAAAACTTTGAGCTCTTCTTTTTAAGAAGTTGTTATAAAAATCTGTTGTTTGAACATTTTGTACTAAATACTAAGTACAAAATGTGTTTTGGATGCCCTATTTTTCTCTAACACCCTTCTTTATATGTTCATGTTCTTTTCTATGTTTGAGTTGAATATTATTTATTACTGATGGTTTATATAATTTTGTAGGATTTTTCTTCCTTGTAAATTTAGAAGGGACAAGTATCTTTCTGTTAATTTGTTCTCATTAGATGTGAAGAATTTTCAAAGAAATATGAAACAGTTTGACAACTAATTTTTATAAGGCAAGCACAAGTGAGTCTACAAAGATTAGAATTAGAATCTAATATCTATTATTACTTTATGTTTAGATTTTATTAATATTTGTTGTTTCAAAAAGAGTATATTGGACATTTCCAAACTTACATACCTCATATGCTTACTTAATATTTGTATTCACTGCCACTGTATTTCCCTATTTAACTCTTGACCAGTTCTTAATAATACAAAAACACAAACATTGAAGCTTTAATAATCATGAATTATTTTAGCACATAAATACTACGACAGTCATAATTGTTTCAATCCCCATAAAACCAGTACTGTTACCAGAAGTAAAAGATACAAGATCTTGTCAATCTTTTCTTTTCAACAAATATATAACCAACTAAAATTTCAGAACACTGACAAAGAATACAGTAACAATGAAATGGCCAATGGTTCTTTCATAGTGCATGACAAGAATGATTTATAAGAGCCATGCTGAAGAGAAAAGATTTCCAAAAATGATAGATGTTCTTTCCATTTCTCCATAAATCACAGTGTACAATATTTAAACTGTCAGTGCTCATACCGTGTAGTATTTCACAAGAAAAAAAAAAACGCACTCTCCCTCCTGTCTCCATTTGGAAAAGAAATTTATGCAGGTCAGGAAGTGGGTTTGAGTCAATATCAACACTTCTACTCTGGTGACTCCAAAAGGCTATTGAAGAGTTTTATCTTCTCCCTCATGGCTCGGATGGTAAAGAATCTGCCTGCAATGCTGAAGACCTGGGTTTGATCCCTGGATTGGGAAGATCCCCTGGAGAAGGAAATAGCAACCCACTCCAGTATTCTTGCTTGGAGAATTCCATGCACAGAGAAGTATGGCAGGCTACAGTCCATGGGATCCTAAAGTGTCTAACAGAACTGAGCTACTAACACTACTTGGGCAACACATTCTGATGATCCTCACTACCAAAAAAGGCTAAACCTAAATCCAGAGGGAAAACAAAATGGAGGTTTTAAGTCTCACTGTTTTCAAACTTTGATACAATACCCCAAAGTGAACTTTTCAAATCATGTTTGTTCTCCTTATTTCTGGCTAAATAATCAGCTTTTTAGAATTAAAATAGCAAATTGGATAAGTAAAGATCTGAGGTTAAAACCTTAAGTAAAATTTTAAGTGAGACAGAGTTTGTAATTTTCCAAGACAGAAATAAAGTCTGTGAGTCTAGAATCCTGAGAATAAGGGAAACTGTGACAGAAAGTAAAATCAGAGATGGGCAGAACTAGATCATTTCAGTTCAGTTCAGTTCAGTTGATCAGTCGTGTCCGACTTTTTGCGACCCCATGAATTGCAGCACGCCAGGCCTCCCTGTCCATCACCAACTCCTGGAGTTCACTCAGACTCACGTCCATCAAGTCAGTGATGCCATCCAGCCATCTCATCCTCTGTCGTCCCCTTCTCCTGCTGCCCCCAATCCCTCCCAGCATCAGGGTCTTTTCCAATGAGTCAACTCTTCACATGAGGTGGCCAAAGTACTGGAGTTTCAGCTTTAGCATCATTCCTTCCAAAGAACACCCAGGACCGATCTCCTTTAGAATGGACTGTTTGGATCTCCTTGCAGTCCAAGGGACTCTCAAGAGTCTTCTCCAACACCACAGTTCAAAAGCATCAATTCTTTGGCGCTCAGCTTTCTTCACAGTCCAACTCTCACATCCATATATGACTACTGGAAAAACCATAGCCTTGACTAGACGGACCTTTGTTGGCAAAGTAATGTCTCTGCTTTTCAGTATGCTGTCTAGGTTGGTCATAACTTTCTTTCCAAGGAGTAAGCGTCTTTTAATTTCATGGCTGCAATCACCATCTGCAGTGATTTTGGAGCCCAAAAAAACAAAGTCTGACACTGTTTCCACTGTTTCCCCATCTATTTCCCATGAAGTGATGGGACCAGATGCCATGATCTTCATTTTCTGAATGTTGAGCTTTAAGCCAACTTTTTCACTCTCCACTTTCACTTCCATCAAGAGGCTTTTGAGTTCCTCTTAACTTTCTGCCATAAGGGTGGTGTCATCTGCATATCCGAGGTTATTGATATTCTCCCAGCAATCTTGATTCCAACTTGTGCTTCTTCCAGCCCAGCATTTCTCATGATGTACTCTGCATGTAAGTTAAATAAGCAGGGTGACAATATACAGCCTTGACGTACTCCTTTTCCTATTTGGAACCAGTCTGTTGTTCCATGTCCAGTTCTAACTGTTGCTTCCTGACCTGCATATAGGTTTCTCAAGAGGCAGGTCAGGTGGTCTGGTATTCCCATCTCTTGAAGAATTTTCCACAGTTTATTGTTATCCACACAGTCAAAGGGTTTGGCATAGTCAATAAAGCAGAAATAGATGTTTTTCTGGAACTCTCTTGCTTTTTCAATGATCCAGCAGATGTTGGCAATTTGATCTCTGGTTCCTCAGCATTAAGGATGGTTAAAATTAGCTTCCAGATCCTCTACTTGACATTCTTACTTTAAACTTCAAGTTTAAAAACACTGACTTGTTTTTACACAGACCATCCACAAACTTTCATTTATATCTCACTTCTACATCCTCTCTTTTTGAAATATAACCAGTCTGGGTCAGAACCTTTTGTTAAATTTCAGTTTTAAAATTCATTCTCCCATTTTTCATCCATTCATCCTCCATTCATTCCCTATCTGCCACAGTTTTGTCCCTACTCCTCCTAATAATGTGATTTTTAAAGTTATATTTCATGTAACTCTGGGAAACTTCCTAGTGATCAATATTTCTACACATAAAGATTAAAAGGAAAAGAAAGAAGCAATATAGTAAATAAGAGAGGGAGAGAGGACAAAGATTTCTGTTTATTTTATATTCCAAATATATATTACTTTGTATAAAAACATATGCTAAGTATAAAGGCTATGATACAGGAATAAGAGGTGAGTTTTTGGTGTTTTATTTTAAATATTTCTTTCCAGTTATTCAAGGTATGACTTCTAGCATGGAACTGGATAAAGCATCAATTTTAGGTGTTTATTTTGATAGTATGCCTTTAAAGTTTTGAAGTTTGTATTTGAGCAAAACTTCTATAAATACGGAAAACCAATTCATGGTGATTTTGCCTAGTCTTTCTTTCTTTGTTAACAGTCTAAGGCCATCTACCAGTTATGAGTTTGCTTTATACCTTCTCTAAATTGCAGCACTGCTATGCAAATATTTTTTATAAACTTGGCCTTTGCATAACAAGTTCAAGCAATCAAATTTTAAATATGTTTTTCTGAACACCTAGACTTGGCTTAGTATTTATCCTTGCTTTGCAACATAGAAATAAATCCATAATAACCTTATAAATTTTGCTTCCTATTTGATCATAATTTAGAGTGAATAATTTTGAAGAGTGAAAAGCCCTGGAAGTGTCTAGCTTGGCAATTAATTAATTAGGCAATTAGTTAATTATAACAGTCAAATGAAGAAACATTCTTTTCTGCTGTAACCAATTTTGTTACATGATATTCTTAATCACTCCCACTGATGCCATTTCACAACAGTTGCTGAGGTCAAGAATTAGGAAATAAGTAAGAAAATTACCTAATTACCACAAAAGTCTCCGTCCCAATGTTGATCATTGAGTCGAGTGACTAAGAAACTTTATTTTCTTGGCAGCTGATTCATAATCATTCTTGGTATCTCTGCCAGCTGGTGACCAGATACTCTCAGGTAATTTTCAGCAAGAGGAAGGAGTTTTATAGCAGAAGTACTATTAATTTATTTTGGGGGTACCTACATAAGAAACCTGGAATGTGATACACCTGGCTAACAAATTAAGGGTCAATCAGCTGTGAAAAATAAAGTCATTACTCATTTAGATATAAAATACCTCCAAATTGAGAGATTTCAAAAGCATATATATATCTTCTCATCTTCCTTGCATTTCTTTAATAAAGTTTCAAAGAAAATACAATTCCTTAAATTTACGTAAGTGTGAAGATGCAAAGACCAAGAAAAATGTTTTAAAGGGTTAGCTGTAAATCTCAGCTTGCAAAACTGGATAGTGAAAAAAATGATATTCAAATTGATATTGTTTACATTCTTAGTTAAGAGAAAATCTAAGTCCTTTTTTAATAATAAGTTTTCAAGGTCTTTTACATAATAAATTTTTATAAAGCTTAAGTTTTGTAAACAACTTTTTGTACAGCAATTTTATGTAGATCTAGTTAGATTTTCAATTTAAGTTAATTCTACTGTTCAATTTTTATTGTCCATAAAATGAGTTATTAAACTGAAGATAGTGTTTATAAACTTAAGAAAGGATATATTTTTCATTGAACTCATATTCCTGATTTCCTTAGCTGCTATTAACATTTAAAAATTATTCCAAATGTGTCTCCTGTCCTCTTATAAAATATTTTTATAGTAACAATAAACACAGACTAGGTATGTATTTCTATATTTCTCATTGGTATAAAATATGTAATTTCACTTGAAAAAATTGGTTTATACAAGTTTAACTGAATAAAACAACTAAGAACCTTTTCCTTGAAAGTCCACTTACAATCAGTTTTCTTCAGTAATAAAGTCCATATTTGTTTGCCCAATATTAGCTCTGACCCTCAATATTTCATTATGCTCTATATGAATTCTCTACTCTAGCTACTAGTTTTATCAGGGAAGAACTGCACTTAGCATGAGTCAGCAACTTAGAAAAGTTCCCTCTTAAATTCATGAGGCTTTAGTCTCTCACAAAAAAAAAACAGTCTAGAAGTGGGCAGTCCAGAACTGTCTGGCCACTGCTGGAAGGCATCAGGGCCCCAAGCTGCTCTCAGCTCTCAGCTCCATGGCTATGTGTGGCCCTTATCCTGAAAGTCTAATATGCCCACTTGAGCTCCAACTGTTCTTTGGCCTTCTGGGCAGTAGGGTAATAGAAGGCCTTCTATGTCTTTCAGCATAGAAGGAGGATGTCCTCCTTCTCTCCTTCTTTCACCCTTCTTTTAAAGGAGACCTTCCAAAAGTCCCATGCAGTGATGTAACATTTCTGCTTACATGTCACTACCAAAAGCTTAATACTTAACTGAACTTAGTTTCAAAAGTGAAGCTGGAAAACATTTTTTTTTAATGTGGTTGCATGTTGGCTTTGAAATAAAATCGTTGTTTTTCAATCACTGAGTCATGGCCAACTCTTCGCTACCCCATAGACTGCAGCACACCAGGCTCCTCTGTCTTTCAGTATCTCCAAAATTCATTCAAATTCATGTCCATTGAGTCAGTGATACTATCTAAGCATCTCATCCTCTGTCACCCTTTCCTCCTCCTGCCTTCACTCTTTCACAGCATGTGGGTCTTTTCCAATGAATCAGCTTTTCACATCAGGTGGCCGAAGTATTAGAGCTCCAGCTTCAGCATCAGTCCTTCCAGTGAATATTCAGAGTTGATTTCCTTTAGGATTGACTGGTTTGATCTCCTTGCAGTCCAAAGGACTCTCAAGAGTCTTTTCCAGCACCACAATTTGAAATCATCAGTTCTTCAGCATTCAGCCTTCTTTATGGACCAACTCTCACATCCATACATGTCTACTGGAAATAAAACTAAGATTCAGCAATTGAGGAAAAACAGGAGAATGAATGTCAGAGCAAGGAACTAACACTCTTCTGCCATATTTATATATCCATTGTTATTCAAATAAAACATTTCCATTTCTGTATCTCTGTTCAGCAAAATTTCCTTTCCTAAAATGTCTTCCTCCATTCCCATATTATTCTTATTGTAGTTCTAGCTTTTCTTCAGTGTCCAACTTAGTTTCTATTTCTTTCTATTTTTTCCAACTTCCTTGGACTTCACTCAAGATTCAGATAAAATTTTTTATCTATACCACTCATTTGGAACTCATGGCATGTTCAATCTCATTAATAATTTATTTTAGTGACTATGTGCTATGTTTCCAATGATGTAATGTCTGAGCTTCATAAGATCAGACACCATGCCTTTTGCTTCTCTGCATCCCTGGGACATGAGATTGTACCTGTCTTATTCCATGAGGCATTTGAGATAACTTACAGAGAATGTTCAAAAGTAATAACATGTGCACTAAAAACTGGAGCAGGAAAAATATATGCTAAAATGGGAAGCCAAGACATAAAGAGGACAGAAGTACAAAGTATGAAATATAAAAACAAAGGTTGTAAGAACTAACTGTTAAAACTTTTAATATTGGCTACATTTTAGACAGAAAAACATATTTGACTAGGCTACATATGCTATGCCTGGTAGCTAAATAAAAAATGGAAATATGACCAATTATAAATTACTATTGAAAAGTGAAGGAGAGGGAATTATCAGTGAAAGTAAATCTCTTTCATATCACTACATTTTAAAAGGAATTTCTCACTCAGTGAGAAATAATGCAGGACTCAGTAATACAGTAGAGAATGTCCTTAGTAGCATTCCCATGTCAAATACAGTGATGGGCTTATGAGGCCAGTCTTATAGCATTCATCAGTAAAAGGCATGACATCAAACACAACAGTAAAAGTTGTTTTATAGAGAGTAATTTTAATATTCTTTTTTCTTATTATTTGAAATAAAGAACAATCATATTAATAGACACAATAAAAATAATTGGAACATGTCCTTCAGTCATCAATATGTAACACTTTCTTAACCTTATCTCTGAGGTAGGCCAGATGGTGGAGAGTTTAAGGTGAATGTTTCCAAATATTTGACATGTGACACTGTGTGGGGAAGTGGCACAGGATAGAGATAAATGCACAGGCTCTACCACATAATTGGCTGTAGTGCATTGGGTAAGTTACTTTAGATTTCTTTGCTTTAATTTCCTTATCTACAAAATGATAATAATAATAGTACCCATATAGAATTGATATGAGCATTATAACAGTAATGTTGATAAAGTTTGAACAAGAGCTGGCATATGATACCTGCTATGTAAAACAGTTACTTATTTATGTTAAACAGATAGTAATGTTGAAGTACTTACAGGAAATTGAGAAGGCAGGCCAAGGATTTTATCTCAATGGATGCCCACAAGTTATTCACTCAGTTCTTCCTGATTTTGAAGAGAATGGCAAGAACCATTATTATGAAAGAAACTGAAGGTTTTACTCTAAAATTCAAATTATTAGAATGTTTTTCATGTGCTTTGTTTTAAAATTTGAGTCATTGCAAAGAAAATAGAAAGAGAAATTAAGGAAACAATTCCATTCACCATCGCAACAAAAAGAATAATATACTTAGGAATAAATCTATTTAAAGAAACAAAAGACCTATACATAGAAAACTATAAAACACTGATGAAAGAAATCAAAGATGACACAAATAGATGGAGAAATATACCATGTTCATGGATTGGGAGAATCAATATAGTGAAAATGAGTATACTACCCAAAGCAATCTATAGATTCAATGCAATCCCTATCAAGCTACCAACAGTAATTTTCAAAGAATTAGAACAAATAATTTCACAATTTATATGGAAATACAAAAAACCTCGAATAGCCAAAGCAATCTTGAGAAAGAAGAACGGAACTGAAGGAATCAACCTGCCTAACTTCAGACTATACTGCAAAGCTACAGTCATCAAGATAGTATGGTACTGGCACAAAGACAGAAATATAGATCAATGGAACAAAATAGAAAACCCAGAGATAAGCCCATGTACCTATGGACACCTTGTCTTTGACAAAGGAGGCAAGAATATACAATGGAGAAAATACAATCTCTTTACCAAGTGGTGCTGGGAAAACTGGTCAACCACTTGTAAAAGAATGAAACTAGAACACTTTCTAACACATACACAAAAATAAACTCAAAATGGATTAAAGATCTAAATGTAAGACCAGAAACTATAAAACTCCTAGAGGAAAACATAGGCAAAACACTCTGACATAAATCATGCAGGAACCTCTATGACCCACCTCCCAGAATAATGGAAATAAAAGCAAAAATAAACAAATAGGACTAATTAAACTTAAAAGCTTTTGCACAACGAAGGAAACTTGCAAGGTGAAAAGACAGCCTTCAGAATGGGAGAAAATAATAGCAAATGAAGCAACTGACAATTAATCTCAAAAATACACAAGCAACTCCTGCAGCTCAATTCCAGAAAAATAAACGACCCAATCAAAAAATGGGCCAAAGAACTAAACAGACATTTCTCCAAAGAAGACATACAGATGGCTAACAAACACATGAAAAGATGCTCAACATCACTCCTTATCAGAGAAACGCAAATCAAACCACAATGAGGTACCATCTCACGCTGGTCAGAATGGCTGCTATCCAAAAGTCTACAAGCAATAAATGCTGGAGAGGGTGTGGAGAAAAGGGAACCCTCTTACACTATTGGTGGGAATGCAAACTAGTACAGCCACTGTGGAAAACAGTGTGGAGATTCCTGAAAAAACTGGAAATAGAACTGCCATATGACCCAGCAATCCCACTGCTGGGCATACACACCAAGGAAACCAGAATCGAAAGAGACACGTGTACCCCAGTGTTCACTGCAGCACTGTTTACAATAGCCAGGACATGGAAGCAACCTAGATGTCCATCGGCAGACAAATGGATAAGAAAGCTGTGGTCCATATACACAATGGAATATTACTCAGCCATTAAAAAAATGCATTTGAATCTGTTCTAATGAGGTGGATGAAACTGGAGCCTATTATACAGAGTGAAGTAAGTCAGAAAGAAAAACACCAATACAGTATACTAATGCATATATATGTAATTTAGAAAGATGGTAACGATGACCCTATATGTGAGACAGCAAAAGAACACAGATGTAAAGAACAGACTTTTGTACTCTGTGGGAGAAGGCGAGGGTAGGATGATTTGAGAGAATAGCATTGAAACCTGTATTTGATCATATGTGAAACAGATTGCCAGTCCAGGTTCGATGCATAATACAGGGTGCTCAGGGCTGGTGTACTGGGATGACCCTGAGGGATGGGATGGGGAGGAAGGTGGGAGGGGGGTTTAGGATGGGGAACACATGTATACTCATGGCTGATTCATGTCAATGAATGGCAAAACCACTACAATATTGTAATTAGCCTCCAATTAAAATAAATTAATTTAAAAGATAAAATAAAATTTGAGTCACTGTAGTCTTAACAAGCAGAAAAGAATGGAAAAGGAAAATGCAAATATACTTAGTATTATTCTCTGAATAAAATGATAGAAGAGTTGGTATGGCCAAACTAAAAGAAGTACAAGAAAATGGCATGAGATTGTCATCTATGAATTGTGAGATTTTGGAGATTCATTTAGTCAATTATTTTAATTTCTTTATCTAAAGTGAGTATGGAATGGTGAAAACAATTGTCATGAGTTATAAAGAAGATAATCTCTTTCTGTCATTGTTAAAATGAAAATCTTGGTAAAATGCAAGAACTACTTTTTACTGGATTAAAGGTAAGATGAATTGGTATTCTCCTGGTACATTAGGAAAAAATAATGTACTAACTACTAAATAGACCATAAATTCGAATTAAAAAAACAAAAATAATATCAATCATATAAAGTTTACATGCCAGTAAACTTGATTTTTGAGAGTGGCATCAAAGGTTGAACAATGTTTAGATCTCCAAAGCAGTAGCAACTTTTTGGAAAAGAGATTATGATGCATTATGCCAGCAGAATTTTAAATCTTCAACCAAGAACAGCTTAACCCTGTCTCATTATCCAGATAATGTTGTTTTTAAAATTGACCTTTTTCTATGTTCACTTCCTACGAATGGCTGGCTGTCATCTTTGTAATGACCTCCTGATTGGTCATAGCTTATTTCTCTTATACTTGGAGCATCAGCTTACTACTCTCCAAAAGATAGTTTCAAAATGAATCATAAGCTCCTGAAAGACAAGGGCAGTGCTTTTTATCTCTATGTAGATCCAGAAACTGAGTCTATGCCTTTCATTAAGCAACTGTTCAAAATGGTTTGCTGTTGAAAGATCGGAAGTCAGCAGAAGGTATTCCCAGGAGTAGGTTTTATCTGCTTGTAAGGAGCCTTTTTTGTATGAACAGAAGGGGCAGAAGGAAAAGGAATAAAGAGTATTCACTAAAGAAGAGTGAGGAAGAGATTCATACAATAATCTCTCCTCTCAACCAAGGGGAATAATTTGATGTAACTCTGGAGGGATCTGGTAAAGGAAAAAGGCAAGAGAAGGTTGTTTAATCCTTTGTTGGTATAAACAGGCTCCTTCTCTTCTTAGATCTGAGTTTGTTACCTTAAATCATGATCACAATAACCCAGTTTAGAAAATTATGGCAAGATATCAGCTGTGGACTTGTTAAGAATTGTTTACTTTGTTGTAAAATCCATTGCTATACATTTATATGACCTACGGTGTTTGAAAGTGAAAGACAAATCTCATTTACCACCACTGGAAGAGACAGCTATTTCCCAATTTTGACCCTGAAAATTGATAATTAAAGAGGGAGAATTCAGCATGTAACTTGCTCTTTTATTGTTGAGGAATTCTAATTCATCGCCATTTTAAAACTCCCAATGAAATATTGATTTAATCAAAGAATGCTAAAGGCACGTGGGGTAAGGGCTTCCCTGGTGGTTCAGATGTTAAAGAGTCTGCCTGTAATCAGGAGACCTAATTCAGTCCCTGGGTTCCCGAAGATCCCCTGGAGAAGGGAATGGCTACTCACTCCGGTGTTCTTGCATGGAGAATTCCATGGACAGAGGAGCCTGGCAGGCTGCACAGTCCGTGGATCTCACAGAGTCGGACATGAGTGAGCAACTAACACTTTCACTTCACTTTCACGTGCAGTAAGGCTGGTAAACGCAGGCTTCACACATGTTTTTATCAGATTGCTTGGCAATCACATTATATCCTTTATAGCACAAAGATTTGACAACCCTCTCTTACCCCATTGATCTATCTTAGCAAACTCATGGAAGCAAAACCTGCTTTTATGTGCCTCTTGGGAGCTAATATAAAGACATCACTGGTGAGGTGGTTCCTGCCAAAATGTTTTATCTTATATACTTGAAATTTTCTAAGAGAATAGATCTTAAATTTTCTCACCACACACACACATACACACATGGTAACTATGTAGAGGTGAAGAATAAGATATTTAGCTTGGCTTTGGTGATCTTTCCACAAGGTACACATGTATTAAAACATTAAATTGCACACCTTAAATATATATAGGTTTTATATGTCAAAGATGTCTCAATAAAGTTTTTTTTTAAATACTTTATATGAATATCATCAAGGTTTTAGAGCTAACTTCCAGCTTTAGAGAAATAGAAGACATAGAAGAACAAGCTGAACCATGCTTTTAGGATATCATTTTTTTTTAGTCTAGAATGTGTGATGTTTCTCAAAGCAGCTAGACTGGTCTCTTCAAAAGACAAGTGTCACAGGAAAAAAACAAACATGGAACTGAACTAGAATAGAGTCTGAAGAGATAGAATAGCCAAATGTAATGCATAAATCTTAAAAGGATCCTGGTTTGAAAAAATCTGTTAAAAACATTTTGGAGATAACTGGATATAATATTTGTATATGAATGAGTGATACATAATTTTCTTAGTTATTACAATAGTCTTATGATTATGTAGAAGTTTATTCTTATTCCTAAGAAATGTATGCTAAAATATTTAGTACAGTGTGATGATCTCTTCAATTTATTTTAAATAAATAGCTTAAATGATTCAGTAAAAATATATTTCATATAATATATAAAATTCCAATACCGTATCAGTCAAATAGATGCAAATATACATACACAAACATACATAAACACATAAATATATGGATAGGTAGATTTAAAACATGACAAAAAGTTAATTCTGCTGCATCTTGGCTAAGGATCTATAGTTGTGTACTTAGCTATTTCACCTTTTCTGTATGTTTTAAAACTTACATATATAAAAAGATGTTTTTAATTAAAAATAAAACATCAGAGAAAAGTAGTAACCCACTGAGATTAAACATTATCACTGTTGTTAGTAAAAAAAACTATATGCTAATCATCTGCTGTAATATAACTAGAAGCCATACCAATTGCAATACATACATTACCTGATTCGCTTTTTTCAAAATTGTGTTAAAATATACATAAAATTTACTGTCTTAACCGTTAGTAAGTATGTAGTTTGGTAAGCATGGAGTACATTCACATTGTTATGCCACCGTCACCACCACCCATCTTCAGAATTCTTTCCAGCTTGAAAACTGAAACTCTATACCCATCAGACAATAACGGTTCATACCCACTTTCCTGCAGCCTTTAACAATCACCATTGTACTTTCTTTCTCTATTAATTTTTTTATTATTAGTCTTTTTTTCTTTTAAAAATTTATTTATTTTAACTGGAGGATAATTGCTTTACAATGCTGTGTTGGTTCTGCCATACAACAAAGCAATTCAGCCATAATTATACATATATCACCTCCCTCCTGAGCTTCTCTCCCCTCCCCCGACCCCATCCCTCTAGGTCCACTACTGGGCATATACCCTGAGAAAACCATAATTGAAAAAGACATATACCCTGATATTCATAGTAGCACTATTTATAATAGCTAGGACATGGAAAAAACCTAGATGTCCATCAACAGATGAATGGATAAAAAAAATGTGGTACACATATACAATGGGATATTGTATATAAAATATACAATAAAAAGAATGAATTGGAGTCAGCTCTAGTGGGGTAGATGAACCTAGAACCTGTTATACAGAGTGTAGTAAAATCAGAAAGAGAAAAACAAATATCATATATTAACACACATTTATGTCTCTATTAATTTGACTATTCTACATACCTCATGTAAGTGGAATTATATAGCATCTGTCTTATTTTGACCAGTTTATTTCACTTAGCAAAACATCCTCAGAATTCCCCCATGATACAGCATGTGTCAAAATCTTCTTCCTTTCTAAGGCTGAATAGTTCTCCTCTGTATGTATATACCAAATTTTATTTATCCATTTATGGATACTCATATTACTTCTACCTTTTGGATATTGTGAATGTGCTTCTATATACATGAGTGTACAGTTCAATTCAGTTCAGTCGCTCAGTCGTGTCCGACTCTTTGCAACCCCATGAATCGCAGCACGCCAGGCCTCCCTGACCACCACCAACTCCCAGAATTCACTCAGACTCATGTCCATCAAGTCAGTGATGCCATCCAGGCATCTCATCCTCTGTCGTCCCCTTCTCCTCCTGCCCCCAATCCTTCCCAGCATCAGAGTCTTTTCCAATGAGTCAACTCTTCGCATGAGGTGGCCAAAGTACTGGAGTTTCAGCTTCAGCATCATTCCTTCCAAAGAAATCCCAGGGCTGATCTCCTTCAGAATGGACTGTTTGGATCTCCTTGCAGTCCAAGGGACTCTCAAGAGTCTTCTCCAACACCACAGTTCAAAAGCATCAATTCTTCGGCGCTCAGCTTTCTTCACAGTCCAACTCTCACATCCATACATGACCACAGGAAAAAACATAGCCTTAACTAGATGGACCTTTGTTGGCAAAGTAATGTCTCTGCTTTTGAATATGCTGTCTAGGTTGGTCATAACTTTTCTTCCAAGGAGTAAGCATCTTTTAATTTCATGGCTGAAGTCACCATCTGCAGTGAATTTGGAGCCCAAAAAAATAAAGTCTGACATTGTTTCCACTGTTTCCCCATCTATTTCCCATGAAGTGATGGGTGTACAAGTATCCCTTAAAGGTCAAGCTTTCAAATCTTTTGGGTATATACTCAGAAGTGTAATTGCTGAATCATATGGAAATACTAATTTAAAATTTTGAGGATAGTGGGTACACCATTTTACATCCCCACAAATAGTGCCTAAGGATTCCAATTTTTCCATATCCTTGCCAACATTTTTTACATTCTAAGTTTTCGACAGTAGCCATCCTAATGAGTATATGGTTGTATCAGTGGCTTTGTGGTTTTGATTTGCTTTTCTTTAATGATGAGTGATGATGTTCAACATCTTTTCATGTGCCTATTGGCCATTTGTATATCTTCTTCAGAGAAATATCTATTCAAGTTTTTTCCTCATTTTTTTTTTAAATTGGAGTATCTTTATTGTGGTTAAGTTGTAGGAGTTCTTTATATATTCTGGATGTTAACCCCTTATCAGGGTTATGATTTGCAGATATTTTTCTCCTATTCTATGGGTTGGTTTTCACACTATTGATTATGCCAGTTGATGCACAAAAGTCCTTAATTTTGATGTAGTTTAATTTATCTAATTTTGTTTTTGTTACTATCTGGTTTCCTTTTATATTACCCTGAGATACTGGTGTTATAACCCAGTTTTATACCTGAGCAAACTGTAGCTTGGACAATATGATTAACTTTGCTAAGTCCACATGACTACTACAAAGTGAAGCTGAGTTTCAAATTCAGTTACATTGTCCACTAAACTATGCTGCAGTACTGATATAAACATTTATATTTTACCTAATTAAGAATTAACTAGAATAAACTTTCTGTCCCATCTTGAATGTGCATATTTCTCAGCTCTACAACATACAGTTTGATTACATTGATGAAGAGATACTTTTGCCCAGATGGCAGAGCTTGGACAGCCAAATGTCTTACATAATAATCTTCATTGACATGTGAAGTACTTAGACTCAGGGAAAGATAAACAGTCACAACTTCTGGCAGACTGTCACTTTTTGGAATAACTAAGCAAAGAGTTGAAGGGTTTGAACGCTATGATAGTCAAGGAATGTTTGAATATGGCAGCAGGTCCATTGTTTGAGATAGTCTCTAAAATTACACTCAGCAGTTTATGGAATTGCCAAAGACAATTGGATGCACAACCTTTTCAATAAATAAGAGTGAGGAAGAATTTAGTTAAAATAAAAAGTATCTTTCCACAGGGACCTTAAGAAAGCTTTTTCTCCTGTTTTCTGAATCCTGCGTTTTGGTCTAGAAGGAACCCAAGGTCGTGTTCAGTTCAGTTCAGTTGCTCAGTCATGTCCGACTCTTTGCAACCCCACGGACTGCAGCACACCAGGCTTCCCTGTCTATGACCAACTCCCAGAGCCTACTCAAACTCATGTCCATTGCGTTGGTGATGCCATCCAACCAGCTCATCCTCTGTCATCCCCTTCTCCTCCAACCTTCAATCATGAGACAACCTAAATCTCGCCAAGATCATGAGACAACCTAAATCATGGAACCCTCATAATAAAATATAACCTGGATCTATTTTCTTCCAAACTCCTTTCTACCCTTTGGAAGGAATCATGAAGCAAGATTATGGGTCTTCTTTTAGATTTATATATCTACTGAACATATCACCTGAGTTTCTTATGAATTTTATTCTGGATATAACAGACAAGTAAAAGATTGCAATAGAGGCTTTAAAACTTCCAACATATATAAAAGGCAATAGTGTCTGATTTAAAAAAGAAAGTCTACATTATAAAGGGTTAAAGATGTAAAATAGGATAATTTGTTAACATCTGTCTTTAAATCTACATATACTTTGACCAACAAACTCTCTTTTTAACAACAAAGGGGACAGGTGACCTGAAAACCATTCACTAAGGAAATGGTTGAATCAGTGCATTTATACAATGGAAAATTATACTGTTGTTTTAAAAATAAATCTTTACATATGAACTTGGGATGATATTTCTGCTCAATAAAAACAGCAAGTTGTAGAAATGTATATACTTTGTTCCTACTTGGAATGGAGTGTAGGAGGGCAGACAGTAGGATATAAATATTAATTAGTTTAGGACCAGAGGAAGAGTTGAAGGAAATAATCAGGCTCTTTAAAGACACATAGTTCAATCTTTTGCAATAGTTAAGTACTGCTCTGTAATTTTTTAACCTAGTAAAGAAAAAATGTAGAGTTCTGCACAGACCTCAAAACAATCCAATCTCTAAAATTAAATTCTAGGCAATGGAATTGTTTACCTGTCCTTTTCCTAAAGGACATTTAATAGTAATCTAATCACTTGAAAGGGAATTTTTTTTTTTTTTTACTTTGAGTGAAATCAGTAACTTGAAAACAGTTTTTGAGGTCATGGACAGTTAACTTTAACTTTATTATTAGAGGGAATCCCCATATAAACACCCTACCATGAATTTAAGAAATGTATTTATTGGTTGTGCTGTGCTTAGTCTCCCAGTCATGTCTGACTAGCCTGTCAGGCTCCTGTGTCTATGGGGATTCTCCAGACAAGAATACTGGAGTGGGTTGCCATGCCCTCCTCCAGGGGATCTTCCCAACCCAAGGATCGAACCCAAGTCTCCCTCATTGCAGGCAGATTCTTAACTGTCTGAGCCAACAGTGTTGTTAGTTGCTTAGTCGTGTCTGGTTCTTTGTGACCCCATGGACTGTAGCCCACCAGGCTCTTCTGTCCATGGAATTCTCCAGACAAGAATACTGGAGTGGGTTGCCATTTCCTTCTCCAGAAGGGAAGCCTATTTATTGGCTAGCCGTCTATTATATGTAAGAAGGCAGAATGACTAAATGGAGCTAGCCCCAAGCCCTACAGTCCTACTTCTGAATTCAAATTCTACCTGACACTCTCTTGGAGTAGAGTATTTAACTCATTATTTAACCTCTTTAGGCCTCCATCTGCTTATCTACAAAATAAAGGATAATTCCCTTTAAATAGTGCCAGGCACGTAAGTTTTCAATAAATGAGTTAGGTGCTGTGCTGTAGGATTGTTTTGTTTCAAGTAGCTCCTAGTGAAACAGAGACAAAAGCCTAGCTAATGAAGATTTCTTCTGCAAAGAATAACAAGGATCTTTAATTTCTCCCAAGTAATATGTTCTGTAGCAGCTTGGAGGTCAGCCAAGGGTATATATAGCCACTTAGACTATCATTATTGGCATAAGTCTGAAAAGAGGGAAAGTTTTAGAAGAGGAAGGTGTCTGTTTTCCCTTATGCCTGGAAGCAAATATATGGTATATTCAGAAAAGGAGAAATGAGCTTTTAAATCTAAATTTCTTTTAGATAAATTATTATAATAAATCGGTATAAACATATGATTTTAGCAAAAGAATAATGACTCTGGGACTAGAATGAATATAGAGGGTATTCATTCCACAAGAAGAGCAATTAATAAAAAAATGTCTGGCAAACCTTCAGATTCCTCATGATGCCATCAGCACATACTTCACTAGTGGCTAACAATATGCAACATGAAGTAATTAAAGGCAGGTAAATATCCAGACTATTCCAGATGCTAATGGCATCTGTGAAACAAACTGTATACAACTACTCTTTTGATTACTAACAATAAATAAACAACCATTTGAATTTCCTGAATTTGCCCTTCCAGTAGCAAGGAATTCACAATATCCTAAAGCAGGGGTCCCCAACCTCAGGGATCTAATGCCTGATGACCTGATGACCTGAGGTGGAGCTAATGTAATGATAATAAAAATAAAGTACACCATAAATGTAACGCATTTGAGTCATTTAGAAACCATCCCCACCACCCCAACCTGTGGAAGAATTGTCTTCCGTGAATCCAGTCCCTGGTGTCAAAAGTCAGGGACCGCTGTCCTAAAGGCTGTGTTACGGGTTGGATTGTGTCACACTAAAAGATATGCTGACATCTTAAGCCCCTGTACCTCAGAATGTGAGCTTATTTTGAAATAAAGTCATAGCAGATGCAGTTAATTAAGTTGAGGTCACATTGGAGTAGGATAGACCCTTAGTCCAATATGCCTGAGCATTATAAGAGGAGAAGTGACCCAGATAGACACAGGAAGGACAGCCCACAGTAATGGAGGCAGAGATTGGAGTTACGTAGCTGCTGCCAGCCAGGGAACATCAAAGACAGCCAGACAACTGCTAGAAGCTAGGAAGAGGCAGGGAGGGTTTTCCTTCCTTCCTAGGGTTTCAGAGGGAGCATGACCCTGCTAACACCTGGATTTGGGGATTTCAGAGTCCAAAACTGTGAAATAATATATTTCTGTTTTAAGTCACCAGTTTGTTACTTGTTACAGCAACTCTAAGAGATGTATATACTACATTTTCATTATGGACGTAATCCTTTACCAGGCCAGTTGTAGTGAATTGTCCTGGTGGCTCAGATGGTAAAGAATCTGCCTGCAATGCGGGAGACCTGAGTTTGATCCCTGGGTTGGGAAGATCCCCTGGAGAAGGGAAAGGCTACCCACTCCAGTATTCTGGCCTAGAGAATTCCATGAACTGTATAGTCCATGGCGTCACAAAGAGTTGGACACAACTGAGTGACTTCCACTTTCACTTCACTAAAATGCTTAGGAGCCTCTAGTTTTAAACTTGATATTACATCTTAATTTCTTATAAATGACTTAAAATTATTAATAAACTCATTTTCCTTTCATAGAATCCAAGCAAATCATTCAGAAACTACTGAATTCTAGTCTCAAGGATTATATGAGTTTCCTAGAGATGCCATAACAAAGTACCACAGACTAGGTGGGTGGCTTAAACAATAGAATTTATTTTCAGCCTGGAGGCTAGTATCTGAGATAAAGGTTGATAGGGTTGGTTTCTTCTGAGGCCTCTCTACTTGGCTTATAGGTATCCATCTTCATCTTGTGTCTTCGTATCATCTTCCCTCTATGCCTGTCTGTGTCCAGATTTCCTCATTTTATAAGGGTGTCAGTCGTTTGGATTAGGACCTGTCCTATTGTTTCATTTTAATTTAATCACTTCTTTAAAACCCTATCTCCAAACATAGCCACATGCTGAGGGGTTTAGGACTTTAATATATGAATGTGGGAGGACATAATTCAGCTCACAACCAGGTCAAAGAAAAGATTTTACTATTACTTTAATGAAAAACTGTGCTCTCAACCATCTTACTCAATGTATTTAGTGTCATTCTAACTACCAGGAATAATGTATAGTGAAGTTTTTAATAAAAGAGCATTACTAAAATCCAAGAGTTCTTTAACAAAGGGGGAACTTCTTTTCAACAGCTTTTATAAACATTCTTTGCCTAACACCTGCTCAACAAAAGCTTTAGTCTTGTATAGCTTCATTGTTTATCTTTTTTTAGAGTAAGTATTCACTGAACTTAGAGAATATTTAAGCTTTTCTTTTTCCCCATTGTTCCATGTAAGTTGTATGCCTTGTAAAAATGATCTCCAATTGTAAAATTAAATGTGCCTTTTTTGTATCATGTCAATCTTATTCTACCAGTCTAAAGTGTGTTATCCCATTTCTACTGCTTTCAGTTTGTGTTACAATATTAGATAATACCCAATAAGATAATCACACAAGCAGTCATAATTTCCTTCACAAATTGAGTTTTATGGCAATAAAAAATGATGAAGAAAATTTAGTAACTTAAAATTGTACCACTAGCTGGTTTTAATTATACCAAAGCAAATTTTAGTCCCTGGGCAAATACTTGTTTTCATAGGTGTTACACAAATTCAGTGAATAAGGACTCCCCCAGAAATACCTAGTAAAGGAAAAACAAAGGTTGTTGAAGTATTCTCGTAGTTTTATTATTAGAGAGTAGACTCAGAAAAGGACAGAATGGGAAAAAAATACAAATGACTTCATGGAGATTCTCTCATCCCAAGGGGAGAGTCTACAGACTCAGTCAGCATTCAGCAGCATTCTGTAGATTTGAAAAATGGGCAGCACCAGCTAAGCAAACATATTCTGCAATTGAAGAGACTTTGTATGAGAATTCCATTATCTGTGAATACTGACAGCAATCTGTTTGTTTGTTTTTACCTAAACTAAAATTGGCAATTGGTGTTTGAATTATGCACCAAAGTGAACAATAGTTTTCTTATGTAATAGAATTTTAAGTGGTCTAGTCTACAATTAAAGAAAGGCAAATTACTTGCCTGCCCCCTTCACTCTCACATTCCAAGATTTCACATTATAGGCTGTCCTGGCCTTAAATGCAAAGGTGGAAAGGATAAAAATGTCCATTTAGATGGACCATTCCACAGAGTTGGAAATATAAAGCAAGAAATTGGACAGGAATCTTTAAAGTTATGTCAGTTGGCATGATGATGTGGGTATTCTCTCCAAAGAGACATAAAAACTGATTGATGTAATTTAACAAAAAGCTATTGAGTGCCTACTACATACTTGTGACTATGCTACATGTATGGAGATCTGGTTGTTTATCCAAAATATCTGGGTTTTTCTTCCTTAGTCTGCAGACTTCAAAGCAATATGATTATTCAGAACCCATAGGTCTTTGAGAAATAAGTAACACCAGCTCCCAAATATTCATTGTAATGTATAACAAATATAGCACTAATTTTAGGCTTCAGTAAAGCCTTATTGTTAATGACCAAGATGACCTCAACCTTCCCCTCAGCTTGACTAAACTTTAAATAAATTTCTTCCAAACTACAGTCCCTTTTCTTAGAGCATTTACCTTACAAAACTTACAATCACAAATTCTTTCTCTGCTCTCTTTGAAATGTATACAGATCTCATTAGAAGCATCTTGCTAGTTTTATGACCCAGTCTTTGGGAATGTCTTTCCCAAAGACTTCACAGTCATCATTTTGAATCACATGCATTAAGGAAGATAGTGCCCCCATCTCTCAGAGTTTGTGCAAGGATTAGAGCCTACTTTCAGTGGATACCTTGCTACAAGACTTCCTTCTGTCATGAAGATGTGAGAAAGTTTACTTTTTCTTTGGGTTAGGACAATTGGGAGGTACAGATGGTTTATGATTCTCCTCATCCCAACTCTTAACAACTCTACAGCCCTTTGTTTCAGTGAAATTGAGTTCAGTCTCTCTCATCGGTTGCAGTAGTCTTGAGGAAAAGCCTTCCCTACTTGTTACTCTTTGTCCAGTGCAATTTTACTTTGAGATTAATGATATCAAAAGCTATTGATATATTCCTGCTATTCTGTGTTCCCAATCAGTGATGACACTTTGCCTTCATCATGTGATGTCTCATGGCAGAAACTTTAAGATCATCCATTAAGTTTTCCACAGAACTGCTGTATGAGATAACATACTGGAGTGATGAATTTTTTGCACAGAAAAAGTCAAAATTATTCAAAGTTAACAATATAATTGAGTCAAGATTTTAATTAAGAGATTCTAGAATATTATAAAATCCTTTAACCTCTGATTGCCAGACTAGAAAACAAAATTTTTGTGTGATCTGACTGGGAAATATGACCAATGCTACTTCCTCATTTAGTTGGAAAGACAACTCTGGAGTACTTGCAAGGAGTTGTAGAGAGAGAACACAGCAGTGTTGGGGTTAGAGAGACCTCATTTTGAAATGTAACTCTACCACTGACTATATGTGTGACTTTGAGCAAATTATTTCCTTGTTTTTACAAAACAAGATACAGCTACTCACCTACTCCCTTGGCCAGGGAGTTGTGTGGGTTATATGTGAGGAAAATAGTGGCCTTTAATACCATCTCAGTCCACTAGAGTGTTAGACGGCTGTGCAGAGCTGCAGTGTTTACCAAGGGCATTGACAAGATGTGCTAAGACAAAGACAGACTCCTCCAGGGGAAACTGCTCTCACCACCTCCTCTCCTTCTTAAAGTGATGGGAGCCTCTTACCAGGGTCCTGTCAGCATTTTCAGTTGTGACTTACCTCTTAGCAGGACGTCTAGATGGAGCACCTGCCTGGATCCATGAGGTAACTGGCTCTCCTTTCCCTTAACCCAGGAGAACAGTGCTTCAGACTTTCTAGAGCATAAGAAAAGAACCAAGCCCAATCATTAACAATGCAGACAGAATACATTCAATCCACCATGAAAAACAATATGAGAAAAACTTCATTTTTCAGCTGATTCTACTCCCTCCCCTCCATAAAACCACAAAACAAAATCAAACAAAAAGCCTGATATAAACAAATAGGAGGGGGTTTCAATTCCCTGATTTTTAAAAAGCTATACTGATTTTAAAACCTTTAGCCAAAATAGAGGAACACATCAATCTTTTAACTTCTTTAGAGAGATAAGAGATGGACGATAAATGTGGGGTGGCAGAAATTGCATTTCAGCCCTAATTCTCACATGCATGCCTGCGAGCAAAGTTGCTTCAGTCATGTCCGACTGCAAAGTAGCCCTCCAGGCTCCTCTATCCGTGGAATTCTCCAGGCAAAATACTGGAGTGGGTTGCCGTGCTCTTCTTCAGGGGATCTTCCCGACCCAGGCATCAAACGGGCATCTCATATCTCCTGCATTGGCAGACAGGTTCTTTACTATTGGTGTTACCTGGGAAGCCCAATTGTCATATAAATTCTATTTATTCTTTAATATCTGGTGAGAATCTGTATGCAGGTCAGGAAGCAACACTTAGAACTGGACTTGGAACAACAGACTAGTTCAAAATAGGAGAAGGAGTACGTCAAGGCTGTATATTGTCACCCTACTTATTTAACTTATATGCAGAGTACATCATGAGAAACACTGGGCTGGAGGAAGCACAAACTGGAATCGAGATTTCCGGGAGAAATATCAATAACCACAGATATGCAGAGGACATCACCCTTATGGCAGAAAGTGAAGAAGAGCTAGCTAAAGAGCCTCTTGATGAAAGTGAAAGAGGAGAGTGGAAAAGTTGGCTTAAAGCTCAACATTCAGAAAATGAAGATCATGGCATCCAGTCCCATCACTTCATGGCAAATAGATGGGGAAACAGTGGAAACAGTGGCTGATTTTATTTTTCTGGGCTCCAAAATCACTGCAGATGGTGATTGCAGCCATGAAATTAAAAGACACTTACTCCTTGGAAGGAAAGTTATGACCAACCTAGACAGCATATTAAAAAGCAGAGACATTACTTTGCCAACAAAGGTCCGTCTAGTCAAGGCTATGGTTTTTCCAGTAGTCATGTATGGATATGAGAGTTGGACTATAAAGAAAGCTGAGTGCCAAAGAATTGATGCTTTTGAACTGTGGTGTTGGAGAAGACTCTTGAGAGTCCCTTGGACTGCAAGGAGATCAAACGAGTCCCTCCTAAAGGAGATCAGTCCTGGGTATTCATTGGAAGGACTGATGTTGAAGCTGAAACTCCAATACTTTGGCCACCTGATGTGAAGAGCTGACTCATTTGAAAAGACCCTGATGTTGGGAAAGATTGAAAGCAGGAAGAGAAGGGGACAACAGAGGGTGAGATGGTTGGATGGCATCACCGACTCAATGGACATGCATTTGGCTGGACTCCAGGAGTTGGTGATGGACAGGGAGGCCTGGTGTGCTGCAGTTCATGGGGTCACAAAGAGTTAGACACGACTGAGCAACTGAACTGAACTGATCTGGTGAGAATAACTTGGAAAGTATTGATATCTTTCAGGAAATCTCATCAAACTATAGATCCTAATGAAAACCAGATTCATGATATCAGCATGGTTCATAGGACATCTCATTTAAAAATTAATAGAATATTATTTTATGAAATATATTTTGGGTTCCCACCTTGGCTAATTTTTATTCTTTCATGTTCTTTTTTTTCTGTGTTCTTAATCTTAAAGATTTGCTATAAAATTTTCTCTTAAAAGTATACAGAAAATGGTTATATTTATAAGTCAGGTCACAGACTTGATTTAGAAACCATCTAGATTTGGACATTTTTTTTATTTCCTTGGTTAACAGATAATATACAATTTTCTTTAAGCCATCTTCAATACGTTTTCTTAATCTTACATCTTTTGATCTCCACCCACATGACTTTGTTCTTTTTGTGATAAAACAGGTAATAACACAAGGTTAACAAAGAGGGCAACATCTGTGCTCGTTATTTAGAGAAGCAAAATATTTTTCATCTTTGTACATTTGTTGGAAGCAGAAGTAATTTTCCCTTCGTTTCCATAGATACAGCAAGTCTGATTATTAATCAGAATGATAGACCATAAATTACAAAGCCAGTTAAATATCATTTGTCCTTATTTAATATTCCAAACATTTTCTTGTTTACAAATTGGTTCCATTTTTATTATACTGAATATGATTTTAAAGGCCTATTTTAACAGTAGATGTATTTCAACTGTATATATAGAAAACAGTCTTAGTATGTTTAACTTTAGACAAAACATGATCAAAGAAAAATGCAATATAGACCATAAAGCATAATATATCCCTGTTTTCTAAGAAGACAGACCAGAAAGACAATGTTTTCTCTATTCTTATATAGGAAACACTTGAGGTTCTATTGAGAGGGTAACAGGCAGGAAGGCCAGGGGTCTCCAAAAGGAGGAAATAGGTTTCAAGTGTCAGACATTTTTTATCTCTCCCTTAAATGGCAGGAGGAAATAGGCTGCAAGTGTCTCTTAAAATTCTGTGTTGCCATGACGACACCTGGTTCCACCTGAACTTAACTTTTTTCAAACCTTGGGCTGATAATAGCTCAACAAACCAGTATTCATATCAGTTGTTTTATGGCTGAGGGATGACACACCTCGTGCCATCCTATCTCAAAAATGCATATTGTGGGAGAGGGGCCTGGTGAAAATCCTTCAGCCTTGAGGTGTCTCTCTTATCTGATTAATAGCTTTCTAACAGACACGAAACAGCTTGCTAAAACCAGCACAGGGGGCGCTCTCTGTCCCCCATCTGATGTCTATGTCAGAAGCTTTCTCTGTTGGTTTTTACACTGTAATAAAACTCTCCTACACAAAAGCTCTTGAGTGATCAAGCCTGGTTCCCTGGTCCTGAAGCTAAATCTTCTTCACAAATCTCACACCGTTCACCATAAGCTATCACTATCTCCTTCTATTTTTTCTTACAAATTATGGGGAATTCATTTTCAGTTTTCCTCCTCAGTATACAGTCTGAAATATTCAAAAAGAATATTTTTTAAACTTCAGAATTGAGTGACAAATATTTAATGGACAGTAGGGAGCAATTAAGACAAAACAAAAAAGCAGTAACTAGAAGGGATACGAAAAGAATAACAAATATATTAGAGAGCACATCTAAGCATGAAACTTTGGAACTTCGCTACTTAATCCACAAGTATGACTTGTGATAGTGGATAGTACCACTATCAGACAAAGATTGGTTCCTATTGCTTCCCATGACCTTGGTTTTGAACAATTCTCCTTGTATCTCAGTTCGAATGGCTTACAAACATGCCAATTATTTACTTTTGCTACCCATTATTTTCTATTACCTACTCCTGAATACACTTTTGTATTATCTGTTACAATAAACATGTATTATTCACTCCAGAGTTCCTCAGTCTTGACACTACTGACATTTTGGATCAGATAATGGTTTATTATGGGAGGCTGACCTGTGCATTGTAGGATTTTTAGCAGCATACCTGGCCTGTACCCACTAAATGATATAGTACCACCTCCCCCACATCTTAATTAAAATGTTTCTGAAATTGCCAAATGTTCCCTGGTAAGCAAGATCAAGCACCACAGTTGAAAACCACTGGTTTACATTAACATTTGTTTATTTATGCATCACTTTACTCAGTAAATGTCTACCAGATGCATGCTGTGTATCAAGCACTAGAATACAAAAGTAAGAAAGATAAAGTGTTTATCCTTTCCTAACCTGAAGTCTAGTTATAGATGTGGACGAGAAAACTGTCCATTACAATTTAGTATGTAAAATGTTACCACAGAGGTGCTAGAGCATAATTATAGGACACCTAACCCAGTTTGAGGTATCAAGGCTTTCACAAAGGCAGAGGCACTTAAGCGGGCATCAAAAAGATGAGTGGGAATCAACTCAGTGAAAAATTAAAGAGGGACAGAGTGTTCTAGACAAAGAGGACAATGAAGCAAAAACCTGTAGGTGAGAAGGCAGTTCAGCATTACTGAAAACTACAAGCAAAGACCAGATTACATGAGGTTTTGTTGTTGCTACTGTTGTTCAGTCATGTCCAACTCTTTGCAGCCCTGTGAACTGCAGCATGCAGGCTTCCCTGTCCTTTACTATCCCCTGGAGTTTGCTCAAAATCATGTCCATTGAGTCAGTGATGCCATTCAACCATCTCATCCACTGTTGCCCTCTTCTCTTCATGCCCTCAATTTTTCCCAGCATCAGGGTCTTTTGCAATGAGTCAGCTCTTCACATCAGGTGGCCAAAGTGCTGGAACTTCAGCTTCAGCATCAGGCCTTCCAATAAATATTCAGGGCTGATTTCCTTTAGGATTGACTGATTTGATCTCACAGTCCAAGGGACTCTCAAGAGTCTTCTCAAGCACCACAATTTGAAAACATCGATTCTTCAGCACTCAACCTTCTTTATGGTCCAACTGTCACATCAGTACATGACTGTTGGAAAAACTTTGACTATATGGACCTTTGTTGGCAAAGTGATGTCTCTGCTTTTTAATATGCTCTCTGGGTTTGCCATAGCTTTTCTTCCAGGGAGAAAGCATCTTTTAATTTTGTGGCTGCAATCACTGTCCACAGTGATTTTGGAACCCAAGAAAATAAAATCTGTCACTTTTTCTGACAGCTGTTGGCAGTTTGATCTTTGGTTCCTCTGCCTTTTCTAAATCCAACTTGAATATCTGGAAGTTCTCAGTTCATGTGCTATTGAAGCCTAGCTTGAATGATTTTGAGCATTTTACCATGCTAGCATGAGAAATGAGCACAATTGTATGGTAGTTTGAGGGCTTATGTTTCATATTTGAAGAGTTTTGACTTTATTCTAGGGTTAGTGGTGAGTTATGGTCTTGCCCTTCAAGATGATGACTCTGGACAAGAGAGCTGCAACTTTTGTAACTTCAGATAACTGTCCTTCTGCTGTAAGTCAGTCCTTAAATGTGTCTATGCCAGCCCAAAACATCTCCAGGTTCTCACTCTTTAACCAGGTACAGACAGCAGCCGTCAATGTTTCAGGTCTGTCCATAATAGAACGAAAATTATCTCTGTAATTAAAGCTAAAACTATCCTATATTTTTTCACTGTTACATAAATAACTCTAAAGATATTTTATGTGGTTATAATCAAGTCAAGTTTTGGTATACAAATTCAAGTAATGCTCCAAGAAGTTATTTAAGAAAATAAGGCAAGTATATCATTAATTTGCCACTTATAGATGAAACCTGGAAAGTCCCATGGACGGCGGAGCCTGGTAGGCTGCAGTCCATGGAGTCGCTGGGAGTCGGACACGACTGAACAACTTCACTTTCACTTTTCACTTTCATGCATTGGAGAAGGCAATGGCAACCCACTCCAGTGTTCTTGCCTGGAGAATCCCAGGGACGGGGGAGCCTGGTGGGCTGCTGTCTATGGGGTCGCACAGAGTCAGACACGACTGAAATGACTTAGCAGCAGCAGCAGCAGATGAAACCAAGATGGAAGCAAATCAAAAGCAAGTTTGGAAAAAGCCTACTGACTTCCCCTCTCCAAGAGTTGATGTTACATCTTGTTATTTTTGTCTAAAATTCAATTGGGCAGTTCTGAATCATAAGAACATAACTTTTTAAAAATTAAGTGTCTAATACATCCATTATGTAAGCATTGAATTTAGTTCTTTGTGTGAATTAAAAACATTAACTATGCAGGTGATGTTTATTCAATATACCACACAACTAAAGAAGACATTTAGTACGAGAGAGAAAACAACTTGATGTGACTTTGAGTAATATCTGAATCACTGACAAGAAAGTCAAATGAAAGCTCAACATATTGAGAGAATGTTTTGGCTGAGGGGTTGCTGTGTCTTAGCAGAATGTGTTTTTGATGGAATCAGTTTGGAATTTGAAGAATGAAGAACTGGTAGCACTGCTTTGCTATTAACTGTCCTTACTCAAAGGAAAACTTTGTAGAATGTCTATTTGAAAGTAAATAAATTTGAAAGCATTTCTGCCTTATCATCTGTTCATTATAGCATGAAACAAGGGAAAAGAACTCTGGGGAAAATAGAGCAAAGATTAACTTTTCCCGCCAGCTCTATTAAGAGTCATATTTACATCTCAAGAAGTGGGCCAGGGGCCCTTATCTTTGACCCTTAGCACACTTCAAAGCAGTTCTTGTCTGCTGAATTTTCTATTCGGTAAAAAAATTCCTGAAGTATTAAATTTCCATAAATTCTTTCTCTTATTCTGAATGTTTAGAAGACCTTTTAAGTACTAGAAACTTAATCTTCCCCTGAAGCTCTTAACTTCTGTCAAATTTTCTCTTCAGAAATAAATTTAAATATCACTGGAAGATTCTTAAAAGTGAACACCTGTGTGACAATTTTATCATATCCATTGTCTAGATTTTAGAAGATATCTCAGCCTAAGTGCTCATATTTGAATGTCTAATTAAGATTATAAATCTACCAGAGGAGGATTGAGGTTTAATTCTTTGCTCCTAATATTATTTAAATTTGCAGTGGCACTCAATAAAAGTAATAATTTAAAAGAGTAAATTTTTATGATCTTTTGTCACAATTATATTATTATAATTTTGTAATTTAACAAGAGTAGATACGATTCGAAAGAGAGCGAAAAAAGGATATGAAAGAAAGGAAGGAAGGAAGGAAGAAGGAGGGAGTAAGAAAGGGAAGAAGAGAGAGAGGGAGACAGAAGACTAAAGTAAAGAAAAGAGGATGGGTGGGAAGGAGGGAAGAAGGAAGGGAAACACAGTCAATGTTGTAATTCATCGATGGTATATGTGACAGTCTTCACTGAGATTTTAAATGAATAACTAATTCATGAGTATACAGATTCCTGGCCAAAAGGACAAAATTCAATCTGAATGAATGACATCATTAAAGAAAGAATGGGTCCATCATAAATTGGTAGAGGACATGGAAAAGTAGGAGTGTTCTCTCATGAAATTATCAAAATTGAAAATTCAAGGAGTAAAAACAAGGAGTGCCCACACAAACTTTATTCAAGAGGGGAAACGTCTTAGCCAATTACACTTAGAGCAGTACATTCTCATGAAAAATGTTCTTCCTTTCAGAGAGATAGATACATCACACTAAAGAAATTTGTGTCTGAATCTCAGTGCCCTGATTCTGATTCCAAATAGATGTGCCTGAAGGTCAAGAATACCCTGATATAATATACCAACACTCATAAATATTGGTATATTAACGTGTATTCTGTTCATCAGCCTCATGAGTCTGGTTGCTGGGAGTTCATCACATCAGTGATTAGCACATCCACTCTCAGAGTAACCGCACAAGATTTATGATTACACACTTAGCAAGATAATAACACCTAATAATCAGCCAGCCTCTCTCAAGTAGACACCTTGACCATGATATTGACTATTTGTTCTTTCCATCCAAACATATATTAGCAAGCAGGCACAAAAATAGTGATGTCTCAGTTCTCAGACTTGTTATGAACTCCAAGTAGCACCTTACACAAAAGATTTACTTGAGGGAATTGTAGCAGTATTCTGGCAGCCAATGTCAGCTAAACTTCTAATTAAAAGCAGAAGGCAAAATCCCCAGTTAATAGTGATGCATAGAGACAAATAAATCCCTAGACCTACGGCACCATCCTGAAGAGTCCTGGAAAGGGTTTCTCAGCCTTAACACTACCAGTATTTTGGGCTGGATAATTCTTTGTTGTGAAAAAGTTGGCTTAAAAACTCAACATTCAGAAAACTAAGATCATGGCATCCAGTCCCATCAATTCATGGCAAATAGATGGGGAAACAATGGAAAGAATGAGAGACTTTATTTTGCGGGGGCTCCAAATTCACTGCAGATGGTGACTGCAGCCATGAAATTAAAGGATGCTTGTTCCTTGGAAGAAAAGCTATGACCAACCCAGACAGTAATATTAAAAAGCAGAGACATTACTTTGCCAACAAAGGTCTGAATAGTCAAAGCTATGGTTTTTTCCAGTAGTAATGTATGGATGTGAGAGTTGGACCATAAAGAAAGCTGAGTACTGAAGAATTGATGCTTTTGAACTATGGAGAAGTTCAAAAGTTGGATAAAACCCTTGAGAGTCCCTTGGACAGCAAGGAGATCCAACCAGTCCATCCTAAAGGAAATCAGTCCTGAATATTCATTGGAAGGACTGATGCTGAAGCTGAAACTCCAATACTTTGGCCTCTTGATGGGAAGAATTGACTCATTTGAAAAGACCCTAATGCTGGGAAGAGATCTCTAGTCTTTCCCATTCTGTTGTTTTCCTCTGTTTCTTTGCATTGATCGCTGAAGAAGGCTTTCTTATCTCTCCTTGCTATTCTTTGGAAGTCTGCATTCAGATGCTTATATCTTTCCTGTTCTCCTTTGCTTTTCACTTCTCTTCTTTTCACAGCTATTTGTAAGGCCTCCCCAGACAGCCATTTTGCTTTTTTGCATTTCTTTTCCATGGGGATGGTCTTGATCCCTGTCTCCTGTACAATGTCACGAACCTCCATCCATAGTTCATCAGATACTCTATCTGATCTAGTCCCTTAAATCTATTTCTCACTTCCACTGTATAATCATAAGGAATTTGATTTATATCAAGGCTGTATATTGTCACCCTGCTTATTTAACTTACATGCAGAGTACATCATGAGAAACACTGGGCTGGAAGAAGCACAAGCTGGAATCAAGATTGCTGGGAGAAATATCAATAATCTCAGATATGCAGATGACACCACCCTTATGAAAGTGAAGAGGAACTAAAAAGCCCCTTGATGAAAGTGAAAGTGGAGAGTGAAAAAATTGGCTTAAAGCTCAACATTCAGAAAATGAAGATCATGGCATCCGGTCCCATCACTTCATGGGAAATAGATGGGGAAACAGTGGAAACAGTGTCAGACTTTATTTTTCTGGGCTTAAAAATCACTACAGATGGTGACTGCAGCCATGAAATTAAAAGATGCTTACTCCTTGGAAGGAACCTAGATAGCATATTCAAAAGCAGAGACATTACTTTGCCAACAAAGGTCCATCTAGTCAAAGCTATGGTTTTTCCAGTGGTCATGTATGGTTGTGAAAGTTGGACTGTGAAGAAAGCTGAGCACCGAAGAATTGATGCCTTTGAACTGTGGTGTTGGAGAAGACTCTTGAGAGTCCCTTGGACTGCAAGGAGATCCAACCAGTCCATTCTAAAGGAGATCAGTCCTGGGTGTTCTTTGGAAGGAATGATGCTAAAGCTGAAACTCCAGTACTTTGGCCACCTCATGCAAAGAGTTGACTCATTGGAAAAGACTCTGATGCTGGGAGGGATTGGGGGCAGGAGGAGAAGGGGACGACAGAGGATGAGATGGCTGGATGGCTGGATGGCATCACTGACTCGATGGACGTGAGTTTGAGTGAACTCCAGGAGTTGGTGATGGACAGGGAGGCCTGGCGTGCTGTGATTCATGGGGCCGCAAAGAGTCGGACATGACTGACTGAACTGAAGTGAACTGAATGCTGGGAAAGCTTGAAGGTGGAAGGAGAAGGGGATGACAGAGGATGAGATGGTTGGATGGCATCACCAACTTGATGGATATGAGTTTGAGTAAGCTCTGGGAGTTGGTGATAGACAAGGAAGGCTGGTGTGCTACAGTCTATGGGGTCGCAATGAGTGGGACACTACTGAGTGACTGAACTGAACTGAATTCTTTGTTGGCAGGATGTTGGTGGGGCAGAGGTTGTGTACATTATAGCATTGTAAGTAACATGCCTAGCATCTACCCACAAGATGTCAGTAGCAGCCCCTCCTTTCAATTGAGACAATCAAAACTATAAACATCACCAAACTGAAAAATTACCCCTTAATCAAGAACCCCCAGTCTAGGCTGCTTGGATCAAGGGCCATCTCGGCCCTTTTAATGTATGTCTCTTTTTATGTATGTCTTTGCAGTAGTTCTAACCAACCCATATACCTTAAACAATCATTTCACCAATGAAAAATCATCTCAACCTCCCACATGCTGTTATTAGGGCATCTACTGGTATTGATCTAGGTGCAGAAAGGGAAAGTGTTAGTAGCAGGTGCCTCTGGAGAGCGCTCTCCTGATTAGATTCTTTCAAATGCTAACTAACCGCATGTTGAGAGAGTATGCCTGATTAAAGTATTTCAAATGCTAACTAACCATCCTTCTGGTTTCAAATAAAATTAACATTTGTCTAATTTAGACTCCAGGTTGGCAGGACCTGCAGGTACTTCATGGAGACAGACACTGGGAAACTTAAAGGCTGAACTCTCAGGGCAAAAGTAATAAACCTGATAGCAATAATGCAAACTCATTGAACAATAAAAGCACACATACTGTGTTTCTATCAGGAGAACAGCTGAGATATAGAGTATTTTACATCTTTTCCCCCTGAGTCCTGCTCAGTTAAACTGATTTTGCTGGTGCACAAACACATTTATTATAGCAGGTTTTCCGTTCAAGGAATTATGAGGAAACATTTTTGCAAATATGTGAAGTAAATATTTGGACAATGAGATGTGAATGGTGAAGAATATCTGCATACAGGCTCTCTTTAACCTGAGGACTGATGTAAATCTTCCCGTCACTACCTAAATGAAAATTGAGAGATGGTTTTAGATTATTCTGATTTCAATTTTAGTTATGCCAGACCTGTGTAAAATAATGATTATGCTGATAAAAACTGGCTAGTCCCTGTCCATGATTAGATATGCTACAGCTACTTTCCTATGTATAAAACACAAGCAAAAATAGGACAGGCCAAATCAAGTGAATCCAGTTAAATAATCACAGCCCCATGAAGATGTTTTAGATAAATTATACCCCTGGGCACAGTGGCAGAGATTTTATGACTGACATGCTGAGAAAAAGAAAGAGGGAATCAGGAAGTAAAACAGGGAGGGAATAAAGTACAGTTGATATATTTATCAAGACAGACATCTCTTCCACACATACTGTTCTCCTTCCCTGGACAGTGTACTGAGACCTTCTAATCTACCCGCCAAAGAACGGTAAGTGTAAAAGATCTAGATGACCCAGAGGCCTTATCCGTGAAGGCGTGCTAGTGTGTGAATAACCCACCCAGTAACAGATGCAATTGAAATCTCAGGAGACACTGGAACAAATTCTACCCAACAGCTAAGCTTATCTACACAAAACACCATTCATATATACTAACTGCTTAGGATACGAGGAAAGTTATATGCTCCCAGGGAAAAGACCATAGTATTATTTCTCCCAAGGAAAAATTCTTCGGTGAGAGTGGACATCTGTTCAGGAACTACAAAAAATCTGCTCAGAGGAAATTGTAGCAAGGGAACTAGAGGTGTGGTATCTATGACATGTGGAATAGGGTAATCCCTCCCATATACTCCTAATACCATTTTTCTTGACTTGCATGGGAGAAAGAACCTCTTGTCCATGATTAGAAATAACACATCCCTATAAACTGGTGATGGGGAGGAGAGGGGATGTTACTCCTTATCTTATATTTTCCTGATGTCTCTCCATTCCCTCATTACTCAACTCCCTCTAAAAGAAAAGAAATGAATTAATGCATCTGGGAAAAGAAATGAGTTTGCTTGACTTAACATGTTTTGGGTTTCACATTTGGATCCTCCTACCAACAGAGAAAGAGGAAACATTCTAAGCTGTTCTCCACCCACTGGGAAAACCATAGTGCTAAGTTGCCATTGTCTAAATATGTCACCTCTGGGTGACAAAGTCAGTAGTGATGTGCTAAGAAACACATTTTGCAAGTACAGACTCCAATTTTCACCTGCTCTGAAGAGAAGGGCATCCCCTCTCTCAGGTGACACCTAGAAAGTAGGGACGTCAGTCCTACAACTGCATGGAACGGAATTCTGCCTACAACACAAACAGCCTAGGAGCAGATTCTCCCCCAGAGCCTACAGGAGGGATCACAGAACAGCTGGCACTTTGATTCCAGCCTTGTGGGGTTGGAAGCAAAGGAAATATTCAAGCCACTCCATGCCCAAACTTTTGATCGACAGACTGTTAGATAATAAATTTGGATTGTGTTAAGCTTCTAAATTCGTGATAATGTATTACAGCAACAATACAAAATATTATAATATTCCTTGAAGATTGTTATAAACATACAAGGTAAACAGACAATTTGGTGATTTGACAAGGAACATCAGGGAAAAACACTCAATAATTATTTAACATCAAAGAATCATTTATTTTATGTAGAAACAGATATTTTCCTGTGCTTTGAGGAAAATCTCTAAGATTTTGTGGGTTTGAGTCTTGGGGAAGCATAGATAAAGTAAGACATAACTAAAAGGCAGCCAAACAGCACTTCCATTTCTAGTCAAGAAGGCGATTCAGGTATAGAACTTACCCTCCTGCCTCAAACATCCAGTAAACAGGCAAAATATCTGAAATAATTGCTTTCAAGATACCTAACAAATTTGTTACATTTAGACTTTTACGTACTTCTATTTAATCACATACAAGTTTGATCATTCAAACAAGAGGTATGCAATTGTCAGTTTCCATGTAATGTTCAATTAGAAAATATAGGAGTTCTTCCTTCAATAATTTCATTACTAAATGTCTTGGTGGTGGTAGCTTGGGTCAGTATCCTCAGGTTCATTGTATGCTGTTTCAAAAATATAGTTTCAGATACATATTCTATAAATTCAGGAGATTTTTCTTAAATTTCATATTATGATATTTATTTCATTGCTTTAGTTTTTCTTCTTAAATGACTTCCATTATGCTTATATTAGATTCTCTGTTTTCAGTATCTATAATTTATTCTCAAATCCTTATATTTTTCTTTTTGATTTAAAACTTTTTTCTCTTCTTTGTTTCATATTTCTCTTAAAGTATTATTTGTTGTACTTTTTCACTCTTGTATTTCTTTATCTTTCTAATTTTCACATTCCACAACTTACTTTCTTAGAGTTTCTAATTCTAGCTATATTATTTTCATAATTTGCATCATTTTCTTATTGTCAACTCATTTTGAAGTAGTATAATAGATTTTACCACTTTTAATTGCTTTAGGAACATGTCTTTTTAACAGAGTTGTGTTATCTATAAAAATGTTATTCTCATTTTTATTCTCTTTTATTCTTATAACAATTTTTTTAGATTTGGCATCAATAGTTTCTGGGGGTTTTATGTAAAATTGGTTTTCATTAATTTTTAGGACCTTAAATTCAGATATTTTTTTTAACTTCAGAGCTCCCTGTTCTGGGGAGTGGTTTTTAGAAAAGTAAGTAATAAGACAACTTGCTGAGATTTCCCATGTCTTGTCTCCTTCCCCAGTTTTACCAAAACAATTTTGTTTGGTCCTCTACTCGTCCCTCTACTGGCCTATTTTTTATTCTTTCCAAACAATTTCTCACTGGACTGGGATCCTGTCTTGAAAAGAAACCATAACTGGTCAGTTTTAAAAGTAGACAGACCCTAGGTTTTGTGCCCTTTAAAAATAATTTCTTTTCGGAATACATTCATGGAGATATTTGGTACAAAGTATACATAAAATGCAACCTTATAGACTCTTAGATTTTTTTATTCTAAAAAGAGAACTTTACTAGATATTGTACTTACACATATGAATTACATTTTCAGATTTTAAAATGGTATTCTTCTTGAATATAAAAAGACTATGGCTGCTTTGTGTGTGTGTGTGAGTGTGAGTCACTCAGTCGTGTCCAACTCTTTGTGATCTCATGGACAGTAGCTGCCAGGCTCTTCTGTCCATGGAATTTCCCAGGCAAGAATACTGAAGTGAGTTGCCATTCCCTTCTCCAAGGGATCTTCCTGACCCTGGGATCGAACCCAGGTCTCCTGCATTGCAGGCAGATTCTTTACCAACTGAGCCACCAGGGACCCACTTTAAATGAGCTTTAAATAGCCAAACAAAAATACACTCACATAGCATTCTTTAACAATAATAATAATGCTAATGCTTGAAATTCTAAGAGACTAAAAATGTAATTCAAAAAAAAAATACACGAATTTTAAGAGCCAAATAAAGTAATCAAGAGCAATATCTACAAGTGTTATTGTAAACATAGAAGATGTTATTTACCCAGAAGTGTCAAAATCATTACTGTACTGTGGTCTCAGCCCAAAACAATTATAAACAGGCTTACTCTGTTTGACTTCCCTACCACCTGCTGGTGGAATTTGGGATTCAAACTGGGGGTTAAACTGAGCAAGTATGCACTTGAATCCAATTATGGCTAAGTTTTCTTTCATTATGAAAGAAGCAGAGAACAGATAGTATTTGTCTCAGAAATATGGGCAGAAGAGCAGTACAGATGGACAGAAAAATGGGAGAGATTGGCTGAGATCAAATGGAATCCCCATTGCTGCACTGTTGTACCAGTTAAGTACTCAGGGAATCTGGACTCCAAGCATAATGTGGTTCCATGTAACAAGGACAGAATAATCTCTCCTGATGAGTCATACTCTCCCCTGATGAGTGGGAGAGAATCCATGCTGGGTTTGAAAACTCCTCTGGAATTTCTGCCAAGCATCATCCTATACTAAAAAGATATATAATTATATAGATCACTAGTTCATTTCTACAAACCATTTACATGTCATATTGAATGGAACTTTCTACTTACCTGTTTGTCTCTACCACTGAGAATGTGTCCTTTAGGACAGGGACTGTGTCATCTTCATCCTTTAGTATGTATAGTTTAGTGCAATACCTAGAATATATTACATACTCAATAAAGGGTATTTCTTCAATCTTGAATGAATAGGCAGATTTTTACTCAGAAAATCTATTGGCATCTGTAAATTTGAGTATGCCCTTGAGTGATTTTGGGCCATTTGTGAAACTTCAAATGAGCCTGCCTTGAAAAAGTATTTATGTCATGATTTTTTATCCAAAAGTATCTTTTACCTGTCCCCTTTGTTGCTTATTTTTATTTGTTTATTAATAATTATATTACCAAAGGGTTTTTCGGTGACTGAAGCCATGAAATAAAAAGATGCTTGCTCCTTGGAAGGAAAGCTATGAGAAACCTAGAGAGCATATTAAAAAGCAGAGACATCACTTTGCCAATAAAGGTCCATATGGTCAAATTTATGATTTTTCCAGTAGTCATGTACAAATGTAAGAGTTGAACCATAAAGAAGACTGAGCACCAAAGAATTGATGCTGAATCTGAAGCTCCAATACTTTGACCACTTGATGAGAAGAGCCAACTCATTGGAAAATACCCTGATGCTGGGAAAGACTGAAGGCAGGAGGAGAAGGGATGACAGAGAATGAGATGGTTGGATGGCATCACCGATTCAATGGACATGAATCTGAGCAAATTCCAGGAGACAGTGAAGGACAAGGAAGCCTGGCAGTCCATGGAATCACAGAGTCAGACATGACTGAGTGGCTGAACAACAACAAACAAGGGTTTTTAAATCTATAAATACAGAGTAACCATGAAGAAGGAAATGGCAACCCACTCCAGTATTCTTGCCTGGGAAATCCCATGGACAGAGAAGCCTGGCGAGTATAGTCATGGGGTTGCAAAGAGTCAGACACAACTTAGTGACTAAACAACAGAACACCAATAGTATAACCAAAGATTCTTTTTAGTTTACAATTAAAATATCTGTGAAAATGATAATGTGAGGTTATTCTTTTCAAAGGTTATGCTATGATTTATGTTCTAAAGTGAGCTTATATGTTTTAAACAACTTAGTCTTAATTTTTCATTTACTTTCAACATTCATGTGCATCAAATCTGGTCCAAATGATGTATTAACTCTTCAGTTCAGTTCAGTCGCTCAGTCGTGGCCGACTCTTTGCTACCCCATGAATCACAGCACGCCAGGCCTCCCTGTCCATCACCAACTCCCGGAGTTCACTCAGACTCAACGTCCATTGAGTCGGTGATGCCATCCAGCCATCTCATCCTCTGTTGTCCCCTTTTCCTCCTGCCCCCAATCCTTCCCAGCATCAGTCTTTTCCAATGAGTCAACTCTTCCCATGAGGTGGCCAAAGTACTGGAGTTTCAGCTTTAGCATCATTCCTTCCAAAGAAATCCCAGGGCTCATCTCCTTCAGAATGGACTGGTTAGATCTCCTTGCAGTCCAAGGGACTCTCAAGAGTCTTCTCCAACACTACAGTTCAAAAGCATCAATTCTTCAGTGCTCAGCTTTCTTCACAGTCCAACTCTCACATCCATACATGACCACTGGGAAAACCATAGCCTTGACTAGATGGACCTTTGTTGGCAAAATAATGTCTCTGCTTTTCAAAATGCTATCTAGGTTGGTCATAACTTTCCTTCCAAGGAGTAAGTGTCTTTTAATTTCATGGCTGCAGTATTAACTCTTAGGTTACCATATTATGCATAGAATGCCCTGAGCTCATAACTCTCGAAACCTAAAATATGGGTCAGCTTTAAACAGAGTTTAAGGACAGCACCTTCCCAAATGTATTTCTTGGTAAAGATTTCAGCAATTGTTGAATATCTGTGCTGTCTCCCTCACAGCAACTCCTACACAATGTCTAATGAGTTGTGAATTCCTTTGTGTTAGCAGTTGGCTTCCTTCTTTCAATATATTTTAAGAATATCCTAGTTGTAAATTAAAGGTCTATTAAGGTATTCCTCAAATCCTTTTTGACTGAGCTGAGATCTGGTTTCTATATGACATGAATTTTCTTAGTCATATATAAACCAGATATTGAATCGGCCCAAAACAGATCTCCAAAAATAATTTCTAAAGGAGATTGGTTTTTTATAGTGTCACTTATTGTCTAAAAAATATATTATTAAACATTTAGTCTTCTATCTATGATACATAACTGCAGAATATTGAAGTTGTTTCTAAGCAAGGATAATAATCAACATATTTAATAATTCATTTAGCACAGGTATTGACCAATCCACATTGGGTTCTGGTGGCCACAGCACTGAATCAGAGCTCTGAAGAGCTCCCTGGTATGCCTTGGGAGTTGGGTATGCCTTGGGTGTTGCCTTGTTAGGGGTTGGATCATGGGAGGCATCAGTCAGCTTCACGGGAACAACCAGTAAGATGGAATGGTAGTACAGGGGGATACTTGGGGGCTTGAGGCATGGCTTTTTTACCAAAAGGTAGAGTGGTACTTCATTTAACAACTGTACATGGTTAGTGGCACATATTGGCTTAAATTAAGCCTATGTTGTCTTTCTTGCTACTCTTTCTAGTAGAAAAGAAAATGAAAGATAAAGACATTGAAATAAGAACTATTTCACCTTGACACAATTTTCAAGGTTTCCACATAATCAAGTTGAGGGAGGGCTGAAGTTTTTGAAGTTTGGGGAAGAAAATCCTTCTTAACATAAAAAAGCCTTCTTATAAAAATTTTACAAAGGTATGGTTATAGGGAGACATTTCTAGGTCCCAACATTTCTAGGTCCCAACTTTATTATCATCACTAAACCCACCTTGCAGATTAATCAGAGAAAATTACACAATTAATTGACTTTTCAAATGATTTGCCTGTGCTCAGTCTAAATTGTGACCCTGAGAAACTGAGAAACCTATCAAAATCCAGAATTAATATTATATGTGACATTAACTGTGTTCCTATACATTTAATAGAAAAATCAGAGAGGTTAAAGGTGAAAATAAGGTAGTACATGCTTTTTTTTGTCAATCTTTTTCAAAACTGGACCAAAAATTTTTCTGATAGCTTAGAATGGGGAAGCCTCCAGTACCAGTAAGGCTTTTTCTCCCACAGGAAGTCTGTGTTTGTAATTTTTTCTTATAAAAACTACTGTGGACTCTTACTTTAAGCACCAAACTGAAATTCAGACTTTTCTCACCATCAGGTAGGTGCTTTGATAAGATTTTCTGAAGTTTGAAGACTGTTCTGATCCAAAGGAGAAACACTATTTTGAAGGCACCTGGAAGAAAGATTGGGAGGAGAAAAGCACCATGTCAGCCTCCTGTCAGTGCCTGTAAACCAAAGATTCTCGCCCCTCACAGCACAGTAGAATCACCTAACGTTGGTCCCACCCAGATGTATTAAATCAGAATCTCTGGGGGGTGGGGCATCAGCATTTTTAAATGGATGGTTTAACTAGATGATTCTAATGCACATTCGAGGTTGAAAACCACTGCTAAAAGCCTACAACACAAGAAAATTAAATCAAAAGCTGTAAAAACCATTTGTTTCATGAAGGAATATCTGAGATAAAACAGGCCTAGTGAAGTTGCTGAGTCACCAAGACAAAAGCGTAACTGAATAGGTTGCATTCTTTCCTACCTTAAGATCTGGAAACCTTGGAAATTCAAAAATAATGAACACATGGCATGAGCATGGGTGTTTTCACAGAAGATAGCTGCAGGTACCTTTAAAGTTGGCTTAAAACTCAACATTCAGAAAACTAAGATCATGGTACCTGGTCCTATCACTTCATGGCAAATAGATGGGGAAACAGTGATAGACTTTATTTTGGGGGGCTCCAAAATCACTGCAGATGGAGACTGCAGCCATGAAATTAAAAGACATTAACTCCTTGAAAGAAAAGTTATGACCAACCTAGACAGCATATTAAAAAGCAGAGACATTACTTTACCAACAAAGGTCCGTCTAGTCAAGGCTATGGTTTTTCCTGTGGTCATGTATGGATGTGAGAATTGGACTCTAAAAAAAGCTGAGCTCTGAAGAATTGATGCTTTTGAACTGTGGTGTTGGAGAAGACCCTTGAGAGTCCCTTGGACTGCGAGGAGATCCAACCAGTCCATCCTAAAGGAAATCAGTCCTGAATATTCATTGGAAGGACTGATGTTGAAGCTGAAACTCCAATACTTTAGCCACCTGATGTGAAGAGCTGACTCATTTGAAAAGACCCTGATGCTGGGAAGGATTGAGGGCAGGAGGAGAAAGGGATGACAGAGGATGAGATGGCTGGATGTCATCACCGACTAAATGGACATGAGTTTGAGTGAACTCCAGGGGTTGGTGATGGACAGGGAGGCTTTATGTGCTGCAGTCCATGGGGTTGCAAAGAGTCGGACATGACTGAGCGACTGAACTGAACTGAACCTGCAGGTAGAGCACTGACAAGCATCCCCTCAGGCAAAGGAGATTGAGAAGCTCATGGAGTGACAGAGGAAAACCAGGAGAGGCAATGTACAGCGACTGAACCTGACACTCTGTTGAGGCACGTAGACAACATTACCACCACCCTCACATTCAGGGAGATTGAAGTCTTAATTGGGTGAAATTTTGCAGGGCTTGGAGGAGATGCTGGTTCAATTTCTGGGTCAGGAAGATTTCCTGGAAAAGGAAATGGCAACCCACTCCACTCTTCTTGTCTGGAATATCCCCATGGACAGAGGAACCTGGCAGGCTACAGTGCATGGAGTTGCAGAGTTGGACATGATTTGGCAACTAAACAACAACAATAAAATTACCACATCCTTAGAGAGAGTGAGGGCGAGTGAATTTGTGCTATCAGTACCTGATGATTCCATGTGTTAAAAATATCTGCGGATGCTTGTATTTTAAGTATTTTTATTTCCTTAACATAATGTTCACTATGTACCAGATAACTAAAATGAAAAAGAAATAAAGGTATCAAAGTTAAGAACTACAAGTAACTATGAAGCTATGGTATAATATGAGGTGTCCACATGAATAGAAAACTAGACGGATGGATGAGTGGGTAGATGAAAAAATACCATAACTTGGGCAAGGACAAGAAGAGTAAACAAGAAGAGCCAATGTCTCCAGTGAAAGCTGTAGAGTAACCAGAAAGCTGATTTTTAAAAAGATAGAGTAATGAGGTATGGAGGACAAGAATTTTTAACACAAGGAGTCTAAACATGTGATCTAAAAGGATTTGGGGTTCCTCTTCAATCTGAGTCAAGTTCTGAGATATACAGTTTAATATCAAAATGTTGGGATTTCTGAGGAATTTCAGTATAAGGAGATAATGGGATTACTTGTATACTACCTATCCTGGAAAGCCCAGGCCATGTCATCACCACATCTCACCAAGGAAAGACACATCTATTTGGATGGGCACACGTGAAGGAGCCACCAATAGCCTCAAAGCATAGCTTGGAGGAAACTCGGAGAAATGAGTGCTGGTAAAGTGTAATAGAGAAAAGGAGGGATTGATAGGCCCAGACAGCGTGAGAACTGAGGGGTTCTGGGAAGGTCCAGAGAGGTGTGAGGGAACAGGAGTATGGAGAGTGAGAATACAGTAAGAGGAAGGAAGCTGTTTCAGCAACACCTACCTCAACATTTTGCTCAAAGTCCACTCCTAAAACACAAAGTATACTACTATCTTTGTACATAGCGATCTCTAGGTTTTAGCTTTGAGACATGTACCAACGTTCTTCACATTATAAACATCTCCTGATGTTATAAAGTTTTCAAAGAAAAGGACTCAACCTTCAGTATCTTTTGCCACACTATCTGCACATGATATCTCTCCAAAAAAATCTTTCCACAAATAAAGGCAAAATAATCTTTTTTGCCTTTATCATTCATCATCCTGCAGTTTGGAAACTTCCTCAGAGGCATTAAATCATGAAGAAAAGTCTCTTTCCAGCGGACTGCTTTGCTCTCCCATGAAACTCTTCTGTTCTTTTAAAAGAATGCTTAAGAACACTTCTGAACCCTTGTTTCAGAATTTTAAAGAAATGTTAAATTTAAGTGACTGAGTCAGCCTAGTGGGTCACCAAACCAAAGTTACAGTAATCTCTTTCTCAGTTATCAGTCTGCCTAAAGATTATTAAGTCCTATACGCAGTCATAATAGCTTCATCTTTAAACACTCAGAAGCACAGTCCACAAATGAAGATGGGAGTTTAACCAATTCCTTCTCCATTCAATCTTTAATCTTTTTTCCCACTGCTTTAGAAGCTGATTTATTTTAAATTCCAATTACTCTAGGAGAAGAATTTTAAAGGAAAAAGAACAAAGATCTTTGCATTAAACCTGCTTTCATACTTTCCCTTTCTCGTTGTCCATGTCTTGCTCTTCCTTTCAAGTGTGGGAAGCCAAGCAGGGCAGCCTCATCCTCACGCAAGCTTTTGGTGACTTCTCCCTCCATTAAACTGAATCACAGGTTATGTTGACCATTCACTTTGTGCTTAACGTGTATCACAATCAGTATTACTGCATAACAAATTACCCCAAAATTCAGTGACTTAAAACAACCTCTTTATTATGCTCTCAGATGATGTAGGTCAAGAATTCAGATGGGACACAACAGGAATAGCTTATCTCTGTTCCACAATATCTGGGTTTCAGCTGGGAATTACTCAGCGGCTAGGGTCTGGAACCATCTGGAGATGACTTCACTCACAGGCCTAGTGATTGATGTTGGCTCTGAGCTGTGACCTCACTGGGACTTAAGCTGGGGTTGTCAACTAAAGAAGCCACTTGACCCTGTCCATGTGGCCTAGGCTTCCAGACAGCATGGAGGCCCCAGGGTAATTAGTCTTATCTGGTAGCTCAGCACTTTAATAGTGAGTGTCTGCACACATTGCCTTTTATGACCCAGGCTTGGTAGCCATGGAGTGGCATCTCCTCTGCATTCTCTTGGTTCCTAGGAAATCCCTAAATTCAAACCAGATTCAAAGAAAGAGACATATTCTCCATCTCTCAGTGAAGGAGTGCCCAAGAATTTGTAGATATGTGTGTTTAAACCACCACAGGGTATTTCCTTGTGTTCCTACATATACTTTTTATGTACATATCCTGACTCTTAAGATTCATGTTGTTCGAAGCTGACAAGGTTGTCAGAAAAGCAAATAAAAATACAGAATTCCCTATTAAATTTGAATTTCAGATTAATCATTTTTAGCATAAATAGATATCTCCAATGCAATATTTAGGGCATACTTACACACACAAAAAAAATTGTTTGTTTATCTGAAATTCAAATTTAATTGAATGACCCACATTTTATCAGATCACCCTACTCAAGCATATATCCTAGTGATATAGGTACCAGAGAGGTTCAATTATGGCTGTTAAAGATTCAAATATGATATCTGATTATATTTCTGAATAACTACGTCAGAAATATGTCAGAGTACTAAACTCAACTCCTTCTATAGGAATCAAAAAGTAAAATCATATATTCTACACCCAAATCTTCAGATTGGATGTTGAAACTAATTATATTAAATCTAAGAGTATAAGATAACCCAGTAGAATTTCTGAGCATCTAAGGAGTGAACACTGGATTGTACTTTTAAAAAGAAAGAAAATAATGCCATGGTAGGGGAGGTTGAAATATTCCCTATATCTTTCATCTGTGATATTAATTTGAAAGGCAATATGGTCAGGTCTAGGCAATGGCACCCCACTCCAGTACTCTTGCCTGGAAAATCCCGTGGACGGAGGAGCCTGGTAGGCTGCAGTTCATGGGGTCGCTAAGAGTCAGGCATGACTGAGTGACTTCACTTTCACTTTTCACTTGCATGCATTGGCGAAGGAAATGGCAACCCACTCCAGTGTTCTTTCCTGGAGAATCCTAGGGACAGAGGAGCCTAGTGGGCTGCCGTCTATGGGGTCACACAGAGTCAGACATGACTGAAGCGACTTAGCAGCAGTAGCAGCAGCAGCATGGTCAGGTCTAAAGATAGGCCAGATCAATGGAAAGAATAAGTTCATGGTCATAACTGAGGTGTACTATGTCTTTCCTTGCTTCTAGAAGTTCTCTCATGTTTCCTATCAGTAAATAGTGGTTAAGGAATATGTAATCGGATTTGCTGATATTCACTCCATGAAAATGGTACCAACTATAATTATGAAAAAGTCAAAGTGTTAGTTGCCCAGTCATGTCCAACTCTTTGCAACCCCATAAGCTGTAGCCCACCAGGCTCTGCTGTCCATGGAATTCTCCAGGCAAGAATACTGGAGTGGCTAGCCATTCCCTTCTCCAGGGGATCTTCCTGATCTGGAGATCAGACCCAGGTCTCTTGCACTGCAGGCAGATTCTCTACCATCTGAGCCACCAGGGAAGCCCGACTGTAACTGTACTGGTCACCAGAGAATGAAAAAGGAGGGATGAATAAAGCTTATTAACAGTTGCAGAGTGTAGGTAAGGTATTCAAGTAAAATGCAAACTGTGAAAATAGCAAAATAGAAAAATAATTTGTCTAAATTAAGTCACAGAAGGTTTATTTTATTCTACAAGATGTTGCTTTAACTTAAATTCATTTTTAAAGATAAACCTCATGCCAATTAGAAATATCATCCAAAAATGTGAATTCCATACCAAGAAAGAGTCAAAGTATTAATAAGATTTAAAATTGCAGCAAATTAAACTCCTAATTTCATAATGTCTGCAATCTTATTTTACTCTGAAATATCTCAAACTACTAATATTTCATTGAATTAAAATAGATATTTTATTAAATAACTTACATATTATTTCTAAAAATGTGAGGCTTTCCTGGTAGCTCAGACATAAAAAATCTGCCTGCAGTGTAGGATACCCAGATTCGATCCCTGGGTTGGGAAGATCCCCTGGAGAAGGAAATGACAAACAACTCCAGTATTCTTGCCTGAAGAATTCCATGGACAGAGGAGTCTAGTCAGCTGCAGTTTATGGAGTCACAAAGAGTCAGACACAACTGAGCGACTAACACTCTCAAAATGTAGCTTTTAGCAAAAATAATTTTTTTTATTATACACTGTTCCTAAACTATAAATTATGGAGAAATTGAAATATAGAATAAGAATTTAAAATTCATATTTGAAAGTGATTCTAATTAAATATTATAATCAAATGTTATCTTAATTTTTTATTTGGAATAATTTTGATTAACTTGTTTCTGTGCTTTAAAACAGATATTTCATTTACATGTAGAAGTGTTTGGATAACCAGTCTAACAATTTCAAAGTGTTATCATATTTTTGAGCCATGATTAAACTAGCAATAGAAAATTGAAGACATTACACAATTAATTTCAAGGGGAAGTTTGCTAATATTTAGAAATTGGTCAGAACAGCAACTGAATGATGTTTATTTTAAACATGTCAATCATTTCATTATCACAGAAGATAGTCATATTCAGGGAAGAGGCAAAAAGGCATTTCCTATGAAGACCCATTTAAAATGACAAAAGTAATCATTTGTTCAGTTCAAGAATATGGAGAACATGAGGAAGTTGAGGGGGAAAAGACATTACATCTTTGTAACTTATCTATTTTATACCCAGCAGTTTGTTTCTCCTAATTCCCTTCACCCTTTTTTGCGCCTACCCCTACCCTTTTCAGGCTTCCTCGGTGGCTCAGAGGGTAACGCATCTGCCTGCAGTGTGGGAGACCCGGGTTCGATCCCTGGGTCAGGAAGATCCCCCGGAGAAGGAAATGGCAACCCAATCCAGTAATCTTGCCTGGAAAATCCCATGGACTGAGAAGCCTGGTAGGCTACTGTCCATGGGGTCACAGAGAGTCGAACGTGGCTGAGCGACTTCACTTTCACTTTCTTTCTACCCTTTTCCCCTCTGGCAACCTGCAGTCTGTTCTCTGTATCTGTGAGTTTCCGCTTTGTTATACTTGTTCAGTTGCTATATTTTTTAGAGTCTAGATATAAGTGAAAACATATCTGTCTTTCTCTGTCTGACTCATTTCTCTAAGCATATTACCCTCCAGGTCCATCCAAGTTGTTGCAAATAGCAAAGTTTCATTCTTTTTTATGGCTTAGTAATATCCATTATATATACCACAATACCACATCTTCTTTATCCATTCATATGTTGATGGACACTTAGGTTCCTTCCATACCTTAGCTATTGTTAGTAATTCTTCTCTGAACATTGGGATGGATATACACCTTTTCAAATTAATGTTTTCATTTTTTTCTAGTAAATACCTGGGTGTGGAATTGCTAGATTAATCTCTAACATAAGAGGCAATAACATAATTGGGGGCGGGGAAAGTCTTTTCAAAACTGGTGCTGGGAAAATTAGACAGCTACATGTAAAAGAATACAATTAAAACACTTTCTCACATCAAATAAAAAATAAAGTGGATTAAAGACCTAATTTTAAGAGTGGAAACCACAGAAATGGAAGAAAACATAGGCAGTGTTCTCTTTGACATCAGTCTTAGAAATACTTTTTCAGATCTGTCTCTCACGCAAGGGAAATAAACACAAAAATAAGCAAAAGGGACCTAATAAAACTTAAAAGCTTTTGTACAGTAAAAATAAAAAACAATAAAATTAAAACACTACCTACTAAAATAAACTGATGGAGCAGTGGGGAAAAAAAAAAAAAAGACTACCTACTGGATGGGAGAGGATATTTATTTGCAAATGGTGTATCTGATTAGGGTTTAATATCCAAAACATACAAAGAATTCATACAAACCAATATCAAAAACCAACAAAGAAGCCAATTAAAAAGTGGATAGAGGAGAGAAGAATAAGATGGCAGAGGAGTAGATGGACGTGGAGTACATCTCTCTCCACAGATACATCAGGAATACACCTTCAGACATAGAAATGCCTGCTGAACACCAGCTGAGAACAGACAGGAGTAGCTGACCAATTGAGAAGAATCTATCAGTTCAGTTCAGTCACTCAGTCATATCCGATTCTTTGTGACCCCATGAATCGCAGCACGCCAGGCCTCCCTGTCCATCACCAACTCCTGGAGTTTACTCAAACTCATGTCCATTGAGTCAGTGATGCCATCCAGCCATCTCATCCTCTGGCGTGCCCTTCTCCTCCTGCCCCCAATCCCTCCCGGCATCAGAGTCTTTTCCAATGAGTCAACTCTTTGTATGAGGTGGTCAAAGTACTGGAGTTTCAGCTTTAGCATCAGTCCTTCCAAAGAACACCCAGGACTGATCTCCTTTAGAATGGACTGGTTGGATCTCCTTGCAGTCCAAGGGACTCTCAAGAGTCTTGTCAAACACCACAGTTCAAAGCATCAATTCTTCTGCACTCAGCTTTCTTCACAGGCCAACTCTCACATCCATATGTGACCACTGGGAAAACCGTAGCCTTGACTAGACTGACCTTTGTTGGCAAAGTAATGTCTCTGCTTTTGAATATGCTATCTAGGTTGGTCATAACTTTCCTTCCAAGGAGTGTCTTTTAGTTTCATGGCTGCAGTTACCATCTGCAGTGATTTTGGAGCCCCAAAAAATAAAGTCTGACACTGTTTCCACTGTCTCCGTCTATTTCCCATGAAGTAATGGGACCAAATACTATGATCTTAGTTTTCTGAATGTTGAGCTTTAAGCCAGCTTTTTCACTCTCTTCTTTCACTTTCATCAAGAGGCTTTTTAGTTCCTCTTCACTTTCTGCCATAAGGGTGGTGTCATCTGCATATCTGAGGTTATTGATATGTCTCCCAGCAATTTTGATTCCAGCTTGTGTTTCTTCCAGCCCAGCATTTCTCATGATGTACTCTGCATAGAAGTTAAATAAGCAGGGTGAAAATATACAGCCTTGATGTACTTCTTTTCCTATTGGGAACCAGTCTGTTGTTCCATGTCCAGTTCTAACTGTTGCTTCCTGACCTGCATATGTTTCTCAAGAGGGAGGTCAGGTGGTCTGGTATTCCCATCTCTTTCAGAATTTTCCACAGTTTATTGTGATTCACACAGTCAAAGGCTTTGGCATAGTCACAAAACTTGGTAATACTACAGAGCTAGGGGGAAAAACAGGAGTGTTAGTAGGACTGGACCTGCCCTCGGCACGTGGTGCAACTGAAGCAGGGAACCAGTCTCCACATCTGGGCAATTGTCTGAGCCAGAGGAGAAACATTTAAGGCTGAGAGTGAAACAGCTGATCTAGGCAGCCTAAGTGGAATGAGCATCAGACAGTCCTTGCCCCAGCCATACATACCCCGGACAGAAATGCTAGTCCTTAGAATGTGCAGTGGCTGGGAGGTAGAGATTAGGGATTGTAGAGCAATCCCTGGGTGAGGGCTGCTGTTGACTGTGGAGAGACAGATTGAGGGGATGTGAGGGAGGAAATTGTGGTGGGAAATGCCAGAGGAGGAAAGCCAGGCAGCCATGGTAGCAAGGCAATACTGCTGAGTCACACGTAGTGGGTGGAGCCATCACCATAGCCTTTCTCTCCCCAAATGCCAGCATGGACAGCTGAACAATAGAGAGGCTGGCAGGTCAAACACCTGATGCACTGAGCCAGGGGGGGCTCTCTATGTGCCTGATGCGCCAAACAACAGAGAAGGACTCCACCCAGGGTGCCCCTTTAAGTGCCTGACGTGCCAGTCTATAGGGTAGGACCCCAGCCGGGGGCGGGGCTGGCGGGGGCGGGGGGGGGTGGGGGGTGGCCTTCTATGTGCCTGATGCATGGAACAACAGAGAAGAACCCTTTAGGCAAGGGAGCCCTCTAAGTGCCTGAACAGGCGGAACTATGGAGAAAGACTGGTCAAAGAGGCCTTCTGATTGCCAGCTACCAGAGGCTTGAAAAAGGACACTAATAGGGCCATAACTCCCGTGATGGAGGCAGTCTAAGTCCCTGCACATTTGATGCCACCAGTGTCCCCACAAACCAAGCAGCTGCGCCAATTCTCACACCCAATTCTCACTGGGGCAGAGCTGCCACAGTCAAAAAAATTCTTGCGTCTATGCACGCGGGGTTGCTTTGGTCATGTCCGACTCTTCACGACCCTGTAGACTGTGGCCTGCCAGGCTTCTCTGTCAGGGAGGGGGGTTCTCCAGGCAAGAATACTGGAGTATATTGGCCAAAACTGGTTGCCATACCCTTCTAGAGCACTATATTTCCTGCTGCCCTAGCCACCACCCCCCAGGAGTACGTGGTGGTGCCAGAACCCCTGTGACCCCAAGCAGCTGCACCACCTCCACACCTGGCCCTCAATGGGGCAAACCTAAGTCCTCCAGGGCAGCCCCAGGAGCAAACCCCAGCAGACAACCCACATGCAGAGGTGGAAATAAAACCACAGTTGAAACCCAAGTGCAGTGTGGCTAAGGAAAAAGACCCAAATCCCTCCCACCAGCTGTACAAGCTGCAGATTAAATCCACACGATCAACTAGGCAGACTCTGTGTCTATGGAATATATAAAAGGCCATTGAGAGCCCCCACAAAAGAAAACGCACTAGTTCTGATACCTGTGGACATTGGAGGCAAGAACACAAAGGAGTAAAACCAGATTAGAATCAGAGCTGCCCCCACCGCAGGTCCAGAGATCAGCACAGTGTTGGAGGGCATCCTACAGAGGTAAGGTGGACTGTGACTCCCAGCAAGAGAAAGGACTCTGACAGCAGTGACTAAATAAACATTTATTATTCTTATGTTTTGACTTGTTCTGTAGATTCTTTTGGATTTTTTTCTTTTTTTTTCCTTTTTTCTCCCCACTGTTGTAGTTATCAATTTTATTGGCACTAAGAAATCCAATTAAGCTTTTCAGCTTTTTTTTTTTTTCTCAGTCACATTTTTTATTGTTGTTATAAACCTCTGCCTCTACATGGGGCTTTCACAGTTCTGTGGAATTTTCCTTTTTTTTCTCTCTCTCTCTTTTTTAATTTTAATTTTTAATCTTTCAAACCTATTATTATTTTTCTACATTTATTCCTTTGTTTTCTTTTCCTACTGTTCTTTTCTCCTTGCAGTTAGTCTTTTACGTATATAAATCTTGTTTCAGATCAGATCAGATCAGTCGCTCAGTCGTGTCCCACTTTTTGCGACCCCATGAATCGCAGCACGCCAGGCCTCCCTGTCCATCACCAACTCCCGGAGCTCACTCAGACTCATGTCCACCAAGTCAGTGATGCCATCCAACCATCTCATCCTCTGTCATCCCCTTCTGCTCCTGCCCCCAATCCCTCCCAGCATCAGAGTCTTTTCCAATGAGTCAACACTTGGCATGAGGTGGCCAAAGTACTGGAATTTCAGCTTTAGCATCATTCCTTCCAAAGAAATCCCAGGGCTGATCTCCTTCAGAATGGACTGGTTGGATCTCCTTGCAGTCCAAGGGACTCTCAAGAGTCTTCTCCAACACCACAGTTCAAAAGCATCAGTTCTTCGGCGCTCAGCCTTCTTCACGGTCCAACTCTCACATCCATACATGACCACAGGAAAAACCATAGCCTTGACTAGACGAACCTTTGTTGGCAAAGTAATGTCTCTGCTTTTGAATATGCTATCTAGGTTGGTCATAACTTTCCTTCCAAGGAATAACTGCCTTTTAATTTCACTGCTGCAGTCACCATCTGCAGTGATTTTGGAACCCAGAAAAATAATGTCTGACACTGTTTCCACTGTTTCCCCATCTATTTCCCATGAAGTGATGGGGCCGGATGCCATGGTCTTCGTTTTCTGAATGTTGAGTTTTAAGCCAACTTTTCACTCTCCACTTTCACTTTCATCAAGAGGCTTTTTAGTTCCTCTTCACTTTCTGCCATAAGGGTGGTGTCATCTGCATATCTGAGGTTATTGATATTTCTCCCAGCAATCTTGATTCCAGCTTGTGTTTCTTCCAGTCCAGCGTTTCTCATGATGTACTCTGCATATAAGTTAAATAAGCAGGGTGACAATATACGGCCTTGACGTGCTGCTTTTCCCATTTGAAACCAGTCTGTTGTTCCATGCCCAGGTCTAACTGTTGCTTCCTGACCTGCATACACATTTCTCAAGAGGCAGATCAGGTGGTCTGTTATTCCCATCTCTTTCAGAATTTTCCACAGTTTATTGTGATCCACACAGTCAAAGGCTTTGGCATAGTCAATAAAGCAGAAACAGATGTTTTTCTGTAACTCTCTTGCTTTTTCCAATGTCCAGCAGATGTTGGCAATTTGATCTCTGGTTCCTCTGCCTTTTCTAAAGCCAGCTTGAACATCAGGAAGTTCACGCTTCACATCTATTTCACTCTGAATATCCATTTTCTTTTTCTTACTCTTCTTTCCTCTCAGTATATTTGTTAGTTTTATTTTCATTGCTTTATCCCCCAATTGGCACCTTGCTTTAGTTTTGTTTTCCAGTTTGTGCTTTTGTTAGCTTTGTTCTGGTAGATGTAATTTTTGGTTTTCTTTGTTTGCCGGGTCAATCTATTGTACTTTATTTTTGTTGGACTCTTCTGATTTTGATTATGGGTGTTTATGTATATGTGTATATTCAGTCACACTTTATACTGTTGTTATAAACCTCTGCCTCTATGTTGGGCTTTGCAATTCTGTGGAACTTTCCTATTTTTTCCCTCTTTCTTTCTTCTTTTTTTTTCCTCTCTTTTTTATGATTTTAATTTTTAATTTTTTTAAACCTACTACATTTTTCTTATGTTTATTCTTTTGTTTGCCTTTCCTACTGTTTTTTCCCCTTGCAGTCGCTCTTAACGTATATAATCTTCTTTTCTACCGCTATTTAAATTTGCATATCTATTCTTCCTTTCTTTCCTTTCTTTCCTTTCCTCTCAACGTATTTGTTAGTTTTGTTTCCATTGCTTTATTCCCCACTTGGCACCCTGCTTTAGTTTTGTTTTCCAGTGTGTGTTTTACTTAGTTTTGTTCTTAGTTTTTATTTCCTTTGTTCATCAGGTCAATCTACTTATTTTTGTTGGACTGTTTTGACTTTGCTCATGGGTGTATATGTGTATGTGTATATTCCATTATTTTAATTGTTATTTGCCTGGTTTTGTAACTGCCATTTGTCTGGGTTCCCCTTTAGTTTCTCATTTTTGGATATTTGCTTTAATCTCAATGCCATAACAAACCACTTGTGAAATGTGCATTCCTGACCAGAGATCAAACTCTGAACCCTTAGAGTGGGAGCACTGACTCCAAGACCCTAGACTACCAGAGAACTAACCCTAGGGAGTATTGAGGGCAGGAGGAAAAGGGGACAACAGAGGATGAGATGGCTGGATGGCATCACCGACTCGATGGAGGTGAGTTTGAGTAAACTCCGGGAGTTAGTGATCATCAGGGAGGCCTGGCGTGCTGCAATTCATGGGGTCACAAAGAGTTGGACATGACTGAGCGACTGAACTGAACTGATGGCTGATTCATGTTCAAGTTTGACTGAAAACAACAAAATTCTGTAAAGCAATTATCCTTCAATAAAAAGTAAATAAATTTTTAAAAAATTGGACAGAGGATCTGAATAGACATTTTTCCAAAGAAGACATACAGATGGCCAATAGGCACATGGTGAGATGCTCAACACCACGAACCATCAGGGAAATGCACATCAGAACTGCAATGAGATATCACCTCACGGTAGTCAAAACGGCTATAATTGGAAAAGACAAGAAATAACAAGTGTTGGCTAGGATCTGGAGAAACGAGAAGCCTATTCCACTGTGGGTGGACCTGTAAATTGGTACAGCCACTATGTTAAACAGTATGAAGATTCCCCCAAAAATTAAAAATATAACTGTCATATGATCTGAGGAAAGTTTTTAAGCCTAAAAGCAGAGTCTGAGGTTATCAACGCCTTTAGAGACAGCCTTTGTCACCTCTGTCCCTCATTGCCGTCACTCATCCCTCCTGGACATACCAACATTCAGGCAGTGAATGTGTGCTCTGCCCCTATAGTGCCCAATTTTCTTTGTGTCTCCCTGGCCCTCCAGTCCCCTGACCTCCATACCTAAAGTGTGCAAAACTGACTCAGCCCACTGCTAATTCCACGTACTGACATTTTAAGGCACTATATAACATAGAAATACTCAGCATCTAAGTCACACAGATCTCCAAACTATTTACCACCTACAGTGTGGGTATGTGGGGAGCTTAGAATTAGGGAAAATCAAGGAAAAATAAACTTGAATAAAAAACTAGGTGAAAGTGATTTCAAAGAAGGGAAACATTCCCCCACAAAAATGTATCAAATTGTAAATTCCAAAAGATTCACCATAAAGTAATGCCATGGCACCATTCACTTCAGTTCAGTTCAGTCGCTCAGTCATGTCCAACTCTTTGTGACCCCATGAATTGCAGCACGCCAGGCCTCCCTGTCCATCACCAGTTCACGGAGTTCACTCAGACTCACGTCCATCAAGTCAGTGATGCCATCCAGCCATCTCATCCTCTGTCGTCCCCTTCTCCTCCTGCCCCCAGTCTCTCCCAGCATCAGAGTCTTTTCCAATGAGTCAACTCTTTGCATGAGGTGGCCAAAGTACTGGAGTTTCAGCTTTAGCATCATTCCTTCCAAAGAAATCCCAGGGCTCATCTCCTTCAGAATGGACTGGTTGGATCTCTTTGCAGTCAAAGGGACTCTCAAGAGTCTTCTCCAACACCACAGTTCAAAAGCATCAATTTTTCAGCGCTCAGCTTTCTTCACAGTCCAACTCTCATATCCATACATGACCACAGGAAAAACCATAGCCTTGACTAGATGGATCTTTGTTGGCAAAGTAATGTCTCTGCTTTTCAGTATGCTATCTAGGTTGGTCATAACTTTCCTTCCAAGGAGTAAGCGTCTTTTAATTTCACGGCTGCAGTCACCATCTGCAGTGATTTTGGACCCCAAAAAAATAAAGTCTGACACTGTTTCCACTGTTTCCCCATCTATTTCCCATGAAGTGATGGGACCAGATGCCATGATCTGTGTTTTCTGAATGTTGAGTTTAAGCCAACTTTTTCACTCTCCTCTCTTACCTTCATCAAGAGGCTTTTTCGTTCCTCTTCACTTTCTGCCATAAGGGTGGTGTCATCTGCATATCTGAGGTTATTGATATTTCTCCCAGCAATCTTGATTCCAGCTTGTGCTTCTTCCAACCCAGGGTTTCTCATGATGTACTCTGCATATAAGTTAAATAGGCAGACTGACAATATACAGCCTTGATGTACTCCTTTTCCTATTTGGAACCAGTCTGTTGTTCCATGGCCAGTTCTAACTGTTGCTTCATGACCTGCGTACAGATTTCTCAAGAGGGAGGTCAGGTGGTCTGGTATTCCCATCTCTTTCAGAATTTTCCACAGTTTATTGTGATCCACACATCAAAGGCTTTGGCATAGTCAATAAAGCAGAAATAGATGTTTTTCTGGAACTCTCTTTCTTTTTCCATGATCCAGTGGATATTGGCAATTTGGTCTCTGGTTCCTCTGCCTTTTCTAAAACCAGCTTGAACATCTGGAAGTTCACGGTTCACGTATTGCTGAAGCCTGGCTTGGAGAATTTTGAGCATTACTTTACTAGCGTGTGAGATGAGTGCAATTGTGCGGTAGTCTGAGCATTCTTTGGCATTGCCTTTCTTTGGGATTGGAATGAAAACTGACCTTTTCCAGTCCTGTGGCCACTGCTGAGTTTTCCAAATTCACTGGCATATTGAGTGCAGCACTTTCACAGCATCATCATTCAGGATTTGAAATAGCTCAGCTGGAATTCCATCACCTTCACTAGCTTTGTTCATAGTGATGCTTTCTAAGGCCCACTTGACTTAGTAGTCCCTTTTTGCTACACTTTTCATTGATCTAATCTTCTCAACCAGTACCAGTGAAGTTGCTCAGTCATGTCCAACTTTGTGATCCCATGGACTATAGCCTACCAGGCTCCTCCATCCATAGAATTTTCCAGGCAAGAGTACTGGAGTGGATTGCCATTTCCTTCTCCAGGGGATCTTCCTGACCAAGGGATTGAACCCAGGTTGCAGGCAGATGCTTTACCGTCTGAGCCACCAGGGAAGCCCTTGGAGAATTCCCTGGACAGGACTGTCCATGGGGTCTCAAAGAGTTGGACATGACTGAGAGACTTTCACTTTCAACTGATACCAGCAGTCAGTAAATTTAAATCTCAATTCATCTTTCATTTTGCTTGATATAGCATTGATTCCAGAACCCTAAGGCTAGTAGACTCTGAAAATTACATAAATTTATTTTTCTACCTTAACCTATGGCCTAAAATAACCCTTAAAAATCTGTCTTATTGTTAAAAATTTCCCCTCCCAAAAAAGTGAGTAGTTCAGTCATGTCCAACTCTTTGCTACCCCATGGACTGTAGCCGCCCCACCCCCCCAGCTCCTCTTTCCATGGGATTCTTCAGGCAAGAATACATTCCCTTCTCCAAGGGATCTTCCCAGGGATCAATCCCAGGTCTGCTGCATTGCAGGCACAGTCTCTCCTCTACCTTACCCATGGCCTAAAATAACCCTAGAAAATCTATTTTGTTGTTAAAGGCTTCCAAAGATGGTGATTTTATACCTTCCCATACTCATTGTTTTTAAATTTAACAATTTACACTGCCATGAGATATGTATTGGGGGAGAATGAGAAAAAAAAAGAAAAATCAAATTTATTTGAAAGCAAAAGAATTCTAAAAGTATAAAAGTACGCAAATATTAAGAATTGTAATACCTGAAACTGATCATTGACTTCAGGCAGCAAAGTTAAATATAAATGAATGATACTGTTTGGCCAAATTACGACTTTACTCAAAACAAGATTGGCTAGGCCTGCTTCTCAGACACTGTCTGTGTCCCACTGACAAAGTCTGAGTCTCAACATCGAACTGTATCAAAGCAACAGCTTATAATAGGACAACAAAGAGTCAACCCACATATACTTTGCTTCACAAAGGACATGAGCCCAGTACTAATTTCAACCAAAATAGATATGTATGTACAGTATTTCAGTATTCAGAGACAACTACAGACTATTTAGTCAGTCTCATCTATAAGAATTCTATGTTCTGAATGAACATGGTTAATATATAAGAATTTAGTCCTTGTGAATTGTATATTATCAGGTTGCTTAGACAGAGACATCAATTTCACATGTATTCAAGATAGGAAAATATTAACAGAAAGGAGGAGTTTGCTATTGCATGTAAAAGTATCTAAAATAATGATCATAGAAACTCTATAAATGTTAGTTCTCTATCTTCCTGATTAACTTATTTTTTCATTTTTGCAGTAGTATTATATGAAAATTTTTTCTTTGCTATTTTTGTAAAGTTACTTTATTATATAGTATTTAAAGTAATTTAGTTTATCTGTTCAGTCTTACCTGAGTGATGCTCCTGTGGTCTTAAACCACAGCAACAAACCCTTATGACTTATCAAACATAAGTATGATATGTGTTGCATAGTTTTCATCTAATGGGATTTTTTAAATAGATAATTCCTACATGACATGTATAGAAAGTCTTCATTAACCAGAATGTTTGGTTAACTAGAATACTCTCTTTTCCTGAACATTCATTTGTAACTGAGTTCAGGATTATGTCATTTTCACTATTTCCAAAACCATGTAGCTATGGCAGATGGTTTGAGAAGGTGTGCAATTGTTACATAAATTTCTTTCCTGTTTCCATGAGAATGAGGTCCAGTGAAAATCTCCAGAATAAAAGCCAGTAGACTGAGGTTCTACTTCCCCTTCAGTGAGTAACTTCAAATCATTTGACCTCCCTAGGTATCAGTTTGGTTCTCTTTAACATAACAGGATCATTCTCCTCCTGCTCCAAGAGCAGCAAGGGATACAAACAAAATATAAGAGTTGGTTACTTGTATATTATATTGTATTGGAAAGTTAAATCTTATGGGGAGTATAAAATTTATAATTTCATTGGAAAGACAAAACTACAACACTTGGAAAAATTCAAAACCAATACAAAACCATATATCATCAGATGCTAAATAAGAAACTTATTTGTTACTAGATGTTGTTGTTCAGTTGCTAAGTCATGACCAACTCTTCATGACCCCATGGACTGTGGCATGCCAGGCTTCCCTGTCCCTCACCATCTCCCAGAGTTTGCCCAGGTTCATGTCCATTGCATCAGTGATGTCATCCAGCCATCTGTCACCCTCTTCTCTTTCTGCCCTCAATTTTCCCAGCATTGGGGTCTTTTCCAATGAGTTGGCTCTTCCCATCAGGTAGCCAAAGTATTGGAGCTTCAGCTTCAGCATCACTCTTTCCAATGAATATTTAGGGTTGATTTCCTTTACTGATAGGTTTGATCTCCTTGCTGTCCAAGGGATTCTCAAGAGCCTTCTCCAGCACCACAGTTTGAAAGTATCAATTCTTCAGCGATCTGCCCTCTTTACAGTCCAGCTCTCACAACTGTATGTGACTACTGATAAGATCACTTCATGGGAAATAGATGGGGAAACAGTGGAAACAGTGTCTGACTTTATTTTTGGGGGGGGCTCCAAAATCACTGCAGATGGTGACTGCAGCCATGAAATTAAAAGACGCTTACTCCTTGGAAGAAAAGTTATGACCAACCTAGATAGCATATTGAAAAGCAGAGACATTACTTTGCCAACAAAGATCAGTCTAGTCAAGGCTATGGTTTTTCCAGTGGTCATGTATGGATGTGAGAGTTGGACTGTGAAGAAAGCTGAGCGCTGAAGAATTGATGCTTTTGAACTGTGGTGTTGGGGAAGACTCTTGAGAGTCCCTTTGACTGCAAAGAGATCCAACCAGTCCATTCTGAAGGAGATGAGCCCTGGGATTTCTTTGGAAGGAATGATGCTTAAGCTGAAACCCAGTACTTTGGCCACCTCATGTGAAGAGTTGACTCATTGGAAAAGACTCTGATGCTGAGAGGGATTGGGGGCAGGAGGAGAAGGGGACAACAGAGGATGAGATGGCTGGATGGCATCACTGACTTGATGGATGTGAGTCTGAGTGAACTCCGGGAGTTGGTGATGGACAGGGAGGCCTGGCTTGCTGCGATTCATAGGGTTGCAAAGAATCGGACATGACTGAGCGACTGAACTGAACTGATAAGATACAGACTTGATTATACGGATCTTTGTCAACAAAGTGATGTCTTTGCTTTTTAACACACTGTCTAGGCTTGTCATAGCTTTCCTGCCAAGAAACAATTGTCTTCTAATTTCATGGCTGCAGTCAACATCCACAGTGATTTTACAGCCCAAGAAGAGGAAATCTGTCACAGCTTCCTCCTTTTCCCCTTCTATTTGCCATCAAGTGATGGGGCCGGATGCCATGATCTTAGTTTTTTTTAATATTTAGTTTTAAGCCAATTTTTTCGCCCTCCTCCTTCACCCTCATCAAGAGGTTCTTTAGTTCCTCTTTGCTTTCTGCCAGTAGAGTGGTATCATCTGCATATCTGAGTTGTTGATATTTCTCCCGGTAATCTTGATTCCAGCTGGTAACTCATCCAGCCCAGCATTTTTCATGATGTGCTCTGTGTATAAGTTAAATAAACATGGTGACAATAATATACTTAGTAGATTAAGAATATCAAATAAATTAACTTCATCAGTCAGATCAGATCAGATCAGATCAGTCGCTCGGTTGTGTCTGACTCTTTGCGTAGCCTTATTAATGAAATAAGCCATGAACAATATTGAACAAATTATTGAATTTTAAGAAGTCCTAGTTTCTCAGCCATTAAATGAAAGTTAAAATGGCACTTATTTCATTGGGACATTACAAAAATTAAATAAATCATGTATTAATTAAACAACTTGGCACAGCAGCTAGGTTTTGATTATTTAATCTTAGAATATCTTATGGGGTATCTACTCATTTACCAATGAGATAACTGGAGCTTAAAGGATTAACTAACCTGCCCCAGGAAGTAAGAGGCAGCAGCCAGAGGATTAGGTAAACTCAATCAAATTGCATAGCACAAACACAGATGACCTCTGATAGTTAATGACCACTCTAAGGATAAAGAAACATACAGAAAACCAGCTTAGCAATAGTAGAGTAACACCTCATGAGAACTGGCATGTCTCTTTGGATATCTCAGCAACTCCAGTAGAAAAGCATTCTCTTGACTCAGCATCTCTGTTTACGATTCTTCTCCTGGGACTGCACCTTTGTCTACACCCACTACAAGAGGCAACTTTTTCTTTTATTCTGACACTTCAGCAGAGAGCACCATGTTCCTGAGAGTTTCTTTACCACACAGAATTCTCCCAGTTACTTCCAGTAGTGAGTGGTTCCCAATTTTGACCACAAATTGGAATCACCCGGAGTACTTTAAAATCATACAAATTCTTGACCTGCAACAAACAAATTAAATCAAAATCTCTAGATCAGAGGATACAGACTTAAACATCATCAATGTTAAGTACTCCTTAGTAAGCCCAATGTGTAGCCAGAGTTGAAATCTAGCAAATCTCAGTGGATATGAACTCTGATCCAATGAGAGACACATTATGTCAGACTTACCCTGAAGGAAATACGGCTGGAATTTTAGCTTTCTGGTGTACAATAAGGGATTAACCTTGCCCAAATTGATAGGTAACTTCAATGTCTTTGAAATGTCCTGTCTGGGTTGGGAAGATCCTCTGGAGAAGGAAATGACAACCCACTCCAGTATTCTCACCTACAGAATCCCATGGACAGAGGAGCCTGGCAGACTACAGTCCATAGGGCTACAAAGTGTCAGAAACAACTGAAGTGACTTGGCAAGCATGTATGAGTATCAACAATAAACATGAATATAATGGCTTTGATGAGTTTTATGTCTTTAGAGTAAGTTATTAAACCTGAGAGTGGCATCAATTTGCAATTGACATCAGAAATGAGAGTGATCTTGGAATTTCAGGTACTTTTCATGTGGCTATTCAGTCAGTAAACCCAGCTCAGATCATCTCCTCTGTGAAGAACCAAATGGTCCCCATCCTGAGTAATTCTCTTTTTGAGTTGCAGCAGCATCCTTTCCCACATCTCCATGTCTTTACATCAGCTTTTCCTTTTCTGGAAATGTCTTTACTCATATTCATCATCAACTCAATCCTTCTCATTTTTTAAATTGTCTCAAGTGTCATTTGCTTCCAGAAACCTACACACTTCATCTATAGTATATGTTTGCCCTTCATATTCTCATAGGACTTTGTACTTACATCTAAAGTACCTTTTCCAGATTGCAAACTCACATCTGAAGCTTGTTATTTTCAGTTCCTTTCAACCTCAAATATCCTTGATAGGAAGTTGACCAAGATCCAATATTAGCAGCAGAGAAACTTCAATATTTTACACTCATCTTGCTTGCTTTGCTTTCCTAGTTCTCCTGTTCTCCCTCTCTAAGGTCATGGATATTGTGTTATTATGTTTCACTTTAGGACAGGGGAAAAACAGGGGAAAGACCACAAAATAACAAACTGATTCCAAGTAAAAGTTGAAAGAGTGGTGAGGAAGGCAAGCAGTATACAATAAGAGTCTAAGAGAAATGGTCAAAAAACTATAGTAAGAATTATTATAAAAATTAGGATTCTGTTTGCAAAAAAAATGAGTAGATATAAATGAGAATTTAATAAAGATAGAAATAATTGAAAGTTTTCTCTGCATGTTGACAATAGGTTAACTGCTTTAAAAGGTGGTATGTATTATATTTCTCTTCCATGTTTTTCTATATATACAGCTATTTCCAGGAACATGAGTCAGTAACAGTAGGATTCAAGTGAAAAATTATCTGTTTACAGATTTTGAGTTTGAGGAGGCAGGGACTTTTATCTCTATGTCCCTGGCACAAAGCACAGGCCTGGATTGTGTCTGTTAAATAAATGAATGCCCTACAAAAAGAAGATAAACCTTAGAGAAAGACAATCCCTCTTCTGACACCATCTTAGAATTACAGCACCATTGAAACTGGCCAGAACAAGGAGGCATTATCTAGGGCAGTGACTCCCAAATTCCAGGCGTTGGTCCAGTGCCACTCAGTACTGAAGTTGTCACTGATTTCTCTGCAATTCAAATACAAAAAGATACTATAACAAGTTTATCCAAATCTAAATTAATTCTACATTCTTAATTTATGTAGTTATGTTTTCCTTATTTATTACCTCTAATGGAAATGTGCATTTATTCAATACGATAAAAATGGATGGTAATCAGTTTGTTTTATTAACATGCTTACTTGGCCAGATAGAAAATTATAACACTATGATAATTCCCCCAAATTAAGGGGGAAATATTACTGATGTGTGAAATTCTAAAGTGTGGGAATGTCCAGAAAGTGTTACAGATGCCTCAGAAAATAAGAAAGGGCAAGTTCTGAGAATACACTGTGTGATTCACACAAGCAGAGGAATGTACAACTACACAAACCCCTCAGTAACCAGAAGAACAGAGTCATATGATCAAGCCAAAGTGACAAAGGGAAATGGTGCAGATTTTTTCAGAACTGCACATAGAATGGATACCTGCATTAAAAAAGCAAATTATTTTCAAAGAAGTTTTTGACATTGGGAAATACTCTTTGTGATACACTGAGATCTAAGATTTTACATTATTGTAAATCACCTTTTACAAAAAATATTTTTGTTTTATTGAAATCTGATACATTACATTTATATGATACTTCAGAAGAAATTCATACCACTGGGCTTTCACACAAGAAGATCTGCTGGGATTTTTAATTAGAATTAAGCCAAGTGCAGGATCTCATAAAATAAATAAAAGATTGATAATTTATTAAATGTATTTATTTATTCAGTAAATAGGAATTGAATGAGTCTGCATCTCTAAGAATGTAATTACTGATACACTTCTGTATTAATTTGAGTTTTAATTATTTGATTTTTTAATGATTTCTCAATAGTTGTTCAATCTTTTTTTATTGCTTTAGACATATGATCTTGGAGAGACACAAGCATTCTTAGTGATATAAGCAGTCTTAGTGATGATTTCTCAATAGTCGTTCAATTTTTTTATTGCTTTAAACATATGATCTTGGAGAGACACAAGCATTCTTAGTGATATAAGCAGTCTTAGTGATTGATACAAGAATCATCTGCTCAGGGCTCTACATGCCCTGTCTACCCAGATGCATCAAGCAGCCATTCCTTCTCTGCAATTTTGCGATGTCTGAAAACTCTGTGTCTGAAAATTGGATGCCGATCCCTTCCTGTCTTTTATAAACCTCTCATACCTTTTTACCTCTTCAGGATTCTATCTCAGAAGCAGGGCCACACATTCCTCTGTCTGTGGTCCCAAATCCATCAGCTCCTTAAAACCTGGGAGAACATGTGGTTACCTCCAGTTGAACCCCATCCTCCAATCGCTTTCTCTATCAAATGCTTTTGTTTCAAGAGCATTTAATATAATTTCTTTAGTGGGGCTGAGCTTTTTAAAACACAAAAAGCAGAGACAAAAGTTCTGCTTGTTTGTTTTACTTTCCAACCTATCATTCTCTCCTAAGGGGAAATATCAATTTTTTTAAATTATACTTGGTGATTATCTATGTGCATCAAGTATTTTTCAAATATTTAAAACAACTTTTCGTTCAATTGTTGTTTCTCTCTCCCTTTGAGGGTGTTGTGATAATTTTGGTCTCCAACAGGAATTTTAAAAGCTTGGCTTTTGTGTGAATACAGCAAGATGTTTGCTGTTTTTTATCAACATTATAAGATTCCTAAGGATTTCAAAGAATTTAACTTCTACATAATTAAGTTATGATAGGTAGATAAGCATACAGCAATATATCCTGAAGAAAAACGAGATTTCTGATTTAGTCTGAAATTTACAGGATATGAATTATAATTCATACATAGTCTTATGGTTTCCTAATTTATAATTCATTTACTTAATAATGGAAATAGCCTCAGGATATAATTTTCATGACTTTGGAGAATGAGATTTGGAAATCTAATTATGGTTTCATTTATAGACTATTGAATATCATAGCCTAGTTAGCCCATTTCCAGATATGCAAATGCTCTAGCTTATATAAAAAACTGAGGAATAATTATGTTTTAAATATTTTTACTTGTAAAGAGAATAGATTGAAAATAAAAGAGGTTTTTAGTATAAGACAGAATTACTATCTAAAATTATAAAGCAAGCAATTATTTTGAAATGTTTTAATCCCAGTGATTCTCAATCCTAGATACATCTTAGAAACATCTAGAAAGATTATTTTTAAACACTCATGTCTTGAATCTACCTGTAGAGATTATGACTCAATTGATCTAGAATAAAACATTTTTTTCAAAACCACTTGAGATGATTTAAAATGTGAAGCTAGGGTTGAATGTGCTGGATCTAAGTAGGTCAAGGAGCAAATAAACACAAGAAGGAAAACTGTACCATGATAATTTCCCATATAAATAAGATAAACTATCCTGAACTAAGTTCTTACCAAGAGAACCAGTCTTTCACAATTTAAAAATAAATATTCTGCAAAGCTCTATAGAAATGACAGAAATGACTGCATATTATTTTTAGGAATCAGTCCATACCATCCCACATCCAAGCCACCAATATCCCTTCCCTGGTGAGTAGAAAGCAAAGGCATTGACAAGGGCTTGGGCCTCTTGGAAGGCTGAGCTAGACTTAATGGAATACAAGGCTGGCCCAGAGACTAGGGACTCTGAGAGTCTGGTAAAGCCAGATGTAAGACTAGATCCAATATGAGAAGAAAACTGGGACCAGAAACAAAGGGTCAACAACAAAAATAGACAAATCGGAGGAAATTATTCAAAATGGAGTTTCAAACAGCAACACTCAGTGGAAGTAAGCGTTTTAGTAACAGCAGAGACTCTGTGAGTATGGAGCACAGTTAGAACAACAATCAAAACATGATGTGACCTTATAATAAATGGTCCTCAATGAGATTAATATTAGTATAATGAAGTGTTATGCTTAAATCTACACTGACCTACTGTTTGCAGAAATTGGACAGCAAGTCTGGCATTTTCTAGCGCATGAATTGATATCCATGAAAGTTCTGGGATCTGAGGAGAAGGAGGAGGACAAGACTTAAATATGTAGGCGTATGCATGCATGGAACTGGGAATTTAGTGAGAGCAGAAATGAGGAGTTGATAGCATAGTAACTATCCAGCATGTGCAGACATTTGGGAGCAGACAGACCTAGTACACTTCTCTAGCAATGCTTAAGTTGCATTTCAGGCACAAGAAGTCTCAAGGAGACTAGTATCAGGCCTAAGAGATAGAAAACAACCCCAAATTAAAGTAGGCAACGTCTTACCTGGTCTTCCACAGACTAGGGTTAAGCCCTCGGGTTTAGGATTATCACCAGGACTTCTGGTAAGGACTTAGGACTTCTATTACATAGAATAGATATAAGCAAGAGGCCACAGAGGCTCCCTGAACACCTGTGAGACAATCTTCAGGAGATAGGTGAATATACATGGAAAGTCTTGGGGACTGAGAGTCTTGCATGAGCAGGCTGTAGATTAAAAAACCCTTTTTATTTGGATATCAATACCAATGATTTTATTTGTGCCCGCAGGCTGCAGCCTGAGCTATTTGAATTACATTATTATTCAGAAAAACACTGTTTTATATAATTTCTATAAAATCATCTCACTTGGATCTCATACAAACCCTGTAAGTGATGACACAGGTTTTATTGCCCTTTTAGAGTGAAGTTCAAAAAAGATGAAAATGTACTCAATCTCACCCATTATGAAATTAGCTTTAGGTTTCCTGATTTTAAATAATAATAAGCTTGCTACATGCTCAAGGCCCATGTGAAGGCCTCTACTCATGAATGCAGCAATTTATTGAAGAGATCTCTACTCAAAAGAAAAAACAGAAGCCACAGTATTTGTTACCCAATAATTAAATGCTCTGTACCAATGCACTGGGAAACATTTGTCAATAACACTAAATCCTAAGAATTTATAAAATGACTCTTCATATTGATATCATGGATCCAATGGGCACTCTTTTCAATAGAACTTTTTAAAGGTCATAGAAACCTTTCCCTTGTTGCCAGTCCTCACACCAGCCTCAAATGAAAACTGAGAGAATGATAGGAAATCATGTTCCTAACAACCATGTGTAATATAATTTTTTTCTGCTGTCTTAACCCAGTTTTAAAACCTTGTCTAAAGGTGGTTAGTTTCTTTTCTTCAGCAGCTGATTGAGTCCACACCAAAACCACATCCCTTATCAGGCTCTCTCAGACTCTGGGTCTCTATGCTTCTGAGCTATTTGCCCCAAGGCCAAGTGTCAAACATCTAAGGACAGCCTCTGTGCCCCAGAACCTGCAAAATTATTCAAACAAGCCAATCCACAGGAGGCCCACACAATTTAGCTAAACTCATCCTTCTTGCCATTCATAAACTGCCTCCTGTTATACCACTACCACAGCCCCCACTACTACTACACAGCTTGTAGTCACCCTTCTCTGGGTGCAACCCTCTGCCTAGTCCTGAGTGATAGTCTTCTCTCATTTGGAGTTGTAAGTAACCAAGAGCTGTACCTTTCAACTACTTCATCTATCCCAGTATCATTGTGTTGTGTTCTTCTTAAAAAAAAATAAAAATAAAACTTTACATCTGTTATAGACTGAATATTTGTGTCCCCCTCCCAAATTCATATGCTGAAGCACTAACCCTCAGTGTGACAGTATTAAGAGAGGGGACCTTTAGAAGGTAACTAGTTGTAAGTGAGGTAATAGGGTGGATCCTCCATGGCGGGATTAGTGCCTTTAGGAGAAGAGGAAGAAAAAGAGCTTCCTCTCTTCACCTTGCGAGGGTGCAGCAAGAAGGTGGCTATCAGCGAGCAAGGAAAACAGTCTTCACCAGAACCCAGTCATACTGGCACCCTGATCTCAAACATCCAGCCTCCAAAACTATGAGAAATAAACACAAAGCTATATTATTAAAGCAACTCAAGTGGGATTAAAGAAAAACCTTATAAAAACATTACAGAAGAAAAGGCAAGATGAGATAGTCCTCCTGGAATATAAGATGCTCTAGTGCTCTGACTCGATGCAGGTAAAGTTGATTAGAGAGTTAGGTAGCTGGCTTGCCTCAGTTTTGTTATTGTGCTTATTCATTCAGTCATGTGTGATTCTTTGTGATCCCATGGACTGTAGCCTGTCAGGGTCCTCTGTCCATGGGATTCTCCAGGCAAGAATACTGGAGTAGGTTGCTATTCTCTTCTCCAGGGGATCTTTCTGACCTGGGGATCAAACCTGGGTCTCCTGAATTGCAGGCAGATTCTTTACCATCTGAGCCACCAGGGAAGCCTTAATATTATTTCCAAATATCTGTTGCCTCCGATGGACTTTTTTAAAAACTTTTTGTTTTACATTGTAGTATAGCCCTCTGGATTTTTGATAGGTGAGACTGAGTTTGGGGCAGCTGCCTAAGTGTAAGAGCACTATTGTGAAAAGTGCTGTCTCTATTTTAAGGTGCAAGATACAGGTGAGCCCAATTTTCATTAGGTTGGGGAAATAATCCTTAGCTGACTGGCTGGATATAGGTCCATCTCACCAGTTCTGCTGCTGCTGCTGCTGCTAAGTCACTTCAGTCATGTCCAACCCTGTGCGACCCCATAGACTGCAGCTCACCAGGCTTCTCTGTCCCTGGGATTCTCCAGGCAAGAATACTAGAGTGGGTTGCCATTTCCTTCTCCAATGCATGAATGCATGCTAAATCACTTCAGTCGTGTCTGACTCTGTGTGACCCTATGGACAGCAGCCCACCAGACTCCTCTATCCACGGGATTCTCTAGGCAAGAATACTGGAGAGGGTTGCCATTTCCTTCTCCACTCACCAGTTCTGAGTGAGGCTAAATCTTTCAGATTTTATTTATTTCTTTAATTTTATTTTTAAACTTTACAATGTTGTATTAGTTTTGCCAAATATCGAAATGAATCCGCCACAGGTATACCTGCGTTCCCCATCCTGAACCCTCCTCCCTCCTCCCTCCCCATACCCTCCCTCTGGGTCGTCCCAGTGCACCAGCCCCAAGCATCCAGTATCGTGCATAGAACCTGGACTGGCGACTCGTTTCATACATGATATTATACATGTTTCAATGTAAAACTTGAAACTGTAAGATCAGTTTATGTTGCTTTCAACTTTTTGATATCATATAATATCATAAAGCCAAGGTGTATTTCTGAGGGCCCCAGGGCTAAATGGTCAAGGCATCATATACTCTAACCCAGAAGAAAAGAAACCCAAGCATTTATGTTTACTAATAAGGAAACCCTTCCTCAGAGACAACAATGTGTGCCATAGCACCAGCATCTATTACTGCCTGTGTGTGAGAAAATCAAAAAAGGAAACAGGGAATTAAGAAGATTTATAAGGGTAGAATTCCAGCAGTTCTTAAGATCAGAGACAAAGGCAGAGAGAAAGAAAAGGTACTCCTACAATAGTAAATATAACACTGACAAAGCACAAATGGGTAACTGATCCTGCTGATCTCATCTCTGCCCTTGACATCTGTAGGGTATCTGAATATGGGAGGTATGTAAAGTGACTGCAAAGTAGACTCCAGCTTGAAGCTATATCTGACATGCTGTCACTGATTTCTGAAGAGAAAAAGAAAACTTAGACACCAGCTTGCTTCAGGTCACTTTGAAACAGGAAATTATATAAATTCTTAGAGTTCTAGTTAAAGTGTTTTATTGATGAAAACTAAGTTAGCACCGTAAAATTCAACTTCAGCAAAAGCTTATAGAAAAGTGTTCAGATCTACAAGCTAACAATGGAAGCAAAAGACACCTAAATATGCTTTTAATACTAAGGTGTGAAAAAACATGGTAACTGACTTTATCTGGAGAATGCTAATAGATATCATATAAAAATTTAGCAGCAACCTATAGATCCCATAAGAAAAATGTGTCCAGTAAACGAAAGACTTTGAGCAAAGAAATAGTCAAGTAAAAGAGGAAATTACCTTCATTTTTAAAAATACTATCTCGTTAAAGAAATTAAATCACTTTTCAGTGCATTTGAAATTGCCATAACAGGTAGTTCATTTAAATTTATTTACAAGTTAGATTAGCATTCATTTTATCTAAGGTAAAACATTGCTAACACAGAGTATTATAATTACATCTATTTTCCGTGCTTAGCTAAAAAAAGTTTCCCAAGCAGTTGCAGCTGACAATTAAAATTAATTCAAAATTTTGTTATACTATTTTCACCTTATGCTTTTCTACAAAAAATAAAAGTAAAATATATGTTTAGAGGAGTTTGCTTAGTTAACCTGAAAATGGAACCCTGGTACCATAAAACCACTGAGGAAATTGCTCTCAGAAACTGTCTAACTTATCGTTGTTCATTCACTAACTTGTGTCCAGCTCATTGTGACCTCATGAACTACAGCACATCAGGCTTCTCTGTCCTTCACTATCTCCCAGAGTTTGCTCAAATTCATGTGCATTGAGTTGGTGATGCCATCCAACCATCTCATCCTCCATCAACCCTGCCCTCAATCTTTCCCAGCAGGGTCTTTTCCAGTGAATAGGTTCTTCCCATCAGGTGGTCAAAGTATTGGAGCTTCAGTTTCAGCATCAGTCCTTCCAATGAATATTCAGGGTTGACTTCCTTTAGGATTGACTGGCTTGATCTCCTTGCACTCCATGGAACACTCAAGAGTCTTCTCCAGCACCACAGTTTGAAAGCATCTCTTCTTCAGCACTCAGCTTGCTTTATGGTTCAACTCACACATCCATACATGACTACTGGGAAAACCATAGCTTTGAAAATATTTACATTTGTCTGCAAAGTGATGTCTCTGCTTTTTAATATGCTGTCTAGGTTTGTCATAGCTTTTCTTCCAGGAGCAAGCATCTTTTAATTTCATGGCTGCAGTCACCATCTGCAGTGATTTTGGAGCCCAAGAAAATAAAATCTGCCACTGTTTCCAATGAAGTGATGGGACTGGATGCCATGAGCTTAGCTTTTTGAATGTCGAGTTTTAAGCCAGCTTTTTCACTCTGCTCTATAACCCTCATCAAGAAACTCTTTAGTTCCTTGTCACTTTCTGCCATTAGTGTGGTATCATCTGCATATCTGAGGTTGCTGATATTTCTCCTGGCAATCTTGATTCATGCTTGTGATTCATTCAGTCTGGCATTTTGCATGATGTACTCAGCATATAAATTAAATAAGCAGGGTGACAATATACAGCCTTGACATACTCCTTTCCCAATTTTGAACCAGTCTGTTGTTCATGTCCAGTTCTAACTATTGCTTCTGGACCTGCATACAGGTTTCTCAGGAGGCAGGTCAGGAGGTCTGGTATTTCCATCACTTTATGAATTTTCCACAGTTTATTGTGATCCACACAGTCAAAGGTTTGGTGTAATAAATGAAGCAGAAGTAGATGTTTTTATAGAATTGCATCACTTTTTCTATGATCTAGTGGATATTGGCAATTTGATCTCTGGTTCCTCTGCCTTTTCTAAATCCGGCTTGTACATCTGGAAGTTCTCAGTTCACATACTATTGAAACCTGTCTTCAAGGACTTTGAGCATTACCTTGCTAGTATGTGAAATGAGTGCAATTTTATGATAGTTTGAACATTCTTTGGCATTGCCCTTCTTTGGGATTGGAATAAAAACTGACTTTTTCCAGTCATGTGGTCACTGCTGCATTTTCAAAATTTGCTGGCTTATTTAGTGCAGCATTTTCACAACATCATCTTTTAGGATATGAAATAGCTCATCTGGAATTCCATCATCTCCACTAGCTTTGTTCATAGAAATTATTCCTAAGGCCCACTTGACTTCACACTCCAGGACATCTGGCTCTAGCTGAGTGAACACATCATCATGGTTATCCGGATCATTAAGAACTTTTTGGTATAGTTCTGTATGTTCTTGCCACTTCTTAATCTCTTCTGCTTCTGTTAGGTCCTTGCCATTTCTATCCTTTATTGTGCCCATCTTTGCATGAAATGTTCCCTTGGTATCTCTAATTTTCTTGAAGAACTCTCCAGTCTTTCCCATTCTCCTGTATTTCCTTGCATTGATCACTTAGGAAGGCTTTCTTATCTCTCCTTACTATTATTCTCTGGAACTCAGCATTCAGTTGGGCCTATCTTTGCCTTTCACCTCTCTTCTTTACTCAGCTATTTGTAAGAACTCCTCAGCCAATGATTTTGCCTTCTTGTATTTCTTTTTCTTTCAGGTGGTTTTGGTCACTGCCTCCTATACAATGTTATGAACCTCTGCCCATAGTTCTTCAGATACTCTGTCTACTAGATCTAATCTTTTCAATATATTCATCATCTCTACTGTATAATCATAAGGAATTTGATTTAGGTCATACCCGATTGGCTTAGTGGTTTTCCCTACTTTCTTCAATTTAATCCTGAATTTTGCAATAAGAAACTCATGATCTGAACCACAGTCACCTCCAGATCTTGTTTTTCCTGACTATATAGAGCTTCTCCATTTTTGGCTGCAAAGAACATAGTCAATCTGATTTCACCATTGACCATCTGGTGATGTTTATGTGTAGAATTGTCTCTTGTATTGTTGGAAAACAGTGTTTGCTATGACCAGTGTGTTCTCTTGGCAAAACTCTGTTAGCCTTTGCCCTGCTTCATTTTGTACTCGAAGGTCAAACTTGCCTGTTACTCCGGGTATCTCTTGACTTTCTACTTTTGTATTTCAATCCCTTAGAAGGTCTTGTATGTCTTCTCAGCACCATTCAACTTTAGCTTCTTCAGCATTAATGGTTAGGGTATAGACTTGGATTACTGTAATGCGGAATGGTTCACCTTGGAAGCAAACCGAGATCATTGTGTTGTTTTTGAGACTGCATCCAAATACTGCATTTTGGACTCTTATTGACTACGAGGGCTACTCCATTTCTTCCAAGGAATTCTTGCCCACAGTAGTAGTTATAATGGTCATCTGAGTTAAATTCACCCATTCCCTTCTATTTTAGTTCACTGATTTCTAAGATGTTGATGTTCACTCTCGCCATCTCCTGCTTGACCACATCCAATTTACCTTGATTCATGGATCTAACATTCCAGGTTCCTATGCAATATTGTTCTTTACAGCATTGGACTTTACTTTCACAACCAGACATGTCCACTGCTGAGCATCATTTCTGCTTTGGCCTAACCTCTTCTAAATCTGACTAGGAAATAGAAGAAAGTGATGCAGGCAATGTCCAAGAGGGAGGAGATAACCCATTGGATTTTAAGGGCCTCCAGCAGGAAGCTAAAGAGAGTCTTCCCAAGGAGAAAATTTCCCCTGGAAATTTTCACCAAATCTTAGTTGAATGTATTTTCACATTTTCAAGTTTTTGATATTGGCATATGTCTCATAATTGATGGTGTTTGAAAATCTCAGCTTAACTAAAATTCTCTTTTCTTTCATTGTTATACATAAAATAATGGGTCTCTGGAAATTGAGAATTTTTGAATGGATGAAATTTATACTGGATTGAAACATGAAAGAAAACAATAAAGCACATTCTTCATGAAGAAGCCAAAGAAGCACATGTTACCATATGTCATATTAATGGTCTGCAAAGAACACAAGGAAATGTACAACACTAACGATCTGACACATGGCAATCTTTTTTTTTTAAGGTCTTTGTTTTCACATTTTATTTCTTATATATATGTATGGTCACATGAATCTTGATAGTTTCTGTTTTCCATTAGTTTTTTGGTCTTTTTGAAATATTGTTTCTTTTCATTATTTGCTGGGCTTTCTATAACAAAACACACTTTTAATCTTCATCTCCCCACTGCTCCCAGTGATCCATGACCTTATAATAATCTGTGTTAGAATGTTAGTGAAACTTATGTCTTTCTGCTAACCAATAGAATATGGCAAAAGTGATTGCATGGGTTGTTTCTCATGACTATATTCCATTTTATAAAACATCTTAGCTGATTTAGCAACAGGAGCCTCTCCTACGGGCCTTGAAGGATCAAACAGCTGTGTTTTGAACTGTCTATGAAAAAGGATGTGATGAGGAATTGCAGGTGGCCTCAAGGACATCAAGGTGGCCTCCAGACAACAGCCACAGAGAAGCCAAGGCCTGCAATTATGCAGTTGCAAGGAAGTAAATTCTGTCAGCAATCGTGTGAGCTTAGAAAAGCATCATGAGCTCCAGAAATGACATCAGTCCTGCCAACACCTTGCTTGCAGCCCTATAAGACCCTGAGCAGAGTTTTCAGCTTAGCAGATGTGACTCCTAACACACAAAAACTGTGAGAAAATAGTTGTATGATGTTTTAAGTTTCTATGTTTGACTCTTTTGCGGCCCCATGGACTGTAACCCTACAGGCTCCTCTCCATGGAATTTCCCAGGCAAGAATACTTAACTGGGTTGCCATTTCTTTCTCCAGGGGATCTTCCCTACCCACGGATCAAATCCACCTCTCCTGTGTCTCCTGCATTGGCAGGCAGATTCTTTACTGCTGAGCCACGAGGGAAGTTAATTTGTTACACAACAACAAAAAGCTAACACATTACCTTTCTCCTTTCTCTACTCCTCTTACTGCAGCATCACCAGCACCAGCACCACCTGGGTACCCAGGTGCCAAAGTTTCTCAGATTATAAAACTATAAGTATTTCCACAATGCATATATATGTTTATAGTGAGGGATTTTACTGATATTTCAAAGTTAGAATATTATGCAGTATTGTCAGTATTCTGCTTTTCTCACTCAACAATACCTCATGGAAATCCTTCCAAGTATCCTGCTGCTGCTGCTGCTAAGTCGCTTCAGTCGTGTCTGACTCTGTGCGACCCCAGAGACGGCAGCCCACCAGGCTCCCCCGTCCCTGGGATTCTCCAGGCAAGAACACTGGAGTGGGTGGCTATTTCCTTCTCCAGTATCCTAGAATGATTCTAATACAGTCTTTTTAATGACTACAAAATAATTCATGGTATTAATGTGCTATGATGAGTGTTCATTTTTCTTTCCAGTTCTTTGCCACTATGAATAATGTTACAACCAATATTCTGTACACAGAATATTCTGTATACAGAATCTTCATGAGTGCTATTATTTCTACCAGCTAGATTCCTAACAGAGGGACTGCAAGATCAAAGTCGACTATGCATTTGTTTCTTTAAATAGACTACCACATTTATTTCCAAAAAGGATGCAGTAATTTACGTTTTTGTTAGTAACATCTGCAAATACTCTCACATCTCCATTTCTGGACAGAAAGTGGTGTTTTTCTTCTTTTTGATTTTGGCCAGTGTGACAGGTATACAGATATTAGTTTACTTAACTTTTGTTTGTCTAAAAGGAGGTTGAGATTTTTGGATTAGTTACTTTCTGATTTGCCTAGTTATTATCCTTTGCCCATTTTCTCTTGGAATATCTCCTTGTCAATTCTAAGAACTCTTTATATATTATAAATATTAATCTTCTATCTGCATTCTACATACAAATATCTTTTCAAAATATATTACTTTTTCTACGTACTTTTTAAAAATTTAAAGCTCTCCTTCACCTCCCTCACTCAGTTTATACCCATGGTCTTCTAGATTTTCTTATATGTGTTTGTTACTGTGTTTTTGTTAAATTTAATTTTTAATCCATCCAAATTTGTCTATATGGTGTGAGGTACTGGTAAAATTTTATGTACTTCCTGATGGGTAGCCAATCAGGAAGTAAATCATGTTAGCATTTTATGCTGCAAAAAAACACTTTCCCAATGAGCTAAAATATCACCTTTGCCATATGTTAAATTCTCATTCTCACCAAATCTATTTTCAGATTTTGGATTCTTTTCCACTGGTCTGTTCTGATGCCAATGCCATATTGATTCAAATACAGTAAATTGCTGCATGTTCTCATCTAGCAGAGCAAGTTTTCCTTCTCTAGTCCTCTTTTCCAAAAATACCTTACCTTACCACATGCATTTTTACCTTCATAAAAATGTTTAAAACACTTCAACAGACTGAAAAAAATAGTGTGTGAGTTCTGATTAAAAATTAATTTTGCTTCTATATTAACATTTAGAAGGTTCACATTTTAATGTTATTTTTTTATCCAAACTTTCAATTCTCCTTTTCCTCTCCATTTTCTCCTTTATTTTTAATGTTTTTCTCATTAGTGAGAATTTGAGTTCCCACAATTGCAAAGCACTTAAACGTGTTGAGGTCCTATGTATTTGGGGATTTGCTTTAACAGAAGTTATGTTAGTAAAAGTTAATTTTATATGAAAGCAAACAAAAGCTTTGCTACAATTCACTTTCTTCCTCTTTGGCAAAGTTTTCACATGAAAAGTATTTCTCTACATTTCTGTCAAATATAATATCATAAAATTATAAAAATTTATATTTACTATTCTCAAAAATGTAGGTTGAACTCAAAGTCCAGCAGAAAGGGCAGTAATTGCCATTTGCTCTTATAATTTCCACAAATTAGAAGCGTTATTAATCAAATCGGTGGCACCCTACTCCAGTACTCTTGCCTGGAAAATCCCATGGATGGAGGAGCCTGGCGGGCTGCAGTCCATGGGGTCGCTGAGAGTTGGACATGACTGAGCGGCTTCACTTTCACTTTTCACTTTCATGCATTGGAGAAGGAAATGGCAACCCACTCCAGTGTTCTTGCCTGGAGAATCCCAGGGATGGGGAGGCCTGGTGGGCTGCTGTCTATGGGGTTGCACAGAGTCGGACACGACTGAAGAGACTTAGCAGCAGCAGCAGCATTAATCAAATCAGTGCAGTCATATATATTTATACTAAATTATAGTCAATGCTTTCTTTCCCCCTTTTTTATGCTAATTGTAAACAACTTTAGGAGGGTTTTATTCACTTCCAGACTGAATATAGAATGTGAGAGAAAATTGGTTCCGACTGTGAGGAGATGAATGGAAAAGGTAGAAAGCCTTGGGATGATAACACGTAAGCAATTGCATGCACTTACACACAGACATATACACAAAATCAAGTGTATTTTTCTTCCAGATGAATATTTCATCAGATTTAACATCACACAAAAATCAGTATGCTTTCTTTAACTGTACTACCACTAAAAATAAACATTTTAATTGCCAGTCTATTTTAACCAGACTACTTTTACCCTCAAAGCCAAGTATATAAAATCCTAGGTTTTTGCTATCAACTGTGCAAGATTTTATTATTCACTTGAGTAAATGGAAGAATAACTGCAAATTTTCTAAACATTTGACAATAAATTTAATTATATTTCCCTTTTTGCTTGTAATTATGTTCCCTGCTTCTCTAGCTACAGTTTTTCTCACTCTAGCAGTATGATAGCTCTGTAAGACAATGCAAGAGGCAATATTCTTCTACCTTGAAAATTATGTCTTCTTCTCTTCACAGCTTCTGTGCCCAAATGAGTCCTAGATTTACTGTAAGTATTTTTCTAGTTTTACCGAGTTAAATTATTTTTCAAGTATCTCTATAACTGAAAGAAAATGAAATTCAACAGAGAATTATTTGTAATAATTCAAATTTTGTTTTAAAAGATTATTATTCTTATTAACACACAGTTTACATAGTACCCCTCAATTTTATGTAAAGAGATCAAGTTTATGATATTATAAGATGATATCAAATTATGACTACTATCAGGTGCCAATATTGCTTTGTTTCTCTCTGAATTTCTTAGTTCATTAAATAAAAAGCATAATTTTTCCCCAGGACCTAAGAAAAAGGAGAATGATTTCATGACATGATAAACTCAAAGCACATAATTTGTAGCACTCAGGTTATGTTGTATCCATTTAGGTCTTAGAGACTTACTTTCCAATCCTTCTAGATTACAAATAAAGATGAATTTCATATTGGCTCCAATTGCTACAATCAAAAGAAAGTAAAATAAAATGGCTTGATGAATAGACTTACTCAAATACAATTAATACACCTTGTTGCAGTAATAGCAGGTCAGCATGAAATGGGCAAAAGAGCACAACATCAGTAAGATTTCACTTGCTCAGATCAACAATGTGGCACTGATTGCATGGAAAATTTTGAAAACAGCTTTATCCATGTAGTTAAAGAGATTTTCTTTATATAATACTACTTTAAGAAAGTACATCCTGTCTCGCCCTGGTCTAGCCTCGTGTTTGTACTTTTCTTCCTGTTTCTTATTCACAGTACCTTCCAGAACCCTCACCAGTCTTGGTCATTTACACAAAGTCTAAAAACAAATTCACACTAAAATAGAAGTGGCTAGTGTTATGTACAGTTACCTGTACTTGGAATAGCTTTACTATTAGCTTGAAAGTCTTTGTATCTTATTAAAAGAAACCAGGAGAGGAAGAGAAGAGATGTTAACTTATGATTTTTAAGTCATAGATTTCTTCCAGCAGGATTACGAAGAATGACTTCTAGGTCCACAGTTTTCTCATTTTGCTCCCACTTCTATTTTATCCTGCCCTTATTTCAGATAATCTCATAAATCTTTCTACTCACTTCGCCTACATGCTAAAAGAACATTTATTCTTCCAAAAACAAACTTCTACCTATCTCAAAAAGCTTAAGTCCACATGAAAAATTTAAAAGGGCACCTTTCAAATTCAAGTTTAGCACAAACTGTCTTATCTGACACATCAGCATTTGTAACTGGTCAGTTAATCAAAATCAGTTGGTATAAACAGTTGAATCATTTAAAAGTATAACACACATACTTTAAATATGTTGCCTGAATTTAAAATATACAAATATACATTCATTTTCCAGTTTTTTTCACGGAGAGCAAAACTTCTGTGTGTGCTCACAACTTGGGAGTCTACTGACTGGAGTTTTGTGTGTTACCTTTCATGAACCAAACTCACAATGCTGTCTAGGATTTCTAGACTGCATTTTAGTTTTTCAATATAAAGAGAAATCGCAGGCATGTCTTTCAGAACAATCTGAATAGAAAATTTCTTTCACAGTGTATCATTTCTCTACTGGTGTTTCACAAATACTTAATCAGACAGTTGTTTTTTTTTTAATATTTCTTTTTTTCAAGTTTTTAAATTTATTTTTATTGAAGTATAGTTGAGCTACAATGTACCATTTACCTCTGTACAGCAAAGAGACTCATTTATACATACATATACATTCTTTTTCATATTCTTTGTTTTCTTTTTTTTATTTAAATTTATTTATTTTAATTGGAGGCTAATTACTTTTTTCATTATAGTTTATCACAGGATGCTGGATATAGTCCCCTGTGTTGTATGGTAGGACCTTGTTGTTTATCTGTTCTACATACACCAACTTGCATCTGCTCATCCCAAACTCCCACTCCTACGCCCCACCTTGGCAACCACCAGTATATTCTCTATGTCCCTGATTTTGTTTGTGTTTCATAGATCAATTCATTTGGGTCATATTTTAGATTCCATGTATAAGTGATATCATATGGCATTTGCCTTTGTCTTTCTGACTTACTCTGTTTAGTATGATAATCTCTAGGTTCATCCACATTGCTGCAAATAGCATAATTTTGTTCTTTTTTATGGCTGAGTAATACACTGGAAAAGATTGAGGGCAGGAGGCGAAGGGGACGACAGAGGATGAGATGGCTGGATGGCATCACCGACTCGATGGACATGAGTTTGAGTAAGCTCCGGGAGTTGGTGATGGACAGGGAAGCCTGGCTGCAGTCCATGGGGTCACAAAGAGCTGGACACGACTAAGTGACTAAACTGACTGAATACTCTTTTGTATATATGTGCTATATCTTCTTTGTCCATTTATCTGTTGATGGACATTTAGGTTGTTTTCACATCTTGGCTATTGTGAATAGTGCTACCATAAACATAGAGGGTGCATGTATCTTTTTGAATTATAATTTTATCTGGATTTGTGCCCAGGAATGGGATTGTTGGATCATAAGGTAATTCTATTTTTAGTTTTCTAAGAAACCTCCATCCTATTTTCTATATTGGCTGCACCAATTTACATTCCTACCAACAGTTTAGGAGGGTTCCCCTTTCTCCACACCCTCTCCAACATTTGATATTTGTAGACCTTTTGTGATGGCCATTCTGACTTGTGTGAGGTCGTACTTCATCATAGTTTTGACTTGCACTTCTCCAATAATTAGTAATGTTGAGCATCTTTTCATGTGCCTATTGACCAGAGAAATGTCTGACAGAATTTTTTAAGTGAATTTTCTGGTTGAGTTTTTCCAAAGCATTCAGTTTAGTTATTATGGAAACAATAACACTTTCTTTTCATTCTATATATTTATCAGTTTATAGTATATTTAATTAAAATTATTTTGTTGTGATTACAGTAAAACTGACAATTTAAGAAGTGTGGGAACAAGCTTCTTTATTTGTCGCCATGCTTCACAATCTGTGGGATCTCAGTTTCCTGACCAGGGATCAAACCTGCATCCCCTACAGTGGACGCACAGTCTTAGCCTCTGCGCCACCAGGAAGTCCCCGGGTGTCTTGATTTACGTAAGTATGCAACTGTCCAAGGAGGAGCAGAGTGCTTGAGAGAGCAGGTCTCAGCCACCTGCCTTCAGCTTGCTCTGGTGTGGCTATGTTGTACAGAGGGAATGTAGAGCTCCAGTTTAGTGGGCAAGTTGGATAAATCAAGGTGTGCTTAGAGAGCCTCTACTCAGTAAAATGTGACCTCATAGACCAGTATAACTCAGTAAAGCTTGAGCCAGACACAGGAAAATCCAATTGTCCCAGGGTACTGTCTCTGCAGAAGAGATCAAAAAAGGAGGATGTATGATAATCATCCATTTCCAATATGTTTATGATACTAAGATACCAAGTATTGAAGGAAATGAAAATAACTTCAGGAACAGGGTAGAATAAGAACACAAACAAATGAAACAAACCAAGCAGTAGCAAGAGAACTGCTTTGCCGAAGGAGGATTTCAACTGTCATTTTTTTTTCCCCTATCTTTTCATTATTTTGTCACACAAAGCTGATCAAATTACCATTTTCTGTGATAGTAAGGATTGCAGGTGTCACTATTATTCAGGAAACAATGTTACCCTTGCCTTGAATGCAAAATTCTCATCTCACATTGGTAGCATTTTGTGATCCTCAAAGAGAAAAACAACTTTCTAATGTCAGGTCTAAAAGAAAAATAAGTCTGAAAGAATACTTGATGAAATGAGAATGAATTATAATAGCAGTGGCAGATATTAGAGCGATCAAAATTCACACAGCATTTATGGATGATTCATCTTTAGTAGGCCCGTAATTGCTACATTCATCCCAGTGATTGGAACCTGTTCCAGAAATATTGAAAACAGGTGCAAAATAAAAGAGAGTATAAAATGTCAGTCTGTGTGAAAATAAACTGCAGTTGCAATTATTGTAAGTAATATCATGCAACTTATAGGATCTCAATAGCATAATTTGAATTTTAAAATCTAGAACAATAAATCAATTGGATACCCTTTGTTGTCAAAACCTCTAATTTTCAGCGGAGTTGACTACCTTTTTACATGTTTAAATTATTCGTATTTTGGTATTTGTGAGCTATCTGTATTTTTTGCTCTCATATTTGAGGCTGTCGGGTTTTGGTTGAGCTCTAGGAGTTCTCCGTATAATGGTAAGAGTCATTCTTTGCCTGTGATACGGATTGCAAAATTTTTGCAGGTTTGCAATTTGTCTTTTTACTTACCACGTGGCATTTTTGTCATGAAGAAATGTTTTCTTTTCTGTAGTTCCAAACTCACTAGTATTTTTTTTTACAGATTTTGTTTTTTGATTCATAGTTAGAAAAGTCTTCCTACTGAAAAATAAAATTTCACCTAGTATTTTAATGGCTTCTTTTTTATATGTAAATTATTGATGCAGCTGAAATTCATCACAGTCAATAATTGGGTCCAATGTGGATCCAGTTTAGTCTTTCCAGAGAGCCACCCATCATCCCAGGACCATTTGTTTAATAATCCATTTTTACCGTCTAGTTTTGAGATAGCACCTTTGTAATATACTAGATTTCCATGTCATTTCTTTCTGGCCATTTGTTTATTCATATACTAGTTCTGTGTTGAATGATTGAGACATGAAATGTTTTAATACCAGGAAATCTGGCCCCTACCACTATTGCTCTTTTTCTCAGAGTTCTTTTCAATGTTTTTGTTGGTAAGTTTTTTCTATATAAATTTTATAATCAATTTATCTAGCTTAAAAACAATTAGAACTCTTATTGGATCACTTTAAAATTTAAAAGTTATGAAGAATTGATAACTTTATGATTTTGAATCATCCTGTCAAAATCTTGGTATATCTTACCATGATTTCAATTCTTCTTTTGTGCACTTCAGGAGTATTCTAAAATTTTCTAGATATAGTTTTGTATATTACTTGATGTGTTTATTACCAGATATTTTATGGAGTCATTTGTTGTATTATTTTATAGTTGTTCCTTATATAGCAAAAGCTACTGCTTTCTCTAAATTAATTCTGTGTCCCTCAACTTTACTGAATGCTATTGCAGGTTTTCAACTGATTACCTGGGGAGGGAGGAGGGTTAATATACAATCATAGTATCTTCAAATAATACAAATATCTTCAAATGTTTATTTCTTAATAGTATATTAAAAAGTAGATACAAATGGATGACTTTATCTAAACAAGGTCTGGAAAACTGCAGGAACAAGACTGGAATGAGGACTTAAATACATGCAACTGTAGAAATGACACTGCCTATAAGTGAAGATAAGGGCAAGAAATCAGAATGTAAATTGTATATGCTCTGAAAATGCATAAAAGATAAACTAATAAAAACAGGTATCGAGTAAAGGAAAGGTAAAGAGTAAGTAAATAAATTTTTCTGATTGTCTTGTATGTAAGAGCTGGGAGTCAAAAATGTTATTTGAAACTGACAAATCAATTAATAGAAATATATGCATATTTACCAATATAAGGGTATATACTAAAAAAGATAATTTTATTCTATACTATCAGATGGTGAAATAAAACGGAGAGACTAGAAAGGGAGAAGAAACATGTTTATTTCTCTTAGTAGGATTACTACTGTAGTCTTTACAGAGATATAAAGACAACCAAAAGGAGGTGGGGGGTGGGGAACCTGCTTAATTGTCAGAAGACACATAAAGAATAAGAAGCAAAGACAGCAGATTTCATAGTAAAAGTTTTCAAACACATGTAAGAAAACACAAGAATATAGAAGTTTCCATACATATGTTTCCTTGTACATATATGAAGAAACTTTGGAAGGATATATGGGAATCTCAGTTCTGGAGACATTAAGAGACTTGGCTTCAATCCCTGAGTTGGGAGGATCCCCTGGAGGAGGGCATGGAAACCCACTCCAGTATTCTTGCCTGGAGAATCCCATGGACAGAGGAGCCAGGCGGGTTACAGTCCATGGGGTTGCAGACAGTCGGACATGACTGAAACAATTTAGCATACACACGTGAAAGTAAGGGATTGCCTGCGCAAGGGGAGGGGTGGGAAGAAGAATATAGAGTAGGCACTAGGCATATTGGGGCAAAAAGATGGTTTAGATTTTCTGCTTAATTTAATTAATTTTACTCTTACCTAATCAAAACATGAATTTAAATATAGTGTTAAAAATATATTCAGTCATTAACAATTAGGCCCACTTTCTAGCTGTTGTCATATCATAGTTAAGTTATGCCCAATATTTTATACCTAATAGAAAATTAAAGTGATTATTAAATATTTCCCAATATCTTGGATATTTTAACATTCCTCACCCAAAAAAGCAGACACAAATGGAAATATTTTAACCAAGAGCAAGCCTCTAATCAAAATGAGCCAATTGGACTTAGTCGTCCAAGATTTTAAAAATTAATCATTATTATGAACAAGGAAAAGGAAATGAATTTATAATTAATACTTTATTATAGTTTTATATTCCAAGAGTACCAGTAGTCTTCTTTTACATCTTCATATAATGAGCTAATTTTACAACTATGATTGAAGAACTTTGCAAAGTTTTTCCAAGGTAAGAAAACTATATTATTGTTTGCAAGTAACATTTTTATTGTTACTCTTCTTAAACAGACATGATAATCACTTGAAAAGTTTAGCACTTCAGTATAGCTCCTATTCATGGTATATGAGACAACATATGTCTTCACAGTTAACAGTTTAAATAATCTTCAGTTGTCAAAAGACACATAAAAGAAAGAATATCTGTACGTTTTCCTAATTTACTCTGGCATACTTGAAGTCACTGTAGAAACTTTCTTTACTGAGTGATTGCATTTAACCTAATAATAAATTACAAACACCTGTATGAGAAAAAATTTTCGTTATAAGCTTCATGGGACAAATTTGTCTGTCTGTTATTTCTAAAACTATAGCAAATATCTCAGCAGGGTCTACATATGATAAGGAATCCTAGAATATTAAATTATTTTTAGAGAAAAAATATTTCTTTTATTTTTGTTCAGCTAGATTACAAACTATATAATACAGTGAGAAATCTTTGGAGCTTAACACCAGGGAACTGTTCCAGCCAAAATATTTTCAGTATCAAGTGACAGAAAAAATATAATCGAGAAGACCAAATAGTGTATCTCCTGCTGAATCCAGGGGTTTAAACAATTTCAGCAGAACTTTGTTTTCTTGCATCTTTGAGTTTGATTCTGTTTGCCTCCACTTTGCTTCAAATCACATGGGATTTATCTGTGTATCAGCAAAAGGGTTTCAGATATCCCTAAAACCATATGGATTATAGAAGTTAGAAACCTGGCAGTCTCTGAATCACCCATGTTGAGTTACATGCTCATCCCTGTGTCAAAGACTGAAGTCAGGGGAACACAGTGCCCTAAATAGTCAGACCTGAATCATAGGCCAAGTGGTACTGATAGTGAGAGGGTAACAGGCAGGAAGGCCAGGGGTCTCCAAACTGAGGAAATAGCCTCCAAGTTTCAGACATCTTTATCTCTCTTAAGCAGCAGGAGGAAACAAACTAGCAATATTTTTTCCTTCTCTATACAAATTTAAAAGGAAGTTTCTCTTAAATACTGTGTTGCCATAATGACACCTGGTTTCACCTGAAGTTAACTATTTTCAAACCTAGAGATAACCAATGCATTTCTCTTATGGAAATATTTATCTTAAGCTATGCTAATGTACTGTGCATTTACCCCAAACTCTGTCTTCAAGTTGGTTCCACCTCTTGGCTCAGAACCTACTTGACAAACCAGTATGTTATATTCAGATATTGTTCCCCTAATCTATGTAAACGAAACTATTTGTATGGTGATCTGCCCTTCTTCAAGATTCAAGTTAATCACTTTATGGCCCAGGATGAACAATTTGGTGCCAAGATTATCCCAAAATGCATCTTATGGGTGAGGGGCCTGGTGCCATTCAGTTTTAAGATATTCCTTGCTTTCATTAACAGACTGCTAGTGACTATATATAACATCCAGCTAAAGACTAGCAGGGGGGTACTCTTTCTGTCCCCTTCTGATGCCTATGTCAGAAGCTTTCTCTATCTCCTTTATACTTTAATAAAACTTTATTACACAAAAGCTCTGAGCGATCAAGCTTCGTCTCTGGCCTCAGATTGAATTCTTCTCCTCCGGGGGCCAAGAATCCCGGAGTCTTTGCATGATTCAACAACAACCTTTCAATAGCATATGGACTGGCAAAGCCTACCTAACTGTTATGAAATGAGAAAAGGATGGTCCCTGAAAGACTGATGCTAAAGAGGTTTCTATATATTTTTCTCTTCTCTTACACCTGATGCTAATAAGACTTTGTCATGGTTGTCGCTAAGTCATATCTGACTCTTTGCAACCTCAGGGACTGCAGTACACCAGGCTTCTCTATTCTTCACCATTTCCCAGAGTTTGCTCAAATTCATGTCAAGTGGGTTGGTGATACTATCTAACCATCTCAGACTCTCCCACCCTCTTCTTCTTTTGCCTTCAATCTTTCTCAGTATCAGTCTTTTCCAATGCGTAGGCTTTTTGTATCAGGTGGCCAAGGTATTGGAGCTTCAGCTTCAGCATCAGTCCTTCCAATGAATATTCAGGGTTGATTTCCTTTAGGATTGACTGGTTTGATATCCCAGGAGTCCAAGGAACTCTCAAGACTCTTCTCTAGCACCTCAATTCAAAAGCATCAGTTCTTCAGCACTCAGTCTTCTTTATGGTGTAACTCTAAAATTTGTATATGACTACTGGAAAAACCATAGCTTTGACTATATGGACCTTTGTCAGAAAAGTGACATCTATGTTTTTAATACGCTGTCTAGGATGCTAAGATATCAAAACTAGTTAAATAAGCTTTAAAAGTTCTAAAAAGGGTTTCTTTGAAGGCTTTCACACTCACTTTAGAATCCTGAGTTATTTCAGGGAACATGTCTGGTTTCCTCTTCTTTCTCAGTCCTATTTAAGACATAAGCAAGGCCAGTGAAACTCGCCAAAATGTTTGAACATAAGTGGATTCTAAAATAAGGAAAATTATGTGAGCACATATATTTGAAAGATAAATAATGCTATTAAATTATTTTGATTTTCAAAAGCATAGCAATTTGAAATAGCATAAATCATTTCCTACGTCCTCAGGCACACCCACATGTTCCACATTTTTAGCAACTGCTTTCTGTTATGGGTTGTTGTTTTAAGGTAAATATTCCTTTTTGCCTGATGAAATATTATTTCTTTGGGGTATTCTTCCTAATAAAATTGTCACTTATCGTAAAATTATCACTGCCAATTTATTTCTTTTCATTTTCCTCATCTGTACAAAGCCACAGAAGTATGGCTGACATTTCTTATTCAAAAACCATCAATAACATTGAGGGCCAGGCTAACATCATTTTTTTCTGTCAGATTGAAGTCAACTGTAGTAATACTTGGAATATTAATGGAAAGCATTCCAGATATTCAAATAATAGTAGAACACTGTTAATCAATATCCTTATGCTCAGGGGAAAAAATTGGTCCAAAAATGGATATCTAAAGTAAATAAAACATGATCTTTTTTTTTAGACTACCTTGTTTGTCTTCAATTCCTAAGGAAAATAAATGTGGTCAATACTGAACAAAATATGCTAAATCCAAGAATAATATAATTGGAATTATTAAAATGACAGATTGAAACAGTAAAAGTTATAATAGCTTCTTGTTCTATTGTTAAGAGAAATCCATGTTTCAAATTCTCTCTCCTAGTAAGGTAAATTATTATTCATCTTAGTGTCATCCAAAAGTAAAGAATTTTCTAAAATAAATTTTCTCTTTTTCTAAATAGCTGAATTAGTGATCCATAGCTTTTCTATTATTTTTCCCTTTTAACTAACTTATGAGAGTCTACTTAAGAATATAAAAGATACATAAATGAAAGTGTTAGTAGTGTTAGTCACTCAGGCATCTCCGACTCTTTGTGACCTTATGGACTGTAGCCCACCAGTCTACTCTGTCCATGGAATCCTCCAGGCAAGAAGACTAGAGTGGATTGCCATTTCCTTCTCCAATAAATGAAAGGGTATAGTGTAAAAAGAAAAAGAAAAAAAGGTCTTTAGTCACTCTTCTGTATAATTAGGTCAATAAGAATACAGATCAGATTGGTCACGGATAATTACAGTAATAGTTAAACATTGGATACCGGAGTGGGTTGCCATGCCCTCCTCTAGTGGATCTTCCCAACCCAAGTGTTGAACCCAGGTCTCCTGCATTGCAGGCAGATTCTTTACCATCTGAGCCACCAGGAAAGGCCCAAGAGTCAAACAAAGTCACCCCAAAAGGCATTAACTTCTAAGTCAATGAAATATAAATGTAATTCAATTGAAGATTAAAATATAGCTGAATAAATGTCTTAATTAGAAAGGTTAATACTACAAAATCACAGTTGTTTACAAACACTGATAGTGCCTCCCCAAATTGTGTCAAGAAAAAAAAATAGGAAATTTAGCTGCACAAATAGCCACACTACATTCATTGTCATTTTTCTTGTGGGAATCTTTAGATATGTGATTTGTTTTTATAATGTGTCAATGGTCTCTAGAATTTAACTTAAGCATCATTGAGATAGCCTGGAAGCTTCTGCAAGGATGGAATAGGGTCATTTAAGGAAAAGCATGTCACCTTGTTCCAAGAAGAGGAGAAAAGAATGTAAGTCCAACACCATATGGTTCCAAAACTCATTCATTAATATGAGGCTTTTAGAAATGCTGTGGCACAAATTATCTTAAATGGGTACATTTTCAAAATCACTTATTCCAATTCAATTCAGGACAAGGACATCTGTAGATCAAATAACTTTCCAGATTCAAATTAAACAGTGGGCTGATAAGCTAACAATGAATTCTGTCATTGACAGTAGGAGTTAGGCAGAGGAGGAGGGAAAAAGAAAGATACTCAAATTCATCTAGTGAGGAAAATAGTCACAGCAAAGGAAAGGAGCATGAACAGATTCATTTCACACCCTTCTAAGAGGCTCTGCTCTAAGAAGTTGATTTTCAAATTTGCTTAAGGATAACTGTCTACAACACTTGTTTTAAATTTCTCAGACCTCAGCCCAGACCTGCTAAGCTACACCGTGCCCAGGGAAGAAACCCAGTAACCTGGCAATCTCCACATATAACAAGGCCACAGAGATTCTTCTCAGGTAAGCTTGGAACACACTGTTTGAAAGGAAAATGTCAAGTTATTAGCTGAGAAGATGCCTTTATGGGCTTATTGTGAAATGCTGTGCCTTGGGAATAGCGGACCTAATTCTTAACAAGATCATAATCCAATTGTAGGAGTCAGAATAAGAAATCTGATTCTGATGAACAGAACAAAAATATTGAGGTCTCACAATGTGGGGTGAGAGCTTAAGCCTACTCTAGTTATTAAGTAACCCTAGTTATTAAGAAGTTCAGATAAGTTACAGTCTATTACCAGATGCAATTACTTTAAACAAACAACCAAAGCAACCTGATATCTGTGATATGAAGACGTGGATGAAAATCTTGACTTTTTCAGCCACATTTTTATCATCTATACAAAGAAGTGATGATATCCAATTTGTAACGATTATTATTAGAGCTGATACAGTTAATAAGTTAAATAATATGTTTTGAAAGTGCTACATAAATGTAACGGATGATGACTACCAAGTAAACAATATGAGGGCAAGTGTTGGTGTCAGGGCAATCCAACAAGGTATGTCCTTAATGGTGCATGAGGAAGTACCACAATAGGAATATAGATCAGAAGAACCGAACATGCAGTTAAGTGCCAACAGTTAAGATCACAGTAATCAAAGATGGCAGAGGAATAGGACAGGGAGACCACTTTCTCCCCCACAAATTCATCAAAAGAACATTTAAACGCTGAGTAAATTCCACAAAACAACTTCTGAATGCTGGCAGAGGGCATCAGTCACCCAGAAAAGCAGCCCATTGTCTTCGGATGGAGAAGTCTTGAGACTACTGTAAAAATAAGACGGAAAACCAGAAGCAGGAGGCTTAAGTCCAAATCCTGAGAACACCAGAGAACTCCTGACTCCAGGGAACATTAATCCACAGGAGCTCATCAAACGCCTCCATACCTACACTGAAACCAAGCACCACCCAAGGGCCAACAAGTTCCAGAGCAAGACATACCAAGAAAATTCTCCAGTAACACAGGAACACAGCCCTGAGCTTCAATATAACGGCTGCCCAAAGTTACGCCAAACCCATTGACATCTCATAACTCATTACTGGACACTTCATTGCACTCCAGAGAGAAGAAATCCAGCTCCACCTACCAGAACACTGACACAAGCTTCCCTAACCAAGAAACCTTGACAAGCCTCCCGTACAACCTCACCCACAGAGAGAAAACTCCACAATAAAGAAAACTCCACAAACTGCCAGAATACAGAAAGGACACCCCAAACTCAGCAACATAAACAAGATGAAGAGACAGAGGAATACCCAGCACGTAAAGAAATAGGATAAATGCCCACCAAACCAAACAAAAGAGGAAGAGATAGGGAGTATAACTGATAAAGAATTCCAAATAATGATATTGAAAATGATCCAAAATCTTGAAATAAAAATGGAATCACAGATAAATAGCCTGGAGACAAGGATTGAGAAAATGCAAGAAAGATTTAACAAGGACCTAGAAGAAATAAAAAAGAGTCAATATATAATGAATAATGCAATAAATGAGGTCAAAAACACTCTGGAGGCAACAAATAGTAGAATAACAGAGGCAGAAGATAGGGTTAGTGAATTAGAAGACAGAATGGTAGAAATAAATGAATCAGAGAGGAGAAAAGAAAAATGAATTAAAAGAAATGAGGACAATCTCAGGGACCTCCAGGACAATATTAAATGCCCCAACATTCGAATAATAGGAGTCTAGAAGAAGACTACAAAAAGAAAGACTGTGAGAAGATACTTGAGGAGATAGTAGTTGAAAACTTCCCTAAAATGGGGAAGGAAATAATCACCCAAGTCCAAGAAACCCAGAGAGTCCCAAATAGGATAAACCCAAGCTGAAACACCCGAAGACACATATTAATCAAATTAACAAAGATCAAACACAAAGAACAAATATTAAAAGCAGCAAGGGAAAAACAACAAATAATACACAAGGGGATTCCCATAAGGATAACAGCTGATCTTTCAATAGAAACTCTTCAGGCCAGGAGGGAATGGCAAGACATACTTAAAGTGATGAAAGAAAATAACCTACAGCCCAGATTTCTGTACCCAGCAAGGATCTCATTCAAATATGAAAGAGAAATCAAAAGCTTTACAGACAAGCAAAAGCTGAGAGAATTCAGCACCACCAAACCAGCTCTCCAACAAATGCTAAAGGATTTCTCTAGACAGGAAACACAAAAAGGGTGTATAAACTCAAACCAAAAACAATAAAGTAAATGGCAAAGGGATCATACGTATCAATAATTACCTTAAACATAAATGGGTTGAATGCCCCAACCAGAAGACAAAGACTGGCTGAATGGATACAAAAATAAGACCCCTATATATGTTGTCTACAAGACACCCACCTCAAAACAGGGGACACATACAGACTGAAAGTGAAGGGCTGGAAAAAGATATTCCATGCAAATAGGGACCAAAAGAAAGCTGGAATAGCAATACTCATATCAGATAAAATAGACTTTAAAACAAAGGCTGTGAAAAGAGACAAAGAAGGACACTACATAATGATCAAAGGATCAATCCAAGAAGAGGATATAAGTTATAAATATATATGCACCCAGCATAGGAGCAGTGCAATGTGTAAGACAAATGCTAACAAGTATGAAAGGGAAAATTAACAATAACACAATAATAGTGGGAGACTTTAATACCCCACTCACACCTATGGATAGATCAATTAAACAGAAAATTAACAAGGAAACACAAACTTTAAATGATATAATAGACCAGTTAGACCTAATTGATATCTATAGGACATTTCACCCCAAAACAATGAATTTCACCTTTTTCTCAAGCACACACAGAACCTTCTCCAGGATAGATCACACCCTGGGCCATAAATCTAGCCTTGGTAAATTCAAAAAAATTGAAATCATTCCAAGCATCTTTTCTGACCACAGTGCAGTAAGATTAGATGTCAATTACAAGAGAAAAATTATTAAAAATGCCAACATATGAGGCTGAACAACACGCTGCTGAATAACCAACAAATCACAGAAGAAATCAAAAAAGAAATCAAAATTTGCATAGAAACGAATGAAAATGAAAACACAACAACCCAAAACCTGTGGGACACTGTAAAAGAAGTGCTAAGGGGGAAGTTCATAGCAATACAGGCATACCTCAAGAAACAAGAAAAAAGTCAAATAAATAACCTAACTCTACACCTAAAGCAACTAAAAAAGGAAGAAATGAAGAACCCCAGGGTTAGTAGAAGGAAAGAAATCTTAAAAATTAGGGCAGAAACAAATGCAAAAGGAACAAAAGAGACCATAGCAAAAATCAACAAAGCCAAAAGCTCGTTCTTTGAAAGGATAAATAAAATTGACAAACCATTAGCCAGACTCATCAAGAAACAAAGGGAGAAAAGTCAAATCAATAAAATTAGAAATGAAAATGGAGAGATCACAACAGACAACACAGAAATACAAAGGATCATAAGAGACTACTATCAGCAATTATATGCCAATAAAATGGACAACGTGGAAGAAATGGACAAATTCTTAGAAAAGTACAACTTTCCAAAACTGGACCAGGAAGAAATAGAAAATCTTAACAGACCCATCACAAGCACGGAAATTGAAACTGTAATCAGAAATCTTCCAGCAAACAAAAGCCCTGGTCCAGACGGCTTCACAGCTGAATTCTACCAAAAATTTAGAGAAGAGCTATCACCTAATCAAACTCTTCCAGAAAATTGCAGAGGAAGGTAAACTTCCAAACTCATTCTATGAGACCACCATCACCCTAATACCAAAACCTGACAAAGATGCCACAAAAAAAGAAAACTACAGGCCAATATCACTGATGAACATAGATGCAAAAATCCTTAACAAATTCTAGCAATCAGAATCCAACAACACATTAAAAAGATCATACACCATGACCAAGTGGGCTTTATCCCAGGGAGGCAAGGATTCTTCAATATCCACAAATCAATCAATGTAATACACCACATGAACAAATTGAAAAATAAAAGCCATATGATTATCTCAATAGATGCAGAGAAAGCCTTTGACAAAATTCAACATCCATTTACGATAAAAACTCTCCAGAAAGCAGCAATAGAAGGAACATACCTCAACATAATAAAAGCTATATATGACAAACCCACAGTGGTGGGTGAAACATTATCCTCAATGGTGAAACATTGAAAGCATTTCCCCTAAAGTCAGGAACAAGACAAGGGTGCCAACTCTCACCACTACTATTCAACATAGTTTTGGAAGTTTTGGCCACAGCAATCAGAGCAGAAAAAGAAACAAAAGGAATCCAAAATGGAAAAGAAGAAGTAAAACTCTCACTGTTTGCAGATGACATGATCCTCTACATAGAAAACCCTAAAGACTCCACCAGAAAATTACTAGAGCTAATCAATGAATATAGTAATGTTGCAGGATATAAAATCAACACACAGAAATCCCTTGCATTCCTATACACTAATAATGAGAAAATAGAAAGAGAAATTAAGGAAACAATGCCATTCACCATTGCAACGAAAAGAATAAACTACTTAGGAATATATCTACCTAAAGAAACTAAAGACCTATATATAGAAAACTATAAAACACTGGTGAAAGAAATCAAAGAGGACATTAATAGATGGAGAAATACACCATGTTCATGGATCAAAAGAATCAATATAGTGAAAATGAGTACCCAAAGCAATTTATAGATTCAATGCAATCCCTATCAAGCTACCAACGGCATTTTTCACAGAGCTAGAACAAATAATTTCACAATTTGTATGGAAATACAAAAAACCTCGAATAGCCAAAGAAAGAAGAATGGAACTGGAGGAATCAACCTGCCTGACTTCAGGCTCTACTACAAAGCCACAGTCATCAAGACAGTATGGTACTGGCACAAAGACAGAAATATAGATCAACGGAACAAAATAGAAAGCCCAAAGATAAATCCACACACCTATGGACACCTTATCTTTGACAAAGGAGGCAAGAATATACAATGCAGAAAAGACAATCTCTTTAACAAGTGGTGATGGGAAAACTGGTCAACCACTTGTAAAAGAATGAAACTAGAACACTTTCTAACACCATACACAAAAATAAACTCAAAATGGATTAAAGATCTAAACGTAAGACTAGAAACTATAAAACTCCTAGAGGAGAACATAGGCAAAACACTCTCCGACATACATCACAGCAGGATCCTCTATGACCCACCTCCCAGAATATTGGAAATAAAAGCAAAAATAAACAAATGGGACCTACTTAAAATTAAAAGCTTTTGCACAACAAAGGAAACTATCAGCAAGGTGAAAAGACAGCCTTCAGAATGGGAGAAAATAATAGCAAATGAAGCAACTGACAAACAACTAATCTCAAAAATATACAAGCAACTCCTGCAGCTCAATTCCAGAAAAATAAACGACCCAACCAAAAAATGGGCAAAGAACTAAATAGACATTTCTCCAAAGAAGACATACAGATGGCTAACAAACACATGAAAAGATGCTCAACATCACTCATTATCAGAGAAATGCAAATCAAAACCACAATGAGGTACCATTCCACACCAGTCAGAATGGCTGTGATCCAAAAGCCTACAAGCAATAAATGCTGGAGAGGATGTGGAGAAAAGGGAACCCTCTTACACTGTTGGTGGGAATGCAAACTAGTACAGCCACTACTGTACACTCCACTAGTGTGGAGAACAGTGTGGAGATTCCTTTAAAAACTGAAAATAGAACTGCCTTATGACCCAGCAATCCTACTGCTGGGCATACACACCAAGGAAACCAGAATTGAAAGAGACACGTGTACCCCAGTGTTCATCGCAGCACTGTTTATAATAGCCAGGACATGGAAGCAACCTAGATGTCCATCATCAGATGAATGGATAAGAAAGCTGTGGTACATATACACAATGCAGTATTACTCAGCCATTAAAAAGAATACATTTGAATCAGTTCTAATGAAGTGGATGAAATAGGAGCCTATTACACAGAGTGAAGTAAGCCAGAAAGAAAAACATCAATACAGTATACTAACACATATATATGGAATATTGTAAAGTTTAAAAATAAAATAAAATTTAAAAAAATAAAAATAAAAAGATGGTAACAATAACCCTGTATGAGAGAGAGCAAAAGAGACAGAGATGTATAGAACAGTCTTTTGGAGTCTGTGGGAGAGGGAGAAGGTGGGATGATTTGGGAGAATGACATTGAAACATGTATAATATCATATAAGAAACAAATCACCAGCCCAGGTTTGATGCAGGATACAGGAAGCTTGGGGCTGGTGCACTGGGATGACCCAGAGAGATGGTATGGGGAGGGAGGTGGGAGAGGGCTTCAGGATGGGGAACACTTGTACACCTGTGGCAGATTCATGTTGATGTATGGCAAAACCAATACAGTATTGTAAAGTAATTAGCCTCCAATTAAAATAAACAAATTTAAATTAAAAAAAAAATCACAGTAATCTAAGTCTATGCCCCAAGCACTGATGCTGAAGAAGCTGAAGTTAGCTAGTTCTATGAAGACCTACCACACCTTCTAGAACTAACACACACACACACAAAAAGATGTCCTCTTCATAGGGAATTAGAATGCGTAAGTCAGAAGTCAAGAGATACCCAGAATAACAGACAGTTTGGCCTTGGAGTACAAAATGAAGAAGGGCAAAGGTGAACAGAGTATTTACTGTCAAGAGAACATTCTGGTCATAGCAAACACTCTTTTCCAACGACCCAACAGGTGACTCAACACATAGACATAACCAGATGGTCAATACCAAAATCAAATTGATTATGTTCTTTGCAGCCAAATATGAAAACGTTCTACACAGTCAGTAAAAACAAGACCTGAAGCTGACTGTGGGTCAGATCATGAGCTTCTTACTGCAAAATTCAGGCTTAAACTGAAGAAAGTAGGAAAAACCACTAGGCCATTCAGGTATGTCCTAAATCAGATCCCTTATGATTATTCAGCTGAGGTGATAAATAGATTCAAGGGATTAGATCTGGCAGACAAAGTGCCTGAAGAACTACGGACTGAGGTTCACAACCTTGTACAGGAAGTGGTGACCAAAACCGCCCCAAAGAAAATGAAATGCAAGAAGGCAAAGTAATTGTCTGAGGAGGCTTTACAAATAGCTAAGGAAAGAAGAGAAGGGAAAGACAAGGGATAAAAGGAAAGATATACCCAAATGAATGCAGATTTCCAGAGAATAGCAAGGAGAGATAAGAAGTCCTTCTTAAATGAATACTGCAAAGAAACAGAGGAAAACAATAGAAGGGAAAGACTAGAGATCACTTCAAAAAAATTGGAGGTATCAAGGGAATATTTCATGCAAGGATGTGCACAATAAAGGAGAGAAATAATGAAGACTTAACAGAAGCAGAAGAGATTAAGAAGAGGTGGCAAGAATCCACAAAGAACTATACAAAAAGGTCTTAATCACCTGGATAACCATATTGGTGTGGACACTCACTTAGAGCCAGACATCCTGAAGTGTGAAGTCAAGTTCAGCCATAGGAAGCATTACTAAAAACAAAGCTAGTAGAGGTGACAGAATTCTAGCTGAGCTATGTAAAACCCTAAAAAATGATGCTGTGCAAGTGCTGCACTCAATATGCCAGCAAATTTGGAAAACTCAGCAGTAGTCATAGGACTAAAAAAGCTCAGTTTTCATTCTAAGCCCAAAGAAAGACAATGTAAAGAAAGCTCAAACTACTGTACCATTGTGCTCATTTCACCGGTTAGCAAAGTTCTGCTCAAAATCCTTCAAGCTAGGCTTCAGCCATACATGAACAAAGAACTTTCAGATACACGAGCTGAGTTTCGAAGATGCAGAGGAGCCAGAGATCAAATTGCCAACATTTATTGGATCATGAAGAAATAAAGGAGTTCCTGAAAAGCATCTACTTCTGCTTCATTGACTATGCTAAAGCTTTGGACTGTGTAGATCACAACAAACTGGAAAATTCTTAAAGAGATGGGAATACCAGACTACCTTACCTGTCCTGAGAAACCTGTGTGCGAAGCAATAGTTGGACCTAGACATGGAACAATGAACTGGTTCTAAATTGGGAAAAGAATATGTCAAGACTGTATATTGTCACCCTGCTTATTTAACTTCTACACAGAGTGCATCATGCAAAATACAAGGTTGGATGAGTCACAGGCTAGAACCAAGGTAACTGGGGGAAATATCGACAATCTCAGACATGCAGATGATACCACTTTAATGGCAGAAAGTAAAAAAGAACTAAAGAGCCTCTTGATGAGAATGAAAGAAGAGTGAGAAAAATCTGGCTTGAAACTCACATTTAAAAAAAAAACTAATATCATTGCATGCATCCAGTCCCATCACTTACAGCAAATAGAAGGAAGGAAAATGGAAACAGTGACAGATTTTATTTTCTTGGACTCCAAAATCACTGCAGACAGTGACTGCAGCCATGAAATTTAAAAGACACTTGCTCCTTGGAAGAAAAGCTATGACCAACCTAGACAGCGTATTAAAAAGCAGAAATATTGTTTTGCTGACAAAGGTCCGTATAGTCAAAGCTATGGTTTTTCTGTAGTTATGAACAGATGTGAGAGCTGGACCATAAAGAGGTCTGAGTGCCGAAGAACTGCTGCTTTCGAACTGTGGTGTTGGAGAAGACTCTTCAGATTCCCTTGGACTTCAGGGAGATCAAACCAGTCAATCCTAAAAGAAATCAATCCTGAATATTAATTGGAAGGAATGCTGATGAAACTGAAGCTCCAATACTTTGGCCACTTGATGCGAAGAGCCAACTCATTGAAAAAGACCCTGATGCTGGGACAGATTGAAGGCAGGAGGAGAAGGGAGCGGCAGAAGATGAGATGGTTGGATAACATCACTGACTCACTGGACATGAATTTGAGCAAACTCCAGGAGATAGTGGAAGATAGAGAAGCCTAAGGTGCTACAATCCATGGGGTTGCAAAGATTCAGACATTACTTAGGGACAAAATGAGATAATATACCCCCCTCTAGTGGCCTGTAGTTTACCTGCAACTACCATCTCCAGGTGCTGTACTGTTTTTATAAAGAGTGAAGCAAGATTCCAGTTACTTGGGGATGAATTGGGTAGCTGACAAGTTACTAAGATAAGATTCAGAAATATGGCGGGGGGGGGGAATATTCAGAAATATGGCGGGGGGGGGGGGAAATATTCAGAAATATGGTGGCGGGAGGGGCCACGGGTCAGGATGAGGGCACAACAAAAGGCATAATAAGGAATAGGTTTATAAATAACATGTGAAGGCTGAAGCTGCCCACTTTCTGGAAATGGATGGAACTCATGATGGGAGCTTTGTGCAACGCAAGATGTTAGCCCTGAAAGCAAAGTCAGAATAGGAAAAACAAAAGTGAGTTATTCCTAAAACTTCAGTTCTTCTTGGTCAAGTCTGGCAAAGCTAAGGGCACGAATGGAAATAAGATCTCAGCTTAAAAAGTGGAGGGATTCAGGAAGCCAGAGATTTATACACAGGAGTCGATAGACCAAACAACGGAGGCAACACTTACTCACACAAAATAATGTTTAACAGAGACATCTGCTACCAGCAAAAGATTCTGGATGTATCCAGAGGTTTTTAGAACACAGAACTGTTTAGATAGCAGGAAGGTAAGGTACAAGAGCAAGGGAATGTGACTAGAATTTAGAATTTAGAATGCAATGGAGTAAATGCAATCAACTTCAGAGTTTTTGTAACCGTGTGCTCAGTTGCTAAGTATCTGACTCTTTGTCACCCGCTGTGGATTGTAGCCTGCCAGGCTCCTCTGCCTGTGGAATTTTCCAGGCAAGAATTCTGGAGTGGGTGACATTTCCTACTCCAGGGAGCTAAAGTAAACCCTGAGTGACGAGGTTCTTACCATCACCAAACCCATGAATGGCCGTGGGAAGGGGGCACAGACATAAATATCTTAATATTGAAAGATTTTTTAAACTTCAGATTCAGATTTAAGGAACATTCATTTAACACATAGTGTAGTCCAGGCACCAAATGAGCCCTTTCCATATATATTTAATGTGCATGTAATTAGGAAAGAACCAAATGAGCACTTTCCATATACGTTTAGACCTCACTGCCAGAAAAATCCCAAAACCCTGACAAAAGAGTTTTAATAATAACAGTAACAATAGTATGTTATTACTAGTAATAACAATTAAGTAAAAATATTAAACATAAGTAGGCAATGCAGAGAAAACAATTAGACCTATGCATGTTAGAATACATAACTTTTAAAATATTCTCCTGAGAACATCCTAGGCATTAAAGAACATAAACTATCCCAAGTGAAAGCACGTAAAATAAGACACAAAATTTAACTAACACATACTAATTTCAAGATCTTGCATAAGAATTCTAAGCTTCTTTGGAAGTATTCACAATGAATTTTAGACGTACATTCATTGCTGCATTTGAAAGGAATTGTACTTCTTGAAAAGCAACAGGACTAGACTGCCCTCTAGAGTCTTGCTTGTATTTTTAATGCCAAATCAAGGGGAAATTGTTTTGACCATTTCTGGCTATGTTCGTTACAATCTAGAAATGTGGCAAATTTGTTTATTGCTTCTACAAAAAAAAAATTATGTATCTATAAAAATTAGTATAATTATTTCCCCCAACAGAAATCTTTTAATATTACTTATTTACATAGAATCAAAAAACTAAAATTTTTTTTAATGTATGCCTTTTTATTTTACTTTTGCTATGCTCTACACATACAACTTTATTTGAAGCAAATCTAATGCCAGTAAACTAGTTTCATCTTTTATTTAGACATGTTATTTGTTTATGCTGAGGCTGTCAAAAGGAACGTTGGGAAAGAATTTCCAGACACAGCATAGTGCAGAAAGGAGTACGTTTATTAAGAACAAAGAGCACAGGTAATGGCAGCCCTGTGAGCACAGTAGGCCAACAACTTCTGACAGGCCAGGGAGGGCCAACAGCTTTCGTGCGGTAGCAGCCAATTTTTATAGCCTCATGACAAAGAAAATTCCTGCTGGGAGGTTAGCATTAGATGATTGGTTAGAGTGCTAAACATTGACTTAATGGAGTGGATAGCTTTGCCTAATTTGGGTTCAGGGATCCTGTTAGTGATGACAGGGGAGCTTTGACAACAGTTACAAAGGGGCTCAGTCAGCTTCAGAGGTGACCTTTGTTCTGGGCTCCTCTTCTGTGGCTTTGGTACAAGGCCTCGCACCCATGGCCTTGGGGCAGGACTCAACAGTTTATATTAATATTAAGTCCATTTCAATCTGTAAGCTCCCAAACTACTCTTTGTTAATGTAACATCTGAAGCCTTTACTTTATACTGTAACAATGCACGAGAATAACTAATAAATTCTTTTACAAATAAATGAATCAACCTACACTGATTAAAATAGAGTTGTGACTACAAATGGCCAGTTTAAGACACACAGGTCAGGATGAGGGCTCAAAAAAAGGCATGATAGGAGCAGGTTTATAAACAACATGTGAAGGCTGGAGCTGTAGACTTTAAACCAGAAACTAAAATTCAGTCTAAAAGGATGAACAGTTTATTTCCTACAGTCTTAAAAGAGGTAGACTTTGCTTTAACATCCAGCTATTCACTTTTCATCAATAATGTCAGGGATCCAATTTTCTTATCTCTAAAATGGGGATAATTTTGAAATCTGAGCTTGTTTAATATATTTTTACGGATCAAATGTGAAAATGTATAGAAGGACTTCATAAACTATAAAGAACTCTGTGTATACATGTGTGTGTATTATTTCTGTTCTCTATATAAAATTGAGAAGATTAGTGAGTTTGGCTAAGTAAGACCATGCTTAAAAGAAAACATCAAGCATTCTTCTGGTATTCTTCACAAGCCACTTTTCAAGATTTTTGCCAGTTTTCCCTCTTCGCACACATAGTAACTGTTCCTCAATTATAAATGTTTTACATATTCTTTGGGACATTTCCCCATGATCTTGCTCTTTTCACTTGAAATTCTTCCTAAGGAAGCTCCTTCCCTCCAATGTCTTAAAATACTTTCTACAGTCTGACAATACCTTTAATTTACCTCTACAAACCTACTTCCTAGAATCTGGATCCAAATTCCAGCTTCCAATTTCATACCTCCTTTACCCATAACATAAAGGACATCACCAGATGGTCATCACCAGATGGTCAACACCGAAATTAGATTGATTATATTATTGCAGCCAAAGATGGAGAAGCTGTATACAGTCAGAAAAAACAAGACCAGGAGCTGACTGTGGCTCAGATCATGAACTCCTTATTGCCAAATTCAGACTTAAATTGAAGAAAGTAAGGAAAACCACTAGACCACACAGGTATGACCTAAATCAAATCCCTTATGATTATACAGTGGAAGTGAGAAATAGATTTAAGGGCCTAGATCTGATAGAGTGCCTGATGAACTATGGAATGTGGTTCGTGACATTGTACAGGAGACAGGGATCAAGACCATCCCCATGAAAAAAAAAAATGCAAAAAAGCAAAATGGCTGTCTGAGGAGGCCTTACAAATAGCTGTGAAAAGAAGAGAAGCGAAAAGGAAAGGAGAAAAGGAAAGATATAAGCATCTGAATGCAGAGCTCCAAAGAATAGCAAGGAGAGATAAGAAAGCCTTCCTCAGCGATCAATGCAAAGAAATAGAGGAAAACAACAGAATGGGAAAGACTAGAGATCTCTTCAAGAAAAATAGAGATACCAAGGGAACATTTCATGCAAAGATGGGCTCGATAAAGGACAGAAATGGTATGGACCTAACAGAAGCAGAAGATATTAAGAAAAGGTGGCAGGAATACACAGAAGAACTGTACAAAAAAGATCTTCACGACCAAGATAATCACAATGGTGTGATCACTCACCTAGAGCCAGACATCCTGGAATATGAACTCAAGTGGGCCTTAGAAAGCACCACTACGAACAAAGCTACTGGATGTGATAGAATTCCTTTTGAGCTATTTCAAATCCTGAAAGATGATGCTGTGAAAGTGCTGCACTCAATATGCCAGTGAATTTGGAAAACTCAGCAGTGGCCACAGGACTGGAAAAGGTCAGTTTTCATTCCAATCCCAAAGAAAGGCAATGCTAAAGAATGCTCAAACTACTGCACAATTGCACATCTCACACGCTAGCAAAGTAATGCTCAAAATTCTCCAAGCCAGGCTTCAGCAATATGTGAGCCATGAAATTCCAGATTTTCAAGCTGGTTTTAGAAAAGGCAGAGGAACCAGAGAACAAATTGCCAACATCCACTGGATCATGGAAAAAGCAAGAGAGTTCCAGAAAAACATCTATTTCTGCTTTATTGACTATGCCAAAGCCTTTGACTGTGTGGATCACAATAAACTGTGGAAAATTCTGAAAGACATGGGAATACCAGATCACCTGACTTGCCTCTTGAGAAACCTATATGCAGGTCAGGAAGCAACAGTTAGAACTGGGCATGGAACAACAGACTGGTTGCAAATAGGAAAAGGAGTACATCGAGGCTGTATATTGTCACCCTGTTTATTTAACTTACATGCAGAGTACATCATGAGAAACGCTGGGCTGGAAGAAGCACAAGCTGGAATCAAGATTGCTGGGAGAAATATCAATAACCTCAGATATGCAGATGACACCACCCTTATGGCAGAAAGTGAAGAGGAACTCAAAAGCCTCTTGATGAAGGTAAAAGAGGAGAGTTAAAAAGTTGGCTTAAACTCAACATTCAGAAAACAAAGATCATGGCATCTGGTCCCATCACTTCATGGGAAATAGATGGGGAAACAGTGGAAACAGTGTCAGACTTTATTTTTCTGGGCTCCAAAATCACTGCAGATGGTGACTGCAGCCATGAAATTAAAAGACACTTACTCCTTGGAAGAAAAGTTATGACCAACCTAGATAGCATATTAAAAAGCAAAGACATTACTTTGCCAACAAAGGTCTGTCTAGTCAAGGCTATGGTTTTTTCCTGTAGTCATGTATGGATGTGAGAGTTGGACTGTGAAGAAAGCTGAGCACCGAAGAATTGATGCTTTTGAACTGTGGTGTTGGAGAAGACTCTTGAGAGTCCCTTGGACTGCAAGGAGATCCAGCCAGTCCAATCTGAAGGAGATCAGCCCTGGGATTTCTTTGGAAGGAATGATGCTAAAGCTGAAACTCCAGTACTCTGGCCACCTCATGCAAAGTGTTGACTCATTGGAAAAGATTCTGATGCTGGGAGGGATTGGGGGCAGGAGGAAAAGGGGGCGACAGAGGATGAGATGGCTGGATGGCATCACTGACTCGATGGACGTGAGTCTGAGTGAACTCCGGGAGTTGGTGATGGACAGGGAGGCCTGGCGTGCTGCGATTCATGGGGTTGCAAAGAGTCAGACACGACTGAGCAACTGATCTGAACTGAACTGAAGGGAGATCAACCCTGAATATTCACTGGAAGGACTCATGCTGAAGCTGAATCTCCAGTATTTTGGTCATCTGATGTGAACAGACAGCTCATTGGAAAAGTCTCTGATGCTGGGAAAGATTGAGGACAGAAGAAGAAGAGGGCATCAGAGGATGAGATGGCTGGACGGCATCACTGATGCAATGAACATGAACTTGGGCAAATTCCAGGCCATGGTGAGGGACAGGGAGGCCTGGTGTGCTGCAGTCCATGGGGTCCCAAAGAGTCGGACAGGACTGGGTGACTGAACAACAACAACATATGCCGTCATTAAGCTTCCCAGGTGACCATAGTGGTAAAGAACCCACCTGCCTATGCAGGATATGTAAGAGACTCTGATTCGATCCCTGGGTCAGGAAGATTCCCCTGGAGGAGGAAATGGTAACCCACTCCAGTATTCTTGCCTGGAGAATCTCATGGACAGAAGACCCTGGCAGGCTATAGTCCGTAGGGTCGCAAAAAGTTGGACACAACTGAAATGACTTAGCACATACGCCGTCATCTGGCTTCAGATATTCTGGAATCCTGTCATTCCCATTTTCTTCAGGCAGCCACAGATGGCAGTGTCCACCCGTCAACCGCAGCTTGAGAGGGCAGCCATGACAACCTCTCAAAGATATCGATGCCTCCCTCAACAGCACATTCCATATTGCTTTAGTGAATGGCATGCTTCCTGGGCTCCCCAGGAAACAGAGGCAGGGATGGGTTCTCTAGTCTCTCATAATAAACCTGTTCTAACATGCCAACCTCCATGAACTTCTGACTCCATTCCTCAGTATTCTGTCAAGGAAGTTTTGGTTTCTACACCTAGCTTCAAAGAGCTATCACAAAGACCATCGGGGTGGGCCCCAGGTGTCTTGGAGAGTTTGTTAAACGTTGAGTCATGAGAAAATAAAAACAAGTCAGTCAACTCTCCACTTTCCAGCCTTATGTTCTGCACAAGCCTGAGACCAAGCCCCTTAAGGCCTACGCCACACATGTTCCCAGTTCCAGCTGGTACATCATATCCAGATCCTACATTTCTTTGAAAAGTAAACTATTCCCCCAGGCCTTCCATCTTAGTTATGCTTAGATTTGACACTTGAGTCTCATCTCTAGGCAATAAAGGAAAGGAATACATCTTAAGGAGGAAAAGCATCATTTTTCAAGGCATTTGGCTCTGTTGAGGTCTCTTATGTAGGTAAAGAGATTCTGCTCTTTTCTAGCACATGGATAGGTGGCACTTCTGCCAGGCTAAGAGAATTAAGAGTTTAAAAATCTCTGGCACATCCAACCAGTTTCCTCATCCTATTTCTCAAGTCCTCACTCTCAGGGCCCTGACTCCAACTTAGACCTGTCTTGGCTATTCTCTCCACCTCTTTTGCATCTTGTCTACCGTCACAATTCAGTTCCAGTCTCAGTCCGGCCTTTGGCCCTAAGAGATGAGAGTCACTTTAAACACTGCTGTGAAGGCCTTCTGGCTCTCAGTGGCCTGAGTTGGTAATCGGCTGATCTGAGCCTGTGATCCTCCTTCTTTGAGACATCCAAAGCAGTTAACATAGTCCAGACAATATACAATCCTCATCACCCCTACATCACTTAATGACTAGAACTACCCAGTATTCTGCCTCTACCTGTTGCACACCCAGTCCACCACAGGTGAGCTTCTTAGCCACACTGACACCACATCATGCCACGAGTTATCCTCATTTCACTTAGCACCAATACATCACTTTTCTCCTAAAAAAAAAAACTTAGACACCTGAGGTACATATTTATGTAGCAAAACAACATTGGTTATAATTAAAATCTCTGAAAATCTAAATGATTTGACTTGATCTTACTTTTATCAGCCAGCCAGCTTGAGGTTTATTTATAGTACACATTCTATAACTTCATTTTCAAACCATTTTAATGTGTTTGAACTGAGAAAAAAATACAAGAAAATCATCATTTATCTATTTGGGGTGAGCCTGTGTCAGAGTTATAAACTGACAGCAAATGAAGTGAATCAGGCTCCTGTCTTCTCGTGCCCTAGGATGAGATGTTAACTTTTACACAAAATGAAAATGATCCTTTAAAATGTCCTTTCTCTTAGTCTTCAAAGAGTATCTGCACCTAAAATATAAGACATAACTAACAGAAATTCAAATAATCTTTTAACTACATTGCTTTTGCTGCTGCTGCTGCTAAGTCACTTCAGTCGTGTCCGACTCTGTGCGACCCCATAAACAACAGCCCACCAGGCTTCCCCGTCCCTGGGATTCTCCAGGCAAGAACACTGGAGTGGGTTGCCATTTCCTTCTCCAATGCATGAAAGTGAAAAGTAAAAGTGAAGTCGCTCAGTCGTGTCTGACGCTTAGCGACCCCATGGACTGCAGCCCACCAGGCTCCTCTGTTCATGGATTTTCCAGGCAAGAGTACTGGAGTGGGATGCCATTGCCTTCTCCACTAAGTACATTAGGCATGGCAAATAAAATTTTCTGTATCTATTCTTAAATTATATATTTTCATTATATTTAAAAACTTGAAAATAGCTTAAAAACACATGTTAGTTTCATCCTATTTAATGTTTTTAAGTATTTATACAGTAAGTCCTGGAATGTATACCAAAATATAGTACTGCTAGACCTAGGATGGTATGATTACAGCTAGTCGTCATTTTCTTCTTTCATCTTATCTATGGTTTCTAAATATTTTGCAATGAAAATGTATTATGTGTAGTAAAAAAACAAAAAGCTATTTTGCAACCAGATTTAGAATGCCAAACAGTTGCTTGAGACAAGTGATGTGTCATTTATATTCTACTACCCTTTCAGTTTAGTTCAGTTGCTCAGTCATGTCCGACTCTTTGTGACCCCATGAACCGCAGCACGCCAGGCCTCCCTGTCCATCACCAACTCCCAGAGTTTACCCAAACCCATGTCCATTGAGTTGGTGATGACATCCAACCATCTCATCCTCTGTCATCCCCTTCTCCTCCTGCCCTCAATCTTTCCCAGCATTAGGGTCTTTTCAAATGAGTCAGCTCTTTGCATCAGGTGGCCAAAGTATTGGAGTTTCAGCTTCAACATTAGTCCTTCCAATGAACACCCAGGATTGATCTCCTTTAGGATGGACTGGTTGGATCTACTGCCCTTTACCTACCAAATAGTCCCATTTAGTCCTCCTATTTCACACTATTACAAATATAAATCTCCAGTGATGACAGTGCCAGCTCTAACAACAAAACTGATTTGGACAAAAGATATGTAAGAAATATTACCAAAACTCAGCAAAATTTTGAAGTGAAAGAATTTATTTTATGCTGCTACCCTCTTTCTTCATTCTGTGTATCTTTCACTATCGCACTCTAATCTTAATCACCAAATAAACAATGTTCTTGAGCTCATAGATCTCCTATGGTATCAGAAAAGAAAAAACTCTCTGAAAAATTTATATTTTCATAAGCATAATATCCTTCTAGGATAATCACATTTTAAAAGAAATATTAATTATGAAAAGAGTGAAATTTCAAGCATTAGTAGGAGACATAACTTTTGCTCCTAATGCTTCTGTAATCAGACCATGTAGTGGGGGGCCCAGATGATAAAACCATTTTTAAGTTTAGCTGTCTTTTTTTGTAAATGGATGATCATCAATAATAGTGTGGTGGTGCAGTGGCTTCCTTATCAAAGAATATCTACTGTGTGACCTTGGAAAGATTAGTCAAGACTTATGAGCCTGAGTTTTTGCCTCTGTAAACAGGGATAATATTTATCTTGCAAGGCTATTATGAAAGGAACAGTGATGAGATAATGCATGTATTACAGTGCCTAGCATATAAGTAGGATCTTAGTGGGGAAAAAAGTTTTTTATGCCTTTCTTCCTGGTTAATTTTGTAGAGCTGCCATAACAAAATACCACGAATTTTGTAGCTTAAGACAACAGAAATTTATTCTCTTACATTTCTGGAACCAGAAGTCCAAAATCAATGTGGCAACAAGATTGATTACTTCTGGAGGTTCTGAAGGAGGCTCTGTTCAGTGCTTCTCTCCTAGATTCTGATGATCACCAGCAATCATTGCCATTCCTTGGCTTGCAGCTGCATCACTCCATTTTTTAACTCCATCATCGTATGGCTTTCTCCCTGTGCGCGGCTGTGTCTGCATGTTGCCTTCTAATAAGGACACTGGTCAGTGGGTTTAGAGCCTACCCTAATCCAGTATAATATCATCTTAACTTGATTATATCTGCAAAGACCTTATTTCCAAATATGACCACATCCCCCAGATACCAGAGGTTATCTTTTTGGTGTATACAATCCAACACATGACACCTCCTGGTTTCATAATGACATAAGATTCTTCCCTACCATAACTAAGAGATTAGTTCAAGTGAAAATAACTGAAGGAATGGGACTCTGTTAACAAAGTGAGCAAGAACACTGTAGAAGCAGTTCAACACAGTGATAAATGTTTGCCGTTGTTGTTCAGTCAATAAGTCATGTGTGACTCTTTATGACGCCACAGACTGCAGCATGCCAGGCTCCTCTGTCCTCCACTATCTCCCAGAGTTTGCTCAGATTCAAGTCCATTGAGTTGGTGATGCTCTGTAATCATCTCATCCCCTGCTGCCCCTTCTCCTTTCGCCTTCAGTCTTTCCCAGCATCAGAGTCTTTTCCAATGAGGCAGCTCTTCGCATCAGGTGGCCAAAGTATTGGAGCTTCAGCTTCAGCATCAGTCCTTCCAATGAATATTCAGGGTTGGTTTCCTTTAGGATGGACTGGTTTGATCTCCCAGCAGCCAGGACCACAATTCAAAGCACCAATTCTTTGGTGCTCAGCCTTCTTTATGGTTCAACTCTTACATCCATATATAACTACTGGAAAGACCATAGCTTTAACTATATAGACTTTTGTTGGCAAAGTGATGTCTCTGCTTTTAATACGCTGTCTAGGTTTGTCATAGCTTTCCTTCCAAGGAGAATTGTCTTTTAATTTCCTGGCTCAGTCATCGTCCACAGTGATATTGGAGCCCAAGAAAGTAAAGCCTGTCGCTGTTTCCACTTTTCCCCCTCCTATTTGCCATGAAGTGTTGGGACCAGATGCCGTGATCTTAGTTTTCTGAATGTTGACTTTCAAGCCAGTTTTTTCATTCCCCTTTTTCACCCTCATGAAGAAGTTCTTTAGTCACCCTTCAATTTCTGCCATTAGAGTGGTATCATCTGCATTTCTGAGGCTGTTGATATTTCTCCTGGCAATCTTGATTCCAGCTTGTGATTCATCCAGCCTGGCATTTCACATGATGTGCTCTGCTTGGAAGTTAAGTAAACAGGGTGACAATATACAGAGTGGTCATACTCCTTTCTCAGTTTGGAACCAGTCAGTTGTTTCTTGTCCAGTTCTGTTGCTTCTTGGCCTGCATACAGGTATCTCTGGAGACAGGTAAGGTGGTCTGATACTCCTATCTCTTTAAGAATTTTTCACAGTCGGTTGTGATCCACACAGTCAAAAACTTCCCAGGTGGCACTAGTGTTAAAGAACCTGCCTGCAAATTCAGGAGATATAAGAGAGGCAGTTCCGATCCCTGGGTCAGGAAGATTCCCTGGAGGAGGGCATGGCAACCCACTCCGGTATTCTTGCCTGGAGAATCCCATGGACAGAGGAGCCTGGCAGGCTACAGTCCAGAGGGTCACAAAGAGTCAGACAGGAATGAAGTGACTTAGCTGGCATGCAAGCAGGGTGACAATATACAGCATTGTACTCATTTCCCAGTTTGGAAACAGTCATTTGTTCCTTCTCTGGTTGTAACTATTGTTTCTTGACCTGGATACAAGTTTCTCTTCGGACAGGTAAGGTGGTCTGATACTGCCAGCTCTTTAAGAATTTTCCGCAGTTTGGTGTGTCCACACAGTCAAAGGCTTTGGCATAGTTAGTGAAGAAGTGGATGTTTTCCTGGAATTCCCTTGCTTTGTTCATGTTTGCTGCTGCTGCTGCTGCTAAGTCACTTCAGTCGTGTCCGACTCTGTGTGACCCCATAGACGGCAGCCCACCAGGCTCCTCCGTCCCTGGGATTCTTCAGGCAATGTTTGCTATGTTGTGCTAAATCCAAGAATGCAAAAACAGTGGCATGTTCTCTTAGTCATTCAGCTTTGTGTCAGATTTAAAGGCAATATTGTTTTTGACACTGTATACCCATAAGTTTTCTTTTTTTACTGCCATTTCCCTCTCATTCTTAACTCCTGCTAGGCTATACTTTCAAACATTAGCAAATCCCTTTTCCCATTTTGAAGAAGGACTAAACCTCTCCAAGTACTCACTGCAAGCCTCTAAACTATTGACAGGGTCTGGAACATGGGATCAGGAAAAGAGCTCACTTCTCACTACTCATTCTTTTCATTTATTTGAATTTATCATGTATCTGGCCTCCCTGGTGGCTCAGTGGTAAAGAATCCACCTGCTAAAGCAGGAGACTTGGGTTTGATCCCTGGGTCAGGAAGATCCCTTGCAAAAGGAAATGGCTACCCACTCCAGTTTTCTTGCCTGGAAAATCCCATGGACCATTGGAGCCTGGTGGGCTACAGTCCATGGGGGTCACAAAAGAGTTGGACACAACTAAGCAACTAAACAATGACAACAATCATCTGTCTATATTACTTATACAAAATAATTTTATTTTAAAAATCACCTGATATCTACCAGTTTATACCATCTGTTATTATATTTGTAAGTTCCATCTACCTAGAAGAAGCTACTTGCATAGTATAATAGCCTCATAAATTTCCAGACCTCATGAATATTTCCTTTGTGGTTACTATTATCCTTCTTTTGTTAGAAAATTTGTCATCAGTCAATGAAATGTGGATGATAGGAATAGAGTCAGTGTGAAAGGCTGTGAAATCCTTGAGTAAATCTATTAACTGGCATGTTTTCCATTTGTTCCCTCTTTTAACTGAGAAGATACACAGCTTCATAGATATATAAGGACAGCCTGAAGCAGACAAGAAACATATGCCAGATTATAAATGATAGTTCATAATATAAAATAAAACTAATTCAAAAACAATTTAATTTGCACATAAATTGTAGGAAAATGACAGATTCATCCTCTGAAATCAGTTCAGAATTGCACAAAATAAGACTATATAAAAGGGCATCCCTTCAATTCCAGAAAGCTGTATTATTTAATGCAAATATAAGAGGTATGTTTATAAACTCTTTCTACTCATGTGGTAGTGAAGCAGCTATATGAAAAACTTTATCTGAAGGCAAAAGTCCTGGGTTGAATTTTCAGTTCTGCCTAATCCCAATGTAGGCCTTACTTCCTACCCTACAACAGTGTTGCTAAGCATAAACACGTGGTGTGACGCCTTGTAAACTATAAAATGCTAATAAAATGTAGGTACTGCTAATAATCTCTCTACCATGACCCGCCCATCTTGGGTTGCCCCACAGGCATGGCTTAGTTTCATTGAGTTAGACAAGGCTGTGGTCCTAGTGTGATTAGATTGACTAGTTTTCTGTGAGTATGGTTTCAGTGTGTTTGCCCTCTGATGCCCTCTTGCAACACCTACTGTCTTACTTGGGTTTCTCTTACCTTGGGCGTGGGGTATCTCTTCACGGCTGCTCCAGCAAAGCGCAGCCATTGCTCCTTACCTTGGACAAGGGGTGTCTCCTCACCGTCGCCCTTCCTGACCTTCAACATGGGATAGCTCCTCTAGGCCCTCCTACACCCACGCAGCCACGGCTCCTTGGATGTGGGGTTGCTCCTCCCGGCCACCACCACTGGCCTCGGGCGTAGGGGCATGGGGTAGCTCCTCCCAGGCGCCGCCCCTGATCTTGGACGCAGGGTAACTCATCTCGTCACCACCCCTGACCTCGGAAACTGGGTATCTCCTCTCAGCTGCCCCCCTGACCTCGGGACATTCAATATCACAGTAATCCAAGTCTATGCCCCAACCAGTAACGCTGAAGAAGCTGAAGTTGAACGGTTCTATGAAGACCTACAAGACCTTTTAGAACTAACACCCAAAAAAGATGTCCTTTTCATTATAGGGGACTGGAATGCAAAAGTAGGAAGTCAAGAAACACCTGGAGTAACAGGCAAATTTGGCCTTGGAATACGGAATGAAGCAGGGCAAAGATTAATAGAGTTTTGCCAGGAAAATGCACTGGTCATAACAAACACCCTCTTCCAACAACACAAGAGAAGACTCTATACATGGACATCACCAGATGGTCAACACCGAAATCAGATTGATTATATTCTTTGCAGCCAAAGATGGAGAAGCTCTATACAGTCAGCAAAAACAAGACCAGGAGCTGACTGTGGCTCAGACCATGAACTCCTTATTGCCAAATTCAGACTTAAATTGAAGAAAGTAGGGAAAACCACTAGACCATTCAGGTATGACCTAAATCAAATCCCTTATGATTATACAGTGGAAGTGAGAAATAGATTTAAGGGCCTAGATCTGATAGAGTGCCTGATGAACTATGGAATGAGGTTCGTGACATTGTACAGGAGACAGGGATCAAGACCATCCCCATGGAAAAGAAATGCAAAAATCAAAATGGCTGTCTGAGGAGGCCTTACAAATAGCTGTGAAAAGAAGAGAAGCGAAAAGCAAAGGAGAAAAGGAAAGATATAAACATCTGAATGCAGAGTTCCAAAGAATAGCAAGAAGAGACAAGAAAGCCATCTTCAGAGATCAATGCCAAGAAATAGAGGAAAACAACAGAATGGGAAAGACTAGAGATCTCTTCAAGAAAATCAAAGATACCAAAGGAACATTTCATGCAAAGATGAGCTCGATAAAGGACAGAAATGGTATGGACCTAACAGAAGCAGAAGATATTAAGAAGAGATGGCAAGAATACACAGAAGAACTGTACAAAAAAGATCTTCACGACCCAGATAATCATGATGGTGTGATCACTGACCTAGAGCCAGACATCCTGGAATGTGAAGTCAAGTGGGCTTTAGAAAGCATCATATGAACAAAGCTAGTGGAGGTGATAGAATTTCAGTTGAGCTATTCCAAATCCTGAAAGATGATGCTGTGAAAGTGGTGCACTCAATATGCCAGCGAATTTGGAAAACTCAGCAGTGGCCACAGGACTGGAAAAGGTCAGTTTTCATTCCAATCCCAAAGAAAGGCAATGCCAAAGAATGCTCAAACTACCACATAATTGCACTCATCTCACACACTAGTAGAGTAATGCTCAAAATTCTCCAAGCCAGGCTTCAGCAATATGTGAACTGTGAACCTCCTGATGTTCAAGCTGGTTTTAGAAAAGGCAGAGGAACCAGAGATCAAATTGCCAACATCGAAAAACATCTATTTCTGCTTTATTGACCAAGCCAAAGCCTTTGACTGTGTGGATCACAATAAACTGTGGAAAATTCTGAAAGAGATGGGAATACCAGACCACCTGACCTACCTCTTGAGATATCTGTAGGTCAGGAAGCAACAGTTAGAACTGGACATGGAACAACAGATTGGTTCCAAATAGGAAAAGGAGTACATCAAGGCTGTATATCCTCACTCTGTTTATTTAACTTATATGCAGAGTACATCATGAGAAACGCTGGACTGGAAGAAACACAAGCTGGAATCAAGATTGCTGGGAGAAATATCAATAACCTCAGATATGCAGATGACACCACCCTTATGGAAGAAAGTGAAGAGGAACTCAAAAGCCTCTTGATGAAGGTGAAAGTGGGGAGTGAAAAAGTTGGTTTAAAGCTCAACATTCAGAAAACGAAGATCATGGCATCCGGTCCCATCACTTCATGGGAAATAGATGGGGAAACAGTGGAAACAGTGACAGACTTTATTTTCTTGGTCTCCAAAATCACAGCAGATGGTGACTGCAGCCATGAAATTAAAAGACGCTTACTCCTCAGAAGGAAAGTTATGACCAACCTAGATAGCATATTCAAAAGCAGAGACATTACTTTGCCAACAAAGGTTCGTCTAGTCAAGTTAAGGCTATGGTTTTTCCTGTGGTCATGTATGGATGTGAGAATTGGACTGTGAAGAAGGCTGAGCGCCGAAGGATTGATGCTTTTGAACTGTGGTGTTGGAGAAGACTCTTAAGAGTCCCTTGGACTGCAAGGAGATCCAACCAGTCCATTCTAAAGGAGATCAGCCCTGGGATTTCTTTGGAAGGAATGATGCTAAAGCTGAAACTCCAGTACTTTGGCCACCTCATGCAAAGAGTTGACTCTTTGGAAAAGACTCTGATGCTGGGAGAGACTGGGGGCAGGAGGAGAAGGGGACAACAGAGGATGAGATGGCTGGATGGCATCACTGACTCGATGGACGTGAGTCTGAGTGAACTCCGGGGGTTGGTGATGGACAGGGAGGCCTGGCGTGCTGCAATTCATGGGATGGCAAAGAGTCGGACATTCCTGAGCGACTGATCTGATCTGATCTGATCTGACTGCTAATAATATGCACATCTCCCAAAGGTAAGATAAAATACCTTTAAAATTATTTTTTCTGTCATTTTAGGGTTTTCTAAGCCGCTCATCATTTTTTAATATATTTATTTATTTTTGGCTGTGCTGGGTCTTCATTGCTGCATGAGTTTTTCTCTAGTTGCAGCAAGTGGGGGCCACTCTCTAGCTGACATGCATGAATGTCCCATCGTGGTGGCTTCTCTTGCTGTGGAGCACAGGCTCCAGGGTGCTTGGGTTCAGTAGCTGTGTCTCTCCGGCTCTAGAGCGCAGGCTCAGTAGTCGTGGTGCATGGGCTTAGTTGCCCTGCAGCATGAGGGATCTTCCCTCACCAAAGGCAGAACCCATGTCTCCTACATTGGCAGACAGATTCCTTACCACGGAGCCCCCAGGGCAGCGCTGTCATAATTTTTTAAAACATTCTATGTATTCCACCTAGAAGAGAAAAAAATTATGCCAGGGATCTATTCCTGACTAAGAGCAAGACAATATCAAAACTCTGGGACAAATCACCAGAAATATTATGAAAACGGCTATGTATGTGATTGAATGTGTGTGTCCATATGGCTTTGAATATAGCTGGAAAGCTTAAAACCAGTGAAACCCAGAAGTTCTTGGGTTAAAATTCATCAATTATCCAAATACTATGCTGCTGCTGCTGCTGCTAAGTCACTGCAGTCGTGTCCAACTCTGTGCGACCCCATAGACAGCAGCCCACCAGCGTCCCCCATCCCTGGGATTCTCCAGGCAAGAACACTGGAGTGGGTTGCCATTCCCTTCTCCAATCCAAATACTATGAGGCACATGGAAAAGATAGTCCCGAGCTTACCCAAGAAATAAGGCTAAAATCAAACTATCAAGTTAAGGCACATGGAAGTTTTAAGGTATGTGCAAATATTTGGAAGAGAGAAAGATTTGTTCACACTCATAAAATGATGTTATAAAGCCAGCAAAAAAAAGTTTTTCTGAGACAATGGAAAAAGGAAAGTGATGCTTTACATATGATTATGTAGTAGCTGTGATATAATCCTAAAATGATCCCCAATAACCCCTAACTCTTGGTTACTCCTCTCGCTTAAGTGTGTGTAAAACCTGTGACTATGATGAGATATTATTCCAGTGATTACAGTACATTATCTGGCAAAAGGAGTTTTTCAGATGTAATCAAGGTTCCAAATCAGAACATGAAGATTACTTTGGTGGTTCTAACCTAATTAGGTGATCCTTTAAAAGCAAAAATTTTCTCTGGTTGATTTAGGATAAAAGAAGCCATGTTGTGAATTGCCTACAGAAAAGAATGACTTTCTGTTGTTTAGTGTTGTCCTCGGTCAACAGCTAGCAAGAATATGAGGACCTCAATCTTGAAGATTCAAGGAACTGAATTCTGTCAGTAACCTCAATGAGAACTGTGGCACAGCCGATATCTTCATTGCAGCCCTTTGAGTTCTGAGTGGAAAATCCAGCTAACCTGTGCCAGACTCCTGACCTACAGAAATTCTAAGATAATAAATTACTGTTGTTATAAGCCGCTAAATTTATGAAAACTTTTTGCAGAGCAATTGAAAACTAATACAGAAGCGAAACTACAGAATTTGCCTCCCCTCTCTTAATGCCTAGTTTGAAGAACCACGGTTTATGAAGAAGGCAAGCACAAAAACATAGCATCTGAATGAAATGTTTACCATTTGAGTGCTTATGCCTGGTTGGTCGGTATTAACAGCTGTTTAAAAATAGCAATTTTGTTATAAATCTATTCTCCTCAGTCATGGGGTAATTCCCTCATGTTTAACAAAGAGATTAGAAAGATTCTTTATTGTTTTAAAAAGATTCTTAAATATCAAGTTGACACCCACTCTGGATAATTTAAGATGTTACCATGCAAGCTGTAATCACTTTACACTTAAGCATATAATTTTCTAAGATGTTTTTACGCTTAACAGAAATGCTCTTACCCAATGCATGTCCATATACCAGACAGAATAATGAAATAATGAAAATTAAATCAACAATTATTTAATAAATACCTTCTATATACCAGATACAAGGTTAAGTTCTAGAATCACATATTCCCAATCATTGTGTATATTTAGGAACTTCACAGTTGATGGTGAATCATTACCATTAAAATTGGAGACAAAATACTGCTTATCACTACACTATTTGACATAGTACTAGACATTGTCCTTACTCATAAAGAAAGGTAAGAAGAAATAAAAGATGTAAGTATTGGAAAGGAGAGGGAGGAAAGTGGCATTATTATCAAACAATATAGCTGTCTACATGAAAGTCCTCTAAGAGATTAATAAATCATTACAATTAATTAAATATAAGTTACCAAATGCATTCCTAAACACTGCCAATAATTATCTGAAACATAGAATTTTAAGTGATATTGTTTGTAATGTCACAAAAAATATCTAAGGAACCTAGAAACAAATCTGGCAGAGGATATGTAAGACACTATAAAGATTGTGGAAAATAAAGCTAAATAACACAAGGACAGAGATTCTTCCCAAATTAGTCAATAAAACTGTTACAATACCAACCAAAAATTCAAAGAATTTTTTATGAATTTGACAAGCTGGTTCTAAAAAGAATTTATATGGAAAGCCAAAGATCATTTTGAAAACAAAATTGAACATGGGGAGGGCTTACTCTATCTAGTATCAGGCTTATTATATAGTTTTAGATGGTGTGATATGCCCTAAGAAGTACAAATAGAACAGAATGGAGAACCAAGGAACATACATGTCTTGGGAAACAATGTTGCACAGTGAAGAAAAGTTAAAGTAGAAAAAAAAAAAATGCTGGAATAGCAGAAAAATAGATCCAAGATAATTAAAAGCCTGCATGTTAAAAGCAAAGCTTTAAACTTTTTGAGGAAAAACACAGAAGACGTCAAGAAATTTTAAAACTTTTTACAAATTATCCATGACATTTTTCACATAACTAGAACAAATTATCCTAAAACTTATATGCAACCAGCAAAGACCCAGAATTGCCCAATCAGTTATGAGAGAAGAGAACAAAGCACAAAGCATCACCCTCTCAGGCTTTAGACAACACCACAAAGCTACAATAATCAAAATAGTGTGGTATTGGCACAAAAACAGACTTATAGACCAATGGAACAAAATAGATAGCCCAGAAGTAAGCCCACACACCTATGGTCAATTAATGTTCAACAAAGGAGGCAAAATCGCACAATGGGGAAAAGACATTCTCTTCAACAAGTGGTGTCAGGAAAGTTGGACAGTCACATGCAAATCAGTGACGTTAGAGCACACCCTCACACTTTACACAGAAATAAATTCAAAATAATTTAAAGGCTTAAATATATATGACATGACACCGTAAAACTCCTATAAGAGAACAAAGGCAAAGCATTCTCTGACATAAATCATAGCAATGTTTTCTTAAGCCAGTCTCCCTAGCCAATAGAAATAAGAGCAAAAGTAAGCAAACAGGACATAATCAGATGCATAAATTTTTGCACAGTAAAAAATAAATAAAATTTTTATAAAATAAAGAAAGAAAATGAGAAAGACAACCTACAGACTGGAAGAAAATATTTACAAGTGCTATGACCAACAAGGGTTTAATTTCCAAACAGCTCATACAATTCAATAGTGAAAAACAACACAATTGGAAAATGGGGAGAAGACCTAAACAGACACTTTTCCAAAGAAGACATTCAAATGGTCAATAATCACATGAAAAGATGCTCATCAGTGCTAATTATTAGAGAAATGCAAATCAAAACCACAGTGAGATACCACGTTATACCAGTCAGAAGGGCCATCATCAAAAAGTCTGTAAGTAATAAATGTTGGAGAGGGTTTGGAGGAAAAGGGACCCTCTTACACTGTTGGGAGGAATATAAATTGGTGCAGCCATTATGGAAAACAGTTTGGAGGTTCCTCAAAAAACTAAATTTGCCATATGATCCTGGCATGCTGTAGTCCCTGGGGCCACAAAGAGTTGGACATAACTGAGCAACTGAAGAACAACAACATGCTCGAGAAACCTCTCTCCTAGGCACATATCCGGACAAAACTACCATTTGGAAAGATACATGTATGCCTTCATTCATAGCAGCACTATCTGCAGTAGCCAAGACATGGAAACATGCTAAATGTCCATCAGTAATGAATGGATAAAGATGATGTGGTATGTATATAATGGAATATTACTCAGTCATAAAAAAGAATGAAATCGTGTCATTTGCAGCAACATGGATAGACGTAGCAGTTGTCATATTTAGCTAGGGAAATCAGAAAGAGAAAGACAAATACCACATATCGTTTATATGTGGAATCTAAAATACAATACAAACAAACATATCTACAGTACAGAAATGGACTCAAAGACATAGAAAACAGATGTAGAGACATAGAGAACAGATGTGTGGTTGCCAAGGGGGGAAAGGATGGAGAAGGAAGGATTTAGAAGTTTGGGATTAGCAGATGCAAACTATTATATGTGGGATGGATAAACAACAAGGTAACTACTCCATATAGCATGGGGAACTATATGCACTATCCTGTGAGGAACCATGATGAGAAAAAATATATATATATGCATAAATGAATCACTTCAGTGTACAACAGAAATTAACATAACATTGTAAATCAACTATACTTCAATAAAATTAAGAAAAAAAAGAAATTTGAACTCTAAATTAATTGACAATTTCCCCCAAAGAAGCTATTCTAGACCGAAGAGACTAACTGATCTTTAATATGCAAAATCCTCCCACCCCAGCCCCACCATTTACCAAATCACAAAGAAAGATCAGTTCTCAAAACGAGAAGTTATTCTTTCTCAGTTGTGTTTTTAAGGCAGTTTTTGTTATCATACTATGGCCCAGTGGTCTCAGGTGCTCCTGTGCCATGGATTAACGTGATGAGAGTTGTTTTGACAACATCTGAAGCATTTTTCAAACCCACAGCACCTTTTGAAAATATTCCCATCAGCCAACCAATATGTGTTGAATTTTTTCCATAGTTTTAATGTTCAAGAAGAAAATTAAATGATTGTTTTGGTTTGCTTTCTATTTTCAGTCTTTTCTCTAACTTCACTTTACATGTTAATTTCACACTTTAAAACAACAGCCTCCACTAGACTGTTTTTCCTTTTTAGAAACATGCTATTTCACTCTTTTTTTCTTGGTTAAGGATTTTAAATGAAGTCACCCCACAACCATATTTTCTTTATCGATAATTCTTTCTACAGTCTCTTACATTTTTAATTTTATTCCCACCCCCTCATTGAAATAATACTCTAAAAAATCTTCATGATTTCCTCACCATCGAATCCAATAGTAATTTCTCAACACTCAGTTTTATTAACCTCTCTACAGACTCTCTTGTTGTTAAACCTATTTCTTACTAACACTTTGTTTCAAAGACCTGATAATTCTTCCTTCTAAATATTTCTTCTCTCAAAATCTTCCTTTCTATTTTTACTGTTAGTGCCTCAGTAGAACAGTTCTCCATTGCACTATTATGAGTGGTTTTCACACTGCTTATCTCTCTCTTTTTAATCTATTTTTTGATGCCTCCATGAAAATAATCTCCCACTTAGGTCCATCTCGTAGGTAACTCTCCTGTTTTGAAAAAATTCAAGGTTCCTTTCATTTGTTCCCAAGTAACACTATTTAAAGAAATTATAGGAAATAGTATTTCTCAATCCAGAGGATGAGATGGTTGGATGGCATCACTGACTCAAGCATGCTGCAGTCCATGAGGTCGAAAAGAGTTGGACACAACTGAGCAACTGAACAACAACAAATTTCTAAATCCTAGGTGGACAAGAAAGTCCCTGAGGAGCTTTAAAAATATATGGATTCCTCAGTCCCACAGCAGCACAGGTAAATCAGACTTTCAGACTGGAGCTCAGTGATCAGTATTTTTAAAGAGGTTGCCAAGTGACTGCAATGTGCTGCCAAGGTTGAGAATCAGTGGACTGGAACTAGATCAAGTCAAAGTTAGAAGATACTGTCCTAGGCCTAGGGCACTGGTGCACCACAATCACCCAGGGAAGCTTGTTAACATTCCTGAATTTCAGGTTAGTGAATTATAACTTTCGGTGGAGGTTTCTGAGGATTTCTATTTTTAGCAAGCTTTCTAGGTATCATTATTTAGCCAAAATGGTCCTGGTTGAGTGACAAGCATTGGAAACCAATCACCTAGCAATGTTTCTCAGTCTTTAATGTGTGTATAAACCACATGAGAAATCTTGTAAAAACTGTTGTTTTAATTCATTAAATGTAGGATACAATCTGAAATTCTGTATTTCTAATAAGCTCTCAGTTAATGGCTATACTGCTGGTCTATGATTCACACTTTTGAGTACTGTTAAAGAAAAAATATATATTCAATGACATTTATTAAAACACAATAAGGAAGACTTTATTCAAGGGTGGCAGAAGGAGATCATCAAGATGTGTACAGGGACCGCGAATACAGAATATTGAAGTCGGGGAGAGAGACTGGCTCAACTCTGTGTACAGCTTGGGAAAGAGGGTATTTATGGCCAAAGAGTTGGGTGGGAATAAGTGGATGGAAAATTACTGAAAGGAAACATCAGGGATTATAGAAACTCTGATTAAACCAACTTAATAGGATTCTTATTTAAGACAGGGTAAGGTGATCAGATATCATTTAAGGGATGGTAGCAGAGAAGTCAATGGCACCCCACTCCAGTACTCTTGCCTGGAAAATCCCATGGACGGAGGAGCCTGGTGGGCTGCAGTCCATGGGGTTGCTGAGAGTTGGACATGACTGAGCAACTTCACTTTCCCTTTTCACTTTCATGCATTGGAGAAGGAAATGGCAACCCATTCCAGTGTTCTTGCCTGGAGAATCCCAGGGACGGGAGAGCCTGGTGGGCTGCTTTCTGTGGGGTTGCACAGAGTCAGACACGACTGAAGTAACTTAGCAGCAGCAGCAGCAGAGGATGAGAAACCCAGTCAGATATCCAGGGAGAGGAATACTGATTAAAATTCCACTCCATAGAGGGGACTTCCCTGGTGGTCCAGTGGCTAAGACTGCACATCCAATGCAAGGGGCCTGGGTTCAATCCGTGGTCAGTTCAGTTCAGTTCAGTTCAGTCACTCAGTCATGTCCGACTCTTTGCAACCCCATGAATCGCAGCTCGCCAGGCCTCCCTGTCCATCACCAACTCCCGGAGTTCACTCAGACTCATGTCCATCGAGTCAGTGATGCCATCCAGCCATCTCATCCTCTGTCGTCCCCTTCTCCTCCTGCCCCCAATCCCTCCCAGCATCAGAGTCTTTTCCAATGAGTCAACTCTTCGCATGAGGTGGCCAAAGTACTGGAGTTTCAGCTTTAGCATCATTCCTTCCAAAGAAATCTCAGGGCTGATCTCCTTCAGAATGGACTGGTTGGATCTCCTTGCAGTCCAAGGGACTCTCAAGAGTCTTCTCCAACACCACGGTTCAAAAGCATCAATTCTTTGGCACTCAGCCTTCTTCACAGTCCAACTCTCACATCCATACATGACCAATGGAAAAACCATAGCCTTGACTAGATGGACCTTTGTTGGCAAAGTAATGTCTCTGCTTTTGAATATGCTATCTAGGTTGGTCATAACTTTCCTTCCAAGGAGTAAGTGTCTTTTAATTTCATGGCTGCAGTCACCATCTAAGACCTAGCACAACCAAATAAATAAATGTTTTTTTTTTAATTGACTTAGCAGGATACTTGCTAAAATTGAACAATGAAGATAACATGGAAGTCCAAAAGTCAGGCCTAGATGGAAAGGAGTTCAGAGGAGTCTGAGTAGAATTTGGCCAATGAGAGAATCTTTGTCAATAGAAAGCACTCAGGCTATACAAACTCCATGTTTCCTGTACATGTATTTCTTCCATCTTCCTTACTAGCATCATTTGCCTCTTTGCTCTGGTTATTGTAACTTTACAAAATGTTCTTTACTTTCTTCATGACCACACATTCCACAATCCCTCCACCTCTGCCTGCTAAACCTCTCCTCTGAACTGCTAGAATATTTGTCTAAACTGATCATTTTCATACTCAATAGAATAATTAGCAATTATTTAAACATTTTGTGTTACTGGTATCCCTGTCTTCAGAGACCATGCTAAGTAAATAAAAGTCATTTTTAAAATACTAGCTTATTGATTAATGGTTATAATAAGAACCGTTGTCTTCATTATTATCAGTTAATTGAGAAAATATACAATTAAAATATCTGTAAATGTATTAATGTTTTATATAAACTGTTATTTAATAAAATAGCACATATACACTTTAAAATAGTTTACACACAGGAAATATTATGAATTCAGACTATGAACAAATAACTCAGAAACATTTAGTTAATATTCACACAAAAGATTTCTTTTATGAGTAAGTCATTAAACACTTTTGAACAATAGCAGAAACAGAATCTGTAAAACAAAGAGCAGATGAAGTATTTAAAAACACACAGACTGTCTGAGACTAATGTGTTTGTTTTACTTTTCTTTGGGTAAGTTGACTGGCTGGAAACCATTTAAAAAAAAATAAGTCTGGGCAGTCTGCCCTGGAACAGGTTGGCTAGTCATTAGTAAAAACTATTTTAGTTACTTCTGGATTCTCTGAGAAACCTTAAGAGTTTAGCTGAGCAGAGTTCATGACAGGCTGCCTCTGTGTAAGGTCTGCCAGAACTCTTCTGTTAACATAGCCACTTTAGTTAAACTAAACTTACACCACTTGCCCACTGATAATTTCTCAATTCTCTAGACAATTCCTGATCTTCACTCTAACTTGTAATAATGATTTTATGGCCTCCAGATTGGGAATCCCCATTGTAAAGCATTGTCCATTTCTTCTTCATCCTCCTGAGTGCATACTCAGTCATGTCTGACTGTGAGCCCATGGACTATAGCCCACTAAGCTCCTCTGTCCATGGAATTTTCCATTTAAGAATACTGGAGTGGGTTGCCGTTTCCTTCTCCAGGGAATATTCCCAACCCAGGGACTGACCCCATGTCCCCTGCATTGACAGGCAAGTTCTTTACCAGCTGAGCCATAAGGGAAGGCTTTATGTGCATGTACTATACTCAGTGATTATTAACCAATCCAATAGACTTGTCATTCAGATATTGACATGGCCCCAGGACTGAATTTTAGAAAACATCAGAGTAACTTTTCCAGAGTGGAAAGAATGATAATAAGTCAGAAAAAGAAACATAACAACTTCCATATTATTATCAGAACACAGTTACTACCAAATATTAGTGAAGATATACTATTTAATAGTCAGCCACATACCATTTCAGTCATTATGGAAACTTCTATAATTCTGATTATTCCAAATTAGGGATCAAAATATGACAACATCTTCTGTTGGTAAGGTTTTGAAGAAATTTGTGATAAGAATACAAAATACTGTAACAATATCTTTTAAAAATTATGTATAAATGACACACCCAAACTATTTCTAAAACTTCATTACAAAGATAAAATGGCAAAATATTAAGATAATTTGCTTGAATATACTCATATACAAAAATACATAATATAATTTTATATACTATATGTATTTTATATTTTTATTTTCTAACTAATGTAGACTGCTAATTAAATATGTGAGAAAAATAAGCTCCACACGCATTTAAGCTAAACAATTCTAACCAAGAAAAACTGACTAATTTATTTCCTTATCTGCTTTAAAGACAAAAACTCAACCTGCAAACCCTTATGTAGGTAATTATTTCAAGGACAGACATTCTTGAAAAAGCAATGTTTAAAATTATTTTTGAAACTCACAACATGTAGTTTTTAATTGCCCAGATAAATGTTAAAATCCTGATATATTAAATGATATATTAGAGAGGCTATATATATGAATTATATATAGAGAGAGATACATATATACACAGATATACATATATACATATATTTGCACACACATATACATATATATCTGGAGGAGAGCACGGCAACCCACTCCAGTATTCTTGCCTGGAGAACCCCCATGGACAGAGGAGCCTGGCAGGCTACAGTCCATGGGGTCACAGAGTCAGACACCACTGAGCAACTGAACACAGCACAGCACATGCATTGCACAGTGGTAAAGAATCTGCCTGCCAAGGCAGGAGATTCAAGAAACACCAGTTCAGTCCCTAAGTTAGGAAGATCTCCTGGAGTAGGAAATGGCCAACCCACTCCTGTATTCTTGCCTGGAAAATTCCATGGACAGAGAAGCCTGGTGGGCTACAGTCCACTGGATCACAAAGAGTCGGACAGGAGTGAGCATGCATGATACATATGTAACATACATACATATATACATATATCTATTGTTCAGAGAGAGGGAGAGGAAGAAAAAGATATACCTATCCCGAAAATAATTTTGTAAAACCTTGACTATCAAAAAGAGACAGTTGGCTTGACTGGTTTTTATGTCTAATTAATAGCAATAACCTCAGATATGCAGATGACACCACCCTTATGGCAGAAAGTGAAGAGGAACTCAAAAGCCTCTTGATGAAAGTGAAAGAGGAGAGTGAAAAAGCTGGCTTAAAGCTCAACATTCAGAAAACTAAGATCATGGCATCTGGTCCCATCACTTCATGGGAAATAGATGGGGAAACAGTGGAGACAGTGTCAGACTTTATTTTGGGGGGCTCCAAAATCATTGCAGATGGTGATTGCAGCCATGAAATTAAAAGACACTTACTCCTTGGAAGGAAAGTTATGACCAACCTAGATAGCATATTCAAAAGCAGAGACATTACTTTGCCAACAAAGGTCCGTCTATTCAAGGCTATTGTTTTTCCAGTAGTCACGTATGGATGTGAGAGTTGGACTGTGAAGAAAGCTGAGCGCCGAAGAATTGATGCTTTTGAACTGTGGTGTTGGAGAAGACTCTTGAGAGTCCCTTGGACTGCAAGGAGATCCAACCAGTCCATTTTAAAGATCAGTCCTGGGTGTTCTTTGGAAGGACTGATCCTAAAGCTGAAATTCCAGTACTCTGCCCACCTCATGCAAAGAGTTGACTCATTGGAAAAGACTCTGATGCTGGAAGGGATTGGGGGCAGGAGGAGAAGGGGACGACAGAGGATGAGATGGCTGGATGGCATCACCGACTCATTGGACGTGAGTCTGAGTGAACTCCGGGAGTTGGTGATGGTCAGGGAGGCCTGGCATGCTGCAATTCATGAGGTCGCAAAGAGTCAGACACGACTGAGTGACTGAACTGAACTGAACATTAAATTAAATTTAATGCCTAAAGAAACAAAATAATTCTTGCTAACTGTTCTCTTATTATTTAACAAAAAAAAAGGACATTTTCTGCTTCTAGATCTCACTAAAGTTTTTAATGAATCAGTTAATGAAATATTTGCATACTTTGCATAATATGTATATATACTACTCATCTCATATTCTCATTATTGAAGAAAATTATATAGTTGAATATTCTTTACTTTATGTCAGTGGAGAAGGAATAATGACTTCGATGTCACACAAACTTGAATTAAAGTTATGCTTAGCATTTTAAGATATTAACCTTCCTAAAATTGTCTCCTCATTTAAAAATTGTGATCATAGTACCTGCATTATTAAATACCTGTCAAAAGCTGGCACCATGGAAAGTATTAAAACTTTGTGAATGCTAATCCCCTTCCTGTCTGCCCTCCCTCTGAATCTGCCCTTCTCTTTCCTGATGAGGCTTCTGTGATTAGAGCATAGACATTCAGGGTTCACGCTAAGCCAAAGTGTTAGGTCAGTAAAATTGCTGTCCTGAAATACTATTGCCTTCTTGATGCTGCACCCTTCTCCCCATCTTAAGTGTCCAATATCTTTGTCCTCCTTTCCACTTTCCTAATGAAGTCTCCTTTGTTGTAATTGGCAAGTGGAGCTGAATACATTATCCCTGCTGAGATAATTTGCATTTTAATTGGATACAAAATCTATTCCATTAGTCATTAGAGCAATCTTAATCATCATACATATAATGATTCTATACTACATACTACAGTTTGGTTTAAACCAATTTGAACTTATTTGGATGGCCTTAGCAACCTGCTCTTCCAGGGGAACTGAAAAAGATTTTCTACACACTTCCTTTCCTGACTGCACTACACAAGTTTATTGACTGGAAAATGTTCTGGTTGCTCCAGAAGCTATCTGCAAACTGGAGTGAGAACTGAACTAAAATATACCTTCCAAATATGTCGGCAATACTGAAAAGAAAAATATCAATTAACACAATTACATGGGTTTTCTTATCTAATCTGCTAAGGTAATGTCTTATATTAATAGATTTCATGATATTAAATTATCTTTCAACTCTGAAAACTAAAAAAAACACGCCGAAGAATTGATGCTTTTGAACTGTGGTGTTGGAGAAGACTCTCGAGAGTCCCTTGGACTGCAAGGAGATCCAACCAGTCCATTCTGAAGGAGATCAGCCTTGGGTGTTCCTTGGAAGGAATGATGCTAAAGCTGAAACTCCGGTACTTTGGCAACCTCATGCGAAGAGTTGACTCATTGGAAAAGACTCTGATGCTGGGAAGGATTGGGGGCAGGAGGAGAAGGGGACGACAGAGGATGACATGGCTGGATGGCATCACTGACTCAATGGAAGTGAGTCTGAGTCAACTCCGGGAGTTGGTGATGGACAGGGAGGCCTGGAGAGCTGCGATTCATGGAGTTGCAAAGAGTTGGACATGACTGAGCAACTGATCTGATCTGAATACATGAAAGAGATGGGAATACCAGATTACTTGACCTGCCTCTTGAGAAATTTGTATGCAGGTCAGGAAGCAACAGTTAGAACTGGACATGGAACAACATACTGGTTCCAAATAGGAAAAGGAGTACGTCAAGGCTGTATGTTGTCACCCTGCTAATTTAACTTATATACAGAGTACATCATGAGAAATGCTGGGCTAGAAGAAGCACAAGCTGGAATCAAGATTGCTGGGAGAAATATCAATAACCTCAGATATGCAGATGACACCACCCTTATAGCAGAAAGTGAAGAGGAACTAAAAAGCCTCTTGATGAAGGTGAAAGAGGAGGGTGAAAAAGTTGGCTTAAAACTCAACTTTCAGAAAACGAAGACCATGACATCTGGTCCCGTCACTTCATGGAAAATAGATGGGGAAACAGTGGAAACAGTGTCAGACTTTATTTTTCTGGGCTCCAAAATCACTGCAGATGGTGACTGCAGCCATGAAATTAAAAGACGCTTACTCCTTGGAGGATAAGTTATGATCAACCTAGATAGCATATTCAAAAGGAGAGACATTACTTTGCCAGCAAAGGTCTGTCTAGTCAAGTCTATGGTTTTTCCAGTGGTCATGTATGGATGTGAGAGTTGGACTATGAAGAAAGCTGAGCACCGAAGAATTGATGCTTTTGAACTGTGGTGTTGGAGAAGACTCTTGAGAGTCCCTTGGACTGCAAGGAGATCTAACCAGTCCATTCTGAAGGAGATCAGCCCTGGGATTTCTTTGGAAGGAATGATGCTAAAGCTGAAATTCCAGTACTCTGCCCACCTCATGCGAAGAGCTGACTGATTGGAAAAGACTCTGATGCTGGGAGGGATTGGGGGCAGGAGGAGAAGGGGACAACAGAGGATGAGATGGCTGGATGGCATCACTGACTCGATGGACGTGAGTCTCAGTGAACTCTGGGAGTTGGTGATGGACAGGGAGGCCTTGGTGTGCTGCGATTCATGGGGTCGCAAAGAGTCGGACACGACTGAGCGACTGAACTGAACTGAACTGAAATGAATACATTGCTGAATCTAACTCACTAATTTTTATGATATTTGTGTTTGTATTCACAAATTTATTTGAACAGTTCTTACTAGTATTCATTAATAAGGTTATCTTTGAAAAACTAAAAATAGTCTTTTTCTGTGGTCTGAAATAGTAAATAATAGAGGAGTTATTTGTTCTTTGAAAGTTAGATTGAACTCAGGTATAAAACAATCAGGACCTGGTAACTTTTTATTATTACCATAAAAACATTTTCCATTTCATACATAGTAATCAATGCAGATTATTATTTTAGGGTAATAATTCCTTCTTTGATCCTTATAAGAAATTTATATTTTTGAATATCTGTGCTTATATCCAATTTAATCATTGATTACCTAGTTATTTTTTTAATCCATTTTCCATTTTGATTTCCCTAAATATCTGGAAAATTTTCAGTCTTTATAATAATTCCCTGGAGTCCTGTTAAACTTTGCTTCAGATTTCAAATATAAAAATCACTGAAATGTCTGGTGAACTCCATTTATCATCACCAACTTCAAAAGCTAACAATTTTCATCAATGTAGTCATTTACCCTACCCTGTATTATTTTGAAGCAAGTAAGAAATACAGTATCATGTCATCGTAAATACTTGTATTATTTATCTACATGTAAGGAAAAGTTTGCTGTTGTTGTTCAGTTACTAAGACGTATCCTACTGTTTGTGACCCCATGGACTACAGCACGCCAGGCTCCCCTATCCCCTACTATCACCCAGAGTTTGCTCAGATTCATGTCCATTGAGTAGGTGACATTATAACCAACCCATCTGCTCACATCCGCTTATCCTTTGGCCTTCAGTCTTTCACAGCATCAGGGTTTTTTCCAATGAGTCAGCTCTCTGCATTAGGAAGACAAAGTATTGGAGCTTCAGCTTCAGCATCAGTCCTTTCAATGAATATTCAGGGTTGATTTCCTTTAGGATTGGCTGGTTTGATCTCTTTGCGGTCCAAGGGACACTCAAGGGCCTTCTCCAACACCGCAGTTCAAAAGCAACAGTTCTTTGGTGCTTAGCCTTCTCTGCAGTCCAACTTTCACATCCATACTTGACCACTGGAAAACCATAGCTTTGACTATTTGGACCTTTGTCAGCAAAGTGATGTCTCCACTTTTTAATACGCTGTATAGATTTGTCATAGCTTTTCTTCCAAGGAGCAATCATCTTTTAATTTCATGGCTACAGTCACTGACCGCAGTGATTTTTGAAGCCCCAAAATATAAAATCTGTCACCGTTTCCATTGTTTCCCTATCTATTTGCCATGAAGTGATGGGACCAGATGCCATGATTTTAGTTTTCTGAATGTTGAGCTTTAAGCCAACTTTTCACTCTCCTCTTTCACTTTCATCAAGAGGCTCTTTAGTTCTTTGCTTTCTGCCATAAGGGTGGTGTCATCTGCGTTTCTGAGGTTATTGATATTTCTCCCAGCAATCTTATTCCAGCCTGTGCTTCATCCAGCCCAGTGTTTCTCATGATGTACTACTCTGCATATAAGTTAAATAAGCAGGGTGATAATATACAGCCTTGACATACTCCTTTCCCAAGTTTGAACCAGTCTGTTAGTCCATGTCCAGTTCTAACTGTTGCTTCTTGACCTGCATACAGGTTTCTCAGGAGGCAGGTAAGGTGGTCTGGTATTCCCATCTCAAAGAATTTTCCAAAGTTTGTTGTGATCCACATACTCAAAGGCTTTAGCATAGTCAATGAAGCAGATGTTTTTCTGGAATTCTCTTGGTTTTTCAATGATCTAACGGATATTGGCAATTTGATCTCTGCTTCCTGTGCCTTTTCTAAGTCCAGCTTGAACATCTGGAAGTTCTCGGTTCACTGTTAAAACCTAGCTTGGAGAATTTTGAGCATTACTTTGCTACTGTGTGAAATGGGTGCCATTATGTGGTAGTTTGAACATTCTTTGGCATTGCCTTTCTTTGGGATTGGAATGAAAACTGACCTTTTCCAGTCCTGTGGCCACTGCTGAGTTTTCCAAATTTGCTGGCATATTGAGTGCAGCACTTTTAGAGCATCATCTTTTAGGATTTGAAAGAGCTCAACTGGAATTCCATCACCTCTACTAGCTTTGTTCATAGTGACGCTTCCTAAGGCCCACTTGACTTCACATTCCAGAATGTCTGGCTCTAGGTGAGTGATCACACCATCATGATTATCTGGGTTGTATGTATTTCTAAAAATACATTTAGAAATGTTTAAAAAACTATACATAAATATTGCTGAGTTCTATGTGAAAGTCGCTCAGGTGAGTCCTACTCTTTGCCATCCCACAGACTGTAGCCCGCCAGGCTCCTCTGTCCGTGGAATTCATCAGGCAAGGATACTGGAGTGGGTTGCCATTTCTTTCTCCAGGGGATCTTCCTGACCCAGGGATTGAACCCAAGTCTCCGGCACTGCAGGCAGATTCTTTACTGTCTGACTTCTATGACTTAAATCATGACTATAACAATGACCTATAAGAAATAGTATTGTTTCAAGCTACATATATTTCAGAAGATAGGCTTGGTCTTTAAATCATATGAGAAATGAAATTCCAGAAGATACCTTTCAAAGAAAGAAATCCTTCATTAGTTACAGCTATTAAGTTCTTAAATCTTATAGTATGAATGTTTTCTTCAGACTTTAAAATTTTTCCATAACAGTGATTGCTTTCTACATTAGAAAAATAATCTGCTTTCAAAAATGGAAAGGTAAATGAAGTAAAGCAAGTCAATAATCCCATAATTGTACACAATCACTTTTTAAATTTCTTTTGTATTTCTTGTCTTAAAATTTTTTTGCCCATTTTTTTTCTCTACATAAAATCAATAGTCTTTCATTTTCTCCTACTAGAGCTCCAGGTTCCATAATTTATCTTCTCAAGAGTTTCTTCCGTTAGTTACTCCTCTTATTCCTGAATCGTTACGCTTTCTTCTCTCTGGGTTATTTTTAAGCATATGAACAGGTTGTATTAGTTAAAGGTATGTGTCCTTTATGTCAGCATTTGTCCCAACACAGACCCATCGGCCATTTCCAACTCTAAGCAGCCCTCCCCTTGTCAGGAAAGACAGTCCTTCACGGATCTCTGGTCTCCTGAGTGTGCCAAAACTGCAATGTCCTGACTGTTCTTTCACCTGGGTCATTTCTCAGGGGTGTTTGTGTATCTATTAACAATACTTTAAGACATGAGGTACATCATCCTCTAGACAAAGAGTAGGCTTAATTACTGCTTGCTGTAAAAGCAGTGAATTCCGCAAGCCCAGTGTTCCTCAACACAAACACTCTAAATGCATGGTGTTCATCTAAGCTCATTGTATCATCTACATTGCATGGTATTGACATAAAAATCAACATATATATCATTGGAATGGAACTGAGAGTCCAGAAATAAATCTATACATTTGTGACCAATTGAATTTCTACAAAGGTGCCAAAACATTTAATCAGGACGGGGGTAGTCTAACCAACAAATGAGGCTAGGACGCTGAATATCCACATGCAAAGTATGAGTGGATTCCTACCTCACACCATATGCAACAATGTATTCAGAATGGATCACGGACCTAAATGTAAAAGCTAAGATTATATAATATATAATCATATATATATATAATATATATACATATAAAAATATATATAATATGTCTTCCCTGGTGGCTCAGCAGTAAAGAATCCACCTATGATGCCGGAGCCACAGGAGACACGGGTTTGATCCCTGGGTCAGGAAGAGCCCCTGGAGAAGGGAATGGCAACCTACTCCAGTATTCTTGCCTGGAGAATCTCATGGACAGAGGAGCCTGGCGGGCTACAGTCCATGGAGTTGCAGAGAGGGACACAAATAAAGTAACTCGGCACATATATAATATACATGTAAATCCTCATTGCCTGTATTAACAAGAGTCTCTTAGAGACTTATATATAACACCCAAATCAGAAGCAAGCCCCCCACCAAATAGACTTCACCAAAATTAAACTTTTATGCTTAAGAGAACACTATTTTTAAAGTGAACACACAACAAACAGAATGGGATAAATATTTGAAAATGTATATCTGATAAGGGTCTAGTATTCAGAATATATAAAGAATTCATCAACTCAACAATGAAATGACAAATAACCCAGTTAACAAATGAACAAACATACTTCTCCAAAGAAGAGGTACAAATGAACTATGAGGACACTGAAGCTGAGGTTACATTATTAGATAAAATCAAAGAGATATCACTTCTCACCCACTAGAATGGTTAGAATAAAAAAGACATAAGTGTTAGCAAAGGTGTAGAAAATCAGAAACCTCATACATTGCTGGTGGGAATGTAAAATAATGCAGCTACTTTGTAATGATTTCTTAAAAGGTTAAACAGAGTTACCATGTACTCCCATAATTCCACTCTTAGATATGTACCCCAAAGTGATGAAAATATATGTACATACAAAAATTCATACACAAATGTTCATAGCAGTATTAATCATAGTAGCCAAAAAGTATTAACAACACCAAAGTATATTAACTGATGACTGGGTACACAAAATGAGGTGTGTCCATATTATTGAATCTTATTTGGCCATATAAAGTTCTGATATATGATACAACATTGATGTACTTTGAAAACATTATGTTAAATGAAAGAAACAGACACAAAAGAGCCTATATTGTACAATTTCATTTTTTGAAATGTCTAGTACAGGCAAATCTATAGATTCGGAAAAAAGTCAGGAACTGCTATGGGGTGGTGGCGGGGGGGGGGGGCGGGTGGGGGCAGGTGGAGAGTGACTGCTAATGAGATTTTGAGCTGATGAAAATGTCCTGAAATTATATAGTGATGATGGCTACATCTATGTGAATTTATTGTCCCATCACTTCATGGCAAATAGATGGGGGAAACAATGGAAATAGTGACAGACTTTATTTTCTTGGGTTCCAAAATCACTGCAGATGGTAACTGCAGCCATGAAATTAAAATACATTTGCTTCTTGGAAGAAAAGCTATGACAAACCTAGACAGCATTTTAAAAAGCAGAGACATCGCTTTGCAAACAAAGGTCTGTATAGTCAAAGCTATGATTTTTCCAGTAGTCATATATGGATGTGAGAATTGGACCATAAAGAAGGCTGAGTGCTGAAGAATTGATGCTTTTGAACTGTGACATTAGCAAAGACTCTTGAGAGTTCCTTGGACTGCAAGGAGATCAAACCAGTGAATCCTAACGGAAATCAGTCCTGAATATTCATTGGAAGGACTGATGCTGAAGCTGAAATTCCGATACTCTGGCCACCTGATGCAAAGACCCGACTCATTGGAAAAGACCCTGATTCTGGGAAAGATTGAAGGCAGGAGGAGAAGTGGGTAACAAAGGATGAGACAATTAGATGGCATCACTGACTCAATGGACATGAGTTTGAGCAAACTCTGGGAGATATTGAAGGACAGGGAAGCCTGTCATGCTGCAGTCCATGGGGTCGCGCAGAGTCAAACACAACTGAGCGACTGAACAACATGCATCAGAAGAGCAACAAAGACAGTCAGCATCTTCCTCTGGTAACAGTGCTGCTAAATGGTTATTATCAGTGACAGAATGCAACACCCATATAAAGTCTCATACACTCTGTTACTATTCCCAAAGTACAGCTAGCTCCTCAGGACGACTTTCAAGCACTGCATTTTAGAAAGCTGATTAGGTTTTTACTAGGAAAAAGTGGGTCCTTGCCCTCTACTCACCTTAGACCCTAAATATACTTTTGAATTCTAAAATTCAACTCCTGAGATTCTAAGGGTACAAAATAGAAAATGGCAAAGGTTTCATCCAGAATGATACTTATATCAGCATTGTTTATATTAGTAAAGGGAAATTTGGAAGCAGCTTTAAAAACTGGAAATAACCATGGGGTGACTGTTTAAATAAATTATGCTAAATCCATTCGGTGAAATATTATAAACTACAGTATCGTTAAATATATTTATAAAGATCATGTTGTAATATTGAAAAATTTGTTATGAATTTGAATAGAAAGAACAGAATAAATACTTTTACAGATCTGTAAAAACAGAACGAGACATAAAAAGTGCTAATAGTACAATAGTACTTTTATTTGAGTGGTGGAAGATGAGCATCATCTTTTTCTACTTCTTTTCATGCCTATTCTTACTATAAATAAATATATATATATATATATATATATTTCTTTTTAAAGCCCAGAGACATTAGATACAGTGAGTACCTAACATACCCTATCATCAAGGCAAGGGGATAAAACAACATGGCTATGAATTCATTTCCTCTTTAAGGCTGTTCTTAATGTTCATTTCAAGCTGATTTCATCTCTAAATATACTCATGTGGGAGAACCTGAGAACACAGTGTATTTGGCCCCGAGACATCTGGTTCCCAATAAATGTCTACAGACAGTTAGCAGCACTTGTCAAATAACAGGTGGATCAGGCAATAATGTATTTCAGTTATTCTTGAGTTTTAAAGACTGCATGACTTCCCCTAACATAGCCCTTGTCAGTAATAATGTTGATGTTTTGATTTCTGTTTGACTCAAATCTCGGTGATTATTCTCTTTTGATTGTAACTCAAGGAGAAGGGAGAAGTGGTAATACTAAGGCCTCAGCCCACACCCCGAATCTTCACAAAGGAAGTCAGGCTAGAAATTACACTCATCAACATAACTCATGCTTCTAGACAAAGCTCTGTATGAAATAGCTGACTATGCACTCTCAGGAGGCAATTTACTTAATTTATTCCCAGTAAAGAAATGAGCATGACCTGCTGATTATTTCAGGTTCACAGGTGTTGCATTTGGGTTAATATACCAAATTTCAGGATCAAATTTTTCTTAATTTTCAGTTCCTTAAAACTGATATTATCACTTCACTGAGGAGCTAATAAAGCACCATAATTTTGATATACATAATATATTTTACAAGAAACATTTAAAGTCAAGAATGCAGATATATGATTTTACACTGTAAGATAATTATCTCACTTAATTCATTTTCAAAAATAATGGAATATAGAAGGTTACTTAGAGTATGTGGAATTTCAGATGATAGTTAACAAACTTTTAAGAAACATTTCCAGTAAGCTTAAACAGCCTGATGAAATACTATTTTCTGCTGTAAGGACTATTCCTGTAGAAAGAACAAGTTTGTTTGCTTTTTCCTTGTGCATTACCATTTGTGAATGCTTATCACATACCAGGCTTTTTTTTTTTTCACATACCAGGCTTTTTAAAGACATGATCTATTATAATTCTCAAAACAATCTTGTGAGATCATCATTATGACTACTTTACAGAAAAGGATAAAAGAGGTTAACTGATTTGTCCAAGGCCTAAACAGCATAGCTGGGATTCAAACCCAGGTCTTTCTCATCATCCTGTGATCTTTGCTCTTGATCATAGTCCTGAGGCTGCTGTCAGTGCTACTAGTCATCAAGCCCTGTTTCTCTCCCAAAGAAAACTGACCAAGACCTTATTCTCCAGTGAAAGGTACACTAGGTTGTATGGGATGCTCATCATAAAGTATTTGCACTGAATTTTCAGAAGGAGTCAGAGAAAATAGAGACTCGTCTGATTTTTTGTAATTATAAAAGCTATAAAAATCATTTCTGAATAAGGAAATGTATGTCATTAATATTAAATGAGAGCAATGCTTTTAAAACTATTTTCTTAATTATTTAGGTTACTCTATTTATCAGAGGCCACATTAAAAATTTTTGCTTTCAGTTAATCTAAAAATACTAGCAAAGTAACTGGTGGTGCACCCTCACCACACTATGGATGTGACTAGTGTAAATTCAAGTCTTTTCCTGTTAGAAACAAAATGAGTAAATAGGTGGCAATCAAAATATGTCAGTTTGGATTTTTGTGAACTTTTCATTCACTTCCTTGTGATCTTTCAGACAGGTAAATCACACAAAGTACTTTCTAAAAGTAGCCATTACGTTTTAAGATTTCAAGTCATAACAACAGTGATGAAAGTTGATGATATGAACGTGTATTTTCAGTTGATTGTTAGAGGCACTCACTGCTGCTGCTGCTGCTAAGTCACGTCAGTCGTATCCGACTCTGTGCGACCCCATAGACGGCAGCCCCCCAGGCTCCCCCATCCCTGGGATTCTCCAGGCAAGAACACTGGAGTGGGTTGCCATTTCCTTCTCCAATGCATGAAAGTGAAAAGTGAAAGTGAAGTCGCTCAGTCGTGTCCAACTCTTCTCAACCCCATGGACTGCAGCCTTCCAGGCTCCTCCGTCCATGGGATTTTCCAGGCAAGAATACAGGAGTGGGTTGCCAGTGCCTTCTCCAGTTGATTGTTAAAGTGGCACAGAACCAACCAAATTGTTCAAAAGACTAATAAAAGCAAGATAACATTTCTTTTCAGTAGGCAAAGCATTTCAATATATATATATATTTCATGTTATATAAAAAATCCTACCTGGGATTTGATTTTACTTCTAATAAGCCTTCAGTGCCCAGTGGCAATTTATTTTTCATTTTCTCTTAGACTAAGTTATATTCTGGACAAAACAGGCCTATCTTCCACTCATTAATTTTCACAGCCCTTGAAAAGTTAGTGACTTCCCCTGCTAAAAGGTCTCTGGTTAAAATGCTTTTCTGAGCAGAGGAAACAGTTGGAAATTCTGATTCTGATCAGGGGGCTGGAATGATCTGAAAGAAAACAGAAAGAATTTTAATAAGGTTAAGCAGGACTCACCTCTTCAGTTGGGTCAAATGTATGCCTCCATTCTGCAAAAATTGTTTTATTAAATATCTATATGGTCCAGACCTCCCACAACATAATACCTAAAGAAGAAGAAAGATTATACAATAAATTAAAAGTCACCTCTTGCACACGTGGCCTGGGAGGCTAACCAGGCCAGGCTGGGAATTCCAACTCTACCAATTAACTGTGTTGTCTTGAACAAATCATTTCACTTTCCTGAATTAGGTCTCCTCATCCATGAAATGAGTCAATTATGAATACCTCTAAAGAAACCTGAGGACCAAAAATAATGAAAGACATTAAGTAGCTAGTAGAATGCCATATTACAAACCATTTATAAGTATCTAGCTCTGGTCCAGTACTCTTGCCTGGAAAATCCCACGGACAGAGGAGCCTGGAAGGTTGCAGTCCACGGGGTCGCTGAGGGTCAGACACGACTGAGCAACTTCATTTTCACTTTTCACTTTCATGCATTGGAGAAGATAATGGCAACCCACTCCAGTGCTCTTGCCTGGAGAATCCCAGGGACTGGGGAGCCTGGGGGGCTGCTGTCTATGGGGTCGCACAGAGTCGGACACGACTGAAGTGACTTAGCAGCAGCAGCTCTGGTCAAGTTTCATTACCTTGGTTACATGAATGTAGGGATTATAGGAGAAATATTAATACCACCACTCATAAAACTTCAGTTCTTTGATGCTCACCATTCCTACTCTTACATCTTCATACCTCTCCAATCAATTTTGCCTTTTAGTCATCAAGTTGCTTCAGGTATTCAGACTTCTGTAAAATTTAAGAATTTTACACTGGGGAGTGAAGAGTTATTAGAAGTAAAATCAAATCCCAGGTAGGATTTTTTATATAACATGAAATATATATATATATATATATATATAGAAATGCTTTCCCATACTCCTTCCTGAAAAGAAATGTTATCTTCCTTTTATTAGTCTTTTGAACAATTTGGTTGGTTCTGTGCCACTTTAACAATCAACTGAAAATACACTTTCAAACTTTCATCACTGTTGTTATGACTTGAAATCTTACAAAGTAATGGCTACTTTTAGAAAGTACTTTGTGTGATTTACCTGTCTGAAAGATCACAAGGTAATTGATCTGGCAGTAAATCTAGAGCTGGAGCAAGAGATGGGAGAACATAAGATACATGAACTAAAAACGGAGTTGAGGTCATTCAAATGAGTAAGGTTATTAGGTAAATATTCAAGTACACAATTCTCGAGATAAAGTGGGAAAATTAGGAAGTCTTCTTGGCACTCAGGTTATCAGTGATTTGCAAACTCTTGCCTCAGGATCTTTTCCTACATTAAGAATTGAGAACTTCAAAGAGCTTTTGTTTGTCTGTTATGTGTATTGATATTTACCATATTAGAAGTTAAACTGAGGAATTCAAAATCTTTTGTTAATTCAGTTTAAAAATAACAAATCTTTACATATTAAAATACATGTTTATGAAAAATCCCCCCCCAAATTAATGATGATGACAGTATTTTAAGTTTCTATAAATCTCTTTAATGTCTAGCTTTACAAAAGAGGACTAGATTTTCATATATGTCTCGGTATTCAATCTACTGCAATACGACATATCATACAGACTCTAGAAAATTTCACTGTATACTTGTGACAGAATGAGAATGAGCAAAACACAGTTAATATCTCATTATTATGAAAATGACTTTGACCTCATGAATAGCTGGAAAGATGCTGGAGTCTGGAATCGGCAAGAGTCCCTAGATCATACTTCCTGTCCTAATGATTGACTGAAGCATTCAAAGACTTTTTTTTCCCCCAGATATGTCCAGGAGAATGTGGCAAACCATAGCCTGTGGCTTTCTTTTTTTTTTTTTTTTTTTTGCAACTGACAAATTGATCAAGTAGAAACAAAATCAAATAAAACTTTTAGTGTTTACCTTTAAGAATATAGAAAACCTCCAGGTATCCTGAAGGACCAGATATCATGTACAGTAATTTCTCTAGCAAAAATTCTATATAAAGGGAAGTTTTGCTGAATAGAAAGACACTTTCTTCCCCAGTATACTTTGGCAGTTCATCTTACCTAATTAATAGTGAGTGACACTTGGCTGCCTCGGTGGTGTTTTTATGAATTGAACAAAAACAATAGTAATGGAGATAGGAGGAGATAGCATAGTGACAATATGTTTGCTGCCATCAACTTGGTGACCATCTGCCCCTTAGTTTTGTAAAGTAAAAAATTATTCAGCTAATTAACATTGCTAATAAATAAAGGAAAAGCCACTGAAGAGCACATTTTTACAAGAAGTAGATTAGATCTTTGGGATATAAATTGACCTTGATAAAGACTAACTCTTCAAATGAAAAATTTATGACAACAGAATTAAACAATACTATTTAACTGCAGAATATTGCTCGTTTCACTATAATGCTCTAAGATTTTCTTATAAATGGAATAACTACATTAAAGTATCCACTGCTATTGAGAGGAAACTTAACAGATTTTCATGGTCAGCTTTGCTAAACAAATTGTTGTTCTAACACTAAACTTCTGTTGAAAAGTCTGACTATTGTAGAACCTAAAACCTTTCAGTGGGGAACAGGATAGAAACCTGTTTCAATATGTGAGAGGCTGCTGTTATGTGATATTGCTGTTATGCACCATGTGAGAGATAGAGCCCAAAAGGTGTCATCAACCAGGTCAGGCACTTGTATCTAGACAGATAGGAACAGTGGTTCAATGTTTAAAAATCTCAGAGCCTTTCATTGTCTACTCCCTTCCCTGAAATCCTATTCCCTCATTTTATTTTATGCTTGTCCTTTTTATTTAGCAACTCCATTCAACAGCAAGGAGGAGTCTCTCTGTATTAGTATGCAACTGAAATGTTAACAGTTTTATTTAATCTCAGTTCTGAGTATATTAATCTGGGGAAAAGGCACACTCAGTTTTATTTGATGTTTTAAAATGTTAAGGAGGGAAACATGAATAACCCCTGGAAACAACATTCAGTAAAGAAATTCCTTTAGAAATAAAATGAATTTACCAAGAAGCAAAGAGTCATATAACTTGAAGCTGGTTACAATAAGTAATATATTCCAACACTGCCAAAGTAAACTTTTCTGATTGAAAAAGACTATCAAAGTAACAAGATTTCTTTTTAAAACACCACACCCATATTCTTTTGTTTGTTTTCTTGTTCTGACCACAAAATTTTAAAGGGCACATGGCTGCTAAAGCAAGCAGAAGTTGCACAAAACAAATAATGGTTTTCTCTTACCCACAAAACATCTGGTTAATTAGAGATCAACTGTATGTTAGCAATGTAAGAAAGACTGGGCCCTCAAAGCATTTTGATTTTACACTGATAGCAACAAATGAGTATCTAAAGGTCAGGTTGGTTTAATTCTCTTCCTTAGTTGTTGTCTCTGCAACAAAAGTTTGGAACAGTGGACAACAGACAAGTTACAGCTCAGTTCAGCTCAAGCAGGTAGATCTTCTACAGCAGACACTTTCAAGACATGGAAGCAGGCTGACCCTAAAGGAGTTGTCCTCCTCATCCCTCTTGGCTCTCCCCTTTTTAAACTTCCTGTCTCCTCCTTTTGCTTGTCTCCTGTGCAAAATAGGGCTTGTACCCACCACCAATCAATGAAAAGGAATGCACATGTTCTCAAAGCCAATTGCAATTGCAAGTTATGTAACAGCAGGCTCTGTTGTGTATGTCTTCCCATAATTCAATCTGTTATTATCAGATATATATGTGTATACAATATTTATGAACCCTTAATGGGCTTCTGGCTGCCTAAAGTTACTTGGAGAAGCCCCTGTGGTTAGTCTGTATCCACTGTGTGCCTAGGGTACATGTGCAACTTGGAAAAGTCCCTGTGGTTATTTTTGTAGCGTATCTGTGGGTTCTCCTCCATATGTCTGGGATATGGTTTAGAGATCAGCTTGCATCCTTTTCAGCTAGGCCACCCCTCATTGCTCATCCCTGACTTCCTACCTAACATAAATAATCCAAGGGCCAAATAAGAATTATAAGGGAAATTAAAAATATTTTTAACTGAAGAATAAAACACACATGCCACTAAATTGGTACTTAGAATTTGATAGCAGAGGAGGGACCACAGTGGGGACACAGGAGTCTCCTGAACGTCCCTCCTTCCACAGATGCACCGAATGATAGCTGGAATTCACAGACTCTTTCCTCACTCCCAGAATGAATCAGCCCCCAAATACAGAGTCCTTCAACTGAGATAGATGCCTGTAACAGGACAACAGAAATACACTGTCATTTTTCCCCTTGGGCCTTCCCCAGGGGATCCAGAGCCCTTTTCCCAGACTGACACTGCCCTTGTGAAAGGGAAGTAGCCATATATTCTGAGAGTTTTCAGATACTAGTTCTGAGTTTTTGCTGATTCCTGGAAACTCAACATATCACCATGATCTACTGAGCAAGGTACGACGCATGGAGTTTTGAGCTGAGTCTAAGAGTAAGCCCAAGAGAATGTGAACCCATTCCGTGGTTATTTTCCCAGTCCCCAAACGCATAGTATAAACTGATATGCTCAGTACCTGGCACAATCGCAAGAACCGGTTCCTTGAGGGGAGGTGGGGATTCTACGATAGAAAGGGCCAAATGGAAGCATCTGAGCCGTTGCGCACAGTCACACAGTAAGCAAGCCAAAAGCAGGGTCACATCTCTGGGTGAATTTCAAACATTAACATCACCATTAAAGGCCTGAGACAGGCTGGGTTAGTAGTTCCTAATATATCCTCGTTTAACTTGCCTTTTTAACTGGGTCAAAAGTCATTGACTCTCGGAGAATAAAATGGTGATGCCAAAGGAAGTTACATTTGCAAATATGTTTTCTTAGCTGAAAAACCTAGCAGTCTTTGGTACATGGTGTGTAGCTGTTTAAATGCTTTTTTTTTTCACTTGGATAAGAGAAAGCAGAAGCAATTTGCATGTACCTGGCACCAGCAACAATATCAGTTCAGTTCAGTTCAGTTCAGTCTCTCAGTCGTGTCCAACTCTTTCCAATCCCATGGACTGCAGCACCCCAGGCCTCTCTGTCCATCACCAGCTCCTGGAGCTTGCTCAAACTCATGTCCATCAAGTCGGTGATGCCATCCACCCATCTCATCCTCTGTCATCCCCTTCTCCTCCTGCCTTCAATCTTTCCCAGCATCAAGATCTTTTCCAATGAGTCAGTTCTTCACATCAGGTGGCCAAAGTATTGGAGTTCCAGCTTCAGCATCAGTATAGTTTCAGTTTCAGCAACAATATAGTACCTTATTTCAGAACTATGGCAAACCTCTTATTGTCATATTGTGGTTTGGAGGGTCCTTAATCATCCTGATATCCTAATGTCTATCATACTGACCCACTTTATTAATGTGGAACAGATAAGTAGAATGTACCAATCCTTACCAAGTCATAAGTATGCCAGAAAATAGGAGATAGATTTCAGGCTCTGCTACACTTGTAAAATTTCTAGAGGTCCAGTGGTCTAGGACATGGTGAAATATTTCTTTTAAAGTAGTATAACAGTATGAATTGATATAAATTACAATGGCGTAAGGGGTATAATGATGTGAGTTGCTGCACCTATTGTGAAAGAAGAAGTTAAATGTTTGGTGGCTTCTTGAATTTTGAAGGAAATGTTAATAACATTTGGATGTGTTACTCCAACTCATTTACCAACTCATTTATGAGACTGGACAATTTCAGACGGACCTGGATTAAGAAAGTATCTCAAATATTGGGTTGGCCAAAAGCTTTGTTCAGGTTTTTCTATAGGATGTAATGAATATTTTGGCCAACCCAACAGATCTAAACTGTGATACAAATGGTCCTGTCACTTGGAACTTATGACCAGCAGACTAACAAAATTGAAAGTACCTTTGGCAGACAGAGATACTATAAAGTGCTTTTGATATGTCCCAATAGAAGACTCACAGCCTAGGCCTTTAGAGTTTTGTTATACGGCAATGATATCCTCTTGTAATAAGTACTATCAATGTGAAGTTAGCTCTCAGTTTTCTCCTAGACCCTAGTACCAAATGCCTGACCCTAGCCTATCAAGTAAACTGAATCATAAACTGAGTGTTATCTGATCTGTCAAACCATAAATCAATTTCTCAGAGATCTAGAACTTCCCCTGTTGCCACCACACTCTCCCACCTTTTATACAGCTAAGAATGAGTACATGTGTGACAAGAACGATAAGTGTAGCATCCTCACAGCAGTGTCTGTGCCCAGAAATGCAGTATTATAAGGGTCAATGTAAAGTATGATCATGGCGCTGGGTGAGTGGCTACAGCAGTGGGCCAGGAGAAGGCAGTGCCTCTAGGTTGGTGTTCATCCACCCACTGGCACAAGATGCAGTCTACGATTCCTAACTGATTGATCAAGTCAGGGAGGAGGGAGAGGAGAGATTGCAGGAAGTCATATCCAAGCTTGGGTCTTGCCTTGTATTTGTTCTACTCCAGAGGCTTCCATGCCCACTTCTGGGTCACTAGACGATAACTGAAAAGTGCAAGTGTTGGTCACTCAGTCACGTCCGACGCTTTACAACCCCATGGACTATAACACCCTCCAGGCTCCTCTGTCTATGGAATTCTCCAGGCAGGAATACTGGAGTGGGTAGCCATTCCCTTCTCCAGAGGATCTTCCCAACCCAGGGATTGAACCTGGGTCTCCTGCATTGCAGGCAGATTCTTTACCATCTGAACCACCAGGGAAGCCCAGAAGATAGCTGAAAACAGATAAACTCTTGGAGAGATGAACCTAAAGGAGATACAGCATTAGGCATGTGACCCATCCAGTCTATCAGTGGGATTATGAATAGCAGACTGATGAAATTTGTCCTTTTCAGAGACCTGTTCGAGCATTTTACTTCCACACAGTCTGCAGGTGATATATGCATGGAATAGCCTATGCTCGGATGCCCAGCTTAATATTTCCTGGGCCATGAAGTATAATCTAGCATCTGATTGGAGGGTCTCTGGACAGCTTAAGAGTCGACAGCATCAATGTTCCAACCATGTGTATGAGCATCTGCAACTGGACAGCCAGTGCCTCTGCTTTACTCTGGAGTCATGATGGGTTAGCAACTACCTAGAGGACACATACCTTATCAGAAAAACTATTTTATTATTTAAATGTCATGTGAAGTGAAAGTTGCTTAGTCACGTCTGACTCTTTGCAACCCCATGGAATATACAGTCCATGGAATTCTCCAGGCCAGAATACCGGAGTGGGTAGCCGTTCCCTTCTCCAGAGGATCTTCCCAACTCACAGATCGAACCCAGGTCTCCCGCATTGCACGCAGATTCTTTACCAGCTGAGCCACGAGAGAAGCCCAAATGTCATATGATGGGATATAATTTTTGGTTCCTCCTTGTTCTCATCTTCTGGATGGTATGGGCCCTCCCTTGATATTCCTTGTCTCACATACTGAGCACTCAGTCTGGTTTTAACAAGAAGGGGTCCCTAAACCCTAATTTCTCTCATAGAAATAGTTGGGGACACTTTCTGTGTTATTCTATTTGGGCCCTTTATTTAGATGCCATAACTACCTAGCCCTCCAAGAGGCACCCTCAGAGTGGAGGTCCACCCAGCAGTTCTGCCAGTTCATGTGGTCAGGTTTAAAGTTATCTCTTCCATGGAAGCAGGCGGTGTGGATGACCATAAGGGTCACACACTTTATACACCGCCCCCCTTTTCTGGCTCCACATACTGCCCTAACAATATTCTCTGTCTCATACGACCTAATCTTAACAGAACACATGGCCCCTAATCTTGACATGGTTTCATGACAACCTACAATGCTTTAATTACAGGAAGTGGATTAGGGAAATAATTCATTTATTTCTTCTTACATTATCTGAAATTCTTTGCCCGTTCCACCCATCAGAATATTCAGCTGGTAGTTTCACCTCCAGTCCCAGTCCACCCTTCCTCTTCCGTGTCACCTCCTGTATAACTCCTGCTCAGGCCTTAATAACAGCCATGGAATATGAAAATATCTGTTTCTGTATCTCCCCAGGTCTTGACATTCTTAGCAAATTTAATTGTTTAAGAAACTTAGGACTTCAAAGGACTATTTCCTGCAATGAGTTGGTAATTATCCATCACAGTCCTTGAAGCAAGTCATGCTGCCCTGTTTGGGCTTTTCCCACTTCCGGAGTAAGGTCTTTAATCTGTGGTGCCTCAGTATGTTGGGCAGATGCCCTACTTTTGGGGCCAATTGTTAGTTACCAAACAACATCAAACACTCCAGGCCTGTATAAAATTCCTACAAAAGAAGCAGTAGGTGGGCAGCTCCTCCACTGCCTAGCTCATCCTGGGCTGGGACCCCAGGCATCTGGAAGGGCAGACTCTAGACTCAGAAAGAGCATCCCGGCCTGGGTGCTGTGGGGATTTGACTGGGAAAACACTAGCCCCTCTCTGTCACAATCAGGGTTCTGGATTTAAACCTTGTAGTTACAGATGTTGGACCAGTTGCTTCATCTATCACCAGAGAATTCTACCAGCACTGAGATCCTTAAACACTCAGCTATGACTTATTCCTGTGGAAATCATGGAAAAGCAAAAGATTAAATTTTTTCTGAGAAGAGAATCTGCGAAAAATAAGTCTCAAATAAATTTATTCCAACCTTTCACCCTGCTTTATTCTTTTGTGTATTTTCAACCTACATATTTAAAGTCTTTTTGTAATACTTAGATTTCCCATTTCCTCTTGTGTAAGATCTTCCACCTTTTTTTAATCTAACTGGCTCTTTCATAGAAAAAAGTACCTGACTGCAACAAAATGTATAAGGTTATTTCTGTCACAACAGAGTAAGTATATCATATTATGATGTAGAACACTGTTGGTTCCTTTCATTTACCATATCTCCACCTTTTATTTTAAATTAGGTTTTTTAGAAGAAGAAACAAACCCGCTTCTCACGTGTCTCTTATGGCTGATGTCTTTACTATACAAGCACCAGGTTTACAATTCTTGATCAGAGCTCATCTTTCTTGGAAGTTTTCTCCCTCGTTTGCCCTTCCTTCTAGTACTATTTCAAATCTGTATGTGCCCCAGAACCTGCTCTCCATTGGTAGATCAGTGTCTCCCAGGGCTCCTGTCCTATATGGGTGGTACAATTCTGAGTCTAACTCCAGAAATGTGGCATCTTTCTCTTCTCGGTCTTATGCACTTAGCTCTGCTAACATTGCCACCAGAAATTAGGAAGCTTATTAATCACTGTACAACCGAGGAAGGAATGCAAATCCATTTGTTCCTGAGCAGGGAATGCAGTCCCATCTCTTGGTTTTGTGATGAGAGTTTCAGCAACAGAAAATCTCAGTAATTGCTGGTGAAAATGCATATTGGTACAGCCACTTTGAAAAACTGTTTGCTAGTTTCTTTAAAAAATAAACATACATTTACCATACAACCCAGCAATCACATTCCTGGGAATTTATTCTAGAGAAATTAAATTTTATATTCATGCATACACACAAAAACTACACACAAATATTCATGGCAGCTAGAAACAACCAAAATGTTCTACAATAGATGGATGATTAAGCATATCATAGAATACCATTCAGAAATAAAATCAGTGGAACAAACTGTTAACACAACAACTTGAATAAATGTCAAGGGTTTAAGGCTAAGAGTAAATCAAATCTCAAAATGTCACACGCTGGTTTCTGTCGCATTCTCAAAATGGCAAAACCATAAAGATGGAAATATGTTGTTAGGGGTTAGAGGTGATAGGATGTTGGGGGGGGGGGGTGCAGTGCTGGTAATCTTGTGGCTAAATGGGTAGCAGAAAGGAGACCTCTGTGAGATGGAATAGTTCTATGTCTTGAGTGCCAACAATGGTACAGAATTATGCAAATGTTATACCAATGTCAACTTACTTGTTTTGATATTGTACTAAAATTACATAAAATATAACCATTGAAGAAAATTGGAAGAAGGCTTCAGAGGACATTTTTGTATTTTCTTTTTTAATTTCTTATTAATCTATCATGAGTTTAAAATAAAAAGTTAAAAAATAAATAAATAAACTTAAGAGCTCTGTATCTATTTTTTTAATTGAGTTAAAAGTTAAATACCTTTTCACAGATAAAATCGACTTCCCCAGTGGTTCAGATAATAGAGAATCTGCCTGTAATGTGGGAGACCCAGGTTCAATCCCTGGGTTGGGAAGATCCCCTGGAGAAGGGAATGGCAATCTACTCCAGTATTCTTTCCTGGAGAATTCCATGGACAGAGGAGGCTGGCATAGTTCATGGGATCACAAAGAGTTGGTCACAACTGAGCTATGTTCACTCACTCAAATAAAGTCCTAGACTCAGATGGCTTCTTTGGTAAATTATACCAAATATTTAAGGAAGAAATACCAATTGTACACAAACTCTTCCAGAAAATTGAAAAGGAGTGATTACATATGTCCTAGTGCATTCTATCAGCCCAGCATTATACTGATGCCAAAACCAAACTAAGACGTTACAAGAACAGAAAACTGCAAACTAATATTTCTCATAGAAAGAGAAGCAAAAATCCTAAACAAATTTCAGAAAATCAAGCCCAATATTATATTAAGAGGAACTGTATTATGACCAAGTGTATTTATCCAAGGAATGCCAGGACAGTTTAGCATTCAAAAATCAGTCAGCTTAATTCACTATGTTAACCAACTGGAGAGAAAGAAAAAGTGATCCTCTTAATAAATATAAACAATTCATTTGAGAAAATACAACTTCCTTTCTAATAAAGGGTAAGTGAAAGTCGTTCAATCGTGTCCAACTCTTTGAGACCTGGTGGACTATAGGGTCCATGGAATTCTCCAGGCCAGAATACTGGAGTGGGTAGCCTTTCCCTTCTCCAGGGGCTCTTCCTAACCCAGGATTCAAACCCAGGTCTCCCACATCTCAGGCGGATTCTCTACCAGCTGAACCACCAGAGAAGCCCATTTCTAATAAAGCCTCTCATCAAATTAGGAAGAGAAAGGAATTTTCTCAACTTGGTAAAAGTCATCTACCAAAAAAACTACAGTTAACATCATGCCTAACTGTGAAACACTGAATGCTTTTCCCCTAAGGTTAAAAAAATCTGTTCAACACTTCTACTCAGCTTGTACTGAAGTTCTAGTCAGTACAATAAAGCAAGAAAAAAGCATAAGAAGCATTTGTTGGGAAGAATAAATAAAATTGTCTTAATGCATAAGCAACGTATTTTTTAAAGAAAATTCAATAACCTACAAAAAAAGCTACCAAATTTCATTAATTTGGTGATGGTGTAGAATTCAAGTAAAAATAATTGTGTTACTGTATACTCACAATGAACAAAATATACTGAAAATGTAAATTATAAAATTTATAATAGCATCAAAAAATAAAGCTCAGCATCATTTTCCCTTAGAATTTTGAGGAAATGTCTTCTTGCCTTTAGTTTGCCTTTAATCTGAAAATCATGTGTGCTTTTCTTCTTTGGAAGCATTTAACACTTTATTCCTTCCATTGAGGCTCTGGTTTTATCACAAAATATGTTTTTCATTCATCCTGTTCAGTACAGTGTGTTCTATTAATGTGAAAAGTTGAGACTCCCACTGTAGAAAACATGTCTTTGAAACTTCTTAGACTGCATTTGTGCTCTCACCTCTTCTTGAAAGTGAAACTTGCTCAATCATGTCTGACTCTAAATTCTCCAGGCCAGAATACTGGAATGGGTACCCTTTCCCTTCTCCAGGGGATCTTCCCAACCCAGGGATTAAACCCAGGTCTCCCACACTGCAGGTGGATTCTTTACCAGCTGAGCCACAAGGGAAGCCCAAGAATACTGGAGTGGGTAGCCTATCCCCTCTCCAGTGGATCTTCCCTACCCAGGAATCGAACTGGAGTCTCCTGTATTGCAGGCGGATTCTTTACCAACTGACCTATCAGGGAAGCCCTTCTTAGAATCTCTATTAAGTTCCCAGAATTCCCCATTTGATCTTCTAGCATGCTGGTTTTGTGTGACCATCGCTCTACTCAGTCCATCTTTGAGATTTTTATTTTAATAATTATACTTTTCATTTGTATTTGCAATGAATTCACTTCTTTTTTGTAACAACCTGTCCTGGTTTCCAGACAAGGATGAGGCTTATACTTTTATCAGTATATTTCTTTATAAATGCTATAACATTGCTGCTCTTAGTTCACATATTAAATTTATCCATCTATCCCTTCAACAAATACTAAAATCTACTTTTAAACAGACACCTCTTAAATATATAGGGAATGCAGACAATATTCCTTGACTCTGCTTAGCTGACATTTTAGTAATATAAGTAAAATTGAAATTTTTGTAATTATTTTTAAAAAAATAAAGAGTTAAAAAGTTTCCTCCCTACCCCTAAAAGATTACCTATGTGTCTCCTGGGGTACATGTAGCCCTCTCTATGCACTATTAACTCTTGTTAGTTCTATTTTTATTTGTTTTGTTTTTTGTTTCTTAGTTTTGTGCCCTTTTTGTTGAGTTGATCCTCAAATTTTGGTGATTCCTAGGTATGCTATCTTTGTTTTTGCAACTCTTTTGGATAGCCTATATATGTATATATATATATATGGAGAAGGCGATGGCACCCCACTCCAGTACTCTTGCCTGGAAAATCCCATGGATGGAGGAGCCTGGATATATGCTGTTCTTCTGCACAATAGGATCTTTTCTGTGTTCATAAAGAAAGAGAAAATGTGCTAAGATGAACGTGCCGTTCATTCATTTTCCGAGTAGGTCATCTTTTCCCCCTCCTAGCAAAGCCAGGACCTTTCCTTGACACCTTGAAAAATATCACATCTTCGGTGTACCTGTCTGGCAGCAGATGCCTCTACAGTGTGCTGCGGGACTAGTTGGAGGAGAATAATTAGAGGACACTGTGCAAAAAATAGTTAACATAGCAAACCTGAAACTGCTATCCTTGGAAATTCTTGCTGGGAAGCTGGTCTTTGTCTGAAGTCCGGAAACTTGGCAGGTAAGCAATTTCCTGATACAAAACTTTCCTTAAATGACAAAATTACTCACTGTACCTAAACTCTAAAACAAAGTGGGTTGTGCTGAACATTTATTTTTCTTCTGAGTGCTAATTTGCTTCAGTCGTGTCTGACTGTTTGTGACCCTATGGACTGCAGTCTGCAGGCTCCTCTGTCCACGTGATCCTCTAGGCAAGAATATTGGAGTGGGTTGCCATGCCTTTCTCCAAAGGATCTTCCCAAGCCAGGAATCAAACCCACGTCTCTTATGTCTCCTGCATTGGCAGGCAAGTTCTTTACCACTAGCACCAGCTGGGAAGCCCAGTGCCCCCTGGATGTGCACCAGCCCACTGCCATTCCCTTCTGCAGGGGATCTTCCAACCCAGGGACTGAACCCAGGTCTCCTGTATTCTAGGCAGATTCGTTACCACCTGAGCCACCAGGGAAGCCCCATTTTCCTTCTGCTGCTGCTGCTATTGCTGCTGCTGCTAAGTCGCTTCAGTCGTGTCTGACTCTGAACGACCCCATAGACAGCAGCCCACCAGGCTCCCCCTGTCCCTGGGATTCTCCAGGCAAGAACACTGGAGTGGGTTGCCATTTCCTTCTCCAATGCATGAAAGTGAAAAGTGAAAGTGAAGTCGCTCAGTCGAGTCCGACTCTTAGCGACCCCACGGACTGCAGCCTACCAGGCTCCTCCAGCCATGGGATTTTCCAGGCAAGAGTACTGGAGTGAGGTGCCATTGCCTTCTCCGCATTTTCCTTCTAGGGGTGTACAATTGTGGCACCACTAAGCAGAGGATGGCTACATGCCTGGTTGCCAATAAAAACCTTAGCCAGTCTCTAATGAACTTTCTGGAAAAGGTCAGTTTTCATTCCAATCCCAAAGAAAGGTGATGACAAAAATGCTCAAACTACCGCACAATTGCACTCATCTCACACGCTAGTAAAGTAATGCTCAAAATTCTTCAAGCCAGGCTTCAGCAATATGTGAACTGTGAACTTCCTGATGTTCAAGCTGGTTTTAGAAAAGGCAGAGGAACCAGAGATCAAATTGCCAACATCTGCTGGATCATGGAAAAAGCAAGAGAGTTCCAGAAAATTATTTCTTCTTTATTAACTATGTCAAAGCCTTTGACTGTGTGGATCACAATAAACTGTGGAAAATTCTGAAAGAGATGGGAATACCAGACCACCTGACCTGCCTCTTGAGAAATTTGTATGCAGGTCATGAAGCAACAGTTAGAACTGGACATGGAACAACAGACTGGTTCCAAATAGGAAAAGGAGTACGTCAAGGCTGTATATTGTCACCCTGCTTATTTAACTTATATGCAGAGTACATCATGAGAAACGCTGGGCTGGAAGAAGCACAAGCTGGAATCAAGATTGCCAGGAGAAATATCAATAACCTCAGATATGCAGATGACACCACCCTTATGGCAGAAAGTGAAGAGGAACTCAAAATCCTCTTGATGAAGGTGAAAGTGGAGAGTGAAAAAGTTGGCTTCAAGCTCAACATTCAGAAAACACAGATCATGGCATCCAGCCCCATCACTTCATGGGAAATAGATGGGGAAACAGTGGAAACAGTGACAGACTTTATTTTTCTGGGCTCCAAAATCACTGCAGATGGTGACTGCAGCCGTGAAATTAAAAGACGCTTACTCCTTGGAAAAAAAGTTATGACCAACCTAGATAGCATGTTGAAAAGCAGAGACATTACTTTGCCAGCAAAGGTCCATCTAGTCAAGGCTATGATTTTTCCAGTGGTCATGTATGGATGTGAGAGTTGGATTGTGTAGAAAGCTGAGTGCGGAAGAATTGATGCTTTTGAACTGTGGTGTTGGAGAAGACTCTTGAGAGTTTGGACTGCAAGGAGATCCAGCCAGTCCATTCTAAAGGAGATCAGTCCTGGGTGTTCATTGGAAGGACTGATGCTAAAGCTGAAACTCCAATACTCTGGCCACCTCATGCGAAGAGTTGACTCATTGGAAAAGACTCTGATGCTGGGAGGGATTGGGGGCAGGAGGAGAAGGGGATTACAGAGGATGAGATGGCTGGATGGCATCATCGACTCAATGGACGTGAGTCTTAGTGAACTCCGTGAGTTGGTCATGGACAGGGAGGCCTGGCGTGCTGTGATTCATGGGGTGGCAAAGTGTCGGACACGACTGAGCAATTGAACTGCATGCACACAGCCCTTTGCACATGTTATCACAACTCATTGCTGAAGCCATGCAGACTGTGTGACTACTGGGAGAGAATTCTTGGAAGCTTCCACTGGTTTCCTCCAAACTCTACTCATGCATTTTTCCCCTTCACTCTTTCTGCTTTGTAATTTTTCCCTGTAGTAAATCTTGGCCGTGAGTGCAATTATATTCTTAGTCAGATGGGTCATTCTAATGAATCATCAAACTTGGGGATTGTCTTGAAGATGCCCAATACAGGGGCCCGCCTACACAGCCATTCTAAATTCAGTGCCTCAACCAACTAATATCTCCAAATTCCTTCATTCTAACATGGTTCTCTTCTTAATAACATCCAGAGCCATTCTCAGATTTTGTAACATTCTTCTCCTTTGTGCTTTGCTCAGTGATTTCTTCTGTCAATTCAGCACCTCAAAATTTCTGGTCCAGAGAACAAGATGGCAGAGGAGTAGGTGGGTGTGGAGTGCATCTCTCTCCATGGATACATCAGGAATACACCTTCAGACACAGGGGTGCAGGCAGAGCACCAGGTGAGAGCAGACAGGAGTACCTGACCAGCAAAAAAAGAACACATAGAACCACTCAAAACTCAGTAGGATGAAGGAACTAGGGGGAAACAGGAGTGTTACCAGGACTGAACATGCCCTTGGCAGGTGGGGGAAGCAGGGGTCCAATCCCTACGTCTGGGCAACTGTCTGAGTCAGAGGAGAAACATTTAAGGCTGAGAGTGAAACAGCTGATTTATGGCAGCCTAAATGGAATGAGCATCAGATGGTCCTTGCTGCAGCCATACATACCCCAGACAGGGAGCAGGTCTCCTAGAAGGTGCAGTGGGTGGGAACCGGAGCTTAGGAATCATGGAGCAATCCCAGGGTGAGGGCTTCTATTGACTGTGAAGAGACGGACCAAGGGGATATGAGGGAGGAGATTGTGGTGGGATATTCCTGTGGAGGAAAACCAGGCAGCTACAGAAGCAAGGTGATACTGCTGAGTCACACGTGGTGGGTGGAGCCATCACCATACCTCTTTCTCCCCACACAACAGCATCAGCAGCTGAACAATACAGAGGCTGGTCCATCAAGTGACTGACTCACCGAACTACAGAGCAGGACCCCAGGGTGCTCCTTTAAGTGACTGCTGCACTGATCTACAGAGTAGGACCCCAGGCAGGAGGGCCCCTCTAGGTGCCTGACACACCGAACAACAGAGGACCCCAGGCAAGAGAGCACTCTAAGTGCCTGAATGGCAGAGCTATGGAGAAAGGCCAGCCAAAGAGACTTCCGATTGCCAGCTACCAGAGGCTTGAAAAAAGGCTCTGATAGGGCTGTAACTCCTGTGGCTGAGGCACTCCGTGTCCCTGTACACTTGGTACTGCCAGGGTCCCCTCAACCCAAACAATTGTGCCACCTTCAAGCTCAACCCTCACTGGGGCAGAGCTGCCACAGGCAAAAAAAAAAGTCTTGTGTCTATGCACATGGAGTAGCCTCAGTTGTGTCCAACTCTTTGCAACCCTGTGGACTGTGGCCTGCCAGGCTCCTCTGTCAGAGGGGTTCTCCATGCAAGAGTACTGGAGTGTATTGGCCAATACTGGTTGTCATACCCTTCTGGAGCACAATATTTCCTGCTGCCCTGGCCACCAACTCCCCTGAGTACCTGGTGCTGCAAAAACGCCTTCAACCCAAGCAGCTGCACCACCTCCACACCTGGCCCTCACTGGGGCAGACCCAAGTCCTCCAGGGCAGCCCCAGGAGCAAACCCCAGTGGACAACCCACATGCAGAGGTGGAAATAAAACCACAGTTGAAACCCAGGGGCAGTGTTGCCAAGGAAGAAGACCCAAAACCTTCCCACCAGCTGTACAAGCTGCAGATTAAATCCACACGATCAACTAAGCAGACTCTGTGTCTACAAAATATATAAAAAACATTGAGAGCTCCCACAAATGAAAATGCACTAGTTCTGATAGTTGTGGTCATGGGAGGCAAGAACAGGAGTAGGAGCAGATTAGAATCTGAGCTGCCCCCACAGCAAGTTTGGAGATCAGCACGGTGTTAGGGGGTATCCTAGGGAGGTGAGGGGGACTGTGACTCCCAGCGAGGGAAAGGACCCAGACCACAGTGACTCAAGAAAAATATTTATTATTCTTATGTTTTGACTTGGTTTATAGTTTCTTTTGGATTTTTTTCTTTCTTTTCTTCTTTTTTTCATTGTTCCCCCTCTGTTGTAGTTGTTGATTTTATTGGCACTATGAAATCTAATTAAGCTTTGGAGTTTTTTTTAATCACACTTTTTATTGTTGTTATAAACCTCTGCTTCTGTAGAGTTCTCCTTTTTTTCTTTCTTTTTCTCTATCCTCTTCCTTTTATTTTTTTTTCTCTTCTTTTTAATTTTTTAAAACCTATTATTATTTTTTCTACATTTATTCCTTTGTTTGCTTTCCTTGCTGTTCTTTTCCCCTTGCAGTTAATCTTTAATGTATATAAAACTTCTTTATCTACCCCTATTTGACTTTGCATATCTATTCTTTCTTTCTTTTCACTCTTTTTTTCCCTCTCAACATATGTGTTAGTTTGGTTTTCATTGCTTTACTCCCCACTTGGCAGCTTGCTGGAGTTTTGTTTTCCAGTTTGTGCTTTAGTTAGTTTTGTTCTTAACTGGTAGATATAATTTTTGGTTTCCTTTGTTCACCAGGTCAATATACTGTATATTATTTTTGTTGGACTGTTTTGATTTTGATTATGGATGTATATGTATATATGCCATTATTTTAATTATTATTTGCCTGATTTTTTGACCGCCATTTGTCTGGGGTTCACCTTTGGTTTCTCGATTTTGGATATGTGTTTTAATCTCACTTAACACCAGAACAAACCACCTGTGGAGTCTTTGTTCCTGACAAGAGATCAAGCCCTGAGCCTTTGGAGTGGGAGCACTGACTCCAAGACCCTAGACTACCAGAGAGTTAACCCTAAGGAGTATCAAACAGTGAGAACTCCCACGAAGGAAATCACTTGAATACAAGACCAGGCATCACCCAACCACCAGTAGCACCCTTTGCAGGACACCTCATCCAAACAACAAACAACAAAAATACAAACCCAATCATCAACAGACAGGACTACCACCTCACTCAGCCTTGCCCGTCAGAGGAAAAACAAACAAAAAAACTCAGCATAAATCTCACAAACCGCTGCACCAGCCTTGGGGGACAGAAATGAAAAGAAAGAAAGAATTCAGCCTTGGAGCCTTGGAAAAGGAGACCTGAAACACAATAAGTTTAAAAACAAATAATGAAAAGGCAGAGAAACACTGCACAAATGAAGAAACAAACTAGAAACATGGAAGTCCAAATAAATGAAGAGGAAATAAGTAAACTACCTGTAAAAGAATTCAGAATAATGATAGTAAAGATGATCAAAAATCTTGAAAAAAAATGGAGAAAATGCAAGATTCAATTAACAAAGACCGAGACGAATTAAAGAATAACATACAGAGACAAACAACACAATTACTGAAATTAAAAATACTCGAGAAGGACTCAATAGTAGAATCTCTGAAGAAGAAGAATGAATCGGTGAGCTGGAAGATAAAATGGTGGAAATAAATTTGGAAGAGCAGAATAAGGTAAAAAGAAAGAAAATAACTGAGGATAGTCTCAGAGACCTCTGGGAAAATATCAAATGCACCAACATTTGAATTATAGGAGTCCCTATAATTCAAAGAAGAAGAGAAAAAGAAAGGGTATGAGAAAATTTTTGAATAGATTATAGTTGAAAATTTTCCCAACATGGAAAAGGAAATAGTCAATCAAGTCCAAGAGGCAGAAAGAGTCTCACACCAGATAAACCCAAGGAGAAACACACCAAGACACATACTAATCAAACTAACAAAGATTAAATACAAAGAAAGAATATTCAAAACAGCAAGGAAAAAGCAATAAGTGACATACCAGGGAAACCCCATATGTTTAACAACTAATCTTTCAGCAGAAACTCTGCAGGCCAGAAGGGAGTAGCAGGATATAAAGACCTGAAAGGGAAAAATCTACAACCAATATCGCTCTACCCAGCAAGGGTTTCATTCAGAATTGATGGAGAAATCAAAAGCTTTTCAAGACAAGCAAAAGTTAAGAGAATTCAGTACCACCAAACCAGCTTTACACAAAAGTTAAAGGGAATTACATAGGCAAGAAATACAAGAGAAGAAAAAGATCTACAAAGTTAACTCCAAACAATTAAGAAAATGTCAATAGAAGCATAAATATCAATAATTACTCTAAATGTAAGTCCATTAAATGCTCCAACCAAAAGACACAGATTGGCTTAATGGATACAAAAAACAAGACCCATATATAAGCTGTCTACAAGAAACCCACTTCAGACCTAAAGACACATATAGACTGAAAGCAAGAAAATGGAAAAATATATTCCATGCAAATGGAAAGCAAAAGGAAGCTGGAGTAGCAATCCTCATATCAGACAAAATAGACCTTAAAGAATGTTACAAGAGATAAGGAAGGACACTACATAGTGATCAAGGGATCAGTCCAAGAGGAAGACATAACAATAACAATCTTTGCATCCAACATAGGAGCACCTCAATACATAAGACAAACACTAACAAACATAAAAGGAGAAGTTGACAGTAACACAATAATAGTAGGAGACTTTAACACCTCACTCACACCAATGGACAGGTCATCACAACAGAAAATTAATAAGGAAACACAAGTGCTAAATGATACATTAGATGAAATGGATCTCATTGATATCTTCAGGACATTCCATCCAAATGCAGAAGAATACACCTTGTCAAGTGCACATGGAACATTCTCCAGGATAGACCCCATCTTGGATCACAAATCAAACCACAGTAAAGTTAAGAAAATTTAAATAATATCAAGTATCTTTCCTGACCATAATGCTATGAGACTAGATATCAATTACAAGAAAAAAACCTGTAAAAAACACAAGCACATGGAGATTAAACAGTACATTTCTAAATAACCAACAGGTTACTGAAGAAATCAAAAGGGAAATAAAAAAATTTCTAGAAACAAATGATAATGAAAAAAATAACAACTCAAAACCTATGGGATAAAGCAAAAGCAGTTCTAAGAAGGAAGTTTATAGCAATACAATCCTACCTCTAGAAATAAGAAAAATATTGAATGGACAACCTAACTTTACACCTAAAACAATTGGAAAAAAAGAACAAAAAAAATAGCAGAATAAAATAAATCATAAAGATCTGAGGAGAAATAAATGAAAAAGAAATGAAAGAAATAATAGTGAAGATTAGTAAAACTAAAATCTGGTTCTTTGAGAAGATAAACAAAATTGACAAGCCTTTAGCCAGACTCATCAAGAAAAAAAGAGAAAAGAATCAAATCAAAAAAATTAGAAATGAAAAAAGAGAGGTTACAACAGACAATGCAGAAATACAAAGGATTATGAGAGACTATTATGAACAACTACATGGCAATAAAATGGATAGCCTGGAAGAAATGGACAGATTCTTAGAAAAGTTCAATCTTCCAAGACTGAACCAGGAAGAATTAGAAATTATGAACAACACAATTATTGAAATTGAAGCTGTGATCAAAAATCGCCAAAAAACAAAAAGCCCAGGACCAGATGCTTCACAGACGAATCCTATCAAACATTTAGAGAAGAGCTAATGCTTATCTTCTAAAACTCCTTCAAAAAATTGCAGAGGAAGGGACACTTCAAAACTCATTCTATGAGGCCACCATCACCCTGATACCAAAAATGGACAAAGACAACACACAAAAAAAGAAAACTACAGGCCAATATCACTGATGAACATAAGTGCAAAAATCTTCAACAAAATTTTAGCAAACAAAATTGAACAACACATTAAAAAGCTCATACACCATCATCAAGTTGGGTTTTTTCCAGGGATACAAGGATTCTTTAATATATGCAAATAAATCAATGTGATACAACATATTAACAAATTGAAAGACAAAAACCATGTGACAATCTCAATAAATGCAGAAAAAGTCTGTGACAAAATTCAGCAGCCATTTATGATTAAAACTCTTCAAAAAATGGGCATAGAAGGAACCTATCTCAACATAGTAAAGGCCATATATGATAAGCCTACAGCAAACATTATCCTTGATGGTGAAAAACTGAAAGCTTTCCCTCTAAGATCAGGAACAAGACAAGGGTGCCCACTTTCACCACTATTATTCAACATAGTTCTGGAAGTCCTAGCTACAGCAGTCACAGTAGGAAAAGAAATAAAAGGAATCCAGATTGGAAAAGAAGTAAAGCTCTCACTGTTTGCAGATGACATGATCCTGTACATAGAAATCCCTAAAGATATTATCAGAAAATTACTAGAGCTAATCCATAAATTTAGCAAATTTGCAGGATCCAAAATCAATAAACAGAAATCATTTGCATTTCTATATACAATGAATGCATTTCTATAACAATGAAAAATCAGAAAGAGAAATTAAAGAAGTAATCGCTTTCAACATTGCAACAAAAATAAAATATCTATGAATAAACTTTCTAAAGGAGAAAAAATAACTGTACAGAAAAAATTATAATACACTGATGAAAGAAATCAAAGATGACATAAACAGATGGAGAGATATTCCATGTTCCTGGGTAGGAAGAGTCAATATTGTGAAAATGACTATACTACCAAATGCAATCTACAGATTCAATGAGATCCCTATCAAATTACCAATGGCATTTTTCACAGAGCTAGAACAAAAAATTTCACAATTCATATGGAAACACAAAAGACCTCAAATAGCCAAAACAGTCTTGAGAAAGAAGATGGAGCTTGAGGAATCAAGCTCCTGACCTCAGATTATACTACAAAGTTACATTCATCAAGACAGTATGGTACAGGCACAAAAACAGAAATATAGACCAAAGGAACAAGACAGAAAACCCAGAAATAAACCCATGTACTTATGGGTACCTTATTTTTGACAAAGGAGGCAAGAATATACAATGGGGCAAAGACAGCCTCTTCAGTAAATGGTGCTGGGAAAACTGACAGCTATGTGTAAAAGAATGAAATTAGAACCCTTTCTAACACCATACACAAAGATAAACTCAAAATGGATTAAAGATCTAAATATAAGACCAGAAACTATAAAACTCTTAGAGGAAAACATAGGCAGAACACTCAATGACACAAATCAAAGCAAGATCCTCTATGACCCATCTCCTAGAGTAACGGAAATAAAAACAAAAGTAAACAAGTGAGACCTGATTAAACTTAAAAGCTTTTGCACAGCAAAGGAAACTATAAGCAAGGTGAAAAGACAACCCTTAGAATGGGAGAAAATAATAGCAAATGAAACAACTGACAAAGGATTAATTCCAAAATATACAAGCAGCTCATACAGCTCAATACCAGAAAAACAAACAACCCAATCAAAAAGTGGGGGAAAGACCTAAACAGACATTTCTCCAAAGAAGACATACAGATGGCTAACAAACACATGAAAAGATGCTCAACATCACTCATTATCAGAGAAATGCAAATCAAAACTACAATGAGATATCACCTCACGCTGGTCAGAATGGCCATCATCAAAAACTCTACAAACAATAAATGCTGGAGAGGATGTGGAGAAAAGGGAACGCTCTTGCACTGTTGGTGGGAATGTAAATTGATACAGCCACTATGGAAGATGGTATGGAGATTCCTTAAAAATCTAGGAATATAATCACCATATGACCCAGCAATCCCACTCCTAGTCGTGTACCCCAAGGAAACCAAAATTGAAAAAGACACATGTATCCCATTGTTCAAAACAGCACTATTTACAACAGCTAGAACATGGAAGCAACCTAGATGTCCATCAACAGATGAATGGATAAAGAAGTTGTGGTATATATACACCGTGGAATATTACTCAGCCATAAAAAGGAATGCATTCAAGTCAGTTCTGATGAGGTGGATGAACCTAGAGCCTATTATACAGAGTGAAGTAAGTCAAAAAGAGAAAGATAAGTATCGAATTCTAATGCATATATACAGAATCTAGAAAAATGGTACAGAAGAATTTATTTACAGGGTATCAGTGGAGAAACAGACATAGAGAACAGACTTATGGACATGGGGAGAGGGGAGGAGAGGATGAGATGTATGGAGAGAGTAACATAGAAACTTACATTGCCATATGTAAAATTGATAGCCAACTGGAATTTGCTGCATGGCTCAGGAAACTCAAACACGGGCTCCATATTAATCTAGAGGGTGGGATGGGGCAGGACATGGGAGGGAGTTTCAAAAGGGGGGGATATATGTATACCTATGGCTGATTCATGCTGAGGTTTGACAGAAAACAACAAAATTCTCTAAAGCAAGTATCCTTCAATTAAAAAATAAATAAATTTTAAAATAAAGACAGAAAAAAATCAATTATCAAAAAAAAAGTTACGAAAAATAAAAAATTTCTAAGTGTAAAACAACAAAAAAAAAAGGAAAAACCTTCTGGTCCCAAGAGAGCACTTGTTGTTTTGCAACAATGATTTGTATTAAAAAAAAAAAAAAAAAAAACTTCTCTATCATTTCTAAATATTTGGGATGTGCTTCAATTCATCTTAGCCATTATGTATATAGGAATTAGTGCCAAGAAATATTAATACAAAAAATATATATACAGTAATTGTATATACACACAGGTATATTTATGTATTATACATTTTATGTATGTTTTATTGTGACTTTTTTATTTCATTACCACATAACTTTTTAAACACTAGTGTTAGTCACTCAGTCATGTTTGACTCTTTCTGACCCATGGCCCATGTATGGTAACCCACCAGGCGCCGCTGTCAATAGAGTTCTCCAGAAGAGAATACTGGAGTGAGTAACTACTCTTTTCTCCGGGGGATCTTCCCAAACCAGGGATCAAATCTGCATCTCCTACATTACAGGTAGAATCTTTACTACTAAAAACTGCAAAAAAAAAAAAATGGGATGTAGGAAAATAAGTATAACAGAAAGATCAGTTATAGCTAAGAGTACACCTGTTTATTGGAGACTAAAATGTTAAATTGTAATTACCATAGAAATATAAACAGCTGCAAATTCAACTGAATTCAACACATATAATGAATTGCCTCTTGAGAAACTTGTATGCAGGTCAGGAAGCAACAGTTAGAACTGGACATGGAACAACAGACTGGTTCCAAATAGGAAAAGGAGTACGTCAAGGCTGTATATTGTCACCCTGCTTATTTAACTTATATGCAGAGTACATCATGAGAAATGCTGGGCTGGAGGAAGCACAAGCTGGAATCAAGATTGCCAGAAGAAATATCAATAACCTCAAATATGCAGATGACACCACCCTTATGGCAGAAAGTGAAGAAGAACTGAAGAGTCTCTTGATGAAAGTGAAAGAGGAGAGTGAAAAAGTTGGCTTAAAGCTCAACATTCAGAAAACTAAAATCATGGCATCTGGTCCCATCACTTCATGGGAAATAGATGGGGAAATAGTGGAAACAGTGTCAGACTTTATTTTTTTGGTCTCCAAAATCACTGCAGATGGTGACTGCAGCAATGAAACTAAAAGACGCTTACTCCTTGGAAGGAAAGCTATGATCAACCTCGATAGCATATTCAAAAGCAGAGACATTACTTTGCCAACAAAGGTTCGTCTAGTCAAGGCTATGGTTTTTCCAGTGGTTGTGTATGGATGTGAGAGTTGGACTGTGAAGAAAGCTGAGTGCTGAAGAATTGATGCTTTTGAACTGTGGTGTTGGAGAAGACTCTTGAGAGTCCCTTGGACTGCAAGGAGATCCAACCAGTCCATCCTAAAGGAGATCAGTCCTGGGTGTTCATTGGAAGGACTGATGTTGAAGCTGAAACTCCAGTACTTTGGCCACCTGATGCGAAGAGCTGACTCATTTGAAAAAGCCCTGATGCTGGGAAAGATTGAGGGTGGGAGGTGAAGGGGATGACAGAGGATGAAATTGTTGGATGGCATCACCAACTCGATGGACATGGGTTTGGGTGGACTCCGGCAGTTGGTGATGGACAGGGAGGCCTGGAGTGCTGCGGTCCATGGGGTTGCAGAGAGTCGGACACGACTGAGTGACTGAACTGAACTGAAGTGAATGAATGTCAATTCTATCAGTAGGTTCTATAAGTGATTTTAAGATGTCAACCAATTGGTCTTTACAAATTAAGTCTGATCTAATACAGTATTACAATACCCCAAAAGTCAACCACTTATGATAGGTTATTATGGAAAGAAATGAGAGAAAATAACACCTTATTAAATAAATGCTGTCAAAAATATTTCAATTAATTAACTGATTATGGACTCCAAATCAAGTCTGCCCAAGTTGGAATCCAACATCTATCACTCACTGGACAACACTGGGCAGGGTTGCAGCACTCTGTGCAACACTGGGCAAGCAGCTTAACCTCTTTTAGCCTCAGTGTGCTTGTCTATAAAACTGACATAACGATCGCATTTACCTCAGAGAGTTATTAGGACAATTAAATGTGTTACTGTAAGTAAAGTGCTTGATATAGCGCCTGGGACATAAGATGCATATTAAGTTTCAGTTATTATGATTATCATTTCATACTGGCTAGGAAATCAGGAAACACAGATTATAGTCCTATTTCATTCATTCATGCTTGAATAAAGGGTCTTTTGACTCATTTGAGTCTTTATACAAGTCACTCATCAACCTTTCTGGGCCTCTGTTTCCTCCCCCATGAATTTGAGGAATAAACTTCACAACTTCAAAGATTCTACCTGGTTCTAAAATTCCAAATTTATTAAAGAATTTTTCTTTTTAATTTGGAAACACCCATACTGTCCCCTCATTCTCCTCTGTACATGTATGTGTGTTCTAAGTCACTTCAGTCATGTTGGATTCTTTGTGACCCTGCGGACTGTATCCCTCTGTCCATGGGGTTCTCCAGGCAAGAATACTGGAGTGGGTTGCCATGTCCTCCTCCAGGGGATCTTCCCAACTGAGGGATCGAACTTGAGTCTCTTATGTCCCCTGCATTGGCAGACAGGTTCTTTACCACTATCGCCACCTGGGAAGCCTGGGAATGTCCTCTTATTCTACTCTGTTCACTTCAGCCCCAACCTGAGTTCCTATGGAATACATTGTTTCTATCTGCTGTCCAACCTTTACTGTATTTCTACAAGTGAGTGTGTGTTCTTCATACTGTCCTCCCAGGACAGACAATAACGACTAGAGACAAAGGGCCATTCTTTCCTCTTTGCACATGATAAATATTGATTCTTCATTCCATCGTAATGCATGTATTGAGTAAGTGCCAAGAACTGTTTCAGCTAGACATTGAGGAAAAAAGTAAATATTATCTGATTCTTGATCTCAAAGAATTCATTATGGTAGACAAACCAATGAAATGTAATTACAATATGGTGTGATAAATGGAAAAAAGGATGGAGTGATCAAATATGCTTGAATGGCTCACAGAAAATTAATGTCTAAAAGACACGTGAACTGGATCTTAAAAGATGAATACCAGTTCCTTAGATGGAACTTAAAATTAAATAAAACAGTCCCCTCATTATAATACATCTCATGCATATACGATAGAGCTATTTTATCAAATTTTGATGTAGTATTATACTGAAGCTGACAAAGCTATGGTTTCCTTGAAGCAAGTGGGCATCAATTATCTGAAGTAGAGATCTGTCTTCAGATATCTTTTTATTTCCCACCATGACCAATTCATCAGAAGCATGTATCATGATTAGCACTAAGATCTTGCTATCTGATTACCACTGCCCTAAAGAATCAGGACTTTGTAGAAATCGCTGGTACCAGGGCTGAGGCAGGAAAAGTACTGGATAAGTCTAGAATGTCTTACTGTGCACTAAAATAAGCAAACTCAAAAAATAATGGGGATTAACAAAGAAACATGAAAGTCAGCTTGAAAGAATTCCAAATAGTCAAATCCAGAACAACTTAGGCATCTAAATAATTTATCAGGCATTAAAATCGATAGTAATATATTTTAACACTTTAAACAAAATATGAATCCATAACATAAATTAATGAATAAACTGAAAGTTTGGTGAGGAATAGGGGCATTGAACCATAAAGAAAGCTGAATGCCAAAGAATTGATGCTTTCAAATTTTGGTGCTGGAGAAGACTCTTGAGAGCCCCTTGGACTGCAGGGGGATCAAACCAGTCAATCCTAAAGAAAATCAACCCTGAATATTCACTGGAAGGACTGATGCTGAAGCTGAAGCTCTGGTACTTTGGCTACCTGATGCAAAGAGCCAACTCATGGGAGAAGACCCAGATGCTGGGAAAGATTGAGAGCAGGAGGAGAAGGATGAGATGGTGGGTGGCATGGCCAACTTAATGGACATGAGTTTGAGCAAACTGTGGGAGATAGTGAAGGACAGGGAAGCCTGGTATGCTGCAGTCCATGGGGGTCACAGAGTAAGACATGACTTACTGACTGAAAAAAAAAAAGGTATTCAGAGAGTGGCACAACTTAGTTACAAAAAGGAAAAATGTAATTTTACAGTGGAAAGGAAAGTCTTCACAGACACCTCTTTTATCAAATGGTCCAGTTTAACCTACCAGCAATGGAACAAATTAAGATTTGGGACCAAATGATAGCATGCAATGAAAACAACATAATGTTACTTCTATCGTATTCCTGACAAAGATGTATAACCTAAAGCTAGTCATGAGGAAACATCAGACAAGCCAAAAAAGGGAGACATCTATAAAATAACTGGCTTGTATTCTTCACATGTATCAAAGTATTGAAAGTCAAGGAAAAAACTGAAAAACTATTCCCAACTGAAGGAGTCTAAGGAGTTATGACAACTCAGTTAAACAAGTGGTTCTGTGCTGGATCCTGCAAAGTCACTACTGGAACAACTGGCAAAGCCTACAAGGAAATGAGGATTAGGCAGCACATTAGATAGGGATAACCAGTGCCAGTGTTAGTTCTCTGACTTTGATGACTGTATTGTGGGTATATAGGACATTGCCCTTGTATGTAAAAAACACATACCACAGTTTTGGGAAATAACGGGAAAACATCAGCAACTTACTCTCAAATGGTTGAAGGAAACAAAGCTATTTGCCTTATATTTTTACTTCCCTGGTGGCTCAGATCGTAAAGCGTCTGCTTACAATGCAGGAGACCGGGGTTCAATCCCTGGGTTGGGAAGATCTCCTGGAGAAGGAAATGGCAACCTGCTCCAGTATTCTTGCCTGGAAAACCCCATAGACGGAGGAGACTGGTAGGCTGCAGTCCATGCGGTCGCAAAGAGTTGGACACAACTGAGCGACTTCACTTTCACTTTGAATTGTTTTGGAAATTTGAGCTTGTTCACAAATTTTTAAAAATAAAACAATAACAATGATGATTATGATGGTATTCTACAGTCTAAAACTTATCTGACTTTTTATTGCTTATCTGACTTTTAGGAAAAAAGATAAGAATCCTTAAAGTGAACTATAAGACTTTGCATGATCATCCTGTCGCCTGTTGACTCTTCTTTAGGCTCACTGCATTATCTTCTTCCTGTTCCTCAAACAAACCATGGACTTTTGAGGTACAAGTTCATGCTCTTGTCTTCCCTCTGCCTAAAACATTCTGTAATTCATTGCCCATATACATTAAATTTCTTTTTTATCGTCTTTATTTTGGTAATACCCTTACAAAACTTTTGCCTTTCCAAGGTCAGTTTTCCATTATTTATTCTCACAGTGCTGTGCATTTTCCCTTCATAATTACAGACTTCCTTGAATAAAAGATTAATGTGTCTTCCATTATCCTACCTCTCTGGGGTAGAGTTATACCTTTGCTCATCATGTTATCCCAAGGACCTAGCCCAAAGGACAATAAACAATACTAGTGAATAAATGAACTGTTTAAGATCAATCCATTCATTTGGGCCCTTGAATCTCTCCTATGTCTCCTTCTCTTTTCTCTCTTTTTTGGCTTCCTCTCTTTTTTGGCTCCTAACCAGATTTAAACATGTTGAAGTCTTTTCAAACCTACAGCATTTCCTCTCTTGAATCCACATCCTCCTTGAATTGCAGTAAGTCTACCTGTTTCTCTCTTCACTCAAACTTTCAGTAGATTTCTGTAGATTTACAATTTCCATTTCTTCAGCTCCCATCCAATCTCCAGCCCACTGCAACCTGAATTCCACCCTATCACCCACTAAAATTGTACTTTCTGTGGTGGCTATACGGAGAAGGTGATGGCACCCCACTCCAGTACCCTTGCCTGGAAAATCCCATGGATGGAGGAGCTTGGTTGGCTGCAGTCCATGGGGTCACGAAGAGTCGGACACAACTGAGCGACTTCACTTTCACTTTTCACTTTCATGCACTGGAGAAGGAAATGGCAACCCACTCCAGTGTTCTTGCCCGGAGAATCCCAGGGATGGGGGAGCCTGGTGGGCTGCCGTCTATGGGGTCGCACAGAGTCGGACACGACTGAAGTGACTTAGCAGCAGCAGCAGCAGTGGTGGTGGCTATAACCTCCAAACAACTAGACCCAATTAACAAGTTTTAGTCACTATCTTACCTTAATTTTTCTCACTAACTTCCTTGATGTTTAGTTCATTTTGAATATCTCTATCTCATTTTTGACTCTTTAATGAGCTCTTCTTTTTCAGATTACTCCACAAATTAATTTGTTTATTCAAAAATATATTTATTTAGTACCTACCATAGGCCAGGAACAACTGGGGATACAATAGTAATTAAACAAAAATCCCTTTCTTTGTGGAACTACATTCTTCTGTTTTTTTAATTAAGGTAAAATTCACTTGCAGTATTATATTAGTTTCAGGTGTACAACACAGGGACTTCCCAGATGGCACAGTGGTAAAAAAACTACCTGCTCATGCAGAAGACACAGGAGATGTGGGTTCGTTCCCTGGGTCAAGGATATCCCCTGGAGGAGAAAATGGCAACCCACTCCAGTATTCTTGCCAGAAAAACCCCATGGACAGAGGAGCCTGGCGGGCTATAGACCATGGGGTTGCAAAGCATCAGGCGCAGCTGAGCACACACACCTGTGCAACATAACATTTGACATTTGTATATATTGTGAAATTATCTCCATAATAAGAATTTCATAAAATTTGATCCTTGTGATAAGAGCTTTAGCAACTTTCAAATATGCAAAACAGTGTTACTCACTATAGTCACCCTGCTGTACTTAACATCCCTGGAACTTATTTCATAACTGGAGGTTTGTAACCTTTTGCCCCTTTCCCCCATTTCACCCTCCTCCCCTCAGCCTCAGCCAACCACACATGTATTCTCTATATCTATGAGCTTGGTCTTTTGTTTTGGGTTTTTTTAGAATGCACATATAAGTGAAATCACACTCTGCAAGCTCATTACTCTTAACATAATACCCTCAAAGATCATTCATTTGTCTCAAGTGGCAATATCTCATTCTTTTTATGGCTGAATAATATTCCACTACATATATATTTTTTTTTTTTTCCTTATCTATTCACCCTCCAGTGAACATTTAGGCTGTCTCCACATCTTTGCTATGGTGAATAATGTTCCAGTGAACATACTGATGCATATTTTATTTATAATTAGTGTTTTCATCTTCTTCTGATAAATACCCAGAGGTAGACTTGCTAGATTTGTGATAATTCTATTTTTAGCTTTTTGAGGCACCTCCATACTGATTTCCACAGTGGCTACACCAATGTAGATTCTCACCAACAGTGCACAAGGGCTCCCTTTTCTCCATGTCCACTCCGGCATTTATCTCTATAACAATAGCCATTCTAACAGGTGTGAAGTGGCATTTCATTGTGGTTTTGATTTGCATTTCCCTGATGATTATGTAATAGGGAAGAAACTGTGTATTCCATTACAAGTTAATCACGAAAGGGATGGTGCCTAAACACTTTTTTTTTTTTTTTTTGCTTATAAAGAACCTTCACTGTGAAAAGTTTAGGATACAGTCTTTTTTTTTTTTTTTTCCAATTCTTTTTTTTTTTTAATTTTATTTAACTTTACAATATTGTATTGGTTTTGCCATATATCAAAATGAATCTGCCACAGGTATACATGGGAACCCTGCCTCCCAAATAATGAGCATTAGGCTACAATTCCTTTGTATAGCTCACAGCAAACATCCTGACCAGGCCCACCTGTGAATGTCTACAGGCAGGACAAAATTAACACAACCCCTCTGGAGGTTGACCTGAACCAGGAAACATTTGACTTTACTCCTTCCACTTTTAGTATAAAAGAAGCCTAAATTCTAACTCAGGTAAAATGGATTTTTAGGACACAAATCTGCCATTTTCTCAGTCTGATGGTTTTCTGAATAAAGTTGCTAAAAAGGTGGTCTCTAAATTTATTGGCATGCTGTGCAGGAAGCAGTAAGTATGACCTGGACTCAATAACAATTAATGAGTCTGAGCATCTTTTCATGTACCTATTGGACATCTGTACTTAGGAAAAAATGTCTATTCAGATCCTCTGCCCATCTTTTAATTGGATATTTTTAAAATTTGTTTTGTGAGGTTTTTTTTGTTATTCAGTTGTATGAGTTTTTCATATATTTTTGAATATAAATGTTTTATCAAATACATGATTTTCAAAATTTTTCTTTCATTCCATGGATTGCCTTATAATTTTGTTATTTCATTGACTGTAAGACATTCTTGATGTTAGAGTTTCCCAAGATTTTATCCTTGGTCCACAACTTTGCTTATTCTGCATACTTTTTCTGAGTAATCTTATTCACGCTCACGGGTCCAACTACCACAGATTAGTTGATAATCTCCTGTTTTCTTCTCTAGTCTAGACACTTTACATGAATTTTATACTCTGTGTCTTTATTTGGACATGATATCAGATCAGATAAGATCAGATCAGTCGCTCAGTTGTGTCCAACTCTTTGTGACCCCATGAATCGCATGACGCCAGGCCTCCCTGTTCATCACCAACTCCCAGAGTTCACTCAGACTCACGTCCATCGAGTCAGTGATGCCATCCAGCCATCTCATCCTCTGGCGTCCCCTTCTCCTCCTGCCCCCAATCCCTCCCAGCATCAGAGTCTTTTCCAATGTGTCAACTCTTCGCATGAGGTGGCCAAAGTACTGGAGTTTCAGCTTTAGCATCATTCCTTCCAAAGAAATCCCAGGGCTGATCTCCTTCAGAATGGACTGATTGGATCTCCTTGCAGTCCAAGGGACTCTCAAGAGTCTTCTCCAACACCACAGTTCAAAGCATCAATTCTTTGGCACTCAGCCTTCTTCACAATCCAACTCTCACATCCATACATGACCACAGGAAAAACCATAGCCTTGACTAGACGAACCTTTGTTGGCAAAGTAATGTCTCTGCTTTTGAATATGCTATCTAGGTTGGTCATAACTTTCCTTCCAAGGAGTAAGTGTCTTTTAATTTTATGGCTGCAATCACCATCTGTAGTGATTTTGGAGCCCAGAAAAATAAAGTCTGACACTGTTTCCACTGTTTCCCCATCTATTTCCCATGAAGTGGTGGGACCAGATGCCATGATCTTCGTTTTCTGAATGTTGAGCTTTAAGCCAACTTTTTGACTCTCCACTTTCACTTTCATCAAGAGGCTTTTGAGTTCCTCTTCACTTTCTGCCATAAGGGTGGTGTCATCTGCATATCTGAGGTTATTGATATTTCTCCCAGCAATCTTGATTCCAGCTTGTGCTTCCTCCAGCCCAGCGTTTCTCATGATGTACTCTGCGTCTAAGTTAAATAAACAGGGTGACAATATACAGCCTTGACGAACTCCTTTTCCTATTTGCAACCAGTCTGTTGTTCCATGTCCAGTTCTAACTGTTGCTTCCTGACCTGCATACAGATTTCTCAAGAGGCAGGTCAGGTGGTCTGGTATGCCCATCTCTTTCAGAATTTTCCACAGTTTATTGTGATCCACACATCAAAGGCTTTGGCATAGTTAATAAAGCAGAAATAGATGTTTTTCTGGAACTCTCTTGCTTTTTCTATGATCCAGCAGATGTTGGCAATTTGATCTCTGGTTCCTCTGCCTTTTCTAAAACCAGCTTGAACATCAGGAAGTTCATGGTTCACATATTGCTGAAGCCTGGCTTGGAGAATTTTAAGCATTACTTTACTAGCATGTGAGATGAGTGCAATTGTTCGGTAATTTGAGCATTCTTTGGCATTGCCTTTCTTTGGGATTGGACTGAAAACTGACCTTTTCCAGTCCTGTGGCCACTGCTGAGTTTTCCAAACTTGCTGGCATATTGAGTGCAGCACTTTCACAGCATCATCTTTCAGGATTTGGAATAGCTCAACTGGAATTCCATCACCTCCACTAGCTTTGTTCGTAGTGATGCTTTCTAAGGCCCACTTGACTTCACATTCCCGGATGTCTGGCTCTAGGTCAGTGATCACACCATCGTGATTATCTAGGTCATGAAGATCTTTTTTGTACAGCTCTTCTGTGTATCCTTGCCATCTCTTCTTAATATCTTCTGCTTCTGTTAGATCCATACCATTTCTGTCCTTTATGGAGCTCATCTTTGCATGAAATGTTCCTTTGGTATCTCTGATTTTCTTGAAGAGATCCCTGGTCTTTCCCATTCTGTTGTTTTCCTCTATTTCTTTGCACTGATCGCTGAAGAAGGCTTTCTTATCTCTTCTTGCTATTCTTTGGAACTCTGCATTCAGATGTTTATATCTTTCCTTTTCTCCTTTGCTTTTCACTTCTCTTCTTTTCACAGCTATTTGTAAGGCCTCCCCAGACAGCCATTTTGCTTTTTTGCATTTCTTTTCCATGGGGATGGTCTTGATCCCTGTCTCCTGTACAATGTCACAAACCTCATTCCACAGTTCATCAGGCACTCTATCTATCAGATCTAGGCCCTTAAATCTGTTTCTTACTTCCACTGTCTGTGTCTTTACTTGGACATGATATAGGAAATGTGAAATAGATATATCCAAATCAGAAACCTTTATCTTTTCCCTAAATAGATCTTCATTCAGTGAGTGGTACTCATCCACCTAAAGCAGAAGTTAACCTTAGAGCTTTTCTTTATCTCCTACATCCAACTATTACCATTCTTGGCAAATTTACTTTTCTGTTTTCCATTTCTCCAGTAGCTACCAGAATGATCTAAAATACAATCTCAGTCCCTTACTTAAAAGCTTTAAGTAGCTTTCTTATTACCTGAAAGGTAGTCTATGTCTTCATCATGGCATAAAACCCACTGTAATGTGGTCCCTGCTTTATTCTCCAGTTTTCCTTTTTGCTTTTCAATTTACTCTAAAGATTTTGGCGGCTCACAGTGTGCCATAATGATTAACACTACAGTCTCTGGAGCAAGGCTGCTCAGGTATGAACCCCAGCTCTGTCAGATATTTACCTTGTTTTCCTCAACTGTGAACTGGATATAATAATAGTCCCTATCATATCAGAGAACTTGGAGGACTGAATTACATGTGTTCTTAGACCAGTTCATGGCACTCATTAGCTACTATTACATGAGGCTACTTCTAATATTTCTGCCTTTGCTCTGGCTACTTTCTCTTCTTTCTGGTCAGGTATTAGTTTAGCTATGGATCCTACATGCTCATCATTTTTTAACAAGCTGACATTTGATTTACTACACATGAAAATATTACCACTCATATTAAGGTTGCTGTCGTAAGTAGGCATTCTTTTCATTAGGATGTTTTTTCTTTTGATGGCTGCAAATGCATCTACTTCAACTGTTCTAGTTATATTGTGTGTGCGCTCAGTGTTCTCAGTTCAGTTCAGTCGCTCAGTCGTGTCCGACTCTTTGTGACCCCATGAATCGCAGCACGCCAGGCCTCCCTGTCCATCACCAACTCCCGGAGTTCACCCAGACTCACGTCCATCGAGTCAGTGATGCCATCCAGCCATACTTCAACTGTTCTAGTTATATTGTGTGTGCGCTCAGTGTTCTCAGTCACGTCCAATTCTTTGTGACCCCGTGGACTGTAGCTCGCCAGGCTCCCCTGTCCATGGGATTTACCACTCAAGAATACTGGAGTGGGTCGCCATTTTTACTCCATGGGATCTTCCCCACCCAGGGATTGAACGGGTGTCTGTTACCTCTTCTGCACTAGCAGGCTGATTTACCACTCCGGGAAGCCTAGTTATAATGCTGTAGACCAAAATGCAGTTTATACACCATATCATTTAGATGTAAATGGTGGGAGAGAGGAGTATGCACAACTCCCCAGTTTCCAGCTTGAATGACCAGGAAGTCGGGCAAAACAAAAGAACACTCACGTTTGTCGCCTACACACACACTCATAACTATTTTTATTGCTTCCAAATTGCCTACTGCCTCTTCACTCTAGACTGACACTGCTATCATTGTCACTACAGTTTAGTTTCCCTTTTCCTTCAAAATTTCCCCTTTCTGGCCCACTCACCCACCAAACAGAAAAGTACTGTTATGGGTCTGCCTTTCCCTTTAAGAACAGAGTCAGCGAGAAACTGCACGCCAAAACCAGCCCTCCAAATAGTTGCCGTAACCACAGCAACGGGAGCAGGAAGGGGCGGGCTACGTCGTCCTGCGTCCGGTCCGCGGCGCGCACCCGCCGCAATGGTGCGGGTGCGCGGGCTTCGTGGTTACAGCGTGTTCTTCAGCTCCGGGTTGAAGCCGGACCCGGACCCGGAGCCGGATTCCGCGCCGAGGGCCACGTCAACCTAAACCTACACCGCCCTCCCCACCCTGTTCGGCCCGCAGGTCCTTAGGCGAATCCTCCCAAGCTGCGGCCTCCACGCCTTTCCCACAATGCACCGCGCCAGGCCCCGCCCCGCCTCGCCTAGGAGACCGCCGCGCGAGGAGCAGACCCGAGCCGGCTGCGCTGGTAGCTGCCGGTGTGGCTGGTCCAACCCCATCACAGGCGCGGCGGCCCAGCGGTCAGAGAGTACGTGCTTCCCTCCGGAACGCATAGGTTGTGTTTGGCGGTGTGGGGTCCAACCCCGGGGATTGAGGATGGGGAAGTAGCTGCAGGAGACGACCCCGCAACACCGAGGTGGGCTTGGATCCGGGGCCGGGGCTTTACTGGAGCTAGTAGCGGCCTGGGCTCTCCGGGACAGGCGAAATGGCCTGTACGCTGGAATTCTCCCCCCCGCTCTTCGCTCTTCTGGCTGGATTTTTGTGTTCTCTCTCCCAGTCGTCTTTCCCCCTGCTAGCTACACCATCCTTTCTTCAGCGATTCCTGCTCAGCGGTTGCCGGCTTTTTGCTCCAGTTTCTCCCTTTAGCCTCAGTTATCCAGGTTTCTGTCTCACTAACCCTGTCTGAGGTCTCACACACCAGCAACCCTTGACTCCCAGTGACTCCCATCTTTTCCCACTCGCCGCAACCCATTCTGGAGTGGTGGCAGCAAGGAGTTCGTGTTGAATTTACCTGCAGCTTCCACCTGTCTCCGCACCTCGGCGCGTAGCAAGTCAGGCACGCCCACGCCTACTTTGAGCACCAGCGCTGGGCAGGGAACAAATAGCGCTTATCAAGTGGTGTTTGCTAATATGATCTCTTTTATTCTAAATGTTTTCTAGTCTGGATGTTTATTAATCTACATCGCTCTATTTTACAAAGGTTTTTTTGGTGACGTGAGAAGGAAGGATTAGAAATGAATCGAAAACTGTTCACAGGTGAGAAAAAAGTTAAAATAGGCATTTAGGATTAAATGACGAAAGGAGGAACTGAGAATGCTTAGAAAAGTTAGGTTTTTCGAAACATTATGAGATCTTTGGAACTGAAGTATATACAAATTTGCATGTGATTTGATTTTATTTTTATCCTGCCCAGGTTAGCGTGTCTGAATGACTGATTGCTTCTCTTTTTTTCCTATTTTTATTTATGCCAAATGTAAACTTTGTAGTGAAATTACACATAACTTGCAGTTATTATTCTGCTCGTTATATAAAATAGTAACTGCTTAGATAGAAGAAAAGCACCTTCTGAGAAAATTCAGAAGAAAAAACGGGCGACTTTGTACGTTATCTGTTACAGTGATAGAAATTCACTGCCGTTTTTGCTTCGGTTTTGTGAAAAATAACGGACTCTTTGGAAGGATCTGGTGCTGCTTTCTTGTACCCCCAAAGAATATTTCCTACAAGTGATATTTGGAAATGAAAACTGGATAGGCGTAAATGGGTGGAGAAATAACCAAAAAGGAAGCAGATCAAAAGGGCCGGTCTTAAACTGGGTAGAAGGAAGGAAGTAGCTCCTCACCTCCTGTTCACCACCACCGCCCCCCACCCCCCCGCCCCTGTTGTGATGCTTAGAATTGCTGCATTTGTTTGTAAAACGTTCTAGACGGCTGCAGCCGCACTAGCTCCCTTTTTTTTAACCTTTATCTAGTGCTGTCTTGACACGAATGATCGCATGAATCTGGCTACCTAGATAATGGAAGGAAGGAAGCGGGCCCCCAAAGAACAGAGCCTGAGGCACTCACCCTGATTTGCCATTTACTGGAGATTATATTACTGGTTATATTATTTAGTAAATAGTGCTGTTGATGGGTTGGGGGTTTTTTTGTTTGTTTTTAATGTAATTTACCTGATTTTTTCTCTTTAGATTAACATTTGGGGAGACAATTTATGATGCCTGTTTCACTTTTGGAGTAATGTGGACAGAAGTTCTCAAATTTGCATATTACATCAACTGGAACCAGTGGCATTATCTTAATGTTTATTTAAATCAGAACTTGTACAAGAAAAACAATGGGAGTCTGGTTAAATAAAGATGACTATGTCAGAGACTTGAAAAGGGTCATGCTCTTTTTTCTAGTAATGTATATGGCCATTTTAGTGGGTACAGATCAGGATTTTTACAGTTTACTTGGAGTATCCAAAACTGCAAGCAGTAGAGAAATAAGACAAGCTTTCAAGAAATTGGCATTGAAGCTACATCCTGATAAAAACCCGGTAGGTAAAAATTTCTTTTTAACCATCTGATTAATGTGTTTTAAATTAGTGCTCAGAATTCTTAAGAGCAATCACTACTAGTCAAAAATCATAATTCAAATCTGTACTAAAAACAGAGGAAGCTAAATATTCTAAATTTAGAGGAGTTAAAGGAATGTCAGTATCAAAATGCAGTTCTCTCGATTTGAAAACTAATTTCCAGCAGTTCTGTTACAGATGTTAATCATAAAGCAGAAGTAGTTTTCTTTGTAAAGCAGGTTAAAATCAAGTATTTTAGAACAGTAAGAAAAAGTATTTGCTTAGAACATATAGATGGTATGTCTTGCTAAAAACAGCAGCAATAGCTATTAATAGCATGCTTCCACTTTTTTCTCCTATGTACAAATCTAAAACCAGAGTCAGAAAGTATTACAAAGTAAAACTTGGCAGCCAAGTCCAGTTAATGCCAATCATAAATATTTGGTTATGTATTCCATAATGTAATCTTTCAAAACTTTTAATTCTTAAGATATTTTTATAATTTATCTCATTTTGTCTTTTTCTTAATGAGATTTGATAATCATCAAGAAGAAAGATTTAACTATAATTTTCTAGATAAAGTTTTTATTGTTAACTTCAGTAACTATTTTTAAAATTATTTTTACTTATTTTTATTTTTGGCCACACCACTCTGCTTGCAGGATCTTCCCTGACCAGGGATTGAACCCAGGCCACCACAATGAAAGGAATCCTAACCGCTAGGCCACCGGGGAAGTCCCTAGATAGAATTTTAAGTAGGATTATTTTATTTCCATCACATAAAGCCAAGCAATAGAATTGGTATTGCTCTAAAACTCTTGTTAATTGGTAATCTTTTCCTGAGATCAACATTCTGTTGTGTATAGGATTTTCATTTTTTCAAATTTTTCTTTAAATTTTCAAATGTCATTACCTGAAAATTTAAAGTGGAGCTGGTGTAATAATAATAGAAATAAATAAACAATAAATGTCATGTGCATAAGTCATCGAGAAACCACACCCCATGCCCCACCCCATCCGTTGAAAATTTATCTTCCTTGGGAAGGGTCCCAGGTGCCAGAAGGGTTGGGGCTTGCTGATTTAAATGAAAGCATTCTTCGAAAAGCAGTTCTATGAGAAACACTGACAAATGAAACATATCAGTCCAGTTTTGAGTTATTATTCTGGTATTAGTTCTTATGTCATTATATGATAGATTGTGTTACATACTTTTTTTTAGATTTTGCCTCAAATAGGTAACCTAAAATTTTCTTTGTGATTGTTTTAGAGGTCACACATAATATTTACAATATTGTTTCCAAGGGTTCATTAGTCTGTTTTTTCTGTTGCATCTATTAGAGGTCATAATTTTATGACCACCTCTGATCAGCCTCTTGAGGCATTAATTCTCATTTCTTTGTTACTTTTCTTAATTTTTTGTAGTTTTTTAAAAATACTTTTTTTACTTTTTAATTTCAATGTGTGATGCCCATTTCATATTAAACTACTCCTCATCTTGGTATCTACTCTCAAAGAATTCTCAGAATTAAATCAGTTGATTGTGTATCTGAAACAAATATTATATCTAATGTTTTTAATAGAATAACCCAAATGCACATAGTGATTTTTTGAAAGTAAATAGAGCATATGAAGTACTCAAAGATGAAGATCTGCGGAAAAAATACGACAAATATGGAGAAAAGGGACTTGCAGATAATCAAGGAGGCCAGTATGAAAGCTGGAATTACTACCGTTATGATTTTGGTAAGATGATAGATATTCCTTATGAAGTTATTTTTTATTCAAGTAAATTAGAAATTAATTTTGTTTCACCAGTTAGCTTATTTATGTAATTAATGTGCATCCCCTAGACCCTCTTTTTAATGCAACATGGGAGTGGAATTCAAGAGGAAAGTCAAGTAGTATGTAGATCCATGAGTAAATATGGAGGTGTTTTGGTCATAATCTTGTTAAATACTTAAAACGATTGCATTTAATTTTTAAAAATATTTGTATTAGAAGTTAACTATTGAAGCCTTCTAGTATTTTTAGAGCAGCATATTTTCCAGGAAAGATTGAAGTTTCCTTTAATAGTGGTCACGTCAGTAGAAATACCATCCTTCTTGGTGATGAATGATGGCTTGAGGTGTGACAGGAATGAGAGGGCAAGAGCAGGGAGAGTGAACAAGTAAAAGGGATGGAGGGCGGGGAAAGTAAACGCAGGTGTCAAGCGAAGAGGGAGCGTTCTGATACCCAGTGGTCATTTATTAGCCTCAAATGCAGGCTGAGAACTCAAGTATGCTTTTATCTTAGACTCAATAAAATATTTTCAGTTTACATCTGCAGTATTTATTTCTTGAAACTGACTTTTCAATATAATATTTTCAGGTATATTCCCTATCGTTTGATAGTCTATAACAAGTGTTACAAGTCAGTATTTCATAGGCTACGTCAGTATTTCACAGGCTAAGTCTGGCCTGCCACCTGGTTTTGTGAAGTTTTATTGGAATGCAGTTTTGCTCATCTATGTACATATTATTTTTCACACTTCAGGGCAGAGTTGCATAGTTGTGACAAATCATATGTCTCAGAAAATCAAATACTAACCTCTGTATATATCTGTCACTTAATATTTATTCATTGATATCTTACATAGTAATGAGAAACTTACATTGGTGTTATTATAATAAATAAATTTTATATTTAAGTTTGCTTCTACCTCTGCAAATACTCTAATTATATAAGACATTTAGTGATACAAAACATTTTTAAATGATAGCACATTAAAAAGAAAAACATGCAGTCTGAAGGTGAATGAGATCTGAAAGTAATATACTATTCCAATTTCCTGGTTTGGATATTGTACTAAAATTGCATGGTATGTCACCATTAGGGGAAGCTGGGTAAATGGGAGTCCAAACTATTTTTACAACTTAATAAAAGTCTATAATTATTTTCAAATAAAAGCTTCTTCAAAAAAACATAATAAAACTTTTCTGTGGAGATGAACTTGTGTGACTGTTAGGAGCCACACCCGCAACACAGGCACCTGTGACATATCAGGAAATGTCTTTTGATCACTCTTTAATAAATGTATCACCGCTGTTACTATTTACTCTTTGCTTTACTCCTAGAAAAGTAGAATAGATTCTTAGTGTTGCATATTCTTCAACTTGAGATTTAGAATAATCTTGATTTTTGATGATTGAAAGAAAATGACATTTTTAATGTGTTTATTTATATGATGAAGTTTTAATTTCATAATTTTATTTACTTCTAAAATTAGGTATTTATGATGATGATCCTGAAATCATAACATTGGATAGAAGAGAATTTGGTAAGTTTGTGCATTTATGATTTTCCAAAACTAGTTTAAGACCAGTCTCTTTAACTAAAATTCCCTCAAAGACAAATGTATTTAGAATTTAGAAGTTTTTCTAATTTTAGCAAGGTAAATGGTATATGCTGCTGCTAAGTCGCGTCGGTCGTGTCTGACTCTGTGCGACCCCATAGACGGCAGCCCACCAGGCTCCCCTGTCCCTGGGATTCTCCAGGCAAGAACACTGGAGTGGGTTGCCATTTCCTTCTCCAATGCAGGAAAGTGAAAAGTGAAAGTGAAGTCGCTCAGTCCTGTCCAACTCTTCATGACCCCATGGACTGTAGCCTACCAGGCTCCTCCATCCATGGGATTTTCCAGGCAAGAGTACTGGAGTGGGTTGCCATTGCCTTCTCCAAAATGGTATATATTGTATTTTAAATAATGTTTTATAATCATCATCGAGATTTTAACATAGTTTCTTTTATTGTAGATTTTAGCATATCATCAACTTTCCTTCTATTATGTTAATGAATGTTTCGAACATTCCTGTGTATTAGCTACTATTATTCCTCTTATTTGGCAGCTGAAACCATAGAAGTGCTAGCAACATCCTCAACATTCTATACTTGTGTTTGTGTATAATTGACATATTTGAGATAATGAACCAGTATCTATTCTATTTTTCTATATTTTTTCACATCATTAAAAAAAACTTGCAGAAATACTTCTGGTTTTGTGTTTCAGAGTTTTAAATAAGTATGTGGTCATTTTTGCAAGTAGATTTACTTTAATCTGTGATTTGTGTGAAAATGGATATAAAAATATACTTCTGTACTTTGCAGTGTACTTTAGAAAACGTTCAGTATTCTTAATACTTTCAAACTAGTACACTTTTAGTAAAATATTCTACTTTAAAACTATATTTTACCTTAAATCATATTTCAATTTTATTTTGCTTTGTTACAGTTTCATTTAATTAACTAAAATGACTTACTAGGTGCAAAATGTATATGTAATTTCTCATTTTAATAATGTGTTAAAACCAGTGGGTTTTGTACAGTTCCTTCTAAGCAAAGGTTGCATCATATTCGTATTTTCTACAACATAGTGAGTTCAGGTCTACGAGATAGCTATTCAGTACATTATTTTGTTTAAAGTCTTGTAGTGAATACCTGAATAAGTTCTAAGGAACATTAAATAATATCTTCTCTATAAAAAAAAATGAAAGAAAATTTTATTTGTATTATTGGTAGACAGAATTGATACTCATATCACATGCTGGCAGAATCATAACTTACTGGCAGGTAGTTGTATGAACCTATTGCTTTTTATGTCGTTATTGTCTCATCTGCTAGTCTATCAGTAAGTATTTTGTCCTATGGGACAGAAAATTTGGAATTAGAGATAGAGGAACCGAACAAAACCTGCAAGCTGATTAAATCATGAATTTACCCAGAATGAAAGACTTTCCTGATGGCTGTATCGTACATGGGTTCAGACTTTTTCAGATTAGTCATTACAGAGAAAAGGTTAAGAACTGCTAATAGTTCATGTAGAACTCCAAATAGTAGTTAAAAATAGATTACAGTCACAAAATCTTAGAGACAGTTATTCAGAAATAATTAAATGACTTCGACAGGTTCAGTGCAAAGTGGCCAATATTCCATTTGAACTCAAATACTACCCTGTGTGTGACTAGACTAAGACAGGGTGATCCCAGAGTTTCAGTTGAAGAAGCCAAGGGAGGAGGAAAAGGATGGATAGTCCTTATCAGTTTGTGCTTATGTAAATATCACATTAGCCTACTTGGTGTGGGTCTCTTCCTATTACCAGTAGTTTCTATTGGTTTGGTTTACCTAATTTATCTTTTGTGTAACTAATAATTATGAGGTTATTTTTAAGGTATTTTGTGTTCATTTGCTCCAGAGAGAAATTCTGTTTTCTTTTGACTAAAGTCACTAACAACCTTAGATCAGTTTTTTCCAGGGATTGAAATGATTGGAAAGCTGAGCTTTGGACTTATACAAGACTAGTCTCTTTTCACTTCACCTTTATATATAGAACCCTCTCTACGTGTGCCCTGAACTTCATTCTTCTGTCTCTTGTCTCATGAATCTATTGAAAGCTGCATAGTTTCTTGCCTGTCAAGAGGTGGCAAACATTAACCCCCTGATTTCTACCTCCTCCTGTTCCTAGGGGTCCCGTAATTCTTCAACTGCATTGGTAACTCTGATGCTTTCAACAGAAGTCTTCTGTATTTTGTCCAATTCTGCAATTGTGGTGGGAGAGTTAATCCAAATTACCTCAGTTCAGTTCAGTTGCTCAGTCATGTCTGACTCTTTGCGACCCCATGGACTGCAGCACACCAGGCCTCCCTGTCCACCAACTCCTGGGGTTTACTCAAACTCATGTCCATTGAGTTGGTAATGCCATCCAACCATCTCATCCTCTGTTGTCCCCTTCTCCCACCTTCTATCTTTCCCAGCCTCAGGGTCTTTTCAAAAGAGTCAGTTCTTCACATCAGGTGGCCAAAGTATTGGAGTTTCAGCTTCAGTCCTTTCAATGAATATCAGGACTGATTTCCTTTAGGATGGACTGGTTTGATCTCCTTGCAGTCCAAGGGACTCGCAAGAGTCTTCTCCAAGACCACAGTTCAAAAGCATCAATTCTTCGAATTACATAGTTCACTTTTATCAGGAGTAGAATTCAACTGTAATACAGAAAAGAAAATGTGATTAATACACTTGACTTTGAAGTTCTTATCCTTCCCATTAAACGTGATTTGTATTATCTTTTTATAAGTCACAGAAACGTTACTAAAAACAAGTTCTAGATAGTATCTGTAAAAACAGAGAATATCCTGCACTTAACACCAGTTATTTGGAGTAGTTACCCACACAATACATGCATTCTTTTGAAGACAAACTCAAGAAATGAAAGAGGAACTCAAAGCACTTCAGCTTTTTTTTTAAACATTTTTCTGGGGCTAACAGAAGCTGTTAGCTATAATTGTATAAATGTTAACAAACATTAGCTGTATAGTTTAGAAATTGAAAATCACATTTTGAAATATACTTCTTCTTTTCTGGGTCACTGAGTTGTACAAAAACATCTCATTGCGCTTTGATAATAGAATTTTACAGATATTGTCAACAATAGTGGGAACTGGGCAAATTAGAAGTACTCTATGAAAACAAAGTACCAAGGTGGAAAACAATTTTCTTGTAATGAGAACTCTCAGGATTTCTTTTAACAACTTTTATATGTAATATACAGCATTGTTGATTATATTGTACATTACATCCCTAGTAGTTATTTGTCTTATAACTCAAAGTTTGTTTCTTTGGATCACCTTCATCCAGTTACCCCTTTCCCCCACCTCTGCCTCTGCTAACCACAAATCTGATCTCTTTTTCTGCGAGGTTGTTTTTGAAGTATAATGACCTACAACACTATATTAGCTCTTGTTACACAGCACAGAGATTTGTCATTTCTATGCATTTCAAAATGATTGCTATGGTAAGTCTAATTACAATATGTCACCATACACAGAAACTGTATAGTTACTGAGGATACTCCTCACACTACATAGCAGTCTGTATATGTGTGTATGATTATTTTAATTTTCTGATCTCATAGGTTCAAACTCATTATAACAACCCTGCATTTTACTCCTCCCACCATGACATTCACAGATTTTAACATCATATTTTACATATTTTTGTATGTTTCTTAATTACTTATTGTGGATATAGATGATTTTTCTATTTTGTCTTTTAACCTTCCTACTAGCTTTATACATGACAGATTTACTACCTTTATTGTATATTTGGCTTTAACAGTGAGATTCTTTCCTTCTGTAATTTTCATGTTTGTAGTTGTAGCCTTTTCTTTTTTCACTTAGATAAATCCCCTGTGGCTGACTCATGTTAGTATATCACAGAGGCCAACACCATATTGTAAAGCAATTATCCTCCAATAAAAGAAAAGTTAAAAAAAATAATAAAATTAAAAAAAAAGAAGTCCCTATTTAAAAAAAAGAAGTCCCATATTTCTTGGAAATATGGTTTCATGGTGATGAACTCTTAGCTTTTGCTTCTCTGTAAAACTTTCAATCTGTCCTTCAAATCTTAATGACAGCCTTGCTGGGTATTCTTAGCTGTAGGTTTTCCTTCTCATCACTTTAAAGATGTTCAAAGAACTTAGGAGAAGATTGAATGAACAGAGTGAGAAGTTAGAAGTTTTTGAATAAAGAGTTAGAAAACATAAAGAGCAACTAAACAGAGGTGAGGAATGCAATAACTTAAGTAAAAAATACACTGAAAGAGGTCAACAAGTAGATTATATGATACAGAGGAAGACAGTGGAAACCACTGAAACTGAACAGGAAAATGAACACAGAATAGAAATGAGGACAGTGTAAGAAACCCCTGGGATGTCATCGTCCATACTGACACTTGCATTATAGAGATCCCAGAAGAATGGGGCCGAGAACATGTACGATTTTACCTCTGTTCCTACCAGTTGGTGGTCCAAGGCAGCATGGCAGTTATTTTGACAACCTAGATAGAGTGGTCTATTCATCAGACTTTATAAACTTTGCCAAAGAACAGCCAATAAAATCCTAATGTACACACTTTGCCTATAATTTTTCCCACAGACCCATGTATCTTGGCATTGAAATGTAGGTGAAAATTACTGCACACACTACTAATTAAACTGAATCAGTTATATGTATTTCGAATAGTGTGTGTGTTTTGATGTCTTAGTATGATTTATTATGACTTTTGGATTTTTCTTTTAAAATTGCTGATTTTAGTGTGGAATTATATAGAAACTCTTTAGCCAAAAGCAAATTGTCTTAAACTTTTTGTCTTGAATGTTAGAGCACATCCTTACAATCATAAAATTTTTAAATGAATGGATTTTGTTTGTATCAGGTCCTTTATAGGTTAGATTATAACATGTAATTGTGGAGTAGATATTATGTAGTGTTTGGTCTATTATTTTAGCAAATATATATTCATGTTTTGAATTGTTAAAAGCCTTGATCTAATACTTCAGATAACGCAGTTTTCCAAGGAAAATGTCTTATTAAGAGCAAAAAGTGAAAGTGAAGGTAGCTGAGTCATGTCTGACTCTTTGCAACCCCGTGGACTATACAGTCCCTGGAATTCTCCAGGCCAGAATACTGGAGTGGGTAGCCTTTCACTTCTCCAGGGCATCTTCCCAACCCAGGGATTGAACCCAGCTCTCCTGCATTGCAGGCTGATTCTTTATCAGCTGAGTCACAAGGGAAACCCCTATTAAGAGCAAAGGTTAGATTTAATCTCCACAGTCCTTACTGTCATGTAAGTCCCTTAACACATTCTTTTGTAATTGGAGTAGCTGTCAGAATTTGACTGTATGCTTAACCGGTGCTGCAGATAGAACAGCCTTAAACCCCAGTCTCTGTGGTCCTTTCTCCATTTCTGTCATCCACACAACCTCTCATGTGCGGTTTGACTGTTGCTTCCTTAGGTTGCTTCCTTTATTTTTACAGCTTCTTGGTGACATAGATCATGCAGTTCAAGACTGCATCTTATTGAAGTAGAGCTTGGAAGAGGTTTTTTGTTGTTTTTTTGTTTAAAGGTGGTGTTTGACAGTTGAAATAGTATGTTTTCTTCTTTTAAAAATGTATAGAAAAAGATAAAGGCAATTTGAGAGATATGACTCATTTTTTTCATTTTGATCTCAAGGAAAATTGTGAACTAAAACATGTACAAACCTTTAGTAAATAATTACAAGTTGTTTGGTTTATGTATTTTTAGATGCTGCTGTTAATTCTGGAGAACTGTGGTTTGTGAACTTTTACTCCCCAGGGTGTTCACACTGCCATGATTTAGCTCCCACAGTAAGTATTTTTTACATCCTGATTATTAAAATTTTACTATTTACAGTGTATCTATTATTTGAGTGTTTTTAAAAATATGTTAGGATTTAACAATCAGAAATAGCTATCATATTTTTTCACATGTTTATGGTTTTATTTCATGAATATATTCTCCTTTAAGGAAGTATAGTTTGAAGAATGTTCAAGGAAACGTAAATTATTTTATCAGAGAACTACTTTTTTTTCCCTCATAGTGGAGAGACTTTGCAAAAGAAGTAGATGGATTGCTTCGAATTGGAGCAGTTAACTGTGGCGATGATAGAATGCTTTGCCGAATGAAAGGAGTCAACAGTTATCCCAGCCTTTTCATTTTTAGGTCTGGAATGGTAAGATATAAAATTGGCTTTTTTTTTTTTTATTTGATGGAACATTATAACAAGAGGAATACTAGAGAAAACACAATATGTGAATTTGTAGACTCTTTTGGTTTTTCTTATTTTAGGTGCTAACTATGCTCTAGTCATAATAAACATTTTTGATTATACTGTAAATACTTTTAGATGCCATTACTTTAACAAAATGAAATGTTTGCCAATTTCAGTTTCCATCTTAAGGAATATAATGATAACCAATATGCATGTTGTACTTTATAATTTACAAAGTATTTTACAGGTGTTTTCTCTCATTGAATATAAAATTCTAATTTCCCTTTCTTTCCCCAGTGTTAAGTGATAAATCTGAAACTAAAACAATTATAAATAATATTATTCACATATCTGATAGGGAATCTGTACAATCAAGATTCTTAGCATGTCATTTAGAAAAACACTTTACCATTGAAAGACATATCTTACTTATTCAGAATAATGGAGAATCAAGGTATTTGTTTGAGTCTTAAAAAGTAAAAGATGTTTCTCTTTTTATAAATGAAAATATAGGCTGCAGTGAAATACCATGGTGACAGATCAAAGGAAAGTTTAATGAATTTCGCCATGCAGCATGTTAGAAGCACAGTGACAGAATTATGGACAGGTAATTTTGTCTTCATAATTTGCTTAATTTTCAAGGATACTTTGAATTGGTATTTCAGATTTTTCAGTAGTAATATCAGTGTTCTGATCATATTATCTTTTCCATGCTTCTTAGAAAGGAATTATGTCATTTGTTCTGAACTCTGCTAAATAATAGGCCTTTCATAAATTTAACTTATACAGAAATGAAAACAAGTTTGATGTAGGATATGGATATGAGATGGGGCTAGGTGAAAAGGCAACTTTGAAAGTGCAACTGAATATTTAGTAAAACAAGTGTTTTATTGATTTCGTAAGTATACTATATCAGGTGTAAATTTATGCCTATTCAATTTAATTTTGAAGTTTAAGAACTCTTCTAATCTCAGGCATTTAATTCATCAAGTGGCTTTAGAGGAGTTATGTAATTACTCTGTACTACCCATGAAATGATAGTATTCACTTCTAAAGTGAAAGTGAAGTTGCTCAGTTGTGTCCGACTCTTTGCGACCCCATGGACTGTAGCCTACCAGGCTCCTCCGTCCATGGGATTTTCCAGGCAAGAATACTGGAGTGGGTTGCCATTTCCTCTCCAGGGATCTTCCCGACCCAGGGATCGAACCCAGGTCTCCCACATTGTAGGCAGACGCTTTACCATCTGAGCCACCAGGGAAGCCCTAAAGGGATGCTCATATCATTCAATGACCCCAGTTATGTCTCCAAAGCTGTTAAGTACTAGGGCTGTAGCCATAAACTGTATAATCTTTGCCTTCTGGGACCCCATTATTAAACCATTAAAATACAGAGTAGTGACTACTATGATAGAGGTAAGCTTAGGGAAGCATGAAGGATATGAAGGAATTCAGGTGGGGAAAGGAGGAAGGGTTAGGAAATTCTTCCTGAATGAAATCAGATCCAATCTGTCTTGAAAATGAAGAGGAATCCTTAAAAGGTCACCGTATTTGGAAGCTGGCAATATTTCATGAATCTGACAAAAGATGGGTAAAGAGTAGAGTGGTTTGGGGAAGGAATGACCAACTGAATGGGTAGACAAAGCTCAGATCACAAGGGGCCTAACTTGCCAATTTGAGTTTCTTTCTTAATAATGAATTTAGATTTTATATGATTGGGAAAAAAAAAAGTCAGGGTAGGAATTTGACATGCTCAAGAGGATTTTTAGGAATCCTGAAAACTACTCGAGTAGATTGGAAATGGGTGAGATTAGATGGGAAATCCCATTTAGAAAATGGTTTCCATTGTGGAGTAGTAAGTGATCAGAAATTTTCTTTATTTTCTTTTAAGGAAATTTTGTTAACTCCATACAAACTGCATTTGCTGCTGGTATTGGCTGGCTGATCACTTTTTGTTCCGAAGGAAGCGGTAATATTATTTGTTGTTTTGTTATGATGAAGAGACCATGACATTTGATTTTTAGGTGACAGTCTTTTTTTTTCCCATAGCTTTATTGAGATATAATTGACATAGAACATTGTGTAACTTTAAGGTGTACAATTTGTTGATCTGAAACACTTACATGTTAGAAGATGATGACCACCATAATACTAGCTAACACCTCTATCTTGTCACATAATTACCACTTCCTTCTTGTCATGAGAACATTTAGGATCTGCTCTTTGAACAAGTTTCAAGGATTTAATACAGTATTATTAGATATAATCACTATATGCTGTATATTAGGTCCTCAGAAGCTACTAGTCTTATAATTGGAAGTATGTACTCTTAGACTAGGTGAAAATCTTAAGTATGCTACTATAATTGATTATTGTCTATTTTCAGAGTACAATTTATACTTTTTAATTTAATGTTACAATTTTTATTTAATGAATATCTTTATTATTTTACACATACGGCTGTATAATTATTAATTGCTTTTTTTAAGTTGAAGTATGTATTTACAATATTGTGTTGGTTTCAGGTGTACAGCATTCAGTTTGCTTTTTTGTGGGATACCTTCCATTATAGGTTATTACAAGATATTGGGTAAAATTCCCTGTAGTTATACAGTAAATCCTTCATATCAGTTTTATGTGTAATAGTTTGTATCTGTTCATCCCACATCCCAAATTTGTCCCTTCCCTCGTCTCTCTCCCTTCTGGTGACTGTTAGTTTGTTTTCTATGTCCAAGTTTGGTTCTGTTTTGTATATAGATTGATTTGTATTATTTTTTAGATTTCACATATAAATATCATATATTTGTCTGACTTCACAAAGTATAATATTCTCTAGGTCCATTCATGTTTCTGCAGATGGCACCATTTCATTCTTTTTATGGCCAAGTACTACTCCTTGTATCCATACCACATCTTCTTAAGCTAGTTGTCTGTTAATGGACGCTTGGTTTATTTCCGTATCTTGGCTATTGTAAATAGTTCTGCTTGAACACACAGGTGCATATATCTTTTCAAATTAAGAGTTTTTGTCATTTCTGGATATACTCAAGAGTGGAATTGCTGGATTATACAGTAGATCTATTTTTAGTTTTTTTGAGGAACTGCCATACTATTTTCCATTGTGGCAGTACCAGTTTATATTCCCACCAACAATTTGGTGAGGTTCCTTTTCTCCACACTTTCCAGCATTTATTTGTAAACTTTTTGATAATAGTCATACTTACTGGTGTCAGATGAACCTCCTTGTGGTTTTGATTTGCATTTCTGTAATAAGTAGCCATGTTGAGCATCTTTTCATGTGCTGGATATCTGTGTATATGTCTTCTTTGGAGAAATGTTTGTTTAGGTCTTACGCCTTTTTTGTTTTTTTTGGCTGCACGACACAGCATGTGGGATCTTAGTTCCCCAGCCAGGGATCAAACTCGTGACCCCTGCATTGTAAGTGTGGATTCTTAACCTCTAGACAGTCAAGGAAGTCCCTGCCAATTCTTTGATTGGGTCGTTTGTTTTTTCATTATTTCTGTCATGTGAGCTATTTAGTATTTTAGTTATTAACCCCTTTCGGTCACATCATTTGCAGATATTTTCTCCTGTTTCTTAAGTTGTCTTTTCATTTTACTGATGACTTCTTTGCTGTGCATACTTAGAAAACCAAGCTTGTAGGTTTGGTTAGGTCCCAGTTCTTTACTTCTGCTTGTTTATTGTGTTTGCCCTGGGAGACTGATCTAAGAAAATACTGCTATAATTTATGTCTGAGAATGTTTTGCCTGTGTTTTCTTCTAAGAGTTATTTGATGTCATGTCTTATATTTAGGTCTTTAAAGCTTTTTTTTTTAATTGAAGTATAGTTGTTTTACAGTGTTGTGTTAACTACTGCCGTAATTAAGTGATTGAGTATACATGTGTATGCATCCTTTTTCTCTGTTCCTTTCCATTATGGTTTATCATAGGATACTGAATACAGTGCTCTGTGCTGTACAATAGCACCTTGCTGTTCATTCATTCTGGGTAACCCCAACCTCCTACTCTGTCCCTCTTCCCAAACTCTCTCCTCCTTGGCAGCCACCAGTATGCTGTCTATATTCGTGACCCTATTGCATAGATAGATTCATTTGTGTCATATTTTAGATTTCACATAAAAGCCATATCGTACGCTGTCTTCCTCTTTCTTCTGAGTGACTTCACTTGGTATGATGATCTCTGTTTGCATCCATGTTACTGCACATGGCGTTATGTCGTTCTTTTTTATGGCTGAATGGTGTTCCATTGTGTGTACATTCCACATCTTTATCCGTTCATCTGCTAATGGATATTTCGGTTGATTCCATGTCTTGGCTGTTGTGAATAGTGCTGCTCTGAACATAGGGCTGCACGCATCTTTTGGGATTGGAGTTTTGTCTGGATATATGCCTAGGGATGGTATTACTGGTCATATGGTAATACTAGTTTTCGTTTTTTGAGGAAGCTCCATAATGTTCTCTATAATGGCAGTCCCAACTGACATTCCACCAGTAATGTCAGAGGTCCCCTTTAATCCACTCCCTTTCCAGCATTTGCTATTTGTAGACTTTTTAATGATGGTCATTCTGACTGGAAGTGGTACCTCACTGCAGTTATCATTTCCATTTCTCTAATAATTAACAATATTGAGCATCTTTTCATGTGTCTATTGGCGATTGGTATTTCTTCTTTGAAGAAATGTGTATTTTATGTCTTCTGGTCGTTTCTTGATTGGGTTGACTTTTTGCTGTTGGGTTTTATGAACTATTTGTACATTTTGGAAATTAAGCCCTGGTTGGCTGCGCTGTTTGCGGATATTTTCTCCCATTCTGTAGGTTGTCTTTTTGTTTTGTTTGTGGTTTCTTTAGCTGTGCAAAAGCTTTTCAGTTTCATTAGGTCCCATTTGTTTACTTTTGTTTTTTTTCTTATTGTCTCGGGAGACTGACCTAAGAAAACATTGGTATGATTTATGTCAGTGAATGTTTTGCCTGTGATTTCTTCTAGGAGTTTTATGGTGTTACATCTTCTATTTAAGTCTTGAAGCTGTTTTGTTTATTTCCGTATATGGTGACAGGGTGTGTTCCAGCTTCACTGATTTACCTATGGCTCTCCAGCATTTCCAACACCACTTGAGGAAGAGATCATCTTTTCCCCATTGTATATTCTTGCCTCCTTTGTTGAAAGTTAATTGACCATAGGTGTGTGAGTTTCTTTCTGGGCTCTCTATTCTGTCCCATTGATCCATATATCTGTTTTTGTACCAATACCACACTCTTGATTACTGTAGCTTTGTAGCATTGTCTGAAGTTTGGTAGGATGATGCCTCCTGCTTTATTTTTCTTTAGGATTGGTCTGAACAATTCCTTGTCTGATTGCTGTGGCTAGGACCTCCAATACTTGAATAGAAGCGATGAGAGTGCGCATGCTCATCTTGTTCCCGAATTTAGAGGGAAGGCTTTCAGTTTTTCACTGTTGAGTATTATGTTTTTGCCTGTGGCTTTGTTGTAAATGACCTTTATTTTGTTGTAATGTGTTCCCTTTACATACACTTTTATGAAAGTTTTTATCATGAATGGCTGTTGAATTTTGTGAAATGATTTTTCTGCATCTATTGAGATGATCATGTGATCATATGGTTTTTGTCTTTTTTGTTAATATCACATTGATTGCTTTGCATATGTGAAAACATTCTTGTGACTCCGAAATGAATCCAACTTGATCATGGTATATGATGCTTTTTCAGTGTTGTTGGATTCAGTTTGCTAATCTTTTGTTGAGGATTTTTGCGCCTATATTCAGCAAAGATTAGTTCAGTTTAGTTCAGTTACTCAGTCGTGTCCAACTCTTTGCAACCCCATGAACCACAGCACGCCAGGCCTCCCTGTCCATCACCAGTTCCCGGAGTTTACCCAGACTCATGTCCATTGAGTCGGTGATGCCATCCAACCATCTCATCTTCTGTCATCCCCTTCTCCTCCTGCCCTCAATCTTTCCCAGCATCAGGGTCTTTTCAAAGGAGTCAGCTCTTCGCATCAGGTAGCCAAAGTGTTGGAGTTTCAGCTTCAACATCAGTCCTTCCAAAGAAAACCCAGGACTGATCTCCTTTGGGATGGATTCGTTGGATCTTCTTGCAGTCCAAGGGACTCTCCAACACCACAGTTCAGAAGCATCAATTCTTTGGCGCTCAGCTTTCTTTATAGCCCAACTCTCACATCCATTAATGACTACTGGAAAAACCACAGCTTTGACTAGACAGACCTTTGTTGGCAAAGTAATGTCTCTGGTTTTTAATATACTATCTAGGTTGGTCATAGCTTTTCTTCCAAGGAGCAAGCATCTTTTTTTGTGGCTTCAGTCACCATCTGCAGTGATTTTGGAGCACTGTTGCAGTTGTTTCCCCATCTGTTTGCCATGAAGTGATGGGGCTGGATGCCATGATCTTAGTTTTCTCAATGTTGAGTTTTAAGCCAGCTTTTTCACTCTCCTCTTTCACTTTTATCAAGAAGGCTCTTCAGTTCCTCTTTGCTTTCTGCCATAAGGGTGAAGAGAGAGTGAAGAAGCTATTTAAGATTGTACTGTATTTTAAGAATTTGCCATATGTGTTAATCAGATAGGTCCATTACATTTTATTATCCCAAATTATGAGATTCCTTGGTTCAAAGGGGCTGTTTGTTGATAGGAGGAGCTATTTTAGAATAAGATCTTAAAGAGGTGCTTGAGAAGGAATGCCTTCTTTTTTCCTTGCCTAGAAATCCTGAGACACTAAGGGGAGAGAAGAGTAGAGGGAGGAAAGGGAGGGGAAGGGAAGGGAGGGAGAAGAGGTCAGGAGGAGGGAGAAGAATGAGACCTTGACCTCTGTGTCTACCTAGTGATAAAAGTCTCAGTATTTACCAGCACAGCCCAGTTATTGCCTTAGAATCAACATCATGGTTTGCAGCAAATGAAAGTATAGATTTAATACTTAATAGCTGAAATTTCCTCATAAGTTTCTTTTCCCTCCCCAGATTGTTTGACCTCACAGACACGTCTCAGGTTAAGTGGTATGTTGGTAAGCATCAATTATTTTGCAAAACTGTATCACCATGTTAAGAAACACATTTAAAAACTGATTCCAGGTATTTTCTTTGCTGGTTTCTTGAACATTTAGCTCCCTTGTTTGTAATCTTCCTTGTTTTCTGATCAATATATTCATAGTTATAAGTAGTTATAAGCATCTTTCTGATTGGCTGTGTTCAGTATATTTTAACATGTAGTGCTTTCATTCACTCCTAAATATTCCATAATTATGAGTTCCTCTTTAACCAGAGAGTTAGTGTTTTTGTCATTTCCAAACCTTAATTTTTTGTTGTTTTGTTATTTTACTTACTTAGCTCTCCTCATTATGGTCAGGGAGTACAGTCTTGTGTGTTGATACTTTAACACTATTAAAACTGTCCTTGTGTGTTGGGAGTTTGCCAAGATTTTGTTTGTTTTGCAAAGATTGTTAGTGTTCTATGTATGCTTTAAAATGTTTCATATGTGAGGTGTAATTTTTATATCTATTTGATCAAATTTATTAATCATATTATTCAGATCTGCATCATTTTTTGTGTTCTTTTTAAAAGTTTAATTTTTATGGTAGTGCAGTTGTATTTTTGCGAACTATAAATCCTTTTTAACTTTTTTTTCAACTTACAATATTATTTTTTCTTTTCATTTTAGGATGGTCTTGTTAATGTGGGATGGGTGGACTGTGCCACCCAGGACAACCTTTGTAAAAGTTTGGATATTACAACAAGTACCACTGCCTATTTTCCTCCTGGAGCCACTTTAAATAACAAAGAGAAAAGCGGTATTTTGGTATGAATCCCTTTAATTTCTTTACATATAAATACATAACACATGTATTCAAATATATCATTTTGTAAACAATGAGCAAAAAAAAAAAAATGAACCAGTTTATATCATCCAATTATGGAACGCTTAATTTATTTAGAACAAATACTTAATATTTGGGATTCTGTTTAATACTTCAGTTTAAAAAGTTAAACTGTAAGGATTATTTTTAAACTGCACTTTTAACAATCCCAAAGGTAAGGAATACATTCTTGGGTTAAATGAATATTTATTGGTTTCCATTTATTTCTATATTTTCTAATGTTAAAATATAGATTATTGGTAGGTTTAGCTGGAATCTGGTATCTGGTTTTTTTAAAGCCTCCTGTTTGACTCTGATATAAACTTAGTTTGGTGATCTACTGGTCTGGTTCACCTTCCTAATTTTATAAATGAAGAAGCTGAGGTTCAAGTAGCTGTCAAGGAGCTGAAACAAATACTGGGATATCAGACAGGTCTCTAGAGAACCCACCCACAAAAAAAGATTCTAATATAAGACAAACTACCTGTAGTTTTCTGTTTTTCTTTTTCTTTTTTTGATATTGACATAGATGACATGTATTCATTATAGAAATTCATATTTGATATATAAATGTGTAAAGAAAGATTTGAAATTCATTAAAACTAAATCACCCATAGGCAAGCACCATCAAGTCTTGGTACATGCCCTTCCAGCTCTCTGCTTATATGTGTGTGAAATTACGACTTCATGCAGGCAACTCACCAGTTTTGCCTTTGGCCCAGGCCTCTGCTCTCCATTATAGACGTGGTTATTCTCCAGCCTGTTCAGTGTCTCCCCTGGGATATTAATTAATTTTTCAAATTTAGATGTCTGTAACTATATTCCTGATATTTCCCCATACATCTGTTCTCCCTAGTTTTTTCCCCATCTCAGTTAATGAAAGCTTCATCTTTTATGATTAAGGCCAAATACCCTAGAGTCATTCTTGATCCCTCTTTTTCTCATACCTTATAACCTATACCCTATTCATCAGGAAAATAGTTGGATCTCTTTAAAATCTTTCATAATCCACCTCATTGTACTTCTCACCTTATATATTTATTCTGTCCTTATTTTTCTCTTGCAGTAAATTTTAAGTTTGAATTTTTCACTGACATATCCTAAGGGCCTAGAAGAGTACCTGGCACATAAGTACTACATATAGTGCCAGAATCCTGGAGTGGGTAGCCTTTCCATTCTCCCGGGGATCTTCCCAATCCAGGGATCGAACCCAGGTCTCCCACATTGCAGGCGGACTCTTTACGAGCTGAGCCACAAGGGAAGCCCATTCAGTGCCTGCTTAAGTGCTTTATACTGTGTGTGTATGTGTGTGTGTCCCTGAATAGTAGTATATACAATAATTCCTGTGAATGTGTGCATCAACAATCCTAGAAACTAATTCATTGACTAAATGTAACAATGAGTTTAACCAGTCCTCTCTGGATAGATACTGAAATTTCTACTTTTTCATGATTACAAGCAGTGTTATAATGTACTGTCTTGCTCACCTTTGTGCAATTCTTCCATTATCTATTTAGAATGAGATGGCTGTAGCAATTGCAAAGTCAATTCATGTTGCCAGATTTCCCAGAAAACCTGGGTTTATTTTACACTGCCATTAGCTCATGAGGATTACCTGTACTCTGGTTAACACTAAACATAGGCTCTTGCCTTCAGTACAACAATCTCATTTTTCAGTGAGATCTTGGGACTTTTTGGTTAAAACAGCAAGCTCAGAAATGATCTCAGGAAACATAAGTAAGTGATATTAGAAGTGTGATAACACAGGGTGATGAATTAAAGTCCTTGTCCCTCCTGAAAGCATTCAAGTTTTTAAAAAATGTAAAACACTATGCTAGCTAAATACGTTTGGCAGGTGAAATTTAGAGGCTGCACAATACCCTTGTAAATAAAACTACCAAATTTTACTCTAAAACAGGTTTGTAATGAAGTTCTAGTGAATTTATAAATTACATAAAATTTTTGATGAATGTGAGTAAAGTGAATGAGCTTTATAGTACTGAAACATGAAAAGTTTTCTGTTTTGACCTTTTAAGCCCTTTGGTAACAAATTATTTCATATATTTTTGAGAGTATGCTACAGATTTTTTTTAAGCAGAAAAACTGAGTTTTCTATTCTTACAGACACTGTTTGTATCCATTTGATTGTGTTCTCATGTTGAACATAATTAAACTGAATACAGTAATAGTTTCTACAGGTTTTTAATAGAGTTTTATCTTTGAGGTAATATTTGAATTGTCAAGAAAATAGTTTAAAGATAGACAGTAAACTGATCAACCCCTGTATACATTTTCTTGGTGTAACTTTTGCTACACTTATGGTAATAGCAGCTGCTTCCATGAGAATTAGACTGGCAAAGAGAGTTCCATGAAAAAAATATGCTGAGGATAAAATATGGACAGAAATAGACAGTTGTTAGAATTGAGATGTGTCTATTTCGGTTGTTTGTGTTTTAAATAAGAGACCTAGATCTAAAGTGTATTTAATTTTAAAATACATATTTTACATACATACATTTTACCCTGCAAAACTCCTCAGTGGTTTGGTTCAGGGACTTTATTTCTAAAAACCTCTATAATAAACAAGGTCCATTCCAGTTTTCCTGTAAGTTTTTTCTTAATTCCTTCCATTCAGTTCAGTTCAGTTGTTGCCAGTCATGTCTGAATCTTTGCGACCCCATGAACCGCAGCACACCAGGCCTCCCTGTCCATCACCAGCTCCTGGAGTCCACCCAAACTCCTGTCCATTGAGTTGATGATGCCATCCAGCCATCTCGTCCTCTGTTGTCCCCTTCTCCTCCTGCCCTCAATCTTTTCCAACATAAGGGTCTTTTCTAATGAGTCAGCTCTTCGTATCAGGTGGCCAAGTATTAGAGTTTCAGCTTCAACATCAGTCCTTCCAAACACCCAGGACTGATCTCCTTTGGGATGGATTGGTTGGATCTCCTTGCAGTCCAAGGAACTCTCTAGTCTTCTCCAGTACCACAGTTCAAAAGCCTCAATTCTTCTGTGCTCAGCTTTCTTTATAGTCCAACTCTCACATCCATACATGACTACTGGAAAAACCATAGCTTTGACTAGACGGATCTTTGTTGGCAAAGTAATGTCTCTGCTTTTTAATATGCTGTCTAGGTTGGTCATAACTTTTCTTCCAAGGAGTAAGTGTCTTTTAATTTCATGGCTACAGTCACCATCTGCAGTGATTTCAGAGCCCCCCCAAAAAAGTGAGCCACTGTTTCCCCATCTATTTGCCATGAAGTGATGGGACTGGATGCCATGATGGTAGTTTTCTGAATGTTGAGCTTTAAGCCAACTTTTTCACTCTCCTCTTTCACTTTTAGTTCTTCTGCACTTTCTGCCATTATTAATTGGGATATGAAGCATCTTGCTGCTACTGCTGCTACTTACTTGCTTCAGTCATGTCCAACTCTGTGCAACCTTATAGACTGTAGCCTGCCAGGCTCCTCTGTCCATGGAATTCTCCAGGCAAGAGTACTGGAGTGGGTTGCTTTGCCCTCCTCCAGGGGATCTTCCCAACCCAGGGATCGAACCCTGGTCTTCTGCATTGCAGGCAGATTCTTTAACACTCAGCCACCAGGGAAGCCCATAAAGCATCTTATTAGATCGTCAAATATTCTATTGTTTTAACAATTTTTAAAAAATTGTTAAATTTCTAACAATGTTTAGAAAATTGTAAAGCACTGGCATTCTGTAAAACATGGTTAGCATTAAAATTAGATTGAATATGATACAGCTTTTCCCGCCAGTGAGCCAGAGGTCACTCAAGGTTATTTTGAGGACCATCATAGAATACCCAGCACAGTTAACAGAAAATTCCAGGTAAGAAAACACCTAATAATGACATTTATTTTGCATCACTATTTTTAAAGAACAACCCAGTTATATAACTCTTTAATAATTGCCAAAATATGATACACTGTCTTTTTTTGAAAAGGAAAACATTTAGGATAAATAGCTTGAAAACTGTATTACTTCTTTGGTTTTTTTCTTAAAAAGTTCTTTCTCTGAAAACTGAAAAACTAAGACACTGAAATACTCAAATGTTGATTTAAAAAATAACAATATGATTCTCTTATTTTAGTTTCTTAGTTCATTGGATGCTAAAGAAATTTATTTGGAAATAATGCATAATCTTCCAGATTTTGAACTCCTTTCAGCAAATTCACTACAGGTAATTTTTTTTTTAATAATAAATAGTAACAAATATTGATAAATTTTATCAGTTGATTCCAGGTTAAACTCTAATGCCAGATTTGCTGGGATTGCAACTTGAGAGTGGATCTATAGCTTTGTGTAACTAGTCCTGAAGGCAAGTTCAGGAGGAGCACCAGAAAAGACAAGATACTGATCACAAAGCAGCTTTGAATCTGTGCGGGAGCTCTGTGTTCCTCCCTACAGAACAGTTTGTGTTGTTCACTGAGAATTACAGAGCAGCTTCAGAAGCATTCAGTTTGTAGTAGAATCAATTAGTTTCTTCTACTTATTGATCCCAGAGTTTTATAAGTCTATATCCCTTTGAAACTTTATGTTAAATCTGAAAGCAATCTGGCTTCCCCACCTTTCATCTTTTTAGCTCTGTGTCAGTAAAACTGTTTTTCTTAGCACAGTCATCTACCTTAAGATTTTATGATTTAGTGGCTCTTTTCTTTCTGTAATACTGTATAATTGGTTTATATAGCATTATTCCAAATAAACTACAAAATAAGAATATGACTGGGTCTGAATTTTAGACAGTATTTTGAAGTAATGGGTAGGATAGTTAAAATTAAGTCAAAGAAAGAAAGACTGGCACTCTTAGGATTTTGCATCTCTGATGTTTCTTTCCCTTTATCATTTTCTTTTTTAATCACTTTTAAGGATCGTTTAGCTCATCATCGGTGGCTCTTATTTTTTCAATTTGGACAAAATGAAAATTCAAATGATCCTGAGTTGAAGAAACTAAAAACTCTACTTAAAAATGAACATATTCAAGTAAGAAAAATTTATTCTGCCTACCCTTCTGCTTTTGTGCTGTCTTAATTTAGTACATAAAGTTATGTTTTAAATAACATTAAAGATGTTTAGTTGAATTCTAAATTTAGAAACCCCTAAATGCTTTTGTTCTTCTATTTTGTTTTTTTCTACTGAAAATTAAAATGATATCTGAAAAAGTTAAACCTTCATTACTCTTGAGCAGTTGGTATGTGATAAATCTATATGATACAGTTTTTCTGGAATGCAGAAAACTATAGCTTTTTTTAAGTACTTGTTTCTTTATATTAGTAATTCATGTTCATTATTTTTAATTATGATATTATAAATAAGTACAAAAATGAGTTAGAGATTTCTAAAAATTATATATATTTTCACCACTGTTAAGAATTTACTGTTAAAACTGTTGAGGCTTTGTAAATGTGGGTATGTGTTGGCACATATGTATACATGCGCACCTCTGTGCATATTGTACACATGTAAATTTATGTGTATGCTTTTATTCTCTTCTGTAAAATTTTCCATTTAGTGATTAAAACTTTTCTGCATACCAGTGTAGTATATATTGATACGTATATTTTTGTGTATGTATATGTATCAGCATCCAAAGACTAAGCAGCCTCTCCCTGTATGGCTACACTATGGTTGTTTAACCTATTCTCTCTTACTGGTAACTTTAAGTTGTTTCCATTTTTATATCAAAAAAGATACACTGGAAAAATGCACTATGAGGAATTTTTTGAACCAAGGTTATATTTTCTTAAAAGTTTTTTATCCTCATTATCAGAGCCTTCCTTCTTACTGACAGCTTGGGAGTGAGTCATTTCCTCTCTACGCCAGAGCCAGCCCTGGTATTACCATTCTTTATAATCAGCACTGTTTGGATAGGCCAAAATTGATATGTTAATACTACTAATTTTTATTTATTTGCTTTCTACTTTATTTTCTATGTATGTCTCTGCCCCATTTTCTTTCTCCTGATGGGATGTTTATCTTTTATTTCTTAATAGGAATCCTCTATCTTAAATGCTGCAAATATTTTTTCTTGGTTTATCATCTGCCTGCTGGGTTTGTTCCCACACTGTATGAAATCTCTCTGCTTCTGCGGTCTTAAAACGTTCTTTCTCTCCCCCTTGTCAAGATAATATAAATATCCTCTAAGTTTTTAGAAGGTTGGGCTTCATAAACAACTTAATATTTTCTTGGTAATTTCCACTCAGGTTTTTGAGATCTCCAAGAGACATTATTTATACTAAATGTAGTTTCAGTGTTAAATGTAAATTAATGATTCCTGTTTCTTATTTTCGTGGTCCATTAACTTGTTTAGAAGCTGTGTTGTTTTTATAGAAGTGTCATTTTTGGATTATCCTTATGAATATTTAATTGAATGGATAAGATTCTATTTTCAACATATTGAACTTTCTCTTTCCTTTAGATTGGCAAGTTTGACTGTTCCTCTGCACCAGACGTCTGTAGTAACTTCTATGTTTTTCAGCCATGTCTAGCAGTATTTAAAGGACAGGGAACCAAAGAATTTGAAATTCATCATGGTAAGAAGGGGAAAAAATGGTTTAAAAAATTTCTTCATTTTTTAATTTTACTTTTTACCTTGTTTTATATGGACATGATTATTATAAAATAACTTTGCTTTCATTTATTAGTAAACGTTTCTTAAAGGGAAAGATATTTTGAATTATATATAGTTATTTTATCTTCTTTATTCTTTTTAAAATAAATCCCTTTCTTCTACCTAATATTTTGATCAGTGTTTCAGTACGAACTCTAGTGACTTGTCAGGCTAGTAAAGAATTTAAGGGTCTTGCTGGTTGACAAAAATAAGCAACACCTATTGTTTCCATTTCAGTGTACCTAATGTAGCATCTCAACCATTATGGGCAATTTCTAGATAGTCTATTAGATGTTTTTCCAACACTTGATAACCAAACATCTCCGTTCACTGCTTTGTTAGTTTTCTTGAATTTAGAATTTGTATTTCTGCATTTCAGCTTGTTCAGGACGGTAGCCCTGCATCATGTAGGTACAGTTCCAGTTCCTGAAGTTTGGTATACATCATTGTCTCTGTCCTGAAAAAGGTCAAGTGTAGCAAAAGATAGACACAAACTACCAACATTAACAGTTAGTAAATAACAGATATTGATACTGTGCCTGTAGGGTGACAAGCATTCTTATAGGTGTTAGGAATGCAAAATTGTAAGATATGAACTCTGCTCTCAGGAAGTTTAAAATATCATCTAGTGTGGGGGCTGCTGAGAAAAGGGAGATTTTTAGGAAAATATGAAGGACATTGTAATAGTCATTATAAATTAAGAGATCAAATAAAGAGACTTTGCATCAGGAGGTGATATTTGAATTAAGGTGACATTTGAACACTCAGTTTCCCCAGGCAAATACAAGAAAACAAGTGAAGTCCCCTAGACTGAAGGAACTATGTGAGCAAAGACGACAAGATAAATTTAACAGTAACTACTGTTTATTCAGTGTTTTTTATAAATGAGATGTTTTCCTAAAGGTATTTGCATATTGTGCATATCCATTTATATCTTCACAGCAAGGCAGAAAACAGGCTCAGAAAGATAAAATAACTGGTGCAGGTAGATGTTGTATCCAAATATGTCTGACTCCGAAGCCTAGATGTATAGCTGCACTAAACTATGCAAACCATATCATCTAGTGCAGGGGGTGGTGAGAAAAGGGAGATTTTTAGGAAAATATGAAGGACATTGTAATAGTCATTATAAATTATGAGATCAAATAAAGAGACTTTGCATCAGGAGGTGATATTTGAATTAAGGTGACATTTGAACACTCAGTTTCCCCAGGCAGTAGATGATACAGTTTTTCCAGCACTTTTATCCTCGTAAAAGTGCTGGCAATGACCTAAGGTTTCATAGTGTTCTGTTCTTTTCCGCCTGTGAAATATTTCTCAGATTCCTTCTCTAGTCTATGCTTGCTGCCTTATTTCAGGTCCATCATCTCCATCTTGTCCAATATCCTCCAGTATAATTATCTGCCTCATAGCATTTTTTGTTTACAATTGTTTGTTTTCTTGGGAGATTTATTACCATAGAATACCTGGAATTACCATAGAATACCTTCATATGTCACTTTTCTGCCTTGAGTCTTCTGATCTCGTTAGGAATAAACTTCAGATTCCCTAGCATAGGAGCAATGACTTTGTCTCAGTCACCACTGTGTTTCCAGCACCCAGAATGGCGGTGCATAACAGGAATTCAGTAAACAGTTGTTAAAAGTTAACCTGCCTCTGCCTGGTTTTCCAACCTCATCTCCCACCTCTGCCGCTGCAAATAATTCTAGCTCCAGCTACTTGTGAATCATTGAAAATACCATGTTCTTTCACTCCCGTGCCTGACATAGATTTTTTCTTCCTCCTGCAATGTAATCATTACCTCTTGGCCCTCAAAATATTTAGCAAACTCCAAGTCACCCTTCAAAACTTTACTTAAAGCATTTTCTCCCTTGCTGCTGCTGCTAAGTCGCTTCAGTCGTGTCAGACTCTGTGCGACCCCATAGACTGCAGCCCACCAGGCTCCCCCGTCCCTGGGATTCTCCAGGCAAGAACACTGGAGTGGGTTGCCATTTCCTTCTCCAATGCATGAAAGTGAAAAGTGAAAATGAAGTCGCTCAGTCGTGTCCGACTCTTCGTGACCCCATGGACTGCAGCCTACCAGGCTCCGCCATCCATGGGATTTGCCGGGCAAGAGTACTGGAGTGGGGTGCCATTGCCTTTCTCCCTTGGAATATACCATAAATACCCAAGTACTTCCTTTTGTGTGTTATCACTAACTTTACAGCATAACTTGTATTATTTCTTTGGATTTAAATAGATTATTTATGTGCCAGGTGCAATATTAGAGAGTAGGCAAAGAATAGGTACTATCCTTATCTGTATCTTAAAGAACATTATGAAGTAGAGAAAACAGACAAGTAGATGGGCAACTTTTTGAATGTCTGACGTGAGGAGTATTAATCTATTTTCGAGGAGTAAATTGCCCCCAAAACTTAGCAGTTGATTTATTTTTTTGTTCATACTAGAACATGCAAAACGTTTTTTCTTTTTTTTTAATTTATTAATTTTAATTGGCGGCTAAATTACTTTACAGTATCGTAGTGGTTTTGCCATACATCAACATGAATCAGCCACAGGCTCACATGTGTTCCCATCCAGAACCCACCTCCCACCTCCTTCCCCATCCCATCCCCCAGGGTCATCCCTGTACACCAGCCCTGAGCACCTTGTCTCGTGCCTCGAACCTGGACCAGCAATCCACTTCATGTATGATAATATACACATTTCAGCGCTACCCTCTCAAATCATCCCACCCTCGCCTTCTCCCACAGAGTCCAAAAGACTGTTCTTTACATCTGTGTCTCTTTTTCTGTCTCACATATAGGGTCATTGTTAACCATCTTTCTAAATTCCATATATATGTGTTAGTATACTGTATTGATGTTTTTCTTTCTGGCTTACTTCACTCTGTATAATAGGCTCCAGTTTCATCCACCTCATGAGAACTGATTCAAATGCATTCTTTTTAATGGCTGAGTAATACTCCATTGTGTATATGTACCACAGCTTTCTTATCCATTCGTCTGCTGATGGACATCTAGGTTGCTTCCATGTCTTGGCTATTATACACAGTGCTGCGATGAACATTGGGGTACACGTGTCTCTTTCCCTTCTGGTTTCCTCAGTGTGTATGCCCAGCAGTGGGATTGCTGGGTCGTATGGCAGTTCTATTTCCAGTTTTTTAAGGAATCTCCACACTGTTCTCCATAGTGGCTGTACTAGTTTGCATTCCCACCAACAGTGTAAGAGGGTTCTCTTTTCTCCACACCCTCTCCAGCATTTATTGCTTATAGACTTTTGGATCGCAGCCATTCTTACTGGCGTGAGATGGTACCTCATTGTGGTTTTGATTTGCATTTCTCTGATAATGAGTGATGTTGAGCATCTTTTCATGTGTTTGTTAGCCATCTGTATGTCTTCTTTGGAGAAATGTCTGTTTAGTTCTTTGGCCCATTTTTTGATTGGGTCATTTATTTTTCTGGAATTGAGCTGCAGGAGCTGCTTGTATATTTTTGAGATGAATTCTTTGTCAGTTGCTTCGTTTGCTATTATTTTCTCCCATTCTGAAGGCTGTCTTTTCACCTTGCTTATAATTTCCTTTGTTGTGCAAAAGCTTTTAAGTTTAATTAGGTCCCATTTATTTATTTTTGCTTTTATTTCCATTACTGTGGGAGGTGGGCCATAGAGGATCCTGCTGTGATTTATGTCAGAAAGTGTTTTGCCTATGTTTTCCTCTAGGAGTTTTATAGTTTCTGGTCTTAGGTTTAGATCTTTAATCCATTTTGAGTTTATTTTTCTGTATGGTGTTAGAAAATGTTCTAGTTTCATTCTTTTACAAGTGAAAAGTTTTCCCAACACAACTTGTTAAAGAGATTGTCTTTTCTCCATTGTATAAACTAAGCAGTTTAAAACAATGAACACTTATTAACTCAACACAGTTTCTAGTGTTCAGGAAGCTGAAAACAGCTTAGCTGAGTGGGTCTGGCTTGGGTTTTTTCATGAGGTTGCAATCCCAGTGAGTAAGGACTGTAGTCATCTGAAGATTGGACTGTGGCTGGCAGATTTGGCTCCAGACTGACTCATGGCATAGCCAGGAGGCTTCGGTTCCTCACCAGGTGACCTTTCTGTGGGGCTGCTTACTTATCCCAGAATGAATGATCAGAGAGACACACATACACAGAAGCAATGATATCTTTTATAATCTGTTCTCAGACAGTATAAACCGGCACACTCAGCATATTCTATTGATTATATACACCAGCCCTGGTACAACAGTTGTATGGGTCATTGAAGGCGATCTTGGAGATACCTACCCTGATATGAGCATGGGTTACACTTAGGAAGAATACATAGATGGAGTAATTTTCTGAGGTTAGAGAAAGCAGTCTCTTCATTGAGATCTAAGTAAAAATAATGGTTATACAAATAAAGAGGTGTTAAATACGTTCCAAGCACAGGAACCGTTAAGTGTATTCTGGGACTCTGAAATAAGAGAGAGCCTTATTCATTTTTAGAAGGCAAGAATTTTAGGATAATTGGAATGTGGAGTGTGGAAAGGAATGAGACTTAAGGCTGGAAATGGCACTGGGGTCCCAATAGTGTGTTTCATCTGTCAGGTAATAAAGTAGTTTGGACTCTATCCTGGCAACAGAGCAAAGGCTTTCATGGGTTTAAGCAGAGGTGTGACTTAACTAGTTCTACATTTTAGAAAGTTAACTGGATGCCTAGAATTGGAGGGAGGGAAAGCAAGTAGAAGTCTGATGTAGTCATTTATGTAAGACAAGATTGGTAATGTAGATGAGAAGTAGACAGTTTTTAAATGAATGCAAAATCAGTATAACTTGATGATTGTGTTTAAATGTAGGGAGATAAGAAAAGGAAACTCAAGTTTCTGACTTGGCAACTGAGTGACTGACTGCACCATTCTGTAAGAAAGAGAGCACTGGGGGAGAAGGTGACATGAAGTACACACCCCTGGTTCACAGTTGAATATAGGCCTGGTCTCAGGAGAAGAGTTTGGGCTAAAACTCTTTCATTGGTAATTGAAGTCTTGGGTGAGGATGACCTTGTCCAAAAGTGAATACAGAGACAAGATTGGGGTCCTATGAATCATTTTTAAGACTGTCAAAGAAAGAAGAATTTATGAAGCAGTTCAAGCAGCAGTAGCTAAAGAGTGAGGAAAGAGCAGGACAATGTGGTATCATTTATCACCATTTAAATATTTAGGAAATGTTTCTTTTCTATTGGCCTATGAACTCCTTAAAGAGAAAGTGTGTATCTCTTATTTTGCATGTGCTATGGCATTTAAAACAGGACCTGACACATAATAGGTGCTTTACTTAATATTAACTATTGAGTGAATAAATCAGAGGGCACATGGGAAAATGGATTATGTTGTGGTCCTAAGAAAGCTAGTATTTGCGAAGCCAAGGAGTATATTCTTTAAGCAGTGGCCTTTAAGCAAGGGGACCACATGATCAGATTAATGTTTTTGTAACTTGCCTCTGGTAGCAGTGTAGAAAATGAATTAGTTAAGGAAGGCAGAATAGAAAGACCAGCTTGGTTATTTCAGTAGGCTAGACTACATTTAGGCAGTAGCCTAAATCGGGGTTGGAGATGGTAAGAGATAGAATGGTTGGAGCTGTGATACAGGCAAAGAGAGAAAGCAAGAATCACTCTAGGAAATCTTTTTAGCACCTAGTGGATGATTACACTATTGTCAAGGTAGGAAAGGTGAGAAAAGGAGCAAGTTTAGGGAAGAAGAACTCAACTTTGATTTGTGTATATTTTGTTTGAAATGTCCATATGACATCCAGGTAAATATTTCCACTGGGTAACTCAGGTCTTGAATTCATAAGAGAAGTCGAGGTTGAAGAAACCGACTTCAGAGTTAGGCCATAACAGTAGTTCAGGCAAGCAAAAAGAACTCCAAGAACGTTGGGAGGAAATAATTCTCCTACTGAGGATGAAGGAAATTTTCAAAGAGGTCTTGACGTTTTATCTGATCCTGCAAGAAGCAGAGTGTAAAGCAAAGGTTTCTCTGGCAGAGCAAACTTAACGTAGTATACAGAACACTAAAACCTCCACCAAATCAATTTGTTCATAAGTTTATCTTCTCTTCAATATTTCAAGTATAAAAGCTTTGAAATGTTTCTATGGATAAAAAGACAAAGTGTAGATTTTAATTTTTCTCTTTTTTCTCTGTTTCAAAGGAAAGAAGATTCTATATGATATACTTGCCTTTGCCAAGGAAAGTGTCAATTCTCATGTTACCACACTTGGACCTCAAAATTTTCCTGCCAATGAAAAAGAACCGTGGCTAGTTGATTTTTTTGCCCCTGTAAGTTATATTTATCTGTCATATTTAAACATTTTCAGGTTTTCTCTTGTTATGACCAAAAAAAAAAAAAAAAAAAGCATTTTCTAGGTAACCTTGAACAATGAATATTAGAATCATGTTACTCAATTTGGCTGCTGTTACATACTGTTTTTAAGAAAGGCTGACATACTTGCCCTTCCAAGGACTGAGTATATAAATGCTTAAGATTTGTAACAGTAATAAATATTGTTTATCTTAGCATATTGCTTGTTGCAAAAAAATGTGGTTTTTTTGGTTTCATTTGGCTTGGTGCTTATGAATATTTTTTCTTCAATAGTGGTGTCCACCATGTCAAGCTTTATTGCCAGAGCTGCGAAAAGCATCAAAGCATCTTTATGGTCAGCTTAAGTTTGGTACATTAGACTGTACAGTTCATGAAGGACTCTGTAACATGGTAAGGCAAAGTATAAATATTTCTTCTAATGTTTTCGTAAAATGTTTCAGCAACCTCACACTAAAGCAATAAAATAACTTTCAAAAGTACATCTAACATTTAGAGTAGTAACATATTACTTAAATAATTTCATCAAAATGATATAAAATTATGATTGGATTAAACATAAATATTTAAGGTTTTTTTTTAATTTAATATTACCTTTTTCAATCTATGGGCGTGTCTGGTCACTCAGATGGTAATCTGCCTGCAATGCAGGAGACCCGGGTTTGAACCTTGGGTCAGGAAGATGCCCTAGAGAAGGGTGTGGCTACCCACTCCAGTATTCTTGTCTGTGGACAGAGGAGCCTGGCGGATTGCAGTCAATGGGGTTGCAAAGAGTCGGACAGGACTGAGAAACTAACACTTTCACTATGCTTTCTTTTTGGCAACCCATAGTTTTTATTCTTTGTCTTCTAAATGTAGTTTATAGAAATTAAGCAGGCTTTTTTAAACCTTTATTTACATAACATACTTTCTTAGGTTAATAAATGTTTACTGTTCAGTTTAGGAAGAAATAGAAATTATAAAATATTTTTGGGGGGGGAATCCTAAATCAGATCAAGCCTGCAGATATTAGTGTATAGGAAATCCAGTTACAGGACATAGTAAGTGATATGCGGGTATGCATACAATCTTCAAATCCCAGCATGTAGAGAACTTTTTGGGACAAATAGCAGTTTACTGGACATACACATTGAAAGAAGGAAAAAAGATATTAAAAGGACTGATAAGACTGTCATTCAAATACAGTGTTCAGGCCTTGTATTCAAACAAACCAACTCAAAAAAAATATAATTGGAGAAACTTGAACACTGAATTTCTGATGATTTTCAGTAATTATTATGATGAAGGTATACAGATAGCCAACAGGTCTATGGAAAGTTGTTCAACTCTGGTTATTAGAGAAATATAAATTACCACAGTATCACCTCACATTGTTTAGAATGGCTGTCACCCAAACATCTACAAATAGTAAACCCTGAAGACGATATAGAGAAAAATGAGCCCTCCTACACTGTTGATGGGAATATAAATTGGTACAGCCACTATGGAGAATATGAAGGATCCTTAAAAAACTAACAATAGAGCTACCATATGATCCAGCGATCCTAACCCTGGGTATATATCCAAAAAAAACAAACTCTAATTTGAAGAGATACAGTTCATAGAAGCACTATTTACAATAGCCATGATACGGAAACAGCCCAAGTGGCTATCAGCAGACAATTGGCTTAAGATGTGTGTGTTGGGGGCGGGGTGGGGGGGGCGGTGTTGTGTGTACACAAAGGATATTACTTGGCCAAAGAATGTTATACTTAGTGAAGTAAGTCAGACAGAGAAAGCCAAGTATTATACGGTATCACTTATATGTGGAATCTTAAAAATTACACAAATCAGCCTGTATACAAAACAGAGACATGCTCACAAACAAAACAAACATTGTTAGCAAAGCCTGAGGTGATGAGTTACAAGTATGAGATTAACAGATACACACTACTACACATAAAATAAGCAACAAAGACAGTGTACAGCACAGGGAATTATATTCAATATGTGGTAATAACCTATAGTGGAAAATAATCTGAAATATATATATATATAACTAAATCATCTTGCTGTAGAACTGAAGCCTACCCAATGTTGTAAATCAACTATATTTCAATTTTTTTAGGAAGTAATGTGTTTTAAAACCATAATAGAAATAAATGTAGGGTGAAATCCTTATGCATCTATGTGAGGAATAATTCATTCCACAGAGATGCTCATGCCTGCCAGTGCACACATCCACTGAGGATAAAAGTTATGAATGATTTTAGCTTCACTGAATGTTAAACTATTGCCAAAGAAAGAGACATTATAAAGTCGAAACAACAGACTGAGGAAGTATTTGCAGCACATACAACTGACAAAGCCTTACTGTCCAGAATGTTTAAAGACTACAGATCAGTTTTTTAAAATAGCAAAAGAATGAGGTTTAGACATTTTATAAAGGCAGAAATTCGATAAATGTGAAAAACGTTCAACTTTACTGGTCCTCAAGAAAGTACAAATTATTACGATGGTCATATACCCTCCCTCCGTCAAATTAAAAAAATTTAGCTGACCAGTGTAGTAGCAAGTACATGAATAAATAAATTATCCAGTCATACAGTAGAATAATCATAGAGGATTTAAAACTAGATCTGTCTTTACCAGCATGTTTGGTAAATCTCAAGACTATAATGAAAAAAGCAGATTGTAGAATAGTATACAGAGTGTGATAAAATTATAGAAAGTTCATAAGTGCTCGGACATTACAGTATACTGTTCAGGAATACACGTGCATGTAGCAAAAGTGTAAAACATCAGTGGATTGGATACATGCTTATTTCAGGATATTGGTTACTCCTAGCATCAGGAAGGGAAGGAAATGGGATCAAAAAGGAGAACCTCCTAAAATCTGCCAGAACAGCAGAAAAGTTAATTGTCCTTAAATGTAGCGGTAGAGATATGTATTTGTTAGATGAGTCTCTCTCTATATCATGTTTGAAATTTCATTAAAATAAGTTTAAAAAATGAAATAAGTAGGGCCTTTGGTTTTAAATGTCTTGTATGGGACTTCAAAAAGTTGCTAAGCAAAAATGAAGAATTGTGTTCAACAGTAATTTGAATTCCTATAGTTTTTCTACTTTTCATCTCAGTTTTTAATTTTCTGTAGATAATTAAGCAGAGTGTAGATATTTAAACCTGGAAATATCAAATATCAAGGTATCAAATTCACCTGGAATAGAGGCTAGGATTCCTTACTCACTAATTGGTTAACCTTCACCAAGTCCCTGAGCCTCTCAGTACCTCAGTTTCCTCATCTATAAAGTTGATTCAGTAATTTTAGCTTCCAAATAGACTTGTTGTGAGGAACAGATGAGAAACTACATTTCAGTGCTAAAAAGGTGCTCAACACATAGTAAGGACTTGTCAAATGTTAGATAAATGTTTTTTCCATCTAATGGGTTATTTGTGCTCATTTACAAAAGTTTGATAAATATTTCCATTGCTTTTTCTAAAATTATTTTTGAAGTTCAGTTTGCTAATGAGTGCTGGTCAGCATTGAGGATTCATATAGTTCAGCTACAGCAAATTTAGAGATAGGGATCTGTTTATAACCTTTTAAAAAATAAAAAGCTTGAGAAGTGCTTCCTGAATTAGTGCTCATGTTAATTCTGAGGAAGGAAATTATAGTGGTTTATGTATGTATGTGTATATATATACACACACACATGCCATAAAAGCTGTTTTGTGCAAAGAATAAAAAGTGACCTCATTTTTAGCACATGATTCATAATTCTCTAAAAATGGCTGTGTGCACGTGGATTATTAGTTTATTTCCTTATTCTTGCTATTTTTATGTCCTTGATTTTCTTCTACTTCTGAACAAATTGGAGTGTTTATTATGGTTTAAAAAATAATAATAAAACACTCAAACTAGACCCCAGTCTGCTCTTATCCCATCCATCCTGGTTCAGGCGAGTAGGAGAGGACTGCACTCATAAATGCCCGTGCTCGGGCCAGGGCCAGAAGGTGCAGAAGGTGATGGTGCAGCCCATCAATCTCATCTTCAGATACTTGCAAAATAGATCGCGGATTCAGGTGTGGCTTTATGAGCAAGTGAATATGCGGATAGAGGGCTGCATCATTGGTTTTGATGAGTATATGAACCTCGTATTAGATGACGCAGCAGAGATTCATTCTAAAACAAAGTCAAGAAAACAACTGGGTCGGATCATGCTAAAAGGAGGTAACATTACTCTGCTCCAAAGTGTCTCCAACTAGAAGTGACAGATGAAGTGAGAAATTGTTTGGCAATACCGTTGGTTTTTTTAGGTGTCCTTTGTTAGAGATGTAGTTCTAAAACATGTATTCATATTGTTCTGCTCACCCTTATGTTATTACCAGATGACAATAAATGCTGTGGGACTGTTTTTATCAAAAAAAAAAAAAAAATGCCCGTGCTCACTTCTCAGTGTTTCGGTGCCTATGGATTTTATGGCAAATGGAGTAACTATACATAAGAATCAGCTGCTGAGGATACAGCAGTAAATCTATTTCCTTTGTTCAATTTGGCTAGGCTAAAATTTTTCAGTCATCAGTTAGGCATTGAGTCTTTTAAAATCTTGTTGCTGTTACTTAAGGCAAGCTGGTTATAAATTTGAAGCAAATAGGTAAAATATGTAGAATCTTATGTTTAATTTGTATTTTCATTCCTAACAGTATAACATTCAGGCTTATCCAACAACAGTGGTATTCAACCAGTCCAACATTCATGAATATGAAGGACATCACTCTGCTGAACAGATCTTGGAGTTCGTAGAGGTATTTTAAGTTATAGCCTATATAGCTATAAATCCTTCCATGTGTGTATATACTTCATATGAGTATTTAGTAATGTTTAATAATAGGATTTGTTATTTTTATGCCAAAAACATCTTCTGACAAAATTATTTTTTAGCTTTTCTACTCTTTTATTAATAGACTTATTCTCAGAGTTCATAGCCAGTGTGTGTTTTGTTTGTTACCTAGTATGGTGCCTTGTACTTGGTGGACACAGTTAAATACGTGAAATTAAAACTTCTACATAAAGCCTTGTCACCCCTCTCCCGCCCCCGTTTTCTCTAATCTACCACAGATTATTTCTTTTTGGTCCCATATAGATTAGATAGCAGTGAATCCCATTCTTGGATAGTTCCAAGAAATATGTGGCTAAGGACAGTCTTACCTCAGCCACCAATGGAAGGATTCTGCACGCCTCAGCAGCTTATGCCAAGCCTGCTGTGTTCTTAGCCCAGAAGTGCTCTACTGGAGCATCTACCCACCTTTTTTTTTAATCACTACAAATCTTAATTGACTAAAATAGTTAACAGGGGACTCCTAAAAAAATGAGCAGTCGTAGCTTATTATCTATGCAGTTGCCCTCCCAGCCTCTGTCCTACTCTTCTCTTCCTCCTCCTGAAAAATAATAGCTTTTTGTTTTGTGTTGTTTGTCTCCCCAGGGGAAGCTAACATGATTAGTATTACCCAGTCATGATAGACTGAAGCTTGTTATTAACAAAACAGCATTTGAAACAAGTGATCTGAGGTTGTGCAGTATCTCAAGTGGGAATGTCAGAAAAATAGGATAGTAGGCTTTCCATTAATAATTAATGGAAACCAAACCAGTTGTTGGTTCCAAAAAGAACTCTGTGGCCTATGTAGACATCTGGGCAGCTCTTGAATCTCTTGCCTCATCTACCCACAACCTTAAAGTTGCCACTTTTCTCTGCCTAAGATGGTTTTAGTGATACATAGAGATAAGAAAATATTCCTTGATTTAATAAGACTGATGAGCAGAATCCAAACTTAAAAAGTAAATTAAGGATCATTTCTTCCTTTTTTAAAATAATCCACTATAGATTCTCTTTAAATATCCTAATGTATCCTTTGATCATTCAAAAGCAGAAACTTTTCCAAGTGACATATACCAACAATTTGCCCAAGACTATGTGAACTACTCTTTTTTATATCTGTTACAATGAATGGTATATTCTCTTTAGGATCTTATGAATCCTTCAGTGATCTCTTTGACACCTACCACTTTCAACGAACTGGTTAAACAAAGAAAGCATGATGAAGTCTGGATGGTTGATTTCTATTCTCCATGGTGTCATCCATGTCAAGTCTTAATGCCAGAATGGAAAAGAATGGCCCGGGTATAGTAAAAGAATTTATTGTCCAAGTCTTAACATTTACTAAGAATGTTTATTTAACAAACACTTTGAAACTGAGATGAATGAACCTACCACCAGATTGTCACTTAATAAGAGTTTTGATCATTTTTTATATAACGATTAGATTTCAGCTCTACTTCTGTCTGGTGCTGAATAGTATACAATAATGACCCTGTTTTCTGTGTCACTTGGTTTGACCAAATTTCTGCCAACATCAACACAAAGATCCTCTTTGTTTCATATTAATATTTTTTCTACCTCTTCATTGTTAGAGCTTAGAAATACAGTTTCTTCACAGTATTATAAGATAATAAAGAAAAAATGGCCTTGATCAATGAAATAGTTAGATTTTTAAATTTCCTACAGAGCATTATAAATCATGAAAGATTGGAAACAAATTATTTAAATATCAGAATGGAAAACGCAATTACTATTTTATTTATAAGGTAAAAAATTAATAAACCTAAGAGTTAACATTCTTTCTAGTATTTAAATTCATAATAATATAATTTTCCACTCTTTTCAATAAAATTTTTAAATTCGGGCATGACTCAGTATGCTATCTGCAATCCACATTTCCATTTTAAAAAGTAATTTTAAAGTACTGTTGCAAAGAAATTCATTAGTTCTTGGTTTCTGACACATCAAATTTTAGATATATGTAATTTTCCCCATGTAATAGATGAATGAAATCAGTTATTTAGTTTACAATAATTTTAGTAAGTTTTTGACTACAAAATTAGATTTCCAATTCATTACTGTAAATGTTCTATTATGTTTTAAGCCCTTAACCATTTGTATTTGGCAAAAATCACTGGTAGATAATATAGTAACCATCTAACGGTAACTACTTCTCTATTGTAAACATAAAAAATTGTTATGGAGGTAATTTAATTCTGATTACTTTGATCTATTCATTTTTTTTTCTTTTATAGACATTAATTGGACTGATCAATGTGGGCAGTATAGACTGCCAACAGTATCATTCTTTTTGTGCCCAAGAAAATGTTCGGAGATACCCTGAGATAAGATTTTTTCCCCAAAAATCAAATAAAGCTTATGAATATCAGTAAGTATTCTCTAAAATTTGAAGGCATTTATATAATCATTTATTTTTATACAGTTAAAATTTTAAAGTTATGCTAACTAAATAAAAGTTAAACCACCCAGTATTTTGGGAGAACCCACACCTTATTTAAAATAGTGTGGGAATGAGGAATTTACAAAGCGAAAAGTGGACTGCCTGGGCACACCGATTGTGAAGCTGACAGTCTGGTATAGAAGGAAATGAGAGGAGGAACATTTATTAAGCCCCTCTTTGGTTTCAGGTACTGTACTAGAGACTTTTTGCTCACATTATTTCCACTTGTCTTCACACATACTCTTGAGAAGTAAGAATTATTACCCTTCCTATTACAGATAAATAAACTGTTTCACAGACCTTGGATAACTTTCCCAAGTCACACATCTGCGAAGGTTTGAGGTTGGGCTTTGAGCTCAGATCGGTGTCACCCATGCTGTTTCGACAACACCATATGGCATTTCAAGTAGGAAACTCAAATACAAGACAGAATATAATAAATATTATTAAAAAGTAGAAATGAACCATGGATTTCAGAGAAAAGGATCACAGCCATGAGAGGAAATCATGAGGCTGCATTTATGCTGTCCCTGTTGACATGTGTCTTAAAAAGTGGATAGGAATTTGATGGACTGTAATAACCAGGGTAACGGTTTCAGAACCAAAGCCTTGGAGATTTTGAGTTTTGCCATTACTGTAGGTCTTTGGGAGATGTCCAGCAGACATCTAAACATTTAGGTCTGTTTTGAGCGCACACACACACAAAAACGTCGAGACTAGAAAAAATATGTTTGGAAAGCAATGTAAGCCTTGTAAGCTTAGTATTTGTGGCTAAGGTATATCTGAGAAAAGAGGTGCCAGATAAAGTCAGTCAACTAAACTTTTAAATTGCTACAAAGGAATTGTTTTCTGAACATACCCAATAATAGAAATAACGGTTTACAACTTACATATTTTTCTTCTTTCAGTAGTTACAATGGTTGGAATAGAGATGCTTATTCTCTAAGAATCTGGGGTCTAGGGTGAGTAATTAAATTATGTATAATTGTATAAATTATATTCAGTGCTCTTTACCTTCCTCTTATGTCTGTGGCTAAATTTACTCAGTTAAGGTTCTAGCACTTTTCTCCTAAGTAACACTTACTTAGGAAAGTTCTAGCACTTAGGAAGGACTAATTTACCAAGATAAGGTTGTGCTTTATTATATTGTCGTTCTTTGAAGTCTATTTTTAACTTATAAAGATTTGCAATAGTCTGTTCTAGATGTTTGCTTTGACTTGTATAATAAATAATTTTGATTCCTTGTCACAGATTTTTACCTCAAGCATCTATAGATCTAACACCTCAGACTTTCAATGAAAAGGTTTTACAAGGGAAAAACCATTGGGTGGTTGATTTCTATGCTCCTTGGTGTGGACCTTGCCAGAACTTTGCTCCAGAGTTTGAGCTCTTGGCTAGGGTAAGTCTTATCTATCTACTGAAATAAGTTGTAGTCACACTCATGTTTTAATAATTAGATAAGATTTTGTAAATAATAATTTTTTCCTTAAAAGTTTCCTCTGAATTTAAAAACTCTGTTCCATTTCTGTGATTTTGATCTTTGCAGTAGGTTCTTGCTTCTTCACTAAAGCTTGTAACTACCTACCTACCTATCTTGATTGAAAACATCTACTTAACCAAAATAGCCAGAAACCTCACTTCTTCCCTTGTTCTTTATTTTCTTCCTGCTGCCCTCCAGGCAGTCACTAGGTCCTGTCACTAGATCCTGTCAGTTCAGTCTCCTAAACTTCTTTGAAATCTGTCATCCCTCTGCTAGCCTGTTGGTCACGCCTTCATCATCTAGACTTAGTTATATGCGCCTCTTAACTAGTCTCATACTGCCAGTCTTCCCTCTTCAGTTCCACTGTAATGATCTTTCTGAAATATTGCCTTCTCTAGCTTTCTGTTAACCACATTTCTTGACATGCGTTCTTGATTACAGCTGTCTAATCTGACCCTCCTGACCTCTTTAGCTTTTTCCCTCTCCCTGACAGTATACTGCAGGCACGACAACGTACTCCAGGTTCTCTGAACAAGTGCTTTTACGTACATGCTGTTCCCTCTCTAAAATGCATTTTCCTTACTTTGGCCATCTGGATTGTTTTTTTGTCCCTAATCTACAAAACCCAGCTCCAGTGGGATTTCTGTATTCTCTCCCCTTCCCAGTACCCCTTCAGGATGCTTACACATTGTATGTTAACTATATCTGTCTCCTCCAGAAACTGTGAGCTTCTTGAAAGCAGTATATGTACCTATCTGTATATCCCCGGTGTCTTAACTCGATGAACACTTACAAAATGAAAGTAAGCGTGGTTTATTTTGGTGTTTCTGTCATAAGTCCTAAATTGTTAGCTTCCCCACCTCTGTACTCAAGGAATTTTGCCTTTGGCTACAGAACATTCATTAGAATGAGAAAGCCAGCTCTAGTTCCACCAGCCTGAAACAGAAGCTGAGCATCCAGAGAGATTTCAAACTCCTGTGGAGCCATAAGAGATAGTTTTAGTTATTGACTGGTTTTTGAAATAAAAGGTTATTCTTTTTTTTTTCCTACATATTATATCTTTTTTTCCTCTTATGCTTCTTTTTCTCCAGTAATCCTAACAAAAATGTTTTATTCCCTTATCTCTTAAGTACTGAAAAACTTAATTTAGCTATTTTGTAATGCAGCTGTATCTTGAATATAGCAGAAATTATTTAAAAGGTCATTCAGCAAATCCTGAGCACCAAGTAAAAAACACTATGTCAAACATTAGGGCTGAAAAAATGGAAAGATGAATATTGCATGTTTTTTAAATGAGATTTTAATCTATTGGGAAGGTAAAATGCAAATATATATAAATCAGTAGAATCTTTAGTGAAATTAGAGCAAAACAGGAGTATGGGGAGCAGGTCAGAGTCATACCAGGAGACAAAAGGCTCCCCGGAAAAGGTAGTGTTTGAGATGAGAATTGCAGCATGGCTAGGACGGTGGCCCTTGGAAGGGCTGACTCAGGGGTGCTGTAAACAGAGAAGCCAGGATTTGCAGAGACGCAGGGCACACAGACCGCGGAGCCGGCGCAGGCTTGTCCTCTGTTGGTCCAGTGTCACCAGAGGATAGAGATAAAAGGGGCGTGGCCAAAACTGAGGCTCTTGGCCAGGCAAGGACAAGATGGTTTGGTCAGCTTGCCTGCACTCACACTGTACACTTTTCCTCGCTGCTCATACTGCTCAGAATGTATTCTATAGACGCATGGGAGGAGAGCTGTTGGATTTGTCAGGATCCACTTTATATTGTAAAAGGATCACACTGAACAGACTGAACCTGGCCGTCAAGACGAGAGAAAGATCAGAGCACCAAAACCAGTATAGTGTCCTTCTGTAACTGAGAGTACAAGCCAGCTAGATTTCTCTGACCTTCACTATGAGCGAGAGAGAGAGAGAGAGTGTGTGTGTGCGTGCACACGCGTGCTTCTGCATGCAGCCTTGCTGGTGCCCTAGCACAAGTTAGTCTGCCTTTAGTACCCCAACCTTGGGGGCAAAATTACAGGTAGCTGGGATATTGTAATTGTCCTGAAGTGAGAGGTGATAACCTGAACCAGGATTATGGCAGTGGTCATACAAAGAATGAAACAAATATGAGAGATAAGAATGACTAGGATTTAGTTAGTGTTTATTTGTGATAAGTGTAGGAGAAAAAGGAGTCTAGCATGGCCCTAGTTTCTGGCCTGAATTAAGTGAACAGTAGGACAGAAGGGCTGATAGGTTAAGGGAGAAAGGAGTCATTTTAGAAATGGTATCTTTAAGGTGCTTTAGCTGAGACAGGCCAGTACATAGTTGACTGCAATCAAGGGAATGTTGGGGTTCAGCAGCATATAGATGTATAAAATCTCCCTGGGAGATTGTCCACAGTGGGAAAAAATGCTGATGAAATACGGAACTCTGGTTGGACATTTCGAGGGGCAGATGTAGGAGGAGTGCCCCTTGCTGGAAATGAAGAACAGTAACCAGAGGAATCGGGTAGCCAAGAGACTAGCGATAAGTGCCAGGAAAGAAAAGAGGAGAGAAAGGAGTGATCAGTCATGTCAGATAGTCACTAAGAAGACTGAAAAGTGTTCATTGAGTTTGGTCAAGTAGAAGTCATTGGTGAACTTACAGCAGTTTCAGCAGAGGGAGCAATGAGAACAGAAGCTAGCTAAAATGTGTTGATAGTAAGTAGATGATGGGGAAGTGGTCAAGGAATAAATTTGAAAAAGAAGCAGGGTGGCGGTTAGAGGAATCAGTGCCATTAAGGAAGGGATTCTTTTTTGGTCATATGTATATATGCTGAACAACAGCAACAGTATATGCTCACGAGTAAGTAAGAGCTCTAATGGGAAGGGACCAGAGAATGTTGAGATAGTCAGCCTTCCATGGGAGGAAGTTGCTCACCTCAGCAGATGAGACTGGAGATAGGAGGAACAGAAAGACAGAATCTCAGACGTTTGTGGGTGACAGATGCGTTGTGGGTGACAGGAAGAAGGTGAGGTCCTTCAGGGTAAAGCTTCTCAATTTTCTTGATAAGGCAAAGGAGAGTTTATTTGCTATTGGAGGGGCCGTGCTAGGTAAATAAGAGTTCAGAGCTAGTAAGAATTTGGAAGCAGTCTTGCTTAAATGGAAAAGATTAAAACTATGTTGTTTTGGTTTGGGGTTTTTTAAGTAACAAATCCTTGCATTTATAAATATTTAGAATTTTTAGTATCATATTGCTCTGTGGTTGCCAGAGTAGTAGATACCAAAGAGAATAACAACAAAAGCATATTATTCTTTTTTCAGACACTTAAAGGAAAAGTAAAAGCTGGAAAAGTAGACTGTCAGGCTTATGCTCAAACTTGCCAGAAAGCTGGTATCAGAGCCTATCCGACTGTGAGGTTGTATCCTTATGAAAGGGCAAAGGTATGTACATGCCTTCCTCTGTGTCCCTTTTCTTTAGCAGGTAAAGCGTTTCTAGTTTCTTTCCTTTTGTCGTTTCTCACTGTGTCGCATGCCACTGAAACAGCTGCTTTTCACATACACACGAAGTGATTTTAAAATTTTGTTCTGCCTCACAGTTGATATGATGGTCTCCAGGGCCTTAAAATTTCTGAACTCGTGAATAGGGAACTACTAAATACACATACCAAAACACTAACAGTGGTTTTGTGTGGGTGGTAGAATTCAAGGTAATTGTTTTCTGTGAAGTTTTGTGTTTCCTATTTTTATAGAATTAACATATATTACCTTTATGATTAGTTCTTCCAGGAAAGAAAAAGAAAAAAAGAGAATACTGTCATAACTGAAATAGCCTTAGTACCTGAAAATTTATCTTGAGGAATATGCATTAATGGTTTAGACTGTTAAAGTTAGGGTTTTGTGATTCATTCATAATTTCTTTTTTTGGGCCACTGACACTGTGGTTTTTAACTTTCTTTTTAAAGACAGTTTAACCCATTAGACCTAGCACACAGTTTGAAGTTCCACCAGGAAGAAGGAAACTGGTGGCTCCAGATCCAAGTCTTTATGGTCACTATTACAAAAGTGTATACCTTTCAGCCAGTGTAACTGCTAACCAAAAGGATTCACGACCTTTGCCATCTTCCTAAGTAAAAGACTGAGACATTTTTGACAATAAAGCTGTGATAGACAAGTATTTGTTATGCATACATTTTCTGGTAAAACATTGAGATAAATAATTTCAAATGTTTTGATACATAACTTTTGAGAAAGTATATCAGATTAAGATCTTGTGCAATTTATTTGTGATTATAATACATTTTGAAATAGAGCTAAAGAAACTAGATGATGAATTTCAGAATTCTAGACTTGTCAGACACCTACATTTTTCAGTGAAGGATTCTTATTTATGATGAAGGTACCTCTCTCTCAACAAAGTCTGGGGTAAGCAGAACTCAGAGTAAAGGAACTTTATACCAAAGCCTGACTCTTCATTCCTCTGGCTTCTGAGTTCTCAGAACACCTTGAGAATTAGATATATAAATAGGTGTCTTATTCAGGTAGAATGATGTTAGGGAAATATCAGTATAATGAGCAGTCACAGAATTAACCAAGCCATACAGGGGACTGTTTGAAAACATGATGTCACCATATGTCCGAATGGAAAGGCAGGGGTAGAATCCAGAAGTCCAGCAGACAAGGCCACAGCAGAATAAAGATCAAAGTGAGAAGTACCAACCAGGTGAGCAGCTATTCACAGAAACAGAATCCTAGCACACAGTTTGAAGTTCCACCAGGAAGAAGGAAACTGGTGGCTCCAGATCCAAAACAAACAGACCTGGATGTATTGACCTGACCCTTCCCCCTGCTTTTCAGCCACCTTCCTGCCATAGGCAGATGAGAACCAGGAAATACATGGCTTTGCATGGTTGTAATTGGTCAAAGTTTTGTCTGTGCCAACCAGTGACTTTAGAATGTTTTGAGTCCTCTGGGGACATCTTTTCTTACACAGTTTAGATGTTTTGATACATTTGGAGTTAGCAATGCATTTTAACCAATTAATTACATGTTTCCATAACAGTATTGTTAGTATTTATTTCTGGTAAGTTATTGGTTGATTGCTTTTACCAGCAGCATTTCCTTGAAGAAGTTTTAAGTTTTAAACATTTAATCAAGTTTCTTAAGTGGAAATGTCAGTTTTGTTTAGATACTTAAAAGGTTATAAGAAGAGTATTTTCAATTTTAGAGAAATACTTGGGGAGAGCAAATAGACTCCAGAGATGCAAAAGAGATTGCTACCTTAATATATGAAAAATTGGAAAAGCTCCAAAATCATGAGAAAAGAGATAAGGTAAGGACTAAATCTAGAACTGACTTTGACAGACATTATTTAAATGTGTTCTTACTGTACAGTATATGTATCAAACAGTAAAGCGAAGCTTCAAAAAACAGTAAGGTGGTTAGAAACTTTTTCTTTGGAAACTATGAAAATCAGAATGTAGCTTCTGAAATGCTTAGAAATTTGGACAAGTAAAGCTGTTTAACAGAAAAATAGTAACTATGGTCATAAATTTTGGTCAAATGTAAAAGCATTGATTTGAGCCTTAAAACACCTCTTGGAGAGCAAGTTTTCTTTTGTTCTTGGTATAGTCAGGATATATTAGGAGCCGTATTCATCTTGACCTGCCCCACCCCCTTGAATTACTAATCTATCAAGAAGCGGTACAACCTCTTTCTTGCTCTTCTAAAGAGGGCTCTTCATGTTCTCCTTTTTTAAAATCAGTATCATTGTAAGACACTTAGAAACCGACCAGCAAGTTTACAAATGGTAGAATCCTTTCTGAATGGAATTTAATACATTCACGTATAAGGTTTCTTGGATTCTTTCCCCTGTAAGGTGAAAGGACAAAAGAAGAGCACAGCTGCTAGAGGGCCAGAGAATCTGGCTTTACAGAGCCATGTTAGAACGATACCCTCACATACGAAGCTTTACAGCCTACTTCAAGAATTCTATTTTATCCAAATCTAAAAGATAGAAATGAAAGTTTTTTTTTTTCATTTTTTGTGAACAATTTTTTCTGACATTTTGGATATGTTAGTTTTCTCACAATGTTTTATCTTTAGAATTCTGACTTTTAGCTCATTAGACATTTGAAATCAAACATTATTAGTCAAAAGTAGAATAACTGAAGTTAAAGAGCGTGCCAAAGGATGACTTGAAAGTGGTAAGTTATAATTGTATTACATGCCATGGGCAGGTGAGAATTGTGAGATATCCTTTTCCCACTGTTAGACAAGGAATATTTCCATGTGATCTATAAAATAAGAATATTAAGTAATTATTTTTGAAAAAGTAAAACTTAGGTCAGTTAATTATTTTTACCTTTTAACATTAGATGTTTAAGAGAAAAGAATTCAATCACTTTTACATTATTATTGTAGGACGAACTTTAATGACATTGAAAATGAAGAAAAAATTGAAAAGAAATCGACAGATGACATCAGAAGATACCTTTTCAGAAAGTTACTTATATTCCTGATGGGAATAAATGAACCTTATCTTGGACTTAATATTGCACTGCCTGAATCTGTACAACATTGATATAAATGAAAGGTCTGCAGACTTTTCTATAAACGGCCAGATCATAAATATTTTAGGCTCTGTAGACCATGTATGGTTTTTTGTTACATATTCTCTGGTTTGGTTTTGGTTACAACCCCTTAAAAAATGTAAAAACCATTCTCGACTCAGGGCTGTGTACAAATAGGCCACAAGCCACATTCAGCCTGTGGGCCACAGATTGCTGACTCCCAGAAAGGTGTTTAGGCTGGCTGGCCTAAGAGATAAAAGTGTATTTTATCACTTAACGTTTTGGGGCTGGCCTATAAGGAGAACTTGGTTTTTAGTCACCTGTTCTAAAAAATCTCTGAGATTGATGCTCTGACCATGTATTATTTCATTTAAAAAAACATTCAAAATGTGGGAAAACCATCTTTCTAATGGTTGAAGAATTGGTTGTAATTTTTCACATATGACAAAAAATTTTCTAACAGTAAGTAAACAAATCCTTTTGACTTATACAGTATTCATAAATATCTGAGGGGGTAGAATATATATAGTAATTAACTGGGCATTGTAAACTATCTCAAGTATTTCTGTTTTAAAGGTAAGTGTTCATTTATTTTTTGAGCTGCTTTCATAATAGTTTTTCCCTGTGATGGTAATTGATTTTTTGAAGCATCTTTCTAATAATTCATTTTTAGCTCCTGGGCTTTGATGCGTGTCCTCCATTTACATTTGCCTTTTTTCCTTCATAGTTGTGGTTTTTCATTCTTCAAAACTTTATTGGTCAAGAAGGAAAAATTTTGTTTGTTTCACTATAGCTCCTTATGATACTGTGGTTATTTCAATTATTTACTGTTGGAGGCTGCCATTTTCAGGTAAATATTGGCATAATAACTGAAGTTATTTCTGTAAGAAAATCAAATATAAAAATCTAAGAATGGGATCTTTTCATTTCTTAGTTGTTCAGAGTCAAAGAATCTGATTACTTTTTCCTTACACGTTAACAAAACATTGTAACATGTAGTTATTTAGTTATATTGCAGAGTATATGGAATGGTAAAAATCCCAGTTAATCAAGAGGTCAACAAATTATTTAAAAAACTTAAAATTTCCCCAAAACCTATTTGAATTATGCTTTATTATATTGGGAGTTTTGGGTGGTTTTTTTTAATATCACTTTACCCCATTCCCCAAAATGTCCTCATAAAGGTTTAATTTACAAGTGCAACTTATCCAAAAAGTGATCAGGTTTTTTTTTTTCATCAAGTCTAACCTTATTCTTCATATTCTCTCCCATATAATTTCTCATGTATCTTTTAACTTCTCTTGAATTCCACTTTATATGTGTAAGCACATACAGGACAGTCACTTCTAACCTTAATCTTACATCAGCTTTTTTTTTAACTTATGATTAGTAATGGCAAGTGTATTTCATTTATTAAATTTACAAACACTAGAAGATTTTCAAAAATTGACTTGTTTCTACAAGAATTCCAAAATGGAATACCTAGAGAAGTTTTTTTTAATATTTACTGAACTTGTACAATACCATGCTGGACACTGAGGAGTGTGCAAAAGTAAACTAATCACAAGACTTAGCCCTGTCTCCTTAGTGTCTGTCCATTCACATTTCTGACACAGAATCCATAAACAAGCTTATAGGTACCTGTAGTATTATCTATATAAGGAATTCCAGACTGACTTGTTGAGAAACATCTTTTAGGCAGTAAATGAAATAGTAAATATTATCTACCCCATAATTAGGCCTAAGTGCGTGCCTGTGGAATTAATTAGCTGAAAAGCCAGGGCTACCTGGGAGACATATTAAGTAATATGTATCATAAAAGTAACATACATCAGAATTTTCTGCAATCATATCAGTATCATTCGGTATTTAAAGACAGTGGTTTTAATTGCAAGTGCACAACGATGACATTCAAATTCATGAATTGTTCCATATTTTGGGGCTTCCCAGGTGGCGCTAGTGGTAAAGAACCCACCTGCCAGTGCAGGAGATGTAAGAGACACAGGTTCAATCCCTGGGTTGGGAAGGTCCCCTGGAGAAGAAAATGATAACCCACTCTAGTATTCTTGCTTGGAGAATCCCATGGAAGAGGAACCTGGCAGGCTACAGTCCGTGGGGTCACACAGAGTCAGGCACCACTGAAGTGACTTAAGTATAAATTATTGATCATATATAAAAATATTGAGTCCTTTTTATATATATATTTAACACGCGATTTGCATTTAGGTCACGAAGAGTCAGACACGACTGGGTGACTCAACAACAATTGACCTTTCAATAACACAGGTTCAGTCACATGCAGATCTTTTTTAATAAATAGGTTCTACAGTACATAATCCATGGTTGGCTAAATCCACAAATGCAGAATTTCAGATACATAGTACCAACTCTGAAGTTATACATGGGTTTTTGACTCTGCTGGAGCTTGGCACCCCTCACCCCCACATTATTCAAGGGACAGCTCTACTATCATCCAGTCTCCTTGATGGGTATATCTTGTGAGCAGTAACTCACCAGAATAATGGATGGAAGCTGATGTCAAACAGGGCCATATCAATAATAAATCCCAAAATGTGGTGTCTTGATCATTTGGTTGCATTATCTTGTCACGAGTGGATGATTTAGCAGCCTGCTCTGAAAATTCGTAATCATATTTGAAACAATCTGTTCTGCTCTAAATTAATTTACCTAAGATTCAAAAGTGGATGAGTAAAATAGCTCAGTAGAAAAAATAAGTCCAACAGAAGGATCCTGGTATGTCGAGAAACTTGTTCCATCAAGGGCTCCTGAGACAACTGCACATTTAACAGCACCCAAGGATTAGTCATCATGACCAGACACAGTAGGAAAGAGGAAAACCCAGAAACATGCTCTTCATCAGTCCACCCTCTGGGCCAACAAGTCCTGTTAAGAGTCTGTGCTAATGTTCACCAAAAATATTATTATATGTTATTTAACTACTGATGAACAATTCATTAAATAACTGCTATTCCAAACATTTTGAGGAGGTAAAGGATTTTTTTTTTTAAAAATCAGCAGATTGCAGTACAAGATGACTCCGAAATTCACCTCCTCCCATGGACAAATTAAATAACAGTTACATACAGAACAGTTCTCTCTGAAAGAAATCCAGAGTCTAGCTGAGTAACTTTTTACACATCAGGTGGATGAGCAAAAGCCCACATTGGAATGGGTAGGAGAGGCTGAAGACATGGTCTCACCATAAATCCCACCTGACACAGTGACCCAACCAGGGGGATCTCAGGACTACAAGTTTCTCCTAAGGATCAAAAGGTTTGGACCCCACAGCTGGTGCTGCAGCTTTTAAGACTTGGAGAGATGGGCCCCTAAAACAATGTAGCTTTGAAAGCCAGCAAGGGTTTCTCTCAGACCCGCGAGCTAGTGCAATCTGAGAAGCAGTTCCTCACAGGCTTGTATGGACTCACTGAGGCTAATCCCCCAAGGTTTAGCCCAAAGCAAATATTCTGAAGCTGCCCAGTCTTAATGTAAAACAGGCCTATTTGCTTATCTTAAATGCTTTAGCCTGAAGAACAGGCTTCTTAGGGCTCACTTCGTTACTCTCCAGAGACCGTGGACGGTGCAGGCATGTGCTGTCCCTCTACCTCACACCAGATCACCAGAACTTCCTGGGAAGGAGCTTGTGCAAACATCTGGTGCCCCAGCTATTGTGGTTGCCACCCATGGGACTGATCACCTGGCTCTGGGGGCAGCAGTGCTTGTGGATCCTGTAGGACTGTAGCAAACAGTCCATAATGCGCTGTCCCTTCAAGCCTCAGTGCAAAGAGCAAAGACCGCCTCCCAATCGTCCCATAAAAGTGGTCTGTTTGTATACTCTACAGTCCGCTGCCAGAGAATACAGTTTCCAATCAGCCTGCATCCAAGTGCTGAATAAGACCCTCCCCTTTGGGACACTGACAGGTCTTGGTACACCTCCACTACTGAGAGCCACTGAGAAAAAAAGTCTGCTTCAATGATCACAAAGGTATTAGAGCCAAGGGCTAGGGCATGGTTAAACGATAACGTTATCTACACAAAAGTACTCCTTTAAAACTGGGAGAGGTTGTTTTACCTAATGCAGAGAAACCAACACAGAGTCAAGGAAAATGAAGAAAAGAAGGACTAGGTTCCAAACAAAGGACACGAGAAAACTTGAGAAAGAGATCTTAATGAAATAAATGCTATTACCATAAAGGTACTCCCTGACACGTGAACAAAGTGAGAGTGTCAGCATGGAAATAGAAAATGTAGCAAATAAAAATTACACAACTGAGGAATACAGTAACTGAAAAATTCAACAGAGGGATCAACAGTAGACTAAGAAAAATCGTTATGTGAAGTCAAAGACCAGATGGTGGAATTCAATCAGAGTGGCAAAAGTAAAAGAATTAAGAGTGAAGATAGCTTATAGGACACCATCAAGCAACCCAGAGGTTGCACTACAGGGGTCCCAGAAAGGAAAGGGAGAAGGGGACAAAATTTTGAAGAAATGGTTGTAAGCTTTACTAACCTGGGAAAAGAAAGACACCCAGATCCAGGAAGCTCAAAGTTCTAAATACGATCTAAGAGACCCATACTAAGAAAAGTTATCATTAAATTGCAAAAGACAGAATCTTAAAAACAGCAAGAGGAAAAAAAAAAAATTGTTCCCTACAAAGGAACCCCACTAAAACTATAAATGGATTTTTCAGTAGAAACTTTGCAGGCCATGTGGGAGTGACATGGTGTATTCAACATGCTGAAAGGAAAAAAAACTGGCAAAAGTTGTCCTTCAGAATTGAAGAGTTTTCTTGAAAAGCAAAAGCTAAGGACATCACCACCACTAGATATGCCTCATAACAAATGTTAAAGGAGCTCTTTAAGCCGAACTAAAATGGCAGTAGAGCTTCCTAGGTGGCACAGTGGAAAGAATCTGCTTGCTGATGCTAGAGATGCAAGATTGATACCTGGGTCAGGAAGATCCCCTGCAAAAGGAAATGGCAACCCACTATAGTATTCTCACTTGGAAAATCCTATGAACAGAGGAGCCTGGTGAGCTATAATCCATGGGGTCACAAAGAGTCAGACATGACTGAACAGGCACAAAATGGCATTGATTAGTAAGAGGAAAACATGAAAATATAAATCTCACTGGTAAAGGTAAATACATAGTTAATTTGGAATACTCTAACACTGGTGAATTTATCATTTACAAATCTAGTTGTAAAGGTTAAAAGTAACCATAATGAACTAGAATAATTTCCTAATGGATATACCAGATAAAAAAATGTAATTTGTAACAAGACCCAACTATATGCTACTGATGAGACTCATTTCAGCCTTAAGGACACAGGTAGTCTCAAACTTCAGTTCAGTTGCTCAGTCGTGTCCGACTCTTTGCGACCCCATGAATCACAGCACGCCAGGCCTCCCTATCCATCACCAACTCCCGGGGTTCACCCAAACTCATGTGCATCAAGTCGATGATGTCATCCAGCCATCTCATCCTTTGTCATCCCCTTCTCCTCCTGCCCCCAATCCCTCCCAGCATCAGGGTCTTTTCCAATGAGTCAACTCTTTGCATGAGGTGGCCAAAGTATTGGAGTTTCAGCCTCAGCATCAGTCCTTCCAATGAACACCCAGGACTGGTCTCCTTTAGGATGGACTGGTTCTGGTTGGATCTCCTTGCAGTCCAAGGGAGTCTCAAGAGTCTTCCAACACCATAGTTCAAAAGCATCAATTCTTCGGCGCTCACCTTTCTTCACAGTCCAACTCGCACATCCATGCATGACCACTGGAAAAACCATAGCCTTGACTAGACAGACCTTTGTTAGCAAAGTAATGTCTCTGCTTTTTAATATGTTGTCTAGGTTGGTCATAACTTTCCTTCCAAGGAGTCTTTTAATTTCATGGCTGCAATCACCATCTGCAGAGATTTTGGAGCCCCAAAAAATAAAAAAAGTCTGACGCTGTTTCCCCATCTATTTCCCATGAAGTCATGGGCCCAGATGCCATGATCTTAGTTTTCTGAATGTTGAGCTTTAAGCCAACTTTTTCACTCCCCTCTTTCACTTTCATCAAGAGGCTTTTTAGTTCCTCTTCATTTTCTGCCATAAAGTGGTATCATCTGCATATCTGAGGTTATTGATATTTCTCCCAGCAGTCTTGATTCCAGCTTGTGCTTCTTCCAGCCCAGCTTTTCTCATGATGTACTCTGCATAGAAGTTAAATAAGCAAGGTGACAATATACAGCCTTGACATACTCTTCCTATTTGGAACCAGTCTGTTGTTCCATGTTCAGTTCTAACTGTTGCTTCCTGACCTGCATACAGGTTCCTCAAGAGGCAGGTCAGGTGGTCTGGGATTCCCATCTCTTTCAGAATTTTCCAGAGTTTGTTGTGATCCACACAGTCAAAGGCTTTGGCATAGTCAATAAAGCAGAAATAGATGTTTTTCTGGAACTCTCTTGCTTTTTCGATGATCCAGCAGATGTTGGCAATTTGATCTCTGTTTCCTCTGCCTTTTCTAAAACCAGCTTGAACATCTGGAAGTTCACAGTTCATGTATTGCTGAAGCCTGGCTTGGAGGATTTTGAGCATTACTTTACAAACCTAAGGGATAGGAAAACATTTCATGTGATCATTGGGCTTTTAAACAACACGTTAGGGTAGATGGAGTTAACGTTTCATCCAAAAGAAGAAAAATACATTCTTTTCAAATGCACATAGAACATTATCCAGGGTAGATCATATGTTAGGCCATGAAAACAAGGCTTTGTAAATTTAAGAAGTTTGAAATCATATCAAGCATTTTCTCTGACCAAAATGGTAGGAAACTAGAGCCCAAGTATAAAAGGAAGACTGGAAAATTCTCAAATGTGTGGAGATTAAACAACATTTTCCTGAACAGCAAATGGGTCAAAGAAGAAATCAAAAGGAAAATCAAAACTTGAGACAAATGAAAATGGAACTGCAAAATACCAAAAGTCATGGGATGCTGCAAAAGCAGTTGTAAGAAGCAAACAGTGATAAAAAGCCTACAGGAAAAGAAAACAGGAAACAAAATTCTCAAACACCCTAATTTACATCTAAAGGAACTAGAAAAGCAAGAACAAAGTCCAAGAGTAGTAGGAAGAAAATAATAAATATCAGAGCAGAAATAAATGAAATGGAGACTAAAAGGACAACAGAAACTGAGATGGTTTGTTGGAAAGACAAAATTGATAAAACTTTAAATTGAATAAGTGAGAAAAAAGGATAATTCCTAGAACATACCATTTAGTAAGATACAGGAAATCTGAACAGACCCATTACACGTAAGGAGGTTGACTCAGTAATCTGAAACTTTTCAGCAAACAAAAGTCCAAGACCAGATGACAACCTTTCTCAAACTCTTCCGAAAAATAGAAGAGGGAAACTTCCAAACTCAGTTTAGGAGTTTAGTGTTACCCCGATACAAAAACCAGTCAAGGAAAGGAAGGTTACAAGCCAATATAAGAAAATTACAGGCCAATATCCCTAATGAAGAGAAATGCAAAAATCCTCAAAAGATTATCAAGCCTAATTCAAAAATACAGTAAAATGAGCAAATACCATGATCAAGTGGGATATATTCCAGAGATGCAAGGATGGCTCAACATCTGCAAATCATCTACAAATCACATTTTAAAACATGAAATACAAAAATGATCATCTGAATAGTTGCAGAAAAGGCATTTGATCAAATTCAACATCTATTCTTAATTTAAAAAACTCAAGAAAGTAGGTATCAAAGGAATAGTATCTCAACATGACAAAGGCTATGTATGACAAGCTAACAGCATACTCAATGGTGAAAAGTTTAAAGCTTTTACTCTAAGATCAAGATCATGATAAAGACGCTCACCCTTGCCATTTTTATTTAGCACAGCACTGGAAGCTCTAGCCAAAGCCATTAGGCAAGAATGTTATATATAGAAAACCACTGTACCAAAAAAAAAAAAAAAAACCTGTTAGAACAAATAAATGAGTAAAATTGAAGGATACAAAATGAATACACAAAAGTCAGTTCCATTTCTACACGGTAATAAACTGTCAGAGAAGTTAAGAAAACAATCCCATTTACAATTGCATCAAAAAAGGGTATCTAGGAATAAATTTAACCAAGAAGGTGAAAGACCTGTACACTAACAACTATATTGAAAAAAATTGAAAAGTCTCAGATAAATGGGAAGACATTTCACGCTCATGGATGGAAGAATATTGTTAAGATGTCCATACTATGCAGAGCAAGCTGTAGACTCTGCAATATCAAAATTCCAATGACATTTTCCAGAGCAATACAACCAGTCTTAAAATTTGTTCACTTCAGTTTAGTCACTCAGTTGTGTCTGACTCTTTGCGACCCCATGGACTGCAGCACACCAGGCCTCCCTGTCCATCACCAACTCCCAGAGTTTACTCAAACTCATGTCGATTGAGTTGGTGATGCCATCCAACCATCTCATCCTCTGTCATCCCCTTCTCCTGTCCTCAATCTTTCCCAGCATCAGGGTCTTTTCAGATGAGTCAGCTCTTTGCATCAGAAGGCCAAAGTATTGGAGTTTCAGCTTCAACATCAGTCCTTCCAACGAACACCCAGGACTGATCTCCTTTAGGATGGACTCGTTGGATCTCCTTGCAGTCCAAGGGACTCTCAAGAGTTCAAATGCATCAATTCTTCAGTGCTCAGCTTTCTTTACCTTCCAACTCTCACATTCATACATGACCAATGGAAAAACCACAGCCTTGATTAGACAGACTTGTGTTGGCAAAGTAATGTCTCTGCTTTTTAATATGCTGTCTAGGTTGGTCATAATTTTCCTTCCAAGGAGCAAGCGTCTTTTAATTTCATGGCTTCAGTCACCATCTGCACTGATTTTGGAGCCCCCAAAAATAAAGTCAGCCACTATTTCCACTGTTTCTCCATCTAGTTGCCATGAAGTGATGGGACCAGATGCCATGATCTTAGTTTTCTGAATGTTGAGCTTTAAGCCAAACTTTTCACTCTCCTCTTTCACCTTCATCAAGAGATTTTTAGTTCCTGTTCACTTTCTGCCATAAGGGTGGTGTCATCTGCATATCTGAGGTTATTGATATTTCTCCCGGCAATCTTGATTCCAGCTTGTGCTTCAATCAGCCCAGTGTTTCTCACAATGTACTTTGCATATAAGTCAAATAACCAGGATGACAACATACAGCCTTGACATACTCCTTTCCTATTTGGAACCAGTCTGTTATTCCATGTCCAGTTCTAACTGTTGCTTCCTGACCTGCATACAGATTTCTCAAGAGGTAGGTCAGGTGGTCTGGTATTCCCATCTCTTTGAGAATTGTCCAGAGTTTATTGTGATCCACACAATCAAAGTCTTTGGCATACTCAATAAAGCAGAAATAGATGTTTGTCTGGAACTCTTGCTTTTTTGATGATCCAGCAGATGTTGGCAATTTGATCTCTGGTTCCTCTGCCTTTTCTAAAACCAGCTTGAACATCTGGAGGTTCACGGTTCACTTATTCCTGAAGCCTGGCTTGGAGGATTTTGAGCATTACTTTACTAGCATGTGAGATGAGTGCAATTGTGCAGTAGTTTGAGCATTCTTTGGCATTGCCTTTCTTTGGGATTGGAATGAAAACTGACCCTTTCCAGTCCTGTGGCCACTGCTGAGTTTTCCAAATTTGCTGGCATATTGAATGCAGCACTTTCAGAGCATCATCTTTTAGGATTTGAAATAGCTCAACTGGAATTCCATCACATCCACTAGTTTTGTTCATAGTGATGCTTTCTAAGGCCCACTTGACTTCACATTCCAGGGTGTCTGGCTCTAGGTGAGTGACCATGCCATCGTGATTATCTGGGTTGTGAAGATCTATTTTGTATAGTTCTTCTGTGTATTCATGCCACCTCTTAATATCTTCTGCTTCTGTTAGGTCCATACCATTTCTGTCCTTTATTGAGCCCATCTTTATATGAAATGTTCCTTTGGTATCTCTAATTTTCTTGAAGAGATCTCTAGTCTTTCCCATTCTATTGTTTTCTTCTATTTCTTGGCACTGATCGCTGAGGAAGCCTTTCTTATCTCTCCTTGCTATTCTTTGGAACTCTGCATTCAAATGGGTATATCTTTTCTTTTCACCTTTGCTTTTTGCTTCTCTTTTCAGAGCTATTTGTAAGGCCTCCTCAGACAGCTATTTTGCTTTTTTGCATTTCTTTTTGTTGGGGATGGTCTTGATCCCTGTCTCCTGCACAATGTCACGAACCTCCATCCACAGTTCATCAGGCACTCTATCAGATCTAGTCCTTAAATCTATTTCTCACTTCCACTGTATAATCATAAGGGATTTGATTTAGGTCATACCTGAATGGTCTAGTGGTTTTCCCCACTTTCTTCAATTTAAGTCTGAATTTGGCAGTAAGGAGTTCATGATCTGAGCCACAGTCAGCTCCTGGTCTTGTTTTTGCTGACTGTATAGAGCTTCTCCATCTTTGGCTGCTAAGAATATAATCAGTCTTGATTTCGGTGTTGACCATCTGGTGATGTCCACGTGTAGAGTCTTCTTGTGTTGTTGGAAGAGGATGTTTGCTATGACCAGTGCATTCTCTTGGCAAAATTCTATTAGCCTTTGTCCTGCTTCATTCTGTCCTCCAAGGCCAAATTTGCCTGTTACTCCAGTTGTTTCTTGACTTCTTACTTTTGCATTCCAGTCCCCTATAGTGAAAAGGACATCTTTTTCAGGTGTTAGTTCTAAAAGGTCATGTAGGTCTTCATAGAACTGTTCAGCTTCTTCAGCGTTACTGGTCGGGGCACAGACTTGGATTACTGTGATATTGAATGGTTTACCTTGGAATTGAACAGAGATCATTCTGTCATTTTTGAGATTGCATCCAAGTACTGCATTTTGGACTCTCTTGTTGACTGTGACGGCTTCTCCATGTCTTCTAAGGGATTCCTGCCTGCAGTAGTAGATATAATTGTCATCTGAGTTAAATTCACCCATTACAGTCCGTTTGAGTTCATTGATTCCTAGAATGTCGATGTTCACTCTTGCCATCTCCTGTTTGACCACTTCCAATTTGCCTTGATTCATGGACCTAACATTCCAGGTTCCTAAGCAATATTGCTCTTTACAGCATCGGACCTTGCTTCTATCACCAGTCACATCCACAGGTGGGTGTTGTTTTTGCTTTGGCTCCGTCCCTTCATTATGGAGTTACTTCTCCACTGATCTCCAGTAGTATATTGGGCACCTACCGACCTGGGGAGTTCATCTTTCAGTATCCTATCTTTTTGCCTTTTCATACTGTTCATGGGGTTCTCAAGGCAGGAATACTGAAGTGGTTTGCCATTCCCTTCTCCAGTGGACCACATTCTGTCAGAACTCTCCACCATGACCCGTCCATCTTGGCACCCTACATGGCATGGTGTAGCTTCATTGAGTTAGACAAGGCTGTGGTCCATGTGATCAGATTGGTTAGTTTTCTGTGATTGTGGTTTCAGTCTCTCTGCCCTCTGATGCCCTCTCTCAGCACCTACTGTCTTACTTGGGTTTCTCTTACCTTGGACGTGGGGTCTCTCTTCACGGCTGCTCCAGCAAAGCGCAGCCGCTGCTCCTTACCTTGGACGTGGGGTATTTCCTCCCTGCTGCCACTCCTGACCTTGGACATGGGGTTGCTCCTCTTGGCTGCTCCCTGCTCCAGCGCCTATGGAATGCTATAAAATGTCAAGCAATCATATTATCTGATAAGGGGTTAATATTAAAAATATATCAAGAACTCATATAATTCAAGAGCCAAAAAAAAATTTTTTTTAATGACCAAAGAATCTGTATAGACATATTTCCAAAGAAAATATAAGACTGACTTAACAAGTACATAAAAAGGTGCTCAGCATCACTAACATGAGGGAAATGCAAATCAAAACGGCAGTGAGATAATAGCCATTCTAATAGATGTGAGATGATATCAAAGACAAAAAATACAAGTGCTGATGAGGGGGTAGGAAAAACGGAAGCCTCATCCACTGATGGTAGAAATGAACACTGGCATAGGCACTATGGAAAGTGGTATGGAGATTCCTAAAAATTAAAAACATACCTCTGTGTATTTATCTGAAGGAAATAAAAACACTTAGCTCAAAAAGATATCTGCACCCCCATATTCATTGCAGCATGCATTATTTATATTAGATATAAAATGGAAGTATCATTCTATATTGTTAAATTTGCTAAAATTCATTTGCCAGTAATTCAACTGTGATAAGAATTGTTGGCTAGAAGTTGTATTCATTTTATGCCTCAAAAGTATTAGCAGATGATAAATTTATTTAGCAACTTTTATAATGCTTAGAGGGTGTCATAGATATTATGGAAATTTTTAGAAGGTAGTCATTTTTATTTTACACGTAAGATAGCTTTACTTATCAAGAAAGCACCTTTTCATTTCAAAGGTGCCTTCTCAAAGAATTTTTATGACTTCATAATCAAATTCCTTGTGATTATATAGTGGAGGTGATAAGTAGATTCAAGGGACTAGATCTGGTAGACAGAGTGCCTGAAGAACTATGGACAGAGGTTCGTAACATTGTACTGGAAGTAGTGACCAAAACCATCCCCAAGAAGAAGAAATGCAAGAAGGCAAAGTGGTTGTCTGAGCTGGCCTTACAAATAGCTGAGAAAAGAAGAGAAGAGAAAGGCAGAGGAGAAAGGGAAAGATATACCAAACTGAATGAAGAGTTCCAGAGAATAGCAAGGAGAGGTAAGAAGGCCTTCTTAAGTGAACAATGCAAAGAATAGAGGGAAACAATAGAATGGGAAAGACTAGAGATCTCTTTCAGAAAACTGGAGATATAAAGGAAACATTTCATGCAAAGATGGGCACAATAAATAAAGGACAAAAATAAGAAGGACCTCACAGAAGCAGAAGAGATTAAGAAGAGGTGGCAAGAATACTCAGAACTGTACAAAAAAGCTCTTAATGAACCAGATAACCATTGATGGTGTGATCACTCACCTAGAGCCTGACATCCTGGAGTATGAAGTCAAGTGGGCCTTAGGAAGCATCACTATGAACAAAGCTAGTGGAGGTGATGGAATTCTACCTGAGCAATTTCAAATCCCAAAAGGTGATGATGTTAAAGTGCTGCACTCAATATGCCAGCAGATTTGGAAAACTCAGCAGTGGCCACAGGTCTGGAAAAGGTCAGTTTTCATTCCAATCCCAAAGAAAGGCAATGCCAAAGAATGTTCAAATTACCGTACAACTGTACTCATTTTACATGCTAGCAGGCTTCCCTGGTAACTCAGCTGGTGAAGAATCTGCCTGCAATGCAGGAGACCCAGGTTTGATTCCTGGGTCAGGAAGATCCCATGGAGAAGGGATAGGCTACCACTCCAGTATTCTTGGGCTTCCCTGGTGGTTCAGTCAGTAGAGAATCCGTCTGCAACTGGGGAGACCTGGGTTTGATCCCTGGGTTGGGAAGATCCCCTGGAGGAGGGCATCACAAACCACTCCAGTATTCTTGCCTGGAGAATCTCCATAGACAGAGGAGTCGGGTGGGCTATAGTCCCTGATGTCACAAAGAGTCAGACATGACTGAGCGACTAAGCACAGCATAGCACTTGCTAGAAAGAATATGCTCAAAATCCTTCAAGCTAGGCTTCAGCAGTACGTGAGCCGAGAACTTTCAGATGTACAAACTGGATTTAGAAAAGGCAGAGGAACCAGAGATCAAATTGCCAACATCCATTGGATCATATAAAAAGCAAGGGAATTTTAAAAAAAAATCTTCTGCTTCATTGATTATGCTAAAGACTTTGTGTGGATCACAACAAACTGGGAAATTCTTAAAGAGATGGGAATACCAGACCACCTTACCTGCCTCCTGAGAAACCTATGTGCAGGACAAGAAGCAACAGAACTGGACTTGGGACAACGGATTGGTGCAAAACTGGGAAAGGAGTACATCAAAGCTGTGTATTGTCACTATGTTTATTTAACTTATATATGGAGTACCTCATACGAAATGCTGGGTTGGATGATTCACAAGCTGGAGTCTAGACTGCCAGGAGAAATATCAAGAACCTCAGATATGCAGATGACACCACTTTAATGGCAGAAAGTGAAGAGGAACTAAAGAGCCTCTCAATGAAGGTGAAAGAGGAGAGTGAAAAGCTGGCTTAAAACTCAGCATTCAAAAAATGAAGAGCATGGCATCAGATCCCATCATTTCATGGCACATAGATGGGGAAAAAGTAGACAGTGTCAGATTTCATTTTGGGGGGCTGCAAAATCACTGTAGATGGTGACTGCAGCCACAAAATTAAAAGACACTTGCTCCTCGGAAGAGAAGCTATGACAAACTTAGTGTATTAAAAAGCAGAGACATCACTTTACCAACAAAGATCCATTTGGTCAAAGCTATAGTTTTTCCAGTGGTCATGTATGGATGTGAGAGTTGGGCCATAAAGAAAGCTGAGTGCTGAAAAAGTGATGCTTTCAAACTATGGTACTGGAAAACACTCGAGAGTCCCTTGGACAGCAGGGAGATCAAACCAGTCAACCCTAAAGGAGTCAACCCTAAATATTCATTGGAAGTACTGGTGCTGAAGCCGAAGTTCTGATACTTTGGCCACCTGACACAAAGAACTGACTCACTGGAAAAGACCCTGATGATGCTGGGAAAGGTTGAGAGCAAGAGGAGAAGGGAGTGACAGAGAATGAGATGGTTCGATAGCGTCACTGACTCAATGGACGTAAGTTTGAGCAAACTCCAGGAGATAGTGAAGGACAGGGAAGCCAGGAGTGCTGCAGTTCATGGGGTCGCAAAGAGTCGGACACAACTTAGCAACCGAACAACAACTTCTTTTTCTCCGTTAAGTCCCTGATAGACTTCCCTGAAACAACTTAATCAGAAATAACATCAGGCACCAGTAGATGGCAGTGAGAAATAAGCAGAGACATACTGAGTATTTCATTACTCAGAAAATTCTGTTCTACTCCAGTATGGAAAGAGAATTCACACAGTCTATTTTATCTTTGTTTTACACCAAAAATCCTGAATATGAGTCACATACGTTTGACTATGAGAAATTGCAAAGAAACTTACACTACTTTGCATCTAAAAGTTTATAATCTAGTATAGAAATACTCAAACGTGTATGATATGAAAGAATAAGTTTTAAGATGGTCATATAGGCACATATACTATAGACAAGTAAACATATATACATATACTGAGGCTCAGTGGTTCTCATTCATGAAATATGGTGCCTAAATAACAGTGTACATGGATTACTTTTAAGAAATCACAAAACATTAAAATTAGACTAATACCTTAATTTTTAAAATATTAATTAGTTTTCTGGCCACACCTTGCAGCATGTAGGATCTCAGTTCCCCAACCAAGGGTCGAACCTGCTCCCCTTGTCTTGGAAATGCAGAGTCTTACCCATTGGACCACCAGGGAGGTCAATACCTTAATTTTTTTTTAATTCAAAGCCTCTTCAGGATTTTTGGTGTTTTAATACTGCTTTAATTCATGAAATAAGAGGCTCAATGTTTGGATAAAAACAGCTGCTCTCTGGTCTAAGAAATGTGTTTCCTGGATTCTACTTTTGGTTTAACTACTTACTACAAGTTTGGACAAACTGCTTTCTCTCTCTGCACCCTGATCAACTCCTTTGCTAAATGGTGAAACTCTCTCTTCTATCTACCTCATCCGGTAGTTGTGTAGACAAAATGAGATAACATGGTTTTTAAAAAACTATGCAGGCAACAGAAATTAAGAATGTGAGAAATTTTGTAGAACAAACGACATGGTTTCTTTTAAAAGAATAGCAAGAAATATACAGAAGGAAGAGTAATCTATAGATTAAAAGAGGTGTTGGAGAGGGGCTTTTGAGTCATTAGCCAAAGGCAATGTGTGGACTTTATTTAGATTTTGATTTGAAAAAAGAGGCTGCAAAATAATTTATGAAACAGTGGGGGATTATCTAGAACATTGAGGGGATATTTGATATTAACTAAGTATTCTTCCATGAGAGAGAATTACTGTTTTCAGGTATGCTAATGGTATCTACTCTTGCTTGGAAAATCCCATGGACGGAGGAGCCTGTTAGGCTGCAATCCATGGGGTCATTATGGAGAAGGCAATGGCACCCCACTCCAGTACTCTTGCCTGGAAAATCCCATGGATGGATGAGCCTGGTGGGCTGCAGTCCATGGGGTGGCTAAGAGTCGAACATGACTGAGCGACTTCACTTTCACTTCTCACTTTCATGCATTGGAGAAGGAAATGGCAACCCACTCCAGTGTTCTTGCTTGGAGAATCCCAGGGACGGGGGAGCCTGGTGGGCTGCCGTCTATGGGGTCACACAGAGTCAGACACAACTGAAGTGACTTAGCAACAATGGTATCTACAAACTGATAAGTCCAGGATTTTCTTGAAAATAATTCAGTGACTAGGATGTGGGGGAAAACAGAACAAAACCAAAGGCAAGGGGATTAATAATCCAGAGGCTGAAAGTGATTTTCAAATAAAACAAGATTGGGATATAGTATTAAGAATTGGAGCTGAATAATATATAAATAGAAATTGAATTAATATTTAATTAAACATTAAATTTGAAAAGTTCTATAATAAAGTTTTTAAATAACTAAGTTTAATTTTGCAAGAGCAAAATACTGTCTTTATAACTACGATATTATTGAAATCTTATGCAGAACCCCAAGTGACAAATTTATAATCATTTGTTTGTCAGATATAAATCAGTTTGCTGTCTTAGGGAAAGTAGGAAAATTACTCGGAGAAGGCAATGGCAACCCACTCCAGTACTCTTGCCTGGAAAATCCCATGAGCAGAGGAGCCTGGTAGGCTGCCGTCTATGGGTCACTAAGAGTCGGACACGACTGAGCGACTTCACTTTCACTTTTCACTTTCATGCACTGGAGAAGGAAATGGCAACCCACTCCAGTACTCTTGCCGGGAGAATCCCAGGGAAGAGGGAGCCTGGTGGGCTGCCGTCTATGGGGTCACACAGAGTCGGACACGACTGAAGCCTTAGGAGTAGCAGCAGTAGCAGGAAAATTACTACAGGATAAAGATGGAGTTGGTTGGCACCAAGTAGGACTATTTTGAAAGAGAATATGTGCATTTCATTTTCCTTTCATTATTCCATCCCAGCTTGGAACCTACGAGCCATTTCACTATTTAGAGCCTATGTCATGGGCCCAAGCTGTCAGAGTGCCTGAAAATCATGGTGCTGTTTCCTTGCCCAGGTCATAAAACTGAATTCTCAAACAGAAAGAATTGACTAGAGATTGTCTAGTCAAACCAGACTAATGATACACAGAAGTCTCACCATCTTCTGCAAGGGTGACCTGAAGGGGCAGGGTACATCATTTCCCTAAACAGGCCATCTCTGCTGTTCCCAAGGGTCATTTCCATGGCTGGCAGCACCTAGCCTTTGCCCTTGATGGATACCACAGCTTTGAATTGCCAACCATCAGTGGCTCATCCTCTCGGGGGTGATCTTTCCTGAACTGAATCTCTCGTACCTGCCCTGGATCAACTGATCTTTTTCTCTCTCTGCAGCCCACCAGTTCCCTGCTATTCTCTCAGTACTGCTTCTATGCAAAAACTTGTGTTTATGAGAAACTAGACTTTTTCCTTGTAAGAGAGTTTTGTGCGTTGTGCAGCATCTACTCAAATGATTCTCATACCTTTGAATATTATTCATCTAAGAACATGGTATATCAAAGGCAATAAGCAATAAACTACTGTATAATTAACATGTGAAATGTTAATTCAAATGGATTCTCTTCTGGAATATACAAGCGGTAATTGGATAATGATCACCTATCTCCTCTTGCAATACAAAAAACATTAAACTGGAGTGGTACTTAGTAGGTGGTACGAACATGATAAAGTTCAATTTGAAACAAAATTATCTCAAAAAACTCATTCGTTGAAAAAAATACTGGCTGGGACAAACTAAGGAGCAGATTCACCTTAAGCATAGTCTTAAGTGTTTCCTACAACTGCAGTCCTATATCCAAATCTGTCACAGCCCCACCAGCTACATGAACACCATGGGGGATGATCCACAGTCACAGTGTTACCGCTTTTGTATTCAGTCCAGCTCCAGCAAGGGATACATCACCCACTGGTTTGGGGTGGGGGTGGTGGGCTCTGGTTCTTAAGGCTCTAGAAATTGGGGAAGGAAATATCTACTTTATCTACTGTTTGACCGGGTGTTTTGATTTCCAAATAGTTTTCGAGTTCTGCTGTTCAAGAAGTTCAGACAAACCCATGGTGTACTACCAAACAGTCCATGAGTTAGAACAAAAATTTCCCGGTGAATGCAACAGACTCTAGATTTAGGCCTTTTCCCTGGTGGCTCAGGGGTAGAGAATCTACCTGCAATGTGGAAGACCCAGGTTCAATCCCTGGGTTGGGAGGATACCCTAGAGAAGGAAATGGCAACCCTCTCCAGTATTCTTGCCTGGGAAATCCCATGGACAGAGGAGCCTGGTGGGCTATAGTCCATGGGGCTGCAAAGAATCGTACATGACTGAGCGACTAACAATTTCACTTTTCATTTTCATGCAAGACCACTACTGAAGGCTTACATGCTTGGTCTTGCCAATTGAAAAAGTCAAAGAGATCTAATGTAGTCCAAATGGGTATAGGAATGATGGTAGTCATATAAGATTTAATAGTCAAAGAGCGCCTAGGAGTTAGATGCCTCTATGTTGAAGTTAGATTAATAGAAAAATAAGACACAATCTTTTACTGTAATCTCAGATCTAAGTATTTTAAATATTTTCAAGGGCCATTATTTGGGGAAAATGAGAGAAAACTAGATAAAATTAAGAAAAGATAAATAAGTGTTTAAAGTCACAATATATCTAGGAAGGATGGAGAGTTAAAATATTATCTCAGAAGGAAAAATGTTAACAATGGATAGTATAAGTCCTTCTGCAAGTAATGGTTTGGGGCTTCCCAGGCAATGTTAGTGGTAAAGAAACCTGCCTGCCAATGCAGAAGATGTAAAAGATGTGGATTAGATCCCTGGGTGAGGAAGATCCCCTGAAAGAGGGCATGGCAACCCACTCCAGTATTCTTGCCTGAAGAATCCCATGGACAGAGGAACCTGGCGGGCTATAGTCCATAGGGTCGTGAAGAGTCAGACACGACTGAGAAACTTAGCACACACACATGCAAGTTATGGTTAGGCATAGAGTCAGTCCTGTGTTCTTTAGTCCTAAAGGAGAAGGAAAAGAAAGAAAGAAAGTGAAGTCGCTCAGTCGTGTCCGACTCTTTGTTCCCTACCAGGCTCCTCCGTCCATGGGATTTTCCAGCCAAGAGTACTGGAGTGGGTTGCCATTTCCTTCTCCAAAGAGAAGGAAGGCAAGCCATTAATAGTTCCTGAGCACAAGGGACTTTGATTTATCTTAGGAGAAAACTAGATAACTTTCTTCTTGGGAAAATGCAAGAATAGAATATTTAGAAGTCCTCTAAAATGCCCTTGCATTCTGAGACTTTGTGATCACTTACATTTAGTGACTATTTTTCACTAGAACACAGAGATGAGAAATACTGTCAACTATTTTTTATTTAAAGAAGTATCTACTAACTATGGCAAGAATATCAAGTATGTCTAGATTTTATCTGTGGAGAGAAAGAGGTTTCAAATTACTAAAGGTCATTTTGTATCATCCTTACAACTCTTGATTCCTTTAAATTTTTTAATCATGGTTAAATACACGTAACATAAAGTTTACCAATCATTTTAAGTGTAGAGTTCAACAGTATTAAGTACATTCATATGGTTGTGAAAACAACATGTGAAATTTGAGAAGTTTGTAAAATGTTCAGTATATATTTTGGCCTTATAGAATTGAACAATACTTAGATGTGTTTAAATATGCTATGCAAAATATCGAATATATAAACAAGGTCCTATTATATATAACACAGGGAACTATATTCAGTATCCTGTAATAAACTATAATGGAAAAGAATGTGAAAAAGAATAAATACACATATATATTTGAACCACTTTGCTGTATACCAGAAACACATCATTGTATATCAACTATACATCAGTAAAAAAATAAAGTGTCAATTATAAAAGTATCATCTAATAAAGCATGTTTTCTCTTTTCTTAAATTACAACAGTAACAATTATGCCTTCCAGCACTAAAATCAAATAACTTTACTTGCTCAATACATCAATTACAAAATAACTTTAGTTGCTTAATATCTCAATTACATTGCCAGCTAAGCTGACTTGCTTTTTGACATTGTCTTTGCTTTATTCTCTATCTTACTTCTTCCAAGTAACTGTATCCCTCCTCCCCTTCTGTCTATCTTTAATCTTTGTCCCTTGTTCACTATTTAACTTTTATGACTCATTTTCAAATAAGTATTTTTACTGTTCTTCATTTGGGATAAAATGTACACTGTATAAATATAGTGGATAAATACCACACACAGATCTACCCTACAAGAAATGTGTTCCCTCAGAAGTAGGCCAATGCATCCATTACAGAATCAAGCCATAAAAACTGAATCCAAGCAGTAATTCTCCAATTTAAATTAAAAAAAAAAAAACTCTAGGGCCTAGTTTTTAGTCCTCCTGAATCATAACTAGTTGGCAACAAAAGTTGGCATTTCTTGGTGTGAATAAGCCTTAACATAAGAACTCCTCACCAAGTCTCAAGAGTTAGAATTTGAGAGAGAAATGTATTCAGGTGGCCATGTATACACAGTATTTTTAAAAACCATTTTGGCAAAATTAGTATCAAGTGAGTTGCTTCCAAGTGAAATTTTAAAAGCGCATAAACTCTTCAACTGTAAAAGTTCAGCCTGGCTAAAAGTCATTGTGTATTGTGACATCATGCAGGGGGAAATAGACTTGAGCATGATGATCATATAGCTGTTAACAGAATATTGGCCCAAACTGCTCCAATTCCATGTCTCATCCTGAAGATCCTCTTCAAACTGGCCTCTTCCATGAGATTTTCCTTGATGCGTGGGACCTGGCTCCATCTATGACTACTATAATCTCCTCTCTCTTCTTTTCTGCTTAATAAATCCAGCATCCAGGCATACATATTATACACAGAGTTTTGAGACACTCAAATATAATGTGGATAAGACCCTTCAAAAGCAGGAATATAATCATTATAAGATGCAGTAAGACTTGTAGTTAGAGTTCATAGAGTCATGTTTCAATTAATTGCAACATGGGTATAAAGTAAATGTTCAACAGTCAAAAGTGCCTCTTTATTTCAACAGTGGATGCTTGAAGTTTTTGTAAATTGTATTTTGTATTTGACTAATTTGAAATTCACATCATCAATACTTAAACTCTAAACAGTATTCTGGAGAATCAGAAAACTGGACTCTAACACTCGCTGTGGAAATTTAGGTCTCATAGCTTGTCTGTTTCCTGGCCCTAGGCTGCATGAACCCTGAAGCTAGGACTGTACCTTATTTACTTCTGAGCCCATGGATTCAGCGTTCAACACATTTTTGGAGAATAAATGAAGGAAAGAAAAAATAGGTACACAAGTCCACTTTTAAGCAATTCTCACAAATGTATATAAACCACCAATGAGCAATTGTTCTTTAAATGCTGTGCTGTGATCTTTCAGTTTTCATTAGAATTAAATGCATCATCTGAAGTATATGCTTTTGAAGGAGGTTATCTATGGGTAGAGCACATCAGAAGTGAGAAGAGCTAAAGCAGAGGCTCTAACACATGCTGGAAAAGTTCAAGCAACAATAGGGAATCTACTGTGGCTGCAGTGGAGTGAGGTACTGGAGAGCAGTTAGGTTTGGGGAGGAACTGAGAATGGGGAGCCAGACCATAGAGGGCCTTTCATACTTCGTGCTCAGTCATGTCCGACTCTGCAACACTTTGGACTGTAGCCCACCAGGCTCCCATGAGGGAGAGAGAGACGGGCTGTCTCATAGTAGCATTGAACTGATAAATGTAGGAGTGCTTAAATCGTAAAAATCAACACCTTGCAACAATACTAGTTAAGATTGGTTCAGGAAGTCATCAAGTGATACTAAAAATCAGGGGGAAATTTCATGAGGAACAGGAGTATTTCCATGGTCTCAAAGTCTCTCTCCACAAATTATTAGTTGAAAGTATGGGGTAGGAAGACCAGGCCACACACTCACCTGGTGATTATGCTAACAACACAGAGCGGAGAGAGAAAGTGCCTGCAGATAAGATGCTCTAGGAAGGAAATATTATGTTTATGTTATTCCAGCTGGGTATGCACAGCCTGAGTAATGGGGGAAACATTAGGGAAACCTAAACTGAGAAACACTCACAAGTCTTAATATCAGACTTACCTGGTGGTCTAGTGGTTAACAATCCACCTACCAATGCAGGGGACACGTGTTCGAGTCCCAGTTCGGGAGGGTCCCACATGCTGCAGGGCAAGTAAGCCCACACACCACAACTACTGCAGCCTGCCAGCCCTCGAGTCTGAGCTCCGGAACAGGAGAAAGCACCGCGGTGAGAAGCCCACTTACAGCAAGTACAGAGTAGCCCTCTCCGCTGCAACTAGAGAACACCCGCGTGCAGCAGTGAAGACCCAGCACAGTCCAAAGTAAATAATTAAATAGGATTTCTAAGTCTCAGTATCAAGGGAAATTTTTGAAAACACACTTCGCCAAAGAAGATATACATGTAACAAATGCACCAAACGTGCTCAGCATAGTCATTAGGGAAACGCCTAAAACAACAATGAGATACTTCTACACACTTAATGAGAATCACTAAAATTAAAAAGACTGACCATTCTAAGTGTTCACTAGAAACTGGAGGATCTGATCCACTGCTGTAGGAAGAGAAATGGTACAATCACTGGAAAATTCAGCACTTTCTTAAGAAATCAAACAAGCACCTACTGTATAATTCACCTATTTCCTTATAGGTCTTTATCTTTATGTCCCTATGTCCATATGGACATAAAAATATGTCCATAGAAGACCTGTACATGAATGTTCATAGTTTCATATATGTAATTTCCAAAAACTGGAAACAATCCAAATGTCCACCAACAGGTAAATGGATAAACAATCTATAGCATATCCAGGCAAAGGAACACGTCAACAATAAAAAGAAAGGAATATTGATGTACGCACCAACATGGATGAATCTCACAAAGTTAGCTGAAAGAAATAGTACACACTTTATACTTCCACTTACATGACTCCAAAATATAAACTAATCTGGTTCAGTTCAGTTCAGTCGCTCAGTCATGTCCGACTCTGGGCGACCCCATAGACGGCAGCCCACCAGGCTCCCTTGTCCCTGGGATTCTCCAGGCAAGAACACTGGAGTGGGTTGCCATTTCCTTTTCCAATGCATGAAAGTGAGAAGTGAAAGTGAAGGCGCTCAGTCGTGTCTGACTCTTCACAACCCCATGGACTGCAGCCTACCAGGCTCCTACGTCCATGGGATTTTCCAGGCAAGAGTACTGGAGTGGGGTGCCATCTACTTCCACTTACATGACTCTAAAATATAAACTAATCTGGTTCAGTTCAGTTCAGTCGCTCAGTCGTGTCCAACCCTGTGCGACCCCATAGATGGCAGCCCACCAGGCTCCCCCATCCCTGGGATTCTCCAGGCAAGAACACTGGAGTGGGGTGCCATCTACTTCCACTTACATGACTCTAAAATATAAACTAATCTGGTTCGGTTCAGTTCAGTTCAGTCGCTCAGTCGTGTCCGACTCTCTGTGACCCCATGAATCGAGGCACTCCAGGCCTCCCTGTCCATCACCAACTCCTGGAGTAGAAAGCAAATCAGTGGTTGTGTCGGGAATGGAGGAGATGGATGGCTGGAGAGAGAAATTCCAATGGGACATGTGGAAACTCATATGTATTTCAAAACCTATCAAATTGTACAACTTATGTATAGTTTACTGAGTGGCAATTTTCTCACTAATAAAATTTTTTTAAATGTAAAAATGTGTTTACATTGTAAAAGAGAAAGGCTGAGGAATCATTTCAGAATGGAGGAGATTAAGAGGAGTAATAAGTCAGTACTTGATCTTGAAGTGAATCTTGCACTTAAAGAGAACAAATGCTCTAAATCAGGGGTCCCCAACCTCTGGGATCTAATGCCCGATGGTCTGTGGTGGAGCTGCTGTGTATATATATATATATATATTATATTTATATATATAGATATATAATATATAGATATAAAGTGCACAGTAAGTGTAATGTCCTTGAATCATCCTGAAACCAGCCTCCCTCCCTGTCCATGGAAAATTTGTCTCCCACAAAACCCATTCCTGGTGCCAAAAAGTTTGGGAACTGCTGCTCTAAGGAACATTATAGGGACAATTGATGAAGCTGTAATATGAACTATAGATAAGATAAAATATTGAGCAAATGTTAAGTTTCCTGAATTTGAGAGTTATACTGTGGTTTTGTAAAAGAATATTCAGCTTGTATTTAGGAAATACACACAAGTTTCTAAGGGTAAAGTGCCATAATGTATTGAAAGTACTCTCAAATGGTCAAAAAAGTTAATCATATGTCTATATCTATATCTATCTGTGTATATAAAGTGAGCTGATGATAAAGCAAATGTGGCAGAATATTTTTTTAAATTATAAGTCTGAGTAAAAGGTAAAAACAACAGAAAATTTAAGTGGTAACTTCTGGTGAGTGAAACAGGAGAGGAGAGGGCTGCTATAAATGATGATTGGTTTTCTGGTTAAGTTTCTTTATACTATTTTATTTCTAAAATTACATTTATATTTTTATTTCTTCAGTTTTAAGTTTAAATTTTTTAGGAGTCCTTTACTGAGATTTTTTTTTTTTTTAAATCACTAAGGTATGCATTTGGTTACACCTGCTGTAAGAAATCCATATTGAAATTCCCTGTAGGGATCAAAAAGTTCCCCACAGAGTCGTCTTGGCTCCATGTATTTTGGGGGTGACCAAGGCCCCAGATTCTATCTCATTGAATACGGTGCTATACAGACTGAAAGAAAAAAAAAAGAGAAGTAGCTCAGTCATTTCTGACTCTTCTGTGATCCCATGGACTGTAGCCTACCAGGCTCCTCCATCCATGGAATTTTCCAGGCAGGAGTACTGGAGTGGGTTGCCATTGCCTTCTCCAGGGGATCTTCCCAACCCAGGGCTGGAACCTGGGTCTCCTGCATTGAGGGAAGATGCTTTACCATCTGAGCCACCAGGGATAAGCTACACATACAGACGGGGTGGCCCTCTATTCAAAGAGTCTCCTTGCATTCCCTCAGCTTTTACAAGTAAAGCTATCCTTTGCCCGGCTCAGTTGGCCACTAAAGTTAAAGCTCTGTACTTAACCAACAGCACAGAAAGGCTGCACCCCAGGTACCGGTCAGGAAAGAACCTCAAACTTGCTACCACTCAAAGTTTTACAAAAGCTCAATTGAAAGGAATAATAATTATGGACAGTGGTCTGCAGAATCTACAGTCCATTCTTCCCTCTAAATAGCCTAAAATATTTTCCTAAATTAAGCCAGACCAGCAGAGATCCACAAACCTGGCCACATCTTCAGAAATCCCCCACCCTTGCAGAATTACCTTTTACTTAACTTGGCTTTGGGGTTGATTATACATTATGACATACTGAAGGATGTTGTAAAAAACAGACCTATGAAAACCCGACGGCCTAATTGGAGAATAGTGTCCACTTCATCACATAGTGACTTCTCTGTGAGCGTTTACAAGAGAATTTTCTTCCTGGTCTCCCAACCAGAAATAATTACGCTACTCTTTGAGTAACTAGCTTGTTTTTTATCTCCTAAACACTGTGAATCATGTACTGATCGTTTTTCCTTCTCGATTTTGTCTGCCAAAAATCTTAGAGGTAAATTTGTGGTCAGCCTCTAGCAGGACGGTGGGACCTTACAATTTCTACTTTGTGCATTAATCTTATTTCCAGCTTTATTGTTGAATCAGTAAGGCATGATGGAACCAGAGTACCCAGCTTTAAGGCGCAGAGTTCTACCCCTTACCATTTGTATGGTGTCCATCACTTCTCCATGCCTCAGTTACCTCATTGGTAAAATACTGAGAATAACAGCACTGATCTTGTGAGGATGTAGTCAGGATGAAATGGGCCCATGTATGCAAAGTGCTTAGAACAGTGCCTACCTTCCCCCCAGAAAATGGTATACGTTTGTGCGTGCGTGTGTGTGTGTGTGTGTTAGTCACTCAGTCGCGTCTGACTCTTTACACGTTTAGACATTATTATTTTTATATCATCTGACCTGTTCTCACTTTTCCATTGTATTGATTTCCTCTCCCACCAATTTTTAATGTAATCTTTTTTTCTTAGTGTAGATGTATGTATGTGTGTGTGTCGGAGAAGGCAATGGCACCCCACTCCAGTACTCTTGCCTGGAAAATCCCATGGACAGAGGAGCCTGGTAGGCTGCAGTCCATGGGGTCGTGAAGAGTCGGACACGACTGACTGACTTCACTTTCACTTTTCGCTTTCATGCATTGGAGAAGGAAATGACAACCAACTCCAGTGTTCTTGCCTGGAGAATCCCAGAGATGGGGGAGCCTGGTGGGCTGCCGTCTATGGGGTCGCACAGGGTTGGACACGACTAAAGTGACTTAGCAGCAGCAGCAGCATGTGTGTGTGTGTGTGTGTGTGTGTGTATGTAAACCACTTAAAATGTTTCCTGGACCAAGACTGGGTGTAAAAAAATAAAAATAAAAATGCATAAAGCAACTGAGAATAAATTAGAAATAACCAATTTGAAAATATTGATTCTTATAAAAATAAACTCACACAATAGCTACAATATGGATTATCATCTAGATGGACTTTAACCTGGCCCTCAAACCTTTTGGAAACCACCAGAAATCTGATTACACTCTGATTTGCTCCTAATTACAGTTTGTCTTGATGATGGGTTTCTATGAGAAAAGGCTCACCTTTCATACCACATAACCGTTCAAAGTTTGTCATTGGGAAGCTACACGAACTCAATCAATGGACAGACCTGCAGGAAAGGGGTTTCTCTGCCTTATCCTTGATTTGATGAGGGTTTGGGACTCTAAAGAAGCATCTCTCCGATGCTCTGCTAACAAGGCAAGGCCTCTTTTCCCATGTGTGTGTGGAGATCATTTATTCAGATAAAATGAAAGTTAGATACCTGACATAGATGGGGAACACATGTACACCCGTGGCCGATTCATGTCAATGTATGCCAAAACCAATACAGTATTGTAAAGCAATTAGCCTCCAATTAAAATAAATTTATATTAAAAAAAGATACCTGACATAAAGAAAGATGTGGGACAGAAAAGGATGTTTAAAAGCCCTGAAAGGTTTTACTTCTGCACTGAATATACTTCAGTTAAAATAAAATGCTGTTTTATTTCTCCACAATTTAAATTGCACAACTGATGTACATTATACAAAATCTGTTTCTCATCCACTTTTCTCACTCTCCATCTCTGATGACAGTTGTTGGGAAAACTGGCCCTGGGCATAGGTCAGGGATCATCAAAAAGGATCCCTTGCTGGGCAAAAATACTTTCTTCAAACTTTTAGTTGCAATGACTTACAGCTTTGTTCCTTTGGCTAAATCACAGTAAGGTTCCTCCTTTTGTAATGAAAGTAACCCCTAGGGGATATATTAAGCTGTCTCGACCACCTTGAGATAACACTATTGAATTTTTAACTAAAAGCAAGTTTTAATAAAGGAAGGGACTTAGTCAACAAATATTTACTCAGCACCCACTTTGGGCTCAACAGGCATGGGAGGCACACTTCTGCAGTATTCCCTCATGGAACATCGTAATGAAGGGAGGCCAGGAATGACCAATATGCCAGGTAATAAGGTCAAGAAGAAACCATATTGCTAGAGAAGGACACTGTTTGATGGGGGTTGGGAGGAACGACACTACTCAGACAGGGTGGTCCAGGAAGGCCCCACTGATGAGAGAAGAGAGAACACACAAGTTCTGTGGTCAGCAGATGTGTGCTTGGGTGTTGCTTAGTCGCTCAGTCGTGTCTGATTTTTTGCAGCCCCATGGATTGTGCCTGCCAGGCTCCTCTGTCCATGGGGATTCTCCAGGCAAGAATACTGCAGTGGGTTGCCATGCCCTCCTCCAGGGGATCTTCCCAGTCCAGGGATTGAACCCAGGTGTTCCACACTGTAGGTGGATTCTTTGCCATCTGAGCCATCAGGGAAACATATGGTCAGCAGACGGATTACAACTCAGGTGAGAAAGAAAAACCTCTCAGAAAAAGGAACAGGGAGTCCTGGAGTCACTTTGCTGGTTGTTGAACAGCAGTCAGGTTCTGAGTCCTTATCTTGGCTCTGTGGACTCCCTGCCCTGCCTAATCTCATCTTTCAGAAGAGGGTAATAATGTTTGCCCTGTCTGTAGCTTGGAGCTACTGGTGTTTGAGTTAATATTTAGAGACTTTTGAGCCCTACAGGCAAGAAACATTAGGAAAACACAAGGTATGTTGTTTTCCTTGTATTTTTCTCCCATTTCTTTCAGTTCTGATTGGTTTTTTTGTCTGGTTTTTGATGTTGTTGTTTTTAAATAAACAAAGAGGGCTGGTGGCCTATTCCTCCCTCTCTGTGAGCCAGCACCATAGAACACCATACATTCTTCATCTTTCAAGAGCAGCCCTGAGATCATCCTCTATACTCTAGAGTCAAGGTAAACAAGAAACCAGAAAAGAACCTGTTCTTCCCTTTAAGACAAACAAACTCTCTCAGCCAATCATTGCTAGACATGGTTATAGGGGTTAATGCTTACAGGAAAGCTCCCTTGAAGAATTTATTTATAGAGAAAAGCAAAAAAGCAAAGGATGCCCCCAAGTCCCTGAGGTAGGAAGAGAGCTGTGCAAATAAAATCCCTAGCAGCAGCTTGCTTGTTTAATGTGTCAACTGTTCTGGAGAAGTGAACAGAACCCTGCAAGACATAATTTACTTTTTCTGGGTCTGTAAAGTTCAACTGAACTCTTTTCGAAGCCCTCAGATTGCATTCTAACTTTCTTCCATTTTCTCTTACCCAAAACAGTAGAATGAGGTAAACCTGGAGGAAACAGAATGATAGAGGAAGGGGGAAATTAGGAAAACTTTGAGTCAAGTACTGAAATTGGGGACAGCAAACGTCCATAAAAAATATTTGGAGTTTAAGTCTTTAAATACTTAGAATGGGACTTTAGAAACAAGTTGTTATTACAGAATAGCCAAGCATGTATGAAAATAGAGAAAGCCATCTAATGAGCAGCTAATTGCAACTTCACCAATTTTTAGCCCATCACTGTGTTCCATCTAGGCCCCAACTCAACTCCCTGTGCCTCCGTGAATTATTTTTAAGCAAACCCCAGACTGTTGCCTCACTTCATTAGTAAATTCCGTCAAATCTCATTTTTCTGGTTGGTGATTTTCTATAAATTTATCACAAACTGAATTAGCAAATACTAATCCACTACTCATGGGCGAGAAAAAGGGTTAGTTTCCTATGAGCCGCTGGTCACATCATGGGCAACTAGTCAATACATAGCTTTTCTTGTGTGTGTCAGTTTAAAGACACTTGAAGTATAATGCTAATTTATTAACACCGAACTCAAGGTCAACAACATCATAACTCATAACTGTAAGTGGTCTACCTAATGCAAGTTTTTCTTCTCTGTAACATTGCATCACAGTCTTCTTATATTGATAGCTAGAAACGTTGCACAGCACTTCAGCACTGCACTCAGAGGCCAAAATAACCAGCAGGAAGCACAAAAATGTGAAAAACATGGCACTAAGCACACGGTGAGGTCACTTGTTTACAAGTGAGAACTGTGTGAGAACTGAAACCAGGAGGCTGAAGGCCGCTTTGTTCAGCCTCATCTGCAACGTGTGCATTGGGCAACCCCAGTTTCGTGCTGCTCTACATGTGTCTGCAAATGGCCGCAGAAGCATCATGACTACTGACTTAGGGGTTGCAAATACATTTTTATGTATCCACAAAAAATGAGAATTGATTATATTTTGACATGTATCTGAGGTACAGATTGTTTTTATTAACATAACCACAGTAGCATTTTTTACTTCACATGAGCAATAAAAATAAGTATTTTAAAATGATATTTCTCATTCATTAGTGACATTCAATAATGCCACTCATTCAATCATGACAATTAAATAATATCACTCATTAATTCAAATATTTATTGTCTACTGCATGTTTTATAATTGGATGAGATGAAGATAAAATTAGAGCAATAATTATAAAATGTCCCATCTCAAATATGATAGTAATTTCAAATATTTCATATCATTTTTTAAATTTTCTAATGTGTTTTTGAGGGCAAGATTTCCTGTCATCATGTGATTCCATCCAGTATCATAATATAATATTACTAGGGAAACATACTTTAATTCCTCACATCCTTAGCAAACCAGCCACTATACTTTTCACTTGCATATTTCTGTCTTTTGTATTGCTATATAAAAACTACACTAATGAGATGTTTTAGTTGTTTAATGTCTCATTAGTAAATGTCCGCTCTTACTGAGATCCTGACTTACAAAAGCAATTTTAGTTTTCAAAGGTGGCAAAATACAAGAGTTCCAGCAATATGATTTATCCAGGATAATTACTTAAGATATGCCAGTAAAGCACTTCAATATGACAAAACAGGGGTGGGGCTGGATGGACTGGGAATTTGAGGTTAGCGGATGCAAATCATTAGATATAAACAGGGTAGAAATAAGATCCTACTGTATAGCACAGGGAGCTATATTTAATATCCTGGGATAAACCATAATGGAAAAGAACCTAAAAAATAATGTGTACATGTGTATAACTGAGTCACCTTGCTGTACAGCAGAAATTAACATAACACTGTGAATCAACTATGCTTCAGTTTTAAAATAAATTAAAAATAAAATATGAGGAGAGAAAGTTTTCTGTTGATCTTTATGGCACTCCTCATAAAGCACCCTGGATCCAGTTTTTAGGTTATCAGTGTATGAGTGGCTAGATCTGTACAAAGACAGTGGGAAACATGGTAAGTGGTACATACACCAAGACTGTTTCTTTTTTCCATTGTCAAATTTCCCTTAAGCCTAGTGCCAGAAACACTTCAGTGTCATGAAACAGTCACCCTTTTTTGATGTTTCAAGTATTGGAAACAAAAACGATATTCTTTTCTAAACAGTGAAAATTACAGTCCTCAATCTAAACTCTCAATTTCAAACAACAATGACTATTGTGATGAAAACTATATAATTTCAAGTAAGCGCATTTAGCCTATTGTTCCTATTTAGTCACAGGAAAACTACACTATGGGACTGCCATTTGGGGGCATGTTAGTGGTTTTGTGTTCTAGATTCAAAAGAACTAGAGATTTGAAAATTGAGCAAGCCAGGAAATTAAAGTTCAGATGTGAATAATTCTAAGCTAAAACAATAGTTATGAGGTTGATAACAGAAGTTTAATAATATTTCTCCACTATGAGCAGATTTTTCTTTGTGTTGTTAGCTGCAATACATATTTCAGAAGAATCATTTCAACTGGCTTAAGATACAATAAAACCTTGATTAAGCTCCAAATTGACTCAAAGTTCTTATTAAATAGAAAGTTCTTGCTCTTAACCTTTATTTTAAAAAATTGAATAAGGTTAAGAGGTTTCCAGTCTGATATATAAAAAGTTTAGAAGTTACTACCCTAAAAACAAAGAAAAAACTGAGCAACCTGAAAAATCTGGGTGGAGCACAGAGGATTTTTATGCAGCAAAAATACTCAGTATGATATTGTAATAATAGATACATGACATTATATATTTGTTCAAAGTCATAAATATACAACACCAAGAGTAAACCCTCATGTAAATTACGGTCTTTGGAGAGTTATGATGTGTCAATGCAGGTCACCATTTATAACAAATGTTTCACTTTGATGGGGATCGTTGACAATGGGGAGAGTCTATGCACCTGCATGGGTAGAGTATACAGGAATCTCTATAACCTCCTCTCAATTTTGCTATGAACCTCAAACTGCTCTTTAAAAAATCAACTCTTCTTAGATCCATAAGGAAGTGTTGATCACAGGGACAATCACTGTCCCCCAAATTCAAGAGACCAACAAGTGAGTGCAGGGAATCAACAACTTACCAGGCCAGAAACCTACAAACAAAGCCCCCATGAGAACCCATGCAGGAGTAGCAGAACCTGAACTATAACTGATGAACTGCTAGATGCTGCTGCTGCTGCTGCTGCTAAGTCGCTTCAGTCGTGTCTGACTCTTAGCGACCCCATAGACAGCAGCCCACCAGGCCCCTCCGTCCCTGGGATTCTCCAGGCAAGAACACAGGAGTGGGTTGCCATTTCCTCCTCCAATGCATGAAAGTGAAAAGTGAAAGTGAAGTCGCTCAGTCGTGTCTGACTCTTAGCGACCCCATGGACTGCAGCCTACCAGGCTCCTCTGTCCATGGGATTTTCCAGGCAAGAGTCAAAGAGAAAATCTCCACTCCAAGGGGATCCAATCTTTAAAGGGCCTCACACTTTTGTGTTTTATCTCCTGAAACTCTACTAAGTTCTCACAGTGAGTATCAGAGAAAAATCTCTTCATGCTTCCAGCAGGGGGAGGAAAAAGAAATCATTTTGAAATACAGTAGAACATCCTGTTCTTAACAAGACCCGCCCTCAGGAGAAACAATTTAAACAGAGCCTAACCTGCTAAAATTTTGTCAGAATCTAACTGACTTGGGGGAAGGGAAACAGCCAACTCCAGCCACAAAAGGCAGAAAAAGAACAGAAGACAAATATATATACATATAATATTATACATATACATATGTTATATCATATATGTATATACACATACACATATATATAGTGAAACGATTACAATGTCCTGGAGACATTGAGTGCTTTCCAGGTAGTAAAGAATTCAGTGGTAAAGAATCCACCTGCCAATGTAGGAGACATGAATTCAATCCCTAGGTCAGGAAGACCCCCTGTAGGAGGAAATGGCGAATCACTCCAGTATTCTCGCCTCGGAAAACTCCATGCACAGAGGAGCCTGGTGGGCTACAGTTCATGGGATCGCAAAGAGTTGGACACTCCTGAGCGATTAAGGACACACGCACAGAGACCTTGAAAGGATAAAAAAGAATACTGTGAACAACCGTATGCCCGCAAATTTGATAACCTATATGAGGGGAACCATTCCTTGAAAGACACAATCAAGTAGGAAGTGCCAAGTCTGGATAGGTTCACTGGTGAATTCTATCAAACATTTAAGGAAGAAATTATACCAATTCTCTACAGTCTCTCTCAGAAGACAGAAGCAGAGAAAATACTAACTCATTCTATGAAGCATTACCATAATACCAAAACCAGACAAAAATGTGATATGAAAACTACAAACCAACATTTCTCATGAACATAAATATAAACATCCTCAATAAAATATTAGAAAATCAAATTCAACAATTTAGAAAAAGAATTACATAACCAAGTGTGATTTATTCCAGGTAGGTTCATTTAACATTCAAAATCAAATAAGTAAAGTTAAAGAGTATAAGCGTGAGGAGTAAAAAGGAAAACTAAAAAGTGAAAGTACAAAGTAGACGCTAAAGGTGAAAGTAAAAGATGAAAGTGAAGAGAATAAAAAGTAAAAGTTTAAAGTAAAAGTAGAAATAAAAAGAAAAAGTGAAGTAGAAGCAAGGTGAAAACGAAAACTAAGCATGATAGGTTAAAAATAAAAGTGAAAAGCAGGAGTGAAAGTAAAAAGTGAAAGTGGTTGTTTAAAAGAAAAGTAGAAAGTAGGGGTGAGAAAGTGAAAGCAAAAAGTGAAAGCTCCTTAAAAGTAAAAAGCTACCTAGAAGTTAAAAGTTAGAAGTAAAAAATGCGATCCATCACATCAATTTGTTGTTAAGAAAAATTACATGATCATATCAATGGAAACAGAAACAAAAATTTAGCCAACACCCATAATAATGAAAATTCTCAGTAAACTAGGAATCATGGTGAACTTCCTCAGATAGTATACATACACACACACCCCTGCACAAAAAGCCCTATGGCTAACATTACATGTAACAATGAGAAACTTGATGCTTTCCTATTAAGATCAGGACTAAGACATGGATGCTCCCTCTCAAGACTGCTTTTCAACATTGCAGTGGAAATCCTAGCTAATGGAATATGAAAAGGATATTGGGAAGGGAGAAATAAAACTTTGTTTGTAGGTAACATTCTTCAGAATAATCCCAAAGAGTCAACAGCATCAGAAAACCTTTGTCAGGAAACTCTTATAAGCAATTATCATAAAGTTACAGGATACGAAGTTAATATACAAAAGTCAATCACTTTCCTATACAGATTATACCTTGTTTTATTGCATTTTGCAGAAATCACATTTTTAATTGAAAGTTTGCGGTTTTTAAAAATACTCTATTGCTAAAGAAATGTCAGTTTCTGGAGAATATTACATAAACTTAGTTGATAAAACAGCAACAGGGTTTGAGAGGACTGATTTCAATTTCAAAAGTTCTGCTGTTTGTAGGTAAACAGATAATCAAAAGCAGTAAAGGCTACAGAGAAACCATTTGTGCAAAGAAAAGCTTCATCAATCGATACAGCAGACTTTCCTGTTCTTTTAAGAAATTTTCACAGCCACTCCAGCCTTTAGCAATCACGACCCTAGTCAGTCAGCATCCATCAACTTGGAGCCCAGACCTTCCATCAGCAAAAAGCTTACAACTCACTACAGAGCTCAGCATTTTTAAACTAAGGTGTGTACATTTTTTAGATATAATGCTATGTTACACAGTTAATAGACTACAGTACAGTATACACATAGCCTTTATAAGCACTTGGAAACCAAAAACTTACGTAACTCTATTGCATATTCAGTTTATTGCAGTGGTTTGGAATTGAACCTGCAGTGTCTCTGAGATATGTATGTCAGCAATGAACAAGTGGAATTTGAATTAAAAAATGCAACACCATTTATATTAGCACCCCTCCAAATGAAATACTTAGGTAGAAATCTAACAAAATACATACAAGATCTCTAAGAAGAAAATGGCAAAACTCTGAAAAACCACCAAACTGTAAAATTCCCCTCTTTTGTGTCCTGTCTACCTGTCCAACTTTACCTTCACTCTGTTTGATCCTTTCCACCTTCATTCTCACCCATGTACTATACATTCTGGCCATGTGCAACTAATGCCCAGGCCTGAAAGTGTGTATCATGTTTTATGTGTCTATGCCTTTGCACACACTATTCTAATAAGCTCTCACCAATAATGACTATTATGACATAAGTATGCTAGTTGCTCAGTCGTGTCCAACTCTTTGTGACACCATGGACTGTAGCCTACCAGGCTCTTTTGTCTGTGGAATTCTCCAGCAAGAATAGTGGAGTGGATTGCCATTCTCTTCTCCAGGGGATCTTCCTGACCCAGGAATCAAACCTGGATCTTCTGCATTGCAGGCAGATTCTTTACTGTCTGAGCCACCAGGGAAGCCTGTCATAAAGGACTGTAGAAATATTAATACATCCACTTAATGAAGAATAAAAATACAGAAGCTTAATGAAAAATAATACAAGAAATAAAGTATATCAGGTCAGTGTGAAGTGGTCACTCTCAAAGGCAGGGCACCCTGCATTGTGAAACTGCTCTCGTCAGAGTCATTGTCAGACTTCATCCTAACATCCTTTTCTGCTCTCCATTTGCTTGATCTCTCAGTGACACTGATCACTGTCCAGTAAAGCAAACTCCTCTCTTAGCTTCAACGACACTACATTCTCCTGGTCCCCTTCCTCACTCATCTGCTCAACTAATCTGCTTATTTCTCTTCTGCTTGACCTCTGAACACTAGTGTATTAGTGTAACCCAGGACTCCATCCTCAGTCCCCCTGCCCTCTGCTTTCCTCCACCCACATTCACTTGTTGGACAATCTTATGTGTTCCCGTGGCATTAGAGACCATCTATCTGTCAAAGACTCCCACATTTAGGTCACCAGTTCTGACTTCTCTTCTAGACTCCAGTTTCCTTTATCCACCTTGACATTTTCTTTTCAGATTTTAAAGGCATCTCAAACTACATAATCAAAACAAAGCTTTCTATTGACCTTCCCCCCAAATTTCCGTCCCTTCCCTGTCTTTTCATCTCAGTGAAATGGCTCCACAGTTGCTCCTACCAAAAATCTAGAAATAGTCTTTAATGCCTTTGTTTGCCTTCCCTTTTATACCCAATTCATCAGGAAGTCTACTGATGCCACTTCCAAAATACATCCTGACTTTTCCTCCTTTACCTCCCCTGGAACTGCTTTATTTCCAGGTTTTAGCGTCTCCTGCCTAGATAGCCTAACAGCCTCCTAGCTGGACCCTGTGTCTGTATTCTTGCTCTTCCAAAATTTATTTATAGAGTAGTAGAACCTACTCCAGTGTTCTTACCTGGAGAATCCCAGGGACAGGGGAGCCTGGTGGGCTGCTGTCTATGGGGTCGCACAGAGTGGGACACGACTGAAGTGACTTAGCAGCAGAAGTGATCTTTACAAAGTATAAATTAAAAGTCACTCTCTGGCTGCAGAATCCCTCAGTGGCACTCCATTTTACTTAGAATAAAATGAAACCTTTCCCATGATCTACATCAGTGTTGGTGATGACACTCCTGCTAATTTCTCAAGCTCGTCTGGCACTGCGCCCCCGTCTTGTCTCATACCCTCCAGCCACACTGGTCTTTGTTCCGTCCTATGAACTCCTCAATCATTTTCCACATTTGCACGTTCTGTTTCCTCTGCCTAGAATACTCTGTCCTCCAGATATCTGTGTGATAGGCTCCCTAAAGTCATTTAGATCTCAATTTGAATATTGTCTAAAAAAGCCAGTCTTGAAAATCCTGCTGCTCTTATTTACAAGAGTAAGTCTTGTTTAGGTGATTGTGTGTATGGCGATTCTCTAAAATAGGGAACACACGAGGAGGATACAGTTTTGCAAAAAAAAAAAAAGAGTTCAATTCAGAACCTTTTGAGTTTGAGATGGGATGCCACCTGACATTCGACTGAAGAGGAAAGAGATACGATTGAACATGTGGTTATCAGTGCATAGGGGGCAACAGAAGGCAGGAGAGTAGGAGGGTTTGTCTCAGGAAATTAGAAATGTCATAAAGGGACTGGTTGGAGAACATTATGAAATGACACCCATTTATAGGAAAGGGTACCAAAGGGCCTAGGGGATAAGAAGGAACAAGAAAACCAGTGAAAAAGGAGACTAGAAGGCGAAGGAGAAAGATGTTTCCAGAAGAATTAAGTGATAAACGCCTGTAAGAAATGGAAAGTGTAAATAAAAGGAAAAGGAGTCTATTGTCTGGAGCTGATTGGTGCTTGAAGGCCTGGGCTGGAGCTTCAAGCTGAATTGCAATAGTTGGAGACGAAGAGGACAGGTGATGATTCTCGCCTGCTGCTTTACCAAATGTCTGTCTCCTTCACCAGATTTAAAGCTCTAACCCTGCCCTCAAAAGCACTTCCCCAGTGGGTGAATGAAAGGGAGAGGCTGGGGAAGGAGGACAGGGAAAGACAGTTCAGTTCAGTCACTCAGTCACGTCCGACTTTTTGTGACCCCATAGACTGTAGTTCATCAGGCTTTCCTGTCCATCGCCAACTCCTGGAGCTTGTTCAAACTCATGTCCATTTAGGCGGTGATGCCATTCAACCATCTCATCCTCTGTCGCCCTCCTCTCCTCCTGCCCCCAATCCCTCCCAGCATCAGGGTCTTTTCCAATGAGTCAACTCTTCGCATGAGGTGGCCAAAGTACTAGAGTTTCAGCTTTAGCATCATTCCTTCCAAAGAACACCCAGGGCTGATCTCCTTTAGAATGGACTGGTTGGATCTCCTTGCAGTCCAAGGGACTCTCAAGAGTCTTCTCCAACACCACAGTTCTCTGCATATAAGTTAAATAAGCAAGGTGACAATATACAGCCTTGACGTACTCCTTTTCCTATTTGGAACCAGTCCATTTTTCTGTGTCCAGGTCTAACTGTTGCTTCTTGACCTGCATACAGATATCTCAGGAGGCAGGTCAAGTCGTCTGGTATTCCCATCTCTTTCAGAATTTTCCACAGTTTGTTGTGATCCACACAGTCAAAGGCTTTGGCATAGTCAATAAAGCAGAAGTAGGTGTTTTTCTGGAATTCTCTTGCTTTTTCTATGATCCAACGGATGTTGGCAATTTGATCTCTGGTTGCTCCGCCTTCTCTAAATCCAGCTTGAACATCTGGAAGTTCACGGTTCACATACTGTTAAAGCCTGGCTTGGAGAATTTTGAGCATTACTTTACTAGCGTGTAAGATGAGTGCAATTGTGTGGTAGTTTGAACATTCTTTGGCATTGCCCTTCTTTGGGATTGGAATGAAAACTGACTTATTCCAGTCCTGTGGCTACTGCTGTGTTTTCCAGATTTGCTGGCATATTGAGTGCAGCACTTCCACAGCATCATCTTTTAGGCTTTGAAATAGTTCAACTGGAATGCCATCACCTCCACGAGCTTTGTTCATAGTGATGCTTCCTAAGGCCCACTTGACTTCACACTCCAGGATGTATGGCTCTAGGTGAGTGATCAAACCATTGTGGTTATCTGGGTCTTGAAGACTTTTTTTTTTAATAGCTCTTTTGTGTATTCTTGACACCTCTTCTTAATATCTTCTGCTTCTGTTAGGTCCATACCATTTCTGTCCTTTATTGTGCCCATCTTTGCATGAAAGGCTCCCTTGACATCTCTAATTTTCTTGAAGAGATCTCTAGTCTTTTCCATTCTATTTCTTTGCATTGATCACTGAAGAAGGCTTTTTTCTCTCTCCTTGCTATTCTGTGGAACTCTGCATTCAGGCGGGTATATCTTTCCTTTTCTCCTTTGCCTTTAGTTTCTTTTCTTTTCTCAGCTACTTGTAAGGTCTCCTTAGACAACCATTTGCCTGTTTGCATTTCTTTTTCTTGGAGATGTTCTAGGTCACTGCCTCCTGTGTAATACCATGAACCTCTGTCTGTAGGTCTTCGGGCACTCTATCAGATCAAATTGCTTGAATCTATTTGTCACTTCCACTGTATAATCATAAGGGATTTGATTTAGGTCATACCTGAATGGTCTAGTGGTTTTCCCCACTTTCTTCAAAAAGGAGATAAATGGATAGATAAGGAGAAAAATAGAAAGTAGAGAAAGGAAAGGACAGAAGAGAAAGCCAAGCAAGGAAAGATGCAGCAGTGGGTTCAGTTCAGTTGCTCAGTCGTGTCCAACTCCTTGCGACCACATGAATTGCAGCACGCCAGGCCTCCTTGTCCATCACCAACTCCCAGAATTTACTCAAACTCATGTCCATCCAACCATCTCATCCTCTGTCATCCCCTTCTCTTCCTGTCTTCAATCCTTCCCAGCATCAGTCTTCTCAAATGAGTCAGCTCTTCGCATCAGGTGGCCAAAGTATTGGAGCCTCAACTTCAGCATCAGTCCTTCCAATGAATATTCAGGACTGATTTCTTTTAGGATGGACTGATTGGATCTCCTTGCAGTCCAAGGGACTCTCAAGAGTCTTCTCCAACACCACAGTTCAAAAGCATTAATTCTTCAGCCCTCAACTTTCTTTACAGTCCAACTCTCATATCCATACATGACTACTGGAAAAACCATAGCCTTGACTAGATGGTGGGTAGATGGGATCTAATTGCTTAAGATTAGAACTTACTGAGCACATTTATATGTGGAGGCAAAAATAACCCAATTGGGAGAGCTTTGGGACACTGGAAGGAGAAACCACGGTGAGAGGGTAGAAGGGCTCAGAAACTAGCGAAAGGATGAATCTTATATCGATAATACAATGAAAATTAAGTGTTTGTAAGACTGGCAGAATATCATTGATAAGCCACAGATAATCTGTAAAGGGTGATTTTTAATTATTTTATAATACTAGTTTCTTACTGATTTAATCACACAGTTATGAGAAATAGCTAATATTTATCAATATACCTGATTTTAAATTCCTGATGAAATTCTTAACAACTCAGTTGTCACTTGTTCTTATTCCATCAGAATTTTAATTTTTAGAAAAACTTTCTACTTTATCTATAAAATATATTACCTTTGAAAGTGAGACAGGAATAAAACCAGGAATAAAGAAGAAGTATGCTTAATTTTCACATAAAATAAATGTCTGAATCTTAAACCCTCTTAAAAGAAATTGTTCTGCTGTGCAGTTTCAAAACTAACAGAGGGCAACAGAAGAAACTAGGAAATTAGGTTCATTGTTTGTTACAAAAAAAAATTCCAGTCTAAGTCTTCCTCTATTTTAGTGCATGTCCTCTGAGGAATGTAAACTTCTCCCCACCTCCAGAAAAAAAAAAAAAAAAGAAACTTAACAGTTACTAAACTCTACTCCAGCATTGTGCTAAGGTAGCCAAATTTCTTGTTTACTGAAACTGAACTGTCCTAACATTTGTCCTGTATGTTCCTACCTAGAGGACAAGGCTGTACTGATTTCTTTGTGCTTTATAAAATCTTATTTTGGCCTCACCCGTAACCCAAGGAAAAGAAATCTGAATTTTACCTAATTTCAATCTTAGTTAAGGACTGGCAAAAAATACAAATTTGTTTTACACTTCAAGAACTAGGTGCCTAACTAAGCCCTAACATAGGATTCTTCATCTCTTTCATAGGGTATTTTCTCAGGGCCTCAGAGATCTCCGATTTGTAAGAAAACAGTGAGACTCACGAAGTCAGTGACTTGACCTCCTGCCACTAGTTATCAACAAAGTTAGAGCTAGATCTCAGGTGTTCTGAGTCTAAGCACACTTTATTTCCCACTGCTTGTGGGTGCCCTTTTAAAGTACTTGTAAATATATGTGGCTAAAACATTGTGTTTCCAAGGGACAGTGTATCCCAGCTGATTCTTCTGAAATAAATTCTGAATTTCACTTTTTCTTCATTTCAATCTTAGCTACTTTCACTAATCCAGAAGATGGCATCCTGTTAGTTGATAACCAGAGCCCACGCTCCCATTTTGCTTTAGGGTCTTTTTATTGCTCCTTAATGTCTCCTGCAGTGAGCATGGACTCTATGAATGAAGGGGAGTCTGCCTTGGTCTGCTAAATTTACAGAGCTAGTAAATCTAAAAGAAAACTTTTAGAAACAAATGGCTTATTAGTATTTGCGGCTGGTTTTTGTTTTGTGTGTAGATTACCGTCACATGAGCAATTAAGAGTTCTGTGTGGGCATCGTCACCCACTCCACCAGCACCCAGAGCACACACCTCTTCCACCACCCTCAGGATTTCTCAGGCCTAATACATCTTGTCCCAGAGCTGTGTCCACCCTCACAGCTCCCCAGGGGCAGCCTGCCTCTGCTTTGGACACTTGCCTCCACCAAAGCACCCTGCCAGTAGGGGCCCTCCTGGGTACCTTGTCAATCCCACTCCCGCCCCACCCCCAGAAACACACACAGCTGAAGGGCAGGGGCTTTTACACTCTAGAATCTCTCTTTCCCAGTGGGAGCCATGGAATACACTTTTCCACCTTCTGCTCCACACCCATTTTATAGCCCTGAACATAGTCTCTCCTGGACTCAGGCAAATGCCTTTTTCCTTAAGCCCCAAAAACACAGTTTTTTGGGTCTTTAAGTCCCAATTGCTTCTAATTCTGGTTTCTTTACAGAGTTGAAGTTAGGTTGCTATGGTTCTCCTAAAGAGGAGAATGAAGGGGAAAAAATAGGGGATGTAATGCTTACAGGCTTCCCAGGCGGCACTAGTGGTAAAGAACCCGCCTGCCAATGAGGAGACCTAAGAAATGTGGGCTTGATCGCTGGGTTCAGAAGATCCCCTGAAGGAGGGCATGGTAACCCACTCCAGTGTTCTTGCCTGCAGAATCTCATGGACAAAGGAGCCTGGAGGGCTACAGTCCACAGGGTCGAAACGAGCTGGACACAACTGAAGTGACTTAGCACACATGCACACACACATGCTTATAAAAGCCTGACACACACGGTTCATCACAGAGACGCGGCACTGGCGAGATCTGACACAACCAAAAACCGTCCTTCGCTTACATTTCTCATCATATGGAGGGAAAAATAGAGACTTTGACAACGCTTCTTTAAAATTTCCTTTCAATCTTCTTATATGCATTAAGGCTTCCCTAGTCTGCTCTCCTCAAACTTCTTGGGCAAAACTTCTCTGCCTAGCCCAGACTTTAAAAGTTCAAACCTTCCCATCTTCAGTTTGGGTAACACTCATCTTAACCTTAAAGTCCCTTCCCTCTACTTCCTGTCCTTTGGCACCAACTCTGCGCTCCTCCTCCACATCTTCCCCCTCAACAACAGAAACACTGCCGAAAGCTTTCCAGGAGTGAAAGTACCTTAGGATACGCAGGATCTCCCTGAGGGCTGTGGTTCTCAAAGTGTTGTCCTTGGGACGGCATCAACAAGCACCGAACTTGAGGGAGCCAGAAACGCTCAGATCCCACCGAGACCTACTTAAAAACTCTGGGGGTTAAGGCCCAGTGAGTGAGTTTCACGAACCCTCCAGGTGTTTCTAATGTGAGCTAAGCGTTCAGGGTCTAATAGCAACCATAGTCAGGTGGCTGTCATTCAACATAGTGAGTGTAGATCAGAACTCCAGGGGAGCGTTCAAGTCCAACCCCCAGAGAGCAGTTTCAATTGGACTACGATGTGGTTCAGAGTTTCTAGGCCGTTTTACTGTTTGGCCAGGATGCTGTAACACTGCAGCATCCTCAAATAAGAACCAACTAGGGAAACAATTTTTTTTTAATACTTTGGAGAGTTTCTGGGGTGGGGGAGAAAAGGGTTGGTGGTGGTTTCCTGGTTTACGTTCAAAATACTTAGCTGTCTTTATAACCTCAACTCTAAAGTAGTTGCTGAGTATGGAGCAAGACTGCATGTCCAATTTTTAAAATTTTACTTCAATAAAAAAAACATAAACGATCGTTAGAGTTTCTGAGCCCATGTGGTAGAACTGCTTTAAATAAGCAGAACTATTCTGAGCATCATGGGCACCTACACTGGCAACAGAGCACTTGCGGTTCCTTGATGGCTGGCTGGGTGCCCTCCCCCTTAACAAATTTAGCAACCCTTCAGGTCGGTGCCCTGGGCAGCTGGCCTTCTCCCTCCCTCTTCTCAGCCCCCTGATCCTTTGGAACACAACTACAATTCTGCTAATGTCTTCAGACAAAGGCATCATTTTATTCAGCTTTTATTAATAGCAGCAAGTGTTAGAGACTTTGTAGACTGAACCCCGTGGGGGAAAAAGTTAGAGACTGGGTGTGGATTTAAGCATTATGCCACCTCATCAGGCCATTTTTCCACTTTCTTTTCATAAGGACCAAAATAGACAATGGAAAAAAATGCCAATTGCGATTTTCCAAATGGGAATGAGACATTGCTTTGGGAGTTCACTAGTGAAGTTTATGTTTCGATAAAATAACACAATTGCACAAATCCTACCTTTTCTGGTTTCATCTGCCTCTATTGCTGTCAACTGATTTGACATGGGGTCCTTTTTCCTTCAATTTAAGTAATCACCTGGCATTGTAGTTAGTAGTAGTATAACCTTTTTGTTGCAAGGAACATAAAACTTGACCAACATATTCAGTTTTAGTATTTTCATTTTGGTTGCATGAATTATCTTGATTAGAATATCAGTTACAACACATCCCAAAATCCTGTGTGTTATCTGGTTACCCCACAAAAAATGATCGAGCTGCAGTTCAGGGAGAATTACTAAAAGCACATGTCACTTACAGGGAACTTGACTGCCAGCCTCACTCTGTGCCCGATGACAATAAAACATTTACAATATCTATTTTGTGCGTGCAGTAGAGGCTCAATGAGCATAAAGGAAACACATAAGAGGAGCACTGTGGTTATCCTCCGAGGAAAAGCACATCTGTTCTTTTGCTCACAATATTCTAAACAGTGCTGGGAATGGATACTCACTGCAAAAACTACCTGCTGAGAATTCCATAAAGTCTTGGACCTTGTCTTTCAAATCATTTGCAAAACTCCGGGAAAACAAAAGTTGGAAGAAACGCTGTAGGGAGATAGAACTTGAATTCTGAGCTCACCCTCCTGACCAGACAGATTATACTGCCCTATCGTTACGACCTCCTCCAAAGATAACCAGTGTATTAAGATCCCCAAGGATGTTTATCACCAAAACACATGTAGTATGAGAATGAATTTCTTGGCATAAGTTGTAAAAGTGAAAGGTGAAAGGTGCTGGGCTTTCAGATCCCCCCTTTTTTCACTATTTTCTGGGTACTTTACAATTTTTGATGCTTTAAATGTATCTTTTTTTCCCTCTGTGTCTTTCTCAAATCATATCCAGACTGCCAACTATACTTTCTAAATCAGTTGTTGTCATTCAGTTGCTAAGTCGTATCAGACTCTTAAAGACCCCAGGGACTGCAGCATGCCAGGCCTCCCTGTCCTTCGCTACCTCCTGGAGTTTACTCAAACTCATGTTTTCAATCAATACATTTGGCTTAATACAAATGGGAACAGAAAAAAGATATTTTGATGTTCTAGCATTTCTTTAACCTCAGATTTTTTTATTTTTTTTAGGCAATTATAATCATCTATGGTAACTTTGAGTCCTGCTTTACTCATTTAAATTATATCACAAGAATTTACTGCATTATTAAACACTCTTGCAAAAATGTTTGAATAATTGGTAGTATTCTCTCAGGCAAGTAAATCTTTTAACCAATCCTCTGTCATGTGACAGACATAAAGCTAAATTAAAGTTACCATAACTCTTACCTTAGCTCTAGACATCTAGAAACTAATCAGCAGGTACTGGTCTCAGAGTTGGTACCTAAAAGGGTATTGCAATCAGTAAATTATATAGCCTGTCACACTTGATCAATTTTTACCATATTAACAGTGATTACACGTTTCTCGTCTTTCACTGGGAAATCAAATAATTGACCACAGCTGGCAGCATTTTATTTTACATGGAACACCGCAGCTGGAGGAATGCCAGCCTGGCCTTGAACAGGGCTTTAATTGATGCAAACATTTCGGGGCAGTGTCTTGTGTTGGCTGAATTTTTTTTCTTTGCTAACCTTCTACATTGGTTTCTGAATATTTTCAAAAGTACACACTAGAGTTACACAGCCTTCACCGAGGCCTAAGGAGAACCCAGGAGCCCAACAAGCTTTACCCCCAAAATGCAAAACAGCCCTCTGACCATGCCAGATATATCATGCTGCTGCTGCTAAGTTGCTTCAGTCGTGTCCGACTCTGTGAGACCCCATAGAAGGCAGCCCACCAGGCTCTGCTGTCCCTGGGATTTTCCAGGCAAGAACATTGGAGTGGGTTGCCATTTCCTTCTCCAATGCATGAAAGTGAAAAGTGAAAGTGAAGTCACTCAGTCGAGTCCGACTCTTAGCGACCCCATGGACTGCAGCCTACCAGGCTCCTCCATCCATGGGATTTTCCAGGCAAGAGTACTGGAGTGGGGTGCCTTTGCCTTCTCCGAGATATGTCATGCTGCTGCTGCTGCTGCTGCTGCTAAGTCGCTTCAGTCGTGTCCAACTCTGTGCGACCCCATGGACTGCAGCCTACCAGGCTCCTCTGTCCATGGGATTTTTTAGGCAAAAGTACTGGAGTGGGGTGCCATTGCCTTCTCCGAGATATGTCATAGGTACTTCTAAACAGCAGTGTTTGGAAACTCATGGGATTCCTTCAGGTTTTACAGCTGCTTCCTGTCGGTAAGTAAGAATAGTAACTTCAGAGGATATATTCTGGATACCAGTAATTCTTGCCACAGGATTTTTATAAGCAAGAATGAAATAAAAACTTTTCCTACCATTTAGGTTTATAAACTCTTCCTAATATGCACCATGTTTTACCTGAAACAATTCATTAAACAAAGAAAGGTTCTATGAGTGAGATGGTGAGAGAGAGAGATGCAGATTATCAGTATCATATTTATTCATTCGTCAGAATATTAATATGTAGTTGCAGCCATTTTGTTATCAGAAAGAAATACCAAATTTATTCTGCCCACATAATCCACAGAATTTGGATCAACATGTTATATAATTTAGACTTTAATTTTCCTAAAGTTGATTTGAAGGAGGAAACAGAACAGGCTCCATCTTTTAGCAGGACTCCATCTTGGGCTGGACTTAGGTGGACTTTGAGCTAGATGCCCAGTATCTATGGAAACGACATACCAACTGGAAAACCAGCCCCCCCCTGGGTGGAAGAGCCCCAGGGCTCATACCTACACTCTATGTTGCCTAAAAGAATACTCTAATTATCTGTGTAACCAAATAGAATCATAAATTCTATTATGCTTATTGGGGGTATGACCACAGGCCTATTGATAATTGTCCCCTGTTAACTACCTAGGCTTAAAGCATATGAATCACGGGTTAACTTTGATTGTATCTTTCTTTTCCTTTGTTCAGACTAGTTTCAGGGAATTTGGGGAGGTGGGTTTGGGCACGTACACTTAGGGTATATAGGTTTTCAGAAAAACTGGTCAGGGTTCTTGGCTAAGAAGAGACTCTGCCTTGGGCCCGCGGGTACAATAAACTGCACTCCACTCTGCGTTGTCCTTCTGAGTGAGTTTGTTTCCCAGAAGGCGTGGCTACAACAGATTGACTGGACACTGTAAGAAAAAAACAGATCATAGGAAACATTCTCCAGGACATATCCTTGATTTACTAAAAATAGAGGCAGAAGCAAAGAACCCAATCTTATTACAGCTGTTTTTTACTTCACAGAACAAAGAATGCTGGTGTCTACAGTAAAGGCACAGTTGAGGAAACAAAAATAACCCTTAAAAAATTAAATTACTATAATATATCATCCTCGAATCTTTAAAACATAATTAAGGATAAGTTTGAACGAGCCGATGAAACTATTTTTACTTCTAATAAATAGCTATACACACACATTTACACTCCCACAGACTCTAGCCTTGTATGTTAATTTTAAAACTTTGATAAGTCAGCATTTTAAAGCTTGTATATACTTTCATTGTGTGTACATTAACATAACAATGATTGTAAAATATTTACTTTTAATTTTTTTTTTTTTACTTTTAATTTTAAATGTAGGGTTAAAATGTTTTTTCATGGGGTAACAATTTTGCAGCATGTCTACTTTTAGCAGCTTTCAAGTTTTTACTTCAGTATATTCAAAATCTTACATTTAAGAAAATTGTTGACTGGTATCTTTAAATATTTCTCCAGGTCCTGTGGGCCAGTTTTCACGGCCTCTCCTGGGTTAACAAGGTTGTGTGGTTATCTCTCACTGTAACACACACTCTACCCCCAGGGAACAGCTTTAGAGGTCAAATATAAGTCTTATAGGTGTTCTAGTCCAGGGATTATATTGATAACACCTCAAACCAAGATGCCTTAGGAGTTTAGAACAGTTTATAAATAACTTTCAGTGATAACATACATGTCAAAATTGTAACTGGTGAGTAACAAGAGAATGACTTCACAAGATTTTAGAAACTAGTAACTTAAATTTGGAGAAGGAAATGGCAACCCACTCCAATGTTCTTGCCTGGAGAATCCCAGGGATGGGGGAGCCCGTTGGGTTGCCGTCTCTGGGGTAGCACAGAGTCGGACACGACTGAAGCGACTTAGCAGCAGCAGCAGCAGCAGCAACTTAAATTTACATAACCATGGCACATCTACTTGCCAACAAATGTAAAGTTTATTTTATTTTATTTTTATCTCAGCCTAGGAGTCTGCAGTCCCTGCTTCCACTGGTGTCAAATGGAGCTGTTGTGTTCATAAAGTGTCTTTTGTATCATCACGTGTGGGAACTTAGTAACCTTTTCACCAACACAATTAGAAATAACAAAGAAGCACGCATTCATTCAGTATAAATTCTGAGCATTAATAGTTGGCCCAGGTCTGGTAGAGTTATTAGACTGGTTCATATCTGGTTCACTGTGTTTCCATCTTGGTAAAATAAGCATTCAGCGAGGGTTCCCATGCTTGAGGCTAGACACCAGTTTATGGGGCAAAAGGCAACGGGACAATTTAACTTTTAGTTCAGTGTTTTCCCATTAATTGGGCCACACATTCTTACAAGCACCATTGCACACAGTTTGGTTCTGAGAAGATTTGCAGGCGTTTTGTGCGTCTTTTGTTAGTTCCAACATACAGTTTATCCTTGACTTAGCAGCCTACAGTTACACAAGAGTTTTCTTAATTGCTTTTCATGCACAGTTGGGAGAAACAGCAGGCAGCCTCTAAGTGAAAGTTTTGTGGCCCTGAAATGGCAGCTTGAAGTGCCTCTTTTCCTGTGTTTATTATTGACAATTCAATTAGCATGCCAAAGCAGCTGCAGCCTGCAGAAGGCAGGGTCAACTGAACTGCACAACGACTAATTTTATTAATACACAAAACAGAGGGGCAAACCTGGCTGCCGTGTATTTTTGTCATGTACTTACTGAAGAACACAACAGACAGGGGCAAGTCTAGCCAGTTTTCCCAAATTTTAATCTATGGAAAGTCACATATTTAAGCTCATTTTTCCCCATTAGTGGCTGATTAAAGTCATCCATTTTCTTACTCTTCAAGCTTTAACAAAAACCATACCATACTTGGCAACAATGAGATAAAGACCTCATATTCACTCAGGGTTTTCTTTTAATAAAAAGTGATTTTTTTTTTTTTTTTTAACCAAAGGCAAACAGAGTAAGTATCATATAAGGGCTTCCCAGGTGGCTCAGTGGTAAGGAATCTGCTTTCAATGCAGGAGAAGTGGGAGACATGGGTTCAATTCCTGGGTAAGGAAGATCTTCTGGAGAAGGAAATGGCAACCCACTCCAGTTTTCTTCCCTGCAAAATCCTATGGACAGAGGAGCCTGGGGGACTACAGTCCTTGGGGTTGCAAAAGAGTCGGACATGACTTAGCGACAAAACTAGGGTATTTTATGAACAACACATCCAGCGATGACATTTTGGGGCATCCAGTGAAAGTGAAAGTTGCTCAGTTGTGTTCTACTCTTTTCGACCCCATGGACTGTAGCCTGCCAGACTCCTCTGTCCATGGAATTCTCCAGGCCAGAATATTGGAGTGGGTAGCCATCCCCTTCTCCAAGGGATCTTCCCAAACCAGGGACTGAACCCAGGTCTCCCGCATTGCAAGTGGATTCTTTATCATCTGAGCCACCAGGGAAGCCCAAGAATACAGGAGTGGGTGGCCTATCCCTTCTCCAGTAGATCTTGCCAACCCAGGGGTAGCCAGAAGCATGCTGAATTGTTTGCTTGTAGTGGTAGTCCAGTGTAGCTGGTGAAACAACCCAAACAGTGCCAACAGCTACATGTAGGCAGGTCAGCTGAGAGGACTCCAGGCGCAGAGTGGGAGATGCTCCTGGGTGCAGTCTGGCTCTGGGAGTGCATCTGGGGCAGTTTCCAGATGCTTCATGTTCTACTGGTGCAGCCACTCCCCAGAAGCCATGTAACACTGGTTCCCCGGGATGCCTGGTAGGGCTCGGAGGTGACGGCTGCATCTCCAGGAGTCGGTGCTGAGATTGGCTCCAGCAGCAGGAATGACCCTCAGGTCCTTGACATGTCACAGCCAGAAGGTGGGAAGGGTTACTTTTCAGAGTTCACACATGCTGGCATCGGCTCTCCACATACTAACACTCATGTTTTTCAAGCTAACACTTTGGTTATCTTATTTTTTGACTGTGGTGCACAGCTTGTAGTATCTTTACTCCCCAACCAGGGATTAAACCTGTGCCCCCTGCAATGGAAGTTTGGAGTCCTACCCGTAGGACTGCCAGGGAATTCCTGCTAACACTTAATTCTGATGCCTTAGTTTGACTTTGGACATAACTCTTGGCTGATGGCTAACAGAGAGTCTGAGCTGGAGGCAGAGACCTCACAAGGAAACAGCATAGGCTGTTCTACTTGCTGTTTACATACCAAAAATTCTGCAATGGGCAGAATTTCAGACTACATTACTTTTCTTTCCAGCACCATCAGCAAGGTCTCCCGAATCATTCCATTCTAATTCTTGCATCGCTTTGCCTCTTTTCCTACCTTTATCGGAAATGTTTTTATCATACCTACTTTGCACTTCTTCAGGGTTTAACACTGCAATGTAAGCAATCCCAAAAGTATTCATTTCACCCCTACTGGTCTTACGTTGTCTTTCCTGTCAGGCTCATTTGTCTTCTGCTACCTTCTCATGCCTTCCTTCCCCCCGCCCCTCCCGCCCCCCGCCAGATTAGACTTCTTGTCAAATTAGGCTTCTCTGAAGCCTAGACACTAGGCTTCAATATAAGTATTTCAGAAACTGTGTGTGTGAGGATAGTGAAGGGCAGAAGTCCCATAATGACAAGATATAAAAACTCCTAGATCACCAACTCTCATCAAAAAACAGAGAAGAATCTAAAGAAAGGGGCTCTGAAATAAGATAGAAACTCATTTATACAGAATCCGTCTTGGAAGATTTCATATAGAGTTGAATGCTACGTTGACTGCCACTCTTCACATTACATAGTTAGAGATGTCAGTCCTTTAGAAACTTATTTTGCAGCCTAATGATCTCCTTCCTGAATTCCAAGGTTATTTCAATACCTCTATTTTCTAAAAGCCTAATTAATGAATATGAGAATAATTATAATTTAAGAATTATATGACTATTTAAGAATAATATGACTTTCATTGCATTTGCAACTACCCAGTTATGTTTATTGCTTTATATTCCCTAAGGAAAGGGTAAGAATTTTCTTAAGGCCAGCATAGCAACTACTCTCTGCTTACAGTGTTTTCTCTTCCCAGCTCTTTGGAATTGTCTCTCATGCTGTATATACCACACACAAATATGGATTTTTTAGGATCCTAAACCCTCAGATTGTGTTTAATTACAGTTAACCTTAGAATTTTCAGTTATACTTGGAAGAAATTAGAGAACCAGATTAGCCAATACTTCTCTTCACTGCTTTTTTTTTTTTTTTTTTTGCAAAAATGTGTTTCTAACTCTAGGAAAACATCTCCTAATGAAACCTCCTAAAGTGAAGGTCTTAAGCCACAGGCAAACACAATGTTGGCCACATTTCATGTGAGCTCTCAAAGGCTGGTCTGTTCATTGATTGGAATGATTCAGTAGCGGTCATGTAATTGTTTCCCACAGGCCACTAAGAAATGTAAACGAACTCCGATAACAAAGTTAAAGTCTGATTTATGAAGATGGTATGCATGTTTCACATACCTAATTCATTCCTGGGCACTCGAGTGGGATTAAGTAATGCAGAATCATGTCTAACTCCGTAATCCTGCTCTTACATCACCTTCAAAGAGATGTCAGCTTTGCCATATTCACATATATAAAGCCCTAGCCATTATATTAATAAGTGCCTTCCTAGATATTCCTAACACAACTTGGGATTATTGCAACCTTCTGGCAATATTTCTGCCCCACCTCCAATATCTATTAGGTCATCTCTTCTCTTTTATCTTCCCAGCTCCCTACAATCCAACCCATCAGCTATGATTTCAAAATCTGATACGTATCCTAAATCTTTCCACTTCCCTCCATAACCACTACAATCACCAGTCTAATCTAAACCACCGTCTCACCTGGAATATTGGCACAGTCTCCTTTCTTTAATCATGCTCCCAACCTTATATCAATTCTGAGAAATCTTTTACAAATATAAATCTGATTGTGTCATTTGCCTGCCCAGAACACTCCAGTGGTTTTCCGTATCACTTTGACATAAACCAGACTCCCTCCTGTGACCCCCATGACCCCCCAGGGTTTGCCCCTGTTACTTTCTCCAAATTTGCCTCCTCCCACTCTCTGCATTCTCCATTCTCCTCCCTCCACACTTCCTCCAAGTGGTTGGGCAATTTCCAGCTTCAAGATTTTAAAATGGCCCTTCAACCCAGCAGAACCACTACCCTCACATCAAGCACAGCAGTCTCCTTATCCTAATGGAATCAACCAAAATGTCTGTTCTTCAGAGAAACCTTCCCTAAGCACCAGGCATGAATTCAGATGTTGCAAGCTCTGAAGCTTATGTAATTTGGGAGAAATTTTTTTAAGGAAAAATTGTAAATCTTAAATTTGTAAATCTTATTAAAAAACACATGATCACAGGGCTCCATGGCTGGAACAAGTGAAGGACTCTAAATTAAGATCATTACCTTCACCATGATTCTTACTCCATGACTACCCTTGTTAAGTGTGGCCTGTATCAGCGAATCCTCTTTACCCTTCTTACCACTTCTCACAATTTGTCAGGTGTCTTGTGTGCCTCCAGCATCAGACTGCGCATTCCAGCAGGGTGGGTACCTTGCAAAAACTACTACCGCAAACGTTGCATCAACGTGCCATTGAATGAATGGGTGACAAAATGTCCTTTAACAATTAACAATGCTAGCTAAATGTAGGAGAAGGCAATGGCAACACACTCCAGTACTCTTGTCTGGAAAATCCCATGGATGGAGGAGCCTGGTGGGTTGCCATCTATGGGGTCGCTAGAGTCGGACACGACTGAGCGACTTCACTTTCACTTTTCACTTTCATGCATTGGAGAAGGAAATGGCAACACACTCCAGTGTTCTTGCCTGGAGAATCCCAGGGACGGGGAAGCCTGATGGGCTGCCGTCTATGGGGTCGCACAGAGTTGGACACGACTGAAGCGACTTAGCAGCAGCAGCAAATGTAAAGAACTAATTTAAATCTGCACTTGATCAAAGCAGGCTTGTTTTCTGTCCCTCTCTCCCATGATAAGAAGAACCTTACAATATGTTATAATTCCTGGTGTGGAGGAAACAATTGCTATATCCTCTCTATCTACTTCAAGCCTCAATAATTTTTTTTTTTGTTTAATATTCTTTTTTAATTTATTTATTGAAGGATAATTGTTTTACAGAATTTTGTTGTTTTCTGTCAAACCTCAACATGAATCAGCCATAGGTGTATATATATATATATCTCCTCCTTTTGAACCTCCCTCCCATCTTCTGCCCCATCCCAACCCTCTAGATTGCCTCAGAGCTCCTGTTTGAGTTTCCTGAGCCATACAGCAAATTCCCGTTGGCTATCTATTTTACATACGGTAATGTAAGTTTCCATGTTACTCTTTCCGTACATCTCACCCTCTCCTCCCCTCTCCCCATGTCCATAAGTCTATTATTTATGTCTGTTTCTCCATTGCTGACCTGTAAATAAATTCTTCGGTACCATTTTTCTAGATTCCATATATATGCACCAGAATACGATATTTAGCTTTCTCTTTCTGACTCACTTCACTCTGTATAATAGGTTCTAAGTTCATCCACCTCATCAGAACTGACTTAAACACGTTCCTTTTTATGGCTGAGTAATATTCCATCGTGTATATGTACCACAACTTTATCTATTCATCTGTTAATGGACATCTAGGTTGCTTCCATGTTCTAGCTGTTATAAATGGTGTTGTAATGAACAATGGGATATATGTGTCTTTTTCAACCCTGGTTTCTGCAGATACATGCCTAGGAGTGGTATTGCTGGATCATATGGTGGTTTTATTCCTAGTTTTTAAAGGAATTTCCGTCTTAAAAAACCATCTTCCATATGGCTGTATCAATTTACATTCCCACCAACAGTGCAAGAGTGTTCCCTTTTCTCCACATCCTCTCCAGCATTTATTGTTTGTAGACTTTTTGATGCTAGCCATTCTGACCAGTGTAAGGTGATACCTCATTGTAGTTTTGATTTGCATTTTTCTAATAATGAGTGATTTTGAGCATCTTTTCATGTGTTTGTTAGCCATCTGTATGTCTTTTTTGGAGAAATGTCTGTTTAGGTCTTTTTCCCACTTTTTAATTGAGTGTTTGTTTTTCTGGCATTGATCTGTATGAGCTGTTTATATATTTTGGAAATTAATTCTTTTCCAGTTGTTTGATTTGCTATTATTTGCTCCCATTCTGAGGGTTGTCTTTTCACCTTGCGTATAGTTTCCTTTGCTGTGCAAAAGCTTTTAAATTTAATCAGGTCCCACTTGTTTACTTTTGCTTTTATTTCCATTACTCTAGGAGGTGGGTCATAGATGATCTTGCTTTGATTTATGTCATCGAGTGTTCTGCCTATGTTTTCCTCTAAGAGTTTTACAGCTTCTGGTCTTACATTTAGGTCTTTAATCCATTTTGAGTTTATTTTTGTGAACAGTGTTAGGAAGTTTCTAATTTCATTCTTTTACTGTCCAGTTTTTCCAGCTGTATATTGTCACCCTGCTTATTTAACTTATATGCAGAGTACATCATGAGAAACTCTGGGCTGGAAGAAGCACAAGCTGGAATCAAGATTGCCGGGAGAAATATCAATAACCTCAGATATGCAGATGACACCAGCCTTATGACAGAAAGTGAAGAGGAACTAACAAGCCTCTTGATGAAAGTGAAACAGGAGAGTGAAAAAGTTGGCTTAAAGCTCAACATTCAGAAAAGGAAGATCATGGCATCTGGTCCCATCACTTCATGACAAATAGATGGGGAAACAGTGGAAACAGTGTCAGACTTTATTTTTTGGGTTCCAAAATCACTGCCGATGGTGACTGCAGCCATGAAATTAAAAGACTCTTACTGCTTGGAAGGAAGGTTATGACCAACCTAGATAGCACATTCAAAAGCAGAGACATTACTTTGCCAACAAAGGTCCGTCTAGTCAAAGCTATGGTTTTTCCAGTGGTCATGTATGGATGTGAGAGTTGGGCTGTGAAGAAACCTGAGTGCCAAAGAATTGATGCCTTTGAACTGTGGTGTTGGAGAAGACTCTTGAGAGTCCCTTGGACTGCAAGGAGATCCAACAAATCTATTCTAAAGGAGATCAGTCCTGGGTGTTCTTTGGAAGGAATGGTGCTAAAGCTGAAACTCCAGTACTTTGGCCACCTCATTCGAAGAGTTGACTCATTGGAAAAGACTCTGATGCTGGGAGGGATTGGGGGCAGGAGGAGAAGGGGACAACAGAGGATGAGATGGCTGGATGACGTCACTGATTCGATGGATGTGAGTTTGAGTGAAGTCCAGGAGTTGGTGATAGACAGGGAGGCCTGGCGTGCTGCAATTAATGGGGTCGCAAAGAGTCAGAGACGACTCAGTGACTGAACTGAACTGAACTGACCTTTCCAAACACCACTTATTGAAGAGGCTGTCTTTGCCCCATTGTATGTTCTTGCCTCCTTTGTCAAAAGTAAGGTACCCATAGGTGCATGCATTTATTTCTGGGTTTTCTATCTTGTTCCACTGGTCTATATTTTTGTTTTTGTGCCTGTACCATACTGTCTTGATGACTGTAGCTTTGTACTATAATCTGAAGTCAGTAAGGTTGATTCCTCCAGCTCCATTCTTCTTTCATAAGACTGCTTTGGCTATTCCGGGTCTTTTGTGTTTCCATATGAATCGTGAAATTTTTTATTCAAGTTCTGTGAAAAACGCCATTGGTAATTTGATAGGGACTGTATTGAATCTGTAGATTGCATTTGGTAGTATAGTCATTTCCACAATATTGATTCCTCCTACTCAGGAACATGGAATATCTCTCTATCTCTTTATGTTGTCTTTGATTTCTTTCATTATTGTCATAATTTTCTGTGTACAGTTCTTTTGTCTCCTTAGTTAAGTTTATTCCTAGATATTTAATTCTTTTTCTTGCACTGGTGAATTGGGATTGATTCATTAATTTCTCTTTCTGATATTTCATTGTTAGTATATAAAAATACAAGTGATTTCTATGTATTGATTTTGTATCCTGCAACTTTGCTAAATTCACGGATTAGCCCTAGTAGTTTTCTGATACTACCTTTAGGGTTTTCTATGTACAGGGTCATGTCATCTGTGAACAATGAGAGCTTTACTTCTTTTCCAATCTGGACTCCTTTTATTTCTTTTTCTTCTCTGATTGCTGTAGCTAGGACTTCCAGAACTATGTTGAATAATAGTGGTGAAAGTGGATACCCTTGTCTTGTTCCTGATCTTAATCTTTCAATTTTTCACCATTGAGAATAATGTTTGCTGTAGGCTCATCATATATGGCCTTTACTATGTTGTGGTAGGTTCCTTCTATGCCCATTTTTTGAAGCGTTTTAATCATAAACGGCTGCTAAATTTTGCCAAAGACTTTTTCTGCATCCACTGAGATCATATGGTTTTTATCTTTCAATTTGTTAATATGGTGTATCACATTGATTTATTTGCATATATCGAAGAATCCCTACATTCCTAGAATAAACCCAAACTTGATCATAGTGTATGAGCTTTTTGATGTGTTGCTGAATTCTGTTTGCTAAAATTTTGTTGAGGAGTTTTGTATCTATGTTCCTTAGTGATATTGGCCTGTGGTTTACCTTTTTTGTGTCATCTTTGTCCAGTTTTGGTATCAGGGTGATGGTGGCCTTGTAGAATGAGTTTGGAAGTGTTCCTTCCTCTGCAATTTTTTGAAAGAATTTTAGAAGGATAGGCATTAGCTCTTCTCTAAATATTTGATAGAATTCTCCTGTGAAGCCATCTGGTCCTGGGCTTTTGTTTTTTGGGGAGATTTTTTATCACAACTTCAATTTCAGTGCTTGTAATTGGGTTGTTCATAATTTTTGTTTCTTCCTGGTTCAGTCTTGGAAGATAGAACTTTTCTAAGCATCTGTCCATTTCTTCCAGGTCATCCATTTTATTGCCATATAGGTGTTCATAATAGTCTCTTATAATCCTTTGTATTTCTGCACCGTCTGTTGTAACCTCTCCCTTTTCATTTCTAATGTCGTTGATTTGATTCTTCCCTCTTTTTTTCTTGATGAGTCTGGCTAAAGGCTTGTCAATTTTGTTTATCTTCTCGAAGATCCAGCTTTTAGTTTACTATCTTTACTATTGTTTCTTTCATTTCTTTTTCATTTATTTCTGCTTGGATCTTTATGATTTCTTTCCTTCTCCTAATTTTGTTGTTGTTGTTGTTGTTGTTGTTCTTCTGCTTTTCCCAGTTGTTTTAGGTGTAAAGTTAGGTTGTCTATTCGATGTTTCTCTTATTTCTTGAGGTAGGATTGTATTGCTATAAACTTCCCTCTTAGAACTGCTTTTGCTGCATCCCATAGGTTTTGAGTTGTCATTTTTTTCATTGTCATTTGTTTCTAGAAATTTTTTTTAATTTCCCTTTTAATTTCTTCAGTCACCTGTTGGTTATTTAGAAACGTGTTGTTTAATCTCCATGTGTTTGTGTTTCTTACAGTTTTTTTTCTTGTAATTGATATCTAGTCTCATAGCATTGATGGACTTCCCTGGTGGCTCAGACGGTAAAGCATCTGTCTACAATGCGGGAGACCTGGGTTCCATCACTGGGTCGGGAAGATCTGCTGGAGAAGGAAATGGCAATCCACTCCAGTACTATCGCCTGGAAAATCCCATGGACAGAGGAGCCTGGCAGGCTAAACAGTCCATGGGGTTGCAAAGAATCGGACACGACTGAGCGACTTCACTTTCACTTTCACTCATAGCATTGTGGTCAGAGAAGATGCTTGATATGATTTCAATTTTCTTAAATTTACTGAGGTTTGATTTGTGACCCAAGATGGGGTCTATCCTGGAGAATATTCCATGTACACTTGAGAAGAAAGTGTATTCTTCTGCATTTGGATGGAATGTCCTGAAGCTATGGATGAAATCCATCTCATCTAATGTGTCATTTAACATTTGTGTTTCCTCATGAATTTTCTGTTTTGATGATCTGTCCACTGGTGTGAGTGGGGTGGTAAAGTCTCCTACTACTATTGTGTTACTGTCAATTTCTCCTTTTACATCTGTTAGTGTTTGTCTTATGTATGGAGTTGCTCCTATGTTGGGGGCATAGATATTTACAATTGTTATGTCTTCCTCTTGGATTGATCCCTTGATCGTTATGTAGTGTCCTTCCTTATCTCTTGTAATATTCTTTAAAAATATGGACCGCTTCATGAACTTGCATGTTAACCTTGCCCAGAGGCCATGCTAATCTTCTCTGTATTGTTCCAATTTTAGTATATATGCTGCCCATCCAAGCACAAGCCTGAGGAATTTTTAAGGCCACCTAATTTCCAGAGATAAAAAATCAATTGTCCAAGAGGGTGGGCCTGTTTACACGGATCAGAATCACCATCCTCTGTGTTTTAGGGGGAGGATCTGCATCAACATGGCTGTGGTGATGCTAGTCAGGGGCCAGGGCTGCAGCCTCTGTGGAGCCCTGGGTTCTCAGCAGTCTAGGCCTCTCCTCTCTGGACGCTTTGTGCACCCGTTGCCTCATTATATTCCCATTTTTGTTTGCGAGCCTGTCCATATCACTGGAAGAATCATTAAATGACTTCCAGCATACTCTTTTTGAATAGCAGAAATAATAAACCACTTTTTAAAAATGGTTTAAGTTTGGTTTTATCTGGACTAGACAAGGATGATTGCTCTCAAGTTTAGAATGCTACAAAAATCTTGTCTGCCTTCTATTGAAAATTCTTTAAAAAAGCGTAAGTTGCACAAATTCAGAAATGAACTTGGGGTTCTTCTATATTTATATGAACAAACTGTATTTCAGTTGTCAAGTGGCTTAGGATCTTTGCTATTCATTTATTTGTGGCAGATTAAACAGTCGCCGGAGTATATATTCTATGGTTAAATTAACCTGAACTAGGTTAATTACGGTAGCAATTGAACCTCCATCCGATACCTTGCAGATTGGACCTTGGTGTGGCCATATTCCACTGTAAGCTACGGCTTACCAAACACAAACTTCTGACTGGGAGCAGTTTCAGAATCAATTTAAATTCAAATAAAAAGGCACTCCAGTGAGAGGCACATTAAGATGTTTAAATTATGGGGCATGTGGGATTCATCAAGCAAGGGAAGCTGTTGTAAATCAAGCTTATGGTGAATGGGTTAAACACACAAGGGGGTTTTAATGCATGAGCAACACTTCCTAGTATCTTTTTCTAGTTTGAGCAACTTAAATGGAAATGTTAAGGAAATAGCAAGGAGTAAGTAAGGTTTATACCAACTACCAACCATCATATTTATAGTTTTTCACTATTACTGTCACACCAGCTTTAAAAATAAGCAATAATTAGCCCTAGGAACACATTTCAATACATGGAACTAGAATGAACTGGAGGGAGGGCCGGAGAGAAATGAGACCGGCAGTTTGAGGGACTTTTAAAAAGAATTGCCCTTTGTTCTTGCTTCTTTTGTAGATTCTGCCATTTTGTATTATATGTGGATTTTCCCTGCTGGATTATCCTATTCCACTTCTTACCTTCATTTCCTAGCCCTAAGCCTTGCAACAAAATCTGTGTTTGTTGAATGGGTGTGCAGTGAACGAAGTGGCACCCTCGGTCTGGATATCTGAGCACTCATTCATGCAGGACTTTATTCCTAAAGAATGTGCCTTTGCAGGAACAATAACAAAAAAATATTATTGGATGGTCAAACGGATCCTATGAATAACTGTTTAAAGCCAGGAGACAGACACCTCCCTTTCATGGCTCTCCCCTTTCAATCCTCTTTTCTTTATGCTAGGTACTATGTATTCTCTGGCAGCTTCTAGGGCCTCTTTCAGCCCTAGCTACTTAATTAATACTAAGGATATATTAGTTAGTACTTAATTAATATTAGTTATTAATACTAATTAATATATTAGTTAGTACTTAATACTAAGGATATATTTCCTAAGCCCTTGCATTTTAAGCAGATTCCTAAAGAGAATAATGTTCAACACATAAACCGAACTTCTAATGGTAAAATTTTAAGCAAAGTTCTCCTTAAGCACAAATCTAACTTTTCTTAGTAGTTAATTTCTCTATGCTACCAAAACCATCTATTTAATTAAATCCAACAAATGATGGAATAATTCCCACTAGGTGGGGAGCATTTGATTAGATCCACAAAGACAGGCAAACTATAGCCCAAAGGCTAAATCCAGCCTACCTCCTGTCTTTGTAAATAAAGTTTTATTGGAACAGAGCTCACTCATGTATGTAATGTTAGTGTTTGCTTTTGAACCTCAGTAGCAGAGCTTGCAACAGAGACTACATGACCCACAAAGTCTTAAGTATTTACCATGAAACTCCTGGGTTAGCTTGTTCCCTTTTTAGCTGGCTCTTGGGTTATCTTCTATTTTTCCAGTATGTACTAGTCCAAGTCCTTGTGAGTTGTCCTTATTTCCAAGTTTCAATAAAAGCTGCCTCTGTTTTGAGAACCCTCAGTGTGTAGCCTGGAATGCGGAGCCTGCACTTTTGAAACATAAACACTTTGTCTTGATATAATTTTAGTATTTCTGGAACTCCCCAGGAAACAAAAAACACCAAGAAGCTCCTCTGACAGAATTCAGCTCATACGGAGAACACGTATCTTTGCCAGAGGTCTCCCCTTGCTCACCTAAACCATGAACAATAACTTTTTTGGAGAGCCAAACTCTTACCAATAATTAAGAGAAAACTGTTTGACCTGCTTTGTCCCTTGATGTGAAGTAATTTCTTACTTCATGCTTCTAATGGACAATAGTAAAGTATAAAAGCCCAATTCCACTTTAGCATTGAAAGATTAAGTGAATTAGTTTAGAAGCTGACATCTCCATTGAGATAACCAGCACAAAGATAGAAGTTTTCTATAGGTTTACCGTCCTCTGTATTTAAAAGTGATTGAAAAAGTATTTTGGTTGGTTTCCAAAATTAATCATGTTTGAAATACCAGTGATACATTTGTAGAACTGAGTACTATGTTATTTTTACAAAATCTTATCTTGTAAAAAACTGAGTAAGTATTCATCTTGTCTCCTGATCATGTTACTTTCTAAGCACATCTGCCTGGCTGGAGGAGGAAAAAGAAAACCATTTCAATTCTCTTCAACTTGAGGATGAGTTGCAGGGGTGGGGGTGAGGTTTGAGTCTGGCATCTTAAAGATGGAGGAGAGAGCAGGGCAGGGGATAGGATCTCTTGGAAGCCACTTTTCTTCTCTGGTTAAGCACTCGGGAGAGCCCTGTTTGAGGACTGAGTACCTCACAGAGAGTATTCAGAAGAAAAAGGTGAAACAGTTCTGACACCTCCCATGCTCTAGGCACTGCCCAACAGGCTCCAGCCAGCTCAGCTCACCTGATCTTAGAATGTGGAGCGTGCACTAAACAGCCAGTCAGTTACAAAGACAGAATTTGAATCCAGCTGCCCTAGCAAACCTCTTTTCAAGGTATGGTAAGGGGGCCATTTTGAATGACGCAGTGTCTCCAAGGAGAAAGCAGCGTGGGCAGCTCTAGCTCCAGGCTGATGGCTCTGGGTGTTTACAGCGTCAGGAAGCACATTTCTTTTTGTTTCTAACTGGAGGGTAATTGCTTTACGACACTGTGTCAGTCTCTGCCATGCGTGCGTGCTCAGCCACTTCGGTCGTGTCCGACTCTCTGTGATCCTATGGACCACAGTCTGCCAGGCTCCTCTGTCCGTGGGACTCGCCAGGCTAGAAGACTGGGGTGTGTTGCCATGCCCTCCTCCAGGGGATCTTCCCAACCCAGGGATCAAACCTGTGTATCTCATGTCTCCTTCATTGGCAGGTGGGTTCTTTACCACTGGGCCACCTGGCAAGCCCCAGTTTCTCCCATACACCAACATAAATCAGCCATTACACGGGTTCCCCCACCGCCACCCCACCCACCTAGGTGGTCACAGAGCACCGGATCTGAGCTCCCTGCATCACACAGCTAATTCCCACTGGCTATCACTTTTACATATGGTAATAAGTATGTTTCAGTGTTACTCTTTATTTTTTTTTATTAGCAATTGCAATGGTGAAAAACATATAACTGGAGAATAAGAATAAGATGGTCTGAGCCCCAGCTCTGCTACTTACGTAACTCTGAAGTTCTAAATTCTTGCTTTCTCTGTGAAATGGAAATAACAATTCCTCCTTCACAGATTTGCAAGGATTACGTGAGGTAATATACATGCCAGTGTTGTGTAGAGTGCTTGAGCCACTACCAGGCATTATTACCCTAAAGAGGAAAATTATCAAAAGTAAAACTATACTGTTTTTGGTAATATTAGTACAGCTGGCAACCATATTTTAAAATCCTATCGGTTGGATTTCAATAACAGTATTAGAAATCTCTGCTTTACCTCATTTTCACCCAGGTTTCTGAAAGTTTGTATGATTAAAATATTAAAATTCTGTCTAAATAAATACCACTCTTGAAATTCTTTTCAGTAATTTTACTTGTTGAAAGATAATAGCAAATAATGTCTTGCAGAAGACAGTAAGTAGTGCTATTTACTCGCAGTGATTATAATTTTTGTATTTGCTTTCTTAATCTATAGCAGATGTGGAATGACATGGCTTTGTCCCACCCCACCCCCAAATGCTCAGTACAACATATGGCACTGAATCAGATTACACTCTGGTTGAGACACAGTGAAATACTCACATATCCGTGAAGAGAATCCAAGTTTGCTGTTATCTTAATTTTGTTAGTTTATTCAGCCTGCATCTAAAACATCATTTTGATATTGTTATTTGGCTAGGAAAACCAAAATCCTAAAGGTGAACAAGATTTTCCAAAGAAGTATTATATTAAATTTGTAAATCTCAAGGTTACTGACAAGGAAATGTGTATATTAAAATTTTAGTGGCTTTGAAAGTTAATACCTGTCAGAAAAGCCCATGGAGGGGCATTAATTAAATGTATTTCTGATACGGCAATTAGAGAGTAGAAATGATTTTGCAATCTGATTAGAAATGTGACCATTAAGATAAAAAATGATGACACCTTCAAAAGAGGCCTATCCATAATTTATTAATGGAGACATTGCAACTACCAAACTGCAAAAGCAAATGTGTTTTATTCTTGGACCTTATACCATTAAAAACCGTAACTGGCAGAGCCCCACACTGATGAGCCAAATGGAAAGTGGAAAAAAAACACCGCTGAATCCTAAATTCTGGTCCTCTTTTGCTTATAAATATCATACTTGTATATGTATTGAGCATAAATTGTATCAAATCTCTACACAAATATTATTTCCTTCTCCCCAGAAAAAGAAAACTGGAGGAGCTGGAAACATCTGTGGCTTTCACTGAACATCAAAAGATTTTGCTACTTAAATTCCTCTTCCTAAGGTTTGGAAGAGCTGATGACATTCTGCAGATCTGAGAAACCAATTCCTTTGAATCTCCTGCAGTGATTGCTTGCCCTTCTCCCCATCGGTAACATGAAAAAGGCAGGAGACAAACAGCAGAATGCAGAAGCGTTGTTTTCCAGTCCTCAGTCCTTGAAGCTCAAGTTGAAGTCAGAATGAACACTGAGGTGCAGTAATTCCTCTGCAGGACTTCACTACCATCCATGACACCCAAACTCCCCTTTTTGGGCTACAACATCAGCATCTGGAAACAGATGACCTGTCTTAGCCACCTGAGAATAAAGCCCAACAGGCAGGTGGTGACAATACCTCAAAGCGACCATATGGCAGCTCAAAGACTAGGTGGCCTTGCTGTAGCAAAGGTGAGAACTCCTTCTGGGATCATGGAGAGTGTTGGGGTCTGGGAGTTAGTCAGAAGGCAGGGGCGTTCTCTTCCTTTCCAAAGAGAGTATTTGGATGCACTGTTATCTACTATTTTAGGAAACTTGTTCAGGAATGAATTGCATTCTTGCAGGTTTGTTTTTATAGAAGGAAACAAAACCATTTGCTTCCTAAGTGTTTCCAGCACCCCACAACTTAGAAATTTGGTTCTACTAATACCAACTATATAAACTTAAGAGAATGAGACTTTCAGATTTGGGGCACAGGCTCTAAAGAACCCTACTGGAGGAAGAAGTAAGAGCATCATTTGTTCCCCATGGTCCCTGCGGGATCCCACTGCACCTTGGGTAATGAGAGTGAGCATTTGTTTCAAAAGTCAGAATCACCTCTCTCCTGACAACCATAATTCCTTTTATTAAGCATATTTTACTGAGCATTAAACAGCACAAATCCAAATTATAAAGTGCAGGCCAGTGCACAGGCCTGTCGTTCAGTTCAGCTTGAGTGTGAGTGTATGGGGACACACACACATTAATACACACACCCAGAATCTTGCACATTTTACCATCTTTTGACTATAGCATTTTATAGAGCTACATATCTTAAAAATAACAGCCTGGTGCACATGCATATATGCTTTCTTTTCCTGGTCAAATGCAGCAAGGGAGATTTATTTTAAAAGAAGAAAAAAAAGACACCAATGCGTTCATCTAAAAGGAAGCAAATTAAACAGAGCTATGCTGATAACACCTGATGTCTGGTCACAATCCACTGCTCTAATGCTGATCAATATATTCACAGACAAACAAATGTATCGTCAAAAGAAAAATGCTGCTGTTAACACCCCAACAGCTACTAGCTTCAGTTGTGCTTCTCAGTCAGGCAAAATGCTCTATCCCCAGCTCCTAATGCTATTTATTTTGCTTCCTGCCAATCTTGCAAATAATTCATCTCATGTCTCATTTCCTCATAAATGCTTCCTGGTGCTTGATTGCTCTGCCTGTTGGCATTTGATTTCAAACTGTCATTTTACCTTTATAAACATTTAGAACTTTCTAAGCGTGAGGAGAATGCCAAAAGGCATGCAAGAATGAGGCTGTAATTAGATCAGCAAAGTATGCTTTACAGCCTATCTAGCTTTCTCTGTATACCAGAAATCTCTCTTTGCATCCAATATTGCATTCCCAATCTGGGTGCAGAACAGCAAATTAACATTTACTCCAGCAAAGAGGCCCTGGTATCAACATGTTTAATTTATTATTATTGCAAAGAACAGTTTTCCCATGATTAGTGAAATAGAATACATATAATATATTTAAGGATCTGTACTCAGACCACAAAAAAGGGAATGGGGGAAGGAGAAAAGCAGAAAACAAAAGAAAAAATAGAAGTAATATCAGTTACCACCTGATTTTTGTGGCTAAAAAATAGACTATGACGTGCAATAGTGCAATTTTCCTTTGCTAGTCCAGCAATGCAAGTCTTAATAGGAAGTCCACTGAGGATTTTCTGCATTTCAGGATTTAGTTCCGTGCTTGCCGGGAGTTAGAATTCCTGCCAGGCTTCTGACTCTGAGTGGAATCACTATGGCTAGAATCACTTGTATTCAGTCCAAGATGACGGAGCTTCATATCCCACCGCTGTGAAATTTAAAACAGAGAACAGTCACAAGCACATATTACCAGGGCCATCATTTCTATTATTCTAACAACTAGGACTGCAAAATCAGATCTCAAAAGCATTTTACTACTTTTCCAAAAGTATAATCTATATCCCAGGGGTAGCAATGAGGTGGAAGCTATGTAAATGTCCTACTTTAATTTGAAAAACTGGCCACCTATAATATATCAGTAATGGTTTCATATCAAATTTTAAACTTAAAATCTCCATGTCAGTAAATGGTGACACAAATAAACATTGATATCTGTGGGTATTTCCTGAGGTAACGTACACAAGTCTGGTACTTCATGGGTGATCAACAAATATGAGATTTCCATAGAGAATTTGAAGAAAGTGCTATTTTTTATTTTCTTCTCTTGTGACACATAAGAGCACAGCCTTTTAAACCTAAGTGATTTGAGCAGTGAAAAAAATGAAAGTGGGAAGAGAGGATGGGGTACTTTAAAAATATCTTTCCAAGTTACATCTACCAAGTACAACAAAACAGAACACATTTCTGCCCTCATTCTAAGTTTTATAAAGGACCACATCACAAATGGCTTTAATAACTACAATCAAGTTTAGTAATATTTCATATTGACAACTTCAATAATGTTCACATGTAATTTAATAAATTAAAACGAAGTTATATTATGGATATTATAGGTAGTAAATAAGAATAAGAGTTATATATGAAATTCCTAGTACATAACAAATTCTCAATTTTCAATTACTTTCAGTAATTCTTCATTTTAGCACATTTTTACTCCACAATCTTATTGGGTTTCCATATTTTTTTTAAAAAAGTCTGATTTTCAACTCCCCAAGGCAAGTGAAACATCTTGATTGGAACAACATAAAAGAGACTTAGGTTAATTTTTTTTTTTTTTTTTGCATGGCAAGACCATAAAAAAAAATTTTATTGCTCTTGATCTATCCCAGAGAGCAAAAAAAAAAAAAAAAAAAAAAATCAGCTGAGAAGGACAATTCTTATTTGGAAAAAAAACAATATCCTCCATAAAATTCTTCTTTACATCCTCAAAATTGACTGGAAAACCACAGTAAGAATTAAGAATTACTCCAGTTATTCCTTCCCATCAGCAACCAGATGAAACTATAAGTGATTTCACAATAATAACTGAGAGCTCCCTGTAGAAACCCATGAAAAAAAAAATGCTTGCCCAACTAAGGAACAGGACCAACAAGCCATGATGTCCTGTATCTTTACATGATGATAATTGTTTTGGTACCAAAAGAGAAGCAGCAAGCCATGTTACATGCTTTGTAGCAATGATGCTGAAAGCTTTTCCAACCGGTACAGGAATTTAGGACAAATTCCTACCTGCATTAGCAAGCAGAAAACCGAATTAAAAGGACAGTAAGAGATTCCCACATACTAAAGAAGAGCCATTTTTAACAGACACCAAACAAATTGAAAAGAGACACAAATAGAGAATTCTCGTAAGTAAACTTGAAATACATCACACTTTTGACATAATACTGAGGGGAATAAAAGAGCGTAGTAGAGGGTTTTTTCTCCCTGCAAAATAATGCCCTCTGTATTTTTGTAGGTCACTTAAACTGAAATGTGTCTGCTGTGTCAAGCGCCAGATGTATAAGATAAACTGCCCAGGGGTGTTTAACTTACCCCATAAATGTTTCCCAAGCCTTCAGACTCACAGAAGGAAGAGGATGTATTATGTCTACTACAATTCCTACTCTCCCCTCCCCATCCTGCACACGTGCACACACACACACCCTTGCACACACACCCTTTTTGATTCTTTATCCCTCTGAATACTTCCCCCACATTCCTTTTGTTGAAACAGATTTACTTAGTAAAAGGAAATGATACCTTCTGATATATATGGTGGTTTATATGTATAATGATAATAAGGTGGTTTACTGTATTTTTTTTAAATGCATCACTTGCAGAATCTAAGAGTCATTGGTTTTAAAATAAAGCTACATTACTGCTCTAAGAACCTAATTTGGTCAGATCTCTTATATACAGATGACTGTGGCTACACTTTGTACATAGGAACTGGTGTCTATACATTGGGACATGAGTTTTCTGCTCATGCTTTATTCTTTCCATCTTCTCTGAGTCACAGAACTGCAATTGTTCAAGGAATCAACATATCCAGCTAAAAAATAAAACAATACCCTATATTTTCCAGCTTCTCTTGCAGCTAGAGATGGACCCAGTCCTAAGTAATACGTGGTTGGGTAGGATGCTTGGAATTTCTTTTTACCTCCTTTTCTTTTTCCCTGAAATGTAGGTATGATGTAGAGGCGTGGCAGCCATGCTATGACCTCCAGCTAAACTTGATGGTGGAAGCAACATCTTTAAAAATGACAATATCTTCTAGCTTATTTAAGAATAAGCTAGAAGGAGCCTGGAGCTCTACTGAGAATATGAAGCCACAGGAACAAGGCTGGACTAACTACAGCTAGATTTCCCACTGTGAGAAGTCAGGTATCCGTAGCTAGATCTCTGACACACATACAGAGAATGTGCTCCTTAAATGAAACAGACATTACAAAGTTGGGTTTAAAAAAAAAAAAAATATATATATATATATATATATTTAATATTCCAAAACCTGACTTTGTAATGTCTGTAATACACACACACACACACACACACACACACACACACATATCAGGGTTTAATATTTTTCATGTAGTTGAAGGTAGTTATTTTGTTTAAATGACAAATGGCTGGCTTTCTACTTTAATTTTCTGCATATCACTTTCAATATAAAATTCAGGCTGGAACTTCCCTGGTGATCCACTGGATAAGAATCTACCTTCCAATGCAGGTTTGATCCCTACTCAAGCAACTAAGATCCCCATTAGGCAACTAAGACCCAATGCAGCCAAATAAACAAATAAATAAATTACAATTAAATAAATAATAAAATAAAATTTAGGCTTACCTTAACTTTTTTACCAAGTCGATCCTTCCATTTCTCAGCAATAGAACCTTCCACCAACAGTAATCTGTATTTTAAAGAAGCAGTCATTTTTGAAAAATTAAAACATATTACTGAAAAATACAAGGAATCATTGTCAAGAAACACATACTGTTTATACTAGAAAGGGACAGCCATGTTTTAGAACAGTAATTCTCAACTATTGGGAGTCATGGACCTGTTTAAGAACAAACAAAATTATGATCCCTCTCCCCAGAAAAATGCACACCTAGAAATTTCCCACATATACTTTCCTATCTAATACATGAATTGAAGGCTCCAACTAAAACTGATCTTTAATTCCCCAGAAGGTAGACAGATCCCAAAGAGCAACCCCCAGAGTCAGATCTCTATAGAAATGCAGTAAGAATAGGATGTGCATAGAAATTATTCTGAATTCTTAAGGAGTGAATTACCTGGAGCGCTCTTCATCTTCGTAGCCCATGATGAGATACTCCTCATTAACGTTAAGTGGAGGACACAGGCAGCCAGAGCTGGTATAAAGGTTCACAGTTTCCCTTGGAATGTTTACCAGAGAAGCCTTTAAAATCTCCTTCACCTCCACTACTGCAGTCACATCATGACACTTGGTCTTTATTTCTTTAACTTTAGCCCGAATGACTGGATAAAAAAACAATAAAGCCGATATGGCAATATGACACACTATAGGTGCCCCAGTCAAAAAAGACAAGTAGACTTCTTTCTAGTCAATTCGTATCCATTTGATGTTCAATGAATGGAGAGAAAAAATAAAGCAGATATAGTCTCCTTAGACAGTAGTGAGTAACACACTCTACAGCACACCTGCCCCCTTAATATTCACCCCGATCCCCTGCAAATTTGCATGTACATTTATATTTGTGTGTGTATTTCATGAGAACTGTTTAGATATGTACAGTTTCAATTGTGCCAAGAGGAATTTAAACCATGTTAGTTTCACTATATGTAAAGACCCACCACCTAAATATGCTTTGTTTCACTGTCGGCATTTTTTCCATCAGGTCTATTAATAGATTTTCTAACCAGTTAGGGTTTTCTTTAGTGTCATAAAGCTGTCCTGTTCTATGATGTTCTCAGGCTAGTTCTGCAATCTTTCCACCCTTTCATCTTAGCTCACTGTTCAGACATCAGCTCCTTTCTTCCTTTGTTTCAGTACAGACTATCTTTCATACTCTTGTTTATGTATACAGCATTTTCTACTTGAATAAAAACTGTCCCACTCATGTGCTATGAAATACGGTCTAACACATCAATTGCATTAATCTACTGTCTCGGTGGGTATTCTGGCAGCCAGTTTATCTCTTAATGTTGGGCTTGACTTCTCAAAATAAAGACAAAACTGCTTTAAAAAGAATATATTCAGTTGCAAATTCAAAACATTTGACTCAGAATCTAGAAAGTACTGTTCTGCTTCTTTTCTGTATTTCTCTCCTTTGGAAGAGCCAAATTCTTTAGATTCCTACTTCGGGTAAATGAGCTTTTTACTTTTTTTCCTAAGGGGATTTTGAAAAGGCCTAGGAAGAAGCAAAAAATGTCAATTAGTAAGAAGCCGACAGCTTTTGCCCAGGCAGTCTCATTGCTCTAGTTCAATATCCATGGACTTTATACAGAAGAAAACACAACATATCCAAATGAATGTACTTTTTAAAAGCCTCTTAGGCACATATCTGCCAACCACTTTCATCTGAGTTCCTTCCCACATATTTTAGGGGTTTTGGACTACAAAGGAAAAAGTAATCCATGAAAATATAAAGCCAGCTAATAAACCATTGCCCTCCATCAATGCCCCAATTCCATACAGAAATTTATTCAATAACATTCCACCAGTACAACACACATACAGTAAGAATTAAGCTACTAATTCTAAAAACTTTAGAACAAAACCTCAATTTTGCTTCACAGGTATTTCAATCTTCAGAGAATTAGTTGTCTCAAGTATGAGGGCTTATAGCAAACAAAATGTAACTGCCAGCCTCTCTGCTTGGTGTGATTTCTGAGTGAAGGGGTCTTTTTTTATGAGTGTTCTATTCTTATTTTAACAAAAGATAAGGTTGCCCTTTTTGAAATGTCATTTGGGAGAACCAGATGATAGATTCACAGCCCCGGCTAGCACACATTTTTGTGTGTCCTGGCTTATGTGAATGTGCTTCATAGCATTCATCAGCTATTAGAGATTAGTGAGCTGTGCAAACGTTCTCAAACTAATGATTTATTTACCCAGTGCGTCTACTATTTTCATTAGAAATTTTTAGCACATGTACCCACTCCAAAGTAAATACCTCTCTACAAGGCTTACTTTATTATTCAAGTAATTTTGTCAAAGCTCAAGAGCTTTTACCTGAATTAATCTGAATGAAGCAGAGGTTTCATCTGAATTATCAATTTGCTCCCACCTCCAGTTTGTTTTCTCAATAGACACATGTAGATATTTAAGAAAGATAAAGATCAACATATTTTAAAGTTTAAAATATATTTTCAGGAGTTTTCCTTCTCTTTTATAATTTTAGTGCCTGTCTTCCTCAAAGAAGCTCTGAGTAAGACTTAGAGAAGTGAAAATTCTTAAATTATGGGAAATCTGGTTATTGTTTAACCATGAGAAAGAAATTATCTTTTTTCCACTACCTGTGATCTGTATCCTATTTCTGTTATAATACTCACTCGGCTACCTTGTTGGAAGATTTTCTCTTCCTATGACTTGTAACCATTAGTAACCATTTTATCTTTTAACAAAAATAGTAACACTAACCATTGCAGCTCTAAGACTGGATAAAGTAAAAATTAATAATAAGTAAAACAAATACAAACTAAGTAAAATTTCCCAATATAAAATTTTTCATGTTTTTGTCTTTAACACAACTCTTCATTAACTTAAAAGTTCATATAGCATTTTTCAATCTTACAAAGTTAATCTCCTAAAAATTAGAAGTTTCCTTTCCTTGTTATATTTCACATCAATTTATTTATTTATTTATTTATTTTTTCTTTTTATTTTGCTTTTACCGTGTCCCACAGGTTTTGGGTTGTTGTGTTTTCATTTTCATTCGTTTCTATGCAAATTTTGATTTCTTTTTTGATTTCTTCTGTGATTTGTTGGTTATTCAGCAGCGTGTTGTTCAGCCTCCATATGTTGGAATTTTTAATAGTTTTTCTCCTGTAATTGAGATCTAATCTTACAGCATTGTGGTCAGAAAAAATGCTTGGGATGATTTCTATTTTTTTGAATTTACCAAGGCTAGCTTTATGGCCCAGGATGTGATCTATCCTGGAGAAGGTTCCATGTGCGCTTGAGAAAAAGATGAAATTCATTGTTTTGGGATGAAATGTCCTATAGATATCAATTAGGTCTAACTGGTCTATTGTATTGTTTAAAGTTTGTGTTTCCTTGTTAATTTTCTGTTTAGTTGATCTATCCATAGGTGTGAGTGGGGTATTAAAGTCTCCCACTATTATTGTGTTATTGTTAATTTCTCCTTTCATACTTGTTAGCATTTGTCTTACATACTGCAGTGCTCCCGTGTTGGGTGCATATATATTTATAATTGTTATATCTTCTTCTTGGATTGATCCTTTGATCATTATGTAGTGACCTTCTTTGTCTCTTTTCACAGCCTTTGTTTTAAAGTCTATTTTATCTGATATGAGTATTGCTACTCCTGCTTTCTTTTGGTCCCTATTTGCATGGAAAATCTTTTTCCAGCCCTTCACTTTCAGTCTGTATGTGTCCCCTGTTTTGAGGTGGGTCTCCTGTAGACAACATATGTAGGGGTCTTGTTTTTGTATCCATTCAGCCAGTCTTTGTCTTTTGGTTGGGGCATTCAACCCATTTACGTTTAAGGTAATTACTGATAAGTATGATCCCGTTGCCATTTACTTTATTGTTTTGGGTTCGAGTTTATACACTGTTTTTGTGTTTCCTGTCTAGAGAATATCCTTTAGTATTTGTTGGAGAGCTAGTTTGGTGGTGCAGAATTCTCTCAGCTTTTGCTTGTCTGAAAAGCTTTTGATTTCTCCTTCATACTTGAATGAGATCCTTGCTGGGTACAATAATCTGGGCTGTAGGTTATTTTCTTTCATCATTTTAAGTATGTCTTGCCATTCCCTCCTGGCTTGAAGAGCTTCTATTGAAAGATCAGCTGTTATCCTTATGGGAATTCCCTTGTGTGTTATTTGTTGTTTTTCCCTTGCTGCTTTTAATATTTGTTCTTTGTGTTTGACCTTTGTTAATTTGATTAATATGTGTCTTGGGGTGTTTCTCCTTGGGTTTATCCTGTTTGGGACTCTCTGGGTTTCTTGGACTTGGGTGATTATTTCCTTCCCCATTTTAGGGAAGTTTTCCACTATTATCTCCTCAAGTATTTTCTCATGGTCTTTCTTTTTGTCTTCTTCTTCTGGAACCCCTATGATTCGAATGTTGTAGCGTTTAATATTGTCCTGGAGGTCTCTGAAATTGTCCTCATTTCTTTTAATTCGTTTTTCTTTTATCCTCTCTGATTCATTTATTTCTACCATTCTATCTTCTAATTCACTAATCCTATCTTCTGCCTCTGTTATTCTACTATTTGTTGCCTCCAGAGTGTTTTTAATTTCATTTATTGCATTATTCATTATATATTGACTCTTTTTTATTTCTTCTAGGTCCTTGTTAAACCTTTCTTGCATCTTCTCAATCCTTGTCTCCAGGCTATTTATCTGTGATTCCATTTTAGTTTCAAGATTTTGGATCAATTTCACTATCATTATTCGGAATTCTTTATCAGGTAGATTCCCTATCTCTTCCTCTTTTGTTTGGTTTGGTGGGCATTTATCCTGTTCCTTTATCTGCTGAGTATTCCTCTGTCTCTTCATCTTGTTTAAATTGCTGCGTTTGGGGTGTCCTTTATGTATTCTGGTAGTTTGTGGAGTTCTCTTTATTGTGGCGTTTCCTCGCTGTGTGTGGGTTTGTACAGGTGGCTTGTCAAGGTTTCCTGGTTAGGGAAGCTTGTGTCGGTGTTCTGGTGGGTGGAGCTGTATTTCTTCTCTCTCCTTTCGAAGAGTTGGGTTGCTTTTCTGGGTGCCTGATGTCCTCTGCCGGCATTCAGAAGTTGTTTTGTGGAATTTACTCGACGTTTAAATGCTCTTTTGATGAATTTGTGGGGGAGAAAGTGTTCTCCCCGTCCTACTCCTCTGCCATCTTGGCTCCTCCCCCTTCACATCAATTTATAGAGGATAGCGTCCTCAGATCAGCAGCCAGGCATCTGATTTCTTACATTTCCACCTTAGAAAGTGTGTCTACCATTGGCTAAGAGAAACTATAGATTCCTCTAAAGATAATTAGTAAACAAAAAATAAAAATTGAATCCATTGAAGAAAAATTTGAGGAACTAGGTATATTTATTTTAAAGAGATTTAACTACATTGAATTTTTTACTTGATATCTTTCAATATACAGTATTTTCAAAGATATCAAAGGTTACTCTTACAGAGATTTATCCATTTCTCTCCTTCCAATTCCCAAATAATAGAAAAGGAGGAATTCTGTTGTGTGTGTGCTATATTCTCTAAAGTAAACTGAATAATAAAGCCTTCATTTTAGTAATGAAGGCACTTTATAAATCCATTTAATTGCCATGTTTATTCACTTACTCAACACTGACAGTCTTTGGCAGAGATAGTAACATGAACTTTATTAATCTCATAAATGCCAGAGTGGAAGAATCATAATAAAACGGCAACAGAATACAGCAAATACTGATTTGTTGCTTATTTTATCAACTAGAAAACTCTATTAATTGACCCTTCTAAGTATAACAGTGATTGATATTTGTGACTCTGAAGCATTCGAATATCCAAGAGTACATTCTGAATAATTAAAGGAAGGATAACTTAGGTTCAGTAATCACTGATAAAATAGGGATAATGTAACATTTCATGGTGCAGTTGAGAAAATCACCTAAGACAGTGTATGGAAACCACCTAACACATTACCTGGAACAGAGACAGAAGCTTTTCCTCCTCCAGTTAAATTTGTCAGCTACATTTAGATTGGTAGCTCTTCAGTTAATACTTTGCTTATCAGAACAGCACATGTCTAGGTCAGGCTAGATAACAAAACATTTCCTTGAATACTTTTTCAAAGAACACAACATTGCATTGAATACTAACAAACTCCGTGTTACTTTCCAACTCTGTCAATGTTTTCCATGAGATAGAATGTTTGGAAAAATCCAGTTTGACTCTTTTAACCACTCCTTATGCATTGAAGTGCTCAGTTTACCCCCCAAGTGTTGACCCCAATGAGTCACAACCGATGACCCACTACAGCTCCATATCCTTGCCGGCCGATCAAAGAGGGAAGAGCCCCTCTCAACTGCCTGTGTATGTCACTGCATGGTTCTAAGACGCCAGCTGTGCTGCCTGAAATGCATCCCCCAAATCAAGCATTTGTTAAGAATAGTGCCCACATGAGACATTTCAATTGTTTAGAACAGAGAGATTATGCTCTTAAAAGCTGTCCTTGTTTGTTTTTAAGCCTTATTCATAAGTTGTTCTATCAATCTACACATACACACAAACCCCTTTCCGAACCTAGCAGTTCATAAGTCGATCACAGAGTTATCCTTACCATAGTTGTAATTGTTTCGGAAATAGGTCTTCTGTGTAGCTCTGACTGGTTTACATTTGCAGCGTTCTAAAAAACATAACATTTTATCTATTATGAGCAAAAGTTCAACATTAGCTCTCTTTTGTTTATGCACATTTTTTGGTAAGATCAGACCCAAATCTAGTAGCAAAGGAAGCTCATATTCTTTGTGTCTGGTCCTTTTCTCCTGAAACTACATTCACATTTGTTCTGTCTACAGAGCTGCCTATTCAATGTCCAAGGTCCCAATCCTGAGGAAACCCTGTTCACCACCATGCATGAAGAGAGCATGCCCCCAGAACCCTGAAAGAGACACACTCAGCGCTTCAGGCAGCTGAATGAGTGCCACCCGAGAGGCAAGTCATGCTTAAGCTCAGTAACTAGTTACCCCTGCTCAAGGCCACCTGTCCTCACAGACATTTTACAGACTATGCAACGCACCTCCAAATATTAGCTTTTGGATCTAAAATCAACACAATAAGATAAGCACATATTATTATAACCCAGTGGACTTTTTCAAGTTCTTAAGAGGCATGACCTCCTTCATTTTTGGATCTAATTTTTTAAAATTTTAATTGAAGTATACATGATTTACATTATTATAATAGTTTCAGGTGTACAACAGAGTGATTCTCATGAGCACTTTCTATAGGCAGAATAACTGGTATTAAACTCAATGGTAGTTTTATGTTTACAGGAGGAAGTTACTGTATACATATTTTGAAATAAGATGCTCTGTGTTTTTTAAATATCTGGTGAGTAGTGACCAGAACATTTTCTATCTAATATAATACAAGCATATGTAATAAACGTTTTAATTATCTCAAAGTGTTTCATATATAGGATAAATCATTTAACATCTTAGAGAGTAGATTACTACATTGTTTATGATAGATTACTTGGCTAAGAAATACACCTCATGTATACATCATAACCATAATAAAATCTTAGTCATTAAAGTGAACATAAAAATTGAAAATAATACACAATTACCTGAGAAAGCATTTGTTTATGTAAAGATTTCTGGGCACATGAATCACAGAAAAGAAGCCAACAAAAATTTTTTTGTTTAAAAGTGTTTTATGTTAGCATGGAGACCAGTAAAAAGCAGAAGTTTTTGTTGACAATTTGACATTTTTTTTTTTAATTTTAAACTTTACATAATTGTATTAGTTTTGCCAAATATCAAAATGAATCCGCCACAGGTATACATGTGTTCCCCATCCTGAACCCTCCTCCCTCCTCCCTCCCCATACCATCCCTCTGGGTGTTTTCTAAGTGTGTGTGTGTCTGTGTGTGTGTTAGTGACTCAGTCACATCCAACTTTTTGTGACCCTAGGACTGTAGCCCCACCAGGCTCCTCTGTCCATGGGATTCTTCAGGCAAGAATACTGGAGTGGGTGGCCATTCCCTTCTCCAGGGGATCTTCATGATTCAGGGATCGGACCCATGTCTCCTACACTGCAGGCAGATTCTTTACCATCTGAGCCACCAGGGAAGCCCTTCCTTATCATAATAAATGTTATTTCCAGCTGAACTCACGGATAATGTGCTTTGAAGTAGCAGTCCTTAGGAGAACAGCACCTCACTACCCTCTTTTCAGCTCTGCTGCTACTGCTGCTAAATCGCTTCAGTCGTGTCCGACTCTATGCGACCCCATAGACGGCAGCCCACCAGGCTCCCCCGTCCCTGGGATTCTCCAGGCAAGAACACTGGAGTGGGTTGCCATTTCCTTCTCCAATGCATGAAAGTGAAAAGTGAAAGTGAAGTCGCTCAGTTGTGTCCGACTCTTCGTGACCCATGGACTGCAGCCTACCAGGCTCCTCTGTCCATGGGATTTTCCAGGCAAGAGTACTGGAGTGGGGTGCCATCACCTTCTCCACTTTTCAGCTCTAGAGATAAGCATCTCTCCTGGGGACAAGCACGGGTCTCCAAAGCAGGAGCAGCAGCTCCGCTGTTCTCACCCAGGAGAGAGCTGAGGGTGTCCTCAGAGCTACACACAGCAGCGCTCTGATTCTGCACATAATTTTTAACACTGTTTATGTGGAATAACGATCTCAATAGACAATAGGTCATATCAATGCTGGTTGCTATTTGAAGAAGATTCCTCAAAAAATGACGTTTTTATTAACAAAGCGTTTGTATTCCCATTTAAAACAAACTGAAAAGTTATCTAGTTCTACCGTACAGTTGCTTTCTTTTGTACCAAAATGTTACACATTTTTAAAAGAGGGATTCTTAAGATGAGACTATTTCCAAAGAAATAAATGCTATGGTCTTTGACTTACAAATTATCCTCACCTACATATAGATATGGATTTGTGCTTTTCTATCTCTTTAAAAATAGATACTACTCACTAAAAATAGTGAGAAGGAGAAGATTGGAGAAGGCAGTGACACCCCACTCCAGTACTCTTGCCTGGAAAATCCCATGGACGGAGGAACCTGGTAGGCTGCAGTCCACGGGGTCGCTAAGAATCGGACACGATTCAGCGACTTCACTTTCACTTTTCGCTTTCATGCACTGGAGGAGGAAATGGCAACCCATTCCAGTGTTCTTGCCTGGAGAATCCCAGGGACGGGGGAGCCTGGTGGGCTGCCGTCTATGGGGTCGCACAGAGTCGGACACGACTGAAACAACTTAGCAGTAGCAGCACTAAAAATAATACATGAAGATAAATTATCTACATATTTGTAATTCTTCAGAAATCTGCACATGTTCTAATAAAAAATTCTTGGCAAAAATACACCAACTGCCCATTAAATAGATTTAGAAAAATACACCAACTATTACTGGATTGATTCTAATATGATTACTTGAAGCATAAACAATGGATTCCACAAAACTTCCAGGTAGAGATTTTTTCCAAAATTTTATATCGTAAAATAACTTAGGAAGTTTTCAAGTAGATATTTGCACAACCATATGTACAACTATATATACTAGCTAGACTCCTAATAGCTAATGACCTAATATATCCATTATATTCTTTGGACTGAATTCTGTTCCTCCCACTGCACTTGTTTCTCCTGCTGGCCTCAGAGGTAGAAATGCCATACTGTGTACTTAAGGCCTTTCCTGTGTGCCTATCCCTAGCTCTTGCTAGAAGCAAATATCCGTCTAGTTGAAGTATCTAGTAGTTCAATAAAACAGCAGAGTAAAAAGGAGGATGGAATTTTATATCCACAAGGCTCAAATACAGAACTTTCTTTCACTTATTTATGCTGACTCAACCCAAACATATTCATATCTGAGGGTATTCATGAAAAGTATATCTTACATCAACAGTTCTGGAGGATTATCTTTCTTGTAAAGTATTTCTATTCACATCTACATATATATCCCTGAAAGCCCAAGAATTGGGAAATGGCAAAAAAAAAAAAAAATCATGGAGGCATATGCTGCATGTATTAGCCACCCTAAATCAGACTGCAACAGTGTCTTTTTGTTTACTGCCAATAGCTGATATCTGATTTGTATTGGGCCAGCAGCATCACCATCATATGTACTTTAATTCACCAATAATCTTGCCAGTAGTCTTCCTCCCCCAGCTTCCAAATGGCACAACGTCTAAGTTTTGTTCTGCTGTCGTGGCAAAGTAAAATCTATTTTTTACTGAGCTTTGCACAAAGACCAATAGGTATCGATTTGCTTGCATTCCACTGTTGAGAAGAAAAACATATAAAGGAACTGCTTTGGTGCTCTTATCTAAGGAAAAATATGGAAAATTTAAAGAGGCTGGCTGCGACAAAATAAAGTGGCACGAGTTCTTCAAATGCGGGGAAGGTTTTATATTAGCAATTCATTGCCTCCAGTCTAGGATTAAATACAACTCCCTTGAGTCGCATAACAGCATGTGGTCCTATATCCCACAGCATCCTTGGAGCGGGACCAGGAAACTCTCGTGGGCAGCTCTTCCTCAGTCCTCTAGCTGGGTTCTCTCAGCTACTCTTCTAGAATCAATGATTGCCTACTTCTCTGCTACTGAAACTGAAAGCTGTTCATTATCCTAGTATGAACATGAGTTTACCCCACTAGAGTGAATGTGAGTCTGTAAAATTAATATGCCCAGTGCTGCATACACTTTGGTCTGCAATTCTGGGGGGCTGCCCTACTGTGTGTGCACTGCAGTGCTTGAGCTGGAACAGCCTCACTCTCTCAACACTGGGGCTTCTTAGAGACAGTTCTGAGTAGAAGTCACCACATCCTTCTTTATTCATTTGTTTACACATAAAAATCAGCTCACCTATTGAAAACACACAAGGACAACAGTCTTTTTTTAAAGGGTTCTATAATTTTACAAGATCTAAAAGTTATAAGTATCTGACAATTTTGAAATTTGATGCCCACTGGACCTCCACTATTTAGAGCAACCTTGTTTGAGTTCAAGCTTAAGTGTGATACAACTTTCTAACTAATCCTGACCTCTGTTTGAAACTGACTTCTCTTGGGTCTCCTCCAGAGCTGTAAGACTATAATTAACTTTGGCAGATTCCAAAACCCCTATAACTTTTCATGTCCCATGACTTCGGAATACTAGTTAGTGAATATTTTTCTGCTTTTTTTGGAAAAGGTCTTAGATCTGTGCTCAAGATTTATTTTTAAAAAGTAGGGGAAAAAAAGAAAATATAATTCTATTTGTGTTACAATTTCTATTATAAATCTTAATATTGGTTCTTTCTAATTGGGTCAGAGTTTAAATAATTTTAATTTGGTCGAAATGAAATATATGTTTTGTATTTGATCCTGAAAGCCCACTTCGCTCCATTTTAAGACACATAGGAGCAGACCACAACAATTTTTAAAAACAGATGTAAAAAATTAAATATTATGATGGTTAACTCTGACTTCTTTACTGAGATCCAGATCTATACTTTCCATTGCCTATAAATGGTATCTATGAGCATGGCTTAAATAATTTAAACATATGTCAATATCTATCACATTATAGAACTGCCTTTCTTCTACAGAAAGAGTGTTTTCTGACTCTACTACCCTGGGATAACTATGTTTCTCTAAATATGAGATGGGAAAGGAAAAGAGAATTAACATTTGTTGAATGTTTTGAGTCACTTACATAATTCATTCATTCTACAAATATTTCCTGCACGTCTCTTACATGCCAAGCTCTGTGCCAGGCATATAGGACACCTGATGAGCGACACAGACAATTCAGAACAGGATACAGACATTGAACAAATAATCACACACAAAATAATCTATGTTCATGTATAATACATGTTATGAGAGCAAAGTACAATGTGTCATCAGAACATACAACTTGATGACCTGCACTAGTCTGGTCTTCAAAGTCCTCTAAGGAAATGGCATTAAAGCTTGAAACCTGAAAGATCAGCTGTTATCCTGGTAGGAACTGCATCTTTATGTATAAGATAGTGAAGAAGTCATAAAGCAGACTGGGAAGGAGCATCCAGAAATGAGGAAGAAACACAAGAAAGTGTAGTAAAAAAAAACCTGAAAGAAGATGGTGTTTCAAGAAAAAAGGTGAGCTCTCTTTGAGGAGAACACCCCAAAGTTCAAATGACTTAAGAGAAAAGGAGGTCTATCAATTTCGGTTGGCAAGGGAACTTCCCTGACAGTCCAGTGGTTAAGACTCTGTACTTTCACTGCAGGAGGCATGGGTTTGATCCTTGGTCAAGGAACTAAGATCATTTAGCATGACATGCCAAAAATAAAATTAGTTGGCAAGGAAAAGATGGGTGAAAATCAGAGGAACACTCCATCCACTGCATAAGAAGAAAAAGGAGAAAGGGGTACTAATGTTGACAGCTTATAAATCTGTTGGTAAGGTGATAAAAATTCCTTCTGATAGCTTTTACTTTCTCATTAAAGGATGAAATTATCAGCTGCAGGAAATGAGGGGCTAAAAGAAGCAGGGTATGGAAGAGTAAGGACAGAAGTCAAAGTATAAAACAGTTACTGAGTGGAAGGCAAACTTTCTAGAGATACAAGGTAGTACTGCTAGGCAATGCTGATTATGTATTCGAATTTTATCTTGAATTTAAAGTAAAGCCAGTCACCCCAGCTAAGTAATTTTCTCCAGCAACAAGAGTTGAGAATTTGTCAGGTGACTATGGCAGAAGAAAAGATTGGCAAATGAACTGAAGGTATTTTCAAGGGAATGAGTATTACAATAGATCATGAAATCTCAGGTAGGCAAGGAGGTTAGGGTTGAACAATATTAGTAAGTGGTATATGATGAATAGGCAGTCCCAGGGGAGCAAAATTATAGCAATGATGAAACTAGAGCAAATCCGCTGGGATGAAAAGAGATGGTAGGCAAAGAAGGGTATACTTGAAATTAGGATTACAGAGCTGGCACTATTGCTAGATGGCAAGGTGCAGAATGTGCCCCTGGAACTAGATGGCTGGGGCAGAACAAACAGGTTAGTGAAGTAAATAAGTCAGTGCACTAAATGAGTGATCTTTATCATCAAAGTCATCAAAATGGCAACAGAGATGGGTGCATTATGGAACATGTACAGATAGAGCTTAATGGAGGATAGGCAATTTATCACTAGACCTTCCAGAAATCAGCTTCACTACCCTTCTAAAAACAGATAGTGAAACATGCCTGGATTCTAGCCCTAGGACTACATTCTCTCTTCCCAAAATTACAAGTCATGAAATGGATACTTTATTGAAAATCTAAAGGATATTATTATTCCTGGTGCATTAAAAAAAAAAAAAAACAGACAAGAAAACAGAACCCTAGTGTCCTGATTTCAATGATGAAAAAACACTTTTATTTTTAAATATTTGTTTATTTTATTTATTTATTTGGCTGTACCAGGTCTTAGCTGTGGAACAAGGGGTCTTCAGTCTTCGTGGAAGCATACAGGATCTTTAGTTGTGGTATGTGAACTCTTAGTTGGTGCATGTGGGATTCAGTTCCCTGATCAGGGATTGAACCTGGGAATCTCAGCCACTGAACCACCAAGGAAGTCCAGAAAAATTTTTAAAAGAACAACAATGCATCTCTTACAGAATCAGGAACCATGCTGATCTATACCATTAACTAGGTCTATACCATTGAGGCAGAGTTCAGAAAATGCCTTGATAAAAGGATGGACTTTTATGATCAGACACAGCTGGATGTGAATGTAGGCTCCATGCCTTACTATTTAGGTAACTTTTAATATCTAAAAAGTGGTATCTTTTTAGATACCAGATCAGCACAATTACTGAGAGAATTCAATAATAAACACAAAATACCTTTCACAGTACCTAGCACACAATGGGGAGAAGGCAACAGCACCCCACTCCAGTACTCTTGCCTGGAGAATCCCATGGATGGAGAGACTGGTGGGCTGTAGTCCAAGGGGTTGTGAAGAGTGGGACATGACTGAGCGACTTCACTTTCACTTTTGACTTTCATGCATTGGAGAAGGAAATGGCAATTCACTCCAGTGTTCTTGCCTGGAGAATCCCAGGGATGGAGGAGCCTGGTAGACTGCAGTCCATGGGGTCACTGAGGGTCGGACACGACTGAAAGCCTTCACTTTCACTTTTCACTTTCACGCATTGGAAAAGCAAATGGCAACCCACTCCAGTGTTCTTGCCTGGAGAATCCCAGGGACGAGGGAGCCTGGTGGGCTGCCATCTATGGGGTCACACAGAGTCGGATACGACTGAAGCGACTTAGCAGCAGCAGCAGCAGCAGCACACAATGGCCCATAAACGTCAGATTTAATTTTGCCTAAGATTCACTGGGAATCCCAATCCTTCATTTGTAAAGACCATTTAATGAGTAAGAGAAGCAATATTTTCCCAAGGCTGCTTGCCACCTGCAAGAACTGTGGTACCTACCATAAGCAGGCAAAATAATAGGATTTTTTTTAAAGTGCCTGACTCTGCTATTTTACTTCAAGTTCACAAAGCTAATTTCTGTCCTGATGTAGGAAGTCCATTTGAACTATTATGTACATTTCCAAAATTTGAAGAATCAAAGTTAGCAAGCCAGAATGATCATATATGTGGCCATTATATTAATAATAAGCATTAGTGCAAGTTCAGTTCAGTTCAGTCACTCAGTCGTGTCCGACTCTTTGTGACCCCATGAATCGCAGTATGCCAGGCCTCCCTGTCCATCACCAACTCCCGGAATTCACCCAGACTCATGCCCATCGAGTCAGTGATGCAATCCAACCATCTCATCCTCTGTCATCCCCTTCTCCTCCTGCCACCAATCCCTCCCAGCATCAGAGTTTTTTCCAATGAGTCAATTCGTCGCATGAGGTGGCCAAAGTACTGGAGTTTCAGCTTTAGCATCATTCCTTCCAAAGAAATCCCAGGGTTGATCTCCTTCAGAATGGACTGGTTGGATCTCCTTGCAGTCCAAGGGACTCTCGAGAGTTTTCTCCAACACCACAGTTCAAAAGCATCAATTCTTCGGCAAGAGAGTATGGCAAATTGATTAAGGACTGCTGCTGCTGCTACGTTGCTTCAGTCGTGTCCGACTCTGTGCGACCCCATAGACTGCAGCCCACCAGGCTCCTCCGTCCATGGGATTTTCCAGGCAAGAGTACTGGAGTGGGGTGCCATTGCTTTCTCCGTGATTAAGGACACATGAGTTTAAATCCCAGCTCTGTCCCTCTTTGCTTATGTTGCCTTGGGCAAGTTACAATACCCATTCCCAAACCAACACTGGCTACCCCATCAGGTTATTATAAGAATTTAAACAGTAATTCACATAAAGAATTTGGCGCACAGCCTGGTATTTAATCACTCATTGGATGCTAGCTAGTAGTACTAGTTATATATAAACAAGCAAAAAGTTCAGAAAATACTTTATGCAAATTTAAGAGCAGTTTATGAAACAGAAGAGAAAATTTTCCAACAAAAAAAAATCTGTGAGTTTGAGGATAAAAATCTGCCAAATTTTTCCTGGAGATACAAAGTTAATTTAGATTATTATATTTAGTTTGGGGGGAACTGCATAAAAAATAGAACTTAGAAATCATATTGGTATTATGCTCACACAAAGGCAAACTATTCCACAATAAAATGATGCACATAACTAAATGGGTAAATCTCAAAAGCATTATACAAAAACAAGAGCAGCCAGTCACAAAGAGTATGTGCTGTATGATTCCACCTGCATGAAGCTGAAGAACAAACATTAATCCATGGTAATCAAAATCAGACCTGTGCTCAACTCATGGTGGGGTGGGTGACTGAGTTGGCACAAGGGAATTCTCAAGGGAGATGGAAATGTTCTTTATCTTGATCTCGGTGATAGAGACACAGGTATATATATTTGTGAAAGTTCAATATGCCATACACTTAAGAATTCTGCATTTTACTGTAAGTAAATTAACATGAATTCCTTTCATTTTTCCATAAATTAAAGTGTGTCATGACTTAGCAGCTGTTCATTACGTGTTTAATATTTATTTCCTAAACATACACATTAGGCAAAGAATATCATATTAGATTTTATTCTGGATTAGAGCTGTATATGGAAAATGCAATTAAGTCAATTGGTGAACTCAGGTAATATAATAAAGCTTTAAAAAGCAAAACTAACATTTGCTCAATTTAGCTGAAAAAACAAACCTCAAATATTGCAATAAAGGTCTCAATTCATAGTAATTTGCACTTTGTAAAAGGGAATTGCTTAAGATTGAGGGAACTAACGTTATATTAAAAAGAAAAGGAAATTTAGTTTTATTTCTTTAGTATTTCTATCTTTGGAAATTTTTAAATAAACTGCCTTTCAGAAGGTTTCTGGATCCAAGAGTCATTCGGGATACACAAAATGTAGAGAACCAATGCAACATGCCTGTTTTCTCTTGTGAGATCTGAAATGCTAGTTTTATGCTGTACAGGTACTCTAAAGTAGTCAATTAAGAAGGAATTCCCTAGTGGTCCAGTGGTTAGGACATCAAGTTTTCACTACTGAAGCCCAGGTTCAATCTCTGGTCAGGGAACTAAGATCCCTGCAAGTCATACGGCATGGCCCTAAACAACAAAGGTCAATTAAGAGAAAAGCAAAGTAGGTCTTACAGGACACCATGCATCTACCCGATGCCAGCCACACAGAAAAGAGGTGGGAGAAAAGTGCAATCAGCTGTTCACTCCTTCACTCCCTCCCTGTTCATGGCATTGAGTATGCCAGTACAAGGGTGGTCATCACATTTGTGATGAATGGTTGGGGCGGACGGACTAAAGAGTTTATTGGTAGATGGACGATGAAGTGTAAGTGTTGAGGATCTGGGAAAACAATGGTGCCACATATTAAAACAAAAGTTGCAAGGGGTAAAATTTTAATGAAAAGAAAATTATTGAATACATACCCTTTGAAGTACAAACAGATTGCCCAGGTAGAAATGTTTACTGGAGGTGAAACATGCAGCATCCAGCCTATGTCGCTGGATGACTTCCAAGAGGAAGAACTCATTGTAAGGAGGAGCAGAGGCCAAGCCTAGAACCTTGGGGAACGCCCACAGCTAGGGGACAGGAAGAGAAGAACTAGGACAATTCGGGTAATAGCCCAGGGAGAAGGATTCTTAGGAATGAGTATTCATCCAAAGTGTCCAATACTGAAAACAGTGAAAAAAGCATATATTTGTAAGTAAGTAAATAAGCGTTATTTGCTCAGTCATGCCCGACTCTTTGCGACCCGGCTCTTTGCGACCCATGGGCTACAGCCTATCAGGCTCCTCTCTCCATGAGATTTTCCAGGCAAGGATACTGGAGTGGGTTGCCATTGCCTTCGCCAGGGGATCTTCCCAACCCAGGGATCGAACCCGGGTCTCCTGCACTGCAGGCAGATTCTTTACTGACTGAGCTACAGGTAAGCTACTATGTAATTACAAAATACTATTTTTATCTATCCTAATTTTATTTTCAAATAAAGGGTCGAAGTTACCACAAATTAATTCAGACTTTATAGTGAACAAACATTGCACCAAAGGAAAAAAAAATTGGAATCCTTCCCCAGGTTAGTAGGAAATAAATTGAAAAATACCCTGATGCTGGGAAAGACTGAGGGTAGGAGGAGAAGTGGGCAACAGAGGATGAGATGGTTAGATGGCATCACTGACTCAATAAACATGGGTTTGAGCAAACTCAGGGAGATAGTGAAGGACAGGGAAGTCTGGCATGCTGCAGTCCATGGGGTCACAAAGAGTCAGACACTTAGAAACTGAACAAAAACAAATCTGGAGAAGGAAAGAGAGAGAATGGGTCCATACTCCCCAAGCTAGGCATTGGTTAGCTCAGTAAGAGGAGGTTGGCTGTTGCAGGGCAGAGGGTGGGAGGTCAGAGTGGGGTGATGGCCAGGGCAGCCCTAGCAGGTCCAGGAAGTCAGGTATCGCTAGTTACTCAGCTCCTTAGAAGCACCTCTAAGGTGCTTCTGAAGCACCTCTAAGGTGCTTCTGAAGCACCTTTGAAAAACGACCAGAAAGGCGTTAGCTAAAACTGCAAAAGTATCCAACTCGTGTGTGTGTGTGTGTGTGTATGTGTGTGTGTGTGTGGTGTATGTGTGTATGTGTGTGTGTGTGTTAGTCGCTCGGTGGTGTCCAACTCTTCGCAACCCCATGCACTGTAGCCCGCCAGGCTCCTCTGTCCACGGAAGTCCCCAGGCAAGAATACTGGAGTGAGTTTTCATTCCCTTCTCCAGAGGATCTTCCCAACCCAGGGATCGAATCTAGATCTCCTGCATTGCAGGCAGATTCTATACTGTCTGAGCCACTAGGAAAGCCCAGCAGATATTACTCATGTTTCCCTAATTTGAAAATATACCAGAAATAAATATCAGAACTCAGCAATCAAAATTATCTGATTTTATATTTAAACACAGACCCAGAATAACAGGTTAAGTAATTTGGTCATGCTCATACACTTAATTAGTGTCAAAATTTACTAATTATCATCACCTCATTGGGAAAATGTAGTTTTCAAATACAAAAGTCCATAAATTGGTCATCATCACCAAGTGGAAAACTGGGGCAAGGGAGGGGGATTCTTTTTCAGAACTGTTTTAATAAACAATTTATCTTTTCACTGCACCATTTGAATACCTGCCTTAATTTTCTGGGTTGATTTGACCAGACCAAGTGACTCAGCAGAATAGAACTAAAATTGTTTTTCTCCATATTCCATGTTATGAAAACTAGAGAGAATGCACCCCTTATTATGATAGTGGATTTACAAGAGCAAAATACACTCAAACTGGAAGCTGCTCAGACAGTCATTATCTCCAAAAAAAAGAAGACTGCTAGGCTTTGAGGCAAAGGATAAATTAACTGGAGTGAAAGAATTTCTTTTCCAAATTCCAGACGTAAACAGCTTGACACTTTTGAAAGAGGGGTTATGAGGGTTACAGTGTTTGTGTGTCTTCCTCATGTCTTTTATCATAATCAACTTCAGCTGTTATATGACTCCAAAGTATGACATTTTGAGTGTGAACAGATTTTATTTTCTTCCTGGAACATGTGACTCTGTCAGTGTGTTTCTCCACAAGCAAGTGAGCTTGGTTTTGCCTGTCTCTGTTTTTATCAGTCCCATTATACCAGGGAACAGGAAAACATTCCTCTTTTATAAAGAGGAACATAAACACTGAACACAGGAACAACATATTCACTCTCGCTTTTACACATCGAACTATATTTGTATTTAATTCATTTAATTCATTAATTTGTCATTAATGTCTTTTCTCTTTCACACAGTGAAGTGCTATACTATTCTAACCATAAGTTCTAGACAAATTGATAGAGCATGCACGTACTTGGCCTGAAGTTTTGACTCACTGAGTGCTCTATGTACAACACAAATGAGCTTTTCAGTTTGTTTCGAGCAACCGTAACAGGAGTAATCCTCAAAATAGCACCACTGTGGGACACCAGGGATTTCCAGCTGATTTTACGACACTATAAACACTCTCAGTTGCATTCAAAAGCAACATAATTCTAAATAAAGCATTTTAATTCACTTTTGTTTTTAAAAGCTGTTTGAGGTACCTTTGATGCACACTGCCTTATGTCAAATACTTGTCACTCTGATAAGATACAGTGGAAATCAACAGTGAAACTGCTCCAGTCTAATGAAAATTGATGCTTCAAACTTATTTACAACTTAATAAAGATTCCACTTCCATATATGACAACTTACAGACCAAATCAGTACAAATTACTATTTCAAGAAAGTAAAAAAGAACTAGTTGTGGTTACAATGCTTTTGCAGAAACAAACGCAACATTAGTCATACTTGCTTTAAAAAAAAAAAAAGGAGAAGGAAAAAACCTAGAAATGATGCAAATTTCCAGGACCCTTAGAATGAATAAATGAAGAGTGGCATATTCGTATGATAGAATACTATACAGTAATTAAAAACTTCTGCTATAGACAGCATAATGAGTATTATGAGGAAGGCACACACACAGACACACTTCTATATGTATATAATGATGCCTCTCATCAAAGTTGAAATCAGACAAAATTATTCTTGCTGCTAGAACTTCTGCCAGAGGTTACCTCTGGGAAGAAAGGTGGGATCAGTGATTTGGAGATAGCACAAGGAAGTGTTTCTGGTGATGGTACCCATCTTGATCTGTGCAGTGGCCACATAAGAGTGTTTACTTTGTGAAAATGCACTGGGATGCATGCTTAGGATTTGTTCCTCTTCTGCACATATGCTATACTCCATTTAAGGGTTTATTTTATGGAAAGATGGAGTAAGTAGACTCCATCCCATCTCTCCCACTGAACGCAGTTATATAACAGAATTTGAGAAGTAGCTCCTCAAGGACTCTGAAAAGTAAACAGGAGTAGAAAGTTTGAGAAAGAAGCCCAGCACCATCAAACCGATGGTGCATTTGCCATTCTTTCCACTTCTAGTACCTTCCCACCTGGTTTCAACACGGCCTGGAAGTAGATATCATGCAGACAGTCCTCTAGAAAAAGCCCTCCGGTTCTAACTCAGGAAGTGGGAAGGGGTCTCCTAACACTCCAGTGCTTCCATCCCATCTGTGAAGCAATCCTGGGTCAGTGGTGGCAGCAGCAGCTGCTGCAAGGGAGGTCCTCAGACGCCTAGAACGCTGCCGGAGGAGAGCCCTCCTTTCCGACTGGGGCGAGCCCCAGCGCTCTGTCCTCACTGGGCCCCCGATACGCAAGAAGTCACAGGAAGTACATCACAGAGTGGGATACACAAAGCCCCAGCCTTCTGGCCAAAGATCCAAAAGGGGGAGCCCCCCAAAATTGAAGAGTACTGAGACAATTATGGAGAGGGAGGAGCTTGGGAAATGATCCCATGGAAATATTTATGAACTGCTGGGCTCACTCCTGGGTATGCTGACTCTGACACTAAAAAGTATACAATGGACTTTGAAAACTGATCTATGGTACAAATCACTGCCCTGATCTCACACTGGCCACTGAATAGTCCGCACACATGGGATAGGCCTGAAAGGCACCACAAATGCCTTTGGAAACCAGTCTTCAGAAGACTAGTCAGAATTTGCAGCCTAAATCAAGTTAGGTTGACTGCTGCCAGAACAAAAAAAATAGCATCATTCTCCATATGATCTTAAAGACCCAAAGTCTTAGGACATAATATTCAAAATGTCCAGGATATAAGAAAAAACTATTCTGCATATGAAGAACCAGGAAAATCTCAGTTTGTATGGGGAAAAAAAATCACATGACACAAATGTTGAAATTATCCAACAATGACTTTAGGCAGTTTTCTAAAAATTCTCCAAAAAGTAAATGGTGAATACCCTTGCAATGAAGCAGATGATAGAAAGACTCAAAGAAACTCAAGATATCATAAAGAATCAAGAGAAAAATCTTAATTTAAAAAATTATAATAACTGACAATTTAAAATACACTGGATGAGTTCAGCAACAAAATGGAGATAACAAGGAAGAAGTCAATAAACCTGAAGGAATATAAACAGAAATTATCCAACCTAAAGAACAGAGGAAGACTGGAGGAAAATGAACAGAACCTCTGGGACCTATGGGAAATACCAAAAGATCTAAAATTCATATAACCATATACTCACAAGTAAAGAGAATGTGTTATAAAAGTAAATATTTGAAAAAAATAACTGCTGGAAGTTTCCCAAATTTGAGAAAAGGTATAAACTTACAGATACAAGAAGTTAGGTTAACCCTGAATAGTATAAACCCAAAGAAATCAACGTCTAAATATACTGTAATCAAACTGCTGAAAACTAAAGACAAAGAAAAAATTATTGAAAGCAGCCAGAAATCTGATGCATTACTTACAGGAGAACAATGATTTCAATGACAACCAATTTCCCATGAGAAACAGTGAGGACAGAAATAATTGAAATAGTATAAATGAATTCTATATCCAGTGAAAATATCCTTCAGGAATGCATATGAGATAAAGACATTTTTATATGAAAGAAAACTGATAGAACTGGCTGCCAGCAGAACTGCTCTAAGTATAAAGGAAGTTCTTCAGACATAAGGAAAATGATACCAGAACGAAGCCTAGGACATCAGGAAAGAAGGTGGAACAATAGAAATTATAAACATCTGTATAAATACAGTAGGCCATTTTTCTCCTCTTGAGCTATTTAGACATATTTATGTTTGAAACAGACATTAATGGTTGTAAGAGAAAGCATAACATTGTCCTATGGAAAGATATATATCACACAGACACATACGTGGATGTGTTTGTGTGTGTGTATACACTCACACTCACAAGGGTGAGAGAGAAAGATGGAGAGATGCATTCCAATAACCCAAGAGAAAGCTAGGAAATAGGAAACAGGAATGAAAAAGAGAGGGAGCGAACATAAAACAAATAAAATAAAGGCACTAAACGCAAACATATTAGTAATTACAGCAGATGTAAATAATCTAAACATACTAATCAAAAGGCAAAGATTGACAGAATGGATAGAAAACCAACACCAACCTAAAAACCAATTATATTACGTCTAGAGGAAATTTATTTAAAACAGAATGATACAGATATGTTAGAAGAAAAAGAATAGAAAAAAATATACCTTGCAAACATTGACCAAAAGAAAAGTGGAGTGGCTATATTAACACAAAACAAAATAGACTTAGAAAAGAGAAAAATTACCAAAGATAAAGAGGAACAGTACATCATTGGGTCAATTCACCAATAAGACATACAAATATTAAATATATACACACAAAATAGTATCACATTTGACTTCATGGAACAAAACTGACAGACTGAAAAGAGAAATAGAAAAATTTACAATATTTGGAAACGTAAACACTTCTCTCACAGTGATCAATAGACGTAGTAGACAAAAAACTAACAAGAATCAAATAATCTACTTGACATTTAAAGAACATTCCATCCAACAATTGCAGAATACATACTTCCCAAGTACTCATGAAGCATTCATCAAGATAGAGCATATCCTGGGTCATATGATAAACCCTAACAAATTAAACAACTAAAATCATACAAATAATATTCTTTGACTATAATGGAATTTAGAATACAAATTAATAACATAAGAACAGAAAAAACTCCAAACAGCACCAGATTTAACAATGCAATCCTAAATAATGCATGAGTCACAGAGGTAGTCTAAATGGAAATTATAAAACATTTTGAACTGAAGAAAAACCAAAATAAAACCTTTCAAAATTTGTGAAATGCAGCTAGAGCCATTCTTAGATGCAGAGCAACTGGAACGCTTAAGTGTTGCTAGTGCAACAGTGAACAGTCATTTTGGAAACAGCTTGGCAGTTCTTTTATAAAGTTCAACATACCCTTACCATTTAACCCAATAATCCTATTCATAGATATTTACCCTAAAGAAATGAAAACTTACATTTACACAAAAACCTATACACAAATGTTTATAATAGCTCTATCTATGATTGCCAAAAGCTAGAAACAACCCAAATATCCTTTAAGACATAAATGGACAAGCAAATGGTAATATATCCAAGGAATAAAACGTTTAGCAGCAAAATGGAATGGACTACTGATACATGCAAAAACTTAGATAAATCTCAAAGATATTTTGCTGTGTGAAAGAGGCCAATGTCCAAAAGTTACATACTCTATCATTCCATGCACACTACAATCTCAAAAAAACAAAAGCATAGCAATGAAAAACAGATTAGTGATTGCCAGAGGTTAAGGGTGGGAGAAGCTTGTAATCATAAAGGAATAGGATGAGCTCAATTGAGTTTTTTGTTTGTTTTGAAGTTATGGAACTGTTCTGTATCCTGATTAGTGGTTACACAAATTTAAATATGTGTTAAAATTCAAAGAACTGTATACCGAAATAAAAGATCAAATTTTATCATTAATTTAAAAAATAAAATTAACACAAACAAAGGAACGTTTTTATAAGTTTACATTTAATATGTGGGGCACTATACAGTCCATGGAATTCTCCAGGCCAGAATACTGGAGTGAGTATCCTTTCCCTTCTCCAGCAGATCTTCCCAATCCAGGAATAGAACCAGGGTCTCTTGCATTGCAGATGTATTCTTTACCAACTGAGCTAATAGGGAAGCCCATGCAGGGCACAAACGTCCCCAAATGAGGTTTAAATATCTAGGTAACATCAAGACTAGTCTGCTGACCACAAGCGAAAACCAGATATCTTTCTGGTATACTCACCACTGCTTGCTCCTCTACAGTTTCCATTACTGGAATCCATAGGAAAATCTGAAAGGAGATGATAGAGTACAGTAAGAGTCATACCATTCATTATTATTTCAAGAATTCTCATACTAAAATCTAATTCAGTCACAAGCTGATTTGGATAACAACCCAGGTGTCTCAAAGAAATGGATTCCTATTCGCGTCGTGAGGTTGACACTATCTTTTGTAGGTCAAATAAGGACAAGATGCATTCTTTCATGTGATTGAAAGCTGATATACTCTTGAATCCTTGTCAACTGTGGATACATTTCTGGATTTAATAAACAAAGTTTTTGAGTTTCATGAAAATTTCCAACAATTAAGCATATACTAGGTACTCACCCAACACCTTTCGTGATGGCTACAATAACTAAATACACCTTTTCAATAATAGATGTATCACACTTTACTGGCATACATTTTAATTCTTAGTGCTTAAGGAAAATGTGCAGAAAGTGTTCCTGTGCTCCTGGTTAAGCGCACACTAAACGGGTGTTTAGCAGAAAGGAAGTCTACCATCAAGGGACTACTCAAGCCAGTGCAATTAATAGACATAATAATAATTGGAAATTTGCCATTGACTCTTTTTAAGATCCCCAAATCCCAGAAAATGGTAACATGATTAATGGTAATGAAAATGGTGATTATGTTAAGTTCTTCTTTGTTCTAGTTAAGAAAGCAGCCTCTAATGAATAATACTGACTGCCCCAACAAAGCATTATGCTGTACATAATTATATGTTCTTACTCACATATAAGTGAGTACAATTCAGTACACTTACACCAGCATTTTCCATTTGCATTAATACCTTGTGTTAAATGAGTTTAATGCCTCTGTTTATCCTAGTAGAAAATAATGTTCTTCCTCTGTCCTTTTTCTTCATAGGTCATATCATGAATAAATGAAACCAGAAGGTATAACACCAGTTTAAAACAATAACACTCAAAACTACAATTAATGGATTACTTTCCCAGGCTTAGTAATCATCAGCTGGTATTTTAAAATCTATATCCTAGGGAGTTCCCTGGTGACCTAGTGGTTAGGATTCTGGGCTTTCATTCCTGTGGTCAGGGTTCAACCCCTGGTGGGAGAACTGATATCCTGCAAGCTGTGCAGTGTGGCCAAAAACGAAAAAGAAAAACATAAGAAAAGGACATCCCTGGTGGTCCAGTGGTTGAGAGTCCGCCTGCCAATGCAGAGGACAAGGGTTCAATCTCTGGTCCAGAAAGATTCCACACGCTGTGGGGCAACTAAGCCTGTGCACCACAGCTACTGGAGCGGACATGCTCAAGAGTCCACGCGCTGCACCTACTGAGCTGGGGCGCCCAGAGCCCACGCTCCAAAATAAGAGAGACCACCGCAGTGAGAGGCCCACGCACGGCAACTAGAGCGCAGCCTCCCTGGACACAACTAAAGAAAGCCCACATGCAGCAGCAGAGGCCTAGTTCAGCCAAAAATTAACAATAAATAAAAAATAAGGAAAAAGCTATATCCTAGGAAAATGTGCACATGATTTATACAAAGATGATCTCTCTGTGAATTAAAAAAGTATACTGACCCACATGTAAAGTAATTGTTTAATGTCAACAGGTTCAAATAAAACTGAAAAAATTCTTCTCTCGGAAAATGAAAACCCCTTTAAAGCAACTGATCCTAGGAGTTTGGTTTTCTTCTTTCATTCTTATTCATAGGAAAATGTTTCTACATTTTTTTAAAGTGCTTAGACATCAGCTATTAGAATTAGAAGAGAGAAAGCCAAAGTTTTCTGATTCTAACTAATCCAAAAAAAGCCTGTTTTCAGAAAGTTAAACTTAGGAATTCTAACAAATTATCCTAAATTAAAATAGTAGGTATTACTAGCAGGTTTTAATGCCCCACGGATTTCAAGTAGGTGTCATAGAGGTTTTCAGAAGAAGAGTTCTAAGAAGGAGCTGGGGAAAAAAAGAGAGGGTTTTCCAAATAGAAAATAGCACGTGCCGGAGTCTGGGGCGAGAAACCAAAGCACTCGTGGAGTGGAGGGACCTACAAGTCTTCCAATGGGGCTAAGAGAGCAAAGTAGACAGAAAGGAAACTAGAGGGGTAAGAAGGCATGAAATCATGAAAGCTAGTGGCAGATACCAGAAAATTTTAAACAATAGATTTGTATTTCAGAATGATCACCCTATTAGAACATGGAGGGGCCATACTGGAGGTCAGCAAGCCCATTATCATTCTAGCTCCACAATCCATGGAAGAAATGGTGAGGTCCAAACAAAGAAAGTAGCATTAGAGAAGAAGGGGAGGGAATTGTATTCAGAGTTGACCTAACGCACCTGATACCGACTGAATGTGGGGCATAAAGAAAAGGTGGAAGCAAGGCTGCCTTCAGACCTGGAATATGGGTGGGTGTGCCCCTTAACAATATAGAAAATACTAGAAGAGAACAGACCTATGAAGGCAAGGAAATGAGGAGTTCACTCTGGGGACTGCAGAGACGGAGGAGCTCAGGGATAGACAGGAGCGTACAGAATGTGTGTTCTCTCCTGTCTCAGAAGTGCAGAGAAGTACTAATCTCTTATCCCTTGGAATTCATTGTCCAGAGTTGCCTTCCATTCTCTAAAGCCACATATAAATCAAAATACAATGAAAACAAAAGGGTTACTATAACTGAAATCTGATGGTCAAAGTGAAAGTCGCTCAGTTGTGTCCACCTCTTTGCAACCCCATGGACTATACAGTCCATGGAATTCTCCAAGCCAAGATACTGGAGTGGGTAGCCTTTCCCTTTTCTAGGGGATCTTCCAAACCCAGGGATTGAACCCAGGTCTCCTGCATTGCAGGTGGATTCTTTACCAGCTGAGCTACATGGGAAGCCCAAGAATACTGGAGTGGGTAGCCTATCCCTTCTCCAGCGGATCTTCCCAACCCATGAATTGAACCAGGGTCTCCTGCTTCACAGTAGGATTCTTTACCAACTAAGCTATCAGGGAAGCACTTCTGATGGTCAAAAGACACCGATTCTCTGTACAGTTAACATCACCTGTTTCTTCATAAGAGAGGAAGTATAACTTAGAACAGGTCCTGGTTTGAATCTTCTATTAATAGTTTTATGGACTTGAATCACTTAGCTTCTCTATATCCCTCAGCTTCCCTTTCTGCAGATAGGAGTAATAGTACCTACCATGTAGTTATTACGAGAATTAAAGAAATTAATATGCATCACATACTAAGCAGCACATGCCACATACTAAGTATTGTTAGTTCTTATTCTCTGGCCAGTAATGATTCCTGGTCTGAGAATGATGTCTTCCCAATCACACTGCTGTTGTCTTACCCTTTATCATTCACTTCATATAGCTATTTCTTTTGCTCTTCACAGTCTCTATGTTAATGCCACACGACTTGCTCAAGGTATAACTTTTTTTTTTTTTTTTTTTGCTGCACCATGCAACATATGGGATCTTTGTTCCCTGACCAGGGATCGAACCCACGCCCTCTGCAGTAGAAGCACATAGTCTTAACCACAGGACCACCAGGGGAAGTCCCTCAAAGTATACCATTAATGGCAAATCTGGGATTCCAACTAAGGGCCAAAACTCTAAAACTGGTTTTCTTTAAACTGAAGACATACGGCCAATTTTTAATCATTCAAAACTCTCTATCTATATGGTGGTAATTGGTCTCCTCTTTCCATACACCTAGTAGGAGAAAGGACAAATATAACTTAGTCAATTTTGCTATGTGTAGCAAGCAACTATTTAGAATTTTGTGGAAACAAGATAGAAAAGAATTATTAATATACAATTTGGAGACTACCTAAGATCCCATTACCACTGATAACTGTGTTAGCTATAAACATAATTTAATATCATTGTATTCTAAGGTACTCCTTCCTAGCCCCATCCAGAGTGCCTTTCAAAACTTCACACAATGAAGTCTTACCCTAAAATTTCCATTTCCCCTTTTCCATTCCATTTTCCTCCTCATATCACACTAAATAATTCTCCCTTCTTGCTATTTGGCCCCTCAAATATTTGTAGACCAGGGCTAAAGAAAAGGCTGCCTGTTCCCCAGAAAGTGGAGAAATGATTAAACAGCAGTGCATGCATGTGAAAGCTGGCGCAGCTCTGCCAGGCGAGAGAGGGCTGGGAGAAATGTGCTGCTCAAGAGCTGGGGGACAAAAAGCAGCAGTGACTGAGGAGCGATTATAAAGCCCTTGGCATGGCAACCCAGGGGGCAGTATAATTGCGGTGAAATATCATACCATACATTTTCTTAAACACTCAATGTCTTCATTTCTGAGATAAACTGTTTGTAATTAACAGACATCCGTCAAGCTCATTCTTTATTCCTATTGCTCCCAAAGGGATTTGTTCTTGAGCCCAAGGTCCAGGTCAATTCGTGTAAAATGAAATACTAAGTTTATATTCAGAAGAAATAAGACTGGCCTACCCAGGGTGTTCTCAGTATGAAGCTTGTTTCCCAGAGTTGAACTGACAAAAGCTCTAAGCTCTATCTGCATTTACCAACAGACTAGGTTTGTCCAAATAAACAAAAAAATAAATTTTAATACCAATGATAATAATGGTAAAATAGCAATAGCAACAGCAGCAATTTGTTGAGGACTAACTATGCATGAGATACTACAGATGCTGTTTAACTCCATCTTCACCATCTCCATGGGATGTAGGCAGTATGTCCCCATGTCACAGATTAGAAAACTCTGCATTGGAGAGGCTATACAACTGCCCTATAGTAATAGCTGATATGAGGCAGAGTCAAGATTCAACATCTGGTCTTTCCCACTCCACGCCCATACCCTTTATTCATCATACAATATTAAATATTTGACTATTAACTGGGTGAATGACTAAACTGAACTGAAATCACAGATAAAGCAGGTGTACATGCAGTCACAGGTCTACAATAAATACAAAATGTAGAAAAAATAAATTTAATGTGAATTTATTAGTAATCATCAAGAGGATAGGATATTTTCTGTATAAAAACCTGCTTGCCCTTAGTACTTCAAAACAAAAAGTAGACTGAAGCCATATCCCATTCAATAAAATTCTGCTTTGTAAAATGTCCTTAAACTTGTTGGTGGAGTCATAATACCCTACAAGGGAACAGATTTGTGTAAATGGTAGGATTTGAAAATCCTCTTGACATTGAAGGTATGTAAAAGGTGGTTCTATTTTATTCAGGGAGACCTCATTTTTATATTCTGCTAGATTCTAGGCATAAGACATAGGAACTCTGTTTATACTTAGAGGAAGGAAAAAAAAAATCCTGCTTCATGAACTATCATATCCCACTGAAGCAAGGCGCATATTGCATCGTAAATTAAACTGGCCACATGTGGTAGTTCTTAAGTAATTCCAGGTGCCTGATAGTTTGACCCAGCATAGGGAATGTAATTTTCAGCAAGCTGCAGCCTTGGAAGCCAGGGGACCCTTCAGGCTAGAATCCACCACTCCGTTCCCTGCCCCCTCCCCTTCAGCTCCCTCCTGCCACCACAGTCTCTGATTCACATTGGGGGATAGGGGAAGGAGAAGGGAGAACATCACCAACAAACGGTTCCAACTGCCACCTACCCCTACTTCTTTTTCTAGCAAGGGCAACTGTCAGCAAAGCACATTACAGCCTTTTAAAGCAGCTTAGTAATCAGGTCCCATGGACTGACAAATTGTTTCCAGGCATGTCTTATTTGAGTGCTTCAATGAGGCAATTGTTCTACATTTGGTCCACGATGATAGGTAATTCAGGGACACTTGAGGAAACTGCTCCCTATCCATACTGACCATGGCTTTTGAGAGCCCCTAACTTTGCCAAACCTCTCTCAGTTGAGTTCCATCTCTAGGAGAGGTTTCAGAGCAGGAGGAGGAATGCATTTCAGTGTGAACCGTGGCCACCGCATTCCTAGCCCTTGGCCTGAGAGGAGTGTTTGCATTTAACTGATCTAAGTGCCTGACAGACCAGGGCAGCTCTTTCCCAGCATCTGTACAGCCTATAACATTAATGAGTATAAAAGCTCAAGTGCTCTTTTAGCCCAAAGATAAATAAGAAACACATTTCTTTGTGATTTGTTTAATCAGTTGTTGATTATTAAAATCAAGACAACAATAGGTATAGTCAAAGGTGATAAATTGAGGTGACCATCAAAAAAATCTGGAAATCTTTCTTTTCAGTTTGGTTTTGCAGCTATTTGTACTAGTACTTTTCCCCTCCCTAGTCCTCTATGTTAAGTGGGTCACTGTGCACAGAAAGCATTTCTTCCAAATCAATTCCTTGACCAAGAACTGTTCACCTAGGAATGGACTAAGGACATGAGCTTAGGCTGAACAAGTTGAGAGGCAAAAGAAGAAAAAGTTGATGCCCAAGAAATGAACAGAGAAGGAGGTACCTAAGGGCAGAGTTGATCTGGGGAGGGTGTGAAAGAGGACCAGTCATAAAAGATGGGGTTTATTTAAAGTATGTGAAGGGTGAAGTTTTCGAGTTTCGGGTAATTGGTAGGAATGACATTGAGTTAGAATTAAATGGACCATAATGAACTAGGTTTAGTTGGACTCTTAAGAGTTATGACTGTCCTAATTAGATCAAACACTAGTGAGAAAACAACTCGTGATTGATTCCATTTAACACAGAACTGTAATAAGGTTTTACAGTAGGGGAAGATTGAAAGGAATCTGTGGTTGATGCACACACAGAAAGGTACTGAAGACAAATTATTTGCAGAGCATAAGAGTGGGATAAGGGGTGAGATTAAAAATAACATTACATGAGTGTATGATGATAACATGCCTTAAATATAACTCCTTTCATCCATATGTCATTTACAAAATGACTTGAAGGCATGTGGGAATGTGAAAAGAGCCCAGCAATTTCACTTCACCAGCTTTGTGGCTGGAGCAAGTCTCAGAAGCTAATTAGCAGTGCATAGCAATGTTTCACAGCTATTTCAGTCTGGAATGGAAGAACAATTTATCTCATTGAAAGGAGGGGAAAATTTAAGGTGAAGGTAATTGCTCAAATTGGATGTTGAGCAAACACATACCACTAACATCTGTGGGTTGGGGTAAGGTTACTGAAATTATCTTGGCATTTTTAATGATAAGAAGAAAACGGTGCTTCAGTTTTCTGTTTTCACCATACAGTCTTTCCAAGTAGCTAAACACGAGGGATAGAGAAAACTGATGGCTGAGAACGCACAAACGTTCAGTGATTATAAACAAATAGCACCCTATATGTGGTTACTAGGACATGTAAAGAGCGGAAGTGAAGGGGCAGTGTTGAGCAGAAGTGTGATGGGAGTGGAATGAACTTGAGTGTTTTAGAAAGACAGATCGCCTGTACGAATAGACTTCATCGGTTTAGAAGGGAGGTGAGAAGAGAGAAAAAAAGGCACCGTGTTCGATAGAGGCGTAATTAAGACAGAGATTAAGCGAAGTGATCCGAATCCACAGAACCAGAGTAAATGGGAGTAACAAGGACTCCAAGAAGTGAGCGGTTGGAAGGCAGGGGAGTCGGGGCAGGCTGGGCAGTGTCGGACTCACCGGCTCCGTCGGCAGTGACGATGGCCTCCGGAGAGATGCACACGCCGCGGTCATAAACTGGCAGCTCCTCGCAGGCCAGGCTTTCCGGCCACGAGTGGCGGTACTTGATGAGGATGGGCTCACAGCCCTGCCGGGCCCGCTCGCACACAGACTTGCAGGGCTTGATGGGCTCGTGCTGGAAGTCAATGGTGCAGATGGGCGCGTACATAGCACAGAGGAAGAAGAGCAGATCCGGGCTGCAGTGGGTGCCCAGCAGACCTTCGAACTGCTCGATGGCCAGGATGGCGTTGGCCTGGGTGCTGTGGTGCAGGTGGTTGGGCATCTTAGTCATGTTCCAGGGCAGGGACTTGCACAGGGGAATGCGAACGGGCTCACAGGCGGCCGCCCGCGCTCCGGGCACGCGGAGCAGGCAGAGCGCAGCCAGGGCGAGTAGCCCGGCCGGCAGCAGCAGCATCCCGCCTCGGCTCCCGCAGACCATGATCTCGGCAGGATGGGGCAGGGTGCAGCAGTGCGGAGAACGCCGAGAGGCCCGCTCCGCCGTTTCCTCCTCCCCGCCCTGGAAGTGGACACAATGATATGGGAGCTTCTCCTCCCCCGGCAATCTCACAGCTTCCTTGGATCAAATTCCCTCAATGGGGTCCCAAAAGCTGCGCCGAGCGCCAGCCGCCGCCGCCCCTGCCTCTCCGGCTGCTCTTTGCCGACGTCTAAGACTTCTGGGGCCGCGGCATCTATTTCATTCCTCGCTCCCTCTGGCAGAAGCGTCCGACTTCGCAGATGAGACGAAAACAAGAGGAACCGAGGGAGAAAAAAAAAAGTAGAATTCAGCTGAGGTAGTTGGAGCTCTGGGGTGTCACGTCCCCTGGATTACAAAAAGGTGCTAAAAGAAGCATGAAGGTCTCCCAAGTGAGGAGGAGGACGGGGCGGGGGGGGGGGGGGGTGCAGGAGGGGGTAACGAGAGGGCAAAGACTCCTAAGGGAGGACTAGGGTGCAGTAAGAGTTTGCAAGTCTGGTAGGCTGAGCAAAAAGACCCAGCTGCGGGTCTTTGGTGTGAGCTGCGGCTGCTGCAGCGACCGCCGCTGGCAGGAGGGGACCCGTCCGAGGAGCCGCGACGGGAGGTCTGCGCCTGGGATCCGCTGCTCTAGGTTTTCCAGCCTCCAGGAGCGAGAGGCAGCCCCGCCCCCGTGTGGTCCCAGACCTCCAAGCGCCCGCTCCCCTTCCCGGGAAGGGGTCTGTGGTTTTGAGGCGAAGGAAGGAGAAGCCTGCAAAAGCAGAGAGGATGCGATAACCCGAGACAGAGCGGACTGGAGACGACCCACACCAGGGAGCACCGCACCCCGCTATCCCCGGCTCCAAAGGAGAGCCCCCAGCCTCTCACTTAAGAGCCCACCCCAAATCTCCACGAAGGAGTGCCCCCAGTTCCCTACTTGGGAACCCACCCTAGCCCCACGCTCCCTGGAGGTATTCCCTTTAAGCAACCTCTAGCCTCGCCTCTGTGATTACCGGCTCTGCAGAAAGACCTGAGGGGGAAGACTTAAGCAACGTCTCTTGAAAAATGTCCAAGTCGCAGAAAACAGGGACCCCTGCAGCGATGATGGAGCCTTATCAATCCAGAACTCCTGACTGCAGAGGTCTGCATTTTCAATAACTAGGTGGTGGCGGGGTGTGGGGGACCGGGGTAGGGGGGGTGTGGGCGGAAATCGCCTTTCATAAAAAGAGAAGAAACGCTGTACATAATTACAAATAGGCCACGAGAAGCAAGTAACAGGTCTTTTTTTCTTTTTTTTCTTTTGCACTGCAGAATTAAAACTTTTGAGTTTTGCATTTTAAGCTTCAAAGTGAAAACTGCTTTAAAGTACTTGGGCTTCCCCCACCCACCCACCCCTGATTTTACTAAAATAAAATGGCACTTATTAACTCTTCTACCAATAAATTCACCTCACACTTGAGACAAACGTGTAGGAAAATTAGACCACACTGGTAATGATAATGATGATAAGGATAACAATAATATCCTTTCCATCCAAATGAGCTCAATCCAGAAAAGAAAATGGAAAACAGATCCCCTCCTGGTCTGCTCCTTCCACTAATGAGCTTCCTCTTTCCCTCCCTCTCCCCGCTTCCTCCCTTTTCAGGGCATATTGTAAATAGAAGGACCTGCAGAGGCCCTCCTACCCTGCCCTTTCAATGGGAAATCACTGAGCAAAAAGATTGCAGAATGTCAGAAAACACAGCCTTCATTGAGAAGAGAAGGAAACAAACCCTAAAACAAAACAGGAAGTCACCTTTGCTCTGCATCACTGAAACATTTGGAGGCTTTAATCCGGCCATTTCTCACAGTCAGTAATAAGCAGACAAAAGATGCTTCCACTTTAGAGAACCCAGTGAGATGGTTTCCATTCCCCAGCTTTGACATGACAGCACTTATAAAATGTCAGTGCTAACTTGAATTTATGGAATTTTATCTCTAAAATGACCATAAACAGCCATTTGGGACTGCAGTAAATTATTTCAGAAGGAAGTTTCTTCCATTTAGGAGAAGAAAAAAAAAAAAAAAAACAGATGTTAGATAGGGAGACATTTAAGTGAGTATACAAACTTTGCCTGGTCTACAATTATTTTGTATCATTTAACAAAAGTAAGCCAAAAACTATATAAATAAATTAGATGAAAAAAGATTTAGCAAGTAACGTTTAGGGGAAGAAACAAAAACAGTCAATATTAGAGCATTTGTGGGCTCTGTAAAGAAAATGTAGGTGGGATTTTCAATAGTTTAGAAGGGAGGAGTAGATATAATAGATTGATAAATATATTTTTCTATTCATCTTATATCTTAACAGCATGAGAAAAAGAATGAGCCAGTTGTTTAATGGTTCTACAATTATCTGAAATAAAGTGTGTTTTCCTTCTCTTGCACAAAAGTAAAATATCTCCTTTGTCTAACATGTACCCTCACAACATTTTTCTAATCCAAATTTGTCTTTGTCAAAATCTAAAATAAATTTCACTGCTTCCTAGAAGCCTTTTAAAAAAATTTTTTTAAAGTATAGTTGATTTACAATGTTGCGTTACTTTCTGCTATAGAGCAAAGAGATTCATATATATGTATATCTTCTTTCCTATTCTTTTTCATTATGGTTTGTTACAGGATATTGAATGTGGTTCCCTGTGCTATTCAGTAGGACCTTGTTGTTTACACATTCTGTATACAATTGTTTACATCTGCTAATCCCAATCCATTCCTCCCCCAGCTCCATCCCCTTGACAACTACAAGTCTGTTCTCTATGGTTTTGAGTCTGTTTCATAAGTAAGTTCATTTGTGTCATATTTTAGTTTCTACGTATGTGATATCATGTAGTATTTGTCTTTTTCTTTCTGATTTACTTAGTAAGGTAATCTCTAAGTCCATCCATGTTGCTGCAAATGGCAATATTTCGGGCAATGTTGCATTCTTTTTTATGGTTAAGTAGTATTCCATTATATATGTGTGTATATATATATATATATATATATATATTATATTATGTGTATTATATATAAAAATCCCAAAGAAAAGATGCTAACATCTTTTCATATGCCTACATTCTGAAGGAGATCAGCCCTGGGATTTCTTTGGAGGGACTGATGCTGAAGCTGAAGCTCCAGTACTTTGGCCACCTCATGCGAAGAGTTGACTCATTGGAAAAGACTCTGATGCTGGGAGGGATTGGGGGAAGGAGGAGAAGGGGATGACAGAGGATAAGGTGGCTGGATGGCATCACTGACTCAATGGACATGAGTCTGAGTGAACTCCGGGAGTTGGTAATGGACAGGGAGGCCTGGCGTGCTTCGATTCATGGGGTCGCAAAGAGTCAGACACGACTGAGCAACTGAATTGAACTGACTGAACTGGCCTTCAAAAGCTTTTTTGAGTACCCTGCCTGGTTCTGTTCATTTTTCTAGTTAGTTCTCCTTGAACATCATTCTTTATTTATTTATTTATTTATTTTTTTTGCAAATTATTCTTTAGCACTTGCCAATTTATTGCTTCAAAAAATTTTATTCATTATTCCATCTGGGTGTGCTCTGTCTTCCTAAATAGTAGGTATTTCTTTTTTAAGAAGAGATTTCATCTTCTATTTCTTTAGAAATAGTCATTTAAGAAATGTTGGTTGATGGAACTTAGAATGCAATATTTTAAATATTATCTTCTCTTATAGAGAAGTACAGTACAAACTGAGTAAATTACAATAGCCAAGTTTGAAAAGTAGGCAGTGGGAACATGAAAGAAACAAGTGAGACATGGCATAATTTCCGCTAGTGGATGAGCTGACCCACCAAAGCTGAGTGCCTTCAAATTGGCCCACACTAGAGCCAACTCATTGGAAAAAGACCCTGATGCTGGAAAAGACTGAGGGTAGGAGGAGAAGGGGGTGACAGAGGATGAGGTGGTTGGATGGCATCATTGATGTGAGTTTGAGCAAACTCTAGGAGATAGTGAAGGACAGGGAAGCCTGGCATGCTGCAGTTCATGGGATCACAAAGAGTCGGACACGACTGAGTGACTGAACAACAACAAGAGAAAATTAAAGGAAGGCTGAAACCTGGTGCCCTGGAGGAAACAGGTCTTAGGTAATTTGTTTCTCTCAGATTCTATTTTACACTGTTTTATTTAACCAGCGTTTAACTGAGAGAACACTGATCTTTGTGTAAAACTGCTCCTGGGCTTGTACATGAAAGACAGCTTGAGGTATTTCTCCCTATCTGGTGAAGAAATTTCAAGGTAGATAATCTGTAGGCCACACAGAAGAAGCTGGAGAATTGTAACTTTTAAATGATATTTTGATGGGCATAGCTATAGGGATCTTTAACAACTCACATTTTAAAACTAAGGATAAAAGTCACTTTTATGCAGTGGATTTTATATTTGAGGAAGTCATTAAGATGGTAAATTCAACTTGTTGATACCAATACCTTGCTGAAAAAGATCTTATGAAAACCAGATTCTAGGACTTCGAAGGACTCCCCAAGGCTCATCCAGGGGTCTCTTCCAGGGATGAGGGCACTTCAGAGTAACCTCGTGGCACCTGGCTCTTGCAGCCTCCTCGAACCTAGTTCAGCCTGTGGATCAATTCAGGGCTCAATGACTGCTTAGAAACTATATTCAGGCACAGTTACAGCCAATCATTCTTAAAATGCCTCCGGCACCACGGTAATGCCATTCCATTTAACTTCCTGACAAGGGTTCCTGTGGAGACATCAGAAAAAGATCTTGTTAGAAGTTATCACTGTGAAATAGTCATTTTTCAAAAATTTAAGTTTGACCAATTAAAACAATTTTTGCAATATCTTGTTTTGTCAGTCATTTAAATGTTAACATTATTTTCATCTGTTAAATACACGTTAAACTTATCCCAGGAGCAGTCTGCAAGGCTGTCCACAGCTGTCCTGTTAAGGAAAAGTGTGGGGCTGACGTGTGGAGTAACTAACAACTAGGGCAGCTCAGACACTGAGCAGTCAGAATGACTGCAACCATTCTCATTCTGTGTGAGCTGAGCAAGGGGACTAGTCTTTATTAAGTACTTACTATGAGTGAGGCATGTAAACCACACCATGCTTTGCTGGAGGTGTAGGTTCCATAGATGAAGAAACTGAGGCTCAGAGGAATGAAGGAATTTCCCAAAGCTTCCACAGCTGGCTAAGGGCCTGTTGGAAGCGGGACTTGATTCCATGCTCTTCACAAGTTCAACAATCCAGCTTCTTCCTGGGCAGAAAGGAGCTGGGAAATGGGAAAGATAGACAGGACTCTCTGTGAGCCTGGGTCTCTGTTTGAACCCAGCCATATTGGTTGTCCACCCCTGGCTTTGCTGCCCAGGAATAGAATGCAAAGCCTTGAGCTCCAAACAGGGAGAACTTCCTGCTTTATGGCCTCTACCTGAGCTATTCTGCAGACCTTGTAATTCCTTTTTGGGAAGATCTGACCTTTCCAGTCTCCAAGCAACCCAATAAGACACCCCACCTGTTAGCTATATCAACATCAGGGCAGAGACTCTCAAACTGTAATGTGCAACAGAATCCCCTACAGGGCTTCTGAACACACAGACTGCTGAGCCCCATTCAGAGTTTCTCACCTGGTAGTTCTGGGGTAAGGCTTGAGAATTTGCATTTCTAACGAGTTCCCAAGTGATGCCGATACTGCTGTCCAGGAACAGTGAATATCACCGTTTTTAATTAGGTATTAGCTCTGATTTACCTTTAGCAAACTTTACATGCTAAAGAGATTTCATGATTTTTATCTCCTGGTTGTCTTCTGTCACAAAGACTTTGAAACAAAATTTCTATAAAGCAGCCTAACAGCTAATGACACTCTGAAGAGAGGTAGAGGGTAGAGAGGACTCGGTGCCTCAGTTAGTTATTCAAAGGTTGTCCTCAGAGCCCCAGTGAGGCCTGACAATGAAATCAGCTGGCTTTCTGACCCTAATATACTTTTCTAAAGGAAAATAGCACCATTCCATTCCGATTGCAACAAAAGAACCATAGATCCAGCTTCAAAGAAGTTCCAGAAGGAACCATAGTATCTCAGTAAATGAATGAAGCTCAGCAACATCACCCACCCACCTGCTCCTCCTCCTTAACCTCCCAGCCCTTCCTATCTCACTTGAAGGGAAAACTCAGAGATAAAATCATTTATGTAAAGTCATGAACTCAGTTACTGGTGGTTAAATGTGCCTGGTTCAATATTCTTTCTCTTTACACCATCCTCTTCTCTGTTGAAAGCGTGTATGTGTTTCATTCATTTAAAAACACCAAGTGCCTATATAAAGTATATCAGTTTACACAATCCCTTAAAATCTTACAAACCTTGCAAACAGCTTAAAAGGATTTGGGAATCCAGAAGAGACGGTATGGGACACCTCCAAGGAAACCTCCTTGCCCTCCCTGTGCCTACTGTCAGTTGAAATCCAAATGATCCTGGATTTCTTTCTAATCTCCCTTCGACAATATCTAACTGCAGATGATTTCTAGAATACCTTTTCTATCATTTTACTCTAGAATAGACACACATGTTTTGCTACATCTTTCATCTTATTCTATCTGTAGACGTCTTGAATTACTCTTCAGCTCCCTCTTTATGGTGATGGAGAAGTCAAGTAGCACACACGTCATTGCAACCTTATTTATAAAACAACTGAGCAACTGACTGTATCCATCAAGGCCACATTAGAAAATGGCATTAAAATGATCCCCACAAGATTAGAAATCGTGCAAAAAAAAAAAAAAATCAATAAGAAGCAATAACCCAGGAATTCCTTCACAGTCCAGTGGTTAGGACTCCACTTTCACTGCTGAGGGCAAAGGTTCAAATCCTGGTCAGATAATCCTGCGAGTCCTCTGTCATCTATGATTTGTTCAATGTGAGCTGTACATATCATATTTAAGCTGGAAGATGACTCAGTTTCTTCCATAGGTATATAAATAATGAGAACATGATTCTGCCAACTTGGCAACTGTATCAATTAACTAAAGCCAAATAATTTTTTAAAAAATATTTTTTTTAGTTTTGAAGAATAAATGCTCATCAGAATTTCAGAAATAGGTGCTGAAAGATTTCTACAGAGATAGGGACATAAAATCAGCCATTCTTTCCCTTGGCCTGATAAAGGTAAAAACCTGACGATCGATTCAGATCATCCAGATACTTCTAAGCTTAGACATTTGGTAAATCCTTCATCTCTCTTGATAGACATTCAGAGTTTGACTAGTTTTTACTAGTAATTGTCAAACAAAAACAATTTAATTCTTTAAATATTTTGTAAGAGTGAGAAATAGTGTCCCTTTTCTTAGATTTCCTTTTTTATCAATTTTGAAACTAAAACCATTTAAATTGTGTAAGCTTTGAATGAAAACAAATTCTAGGTGTTTAAGAGGATCTTGTAGTAGAGTGCCCACTGGAGTCCATTTATACTGTTTTATAAACAACATAAATGGTCTGATGGTTTTGACTATGATGATAGTGATGGTGATTAACAATGACAACGTAGCTATCAAGGTCTAGAATATTGTGTCTAATTGGACCAAAGTAAACAGGATAAAGAGGAAACAATGAAACTTCTATTTGGCAGTGATGAGGAGGTAGAATATCATCTCTAAAGTTTAAAAGAATATTGTTCTTTTAATGAATCCATTCATTCATTGAACACATATTGCTGCCTTCTAAGTGCTGGTTTTAAGCTGTAGAGATGACATGATAAACAAAGCAAAGTCTGGGCCATCATAAAATGTACAGGGTTACAAGTTTTCTCTACAAAATGGAAAGAACTATATAATGGTTGGTCCTATATCATAACTGAGGAAAGACTAAGTTATAACATTATAAAGAAGATTTACACTAGATCTGAAGGATATTCTGGGTTGAGGTTGATAAAGTCCTGAAATTGGTCCCTTAGTGCAGAAAGAGAGAACACCTTCTTCTTCCAGGGGTTTAGATGACACCACCTTATAAGCTCAACCACAAACATCACCGTTTTCTTCAGATGGGCCCCAAACTTGAAGAGGAAGGAGGAGGCCTGGGAGGTGAGGCTTGGATACAAACGGCAGGTGGAAAATGAGTTAAGTTGGCATTTTTGATAGTACCTGTAAACTTCTCTCGAAAAACTGCTTACATTTCCCTAACATATTTTCTGCTTGGTATATGATCATGGGTGACCTCGGCCTGCAATGGCTTGGAGTGGTGCTTGGGTTCCCAGTCAAAGACTGAAGCTGAGTGATGGTGGTGAGAGCACCAGATCCCAGCCACTAGACCAATGGTCAGTGACCAAGGCGCTGGCCCTTTGGTTTTGCAGAAAAGAATTCCCATAAGATGGAAAGTAGTGAAACAAGTAAAGTATTCATTAAGAGGAAAAAGAGTACAATATGTGTGGATAGACAGGCAGACTCAGAGGGAGAGTCCCCAAGTTGCACCCTCGTGGAAGTCTGAATTACTTTTAGAAGGTATTTCTTCCAAGTCTCCTTTGGACAATCATTTTGATTTGCCTGTTTTACAGTCCATAGTTGCTATATCTCAGTGTCTTCCCATGTATGTGCACACAACTCTTAGTCAACATGGATTTTACTGAAAAGGTTTATGGGTAGAACATCCCTTGACATCAACCCGCTTTGGCCTCCAAGGAGCCTTTCTGTGAGGGTGTGGTCGGGAAGGTCTCCTGACTTGGAGAATGAGAACTATATGGTCTGGGCAGGGCCCAGCCTCCTCTCTTAATTGTCCTGCTATTCTTGTCTTCTAATTTCAGTCCACAGGGAATATCCAATCGCTTTATCCTGAGGGGGTGGGGCATCTACCTCCTACCTCAGTATATATTTATTTAGTCACTTTTTATATAATAAGAGCCTAAGTTGTGTACATTTGAAATGATTCTTTGTCATATAGGTAACATGTTTCATTTTACCAAATTATAGGTCTGTGTTGTTTTCGCTTCTTTCCCCACATCATCCATGGATATTCTTTTTACAGAAGATCACATTTCCTCTTCTTGGTATAAAAAATTTTAACTAGAAGTATCTGTAAGACCATAATTGCCAGGGTGGTACACGCCTCAAGGAACTCTGTCACGCAGCACCACATCAGTCACTTAGTGGGTGCTGCTTAGTGTTAAAAATATCATTTATGGTGAAAGGTTAGGTGGGAAACTTTGCATGCTTTACATCTGCTATGCATTTTGTTTGAGAGATCATTTTTTCTCTGAAGAATGTGGTCAAGCCAACAACAGGCTAAGATTTTCCCTAAGGTATTTGCTGCTGCTGCAAAGTCACTTCAGTCGTGTCCAACTCGAAGAACCAAGAAAACCATAAAATTGTAACACTTGATTTATAGTAAGACTATGACTAAGGCAATCAAAAAACTACTTTACATAGAAAAGTTCAATCACATTTAGAAAGAGAAAAGTATCCAAATAGACAGTCAGTCCATGGTTTCTATCTAGCTATTGCTGCCTCCAGGGAAATAACAATGTGTGGGTTTTCTTTATGAATGAACTTATTCTAAACAGTTTAGGATGTAGGTATTCACACATTCCATATTTTCAACTTTCCTGACTATAGAGAACTAAGGTTTGTGTGATTTCATATATAGATCTCAAAATATACAAAGTATATGTTCCATTGTTGCATTTATAAATGGGGCTTTCCTGGTGGCTCAGTGGTAAAGAATCCACCTGCCAATGCAGGAGATGTGGGTTGGGAAGATTCCCTGGAGAAGGAAATGGCAACCTGGTCCAGCCTGGGAAATCCCATGGACAGAGGAGCCTGGAGGGGTTCAGTTCATGGGGCCACAAAGAGTTGGACATGACTTAGTGACTAAAGAACAACATAACAAATAGCATATATCCCTAAGGCCATGCTACATGATTGAAATAAATTAAGACAAAAAAATATTTGATAGCTGCCCCTGGAGCCCCCCTCCACCCCAAGCAGGGAAGAAGAACAAAGGAAATGAAAAGAGGTGCAGCAAAGACAGGCTGGAAAGATCCTAGGGATCAGCTTCATGCTAGTGGGGAAACAAGAAGATAATTCCTCAAAGGGGGGAACTGTCCTCCTCCCCAGGACTGAAAACAGGAGGAATCTGACCAGAAGAGCCACTTTCCTGGTGACCTTGAGTGCAGAAACCTTCTGGGCTTTTCCTTCTGCTTTGGAAATCTTCAAACCCTCTGATGACCAATCTGGTCACTTCTAGAGTGGTACAGCCGCTGCAGGGAAGGCCTACAATGGCCCAGCACTCCTATGACTGAGGATTTAATTCTTATTAGTCCTGCAATCAAAAGTTATATATAAAGTCATGTTCTCCAATCAACTTTGTTGGTAATCATATCCATCAGTTTCTCTTCTGATGCTCTGTAAGTTTTTTTTTTTTCTAATTGAAATCCTGATTTGGATTGGTAAGAGAGGGCTTTGTGTACTAACCCCCTTCAAGATTTCCCCGGTGTCTAATTTCATCCCACTAGTTCCTCTATAACAGGGACAGGAATGACACCTCTGTGCAGTGCCCCAGCAGTACATCCCCACAAGGGATACAACCCCAAAAAGATGATTCCACATCAAAGTCCTACTCTTATTAATAACATTGTTTATTTTTATAAAAATTATTACAAAGAACAAATAGGTCACAGATGGTAAGTATAAAGTACTATTTACCAGAACTTCAACTCTCACCATTTAAATTTTTCTCATGTGTGCCATGACCCTCAACCAATTTTCCTCTTATATTGCCTGTTCTTTGCCTACCTATAAACAAAAATGCCCTGGAGATTAAGTACTACAGAAATATAAGATGGAATAGACGGTGTGCTGAATAACCCTTTCCCTACCCCTGGAAAAAGCCTAGGATTAAAAGTGCTTTTGACATACTGTATGTTTTTACAAGGCCAAAATTGTGTTACACCTTTTTTATGATATGAGTACTATTCAGGAATCCAATCTATACTGTGGCTAAAGCAATAAAATATTATAAGATTCTGGGGTAAGATCCATGAAAACCGCTGAGCTTCTGTGTAAATCTGCTTGTAATTCAGCATATATCCCACCAGGTTTATCATTTACTGTCACTAAGACTCTCCTGCTTCTTTTATTTGCCACTCCCCACTAATAAAAGTAATGAATTCCAAGCATGATCATATGGGCCTGTGAACTAAGGCTCAACTCAAGACATAATGGTTCCAAGATATTAATGCCTGAGAGGTAACAGTTCCTATACATTTTCACTATTAGTTTATAAATTGTTTATAAAAAATGCACATCTGTTGAATCCTTAGCTCCCCCAAATCTTTTTTTTAGAGAATGTCCACCCATAGATACTTATTTACTAGTTAACAATAGAGTGTAATTCCAAAGGAAAGGGTAAGCAGTGCTAAGATATTACAAAATCCTTTATCATGTGGACTGATACTTTGGTTGTCTAATCATTAATATTAGATTGTGTTAGGTTAAATGTATCCTTTAAAAAAATTTCAGGTGACCACTACAAAAACAGCAGAAGAACATATAACTTTCAAACTAAGGGAAGAGAAAATATAAGAGAAGCAGAGATGAAAAGGAGACTAAAAACTTCAAAATGTATCTCTGTACTTGAAAGCAGACATGGTCTGAAATTATTTACATTTGCAAATATTCCAGAGGACACATAACTCTTCCAAATTGTGACCCTCAAGCCCCACTTTCTTGCCAGACCCAGGGTTCTTCTCTCTCTCCCCTTCTCTTTTTTCTCTCACCAAGTGTATGTAAGTAAACATACACAAATATAGGTTTATCTTTATATTTCTTTTTATATTCTCTATTTATTTTAGATCAATTTTATGTATACATTTTAAGCCCTTAGATTTAATCTACATGTTAATAAACAAATTTGACTAATGAAGATAAAAATAATATATTTGAATTTTTACTTATCTGGCTGTCTAGCGGTAGTGTTGCTGCTGCTGCTGCTGCTAAGTCGCTTCAGTCGTGTCCGACTCTGTGCGACCCCATAGATGGAAGCCCACCGGGCTCCCCCGTCCCTGGGATTCTCCAGGCAAAAACAATGGAGTGGGTTGCCATTTCCTTCTCCAATGCGTGAAAGTGAAAAGTGAAAGGGAAGTTGCTCAGTCGTGTCCAACTCTTCGCAACCCCATGGACTGCAGCCCACCAGGCTCCTCCATCCATGGGATTTTCCAGGCAGGAGAACTAGAGTGGGGTGCCGTTGCCTTCTCTGAGGGGTGATGTTAGGGCTTTTTAAATCAATTTTTCAATGATAAACTGGGAAAGAGACACGTGTACCCCAATGTTCATCGCAGCACTGTTTATAATAGCCAGGACATGGAAGCAACCTAGATGCCCATCAGCAGATGAATGGATAAGAAAGCTGTGGTACATATACACAATGGAGTATTACTCAGCCATTAAAAAGAATCCATTTGAATCAGTTCTAATGAGGTGGATGAAACTGGAACCTATTATACAGAGTGAAGTAAGCCAGAAAGAAAAACACCAATACAGTATACTAACGCATATATATGGAATTTAGAAAGATGGAAACAATAACCCTGTGTACGAGACAGCAAAAGAGACACTGATGTATAGATCAGTCTTATGGACTCTGTGGGCGAGGGAGAGGGTGGGGAGATTTGGGAGAATGGCATTGAAACATGTATAACATCATGTATGAAACGAGTTGCCAGTCCAGGTTCGATGCACGATACTGGATGCTTGGGGCTGGTGCACTGGGACGACCCAGAGGGAGGGTATGGGGAGGGAGGAGGGAGGAGGGTTCAGGACGGGGAACACAGGTATACCTGTGGCGGATTCATTTCGATATTTGGCAAAACTAATACAATATTGTAAAGTTTAAAAATAAAATAAAATAAAAAAAACGATAAACCGACTCTCAACTAAATTTATATAGCTTAAATCGTTCCAGTAGCTCCAAAGTATATACTAATTTTTTCACTGACGGTGATAATTTAGGGGAGAAGGAAGAAGTGGAAAAAACATGTCATTGAGACCTGCAGATAAACTATCCAGGGTTGCAATCAGTTGCACTAACAGAGTGTAAGAAACTTCCATGCCAACTTCATCAGCCATTTATCAACACCACCTCTTTCCCTCTTTCTAGTCCTGATGAGATGTCTCTGATTTGACAAGTCAAGTACCATAAAAATGGAAGTAGATTCCGTGTCTCATTATTGTGGCCTCTAGAGAAGATGAGACAGTGTCTACTTGTGAATAATGCCATCAACTGTGGCTAAGAGCTGCCTAGAGCCTTTATCTTGGCAGCAAGACAGGAGGCTTGCAATTGGATTAAAAATGAACAAAATACAACTCTTTATTCCATTCTGTTTTTAAAAACAGGATTTTTAACATGTAATTTATACAGCTCTTCAAATCAACAACCAATTTTAAGTCCATTTGGTTTAAAGTAAACTAATTAGAAAAATTTTAAAGAGTTAGATTTTCCATTACAGTTTGATTAATATGCCAACCTAAAATTGAAGCCTTTAAAATAACTTATTCACATTAAACATTTTATAGAAACCCATAAAATGTTACATTGACATGAGAATTCTCCTGGACTGACATTTTGTTTTAAGATGGCATACTGAACTACAAATTTAAGTTACTTTGTGTATTTGATGATATTTGGTAGACCCATATTAGGGAGTCTTTTTCAGACAGACATGAACTATCAAATGACTAAGCTTAAACAAAACACTTATATTGCTACCATTTAAAGGTTCCTTAGTGTAATGTTTTGAAAATGACCCAGAAATCTCAATTAAAAAAAAAAAAAAAGAATGAGCTTTTGCTAAAGTCAGTATGGCTGCACTTACCTAGTCCTAAATGGATAATACAGAAGTTACGGTCCTAAGTGTTAAGAAAGCAAACAAAAAACATTTTAGATGAAGTATGCCGAAAGTTCTGGAGCTCATTTATTTCCTTTTGGCTTTGTTGGGTGTCAAAGAAATAATGTGAACACTGAAACTTATGAAATGGTCACAGTGTTTATCTTTTTTTATTAGAGCAATTACAGCACTTAAAATACATTCTGAAGTTCAATGTGCTCTTCCCAGAATAAGGCTTTCAGAAGAAAATCTGATGTTGCTAATCATGGAATCAAAATGCTTTGACTAGAAAAGTCTTAAAACCACCTATCCCACCAAATAAATGTCTTATGCCTCTTTCCCACTCAATGGAAAACATCCCTTGTTATGGGAATAAAATTATAAAACTAAGCAAGTTTAGCACTAGATTTTTCTGCAGGCTGGTAACTTTGAGCATGAGCACAAGGGCAGTTTCAGCCCTGAGACTGACTGCAACAAAAAGAACAACGTGGCTTTATTCAACAGAATATCTGCTCATTACTTTCTCCTCTGAGGCGCACAGGTGCGGGGAGTGGCTGAATTAAACTGAACCCCTGTTTAAGGTTATGAGAGTGGATGTGATGGGGCACACACTCAAGTGAGGTTTTTTCCTACCAGAAAATATTCCAACTATAAGATAAATGATGTGAGCACAAGACAGAGGCCTGCAGAGAAGTAAGGCAATTATGCTCCATCCATCGTGTGTCCTCAGCTCGCTATCTCCCAGAATAGATGTTCAATAAATGTAGGTTGTGAGGGTGAGTACATAAAATAAATAAGTAAAACAAAGAATATGTGTCATTTTATCTAGTTTAACAACCTTTTTTTTCTTTTTCTTCAAAACTGTTTCAATATAAAAAAGAAAGCTTTTTTTTTTTTTAATTAAGAACACATTTTCCTACTGAGGTTAAACTTAACACTAGTAGGGAGTGAGGGGATGAAATAAAACAGTCCTTCAGCATCACCTTCTGTGCCTCTCATCCTGAACTTAAGGGAAGACCCAGGAGTTCAGTGGTGCTACTCAGCTTCCACATCTACCATCAGAAGCTTCCCAGATTCCTGATGTCCAGTTCCCCCCAAATCCCTCTTTAAAGTGGCATAGGTCCATCTAGTCAAGGCTATGGTTTTTCCAGTGATCATGTATGGATGTGAGAAGTGGACTGTGAAGAAAGCTGAGTGCTGAAGAATTGATTTTGAACTGTGGTGTTGGAGAAGACTCTTGAGAGTCCCTTGGACTTCAAGGAGATCCAACCAGTCCATTCTAAAGGAGATCAGCTCTGGATGTTCTTTGGAAGGACTGATGCTGAAGCTGAAACTCCAATACTTTGGCCACCTCATGTGAAGAGTTGACTCATTGGAAAAGACCCTGATGCTGGGAGGGATTGGGGGCAGGAGGAGAAGGGGATGACAGATGGCTGGATGGCATCACCGACTCGATGGACATGAGTTTGGGTGAACTCCAGGAGTTGGTGATGGACAGGGAGGCCTGGCGTACTGCAGTTCATGGGGTCGCAAAGAGTCAGATATGACTGAGCAACTGAACTGAACTGAAGAAGTGGGCTGGAGCTGAGGCTTACCCTTGGAAGTTTTTGTCATAACACTTTTAGTCTGGGATAGCCAGACCCTTGACATTCTCCCATCAGTCAAGCCGTGCTCCCATCACCAACCACCACCACCCCAAGACTCCCTTGATCCTGGTCTCTTCATGTCCCTTACACAGAACTTGTCACACTCCTTCATCCAAGCCAACACACAGCTCTTTCTCAATACATATTCTCTGCTCCAGGAAGGCAGTTGGATAAGGATGACCTTCATGAACTTTTCCCCAATCTTGGCAACCAGTGACTATACTTACGTACGACTCCATCACTTAATCAGATTATCCCTTGTTATAGAGGCATGTAATAGCTTGTGATGCCTCAAGGTTGAGGGCCATATAGTATCTCTTCATGTACCCCATTATACCTTGTATTGTGCTGGCCCCATAGTAGATGATTAGTATTCATAATCTAAATAAGAATAGAATGTTTTTCTACTAGCTTCTCTATTTGAGGCATGCTAATCCAGAGCAAAGCCCTTTCTGGACCAACGTGTGATAGTAGTACAATCAGAGGTGTTCCTTGTTATGTGAATGTCAGTTACGAAATTTCTCCACTCAGCAAATTTACCGCTCTCCTGGACAGGCAAAGAGGTGAGACGTTAACTTGCTCTGCACAGCACTGCGATGGCAGATCCAGTTCACATGATCGACATCATAGAAGAGGTATACGGTCATGGAAGTGATGATAGTGGTATGAGTGAGGTGATGGCGACAGATTGTTTGGACACCCAGGAGAGTCTTGGTGTATTTTCTATTTGAGAGATGATCCTTGAAATCCTCATCTCCTTCATTTCCTAATGTTGGAGGACCTCAGGACTCAGTCCTTGACCCCCGTATTTCCTCTGTATTTAACTCCCTTGGCAGTTTCATGCAATCTCACAACTTCTGTGTTCCATCTAGAAACTGATGACTCTCAGATTTATGTCTCTTAGCTCAGACTTTGACCCTGAAATGTACTCAACATTTCTACTTCGATATCTAGTAAACACCTCAAATTTGGCATGCCCCAAATTGTGCTCTGATGTTTTGCCACTACCATGCCAAAAAAGAAAGGAAAGAATAAAAAAAGTTTAAAACCTGGCCTACTTGCAATCTTTTCAATTTCAGTTAATGATAGCTCCATCCTACCACGGGTTCAAGACAAAATCCTAGGGGTCATTTTACCTTGTGTCTCTACCGTCAAAATAATATATAAAGAACCAGACCACGTCTCATCACCTCAACTGTTAGAACAGCGGAACAAGTCTATGATCACAACAGCCTTGTGACCAGTCCCACTGCTTCCACTCTGTCCCTTCCAGTCTAATCACAACACAGCAGTGAAAGCAACCCTTTATAAATATAAGTTGGATTATGTTACACTTCTTTCATTTGTACTTAAAGTAAACATCAAAATCTTTCCAGCAGTCCCCAAGACCAGCTGAATCTACTTTCCCCTTTCCTCTCTGACTTCATCTCCTACTGTTTTTTCTCTCCTTCACTCCACTCCACCACATACATTCCCTTGAACATTCTCCTGAACATACTGGGAACGGAAATGCTCCTGACTCGTGGATTTTGCCCTTGCTGATTCCTCGGTCTGGAGTACTCTTTCTCCAGATGTCTATATGACTCAGTCCTGTACCTCCTTCAAGTTTTTGCCTACATGTGAACTCAAGGAAGACTTCCCTGATGACCCTATTTAAAAAGATAAATGCCCAATCCTGTGTCTCTCTTTATCCCCCCTTTTCCACTGCTTTCTTTTTCTCCCTAACTCAGCACCTTGTTAATATTCTCTCTATATATTTACATTATTATCTATCTTCTTCCCCTAGAAGGTAAGCTCAACACAGGTAGTGATCTGACTATTTCTTGTAGGACCTACAATGGGCACCTAGAAGGCACTCAAAAAATATTTGTTGTGTGAATTAGTGAATGAGTGACTGTGAAGAAGTCTTTATTGATTGTTATAGAAAGGAATGGTAACACTGAGAAGTTATTTACTATGGTACCCTCACCAAATATGAACACTAGCAAGGCACACTGGTTTGAGTTCCATGTCATACCAACATAATGACCTTGTGTGAGTCATTGAACTTCTCTAAGCCTGAATATCCTGATCTGTAAAATGGTCATAATAGTTCCTTCTCCTCTGACATCAAAAGGCAGTTTTAGGATAAAATAACATCTACAAAAACATCCAAGTCTCTGTAGGAACAAGTTGGAAAGGATAAAATGAGGATAAAAGGATAAAATGAGGACGAAAGGATAAAATGGAAAGGATAAAATATTTTCCCCTGGAGAGCAGAATTAAATGTGTGTGCAAGCAGGAGGAGGAATTTAGCTGCTTACCTTATACCATGATGATACAAAGATGGGATAAATAGTGTTTACATAATATTCCCATCATTTTTCAAATAAAATTTTTAATAAGCAAAGTACTTGTTTCTACAGCTCTTTAAGCACTCTTAGCAATGCTTCATAAGCGAGTCTAGGGGAAGCAGTATCCTATGTCTGAGTAGTTGGAGTGGGTGTAGGGACAGAATATTTCAGATGCTGTGGCCAGGACACATGAAACCACATGTCCTTTTCACTGATAATATAAAGACAGAGCTCCAGGAAATAAGCCCCAAGTCTAAACACCTTCAGAAAAGAGTATTCCACAACCTCTCTCAAAGATGCCTGAGTCTGCGTCCATGATTTACATAATCTCATGTCCTGGAATTATCTGCTCATCTCCACGGCCTCTTTACATGCCTGTGCCTGTGATTTCCTTTGCCCAACAGACTCCAGGGACCCAGCCACCATCCCTAACTTGTCTCTTGGTCCCAAGCTCAATTTTCCTTACTGCTTCTAGATATAAGCTGTCCAGTTCACTTCATTTAAAATTGTAAAATGAACGTTTGACAGGGATTAAGAGGAATAACAAAAATAGGCAACATCAGAGGTTACAAAGTTGGCAACTGCTAAGAGTCATGCTCCCAGGTTTATGCTTACCAACTTACTTCTGGAATAGAAGCCTAAGTGCCTAAAATCTTAGCCTTTCATTTTAATATTTCTGGGGTTGGAGCTTACCAAATTGCCTATTTCCCCCATTCATCAATAGAGGAGGCCAGCAATACACTGTAACCTTGAGTAAGTGTGTCAACCCTTCTCAGCCTCATTCTCCCTCTTATCAACAGGAATGTTAACAGTATTTGGCTTCATGAGGTTGCTGTGAGGTTTAAATGAGATAAATGTGTAAACAATTAGGACAGTGCCTGGTCTGATCAACGTTAGCTATTATGATGATCACTAATTTTGTCTGAGAAAGTACCTCTCCTCATCCTAAAAATGCCCCGCCCCTTTGTTAGGTGGGCACATTACCTGTCCAAGTATCTCTCTTTTAATGATACCTGCTCTTCCCACATATAACACGGACATTTCCCCCACCTGCCCCATTCTGAACTCAATACTGGTATTTTCTCATCAAAGGAAATAAGTAATTAATAACTGCCCATTCTTTTCTGCGTAAGAGATAATCTTCATAGAAACTTATGGAACTAACAATAGATTTTTCTGTGTAATAATCGTTCCACTGCTTGTCAATGAGGTGACTTCTGGCTTTGGATGAATCACCTTGGCCAGCAGTACCTTCATGACCAAGGAGATCACCTTCATGTTTCCTACAAAGGGTGTGTGGAGGGATTGGCACAGCTAAATTGGAAATTCTCTCTCCGAGACTTTCTGCTGTTTGTTTCTCCTGGACTGGAAAGGGTAAACGGGTCTGTGATCTGTGCCTCGTCTAGGTGGAGCCCAGGGATTCCTGTTACCCTCCCTGGTTTGGGATTCCTGAAAAGTGAGGTCAGCTCAGCCCTTTCTGTGAGTCTTTCAGCCACAAGTTAGCATGCTGGGTGAAGAGAACTGTTTATTTTAAATATGGGAAACAAAGATAAAGTGATGTCTTTATGAAAAAACTTAATTTGTTCATTGGACAAATATTCATAAAGTATCTACTCTATTGTAGGCACTGCTCTAGTCCAGGAGTTTACAGAGATGAACAGATCAGACAGGACAGCTGGATTCTGTGGCCCTTGGAATCCAATGAAGCAATGCCATAATTAGAAAATGTCCGGCAAAAATACAAACTTTAAGTTACAAATTGAGTAAATCATAGGGCTATAATGTACAACACGGTACTACAGTTAATGACAATGTATCACATATTTGAAAGTTGCTAGGAGAACGTTTCTCATTACAAGAAAAAGAATCTTGACTATATTGGGTGACAGATGTTAATTACATATTGTGGTGATCACTGTGCAATACATACAAATATCAAATCACTATGCTGTACACCTGAAACTAACACGTTATATGTCAATTACATCTCAAAAAACAAAAGAAAGTAACCAGATATCTGATCCCCTTCCATTCCCAGACCCTACTCTCACCACTGTGAATACTGAGTAAATTCATAGCAGGCTCCAGAATCCCACTCCCCCACAACATACCTCTTTCTCTTCCTTCTTCCTTGTTTCCCTCCTTTTCTTTCTTCCCTTCTTTCCTTCCTTCTATATTTTCTCCTTGACTTTCCTCCTCACCAGTGCCATTTGTTATTCTATCATACGAAACACCACACAAATAACTCACTCCTCATTCTACACTTTTTTTCCCCCCAGTTCAGTCGCTCAGTTATGTCTGTCTCTTTGCGACCCCATGGACTGCAGCATGCCAGGCTTCCCTGTCCATCACCAACTCCCAGAGTTTATTCAAACTCATGTCCATTTAGTCGGTGATGCCATCCAACCATATCATCCTCCGTCCTTCTCCTCCTGCCTTCAACCTTTCCCAGCATCAGGGTCTTTTCCAATGAGTCAGTTCTTCACATTAGGTGGCCAAAGTATTGGAGTTTGAACTTCAGCATCAGTCCTTCCACTGAATATTCAGGACTGATTTCCTTTAAGAATGACTGGTTTGATCTCCTTGCAGTCCAAGGGACGCTCAAGAGTCTTCTCCAACAGCACAGTTCAAAAGCATCAATTCTTTGGCACTCAGCTTTCTTTTTGATCCAACTCTCACGTCCCTACATGACTACTAGAAAAACCAGTAGTCAAAGTAGTCAGCTTTGACTAGACGGATGTTTGTTGCCAAAGTAACGTCTCTGCTTTTTAATATGCTGTCTAGGTTGGTCATAGCTTTTCTTCCAAGGAGAAAGTCTCTTTTAATTTCATGGCTAAAGTCACCATCTGCAGTGATTTTGGAGGCCAAGAAAATAAAGCCTGTCACTGTTTCAATTATTTCCCCATCTATTTGCCATGAAGTGATGGGACTGGATGCCATGATCTTAGTTTTTTGAATGCTGAGTTTTAAGCCAGTTTTTCCACTCTCCTCTTTCACCTTCATCAAGAGGATCTTTATTTCTTCTTCACTTTCTGCCATAAGGGTGGTGTCATCTACATGTCTGGGGTTATTGATATTTATCCTGGAAATCTTGATTCCAGCTTGTGCTTCATCCAGCCTAGCATTTCACATGATGTACTCTGCGTATAAAATTAAATAAGCAGGGTGATAGCATACAATGTTGACATACTCTTCCCAATTTTGAACCAGTCTCCTGTTCCATGTCCAGTTCTAACTATTGCTTCTTGACCTGCATACAGGTTTCTCAGGAGAAAGGTAATGTGGTCTGGTATTCCCATCTCTCCAAGAATTTTCCAGTTTGTTGTGATCCACATAGTCAAAGGCTTTTGCGTAGTCAATGAAGCAGATGTTTTTCTGGAATTCTCTTGGTTTTTCAATGATCCAACGGATGTTGGCAATTTGATCTCTGTTTCCTCTGCCTTTTCTAAATCCAGCTTGAACATCTGGAAGTTCTCAGTTCACGTATTGTTGAAGCCTAGCTTGGAGAATTTTGAGCATTACTTTGCTAGCATGTGAGATGAGTGCAACTGTGCAGTAATTTGAACATTCTTTGGCAATATCTCAGGCAATATCATGGATATCTCAGGAAATGTCAGGAAAAGCAGAATACGTGTTAAATTCCTGGTTTTTGCAGATGATAAAGATTAATCCTTGGATTCTAAGAATTATGTAAATGTCCTCTTTCAAATAAAATGCCCTAAACTGTATTAGGCCTGAGGCTGGTAGGAGACTTACAAGGTTTTTAAAATGCCAAATGCATCCAAAGCTGTCCAAAGGAGGCTCAGCTAGACACAAGGATGAAAAGAGTACCACCCTCACCCCACCTCCTCAACACCCACCCACCCCTGCGCTGCACATCGCATACAGACATGCTCGTCCACACAGACGCATGCCCCCAGACACGCACACACACTGCAAACCTTGCAGACCACTTGCTCCCATGCAGGTCTCTTCAGCTCCTGTGCAGCTGGGAGCTGAGCTGCAGCAAGGCATCTGCAGAACGCCCTCTGCAGATGGGCTCAGCTGGTGCAGATGGGTGGTCTCTCTGCATCGTCATCATCACCTCTTCCTCTCCTTCTATGAGAGAACCATTAAATTAAAACTTCCATGCTACCTTAAAAAAATTGCTGGCTCTTCTTAAAAGTACTTTTCTTCCTTGGAATTGAATATATATTCAATATTGTTCCATCTATTCATATTTTTTTATACAATAGGTTTCACATATTTATTGCTGAACCAACCTATTAGCGCAGAGGCATAAATTAAAAAAAGTATTTTCCCGATAAAATATGTCCAACTGTACTGGTAGTGGCATTTTTTTAGCTTGATAGGGTAAAATGCTAGTGACCTTGATACACCATAAATGTGAGTCTCGGATGTACAATTCCTTATAGATTCAGCCTGGTTCTTCATCGGTGTCTCCTCTTGGGGATTCACCTGACTGTGTTATGAATTTTCATGTAAAGTTTGAGGAGAATGAAATGATTCTGCTTTTGTTTCTTGGCCAGAAATCACCTGACTCTGAAAGTTTTGTAAAAGAGACAGCGAGGAAAAGAGTCAATCATGATGGTGGAGAAAGGAGTCAATCAGTCGATATTTATTACATCCACTACATGAAAGTCTCTGTGTCAGATCAGAATGTGTCAGACACAATCTTGCCATCAAAGAGTGTACACTCTCGTACAAAGATAGGAAACACACTATTGGGTCAACAAATATACTGAATACTTAGTAGGTATAAGAAACAGGGATGAATTTGACCTTGATATACACTATATCTGGAGCCTACCTTCTTAAACAAACTTATTCTATATGCTTAAAATATATAAGCTGTAGGCGAAAAAACTGCCAATGCATTTATCTTAACAGCTAGCTGCAGAATTCTCCTTAGAAAGGAAACTATCTCAGTTTAGGAAATGTTTTCACAGCCACCTCAGATGAATGCCAGAGCTAAAGGTCAGCAGCTGCCAAGACAACAAACATAAATGGGGGTGCAGAAGAAAGAAGATAAAGAAGGGAGAGGACGGCCAGGCCACATGGCAGCTGGGCAGATAATAATAACAGTGATGACAATAGTAAGAGTGGAAGCAGTAGCTCACCACTTCCCGCCAGGCATTGTTCTAAGTGTTTTTCATGGTTAATCTCATTCGGTCCTCACCACAATCCTATGATTTAGATATTACTATTTATCATCATTTTACAGAAACTAAAGCCAATTTTTCAAAAACGACCAAGGAACTTTCAAAATGAAGAGTATCCAACAATTCATTTGTAAGTTAACTTGTCTATAATATAAATCCCTTTACCAGAAACTTCAGTCAAGCTTTCCACATACAAATAAATATCTTTTGTGAGTAATTTTTGTGTGTGCATGCAAAGTAAAAAAAAAAAAAAAAATCACTGGGTAGCAGGATGAAAGTGTCACAAAACATGGACGCTTTCATGGGATGGTGAGTCCCTAAAACATAATTTGACAGAAGCTTGAGACTGGAGCCATAGGGCACCATGACCATAAGCTCCTTGGTAATTTGTGGGGAAACACTGGATTTTCTGCAGTCAGTGGAATGGTGTTTAACTGTAAGATGGCAAAGTAACTCCCAGTAACACCTAGTGGAGTCAACATACTTAATAGAGTCCCAAATGATTGTTTATCTCACCTCCTAAAAAATGTTTTTCTGTATGCCAAAGTCTGTGCTAAATGCTGGAGCTACATTATCTTATTTAATTCTAAGACGCTGTGTTTTAAGTCAGTCCCCTAGCAAGGAACTGGTGAATAGTAGGTTTGGATTTGGATGCGGGGCTTTCAGACCCCTGACCCAGTCCATTTAATATCACTAATTCTAGGACAGTATTCTCTTTTTACACCTACAGCTGAAGGATGATGCTGCGGGCAAAAGGGTACTAAGGATTCCTTCCATTATACATTTTGTTGTTGTTCGGTTGCTAAGTCGTGTCCGACTCTTTATGACCCCACGGGCTGCAGCATGCCAGGCTTCCCTGCCTTCACCGTCTCTGAGTTTGCTCAGACTCATGTCCATTGAGTTAGTGATGCTGTCTATTCATTTATTATATTTATTATACTTTTACCTGTTTGAGAGAAACACACAGGAATGTTCCATTGGAGATAAAGTGAGTTAGTAGAAGGAATCACAATTAGAAGCATATTCCCTCTTTCTCCTCCACTGGAAAAGACTATGGAAAGCTCGATAACCTAAAATAAAGAATGACATGAAAAAAGCAAGAAAAGATTAAAATATATAGAAAAGGGGAAATAGAAGAAGGAAGTCAGAGATGAGGATCAAAGAAGACAAACTGAATAGAGGTAAGTGCATATGCAAAAATGGCAGGTCTTCACCAGGGGACACCTATCTCCACCCAGATTGTGCCTACCCCTATCGTTAAATGCTTCCTTCCCATATTGAATTTTTATGTGTTTTTGTTGAGATTCTATATCAATCAAATGCAGATTATTCCATTTTACAGTAACTCCTAGAGTAAATCTATCCTTCAGTACACAGCATTTATACTATATATTTTATATAGCAGCCCTTTAGAGATAGTTCTTCTCAGTTTGTGAAGGTACTCTTAAATACCAGAAGTTAATATTTGAAAATGCAACAAAATTAGGATTGAGTAAATTCTGATATATTGTAGACTTCGCAAAACTTTCAAGCTATTTTCCAAATATTTTGTGTTCAGTTCAATGCATTTTCTAATCAGTATAATTTTCTTAACTCAGTGGGTATTGTCAGAAATTTAATCTATTTTTTAATTAATTTATACTCACCAATTTGACTTAAGGGGTATTTTGATATCTAGGAATTTATTTTAGTTTCTTTTTACAGGTCTCTTAAAAGCCTATTTCGTCCTGAAGTTGCCCTGAACTAAATTAGAATCCATTTTGAATCCATTTTGAAACTCTGAACTGAAAAAATGTATTACTACTACAAAATGAACCATGACATTCAACTAAAATAACAGTTCTTTGAATATACAGTTAACTGAAATTCTGGCAATATAGCTAAAATGAAAGAAATATAACTGGGAAGTCAGCTGATCAGGAGTCAATTCATGGTCTTTGCTTGACCTACCCTTAGTTCCTACTTCAGTCAAATATTGAATGTTTTTCACTAAAATAACAACCCTTTTCACTCCCTTGCCTAAGTAGAAGACATTGTTAAGTGGATGTCTGTGATACTTTGAGTTGTTCAGACAAGAACACCTTTTAAGAGTTTTAGAGCAATGTTCAGTAATAAGGCGTGGAAGCAGGCCCTTTCAAATCCTGCAGGTGGAAGCAGAAATAGGAAGAGACCATTTGCGGACAGTGTTGCTGAAAGCCTTACAATGTTGGCTTACTTCTGCAGATGGGCCTTAATAAAACAACAGGGGATTGGTAAAAGTATGGCACATGGGATACTATGAATTGAACCATTCAAAATGATTTAGTAGACTACACAGTAGTGGTGGAAAATGACATGGAAAAATGCTCATGATATGTTAAGTTTTAAAAAGTTATCGAACAGTGAGTATTGTGATATCAAGTAAGTACATATGGATACTGAAATAATTAGATCAAGAGATCAATGGATCAACGGATGTATGGGGTAGATGTAGATATAATATAGATATAGAAATGCATACAGCTCTAAAACATATACACGTGTGTATGTATATTATATATATAGATATCTTTTTTATCTGTATCTAGATAAAATGTTAATGATAAAAATGTAAAATAAATGTTAATTCCATATTAATAAACATGGAATTTAGGGTGATTTAACATTTGTGTTTTTTCCTTGTCTGTATTTTTCCTGAATAAATATGGATTTTCTTCAGTAAATATTATTTCCTTCAATAAACAAGTATTACTTTATAACATGTAAAAATTATTTAAGTGGAATACACTAGAAGAAAAATCATATATTAACCAATTAACAGACTGTACCATACTTATTCTAAAAGAAAAAAATTGTGCATATTTTTATGTGTTTACACTTTCCAAGCCCAACTTGCATTAATGTAGTCTCATGCCCCTTTTGGCTTTGCTGCAGGCAGAGTAGATCTCCTGTGCCTTAGGGCCTGGTGACATGGGAACCAAGTCACAGCCACCATCCCAGGCCTTGGATAGGGAAGACCTGTACTAGCAGCTTTTGACCTCCTAGGACCTCCTGAGGAATCAGACTTTTCATACAAATGTGCACCTCTCATGAGCTGAAAGATGATAAAAGGGGCATTTAGTGGATGCTTTATGTACTCTAAATTCACCTGGGAGACATCTTTAGATTTTTGAAACGAAGATGACCCTAATTCTACCCTCTACCTTTACATGGCAAGCAAAATGGGGTCAAGCTGTCCACCTAAGTACTGATGACGGGAGCACAGGCAAAACTCGTTTTAGCATCCAATTCCTCCTTGTTTTGTCCGCCTAAGACTGCCTCCTCAGTTGGAGGAAAAGTGGTTATCTCCACCAGGAAATAATACATTAAGAGTCGAGCTTTCCTAGTATAGTATCCTCTCTGTAGAGTGCTGGCTCTTAAGAATGCTGTAAAGAAATAAATAGGAAAGTGTTATTTTTCAGCTATAGAAGACTGGGATTCAGCCTGATAACGACAGAAGGCCTAGGTGTTATGCACAAAATAATACAGGAATCATTACTGAATTTTTGTTATCATTTAAGCTACGGTATACTCTAGACAACAGCACATAGAGCAGAAATGCAGATATCCTAAAGGGTCAGTGTAAAGGTCTCAGGCAAGGGGTTCTTTATTATTGTTTAATTTTCTTGAGTGTGATTTGTAGGTTTTCCCCCTATTTTTACGGGGCCTTCCCTAATTTATTCATAATGCATACAGTCATGAGGTAGCATCCCTTCGACACTCTGCAGAAAAGCATTTTACTTAAGTCTGAACCCATTAGCTAACAGTCCTGTAGCTTCTGGGCTTTGTAGTCTGTTCTCTGATTCACAAAATCCCTTGCTAGAATTGTACAACACTCAGAGCAAGGATCATGAATGAAAACAGATGCAGATTGTTAAAATGTTTGAATTTGTGTTTCAACACATCTGATACTGAAATTCTGATTTTTCACTTGCACAACTCATTTCAACTACATCCACCCTTGTTTAGGTCCAAAATCACTGTGGACCATGATTGCAGCCATGAAATTAAAAGACACTTGTTCCTTGGAAGAAAAACTATGACAAATCTAGACAGAGTTTTAATAAGCAGAGACAGCACTTTGCTGACAAAGGTCCATATAGCAAAGCTATGGTCTTGCCAGTAGTCATGTACAGATGTGAGAGTTAGACCATAAAGAAGGCTGAACACCAAAGAATCTATGCTTTCTAACTGTGATGCTGGAGAAGACTCTTGAGAGTCCCTTGGACTGCAAGGAGATCAAACCAGTCAATCCTAAAGGAAATCAGTCCTGAACATTCATTGGAAGGACTGATGCTGAAGTTGAGGCTCCAATACTTTGGCCACCTGATGTAAAGAGATGACTGTTTGGAAAAGACCCTGAGAAAGATTGAGGGCAGGAGGAAACGGGGGCAACGGAGAATAAGATGATTGGATGGCATCACCAACTCAATGGACATGAATTTGAGCAAACTCTAGGAGATAGTAAAGGACAGGGAAACCTGATGTGCTGCAGTCATAAAGAGTCAGACACGACTTGGCAACCAAACAACAACAACTTGCTTAGGTCATAGGTTGGAGGTGCAAAGTCAGGCTGGACTGGCACTACAGGTATCCTGAGTCTGAACTGCGTAGACTGACTTGAACAAAAAGAGTTTGGTTCAAACCCACATATATGGTAACTCCAATACAGGGTTTTCAAATGAATTGGACTCAAGAAATATAATAGTTTATTTTTGTCTTTCTTTTTTCAAGGTTAGTTTTCCAGGGATAGTAATTAAAGAATAACTATGTTGAAATTCTTTTGAATGAGCTAAAAGAAAGACAAGGGGTAGTATTCCTTCAGGCTCATAAATAATAATTCCTTGAAAAAATATATTGAGCCAATAAACCATATTCCCTTCCCTTGACATAGTCCCTAGTTTTTAAGTCACCTAACTTTTTTCTATTCAAACTAAGAAAATGTAGTGTATCTTTTTTGGTATAATTTGCTCATGAGAAATCCTGTTACATATAACCTTTCACAAACTCAGTGTTAAATGCCTCTTTTCTCTTCATTTCAATATCTCACAGTTGATTGTGTGTTAACTACAGTGCAGACACAGGCTGCTGTTACAAAGAGGTGACAAATATACAAAACAGGGTATTATTCAGCAGAGGCTATTTGGTAATATGTAACTTACAAGGTAATTTATTTGTTGCCCCCAACAAAGTTACATGATTATTGCAAACATCATAAACTACGTTCAATTCCAGTCATACAAGGAGGATTTATAGGATGTTTCCTGTTTCAGCTGAGATCTTATTATAGCTCCCACAGGTAGTCAAAATGCCAGAGAATTATAACTTCCTTCAGTAATTGCTCAAACTTGAATGTAGCCAATACGGAAGGAAATAGGAATGGGCCATAAGTCTATTGTATCCTCTGGGTGTTTGACAATCTCTGGTTTGTATTTCTAAATTGATATATAATCATTTTGGTTTTTTTTAAGATTAATTTTAAGTTTTTTCCCTAAGGAAATAAATCAACTAGCTTGTTAAATTTTACACAGTATACTGAACTATATCATCAAAGCTAGATTTAGGCCCTGTCCTCAGCAATCTACATTTGTTTCTTAAATAAATAATAATAAGAATCATTTTCCCAAGCACTTCAGTCTAATGTTACAGCTGTATCTGGTTACTCTTTGGATGGGAAATAGGCTGGTTGCTTTTCTTCTTGGCCTTCAAGCCTTGCTCCTGAATCTTTTCCACACACTCGACTCTTATTTCAAAGAGAAACCCCACTGGGAGGCTGGAAGACCTGACTGAGAGAAAAGGAAGTTATGCTAATCTCCTACCCCAAAGACACCAGAGAGCATTTCAAATACTTGCAGCTTAGGAGGAAAAAAAGTTTTCATTCTAGATCAATTCAGTGAGGTTATCACAATTGGAAGCTTTCAGCCTATGCCACCTCCTGTCCCCCCCTCCTCTAGCCTTCCTTCCTCACCAGTTCCTTCCTTAGACCAAGAAACAGAGCTGCTGGCTGAGGAGCAGAGCCAGACAGAATGAAGCTGAGGAGCTCAGAGTGGGCATGGGAAGATGCAGAAAAGAGGAACCAGCTGCTGCAGAGAGAAATGGAGGAGTTTTTTGTTTTGTTTTTTTTTTTTTTCAACCATGGGACGCTTGACTGTTGGGGCAAAAGGTGCCAGAGCACCGAAGTACAGGAGTGGGCAGAGTTTGCTTTTGCTGCGCGCTTGCCCTCCTCAACCTCCCACAGCCTCAGGAGGAGCCAGAGGCTCTGCAGCTGGACCTGGGCCTCAGTGGGGCTGGAGATCCAGCACAGGCTGGAGAGAGCAGTCCTGACACCCTATCAGAAGCCTGAGCTCCACAGGAGCTGGAGCTGCTCAGGATCTGGAGGCTGCCCCCACCATGCAGGGTGTGGTAGGCATCAGAGTGGACAGCCCCATGACCACCAAAACAGATGGCACCTGGGATCTGAGTAGCCCACCAGGAATTTTCTGTATCCTTTATTAAATTTGCTCTCAAAGCACTAAAAAATGAGAGAGAGTGCCCCACGAGAGTTGGGCCTGTGTGGACTGAAGACCCAGACGGCTGTGTCCCTGACTACAGCACAGCCAGGACTGCATATCTGGAGGGACAATGACCCTGAAGTGTTGGGGCCACAGCTTGTCTGTGTAGCCCCTGTGACATTCAGAAGTACTTTGCTTCTCAGATGTGAAAGATTCCAGAAAAGGGGAGCAGGGAGCTCTGGGTGTTGTAGCCACACGTTCCGGGAAACAAACTCACTCAGAAGGACAATGCAGATAGTGGAGTGCAGTTTATTACACCGGCGGGCCCAAGGCAGAGTCTCCTCTTAGCCAAGGACCCTGACCAGCATTTGTGAAAATCTTTTATACCCCATGTGTACGTGCTGAACCCACCACCCCAAATTCCTTGAGACTTACATAAACCAAGGAAAATACAACCCCAATAACCCCATCATTCACGTGCTATGTGCTCATGTGCTCAAACAGTCAAACAATTAGCCAATAATCAATAAATCCGAGGTTACACTCCGACAGATACAGAAAAATTTATGGCCTGTCTGGAGGAAGGGGTGATTAGCGTATGTTTTCTCTTAGGCAATGAGTCACCTAGATACGATCTTCAAGGTTCCCCTGTCTGGAGGGGGTCTTATCCTTCTGTTGTTGTTTTCATAGGCACTAAACACAGAGTTCAGAGTCCATTGGAAAGGTGGCCGAGCATGATCAGCATGAACAGGCCTAAGATGGAGTCCAGGCCCTATGAATTCCTTCTTCATGGGAAATAAAACTTTTTTTTTTTTTTTATGTTTAGTCATTTGCTGAGAGTGAAATAACAGACTTTCACCTTTGTTAGCTGAGGAGTTTCTAAAGGAGACATCTTTCTAGAAGAAATGGTGCATATTAAATCTTTCAAGAAGAAATAGAGTCCAATGCAAGTATTCATTTAAGAAATACTTTATATGTCATATGGTGTAATCATTCTTAACCTCTTCCCCAGCCTTTTTGAAAATCTGATGAACAATACGAATTAATTCTCTAGGAAAAAGCATACACACGTGTAAGTACAGGGCCTTTGTCACAAACTCTCTGAAGTGACGGCCAGAAAGATTTTACCAAAACAGTGATGCAGAAAGCCCCACCCTCCATTCCCCAATAAAGATCAGCAGTTGGCCAGCTCTCTGGGAACAGAAACAGCTCTGGAGAGCACTGGAGTCCATTCAGCAAGGTAGGAGAGCAAAAATTCGAGAATAACCTCACAAGGGAAGGAAGGAAGCTTCATTTTGCCTGCATTATCCCATTCCTCAAGATAACATTACTCAGAGCCAGAAGATAACTTCTAGAAAGAAAAGAGGACAACCAGAAACAGTTCCCCTCACCAGGAAAGGAAGAGTGGAGAGAGTGAGCCGCCACCTCCCCCAGCCTTCGGGGTACCTTATGAAGGTCCCATTTCAGTTTCACCCCCACCCAGAGACTGACAAAGCTGAGACACATACAGACAGTTAGGAACAAGGAAGAAAAGCAGTCATGGTTTAAAGTGACTGTACTGGTGGCCGGCCCAGGCCTCTGTGGCTACATGAGTGCAAGATGCCAGCCTAGACCCCACAGCTTACATCCTCTTCCTAGAGTGTACTTCATAAAGCCACTCCAGCTTTGTATTTGAACACCACTAGCCTGACACCTGTCACCAGTGTCCACCGGTATCCACGTCCAATGGGGGACAATACAGCCACTGATGGGCATGCTGACACCCAAGGTCCCCATAACAGCTTGTGGTCTTAGGTCAGGCCCTGTCTTCTAACCCTGGCCTGCACAACCGCACCACACTACCTGTACTTAATCCCTCTAGCTGTGCACCTGCATACTCCTGGCCTGACCTCCAGTACTGTCCTCCCTGCAGTGGGGAGACTGTGTAGTCACAGGAGAGCATACCAGCAGCCAGGGTCTCCTCCAGCCCTTGCTGCCCACCCTGGCCCCCACCACTAGGTGTGTGTCTGCAGCTGAACCAAGCTTTTCCACAGGCACCTGCAGCAGGCAGCTGTATGCACACTACTGGCTCTAGCCACCATCACTGTCTGGCCTGGTCACTAGCTTCTGGACCTAGAGGGATAACTGAGGAGCCCAACAGCTCGGGCAGCCACTGCAGACTCCCACAGTGTTCCCAAGGACCACAGAGCTGTTCATGTGGTGGACCTCAGCAGCATGAGCCAAAGAGACATCATGCAGCCCTGGACCCACTGCCACCATGTGTCCCCACACTCGGTACCACTAGACCCAGGGACACAGTACACCCTAACCCACAGGTGAGTCTTTCCTTGCTGAGATCAAGCCATGAAGTCTGGAAGAGGTGACTAGTTATTTAAATGTAGAGACATCTATGAAAGCCTATATGGGATCATAAAGAACCAGGGAGTCATGAGTCCACCAAAGGAACACAGTAGGCCATCAGTAACAAACCCCAATGTGATGGAGATACAAGAATTGCCCAATAAACAACTCAAAATAATCGTTCTAAAGATGCTCAGAGAACTATAAAGAACACAGATGTGTAATTCAACAAAATTAGGAAAACAACAGAAAAATAAAATGAGAAGTTCAACAGAAAGATAGAAAACATAAAAATGAACCAAACAGAAATTGTGGAGCTGGAGAATACACTGAGCAAACTGAAGAATCCAATAGACAAATACATAGAGAGGAAACCCCAAGAGACTAAGAGCAGATTTCTCAGTACAGATCTGAAAGACCCGGAGAGAATGAAATCCTGTATACGAAGTACTAGAAGAAAGAAACTGCCAATCGAGAATAACTGACCCAGCAAAACTGCCCTTCAGAAATGAAGTTTCTTCGCCACCATGCCTACTTTACAAAATATGCTGAAAGGAACTCTTCAAGCTGAAATGAAAGGGTGATAATTAGTGACATGAAACATATGAAAATATGTATATACCACATTGGTTAAATTACACATATAGTCAAATTCAGAATACTCTAATACTATAACAGTATGTTAACTACTTTAATCGAAAAGATACTGGACAAACATATTTTTAAAAAGCTATACTTACAGTAATTTCTTAATGGATATACAATATAAAAAGATGTAAGCTGTGACATCAAAAACATAAAAGGGGGGGTAAAAGGGTTTTTGTAGGTGATTGAAGTTAAACTGGTATCTCTGTAGACTATTATATGATGGTACAAGATGGTCTATGTCAGCCTCATGGTAGCCACAAAGCAAAAACCTACAGCATATTCATAAAAGATAAAGGGAGTGATTTTTCCTGGTAGCCTAGTGATTAGGATACTGAGCTTTCACTGCCATGGCCCAAGTTCAATCCCTAGCTGGGGAACTGAGATACTTTGAGCCACATGGCATGATAGGTGCATGACTACTGGTTCAATCTTCTTAGCCATTGTGGATCTGTTTAGTTTATCTTTTTTTTATAAGTCAGTCTTGATAGGCATATATTTCTAAAAATCTATGCATTTCTTCTAGGTTAGCCAATTTGTTGGCATATAACTATTCACAGTAATCTCTGGTGTATATGTATAAAGGAGTATTATTCAGCCACAAGAAAGAAGTGCTGCCATTTGTGACAACATGGATGAAGCTTGAGAGCATTATGCTAAGCAAAACACATCAGAAAAAGAAAGACAAATACTGTATGATATCACTTACATGTGGAATCTAACAAAGCTAAAGGCATAGACACAGAGATTAGAATAGTGATTACCAGGCAATGATGGGGACAGGGCAAAGGGGAGATATTGATCAAAGGGTACAAACTTCCACTTATAAGATGAACAAATTCTTAGAATCTAATGATTAATTATATTGTATTATGTAGTTGAAAGTTGCTAAGAGAGTAGATCTTAAATGTTCTCACCACAAAAAAAGAAATGATAATTATGGGACATGATGGTGGTGATAGCTAATATTCTGGTGGTAATCATTTTGCAGTATATACATTTGCAACATTTAAGTGTATCAAACCAATACTTCTTACACCTGAAACTTACATAATGTTATATGTCACTATACTCAATAAAGATGGGGGGAAAACACGTTATTGAATTAAAAAACATATTTCAGGGGAAACCTTCCCTCATGTACTCTTTTATTACTGCCTGGATAAATTTGAGACAGTTATACTTTTTTCAGTTTAAGTTTTCATAATTGTATTAGAAAGAAATAATTTGTACCCTTTCTGACAACCCACTTGAAGATGACTCTTGCATTATTTATGCATTTTTCACAACAAGACTTTTCATGTATTTGAATTCTAATAGCTGGAAAAGGAAATGAAAACAAATCAGCAAATGTACTTAGCCCTTGAAAGTTTGAGACATCTGAGTAGTTACAGTATCAACTATATCATGAACGATTCCTTTTATTAAAAAAAAACTGCTAAAACTCAAAGGGTTGAAGTATTCTCAACACAGAATCAACTGGAAAAGAAAATGTAGACCACTTTTAAATATCTTTGATGTTGCCAAACCAGGGGGATTTTTTGATATGAGAAAAATATGCATTTGCTTTTAAGGCAACATACTGCCTATTATGCATTAATGAACTGACTTCAGCAAAGACTATCTTATCTGTTGCTTAAAACTGACCACTATAAACAGCCACTAGAGTGCTCTTTGCTACTGCCAAAAAAGATGTCCAAATATTTTCAGCTAAAATGCCAGCAGAGATCAAAGAGGTTTCACACTAGTTCTCCACATGCCAATGAGATACAAATGCCATCTTTTAGCACATTATAACAATTCTGTCAGCAAATTTGCCAGCAAATTTGGAAAACTCAGCAGTGGCCACAGGACTGGAAAAAGTCAGTTCTTATTCCAATCCCAAAGAAAGGCAATGCCAAAGAATGCTCAAACTACCACACAATTGCACTCATCTCACACACTAGTAAAGTAATGCTCAAAATTCTCCAAGCCAGGCTTCAGCAATACGTGAACCGTGAACTTCCAGTTGTTCAAGCTGGTTTTAGAAAAGGCAGAGGAATCAGAGACCAAATTGCCAACATTTGCTGGATCATCGAAAATGCAAGAGAGTTCCAGAAAAACATCTATTTCTGCTTTATTGACTATGCCAAAGTGAAGAGGAACTAAAAAGCCTCTCGATGAAAGTGAAAGTGGAGAATGAAAAAGTTGGCTTAAAGCTCAACATTCAGAAAACGAAGATCATGGCATCTGGTCCCATCACTTCATGGGAAATAGATGGGGAAACAGTGGAAACAGTGTCAGACTTTATTTTTTGGGGCTCCAAAATCACTGCAGATGGTGACTGCAGCCATGAAATTAAAAGACGCTTACTCCTTGGAAGGAAAGTTATGACCAACCTAGATAGCATATTCAAAAGCAGAGACATTACTTTGTCAACAAAGGTCCATCTAGTCAAGGCTATGGTTTTTCCAGTGGTCATGTATGGATGTGAGAGTTGGACTGTGAAGAAGGCTGAGCACCGAAGAACTGATGCTTTTGAACTGTGGTGTTGGAGAAGACTCTAGAGAGTCCCTTGGACTGCAAGGAGATCCAACCAGTCCATTCTGAAGATCAGCCCTGGGATTTCTTTGGAGGAAATGATGCTGGATGAGATGGCTGGATGGCATCACTGACTCGATGGATGTGAGTCTGGGTGAACTCTGGGAGTTGGTGATGGACAGGGAGGCCTGGCGTGCTCAGATTCATGGGGTCGCAAAGAGTCCGACATAACTGAGCGACTGAGCTGAACTGAACAATTCTTTTGTACAATATTCTTTTTCAATGATCTGTAAAAAATTATGCATTTGTTGTTGTTTAGTTGCTAAGTTGTGTCCGACTTTGTGACTCCATGAACTGCAGCCTGCCAGACTTCCCTGTCCTTCAGTATCTCCCAGAGTTTGCTCAACTCAACCATCTCATCCTCTGTTGCTTGCTTCTGCTCCTGCCCTCAATCTTTTCCAGCCTCAGGGTCTTTTCCAATTAGTCAGCTCTTTTCATCAGGCAGCCAAAGTACTGGAGTTTCAGCTTCAGCATCAGTCCTTCCAATGAATATTCAGGACTGATTTCCTTTAGGATTGACTGGTTTGATCTCCTTGTAGTCCAAGCGACTCTCAAGAGTCTTCTCCAGGACCACAGTTCAAAAGCATCAATTCTTTGGCATTCAGCCTTCTTTATGGTCCAACTCTCACATCCATATATGACTACTGGAAAAACCACAGGTTTGATTATGTAGACCTTTGTCAGCAAAGTGCTGTCTCTGCTTTTTAAAATGCTGTCTAGGTTTTCACAGCTTTTTTTCCAAAGAGCAAGCATATTTTAATTTTGTGGATGCAGCTATCATACCTAGTGATTTTGGAACCCAAGGAAATAAAATCAGTCACTGTTTCCACTTTTTTCCCCATCTATTTCCCATGAAGTGATAGGACTGGATGCCATGATCTTAGTTCTTGAATGTTGAGTTTTTAGCCAGCTTTTTCACTCTCCTCTTTCACCTTCATCAAGAGACTCCTCTTCAGTTGCTCTTCACTTTCTGCCATAAGGGTGGTATCATTTGAATACTGAGATTGCTGATATTTCTTCTGGCAATCTTGATTCCAGCTTGAGCTTCACCCAGCCTGGCATTTCACATGATGTACTTGGCAAAGAAGTTAAATAAGCAAGGTGACAATATACAGCCTTCCATATTCCTTTCCCAATTTTGAACCAGGCCATTGTTCCATGTATGATTCTAATTGGTGCTTCTTGACTTGCATACAGATTTCTCAGGAGGCAGGTGGAGATGGTCTGGTATGCCCATATCTTTAAGAATTTTCCACAAATTGTTGTGATCCACAAAGCTTTGTGTAGTCAATGAAGCAGAAGTAGATGCTTTTTTCTGGAATTCCCTCACTTTCTTCATGATCCAATGAATGATGGCAATTTGATCTTTGCTTCCTCTGGCCTTTTCTAAATCCAGCTTGTACATCTAGTAGTTCTCAGTTCACGTAGGGCTGAAGCCTAGCTTGAAGGATTTTGAGCATTACCTTGCTTGTATGTGAATTGAGCACAATTGTGCACTAGTTTGAACATTCTTTGGCATTGCTCTTCTGTGAGATTGGAATGAAAACTGACCTTTTCCAGTTCTGTGGCCATTGCTGAGTTTTCCAAATTTTGAGTACAGCACTTTATCAGCACCATCTTTTAGGATTTGAAATAGCTCAGCTGGAATTCTGTCACCTCCCCTAGCTTTGTTGGTAGTAATGCTTTCTAAGGCCCATTTCACTTCACACTCCAGGATGTTTGGCTGTAGGTGAGTGACTACATCATAACAGTTCTCTTGGTCATTAAGACCTTTTTTGTGTAGTTCTTCCGTGTATTCTTGCCACCTCTTCTTAACCTTTTCTGCTTATGTTAGGTCCTTTCAGTTTCTGTCCTATATCATGCTCATTTTTGCATGAAATGTTCCCTTGGTATCTCAATCTTCTTGAAGAGATCTCTAGTCTTTCCCATTCATTTGTTTTCCTCTATTTCTTTGCATTGTTCACTTATGAAGGCTTTCTTATCTCTCATTGCTATTCTCTGGAACTCTGCCTTCAGTGGGGTATATCTTTCCCTTTGTCCTTTGCCTTTCTCTTCTCTTCTTTTCCTGGCTATTTGTAAGGACTCCTCAGACAATCACTTTGCCTTCCTGCTTTTTCTTGGGGATAGTTTTGGTCACTACCTCCTGTACAATGCTATGAACTTCCGTCCATAGTTCTTTAGGCACTCTATCAGATCTAGTCCCTTGAATCTATTCATCACCCCCACTGTATTATCATAAGAGCTTTGATTTAGGTTATACCTGTACCTGAATGACCTAGTGGTTTTCCCTATTTTTTTTTTTTTTTTCAATTTAAGCCTGAATTTTGCAATAAGGAGTTCATGATCTGAGCCACAGTTAGCTTCAGGTCTTGTTTTTGCTGACTGTATCAAGTTTCTCCATCTTCAGCTACAAAGAATATAATCAACCTGATTTTGGTATTGACCTTCTGGTGATGTCCATGTCTAGAGTTGTTTCTTGTGTTGTTGAGAGAGGATATTTGTTATGACCAGTGCATTCTTTTGGCAAAACTGTTAACCTTTGCCCTGCTTACTTTTATACTTCAGGCCAAACTTGCCTGTTACTCCAGATATCTCTTGACTTTTACATTCCAATCCTAAAATGTTCACTCTTGCCATCTCCTGTTTGACCATGTCCAGTTTACCTTGATTCATGCACTTAATATTACAGGTTCCTATGCAATAAATTTCTTTATAGCATTGGACATTTAATTTCACCACTAGACACATTCACAATTGGGCATTGTTTCCACTTTGGCCCAGTCTCTTCCTTCTTTCTGGAGCTATTTCTCTGTTCTTCCCCAGTAGCATATTGGACACCTATCGACCTGGGTGGCTCATCTTTCTGTGTCATATCTTTTTGCCTTTTCTACTGTTCATAGGGTTCTCGAGGCAAGAACACTGGAGTGGTTTGTCATTCCCTTCTCCATTTGTCAGAACTCCCCACTATGCTCTGTCCATCTTGGGTGGCCCTGCATGGCACGGCTCATGTATTTGAGGGAGATACTATTTTTTTGGCATAACACAGAAAATATGAATTAGGAAAGCTACATTTAGTAAGTTCAGTGATTTATTGTTACAAGTTAATACACTTTTTTCCCATTGTATGGAGTTACAAATTCTTGGCCAATTATCCAGAATACAGATGAAACCTGAATGTTACAGTGTAACTTGATAAAATACTTATCACTCCTTAGTCACTTGAATAAATAATATATATTCTAACAGTTATAGTGAAGGAGGAAACAGACAGAACAGGCTCCATCTTGAAAGCAGGACTCCATCTTGGGCTGGACTTGGGTGGACTTTGAGCTAGATGCCCAGTATCTATGGAAACAACATACCAACTGGAAAACCAGGCCTCCTGGATGGAAGAGCCCCAGGGCTCATACCTAGACTCTCTGTTAACTAAAAGAATACCCTAATTATCTGTGTAACTGAATAGAATCATAAAGTCTATTATGCTTATTGGGGTATGACCACAGGCCTATTGATAATTTTTCACTGTTGACTACCTAGGCTTAAGGCATATGAATCACGAGTTAACTTTGATTGTATCTTTCTTTTCCTTTGTTCAGACTAGTTTCAGGGAATTGGGGGAGGTGGGTTAGGGCATGTACACTTAGGGTATATAAGGTTTTCAGAAAGACTGGTCAGAGTCCTTGGCTAAGAGGAGACTCTGCCTTGGGCCCGCTGGTGTAATAAACTGCACTCTACTATCTGTACTGTTCTTCTGAGTTTGTTTCCCGGAACACGTGGCTACAACATTTGGTGCATGGGCCGGGAAACTCCTCACTTTGCGGAGACAAGTCCCATTTGGGACTACTCCGAGGCCTTGCAGCTCGAATCTTCTAGAGGGGGGAAGGCGCCTCGCCCTTCTGGAAGGATTCTGCTTCTCAATGCCTGGACCTTTCATGTTAGCAGGTAGTGGATGGCAGCAGGGAACTGAGCGCTCAGGTGAGGAGGCACCCACCCAGCAGGGTGGAAGAGGGGGCCTGATAACCCCCCTGGGAGGGATTAGAAGGGGCACAGACCCACAGGAGCCTGGAATAGGCAGGTGGCAATGATTGCTTGGTACACAGGTTGACGAGTGTGTTAGGGCTTAGGAAGGAAATTTGTGAAGGTCATTTAGGAGGTGGTGTCCACGCTGTCTTGGGGAAAATTATTACCAAGCAATTGCCAGAGGATTTTAGGAGAAGAAACTTGGTTTTAGTGTGCTCGTATTCTGTCCTCCCCAAGGAGGTGTTCCATCTGCTATGAAATTCTTGACCCCCTCGGAATTGTCAGGCTAGAAGGAGGGGGATACATAAGTGAATACGAATTGGCTTTTCCAGAGATGGCCTGGGACATGGGATATTTAACCCATCTGTATTTTCATTCACACCTGATCAAGCTCACCAAGGCAGAATGGACTTTAAATGTTAAAGGAGAAACAGTCTTGGATCACGTGTTCTGGTTCGGCTGTGCTGACCAGCAGGTGAAGACACACCGATCCCCCTTCTCCCTCTGGGATCTGGCAGGTAAGGCTCTTCTCACCCCAATTAGGAAGGAGGCAGAATGGCAATTCAAGTGTCATTGAGTGGAAATATCAGAAGTACATAGGGTACTGAGAACTTCGTAGACAGAACGAAAAGAAAAAGTAGAAGAAGGTCCGAGAAGGTAAGCAAGATGGGGGGAAGTGAATCTAAGGCAACTATATTGGAGTGCATGATTAAAAATTTAAAGAAGAGTGGATCACAATAGACTGTGGAAAATTCTGAAAGAGATGGGAATACCAGACCACCTGACCCGGCTCTTGAGAAATCTGTATACAGGTCAGGAAGCAACAGTTAGAACTGGACAATGAACAACAGACTGGTTCCAAATAGGAAAAGGAGTACGTCAAGGTTGAATATTGTCAGCCTGCTTATTTGACTTCTATGCAGAGTACATCATGAGAAACGCTGGACTGGAAGAAGCACAGGCTGGAATCAAGATTGCCAGGAGAAATATCAATAACCTCAGATATGCAGATGACACCACCCTTATGGCAGAAAGTGAACAGGAACTAAAAAGCCTCTTGATGAACGTGAAAGTGGAGAGTGAAAAAGTTGGCTTAAAGCTCAACATTCAGAAAACGAAGATCATGGCATCTGGTCCCATCACTTCATGGGAAATAGATGGGGAAACAGTGGAAACAGTGTCAGACTTTATTTTGGGGGGCTCCAAAATCACTGCAGATGGTGATTGCAGCCATGAAATTAAAAGATGCTTACTCCTTGGAAGGAAAGTTATGACCAACCTAGATAGCATATTGAAAAGCAGAGACATTACTTTGCCAACAAAGGTCCATCTAGTCAAGACTATGGTTTTTCCTGTGGTTATGTATGGATGTGAAAGTTGGACTGTGAAGAAGGCTGAGCACCAAAGAATTGATGCTTTTGAACTGTAGTGTTGGAGAAGATTCTTGAGAGTCCCTTGGACTGCAAGGAGATCCAACCAGTCCATTCTGAAGGAGATCAGCCCTGGGATTTCTTTGGAAGGAATGATGCTAAAGCTGAAACTCCAGTACTTTGGCCACCTCATGCAAAGAACTGACTCATTGGAAAAGACTCTGATGCTGGGAGGGATTGGGGGCAGGAGGAGAAGGGGACAACAGAGGATGAGATGGCTGGATGGCATCACTGACTCGATGGACATGAGTCTGGGTGAACTCCGGGAGTTGGTGATGGACAGGGAGGCCTGGTGTGCTGAGATTCATAGGGTCACAAGAGTCAGACACGATTGAGCGACTGAACTGAACTGAACTGAATCGAATGGGGTGAAGATGATGCCTAACCGCGTCCACATACTTTGTGAGGTCGAATGGCCCCCTGTGGGATTAGGATGGTGACCAGAGGACACCATGAACTTAAAAAGAGTGGAAGCAGTCTATACAGTAGTCACAGGAGAGCCAGGACACCTGGATCAATATCCATATATTCACTCAGGCTAGGGTTAGCTCAAGACCCTCCTACTTGGACAAGGTTCTGTATCCAGAAAGGAAAGGGGAAAATATTAATGGCAAAAAAATTGACTCATGATAAAACAGAAAATTCTATAGGATTTGGATGGGGATGACCTGACTCCTCCCCCATACTGGATAATGACACGCCTGCCTCTCAGTGCTCCACCAGGACCGGAGGCCGCCTTAATGCCCGATCCAGGGTAATGTGAAGTTCCTGCAGCAGCCACTGCTCTTCCACCAGCTCTCCCGGAGTTTGTAGAGCCGCCATTTCAGCAGGCTCCAATCCCAGCAATGGAGACCTCTGGTCAACGCCCCCAGAATTCCACCTCAGCTGGACTGCCTAGATTTTATCCACCTCTCCGGGTGAGTACTGATGGGAAGGGGGAAGAAATCACAGCAATTAGACAGAGGCTGCGCTCCGCCAAGGAACAGGGGGAAAGAACCCCACTACAGATGCCCCTCAGAGAGCTACAACAGCCTCCGGTTCAGGACGCATGGGGCACTACCGCCCGCCCCCTGTAGCCTATTATTATCAGCCATTTTTCTCTACGGATATTAAACTGGCAGAGACATGCTCCACCGTACTCGGGGGTGTTCCCCGCCCCACCCCCTAGGAATACAGGTAATTTTTAAGGTGTCTCCTCCTTCTCACATGCAGAGAGATTTAAACTCATTATGAAGGTTCATCCTGTGTAAACTTTTCATGAACTTTCACCTCAATGGAACAATAAGGTTAATATAGGAAGCAAAGCAAAATTCCTACCAGAGATTTACATAGCGTAGCCTGAGGGACTCAGAAGCTGTTCTTAAAACACCACAACTATCTTCCCACTGTCACATTGTGCAGAATCAATGTGCAGACTGTTTTTCCAGAAGAGAATATATTGAGTTGTGTGGTCTTTCAGATGGAAGTCATGGTATTGCCAGCAACCGTTGGACTTAGGCTCTGATATGACAAGAATAGCAGAACTCACTGGAGAGGTCAGCAGCTGCTTCCTCTAAACACTTTCTGGGTGCTGTGACCTCCGGCAGCAGAGGCATTTATTCTTCAAGGGTATTTGGCTGTCTTGGAAGCAAACGAGCCTGGTCGGTCCTCACTGTGTGATCAGATGCCAAGGGAATTAATTGCCAGTGCAATCTTGAGACTAGATGTGAAGTTATACCGATAGGATAACATTTCAAGGTCTACTAATCCTTGTGCATAGTGACATGAGAAGACCATCAGACCAGCTTGAGTATGGGAGGTATTTCTGAAAAGGGATAAGATTACAATTAAGTGTCTCAAAGCTCCTGCCTCTTTTATGAAGTACTGACTCCAGCTAGAGGTCAGTCACCACTTGAAAGGATCATGTCTCTATTTCAGGACAGTGACCTGAGCAGTCACTCTGTAATTTCTCTGATGGTCCCTCTTCTTTGTCCTTGGTGTGTGCGTGGTAAGTCACTTCAGTCATGTCCGACTTTGTATGACCCCAGGACTATAGCCCACCAGACTGCTCTGTCCATGGGATTCTCCAGGCCAGAATACTGGAGTGGGTTGCCATGCCCTCCTCTGGGGGATCTTCTGACCCAGGGATTGAACCCGTGTTTCTTACGTCTCCTGCACTGGCAGGAAGGTTCTCTACCACAAGCTCCACCTGGGTAACCCCTTTGTCCTTGGAATTTTACTTAATTTCTAAATTAAAAAAAATTTTTTTTTCCTATAACATGGAACACCTTTTTGATATTCTGCCAGTGCTCCCACTCTTATGCCTATTTATATAAGAAGCTCAGATTCCTTCTCCCCCAGATACTCTGGACAGGTGAATCACCTCATAAGGAGAAATCACAGAAACCACTTTATGTGTCACCATTGAGCTCTCTCTGCTCTGGGTGCTAGAAACCCCCACCTACTGTAACTAATAATGCTGTGCTCCTCCATAAGAATCAAGAGGAAGAGAACTACTTGCACCCATCATAAAGCAGAGTATCATTAGCAATGGAGTTCTGTAGTATCTGTCTAGCCATCAGTCTTTTCTATCTGACAGCATATTTTCTGAAGGCTAGGCATGGTTGGGGGTATGACTAAACTGAAAGATGAAATAAACATGGACCTGACCTTAAGGCTTTCCCAGAATTGAAGAAGACACAGGCATGCAACAAATACAATGTGATTCAGTAAGTAATAAAGTAAGTAAACAATAAAGGCACCTACAAGGTTAAAAAGAGAGGATGACATGCTAAGGAAAGGGAGGTGATGAATATAAGAGACAGACATAGGAAACAACATGAAGAAAAATAGAGGCTTTCAATGAGCAGTTGTTGAAATTGTTCTAGATGTTGCAATGATATTTGAAAATACAAGCTTTACATCTGTTGTGTGTAGTATGCAAAAATACAGTATAAAGTATTACAGTATAGAGCAGATTAAGAAAATTTTTTTTCGCATTTAAGACAATGTAGTGACTTTCAAACCGGAGCTAGAATTTAGCCTGACACAAAAACATCCATTCTCATGAATGGAAATTGTGACGTTATACTACTCCTAAAAAAGTGAACTCTCAGAAGGCAATTTCATAAGAAGCAAAACCAAATAGCCTAATAATATCAGAGAAATAACCACTATTAACTGAATTCCTGTGTGGCAGGCTCCAATGTCATTGATTTGTATACATAATCTTGTTTAACTCTCACAACAGCTCTTACAATAGTTACTAACCCCATTCTACATTTAAGGATACAAAATCAGAAGAGTCAAGCAATTCATCTATAAGTGAGAGTTGGATTCAAATCCCAGATTAATTTGATGACATGGTATCACACTTCACACATCAACCCCTAAAACCCTACCAAGAACCAGTGAATGCTCATTATGATTAAGACTACATGAAGCAGTATCACACAGCACAAAGAGCACAGTGCCAAGAATCAAGAAGACAGTATCCTAGTTCCAGTCTTTTTCTATGCAACTTTGGTATACTTAACCCTTGAGTAGTTTGAAGTAGCTAATTTCTAAGGCTTTATCTAGGTAAAAAGACTAAAATTCTCCTTTATTATAACCACTGCCATATTTTTCATTCAAGTATTATGTTAGCTATTATTTTGAAGATAAGGTCATCTTTCATACATGCAGAATCATTTAATCAGTCACGTTTACAGGGTTCCCTACACTAAGTGTAATACTACACTAAATGCTGACTATTCCGAGGTAGGATCTCATGTCAATAGCTGGGTTAGCATCACAAATTCACTAAAATATAATTTCTCTTAACATAGAAAGTATAAATACTACATGAGTTTGAGCCTCAAAATGAAAATGAGTATTTTCAAAATTGGTAAATATGACATACTATCTATTACATATTGGAGAGGCAGGGGAGCATGAAAACAGACTAGGAAAGAAATTAGGGTTGGTAGAGATTAAACTATGAAGGATCAGAGAGAAAGTGTAGAGGTAAACTCTGTCATGAAGGACAGAAAATGCCAGGAAGAACAAGCTCACTGTTCTTTACCCAGAAAAATGGTTTTCACTGTTTTGGCAAAGTGCACAATATAGCAGAAGTAGAGGCAAGAACTGATGCCTTTGATTGTGGTGCTGGAGAAGACTCTTGAGAGTCCCTTGGACAGCAAGTTAATCCTAAAGGAAATCAACCCTGAATATTCATTTGAAGCACTGATGCTGAAGCTGAAGCTCCGATACTCTGGCCACCTGATGTGAAGAGCTGACTCACTGAAAAAGATCCTGATGCTGGGAAAGACTGAAGGCAGGAAGAGAAGGCGACGACATAGGACGAGATGGTTGGATGGCATCACTGACTCAGTGGACAGGAGTTGGAGCAAACTCTGGGAGATGGTGAAGGACAGGGAAGCCTGGCGTGCTGCAGTCCATGGGGTTGCAGAGTCAGACAAGACTGAGCAACTGAGTAACAAATAGGAGAGAAATCCAATAGCCATCACTGAATAATTTTAATTATTAGTGCTGTCACCCAAATAATTTTGTGACACCGGGGCCAGGGATTTAAAGCTGTGAGACAGCTTTCCATTTGTTTATGAAAATTCAGAAAATAATCTCTACTGAGTAATTTGGTTTGGAGATCAAATGAGATAACTAAAGAACATGAAAACGCCTTGCATTGAGAGTGACACAATGTAAGCACTGAGTAAGGGTTATTCTTCTGCTCCTTGAGCTGCAGTTAAATTAGTGAAGCTTTAAATACTTTTGGATTAAAAAAAAAAAACAAAAGCCCACTCATATATCAGAGACAATGCAAAGATAAGAGTACAGCTCTGGGCCAGATTTAAATCCTGGCCGTGCTACTTCCTTGCAGTGTCAGTCGGTCAGGTTACTTACCTTCCCTGAGCTTCTGTATCCACACTGGTAAATGAGAATAATCATCACGTAGGGATACTGTGAAAACAAAATGAGTGATACTTAGAGGTTTAAATTAGATAAAACTTATACTGCAGTATCTGGTAAACAGGGATCTCTCAGCAAACATTAGCTCTCGATTACCCTAGCCAAAATTTTCAGTTTGGACAAAGCCCCTATTAACAGTTAAGGTCAAATTTTCTCTTGGCTCCCACCTCAAGTTTTGCCAGCTGGGCCTTGCTTCAGCTGCACACAAGGACCCTTGTACATTTATGATTGAAGGTAAGAACTAGGAATGAACTAAGTTCAGCTTCTGCCTCAGAACTTTTACCTTATCTGCTCCACATTCAGCCTTGGCAAGGTGTAACACCTGAACGCCTACTTCAGTGTGTGCTTTCTGGCACCCAGAGCTTGTGTACAATCAATGACTATGTAACTAATTACACAAGGTTATGGTCATACTTAATTAGCATGGCATCTCGATTTATAATTAATCATTGAATGTTCTCTTTCAAATAAAAACTTTAGATGTAACTTGGAGTGAAAATCTCCCCGTGTGCTTTACATGTTGAATTCTATCCATCAGTTTAAGCATGGATTTGCATTTAGAATGCAAGTATTTCTTACTTGATACTTGCTGTAAGGATCCTCTTTCTACTGCAGAGAAGATGCTGAAATTGGTATGAATGTGCATGCAACTAAAAATGATATGTAACTTGAAATTCCAAAGCCATATTTTTATCTTGACAGCCAGTCACATCGCTTCATTGCCACATTGCTAGAACCTACATTTACTGACAATTGTTTTCTCAATCAAATGTGTGATGCAAAAAAGCTATGCAAAAAACATTAGGAAAAATAAACATGGCACCATATTTCAGGTTTGCTTTTGAAAATGTTATCCAATAGTGCACAGTTTCAGTCTGTGAGAATAATAAAATTTTATCATCACCACTGATCCCCAAAACTTTAAATCCAGGAGATAAAGAGGAACTGTTGTTAACTAACTAATGGAGTTAATGATGTGATAGCAACTTAATCATGAGTTGGTCTCTGCTGTATACCTGACAGTAACTATTTAATACCTTAAATAATTAGTTTAACATGAGGCTGGGAGCAATTGGGCAGTTGACAAAACTGAGAAATAAATGATTCTGAACTACAATTTTTTTTCTTTAAAAAAAATTATTTCCAATTGAGAGATAATTACAATATTGTGTTGATTTCTGCCATACATGGATGGCATATCTATGGATCAGCCATAAGGTATACATCTGTCCCCTCTCTCTTGAGCCTTCCTCTCACCTCCACCCCATCCCACCCCTCCAGGTTGTCACAGAGCTCTGTGACACTTGCTCTGTAGTATTAAAAACTTTGCAATTTCCCCATGACATTTCCATTTTTATGAATCATATCATTAGGAGGGCTTCATTGTCCTATTAATTTCAGAGTGCAGGAGCTGCCTGGATTTTGAAGCTTTGGAAGCAAGAGCTGTGGTTAAACGTGTTTCTAGCAGGTTTCAGGATATAATAAAGAGTGATGACACAGATTCCAGCTGCCGGATCCTGGAGATGCTGTGGGACCCTTAGGGCCTGAGAAGAGGTAGGTGAGAAGCAAAGCATGCAGGAGAACGAGGAAGATATAAACATTGGACGGTAAAGCAAAGTAGATGGTTTAATTTTTTTTTTTTTTTCCTTTTCTTTAAGGGGCAAAGTGAAGCAATTAGGAGAGTCTGGAATATGCCCCTGAGTGCTAATCTTGACAAACTTATGAGATCAGGTCAGATTTATTGATGGTGCCCATCAGCTTTCCATAAGCCATTTAAAAAGTAATACATTGTCAAAATATGTTTAAAATCCTCAGGTTGTTGGTTCTGTAGCTTAAAGTGTGAAAGGAAGAAGCTGAGTAAATGGATAACTAATAATTGAAATAGCCTGAAGAAGAAAAAAGGCCCAGATTTTATATCTCTGAAATAGGATCCCATTAATGTGAATGCAATTTGCTTTTTCTCAATCTGATGATGACTTTGTTTCTATAGACCAGTTTCCAGAATGTACTGTCTGTAGCCTTGATTACCACCTAAGTTGCTACTCTGAATCTTTCCTATATAGAAATTTGATAGTCAAGAATGTTCAAAGTCATGGACTTCCCTGGTGATTCAGGGATTAAGACTCCTTGCTTCTCCTGCAGGGGACATGTGTTCCATTGCTGGTTAGGAAACTAAGATCCCACATGCAGCATGGCATGGCCAAAAAAAAAAAAAAAAGACAGTTCAAAATCAAATCTTTCTCTGTGACCATTGGATACTGCCCCCTGCAAACTACCTTGCATAGTTCTTCTGCTGGGCTCCCATAGCTATTGTGAATATAAATACAGTTGACCCTTGAACAACACGGGTCCACTTGTAAACTGATTTTTTTCAGTAAATGCATTACTGCAGTACTACATGATCCAAGGTACGTTGAACTGGTGGATGAGGAACCACTGCTTTGAAGGACAGATTATAATGCTGTATAGATTTTCAGTTGTGCAGGGGTTGGCATCCCTAATCCCTGCATTGTTCAAGGGTCGACTATAGACACATTTTTTAAAATATACATTTATTTAATTGGAGGTTAATTACAACATTGTATTGGTTTTGCCATAAATCAACATGAATCTGCCACGGTATACACGTGTTCCCCATCCTGAACCCCCCTCCCACCTCCCTCCCCGTACCATCCCCCTAGGTAATCTCAGTGCACCAGCCCTAAGCATCCAGTATCATGCATCGAACCTGGACTGGTGATTCGTTTCATATATGATATTATGAATGTTTCAATGCCATTCTCCCAAATCATCCCACCCTCTCCCTCTCCCACAGAGTCCAAAAGACTGTTCTATACATCTGTGTCTCTTTTGCTCTCTCGTATACAGGGTTGTCGTTACCATCTTTCTAAATTCCATATATATGCGTTAGTATACTGTATTGGTGTTTTTCTTTCTGGCTTACTTTGTATAATAGGCTCCAGTTTCATCCACCTCATTAGAACTGATTCAAATGGATTCTTTTTAATGGCTGAGTAAAATTCCATTGTGTATATGTACCCCAGCTTTCTTATCCATTCGTCTGCTGATGGGCATCTAGGTTGCTTCCATGTCCTGGCTATTATATACAGTGCTGCGATGAATATTGGGGTACACCTGTCTCTTTCAATTCTGGTTTCCTCAGTGTGTATGACTGACAGTGGGATTGCTAGGTCATAAGGCAGTTCTATTTCCAGTTTTTTCAGGAATCTCCAAACTGTTCTCCATAGTGGCTGTACTAGTTTGCATTCCCACCAACAGTGTAAGAGGGTTCCCTTTTCTCCACACCCTCTCCAGCATTTATTGCTTGTATACTTTTGGATCGCAGCCATTCTGACTGGCGTGAAATGGTACCTTATTGTGGTTTTGATTTGCATTTCTCTGATAATGAGTGATGTTGAGCATCTTTTCATGTGTTTGTTAGCCATCTGTATGTCTTCTTTGGAGAAATGTCTATTTAGTTCTTTGGCCCATTTTTTGATTGGGTTGTTTATTTTTCTGGAATTGAGCTGCAGGAGTTGCTTGTATATTTTTGAGATTAGTTGTTTGTCAGTTGCTTCATTTGCTATTATTTTCTCCCATTCTGAAGGCTGTCTTTTCACCTTGCTTATAGTTTGTTGTGCAAAAGCTTTTAATTTTAATTAGGTCCCATTTGTTTATTTTTGATTTCCAATATTCTGGGAGGTGGGTCATAGAGGATCCTGCTGTGATTTCTGTCGGGTTGCATTCCTATACACTAATAATGAGAAAATGGAAAGAGAAATTAAGGAAACAATTCCATTTACCATTGCAACGAGAAGAATAAAATACTTAGGAATATATCTACCTAAAGAAACTAAAGACCTATATATAGAAAACTATAAAACACTGGTGAAAGAAATCAAAGAGGACACTAACAGATGGAGAAATATACCATGTTCATGGGTCGGAAGAATCATTATAGTGAAAATCAGTATACTACCCAAAGCAATCTATAGATTCAGTGCAATCCCTATCAAGCTACCAATGGTATTTTTCACAGAGCTAGAACAAATACTTTCACAATTTGTATGGAAATACAAAAAACCTCGAATAGCCAAAGCAATCTTGAGAAAGAAGAATGGAACTGGAGGAATCTACCTGCCTGACTTCAGGCTCTACTACAAAGCCACAGTCATCAAGACAGTATGGTACTGACACAAAGACAGAAATATAGATCAATGGAACAAAATAGAAAGCCCAGAGATAAATCCATGCACCTATGGACACTGTATCTTTGACAAAGGAGGCAAGAATATACAATGGATTAAAGACAATCTCTTTTAACAAGTGGTGCTGGGAAAACCAGTCAACCACTTGTAAAAGAATGAAACTAGAACACTTTCTAACACCATACACAAAAATAAACTCAAAATGGATTAAAGATCTAAACATAAGACCAGGAACTATAAAACTCCTAAAGGTGAACTACAATTTTTAAATACAATTTATATAACAAAATATAATTTTGGAGTACAATTTAGTCATGTATTTTAGAACTTACACCCTATGATGGGTATTTTTTAACGTTCAGATCAGATCAAATCAGTCGCTCAGTCGTGTCTGACTCTTTGCGACCCCATGAATCGCAGCACGCCAGGCCTCCCTGTCCATCACCAACTCCCGGAGTTCACTCAGACTCAAGTCCATTGAGTCAGTGATGCCATCCAGCCATCTCATCCTTTGTCGTCCCCTTCTCCTATTGCCCCCAATCCCTCCTAGCATCAGAGTCTTTGCCAAATCAGAGGGCAGACACACTGAAACCATAATCACAGAAAACTAGTCAATCTAATCACACGGACCACAGCCTTGTCTAACTCAGTGAAACTAAGCCATGCCGTGTGGGTCCACCCAAGATGGGCGGGTCATGGTGGAGAGTTCTGACAGAACGTGGTCCACTGGAGAAGGGAATGGCAAACCACTTCAGTAGTGTTGCCTTGAGAACCCCATGAACAGTATGAAAAGGCAAAATGATAGGATACTGAAAGAGGAACTCCCCAGGTCGATAAGTGCCCAATATGCTACTGGAAATCAGTGGAGAAATAACTCTAGAAAGAATGAAGGGATGGAGCCAAAGCAAAAACAATACCTAGTTGTGGATGTAACTGGTGATAGAAGTAAGGTCTGATGCTGTAAAGAGCAATATTGCATAGGAACCTGGAATGTTAGGTCCATGAATCAAGGCAAATTGGAAGTGATCAAACAGGAGATGGCAAGAGTGAATGTCAATATTCTAGGAATCAGCAAACTCAAATGGACTGGAATGGGTGAATTTAACTCAGATGACCGTTATATCCACTACTGTGGGCAGGAATCCCTTAGAAGAAATGGAGTAGCCATCATGGTCAACAAGAGTCCAAAATGCAGTACTTGGATGCAATCTCAAAAATGCCAGAATGATCTCTGTTCGTTTCCAAGGCAAACCACTCAATATCACAGTAATCCAAGTCTATGTCCCAACCAGTAATGCTGAAGAAGCTGAAGTTGAACGGTTCTATGAAGACCTACAAGACCTTTTAGAACTAAGACCCCAAAAAGATGTCCTTTTCATTATAGGGGACTGGAATGCAAAAGTAGGAAGTCAAGACACACCTGGGTAAGAGGCAAATTTGGCCTTGGAATATGGGATGAAGCAGGGCAAAGTCTAATAGAATTTTGCCAAGAAAACGCACTGGTCATAGCAAACACCCTCTTCCAACAACACAAGAGAAGACTCTCCACATGGACATCACCAGATGGTCAACACCGAAATCAGATGGATTATATTCTTTGCAGCCAAAGATGGAGAAGCTCTATCAGTTCAGTCAGTTCAGTAGCTCAGTTGTGTCCGACTCTTTGTGACCCCATGAATCAAGCACGCCAGGCCTCCCTGCCCATCACCAACTCCCGGAGTTCACTCAGACTCACGTGCATCGAGTCAGTGATGCATGCCATCCAGCCATCTCATCCTCTGATGTCCCCTTCTCCTCCTGCCCCTAATCCCTCCCAGCATCAGAGTCTTTTCCAATGAGTCAACTCTTCACATGAGGTGGCCCAAGTACTGGAGTCTCAGCTCTAGCATAATTCCTTCCAAAGAAATCCCAGGGCTGATCTCCTTTAAAATGGACTGGTTGGATCTCCTTGCAATCCAAGGGACTCTCAAGAGTCTTCTCCAACACCACAGTTCAAAAGCATCAATTCTTCGGTGCTCAGCCTTCTTTACAGTCCAACTCTCACATCCATACATGACCACTGGAAAAACCATAGCCTTGACTAAACGGACCTTTGTTGGCAAAGTAATGTTTCTGCTTTTGAATATGCTATCTAGGTTGGTCATAACTTTCCTTCCAAGGAGTAAGCATATTTTAATTTCATGGCTGCAATCACCATCTGCAGTGATTTTGGAGCCCCCCCAAAATAAAGTCTGACACTGTTTCCCCATCTATTTCCCATGAAGTGATGGGACCAGATGCCATGATCTTCGTTTTCTGAGTGTTGGGCTTTAAGCCAACTTTTTCACTCTCCACTTTCACCTTCATCAAGAGGCTTTTTAGTTCCTCTTCGCTTTCTGCCATAAGGGTGGTGTCATCTGCGTATCAGAGGTTATTGATATTTCTCCCGGAAATCTTGATTCCAGCTAGTGTTTCTTCCAGTCCAGCGTTTCTCATTATGTACTCTGCATAGAAGTCAAATAAGCAGGCTGACAATATACAGCCTTGACATACTCCTTTTCCTATTTGGAACCAGCCTGTCGTTCCATGTCCAGTTCTAACTGTTCCTTCCTTATCTGCATACAGATTTCTCAAGAGGCAGGTCAGGTGGTCTGGTACAGTCAGCAAAAACAAGACCGGGAGCTGACTGTGGCTCAGATCATGAACTCCTCTTTGCCAAATTCAGACTTAAATTGAACGAAGTACGGAAAACCAGTAGACCATTCAGGTATGACCTAAATCAAATTCCTTATGATTATACAGTGGAAGTGAGAAATAGATTTAAAGGACTAGATCTGATAGAGTGCCTGATGAACTATGACGGAGGTTAGTGACACTGTACAGGAGACAGGGATCAAGACCATCCCCATGGAAAAGAAATGCAAAAAAGCAAAATGGCCATCTGAGGAGGCCTTACAAATAGCTGTGAAAAGAAGAGAAGCAAAAAGCAAAGGAGAAAAGGAAAGATATAAGCATCTGAATGCAGAGTTCCAAAGAATAGCAAGGAGTGATAAGAAAGCCTTCCTCAGTGATCAATGCAAAGAAATAGAGGAAAACAACAGAATGGGAAAGACTAGAGATCTCTTCAAGAAAATCAGAGATACCAAGGGAACAGTTCATGCAAAGATGGGCTCGATAAAGGACAGTAATGGTATGGACCTAACAGAAGCAGAAGATATTAAGAAGAGGTGGCAAGAATACACAGGAGAACTGTACAAAAAAGATCTTCACGACCCAGATAATCATGATGGTATGATCACTCAGCTAGAGCCAGACATCCTGGAATGTGAAGTCAAGAGGGCCTTAGAAAGCATCACTATGAACAAAGCTAGTAGAAGTGACTGAATTCCAGTTGAACTATTTCAAATCTTGAAGATGATGCTGTGAAAGTGCTACACTCTATATGCCAGCAAATTTGGAAAACTCAGCAGTGGCCACAGGACTCGAAAAGGTCAGTTTTTCATTCCAATCCCAAAGAAAGGCAATGCCAAAGAATGCTCAAACTACTGCACAATTGCACTCATCTCACACGCTAGTAAAGTAATGCTCAAAATTCTCCAAGCCAGGCTTTAGCAATACGTGAACCGTGAACTTCCAGATGTTCAAGCTGGATTTAGAAAAGGCAGAGGACCAGAGATCAAATTGCCAACATCCGCTGGATCATGGAAAAAGGAAGAGAGTTCCAGAAAAACATCTAATTCTGCTTTATTGACTATGCCAAAGCCTTTGACTGTGTGGATCACAATAAACTGTGGAAAATTCTGAAAGACATGGGAATCCCAGACCACCTGACCTGCCTCTTGAGAAACCTGTATGCAGGTCAGGAAGCAACAGTTAGAAGTGGACATGGAACAACAGACAGGTTGCAAATAGGAAAAGGAGGCTGTATAATGTCACCCTGCTTATTTAACTTATATGCAGAGTATATCATGAGAAATGCTGGGCTGGAAGAAGCACAAGCTGGAATCAAGATTGCCAGGAGAAATATCAATAACCTCGGATATGCAGATGACACCATCCTTATGGCAGAAAGTGAAGAGGAACTAAAAAGCCTCTTGATGAACGTGAAAGAGGAGAGTGAAAAATTTGGCTTAAAGCTCAACATTCAGAAAATGAAGATCATGGCATCTGGTCCCATCACTTCATGGGAAATAGATGGGGAAACAGTGGAAACAGTGTCAGACTTTTTTTGGGGGGGTGCTCCAAAATCACTGCAGATGGTGATTGCAGCCATGAAATTAAAATATGCTTACTCCTTGGAAGGAAAGTTATGACCAACCTAGATAGCATATTCAAAAGCAGAGACATTACTTTGCCAACAAAGGTCCTTCTAGTCAAGGCCATGGTTTTTCCAGTGGTTATATATGGGTGTGAGAGTTGGACTGTGAAAAAAGCTGAGTGCTGAAGAATTGATGCTTTTGAACTGTGCATATAAATAAGTCAGTAAATATTTTTCAATAGGACCAAATAACTCAAAAATCATTTCTCACTAAAGATTAAAACATTTAAGATTTCAAACTGATTCTTTTCCCCAAAGAGGGAGAAAGAGGTCATAGTGTACCTTTAGAAAAAAGAAAGCAAGGTGTCTGTTTTGAAATTCAGGGCAAGACAACAAATGAAATGATGGTTCATGCTCAAGTGACTATAAAAAAGGGATGAAGAACATACATGAGTTACACTACTTTAAGGATTATTCATTCACAAGTCTTTACAAATAACACAGGTGAAGTCTCCCAGAGGCAAGTCATTGTAATAGAAAGGTGTACATGATTTCATGCACATTAACTAGCAGATTATGGTTCACTGTCTGATAGAACTTGAGCCTGGCTTAGAAAACCTGATGGTATATAATAGACTTTATCATTCTCGTATCAATGACACAGCATTTAAAAGTTCAGTTCATTTCCTTCTTTATAACCTACTTGTCTTGATTGGATCTGTAAACTCTTAATATACAATCAAAGAACAAAGCAAGACAGGCAGACCAGAGAAAGGAAAAGCTCTAGCTAGCCAAATTAGGCTCTGTCAAGCTCTCCTTATGAAATACTAATTTGTATACTTCTACTTCTCATGTATGCCAAGTTTGTTTTTGCCTTCTGGGGCTTTACCTTCACTGTTCCGTCCATTTCTGGTTTCTTTTCATCCTTCAGGTCTTACAGAGGCCTTCCCAGATGACACTTTCCAAAGTGGTGCCCCCAAGCAGCTCTTTGATTCCTCAGCCCATCATCCCGTATATTTCCCTATCACCATCAGAAGTTTCCTCCTTTTCTGTCCATCATCGTTAAGATGAGAACTTAAGTGTAAAGTGGAAACTTCTTTATTTTGCTATTATACCCAGGAATCAATATATATTTGCTGAATGAATTAATTAGCAGAAAAGAAGAAAATGATTAGGAAGACTGCCAATGACTAACTGGAGAATCCAGGATGGAAGTCATGGGAAGCCTGTGTGTCAAGTTCCATGGTTACCTCTTGTAAAGAAAAGGAAGGGAAAATTAAGAGATAAGTTGAATAAACAAAAGGAATAGGAGTCTAACAGAAAGGAAGGAACACCTTATTTTAACTCTAAGGTACTGTTTTAATGTGAAAAGTGTTAGTTGCTCAGTCACATCCAACTTTCTGCAACCCAGGCCCGCCAAGCCCCTCAAGCCCCTCTTTCATTGAGTCACAAAGAGTCAGACATGACTGAGCAACTAACACTTTCACTTTTCACTGTTGTAATAACTGAGGAAACACAGGCTTGGTAAGGGATTGCTACTTGAAACTACACTGATCTCATCTGGCCAATACCTGGGCTTCCCTGGTAGTGCAGCTGGTAAAGAATCCGCCTGCAACGCAGGAGACCTTGGTTCGATTCCTGGGTCGAGAAGACCCCGTGGAGAAGGGATAGGCTACCCACTCCAGGATTCTTGGGCTTCTCTGGTGGTTCAGATGGTAAAGAATCCAACCCGCAATGAGGAGAGCCTGGTTTGATCCCTGAGTTGGGAACATCGCCTAGAGGAGGGCACGGCAATCCACTCCAGTATTCTTGCTTGGAGAATCCCCATTGACAGAGGAGCCTGGTGAGCTACAGTCCATGGGGCCGTAGAGTCAGACATGACTGAGCGACTAAGCACACCAAGCACAGCATCAGCCAATACTTACTCAACTGCATCAGACTCTCACAACTATCACCATAGCACTGTGCCAATTACAACCCATAAAGCCAGGTTCTGACTTAATTTTCTGGACTCAATCTTCCCTTAACTCTAAGTTCCCAACTGTTTTTTCTCCTGAATAAACACCAGAGCCCTAGTCCTATGGTAGTGAGAATCTACTATTTTGCTATTTGGGGTGGGGGAGGCGGTGGTTTAAGAAACTGGCGACACTAGCACAATAGAACAAACAGTTGATTAAATTATGACTTAAACCAGTACAAAGTTCACTCTAAGGTCCTGGAAGGCAGGGGTAATCTCTTTCATCGTCAACAGTTCAGACATGTGCTCTCAAACCGACTGAATAGAGGACACTTTGTGCTCAGAAATCCTGCATTAGCTCTATCTAAAAAATAGTAATTACAGTAAATAAAGAGAAGATGGATTAATGACAGCTAAGGAGTGATTTCCTTTCTTAATTACATTTAATATATGATGTAGATTTCTATTTCCTCTGAATATTTAATAACAAAATGGCCATTTTACCTAGGTTCCAAAGTATTCCATAAAAAGGGAACTTTCCAAAAAATGAAGTCTGTGCTGGAATGAATGATAGAAACACAAATTTAGCAAGCACATTAAAATATAAAGAGCTTTACAAGTTAACTTTACAGGATGTGATTTAATTGGCTATTTTATTGGTAATTTGAAAGGTCAGTATTAATTATATCTATTTAGGGGGAAAGTGTTTTTTCTTTAAAGTATGTATACCAGGCTATCAGTATGAAAGGCAAGGAAAGCCTTACAGCTTTTCACCTTTTGATTGGTAGATTTTTTTAACTTAATTGGAGGCTAATTACTTTACAATATTGCAGTGGTTTTTGCCATACACTGACATGAATCAGTCATTGATTGGTAGATGTTTTTACTTGAGAACATAAAGTTTTCAAAATGACATATCTGAGAAATGAGGTTAAAATTTTTAGATAGTTTCCTACATATAGAGTACCTTTTGGAATTAGCTTACTGCGTAACTTAAAATGCACCTGTTTAACAGTTTAAATTTAGAATTAAGGAATTAGTGTCCTAGCATAATTTCAATCTACTCTGTAGTTTATATACTTAAATTGGATATATTTTCATTTTTTAAAATGTATTTTTATTTATTTGGCTGTGCCAGGTCTGATCTTCAATCTTCACTGCAGCGTATGGTAGTTGCGTCATGTGGGATCTAGTTCTCTGACCAGGGTTTGAATCCCAGGCCTCCTGCATTGCAGCCTGGAGTCTTAACCACTGGACCACCAGGGAAGTCCCTTCATTCTTTAACAGGTATATACCCTTTTATAGCAATGTTGTTCGGATTTGAAAATAATGCTTTATACTCCTAAAGGTCAATTAAAATTCAGTAATCAGAGTAGCTGTATACTAACATTAATTATTATGCACTATATTTTAATAGTCATATCACTATACTTAATATTGTTTGGGGGGGTGTTTTCAATTCTAAATACATGCACATAAATAACACGCAAACGTGTCCCATTAGCATTTTTAAAAAATCTTTGGACCATTCCACTTGAAAATGAGTAATCCATTAAATAAAAACAACAAACTTAAAAAAGATATTCCACTTTACTAATAAGCAAAGATATGCAAATTAAAACATTTATGTTTCATCTTTTAAAGAGGCAAAGATGCATCAACAACAGTAAAATTGGTATATATCAACAGTTTACCACAGGAGGAAATTGTACTCAAATACACAACTGTAAGAGTAAAACTGATATAATCTCATTGGAGGGAAATTTAATATGTTTAAAATGTATACACCCTTCCACCAAGCAATTTTACTTGTAAGAAATTATGCTATTTTTAAGGAGATAAAAGCCCAAGTTCACCAAGATATTATTTATAATACAGGAATACTTCCTTTTATTGCGCTTTCCTTTATTGCACTTCGCGGATACTGCATTTTTTATAAATTGAATGTTGGTAGTAACTCTGCGTTATCAGATGATGGCTAGCATGATTTTAACAATGAAACATTTTAAATTAATGTATGTGTTTTTTTAGACATACTATTATTTCACAGTTAACACACTACAGTGTAGTGTAAACATAACTTTTATATGCACTGGAAAATAAAAAAATTCATGTGACTCGTTTTATTGTGATACCCACTTTACTACAGAGGCCTGGAACTGAATCAACAATATCTCCAAGGTATGCCTGTAATGAACAAGAAGAAATCTGCCTAAATGTTCATCCAAAAGAAACTTTTAAACTAGTTATGGTATACAAGGAGGCATTAAAAAGAATATCAAATAGCAGACTTTTTCTACTTGAGTGAAATAAATAGATTACAGGCAAGTATATATGTTATGATTACATTACTGTAGAGAAAACAACAAAAACAGTATGTTGCAGTATAAATTCAGAAGAAAATGAGAAAAGTTAAGACAAACAAGATGTTAAAAATAGGAGTTGTCAATCTACTTTTAACTTTATTTAAAAATTTGTTTGGGGGGAGGAGTAGAAAGACTCTCTGCAAAGAACAATCCCGTAGTACACCAGTTAGTCAGTCAGTTTAGGAATATGAGAAAAAAACTGGGGCAAGATAAACTTGACAGGACTATGAAAGAGTGACTTTTCTCTTCACCTGAAGAGGGGTAAATAATGTCTTCACCCTTCCACATACTACCCCAATGGAAGTGTATATATTCAAAATGCCTGCTTTACCTTCGAGGATATTACTACTGACAAGTTATTACCGCTCTAGGATCCTAGTATTTCAGAGCAAACAGCATTTAATCTTACTTTCAACTGTTTACTGTGTATTTAGGTTATTTCAAATCTAAAACTATGTCATTAAAAAATTCCTGACCACTGGAAATTTTCAACAGATAGTGACAACTATTCCCTGCTTTAAATATAAACTGGAGAAACCATACACAAAATAGAAATATAGTCTTGTGGCACTTCAATTTCATTCCAGTATCTGAACTACAAAAAAATTATAACTAAGTTCACAGTAGCTTTCTTTTATCTTAACACAAGTTACCAGTGTATATATAAGAAGCTGTGAACAACAGAAGCTCTATGATATCCAGATACACAGCTCATGAGAAAAAGTCTTTACAATGCTAGTCAAAGAGCAAAACATCCACTTAGTTTTCAAATTAAATGAGGTGCTCTGCCTTCCATGCCAGCTGCCAAGCAATAGTCTCTTTATGTGTTTCTCATTCATTACTGACTGATATAGCAGTTCTCAACATTTTCATTAGTTCTGTGATCATTCCGTGTTTTTCCCCTAATCTTTCAAATAAATCTGTCCATTTTCTTACTGATAAAAATTAGCAAGCTAATGGCACACAAGTTTCCTTTTAGCGCTTAACTTTTAAAAAATGTTATGCAACTTTGTTTTCTAATTTTAATATTTTTTCTAGTGGAATATGTTTCAAAACATTTAAGCAAATCTTATAATAGGTGACCTAGTATCAATGTGCTACTTAGATATACCTAAAATAAACTAAAGTTTATTTTAAACTAAGTTTAAACAAAAAAACTTCCATTTTACTGAATAAATTTCTGAGGATCCCAAAAAGAAATCATTCAAAATGTGATAGTCTAGTGTTTATTTTGTTACGGCAGGTACACTTGAATTTCAAAAATTTAAAACATATAAAAAGTGGTTAGGGACTAACATTTGTATCAACAGTTGATAAATGTCTAAGATTGTTTATTATACAGCAGGGTACAATGGTAGTGCTAACGCCAACAGGGCACTGTGGAAATTAGTCTAAAAATTATTATTAGGCTTTATACAAGCAACATCATTTGCTGCTGTTTTAGAATTTGGGGACACAGTCTGCTTCTAATGCTAAGCAGTCCATGAACACTTTTAATGTTATACAGTGTTATAGTAATTAGTTTGGCAAATGTTTCAAAATAAAGTAGAAATGTATTCATAACATCACAGAAATGCACATCCAGTTTTGTTTTCAATAAGAACCATAATAGGTACAGGTCAGAACTCTTCCCTATATGAAATAATTTACACACGATGAATGCTATAATATCACTATCTAAAATAATCACTAAATACAATTATTTTTCAGAAATAAACAAGCAAAGGTTTTTTTTCATTATCAAATATCAAAAACATAGAGAATGTATGTTTTTCAAACAAATGATATTCTAAAATTATTGGAATAATTTCAATGAATTCCGTAAATGTGCGACCTAAATCAACCAAGTATACTGAAGTACAACCATATTAAGAAATTGATGATCAGAAAATACAACCATATGAAATAAATTTATAATCCACAAAACTGTTTTTCAGGTCTTAAGGTCAAACAGTTCCACAGTTTACAGATAAAACAGAGGCAACAAAAATGCGTGCTTGTCTTCAATAAGTAGTTCTTTTATGCAGAGGATGTAACACTTTGCTTGTAGACAGCATGGTATGCATTTCTCAGCAAGACATAGGGAAAACAAGACTCCAAAAGATCCATTGTCAGGAATGGGGATTCCTGCACAATCTGAAAAATTCCAAAAATGTATTAATTCAAGTTATTTATAATGGAAACATTTACTGACAATGAGTAAGGAATAATTTTATATTGCTCTTACTGGGAACACATAAATTTTTACTTTTACTTTTAAAGTACTTTACTTTTACTTTAAAATCTGAAATGTAAATGTGCCATAGTGCATGCATTAAAACATTTTAAATCACTACTTCTCAATTAAATCAGTTAATCAACAGGAAATACCAAGCACTTGTATTGCCCTCAACAATATACCATTTATTTAAAATATGGTCCATATCATCAAGTCTAATTGGTAACACAACACTAAGCTAAAAAGCCAAATCAAACCTCAGACCATCTATGATTAAGTGGAAAGCTGTTAAATTCTAGAGTTTTCAAAAGACAAGAAAAATCAATGTAGGCTAAAGTAATCAAAGTCTATCTAAAAAAGGGATCTGAGCTACAAGTACGTGGAATCATTATTAGGCTGCTGTGGAACCACTGTTAAGCTAGACACAGACCTCTGCAGATAAAGGAAAGTATTCTAAGTGAGGAAACAATCACACTACAGAAACAAGCACAGCTGGCCTCATGGCAGTAACGAGAAGGAATTGACTAGGCACAGAAGGTTGTAAGAAATGTTATTAGATGGGTGACATGGAGTCAGAAAATAGAACATTCAGAAAACTAGGAAGAGATGAAACTAGGAAGACTTGGAAAATATAAAGCCTGAGTGTTTCCCAATAGGTTGAAAAACTATTTATAAAAGAACACTCTACAGGTAATGGTGATTCATTCTGTTGTTTTCTGAGATCCTTACCACATGGCAGTCTTTTCAGCGATTATTACAAAGTGTGTGGCTTGGGTGGAGTGACTATAAATTGTCAAAAAAGTACATCAACTCTTATTACTATTTAATGACTAAAATACCAAGAAAATACTATCAGGAGTGACTGGAACCTTTTTGTGATTAACAAAAATTAAAATAAGACTTACCATATCTAGCAGTAAATAAACAGATTCTCTATTTCGTGTAGTTGTTTTATCTGTCTCCTGGCCAATTTTCAGTAGACTGGAGGATGCAAGCTTAAAAGTATACATACATTTTAAGTAAATAAGTTTTTTTAAAATAAAACTTTCACTATATATTTATAGTGAAAACTTTCACAGTATATTTATCTTCAGTACGCTTCAACTTGCAACACATTTCAATAACAAGGTGAGCTTAGGTTCCATACTTTCAAGCAACAATTTAAGAGCTATTAAGGTATAAACAGACACAAAGATAATAAATGATACTGAAAAATTATTAGAATGATTTCCAATAATAATTATTGGAATAATAAATATTTGGTTAATCAAATATTTTTACTGGTCTTTAAAACTGATTTTTTTTTAGAACAAGTTAAAAAAAAAATAACCACAACAATTTAAATTCCTTTTTCTCTTCCCAACATCTGTATTAACTGTATTTCTTAATTTCTAAATAAGAAAATTTCACACTGAGTTTGAGTTAATACTACTACAGTGAGATTGACATTAGGTCTTGAATGAAGGAAATAAAATGAAAAAGAAAAATTTTAACTCTTAATACTGTTTTCTTTGAAATAGATGTTATTTTATTCTCCAATTAGTACTACATTTGCTTTAAAAATTAAAAAAAGAATTTTTAAAAGCTAACAGGATTTGTAACTTGAAAAGATGCAAATATTCTAGTGCTCTTATATCATAAGTGCGTCTTTTAAGTAAAATATGAAAAGGTATGCTGATACAGGAAAGAAAGAGCTACACTACCACAGAAACTAAGAGCAATACTTCATGAGGCTAGAGTCAGCATTACTACTTTCTTTTGGCAGTGAGTAGTATTCTTAGAGTTTGTCTCCATTCACAGACTTTCTCCAAATAAATGGAAATAAATAAAATATATCCTTTTAAAGGGAACATTCATCCTTTGCCTCTATCTTTCTTTGTTTTGTTTTGTTCTCTTTCAAACACTAGGCAAAATTCTAGAGCAGTCCAAACATCAGCTCAGAAAAAAAAGTCATATTGCAGAGCTCTAGAAACAAGAGACTGCTAAGCCAAAGGGGAAAAATGCTAAGCTAACTGCTCCTTGATTTTAATACCCTATTTTTACCTGTTTCTTCTTCCAAAAATAAATAAAGAGAATTTACTTTGTTACACCCCAAAGTTGTGATTTTTAATTTTCTCTATAAAAAAAAAAAAAAAAAAAAAGTCATGAATTTTGCTTGATTATACATACCGCCAAAAATTCTTTAAGCCGATCTTCAATGCTTCCTTTGTGAATTGTAAACAAAGCTGCAGCGATCTGGTTGATGGCTTTGGCCAAGCAATGTATGTTGTTGCAGTGCCCTGAGAAAGTGCATATAGGGTTTGTGGTTTCTGTGTGACTCCAAAATATCAAATCTCTAATGACTTTATAATCTACATAAATAGTGGCATGATTAAAAACAGTTGGAGCATAACCTGCCTTGCCCTCTCTTCACTTTCATGAGAACTAGTGCTTTTAAAAACAGTGTAGAAGAGAGCAACAACCATTGCTGTATTAAACAGGCACATTTTCAAAAACCCCTAAAAGAAACCATACATCAGTTTTACACTGTTTTGGAAACTTATTAAGTGCTTAGCTGCTTTAAGAACATTTCCCCATTCAATCCTTAAAATAATCCTAAGAGTTGGATAGTCCCTTCACTATCCCCTGCCACATACACATGCAGGCACCCATAGGCTCACATGTATACACTTCATATGTGTATGTGAAACTGGGCTTAGAAAAAGAAAAATTCAGTCTTTTAAGATCACACATCTAGTAAGTAGCAAAACTTAATCCACTTCTTATTGTGTTAAAAAAAATGCACAATTACTTGAAAAGTACCTACTATATCAAAACTCATAACTCTCCCAATGACAAAACAAACTACTATTACCTTCTATAGCAGGGCTATACTGAGACATCACATTACTGGCCAGTGTGGGCAAAGAAACGGCCACAAACACCATGAGGAGGCAGGCAATTTTATATTCTTCTTCTGGACTTATGTTTTCTAAGGCAGAAAAATTACAAATAACATCAAGGTATTTCTTTCAAGATTAGTTAAGAGTTGATGATCTAAATCAGAAAAAGCACATTTTAATTTTTATGTATTTTACTCTCTATAGAGCTGATTATGATTTTGTTACAAGAAATATAGAATGCATAGAAATAATACACAATAGTATCAGCCATTATCAAGCTGTTAAGCATATTTCAAGGACATCTAAAAAAACAGTAAGGCAAAATTTCCTTTTTCTTTTTTAAATTGTAAGGTTACAGGACTAAAAATATATTTAGAATAACTGGAATCCTAAAATCTTCTACTTGATAACTAATAATAAATTATTTAATAGGAAAACTCTATGTTTCAGTATAGAAAATTTATCTCCTAACTTACTGTGCCAAATCATCCAAAAAACTTCATTTTTTTTCTAAAAGATATACATGTGATCTGATATTTACTATTAAAAAGATATAAATGTGTAAAAAAAACTGGATTTCTAACTTCTTCATTTTAGAAGACAGGAGGAACCAGTCATACATGAATATAAGTAACACTGTCCTAACGTTTTAATTATTTATTGTAAAATAATTTATCTAAAACATTTATTGTATCCATATACTAAAATCTGTGTGTTATCCAGGTACTTCACTTATCTGGCACCTGAGAGTCACTCCACTAACTATATATAATTAAGAATTTAACATAAGACAAGAGTCAGAATATATTTGAAAAATCTAGCTGATTATGACTATTCACAATAGCCAAAACATGATATCGATCCAAATGTCCATCAACAGATGAGTGGATAAAGATATCCATCAATAGATGAAGGGAATACTACTCAGCCATAAAAAAGAACAAAACAATGCCAATTGCAGCAACATGGATGCAACTAGAAATTATCATACTAAATGAAGGAAGTCAGAAAGAGAAAGACAAACATCATATGATATCATGTGGAATATATACCATATAATATATGTGGAATCTAAAACATGGGATGGGCTTCCCTCGTGGCTCAATGGTAAAGAATCTGCCTGCAATGCAAGAAACCCAGGTTCGATCCTGGGGTCAGGAAGATCCCCTGGAGAAGGAAATGGCAACCCACTCCAGTATTCTTGCTGGAGAATTCCATGGACAGAGGAGCCTGACAGGCTACATACAGTTCATGGGGTCTCGAAAAATCAGACATGACTGAGCAACTAACACTTTCACTTTCAAACAACAAGGTCTTACCATAGCACAGGGAATTATATTCAATATCCTGTGATGAATCACAATGGAAAAGAATATTTATGTGTATAACTGAGTCAGCTTGCTGTACAGCAGACTGGCACAACACCGTAAATCAATTATATACACTTTAATAAAAATTTTTTTAAACCTGGATGATTATAAAAAATACAGCCCTGGTAAATCAAGCTAGTCTCAATAATTATCCATGTGACTATAATTAACATATTGCGTTAGTGATGAAACAAAACTAATGTCAAATCAAAAAAGAACTGATGAACTTAGTCAAACACCATGTTACATCCAAGGAAGTAGGGGAAGGCATTTTAGTACCAGAAACAGATGAAACATTTTACTTTGTGGAAAAAACTAGAATTCTGAGTAAGACATTTTAAAGGGCTGATCTTAAAATATTTTAAATATTTACATAATAATGCACAGACTTTCTATGGTAAGTAGCTCTAGTCCAATTAAAATAGGATATACTTTCATATTTTTTATACATTTAAAAAATTTACATATTACGGTTTCTTTTTTTGGCTATGCCACAGCTTGTAGGATCTTAGTTCCTAACCACTGGACTGTCAGGGAACTCCCAAGACACCCTTTTCTAGACAACAATGTTTCTATTAGATGATTTCCATCAGCAGACACTTATTTTCCCATCTGAAAAATATCCTTCCCTTGATTTTACTCTTGCCTCTAGCTACTACAGTTTTATTTCTTTGCTCCCCTTTATACAGTAAAACTCTGCAAGAGAGTTGTTTTATACTCATTATTTCTAATTTCTTTTCTCCTATTTTCTCTTCAGCCCTCTTTAGTGAACTTTTTGCCTTTAGGACTCCACTGACACTGCTCTTGTCACACCTATTAATTCTACACAGCTGGCCATTTCCTTTCCACTCAAATGGAAGTGATTCTTTCCTGGTTTGTCTTCTCCTTCACACGCCCTTCCTTCTCAGTTTTTCTTTTGGTAGTTCCTCCTCTTCTCCCTGAACTCTTAAACATGAAGATGGCCCAGGACTCAGACTCTGATCCTCTTCACCTCTGCATACTAAATAGGCTTAATAACCTTATCCAGTCTTAATACTTAAATATCTAATCTCTGTGATGACGGTGCTATAACATAAGCTCCAGTAGACAAGGATCTTGGTATTTTCTGCACTGATATATTCCAACTACCAAAAAAATACACAAAAAAACTCACTGATATAAAGCAGACACTTGAACAGATAAGTATTACATCTATATTTGTGTTGCCCAGGTTATTTAATAAGACCACTACATAATTACTAATGTATTTTACCTGATTTTTGTGAGGAAAGAGCTACCACCAAGGCAGGATCAATCTCACAAGGCAATCCAGCAGCTGATGATAATTCATACACATTCATTGCAACCTAAAAAATATAAAAACTAGAGTAAGAAACATACCAACAAATTTCTGAGAAATCTCACTTTAGTAAGAAAAAATACAGAATGTTTAAATTCGAGTTGCCTATAAGAACACTCAATTCAGTCAGTTCCGTCGCTCAGTCATGTCCAGCTCTTTGCTATCCCATGACTCCCAGCACGCCAGGCCTCCATGTCCATCACCAACTCCCAGAGTTCACTCAAACTCATGTCCATCGAGTCAGTGATGCCATCCAGCCATCTCATCCTCTGTCGTCTCCTTCTCCTCCTGACCCCAATCCCTCCCAGCATGAGTCTTTTCCAGTGAGTCAACTCTTCACATGAGGTGGCCAAAGTATTGGAGTTTCAGATTTAGCATCAGTCCTTTCAATGAACACCCAGGACTGATCTGCTTTAGAATAGACTGGTTGGATCTCCTTGCAGTCCAAGGGACTCTCAAGAGTCTTCTCCAACACCACAGTTCAAAAGCATCAATTCTTTGACACTCAGCTTTCTTCACAGTCCAACTCTCACATCCATACATGACCACTGGAAAAACCATAGCCTGACTGGATCTTTGTTGGCAAAGTAATGTTTCTGCTTTTGAATATGCTATCTAGGTTGGTCATAACCTTCCTTCCAAGGAGCAAGCGTCTTTCAATTTCATGGCTGCAAACACCATCTGTAGTGATTTTGGAGCCCCCCAAAATAAACTCTGACATTGCTTCCCCATCTATTTCCCATGAAGTGATGGGACCAGATGCCATGATCTTTCTTTTCTGAATGTTGAGCTTTAGGCCAACTTTTTCACTCTCCTCTTTCACTTTCATCAAGAGGCGCGTTAGTTCCTCTTCACTTTCTGCCATAAGGGTGGTGTCATCTGCATATCTGAGGTTATTGATATTTCTTCTGGCAATCTTGATTCCAGCTTGTGCTTCTTCCAGCCCAGTGTTTCTCATGATGTACTCTGCATAGAAGTTAAATAAGCAGGGTGACAATATACAGCCTTGACGTACTCCTTTTCCTATTTGGAACCAGTCTGTTGTTCCATGTCCAGTTCTAACTGTTGCTTCCTGACCTGCATACAGGTTTCTCAAGAGGCAGGTCAGGTGGTCTGGTATTCCCATCTCTTTCAGAATTTTCCACAGTTTATTGTGATCCACACAGTCAAAGGCTTTGGCATAGTCAATAAAGCGGAAATAGATGTTTTTCTGGAACTCTCTTCCTTTTTCCATAATCCAGCAGATGTTGGCAATTTGATCTCTGGTTCCTCTGCCTTTTCTAAAACCAGCTTGAACATCTGGAAGTTCACGGTTCACATACTGCTGAAGCCTGGCTTGGAGAATTACTTTACTAGCGTGTGAGATGAGTGCAATGGTGTGGTAGTTTGAGCGTTCTTTGGCATTGCCTTTCTTTGGGATTGGAATGAAAATTGACCTTTTCCAGTCCTGTGGCCACTGCTGAGTTTTCCAAATTTGCTGGCATATTGAGTGCAGCACTTTCACAGCATCATCTTCCAGGATTTGAAATAGTTCAACTGGAATTCAATCACCTCCACTAGCTTTGTTCATAGTGATGCTTTCTAAGGCCCACTTGACTTCACATTCCAGGATGTCTGGCTCTAGCTGAGTGATCACACCATCGTGATTATCTTGGTCATGAAGATCTTTTTTGTACAGTTCTCCTGTGTATTCTTGCCACCTCTTCTTAATATCTCCAGCTTCTGTTAAGTCCCTACCATTTCTGTCCTTTATTGAGCCCATCTTTGCATGAAATGTTCCCTTGGTATCTCTAATTTTCTTGAAGAGATCTCTAGTCTTTCCCATTCTGTTGTTTTCCTCTCTTTCTTTGCATTGATTGCTGAGGAAGGCTTTCTTATCTCTCCTTGCTATTCTTTGGAACTCTGCATTCAGATGCTTGTATCTTTCCTTTTCTCCTTTGCTTTTTGCTTCTCTTCTTTTCACAGCTATTTGTAAGGCCTCCTCAGACAGCCATTTTACTTTTTTGCATTTCTTTTCCATGGGGATGGTCTTGATCTCTGTCTCCTGTACAATGTTATGAACCTCTAGAGAATTTAAAAAACTTGGCTGAAGAAGGAACTATACAGTACAACGAACTACGGTGAACAGCTGACTTAGTACTGTGTATGTGTTGCTGATTATAACTTTATACTATCAGGCCAAACAAAACTTGTGTATTTGCAGTGACAAATTCCAATAGAATCATTCTAAACCTATTATTTTTCTTGGAAACATAGGTGTAAGAGCAAGATCAAGCCAAAAGGTATGAGAAAAAAAAATGAATCAAAATTAATGACCTTATGTTTATGTCCATACTTTAAAAATTACCATAGTTCAGTGCCTAATCATGTTGTATATCTAAATACAGTAAATTCTTTATTAAAATAATTTTTAAAGAAGTACTAATTTAAAACCGTATAAAGCAAGTTCTAATGACTAGTGTTTTTTGGTATCACATATGGATCTCAAGGATATTCTGACTGCTCAACATTTCAGTTCAGAAACTACCTAAACAGGATTGCTTTTGATATTACAACAGCTTTACAATCTAATATAAATTTAACTGTAAAAACCCAGCTATAATACAAGGTTGAATATATTTAATTTTACAATGAACAAACAAAAAGTTCTCTGATAATACTAAAAGGAAGAAAAGGAAGAAATGAATACTTGGGGATTCAGGAATATTTCTTAGGAGATGGCAATTGAATCAGGCTTTAAGATAAATAGATTTCAAAAGGCAGAAATATAAAAAGCCAGGATTTTCATGAAGAATAATTACAGAGCAAATCAGAAAATGTGAGAAGGTACACAGCAAAATTTGGTCATCTTACAGGATCCGGATGAGAAGAGGGGAAAAGTAACAAAGTGAGGCGAGCAAGAGAAGGATGGAACAAGTGATAAAAGCCTCAAAAATAAATTTGAGAAAACAGCTGAACACCAGACAAAAAGTTTAGAAATAACTTTTTAAAGTCAAGGCTTTTCAAACTACACAAAACAAAATAATCTTTCTGAAACATGAAGATAATAATCTTTAAGAAATAGTAATCTTTAAGAATAATAATCTTTAAGAAACATGAAAATTTAGAAAATATGGATAAAATAGCTCACTTACTAGATGTGTGTGCATGCATGCGTCCTGAGTCCCCTCAGTTGTGTCCAATTCTTTGTGACCCTATAGACCATAGCCCACCAGGGTTCTCTATCCATAGGCTTCTCCAAGCAAGAATACTAGAATGGGTTGTCATGCTCTAGTCCAGGGGATCTTCCCAACCCAGGACTGAACCTGCGTTTCTTAGGTGGATTCTTCACACTAGCGCCACCTGGGAAGCCTGTTCTAGATGTGTAACCACTGGTAAATACTTGCTGTGATTCAGTCAGTGGCTGTATTTCGCTGCCAATAAATCTTCAAAATGAAGACTCATAAGGTTACTAACCTTTCTATTTAAAACAGGATATTAATTTAAAAATTATAACCCATAATTAACATCCTTTTATAAGACTTTTTAACATCAATTTTAAAAAGCTGAACTTAGCTTTATTTAAAACACAACAACTCTCATTTCATTGGTTTTTTCATTCTGCTTATGACCATGTATTGGAAAAGGAAATGGCAACCTACTCCAGTACTCTTGTCTGGAAAATCCCACGGACTGAGGAGCCTGGTAGGCTACAGTCCGTGGGGTGGCAAAGAGTCAGACATGACTGAGTGACTTCACTTCACTATGACCATGTATAAATAGCTATCAGTTTAAGGAAAAGGTGACTGACCTGCATCACCAAGAACGGCCTGGAGAGCATCAACCTGGGCCTCTGGTAATGATGGACAGTGAGAAGGTCCGGTGAGGCCAGCAGCATCCGTCTGTCCCGCCTGCCCAGTTTGCCCTCCGGCCACGGACGTGGTGGGGCGATGACCGGAAGCCCCTGGCTCCCTTCCCCTCCCCACTTCTTGTGTGTGTGTGTGTGGGGTGGGGGGGGGGGGGTGTCCACCTCTGCAACCCCTGCCCCTCTCCTGGACAGTCTGCCAACCACCCACTCCTCCCGGAGGAGGGACTGAGCTACTGTGCACCTGGAAGTGGGGGTTGGGATGGGGGTGAGCAATCCCTCCAGCCCTGGGGAGCTCAGGAAAATGTGTGCCTTCACTTAAGCTTTCATTTGAATACTGTGATCTGGTTTTTATTTCAAAATATAAAAAAGCAAACCCAACTACAATAGCCTTTTCACCCTTCTTACACTTTGTAACCTATCCCAGTCTTGCCTCATCGCTCCTCTGACAGCACTCTGTTACTCATACTCATTTCATTCATATTGTCTGTTTTTGTTTTTTTTTTTAAGAAACTTGACATCAACTTGTCTATCTTTTTCTACTGAGTATATATATTATATAAATTATACATACACACACACACGTGTGTCAGGCTAACTCGTTTTAGTTTACTTTTTTCTCTGAAGCCCTGGAGTTCTACAAGAGAGATATTTTGAGACTGAAACACTTGTGTGCCTGGACTAGGAAGATGCCCATTGGGTTTGTATTTCTTTTTCATTTTGGCTTCTTCCCAAACCCCATCCATCCGGTGTTTCCCACTTCACATTTCTGGCTCTTATTTTTCTTTTTCTCCTTGTTTCTAAGCATTTGAAGACCCAACCGTGCTCCTAAATCTTGACTTAATTTATATAGTACAAATGTGTGGGAGACATGAGAGTTGGACTGTGGTTTTTGTTTTTTTTTTGGGGGGGGGGTCTGTCTTGAGATGCAGATTGTGTCCTGAAAATGATGATTATATATGCAAAGCCTCCGTCCGCCCTGCCCTCCCTCTCTTCCACACTTCCCCACGAAAAAGTCACAGTGAGGCTTCCTGTAGGGAGCAGAGGGGCTGGAGCTGGCTTATAGAGGCCTGGGGCCCTGGTGTGAAGAGGAGGAGACTGAAATTCATGTCTTATGGCTATTCTGTTAATAAAACAGGTGTTGGTGGGTTTTTTAAAATTCTGTTTCTAAATAGAGGATTATACGCCTTTCTTTATTTTGATGGGGGTTGGGACTTGTGGCTTTAAAAAAAAAAAAATCACTTCTGAGTAGGATGTATATTTTTCTGTTGGGGTTTTTTGTTTGTTTTATTTTTTTAGAATCCTCCACAGCAACATGTGAGACCATGGAGTTAAAGAAACCCAGAGACCTTAATCAATTAATTGTACTGTTTGTGAATTTGTATAAATAATAACAAAGATCCTCTTAAAACATTTACATTCTTATAGTAAAAGGTTAAACTGATATTTATATAATAAAAGAGGAAATATGACATATGTTTTTTGAAAAAAAAAAAAAGGTGACTGATATTAACCCATTTTACATTGCTAGAGGTGATCAAGGAAGACCGACTTTCAAAATGCCTATATAGTATTTTGGTGCTGAGCTTTCAAAGACACATTTTCAAAGGCAAAAATGTTAACACATTACTCTAAACTTTATAATAGCTTAGGATTTACTAAATTTCACTTCATATATAAGTTAAATATGCCATTTTAGAAACCGTAAAATACAAATAGAAGTTTTACTACCTTCATATCAGTTTCCCTTGGAATGTGATCCTTGAAATCTTCAATTGAACTGACAAGAAAAGGAATGTGGTAGGATAAGACCTAGGCAGGAAAACAAGCAATTATTTCTTAAAGGCAATCTCTAAATTTATGAAATGTTACCACTCAACTACTTTCAGCTTTCAAACAATTATTTTACTATTTTCAGATGATTTTCTAATGTACCCATTAATGGAATGCATTTGATGGCAAATTGAGTATAGTCAAAATGGAAAATGCGTTAATGAAGAAAAAGTTGGAAAAGTAGCATAATATCCAGGCAAGTTGGATCTCCTGAATTATATCACCAAAACAAAAAATAGTAACTACGATTTCTATATGCTTTATTTCACATAAACTATGAAAACTGGAATTTTAGTTATAATACTGCCAACTATAAATGGTAAAAGTTACTTTTAATTTCTGAGAAATTAAAAAGGACTATTTGGCTATAGAATATGTACTTAAAATGGCTTCTTACGTCTCTGAGTGCTTCCTGTGCCAGTGATCGGAAGGATAAAATTACACCAATTATTGTCATCCTCTTCAAGACACTGTCAACAGCTAAGTGTGAAGGAAGGAGAAAAGAGAAGAGAGTGAATTGGATTCTTTCTTAACCTTGGAAAAACTCTTTGTCATAAAAGCCCATGACAAAAGGCACAATTAAAAACAATTTGATTACAACAAATGATTAAAAAGGCAAAGGTATTGAAAGTTGATATTAAAACTAAGGAAATTACTGTTTACTTTCAGTGGAGTACACTGTTCTTTAAAATGGCTTAGATGGTTCATCAGAATCTTGAAATAATCCTGTAAGTAGCCTCCTGTATAATCCTATCACAGTAATCGTAGAGGTGGGAGGGAGGAGAAGAAAGACTAGGGAAAGAAAAAGCTGCTGATCAGAGTGGATCCTTAAAATCAAATGGCCCTGGAACTAGGAGATGCTACATGTTGAGGTCCCGAGTCCAGAAACAAAAAATAATTATGTAGATCATAAGCAATAAGACCAGGTTTCTGAAGACTATGAATGGATTTGATCATTTACATTTTGGTTAGAGAACATTATTCTGAAGTTTATTACCATTATATTCAAAATTAAAACTTGGTTAAATAAAATCAAGGGAAATTAGGATTAGAAGGATAAATACCTTCATTTTTAAAAAGCCAACATTTATTGAATTACTCCTCATACACAAGGCACTATACTATGTAATAAGAAAGCAGATACAAGTAGAACAATAACCTAGACCTTAAGTAACAATTTAAAGGCACTGTCAAGAAAACTAAGAAAACAGAATCCTATTTATATGAAACATATATACACACACACATATTTGTATATATATAACAAATTGCTAGACAGATGTATAGAGAAACTGTTAACTGCAGTTATACTTTTGAGCAGTAGGAATGAATTATTTTGTTTTGACTTCCTACCTCCTGTGGGGTTTGTTTAAATCTTTACCATAAGCATCTTTTATTACTACACATGAAAAAGCATAAAATAAACCAAAATGTGATGACAATCAAAATAGCAGTGTTAACAAAACAATGTAAGTCACAAATACAAATTCCACATGAGCAAAGTCCTATTAATCTTTTTATCTATAGGACTCAGCAGAGTGCCTAAGACCCAGAACACAAGAGGATGTTTAATGAAATAATTAGTCAAGAAATGAGACTAGGAAGTTGTTACTATCCAGAAAAGATGAAAGAAAGAGAGTAAAAGAAAAGATTCTCTAAGAATATGTCATCCAATTTATGGGCATTCAGGAGGAGTGAGAACAAAGGGGCATGCCAGTCTAAAAAAACAGGACAGGAAACCCAGAAAAAAGAATACAGAGAATAAGGCAAGCAATCAGAAAATAAGTAGTGTGATACAATCATATACTTCCCAAAGGATGTTACCCAGAATTTAACAAAGTTTGCAAAGACTGCATCTATAAATTCCTCTTAAATATGCACAATAACATATTAAAAGTTCTGAGAAACTTCACAGTAAGAAATCTTGTTTAATTTAGTTTCAATAAATAAAATAAATTTGTTCAAGTCACACAGAAATTCTGAAAAACTCAAAAGTTAATTGCAGACTGCCTCCCAATTCAGAGCTTTTTTGGTGGGGGGGGCCACAGTGTGTGGCTCGTGAGATCTTAGTTCCTCCACCAAGAACTGAACCAGGGCCACAGTGGTGAAAGGACCTAACCACTAGACCATCAGGGAACTTCCCAGAGCTACTTTTAATAAATTACATAGCTTTCTCTTTTTAAGGGTATTTAAAAGAATATGTTAGCTGACTATGAAAATCAAACTGCTACAAAAGTACATCAATTTAGCACAAAGGTAAAAACGAGATTAGAGACAGAAGAGTATTCTGGAAAATAGTTCAACTCAAAGAGTAGCTTTCTCTATCCCCTAAGTAGATCACTCTTTAGCAGGCCTTTTATTTTTCCAAATCACAAAAAATATTTTGTTTCATTTCAACAAATAGGAGAGTTAAAAGTAATAGTAAACATGAATTGGACCTGCAGTGGGTTAGTTGCCTCTAACCAGATGATATAGTCAGAATGTTGTTTATTAGTATGAAATTCAGGCCAGTAAGGCCAGTTGGGTAGTCAAATGAGTATTTAAAAAACAAAGAAACATGAAAAATAAAAATAATAAGGATAAAGTAAAGCATACTAGAAAATATAAGTATACAGTAGACCAATGAAGAAAAGAGATCAGATAGGGATTTAAATAATAGTATTCATTCACACTCCTCTTCTGTATAATGCTACCAAGTCAATCTTTTTTGTTTTAAAATTTTCATTTCCTAAAGTTCCCAAGAGTAAACCTGACTTTTCCTCCTTTCAGTGTACAGCTCTAGGAAAAACTTTTAACATGTGTAGATCTACTTATCATCATCACCACAGTGACAACGTTTCATCACCTCCAAAACTTCTTTTGCTGCTTTCCCTCTAAAGCTATGGCAAAGGCTGATCTGCTGTAAAAGGCAACCTGAAATGTAGTTTAGTGGGACGTTTTTTTGCTTTTATTTACTTTTGGCTGCTCTGGGTTTTCATTATCGTGCATGGACTTTATATCTAGTTGCGACGAGTGGTGGCAACTCTTTGCTGAGGTGCTTGGGCTTCTCATTGCCGTGGTTTCTTTTGTTGGGAAGCACTTGCTCCAGGCATGCGGGCTTCAGAAGTTACAGAGTGTGGGCTTAGGAGTTGTGGCTCACAGGCTCCAGCGCACTGGCTCAATAGCTGCAGTGTATGGGCCTAGTTGCTCTATGGTATGTGGGCCCTTCCTCCCAGACCAGGGATCAAACCATGTCCCTGCATTGGCAGGTAGATTCTTAAATCACTGGACCACCAGGGAAGTTCCTGTAGTTTAGTTTTATATTAATTTTAATTAAATAAGTTTGTATTTTTAAAAGCAAGATAAGCTAGCCTAAAAAAGTGATTCTCTAAGTCATTTTATAGTTTTATAAAATTTGATATAGCTGCAAAACACTTAAAAGAAAAATATCAAAGGGGAAGTACATAAACTCTATCCATGTCTTTAATTTACTTCAGGATTATCTTTTATTTGGGAAAATAAACTCTCTGGTTTTCTCAAATATAGAAAGTATTTTATTCAGGATTTCACTAAGTCTTTAAAGTTGGAAAGGCTTTTAAATTGAATCAATAGGAAGTGTGACTTTTAGTTTTTAATTATAACTCTGAGTTCAAGGACAAAAAGCAGATGAAATTAACTGAAGTGGATCTAAAATAGTTAACTGGATAAACATACTTTAATAAACACTTAAGATTCACTGTTATTTCACAATATATCTTGAACAAAGAATCAGTATCAGGAAGATATGTAAAAAAAATTTTTAAGTTGGAGGCTCAGGTTTTCATGCAATGAATCCTAGGTTAGCAATACAAAGGAACAAGTTACTGATTCACATAACAAAGAGAGGTGAATCTCAACAAAATACACAAAAGAGTATACACTGTTTATACAACAGAACAGGCAATCTTAATTTATCATTTCTATGGTGATAGAAATGAGATCAGTCATTGTCAAGGGGTATGAAACTGACTACAAGGAATCATGAGTTTTCTGAGGTGAAGAGACTGTTCTTCCATGGGGCTGCAAAGAGTTGGACATGACTCAGCGACTGAACTGACTGACTGACAGACTGACGTACATCTTGACTGTGGTAATGGTTATGTGGATGTATGGCGGTGGTGGTTTAGTTGCTAAGTCGTGTCCAACTCCTGCAACCTTATGGACTGTAGTCTGCCAGGCTCCACTGTCCATGTGGATTCTCTAGGCAAGAATACTGGAGTGGGTTGCCAGTTCCTTCTCCAGGGGATCTTCTCAATCCAGGAATTGAACCCAGATCTCCTGCATTGCAGGTAGATTCTTTACCAACTGAGCTATGAGGGAAGCCCATGTGGATGTATACATCTGTCAAAAACCATCACACTCGTTCACTAAAATGCACATTTTACTTATACAAGCTATATCTCAATAATGCTGATTTTTAGAAAGTTACAGACCCAAAAGTTCAATCTCCTTTGGTCTAAATTAATGTAGATTAACTTATTTAATGGGTTCATGAGTTAACTGATAATGATATCAAATATTTAATATGTGATACTAAGAGTATGGTAAAAAAAAATTATGAAACAGATAAGCCATTCACTTAAAAGATCCTTTCACTGCTAAAATGTTCTAGTGAAGAATGCTTTTCATAACTTACTACTTGTATTTACATCTGAGCAAAAACTAATAAAGACTGAGTTTCAAGATCTTCTTAATTCTTATAAAAAGCATGAGTTACCCACACGATAATCTTTTAAAGAGGGCAGCCATCTGGTCGGGTTTGTCAAAGCTGGTCCGCATTTGTGTTAGCACATCAACATTCTCCACCACAAGTTTCTGAGAAAAAAAAAAAAAAACAAGAAAAGAAAGATCTTAGGTCAGGCACAGACTTCCTTATGGTTGATGAGACAAGAACATGCTTGGTAATTACAACTGGCAAGTAGAAAAAACGATATAGAAAATCCAGATGCTCTATGCTTTGTTTTTGTTATTTTCATTAAAAGAATCTTAAAATTAAATAAAATTAATGTTTTCCTTCAGCTTGCAAATTCAAAAGGGAGGAGTTCAGGAAAAAGCAATAAAGATAAGGAGTAGGATAAAGGATTATCTTATGCTTAGACACAGTACAGCACCTACAATAAAAAGCAGACACCAAAGTGGATATAGAAAGCAATAAATTCCAACCAAAACAAAAAGAACTTGCTAAAGTTAAAGCTGGCTAAAGATAGCCTAGAGCTCATCACTGGATGATATACATAAAAACAGAGGGAGAAAACCATAGGGGTAGGGTACCACTTCATAAAAATTATAAACAGAGTAAAGTTTCCCAGCACTAAACAGAAATGTCAACATCTACCTCCTCTTCCAAGACCACTGAGAAACGGGAAGAGAGGGAAGGGAGTGAAGGATAGCTAATTAAGAAAAGTACAACTCTAATATTAAAGAATTCTTTTCTTAAAAGCAGTACTGGAAAAAGTAATTTCATTTAAAAATTATAACTAAAACAAATATAATTAACTTTATTCTGGCAGAAATAATGGATCTGTATATTTGGAAAGCCTGGATATGTCAACTCAGCAGGTCTAGGTTTGGAGATGTTGCAAGCATACTGTTAAAATGCCACAGGAATTGTGTTAAAAACCAATGGCCGATGATAAGAGATTTAAGGGAAGCATAAAAAGACTATATGGAAAATCTATAAAAATAATTTTTCTTATACCAGTATGAATTTTATGTTACACTTTGGATTATTTTTGCTTTTAACTCATATTCAGATGATCAGTTCCAGTCACAACTGTTTGCTAAATTCAACCTCTACAGTGTCTAATTAGAGACACTGCCTGCTCTCTCTGAGGCCAATTCAATACTTGTCTCATCAGTCAATACACACTCAAATATATGCCCAAGCTCGACAGTGTTCATACATCTTGAACATAATATCATGTATCAGTGAATCACAGACAGCATTGAGTTTTAAATGCACCATTATTTTATGTGTCATTAAGAAAAAAACTCTAATAATTAAACTGACACAATATTTTCTAATCATATAAGACACATATAATTTCAGAAATACTAATATAGGGTAATTTTGTTTCAGAATCAATAAAACAAAATAGTATATATTTAAATAGATACGGTGATCATTTTTAACTTCCTCTACTAGGCAATTTACAAACAATCCCATTTACCCTGATCCAAATGAGGGAGGTGACAGTCCACAATTTCACAACTGAGAAAACTAAGGCTCAGAGAGGTTAGGTAACTTGCCCAAAGTTACAGATATTAAACAGTGGAATTTGAATTCAGGTATGTCTGATTTTAAAATCCATGTTCTTAAACTCTAAAGAAATGGTTGTTGATCTTCAGCGTGCATCAGAATGATCTGGAGGACTTGCTGGGCTCCAACCCCACAGGTCCTAATTTAGCAGGTCTTAGGAAGAACCAAAAATTGTGCGTTTTTAATTAAGATTCAAAGCAAGGCTGCCTCTGCTGATCTGGATACCATACTTTAAAAACAATCAGCATAAAGTATTTAATTGCACATTACTCTTGAAAAGCTAATGATGTCTCTTCCTGACAAAGTATAGTTTATATAAATTTCTTCTCTCTCTCAATTGCATCCTGAAACAGAGTTTTCTATATATTTAAAGCCATGATGAATGATTATCTCTGACAAAGGGCCCCAAAGCTGGAAAACTAATACTAGGAATTGTAACTAAATGATATGGAACAACCTGAGATTAATCAAGTGAAACAAATCAAGACTACTAAAAAAAAAATGCTGGTTTTCTGTTCTAAAGTGTTGAATTCTTGGCACAATTCATATTTAAATTTCTTACTTCATTTGAAAAAAAACACCTTCTAGGACTCTGAAGAACTACAGAAGAAATGATCTGTAAAATGTCAAAACAATTCTTCTAGCAGGACTGGAAGAAGAAATTGACTTGATGGGCACAACTCCAAATACCCCAAGAATTTTAGTAGGAATGCAGACTGGTTTTCTTCTACAGAAAGTAATAAATGCGTTTTATCATTAGTACACATGCGTAGTGTTGACTATGTCTCTGACATGATTTATTCACAACCATTAAATATAGAGGGGCTTCCCTGGTGGCTCAGCTGGTAAAGAATCCACCTGCAATGTGGGAGCCCTGGGTTGGAAAGATCTCCTGGAGAAGGGAACGGCTACCCACGTTAGTATTCTAGCGAAGAATTCCATGGACTGTATAGTCCATGGGGTCGCAGAGTCAGACATGACTGAGCGACTTCCACATTAAATACAAAGAAACTTTTCCTTAAATTTATTTTATTGGCCCACAAACTTATTCTGAAACAAAAAGGTCCTCAGCTAAAACAGAAACTAAAAGTCAATTAATGTACACTTAAAGATAAAAAGAAGATGCAGCCACATAATATTTATGTCAGTTTAAATATAAAAAAAAAGAAAATGAAAGCTAAAAAGTTACAGAACTATCTTAAAAATATTACAATCTCCCAAAACAATGTACTCATTAATTTCAAAAAAGATTAAAATGCTATATTGGCACCAATATGCTTTAACGTGCAGAGTGTGAGTTAACAATCTTTTCCAAAGAATATCTGATAATATCAGAAAGTAATGTAAATATTCATACTCTTTGATTCACTATCTGTAATTTTTCCTATAAAAATGTTCAAACAAGTATGTAAACCTCATGAAATGCTGATTAAATGTAGAAAAATCTCTATATATGTCTAAACTCTGCTTCTTCCAAAAATCCACTGAAATGAGGAAAAAAATTAAAAAGGCATAAATCTACAATAACAAAGGAAACAATAGAGGAAACAAGACCTAATGAGACAGCCCAACAAATTTCTAGAAGACGAAACCTGGAGCAAAGAATATGTAGAGGTGAGAAATTTGAGTAGTTAAGTTCTTTTAAGGGAGATAAAGCACAGAAGGCAAGTTAATGGAAGCCTTGGAACCTAGGGAGGGCTCAGAAATTGTAGGCAGTGGCATAGAAAGGAAGACTTCGATTTGATAACAAGAGGGTCATTATATGCCTGTCTGGGGCATCTTCCACACCCAACTTCTCAAGTGATGCTGACAAGAGGACGCTACATTCAGGAATATCAGGTAAAGAAGGTGAAAGACAAATTAAGCAGGATTCCTTTCCACTCCCACTTTGGGTAGGCTTTGTCTTGGGTTTTGATTATAGAGCTCCTTGCTCCACAAGACCACCAAGACTACAGCTGGATCTTACAAATCTTACTTCTAAATTAGCAAATGTCTTCACATCAAAAGTGGCTTCCAGGGGCATTTCCCTGGTGGTGTAGTGATAAGGATTCCAGGTTCTACTGCAGGGGGCACAAGTTGGATCCCTAGTTGGGGAACTAAGGTCTAGAAATAAACACCTCACTGTCTTTTTAGCTCTTCTTTAGAAGATGTCTGTCTTCCTTCCTTGCTTCCTACCTCTATCTAGCTCCATTTTTTAAAAAAAGTTGTCCTTAAGGTAAGAACTGACCTAAATAATCTAGCCTACCCGTACTGGAAGCAAAAATCTGTGTTATTTCTATTAATATAATTTTATAAACTCAGTATTCTAAGCAAAGTAATTTTACAGGACACTGAAAATGCCAAAATAAAATTAGAATCAGCACTGATAAACAAGTACGAGGAGATTTATCTCAATAAAATACAACAGTGTAAAACAAACTGAACTTGTCTATATGAAACACCATTATATTATGACCATAATATTTCTTATAGAATAAAATATAAGAATACACACTAAGTAGGCCTCAGTACACCGAGGCTGAGAAAACAAAGTTATGAATAATACCTCCAGTTCTTAATAATACACAAGTGGTTACATTCACAGAAATCTGAATTACAATTTGGGATTGGTAAGAATGATCTCTAAGAAAACCACTGTAAAGTGCTGTGCAATTCCAGATAACTAAATCCTTAGGACTAGCTTTGTTTTGCAGAAATCTAAATGATAACGGGCACAATGCTGGAAATGTAAAGCTTTCATATTTATGGCTGACCACATTAAGAACGCTTCTGAAAAATGCTTAACTAAATCATGATTTAGTGCTGAGAAGCAAAAAAATAAAAATATAAAGCTCCTAAACAGCAAAACATAACCATGTAGTTTTTCTAAAAGTCTTACAATTAATAAAATATGCAAGGTTTTATGAAGGTAAACTGAAAACTTATGTCAAGTAAGGAAAATCACAAAGAAGATTACTAAAATCAGAAGTTTTAAAGAAAAAAAGTTTTAGTATTATAAACCATCTTGGTTTTGGGGTATATTACATTTAATGAGAAACCCAAGTTAACTCACACTGATATATCTCCAAAGATAATAAATCTAAACTCTTACCCAAAAAGTTTCTTTTGACTAGCTTTTAAACTCAGGTTTAATACTATCAAATATCTGAAAAAGAACCCAGCCAAGAAATAACACACGAGTCAGAAAACCCATAGTATTCAAAAAGAAGTCAACATTATTTATAGTATTATTACATGAACTTTAAATTTTAATATCTAAGAAAATACTGTCACTCCGAGATATAAAAGAGAAATGTTAAAACATCAGCTTTTACCATTTAAAGAATAAGAATATACTTGATAACATTAACAATTAAGGACATAGCTAAGACAGTTAAGTTTATAAAAAGATTACTAAGAGACCATGAGAAAAATCTGAACTCAAAAAAGATCCAAAAATAATGAACAATAACAAGAAAAATTATGAAAATAATAAAGGTCTAAAAAACAGTATCATACAAAATATAAGATGTGGAAAACCAAATAAACAAAAGGGACCTAATTAAACTTAAAAGCTTTTGCAGGGCAAAGGAAACTATTAATAAACAAGATTAAAAGACAACCCTCAGAATGGGCGGAAATGGGAGAAAAAACCCTGCAAATAAAACAACTGACAAAAGATTCATCTCCAAAATATATAAGCAGCTCATACAGCTCAATATCAGAAAAACAAACAGCCCAATCAAAAAATGGGCAGAAGACCTTAACAGACTTTTCTCTGACATACAGATGGCCAATAAACCATCTGTATGTCTTGTATATACTAAGATTAACAGATGCTCAACGTGACTCATTTTTAGAGAATACAAATCAAAACGACAATGAGGTATCACCTCACACCAGTCAGAATGGCCATCATCAAAAAATCTATGAATAATAAATGCTGGAGAGATGTGGAGAAAAGGGAACCCTCCTACACCATTGGTGGGAATGTTACACTGATACAGCCATTATGGAGAATAGCATGGAGATTCCTTAAAAACAAACAAACAGGAATAAATCTACTATGATCCAGCAATCCCACCACTGGGCATATACCCTGAGAAAATCACAATTCTGAAGACACATGTACTCCAATGTTCACTGCAGCACTATTTACAGAATAGTCAGGACATGGATGCAACCTAGATGTCCATCAACAGATGAATAGATAACGAGGTAGTACATACATCCAATGGAATATTACTCAGCCATAAAAAAGAATGCATTTGAGTCATATCCAGTGAGGCAGATGAACCTAGCATCTATTTTACAGAGTGAAGTAAGTAATAAAGAGAAAAACAAATATTGTATATTAATGCACAAATAGGGAATCTAGAAAAGTGGTTTTGATGAACCTATTTGCAGGTAAGGAATGGAGACTCAGATGTAGAGAAGGGACTTGCGGATGAGAGTCCGCAAGGAGAGAGTAGGATGAATGGAGAAAGTAGCGACATACATACACTGTCATTTACTAAACAGATAGCTGGTGAGAAGTTGCTAAGAACACTGGGAGCCCAGCCTGGCACTTTGTGATGACCCAGAGGATGGGATGGTAGGAGAAGAGGAAGGCTTAAAAGAGGGGGTGTATGTATAATTAAGGCTGATTTGTGTCCTTGTACAGCAGAAACCAACACAACATTATAAACCAATTTTCCTTCAAATAAAAAATAAATTTAAAAAAAAGTCAATCTGAAAGGACAACATACATTTGTTATGGCTTCCCTGGTAGCTCAGCTGGTTAACAATCTGCCTGGAATGCAGGAGACCCCAGTTTGATTTCTGGGTCAGGAAGATCCCCTGGAGAAGGGATCAGCTACCCACTCCAGTATTCCCGGGCTTTCCTGGTGGCTCAGATGGTCCCCTGCAAAGCGGGGGCCTGGGTTTGATCCTTGGGTCGGGAAGATCCCCTGGAGAAGGGAACAGCTACCCATTCCAGTATTCTTGCCTAGAGAATCCCATGGACAGAGGAGCCTGGTGGGCTATAGTCCATGGGGTTGCAAAGAGTTGGACACCAATGAGTGACTTTCATGTCATACATTTGTTAAAACCCACAAGATGCACAAATCAAGACAGAACCCTAATGTAAATTTGGGACTTCAGGTGATGATAGTATGTCAATGTAGGTTCACTGATGATGACAATATGTACCCACTCTGATAGAGGATGTTGATAACGGCGAAGGTTATGCACATGTGAAGCAGGGCATGTATGGAAAATCTCTGCACCTTCTGTTCAATTTTGCTGTGAACATAAAATGTTCTAAAAATAAAGTCTATCTTATAAAAGGTCCATCTAGTCAAAGCTATGGTTTTTCCAGGAGTTATGTATGGAAGTGAGAGTTGGACCATAAAGAAGGCTGAGCACTGAAGAACTGATGCTTTCGAACTGTGGTGCTGGAGAAGACTCTTGAGAGTCCCGCGGACTGCAAGGAGATCAAACCAGTCCATCCTAAAGGAGATCACCCTGAAAATATACACTGGAAGGACTGATGCTGAAGCTGAAGCTCCAAACTTTGGCCACCTGATATGAAGAATCGACTCACTGGAAAAGACCCTGATGCTGGGAAAGACTGAAGGCAGGAGGAGAAGGGGTGAGATGTTGAGATGGCATCACCGACACAATGGACATGAGTTTGCGTAAACTCTGGGAGATAGTGAAGGACAGCGAAGCCTGGCGTGCTGCAGTTCATGGGGTCGCAAGGAGATAGACACAACTTAGTGACTGAACAACAACCTTGTAAAAAAACACAGATGTGGAAGCCATGGTTCAAGTTACTGTAGGAAAACAAAAGAGGGGAGTGAAGGGGAGGGGGGAGGAAGGAGGAGGAAGAAGGGTTAAGAGAAAGGGAAAAAAAAAAGGTATCTGATTCCAAGTTGAAAACAGCATGGTATTATAGCTACATAAAGTGCTGATGCTACACATTATCTAGTAAGTACAGTGTCCAGGGTAAGTAAGTGCACTCTCACTAATCAGATCTGTAGTTGAAGTTGAAGTTTATTCTCAGTTCTAGGCATTATTCTCTATAAGCAACACCAACAAGAGAATTTGTGACAGAAGAGAGTGAGACTAGAAGAGAAATGCAATATATTAAAAACTGCTTTAAACATGTGAAGGGTCATCTTATTACAGGCAGTCTCTACCTCTTGAGGTAACAGTAAGGGCCAATCAAAAATTACTATTTAGATATGAAAGTGAAAGTGAAGTCGCTCAGTTTTGTCCAACTCTTTGCAACCCCATAGACTGTAGCCTACCAGGCTCCTCCGTCCATGGGATTTTCCAGACAAGAGTACTGGAGTGGGGTGCCACTGCCTTCTCCAGGGGATCTTCCCCACCCAGGGATTGAACCCAGGTCTCCCTCATTGTAGGCAGATGCTTTACCAGCTGAGCCACCAGGGAAGTTTAGATATAAACATAAATAGAAATATAGAGTAATTGATGAGATTGCCTCATTTTCAAGATCAACTCACCCACCTAGAAAAATGTATGTTTCTGCACTAGCTAAGAGTAGGTTAGGTGATTGCTAAGATCTCTTTCATGTTTTGAGACAGTGGAGCACAGTACTAGTATAAGCTCTGGAGTCAGGGCGACTCTATATATAGATCAAATATTAAGCGTGTCAGCTTGGACAAGTTAATCTTTCTTGGTTTTACTTTTCTAATCTATAAAATAGGGACAATACCAGTTTTAAGGATTTAAAGGAGTTAATAAAATACATGTAAAGAGCTTAGAAAAGTCCTAGAATACAGTAAAAAATCAGGAAAGCTATCTGTTTTTATTTTTGAACCCAACAAATATTTACCAAGCACCTCTATCTGCTGGACATTAATTTAGCACCAAGGTTTTAAGAGAGTTTTTAATTAAGTTTTTATTCTAGTGAAAGTGACATAAGATGCATGACATGAAAGGTCACAAATAAAGCTAGATTAAAAGAACAGAAAGTAATGGTTGCTATTTTTAAAAGTGTGGTCAAGAAAGGATATTCTGATAACTGAAAAATATATGAATGTTACATAGATACATAGATACATAAGACAGTATCTCAGGGAACAGTACTTTGAGATGACACAACAGCAAGTAGGCCAGCTGGGATGAAGAGTGAAAAAATGTGAGAAAAAGTGGAAGGCCAGATCCTCTTGGCACCTGACAACACTGTTAAGGACATCAGATGCCTTCAACTCTCACAGGTATGTATAGGCCAATTTTTATTATCACATCATACTGCTTAACCTGCCACATTAAATGGCAGAGAAACAATAAAAACACTAACAGTTCTGGAAGTGTCTGAAACAAACAACAGTTAGCAAAAGCTAAATAACTGGACCATAATTCTGCAATGATCTCATCCTGAGAGGAGCAGAAGAAAGTAGACTGGGATGACAGATGTGCTGCCAGAGAACAGGAGGATGGAAAAGAGATCATGAATTTACAGAGGGATTAGTCTAATAAGTAAGAATTACACTGTTTGTAAAGCAAGCAAAGCACCAAAACTAGAAGTGCAATGTTTGTGTATTTAAAACTATATAAGGTATGATATCTGTGCATTTAAAATCCACATTATAAAATAACTAAAGGCTGATTTCTAGCCAAGAATTGCAGATCTTTCTTTTAAAGAAGTGAGAGGATAATGACATGATGAATACTAAAATATTTACTCAGTTCTTATTGTAAGTCAGGGACTATGCTGAGTACCTAAGCAGCTGAAACTTATCACTTAAAGTGATTCTCAACCCAAAGTCAAAGCTCTTAAGTGACAGGACCAAAATCCATGATAGCCTGACTTGAAAGACTGCGTTCTTAACCACTGAGTAATACTGCCTCTCCTTTTAGTTATACTGAGTCTTGCTCTCTACTCACTCAGCAAAACATTAATCTTGCAGGAATTGACTTCACCTGTCTATTTGCCCAATTTTCAGTAAATCAGATGACCTCATTTAGACTTCTTGGGTGCTACACCTGAAATGCCAGCTACTTATTAATCCTATACACCATATTCTTAAGTAATTTAAAATAGAAGGCACAAGTAACCACCAAAAAACTTTCACAAAGAAAAAGCCGTATTTTTAAACGTGTCTTTCCTATTTTGTCTGTAAATTCAAAAATTTTGGTGGCACAAATTTAAATTCTTTAAAAAACTAGATAGCTGTTCCATAGACTCATTCAGTATAAACCACTTTAGCCCTGAGATCTTTTTACAAGACTTCTAGAATTACTTAAAACATTGCTTCAGCTCTTTCACATGTTTATTAAAATGCTATGCACATTTTTCATCCAGTTTAAAAGGCACAAGATAATTTAAAAGACTGGCTAATAATAATAATAAAAAAACAAACAAACAGTGGGAGGTGGGAGGGAAGTTCAAGAGGGAGGGGACAAAGGTATACCTATGAATGATTCATGTTGATGTGTGGCAGAAACCAACACAGTATTATAAAGCAATTATCCTCCAATTAAAAATAAATAAGTTTTTAAAAAGCAAAAAAAAAACAATAAACCTAACAATGTTTATATTGGAATCTGTGGAAAGTAATACATTCAAACTACAAATTTAAACAGATGACTGGCTGGAACTTTGAACATGGTTATTGGAAGAAAGGCATCACAATACAACAGAATGAAGACGACTAACAGTCAAGAAATTTGAGTTTCAGTCTCCTTTAGCCAGTCAATTCACCTCTCTAGGCTTTCTGCTTTATCATTTGTAAAACAGAAGCAAATGAAGATGCTACTGAAACAACTTGCTAGCTCTGTAATTTTGCATAATTTATAAATTTCATATAAATTCATATAGTTTCATTTCATGACAACTTTATGTCAGGTTAAAATAATTAACACTCTAGGTTTGTTTGTTCACATTTTTGAAATATTTTAAAGCTCAAATCAATAAAAACTGTATTACCTTAAGTTCAGCAACTTGTGATGAAATATGCCACATAAGACTTTCACTTAGGAACTTCATACCATATGGGCCAAGCAGCTCCGATAATGATCTCATTTCTGAAAGGAAATGGAATTAATTTTATACTTTGACCAAAAAAAAAAAAATTTAAGAAGCAAATTATTAATTGAAAACTCTAAGAAAAGTCTCTAGAATAAGAAAGAACATAAAGGCCTAGGTAAGTCTAAAATTAATTTTTGATTATCCATATAATTCAATGAAAATAGTCATAATGGAATCAAAACCCAAAAGAATCAAGGTTTCTTCATTCTCTAAAATATGCCAGAGTATTATTCACCTGATATGTCAGAATATTCCTCTGCATTAAATGTTAATTCATTTTCCGTAGGTAAGTTCACAAATGCTTTCATTGCAGGGAAATAAGCTATATGACCATTGCTGACTTGTCTTAACAAAGTTTCCAAATACCTAAGGAGAAGAGTAAATTTGCAACTGGAGAATTTAATTAAAAATTTATTAAGGTATACATTACTGCATATAATTTTAAAGTTAACTAATAACATGAACAAGCATTAATCCATTTAAAATACTTTTGTAAGTCATTCATTACAAAGAAACTTTTTATCATTCCAAATTTCTGAATATGTTTCTTACCAATTTGTGTACAGACTTGTAATGGTTGGTTCTCCATGACTGTCTAAATGTTGTGTTTGTTGAAGAAGAACATTATTAAATACTCTTGTAATATCAATTTGCACATAGTTTTCTATTGACTGGAGTACAGTCATGTATGCTCTTACACTTGTTAGAAGCTCTGATGGTTTTGCAATTTCCTGTGTGGCTTGATTATACATAGTCATTCCAACAATTGACCTGGAGCGGGGATGGTAGAAAAAATTAAAAAGCTCTAATTCTTGTATTTCTGTAAATAGGCCATTCAATCTACAATTCATGAAATTACTACTATCATTAACTTCCAAAGCAACAACTTTAAAAAAGAATATACCTAGTAGACATACAGGAATGAAATGGGGATGCAAGTGATTAAAAAAATACTAAGGGCATCAGCAATAAAAATGATTTAAGAAGAAAGAGGGTTTTAAATATTCCTTTAACATGATATGTGGTCTCCAGCAAGTAAATGGACTATTCAAGTCTACAGCTTGAATTCCTTTAGCACTGTTACACACCAGTAGTTTTTAGGTCTTACATATATTACCTACAGTCTTCATATTTAATAACCCTGCTATGCAGTTATCACCATCATTTCATAGAGGAAAGAACAAACCTGAGGTGCAGAACTCAAGTAAACTGATCAAGGTCACTTTGGAAGTGCATGCATGCGTGTGTGCCAAGTCGCTTCAGTTGTGTCTGCCTCTTTGCCACCCTATGGACAGCAGCCCGCCAGGCTCCTCTGTCCGTGGGATTCTCCAGGCAAGAATACTGGAAGTGGGTTGCCATGCTCTCCTCCAGGGGATCTTCCTGACCCCAGGGTCCGAACCTGTGTTTCCTGTGGTTCCTTCATTGCAGGTGGATTCTTTACTGCTGAGCTACCAGGGAAACCCTAAAATTCCCTAATCATTAGATTTATAAAGATCTTAGACTTGAATCTGTAAGGATAAATTCATAAAGACAACAGACAAACCCCATGACTAGTAACAGTCCCAGAAGAACAACTCAAGATGAAAACTGCTGTCCTTGTACACAGCCACTAAGTCTTTACGATTGTGTGCAAGTGATCAGCAAAAATCAATCAACTAATACTCACAAGCTATTTGTTCTGGCATAAAAATATTTCCCAGGTAAACAAGTATACAGCCTTGCCTTGAACCTGATCACTAAGTAGATGTTTGATAAAAAGAACATCTGCTTCTCTGTGGATTAACGGACCAACTGTTTACAGAAGGAAAACAAGGGAGCTGTAAACTGAACCCTACCTTCCATACAACACTGTACCAATCCACCGAGCCGAGAGTGCTAAGTATCAGAAGCGTAATGTCCTATGGTCTAAATGCTGAAGCAGTTTTGGTTTCACTGTCAGGATGCCTTCCTTACTAAAGAAGAGCAAGAGACTCTGCTCAACACCAGACTGATGCTCAACACCAAGCAACTGATGACTTGACACTCAATTTACTGCCTATTTACATATTCTATTTTCTTCTATAGTTGTTGCAGCTCTGAGTTTTATACAGTTTTATTATTACTCATATTTCTTCACACAATATTACACATAAGGCACAAATACTTGTTAGTGACCACAACCTTTAGCCAAACCTTTTGAAAGTCCTTTGGCAAAATTTCTTTCATAAATTGCTCTAAGGCCTTTAAGAAAAATGTATTGAATCAATCAATATTTTCTTTAATAAATAAATGTGTAACTTTAGAAAAAAGCTGAAGCAACATTTACAAAATTTCTGACTTGTTACATAAAATATCAAGAAACATAACTTATTAAACTAATTAGAATTGAGTGCCTCACGGGTCTAGAATTCTATTGGCATAACAGCATACTTTGGAGTTCACAAGAGTTTCGTGTTCATCCAACCCTGAGGTTTTCACACATTTGACTGTGACCTGCTATACGATATGTGTCTAACATCACCAACTCAGTACACACAAATATATACCTAACTGAAAAGTTCTGTGAAACAATATTTCTACTTACTACATGCAATGCACTGAGTTTTTCCCCTATTTCTGCTTCCTTCTTTCCTTTCCTCCCTTTTTTCTTTCTTTAAATGTTCACTACAACTTTCTAAACTGATTCCATGATCCTACTGGGCTGCCACCTGCCAGCTGACGTATACCAATTTGCTCCAATCTTCTCCTTTTTCTTAGCATATTAAAAAGCAGAGACACTGCTTTGCCAACAAAGGTCCACATAGTCAAAGATATGGTTTTTCCAGTAGTCATGTATGGATGTGAGAGTTGGACCATAAAGAAGGTTGAAAGTGAAAATCGCTCAGTCATGTCCGACTCTTTGCAATCCCATAGACTATACAGTCCATGGAATTCTCCAGGCCAGAATACTGGAGTGAGTAGCAGTTCCCTTCTCCAGGGGATCTTCCCCACCCAGGGATCGAACCCAGGTCTCCCGCACTGCAAGCGGATTCTTTACCAGCTGAGCCATAAAGGAAGCAAAGAGGGCTAAGCGCCAAAGAATTGATGCTTTTGAACTGCAGTGCTGGAGAAGACTCTTGAGAGTCCTTGGACTGCAAGGAGATCAAACCAGTCAATCCTGAAAGAAATCAACCCTGAATATTCACTGGAAGGACTGATGCTAGAGCTGAAGCTCAAGAAGCTCTAATACTTTGGCCACCTAATGTGAAGAGCTGACTCATTAGACAAGACCTTGACACTGGTAAAGACTGAAGGCAGGAGGAGAAGGGGACGACAAAGGATGAGATGGTTGGATGACATCACCGTCTCAATGGATGAGAGTTTGAGCAAGCTCAGAGAGTTTGGTGATGGACAGGGAAGCCTGGTGTGCTACATTCCATGGGGTCGCAAAGATTTGGACACGACTGAGCGACTGAACTGAACTGAACTGAACTGTCCTTTTTCTTACAGGGAAGTTAAGGCTCACAAAGATTAACTAGCCTCTCCGGTGTTACAACGAGTTAATAAGTGTGGGATAAGACTGGGTAATTTAAGTAATTCCCAGTTCACTATTCTTCATACTTACCAGTTATTTTTTTCATACTACAATTTTACTAATTTATATACCATTTCTACTAATGCTTTCCCTCATAAAAGTAAAGACTGCATAGATATGAAGAATAAATTAAAAAAACTCATTAATCTAATCAACAAACAAAAAACAGTTTATATTCTTTCTTACTTAGTAAAGCGGATTTCCAGATGAGAAGTCAAATATTCTCGTGGGGTAAAGGTATGTTCCCAAACCACCATGTTTGGTACATAATTTATAGAGAAACACAACTCGGAAAGTGCAGTGTGCAACTTATCAAGGCTGAAAAACATTAATAAACAGTAAAGAAAAAAATTAACATCTCATAATAGCAATATGAAATTAATTTCATATCAGAATAGTAATGGCAAAATTCAACTTTTCCTCTCTTAAACTGACATGTTCAATATATAACAAGATGCCAAAATAGTGTCAGACATCTAATTTCAAATAAACTGAAAATTACAGATTGCTTATAGTATACCCCCTCCAAATTTTTAGACAGATTCTTGGCCTTCAATATTCAACATATTAAAAAAATGACATCTATTACATGTATTTTCTTCAAAAATCCAAAATAAGTACTTTTGGATTAAATAAGCACTAACTGGCTAATCAAGTTCACAAATGTCAAAAAACATTAACAACTGGGAAATGAAGAATTTACAATTACTAGCATTTCCTCAGTACTAATGCCATACAAAAATGGAAAAACAAAAACCAAAAAACCTCTTCTACCTGTAACAAAAAGATACAGTAATAGTGGATGGCTTACTTGGTCACGACCAGCCTGTTTTTCCTCATGCTTTCAACTCCTGGTTTTTCCCTTTCAGGTTCCCCTTTCTTACCAGTCTGTTTCTTTGACTTCTTATTCACTGCTTGACTGATGGTTTTGGCACAATGCTTGGGCAATAACTAAATTTAAAAATAAATGAAATCATACATAACAATTACTCCGAAAACATTAACTACTGAAACAAACCTTAGCTAAACCCAGACTATGCGGCAAATATACTAGCACTAAGAACAGAGGTAATAAGTGAGACGCAGCATTTACCTAGCCAGCTTGGAGAGCTCATTCAGCTTGGAAAACACAGAAACAGGGAAATCTTGTGTGAAGAGACATTTCATAGAGGTAGTTATATCAAAGCTACAGTTCAAGGACAAATTAAAAAAATACCAGGCAGCGAGGAATAACATTTTACTGAAAGGAAAATGGCCTATGAAGACCAAAACTATGATAGAACACAATGTGCTCTGAACCTCATCAGAATGACTCAGTAGTGGAGCATAAAATGCTGGGGAGAGATGTTCGAGCTACCTTGGGAAGGGACTTGAATGCCAAGCTAGAGGCTGGATTTTAAACCATAACCCTAAAGACAGTGGGACATTTCTTAAAAACCTAACAACAGAGCTTCATAATAAGAGGTAATGAGATTTACTGAGAATTTGAGGATAAGATTAAAAACGGGAAAAAAAAAAAAAAAAAAAACCCAGCTAAGAGATGGTTTTCTTGCCTTCAAGACAATTTTCCCATCTGTAAGGAAACATTTAAATTATTACCTGGTCACTAAGAGTACACTGTTCTGTGCAAATATCAGTGATGAGATTTCGAGCTTGTTTGGCCATTTCATCAAGGAACATATTACATAAGGAAAGACTGCGATCTCCAATATGATGTCTCTGTTAAAGAAAAATAGTAACAAAAACAATAAAAATTATAACAAAGTAATTTGAATTAACAAATCTAGACAAACCTAGAAAGCATATTAAAAAGCAGAGACATTACTTTGCCAACAAAGGTCCATCTAGTCAAAGCTATGGTTTTTCCAGCAGGCATGTATGGATGTGAGAGTTGGACCATAAAAAAAGCTGAGTGCCAAAGAACTGATGCTTTTGAACTGTGGTGTTGGAAAAGACCTTGAGTGTCCAGTCAGTCCTAAAGGAAATCAGTCCTGAATATTCACTGGAAGGACTGATGCTGAAGCTGAAACTCCAATCCTTTGGCCACCTGATGCAAAGACCTGACTCACTGGAAAAGATCCTGATGCTGCGTAAGACTGAAGGCAGGAGAAGGGGACAACAGAGGATGAGATGGTTGGATGGCATCATGGACTCGATGGACATGAGTTTGAGCAAGCTCCGGGAGTTGGTGATGGATAGGGAAGCCTGACGTGCTGCAGTCCATGCAGTCACAAAGAGTCGGACACAACTGAGCGACTGAACTAATTTGAATTAAAAGTTTTTAAATAAACATAGAAAATAAGGTTCAAGTCTATCCTACATAAGAAGTGAAGATGGGAGATGTTATAGATCTCTTTTATCTCTTATAAAAACTAACCTACCATAGACATTTGGATTTTGTTTAACCAAATTCCGACTCCTGAAAGATAAGACATCCCTTCTTCCTGAAAAAAAGGACTTGAACTAGCATTGCTTCAAACTTACTAATTTATTTAAAATGCAGATCTGACTTCACTACTTCTCTTCAATGGCTCAAAAATGCTGAGACTGGAAAGCAAAACAACTAGAGTATAACTCGGGCTCTGTGCTGCGAACAGGATAATGGCAGATGCAGAGACCACATAGGAGGCAGTAACAATCATCCAGGCAAAAGATAATGGGGCTTCTTCAAAGGTAAGAAGAGGCAGGAGTCTGAATACTTATGTAAGAGTAGAGCCAAAAACAGAAAAGGTTTCAAGTTGGGGTAGATGTGGAAAAATTAATGATTCTATTCTGGACATGTTACACTTCAGATGGCTAAAAATACCTAGGTTGCAGTACAGAGAAAATCTAACTTGAAAGGAAAGATCTGGGCTGCAGATATAGATTTAGGAGCCACTAGCATAAACAAGGGAGAAGGCAATGGCACCCCACTCCAGTGCTCTTGCCTGGAAAATCCCATGGACGGAGCAGCCTGGTAGGCTGCAGTCCATGGGGTCGCTGAGGGTCAGACACGACTGAGCGACTTCCCTTTCACTTTTCACTTTCATGCATTGGAGAAGGAAATGGCAACCCACTCCAGTACTCTTGCCTGGAGAATCCCAGGGACGGGGGAGCCTGGTGGGCTGCCGTCTATAGGGTCGCACAGAGTCGGACACGACTGAAGCAACTTAGCAGTAACAATTCGTAAAGATAATAATAATGCTACTGCTCTTTGTAAGTTTCTTTTCTATAAGTTCTGTAGTTCTAAGTAAAAGGATTCAACACTAAGCTATTTTTTTTTTGAGGGGTGCAGAAATTTATTAGAAGCCAAGACATGTCCTTTGGGGTTTATACATGTCATAATCATTTTTTTTTCATTTCTTATATGATATTATACATGTTTCAATGCCATTCTCCCAAATCATCCCACCCTCTCCCTCCTGCAGAGTCCAAAAGACTGTTCTATACATCTGTCTCTCTTTTGCTCTCTCACATACAGGGTTATCGTTACCGTCTTTCTAAATTCCATATATATGCATTAGTATACTGTATTGGTGTTTTTCTTTCTGGCTTACTTCACTCTGTATAATAGGCTCCAGTTTCATCCACCTCATTAATACTACTTAATTTTAATATATACTTACTATACTCACTAAGAGTTATTTTTCTTCTTGGACGATTAGAAGAAATACTGAGAGTACATTTTTGATAGATACTTGGTATGTGCAAAACTACAGAGTACTTTAATTACTCAGTAACTGTGTGTGCCAGTATGTGTGCCACCGGCAAATCTCAATTTTACTTACTGTATCTATTATATTAACAAGTCAGTGAAATTCTTCTTTGAAATGCTTATATTTAGCCAGCAATGTCTCCATTCAATTTGCAAGTATTTTCAATGAGCATTTCAGAGAAAACTAAGCATATAAAAATCACTCATTATACGTAACTTTACCATAATATTAATGCCTGACTCACTATTTATTTTAATAAAGGTTAATTTCAAGTGGCTTTATGCCTGGGAAATCCCATGGACAGAGAAGCCTGACGGGCCACAGTCAATGGGGTATCAAAAGAATCAGACACGACTGAATGACTAAATAACAAGTGATTTTGTGATGTGTTCTTAGAAACATGTATCTGTATTTATCCAATCATTTAAATAAATATTACATCATATGCCTAATCAAGCATTCTTCTGACTCTGCACAGAGATACATTAGGTGGGCAAGTAGGTTAGGTAATTATGACTTTGTGAGTCTTTGTGAAATTTGGTCAGCTGTATGCTTGGAGTAGCTTATTCTGCATACTATATTAATCCCAATACTACTCTGAAATTACCTCTTCTGGACACAGTTCATGTGTGCAACTCATAAAATGAGTGCAAAGTAGTGGAAATGCAATTGAGTATCTTGATTGAGAGGGTAACTCCAAACACTGCTGAAACATCTTCTCAAAAGCACGACTATAAAAACTATAAGGAAACAAATTAAAAATCAGAATCATAATTTTTATAGTTAGTTTAATTTGATTCAAGTAAATGAAAATTACCAACTGTAGCATTTATTCTCGTAGGAAAAGTTATTTTTCCAAAGAGTTCTCTTACATATTAATAACCATTTCAGAGTTATAAAATATTATTTCTATAACATTAACGCATTTAAAAATAAAAGTTAAAGAGAAAATAAACCATATCTATGGCATTTGAATATATACCACTCGAACCTTACAGCATCAAAAGTCATCAAAGCTGAGTCACTATCAATTGTAAGAAATACCATTATTTTATGTACCACTAAGAAAAATATTGTCAATTAAACAATAATACACCATCAACTTTAAATTATTACCAGATTGAAGAGATGTTAAATCTAAAAGAGTATGAGGTGATAAAATATAGATTTAATACACTTCGAATAATAAAACAAACAGAAGTAGTAAACATGTCTTTATTTTGGATGTGACAAAGTAAGAATGTGGTTAAGACCAAGTATGAATATAAATTAATTAAATGACTGAAAATTTGCAAGTTTTAAACATTATTCAAAGTGCCTTATTTCCAGGAAAGAGAAGAGGAATTTATTTTTTTCTTTTTGAAGTTAATTTATTTGGCTGTACTGGTTCTTAGCTGCAGCACGCAGGATCTCTGGTCTTCAATGCAGTATGTGGGATCTAGTTCCCTGGCCAGGGATAGAACCTGGGTCCCCTGCACTGGGGGTACGCAGTCCTAACCAATTGACAACCAAAGAAGTCCCCAGAAGAGGAATTTCTAATTGCTGTATCCTTCTTTTACAATATACAGCTCAAAAATACCTAAACATAAAATGTTACATTTTCTTTTCAAGGTAGCCTCTGGGTCAGACAATAGGATAGGGTTCCAAATCTTAAAACTCTTACAAACTTGTTACATAATAACTATATTTCCTGAGTTCCTTTAAGAGATCCTTATGTCTTCCCTGCCAAGTAATTTGGATTTTTTCTGCAAAACTGCTAATTAAAGCCCCACTACAAACTGCAAAAATCAGGGTTTTTTTTTTTTTTTTTTTTTTGGTTTTCTCCCCAAAACAAAATTATTCACAAGCTTTTCATAATGACATCTATTCAATACAGAGAAACTACTACCACTATCCACTGAGAGTATTTCAGCATTTTAGAATTAAAGGAACCTACCTACCACGCTATTCTCATCAGCTTCCCTAAAGGAAAAAAGATCAAGAAGCAGAAACAGAGTGGACACTGTACAGCTTTGAAATCAGAATACTTAAGTTTGAGTCCTGACACCACTGTTTATTAATTTTATCACAATCAAGTTCACTTATTCATTGAAATACTTATTAAGCACTTACTCTGTTAAGACACTAAGGAAACAAAAACTTGACCTCCTTCAAGAACCACATAATGTGGGGAGAAAAGGAGGAGCTGCAGACTACTAAGAATAACAAAAGAACTTATAACAGAAGCAAAGGAGAGTGGAGCACAGTGGAGGGGACTGTCACCACATTATCACAATATTAATATCTAACAATACTACAGAGGGAAACCACGTGGTATTTAATTGCCAACATTTGCTCTAGTTGACCCCAGTCCAAATTTTTTTTCCTTTAATGACACAATTTGAAGCGATTGTTTTTCACTTCTTCAAAGAAAGCATAAAAAACAAATTCACATCAGTAAAAGGTGCTCCTATAGAGAATTAAAAACAGACATAAAACCCCAACATAGTAAACTTCACTACTGGCAGGTTGTTCTCTATTCCCTTGATTCTTAGAATCTCTTAGTAAACTGTCTTAAGCACCACACTAACGTAATCAAGAAACACATCTTTGGATAATAAAAATTTCAAATTCTAATTTAAAGAAAATTACAACATACCAAAATATGGACAGATCTGATGTTTCCACCAACATTTCCACCAAGGAATCTACCATTTTTGTGTGAAAAATTATTGTATTCATCATCTTTCCAAGTTCTCTGTGATCTGAAAGGCTAAGTGAAGCCTTAGAGACACTAGTATATGCCTGAAAAAGTAAAGAAAGAAACAAATGTAGTTTAGGTAATGACTTCAGGTATAGACCAAGTCTATAGGAAAAAAGAAAAAATACCCACTATTGAAGAATATTTAAAGTTTATTAAGAACATCATCTTTTAAAAACTGTCTACCGTGATTCAAACTTAAAATTCCTATCAAGAATTTCTTTATTACAGTAAACTGAAATACTATTCTTAAAACAGAATCTAATACATGGGTCATTCAGCTTGAACTCCTAAAGCAAGTGAAGCTACATATCAAAGATACAAAACAATGAATTGTCACATGGTGTCCCTACCAAGAGAAGTTTTCGACTTAGTTCAAGATAAAACACATATTCAAAACAGTAAGATGAAACTTAAGTACTGCACATGTTGACTCAGGAAGGTTTTTGATTATACTGAATCATTAAAAACTGGAGAGCATAACACACCGTACTAATTGACGAACTCTAGAGAAGCATTCTGAAGGTGGTAAAATTAGTGTTAAGTTGATAAAAAAGGCGACAGGTCTTAACCAAAACCATCAGGACAGGTTGTGAGGGAAAGAAATTCCACTAAGAGGTACCAACGCACTGAAAACAAAACCTGCCCTTGGGTGGTGGACATTTCACAAGCAAGGAAAACAATACGAGGGATGCCTACAGAATAAACATCATATATCATGCTGAAGAATTTGAACTTTTTGATAAATCACCAAAGAGTCTGTGTGATGGATAATAACTGCTTAGAAAGATTGTTCTATGCTGAGGTGGAAACAGAGAGGAGTGGAGAGGGAACAGGAGGCAGAGCTTCTTAGGAGGCAGTGGTGGTAACAATCCGGACAGGATAATGAGATGGTCCAGGGTGGTAAAGCTCAAAAGTGTTTAATCAGGGGAATGACTAGACATGGTAGGCAACACAAGAATTATGGTTGATGACCACGGTCCTGGCTTTTGGGAGGCATTCTTTCATGAATCTCACGTGTACTTACACACCTTGCTGGATACGCCAAGAAAGCACAGCCCAGACCACTCACTATCTCAGCCATTTCTCCAGGCCTTACAGCTACCAAACTTGAGAAAGAAAGTAATGTGTCCCTCTGGAACAAAGAGCAAATATGCTTCCTGTTGATGATGAAACAGAGGGTTCCTCAAACTCAGTCCTCCTTAGCTTAAGACGTGCCCAATGCATACACAGCATTCATCTGGGTCTCTCTGCACTACCCCCAAAAGACATGAAAGCAAGGGAAAAATAATGTATATATCTGGATGCTCATGGCACTTCCTGTGCAGTGAATTAAGTTCTCTGTCTCTAATCCAGGAGCCCCATGTCTTCTGCTAGCACCCATGAAACAGTAAAAGACTAAACAATTATTGCCTTTTAAGTAAGATAAAAATCAAATCTCAGTCTCTCCAGTGGGAAAAGGTCACTACACAGATGAGGTTACCATTCACTAAGGCAGGCGCATCACAAAGCAGAGCTCTATAATTTGATGTTTGTGTCTTCTACCAGAAAAAGGGAGAAAATGAAGAATGTGATGGCAATACAGTAATGGCAAGATGTATTCTGGACATTCATCACAAACTAAGTCTAACGGAAGTATAATTTACCTTTCATCAGTTTTAAAGTACAAAGAGGAACCAGTAGTGGCCATGAGTTCAATAAAGACTTCCACTAGCTGAGAATAATTTTAAAAATTCTGAATTAAAGTACTGTGAAAATAAATTCAGATGAAATGGATGGTGACAAAATGAGACAATTTAATTAAAAACTCATTTGAAATGCTTGACAACAGTGGAAGAAGAAACACACGTCATTTAAAAAAAAAACAAAAAACTGGTTTAAATAAAAGTCTAAAATATGAACTACCCAAGTAAATTAGAAGGCAAAGAGAATCAGTGACTGAAGATACTTAAGAGACTAATGGAACAAACAGCAGAATGAGATCCTAATTTAGGAAGAGAAAAAATGGCAGAGAATACATGTAGAGAGGGAGAACTCTTCTTTTAAGACTCCAAAGACCCCAGTGACGGTAACAAAGCGTACTATCACATTCCCTTAAAGGCTTATTCTTCTAGCCCTGCCCTACTCAAGAAGTGATACAGAGCTCTACATCTCTCTCTGGCCATACACTTACACCTAGTAACTCTTATCCTTCTACCAGATCACTGATCAAACTCAGATCATTCATATCTTTTGTGAAGATATTTTTCTTCCTGTAGTAATATTTTACATTAAGAAGGCTCTTTTCTTGCCCTTTCCTGTGTAAATGATTCTCCTACTCCAACTTGACCCATCTTTCAATGCGTGGGTAACAAGCTGTTTTCTCTACGAAGCCATTACTAGTAATTCCACTTGAAAAAACAACTTTCTCCTTCCTAAGAAAACTGTAATTAATTGATAATCATACTCTGTCACTGTACTGATAATCATACTCTGTCATTCTAACTTAAGCTTTTAAACCATTTAATTTTCCCTATCTTTTATGCCTTGTCTCCAAAGCCAGATGTATAAAATATCCAAATGAGGATTATACTCAACTATGTAAGTTGTCAGTATTTTATCTCCCACATCCTGTAGCCTAGTCTGTGATCTTGAAACCCTAACAGTTGACTTGCTGTTAGTCATCTATGCAAACATCCTAGTTTCTGGACACTGCCTTCTACCTTGCATTTGTGTCCTCTTTTCCTAGTTAAGGCTTAGTTTTATGTCCCATTACTTTCATCCTTGGTATGTTTTGACCTATTCTCACTATAAAGTGAGAGTCTAATACACAACAGAAAGGAGTTGAGTGACTATTTGTCCTAATCATGGTTGAGAGCAATGCTATGCATTGAACTGTCATTCCCAAAAAGATATGTTGAAAGCATAATCCTTAATACTTCAGAATGTAACTTTATTTGGAAGTAGGGTCTTAACAGACATAAGTTAAAATTAGATCATTAAAATGGACTCTAATCCAGTATGAACAGTGTCTTTATAAAAAGAAGACATTTGGACAAAGAGATAAACAAAGAAGGAAGATGATGTGAAGAGAGAGAGCGATGTCATTAGAGCATTCTATCTATAGGCCACGGGAAAACAAAACATTCTCACAAAGGGATATATCAACTCTATACCCCTAATGCTCACTCTAAAGCTTCAAACATTGCTGTATGACTGCAATAGACAACGGTAAAATTCTCAAGTGAATTTTTCAAATGAGTAAGTCTAATAATTCTGGAAGTATTCAATAAGGGTTATTTGAAAGTCATCTAAATCTGTAAAATTCTCTGAACATAAATGTTGGTTTAGGAACTCCCACAAACTGAGAGTAAGAGGCTGAAAACAGTTCAAACTTTGTGACGATGACTTTCAAATTTTTTAATGTGTATGTATCCTTTGGCACAGTAATTCTATTTTCAGTCATTTAATAAGCATGACTTACATACTGTTTCGTGTTTTTTTTTGAACAAGAAAATGTTAATTTCTAAACTTTATTTTTAACTAGAAGAAAATAATGTATAATATATCTCAAGTATCTCAAGTATTCTTCCCTGATCTCCCACTAATCAGCTCTGCGATTTCAGGGAAGTTACTTAAAACATTACTAATTATCAACTCATATCTGTTACAATGGCTATTATAAAAAAGGTAATATATAAAGACAGTTGGTGAAGATGTGGAGAAAAGGAAATCTTGTTTATCAATGGTGGGAACGGAAATGGGTGCAGCCACTGTGGAAAACAGTACAGAGGTTCCTCAAAAACTATGAACAGAACTACCATATGCTCCAGCAATTCCACATCTGGTATTCATCTGAAGAAAAGGAAAACACTAACGCAAAAAGACATCTATATCCCTTTGTTCATTGCAGCATTATTTACAATAGTCACAACATGGAAACTACCCAAGCGTCCACTGATGGATGAATGAATAAAAAAATTATGGGGTACACACACACACACACACACACACACACACACACACACACATAACTAGAAATATTATTCAGCCATGAAAAGAGAAAGGAAATCTTGCTATTTGTGACAATATAGATGGGCCTTGAAGGTATTGTGCCTAATGAAAGAAGTCAGAGAAAGGCAAATATCATATGATCTCTCACTTACATGTGGAATCTAAAATGACAAAAACAAACCAAAATGAACAGAAGAAAAATCCAAACTCACATATACAGACAACAGATTGGTGTTTCCCAGAGGCAGGGAGTCAGGGGTAGATGAAATGGGTACAGCAGTCGTAAGATACAAACCTCCAGTTACAAAATAAATATATGCATCCTGAAGAGCAAAGTCAAATGGGCCTTAGGAAGCATTACTATGAACAAAGCTAGTGGACCTGATGGAATTCCAGCTGAGCTATTTCAAATCCTAAAAGATGATGCTGTGAAAGTGCTGCACTCAATATGCCAGCAAATTTGGAATACTCAGCAATGGCCACAGGACTGGAAAAGGTCAGTTTTCATTCCAATACCAAAGAATGTTCAAACTACTGCATAATTGTACTCATTTCACACACTAGCAAGGTCATGCTCAAAATCCTCCAAGCTAGGCTTCAACAGTACTTAAATCAATGTACAAGCTCAATTTAGAAAAGGCGGAGGAGCCAGAGATCAAAGTGCCAACATCTGCTGGATCACAGAAAAAGCAAGAGAATTCCAGGAAAACATCCACTTCTGCTTTATTGACTATGCCAAAGCCTTTGACTGTGTGGATCACAACAAACTGTGGAAAATTCTTCAAGAGATGGGACTACCAAACCACCTTACCTGCCACCTGAGAAACCTGTATGTAGGTCAAGAAGCAACAGTTAGACCCAGACATGGAACAACAGACTGGTTCCAAATTGGGAAAGGAGTACCTCAAGGCTATACATTGTCACCCTGCTTATTTAACTTATATGCAGACTACATCATGCGAAATGCTAGGCTGGATTGAACCACAAGCTGGAATCAGGATTGCGGGGAGAAATATCAATAACCTCAGAAATGCAGATAACACCAACCTTATGGCAAAAAGCAAAAATGAACTAAAGAGCTTCTTCATGAACGTGAATGAGGACAGTGAAAAACCTGGCTTAAAATTTAACATTCAATAAACTAAGATCATGGTATCCAGTCCCATCACTTCATGGCAAATAGACAGGGAAACAATGGAAGCAGTGAGGGACTTTATTATTTTGGGCTCCAAAATCACTGCAGATGGTGACTGAAGCCATGAAATTAAAAGATGCTTACTCCTTGGAAGAAAAGCTAGACAGCCTATTAAAAAGAAGAGACATTACTTTGTTGACAAAAATCCATCTAGTCAAAGCTATGGTTTTTCCAGTAGTCATGTACAGATGTGATGAGTTGGACCAGAAAGAAGGCTGAGAACTGAAGAATTGACGCTTACAATCTGTGCTATTGGAGAAGATTCTTGACAGTCCCTTGGACTGCAAGGAAATCGAACCCAGTCAATGCTAAAGGAAATCAACCCTGAATATTCATTTGAAGGACTTACGCTGAAGCTTCAATACTTTGGCCACCGGATGCAAAGAGCTGACACACTGGAAAAGATCCTGATGCTGGGAAAGATTGAAGGCAGGAGGAAAAGGGGATGACAGAGGATGAGACGGTGGGATGGCATCACCGATTCAATGGACATGAGTTTGAGCAAGCTTTAGGAGATGGTGAAGGACAGGGAAGCCCGGTTTGCTGCAACAGCAAAGTGTTGGACACAACTGAGCAACTGAACAACATGGGCTTCCCTGTTATGATAAAGACACTACCTGCAATGCAGGAGACTGGGGTTCAATTCTTGGGTCAGGAAAATCCCTTGGAAAAGACAATGGCTATCCACTCCAATATTCTTGCCTGGAAAATCCCACGGACAGAGGAGCCTGTTGGACTGCAGTCCATGTCGGGCATAACTGAGTGACTAACACTTTCATTGTCTTTCATGTGATATATAGGATGGTGACTATAATTATAATTAATAACACTGTATTATATATTTGAAAATTGTAAAGCGAGTAAATCTTAAAAATTCTCATCACAAGAAAAAAATAAACTTGTAACTACATATGGTGATGAATATTTACTAGATTTATTGTTGATCATTTCAAAATACACATATATACTGAAATCATTGCTGCATACCTGAAACTAACATAATGTTAAATGTCAATAATATCTCCATTAAAAAAAGGTTTTTCCTTGACGTAAAGACTATGTTAGTTATAACAATACAAAAGAAGTCTTTTCAATAGGTATACAAGGAATATTTTTTCATATTAAGTTATGCTCTCATGTTAACTGAGGTATTCAATAACAGAACGACAATGAAAATTAATGTTATTCTTACCTGTAATCGAAACCAATCTAATCTCATTCCTCTGAAATCAAATACTTCCCCATCTTCAACTACAGTAACAGAAAAAAGATTACAAAGCTAATTAATATTTTCCAATAACTTAAATCACACTTTAAAATTTAAGGGCTAGGACAATTCCACTTCTGGATGTATATACAAAAGAATACACCCATGTTCTTGTGTACACCAATATTTACAGCAGCATTATTCACAACAGCCAAAAAGTAGAAGTAACTAAAAAGTCCATAAACAGTGGATAAACAAAATATCATATATACACACAATGGTATATTATTCAGCCTGAAAAAGGGAGCAAATATTGTAGCATGGATGTCATGTCATGGATGACATGTTGAGGGAATGCTAAGTGAAATAAGGTAGTGATAGAAAGACAAATATTGTACAATTCACTTATGTGCAGTATCTAGAATAGTCGAACTCATAGAAACAAAGTAGAATAGTGGTTCCAGGGGCTGGGTGAAAGGAAAACGGGGAGTTGTTACTCTATAGCTACATTTTCAATTTCGCGGGATGAGAAGTTCTGAATATTTATTGCACAACTATGTCAATACACTTAACTCTACTGAACTGTACACTTTTAAGTACTTAAACGTAGTTAGAAATGGTAATGTGGTAAATTCTATTTTACGACAATTTAAAAATGATAGCTAAGAGTGAAATAATTCTCATATCCTATAAAGGTGATGAGGCAGCTGTGCTAAGAGAAGGGTAGTGTACAGATTTCTCTCTAAACCCCGTGATTCTCATTTTGCTTACATGTCAACTCAAAAGTACCTAAAACAGAGCATGAGGAATCCTGTGAATAGAAACTTTGGAAAGCATGCTGAAGTCCCACAAAGTAACTTTATTTTAACCAAATATCATCAGGCACGTTTATAGCAGATTCATTATATAAGTATGTTTAACTTAATTTATCAATTTATAAGTTTATCAAGTTATCAATTTATCAAGTTATAAGTTTATCAATATTAAGTTTGATAAAACAAATTTATTACTCAGAAATTTTGAAGGTTTCTGATAGTTTTTATTTAAAGAATATAAAACTAAAATATCCAGTCTACTGGAATGGAGGAGTATTCAACTAATGGAAAGGCAGTCTATGATATGACACCAACTTTTGAGATTGACAGATCTGAACTTAAGTTCCTATTCTAGAACTTAGTATCTGTTAAAAAGTGTGGGCAAACCATGTTGAATTAAGGTTAACCTTAAGCCTTAAGGCTTAAGTTTCCAAATGTGTTAAAAGTAATTAACAACTTTTTAACATTGATGAAGATTGAATAAGATAATATATATAAAGTGCTTGCCCAGATTAATCATTTCATTGATTACTGTCATAGGTAATGCCTGGACCGTAATATAAACTTTATTATGATATAGGGTGCTCATTTTTCTTTTTTATAATTACAAAATACCTTTTGCCTCAAAAATACCATTTTGCCTCCAGCTGAATATGAAGAAATGTCAAGCTATACTTCTTGTAAATATCACCACACATCCATCTTCGAAACCTTTGCTTCAGAGCAAAGTTAAAACAAAAGAGAAGAGATTAAATATGCTCCAAAGTAGGATAAGTAATACTATAAAAACTAACTGCTAAGTCCTCTCCTCGTTAACAGAATTTGAAAACCTAATGGCAAGAAAATACATTTCAATTTAAAAGACTTATTACCTTGTTTTACACTTAGAGAAGTCATAGTGTTAACAAAAGAGGACATGATGATTGATTCATCTTCAGGGCAAACAGAAAGATTCTGGAAAAAAAAAAGTGATAAAAATAATGATTAAAAACATCTAGTTGGGAAAAAATTCACAGGTCCATCAACTAGTAGGTGGATAAACTGATACATCCATAGTTAGAATTTTTTTAAGCAATAAATAAAACTGGAATGTTTATACATACAGTAACATGGATGAACTCAAAAACATGCTAACTAAAACAAATGAAAAACAAGGATGATTTCATTCACATGAAAAAAAAATTTTTTTTCAAGGCAAAAGTGACAAAAAAGCAGACAACGGGTTGTTGAGGATCTAGAGAGGGAATCAACTGCAAACGTGCACAAGAAAATTTTTAAATGTTGGAAATGTTCTTTATCTTGACTGGTGGTGGTGACATGAATGTATACAGCTGTCCAAATTAAAACAGTACACTTAGAACAAGTGATTTTTATCATGTATAAATTTTACCTCAACAAAAGTAGCACCAAAAAAAGCCCTCTGAAAATTGCTTAAAAAGTGAGTATTTAATAAACTATATCTGAAGTAGATGCTAAATGATAAACTTTTTAAAAAAGTATATGCTTATTAGCTCACAAAAACCATAGTTTTCACAACATTAAGACCTGTACAACCATGTAAATGCACACAGAGTTCTATACTGTACAATTAAAAATAGTTAAAGTGACAACTTTAATGTTACATACATCTTTACCACAATTTTAAAATTTAAATTTAAGTTACCATTTTAGCCAATATTACAATGAACTATTTTCACAAGTTATCTTAGTTTTAAATTTAAATCCTAGCAAATGGTTAAAAAACTATGCATGTAAATACTGTACTTGCGGGTGGTAAAAAGCTCAGGCATTTAACACATTTAAACAGTGTTATTTGAATGTGTTATTACACATGTACTCATGAACGGTGCGATACTGATCAAGTCACATAGGGTCTTTTTTCTTCACTATACCTACCCTCAGAGCTGGTAATATACTATGGATAAATGTCCATTATTAATACTAGTATCAGTATTGCTGTTGCTACTATTACTGTATCAGAAAAATAAGAAATTAATTTTCTCAGTTCAGTTCACTCAGTCTTGTCCGACTCTTTGCGACCCCATGAATCACAGCACGCCAGGCCTCCCTGTCCATCACCAACTCCCAGAGTTCACTCAGACTCATGTCCATCGAGTTGGTGATCCCATCCAGCCATCTCATCCTCTGTCGTCTCCTTCTCCTCCTGACCCCAATCCCTGCCAGCATCAGGGTCTTTTCCAATGAGTCAACTCTTCGCATGAGGTGGCCAAAGTATTGGAGTTTCAGATTTAGCATCAGTCCTTCCAATGAACACCCAGGACTGATCTCCTTTACAATGAACTGGTTGGACCTCCTTGCAGTCCAAGAGACTCTCAAGAGTGTTCTCCAACACCACAGTTCAAAACCATCAATTCTTTGGCGCTCAGCTTTCTTCACAGTCCAACTCTCACATCCATACATGACCACTGGAAAAACCATAGCCTTGACTAGACGGACCTTTGTTGGCAAAGTAATATCTCTGCTTTTTAATATAACTAGGTTGGTCATAACTTTCCTTCCAAGGAGTAAGCATCTTTTAATTTCATGGCTGCAATCACCATCTGCAGTGATTTCGGAGCCCAGAAAAATAAAGTCTGATGCTGTTTCCACTGTTTCCCCATCTATTTCCCATGAAGTGATGGGACCAGATGCCATGATCTTAGTTTTCTGAATGTTGAGCTTTAAGCCAACTTTTTCACTCTCTACTTTCACTTTCATCAAGAGGCTTTTTTTTTCAGTTCCTCTTCACTTTCTGCCATAAGGGTGGTATCATCTGCATAGCTGAGGTTATTGATATTTCTCCTGGCAATCTTGATTCCAGCTTGTGCTTCTTCCAGTCCAGCATTTCTCATGATGTACTCTGCATATAAGTTAAATAAGTAGGGTGACAATATACAGCCTTGACGTACTCCTTTTCCTATTTGGAACCAGTCTGTTGTTCCACATCCAGTTCGAACTGTTGCTTTCTGACCTGCATACAGGTTTCTCAAGAGGCAGGTCAGGTGGTCTGGTATTCCTATCTCTTTCAGAATTTTCCACAGTTTATTCTGATCCACACAGTCAAAGGCTTTGGCATAGTCAATAAAGCAGAAATAGATGTTTTTCTGGAACTCTCTTGCTTTTTCCATGACCCAGCAGATGTTGGCATCTCTGGTTCCTCTGCCTTTTCTAAAATTTTCTAAAATTTTCTCAGTATTGCTAAAATAATATAAGACACAAAAAGACATGGAGTAGCTTAAAATTTTTAATACTTTAACACAATCTATAAAATTAATAAATATCCAGTTAGTCATAGCAAACTTCAAATGCCACAAAGCCAGGAGTTGACTTACTTTTTAGACTGTGACAGCACAGTAGCCTTTGATTTATCTGGTATGTATGCTATGCTAAGTCACTTCAGTTGTGTCTGACTCTGTGCGACTCCATGGACAGCAGCCCACCAGGCTTCCCCGTCCCCAGGGTTCTCCAGGCAAGAACACTGGAGTGGGTTGCCATTTCCTTCTCCAATGCATGAAAGTGAAAAGTGAAAGTGAAGTCGCTCAGTCGTGTCCGACTCTTAGCGACCCCATGGACTGCAGCCTACCAGGCTCCTCCGTCCATGGGATTTTCCAAGCAAGAGTACTGGAGTGGGGTGCCACTGCCTTAATAACAATTTTTAAAAAATTAAAAACTGCATTGCTGTCCACCTGAAACTACCACATGTTAACTGGCTATACTGTGATATAAAATAAAAAGTTTTTTAAAAACAACTGCAGCAAAGCAGTAACACTTTGCTTTGGATAAAAGCAGCTTTTCTATTCCTTCTTTTAACAGACATTCTAGAAAGGAAGCGTATGAGCTCCATCTAGTGGATAAAAGAAGAAATAAACTAGGATAGTAAACTGTAAGCTGTTTATAACTGAGGGTAAACAATTACATGAACAGTTTTCTTCCTATTTGCATTTTTAGGTAGGTTTGAAAGAAAATGAGGATTTCAAAGTATGGTTATTTCTGGGGAAAATCAATAGTTTTAGATTCAGTTCACTCATTCAGTTGTTTCTGACACTTTGCGACCCCATGGACTGCAGCACGCCAGGCGTTCCTGTCCATCACCAACTCATGGAGCTTACTCAAATTCATGTCCATTGAGTCGGTGATGCCACCCAACCATCTCATCCTCTGTCGTCCCCTTCTCCTCCTGCCTTCAATTTTTCCCAGCATCAGGGTCTTTTCCAATGAGTCAGTTCTTCGCATCAGGTGGCCAAAGGATTGGAGTTTCAGCTTCAGCATTAGTCCTTCCAATGAATATCAGGACTGATTTCCTTTAGGATGGACTGGTTTGATCTCCTTGCTGTCCAAGGGACTCTCAAGAGTCTTTTGCTCTTTTGCTGTCTCTGACTTTTCATGTGGCCCCCAGTAATTTCTCATCCACACTAAGCCATGGTGATTTTCCTAAATATTAAATCTGATTTATGACTAACCTTCTCTTTTGAAGATCCTCTATAGTTTGGTTACTGTACACCTCCACCCACCAAGGTAAAGAATTATTCCCTGCATGTGTTCACTTTAAGCTTTATACACCCTTAAGCATAATGCCCATCACACTGGAATACAACTAAATGTTTTCTTTGCTCTAGATAATGATCCCCTTGGCAAAATATGACCGTGACTTATTTACAGTTGTGACTTCACCATAGACACAAGATTACTTTTGTAAATGTTTACTGAGCAAATAAATCAATTATTGGAAAGGAGGGAAATAAGAAACAAAAGGGAGAATGCTTTCAGTTTTTTACCTGCACAAGCTCATTGAGGACAACAGCATCAAAGCCAGAAAGGTACTGCACGTAATATCTCTGCATTACAGGTCCGTATTTCCTTACATGTGCTCTAAGCTCTTCCATATAAAATATTAATTCAGCAATGTGCCTTTTTTATTTAAGAAAAAACATTTCAAAAATTAAATTCACTTACTATCAAGGAAAATATGAATTGCCTTTGATATTGCTACATCAAGTTTTTTCCTTATAAAAAGCATTGTTAAATATTTAGTGTCAACTACTTTCTTTTTTATATTATCTCATATACAAAAAGAAACTATGGAAAGCAAAAAAGCAAGAATAAAAAACTGATAAAGGAAAATACAAAATAAAAATAAAATTAAGACATTTCATAAATGTATCATTAAAAAGTCATAAATAAAAGAAGGTTAGAGTATTAGGAAAAAGTAAGATTTTTGTGTATGCTATTATTTCTCTGATTCATTTAACTTCTGTTGAGGGACTGTGGACTAAAATAAGAAAAAATATATTACAAATGACACAGCTGTAACTCCGTTAGGATTATTATTCAAATTTTTGTGTAATAAATAATTCTGAAACATGAATCCTATAGGAAATACTATAGCACAAAAACACACCTCTGCAACAACCTAGAGTTCTAGTGATAAAACATTTCAGCTTTAATTCAAAGCTAAAGTTGACTTTGCATTCTAATTCATATCACCTAACAATGTATTTTAAATATTCCCTCCATTATGACAAACATGAAAAGCCTTCAAGTTTTTCAAAATAATTTTACTTTAGTCCCTAAATTCCATAGCCCATAAAGCAAATATACAAAACATATATTTTTTTAATGTTGCTAACTTACTTATCTATAAAGTCATCTGCACTCTTCTTTGGCATGTTATCTGCATGACGAAGTAGCCAGATAATTTCATCACGGGCAAAGGATAATGCCATAAAAACAAAAAGTGCCTGATAAGAAAAAAAAAATTTTTAATTTTAATGTGGCACATTTGTTGTAGCCGAAACAAGAATTAAATCAATTACCTTAGGACCCAGCAAGCCAGGCTGATCAGAGAGGACAGTAGCCAATTCTTTCAGTGCAGACCTTAAAAACTTGCGTCTTTCTCTGTGCATTGAACCACTATAGGAAAAGACAACCACCATTAGAGTTTATCTGTTTCTACTAAACTTATTACTGGCAATTAATTAACATCATTTCAGAGTCAACTTCCAAACTTTTCTTAGGAAACAGAAACCCTTAAAAATATCTTCTATGTGTTTGTCATTAAATGACTCTTCAATCTCGTCTTTATCCTTGCCTTTCTTGTGCTGCTATGGTAACTTTTTTCACTTCTACCTCTTAATTAAGATCCTATCAAACTTCAAGACCAACTCTTCAAAAAGTATTTCCCAATATAGAGATGTCTAATCCTGAAGAATTTCTGCCAGTTAAGTACCATATAGCCTAGAACTCTATAAAATGGACTGTGAAATCCTTAAAAATAAGCACTTTTTTTATTGTATACATTTTTGTCACTCCCATGTAGAATCAATAAATATACCTTAATAAATAAGTGATTATCTATATCCTCCTTTATTAAGTATATTGCTATTAAATATATCATTGTTTAGTCACTTAGGCATGTCTGACTCCTTTTGCAACCCTATGGACTTAAAACTGACTAAATCAAAGCTATATTCATTAAGGTACTGGGATGAAATCTATTTGGTGCTATTGTTCAAAAAGAAAGATGAGGAAAGGATAATCATAAATATTCATGTAATGGGTATCTTAAAAATAAAATACAAATTAGAAAAAATTTATTCTCACAAATTAACAACAACAACAAAAATCAAAGAATATTCCAAATATTCCAACTCCTCATACTGTTCAAAATATAAATCATTCCAAAAAAGTTTTAAACTTTAGATAGTTGCAAAAAAATGACACCCCACAAACAGATGGGGAAAAAATGGAAACAGTGACAGACTTTATTTTCTTGGGCTCCAAAATCACTGCAGTTTGTGAATGAAGCCATGGAATTAAAAGACGCTTGCTCCTTCCAAGAAAAGCTATGACCACCCTAGACAGCATATTATAAAAGCACAGCCATCACTTTGCCAACAAATGTCCGTATAGTCAAACGTAGTCAAACGTATGGCTTTTTCAGGAATCACGTACGGATATGAGAGTTGGACCATAAAGAAGGCAAAGTGCCGAAGTATCGATGCTTTCAAACTGTGGTGCTGGAGAAGACTCTTGAGAACCCCTTGGACTACAAGGAGATCCAACCAGTCCATCCTAAAGGAAATCAACCCTGAACAGTCATTGGAAGGACTGATGCTGAAGCTCCTATAGTACTTTGACCACTGGATGCTAAGAGCCGACTCAGTGGAAAAGACCCTGGTGTTGGCAAAGATTGAGGGCAGGAGCAGAAGAGAGTGACAGAGGATGAGATGGTTGGAAGTCATCATCAACTCAATGGACATGAGTCTGAGCCAACTCCAGGAGATAGTGAAGGACAGGGAAGCCTGGCTGTGCTGCAGTCCACGGGGTAAAAAAAGAGTTGGACACGACCGAGAGACTGAACAACACATCTATTATATGCCAAAATTCTAAGGAAAAGAAATATGCAACACGAGAAATTTAACTCTGACACCACAGATTAATTTTGAAGACACACTAAAATCCAACCTTTACCTATGTGACCTTAGGTTCTAGTTCTCTTAAGCTCCAGACTCTCATCAAGAAACAGGGATGAGGACACCTGACTCAAGATGTATCTTTCATGATATCTAACATACAGTACTTTCACAATGTTAGCATAATTCTAACGACAAGCTTTCTACTTACTGAAAATAATAAGCTCATCTGGTGTAGTATCTAAATAGTAAGTGGGTAATGTTTTGATTATTTTACTATACAGGGTTGCTGCAAGGAGTATTACCATCAAGAGAAGATAGAAACACTATGTTAATGAATGATAAGAATTACTACTATATAAGCACTTTATTTGGGTGAAAAACATGCATGAGGAAATAATAAACTATCAGTTCAGTTCAGTTAGCAATAAATAAAGATGATTTAAATTCCTAATATCTATGTTATAGCCTAAGCCTAAATTCTAAAATTTCTTGTAGTTTTATATTTTCACCTATGACTGTGGTGTTATCTTTTCTCTGCCTTGTAGAAATACTGATGGATCAGACAGTGTTATCTCTACTGTACCTAGACTTACTAAAGAAGATATTCTATACAAGTATACCATGTAACAATTAAATAAATTACCAAATTATTTCTTGAGAAAATTGAAAAGTTGTTCAAACATTCTAAATACACTAATATCTAGTTTAAGTTATCTACATTTTCTAATAAAATATATTTACTAATATTTGGGAAAGGTATGGGATTACATACTTTGAAAAATAAACACCATTGGGGGGAGTGCACATGAAGTAGTACAAAAATCATCATAACTTGCCAAGTATTGGTACCAGAGCATAGGAGCAATAAGAGAAGGAATGACACCAAAATAAATCCCTCTGTATGGTATTCCTTAAGAGCATGTTAACACTTAAAAAATATTAAAAATCTGTCCATACTAATACCAAGATGACTATATACAGTTATAAACATGTTTCTCATTGATTGAAAGTCCTCTACTTCTACTGCCACATCTCACACACCATTAATCTGCACTCACTTCAGCAAAATAATGCTTTAAGAAAGGAATTCTTGATCAAAAGTTTCACAGATAAGTTAAAACCACTTACGCATGTGACACAGCTGCCTCTTTGCATTCTCTTATGTCATTAATACGCTTATTATACCTATGAGCCAAAAAAAAAAAAAAAATTGGAAGTTTTGGTCAATAACAGTAAAAACAAGTTAGTCAAATACTAGTCAACTAAAAATGTCTTATTATCAACAAGAAAAACTGGCTCTCAAACTGGAAATACATGGAAGAAGTCTACCCACATCATTTTGAGCACCTTAAGTACCCCATTGGCTCTTCCTAAAATAATACATCTTGTATTACATTAAAATTCAGTAATAAAATTAAATTCACAAAGCAGACTTTTATTTTCTTAAATCTCCAATAGGGACACTAAATTATACTTCTAAAATAATGAACAGTGATTTCCAAAAACTGCAAGTGCTGAAAAAGCTATTACTTCTGGCTTTTTACGCTACCTCATAAGCATAAAAAAATTTCTCAAGGCACATATACTAGGAACAGAAATTTTGTGGTGGTCCAGAAAACTGGAGCAGGGAAGCATTTGATTACTTTAAATTATTTTAAGGGATAGACCTACAGATGATTATTACTCACCATTTTTTTTAAAAAGCACATTTTTTTCAAATTAAAAAAACATTTAAAATAGAAGACATTGAATACAAGCATCAAATAGTCTAAAGGTGCCATCTATAAAATAAACTCTAATAAATATATGCTAATTTCCTGGCTACTAAATACATAAAAATTCAAAATTCCTAAAATGTTAAAGAAAAATTATCTTCCTAACCACTTATACCAAGAACTTCAATTTCTAAATTAAGTATGCTAAGATTTGTGTATTCTTTAAGCAAATGCCGTAATTCTGTAACCACTGACCTGTATAAATTATGAGTTTTCATACTTATGGTCTGACTTGTTAATTACTATAATCCACATTTTAAATTGGATCACTCATTCACGATTTAAAAAAAAATTAAAACTTTTCAACTTTAAATACAGAAATTCTTAAATGGTAAATTTAACACAGAAAAAGCACAGCAAAGGAATTTCAAGAGGTCCAGTGGTTAGTACTTGGTGCTTTCACTGTGGTGGGTCTCAGTTCAATCCCCGGTCTAGGAACTAAGATCCCACAAGTCATGTGGAGTGGCCAGGAAAAAAAAAAAAAAAAGGTATAATGAAAAGACAATTGGTTTCATGAAGCCATTAAACTTATCTGTACCATATATACCTTAGGCTCACTCAATATTCAGAAACTCTCTGGTTCTAAGTGTTTACATATATTTAAATATAATTCCCCAGAGAGGATGTCAATATGCTAAGACATAAGTTTCAGGATTTTTGTTCTGAATCACTTTGAAAATGACAAAGCTCACAACTAGGATATTTCCAGGTACTCCACCATCTAAAATAAAAAGTAAACTGAGAGCTGAAAAATACAGAGGGTACCGTTTCTCACACTATGGCTGAGAGCCTACCTGCATGAGAATGTCAGAATCCCTTATGGCGACAGAAATCAAAACAGAGACCACCTGTGTAGGCTAGGGGAAAATGGACCAGGGGCAGCAGTACTGACCAGAAAGAGGCACAGGAGAATTTTCTGGGGACAATGGAAATATTCTGTATCTTGATCTAAGGGGTCACCAGCAGTATTCGTACACAAAATTATTGAGTTGTTCATTTAAAATTTATGCATTTTTCTGTCTGTAAATTTACCTCAATAAACTACTGGGGGGAGGCGGTGGGAGAAAAGGGCAGATTTCTTTACCTCTCCAAAATATAGATACAGGGGATTTAGGAGGTTAGGGGTGATGCCCAGGAACCTGGATTTTAATTCACATCCCAGGGTACTTCATATGCATACTAAAATCTGAGATGGTATACTGGCTTACACTGTCAGTACTAGACATATCTTTACATTTTAATAACTAATAGATTTTTTAAAATCTGAATTTCATTTAGGACATTATTGAATCGGATATGAAATAAATGTAGGGGAATTTCACTTCCATGAAGCTGACAAACCCAACCCAATTATTCAATATTTTTAGGTCCAATAGATCCCAAGATATTTTAGATACTCCTAATTTCAAAAGATTTTATAAAGGCTACCAAGTGTGAGTTCAACTTGTTTTTATATACTGGCTACAGAACCAAAAGTGGAAAAAAAAGCAAGCATTAAAAATTCCAAGGGAACAAATTTAAGAATTATTTGTGTTACAAGGAATGAGTATAAATGAGTCAGTTGGAATACTTCCTCATTATAAGGAAACATGATTTCCTTTTTGCAGTGGTCTGACTTCTGCAATGGCTATAAATAATTAATGAAGTATTTTTGATTGATTCATACACTTTTTTAAATGCACTGCATTCTAAAATACATTTCTAAAAACTTCATAATTCCTAAAATGTACATTGTGCTTTCAGTCATATTTATGTCTAAAACCATATAATGATACACAAAAGAGATCATATCTTCTTTCTCCTAGAATACAAATTTTGAAACAGCAGAAACACCAGATACTTCAGTCTGTGAAGTAACCTGTAAAAAACATCAGGATCATTGTTAAAAAATACTTGGTTTGACTGACAAGTTGGTACAGATTGTATTTTCTCACATAATGTGAGTCTTCTCTACCCTAGAACATCAACACATATTCCACTCACTACTTTTCTCCAAAAAAGACAAAATAATTGAAAATGACATACCCTCGAATGTTTACAAATAAGTCTTCTGCAGCTTTATGAATGTGGAAAACTTCATCTCGAAAAAGAGAGAGGCAAGAGCTACTTTGAAGAGCTAGCTTCCAAAGGTTCAGTGCTGTTGCATCAGTATTTAGGATCCCATGGCACAAAATAAAGCCAACTTGAAACAAAAGGAAAAGAAATAGAAAATAAAAAGTTTTCCTAAGTTAGGTTATTTGAGTTTACAGGGTAGCTTTTTAAAAATAAGAAACATAAATACAGTCACTTAAACTGAGGCTTTTAAGTGACAGGTAATAATACATATACATACAAGATGGCAACAATATTTCTCTTTTTCAATAATTTTCTGTTCTTTGTGGCACCCCACTCCAGTACTCTTGCCTGGAAAATCCCATGGACGAAGGAGCCTGGTGCGCTGCAGTCCATGGGGTCGCTAGCAGTCGGACACGACTGAGCGACTTCATTTTCACTTTTCACTTTCATGCATTGGAGAAGGAAATGGCAACCCACTCCAGTGTTCTTGTCTGGAGAATCCCAGGGACGGGGGAGCCTGGTGGGCTGCCGTCTACGGGGTCCCACGGAGTCGGACACGACTGTAGTGACTTAGTAGTAGTAGTACTTTGCAAAACCAGTGCTTTTAACTGACTTTAACAAATGAGTAAAAGGTATTTTAAGCTAGAGATCAGAAGCTACCAATTTACATATATACAATTATCCTTACAGTTGTTACAGTAACTGAAAAAAAAAGCTACTCTTCTAAGTCATTACAGGAAATGAAATAGCATGTCACAATTTCACAGCAAATTATAGTTTGTACTAATTTAGTCTTCTGACATATATTATCTGATAAGATTACCACATAGAGTGGAAAGACCAGTGGTATCCTTCTTTTACAACTGAAGAAATGAGGGTCAGTGACTTGCCTACAGTCACACTAATAAAGTACTAGAACCAGACTTTTCCTCAAGTAGTTACCCTTAAAGGCCAATATTCTTTCAGTATGTTCCATGGCTCTCTATTCTATAAATTTAAGTACCTTACCTTCGGTCATCTGATTTAGAAATTCTTCAAAAATGTGTAATCCTGTATGTTTACTGAGGTCTTCCCTGACCCTCTATTAGAGGCCATAAAACCTCATCTTTCATTCCTAGAAAGTGAAAGTCGCTCAGTCCTGTCCGACTCTTTGTAACCCCATGGACTGTCCATGGAATTCTCCAGGCCAGAATACCAGAGTGGGTAGATTCTACCCACTAGAGTGAGTAGAAGATTCCCTTCTCCAGGGGATCTTCCCAACCCAGGGAGCAAACCCACGTCTCCTGCATAGCAGGCAGATTCTTCACCAGCTTAGCCACAAGAGAAGCCCAAGAATACTGGAGTGGGTAGCCTATCCCTTCTCCAGCAGATCTTCCCGACCCAGAAATTGAACCGGGGTCTCCTGCCTTGCAGGCAGATTCTTTACCAACTGAGCTATGAGGAAAGCCATAAAACCTCATCTTTCATTCCTAGAACATGTACTCAATGCTTATTATAAACTAGGTATCATGCTGGGCCAGTTAAGAACAATTCTATTTTCTGTAAGATTTCCCTCTGATTCTCAACAGTCATTTCAATCTTTAAACTTCTCAATCACTAACATTTAACTTGCCCTGCATCTTTTATTCTTAAATATTCCTTTCAAAGGGCCACTACACAGGCAAACTAACTCTTTAGGTAGGCATATATTGTAGGATTATACATACAGAAGTACATTTATTAATAACTTCCTTAAAAATCCCTGAAATATATTAAGATGTTTTTTATACTTAGGGTCCCTAAATGCAAATCTAATTATTTGATCTGGTACATAACCAAAGAAACAAAACACCTTTATGGAAATTTTTACAATCCTCAAGAGAAGTTCTGTGAAAATTTTTGCCTCATGCACTGATACATGATACTCTAATCCCTTTACTAAAATGAGATTTCACTTAGTGTCTTGTACCTCAATTTATACTTAGACTCATAACACTTCTGTTGATAATAAAAGTTTCTCTGAGAATATTATCAGTGTCATTATGGGTCATTGTAAACTTTACTTACATAAGACATGGGTTATATTATAAAGTATATTCATTTATTATAAGGTCAATAAAAGGTAAATTAAAATAGCCCAAGATTAGGAAGATAGTCTATTAACTAAACCACACATTAACCTCCTTTCCCCACTAAGTTCTTGGCAAAAGGACGGAAAAAAAAATTTTTTTTCAGTCATAAAAATGTAGGAAATAAGACAAAATCAATACTAAACAAGAAAGTTGGAGAAAATCTTTGAAGAGAGAAAGACTGTACTATTAATTTAAAAAGAGATCTTCCATAAGGAGTCATCTGGGTACAGTCAATAAAGTAAGAACAAATCCTGAAAAGAGTACCAGGATAAGTTACTGTATAAAGTTACTGTGTTAGTCACTCAGTCATGTCTGACTGTTTATGATCCCATGAACTCCAGCCCGCAAGACTCCTCTGTCCATGGAATTCTCCAGGCAAGAACACTGGAATGAGTAGCCATTCCCTTGTTCAGGGCATCTTCCTAACCCAGGAATCGAACCCAGGTTTCCTGCACTGTAGGCAGATTTTTTACTGTCTGAGCCACCAGGGAAGCCCCAAGTTACTGTGAAATCGCATTCAAAGGAGCTGGATCCTCAACATTCCAGACCCTCAACATCCCTCATGCTACGTGCTAAGTCACTTTAGTAGTGTTTGACTCTGTGACTCTGAGGACTGTAGCCCGCCAGGCTCCTCTGTCCAAGGGATTCTCCAGGCAATAATACTGGAGTGGATTGCCATGCTCTCCAGGGGATTTTCCCAATCCAGGGATTAAACCTCTTATGTCCCCTGCATTAGCAGACAGGTTCTTTACCACTAGCACCACCTGGGAACCCCCAACAACCCTTAGCCCCAGGCTAGAATCTAGACCAGTGATTCTCAAACTTTGGCTTCCTATCAGAATCACTGGGAAGGCTTATTAAATCACAGGTTGCTGGGATCCATTCAGAGTTTTTCATCAGAAGTCCTAGGATGGAAATCAATATTCCGCATATCTAATAAGTTTCAAGGTGATACTACTACTCTTTCAACTAACCTACAGCAAAGCTGTAAAGAAAATAGACTATCTTTTATAGAAAGTTCTAGTGCAGGAATTGGTGTCAAAAACAGAAAAGTAAAAAAAAGTGGGAGGGAGAGAGAAGTGCAAAGTTTGATGTAACTCTATTAAATTCTACTCAAGGCTCAAATAAATGAAAGCAGCAAAACTGAGCAAACTGTCTTGACTTTTGGCAGTTGCAGCTCTCCCGAATTAATTTGCCTTTTCCATGCCCAGGCATCCTCCATTAGGGTATTCTGCCTTCTGACTTCACCTCACTGCTCATTACACAAAGCCTTGCATTCATTACTCCCATTTAAGTAGTGGGACTGGGCTTCCCTGGTGGTTCTGATGGTAAAGAATCTGCTTGCAGTGCAGGAGACCTGGATTCAATCCCGGGTCGGGAAGATCCCTTGGAGAAGGAATGGCTACCCACTCCAGTATTCTTGCCTGGAGAATTCCATAGACAGAAGAGCCTGATGGGCTACAGTCCATGGGGTTGCAAAGACTCAGACAAGACTAAGCGACTAACACTTTGAACACTTTCAAGGTAGAGACTGGATAGAAATAGTTCTATATAACATCAGAGGTCACTCAAGCCACCTAACTACTAATCACATGGGTTCTTCATCCATATATCCATAAACATAAAACAATCAAGGATCACCATGCTTTTGAGCAAAATTAATACTCCGAAAGCTGTCTTTTTAAATCCACAAAAGCATAAAAACCTTAACAATCATTACAGAAAAAAATATAAGGATCACAAACCTGATCAATGTAAAAGTTATAATTAATAAAAATGGCTAAGGACAGGCAACGTGTGTTAAATTCTTCCTCTTTCTTACTAGTAACAGCATTACTCAAACCGCCAGTGCATGAGATTAAGTATAGAACTCAGAGTATTTAGAAACTTTCATTTAGAAAAATTTTCACTGATAGCAACTTAGGGGTAGAAACCTAGTAACAATCAAATTGTTAGATTAAATATTTAATTGTTAGATTAACACTTAAATATTGAATCTAATAATTAAAATGTAGGCTTTTATTTCATCTTTGCTTATTATTTTATTTCTGATAATTCCACTAATTCAGTTTCAATGTATTTTATAAAAAAGTACCAGTCCAAAAATCACTAAAAAAGAAAAATTGGTCATTCACCAGTTTTAGAAACAGTATAATAAAAAGTCATCAAATAATACCTAAATGTTAATAAATTAAGAAACAAGAACTATAAGAACTAAAAAGTACAAACTGCTCAAAATTATTCCCCTCTGCAAGTGGACCTGGGGGTGGTAGAAAAAATTATATTATAGCAGTTTTCATTTATACGGTATCTGTGTGTCTATTTCTCTCATAGTTTGTGAACTCTGTAGGCATGCAAACAAGTAATTTTATTTCCCATGCAAACATATGAGATGTCTATTATATGTACTAAAATAATTTAAAAACCAAAACAACTGAATAAATGCAGTACCAAGAAAATGATTAAAAATAAAAATTTACTTTTGATGGCCTTGTTGAGAGGCAATATAATGTAGACCACGAGCCTTGAAGGTCCTCTGTCTTTGTCACTTACTTGTCATGTGGACTAAACTTTAATTCCTCATCTATCAACTAGACTAACCTACTCTAACCAGATCAATATAAGGACTGGATGATGCACACAGAAGGCTTAGCACAGTGCTTGGTATTAAAGCAATCCATGTACTGTTATTTCTCTCTAAAACTTAAATCTGAGGAACAGTCATAAAACTAACCAATTTTACTTACAGATAATCCATTTTTCCATGGCATCCAAAGAGAGATATTCACAAGGCATCTTAAAAAAGAAAATATAAATTTGTGATTTAACGGAAAAAATTCTGCACTGAGTCACTCCTCCTCTTCCTTCTAAGAAGTCTGACTACTCAATTCTTGGTTCAAATACCACCACAACATAGTTGAAAAACTGGATGCAAGTTTTATAACCTATATTTATACCCGCAGTCCATAAAAGACAATGAAAGCGGTGCCTCTTTCTCAGATGTATAGAACAGTCTTTTGGAAGAGTTTAAGTTTGAATGAAAAACACAGGGTTTCTATCAATTCGAGAAGATCATAGCTACTTGGAGAAGGGAGTGTGTGCCTTGGGGTGCGGGCAGGGGGACTGTAATTAAAGACAAGGGCCAGACAGATACATGGGTAAGTTGGAATAAACATAATTTGGAAGCTTCCAAACCAGAAAAAAAAAAAGAAAGCTGTGCCTCTTTCAAATTCACACACACTGAAACTTCTCTTTAAAAAACACGGTTGCTAAATTGTTTTCAATTTAGTAAATAACTACTTCCAAATTTCCCAAGTTTACTGCAGAGTTTGCAGTATTTCAAAGGATAAAATTTTATTAAAAAAAAAAAAAGTATGTGCCTGGATGCTCACTATATCACCCAAGTCAGTAATTATGTGTGTTTATTCTCCATATGCATAACATCTCTGTTTATATACACAGAAAAAAGACTGAAAAGAAACTTAACAGAATACAATAGTGACTTTCTCTAGTAAGTCTGTAAGATTTGGGGTGATTTTTGTTTTCTTCTAATTTTCTGAATCTTCCAAATTTTCTACCATAAGAAAACAAAGCAAATTTTTAAGCCTTAAAAGAACTCATACTGCTAACTGTACTCGGCATCAGCATTTAGAAATTAAAAAACTGTGAATAGTACAATGTAAACAATGAGCGTTTTACAATAAACTTCACTGACAGGCTAATACTAATTAGAAGAAAAAGTGCAACAGCATTGCTTGATTTAAAAAAAAAAAAATTTTACTCTTTTCATTCAAAAAAGAAAGTACAGAACCATACAGTGTCAGACTGTGCGGGATTAAGCATTGTGCTGGGGGCACTGATGAGACTCAGCAACTGGGCATTTCTCCACTGGTCAGCTGAAAGGTTCCTTCGAGGATACACCATCTGAAGAGAAATTAGTGCATCTGAAAGAGACTAATTAAAACAGAAAAACAGAAAGTTGAAGAATGAGTTGGTTTTTTTACTTTCCATTTAATTTCCAGCTACAAGTGCTGTGTGTTTCTAACTGTACCATCATAAAAAGAGCCTCATTATAAGTATGCCCCATGTGACACTTGAGGTGGGTTCCAGTTATGCTCTAGATTTTTGGTTTTAATTTCATGAAAGTTACATAGATTCTGCATTCCTCAGCTAAAGCTTAGCTCAGCAAATCACGTTACTTTCTTAAAGGTGAAAATGTAGGGCAATCGTGTGATCTTTACTTGAAAAATGACACAGAGTCTAGCGTCACCCTTTTGTGTATCACTTTCTACTCCAATAGTGCTCACTGCAAGAAAAAGTGGTACTTAAGGTTATATGACTAAGTGTTAACAGAGCTCCACATGTTTCATATTTCTTCAAAGAATGCCTTCTAAAAATGATCCACTGTACTTTATCTCAATAAATTATTTCTATTTGCCATTTAGTTTATTAATGATTTCATCTCATTTGCTTCTTGCTTGCTTTTAACTCTTTTGCTAGTCACTCCTGGTTCCTAAAAATTCTGTACAGAGTGGTCCTTTAATCTGGCTATGCATAAATTGCCAGGAGAGTTTGTTCAGAAAAAGAAAATCCAGGGCTCTGCCTGAGCCAGAACGTCTGGGAGTAAAACCTAGGAACTGTTTTTATCACTGCACCAAGTGATTTTGAATAATTTTTAAAATTAATTTGAACAAATCCTAGTAAATATATGGTGGTCTTTCTTGGGCTTCCCTGGTAGCTCAGTTGGTAAAGAATCCGCCTGCAATGCAGGAGACCTGGGTTCAATTCCTGGGTTGGGAAGATGCCCTGGAGAAGGGATAGGCTACTCACTCCAGTATTCTAGCCTGGAGAATTCCATGGACCAAGGAGCCTGAAAGGCTACAGTCCATGGGGTCGCAAAGAGTCAGACACAACTGAGTGACTTTCTATTAACATCAAAGCCCTGAGATATCATAGAATATTGGAAAAATCAAGATTAGGAAAATACTGATCTAATCCAAATAGACAATTCTCCTCAAGTAATTATTAACAGTCTAGTATGTGCTAATGGCTATGGAGAACTTAGAGATATATGAGGTGAAAGTGAAAGTGTTGCTCAGTTGTGCCTGACGCTTTGTGATCCTGTGGACTGTAGCCCACCAGGCTCCTCGGTCCATGGAATTCTCTTGGCAAGAATAATGGAGAGGGTATCCATTCCCTTCTCCAGGAGATATTCCAGATCCAGGGATTGAACCTGGGTCTCCTGCATTGCATGCAGATTCTTTACCATCTGAGCCACCAGGGAAGCCCTAAATAAAGATATAACAGCCTTTAAAATAAATGTTTATCATTTAACTGGGAAAAGAGCCAAATTTGAAGTGGGTAACTAAAAGCAAAGCTATATCTGATTGGCAGAAAGTTAGAAACAGATCCAGAGAAAAAACAAGAGATGAGTAGCTGAGGTAAAAGCACTAACAAAATCAAAGAGACAGGTAGTGATGATCTGTTTAGCACTTTGAAAAGTGCTAACACCCTGACACTTCCATCTACAATGCTGATTTTTACTTCAAAATTGGTATCATCTACTAGACTCTTCCAAGCTAATGGTACAACTAACTCTAAAACATTAAATCTACATAAATTTGTGGGTATAATATAGCTCTGCAGAGAAATTAAACTGGAAATGCATCTTTAGAATTTTCATGGGAGTAAGAAAACTGAAGGAAAATTCTTGCTGCTAACTGTATGTCAAAAAAATAAAGCACAGATTCATATAAAACACTGTATTATTAAAACCTAACTCCCATCATTCAAAGGGAACAATGAACCAAGATTCTAATACCCCAGCCCTCGTTTTGCCACAACTGCTGCCAAATGGCTTACTTCATCACACCACTTCCAGTCCTCAATTTCCTTATCTTTATGAGGATACCTATAAACTTCCTTGACATGCTAAGGAACTAGCCCTCCCTCAGAGAAGCCATTATAATGGCATGACCCTAAACCAAAATTATTTCATTAAGAACTATTTTTTAATATATCATAAAAGACAGACATTTCAAATTATCACAAACTCCTGCAATTTTTTCTCATTACGAGGCTATATTCTAATAACATAACTAAGATTTATCAAATACTATGTGTGGAAACACTTTGCACAAAATAACTCATTTAGTACTCATAACAGCCATATAGAGTAGGACTACTATTACTGCATTTTTATAGATAAGAAAACTGAGATACAGTGAAGTTGGTTAAGTAATCTGCCCAATAATACACAGTAACTGTCAGAGTTGGGATTAGAACGAAGCAGTCTGATATGAGTCTAGTAGACATTCTCAGGTACTAAACTTCACTAACTCTATATCCTATAGAGAACCTAAAAACTACAATGGATCAATATATTCCAGACTTTCCATTCATGATTCTGGATATAATTAAGGAGTTCTCTGGTTCACAATTAGATAAAACCATACATAACTATAAATCATATCTCACTAAGATTTTCTTTCTTAGAAGCAGTTTATCACTCTATCCACCCTAAAGCTCTCATATGCCTATTGAAGCACACCTAAAACCCAGCTCTTACCTTGCTATGGGGCACAAATTCTTCCATCATTTTCTTTAAAGGGTTTTCATAATCCACAATCATCTGACCAAGGCGTGGGTATTCTCGGTCACTTAAAACAGACACATAAATATCACTGAATTGTAAGCCATCAAATTGAGAACTTCACACAGATTTCTTTAATGCAGGTATACCTTGCCCCATGGGTCATCTCATGAGCATAGTTGTATAATCCAATGATTGCCTTCCTTTCTTCAATTCGAGACAGCAGTATCATTAGTGTTGTATATGTTATGATCAAATCTAAGTAGTTCTTTGTTAAATCAAAGTTTACAGTCTAAGAGAAAAAAACATTAAATTCAACTTTTTATTTCACAAACTTTTAAGCACACACAAAAGAATCTTCATGGCAGCTACTGGAAGCTAATAATTTTCTGTAGTTATTTATTTTATCCCCATTTCTGAAATTCTACCTAATTCCTTTCACCAAAAACATGTCTAAAATTTGGGAGTTACAGATAATAGTTTTGTGCTTGTAACACAATTTTACAGATGAAAAAGAGTTGGTGATCACCCTATTCAAACTGCTAACAATTTAAAAGAATAGCCAAAACCAGAATAATAAGCATGGAAGCAATTCTCACTAAGTAAGAAAAAAGGAGTATTAAGTTAATGAATAGGTTCACCATTAACTCAGTGATGTTTTTCACTGATTTCTTATATCTAGAAACTGTCTTATTAAGAAAGATTTTATCAAGTATGCCTTTTATGGAGAAAAAATTATTTGTGTAACCTTTTAAAATTGAGCCTATTAAAATAAAATACTAAAATTAACAACTATTTCCCAATATGTACAAGATTTATATTCAATGACAATCAAATAAGTAAAAAGAGAGATACAGTATAACTCCTTACCTTAAAAAATAAAGCCAAATTCAATGCTGAAATTTTATATACTAATTATATAAATTATCTCTAAAGAAAAGCATTTGATCCCCTTAGTTCTACTACTATAAGCAGAGAGAAGAATTAGAAATTTTTCTGAAAATTATACGTACAATGTCAAAGAAGACTTGGCAAACATCAATAGTATTCAGCAATTCACAAACATGGTCCTGAAAACAAAAGTTTATTTTAATCTTTTACTTATATGACTACTACTAAATTCAGAAAAAACATACTTTATTATCCACAAGTGACAGAACATTTTATACAATTAACAAATACCAATTTATCTCTGAAATATTAAACTGTATGTATTAAAATACGTACCTTAAATTCCATAACATCTACAAATGTGAAGTAATATAATGCCAGATTTTTCAGAATCTCTGATTTTTCTTTCTGCAGTTGTGCAAGCTGTTGCTGTGAAAACAAAATTAGAATGCACTGTTTACTGTGAACAAAATTATTACGTTTAATACAAACTATCTTCTTTTATGATTGCTATATGAAAGCACAAGCTTTTAGAAGAATATTTCTAGATGATTAAGGCTCTTTTAAAAAACCAAAATACTTGAAACAGCAACTTCTAAATAGTGGCCAGCAACTGACAGTGTGAGGCTATAAAACGAATCAAAGCGGATTAGTACCAAACTGCACTACTATTAAGAAAAACTGGAAAGTGTTAGGAAAAAAATAACTATCAAATGAACTCTTAAAAAAAAACTGAAAGCAACTCATAAGCGTGATCACATTACTAAAAGTGGGAGAAAAGAAGGTGAAAAATATTATAACTTACACTACAAAAAACAATATGCTTTATAAATTCGGAACTTACCAAAAAGAACATCCAGGCAAAGCCACGTTACGCATGCAAAATAAAATGTAGATACAAACATAAAATACAGTAACGGTTCCCTGACCAGATCCACAAAACACAATAATACATTAAAGAAAAGCAAAAATCACAACAACAAAAAAGAAATGACAAAGAAGCAAAACTAGAGTTAAGACGCATAAACATATGAAGAGGGAAATGTGAATGCAAAAGACAAACATTATTTCAATCAACTGTATTATTAAATTTACAAAAGTCCTAAGTTTTCTTTTAAAACAACTATTAATATAACTTCTGATAGAATCCAGCCATACTGGACATGTATGCAGTAAACCATAAGTCTGCCAAACTTCAACACAATCATCTAGAACTATCTGATATTCTGAATGTAGCCTACAGAATAGAAATGTCCACATCATGTAGAAACTTGTTAGAAGAGGAGGATCTCAGCCTCACCGCAAATCAGAATCTGCCATTTAACAATATACCCAGGTGATCTGAATGCATGTTAAATATAATTTACCTAGGACATGAGAAAACCAGAAAATATGAGAAAATGGCTCAAAATATCAAACTGGCTATCAAAGGCCATCCAGTTTTAAGACCCTCCTGCAGTTCTTACTGACACCTAACACAGGAGAGTTGGGGGTAGGGGTGCCTCTACACATTATGATAAGTCAGAAAATTCTTAACAGTAAGCATAACATCAAAGGATTAAAAATACACCTATTAAAAGGCTATTTACAGTAGCAAGCACAGCGTTCTGGTAGACTCTACTACTATAGAGTACCCTAAATACTGCAGTCCCTGCTGCTGCTGCTGCTAAGTCGCTGCAGTCGTGTCCGACTCTGTGAGGACATTTTTAAAAAAGTATAAACAAAGTTTATACTTCGTTATACTCTACTTCCCCTTAAAACCAGGCAAACTGAGGTATATACTTACAGTGATGTGTGTAACTGTTCTAGCTTTAGCTGTGTTACTAGTTGATTTTATTTTGAACAATATATCTGTTTCAAAACAATTCTATATTTACATGCACACTTTTGGAGACGGCAATGGCACCCTACTCCAGTACTCTTGCCTGGAAAATCCCATGGACGGAGGAGCCTGGTAGGCTGCAGACCATGGGGTCTCGAAGAGTCGGACACGACTGAGCGACTTCACTTTCACTTTTCCCTTTCATGCATTGGAGAAGGAAATGGCAACCCACTCCAGTGTTCTTGCCTGGAGAATCCCAGGGACTGGGGAGCCTGGTGGGCCGCCGTCTATGGGGTCCCACAGAGTCGGACATGACTGAAGCGACTTAGCACCAGTGGCAGCATGCACACTTTTAATCATTACCACTCACAACATCAAGCAGATACTTATTTTAAAATGATTCTATTCCCTCAGATGATACTACCTTTACCTTGTTCAACAACATTTAACATTTATAATTGATATCAATCCTTTTCCCTGCTTTTCAGTACTTTAAATTTTAATTTTGAAATGTAACAGGTGAAAGTAAACTCCTAACAGGATAAAAAGCAAAAATACAACTTGGTTGCCGCTGGGTTTATATTTATAGTGCCTCCTTTCAATTTTGGTGTGTAGTTTGAACAAAAAATGACAGATTACCATCTTATTATGGGCCCTAATGATCTTTTATACAAATTCTCATTTCGCATATTAAGAAGCTAATGCCCACAGAACTTAAAAGAGTCTTCCCCAAAGTTTTATACCTAGTTAACATGAATGGGCCAGGATTAAAATTTCACATCCATACTCCTAATAAAGTGTTCTTCCTACCATTTCACACGGAGGTGGGGGGATTTCATCCCCACTCCCATCTTCTTTTTTAACAGTAAAATCTCATCATGGTCTCAATTTCTCATTACAATGTATTTCCCCAAAATTGTATATAACTACCCTCTACTGTATATTGTCACCCTGTTTATTTAACTTATATGCAGAGTACATCATGTGAAATGCCAGGCTGGATGAATCACAAGCTGGAATCAAGATTATGGGGGAAATACCAACCTCAGAAATGCAGATACTTACTCTAATGGCAGAAAGAGAAGAACTAAAGAGCCTCTTGATGAGGGAGAAAGAGGAGAGTGAAAAAGCTGGCTTAAAACTCAACATTCAAAAAGCTAAGATCACGGCACTCAGTGCCATCATTTCATGGCAAATAGAAGGGGAAAAAGTAGAAACAGTGACAGAATTTCTCTCCTTGCACTCCAAAATCAATGCAGATGGTGACTGCAGCCATGAAATTAAAAGATGCTTGCTTCTCAGAAGGAAAGCTATGACAAACTTAGGCAGAATATTAAAAAGCAAAGACATCACATTGCTGACAAAGGTCCATACAGTCAAAGCTATGGTTTTTCTAGTAGTCTGACAATGGTCCGTATAGTCAAAGCTATGGTCCAATGTCTGTATGGACATGAGAGGTGGACCATTAACGAAGGCTGAGTGCCGAAGAACTGATGTTTTCCAATTGTGGTGCTGGAGAAGACTCTTGAGAGTCCTTGGACTCCAAGGAGATCAAACCAGTCCATCCTAAGGGAAACCAACCCTGAATATTCATTGGAAGGACTGATGCTGAAGTTGAAGCTCCAATACTTTGGCCATCTGATGTGATGAGCCAACTCAGTGGAAAAGACCCTGACACTGGGAAAGACTGAGGGAAGGAGAAGAAGGGGGCGACAGAGGATGAGATGGTTGGATGGCATCACTGATTCAATGGATGAGTCTGAGCAAACTCAGAGATTCTGAAGGACAAGGAAGCCTGGGATGCTGCAGTTGATGGGTAGCAAAGAGTTGGACATGACTTAGGGACTGAACAACATCAACAAAGCCTCTACACTGGTTAAAACAAATTTACTGAACTAATTATATATGAATTCAAAATAATTATTCAAGTTTTTAAAGCTCTACATACCTTTGTCTAAATATACCTTCCAATCTAAATTTCCCCTACATCTATTCACAGACTATACTAAGTAGCTAAAACAAACTATCCACTATTGTATATAAACATTTCACATTTTCTCTACTGTTTCCTCTATGGATATGTCCAAATTCCTCTACTTATACATGTCCAAATCTCACTACTCCTAAATTACTCAATTCAAATGTTAACCCCATTTTCAAGAAACCATCCCTGACTGAACTGCTTCCCTTGATGCAAATAACACCTCCCTCTTCTAAATGTGTACAGTTTCTAATAATTATCACTTTCTACCTTGTATCATAGTTCTCTCCAGCACTGTGAGGCAGTGTGCCAAACTCCACAGCCTGTATCATACAGCTGTGCACAAAAATATCCAATATAAAATCTATCAAATGAGTGATTAGAACAAACTGAAAAGACCATTATTTGCTGTATAACTCAGGGAACTCAAAGCAGGCCTCTGTATCAACCTACAAGGGTGGGATGCAGAGGGAGATAGAAGTGAGGGTCAAGAGGGAGGGGACATATGTATACCCATGGCTGATTCATGTTGCTGTTTGACAGAAACCAACACAATTCTATAAAGTAATTATCCTTCAATTAAAAAAATAAATTAAAAATTAAAAAGAAAAAGACCTTTATATGGCAGTGTCAGATAACATTTTAGTAAGTTAACACCAGCCAGCCCACCTCTTATTGTGAAATCATGGCTAAATAACTTAACCTCTCACAGTCTAATACCCTCAATATTAAAATGGGAGCTGATGTGGGCAGTTTAGCCAAGACAATGTACAGGGCACCCAGAAGCTGCTCATTAATTCATAAGTGAATAACAGAAGACACTCACAAACCACTTCTTCAAAATGAGCAAAAAATAAAGCTATTTAAAATAATCTCAATACTACTCATAGTATCCTAAAAAGAGCTGATATTAACTGAGCATGCTCTCTTTCGCAGGTAGTTCCAAAAAGTGTGCAAGTATTTTACATGATCCTCTCAACATCTCTATAAAAAGTTACAATTATGTTCCCTATTTATCAAAAATAAATTCCATAAAGTTCTATGTGAAAAATCAACTATAACAACAAAGAATAAAAGTGTCTACAACTCTTGAGCTTCAACTGCAAAAAATATTCCATTTTCATTTTTAAAGTGAAAGAGAGCAGACACTACCAAAAAGTATTTAACTTCTAGGTTCAACATCCAGAACAAGTCCTCTACCTCCCATCTCATTATTTCATAGTAAATAAAAAGTAGGAAATGGTTTAAGAATATAATCAGTAATAGACCATAGAAAAGTACAATTTTGAGAAGGTAAGATTCTATTTGCTAACACTTTAAAAGCATATCATGGATACATGGGTTAAATATATTACCAAAATATCTGTACAGTGCTTTCATTAAAGTTTTTAACTGTGGACCATTATTCTTAAAATTCAAAGTAAAAACAAAATAAACAGGATAAACAGCCATGCAGATCACAAAATAAGATCATATCTCTTCAATGAAAAATACTGGTAATTAATCTTTGTACAATGAAAAAGCATTTTCTACACAAAATATAAGTATCTTAAAAACTGATAGAGGGACTCCCCTGGTGGCGCAGAATCTACCTGTCAATGCAAGTAGATCCCTGGTCTGCAGATTCCACATGCCACAGACCAACAAGGCCCATGCACGTAGAGCTGGTGCTCGCAACAAGAGAAGCCCTGAGAGAAGAGGCCTGTGCACCGCAACGAAGACCCAGTGCAACCACAAATAAATAATTTTTTAAACTGATTGAAATTTAGTATTTACTAACTTTTATTCTTTCAGAGAAAAGATACTAACAAATTACGATAAGGAACCAATGACAAAGAGAGCTAACTCACAGACTTTCAATATAAAGGAAAGTGACTCAAGTTCTTTATTCACCTATGTCAATTATTCTTTCATCATCTAAACTGCTTATGCATAATAAACAGCTTTTCTTGACCTAAAATATACTAAAGTATTTTATTCTTCTTAAAAAAACAACCAAGTACAGAAGTTTGGTTGTTCAATTTCTTAGTAGATATTCTAAACCAGGTTTTTTAAAATAAGAGTGCAGAGAGACTATTTGGTAAACCTCCTTTAAGGAACGGTCCTGCCACCACTCTGTAATCAACACTCATAGCACAGCAGCCTCCTGCCTGGTCTCTGTATTCTGTTCTTGCCTCTTCAGTCTTCTCCACATAGCAACAGGAGAGTGGACATTTCAAGGCAACACACTACCCTGAAGAGAGGATCCCAATGAAGGAGAAGGGGACGACAGAGGATGAGATGTTTGGATGGCATCACTGACTCAACGGACATTAGTTTGAGCAACTAATGGAGTCCGTGGGGTCGCAAAGAGCTGGACACGACATAGCAACTGAACAACAGCAATACAAGATATTAACAATGGGTAAAGAGTATAACGTGAATTCATTATACTATTTTTGTTCAAGTCTAATATTATTTCAAAATAAAGAGCTTTAAAAAAATTCTAATAGTCTCTCATCATACTTAAAATACAAAGTCCTTATCAATGTCTCAATAAAATCTAAATAGGACCCCTGCCAGTCTCCACAACTTCATCTCCCCTCACACTCCTCCAGATTCTCTCAGTAGCTGTCATACCAGTCCACATGCTGTGCTCATCAAATAAATTCACCAAGGCTGGCCCCACCCCACACCTTTGCACTTGCTCGTTACCATGTCTGGAATGCTCTTCACTTCTCATAGCTCAATCTTTCACTTCAGAGAAGCCATTGTGGAGCACTTATCTAAGATAATCTTCTCACTCACGTTACTCTCTTAATTCCTTATCCTGCTTTCTATTTCTTCCTACTACTTATCTCCAAATACAAGTACCTATTTATTCACTTTAGTTCTTTGTCATCTCACATCCCAACTTGAATTGAAATTCCACAGAGGCAAGGTTTGTTTTATTTCATGCTGTTATCTCCAAGGTCTAGAGTATTAGAACGTAGCAGATATCCTTTAAATAAATAAATAAATGATCAAGTTTCTCCACAGAAAAATCACGAAATCAATTTTTACACTGCAGTGCTAACTATAAATGAATGCAATATCAGTATCAATTCACGTCTCATGAGTTCATGTATCCTAATACAGAGTGGTGATTTAATCCCCTGAATAAATCTCTGTTGGGTAAAATACTTCATTATGTCCTTACAGGATAAAAAATGAGAAACATCTAAAGAGAATTACATACTCATATCAAATATACATAAATCTCCTAAGAGTACATGAAAATCCAAATTAACACAAAGATTAGTCATTTCTTAAAAAGGTTCATGGGACCTTATCAAACTTTCCTTTTATCATATACAAATAATTCTACTGGCATTCACTATTTCAGAAATGCATTTTTCTGAGCAAAAGGTAATAAGTAAATTCTAGGGAAAGTTTTCCTAACACACCTAATAAAAATGCATGATTGAGTGTTTAATATTTGTTACTAAACAATCTTCATAACTGCTTTTCAAGGTTCAATTTTTTTAAATTATGGTAAAACACAGCATGAAATATATCACTAAGGTCATATTTGATAAGTGTGTAGTTCATTTGCATCGTTGTGCAGCCATCACCCTCATCTACCTCCAGAATTTTTGTCATCTTCCCAATCAAGGCACATTCTTACCATTTTCCAGATATAGAAACAGACTAGAAAAGGGTAATACGTTAATATAGATAATCAAATTTCAAAGTTCAACATACCTCTTCAATACACTTCAAAATTCAAGTTGCCATACAATGACAAAAGGAGTATAGGAATAAGTAAAGCTAATGCTATTTTCTTCTCAGAAAATACTTCTATTTAATTGTAGTTTCATCAATCTCACAGATTGAACTTCTAAGAGCTCTAATTCAACCTGTTCATTTTATACATTAAAGCAACATTTTTCAAGTATATATTGGCATCTGTTCAATTCTGAAAAGCAGAGTTTTGTTTTTTAAACAACCGAAACACCAAAAAACTTAAAGGTTGTATCCATGCCTCTTTGCAATAGAACTTTCCTGTTCCTCTCATCATGAGTCTATTTTCCCACCCTTACCATCTCAGGGAGCCTTGAGACTTGCTTTGACGAATGGAAAACAAGGAAAATGATACTCTTATAACTTACAAAGCCTTATAGCTTCATATTTTGTTCTTTTTTAGGACACTGTCCTGAAGTGTCATGAGCAAGCTTGAAATATCGTATCCCACCGAAAGACAGGTTCAACATGCTGCTATCCCAACAGGCCCCATGCCTCAGCCACCCACCAGATGAATTCAGCTGTGACCTAAGACTGGTGAGACCTGCAGAGGAACTGCCTGACCAACCTCAGAATAAGAAATAAGTTGTTGCTGTTTTAAGTCTATTAAGATTTCAGGTGGTCTGTTACATAGCACTAGGTAGGAAAACAAGACTAATATAAAGTTTAATAAAAGAAATTAAAATAGTCTTTATTTCACTACCTGAGCACGATAACTTGCACCAGGAAAAATCTTGGAAATCTAAGATTTCTGGTTACAAGATGGTTGAAATAACGCAAACTGATGAAACTAATTTTAAGTATTAGAAAAGCACTAATTATATACCCCAGTATAGTGTGGTCAGTCAGGTCTAACATCTTTATAAAAGATATCACACTGTGTTAAGGACAATACAATTCACCTCAATTCAGTTCAGTTTCTCCGTCGTACCCGACTCTTTGCAACCCCATGAACCACAGCACCCCAGGCCTCCCTGTCCATCACCAACTCCTGGAATTTACCCAAACTCATGTCTATTGAGTCGGTGATGCCATCCAACCATCTCATCCTCTGTCGTCCCCTTCTCCTCCTGCCTTCAATCTTTTGCAACATCAGGGTCTTTTCAAATGAGTCAGTTCTTCACATTAGGTGGCCAAAGTATTGGAGTTTCAGCCTCAGCATCAGTCCTTCCAGTGAACAGCCAGGACTGATCTCCTTTAGGATGGACTGGTTGGATCTCCTTGCAGTCTAAGGGACTCTCAAGAGTCTTCACCCAGTTCAAAAGCATCAATTCTTCTGCGCTCAGCCCTCTTTATAGTCCAACTCTCACATCCATACATGGCCACTGGAAAAAAACACAGCCTTGACTAGACGGACCTTTGATGACAAGATAATGTCTCTGCTTTTGAATATGCTGTCTAGGTTGGTCATAACTTTCCTTCCAAGGAGTAACCGTCTTTTAATTTCATGGCTGCAATCACCATCTGCAGTGATTTTGGAGCCCAGAAAAATAAAGTCTGACACTGTTTCCACTGTTTCCCCATCTAACTGCCACGAAGTGATGGGACCAGATGCCATGATCTTCGTTTTCTGAATGTTGAGCTTTAAGCCAACTTTTTCACACTCCTCTTTCATGTTCATCAAGAGGCCCTTTAGTTCTTCTTCACTTTCTGCCATAATGGTGGTGTCATCTGCATATCTGAGGTTTTGATATTTCTCCCGGCAATCTTGATTCCAGCTTGTGCTTCATCCAGGCCAGCATGTCTCATGATGTACTCTGCACAGAAGTTAAATAAGCAGGGTGACAATATACAGCCTCAATGGATGTACTCCTTTTCCTATTTGGAACCAGTCTGTTGGTCCATGTCCAGTTCTAACTGTTGCTTCCTGACCTGCATACAGGTTTCTCAAGAGGCAGATCAGGTGGTCTGGTATTCCCATGTCTTTCAGAATTTTCCACAATTTATAGTGATCCACACAAAGGTTTTGGCATAGTCAATAAAGGAGAAATAGATATTTTTCTGGAACTCTCTTGCTTTTTCCATGATCCAGTGGATGTTGGCAATTTGATCTCTGGTTCCTCTGCCTTTTCTAAAACAAGCTCAAACATCTGGAAGTTCACGGTTCACGTACTGCTGAAGCTTGGCTTGGAAAATTTTGAGGATTACTTCACTAGCATGTGAGATGAGTGCAACTGTACGGTAGTTTGAGCATTCTTTGGCATTTCATTTCTTTGGGACTGGAATGAAAACTGACCTTTTCCAGTCCTGTGGCCACTGCTGAGTTTTCCAAATTTGCTGGCATATTGAGTGTAGCACTTTCATAGCATCATCTTTTAGGATTTGAAATAGCTCAACTGGAATTCCATCACCTCCACTAGCTTTGTTCATAGTGATGCTTCCTAAGGCCCACTTGACTTCACATTCCAGGATGTCTGGCTCTAGCTGAGTGATCACACCATCATGATTATCTGGGTTGTGAAGATCTTTTTTGTATAGTTCTTTTGTGTATTCTTGCCACCTCTTCTTAATTCTTCTGCTTCTATTAGGTCTATACCATTTCTGTCCTTTATTGAGCCCATCTTTGCATGAAATGTTCCCTTGGTACCTCTAATTTTCTTGAAGAGATTTCTAGTCTTTCCTATTCTAAAGGCACCATTTTCCATTATGAATGAAAATGTAAATGAAGCTAATCCCTTTACACTCAATTTTAATAAGTCTTTAAAAGTTTTTCAAATATGTGATTAGCTTGTTTTCATAACCTAGGTATAGAGAAATAAGTTAGGCTTTTCTTACTCGTTAGACGTCATAATTGTAACGGATAATTATACTGCACTTTTATGTCAAGACAGCCTCATGTGCTGTTGACATATGCAAGGCAGCATGACCACATTACAGAGTCCTCGCCAGCCATACTTTTCACCTTTTAAAGTTTTTATTTCTTTTCCTATCAATTATCATTTACTCCTGATGAAAGTACCTTCTAACATCAATGCTTTGGAAAATATATTTTTCACAACTTTACCTAGGTAAACTCAACAAGCTTGGGCACAGGGAGAACCGAAAAGCTTATTTCTGAATAAACTTCACTTTTTATAAACTACTATTTCTGGTTACTCAAAATAATTTTTTTTTACAGGTTTACTGAGGTATAATTTATATATCATAAATTCATCTACCAATTAAATAACTGAAAATTAAATAATTGTAGTAAATTCATAAAGAGTTGTACAACCACCAACCCTACCCAGTTTTAGAACATTTACATTATCCCAAAAAATTCTCTTGTGCCCATTTTCAGTTAATACCATTCTCGCCTCCAGTCCTAATACTGATCTGCTTTCTGCCTCAATAAACTTGCTTTTTCCAGACACACCCTATAAAATGAAATCATATATAAACTTTTTACAACCAGCTTCTTTCATTTAGCCTAATGTTTCTGCAGTTCATCCATGCTATAACATGTGTTGGTAGCTTGTTCCTTTTAATTGCTAAATAGTGATCCATTAAATGCATATACCAATTTAGTTTATTCATCAATTGTTGGGCATTTGAATTACTTTCATTTTTAAGCTATTTTGAACAATGAATGCCGCTATAAACATAGCCATGTGTGGACATGTAAAGTACTTTCATTTTTCTTGACAGATTCCTAGAAGTGGTATTGCTTCCTTCTGAGTTCTCAAGTGCAACTCAGAGAGGCATGTGATAAGAAAAGTAACCTCTAGATAAGAGTCAAGTTGCTGCAATTATATACTATGTATTTATTCAGCAAATACCCCAACCTGATACTGTATTGTCAGACACTGTTGGAGGAGCTGGGGATAAAACTATGAATAAAATGCTGACCCTGGCCCTAAATGAACATACAATCTAGTGAGGAATATTTATGTAGGTTTACAGGTAACTCTTCCTTTTTTTAAGGTATATACAGTTTTAAAATCTGGTTATACCACAACTAACTTACAGGTGCAAGGTTCAAAGCTGGTGAAAATTTGTGATGATTAATTCCCACTTTCCCTTCAAGACAGAGACTCTCATCAACTTGTAATAACGTAAAAGAAGTTTAAAGGAAAAAACAACCCATACACAAAATGCTATGAGAAAGACTACAACAAGAAAGGTCAGAGCTTCAAAGGGTAGTAAAGATGATGAGCAAGATGGAGAAAATTAAAGAGGGCCTTACCCTCAAGGATTATTTTTGTTACTTGATTACATGATGACGGAGAGTGGAGGCTCATATTAGACTGCCTCAATCAGGAGGCCTGTAAAGAGGAATAAAGTTGATGCTTAAGCTGCCTTGCATTCTTTCTGACCTTCCTGGACATCTGATGTTCTTGGGAGATTTTGGAGTTAGCGTGAAGTGGTGTCAATGAGAGAATAATTCCCACTTGATACCTGATCTTTTAATACCCACTTTCTAATACCACCCTAATACCCACTTAATACCCTGAAAGTGAAAGTCACTCAGTGGTGTCTGACTCTTTGTGACCCCGTGGACTATACAGTCCATGGAATTCTCTAGGCCAGAATACTGGAGTGGATAGCCTTTCTCTTCTCCAGGGGATCTTCCCAACCCAGGGATTGAACCAGGTCTCGCACATTGCAGGAAGATGTTTTACCAACTGAGCCACAAGGAAAGCCCAGGCAGGGTAGGGTACCCTACCTTCATCAATTCTTTGAACTCAGAGGGAGCTCCTACCCACACACTCTACTACTCTTTCTTGAAAACATACCATCTCATGTTCAGTCTCCCCTTTTATCCATCTTAAGATCAACCGGCCCATCATTATATTACTCCCTTGTAACTCTCTGCCTCTGTCATACTTGCCAGATAAAACCCACAATAGGAGAAAGCCTATACCTATGCTCTGACTCCATCTCAACCTGAATTCACTATCACCAACCCTAAATGAGTTGCAACATTATGCCATTTTCACCATTAATTCCCTCTCCCAACTCTCCTCAGTGATTATGCGACTCCTCCTCTCTCTCAATAATGCCTCTTCATCTTGATTCTTAGGTTAATGCTTGCCTAGATGGCAATCCACTCCAGTACTCTTGCCTGGAAAATCCCATGGATGGAGGAGTCTGGTTGGCTGCAGTCCATGGGGTCGCTAAGAATTGGATACGACTAAGTGTCTTCACTTTCACTTTTCACTTTCATGCACTGGAGAAGGAAATGGCAATCCACTCCAGTATTCTTGCCTGGAGAATCCCAGGGAAGGGGGAGCCTGGTGGGCTGCCATCTACGGGGTCGCACAGAGTTGGACACAACTAAAGCAACTCAGCAGCAGCAGCAAGCCGGACCTTATATATATAGCTGGCTACTCAACATCTCCATTCAGACTTCTAGTAGGTCTCTCAAACTTAACATATCTAATTTTGAGCTACTGAGTACTATCCCTTCTATAATCGAACCCTACATAATCTTATTTCATCATCCCAGTAAATCCTGATATTTCCTAATCGAAAAACTTTAGGTCTTAAATTTCTCACTGTTTTATATACCCCATACCAAATCCATCAGCAAATACTGTAGGCTCTGTCTTCAAAACATCCAGAATATGAACATTTCTCACCTTTACCACCCTAGGCCATGCCACACTCAGCTCTTTCAATGACTACAAATTGCCTAATCAGCTTCTCTGTTTCTACCTCTGTTTTTTCTCCAGACTATTTCTCAATCCAGCAACCACAGTGACCATAGGTATATCACTTCATTCCTCTATTACTCTTCTACAATAATATCTCAACTCAAGAGTAACTAACCAAAGTCCTTACTATGTTTGAGAAAGCCCTTTATGATCTGCCTACCCCTTCAACCATCGTCTTTATCTCCTACCACCATCTCCCAGCTCCTTCCCCAGGGGGCACTCTGGCTTACCTCCCGTTCCCTGAACAAGCCAGGTATGCTTCCACCAGAGCTTCTGCCAGTGCTGCTCGCTAAACACAGAAGGCTCCTCCCCCAGCTCACCTCACATCCTCCTAACTTTAAATCTCCGCCCTGCTGTCTCCTCAGTAAGGCCTTTCTCAGGTCAAGTCAATTAGCATATCCCCATTATCACTCTGGAGAACACAATGGCACCCCACTCCAGTACTCTTGCCTGGAAGATCCCATGGACGGAGGAGCCTGGTTACAGTCCATGGGGTCGCTAAGAGTTGGACACAACTGAGCGACTTCACTTTGACTTTTCACTTTCATGCACTGGAGAAGGAAATGGCAACCCACTCCAGTATTCTTGCCTAGAGAATCCCAGGGACGGGGGAGCCTGGTGAGTTGCCAGCTATGGGGTCGCACAGAGTCAGACACGACTGAAGCGACTTAGCAGCAGCAGCAGCAGCAGCACTGTCACTCTTCGTTCTTTTTAGAACGCATCTCTACCTGGCAATATATTCCTATTCTAACCGATCTCTGTCCAGAAGAGTATAACCTACAAGACCAGTGATATGATTTATTTGCTGCTGGATTCCCTCTCCCAGAATAGGACTCAGCTAATAGAAGGCACCCAGTAAATGTTTTAAATAAATAAAACTATGGGAACACATACAAGCGGTACTTAACCTAATTAGAAAGGGTTAGAAAAAGCTTCTCCGAAATGGTGACATTTAAGGATAGACCTGAAAGACAAGTAGAATTAGCCTAGTCAAAGAATATGGTAGAGAAAGATTTTTCTAGATAATAAAAATAACAAAAGGCTAGAGGCAAGAGAAAGAATGACCATTTGTGCCATCAAAGTGTACAAATACCTCTCCCCAAATAAAATACTGCTTTAAAAATAGTCTATTCCCCCAATGAGGAAAATGAGGGCTAACACAGTATACTATCCCATATATTCCTGGCCAAAGACCACTAGGGTATGTATTTAAAACAGTATTAGCCAAGATGAGTGCTAAGAAGAACAAAAGTAAAACAAATATTTTGCAACATCTGTTATTTATTTCCTTATAGTTCCTTTTGCTATCTTTGATTTTAGAGCTTGGCAAATAATTTGATTTGACAAAAGGTAAAACTGGACTGGCCGTGAAAAACAATAATCAGATACCATGTCAAAGGTACTCAAAGGATACCAGGTTAAAAGTGGCCAAAGGCCCCTTCAAAGAAATGACTCAAGAAAACAAAACTAAAGATCAACAATACCACTAGGTTTGGTAACATACTTTGCTGTTTGAAGGAAATCATAATCATCATTGCAGTCAAAGGGATTAGCTAACAACATCTGGAAGATGGCTGAAAAACTGACAAGATATAACTTTAGGAAATTTTAAGGAAATGAATAAATAATTGCAAATGGCAGGAATGCATCTCCTTGGGGACTATGCTATGAAACCCCAAGACAAGGCTCACTGGCCCTTTTATCTGCCGAATAACTGACAGCATCCTTATTATTGTAGTTTAGTATAATTAGAACATACAATGCACAAGACACAAAATAAGGTGATTTTAAAACATATGTGTTTTTGGATCACAAGAACCACCCTTGGGAATATGACAAAAGCTGAAAAATACACTGACACATCAACTCTGTACACAATTTCAGGGGATTCCCAAACTCTATCAAATTCAGTGTGAAAGTTCAATCAGTCAGTCAGCTCAGTTGCTCAGTCGTCTCTGACTCTTTGCGACCCCATGGACTGCAGCACGCCAGGCTTCCCAGTCCATCACCAACTCCCCAGAGCTTGCTCAAACTCATGTCCATCGAGTCAGTAATGCCATTCAACCATCTCATCCTCTGTCGTCCCCTTCTCCTCCCACCTTCAATCTTTCCCAGATTCAGGGTCTTTTTCAAGAGTCAGTTCTTCGCATCAGGTGGCCAAAATACTTGGAATTTCAGCTTCAACATCAGTCCTTCCAATGAATATTCAGGACTGACTGCCTTTAGGACTGACTGGTTGGATCTCCTTGCAGTCCAAGAGACTCTCAAGAGCCTTCTCCCACACCACAGTTCAAAACCATCAATTCCTTGGCGCTCAGCTTTCTTTATAGTCCATCTCTCACATCCACACATGACTACTGGAAAAACCATAGCTCTGACTAGACAGACCTTTGTCAGCAAAGTAATGTCTCTGCTTTTTAATACACTGTCTAGGTTGGTCATAGCTTTTCTTCCAAGGAGCAAGCATCTTTTAATTTCGTGGCAGCAGTCACCATCTGCAGTGATTTTGGAGCCCCGCAAAAATAACGTCTCTCACTGTTTTGTTTCCCTATCTACTTGCCATGAAGTGATGGGACCGGGTTCCATGATCTTCATTTTCTGAATGTTGAGTTTTAAGCCAGCTTTTTCACTCTCCTCTTTCACTTTCATCAAGAGGTTCTTTAGTTCTTCTTCACTTTCTGCCATAAGGGTAATGTCATCTGCATATCTGAGGTTGTTGATATTTCTCCCCACAACCTTGATTGCAGCTTGTGCTTCATCCAGCCCAGCATTTCTCATGATGTACTCTGCATATAAGTTAAATAAGCAGGGTGACAATATACAGCCTTGACGTACTCCTTTCCCAATTTGGAACCAGTCTGTCATTCCACGTCCGGTTCTAACTGTTGCTTCTTGACCTGCACACAGATTTCTCAGGAGGCAGGTAAGGTGGTTTGGTATTCCCATCTCTTGAAGACTTTTCCGAAGTTTGTTGTGATCTACACAGTCAAAGGCTCTGTGAGAACCAATACACTTGGGATAATAAAGAGAAATATATCCCGGGATGAAAGCTATGCAGCAGGCTTATGAAAATTGTCCAGAGGAAAGTTGGAAGGCAGAGGGTTATAGGAGAGTGGGCTCCAGAAAAAAAGGAAAGCTTATAGAAAGGTGGCATGAATTTTAGACTGGATAAATTTTAATATTCTATAAAGAAAACTAATTCAGGAAAGTAATAATATTTATTTATGGAACAAATTTAACTGTGAAATAGTTCTGGAAGACAGAATCCATTTCATTTTGATAATAAATATATATATAAATACATGTCATATAAACATATTATATTATTTGGACTTCTAAGAAAGTCCAAAGTGTGATAATGGAGTGAAGCAACGCAAATCAAACATTCAGGTCTTTGCCAATTATTTTAACTTTTAGAATCAGCATATAATTTAATCTCAGAACACTATATGATTACAGGACCAAAGGACAGCATTAACAATTCTGGAAACATGAAAGTAAAAATGACCAAGGTTGATGTTATAAATATAGAGAAATACACTATTTAAAGTTTAAAAAGGAAGTAACCAACAAAATAAAAATATTAACCAAAAAAAAAAAAAAAAAAAACATCAAACATCAGGAAGAGGGGAGAGGATAGAGGAGGGGAGGAAACAATGAGCTAAACCCTCATATTTTATAGCAAAGAATTAACAGATGCTATCTAAAGTTGGCAAATAAATATATAAAAGAATGAGCATATTTCTTATAGTTCTGGAGGTAACCTCCAGATATACTAAAAATATAGGTTCCCCTGAGAAATATGAGCAGGATAGGAAAGACTGGAATAGGATTACATACCCTCACATTTCATCCTAAATTCTTCTAGACTATTTAATTATGATATATTCATGTTAGCGTGGTAAAAATTAAAAGAAAAAAAAAAAGCCAGTTTAGGTAGGTCTTTAGTGCTGATGCAATTCCTGCCAGCACTTGACCTATTTCAAATAGTTTTTAAATATATCAAAGCAAGGTTTACTTGTTTTTTCTATTGAGGGGTTCACTCTTTTATTAATTTTCTTTCTTATTTAAGCTAGAAATTACATGTGGAAGAGATATTAATTGAACGTTGATCACACTTTTAAAAAAGAATATAGACACAAGTTAGTTCTCACTGTATTAAAATTTCTTGAATTTTAGTCAAAATCAAGCATTTCTTTTAAGTTTCCATGAGGATACACACATACTTCTTTAAAAAAGTATACATCATCAAAACTGTTACATTACTTTTACTGTAAGATGATTCCTTCTATAATCAAAGTATTATTTGCTAGCCTACTACATCCAAGTCGACAGAGATTGAAAGATAGGTGCACGGAAAACAGGAGTGAGGTTTCACAAATAAAGAGATTACTTTTGTTTTGCTTCCCCTAGTGGAGGCTGGAAGAAAGGAAGGAGGGGAGTAACAGGAGGGACTGGGAGGCGTGAAAAGCCTTGATGGGATCATTACAGCACTTCACTTGTCAGAGCAGGATTCACAGATCTGAAAGGATACATTCAGAAGACATTAAAAGACAGTATTAAAAGTGACAAACCCTCAACGACCAGTGTAACATTTTATAAAAGTTAGAGGGGTTTCTGAAGGTTCTAGGTTTAGGTAACCAAGTGAATTGTAATGATTCAAAACAAAGAATACAGAAAAGACACAGAATGCAGGATAACCATGTGTTCAACACTGGACACAAAGTGTGATGTTCAGGTTGTGAAGCTGTCCAAAGTGTAACTATACACAGTATATTACTAGATAGTATAGTATCTAGCGTATTATTTAGTTGATGATATACTATTTAGATGAAGCCATGGAAGTAAAATGTTTTCTTACATACATATATTGCAGGAAGTGAAAAAAAAGGTCATTGAGAAATATCTACATGAAAACAGCTGGTAGAAAAAAAAGTGAAGCAGACCTAAAAGTTAGAGACGTAATATAAATAAAAGCTTCCATTTTTCAAAAGCAATGTGTTACACAAGTCTGCTGAGTGGTAAAACCAAAACTCAAATTTTGGTTTGTTGTCCATCCCTTTAACCAATATAGTATCACCATGATGGCAGCCATGACAAGACAAGTAATGCCCATTTTAGAGACTAACTAGGAATAAGCAAGTTTCCTTACCCTTTCCTTCTAACTCCGGACTAAACCACAGTGCATGTGTCAAGAGCCTCCCCATACCCCCAAAACACATTTATGCTTTTAAGAAGCTGGGGCTTCACTAAAAAGTACAATTATTTTTATAGCTAATAATATAAAGTGTTTTAAAGTGCTGGTAAATTTGGATCTTGACATAGTTATAGACAATATTTGAATAAATGAAAGCTAGCTAAGTTAAAGCTTATCAATCAGGTTCATTTACTCATCGTTATTTACTGTCTCTCATGAGTCAAGCACTAGGGATAAAATGGTGTCTAAAAACAGGCTTTAACGCTGTGCCTCTGAACAAACTGTGATGAAATTATGACACTTTTAGAGTTGCTCTGTCTTGTCTTGAGTGACTTTGTAAGCTACTTAATTAAAAATGTTTGTTACATATAATAGCATCTTGTAATACTGTGCTCCAAGAAAGAGGAAATAAACAATAAGTATAACACAAATATTCCTCTAAGTTTGAAAGCTTAACTTCAAATTATTTCAATAATGGCCTATACCTAAGTCCAGAATCCCTGTATTATTGTACCACCCCACTCACTAATAATGTCTTCATTCTTAGGGAGTTAAGACCTCACTGAACATACATAAGACAGTAATTTATATCATTTTCTCCTGAATTTGGGAATCAAATCCAAAGTTTTATACTAAATGTACAATAAATAAGAAAATTCCTTAATGATACTTTTGAGCCAGATATTTTTACAGTTTTAAACTAGCTTTTAGATGTAAATACAGCATAGGAAAAAAGGGGGGAATTGTTTTTAGAAGTTTAGGAAAAAAATTTCTTAAAAGTTTTAATATACACCTGAACATTAGCTTTAAGAATTTCTTGGGCAAAACAACTTTTACCTATTGATAAAATAAGGAGTTTCTACTCTTTTCTTCATCCAGGGAAATAACAGATTTCCCTCTATATGTTCATAAGAAATCTATGAGAAACAAACCATAAATCCATTTGACAGTTATACTTTCAAAATAATGGAAGATATGATATAGACAAATAACCTCTCAGCTCAGAAATGTTTTCCTTATCTAAATTAAATAAGAAAATCTATAAAGCCTATTAAAATATATAGCCAGGGGCTTCCCTGGTGGTCAAGTGGTTATGAATCTGCCTGCCAATGAAGGGCACATGGGTTTGATCCCTGGTCCGGGAAGATTCCACATGCGAAGGAGCAAGTAAGCCCATGCGTTCCAACTACTGAGTCCACTTGCCCTAGAACCCATGCACCACAACAGAAGAAATCACCAGGTGAGAGGCCCGCCTGCTGCAGCTAGAGAGTGGCCTCTGCTCGCAGCAACCACAGAAAGCTCACTCACAGTAGCCAAGGCCTGGCTCAGCCAAAAATAAATAAATAAATCTTAATTAAACACACACACACACACACACACTGTTCAGTCGTAAGTCGTGTCTGACTCTTTGTGACCCCATGGGCCCTCCAGGATCCTCTGTCCATGAGGTTCTCCAGGCAAGAATACTGGAGTGGGTTGCCATGTCCTTCTCCACACATATATATTTTATATATATAGCCCGGCATATATTAGACACTCAATTAAGTAGCTGCTATAATAAAACTGGCTTTTATTTATATGAATTTTATTTAATTGACTGCTTTGAAGCATATAGGGCATTTAATTCAACACCACGATCCAGGAAAAAAAATCACATTCCTTGGTATGGACTCTCCCTACGTCCAAAATTGGGGGTGGGATAGAATTTGTAAATTTACAACTGGTCACAACTACACAAGACAGTAAAAGTGACTCAACAGATTCAACATCATCACTACTGAAGCCATGTTAGGAACCAATCCTATTAGTTGGCACTGCCCTCCTTCACTGTATACGAGATATCTGTGTGCTCTCAGTTTCTACTGGATTTAAAAGTATGGGAGCTGGCACAAGAGCAGATACCTGAGAAACAATAAAAAAAAAATCAACAATTTTTCGCTGCAAAATAAGACTGGCTTTTTTGTAAGGATCATTTTAGAAACTTGAAAGCAAAAACTTTGCTGAATTTTCTACTGAAACAATCTTTCTGTGACTGCCTTTTCTGAAATTGAGGACAAGTGGTGCTTGTGTAACATGCATGAAAACAGAAATACTGCTCATCAGTAATTCTCCTTGATCCCTGAGATAATACAAGCATGTTCTATAGCACATATCTCTACAATGGCCCAAAGACCAGGAATAAGAAGAGAAAAAAGGCAACTGTGATGTCAATACCATTTCTTCAGTGTATTTAGCCAGAAATCGGTAAGCTCCGATCATCCCAGACACTACTGTCATTCCCTGTCCTTATACTTCTATTAACCACTTCTCTAGAATTAAAAAATTACAAGATGAAACCCCTCATTTCCTAACCCAAACTCACTAGGAACTTAAGAGGATTTTAGCTCTTAAAACTAAGATCACCAAACTTCACAAACAGTACACACAGTACTTCAGCGTGTAAAAAACAGCAGAAGGGCATTACACAGAATAGCTGTAAAGGCCGTAGGACAAAATTCAGACTTTGCAAACAACACAACCAGAGTACCTTCTACAGGTAGAGATAACATTTAACAATGGTGTATAATTGATATTATAGGTTAAACATAGAATTATCACATGACCCAGCAATTCTACTCCTAGGTATATATTTCCAAGAGAAATAAAAAACATATGTCCATATAACTTTTACACAAGCATTCATAGTAGTAGTATCCGTAATAGCCCAAAGAGCACAAACAACTCAAGCATCCATCAATTGATGAATGGATAAATAAAAGGTGATATATCCACACAGTGGAGTATTTTTTGGCAATAAAAAGAAGTACTGATATATGCTACAACCTGAATAAACCTTGAAAACATTATACTAAGTGAAAGAAGCCAGTCAAAAAAGACACATTATTTATTTTATCTATATAAAATCTACAGGACAGGCAAGCATACAGAAGGAGATTCATGTTTGCCCAGAGTTGGGGTGGTGGGGATACTGGCAGGAGTGACTGCTAATGGGTCTTGGGTTTCTTGTGGGGATGACAAAGATGATCTAAAATTGACTGTGGCACTGGGACACACAACTCTGTGGGTGAACTAAAAACCACTGAATTGTACATTTTAAACAGGTGAACTGTATGCTATGTGAATCATATCTGACTAGTTATTTTAAAAATCAATTTTGTGCTACAAAAGTTGAAAAATAAACTATTAAAAAACAAACAACAATAACAAAAACCTAGTATTATTGTAAACAGCATGCCCAGCAAATCAAGAACAAAGATTATCAACTTATTCAACAAAAAATTTTACTGATATGAAATATGTTTAATCAGATCTTGCTAATTTTCTAATAAAAGGTCTTGTATCAAGGAACTATGCTTATTCTCATACAGAAATTTTCACACACATATAAATTAAACTGAAAAGATTCTCTGAAGAGCTCATATCACAGATTTCATAAGCCATGAGAAAGAGAAGCATAAAATTAAATGTAAAACAGATTTCATTATAAAATCTTTTAGAGTGAATATATAACCTCTCAGATGAGTTAGCGAACTAATATCAACAATTGAAGAAAGAGTTTTCCACACAATAATAGTGTTCTGAAGACATGTTCATTGTCAGTTATTCATATCTAATCAGGAACTAACTGTGATATCTTAATATACCAATGATAAAACAAAATCTTCTGTGAAACGAAAAGAAAGACTTCTATTAACCTATATTCACAAAAACAGAAAACTTTTAAAATAAAACTTTAAAAAATTATTTAAAAAGCACTTCAGACTTATTTTGTTAGTTCTGACTGGTATTTTTCCTTCACATTAGAATATTTTTAAGTGAAAGCTGAATAACAGGCTAAATACAAATCTTCAATGAACATACACATGATCTGAAGAAACCACAAGATGACAAAATATCTTTTAAGCAGAGCTTCTCAAAAGTAGGGAGATTGTATGTAAGAGGAAATTTCTAGACTAAGTTTGTACATTAAGAAAAAGAGAAAAGAATTATAAGGCCACCAGAGAAAAAAGGAAAAAGAGAAGACACGCAGAAAGAGTCCAAGTCAACAAAATTTAAATGAAAAGACCACAGTAAGGTGAAAAATAACCCTAATTTCCTAAAGTGAGTTATTCACAGCAGTTGTTATAAAGAATTACCAAAAGATATGTGAAGGAATTGGCAAGACTCTAAATGTTACCATCTTTCAATATAATACTATGAAAAACTTTACCGTCTGAGGAAATGTAATATGGAATAATAAAGATCCTAACACCATCAACTTGTTATCTTATTTAATGTAACAAGTTTTTCTCAATTATAAAAAGAAATACATTTTAAAGTTAAACAGCTAATTATGAAAAACAATACAAGCTCTATGAAGACATTTTCTAACTTCAAGACAAAGTTAAACCTATGACTGTAAGAAAAAAGTCCCTAACTGGTCATGCAAATACTAATATTTGAAAATATATACATATCTATTACCTTACTCTTTGTTGCAACTTGAAAGGGAATAAGTATATATAAGAAATTAAGATCCTATTTTTCTATAATAAAATGGCAATGTAGCTCAATTGTTTTTTCCACCAATTTCTGAGATAAGAATATTATCTCTAAAAGCCTTTAATGTATATAGTTTATATATTCAGAATACAAAGAATTAGATAAATAAGAGCTACTTCAAGTACTGACCATTACTTCCACTACAGATGGCTAAAATCAAGTAATATATAAATTTAAATGACTTACATTGTTGTTGCGAGTTTCTACAGCAGGGAATTTTCTGACTATGAATTTCACAGCAGATTCCAGGTTTTTGTCAATAAGGTAGGATGGTTTTGCCTTGGGGTCTCCACAAGCCTATAAAACAACAGTAATAAAAAAAAAGTGAAATGCATCGTTTTTCTAAAACCAAAAAATAATAGCAAATCTGTAATCAGAAATTAGAGAGATACTTGTTTTTGGTGAGCAGGTGATAAAATGAATAGGCAAAGTGCAGGGATTGTCACAGCTGAAATATGCAATGGGAGACAGTACAGAGATGTTCTTCTACTGAAAAAAAATGCATGGAAAGTTTCAAAGCAGTTAGCGCAGAACAGCAGTGAAGGAAAAAGCTCAAACCTAAAAAAAAAAAAGAAAAGAAAAAGAAAAAAAAATTCTTGGTTTGAGGTAGGATTGTATTCATCTGAAGCTAATAAAGTATGACAAAATTAAATATTCAATAAGAGTACTAGAAATGTTTCTATGTGTTATATAATAAAAGCTTATGTTTAAATGTCTTTTCCAAAATGTTCTCCTCATTCAATCTAAACATTTTAAATACAAGAGCCCTAGTTCAAAAGAACTGGAAGGCGCTAAAACTGGCCTTATAGTATTAACTTGTGTTGCCGAAAATCTGAGTTACAACATTGTTTTCCATCATACCAGCAGCACTTCAAACAATGAAATCTACATCTATTCTATATCTCATAAGCACAGAACAAATGGAAATGTTTACATTTTGACCACATCAGCAGTACAGCCTTCTCTGTATTAAACTGTAAAGCATTGTACAAATGTAAGGCATTTTTATTAGAAAGAACTTTTTATCTGAACTATTAGCAATACAGAATAATCTTCAATACTGTTCAGTTTCATTCTGTGACATTATTAACTGCTTCCTAGTGAATTACTAAAATGGTAACATTTCTACTTAACTTCATTGTATTTTAAAGAGGGTATGTCCTTTGAAAAGTTATCTATTATGTGTGAGGAAATACAATACTGTAATTTAATGATTTTTCACTGTTTACTATAGCTATGTTGTGGATTGCAGAAAGAGAAGTTATGAAACATGAAACTGATCTGAAAGCGGGCAAGCGGGCAAAGGGAAGGTGAAAAGCTTTGCAAACCTTCCAAACTTGTCCTTGCTGGGGAAGCATTGTAATAAAAAGAGAGAAAATTACTTGTAAACAATGACTGTCAAACTCTGACATACGTTTCAGTAGAGAACTTATGCACTGCAGACTATGAATAACAAAACAAGATGGAAACTATATGGTGCTACAATTTTAAAGGTATTCTAAGCAGCAAGTTTTAGTACACAGTAAGTTTATAGAGTTTATATTATTCATATATATTTAAATACTACTGTGAGGTGTACAACCATGTCAGTTTCTTGGTGCTCTTTCTAAATAACTTAAAAATAATACTAGAAGGAAAAATAAAGACTACATGCAAGTATAAAAACAGGAGCAAAACCATCAGTGAAATTTTACATACCTTAAAAAGAAACGGTAGCCAAGAATAAAAATAAGTCGTTATTGGATGACTTCTGCACTTTAGCTCAAATTCCAACTGTTTTTCAAATATCAACTAACTCCTTACCAAGCCCAAGTATAAAAATCAATGCAAAAATTCCTATATTTTCCAAAAGGAAATAGGAATGGAGTAAGAATTATCTTAATTCTCAAACATAATTAGATAAAACAAAACTAACTATAAGAAATTTAGGACTTCATAATCTTTAACCAGACTGACACAAAGCTATTGTATAAATTTCATTTCAATATCATAAATACTAATATATCTGACTTTTCCTCAGAGTCAGCTTTTTAAACTAGCTTAAAATACTATTTCTCATAAATTAATCTTCCAATTAACCCACATCCCCCAAAATATTATATATAGGAATAACTGAGAGCCACATAACTAAGAATTTGTACCAATGGAAATAGCTACATATTAGCAATTCCTTGTATCAATGATAAAATGAAAACCAAGTTTCAAGAACATGCCTGAGGTAGTACAGAATACTAAAGTGATTCCAAATTCTTTTTAAATATTATGTATCATCTTTCATACTCTAATTATTTTAAAATTCAGTTATTCGTTCTAACAATATAAGTGAAATAACTAATAAAATATAATAGACTACCATACCCATTCCCAGAGATCACGAATTTTATTGTGTAAGAATTTAATCAAGTAACTAATAAGATATATCTGTATATAAACAGCTCTTCCTTACTGCCCAGAAAATAAAAAGAATGGAATTTCATTTCAGTGGAAAAATAAGTGGTTATATGGTCTTTCCTTGGAATTAATTTAACCTTTTCCCACACTCCTCACTGAGCCATATTTAAACAAACTACGCTGGGAGACAGTATGCCATAAAGATGAAGAACACAGACCCCGGAAGAGAAGACTAAATTTCAGTCTTCACCACTTACTATCCATGGGACGATCCATACTTGAATATATTACGACACATCTCCTAATCTCAATTTCTTCATGTGTAAATGGGGAAATCAGTATTTACCTAATAGCTACAATTATAATTACCTAAGTAAAAGTCTTATGTGAATAGTAACCACTGAATAGTCTTTATCATAGTAAACAGAATTAGAAATAATGACTAAGATTCTTTCCTCCAATCATTTATTCTTTATATACCCCAAGTCTAAACATAACCAAATTTGCTTTACTCATAGAAAACGAGTAGCCTAGTAGTTAAGAACATGAGTTATAAGATAGGCTGTCCATGTTCAAATCCTGGCTCCTAGCTATAACCATAAACGAGTAATTTTCTGTGCCTCAGTTTCTTCATCTGTTAAATAAATCATAATTGCAATCTACCCTAAAAAGTTTTTGCCCATTAGATTAGTATCTGTGGGTGCTTATGGGTGTGTGTGTGCATATGAGCAGAATTTTTAAGGGTATCTGGCATACTACATTCACTCAAAAAATGCCAATAAAAAAACAAGATTCACAGACACTATACAAGAGTACTAGGCACCATTTTATTTTTTTCTGAAATCAACCTACTCGAGATACCAATAGAGACATTTGCAAATACTCAGGCAAAAAAAAAAAGTGCAAGAAAAAAAACAAAACTTGACTAAAAGCTAGTATTTAGGTAACTACATCTTGGCAAAAAGCCATTCTTAATAATTAACTGAAGAATAATGTCCTACCATACTGAAAGAATGCAAATATCCCAATACAAATATCCCAACTAACCAGATGTCTCAGTTTATAGAGATTAAATCTTCTTCACTCTAAGATTTTCATTTTAATGACACCAACACAAAGAAATCATAAGATAATAACCTGTATTTTAAAAACACGGCCTGCAGTTGGTACACCTAAAACTCTTACCTCTTCCTCCTACAGTAACATTACACAAAACTCATCTTTCACTCTTAAAAGTATTACCCTTTGAAATAACATATTTAATAAAATGATAGGGGATTCCTTGGCAATCCAGTGGTTATAACTCTGAGCTTTTACTGCTGAAGACCCAGGTTCAATCCCTGGTTGGGGAACTAGGATCCCACAAGCCACAAGTTGCAGCCAAAAAAGAAAAAAGAAAGGAAAAAAAAAAAAAAATTGAATATACTACTATACTTAGTTATCAGTATATTTTAAACTAATATATTCCAGAAAGGCTTGCCACAAAGACTGAATCAAAAGGTTTGATATATTCAATTAAACTAGAGTACATCTAACCTGTCCATCACCCCACCCTCCAAAAAAAACAAAAGGGGAGTAAAGGACAAAATTTTGTCTAAACCCCTGAATCTCATAGCTCTACAAAAGGAGGGAAAAAAAAAAAAAGCTTTTGCATAATTGGTTAAGGGGTTGCCCAAATGGCTCAGTGGTAAAGAATCCGCCTCCCAATGCAGGAGACTCAGGTTTAGTCTTTGGGTTGGGAAAATCCCCCAAAGGAGGAAATAGGAACCCACCCCAGTATTCTTGCCTGGGAAATCACATGGAACAGAGGAGCCTGGAGAGCTACAGTCCATGGGGTCACAAAAGAGTCAGACAAACTTAGCAACTAAAACAACAACAATAACTGGCTAAAAGGGATATTTCATCAAGAAGCAAACAGGAAACTAAACTATATCTGTAATTTTAGAATTGTAAAAAGCACCACTCTAAATCCTTATTTTATCTTTACTCAGCATGATTTCATAATGCATAAATGCATAATGCATAAATATCAGAATTTAAAATTCCAGAAGATCTAAAGCAAATTTAAATATTTATACACTTAAATTTCCAGTTTTCAGAACTGAAACTTTATTTCCCATGAATATTCTAATTATCTTTAAATTTAACAAAGCTAAGACTAATCTGGCAGATAAAATTATACTAGTGTTAAAGGACGTACTTAAATGTAATAATCAATAACTATCTCTAAGTGGATCACAGCCCATACAGCCTTAGGCAAGTTGCTTCCCTGAGCCTTAGTACTTTAACCCATAAATTAAGGATACTATTATTACCTACTTAATAAGGTAGGTTGTTCAGATTTTTAAAAGACAAAATACACAAAAAGTGCTTATTCCAGGTGCCTGACACACAAATTCTTATAAGTTTTAATTATCTTCTATTTTTTTTAAATAGAACTTTTCACAACAGATGGATATCTATAATGAGTTCCTAATTATCAAAAAAGATCATGCATTTAACCAAATTAATGTTAGTGTTGTCAATTTAGTATTCCTTAGTTCATTTTTTTCACAAAACACAAATATAATGTTATTATCCAAAATAAACAACAAAGACGTTTCAGAAAACCACATATTATTTTATTCAGGCCACAAAATAAACATCTTTGATTAAAAACCTCAAAATCAGACTTAATATAGTTTTAAAGTATGACTTTTCAACAAATTTTCCTGCCAAATCTACCACTGAAATCCCTTCCAAGGTCTTTCCTTGGGTTGTCACAATACAGATTATGTACCACAGCTTAACTTTGCATGGTTAATGCTACATATTTTTCCAAGAACTTCCTTACCACGATGTTTAAAAAATAAAAATTAAAAGTATAGAAACAGTCCTCTATGCATAAGAGATTAAGCAACAATCAAGAGAAAACAAAACAGTAAGGATTATAAGAGTCAAGAGTAAAAGGAACATTTACTAGGCATCTGTTGCATGTAAAACATCTTGGTTTAGAAATTATCTCAATCTTTACTCAACAGAGAGAAAAGGAGCATCAGAAATTAAGTGACTTGCTCAGGGCTTTATGATTACTAACTTTGAGTACTCAAGTATTTCAAAACACTAAAAACAAAACAAACAAAAAAACACTAAAAACATTTACTGAAAAATATATACACCAAAAAAAATAAGTAAAAATTGTTCCATTTCCTCAGCTGCTCAAAATTTTTATTGAAGTAATCATTATTAAAGGAAAAAAAATCTGATTACTTCAATCAATTTTATTTTTTAATTTCCACTCTACCTTAAAATACATTCCTTTGCCAAAATATTATAGAACAAAATAATTTATTTTAATACAGTAACTTAATTGGAAAAAAACATGAACAAAGTCCCAGGGATCAGAATGAGAAGGCTATTTGTGAGAGTATAGGAAAGAAATCAGCCTCACCTGAATTGTATTAGGAAAGGGAAAAATACAAAATGTGATCAAGATGAAAGATGATTTTAACTTTTACTCCACAAATAAGAAATAATAAACCTGTGTTAAAACAGGTTTTGCAAAATTGAAGGTACAAGGGGACTAAAATTCTCCCTTGAGTCTTCAACAAATTGATACTAACGCCTAGAGGAAAAATGGACATCACTTAAGACCATGGATTGTAAAAGCAACTTGCCTATAACTCTTTTATTTTCTAATTTTAAAAATAATGAATTTCAGTGTGCAACTTTCCAGTAAGTATTAAAAAAAAATCTAAAAAAAAAAACAACCTATCAAGACCAAAACAAGCCTCAAATTCTAATAATACTGATTAAATTTTTCATTTTTTTTTCATGCATATCACCCACATTTTGGCCAATCAATCTGCTTGCAACTTCCCCCTTGAGATTGGGTAGGTGAAAAAAAAAGGGGGCAGGAAAAGAAAAAAAGTAACCCACTTCTATAGTTTGGATTAAAAAACTTGATAGGAAAGTAACGGAAATTACTGGAAATGCTTTAAAATTAATGTAATTTTATAAATCATCTCTTATAGAGTCAATAATAGCTGATTTAAAGGTATATAAATATTATGATTATTGTTTCCTAAGGACAAGTTCTCAGAAAGTAATAAATATTTTGACTCATTATATATTTCAAAATTCTTTATTAAAAATTTTAATAAATCAAAGTTTCTAATTACCATTCAATACTCAAAAAGATGTCTATGTTACTGTTTTCAAACATTTCTCAGCTTCTCATATACAGAAACATTTCAGTTTATATCCAACAAAGAGTAAAGGTTATATGTGGTTACACTGTTAATATTCTAAAAGAAGTTGGTCTTTAAAAGACTGCTGGGAAACATACTTCTGAAGAACAAATACTTATTTTATATTAGCAGTAAGTAGATATCAAACTATAATACCAGGCAGTAAACAGGAATAACTAAGTAATGTTCCTAAAGATGGTATAGACCTCGATTTATTAGGAAAAAGTGAACACTTAGTAATTGCCCACTATGTTTCAAGCTCCAGAAATACCCAACATCTATTCACGTCTTACTCGTGCCAGGCACTATATTAGCACTTTGTGAATTAACCCATTTAATTCTCAACTTTATAATGCTAATTAAAGAGTATTCCACATGTGGGAAAACAGGAATATCTAAGATTGCAAGAATTAGAGTCAGTAAGACTAACATGGCTTAGAAAACCAAAAAATGTAACTTGAAGTGTACGAGAAGCTGAGAGCAAATAAGCACCCTGTAGATGGTTTTGCTAGTACAGAGTCTATGTGCAGCCGAGCATTCCAGGAATTTAGTTATCCCTCAAAATCAAAATTAATCATTGCAATTATCAGAAAAAGAAATCAGAAGTATTAAAAAGTTAATTTTACTTATTTCAGTGGTTTTTCAGAACAACTTCAGGGGCTTTTGCTTATTCAGTAGATTTGGGTCATGATCCAGATGTACTTTTAAAAACCTTTTAAAATGATTATGTTATGTATTTCTGACCAAGAACCAAGGGGCTCCTCAATTTATAAATAAAGGAACTCTAACTCAGAAAGATTAAACAACTTGTCCGAAGTTAAAAAAAAAAAAAAACAAAGTACCAAGGTTTTATCCAGAATCTAGCCCTCTCAACCCACAGAATGCTACAAGTATGGGGGAAAAAAAAACAGAAGTTTAGAGTCTATATGCCAGCAAAAAGGATTAATACAGGATTTTAAAACTTTATATATTTTATATCTTTATATATTCTACTGAACAAAAGTTTGGAATCTTGAATGACTGACTATTCCTTGTCATTGCCTAGCTGAAGTTTCTATTCATACTTCAAAACCAAGCACTAAAGTCACTATCTCTTCTTCCCATCTTCCCCAGACAGGAATCTTTAACTCCATTCTCAAGACACCCACAACAACACTTAATCACTGCATTTTAGTTAATTATCTACACATCTGTCTCACCCATTACAATATGAATTTCTTGGCACTGGAGACTGTATCGTAACTTGTTTTCCCAGTGTCCAGGAAGCCTTTCAACAAATGAATGAAAACTCCCAATATTTGCTACTAACTGAAAGAACAGCTCATCATATGACTTCCAAAGTTTTATTAAAGATATAATTTTATTACTGTCAAGTATCTAAAATAATCAAGTATGCAATAAGAAGATATTTTCCAATACTTAAAACAAGATATTCCTTCAAAAACTTTAACCCGTTATATATTTCAAAATTATTAAAAATGTTAATGATTCAAATAAAAGTTACTGTCATTCAGTTCTCAAGATGTATATGCCATTTTCTGCTGTTCAATTCTCCTTATAAACTTGCAATTTAAGAGACTGTTAAGTTTAACTTATTGAAGTAAAACATTTCAGTACAATAGTATTTAAAGACATGATTTAGAAGATTCTCTGTCATATTAAGTGAGTCAAAATTAATAATTACAATACTGCAAATTCCTAATAGGATCAAAATTAAGAAGATCTTACTACATTTACTAAAATGACAACATTAAAACCCGTCAACAAAAAAACACATCTTGGGAACAGAAAAGAATAGTACTAATTTTGTAAAGTTCAAGACAGACAGAAACACACTTATTGGTTGTACTTCCTTAATGGCATTTCTTTTATTTCATGCAGGTTTTTCAATGGAAAAAAAAAGTTGCCATCTGACTTTAAAAATCCAAATGTAGAATGTATATTTGAAATCTCAAGAGACAAAGCCTCTTCAGTGAAGAGAGGCCTGTACACATCCTTACAATGAAGGAGGGTAAGCGCTGTCTCACTGTCTGAGCTCACACCTTCTTCCTGTCTTATACGTGCTCTTCCCTCAAGCAAGGGTTTCTCTTAGTTTTCAGTTTTCTTAGTGTTATTCCTATGGTTAGTCTTCTCAGTTTGTGCTTTTAATATGTCATGGGCTAATTTTAGAAATAATCACAAAGAAAAAAATCCATATAATATAAAAAGTAAATATAAAATATTTACAAGTTCCCCAAAATGTCAATAAATTGAATTTTAAATTTCCCAATTCTAAACTATTTCTCATTTCAATATACTACAAAGCTAAATAGAAGTCTTTAATAATCACTGGTGGACTGTTAATTATAACCTCAATGACTTTTCATAACAAACCCATACAAAGTTCATATAAAAGTAGTCTACAGTAAATAAGAAAATTATTTCTATAATTGCCTATTTCTTTTAGGTTAAGATTATTGTGTGTTCAAAATTATATGTGCCAGAAAAATTTCACTAATGATTATAATCTAATGACAAAAATAAATTAAGAGCCCAGACTTAGCAGTTAAGAAAGAAAGGAGTCAATCCAAACTTTCATTTTTCAGAGTAAGACTTGGACAAGTTAACCAAATTCAACCGCTTTATCTAGAGAATAAATCACAGACTTAGAGAATAAATCACAGATCTGTAGACAACTAAAAGAAAAAAAATTTTTAATTTAGGATATAATAGAGATTCAATAAATAGCCAGCATTACTTTTACTTTTATTACATGTTCTTTTTGCTAAAGAAAGACATAAAAGGGAAGCCTGGCATGCTGCAGTTCACGGAGTTGCAGTCAGACATGACTTAGCAACTGAACAACAACAAAGAGAGAAAACTATTTTTAACATATAAATGTACACCTACTGAACATGATCTGAAATTACTGTTGGAATTTACTTAACACTAACACTGCAAGTAAATTATCAAACAAGAATACAAATTAAATTTTCAATCACCCTTGCCAGTAAAGACAAAAATTTTCAATACCAATACTTTCTCATCTGAGCCTCCTCAATTTCCACATATTGCATGTAGCTAACTAAATATGTCCATCCTTTTAATTTTCTTAAAATATAAATATACAAGCAACAGATTAAGAATCCTAATTTCATTTATATGTAAACTGTACCATGCTGCTTCTTCATTTTTGGAAATAATCTATTTTAGTCATAATACAATAAAATATACATGCACATATGTTAGCATCTGTACAAAAAATTGTATATGTATACCCTTGTGGCTCAGACGGTAAAGCGTCTGCCTACAATGTGGGAGACCCGGGTTCAATCCCTGGGTCGGGAAGATCTCCTGGAGAAGGAAATGGCAACCCACTCCAGTATTCTTGCCTGGAAAATTCCATGGACAGAGAAGCCTGGTAGTCTAGAGTCCATGGGGTGGCAAAGAGTCGAACACAACTGAGCAACTTCACTTCACTTCACATACACAGCTTATTTTTTAAAAGTGGGAGATGAACAGGCAAAGAATTTCTGAAGTCATATGAGTTTTTGACAATAACAAGTATTCCTTCTGTAATCATTTAAAAAATTTATTATTTAAGTTATTTAACAATTCCACAAAGGAAACAAAAGGTGGACAATTTACCACTGCCACTTAAAAATAATAAAAATAAGCCTCTTTCCCAAGTATTTTTCAGTGATCTTTATCTCCTCAGCCTACCAACCAGTATAACAAGAAACAGAATTATTAAATCCTCATTTTTACAAGCAGCTTCCTTGAAAAGTAAGGAAGTAGGATTTGTTTACATAAATATATACGTTTTATATATATATATATATATATATATATATATATATAGAACTTAAATACAGATGATGGAGAGACAATGCTTTCTTAACATGTTTAAAGGTTTTGATACTAAAAATCTCCCTGAGGAAAAAATCTTATAGGTACTAACAGTACTTCTACAACTTGCCAGAATCCAATCTTTGAACATGCTTTCTTCTCCTGATTAACCCACACAGAAAGTAAGGCCCTTAAATGAAGAGAAATGTAACACTGAAAGGGAAGACTAAAGCTGATTCCCCTTTCTTTACCCTGATTGCATACTTCACATACATTTTTTTTTACCTCCATTAGATAAGCAGATATCAGGTAAAGACTTTCAATTTTACACTGCTATTAACTTCTTTACTCATAAAATAAATTTATCCAAAATCACGGGCAAAAGCCTGTAATAAAAATACTCCATTAAAAAGAAGTTTGCAATAGCTGGATAGGTATTTTCACCTTTCTGTCCTTTAGAATTGAGGCAGTAATTTAACAAGATGAAAAATACGAAAAGTATTAACTGAGACCTTTTTGGTATAGAATTATCAAGTTCATGTTGGTGATGGTGTAGGAAAAAATAGAAAAAAGTAAGAAGGAATAAACATACACACACACACAAAATTAAGCTCAGCTAAAAAATGTTTCCTTTTTGGAATTTTGGTCTATGTGTTTGCTAAACAGCAGTAAAATTTCAGAAAAAAACAAATGTTGCTCCCAAAAGTTACTGAGAGTCCTAAACAAATACCATCTTACATTCATAGAAGTTTTAAACTATTTTCACATTGTTATAATTTTTTATCTTCACAATCTTGTGCAGTAGACAGATCATGTATTACCATCCCTGTATTAAGAAAAACTAAACTGAGCTCAGTTAAACTGTTTAAAATGGGTCTTAACTTCTACTTTGTAAAGATAACATAATCAGAGTTGGAACAGACTTGAGTGCTCCTTTCAGTTAATTTTCCTCCATCTCACAGATGAAAAACAACGAAGCTCAAGGAAGTCAAGACACCCACCCAATATTATAAAACTCTCAGTGACATACTGAAGACTGGAAGGCAGGTCTCCTAACTTCTGGCTTGATACTCTCTACTTCACCACACTGCCCTGCCATATCACAATGAGTGATATACAAGTAGCCTAAAATGTTAAAAGTCACTATATAAGTGGGTAGTAGTATTAGCTCCAAAAAAGGGAAGACATTTTTAATTTTTAAAAAATTATGACATTATGAAATAAACAAATTTAAATGTAAACTACCTACCACCTTTACCTTTTTCCCCTAAAATCCTCCTTCACATCTTCTTAAATCTCTGATTTGATTACAAATTCTTAAAATTTTCATAACCTGTACATATTTGTTCGTTGTTGTTTAATCACTCAGTGGTGTCCGACTCCTTTGAGACCCCATGGACTATAATCACAAGGCCCCTTTCTTGGTGGGATTTCCCAGCCAAGAATACTGGAGTGGGCTGCTATTTCCTTCTCCAGCCTGTACATATTAAGATATCAAAAATTACTCAATTGATAAAATTTTATTTCAAAAAGCAAAATATTTTTCAGGGGCCATGCTACATTCCCCTAAGTATTAAAGCCTCTTATTCTTGGTTATAGTAACTCAAAGTTATTTTATTGATGCCTAAGTCACTGAAATATTTTTCACTCTATATGCTCACTAAAATATTGCCATTGCAGACTTTTAGTTGAAACAGTAATCAGATCTGATAGACAATCTAATGCAAACACGAATTAATGAAAATGTGGTAAATGACTGGCAGACATGTATTATGCGGTAGAAGGGTTTTTTGTTTGTTTGTTTGTTTTTTTGAGGACTATAAGAGATTGAGATTGAAAAGATTACGTGGGTTTATACTGCCATAAAAATGTAGACAGCACGAACCTTATAAACACATGGTAAACAGATCTTATTCACTTTTGGGGGCAAGATTTTTGAACAAATGTTTCAATCCCAGTCAGCCAGGAAGACACGCCAGCCTTTATACACAGCTCTATACAGGCTGAAAGACTCAAAATCCATCTGATGTATTTGTATATAAAATCACATGAGGAGGGCAGATCAAAAGCTATTATTATTAAAATTAGAGCAAGATTACACACACACACTCATATATATGTTGCATATACATACATACATAATATGCATAATGTATTCATCCTTTTCAACAAGTCCTAACTGAAAGCTTCATGGACCACATAAGACCTCAAGTGGTAGTAATTAAAAAATGAGTAACACAGTCCCCACTGAGCGGGAACTCACAATCACTCAGACAAGGTAGAAGTATTTCTCAAGAAATTATAAATGTGTTAAGTGCTGAAATATAACATTTCAATAATTCAAAATATTAGACACTTGGATATAATGATCAACTCACTTTAAATTGTACTAGTTCAATAATGCAAGAGCCTAAAGTTTCTCAAAAGAGGAAGTGAAAAAAAAGGCTTTTGAGAAAAGGCAGTGAACTGAAGCATTTGAACGCTTAGAATTTAGTCTAATCTTAGATGATTTATGAAGATGAAATTTGTAAAATCCGACTATTTTCATGCCATAAAAATGTATAACGAATGCTTTAAAAAGAGGAATTTTGCCTAAATACCCGAATCACTTTTGATGTTACTCTCACTTCCTCTTTTGGAAACCATCATAACCATTTCCTTTAACCACAATACCACACGTCTAGTAACTTTTAGCGACGTTTGTCTTGCTTGTTTCTTTGCACAAAGATCGTATAGGAACGAATTTCCAAGTTAAAGAGCATCTCACAAAAAAGTTCAGGTCAATGAACCTGTAAGTAATACTATCTAAAATTATTACAAACTTACATAAACTTATAACCAAGTCTCTTCTCGGTAAATGCAGAGGGTTTCACTGGAATGACCCTGAGCTCCTGTCACATAAAATATTAAGTGTGAAGAGGCATTTTACTCTCCAGAGTGCACTAGGTTTAAAGTCAACCAATCCTCATATTCAGGGATGCCAATGGAACACAGCCATCGCTGCACAAAATTTATCCCTATTAAACCAGGTCAGACTTCTCCTCTAGAATTTCAGTGTCTTACATCAAATTGCTGAAATAGGTCAGTTTTATATTGAACCCCATCATACGAATTTTTAAGTATTTTTTTCTTCAGGGGCCCTAATTTACAAGGGCTACAACTCTACTGCTACGATTAAACTAAAAGGAAATATTCAGAATGCATTAAAAAGCCAAAAAAAAAATAATTATTAAGATATAACATCAAATACACACTGGAAACTGTCAGGATCTAACTTGCATCAAAAAATCTTAAGTTTTCTCTTTATCAAATTACTAAAAACTTACTAACTTTGCTTTAAAAGGAATAGAATTCTGGTCTTTCTTTTCTAAAGTAAATTAATGTAATATTTGCTCTTTTAACCTATTTTTCTTAACTCCAACTCAGCCTTCCATTCCTTAATCTTGCGAAAGCCATGTAAAGACGTTCAATGGGCCTATTAGCTAGAGCTACTCAAATGATCAGACTACACCATAAAATCAGCATAACAGCAACACGATCACAGCTTTTATTTTGTATAGACACCGAACGTAAAGAAATTTAAGAAACGATGTTTCGGTATTATCGACATGGTTGGAAAAACTAAGATGAGGAGGAGTAAAGAGAAGAGAGAGAAGAAGGCTGTTATTCCTGTCCTAGTGACTCACAACCCAAAAGTATTTCAGGAGAAAACTGGTTCCACCCTCACTACCACCTCCTTTCCACCTTCAAAATGAAATACTTCTAAATCGTCAACACACTCTTAAATGGCTTTTATTTGGCAATCCAGAATAAAATGGCCAAGTGGTGGAGATGCAGGGCTCATCCAAATGAGCCATTCCCTTCTTACATTCCCACTTACATCCAAAAGAACTGAGGGGGGGGGGGGGGGAAACTGCTACCATCTCCGCCAGATTTCTACCATTCGATCTCAGTTATGGAACACCCAAGTTTTCCTATCCCCCTCCTAGGATCTCATCCATCCTCCTCCCTTTCGTGCAGACCCAGTTCCGGGGGCCCGGGGGCCAGGGCGCCGAGGAGGGGGCGGCAGCGGCGCCGGCGCCCCTCACCCCGCGCCGGGCCGGCCAGTTCCCAGTGCTGGGAGCGGGCAAATGGCTGCTCTCCGCCCCTGGCCGGCCCGCGAGCCGGCGGGAGAGACGCCAGGGCTCCGCATTAGGCCGCGGCGCATCCCGGCAACCCCGGTGGGGCCTGCGGCCGCGAGGCCGTGCTTTCTGCCCCGGGCGCCGCCCGCCGCCCCCGTTGCCCAGGCCTCCCCTGCCCTCCATCCCGCCTCCGCCTGCCCGCCGGCCCCGCCGAGGCCTCGCCGGCCCGTGCGCACCTTCTTGATGTTGTAGAGGCGGGTGAGCATGCCGACGCCCCGGTCGTTGAGGATGGTGAGCTTCTCCGCCAGCTTCTGCTGACTAGGCTGCAGCACGGAGCGCGACATGGTGGCGGCGGTGGTGGTGGTGGTGGTGGCGACGGCGGCGGTGGCGATGGTGGGGCCGGCGCCGCCGGCCTCGCACCCAGTCACCGGCCCACGGCCTCCGCAGCTACCTCGGTCGGGCCTCCTCCCCTCCCGCCCGTGACCTCCGCCTCAGGGGAGCGCGCCCATGGCCCTCGCGCCCCAATCCCGTGCGGGAGGACAGAGCGAGCCGCGGCGGACGCCTCGTCGTCCCTTTCCCCGCCGCAGCCCGTGCCCCGGCAGCGTCCTGCCTTCGGTCCGCCGCCCTTCCGTCCCCACCCCCGGCGCTCTCCGCCCCAGCCCCCACCACCGAGCCGCCTTCCCCGGCTCCTCCACTAGGTGTGGCGGAGGCGGCGGCGTCTCGGGCGGCTGAGAACGAGGCCGCTTCCCCGCAGCCCCGGACGAGCGGTCGGTCACCTGATCTGCCGCGCCGGCGCCCTCGCGAGGCCGGACGGGGAACTGCGCCTAGTTGGGGCGGGTGGGGGCCTCGGCCCGCCTCGCGCGGCCTCGCTGCAGCCGCCGCTCGGGACGCGGCTCCGGCTCCACGCGCGACCCAACCCGGCCTGGCCCGCCCACTGTCCGGGAAGCCTAAGCCCGACCTGATGAGGTTACGTTTTTTTGTCCGCCACACACCCCTCCGCTTTCAAGTTTCCAAAAGTTGCCTTTCCACCGCCTCCCTAAAGAAACCAGCAGAAGCCCGCGGGGAGGGGGCGGGGGCAGGGCGGGTTTTTTTTTCTGGCGAGTTTCGCCCGAGTGGGCTGGTGGCTTCATGCGCTTTTCCCTCCCACTGCTTGACAGACGCTCCGGCTGAACACAGCAGATGTGCTCTGCGAGGCGGCCTTCGCCTCTCCCTTCCTCCCCTTTCCAGCCTATCTCCCCCGCTTCAAGGCAGTTCAGGGGAGAGAGGGTCGGAAGCGAGGGCGACTCAAGTTCCTCAGATAATCAGAATCTGACATTTGTCGACGGGATTACCCCTCCGGAGAAGACGTCAATAGAAGAGGCCCTGGCCTGAGGGAGGCAGAAATAAATGTTTCTTCAAGTGCATGAAGGAACTTTCCTATTTTTTTTCTGGCCTCCACCCCAAATCCCACCCCTTCTTGGCAACATTCTGCTTTTCCATATTTTTTTTTTTCCTTTTTTTCCTGATCAAACACCTCCCAGTCACACCCGAAGGCTGCCCCCTCTGATTCCAAAAGTGAGCAAAACCAAGGACTTATGTCATTGACTTGGGTGAGGAACTCCAGCAAAGAGGAGTCAAGCTGTTTTGATGGATTTTTTCGCCTTAATTTCGTTTGATGTATTAATTTTTAAGTAAGTGACAAAATATTCTGCCACCTTCAATAAACGACATTACAAAAGTAAGTGTCATTGGATTGATCAAAACACTTTATGGAAAGGAAATTGTGAGGAATATATTCTGAAACTTTTTAAAAATCTAGTGTATGTAGAGTTCCTTCAGAAATTTTCGTTTTAATATTACAAGATCAAGGCAGTAGACTGAACTTGATTTAAGGAGCTTTGAAAAGAGTCCTACATTCAGCGAAAAATCCTACCTGCCATTATACTTGGAATCCTATACACAAAATTAACTTGAATGAAGGTTTTTTAATACAAACACCTCAGAGAGATCACCTATTGAGCTAGTATTAGTTATTAGCATATTGGGGGGATTTAATTTATCTGGTTGCATTCCAACTTCATAGTTTAAATATTAATTTAGAGAAGGTAAGAGTCTGGAACCTGAGATAGTGAGGGCAGACCTGGGAAGGAGAGGGTGTAGGGAGAGGGGTGGGGAATAAAGATGTGCTTTTTTCAGGGACCAAAGGCAAATTTAACCAGACAGAATTAGAGTCCTACATAGAAAGGTTATATCATTTTCTAGTTTTTCAAACGGAGAAGGCGATGGCACCCCACTCCAGTACTCTTGCCTGGAAAATCCCATGGACGGAGGAGCCTGGTGGGCTGCAGTCCATGGGGTCGCTAAGAGTCGGACACGACTGAGCGACTTCACTTTCACTTTTCACTTTCATGCATTGGAGAAGGAAATGGCAACCCACTCCAGTGTTCTTGCCTGGAGAATCCCAGGGATGGCAGAGCCTGGTGGGCTGCCCTCTGTGGGGTCGCACAGAGTCAGACACGACTGAAGCGACGCAGCAGCAGCAGTTTTTCAAAAGTGCTGTCTAGAGAGAACAATAAAATGGTGCCACATTAAAATTTGAACACAGCTGTCATTTAGAAAAGCCACTATCATGATTCCATATGAACTTGAACACTTGAAGCTGCTTATAACTCAGAAGCACCGGATAGAGGGAGAGCTCTGTAGATTCTAGTCTCATTGTTGAAGTTTTATTATAACTAACTTTTAGACATACTGGTCCTAGATTGAATAGAATATTTATATTAGGTGTAAGTGAAGTATTCATAATTCTTGCATTTCTCTACATTTTGCATCAAAAAGGATTTTGTTACTGAGCCAACCCTTTTGAAGTTTACCCATATGTGTAGTGTGAGTGGGCTTCCCCAGTGGCTCAGCAGTGAAGAATCTGCCTCCAATGCAAGAAACCTGGGTTTGATGCCTGGGTGAGGAATATCCCCTGGAGGAGGACCCCACAACTCACTCCAGTATTCTTGCCTGGAGAAACCCATGGACAGAGGAGCCTGGCGGGCTACAGTCCATAGGATCACAAAGAGTCAAACACCACAGACGTGACTGAGCTCACGCATAATATAAAGTTTATTGGAAGTGCTAAGGTAATAATCATGTATTTTCCTATGCATATATGATTTTATGGCAAGTATAATTAGTATATGTCCTTTTATATTTCCTCTCAGTATTTCAGTCTTTGAAAACACGTCATACCATGTGAATCAGCCTATAAAGTTATTATAAAAATTGCCCATCTTGTAGATTTTTTTCTTCCTACTATTTTCTGGAAAAGCAGAAACTTTTAAAAATGATTAGGAAACTTAGAAAAGATTAGATAAATTTTAAAAAGCTTGATTGACAATTTTATTTCCCTCATCATATAAAGCATAGTTTTCACAATTCCTTTGGTCCTAAAGATTTTCAAATTGTTTCACTTCAGTTAAGAGATTTCTGCTGTTTGTCCCTAGAACATAAGGCTTCAGAGAGATTTAGAAAGTAGATGATAGCTTTTTATTTGCAGTAATCATAGAAATTTAGCTAGCATAGACCAATAGGCCTTAAAAAGTGTGAATTTTACTGTATGTAAAGTATATCAATAAATCTGACTAGAAGTTACAAAACTGTGTTTTGAAAAATTATTTTTTCTTGAGAGAAGTATAAAAGTACCCACTGTAAGGAAAGTAAACATTTGAAAACCCAAACTGGAAAATATATAAATTGGAAGAAGAATAAGTTTGGCTTTATAGAAGAATTCATAATAGAATTATATTTTGTGACCCACAAATATATTTTACAATGATTCAGTTATAAAATCCTACTTATAAAATTTCAGAAACAAATCATGGATATGACATATAGCTTTTTATATATGTGTTATAAAATATTTGATCATTCATAGTAACAATTCTGGATGGATTTAAATGTAAATGTTTGAACAATAAACACTTAAAATGTACAAAATAATGTTATTCTGAGAGGAGATATGAAGCTGTGTAAGGTATAGATTTTAATCTCCCTGGCTCACATTCTGGGCTTCCCTGGTAGCTCATCTGGTAAAGAATCCACGTGCAATGTGGGAGACCTGGATTTGGTCCCTGATTTGGGAAGATCCCCTGAAGAAGGGAATGGCTATCCACTCCAGTATTCTGGTCTGAAGAATTCTGTGAACTATAGTCCATGGGGTTGCAAAGAGTAGGACACAACTGAGTAACTTTCACTTTCACTTGGGCTTCCCTAGTGGCTCAGTTGATGAAGAATCTGCCTGCAGTGCAGCAGACCCGGTTCGATCCCCTGGTCAGGAAATTTCCTGGAGAAGGAAATGGTAACCCACTCCAGTATTCTTGCCTGGAGAATCCCATGGACAAAGGAGCAGGAAAGGCTGCAGCCCATGGAATCACAAAGTCGGACACAACTGTGCAACTAACTCACTTTTTTTTTCAGCTCACATACTGGGTAAGCATAGAACTGTACATACACGAGGAAGTCTGATATAAAGCAGCCTGAGCTACAGGGCTACGAGAGAAGTCTAGAGAGAAGAGCCCCAAATTGAAGTTCCTAAAGTTCCTAAGCGTGTGTGTATGTATTGTTCACATGACTTAGTTGCTCAGGCATGTCCAGCTCTTTGCCAGGCTCCTCGGTCCATGGAATTCTCTAGGCAGGAATACTGGAGTAGGTTGCCATTCCCATCTTTCAAGGGATCTTCCCAATGTAGAGATCGAGCCCAGGTTTCCTGCACTGCAGGCGGATTCTTCACTGTCTGAACCACCAGTGAAGCCCAAAGTTCCTAAGGATTATTCTAAAACTTAGGTTTGTTCAACTTTAATAAGTGCAAAATAATTTTAAGTGCAGGCAAATAATAGGAATGCCCATCACATACATGAAAGAACAAATAAAGTTGAAGGTAGAACAGAAAATATGTAGGCCTGTGATTGCTAAAGCAGGAGAAAAAAAAATTCAATGCGGAAGAAGTATAGAAAAAAATGGGAAAACTAAAGGTAACTTTTGAGGACTTGAGGATAATAAAGATAATTTGAAATAGTTGTTGACTTTATTAATTATCCTTCAATGTCTCCTTCTTCCTTAGAATAAAGTCTACATCTCTCAGTCTCCCTTGCAGGCTAGTTCTTGCCACTAGGACATAAGTTTCAAGAACCTTAAGAGACTGCTGTGTTCTCTTTTTGCCAGTCTTCCCCTCTTATTTCATTCTGCCACATGAAACAGGACACAGAGACCACTATCTCAATCCCTGAAGACAATGGCCACTCTGAGATGACAGAACATAGAAATGGAAGCTGTAAGTGGGCTTCTTAGAGCAGAACTATCATACCAAACCTCCCCGTTCGATTTCTGGATTTTGTGTGAAACAGGAAGTTTTATTTAAGCTTCTTTTAGCTGGGATTTTTTTTTAATTATTCACAACCAAACTTGATCCTAAATAATATTTCTTGTGGTCAACATTATAGTATCATTACTAAGAGTAAAATAAGGACTGCTGCTGCTGCTGCTAAGTCGCTTCGGTCGTGTCCTACAGTGTGCGACCCTATGGACGGCAGCCCACCAGGCTCCCCCTTCCCTGGGATTCTCCAGGCAAGAACACTGGACTGGGTTGCCATTTCCTTCTCCAATGCATGAAAGTGAAAAGTGAAAGTGAAGTTGCTCAGCCGTGTCCCATGTCCGACTCTTACCAGGCTCCTCTGTCCATGGGAGTTTTCAGGCAAGAGTACTGGAGTCGGGTGCCATTGCCTTCTCCAAAATAAGGACTAGTAATCCAATTTAGTATTTATGTGTTTTTCACACTATGTGTCAGGTGCTACTAGTTGAGTTACATTTTCTCATCTGCCTCTCTCAATTTAATGTGCTCAGTCGTGTTTGACTCTTTGCAACCCCATGGACTGTAGCCCTCCAGACTCTTCTGTCCATGGGGATTCTCCAGGTATTCTTTAAATATTTTCAGAGGATAATATTCCTTTTGAGATATTATCATCCTCATTTTACAGGTGAGGAAACTAAAATACAGATAGTTTTTTATTTTTAATTACAGAAGGTCATACCCATAGAAAGTGATAAAGCTGGTATTAGATTCTGTCAGTCTGACTCCAAAGTTCATGCATCTTCTTAACCACTGTGCTCTAACCGGCAAACTGGATGGCATAAATTTGTCATGCATCCGATGAATAGATTCTGTGGTTTCTGGAGAGTTCCTTAACTCTGCCCAAACCTTCCTAAACAGTCCCTTGGTTAAATTTTCTTCAATTAACTGCTAGACTCGGCTATATTTTTCCCACACCAATATATCAGTTTTTTATGTGTTTTTCTTTAGCTTTTGCCTCCTCCAGAAGCTAGAATGGTAATTTTTTTTCTTTTTTTTTTTTCAGTTTGTCTTTTTTTTTTCCTTCTTTTTTTTTCACTTTTTAAATTTTTTTGTTTCTTTTTATTTTTTTAATTTTTCTGGTAATTTTTTTCTGTGACACTTTTTCCTAATTCTGAAGTATATTTCAGTTTGCCTTTTTTTTTTTTTTTTTTTTTTAGTCACCCAGCCTTCTGTTGCTTCCCTATTTAGAGCAGAAAGAGAGACAGATTGACAAAGATCTTCTTTCAAGGTTCTTAGGGTAAAGATCTTCGATTAGGATATCTCCTGTCAAAATTAATGTTCCCCTAATTCTTAAAGACAAATGCAACATTTTTCCTCACATACAAACCAGGTAGCTATATATGACTAGAAATGTATGACCAAATTTCTCTGAGAAGCCTAGAAATAAAGCAGTAGACATAGAGTGTTTTTTTTGCCGGTTCCCCATCCCTTCCTTTTGTGAAACCAACTGCTACCTTTGACCAAAGTGAAAGTGAAGTCTCTCAGTCGTGTCCGACTCTGCGACCCCGTGGACTGTAGCCCACCAAGCTCCTCCGTCCATGGGATTCTCCAGGCAAGAGTACTGGAGTGGGTTGCCATTTCCTTCTCCAGCGGATCTTCCCAACCCAGGGATAGAACCCAGGTCTCCCACATTGCAGGCAGATGCTTTAACCTTTGAGCCACCAGGGAAGCCCCTACTTTGAACAAAACTGAGCGCAGAAAGTGAAAAATGGGTCAGGCTGTGGGGAAGATTAGGCATATGTAAACAAGAAACAAATGGAGTTTTGCAAGGAAATTTTACTTTTTTAAGCTGTTCTAAAGATTGCATATAGTTGGACCATACCATAGACAGAAGAATCAACTTTGGGTGAAGAACTTTGAAAAGGACAGTAGAAGATCTCACTGTAGTTTAACTATGGTCATAAAAAGGATAGACAATAAGATACATGCTAAATCAATACTTCAAGTTGTGTTCTACATATTCAAAGACCATAAGGTATGAAAATTACACAACTGAAAATGATTAAGAAAGTGAACAGGGAAAGATGCAGCAACAGTATCCCAGTATCTATAGTAAGTGAATAAGGAGTTAGGACTTAGTCAGAGATTGCAACTTGGTATTGCAAAGGAGTAACCAAGAGAAGTTTAAATGAAACAGAAGATGTCTCCAGTAGTTAGCAGAAGACATGCCTAAAACAGAACTGATCTGAAAAGTTCAAAAAGAAAACAATGAGAAATTAATTACAGCCTTGATCTTTACCATTCACATCCGATTAAATTCATCTTATAGCCTGCGAGATATTGATAATGCACTTTACACATGTTTGTTTGCTTCTGCTCTGCAAACTAAATTTCCTTTTAAAATCACTCAAAGAACTTCAGGTTCTTTCTGTGGAAAAACTCTAATGTAATGAATAATTTCTGTTTATGATTGGTTTTAATTCTTCTTGGTTCTTTTTGCAGTACAAAGGATTCGTGAGTTTTTTGTTTTTGCTTTAGAAATGTATTGTGCCTAGACATACTCAAATAGTAGATGATGTATCAGTGTATACACACACTAATTGCTTGATCTTTGGTGTTTGGTCTTAAGTATTTTAAAATACTAGAATGCTATGTGTAAAATTGGCAAAAAACAATGGTAAAACAAAGCTTGAGTTAAACTACAGGTTAAGCCTATGATGATATCCAACTTCCAGCTTATATTTTTACGTTTAGTCTACCCTAAAGATCCTTGGAAGGTACGTTATGACCAACCTAGATAGCATATTAAAAAGCAGAGATATTACTTTGCCAACAAAGGTCCGTCTAGTCAAGGCTATGGTTTTTCCAGTAGTCATGTATGGATGTGAGAGTTGGTCTGTGAAGAAAGCTGAACGCTGAAGAATTTCTGCCTTTGAACTGTGGTGTTGGAGAAGACTCTTTCGAGTCCCTTGGACTGCAAGGAGATCCAACCAGTCCATCCTGGTTGGAGGAGGAGACCAGTCCTGGGTGTTCATTGGAAGAACTGATGCTGAGATTGAAACTCCAGTACTTTGGCCACCTCATGCGAAGAGTTGACTCATTGGAAAAGACTCTGATACTGGGAGGGATTGGGGGCAGGAAGAGAAGGGGACGACAGAGGATGAGATGGCTGGATGGCATCACTGACTCGATGGACGTGAGTCTGAGTGAACTCCGGGAGTTGGTGATGGACAGGGAGGCCTGGCGTGCTGCAATTCATGGGGTCGCAAAGAGTCGGACGCAATTGAGCGACTGAACTGAACTGAAAGATAAATAGTTTACAAAAATTGGGAAGAATATCGAACATACTGAACTGGACCTCCACGAAGCCTAGACTAGGAGTACAAACTTAGGATCATCAAAATATGGATGATATTTGGAATCGTGGCAATAGATGAGATCATTTTTGGAGAGATTATTTTTAAAAGGAAATTAGGATCTAGTCCAAAGCCCTGAAGAACTCTGACTTTAGGAATCAAATACAGTTAAGTGGAGTCAGCAAAGAAGACTGAACAGGAGTTTGAAGGGAACCCGCACAGAGTCGGGCACGACTGAAGTGACTTAGCAGCAGAGACTAGGGCAGTAGCCAGAGGGGTCCAGGGAGGGTTCTCTGTTTACTTTCAGTGGAAGTTGTCAGATTATCCTGTAAAGAGGGAGAGATTTATAACTCAGTACAGACAGAAAGGATGATCAAAGGTACAGAAGCTTTGACAGAACAGGAAGAAAGGAAATGAAGGGGAATCAGATGATAAACAAACAAACTAATTTTGACTGGGAGTTCCAGGAAAAGCCAAGATAATGATACTAGATAACATTTATTGAGTACTTGCATTGTGTCATGCTCTGCTCCAGTGTCTTACATGTATTAATGTGCTTCATCTTCATAACAAACTCTGAAATAAGAACACTTTATTATTCCTATTAAACAGATGAAGAAGTTGCTCCTAAGCCCACAGCTGGTAAGGGGCAAAGCTCAGGCTATTAACCACTTAATGAGAACACTGATGTAGGTCAGCAGAATTGGTTTGGGAAAGATAGGAAAGTTTTCTCATAACTTCTATTTTCTCAATAATTAGAAGTAGTTCATCAGCATAAAAGGGAGGTCATGTGTCACAAATATTGAATGTTTAGCAGAAAAAAAAGCCTAGGTTCTGGGATCAGACTGACAGAGCTGGAATCCTGGTTTTCACACTTACCTTGGATCTTCGACATGTGACTAAAGCACTCTGAACCTCAATTTTTCACCTTAAATGAAGATTATTGTACTTATTAGATTGTCTGAGGAATGTATGGAATAATTTTTAGGACTGTACCTTGTGTAATTCAGTGAATATAAGTGTTTCTTGTTACTACTATGGTGATTATTATTATTGTCCCAGCCTGCCCAGTTGTGTGATTTTCTACATTGGTATGTGGCACAAAAGGAATGAAGAGCTGTAGATTTTTCTGTTTTTAGGTGAGTGCTATGGAGAGAAAAAGTGGCAAAGGAATTGGGAGTAGTGGTTAGAGAATAATGTAGCTAACTGTGTTTTAAGACTCAACCAAAAAAATTTAAAAACTTGTCTAATTGTATTAGCATTGCTTTGTTTGACAAATTCCTATTTCAAAGTAATAATTTCTGAAAAAGACAGTTCCTCTATTTCATGTTAGACATATAGCATAATCATTAAGCTTCTAAGTGTTGATTATATGCAAATGTTAGGGACATTAAATTTTTTCTTATAAAATATACATTATGCTAAATATTATAAACTCATTATAAGATGATTTTCCCCTACTAAAATATCACTGAAGTCTAAATGTTTACAATAAGTCAAGTGTTCACTGATGCTTAAATTCAACTTTCTATACCCACTTTAATTCAAATCCAGTGTTACTTAACCACCATCATACAAACTAAGGTGCTACTGTTTCCTTGCTTTAAAGCTATGAATATTCATTGTCCTACCTAGATTATTTGTATGGTAGATTATTTGTCCTACCTAGATTATTTGTATGGTAAAAATGTATGGTACATTTTTCCCGTTTCTTCCATTATTTCTAATTACTTCAATTGATTACTATTTTCCCCACAAAACTTTAGAATCAGAATTTATTTAAATTTTCCACACTTTGTGTATCTCTCCCATTCCCAGTGGTCTTTATTTGTGCTACACTTGAAATAATAGGATGAACAATTAACTTTAAGTTTGTGAAAAGAAGAAAGCCATGTTTCACAGCTAGTGTCAAGTTTTGTTTACTTATTTCATGTCATAGATTCTACATTTACAATATTAGGAGAATGTTCAAACAAACTTTAGCATATGCATATGTATGTGTAAATACTTTCATGTGTCAGATTTTAATTATAGAATAGTTTGACCTTTGTAAGTTGAAAGTATTTATAAATAGAAAATATTTATGTTATCTAGTATATTAGCTTAAAAATGGTAGTCATTCTGTTATCTAATATATTAGCTAAAACTGCAACTGCTAGATTACAAACTATAGTACTTCCAAACACCAGAAGGGGACATTGGTAGTCAACCAGTTCTGGAAAAAACAAAGTTAGTGTAGCTCACTCTCTTGTTTTAAGAGAGGGTGTGACAGACTTAAGGCTCATGACTTGAATCAGAAGAACGGAATGAAGCTAACAACTCGTCTTTACTCATTTCCCCCAAGGAGTTGAAGCAGAACAAAAATAAAGCTGAAATCATCTTTTCCTTACATTTTGGTCTTTATAGGCCAAATTAATTCTTGATTCTAATTAAGGTTCCTAATTAGCTTTGGATCATGGATGCTACATAAATCTAACAAAACTAGGCATCCTGTCCATAAAAATATACAAAATTTTAGTGCAATTTTAACAAACTTCCAGTCTCATTAAAGCCTATATAAGGCCCACAGACCAAAGATTCAGAACTATTCTGGACTGTAACAAGTCCATCCAAAAAGCTACAGGAGGAGGAGTTGTATACCCAAAGTAATCATGTGTTAAATGTCCAGGTTTAACCTGACATAAATATTGAAAAACAAACGTTCAGACCAGCATTCAGAATGTAAAAGTGTCTCTTTCCTGATGAGTTCAATGCATAACAACTGACTCTCTGGTAATCTTTCCGCAGGATGAAAGTGTAGACTTTGTAGTCAACATCCTTATCAGGACTAAATATCCCGCTGTAGCTGGATTACTCAAGTTCCTGCTTTATCTGCCTCCTTCTGGTGCCAGACTTTGGCACCTCCAACAGAAAGTAGGAAAAAGAACTGAACGCATGAAACTTAAATGATTTGATTTTATTTTCAGTTGAATACCTTGACTAAATAGCTTGGTGCAAAGGAAACTGCTATTTTGCTCTAAGTTTTTTCCCTTTCTCTTACTGCTATATGTGTATAGCATTGGCTGCCTCCTTAATGAAATATATAATGTCTTAAAGAGATTCTGTGGCTTCTGCACATTACATAAGCCGTAGTCAGTCTGCCTCAGAATGAATGCAGAAAAATTGTAAATTTAGTCTCAGAAGCATGCTGCTAAAGCAGACCCAGCCAGCTTTTCAGCCTTCAAAGCAGCTTTGTATAAAGCAGCACATTTGGAAATCTGTCGCTGGTACACTCTATTCATACTGGATTAATAAGAAGTAAAATTTAACATGACGAAGAAAAAGACATAGAATATAAGAAAGGATCACAAAAATGGAAAAAGCAATAAATTCCAACAAAATCCAGTATTAGTTAAGTTTTCAAATACCTAGACATTTATGTTTTTGAATGCTGACAATATACTCTTATTAATGAAATGTCCCCTCTCTTGACCTCAATGCCCAGTGGCAAATTCCTCTTTGCAGTGTACATTTGCCTGTGTTCCACACTGCTATTGCTTTTTCAGGTAGGCAAAAAGTAAATATATAGTAAATACCACCACTGTCATTTAACATTAAATGTTTGATACAAAATAATGGACTTGACTACAATTATCGGAGTTAAGTGAGCTGCCTCAAATTCTTCGTGGAATAAGATCATTTCAAAAAAGATAATAAAAAATTAAGATTAAGGGATTTTTTTCTTATCTCCATGGGTGACAGTTTAGTTTAATTTATGTGAAAGATTTCTTTTTCTTTTATATCTCTTTTATTTCAAGTGGTGTCGCTACCTTTATTGTAAGATTTTTAAAAGTTTAACTTTATATTACAAATTGTTTCAAATATAAAAAATATAAAGATTATAAAGGCTTCATATATATTCATTATCCAGCTTTGACACTTAACATTTTCCCCAACTTGACTGTAAAGGGTTTTAATGTATCTATAATTGAAACTAGAATTATTTAATCTATATAATAAATAATATATAATTAGATTATAAATATTATATAAACCATAAATAATTGGAAACTCTTGAAAGAGATCATTTTGAATTATTTTTAGAAGACAACTATTTATTGTTCCTTCAGAAAGGAATTGGGCTTATAAACAGAATTCTTATTGGCAGTTAACTTTATTTTCATGGTGCTTGATGGTAATTTTTAGAAACATTTTTTAAAGAGGAGACTCTAAGAATAAATATCAAAGTAACATGCTTAGCAATAGCCAAACCAAGTGGTCAAACTTATTAAGCTCAGTTAAATACATATCTCTCTATCAAACTGAAGCTGAGCTAATAGCATGTGATACACCATTGCATGAGTCGGGCTTCCTAAATCTTGATTTCTTTGAAAAGCAAATGAAGAATGCAGACAGTGCATTCATTGTACTGAGTCACTGGGTTGAAAAAGAGAAAGATAAACCACCTACTGAACAATCACATTTTTTTCTTCTAGGTGATTCACAATTCTTTGAAGACTGGCACTCATCCAGTGCTCATTTCATATATTCTGGTCTCGGGCAACTTTGACTATGGGAATTTGATTATGTAAAAAACTCTCTAACTGATGTATCATTATCATCATTCAGTCACTGAATGGTGTCCAGCTCTTTGTGACACCATAGACCGTAGTGTGCCAGGCTTCCCTGAGTTCCTCAGGCTTCCCTCACCACCTCCCAGAATTTGCCCAAGTTTATTTCCATTGAATCGGTGATACCATCCAACCATCTCATCCTCTGTCACCCTTTTCTTCTTCTACCTTCAATCTTTCCCAGCATCAGGGTCTTTTCCAATGAGTCGGCTTTTTGCATCAAGTGTCCAAAGTACTGGAAATTCAGCTTCAGCATCAGTCCTTCTAATGAGTATTCAGAGTTGATTTCCTTTAAGATTGACTGGCTTATAGGTGTAAACAAAAACAATTTTTAAAAGTCAGATAATTTTCAGAATCCTGGTGTTATGTTTATTAAAACTTTTTTCAGCTAGTGTTAAATTTTTGCTAGATATTTGCACTAGTTGACAAGAAAAATTACAAAATCATTTTGATTGATTCAGTCTAAGAAAAGTTTCTCCTTTTTCTGTTTCCAAAGAAGCATCAGTTCATTTCAGTTCAGTTCAGTCGCTCAGTCGTGTCTGACTCTTTGCGACCCCATGAATCACAGCACGCCAGGCCTCCTTGTCTATCACCAACTCCCGGAGTTCACTCAGACTCACGTCCATCGAGTCAGTGATGCCATCCAGCCATCTCATCCTCTGTCATCCCCTTCTCCTCCTGCCCACAATCCTTCCCAGCATCAGAGTCTTTTCCAATGAGTCAACTCTTCGCATGAGGTGGCCAAAGTACTGGAGTTTCAGCTTTAACATCATTCCTTCCAAAGAAATCCCAGGGCTGATCTCCTTCAGAATGGACTGGTTGGATCTCCTTGCAGTCCAAGGGACTCCCAAGAGTCTTCTCCAACACCACAGTTCAAAACCATCAATTCTTCGGTGCTCAGCTTTCTTCACAGTCCAACTCTCACATCCATACATGAGCACTGGAAAAACCATAGCCTTGACTAGACAGACCTTTGTTGGCAAAGTAATGTCTCTGCTTTTTAATATGCTGTCTAGGTTGGTCATAACTTTTCTTCCAAGGAGTAAGCGTCTTTTAATTTCATGGCTGCACTCACCATCTGCAGTGATTTGGGAACCCAAGAAAATAAAGTCTAACACTGTTTCCACTGTTTTCCTATCTATTTCCCATGAAGTGATGGGACCAGATGCCATGATCTTCATTTTCTGAATGTTGAGTTTTAAGCCAAGTTTTTCACTCTCCTCTTTCACCTTCATCAAGAGGCTTTTTAGTTCCTCTTCGCTTTCTGCCATAAGGGTGGTGTCATCTGCATAGCTGAGGTTATTGATATTTCTCCTGGCAATCTTGATTCCAGCTTGTGTTTCTACCAGCCCAGCGTTTCTCATGAGGTACTCTGCATAGAAGTTAAATAAGCAGGGTGACAATATACAGCCTTGACGTACTCCTTTTCCTATTTGGAACCAATCTGTTGTTCCATGTCCAGTTCTAACTGTTGCTTCCTGACCTGCATACAGATTTCTCAAGAGGCAGGTCAGGTGGTCTGGTATTCCCATCTCTTTCAGAATTTTCCACAGTTTATTGTGATACACACAGTCAAAGGCTTTGGCATAGTCAATAAATCAGAAATAGATGTTTTTCTGGAGCTCTCTTGCTTTTTCGATGATCCAGCGGATGTTGGTAATTTGATCTCTGGTTCCTCTGCCTTTTCTAATATCCCCAAAGCTATAGCCAGTACTGACAGCAAAAATGCTCTTCTATGCATAGAAGAGCTGTCAGTACTGGCTATAGCTTTGGGGATATTATTATATTGATAAGCTTGATTAATATACTCTTCATTTAATTTTTGTTTATTAAATTTTAGGTTAAGCCTAAGATCTATTGTAAGAAAAAATGCTGTAATAAAATAGAGAAATATTAATCTTTATAATTTTATATTGTTTGTGGTTTCAAGTGCCTTTTTCTCTCTATAACATACAAAATCCAAACTGCATTTTCCCCATGAATTTACAATGTGGGGGAGAAAAGAAGTCTTTAAAATTTAGAGCAGCAAGACTCCATACTTTGGAAAACAGGGAAAAATAAGTTTAAACTGCTCTTGTAGTAAAAAGCGCACTTTCATGCAGTGCTGTAACCCTTTTCAAGATTAATTTCAACCTATGTATAAAGAACATTCAAAATATCCACACCTTCTAAATATGAACACACATTTATATACTCTTCTCTCTATATCAAGGATCATTATTTGATTTTTTGAAATATAATAAAAGCTTGTTGGTGTATTCCTTTCTGTATTTATTTTTTAATTGAAGGCAAATTGCTTTACAATGTTGTGTTGACTTCTGCCATACAACAATGCAAATCAGCCATAATTATACATATATCCCCTCCCTCATGAGCCTCCCTCCGCTCCCCCTATCCCACCCCTCTAGGTCATCACAGAGCACCAAGTTGGGTTGCCTGTGTTATGTAGCAACCTCTCACTGGCTATCTATTTCACACGTGCGCCTGATGGGCTACAGTCTCTAGGGTGGGAAAGAGTCAGACACGACTGGGCATACATGCACAGTGTATATATTAATATGTTGATGCTACTTTCCCCATTCGTCCCACTCTCTCCTTGCCCTACTGTGTCCACAAGTCCATTCTGTACAACTGCGTCTCCATTTTATCCCTGCAAATAGGTTCATCAATACCATTTTTCCTGACTCCATACACATGCTTCAATATACAATATTTGTTTCTCTTTCTGACTTACTTCGTTCTGTATAACAGGCTCTAGGTTCATCCACCTCACTAGAACTGACTCAGATTCATGCCTTTTTATGGCTAATATTCCACTGTATATATGTAACACATCTTCTTTATGCATTCATCTGTTGATGGACATCCAGATTGCTCCCATGTCCTGGCTATTGTACATAGTGCTGCAGTGAGCACTAGGGTACATGGTCTTTCAGAATTGTGGTTCTCTCAGGGTATATGCCCAGTAGTGGGATTGCTGGGTCATATGGTAGATTTATTCCTCACACTCATATATTCTGCTCCCAGATGTATTCCCTAAGGAAAAAAATCTTAAAAAAAAAATTGTGCACAAGGATACTATTCATATTAAAATAGATTAGATACAATTTAAATTCTCATAGTAGGAAATATTTACAAGAAAATTCTAAGCAATTCCATGTCAGTGAAAGAAAACATGGATATACAGGTCTTAACTAAAATCTCCTGTGTATCTCTTGCTAGCTGGGGATTTTGACAAAAGTTCTTGGTCTTCTATTAGCTTTTGAGAATGACAAAGTAGGCCTTGGTAGGCAAAGTAGGCCCTATAATGAAAACAAGTAGATCAACAGCTTAATGAGATGTGGGTAACACCATAAACTCTTGGTACTTAAGGTGTTCAGTTCAGTTCAGTTGCTCAGTCATGTCTGACTCTTTGTGACCATATGGACTGCAGTATGGCAGCCTTTCCTGTTCATCACCAACTCCTGTTTGCTCAAACATGTCCATCAAGTTGGTGATGCCATCCAACTATTGGTCCCTTCTCCTCCTGCCTTCAATCTTTCCCAACATCAGGGTCTTTTCAAATGAGTCAGCCCTTCGCATCAGGTGGCCAAAGTATTGGAGTATCAGCTTCAATATCAGACCTTTAGGTTGGACTGGTTGGATCTCCTTGCAGTCCAAGGGACTCTCAAGAGTCTTCTCCAACACCACAGTTCAAAAGCATCAATTCTTTGGTGCTCAGCTTGCTTTATAGTCCAACTCTCACATCCATACATGACTACTGGAAAAACCATAGCCTTGACGAGAACTTTGTGGCAAAGCAATGTCTCTGGTTTTTAATATGCTGTCTAGGTTGGTCATAAGTAAGCATCTTTTAATTTCATGGCTGCAATCACCATCTGCAGTGAGTTTGGAGCCCCCAAAAATAAAGTCAGCTACTGTTTCCCCATCTATTTGCCATGAAGTGATGGGACTAGATGCCATGATCTTAGTTTTCTGAATGTTGAGCTTTAAGCCAACTTTTTCACTCTACTCTTTCACTTCATCAAGAGGCCCTTTAGTTCTTCTTCACTTTCTGCCATAAGGGTGGTGTCATCTGCATATCTCAGGTTATTGATATTTCTCCCGGCAATCTTGATTCCAGCTTGTGCTTCCTTCAGCCCAGCGTTTCTCATTATGTACTCTGCATAGAAGTTAAATAAGCAGGGTGACAATATACAGCCTTGACATACTCCTTTTCCTATTTGGAACCAGCCTGTTGTTCCATGTCCAGTTCTAACTGTTGCTTCCTGACCTACATACAGGTTTCGCAAGAAGCAAGTCATGTGGTCTGGGATTCCCATCTCTTAGAATTTTCCACAGTTTATTGTGATCCACACAAAGGCTTTAGCATAGTCAATAAAACAGAAATAGATGTTTTTCTGGAACTCACTTGCTTTTTCGATGATCCAGTGAATGTTGGCAATTTGATCTCTGGTTCCTCTGCCTTTTCGAAAACCAGCTTGAACATCTGGAAGTTCATAGTTCATGTATTGCTGAAGCCTGGCTTGGAGAATTTTGAACATTACTTTACCAGCGTGTGAGATGCGTGCAACTGTGTGGTAGTTTGAGCATTCTTTGTCATTGCCTTTCTTTGGGATTGGAATGAAAACTGACCTTTTCCAGTCCCGTGGCCACTGCTGAGTTTTTCAAATTTGCTGACATATTGAGTGTAGCACTTTCACAGCATCTTTTAGGATTTGAAATAGCTCAACTGGAATTCCATCACCTCCACTAGCTTTGTTTGTAGTGATGCTTCCTAAGGCCACTTGACTTCACATTCCAGGATGTCTGGCTCTAGCTGAGTGATCACACCCTCGTAATTAACTGGGTCGTGAAGATCTTTTTTGTACAGTTCTTCTGTGTATTCTCGCCACCTCTTCTTAATATCTTCTGCTTCTGTCAGGTCCATACCATTTCTGTTCTTTATTGAGCCCATCTTTGCATGAAATGTTCCCTTGGTATCGCTAAAAAGATGTCCTTTTCATTATAGGGGACTAGAATGCAAAAGTAGGAGGTCAGGAAACACCTGGAGTAACAGGCGAATTTGGCCTTGGAGTACAGAATGAAGCATGGCAAAGGCTGATAGAGTTTTGCCAAGAGAATGCACTGGTCATAGCTAACACCCTCTTCCAACAACACAAGGGAAGACTCTACACATGGACATCACCAGATGGTCAACACCAAAATGAGATTGATTATATTCTTTGCAGCCAAAGATGGAGAGGCTCTATACAGTCAGCAAAAACAAGACTGGGAGTCAACTGTTGCTCATATCATGAACCCCTTATTGTCAAATTCAGACTTAAATTGAAGAAAGTGGGGAAAGCCACTAAACCATTCAGGTATGACCTAAATCAAATCCCTTATGATTATACAGTGGAAATGACAAATAGATTTAAGGGACTAGATCTGATAGACAGAGTGCCTGATGAACTATGGATGGAGGTTCGTGACATTGTACAGGAGACAGGGATCAAGACCATCCCCAGGAAAAAGAAATGCAAGAAAGCAAAATGGCTGTCTGAGGAGGCCTTACAAATAGCTGTTAAAAGAAGAGAAGTGAAAAGCAAAGGAGAAAAGGAAAGATATACCCATTTGAATACAAAGTTTCAAAGAATCGCAAGGAGAGATACGAAAGCCTTTCTCGGTGATCAAAACCGTCGGTTCTTCTTTATAGTCCAAAAGCTTTCTTTATAGTCCAACTCTCACATCCATACATGACTACTGGAAAAACTGTAGCCTTAGCAAGATGGACCTTTGTCAGCAAAGTAATGTCTCTGCTTTTTAATATGCTGTCTAGGTTTGCCATAGCTTTTCTTCCAAGCAGCAAGCATCTTTTAATTTCATAGCTGCAGTCACCGTCTGCAGTGATTTTGGAGCCCCCAAAAATAAAGTCATCCACTGTTTCCTCTGTTTCCCCATCTATTTGCCATGAAGTGATGGGCCCAGATGCCATGATCTTAGTTTTCTGAATGTTGAGTTTTAAGCCAGCATTTTCACTCTCCTCTTTCACTTTCATCAAGAGGCTTTTTAGTTCCTCTTCACTTTCTGCCATAAGGGTGGTATCATCTATGTATCTGAGGTTATTGATATTTCTCCTGGCAATCTTGATTCCAGCTTGTGCTTCATCCAGCCCGATATTTCACATGATGTACTCTTCATATTAGTTATTATATACAACACACAAGGTATTAGAGCAATACGTTTCCTCAGCTCAGATTCTATAGCAGAAGAGAGAAAGTGAGGGAAATACTAAACTATCTTTCAAGCCCCTTGAAAGATCATAACCTGAGATTAAGTTTTCGGCCAAATAGACCTTCAAATAGTGCAACCTGGACCTTTGGTGGTCTGACAAGGGGTCAGGACAAGGCAACCACAGCAGTTTCCAGACCCACAATGGCTGACATGGACAATGGCTGATAGAGCTGGACTTTTAAGGCATAAAATCCACTAACCTGTGGGGACCAAAATGAACTTTGCCCTCAGGAGTCTTTGTATCTCCTGTGGTACCCACAAAGCCCAATGCCAAAGCTGTTCCTTTCATAGATTGAAAAGGCCATTGTCAAAACCATCCCCTTTGTATGCATTCCATGTGTTGATCTACTCCATCATCTTTTAGTTGAGCCAAAAAATGTAGTGCCACTGACTGCAAAGACCTTTTTTTAAAATGTACTTATATCAAAAGGTAAATACAAATTCTCCAGTCCCTCTTTTTTTCTTTGCTAGAATGGACAAGGTCAGTAGGCAGCTTCATGCTGAGGGTAAGACAGAAAAGGGCATACTATGTTAGGAGGAAAAAATAATGGTGATAATTTTGGTGTCTGGCCAGGGTGTGCTATAGGGACATATCTTCCCTGATAAGAGAAAGAGGAAGCTTCCTTTCACTAAAGAGAGTCAACATTCAAGAGGTCAGTGGGAGAAGATGTGGGACTCCAAAGGCAGGAAATAATTTAAAAGGAACTTACTCATAGAGTTAGGCTTAAAGTAAGAATTACTCTCAAAGGAAATGTATGGTGTCATAATTCTGCCTAAAGTTGTCTGGATAACAGTTTAGGAAACCTGCTTCCTCTCTCTTCCTCTAAATCTTGGAGAACAGAGAATTTAATATCACTGGAGGTGATGGGAGGGGAAGTAGTAGAGATACCAAACCCCCTGGAGCCAGCTTTCCATTTCCCTGGAACTAAAGGTAGCATCAACTCCTACTTTTTACACTTCTTTCCAGGGTCTGGCCCAGCCCATGTGAGAATCATCAAGATTCTCCCCATCTCTTGAAAGACTCTGAAACTCCAGCAGAGGAAGTGTGGAAGAGTAAGTGTGAAAGGAGCATCTGTAAAGCTACAGAAGTTATTTTCCCAAAAGTAAGAACCCCTTTTAATCTGTCCCCATTTTAGAAAACTAAAATATTCTAACACTAATAAAAAGTAGCCAACTTTATAGGAAAAAAAAAAAGAACACCTGAAGGTTTTGAGTTTTGTAGGAATGGCAACCCAGTCATTGTGTTAGTTTAAAAATTCTACTTTGTCTAACCTAGTAAGGGGAAAAGATGGCCTGATTAGGTTTCAACTGTTTTCATCTCTGGGGCTCATGTTCTCATAATAGTTAAAATTGAGTAGAAAAATCAGAAAATCATAACATTTTAGAGCTAAATAGGCCTGGGAGATCATTCATTCCTTTTCATTTTATGGCAGAGAAATTTTAGAAAGGATAAATGGCTCAAATGTAGGAAGCCAAAAAGTAGTGAGAGAAGCAGTAAGTATATATAATCCATAAAATGAAAATCAGATCAGATGAAATCTGGAGTTTATTATAGAAATTGTCATTACACTGAACCATATTTTCTCTGCTGTTTTGGGTATATGTTTGTTGTCTCTCATTGTGTTGGTTAGGAATGGAACAAAGTTTTTCAAAATTACTGCTACATTGGAAATCTACAAAAATGGGGACTAGACTATTTTGGGACCATTGTTCAGAAGTGCATTTAACTTAGAAATGGTTACCATGGAGATAAGCACATGGTGTGTGACTCTATAGGTTTCCAGTTGCAGTTTTTTATGCTGCTGAGACATAAATAGCCAATATACACACATACATGCACACGAGGCCATGCACACAGGCACAATGAATTTAATTGTTCCTCTCTTTCTGTAACATAATATTAGATTGATGCAAATGTAATTTTGCGATTTCAGATCATGAATTTTAAATCGTTATCAGGCTCAAACACATCTTTATTAATCAAAATAGGAACCATTACACTCAACACATTTTTGCCAGTGAGAAATAAGTTTTTTTCCTGTAATATAAAAATCTGTGCTTCGTTCTATGCACTCTTGGAAAGCATTTTCTGCCTCCTGCTGGTTGTGGAGGCATTGTCTCTGGAAAAAGTTATTGAGATGCTTGAAGAAGTGATATCAGTTGATTAGAGGTCAGGTGAATATGGCAGATAAGACGAAACTTTGTAGCCCAATTCATTCAACTTTTGCAGCATTGGCTGTGCAAAGTGTGGTCAGGCGTGGTCATGGAGAAGAATTGGACCCTTTCTGTTGACCAATACCAGTTGCAGGTGTGACAGTTTTTGGTGCATCTTATGGATTTGCGGAGCATACTTCTCAGATGTAATGGTTTCACCTGGATTCATAAAACTGTAGTGGATCAGAGTGGCAGCAGACCACAAAACAGTGACCATGACCTTTTTTTGGTGCAAGTTTGGCTTTCAGAAGTGCTTTGGAGCTTCTTCTTGGTCTAGCATCTGGCTTTAGGAAGTATTTTGGAGCTTCTTCTTGGTCCAGCAACTTGGTAATCACTGGTTGTCGCATAAAATCCACTTTTTGTCACATGTCACAATCCGATCAAGAAATGGTTTGTTGTTGTTGTGTAGAATAAGAAAAGATGACACTTCAAAATGATGAATTTTTTTTTTTTGATTTGCAGTCAGTTCATGAGGCACCCACTTATGACGCTTTCTCACCTTCCCAATTTGCTTCAAATGCAGAATAACCATAGAATGGCGACCTTAAGTTCTTTGGTAACTTCTCGTGTACTTGTAAGAGGATCAGCTTCGATGACCCTCTCATTTGGTCGTTGTTAATTTCCAAAGCCCAGCCTCTGTGCTCCTCATCTTCAAGACTCTTGTCCCTTCACAAAACTTCCTGAACCACCACTGTACTGTATGTTCCTAGCAGTTCCTAGACCAAATGCATTGTTGATATTGCAAGTTGTCTCCACTGCTTTATAACCCATTTTGAACTCTAATAAAAAAATCACTCAAATTTGCTATTTGTCTAACATCACTTCTATAGTCTAAAATACATACATAAAAAGTTTAAAATATAACCCAGTGCTCTATTATAAACAGAATGGCACAACAGTTGCATAAAAGTGGGAGAAATACTCATACAAAATAAACAGCAAATAATGTCATTAGCAAACAAACAATAAAGAGACATATTTATTAAAATGACATATAACATAACCACATTTATTTAAGAATGTATTCCGATATCACTCAGCAAAGTTCAGCAATGCAAAACAGCAGTGATTTTTGCACCACGCTAATAATAAAATTTCATACAGGGAACTTCACCGGCACTCCAGTGGTTAGGACTCCATGTTTCCAGTGCAGGCGGTTCGAGTTTGATACCTGATTAGGGAACTAGAATCACAAGTGTGTGGCCAAGAAAAAAAATTCCATGCAATGCTGATCTCTAGTGATGGAAGAATTCTGAAAATTCTATATGTATTAAAAAGTAATATTGTACAATGATATGAAAATTACTTTTGAAAAACATTGTAAGGTAGCCTAAACCAAGCTTAAAGACTAATAACACACTTAACAAGTAAATAGGGAGAAGGCAATGGCACCCCACTCCAGTACTGTTGCCTGGAAAATCCCATGGATGGAGGAGCCTGGTGGGCTGCAGTCCATGGGGTCGCTAAGAGTCAGACACGACTGAGTGACTTCACTTTCACTTTCCACTTTCATGCATTGGAGAAGGAAATGGCAACCCACTCCAGTGTTCTTGCCTGGAGAATCCCAGGGACGGGGGAGCCTGATAGGCTTCAGTACATGGGGTCGCACAGAGTCAGACATGACTGAAGCGACTTGGCAGCAACAAGTAAATAGGATATACATCTTAGAAGTCACTACTCTTTAAAGTGGAAATATAAAAACAAGAACATTAAAAAAGATAGAGTGTATTACAAAAGATTCTTGTTACTTTCCCAAAATTTTCAACAACGTTAGGCAATTGCCTAGTGTTTCTCTGTCTTCCTCTATCTTGTCAGCTATGTGATTTCTTTTTTTTTTCTTTTATTTTCTTTCCTTTACCTTTTCTTCAAGAAATATATATTTTTTTAAGATGCTTAAATTCCTGAGAGACTGAGCACTTTCAGAGGATTACAAAAAAATAAATTTTGATTGAAAATTTCTTTTATTTATTTTATTTAAAAATTTTTTATAGTGGACATTTTCAAAAACCCCAAACCATGTATCCATCAACCAACTTTGATACTTAAACCATATAGTGGATTTCATTACCCAGCTTCCCACATTATTTTACTTTATGATTCTGTTCAGTTGCTCAGTCATGTCTGACTCATTGCAACCCCATGGATGGCAGCAAACATGGGTTTCTTGTCCATCACTAACTCCTGAAGTTCACTCAAACTCGTGTCCATTGACTCAGTGATGCCATCCAACCATCTCATCCTCTGTTGTCCCCATCTCCTTCCACCTTCTATCTTTCCCAGCAACAGGGTCTTTTCAGTTGAGTCACCTCTTCGCATTAGGTGGCCAAAGTATTGGAGTTTCAGCTTCAACATCAGTCCTTCCAATGAACAGCCAGGATTGATTGCCTTTAGGATGGTCTGGTTGGATCTCTTTGCAGTCTAAGGGACTCTCAAGAGTCTTCTCCAACACCACAGTTCAAAAGCATCAATTCTTTGGCTCTCAGCTTTCTTTACAGTCCAACTGTCACATCCATACATGACCACTGGGAAAACCATAGCCTTGACTAGACGGACTTTTTTGGCAAAGTACTGTCTCTGCTTTTTAATATGCTGTCTAGATTTGTCATAACTTTTGTTCCAAGGAGTAAGGGTCTTTTAATTTCATGGCTGTACTCACCATCTGCAGTGATTTTGGACTGCCAAAAATAAAGTCTCTCACAGTTTCCACTGTTTCCCCATCTATTTGCCATGAAGTGATGGGCCCAGATGCCATGATCTTAGTTTTCTGAATGTTGAGCTTTAAGTCAACTTTTTCACTCTCCTCTTTCACTGTCATCAAGAGGCTCCTTAGTTCTTCTTCACTTTCTGCCATAAGGGTGGTGTCATCTGCATAGCTGAGGTTATTGATATTTCTCCCAGCAATCTTGATTCCAGCTTGTGCTTCTTCCAGCCCAGCGTTTCTCATGATGTACTTTGCACAGAAGTTAAATAAGCAGGGTGACAATATACAGCCTTGACATACTCCTTTTCCTATTTGGAACTGGCCTGTTGTTCCATGTCCAGTTCTAACTGTTGCTTCCTGACCTGCATATAGGTTTCTCAAGAGGCAGGTCAGGTGGTCTGGTATTCCCATCTCTTTCAGAATTGTCCACAGTTTATTGTGATCCACATAGTCAAAGGCTTTGGCATAATCTATAAAGCAGAAATAGATGTTTTTCTGGAACTCTCACTATTTTGATGATCCAACGGATGTGGCAATTTGATTTCTGGTTCCTCTGCCTTTTCTAAAACCAGCTTGAACATCTGGAAGTTCACGTACTGATGAAGCCTGGTCTGGAGAATTTTGAGCATTACTTTGCTAGCTTGTGAGATGAGTGCAATTGTGTGGTAGTTTTTCCTCTGTAAAGAGCAATATTGCATAGGAACCTCGAATGTTAGGTCTATGAATCAAGGCAAGTTGGAAGTGCTCAAACAAGAGATGGCAAGGAATCAGTGAACTAAAATGGACTGGAATGGGTGAATTTAACTCAGATGACCATTATATTTACCACTGTGGGCAGGAATCCCTTAGAAGAAAAGCAGTAGTCATCATGGTCAACAAAAGAGTCTGAAATGCAGTACTTGGATGGAATCTCAAAAACGACAGAATGATCTCTGTTCCTTTCCAAGGCAAACCATTAAATATCATGGGGATCCAAGCCTATGCCCCAACCAGTAACACTGAAGATGCTGAAATTGAACAGTTCTATGAAGACCTACAAGACCTTTTAGAACTAATACCCAAAAAAGATGTCCTTTTCATTATAGGGGACTGGAATGCAAAAGTAGGAAGTCAAGAAACACCTGGAGTAACAGGCAAATTTGGCCTGGGAGTACGGAATGAAGCAGGGCAAAGACTAATAGAGTTTTGCCAAGAGAACACACTGGTCATAGCAAACACCCTCTTCCAACAACACAAGAGAAGACTCTATACATGGACATCACCAGATGGTCAACACCGAAATCAGATTGATTATATTCTTTGCAGCCAAAGATGGAGAAACTCTATACAGTCAGCAAAAACAAGACGGGGAGCTGACTGTGGCTCAGATCATGAACTCCTTATTGCCAAATTCAACTTAAACTGAAGAAAGTGGCAAAAACCACTAGACCATTCAGGTATGACCTAAATCAAATCCCTTATGATTATACAGTGGAAGTGAGAAATAGATTTAAGGGCCTAGATCTGATAGATAGAGTGCCTGATGAACTATGGATGGAGGTTCGTGACATCGTACAGGAGACAGGGATCAAGACCATCCCATGGAAAAGAAATGCAAGAAAGCAAAATGGCTGTCTGGGGAGGCCTTAGCTGTGAAAAGAAGAGAAACGAAAAGCAAAGGAGAAAAGGAAAGACATAAGCATCTGAATGCAGAGTTTCAAAGAATAGCAAGGAGAGATAAGAAAGCCTTCCTCAGCAATCAATGCAAAGAAAAGGAGGAAAACAACTGAACGGGAAAGACTATTTTAAGATCTCTTCAAGAAAATTAGAGATACCAAGGGAAGATTTCATGCAAAGATGGGCACAATAAAGGACAGAAATGGTATAGACCTAACAGAAGCGGAAGATATTAAGAAGAGGTGGCAAGAATACACAGAAGAACTATACAAAAAAGATCTTCATGACCCAGATAATCACGATGGTGTGATCACTCACCTAGACCCAGACATCCTGGAATGTGAAGTCAAGTGGGCCTTAGAAAGCATCACTATGAACAAAGCTAGTGGAGGTGATGGAATTCCAGTTGAGCTAATTCAAATCCTGAAAGATGATGCTGTGAAAGTGCTACACTCAATATGCCTGCAAATTTGGAAAACTCAGCAGTGGCCACAGGACTGGAAAAGGTCAGTTTTCATTCCAATCCCAAAGAAAGGCAATGCCAAAGAATGCTCAAACTATAGCACAATTACACCTCACACGCTAGTAGAGTAATGCTCAAAATTCTCCAAGCCAGGCTTCAGCAATATGTGAACCATGAACCTCCAGATGTTCAAGCTGGTTTTAGAAAAGGCAGAGGAACCAGAGATCAAACTACCAACATCCACTGGATCATTGAAAAAGCAAGAGAGTTCCAGTAAAACATCTATTTCTGCTTTATTGACTATGCCAAAGCCTTTGACTGTGTGGATCACAATAAACTGTGGAAAATTCTGAAAGAGATGGGAATACCAGACCACCTGACCTGCCTCTTGAGAAATCTGTATGCAGGTCAGGAAGCAACAGTTGGAACTGGACATGGAACACAGACTGGTTCCAAATAGGAAAAGGAGTACTACAAGGCTGTATATTGTCACCCTGCTTATTTAACTTCTATGCAGAGTACATCATGAGAAATGCTGGGCTGGAAGAAGCACAAGCTGGAATCAAGATTGCTGGGAGAAATATCAATAACCTCAGCTATGCAGATGACACCACCCTTATGGCAGAAAGTGAAGAACTAAAGAACCTCTTGATGAAAGTGAAACAGGAGAGTGAAAAAGTTGGCTTAAAGCTCAACATTCAGAAAACTTAGATCATGGCATCTGGTTCCATCACTTCATGGGAAATATATGGGAAAACAGTGGAAACAGTGTCAGACTTTATTTTGGGGGGCTCCAAAATCACTGCAGATGGTGATTGCAGCCATGAAATTAAAAGACACTTACTCCTTGGAAGGAAAGTTATGACCAACCTAGATAGCATATTCAAAAGCAGAAAGATTACTTTGCCAACAAAGGTCTGTCTAGTCAAGGCTATGGTTTTCCCAGTGGTCATGTATGGATGTGAGAGTTGGACTTTGAAGAAAGCTGAGCACCGAAGAATTGATGGTTTTGAACTGTGGTGTTGGAGAAGACTCTTGAGAGTCCCTTAGACTGCAAGGAGATCCAACGAGTCCATCCTAAAGGAGACCAATCCAGGGTGTTCATTGGAAGGACTGATGCTGAAGAAACTGCAATACTTTGGCCACCTATTGTGATGAACTGACTCACTTGAAAAGACCTGTTGCTGGAAAGATTGAAGGCAGGAGGAGAAAGGGATAACAAAGGATGAGATGGTTGGGTGGCATCACCGACTCAATGGACATGAATTTGAGCAAGCTCCAGGAGTTGCTGATGGACAGGGAAGCCTGACATGCTGTAGTCCATGGGGTCGCAAATTGTTGTACATGACTGAGGGACTGAACTGAACTGAGTACTTATTTAATAATGTATTTAAATGAAATTCAGGTCTTTAAAAATCTAAAGTATTTGCACCCTTGTCTTTTAAATAAAAAGTATCAAGACTTAACTATCACAGAATGAGATACCTATCCAAGACCAGAAAAAATTATCTTTCACTCTATGCAGTCTCATCCCAAAGTAATATAGTTTTGAATACCCATTATTTACAAAAGAGTCCACTATTTGCATGATGTGGTGATTTCATTTTCTACTATTCATCATCATAGAATATCTATAGGGATTTGTTGTTCAGCCTCTCATTCATGTCCTATTCTTTTATACCCCGTGGACTGCAGCATGCCAGGCTTCCCTGTCCTACAGCATCTCCTGGAGCTTGCTCAAATTCATGTCCATTCAGTTGGTGATTCCATCCAACCATTTCATCCTCTGTTGTCCTTTTCTCCTCTTGCCTTCAATCTTTCCCAGCATCAGGGTCTTTTCAAATGAGTCAGTTCTTTGCATGAGGTAGCCAAAGTACTGGAGTTTCAGCTTCAGTATCAGTCCTTCCAATGAATATTCAGAATTGATCTCCTATAAGATTGACTGGTTTGATCTCCTTGCAGCCCAAGGGGACTCTCAAGAGTCTTCACGATCACCACAGTTCAAAAGCATCAATTCTTTGGTGCTCAGCCTTCTTTATAGTCCAACTCTCACATCCATGCATGAGTACTAGAAAAACCATAGCTTTGACTACATGGATCTTTGTTGGCAAAGTAATGTCTTTGCTTTTTAATATGCTGTCAAGGTTTGTCATAGCTTTTCTTCCAAGGAGCAAGCATCTTTTAATTTCATGCCTGCAGTCACCATTTGCAGTAATTTTGGAACCCAAGAATATAAAGTCTAACACTGTTTCCATTGTTTCCCCATCTGTTTGCCGTGAAGTGATAAGGAGTAGTGGTGGTTTCCAGTTCCACAGTTTCCATCTTAGATCTGTCTATCTCTAGGGATTTTTCCAGAGAAATACGTATTCTTTAGGAGCATTTCTAGGGGGAAAAAGTTACTTGAAACCCCTGACTTTATTGAGAGAGGATTGAAGATAAATATATAAGACATGTCATTTTGCTTTGGACCAATTAGTCATCCCTTCCCTTATGGCTCAGCAGTACAGGATCCACCTAGAATGCAGGAGATGCAGGAGACATGGGTTCGATCCTTGGGTTGGGAAGATCCCCTGGAAGAGGAAATGGCAACCCACTCCAGTATTCTTGCCTGAAGAATCCCATGGACAGAGGAGCCCGGTGGGCTATGGTCCATGGTCTAAAAAGTGTTGGACATAACTGAGCACGTACGCAATTAGTTATCCAGCTAAATGCTGACACTGAGATACATTTTGAGGGTGAAGTTCCGTTGCTTACTAATACATCCATTGAAAGTCACTCAGTCGGTCCAACTCCTTGTGACCCCATGAACTATACAGTCCATGGAATTCTCCAGGCAAGAATACTGGAGTGGGTAGACTTTTCCTTCTCCAGGGAATCTTCCCAACCCAGGGATCGAACCTACAGGGAAGAAGAAATTCTTCCCTGGAATTGAACCCTGGAGAAGAAATTCTCAACCCACTCCAGGATTCTTGCCTGGGACATCCCATGGACAGAGGAGCCTGGTGGGCTATAGGCCATAGTGTCGCAAAGAGTTGGACACAACTGAAGTGACTTAGCATGCATGCATGCATGTTTGTAATTAATGTAATTAAATATGTTTAAAGGAGAATAAATTCTAGGCAGAAAGTGAAGAGGTCAACATTCCTTGAGGTTCCACTATGGAAGGGAATTTTCTGTCATTGACAACCTAGCAATTTTCTAAATGCAACCTCTGTCTGCCTCCACTTCCAGTCTATTAAATTCCTTTAATCTCTCTAATTTGCCAGTTGTCCCCACCACTTCACTGAAGCTCTTCTATATAAAATCATTAGTTGATTTTGTTTTATCATGTCAAGTTTTCTCTTTGGGTCTCTGTGTCCTGGCTTCTCTGTAATTTTTTATATCATTGAACAACATTTCTTTAAAAACTGTTTGCTGCTGCTGCTGCTAAGTCACTTCAGTCGTGTCCGACTCTGTGCGACCCCATAGACGGCAGCCCACCAGGCTCCCCTGTCCCTGGGATTCTCCAGGCAAGAACACTGGAGTGGGATGCCATTTCCTTCTCCAGTGCATGAAAGTGAAAACTGAAAGTGAAGTCGCTCAGTCGTGTCCGACTCCTAGCAACCCCATGGACTGCAGCCCACCAGGCTCCTCCGCCCATGGGATCCTCCAGGCAAGAGTACTGGAGTGGGGTGCCATAACCTTTGATAATATGGCACAGGTTTTCTACAGGCCTCTATAACTTATCTGCTTGCTTTTAAGGTCCCCAAGATTTATCCCCCCAGAATTTTGTCCTTGGCTGGGTTTTCTTTAAATGGACTCCTTTGATAAATTCATTTCTTGTCGTTCAATCATCACTTCTACATGAATGATCTCATCACAACGAAGATATTCTCGCTTTGCTCATTTACTCATTTGCGTATGAAATACTTATTAAGTTCTTACATTATGGAAGGCACTAAGTAAATAAATTATGTTCCTCAACACTGTAGAAAAATATAGATCACAGCTCTCACAAGACTAGCTAGAAACTGTCAGGTCATCTTTGATGAGCCCCTTACTTCAATTCCTATATTTATTTCTTTCAATAACTTTCATTTATTTTTAAAAAGTACCTTTTGAGTGATCTGTTTTTTGTATGGGCTTCCATGGTGGCTCAGAGGTTAAAGCATCTTCCTGCAATGTGGGAGACCTGGGTTCGATCCCTGGGTCAGGAAGATCCCCTGGAGAAGGAAATGGTAACCCACTCCAGTATTCTTGCTTGGAGAATCCCATGGACAGAGGAGCCTGGTGGGCTACAGTCCATGGGATCGCAAATGTTACCACATCCCTAATGGGTTATTATCTTTGCTTCTTAATTGGTCATTTGACAATTTTTATTTTCTGACCAAATTTTCTTCAGCCTATATAGTAATATTTCTTATCATATCACTCTTACTCTCCATAAACACTAAAAGTCCCAAGATTTCCAGCTGGTTTGTGAGGCGTCCATAATCTAAAACTACCATACTGTGTAAATTTTATTCCTAAGAAGTCCCTTTCTTAAACACCTAGAAAGTTCCCCCTGAAACATGTATCCTTATCACTTCTGTGTTTTTGCTAATACTAGTTCTCTTATTCTGTGATTTCATTTTTCTCTGCTGATGTTTTTTCCCTTCCAAATGGAACTGTTAGCTCTTGGAAATCAAGACCTATTTTTAGTTGTTGTTGAATTTTATCTATTCTGAAATACACATGCTTTCATATTATTAACTTATCTGAAATAAAGATACATCTTAATTAACATCAACAATGTCATAAACCCTGTAAAAATATGATTGGCAGTACTTCTTTCCTGGTGGTACATGAAATAATGGTGTGTCTTATAATCAATGGTATCTTAAATTTAATGAAATACCATTTTGCGGTAACCTCACAGTCCTTGGTGAAATATTAAGCTCATTGCAGATACTCCATAAATGGCTGTTGGTTAATTTATTTCCTGGTTATAAAGTTCTGAACCACAGAATTGGCTGCACTAATTTACATGTCCAGCTTGTTAGTAATTTCAAAAATAAAAACAAAAAAAAATTTTTTTGCAGTGAAGGTAGGTAGAAAATATAAAAAAGAATGAGAAACTGTGTGGCACCTACTTTAAAAAAAAAAAGAGGCTATCACAAAAGATTGAAATTTAAATTTCTGAATTACACCCCAAGCCCTTTTGTTTCAGGGTTTGGGAAAAAACCTCACTTTGTTTTGTGCTACATGAGATCCTTAAATATTACCACAGACATGCAAATATTAATATCTGAAAGGAAATATAGAAAATTCCTGCTTCTGTTTTGTTGCTTCTTTTGTTTTATTAGTATAACCATGCATATATAAGCAAACGACGTTTTATAATCAAAATGCTCCAATAACAAATTCATGTGAGATATTGTATTCATAAAGAAAATTTGCATTCAAACCTGTTTTAATTGAACTAATTAAAAAAAAAATGTCTTTAAAAAGATTGCGGAGACTTCCCTGGTGGTAGAGTGGGTAAGAATCCACTTGCCAATGCAGGTTAGATTCCTGGTCCTGGAAGATTTCACATGCCTAGGAGCAACTAAACCCGTGCACTGCAACTCTGAAACCCACGAGCCACAGCTACTGAGCCTACATGATGCAACTATGGAAGCTTGTGCCACTAGAGCCTTTTCTTTGCAACAAGAGACGCCATTGCAATGAAAAGTCTGCACACCATAACTAGAGTAGCCCCCACTCTCCACGGCTAGAGAAAGTCCACTCGCAGCAATGAAGACGCAGCAAAGCCAAAAATAAATAAATAATTGTAAAAAGGTTGCAAAGTGAGCAGTGTTATAAGAGGAATTTGATTTTTTTCTGTATTCATTTCAGGCTGTCTCCCTCTTCTCAGTGAAATGCAGAACTAAGACTATTAACTCAAGCCAAAATTGTATGCCAACTGGACTTCTGACTATTTATACATATTTTTACCCATATAAATCATATCTGAGTAAATGAAAATTAGATATTTCCATAGCAATTTTATTATGAAATATGTCACAAGGTGTATATGTAGTGGGATAAAGGTGGGCCTTGGGATCCAAGAGTAGAAGAGCCACTGCTTACTAGCTGTTTGCATTTCAATTATAGTTGTCCCTTGATCAATGCGCGGTTAGGGGCACTAAGCCACGAACCACTAAGAATCTGAGTGTAACTTTACAGTCAGCCCTCCATAGCCATAAGTTCCATATCTGGGGATTCAGCCAACCTAGAATTGTGTAGTACTGTGGTCCAGTGATCATTAACAAAGATCTGTGTATAACGGAGCTCATGTAGTTCAAACCTGTATTGTTCAGCAGTCAACTGTGCTTTATCCAAAAGTGAGATTCTTATGATGTCCAGAGATAATACTAGAAAAATGCATAGCATTTGGCATAGACACTTTAAATCTGTTAGGAGACAGAAATTATATGGTGGACATGGCAATAAATGCCAGAATATATTCAATCCACACTTTCCCCCTTTCCCCATACCCCTTAATTCTTATAAGAACATGCTCCTTCTTTCAGAACAATCCTTTATCAAACCTTTATCAACCAATCCTTATCAAATCTCAGCATAAGCAATGCCTCTCCTGTGGGTGGAACGCTGCCCACTTCCTCTTGCCTGGGTTTTCTAACCTTTTGTTTCTTCTTTCTCTGCTGCCAGAACTCCAACTCCTCTGCCCACAGGCTAGCTTAATGAAAAGGAATCTTTCCCTTAAAGGACTTTTTACATAACCATATAATACAGTAGAACAAGCACTAGATACTAAGTTAAGGGTGGCTCAGATGGTAAAGAGTCTGTCTACAATGCAGGAGACCCGGGTTCAGTTCCTGGCTGGGGAAGATCTCCTGCAGAAGGAAATGGCAACCCACTCCAGTATTCTTGCCTGGAAAATCCCATGGATGGAGGAGCCTGATAGGCTGCAGTCCATGGGGTCGCAAAGAGTTGGAGATGACTGAGCTCCTTCACTTAAGGGACCAGGGACCATGAGTGATGACATTGGGCAAATAAGTTTACTTCTTGGGCTGTACTGTACTGTACTGTAAGTCGCTTCAGTCGTGTCCAACTCTGTGCAACCCCATAGACGAAGCTCACCAGGCTCCCCCGTCCCTGGGATTCTCCAGGCAAGAACACTGGAGTGGGTTGCCATTTCCTTCTCCAATGCATGAAAGTGAAAAGTGAAAGTGAAGTCGCTCAGTCGTGTCCGACTCCTAGCGACCCCATGGACTGCAGCCTACCAGGCTCCTCCATCCATGGGATTTTCCAGGCAAGAGTACTGGAGTGGGGTGCCATTGCCTTCTCCGACTTCTTGGGCTACTCTTCTATAAAACAGTTGAGTGGCACAGTGTCCAAGCATCCAATGATACTAACATGTTAGGATTACAGTATTATCAGCAGGGACTGCAGCTATCAATGTGTAGTTGACACTTCTACTCATCCATTACAGAATGATGTGGTACAAAGAATATGGGTTTTTGAGTAAGATGGAACTGTGTTCAGCCATTCTTGCTACTAGACCCTAGCAAACAAACCCAAACTCTGTGTCCAAAGGCTAGTCTTTACCTTGCACATTAAATGCCCTTCTCTGTAAAAATGTGGTCTATATTACTTCCCTCACAGAGTTGTCATGAAGCAATGTTTGTATAGTGCTGGGAAATGGCATGTGTTCTCGTTGAGGAGGGTTTTAATCTAGTGTAAGAGCTTGGTCTTCATGTCACTCAACACTGTCAGCAGCATGTGACACAGCTGATCACACTGTCCTCCTTGAAATGCTTTATTTGTACTCTCAAAAGTGTCTATCTTTCCTTTTTTCCTGCTTCCAAATCTCTCCATCTTAGTCTCCTTTGTTGAATCCTTCTCATCTTCTTGACCCTTAAATGAGGGCATAAGTCTGGCTTCTCATTCAACCTTCGTATCTATATCATCTCATTCAGTGTTATGGTTTTAATGGCGTCTTAAAGCTATGAAGTCAAGTGGGCCTTAGAAAGCATCACTACGAACAAAGCTAGTGGAGGTGATGGCATTCCAGGTGAGCTACTTCAAATACTGAAAGATGATGCTGTGAAAGTGCTACACTCAATATGCCTGCAAATTTGGAAAACTCAGCAGTGGCCACAGGACTGGAAAAGGTCAGTTTTCATTCCAATCCCAAGGAAAGGCAATGCCAAAACATGCTCAAACTACTGCACCATTGCACTCATCTCATACGCTAGTAAAGTAATGCTCAAAATTCTCCAAGCCAGGCTTCAGCAATACGTGAACTGTAAACTTCCAAATGTTCAAGCTGGTTTTAGAAAAGGCAGAGGAACCAGAGATCAAATTACCAACATCCACTGGATCATGGAAAAAGCAAGAGAGTTCCAGAAAAACATCTATTTCTGCTTTATTGACTATGCCAAAGCCTTTGACTGTGTGGATCACAATAAACTGTGGAAAATTCTGAAAGACATGGGAATACCAGACCACCTGACCTGCCTCTTGAGAAACCTATATGCAGGTCAGGAAGCAACAGTTAGAACTGGACATGGAACAACAGGCCAGTTCCAAATAGGAAAAGGAGTATGTCAAGGCTGTATATTGTCACCCTGCTTATTTATCTTATATGCAGAGTACATCATGAGAAACGCTGGGCTGGAAGAAGCACAAGCTGGAATCAAGATTGCTGGGAGAAATATCAATAATCTCAGATATGCAGATGACATCACCCTTATGGCAGAAAGTGAAGAGGAACTAAAAAGCCTCTTGATGAAAGTGAAAGTGGAGAGTGAAAAAGCTGGCTTAAAGCTCAACATTCAGAAAATGAAGATCATGGCATCTGGTCCCATTGCTTCATGGGAAATAGATGGGGGAACAGTGCAAACTGTGTCAGACTTTATTTTTGGGGGCTCCAAAATCACTGCAAATGGTGACTGCAGCCATGAAATTAAAAGACGCTTATTCCTTGAAGGAAAGTTATGACCAACCTAGATAGCATATTGAAAAGCAGAGACATTACTTTACCAACAAAGTCCGTCTAGTCAAGACTATGGTTTTTCCAGTGGCCATGTATGGATGTGAGAGTTGGACTGTGAAGAAAGCTGAGTGCAGAAGAATTGATGCTTTTGAACTTCGGTGTTGGAGAAGACTCTTGAGAGTCCCTTGGACTGCAAGGAGATCCAACCAGTCCATTCTGAAGGAGATCAGCCCTGGGATTTCTTTGGAAGGAATGATGCTAAAGCTGAAACTCCAGTACTTTGGCCACCTCATGCGAAGAGTTGACTCATTGGAAAAGACTCTGATGCTGGGAGGGATTGTGGGCAGGAGGAGAAGGGGATGACAGAGGATGAGATGGCTGGATGGCATCACTGACTCGATGGACGTGAGTCTGAGTGAACTCCGGGAGTTGGTGATGGACAGGGAGGCCTGGCATACTGAGATTCATGGGGTTGCAAAGAGTCGGACACAACTGAGTGACTGAACTGGACTGAACTAAAGCTGATTACTCCAAAATTTCCATCTCCAGCAGAGATCTCTTCTATGAAGTCCAGATTCACATGTGTGGCTTCCCACTTGACATTTCCATTTGGTAGAGTAATAGGCATATTAAACTTAACATGTCCCAAAATGAACTTTTCATCTCCACACCATTCTTTTCTTGGTAAATGGCAGATCTACTTTTCAGTTGCTTAGGCCGAAAAACTTTAAAATTATCCTAATCTTTCCCATATCAGTCTACTAACAAAGTCTCTTGGCTCAGCTCTCATATATATCTAGCATCTGACTGTGTCTTCCCTCCCCATCTACAGCCATTCTAGCCTTAGTAACTGTTGTCTTCCATCTGAGTCATTGTAACAGCCTCCTAACAAATCTCCCTGCTTCCATGTTGCCCCTAGTCCTCCTCACAGCCGCCGGAAAGATCATCCTTTTACAGCACAAGCTAGCATGTCACTTTATCACAGACTGGGTCCCTGGAAGCAGACTGAGGTAGTGTTTGCCATGCAGGACTTTTTAAAGGAGTGCTTTTGGGATCAACATTTGTAGAAGGGAGTGGAAGGATCAGGCTTCAGCAGAAGTCAATAGGTTATGCAGGCCCAGTGATAGTCTTGGCCAACCACATGTTGGTCTTTCCAGCCGGAAGCGCTCTTCAAAGTTGTCTCAAGTTGGGCTAAGATAGCCAGGTCTTTATGTTCCCTCATCAGTCAGTCTTGGTTGTGGTCTGTTCCATGAAGGCTACAAGCTCAGGCAAGGCAGCCCTCTGTAGCCAAGGCAGTCCTGAAGGCGTCATTACCAGTCAGCCAGTAGCACTTCCAGACAGCAGGTACTCACTGAAGGGGAATTTGAGTAGTATAACGCAGGTTCCGCCACTCCTCTGTTCTCTCTTGTGGCTCTCCGTCTCATTCAGAATCAGATCCAAAGTCTTCGCTATTTCTTTCTACCCTCCTCTCCTCTTTCAACGTTTCTCTTCATTCACTCTCTAAAGCCACACTTGCCACCTGGCAATTCCTTAAACTTCTCATCAGTACACTCCTGTCTTGGCACTTGTTCCTTCTACCTGCAGAGCTCTTCAATTAGGTATCTACAGGGCTAGCTCCTGCACTTCATTCAAGTCTCTACTCAAATTTCACTTTATCAGAGGAGCATTCTTTCACCAACCTGTAGCAAATAGCACACCGCGCTTTCCTTCTGTTACCTTATTTCACTTAGTTTCTCTTTTTAACTCTTATTTCATAACCCAACATAGTTATAGTTTATTTATTTATTATCTGTCCATCTGCTCCTTCCATTTGGAAATGAGTTCCATAAAAGAGGGTACTTTGTTTTTATTTATTGCTATATTCCCAGGGACCACAACAGTGCCTGGCACATTGTAACCGCTCAATAACTATTTATTAACACAGTTACTTGAGGGGCAGTGCAGTATTCCATAGTAAACAAGAGCTAAGGCATTGGACTGAAACAAACCTAAATTTTACTTGTGGGTCTAAACTTATGATCTGTGAAATGTAGGATAAGTTATTTGCAATCTCTGCATTTGAGCTCCCTCAGCTGTAAAATGTGGGTAATTATAATACAACGGCTACATAATAAATTTGGGGTGAGTCAAATGGGATAAGGTGTGTAAAGTACCTGACATACAACATTAAGAATTTAAAAATTGCTTATAAGCACAGGACCTAGCATCTAGTGTGCTCAATACTTGGTATTTTTTTAAATCACTTCATGATAAATACATGGAATAATATGTGGTCAGAGTAGTTTTTGATAAACACATACTTGTTTCAGTTCAGTTCAGTTCAGTCGCTCAGTTGTGTCCGACTCTTTGCAACCCCATGAATTGCAGCACGCCAGGCCTCCCTGTCCATCTCCAACTCCCGAGTTCACCCAAACTCAAGTCCATCGAGTCAGTGATGCCATCCAGCCATCTCATCCTCTGTCGTCTCCTTCTTCTCCTGCCCACAATCCCTCCCAGCATCAGAGTCTTTTCCAATGAGTCAACTCTTTGCATGAGGTGGCCAAAGTACTGGAGTTTCAGCCTCAGCATCAGTCTTTCCAATGAACACCCAGGACTGATCTCCTTTAGAATAGACTGGTTGGATCTCCTAGCAATCCAAGGGACTCTCAAGAGTCTTCTCCAACACCACAGTTTAAAAGCATCAATTCTTCGGTGCTCAGCTTTCTTCACAGTCCAACTCTCACATCCATACATGACCACTGGAAAAACCATAGCCTTGACTAGACAGACCTTTGTTGGCAAAGTAATGTCTTTTCAACATGTTATCTAGGTTGGTCATAACTTTCCTTTCAAGGAGTAAGCGTCTTTCAATTTCATGGCTGCAATCACCATCTGCAGTGATTTTGGAGGCCAAAAAAATGAAGTCTGACACTGTTTCCACTGTTTCCCCATCTATTTCCCATGAAGTGATGGGACCAGATGCCATGATCTTTGTTTTCTGAATGTTGAGCTTTAAGCCAGCTTTTTCACTCTCCTCTTTCACTTTCATCAACAGGCTTTTTAGTTCCTCTTCACTTTCTGCCATAAGGGTGGTGTCATCTGCATATCTGAGGTTATTGCTATTTCTCCCGGCAATCTTGATTACAGCTTGTGTTTCTTCCAGTCCAGCATTTCTCATGATGTACTCTGCATATAAGATAAATAAGCAGGGTGACAATATACAGCCTTGATGTACTCCTTTTCCTATTTGGAACCAGTCTCTTGTTCCATGTCCACTTCTAACTGTTGCTTCCAGACCTGCATATAAGTTTCTCAAGAGGCAGGTCAGGTGGTCTGGTATTCCCATGTCTTTCAGAATTTTCCACAGTTTATTGTGATCCACACAGTCAAAGGCTTTGGCATAGTCAATAAATCAGAAATAGATGTTTTTCTGGAACTCACTTGCTTTTTTGATGATCCAAGGAATGTTGGCAATTTGATCTCTGGTTCCTCTGCCTTTTCTAAAACCAGCTTGAACATCTGGAAGTTCACGGTTCATGTATTGCTGAAGCCTGGCTTGGAGAATTTTGAGCATTACTTTACTAGCATGTGAGATGACTGCAATTGTGCGGTAGTTTGAGCATTCTTTGGCATTGCCTTTCTTTGGGATTGGAAAGAAAACTGACCTTTTCCAGTCCTGTGGCCACTGTTGAGTTTTCCAAATTTGCTGGCATATTGAGTGCAGCACTTTCACAACATCATCTTTCAGGATTTGAAGTAGCTCAACTGGAATGCCATCACCTCCACTAGCTTTGTTCGTAGTGATGCTTTCTAAGGCCCACTTGACTTCACATTCCAGGATGTCTGGCTCTAGCTGAGTGATCACACCATCGTGATTATCTGGGTCGTGAAGATCTTTTTTGTACAGTTCTTTTGTGTATTCTTGCCACCTCTTCTTAATATCTTCTGCTTCTGTTAGGTCCATATCATTCCTGTCCTTTATCATGCCCATCTTTGCATGAAATGTTCCCTTGGTATCTCTAATTTTCTTGAAGAGATCGCTAGTCTTTGCCGTTCTGTTGTTTTCCTCTATTTCTTTGCATTAATAGCTGAGGAAGGCTTTCTTATCTCTCCTTGCTATTCTTTGGAACTCTGCATTCAGATGCTTATATCTTTCTTTTTCTCCTTTGCTTGTTTAAATGATGCTAAAAAGTTCTTGAGTTTTTCATGTTAGAGTGCTGGGTAGCTAGCTGGGGCTAATATCTCACTCTTGTTAATAGGGAGAAATTTGGTTTAAATCAATCTCAACAACAATAAAAATTTCAATATTTGGTGTTGTGAATAAATGGTCTTTAAGCGCAACTTTGTCACTTTATACATAAATTTATACGCTATGTCTAAGTCCATTCAAAGTTGCGTTGTCTTTTAGGTGGGCTGAGCAAAGTTTCTATTTAAAGGAATTGGGATTTCTTGAGAAAAACAAATCATTCTTTTGTAATCCATTCTGTATTATTAGAATATAATATATTCTAATTCTCTATATATAATATATAGAATTCTAATTCTATATATAATTCTATTGTTAGAATATTCTATAGTATTAGAATAATGATTCTAATTAAAGAATCATGCTATAATTAATGTTTTGTAAACGTGGATATTTGCATCACCAATTTCTGAAACTACGTATGAAAAGACTGTTGCAATGCTTCTTATAAAGAGTGTATATTTATTGCCTGAAGGCTTCTTCAGCAGTTTTACTGATAATGAAAATGCAGGCAAGAAGTCAGGGGGAAAATGTATTAAGCTCTTGTTTATCTTGTTTATATACAATTAGATAATTAAAAAGAAAAAATTACTTTTGCAAATTTTATTTAAATTATTACTAGTCTACACAACAGTTTTTCTTTTTTTTTTTTAAATCGAGTAAATGTTCCTCTTGGCAGTAACAGCAGAAAGAAAAGGTGTGAACACAGAAAGCGAAGACTAACTTTTAACGTCTGCTGTAGCCCCCCCGGCGGAGAAGGCAATGGCAGGCCACTACAGTACTCTTGCCTGGAAAATCCCGTGGACGGAGGAGCCTGGTGGGCTGAAGTCCATGGGGTCGCTAAGAGTCGGACACGACTTTCGCTTTTCACTTTCATGCATTGGAGAAGGAAATGGCAACCCACTCCCGTGTTCTTGCCTGGAGAATCCCAGGGACGGGGGAGCCTGGTGGGCTGCAATCTATGGGGTCGCACAGAGTCGGACACAACTGAAGCGATTTAGCAGCAGCAGCAGCTGCACGGATAGCATTGTTTTCCGCTAAACAGGAAGGAGAAACAGCATCCAATCGGCGTGCCTTTCTCAATGGCCAATCAAACTTCTCCTTACATTGCGACGCTGGGAAAAACGGAGCCGGGTTTTCCTGTCTCCAGGCGAGTGTCAGCTAGTGTTACCTGCCGGGCCGTGTGCCCATGAGGTTGTTTTTGTTACCTGAACACTAAGGGACTTTAAGTTCGGTCCATCACTGTGCTAGTTGGATTTGCTTGTATTTGTTCCTAGCCACTGCTCAGGTAATGCACTCCCTTAACCAGGAAATTAAGGCATTCTCCCGGAATAATCTCAGGAAGCAGTGCACCAGGGTGACAACGCTGACTGGAAAGAAAATTATAGAAACATGGAAAGATGCCAGAATTCATGTTGTGGAAGAAGTAGAGCCAAGCGGCGGGGGAGGTTGTGGCTATGTGCAGGACCTTAGCTTGGACTTGAAAGTTGGTGTTATTAAGCCATGGTTGCTCCTGGGTGAGTATATTTGATTTGCCGCTAAATCGTTGAGTTCTTTTAACCATATTACTTCTCATTTTTCTTCCTAGTATATAGTAGTCTGTTCTATCAGCCAAAAATGCCAAAAAATTGAAATGTTTCCTTTTCTGGATTTGGAACTTCCCCTAGCTGCCTGGGACTGTTTCTGCCACACTATGAACCTAAGAGGCATGGATTCTAGTAGCACATAGCACCTGGTATTTGAATTTTAGAAAAGCGTCTTTCCTGTTTTGCTAACTTGTCTGGAGGACAACACATTGATGGTGTACTTTATTGGATTATGAAAGGATATAGCCGTAAAAGATTATCCAAGTAAAAATAATGCTTTTATTAGGCAAGACTACAAGTGATGAGGGTTAAAGTTGTAGAAAAGTTAATGCTTGAAGAGACAAGTGCTTGTTTGCCTGCCCTGGGGTTGCAGCTATATGGAGTGCATGCCTCCTGTGGCCACATCTATTCTTGGTGTCTGTTTTTGGACTGTTAAGAAGGTGGATTGTTATTTTATAGCTAGGAGTCTGATGGTTTATGGTTTCTTGTATTCTGAGAAATAGAGATTCCCTGCACAATGCATAATTTACAAATAGCAAATGAAGCACAGATATGAATGTGCAAACTTGCCGCAAATATGATGCAGTGTTCTTAAAAATTAGTCAACAGTGTTTTAAGTAGGTTTGAATAATTTTTCATTTATGAATAGAGAAATTAAGACTTGGAAAAATCAATGATTTTTCAATATTTATATAGCCAAGCCTCTCTTGTGTAAAAAGAACACTGAATTGGGAGTCAGAAATAGCCAGTGAGATGCTGTGTGATGTGCACACTCCTTTTAAAAGCTCTGTGAAACAGAGATCATCAGCTCCATTTTTCAGATTGGAATTGAACTTAACAATTCGTTAAATAACTTGCACAGCTCAAGTCTGGTAACACTCCTGCTCTCCATCATTAACGTATACTGCCTCAGAGAGTCCAGGCTTTCAGCCTCACTCTTCCTACTCTACTTGTAGTAGATGAGCTAGTGCAAGTTATTAATTCTCTCTAGTCCTCCAAGAACGGAGAAGGCAATGGCACCCCACTCCAGTACTCTTGCCTGGAAAATCCCATGGACGGAGGAGCCTGGTAGGCTGCAGTCCATGGGGTCCCGAAGAGTCGGACACGACTGAGCGACTTCACTTTTACTTTTCACTTTCACGCATTGGAGTACTCAATGGCAACCCACTCCAGCGTTCTTGCCCCCGAGAATCCCAGGGAGGGCGGAGCCTGGTGGGCTGCTTTCTATGGGGTCGAGCAGAGTCAGACACGACCAAAGTGACTTAACAGCAGCAGCAGCAGCAGCAGCAGCAGTCCTCCAAGAAACCATCTGTAAAGCTGAAGTAAGGATATCTGCTTATCTTATAGGGTTGTCCTAAAGTTGTTGCAAAAGTTTTTTGAAACATATCAGTTGCAGTATACATTTGAGTTATTTATTGTAGTATGTATTGTGTGCATTGTTACATGCAGCTGCTGCTGCTAAGTCGCGTCAGTCGTGTCCAACTCCGTGCGACCCCATAGACGGCAGCCCACCAGGCTCCCCCGTTCCTGGGATTCTCCAGGCAAGAACACTGGACTGGGTTGCCATTTCCTTCTCCAGTGCGTCAAAGAGAAGTCGCTCAGTCGTGTCTGACCCTCAGCGACCCCATGGACTGTAGCCCACCAGGCTCCTCCATCCATGGGATTTTCCAGGCAAGAGTACTGGAGTGGGGTGCCATTGCCTTCCACCTGGCTTTAAATTTACCAAATAAATATGTCCAGTTAGTTTCTGCAGCGAAGTGAAAAATTTAGTGGGTCATTTAGTCTGAAAATTTCACCCAGGATTTGCACACTGTTTCTAGGAAAGGAAATACATCCAGGCACATTTTTTTGGTTATTTGGCTTCTATTGTAGTAATAATGGTTTAAAATAATTATGGTAGAATTTAAAAATATCATTCACTCTTTCAGAGTCTTCATGAACTTTGCTTATTTTTTAAATCTAGACTTATCCAAAGTGGGCTAATCAAGGTAGTATTCTAAGTTCATTGGAACCTTACCAGGATCTTGAATGAGTGGTGGGAGGGACTTCTGAAACTAGTCCTTACATGGTCTCCTCTTTGGATCAGGACATGAGATATTTTCATCAGGTACAACCTCCTTTCTTGGGAGAAGGAGATGGTTACAAGAGAGGGAGATGGTTACAAATAACTTATTCCTGAGGGACCTATGGATGGTTACATTTAAAGTTTTTCCAGGTGAATGATACAGGGGTTGTTTCTAGGTTGCTTCAAAAAACTTCCCTATCTCTACAAAGCAGCACAGCTCCCACCTGGCACTACATGAAATTAAATATTGTTTTGGATGATGGATAAAGAAGGTGGAAAGCTGTACAAATATGATCTGTCCTTTTCAGTTTGCTCATAAATTCACCCAAGCTCCTGCATTTCAAAAATCTTACATAGGCCCTTGAAATACCTAACAGGTTGATAAAAGATCATAGTTAGTATTTTTGTCCTTGGTTTTGCAAATTATATTTTTATAACAAATCTCACTAGGACTTTTCTTAAATCCAACTTGATTTGTAAAAGTGGAAAATTCCATTTCTCTTGGGTAGTTTTAAAAGGTACACTTACTTCTTACTATGTCCATCTTGTTACAAAGTCCTAAAAGATGACATTTTGAGATCTTTGCTTCAATTCTAGGTGAAAATTTGGGAATCCTTTATAAGGTTATAAGGGTTTCCCTGGTCGCTCAGATGGTTAAGAATCTACCTTCCCTGGGAGAGACCTGGTTCGATCCCTGGTTTGGGAAGATTCCCTGGAGAAGGAAATACAATCCACTCCAGTTTTCTTGCTACAGTGCATGGGGTTGCAAAGAGTTGGACATGACTGAGCAACTAACATATAAGATTATAGAGGATTTCTGATATCTAGAAAACTCAGTATTTTTAGAAGGCAGATAATACATTAAATTTGTAAAGCTATTTTGTAAAATTCTTTCATGAATTTTATTTTACCTTATCATTATAGAAATTTATGCTATTTCTATCCATTTATGAACATTCACTCCTACAAATTTCCCCAAAACATTTCTCTTTAGAATATTACTTATTTCCCTTTTCAGTAATGTAATAATATCTTTTTGGTTTGTTTCAGTAATAATTTTTTTGGTCTATTTCTGTGATGATGAAAATAGAGATTTGTAAATTAAGACATGCTGCATCAGAATTTATGCAATATTTTGTATTTTCATTAAAAACAAACAATTCTAGAGATCTTACATAGCCTATTTTTTATGATACATATGATTGCAGAACACTGAACTTATTAGAAGTCCCAGCTCCAATAGCATGTAATGTGCTTTCTAAATCAGTTACTTCATCTATAATATTTCCATAATAATTTTTGGCCAGGGTCACGAATATTATTGGGTTGTGTCAATGTAAAATATGACTGTACATTATTATTAAACTTATTTCTTTAGTTGTAGTCCTATTCATCAACTTCTTTTTCTGTTATTTAAAATTACCATACAGTTAAAATTGATTTGCTATTCAGTTCTATTAAATTTAACACAATCATAGATACATGTTGCCACTGTTAAAATCATAAAATTCTTAAAATTGATATTTGTTTTAAAATGTTAATTAAGGTAGTTTATAAAAGGATACATTCTACTTTTTCAAAACAAAGGTTTAAATAACACATTGTTACAATGATTTAGAGTATTTCTTTTAATAATAAGTGTTTTTCCAACAAAAGCTTAATGGAAGACTGCAATACAAAGCAACCATTTAATTTGGAGAAAAGCTAATGTTTATATCTAGAATTTAGAGAGAAGTAACATGAACTGAATACTGCCAAGTATTAGATGAAACACACAGGACAATTACCCAAAGTCCATTTGTACTGACTAAAATTAATCCTGCCACACTATTAACACTCTTCTTGTGTTTGAAGAGTCAGTTGCTTTGGTCTCAAGAACACTAAATTTGAATCAATATATTCATTGTCTGGAAATCATTTTCAAAATGTAACAACCAACTCTGGAAAATGACTAACTCATTCTGTGTGGGGTGTATATGTATTTAATGGAAATAATGAAAATATCCAGCTTCAAGAAATACAATAATGACAGTTGAGGGTAGAAAAGAAAAGAGTTTCATTCATGCATGTTTCTTTCTTTTCTTGTCTTTTTTCTATTGTAAGAAATAGAGTGGAATTATTATTTAAAAGATGACATGCATATAAAACCACCAAATTTCAGTTAACTTACTTGAATCCATTTTTCCTCCTGTAGATGAATAGGACTTCCTACAGAAAACTGAGAAATTATTTTTAAATTATGAGGTACTTCAAATGTGTAAAAAATTACAGACTATAGCAATTATATATCTACCATTAACAAATGTTAATATTTTGATAGGCTAAGTTTTCAGTAGAATAAAGTTGAATATAGATTCAGTAAGCAGCCTGTGAGCTTTGTATTACCAAGAGAATATTGGCCAACCAGCATATTGCTGACCTTCCAGCTACCTAAAATCACATGGTGGAAGCTGGCAGATTTCCCAGACAGTTAAAGTGAAAAAAATGTTTTCTATAGAAATGGAACCTAATTCAGGAAAGTAAAATACTTGAAAACTTTAAATAATAAATGCCCTATTTTTTCAGTTGTGTAACTCATTTTATTTTAACTAGTTATTCTCCTGTATAAACTTGCTTATTAACTAGAGTCATTTTTCAAATGTAGGAGATCTGGAAAGCCAACTTTCACAGGGAGCAACTGGAAAAGGGTACAGCCCTAGCTGTGCATGGAGCGTGGGTGGAACTCTGTGGACCAGCAGTGTTTGCTCTAAGCTACTGAGTGTTCCCGGACGAGCTGGCACTAAAGCATTTTGTGGATGTCTTTTTAATATTCTTTTCTTCAGTTGCAAAAGAAATAGATACTGTAAAAAGTACACGTGAGCATGAAGAAAAAAGTCACCTATAATCTTACTGTAACATTTTGTTCTATATACTTCTTGCCCATTTTTAAGCATATACATCGTTTTTATTTTTACAGAAATGATTGATGTTTTGTAACCTGCTTTTATCACCTAATATATTGAAAATATATTTCCATGCAATAAATATTCTTCTACATTTCTCATTTCAAAGGGCCGTATATATTTTCATGGGATATTCATCAAAAATATTCATCCTGTAAATACTTCTGGACTCTGAAATCCCACTTCTAGGAATTTTTCCTAAAAGTTCTGGATATTGCAAAGATTAGCTATTAGGATGTTCTTCACAATATTGTTGGTAATACAAAATAAACCCCACAAAAACAAAACAAACAAAAATCCACCCAAACCCAATGCCCAATTTTTCTAGGAACAATTCCTAGAAGTGGGATTTCAGAGTCCAAAAGTATTTACAGGATGAATATTTTTAAATGAATATTCCTGAATTATCTTTCAAAGAGTTGGACTCAGGTCCTCCCAAGGTGTATTTCTTAAAGTAATAACCAACACAATTGTTACAAAATTCAGATTAAAAGTCAGGATAATTGGTTTTATGTTCAAGGTGATGTGATTTATTTCTTATAGGGTCACAAGATGCTGCTCATGATCTGGATACTTTGAAAAGACTCAAGGTAAGAAGAAATGCATCAGGAGTGTTCCAAGTTATTTACTGCAGCACTGTTTATAACAGCAAATTATTGAAAGCAACCCACATTTCCATTAGTAGGGAATTGGTTAAATGAACAACGACAGAATGCTATATAGCTTTTAAAAAACACACACAACAGTCTTTAAATACTGATATGAAAGGATCTGAAGGACATTTTTAAACGGGGTCAAAAATCCCCACAGTGTTGCCCTTGTGTAAGAAAGAGAGTAAATAAAATATTTGATATAAATATCTGTCTTATAAGATATAAATATCTTTTAAAAATACCCTAAAAGAATGTATAAGAAATGGATAAAGGTAGTTACCATATAGGTGGGCGATAATGGAGTGGAGGACAGGTTGAAGAGCAAGACCTCTTAATTTTTTAAATAAGGTTTTGATTTTTGAATGACTTCAAAAAATAAAATTTTGATATTGCCTAGATGTGAGGTTTAAGTGAGTTAACCTGAGTGCTTATCACGTACTAAGTACGCAGTGAAGGGGCTGTACTTATTATCTCTATTTTAAAGGGCATCCCAAGGTCAACCATTTAAAGGACCTCTGAAACTTCATTTTGGAAGTATGCTTGATTACTGGAAAGGTTTTAGGTTAGGTCCCCACCACCACATCTTGGGCTCCCCTGGTGGCTCAGATGGCAAAGAATCTGCTGCAGTGCAGGAGACCTGGGTTTGATCCCTGGGTTGGAAGATCCTGTGGTGGAGGGCATGGCAACCCACTCTAGTATTCTTGCCTGTAGAAGTCTATGGACAGTGGAGTCTGGCAGGCTACAGTCCATGGGGTTGCAAAGACTGGGACATGACTGGTGGACTTCCAGCACCACCACCATGACCTGTGACTTGGTACAGTTCTTTTCAAGCAGGATCATTGAATCAATACGCATATGAATTGCATTTCCAAGCAGCTAAACTACCTAGACATTGGATAGTTTAATAGCCCACAATATTTGTAAAGCAGTTTTACCTTTCAGCATGTTTCCCCAAGATTCTCATTTTGTCATCTTCATAATCCTGTGATAGATAGGAAAGCTGTATAGATACAGATATATTCTGTAAGTGGTCAGGCCTCATTTTTGATCTTTGGGGGATGTAGAATATAGTTCTAAAGACAGGGCAAACACATCAGTATCATACAACGTTGGAAAATCTATTATGTAGTTAAAGGCAGAGTCATACAGCCCTGGCCAGAGGTACTCTTGGAGTGGGAGGGTAACTTGACATAGCCTGAGAGGCCTTCACCAGGGAAAGCAGAAGGATGTTTCAGACAGTATCTTCTAAAAATGTTCTTCCCTTCTGTCTAGAATTCTCCCATCTCTCCTCTTGAGCAGATTAGAGGTTTTTTTCTGTTGTTTTCCTCCACGAGGCAGTTAGGTTTGTAAATAGCTTATGGCCCTCTCTTCATGAGGTCTAGTTCCCTGAATATCTTAATCAATACTCTGGGCTGTGGACCACAGAAACCTGAGCAAGGAAGGAGAATGCATTTGATGATCTTAGGGTGGGGGGACGAGGGTGGGGGGACGAGGGCGGGGAGAGCTCTTTGGAACCTGGGAGGAGAGTGGCTGTGCCAGAGAATAGAAGGCCACCCGCTGGCACACAGCCCCTCTCTGCACATCTGCTCTTCTCATTTGGAAGCAGGGATCTGTCAGCTTCTCAGAACACTTAACACAAAATGGCTGTCTTAAAGCTCTTGAGTTTATGGATTATTCTGTCTCGTACACCTTTTTCTAAATTTCTTAAATCAGTCTGGCTTAAGTCAGGTGTCCACCAGAATCCAATTCGCTGTGTTGGGGGAAGGAGCAAGGCACTGTCAGAGCCACACAGGCAGAATCTGATCCATTTAGCCTTTGGATTCTATTAACAAACTTCCCACATGGCTTCTTCCATTTGCTTGGTGGACTCCAGGAAAGGAGCTTGAATGCGTAGATGGAGGAGGAGGTTGCTCACATGTGCCATTTGAAAGCAAATCTTTCACGACCATCCCACCTTTCAACCAGACTAATTCATCAGAATTTCTGGGTTTGAGACCCTGTGGCATTGGTGCTTTTTAAAACCTCACTGAGTGAGCAATCACCTTGAAACCAAACCCAGCGCCCTGTGGTGTGACTTGCCGTCCAAGTCCAGAAGCAGCAAGAGAATCCAGAACTCAGGGTGTGCCTATTGAACTTTTAAAAAGCTCACTGGATAGTTCTAGTGTGTAGCCACACTTGAGAATGACTGTACTTACAAAGAATACAAAAAAAAAAGTAGGGAAATAATTATTGAGAGGGAAGTTATTGCTACTAATGCAAGTCCCTTACTTTAATTTTTTTATGGACATTAATTGATTTATCCAATGGATATTTTAAGTACTTTCTGTGTGAAGTTTCCTGTTCACTCACAATGCTTACTTATAAAAGTGAGTAGGCTAAATATGGTCCCTACCCTGGTGGAGTTTCCAGTACAATGTGGGAGACGAACTCTCGGTGATAAGGGCTATTGTAAGGCACATAGAAGGTACTATAGGAGTATACGGGCTTCCCTGGAGGCTCAGTGTTAAAGAACCTGCCTGCCAAGCAGATGTGGGTTTGATCCCTGGGTTGGGAATCCATAGGGGTCACAAAAGAGTCAGACATGACATGGCGACTGAACAACGGTAACAGCAAATTTGAGTGTGTAGAAATAGCACTTCTGGTAAGGGAGGAGGCAGGCAGAGAAGGCTCCCTGAAGGACGTGTTATTCAAGTGTTCATGTGTTCAGTCGTGTCTGACTTTTGTGTGAGTCCTTGGACTGTCGCCCAGCAGACTCCTCTGTCCATGGAATTTTCCAGGCAGGAATACTGGAGTGGGTTGCCATTTCCTCCTCCAGGGGATCTTCCTGACCCAGGGATCGAACCTACGTCTCTGGCATTTCCTTCATTGCAGGCAGATTCTTTACCACTGAGCCACCTGGGAAGCCCAAGTGAGTCATGCTTAAATTATGTGTTGTTACAGATCTCAACATCTCAATTTAATTAATCTAATTAATTAACCTAAGTAACCTAATTAGGTTTAATTTTATTTAAACATAATTTTTGAGGTTTAATTAACCTAATTCATGTGAAATTTTTTAAATTATCTTTTTTTTCTCTTTTAAGGTGACTCATATTCTCAATGTTGCATATGGAGTTGAAAATGCTTTCCTCAATGACTTTATATATAAGAATATTTCTATATTGGATCTGCCTGAGACCAATATCCTGTCTTATTTTCCAGAATGTTTTGAATTTATTGAAGAAGCAAAAATGAAGGTAAGTTTGGTACTGATTCACAGTTCCTCAAGAACAGAAATTTTAAAATATTGGTCCATTATCCACTTCTTTCTGTAATGAATATGTAAGAACTATTATGAAATTTCCCTTTCAACAATATTTCATTAATTCCTTTAATTATTCAGTCCTCCAGTTGCTCTTCTTCCAATGATGTACTTATTTTTATTTTCTTGCATTTATTTACTATTACTGTTTTGACTGCATTGGGTCATGACTGTGGCGTAGGGTTCTTTCTTGCAGCCTGTGGGCTTCCCTCTAGCTGTGGCACTTGGGCTCCAGAGTGCTTGGCTCTGTAGTTGTGTGCAGACTCCAGAGCACATATGCTCTGTGTTTTGTGGCACTCAGACTCTCTAGTTGAGGAGCACAGGCTCAGTAGTTGTGGCACCTGGGCTTCGTGGCCCCACAGCACGTGGGATCTTCGTTGTAGCCGGGGATCGAACCCACATCCCCTTCACTGGAAGGCAGATTCTTAACTACTGGACCACCAGGGAAGCCCCTATTTTTTAACTTTGATTTCTCATCTTCCTATGCTTTCCTAAGAAATGTTACGATTTAAAATTTTCTGCTCAACTGGGTTGGCCAAAAAGTTTGTTTGGGTTTTTCCGTAACATCTTACAGAAAAATCCGAATGACCTTTTTGGCCAGCCTGATGCTAAGGTTCCTTTTGATCGTCTCTCACCATCTGCCCTCTGACCACTTTGCAAGGTAATCAGGTGAACTATGGAACAGAGGCTGCTCTGGTCCTTAGTGTGTTTATGAAGATGAATATCACCAAGATTGTTTGAAAATGCTGATCAGTAGCTGTCCATTGGTTCTCTGACTTGAGAAGACCCACAGAAAATACAATACTTTAATCTTGGTACTAGATCCAAGGGAACACTCTGACAGGCAGGGCTTCTAGGTTGGCTTTACCAATTATTATGCCTTGACATTGTATCATTTTTAGTCAATATATAATTCTTATAAAATTTATGTGAGATAAATAGATGGGAATGTAGAAGCTCTTCTAGAGAAAAGTTAACTGTCATGGAGCACTTGGCAATAAACAATAGTTAACATTATAGCTTAATTAAATTCTAATGATTTTCCTTCTACCTTATCTCCTTGCCTTTCTCTGTTTCTTCCTTTCATTTAGTAATATTTATTGAGTGCCTTATGTGCCCAACACTGTTCTAGATACCTTCCTCTAGATTGCTGGAAAAATATTGAACTATTCAACCTTATTTAATAGTAGATATTTGGATAAAAAAAAAAGGAAGAGGTTTTCTAATTCAAAGCCTGATATTGGCCACTCTTTTAGCTTGTGAAAATTATATAGATCCTAGATTGTCATATGCCAGTGTACCAGCTAATAGTGTTAGGAATAAAAGTGATAATGTTTCTGTGTTAGCTGCTTTTCTAAGGAGATGTATAATATGCCTTAGATGGTAATGGAAAAATGTAAACGTTATTCATACTTACATTCATATTAGACATATTAGACATGTCATATTAGACATTAAATATATACATGTTTCAAGTAAAAAGGGAAAGGGATAATAGTTAATTAAAGTGGTCCTTAGTTTGGGTTTCTCACAAAACAGAACCTGAGGCAAGGATTTAGAGCTGATGCTTCATTTGAGAGGTGCAGTCCCTAGGCAGTGAGAGTGAGAAGAAAGGGAAGTGATTCAGAAAAGGATGAGAAGCAATGTAAGATGATGTTTTTACCCTGCTGAGCACAGCTTCACAATGAGCTGATAGCAAAATAGCTGGTTCCTTGGCAAGGTGGTACCCAAGATGTCCCCAGGCAGGGAATCCAAAGACACTGCACCTCAATACAGATTTTGGGAAAGAGAGAATTAAGAGAGAGAATTTACCTGCCTGGCTCTCTGTCAGCTCCTGTTTCCCATTGGTCAGAGTTTACGCATGGAGAGGTAAATACCCCCACAATTCCAGGTTACAGCACCCCGCTTTTTCAGCAGCCACCTTGAAGCCCTGTGGTGTGACTTGCCATCCAAGTTCAGAAGCAGCAAGCGAATCCAGAACTCAGGGTGTACCGGTCTATGCAGAGACTGGCATGGGGGAAGAGCCAGGTATTCTTAGGCAAGCAGAACTCAGTAGGCCTACGGGAAATAGTCAGCCACAGAGGTGGCAGCTGAGGTGGAACAGCTGAGGGTCCATGAGATGATGGCATCAAGGGAATCTGAGGAGATGCCTGAAGTGTTTCTGCTGTAAGATATATCTGAATTCTGTAATATGTTCTGATTTCTCAAGCCTTATGTGTTTTACTGGAACCTTAGCCTCAGCCGTAAATTTCCTTACCCTGGAAGCTCTTTATTGTTTAGATAATGCACGTTTAACTTTAGCAAAAGAATTCTTGAATTTTCTTCATTCTATTTTTTTTTTCCTAGAAGAAATCTCTTCATGATTTTGCCTGTTGTATATTCAGGCATTATTAAATGTGATTACTCTGTGAATTGCCTATTTCAGAACTCCCTTTCTAGGCCCTCATTTGTTGTTTTCATCTTTTCACAAAAGCTGCCAAATAGGATGTCTTCCATTTCCCCATGTCTGTCCTCATTTTTCCCTGTAGTTATAAAACCCTGTTTGTTTGGTTTCTCTGTCCTTCCTGTATCTCCACCTAATGTGTTATCTGCCAGGCTTATGCCCAAAGGGACAGAAATACACATGACATGGTAGTAGTAAGATAACCTCCATAGGTTCAAGAGTTCTTTTACTTGAGTATTTACTTGATCCCCTTTTTTATGTGCAGAAGATTTTGTTTGTTAGTACGAACTGTGTATTTGATATTCCACATTTACTTCATTATTTATAAGATGTGATTTTTAAAACATGTAAGTAGTTTATAACATTGGAAAAATATAGATATGTAAAAATTAAGATCACCCATTTTCACCAATACATATAACGACTTGTAGTATTTTAATGTATTTTTCTATATATCAAAAGACTCATTTTTTAAAAAAGATCTGAACTTGATCTGTCAAAATATATGAGTTCCTTATTCTGAGAAGATAGAAGGGATGTATATTGCTGCCTTTAAGAAGCTGGCAATCTAATTGAAAAGCTATTAATAACAACATGAGAACAAAGCAAGCTACATAAAATGGAAATACTATAATTCTTATCTGCCCATTGCAAAATAGTGATATGATTTTTTAAGAAAATGTTTTCTCAAAATGCATAACAAACTTTTTTTGCTTAGCAGACATTTATGGAATACCTACTATGTGCCAAAAATTGCACTAAGTACTAGGCATAAAAAGATGTCTTGGATATTCTTCCTGCCCTCCTCTCATGCAGAGAGACAGGCTTCTTAGAAGCCATGGTTAGCTGGACCAACGAGAGGAAAAACCCTTTTAAACACAGGACAACAGCAAATGCAAAAGAAAAATTGCTTTATAAATTATTTAATTGTCATTACTTTGAATTCTGGAAAGGGGATATGAAACTAGTAGTTTCTTTGGAAATACTTTCAAGGGCAGTATGATACTCAAGGAATAAGAGGTAAATAAATAAATTCAAAGGCTGTAGAAACTAACAGAAAAGTATCTGTTACATAAAGAATGTAAGAGAGAAGAAAATACTAACATTATTAAATAATAGCTAAAACTGATTACACTATAAGACTAAAGCTAGTTTCATTTTCAAAAGCATATGTATAGATCATAAAATAGTGATAACTGATACAACGTCAGGAAACACTAAAAATTATTCTGGAGGGTATCTCTTATTAATGTTATGAGCCCAAGTTTCTTTGGAAAATCTAATTTGTTTTGCGTTAAAAGAAGTTCATTAATAGTGGGACTTCCCTGGTGATCCAGTGGCTAAGACTCTGAGCTCCCACTGCAGGGGTCCCTGGTTTGATCCCTGGTCAGGGAACTGGAGCCCACATGCCACAAGAAATGATTAAAGATACTGCCAGCTGCAAATAAGACATGATGCAACCAAATAAATAAATAAATACTATTTTTAAAAAAGAAGTTCATTAGCAGTGTCCATTGGTTACTGTAATATGATTTTAAAATGTCTTAAGTCTTATTAAAAAGAGCCATTGTACAAAGTGAGAAAAGTTCTATATATGCATAGTGAATATTTTTGTTTTGCTTTTCTTGTGAAGAAACAATATCTGGAAATGACTCTGAAATATATAAATATAAACAATTAAAATTGTATTTTTGATAAAAGAATTTTTAAAATATTAACTAATCTTATGAATCATTTTTCTTTCTTTCTTGAAGTGAGATACATTTGCTGCACTTGTTATAATAGACTTGGAAAGGAATTTTGCAACGGATTTATGCATCTAAGAACTACCTTGTAAAATAATCTAATAAGCCATGAACATAGCATTGTTGATGTATGCTTTGGGCAGAGAGTTTTCAGTTGTCAGATTTCTTCTCCCCTTCCCTGTTCCCATGTTGTCTGTGTTGTACGGAAAGAAAAATCAAGAAATGAAGTAACTAAAATGCCTGGTTCTGCAGGGTGTGCTCACCATTCACTACGTTTCATTAAGATCATTAACTTTTAAAAGGCCTGAGATAAGCCAACCTCTATCAGTGCTGATCCATCAGATATATCACATTCATTATTAATGCAATATTACCCCCATCAGCATCGGTCTTGCACTGTGTCCCTTTTCACTTGTAAAGTATCATTTGCAAGTTACCTGAAACGTTTTGCATTTATTGACCTCATGCTGGTGTCTAAATTACCTTTTCCACTTCATGTTGTCATGAGCTATTTGAGTCAACATTTTACTGCCTCATAAGTTTAACTATATAAAATAACAGAATAAAATAGATCCAAAGGAAGAACATTTTTTCCTTACTGATCATTTTATAGATAGATTTCTAAGCCAGTGATACTAATTTCTTTATTGGAACAGTATATGTACCTAATATGTACATGAGCTTTCTGTGTAGTTTATGATTGTGGTTTTATTTATATTTCCACATATATTTTCTCTGATTTTTCTCTTATTTATGTGGCTGCTAAATTACTAGACTTTTATGGGTACTTTACTAGATTACTTCAGGGTAATAAAAGATAATTTCAAAATTCCAAATAAATCATCAAAGCATTTCAAACCTGGGAGGTGGGAAAAGAAGGTGTTGATTAATTGATTGATTTTTTTCCCCATTCATTCCCTACAGTGCATTGGTTTCTGATGATTGAATAAATTGAGTCAAATAAATTGATAAAGTGAATATTTTTATTTTATAGTTTTTAAATAGTATAAGATTTCAGTACAACTTTTCTTAAATAAATAATGAAGATTTTTGTTTGGTTTTATTATAGGATGGAGTGGTTCTTGTTCATTGTAATGCAGGAGTTTCCAGGGCTGCTGCAATTATAATAGGCTTCCTAATGAATTCTGAAGAAATCTCATTTACCAGTGCTTTTTCTTTGGTGAAAAATGCAAGGCCTTCCATATGTCCCAATGCTGGCTTTCTGGAGCAGCTTCGTACATATCAAGGGGGCAAAGAAAGCAATAAATGTGACAAACTACAGGAATTAGAAGAAGCAACAGTTCCTGAGTTACATTCTAGCCAATGATGGACAACTGTACTTTCTGAGTTGGTCTCTAGAGCCACCTTCCCTCCTTTTTTGGAGAGTAGTAGAAAGCTCCTTTCCTCATGCTTTTTTTTCAAGTGGAAATAGAGGTCAATTGATCGTCCTAAACTAGGGTATAAATAAATTTTTCAATTATATCATGTTTTCTTTAGTATTATAATGTGGGATTGAATGTTTTGATTTGCTAAGGGAAAATAACAATGTATTACCAATAATTGATTTCTGTAGAAAGAAAAGGTTTACATTTAACATCTATATTAAAGCTTGAAAGATTAAATTAGTTGATTAAAACTTCTGGTAGTTTCCTATGCCAGCAACTATTTCCATGAAAGAAAAAACGTGAAGTGCTATTTGATTTACTACTTCAGAAGAAGGCAAATTTCTTTGTGAAGAATTTAAGATGAAAAAACAATACCTTAAACCTCCCCAAAAAGGTAACCAAAATCTGAAGATTTATACAATACCTATGTAGTAGTTACATTATTCACAAAATTTTTATGTCCTTTTATGAACATGCACCCACTTTTCATTTTGATTTTTAAATTATATTCCATGTTTATTTTTAAACATTTTTGTGTAGCTGTGCTCTCTTACATTATTGTGAGCGTATTGTTCTTTAATTAGGTGCTAGTCTCTTACACTGTGTACGTTTTATTCTGGGTTCCTAGCATTCTGTTTTGGGATTCCATGTCATAATTTTATGAACTCCTTGAATCTGTAGGAAAGTGTTTCAAACTGAAGAATCATTTTTAAAATGTGGTCTGTTTTCTAGTTTGGTATTCTTCTTAGGGAACATATTTTTAAGGAAGGAACACTTACGGTTTTGTAAGAAATTTTGAATACATTTTTAGAAAGCCCAAAATCATTTACAATTTTATTTCTGGCCAGAGGCTTTGAATGGTTTCTTTTTTTTTATTAAGTCTCCATGTTGGCAAGGCTAAGCTCTGTTCATTATGAATTTGCTTAAAGATATGCTTTGAATTATTCAGAATAAAATCCACTTAAAATTAATTATAATAATTAAGATGGAGTTTAAGAGCTTTCAAGTAGATTTGCATGACTTAGAAAATGTCATTGCCCTGTAGATTTTAGTAAGAAAATCCTGAGCTTTCCTTAGATACACATTAGAGAGCAAGCATTTTCCTATACATAAGTTGGAAAGTGCACATTGAACACATCTGTGCATTTGAAAAAGCAGGCTTTCTTATGCTGGCAGGAGCAAAAAGTAGAAGCGATAAATGCAAATTATGTTTTAAGATTGCTTATAGCCTGACAAGATGTCATCGTGTGCAAAGCTATGAACTTTCCATCTGTTAAGAAGCAGCCTAAGTATAATCAACCTACAGTAAGCTGTCTGAAGCCTGAAGCCAGAATCCTCTTAAATATGAGACTGGTGTATAATATTGTCTTTATAGTTAATATTGCTGAGGATTTGCTGGGTAAACCTTGTCTGGTCGCATGTAAGTATTTATTTAAATACATTTTCCTTTGTTATTGTTATTTCGTTTTCAGCCATTAAATGTTGTAAACATGAAGCCTTAAATAGAACTTATTTCTTATGGATAGTCTATTTTTGTCTGTAGTTATATGTTGTTGCCTGTAGTGACCTGGTTACAGTGCAAACATGTATATTCTGGCACATCTACAGAAGGGCACTGAGCATCAGTTTTGTTTTCTTTTAAATGGTAGTAGTTTGCTGTATCTAAAATAAATCGGTGAAGGGAATCCAGTCTTTTAAATGAGGGGTATTAAAAAAATAAATAAATAAATGAGGGGTATTATGTGAGGCAATGATAGGTTGTACATGTAACATGTTTATTTGGCTCCCCATGAGTATGTCACTGTCATACCTAGTTATTTACAAAAAGGAGCTTTATTACTATGATTCTCTATTCCACGTATTATAGAAAAGTGAAAGTGTTAGTTGCTCAGTCGTGTCCAACTTTTTGCAACCACGTGGACTGTAGCCCACTAGGCTCCTCTGCCCATGGAATTCTCCAGGCAAGAATACTGGAGTGGGTAGCCATTTCCTTTCCGGGGGATGTTCCCAACACAGGGATTAGACTTGGGTCTCCTGCACTGCAGGCAGATTCTTTACTATCTGAGCCACGAGGGAATCCCTCACATATTATGAACAGATTTCAAATATACATCTGTTTTGAGGGAGTGACAAAACTATTTCAAGGACTTTGTGCCTCTATTTTAAAACAGATTTTCCTATTTTAGAAAGTCTCCTTCAAAGGTAAATTCTCCAAAGACTCTGGAATGTAGCAAGTATAAATCATAGTATTTTCCTTTTACCTTACACAATAAACTGGGTGAGTTAACACCTTTACAAGCAACCCACAATACATTAAAAAAAAAAAAAATGTAGCACAAGGAATTATTTGATTTTTCGAGCTGACCCTAAGTAGTTGATTTTTCTGCCCAAAGCCTCCTGAACATATTTAGTTACCTGTAGTTATTTAAGACTTTAAAGCAGAAGATTTTAAGGTTTTATATTTTTATGTTACATGCAATGATATTTACAATGAACACATTTTTGGTTTGTCTTCATTGATAAAACAGTTTAAACTTTTCTACTTCAAGTAAAACTTTAACTTACTGTTTTGTATCCATATTTATAATGTGCCCTTTATTGTTTCTGGGTATTGATATACTTTAATAAAAATAATAAATTTACTATTTCTCCCATTAGTATCTTTATTTCTTTGAGGTTATTTGTTTTAAAAGACTTATTTGCCATCAAATTCTGGATTTAAAAAATCTCATTGGCAAAACACTGAGTTAGACATTTTAGAATATAAATTAGTTTAAAGGTCTGTGGAAATTTGATGCTCCAGCCACCTCAAGAAGTGAAGAGCTAAAGTCAGTTCTTGTAATTGGCATTACTGTGGATAAATTGGCAGTGAAAATTCAATAGCATATCTTAGTACTGTAAATCAAGAGAAGATGCTAAATTACTCTCAGATTAAACTGAGATTTACGTTCTTAGTAAAACCTTCTCTGACCACCTTATTTCAAGTGGCTCGCATCCTTAGCACTTATATCTACCTTTCCCTGTTTTATTTACTGTATATCCGTAATTGTCACAAAAATTGTATGTATTTTTCTTTATTTTGTTGCTTTTCCCATCAAAACCTGGGCTCCCCGTGAGGGCAGAGATTTTTACTATGTTGTTTGTCTGACCAGTGTGTGCCCCGTAACAGGCACTCAAACAGTTCTTGTCAGAAAGAGAGGTGGGGGGAAGGAAGGAAAAGAATTGATGCATGTTGCTGTGCCAGCTTAACAGTGCCCACTGCAGGTCATCATTCATGCCCTGGCAAGTGAACTGCAGTGCACATGTGCAGCCGTGTCAGACAGTGCCTGAGAGTGACAGCAGGGAACACTAGTAATGGGTCTGGAACAGGGCCGCATAGGACCCTACACAACAGAACACATGAGTGTCCTTTTTAATTTCTGAATAATGTACTTTCTCTTTTTTTGGCCATGCCCACAGCTTACAGGCTCTTAGTTCCCTGATCAGGGATTGAACCCGTGCCCCCTGCAATAGAAGAATGGAGTCCCGACCACTGGACCACCAGGAAATTCCTGCAATAATTTTCTACCAAAGTTATTTAGAAATTAAAAAGTTGATCAAACATTCAGCAAGAGTATCCAGGATATGGTATTTTGCTTTCATTCAAGATATGAAAGAAGAATGGCTTATGTGCCAATTATCCATTTATTGTTTCAGCTCCAACTCCACTCATAATTGTGTCTATAAAAAGGAAGATGGGCAATTTACATACCTTTCTCTTGACAGTGGCTGTGATGTTGAGCTTTGTCAGTAGAAGGTGCTGTGTGTTGGAGAGCCCTTTCATGGGGATGGGTCATTTCTACTGGGCTTGGTGTGCTTTCAAGGCAGACTGCTGCAGATCAGATAGCCTCCAACAGTGTTCACAGCTTCTCCACCACCTCGCTAGTCCTGGGAGCCAGGCTTCTTCAGCACCCAGTGGCAGCAGCTTTCCTGGGTAATTCCCTGGGGTGGTTTTATAGCAGGGCTTCCCTTGTGGCTCAGCTGGTAAAGAATTTGCCTGTAATGTGGGAGACCTGGGTTCAATCCCTGGGTTGGGAAGATCCCCTGCAGAAGGGAAAGGCTACCCACTCCAGTATTCTGGCCTGGAGAATTCCATGGACTATATAGTCCATGGGGTTGCAAAGGGTCAGACACGACTGAGTGACGTGAAATACCTCCCTGCCGAAAGCTTTGCCTAGCATCCTAGAGGGTGCATTTCCAGAAAGTTCTTCCATATCTCTGCCATTCTGTGAGCCATGGCTTCACTCTGCAACAAGATCCAGATTTCAACCCTGGGAGACTTGTTCCTTAAACACTTCCCCAGTGGTGGTGACTGTTCTTTATATCCACTCTTCCTATGCTACTGTTTAGAGCACTTTACTTCTTCCTTTCCAACCAATCCCTCATTACTCCAACCCTTTTATAGTTAATAAACTTTTATATTAAACTTTCCCACTCTTTATTGTGTGGTTTATCTCCTGATGGACCTAGGCTGTCTAGCCTATAATTTACAGTCAATTATTTTCATAATTGTCCTTGTGGAGTGTTTCTGGTAGCAGGTCAAGCTATGTTACAGCCATGCACCTTATGATAATAAAGGCTCAAATGGCAATTAATGGTGTAGGAATATTTTTTGAGAGAATACTTCTGTGAATATAAACAGTGTTCTGTGTAAGAGTATAAGCACAATGACCTGATTTTGCTAATGCTTCTTGTCTACAGAGTGGTGAATTCTTCAAAGTTAAAAAGAGAGCACATAAATAGTGTAATTTGCTATTGCTCCTATGTTTTCACCCACTCTTCCCATTTGTGTATCATACCAGGAGGAGAGGAAATTGCTTTCAGTGCTTGAACTGAATTCTCACTGCCCTCTTTGAATAGTCCAGTTGTGCTAATAAATTTGTGAATCCACTTACTAGTAGTTGTAATTACTGCTAATGCAACTTCATGAACTCAGGAGGTAAATGAACAGAGCTAATGTCTCACCACTAGTGATGTGTGTGTGTGTGATGTCTATACACACACACACATATATATTTATTTTTTGTAATAGCAAATGCTTTTGTAAGTGCTCACAAACAAAAAGTTCCCTACATTTTCTCTAGAATTGGCACACAGCTTACTATGTATAAGTTATAGCATTACTATGTATAAGTTTTAGCATTCTCCCTTTCCTCTTAAAAAAAATCTGGTATAATAATTGCCTATCTTCAATTTTATGACACTCTCACAGCATGTCTTAAATATAACTGATCTTGCTTTGAGAATATTACTAGCAGATTTTCCTAGTATTTCTTCAATATAAAAAAATGATTTTTTTTTTTTTTCACATTCAGGGACTCCCCTGCACGTCAAATACTGTGCTAGGTGCTAGGGATATAATGATCAGCAAAACAGTCAAAAATCCTTGCCCCCATCGAGCTTGCATTCAATGTAACACCACTGTATAATAACAGACACATTTACACTCATCACTCAACCTTCTGCTGGTTAGATTTTCTTCTGTTTTGACGTTTCTGAACCATGGAGGTCTTTCTTTACTAAGGAGAGGTGGGCAAATGACCAAGGGCAGAATTTTCTAAGACTCTCCTAACACAACCACTCCTGGTTCTGCTGAAGTAAGTAGTAGCCTTAAGAAGAAACACAAAAACTCCTCCTCACCAACATCTACCTACAATAATAACATTAATTAATAATAATTACCAAAGTTTAAAGAGAATAATTTCCTAGTAATCACCAGAAAAAAATTGACTACAGATATCAATTATATATTCTATTACAGAAAACAGCCCTAAAATATTTTAAAAACTTTTTTCCCCAATGTGCAGTTTTGATCAAGCTACAGACACATATACACATATTCCTTTATAGGCAGTGAATGTGTTTTATAACTGACTTTCAAAACACCTATAATCTTTTAAAATATCAATCAAGCTGATAACTACGGAAATAAGAGTTGATATTCTTTTACTGTTCTGTCAAGGTATGGAGTCCTTGGATGACCATATCTGTATGGGTAAACTGTTAATTAACCATCCTCACAAGAAAGTTGGAAGAATTAGTAATTTAATGTTTATAAACTTTTTGTTTCTTTGGAAGATATTGCAATTATTATTACAATAGGATTAAGTTGCAGATACTAAAGAAGTTGCAGTAATAGCACCTAGCTTAATACTAAGTATTAAATTTAAATAAAAAATTGAAGTACATTTCCAAATGATGAGTAGCCTAGAAATAAAATTTTCTCACTATATAGTCCATATCCTTAGGATAGATTAAGCACTTATTTGTATCTCAAGAGGGTTTTCTTTTTCAGTAAGTACTAATATCTTCTACAATTCTCATTAATTCCAGACAAAAGAAGCATTTGTTAAAACTTTGTTTAAGAAGTACATTTTCTTTTCAGTAGAGTTAAGAAATTGGGAAATCAATAGAATTCAATTCTGTGGTCTTTTCCTATTCAGCGAGAATGAGCAGCTGTGGACCTTGTTCACAAGTGATACAGCAAGCTAGCTAACTGCTGCAGTGGCTCCTTGACATTTCATATTCTTGGTGCTGTTGAGGTTAACTCCACTCAAATCAATTAACAGTTGGTCTTCCCTTGCAAAACTTTAGAGACTTCCCTGGTGGCTCAGATGGTAAAGCATCTGCCTACAATGCGGGAGACCGGGGTTCAATCCCTGGGTCGGGAAGATCTGGAGAAGGAAACGGCAACCCACTCCAGTATTCTCACCTGGAAAATCCCATGGATGGAGGAACCTCATAGGCTACAGTCCATGGGGGTCACAAAGAGTCGGACACGACTGAGTGACTTCACTTTGCAAAACTTTGGTCTTTTATTGCCTGTTAACTTGATATCATCTCCCCTAATCAATGGCTCTACAATTGAATTGTATGAAAATGTGTTTTCTAAAACTGTAAAGTGCTATACTACTAGTATTATTGTTTTGTTATTTCGAATTAGGAAACATTTTTTAGTCATTCTGGACATTCTTCAGATGCTGCTGTGCTTTTTCTGTAAAATATTTGTTGGCAGTACAGGATATGTTGATCCTCCTCTATAACACAGCCTTCCCTGATTCTGTAGCAAAGAGAAAACTGGCCCTCTCCTAGCCCATAATTCAGGGCGTGTCAGTATTACATGTGTATCTACAAAATTATAGAAACGAAAAAAAAATTAGTGTTTTCCAGGGGTTAAGAAGGTGGTTGCAGCCTAGGGAAGTAGGTGTGGTTATAAAAAGGCAATAGGAAAGATGCTGATCAAAATGTAAATATATCAACGTTGAGTATCCTAGTTGTGACATTGTAGTATAGTTTGGCAAGATGTTACCACTGAGGGAAACCAGGTAAAGGGTACATAGCATCTCTCTACATTGTTTTTTACTTCCTGTGAATCCACAAACATCTCAAGATAACAAAGTTTAATTTAATAAAACTGTTAACAAAAACCTCCAAGTACCCAACTTCATGAAGCTTACAACTTAGCTGAGGGGAATAGATAATTTTAGAACTATAGAAGTATATATTTCAAATCATAATTTGTCAAGTTAAAAGGGGAACGCTCTCCTAAGCGATGTTTGAGATAAGTGCTGAAAGATAAGTAGGTGTTGAAGATCTTCCAGAACTGAGAGAACAAGGCATGTAAAGACCCAGGGGTGAGAAAGAGCATGACACATTGAAATGATGGGAAGAAGAATTTTGGTCTTTTAGAGCAGTAGATGGGATGGAAAAAATTTGAGCAGGAGAGCAACTAGCTCAGAATGTTATTTTTAAAAGCTCACTTCAGCTGTGCTGTGGAGTGTGGATTAAGGAGGGTAAGACTAACCAGGAAGCTAAATCTAGGTATCAGATGGTAAAGCTGGGATTTGGTGAAGGCAGCAAAAATGCAAAGAAGTGGATGCACTTGAAAGGTATTTAGGAGCTATTATTCACAGGATAGGATTGGTGTTGAAAGGATTGGTGTTTAAAGACCATGTCAAGATTTCATTCTTTAGCAACTAGATAGCTGGTGGGGCCATTCTCTGAGATAAATAATTAAATTTTACAGAAAAGATAGTAAGTTTGGCTTTTTATATTTTATTTTGAAGTGCCTTTGAGATATTAAAGTGTAGATGTCCTGTGCTGCTGCTGCTGCTAAGTCGCTTCAGTCGTGTCCGACTCTGTGCGACCCCATAGACGGCAGCGCACCAGGCTCCCCCGTCCCTGGGATTCTCCAGGCAAGAACACTGGAGTGGGTTGCCATTTCCTTCTCCAATGCAGGAAATTGAAAAGTGAAAGTGAAGTCGCTCAGTCGTGCCCGACTCTTCGTGACCCCATGGACTGCAGCCTACCAGGCTCCTCCATCCATGGGATTTTCCAGGCAAGAGTATTGGAGTGGGGTGCCATTGCCTTCTCTGTAGATGTCCTATAGGCAATTGTATATGTAATTTTGGATGTCAGAGAATGATTTGGGTTGGTGATATAAATTGAGAGTCATTAGGACAATGGAGGAGAAGGCAATGGCACCCCACTCCAGTACTCTTGCCTGGAAAATCCCATGGACGGAGGAGCCTGGTTGGCTGCAGTCCATGGGGTCGCTAGGAGTCAGACACGACTGAGCGACTTCACTTTCACTTTTCACTTTCATGCATTGGAGAAGGAAATGGCAACCCACTCCAGTGTTCTTGCCTGGAGAATCCCAGGGACGGGGGAGCCTGGTGGGCTGCCGTCTATGGGGTCACACAGAGTCGGACACGACTGAAGTGACTTAGCAGCAGCAGCAGCAGCAGGACAATGGATGTGAATACTAATACAGAGAAAGAATTTAGAGTAAGACTAGACCATAAGATTGAGCCTTGGGAACATTTCTGGGGTAGATAGGGAAGGATAAGCTAAGAAAAGAGACTTAGCCACATGGTCAGAGATGTAGGAGAGAAAGCAAGAGAGTCAAAGAAATTAGGGAGAATTTCAAAGAATGTTTATTGTGAACTAATGCTGCTAAAAGTTATATGAGATATAAAATAACAATGTCTTGGATTTAGGCTTATGGAGGTCTTTGGTGATGTTGGCAAGAGTTGTTTGGTAAATTAATGGGGGAAGAAGCCAAATAAGCTTATTAAAAGCTATGTAGTAGGCTGAGTGACATAGAAGAGCATTAGGATACATTTCAGTTATTGAATATATATTATATATTGAATATTAAATGATATTATATATCACTGAATGAATAAGTCAATACATTGTAGCTACTATAATTTCCACTATTCAGATTAAAAAATTAAGTCCTAGAGTTGTTAATGTCATATAACTATTAAGTATTTTTATTAAGTCAAGATTTGCACCTCTCCTCAACAAAATGCTCCTTCTCTAAATGAAGACATTATCAAGTAGGAAAAGAGTAATTTTGTCATTGATTTTTCACTCATTTATTCACATAAACTGGGAGAGAATGTATGATCTTTGAACACTCTAGTACTGTGCTTGTGCTTAGTCGCTCAGTTGTGTCCAACTCTTTGCAACCCCGTGGACTGTAGCCCACCAGCCTTCATCTGTCCATGGGGATTCTCCAGGCCAGAACACTGGAGTGGGTAGCTTTTCCCTTCTCCAGTGGATATTCCCAACCCAGGAATTGAACTGGGGTCTCCTGCATTACAGGCGGATTCTTTACCGTCTGAGCCACCAAGGAAGCCCAAGAATACTGGAGTGGGTAGCCTATCCCTTCTCCTTATTGCTTTAAAAAACAATTTAACTTGGGAAAATGTCAAAATACACACAATTAGAGAATACTATAATCAATTGGCCATCAACAATTATCAACTCATGGCTTTTCTTGTTTAAAGGATTTGCTCAACTATCCTCTTCCTCCACTGCTTCTGCCCTTACTTATTACAGAGGATTATTTCAAGGAAAGTCCCAGACAAAGCTTCTAAAGTAAATCCTATTTTTTTCAGTATTGTCCATTTTTCCTGCTAAAACTTCCATGGGGCTTTATAAAAATAATGTATAACACCTGAAAATTATGTTTTTTAGAATAGTTTTACATTCATAGCAAAACTGAACAATAGGTATGGAGATGTCCCACATACCTTCTGCCCTCACATATGTTTAGCCTCCTCTTTTATCAACATCTCCCACCAGAGTGTACATTTGTTGTAAGTGGTGAAACTACATTGAAACATCATTCAGTTCGGTTCAATTCAGTTCAGTCGCTCAGTCATGTCCCACTCTTTGCGACCCCATGAATCGCAGCACGCCAGGCCTCCCTGTCCATCACCAACTCCCGGAGTTCACTGAGACTCATGTCCCTCGAGCCAGTGATGCCAGCCAGCCATCTCATCCTCTGTTGTCCCCTTCTCCTCCTGCCCCCAATCCCTCCCAGCATCAGTCTTTTCCAATGAGTCAACTCTTCGCATGAGGTGGCCAAAGTACTGGAGTTTCAGCTTTAGCATCATTCCTTCCAAAGAAATCCCAGGGCTGATCTCCTTCAGAATGGACTGGTTGGATCTCCTTGCAGTCCAAGGGACTCTCAAGAGTCTTTTCCAACACCACAGTTCAAAAGCATCAATTCTTCGGCGCTCAGCTTTCTTCACAGTCCAACTCTCACATCCATACATGACCACAGGAAAAACCATAGTTATCACTCCCTCGAATCCATAGTTTACATTACTTTGGATTCACACTTGGTGTTCTACATTCTTTGGGTTTGACAAACTTACAATAACATGTATCCACCATGATAATATCATACAAAATAGTCTCACTGCCCTGAAAATCCTGTGTTCTGCCTATTCACCACTCTCTCCTATAGGTATATGTAAGTTTTGATGTTGTCTTTTTACTTCCAACAGGTGTTAGTGAGTGAGTGAGTGAAAGTCTCTTAGTGGTGTCCAACTCTTTGTGACCACATGGACTATACAGTCCGTGGAATTCTCCAGGCCAGAACACTGGAGTGGGTAGCTTTTTCCATCTCCAGGGGATCTTCCCAACCCAGGGATCAAATCTAGGTTTCCCACATTGCAGGTGGATTCTTTACCAGCTGAGCCACGAGGGAAACCCCTACAGGTGTTAAGAACTATCTAATCGGTTAAAAGACAAGTGAGTCAGCTAAGCTGATACCTCTTTTGATGTTTGGCTACCCTCTTTCTGCCAGTTGTTTACTATAATGAAATCAGAAAACACTGGTAAGTTTCCAAATATAATCTTGATTTTAATTTGTAAAGATGTAGCTTTGGCCATTACTGTTTATAGTGATCAGACAATGCAAATAACAACTAATTGATTTGCATTTTTTTTTTCTGGACAAAATCCCTATGTCTTAAACACCACAAAGCTCTTTTGGAGATCACTTGTCCCTGGGCCCTATGAAATCATGGTCTCTCCAAATGCTTTATGTGACATCACAATCTACGTCATGGCCTGTCCATGCTACACCAGCTGCCAGAAGCTCAGATGATGGGAACATGAGTGCGACAATGTTGCCTCTCTTGGCTCTCTTTTCAAAGGTGACAAACTCTATTCTTTCCCTAAATTCTTACCAAAGGTGGATATCATTTTTCTTTGCTTCAGTGTCAAAATTCTTTGCTTTTATTTTTAAAGTAGACTAAGAGTGGGATTTAATAATTTAGGTTTATATACAAACATTGCATATTAATGACATTTATAAATAGGTCGATGAATATTCAGTGTGTATGATAGACACACGGTAGTTTGGCTGCAAATACATCAAATATATTGAAAATTAATACATTTTGAGACTTCATGTCTCAAATACATTTCTGACTTTTTAAAAATTTGTGTTTAGAAGAAAGCTGAAATGTATATGGCTGGAAACTAATCTTCAGATTGGACTCTCTGTAGCCGTAGGGATTTCACCCAAGTGCTTCAGGGGTTATTTGAAGGTGATAATTGACAGCTGAGGGGGCAAGAATCCTGAGTTAGTGGGACTTGCACTTTTCCTGTTTTTTTTTCTTCCCCTCAACCAGAGTGGGTCTGTTGTAGGTATTAAGTATCTGCCCAAAACCTTGTTAAATGAAAGAGTATTCCATATAAATCTGAAAATCAATGATCTACAAAAATAACACTTGGGTGGAATCATATGTCACTGGAAGGCAGCATTCAGAGAACCACAAATCCAGAATAGAAATAAGGAACAGGTGTTCCACTTTGACATTTTATTTACCGTGTTCAGAAAAGAAAGTAGGAAAGCAAGTATTGCAATTAAGATAATAATATCCATGTACAGAAGACTATGATGAACATGCAGTATTTCTAAAGATTGTAGTTTAACAAGAAACATAAAAAGTAAAATTGTGCTATACAATGGTATTCATTCAAGATAACCCATTTTATCTCATTTTATAGAAATTTCATTTTACCAAAAAAGGATAAACAGAACTACAAATAGGTCTTCAATTTATAATATGTATAGTGAGCACTTCTGGAAGAATTAGTGTAAAATTATTATTTTAAACATTTTAAAACATGAAAATTGCATCAAATAAGTTGTATCAGATAATTACACTTATTTATATAGAGTTTGTCATTAAAATTTGTTCATTCATTTACTTTTTCAACATAGTTTTATTGGAAAGTGATAGAAAAACAGAATAGAAATATTACGATCCTGTCCTCAAGAAAATTCATCTAGTAGGGCTGAAAAGAAAACTTAAAAAACAAAAACAAGTATCTTGTAGCAAATGAGTTGCAGAAATGATGTGTTACACATTTTGAGATGAAACGATTAGCTGGCAGGGCTGGAGCAAGTTTCATGGTGGAAGAGAGCTGCCACTTACAATAACAGGAATTTGTAAATGGCGGTGGAAAGCAAAGAGATGCTGAACAGGGGTACTGCTGTGAGCAAGGAGTGTAATGTGAAGATCTTTCACAAAATGTTGAAACACTTGCAAAGGGGAATAATGGGAGAATTGATTGGAGCAGAAAGCTAGGGTGAGAGAGTGAACAGACTGTTTTAAAACTGAGGTTCTCAACCACGCCTGGTGAAGGTAGGGTGACAATATATATTCCTTTTGAATCAGCAAAAGAGATGCTCCTACTGTCCTGTCTCAGTTTGTTTGGGCTGTTTGCTTCCCTGGTGGCTCGATGGTAAAGAATCTGCCTTCAATGCAGGAGGCGTGAGTTTGATCTCTGGGCTGGGAAGTTCCCCTGGAGAAGGGAATGGCTACCCACTCCAGTATTCTTGTCTGAAAAATTCCAAGGACAGAGGAGCCTGGCAGGCTACAGTCCACGGGGTTTCAAAGAGTCGGACATGACTGAAGTGACTCAGCATACACACAGTAGAATACCATAGACTCAGGGGAACATATAAACAAAAGAAATTTATTTCTTCAAAGTTCTGGAGGCTGGGAAGTCCAAGATCAAGATATGGCAGATTTGGTGTCAAGTGGGAGCCTGCTTCCTGGCTTACAGACAGCATCTTATTGCTCTATGCTCACATGACCAAAGGGATTGGGGAGCTCTCTGGATGGTTTCTTGTGTAAGAGCGCTAATCTCATTCATGAGGACTTAACCCTCATGACCTAACCACTTCCTAAAGTTCCCAGCTCCCAAATAACATCATACTGGGTGTTAGGATTTCCAACAAATAATTATGGGAACACAAATATTCAATCTATAGCAATTTCCACCCCCCAAAGGATTCTGATTTTCCTCTTGTTGCCTGGGTGAGAATGTATACAGTGTAATGGGAGACACTATTGGTTGGCATGTGCTGCACACGTGAAGCTTGTGAAGTTGAAGAAAAGGAGGCTACTGTAGGGAGTGGGAAGTTGGTGAGAGTTTTGGACAGCTGACTAGTGTGTACAAGGATGGGAGCATTGGATGGTGGTGTTTGGTGGGAGAGATTGAAGGCATGGCGTTCTTAAGAGTTGAGTGCAATTGTCTAGGCATTGAGGAGAGAGAAAGAATAGGACTTGGTATCTGAATGTTTGATGGAAGGGAAAATGGAAACCAGAAAAAGCAAAACGGACCAGGCACTGTACTAAGCATATTGTTATTGTTAAGTCACTAAGTCGTGTTCGAATTTTTTGCACTCCCATGGACTGTAGCCTGCCAGGCTCCTCTGTCCATGGGATTTCCCAGGCAAGAATACTGGAGTGGGTTGCCATTTCCTTCTCCAGGAGATCTTCCTGACCCACGGATTAAACCCAACTCTCTTATGTCTCTTGCCTTGGCAGGCAGATTCTTTACCATTGAGCCAACAGGGAAGCCCGTACTAAGCATAACCACCTTTCAAAGTAGGTATTGTTTCTATTTTACAATCTAAAGAGATTTAATACAAATCGAAGTAATACAGGATTTAAGTGTATCAGTTGGACTTTGAATAAATGTCTGTATCATTTTAGACTCTAACATACTGTGATTTTGAATTTCTAAGAGGTCAATAGAAAAAGGGACAACTGGAATGGGGCTGCTTTTAGGGTAAGATGAGTTTATTTTTGAGGCTTGGTGTGCTGGTAGATTGTTCATCAAGCATCTGGGAAAGTATCAGTTGGCTTTAGAGAGAGCTGGGGTTTATAATATTGGATTTTTTTTTTTTTTTGCATAGACATGACAATTCACAAGGACTCCCAGAGAGAACATAAAGAATTTAAGAAGAGAGGGGACAAAGTCTTGACTATTAATAATATGTCCAGGTTAGAATAAAGTAGGATCAGGTATAGAAAAACCAGACAAAGATTAGAAAGTTATGGGATAAAATAGGAAGTGTAGCCTCACCAAAAACATGGACAACACTGTCTAGATAAAAAGATGGTCAAAGCTGTTGACTACTGCAGACGTCAAGAAGACAGGCTTAATCTGCCCACAAGGAGAAAAATAGCTGGGGATCAGTAGTTTCATAAGATTTACATAGTAGCTAGTATGTAATGAATTAAACAACAAATGGTGAAGTTAGGGAAATAGATCATCTATGAAAATCTGTAGGCTCTAATTTTGAGATCTTGAGAAAAGGAGAGAAAATGTGAGAGAAATTAGTGCATGGTAGCTAGGAGAAAGAGAAAAGACATAGGAAAGTTTCTGTGAGAGGGACAAGTAGGCATCTTTATAACTTGATAAGGAAAGAGACAGTTAAAGGGTAGAAGATTGAAAAGCAACTGAAGGAAAATGGGTTTCTTAAAGGAAAGAAAGTGTTTTAATTTGAAGAATACTAAAAATAGTAAATAATGCCTATAATCTACTACTAAAAGTTATATAAAGTAAAATAAGGGCCCTTCTTAAATCCCCTGATTTACAAACCCCTCTCCCATTCTACCTTCCCTGTTAATACTTTTGAAGGAATGTTTTCTAGATTTTTCCTTCATTTAAATAAGCGTCTCTGTCTCTGTCTCTCTACATCTGTTCTCAGATGTATACTTTTTGTTAAGTTAAAATGAAATGATGCTATATAATGTTTTCAAATTGCTTTTTTCACATCAACCATGGAGATTTTTCTAGATCAATACATACAGTCACATATCCAATCCATTTTATTCTTTTTAACAGGTGCATAATGTTCTTTTATTTGGCTAGATCATAATTTATATTGAAATCCCTTCGTTGATGAACTTTCCTTGGTACCTTATTTCTAGAAAGGGAATTGCTGGGTGTGGTGGCCTGAATAGAACCTCCAAAGATATTCACATTTTAATCTCTGGAATCTATGAATGTTACTTTATAGACATGATTATTAACTTAATCACCACAACTGGTTACCACCGTGGGAAGATTATCTTGGATTGTCTGAGTAGCCCTAAATGTGATTGCAAAGGTCCTTATAAAATGGACGCAGAGGGGGATTTTACTATACAAGAAAAAGACCATGTGATGACAGAAGCAGAGAAGTAGTGTCAGAGGTAGAAGATGCTATGCCTCTGGCTTTGAAGCAGGAGGACAGGGCCAAAAGCTAAGTACATAATATATGGTTAGCCTTTAGAAGTTAGAAAAGCAAGGAAACAGATTCTCCCTTGGAGCCTCTTGAAGAAACCAGTCTTGTTGACACTTTGGTTTTAGTCCTATAACAATCATTTTGGATCTCTGGCCACTAGAACTATAAAATATAAATTTGTGTTGGTTTAAGCCATGACGTTTGTAGTAATTCAGTATGACTGCATCTGAACATGATTACATCTGCAAAGACCCTATTTCCAAATAAGGTCACATTCATATGTATTGGAGGTTAGGATCTTAACATTTATTTTGGGGGACAGAGTTCAACCCATACATAACATCTGTTAAGAAAAAGTCACTTCATCTGTAAGTGGTTTTAAGCTTTGATTTCTGGAAACTTGTCGTTTGATGCTGGAATTGTTATTGCTGCTGCTGCTGCTGCTGCTAAATCGCTTCAGTCGTGTCCGACTCTGTGCGACCCCAGAGAAGGCAGCCCACCAGGCTCCCCCATCCCTGGGATTCTCCAGGCAAGAACACTGGAGTGGGTTGCCATTTCCTTCTCCAATGCGTGAAAGTGAAATGTGAAAGTGAAGTCGCTCAGTCGTGTCCGACTCCTAGCGACCCCATGGACTGCAGCCTACCAGGCTCCTCCGTCCATGGGATTTTCCAGGCAAGAGTACTGGAGTCGGGTGCCATTGCCTTCTCCGGGAATTGTTATTACCTCACCCAAATTAGAAAAATCCTGGCTGGATTTGGGATTTCAGGAAAACCCCAGAGGAAATAGGGAGGATGGTGACTATTTGCAGGATAGTGAGTTTGGTATGGATCAGAGAGCATCTCAGAATGTACACATGTAGCATATGACTTTAATAAAATTAGTAAGTGAGCAAAACTAAAAAACACATTTTTTTCCTTTTATTTCCTCTTATTTAAAAAATTTTTATTTTATACTATAGTTGATTAACAATGTGTGTTAATTTCAGATGTATAGCCAACTGATTCAGTTATACATGAACATATATGAATTCCTTTTCAAATTCTTTCCTCATTTCAGTTATTACAGTGTTGAGCAGAATTCCCTGTGTTATACAGTAGGTCCTTGTTGGGTATCTGTTTTAAAACTAGCAGTGTGATGTGTCAGTCCTAAATTCCCAATTTATCGCTCCTCCCTATCCTCTCCCCTTGTTAATCATAAGTTCTCTATTTTTGTTTTGTAAATGAGTTCATTTGTATCATTTTTTTTATTCTGCATATAAGCTATATCATATTTGTCTTTCTTAGTCTGATTTACTTCACTCACTATGATAATCTCCAGGTCCATTCATGTTGCTGCAAATGGCTAAACAACTTATTTTCACACACACATATTGATAAATACAAGGTGTTTGTGTGCGCGCTCTTCAAATGATATCTAAAGAAAAGCAGCAGCCACTCTAGTGTTGCCTGGAGAATCCCAGGGAAGGGGGAGCCTGGTGGGCTGCCGTCTACGGGGTCGCACAGAGTCAGACACGACTGAAGCGATTTAGCAGCAGCAGCAAACTCTCGCTAACTATGGAAGCGTTACAGTAACTTGTGTTACTATACGACTCAAGCACCAGCAAATCAGGAGGCTCACAGTTGAGCAAGGAAGTCCTGAAATCACAACTTCCACGTTGTTTCATCACTTTACCAGAAAAATTCTTCCCGCTCAAGTAGTCCGAGAAGACTGCTGCCCTATGCCAAAATGGCAGCGCCGGCGCCACAACAGATACAGCGCATGTCTGGAAGTTACGCAATCCCATAAGGTAGCGCGGCCCCACCCGTGGGGAGAGTTTCCGCCATTTTTGAAAATCAGGAAGGTCCGGGGGTGAATACCGCTGCTGCTGTGATGGCAGCCTTTGCCGTGGAACCCCAGGCGCCCACGTTGGGTGAGTAAAAAACTGCTTTTCCTCGCTGGCACCGCGATGCACACTGTAAGCTTGGAAGCGGGCACGCTGAGAGACAGTAATCGTAGGGTCTCGTCTGCTAATTTCAAGCCTCAAAGAGCTAGCCCTTTGGCTCGCCCCCAGGTTCCAAGTCCGCCCCCTTCTCTAGGCGTCGCCACCCTGTAGCTACCAAGGGGGCTCCGGGACGCTGCGGGCTCCGAGGAAGTCGAAGAAACGGCGGTCTCGTGGTGGTGACTAAGCCGCTTGGTATACTTCCCACAAGCCAGATCCAGACCTGTCCATACCTGAGACTTCGCCGGCACGGCAGACGCTATGCTGGGTTCCCGGATCCTGTGAAGCGTTGGTGGGAAGGTCGTCACCTGTGAACACGTGGGTGGGCGGTGCCCTGGAGCGTGGTCACCTTTCACGGCTGCTCGGTCACCTGGGCTTCTCGTTACTGCTTGATTCCAACTCCTCCCGGGATTCGCAAAAGGAATGTGTTGTTAATGGAAACTTGAGTTGTTCGATATTTAATTAACCAGGTGATGGCAACCATTCAGATATTCCCTTAATAGGAAGCCATGAGTTCGCTTCATTTTCTTTATCTTGGGAAAATGACTCTATTGTAGAGGATCTTTTCCTCTACACGTAATGATTCCAACCAGTCCATTCTAAACATCAGTCCTGGGTGTTCTTTGGAAGGAATGATGCTAAAGCTGAAACTCCAGTACTTTGGCCACCTCATGCGAAGAGTTGACTTATTGGAAAAGACTGATGCTGGGAGGGATTGGGGGCAGGAGGAAAAGGGGACGACAGAGGATAAGATGGCAGGATGGCATCATCGACTTGATGGACGTGGGTTTGGGTGAACTCCAGGAGTTGGTGATGGACAGGGAGGCCTGGCGTGCTGCAATTCATGGGGTCGCAAAGAGTCGGACACGACTGAGCAACTGAACTGAACTGAATGATTTTAAAAAATCATTTCCGTTATATAATGGGGGCATTAAAAAAATCTTGCGTGTCAACCTTGGATGTCGATTATTGTGTGTATGTGTCGGTTGAGTTGTGGATTTTGTGAGAACCGTGGAATAGCTTAAAACAGAAAATAAACCATCTACTATAATAGAGATGTATTTGAAAATCGCTAAGAGTCGGACACGACTGTGCGACTTCCCTTTCACTTTTCACTTTCATGCATTGGAGAAGGAAATGGCAACCCACTCCAGTGTTCTTGCCTGGAGAATCCCAGGGATGGGGGAGCCTGGTAGGAGGCCGTCTATGGGGTTGCACAGAGTCGGACACGACTGAAGTGACTTAGCAGCAGCACCTAATGGAACACTAAAACTATGGTTACTTCGACAAACAATGCTAGCTGAGTAAGACACACCACTTAACATTTTAGGAGTAGAGACTCGGAAATGGAAATTTAAGACTTGAGGATCCAACAATATAACTCTTAAGGAAAATTAGTCTGAGGGCTCGGTGGTTAGTGACAGTTTAGTTAAGAGTCCTTTGGCTCTCCTCACTTTGGTTATTTCTGTTGTATCACAGTATGTATTTAGATGTGTCAAAAGTTTTTGGACTTAATTTTTAGTATACTTGCTGCTGTTGTTGTTTAGTCGCTAAGTCATGTCTGACTCTTTTTCGACCCCATGAAAGGTTCTTCTATCCATGGGATTTCCCAGGCAAGAATCCTGGAGTGGGTCGCCATTTCCTCCTCCAGGGAATTTTCCCGAGCCAGGGATCCATCCTGTGTTTCCTGCCTTGGCAGGCGATTCTTTACCACTTCGCCACTTAGGAAGCCCATATATGTTTTTTTTTTTTTTTTTCTTTTGGGGCTGGGAGATGGTACCTAAAACTTTGTACTTTGAGTTTATAAATATATGTTCGTAATAGCTTTTGTTTAGACTTTTGATTTGATTTTAGTATTATGTTCTTTGGAAATATGTAGTAGTACCATGGTAACATAGTAACTAGCACTTTGAAGTAATTACAATGTAATATAGCTCTTCACACCTATTTCAGTATTTGCTTTCTTTTCCTTTTTCATGTGCTTGCATTGTTACTATCAAGGTCTGCTATGAGAAATAAGAGGAAGAGTAATTAATTGACAGCATTTGGATAGTACTAAGCACAATTTTGAGGCAGTTAAAATTACAGTGTAGTTAATAAAGGCTGTATAAAATATCAAGTGTTTGAACTTTCTGAGTTCCATAAATCACAAATCAGCTTTGTCAGATAATTGAAAAATTAAATTTTCATAAGCAGAAATTGCAAATTCTACATGTACACAGTAGGTTTTGGCTTTTAAGGTACTATTAGAATAATAATTGTAATAACTAATATTTGTGAGTACTGATTGTATATTAGGCACTTGAGTTAAGTGCTTTATTTGCTGTCTTTCTAATCAAAGCTGGGTGCTGTGATTATGTCCATCTTTCTGAAAAACTTGAAACCAGGTCTCTTGACTCCAGAGCTCCTGTTCTCCTTACTGTGCTATTTTGTTTTGAAATTAGAGGAAGTTATAGCTTCCTTATTTTCATAGTTGGAATAATAATATTACCTAGCCTATAAATTGTGAAAAATAATTTTGAATGGATCATCATGAAGTATCAGTTCTCCTCTTAATTGGTTTTCTGTTAGGGAGACTTATTGATTATTCCTAACTTTATTTTTTGTGTGTGTGTGTGTGCTTATTCCTAACTTTAAAATGAATGGTTTTAAAAAATTACCCAAAGCATATTTCTTAGTTGGTATGCTGTCATCACTGTTATTTCATACGTGCTTTAATGTGTGCATAATTACACTTTTATTACAGAAATGACCGTGGTTTTTGTGTATGGGGAAAGAAAAATGGGACATATAGCTAAATCTGTTGTGTCTAATTTGCTTAGACTTTATGTTGGTAGTGCATCCTGTCCTTGTTTTTGGTTGTTACATAGTACAAACTGCCAGAAATGGAAAGAAGTTGTTCTGTATGTAGTAGGGATTTTTTTTTTTTAGTCAATAAGCAAAAATTTAAAAATAAATGTTGATTCTTAAATCTATGAAATAATGTAAACATCTGTCAAATATTATTTTGTTAATGCAAAATATTTTCATATTTTTCTGGAAAAATTTTATGATTTTTAAAATAATTTAACTGTGGTTTTGTAATATTTAACAATTTTTATTAAATTCTCAAAATTGTGTATACTGGTCCTTGTATCTTTTTGTTACCTATTATTACATTGAAGTCCTTTCTCTGTATTTTATTTTCTGATTCATTTAGGATCTGAACCAATGATGCTGGGTTCACCCACGTCTCCAAAGCCAGGGGTTAATGCCCAATTCTTACCTGGATTTTTAATGGGGGATTTGCCAGCTCCAGTGACTCCACAGCCTCGATCAATTAGTAGCCCTTCCATAGGAGTAATGGAAATGAGATCACCTTTACTTGCAGGTAGGTAAATGTTTGGGCTTCCCTGGTGGCTCAGCCATAAAGAAACTGCCTGCCAATGCAGGAGATGTGGGTTGGATCCCTGGGTGGGGAAGATCCCTTGGAAAAGGAAGTGGCAACCCACTCCAGTATTCTTGCCTCGGAAATCCCATGGACAGAGGAGTCTGGCAGCCTGCAGTCCATGGGGTCTCAAAAGAGTTGGACATGACTTAGTAACTAGATGACAACAAAGGTAAATTGCTTAGTGTAGTTTTAAGTACTATCAGTACATGTACCAGAATTTTAAAAAGAGGAGTGAGGTAGCTTTCACCTTCGTCACCTAAAATTATTGAAACAGGTGTAAGCAATATAATTTACTTTAATTCTAAGAATCCCTGAAAATATGCATACTGCATTTTATTCAATCTAGCATTGATTGTAACACCATTAAGCACCACTAGGAAAGAGAAGCACTAAATATGATACACCATTTGCCATTTTTGTTAATTATTCCTATTTCGGAGATGTTAAAGTGTGTTTGGGTGGGGGAGGGGAATATGGTCATTCAGCTTCAGCTGGATTCAATTTAAAAAATTTGTCTTAATATAATAACAGCAAATATTCAGTCAAAAGAAATATAATTTGTAAATTTGTAGATACGAATTTGACTTCTAGTGTTAGTGAGTTAAGATTCTTACTCACTGTGTTTAGTGAAAGGACTTACTCCACAAACGATGCTCTGCAGTTGCCAGCACAAAATATTGTCATGTAAACAAAACATCTAATACAGGACTCTTTTAGCAAACAAATATTTTAAAAGATAATTTGGAAATTTTGACCATGAATAGTGAGAGCTACAGAAATGGTTGAATTCCAAATGTGAGCTAATAAGTGTTTTAATAGATGTTTAAATGGAAATTCTTTTTTTAATTGTCCTTAAGGTATTATTGGGCTTCCCAGGTGGCGCTAGTGGTAAAGAACCCACCTGCCAGTGCAGGAGATGTAAGAGACTTGGGTTTGATCCCTGGGTAGGGAAGATCCACTGGAGGCGGGCATGGCCAACCCACTCCAGTATTCTTGCCTGTAGGATCCCATGGACAGAGGAGCCTGGTGGGCTACAGTCCATAGGGTGGCAAAGAGTCAGACACTACTGAAGCAACTTAGCGTGCATGCATGTGAGGTGTTATTTGTGTTAAAGTGGTTTATAATTTTTTTTTTTAAAGATCAGGGAGAATTATCATAAGTTATAACTGAAGCGATTCAGTTAGAAACATTATCTTGGACAGATTATTTATTTTTACATATTTCAAGTGTGTTATTTTATTGTTGTAGCTACCATATATTAAGTATTTATGAGCCAGGGAGTATCCTAAGCATTTTATGTTATCTTATTCTTTTATCAGTCTTAAAGAGTAGTTGGTACTGTCTCTGTTTCTTAAAGGAGTAAACTGATGCTAAATGCGGTATAGAGCTTGCTGGAGCTCGCTGGTTAGTGACCACAGGCGGTTAAAGGTTGGGCCAGTCTCGTTCTATAGCCTGTGCTCTGGTGTGCATGGCTTTTGCTGCACCGTCTTGACTCAGACATTAGTCTTACAGAAGATGTGGGCTGCTCTACTACTTGACACTGATGATTCTCTGACCTAAGAAGGCCTCTTTGTAGCCCCCAAAGTTGATCCTTTTCCTGTATGTTTATTATGTACTTTAATAAATTTTTACTGTGAGAAACATGGGAATTTGACAGTCAAATTCCACATTAAAATATTATATTTTTTCAGGTATATACAAATTAGAGCTGTTTGGTATTCTACTTTCAAGTGAGAAATAGGATTAAATTTGATATTGAATTGTTAAGCATTTTGTAGAGAAAACAAAAGTTGTACGCATTCACTAAAAACTAACATTTCTATATAGTCCTTGTTCTGGAACCTTTTGTTCAAAGGGCAGTCTATGGATCACCAATATTGGCATCACTGGCAGCTTGTTAGAAATTCATAATCTCAGGCTCCATCCCACACGGTCTGAGACAGAACCCGAATTTTAACAAGATGCCCAAGTGACTCTGTGTATTAAGGTTTGAGAAACATTGGGAGATAGGAGTTTAAGCCTTATTTTAAAAATACTAAAGGATCTTACCAGATAGATGGAAGATTTATTTGTTTTCTCACCTGACTATGCTGTTTGTACATTGTTAGGTGGATCACCACCACAGCCAGTTGTACCAGCTCATAAAGATAAAAGTGGAGCTCCGCCAGTTAGAAGTATATATGATGACATTTCCAGCCCAGGACTTGGATCAACACCTTTAACTTCAAGAAGACAGGTGATACACATATCCTCATTTATGGCCATGCATACTCATTTCATGTTTTCATGTGGTTATACAGTGAGGGTCAGTAATTTGAAATGTTTCCCTGAAGTCTGTTTTAGTATAACTCTGTTGCATAGGAATAAGCATTAGGGACAGTTACCATAGAGTCTACTGTTTACTCTATGGTACACAGTCAGTGGTTGTTTAAAAGTTCAATATACATAGTTTTGTGACAGAACAAATGAAGATCCAGGGTTTTATCCAGATCTCAGGTACCTTGTGATGATTTGAGGTCATTATTTTTAGGGATGGTTTATTAGTATAAGACTGATGCTCTTTGGAAGGAAAATTATGACCAACCTAGATAGCATATTCAAAAGCAGAGACATTACTTTGCCAACAAAGGTCCTTCTAGTCAAGGCTATGGTTTTTCCAGTGGTCATGTATGGATGTGAGAGTTGGACTGTGAAGAAAGCTGAGTGCCAAAGAATTGATGCTTTTGAAGTATGGTGTTGGAGAAGACTCTTGAGAGTCCTTTGGACTGCAGGGAGATCCAACCAGTCCATCCTAAAGGAGATTAGTCCTAGGTGTTCTTTGGAAGGAATAATGCTAAAGCTGAAACTCCAGTACTTTGGCCACCTCATGTGAAGAATTGACTCATTGGAAAAGACTCTGATGCTGGGAGGGATTGGGGGCAGGAGGAGAAGGGCACGACAGAGGATGAGATGGCTGGATGGCATCACTGACTCGATGGACGTGAGTCTGGGTGAACTCCGGGAGTTGGTGATGGGCAGGGAGGCCTGGCGTGCTGCAATTCATGGGGTCGCAGAGAGTCGGCCACGACTGAGTGACTGAACTGAACTGAATACTCTTTTAGAGCTGTTCACTGTTTACTTATTTTACTAAAAATGCTTCCTTCTGCATGTTTATGAGTGATGGCCTAGTCTGTTCCTGTAGGTGTTCTGATGGTGATGTTAAATCTTGGCTGGTGTGGATGTAGGTGTTCTGCCAGTGTCACTTTCAGTTATGGATTGCAAGGTAGAGATTTTCTGTTTTGATGGGACTGATAGCACAAAAAAGTGTCTAATACTTATGAAATGCCTGTAGTGTACATGCCCTGATCTCATGTATTATTTCATTTAATCCTCACAATGACCCTGGGATGAATGACTCTTAGGAGCTTTATCTCATCATTGAGGAAACTAGGACACCAAAAGCCCAAGGCAGCCAGTCTGGTTGAGCCAGATTTTAAACCCAGGGAATATTGACTCTAGAGCCAGTGTTGACAAGAACGATGCTGTGCTAATACTACTATGATTAGTCTTGGTTGTCAGTTGAAAGGTAGTATTGGTTTTTCTTTTAAGTAGCAAGTTTAGGACCTTTTATAGTCAAAAGTTTTCTCTCCTATTACTGTTATGCTTAGTAGGATACAGAAACAAAATGTTTCAGCTGAACTGGTAAGTTCATTGTATAAAGATACTTCTGCTGTTTGATTTGGAGGAATATTAAAGGCTTTTCTTTAAATCAAATATATTTATTGGCAAGTTTAAGAAAAGTAGAAAAATCTTTCAGTAAATTTTGATCATAGGCTTGATACACCTGGCCTACTGGGCCTATTTGTAAAGCAAAGCAAAGTTAATTCATTGTGTTAAACAGAATACTTTCTCTTACCAACACTTGTACACCTGCCCTCCTGTCCAGTGTAGTAGCTACTGGCCAAGTGTGGCTGTCGACGCTTGAAATGTGGCTAGTCCTATAATTAACTGAGATGTTGTTTTGTGGAAAGTTTTAAATCCTTCATTTTAGGTTAGAAGGATTGGTTAAGAAAAGAAGCCATTCATTACACACACAATAAACAGTTTCAATTCTTAATGAAGGCTTATTTGATTAATTTCAATATACTGCCACTAAGAGAAAAGAAATAGAAACAATAGAGAAAAGTAACTGCATACATATCACCAAATTGGGCCGAAACCCACATCCAGACTTGAATAGTGTTGGGAAGTCCAGAGGAACAGCAGTCTGGAGTCCCTTTTAGGCAAAAGAGTCCTGGGCGGTGTGTCCATTCCACGGGTGAGGTTTTTGGGGACTCCCGCTTATAGTTCCAAGCTGCAAAACAATACCATCATCCATTTGTGTGCAAAAATGCAGCTCTGGTTTTTAAGTTTTACATTGCTGTTTCTTTTACCTTATGAGTCATAAGACTTCTTAGACCTTGGGAGGCTGGCTAGGCCTCCAGGGGCTCAAGAAATTACAAATGCCACTCCCTTTCTTATCTAAAGTGCCACTTGATTTGCTGGTAACAGTTGGTGTGCTTGCTGGCAAGCACATAGCTTGGCATGGTCAGAAGTCAGTCAGAGGCCTGCTCTCCAGCTTCTGAAGCCTGAACAAGACTCCCTCCATTTTATTTATAATTTCCCTAACAGATATACATGCCTACTCTAAAACAGTTACTTGGTGTGGTTTGTGTTATGTTTGGACAGTATTGTGATAAACTTAACTAAGTCCAGAATATTCTGTTGTATTTTTCTAAAGGTTGATAGATAAATCTGATGTTTAATTTGGTATGAGGACCTCTGGCTTGTAAGTTTATGCCACCTTTCATTACTCCTCTGATAATACCTGGAAAGAAAGGGAGTTTATAGTTACTGCTATGTTCAAAATGTTTAAAAATCTTGTGAGCCATAATTTGTAGAGAAAGCTTTTGACTTGAAAGTTGCTAAGAATATTATTAAAGTCCAAATGAGTTTAACCCCCGGAGACTTTGGTCAGCCTCTCTCTACTCATAAGTTCTCATTAAGAATTGAACAATGAATTTTTATCTCCTTTTAATAATCTCTTGACATTTGGTCTGGTTGCTGGGTAATAACCAGATTTTAGATTTTCTTACTTTAATCAGAATCTATTAAAAAAATTTCTCTGTTTACTTCTAGAGAAAGAGCCTTTCTCATTCTTGATTAGCTATTATTGTTTTCTATTTTGTTTATAGAAAGATTTTTCAACTACTTGAATCTTTAATTTTCTCAGATTTAAAGGAACTAGTTTTTGTTACTTTTTACTAGTAGAGGCAGAGATATGCTGTTTACTGTGTAGACTGATTTGAATCTATACTATTTCATGGTTTGTAAATGTCAATTTAGGAATACAGTTTTGCCAACTTCTGTTTTTCAGTTTGAACTTTGATGATTTGAAGAATCACCATTATATCTGTTATTTCAAATACTGTATTTTAGATACTAAAAACAAATAGCAGTGTTACTGTTAATAAAAATAGTGTCTTTTTACCTAGTTCAGCTTTTCTTATTTTAAACATTATAATATGCCAACGAGTCTGCCTTTTTAGATTAGTAGTGTTCAACTTAAAAAAAAAATCAACAACAAAACAAGCAAACTTAGAAAGTACTCTTCAATTGTGAGCTAATAAGAGGCGTTGCCAGTACCTGGTAAACATTCAGTTGTCTGTTGAATGAAGTTCTTCAGCATTTATTGTGTTTATTTTATGGTTAGAACTTTGCATTTGACCTGAACACTTTCTTCTGTTTTTGCTTAGGCAAACATTTCAGTAATGCAGAGTCCTCTTGTTGGAGTTGTGACAACTACTCCTGGAACAGGTAAGCAATGCCTTTCAATACCAGTGACAATTTTTTACTCTTTGAATGAAGATAGTAAGACCTTTGTTGGTAATTGCCAAAATTTTGTCTTATTTTTCAAACTTGGAGACTTTCTCAAATGTCAGTAACTTTCTTTAGGAAGGAAATATTTGTATATTGGTTCTTTCCTGAACTTACAGATAAGGTTATGATATTCTACTGAAAAGCATTAAGAATTTAAAAAAATAATGTATTAGTGTCTCCTGAATTGTTAAAACTGTAATTAAAAAATAAGTTGCAATTGAGAAGAGGAATGCAGACTGAATAATAAAGATGTTTTGAGATATATTAATGCATAGCTATAATGAATGTCATTGACTACAAATAGCCATTGATTATATCTCGTTTTTCTTTAAGATTAATGGTATTTCTGTCACTGTCAGCATCATCATAAGCACAGCTTTTCCAACATATTTATGTATTTATATTTATAATCTATCAAATGTTCATTCAGCAAATACTTGGCATACAATCATGTACTAGGCCCTGGGAAACTGGAAAAAATAGATAATCTTTGCCTTTGTGGAGCTTACATTTACTTATGAAATTTACATTTATAAATAAAGTAAATAGTTTGTTAGAAGGTAGTATATTTTGTGGAGGAAAATTAAGCAGCAAAGGGAAGTAGGAGATAAGGGCTTATATAACTAAGGTAGCGTATTAGTTTTCTTTTGCTGCCGTAATATATTACCATAAACTTAAAAGTGGTTTAAATGATTCAGTGTATTATTTTTACAGTTCTGGAGGTGAGAAATCTGAAATGGGTCTCAATGGGCTAAAATCAAGGCATTGGTAGCCCATGTTAATTTATAGAGGCTCTGGGGAAGAATCCGTTTTCTGCCTTTTCCATCTTCTAGAGGCTGCCCACATTTCTTTCTGGTCCTCTTCCTCCATCTTTAAAGCCAGCAACATTGTATCTTTCTGATCATTCTGCTTCATGTCAAGTCTTGCTCTTTCTCTTTTAAGGACCCTGGTGAAGACTTCCAGCCCTTCTGGATAGTCACGATAATCTCTCTTTTGTAATGTCATCTGATTAGCAATATTAACATCTGCAGTCCTAATTTTCCTTTACCATGTAATGTAAGATTCCTAGGTTTTAGGAATAAGGACATGGACATCTGGGGTGGGAGGGCATTATTCTTACTACAAATAGTTATGGAAAACTAACATTTGCTCAAAAATGTTTAGGGAAAGTTTTCTAAACAGAGGAAGAAGCAAGTACAAAGGCACTGAGGTGGGATTGTGTCTGGAGTGTTCAAATACGTGTCAAGAAGTTAGTGTGAAATGGAGTGAGGGAGGGGTGAATAATAGGAGATGAGGCCAGAGAGGTAATGGGGGTTATTGTATTAATAGCACTTGGTCTTTACCCAGAAAAGGTAGAAAAAAATAGGATGAGACTGCCCCAGTGATGTGAATAGACTTTGGAGTAAGAGACAGGGTGAAAGCAAGGAGATCAGATAGTTGGCTACTACCTTAACCCAGGTGAGAGATGGGGGTGGCTTAGACATAAAACAGGACAGGAAAGGAGGAAAAGAGAAGCAACAGCAGAAACAGATGAAATGAAAGAAGCAATAGCAAGACAGTAGATTTAAATGAACTGAATGGACAATTATATAAACGAAATGTGCTAAACACTCCTGTTTAAAGGCAAAATGGTTGACAAAGTAATACCCAGTGACAAACAGATCTTTTTATCCTCCAGATCTTGATTTCTTCAAGCAGTGTGTGAGCCATCACTGGCAGTGTTCTTTAAAGTATAGATTTCTACTACTGGTTTGTCCAATGCTATTTCTACCATGTTCCTCAAAGTTCTTCCAGCCTCCACCCACTGCCCTATTCTAACGGTATGTCCCACTTAGAGGTATTACAGCAGCATTCTACTTGGTACCAGAATCTGTATTTTTAAAAAACTTTTGCTGTAACAAATTATCACAAACTTAATGGCTTAAAACAACACACGTTTATTATCTCATAGTTTCTGTGGTCAGATGTCTCGGGCAGAGCTTGGTTCTTTAGAGCTCAGATGTTAGCAAGGCTCTGTTCTTTTCTGGAAACTGTGGATGAATCTGCATCCAGGTCATTGGCCAAATTCAGTTGCATTCAGTTGGAGGAGTGAAGTCTCTGTTTCTTTACCAGCTGTCGCCAGAGGTTATTTTCAGCGTCTAGAGGCTGCCCTCGTTCTTTGGCTTCTGGTTTTCTTTCTGTCTTCAAAAGCCGCAATGGCAGATCAAGTCTTTTTATATGCTTTGAGTCTCTCTGACCTCTCTGTTCTCTTGTAGTTCTGATTTGACTTTTCTGCCATCTGCAGCTGTTAAGGGATCATTTGATTCCTTTGGTTCATTGCAGTAGTCCACAGTAGTTCTTTATTTAAGATCAGCTGATAAATAACCTAATTCTATCTGTAAAATCCCTTCACAGCAATACTTGGATTAGAGTTTGGTTGAATTACCAACCAATAAAACTGGGGGACAGAAACTTTGGGGTGATGACTTTAGATTTCTATCACATATCATGGTGAAAAATCTAGGATGTCACCTCTATTTCAGTTACATACTTGAGGTAAAATGTTGTAGGGGAATTAGTTCAGGTTTTAGCCGTCTTAATCTGATCAAACAAATAGGTAGGTGACAGTGCTTTGTTGTGTGATAGTACCTTGCTACTTGACTGTTTGCTATAATAGTGATTGTTTGGCTGAGTCAGTAAACGACTCCAGAGACTTTGGAAATGCAAAAGCACGTAATTTAAGTAATGTGTTATATGTTTTAAAGCATTTCTTAGTTGTCTAAAAACATACATTATAATATTCTTATTGCTGTCATGTAGAAGAGTACAGGGTTAAAGCTAATTAAACTTCCTTTTGTTAATCTTTTTTTTCTAATACTGTAACTTCTATGAGTTTCTTGTAATTTTAGAAACCATATGTGAAAATATAAAAACTGTGATAGGAAAATATCCCTGTCATAAAATTGGCCACTGGGAGCCACAGCTGCTTCTCCTTTAAGTTTAAAGAATTTATGTATAGAAAGTCTTAATGGGACATAAGTGAAAAAGAATGCTTCTTCTTGAAAAAGAATACTTTTGAAATCATGTTGTAGGCATGAGGACTATGATGCATGGTCGATACTAAAGAAGAAATTGAATAAAAGAGTTGAAAAAATTGAGGAAGAATATGTAGACTTTTGTTTTTTAAACTCTTACATTTAATGTTAAATACATGAAAACTTCTATAATTTGTAAATTTTAACTTTCGGAGGTTGACAGCTTTTATAAAGAGACATCACAGGACTTAATGGTATGAATTGCTGGTTTATGCTGAGGTCTTTCGGAGAAGGCACTGGCACCCCACTCCAGTACTCTTGCCTGGAATATCCCATGGATGGAGGAGCCTGGTAGGCTACAGTCCATGGGGTTGCTAAGAGTCGGACACAACTGAGCGACTTCCCTTTCACTTTTCACCTTCATGCATTGGAGAAGGAAATGGCAACCCACTCCAGTGTTCTTGCCTGGAGAATCCCAGGGACGGGGGAGCCTGGTGGGCTGCCGTCTATGGGGTCACACAGGGTCGGACACGACTGAAGTGACTTAGCATGGCATTGTATACATGAGTTTAAAGCTCCAGGAGTTGGTGATGGACAGGGAGGCCTGGCGTGCTGCAGTCCATGAGGTTGCAAAGAATCGGACATGACTGAGCGACTGAACTAAACTGAACTTGTATCTAATAAGGCGATTTTGGTTAGTTTTTAATTCTATGCTGCTGCTGCTGCTAAGTCACTTCAGTCATGTCTGACTCAGTGCGACCCCAGAGACGGCAGCCCACCAGGCTCCCCCAACCCTGGGATTCTCCAGGCAAGAACACTGGAGTGGGTTGCCATTTCCTTCTCCAATGCATGAAAGTGGAAAGTGAAAGTGAAGTCACTCATTCGTGTCCGACTCTTAGCAACCCCATGGACTGCAGCCAACCAGGCTCCTCCATCCATGGGATTTTCCAGGCAAGAGTACTGGAGTGGGGTGCCATTGCCTTCTCCGTTTAATTCTATAACTGAGGTTAAAAATCTCTTTTAAAATCTTATTTCTGGTGCAGGAAAACCTTGGTCATACAACAAAGTAGGTAATCAAGATTAAAGAATTTCAGAAACTTTTTAATCATTATTGCCTCTGGTAAAGAATACTGAATGTTTGCCCTATCTTTCCCCATCCTCACAGATCAGTTTTCTTCTGCTGCTATTTAAGTGTTCCTCTATTTTTCATCCTATTTTTAATTAAAAATTTTTTTTTACTTCAGAAGTTCTTTCATTTACTTGTCAGCCTTTGCAAGTAGTATAGCATTTATATGTACTGAGCTAGAATCCTTATTTGTGTTAGCATACTGTTAACAGATTAAGTATGATGTTTAGATTATAGCCATTTTTGGCTGCTTTTGTTGATGCCAGGAACTCAATTCAAATAGTGTTCCTAGAAGAGCAGATAAAGGACTAGTTTTTCTGTGAGTAGCTTTTCCCTGACACTTCTTTTTCTGATCTGGGTTAGCTGTTCCTTGAGTGTGAGCCTGTAGAACTCTCTCTGCTAGGCTCTTATCTTACTCCATTACTGGGTTATGATCTTTAGGACAGAGATTCCTTCTGTATACCTTCATTGTTTACCTGTCACAGACCTGGGTATAAAGGGACATCAGTAAATGTTGGTTGACTGAATGGATTGATGGATGTAAGTTGTAGTGAGTTGAATGGTGGCCCCCAAAATGACATGTTCACATTCTAACTCCTGGAACCCTGAGTACTGCTTTTTGTGGCCAAAACATATTAATTTAAGGATCTTGAGAGGGGTATCTCTCAAGGAGAGTGGACAGTTAAGGAGAGAGGAAAAGAGGGGAAGATAATCCTGGTTATTACCTGGATGCAAGTGCGCCCTAAATCCAATCACAAGTGTTCTTAGTGGCACAGAGAAATTTGGCACAGACAGGAGAGATACACAGAGGAGAAGATGATATGAAGTGAGGCAAACATTGAAGTATTGTAGCATGAAACTAAATAAATTTTAGTGATTAATTTTAAAAAGTTAACGCCACAGGCAGAAAAATGGTCCCCCAAAGATGTCTGTGTGCTAATACCCAGGAGTTGTGAATATGTTACATTACATGGTAAAGAGAAATTAAGGATGCTATGGAATTAAGATTGCTAATCATCTCATCTTACACCAGAAGATTATGCTGGACTAATAGAGTGAGCCCAACAGAATCACAAGGGTTCTTAAATGGCGAGGACCTTTGTGTTCTCTAACACAAAAGTCACCAGCGTCTCTGGAAGCTACAGGAGCCAGCAGGCAAGGAATTCTTTGATTGCTGGCCTTCAGCAGGTGTTAGACTCTGCTGAAAACTTGTTCTTAGACTTCTGGTTTCCAGAACTTTAAGAGAGAATACATTTCTGCTGTTTTAAGCCACTCAGTTCGTGGTAGTTTGTTACAGCAGACAGAGGAAACTCCTATATGTATATAGTGTTTTGAGGCAATGACATCCCAACACTGATGATTGGAATATTTGTGTCCAATTTGGCGTGGCATAGTTTTTCTTTCATATATTGAGTAAAAATTAGCGTTAATCTTAATAAGTTTCTTATTGCTGCTGACACAGATTATAGTGGTTTCAAATAACTCATTTATTACTTTAAAATTCTGGAAGTCAGAAGTCTGGAATAGGTCTTAGTGGGCTAAAGTCAGAGTATTAATAGGACTCCAATCTTTTGTGGAGGTGCTAGGGGAGAATCTTGTTTTCTTGTCTTTTCCAGCTTTTAGAACTGCCCATATTTCTTGGCTCATGCATTCTTACCAACTTCAAAGCCTGCAGTGGTTAGTTGAGCCTTTATTTCACATCATTTGTTTCCCCTTGTAATTTAAGGACCTTTGTGATTCTGTTGGGTTCATTCTATTAGTCCAGCATAATCTTCTTGTGTAAGATGAGATGATTAGCAATCTTAATTCCATAGCATCCTTAATTTCTCTTTACCATGTAAATGTAACATATTCACAACTCCTGGGTATTAGGACACAGACCTCTTTGGGGGACCATTTTTCTGCCTGTGGCATTAACTTTTTAAAATTAATCACCAAAATTTATTTAGTTTCATGGCAAAGTAGCCATAGTACCATTGATTGGTCTCTAATTTTAGTGGGATAATATCTTATGTTTTAGTCAAAGTAATAATTGCAGATTGTTTAAAAATAGCACATAGTACTTAGATGCAGTACTATAATGAAATGCTGCAGTCTTTAGCTTTATTCCTCCAGAACTAGCCTGTCCAGATCTTAGAGCTGTTCCTTTTGGAATTTAGCTTCCCTTACCTGAATAAGTTGCTGTATTAGCTATCTGTTGTCACTATGACATATTACCACAAGTTCAGTGACTTAAAACAGTTTGGATTTATTTTCTTGTAGTTCTAGAAGTCAGAAGTCCAAAGTCAGTTTCATTGAGCTACAGTCAAGGTGTTGGTAAGACTGGTTACCTTCTGGAGGCCCTAGAGAGGATCCATTCCCCTGCTTTTTGGTTTTGTGTTTTCCAGTTTCTGGTGGTTACCTATGTTCTTTGGATTGTGGTCCCTTCTTTCAACTTAAAAGTGTACTGTATCACCCCAGTCTTTTCCCATCATCACATCACATCTCTTGTGAGGACACTGCGGGATGTATTGGGGGTCCACCTGAATAATCTTCCATAGTCTTCCCATCTCAGGATCCTTAATCCTAAATGCATAATCTCTTTTGCTATGTAAAGTAACGTTCACACGTTCTGGGGATTAGGATGTAGCCATCCTGGAGGGCCATTACTTAGTTGGCTGTATATAATTATATTGCTAATTCTTGATTTTCATTTTTAAAGTTGCTATATTTATCTTAAGGTAATTGAAGATAATTATCTCCCCTGCATTATCTGAATATAATTGAAATATATCAAACTTTATTCCTCTGTCAGTGTTTTATATTACTATGATTATATAAGTGCTGTTTAGTGTTGCATCAAGTAGTATATTATAATTTATCCTTCCTTTAAAATTTTAATTTTTCTTAATAGTTGTTTCTTTTTCCCATTTGTCTAATTTTCTATGTGCCATTTGCTTCCTTTAAGCAACTTTTCTGCTGCTTTGTCTTTTTAAAAATGCTCATAGTTTCATTTTTGTTTGTTTTAAACTGAGAACTTCTAATTCTCAGCCTCTCTTCTGGCTGTTTCCTATATTAGCTTGGTGTATAGCTCTTATCTCAGGATTTGCCTTAGCAAGTTTCTAGAGTTGCTCTGTTTTTCCTAGTTAACATGTTTTCTTAGTTTATTTTCTCTTTTTGGTGAAGGACATATTTGAGTACCTTTCTAGGATAACTTACATGGGAAATAAACTTTAAGACCTTGAGTTTGAAATGCTTTTTACCTTCCTTGTAAGTGGGTTGCTTGTTTGGCCAAGTATAGAGTTCTAGATTGGAATTTTGGAGGCATCATTACTTTGTCTTCTGGCTTCCAGTGTTCTGCAGAAGTCAGACGCAGTGATGGTTCCTAAGCTGTTGTAGGGGCTTGGTTTCAAAAAATTTAAGGTCTCTGTATGGTTAGTGTTTTCAGTTTTACAAATCTGCCTTGGTCTGGGACTTTATCTTTCTGGGGAGTTGGTGGATCCTTTAAATCAAGACACTTAGCCTGGGTTTTGGCAAACTTCCTTATATTTGATAATAGCCTTCCCACTGTTTTCTGTGTTCTCTATCTCTCTGGAATTTCTTCTGTTTGTGAGTGCTGCAGAGATTTCTAAATTTCTACTTTTTCTGTGTTAGAGTGTCTTGTATATCTGTATTATACTTTCTGAAAGGTGTCCATAATCTCAATTTCCAGTGCATCTAATAATTTATTTTGATATTTTAATATTCAATGATCTTTTTTGCTGCTATTCTCTTAAAGTATTTAAAATGTAGCATCCTGTCTTGTTTCATGGTTAAAATAACTTACCAGTGAAGTTCACGTTGGACTTTTATTCCTGTTCATACTGTCTGTTTCCTTCTAGATCTTTTTTTTTTCCCTCTCTCCTTTTTCTTTTTTTTTTTTTTTAACTCTTATACCTTTTCTTAGTGAAGGCATATATATTGAATGAGGCACTAAATAGCTACTTGGAGTCTGTGTGTGTGTGTGTTGACAGTGGTAGGAAGGGGGAAATTAGTGGAGAGAGGTTATTCTGCCTCTTTTTGGGCTTTGCTGTAGGAGCATCGGACAGTTAGATAAATTTTTGTTGGAAAAATATCTGATTTCAGTATATATAGGTCCTTTCTTTTAAATTTCCCAAAGAAAAATTCTTTAATATTCGGTATTAATGTCTAAGCTGCTGTTCTGAATGTAGAAAGGGAGAAGTCTTCTTTTCAATATGCAGATTTTCGCTTAGTCTCTTACATAGTTATTCTCCACTGTGACTGGGACCCACCTGCTGCTGCTGCTGCTAAGTCACTTCAGTCATGTCCAACTCTGTGCGACCCCATAGAAGGCAGCTGACCAGGCTCCCCTATCCCTGGGATTTTCCAGGCAAGAGTACTGGAGTGGGGTGCCATAGTCCTGAGGTATTGACGTTTCTTTTCCTTGGGGACTAACACCTTGGTGTTTTGGGGGTGGAGTAGCTGCACAAGATGGGGAAGGCCTTGCCTTTTCATCCTTTATTATATACTCTCTTAAACTAGTTTTCCTTGATTTCAACCAGGAGTCTGTTTCACACCTTCTGTGGTCTCCAAAACCTTGGACTTTCCAGAGTGATTGTCATTAGGTACCTGACAAATGCTGGAGATGAATACTGGTGTTCAGTTCGTCGTACTATTTTGGATATTGTTATATTCATCCGGGTACAATGCGTTTGTCAAACTGCAAGTCTGAGCATACAGTCCCTGCAAGACTGCTGTATCTTCAGGTGCCGACTGTAAGTTTAGGGGTCCCCAGGGCCACTTTCATTTCAGACTTGCTGGCTGCAAATTCAGGCTTTCCCAAGCCCACTCTAAGGTCTTATAATTCACTAGACAGATTGAGGATCCACTGAAAGTGCAATGCTTACAGTTAGTTTTATTATAGAAAAGATACAGATTAGAACCTTCTAAAGAAACAGCTACGTAGGCTGAAGTCTGGGACTGTTCCAAGCAAGACCCGTGACGTGTTATCCTCTTGGCGTTGACACATGCACTACGCCCAGAGTATTGGCAAGCAGGGAAGCTCATGGAGCCTCCATGCCTTGAGTTTCCATTGGAGTTTCATCACATAAAAATGATTGCATCATCGATCAAGTGGCTAAACTCAATCTCCATCCCTTCTTCTGCCCAGAGGTGACCTTTAACATGAATGGTCTTTATGGTTGGTCATTATGGCATGATCTACTTCACTAAAAGTCACCTTGTTAGCATGAACTGTCAGGCTCACTTGAGGTTGAGGGGCCTGCCACAAATAACAGAAACACTCTCCTGGCTGGGGAAATTTCCTGGGGTGTAGGGGTTATCTCCCAGGAACCTGGAAAGGCCAAACATCTCTTTGGACTGAGACCAAATTCTTTTTATATGTTGTGCTACATTGTTTCATGCTAAAAAGATAACAGCACTGCCAGGGAACTCTTTTTCTCCCAAGTTTCATATCCCATGTATCTCTTTAAAATTTCCCACTCTTTCTGTCTCTTATTTTCATTTAGGTTAGTGGTCTGTTTTGAAATAATGGAATCTGGTCTTTAATTGAAGACATTTTCATAAAAGGTAATAAGTTCTTTTGCCTTCCACTTCCAGTCTGATCTTAAGACTGTTTGAGTAATGATTTACCAAGGGAGACACAATTTGATGTGGTTTGATAGGCACACTTTTTCATTTTACAAAGCATTGCTTACAGGTAACAGAAGTCTGATTGAAAGGAAGTAAAATTACTGGACCAATGAAACAGGAACAAGGTGGGGGGGCAATTATGCTAAAGTTACATACATAGTTTTAGATTATGTATAAGTGATTTATGTTTTTCAGAGTAGTTGATGGGGCAAAAATTAGATTGCTTATTTGAGACTTAATTTTGATTTGTTTTATTTTTAAAGGTCATAATGGTTGTCTTATTTTATCCTTCATTTAATTTCTTCCTTGAAGGTTATTACATGATATAGCAAAGCTAAATTGTACCTTCTTAATGGTAATACAGGACATAAAATTTTTGAATTGGCTTTAGATTTTATACTAAAATGCCTTTTTACCATCTCTTATTGTGTTAAAGGCATGTCTTTGTAGTAAGAACTAAACTTATTTAAGGTTATCTTTTGTTTTCTACTCTGGAAAAGTGTTAGGGATTCCTCCCAATAGTTTATTTAGGTCTTCCCTGCCTGTAGTACTCTAGGGAGTATGTTGGAGGCAGAGGGTAAGGGAGGGGTGATATTTAACAAATCAGTTCTATGTGGTATATCCTTTCACTAATCAATTCTGTGTGGTGCATTCCTAAAATCTCATGTGATTGTTGAGAGCCTGCAAGGGCCAGGGAGCCATGGCAAAATGGATCCAGTTAGAGCCCCCATTAATCTTAATCATTCCACTCTTTGACCCTGTTCTATTTGCTTTCTTGTTCTTATACCGCCGCCCCCCCCCCCCCCCCCACCTCCCCCAGTCGGTAAAGAATCTGCCTGCAATGCTGGAGACCTGGGTTCGATTCCCAGGTCGGGAATATCCCCTGGAGAAGGAAATGGCAACCCACTCCAGTATTCTTGCCTGAAGAATCCCATAGACAGAGGAGCCTGGCAGGCTCCAGTCAATGGGGTCACAAGAGTCGGACACGACTGAGTGCACTGTCTCTTTGTGTGCTTCTTTGTATTTCCTAGCAGGAAGATTGATAAGTTGATTAGCTCACTTATTAAAGTAGGGTGTCTCATTTTAAATGAGGCTTAGTTTAGAAATATTTTATACCTATTAAATGCCTCTGTGATGATGAAGAAAAGAATAATTGCTAGGAAAAAGAAAAGTTACCAAATGTATTTTAGCATCCTGTGCAGTTTAACATTCTTTAAGTTATTTACTTTGTATTGTCTCTCTTAAGCATGAATTTAATTTTAAAATTAGGCACATCTATAGACTGAACCATGTAATATACTAGATTCCATGTCCTTCTTGGATATCCTTTTGTTTTCTCTAGAGTTAATAATAACTGTTCCATACCTTCTTTTGCTTGATTACTGTTGTAAAATATTTAAATATTTGTCAAGTTTCTGGTTGCTAAATTGTTTTTAGCCTGATTTCTTGACAACTGAACATAAGAAAATCAGTTTTGAGCATCTCTTATTTTCTAGTAGGGGCTAGGATAGTGTTTTGATTAAATAGATTTCTTAATTAGCCTAGCAGATCTGAGGTGATCTGAAATTATTTACTTTTTTCCATAAGGAAAGGCTATATTAATGTGTTAAATTAGATTAATTCTGGTTTCTAAACTTGAGTCCAGATGATGTAAGGGAATTCAAGTTGCATGGCATAAGAATTAAGAACTTTGAAATTTGTAAATGGTCATATTTTTTTCCTCTTTAGTTAAATCACATTGTTACATTGTAGTTTTTACTTTATTGATGCCTTTGACTTTTAATTCTGTTGAGGCTGTAGTTTTGGTTTGATACTGCTTGGAGGCAAGAGAATGGAGATCATTCTTGGAAGTCTTTTATTTTAGATTTGACTCTGAATATGTTTGTGCTGTTGATGCAAAATAATAATTGTACCAAGTACATCATTCATAGTATTGAATTTATATCTTGTTAAAATAGTTAACTTTTGTGAGTTCTTATCTATCTAATGTTCCATTTGATTCTTGAAGTAACGTTTAAGTCTACTGTTACAGGTTAATTGATGGATATAATATAATAGAGGGAAACTAACTACAGAATTATTGAGCTATAATTGACAGTCAAGTTTAAATTGTATACTATGTGCCGATTTGCTACACTGATATATTACAAAATGATCTTAGTGTTCGCTGACACTTTTCATCGTATTACTTAATTACCGTTTATTTTTTTGTGGTGAGAAAAAAATAGCAGCTTTTAAGTATGTAATCTGGTATTATTAGTGATAATCAGCATGCTGTACTTAAATCCCCGGAGCTTATTCAACTGTACCCTTTGACCAGAACAACTCCCCTTATCCCCTATCCCCAAGTCCCTGGTAACCACTGCTGTGAGTTCTGCGCTTTTACACTCCCATATAAATGGGGTGATACAGTATTGGTCTGACTTCTTTCACTTACCATCTTGAATGTCATGCACTCAAGGTCCATCCATATTGTCGCAAATGGCAGGACTTCGTTCTTTTAAATGGCTGACTGACGTTTCGTTGGACTTCTGTAGCACATCTTTATCCATCTATCTACTGATGGACCTTTATTTTGTATCCGTATCTTGGCTGTTGTGAATAGTGCTTCAGTGAACATGGGAGTGTAGATATCTGAGATCCTGGTTTCATTTTCCTGGGCTATATGCTCAGGAGCGGGATTGCTGGATCATATGTAGCTCTCTCTTTAATTTTTTTGAGAACCCTCTATACTGTTTTTCATAGTGTGTGTACCAACTTGTATTCCCACCAGCAGTGTATAAGGATTCCCTTTTCTCCAAGTCCTTATCCTTATCTTTTTTTTTTTTTTTAAATGAAAGCCATTGATGAATAGCCATGAGAGATCTCATTCTGGTTTTGATTTGCATTTTCCTAATGATTAGTGATATTGAACACCTGTCTTTGTACCTGTGGACATTTGTATGTCTTTGGGAAAATGTCTGTTGAGTTCCTCTTTCCATTTTTTTTTTTTTAATTGGATTGGTTTTGTTTTGTTTGCTTTTTGCTGTTGAATTGTATGAGTTCCTTATGTATTTTGTAATATGTATCTGCATATGTATTCCTTATCACTCTTCTCTGCATTATGATTTTTTTCTTACAGGATTTTGTTTTCTAACATACTAGGTATTTGCTTGTCTCTCTTCCATAAGAATTTAAGCTCTGTTAGAGATTTTTTTTCCTCCCTTTGGTCTAACTTGGTCACTTTTTGTATCTTTAATACCTGGAATGATCCTTAGCGTACATTTAAAGTCTCTGCTTCTCAGAAATAAGTGGTCTTAATAGGACAGAGCTTCTGAAATAAAATGAACATGTAGAGTGTTTAGCTTGACATGTTGGACATGAAGCACTCATTAATTGTAGTTGTTGAAGGATAAGAAAAGAAAAAATAGAATCAGACGTTTCAGATAGAAATATCCTGAATAAGAGAAAACTGCATTCACATCTTAGGGACTAGGGTAGTACTGTTTAGGAGCACACTGGAAAAATAAGGTTGGAAGTATATTGATGCTTTTGAATTGTGGTGTTGGAGAAGATTTTTGAGAGTCCCTTGGACCGCAAGGAGATCCAACCAGTCCATCCTAAGGGAAATCGGTCCTGGGTGTTCATTGGAAGGACTGATGTTGAAGCTGAAACTCCAGTACTTTGGCCACTTGATGCAAAGAGCTGACTCATTGGAAAAGACCCTGATGCTGGGAAAGATTAAAGGCAGGAGGAGAAGGGGATGACAGAGGATGAGATGGTTGGATGGCACCACTGACTCGATGGACGTGGGTTTGGGTGGACTCCGGGAGTTGGTGATAGACTGGGAGGCCTGGCATACCTCCTTCGTGGGGTCACTGAGCGGATAGGACTGAACGACTGAACTGAACTGAACTGATATTGTGGAGACCAAGGTATTTGGATTTTGTACTGTCTAATGAGAAGTAATTGAGTATTTTTAAGGCAGAGGTGTCATAATGAAAGTGGTGGGTTTGGAAGATGAGTCCAACAGAAGTCCTTGAGGTTGACTGGAGATCCTTCTGGTGTAGGTTTAACTGGAAATTAATAAAACATTTAGAAATTTGTAATAAAAATAAATTTGCAAAGTCATAAGTTACACTCAAATTTTAATGGTTTCCTCTCATTGTATCAGTTCAGTTCAGTTCAGTCGCTCAGTCATGTCCAACTCTTTGCGACCCCATGAATCGCAGCACGCCAGGCCTCCCTGTCCGTCACCAACTCCCGGGGTTCACCCAGACTCACGTCCATCGAGTCAGTGATGCCATCCAGCCATCTCATCCTCTGTCGTCCCCTTCTCCTCCTGCCCCCAATCCCTCCCAGCATCAGAGTCTTTCCCAATGAGTCAACCCTTCGCGTGAGGTGGCTAAAGTACTGGAGTTTCAGCTTTAACATCATTCCTTCCAAAGAAATCCCAGGGCTGATCTCCTTCAGAATAATTATGATTTGGGTACAGTGTATATTTTGAATTATTTATGGAATTGCCAACTTTTGATATACTTTTCCATTTAAAACTAAAACTTTCATTTAAAATAAACCAAAATGTTTATATTGGTAACTAACTTACTAAATATACTAATATAGGGCAAAGTGTGTTTAGTCCTGCAAACATTGGTCAACCCCGAAAGACAACGTTATCTCCTGCCCAGTTGGATCCTTTTTATACTCAAGGAGATTCTCTGACATCTGAAGATCACCTTGATGACACTTGGGTGACTGTGTTCGGGTAAGGTTTCTAGATAATTTAACTTTAAAGCAACAACGTTTTCTAATGAATATTATCAAATATATTTTAAAAAACTAAAATAATTGCACAGCAGATACTCATTTATCTACCTAGATTCACCTAAATTCAACTTTTTTTGTTAATGTTAGTACATTTCAGGGTAAGTTGCAGACATCAATATATTTCACCTTGACATTTCTTCTCTTCTTCTCTTGACATTTCTTTCCCTTCTCCGGGGGATCTTCCCAACCCAGGCATCGAACCCAGGTCTCCCACATTGCAGGCAGGTTCTTTACCAGCTGAGCCACAAGGGAAGCCCTTGACATTTCAGCATGTGTATTGCTTTTTGATTTTTAATAGTTTTTCCATCATTTTTCTGTTTGCCTTTTCTTAAATTATTTTCTCTTCAGCATATTTGCTGAATATTGGAAGCAGGTTGAACCACTAGACTTAGAAAGCCCCTTCCTTTGTTGAGATTGTGTCTGTGTTTATATTGGACTTTACCAGTTTTGAACTAACAAGTTGAACTGTATTTGTATATATATGCATACTATGTCACAGGATTGGTACTTACTAACTCTAGAATATCAAACATTAATAGAAACTGTGCATGACAGTCCTGGATGCATTTGAATAGGTTTTTAGATCCAAAAAAAAGTACTTTAAGGCATCTTAGAAATCATACTGCATCACGAACAGATGAAAAACTGAAGGGGTAGACAGATTAAGTGATTTACTCAGAGACTTTGTATCTAGAGACTTTATATCTAGTTATCAGTAAAGCTTCAGCAAAAACCCAGGTTTCTTATTTTCAGGCTGTGATTGTTTATACAGTACTACATAAGGTTCGTTTCTGAAAGTGTGATGTCATACTGTTGCTGAACCTTAATTACTATACTTAGTTTTGGGGTGAAAAATACAAAAACATAAGAGCTTGAAGGAAGAACAGTGCACACAGTAAGTATTAGTGTACTTTAGTCAATTTATTTAAATTCAGAGGGATGTGTAAGATTAGAGTGAAGTTTTCCTTCTTACCTTTTCCCCAACAGCTACAGTTTTTCTCCTTGTGAGGTAGTTACTGCCACCTGTGTTTTGTGTCACCTTCCAGAGAGAGTTGTTGTTGCTGATTCTGTTTAGGTAAAAAGCAGGGTCATATTGCTTTTCCTTGTTCTCCAGAAAGCCCACACTCAGCCCTACGTCCATAGCCACTGGGCTGACTGCTGCTGCTTTTTTTTTTCTGTGTTTGTGTTTAAATTTTTGTATTCTCTCATGAAGTGCTTGTCTGTCTGTTTTTGAATGTATCTGTCCACTCAAGTGTCTTCTTCAAGTTTAGTAGTAATGGTGTCACTTTTAAGCTTTCTCAGTAGTTGGGTAAAGTAATTGAAGTATTATACTTCTGTAAGTCCTTCATTTTTAAGACTTATCCTTTCCCACCCATATATTTTCTGTTGCTTTTATATTTTAGTAACCCTGCTTATGAATTTAATTGCAAGAACAGAAACATTTTCTTTTAAGGGATAAAATATCATCTTTTGGTTATAGGGAAGTGCAGCTAAAAAGTACAGCTAAAATACATTATATATGTTCTTCCTTTGATAATTTGACTTTTTCCTCCTGACTCAGGGTCATCATGAAATAACATTTATTGTTTTAGGGTAATGATTTTTTAAAAAAAATTTAATTGGAGGACGGTTTCTTAGCAGTGTTGGGTTTGTTTCTGCCGTACAATGGGTGAATCAGCCATAAGTATACATTTTTCCCCTCCCTCTTGAGTAGGGTGATTCTTTGACAGAATATTGGACTGTTTCTCCTCAGAGTGGTCCTAGACTCTTAGATTTATGTTTTATTTCTCAAGTGCCTCCCTCAAGTGCAGACATTATTTCTCTGGTTTTGATATTTTTTAGTCCTGCTTTGCAGTCACCCTGACTTTTTTGTTGTTTTCTTTGGAGTTAGAAACCTTATATCCAAACTTACGTAACATAAAATAAATTTCCAATCTTGAATGCAGTATTTTAGTCACATAGATTTTAATATGTGAAGTTTCTTATTTATTTTTATGACTCACATTTTTTCCTTTAAGTTTCTAATTCAAGCTCCAGATAACTGAAGTTATTGGTTAAGGAAACTCCAGTTTTTCAAGTTGAAAATAGCTGTATTATTTGAACTATCAAAGTTATATCTCATTGTGTTAGTCAAGGCATTCAGCACTTTATGAAGAAGAAAGTAAAAATCACTTAGAATTTTCCATACAGAGATAAGGCCATTTAAAATTTTGGTAGCCATCTTTTTAGTTGATTGTTTACCATTGATTCTGGTTCTGAGTTTTTGTTTCAGGAACACATTTTTGAGTTTTCAGGTGGTGCTCAATATATATATCGATATGACTGTATAATGTAAAGTTCTTTGCTCTATAATAACCATAGTAGTATATCTCCACCCCCCCGCAACAAGCATGTATGCACATACACATACCCACGTAAAGTAAGTTATATGCAGAACTGTGACTTGAATTTTAGAAATTTCAGGGGTGGAATTTGGGGATGGAAAAAAGTAGCTGAGTCAGAACTAATTTTAACATAATTTGCTTTTGGGTGATGGGCAAATGAATAGATTTAACTAATAATAGAGGAAAGCAGAATGATCAAGGGTCTCTTATTAATGTACTAGACAGCTGGGGGGAGTTTATCTTGAAACGCTTGTAAGTTAATGTGCATTCGTCATTATTGATGTTGATTGGGCAAGTTTTTTTCCCCAGGTTTCCTCAGGCATCTGCTTCCTATATATTATTACAATTTGCACAATATGGGAATATCTTAAAACATGTGGTAAGTCTTAATTCTTTTCAGTTCAAGATTTAAGCTGAGGAAAGATAACCTGTGAATTTGCTGCTAAATGTCTTAAAAGTTTTTCTTTCTTTTTTAAAATTTTCAAAGGATATATCTGTTGGAGTCTGACAGGCTGGAAGTTGCATAGTATTTGATAAAAAGAGATAGAGAAGATAAATGAGAGTTTCAGGCTTCCCCTCTTTTAAAAATAGTGAACAGTCTCTTAAAAAAGATTATGACAAATTTTCCAAATTGAGCTTGTTTTATTGGGGTAAACGAAAGGATATTTCTAACTTTGAGTTCTTAGAGTTTCTTTAGTTTTACAGAGAGCTTTTTTTTTCTTTAAATTACCTTGCACAGTAAATTATAAATAACAAATCTTTTCTTTGTTGCTACAGATTGACTTGTTTAATTCCTACAAAAAAATCAAATCGATGAATACAGTTTAAAAAAAATTTCATAGCAAGTGTAGATAAGACCTTTTTGTAAGAAACAGTTATCTTTTGAGAATTACTTTGCTTGTAGAGAATATTTGCCACATATTCTTTATATAAGAGATTTAAGAATTAGAGATACTGAAATTGTTTAAATAGAATTTTTGTTGAATTCTAGTATACAGCTTTTTACAGGGCATCAGATAAAAAGTAGAAGCAGATTTATTTTTGTATGTTTCTGTTTTCTAATAGAAAATTTGAATTTTATATACTTTATATTTTAATTTAAGAGAAAACTTCATTTTTTGCAGATGTCTAACACAGGAAATTGGATGCATATTCGTTATCAATCTAAACTGCAAGCCCGGAAAGCCTTAAGCAAAGATGGAAGAATTTTTGGAGAATCTATCATGATTGGTGTAAAACCATGTATAGATAAAGTAAGTTATTGCTGATGTAAGGAAAACAGCTTAATTTATCTGAAGAACACAGAACTAAGTACTAACATTGGTGGTGGGTCACTTTGCTTCACTGTACTGCTTTTGCTTAGTTTTTGAAAATGTGATGGATGATGTTATAGCACTCTTTGATAAGTCAAAGATATTTAGTCACAATATTCTAGACATAATATATCCTAATCCCTTCACTCTGTGGGTAGTCAAGAGGTCTTAGGTAACTTACCCAGGGTTGTTAAGGTGAGGCCTACATTCTATGTCTTTTAACCCATTCCCTTTTTTGTGCAAAGCAGTGTCAGATTCAAGTACTTTAAAGGAGTGGTGCTATTTCAGAATGAACTATTCCATAGGAATGGTGAAAAGTGAAAGTGAAGTCGCTCAGTTGTGTCCGACTCTTTGCGAACCCGTGGACTGTAGCCCACCAGGCTCCTCCGTCCATGGGATTCTCCAGGCAAGAATACTGGAGTGGGTTGCCATTTCCTTCTCCAGGGGATCTTCCAACCCAGGGATTGAACCCGGGTCTCCTGCATTGGAGGCAGACACTTTAACCTCTGAGCCACCAGGGAAGCCGTTGAATGGTAACTGAGGGTTACCTTTTGAAAGACTGAAGCTTTTTTTTTAATGTAATATCAAATAGATTTATTTACATGTATATTTTTTAAAACTTCATAAAAAATGTCTTTATTTATTTGGCTGTTCCAAGTCTTGGTTGCAGCACGTGGGATCTAGTTGCCACACCAGAGAGTGAACCTGAGTCTTCTGCATTTGCAGTGCAGAGTGTAGCCACTGAGCCACCAGGGGAGTTCCTAACTTTTTGTTTTATATTGAAATATAGTTGATTAACAATATTGTGATAGTTTCAGGTATACAGCAAAGTGGTTCAGTTATACATAAACATGTGTTTGTTCTTTTTCAAATTCTTTCCACATTTACATTGTTACATAATATTGAGCGGCGTTCCCTATGTTATATAGTAGGTCCGTCCATGTTGATTGTCCATTTTAAATATATCATTGTGGTTATGTCAGTCCCTGTAACGATCCCTTCTGCCCATCCTTATCCCAGCAACCATAAGTTGATTCTCTAAGTCTGTGAGTATCTTTCTGTTTTCTAAGTTCATTTGTATCTTTTAAAATTCCATTTATAGGTGATACCATATGATATTTATCTTTCTCTATGTGACTTACTTAGTATGACAATCTCAAGAGGTGTCTGTGTTGCTGTAAATGGCATTATTTCATCATTTTTAATGGCTGAGTAATACTTCATTGTATATATATGTCACATCTCTATCCATTCCTCTGTCAATGGATGTTTAGGTTGCTTCCATGTCTTGGCTGTTGTAAGGTGAAGCTCTTTTATTAGTCATTTCTGTTTTAAAATATTTAAATAATACTAAATGTTTATATGGGGCTTCCCTCATGGCTCAGTTAGTAAAGAATCTGTCTTCAGTGCAGGAGATCCAGGTTCGATCTCTGGGTCAGAAAGATGCCCCCGGAGAAGGGAAAGGCTACCCACTCTTGTATTCTTGCCTGGAGAATTCCATGGACAGAGGAGCTTGGTGGGCTGTAGTCCATGGAGTTACACTGAGTTGGATGTGACTGAGTGACTCACATATACACAAACAGACATATATTTATATACTTTTAAATAAACTGAATACACTTTAAACCTTTCTTTGTAAAAAGATCATGATTTTCTTGTAAAATCATGATCATTCTTTAATATATGTGAACTTCTACCTACCAGGCACTGTGCTTGATACTTATATATATACATTAGTGCATGAATTAGACATGGCTCCTGTTATTATAATCTAGGATTGCTGAGTAGTTGTGTAATTATTACATTGTGCTGTAACAGATCATTGTAGAGGCTGGAGGAAAATTTGGGGTTACTGGGTATAAAATAGCACTGGACTTTGATCCCCTACCCATCTCAACTTCCCCCAAAATTCTCTTGTCTTTCTTCCTGATTTCATAGTGTTTGTTGCTGCTGCTGCTGCTAAGTCGCTTCAGTCGTGTCTGACTCTGTGCGACCCCGTAGACGGCAGCCCACCAGGCTCCCCCTTCCCTGGGATTCTCCAGGCAAGAACACTGGAGTGGGTTGCCATTTCCTTCTCCAATGCATGAAAGTGAAAAGTGAAAGTGAAGGCGCTCAGTCGTGTCCGACTCTTAGCGACCCCATGGACTGCAGCCAACCAGGCTCCTCCGTCCATGGGATTTTCCAGGCAAAAGTACTGGAGTGGGGTGTCATTGCCTTCTCCATAGTGTTTGTTAGGAGAGTCTTACTCTTGAGAGTTGATAGTAGATATTTGAGGTCATTCAAGTGAGATTTCTGTTTGAGCATTAGATTTCATGCTAGCTAAGAAGCAGGTATTGTTTTATCAAGTCTAAAATTATTTGAAAGGTGAATTAGATCAAATAAAGTATGCTTCTTTTAATGATGTTTTGTTTGGATGTAATAGTGGATAAGATGTATTATGTTAGTAAACAGAAGTTCTTTCTTTCTCCAGAGCGTCATGGAAAACAGTGACAGGTGTGCTTTGTCATCTCCATCTCTCGCCTTCACACCACCAATCAAAACCTTAGGTACACCAACCCAGCCTGGAAGTGCTCCTCGGATTTCTACCATGAGACCTCTGGCTACAGCGTACAAAGCTTCTACTAGTGACTATCAGGTATTTTAAGGATTGGATAAAGAACATACTTTAAAGGCTGCAGTGCATAGTGTGTTTGTTTAACTTTTTCGTTGGGTTGATTTGTATGCAATTAAATGCCATTAAATATTTCCTATTGAAGTTGATTACCTTGATGAAACCAATAAACTTTGTGTTTTAAAATTTTCTATTTTACAAATTACAGTTTTGGCCAGTGGAAATTTATCTTGAATTTTCAAAAAAAAATCTTTATCATTTTAAAAAACATTTTGAGAGTTGTTATTTTAGTTTTTTCTAAGTTACGTTTGCGTACATAAAAAGTTTCTTGTGGACATCTCTGGCGTGAGAGAATGTTAAAACTCTATTAGTTGATAACTAAATCTAAGGTATCACAAACCTTAGATTGGAAGTAGTTTTGGTGATCAAAAGAAAACATTGCCTAGCTCCCATTTCAAAATTTAACCATTTCAAAAAAGCTTAAAGGAAAAGTTCATTATGTTTATTGAAGAATACTAGAAATATTATGATTCTCATTCAGTATATAATTATCTCCTGCTTAATTAGCCAGGGGTTCTAAATTTGCCCAGTTACAGAGACAAGTCCTAAGACAGCAAATAAGACACTTTAATAGAGCAGTTGGACTTCTCTTGAAATTTGGGAATCATTCTAGAACTGGCTTAATTTTTCCTTTTAGTTTTTTTTCTTTTAATCATCATTTTAAAGTCCTCATCTCCTGTCGCTTTAGTGTTTGTTCATTTTACTAATTGGGCAGCAGATGCACCTTGCTTTGCCAAAGGAGTATAATTTTGCCATTCTTAAAAGCATATGGATCTTCTAACTAAACCTGTGTTTTAATCTTTAATTATACAATTCAGTGCTACAAATCCATTTTAGTGTTTGGTAGTTTAAAATTAGCTGTTAACTCTAGAATGGACTCTGACACTAAAACCATAACCATATAATTTTACATATGTGTGTTTTTTTGATAGGTGATTTCTGACAGACAAACACCAAAAAAAGATGAAAGTCTTGTATCCAAAGCAATGGAATACATGTTCGGCTGGTAGTGTAGGAAGAGCTGAGACGCCAACTACAAAGGAAAAGACTGCCACACTAAAACAGAGTTCGCAGGGTGCTGCTGGGATTCTTCGGTTAGTTATATAACCACTCTCGACAGCGTCGTATAGCTGTCTCATACTTCCTTTGGAAGCTTTTTTCTTTAAGAATATAGCAAATTGTAGCTCGCACTTTAAAAGATGCTTGAGATACATTTTAAAGAAACAAATCCTTGTGTAGAAGATTTGGGGCTTTTGGTGATAGTGTGTGATTAACTGCAAAAACTCATTGATTACTGTAAATTATATAATTGAGTTTGTAGTGAGCCTTTGTAGTCTTCATAAGTTGGTGAGGTGAATTTCATGAAGGGTAACTGTACAGCTGCTTCTAACAAGATACAAAGATTATAATTAACAGTTTGAATTAGGGTCTTTTATTAATTTAGATAGTATTTAATATTTTAATTATCCTTGTTTATATTGTCCTGTCCTGGGTGATCATCTTTCAGTCTTGTAAAGCCAATGCAATCTTTTAAAAAACCTGAAGTTTCTTGATAATAAACTTGTCAATTATATGTATTGAGCAGTTTTTGAGAGTGATTTATTAATTAGTACAAAAAGTTTGAAGTCTTTGCAGAAATAGAGAAAATATGTCAGGAACCTTCATCTGCCTGTAATCCAGCTTTGATAACCACGTAACCACTACTATTTTGCCATGCTAGTTTAATCTCTCACTCTTTTTGTTTAAAGTATATCTGAGATGTGATTTTAAATACTTGAGGTTATATCAAAGAAAGAATATTTCCATATGTAATTACCATGTCAGTATCTCACCTAAAAAGAAGAATTTCTTAAGTTCTAATATCTAGTCCTTTAAAAAAGTTTTCCAGTTGTTTCAAAAATTTGTTTGAATTTTACAGTTGGTTGGTTTGAGTCACTATTGAGACCACGTCTACACAGTGTATTTGGTTTTGTCTTTGGAGTGTCTTGAAGTTTAAATTAGAGTTTCCTTGCTCTTCTCCACTGTTCAGTACACCTTGACTTGTTCAAGGTACCATGTGAGTTGCCTCTGTAGAGTCCCACAGACAGAATTTGATCAGTAGTTTTTTTGTTTTACTTATTCTATCATTTGTCCCATATCCTAGAAGTTGTATCTGCTGCTCCTAAGTCGCTTCAGTCGTGTCCGACTCTGTGTGACCCCATAGACGGCTGCCCACCAGGCTTCCCCGTCCCTGGGATTCTCCAGGCAAGAACACTGGAGTGGGTTGCCATTTCCTTCTCCAATGCGTGAAAGTGAAAAGTGAAAGTGAAGGCGCTCAGTCGTGTCCGACTCTAGCGACCCCATGGACTGCAGCCAACCAGGCTCCTCCGTCCATGGGATTTTCCAGGCAAAAGTACTGGAGTGGGGTGCCATTGCCTTCTCTGGAAGTTGTATCTAGGGAAGGTTAATTAGATTCTGATCTCATTTTTTGAGCAAGAATACTTGATGGTAGTATGGGATACTTTATGTTAAACCAGGGGACATTTAGTTCTGGTTGTCCCACTTTTAATAATCCTGAGGTTGGTCATTGGGCACGTGGGCAAAAGCCAGACACTATCGTTGGAAAGGTCGCCATTAACTTTTTATATAACATTTTAAAAAGCATGCATTAATGATACTTGTATGAACCAGTTATTTCATTAAGGTTTGTAAAATGATGCTTTTCTTTCATTCCTATTGCATTTGTTAGCTGTAATTCTTTTCATATGGAATGACTTTGGGCCATCCATTAGGGCTGTTTGGTTATCATGAAATACATTCATGTCAGGATGCCAGGATAAATTTTTAATTTGTTTCCTTTATCAGTTTTCAGAGTAATTTTTGGTACCCTGGAAACCTCCACTGCTGTTCTGAGTTAAAAAAACAAAGTTTTTTTTTTATCCCTTTGTATCACTATGTACGTATGGCTTTAAGTTGTTTTTTTTTTTTTAATTCATTGTTTGAATTGCTTGCAGACATTGTGTTACTCAAATTATCCTCCTTGGCCAGTGAAAACGTCAAGCTGGCACTGTGTAAAAAGGAGGTTTTAATTGACATAATATTTCACCACAGAACATGTATCTAGGTAGTCTGCATATTTCTTTATATAAAGAGTAACTAAAATAACACATTGTGTGGAAGGTTTTGGTACCCTTTTTAAATTGCAGCAAACTACTGTGAAGACACCACCCTTATGACAGAAAATGAAGAGGAACTAAAAAGCCTCTTGATGAAAGTGAAAGAGGAGAGTGAAAAAGTTGGCTTAAAGCTCAACATTCAGAAAACTAAGATCTGGTCCCGTCACTTCATGGGAAATAGATGGGGAAACAGTGGAAACAGTGTCAGACTATTTTTTTGGGCTCCAAAATCACTGCAGATAGTGATTGCAGCCATGAAATTAAAAGATGCTTACTCCTTGGAAGAAAAGTTATGACCAACCTAGATAGTATATTGAAAAGCAGAGATATTACTTTGCTAATAAAGGTCCGTCTAGTCAAGGCTGTGGTTTTTCCAGTGGTCACATATGGATGTGAGAGTTGGACTGTGAAGAAAGCTGAGTGCCGAAGAATTGATGCTTTTGAACTGTGGTGTTGGAGAAGACTCTTGAGAGTCCCTTGGACTACAAGGAGATCCAGCCAGTCCATCCTAAAGGAGATCAGTCCTGGGTGTTCATTGGAAGGACTGATGCTGAAGCTGAAACTCCAATACTTTGGCCACCTCATGCAAAGAGTTGAATCATTGGAAAAGACCCTGATGCTGGGAGGATTGGGGGCAGGAGGAGAAGGGGACGACAGAGGATGAGGTGGCTGGATGGCATCACCAACTTGATGGACATGAGTTTGAGTGAACTCCAGGAGTTGGTGATGGACAGGGAGGCCTGGCGTGCTGTGATTCATGGGGTCGCAAAGAGTTGGACATGACTGAACTGAACTGAACTGAACTGTGAAGACTTGTTTAATTCTCTGAGATGAAGTGATACTAAAGAATATACTGGGATGGATGAAAATCATTTATCATTACATTTATTATAAAGTACATTTTATCTGAAACTTTAAAAATCTTTTCCAACTTAAAATAGGATTGTTTTATATCCTGTTTCATTACATACAGAACTCAGTTATTCAAGGTAGAACTGGATACTTCTCCCATTAAAACTTCTGGATTTATATTGAGTTACATTTTTGTAAAAGGGCTGTAGATTTTTGTTTTGAGAGGGCATTTTATTTTCATAGACCTCTGTGGAGCATGAAGTTTGCTTTCTAACTAAAAATATTTGTTTGCTATGTTTGAGTTTGTTCTTTTTACCCAGTATTGTCTTCTGACCTATCTTCGTATATATCACATCATTTATTTAAAGAGAGCCAGGAAATAGATGACATGTATGAGTATGTGTATGTGTGCAGAATTGTTGGATGTTTTTACAGATGAACTGTGGTTTTATTGTTGTTTAGTCTGTAAGTCGTGTCCACCTTCTTGTGACCCCATTGACTGCAGCACACCAGTCTTTCCTCTCCCTCCCCATATCCCAGAGTTTGCCTGAGTCCCTGTCCATTGAATCAGTGATGCTGTCCAGCCATCTCATCTTCTCTGTTTGCCTTTGGTCTTTTCCAGCAGTAGGGTCTTTTCCAGTGAGTTGGCTGTTGGCGCATCAGGTTGCCAAAGTGTTGGTGCTTCAGCTTCAGCATCAGGCCTTCCAGTTAGTATTCAGGGTTGATTTCCTTTAGGATTGACTGGTTTGATCCCCATGCTGTCCAAGTGACTCTCCAGAGTCTTCACCCGCACCACAATTCGAAAGCATCAGTTCTTTGGCAGTCAGCCTTCTTCATGGTCCAACTCGCACATCTGTACGTGACTGCTGGAAAAATCATAACTTTGGCTGTACGGACCTTTGTCAATAGAGTGGTGTCTTTGCTTTTTAATACGCTGTCTAGGTTTGTCATAGTCTTCCTTCCAAGAAGCGAGCGTCTTCTAATTTCATGGCTGCAGCGATTTCATCCACAGTGATTTTGGAGCCGTAGAAGAGAAGTCTGTCACTGCTTCCACTTTTTCCCCATCTGTTTGCCATGAAGTGAAGGAACCAGATGCCATGACTTTAGATTGTTAAATGTTGAGTTTTAAGCCAGTTTTTTCACTCTCCTTCACCCTCATCAAGAGGCTCTTTAATTCTTCGCTTTGCCATTAGAGTGGTATCGTTTGCATATCTGAGGTTATTATTTCTCCTGGCAGTCTTGATTCCAGCTTGTAACTCATCTGGCCCAGCATTTCGCGTGACGTACTCTGTGTATAAGTTTAAATAAACAGGGTGACAGTATACAGCCTTGTTGTACTCCTTTCCCAGTTTTGAACCAGTCAGTTGTTGCATGTAAGGTTCTTACTTTGCTACTTGTTTGCATACAGGTTTCTCTGGGGACAGGTAAGATGGTCTGGTATTCCCATCTCTTTAAGAATTTTACACAGTTTGTTGTGATCCACACAGGCAAAGGCTTTCATATAGTCAATGAAGCAAATGTTTTTCTGAAATTCCCGTGCTTTCTCTATGATCCAGCAAATGTTGACAATTTGATCTCTGGCTCCTCTGCCTTCTTCTAAACCCAGCTTATACACCTGGACATTCTTGATTCAAGTACTGCTGAAGCCTAGCTTGAAGGATTTTGAGCATAACCTTACCATGGGAAGTGAGTGCAGTTGTCTGGTAGTTTGAACATTCTTTAGCCGTGCCCTTCTTTAGAATTGGGATGAAAACTGACCTTTTCCAGCCCTGTGACCACTGCTGTGTTTTCCAAATTTGCTCACATATTCAGTGCAGCACTTTAATAGCATCATCTTTTAGTATTTTAAATAACTCAGTTGGAATTCTGTCACCTCCACTAGCTTTACTGGTAGTGATGCTTCCTAAGGTCCACTTGACTTCACACTCCAGGATGTCTGGCTCTAGGTGAGTGATCACACCATCATGGTTATCTGGGTCATCAAGACCTTTTTTGTACAGTTCTTCTGTGTGAGAACTCTCCACTATGATCTGTCTTGGCTGACTCTGCATGGCATGGCTCATAGCTTCATTGAGTTACACAAACCCCCCCTTTGCCACGACAAGGCAGTGATCCATGAAGGGAATGGTTTTATTACTATTTTTTGACAATAAGAGTGAAGAAATGTAGAAATGTGTTTAGGAGCTTAAGTTCTGCAAAGAAATCAATCTTGGTTAAAAAGATAGTAATCTGTAGCTTCAAAGTTTGCAGTTAAATCCCCTCATTCCTTTCTGAAATGTTTTTTCCTTTTTCCCCAAAATGTCTTAATTAGGTTTCATAAAGTGTTGTAAAACTAAGGACACTTTGCCTTCCATCTTTCCTGTTGCTACCTGATCTTAACTCTTTTAATGTTCTTACCATTCATTTATCAAATGTTTACTAAGTGTTATTTTGTCTTATTCATTATGCTAGTTGCTGGAGATTGAGCAGCAGTAAGGCATAGGACTTGGATGTTTTTCCCCCGAGATTGAAGATGATTAGGTTATTTAGCGTTCCCTCTACTCCCTTGCCATTTTCACTCTTGTTTACCCAAAGCAGGGGCTTCCCAGGTGGCACAGTGGTAAAGAGACCTTTTGCCAATGCAGGAGCAAGAGACACGGTTTCACCCCTGGCCCAGGAAGATCCCCGGAGTAGGAAACGGCAACCCACTCTAGTATTCTTGACTGGAAAATTCCATGGACAGAGGAGACTTGGGGGCTACAGTCCATTGAGTTGCAAAGAGTCAGATGTGACTGAGCATGCACACACACACCCAGAGTTTACCCTTGTTTACACTTCTTTAGTCTAACTACCTTTATTGGTTCTCCACCCCCATCATCTTTTCCCACACTGTGAAGAAAGAATAATAGAAAAAATAGAATACTAGAAAAAAACAAACTGTTCTGTTGCATTGTGATTTTTAAATCAAAGTTTAAGTTTGATGTACAGCTTTCTTATCTTCTAACTTGCATGTAGAAGAAAGGTTATGGCCATTGACAAATCTTGAGCCAGATGACATTGTGTTTTGAGTTTTTCTTTTTTTCCTTTTCAGTTTTCTGTTTTCTAGCTCATCTGTGTCTCATATGTCCAGAGTAACTTAAATGGCAAATGCTCCACATACTTCTTTCCTTCTGTTCATAGTTCTAGACACGTTCATGTTATGACACTAGGGAGAAAAGTGAGTCTCTGTTTCTCTAATATCCTGTGAATTGGTTGGCAATAGCTATGTGATTTAGGGCATGAAGACACTCCTGTGATTTACACAGTTAACCTTAAATATAAATACTCTTAAACCTCAAGTACTTTCCAAACATTTTTTAAAAATCTCAATATGTAGGAAAAGACTAAGCATAAAATACACTAGTACGTTGTAGGTTCAGTCAGACTTGAAAAGGGTTGAGATTTCTATGTGATGTAGAAATCTGATTGAAGTTAAAGTTCTTAGTAAGCTTGTATGACTTCTGGATGTTAATGAAGCAAAAGTGTAGGTATTGTGACTCAGAGACTCAGCTTTGGAAGTTCACCTCACGTTAGTAAATAAGTTGAACCAAAATTATTTTAGCTTAAAATTTTACTAGGTTGTTAAAAAGTAATGTAATGATGTAAGGTGAAAATAATACCTCTTACATTTTTAAATAGCTTTCCAAAGTGGGTATCTGACTATCTTGGTCTAATACTCATTTTCTTGACTCAGTGTTCTTATATGTATTTCAGTAAAAATGCTGATAGCTTTTACAGTTCAAATTACTATAATACTAGCTGGTTAATTAAAAGGTAGTGTTTAAAGTTATTGGAATTTGCTTTTTATAGTGATTAAAAGCATAGATTTTGGAGTGAGACTATTTTTAACTCCTATGTCTGTCTGATAACTATATAACCTTGGATAAGTTACTTAACATTTTTTGTGCCTCAGCCTCATCATGTATAAAATGATGATAGTATCTTCATCATTGGATTGTTAAGATTAAATGTGATTTACATGTAAGTCACTTAGAATAGCATCTGGCATGCACTATGCATCCATTAAACATTAACTATTAATAGTTAATATGCTTGCTAATTAGTCTCATTAAAAAAATGAGTATGTGATGGATTGAAGATGGCTGCAAATTTTTGACATTCTTCCCTATTGAGCCACAGAATCTAGTTCTCCTTCCTGTGTGTGTTTGTGTGTGTGTGTGTATGTGTTTAACTGATATAATACAGTGTAAGTGATGGTATGCCAGGCCCAGAACTAGCCTACTAGAAGATCAGCAACTTCTACCTTGGTCTCTTGAACTCCTGATCTCCCAGGTGGGAAGACCCATTATCCCGTGGGAGAGCTATGGAAAGGGCCTGAGACTGCATGGAATGGGAGAGGGATTTAGCTCTCAACAAAGCCTTCTGTTGACAAGGCACTAAGTATGTCAGTGAGGGTGTCACAGACTCTTAGCGTAGCCTAGCTGCCAGCTCAGAATCACCAGGAGCCCATTCATATCGTGAAACAGGAGAATTACCCATCCAAGACTTGTATGAGTTCCTGAATTCACAAGATCGTGAGATATAAGAGTAAATGGTGGTTGTTTCAAGCTACTAAGCTTAAGGGAGGTAGGTTATGGAGCAGTTGAAGCAGAAGGTAAGAACACATTATACAAGTCTTGCCTAAAATCACATAGATATATAGTGATAGCAATTGGACAGAAACTCAGATTCTTTAGAGTACAGTGTTGTGGAATTATAGTGTATTTTCTTTAAAACTTAAGATTATTTGATTTTTAAATCATTTAAGATGCATTGGAGATGAGAAGTGTTTTAACGAATGTCCTAGATTCCAATTGGTGGATGTAAAAGAAGCTATTATGTAATAGAATATTTAAAAAGAAAGTATTAAAAACTATACATGAGTTATTTTTAGTCTTATAAAGTTTCTTAAGAATTTACAATATATGAAGCATCAACTCAGCATAAATCACTGCACACATTTAATTGTGAATATTTAAACATCATTAAAGTTTGGTAAATTCTTCATTTAAATGTTCTACATTCTGTTTGTGCCAGCACTTATTATCTAGGGTTAGGCTTCCCTTGTGGCTCAGCTGGTAAAGAATCCGCCTGCAGTGGAGAAAGACCTTGGTTCGATCCCTGGGTTGGGAAGATCCCCTGGAGAAGGGAAAGGCTACCCACTCCGGTATTCTGGCCTGGAGAATTCCATGAATTCTGTAGTCCATGGGGTCTCAAAGAGTCGGACACGACTGAGTGGTTTTCATTCATTCATTCATTCATTAAGGCAGAGGGAAATTTGGGGGACACAAAGGCATCTCTTGCCCAGAGGACACATGTGGATGGTTTAGCTCCCAGATTCTGCAGTTTGCGAACTCTCAGGGCAGTGTATGCTGGAGCAGAGACCCTGACACTGGGAAGAGACTCAAAACCTTTTTCTGAGGTGTGTCAGTGAAACAAGTGTTTTTGGAGCCTTTGGGTCATATCTTAAATGATCAGGTTATTGATGAATCAGTAAAGATACTTTTATAAATTTAAGCCGTCTGTCTCTTCCTGGCTGTTTCTTGTAAGTAGCTAAGTCTTGCATAAGTAGTTTTTGAAGTGTAATTTCAAGTGGAATTTAACTGGTTAGATTTTTTTATTTTTGAAAACATCCATTCATGTTCCTATTACTTCAGAAAAATGTTTAACTCAAACTGGGGATGTGCCTCCACCTTGTGGTGACTGTTGGAAGTGTCCAAAATGAAAAAGTTTTAGAGTAAACCTGAGGTAAAAAGGCATTGCTGTGTTCAAGCTTTTGGAACTAATGACAAGTTTTTTACATCTTTGTTTCTTTTTGCCCTTTTTGTTTGTTTTTTGTGTACTTGGTGTTAGTCTTACTGTATCTTTACTTTTATCACAAAAGATCAAAAGTATTTTTTAAAGGGAATGGACAGTTATAAATAAATCATTTTTTCCCAGAATTTTCTTTTGAGCCAGAATAAAAGAAATATTGATCTTAATGAATTAAAATATGAAAACACTGAGTAATGTCATTGGTTTAAAAAGGATAAATTGGTTAGGATCAAGAGATAATTCATTATTTCAGGCAGCTCTATGGCAGTTCACTTAACCTACATAAAGAACATAGAACATGTACATGTAATCCCATCCATCCGTCAATATTTGGAAAACTTCATTCAACTACCAATTCAAGTAATACTTATTGAGCTCCCAGTGTCTACTACAGGGCTTCCCCGGTGGCACAGGAGTTGCAGGTTTTATCCCTGGGTGGGGAAGATCTCCTGGAGTAGGAAATGGCAACCTGTTCCCAGCATTCTTGCCTGGGAAATTCTGTGGACAGAGGAGTTGGGTGGGCTACAGTCCAGGGGGTCGCAAGAAGAGGGGGTTGAGCTGGACACGTCTCAGCAACTAAACAACAACGTGTTTAATCAGTAGGGATAAAGATGCTTTTGTGGAACTAATACTCTAGCGGAAAGAGACAACAGGAAATAATCATAGTAAATAAGTTACAATTCAGTTGCTCAGTGTGTCTGACTCTGCAACCCCATGGACTGCAGCATGCCAGGCTTCCCTGTCCATCACCAACTCCCAGAGCTTATTCAAACTCATGTCCATCAAGTTGGTGATACCATCCAACCATCTCATCCTTGGTCATCCCCCTTCTCCTGCCTTCAATGTTTCCCAGCATCAGGCTCTTTTCCAGTGAGTCAGTTCTTTGTATCAGATGGCCAAAGTATTGGAGTTTCAGCTTCAGGATCAGTCTTGCCAATGAACATTCAGGACTGATTTCCTTTAGGATGGACTGTTTGGATCTCCTTGCAGTCCAAGGGACTCTCAAAAGTCTTCGCCAACACCACAGTTCAAAAGCATCAATTCTTTAGCACTCAGCTTTCTTTATAGTCCAACTCTCACATCCATACATGACTACTGGAAAAACCATAGCTTTGATTAGATGGACGTTTGTTGGCAAAGTAATATCTCTGCTTTTGTATATGCTGTCTAGGTTGGTCATAACTTTCCTTCCAAGGAGCAAGTGTCTTTTTTAATTTCATGGCTCAGTCACCATCTGCAGTGATTTTGGAGCCCCCAAAGATAAAGTCTGTCACTGTTTCCATTGTTTCCCATCTATTTGCCATGAAGTGATGGGACCAGATGCCATGATCTTAGTTTTCTGAATGTTGAGTTTTAAGCTAACTTTTTCACTCTCCTCTTGCACTGTCATCAAGAGGCTCTTTAGTTCCTCTGCGTTTTCTGCCATAAGAGTGGTGTCATCTGCATATTTGAGGTTATTGATATTTCTCCTGGCAATCTTGATTCCAGCTTGTGCTTCATCCAGCCCATCATTTCTCATAATGTACTCTGCGTATGTTAAATAATCAGGATGACAATATACAGCCTACTTCATATAGGTGTTATATGGGGTAAAAAAAAACAAACACTGGTACTCATGGTAGACCTCATTAAGAAGGTGAGATTTGAGCAAAGACTTGACAGGGATGAGATTTCTAGATGAATCTGGGGAAGAGCTTCAGCCAGAGGGAACAAAAAGGACAAAGGCAGGAGTTGTATGTTCAAGGAAGCTAGGGTTGCATGAGCAGGGGAAGACTAGTAGGAAAAGCGATCAGAGGTAATGGAGCCTCGGATCGCATAGAATCTTAGAGACCTTGATAAGGGCTTTCCCTTTTCTCTTTGTGGTAGACACTACAGTGGTCCCCAGAGACATGATGTCCTGGGCCTCAGAGTGTGGGAGTCTGCTACTTACATGGCAAGGGAGCTATGCAGATGTGATTAAGGATATGGACCTTGACAATAGGTAAACATGAAAAGATACTGAACATCACTAATCAAAAGCAAATCAAAACCACAGTGAAATACCACCTCACACCTGTTAGAATGGCTACTATGAAGAAGACAAAAAATGTCAAGCATCGGCAAGGATGTGGATTAAAGAAAATCCTTGTGCATCCTTGGGAGGAGTGGAAATGGGTGCAGCCATCGTGGAAGACGGTATGGAGTTCCCCCCAAATTAAAAACAGAACTGCCATGTGATCCAGCAGTCCTACTTACGGTTATTTATTTGAAGACAACAAAAACACTAACCTGAAATATATGCACGTCTATTTATTGCAGCGTTATTTATAATAGCCATGATGTGGAAACGACGTGTGTCCATTGACATATGAATGGGTCAAGAAATGATGGGGGGTTATATATGTATATGATGGAATATTATTCAGTCATGCGGCTCAGCTGGTAAAGAATCTGTCTGCAATGCAGCAGGCCTGGGTTTGATCCCTGGGTTGGGAAGATCCCCTGGAGAAGGGAAAGGCTAACCACTCCGGTATTCTGGCCTGGAGAATTCCATGGACTGTATAGTCCATGGGGTCGCAAAGAGTTGGACACGACTGAGTGACTTTCACTTTCTTTTCATGGAAAGTGAAATCTTGCCATTTGTGGCACTATGGATAGAACTTGAGGGCAGTATGCTAAATGGAGTAAGTTGGATGGGGAAGACAAATAATGTATAATCTCACTTACATGTGGAATGTTAAATGAAACCAAACAACCAAGCTCATGGCCTGAGAGCACAGATTGGTGGTTGCCAGAGGTGGGGTGTGGGGGGACAAAATGAGTGGAAGGAGTCACAAGATACTGTACAAACTTCCAGGTATAAAATAAGTCATGGAGTGTAATGTACAGCATGGAGTTAAAAATACTGTATGGCATATGTGAAAGTTGCTGAGAGAGTAGATCTTAAATGTTACCACAAGAAAAATAATTTTAACCATGTGTAGTGATGGATGTTACCTCAGCTTATTATTGTGATCCTTTTCTATTACATACAGCTATCAAGTCATTGTTACACACATGAAACTAATAAAATGTTATATGTCAATCTTCATTTAAAAAAAATTTATGGAATTGAAGTATAGGTGATTTACAATGTGTTTACACTGTGTTAATTCCAGGTATACAACAAAGCGATTCAGATATATATAGAGAGAGAGATACTGGTATATTTTCAGATTCTTGTAGGTTGTTACAAAATAGTGAACACGGTTCCCTGTGCTGGGCAGTAGGTCCTCGCTGGTTATCTGTTTTGTGTATATAGTAGTCTGTCTGTGTGTTAGTCGTTCAGTTGGTCCGACTCAGTGCAACCCCATGGATTACAGCCTGCCAGGCTCCTCTGCCCATGACATTCTCCAGGCAAGAATACTAGAGTGAGTTGCCATTCCCTTCATCAGGAGATCCCAAACTCCTAATATATCCCTCCCTCCCCTTTTCCCCTTTAATCATCAGTTCAATTGCTCAGTCATGTTCGACTCCTTGCGACCCCATGGAATGCAGTATGCTAGGCTTCCCTGTCGATCACCGGCACTCAATTCCACTCAATTTAAAAAAGTAAGCAAGCAAACAAAAGGGTACGGACCTTGAGTTGGGAAGAGTATATTGGTTACTCAGGTGGACCCAATTTAATCAGCCCTGAGACCGCTCAGAGGATCCCCTCCTCCTCCCAAGTCAGAAATAGAGCTTCTGAGAAGAGCTGTCAGCTGACAGCAAGCAATTGGAGACAGTCCTACAATTGCTGAATTCTGGAATCAGCCAGAATGGGTAAGAAAACATTCTCTCCTGAAACCTTGGAAAAGGAACACATCTCTGCTAACTTCTGGATTTTGGCCTTCTAAGACAGACTCATTTGAGCTCTCTGGACTTCTGACCTGTTGGATCTGTGAGTTAATAAATTTGCACTCTTTTAAGCTGCTAAATTTGTGATAATTTGATTTGACAGTAACAGGAAACAGCAATTGGATCCTTTCTAGTAGAGGAGTATTATGATAGGATTTGCGTCCTTTTTACTAATTTTGCAAATTTCTGTGCTCTCTTGACACAATACAAGTAGTTTTTATACAGTTAATCTCTCACTAAAGTTAATCACCTTCTGACTTTGGTAGTTGAAAGCTGAGTAATTTATATCCTTAACAGCAGATACTGTTTTGACAGTTGGAAAAGCCTTTTTACATTTTCTTAATTTCAGCTTTAATATATATTTCTTTTCCAAGAAGTCCAGATTAATATGATCTGGAACATTTAAATAGTTTAAAGTTTGTTCTCTTCGGGAAAAACGACACTATCTGTAGCAGTCAGGCTTGAATTGTCTCTGAAGCCAGTATTTACCACTTCCTTTTTAGCCCCTTTTTTGCATTTTTTTCTTCCCATAAAGTAAGTTCTTAATAAAACTGAAGTTACTAAAGAGTAAGAAAGGAATAAAAAGCTATTAAGATTGTCTTTAAACTGCTGTCTGAATATTTCTTAAAATGTGGATGTATTTTCCATAGCGTTCCGCTTTGGCTGTCTCAAGCAGAAGCAGCGTATGCGTTTTCTGAGTCAGTTCTCAGTAAATAATTCTTCTAAGTTTGTATAGAATAATAGCTTACTAAACCGTAGTTCATTTGAGGCACCACATTTCAGCTCGGGACCACAGAGCTTCTCCATCAGCTATGGATAAGAAATTGTAGTTCTAAGGAAAACCTCTAGGCCAACGTGCAGAAAGGCCCAAAACGGGACTCGGCAGTTACTCCCAGAATGTTCTTACAAAGAGATTTCCTCAAACTCATCTGTATTCAGTATATTAATAGTATACATACTGATGGAAACTAGTCCTCTATTGTGCTTTTGTGTTTCAAAATAATTGAACAACTCTGCACTAGGAGGACACTAGCTTTAAAAAATCATTTTGAAGTGGTAGAACTATAGTGAGTAAACATTCTTAGGGACAAACTCCCATCTCTCTGGAGAAGAAAGAATTTAATCCTCTTTCTTTGTGGTGAAGTGCTGGGCACAGTGGATATTACTGCTTCCACAGCTTTATAAAGTAAAAAATATGAAGTTACTTTACTAAGTTTCGTTTATGCATTGTAAATTGAACCAAACATTAGGCAATTGGTTCTCTTAAGGGTCAATAAAGCCTGGTCACACTGAATCTTTAGCGTAAAACAGTTTCTCCCGGCAGCAAGTTTCTGTTCCTACTGAAGCCCTAACTCCAATGTAACATTGTCAGATTTAAGTTAAAACATTTGAAATATTAATGATCAGTATTATGATTCATTTAGGAAAGAGAAGTTAGTACTTTGCATTAGTGAAAACCAAGGAGACTGAGGGCTTTAATGTGAAATTTGAAGTAAACTTATTCATAATGAGTTAAGAAGCTGCATTCTGAGATTTTGGCAGACCCAAACTCTAGTCAGACCTAGAACATTCCACTTCTGCAAATTAAGACTTTATTATTAGATTGCCCTTCTGATTCAGTTCTAAGAACACTATGACCAATTACCTGTGCCAAAGGTATAGATTTATTTCAAGTTATTCTGATTAATGCTTTGACTTTACTACTCTTTATGGCAACCACATCAGCCTGTTTTTGACAATTAAGTATTGCGACTTGGTCACTGTCACTCTGCTACTGTCCCTATTGAATTCAAGGAGCCCGGTTCAATGGCAGCAGTTCCTCTGTCTTTTCTGGCCTGCAAAGAACAGCCACCTCAGAGCTTTGAAGATGCTGGGGTACCCCTCATGAATGTTTATTACATGGTCTTGGTGAAAGGAGTGTCCTTTGGACTCTTCAGGAGATACAGAGTTGGGGCATAGATGAGCAAGTCTAACATGATGAATTCATTCTAGCATCCAATCTATCTAAGCCTTTGGTATCTTCCTCTTCCAGATTTTCCAGAGTATTATCTGGGGACCCTTTGGGGTTGCTGAGAGCCTTGTTTAGTATCTGCGAACTCAAAAAACTTTTTGATAATAATACATTATTTTGCCTTTTCCATTCTTACGTGAGAACTCTGAGTTTTTCAGAGGCTAAATAATATGTGATGATAATATCTCTATGATGGCTAATGGAATATGTGGTTGTGTCTTCTTGTGTTCTAAATTTGGTGACAGGGGAGTTCTCAGTGTTTTCTAAGGGTGTAAAGAGGTCCTGAGACTAAAAAGTGTGAGAACCAATGCACTGTAATCTCTCAAGGAAGTTCTCATTTCAACTTTATTTAGAGTGAGCTACCTTTGATTTAATAGATTTTTCTTAGTTGTATTTTTAATTGTACTGATTTCTGCCCTAATATTTAGTTTTTTATTCATTTTCTTTAGTTTTTTTTTCCCCCTGGTTTCTTAAGATAGACCCTAAGTCATTGGTTTCAGATATTTCTTCTTTTCTAATTTAGACACTTGATACCATACATTTTTCTTTAAGTATTGTTTTAATGGTACTCTATGCATTTAAAAATGTTGGATTTTAATTTTCATGTAGTTCAAAATATTTAAAAATTTCTTTCAAGATTTCTTGTTTGACTTATTTATTTAGAACTGTGTTGTTTACTTACCATATATTTGAGGATTTTCCAAACTCCTTCCTATTGACTTCTAGATAGTTCTGTTATGATTTGAAAATGTAATTTTATGATTTGTGTTCTTAAGATTAGATCTTATTTGTTTTATGGCCTTGAATATGATCTGTCTTGTTGTATGTTTCATATACAATGGAAATAATTGGGAACAGACCAAATATTAGAACGTTTCAGAATAATACACACAAAAAATGGCGTATGCAGTGGTAGATAGATAATAAAAGAGCCCAATTATTTACCTTATATCCCCTTTGGAATGTGACTTTGCAGTATCTTGCATCACAGAGTGAGGTCCATTTCTCCACTCTTTGAATCTGGGATGGTTTAGTGAGTTGTTTTGACCAATGGAGTCAATGGAAATGATAGTGTAAAAGTCCTAAGTCTAGGCCAACCCTTGTACTCTTCTTTCTCTCTCTCGCAATAATCCTGCCATCACCGTAAAAGCAATCCTAGGTTAGCCTAGTGGAGCATGAGAGAGCAGGTGGAACAAAGTTGAGACCTCCCAGGTATTTTGAATCCACTCAAGTTTGGCCCACATCAGCGGAGCTGCCTGGCTAGCCCTAGCTGATGACAGAGATCTGAGTGAGGTAGGCTAAGGCCTGACTGCCCAGCTGACTGACAGGAGAAACAGGAATGGTTGTTATTTAAGATTCTAAGTTTGGGGGATAGTTTATTAAAATGCATGTGATAATTGGTAATTGACGCATGGCCCAGGTCTAAACTTAGTTACTCAAAGCATGTTTACATGGAAACACACGTAAAAAAAGAGTTACAGACTCAGGTAATTAAATTCAAAGTACAGTATTACAACTTTTGTGGTGACAGAAGTTCATAGTTCTTCACAAAGGCACATCTCTCCCTCATTCTACCTTTGATTACCTGCATCCATTAAAAAAAAAAAATCCTAATCAGTAATGCTTTTCAGTTCAGTTCAGCCGCTCAGTCGTGTCCGACTCTTTGCGACCCCATGAATCGCAGCACGCCAGGCCCCCCTGTCCATCACCAACTCCTACAGTTCACTCAGACTCATGTCCATTGAGTCAGTGATGCCATCCAGCCATCTCATCTTCTGTTGTCCCCTTCTCCTGCCCCCAAATCCCTCCCAGCATCAGAGTCTTTTCCAATGAGTCAACTCTTCGCATGAGGTGGCCAAAGTACTGGAGTTTCAGCTTTAGCATCATTCCTTCCAAAGAAATCCCAGGGCTGATCTCTTTCAGAATGGACTGGTTGGATCTCCTTGCAGTCCAAGGGACTCTCAAGAGTCTTCTCCAACACCACAGTTCAAAAGCATTAATTCTTCAGTGCTCAGCTTTCTTCACAGTCCAACTCTCACATCCATACATGACCACAGGAAAAACCATAGCCTTGACTAGATGGACCTTTGTTGGCAAAGTAATGTCTCAGCTTTTGAATATGCTATCTAGGTTGGTCATAACCTTTCTTCCAAAGAGTAAGCGTCTTTTAATTTCATGGTTGCAGTCACTATCTGCAGTGATTTTGGAGCCCCCAAAAATAAAGTCTGCCACTGTTTCCCCACCTATTTCCCATGAAGTGATGGGACCAGATGCCATGATCTTTGTTTTCTGAATGTTGAGCTTTAAGCCAACTTTTTCACTCTCCACTTTTACTTTCATCAAGAGAACAAATGAAAGACTGTTTAGTCTAATGATTCAGTGTGCACACTGTGGGGATAGAGTCTGCCACCCACGATCTCTATGAACTTGAGAGATGAAACTAGTGCCTACCACATGGAGCTGTTGAAAGGGCAAAATGAATTAATGTTTATTAAGTGCTTAGAAGAGTGCATGGCAAGTAATAAATACAGCTGACCCTTGAACAAGAAGGACTTATACTGTGTTGGTCCACTTTACTCAAATTTTCTTCCACTAAATGCATACTAGAGCAGGATGCCATCTGAGGTTGGGTTAAATCTGTAGATGCGGAACTGTGGATACAGAGGGTTCGCTGAAAAGTTATACCTCATCTACTGCTAGAGGGTTGGTGCCCTTAACCTTGAGGGTCAACTGTATTATAAAAGTAAATGTTAAGCAAGTTATTCTTAGTTTCATAAAATGCAGACATCCTATTACTGGGAAATTACAAAGCTTATGCACTTAAATTACTTCATAAAGAAGTCAGTCTTCAAGAGTAATTTTATTAGTAAGTTTGATATATCTAATATGCTTGAAATATTTTATTCTATTCCCAATCACAGCGCTCAAAATGCTACTGAGACTCACTTGCTGGTAGAGAGTGCAGAGCAGGCAGTAGAAAAGTAATAGCACTTATGGGTCAGTTCACAGAGCAAATGTACGTTCTGTTAAATGTTCTAAAGAAGCCTTTCTTGAGTGATTTTAGAATATAAAAGTTTAAGGTTAGCAATTCTGTGACTACGGAAAAAAAAAAAAAAAAAGCCCCTGAACTCCTTGCAGCTTTAAAAACATTCTTAAAATTTTAGCTGTGTTTTTTTTTGGCTGGGAATAATGCTAATTATATTATTATTCACCTGTAAGGCCCTTTTCTTCCTGCTAAAAATAGTGATATTTGAGGCTCCTAAAATAGTTATTTACATTTATATTAAGCTTGATATATGCTGCTTTAATTTTTTTATTTTTTAAAACCACAGTTTGTGTTAAAGAGATTTTTCTAAAGTGTGAAAAAATATTTTTATAGGGATTACACTGTCAAAGGTCAGAAGGAAATATAGTATAACTATGTTCTGTAGGTATATGTCTATACTTGTATTTTGGTTCTTTCCAAAAAGCATTTGAAGTAACTTCTAAAAATATACTATTACAGGATGAAAATTATTTAGAGGGAACACCAGTTGAAGAACATAAAAGGAAATTGTTTCTTCCTTTCGTGTATTCCTTTCTTTTTCTTTGCTTTTCTGTTTAAGAATATTTTTGCATGGAGTAGAAAATCAGATGTTATAGAAAAGTTGATATCACCAAATTTATAATAAGGAGACTATATATTCTAAGAAGTTGCTGACCCATTTGGAGGTTGAGCAAAGCAGAATTTTCAGGACTAGAAAGTCATCAATAGATATGCTATAATGTCATATCATATATTAATATATATCTGTCTAATACACAGTTAACTCCAATTCATTGATTACTTTTTGGGATGAAATAGAATTAGAGCAAAAGGCTTGAAGAATTCTGTGGGCTCCTTGATGTAGAATGTATAGAACTCATCTGTATAGTGTACATATCTCTAGTTATAGCACTGACGTATGTTTTCCAAATGTAAAATCTCCTTAGGGCAGTGCTGGACAGAAACGAATTAACTCCATATGCTGAGAAACTGAAGCAAAAACAGGGTATTTATTTAATTAGAATTGAGTCACAAAAAAAGCTTTTAATTTTTATCTTTCAATAAAGACTATATAAATGATTTCACAGCAAATATTTTATAAAAATTTAAAATGAATATTTAAATGGTCTCACGCCTAAGAAATCAAAAGCAAATAAATTTGTAGGAAAAAAGGAATGTTGGAACGGTTGTTTCCTAATGTGTTTAATGCGATTAGTTCTTGAAGAAGTTAAAGTCCATCTAGGAAGGATTTTGAAATTCTAGACAGAAAGTACTTGAAGAAAATAAGCACAGGAAAACATATGCAGGTAGACTCTAGTGATCATTAGAACAGCTACCACATAGTATCACAGTATACCATAGAGTATCACAGATTTAGGAACTTCTGGTCTGGCTCCTGATTTGTAAGGATGGAAGTGGTATTATAGACTGATGAGGTACGGAGGGCTCAGAGCATCTGAAATAGTCCGTAAGACACAGCCTAAAGGGGGAACAGAAACTTTATAACCAATTGGGATATATGATTCAGTTCAGTTCAGTTCAGTCACTCAATTGTGTCTCACTCTTTGTGACCCCATGAATTGCAGCATGTTCAGGCCTCCCTATCCATCACCAACTCCCGGAGTTCACTCAGACTCACGTCCATCGAGTCAGTGATGCCATCCAGCCATCTCATCCTCTGTCATCCCCTTCTCCTCCTGCCCCCAATCCCTCCCAGCATCAGAGTCTTTTCCAATGAGTCAACTCTTTGCATGAGGTGGCCAAAGTACTGGAGTTTCAGCTTTAGCATCATTCCTTCCAAAGAAATCCCAGGGCTGATCTCCTTCAGAATGGACTGGTTGGATCTCCTTGCAGTCCAAGGGACTCTCAAGAGTCTTCTCCAATACCACAGTTCAAAAGCATTAATTCTTCAGTGCTCAGCTTTCTTCACAGTCCAACTCTCACATCCATACATGACCACAGGAAAAACCATAGCCTTGACTAGATGGACCTTTGTTGGCAAAGTAATGTCTCAGCTTTTGAATATGCTATCTAGGTTGGTCATAACTTTCCTTCCAAGGAGTAAGCGTCTTTTAATTTCATGGCTGCAGTCACCATCTGCAGTGATTTTGGAGCCCCCCAAAATAAAGTCTGCCACTGTTTCCACTGTTTCCCCATCTATTTGCCATGAAGTGATGGGCCCAGATGCCATGATCTTCGTTTTCTGAATGTTGAGCTTTAAGCCAACTTTTTCACTCTCCACTTTCACTTTCATCAAGAGGCTCTTTAGTTCCTCTTCACTTTCTGCCATAAGGGTGGTGTCATCTGCATTATCTGAGGTTACTGATATTTCTCCCAGCAATCTTGATTCCAGCTTATGCTTCTTCCAGCCCAGCATTTCTCATGATGTACTCTGCATATAAGTTAAATAAGCAGGGTGACAATATACAGCCTTGATGCACTCCTTTTCCTATTTGGAACCAGTCTGTTGTTCCATGTCCAGTTCTAACTGTTGCTTCCTGACCTGCATATAGGTTTCTCAAGAGGCAGGTCAGGTGGTCTGGGATTCCCATCTCTTTCAAAATTTTCCACAGTTTATTGTGATCCACACAGTCAAAGACTTTGGCATAGTCAGTAAAGCAGAAATAGATGTTTTACTGGAACTCTCTTGCTTTTTCAATGATCCAGCGGATGTTGGCAATTTGGTCTGTGGTTCCTCTGCCTTTTCTAAAACCAGCTTGAACATCTGGAAGTTCACGGTTCACGTATTGCTGAAGCCTGCCTTGGAGAATTTTGAGCATTACTTTACTAGCGTGTGAGATGAGTGCAATTGTGTGTAGTTTGAGCATTCTTTGGCATTGCCTTTCTTTGGGATTGGAAAGAAAACTGACCTTTTCCAGTCCTGTGACCACTGCTGAGTTTTCCAAATTTGCTGGCATATTGAGTGCAGCACTTTCACAGCATCATCTTTCAGGATTTGAAATAGCTCAACTGGAATTCCATCAGCTCCACTAGCTTTGTTCTTAGTGATGCTTCCTAAGGCCCACTTGACCTCACATTCCAGGATGTCTGGCTCTAGGTGAGTGATCACACCATCGTGATTATCTGGGTTGTGAAGATCTTTTTTGTACAGTTCTGTGTATTCTTGCCACCTCTTCTTAATATTTCTGCTTCTGTTAGGTCCATACCATTTCTGTCCTTTATTGTGCCCATCTTTGCATGAAATGTTCCCTTGGTATCTCTGATTTTCTTGAAGAGATCTCTAGTCTTTCCCATTCTGTGGAAGGTTGAGAAGAATTTTGTTTGGCAGTATTCTTGGGGACTGATCTCTTAAGAAAAGCAGTCATCAGGGAATACAAATCCATAATCCTAAGAGGTTGGTAAGAAGGATCAGAATTTGAAATGATACAGACACTGTGAAGAAAGTTTAATAATGGCCATTGATGTGGCACTTTAGGAGGAGAGAGAAATGTTAAGAAGAATTTTAGGCAACATGCTATGTGATGTTCTGTAAAAGTTACCCGGTTAGTGCTCCTTTCAGGAAAATCATGGTAAATACATAATTTCTCAAGGCTCATGCAATACTTGTTTTTTTTGTTGTTGTTTGTTTGTTTCTTGGTTGATAAGCATGGCTTCATGGAAGCCCCATTATACTTTATGTGTCTATAACCTTTTACCTAGGGTTATCCAGAATATTTCCTTTTAAAGGAACTGTTCTTCCCTCTAAAAGTTCAACATGCACATCAAAAATTCTCTAGGAAATGAAAAAATTTTATCCAAAATTTGGAGATAAGAATACAACATAAATTCATTTTTTTAAAAAACAGGATAGATCATTGTCACTTATAGATACCTACTGCCTAACACTCAATATCTAGCCCTGTTTTTATGGGCATATTTTTTGTTACTGAAATAAAACAAATTTTATACAAACCAAATTCTTCTTGTAGTTTTCTAGGTAACTGATATCATAACCTTCTCTATTTTAAAAAAGTGGGAGCTAGTTCATCACCCTGTACTTACCAGTGTAATGAAATATGTTCAATAATGTTCTCATATCCTTCACCATCCACAGTTGTAGATTGAGTAGTATTGGAGAAAAAGTTCCTGGGGTCTAATAGAGAGGCATATTGTAGACTATTAGTCATGGTACATGACAAAGCTCTCAGAAGCCAACTGAAATATAACAAGTGGCGAGCAAAATCTTCATCATTATTTGGTAATTGCAGTAAGAAGCATCTTTCTTACTTACTTAATTTTCAAGGCTACCTAAAATCATGCCAAAGTAAGGATCAGTGGTAGTTATTGCCCTGAAAATCCAGCACAGCCCTACAGCTCCCTTTCTGTAACATGTTTTATTATGCTTCCTTTACAGGGGTTTGGCTTCCCAGGTGGCTCAGACAGTAAAGAACCTGCCTACAATGCAGGAGACATGGGTTCAATCCCTGAGTCGGGAAGATTCCCTGGAGAAGGAAATGGCAACCCACTCCAGTGTTCTTGCCTGGAGAATTCTGTGGACAGAGGAACCTGGAGGGCCACAGTTCAGGGGGTCACAAAGAATCGGACATGACTGAGTGCCTAACACTTTACTTTTACTTAACAAAATAAACATAAAGCCCTAATTGTAAAAATAATAGAAGCCAACAAAAAAAATATATTAATATGCAATGCACGTGTATTTCAGTATGTAAATCCAAGAACACAAGCACACTGGAAGACATGATGACACCATGAGGGGCTTGCACATACGCAGAGAAGCGTGCTAAGTGCCCTAGCTAAGGAGGCAGAGTGTATTGTACTGGTAAACTGAGCAAGCATGCCTGACGATAGTATAATTTTCCAAAATGATAAGCAATTCTTGGTTAAGTGCCAGATAAAAATACTACATGTTTTGCTTGATTTTCTTAGTGCCTTCTATGTTATCTTTGATAAAAGAATGCAAAAAATACTTTGTATTTACATATAAAAATGGAATTAGTTTCTAGGCCCAAGTAATTATAAACAGGTTTTTACCTACAAAAATCTTGTTTTTGTTTTTTTTTTTACATTTCATAATTTGTGCAGTTCTGGTCCTCATATTGTGGTGTATCTGGCATGTCTAAAGCCACTAGTGTCCTTCCCAATTATTTTGACAACCAAAAACATTCCAGTCAGTCAGTTAGCTAATTGACATATTCACTAACTACCTAGTAACTACTAAAAAATAGTCCTGTCTCAGTTGAAAACGTTGTTGGTAGGAAGAGAATAAATACAACAGTTACTTGTAGATCTGTCTCCCATAAACAATAGGCTCCTCTTGGTGGTTTTAACCGTTACTTTTCTCGTTTTGACTTTTTCATAGGCTAGGTCTTTAAATATTGCATCCTCCATACATAGCTAATTTCTGAAACCTTCTAATAAAACCCCATCCCCTGGAAGTGTTTGTGGAAAATGTGTATTTATTTATGGGTGCGCTGGGTCTGCGTTGCTGTACGTGGCTTTCTCTAGTTGAGGCGAGTGAGGGTTAGTCTTCATTGGAATGCACGAGCTTCTCATTGAGGCGGCTTCTCTTGTTGCAGAACATGGATTCTAAGGTGCGTGGGCGCAGTAGTTGAGGTGCACAGCCCCAGCTACCCTATGGCATGTGGAATCCTCCCAGACCAGGGATTGAACTAGTGTCCCCTGCAGGGGCATTAGTCCAGGTAGACTTTCAACCACTGGACCACCAGGGGAGTTTTAAGTGAAAAGGTTTCACAGATAACTAGTCATAAAATAAAACTTGAATGTGATAGGCAGAAAAATGGCCCCCCAAAATGTCCATGTCCTAACCCCTAGAATCTATGATTATGCTACCTTACCTGGTAAAAGGGACCTTGCAGATGTAATAGAATTAGGGATTTCAATTATTCTGGATTATCTGGTTGGTCCCAATGTGATTGCAAAGGCAGTAATAAGTGAAAGGGGGAGGCGGGAATGTGAAGAGTCAGAGTCAGAGATTGAAGATGCGGTGCAGCTGGCATTGAAGATGGAAGGAGGGGCCCTGACCAATGCAAGGTGGTCTCTAGCAGCTGGAATAGGCAAACAAATATTCCCCTGGAAATTTCAGAATAAACAGTCCTGCTGACACCTTGATTTTAGCCCAGTAAGACCCATTTTCTACTTCTGACTTCTGGAATTGTAAGATAGTAATTTTGTGCCAAGTCATATACTCACTGATTCCCTTAATCTCCAAGTCAAACAGCTGCATCCATACCCATAGCTGTTTCAGTCGCTGAGTAGTTCACATCAGTTGGACTTGCACTGTTTGTTGGGATTCAGCACTAGTTCTGAACTGAATAGGCAAGTCAAATACAATGGTATTATGTATTTCTTTTCTGAAGCAGGTATACCTAAGAATGAGAAATATGGGCTGCTCTTGTCCCTCGTTTCTAGTTATAGCTATTAGGAAATATTCAAGCATAATTTGAACAAAGTGACAGTTTTCTGTATAGGCAGACTTTATTAATAGCATTCAAATTAGCGTCATTAGTTTAGGGACTGTTTTATTTAACTGTATCCTCAGTCCCTCACAGAGTACATAGCATTGAGTAGATTTTGAACGAATGAATGGGTGTTACTTATAGCTTGTCAGAGAATTACTTACCTTCTAGTACCTCAGCACATCACAAACTTATTTCTCTGAAATTACTTAATGCCCTTCTTTAGGGTTTAGAGAAAATAAATATAACACCCATCAATTTGAACAATATGATTCATTTACAGTCCTTAATTTGCTGGTAGGTCTCCTTATCTGATTTTTCTTTTCCTTTGATCCTCTGCTTTTCTCCATTTTTCCTTTTCTGCTTGAAAAATGACCCATTCTTAGGGCTGCAAGCATTTCCTCTTAGTAGTTGATTTTAAAGCACAAGTATTACTAGAAAAATTCCACTAATGAGATACAACATTAAAAAACTACAGTAAAATATAAAATCTGGGGTTGTTATAGCCACAATATTATTGTTTCTCCTGCTATACAATTTAAAAGTTGTTCATTGTAAAAATTTATATTTCTACCTTGCCTTTCAATACCATCTACCTAACCTTCAATGTATTTGTAGTTTGGCTTAGAAAAGTCCATGTTTCCCCATCACAAAAACACATTTAGTGCAAATGAATTGACTTCTTCCTTCATACAACTCTGTATGGTTAATGAATTAGTCTATTAAACTTTGAATTGAAGAGGAACAATCAATGGAGTAAATAGTTTTGATCCATTAGGTACAACATTAACTTTCAAGCAAGCTTCTTTGGTGAAGCTATATTTTCATATAATGTTTTCAGTGTGTTATTTGATAAGAAGAAAAGTTCTCAGTAAGGTCGTGGTATGTGACTATTAATAAGCATTGAAGTCCTAACAACATTGGCTGTCAAACCTGATGTTTTAATGTGAATTAAGGAGATTTTCTTCTCCTAAGAGGAAAATAGATTGTCATAGGTTAAACAATGATCAGCAAAACAAAGGCAATGTCAGCTTGATAGAAAGCCTTCAATTTAGAGGAGTGACCTTTAAAAGCGAATGCATAAATAATCTCACCATAATCACTTGGTGTAATATTTTGGGTTTACAGTTTATGTTGCAATAAAGCATATCTATTGATTTGATTTTTAAAAATTTTGCCCTTTGGGAAATCACCTCAGATTTTAAAATTAAAGCAAAAGACAGTAATGACAACAATGTATGAATAGCCAAAACAATCACAGAATGAAATACTGGTTTGAAAAAGTCACCCTTTAAAGACATCGGGGAAAGTCAAAGTATTTTCAACTCAGCTCCAAATTACACAGAGCAAGTAGAAAATAGTTGTTGGTATGGAGTTACTAAACCAATGTATTTTTATTTTAGTTTAGTTTTTTGGCTGTGTTGTGCAGTATGCAGGTTATTAGTTTCTTGACCAGAGAGGGAACCTGCGTCCCCTGCACTGGCAGCATGGAATCTTAACCACTGGACCACCAGGGTATTTTTATCTTTAGTAATCCCTAGTTCCAAGTTGATCCATGGCTTCTGTTACTTAGAATTGTGCAAAGAGGACTAATATAACATTTTATTTTGTAAAATAGCAAAAATAATCCTTCTTCCATTCAGACTGAGCATTAGATTTAGTACGCTAAAGGAAAGGAGAATATTAAAAATGGAAGCCTATTTGTTCTCGTTCTAGAACATGTAGAAAAGACCTATATCTGATTTCTTTTCTCCAGGCTGATAAATTTGTAAGAAAGCAAAAAAAAAAAAAAAAAAGAAAGTAGCTTTTGTTCATTGTTACAACAAGCCTGTAATGCTTTTGTAGTAAAATATGTAAATGAATACACAGATAACTAAGAAAATAGGCTGCTACTGCTAAGTCGCTTCAGTCGTGTGCAACTCTGTGCGACCCCACAGACGGCAGCCCACCAGGCCCTGCCGTCCCTGGGATTCTCCAGGCAAGAACACTGGAGTGGGTTGCCATTTCCTCCTCCAATGCATGAAAGTGAAAAGTGAAAGTGAAGTCGCTCAGTCATGTTTGACTCTTAGCGACCCCATGGACTGCAGCCTACCAGGCTCCTCCGTCCATGGCAGGAGGAGCATTTTCATTTCCTCCATCCATTTTCTAGGCAAGAGTACTGGAGTGGGTTGCCATTGCCTTCTCCGAGAAAATAGGCAGAGACTTGCTTTTCTGGTCAAGTGAAACATTTACAGGAACATGAAAGTTACCGAAGTTTTGGTTTGCTAATGTGGCAGCCAATTTGATATTTATTTTAACATGCTGTTTCTCAAATAACTTCAGCTTAAAATATCCAGTATGTCAAGGTGCCATATTTGGGGGTAGCATGTCCTGAGCCCTGTCAGAGACATTTCAGTTCTGGAGGCTTTCTATCCCATTTAACCAGTTAGGAGACCACGCTTCTTATCCCAACTAACTAGCTGGTTGAATTAACAAGTCAGTCTCTCTGTATCTTGTTTGCTTATCCATGAAAACACAGAAGTAAATTACATGATCTATACAAGACTCTGACCTTAAAAACAAATTTATGAAATAAAAATATGCATCTTCAAAATTAACTTCTAGCTCAGAGAGTGTTTCTGTTTTCTTGTCAATTAACTTTTTAAAAAATATATAGTGTTCTTTAGAATGAAACTACTGGATATTAAAATTCCAATTGTATTTTTAAGGAGGGACTATATACCTTACTGAAATACATATATTATATACATATTTTTTGGCCTCAGGTTGTTAGCTTGTTGAGTTTGAATTTTCTATTATGCTTTTGAACACTCCTCAATTTTACATATACCCTTTGTATTTCAATAAAATTAAACTAAATGTATGTCACTTTGCATGTAGGAATGAACAAGCAAATAAACAGTATATAGCCACATATTTCAGTAGATTAAACTGAGCTGAAATAATCCTTCATGCTGGCACTATAATAGGCTATTGATCTCAGATTGCATTTTTCTGTTTCTCTATAATTGAATTTTGTTCACAAATGAAAGAGTGTGTTCATTTTCAGGTTACATTTAGTGAAATAAAAACTGCATCTGGGATCAGTTTTATCATGTGCTCAGTGGAAGACTAAGCCTTTCATTGAATTCAGTATGGAACATTGTGACTATTAAAAAAAAGTATACCACCTCCTTGGAAGAAATTTTTTTCCAAAAAAGCTAACATTTAAATCTTCATTGTTTTAAAAAATTCTGCATAATTATACCCATACATCAGACTATATGCAAAACTACAGAACTTTTTCCTATGAGTGAAAACTGATATGATGCAATTACATACATTTACCCATTTATAGGAACTAAAAGAAATTTAAACTAAAGAAAATAAGACAGAATTTAAAAACAAAAGGATCTTCAAGTAGAGAATAGTTGTCTGCCAAAACTAGAGTTGATTTTCTGACTTAAGCTAGACCTTCCTTTGGAAATTTTTAATATTAATGAGTTGGAAATTTTAGGAAGAGATAGAGAGAGATAGAGATCATTCTGTTGTTTTTGAGATTGCACCTAAGTACTGCATTTTGAGTTCTTTTGTTGACTCTGAGGGCTACTCCATTTCTTCCAAAAGATTCTTGCCTACAGTAGTAGATATAATGGTCACCTGAATTAAATTCACCCATTCCAGTCCATTTTAGTTCACTGATTTCTTAAATGTCAATGTTCGCTCTTGCCATCTCCTGTTTGAACACTTCCAATTTACCTTGACTCATGCAACATTCCAGGTTCCTATGCAATATTCCAGGTTCCTATGTATCAGACTTGACTCCCATCAGCAGTCACATCCACAACTGGGCACTGTTTTCACTTTGACTCTGTCTCTTCATTGTTTCTGGAGTTATTTCTCCACTCTTCTCCAGTAGCATATTGATACCTCCCGACCTGGGGAGTTCATCTTTCAGTGTCATATCTTTTTGCCTTTTCATACTGTTCATGGGGTTCTCAGGCAAGAATGCTGAAGTGGTTTGCCATTCCCTTCTCCAGTGGACCATGTTTTGTCAGAACTCTCCACCATGACCCATCTGTCTTGGGTGGCCCTACATGGCATGGCTCATAGTTTCATTGAGTTAGACAAGGCTGTGGTCCATGTGATCAGTTTGATTAGTTTTCTCTGATTGTGGTTTTCAGTCTGTCTGCCCTCCGAGGGATAAGGATAAGAGGCTTATGGAAGCTTCCTTGATGGGAGAGACTGGCTGTGGGGAAAACTGGATCTTGTTCTGATGGGTGGGAGCCATGCTCAGTAAATCTTTAATACATGATCAGTAAATCTTTAAATCTGTGTGGATCACAACAAACTGGAAAGTTCTTCAAGAGATGGGAATACCAGACCACCTTAACTGCCTCCTGAGAAATTTGTATGCAGATGAAGAAGCAACAGTTAGAACCAGACATGAAACAGCGGACTGGTTCCAAATTGGGAAAGGAGTACACAAGGCTGTATATTGTCACCCTGCTTATTTAACTTATATGCACAGTACATCATGCAAAATGCCGGGCTGGATGAAGCACAAGCTGGAATCAAGATTACTGGACAGTGAAGAGATGGAGTCATAGTGAAAACAACGCCCAGTTGTGGATATGACTGGGAGAAATATCAGTAACCTCAGTTATGCAGATGATACCACCCTTATGGCAGAAAGTGAAGAGGAACTGAAGAGCCTCTTGATGAAAGTGAAAGAGGAGAGTGAAAAAGCTGGCTTAAAACTCAACATTCAAAAAACTGAGATCATGGCATCCAGTCCCATCACTTCATGGCAAATAGATGGGGAAACAGTGGAAACACTGACAGACTCTATTTTCTTGTGCTCCAAAATCACTGCAGTTGCTGACTGCAGCCATGAAATTAAAAGACGTTTGCTCTTTAGAAGAAAGGCTATGACTAACCTGGACAGCATATTAAAAAACAGAGATATTACTTTGCTGACAAAGTTCCAAATATTCAAAGCTGTGGTTTTTCCAGGAACCATGTATGGATGTGAGAGTTGGACTCTAAAGAAAGCTGAGCACAGAAGGATTGATGCTTTTGAACTGTGGTGTTGGAGGAGAATCTTGAGAGACCCTTGGACTGCAAGGAGATCCAACCAGTCCATCATAAAGAAAATCAGTCCTGAATATTCATTGGAAGGACTGATGCTGAAGCTGAAACTCCAATACTTTGGCCACCTGATGCAAAGAACTGACTCATTGGAAAAGAGCCTGATGCTGGGAAAGATTGAAGGTGGGAGGAGAAGGGAGCAACAGAGAATGAGATGGTTGGATCGCATCACAGACTTGATGGACGTGAGTTTGAATAAGCTCAGGGAGTTGGCGATGGACAGGGAGGCCTGGCATGCTGCAGTCCATGGGGTCGCAAATAATCAGACATGACTGAGCAACTGAACTGAACTGAAGAGATATCATTTAAAGACATTTCCATGTTCTTTATTTTTTTTTATTTTTTTCATGTTCTTTATTCTTTATCACTTGAGATGCTTCCAGTAATATTCAGAGATTAGCCACACCACTTTCAGTCCTCTATTTGAAAGTGACAGTCTTCAACTGTGCAGCAAGTCCTGGGTCTCAAAGCTCTTCATTTGTTCTTTGGTGATTGTGTGCAGATAACAGAGGGTCTAATTTTCATCCCATGGACTTGTAGGGGACACAATTACTGTTGAAACAAAGTGGGAACATTTCTGGGCCTTTCTGAACTTTCTCTGGATGGGAAAGGGGAGAGATGTGCCAATGGTGAAATTCAGTGACAGCATTCTCTCAGGACTCGCTGTTCAGGCCTCTGGGAAAGCTTCCCTACTTCTCTTGCCCAAAGTCCTGGAAGCAAAATGCTGGGAAGATTGTGTGTTGTGGTGGTGTTCACATTAGAAAGAACACAGCTTCAGGGCATGGAGAGAATGTGAACAGAGGAAACACTTAAGAGAAGAAAGACAAATGAACTGAGCAGATCCTTCCTAGCGGAAAGCATGGATGCAGTAGTACCATTTCCTTGTCTCACTTTGTGTTCCAGTGTGTGGGTTTGGAAGTACTCATGACTTAGTATTCTCAGTGGCTGCACATGGTGGCTGAGGAATATTTTGCAGTGGTAAACAATTTGTTTTATTCTTAAATTTTAGGCTTCTTTGTTTAGATACAACATGTATTAAGTTGATGCCACATTGACAACTAGATGGCTAGTGAAGGCGAACATTGGGAATTTTTTTTTTCTAAAGTATTTAATAATATTAATAAATGTTTTAAAAGTTAAATCTATTGACGTTAAATCATTTCTGTTAAAGTTAACCCATTAGTGTGGGCTTCCCTCGTAGCTCAGTTGGTAAAGAATCCACTGCAATGGAGGATGCCTTTTAAATTTAAGAAATAGTTTTGCATATTTTAAGATGAAAATAAACTATAAGATATATGAGGAATAATTTAATTTTTAAATGTTTACTTTAACTCACATTTTTATACAAATATATCCACATTTGAGGGGCTTCCCTGATAGCTCAGTTGGTAAAGAATCCACCTGCAATGCAGGCGACCCTGGTTCGATTCCTGGGTTGGGAAGATCCACTGGAGAAGGGATAGGCTACCCATTCCAGTATCCTAGGGCTCCTCTTGGGGCTCAGCTGGTAAAGAATCTGCCTGCAATGCAGGAGACCTGGCTTCACTCCCTGGGTTGGGAAGACCTCCCCAAGAGAAGGGAAAGGCTACCCACTTGAATATTCTGGCCTGGAGAATTCCATGGACTGTATAGTCCATGGGGTCACTAAGAGTCAGACATGACTGAGCGACTTTAACTCACTCACTCATCTACAATTGAATCTCTTTGAAAACAATTATATTTACTTTTTAATTCTTTAAATCACTGGGGATCAATCAGTACATCAAAATTGTGATAAAAATAGAAAAAAAGTGGAATTTTACTTTTTAAACAGTCACTTGAAAGTAAAGCTCAGGAAAGAAGAAAATGGTAGGGGGTAGGGGGTAGGAAGAGAAAATTTACAAAGAGACAAGACGGGTTGCTTAAAATTTTAAAAGCTAGAAATGAAAAGTTTCCTTTGAGCATGACCTATGTAAAAATCATGAATAAGATTATAACTTTTTATTTAATGACAATTTAATTATTGGTCAAAGCAAGGCAAATGAGAAACAAAATTATCCCCATCAAACCCACAGTTTGAATAGGTTGTATGAAATCCCTGAAACTTCATATTCTTAAATAAAGAAGGTTTTAATTACTGGTTAAAATGATGAGTATATATGTTAGCTTATAGTTGTACTCATGCCCTGGTTCCTCATGTGAAGAATGGATCTTTCTATCCCTTCCATTCTTTCTAAACTCATTCCTTTCAGGCTTTTGTCCCCACAGCTTCTCTGAAACTACACCAGACAAGGTTACTAACGTCTGGCACCTTTTCAATTCCATGGTCAGTTCTCAGTCCTCATCTTACTTGATTTCGTTGTTGTTGTTCATTTGCTCAGGTCATCTCAACTTTTTGCAACCCCATGGACTGCAGCACGCCAGGCTTCCCTGTCCTTTACTATCTCCCAGAGTTTGCTCAAACTCATGTCCATGGAGTTGGTGATGCCATCCAACCATCTCATCCTCTGTCGCCACCTTCTCTTCCTGCCTTCAGTCTTTCTGAGCATCAGGGTCTTTTCCAGTGAGTCAGCTCTTTGCATCCAGTGGTCAAAGTATTGTAGCTTCAGTTTCAGCATCAGTCCTTCCAGCTTACTTGATTTAACAGCATCTAATACAGCAGAGCAGTCACTCGTCTCCCCTTGATACATGTTTTTATTCTCTCCTAGGACAGCATACTTTCTTATTTTCATTTTATCTTATTGGTTACTCCTTCTCAGCCCCTTTTTCTCTCTGTCTTCTTAATGCTGAAGTGCCCAGTGCTCAATCTTAGGCCATCTCATCTGTGTCCGCTCTCATTCCTTAGGTGAGCTCATCTATTCTCATGCTTTGAAACATCATCTTTGCTGACAACTTTCAAATTTATATCTTCTCTCCAGCTTTTCCCCTGAACTTCATGTTCAAATATTCAACAGCTTAATTGACATCTCTCCTGAAGATATTTGATATATCATGCTTAAAATGTCTAAACTGAACTGCTCATGCTAACCCCCAAAGTTGTTCCCTTTGCAGTTCTGTATGTTAATGAATGATAACTCTATCCTTCTGGTTGCTCGGGCCAAGTGACTTGTAGTCAGCTTTTGACTTCACTCATTCTCTCATAGTCCTCACTTTATTCATCTCTTAGTAAATCCTGCTAGCTCTATTTTCAAAATATATCAAGAATCCCACCAAATCCTTTTATTACCATTGCTCTGCCTTGTTCTACCCCATCATCTTTCACTGCGTTAGTCTCCTAACCAGTCTCCTGTTTCTACCCTTTATTCTTTCGTGTGTGTGTGTGTGTGTGTGTGTGTGTGGCGGTGGGGTGGGGCGGGTGGTTGTTCAGTCATGTGTACTGTTTGTGACCCCACGGACTATAGCCACCAGGCTCCTCTGTCTATGTAATTTTCCAGGCAAGCATACTGGACCAGATAGCTATTTCCTTCTCCAGGGGTTCTTCCTGATCGAGGGATCAAACCTACGTCTCTGGCATCTCCTGTGTTGGCAGATGGATTCATTATCACTGTGCCACCTGGGAAGCCTCTTTCTTAGTCTTATTTTTAAGTGCTTTCTTTAGTACCAGACATCCACTTAATTTAAAGCACTTAATCCTGAGACTTGTATAACCAATTTGAACTTTTTGAAGGATATATGCAAGCTTCATGAACATGGCCTCCATTATTCATTCATTTGACAAATATTTTTTTCTTGAGTTTATATTAAGTGACAGGCCTTTTGTTTAGTCCTGGGAATATAAGCATAAATAAAACATAGCTGCAGTCTAGAGAAAATTACAGTTGAATAGAAAGGAAAAGACAGCAAACATCTCTCTTTACTATGAGAGATGGCATAGGGTGGGTAATTAGTTTGGATTTAGACATGTTAAATTAAGGGTGCTTTTGGGATATTCAAGTAGAGATAAGTGGGTCTGGAGTTTATGAGAGAGGTTTGTATTATTGTCACATAGGAAGTGAAAAAGGTCACTCAGGAAGAATGTGGAAAAAGGAGATTGAGTCTAATTTTGTAAAACATTTATAATGGGAGGGAAAGAATATAGGGAATGTTTCTTTGGACATTGGGTAGTATTGGGCATCTCAGGTCGCTGTGAAATTATTGCTTTGGTCACTGGAGTGTGAACAGAAATGATGTGTATCACTTCTGGGGAGGAGCTTTAAGAGGCAATACAGGAGTCAGCTGGTTCCTTTTTCCTTGTCCTGATGATTATAAAATGTGTTGAGCTGAAGCCTCTGTCACCCTGATCCCCTGAGTGATTATCAGTATCAAAGTTCCTTAAGTGTGGTCCCAGACTTGCAGCGTCATCGAGGGACACACTTTTGTCGGGGTGCACCAGTGTTTTGTTCGTTACAACTCATAACCTTTTGTATCCTAATGATTCAGAGAGGGCCGTAAGAAAGAGAGATTTTCAAGGAGATTCAAGAAGAAAAATATGGAAAAATTTTCAAGAAGATAAAGACATCAAATGCTTCATCACCAGACAGAGATTGAAAAGTGTTCATTTGATTTGGCATTTAGGAGGTCATTTGCAATTTTAGTAAGTTATGCAATGTGAAAGAAACAGTGTCTTTCAAATGACAACCAAAGGGAGAAAATCCAGATCTGAACTGCAGAAAGAGTGAGGCTCTTACTACCCCCATTTCCTTGCGTCTCATTTACTTTGCCAACATCAGTAATTGCTTATGAGTCTGCCAATTTCTCCTTACCATTTCCCTGATCGCTTTGAACTCACATACCACCCTCCTCCTTCCATCTTTCCCTTCTACCTGTCTCTGTTGGGGCCCTTTAGATTCTGTGATAACTTCCTTCATTCTTTCTTAGTAGAACTTCTTACAAGGAAAGCATTTAACTGGCAGTTTTTCACCTCTTCAGCCTATTGCAAATTGACTTTTGACCTCATTGATTTAGTGAAATGGCTCATGGCAAGGAAATTTTTCATAAAAACCACATATAATTAGTTTTTAAACTTCCTGCATAAATCTCTTTAATTTTATATTATGACACAGTACACAATTATTCGCTGAGTAGTTCATCTCCTCTTAGCCAAAGAGAAAATTGAAACTGTCAGTCAAACTGTATGGAATAAGAAATAACATTTTTATTAGCAGTAAACAGAAACTTGTACAATAAAAGTATTTTTGTGTCACTTGAAATATTACCTTTGGTTGCAAGTTTTGAAAGTATTCAAGGTATTTTCTGTTCTTATTTATTTTAGTTGGGATTTTGATTGCAGGCAGCTTGCTTTTTTTTTTTTCCTCCTGCCTTACAGTCACGATACTTGAGCACACATATAATGAAGCCTTGTTCAATTTGAGACTTCTCTATAGTAATGCAATAACATTACAAAGATTTTCTTCATTTAATCCTCAAACAACTTTTTTGAAGGGTTTTGATTTCCCCCCTATTTACAGATGAAGAAATGAAAACTCAGAGAGGAAGATAAATTACCATAGTTATATTGCCACAGCTTCTGAGTGTGTGTGCTCAAATCTGGGTCTTCTGATTCTGAGTTTAGAGCTGTTTTTACTATCCTCAGCTGCTTAGATGTAGTACGAGTACATAATTAACAACATAGATACAGTAACAATTCAAAGGAAATTAATTTTTTAAATGGACATTTTTATTCAAAGATGGCAAGACCATACATTTCTCCTAATTTATTTTGTCAAGATCTTATATGTTGAATGAGTTTAGATATTAGATGAGTTTAGGTTGGCAGTAAAGAACTGTTGTGCACTTTCATAGATATTCTTTTGTATCATTCTTCTCTGAACAGACATGATTACACTGTTTTTAACATAGAAACGGATGTTTTGATACTCTTTTTTGTTTGTTTTTGTTTGATACTCTTCAGCAATGAGAAGAGGTTAAAGAAGTTTGGGTAGAACTAGTAAGAAGAGTAATTGGATATGATTGTTATCTTAAATATAGCCACCAGACTGTTGATTTAAGTTTTGGTCTGTCCTAAATTATTCATGACAAAATTTTGTCAGCATATCTGGCTCTTTTATCTGTGTCTATGAATCTTCCCTGGTGGCTCAGAGGATAAAGCGTCTGCCTGCAATGCAGGAGACCCAGGTTCAATCCCTGGGTTGGGAAGATCCCCTGGAGAAGGAAATGGCAACCCACTCCAGTATTCCTGCCTGGAGAATCCCATGGACAGAGGAGCCTGGCGGACTACAGTCCATGGGGTCTCAAAGACTCGGACACGACTGAGTGACTTCACACACACACACACACACACACACACATGAATCTTCAAAACAATACTCTGTCTGTAAGGCTGATATGTATATGATTAACATCTAGGCTCTCAAGATAATTTTAAAAATTAAAGGAATAGATATGTGAACACTAGATTCAAAAACATTTCTTTACTTTTCCCATTTCAAATTTATATTAATAAAAGCCTCAAAGGCAACCTCCTTGAGAATATGCACACTCTTACTGGAAACACTCAAGACAATAAGATTAACATTTATTGCTGACTCAGCAAGAAAAGAAATTCAGAGAATTTGGTTCTAGAAGGGAGGTAGAACAAACAAACAGGATGAGCAATCATTTGCTGGAATAAATAGAATTGTTTAGTTTCAGGCATGTTTAAATTGAGAATGACAGAGGTTTTCTTCCAGGAGCTAAGAGCATGATCAAAAACCTGGAGCTAAAAGCATATTATGTGAAAAACAGTGAAGGCACCTGCCTCTCTACAGGAGGTCGACAGGTATGGTAAGGCCAGGTTGTAGGGGCTGCTGTAGGTGTTAGAATGCATGCTGAATGCAGCAAAGAACTTTCTGTTCAAAGACATTTCTTTCTCTATTTCATAGAGATGTAATTGACATACAGCACTAGTGATATTATAATATCATTGAAAAGCAGTTCAAAAGCATATGTATTGATTCATTGATATTTATATGTGCATTGTTGTATAAAACAAAATGTTTGCCACAATAAACTTAGGTAACATCCATCACCTCACAGTTACACAGTATTTTGCTTGTGATGAGAACTGTTAAGATCTATTCTCTTCAGTTCAGTTCAGTTGCTCAGTCGTGTCCGATCTTTGTGACCCCATGAATCGCAGAACACCAGGCCTCCCTATCCATCACCAGCTCCCAGAGTTCACTCAAGCTCATGTCCATCGAGTCGGTGATGTCATCCAGCCATCTCATCCTCTGTCATCCCCTTCTCCTCCTGCCCCCAATCCCTCCCAGCATCAGAGTCTTTTCCAAGGAGTCAACCCTTCACATGAGGTGGCCAAAGTACTGGAGTTTCAGCTTTAGCATCATTCCTTCCAAAGAAATCCCAGGGCTGATCTCCTTCAGAATGGACTGGTTGGATCTCCTTGCAGTCCAAGGGACTCTCAAGAGTCTTCTCCAACACCACAGTTCAAAAGCATCAATTCTTCGGTGCTCAGCCTTCTTCACAGTCCAACTCTCACATCCATACATGACCACTGGAAAAACCATAGCCTTGACTAGATGGACCTTTGTTGGCAAAGTAATGTCTCTGCTTTTCAGTATACTATCTAGGTTGGTCATAACTTTTCTTCCAAGGAGTAAGTGTCTTTTAATTTCATGGCTTCAGTCACCATCTGCAGTGATTTTGGAGCCCCCCAAAAATAGTCGGCTACTGTTTCCACTGTTTCCCCATCTATTTCCCATGAAGTGATGGGATCGGATGCCATGATCTCAGTTTCTGAATGTTGAGCTTTAAGCCAACCTTTTCACTCTCCACTTTCACTTTCATCAAGAGGCTCTTTAGTTCCTCTTCACTTTCTGCCATAATGGTGGTGTCATCTGCATATCTGAGGTTATTGATATTTCTCCCAGCAATCTTGATTTCAGCTTGTGCTTCTATTCTCTTAGCATCTGTCAAAAAAAGATTCAGTATCGTTAATTATAGTCATCATGTTGTATATTACATCTGTTGGGCCTGGTTTTGGAATTTGGAAGGAAGTAACCAGACTCAAGAAGCTTAGTTTTTACTGTTTTACAAAGTTTTGGTTTCATAGACTAGTGAAGTTCCTAAAAGAATTCATGAGGACTAGCATATAGTTGTCAAGTGTTTATTTACCTATGGAAGGATGTTTAAAAAAATCACCATGTTTTTATCTTCACTATTTCAGAAAAGAATTGAATTTTAACCTCAAATTATAGGTAGGAAGGGCAAGAGTGTCCTTCCAGAGTAAAGGACAGAACATTAAAAATGAATAATCTTGGTGTTATTAAAGACTTACTGCATTGTCCTTATTTTCTCATTTCCTCTTTCACCAGTGATTCTTTGTCATGTACTTGCATGACTCCTCAGATCGATGGCTGAGATTTACTGAGCTAGGAGAATATCATAATTATTCAGGCATAAGATGATAAGAACCAGGGAAAGGAGCAGAAAGAACAAGTGAAGGGAAGGAAGATGACAGTGAGAGAATGTCAGTACTGGTGACAGGCTGATGTAGGAGAGAAAGGGAGAGAGTGAAAGATGCCTGCCATACTGCACTGTGCCCTGATAATTTTTAATAGTCACATGGCGTGTAACATTGCCCTAATTCGTCTCGTAAGAGATCTTTTGGAATGGCATAGCAACCGATTGATGTCTTGCTGTTGTCTTCATCAAGACTAGAAATGCAATTTGCTTGACATATAAAGATCATGTTTTTATTGGTGATTGATGAGTTAAAATATTTCTCCATCTACAGGCAAACTGATCTTGAGTAAGATTTTAAAGGAGGAAAGAAAGTTTATTTTAAAGGAGGTTAGAAAACTACCTTGATGAACCACCATCAGATAGTCATATCAAGATTTCACAGGAGGAAACCAGAAGGGAAAGAGACACGTGTACCCCAATGTTCATCGCAGCACTGTTTATAATAGCCAAGACATGGAAGCAACCTAGATGTCCATCAGCAGATGAATGGATAAGAAAGCTATGGTACATATACACAATGGAGTATTACTCAGCCATTAAAAAGAATACATTTGAATCAGTTCTAATGAGGTGGATGAAACTGGAGCCTATTATACAGAGTGAAGTAAGCCAGAAGGAAAAACATAAATACAGTATACTAACGCATATATATGGAATTTAGAAAGATGGTAACAATAACCCGGTGTACGAGACAGCAAAAGAGACACTGATGTATAGAACAGTCTTATGGACTCTGTGGGAGGGGGAGAGGGTGGGAAGATTTGGGAGAATGGCAATGTAACATGTAAAATATCATGTAGGAAATGAGTTGCCAGTCCAGGTTCGATGCACGATGCTGGATGCTTGGGGCTGGTGCACTGGGACGGCCCAGAGGGATGGTATGGGGAGGGAGGAGGGAGGAGGGTTCGGGATGGGGAACACATGTATACCTGTGGTGGATTCATTTTGATATTTGGCAAAACTAATACAATTATGTAAAGTTTAAAAATAAAATAAAATTGGAAGAATTAAAAAAAAAAAAAAAAAAAGAAAAAAAAAAAAAAAAGATTTCACAGGTTTTTTTAAAAAACAATTACCAGGATTCTTAACGTTTAATACTGATGTTTTGTTCTTGAATCTTGAGACTGGCCATTTAGCAATTGCCAGGTTTTAGTGCTGTAGTTGAGGAGTTTCTGATTCTTCTTCTTTTTAATGGGATGATGCTGTGATATAAGAAGAAGTATAAGAGTAGTGATATTTATAGAAAAAGAGCAAAGATGCTTTGTGACTTCGGAAATTATTTTCAAGGTTACTCACAAGAGGATACCTTGTTTAGGAAAGAAGGTGTTTTTTTTTTTTCTTTAGAGGAGAAAATGTGTTCAGAAATAGTTAATGGCAACTGTGTTATTTACTGGATGTTGATCTACAGCATTAATTTAAGATGTACTTTATCTATGATTCTAGACTTCTTTTAAATGTCAAAATCTGGAAAGGCTACACTGGCTCACTCCACTGCTGGGTAATAGCTAGTATTGTCTTTGCTCTAGGGCATTTAAAATGAAATTTTGAGGTACATTGAAAAAAGTCACCAGTTCACTTACTATACAACATCTTGGAATGTGAATATCTGAAAGAAAAAAATTCAGTAAACAGAGTTACTTGCTGGAATTCACAACACAATAATGAGAAAAGTTTTGCAGCTTTGATCATAAAAGAAATGAGTTGTTTAATTTTACCCTTAAGTGCTGGTACACAGTTTCAGCACCCAGTAAATCTGCATGCATTTAAATAACTTAAAACAATTATTAAAAGAAAGTTGCTAGAAATAAATAGCATTTATATAAAAAGGAGACTAAGTTCAAACTGCTGCTGCTTTAAAATTTAAAAGAAGAAGAAATTCGAGTTCAGAACAGGATGTAGGATTTAGTAACAAAGTAATTTCAATCCCTTAGTTCCTTTGTGATAGCTATGTTCATCATTTAATCATTTTACAAAGAAAGGAATAGAAATGTTACTTGTGATTCTTATCAACACTTGTGACTGAAAACTTTATTATGTGTTGTAAATACTTATGGCCCCAAATAGCTATTTGATTTACAGTTTAAGTATTGAAATAGAATGAAATAGTTTCTACTGTGTTTGTAATCACTGCAAGAACAGTATGAATCATCTTTCAAATAAAAATACTTCCTTTCTTGACCTTTCCCAAAGATGTTTCAAAGTACAAGAATGCCACTTTTTTTGGTCTGATGTCCCCAGACCTTTATTCATCATCTTGAAGGTGATTATTTTCTTAGTTGATCCTAGCCTTGCCAAAGAGTTCTATCTAGAGATTTAAATATATTATTAACTTAGAAAATAAATTTCAAACTACTCATGCTGTTTTACCTAGAATTATTACATTATTAAGAGTAAATATCTTATTAAACTCAATAGGGAGCCAGAAAGTGAATAAACAAGATTTATTTCTAAAGGAGGTACCTGAGTGTATATAAAATAACTAACCAAAAAATTAAAGTTAATAAAATGGGGCAGCTAAACCATATAAGTCAACAAAATTTATATTGAAAAGACCTTGTAAATATTAACTTTAATTTTCCTAGATTGCAATATGGAATTGCTATTATTTGAAGTCAAAACAAAACATGTGAGATACCTGACATTTCAACAGAGTTTGTATGTGTCCTGAACCAGCTATACTTTTTGAGACACCATTCCAGGTGCTCGTATTTACTAGCCCTTTAATCCTCAGAGCACCACCTTGGTTTGGAAGCTCTAGCTATACCCATCTTCTAGATGAGCGAAGTAAAATGTAGAGCTCCAAATGGACAAATACTGCTTGGCAACTGTGTGGTGTTGGGTTTGAGTCATGTTACCTATTGCAAGTATCTCATGATTTCTTCTCATCCCCTGCCTGTACTCCTTCTGTCACCAAGTACTATAATTTCATTATTTCTTCATATCATTCTATCTTCTCCTTTTTTGGGGTTCTTGCTATGTACACCTGAATAACCATCATATTATGGTCTAATAGTTTAGTAAATCTCAGACATCATTCTGAGGACTTGAGAGGATTTGTGATAACATTTTAGTACCCATCCTCTTAGCCTATTAATCCAGTTCTGGGTTTCAAAAAATGGTTTGTCTGACTCTTTGTGACCCCATGGACTGTAGCCCACCAGGCTCCTCTGTCCATGGAATTCTCCAGGCAAGAATACTGGAGTGGGTTGCCATTTCCTTCTCCAGGGATCTTCCCAACCCAGAGATCAAACCTGGGTCTCCCGCACTGCAGGCAGATTCCTGACCATCTGAGTCACCAGAGAAGCCCTCTTAGACAGAAGCTATTATTTATATACGGTCGTAGGAGCCACTGTTTGTAGTCACTTTTAAAAATTATTAGAGTATAGTTGTTTTACAATGTTGCATTTGTTTCTGCTGTACAACAAAGGGAATTACCTATATGTATAATCTTCTTTTGTCACTTTAATTCACAGGCCTCAGATACTGAACCTAAGAGGGTAGAGGGAAATTTTTTGTTCTTCTCTTTAATAGTGTTAGACGAGCTCTAGCTGTATGAACAAGCAGAGTTATGGCTCTTGCTTCTTTGATAAAGAGATGAGGGCTTGCCAGCTCTGGCCTCTTGCTTGAAACCATTAGTTTGAGATGTCAGTTTACATTGCATTAAATTTCTGTGCTATGCTACATGGACTCTTTTGCCAGAACTTTCCAGCCTTTCACTGTTTGCTTCTCTCCTTTGCCTAACAGGAACATATGGTTACTTAAATCTAAATTAATCTAAATTGGCTAGTGGCTATCCTATTGGACAGTCCAGATATTGAACACATCCATCACTGCAGGAAGTTCTGTGGGCTAGCACTGCCTTAGTTTGTTGCTAAAGGACTTGAATTGTGAGTAGACATAACAATATCACCTCTCAGCCTTGTATTCCGTTGACTATATTGCTTTCTTGACATCTGAATGAAATTTACAGTCAAATAGGCTCAGCTAATGGAGCAATAATCCATATTTAATTGTCATATGCTTTTGAAAGATAGTAAAAATAGTGAAGTATTAACTACCTGTATAAAGCACTAAGGAACAGAAGCTACTTGGCTTAGCTATGAAGAAGGAGGAGATGATGTTAGTATAGTGTTCAGAGGAAAGGGAAATCAGCTGTAGTGATGTCATGCCAGGGTTGAGTTGGCTGACCCTGGCTGGCCAGGTGAGTGTGTTTTTCCTCCCATGCCATTCCTGACCTCCCCAGTGAAAAAGATTTCCAAGATGAAATAATAATAGTTGCTTAGTATATGAGATTGATCTGTGAATTGTGTGGTTGATAGTGCTAGCTGAAGTTATTAATAGATGAGGCTAAATGTAGCAAAATTTATATATCTTTTGTTTTGTAGAGCTTTCTTAGAGAAAAGTCATAGTTGAGGTTAGAGAGGTTAAGTCTGTGGTATTTATATTTCCTCTAGCAAACTCTCAAGGAAAGATAAACTCAGTTCAGTTCAGTTCAGTTCAGTCACTCAGTCATGTCTGACTCTTTGTGACCCCATGAATTGCAGCACGCCAGGCCTCCCTGTCCATCACCAACCCCCGGAGTTCACTCAAACTCATGTCCATCGAGTCAGTGATGCCATTCAGCTATCTTATCCTCTGTCGTCCCCTTCTCCTCCTGCCCCCAATCCTTCCCAGCATCAGGGTCTTTTTCCAATGAGTCAACTCTTCACATGAGGTGGCCAAAGTACTGGAGTTTCCCCTTCAGCATCTGGTAGTTAAATAATCCTAAGGGTTAGATTACATGAGCAGTCTAACCTGCTTTAAGTAAGCATTTAAGCAATTCTTGTTAAACAAATAATCTATTTTACACTTATAACTCTATTCAGATTTGCCCCCATAATGAATGTTCAGCCAATAACTTTTCACTCACCGTGATGACTCTTGAAAGTGATACCATTTTGATCAAATGATTCTTTTTTCCCACTAAAGTGACTTGTTCACCAAAAGTTACATTAAATAAATCTACTATGAAAAGTGACATTTCAACATTATAGTATCTTTGTGACCCTGTGGACGATACAGTCCATGGAATTCTCCAGGCCAGAAGACTGGAGTGGGTAGCTGTTCCCTTCTCCAGGGGATCTTCCCAACCCAGGGATCGAACCCAGGCCTCCACATTGCAGGTGGATTCTTTGCCAGCTGAACCCCAAGGCAAGCCCATTAAAACTATAAAGAGTGACATTTCAACATTATGGTATCAGGCAAAGATACATTCAGCAATTTACTTGACATAATTTCTGGGTAGAGGTTATCATACAAAGCGTATTTCAATTACCTGCCAATAATGGATGAGTCCAAAACATTTTGCTTTGTGTGTGTAGGGGAGGGGAAAATATCTTTCCCCTCTAACCTCCTAGGTTCTCTCTGGCCTAAGACAGATTAACCAAAGAAAAGCATACAAGTTTGTTTAATTTCCTTAAGAAGCCTCCCATGTCATGTAAAACTCATGTTTTATGTGATACGGGAAGCTTCATAAGGATATGAAAACCTAAGTGAAGTGAAGTCACTCAGTCGTGTCCGACTCTTTGTGACCCCATGGACTGTAGCCTAATAGGCTTCTTCGTCCATGGGATTTTCCAGGCAAGAATGCTGGAGTGGGTTGCCTTTTCCTTCTCCAGGAAATCTTCCTGACCCAGGGATTGAACCTGGGTCTCCCTCATTGTAGGCAGACACTTTACCATCTGAACCAAAGGATATACATGATATCAAAGGATATATATGAAGACCTAAAGATATGGTTAAATCTGAATATTTTTATACTAGATTTGAAGAAGGAAATGGCAACCCACTCCAGTATTCCTGCCAGGAGAATCTCATGGACAGAGGAGTCTGGTGGGCTATAGTCCATGGAGTCACAAGGAGTTGGACATGACTTAGTGACTACACACACATACTAGGTTAGATGAAGAGTGGGAAGTTATGAAAATTGTGTTAGGACAAAGGGTATGAGCTAAGGCTATAAACTGGGGGAAATTAGCAAGTCCTGTCCATTCACATTCCTCTCCAGGTCCTTCCAGCTTTAGGGATAATGGTGATTCTTTCCTCAGGGTTTGGGGGGACACCTCTCATATGATGGTTACAAGACCTGGCTCAGGAGAGAAAAGAAGATCTGAGAGTCCTTTCTGCACTTGCCATTTCTCAGATTCCTTTAGTTTAAAACAACCTGCCAAGGCACTGATTTTGGTGTAGTGTGTTCTGAATTCCATTGTGTGCATCTATAAGGAGGGAGATGAAGATGTAGTATCTTCTATGCATCTTTAGTCTGTTATGCCCTCCCAACCATAGCCTATACTTTGCCCCAAAGGTGTTTTTTTTTTTTTTTTCCTTTTGGCATATGGCTTTTGCAGTTTAAGTGCAAAAAATAACCGTCAGCCTCCAGATCTGAAAAATTGATGAAGAAAATATTTTAGAAATAAGAGAAAAGGACAAGTACAGTAGCACTGCATTTTATATACAAGTTGTATTTGTTTACCTTCAAGTTGCTGTTCATTACTAATATAAACTTGTTTTCATTCAACTGATATATTTTTCTAGCTGTGAAAATTAAGTATCTTGTGTTGAGATGAAACACATCACAACTTTCCTATTAAATTTAATGGGAACACATTTAAGAAAAGTTTAAAAGCTCGTAACGGCAGGGTTTTCAAGCACTAATGAACATCACTAAGCAGGGGATAGGTATACTTGAAAAGCAGCACTTTGCTTGGGATACGCAGTGACTGCTAAGCCCTGTAGAAGATCCTGCAGTTTGAGGCGCCACACTGTAAATGAGAAGTCTGGACAGTTTTGTTATCATTTCTGCCTAATATTTATCTAGGTTGGATTCTTTTGCCATAAAGCTGTCAAACTTTCCACTCTGCTTTTCTATCTGCCTCTTTGAATGGGCTCCACAAAAGCTAGCAGTATCACCAGCCTTTGCTAAATTAACATTATTCTCACTGCAATTCACTAGCATTTATGAAATAATTCAGATGGTTGAGATTCTATTTTCCCCCCACATTTAAAATTGTTTACCACAGATCTTTGCTTTATGTTATTTATTCATAAAAAGTTTTGCTTTAAGCTATTTTCTTTCTCAAGAAATCTTTAATAAAGCACCAAAATACTTTTGAAAAACCCTTAGCTATTCCTCATCTCATTGTTTTTTAACATCTTATTTCTTGGAATTACATAGGGCAATTTAGATAGTATAAAACTATATATAACTTTTTCCCAAGTTATATATAGTGGTAAAAAGTTATATGCAGTGTTTCCCAAGTTATATGCAGTGGTAAAAAGAATCCTGCCAATGCAGGAAACATAAGAGATGTGGGTTTGATCCTGGATTGGGAAAATCCCCTGGAGTAGGAAATGGCAACCCCCTCTAGTATTCTTATCTGGAAATTCCATGCATAAAAGGAGCCTGGCGGGCTACAGTCCACAGAGTTGCAAAGAGTGGGACAAGACTTAGCGACTGAACAACAAGAACAACATTGCTGTAACTATATATGTATATATATTTTCTTTCTAAATGGGCCATATTTTTAATACTGCGTTAAAAAATCCTGTTTAGTGCTTCTGATGTATGTGAATATGTCTCAGTAAATCTGGTTTCCTGAGCTAAGTTTTGAGGGCCAGATAACTTGATAAGCTTTCATTGTAGGTGGATATGAAATGTGCTGTGTTTCTTCATAAGTAACTCTTCCTGTGTGCAATGGAAAAATCTTCTATTAGTCAGGACTAGTGGTCATTTTATTGTGGTCATATATTTGTACCTCTAAATACTCTCAGGGAGAGGAAGACAAAGAGAATATCAAATTATCTCATTCAGTTACTTATTTGATGGAGGAAGAAAGTTAAATTTAATGACTGATAAGATATACATGGCTTCCTGGTCATAGATCGTTGAATAGCAATTTTTAGGTTTAAAATGTGAGACATTATTAATCTCATCATAAATGATTTTAATCAGTGATTGTATCATTGGAAAAAATAAACCTTTAATAAATATTAACATTGATTTGTACAAAAATATATTATTTGGGCTTCCCTGATAGCTCAGCTGGTAAAGAATCCGCCTGCAATGCAGGAGACCCCAGTTTGATTCCTGGGTTGGGAAGATCCCCTGGAGAAGGGATAGACTACCCACTGTAGTATTCTTGGGCTTCTCTGGTGGCTCAGACAGTAAAAGAATCCATCTGCAATGCGGGAGACCTGGGTTTGATCCCTGGATTGGGAAGATTCCCCGGAGAAGGGAACGGCAACCTACTCCAGTATTCTTGCATAGACAGAGGAGCCTGGTGGGCTGCAGTCCATGGGGTCACAGAGTCGGACACGACTGAGCGGCTAAGCACAGCACAGCACAGCACATGTATTATCTACTTTAATAAGCATTTTATTTATTGAATTTATGTATATAATGATGTGAAAGACATTGATATTAAAACTGAGTTGTGAATATCCTGTGTCATATCACCATAAATATAATTGTTTAGGTACCATACATGTGTCTTAAAGTAGTTTCAATAGATTTACTTTTGATATTAATTTTTATTTATTAGCCTTTTAAAGTATAATGACTTGGATTTTTAAGTATTTAGGCCATGCCTACATGAGCTAACTACTCAAGCAAGAATGAAAAATACTTTGGTTTATATCTGGATAACTTTAGACCAAACACATCCATTAGTAGGGAAAAGTTTTTTCAACCTAAACTTTCTTCTCTCCCCTGTTTTTAGGGCTTACATTGGCTGAATTGTCTGTTTAGTTTCTACATTCATTCATTTATTGTCATTATATTGTGCATTCAGAAAAATATTAACTGTCTGATTAATCCTGTGTAAAATCTCTAATATTTCTTAAATTTGTGAATTATAATTTTTCTGAATTAGCTCCTTTAAAAATTCAAGTTCATTCATTAACAATTCTTAATAAATCATTATAGTTAACTCCAGTGCAATTCTATGCTAAGGAAAATATTTTATTTGGATAAAATATTTACTCAAACTTATGTCATAAATTAAATATTTACAATGAAGTCTGTGTGTTCTTAGTCACTCTTAGTCACTCAGTCATGTCTGACTGTTTGCGACTCTGTGGACTATAGTCCACCAGGCTCCTCTGTCCATGAGAATTCTCCAGGCAAGAATACTGGAGTGGGTTGCCATGCCCTCCTCCAGGGGATCTTCCCAACCCAGGGATCAAACCCAGGTCTCCTGAGTTGCAGGTGGATTCTTTACCATTTAAGCCATTGGGGAACCCCAAGAATACTGAAGTGGGTAACCTATCCTTTCTCCAGGGGATCTTCCTGACCCAGGAATTGAACCAGGGTCTCCTGCATTGCAGGCAGATTCTTTACCAACTGAGCTACTAGGGAAGCCCATAATGAAGTATACAATATATTATTATCCAAACAAATAGAAAATTCACAGCTTATTGAATACTCAGTATAACCTGATATTTTAAAAATAGAATTATGTCATTTCCATTGCTGTTTCCTTAAAAATATTTGAATTACCATGATGCATCATAAGGAGGATATGAATATCTTCTTTAAGGGTTAAAAAAATCAGGAGTCTATTGCCTGTCATCTATAGAATAAAGTAAAAATGGGAGTGGGGATTTGACTTTGAGTTAAGATGGATTATGTGTTAGTCACTGTGCTTTAGAGAATGAACCTCAACAGCCCTTTGAGGTAATTATTATCTCCATTTTATACAGGAGAAAACAGAAGTTCAGTGTAGTTAACTAATTTGCTTAAAGTCACACGTTAGTAAATGGTGGAATCAGCATTTGAACATGGTATATCTCATACCAATTTTTTATACTGTAGGGGAGCAAAATCTGCCACCCTGAAGTATTTCTTTGGCACTGAGGACTAATTTAGGTTGATTATTTTTAAGACCACAAAGACTCAGGAAAAACATTTAACCTTCCCCCCAACTGCCTAAAAGAATGTAGATAGAGGACCTGTTTCAGGAAGGGCCTATCACCTTCAATTCAGTTCAATTTAGTCACTCAGTTGTGTCTGACTCTGCGACCCCATGAATCGCAGCACGCCAGGCCTCCCTGTCCATCACCAACTCCCAGAGTTCACTCAGACTCACGTCCATCGAGTCAGTGATGCCATCCAGCCATCTCATCCTCTGTCGTGCCCTTCTCCTCCTGCCCCCAATCCCTCCCAGCATCAGAGTCTTTTCCAAGGAGTCAACTCTTCGCATGAGGTGGCCAAAGTACTGGAGTTTCAGCTTTAGCATCATTCCTTCCAAAGAAATCCCAGGGCTGATCTCCTTCAGAATGGACTGGTTGGATCTCCTTGCAGTCCAAGGGACTCTCAAGAGTCTTCTCCAACACCACAGTTCAAAAGCATCAATTCTTCGGTGCTCAGCCTTCTTCACAGTCCAACTCTCACATCCATACATGACCACTGGAAAAACCATGGCCTTGACTAGACGGACCTTTGTTGGCAAAGTAATGTCTCTGCTTTTGAATATGCTATCTAGGTTGGTCATAACTTTACTTCCAAGGAGAAAGTGTCTTTTAATTTCATGGGTGCAATCACCATCTGCAGTGATTTTGGAGCCCCCAAAAATAAAGTCTGACACTGTTTCCACTGTTTCCCCATCTATTTCCCATGAAGTGATGGGACCAGATGCCATGATCTTTGTTTTCTGAATGTTGAGCTTTAAGCCAAATTTTTCACTCTCCTCTTTCACTTTCATCAAGAGGCTTTTTAGTTCTTCTTCACTTTCTGCCATAAGGGTGATGTCATCTGCATATCTGCCTATCACCTTAGATAAGTATAATATCAACTAGGTGTGGTAAGGGCTTTCCTGGTTGCTCAGCTGGTAAAGAATCCACCTGCCAATGCAGGAGATGCAAGAGAGAGACTCTGGTTCAATTCTTGCCTGGAAAATCCCATGGACAGAGGAGCCTGGTGGGCTATAGTCCTTGGGGTCACAAACAGCCAGACATTACCAAGTGCAGACGCATATATGAGGTAGGATAGACCAGGGGAACCTGCAGTCTATTTTTCAAAATTTCTCTCTGTGACAAATTTCTCTTCATAGTGTCTGCACACCCCAAAACATTTGTTTACCAAACATTTGCTTTTCCAAACATTTGTTTACCAAACATTTGTGAATTACCTTCTTCTCTTTTGAAGTATCAGACTAACTACCCTCAATATCATCTTTTGTCTTTAGTTGAAGATGGTATTTAAGGTAAGAGTTTTGGCCATTTTGGTGAGTTACTCAATTTTCCTGGGTCTCTTGTATATATTCATGATTTTAAACTTTTGTGCCCTGGCACCACAGTCCTTTATGTCTCAACACGGAGAAGAATTCAGCAAGAGCACAGTGGTAAACAAGAAGTGATTTATTAGATAGGGTGCGTGTGAGGCTTAGGAGTGGGTGAGAAACGCCAGCACCCAGAGAACTTAGTGGGCTACAGTTTTATAATCAGAGGAAGGGAGGGGGGCGGGGGAAGATCTTTATTTTTCTCAAGTAGCAGTCAAAATGTTTCTATCATCTGCTGCTCCTCCAGGTAGGGCAGGGAAGTTTACTTGGCTCTGTATGGTCAGGCTGGGACTGTCATACAGCACTTTGGAAAAATATTTTCAGGTTTCCGTACAATTGAGGGTCTTTCATTTTGAAAAGGCACCTTTCCATAAGCGATTGTTTTTTGTGTGCACAGAGCCTGTTTTGGGGGTTGTTAACTCATTAACTCATCGAGCAGGATGAGTTTTATTGTTTGGGGGCATGTCCAGTGCTCCTGTTGCATGGCTTTGTTGCTAAGCAAGCTTGCTTGGTTTTGTGTTAAGCAAAGCTGCTTTCTCGACTAATCTTTAACTTACAGGAGTTTCCCACATTTTTTCTTCTTACAATCCCCTAGTGGGATTAGCTATTTAATCACCTATTTGGACTCTTTTATTCTGTCTCTATCACTAGCAAAGGCTTTTTTCACCACACTTCAGTTAAGACATTGGGAGAATTAAACAGATCCTATGCAATGTAAAATCTGAAACAAGGTCTGGATGATTTAATGGAACTCATTTTGTTTATCTGTTGAATAATACAATACTACTACTACTAGAAATTAGGATTTACTGAGCTCTTTAGAATACTGAATATCTTCTGTCATTATTTCTCATTTAATCTGTACAACAATCTATGAATTTCCCTATGTTGGAAATGAAGAAATTTAGTTATTTAGACAGTAGGAAACTTCATACAACTGGAAGAGCTAAGTTTTGAATAAAAAACTATGGCTCTAAAGTTCTTGCAAGTAATCATGAAATCTCAGTCAGTTCAGTTCAGTCGCTTAGTTGTGTCTGACTCTTTGTGACCCCATGGACTGCAGCACGCCGGCCTTCCTTGTCCATCACCAACTCCCGGAGCTTGCTCAAACTCCCGTCCATTGAGTTGGTGATGCCATCCAACCATCTCATCCTGTGCCGTCCCCTTATCCTCCTTCTTTCAATCTTTCCCAGCATCGGGGTCTTTCCAATGAGTCAGTTCTTCACATCAGGTGGCCAAAGTTTTGGAGCTTCAGCTTCAGCATCAGTCCTTCCAATGAATATTTAGGACTGATTTCATTTAGGATGGACTGGTTGGATCTCCTTGCAGTCCAAGGGACTCTCAAGAGTCTCCTCCAACACCACAGTTCAAAAGCATCAATTCTTCAGCTCTCAACTGTCTTTATAGTCCAACTCTCACATCCGTACATGACTACTGGAAAAACCATAGCTTTGACTATTTGGACCTTTGTAGGCAAAGTAATGTCTCTGCTTTTTAATATGCTGTCTAGGTTGGTCTTAGCTTTTCTTCCAAGGAGCAAGCGTCTTTTAATTTCATGGCTGCATTCACCAACTGCAGTGATTTTGGAGCCCAAGAAAATAAAATTTCTCACTGTTTCCATTGTTTCCCCATCTATTTGCCATGACATGATGAGACCAGGTGCCATGATCTCAGTTTTTTGAATGTTGAGTTTTAAGCCAGCTTTTTCACTCTCCTCTTTCACTTTCATCAAGAGGCTCTTTAGTTCCTCTTTCTTGCATAAGGGTGGTATCATCTGTGTATCTGAGGTTATTGATATTTCTCCCAGCAATCTTGATTCCAGCTTGTGTTTCATCTAGGATTTGCAATGATGTACTCTGCATATAACTTAAATAAGCAGGGTGACAATATACAGCCTTGATGTACTCCTTTCCCGATTTGGAACCAGTCTGTTGTTCCATGTCCAGTTCTAACTGTTGCTTCTTGATCTGCATACAGATTTCTCACAAGGCAGGTAAGGTGGTCTGATATTCCCATCTCTTAAAGAATTTTCCACAGTTAGTTGTGATCTACACAAAGGCATTGGCGTAATCCATAAAGCAGAAATAGATGTTTTTCTGAAACAATACTCTATTTTTAACCATGAAACATCCTCTTTTTAGCAAGTGAGGATTTTAATAGTGTTATTGGATTGAAGAGTTGTAAAAGGACTAAGGAGATTAAAAATATTGCTGTACTTGCTCTTACAGTCTCATTAATCAACAATCTAAAATAACGATAAGGGAACTGAATCCTCAAATGTTTTTCATTCAAGCAAAGTCAGTGAGGGTACCTTTTCCAAAAACTACCTGAGAAAGTTAAAAGGAGATGGATGACTAACAAAGGACAACCTAAAACCAGATTTCATTTTGACAATCCTCTGAGTAATGCTTAATAGCTTTCTGTTGGTCGTACAGCTATGAACAAAATCCTTACCAGGACCTCCAAGTCTATGTATTTTCTAGCCTCTGATTTTTTCACCATCTTCTAGTTCTTAAACTCCTCACATGTTCTCTATCAGGAAATTTTGCACATTCTGTTCCCTCTGTCTGAATTCAACATGGTAGTTAGAAACTCACATTTCAGTCAATAATGTTCTGTATACCTGTCAGTTCTATGCAAGGCAATGAGAGAGATTTGGGGTACAACAACATAGATTTTGCCTTAGATTAATTAAAATCTTGTCAAAAGTATGTGTAAACATCTTAAAAATGAATTAAAGACAAAATAATAATTCTGGGAACTAATATTAATAGAAGGAATATCACAAGGTACTTTGTGGTTTGATGTTCAATATATAGTATTAATAGTACTAATAAATAGTATCAGTCAATCCTAAAGGAAATCAACCCTGAATATTTATTGGAAGGACTGATGCTGAACTGAAACTTCAATACTTTGGCCACCTGATACGAAGAGCTGACTCACTGGAAAGGACCCTGATGCTGGGAAAGATTGAAGGCAGGAGGAAAAGGGGACAACAGAGGATGAGATGGTTGGATGGCATCACCAACTCAATGGACATGAGTTTGAGCAAACTCTGAGAGATGGTGAAGGACAGGGAAACCTGGCATGCTGCAGTCCATGGGGTTGCAAAGAGTCGGATATGACTGAGCAACTGAGAAATAACAAATAATTATTCCCTGGTAGCTCAGATGGTAAAGAATCTGCCTGCAATGCAGAAGACCCTGGTACAACTATTAGGAATACCAGTTTGGTAGTGTCGAGTTTCTTGAACTCTCACAAAGTAAAAGGTCACAATAGCCTACTTCACAGTCGTACAAGTTTGAATAAGATCCAGTTGGTGACTGGCCCTAGTTCTTCTTCTGTGGGTGGAAGGAGTGTGAAACTAAGTAGGAAATGTGACTGGGAAATTGTGGTGGATGTTTCCAAGTCCCCAGTTTTCTCCCCATAATAGACTGATAGAACTGGCATGAACTTTACTAGAAGATTCTTTGAATCCCTGTCACTGTCTTGGAAGTTCTAGATAGTCAGAGCTATCCCTGTTCATAATTTAGCATGAGTTTATCCCTACCTGCAAGGTGGTGCCAAAGGATACTGAGATGAGAAGATTTCCATGTGTGCAATTAGGCTAATAGGACTCTTGGATGGCTAGCTCTACAGGTTTACACATTTCATTAACCATTACCGTAATGTAACCCATATTTTATGTTACTGATTTTTTGATACCAGTTATTGCATTATGTCAGTATGATTTTCATTTTTAGTTAAATTAAACTGATGTGTTTGTTACAAAGATCAAACGAGATAATCAGTGTAAAGCACTGTGATACAGCCTAACACAGAGAAAAAACAACTCAGAAATTGTTAGTTATTATATTACTAGTAATGTTTGAATATCTGGTTCAAAGAACATTTATAAGTGATGCTAGTTGAAATATTTAGCAACTGCCATGGCATGGACACTGGGCAGTCAGGACAAATATGGCCCAAAGCATTAACCCATTAATCTCTCATCATAGGAGGTTCTTGGGGTCCCATGAGAGGGGTTGAATGGTTGGAGGATTTAAGGGGGATGCCTGGAGATTCAAGTCAATGATTCAAATGGCATAAAATGATTTCAGTATTTTAAATAACTATATTTTACATTTGATATATATTACAAAGAATATGAAAATATGTCTTTTCTTTCTCACCTTAGTTTTGGTATGGCACATTTTTATTTCTACCTTGGCCAACTGTACCTGGCTAGTCATGTATCTCAAGTTTGAAGAATGTTCACATTCTTTTCTCTTTAATTTAAGAAATCATTTTGAAATACTTTAATACTTTTAAAAAGTTTCAAAAATAGAACACAAAATTCCCATATATCTTTTCAGGCACTCCAAATGTTAGCATTTTATATACTGCTGTATAATTATAAAACCTGACAATTAACATTGATATAATACTAATATCTAATCTAAGGGCCTCTGAAAAGTTTCATCAACTAGATAATAGTATTATCATGGTCTTGACAGTTTTTAAGCACTGGCGAGTTATTCTTTAGATTGTCACTCCAGTTGGGTTGTCCTGATCCTCCTCGTGATTTATATTCAGTGATGCCTTTTTGGCAAGAGTATCACAGAAACATTTTTGTGTTCTTAGTGCATCACATCCGGAGGCAAATGATGACAATTTGTCCCATTATGCCTGAACTCAAATTTTATCACCTAATTACGGTGGTGTCTGCCAGCTTTCTCCTCCACAAAGTAACTATTTTGTTTCCATTTTTGAAAAGATATTTTGAGACTAGGTAAACATCTTCTTTTTCACACATATTTTGCTCACAGTTTTAGTATCAGTTCATAATTCTTGACTGAAAAAAATTTACTGTGGTATTTTACAAATGGTGACTTTCCGTTTTCTTTGTACTTATAGTAACTGGAATTCTACTTTAAAGAAGGGCTTTCTCTTGTATTCTATTTATTCATTACTTATTTATATATGTCTGTCCTTGTGGATTCTTATTTTATTCTGTTGATTATAATCCATTTACTGCGCGAGCGCAGGAGGGCCTAGAGGAGCTATCCCACGTTGAAGGTCAGGAAGGGAGGCGGTGAGGAGATACCCCTCGTCCAAGGTAAGGAGCACAGGCTGCGCTTTGCTAGAGTAGCCATGAAGAGATACCCCACGCCCAAGGTAAGAGAAACACAAGTAAGACGGTAGGTGTTGCAAAAGGGCATCAGAGGGCAGACACACTGAACCCATACTCACAGAAAACTAGTCAATCTAATCACACGGACCACAGCCCTGTCTAACTCAATGAAACTAAGCCATGCCCGTGGGGCAACCCAAGATGGTCGGGTCATGGTGGAGAGATCTGACAGAATGTGGTCCACTGGAGAAGGGAATGGCAAACCACTTCAGTATTCTTGCCTTGAGAACCCCATGAACAGTACGAAAAGGAAAAATGATAGGATACTGAAGGAGGAACTCCCCAGGTCAGTAGGTGCCCAATATGCTACTGGAGATCAGTGGAGAAATAACTCCAGAAAGAAAGAAGGGATGGAGCCAAAGCAAAAACAATACCCAGCTGTGGATGCGACTGGTGATAGAAGCAAGGTCCGATGCTGTAAAGAGCAATATTGCATAGGAACCTGGAATGTCAGGTCCATGAATCAAGGCAAATTGGAAGTGGTCAAACAAGAGATGGCAAGAGTGAATGTTGACATTCTAGGAATCAGCGAACTAAAATGGACTGCAATGGGTGAATTTAACTCAGATGACCATTATATCTACTACTGTGGGCAGGAACCCCTCAGAGGAAATGGAGTAGCCATCCTGGTCAACAAAAGAGTCTGAAATGCAGTACTTGGATGCAATCTCAAAAATGACAGAATGATCTCTGTTTGTTTCTAAGGCAAACTATTCAATATCACAGTAATCCAAGTCTATGGCCCAACCAGTAACGCTGAAGAAGCTGAAGTTGAACGGTTCTATGAAGACCTACAAGACCTTTTAGAACTAACACCCCAAAAAGATGTCCTTTTCATTATAGGGGACTGGAATGCAAAAGTTGGAAGTCAAGAAACACCTGGAGTAACAGGCACATTTGGCCTTGGAATACGGAATGATGCACTGATCATAACAAACACCCTCTTCCAACAACACAAGAGAAGACTCTATACATGGACATCACCAGATGGTCAACACCAAAATCAGATTGATTGTATTCTTTGCAGCCAAAGATGGAGAAGCTCTATACAGTCAGCAAAAACAAGACCGGGAGCTGATGTGGCTCAGATCATGAACTCCTTATTGCCAAATTCAGACAAATTGAAGAAAGTAGGGAAAACCACTAGACCATTCAGGTATGACCTAAATCAAATCCCTTATGATTATACAGTAGAAGTGAGAAATAGATTTAAGGGCCTAGATCTGATAGAGTGCCTGATGAACTATGGATGGAGGTTCGTGACATTGTACAGGAGACAGGGATCAAGACCATCCCCATGGAAAAGAAATGCAAAAAGGCAAAATGGCTGTCTGGGGAGGCCTTACAAATAGCAGTGAAAAGAGAAGCGAAAAGCAAAGGAGAAAAGGAAAGACATAAGCATCTGAATGCAGAGTTCCAAAGAATAGCAAAAAGAGATAAGAAAGCTTTCTTCAGCGATCAATGCAAAGAAATAATGGAAAACAACAGAATGGGAAAGACTAGCGATCTCTTCAAGAAAATCAGAGATACCAAAGGAACATTTCATGCAAAGATGGGCTTGATAAAGGACAGAAATGGTATGGACCTAACAAATGCAGAAGATATTAAGAAGAGGTGGCAAGAATACACAGAAGAACTGTACAAAAAAGATCTTCACGATCCAGATAATCACGATGGTGTGGTCACTGACCTAGAGCCAGACATCCTGGAATGTGAAGTCAAATGGGCCTTAGAAAGCATCACTATGAACAAAGCTCGTGGAGGTGATGGAATTCCAGTTGAGCTATTGCAAATCCTGAAAGATGATGCTGTGAAAGTGCTGCACTCAATATGCCAACAAATTTGGAAAACAAAGCAGTGGCCATAGGACTGGAAAAGGTCAGTTTTCATTCCAATCCCAAAGAAAGGCAATGCCAAAGAATGCTCAAACTACCGCACCATTGCACTCATCTCACACGCTAGTAAAGTAATACTCAAAATTCTCCAAGCCAGGCTTCAGCAATATGTGAACCGTGAACTTCCTGATGTTCAAGCTGGTTTTAGAAAAGGCAGAGGAACCAGAGATCAAATTGCCAACATCTGCTGGATCATGGAAAAAGCAAGAGAGTTCCAGAAAAACATCTATTTCTGCTTTATTGACTATGCCAAAGCCTTTGACTGTGTGGATCACAATCAACTGTGGAAAATTCTGAAAGAGATGGGAATACCAGACCACCTGATCTGCCTTTTGAGAAACCTGTATGCAGGTCAGGAAGCAACAGTTAGAACTGGATATGGAACAACAGACTGGTTCCAAATAGGAAAAGGAGTACATCAAGGCTGTATATTGTCACCCTGCTTATTTAACTTATATGCAGAGTACATCATGAGAAACGCTGGACTGGAAGAAGCACCAGCTGGAATCAAGATTGCTGGGAGAAATATTAATAACCTCAGATATGCAGACGACACCACCCTTATGGTAGAAAGTGAAGAGGAACTCAAAAGCCTCTTGATGAAAGTGAAAGAGGAGAGTGAAAAAGTTGGCTTAAAGCTCAACATTCAGAAAACGAAGATCATGGCATCTGGTCCCATCACTTCATGGGAAATATATGGGAAACAGTGGAAACAGTGTCAGACTTTATTTTTTTGGCCTCCAAAATCATTGCAGATGGTGACTGCGGCCATGAAATTAAAAGATGCTTACTCCTTGGAAGGAAAGTTATGACCAACCTAGATAGCATATTCAAAAGCAGAGACATTACTTTGCCAACAAAGGTCCGTCTAGTCAAGGCTATGGCTTTTCCTGTGGTCATGTATGGATGTGAGAGTTGGACTGTGAAGAAGGCTGAGCGCCGAAGAATTGATGCTTTTGAACTGTGGTGTTGGAGAAGACTCCTGAGAGTCCCTTGGACTGCAAGGAGATCCAACCAGTCCATTTTGAAGGAGATCAGCCCTGGGATTTCTTTGGAAGGAATGATGCTAAAGCTGAAACTCCAGTACTTTGGCCACCTCATGTGAAGAGTTGACTCATTGGAAAAGACTCTGATGCTGGGAGGGATTGGGGGCAGGAGGAGAAGGGAACGACAGAGGATGAGATGGCTGGATGGCATCACTGACTTGATGGACGTGAGTCTGGGTGAACTCCGGGAGTTGGTGATGGACAGGGAGGCCTGGCGTGCTGCGATTCATGGGGTCGCAAAGAGTCGGACACGACTGAGCGACTGAACTGAACTGAACTGAACTGATCATTATTTAGGCTGTTAAATTTTGCCCATTACCCATAGGGATTGGTTCCTAGATCCTGACATGTTGTCCTTTCTGTTTTGCACGTGTGTGTGCATGTGTATAGTTCCTTTCTTTCTGGAACGTCAAGATTTTCTGGGCCAGTACTTTCACTAACCCAGCCCTAGAAACAATTGTTTCTCCAGAGTCCAGGTTCTTTTTTCTGAAGAATAGCATTTATTTGGGTTGGCCAAAAAGTCCACTCAGGTTTTTCATTTTCATCTTAGAGAAAAACCCAAATGAAAATTTTGGTCAGCCCGATAAAAACCAAGATCTGGTCACTAGGAGTGTGTATTGGTACTGGAATATCATTGCTTTTAGACCTTCTTAATGGACAGAGTTAGGAAAGTATTCATACACACCCAAGTTTGTTTATCTGTCTGTCTATCTCTGTTTATCTATCTGCCTGTCTATGATGGTTGTTCAGTTGCTAAGCTATATGCAACTGTTGGCAACCCCATGGACTGCAGCATGCCAGGCTTCTTGCTGGAGTTTGTGCAAACTCATGTCCATTGAGTCGATGATGCCATCCAACCATCTCACCCTCTGTTGCCCCCTTCTACCTTAAAAGTAGTAAATTTATATTGATACTTCCAGGTCCAGTATAATACCATTTGATCATTCTAGCCTTCCCTCTTTCCTTATTTGTAGCTCTATTCTCTATTCAGGAAGAAACATGGCCTTCATTATTCATAATATATTTATGATTTGCTTGATACTGGAATACTTAAAAGTAGTTTCTGAATTGCTAATCCATACCCCTGTGTAAACAAGGCAACTTATTTGAGAGTGATATTGGAATATTGTTTTCAGAGTTTATGGTCAAAATACTGTTTTTCCAAAGTTACATGTTAGTTTTTTCTGTTCTGCTTTCATATGGTTATGCTATTCATTGGTAATACAGTTAAGATTATCTGTTTCTGTCTGCATTCAATTTTAATTATTAGTACTTGTTGATTTTAATTATTTATTAATTTAGAAATGTAAACATTTGAAGTGATTCTAAAAAGTCAAACTATAAAATAGATAAACTCAGGGAAGTATCATTTTTCTTACACATTCTGTTTTTATTTTTAAATGCATTTTACCCCAATTTCACTTATTCCTTGTGTGCAGCCAACCTCGTTAGATTCTGGTTTAACGTCCTGTGTTTTATTTTGCACAGTTGGGTAGATATATATGTGTGTTTCTATTTCCTCGTCTTTCTTACAAGAAAGTAGCATACAATATAGTCTTCTGTACCGTGCCATTTTTCACTTAACAACATATCCGGGAAATCATTTGTATCAACACATAGAGACTCTTCCCAATTTTAATAGCTGAATAATACTCCTTTGTGTCAATGTTCCATAGTTTATTATAGTTATGTTCTATGTATGGACATATGGGATGTTTTCAATATTTTGCAACTGAAAATGGAACTGAGTAGAATAACTTTCTGTACTTGCATTTCTATTTCTCAGTCTTTTAAAAGAAAAAAGTATCTGGCCTCCAGTATTTACTTACATTTCTATAATGTTACAAAAATATGTACTCTATCTATAAGAGTAGGCAGACTCTTTCAGTTCTTGTAGCACTAATCCAGCTGCAAAATCATAACAAATTTATACATTAAATATCAATCAATCCATAAAAGCAAATAAAATTCAAAGTAGCAATACTATTTAATATGATATGATAGAGGGTGATGTTTATCTGAAATTGAATCATATTTTATAAGAAGAATTTTGGTAATGATGGCAATAGTGTCATATATAGTTGATGGCTCACTTCTATTTCTTTTCTGTGTACTGAGAAACTTCATTCATATAATAACTTTGTGATTCCATTTATCTTCACTTGACATCAATTTGATATCATGTTCACTTGTGTTCCTATAGTTTTGGTGTATAACAACTAAAGCTATAAATTTTCTGCCTTAGAATATGTATTTTCATATCAAAATCCTGTCATTTTATCAAATACTTTATCCTCTAATTGTATAAAATTCTTTCAATTGTGAATTATCATTACAAAAATAAAAATTTGACTTTGTAGCTAGTAAAATAATTTAGTTCAATGCAGAGTTAAAAGCAGGATGATTTCATTCTCACATAAAGACTTGCCAGCTTTATGGCAGCCAGACATCAACTCATTAAATGTTAAGTATTGCTATTTCTGCTTCTAGAATGTTGGTGAAAAATTTCCCACTACAAATGCCTAGAAATGCTTGAGAAAATAGAGCAAAATATTTTAAAAATATGCTTGGATGGACTTAAAAGAGTGTAAGGAGGAAATCCTCAGAAAGAAAGGTAGAGACGTGGACAGTGAGAGCCTGGAGGAGGTCTTGGTAGTCACTCCAGGTAGTGACTGGAGGCTTGGATGTGAGAACCTACACATGGATGTGAGGGTAGGCATCGGGCTCTGGAGCTAGAGAGTTGGAGGTAGGACCCATGCATAATACCCTGACTATTGACAAGTTATATTGCAAGAGAAAGGACTAAAAACATCCATCCATTAGGATGGAGGCTGAAGGAAATAAAATTGAAGATTTCCTCTTCTTTATTTGGTTGGGAGGGAAAGTTCCTAGGAGAAATTTAAACCTGGGACTAGCCTTCAAATGGATTTGGAATTTAAATTACAGTACCCTGATTGTTTAGAAAATTCTAAACTGAGAAATTAACATAAAAATGTATCCCCAGCACAAAAGCAGATATTTATATCAATGGAAAGACAGAAAGCTCAGAAATAAACCCATACGCTGATGGTCAGTTAATCTATGACAAAAGAGGCAAGAATGTACAATAGAGAAAAGAGAGTCTCTTCAATAAGTGGTGCTGGGGAAACTGGACAGCTACATGTAAAAGAAGGAAGTTAGAGCATTCTCTGACACACACAAATAAACTCAAAATGTATTAAATACCTAAATGTAAGGCTGGACACTATAAAACTCTTAGAGGGAAACAGGCAGAACACTCTCTGACATAAATCACAGAAATATCTTTTGGGATCCGTCTCCTAGAGTAATGGAAATACAAATAAAAATAAACAAATGGGACCTAATTAAACTCATAAGCTTTTGCACAGCAAAGGAAACCACAAAGATAACCTAGAGAATGGGGGAAAATATTTGCAAGTGATGCAACTGACAAGGGATTAATTTCCAAAAATATACAAAAAGTTCCTACAACTCAATATCAAAAAAAAAAAAAAACAAAAACAAAAAACAACCCAAACAAAGAATGGGCAGAAGATATAAATAGACATTTCTCTAAAGAAGACACACAGATGGCCAAAAGGTACATGAAAAAAATGCTCAACATTGCTAATTATTGGAGAAATACAAATCAAAATGACCATGAGGTATCACCTCACACCAGTCACAATGCCAATCATTAAAAAAATCTATAAATTATAAATGCTGGAGAGTGTGAAGAAAAGGGAACCCTCTTAACCCTATTGGTGGGGATGTAAACTGGTGCAGCCACTATAGAAAACAGTATGGAGTTTCCTTAAAAGGCTAGAAATAGAGTTAGTACATGATATTGCAATACCGTTCCTGGGCAAGTGTCTGAAGAAAATCGTAATTCTAAAAGATACTTGCATTGCAGTGTTCATTGTAAATAGCCAAGACATGGAAGCAACCTAAATGTCTGTTGACAGAGGAATTGATAAAGAAGATGTGGTACGTATATATGTTGGAATATTACTCAGCCATTAAAAAGAATGAAACAATGCTATTTGCAGCAATATGGATGGAAATTGTCATACTGAGTGAAATAAGTCAGATACAGACAAGTATCATATGATATCACTTGTAGATGGAATTAAAAAAAAGGATACAAATGAACTTATTTGCAAAATAGAAATTGACTCACAAAGAAAACAAACTATGGTTACCAAAGGGGAAAGTGGGGGAGGGATATATTAAGAGTTTGGGATTAACATAAATACTACTATAAAACAGGTATACAACAAGAACCTACTGTATGGCACAGGGAACTCTACTCAATGTTTTGTAATAATCTACAAGAGAAAAGAATCTGAAAAAGGATATGCACACACACACACACACACACACACATATATATATATAACTGAATCATTAAGCTGCATAAGCTGTAGCACAATAAAACTGAGAAAATAGAGAGAAGGCTTAAGTAATACTAGGACCAAAAGCAGAATATAACTATAGATTTATCACAGATTGAAAAAGCCCCCAGGGATGGGAACCAGAATAGAAAGAGACACATGTATGTACCCCAGTGTTCACTGCAGCACTGTTTACAAGAGCTGGGACATGGAAGCAGCCTGGATGTCCATCGGCAGATGAATGGATAAGGACGTTCTGGCACATATACACAATGCACAATTACTCAGCTATAAAAAATAATGCATTTGAGTGAGTTCTAATGTGGTGGATGAAATTGGAGCCTATTATACAGAGTGAAGTAAGCCAGAAAGAGAAACACCAATACAGTATATTAATGATTATATATGGAATTTAGAAAGACAGTAACAATGATGTCTACACGCAAGACAGCAACAGAGACAGATGTAAAGAACAGACTTTTGGACTCTGTGGGAGAAGGCGAGGGTGGGATGATTTGAGAGAATAGCACTGAAACGTGTATATTACCATATATAAAACAGATGACCAGTGCAAGTTTGATACATGAAGCAGGGTACTCAAAGACCGTGCTCTGGGACAACCCAGAGGGATGGGGTAGGGAGGGAAGGGGGAGGGAGGTTCAGGATAGGGGGACACATGTATACCCATGGCTGACTCATGTCTATGTATGGCCAAAACCACCACAATATTGTAATTAGCCTTCAGTTGAAATAAAGTTAAAAAAAAAAGAAACCCAAGGGAAACCATACGTAAATATATACTACTGAACTGGAAAAGGTAAACAAAAATGGACAATTTTGTAGGAAATTTGCTTATAAAAGTACAAAAAATTATAAACATACATATAAATTGTCAAACAAGAAATGGAGTCAGTAGTTAAAAATTTACAAAACACACACACTCAACAATGCACATTCATCTAAGTCCATATTGTTTAACGGGTAAATTTTAACCATCTTTCACAGAAAAAATAATCTCTAATTTTAGGAACTTTTCAAAACTTTTCTAAATTTAAGGCTTTTTAAGTCACTTTATGGGGAGAAGGCAATGGCACCCCACTCCAGTACTCTTGTCTGGAGAATCCTATGGGCAGAGGAGCCTGTTAGGCTGCAATCCATGGGGTTGCTAAGAGTCAGACACGACTGAGCGGCTTCACTTTCACTTTTCACTTTCATGCATTGGGGAAGGAAATGGCAACCCGCTCCAGTGTTCTTGCCTGGAGAATCCCAGGGACGGAGGAGCCTGGTGGGCTGCCGTCTATGGGGTCGAACGGAGTCGGACACGACTGAAGCGACTTAGCAGCAGCAGCAGCAGCAAGTCACTTTATGATGCTAATATACCTTGACTAAAAATGCTGAAAAAAATTAAAAAGAAATATTATAGGACCATTTCCTTTATGAACACAAAGCTAATTTCTAAATGCAATATTGGCAAAAATAATTTAACAATGAATAAATAAGTCATAGACATCTTTCCCTAATGATAATCATAATAGCTAATATTTATTGGATACTTTTGGTGAATATTTATTACAATGCTCTGAAGGAAACTGTTTCAGAAGAGTTACATAACACGTCCAAAGTTATAACTAGTATTAGAGCAACATCACTATAAACTCAATGACTCTACACTTTCCATTTCATATTATAAATTTATACTATTGCATACATCTATATAATCTCTATAGTATTTCAAAGAGTTGGCTCACTTAAATATTTCTAGTGGTTGGATAATAGGTTACTGCCCAGCTTTTCTATCCTATGTTGAGAGCTCACTCCCTCTCTCTCTACCACATGAGGGCACTATACGAAAAGACCGTCTTCTGTAAACCAGGAAGCGTGCCTTCACTCGACACCAGTTCTGTTGGCACCTTGATCTTGGACTTCAGAACCCAGGGCCTCCAGAGAAGTGAATGCTTGTTTAAATCACCTAATTTATGGTAGTTTGTTTAGCAGCCCGAAGTGAATAAGACAGCCATTAACTGTCTGATTACTCTCAAAAAAGACTGCAGTGACTTACAGTGATCCTTTTTTAAATGAGCAAAATTTAAGAGCTGTACAAAAATGTACAGATATTAAGATCTGCAGATGTCCAAATATAATTGGCTACGTGGCTCTGAGAAATCTTAGATTGGTAAATGTATTTGTATATATAGGCTCTGATGAGACTTTTTCTTAAAGAATGATAAGAACAGAATCAGTTTTGTAACTCCTTTCCATAATTTTCTTATATTTTTCCTACTGAGCAAAGATTTCAGAAATAATGAAAATAGGCTATTATAAATGTAAATTATTTTTACGTGGCATACCATGGATATACGAGAGCTTTGTATCTGTTATTGCACTTTCAGTAATCACATATTTTCTGTTTAATTGCCTTTGCTATTATTATTTGTCCTAGAAGAGACATTTTCAAATGAATTGCTTAATGATATAATTAATAAATACTAAAAATTAATAAAACTTTCAAATATGAAAAAGTAGGAAAAATAGTTCAATAAAATCCTATACCCATTACTTAGATTACCAGAATTTTGCCATATTTACTTTATTTTCCTCTCTTTTCTGTCTTTCTTTTTTGATTTAGTTTAAGGCAGATTCCAAACATAATATCAATTGAGACATATAAACTTTTGTATTCACTTGTTAAATAAAAGAGATATTTTCTTATAGTTTCATTTTCAAAATTAACAATAATTTAAAAAATTAATTTCACCCAATGTGCAGTTCATAATTACATTTCTCTAACTTTTAAAGGTCTCTTTACACATTTTAAAATTTGATGGTTGTTTACCTTCAGTCTTTTTTCATATAAAGCAATCTCCTCATTAGCTTTTTCTCCCATGCCATTGACTCTTAAGAGCCCGACTGATCACCTAGATTCTGAATTTGTCTCTCTTCACTTGTTTTTAACGTTACAATTGTTGCTCCTTTCTTACCTGTATTCACTGTGAGTGAAAGTTCTAGTGTTTAAGTAAATTCACATTCAGCTGCTTTTGGGCAGGCTACTTCTAGATGCTCTGTGTGATTGTATCACCACATCTGGAGGCATGCTGTCAGGTGGCCCCATACGTGCTGTAAGATGAGGTTTGTTAGAAGTGTCTGCTAGTGACAGCCTGATGCCGCCCACTGAAAAGCTCACCATCAGCGTGTTACTTAAAGGTGTCATTCATTGATGAAAATTACCTAAATCAGTGACTTCATTTGGGTTATGAAATGGTGATATTCTAATGTTATCATTTCTTTGACATGTATTAGCTGGAATTCTTCTATAAAGACAAAATTTCTCTTCTGACTGAGTAGAACCATTCATGAATACTTCAAGTAAAGAAGAAAACATAATTTAATACTTTTTATTTATATGGATGTTTATTTCAATGTCTATATTTATATTCAGATTCAATATTTAGACTCATGATGGAGTCTTGGAGACTTACTTTATCATGTATTCAATTACACATTAACATTAGAATTGGAAATATGTATTAAAATGCTACCCAATCTTGCCACATGGTGTTTTCCTCTAATGCTGTTTTTAGAATTGTTCTAACTTTTTGCAAATCCATTGTTTTTCCCCTCTAAGATGCAAGGTAAAAAGCAATTATCCTTAGCTTATTGCCATACGCTTATACAAAGGGTTAGGAAAATCAGATACATGGGTTAGCTGAGCATCCGTCATTCTTCTGATTTGCTTACCAGCTGTCTCCTCGGGAGGCAACTGTCCAGCATCTTTAAAGCACTGCTGCTCCTAAAGTACCTCTGTTAACAGATGGTGACTTGAGGGATCTCATAGTTCATCATTAAATGTGGATGTCAAAAACTTCTGAACATGTTGGGAGGAAATTGTTTAATTTTTTCTATTCTTAGGTGCTATCTCAGTTTTAAAAAAATAAAGTGTTGTCGGATAGTATTAAGGACATCTGAGGGAAAGAAGTGTGAAAAATATGTCAGACCCCTGTTAAGGGACCTGATTTTATGATTCCAGCAAGTGCTATTATTCATCCCTTCCATGTCTGCTGTCAAATTTTGAAGAACCTTCCCCATTCCTTGGTGTCACCAATATCCTTAAAAACAGGGGAATGGCAGAAAATGCAAAACCTGAAATTATACTTAGGGAAACAGACTAATCCAAATTGAGGAAATTCTACAAAGTAATTGGCCTATAATTTTTAAAACTGTTAAATTCATGAAGATTGAGGAAAGTCAAAAGAACTGTTCCGAAGTAAGGGATGCCGAAGAGAAATGACAGCTAAGTGCAATGATTCAGGATTGAATCCTTTTACATAACTGGACAGCTGATAAAATTCCAGTGAGGTCTCTTGATTAGGGATATAAGAAAATTCTTTGTACTATTCTTGCACCTTATCAGTAAGTTTGAAAATATTACAAATAACAAGTAAAAACTTGAATAAAATAATAAAAATAGATTTAAAGAAAAAAAAACAGGTGAATGTATGTGTTTGAAATCATTCCAAGACTGCCTTGGATAAATGATATTTGAGATAGGATAATATTTTACATGGGTGTCCTTGGGGGCTCAGATGATAAAAAATCTGCCTAAAAAATGCAAGAGACTTGGGTTTGATCCCTGGGTTGGGAAGATCCCCTGGAGAAGAGAATGGCCACCCCTGCCAATATTCTTGCCTAGAGAATTCCATTGACAGAGGACCCTGGCAGGCTACAGTCCATGAGACTGCAGAGTTAGACATGACTGAGTGACTAACACACACACACACACACACACACACACACACACAAACACAATGTCTTACAAAAACTTTTAAATGCTGGGCAGCTAATTGCCAAAAGTCAAGTGAATGACTTTTTAAGAAGTTAAATGCTACCAGATAAATAAAAGGCTTTAAAATGAAAGTTCATGGCTATTAACAGAATTTCTTACTTTTGAGGCAATGTCTGTTCTTCCTAATTCAGGCTCAGCAATACCAACCATTTGTGGATTTTTGAGTATGTCAGGCATTTTCTTGTCTCATGGCCTTTATTTCCTGAACTTGCAATGATTCTTTTTCCAAAACATAATTTTGTTCCAAATTTTACTTTGGTTAAGTGTTACCTCTTTAGAGAAACTTTCCCTGCATCCTGTCATGGTCTATACCATTACCCTGCTTTACTATTCTTCCCAGCACTTGAAATTCTTGTTTATCAAATGCCTTTTCCATGAGAACGTGAGTTCCACAAAAATGTGCTGTATTCCAAGACCTGGAACCTAGCCAGGCTGAACTGTGTTTTGGTTCTGAGTTATAGAAAATGCAGTCAAGAGAGCCTCAAATATAAGGGTATATACTGATATGTTAAAAGAAGCCTCAGTGTGACTGTCATGGGGGAGTGGCCTCTCATATCTATGCTGCCATCTTTGGCGTGTTATTCTTTTGCCCTTATATTTTTTCATTCTTGGACATAAGATGGAAGACTCAGTTCCATGCATTATGTTTTGAGTCTAGGCTGAATGAAGAGGAAAAGGGTGACACTAGCAACATTTGTCACTTTCTTGAGGCAGCAGAGTTGTTCATAAACTCCCCAGGTGACTTTTGCTTATATCTCATTGAATAGAACCATGTCAGATGGCCACTCTTAGCTGAAAGGGAGTCTGAAAAGTGAATACTCAAAATATCCAAATGCTATAGCAGAGGTAAGCAACATGGAAGGGTCTTGGGAGTGGCCATGGGGATAGCTAACTAATAGTCTCTACCACAACAGCCGAAAAAAGTTCACTGAGTCCATGTCGTGTTGTGTGTGCGTGCTGAGTCATGTCCAACCCTTTGCGACCTGATGGACTGCAGCCCACCAGGCTCCTCTGTCCATGGAATTCTCCAGGCAAGAATGCTAGAGTGGGTGGCCATTTCCTGCTCCGGGGGCACTTCCCAAACCACGGAGCGAACGCTCTTATGTCTCTTGCATTGGCAAGTGGGTTCTTTACCACTAGTGCCACCTGGGAAACCCCATTTATGAGTATAAAGCTTCAACTAGAAAATACATGTAAAATGTAAAATGATGTCGTGTAGGACCTAGCACTTTACTGGAAAAAAAATTCCAAAATGTACAAATAAAAATAAGTAAAAAAACCAACCCGACAGTTATTCAGATTTACTTTTTGTGGTTTTAACTATTCTTCAGAAAATAATATTCCGTTTGGTGTGATACGTAGGCCTTTTTAACCTCTCAACAAAAAGCTGGTCATATTTTTGTGTTCCTTGTATACTTATTTTCAAAACGGGAAAAAAATACTTGAGTAGATTATTGGTAAGTCTCAAGACAATTCTGCTTAAAAGAACAAATGGGTTGAATGGTTTAAATTATGAAATTTTATGAGACTAATACAAAATTGTAGCCTGTCATTAGTTTTTTGTGGTTCGTTAGTTACAATGCTTAGAAGCCGAATGCCACCTGGGTAAGGACATATTAGATTATTTTCTGCAGTCATGTCTATCTTGATATAGTGCTGACTCTGTTATTCTTGCATCTAATGTATTCAAGTTGGCATGGAAGTGAAAGATGTAATTCTCATTACATGTGCTAAGCCAGGCGGCGAGGGAAACAAGCCTGACCAAGTGCTTGGATTTCACCCAATGGTGCAGCAAACTAATGTTGTTTCTGAAAATGAAAACTGTGTCTGTATTTGTCAGCTGGAAATGTCCAGGGCTTTAGAGAAAGTATGCAATAAATGGAAGACACTGTTCACTAAGTTAACCCCTGTGAATTCAAAGGCACTGAGATGAAGTTCTCTATGAATAATAAAGGTGCTTGTTGTTAATAACATAGAACACTTTGGTGATTTTATGCTGAAGGACATATCGTTTGACATTTTTATTTTAACTTGATGCCTTCCTTGGCAGCAGCAGCTAATAAAATTAGATTTTTTTTTTTAAGTTTCTCAAAGTGTTCAAATAGCTCTTGTAGGTCAATTGTATGGCCTATAGTTTTAAAAAATCCGTGTCTCCAAGAGTTTCAGTTATATTTCCTTATAAACTTGGAACTTTGTGATTTAAAAAATTTCCCACTGTGTGTGTGATTAGGATTACTCTTCTTGTTAGTGCTGATTTGATTTTGAATTACCTCAGAATTACATATTTCTATTTTCTCATGTGCTTAAAAGGTTTTCCATCTTGTTTTTCACTATTTTGTTCCCATTCACTGAAGTTATAAAGTACCTGCTTGTTTATTAGAATATGTGATTTTTTTTTTCACTCAGTTGTGTCTTGTTCTTTGTGACCCCATGGACTCTAGCCTGCCAGGCTCCTCTGTCCATGGAATTCTCCAGCAAGAGTACTGGAGTGGGTAACCATTCCATTCTTCAGGGGATCTTCCTGACCCAAGGATTGAACTTGGGTCTGTGGTAGTTTAGATGCCTATTATTCAGTTCAGTTCAGTTCAGCCGCCAGGTTGTGTCCGACTCTTTGCGACCCCACGGACTGCAGCATGCCAGGCCTCCCTGTCCATCACCAACTCCCAGAGTTTACCCAGACTCATGTCCGTTGAGTCGATGATGCTATCCAACCATCTCATCCTCTGTTGTCCCCATCTCCTCCTGCCCTCAATCTTTCCCAGCATCAGGGTCTTTTCAAATGATTCAGTTCTTCGCATCAGGTAGCCAAAGTATTGGAGTTTCAGCTTCAACATTAGTCCTTCCAATGAACACCCAGGACTAACCTCCTTTAGGATGGACTGGTTGGATCTCCTTGCAATCCAAGGGACTCTCAAGAGTCTTCTCCAACATCACACGTCAAAAGCATCAATTCTTTGGTGCTCAGCTTTGTTTATAGTCCAACTCTCACATCTATACATGACCACTGGAAAAACCATAGCCTTGACTAGATGGACCTTTGTAGGCAAAGTAATGTCTCTTTTTTAATATGCTGTCTAGGTTGGTCATGACTAACAATTACTTATTAGAAAAGTAGTAGGTTTTACTGACAGTCTCACAATAAAGTTGACCTCCATCAAAGATTTCTTATATTTACTTAAAATTTGGAATACTGTTGCAAGTGAATGTTGTGTGAGAATAATTAACAGTGTAAAGTATTCAATCCTGTCGATAGTATTAATATTTTAGCTATTTCTTCAGGGCATTTTCATCTCACATTCAATTAATAATCTTTTCTTTTAATGTACCTGAAACTCTCTTTTCTAAATATTATGTAATTTCATGCCTTGTTATGAACATATTGAATATTTCTATGTAAAAAATGGGAAACACAAATATTCTTTAACATAGTTAAACAGTCCTCAGTTTTAACTTTCATGGAATATTGTAGAGTGTTCATGGAATTATCATGACTGGCTTCCCATCTACTCTGGAAGCTTCAGAGTAAGTGTATGAAGTAAATGGTTAAAGTGATCCATTACAGTGCTTTGGAGTTTATTGAAAATCAGGATGAACATAGAGTGTGTCTGACTTTCAGTTGGGGCCTTTGTTCTGGGGGTTGAAAGGGTTAATATGAATGTTTTTGTAGTAGTGTCTTTACACAGTATTCAGCAGTCTTTTGCCAATGGGTCTAAAAATCTCTCTTACATGAGTTTGACAGTGCTTCAGTTCAATTCAGTTCAGTCGCTCAGTCATGTCTGACTCTTTGCGACCCCATGGACTGCAGCACGCCAGGCCTCCCTGTCCATCATCAACTCCCGGAGTTTACTCACACTCATGTCTATCGAGTCGGTGATGCCATCCAGCCATCTCATCCTCTGTTGTTCCCTTCTCCTCCTGCCCTCAATCCCTTCCAGGATCAGAGTCTTTTCCAATGAGTCAACTCTTCGCATGAGGTGGCCAAAGAATCGGAGTTTCAGCCTCAGCATCAGTCCTTCTAACGAACACCCAGGACTGATCTCCTTTAGGATGGACTGGTTGGATCTCCTTGCAATCCAAGGGACTCTCAAGAGTCTTCTCCAACATCACAGTTCAAAAGCATCAATTCTTCTGTGCTCAGCCTTCTTCACAGTCCAACTCTCACATCCATACATGACTACTGGAAAAACCATAGCCTTGACTAGACAGACCTTTGTTGGCAAAGTAATGTCTCTGCTTTTGAATATACTATCTAGGTTGGTCATAACTTTCTGCCCAAGGAGCAAGCGTCTTTTAATTTCATGGCTGCAATCACCATCTGCAGTGATTTTGGAGCCCCAAAATTAAAGTCTGGCATTGTTTTCACTGTTTCCCCATCTATTTGCCATGAAGTGATGGGATCAGATGTCATGATCTTAGTTTTCTGAATGTTGAGCTTTAAGCCAAAATTTTCACTCTCCTCTTTCACTTTCATCAAGAGGCTTTTTAGTTCCTCTTCACTTTCTGCCATAAGGGTGGTGTCATCTGCATATCTGAGGTTATTGATATTTCTCCCAGCAATCTTGATTCCAGCTTGTGCTTCCTCCATCCCAGCGTTTCTCATGATGTACTCTGCTATGAGTACCCAGTTTGGGCATATACTTAGTCATCTATATTCAATCACCAAACACTTACTGAGCACCTATACTCATCTCTGCTAAACCTGCCTGTCTTCTTTCTCCTGTCTAGGTTTTATTTTAGTGAATTTGTGAAGTGTTCATTTGGGAACTTGTGGTGAATTGTGTCCGAGTGGGATACTCGAGTCTCCCTTCTGCTCCTAACTCTGGGTGGTATGAAGGTCACAGGAAGAAACTGGTAAAAGTTATTGTATATGGAATGAATATGGGTTTTGAGATCAAATCCTTTTTGGAGGTTTGAAGATTTTGGAGCTGCATTTCCAATTCTCATGTAAGATTTTGAAAAATATGCAGGAGCATAGAATCTAGTGCCTTTTTAAATACTCAAGAGAAAAATAAGGCTGAAAAGAGCCAGAATGCTAGTACCCTTCACATTTTCTCTTGTTTACAGGCTGGGTCTAGGAGCTGTTCCTACAAAGCTCTTTCCCGCTGCGTCTCACCTTCCGTATCTCATTCCCGTAAGGAACCTCTTCAGGCTCTGCCACGGGGACCCAGTCATCCACTTGGCCTCTCCTTTGCAGACCCTTTGCTTCAGGTGCACTTCTTTCCCTTTCTGCAATCTAGACTTGTCCCTTATCTCCTGAGCTCACATGAACTCAGATTTCTACTTTCCTGGCAACCCTGGTCTGGAACAAAGACCTGAGCATCCTCCTTGTCCTTATGGGCCCATATCAGCCACAAAATAAGCCTCCATAGATGGACATAAATTTGAAAATGTATTTATTATATAATTTTCATGACTAAGAAAACATAGATTTGTTTAAGTATTCCTTCAACAATCGACATTAATGCTCTGATGAAGAATTTTGGCCTCACCAGCTTTTTTTTTTTGCACTCATTATCTTACAATTTTGAAGAGCTTAAAGAGAAAGTTAATCTCCGTAAAATGTCTTCTCAGAGATTTTAATGTCTCTACATCAATTCCAAAGAAAGAATCTTTTAGAAAATAACCTACCTGTACTTTGTCTGTGTGTGCCAAAGTCCATTAAAATGATATCAGGAACATGTGTGAAGAGCCAAGTTTCCAAGGGCTTGTTGTTGTGCAGTGTGAGCCAAAACACAGCTTTCTGAAATGAAACAGATTTATTTAATAATAGGATGAACAGAACAATAGGAGTCACAGCAAGAGACAAGTGGGAAACAGGTGGCACCAAATGGTGTAATCAGTATGCCAAATGAAGGTCGATGATATTACTAAATCACAGCTATCAATCAATGTGGGAGCCCCTATAGCATATCATACTCCTGAAGAGGAAACAACCCTGTTCACATCCTTCTGTAGGAGGTGTTGCTTACTTGCTGCACACACTATGGCCACAAAATATTCACCTTATGGGAATTTTCTTTCCCAAAGAGTTTCCCATTTGAGTTTACAGGAACTCAAAGCCAGTGCTCTATTTTAACCTAGAGGGATGAGATGGGCAGGGAGATGGGAGAGAGGTTTAAGAGGGAGGGGACATATGTATATCTATGGCTGATTCATGTTGATGTATGGCAGAAACTATCACAATATTGTAAAGTAATTATCTTCCAATTAAAAAAAATGAAAGTTCGGTTCAGTTCAATTCAGTCGCTCAGTTGTGTCTGACTCTTTGCGACCCCTTGAGTCGCAGCACGCCAGGCCTCTCTGTCCATCACCAACTCCTGGAATTCACTCAAACTCACATTCATCTAGTCGGTGATGCCATCCAGCCATCTCATCCTCTGTCTTCCCCTTCTCCTCCTACCCCCAAATCCCTCCCAGCATCAGAGTCTTTTCCAATGACTCAACTCTTCGCATGAGGTGGCCAAAGTACTGGAGTTTCAGCTTTAGCATCATTCCTTCCAAAGAAATCCCAGGATGATCTCCTTCAGAATGGACTGGTTGGATATCCTTGCAGTCCAAGGGACTCTCAAGAGTCTTCTCCAACACCACAGTTCAAAAGCATCAATTCTTCAGTGCTCAGCCTTCTTCACAGTCTAACTCTCACATCCATACATGACCACAAGAAAAACCATAGTCTTGACTAGATGGACCTTTGTTGGCAAAGTAATGTCTCTGCTTTTCAATATGCTATCTAGGTTGGTCATAACTTTTCTTCAAAGGAGTAAGAGTCTTTTAATTTCATGGCTGCAGTCACTATCTGCAGTGATTTTGGAGCCCCCCCAAAATGAAAAGGTCTACCATTAAAAAAATATTGACTATAATTGTCAATAGGGAATGCTGTGTACAAGTCCTTGCGTCTTTGTTTCATAACAGCTTTACTCAGATATAATTTACATGCTTAAATTTATCCTTTTAAAGTGTAAAATTAACAGTTTTTAGTTTATTAATACGGCTGTGCACAGACAATTTTAGAACATTTTAATTCTCTCTTAACAGAAACTCTTTACCCATGTACCCAAAGTCAGTCCCCATTTCCTCCCAATTCCCCAGCCCCAGGCAACTACTCATCATCTTCTGTCTTTATAGATGGCCTGTTCTGGAAGTTCCATATAGTGGAATCATATAATATGTCATATTCTCAGGACTGGCTTCTTTAACTTATGTTTTCAAGGGTCATGTATGTTGTAGCATGAATTGGTAATCCATTCCTTTTCATTGCCAAATAGTATTCTACTGTGTGGAGAGATCACATTTTATTTATCTATGCATCAGTTGATGAATTTGGATGTAAGTGCCTGGACAAGGAGGCATTCTTCCTGTAATAAAATATTTAGAGTTGTTGTGCTTCAGTTCGTATAGAGAGTGAAATAGTTGAACAAAAGAGTAGAAAAGTGGGAATCTGAGCTTGTGAAAAGGAAAAAACAATTTTTTAGAAAACTGATGTTTAATGCTTAATTTAAAAATTTCCACAATATTAATGTGCCACAATTGGGGTCATTTAAAAAAATTGTATGTATATGTTTTTCTTTCTTTTAAAAAACTTGCATCTATTTGGCTACATGGGGTCTCCATTGCAGCACAGGGGAATGACAAGTGGTATCAGCATACCACCAACGGCAGTAACGTGCTGGGCTTCATTGCCCTGAAGCATGTGAGATCTTAATTTCCTGACCAGGGATCAAACCCACATCCCTTGCATTGGAAGGTGGCTTCTTAACCACTGACCACCAGGCAAGTCCCGTTTGTCTTTCCTTTTTTGAGTGCATAATTTTGGTTGTTCTTGAGCATCTGTAGCCCTGGGTTTGGCTTTGGAAGAATAGGATTAGATGCAAGAAGAGCAAAGATAATACTTACCTGTTCATGTTCAAAAGGAAGACTTTGAAGGATTATTGTCTTCAGAAAGGATTCTCTAAACCCATTATCTTTCCTTTTAGCTTATCACGGTCTAGGCTTGGTGGATTGCTTTATATGCAAGAAGTTTAGGTAGGAAGAGGAAGTGGGCAGAGCCTGTCCTTTCACACCCTGGTAAGAAAGAAAGGTTCAGGCAAGAGGGTAGTGATGGCTGGACTCAGATGTCCTAGGGAGGGACGGGCTTAAATCTGTAAGGGAATATCAAGGGCAGAGGGGCTCTTAGAAATACACTGCCTTTCCCTTTCTTTGTTAGGGCTCTACAGGAAAGCTATCTCTGAAGTTCCCCCACAAAACACTTGAGACAGCCACATGAAAGTAAACTTGATAAAAAAAAAAGGATTAAAATAGAGTGGGGATTTGAAATATAGATTTCCCATGTGATGTGGACTCTGGAATTCTAGCCAGCCTGCCAAAGAACCCTCTGTGGTGGGGTTGCTCCATGGGCTGGGAGCCTGATGGAAGATGAGTCAGAGGGTTTGGGGCCCGTAGTCAGCCAGGGATGAGAAACACAAAGCTGTCAAGGAGGATCTGGATCTGAGACGACCAGCCATGCACTGCAGTGGCAGAGCGGTTTGATGCAGTCATATGAATTGACTGCCAAGAAACTGTTTTAATATATTCAAATGAGACTGAACTTATATGAGACTGGACATTTGGCAAGTCATTCTATCTGTCATCATTATCCATGTACATATTTTGTGCTTACCAACAGGTAAAAATAGGCTAGTCATTACAGATGGAATGAAGAAACTACATTTTCTCTGCACTTTAGCCCTACAGTGAGATTTAAAGTTTGTGACTCATTTACAGATATACATCTATTATCTGTTATTAGACTATACCATAGTTCTGGTACTAGTTAAATCCTTCTCAGCAGATATTTTGAAATTCTGGGAAGATGTAGCAAAGAAAAACCTGTCCACCTAGTTATTTTTGTAATCATATTTTCCTCTCAATTACTAATTGTGCCTCCCTGTCTAGAGTTTAAAGAAACAGGTGGCTGCCTTAGCTGGCATGCTGGGTATGAAAAGGGAATTTCAAATGAGATATCTCTCCATTCTGATACCGACTCTTTATTTCCATAATAGCTTGAAACACTCTGAGGATACTAAGTGGAATTGTCTTTTTTCTTTTTTTTAAGATCGCATCTCTGCCACGTATTCTTTTTTGTCTGTTCAGGGTAAGTGTTTCCATGTCACTCTGTCAGTTTTCACTAGATATCTGTTGAGTTTTGGTTGAGCCATCATATTTTTGAAACAGGGATTCATAGAAATACCTAGTTTGGAATCTTCTTTACAAAAGGTCTCTCTTGAATGGAATGATTGTCCACAGACTTTCGGCTTCATTGGTGTCATTTCGCAGGCTAATGTTTGGACGGCTCACAATTTTCAAAGTAGGAGAGATTTTATTGGGGGCGATTTTACTGGGGTGACTGTGTTAGTGTGCTATAGCTACCATAACTAAGTCCCACGGACTGGGTGACGTCAACAACAAAAACCTATTTTCTCGCATTCCTGGAGGTGCTGAGATCAAGGTGTCAGCCAGGCTGATTTCTTCTGAGGCGTCTCCTCTTGGCTGGGGATAGAATTCTTTCCCCTTAGTCTTCACATGGTTTTGCCTTCTATGGATTTGTCCTAATATCCTCTTATAAGGATACCAGTCATGTTGGATGAAGGGCCACCCTAACGGCCTCACTGTTACTTAATTAGATCTTAAAAAACCCTGCCTCCAGATACAGTGGCATTCTCAAGTACTGGAATTAGAATTCCAACATACGAATTTGAGGAAGACATGATTCAGCCCATAATACCGATCTTTAGTGAGTTTTACTCATTGGAGGGACTGTCATTCCTGTTTTACTCTTCGGATTCTTTGAGTTACTTTGGAGTTCTTGTAGGGGTGCTCTGCCTGTACTCCCAGCCCAAACACTAACACTAATACTCCTTCCCAAACAAATCTTACACTGTTTTTCATGAAAATTTCTTGGGGCTGCAGCTGGAGATGAATGCTACAGCCCTCCTGAATGTGTATCAGTTTCAACAGAAAGACAACATCCCCATTCAGCCTTCTCCTGTGGATAAGCCCAACTGTTTTAGCTTTGTAAGGCTGGATTTGTAAATATAATTCCTTTCTCTTTCCACCTTCCAGAAATTTGTGAAAACATTAGTACATCAGTATATCATGTCTGTAGAAGGCATCCTTTCTTGACTTGATGGTGCCATGGATTTCTTCTTTTACAAAAATCTACTTTTACTAGTTATTTCAAGGAGAATTTGGGAGGAAAGAGGAATATGTGTGTTTCTTATGGCATATTGAGTTTCCTTGGTGGCTTCGATGATAAAGAATCTGCCCACAGTGCAGAAGACCTGGGACCAATCCTTGGGTAGAATGGCCACCCATTCCAGTATTCTTGCCTGGAAAATCCTAAGAACAGAGGAGCCTGGTGGGCTATAGTTCATGGGGTTGCAAAAAGGCGGACTCACTGAGTGACTTTCACTTCATTACAGTGTGTTGAACCAGGTGTAAACTATACAATTTTAAGCTATTATGTTTGTATCTCTAAGCGTGATTTATATAGAAACATTGTATATGATGTTACTTAATCCTTAAAACCATCTTGAGAGTTAGCTGTGATCTGGTCTGACTTCTTTGAGGCCCGAACCCTTTACTTATGCATTAAAGATGATGACCATGATGATACTCATCACCGAGCTTTCAGGACAGAAGACTCTCTGAAAACAGTTTATTAGTCTAGTGCTAAGTTCTGTAGCATTTTTAGGCCTTAGGCAACTATGCCCTCAGCATAGTTATGCCGTTACAGTGGACTGCAATGCCCATTCATCTCTTGCCAGAAATGTTTTTGCGTATAGGTCCCTAAGCTACTGGCTTATTTTCACATTACTAGTTTGTGAAAGTCCTCTCCTAAGGATTCACTTATATTAAAAAAGTTAATAAAAGTTCTGAGATTGGTTGCTGCAAGACAGTATTAAATAGAATATTTTCAAATGTTTTTTTTCCTTTGTACAGATACATCCCTTTCAGCTGATTAAATGTATTGTTTGTGACCAATGAACATAAGGAAAAGTGCTCTACTTTAGTATTGTTTCTTAGGCTGATAGATTCGATTCATATTGCTTTAATGTGCTGGGATCTTGCAAGACTGAGGATTGTTGATGCACAGTTAGTGTAATAACATCCTTACAATAATGCTCTTGTGCCATTTTTGTTTCATTTGCCTCTTTTACTTCTTTTTCTATTCCTCTTTACTTTCTGCTGTGTTTCTTGGGCTTGGATTACACATCTGAATATTCAGCGTGGATTTGGTGCATCAGATTTTTTTATGTGCCCAGGTCAATGATCAGCTCTGATATGTGATTAGTGTTTCCAGACTGATTCATAATCCTAGGTGAGGGAGAGAGTCTCTATGTTCAGGATCATTGAATTTCATAAGAATGGAGAATTAAATGAAAGCTCAAAGCACATTATCTGTTAGATTTTAAAACCCTGAGAATTTCAAGGGAAACACTCCATATGTATCTTATCTGTTTATAACTTTCCTTGTCAAAATGTTTTGCTGTTAAGCTCAGAAGTGCCCAGGATGTCAGTTAAGTCTTTTAAAGTCTCCTCATTTAATTGTGTAGTAGGAAATTGTATTTCGGGAATTTTGGCCAAAATTGTATTTTGGCTCTGTCTCTCTTCTAAGTCCTCCATTTCTCAGCAGTTAGTTGTTTTTAATCATCCCCAAATCAAGGGATTTAAGATACAGATCCATTTCATATTCTTATTAAAAATTGTCCAATGCTATTATAGCCATATAAATAAGAAGAGACAGAGAGTCACCGTTTTGACTTAAGAATCTTAAGGGGAAAGGAGAAATAAAATAGAAAAATAATTTTCCATTTTTTCTAAGATTAAGAACTGAATTCTTCAAACTGTAGGGAAGCAGCTCTTACTGAAGTTAGGGAATCTTACTTCATGAGTGGAAACAATGTTAAAAAGACCTTTAATAATTCATGGTAAAACCAACAATAGTTTGCATATTGTGTAATTCAAAATTGATTTGTAATAATTTGATTGGCTGCCCCCCCCCCCCGACCTTGTTGTGTTTTTTGGTGTCAAATAAGAGGTGAATTGTAGATGAAAATTATCCTATAGTCATTGGGATGCTTCTAAAATGATTCTCTTATATCCATTGCATCTTACTGCCAATACAAATAAAGAAAATAAAAATTAGAATTCCAGAAAACTTGTGGTCTCTTTTCAAATTTCTACTGTTCCCTCATAGCTCAGTTGGTAAAGAATCTGCCTGCAATGCGGGAGACCTGAGTCATGAAGATCCCCTGGAGGCGGGAAAGGCTACCCACTGCAGTGTTCTGGCCTGGAGAATTCCATGGACTGTACAGTCCATGGTGTGACAAAGAGTCAGACATGACTGAGTGACTTTCACTTCACTTCACAGTAAGTTGAGTATACTCTTGATAATTTTCTTTGCATAAATATTTTAAAACTTTCAAGTGATATATATGAATGAGTTTTATGAAACAAAAATTATTTTAAACAGATTGGATTATAGTAAAAAAGATATAATCTAATATTTTCAAATATGAAGATAAAATTCTCAATAGTGTTGATAATTCTTTATCAGATGACTCTTATGAAACCTTTGAATTTTGTTTTTTATCCTCTGGAATAGGTTTTCTGTATGATTTTATTCAAAATTCAGAAAAATGGGTGTTAGGGATAAATATTTTCACTTACTATGTTGTCTTACAAAAATATATGCTCAAAAATTGCACCAGAAGAGATGGTGTCATTTCAACTAAATGAGATCTTTTCATTCAGTCTCTTGTTTTTGGTAAAATCACCAAGATAGTAGAACAGAATCCGATACAGGATCCAGGCCTTACTTCTTGCACCGGTGAGGTTTCACTTTGTCTCTGCTTCGTAACACTGGGCTTAAGCAACCTGAGCCTGTGTCCTAATGTATAACAGAGGAGGATATAAACTTTATACTTCACCGAGTGTCGTGAAGATTAAATACATTCTCCAGATGTATACTGCCTGGATCAGGGAGACTTTTCAACAAATGGTAGCTTAGGTTATTTCATTGTTGCTACTACTACCACTGAAGACAACAAATTTCCCCATTCAGAATGATTTCAGCAGCTGTGTTTGTATTATCATGGAATGTTCTTTGGTACCTGAAAGTCATACCATTTCTTTGAGATCAAAATTTCATTTTACTTTCTTTTCCAGATAATTTTTTTTAAAGTAATTGTTGATTATTTTTACATTGGTAAGTGATTAAAAAAGTAACTTTTGATAGAATCAAACCAAAGTTTGTCATTATGATGAACAGATTCAAATATAGATTGAAAGGCAGTACCATTTTTAAGTGTCAGGGTTGTAGCCCAGAGAAATGAGCACAAGGTTTCCCTGTCAATATTGTACGAGTTCCAAGAAGTTAAGGCCTTTTCTGTCTCTCATAACCAAAGGACAATTCAAAGGGAAGTGTTAACGTGAGAATTTTTCTTTTTATAAAAGCAAAGGAAAAGAAAAATAAAAAAAAAAAATTGCTGCCAAGAGAGAAAGAGAATTGGAGAACTGTGACAAATCCCTCTGGGGTCCGGCGTGTTGGCACAATGACAAGAGGTTAAAGGGAAGGGAACAATGGGAAATCAGTCCTGAGCCTGAAGCTAATCATTTGGCTTCTGAACAAAAGGGGGAAGAACTAATATTTTATAAAGGGAAGAAAGCCCAGGGAGCTGATGCACAAGTACGTTCCTTTATCCAGGAACAAAAAGTCAAAGTGAATTAATAGATGATTTACTGGAGCCTGAGTGGCATCTGAGATAGGCTTACATAAAGAAGTTTCCTTTCCCAGATAGTTGAAATGACGTTATAAAATGTTGCCTTTAAGAAAACATTTGATAATATATTTTCAGACTTTTGAACATATTCTTTAATTTCCATCTTTTCCTTCACAGTTATAAATATATGGGTCTTTCTAAGCCCAATGAGTATCTGACCTAAGCTAAAGATGTGTTGTTTTCAGGAAGCCTTGAGCTTGCTGTTTCTTCCCTCAATTACATTAATAATACTCAATTATAAATAAATAAAACCATTGTTTGAAAAGCTACATTGGCATTAATATGAAATGTTCACTGGAATATTTGTTAGAAACCTGGATTCTATGGGGAAAGGTATTTTAAAGAGGTCAGAGTATAATGTAGGGAAGTATAGGTTGCATGAAAGTTGAAGAATCTCTTTAGTGGATCCCTAATGTAAAACCCTTTTCCTACAAAATACTTCAGTGAATTGTTTGCTAGATTTGGAAATCAGCATTGTTCAGTTGTCAATAATATGAGATATTTCCATTATACAACATTTAAGTGAAATGATTGGGAAAGGGGGGTTAGAGATGAGATTTAAGTCTTTTACACAAGGAAACTCTAGAAAAAGACAATGCTGAAAATATCAGACATTAGAATGTCCTCTTTTCTTTCTTTCTTTTTTTTTTTGGCTCAAGACGGAGTACACATCTATTTGGTACTCAAATTTAAGTCACTAGCTTTATGGACTACTTTTTTCTTCTTTTTGTGGCCAGAATGGAGGCTATGCTGGAGCAAAAAGAAAGAGGAAGAGAACTCAGTCAATTCATGGCTGCTCATGCTATACCAAGCACAGTCAGTAAACATTTGGTTAACTCATCAGGGAAAAGTAACTTAAAACTCTTAGTTGACAAAATTTGCCATTCAACTTAAGAAAAATAACCACTAGTTCCAAATAGGCACAACTCTGTAAATAGGAAGAATAAGAACCTAGGATACTAGATGGAGCCTAGAAGAACCTCAGTTCAGTTCAGTTCAGTCACTCAGTCATGTCTGACTCTTTGTGACCCCATGGACTGGAGCATGCCAGGCTTCCCTGTCCATCACCAACTCCTAGAGCTTGCTTAAACTCCTGTCCATTGAGTCGGTGATGCCACCCAACCATCTCATCCTCTGTCATCCCCTTTTCCTCCTTCCTTCAATCTTTCCCAGCATCAGGGTGTTTTCCAATGAGTCAGTTCTTTGCATCAGGTGGCCAAAGTTTTGGAGCTTCAGCATTAGTCCTTCCAATGAATATTCAGGACTGTTTTCCTTTAGGATGAACTGGTTGGATCTCCTTGCAGTCCAAGGGATTCTCAAGAGTCTTCTTCAACACCACAGTTCAAAAGCATCAATTCTTTGGTGCTTAGTTTTCTTTATAGTCCAACTCTCACATCCATGAGGCTTCCCTGGTGGCTCAGATGGTAAAGTGTCTGCCTTCAATGCGGGAGACCTGGGTTTGATCCCTGGGTCAGGAAGATCCCCTAGAGAAGGAAATGGCAACCCACTCCAGTACTCTTGCCTGGAAAATTCCATGGATGGAGGACCCTGGTGGGCTATAGTCCATGGGGTTGCAAAGAGTCAGACGTGACTGAGTGAGTTCACTTTTCACATCCATACATGACCACTGGAAAAGCCATACTTTGACTAGATGGACCTTTGTCGGCAAAGTAATGTCTGGTTTTTAATACACTGTTTAGGTTTGTCATAACTTTTCTTCCAAGGAGCAAGCATCTTTTAATTTCATGGCTGCAGTCACCATCTGCAGTGATTTTGGAGTCCCCCAAAATAAAATCTGTCACTGTTTCCATTGTTTCCCCATCTATTTGTCATGAAGTGATGGGACCAGACGCCATAATTTTAGTTTTCTGAATGTTGAATTTTAAGTCAACTTTTGCACTCTCCTCTTTCACTTTCATCAAGAGACTCTTTAGTTCTTCTTAGCTTTCTGCCATAAGGGTGATGTCATATGTGTATCTGAGGTTATTGATATTTCTCCCCACAATCTTGATTCCAGCTTGTGCTTCATCATACATTTTGCATGATGTACTCTGCATATAAGTTAAATAAGCAGGATGACAAAATACAGCCTTGACATACTCCTTTCCCAATTTGGGACCAGTCTGTTGTTCCAAGTCCAGTTCTAACTGTTGCTTCTTGACCGCATACAGATTTTGTGGGAGGCAGGTAAGGTGGTCTGGTATTTCCATCTCTTTCAGAATTTTCCATAGTTTGTTGTGATCCACACAGTCAAGGCTTTGGCATAGTCAATAAAGCAGAAGTAGATGTTTTTCCAGAACTCTCTCGCTTTTTCAATGATCCAACGGATGTTGGCAATTTGATCTCTGGTTCCTTTGCCTTTTCTAAATCCAGCTTGAACATCTGGAAGTTCATGGTTCACATACTGTTGATGCCTGGCTTGGAGAATTTTGAGCATTACTTTGCTAGCATGTGAAATGAGTGCAATTGTGCAGTAGTTTGAACACTCTTTGACATTGCCTTTCTTTGGAATTGGAATGAAAACTGACCTTTGCAGTTCTGTGGCCACTGCTGAGTTTTCCAAAAATGCTGGTATATTGAGTGCAGCACTTTCACAGCATCATCTTTTAGGATTTGAAACTCAACTGGAATTCCATCACCTCCTTTGTTAGAAGTGATGCTTCCTAAGGCCCATCTAGATGAACCGAGATGAATCCTAGATGAACTTAGGATCTTGATGCTACATCTACTCTGTGCAAATTGGAGTATATCACATAATTTAATTGAGCCTCAGTTTCCCCATTTGCAAAGTAAATTGAATGAAGTGTTCTTCAGGTTAACTTTGGACTCTAAAACTTTGATTTTATTTTTCATGTTCAAAATGTTGGAAAGTGATTCTCATAAATAAGTTACAAACAAGGTACTGTGAAATTTCACAAGAGGAAATTGCTTCTAACTTCAAACTTCATGGAAAAACCTATAGATATATTTACATATGGAAGTAAAAAAATGCCTTTGGGTCAGAGGAAATGGCAAAGATAGGAAGCAGGAAATGGTGAGGCCATTATAGAGAACAGTGGTTAAACTTTTTAAAAGATTCATCCCTTTTTCTTTCTTTTCTTTTTTGAGTTTCCTTCATATTTTTTTTTTTTTTGTATTGGAAAATAATTGCTTTACAATTTTCAGCCATACAAAAATGCTAATCAGTTATAATTATATATATATATATATATCCTTTCCCTTGTAAGCCTCCCTCCCCCTTCCAGTCCCACCCTTCCCCCTCCAGGTGTCACAGATCTCCAGGCTGGGCTCCCTGTGTTGTATAGCAGCTTCCCACTAGCTAGCTATTTTACACATGATATTGTATGTGTATCAATGCTACCTACTTTCTCAATTTGTCCTACTATCTCCTGGCCCTGCTGTGTCCAAAAGTCCATTCCTACATCTGCATCTCCATTCTTTCCCTTCAAATAGGTTCATTAGTGCTCTTTTTCTAGATCCCATATAAATGCGCTAATGTACGAGATCTGTTTTTCTCTTTCTGACTTACTTCACTCTGTAAAACAGGCTCTAGGTTCATTGACCTCACTGCAACTGACTCAAATTCATTCTTTTTTATGACTGAGTAATATTTTATTGTATGTATGTACCACATCTTCTTTATCTATTCATCTGTTGATGGACATCTAAATTGCTTCCACGTCCTGGCTACTGTAAATGCTGCAAAGAACATTGGGGTACATGTGTCTTTTTTAATTGTGTTTTTCTCAGGGTATATGTCTAGTACTGGGGTTGCTGGGTCATATGGAAGTTTTATTCCTAGTTTTTAAAGAAATCTCCCTATGAAGAAGGAATTCATAGGGCCTGGACTCCATCTTAGGCCTGTTCATGCTGATCATGCTTGGCCACCTTTCCAATGGACTCTGAACTCTGTGTTTAGTGCCTATGAAAACAACAACAGAAGGATAAGACCCCCTCCAGACAGGGGAACCTTGAAGACCGTATCTAGGTTACTCATCACCTAAGAGAAAACATACACTAACCACCCCTTCCTCCAGACAGGCCATAAATTTTTCTGTATCTATCAGAGTGTAACCTCGGGTTTAGGATTATTGGCTAACTGCTTGACTGTTTGAGCACATAGCACGTGAATGATGGGGTTATTGGGATTGTATTTTCCTTGGTTTATGTAAGTCTCAAGGAATTTGGGGTGGTGGGTTCGGCACATACACATGGGGTATAAAAGATTTTCACAAATGCTGGTCGGGGTCCTTGGCTAAGAGGAGACTCGGCCTTGGGCCCGCCGGTGTAATAAACTGCACTCCACTATCTCCATTGTCCTTCTGAGTGAGTTTGTTTCCCGAAACCGTGGCCACAACACCTACTGTTCCCCATAGTGACTGTATCAATTTACATTCCAACCAACTGTGCAGGAGGTTCCCTTTCCTCCACATCCTCTCCAGCATGTATTGGTTGTAGACTTTTTGATCATGGCCATTCTGATTTGTATGAGGTGATACCTCATTGTAGTGATTTGCATTTCTCTAATAAGGAGTGATGTTGATCATCTTTTCATGTTTATTGGCCATCTGTATGTCTTGTATTTGGACATGTCCTATATTTGGAAAAATGTCTGTGTAGGTCTTCTGCCCATTTTTTTGAGTGAATTGCTTGTTTTTCTGATAGTGAGCTCCCTTTTCTCTTCTTTATAAAAAAAGGAAAAACAAACACAACAAAACCTCTCTAATAAAAAGTCCCAAGTAAATAAGAAACAAAGATTAAAGTAAAAAGATTTTCTTTCTGATATGCAAAAGAAGCTCACTGAAGAAAATTTGTACAACACAAAAAATTTAAGGGAGAAAATAAAACACATGTAATTCCAACAAGCAGAGATAATTACTGTTAATATTCTGATATTTTGGTGCACTTCCTTCTAATCTTTATTTTATGCATAAATATACATATATTTGTATAATTATGCTTCCATTCTACACATTATTTCATTATCTGTTTCAGAACATAATATATCATACGGATTGCTCCCACTTGACTCGTTTTTGGTACAGTTTAATTCTATACTTCGCATTCTGCTTTGTCAGGGATCGGCTTTGTCCTTAATGGTACTCTAATGGGTCTCTGGAGTAAATGGATGCTGAGGTTTGGTCATAATAGGAATATTTATTAAGGTATGGTGGGTACTTTGCACCCCAGAGAATCTATTCATTTGGCATGGCACTCTAGCTTCCTGGAGAGCAAGAATGAATCTTGGGTACCACTGGGGCACAGTACTGGACTTGAAGTAAGTGCTTGTGTTTGCTGAACTACACTTTTAGTGTAAATGGTTCTTTTAGAGGAGGGCCAAATGCAGACTTGTTTTTCTTGCTGGAGACTAGAGGAAACTTCTGTGCATTTGGCAATTCCTGATCAAAGACAGCATTTCTGTACTTTCTGGCGTTTTCCTGTATGTAGTACTTTTATATATATCACTAGAGGTGTGTGTGGTGATTTAAGTGGAGGCATGGAAAAAAATAATACATCAGTAGAAATATATTTTAATATGTACTAGTAAACATATAACTCAAACATCAACCTTGTGATTCCAAGCATCTTACCACTTAGAAAAAAGCTAAATTCAACTTAAGGAAAAATGTTAAGTAAATAATAAGACACAAGAGTTATGAGGATAAGGTAAAAATTGTGAAGGTTGAAACGGAATGACAAATGTTTGGAAACATAGCTGAGCCATATGTCCTGGATTAGGCAAGGGTATGAATACTTTTCCTACTTTCTTTGCTACTTCCTTTCACATGAGAGGAGATACTTACTATCTGTATGTGCATTATTTCAGATTAAAAATATTCTTTGCATTCCCAGTTACTCTCTTACTGCTGTTGAGCAGATCTGAAAGGATCTTTTCCAATCTTCTCTGAGAACATCAGTTATTGTCAACATCTTATCAAGCACCATTTGCTGTTCTCTGGTTTTTTTTTTTTTTAGTTGTTAATTATGACATTGTAATTGCTTTTGTATTTCCATCAAGAATTGTCAAGTGTTTTATGCGAAAGCTGTGTCGTTATAGTAGTTGGAAATATTTAGCAATATATCTATAGCCATAGATTGTAATTCAGGCTCTGCATAACTAGCTATGAGACTGGAGATAGGGAGTTCTGTTATTGGTAAAATGAAATAGATTATCTCTCTTGGGACTTCCCTGGTGGCTCAGTGGTAAGGAATCTGCTTGCCAACACAGAAGACTTGTGTTCTGTCCCTGGGTCAGGAAGATCCCCTGAAGAAGGGAATGGCAACACACTCAAATATTCTTGCCTGGGAAATCCTATGGACTGGCAGGCTATAGTCCCTGGGGTCACAAGAGAGTCAGACACGACTTAGCAACTAAACAACAGAAAAAACAACAACAACAACTTGAGTTCTTATAACTCTAAAATCATCTTTTGTTCCTGTATTTCTGACCTCTGTGTTTAAATATATTATAGAGTTAAGGTCGTCCTCCTTTGTACTCTATGGTCTGCTGTACGGGGCTACTTAGAGTTCCCAGAAGTCACCACGATCTGTGCGATTTCCGTTTTGCTCCATCTCTCCTGTTTTTGAATATTAGGTTGAAATGCCATGAAAATAGAGCATTTGTATCAGATGTGAGAATTGCCCTGCCCATTCTGTGCTATGAAAGATTCATTCTTAAACTCTGATTCAAACAAATAGTAATCAGGACGAAAGTTTCTTAATGTCCACACTTTAGAGTTCGGGAGCCCAAAATTCTTTCTATGAAACTTGGTATTATTCAGTGTGAGTTTTGTTTGCAGAGCCTATTATTCAGAAGTTTAAGCTTGACTTGGAAATTCATAATGTATGTATGCACTGTTTGTGTCTTACTCTTTGCATCCTCTGGACCAGAGCCCGCCAGGCTGCTCTGTTCATGGAATTTCCCAGGCAAGAATACTGGAGTGGGTTGCCATTTCCTACTCCAAAAAATTAACAAAACTTAGTTCTTTGTTAGCGGAGAAGGCAATGGCAGCCCACTCCAGTACTCTTGCCTGGAAAATCCCATGGACGGTGGAGCCTGGTAGGCTGCAGTCCATGCGGTCGCACAGAGTCGGACACAACTGAGCGACTTCACTTTCACTTTTTACTTTCATGCATTGGACAAGGAAATGGCGACCCACTCCAGTGTTCTTGCCTGGAGAATCCCAGGGACGGGGGAGCCTGGTGGGCTGCTGTCTATGGAGTCGCACAGAGTCGGACACGACTGAAGCGACTTAGCAGTAGCAGTTCTTTGTTAGACTTTTAAGTTTAGCTTGCATATCTTATCCATTTGGTTTATAAGCTTAGAAGATGTTAATCACATGTAAAGAGCCTTTGGTTAATATTTGTCCTAATTTAGTTAAGCACATCTAGATATTATAAACTATCTCTATATATTTAACATACTTTATAACTTTATATATGTTCCTTTGACCTAATAAATCTTCCCAAATACCGACCAGTTTTTTGTAATTCTAAAAAGTTAAATTTAGAAATATGATCAACATACATGTTCAGTGCTTTTTATAAAGTTAGTTATATAGCAACTTAAAAAATTAGTCTAAATCAATCATCCAATTATATATTTCAAATTGGAAACACAAGGCTGTCACTCTAATAATTCTAATTCTTCTAAATATTGCAAGTACAGAAAATACAAATATGGACAGACTCTTTTCTAATACAAGGATTTAACATCATAATTTTGATTTTCTTAAACATTTGAATTGTGTTTATGGAGAAGACTTTTGTGAGTCCCTTGGACAGAAAGGAGATCAAACCAGTTACTCCTAAAGGAGATCAACCCTGAATATTCATTGGAAGGACTGATGCTGAAGCTGAAGCTCCAATACTTTGGCTACCTGATGTGAAGAGCCAACTCATTGGAAAAGACCCTAATGCTGGGAAAGATTGAAGGCAGGAGGATAAGCAGGTAACAAAGGATGAGATGGTTGGATGACATCACTGATTCAATAGATATGAGTTTAAGCAAGCTCCAGGAGATAGTGAAGGACAGGGAATTTGGTGTGCTGTAGTCTATGGGGTTGCAAAGAGTCAGATAGGACTTAGCAGCTAAACAACAAACAACAACAAAACATTTCCATACCTAATTTTAAATTTTCTTGGGGTTGAAAAATGTGAACTCATTAAATCAGTCGTTACCATCACAGTTAACTGAGGTTACTTTGACCAGACATTTGTGTCTACTCACTTATGGGAGCCACTGAGTGACTTTGAAGGTGAAAGTGTTAGTTGGTCAGTCATGCCCATTCTTTGCGACCTGATGGACTGTAGCCCACCAAACTCCTCTGTCCATGGAATTTTCCAGGCAAGAATACTGGAGTGGGTAGTCATTCCCTTCTTCAGGGGATCGTCCTTACCTAGGGATTGAATCTGGGGCTCTTGTACTGCAGACAGATTCTTTGCCATCTGAGCCACAAGGGAAGCCCTGTTGGTAGTTGCTAAATCAATAACTCAGTGACTCAAGCAGCATGCTTATATAGCTCATGTCCATGGATTTGAGTTTTACAGGTTGCTTAATTCTTTGGTGTGTTCAGAGAAATCTACAAGTTTTCTTTCATCAGCATGATCACTTGATAGATTTTACATTTCTTTATCTTCTATGATAAGTACATATCTTTCCCTTCTAACTCACTTTTGAACTTAATGAGATTCTAAGGTATAAAGTATCTTTTCTGAATAAACTTAGATTTAAATTGCATGAAAGCTTAGAATCTTCATTTTTCCTATTTTTAGCTGCTCAGAAATATTAAAATGACATCTGGTTGACATTGGATGTTTCTCATGCTTTTATTTGTCTTGCAGTCCTAATGTAGGAGATCTATGACTGGAAAGGAAAGCTCTGGCCTGGGTTTTGTAGACCCTCCCTAACTTAGTTAAATGGCCTTTAGTTTGTTCCTTTTTCCAGTGGTCAAGTATGGATGTGAGAGTTAGACTATGAAGAAAGCTGAGCACTGAAGAATTGATGCTTTTGAACTGTGGTGTTGGAGAAGACTCTTGAGAGTCCCTTGGACTGCAAGGAGATCCAACCAGTCCATTCTAAAGGAGATCAGTCCTGGGTGTTCTTTGGAAGGAATGATGCTAAAGCTGAAACTCCAGTACTTTGGCCACCTCTTGTGAAGAGTTGACTCACTGGAAAAGATCCTGATGCTGGGAGGGATGGGGGGCAGGAGGAGAAGGGGACGACAGAGGATGAAATGGCTGGATGGCATCACTGACTCGAGATATGTGAGTTTGAGTGAACTCCGAGAGTTGGTGATGGACAGGGAGGCCTGGGGTGCTGCAGTTCATGGGGTCGCAATGAGTCGGACATGACTGAGCGACTGAACTGAACTGAACTGAACTGAACTCAGGGTCAGACAAGATTAATACTAGATGCAGAGTTCATTCTAATGAATGATTAGAATTCAGACACCTTTAATTCTTCTCAGATGTAATATAGAATTCAGACCAGGTCTAGACTGAATACTGGGAGTAATAGAAAAATGTGATTGGAAGGAAGAGGCTCCTGACTAATAATATCTCTCCTCTCACTTCAAACTTAAGCTCTGTAGGACCATGTTGTCTAGCTGAGTTGTTGGTCCAAAACCAGGGCAATTAGGCACTCACATTCTCCATTGTTTCTTTAGAATAAGCTAAGTAGGAAAAAAAAGGTTTCAAAATAATAAATGATTTTGTATATTTCCCAGATGCTTCTTGATGCTTGGTAAATGATGAATAAGATTGTAAAGCTTTATTTTGGGAGGGGAGTTCTGCGGGAGAATGGATACACGTATATGTGTGGCTGAATCCCTTTGCTGCCCACCTGAAACTATCACAACACTGTTAATCGGGTATACTCCAGTATAAAATAAAAAGGTTTTTGAAAAAGGTTTTTGCTCCAACAAGAATAAGTTGTTATTTAAACACTAAGATGCTGTTTTTGGATGTTGGCGAGGGCTAAGTTTAGTTACTTTGTTTTTTAATTAATTTTTTTATTGAAGGATAATTGCTTTACAGAATTTTGTTGTTTTCTGTCAAACCTCAACATGAAACAGCCATAGGTATACATATATCCCCTCCCTTTTGAACTTCCCTCCCATCTCCCACCCCATCCCACCCCTCTAGGTTGATATAGAGTCCATGTTTGAGTTTCCTGAGCCATACAGCAAATTCCCGTTGGCTATCTATTTTACATATGGTAATGTAAGTTTCCATGTTACTCTTTCCATACATCTCACCCTCTCCTCCCCTCTCCCCATGTCCATAAGTCTATTGATACAGCCACTATGGAAGACAGTGTGGAGATTTCTTAAAAAACTAGGAATAAAACCACCATATGACTCAGCAATCCCACTCCTAGGCATATACCCTGAGTAAACCAGGGTTGAAAAAGACACATGTATCCCATTGTTCATTGCAGCACTATTTACAATAGCTAGGAAGGAAGATTATGACCAACCTAGATAGCATATTCAAAAGCAGAGACATTACTTTGCCAACAAAGGTCCATCTAGTCAAGGCTATGGTTTTTCCAGTGGTCATGTATGGATGTGAGAGTTGGCCTGTGAAGAAATCTGAGCACCGAAGAATTGATGCTTTTGAACTGTGGTGTTGGAGAAGACTCTTGAAAGTCCCTTGGACTGCAAGGAGATCCAACCAGTCCATTCTAAAGGAGATCAGTCCTGGGTGCTCATTTGAAGGACTGATGCTAAAGCTGAAACTCCAGTACTTTGGCCACCTCATGCGAAGAGTTGACTCACTGGAAAAGACTCTGATGCTGGGAGGGATTGGGGGCAGGAGGAGAAGGGGACGACAGAGGATGAAATGGCTGGATGGCATCACCCACTCAATGGACAAGAGTTTGGGTGAACTCTGGGAGTTGGTGATGGACAAGGAGGCCTGGTGTGCTACAATTCATGGGGTCGCAACGAGTTGGACATGACTGAGCGACTGAACTGAACTGAACTGAGAACATGGAAGCAACCTAGATATCCATCGACAGATGAATGGATAAAGAAGTTGTGGTACATATACACGATGGAATTTACTCAGCCATAAAAAGGAACACATTTGAGTCAGTTCTGATGAGATGGATGAATCTAGAGTGAAATGAGTCAGAAAGAGAAAGATAAATATTGTATTCTAACGCACATATACGGAATCTAGAAAAATGGTTCTGAAGAATTTATTTACAGAGCAGCAATGGAGTTTAGTTACTTTTTGATGGCAGCATCGGGCTTTACTTTCTTTTAGCATCCCACATGGGTTAGTAAGATTGTTGATAGGGGTTGGCATCTAGTCTGAGTATGCGGAGGGTGTTGACTGACCTGAGAGAGAGACGACCAGCCTCAGTCATATTAGCATCAGGGCCCATCTAGTCAGACTCTAATGCAATTGTTTAGTCTGTCAGGATGCAACTTTTTGTCCAGATTGACTTTTTTTCTTTCTTACAGTTTTGTATTCTTTATTTTGTGCCCTTATATTCTTTGCTTTCTTTTAGGTTGATAAGAAGCTATTTTCAGAAGTCACCTTGAAAAATTTGTCTTTTCTAATATGGGGCTAACCAACACTCCACTCCACTCAACCCCGCACCTTAAGAGAAAGCATTTTTTTGTGTTTTACTTAACAGATTTCATGTCTTTGAGTTTACATTTCCTAAGCACGGGGAAAATAGGATAAGTCTAAATGAAGTCTTAGCTGCAGTGAACACATTTATGACTATCCTCTTAATGTGGATAGCATTTTGTTCTAATAACAGGTAAGGCTTCATTTCAAGGGCACTCTCTGGGTAAGGCAGATTCTTCAATTCCTCTGTGTTTTGTTGAAGCTCATTATGTGCCTGAATGGCTAAAGGGAGAATGGATGTGTTTATACTCCTCAATGGCTGTCAGTTGTAATCAAGTTCAAGTAGCAAACAAAGCTCAAAGTGAATGAACACAAGGGTGTCATCTATCAGTGGCATCTTCATTTTTGAGCTATTGTGCCATTCACATTAAAGGCAACAGACAGACTCTATGGTAAGCAAACACTGCGTATCTCAGTTTAGTTCATTCAGATTATTATGGATATGTCATTAACATAGGAGTGACCTGGAAGGGAGCCAGTTTCTCTGTCCTGTATCTAAAAATGAATCACTGTCCTGCTGAGAATACTGTGAAACCGATGTAGAAAATCATTTATTATGGAAGGATACAGTTCTAAAGGCTGAAATCCTCAATCTAGATATTAGAGCAAAAAATGAGGGAGGACTTGTTTGCAAAGTTTCTTTGATTGAAAGACTAGTTTTTTTCTTCTGGTCTCTCTTTAAATGATAGTCTACCCATTTGGGGGTGAATATATTATTATAATTGACATCAATAAGAATCAAAAGTTAACATAAATAACTTTTTTTTTCCAGGAAAGACTCTTGGCTGTAAAAAAACCAACTGATTCAAATAACTCAAGCAAAAATTATTCACTGAAAAATACTAAGAGCTTGTGGAATCTGAGAAGAGTAAATAAGCCAAATTGAGTTTCTAAACTTGAGGTCAAGAGATGAGCTTCCTTGTTCTGTCTTTCCTTCTCTCTGTGTGTTTTTTCTCTTCTCTTCTCTCTGAGTTGACTTTCTGTGCTTATTCATCTTGCACAGGGACCCATATGGCCCTCTCAGCTATGATTTTACATGATCTGTTAACTCCAGTGCCTATATCAGGCAGACTTGATTGAGTTCCAGGGCCTCAGTTCCAAATTCCATACAGATGAATCTGACTGATTATTGGTAATACACTGGCTTGACTTAGCCCAGGGTTCCCTTCCTGACTAATCAGGTACATTCAAGAATGATGAACGATGGTCATGTAGACTTGAGTATGTTAGCTGTGGTTGGAACAGGCAATAATAAGCAACATGCTAAGTCTACAGGGACTTCCTTGGTGGTTTAGATGATAAAAATATGCCTGCAATGTGGGAGATTGAGGTTCAATCCCTGGGTCAGGAAGATCCCCTGGAGTAGGGAATGGCTACCCACTCCAGTATTCTTGCCTGGAGAATTCCATGGACAGAAGAGCCTGGAGGGCTATAGTCCATGGGGTTGCAAAAGAGTTGACATGACTTAGTGACTAACACATTTCTAGTATGTATGGTGTGTCTAAATCAGTGACCTGAAAACTTTTCTACCAAGATCCACAGGAGGAAATACATTTTCCCCCCATTTCATCCCAGCATTCATCTGTGTGTTGACTTTTGAAGCAATACTTCTAATTATAGGTGATATACTCAAGTATTTCCTTTTTGGTTTCTTTCCATCCCAGTTCATCCCATTAAATAAAGACATGCTGCTCTTGTCTCACAAGATTGATTTCATGTTCCACTAATGAGTTGTAGCTTTAGTTTCAAAAGCACTTGTCTGTATTTTTCTTTATATTGCTTCCCTTTGTAACACCATTATAATTATAATTGGCTCCCCTATTATATTTTGTAATTTCCTTTGTAGGAGAGATCACAGTTAAACTGCCTCCCTTGCTAAACTGCAATCCATATTAAAGCAGAGACTGTGTCTGTCTTGTTTACTGCATTCCCAGGACCTAACAGAGCTCCTGGCACATAGTAGATGCTCAATTGAGTAAATATTGATGAATGAGTAAATGAAGATCCAAACAGATGGCACCCTTAATGGGCTCACCTGGTTCTTTGCAAGAAGGAGATTCAGATACATATAAAACTGGCTACTCTGGGATAGCCCCCTGATAGAAAAAGCAGATAGAAAGGCCCAGCAGGAGACTCAGTGGAGCAAGGAGGGCAGGCCAAAGAGCGAGGTTTCTGTATCATCGCCAACTGCTGCCTGAAAGCAACCCACCAGGGAAAATGTACTGTCATAGGGGAAGAAATCAGTTTCAAGCCTGAGCTCAGACCTCGGTTCACCTCACATTCATTCCACAAAATTGCAATGCCTTTTTGGTTGGCTTTTCAAAATTTCAGTTTTGGGTATTTTCATTTTATCTTTATAGCTCATGATAGAAGCAGAGAAAGAACCACATAATATCTTGATTAAAAAACAAAACAAAACACGCCACATTATCTGTTTTCCAAGGAGACAAAGACATCTGGTTGGGAGATGGATTGCACACAGAGCTCCATTCCCCTTCTTTTTGTGAGCCTTCTCTTGGCAATCACTGACTCCCATCACATCAAGATTCATTTAACTCACTTCTGCGATTTACGGCTTCTACTTGTCTCTAGCAGTTGTTTGAAAAACTACTTATTATAAATGGCTGTTTTTAATGGTGTCTCATATTTTCTTTTCCCATTTGCCAAGATCTTAATCTGCAGGACAATTGAACAATTACAGTGGTTTCATTTATAGACCTACTAAATGATCTGGGGGTACAAAGCTGTATTTATATACAAAGCAATTCACAGACTGATAAGTTTTCTATCATAGCTCACTGGCATCTGCAAAGCAGGTTATTATTTTAACTCTATTATTCTATTATTTTAACTCTCAGCCAGTTCAGTATGCTCTAAATATTAATTTATAAGGTGAGAATCCTACACTTTTCTAAATAGTCAACTTACTATTGGATTAAAACTGTCAAAGTACAACTTAATACATTAAGTTATGCATATGATCTAATGCATACATTTATCATCTATATGTAATTACAACTCTTTCAGGAAGGAGAATTTGTATCTTAGGCCAGTATTTCTGAACTCTTTTTTTGTATGCTGTATGAACTTGCAGGGCACAGGAGAGGGAGGAGGGAGTTTCCTTCTGTCATTTACAGTCATTCCAGCTTTAATCAAATAAGCATGGAGAATACATGGGGCAGGTATGACTTTTGTCTACGGAACCTGAGTGAATGAAGCTCAAGACTTGTGGGAAAAGTCCTGCTCTTATGGTTCAGTCCCATTTGGTTCCTTGAAGACAGTGGCTCTACGCACTTTGTGCCAAGCTTAGGATGGGAATATTGGGGGCTGGGATTCTTGGTCTCTTTCATTCGAGACCTTACCAATTCTCCTGGCACTCTGTGGGAGTGGGGTTCTGGTTTCTTCTCTATAGTAATGCATAAAACTCACTCTCTCCTCAGGCCCATTGGTGAAAAATAAGTACATGTTACTAATTGTCATTCAGGATATATTTTAAGAAGTTAATAACTACACACACATACACACACAATCATATGATGCTCTTTTTCTCCCTGTATATATACTCTCTATGTATATACACTACAAATAATTTATCTTTGAAGGTCTGCTTAGCTGAGTTTTTTTATGTTTGAGAATTATTTATTGATTATACAAAACATGCGTTTGATATAGAAGTCATGTAAAATGTTATATTCTAATATGTTAAAAATATCTTCTAATAATATTATGCTTTATTTTGAAAACAGCTATGCTTTAGATACTAAAATGTATATATAGAAAATGATCTGCTGTATAGAATTGGCTTCAAAAGTGATTGGGAATACAGGGTAAACAGAGGGGTTATACATGAGACACACACACGGCTATGTTGCTAATAATCTCTTTTCCTCTATGTATGTTTGAAATTTTCCTAATAAAAGTAAAATATGTATATATTGTAAATACAAGTCTTTCTACCCTCCACTCCCACACCCACAGGGGAAACTGGTGGGAATGTGATGCAAATCTCACAGTCATGGAAGGCTGCCAATATATGTCACACAGTGTAAATGCAGGGCCCTCGTGCCCTAAGTTGTCACACCTCCCAATCACTTAGTGGCACTAAAGTGCATGCATTTACTTCCAGGAGTGTTTAGCACATGTTTCTATTCATTTCCTCATCATTAAATCTCAATCGCAACAGCACCAGGTGCCACAAGCTGAGAATCAGGTGAAGCTTCCTATGAAAATAAATGCAGAAATTCCTAATTGTGTCTATTCTAATAAAACCAAAGGGAACATTTAATGACTAATTTTCTTTTAGGAAATAATGTCATTGACAGGATTTTAGCCTGTTGTCCAACATGCCTACAGATTGCTCTTCTTGATGCTCTCTTCCATATCACCTAATGATTCTCTCAGGGACCCCCTAGCCTGACCATGTACAGAACTACAAACATTTATATAATGCAGTTGAATATATGATATATAAAGTTTATTTTATTTTTTCTAGTTGTAAAAATTTTATATTTGAAGACATGTTTACTAAAAGGTATTTCATTTATAAAGCTTTAAACTCTCCTTAGTTTATCAGAAGGTTTTGTTTCATATTGAGCATTTATTAGGAGATTGATTTTCCAAGTAGACCATTTTCATCTGAAATATCATTGGGAATTGGGAACTGTAAAGAGGAAACTTTTTGTATTCTTTCACATCTTGGGTTTTCCACTTGCTTTTTCTTTGCCTGAAGCCCCGTCCTCACCTCTCCTTGGCCAGGGGAGGAATTTTTGTCCCTTTTTCAAGGGTTCGCTCAGTTTTGATCTCCTGCTTTTTTATGTCATCCCCACACAATGATGGCTTCTCACTCAGGATTATCTCTGTTATTGTTCTTTTTTTTTTTAAAGGTTACTAATTTTTAAAATAGTTAACTATTTACTTGGCTGTGCTGGGCCTTCGCTGCTGCGTAGGCGTATCTCTAGCTGTGGCGAATGAGGCTAGTTTCCAGTCATGGTGCGTGGCTTCTCGTTGCAGTGGCTTCTCTTGTGGAGTAGGGCTCTAGGGCACAGGCTCAGTAGTTGTGGTGCGCTGGATTAGTCGCTCCGTGGCATGTGGGATCCTCCCAGACCAGGGATCGATCCTACATGTCTCTTGCATTGGCAGGTGGAGCCACCAGGAAGGCCTCTCTGCTGTTGTTCTTACTTCACTGTAAGAGCATATGTCACTGTTGCCCTTACCTCATTGAAAATTTTGCATTTTCCTATTAGATTATAAGCTTGTGGACAGCAGATAATATAATTTATTAAATCGGGCTGAGTTGTGTGATAATCTCTCCATCGTTTCAACAGAAAGCTGCTGAAATAAAAGAGAGATTTCACATAACAAATACCAAAAAGTAAGAAAATGTCAGATTTGAGGGAAATGTTGAGCAAAAAAATGACCTTTCCCCCCAGATAATCACTAAATATAACTTGCTTTTGGGGAAAGATAAAATCATCTTGAATAGAGTAATTGACAAGAACATTTGTCCTCCATTGTCACATCTGGTTGGAAAACTGCACCTAATAGTTTATATTCAATACAAAACTTGAACTCTTCCAAGGATAAGTTGATTTTCTTCTTTGCAACAAGATACAAGTTACTTTAGTACTTCATAATAGAATAGAAGAATGATTCAAGTTCGCTACATGAAAAATACACTAGGAGAGAAAAAGATTTTACAGATAAAGCACAATCCTACACTAAGCCAGAGGCTCACTAGACACTATTGCTGGGTAAAGAGTAATGGGGTGCTTGTACTGAATGCAGTGTAGCTGAGGAGTTCCAGTGGTCTCATAAACAACAAAACAAGTTCAAGTCATTCCCATGAGTTTGTAACTGAATTTTTCAGGATGCAATTTAATGTAGGAAAGGAAACAAGGATAAAATGTTTCAAATAAATTTCAGCTTTTGAACAAGAAACATTAGTAGAGATTAAATATTAATAGAGAGTAGTTTTCAAGCATCTTGAGATAGCAAAACTCCTCACTCATCTAATTTAACAGTGAAAAATGTATAGTAGCAGCTTGGGGAAAAGGACTAGCCAGGTGGGACAAATTTTACATTTTAAATGAAAAAACAAAACAAAACAAATGATATTGCTGAAAGTTGTAAAGTATGTATCTAATTTTTTTTTTTTTTTTTTTGCTTTTTTTGTGAAGACTACTAGATCGAAGCTTTAGGAAAAATAACTGCAAAGCCCAGATTGTAGGTAGAGAGCTATAGAAGCCTCCAATTCCTAATCTGGAAACTCTTTATTAAAGTGTATTCAATTTTACTACATGGTATTCAGAATCAGGTTGCTGAAAATACTTATAAATTAGCTGACTCGTGAACTTCTTCTACCAAAACATGAGCTGAGAGTGTTGTGAGTACAGTGAGTCTATCTGTGTGAATAACCTTTAGATTTTCCAATGTCAAATTTCAGTATTTGTTGTGGTGTCCAGAGTATGGGTTGTACTGTTTTCTCTCATGTCAGTAGCAGGGCAGAGAAACACCTGTTGAAGTGAGACTCATTCGAGCTCCATTAGCACGACAACACCAGCTGCTTTCTGGTGGACCGTCAAGGTTTTGAATGGGGGTTGGCTGACATTTTTTGCTGAGTGCTGGATGAAACTTTTTTCTGAGATTTCCAGAACTTTCTGAGCTCTCAATTACCACCATCTTTCTTTGGAGTTTAGAATTAGCATTGTTTCCAAATCCAACCAGCAGGTGGAGCAATTTACTTTATTTATACTCCAACTCATATAAACAGGTATTTGACTATTCTTTGTCTCTGTTTATCTATCTATTCAAACTTAACTGTGTGTTTCAAAACTCTTCTTCGCATATTTGGAAACAATATATTACACGTAATCGATTTCATTTTAGAAGAGCCACATTCGTTTGTGAGGGTCTTAATCTGGACTTGCATTTTTATTTGTTTTAGACATGTGTAACAGGAATACAGGAGAGGAGAATGTTCATTATGGCAAGAAGTACACTGCTTCTTTTTCATCAGTTTACCTCTGCAATTCATAATCACATATTCTGCAAGATGCGAGTGAAGCTGGTTTTGATGTACCCATGGAATTCAGCAATTCCTAGCTATAATTTTGACAATCCTTTAATAACAAACTTTAAAATTCTGATTTGGGTAATGGACTCCAACAGAGCTTTCAAGTTGAAATTTATGGAATCATTTCAGCGATTAGACTATTCATCCTATCTCTGTCAATAGAAGATGGTTTCCTGTAGGAGATAACTAATAACTTTATAGAATTTGGGGATGTAATAGAATGATATTGTTCCCTGGAGGTCACACTTGCCAACCAAATGGTAATAACTTTTATTACAAGCCTGAAATAGTCTATAAATGTTTCATTAAATTCTTAAAAATGTGCAGTTATTAATTCTACACCCTCTTTTTGATTTCTGGCTACCACACTGAGACAGGTGTGTTATGCCTGGGAATCTGGAAAACGCTATTGTGCTTAATTTATCACCTGTAATATTTCCTAGTGGGATTATCTGAATACATGTGGGTTTTAGTAAGCTTCTTCTCAGAAAATTTCATTATTACTTTAAATGCTAGGCTATGCATCTAAGTTCTGCCTTAATCTTCCCCTCTCTCCCAACGTGTACCTACTGATTTTTCTTGCTTAAGGCAGCAGGTGAAGTGGGGAGGGAAGACATTGCGTTTTCAGGCAACCTCAGTCGATTCAAAAGCATTTATGAGGCTTCTGTCTGTGCAGGGCACTGGCGTGGTGCTGAGCTGATTGAGTTAAGAAAGAAACAGACAATGTCCTTGAGGCAGAAAAGCTGCCAATCGCTGACTCCAGGGAGAAAGATTTTTATATCTTCAATATGGGCCAAGTTGCTGTTGAGCAGACTATGTGGATGTCTGAACAAGTAGGGGATGCCCAAGCCATACCTATGGTTGTAGAAAACAGAGGAAAGTTTCGCTTATCAGACTGCAAGGAAGCAGTTTAAATTTCTGAGAAATTAGTATTATAGAATACTTCAAAACAAAGTATCGTTTTGACTTTCAGGTTAACACTGTAACTACCAAAATATTGCAAAATCGAAGTCCCTTCAGGGCTCAATTTAATGGATAGAGAGTAGAATTTGAAAAGGTAATAAAACAGACTCTCACACAAAGGTGCTAGGATTTTGCATTTGAATAACACGCTGTTGCTATCACCCAGAGCATCTTTTCTCCTTCCTAAACCTTGAAAAGGACCTTGGCCTTTTGCTTTTCCCTTCTCTTTAGCATCATGACTATGCATAATATGTCATCTGTACAATACTTGTGCATAAGCAGTGAGCAGGGAGATATTTTGGGCTTGACCCATTTTCCTGAAGGAATTGTTCTATTCTAAGTTCTTTGGTTACAAGGTACAGGAACCCATTCAAATGGTTCATGAAAAAAGGGGTTTTTAAAAAGAACAGAATCTCATGTGTATAAAATGCAGAACAGTAGCCAGGTCTTATAATAAGTGTCAGAGTGCTATTTTCTTTCTCTTTTTTGTATATGTTACTTTTAATACATGGTCCAAGGTGAACTTGAGGAGGTCAGCTGAGGTCAGTCAAAGCTCGATCATGTGAGGCCTTGAGAATGTGATAAGGGCTGATCTAGTGGCCATAAGTGATCGAGAGGAATAAACCCTTAACTGAACTGAACTGATTGGATTCTCTCTCAAAAATGTGACTTGAGACACCAGTTAGTTTGTGTATGTCTGCTGAAATACTGATAACATCTAATATTTGTCAGGAGCTTAGAGTCCTAAACTATCATCCTAACTCATTTTTCTAACTCACGTTCTAACTCATTTTTCTATAGGCTATGATTTAGTGTCATCCCCATTTTACAGATGAAAAAAACTGAGGTACTGAAAAGTAAAATAACTTGCAGAGATTGACAAAGGATGTCGTGGAGCCAGTATTTAACTAAGGCTGCCTGACTCCAGAGCCTACACTCATAGCCACTTCATAGCGCTGCCTTCAAAGTGTTAGTACTGGAGGTGGTTCTGGGCAAGCTAAAACTACAAGTCAAAGTGTAGGAGACATAAGTGGGGAGGGCAGAAATCATGAATGAACAAAAAGAGCATGTAGAGAAGAGCGTGGAGCATTGATCATGGCTGTTACCCCACCACCTAGACTGAACAAGGCTTAGTACACAGCAGCTGCTTATGGAATATGCACTGAATAGTGAATGAATGATTTCAGCAGGCGCTGTGGGTGTGACATATCCCCCGAGAAGACTGTGTGTGCAGGGTAGGGACCGCCGAATGATTTGTTTTAACCTGCTTCTTTAGAAAATTATATTATACATATATGACATGAGGACCTTGTCCTTTTTTAAAAAGTAAAGCTCTGGGATAAAGGGAAGGATAAAGTTCTTTAGGATCGCCTTTCCATCCTTATGTCTTCCTTTCCACTCCCCAGAGAAGGTCCAGATTTTGATACCAAGATGGTGGTAGAGCTCCGGATAAGGACACCAAATCTTTGCATAACCTCATGGGGAAAGCTGGCTGACAGAAATACTGAACAGTTTTCAAGGTGACACCAGCTTCTATTGTGTTTAGCTACTTATATTTTGGGAGTATTTGTTAGAGTGTTTAGGCTTCCTCTAGTTAATACTCTTGTCAATGAACTATTCAGTTGCCAATCACCAATTTCCATGGCTAGTCAGATAAGAGGAGGTCAACTGTCACAAGAACTAGTCAATCATTGATAAGATGCTTAGTACAAAAATCTCTGCTTGAGTAGAGGTGATGCTCACCAATAAGATTCTACCTTATTGGGCATTTGAAAATGAGGTATATCCAGAGTTGACATTTGGCTGCAGGGACAGAAGCAAAAAGAGACATTGAGATACCCGAGGTAGGAGACAAAGGTATGAGCAAGTGTTATATTACGAAGCATATTAATGTGGAGGAAGTTGGTCAGTGGCAAAAGCAGCAGGATCAGGGGCAAAGAGGACTGAGTCGTAATAGTGTGTGTTCTACTGCCTCTTGCTGCTGAGGGGTGGTGGGATAGTGTAAGGCTGGAAATACGTTGGAGCATCTTAGTTTATGAACAGCATCCCGTCCTCTGTGAGGCTCAGTCAAACTCTGTGCAGGGTCTCTGTGTGATTCCTGTCTCCTCTGCTCCCATGTGTTTCTTTACAACAAATCTACTTTCCTTGAGGTGGTCTGAAGTGAATTTCTACCAACCAAGCTTACAATCAGAAAGGACTGACAAATTGTTATTCTAAGTTTGTAATAGATTTTAAAGTGTTAGTCACTCAGTTGTGTCCTACTCTTTGTAGCCCGCCAGGCTCCTCTGTCCATGGAATTCTCCAGGCAAGAATACTGGAGTGGATAGCTGCTCCCTTGTCCAGGGGATCTTCCTGACCCATGGATTGAACCTAGGTCTTCTGCAATTTAAACATTAAAATATTAGTTTAAAAAGTAGATATTGACATAATGATAGATTTCTGACATACTATATGCTTATAAAATTATGTGCAGTTTATTATTTTTTGGTTTTTAATTTTTTCAACAAATACATATTAAGTATTTATTTTTTGTCAAGTTGTTTTTGTTAATAGAACAGAAAGTGAAGTGAAAGTCACTCAGTCATGTCCAACTCTTCACAACCCCATGCCGTGTACAGTCCTTGGAATTCTCCAGTCCAGAATATTGGAATGGGTAGCGTTCCCTTCTCCAGGGGATCTTCCCAACCCAGGGATTGAACCCAGGTATCCTGCATTGCAGGTGGGTTCTTTACCAATTGAGCCACAAGGAAAGCCCAGTAGAACAGAAAAGAGAGTGAGAATCACAAGTGGATTTGAGTTATTCCATTTCTAATTTTGATTATTCTCCCAATAGATTTCTTATTCACCATGCCCACACTTGATCTGGGGTCATACACACCTTTGTCTATGTTTGTCTTGGGTCTGGTCCTCCACAAGCTGTCCTTTCAAGATGTACTCCTAGGATGCTTTCCTGGATTCTGCTGGTACATATTAGCCATTTCCTGCAACTCTGAGTGAATGATTGCTTTCTCCCCTTAGCAAGGCTATGCTAAGCTTTGACTCTGTTATTGTCTTGACTAGAGAGGAGAAATGGGCCAGATTTGAGGAAGACATGTATTGTCTTGTGAAGCATCTGGCTCTTGTTGAGGCCTCAGCATGGTCTTCAGGCAGTACATCGGGCTCTTCCATTCTCTAACAAGGGGAATTAGGCTTCTTACGTGGGCCCAGAGGGTTCCGGGGAGTCTAAGAGTTCAGTGTTCTTGAGTGGCTATCTCTACTCTTAGAAGCCTTGAAAAAATGAAAGTGAAAGTCCATTGCTCAGTTGTGTCTGACTCTTTGTGATCCCATGGACGATAGTCCACTAGGCTCCTCTGTCCATGGAATTCTCCAGGCAAGAATTCTGGAATGGGTTGCCATTTTCTTCTCTAAGGGATCTTCCTGACCCAGGGATTGAACTCAGGTCTCCTGCATTGCAGGCAGATTCTTTACCCTCTGAGCCACCAGGGAAGCTGTAGACTCCTTGGAAAGGTCTTACTCTTTCCCTGACTGTATAGAAGAATTGCCGGGCCGTTAAACTCAATCTTATCAGAAATTCTCTACTCTTACAATTAGGTTCCAGGCCTGGTCTTCAGTATGGTCTGTCCTGTGAGTGTAGGAGAGGAGCCTCTCCATAAACATTGCCCTGGGCGCCTTCTGATTTTCACATTTGCCTGAAGTGGCTTAATTGGCTGAATTGAGCCTGTCATTTCCTCTCTTCAGTGTATCAATACCACTCAACAAGAACCAAATAAATCTCCCAGTCCTGATAATTACTGTTTCCTCCATTTGTGACAAATGCCAATGATATCACAGAGGCCACTGCATCCCTTCTACATGTAATCTGTTCCAAGTCACCACAGGTGAAGTCCTTGGTAATTGCCATGTTGTAGCATGCCAGAAGGCTTCAGTACTCACTTAACCCAGAGATGCCTTGTTGCCATCTGGCAGGGGAGTGATCCAACTTCAGAATCACATCCCAGTGCTGCTGTCTCCTCTTTCTCTGCCCAACCATTAATTCTGGTGGGCTGGGGAATGACTAGTTGGTGAGAAATTACAGCCAGCTTGGCTTTGAAAGGAAGATGAAAAGTAGGGAGACAGAGAGAAGGGAAATGATGAATAGGGCCTGGATGAAAATGATCTAGGGTTTTATGGCAGAGAGAAAATAGCCGGTAGAGAAAAGGGGGGTAAAAACGCAAGACCCTGAACTAGTGAGAGTAGATGGAGTGCTTCTCTTAAGATGAGAGGGAGGAAAGGAAAAGATACATGCAGATAAATTTGTCAGTGGTAATAATATAAAGAATTGAGCTCTTTCTATGTGTTTGTGTGTGTGCATGCTCAGTCATGTATGACTCTTTGCAACTCCATGGACTGTAGCCCGCCAGGCTCCTCTGTCCATGGGATTTCCCAGACAAGAATACTGGAGTGGGTTGCCGTTTTCTCCTCCAGGGGAATCTTCCTGACCCAGGGATTGAACTCACCTCTTAGTGTCTTCTGCATTGCAGGTGAATTCTTTACTGCTGAACCCATGGGAAACCGTCTGTGTGCTTGGCACAGTTCTAAATGTATGGGCAGAAATTAGTTTTCACTTAATAGCATAAGAAGACAATTTAAAAAAGTTTTCCATCAGGTCTTTGATATCATTTAGTATAGCAAAATGGGAGAAAATAACTCAAGTGTTAAAACATCATTTTCTTGCTATTAAAGCCCCATTTCCTTCTGTACTTTTCTTAAAACAGTTGGATTTATATTTTTAATATTTATAGCCAAGGATTAGAAAATGCCTTTCATTTCATAAGGTTCCTATTGTTTCAATCTTTTCTCTTCATCATTACCTCTTTATTTGTAATTTAATGGGCAGAGCTAAAAATAAAAATGGTCGAGTATACAGCACATCGTGTGTGGAACATGAATGAAGAGCTGTGCACATTTCTTTTTCACCAGACATCTTGATTCGATGGTCTAGTAGGCAGCGATTTATTGTGGTGGTTTCAGCAGAGATCTTTAAGAAAGGTGAGGCTTTGCCCTGAGCGAAAATGGCAAAGTTAACAAGCAGCTATCCAGTGTCTCACCACTGCAAATAAAGGTGGAAGGATGCAAGAGATAATGTAATGAGACATGCTCAGTTTGAGAGGTCTTTGGAGCATTCTGTTGTGATGGATACTGAGCAGAATCTTGTCATTCCCTGTATCCCTATGTAATGCCTTTCACCTAAGGCCTGTGAGAAGCTCTCTGTTACATATTCCACTTCTTTATTTGGTGAATGACTAATCTCATGATCATTGCGATTGAATTACTGCAAGTAGCACATGTCAGTCCACTAATAAAAGCAAAGCTTATGAGTCAAATGTTAGGGCTTTGTTTCCAATCTTACCCAGCAACATTATTTAGATGATACTGGTTTTAAGTGGAGATTTGCCTATAGCATCACTAAGTGCCTCAGATGGTAGAGAATCTGCCTGCAGTGCCTGATACCCGAGTTTGATCCCTGGTTTTAAATTGATGGACGCTTGTAAACTTTCATGGTACAAACTGTTTTTCTCTGCAGATAGGAATGGTAGTCATTTTTGGCACATTGAGAAGAGATGCCTAACTAGGCAGCAGCACTTAACTAAGATAACTGAGTTTCTTATTTCAAATAACTCTAAGTAGTCAGTTGATAAAACAGAACCTGTGAGGTATACACCTTCTGTCATTAATATTATTAATAATTTAAAACTCGGTCCCTTTTTTGGGCTAAAACTTATTATGTATCATGCTAAGTTGCTTCAGTCGTGTCCGACTCTGTGCGACCTCATAGACGGCAGCCCACCAGGCTCCCCCGTCCCTGGGATTCTCCAGGCAAGAGTACTGGAGTGGGGTGCCATTGCCTTCTCCATTATGTATCATAGCTTATTATAAAAGCAGCCAACTTTGAACCCCATCAGAGAAGGTTCAGTTATTGAATGTTGTTGTTTAGTCATGAAGTCATGTCTGACTCTTTTGCGACCCATGGACTGTAGCCCACCAGGCTCCTCTGTCCATGGGATTTCCCAGGCAAGAATACTGCAGTGGGTAGCCAATCTGTTCTCCAGGGGATCTTCCTGACCCGGATGTTGAACCCGGGTCTCCTGCACTGCAGACAAATTCTTTACTATCTGAGCCACCAGGAAGCCTTCAGTTACTGAATACTTCTTTATAAAATTGTTTTATCTGCAGCACTGACTCTGGCAATAGCATTAAAGTAAGGGTGCACTTTCTTTTTGTTTAATCAATAGATTAAAAAACCCCTGTAAACAACTGCATAAGGGAAATTATTTAACATGGTTTGAATTTGTGTTCTCAAATCTATTGATTAACAGAACAGAGAAATGAGTCTTTTGTTAAGAAACTTGCAAATAAGCTGCTAGGCATTTTCCTTTTAAGCTGTTGGGAACACCTACTAAAGGCTAAAGGTCATAAAAAGAATTTAGCTAACAAAAAGGTTTATGTCATTCATTTTTAGCCAGTCATTAGAATCGATCAACTGTGATGGTGCTTATCCATACTCACTTAGAACTATCATTATGCTATTTTCCTTTTTCAAAAAAAATTAACATTAATTTACTGTTTTGGCTGCACCAGGTCTTGGTTGCAGCATGTGGGATCTTGTTCTCTGACCAGGGATCAAACCCAGGCCCCCTGTATTGCGAGCACAGAGTCTTAGCCACTGAACCACCAGGGAAGTCCTGGGCTATTTTCTTTTAATTTAGTGATTTGATGTTAGTATGCTTTGTTGTTGCTGTTATAGCTTATATAGTTGCTGCTGTAGTTGCTGCTATAGTTCAGTCTTATTTGACTCTTTGTGACCCCAGGGACTGTAGCCCACCAGATACCTGTGTCTATGGGATTTCCCAGGCAAGAATACTGGAGTGGGTTGCCATTTCCCACAGGGGAGCTCCCCAGCTCAGGGAATGAGCCCCTGTGGCAGGTAGATTCTTTACTCCTGAACCACCAGGGAAACCCACGTTAATATGCTTATGGTGGCTTTTGATGAGATAAATGATCGGGGCATGTATTGTCCAGTATAGTCTTGGCTGCCAATGGTGAAAAATCAGTGACAATAGTTTAAGTGATCCTGGGAATATGTGAGCAAGTGAAGGCACTGTTGTGAACGTTTCCAGGTTTCACATAGATACAGACAGATGATCTAGATGGCAAAACCAAAAACCTATTGATAATATTTACCACAGAACTATATGATAAGCTATCTCTATAAGCTTATAGTCTTGCCAAAGGACTTGAGCTCAAGTCTGATGCCTCTGGATTGAGCTGCCAATTTCTGGAAATAAGAAAACAGAGGATTGTGTTGAACTGTACCATGAATGTGCAATCAGTAGACTCCAGACTGGCAAACTAGACAGGTCAAAATATCTTGGGTTCTTCGTTTTAAAGCTAAAGAAAAAAGGGGTGGAGATAGCATGTACATTAAAGGGGGTAATGATATTAAATTTTAGTGGACAAAGATGAACTACAGTGGCTTGGGATGCGCATGTTGGTGGCAAAACCTATGAAGAACTGTGAGGAAGTGATTACTATAAGTGAAGATAGTGGTTACTTTCGTTGGGTGGGGGAAAGAAGGCTTTGAGGAAGGGATAGGACATACGGAGGAACTTTGGAGATCACTGGCAAAGTTTTTCATTTTGACTTGGATGATGATTTCAAGAGTGGTGTTTTATGTGGTCTCTCCTGTTTTGCCCTGGTGTTTCATGATGTTGAACATCTTTACCTGTTTACCATTTCCATGTCTTCTTTGGAAAACTGTTTAATCAGAGATTCTACACATTTTAAAATTGGATTGTTTGTTTTCTTGCTGTTTGCTTGTATATGTTCTTTACATATTTTGGATATTAGACACTTATCAGACATATGCTTTGCAATAATTTTCTCTCACTCTGTAGGTTACCTTTACATTTTGGTGATGCTTTCCCTTGCTGTGGAGAAGCATTTTAGTTTGATGTTGCTGCATTTATTTTTGCTTTTGTTGCTTGTGCTTCGGGTATGACATCCATAAAATCACTGCCAAGACCAATTTTAAGAATCTTTTCCCCTTTGATTTTGTCTAGAAGTTTTATGATTTCAAGTATGTTCAAGCCTTTACTTGTTTTGAGTTAATTTTTGTGCATGGTGTAAAATAGTGGTCCAGTTTAATTCTTTTGCTTGTGGTTATTCCATTTTCCCAGTACATTTTTTGAAGAGACTTTCCTTTTCCCATTATATATTTTGACTCATTTATCATAAATTAGTTGACATTTCATATGTTGGTTTATTTCTGGGCCCTCTATTCTGTTCCTTTGATCTATGTGTCTGATTTTATGCCAATATCATACTGTTTTAATTATTATGGGTTTGAAATATAAATATAGTTTATGGCATGTGATTTTTTTTTTTCCTCAAGATTGCTTTGCCTAAGCAAACATATTAATTGAAGGAATTTTTAGAAGTATAATAATAAAGGAGTTGATTCTCCAGTTATATCAATTGACTTGATATTGAGTTACTATATCAGGGTTATTATACATATTATATAATATATATGAACATTATAATAAATAAAATAACAGCTTATTTTATACAGCACTGTGACATGTCAGGCACTGTTCTAAGTGTTTTACTATGTACTTTTGTAATTCCCACTTTATAGAGGTGATTTTGAAGTGTAAAGGATTGCTCAGACTCAGGAAATTGGAGAAATAGGATATCCATAGTGAAAGTGAAAATATTTCTTGCTCAGCTGTGTCTAACTCTTTGTGACCCTATGGACTGCAGCCCATCAGACTCCTCTGTCCATGAGATTTCCCAGGCAAGAATACTGTGTGGGTTGCCGTTCCCTTCTCCAGGGGATCTTCCCGACCCAAGGACTGAACCCAGGTCTCTCAAATTGCAGGTGCATTCTTTACCGTCTGAGCCACCAGGAAAGCCCTGCAGGCAACTTAACTCCAGAATCACTTTATTTTTTAAAAATAGTAAATATTTCAATATTTGTTAGAGATGTTATAATAGATATTAATTGAATACCTATATGTTGTTCTAATCCTGAAACTTTGCTTCTCAAAATTTTCTTTGTCTTGTTTCCTGACAGGAAAGTGAATTTTGATTTTCATTTTTTTAAAGTTTTGCTTTGATTTGGATATTGAGGTAAAGCCATGAGCACAAGAGAAGCAGGAACAGATATTTCAATTTACAAAGATATTTCAAGAAATAATTTCACAAATTATACTCTGCCAAATCAACTATGATACATTCCAAAGGTACTAACCTTGGCAGCATTTAAATTTCAACTTGATATGCATATATGTGTGTGTGTATATATACACACACACACACACATATGTATATATATATATATATATCTGGGGGTAGGAATCACTATTTTAAAAAATGCATAAATAGGGCCTATCCTTTTATTTCTATCCAGCTATATTCTTAGCTTATGGACTACCCAATGAATTAAAATCTTCACTGGCAATTAATTTATTTTGTCCACTGTGTACATGGCATTTAAGTAAACCTTGGGAAAAGAAGCCCCAGCATGAACACCACCCAATCTTGATATGAACATACTACCTTGGGTGGTGGATAAGTTAGAACTCTTAGTTGCATTTGGCAAGAGGAATTCAGTAAAAAATGAAAGGTTGCTTTTTAGGGGAGAAATATTCTTTTTTTTAAAATTTAAATTTATTTATTTTAATTGGAGGCTAATGACTTTACAATATTTTATTGGTCTTGCCATACATCAACATAAGAGTAATGAATGATCAAAGAAGGACTGGGATTCAACAGACCCTTAGGAAAATTTTTTTTTTTTCTTTTTCTAATTTTATTTTATTTTTAAACTTTACATAATTGTATTAGTTTTGCCAAATATCAAAATGAATCCGCCACAGGTATACATGTGAAAATTAAGATTTGAAAGGTTGGAAATTTACATCTCCTATCGGTACCACTTAGTTTTTCTGCGTCAGTATTTTTCTCTCATCAAAACAGACTCCTTTCACTGTTCTGGCTCGTAGCACTACTAACAGCTTCCAAAATTACATATTAAAGCTTCAGGGGTTACAGAGACATAAGATGAATCTCTTGGAAAGGGAGTGATTGACTCAGCCTGGGTCAGCTAGTTGCAAACTCCTGGACTCATGAACGGTGGCAGAACAGTTCCTGTAGAAAGCATAAAGATGGAGTGTGAGAAGGGACAGTTCCTAGAAGAAGGTATTTGGAATGATATTCTCAGAAGAATGGAATGGAGCCTGAAAATAAAAAATAGTTGTTCACTATAGAAATGGAAAATAAATACCAATATTTTATACCAGTTTTGACAAAGTGCTACTGTAAATCTAAATATGATTTTTGTCTGCTTTATTAAGGTTTAATTTACATAAAGTAAAATTCAACATCTAATTGTGTAGGTTGATGAATCTTAACAAATGGTTACATTTGTGCAGCAACTTCCACAATAACGATGTAGAGTATTTCCAGCACCCCAAAATTCTCTAGTACCCTTTTGCAGTCAATTTCCTCCTCTAAGTTGTTGAGTGCATTGGCCTCAGTTGTTTATACTACTTTTTATTATTCTTTTAATGCCTGAAATTTCTCGAGTGATACTCCCTTTGTCATTCCTGTTATTGGAAATTTCTATCTTCTCTTTTTTTCTTGACCAGTCGGACTAGAGATTTATCAATCTCGATATTTTCAATGAATCAATGTCTAATGATAACTTTAAAAATAAATAAGTTAAAAATCTTAAAATTTTTTCAATAAATTTTTTTAATTTAAACTTTTGTAATTAAATTGTAATATAAATATAGATGTTTCTGAATTAAAATGTTCATTCCATGGTGACTGGAAAGATAGCACAATACATTTATAATTTATTATTTTTCTCCTTTATATTTCTATAAATCAACACAAGAGTGTTATCTTCAAAGTTGTTTTTCTACTTTTTCAATATACCATTTACTAATAATATATTTATGAAATACAAGAAACAAAGTTCCACAGCCTCATCCTATATACCTGGCAGGCTTAACTTTTTGAAACGTTCATACTTTTGTTGCTACAGTCATGCATAGAAGTGAAACATTTCTTCCTCTGTCCAAAATGTTGCATGTCTCCCTCTTTAAATTTTGAGCTAAGCTTGATTGACACCCTTGAAAAATCTATGCCACAAATAATTCAATTTTCTTTTTAAACTTTTAACAAAATCTTTGACTCATTTCTTTTTTTTTTGGAAATCCTTCTCACAGTGGTGTATATATGTATGTGCGTGTGTGCGTGTGTGTGCGTGTGTGTGTGTGTGGGTGCATGGGCATATATGCATATGTACAATACAAAATTGAAAACTTGAAGAAACAAGGATTTCTCCCACTAGACAGCCTCAGATATTCCAGAGAATTTGAAAGATTCTTGTAAGAGCTCTTAAAAGTGGTAATAGCAAGATATTACTTAGCCCTTTAGGATGAAGGGAAGACAGATATTTAGAGATGATTACTTTTAGTAATAAGGTCCTTGGCTGACCAATGAGAGAGTAGGGAGGAATGAAAGGAATAAGTATGATTCTGATTTACATCAGAATCTGTAACTCCATTGTTGGAGGTGGGGGTGGGGTTGGGAAGCTTTAAAAGAAGAAAGCCCTTTTCCTCTTCCATATAGGATTAGAATGCTCTCTTTAGAAATTAATCCTTTCCTTTGAAAGACATGTTTAGTTGTGTTGTGTTGTGTGTGTGTGTCAATGTGAACTTTCACTGAGAGAGAATTACATAGAACTACATAGAAAGCAGTCCTGGAGGTCCAGGACTGATCCTGGACTGTTCGAAGGGACTTGGGTTGTCAAAGACCGTCATAGATTGTCCTCTTGGAACATCAGGGCTTTCTAATGGATTCACTGGAAAAAATGAGCATCTTGAAAGAAAAGAATGGATCATGGAATGATGTCACATCCTGTAGTTGTTAAGTGAAGTTTCCTGAGAGACAGACCATACAGAGAAGCAAGACAGAGAATGGAAAACTTGATGCATGTGTTATCTTGCATGATATTATGGGAGAAGTCATGGTTAGCATTTGCTTAAAATAGTTTTAACATCCATGTCTGAATTTCTTTTAATTACCCAAACTCCAGTAAATTCTGGTTCATTTATACAGTCGAGTTTAGTGAATTTGTGGAGAATTAATGAAAGGGCTCAATTGGAAGGACAGCATGCCTGCTGTTCAGCCAGGGCTGGGGTCCATGCAGATACAGTAGCAGCTGTCATGGATGCTGTGTTTAGGAATGTCCAGGCAGCAAAAAAGTGAGCGGTGGTTCATGGCATAGCTGTCATCACAGATGAGTATGTGTCTTAGAGGATCAATTTCAGGGGGGACAACTTGTTAAGGCTACTTCATCTTCTTTGGTTATTTTCTTCTTGGGCATGGATTGGTGAAGGTCTCTCTATTGAGACAAACACACACACACTTTAATCAGTTTAATTGAACTACGTGCTATAGTATTTATCCCTTTGGAGTGTAAAATTCTCAAAGAGCCTTTATCTTTTTTTTAATGTGCAATACAAATACTTAATATGGTTCTATATATTGTGAGGTACCTTAATAAATACCTATTTATTGAATAACTGTTTTTATTGCATTTGAGGAGTTGCTTAGGTCATATCACTTTGGGATTTCCTCCTTTTTCCTTCCTTCCTTTCTCCCTCCTTGGTTCCCTTCCTTCCTTCTTTACCATTTTCCCTCTCTTTTCCCATCTCTTATCTCTCGCTTTTCCTTCTAACCTTTCTGCTGAGAAGACTTTTATGTTGCTTTAGGCCATGTTTTATAGAATTAGCTTTGTATTTATTTTTTTGAATTCTATGTTCTAGCAAAGGGTAGCATTTTCAAAGTATTTTTCCAAAGGTTTCACTTATGTTGTTTTCAAGTTCATCTCTTGATTCAAGTAAGTACAATTACCTTTAAATAGACTATTATTTGATATCTGTCAAAGGCACTGAAAGATCTTAAAATTATAGCCCAGTATACTCTCTGGTCTGATATTACACCAATGATAATCCACAGAAAGTCAGAGGGTTTCCATGTATAAATGTGATTTTAAATGAAGTTTTATTGAACCTGTCCCACTCAAAATTTCTTAACTTACAAAATACTGAATGAGTCTGTTTCTCTTAGGAAAAATAAAAACAGTATTCTGAACTGAAAGAAATTCATTCTATTATTCAGCATCTTATTTGTGCCTTCTGAGTTATCATGAACTATCATATTTGTTACTTATATGATTTGCTACTTTTGTGAAGTAAAAGCTTTTCAAGGTAAAATTTATGAATATATAGCATTTTCAATAGAGTCGGACATGCCTGAGCAACTTCACTTTCACTTTTCACTTTCATGCATTGGAGAAGGAAATGGCAACCCGCTCCAGTGTTCTTGCCTGGAGAGTCCCAGGGACGGGGGAGCCTGGTGGGCTGCTGTCTATGGTGTTGCACAGAGTCGGACATGACTGAAGCGACTTAGCAGCAGCAGCATTTTCAATATAATAATATCTTAATACTTTCCTTTAAAAATATATATATTTATATAGTTGGTGAAGGCACAAAGAATAGAGGGGAAAATTCCTTCCTCAGTGCTGGTTTAGTAACAGTGCTGGGTAAGGAGAAGCCAGTGGCATAAAATCAAGTTCAGGATTCTGCAAGTTACTAAAGTATTGATCTCTGTTAAAGGGAATTTTAGTCCTGAGGGTTATTGCCAAGCACCTGCAAGGTGGAGAGCTATTTCTTGGTTCTTGGCCATGTGTGTATGGTTTCAGTATGTAGGTGGAGAAAAACTTGGTGGGAATGATTCCTCTGTTGACAGCAAGCAATGGGCAGTCATTACCTTTCTTGGAGAGAAATGAGATAGGGTGCTCAATGGAAAGGGAATTGCTCTCCTGGAATATGTGTCTCACTCTGATAGTTAAAACTTTGCAAAAGAGTCCACTATTGGAATATACCCATGTAATCCTTCCATCCATTCATGTATCCATTTTGTTATTCATTCACTCATGTAGATGCTAGCCGATTGGATGAAGCTTTTTTTCTGTTAATCCCCAAAATGAGCTGTCATCTGAGAAAGGTTGTGTTCTGTGTTTCCCTTTTTGCAGATGTCAAGGACTTGATTTCCTTTCATTTTAACATTTAAAATATATTTATTTAAAATTATGAAAGAAATTAATCTTTAATACCAAAGAAATGTAGACTAATTTGAAGAAGATTGAGAAAAAGCTAGGAAAAGGAATTCACTGTAGCTCCACTACACAAATAAACATTGCTAACTTTCTTTAGTTTCTCTTTTCTGATAGGCTGAAAAGTTGGAACCGTATTAACTTCATCATCATAAGGGCACAAGTAGTAAGTTAGTAGTATATCAGCTTCCACTTTAGGCTCTGTATTCTTGGGATCCCATCTAAGGACACATAGCTGATTTAAGCAGAAAAATAAAATTCACTGAAGATATCAGATAGCTCATGGAATATCTGGGGGAGACAGAATCAGACTTGGAGGCTACAGAGTTGGAAACATCACCCGTATCATACTATAGAGCTGCTTTCTTAGCGACCCCATGGTTTCTTCCAGGCACAGATCCCACAAAGTCTATTGCCGGACCTCTGTCGCCGCTACTTCTGACAGCTAAATGCAGCCGCTCTCACCTTACTAGAACAGATCTTATGAAATGCCTGTTGCTTCAACTGCATTTGAACTGAAGATTTGCAATATTACTTCTGAGTGTCACAGCCAAATCTTCTAGCCTTTACCCTGACTGTAAAGTTTCCTTTACAGGAAACGGAAAAAATGAGCTCCTGGCATGGATTGAGAATATGGCAAATTCTCCAAATATAAGAGCTTTGAAAGGTACCAGTGACCCTTAAGCATGAAAAAATGCCCAATAAAATTTCCCCATGGCTATGCAACATTGCTATACCCTCTTTTCTTTTTTTTAAAACGTCTAAAACAAGATCAACAATAGCAACAGCCGGTAACAATTAGGGATCCAAATATAAGTTAAAATTAAAAATATTGTAGTGCTAATAATACCAAAAAATTCAGTTGAAGTTGAGCATCAGAGGGAACTTTTTTTTTTCTCACTGTGGTTTTTTCTTTTTAATTAATTAATTTATTTTAGTTGGAGGCTAATTACTTCACAGTATTGTGGAGGTTTTTGCCATACATTGACATGAATTAGCCAAGGTGTATATGTGTCCCCCCATCCTGAACCCCCCTCCCACCTCCCTCCCCACCCCATCCCTCGGGGTGGTCCCAGAGCACTGACTTTGGGTGCTCTGCTTCATGCATCAAACTCGCACTGGTCATCTATTTTACATATGGTAATATACATGTTTCAGTGTTATTTTCTCATCCCACTCCAGTACTCTTGCCTGGAAAATCCCATGGACGGAGGAGCCTGGTAGGCTACAGTCCATGGGGTCGCACAGAGTCGGACATGACTGAGCAACTTCACTTTCATGCATTGGAGAAGGAAATGGCAACCCACTCCAGTGTTCTTGCCTGGAGAATCCCAGGAACAGGGGAGCCTGGTGGGCTGCCGTCTCTGGGGTCGCACAGAGTTGGACACGGCTGAAGCGACTTAGCAGCAGCAGTAGCAGTGCTATTCTCTCAAATCATCCCACCCTTACCTTCTCTCACAGAGTCCAAAAGTCTGTTCTTTACATCTGTTCTTTTGCTGTCTTGCATACAGGGTCATCATTACTGTCTTTCTAAATTCCTTATATATGCGCTAATATACTGTATTGGTCTTTCTCTTTCTGACTTACTTCACTCTGTATAATAGGCTCCAGTTTCATCTACCTCATTAGAACTGACTCAGATGCATTCTTTTTTTTTCTTTATAGCTAAGTAATATTCCATTGTGTATATGTACCACAACTTCCTTATCCGTTTGTCTGCTGATGGACATCTAGGTTGCTTTCATGTCCTAGCTATTGTAAACAGTGCTGCAATGAACAGTGGGGTACATGTGTCTCTTTCAGTTCTGGTTTTGTCCATGTGTATGCCCAGCAGTGGGATTGCTGGGTCGTAAGGCAGTTCGACTGAGCGACTTCCCTTTCACTTTTCACTTTCATGCATTGGAGAAGGAAATGGCAACCCACTCCAGTGTTCTTGCCTGGAGAATCCCAGGGACAGGGGAGCCTAGTGGGCTGCTGTCTATGGGGTCGCACGGAGTTGGACACGACTGAAGCGACTTAGCAGCAGCAGCAGCAAGGCAGTTCTATTTCCAGTTTTTTTAAGGAATCTCTACACTTTTCTCCATAGTGGCTGTACTAGTTTGCATTCCCATCAACAGTATAAAAGGGCTCCCTTTCCTACATACCCTCTCCAGCATTTATCGTTTGTAGACTTTTTGATGGCAAGCATTCTGACCAGTGTGAGATGGTACCTCATTGTGGTTTTGGTTTGCATTTCTCTGACAAAGACTGATGTTGAGCATCTTTTCATGTGTTTGTTAACTATCTGTATGTCAGAAGAAACATTATCACATGTATTCATGGCTTAGGACACATATTGGGACTATTTTAACTTATTCTTCTAAGTGATAATAAAAAAAATTTCTTTGGAATTAGATTGTGTGATTCATACTCCATTTATATAGCTTAAAATGTGGAAAGCATGCATTTTATTTTAACACAGTTAACTAAGGAGTCATAGCTCTGAAATGAATGAATGTTGGTATGTCTCACTCAGCTTTACCTCTTCCAAAACTTCCCTTTAGAATAAAAGGTCCTAAAGCTCTCGTGAAGTTTAAGTTTTAAAATAAAGATTTTTTTCTTCCCATTAAACTGGACTATGACCCATAAGAAAGGTTAAAAGAGCCTGACCTTTATCAGTCCTTGCTTAGGTCACAGTCGAACTAAACAAAGCTTGTGGAGCAGGAGTGCCCAGCAGTGGAAAGGATGAGGCCTCCGGGGGGAGGGGCCTGCTCCTCCATCCTGGCCCCTCCATCCTGGCCCCTCCATCCTGGCCCTACTACTGAACAGCTTTGACTTTGGGCCAGGTGTCTGACTGCTCTGAGCCCACTTTCCTTATTTATAAGATGGATCATCATCCCTCATTTGTTGGTGGGCTGCAAGCATTATATGAGGTAACTATATGTGTGGACTGCCCAGAAAAGTGCCGGGAGCCTGACGGTCACCTGGACAAAACAGCTGTTGAGCTACTCAGTGTATACGTGTATCAGTCTCTCAGTCGTGTCTGACGCTTTGCGACTCTCTGGACCGTAGCCTGCCAGGCTCCTCTGGCCGTAGAATTTTCCAGACAAGAATACTGGAGCGAGTTGCCATTTCCTCCTCCAGGGGATCTTCCTGACCTGGGGATAGAACCTGCATCTCCTGTGTCTCCTCCGTTGGACGCAGATTCTTTACTGCTGAGCCACCAGTGAAGCCCCTGAGTTACTTTACCTTCCGCTTTCTCATTTTCTCATCTGTGTGTCTTACAATCTTTATCTTCCAAGGCCATTGAGAGGACAGGAGAGAAATACAGGGTATGTATGCAGCATTTGGCTTTTAGTAAATGGTAGTTATTTAGGGTTTTTATGTTCTGGATAACATTCTCAATGAGGAAAAATGCGACTTCTTTTTTGTCTAAACTTGAAGAGTTGATTGTTTATTGTATTTCAGTGTTGCAAAATGGACATAAAGTTGGCTGGAAAATAAATTGTTACCTGAGGAGAAACAGGGCCAAATGGAAGTATAATATATTCAGAGATTTAATATATTAACTTGGTAAACAGCAATGAAAAGAGAAGGCAAGTCAGGTTGAAAAGAGTTGAGGCCAACTGGGTAACGCTATTTGTTGAAGAAGGTAGACTAGAACCAAAGTCTCAGTTAAATAGGTCTGATGATGAGGTGCGTACTTGTCATGGTTTGGGAGAATAACAGCCAAGGCCCAAGTTACATAATTGGGCCAATTTAACCTACAGGAATTCTAGCCTGTCCCCATGGGCTCTCATTTTCCCCAGGAAAGTGACAAAGGATTGCAGGATTACTTTCTCAGCTGACTCATCTGGGTCTAACAAACAAGGCAGCCTGATGTTTCTGATGAGGAAATTATACATGTGCTTTTTTTAGGGGGAGGGGGATAAATATGGATAATTTCTGGCTCCCACTAGGCCATTTTTTTTTATAAAAAAGAAAACATATTCCAATCAAGCAACAACAGGTGATCTTTTCAAACACAATCTCGTCTCTCACCACACCCCTTCTCCCAGGCTGGCACTTCCCCTTCTCAGCAGGCAGGACCACTCATTTTAAAAGTTAGGGCTTTCTAGAGAATAGATGATAGAAACTCAATTTGAATTAACTGGGGCAAGAGATGAATTTATTGGTTCATAAAATTGGAAAGGCAGGGGTGTAAGTCAAGATGATCAGATCTAGAAGCTACTTTTTCTTTTCTCTCTAACATTTGCCTTTGTTTCTCTGTAGCTGTTGATTTATTCTCCTCCACTGTAAGAGGTGAAAGCAATTCTTCCCTTCATTTTCAGTTTGAAAAGTTCTAGCACTGGATTCATTTCTGTCACACACTTAGGCTTCAACTAGGTACTGTGTGGCCACGGAGATAAGGTTAGTTCACATTCAGGTTGCACGTATGGGAGAGAGGGGAGATGTTATATTGTTCCAAGGAAGGGACCGGGTGATGGGCAGCCATTCCCAGAGTGAGCCCTGGGAGTTACCGCGAGCTGGGTAATCCATCTCCTCGGTCTATGGTTAGTTAGCACCTTGCACCTAATGCTTTTCTTTTTCTTTTCCAATTTCTCACGCTCTGCACATTCTGCTGGAGATGAGCCTTACTTAGGAGGCTCCCTTTGTGTACTTGTTAGAGCAAGTGTGTTGAGTACTTACAGTGCGCCTGGCTTTGGTAGGGATTTGGGGATACAAAAACTGGTTCAACATGATCTCTGTCCCCAAGGGACACGTGCATATGCACTCAAAACCGAGGATGTGCAAGCATTGTGTAACCTCTGCTGCAAGGCTCTGCTGAACATTTTTTAACTTAATTGTGTAGTTAAACTACTGTAATCATAGTTTTAATTTACTGGAATTTTCCTCTCAGTGTTTCTTTGTATGGTACTCTATGGATCAAATTAGACTCCAGTGAGCTTAGAGCTGTGGAAGCTGAATGGTTGAGTTCTCTGCTCCCCCATAGCCTCAGAAAGCTACATGTGCATGTAACGACCTGTGGGCTAGTTGCCCTGGCAACACTTGTGCATTCTGCCAGACCCTCAGAAAGATGTGATCTCTAATTAACCTTAAAATTAACAGACTGATGACAAAAATTTCATAACAACTCAGAAGGAGAAGCAGAAAATATTCTGGAAACTGTAAATCTGAGGAGACACTTGTAAACCCAGAGATAGTAAAACATTATGGGATTTCAAAAGGCTGAGAGACTACAAAGCATGAACATTAGAACAATAATTGAGTGTAGTTTTCCTTCATTTGGATCCTCATATGTAAATGTTTTGAAGGAAATTAGAAAAGAGATAGTTAAAAATGTATTTAGCCCAACATCCTTTACAGTGGATGCTAGGTACTATATTAAAAATGGAATCTACTTTTAGAGAATTTACTGATTGCATATTTTGAGCTGTCTCCTAATTCTGTCTTGGGAGTTCATTTGATTAGGTTTCCCAAAACTTACTTTATTCTCCAAAGCCAAAATGAATGCTTTGTCACACGTAACTCATTATTTTGAGTCATAAAATTGGGTGGAATAAATACTTTTCCTAGCCTTATTGGGATGTAACTGAAATATAACATTGTTTAATTCTAAGGTGTACAACCTAGTGATTTCATATACATATATATTGCAAAATGATTCCCATGTATCACTTACATTACATGTATCACTTCACGTAATTACAATTTTTTTTGTGTCCGTGCTGAGAACCGGGAGTTGGTGATGGACAGGGAGGCCTGGCGTGCTGCAAATCACAGGGTCACAAAGAGTCAGACACGACTGAGCGACTGAACTGAACTGAACTGAGAATGTTTAAAATCTATTCTCTTAGCAACTTTCAAATGTACCACACGGTGTGGTCAGCTATAGTCACCATGCTGTATATTATATCCCCAGAAGGTAATCATCTTTACTGGATGTTTGTACTCTTTCACCACCTTCACCCATTTCCTCTATTGGCCGCCCCCAACCTCTGTTCCTGTCAACGACCAATCTGTTCTCTGTTTCTGTGGTTTTAGATTTCATGTGTGAGATAGTACTGTATTTGTCTCTCTGCATCTGACTTATTTCACTTAGCATTAATAACCTCAAGGTTCATCTGTGGCAATATTCCCTTCTTTTTATGGCTGAAAAATAATAAAATATGGGTAATAATAAAAAATGATTGTGGTGGTGGTTTTAGATGCTAAGTTGTGTCTGACTCTTTGCAACCCCATGGACTGTATTCTCTAACTTTTCATTTGATTTCATGTCTTGGCTATTGTATATAATGCTGCAATGAACATGGGAGTGCAGATATCTCTTCATGATCCTGTTTTCATTTCTTTTGGCTATATGCCCAGAAGTAGAGTTGCTCGATCATACAATAGTTCTATTTTTACCTTTTTCAAGAACCTTGGTGGTTGCACCAATTTACATTCCTACCAGCAGTTGCACAATGTTTCTTTTCTCCAATTCCTTCAGTTCAGTTCAGTTCAGTCACCTAGTCGTGTCCGACTCTTTGCGACCTCATGATTTGCAGCACGTCAGGCCTCCCTGTCCATTACCAACTCCCGAAGTTTACCCAAACTCATGTCCATTGAGTCGGTGATGCCTTCTAACCATCTCATCCTCTGTCATCCCCTTCTCCTCTTGCCCCCAATCCCTCCCAGCATCAGAGTCTTTTCCAATGAGTCAACTTTTCGCATGAGGTGGCCAAAGTACTGGAGTTTCAGCTTCAGCATCAGTCCTTCCAATGAACACCAGGACTGATCTCCTTTAGAATGGACTGGTTGGATCTCCTTGCAGTCCAAGGGACTCTCAAGAGTCTTCTCCAACACCACAGGTCAAAGTATCAGTTCTTTGGTGCTCAGCTTTCTTCACATTCCAACTCTCACATCCATACATGACCACAGGGAAAACCATAGCCTTGACTAGACGGACCTTTTTGGCAAAGTAATGTCTCTGCTTTTGAATATGCTATCTAGGTTGGTCATAACTTTCCTTCCAAGAAATAAGCGTCTTTTAATTTCAGGGCTGCAATCACCATCTGCAGGGACTTCAGGGCCCCCCAAAATAAAGTCTGAAACTGTTTCCACTGTTTCCCCATCTATTTCCCATGAAGTGATGGGACTGGATGCCATGATCTTAGTTTTCTGACTGTTGAGCTTTAGGCCAACTTTTTCACTCTCCACTTTCACTTTCATCAAGAGGCCTTTTAGTTCCTCTTCACTTTCTGCCATAAAGGTGGTGTCATCTGCATATCTGAGGTTATTGATATTTCTTCTGGCAATCTTGATTCCAGCTTGTGCTTCTTCCAGCCCAGCATTTTTCATGATGTACTCTGCATATAAGTTAAATAAGCAGGGTGACAATATACAGCCTTGACGTACTCCTTTTCCTATTTGGAACCAGTCTGTTGTTCCATGGCCAGTTCTAACTGTTGCTTCCTGACCTGCATATAGGTTTCTCAAGAGGCAGGTCAGGTGGTCTGGTATTCCCATCTCTTTCAGAATTTTCCACAGTTTATTGTGATCCACACAGTCAAAGGCTTTGGCATAGTCAATAAAGCAGAAATAGATGTTTTTCTGGAACTGTCTTGCTTTTTCGACAATCCAGCATATGTTAGCAATTTGATCTCTGGTTCCTCTGCCTTTTCTAAAACCAGCTTGAACATCTGGAAGTTCATGGTTTCACGTATTGCTGAAGCCTGGCTTGGAGAATTTTGAGCATTACTTTACTAGCGTGTGAGATGAGCACAATTGTGCAGTAGTTTGAATATTCTTTGGCATTGCCTTTCTTTGGGATTGGAATGAAAACTGACCTTTTCCAGTCCTCTGGCCACTGCTGAGTTTTCCAAATTTGCTTGCATATTGAGTGGAGCACTTTCACAACATCATCTTTTAGGATTTGAAATAGCTCAACTGGAATTCCATCACTTGCACTGGCTTTGTTCATAGTGATGCTTCCTAAGGCCCACTTGACTTCACATTACAGGATGTCTAGCTCTAGGTGAATGATCACACCATCGTGATTATCTGGTTCGTGAAGATCTTTTTTTGTACAGTTCTTCTGTGTGTTCTTGCCACCTCATCTTGATATCTTCTGCTTCTGTTAGGTTTGCCCTTTATCGAGCCCATCTTTGCATGAAATGTTCCGTTGGTATCTCTAATTTTCTTGAAGAGATCTCTAGTCTTTTCCATTCTGTTGTTTTCCTTTATTTCTTTGCATTGATCGCTGAGGAAGGCTTTCTTATCTCTCCATGCTATTCTTTGGAACTCTGCATTCAGATGTTTATATCTTTCCTTTTCTCCTTTGCTTTTCACTTCTCTTCTTTTCACAGCTATTTGTAACGCTTCCTCAGACAGCCCTTTTACTTTTTGCATTTCTTTTCCATGGGAATGGTCTTGATCCCTGTCTCCTGTACAATATCATGAACCTCCATCCATAGTTCATCAGGCACTCTATCTATCAGATCTAGGCCCTTAAATCTATTTCTCACTTCCACTGTATAACCATAAGGGATTTGATTTAGGTCCTACCTGAATGGTCTAGTGGTTTTCCCTACTTTCTTCCATTTAAGTTTGAATTTGGCAATAAGGAGTTCATGATCTGAGCCACAGTCAGCTCCCAGTCTTGTTTTTGCTGACTGTATAGAGCTTCTCCATCTTTGGCTGCAAAGAATATAATCAATCTGATTTCGGTGTTGACCATCTGGTGATGTCCATGTGTAGAGTCTTCTCTTGTGTTGTTGGAAGAGGGTGTTTGCTATGACCAGTGTGTTCTCTTGGCAAAACTCTATTAGTCTTTGCCCTGCTTCATTCCATACTCCAAGCCCAAATTTATCAACCCTTATCGCTTGTCTTTTTTGTGATGGTCATTCTAACACATGTGAGGTGAGATCTGTTGTGGTTTTGATGTACATTTTTTTAATGATTAGTGATATTGAGTTGGAGAAGGCAATGGCACCCCACTCTGGTACTCTTGCCTGAAAATCCCATGGACGGAGGAGCCTGATGGGCTGCAGTCCATGGGGTCGCTAAGAGTCAGACACGACTGAGCAACTTCACTTTCACTTTTCACTTTCATGCATTGGAGGAGGAAACGGCAACCCACTCCAGTGTTCTTGCCTGGAGAATCCCAGGGACAGGGGAGCCTGGTGGGCTGCCATCTGTGGGGTCGCACAGAGTCAGACACGACTGCAGCACTCTTTATGTTATTATGTTATGATATTGAGTACTTTTTCATGTAACTGTTAGTAATTTGAATATCTTCTTTGGAAAAATGTCTATTCACCTCTTCTGCCTGTTTTTAAATTGGATTATTTGTCTTTCTGCTATTTTTTTTAATTTATTTTTCTTTTTATTGAAGGATCATTGGTTTACAGAATTTTGTTGTTTTCTGTCAAACCTCAACCTGAATTAGCCCCAGGTATAGAGGAGGGGATATATGCTATTGAGTTTTATGAGTTTCTTATATGTTTTTGACTTTAACTCCTTATCAGATATGCGGATTGTAAATATTTTCTCTCATTCTGTAGGATGCCTTTCATTTTCTGTGCAGCAGCTTTTTAGTTTGATGTACTCCCACTAGTTTCTTTTGTTGCTTGTGTTTTGTGTGTCATATCTATAAAATTGTTGTCGAGATTAATGTCAAGGAGCTTTCCTCCTATGTTTTCATCCAAGAGTTTTATGGTTTCAGGTCATACCTTTGTCTTTAACCTACTTCAAGTTAATTATTATGGTGTAATATATTTTATTATTTTTCACGTGAATACCAAGTCTTTTTCCAAACCATTTATTGAAGAGACTATCTTTTCTCCATTGAACATTCTTGGTTCTCTTTTCAAATATTACTTGACTGTATATGCGTGGGTTTATTCCTGGGCTCTGGATTCTCTTCCATAAGTGTCTGTTTTTATGACAAAACCACATTGTTTTGATTACTATAGCTTTGAAATATAATTTGAAACAGAAAGTATGATGCCTCCAACTTCGTTCTTTCTCAAGATTGCTTTGACTTTTCGGAATCTTTTGTGGTTCTGTAGGATTTTAGGATTGTTTTCTATATTTTTGTGAAAAATGCTATTGGAATTTGATAAGGATTACATTTTTTTACTGTTTTAAAAAGTTTATTTATTTTTAATTGTAGGATAATTACTTTACAATGTTATGTTTCTGTCGTACATCAACATGAATCAGCTATCAGATCAGATCAGATCAGTCACTCAGATCGGACACGACTCTCTGCGACCCCATGAATCGCAGCATGCCAGGCCTCCCTGTCCATCACCAACTCCTGGAGTTTACTCAGACTCACATCCATAGAGTCAGTGATGCCATCCAGCCATCTCATCCTCTGTCGCCCCTTTCTCCTCCTGCCCCCAATCCCTCCCAGTATCAGGGTCTTTTCCAATGAGTCAACTCTTCGCATGAGGTGGCCAAAGTACTGGAGTTTCAGCTTTAGCATCAGGGTATACATATATCCCGCCTTCTTAAACCTCTCTCCACCTCCCATCCCATCCCACCCCTCTAGGATGTCACAGAGTGCTAGGTTGAGCTCCCTTCATCATTCAGCAAAGTCCCACTGCCTATTTATTGTACATATGGTAATGCATATGTTTCAGTGATTTTACATATGGTAATGCATATGTTGCAGTGCCAGGCTCTCAATTTGTCCCACCCTCTTCTTCCTTCCCTATGTCCACAAATCTGTTCTCTGTCTGCATCTTTATTGCTGCCCTACAAATAGGTTCATCAGAACCATCTTTCAAGATTCCACGTATATACATTGATAAACAATATTTGTTTTTCTCTTTCTGACTTATTTCATTCTGTATAACGGTCTCTAGGTTCATGTACCTCACTACAACTGACTCAAACTTATTCCTTTTTATGGCTGAGTAATATGAAACTCCAGTACTTTGGCCACCTCATGTGAAGAGTTGACTCACTGGAAAAGACACTAATGCTGGGAAGGATTGGGGGCAGGAGGAGAAGGGGACGACAGAGGATGAGATGGCTGGATGGCATCACTGATTCTGTGGATGTGAGTCTGAGTGAACTCCAGGAGTTGGTGATGGACAGGGAGGCCTGGCATGCTGCGATTCATGGGGTCGCAAAGAGTCGGACATGACTGAGCGACTGAAATGAACTGAACTGAACTGAATATTCTATCACATATTTGTGCCACGACTTCCTCATCCATTCTTTTGTTGATGAACGTCTAGGTTGCTAACTGTTGTAAATAGTGCTGGAATGCATTGTGGCACATGTGTCTTTTTGTATTGTGGTTTTCTCAGGCATATCCCAGTAGTGGGATTGCTGGATCATATGGTAGTTTTATTCCTGGCTTTTAAAGAAAGCTACATACCGTTCCCCATACTGGCTGTATCAATTTACATTCCCAGTGACAGCGCAGTATGAATGCACTGTGGAGAAAAGTTCCCCTTTCTCCACATCCTCTCCAGCGTTTATTGTTTGTAGATTTTTTGATGATGGCCATTCTGACTGGTGTGAGATGACACTTCATTGTAATCTTGATTTGCATTTCTCTAATAATAAGTGGGAGAAGGCAATGGCACTCACTCCGGTACTCTTGCCTGGAAAAACCCATGGATGGAGGAGCCTGGTAGGCTGCAGTCTGTGGGATCGCTGAGAGTCAGACACGACTGAGCGACTTCACTTTCACTTTTCACTTTCCTGCATTGGAGAAGGAAATGGCAACCCACTCCAGTGTTCTTGCCTGGAGAATCCCAGGGACAGGGGAGCCTGGTGGGCTGCCGTTTATGGGGTTGCACAGAGTCAGACACGACTGAGGTGACTTAGCAGCAGCAGCAGCAGCAGCAATAATAAGTGATGCTGAGCATTTTTCATGTGTGATAAGGATTATATTGAATCTATAGATTGCTTTTGGTATTATGGACATTTTAACTATACGAATTCTTCCAGTTCTTGGACATGGGATATTGTCCCATTTACTTTAGTCTTCTATTTCATTAATGTCTGACAGTTTTCAGTGTACAGATCTTCACTTGCTTGGTGATATTTATTCATAAGTATTTTATTGTTTTTGTTTCTAAATCCCCCTTGTAAATAGGATTGTTTCCTTATTTTTTATCAGATAATTTGTTGGTAGAACAGTTTTCCCTCATTATCTGTGGAAGATTTGTTCTAAGACCACTGTACCAAAATTCAAGGATGCTCAAATCCCTTATATAAAATGGTGTAGTACAGTTGGCCCTCCTTATTCTCAGGTTCTGTATCTACTGACACTGAGGGCCAACTTTGTATAGAAATATCACTGGTATTTGTGTGTCGATTTTGTCTCCTGCAATGTTACTTCATTTGTTGACTAGCTCTAAGAATTTTTGGTGGAATTTTTAGGATTTTCTATATTTAAGATCTTAATATCTGCAAGCAGAAACAATTTTTCTTCTTTTTTATGATTTGGATGCCTTTTCTTTTCTTTTTCTTTTTTTTGCCTAATTTCTCTGGCTAGAACTTCTAGTTCTGTACAGAATATGAGTAGTCAAAGTGGGCACCTTGTCTTGTTTTGTCTTAGGGGAAAAGCTTTCAATCTTTCACTCTTGAGTGTGGTTAGCCGTGGGCTTGTCATATATGGCTTTACCATACTGAGGTATATTCTTTGTAGATTCAATTCGTTGAGAGATTGTATCATAAATAGGTATTGAATTTTGTCAAATGCTTGCATTGGTATCTGCACATTTGAGTAAGCAGTCTTCTCGTCCAGACTTTATAGATTCACTTTGGCAGGGAGAGTCCTTCACCAGTCACTCAGCTTTGGCTAATGTCCTACCTAATGGGTCAGCTAGTGGTGTCCTTGGGCTAGTGGGGCTTGCTTTCAGTCTCCATTTGGGCAAAGATACTGCCCATGCCCAGGTCAGGGGATGCCACTGTCTGGGCTCCATGTTTAAGCAGGTTCACTGGGTGGGCTCCCTAATTGTGGGAGGCTGCTGCCTATCCTCTGCAGTCAACCGGGGATGCTAACTAGGGCTCTCAGTCCCCTCTGGTAGGGTGAGTTGGCCGGCTTTTCCCTTGCAGGATTGTGCCACTGATTGGACTCTTCGATTAGGCAGGGGCTACAGGCGTGGCTCTGAAATTGCTCCTAGTCAGATGGAGTCTTAGACTGTGATCCCCAGCCTGATGGTGCTGCTGGATGTACTTGGTGTTCAGATGGGACCAACAGCAGGGCTTTGAGCTTGCATAAGACCTCTAGGTGTGCTCTGAGGTCAGGTGGGGATGCAGACTATGCCCTGAAGTTGGGCAGGGCCAAAGGCTGGGCTTCACAATCAGGGAGACTGATAAACATGCTCCTCTGTTGTGGAAGGTCACTGGTCAGGCTCCCTGGTCCAGTGGGGCCTCCATGTGTGTCCTGCAGTTGAGTGGGACTTGAGACTGTGCTCTACAGTCAGAGGGGCTGCTGTCTGGGCTCCCTCATGAATTGGGCTGTCAGCTTTGCTCCACAGGGTCACAGGGTCACTGACTGATATTCTTCCCTGGGCAAGACTATAGGTGTGTTCAGTAACTGGGCAAGGCCTGGGCTGGGCTCTGCTGCTGGGAGGGTGGTACTGCCCTAAGTGTCAGCCTAGGCCTGACCATAGGCTGCCCAGAATCACTGTTCAGGCTGCTTAGTTATACGAGGCCAGAGAAGGCACCTAACAGTCAGGCAGGACTGCTGGCGAGATGCCTGACCCCAGCAAGACTGTAGGATGGGCTCTGCGGCTGTCCAGTTTCTGCTCAGGCCTTTTCCTCTCATGGGACTGGATACCATAGCTGACAGTTAAGTGGGGCTGTGAATTTAGTTCTTTGCCTGAGTCGGATCATGGAAGCAAGCTTGCTGGCTGGTGACTGGAATTAGGCTGAACTGCCCATGGAGCTTGCAGGGCCACTGGCTGGACTCTGCAGGTGTATGGACCTCTGACTGGCCTCTCCACTTGCTCACAGATGTGAAGAGGATTGTGGTGGGCCAAAGTATGAGTGTTGTTTGCTGTAAGTCATCCTTCTTCTACTGAGATAAAGTACAGCCTGAGCAACCCTTAGCATCTGGCTGTTGCTATGTGCCATTAACCCCCCAGCTTGTTACCAGGCAACGGTTTCCATGGGACCCATTACTGGTCCTGCCTAACCGCTGGTGGGTGCCATAGCAGGCCACTCCCCCAAGAAACCAACTGTCAGTGAGTGACTCTTAGTGAGCCATTCAGCCAATGGTGGCAGAGTGGTGGTTGTCAGGTGGAGACTGAGGTAAGAGGCCAATCCTGGCCTTCTCCCCAGGACCTTCCAGCTCACTGGGCCTGGGCTAATGGGTGAGCTGGGGGCCCAGGGAACAGGCTGGGGGTTTCCTGCAGGACTCCAGAGCCCTTGCCAAGGCTGCCCACTGGCTGGACCCAGGCCTTGAGGCAGCAGTGAAACTTTCCCACTCTTGGCCTCTGAGACCTAATAGCAGAGGCAGTCCATCTGGGTCATAGTCTGCGAGACCTGCCCCCAAATGTTTGGGTGGCCTGAGGAGCCTGAGGGCCACTTGGGTCCTGGGTGCCTGGCTCCTTCAGTGATAATGGCTGGGCAGGGTCTGGGGATCTGACCTTTCAGTTCAGTTCAGTTCAGTTGCTCAGTCATGTCTGATTCTGCGACCCCATGAATCGCAGCACACCAGGCCTCCCTGTCCATCACCAACTCCCGGAGTTCACCCAAATTCATATGCATCGAGTCGGTGATGCCATCCAGCCATCTCATCCTCTGTTGTCTCCTTCTCCTCCTGCCCCCAATCCCTCCCAGCATCAGGGTCTTTTTTAATGAGTCAACTCTTCACATGAGGTGGCCAAAGTACTGGAGTTTCAGCCTCAGCATCAGTCCTTCCAGTGAACACCCAGGACTGATCTCCTTTAGGATGGACTGGTTGGATCTCCTTGCAGTCCAAGGGACTCTGACCTTTAGGGAGATGCCAGTTGAGATCTGCCTCCTCTTAGCTAGGATGGGACACCCAGAGGGTGAAAGTTACACCTGGGAACTTTGCCCTTTCTTGTCAGAACAAAATAACACCTGTTTTGGGGAGATTTACAGGAACATCATTACCTGACCATGACCTGACCTCAAGAACAAAAGCTCTGACACTTTGAAGCTTACAACTAACCATGTTCCTCCTTCACGTTTTCTAGGAAAGGGTTTTGCTGAGAGCTGTCAGGAGTTTGGGGTTTTTAAGGCATGATCCACCCATCTCCCTGCATGACCCTCAATAAACCTTTATCTGTTCCAAACTCCAATGTTTTGGTATTGTTTGGCCTCACTGTGTGACGGGCACATGGACTTGAGTTTCAGTAACACTATGTGTCTGTCAGCCCCTCAGTGGTCAAGCCTTGCAGATTTTCCCAGCGTTCCCTGAGATGCGAGTCCCATCTGGGCTCCTTGTGAAGTGTCCCACACGCTGTGAAGCTGAAGTCCACCCTGGGCTCTGTTTCTCCCACTGGCAGAACCATGGCCCAGGCTGGCCATCTCCCCACCACAGGGAGTGCTGTGCTGAGCAGTCTCAGGGAAGGTGGCTGTGGTTGGAGGGTAGCTGCTCCTCTTACCCTTCCAGTGTAGTCTTCCTAGAGGACCCTCATTCTAGATTTTCACATCCTACAGGACCCCCATTCTAGAATTTTCACAGTGGTGTCTTATCTATGATTAGTTGCTAGTTGGTCTTTTTGTGGTGGGACTGAAGAACAACTGATGTTGCCATCTTGATGATGTCACTCCCTGGGTGAAGTGTCTTGACACTTCAGTTTGTATTGGGCATGTTTTGTGCAGAAATGGGAATAATTTACTATTAAAGGGGCCACTGGTTCTAACATATTAAATTGTTGTAAACAGATATAGCTAACTGTATACTTTTTGTGCCCAAATGTATGAATGACAATCAGGCATTGAAACCCTCCAGGGAAGAAGGGAGGAAAGCACTCCTGATAAGAACTCCCAGGGAAAGTTTACAGAATTGACTAGGGAACAGATGCTGTGAAGAAGTGGATTAGTATACATAAATATTTACAAGGAAGACAAAACATATTCAGACACTTTCTCACAGTGAATCAAACATAGTTGAAATTAGCCAGCACTGGCATCTCCTTGACTTTTTTCTTGTTTTTTATCTAGCCTCCCTCTTCCTTTGGTTGTTTCTTGGCAGCTCAGCATAAATACTCAGGAAATATCTCTGAAGGTTTATTCCTATGAAAAGACAAGATGAAAGTAGATTCTTTATGCTCTTAAATCAGTTGGGCTGCTTAATATGTTGCTAGTACAAAAAATTTATTCAGCCTTCAACAAATTTTTCATGGCTTCCTCATTTTTCCTTTTTCTGACATAACTTCTGTTTCATGGTGAATGAAATCTTGCTTTCAGCAATTTCAAAGTAACTGCACCTTACCCACATGATTTTAGGGATCAGAGAAGAGGCCAGATTAAATATTAACCTTCAGCTATGTTGTTCATGCTGACACTCAGGCAAATCTTGAGTTTTCTGGGCTGATGTTTGACAGGGGATCCTATTTCTTCCAGCTATAGGCTAGAAATTATAGAATTTATGCAGAGTTGAGGTCTACTTTGTGTGAAATTAAATGATCAAATGAACACTGGAAACTTTGCAAGGCATTCTTTTTTTTTTTTATTAACCAAGTAAAGAAATCCCCTCTGTTAAAAGCTTCGAAGTTTTTGTTCTATTTTTGCTTTTCTTTCTATCTTTCTCTCACTCTTTTATTACTTTTTCTTTTTAGTAGTGATAGGGTAAGGGGAGCAGATGTTCCTAACTGTAAATCCTGCATCCCTGATGGGGTGGTTAGGTTCTCTAAGATTTTCTGACATCTTTGTGGATTGTCTCATAGCTATAGGACATTATTTTCCCTCTATGATATATGGGTTGTGAAGTCACTGTGTTGACTATATTAAGTACCTGGGGATTATTGTGGGTTGTAAAAGAGCATGGTATGACCACAGGGTACAACATAGCAGTAACTGATTCAGATTCCATTGACAGGTAGAATTGTGTATTATGTTTGAACAATATAAGTAGAGTTAGGATCATGGCTAGAAGTTAAATTATTTTTTAATTCTTCCATTGTAATTTACATATACTTTCCTGTAAAAATATTTTATTCTTCTTAGTAGATCTGAAATTGCTTTCTTCTCAAAGCTTAAGTTTTATAACGTGTTACTGTCATTCCAACCTAGTAGTAGTGCTTTCTTTAATTACTGTCAGAGCTGGGAATCAGCTTTGGCATAATTTCTTGTTTCAGCATATCACTTGGCTCTCTAGATAGATTTTATCTACTTAATTTTTACTTTTAAATAATATAAAAATCTTTTTCTTTAGAAAAGAAGTGTACTTAACTTTTTCATAAAAGAAGACTGAGATGATAAAAACCTAAGTTTAATAAACTGGTGGACTGACAATTCAAAACTTCTATTAGAACCATAAAACACTGTTTTTTTTGCTGCTTTTTTTTTTTTTAACTTTGAAAGACAGGCATTATTGTGTTTCTACTTTCCTAGGGTTAGGCATTGTCACAATATTCTCCAGGCTTTCAAAAGTTTGATAATGACTTGATACAATTGTTTAATTGCCCTAAAATCCAAGTTAGAATTGAACAAAAGCAATTTGATAATCTTTATCTAGATATATTCCACTTTTATAACAGCAGTCTTGGCTTAGGTTTTGACTGCTTTTATGTTCAGAGAATTAAATGACCTCTTGGTGAAAATCAAAGTTAATAAAATGGTTAGCATTTAAATGATTTTTACCCTATAGCCTATATAAAGCTTCTTTTCCTATAAGGGACAATATTTTTCTGAAGTGTTTTTATGCCTAATATTGAAAGATTTGCCAATCCCCATAGAAGCTTCCTGCTGAAACCTCCTGTAACGTGCTGTGAAAGGGTCTACAGTAGAGCCTCTAATTCCTTATTTGTACTCCTGTCTCCTCTCTTGCCTTCCTTTTCACCTTTTCCTTTTCTCCTTGACCCTGAATTCTTTTCTTATTCATCGAAACTGCTCGAATCCCTGCTGCTAAGTCTCAGCGAGAGACTCTGTTTCCTGCAGAGGGCAGGAAATGTTGCAGCTCCTCCTTGATTGATAAGAGGTTCAGAGCCCTGCTGAGCAGCTGCAATAAGCAAATCCCTGCTTCAGTGGAAGTGGGTGTTTTTAAGCTATTGATCTCTACCTGAGAGTTTGCCTTACACAGAGTCAGAAAGGATGACGTGGCTTATTGATGTGGTCCCTGGCCAAGCAGTGGTCATATACACTGCAGAGTGATCATGCAAATTTGGAAGGGGACCGACCGCTAAATATGAAATGATGGCACTCGGTTATGATTCATGTTGATAATAAATATAGCAACATTGCCATAGTGGCCTTTATATTCAGTTGTTTTTGTTATGATTATTGTCGTTCAAGAACTGCATTTTCCAATTAATGGAAGTACTTTAGGTACATTATCTATAATAATCACTTTTAATGATAACGAATATGGAAATTAGGCCAGAGCATAAAATTAAGGATATTTGAATAATCATACTGCAATCAAGTCAAAATTACTGATGTCTTTATTTGACACTGGATTTTGTGGAAAATAGCACAAGAACACATGTGCTTTGGAAGCTGAAAGTACATCAGATTTTGACAGCACAACTGCATAAATTACCAAGTAGTTTGGGTGATTTTTTTTCTTCTATAAATCTCCAAGTAAAAATAACAGTTGCAAGGATGATTTTTGAACTAAATTAGAATGAATAAACCAATATGCAAGTAACTTCTTAAATATGTTTTCTCTCTGAAAGCAAGGTTGTATAATCTATGTTTAACACAGTGCCTAGGTAATGGTAAAATATTGTTTTTAATGTTTAAAGAGGGTGTATTATCTGACCAATAAAACTGACTAGAGTGAATTGTGTTGAATTAAGTCAGTAACCAAGCATATAAAATGCATTTGGTTGGAGGGATTAGTAGATATAAAAATGTAGTTTTATATATTGGAAATACTTTTTTATCTCATGTTAGTGTAAGCATGTAATAACTCAGTGGATTTAGAAGCATGTGTCTCAGCCAATAATATCTATGATGATACATACAAAATTAGGAGGCGTAGGCTGTGAATATTCTATTTTCTTGAGAACACAAAGTGAGTCAAGGACAAAATGGGATAAAATGGGAGTAAGGCAAATGGGATAGAAGTCTAGGCTCAACCCACTCCTAGTTTCTTCAGTAAGAGCAGCCCATCTTTTCTGTTACTATATTAAAAAACGATTGGGGATAACTGGCTGTTCAAATAATATCCTCCCTCCAAAAAATGTGCACATTTTAATCCCCAGATCCTATTTAACATGTTACTTTGCACATCATAAAGGACTTGTAGATGTCCTTAAGGTTATGAGCTTTAAAATAAGGAGATTATACTGGATTACCCAGGTAAACCCCATGTAATCACATGAACCCTTTAAAGCAAAAGAGAAGGCAGTAGAGTCAGTCAGAGAAATGTGGCAGAAGAGGAAAACAGAGAAGATGCCGCAGGAGGTGATGTCAGATTCTGAGCATGAAAAGGGTCTGATACACTGTCCCTGGCTCTGAGATGCAGGAGTCCTTGTGCAGAGAAAAAAGGCTTTAAGAGTTAAGGGTGGCCTTTAGCCAGGAGCCAGGAGCCAGGAAGGGAATAGGGACTTCAATTCTGCAATGGCCAAGACCTGGATTTTGCCAACAACCTGAATGAACTTGGAAGAGGGTTCTTCTGAGAGCCTCCAATAGGAGTTTAACTTGCCAATATTTTGCAATATTCCTGTGAAACCTGGAACAGAGAAGCCATTTGAGGCAAACTTCTTATTTACAAAACTGTTGTTTTAAGCTGCTGAATTTGTGGTTGTTAGGGCAATGAAATTAATACAGTAACATTGAGTAAAATGTACAACATACATTTAAAATGTACATCTTGATGAATTTTTCTCCTGCTATATTCCCAAGTAACCATCAAATCACTATATAGGATACTAGCAGGAGGAGATCAAGATAGTGGAATAGGACACGGCGCTCATCTCCTCCCACAAATACATCAAAAATACATGTATGTGTGTAACAGTTCTCATAGAATACCTACTGAGTGCTGGCGAAAGATCTCGTACAACCAAAAAGGCAAGAAAGGCCACTAGGTAACCAGGTAGGATGAAAGAGGCAAAAAAAAAAAAAAAAAAAAAAAGGAATTAATTGAGACAGGACCTGTGCCCCTGGGTGGGAACTGTGAAAGAAGAAAAGTTCTCTTACCCTGGGAGCCCCCTTCACTGGCTGGGAGATCAGCTGGGATCGAGAGGCAGCTTTGGAGGCTCAGGGTAGAGTGCAGCCACCCACTTGTGGAAGGCAGAACCAGGTAGCACAGATGGTCCTGGCCACCTTGCTGCACTCCCCAGCACAAGAGACATGTGTGCTCATGTGTAGAGGGCAGGGGCTGAAACTCAGGCTTCAGCCGACACACCCAAGGAGGGGACTAGGGCTGGCTGCACGGAGACAGCCCAAGGGGACTGGAGTGTTGAACAGTCTGACCAATCTGCAACTTCAGGATGTGCTCCAGACAGAGTCCAGGTCCCCACTGTTAACTCAAAATAGCTTAAAAAGACTGAAATGTAAGACATGATATCATAAAAGCCCTAGAAGAGAACACAGGCAAAACATTCTCTGACATAGAGCATGCCAATGTTTTCTTGGATCAGTCTCCCAAGACGGTAGAAATAAAAGCAAAAATAAATAAATGACCACCTAGTCAATGTACAAGCTTTTGTATAGCAAAGGAAACCATAAATAAAACTAAAAGACAACTTATGGACTGGGAGAAAATATTTGATGTGACAAACAAGGGCTTAATTTTTTTTTTTAAATACATGCAACTCAATAATAAAAAAACCAACCCAATCAAAAAAGGGGCAGCAGACCACTCTTTGCCCTGCTGCTGCTGAAGACCTGGAATAGGGAGGGGCCAGCATTATAATCAATGATGTTTTTCAATAAAAATATATAAAACTTTTACCAGAGCAGTTGCACATTCCTCTTAACCACTCTTCAAAATTATTAGTGTATTTTAAATGACTACCATTAGTATATTTTAAATTACTACACAATAAAAATGTTATTGCTTTCTGAGTCAACATTTTTCTTGCAAACTAAGTTTTCGGTGTTTCCATTTTTTTTTAAATTTTATTTTTAAACTTTACAATATTGTATTGGTTTTGCCAAATATCGAAATGAATCCACCACAGGTATACATGTGTTCCCCATCCTGAACCCTCCTCCCTCCTCCCTCCCCATACCATCCCTCTGGGTCGACCCAGTGCACCAGCCCCAAGCATCCAGTATCGTGCATCGAACCTGGACTGGCGACTCATTCCATATATGATATTATACGTATTTCAATGCCATTCTCCCAAATCATCCCACCCTCTCCCTCTCTCACAGAGTCCAGATATTTCCAAAACTAAGGTTATCTGTATTACAAGATTTCTGTCTTTTTTGTGCCCTCTGTGAAGAGGCAATTATTTTCCTTCTTAAGACTACTTTCTATTTTGCATTCACACAAAAGTTCCTCTTTGATGACTAAGAGGAACCCAGAGCTATGAGGACAGCATCTTTATCAGCTATAGGTACATATTCTTCTCTTCATCTTGATGCTGCTGACAGATCACATCATTGCCCTTATTCCTTCTTGTTCATCATTACTTGCTTTTGGCTTGTTACAGAAAACCTTTCCAGACACTTTAATATTGAAGACTCTTTGTTTCCCCCCATGCCCATTTCTTCTATGATAGATGAATATAGAATCTAATACTTTTCTGTTGTTCTTTATTGACCAGAGAAAAGTAAACAACCAGATTGTGCTCAGAGCCTGTCTCATGCCTCATTAGGTGCTGGGGGTAAGCAGATGGCGGCAGCATTACATGGCTCTGCAGAAACATCTGATTTATGTTCATGAGCAAGTGATGGTCTTCAAGACACGAGCACCAAAGTCATGAGTGGTGCCATATTTATCATAAAAATGAAAGATATTTTCTTATTTGTCATGAAATAACCCATGCATGTAATTCCTTTGGTGGGGGGAAAATAAATAGTTGGTTAGAACAAATTGATTTTTAAAAACCATATTATACAGTTGCCTTTCCAAAATCAGTGATTTGGTTGCCTTGGCAAAAATTAAACAAAAATGTTAACATTTATATCTCAGAAGAATGTGAAAGTTCAAATTTCCCTAGCTTAAAGTATGATCATTTTATTCTATTTTAATAGAAAAGCTTCTAGACTTGGAAGATTGCATGGTTCCCTTTTCCTTAGAGCAAAATTCTTTTGTTTAGAAATGTGTATCTTTAAATGATTTCACTGATGATAGGTGAGCACCATCAAACATCCTCTGATAACAGAAGGGCTGGATGGATCAAGGTAGCCTTTGTAGATCTGAGATTAAGTAGAGGATACTTTTTGGATTTATTAGACAATAATCATAGCCTTGCATTTTGCAATATTTTACCATTTACAGATGGCTTTTTCTTAATAAGCATAGCAGGTAGTCTTCAGTCTTTTTAGGGCAAGAAGACCACATCAGAAGTTAATTTATGTGGCTAATAAGTGGGAGAAAATCTAGTTAAAATTTCAGTTTCCTATTCTAGGGTCCTAAAGTCAAGATCTTAATTCTAATCTTGATTTCAGTTATTTATAATTGCTTTTCCAAAAGTCTGTGAGAAGTGTCCCTTGACAACCTAGCATCCTTGGGAGTATCAAACCTAGAACTTGACTTCAAAGGCCCTGGGTTCTAATTTAGATTCTTTGGTCATAATTCAGGAAATGTGCCACCTTCAATGGGTTTCATACCCAACAATCAGCAAAAAGATTTCTCAGGGGACTACAAAATGCAAAGTGTCATATTAGATGCTATGGCACCAACGAGTAGGAAAAGTTGTGTCTCTCTAAGGAACTTGCAGTCAGCTTTTGGAGACAAGGTTTATTGTAAAGGTTCTATTCACATTGGCGTTCAGTTCAGTTCAGTTCAGTTGCTCAGTCGTGTCCGACTCTTTGCGACCCAATGAATTGCAGCATGCCAGGCCTCCCTGTCCATCACCAACTCCTGGAGTTCACTCAAACTTACATCCATCGAGTTGGTGATGCCGTCCAGCCATCTCATCCTGTGTCGTCCCCTTCTCCTCCTGTCCCCAATCCCTCCCAGCATCAGAGTCTTTTCCAATGAGTCAACTCTTCGCATGAGGTGGCCAAAGTACTGGAGTTTCAGCTTTAGCATCAGTCCTTCCAAAGAAATCCCAGGGCTGATCTCCTTCAGAATGGACTGGTCGGATCTCCTTGCAGTCCAAGGGCTCTCAAGAGTCTTCTCCAACACCACAGTTCAAAAGCGTCAATTCTTCGGCGCTCAGCTTTCTTCACAGTCCAACTCTCACAATCCATACATGGCCACTGGAAAAACCATAGCCTTGACTAGACAAACCTTTGTTGGCAAAGTAATGTCTCTGCTTTTCAATATCCTGTCTAGGTTGGTCATAACTTTCCTTCCAAGGCATAAGCATCTTTTAATTTCATGGCTGCAGACCATCACATTGGCATTAGAGTATCATAAGGCAGTTGGTTCACTGCATCTTTAAAGCTGAGATCTCTTATAGTCCTTTCCTCGTTTTTTCTTTTTTTTTTTTGGTGAGAACTCAAAGTTTGGAAACTTAAAGTGACTTGTAATGAGGGTTCTAAGATAGATTGATAACAGAGGTGTGCGTAGGCTAGGGTGCTTTGGTGCTTAGTTGAATGTTTTTCTATTTTACCCTCCTGAGCTGCTATAGAAGTTGGGCAGACTGTTAATGCAGTATACTCCGAGAAGGAAAAGTCACCCATTCTAAGAAAAGCCCATGCAGGATTAGATATCTGAGCTGTTCATTGAAAGATGTGCAATATTTAGATAAGGGGAGTGGGAAAGGCTTTCCAAGGGACCAATAGGATGGATTAGCAGATCAGGGATTAGACAATACAAATGAAGTAGATGCTTTCTTCTGTTGAAAATAATTGGGAAGGAAAGCTTGGAAATCTAAATAAAGAGTGAAATCATGGTAACATATTATATTTATTTCATAGTGGAGAGCAGAATTGATTATAGTATATGAGAAACTAAAATAAAAGAGGCCAAGCTGGAGATTATATTAGGTATGAATGATGATGAGGGCTTCTCTGGTGGCTCAGATGGCAAAGAATCTCACTGCAATGCGGGAGACCTGGGTTTGATCCTTGGTCGGGAAAATCCCTTGGAGAAGGGAATGCTACCCATTCCAGTATTCTAGCCTGGAGAACTCCATGGGCAGAGGAGCCTGGTGGGCTACAGTCCATGGGGTCGCCGAGTCAGACATGACTGAGTGACTAACACCGTGAATGATGACAGCCTAATGGACAGAGTCATTGTGGAAATGAAAAGAATGGTATAGGTGTGAGAACTCTTGAAGGAAAGATTGAAAAGAATTAATGACAACTTGGACTGGGGAATGACAGAGAAAATGCAGGCAAAGGAGTTTAGATGTTTGAATTTTAATGGTGAAAACAAATGAGAAATGAAATACATGAGCATAAAGGGAGAAATTAGAAGGAGAAGCCAGTTTTGAGGAGAAAGTGATAATTTTATTGGTCTTTAGGTTGAGAGTGTAATGACTAAGTAGAAAACTTTAGAAGATAGAAAGATACCTTTATTCAGTAAAGAGATCACAGACTTGGAAATTATCTACTTAAAAAAGTGGTAATTGAGATATAGCAGTGAAATTAAACTCTGAGGACTGGAGTGTAGGAGAAGAGCTTTGGGAAACACCTAACTCTGGGGGAGGGAGCAGGGGAGAGAAGTCAGCACAGGTAGTCTAGACCCAAAGGATCTGGGTTGGCCTGGAAGCAGGAAAATCAAAGTGTGAGACAAGAATTCAGTTTCAAAAAGAAAGAGGTGGCTAACTTTAATAAGAGAGTAAAGATGTATTTATGAAGTTTTCTGTTAAAAGAATATGAAGGAGAAATATAATAATCCTTATAGACTGGGCCCAAGAAGTCTATCAAAGATTGTATGCTAAGTCGCTTCAGTCATTATTCTGTGCGACCCCACAGACGGCAGCCCACCAGGCTCCGCCATCTCTGGGATCCTCCAGGCAAGAATACTGGAATGGGTTGCCATTTCCTTCTCCAATGCATGAAAGTGAAAAGTGAAAGGGAAGTCGCTCAGTCGCATCTGACTCCTAGCGACCCCATGGACTGCAGCCTACCAGGCTCCTCCGTCCATGGGATTTTCCAGGCAAGCGTGCTGGAGTGGGGTGCCATTGCCTTCTCTGATCAAAGATTGTAGGAGTGTGTAAGTAGGAGACATTTCTAAAGCTTGGTCAGGTGGCTCACCATGTTTCCTAAAATATAAACAAATCCAAGAAAATAAACCCAACTTAAATAGATGTATAAAAAACTTTTTCACTGTTGAAAATATCAATATTTCTTTGTGTTTCATTTTCATTTTTTTATGCTGTTAAATTTTCACTAAAATTTTTTAAAAGCAGAATTCCTAAAAAGAAGGTAAAGGAATTAGTGTTCTTTAATTTCTCTGGGGAATATTACCCCAAAGAAAGAACAAATACATTTTGGCAGGTAGACAAAAGGAATTTATTTTCAGAGAAGAATGATTTAGTAATCTAATTTAGAATATTTGAAGCACAGTATCTTCATTTCCTAAACCAGTTTGAAAAAAATAAAGATATTTTAAAATTAACAGAGCATTTTAAAAAAATTGGTGAGAGTAGACAGAGGTGTGAATTATAGCATTAGATGTGTGGAGAATTTAATAAGATGTTTAGTAGGTTTACTGTGAACTCTTGACATTCCAAGTCAACATAATTTTCATTTTCTTTTTTATATCTGCTATTAGAACACACTTGGAATTAATTTCTAAAGCTTCACTTGCCTTTGAGCATCCTACTGCTTTGTACACGTCTTCACGTTTACTGTCAAATGATAGAAAAATATTTTATACGTGAATTATTTTAAAAATCGTAAGTAAAAAAAAAAGTTTATTTCCTACATTTGTAAATAACTTCCTAAATTTTGTGGAATGCTTGTTAAGACTAAAAAAATCAATCTGTTAAGATTTTGAAAGATTATACTAAAATTTTTCTAAGCCCAGATACATTAAAAAATAGTTTGTTCCATTTTTCTGATTTATATTAGAATTATTTTGCATTGCTCATTCTTATTTTGGCTGATGGAGTTGAATAAATGTTATTAAGGACCTGAATTTCTGGAATATAGTCTACACAGTAGATAAACAGGTCTACTACAGATTTGAACTCTGGACTCCTATGTCATATGGGAACTTTTTGCTTTCATAAAACCATATTTCTTCCCCCTAGGATTTCTTAATTTTCTATCTCAGAGTCTACTGCATCTGTATCTTATTCTAAATGTGTGTATATTAGTCACTCAGTCATGTCCGAGTCTTTGTGACCCCGTGGACTGTAGCCTGCCAGGCTCCTCTGTCCATGGTATCCTCCAGGCAAGAATACTGGAGTGGATTGCCATTCCCTTCTCCAGGAGATCCTCCCTAATCAGGGATAGAACCCAGGTCTCCTGCATTACAGGTAGATTCTTTACCATCTGAGCCACCAGGGAAGCTTTTATTCTAAATGGAAAAGGTCAAAAGTTGGGATATTTAGAAAAATTTTGGACAGCAATATTTGATTTGACAGGTGTATAATGCCTGTATAACAAACATATAGCAAGATTGAAATACAATAATATCTCCTCAAACATGAGATCCTGATGTAAAAACTTGAGATCAGATGAAGTAACTTTGCAGTTCCTTTTGGTAACTTAAAGATTTTTAGATTTCATTGTATGCAAAGTGTGACCAGTAATTCTGGAGATACTTAGAAAAAAGACAATGGGGAGTTGGGATATTACAAAGGGAAGTAAAACTAATGGTAGAAAAGGAGCAGAATGTTTTAAAGCAGCTAGGAAAAATACTGAAAGATTTTTCAGAAAGAAAAATGAAAGAAAAAGTGGGCTTTAGAAAATTCCCCATAGCTTCCAGGAGGAAGAGAGACTACTTGGTTGAGACCTCAATGTGTTAAGCCCCTGGGGAGACCTGGGAGAGATGAGTGAGGCTGGCAGTGGGGAGATGGGGGTCCATTCTGAGTCATAACTACTGCATTCAAAATGGATAACCAACAAGGACCTACTGTATAGCACATGGAGCTCCACTCAGTGTTATCTGGCAGCCTGAATGGGAGGGAGGTTTTGGGGGAGAATGAATACATGTATTCATATGGCTGAGTCCCTTGCACTGTTCACCTGCAACTGCCACAACATTGTTAATTGGCTATACCCCAATACAAAACAAAAAGTTTAAAATTTGAAAAAAAAGCTAAAAAGACTGTGGTCATTTATACACAGTCACAAAGAAAAAAGATACTTTGAAGTATTTGTGTTAGCTGCAAAAAAGCTTAATTATAATAATTTATAAGCATGTTATTAATACTGGAGAAGAGAGATGGGGAGAGAAGGAGATTCTGAAAACTTGGAGCATGGAAGTGTATAATAACTGTTATTGCTAATCGTGATGTATAAAATGCTTGGTTTAGTACTGGTAACTTTATTTAGGATGCTGTTTTCATAATTTTGTTTTACAAACGTGAAGGTATTTTTTTAGCTTCCTCACAGATTTAGCTGTGACATTGCTTTCTCAGCTCTGTTTTTCTCTTATGGCTTTAATTTATTGACTGTAAATTACACCACAGGAATTTTTCTCAACCTGAGCCCTGTGGTTTGGGAGAAACTATTACATGTTTCAAGAAAAATCGGGACAAATTTGTATAAAGGGATTTTAAAAGAGTAAAGCTGGACATTCCTAAAGCAATTTTGGCTGATTTCCAGTACCATAAAGTAATGCAATTTAAAATCAACATGTCTAACCTACCAGTGAACTTTCAAAATGAAAATTTCCACCTGTTTGGCAATGAGACAATCTCTCCCCTCCCAAAATTCAAGCATTCTTATCTTAGAAGCTGAGATTCTCTGCTAAGAGCCTGGAGTAACCTCCTTTAAGTCCTGGCATATAAATGTGAGGATAGATACACCTTTATGTAACCCTGGGTCCCAGGACTCACCAGCCCTTGAATCTAACTGATCTCATAGCCAAATTAATGACCACATTCCACAGCTCTGAGTCACATCTCCATCTCTCTTCAAATAGCACTGAGGGATTCCTGGGGGATATGGTCCTCAGATACAAGTATGCTGACGTTTTCTGCTTTGGTCTCCTCACCCAGAAGCTCTGTCACAGCTGCTGTTCCTAAGGGTACTTCTTTCCATGTGGCCAGCACCATCTGTACTCTCTTCCCTTACATGTGCTCAGGTTTCACTTAAACACCACATACACAGAGATGGCTTCCCTGTTCCTTCCCTATGACTGCGTGAAAGCTCTGTATTCTCCGCCCTCCCCTCAACCCCACCATAGCCTTTTGTATTTCTTCCTTGCAGACTTGCATTATTGTAATCATTTAAGAGATTGCTGTCTTTCTTCAATTTTAAGACATGCTCTGCCACAACATTGTTAAAAATTTTGATAGTTCTTAGAATTGAAAAAAATCATTTTTTTTTCCCCCCTGAGGGATGGGATGGGGAGGGAGGTAGGAGGGGGATTTTTTTTTTTTTAATTCATTTTATGTGATATGTAAATATATTATATGTATTTTTTAATCATGGAGAAGTTATTGAAACAATGATCTTATAATTAAGGGTATTTTGCAACTTGCTTGGAATCTTTTTTGGAATCTGATTGGGTATGAATTTATTAATTACTCATCCTTTTAGTTTCTACCTTATTTGACATTGAATCCAGGGAATTTCTTTATCAAATTGTGTATTATTTATTTATAAAACGTACTCTATAATGTTAAGGTACAAATGTCACAGTCAGACCTGGCTCTTATCTTAGTTATGCTATCTGAAGTCATATGGTGTGTATATAAAATTGGTATATGGTATAAAATGGTATTATCTATGTTTATAATTGATTTTTTTTCATTTATGAGACAGATCACAAATTTAAAAATGTTAAAAAATGTTGATTGGGTATGTCTTAAAGTTGAAATACAGAAATCATTTAAATAATTAGAGTATACATGCAGATTGTAAATATATGTTTATATATATATATACCTATGTTGTTTTTTTCTTTTCTTCCCTTCTGTGTTCTCATCTATAAGAAACATTCCTTTCCAGTTATTAGCACAGCACCCTCAGGTAGAAAATTAGCTACCTATGGAGAGGGACCATTTATTTATTCAGCAAATAATCATTTTTTTGCCACTAATTACCATATGAGAATGCTGGCATATATATACAAATATATATGTAAATACATCTCTATCTATCCATATAGTGTTAGATCATATATAGTGATGACAGGAGTTCCTGTGACAAGGAACAGATAATAATAAATAATAACATACAATAATAATAAGTAGAACAAATGATTACATTATGCAGGAAGTGCTTAAATAGAGACAGATATGTAGCTGAAAGTAGCTGAAAGAGTGTGACTGACTTCCTGGAGGAGAATAGGAACTTTACAGAATGGGTAGCTTGAAGCTATACCTAAATGAATGGGTAATTATTTACTAAATTCATACTCAACACATTTCCAAAAGCAAATTGCAAAATACATACAATGCAACAAAATAAGCAATAGAAGGATAATTCTGTATGATTAGAAAATAAAGTTCAAATAATAAAAGGGAGCCAGAGGAAGGAAACTCTGAATGCAAAACTATTTGCCATAAAGTCCTACACAGTTGCCCATTCTGTGTGTGTGTGTGTGTGTGTGTGTTAGTCGTTCAGTTGTGTTTGACTCTTTGTCACCCCATGGACTGTAGCTCGCTAGGCTCCTCTGTCCATGGAATTTTCCAGGCAAGAATACTCAGTGTGTTGCCATTTCCTCCTCCAGGGGATCTTCCCAGCTCAGGGATTGAACCCACATGTTTCCTGCATTGGCAGGCAGATTCTTTACCATCTGAGCCACCAGAGAATCTACCTACATGATTAAGTATTATAAAATTCTAATGTATACCTATGTGTAAACTGGGAATCGTGGAATGGTAAGACAATCCGTTTTCAATAACAAATCCAGTGTTGTACGCAGAATGGATGGAGAGTTGAGGCAAAGTGCAAGACTAGGTGTAGAGCAGCCAAGAAAACCAGCTGGGAAGCCCTTGGGATATGTGTACAGCTGGTGGCAATGGTGCCGTGCAGGTAGGGAATAGATTTTGGTTCCAGTTGATCAGGACTGCTTTCACTTGTGTTTTGTTTTCCCCTCAATGGTCATACTTTTGTTGTTCAATAGATATTGCTAGGGGAGCCACAGATCTGATATTTTAATATCTTGTACATTATATTTTGGGCTATAACATCAAGGACTATACTCAAAACAGAGCATGGTATGTTGTGTTCATCCGGTGACACAGCTTGGGAGAGGTAAAATTTCTCAAGGTTTTGTCAACTCTGAATTTGTATCAGAAGATCTTGAATCTGCTTTTGATCTCCTGAAAAGAGATGAATAATTTGACTTAGGTTCTGAAATTATGAGAGGTGTGCACACCTTCATATTCTAATTGCTAAGAAGTTATGACATGGTGATGTGGAAATTTTCAGTTATAATTTCACTGTTAATAACTTGTTCTGACCTAAGCAGACAGACACGTCTCAAGAGAATGGAAAATATAGATACTGACTGTCAGGAGTGTACAACAAGCAACATAATGTGATTTCAGATCAGCAGATTCACCACAAAAATTGGTTAATGCATCTCAAGGTGGGACAGGCCTAAAAGGAGTTGGGTTAAAAGTCCCACAGAGTTCCTTTAAAAGGTGATTTTTCGAGTCATCCACCCTTCTCCTCAGCATTCTGCCTCTGTTCCTCATTGATACTTTCCTTTATAAAATGTAAGTGTGCCTATAGTGAATATAAATTGTGAATAAGTTATATGAGTTTAAAGTATTAATGATTTGTTAGGCTATTATTTTGAAACAGCCAAAAAAAAAAAAAGATCATTATGAAAGAAAAATAGAATCACACAGAAATTTTATGACAAAAGTGCCTCTGTTTAATGATTTGTAAAAGAAGTAGGAAGCATTTTCAGTGAAAACTGCTAATTATTTTGGTTTTCCATAATGAAAACCTGTGATGATGTTTAAATGTCTCTGTTCATTAGTCTACGCTGTTACATTGGTACATTTCTTTGCTTTGTCTATTTTCTCACTTTTCTGCATCAAATAAGACAGTAGCATGATAAGTTTAAAGTTTTTGGGAAGTGACGGCAATAATGTCTTGACTATGAGAACTGATGACTTGTGTTACTTCAGAATGAGAAGAGAGTCATCCTTTCGGTCTGGTATTTCATTTATCATCATGTATCTTGGAAGATGTTTCTTTATTCTGCTTTGTCAGAAACATCCACAAATCAAATAACTATTGATATACTCTTGGTGACTTATGTCTAGAAATACATTTTAAAGGTTACTGAAGAAATTAACCTTGGTAACAATTGTTTTTGCCATGCTAATGGCTCTTAAGGAATGATTTAATTGTACATGTCTTTGGAAGGCTTCTCAATGTCATTGCTGGTCAAACAGGAAAAGGGACAAGGTTCTAAGGTCAAACACCAGAAACAGCATGTTCCTGTCATGCTCAGAGTTCAAGAATTTTTGGAGCCCAGCTTTTTTCTTAACTTTGATTAGAATAGGGATTGTGAGTTTATGGACCTTCTTCCACACCCCCTCCCCTTTGCCTGTTGTCTGCTTTGCCTTTGCTTATTCTGCCTTACTGCTTCCTGAGTTCTCCTCATAAGCCCTTTATTATGTGGCAGAGGAATGCAAGAGCATTTATAGCCAGGCTCATAAACTTCCTGCCTGTGTCACTGCTGCAGATTTAGGTGTGCTGATTGATCTTTTACCTAGAGTGCAAGGCTCTGTACCTGTCCAACTAGTTGGGTCTGCCCTCATCGGCATCTTCTCAGCCCTCACCCTAGTGCAAATCAGGTGTGCGTGTGCCGCCTGATGCAGTGTCACAGTGGGCAGACCCTCATCTGCCTTGGAAGGTGTACCAGCCAGGTGTGGTCTCAGGCTTCTGACCTTGTTTCTTAGTTTAGAAAGTCGCATGGACTCTATGGTGTTTATTCTAAAATTTGTGGACAAAGAAAAGTCCTCCTTCTCATCAGGTCCTTTGAGAAATGGCAATACTAGCAATCATGGAAAAACAAAATTAGATAGTAAATTCCTCTGAAATTGGCTAGATAAAAATAGAGATGGAATACTGAATACCTAGTTTGTGCTGTGCTTTTTCATGGACGTCTTGTTGGAGAAGTTCCTTTATGTTTGTCGTCTGTGTCTTCACTTTGCCGCCCTCTTTGCTGGATGGCTCGCCTCTCATATTTACTAGGCTGCTTGCTATTTTACACATTTGGCATCACCCCAGTTTAGGCTGTCTCTGGGAGGGCCTTAGATTTCTGTAGGTACAACGGCAATGCAAGGGGTAAGGAAGGAAAAGGAATGGCTGCAAGTCGTGATTGAGAAAATGCCCAGAGAAAGACTTTAAGGAGGAATCACATTTCTTGGATGAGGCCATTTCTCCCTCTGCCTAGGAGTCATCTGCTTTCCCTCTTCTTATTAAATAGTCACATAGTCACTATGGATGGCTAGTGTGATATTTTTCATTTTGAAACATATAAAATTGTATTCTAACAGAAGAAAAAACCTTCCTTCTAGAGATTTCAGAACACCAGTGGTACTTCCAAGATACTTTATAAAAAAGACATCTCTGTGTAGTTCTCCCTGACTTACTGGTGCACAGTCTGTACCATCTCTCAGCTATGCCTTTCTCTGGTGGCCTCCTTCTTGGGCACACAGTTATGTAGTGAGAGTTTCTCACTCTATGGAGTGAGAAACCCAGCACCGGAAGCCCTGGGTACATGGGCCTTAAGTTAATTATCTTAGAGAAAACGTGAGTGCCTTCACAGACAGGCTTCACAAAAGTTCTGGAGGCATTTTCGGTTGTCCTGCCTTGGGGCATGTACTCCTTTCCGGGACTGGGTCAGCCTCCCCTGAATCAAAGAGGATGAATTAAAGAGGATTACTGCAGGGAAAGTGACTCCCCCAAGGAAGAGCATACTGGGCAGACACACAAAGGTCTGTTTCAATGAATATGATAAAAATGTAGCTAGCTGAGGGAGGTTATTAGGAAATCAATTAGGTAGGAAAAACTTAAATCTGACTAGGCAGCTGATGCAAGGGTGATTTTGTCCTGGGTTGTTTCCTGTCCCACCACTGTAATGAAGACTCTTATGGGCTCACAGTTTTATAGGCTTCCAAGTGGGAACATTTCTTTTATCTAATATGGAGTATATAAATAGCATTTTCCTTTTATATTTACTGAGGAGACTTTTTTTCCTCTAAGGCAATGATCTTCATTATAGAAAAGTAATAGATTAGTAATTTCAAATTTAGATTACACAGAATTGTTAATTTTGTTTAATTTGTGAAGGCTAGAAAAGCAGATTGATACAAAATGAGAAAATATGTCTTCACAATTTCTAATAATGAATGAGAATAGCCTTCATCAGTACTATAACGGCAGCTAATTAATAGCTAGTTAACAGTTATGTATATTTATAAATGTTTAAGTGTTTTAAAAAGTTTCACTAGAATGTAACCATCCTTGTGGAGTCAGGCAATGCCTAATACGTACATGCACACATATACTCAGTCTCATTCACATGGCTCAAAATGAATGCTTTTCTTGAAGAGAAAAGAAATAGCTTTGTTACTCAGTTCTCTGGGAAGAAGATTATTGAGACAGGAGGATGAGGTGGCAGTGACTGAGCTGCTCTGGGAGGGTGATGGGGTAGAGAGAGATGGCTAAAATTTTCTATCCCTCAACAGTGTCACCGTAAGTTCTAGGAGTCATAAACATACAATTTGAAAAACACTGAAATAAAAATCAGTGATGGAATTCAAGTCACTTTATAGCATTGCTGCTGCTGCTACTGTCACTTCAGTTGTGTCCGACTCTGTGCGACTTCATAGACGGCAGCCCACCAGGCTCCACCATCCCTGGGATTCTCCAGGCAAGAACACTGGAGTAGGTTGCCATTTCCTTCTCCAATGCATGAAAGTGAAAAGTGAAAGTGAAGTCACTCAGTCGTGTCCGACTCTTTGCTACCCCATGGACTGCAGCCTACCAGCCTCCTCCGTCCATGGATTTTCCAGGCGAGAGTACTGGAGTGGGGTGCCATTGTCTTCTCCGCTTTATAGCATTACTCACAACTAATTCGTAAGATGGATCCTCATCTGTGGTTTTCATGTATAGTGTTAGACACTTAATCATGTCTGACTCTTTGTGACCCCATGGTCTGTAGCCCTCCAGACTCCTCTGTCCATAGGATTCTCCAGGCAAGAACACTGGAGTGGGTTTTCATTCCCTTCTCCAGGGGATCTTCCCAATCCAGGGATCGAACCCATCCTGCCATTGCAGGCAGATTCCTTACTGTCTGAGCCACCAGGAAAGCCCTTTGTGTATACAGGGTGATACTAATAATATTTGACAATTGATATGACATAGGCACCCAACCAGCACTGCCAGAGAGAGCAGACTCCAACTGTAAACATCTGGAACACCTTACAGGTATGTTTCAGCTGGCTATCACCCCTGTATACCCATATGCAAAGTTAAGAATAATTTCTATTGACAAATATTTTATCTGTCAAAATGCATACTCTATTTCCATTTCAGTCTATTTTATTTAATGTCAAAATGATCACTGGTAAGAAGTTTTATTGGGAATTTTGTAGTTTTCTAGCTATTGAAATGGCAACCCACTCCAGTGTTCTTGCCTGGAGAATCCCAGGGACGGGGGAGCCTGGTGGGCTGCCGTCTATGGGGTCGCACAGAGTCGGACACGACTGAAGTGACTTAGCAGCAGCAGCAGCTATTGAAAACATACATGTATAAATTGTCACTAGATATTCTACCTAAAGACTATATCTTTTGGAATATTAATTACCTAACTAATGGTTAACATTACGTCTGCAAACATTTCTAGGCTCCTAGTGTGAGCCAAGCAGCATGTTGGTTTTTGGGTATACAACAAATAAGGACAGGGTTGCTACCCTGTGGACCTTATAGCTTCACCAGGGAGATAGATAACAGAGAATTCCAAAGCAGAATAATAAAGCTTGGTTTGAGGAAGTTCAGGGAGCTCTGGAAGCAGTGAGGAGTGGCACACACACCTGGGATCAAGGAAGACTTCCTGGGAGGGGAGATAGCTAAACTGTGACCAAAGAATGCATCAAGAAATGAGAAGGATGGAGGAAAAGAGCAACGGAAAGAGACTGGTTCAAGCATGTGTGAAGTTCCAGAAACTGAGGACAAAATATCTTTAATAACCCCAAAAATGGCTTCGTATAGTTTGGTGTATGCCTCTCTGCCTTTGCTCATGCTGTCTCTTTGAACTGGGTTGTCCTTTCTCTTCTCATTCACTGGGAATATCTACATTTATTTCAGAATTTGGATTAAATATTCTGTCATCAAAATTTCATGGATCCTCTGTGTGGAGCTGAGGAGTGTATCCAGGATACAGTTTTCTCATAGTGGCTATAACTCTTGATGCCTCATTTAGCTTGTACATTATTTGAAGGTAGGAGCATTATCATTTCTGTGTTGGTACCTTGAGTAATGCTATCACAGCACGGATGTTAAGAGTTCAATGCACCTCTCATCCCTTATTGTTTTTATTACTCTCTTCCAATATTTCTAACAAACTACATTGAGGGAGTTTATGAGGGACTGCTTGTATGCATGCTCAGTCATGTCTGTCTCTTTGTGACCCCATGGACTATAGACCACCAGGCTCCTCTGTCCATGGAATTTTCCAGGCCAGAATACTGGAGTGGGTTGTCATTTCCTACTCCAGGGGATCTTCCCAATCTAGGGATTGAACCTGCCTCTCTTGCATCTCCTGAGTTGGCCAGTGGCTTTACCACTAGCACCACTGAATTGGAAATGAGGTTTTTGGAAGTGCACTAATTTTGCACTATGTACCTGGCCTCACTTTATCACCCAGTTACAGATAACTAGTCAATAAACCACAGGGTTGAACACAGGTGGTGATAAAAAGCCCACAGCACGTGACAAGAAGTGAGGGGCCAACTTTCTGCCTTTAGGCATGTAACCCTGCCCACCAGTAAAACAAGAATTCCAGGAATGTCAATCAATATCAATAAATGTCAGACTCTGACCAATTCTATTAGTCATTCCTCCTTCCCATGCTAAAAGGACTATTGCAAACAAATTTTCTCAGCATCTGTAACCAGGTATACACATAGTAACTGAAAATCTCCAAGTTTTATTCAAGCAAAAGTTGGCTGACTGTCTAACTGAAATATTGTACACTGTTGGATGGATGATTGAATTGATAATTTAAATGTGCCAATAATGGCACATTATTAAATGTGCCATTGAACCCTGAGAATCTATGTTCCTTTACATTTGACATTCATTTCACCTGAAATTATTCAGTATCCTTGGGATTTGGTAGGTCTGGACCAGGGATTATTTCAGTTCATAGAGAGGGACCAGGCCAATGAGGAAATTCTGTTGCTCTTAGGTTTGTTTTCTTTCACTCAGTATTCGGCCTTGCTGCAAGACTGATGTAGATTGGTTGCAAACTGTAACCCCAAACTGTAAGCATCAATGTATATGCATGAACAACAATGTGGTTTTTGCTTAAAGAGAATCTGTGAGCCCTCTGGTGCATTGGCTATGATCTGGTAACCACCAAGTTGTAGGAGTGAAACTTTAGTTGATTTCTTTAATAGGTGTGATTTCTATAAACTATCAGAAAGGCAATGGCACCCCACTCCAGTACTCTTGCCTGGAAAATCCCATGGGAGGAGGAGCCTGGTAGGCTGCAGTCCATGGGGTAGTGAAGAGTCGGACACGACTGAGTGACTTCACTCTCACTTTTCACTTTCACGCATTGGAGAAGGAAATGGCAACCTACTCCAGTGTTCTTGCCTGGAGAATCCCAGGGACGGCGGAGCCTGGTGGGCTGCACAGAGTCGGACACGAATGAAGCGACTTAGCAGCAGCTATAAACTATTGGGGCTTCACAGGTGGTGCAGTGGTAAAGAATACACCAGCAGGAAATGCAGGAGACATGGGTTGGGAAGATCCCCTGGAGGAGGAAATGGCACCCCACTCCAATATTGTTGCCTGGAAAATTTCAAGGACAGAGGAGCCTGCTGGGCTACAGTCCATAGGGTTGCAAAGAGTCAGACACGACTGAGTGAGTATGCATGCACTATGGACTATAACTGTCAGATAATACCTATCATGATTTTGGAGAGTAATCTAAATCTTGATTATTTGCCTGAAAAATACAGACAGAACAATAATTCTTAAAATATAGCATTTTTAATGAAGATGGGTAAATGATCTCATTGATTGGTGTGCACTTAGCAGACAATTTTGGGTGTAGCAGGATGTGAATACTGTAGGAAGGAGTGCTGAGTCTCTTATCTTGAAGCTGTGTAGCAAGCACACATTTCTTCTTGCTTATTTCCTTGTATATTTATGTATAGCACTTTTATTTAGGATGAATTTATGGATACTGAGGGAAATTATGGGAGGGGAGTGGTAGAGGGGCCAGCTGAAGTGCACAGTCCAACTTTTGTGCACTTTGTGTAACCCTGCCAACCAGTAAAATATGAATTTGATATTTGCCTTTGTTTTTTTTACCGAAAAGAATGATTCTCAGTCTTTATATTGCAAAGTTTATTTTAATTTTATTTATTGGAGCAACAGTTGATATTTTTCTGGTACCATTAATTCAATAATTCATGGAAGAATTTTAGATTTATTGGTTATACTATGTAAATAGAATTATAATGGAAGGGCTAAAATATTACAATTCATTGTGGCTAAAATCTGTAATAGTATTTTATAAGAAATATATAAAATGATATATACCTTTTAACATTGGATTAAAAAAATAAATATGTTGTTTCACATGAATTTCTAGTCAGGAAATTGAAATTTAGCAATTTTGAGACAATTGAATTAAAAAAGATTGACACATTTATTGTTGGATAATGATATAACCAGATGTTCAATACTGAAATCAGATTTATTATATTCTTTGCAACCAGATGTGGAGAAGCTCTATACAGTCAGCAAAAATAGACTGGGAGCTGACTGTGGCTCAGATCATGAATTCCTTGTTGCCAAATTCAGACTTAAATTGAAGAAAGTAGGGAAAACCACTAGACCATTCAAAGGGGCTTTCCTTGGTGGCTCAGATGGTAAAGCATCTGCCTGCAATGTGGGAGACCTGGGTTCAATCCCTAGGTTGGGAAGATCCCCTGGAGAAGGAAATGGCAATCCACTCCAGCACTCTTGCCTGGAAAATCCCATGGACGGAGGAGCCTGATAGGCTACAGTCCATGGAGTCGTAAAGAGTCAGACACGACTGAGACTTAAATTGAAGAAAGTAGAGAAAACCACTAGACCATTCAAGTATTACCTAAATCAAATCCCTTATGATTGTGCAGTAGACGTGAGAAATAGATTTAAGGGATTAGATCTGATAGAGTGCCTGAGAACTATGGATGGAGGTTCATGACATTGTACAGGAGTCAGTGATCAACCATCCCCAAGAAAAAGAAATGCAAAAAGGAAAAATAGTTGTCTGAGGAGGCCTTACAAATAGCTAAGAAAAGAAGAGAAGCAAAAAGCAGAGGGGGAAAGGAAAGATATACCCATTTGAATGCAGAGTTCCAAAGAATAGCAAGGAGAGATGAGAAAGCCTTCCTCAGTGATCAATGCAAAGAAATAGAGGAAAACAATACAATGGGAAAGACTAGAGGTCTCTTCAAGAAAATTAGAGATACCAAGGGAAATTTTCATGCAAAGATGGGTACAAACAGGACAGAAATGGTATGAACCTAACAGAAGCAGAAGCTATTAAGAAGAGGTGGCGAGAATACACAGAAGAACTATACAATAAAGATCTTCATGACCCAGATAATCACGATGGTGTGATCACTCACCTAGAGCCAGACATCCTGGAATGTGAAGACAAGTTGGCCTTAGGAAGCATCACTATGAACAAAGCTAGTGCAGGTGATAGAATTCCAGTTGAGCTATTTCAAATCCTAAAAGATGATGCTGTGAAAGTGCTGCACTCAATATGCCAGCAAATTTGGAAAACTCAGCAGTGGCCACAGGACTGGAAAAGGTCAGTTTTCATTCCAGTCCCCCCCAAAAAGCAATGCCAAAGAATGTTTAAACTACTGCACAATTGCACTCATCTCACACACTAGTAAAGTAATGCTCAAAATTCTCCAAGCCAGGCTTCATCAGTATGTGAACTCTGAAATTCCAGATGTTCAAGCTGGATTTAGAAAAGGCAGAGGGACCAGAGATCAAATTGCCAATATCTGTTGGATCGTTGAAAAAGCGAGAGAGTTCCGGAAAAACATCGACTTCTGCTTTATTGACTATGCCAAAGCCTTTGACTGTGTGGATCACAACAAATTGTGGAAAATTCTTCAAGAGATAGGAATACCAGACCACCTGATCTGCCTTCTGAGAAATCTGTATGCAGGTCAAGAAGCAACAGTTAGAACTGTACATGGAACGACAGACTGGTTCCAAGTCAGGTAAGGAGTACATCAAGGCTGTATATTGTCACCCTGCTTATTTAACTTATATGCAGAGTACATCATGAGAAACACTGGGCTGGAAGAAGCACAGGCTGGAATCAAGATTGCCGGGAGAAATATCAATAACCTCAGATATGCAGATGACACCACCCTTTGGCAGAAAGCAAAGAGGAACTGAAGAGCCTCTTGATGAAAGTGAAGGAGGAGAGTGAAAAAGATGGCTTAAAGCTCAACATTCAGAAAACTAAGATTATGGTCCCATCACTTCATGGCAAATAGATGGGAAAATAGTGGAAACAGTGACAGACTTAATTTTTTGGGCTCCAAAATCACTGCAGATGGTGACTGCAGCCATGAAATTAAAAGATGCTTGCTTCTTGGAAGGAATGCTATGACCAACCTAAATAGCATATTAAAAAGCAGAGACATTAGTTTGCCAACAAAGGTCCATCTAGTCAAGGCTATGGTTTTTCCAGTAGTCATGTATGGATGTGAGAGTTGGACTATAAAGAAAGCTGAGTGCCGAAGAATTGATGCTTTTGAACTGTGGTATTGGAGAAGACTCTTGAGAGTCCCTTGGACTGCAAGGAGATCAAATCAGTCCATCCTAAAGGAAATCAGTCCTGAATATACATTGGAAGGACTGATGCTGAAGCTGAAACTCCAATATTTGGCCACCTGATGTGAAGAACTGACTCATTTGAAAAGACCCTGATGCTGGGAAAGATTGAAAGTGGGAGGAGAAGGGGATAACAGAGGATGAGATGGTTGGTTGGGTGGTGTCACTGACTCAATAGATATGAGTCTGTGTAAACTCTGGGAGTTGGTGATGAACAGGGAGGCCTGGTTGCTGCGGTCCATGGGGTTGTGAAGAGTCGGACATGACTGAGCTACTGAACTGAACTGAACTGAATTATATATCCTTGTAAAGTTTAAGGCTCTTGCTTCCTATTTTTTTTTAAATTATTATTTAAAAGATGTTTTTCAAAAAAATGGAAAACTCTCTGGCTTGTTATCTTTTGTTGTATATTGTCCCTCATGATCTTATTTAAGTATTTTCCTGAATGACTCTATAGAAATTGCTTCAGCAAACTTGCCAGGTAACAAGTTTTCACTGATTGATGATAATTCATGAAGAAAAGTTCTTTATTGCATTTATCTCTACTCTATTATTTGTGCAATTATGAAAATATCTTATTATAAAGTATAACACTCATATGGACAATTACAAAATACATCAAATTATAATAAATAAATTATTATAAAGCAAACATCTCTGTAACATGTTTCCAAAAAATAGAGCTTTCAAGAATCTGATCCTCTAAGATAATTCCTCCTAGTGAGAAGGTATCACTAAAATGACTCTTGTGATTAAAATGCCGTGGCATTTCTTTCGTATTTAACCACCTATGTATGCATTCTGTAATAATAGAGTTTGAAATTTATATAAATGGAGCTGTACTGTGAGTAATATTTTTTGCCTTGTTCTTTTGTTATTATCATCTTTAAGATTCTTTCATCTTTTACTTTGTTTTGAGAAACTTTGTTTTCCATGTGAAATAATTGTCAGGATTGCTTGGGGTTTAGTTTTATGCGTCATTAGCAGGCATGGGTCTCACCTCTTTTCTTCCCAAGTTTTGTTCCTCTTGTTGATTGTTTTAATGCATAGTTACAAAGAGATTCTCACTTAACTGCCATGATCCTGTTTCATTTTCAGAGGAGTTTTGAGTGCTGTTTTTTTCTACCTCTTGGATTATCATATAAATTTATCGAGTGCAAAGATTTTGAACAGAAGGGAAAGGAATAGATGCTGCCCTTTAGAATGATTGAATAAACTTACTAGAGAAACATATGGTATGAAGTATGGCACGAAAGGAGCTGACTGATAAAAACATGATTTCAGGGAAAAGCGCATCTGTTTACAGTTTCAAAAAGAGAATCAACAAAGGAAGAAAAACAGTTGGCATCTTCTTATATAGTAACCTTTTGTCTCTGTTGCTTGGAAAATTCCGTATTATGACAAAACAATTGCAAACTTATGACAGAGCAAGAGAAATAGGTAATTTTGATTGAACAATTTTCTGCATAGAATCCTTACAGATAAGGAATGTAGTTGTACATATATTATAGAAAAAGAGAAAAGTAAGAGCAGGTTTTTATTTTTTAACAGGGGCAATCCTACTGTTGACCGCTACTTGATTCCCCAGATCCAAGATATTTTTCCCCACAAATATTTCACCTACATGTTTCAAGATACTTTATGGGGAGTCTCAGAATAAAGATTTAGCCAACAATTTGTTCCATGAAGTCAATGATAAAAGTGATGTTGGAATTCACTGGGAGTATTAAGGGCAAAATAAAACATAAGCTTCCATTAAAATAAAGTTATTGTTAATTAAATTCCAACTTACTCTTTTTATTCTCTAATTTTAAATGTAGAACAACTACTCACCAAGTCTCTCAAGGCAGAAATAAGGAATGATCCTAGAATTGCCTTCTTTAGCTTACATACTCTCAACTATCAAATTCTGTTGCTTCTTTCTCTTAAACATTTTTTCAGTTAGAATTTCTCTTCCCCCCATCCCCATTGTTACTAACTCAGTTTATGGAAGCATTTCTCATCTATTTGATTTGAAATTATTTTTTGCCTCCTCTTTTTAAGATTCTTTTTCCTAGGCATTTCCAGAGGGAAATTCTGAAACTAATCTTAGTTGTTATTTTTTGTTTAAAATCAATGTCTCCTGTTTAAATTCCCTCTTGACCTTTGGGATGAAGTCCAATTTTGATCTCCTTAGCTGTACAAACAAGATTGATCCCTTTTCACTTCCCCACATATACCTAAGTGTCAGCCATCTCAAAGGATATACACCCTGATCTTTCTTGCTTTAGTGCCATTATATATCTGTTTAATTTGAACATCCTCATCTTCTTTTTCATTAGACTAATTCTTACTTATTTAAGGTGAAATCAAGTGACTTCAGGTAATCTGTTAATTACTCACATTGTCTTAAGAGAGCTCCCTTAACATTTTACATTTCTGGTGTGCGTGCATACTAACTCACTTTAGTCGTGTCCATGTGACGCTATGGACTGGCCTGCCAGGCTCCTCTGTCCATGGGATTCTCCAGGCAAGAATACGGGAGTGAGTTGCCATGCCCTCCTCTCAGGGATTGTCTGGACCCAGGGGTCGAATCTGCATCTCCTGCAGCTCCTGCATTACAGGCTGATTCTTTACCTCTGAGCCACCGGGAAAGGCCACATTTCCTATAGTTATATCAATTATAAGGTCTTTATAACATTACTGATACTGTGTGTTCCTGAATGCCTGTCTCTGCCATTTGTCTGTGAGCTTTGTGAGGTCAACTTGTATTTCCAATGTTGGGATTCTATATGAGGTATGATAGGTACTCAGTATACACATGCAGGAATTGGGTAAATGCTTGGAAACAGAAGCATCCCGAAGCAGGAGGAACAGACCTTTCCAACCAGAGGCAGGGTGCCCCTGAGCCCTTTCACAGATCAGCCTTGTTATCCCAGTTCATAGAAACTTAGCTAGTTTTATTTTTTTCTTTGTTTCACTATATGTTTTTCCCTTTCTGGTATTACTTGGTTTATCTAAGCAGATCCCCTGCTCAGACCGTTATAAATGAAATTGTTGAAATTGTTAAAGCATTTGGAAATGAACCATGCTTATATGTAACATTCTCAAGGATTGTAATAATTCACATATGATGTTATTTGTATTACAGAAAATACTTTAACATAATCATATAAATCAGTATCACATATTATAATTTTATCATCTAAGTCAATTTCTAGAGCTATGCAACATTTTAAAATCTTTTCATATTTTTCAGTGCTGGGATATTATAAAGAATTAATTTCGTGCTCTTTATTTATAAGGGCCAGAAAACAGTCTTTAGAAATTGATACTAGGAGTTTTTACATAGAGATATTCCCCTTCATAGTCATATAAATGTTTCCCTTTTACTTTCTTTATATTTTACTGGAGTGTCACTTTTATTGCATACTCACCTGTTTTTTTTGTTTGTTTGTTTTGATATTCAATATCAAAAGAAATCTTTTCTCTAAATGCTGAAAAAAAATCTTAAAAATTTCCACTATAAGCCCAATTTAGATTTGTTTGGTTTTTCTAACCAGCTTTTCTAAAATTAGTAACCAAAAATTCATTCAAAATATTGTGGAGAACTCAAATTCAAATTATGTTTATATTCTGTCAAAGACCACGATCTGCTCTTTGAGAATCTTCTGTTGTTTTGCTTAATTCTTTAGTACATTTTGCATCTTGCCTAAATTAAATTGTTTTAATAACATTAGATGGCATTGACATTAGACTGTTGTGAGGTTAAATATACATGTGCTTCAGCAAGATGTTTCTTCTTTGGTAATATAAAGAAAAAATTATTTATAATCTCTGAAATACTTACAAAAGAATTATTATTACAAGCACAATTGTGTCCATGTCTTCTTGGAACAAATTCAAATGACATGTTGTACATGGCCAATAGAACGCTCCTGGATTTTTGACCCGAATTTTGGCTTATGCACCATTTTCTTTACTAGTATTAGTGTAGCTTTCAGGTGGGGCAGTGGTGAAGAATCCACCTGCTAGTGCAGGAAACTCAAGAGACACAGGTTTGATCCTTGGGTCAGAAAGATCCCCTGGAGAAGAAAATGGCAGCCCACTCCAGTATTCCTGCCTGGAGAATCCCATGGACAGAGGAGCCTGGTAGGCTGCACTCCATGGGGTTGCAAAGAGATGAGCATAACTGAGTGCATGCACACTCACACACACACACACACACACACACACACACACACACACACAGAGTGTAATGTAACTATCCTAAATTTGCCCTGGACAGTAGTTTGAATCAATGACTAATGTGGAAAGCTATTTTTGTGGTTTACCTAGGTTGAAATTTGAACTTTCTATAACAAGTATAAAACTAAAGAAAAACAAAAATTTCAACTTCAAGGATAGGGCTATGAAAATTGTTGTTCAGTTGCCAAGTCTGACTCTTTGCCATCCCATGGACTGCAGCACACCAGTCTTCCCTGTCCCTCACTAACTCTTGGAGTTTGAGCAGTTTGTCCATTGAACTGCTAATGCCATCCAACCACCTCATCCTCTATTGCCCTCTTATCCTTCTGCCTTTAGTTTTTTTCCAGCAACAGGGTCTTTTCCAATGAGTTGGCTGTTTGCTTCCAGTGGCCAAAGTATTGGAGGTTCAGCTTTAGCATCAGTCTTTCTAATCAGTATTCAGGACTGATGTCCTTTAAGGTTGACTGGCTTGATCTAGCTATGCAAGGGACTCTCAAGACTCTTCTCCAGCACCACAATTTGAAAGCATCACTTCTTTGGTGCTCTGCCTTCTTGATGGTCTGTCTCTCACATCATCTGTACATGACTACTGAAAAGATCATAGCCTTGACTATACGGACCTTTGTTGGCAAGTGATGTCTTTGCTTTTTAATACACTGTCTAATTTTGTCATAGCTTTCCTTTCGAGAAGGAAGTAGACCACTCTATTATAGACTGCCCCAATATAGTGTAGGCTTTAAAGGGATATATTGTCATTGGAGAATTAAAAAAAATAACAAAATTGGCTAAAAGCTGGCATGCTTTGAATGGTCACTGTGGACTGGCAATTGTAATTGATAAATGTCATTGATAAAATCCTTCTCTCTTTAAAAAAAAATCAGTCTTTTGTTTAAGTCCTAAACAATTGCTACATTTACTACTGAACTTTAATAATGCATAGTCACATTAGTACATTTTATTTGTTGTTGTTTAGTCGCCAATTTGTGTCTGACTCTTATGACCCCATGGACTATAGCTTGTGAGACTCCTGCATCCATGGGATTTCCCAGGCAAGAATACTAGAGTGAGTTGCCATTTCCTTCTCCAAGTTATCTTCCTGACCCAGGGATTGAACTCTTGTCTCCTGCATTGTGACGTGGATTCTTTACCACTGAGCCACCAGGGAAGCCCCAGTACATTTTATTACTTAACCTTTAAAAAAGCATTGTATATAGGAATTCCCTGGTGATTCAGTGGTTAGGACTTCGGGCTCTCACTGCTGAGGGCCCAGGTTGAATCCCTGGCCAGGGAACTAAAATCCCACAAGTTGTACAGTGCAGCCAAAAAATAAATAAATTTTTAAAAAGCATTGTATTTCATGGAAGCTAATTTTCGGAGCTTTCAATTATACTTTTGGCTCCTAACACATATTGGACTCAACTATATGTTTTGAAAGTAAGTTATTAATAATTTGAAATTGTTTAAGCTGCTTTAGACTCATTCCTGTTTTTAAACCCCATTACACTTTCTTTTCTTATTAAAATTTATTCTTAGAAATAATTCTGAAATTCATTCAAATTAATGATAAAGCTGATTGATAAAATTTTGTAATATGCTCAGGGACATTGATATTTTATCAAGTTACACCAAAGGAATAAATATGCTTTTTAGAATTTACATGTCATTTAGCTGGGTGAATAGACTAGATATTTATAGAGTGGAGCAGGGATCTTCTTGAAGTAACTTTGATCTATAATATATTTCACTGCTATAATCTCTCTACTTTTAAGGATTTTTATGATTGTGTGGTTTTTGCTAGCCTTTATATGTACTCTATAGGAATAATTTTACCTTTTATTTTATTTTTTTTTAATTCTTCTTTTATTTCTTTCTGAGTTTTGTAGTTTTCCTCATATAGCTCTTGTACATATTTTGTTGGACTTACAACTAAGTGTCGGGTGGGCCAAAATGTTTGTTCAGGTTTTTGGTAATGTCTTAATGGAAACATCTTTCCTCAAGAAACCTCAAGAAAGGTTTTTTTTTTTTAATATTTTGAACTAAATAAAAGTCAAAATACAACTTACCAAAATTTGTGGGATGAAATAAAAGCAGAGCTAAGAGGGAATTTTATTTATAACTCTGAATGTACATATTAGAAAGGAAGAAAGATGTTTCCATTAAGACAATACCTTTTATTTTTAAAGACCGTTCTGGTCTGAGCTCTAATATTGTTGGCATAAACACAATTCAAAGAAATCTGGAGGACCCAAAGCACGAGATAGAATAAACTTTGGGTTTCCCGGTGAAAATGCCGTAATGACCAAAGGTATTTTTTTATTTAATTAAAAGGAGGCATTTATAGAATGTTATCAAGATATCTAAAGCTCTCTAAGGAATGATATTTATGTACAATAATTTAAGAGAACAATCAGCTCCTTCTGTAGATGAACTTTTCAAAATATGGAAGTTTCATTAAACCCAGAGTATATGTGGAGAAAGTGCAAAAGGCAATAGAAGACTGTTTCTATTAGATTCCTCTTCTGCAGCTCACAGATTTCAATATCACAGTGATTCCTTGAAATGTAATTGGAGATATGCTTATTTTACAATTTACAAAGAGAACTTCAAGAATTTTTTTGCTAAGGGTTGATAAATTACTGTATTATATTACTTTTTGATGCCATAACTTACCAGGTGACTATGTCATTCCTGGAATTGTGTAAAAGGAACAGTCAACAGGAGAATGCTTGAGTTTTTAGATGTAAAATAGAGAAATCATATATATTTCTTAACTAGGAACATTGTTTTTCTGATTTCAGAGAGCCATCACAAAACCTCATTGTGCTCATCTTGACTAACTGGCTAGCACTCAGAGAAATCAGTCAGAAACAGAAAACTAGATGACAAAGAGAGATCAAGAGCAAATACTTCAGAATAATGATGTCTTTGATGAGTCTATTACATTGGTACCTTTAAACCATGGGAAATCTCCATGGGGGATTGATGAATGATGGGTAATAAGAATTTAAACAAAGACCCTTTAAGAGGAAATCTTTCATGGTAACTGGAAATAGAATAAAAGAAACCAAAGGCAGGTCTCTGTGCCAGGTCAAAATAGGATCAAATAGACAAGCTATGCAGGGCTCTCTGAGAAACTGGGGGGTGAGAGAAAGATTCAACAGTGAAGCTATTTGCATTAAAAACTACAAAATATTGAAAAGTTAGTGAAAGATGTACATTTGAGGCTTTTAAAAATACAGTAGAAAAGTAACTATATTTAAGAATATCTTCCTTAATTTTGAATTTAAAGAACAAATTTGTTTTATAGTGTTTATCTATAGTATTTTCCCATGTCAGGTGTTATTAGAAGTTTATGCTTAAAACATGTTCTCAAATATTATTTGCTTACTCTAAAACATTAAGAGCCCAAAGTGTAAAATTTTAAGATTGTGGTGTTTTATTTTTAAAAGTACTCTAAAACATTTAAATATTAGCAGAATTTTTTTTTTTATTATAGTGGCATATTGTTTTAACTCTTGAATTAATGTTAATATAGTAGCCTTGTGTGAGCCTGAAAATGCAATAAATTTTTACTGATAGGTAAGAATGCTTTGGAATGATGCTAAAGCTGAAACTCCAGTACTTTGGCCACCTCATGCGAAGAGTTGACTCATTGGAAAAGACTCTGATGCTGGGAGGCATTGGGGGCAAGAGGAGAAGGGGACGACAGAGGATGAGATGGCTGGATGGCATCACTGACTCGATGGATGTGAGTCTGAGTGAACTCCAGGAGTTGGTGATGGACAGGGAGGCCTGGCGTGCTGAGATTCATGGGGTCGCAAAAAGTCGGACACGACTGAGGGACTGAACTGAAGAATGCTTTATAAATTAAGAACACTAATTTTTTAGGTGTTAAATGTATTACAATGTTTTTCCATCAAAATTTTTTGTAATGATGAGTACTTGTCGGTTGAATACTTTACTCAGCTCCCTGGACTCTGCTTAATGATGGAGTATCAACAGTTAACAGGATCACATCTGTTAATATCAGAGGCAGACTCCTTCATCAGCTTCTTCCTCATAAACTATGCTGAGAATGTCCTTCACCATCCCAAGATTTAATAAATATTTGCCTATTTTTCTCCTACCCCTTGTATGATTTCAGTTTTTACATTTAAATACTTTGATATATTGAGAATGTATTCTGGTATGTGGACCCTTGAACTTTTAAACAATTTTAGTAGCCTAGATCCAAATAAGATGTTATACAGTTATAAGTAAAATATTTACATATACTTAGAATCTTTTCTTGTGGTTATTTCTGAGTAGTGTATGCTAGCATTTTCTTTCCTCAACCTTCTTTCCTCATTTTGTTATAACAAATTGGTAGGCGGTGTTTGAGAGAACTGGGCAACAGGAAATTGGAAGGCATGACTCTGAGCTTAGGTGTGCCATAGCTGAAAAGGCCAAGTTAGAAAATGTATTTCTCAGTACAAAGCTAGAGCATTTTTAAAAAGCAGACACTCCTGTAAAGTTTAGCTAATGTAAATGGTTTTATTAGACATGACACTTGAAGACTAAATTGGATTTCATTCCTCATCGTGATTTAATAATCTCATGTGCAAGTTTGTGATGCCCTTTAGTGTGATTAAAGATCTAAATTAAACTTAAGTGTTTATTATTTAATGAGAACATTTTAACAGCTAATGTAGGGCTCTTTGCTGATCTCAGGGTCATAGAATTCAATTGTTTCCTTCCTAAGAGAATTTTTTCTTTTAAAAATGAGAAGTGATAGGACTCTACAGGGTATATAAGCAAATGTACTTTTCTTTATATTCTGTAATATCCCACATCTCACGAATCTGGTTTAATGGTGGAGACAGAAGGAAGAAGACACCAAGTTTGAACTAAAAATCCGAGTTTAATTAATAGAAATAGGCATCAAAAAACTTGAGACATATTTAATAGACTACTGACCTTGAACTGGACACAACTTCTGACTCTCAGTTTCTACATGTGTAGGACGGTTATCATACCAGCTTCCGTGGACTACTAGATCTTTAGAGAACACAAGATAATGCATTTGAGTCTTTGCAAACTATGAGATACTGAATGCAACTTCTCTATTGTTATTATTAATTTAAGTATGGATAATAAAAGTGAACAGTATGCTTGCTCTGGGTCTCCTTTAAAGAACGGATGACTCACTTATATTGACTAAATATATTTGAATAATATTAATACAGTGAGTTAGAATTTTACAAAGCCTGACTATCTAAACAGGCTAGGGCTTCCCTGGTGGTGCAGTGGTAAAGAATCCGCCTGTCAATGCAGGAGACACGGGTTCAATCCCTGGTATAGGAAGAGCCCACACACTGCTGCTGCTGCTAAGTTGCTTCAGTCGTGTCCGACTCTGTGCGACCCCATAGATGGCAGCCCACCAGGCTCCCCTGTCCCTGGGATTCTCCAGGCAAGAACACTGGAGTAGGTTGCCATTTCCTTCTCCAATGCATGAAAGTGAAGTCACTCAGTAGTGTCCAACTCTTCTCGACCCCATGGACAGCAGCCCCCCAGGCTCCTCCATCCATGGGAAGAGTACTGGAGTGGGGTGCCATTGCCTTCTCCGGCCCACATACTGAGGAGCAACTGAACCCGTACCACAACTACCGACTCTGAGCTCTGGAGCCCCGGAGCCTCAATTACTGAGCCCATGTGCTGCAGCTTCTGAAGCTTGTGTGCCCTAGAGCCCGTGCTCCGTAACAAGAAAAGCCACCATAATGAGAGGTGTGCTCACAGCAACTATAGAGTAGTCCCCACTCACGACAGCTAGAGGAAAACCCTCGCAGCAAGGAAGGCCCAGCACAGCCAAAATTAAATAAATACATAGATTTGAAAAAATCCTAAAAAATAAACAGGCTAAAATTTTGTCCTGTAATTCTAATTATTCTAGCATGTTTTTGAGCTGTCACCAACTTTAAGAAAAGTTTTATATGTGACATCAGTAAATATTAAAACAGTGTTTCAATCATTATGTGCACAGCAGTTAACATTCCTCTCATGCATGTATCTGATTTCATTTGGAATCTTTGTTTACATTCATTTTGCTATTAGTGACTAGTGTAAGTGGGATAATGAGCAATCTCTCATTTTTTCACTGTATCACCTTCCTATGAAATTCTGCATTTATACCTGTACTATTTGTTAAAATCAGAAAAAAAAAAACCACACGCAACTTTGTCAATTTTGAGTACAGATGTATTTTTTGTAACTGCTTTTGTTACATAATATCTCTGTAATCTTAGGTGAGTAAGCTAGTTAATTGCTTTGTGCCTTAGTTTTCTTCATCTTAAAAACCAAGTGCAGGGATAAGCCTACTCCATTGGTTTGTTGAGAGGCCTAAATAATATATTTAGAACATAAACTGGGAAAAAATGAGCATTCAATAATTTTATTGTTTTATCTATAACTATGCTAAATATTTAAGAACTTCATAAGTTGCTTTCTCTGTGGTCTGTGTAATTTTGAAAGGATAACAAAATGAAACGTAAACCTTTAGATGAAGCTCATGCAAAATTCCAACTCCAGTGTACACTCACCCATATAAATCAAAGTGGTCTTTAATGAATTATAGGTCATTTTTAGTCGAGGAAGTAAATAATGGTAATTTCTACTTACTCATTTCCTTGGGGAAAAGCAGACTTATATTAGTTTATTCTTATTTATCCCAGCCTCATCTCTGCTGGTATGTGTCTTGGCCAGTCAATAAGAATAGCATTTGATAATTCATATTGTGTAGGCAGTCAGCTCCTAGGTGTTTGGATGAGGAAAGGATGAGACTGCTCACAGAGGTATGCCAATGATGCAAAAGAGGAAAAGCCATCCCTGAGCTCCAAGTAGGATATGAATTATCTGGATAGACATTACTGACTCCTAAATTGTGTCCTATGATGCCTTGGTAATTTAGAGAAGGAAAAAAGCTGTGGACTGGACTGGTCAGGAATGTGCTTTCCAGAAATTAGATTTGAACTGTGTCTTCACTGAACCACTCACTTATGGTGATTAATCTCCTAGGGCTACAGTATCAAAGGGCCACAGATTGAATGGGTTAAAAAAAACCCAGAAATTTATTCTCCTGTAGTTCAGGAGGCCAGAGGTCTTACCACTTTGTCCGCTAGCTTAGTTCTTTCATGGGCACTCTGCAGGAGAATCTGTTCCAATGCCTTTCTTGTAGCTTCTAATGGCTCCCGACAATCCTGACATTCCTTGGCTGGTTGCTGCAAAACTCGTCTCCCGTGTGTATTCACATGGCCTTTTCCCTTGTAAATGTGTCATCTTCTCTTCTTACAAACACAGCAGTCACATTGGATTTAGGCTGTATCCTAATCCAGTATGACTTTATCTTAACTTGATGATATCTATGAAGAACTTATTTCCAAATATGGTAACAAGTATCTTATATGGGGGGCGGTGACACACAATTCACTCAACAACACAGAGAGAGAAGAGAGGTGAATATCCAAGGCAAGAAAGATAGTGTGAGTATAAGCAACACATTTTTGAACTTTTCCTAGTTGCTTCTGTTATTTATATGAATTTCACCAATTTTCATGATATCTGAGCCATTCATTAGCCAATCTGTTTGCTTCCTTTTAAAGAAAAAATACTGAAATTTCATCTTATATTTGTTTCACTATCTAGTTGTTTTTGTTTGTTTTTTGCTGTCACTAGAATATGATTTAGATGAGATTTTATTATTTTTGAATACAGTAAAATTCAAATGTAATCCTTACTTGAAAAGAATAATACTAACAACAAAATCAAAACAATCCCATTAGTTTGCACAGTGGTTCTAGGACTAGTATTTTCTCATATTTCAGGACAAAAATTATCATTAAGTTTTCTGATAAGTTCTTCCTATTACTCTATTAGCAGAGGTTTCCTGATAAAGCAAATAAGGTCCTACACTTTCAAGGAAAAAAATCTGGTTTGAAGAATTAAGTGAACAAAATTGTATTGAAACTGACAAGTAATGTTTAGTCAAAATGAAAGTAAGCATACATGAACTCCTATCAATGATGGAAAATCAATGATGAAAAGTTTTTTTTTAATGTGTCCATTATCCTAGTTATTTCTTCTTATTTTTAACAGAAAAATGTTAGTATGGTACTGCATAACTGGAGATTGAGTCTCCTTCTATCCAGAGTAGCACTGCAGGATAATTTGTCCACATCCCCTTTTGGATGAACAATTGGAAACACTGAACATGAAAGGAAATAGTAGTTGAATCAATATATTACTTTGCTTAGCCTTTTGTATAACTAATGTTTATTGCAGATAATCATATATTTCATGAACTTCTGAAGTCACAGAAATCTATCTTTATTTTCTTTAAGCAGTTTAAACCTTTCATATACCACTGAAAATCTTCAATCAATGCATTTAAGGCCATCTATGAATAATAATCTAATTAAGGAGGAAAATGAGCAGTTAATAAAGGTCAATGAGATAATCATTCAATTATGCTACTGAAAAAATAATACAATTCTTTGTTATAGAATAGGTAGCAAATCATAATAAAATATTAAATCATCATGAAATAGCTAAAGGAAACAAATACTTGGTCTTGGTTGTATCAAGAGTATATCAGTTTGCTAATCAGAATATATCAACCAAAATGAAATATTAATTTTAGAGGAAAATTCAAATGTGGACATTATTAGACTATTTTTTTTAGAATGATTAAAAAATGAAATTCCCTTTATCTAGGGAGTGGAAAGATACTGTAACTTTATGTTTCAAACAACAAACTAAATTAATGGAAAATATCTGCACACTATACTAAGACTAGACATGTTACTGGGTGTAACAGCTTTTATATCTTCATTTTATTTTACTCTCATACATCCATAATTTACATGGAAAGCACTTAGAAAAATAATCTGCAAAGAACGAGCTTCTCAGATGACTGTCTTGTCTCCCTGTGAAAAAGGTAATCATCCATAGCAGACCCACTTCTATCTACAAATCAGTCATTAGAGTTGGAAGGTCTTAAGCCAAGGGCAAGAAGGTGGTTTTTTTTTTAAAATCAGCCTTCTAAGTTATCATCACTTTTGATTAATATGATATGTGCACATGGAAAAAAAAATTGTGGACATATTTAGATAGACAGTGACCTAAACCCTGTTATGGTCTGTCTTTCCTACATAAAGCCAGGGATTGACTTAGAGGCATGCAATGGACGCATCTGCAAGCCTGGGTTACATCAGAAAGTCTCCGATAATGAGAAACTCTCCGGCACAGAGTCATTAGTCCTTCCAGTCATTTAAATATGGGCACAAATTACCTAAACTTTTGTGCTGCTGTTGAACATTTCAGGTTTCAGACAACAGGAAAGTACATGAAATGAAGCTATTTTCAGTTTTAAAACAAATGACCTCAAGGACTATCCCCCCTCCCCCACGCAAAGCATTGCTACTGTGAGCAATTGCTTAAAACAAAGCAGTATCTAATAATTTGAATCTTATAATGTAACTGTTGATACAATTTAAAAATATTTAAATGATATTCGGGCTGGGTGTGAGAGACAACGAGACAGATAGGAAGACACACAGGATATTGGGATACTGGGATATTGCACAAAGTCTTAAAAACACACCAATGCCCCATCCCCTGCCCCATCCCCCTCTTGCCCAGATACACTATAATGTAGAGTATCTTGATAAGTCTTTTACCTTTTGCCTGGATCTGATTTTGCTATTACTTAGTTTTTTATATCTTTATTTATTCCCTAAATCACTCTTTTGTATCCTCTGTTTATGATCTGTTTTTTTTGATTTCAAGTTGTCATTTACTATTTGTCCCCATGTTTAACATTTACTCTATAGTGTCTTAAACATATCAGAGTAAAGCATTAAATAAATCTGGCAAACAGCTCTTTGGTCCATGCAAAAAAATAATACTGAGAGATTCTGGATTATAACTGCCTCTCTAAAGTTGAGCTTCTAAATTCCAGGCATATAAAATATTACATGAACATATACTTGTTATTCCTGTGACATACTGCTTGTATTTTGTATTTAACAAGGGAATTATTGCCAGCAACTTTGCTTGTTGCAGATAAAGTTCTTTGCTCACTAATTTTATAAAACAAGGTTAGAGAGTACACTTACTTACTAGAATTACTTTTTAAGAAACACTCAAATCATAACCTCATATTATGGTATATACCTTTTCCTGGATCCTTAGATTCATGTATTTAATTCATATATTTGACTGCCTGCTTGACATCTCTGCCTGATTATTTAGGAAGATGAACTGAGCAGGACCAAACTCTCTTGATTCCCCTTCCAATTCCCCTCCAAGGTCCTCTATCCATTTTCAGGCAAGAATACTGGAGTGGGTTTCCATGTCCTCCTCCAAGGGATCTTCTTGACCGAGAGATTGAAACCACATCTCCTGGGTCTCCTGCATTGGGAGGTGGATTCTTTACCACTGAGTCACCAGGAAAGCCTGGTTTTACCATAGAACATTTGAAATATCTGCTTTTTTGCTATCCCATATCTTTGCTACAAATGATATTTGACTCTCATGAACCCTCATGACTACCAAAATTTGGAACCCTCAAATTTTGGAACCCTTGTGACTACCAAAATTAGATTTTCAATGCTTATCTTTTCCTGGATCCTTAGATTCATCTATTTAATTCATATATTTAACTGCCTACTTGACGTTTCTACCTGGTTATTTAGAAAGATAAACTCAGAAGGACCAAACTCTCTTGATTCCCCTCCCAGTTCAATCCATCCACTAGTTCTGTTCTCCTCCCCAGCTTCCCTGTGTCAGAAATGGCACCACCATCTGCCCTGTATGAGTCCAAAATCTAGGAGTTATTTTAGATTTTTCTGACCCCTTCCTTCAGATCCACTCTTCAACAGGACTTGTCTATTTTACCTCCAGACTATATCCTCAATCAATCTCATTCTTTCTTCTTGTGTTACTACCCATCCAAACTACCACCATCTCCTGCCCAGGCTACTGCAATATGCTTCTAATATATGCTCCCCTCTTCCAACCTGGACCTCTTACTATCCATTCCTCACAATACCCAGAGTGATATTTTTTAAATACACAAGTCCTATCACATCCTTTTTCTGTTGAAAGTTCTCCAGTAGCTTCTCACTGCTAAAAGAATAGACCCCTAACTCCTTACCCTGGCTTACATATTCTGGAGGCTGTCTACCTCACCAACTATGACTCATACTGTTTTACTCCTTGCCTACTACTTTTAAATTAAATAGGTTTTTAGGTTTCTGTTTTTCATGCTAATCATGGGCCTTCCTTAGGCTTTTTGTACTAACCAAACAGTGCTCTACTTTCAGTGGCCATTTCTTTGATCTCTAAGCATTGTTGGCTCTAAGCAGAATTTAGCTTAAATATCACCTCTTCCTAAAAACTCCCTGAACAGTGTGAAATTGCCACCTAATCAATGATTGTATTAGTCAGCAATTGCTGCAACAGTGCTGTGTAGCAATCCACCACAAATTTCAATACCTTACAACAACAGTTACTTATTTTTCTTGCTCACAGTTCAGTGGGTGAGCTGGGACAGCTCTCCCTCAGGCTAATGGTTAGCTGGGCATTTCTTCATGCTTCTGGTCAGACTCAGCAGTGCTCCACATCTCCCATTCTCCTGTCCAGTGGTTCCCTGAGACATGCTCTTCTAATGATGATCACAGGATCAAGAGGCAAATTATAAACACATACTTCAGGGTTTTGTTTCCTGTCATATCCGCTAGTATTCCATTGGCCAAAGTAAGTCATATGACAAGGTACGATGTCAGTGGAGCAAGAGATACATACTTCCTCAGATTCCTATAGTCAGGGAGAATGAAGAGTCCAGGGACTCAGAAGAGTCCATCTCATATCTCATTGGCTTATGCAGTGTCTTGTACTCATACATAAGCCAATCACTGGAAAGTCAACAGAGTTACAATTAGACCAGCTGGGCATCCGGTCCCATCACTTCATGGGAAATAGATGGGGAAACAGTGGAAACAGTGTCAGACTTTTATTTTTTGGGGCTCCAAATCACTGCAGATGGTGACTGCAGCCATGAAATTAAAAGACACTTACTCTTTGGAAGGAAAGTTATGACCAACCTAGATAGCATATTCAAAAGCAGAGACATTACTTTGCCAGCAAAGGTCCGTCTAGTCAAGGCTATGGTTTTTCCTGTGGTCATGTATGGATGTGAGAGTTGGACTGTGAAGAAGGCTGAGCGCCGAAGAATTGATGCTTTTGAACTGTGGTGTTGGAGAAGACTCTTGAGAGTCCCTTGGACTGCAAGGAGATCCAACCAGTCCATTCTGAAGGAGATCAGCCCTGGGATTTCTTTGGAAGGAATGATGCTACAGCTGAAACTCCAGTACTTTGGCCACCTCATGCGAAGAGTTGACTCATTGGAAAAGACTCTGATACTGGGAGGGATTGGGGGCAGGAGGAGAAGGGGACGACAGAGGATGAGATGGCTGGATGGCATCACTGACTTGATGGACGTGAGTCTGAGTGAACTCCGGGAGTTGGTGATGGACAGGGAGGCCTGGCGTGCTGTGATTCATGGGGTTGCGAAGAGTTGGAAATGACTGAGTGACTGAACTGAACTGAACTGACTCATTCCTGCAGCATATGGTCACTTGCAGAATGGAAAAAAAACAGAAAGTTAGGATTCAATAAAGAAAAAGGGGGTAAAAGACTGTTGGTAAATCGATTATGAATTAACATCAGCATATGTAAATTAACACCAGAACCCTTAATATATAGTAGATATAGTTAATATAACCATGCTTACATTCCGGGAGTTGGTGATGGACAGGGAGGCCTGGTGTGCTGCGATTCATGGGGTCATGAAGAGTCAGACACGACTGAGCAACTGATCTGATCCGATCTGATCTGATTGTTATATTATTAAAATATTATATTATTTAAAATATTATATAATATATAGACATGTCATTCCAGAGTAAGAGTTTTCCATTCTCACCATCTTTATTATGATACCTGATGTTTTGATTTACTAGCTAGAAAATTGAACTGTGCTAGTCCTGTATGACTATTATGGTCCAAATTTTGGTTCCCATAACAGATAAATAAACTAAGCAACTTCTCTTCAGAAATGATTTTTAAAAAAGGCCTAATTCTGTATGGATATGATCACTGTATATTTTGTTAGAGAGTGATAATCTTCAACTTTTTTTAAGCACTAAGGCTTTCATAGGAGAAAATCTATGTAGTTTCTAATACTGCTCTCTTGCTAACAGCTTCTTTTCTCCAAATTCCACATGCTGGTAGGATTGATTCTCAAGTAGAGCTCATAACTTCACCCATTTCATAGATGATCAGTCAAGGTTATACCTTTTTGCCTTATTTCCCCTGGTGAAACTTCTATTTCATGCTTCAGAGACTAACTACTATATAGTGGTTCCTGACCTCTGTGACCTGTCTGATAAGATCTTTCCTTATTTCAGCTGTCTGTGATCATAATAACTTTATAACAGATATACCCGATTGATAATCAGACCACAAGACCACAAACTCAATCTTCCCAGATTAACAAATGATGGCACAGCCCTTCACATGTAAAAAGTCTCATAATATCCATTCTTTCATTTATTCATTCATTCTTTCAAGAATTAATGAGCACTTAGAATGATTCACTTTTCATTGATTCCTGTTTTAGACATAACTAAAACGTTAAGCCAGGTCAAACTGAGATAATCTTTGAAAATGTGACATTAAAGTACTAATTAGTGGAAGAGTATTTAGCAGTGACCTTGAAAGAGGAAATTTACTTGCTAAGGATCAGGAAACCTGATCTTAACTCTTACAAAGAGTTGCAACTGCTTCCCTTCTCAAAAGGGACATTCAAACTAGGGAAAATTATTGTAATTTCTTTGGTCAATGTGTGATTTTTAAATCATGCTAATTTGCATAGATGCTATAGATTTAATTTTTTTTCTTTTGAGAGAGGGAAAATTTGCCTTTGGTCAGTTTCTGTTATAATTAATCAGCATGTTTTGTACCATTTTCCAATATGTAAACATAGTTCCCTACTAGTTTCAGTTCAGTTCAGTTCAGTTCAGTCGCTCAGTCGTTTCCGACTCTTTGTGACCCCATGAATTGCAGCACGCCAGGCCTCCCTGTCCATCACCAACTCCCAGAGTTCACTCAAACTCACGTCCATCGAGTCAGTGATGCCATCCAGCCATCTCATCCTCTGTCGTCCCCTTCTCTTCCTGCCCCCAATCCCTCCCAGCATCAGAGTCTTTTCCAATGAGTCAACTCTTCGCATGAGGTGGCCAAAGTATTGGAGTTTCAGCTTTAGCATCATTCCTTCCAAAGAACACCCAGGACTGATCTCCTTCAGAATGGACTGGTTGGATCTCCTTGCAGTCCAAGGGACTCTCAAGAGTCTTCTCCAACACCACAGTTCAAAAGCATCAATTCTTCAGCGCTCAGCCTTCTTCATAGTCCAACTTTCACATCCATACATGTCCTACTAGTTTAAAGGACATAAAACATTGTTAATAATTATATAAGCACCAGTTGATGGCAGGATTTATAAGTAGAGCCCATTACTTAAGCCAAGTGTGGTAAACTTTATAAATTCTACTGTTAATATCAACTCAAAAAAGTTCTAGGCCATACGATCAGAATACCCTATTTAAAACCAGTTTATTCATTTAAAATGTTATCCATTCAAAGTGACTGAGATCTAGTCTTACTTTTGCAATATATTATCTGTGTGATATTAGTGAACTTCAATCTTCACATCAGTCAAATAGGGAGTTCAATTACTCTTCCAGCACTATAGACTTTTTGAGATGATAAAATGAAATAGAAATGTGTTAAATGTCCTTGGAAATACAAATGTGATATACAAATTTAAGTTTAAAAATTTTTTAATTATTGGAGTAGATATGACCTAAGCATATGACCTGAGTTCAGTTGCTCAGTCGTGTTGGACTCTTTTTGACCCTATGGATGGCAGCACACCAGGCTTCCCTGTCCATCACCAACTCCCAGAGTTTACTCAAATTCATGTCCATTGAATGAGTGATGCCATACAACCATCTCATCCTCTGTCATCCCCATCTCCTCTCGCCTTCAATCTTTCCCAGCATCAGGGTCTTTTCCAGTGTGTCAGTTTTTCTCATCAGGTGGCCTAAGTATTAGAGCTTCAGCTTCAGCATCAGTCTTTCAATGAATATTCAGGGTTGATTTCCTTTAGAATGGACTGGTTGCAACTCCTTGCAGTCCAAGGGACTCTCAAGAGTCTTCTCCAATACCACAGTTCAAAAGCATCAATTCTTTGGTGCTCACTTTTCTTTATAGTCCAACTCTCACATCCATACATGACCACTGGAAAAACCATAGCCTTGACTAGATGGACCTTTGTTGGCAAAGTAATGTCTGTGCTTTTTAATATGTTTTCTAGATTGGTCATAACCTTTCTTCCAAGATATAAGCATCCTTTAATTTCATGGCTGCAGTCACCATCTGCAGTGATTTTGGAGCCCCCCACCCCCACCCCAAATAGAGTCTGCTACTGTTTTCCACTGTTTCCCCATCTATTTGCCATGCAGTGATGGGACCGGATGCCATGATCTTAGTTTTCTGAATGTTGAGCTTTAAGCCAACTTTTTCACTCTCCTCTTTCACTTTCATCAAGAGCCTCTTTAGTTCTTCTTCACTTTCTGCCATAAGGGTGGTGTCATCTGCATATCTGAGGTTATTTATATTTCTCCCAGCAGTCTTGATTCCAGCTTGTGCTTTATCCAGCCCACAGTTTCTCACGATGTACTCTGCATATAAGTTAAATATGCAGGGTGACAATATACAGCCTTGGTGTACTCCTTTTCCTATTTGGAACCAGTCTGTTGTTCCATGTCCAGTTCTAGCTGTTGCTTCCTGACCTGTATACAGATTTCTGAGGAGGCAGGTAAGGTGGTCTGGTATTCCCATCTCTTGAAGAATATTCACATTTTGTTGTGATCCACACAGTCAAAGGCTTTGGCATAGTCATTAAGCAGAAAGAGATGTTTTTTTTTGAAACTCTCTTGCTTTTTCTTTGATCCAACAGATGTTGGCAATTTGATCTCTGGTGCTCTGCCTTTTCCAAAACCAGCTTGAACATCTGAAAGTTCACGGTTCATGGACTGTTGAAGCCTGGCTTGGAGAATTTTGAACATTAATTTACTAATGTGTGAGATGAGTGCAATGGTGCGGTAGTTTGAGCATTCTTTGGCATTGCCTTCCTTTGGGATTGGAATGAAAACTGACCTTTCCAGTCCTGTGGCCACTGCTGAGTTTTCCAAATTTGCTGGCATATTGAGTGCAGCACTTTCACAGCATCATCTTTCAGGATTTGAAATAGCTCAACTGGAATTCCATCACCTCCACTAGCTTTGTTCGTAGTGATGCTTCCTAAGGCCCACTTGACTTCACATTCCAGGATGTCTGGCTCTAGGTGAGTGATCACACTATCATGATTATCTGGGTCGTGAAGATCTTTTTTGTACAATTCTTCTGTGTATTCTTGCCACCTCTTCTTAATATCTTCTGCTTCTGTTAGGTCCCTACCATTTCTGTCCTTTATTGAGCCCATCTTTGCATGAAATGTTCCCTTGGTATCTCTAATTTTCTTGAAGAGATCTCTAGTCTTTCCCATTCTGTTGTTTTCCTCTATTTCTTTGCAGTGATCACTGAGGAAGGCTTTCTTATGTCTCCTTGCTATTCTTTGGAACTCTGCATTTGAATGGGTATATCTTTCATTTTCTCCTTTGCTTTTCACTTCTTTGCTTTTCACAGCTATTTATTTGTAAGCCCTCCTCAAACAGCCGTTTTGCTTTTTTGCATTTCCTTTTCTTGGGAATGATCTTGATCACTGCCTCCTGTACAATGTCATGAATCTCCGTCCATAGTTCATCAGGCACTCTGTCAGATCTAGTCCCTTCAGTCTATTTCTCACTTCCACTGTATAATCATAAGGGATTTGATATCACATCAAATACCTGAATGGTCTAGTGGTTTTCCCTACTTTCTTCAATTTAAGTTGAGTTTGGCAATAAGGAGTTCATAATCTGAGCCACAGTCAGCTCCTGGTCTTGTTTTTGCTGACTGTATAGAGCTTCTCCATCTTTGGCTGCAAAGAATATAATCAGATTTTGGTGTTGACCATCTGGTGATGTCCATGTGTAGAGTCTTCTCTTGTGTTGTTGGAAGAGGGTATTTGCTATGACCAGTGCATTCTCTTGACAAAACTCTATTAGCCTTTGCCCTGCTTCATTCTGTACTCAAGGCCAAATTTGTCCGTTACTCCAGGTGTTTCTTGACTTTCTACTTTTGCATTCCATTCCCCTAAAGTGAAAATGTCAATAACCTCAGATATGCAGATGACACCACTGTTATGGCAGAAAGTGAAGAGGAACTAAAAGCCTCTTGATGAAAGTGAAAGAGGAGAGTGAAAAAGTTGGCTTAAAACTCAGCATTCAGAAAACTAAGATCATGGCATCTGGTCCCATCACTTCATGGGAAATAGATGGGGAAACAGTGGAAACAGTGTCAGACTTTATTTTTTTGGGCTCCCAAATCATTGCAGATAGTGATTGCAGCCATGAAATTAAAAGAAGCTTGCTCCTTGGAAAGAAAGTTGTGACCAACCTAGATAGTATGTTGAAAAGCAGAGACATTACTTTGCCAACAAAGGTCTGTCTAGTCAAGGCTATGGTTTTTTCAGTAGTCATTTATGGATGTGAGAGTTGGACTGTGAAGAAAGCTGAGCGCCGAAGAATTGATGCTTTTGAACTGTGGTGTTGGAGAAGACTCTTGAGAGTCCCTTGGACTGCAAGGAGATCCAACCAGTCCATTCTAAAGGAGGTCAGTCCTGGGTGTTCTTTGGAAGGAATGATGCCAAAGCTGAAACTCCAGTACTTTGGCCACCTCATGTGAAGAGTTGACTCATTGGAAAAGACTCTGATGCTGGGAGGGATTGGGGGCAGGAGGAGAAGGGGACAACAAAGGATCAGATGGCTGGATGACATCACCGACTCAATAGATATGAGTTTGAGTGAACTCCGGGAGTTGGTGATGGACAGAGAGGCCTGGTGTGCTGCGGTTCATGGGGTTGCAAAGAGTTGGACACAACTGAATGACTGAACTGAACTGAACTGAAAGTGAAAAGGACATCTCTTTTGGGTGTTAGCTGTAGAAGCCTTTCACTAGTGATGTTCAAATGTGAAAAATATTCCACATATTTTTCATGTTTGTCTTCCTGTCTCAGAATCTGCCCCCTCTCCTCTTCAGTCATTTCCAGTTTAAAGAAGCTTCATTTCAGTCAATTTGAGATACTGTATGTGAAGTTCTATTTCAAAGCCCCTTTCCTGGATTCAGATAGAGCTCCCAGACAGCTGCAGAGTTCCACTGACCAAAGACAACCTTGTGTCTGAACACATCCCCCGCCCTTCTTCCAGCTCCCTATGTCCACTTAGCTGTAGAAGCTGCAGGGTGTGTGTGTGTGTGAATGTCTGTTCCATGAGAGACCATGATTTGGTGGTGGCAATTGTGATCCCCTCTTCTGTTTGTCATTGTTATTTTTCCTTCTAATACCAGCTGTCTGTTGGCTCCCTCTGTGCCTCTGGCCCTTTGGTCATCACATTTGTGAATTCTGGGGAATCTGCCTTGGCTTCCTCTTAGCTAGTTCTCCAATATGGGTGACTCTTCCTAGTTGTAGCCACTCTTTATTGTCTTGGCAAGAAGTCTCGCAACTGGAATCTTACCAGTTCAATGGGCAGTCCTTATAGAATACCAGCAGATGGCTTAAGTACCACTTGCCTTCAGGGGTATTTTTTTTAAACTCAGGGAGTACTTAGTCATCCATGCAGGCTAAGCAGTGGGGTTTCAGACCAGGCTGGGCATTTCAGCTCTCAGCTTCACATATAGACTTTCCCCCATATTCTGACAGAATAAAGTCCATCTGCAGGCTTGTGGCTCTGTAGTTTGAGGTCGAGGGTAAAGGGAAAAACCCATCCCCAAGGGAAGGAGGCTGGAGGTGAGTCAGTGACCTTTGATAACTCACAAACTCTCTACACAGATGGCAGAGGTGGGAGAAAGCACAATATTTTGCCATAACCTTCCCTTGGAATGTGCTACTTTGAAAACTTTTACTTATGTATAATGTTATTTATGCTGATTTTCTTTCAATTTAGGGTGTGAATCATGCACTTCTTTTTGTTCTCGGCTCTGAACTGTTTCCAGTGTAGTCTCTACTCCAGGTGGAAAGCTCTGGGGGAGCAGAAATGTTTTTCAAATCTAACCTCAAGTTACACTTTTATAAATACTTAATCATCCCATGCACCATAACATTTGTTCATGCCTGATTAAAGGGCCTGGTCCATCAGGTTATCAGCTGTTTTCTTACCTGTTTCACCTACTTGATTGGAGCTTCCCGAGTGCAGAGGCTGCTCCGAGGTGGCGCATAGTATGTGCACAGGACTGTTGCATGAATGAATAAAATAGGTGAATGAGTGAATGAAAGAAACACTGGCTATGGAAGGACAGTGCCTTCCTGTACTTCCAGGAACAACTTTCTAGACAGCAAATAGTGTTCCTGGTAGAAGTTTGTTGTTCTTTTTCATCAATGATGATTTTATAAGTTCACCTCAGCATACATCCACTTGCCATATACTGAGTACGATGCCTATGAGTATCCAGAAAATAGTTTTCTTTTCTATAGAAAATATTTTACCTTACTTCCCCCAGAAGCCAACAGTAGGATGAATGCAGCATAAAGGAAACAATGGATTAAGCTTCTTTCCTGCCAACCTACTTACATGCCTGAATTAGTATGACTTAACGAAAAATGTGAATCTAGAGGTGGTTTCCAGGTGCTAAGATCCTCTTGTGTTTGAAGGGAGAACATTTAGAAATCTCCTCCTCTGAGGCTGTAGCAGAGCTATGTCCTATTACATAATTTCAGCCATGATCATTTAGTAAGTCTCATTTTTATAATTTCATTCACTGAAGGAAATTTATTTGGCTCATTTCCTCTTAATCTTGTGTACACTTGTCTTTTCTTTTTGATTTTAGAACTAATATTAACTTTTAAAAATTGGGCTTAAGAGACATCACAGTAAGTTGCTTCATTATACTTGACATTTCAGTGCCATTGAAGTGTATATTTTACTCCTAGAATTCACAGCATGTCCTCACCTTACCAGATTAGCTGTTCAGTTAACCTCGATAAATTTGTTGGCTATCTGTGCTCCTCAGCAGATGCAAATCCTCAGTTATTTGCAAGGTTCACAATGAAGTCTGATTTGAGAAATCCCTGAGTTCATATTCATGTTGTTTGTAATGTAAATTTTCTGTACTAGTTCCCTGATTCTGAAAACTTTCCCTTAGCTTTGTTTTTGGTACAGCATGACACACTTGTTTTCTCAAATTTTTGCTTTCACATCTAGCTTTTTCTGTTTTCATTCAACGCACAACTAATATGTGTCAGGTAGAAAACAGCGTGTTTTTCTTAAGAGGCCTACAACTGAGAAAGACAGAGGCTGACTAGTATCCCTAATTCATTATGAGCAGCCTGGTGACAGACAAGCAGAGAAGGTGTGGTTTAGATGGATCTGTGGTTGAACATTTGCAAGCAAGACTGGATTGAAAAGGCATAGAGGGCAGGGCAGAGCTGGGTATTGAAGAGGGAGCTGTTAGGTGGACTTACCTGGAAAAGGGTCCAAATGAAGATGTGAAATCAGAATAGTAGAGGTCAGGATAAAAATCATCCAGTCCATGGAGGAGAAAGTTGATATGGATAACACAAAGTAATATATTGATTTCACTTAATCCATTAATGTGTATTAGACCTTACAAATAACTGAGAAAAAAAGAGAAGTGAAAAGCAAAGGAGAAAAGGAAAGATCTACCCATTTGAATGCAAAGTTCCAAAGAATAGCAAGGAGACATAAGAAAGCCTTCCTCAGTGATCACTGCAAAGAAATAGAGGAAAACAATACAATGGGAAAGACTAGAGATCTCTTCAAGAAAATTAGAGATACCAAGGGAACATTTCATGCAAAGATGGGCTCAATAAAGGACAGCAATGGTAGGGACCTAACAGAAGCAGAAGATATTAAGAAGAGGTGGCAAGAATACACAGAAAAATTGTACAAAAAAGATCTTCATAACCCAGATAATCACGATGGTGTGATCATTCGCCTGGAGCAAGACATCCTAGAATGTGAAGTCAAGTGGGCCTTAGAAAGCATCACTACAAACAAAGCTAGTGGAGGTGATGGAATTCCAGTTGAGCTATTTCAAATCCTGAAAGATGATGCTGTGAAAGTGCTGCACTCAATATGCCAGCAAATTTGGAAAACTCAGCAGTGGCCACAGGACTGGAAAAGGTCAGTTTTCATTCCAATCCCAAAGGAAGGCAATGCCAAAGAATGCTCAAACTACCACACTATTGCACTCGTCTCACACGCTAGTAAATTAATGTTCAAAATTCTCCAAGCCAGGCTTCATCAGTATGTGAACTGTGAACCTCCAGATGTTCAAGCTGGATTTAGAAAAGGCAGAGGAACCAGAGATCAAATTGCCAACATCCACTGAATCATTGAAAAAACAAGAGAGTTCCAGAAAAACATCTATTTCTGCTTAATGACTATGCCAAAGCCTTTGACTGTGTGGATCACAACAAACTGTGTATATTCTTCAAGAGATGGGAATACCAGACCACCTGACATGCCTCCTGAGAAATCTGTATACAGGTCAGGAAGCAACAGTTAGAACTGGACATGGAACAACAGAGTGGTTCCAAATAGGAAAAGGAGTGCATCAAGGCTGTATATTGTCATCCTGTTTATTTAACTTACATGCAGAGTACATCCTGCAAAATGCCAGGCTGGATGAAGCACAACCTGGAATCAAGACTGCTGGGAGAAATATAAATAACCTCAGATATGCAGATGACACCACCCTTATGGCAGAAAGCAAAGAGGAACTTAAGAGCCTCTTGATGAAATTGAAAGAGGAGAGTGAAAAAGTTGACCTTAAACTCAGCATTCAGAGAACTAAGATCATGACATCCAGTTCAATCATTTCATGGCAAATAGAGGAGGAAACAATGGAAACAATGACAGACTTTATTTTCTTGGGCTCCAAAATCACTGCAGATGGTGATTGCAGCCATGCAATTAAAAGATACTTGCTCGCTTGAAGGAAAGCTGTGATCAACCTAGACAGCATATTAAAAAGCAGAGACATTACTTTGCCAACAAAGGTATGAATAGTCAAAGCTACGGTTTTTTCCAGTAATCATGTATGAAGTGAGAGTTGGACTGTACAGAAAGCTGAGTGCCAAAGTATTGATGCTTTTGAATTATGGTGTTGCAGAAGAGTCTTGAGAGTCCCTTGGACTGCAAGGAGATCCAACCAGTATATCCTAAAGGAAATCAGTCCTGAATATTCATTGGATGGACTGATGCTGAAGTTGAAGCTCCAGTACTTAGGTCACCTGATGGGAAGAACTGACTCACTAGAAAAGACCCTGATGCTGGGAAAGATTGAAGGCAGAAGAAAAAGTGGCCGACAGAGGATAAGATGGTTGGATGGCATCACTGACTCCATGGACATGAGTTTGAGTAAACTCCAGGAGTTGGTGATGGACAGGGAATCCTGGCATGCTGCAGTCCATGGGGTCGCAAAGAGTCGGACATGACTGAGCGACTGTACTGAACTGAACTGATTAGTCTGTAAGAGCTGCCATAACAAAATCCTACAGACCAGGTGACTTAAACAACAGGAATTTGTTTTCTCACACTTCTGGAGGGTGAAAATTCACAATCAAGGTGTAAGCAGGTTTGATTTCTTCTAAGGCTTCTTTCCTTAGCCTGCAGGTCCTCTTATGAAGACACCAGTCAGATTGGATTGGAGTCCACCCTAACCTTCATTCTAACTTAATCACTTCCTTAAAGGTCCTGTCTCTAAATATAGTCATATTCTGACAGATTGGCAATTAGGGCTTCAACATATGAATTTTGGTGGTGGGGGTGGTGGAACATAATCCAGTCCACTTCACATAGGAACAAATAATGCTTTAAAGATATATCACTATGAAGTTCATCTGTAATCCTAGAATAGTGCTTTCCAAACATTAAAGTACACATTTCTGGAGCCCATCTCCTCTCTATTAGTTTCCGATTCAGTAGATCTAGGAAGGGGGCTGAGAATTTGCATCCCTAAGTTTCTAGGTGATACTGATGTTGGTGGGCAATTAGAGAATAGATCAGTGCTTGTTACCTGGTAACAAGCAGAAGGAAGTAATATAAATACATGAGGTGAGCTGATTATATAAGAGAAGGGAAAGTTGTGTGTCTCATGCATGTGTGTATACGAGAGTTTTTCTAGAGTAGATATCTCTAGATATAGCTATGTTTGAAGATTTGAACTTTATTTGGCATGGTCAAATTGCTCTCCAAAGTACTTATAGTAGTTCTCACTCTCCACCAGAAATATTAAAAAATCCCATAATATTTTTTCTTTAAATTAGAAAAAGTTGGTATTAAGCAGTAGGACAAAATGTCTTAGTAGTGGGTTGAGTGTGTTTATTTTCTTATGGGATTTTTTTTTGTATGTTTGAAGTATTATATAATTAATCATAAAAAGTTTAAAAAAGATGAAGGGCTAAATAAAAACACAGAGAGAGTGTTAGGGATGGTGGCAAGCTGGAGAGCATGACCTGTCTAAAGCAGAAAAACTCTGTTTGGCTCTGGCTAAATATTGCAGTGTAATATGGCATTGTGAAATCTGCAGAATTTTTAAGAGAAAACTGAAATTCAGATTTTTAAGTGAAAATTTCCACCATTTAAAACAAATTGTGGACTAAATGAAATATTTGTGTCCAGAATTTGGCTGATGGGACACTGGTTTTTTAATTTTTTTTAAATTATGGTTGTCCGTTAATTTAGTTTAATTTTTTGGTCACGTCACACAACTTGTGGGATTCTAGTTTCTGACCAGGAATCAAACCCTTACTTTCCTCTGCTGTGGAAGTTCAGAGTCCCAACCACTAGACCACCAGGGAATTTTGTGGTTTTGATCTTTTCTCCTCAGTCTTTGAATGAGGAGCTCACATACCACGTTCCCCTCCCAGATGACTTTCTGGAATTTGTGGGAGGTTATTTATTGCAGTCTGATTTTCCCACACTTGGCAAAAGCAAGTACAAATTGTTAATATGAGCTGTTTAACATCTAGATTAAAAAGCAATAAACAACTTTGTTGTGAATGGCTTTTGAAGCCCAGAACCTACAAATAGGTCTCAATAATTTTCTGTTTCCATAAAATAAAGCCCCAACATAGCCAAGTATTTAAGATTTGTTTGACTTTTAATATTTTATTTTCAATTATCCTTTGCTTATACCCTATGTTCAGACCAAACTGAACTTGCTATTTTCCAGAGGAGTATAACAGAAATTTAGAGCCAAGGCTCTGGAATGGAATTGACCTGGTCTTGAAATCAGTCTTCATCATTAATTGCCACATGACCTTGGCAAGTTATTTCATCTCTCTGATCCTTATTTTCTTTACTGGAAAATGGAGACATCACATTATTCATATCATAGGTTTGTTAAGAAGATTAAATAAGACTATATACAAGTTCTAAGTACATGCCGGGCATTCAATAGGCATTCGATAAAGGTTAGCTCTTATTATGATCTGTAAAATCATGCTAATAACATCATTACTATGAGGGTAGAATTAGAGAATACTTGTAAGGTGGTAAATGAAGTGCCAGGCAGAAATTGTAGCTGTAGTTTCTATCTTTGTGCTTTTTCACCTACCCGTACTTATGCTAGTCCCTCTGATTTAAGGTCCTTTTCTAGTCTCTGCGTGTTCACATTCTACCTATTTTCAAATGTCATTTCAAATGCCACCTCCTCCAGAGAGTGGTCATTCACCCATTCAAAAAATATTTATTGAGAACCCTCTTCTGAACCCATATCATTTTATATTGGTACTTTCATTTTTATACTTGTAATATATATTGATTTAAAAAAATAAAAATGTCAGTTTTTGGAAGGCAGGGTATATTTTTATTCATCTTTATATCTTCCACTCTGTCTAACATAGGGCTAGACACATAGTAGGCAGTAATTTTTTTTTCTAAAAAGGAAATAAACTTTTTTTTTTTTAGAAATTCTCTTTCTCTGACTGGGTGGGGCAGGTGTGTGTTTGTGTGTGTCTATTTATGGTGGCAGATATGCCTCCAACAAAAGACACAGGAATTCAAAATCTTATGAGTATTATGCTCATTAGTGCTTCTAAATTCTTTTTTATTTTTATTTTTGCAGATTTATACAAAGATTGACATGTCCAAGAAACCTTTACAATTCAGTGACTGGGAATTTGTATCATCAGAATTAATAGGATAATGCACTGTAAACTATCTTACTCATTCAAGAAACCAGACTTGCCATTAAAAAAAAAATGGCTTCCAAATCAGCAAGAGACTGATACACTTAAAAGCCTCCTAAATTATTTAAATTGTTTGATAAATCCTTAATAATATGTAATATAATTTATTCTACTGATTAGAGTATTTCTTGATCCCAGGAAGGCTCCATTGGACCTCTGCCCCTAATCATTATGTGAACTTGAACATGTTATTTTACCTCTCTAGATATGATTCCTCATATGTGTAAGGGACAAATCATTAGCTTGAGACTGTACACTGATTTCCTCATACTATCCCAGGCTCTGAAGAGTGAATCCTATAACTGACAGGTCATTTTTACTTCTTCTACACCTTCCAAAGGACCTTTAAAAGCCATTTGGAAAAAGGCTAATAGAAAGGTAAAGGAAGAAAAGGAAAGTTCAGGTCTGCATCTTATGAATAAAAAATTATTTAGGGGGTATTTTGGAAGGATGTATGGTACTAGAAGAGTTGTGGGGTGTCAGAAAGTGGATCTGAGAACAAGAATTTGAGTAAATGAGGCCATGAATTGTGTGATCACAATGAAACAAGATATCAGTACCATGACTTCCTCTTGCCTTGGCGTTTCCGTAGAGGTCAAAAGGCTGACAGCATTGATGCGGACTCTCACATCCTGAAGTGAGGCGAGTGCCGCCTTACATTCTACCTAGGTGGCACTTGAAAAGTCAGTGGTCCAAGATGAAGTTTCTTAGTAATAATCCATCACCCATATTGCATCCATATAAGAGGATGAGGCTGAAGAGGCTGAGAGAGAATATTTGTTGGAGGAAGTTCTCTTGTATTAGATTGTTCTTCTTCACCATCTATGCCCCCAGCACAGGTAATGGATAGGAGGAGAACTGCCCTTTTGAAAGTTTGAAAGTGTGTGTGTGTTCTTTAGCAGAAGACGGACTCCAGAGCTGGTATTTAACTCATGTCTGAAAGGGCAAGAGGTAAGAAGCTGGAGCTGGCCCTTTCTGGTTATAGAGGAATGAAGGCTGTAACAGAAGCAAGCTGCGTTTCCACCAGTGGTGGGGCAAGGGCAAGATTTCTTGGGGACGGGTGTGGAGCTTACGGATATTGATAGAGACTTCTTAAAAACCATTCTGCCAAAGAAGACCATTAGACGGTGTGGTCCAAAGAAGAAAAGGTGAACACAAGGAATGGAATGAATTGCTGAAGGCAGCTGGCTGGAGAAGAGGCACTGCATGTGCCCCTGGGAGGATAGTCTTGATGTCTGAAGTTCCCAGTGAGGATATTTGTGAGGTGTCTGCCAAAGTCTCCTCATGTCCCTCCATAAAAGAAAAAGATTTGCCTTGGATATCGGTCACACCTAGGACACAAATCCCAGATCCTGACTAAGGCAGTCCTGTGAGCCAGCTGCTCTTTTACCTCTTCTTTGGCTTTATGCTCTGGGCTTGGAGGGAGTAGCATATGGGAGAGGAAGAGAGCAAACCTTACCACATAGCTTTCCTCATCCCTTGGGCTTCCAAATCAGCATCAGATGTGATATGGGGGAAGGAAGACGTTCTGAATTGCCTTTGATTTTTACACTGGCTTGGACAGTCTTACGTGATTTTTATGTTGGGCTACATCTGCCTGCAATGCGGGAGACCCAGGTTCGATACCTGGGTCAGGAAGATCCCCTGGAGAAGGAAATGGCAACCCACTCCAGTATTCTTGCCTGGAGAATCCCATGGATGAAGGAACCTGGTAGGCTACAGTCCACAGGGTCGCAAAGAGTCGGACACGACTGAGCGACTTCACTTTCACACTTTAAAAAAAAAATGTCAAAAAATAAGCTTCTACTTATTTAATTTGTAATAGTGACTGGAGTAGATATGGGATCTGTCTGGGATTTCATCCAGAAGGGTCAAAGAATGAGTCCATGAAGCTGGCTTAATGGGGAGGAGTAAGAAGAATATGGTTTATTTCATGTTTGAAAGAGTCCAGCTTACTTATTTAGTTACAATGGTTTATGAGAAAAGTAAGTAAAAATGGAATTAAAAATGTACATTTGATCATTAATTGAGGTATAAAGCATGCTACTGTTCTGAAACTGATTCACATGAGATTCTGGGGTGTGTTAGAATTATGTACATAAGATAAAGGAAATGGATTAGATGATCATTCAAGTCTCTTCCAAGACTGTATTTCCATGACTTTTAAAACCAATATGGTGGTTCAGAGTGACTTTAGAAAAGAAACTCTAAAAGCTAAATATCCTAGCTTGGAATTCAAGAGCAGTGTTTCAATATGTACTAGAGTTGAATTTATTTCAGGAATTAGATTTCAAAATTACCAAGTAGGGTACAAATCTGGAACACTAGAAATTATTCCTGAAGATCTCTTAAACTGTTTGTAAAGTATACCTGGTATCACTTTAAGAATGAATGACTACATTTTCCTAAATAGTTCGTCATCCCTTTATTCATTTGACAATTCCTTTATGTCCTTTGAACTTCAAGTACGTGTCCTCTCCTGGAAAGTCTTTGATCTGCTTCTCTCTGTGTGGTATCATAGATATATGCTCCCAACACATTGTGAACTTCTTGATCACAGCAGTTGGCACTCTCTTGTAACCATCTGTTTATTGTTGTAGGACACTTAGCTACAGCAGAAGAATGTCCTCCTAGAGCACTGCAAAGGGCCACATGAATGTTTTCAGTGGTTCAGGGAAGGCTTACTTGTATTGGAGTACAGCCAGTTAACAATCAATGTGTTACTTTCAGGTGTACAGCAAAGGGACTCAGCCATACATATACATGTATCCATTCTCCCCCAAACTCTCCTCCCATCCAGGGTGCCACATAACATTGAACAGAGTTCCATATGCTATAAGTAGGTTCTTGTTGATTATCGGTTTTAAATATAACAGTGTGTATATGTCCATCCCTAACTCCCTGACTAAGGGATGGCTTATTTTTAAGAATGATACCTAACGTGTCTGGATTTGGTAGCCCCATGGTCTAGTTTTGGGTTACAGCTACTTAAGAAAATTAGATTTAGACAGTAAAAAGGAGACCAATATATTAAAAAAAATTTATGTTGCACAATTAAACTATAATCATCACAATGAAACCATGGCTTTTGGTCTGATTTCTTTCTTTTCTTTTTTGGCTAACTTTCATTTGCTTTTATGACTATTTCTTGGCTTGAGATTTGCCATGGGAGATCAGTGAGCTACAGTCAACCCAGCTAAAATTTTATTCTTTAAGTTTTTCTCTTTTTCATTTTGATTTTTTAAATTGGAATATAATTGCTTTACAATGTTGTGTTAATTTCTGCTGTCCAACAACCCTCTTGAGCCTCCCTCCCACCCCACGCCCCCATTCCACCCCTCTAGGTCATCACAGAGCAATGCTCCCTGTGCGACACAGCACCTTCCCGCTGGCTATCTATTTTACACATTGTAGTGGATATATGGCAATGCTACTCTCTCAATTTGTAATGCTCTAATTCTTTAATAAACATTGGTATGTCCTATTTGACTCATACAACAGAGTATGTAACTTAAATTTGTTAAACATAATAACAACAAATCCTTATGAGCACACCTCTCCACTAATAATCATCAAATTACTTATAACATTGAAGATATTTGTGCTTCTCACTCTCTTGTTTTTTTGACAGCAATAATATTCTGTATTACTTTGCTTTAGAAAAATTACCACATATAAATATAAATGATGCATTTTCAGTTTTGCTTATTTCAGCTGTATTCAATGGCATGCTATATGTAGTGTTTTGTGACTTTTTTAAAAAAAGTAATATTATGCATACAAAAACCATCTAATATTATGTGCAGTATGTATTAGTATATAGTTGAGTGTATTGTATATAGCAATTAGCCTATTTTCATGGCTAAATAATATTCTCCACCTTATCTAATCTTTTGATGGAGACTTGGATTTTTATCAATTTCTTTGCTACATGAACATTGCTGTTATTAACATTTTTGAACATGTCTCATGCTACACATATATAGGAGTGTCTAGGGTATGTGTGCTTATTGATAGAGTTCAGAACACATTACTCCAAAATATGTTATCTTGGCAGATTAAATATTTTAAGCTGAAGGAGTCTGAGAAAATGGCATGTGCAGGAAGGAACTTCCCCTGAAACACATGTGAGGTGCTCTCCCTATGCCCAGAGGAAAGGTACATCCTTATTGCCAAGACGAAGGCAATGGCACCCCACTCCAGTACTCTTGCCTGGAGAATCCCATGGATGGAGGAGCCTGTTAGGCTGCAATCCATGGGGTCGCTAAGAGTCGGACACAACTGAGTGACTTCACTTTCACTTTTCACCTTCATGCATTGGAGAAGGAAATGGCAACCCAGTCCAGTGTTCTTGCCTGGAGAATCCCAGGGACGGGGGAGCCTGGTGGGTTGCCGTCTATGGGGTCGCACAGAGTCGGACATGACTGAAGTGACTTAGCATAGCATAGCATGTCTCCAAGATACCAAGAGGAATCTGAATGAATAGGCCTTGCTGTTTCCCCTAGATTGGCACTTAATTCATTCTCTATTTTGGTGAGCAGAAATTTTTATTTTAATGTTTTCTAACTTTTAATAAATAATAGCTACTTTTTAGTTTCAGTCTTCCCCTACCCTGAGAGCATGAAGATAATCTACTTGGTTTTCTTCTAAAAATTTGGAAATTCTGCTTTTTTTCTGTTTAAATCTTTAGTCCATTTGTGATAGATTTTTGGTTTTGCTATGAGGTAGGAATTCAGTCTTTTTTTCCCTGAAGGATAACTAATTTTCCCAGCTCTGTTTATTGACTGGCTTCTCATTGATTTGCAATGTCATCTGTCTTATATAACAAGTTTCCTTATTTGTATAAAGTAATCTAATATCATATTAATATTACCTTGATTTTGAGCTCCTAGAATGAGAGTCAGTAGTTTAGATGTCAAAGTGTTTGTGATGAGATAAAAGAAGACAGATTAATAAAAACTGATCTTTAGTAAGATCATTAAATGATGAATGACAGCATAATATCTTTGCTATGAAGGCTTTTTTGTAACTTATTGTTTACTAAAGTTTACAAATATTTTCTTAAAGGGAATTATTAAGATGATTAAGAATGCCTTAATATCATTTGCCTGAACATATGGACTTTTAAGTTCTGAATCTTGGGAGAATTTAACTCAATATATCTGAGCACAAATCATTGAAACCAAAAAGCTTGATTGATATTCTTGATGAAGGATAATTTGAATAAAATTCAAATTGATCACATGGACTTAATAATTTCAAATAAACATTTCTGTGCAGCAGATTTCTCCTGGTACCTGAAAGGACTGGGGGGGAAAAGCAGCTGCTGAAGTTAGAAACCTTGCACAAAACTTGTTCATGAGAGATATCTCACCTGACTACTCAGCCAAAACATTTGTTTGGCAAGTTTCAGATAAGCAGTCAAACTTAATTTTTTTTTTTCTTGAATGGATTTATTATTAAAGAAATTGCAAGTTCTGAGGCAACACTGCCCTCTGTAGTGAGCAGATTACAACTGTGCTTTTTTTTTTGTAAATTGCTTGACTTTAAAATTTTGACCCTTCAGGGTCAAGTTTCATACATATGTCTTAAATTGACTGAAGGAAAACTCTTTAGTTACTGTCTACTAAATGGCAAATTTAAACACAGTGATTTTATTATAAGACTCATCAACAGGCTTAATGTGTTTCATCTGTTTTATTCTTTACTGTTTACTAGGTTAAGCTTCCCCAGTGGCTCAGCAGTAAAGAATCCACCTGCAGTGCAGGAGACACAAGAGACAGATTTGACCCCTGGGTGGGAAGATCCCGTAGAGGAGGGCATGACAATTCAGTCCAGTGTTCTTTTTTAAAAATTCTTATTTATTTTTAAATGGAAGAATACTTGCTTTACAGAATTGTGTTGCTGCTGCTGCTGCTAAGTCGTTTCAGTCATGTCTGACTCTGTGTGACCCCATAGATGGCAGCCCACCAGGCTCCCCCCGTCCCTGGGATTCTCCAGGCAAGAACACTGGACTGGGTTGCCATTTCCTTCTCCAATGTATGAAAGTGAAAAGTGAAAGTGAAGTCGCTCAGTCGTGTCCAACTCTTTGCAACCCCATGGACTGCAGCCCACCAGGCTCCTCCATCCATGGGATTCTCCAGGCAAGAGTACTGGAGTGGGGTGCCATTGCCTTCTCTGGGGCTATAGTCTATAGGGTCTCAAAGAATCAGATAGGACTGCAGTGACTTAGCATGCATGCACACAGGTTAGCTCTAGTGATGTAATCATTTAGCATGTGGTTCTTATATGTTCTTTAATTCTTAAAATACTTTAACTTCTCTGGATCAGTCCTTTCCTAAACCATCTGGATATCCTTGTTGGGCAATCAGATGTTCATTTTCTGCCCATTCCAATGAGATAGGATATATTTCCTAGAAGGTGTTCTGTCTCCTTGTTTTCTCTTTTTTCGCTCTCTAGAGACAACATCGCTCCTACTAGCTCTTTTTGGGGCACTTTCCTATTATTTTTTTGTACTCCAAGGCTCTTGGAAAGCTCCGTTCTCATCTGTCTACCCTCCCAGAGATCAATAAGAAGCTTAAGACCTCCCAGACTTGAATGGAGTCTTACTATACAGCATATTAGAACTTTGGATAAGTAATGAATACTATTTTAGTATATGTCGTCAATATTGGGGGACTATATACTAAGTACTAAAAACCTTTCATTTTTAAGATCTGAAATTCAGATTTAACTGGTGGCTCTGCATTTTTATTTGCTAAATCTTTCAACTCTTTCCTTGCCTCCAACCAACCTCCCAAAAGCAACCACTCAAATCTTTTGACCTAAAAGATGCGGTGTAGCATGTGGTACTTCCTGCTTTTCTGGTTTTAAGGTCTCTTCGAAATTCCTCCAACAGTAGTCTGATGATATTCATCCATAAGTACGGGAATAGGAGAAAGAAACTACTTCCGTTTCATCTTTTCTGGGCTGAACTGATTGAACCATAGTAAATTTCATTGCTATACTCTCCTTTGCCTGTTGTAGATTTCTCTCTACAATCAGATTTCTCGGATTCTTTTTTTTTTTTGTACTGTCCTCTGTATGTATCCCAGAAACTTCTGGTCTATAAAGAAACTCTGGGTAGAAGGCTGAAAATAAAGATGAAATAGGATCCTGGGCCTGGAGCAGGACTGGGTATGAGCTATGAGGATGGAGGTTATGGAGCCAATGCCACTATTTCTTCCTAAAACTCTGGCTGCTGATGTTTTTCTGGAGATAGCTTAAAACTCTGTAAACTTTAGACTTAAAAACTCTGCCCTTCAAATTGCTGCAAGTCTCTTACCACTCTTTACCAAGTTATGTTAGAATCAATAAATTAAATGTAAATGACTTTATTTTGGAGGTGGGCTGGATTTATATATTACTTGCAGTAAAAGAAGTGATAAAATGAAGTAGCATATAAAGCAGATTAATCTGAAAAATAAAACTGGTTAATTTGAATCTATGTCTAATGGTAAAAACAAAGAGCTATATTTTCAGTGGTTGTAAGTGGTGGTTTCTTTCTCAGAGTAGGGGAAATAAATTTGGAGAGTTTGATAATACTCAGCCTTAAATAGATAGCCATAATAAAGATTTTACACAGCACAAAATCTTTTAAAATATATTAGAAGTCAGAGAGAACTTGTCCTTAATGGATTCTCATGAGGATTATATTTTAATCCATAGAAGTACCCTTCCTTTTTATTTTTCCATATATTCAAATAAAAAGTTTAAATAAACTCCAGTGGGACTACATTATGGGGCCATTTTGATGTCATTATGTTCTGACATTATCTGTGGAAGTAGTTTCTTAAAAAATTTTTATTGGAGTACAGTTGATTTACAACTTTGTGTTAGTTTCTGGGGAAGAAGTTTTAGAGTATTTCATTAGATAAATGCCTCGATGAGAGTACAAATAGTTAGAGTGATAATTTAAAATAGTGCAAGGAAATTGAGGTAGAGTTACCCATGATAATGAAAGCTACCTTCGTTTGGAAAAGCAAGTGCTCCTATCAATAAATATAGTTCTGATTTCATAACTGAATTTGTAATAATTGGAATTATATTATTTAAAATGGTGGCAGTATATTTTCTTGGTACCAATCATCCAGATCTTCAGCTAAAGTCAAGCAGAAAATTGGAATAATTGTTGAGGGATATTTAGATAAAGAAGCTGCCTTTATTTGAGTTAATTATGCCACTAAAATAAAAGAACCAAAGCCAATCATCACTAGATGGCTTTTGCAGAGATGCTGTCTGCCCTTTGCAGAACTTCCATAAAAATGACTGTGTCAATCAGATGCTTGATAAGTTTTAGATATACATCTTAACTTCAGGCCCTTATCTAAAATGGCTGCTTCGTTTTTTTTTTTTTTTTTGGTTATTTGTCTATCAGGTACTAACAATTGAACTTGTGTCAACAGAAGAGTTAAAAAAAAATCATTTATAAGTGATATAGCACTCTCAGAACAAGTGAAGTACATTGTGTGATAGTCCCTGGCTCTAATTTGAGGCCTAAAACAGTGTTGGTCAGACTTGAAAGTATCTAAGAATCTTTGGGATTTTGCAGACGTGCCTAGGGGATTTTGACATAGTAGATTTGGGTTGAGATTTTAGAATTTTAACTTTTAACAGGTATCCTAGACTGCAGATGTCTGTGGTTCAAAGACCATACTTTGGAAACGCTGACTTAATGCTTGCAGTTGTTTTCTACATTGGCCATTCTTCTGCAATTCTCCTTAAACCCTAAACAACATAAGACAGACATGACCTGGCTGCAGCATGTGGGGTCAGAGCACAGAACATCCATCTACTCCCTCGTTTTCTACTCAATTTCATTAACTTAAATAAATATTCATTTGCCAGTGGAGTGAGGATAAGGGTATCTAAGGGAAGAGATGGTAGACCTGAATTAAAAAAAAAATATATATATATATATATAGCCATTAAGAAACTTGAAAGCCTTGTAATAATAAAGAAAAGGAATTAATTTTGTTCTTTACTATGTCCCAGGCACTTAGACCAATGCCTATCACTTCACCTATGCTCAAGAAATATTTGTTGACTGTGTAATGAATGAATTACAAAGCAAAGTGCAATTAAGTGATGTAAATATGTGAACAACAATCTAGACGTGGGTGGAGCAGGATAGGAGTCTAGTTGTGAGGTTACTGATGTTTCCAAAATTATGTCATCCCTGTAATTTGCTTCCCTCCAAACCCCACCTCAGGGCTTCCCTGGTGGCTCAGCTGTACAGAATCTGCCTGCCAATGCAGGAGATGCAAGTTTGACCCCTGGGTCAGGAAGATCCCCTGGAGAAGGAAATGGCAACCCACTCCTGTATTCTTGCCTGGGAAATTCCATGGACAGAGGACCCTGGTGGGCTACAGTCCATGGGGTTGCAAAAGAGTGGGACATGACTTAGTGACTGAACAACAGCAAACTCCACCTCTCATACCTCTCATATGACTCACAGAATACGATAATCTTACCAGCTCATAGAATTTTTAGTGAGACTTTTCTGAGCTAGAGGTCCAGTGGACACTGTGGAAGAGGAGGTTGGCAATGAGTAGAGCTGTGGCTGAATCTCAGATCTAACGGTGAGTGGCTCACGGAGTGGCTGCTGTTCTGCCACTCAGCTGTGTTCAACTCTTTGTGACCCTGGGGACTGTAACCCCCAGGCCCCTCTGTTCACAGGGCTCTCCAGGCAAGAATACTGGAGTGGGTTGCCATTTCCTTCTCCAACCACGTGACAGAGTGTCCTAATTTCTCCATTTCAGTGGATTAGCAGGGACAATGCAACCTCCCTGATTCACAGAGATGGTAGATGAAAACTGAGAGCATAACTAGGGAGGTACTTCACACTCGAGAGGGAGAATAAAATGAGATATAAAATTCTGAGTTCCTGGGATGCCTTTGTTACTCACTACATACACTTTTCTCAGAGCAGGACTTATTCAAAATTGTAGCTCAGGTGACCCCTTCCCTCATTGTCCTCCATGAATTGCTCTAGCTACTCAAAGCTTTCCCATTATATTACTTTCTCTTTCTGAGAAATTCTACTCTCCTCTTCTCCCCTCCTCTTAAAATCCATTCTGTTGAAGCAATGTTTTTATCTATGGTTGATTAATTATATGACAGTTTTAATAATTAATCATATCTTAGTAGGTTACTTTGCTTACCTGCTTGTGTGCTAAGTTGCTTCAGTCATGCCTGACTCTGTGTGACCATGTGGACTGCAACCCTCCAGGCTCCTCTGTCCATGGGATTCTCTAGGCAAGAATCCTGGAGTGGGTTGTCATGCCCTCCTCTAGGGGATCTTCCCAACCAGGGATTGAAACTGCATCTCTTAAGTCTCGTCTCCTGCATTGGCAGGCAGGCTCTTTACAAGTGCCACTTGGGAAGCCTCACTTCACTTACATTCTTATATTTTAATAAAGTTGTATTCATAAAAATAATTTTAATTATAGAAATTTTTGGTACTATGGCAAATAAAGGGAATACATTTCTATAGGTAGGCCTCTTTAGTCCTCTGAAATTATATAGTTTATTCATTCACTTAAAAAAATATGTGTGACTAACTCTGTGTCAGACTCTCTTAGGAGCTGGGGATGTAGCTAGATAAATCAGTTCTGGCTCTCATGGAGCTTACATCCAATAAAGATGAAAATGAAAGTCAGTCAGTCATGTCTGACTCTTTGTGACCCCATGGACTATACAGTCCATGGAATTCTCCAGGCCAGAATATTGGAGTGGGTAGCCGTTCCCTTCTCCAGAAGATCTTTTCAACCCAGGGATCAAACTCAGGTCTCCCACATTGCAGGCAGATTCTTTACCATCTGAACCACTAGGGAAGATAAAGAATACTAGAGTGGGTAGGCCTATCCCTTCTCCACCAGATCTTCCCAAACCCAGAAATTGAACCGGGGTCTCCTGCATTGCAGGTGAATTCTTTACCAGCTGAGTTACCAGCTGCTGCTGCTGCGAAGTTGCTTCAGTTGTGTCCAACTCTGTGCGACCCCGTAGAGGGCAGCCCACCAGGCTCCGCCATCCCTGGGATTCTCCAGGCAAGAATACTGGAGTGGGTTGCCATTTCCTTCTCCAGTGCATGAAAGTGAAAAGTGAAAGTGAAGTCGCTCAGTCGTGTCTGACTCTTCACAACCCCATGGACTGCAGCCCACCAGGCTCCTCTGTCCATGGGATTTTCCAAGCAAGAGTACTGGAGTGGGGTGCCATCGCCTTCTCCAGAGTTACCAGGGAAGCCCCCAAATAAACAAAATATCAGCCAGCAACCATACTCTACAGAATTTAGACAGAATGGTGTGATAGAGAATGGCAGAGTGCTTATTTTAGGCTTTGCACTCAGGAACACCTGTCTGAAAACCTGACTTTTCAACTCAGATCTGAACAACACGGAGAAGCCAATCAGGTGGAGATCAGAGTGAAGAGGATCTCAGAAGAGAACGCTGTAACAGTATTACTGTACTAAGGCAGAAATGTGCTTGATGGGCAGGCAGGCTGAGGAAACAGCAAAGCTGTAGGGGAGAGTGATATGAGATCAAGATAATCAGGCCACAAGATGTACAGGGCTGTGTAAAGTGGGTGAGAAGTTTGGATTTTATTTAAGTGCAGTGCAAAGTCATTGGCAATTGTTCAGCTGGAGGGTGTGTTTTATTTTTGAAAACCCACTCTGGCTGCTGTGGGGAGAATGGCTTGTGGGAGGTGCAGAGATGAAGCTGAGAGACAGGCTGTGAGGCTGCTGCACCATCTGGGTGAAAGATGATGGTGACTTTAGTAGAATGAAAAGAAATGGTTGGATTTATTGTGTGATTATTTGGTAATACAGTTAATGGAACTTGTTTATGAATTAAATGTGGGAGTTGAGGAAAAGAGAATAACATTTACTGTGCCTTCATACGATACTATTTCCATCTACAATAATGGTAATTTTGGAAGATAATGTAAATTCTTTGGTGATTTTGGTTACTTTTTTGTTATGTGTGTTCTGTTGCTCAGTTGTGACTGTCTCTTCTGTGACCCCATGGATTGTAGCTCACCAGGCTCCTTTGTCCGTGGGATTTTCCAGGCAAGAATACTGGAGCGGGCTGCCATTTCCTCCTCCAGGTGATCTTCCTAACTCAGGATCAAACCTACATCTCCTGCATTGGTGGGCAGATTCTTCGCCACTGCGCCCCCTGGGAATTTTTCCAACTGGGCAACTGGCTGAAATTACAAAATACCATACACTGGGTGACTTGGACACGTGTTTCTTATAGTTCTGGAGGCTGGGAAGTCTTAGATGAAGATGCCAGCTGATCCAGGTCTTGGTGAGAGCGCTCTCCTTGGCTTGCAGGTGGCCTCCTTCTCTCTCTTCTACTTCTTATAAAATGATAACACTATCATGAGGTCCTCACCCTCATGACCTCATCTAACCCTAACTACTTCCCAAAGCCCAATCTCCAAATACCATCACACTGTGGGTTAGAAAAAACTTCATAGGAATTTTGAGAGTAGTCCACAGCTAGCATCATAAAGATAATCAAACCGGGGTATGTCTCAGTCAAATCGAAACTCCTGGCCAATTTTTCTTGATAAATTACAAGCAAAAGTTGTGCTAGAGTACATGAGCAAGATTGCTCTGTTTGTTGTTTTCTATTGTATGTCTTCTTACCTAATGTTATTTAAATCAGGTAGATTACCTCTGAGAACTCTCCAATCTGAGATACATGATTTCATGAAATTTCTGTCATCACCAGAAATATAAATTACTTTTATAGATTATTGACATTATTCGGATTTAACATGGTGAAAAATTTTTGACAGTTAGGGAAAGAGGAGAAAGTGCTCACAGGATATGATATGAACCCCGTGGTTGCTGAATTCTGCCTTTGTGATATTGCATAACTTGCCCAGAACTTATGACATATTGTACAAAATAGCCCTCGCTTCTAAAATCTTTTCTAACCTAAAATAGATAGAAACAATGAAGGTCAGATAAAGACCCTGCAGCCTGATTTCCCCTTCTGTATCTGCCAAATCTTCAGCTGGTAATAGATGACTGTGCAGAGGCACAGGCTTCTTATGCTTTTCTCTCCTCTGCCATCAGGGAAAAAGATCAGCTCAGATCAACGAAGCAGAGCTGAAGGTCAGAGCAGAGTGATGAAAAAGATGGTCAGAAAGAAGGAACCAGATTTCAGTTGGATGTTATCAAAATAGCAGTCAGCTGACAAGCACCCTTTTATATTTAAGGAACTTTGTAGGAACCGGTAATGATGCCATTAGTAATTTTTAGACCAGAAATCTTCATGTCAATATGCAGTATTTGTTCACTGAGTAAGATGCTGGGATTAATATGTTTAGAGAGTAGTCAAAAATTCACACATTAGTCATGCATTGTCAGTTTTTCACGTCCCTGCTTCTTCAAGTCTCAGCTGTTTCCTGCTTCTGAGTCCCGTACCAGCTCTATCTGTAGTGTCAAGAAATGGTGCAATGCAGAGATGTTTCTTGGCAATGGTTCAACTTTCCTTCGATCTTAAATTGAAAGAGAAAGTAAAATTTTCTTGTCCCAGCGCCTGGAATTATATAGTGTTCAAATATTTCATGGAACAGGGTGTGATTGGAGGACTGGGAAGAAGCTGTTCTAAAGCTAGTTGGAAAACTAGGAAAAAATAAACTAGGAGAAACGAACCAAAACAAAACTGGAAGCAACTCTCTGACTTGGAAAGGAAAAAGAGTAGGGAATGAAGATGGAATCCATCCTTCCAACTAGAGCGGGCTGTGTGGACCACTGAAAGAGAAGCGTGGCTGAGATACAGCTGACAGAAACACAAAACCCGGGAGGCAGCAGAGCTGGCCGTAAAAATGACGTGTAAAAGAACCATTCTTCTCATCTCCAGCCGTCTAAACCGAGGCCAGGATCACAAGGAAGGAGAAAAGAGGGATTTATCAGTTTGTTATATCAACGACTGACAAGTATATTTTGTGTTTCTTTCAGTTAACCTTATTAATATTTTTCAGTGTCAGAAGTTCTTAAAAGAATATTTGTGAATGTGAATGTGAATACCGTTGGACTTCGTGTAACGAGTTGTTAGTCACTAAGTTGTGTCCGATTCTTTTGTGAGCCCATGGACTGCAGCCCGCCAGGCTCCTCTGTCCATGGAATTCTCCAGGCAAGACTATTGGAGGGGGTTGCCATTCCCTTCTCTAGGGGATCTTCCTGACCCAGTGATGGAACCCCCATCTCCTGCATTGCAGGTGGACTATTTACCACTGAGTCACCATGGAAGCCCTTAGTGTAATGAGTATTTCTTGTCAATAATACATGTTAAATGCAGTATTTCCTAAGAGTCCATCCACAGCCGTTTGCTTTATGCATTCCCCAGGTAACAACCGGAGAAGGCAATGGCACCCCACTCCAGTACTCTTGCCTGGAAAATCCCATGGACGGAGGAGCCTGGTAGGCTGTAGTCCATGGGGTCACGAAGAGTTGGACAGGACTGAACGACTTCACTTTCACTTTTCACTTTCATGCATTGGAGAAAGAAATGGCAACCTACTCCAGTGTTCTTGCCTGGAGAATCCCAGGGATGGGGGAGCCTGGTGAGCTGCCGTCTATGGGGTCGCACAGAGTCGGACACGACTGAAGCGACTTAGCAGCAGCAGCAGCAACCTGTAACAACATTTGCCCATGACTTCAGCTGTTACTTATTGTGTTTGTCCCAGAGAAGTCAAAGATCTTTATTTTTTCAGTTTTCCTGAGGTATAATTGACAAATAAAGTTGTAATATGTTTAAAGTACACAATGTAATGATTTGATATAAAGTGTGAAAGAATTCCCTTTATTGAATTAACACTTAAATCACCTCACATATTTGCTTTATTTGTGTGTATGTGTGTGTGAGAGAACATGGAGTTCTACTCTCTCAGCAAATTTCAATACACAATACAGTGTTATCACCTGTAATTACCATGGTATATATTAGACCCTCAGACTTTATTCATCTTATAACTGAAGGTTTATACTCTTTTATCAACCTCTATTTCTCTCCATAATCAGCCCCTAGAAACCGTGATTCTATTCACTTTCTGTGGGCCTGATTTTTTTTTCATTTTATGCATAAATGATATCATGCAATATTTGTCTTTCTCTGTCTGGATTTTTTCACTTAGGATAATGCCCTCCAGTTTCATTCATGTTGTTGCAAGTGACAGGATTTACCTTTTTAATGACTGAACAATATTTCATTATCTATCTATACCACATTTTCTTGATCCATTCACCCATTGAAAGACACTTGGTTGTTTAAAATATTCCTTGGATATTGTCAAAATGTTATGATGAACAGAATATAACAGATATCTTTTCAAGATCCTGATTTCATTCATTTAGACATATACCCAGAGCTGGGATTGCTGGATCATATAGTAATTCTATTTTTAATTTCTTGAGGAAGTGCTACAGTTTTCCATAATGGCTATATCAGCTTATATATTGCCTCCAACAGTGCACAAGGGCTGTGCCTTTTTGCATCCTTGCCAGGATATTATCTCTTGTCTTTTTAATAATAAACATTCTAATAGATGTGAGATAATATCTCATTGTGGTTTTGATTTCAATTTCTCTGATAACTAGTGTCCTTGAACACCTTTTCATGTACCTGTTGGCCATTTGAATGCCTTTGGAAAATGCCTGTCAGGTTCTTTGACCATTTTTAAACTGGGTTATTTATTTTTGTTGTTGAGTTGTATGAGTTCCTTATATGTTTTGGATAGTAACCCCTATCAGATATGTGGTTTGAAAATATTTTATCCCATTCCATAGGTGCCTTTTCATTTGGTTGATGGTTTACTTTGCTGAGCAGAAGGTTTCAGTTTGATGCAGTCCTACTCATTTATTTTTGCATTCGTTGTTCTTGTTTTTGGTATCAAATCCAAAAAATTCATCACCAAGATCAATGTCAGGAGGCTTACTCCCTGTGTTTTCTTATAGGATTTTTATGGTTTCAGATTTCACATACAAGTCTTTTAATCTTTTTTTTTGAGTTGATTTTTGTGTGGTGTGCTATAGTGGTCCAGCTTCATTCTTTTGCATGTGGCTGTTGTTTTTTCCAGCACCATATATTGAAGGGACTGTTCCTTTCCTCTTGTGTATTATTGGCTCCTTTGTTGAAAATTAAATGACCATCTATGCATGGGATTTTTTTCTGGACTCTATTCTGTTCCATTTATCTATGTGTCTGTTTTTATGCCAATAACATACTGTTATGATTACTATAGCCATATTCTGTAGTTTGAAATAAAAAACTGTGATGTCTCTAGCTTTGTTCTTTTTCAAAGATTGCTTTGGCTATTCAGAGTCATTGTGGTTCTACACAAATTTTAGGATTGTTTTTCTATTAAATATTTATGTGAAAAATGCCATTGACATTTTGATTGGGGTTGCACTAAATTTGTATCTCACTTTGGCTAATGTGGACGTTTTCACAATACTAATTCTTTTGACTCATGAATATGGAATGTCTTTCCATTCATTTGTGTCTCTTCAATTTCTTTCATTAAGGCCTTTAAGTTTCCAGTGTACAGATCTTTCACCTCCTTGTTTAAATTTGTTCCTGCATGTATGCTCAGTCAGTTCAATCATGTCCTACTCTTTGTGAACCTATGGACAGTAGCCCTCCAGGCTCCTCTTCCCATGCGATTCTCTAGGCAAGAATACTGGAGTGGGTTGCTATACCCTCCTCTAGGGGATCTTCCCCACCCAGGGATTGAATCCATGTCTCCTGCATTTCCTGCATTTTAGGCGAATTCTTCACCCACTGAGCCATAAGCTGCTGCTGCTGCTGCTGCTAAGTTGCGTCAGTCGTGTCTGACTCTGTGCGACCCCATAGACGGCAGCCCACCAGGCTCCTCTGTCCCTGGGATTCTCCAGGCAAGAATACTGGAGTGGGTTGCCATTTCCTTCTCCAATGCATGAAAGTGAGAAGTGAAAGTGAAGTCACTCAATTGTGTCCAACTCTTCACGACCCCATGGACTGTAGCCCATCAGGCTCCTCCGTCTATGGGATTTTCCTGTCAAGAGTACTGGACTGAGTGACATGGGAAGCCCCAAATTTATTCTTAAGTAATTTTATTCTTCTTGATGCTATTGTAAGTGAGATTGTTTCTTAATTTCTATTTCTGATAGTTAATTGTTAGTGTAATGAAATGTAACAAATTTTCAATATTGATTTTGTATCCTGCAACTTTACTGAATTTGTATATTAGTTTTAACAGGATTTTGTTGTTGTTGAATATTTAGAGTTTTCTATATATAGTATCATGTCATCTGCAAACAGAGACACTTTAAATTCTTCCTCTTAGATTTGGATGCCTTTTATTTCTTTGTTTTGCCTGGTTGTTCTGGCTAGGTATTCTAGTACTAATATTGAAAAAAAAGTGGTAAGACTGGAAATCCTTGACTTGTTCCTGATCTTGAGGAAAAGTTTTCAGCTTTTCACCATTGAGTATGATGTTGGATATGGGCTTGTTGAATACAGCTTTAATTATGTTGAGTTATGTTCCTTCTATCAATATAGTCAGCTTGTTGAGAGTTTTGTTAAAATCATAAAAGCATGTTAAATTTTGTCAAATGCTTTTCTGCATCCATTGAAATTATCATACAATTTTTATCCTTCATTTTGTTAACATAGTGTATCATATTGATTGATTTGTGGGTGTTGAACTGTCCTTTCATCCCCAGAACAAACCTCATTTGATCGTGGTATATGATCTTTTTAATGTACTGCTGAATTTTGCTTGCTAACATTTTGTTGAGAATTTTTGCATCTATGTCATTTGGGATTTTGCTATTTTTTGGTAGTGTCTTTGTCTGGCTTTGGTATAAGGGTAATTCTGGCCTCATAAAATGAGTCTGGAAGTGTTCCCTTCTCTTCTATTTTTTGGAAGAGTTTGAGAAGGATTGGTATTCTTTTTTAAATGTTTGGTAGAATTAACAGTGAAGCCATCTGGTCCTAGACTTTTGTTTATCTGGGAGTTTTTGATTATTGATTCAATCTGCTTATTAGTAATTGATCTGTTCGGATTTTCTGTTTCTTCATGGTTCAGTCTTGGTAGATTTTATGTTCCTAGGAATTTATCCATCCCTTCTAGGTTGTCTAATTTGTTAGCATGTAATTTTTTTATGGTAGTTTCTTATAATCCTCACTATTTTTGAATTATCAGTTATAATGTTTCCTCCTTTTATTTGCATATTTTCTCTCTCTGTGTCTTTAAGTGCAGGTTTATCAATTTTATTTATGTTTAAAAAATAATTTTTTCTTTCATTGATCTTTTTAATTGTCTTTTGAGTCTCTATTTCATTTACTTCTGCTGTGACTTTCTTTTTCCTACTCACTTGGGCTTAGTTTGTCCTTGAGGTGTTTAGTTAGGGTGTTCATTTGAAATCTTTATTTTTTTTTTTAAATTGTGGGCATTTATCGCTTCCCTCTTAGAACTCCTTTTGCAGAATTACATAGGTTTTGGTTCATGGGGTTTCCATTTGCATTAGTTTCAAGATATAATATTATTTACTTTTTGATTTTTTCAGGAACATGTTAAATCACCACATATTTGTCAATTTTCCAGGTTTTTTCTTGCAATTGTTTTTTAGTTTCATACTGTTGTGGTCAAAAAGGTGCTTGATATGATTTCAGTATACTTCAATTTTTAAAGACATATTTGTGATTTAATTTATGATCTGTCCTGGAGAATGTTCCATGTACCTTGAGGAGACTGTGTACTCTACTGCTATTGTTATCAAATGTTCTATGTATGTCTGTTAGGTTTATTTGATGAGATTTATCACCCACCTCAAACAGTCTATTAGTTATAATCCTAACTCCTGGCAATCAATGCCTGTTTTGTTATGAATTTATGAAACAGTGACTTTCACCCATCTCATCTCTCTCCATGCCTAAGGTCTGGCCCACCTCACTTCACCTACTCTCCTTGGCTGTTAGAAATTTGAAGAATGATAGTATCACTTCCTTGACTGACTAATGACCAGGGGTACTTTGGTGACAAGACTTCGATTCTGCAGACCTATGACTTAACTCAAACCAAGATGCTGTGTGAGATATGGGGGTCAGGGACTATAGACTATAAACCTAGTATCTGAGCATTAGCATCTAAGTGCTCTCTCTTCTTTGAATTGCTGGTTTGAAACAGCAAAAGACAGTAAAAGATGAATAATGCCTGAATCCACCATAAGCTAGAACCCATTCTTCAACACATATAGTATTTACATATTTAAGCTATAATCATTGACCTTTTAATAATAACAATAAATATCTTAAAGTATTTAAATTTCAGAAGTTCTTTAGAGTGGTCTGAATGGAGAAGGAGCTGATCACATATTAATATTTGAATCTAATATATTTAGTGCCTGGCTGTGAACTAAAACAATTGCTTCTTTCACATTTCCACTTGGATGCTCCACAGGCATTTCACAATCATATTGTGTAAAAATAACTTGATCACAGAGTAATGCAGCATTGTGTATCATCTTAGATGTTGGTCTCTTACATATCCTTTGATATCCAACATTACATCCAATAAATCACTGACTTTAAATGATTTCTTTGTAATATTTTTTGGAGGTTCCCTTTCCATTTGCTACCTCAGGCTCTCCAATTTCCATTTCCATGGCTTAGTTCAGTTCTTGCTCATATTATCTCAGCAATTTTCTGTTTGGCCTCCAGCATAATCTTTGTTTCAATGAGTTTGTCTGATAGTTGGCATTATGACACACTAAAGAACACTGAAATATTCATGTACATTTTATTCTTACAGCAATCATTGCTCAAGAACAAATAACAATATTTTGTTAATAATTCTTCTAATCATATATATATATATGTTTGTATACATTACATGGGCTCTATGGAATATATTGGTGTATTTGTTAACTTGCATTAAATTTTTGCATATTTATATTAAGTTAAATAAAAATTTCATATTGGAGCCTGAACACATGTGTAAGTGGTTGAAGCCATAATTTTAAAGGAAGATAAAAACTATGACTACAGTTGAATTTTACATGATACTTAGACATATTTTTGTAATGCTAGCTTCACTGTATATCATAATTTAAAATAGTATACCAGTAATTTCTCATATTCATGCCATTTGTTTACAACATAAAGATGATATTTAGTAGTTAAAATGTTATAATTACTATATTTACTATGTAATTACTATAATTACACCTATTCCTCAAAAACTTTTCAATCTTTTAAAACTTCTAAATCTTAAAAAATTTTCTCTGAGTTGTTCAGTGATTCAGTCATGTCTGGCTCTTTGTGACCCCATGGACTGCATGCAGCACACAAGGCTTACCTGTCCTTCATCATTTCCTGGAGTTTGCTCAAACTCATGTCCATTGAGTTGGTGATGCCACTCAACCATCTCATTCTCTGTTGTCCCCTTCTCCTCTTGCCTTCAATCTTTCCCAGTACCAGGGTCTTTTCCAATGAGTCAGCTGTTTGCCTCAGGTGGTCAAAGTATTGGAGCTTGAGCTCAGCATCAGTCCTTCCAATGAATATTCAGGACTGATTTCCTTTAGGATTGACAGGTTTGGTCTCCTTGCAGTCCAGTGGACTCTCAAGAGTCTTCTCCAGCACCGCAGTTCAAAGGCATCAGTTCTTTAGTGCTCAGCATTTTAAAATTGGCCTTTGGGAGTGTAGCGTATAATCTTTAGGTAAACATTCTGTAAATACAGAATCCACATGCAGGATTCAGAATGATCATCCACGATATATACTGCCTCATGTAAGAAAAACTTAGGTAGTGATTTCTCTGTGTGAGATATCTTCTATGTATATCACCAGTTGTTTTATTCTTCACTTGTCTTTATCCTGTTGTTTTTTTTTTTGCCCTGTGAGGCAACCTGTATAGACCATGGGCTCCCCTGTCTTCTAGCTTCCTATTGGATTTGGCTACTCGTAGTCACATTTGGAAATGGAAACAGTGAGAGTGAGGTTAGGAAATTATATCAAGTGGTTCCTCTTGGTCAGTTTTCCTTTGATTGTGAGGAGCATTTTGCTACTGCCTTCTCTATAGGCTGCCTTCTCTATATTACGGTCTCCTTCTGGGCTCTGATAAATGCTTCTTCTTATCTCTTTGGGCTTCAGGACTGTAAAAGTGTTTGTGTGTGTGGTGTGTGGTGTGTGTGTGTATGTGTGTGTGTGTGTGCTTTAAGGGCCCTTTACAAATCATCCTTGAATTTTCCTCAGTTGACTATGTTATCTCTTTTTTGTTGAGACTTTGATAGCTAAGTTACCTACTATTTTGGAATGTTCAGATTCAAAGAAATATGTTAGTCAGTGCATGATTGTCTTAGCTCTTGGTGATTGGTTTGATAAGAAACCCGTTTTGCTGATTGACTAAAATCTCAATAATTTGCATGGTGTCAAAATAAAGACAATAAATAATCACTCACAGGCATCTCAGAAACCACAGGTCTATAGCAAAAGCAGAAATCTCAACGAAGTTTCAATTTGCTCCTCATATCCTAGACCTCTTGAAGTTAAGTGTGGCTGTGAGATTAGTTCTGGCCAACGAAATGTGAACCTTTGTTTTCCAGCAAAAACCCATGAATAATTCTTATCTCTCTCTTTGCCTTTAGCAACTGAAGGAGCATTGTGATTCAATTAATGCACCTACCACTTGGTGGAACCACTATCATCCTGGGTCTTTAGGGACCATGTAGTGGAGAAGGCAATGGCGACCCACTCCAGTATTCTTGCCTGGAAAATCCCATGGACAGAGGAGCCTGGTAGGCTGCAGTCCATGGGGTCACTAGGAGTCGGACACGACTGAGCAACTTCACTTTGGCTTTTCACTATCCTTCATTGGAGAAGGAAATGGCAACCCACTCCAGTGTTCTTGCCTGGAGAATCCCAGGGACAAGGGAGCCTGGTGGGCTGCTGTCTATGGGGTCACACAGAGTTGGACAAGACTGAAGCAACTTAGCAGCAGCTGCAGCAGCAGCAGTGCATAGCCTCACTCCTGAACATTGACCTTATAGGCTGAGTGGGAAACACATCTTTGTTATGACAAGTCCCTGAGATTTTGTAGTTATTATTACCGTAGCAGAATGTATCCTACCGTAATTCAAGAGCCACAGGACAACCCTCAAGAACCGTTACCTTAATCTGCTTCTCTCCAGGCTTTTCAGTGTCAGTAAGCAGCACCATATCACATTCATAAACTAAGAAATTTTATTGATTCTTCACCTTATACAATGTAATGTAACCTCCTTATACAATATAATATAACCTTATATAATGTAACCTCCAGATACAATCCATTGGCGTGTCATGTGTGCTCTACCACCAAGGTATGCACAGCCATACTCAGTTGTGTCCAACTCTTTGAGACCGCATGGACTGTAGCCTGCTAAGCTCCTCTGTCCATGGGGTTTCCTAGGCAAGAGTACTGGAGGGGGTTGTCATTTTCTTCTCCGGAGCACCTCCAGATACAATCTATTGGCAATTCATGTGTGCTCTACCACCAAGGTGTATGACCGGTCTATTTCTGATGATCTTTTTTTCTAAACGCTAGACCAGGATGCCATTGCTTTCCTGAATTGCTGCAATAACTTTGTAACTAGTTACCTTCTTTCTACTTTTGCAGCCTTATGATCTACTACCAGCACAGCAGCCAATAAGATCCTTTAAAAATGTACTTTAGATGTTTCTTTCCTTCTTTACAGAGAAGGCAATGGCACCCCACTCCAGTACTCTTGCCTGGAAAATCCCATGGACGGAGGAGCCTGGTGGGCTGCAGGCCATGGGGTCGCTGAGGGTCGGACACGACTGAGCGACTTCACTTTCACTTTTCATTTGCATGCATTGGAGAAGGAAATGGCAACCCGCTCCAGTGTTCTTGCCTGGAGAATCCCAGGGACAGGGGAGCCTGGTGGGCTGCTGTCTATGGGGTCACACAGAGTCGGACACGACTGAAGTTACTTAGCATAGCATAGCATTCCTTCTTTAAACCATCAAGTACATCTTCATCCTCCCATTGTGCTTAAAAATACCTGTCCAGTCTAAAGCTGTGCTCCTAACCCAGACCAGTCACTATCACAGTGCCCTCCAGTTTTTTCAGAGCACAAACACTAACTGAAATTCTTTTAAATGTGTTTGTTTACCAGTTTATCTTTTGTCTTCTAGTTTAATGTAAATTTTTCTGTTTGGTTTATTTCTGTATTCCTAGTAGCTAAAATATGTACTTGATACAGAGTTGGGACTCACTAAATATTTGTAGAAAGAGTGATAAATTATAAGGGAAAATGGTCTAGTGCATGTTTACTAAACTTAATGTTCTATTTCTTTTTTTCTCTTTTATTTTCTGTTCTGCTTTTTCTTTCAAATTTATAACTAGAAAATTAAAGTCTACCACAGTCAAACTCCAGGCCCTAGGAAAGATTTAATGCAATTTCACATTAGCCAGAAAGAGAGCATAAATGAAGTGAAACATTTTGTTGCATCATTATTCGAAGAAAGCTTGTAAGAATACAATCACCACATGAGGCTATTTTTGTGTCAATTATTGCTGCAAGAATATAAAGTTCTATTGTAGTCTGTGAATATCCTTAAAATGGCCAACAGTTCCAAATTTATTAAGGATTCTATTCTATACAATCAGCTTAAATATCCACACTATCTTTGAAAATCTTGCAGTGGTATAGAGAGTTTTATAGGGTTGTTTGTTATCATGGTGATAGAGCTGAAATCTGGAGTGTGGAAGCTTTGTGCTAGTTCTGCAGGATAATGGAGGTCCCCTGGATGCTGTATTTTAAGTCTTTCAAGAGGAGTGGCTCATTTTTATCCAAAGCATAACTCAAGTACTTCCCTAGAATACCAGTCATTTGCTAAACAACTAATTTATCTCTTTACTTAGTTAAGAAATTTTTTCAACTGCCTTACAGGATAGACTGCTGAACTATATACACCTTTGTGGAAAATTTATATTAACATTTTCCTTTCACAGTTGGTCTCTCAAAATATATTCTTCCCTGTGTCATACATATTACATGTAATTAGGGAATTACTATCTTGATTTGTATATGTTAAGCTTTTATGATATGTTTAAATTTCCTGAGGATAAAATGTATCTCTCAAAGTTCTCCAATGAGATGTGAAACATGATGATTTTACTTTCTTATGCCTCAATACAACAGGAGACGTCTGCCTTTCCTTGTTAAACTGTGCAAGTACCTTATAGATGGTTTCATAATGTACTCTAAGGATAGAGGTTGCTTATTGGGTCCAATTTTGCATGGTCTGTTTCCAATAAAATATGGAAACAGCTATTTATCTTGAAGAATGAACCAGTAGGGAAACAAATGCCTTAAAAGGCAAAAATGTGCTATTACCCGAAGAACCCACATTTAGAAGCTCTCTTAAGGCTCTTTAGGCTAAATGGCCTGTTTTATGTTTTAGATTAAATTTGAGGAATGTTCTTCCCATACCCGTAATACAAAAGATAAATAGAATCATTAGAATCCAGTTACAATAATTAATTTAGTAGTACCTAGGTATAGGTGTCCATTAGTTGTAACTGAAATTAGGATGGATAATGCAATAAGATGCTAACTCTTTAGAAGAAATTTAGAAAGAAAGCAGACAGTGCACACACACACACACACACACAACCACACCCACACACACACACGCACACACCGCCCCCCCCCCACACACACACCCTGTACGTGAATGTATGCAAACACCAAGGAGATGGCTTAAAGAGATAATAGAGTCACTAAAGCGTATGTGGCATCTGTAGATTATATATGCTTAAGTTTATTTATTTGTCCCTTAAACTTTGTCCTACCCCCAATCCCTCAAATAAAGAGAATCATATTTAACTTTGGGTTTGAATTTACCTAAATGGAACTTTCAGAAAAATCCCTCTGAATATTCTCTAATGACTTGTTTTGGGGGATAAGTGTATACCAACTATATGGCCCCTCTTTTCCTTTAAAATGAATGGCAAGTGTTTTATAAGAAAAACAGAATAAATGTAAACATTTCCTAAGGCTCTCAGTTTTTGAAAAGACATATCCCAAACTAGTACAATACTGAAATTTCTTTTGCTTAAACCAGTTAAAACTTAAAAAAAAAATTATATCTTTTATTTTCACCAACCTCTGTCATCAAGATTGATTATCATTACTTTGCAAAAATTCCATTTTTGTGATATTTAGAATGTGTATATTAAGAGAAAATTAGCATAATTGATAAACTGTTAAGTTCTGAATTTCTTATGGGTAATATCTATTTTTTATAGGATCTATTACATAATTTTTCACTGTGGAATAAGAAGGAAAGGCAAAATGTGTTTTTCAAACAATTGTCTTTAAAATGGAAGGTCATAAATTACTAAAGCAGACATTGCAGTTTGGAGGCTAAAAAGAATTTTTGATGTGAAATATGATCTAGCCACACTAAAGCCCTGGGTAACTGAGAGGTCATTAAAATGTTTTCTTGTCTGAAATTTCTCTACTGAATGTAAAAACACATTTTGAACAGCTGGTCATCTCTGCTTGAACATCTGTCTTAGCACCTCAGATTCAGTGCCTTCAAAATTCTATATGAACTTGCATGTAGTAGAGGCTCAAAAATATTTTTTGAATGAATGTATCATGCTCAGATTTTCTGAATTTATTATAAAATTGCTGTTAAAATCTCAAAATCTTAATCACCTCCCTTTCCTTCCATTGTTAGTCAGTTTCATAGGTCTGCTGTCATTACTTCTTCAGTATCTCTTAACTCCAGAGTGTATACTCATAACAAAAGCATTATGGTTCTTGCCACCATGGAGCTTGGCTTTTGTGAGGGAAACCTGCAGTCTCGTAACTGTTCTCTTGGCACTGGTCTGTGGTGTCTTTGCTTAGTTCTTGGCATCCAGTGTTTCTCTACTCCATCTTATTAATCTTAAAAGCACAGGACATTATCTTTCTGTGTAATACTTTAAACAGCTCCCATTGTTTGTTACCAACTAACTTGGAATTCCTTTGGTTTGCTGTACCTATAGTCTGGCCCCACTAGCTCTGTTTACTAACTTTTCTCTTCGACTATATTTTGCAGCCAAACTAGGCTTCTCTCCGGTCCTCTAACATTTTCCCACTTATGTACCATTTACTTTCTTCTCTCCCTGGAATGATCTTCTCTCCTATGTCTGCTTGTTAAAACCCTACCCATCTTTCAATGCCAATTCTGCTACTCTCTCGATATCTTCAAACAGAAATATTTTCTCTGTTCTTTAAACTCTCATGGAAATTTCTTTGAGCCTCTCTTCCTACACCAAAAGTTTTGACACTAGCTTGTAGTCTTAGTGTTATTTACTATGTCTTGAGTACATTGTACCTGCTTAAGTATATTGCTTTAGTCTTCACAGCAGTTAGCATAATAACTTGCACACAACAAGATGAATAAATGAAGGACTGACCAGGCTAATTAACTGGCAATATTTTATGTACTGTGTAGGAGGGTCTATGATCTAATCTAATGTAATTTAATTACATCTTAACTATGAAATTTGATTGAGTCATTTGGATTAGCATAAATGGCATCAAGTTTATTTCAAAAAGTTATATTTAGAAAAGACAGAGTCTTAGCAACTGATCAACTTGTGGGCAACTCACTTAGCTTCTTTGTGCATTATGGCAATGTATTGATACTTTTTAGGCCTACTAAACATCAACTAAACTAAAATAAATATTTAAATTTGATGTCAAATCAGAGGAGCAAATTAGAATATTTTTTTCTGATAGGGGATTCTGTAGATGACAGATAGCTATTTATAAACACACCTTCAAATCATATTCTCAGAATTGTTCAGGTTGAAAGTACCTGCTGGTGGTTTGGTAATTCAGGTTTCTCTCAAGTTTGCCCTTTCCATCTTTCCAGTTTCGCTTGCTTTGACAAGTTTAAGCTGTTAGATACTTTAAGTGCCTTTACAAAAAGAATCTGAAGGGACATGTTGGGGAATATTGAATCACATTATTTCCAGAATTGTCCAGAATTCATGCTGTCTTCCGGTGATGGAGATAGTATTGTGCCTGGCCTTAGAAAGAAGATCTTGAACACGAAAGATGAGTCGCTGGGGAGGTCTAGCCCTATGAGCAGGCATAGTGCATGCCATGAGACAAGCTGTAATTGTGACTACTTTCCAGTAAACCTTGATCAGTTCGGTCATTTGGTGGCCCCTTCCCTATGGAAACACACATGATTTTTATAACAGACATTTACAACATGTGATTCACTCTGCCTTTATAAACTGTTTGGCCAAACACCACTGTTCCATAAAGTGAGAGATACAGCATTGCTTGATGAGATATATTTCTTATTGTGTTTTGTAATTTTAATAACAATTCATTTCATAGAAAGATCCCTTGGTTCTCCTAGAAACAATGCTGAAACAAATGCTCATGTCATTGTCAGAATGCTTTCCTGCCCTCAGAGACTGAATAATTCATTTCGGTGAATTTGCTTCCACACACTTAGGGAGGGTATGATTCAAGCTAACTCCCCAAGCAGACTTCTGCCCAGATGTAAGCACATGATGCCAAAGCCACACAGCCAGTCCATGGGTGAGCACGTTTATATCAAAACAATCATACTTTTCTAATTATTTATTAGTTTATTCATTGCCTTGCTTTCTTATCAAGGTAACCAAAGAGAACATTAAAAAAAGAAGCAAACAGATTGAAATCTCAAAGAAACAGATCTTGGCACTTATTTCAAAAGCAAACTGAGTTGGTTAAATGAATGATTCTTTGAAGAAAGACTTTTCATTTGGGGAAGTGACTAGAGGAAGTCTTCTGCATTGAGGGAATCCTGGAGAATATGAACATCTTTGGAGACAATGTTTGGGCTTACGTAAAGCAAAGCCTATTCCTGAGCTCCCTGGGTTCCTTAGACACTCCCAGGGACCCACTCTGAAGGAGATACTTTAGGTATTCTATTCTAATGGCCAGGAGGTAAGAGTCCCTAACACTTCTGAATGCTGTTCCTGGCTATTTCACATTGCTTTCTGGGTGGGATTAGACAGATTCATGGAACATTCCAATAACTCTGGAGTCTTAGGTAGCTATTGATATTGTTTATGCTTAAAGATACAGGTAGATATAATTCCAAGGAAATTAAGCTCCAAAGATCCAGGTTGGAAGAACAATCCAGATAGGGTCATTGATAAAAGGTAAGATGATTTTTCAATTCTTGTTGGTTGGCTTAGTAAGCATTTTTTAAGGACAAAATTGGTAAATAATTTTGTTTTCAGGGCTCCCTGTGTTTATGGTAGCTGTCTGGAGTGCTATTTTGAGAAAGGTGTAAGGAGTACATTGATCAGTTCGTGATGTCTGTCACAGGCAAGGGAGAGAGGAAGAGGAATGCTCTGAATTTAATGACTTGGTATAGGTCTTTTAAATGCCCTATTATTCTTTATAATGAAGGCAGAAATATGATTCACAATGGCTTTGTTCTTCAGTTTTATGCAGTACCCAAAGTGAACTCTGAAAAGCCAACCAAAATCTTTGTATAGCTCAATGAAAATTTTTGTTCAGCCCATAGCAAATCCATAAGGTAACAACTGAAATGAGATAATGGAAACCTTATTTTCTTTACCATTTGTATAGCTAAACTGGGGGACCTATGAAGAGTTTAGATGCGTATTTTTCAAAGTAATGATCTATTCCAAGGCAGAATTTAAAAATCTTTTTACAACATAGAAAGCAGTAATGCTTAGATAATTTCTAATTTTAAACTTCTAACATCTATAATCATGAATAAATTATATAGAACATGCAGAATTCATTTCTCCCTTTATGCCTGTCTAAAACTTGAATTTATGATAAATACATGTCTCCATCAAGTTGGAGTCATCAAAAGAGACAGTTTAAATGGTAGTAAGAAGTTGGAGAGGAGGGGAAAGATCTCTGCATGGGTAAGCACACTAGCTTATATGATAATTACACTCTCAGTAATTTCAAATGTTGTCAAATTGGATTTCTTATATTTGGGGGACATTTTTGAAATGTGAATTTATGCATGTGTTTCATTATCGGGGCCGCAGAGTCTGTTAAAATGTCTCTATTATAGAGAAAACTTCAGGGAAAAGATATTTGTTTCTATCTTGGTCAACCTCATTCCTTTTCCTGTTAACTGTAAAACTGACTTTTTAAAAGGGAAATCATTCATACCCTCAGTCTATGTTGTCCAGGGCTGAGTAATGACCAAGGTCCAAATAAGTCACAGAAATTATTTCAGAGATAGATATATGACTTAATCAGGGCCTATTGAAGAGCAGCCATGGGGTTTCTGCTATCACTATGGGACAATTTCATTCTGTTGTGATTTCTAAGTCTAATTGGCTTGTAGATATCTTATAGGGGAAGAAGGTATGCCGGAAAAAAGGGAATTGAGAGATGGAGATAGATCCTAATGACATTCTTTGCGTAACTGCCTGGCGAAGCTTTGGAGTCAGTTCTGTCTTTGTACTTTTCATCTCTGTGACAACAAATTTCTTTTTAACTTCGAGTAACTTGAGTTTGTTTTCTGTCCTTTACAACCAAAAAGACCTTATTTTAAGTGTTCTCAACTCTAATTCTATAAAAGCTTGCTATGGAACTCAATTTAAAATGATTAATAATTCAATCTTATTGAAATCCTAGATCTTTAGATATTCTTACTATCATACTCAAAATTGGAAGATATAAAATATTTCTGGGCACACATGACATATTTTAAAATTAGGATTTTTAAAAAAATTATGTATGTTTAAATTAGGATTACCACTTAAAATATTTAGATTTATTTTATACATTAAAATATTATGGTATTTATAGTGATTTTTGGTTATGACTAGAATGATCACATGACTGAAGCTGTGAAGACTATTTGTGATGCATTATTATAATGATTTTAGGGCTACAGATTCTATAGTGTCCAAAATACACCTTACTGAGCATCTATCCTTCCCTCAAGTTTTTAAAAAGTGGGTGCTATGCATAAGAAATAACAAATCAAAATGCAAGTTGATTGTTACCTATGTCAAGAACTTTCAATAATCTGCAGTTGCAGGGCCCTGACTGGTACAGTAAGTCAGGAAGTAGAGAGAGCACTTCCTCCGTAATCTAGTTTTGGTTCATTAGGCATGTCTGTGCTGGAAAAGAATGTCTGTAGGTTCAGAGATTGCCCTTACCTAACTGATGACACAGTTGGAGATGCAGAGAGAAAAAGTTGAAATTTGCCATAGAAAAGAGAAGAGAATGCTACACTCCATAGTGTTGACTTGAAGGCCCAATGACTTCAGCCACTATGTAAACATGGCTCAGTGAGTATCTGGGCTCTGACTCAGCAGATGGTGACCTGCCACCCTCAGGAGGGGCTGTAATGAGCAGGAAAGTGGGCAGAAATGGGTCTGATAATAACATGGAAGAGGACGTTTCCCTTTCCAGTGCAATATAGAACCAAAAATACTTTGCACACTAGATAAAGGAAATTAATTATTTGAAGAATTAGTTGTTCATAGGCCTATACTAGAGTTTGGCTTCTGGCTTTGTTCCCAGAGTAATCCTTTCCTGATAGCTACTCACTGTGCTGGACTCCCCACTGCTACTATTTCCCAGGGAAGTGTGCCTGTTGCTCTTCAACGTTAATTACTCTCTGTGCTTGTGACTGTCCCACATTACTTAATCATTCAGCAGCTACTTGAAAGTCATTTTACCATTTAGTGTTCAAATGCTGCTAATACAACAGAGTTGCAGCCAACTCAACAGTCCTGTGTCATGAGAAAGTTCTGGGATACCACCTGTGTTCATGGTGGTTTGTGATCTCAGTCTATTCAGTAACCATCAGTAGAGTTTGTGATTAAAGGTGATGATGAAGCAATAAAGAAATATATGTGATTTCTGTAGCTGGGGACTCAAACTTATTGATGGAATTTTGAGTCTCTCTTCTCCTTACTCCTATTTGCTACTCTGTGTTCTTTTAGGAGAAGTTAGCATCTTGACAAACATAGTGAAGCTTCTTAAGAATTTCCATCTTAGCCTGACTGGAATGGATAGCTCCTGAGAAAAAAAAATCGAGTGCCTCTGTGACCTGTAAGTAGTATTTTGCAATATGACTAGTCACACCTTTGAGAACTGAAGTGCTATGCCCAAGGCTTGTAATTATAGTTCAAGGTAATTTTGTTTCTATTACATTAAAAGTATGGTTTTGTTTGGATTTATCCTACTTGTGGTTCAATGGATTTCTCAAGTCTGGATGGATGTCTTTCATCAATGGAAAGCTGTTAGTCTTTGTCTTTGTAAATATTTCTTCTTCCCCATTTTTTCAATCCTCTTCTTTTGTGCTCTAACTCACATAGCATAAAACCTTTTTCTTGTGTTCCACTCATTTCTAGCAATCTTTCCTGCATTCTTCATTCTTTTTTCTCTTTGTGTTTTTGTTGAGAAATTGATCTGCCCTCTAGTTCATACTTCATGTTTCTGTAACCTTTTGTTTGCCTATCTATTTAGTTCTTAATAACAGACACATTTGTTTAAATTCCAGAATTTTCACTTGATTATTTGATGGATATCAGTTTTGTGGCAAAAACATCTCCATTTTAATATAGTTTCTCCATCTTTCCCTCTCTTTCCATGAACTTGTTAATCATAGTTCTTTAAACTTTTGTCTGCTAAAGCAATATTCAGAGCACTTATGCACCTATTTTTATTGCCTGTTTTTCAAAAGAGAAAAACATTAGACATTGTTTATAAGTATGGCTTATAGAGTGGAAGCTGATCCAACTGGTGACTGTGCTGTGTGAAGGCCGAATGGCAGCTTTTTTTTTTTTTTAAGTCTGTAGTCCATCTCTTACTCACTCTTGCTCCTAGGGTACAGCTCTACAAGTCTTTGAACTAAGAGTCCAGTATATTTACTGGGAATCCTTTCTCTGATAGGTCCTTAACTCCAATCTATAATGTCCAAAGCTTTGAAAGACTCTGAAAAATATTCTTGTTTTCAGAAGCTTCTGCCTCCAACCCCATGTACCTTCAAAATTTGACAAAAGTCATTTTGAGACCTTTTAGTCTCCAATGGCACCCCACTCCAGGACTCTTGCCTGGAACATCCCATGGATGGAGGAGCCTGGTAGGCTGCAGTCCATGGGGTCGCGAAGAGTCATACATGACTGAGCGACTTCCCTTTCACTTTTCACTTTCATGCATCGGAGAAGGAAATGGCAACCCACTCCAGTGTTCTTGCCTGGAGAATCCCAGGGACAGGCGAGCCTGGTGGGCTGCGGTCTATGGGGTCGCACAGAGTTGGACACGACTGAAGTGACTTAGCAGCAGCAGCAGCAGTCTCCAATTTTGTCACCCTAACTCCATGGCATTCTGCTTAAGCCAAGCCCAGATTTTTCAGATTCTTAGCCTGTTGCCTGACTCCCAGAGTCAGCAAAAACCCCAGGAACAAAGCTGCTTCAGATAATTAGCTTACCTATCTGAGAGTCTTCCTTCAGAATTTTAACTTCCATAGCTTCAGTTCCTTCCTCAGATGTCTAATGATTGTAAACATTGTTTTATCTGGCTTTTCTGCTTGTTCTTTGTGGCAACTTTAGTTCATCACAGAGTATTCTAGCCTATCTGAATTGGAAGTCTTGTTTACGTTTTTTTAACAGTCTTTCAAAACCATTATTATTTTTTTTTTGGGTGAAATAAATCACATGAAGTCTGTTTTGCTCTTTACAAGCAAAGTAGATGTTTTACAAATGAGTTGTAATGATGACTTGGCTATGTTGGCCAAACTGGGACAGATTGGAATCCAGAGACCAAACAAACCCTCTAGTAGGAAAAGTCTTCATAGAAGTTACTGAAAATGGCCCAATGAAGGAAGCTCAAACAGGAGAACATGTCAGCATTGTGGTAGGGAAAAGAATCCAGGGTTACATCTAGGCTGGCTGATTTGGTGGTAGGTGTATGTGTAGGAAGGTGCAGGGGAGAGGGGGCCCCAGTTACAAGGCTAAGATTTACAAAGAACTTTTTATCTTCTAGGGTGCTTGAAATGGAAAGCAGGAATCTAAGCCCTGGGGAATACTGGAAAGTAAGGCAAGGGTTCTCATTCTTTGAAAAAAGCCAAAGAGTTGGCCAGAGAAAAAAGGCAAAATCCCATAGTTACCCCAGGTAGAGAAAAAGTTGACTTGAACCACTGATACCCTGAAGCTCAGCTTTCCTCGATGTCTGTTAACTTAGTAACTGAATTTAGGCTGGGGCGGGCCTAAAATTCTTTGCCAAGAAACCCCTTCTAGAGGATTCCTTGGTGGTCCAGTGGTTAGGGCTCTGTGCTTCCTCTGCAGGGGGCACAGGTTTGATCCCTGCTCAGGGAACTAAGATCTGACATGCTGTGTGGTGCAGCCCCTCTCCCCTGGAAAAACAAAAACCAAAAAACTGCTTCTCTTTTTCATCCTTGCCCAGATAACAAAGTTAAATTTCAAGGTTTTCTTTTTCTTTGGACCTTTTATTGACCCATTGCTCATCAACTTTTCCTGATTAAATCGACCACTCTTTGTTTTGTCATTGAATGCACTTTTGTATAGATTCTTTCACTCTTTCTTTATACAGGTACTGGTGATTTATTAATACACAAAGAATAATGAAAAGCAAAGAGTTAGTTGGATCATGTTAATGACTGGAGACTTACTATGACAGCTTGATGGATTAATCTCCATGTCTGAGTTAGACTTGCCAATGAAACAATTTTATCGGCTGATGAGAAGAGGAAAGAGAAAAAAAGGATGCTAAGAAGTGAAGATGTTCTTAATGCTGGTTTGTTGCTGCTGTTCAGTTGCTGAGTTGTGTTTGACTCTTTGCAACCCCATGGACTGCAGCACTCCAGGCTTCCCTGTCCCTCACCATCTCCTGAAGTTTGCCCAAGTTCCTGTCCATTGCATCAGTGAAGCCACCCAGCCATATCATCCTCTGATGCCCTCTACTCCTTCTCCCTCAATCTTTCCCAGCATCAGGGACCTTTCCAATGAGTCAGCTATTCACATCAGATGACCAAAATACTGGAGTTTCAGCTTTAACATCAGTCCTTTCAATGAGTATTCGAGGTTGATTTCCCTTAAGATTGACTGGTTTGATCTCCTTGCTGTCCAAGGGACTTCCAGGAGTCTTCTCCAGCACCATATTTCGAAAGCATCAATTCTTCGGCGCTCTGCCTTCTTTATGGTCCAGCTCTTACAGCCATACGTGACCACTGGGAAGACCATAGTCTTGACTATATGGACCTTGGTCAGCAGAGTAATGTCTTTGCTTTTCAACACACTGTCTAAGTTTGTCATAGCTCTCCTGCCAAGAAACAATCGTCTTCTGATTTCATGGCTGCAGTCATCATCCATAGTGATTTTAGAGCCCAAGAAGAAGAAATCTGTCACTACTTCCACATTTTCCCCTTCTACTTGCCAAGATGTAATGGGGCTGGATCAATGATCTTAGTTTTTTTAATATTTAGTTTTAAGCCAGCTTTTTCACTCTCCTCCTTCACCCTCATCAAGATGCTGTTTAATTCCTCTTCGCTTTCTGCTATTAGAGTGGTATCATCCACATATCTAAGGTTATTGATGTTTCTCCCACCTGTCTTTATTCCAGCTTGTAATTCATCCAACCTGGCATTTCTCATGATGTGTTCAGTGTATAGATTAAGCAAACAGGGTTATAGCAGACAGCCCTGTTGTACGCCTTTCTCAATCTTGAACCAATCAGTTTTTCCATACCGGGTTCTAACTTGCTTCTTGACCTGCATAAAAGTTTCACAAGAGACAGATAAGATAGTCTGGTATTCCCATTTCTTTAAGAGTTTTCCACAGTTTATTATGATTCACACAATCAAGGGCTTTGGTGTAATTGATGAAACAGAGATAGATATTTTGCTGGAATTCCCTAGCTTTCTCTATGACCCAACAAATGTTGGAAATTCAATCTCTGTTTCCTCTTCCTTTTTTAAACTCAGCTTGGACATCTAGAAATTGTTGGTTCGCATAATGCTGAAGTCTAGCATGCAAGATTTTAAGCATGACCTTCCTGGCATGGGAGATGAGTGCAATTGTCTGATGATTAGCACATTTTTTGGTACTACCCTTCTTAGGAATTGGGATGAGTATTGACCTTTTCCAGTCCTGTGGCCACTGCTGGGTCTTCCAGATTTGCTGACATATTGAATGCAACACCTTGATGGCATCATTCTTTAGAGTTTGAATGGTCCTACTGGAATTCTGTCACATGCACAAGCTTTATTAACAGCAGTGCTTCTTAAGGCCCACCTGACATCATTCTCCAGATGCTAGTTTAATGCCAGCCAAACTAAAATCATTCATCATTGGGTTTGAGCCCTGAGATGCAAAATCAAGTACTTTAAAATCAGTCACCATTCTGGTATACCATTATTCTACTTAAAAAAATTCTAGCCACATTAGAGGTCTGCAGTGTTAAATATGATAAAGTGCTGCTGGGTGCAATTGAAGACACTGAGCATATTTAAACTGGAGAAGACTTCAGTAGACCTGAGAGCTGCCTTAAATATCATGGCCTCTTTCCTTTGACAGCAGATTTTACAAGAGGTGTGATTAGTACTGTTGGGAAGAATTTACAGGATGACAGATTTCATCTCATGGTGAATGTAATAGAAAAGTTATTAACATTTAATTATGCAGAACCACGTATGGAGACATTAACCATGCTTAAAACAATGAAAAGTATTTCCCCCTTCCTTATTCCAAAAATGCAGCTGCGTTTTCTTTAAAATCCTTATATTTCTTACCCTTAAGGAAAAATTAACAAGTCAAGGCTCTGAGAAGCAATTAGAGTTAATTGTCTAAGAGGAAAGGAGATGTAAGATGTGTGCTTAAAGTGTTGACCTAGAGATATTGTTGGTAGCTTAGAGAGAGTAGTGCATTTTCAGGTTCTGGACTTGTTCTGGACTCCCCATTAATGTGTCAGCTCTGAGACTGTAGGATCTTGGAGGTTGCAGGGCTGAGAGGCTGTGAATGCCTTGGTGTTAAGTGTCTAAGTCTTAGGGAAAATCTGCCAATGCCAATCGCACTGCCAATCCACAATGAATCATAAGTACCTAAATATGTTTCACACAGAGTCATTGCACTAGGCTGTGTGTCTGAGAGATCATGTTTGATTTTCACTTCAGAATAAATTGTGTATATGTATGTATGAACAGGCTTCCCTGGTGGCTCAGACGGTAAAGTGTCTGCCTGCAGTGCTGGAGACCTGGGTTTGATCCCTGGGTCGGGAAGATCTTCCTGGAGAAGGAAATAGGAACCCATTCCAGTACTTTTGCCTGGAAAATTTCATGGATGGAGGAGCCTGGTAGGCTACCGTCCATGGGGTTGCAAAGAGTCAGACATGACTGAGCAACTTCACTGGTGTATGAATGAGTGTGTATTATCTATTTGCAGGTGTTTGCCTTAGGGTGTGTGTGTCTTCCTATGGAATAACTCCTAGTGACTTTCCTGCCAATCTTGGTGAATTCATTTTAATTTGGTTTGCCTAATTTCAAAATTATGACATTTATTATATGTACCCTCAATATGGTGAAACAGTTTATACCTTTCTATTTGAGATAGGTATACCTATCTCAAATAGAACTTTTAGACAATTTTATAAGTCTAGAAATGAAATTGGATGCCAGAGAAATTATGTTTCCTGTCACTGAATGTAGTCAAAGAGGGACTAGCTTTCAGAAATATTCTAAGAAAGAATCCTAGATTGGTTGGAAGGTTAAAACATTTTCTTATTTATATTTGTATCCTAATGTCTAGGAAAGTAACCATCATATAACAGACATGATGTAAATATACATTGAGTAAGTGAATGAATGACAGGTGCATTAATGTGACCCCCCCAGTGTGAATGTTAGATGAATATATGGATGAACTAAACAGTTATTAGAATACAATTTATATGGATGCTGTATCGAGCAAGTTGTATATTTCCAGGGAAGATTTAAAGAAATCAATGCTTAAACTACTCATTTCACTTGCAATAACAGTTCTTATTGATGGTACAAAACTTAATCTAATTGCTATTGCACCCTCAGATAGGAGCATGCTTACTCAGAACTCATTTGGATTTCATGGTTCCTCTAAATTTTCTCATCTCAGCCCTAAATTGCTGAGTGCTTGCCCTTTTTGTTCATTCTCTACCACAGCACCACTGCCGTCTGGATTAAGTAGTTCTTTTTCTCACTCAGATAGTTGTATGTGAGCTTTTCATCTGCAAGGGTGACCCTTATGTTACAGCACAAGGTGGAAACATTTTATCCTTTTGTTCTTTATGTGTCCTTTACAAACTAAAACAAAATCCCAAGTGCACTAAAAACATGAGCAATTTTCACTCATTGTTCTTTCACAGACAGTATCCAGGGGTGGTCAATCATGCCATGAGTGCATGTTCCTTGTCTGATTTCATAATTTATTTCTTCTGTCTACTGACCTAAGTGTGGTTTGTTTTTTCTTTCTGCTCTTTGCAGCACAACTGTCTTAAGGGGTATTACTCAATTTACGTTGAATAAGGAATAGTAGAAAAACACTGGTCTGGAAATGCTGGCTGGAGTTAGGGAGCTTGTCCTTCTGTCCATTCTATCTTAAACATTCTATCATTCCAGCATACCTTTGACACTGTGTTTGTAATTTTAGACAATTTAGAAACAAACAGGTTTAATGTAATTTGAACTAGGAAGTAGTTTTCCAACACATAGGAGAGTGACATTGAAACATGTAGAATATCATGTAAGAAACGAGTTGCCAGTCCAGGTTCGGATGCGCGATACTGGATGCTTGGGGCTGGTGCACTGGGAAGACCCAGAGGGATGGTATGGGGAGGGAGGAGGGAGGAGGGTTCAGGATGGGGAACACATGTATGCCTGTGGCGGATTCATTTTGATATTTGGCAAAACTAATACAATTATGTAAAGTTTAAAAATAAAATAAAATTTAAAAGTAAAAAAAAAAAAAAAGAATTTTTAAAACTGTACATTTATATTTTGAAAATCAGGCTGAGCTGTATATGTTAGAAGTAGTATATTGAAACATTGCAACGTCGTTACTTTTATAATTCCATTGTTTCCTGTTTTAAGTGAACAGCTCTATTTTAGAAAATATTTTGCTGAACATTTTCCATTTGTCTTAACATAAGTGTGTCACCTTTGAATTTCTCTGCATAATTAAGGAAAAATGGCATTTTTTCATTACAGTGACTTTTTTCTAAACTTGTCTGGGCTATAAGTGTAAGGTAGGTAGAGTTTGTGTAAACTAATCCTTATAGCCAGAGAAGAAATAGTCATGGAGTTTTTTTTTGGCCAGACACTTAAGAAAAATCCATCTTCTTACCCTAATTGAAAATTACTCCACAATAGTGTTCATGAAAATTACTCAACCAAGTTTGAACATATTCAGTGAGAAAATGTTTCAGTTCAGTCACTCAGTGGTGTCTGACTCTTTGTGACCTCATGGACTGCAGCATGCCAGGCTTCTCTGTTTATCACCAACTCCTGAAGCTTGCTCAAACTCGTGTCCATCGAGTCGGTGATGCCATCCAACCATCTCATCCTCTGTCGTTCCATTCTCCTTCTGCCTTCAGTCTTTCCCAACAGCAAGGTCTTTTCCAAGGAGTCAGTTCTTCACATCAGGTGGCCAAAGTATTGGAGTTTCAGCTTCAGTATCAGTCCTTGCAATGAATATTCAGGACTGATTTCCTTTAGGATGGACTGGTTGGATCTCCTTGCAGTCCAAGGGATTCTCAAGAGTCTTCTCCAACATCACAGTTCAAAAGCATCAATTCTTCTGTGCTCAGCTTTCTTTATAGTCCAACTCTCATATCCATACATGACTACTGGAAAAACCATAGCTTTGACTAGGCGGACCTTTGTTGGCAAAGTGATGTCTCTGTTTTTTAATATGCTGTCTAGATTTGTTATTTATAGCTTTTCTTCCAAGGAGCAAGCATCTTTTAATTTCATGGCTGCAGTCACACACAATCTACACTGATTTTTGGAGCCCCCCCAAATAAAGTCTGTCACTGTTTCCATTGTTTCCCCATCTATTTGCCATGAAGTGATGAGACCAGATGCCATGATCTTAGTTTTCTGAATGGTGTTTTAAGCCAGCTTTTTCACTCTCCTGTTTCACTTTCATCAACAGGCTCTTTAGTTCTTCGCTTTTTGCCATAAAAGTGGTGTCATCTGTGTATCTGAGGTTATTGATATTTCTCCTGGCAATCTTGATTCCAGCTTGTGCTTCATCCAGTCTGGCATTTTGCATGATATTCTCTGCATATAAGTTAAATAAACAAGGTGAGAATATATGGTCTTGACATACTCCTTTCCCAATTTGGAATCAGTCTGTTGTTCCATGTCCAGTTCTGACTGTTGCTTCTTGACCGGCATACAGATTTCTCAGGAGGCAGGTAAGGTGGTCTGGTATTCTCATCTCTTGAAGAATTTTCCACAGTTTGTTGTGATCCACACAGTCAAAGGCTTTGGCATAGTCAATAAAGCCGAAGTTTTTCTGGAACTCTCTTGTTTTGTCCATGATCCAACGGATGTTGGCAATTTGATCTCTGGTTCCTCTGCCTTTTCTAAAACCAGCTTGAACATCTGGAAGTTCATGGTTCAAGTACTGTTGAAGCCTGGCTTGGAGAATTTTGAGCATTACTTTGCTAGCTTGTGAGATGAGTGCAATTGTGCGGTAGTTTGAGGATTCTTTGGCATTGTATTTCTTTGGAACTGGAATGAAAACTGACCTTTTCCAGTCCTGTGGCCACTGCTGAGTTTTCCAAATTTGCTGGCATATTGAGTGCAGCACTTTCACAGCATCATCTTCCAGGATTTGAAGTAGCTCAACTGGAATTCCATCACCTCCACTAGCTTTGTTTGTAGTGATGCTTCCTAAGGCCCACTTGACTTCGCATTCCAAAATGTCTGGCTCTAGGTGAGTGATCACACCACTGTGGTTATCTGGGTCATGAAGATCTTTTTTGTATAGTTCTGTGTATTCTTGCCACCTCTTCTTAATATCTTCTGCCTCTGTTAGGTCCCTACCATTTCTGTCCTTTATTGTGCCATCTTTGCATGAAATGTTCCCTTGGTATCTCTAATTTTCTTGAAGAGATCTCTAGTCTTTCCCATTCTATTGTTTTCCTCTATTTCTTTGCACTCATCACTGAGGAAGGCTTTCTTATCTCTCCTTGCTATTTTTGGAACTCTGCATTCAAATGGGTATATCTTTCCTTTTCTCCTTTGCCTTTAGCTTCTCTTTTTTTCTCAGCTATTTGTGGGGCCTCCTCAGAGGCCTTAGGATTTCTCAGGAGGCAGGTAAGATGGTCTGGTATTCTCTTCTCTTTAAGAATTTTCCAAATTTTGTTGTGATCCACACATTTAAAGGCTTTGGCGTAGTCAATAAAGCAGAAGTAGATGTTTTTCTGGAACTCTCTTGCTTTTTCGATGGTCCTTTTTGCATTTTTCCTCTTTGCATTTCTTTTTCTTCAGGATGGTCTTGATCACTGACTCCTGTATAATGCCATGAACCTCCATCCATTGTTTTTCAGGCACTCTGTCTATCAGATCTAATTCCTTGAATCTATTTGTCACTTCCACTGTATAATCGTAAGCGATTTATTTAGGTCATACCTGTATGGTCTAGTGGTTTTCCCTACTTTCTTCAATTTAAATATGAAATTTGCCATAAGGCGTTCATGATCTGAGCCATAGTCAGTTCCCAGTCTTTTTTTTGCTGACTGTACAGAGCTTCTCCATCTTTGCCTGCAAGAGTATAATCAGTCTGATTTTGGTATTGACCATCTGGTCATGTCCATGTGTAGAGTCTTCCTTGTGTTGTTGGAAGAGGGTGTTTTGCTATGACCTGTGTGTTTTCTTGGCAACACTCTGTTAGACTTTGCTCTGCCTCATTTTGTACTCCAAGGCCACACTTGCCTGTTACTCCAGGTATACCTTGACTTCCCACTTTTGCATTCCATCACATATGTAGCTTTGTGTAAGCACTGCAATTAAAGATACTTAATTTACTGTTAAAGTAATGGTGGTATCATTACCACAGGACTCCCTATGCTGTCCATTTATGGCCAAAGCAACCTTGGAAAAAAAAGGACAAAGCTAGAGGTATCATCTCTCAGACTTTACTAGAAAGCAACAGTAATCAAAGCAGCATGGCACTGACACAGAAAACAGATATGGAGATCAGTGAAACAAAATAGAGAGTACAGAAATAAACTCATGCTTTTATGGTCAGTTAATCAACAACAAGGGCTTCTCTGGTGGCTCAGTGGTAAATAGCCTGCCAATATAGGAGATACAGGTTCCATTTCTGAGTTAGAAAGATCCCCTGGAGAAGGAGATGGCAACCCTCTCCCATATTCTAGCCTGGGAAATCTCAGGGACAGAGGAGCCTGGTGAGCATCAGTCCAAGGGGTTGCAAAACAGTTGGGCATGACTTAGTGACTAAACAACAAAACCAATCATCAACAAAGGAAACAAGAATAAACAATGGAGAAAAGACAGTTTCTTCAATAAGTGGTACTGGGAAAACTGGACAGTTACATGTAAAAGAATGAAATTAGAATATTTCCTTACACCATATACAAAAATAAAATAAATATGGATCAAAGACATAAATATAAGACTGAAACCATGAAATTCATAGAAGAGAATATGAGTGAAATACTCTTTGACATGAATCATAGATTTTTTTGTTTGTATTTGTCTCTTAAGAAGAGACAAAAGAAATAAAAGCAAAAATAGGCAAATGGGACCTGATTAAATTTCAAAGCTTTTGCACAGCAAAGGGAACCATTGACAAAATGAAAAGACAGCCTACTGAATGGGAGAAAATATTTGCAAGTGGTATGAATGGTAGCTCAGTTGGTAAAGAATCTGCCTGCAATGCAGGAGACCCTGATTTGATTCCTGGGTTGGGAAGATCTGCTGGAGAAGGGACAGGCTACCCACTCCAGTATTCTTGGACGTTGATTGTGGCTCAGCTGGTAAAGAATCCACCTGCAATGCTGGAGACCTGGGTTGGGAAGATCCCCTGGAGAAGGGAAAGGCTACCCACACCAGTATTCTGGCATGGAAAATTCCAGGACTACAGTCCATGGGGTCGCAAAGAGTCAGCTACAACTGAGTGACTTTCAATTTCATGAATGATAAGGCGTAAAAATCCAAAATATATAAACAGCTTATATAATTCAAATGAAAAAACCCAAAGAACTCAATTAAAAAATGGTCAGAAAACCTGAATAGACATTTTTGCAAAGAAGGTATACAAATGGCCAACTGGCACATAAAAAATCTTAACATTGCTAATCCTCAGGGAAATGCAAATCAAAACCACAACTAGATATAACTTTAAAGCATTTACTTTAGAAAAATTGCATCCAGCAATCCCACTGCTGGGCATACACACTGAGGAAACCAGAAGGGAAAGAGACACGTGTACCCCAATGTTCATCACAGCACTGTTTATAATAGCCAGGACATGGAAGCAACCTAGATGCCCATCAGCAGATGAATGGATAAGAAAGCTGTGGTACATATACACAATGGAGTATTACTCAGCCATTAAAAAGAATACATTTGAATCAGTTCTAATGAGATGGATGAAACTGGAACCTATTATACAGAGTGAAGTAAGCCAGAAAGAAAAACACCAATACAGTATACTAACGCATATATATGGAATTTAGAAAGATGGTAACAATAACCCTGTGTATGAGACAGCAAAAGAGACACCGATGTATAGATCAGTCTTATGGACTCTGTGGGAGAGGGAGAGGGTGGGGAGATTTGGGAAAATAGCATTGAAACATGTATAATATCATGTATGAAACGAGTCGCCAGTCCAGGTTCGATGCACGGTACTGGATGCTTGGGGCTGGTGCACTGGAATGACCCAGAGGGAGGGGAGGGGAGGGAGAAGGGTGGAGGGTTCAGGATGGGGAACGCGGGTATACCTGTGGCGGATTCATTTCGATATTTGGCAAAACTAATACAATATTATAAAGTTTAAAAATAAAATAAAATTAAAAAAAAAAAAAAAGAAAAATTGCAATTGTAAATTCTTTCTCTGCCCCTTTGCCCCTTCTGCAACCAGAAATGTCTTTCTTAAGGACTTGTGTGAGTATGCATGCTCAGTCATGTCCAGCTCTTTGTGAGCCTGTGTACTGTAGCTTGCCAGGCCAGCCAGGATTCTCTGTCCATGGAATTTTCCAGGCAAGAATATTGCAGTGGGTTGCCCTTTCCTCCTGCAGAGGATCTTCCTGACCCAGGGATTGAACTCATGTCTCCTGCATTGGCAGGCAAATTCTTACCAATGAACCACTGGGGAAGCCACCTTAAGAATCTGAGAGCCATTCCTTTGAAATATAATCTTGTCAAGGAAGATACCACCTTTATCTCTCAGTTTCTGTGAAAGGTAAGCACCAATTAGCAAAGACAGATAGTATAATCAGATTGATCCACCTCTTCCCTAACTTACTGCAGTACTTTTTCACAAGCTCACCACAATGCTTAAAAACCCTCCCACCTTTTGTTTCAGCAGAGTTAAGTCTCACGGTGGCTCAGAGATTAAAGCCTCTGCCTGCAAAGTGGGAGACCTGGGTTCGATCCCTGGGTTGGGAAGATCCCCTGGAGAAGGAAATGGCAACCCACTCCAGTACTCTTGCCTGGAGAATCCCATGGACGGAGGAGCCTGGTAGGCTACAGTCCATGGGGTCGTAAAGAGTCGGACACGACTGAGCGACTTCACTTTCTAACTTTCACTTTTCTCTATTGCAATAGTCTTGAATAGAGTCTTCCTTGCCTATTTAACTCAATCTGGTACAATTTTCCTTTGACACTGAACTAAAATAAATATTTCGTTCTGAGAACATTCTAACTACCAAGCCCAGTTAAGGATTTTGTGTTGCTGTTCCCTCTAATTGGAATGCTTATCCCTGATAGTCACCTTGTTACCATTCCCACTTTAGCCTGCTTTAATGTCACCTCCTCAGAAAGAATGTCTCTAAGATTTTAAAAATCTTTCACAGCACTTCTCCATACCTGAAGTTATATAGGGTTTATCTGTTCTCCATCTCTTTTCCCCATTTGTCTGTAAACATGATGAGGCAAGGGCTTTGTCTTGTCTTTACATCTGAAGAATCTAGAAGGGTGCTTGGCATTTAGCAGCAGGGGATGCATGTCATATTCTTTTTTTAAAAAATATAAATTTATTTATTTTAATTGGAAGCTATTACTTTACAATATTGTAGTGGTTTTTGCCATATATTGACATGAATCCACCATGGGTGTACATGTGTTCCCCACTGAACCTCCCTCCCACCTCCCTCCCCATTCCATCCCCCAGGGTCATCCCAGTGCACTAGCCCTGAGCACCCCATCTTATGCGTCAAACCTGGACTGGCGATTCATTTCACATATGATAATATACATGTTTCAGTGCCATTCTCCCAAACCATCCCACCCTCGTCCTCTCCCATAGAGTCCAAAAGACTGTTCTATACATCTGTGTCTCTTTTGTTGTCTCGCATACAAGGTTATCGTTACCATCTTTCTAAATTCCATATATATGCATTAGTATACTATATTGGTGTTTTTCTTTCTGACTTACTTTACTCTGTATAATAGGCTCCAGTTTCATCCACCTCATTAGAATTGATTCAAATGTATTCTTTTTAATGGCTGAGTAATATTCCTTCATTTATATGTACCACAGCTTTCTTATCCATTCATCTGCTGATGGACATCTAGGTTGCTTCCATGTCCTGGCTATTATAAACAGTGCTGTGATGAACACTGGGGCACACGTGTCTCTTTCCCTTCTGGTTTCCTCAGTGTGTATGCCCAGCAGTGGAATTGCTGGGTCATAAAGCAGTTCTATTTCCAGTTTTTTAAGGAATCTCCACACTGTTCTCCATAGTGGCTGTACTAGTTTGCATTCCCACCACCAGTGTAAGAGGGTTCCCTTTTCTCCACACCCTCTCCAGCATTTATTGCTTGTAGACTTTTGGATAGCAGCCATTCTGGCATATCATATTCTTGTGTTGAACAAATGAACAAATTTAAACTTGAAGGCTGATAAGGGCTGACAAAAAAAAAAGTGAGTTACACAAATAGAGATTAATTGTGCACATCAGTATGTCTGGTACTTACCTCAGGTGGATTACATCATGAATTATAGTAGTTTATGTATGACAGACAGAAGCACTAAATCACTGTATAATATTTTATGTGTTATGTGTGTTGGGAACACATTTTGAGTTCCAAATAATTGGCTTACACATGGTATTTTGGAACATAATACATTTAAGTTGAACATATCTTGGCCTTCCGTAAGTGTAGCCTACAATTTCAATAGTATGTTTTGCAAAACGTTGCTAAGATTATGCTGTTTCTGGAAATGTTATCTTTCCTAGTAACCACAGAGCCCAATTGGTGAGCAAGATAGGAGTTTCTTGATGGTAGCATTAGTCACAGTTTTCAGATAATTTGTTCATTTGGAGACAGACTCTAGCCATCCTTTAAGGATGTGAGGGAGAAGGCTGCATTTTCCTGCTACCTTGGGGAAATAATTGGCAAGAGGGAAGATGAGTGTCAGTCCAAGGAAATAAACTCCATTTTCATCTGAGAAAGTATGTTCCATCAGAACACAGCAGAAAGTCCAAAGGTAACAAGTGGAATGAGGTGAAAGCTTTGGTGCTGTTAGCATGCATGGCCAATGCACCAGCAATTACTTACACATGTTTGCTACTGAATCCGTGACAGTAGTAGTTATGAATCCCATTTACATGAGAGGTTCTCTCTCCTAATCTGCAGTTTTGCCCTGGTTAGCAATGGTTTAGGCATTGTAGAGGGGTGGGGAGAAAGGAGTAATGTTTCCTGAGCACTCTCTGTGCCAGACATGGCTGCTGTATGTGAGTTGTTCCATTAAAGCTTCCAGCACCTTCTGAAGTGGGTGCTCGTATTACCTCCAACTTGTAGATGAGGTGGCTGAGGCTTAGAGCGGATAAGCACACAGTGGAAAGAGTGCGCTGGAATACTAATCCAGGGCTGTCTGACTCAAAAGTCAATCCTGTCTTCTGTGGCATTCTGTGATTATAGCTGCATAGGGCTGGGGAATAAACGATCGATGGCATGGACTCTAAGGGCAGCATTTCAGAAAGTTGTCAATATTCCTGTTTTTTTTTCTTGAAAGCTTTTTAAGTCATTGTTAGGGATTTAGGGCCAGATGGGAAGGAATTGCAAGACAAGAATAAACTGCAAGTTAGATCTTAGGTCTTTGAATTCATATGTAACATCTCTTTGTCAGTATTTATCCCCCCATAAGAGCAAACATATTAAAGAGAAAAATTGGAATTACTTGTTCTTATGAATATCCATATACAAGAATTCACAGCTAGTCACTAAGCATAATCTCTCCTCTGCTGGAGTTTGAAAGTTCTTGTCAGTTTGAATTCTTATTTGTCTTAGTAAATAAGGGACAGCTATTACAATGATTCTAACAGAAAAACCAGAGTAAGAAAATAGGTGAATGAGTGTTACAAGTAAATACTATAATGAGTAAAAAGTTATCCATAATTCCCAAACCACAGACTAATTCAGAATAACTGTTTCTGAGACCAGAGAGGTCTGTAGGCATTTTGGGAAATGGGAGTGAGGAAATTGTGCTTTGGGGTATAAGAGCATATGGGGAATAGCTTCTCCATTCTTATTGTTGCCATAAGAAAGCTGATTTGAGACTTTGGTTTAAATATGGAGGAGGCAATGGCAACCCACTCCAGTACTCTTGCCTGGAAAATCCCATGGATGGAGGAGCCTGGTAGGCTGCAGTCCATGGGGTCATGAAGATTCGACACAACTGAGTGACTTCACTTTCACTTTTCACTTTCATGCATTGGAGAAGGAAATGGCAACCCACTCCAGTGCTCTTGCCTGGAGAATCCCAGGGACGGTGGAGCCTGGTGGGCTGCCGTCTATGGGGTTGCACAGAGTCAGGACTCGACTGACGCAACTTAGCAGCAGCAGCAGCAGCAGCATGGAGGCCTCAGACTCTGAACTTTGCCTTGCTGCTAGAGTCCTGCATTACTTCCTTTGCTCAAGTCATTTAAATTTAAAAACAATCCGTTTAAAGAGATTTACCTGTCTGCACAGAAGACTTTGCGTGGGTGTGTGCTGTGATTTGCTCACATCCAGATTCTAGTTCCTTACAGCTAGTCTTACTCATGAACCCCCATACGACCCTTCCGTGAAGCTACAGAAGAGCATGTTAATGATGGAAAACAGGGTGAAAAGGTTTGTGGGGGTTGAAGTGCCCTGAACCATGTAATAGGTCCTTAAATAAGTGTTTGATTGGTTGACAAGCAGCAATAAATCCGAGTTCCTTTTACCATTTATGCCAATTTGTTAAAGATAGCTGCCGTCTAATGAAGGCATGAATACGCATATATAATTGCCACTAAATGAAAATCATTTCTAGATACACTTTGATAACGGTTGCAGATTTTAAAATTGTTTATATTTAATTTTGTAGTTATAATTGACACACATTTCCAAATTATAACAAGAGAAATTTTTCATGAATTTTGATTTGTAAATGACTTTAAGCAGCCACGTAACAAAGAAACCATTTACATTGAATCCTACAAGTACAGCAGTGAGAGGTCAATAAGATGGCCTAGAAGCTCTGCAGTTGGCTTGGTTGCTAAGTCTTCAGCAAACATGGATGACTTAGGCTGAAACAGTGAGCACTGACCTGTGTTTGCACACCTCTGAGCTGGCATGGGCTCAATGTGGAAATAGGCAAACTTTATGGTGTTTCCATCTTGTCCAATCTCTCCATGCTACTTTCTTCCCTTAATCAAATCTTGCTTTCATGATATCAGAAAAACTGAAAATTTAAGTGGTCATCCTGAGCATCTTAGTGATGAAAGTAATAGTCAAAAAAAAAAAAAAGGTTCTAAATGGTGGGAGTTTGTGCTCTCGTTTAGTTGCTAACTTCTGTCTGACTCTCTTGCAACCGCGTGGACTGTAGCCCGCCAGTCTCCTCTGTCCATGGGATTTCTCAGGCAAGAATACTGGAGCGGATTGCCGTCTCCTTCTCCAGGGGATCTTCCTGACCCAAGGATACAACCTGCGTCTCCAGCATTGGCAGGTGGATTCTCAGATTCTTTACCATGGAGCCACCAGGGAAGCCCTTGTACTCTTAGAGCCAGGGAATTTATTATTATTATTTTTCTTCAGTGTGCTTTCCTGTATTCCTAAAAGCAGCCAATTCTGTGATTTGTAAGCCATTAATGTACCAAAGAAGTATTAAAAAATTATCCATTTTTTTTTTTTTTTGTAGAGAAACCATATTTGCTAGTCCTTATATGGGTTGACAAACATTTCCCTCCTGTCTGGGTGATGGTCTGTCTTACTTCTTAAGGGTTAATCCTATAGGAATACAATTTGGATTTATAATCACAAAGAAAAAGATAAAATTAAGCAGAGCTGATTGCTTTTCCACCAGACTTACTATAAATTCATATATATATTTAAATTGTGTTTGTAGCACTCTCATCAAATATTTAATATGTATTTCAAGGTGTAAAGTGCACTATGATTTCCATGCTATGCATACTTATGAAAAGAAAGTATATACCTATCAAAATGGTGAAAAATGTGTAACAGGCAATATGTGTTTATTCCAAAACCCAATTATAGAGAAAAATATTCTTTGGAAAGCAAACAACTTTAATGTAAAATTTAATGCAACAGGTTTGACATATTTTAGTATAAATTAATTAGATTAATGAAGTGAAATGGTCTGAATAAGAAAAGATAAGATGAGCTATATAACATGAGACATTTTCCAGTAATTCTTAGGCTATTGATTCTGTTACTTTGTAATTTGAATTCTATTTAGACCATCAAAAATTGTATAAAACCAATTTTATTTCTTCTGGTCGATTACATGAAATATAATATAAGTTTCATTTATGTGGTAAATGAACAGAACATGATTTCTTCAGTAAACATTTCTGATTGGTAAAATACCTTTAATCATTTCTTTGATTTTTCCTTGCTTGTGTTTGTACTGTGGGTCTTCTGAGAAGGTTGCACTTCTGTAATTCATTTTATTTTACTTTATTAATTTATTTATATCTGAACTTATTCTGCAAGCAATCTTTATGGGTTTATAATAAAAGTTAAAAATTATAAAGAAAATGATGAAAAACCAGAAAAAAAAAAACAGGCAAGAGGGAAAACTGGACCTTATTAAATGGGACTGAAAATGTGCACCACACAGCTTATGTAATTTTTATGACTGAGTTTCAAATTTGACTCTAAATTCCTATCAGAAAAAGTGAAACATGATTAGTTATACAATTGTCTTAATATGAAAGAGAACCCTATTAATTATATGTGCTAGAGTACTTTAAGTCATAAGTAAATGCAGATTCAACTCAAACTGGCCGTCAAGAATCCCAAGATACTTCTAGTTAGGGTGGAAGTTAGGCCTCGTTTAACCAGAGCTTGGTCTGATTGGCTGAGATATTCTTGGCATTTTCATCCTTTTTGTGTTTTCCTCTCAGTCTTGTCACAGGGCTGCAGCAGTACTAGGTCTCCCTTCATCGGTTCAGTCACTCAGTCATGTCTGACTCTCTGCAGCCCCATGGACTGCAGTATGCCAGGCTTCCCTGTCCATCACCAGCTCCCGAAGCTTGCGCAAGCTCATGTCCATTGAGTCGGTGATGCCATCCAACCATCTCATCCTCTGTTGTTCCCTTCTCCTCCCATCTTGAATCTTTCCCAGCACCAGGGACTTTTCCAATGAGTCAGTTGTTCGCATCAGGTGGCCAAAGCATTGGAATTTCAGCTTCAGCATCAGTCCTTCCAAAGAACACCCAGGACTGGTCTCCTTCAGAATGGACTGGTTGGATCTCCTTGCAGTCCAAGGGACTCTCAAGAGTCTTCTCCAACACCACAGTTCAAAAGCATCAATTCTTTGGCAGTCAGCTTTCTTTATAGTCCAACTCTCACATCCATACATGACTACTGGAAAAACCATAGCTTGGACTAGATGGAGCTTTGTTGGCAAAGTAATGTCTCTGGTTTTTAATATGCTGTCTAGGTTGGTCATAGCTTTTCTTGCAAGGAGCAAGCGTTTCTTAATTTCATGGCTGCTGTCACCATCTCAAAGGCTGTCTTTTCTGCCTTTCTCTAAGGCAGAGAAACTTTCTTTCCACTTTGTCTAGTAAACTTCCCCTCATATCTCACTAGCCTAATTATTTAATCAATAACCTTCAACCAAAGAAATGCTGTGAGCTTGCTGGGTTAGGGTTACTTTTTGAACCAGTCATGGGAAGGAAACTGCACTACACTGGAGCACTGAGGGCCAACCCTCAAATTGTGTGTGTGGTCAACTTCTCTTCAAGTTCATGAGCTGATTGGCCTGGCGGTGGATACTTGATCAGATTTCAGAAATCAGGGACAAGAAAGCAGATGCAATCAATGATGTCTTCTAAACAAGTTACCTGAGGGAAATTAACTCTTTTTATTACTTAGGAATGTAGCACTCTGGATTCATTTATTGCTTAGGAAAGAATATTTTAGATTTTCATTCAGAGAAAGTTATGCTATTTGGCAGATTTTAATGTTAAATCAAAGTGAATCAAAAAATGATCTCAAAATAACTGTATCTCCTTTGTAGAGTCTTCTGAAGACAGCTGAGTTCATAAAAGTTTTACCGAATAGATGGGCCAGTGGCATTCTATGTTTCCAATTTAAATTGTGCAGGTTTCTCCACATCTTTTCCTAGTTTCACTGTATTCTCCTAATATTTGTCTAATTAGAGGTAAAAATCATTGACTGTCAATCAAAATATATTGATCTGGAAATCTTTTCTCAGTAAGGAAGAAACCCCCTTTTACTGGTTGGGGAAGAACAAATTTTAACAAGAGGGTAAATCACTGGAGTACTAGGACTAAAACTTTTGGATTTAAAGGTATGCCTCAAGGTAGTTGTGGTTCGGGGTTAGCTGCTTCTCAGTATGTGGGCCGGAGAAGGCGATGGCAGCCCACTCCAGTACTCTTGCCTGGAAAATCCCATGGACGGAGGGGCCTGGTGGGCTGCAGTCCATGGGGTCGCGAAGAGTCAGACACGACTGAGCGACTTCACTTTCACTTTTCATTTTCATGCATTTGAGAAGGAAATGGCAACCCACTCCAGTGTTCTTTCCTGGAGAATCCCAGGGATGGGGGAGCCTGGTGGGCTGCCGTCTATGGGGTCGCACAGAGTCGGACACGACTGAAGCGACTTAGCAGCAGCAGCAGGAGCTCAAGGTAAAAGTGCTATTACTTTGATGGTTAAGATCTTAGATAATGATATTCCTGACCCTAGTGTTCATGTGCACGCACACACACACACACACACACACACACACAGACTCATCCCAGTCATATGAAGTATAATCTTGAGAAGATTTATTTTTAAATGTTTACCTCTCTAAAAAAATCTATGGGATTTAAAATAATGTGAATGCTATTGCCAAAAGTGGAGGGCAAAATAAACACTGAAAAATATTTTAAAATAAAATTTAATGAAAAATAAAATTCAAGGAAGAATTGATGATAATAATTATTCATTCTTGCTTTTCTGAATTTGACAATAGTGTCTTATCCTTCTTCCTACTAGTCTTTGAGGACAGTGTCTACATTTAGACAACAGCTTCTAATTTTCTGGCTCCACTTTGCTTCAAGATGATTTTTTTTTTTTTTTAATAGACAGTGGTCTTGGCAGGTAAATCAATTCCCGTAAGTATGGTCTCCTGAAATGAAGGCAGGTTCAGCGTCCTTTCTGGGGGCAGCACTCAGTTCAGTTCAGTTCAGTTGCTCAGTTGTGTCCGACTCTTTGCGATCCCATGGACTGCAGCACTAGCCATTATTTTATTATCTCTTCCAGATCATGACACTCAATGAAGTGTGGAACTGATAAAAGATGAATTTACTTTAAGGTTCAAGAGAGAAAACATAGCAGAAAATGAGAAGTTTCATCATTAATGCATCAGTGAATTTGCCCAGGGAGACTTGATGATGGTGAAACTATCTCAAAGCCATAGAAATTGCATCTCACCTTATTCATGACTGACACTCTAATGGAATCTCAGACTATCTCAGACTGTACCAGCTTCATTTTCTCTTTCAGGTGCAAAGCAGTGTTTCTGGTTTGACCCATTGTCCCAAGTTAAGCAGAGCGTTTCTTTGGCATTGGCCCAAAGGACAACAGGGAAGCGATCTAGCTAAAATTACATATTGATCTCCCTTTCAACCAGCATCTTTTCCAGTTAAATTACCCTGTTTCTTCCTGAAGGGATGACTATGTGTTTTCAAAACCTGCTCACCCAGCTTCTTAGGTGATAATTTTTCCTCTTACAGTCTTTTGATTTAGATTCTGGTATATTTTAAAACTGTTATTTGCGCCAAAGAATACTGATTTTAGAGTGTGGTAAGCACAGGCATTTGATAAAAAACAATCCTAGAATTAAAACAAATTAAACATTTGCTGATACAAACATTTAGGAAACAATTTCACTACTATGAGAAACTTGAATATTCTTCTTTCTTATTCTTCTCACCTAGTACGGTCTCCCTACAATGAGTTTTCTATACTGCTGAGAAATTCTCCTTCTTTACTAATTTTTAACTCTCTTGACATAGTAGGCAGTGTTTACGCTTGTTTTCTTTTTCTTTAACTTCAGATGCACAGACTTGAATTAACCATAAACCTTAGTATATGACACACTTTCAGCCTATGAAAGTTCTTCCCTGATTGATATATTAGATGTTCAGTGAATAGTGTTCACTAACGGATTATTATTTTATCACTTCAGAAAATTCTCCAGTGTTGGACATGGAAAGAGGATTGAATATTGATCATGCTATTTCCTTTACCACACACATTAGAGGTTATCAACAGCTCCTTAGTGAGTGAACACTGGAGTCTGACATGAGAACTTATATTTTTTATATTTTATTGTATATTAACATGATGTTGAAGGGCACTGAGTATGGTTTGACTTTTGTAACTGTTTTTGTAAATTAACCAACTATAAGTATTTCTGTAGGTAGATGCCTGATCTGGTGAGCCCTATCTTCTGTTCTAGTCAAGATTCAGATGTTTGGATTATGTACAATCAGGAAGCTGGACACTTTATATAACTCTGTCTTAACAAGACTCAATTCTGTCTGTATTCTACACATTGAATAGTCATTTACTAAATCTTATTTGATGATCTGCTTGATGTTTGCCATTCCCTAAGTGGCCAGGCTATGAAGTCAAGGTTAAAAGGCAGTAAGTGCCACATAAAGAAGAAACCAGACCATGATTTGAGGTTGCTGAGAATAGACATCAGGTACCCCAGGCTTAGGTGGTACAGTATTTAATCATTGCAAGAGGAGAGAAAGAGTGCACAAGATCCAGCCCCTTGCAATGTGTCTGCCCCCCATGGCCTGTGGATCTGCTCTGCAGTAAGCTAGCACAGGCAATGTTGTGTACTCGCCCATTTCCTACTGAAGTAGAAAGACCTTGGCCCCTCTCCTGTGGGGTCTGAAATAGACAAGGCAGGCAGGAAACATGGGTGACGGCCATTGATGTATATGCCTAAACAGAACAAGGGAATACACAGTGAGTCTACAGCAGGGAAAGATAATCCCACAGGATGTGATAACCTAGCCCAGACTATAAGGATTCTTTATCTCTTGGTAAGAAGTGCTCTGGTCTTCCCAGGTGGCTCAGTGGGTAAAGAACCTGCCTGCAATGCAAGAGACACAAGAGATGTGGGTTCTAATCCTCGGTCAGGAAAATCCCCTGGAGGAAGACATGGTAACCCACTCCAGTGTTCTTGCCTGAAGAATCCCACGGACAGAGGAACATGGTGGGTTACAGTCCATGGGGTTGCAAAGAGTTGGACGTGACTGAAGTGACTGAGCAACCACACAGAGAAGTGTTGTAGGCCCAAGGCTCATTCTTATATGGCCATGCATGCATGAGACTGCCTTTCTTAACACTTGGTGATGATGGTGAAAATACTTCTATTGCAAATAGATTGAATTATATGTATATTTTGGAAAAATTACTTCCTTGGCATTGTTACTGACATTTCTATCATAATAGTTTCTAGATCAGTATTTCTAGCGTGTTTTTGACCGTGACAATAGAAAGTTTCGATACGATGTGTATGTGTGTGTATATATATATATATATGTGTATATATATATATATATAACTAAAACAAAAGATTCAGAAACAACACTTCCCTTTATGTATAATGCATTGTACCATTTTTAAAGTTTTATTCTATTCTGTCACTTTTAACAAACATTAATTCACTTAATTAATTTCATTAACAGATTCAAAGTACCATTGCAAAAAATACTATTCTAGGAAATGGGCCATACAGAACAGCAGAGTTTATGAGTGTACAGTGTTTTGAAAAACAAAAAGGAGGGGTACAGAAGAGCTTTAAGAACTGCTGTGGACATTACATAAATCCTACTTGTCTTTCTAGCTACAATAAACCTGAGGCTTAAAAACTTTTGGAAGAAATTACTCAGCCATTAAAAAGAATACATTTGAATCAGTTCTAATGAGGTGAATGAAACTGGAGCCTATTATACAGAGTGAAGTAAGCCAGAAGGAAAAACATAAATACAGTATACTAACGCATATATATGGAATTTAGGAAGATGGTAACAATGACCCGGTGTACGAGACAGCAAAAGAGACACTGATGTATAGAACAGTCTTATGGACTCTGTGGGAGAGGGAGAGGGTGGGAAGATTTGGGAGATGACATTGAAGCATGTGGAATATCATGTAGGAAGCGAGTTGCCAGTCCAGGTTTGATGCACGATGCTGGATGCTTGGGGCTGGTGCACTGGGACGACCCAGAGGGATGGTGTGGGGAGGGAGGAGGGAGGAGGGTTCAGGATGGGGAACACATGTATACCTGTGGCGGATTCATTTTGATGTTTGGCAAAACTAATACAATTATGTAAAGTTTAAAAATAAAACAAAATTAAATAAATTAAAAAAAAAAGAAGAAAAAAAAAAAAGAAATGAGTTAAATCTGATATATGGGGTAACATAGTTTCACATAGTTTGCTTATACAATTCTTCTAGAAAAAAGCATTGATTATTTTAGTAATTCATAGAGTAATTGATTAATTAGAAATACATATATGATATATGTAATTATATTATTATACATAATATATAGGAATTAATATCAGATATGATTTTATAATAATATATCCTTTTAAAGTTTTTATACATATATGAAATTATATGTATATACACACACACATATACAGCTGACCCTTGAATAACTAGGGTGTTAGGGATACCAACATTTCCTACAGTCGGAAATTCTATATAAACTTACAGTTACCTTTCTGTATATATGTGTGTGTATATATATATATGTACATATGTGGTTTGGTTCCTCCATATCTATAGTTTTGCATCCATGAGTTGAACAAACTGTGGACCATATAAGTGCTGTCATCTTTACTATTGAAAAACTCCTGAGTGTAAGTGGACCTGTGCAGTTTAAAATTGCAGTGTTCAAAGGTCAACTGAACACACAGACATGTAAAGTTACATATACAGTATGTATTTTAATTACATACATGCAGATCATTCATCTATCAGGCATCAAACAATTTGCATTTTCCATTGTGTTGTGGGTTCTACCTGGTTTCTTTCTGTTTATCTAAAGGGCAATCCCAAGGGCTTTATGCATGTTGCTTGCTCTGCTCAGGATGCTGCCTTTTTAATTTCCTTTGAATCTCAGCACAACTGTCATTTCCCAACTCTGTCTTCACTTTCCCAAAACTAAATCATGTCCACTTCTATTGTGTTCTTACAACCCACCTTTTCTTAGACTCTTTATAGCACCATGTTTATTTTGGCTGGCCAATTTTTCTTGAGTGTTCTATGCAGTACCTGATATATAATAAGCACTGGAACATTTGTTGCATGACTAAATGAGTCCTAATAACTAAAATTCCAAACACTTAAGAAAGGGTTAAGTCAGCATTCACAACATACCAAATACTTTTCAGATCTCATGACTTTCTGCCTGAATCATAGATTTTTTTTTTTTTGTATAGAGACACATTTTTTTCCTTCACATCTTTATCCACTAGATTTGATAATGACTTGTGTGTGGTAACTCCTAAATAAATGTTTGTTGAATTCTTTCTTTTAGACAAAAAGAAAGAATTATATAACCATATTATAACATATATGCAGCCATGAAATTAAAAGACACTCCTTGGAAGGAAAGTTATGGCCAATCTAGACAGCATATTAAAAACCAGAGACATTACTTTGTCAACAAAGCCATCTAGTCAAGGCTATGGTTTTTCCAGTGGTCATGTATGGATGTGAGAGTTGGACTATAAAGAAAGCTGAGTGCTGAAGAATTGATGCTTTTGAACTGTGGTGTTGGAGAAGACTCTTGAGAGTCCTTTGGACTGCAAGGAGAGCCAACCAGTCCATCCTAAAGGAGATCAGTCCTGGGTGTTCATTGGAAGGACTGATGTTGAAGCTGAAACTTCAGTACTTTGGCCACCTGATGTGAAGAGCTGACTCATTTGAAAAGACCCTGATGCTGGGAAAGATTGAGGGCAGGAGGAGAAGGAGATGACAGAGGATGAGATGGTTGGATGGTATCACCGACTCAGTGGATATGAGTTTGGGTAAACATAGGGAGTTAGTGATGAACAGGGAGCCCTGGCGTGCTGCGGTTCATGGGGCCACAAAGAGTTGGACACGACTGAGCGACTGAACTGAACTGATATGTTATTCATGTAATGAAACCTGTAGAGAAAGGAATATATTTCTAGTGTAACATTAGAACAAATTTACACAGTCATTATTGTTGTGTTTTTTGATTTCCATTTTTAGAATCAATCTTATGAGAAGTAGAGAAAATATGTTTTGGGGTTAATGTGTTTATATTACAAAGTGTCTTCAAGGGCTTCTGTAGAGAGACAATGTATTGAGAAGTAAGTATTTAGTATGTTATTTATAATTAATGGTTAACAAATGCAAAAGCTAAAAATAACAATATAAATATCCAAGACTGGGGAGAGAAGAAGGGGAGGAAGGAGCAAGGAGAATGAATTCAATTTTCACAATTCATAAAGATGGCAGTCAATAGATATTATCTAAACTTAATAAGTCAAGATAATAAAAAAGAAACAAATTTCTTACTTACACTTATGGAGATAACCACCCAAACTCCTAGAAACAGAAAAGAGTTAAGAGATATTATCCTTGGAGAGTATATCTGCAAGAGGGAGGTTATTAGATGAGAGATTACTGCTTTTCAACATAAATCTTTGTGGCTAACAAGGTGAAAATCCAGGAAAAAAAGTGATACAGAATCCTACTTTATGATTAAACTCTCTTTAAACTAGTTGAGGCCCATGCATTTTTCTTGCCTCTGGCTATTCTTCAATATCTTGCTGTGAACTGATTATAATTTTTTTTTAAGCAAGTGTTGAATTGCCATGATGGAATATTCAGGCCTTCATACCAGAACACTGTTATGGGTGGAAATCAGAGTCTCTATAAGATGGTTATCTACATACTATACTAGTATTTAGAATTTATATGCAAACAGGAAAGCCTTAACCCTTTCCAAGCTTTCTCATAAGCAGCTTCATTATTAAACCCATTTAGTAGTTCATTATCTGCCTGCAGTGTGGGAGACTTGGGTTCCATCCCTGGCTTGGAAGATCCCCTGGAGAAAGGAATGACTACCCACTCCAGTATTTTGGCCTGGAGAATTCCATGGACTGGAATACAGTCCAGGGGATCACAAAGAGTTGGATACAACTGAGCAGCTTTCACTTTCACTTTACATAGTTCCTTCCAAGGAAATAGTGTACATTGCTGCTGCTTTGTTCAGACACAAAAACAATGGAAGGACTCTCTAAGAGTGTTACATTTGTGAATAGATATTTATAGGAATACTGATTATTTATTGAAAGTAAGAGTTCTGGAGGCTCAGGAGACTGGGTTAAATGAAGGGCAGTTTATGCTGCCAGTTCTCAGAAGCCTCAAGGAGCTAGAGACTTTTAAAAAATATTTTTATTAATAGACTTTATTTTTTTAGAACAGTTTAACTTCACTGGAAAATTGAGCAGAAGTGACTTCTTGCTTCTGATTCTACATGTAAGGAGCTTGGAATTTTCCACTTTATCCTAACAACTGGTAAAAATCTAAACAGACTGAAAAACTGACAGCTCTCCTAGGATCCATAAGGGAGGTAAAGACACAGGGTAAACCACTGCCCCAAAGACTGGAGAGACAATTTAGGCAAAAACATGGCGTCATGACGGCTTAGAGCAGAGCCTCACAAGAGGAAACTGCTGTGAGAACTAGTGCTGGGTAGGAAAATCTGAACTATAATTGACTCAATGATGGAAGCTCAGTGGAAAACTCTGAGTTAAAACCTCAGGGAGAACCCAGTCATCGGGGGCCCCCTATTTTTGTGAGTTTTATCTCAAGGAGCTTGACCAGGTTCTCACAGCAAACACTGGAGAAAAACCTTTTTGTACTTCCAGGAAAGGGATGAAAAAGGAACCATTTTGATATATCCAGGGCACTCTATTCTCCTTAACAAGGCCTGCTCTCAAGAGAAACTAGTTAACAAAGCCTAAACTGCTGGGGTGTTATCAAAGCCTCACTCACTTTGGGAAAGGGAAATATCCAACTTCCAGCCAACTTTCCCCATCCTCTCCCACTTAAGGACAGAGATTACTAAGAAATACTTGTGAATTTCATAGTCCAGAGGTGTAGGCTCACTAAAAGACTGAGACCTAGGCATAGAACTGTAGAATGTTTCTTCCCGCCAAACCTCACCACCATATTACTAAAGACCTATGTACATCTTTAGGTCATAAAAGTTCCTTTTACTTAGTACATCATGTCTAGTTATCAAGAAAAAAAAATTACAAGGCCTACCAAAAGGCATAACACAGAATCTGAAGAGGCAAAGCAAACATCGGAACTAGACAGGGCAAAAATGCTGGAATTATTTGTTTCATTAAAAAAACTATGAAAAATATGCTAAGAGTCCTAATGGATAAAGTAGAAAACCTGCAAGAACACATGGGCAGTGTCAGCAGAACAATGGAAATCCTAAGGGAGAACTGAAAAAAGAACGCTAGAGATAAAACTGCAACAGAAATGAAAAATGCCTTTGATGAGCTTGTTATTATTAGACTGGACATGGCTGAAGAAAGAATTGCTGAGCTGGAGGATCTCTCAATAGAAACCTCCAAAATTAAAACCAAATAGACATAAAAGAGAATACCAAGGACTATGGAACAATTACAAAAGGAGTTCAGTTAAGTTGCTCAGTCGTGTCTGACTCTTTGTGCCCTGTGGACTGCAGCATGCCAGGCTTCCCTGTCCATCACCAACTTCTGGAGCTTACTCAAACTCCTGTCCATCCAGTTGATGATGCCATCCAACAATCCCATCCTCTGTCATTCCCTTCTCCTCCCTCCATGAATCTTTCCCAGCATCAGGGTCTTTTCCAATGAGTCAGTTCTTCGCATCAGGTGGCCAAAGTATTGGAGTTTCAGCTTCAGTATCAGTCCTTCCAATGTATATGCAAGACTGATTTCCTTTAGGATGGACTGGTTGGATCTCCTCACAGTCCAAAGGACTCTCAAAAGTCTTCTCCAACACCACAGTTCAAAAGCATCAGTTCTTTGGTGCTCAACTTTCTTTATAGTCCAACTCTTACATGCATACATGACTACTAGAAAAACCATAGCTTTGACCAGATGGACCTTTGATGGCAAAGTAATGTCTCTGGTTTTTAATATGCTGTCTAGGTTGGTCATAACTTTTCCTTGAAGGAGCAAGTGCCTTTTAATTTCATGGCTGCAGTCACCATCTGTGGTGATTTTGAAGCCCCCCAAAATAAAGTCTGCCTCTGTTTCTATTGTTTCCCCATCTATTGCCATGAATTGATGGGACCAGATGCCATGATCTTAGTTTTCTGAATGTTGAGTTTTAAGTCAACATTTTTACTCTCCTCTTCCACTTTCATCAACAGGCTCTTTAGTTCCTCTTCGCTTTCAGCCATAAGAGTGGTGTCATCTCCATATCTGAGGTTACTGATATTTCTCTCAGCAATCTTGATTCCAGCTTGTGCTTCATCCAGACTAGCATTTCTCATGATGTACTCTGCATATAAGTTAAATAAGCAGGGTGGCAATATATAGCCTTGATGTATTCCTTTCCTGATTTGGAACCAGTCTGTTGTTCCATGTCCAGTTCTGACTGTTGCTTCTTGACCTTCATATAGATTTCTCAAGAGGCAGGTCAGGTGGCCTGTATTCCCATCTCTAGAAGAATTTTCCACAGTTTGTTGTGATCCACAGTCAAAGGCTTTGGTGTAGTCAATAAAGTAGAAGTAGATGTTTTTCTTCTCCCATGGAGAAGGAATGGCAACCCAGTCCAGTACTCTTGCCTGGAAAATCCCATGGGTGGAGGAGCCAGGAAGGCTGCAGTGCATGGGGTCTCGAAGAGTCAGACATGACTGAGTGACTTCACTTTCACTTTTCACTTTCATGCATTGGAGAAGGAAATGGCAACCCCCTCCAGTGTTCTTGCCTGGAGAATCCCAGGGATGGGGGAGCCTGGTGGGCTGCTGTCTATGGGGTTGCACAGAGTTGGACATGAGGTGAAGCAACTTAGCAGCAGCAGATGTCTTTCTGTAACAGTATTGCTTTTTTTGATGATCCCATGGATATTGGCAAATTTATCTCTTGTTCCTCTGTCTTTTCTTAATCCAGCTTGAACATCTGGTAGTTCACGGTTCACGTACTACTGAAGAGAGAGCTTGTGAGATGAGTGCAATTGTGCAGTAGTTTAAACATTCTTTGGCATTGCCTTTCTTTGGGATTGGAATGAAAATTGACCTTTTCCAGTCCTGTGGCCACTGCTGAGTTTTTCAAATTTGCTGGCATATTGAGTGCAACACTTTCACAGCATCATCTTCCAGGATTTGAAATAGCTCAACTGGAATTCCATCACCTGCACTAGCTTTGTTTGTAGTGATGCTTCCTAAGGCCCACTTGATTTCGCATTCCAGGATGTCTGGCTCTAGGTGAGTCATCACACTATCATGGTTATCTGGTCATGAAGATCTTTTTTGTATAATTCTTCTGTGTATTCTTGCCACCTCTTCTTAATATCTTTTGCTTCTGTTAGTCCATACCATTTCTGTCCTTTATTGTGTCCATCTTTGTTACAAAAGGAGTAACATATGTTTAACAGGAATTTCAGAGAAGATAAGAGAAAATGAAGAAAAGTATTAAAACAGTAGTGACTGAAAACTTCCCCCAATTAATCTCAGAACCAGACCACATATCCAAGAAGCACATAGAATGCCAAGCAGGATAAATGCCACTGCTCCCCCGCCCCAAACAGCAGCATCAACAAAAAGATCCTATAAGCACATGAATTCTACTGAAAATCAAAAAGAAAAAGTACTGAGAGAAGCCATAGGAAACAAATTCTCACTCTCAGAGGAACAAAGATAAGAATTACATCTGACTTCTCAGAAACCATGCAAACAATGTGAGTAGAGTGAGATATTTAAGCTGTTGAGAGGGAAAAACCCAGTGCTCCATACAGTCTGAAATGGTCCTTCAAAAGTGAAGGAGAAATAAAGACTATCCCAGACAAACAAAAATTTAAAGAATTTGTTGTCAGTTGCCTTACAAGAAATATTAAAAGAAATCTTTTATAGAGAAGAAAAATCTTATAGGTCAGAAACTCAGATCTAAAAAATGGAAGAGCATTGAAGAAGGAATAAGTAAAGGTAAAAAAAAATTTTAATTTAAATTTTAAATTCTTGAATCACCATAATAGATGAAGAATTCATTCAAAATAATAACATTGTATTTGATTATGTAAGCTCATACTTAAATATAAAGTTTATTTATATAGAAGTGAAATGACTGACAACAATGATGCAAAAGACAAGGCAGAGAATCTTTATAAATATGTCTATATGTATGTATGTGTATATATGTCTTTACAATGACATGAATAAACTGAAAAAAAAAGGCAAAAAATTGAGCAGAATATATAGAGATTTTTCCATATATTTATTCCCCCTACCACATACATAATCTCCTCTATTATCAACATCCCCAACCAGCCTGGCATATTTGTTGCAATTAATGAATCTATGTTGACATGTCATGATCACCCAAATTTCACACTTTACATTAGGGTTCGCTCTTGATGTATAGTCTATGGGTTGGGACATATTTATTATGACATGCATTCACTTTTACAGTGTCCTACAGAGTAGCACTGTACTCAGCTCATTAATTCTTCCCTTCCACCTAATCCCTGGAAACCACTAATTTTTCATTGTCTCCACAGTTTTGCCTTTTCCAGAAGGTCATGTAGTTGTAATCATATAGTATGTAGCCTTTTCAAAATGGCTGTTTTACTTTGTAAAATACATTGAAGTTTCATTCATGTATCTTTATAGCTTGATGGCTCATTTCTGAATAATATTCTATTGTCTGAATGTACTATAGTTTATATATCCATCCACCTACTGAAGGACATCTTGGTGGCTTCTAAGTCTTGGCAGTTGTGAACAAAGCTGCTGAAAACATCCAGGAGCAGGGTTTTGTGCTGACATGTTTCCAGCTCTTTTGGGAAGTACCAAAGAGCACAATTGCTTGGGGGTGAGGTAAGAGTATGCTTAGTTTTGTAAGATGCCTCCAACTTGTCTTTCAAAGTGGCCGCATAATTTTACATTCTCAATAACAATTAATGAGAGCTCCTCCTGTTCCATGTCCTTACCAGCAATTGATGGCGTCATCTGAATTTTGGCCACTCTAGTATGTATGTAGTAGTATCACCATTCTGTTTTTCAATTTACATTTGCCTGGTAATGTTTGATGTGGAATCTATTTCCATATGCTTATTTGCCACCTCAATATCTTCTCTGGTGAAGTGTCTGTTAAAGTCTTTGATTTACTTTTTAATCATGTTGTTTGCTTTTTATGTTGAATTTTCAAGATTCTTTGCATATTTTTTTTTGTTTATCTTTGTATATTGGGGATTCCCTGATAGCTCAGTTGGTGAAGATTCCACCTGCAATGCAGGAGACCTGGGTTTGATCCCTGGGTTGGGAAGATCCCCTGGAGGAGGGAAAGCCTACCCACTCCAGTATTCTGGCCTGGAGAATTCCATGGACTGTATAGTCCATGGGGTTGCAAGGAGTCAGACATGACTGAGAGACTTTCACTTGTATATTTTAGATAACCTTCCTTTACCAGCTATATTTCATCTTCTAGGGCCTTTATAGTTTTACATTTAGGTCTGTAAGCCATTTTGAGTTTTTTTTTTAATTTTTGTGTGTGTGCGTGCGTGTGTGTGTGTGTGTGTGTGAAAATTGTAAGGTTGGGTATGAATTCGTTTTTTCTCATGTGGATGTCTAGTTGTTCTAGCACTATTTAGTGTCCTCTTTTTACTGTTGAATTCTGACTGATTTTGAGGATATGCCACTTGGAAAACTAGAGAAAGGAACACTGGATCAGGCATAAGTGTTGCTTTTGGCTTGCTTAACAACTTAAACGTTTATTTTTTCTCATGTAAAAGAAGTCCATAGGTTGCAGTTATATTCATACTATATCATGTCATCCCTGGCTCCTTCAGTAATTCTGTTACCCCTTCCATAAAGCATGGTTTTTATTCTTGGGTTCTCTCTTAATTTCTACCTTTGGTTTCTATCATTGTTCTCTTATGGTCAGAAAATTGCTACTTCATTCAGGCAGAAAGAAGGAGAAAGGAATAAGCGTGTCTATAAGATAAGTAATCCCCTGAAGAGATCATTTCTGGTAGTTCTGCCTTGAAAATTTAGCTTACATCTCATTTGGTACCTTTTCCTGCAAAAGCAATGTAGAAATTTAGGATTTCAGTTGGAAACATTGTTTCACCAATTGTGTTAAGAATAGGGGAAGAAGGGGAGATAGAATTTGGGCAGGCAACTTGCTGTTTCTGCCAAAAGCTTCATCTATGGCAAAACTTCTGCTTTCAACTATTTATCATATGTAGAAGGGGAACCAGATATGAGTCCTTAAAATGCCAAAGATTTGTTTTAATATTATCTTAGTTGTCTAGACTATAGGTGTAGAACTTTTCTAAGCAATACTCATGATATTGTATACTGTAAGAAGTTTCTCCAGGACTATAAAATGGTACTTGTTGAGATGGAAATATCTCCCTAGAGTGTCTTACTTAATTCGTTATCTCTAGAACCCAGGAGTTGTTGTTTAGTCACTAAGTTGTGTCCAACTCTTTTGTGACCCCATAGACTGTTGCCCACCAGGCTCCTCTGTCCATGGGATTCTTCAGGCAAGTATACTAGAGTGGGTTGCCATTTCCTTCTCCAGGGGATCTTCCTGACCCAGGGATCAAACCTGCATTGCAGGCCGATCCTTTACCACTGAGACAACAGGGAAGCCTAGAGAGCCATATAGATAATAATAGTATTAGCTTTCTATTGCTGCTATAACAAATTACCTTAAATTTAGCAGCTTGAAAAAAACCCCACATTTACTATCTCACAATTTTGCAGGTTGGGAGTCTGACGCTGGTTTCACTGAACTGGAGTCAAGGTGTTGGTAGGACTACCTTCCTTTCTGGAGGCTCTAAAGGAAAATCCTTGTCCGTGCCTTTTCCACCTTCAAGATGCTTCCCACGTTCCCATCTTCCTTGGCTCAAGCTCTCTGCTTCATTTTCAAAGCCAGCAACACTGAATTTCTACGGCTGCTTTTCTATAGTCACATCTCCTTCTGACCCCAGCAATCCTGCCTCCCTTCTTCACTTTTCAGAAAGCTTGTGATGATGTTAAGCCGACTTGAAGAATCTAGGATAACCCTCATATCTTAAGGTCATCTGATTGTCAACCTTACTTCCTCTTTGTCATATAAGGTAACAAACTTATAGGTTCAGGGGATTAGGACATGGACATCTTTGGAAGGCCATTATTTTGCCTACCACACTGATGTTGGATAAAATTTGTATAAATAAGTAATAATTATTAATATTTAACATACTGAGCTTCATTGTATCCTTCAGCTACTGTTGTGAAATGAGTTAATGAGTTTAGAAATGTGGATGAACTAAACTAAACAAGTTTATAAACTTGTGCAAAATCACAAGACCAGGGTTTTGCCCATGTTTGTATGATTTGAAAACCCATGTCTGAATACTATGCTATGCTCTTCCTCTCTCTAATGAAGGAATAAACCAAGTGTGCTGCAAACTTGACTCCATGATGGCATCCATGCTTTTGACAAAGGCTAGAGCTAAATCAAGCTCAACATATTTTGGAGTCTCAGTCTAGGCTGGTAACCTTTTACATGTATGATTATGAAGTGAAGTAAAAAAAATTATTTCTTTTATGATTTAAAATGTTTCTCACCATTTGCAGTCTGTGAAGCCCCAAACTTGTATAGAACCTGCTAAGGAGAATATTGTTTTTTTTTTTTTCCCCATCTGTACTTAATCACACAATATAGACTTGGTAGTTATATTAAAAAATTTTTAATTCAAATATAGTTGATTTACAGTATTGCATAAGTTTCAGGTGTACAGCATACCAACTCCCGGAGTTCACTCAGACTCACGTCCATCGAGTCAGTGATGCCATCCAGCCATCTCATCCTCTGTCGTCCCCTTCTCCTCCTGCCCCCAATCCCTCCCAGCATCAGAGTCTTTTCTAATGAGTCAACTCTTTGCATGAGGTGGCCAAAGTACTGCAGTTTCAGCTTCAGCATCATTCCCTCCAAAGAAATCCCAAGGCTGATCTCCTTCAGAATGGACTGGTTGGATCTCCTTGCAGTTTAAGGGACTCTCAAGAGTCTTCTTCAACACCACAGTTCAAAAGCATCAATTCTTCGGTGCTCAGCCTTCTTTACAGTCCAACTCTCACATCCATACATGACCACAGGAAAAACCATAGCCTTGGCTAGACGAACCTTTGTTGGCAAAGTAATGTCTCTGCTTTTCAGTATGCTATCTAGGTTGGTCATAACTTTCCTTCCAAGGAGTAAGCGTCTTTTACTTACATGGCTGCAGTCACCATCTGCAGTGATTTTGGAGCCCCCAAAATAAAGTCTGCCACTGTTTCCACTGTTTCCCCATCTATTTCCCATGAAGTGATGGGACCAGATGCCATAATCTTAGTTTTCTGAATGTTGAGTTTTAAGCCAACTTTTTCACTCTCCACTTTCACTTTCATCAAGAGGCTTTTTAGTTCCTCTTCACTTTCTGCCATAAGGGTGGTGTCATCTGCATATCTGAGGTATTGATATTTCTCCCAGCAATCTTGATTCCAGCTTGTGTTTCTTCCAGTCCAGCGTTTCTCATGATGTCCTCTGCATATAAGTTAAATAAGCAGGGTGACAATATACAGCCTTGATGTACTCCTTTTCCTATTTGGAACCAGTCTGCTGTTCCATGTCCAGTTCTAAATGTTGCTTCCTGATCTGCATACAGATTTCTCAAGAGGCAGGTCAGGTGGTCTGGTATTCCCATCTCTTTCAGAATTTTCCACAGTTTATTGTGATCCACACAGTCAAAGGCTTTGGCATAGTCAATAAAGCAGAAATAGATGTTTTTCTGGAACTCTCTTGCTTTTTCCATGATCCAGCAGATGTTGGCAATTTGATCTCTGGTTCCTCTGCCTTTTCTAAGTCCAGCTTGAACATCTGGAAGTTCACGGTTCATGTATTGCTGAAGCCTGGCTTAGAGAATTTTGAGCATTACTTCACTAGCATGTGAGATGAGTGCAATTGTGTGGTAATTTGAGCATTCTTTGGCATTGCCTTTCTTTGGGATTGGAATGAAAACTGACCTTTTCCAGTCCTGTGGCCACTGCTGAGTTTTCCAAATGTGCTTGCATATTGAGTGCAGAACTTTCACAGCATCATCTTTCAGGATTTGAAATAGCTCAACTGGAATTCCATCACCTCCACTAGCTTTGTTCGTAGTGATGCTTTCTAAGGCCCACTTGACTTCACATTCCAGGATGTCTGGCTCTAGGTCAGTGATCACACTATCGTGATTATCTGGGTCGTGAAGATTTTTTGTACAGTTCTTCTGTGTATTCTTGCCACCTCTTCTTAATATCTTCTGCTTCTGTTAGGTCTATACCATTTCTGTCCTTTATCAAGCCCATCTTTGCATGAAATGTTCCCTTGGTATCTCTACTTTTCTTGAAGAGATCACTAGTCTTTCCCATTCTGTTGTTTCCTTCTTTTTCTTTGCACTGATCACTGAGGAAGGCTTTCTTATCTCTTCTTGCTATTCTTTGGAACTCTGCATTCAGATGCTTATATCTTTCCTTTTCTCCTTTGCTTTTCACTTCTCTTCTTTTCACAGCTATTTGTAAGGCCTCCCCAGACAGCCATTTTGCTTTTTTGCATTTCTTTTCCATGGGGATGGTCTTGACCCCATCTCCTGTACAATGTCGCAAACCTCATTCCGTAGTTCATCAGGCACTCTATCTAATCAGATCTAGGCCCTTAAATCTATTTCTCACTTCCACTGTATAATCATAAGGGATTTGATTTAGGTCATACCTGAATGGTCTAGTGGTTTTCCCTACATTCTTCCATTTAAGTCTGAATTTGGCAATAAGGAGTTCATGATCTGAGCCACAGTCAGCTCCTGGTCTTGTTTTTGTTGACTGTATAGAGCTTCTCCATCTTTGGCTGCAAAGAATATAATCAATCTGATTTTGGTGTTGACCATCTGGTGATGTCCATGTGTAGAGTCTTCTCTTGTGTTGTTGGAACAGGGTGTTTGCTATGACCAGTGCCTTTTCTTGGCAAAACTCTATTAGTCTTTGCCCTGCTTCCTTCTGTATTCCAAGGCCAAATTTGCCTGTTACTCCAGGTGTTTCTTGAGTTCCTACTTTTGCATTCCGGTAGGCATCTATATATATTATTAATAATGAAATAATGAAAAAGGCATCTGTATATATTATTCCCAGTCTCCCAACGTATCCTTCTATCTACCTCCCATAAGGTCTGTGGATCTCTTTCTGTTTTATATTTCTGGTAATAGTTCTTTTCTTTTCAAAGCATTATTATTCTCATGAACTAGAGGAACCTCAGATATATTCAGCATTGGGCATATTTGAATACCTTTGTTTTATAAAGAAATTATACTAACCAGGAATGGTATGAGGGTTTCTGAATATATTTTCACTCACCTTGTCCTCATTTAATTTAGCATTCACATAATGCAAACCATTATGCTCAATGTAGGTTAAAAATATTTAAGACTGTGAAAATGTGTGCCAGTTTATTATCGTAATTGAATGTGAAAGTACAATATTGGAGAAACTCATTTTTTTTCAGTCTTTTTCATGACACATTTTGAACTGTTCACATGCACATAAAGAAAAATTTATTTTTATGAGTATTTAAGGAGAAACCATATTACATTTGAATATGAAAATCTAATTAAACTGTTGATAAAATTTGAATTTAGCAATGTTGAGAAATGAAGTTAGAACAAAAAAATAAAATTGTCACACTACAACAAAACTTCTCACAGTGTTGTGTTCTGATGCTTTATTGATATGACAAATAATTTTATTCAGTATGAACAAGTATAAGCAATATTTGCAGGTTTAAGTGATGTTTTACTTGGGTTATGTTGAAATTGTTCTTCTAGATACTGGTTTCATTCAAGCTCAAAATCGTATTTTTCTTACAAAGCATTTAGAGTGCTCCATGCTTGTTATTATAAATTCTATAAAGACTGAATGAATTAGGAAGATCTTCTAGTCAAACTAATTTCATATAATGACCATCTTTCTACATGATGACATTCTGTGAATAAATGGTAAAGATTCATTAGTGTGGTTTTGGAGGCTCATTTATTTTACAGATAGAAAATTGTAGGCTTCAATTTGATTCTCATTTTGCATATGGTGATGTGTACATGTAAGAAAAAATAGAAAAAGAAGACAAGCGGAAGGTTTATTATTAAACATTTTTTTCCAGTATAAGAATTCTCAGTAAAGTTACCATATTTTCTCACATTCTCCCTATTAAGAATCCTTCTGTTTTTGCCATTTGGCTAGAATAGTCAAGTGGTATTAACCCAATAGTCTCACAATACACTCAATAATCAATGTTATTATTAAGACATTTAAACTATAAATACACAGACTCTCAAGGGCAGGCAATGTCTTATTTATCTTTTCATTCTCTAGTACTTATCCTTGTGCCTGACATGTTGAGAGTGCTCAGTACCTGCTTGTTGAATGAAGGAATGAATGAATTATATCACAAGTACTTTTCCAGGGGCATAACATGTATTATTTATTCTTGCTGAACTAAGTTACCTTATTTGTATCTTGGGACCCTGGATTAGATTGTCCCTAAGACCCTTTCTAGTGTCAGCATTTTGTATCTCTATAGTTCTTTCCTTCATCTGATTGTGGAAGATAACAGGGCTTTTCTTCTTTCTCCCTCAGTCTTTACCTCTGCCTTGATGGCAGAGAAGGTAGAGTCTCCTGGATAATAAAGTCTCTTCAACCTGGCAGGTTGCTTGCTGATCCTAATGGTTGATGACAGCAGTGGGAGGTGGATTTTGATGGATAGCAGAGACTTCTTGCAGCTTCCACTCTGCTAATTCCATGGTGACTGGGTTGTTCAACATACCTTTTTCAGCACTTTTTTCTTTTCCTGCTGAGCTTTCTAGAGCTGGTAGAATGCTGAACGGCTCTTTCAATAGTCTGCTTTGTCAGAGGATTTATTCTAAGCTAGCTAGATCTGCTTTAGACCTGCGATGGTCTCTCTCCTGCTGTGTGTGCCCTGAAGCTTCAGGTTCATGGACTTTTGGAAGGCTTGTCCTAGGTGCTGGTTTGCCTGATACAGTTCCAGTTAATACTTGCTGCCTGTTATCACGGTTAATGCTGCCTCTTTCACTTGCAGAACTGACCTGGTTTGGACAGTAAGTAGTCAGGTTACCTAAACTTGGCTCTATTACACTGGAAAGGTTTCTTCTCCTTGATTGAGGTGTACTCATTCCTGGCAGTGCTGTCTTGGGTTTTGGCAAATGTCCCACGCTCCTCCTCTTACACCTTTTGTGAGACCTCCAGCACAGAGGCAAACTGAGTTTACTCTCTTTACCAAGTTTTTTGGGGAAAAAAAAAAAAAAGAGACGGTTTAATGCATCTGGGTTAAAAATATGAGCTTTTTCTTCCAAGAGCTACTAGGATAGAGTGAAATAATAGCAAACAATCAGATAAATTTTAAAAACATATTTGAAAAAATCCACTAGGTTCTAATTATAGAAGTGTCCATGTGATATAAAAGAGGACATTATACTTCAGATCCTTATCTTCTTGGAACCATGTTTTTTCATGTATTTCCAAGTGTGCGTCCTGCATGGTTGTGGCCTCTACAGTCCTCCAGTTCAGCGCTCTTCTACTCCATGTGCTTTTGGAATGCAGAGAGATAAGGGAGAAGCTCAGGTCTGTTATGGAAAATTGTATCAAATGCCCATGTGCTGCATTGGAAAAGAAAAGAAGACAAGGGACATGTCAGAAGAAGGGAAAAAGTCAAATGCTGCAGTTTTCTGGAGGGGTTTGGAATTGAAGCTAGGCATTGAAGGACGGGATGGGTGGGATTTTTGCAGCTAGAGGTGGGGGCAAAATGGAGGGAGTGTATTGTCTTGTAGGAGGCCTATCCAATTTAAGTGAGAAGAGAGAAAAGTGAGAAATAAGATGCCAGTGCCAGAGAATTTGAGATTCTGAAGGTAAAGGAATTTGAATACTCAGGTAGTCAGCTTTCCATGACATGTACTTTTATTGGATTTCAAATATTATTTCAAAAGCTTTATTTCTGTAGAGGAGTTTTACCCTAAAGACAGATATAGATAGAGCTGACGAGTAAAAGGCAATTTAATGGTTCTCCAATTAGCTTTATTACTGTCTCTTCTCCTTTCACCCCTTTGGCACATAGAATATAAAGGGGAAAGGAGAGAGAGAAAGTAGAATATATGCTTGACTTGCTACTGGCTTGCTTATGCCAGCTGTGTATCCACAGGCAATCTGTGGATTTCATTTTGACAGGAGTGAGATGTTGGCTTTGGGTACACAGATCTGGGTTCTATTTAGAAGATGAGTATTCTGGGACAGTCCTTGTAGCCTTTGCTGGGAATTAGGGGTAGGTGTTGGGGAATGGAAGCTGTCCCTGACCTTGCTCATTTTTACAGAAGCTTGTTGGAAGGGTTTATGCATTCAATTGAGTGTGGTCTGAAGACATTAATTCCAGAAGCTTGGATCATTAATCCTAGCAGACCTGCCCTTCACCCAAGGTAGCAATCCTGTTGTCTGTTTTCCCTGTCTCTCCTCCTATCTCTGTTTTCTGGACTCTTGTACTATAACTTTTATAGATTATTTTCCTTTGCACACTCTGTCAGCATGTTTGGTTTTTGACTTTAGAGGATTTTTAGCTTATGTCCTCTCTGCCCATTGTAAGTGATTTTACAGATGTAAATCTCTATTCATATACATATTTGGACTAGTGAAAATTATCCATTTATTCATTTAGCAAATGTTTATGGGGCACCTACTTATTTGCTTTTCATTGTTCTAAGTGCTAGAATGCAACTGTGAGCAAAAAAGATAGTCCTCATGGAGCTTAGATTTGTGAGATGGAAGAAGTGGGGAATGAAGTAATGAGATAAACATAACAAATAAGGAAATTATATAATGTGTTAGAAGCAGATAAAAGCTGTAGTAAAAAAGCAAATACGACCAGGGCAAGGGGGCCTGGGAGAGCAGGGGAGAGCAGACAGTTGCAATAGTCATTAGAGTGATCAAGAGGGGACTCATTGATGAGATGAGATTTGAGCAAAGATTGAGACGAGGCAAGAAAATCAGCCAAGCAGTTGTCTTGCAGAGGAAAATTCAGCACAGGGAAAACAGGATCAAAGGCTGGAAGCAAGAGCAAGCCTGGTGTGTTCAAAGAGCAGCAAGGTGGCCAGCAAGTTGGGGTGAAGTAACTAATAGGGGGAATAAGAGTAGAAATCGGAGAGGTGACACAAGATTAGTTATTGAGAGTGTTGTTGGTCATTTGCAGGGAACTTGGCCATTATTCTGAGTGAAATGGTAGGCCATTTCAGAATTTGTGACACAAGAGTGTCATAATCTACACTATGCTTAAAAGGATAACTTTTGGTTTGTCTTGAAGCCAGACCATGGATGAGAGGTGGATGGGTAAAGATGAAAACAGGAAAACTTGTAAGGAGATTCTTGCAGTACTCCAGGTTAGACAGGACAGTGGATAGGATTAAAACAGTAGCAGAGTAGTTGATTCTTTAGGTATATTTTGAAGCTAAAGCTTTCTGAAGGATGTGAAGTGTGAGATGGAGAGGAGTCAAGAGTGACTCTAAGGTTTTTGGCTTAAGTATTTGGAATACTGGAGTTTTCAAGACAGTTACATAATTTATAATCATTTATTTATTTAAAATCTGCAAACATTTCCATAAATATTTTTCATATAATACTTTGGAAATGGAGACTGGGTCAGAATGCAAAACACATGTGATAGGTGAGGGAAAGTTTCTGACTCAGTGAAGGTTGTCTCGATAACGCCTTTCTACCACACATCACTAACAATGCACATCTCAAATGTAGGGACCATGAATTATTTCTCTTGCATTTTTAGTACCTTACCGCAGTGTCTGTCATATGCCTTATTTCATCAAATCCATTGCTACTGATTCTTAAGCTATAATATTATTTTATGTACTACCAACAAATGGTACCACTTCGTTAAGTGACATTATTTTTAAAATTCTAATAGTAAATTTAACTTAACTGAAATTTATTGAAAGAGTTATTTTGGACTATTTAGACATACATGTTTATCATTCAATGTTGCTGTTATTAACTACTAATATCTTTAGGGCCATTGGCATGTGAAAGGCAATGCTTTTCACATATATATCAGTATAAAAATGTAATACAGCTTCATCTATTTGTGGGTGTCATCCTTTCTTGGGTGTCAAAAAGCACTTGGTGTTACTTTGCGAAAAAATTTGGAATGGTGATCATTCTCACAACCATGAATATGTGCTTCATTAATATTAACTGAATGCCCTGTCGCACAGATTCCTTTTCTGCATATATAATGACATTTCATTTCAGTGCTGGATCATAGCTTAATCTTTCAGAAGATATTTTAAACAGCCATTGAACTCTACAAATATAGTATTAACAATGTACATAACTCATTTGAAGAGATGGAAATATGAAGAATTATGACCCAGTTCTGTGCAGACTTTGAAAACTGTAAGCTGCCCTCTGGCCAGCAGCCATTATGGGATGTCATTCATTGTAAGATTCTGATATCTAAGTTGTTAAAATGTGAAAAATGTGCATCTTACAATCAATGAAATATAATAATAAATATTCAACAAATGCTTGACTGCTTGAAGTATGACTCCCCACCCTGTGATGCTCCGTGTGCACACGGAGCATCTGGCTCCAGGCTGCTCTGTGTTCTAACCAGTACCTGTCCTCCAGATCCTGTTCAGAATTTGATACATTATTTCTATTTTCATTTATATTTTTCCTGCCTAGCATCCCTTCTTACAGGAAACTATCCCTCCCACCTATGCTCTGTCCCTGTGGTTGAGTGGGCTTGATTTCAATCCCTGCTCTCCCCAAAACAGGGCCAGGGAGGCCATGCAATGGCTCTTCAAGACCTGCGCCATCGGGCCACAGTGGCTGGCTTAGGGATGGTCACATGATCCAAGCCAACTCAGACCCCAGCTTTTGTCAGAGCTACCAAGAAACAGGCTTTCTTTTTGAGGGGGATGAAGATCTTTTAGGACCTTGTAGGCCTGCAGCTTGTGGTGGCCACCTTTTTATTACAGAAGTTGTCTATCTGAGGAGGAGGAAGCCTGTTGAGAGGAAAGCAGAATTGAATTATAAAGTTGTCTGGCAACCTCTGATCATCTTTGTGTGTGTGTGCGTGTGTGCATGAGTGCTCAGTTGTATCTGACTCTTTGCAACCCCATGGACTGTAGCCTGCCAGGCTCCTCTGTCTGTGGAATTTTCAGAATATTGGAGTAGGTTGCCATTTCCTTCTGCAGGGAAATCTTTCCAACCCAGGGATTGAACCTGCATCTCTTGCATCTCCTGCAATGGAGGAGGATGCTTTGCCAGCTGAGCCACCAGGGAAGCCCTTTTTCTGATTACCTTTATCTAGCCCTAATTGAAATATATTTAGAGTTTTCAGTTATATGTCCAATAGATATATTTTTTCCTAAGGTAAGGTGAATTCAGCTTCTTTGGATTAAAACTGAAATTGTCCTTACTAATACAGAAGTGTTTTCCTATCTGCTGCTCCCTACCCTCTTCTCAGTAAATATCCCCTATAGAGTGTGTGTTGACATTTAGTTACCATCTTTTCTCTGAGTGGCTCTAGGACTTGGAAGTCTTTTTCTTACTTGGGACCCATTTCTCTCTAAATTATTCCATTAATCTAAATTGATTTTGTAGTTAATTGTCAAAACCAAGTATAATTTGACTCTTCACTTCTTCTGGGCCAAGTTCTTAGCTCAGTCCTTTTAGTCATTGGTAGATCGCACCTTTCTGCTCTCACACACTTCTGATAGATGCAGACTCCTGTTTTTGACAGAAGCTGACTCCTACTCTCTTTTTCAAAGCCTAAATGTGTCTTTGTGCCTCCCACAAAGTTCTGGCCTCTTTTGGTGATGAATACCTCAAGCTCCCGGCTCACTTGCACAGCATAGAAGTTTTGGTGCCCTTAAACTTATTTGCAGGTTAAAACTTTTTCAGGTAAAGTTATCAACTCCAGCTTCTTTCCAAAATTTTCTGTGGTGGCTCAGATATTCCCAGTGCAGAGATTCATATCTTCCCAACATTTCCTAATTAAACTGCTGTACCATGTAAGGCAGTATTGTGTTATGTGGATAAGGGTGCTTTCTGGAGCCAGAAATGTGGATTAAAATCCTTGCTCTGGCATTTTTAATTCTACAGTCCTAGGTAAATTATTTTACCTCTCCAAGCCTTAAGTTGTAAAGTGGGGATGGAAAAATTGTTTCTAGTTCAAATAATTGTCATGGGATTTAAATATCTATCTGAATCTATCATATCTGGCACTTAGTAAGTTCTCATAAAAGGTAGTTTTCATTAAGTACATCGTAAAGCTGAATATCGTATTATTTCAGGGTAGTCTAATACCTGACTTGTGTTTTACATCGAATTTTATATCATATGTATTTAGTTGTTATTATTTTTCTCATTCTTTCATATAGGCACAGTACCAGAAGAATCATACTTAATCTAAGGCAGCAAAGTTTTGGATTCTTTTTTTTTTTTTTTGGATTCTTATAAAATAAAAATCTGTTTAATATTGCAGATAAATCCACATATCGTGCTCTAAAATCAATATAGAAAGGACTCTGAAAGCAGAGTCAGAATGGTAGTAGAATTTATTACCAAAAAGACAGAACTTGGCCAGGTTCTGCCATCTCTTATAGGTTCAGTATGTCTCTACAGAATTCTTAGGTGCAGATAAAGTAATCCTGTTTGATTTATATGGCCCCGGCTTAAGAAATCTACAGAAGGAAGGTCTATACCAATTCTTTATCTTAGGCACTTCGTTGGCAGTGGCTTTATGTTCAAAAAGATATGGGTTAGGAGGCTACAAAGGACTGTTCTCTCTATGCAGTTTTCATTTGCTCAGTTTCTTCTTTAATATGTAGTGATATTTACTGAGCAATATTAATTAGGGGTTTAAAAATTAGTTTTATTTGTACTTGAGGAAAGTGCCAGATTGATTGCCAGGAAGTTTGTGTCCTCTTACTGTATCATAATTAACTAAATTCAGTCTCTTCTTTGCCTGCCTCATATACCCATCAGAATTACACAGCCTTAGGAAAAACTGCTGTCAAACGTGAAAAGTCAATCCTTATATTTTTAATCTTAGGGAAGAGAAAAAAAGGTGATTAAAGATTTAGAACTATGGTAAAATTATTAAGAATTATTATCTAAACCTTGGCTTTTAACCTTTATGGGTTACAGACCCCTTAGAGAAATTTATGAGAGCTGTGGACACTCTCCACTAAAATGTAAAGGTTGACATAGGCAAAAAATTCTGCACTTAATTTCCAAGGCATTATGAATCCTCTGAAGTTCATCAGGTTAAGAATTTTAGTGTGGTTTCTTAAAATGGTAGAATCTTAGAATAGCACAGGGATGTTAGAGTCCATTTAAAATCAATCTCCAGCTTCACTGGAGGTTTTTCAAACTCAGCACTGTGGACATTTGGGCCTGATAATTCTTTGTCATGTGGGACTGTTCCACGAATTGTGGGATATTTAAGAGTACCACTTTGTTCTACTTACTAGGTGCCAGAGTGAGGGCAGAGGCAGTCATGACACTCAAAAATCGCCTCTAGGGGACGAAATCAGTTGAGAACCATTAGTCTAACTTAAAAATACTTTCCATTTTGATAACAAGTGATCATCTGGTCCCTAAGGGCATGTTCATTAACTCTAGCCTGACACGTCTATTTTAATTTGAGACTGCAGGAAGTCGAATCTGAGGTAAGTCCTTGAGGGCAGGTGGTTAATTTGGGAGGTGATTCTCAGAAGCGAAAGTGAGAGTGGGAAAAAATGAGACATTGTCAGGGGAAAGCTAGTGCAGTTTGCATTAATGAGGCAATGGGGGTTCAGTTATGATGGAGATTCTCTGATGGACAGTGAAGAACCCACCTTCGAACTGTTCCACGAGGGGGAGGACACTGAGGTATTGATTCTGTCTCCTCACCCTCACTGGTCAAGATTGCTCCTGGCTAAATTTAATTCTCAGCACTCCCAGGTTGCCCTGATGCTGAGAAAGATTGAAGGCAGGCGGAGAAGGGGTCAACAGAGGATGAGGTGTTGGATGGCATCACCGACTCAATGGATATGAGTTTGAGCAAGCTCTGGGAGGTGGTGAAGGACAGGGAAGCCTGGTGTGCAGCAGTCCATGGGGTTGCAAAGATCCCGACTGACTGAGCGACTGAACAACAACCTTAGTTTATGTATCATCTAGGACTATTTTCCTGTTACAGTGGTAAAGTCGAGTGGATGCTGCAGACTAGCAGGCCTAAAATATTTATACTGTAGCTGGTTTATTGCTCGAAATGTAGGCTCATCCTTGGCCCTACATATTGCCAACCTTTGATCTTTAGCAGCAGTGAATAAATCTATTTCCTCTTCCAAATGACAACCGTGAATGAAAACATTTCAACACATTTCTCATGTTTTTCTCCCTCTCTTGCTTTTTTGTTTTCCAAGATGAACTTTCAAAATTCCTTTCTATATTTATCATAGAGCATTATTCAAAGACTCTTCATTCTCTTGGTCACCTTCCTCTAGACCATTTCGTTTAATCAATGTTTCTCTTAAAATGGAACTTATTTTATAATATGTGATTTGAACAGTCAGAATAGTGACAGTAACCCCTGTGTTGGGTATCTATCTTCTAAATGCTGCTTGACTCCATTAGGTTTTTGGAAGACTCATTACAATGTCAGCTCATGATAAGCAGCAAATCAACTAAAATCCATTTTCACAGAATTTGGTGCATTATTTTTGACATTAACTACGCCTCCCTTTTTAAACTATTATTATTATTTTTTGAATAAAGTTTAACTCTTTACAGTCGATTTAAAGATGTTGTTTATTGAGTTTAAATATTTGTTACAATTTAATATTCATTGTTTCAAATGAAAATCTTGTGTTTAATGTTCGGGTGACCCTGATTTGGGATCTAATTTGCTTTTGGAAAACAATGTCAATATGGAATCAGCAGAGGTCAAACCTGAATTTCCAGGCCATTACATCATAAAGTGGGGTCTTTCAGGCAGATGAAGCAGTTGACTTTAATGCTTTAGTCTTTTTTAGCAGTGTTATGCAACCACAATCTTGTCATGTCCTCACAAGCGGGTGTATAGTAATGTACTTTTTTTTTACTTTTTGACTTTGAACTTAGTCATATGGCTTTATTTGACAAACGGGATAGTAGCAGACAAGAAAGGGGCTTGCATGGCTAGCTTTGCCTTCTGGAAAATTCTGATAACTACTATGATTAACCAACAAACAAATAGAAAATACAACCCTCTTCCAGGAAGGCATTTACCTATTTTTAAAACTAGAGTCTAATCAAGGAAAGTTGTTTTACTGTGATGGAGGGGGCAACATTTGCCTACTGTATTTCTGAATTTCTGGGGAGCAGTGATCCCTATGTGCCTGTCATTCTTCTTCTTTTTCTGAATGGAAATGTCTTATTCCAGTTATCCTGCCCACTGACCATTGAGGAACTTGTCTATTTACTTCCTAGATCTGTGGATCAAGAAGGGCCACATTTGAACCTAATGTATACCAGGACATTAGCTTGATGCTTTGTTTAGGTGGATTTGGTGGTATCTTGAGATAGGGGTGAATATGTTTTCCTCATGATAGGGATATGAATAGTCACAACCAAGAAGATGAATTGGGAAGACTAAATTATTTGCCCTGCTTTTAAAGAAAAACTTCCCTATGGTACTGTTGGGTCTCCCAGGTGGCACAAGTGGTAAAGAATCTACCTGCCAATGCAGGAGATGCAGGAGATTCGAGTTCAGTCTTTGGGTCAGGAAGATCCCCTAGAGAAGAAAATGGCAACCCACTCCGCTATTCTTTTCTGGAAAATTCCATGGACAGAGGAGCATGGCCCAATGTAATGGTGGGCAAAGTATGGCCTGAGGGCCAAATCCAGCTGTAGCTAGTTTTTGTAAGAGCCTCAGCTAATAATGGTCTCTATATATGTATGTATATATTGCAATTTTTGGAGAAGGCAATGGCACCCCACTCCAGTACCCTTGCCTGGAAAATCCCATGGACGGGGGAGCCTGGTAGGCTGCAGTCCATGGGGTCACGAAGAGTTCAGATACAACTGAGTGACTTCACTTTTACTTTTCACTTTCATGCATTGGAGAAGGAAATGGCAACCCACTCCAGTGTTCTTGCCTGGAGAATCCCAGGGAGATGGGAGCCTGGTGGGCTGCTGTCTATAGGGTCGCACAGAGTCGGACATGACTGAAGTGACTTAGCATTGCAATTTTATCTATTTTTGGCTGTAGTGGGTCTTCTCTAGTTGCTGCCAGTGGGAGCTACTCTTCATTGCGGTGCAGGAGGTTCTCATTGTGGTGGCTTTTCTTATGGCAGAGCCCGGGCTCAATAATTGTTGCACATGGGCTTAGCTGCTCCCTGGCATGCGAAATCTTCCCTGACCAGGAGACAAACCTGTGTTCCCTGCAATGCCAGGCAGATCCTTAACCACTGGACCACCAGGAAAGCCCTGGCCTTTATGTTTTTAGATTTTGAAAAAGAGAAAAATTTGCAAAAAGAGAGCTATTTGGCCCATAAAGCCTAAAATATTTCTATCTGGCATCTCACAGAAAAAGTTACTAATTCCCCAGTCTATTGGAAGATTAAGAGCTTCTCCCCATCCTGGACTTTGGGCTTTGCCTTGGCTTGTGGGATGTTAGCAGGTATGATGTGAGCAAAAGCTCAAAAAGTGTTTAGGAGTTTGAGCTTGACCCCGGGAGTCCTCCATGCCCCTCAGATTTTAAAAATTTTATATGTGAATTATAACACACAGGCAGAAAAATGCACAATACAGAAATGTACTAGCTCAATGATTAATTACAAAGAGATGGCCATGTAACTATCACCCAGGTCAAGAAGTGAATATTGCCACCACTTCAGAAGTCCATCATGCCTCCTCTCTGCCTGCAAAGCAGACCCTTTCCAATATGTATCCTTGATTTTCCAAACTGCAATATTAGCAATTTTCCCTTCTTTCTGGATGACAAAAGGACCTTAGAACTCTTTAATACATCATTTTTGTCTTTGTTCTCTCTCTCTCTCTCTCTCTATATATATATATAATTTAAACTTGAGACATTATTGTTTGCTTTACATTTAACATTCATTTGAATTTGCCTGCATATTAACATTTCTTTTTACTGATTTGCATTTCTTTATAGGTCTCCGAGTGTTTGGTTTTTGCTGCTGTTGTTATTGTTTAGAGTACCTGTTAGTGCAGTTCTGCTGGTAAGTTCTAGCCTTTGTCTGAAATATCTTTATTTCTCCTAAATTTCTGATGATAATTTTTCACTGAATATAGAGTCCTAGGTTAACAGTAATTTATTCAGTTTTTTGACTTCTTCTGTTCTATCAAGAGGTCAAGAGTGGATTTTTTTTTTTCAAACAAAATAGCTATATTGAGATAAAACTGACAATCAATAAAATGTACATTGTAGGATGTTTTCTTGAGTACTCATACAAATACTTAAGAAATCCAAGTAGATTTTGTATTTCATGCAATTATATGAGAGAGGGAATCAGACTAATTTATTCACTGAGGAAAGGTTTGGTATCTGATTTTTGGAGAATTTGATGATTTCCATGTCATGTTTTATGTGTCTGGTATTATACTGAGAGCTGGGTGTTCATTGTTGAGCAAGACAGACAATTTTTCTGTCCTCCTAGACTCACAAAGTAGTGGAAAAAAGAGTTTATTAACTAAGCATTTAGAATAGATCATATATGAATTTCCAGATACAAGACCCTTCCTAAAAGAATAGATACAATGCCTGATCCTTACAGAGGTACTAGAGATGGCCTCCAGCTGAGGATAGTGGGACTGTCTCCTTGACAGAAGAAATAACTTGGCCAAAAATAGAGAAGCAAGGAGCAGCATCGCTTTTGAGGAAGAGGAGGTGGTTCAAAGCTGTATGGTGGGAGTAGAGATCAAAGGGAGAATGGAGTGGCTAGAGGCTGGTGAAACAAGCTGGAATTAGATAATCAATATTGTGATAAACCTTATCAAAGGGTTTAACTTTTTACTGACAGCAAGGGAAGCCTCTAAAGAATTTTAAATGAAGATGGACATAAAACATCTTTGATTAAAAAAAATCATTTGGATTGTAATGCAGAGAAAGATTTGGAGCAGAGCATGGCTAGAGGTGAGAGGACTAAAAATGATGAGTTCTAAAGTCCTTTAAGGGCTTCCCACATGGCTCAGTGTTAAAGGATCTGCCTGCCAATGCTGGAAGATGCAGGAGATGTGGGTTTGACCCCTGGATTGGGAAGATCCCATGGAAGAGGAAATGGAAATCCACTCCAGTGTTCTTGCTGAGAAATGGACAGAAGAACCACAGGAGACTGGTGGGCTACAGTCCATAGGGTCCCAAAGTAGTGGAAAATGAGAAGAGGGCAGTAGAAGATGAGATGGTTAGATAGCATCAATGGACATGACTTTGAGCAAACTCCAGGAGATAGTGAAGGACATGGAAATCTGGTGTGCTGCAGTTGGATTGCAAAAAGTTGGACACGACTAAGCAGCAAAAACAAAAGTCATTTCAAAGTAAAGCTAAGATAAAACAAAATAGAGCATATTGTCCTGGCAGTGATTCAGTACTGGTTTTTATTTTAAGGTAACTTTTAGAGTAGACAGCTCTCTGTCTTAGTTGGTTCAAGTATTTTGGTATTGCCTCCCATCCAGGATCAAGTTGTGGCTGAAGCTCTCCCTAGAAGCTTTAAATCACATATTTTTTTCCTAGTACAATTAAACAGGTTCTTCAATGTATGTCAACAGATTGTGTATGACTTCTTCAGGAGTTTGATCCTGACTTGTCTTGTCTTGATATGGAGCCAGAATTCCAGTTGCAGTGTATTCTGAAATGCATTGCTGTATTTAGGACTAGCTCATTAGAAGAAGAGATAAGGGAGTGAAGGGCCACCCTGCTGTTACTTTGTGAGCAAAGAGCAGCATTCATCCTCTTTCTCACCAACAGACAGACGCTGGTATAGATTAATGCTTACTCTCAAACCTTTGGAACTCTTGAATCATTTTTATTCTTCAGAGTGTTCCAAATGAGAAGCAGACATTGTCCATGTCCCATCGATTGTAATATGAGTTTGTTAGGGAAAAACGCAGATGTAATTTTATTTTGAAAGTTACAATAACAAAAATTACATCAACGGATATATAATTCAACTTCAAGGCAGAAGGCTGGATTTGAACGGGCAGGCCAAAACATATCTGAATCGAAAAAAGTTTTGGCTTATTAAAAGTAATTGGTTGGGGTGATCCAGGAGAAAGATTTTGAAGCTGAGTTGACACTCCTTGGGAAAGAGGGTTGTGATCCATAGTGATATCTGCCTGGGCTAGATTCTTTTCTTTTTTAAGCAGCCTTCTAAATCTGAAATTTATGCTATCTGGGTAAAAACAGATCTGTGCAACTGAGACAAGGTTGAGGCTTGTATGATTTATATTATTCAAGACAAAAATTTCTTGGTTTCAATTTCATAGTATTTACACGTGTACAGTTGGAAAATATTTTCTTACTGGAGCAGGAAGGTCCTGGTCAGAAGAAATTTGCTGATGTCACTTACATAAAACGTTGATGAATTATAAGAGTCCAGTGTTGAGTACTTAGGACTTGCCTTATATACCCTGATTGTGTCATTGTGAGTCTAATCCTTATCATTTGACTTATCCATCCTCCTTCCTTTCCTTCTATCTTTCTGCTTATAGTTGTTCAAAAGTGATTTCCTCAGAGGGGCCTTCTCTTACCTCAAAGACTAGATCAGGTCTTCCTGCTCATGTTCTCATTGCTCTGTTTACTGTTCTTTCATTAACACTGTAGTTGCAATCATATTCCTCTGTGATTATTTGGTTAAGGTCTGTCTTCCCCACTGGGCTTTCCTGGTGGCTCAGTGGTAAAGAATCTGCCTGCCAATGCAGATGTGGGTTCAATCCCTGGAGAAAGAAATGGCAACATACTCCAGCATTCTTGCCTGGAAAATTCCATGGACAGAGGAGCCTGGTGGGCTACAGTCCATTGGGTTGCAGAGTCGGACATGACTGAGCAAGCACGCACGCCTCCCCACTAAACTGTAAGCATCATGAGGTTGAGTTTGTTTGTTTTGCTTACGCGTTATGCTCAGAGGGCAGACACATCTATATGGCTCGAACAGAGGAAGAACTCAAAAAACATAAATGATTTTAATATGGTGAAACACGAACAAATAAAGGTTGTACCAATGATAGAGAAGTCTTTAGTAGAGATTTAAAACTTGAGCTATCTTCAGAGATAGCTCTGTGGGAGAGGAAGGAGGGGCAGTCTGTGAAGCAAGACCTGTCCATTGGTAGAGATGAAATGCATAGCAGAAGAGGGGCAGAGGTGTGTGACTGATGTACTGAGGGTGTGGAGGAGCGAGGCTGGAAAGGCCTGCAGGTCAGTTATGAAGGCCTTGTGATTCCCTTGTTTCAGTATTATCTTCTAGCAGAGCCAGTATCATCACACTTTTGCTTCAGAAAATTAATAGATTTGAAGGAATGAGCCTGGCGTCTGGGACCTGTGAGAAAAATACTGCAGCCTTTCAGGCCAGAGATGAAACCAGCATTAACTAAAAACATGAAGTGGAACTAGAGACAAGGAGATAAAATTGAGAAATATTTCGCAGGCGTGATATACAGGATGTGGTGGTGGAAGGGATGGAAATGGGGAGCTGCGTGTGGATAGACACACACTATTACCGGGGCAGGCTGGCTTGGATTCAGCCCAAGGAGGGTGGTGGGTCGGTGTTAGGAAAAGCCAGGCAGAGAAGAGCTAGGGCACTGCATTGGTATGCTTTAACATTCTGTGTTTATCACCCCCTTTTCTTTATTTTATTGTGGCTTTAAGGCAGGAAAGAAAAGTCACAAAATTTAAGCAAGGAAGGTTTTTGATTGGGAGTAAGCAAAGCACTAAAAATAAATTTTATTTAGGTCTTTTAATTTTGACCAGGGCTTTTCTGTTGTCAGGGAAGAATATTTAATCAGAAATACAGCCAGTGTCTCTGGCTATGGTTTTCTCTGACTATAAATTCTCTGAGGAGAGTGAGTAAGTTATGGAAAATAATTGAGATGTGAGGTTACATGCTAAATTGCATAAAAGGCTGAGAGGCCATAGTAAGATGGATGGGGATGATGTGTTTTTGACTTTGGCACATGCTTTTTTATTAGAACAGCATGTTGTTCTAAGTACTGGAGACTAGGTGGATGATTTATTATATTTTAAATATCTTATGAGACATAAGATAAGTGCTAGGAGACCCTATAGATTGACTATTGTTATATCCCTGTCCATGGAAGACTTAAATGTCATGATTCCAATTTGAAATAAGAGGTACAACAAATTGACTAAATTTGTTGATTCCAAACTCTGCAGAGAGTCCTAGTCCTAGGAATGTAAAAGTTAAGCAAATTTTGGATCTGACAGGGTAACTGCCAACTTCTTTCCTTGTGTTACAGGCACAGCATATACCTTCTAATAGCCTTCCTTCGTTCTGATTCAAATCCTTAAAACTGATATAAAAGCATTTAATGGGCTTTTAGAGGAGTATCCCCCTTAAAACAAGCTATCTAATGAAAGCTAGCTTGCTATCTAAAAGGAAGCAGATTTTCCTGAAACTAAAAAGACCTGAATTATTTCCTCAGCTCTCCAGGGACAAGGAATCTAAAACCCTGGTCTCTCTTTCTGGGCTTTGTTTGTATTACTGGTGTACAAAATCTGGATAATCATCCCAGTGGCATCCCTTGTGGGAAGGTTGTGCAGACAGATGTTGTTATATCTGAAAAATGTTGTAAAAGAAAAATCTCTTTATGAATATAAAGGAGTAATGCTCCTGCTTCAGCCCTAAGTGCTCTAATTTCATACTATTGGATACTATATGATTTCAGAACCTTCTCCAATGCATGAAAACATCTTTCTCAAGATCTCAAGCAAGGGAGACTTGTTCCTGAGATGGTTTTATGAGTGTAGGTGTCATGGCAGCCTCTGCAAAGAGGTGAAGGCATGTGGATGTTAAAAGCAGCCACAGTGCTTTCTAGGGAGAAGGCTGTGTTGGTGCCTGCCCAAGTATCTGGCACAGAGAAGCCAGAGTTCTTGTCTACTACCTGAGCAGATTCTGAGTGACTGTCTGTAACAATACATTCATATAACAGCTGTGCTCAGCTTTGAGCTAAGCCATCTGACTGCTGTAAGAATCCCTGTCTTGAATTTATATCCAAGGAATATCAGATCTTTAGGACAATGACAAATTGAAGTGGCCCTTCTTAGGATTAACTGATGCTGGCTTGTCAGGCAGCTGTGAGCATTGTTGTAAAGGCTGGCAATAATCAGTCCTTCTAATGGTAAGTGAAAGCATTTAATTGGATACTGAGATGTGATTGGGACGAAATGTCAAGGGGAAAGTGAAAATTCCAAGGTTGTTGGTCTGCCCAATCTTATTTTAAAACAGACATATGTTGGAAGGCTCTGTGGTTTATCACTCTGAATTTGGCATTAAAGAGGAGTTTCAGGGCTTAATAGTTTTAGCCACGGTCCCAAAACTGTATCAAATCTAAGCACTTCCTTTTCTTGGCTGGATTAAGAGGGAAACTTTAACAAATAGAAACTTGCTTTGGGAAACATTAATATAATAGTTATTTAAGTGTATTGGAATATGAATCATTGAAGAAAATCGAGAAAGGAAAATTTTAGCATGGTATACATTATATTGTGGCTTCCCTAGTGGGTCAGATGGCAGAGAATCTGTCTGTAATGTGGGTGACCCAGGTTTGATTCCAGGGTTGGGCAGATCCCCTGAAAATTGAAACGGCTACCCACTCCAGTATTCTTGCCTGGAGAATTCCATGGACAGAGGAGCCTGGTGGGCTACAGTCCATGGGGTCATAAAGAGTCAGACATGACTTACCGACTAACACAGTAATAAGAGAAAAAGGAAAGAATACATTATTTTAAAAAGCAAATACAAGTAATTATTATTGTTATTACTATTATTTATATATTTAGCCTAATGTGTAAGAAATTTAAAATGGCACCTTTATCTTTAAAATCAGTGGATAAAGTATTCTGACAATTTTGATGGACTGTTTATTAAGTTGATATAGCTGGTTAGTCTCACAACATTCCAAGTATCATATGTGTCCATTAAGGTCATCTTCAAACTATTCCACTTATTTCTAACTAATGGCACATTCATAGACCTTTTATTATGGGGAAGCTGTGATAATATGAAAATAGAACTTTTTTCACTTCGAGGTGGCACTCTTTCGCCTATAGTCCTGCTTAAGTTGCTTGTGCTAAGGGAGGAGGCTTTTTCATTTACACTTGATTTTATAGCACCATAGTACTATGTGACATGTGGGGTCAGAGCAGTGATTCTTGGGTGCTGCAGGGAAAAAGTCTCTAACAGTGTTCAACAATGGTGTTGGAGTTTCCTTAGTAAATAAAAGCAAATTATTAATTTTTCTTTCTAGAAATTCAGGGCTCGGAAGGACACCAAAGAACTCATGGCAATCTTTGAGTGGGTGTTAGAATACAGACTGATGACACTAAGTCATATTCTCTTCCTGCACAGGGAAAATACCTCTCACATAGACTGGTGAAAAGATGAAGGCCTTTGGGATAACGGGAGCTGGATTTCTGCTTCAGCTCTACCTTTCATAGCTGGCCTCCGGGATAAGTGAGTTTGTTTTCTCATCTGAAAATAAGGCTAGTTTTACACTTCTCACAAGGTCATTGTAAATGCTGATTAAGGCAACTTTTTATGGGTTACTACAGTCTTAGGACAGACCTGACATAGTATTTGCTAAATACACGAGACTTCTCTTCTTCTTCATTTCTCTTTCCAGCTTTATTACTTGAGGCCCTTCCTCAATGCAAGTCCCTCCTCCTTTCTCTAAGTGTGGCCATCAGTTACTCAGTCATGAGCTCTCTTTGAGTCATTTTTGAGCCCAGGCTTAGTGACATTGAGCAGGATTCCAAGATTAGTTTAAAAAAAAATTTTTTTTTTTTAGTTTTTCTCTAACTTGTTCTATTATAGACCCCAAGTGTATTATTTATGTAATTATTACAGTGATTATAATAGCTGTTTCTTTCCCCCCGAATACCAGACCCAAAGTTACAGAGGACTTTGTTTTAGGTTTGACAGCCCTCCTATAACCAATAGCCAGCTAAATGGCAGGTGAACAACATGGAAACATGACATAGATCTTTCTCTAAACTAACTTCTTAAGATTAAATACTCATAATGGTTCATTCACATTGTGTTGAACCAGGCTGTGTTCCTTGGTCTAGAATGGTTCCAACCATAACATTAATAACAAAATCAGATAGAGTCCCATTGCTACAAAGGACCAGGGTTAGAGTGACATTTCTCTGTGAATTCTGATAGTTGCACTTTGCATAAGTTGATCTCAGTTCTTTGGTTGATTAACACTTATAGCAAAATTATTTCAGACTAATTTTTTTTCTGTGAATAATTCTAAGTGTGAGGTGGTATATAGTAGCATTTTAATGTAGTAGATATACAAAATAGTTGTAGATCAAAGCTAGTCTAAATAATATTGGAAATAATGTTTCTTATAAATATACTTGGATGCTAAATTCTGATATCATTTCTAATTGAATATTGTGGTTGCCTATAAGTTTGGAAAAGCTTCTGAAGAGTAAAAGTTACTTGAGAAATGAACTTTCAGAGGTCAGTATGAGATCAATATTCTGGAAGTTCCATAAAAAGAACTTTATATCAATAAATAATGTTTCAGTATTTTTACTTCAACATCTGCTACCTTTTACAGGCTGGAAGCTAGCAATTCTAAAATAGCACATTTTAGCATATACTAGCCATTATTATCTTTGCTTTGGCAATAAACACCTTCCTAAATGTCTGCATTTTATTTACTGAAAACTCCACAAATGGTATCCTGTCAGGGAGAATTTTCAGGATGCTATTGTGGGTCACAGCATGAGATTTTATACTATTTCACAGTACCCTGTAAAGACTTTCTCCTGTGAAGGAAGGAGCAATAATTACTTCATTAGTTACATAAGAGAGTCAGAGGTCTGAAGCATAAATTGATTCTGATTCATCAGGGATATTATTAAGCTGTCAAAATCTGTCAATATGGAGTGTGACAACAACATGTAAAATTCCATTAAAGGGTCATTAACAAGGTCTTTGAGCTCATGCTTAGCATTTTCTCTGAGTTCCTAATGGAACTTTTCTCAAAACAGGATTTAAGTCAGATGTCTCATAAACTTTAATGCTGTTAAAAGTTTTCATTGTAAAAAAGTATTAGTCTTTTTTGAGTTTTTTAGTTCCTGTGTCAGCCAAAATGAAACAGCAGTTAAGTATCAGCTATAGAAGTTTTTAAATCTCGAGATTCACATCCATTATTTTTAAAATCTAGTAAGCTCTGAAGATTGGCTGCAAATGACACATATTGGTTTGTATGTAAAGACTTACACATTTCTCTGCCAACCACAGCCATTGAATTTTTGCCATTATTTTGATAGATTTTTTTTTCCCCCTGTAGAGGAAAAGGAAGTACAATTTGTGATGAAAACTTACTTTTTTTCATTATGCTGTCAATTACTGAGATGGGTGGTATTTGCAAATGAGTGTCCAACAAGAAAGTTAGTGCAATATTTTTTTCCTTTCTATAGAAATATCTGACAACCACACACAAAAAGAAGTATTACCACTTTTCTTACTGCCGTAAATATGGCTCAAAATGCCAAAGTGATCGAGTCTCAGCATTGTAGGTGATGGCAGCTATGATGCAAATAGCTTAGTTATTCATTTAAATGGTAGACAGGTAGAGATTAGAGCTATTCTATCATTTTAATGAACACTAAGAAAAAGGTACCTGTGATGCATGAAATAATAAGTTGCATTCTTTGAACACAATATTGGAGCTGTAGAAAAACTTTATGAAACTTTGAATAACTAAACAAAATTTCATATACTTGTTCCTAGCATTTAAAAAAAGATATCTAAGATACTGTTGTGGTGGTGGTTCAGTTGCTAAGTTGTGTCCAGCTCTTTGAAAAGATCCCATGGATGGCAGCACGCTAGGCTCCTCTATCCCCCACTATCTCCTGGACTTTGCTCCAATTCACGTCCATTGAGTTGGTGACACTGTCTAACAATCTCATCCTCTGACTAAGATATAGATTGGAAAAAATAAACCTGATGAGAATACATTGACATGGGATGGTCCAGATGGACTAGGCCCAGATGTAATTTATTTGGTAAGATCCTGGGAGTTGAGACCATATTCACCTGATAGAAGTGTTAGGGGAGGCACACTGATTGGAACCGCCCACCCTGGCCAGGCACCATAGTAACCATTTGCATGAGTTGTTTTATGACAGAAGATCCTGATAAGGAATATGGAACTAATAAGCCACCACCAACCGGAAGAGTTCGGGAAAGGTCGAAAGGAGACACCGCGTGTCCGTCCACTTCCCAGAATCCCTCTCGCCAGCATCCATCTTGGCTGAGTGATGCGTGCACCACCAGGAAAGATCCTGAATTAGAATGATTGGCCAAAAATCACCCGGAAACTATAAATCCCATCACCATAAAACCCCGCAGAGCAGTTCTCCTGGGTTCCCTTACCCTACTGCTCTCCACCTGGGTGCCTTTTCCCAATCAAATCTCTTGCTTTGTCAGCAGATGTGTCTCCTCGGACAATTCACGTCTGAGTGTTAGACAAGAGCCCAGTTTCGGCCCTCGAAGGGATCCGCCTTCCTGCAACAGAGGAGAAATTGGGAGGATATATACAATTGTCAAGTAAGGATTAATTGTGACTGCTGAGCCAATAAAAGGGTGGAAATTGCAAGATAACCTTGAGAATCAGAGTGAGCTGAGCTGGAAAGGTGAGAGAACTGTGTACAATAGAAAGAGATTTAAGGCAATGAATAAGGTATTAGATAATGGCATAAGGAATTTAGATGTTATTTAATATTTGATTCAAAGATTTTTTTGAATGTAAAAACAGAGCATGATCCCTATCCTGAATGGTATCTAATAAGAAATTAATTAATTGATTTAACAAAACTGTACTGGTGTCATGACCACTGATGTTAATTAGAAGCCAATTGGCTGATTATGCCAATTACATACCATGGAAGTTTCCAAGGGGATGTTCATACTGTCTGAAACTTGTTTTCACTTTGAGAGAGATACTAATTATTTTCTGGCAGACTAAAATGAAACTGGAGTAATGAAATAAAAATCTCTGTTCTGAGGAGAAATAAGATATATTTAGTACTGAACGTTTATCATTAGGGGCTAAGGAATCCCATGTAAAATTTTAGAGGAAGAGTTATCAAAACTTTTTCCTGTGCTGTTGACTATTAAGAAAAGGGCTTGTTCTCTTTCTTGTTGGACCCTCATTTGCAAATACCACCCATCTTGGTAATTGACAGCATAATGCAAAAAGTAAGTTTTCATCACAAATTGTACTTCCTTTTCCTCTACAGAAAAGAAATCTATCAAAGTAATGGCAAACATTCAATGGTTATGGTTGGCAAAGGAATGTTTAAGTTTTTGCATACAAACCAATATGTATCACATGACTGTAGGGATGATATAACCATTCAACAACTTGTGCAATATGCTTATTTACCAACAGCCAGAGTAATGCCCACAGTAAACAACCACTTTGGCCCACTGATATTTCCAGCCTGAAAATTGGCTTCTTATGGCTAGCCTGGTATGTTTTAGGATGTGGTCTGGGCCAAACACAAGCTCCATTCTAGGTGAGTGAGTATAAATTAAACATTGGTTTCTTATCACTTAAACGGTGAACATCACTGAACAGCCTACCTATATTAAGCCAACACTATGTCTACCTGCTTACCAGTGTCTGAAAAGGGCTTGATAGGTGGTAATTTCTGAGATGATTCTTATGAGGAAACATAAAAGACAGTGGCTAGCACAGAAGCTGCTTAGTATCACTTTTAAAATGTAATAAACAGGAACGTAGGCAATATGAATGCTCCATTTTGTCAATTAAGTTATTTTGTTAATTGGATTATTTTTGCCAAGATTTTAAACATGTAATGAGTCAAATAAAATAAAAATAAAAATCAATGATGAATTTGTACCTTCCTATTCCAAATAAGTAAACTTGAAAGGATGTCACTCTTATTTTGTATCAGTAAAGGAAGGGATATTTGTAAATTTAATTGATTTGGGTTAATAATATTTCAAAAATAAAACTTAAAAATAATATTTTAAGAATATTTTGAGAATTGTGGGAATAGGAAGCAGTTCCTCATGGAGTGGAAGAGGGAAAGATGAAAATAATAAGACTGTCAGGGAATGTTTAACAGTAGGATTCCTGTGTGCTGTTTCCTATCTCTCTTGAGCCCTCTGTTTCTTACTAGTTCCTGTCAGGAGAGAGAGGAGTGGCAAGTCACTCCCAGGACTGAGATCATAGAGATGGGATGCTTGCATAGGATTTCCTTCATTAGCCTTTCCATATGGTGAAAGGGATTATCTACGATCCTCTTTTGATACGGATTGCATTTTGGCCTTATGGCCTCTATTGCTCCTTGTTTCCTTGGTAACTTGTAAAGTCTGGTCTTTTGATCTTTATCTGAAGAAGCTACCTTGTAATACGGTATATATACTCACACAGAATTCAATAAACACCCTTGTTCCACCAGAGACTTGGGTCCCCATGTCCTTCCTTCTTTCTCTCTCTCTCTCTATATTTCTGGCTGATTCCCTGGAGCGCGAAGGCTGGCTGCGTAACCCAGGGAATATTAGCCTTTTTCCTTCTTTCACTTTCTTATTGATGACTTCGGAACGGAACCACTAGGTTCCTGTCCATTAAAGAACTGCAACAATAGACAACATCCATGAAACCGATGGACTTGAAAGATAGAAATTATTATGGAGAAAAAGTTTGAGTTTCAAAAGTCAGAGTTTTGGAAAGTGATAACTACCAAAGCCCTTGGGATTTATTCCTTTGAACCAATGATTCCATTTGTCTAATTCTCTACTTTGAAGTCCATTAAGGCCTCTCAGAAATGTTCTTATAGGCTATTGCATACTGGTTCAGAGATCTTCTCTCCTTTAATTTCTTTCTCTTGACTTTCAAAATATTCAGCACTTTTTAAACTCAATATATACTGTGGTCACTGACCTAGTGCCCAGGCATGGATTGCTTTGGCTGCAACAGACACTTTCATTCTGGGGACCTTGAAGGATCAAGAGGTATGACAGAGGCCCACAGAGCTCAACATGGTGGGGTCAGTTCAGGGAGCAAGTGTGGTTTTCATCATCTGGTGAAGCATGAACGTTTCTTGTTATAAACAGAAAGATGAGACATTTCATTTGTGTTGTAAATCATAGTTTCAAATGAGCTAGTTCAGATGTCAGCTTTGTGAAGGCTTTATTTTTTCCTTTTTTAGGTTACTCCAATAATTTACATATACCATTTTAATGGTATTTCCCCCCATTTTGCTATAAGTATCCTGTCCTCCAATGGGCTGTTGTAAAAGGGCACAGGACATTTTTTTGTTCATTTTTGTATCTCCATGTCTAGTTTGGTACTTGGTACAGTGGTACCTTATAACTTTTTTTGTTTGTTGTTTCATTTGTGTGTTTTGAATAATGAACATCAGTTTTGCAATAGATAGAGCTGTTTCTCATAGGGTCTCTTGCCCACTTAAACACTGATGAAACTTCACATTGCTAAGTTATGATTGTTAGTTGGGTAATCAAAATATAAGCATGTAATGTTCTAAGGTCAGTTCTTTCTATTTTTAATTATATGTTTTCCTTAATTTGTGCTCAGTTCTAAGATTTTGAACTGTGTTTTTATGTTTATTCTTTTAAAATTTTCATTGTGTGTTCTTTTTATTAAGAATATGTGGCAGATTCATGTTGATGTATGGCAAAACCAATACAATGTTGTAAAGTAATCAACCTCCAATTAAAATAAATAAATTTATATTAAAAAAATAAAATAAAAATACAAAACCAGAAAAAAAAAGAATATAACCCCATTAATTCTTGTTTACTCCCCCCAAACAGAAATATATAATAGTTATGTTCTAGATTATTAAAATTTTTTAATTAGTTAAAATTAGATTTATATGTAAAATACATAAAAAAGAAAAGAAATACTGCAGGTAGCAGGAAAATAGCCTCACATTGAGTTACTGAGAAAGATGATATATTTTTATCTTTTAAGATTCTCGTTGTATTGTATCAGCTGTATTTAGCATTGTCAGTAAGGGACTGATAATTGGTGAAAGGTCAGAGAAAAAGTTTTGACGTGTTTAAGTTCAAAGTGTTGTCAAAAAATTGAATAAATTTATAATAACACTAAGAACTGCCACTGGCTATCCAGTTAAATGCATATCGAAAAATCAGTTTTAGGACAAATTAGATCTATGTCTTGCACTAAACAGGGAAATGAACTGAAGCTATTCATTGACATGGGGTGGAACTAGCATGTTGAAAATTGGGGCATCTAATGCCTGAGTTGAGGACAAACCTTGATTTTTTAAGCACAGAAGCAGCAAAGGGATGTGCCTCAGACACAGGAAGACTTTGGGCTTTATCACCTGCCTGGACTCACAATAGGGAGGGTGTTGGTGCCACAGTGTGAGTTCTGAGTCAGTCTAACGGCTACACCCCTAGCTACTGATGTATAGGTGGCAGATGACAAAAGCTGGGAGCTATAAATGCAGAGTGCCCTCTTTTCCTCATCTTTTATGGAAACTCATCCAGACAGGTATGGTGCTTGTTCTTTGCAGAGAGATATGCCCCCATTGGCTGTTGGCATGTGTTGTGAGCTAATTTAGGTTCACTGAACGTACCTGGAAATCTCTATAGCTGAGCCCCTCATTTCTATGTCTGAGACTTTTTATTTTGTGAGGTGGATACAGTAAGCAGGAAGAATAAAATACTGCTCAGGTAAGATTTCTACTCAGAAGTTTTTTCAAAGGAGGCTATGAATTATAATGCAGAAGGATGTTGCACTCACTGCCTGGTGATCTGGTTCTGAAAGCAAAGCCTGTCTTTGATAGCTGGAGAACAAGTAATTCTAAAGATCAAAATACTTGTTATCATAATAAGAAACCTAAATCTGTGCCTGGGCATGTATTATTTTCCAAAATGTTCAGGTATGTGTTATTCTCTGTCACCTCAGTGTTCAAAAGCTAAAAGGAACTGTGTGATGGGGGGAATAGTGAAATCATTACGGCCCATCTTGGCCAGCCAGGTGGATTGTTTTCAGGCCTCCTCAACTTATCCTGTTAGCTCCTTTGAGGTCACTCTTCAGGTTTCCCCTTGCTTCTCCAGTACCTGGAGAATCTGGCAATATGACAGGGTCAACAGTTGACCACAGCAGAGGTAGGCAAACTGAGGCCTGTGGGCCCCGTCTAGCCCTGGTCTGCATGGTGAGTGTGGTTTCCACACTTTGAAAAACAAAAAACCAAATAAGAATCTGTGACAGAGACCATAAACAGCCTGAACCTGTGTCTAAAATACGCAGTCTGGCCTTTTACAGTAATGTTTGTCAACCACTGCCAGTCATTTGAATTTTATTCTGCAGTGAATTTTGTTCTTTTCATCCTTGCTTTTTTTCACAGACTCTTCTGACCTCCTCTTAGTACTTCCCATGCACATCTTGACCTTCAGAGCAGCATCAAATATCTTTCAGTTTCTACAAGGCTGCACACTCCCTCTCCCACATGTCTCTGTGTCCTTGCACGTGTTCTTCCTGCTTTCTGGGATGTTCTCCACTTTATCCTGCATCTTTTGTGACCTGTACCTGTTGTACAGTTCATCTACTCTATCTTCACTTCTCTGAATAAGGCAATATACACAATGCTGATAACTAATGAATATTATCGAATAATTAAATCTTACCAAATAAATGAATTTGAGCAAACTCTGGGAGATAGTGGAGGACAGAGGAGCCTGGCATGCTGCTGTCCATGAGATTGCAGAGTTGGGCACAACTTAGTGACTGAACAACAACAACAATCAAATACAGAATATCTAGCCAGAGAGAGAATTATAGACACTGTAGAGAAAGCCAGTAACAAATTTGTTGTTCCTGTTATCATTGATTATGTTGCTGTTGATGAGAGCTCTCACCCTGCCTTGGTTATTTACTATCAGCATAAATAATGCAGTGCTTATTTTTTCATCTTTCTTTCTTTATCTTTTTTACCAGAAAAAAGGTAAAGTTCAGGATCTTGAAAATTAGTGTCCTAGTGAACTAAGCAATGGTGGGGAAGGAAGATGATATTTCAGGAGAAAAAAAGCAATGGTAACAGCAAGTGATTTTGCAAGGAGGTATAGGTATCAGATAGTGTGTTTGTTATAGAAAAGAATTAAGATCAGTAGCCACAGTTGGCCATTTTAAAGCCCTGAGTGTTGCCATGGCTACACTGAGGCAACTGTTATGGTCACCCTTAGAGTACACACAAGGATAAAGGGAATTTAGTGCATTTAGATACAAATATGAATAACAAAAATTTGTTTTCAAATAAAAAGGAGAAAGTGAAAATGGATTTGTTTGTCTATACCAGCTATGGGAATTAAGAGTTTGGAAAAACTAAGATAATTGGCATATGTGCTAGGTTACAAAAAAGATGTGATAATTTAGAACTAATCCTGAAAAAACAATATTCTAATTTGAAATCTGAAGAGGGCAAAAGGTCCCTCTTAGGGAATAAACAGAACCTAGTACCATAGGTAAACAATACCCATATTCTTAAATGATGCTTTAGAAACAGTAAAATACAAAAGTGAGTAGCCTATTTAGTCCAAGCTTGCATCTTATACTTTTAAGTTGCTCAAAAGCAGTTCTTGTTCATTGCCTGTTTTCCCCCGACCTTGAAGAAATCTGTGATTAAACTCCACCTCCATATATTCTCATTTTAGAGCTATCCAGCAGAGCTGTGCTTTAGTCAATATATGCCTTCATCTCTTATTCTGACTTGAATTTCTTTTGTGATTTTTTTTCTCCTGGAAAAACCTAATTCAACCTTCAGTATCAAACTCACTCCTTCTGTGGGCAAGTGAAACAGTGGGCAAATGAAACAGTAGCCAAGTGTCAGATTGCATTCAACTTAATCTCCTTGAAACTCCAACTATCTCATTTACCTGTTTATCTCTTCAAAGTGAGAAATAACTGGTATAATCATTTTTACTATTGAGTCACTTTTTATTATCATTTAAAAAACATCTAAAAGGATATATCACTTACTGTCCTTTTGATATGTGAGGTCAATAAGTTATTATGTAGCAGGGAGGAAGATAACACTGTACATTTTATTTATTTTATTTTCCTGACTTGGGAAACTTTTGATTTCATCTAGAGAATATGAAAAGACCTTAACAATACTGTGTTAAGCTCATTTTACTCAATATTTTGGTTTATATATCTACCAAATTGATATTGTCTAAATCAAAATGAAAACATGTCCAGTTCTTCCAGTTTGCCAAATTGATATTGTCTAATTCAAAAGGAAAACATTTCCAGTTTTAAATCCAGTGGACTTTTGTTGTTATTGTTTTTGTTCAGTAGCTAAGTCATGTCTGACTCTTTGCTACCCCATGGACTGTAACATACCAGGCTTCCCTGTCATTCACTACCTCCCAGAGTTTGCTCAGACTCATGTCCATTGAGTCAGTGATGCCATCGAACCATCTCATCCTCTGTTGCCCCCTTCTCCTCCTGCTCTCAGTCTTGCCCAGCATCAGGGTCTTTTCCAGTGAGTTGACTCTTGGCATTAGATGACCAAAGTATTGGAGCTTCAGCTTCAGCATCAATCCTTCCAATGAATATTCAGGGCTGATTTCCTTTAGGATTGACTGGTTTGATCTCCCTACTGTCCAAGGGACTCTCAAGAGTCTTCTCCAGCACCCCAGTTCGAAAGCATCAATTCTTTGGTGCTCAGCCTTCTTTATGATCCAACTCTCACATCTGTACATGACTACTGGAAAAACTATAGCTTTGACTGTATGGACCTTTGTTGGCAAAGTGATGTCTCTGCTTTTTTATCTGCTGTCTATGTTTGTCATAGCTTTCCTCACAAGAAGAAAATGCTTTTTAATTCTGTGGCTGTAATCACTGTCCACAGTGATTTTGGATCCCCAGAAAGTAAAATCTGCCTCTGTTTCTATTTTTCCCCCATCTATTTGCCATGAAGTGATGGTACCGGATGCCATGATATTAGCTTTTCAAATGTTGAGTTTTAAGCTTTTAATCTTATTTTTGCTGTATGTAATGTTATGTGCTCTGAAACTTTGAACTTAGCTTTTAAATGTGATCCCAAAATTCCTGGTGGAATTTAGAGAAGAAAGTTCCAAACATTATTAATCACAGCTCTCTATATTCCTTTTGACAACTTCTACTGTTCACAATATCACTTAGGCTTAGTGAGCCAGGAAATACTGCTCTTTTCTTTTACACTTAGCCTTTCAGGGGTGTGTAGATAAGGCCATCGGCGAGCTTGCCAGCACGCAGACTCATAACCATGCTCTGGTGCAGACCACTGATTCTTCCCTCCTTAGTCGTTCTTGTCACTCTCTTTCAATCAGTTGGCCAAGAGTGGTCACCTTGACCTAAGGTCAGCTAGTCTGGGTAATAACCTTTGCATGCAACTGTCAGGAAGAGATGAGTTTGGAATATCACATTTACTCACAGTAATTTTCATTAGAAACATGTGTGATCTTTGCAATTAAATGTGGAGCACATGTACACACTGTTATATTTAAAATGGATAACCAAAGAGGGGGAGGCCCAATACCCCTCGCCACCCCAGTTCAGCAGGAAGTAGCCAGAAAGACCTCGACGCCCCTATTCCCAAAGAATTGGGCCTCCCATCTCTTGAGGGGGGAATGTTAGGTAGGTAGAATAGGGAAAAGGAGTCCAAAATGGTGGTGGCTAAAAGACAAGGTCCGAGGACCAGAGTGAAGACTTCAGGCAGAACAAACAGAACAAACAGCACTCCTGGCTAAGCCCAATTTGCATAGGGCAGGCCTAGGTGGAGGAAAAAACATATAAAAGGAGGAGCCAAAGCGCTTTCTCTCGGACTCTATCTCCCGCGTGCTCACTCTCTCTCTATTTCTCTCTCTCTCTCTCTCTCCCTCCCCCTCCCTCCCTCCCTCCCTCCCTCCCCACACACTCCTTCACTCTCTTCTCTTCGAGTCTTGGATTCTCCTACTATCTTCTAAATAAAATGGAGCTGTAACACTGAAAAAAATAAAATAAAATGGATAACCAAGAAGGACCTATTGTATAGCACATGGAACTCTAAGTTATGTGGCAGCCTGGATGGGAGGGGACTTTTGGGGAGAATGAATACGTATATATGTATGGCTGAATCCCTTCGCTGTTCACCTGAAACGATCACAATGTTGTTATTAGGCTATACCCCAATGCAAAATAAAAAAAAAAATTTAAAAAGGAGGATGAGATGAAAAGGATGCAAACATGTGAACTACATGGCAGGGTTAGGGCTATGAGGCTTTACGAAAAAGTAAAATTATAATCTAGCACGTTTTCCCGAGAGGGAATGAGAGACCATGTACCTCTGGGTGTGACTGAAAGGTCATCCCCCCTGAACCGCCTCCATGTTTGAGGCAATAGTTTTACAGTTCTCTCTTCCCACCCATCCCCCACCCCCCCCCCACCACAGTTTAACTTGAGCTCCTTACAGGCTAAAGAACTGAGCAGAAACAAATGAGATTCTTGTCATTTAAGCCATCCTCCCTGAGCAGGATATCAATGTGCCCCATCCTCTGCCACTGCTCCTGCTCTGTGCAGTCAGCCTGCACCACAAACAAGGATCTGACAGGCGGCCATTATCCCTTCAGGGAATGTCATGAGCTTGCTGCTTTTCCTTGGACAGCCAGTCCCCAAAGAATTGTAGCACTGTCAAAATTTAAACGTGGCTCAGCTTTCCTTAAATGTGCTTCTCTGAGAAACATGCAGTCTCTTTGTCCTTAATAGGCAATTGAACTATTTCTGGAATTGAATTGAATTACATGTGTATTCAAACCAGTCAATCCTAAAGGAAGTCAACTCTAAATATTCATTGGAAGGACTGATGCTGAAGCTGAAGCTCCAATACTTTGGCCACCTGATGAGAAGAGCTGACTCACTGGAAAAGACTCTGATGCTAGGAAAAATTGAAGGCAAAAGGAGAAGGAGGTGGCAGAGGATGAGATGGTTAGATAGTGTCACTGACTCAATGAATCCGAGCAAACTCCGGGAGATAGAGGAGGACAGAGGAGCCTGGTGTGCTGCAGTCCATGGGGTCACAAAGAGTTGGATATGACTGAACGACAATAGCCAACAACGTGTGTATTCAGTGCTTGGTTTCTCCAGGAAAGGAAAAGACCACCAGCTGAGTTTGTTTTCAGGGTAGTTGAGGGGCAAAGGCCCTACTCTCTTCCCATGCTGATCTCTAACCTCCATGCTTGTACTTTGCCTCCTTGTACACAAGTTCATATTGCTTAAGATACTTAATTGTTTAGGGGAAGATGACATCTTCTGACTCACTACCCTCAGGACATGGGCTGGCTGGCTTTTCTTTCCTGTCTCCTGACATTCCTGGGCCTTTCTTTAGGTTCAGTGTGATATTATGATATAATAAAAAAATATTATATATGGTCTTTGTTCCTGGTTGTGGGCATAGATCTCCTAAAACTTTTGTTATATCCTAAATGACATGTGTGTTTTTTGTATTCTAGTGAAATAATTGATGGCTGGCAGGCTCTAGGTGACTTTAGGATGAGGCCTTTTCACCTAAGTGATCAAGGCGTGTTTAGAGGGTTGGAAGTTTCAGTCCCATTTCTTGACTTCTGAGAAGGGGAGAGAACTTGGAGATGAGTTAATCAACAGTGGTCAATGATTTAACCCATCATGCCAACCTAATGGAGCCTACATAAAAACCGCAGGGTTTGGAGAGCTTCTGAGTTAGTGAACACATCCACATGCTTGGAGGGCGAAAACTGTTAGTCATTCAGTCATGTCCGACTCTTTGTGACCCCACTGACTGTAGCCCACCAGCTTTTCTATCCATGGGATTCTTCAGGCAAGAATATTGGAGTGGGCTGCCATTCCCTTCTCCAAGGGATCTTCCCAACCCAGGGATCAAAGCCAGGTCTCTTGCATTGCAGGCAGATTCTTTATCAACTGAGCCACCAGGGAAGTTGGGAGGGTGATGCACCCCTAATCCAAGGGGGCAGAAATTCCTGTGCTTTGGATCCTTTTGTACTTCACACTCTATACTTCATCTGGTTGTTCATCTGCATCCTTTATAGTATTCTTCACAATAAATAGGTGAATGTAAGTAAACGTTCCCTTGAGTTTTGTGAGCCATTCTAACCTGGGGGTAGGTTTGCAGTCTCTCCTGTGTTTGCAGCCAATTTGGACAGACTTATTACTTGTGACTGGCATCTGAAGTGAGGGCTTTTAGACTGAACTCTAACCTGTGGAGCTGGACACTAACTCCTGGCATTGAATTAAGCTATAGGACACCTAGTTAGTATTCAGAGAGCTGGAAAGTGGATTGATATGGGGAAAACCCCACACATTTGACTTTAGAATTATTGTGGGTAGAGGAATAAGTTTCCTTTAACAACTAATATTTATGATATACCAATGGTTCCAGGTGCATGGCAGATAGTACTGAACATGAAGAGAAAATTATACAATAAGCATTTTTATTGAATTTAGAAGTTGCATTCATCCTGTAAGCTAGGAGAATTTTTTTTTTAGGAGAATTTCATGTTCTAGGTGCATTTATTTCATGGAGAGAGGTACTTAGTAAATATAGGGATATAAATCACACCCTTAAGCAGACATAGTAATTGTTTAATTCTAATAAGAATACTGCTGTTGCTGCTGCTGCTAAGTCGCTTCAGTCGTGTCCAACTCTGTGGGACCCCATAGACGACAGCCCACCAGGCTCCCCCGTCCCTGGGATTCTCCAGGCAAGAACACTGGAGTGGGTTGCCACTTCCTTCTCCAATGCACGAAAGTGAAAAGTGAAAGTGAAGTCACTCAGTCAGTATCTGACTCTTCTCGACCCCGTGGACTGCAGCCCACCAGGCCCCTCCGTCCATAGGATTTTCCAGGCAAGAGTACTGGAGTGGGGTGCCATTGCCTTCTCCAAATAGGAATACTACTGGGTAGGTATTCTTACCTGTAATTTCTGATGAAGAAATGGAGGTTTAGAGACATTGATGGATACTGTTCAAGGTCTGCTAAGAGGCACTTTTTTTTTTTTAAAAGACCCACTACCGTCCCCACTGGGAGCCTCCCTGCCACACACTGGGGTCCCCTAACCCCACACAGGCAATTGGCCCAACTCATCTGTCACTTGCCTGCCACCCGCCTTCATAGGTGATTCAAAGACGTGATAATCTCTGTCCTGCCTCAGGACCTGTTGCAGTAAGTGGCAGATATGAACCCACATCTGAGCTTATTCCAAAGCTTGTACTCTTTCCAGTTACCGTAAAGATACGGGAATACATAAAGCATTAGTTTGTAGTGACTTTAAAACTTCCATTTAGTTTCTTTCTCCTTTTTTGTAAAGTGAATAAAAAACTTAAGACTCGTCTTTACCAACAGGACTTCATTTCTTAAAAAACCTGCACCGGAGGCACTGATGATGAGTAGCAGTGGGCTTCTGAGGGAAGAACTCATTGTTCCTAATCAGGTGGTAGGAAGGATTTTTTTCTGTGGCCTTGGCTCAAAGTAATTGCATATTTATCTGAATAATTAATCAGAGGCCCAAGTACTCAAAGCAGCAGCTGGAATTCCCACGATGGACTTCCACGTTACATTCACTAATTCTCAGCACTTCAAATGGTTTCTTACCCATGCAGTGTAAAACCACATGAATCATACAGCCAAGTACTAGCCATACTGGGGACAATTTCCCCATCTTGGGGAATGCATTTGAGATGACTTCACAGGAAATATAAAGGAAAATGATTACAGTAAAGAAATTTTTAAACGGAAAAGCTTTCAACAGTTTGTATTTCTACAATCACTTTCCCAGGCCTTAACATTTACAGGCTAAGAACATTTTATAGAACCAGTAGGTGTAATGTTCTATTAATTTAACAAGAAAGAAAGCTTCTGTAAAAGCATCTTTGTTAAGCTTCTGTTAAAGCATCTTTGTATAAAAATGTGTGTTTTAAATGCAGAATCATTTAAACTCAGAATCAACATAATGGTCATTTTCCTTATCTGTCAGTGGATGGGTAGGAAACAATGACAGACTCACGGTGTCTACTAACCTAGATTCAAAAAACAGAATTGCCTTTGATCAAAGTGTTGGATGGCAGGTTGAATAGAAAATTGTTTTTGAAGACTCATATTTTTATCAATAATTAAAAATTCAATTATTGAATAACCTAAATTATCCATGAGGATCAAATTTACTGAGATTCAAGGAACTTGAATTTTGGAAGCTGTGAGCAAGAGCTTGCCTTGCAGCCTCTCATAGGTATATTGTATTAGGCCTGCCTGCATGATGTTTTATAAATAAAAAGTCAATGGAAGGATTTCACATAAAAATCAGGAGTTTTGGCTTCTCTTAAAAAAAAAATCAAAGCGATGTGCCAGCACAAGGCCTATTATTGTCCCTTTCGGCTGAGGTGTATGTTTTTCATTTCTTACTCTCTTGCACATAACATGTATGCAAATTTTCTACTCTAGGTGACAACTCATTTTAGGTTACCTGACTAACAGTGTAGGCACTTGAGTTTCAGCCTATATTCTAAGGTCTGCATGCTGTTAGTTCCCAAACCACAGGACTATTACCTGTTGAGATCCTCTCTCAGTACTCAGGAGATGATGATGATGGTGGTGATGAAGACTGCTTTTGAAATTTGGTTCTATTATTCAGATCTCAGAGACTTTTTGAAATCATACAAACCTTAAAAGAAACATTGACTTAAATAGAATAGAAAATAGTGATTTTAAAATTGTAAAGTTTGGTAACATTATTTGCTGTGAGAGATTTATATGTTAAGAAAGGTTTGGAATATATGAGGAAGATCCCAAGCAATCTCAGTTATATAAAGAAATTAGCCTTTAAGGTTGGGAATATAACTGGAAAGTCTATGCTGTAGTTTTGCCTTCCTCAGCCCTTCCATAGTTTACCTCCTCCCCTAGCCCCAACATGATTAAGTCCAAACAATAGTAATGGATACTGAAGGAAAAGTTCATCTTCCTGTATTTACCATGTAAGAACTGGATTATAATAGGGTAGAGGGGTAAGATTTAGCAGTTAAAAATGCCAGATGTCTATTTATCAGCATTTCAGATAAACAACAAACATTGTTGTAATAAAAGTATGTTCCATGACATATTTACCGTGTATATGCTATGGTCTGAATGTATCCTCCCCAAGTTCATATGTTGAAATACTAATGCCCAGTGTGATGATACCAGGAGGTGATTAGGTCATGAGGGTGGAATCCTCATGAATGAAATTGATACCCTCATAAGAAAAGCTCCAGAGAGCTCATCCCTTCCCTGTGAGGACACAGAAGAAGTCAGCAGTCTGCAACCAGAAGCGGGTTTCCACCACAGCCGTGCTAGCTCCCTAGTCTTGCAACTCCAGCTCCCCCAGCTGTGAGAAGGAACCTTCTGTTGTTTGTAGCCACCTAGTCTGTGGCCTTTTGTTATGGCAACCCAGACGGACTAAGAGAGTACACTTGTACTAAAAGTGTTCATTGTTTATTTGAAATTAAAAGCTAACTTTTGTCTCCTGTACTTTATCTGTGCAGAAGGAAATGGCAACCCACTCCAGTGTCCTTGCCTGGAGAATCCCATGGATGGGGGAACCTGGCAGGTTACAGTCCCTGGAGTCGCAAAGAGTCAGACACGACTTAGCAGCTACACACACACACTTTACCTGGCCACCCTAGAAGACAGTAAAGGTGTGCATAAAAGGCTTGGAGATTGCAATAATCAGATTGAGATAATCTGCCCCAGCAGATGCATAGGCCACAGGGAGCCTGTTCCCAACCTCAATATCAGATAGGCCAAGTAGAGAAGGCATTTTTAGAAATTTCAGGCAGCAGGAAATCAGAGTAGGTTCAGACTAGCAGGCAATAGGTTGAGAAGTTCGCATGTTTTAAAGGTAGATATGTATTAAAGTCTTGCCTGGAACGATAATAATGATGATATGATGGTATCTAATCCATGAGCTTTATTACATGCCAGACATTGGCCTGTATGCTTCCTATATTAACTTTATTCTTCATAACAACCCTGTGAGATAGATACTATTATTATCACCTTTTCATAGGTAAGGAAACTACGTGTGTGTGTGTGTTAGTTGCTCAGTTCATCTCTGACTCTTTGTGACCCCATGGACTGTAGCCTACTAGGCTCCTCTGTCCATGGAATTCTCTAGGCAAGAACACTGGAGTGGGTAGCCATTCCCTTTGCCAGGGAATCTTCCCAACTCAGGGATGGAACCCGAGTCTCCTGCATTACAGGTGGATTCTTTACTGTTGGAACTACCAGGGAATAGGTACCAAATGTAAAATAATTTGCCCAAGTGACAGAAATGGGAAAACCTGGATTTTTGTTTCATTACTTACTAGGTGAGTTGACAGAGTATTAGGTAAATCATATAATTATATATTGAATACAAAGTATTTTATAAGTATGTCATGTAATATTTGCAGCAATCCCCAGGAGGTAGACATTATTGCCAAAGATTTAAACAAAAAGCTAAGCATTGTTTTTAAGGATACAGATTGTTAGAAATATTTTTAATAATACAAACTTCTACAAAGCACTGCAGTGGAGAGATGCTCATAGTACACTACTTTTCAAGCATCAGAAATTACACTGAGTTTTATTTGTTTTGTAAAAAAAAAAAAAGGTGGGAAGAGGAGGAAGAAAAATAAATCAGAGCAGGCCTGTATCATAAGTGATTTTCAATTTGGCATTAGGTACAAATTTATAAGGTATTGATATTTTCAATACCAGTCATGTTCTGATTGCATATTTTACAAAGCTCAAAATTCACCCAACACTGCTATTTATACAAATAAAGACACATATACATATAAACATATATTTAGAAATTTATTTTTAAATATATACTATATGTATATATATATATTCTAAAATAAGGACAGCTCTGCACAGATTAGAGTGCTCTTATCTTCTTGTCCTTGTGAGACTGGAAATTTAGGGAGGGTGAACACTCACGAGGAAGGGAAGAGGGGAGAGTTGAAACTAACTCACTGGGGATAGTCTACCAGGGAGCCTGGTAACCCCAAATGGGACTGTCAGTGGTATGCCAGAGACAATACACTCCATTGCCTCTGGATAAACAAACACTTCATATGGGTACCTCAGAGTCTACTTTTATTGAAACTGACTTATTTCTTAAAGATACAATCATATTTCTGATTGTATATTTCTTTCATCTAAAAGAGCAGACCTGTACTATTTTAGTTTGCCATTGTGCTTTAGGATTTCTTATAAATTATGAGTGACCCCCCTTCTCTGAGACAAACTTCGATTCTTTTAATTGCAAAGAGAAGTAAATATCAGGGCTGCAATAGACAAAAACTGATCAAAGTCTTCATATTACCTTTGACTTTCTATTTTTAATGTAGTGCGTGCATGCATGCTAAGGCGCTTCAGTCACGGCCAATTCTTTGCTACCCAATGGACCGTAACCCACCAGGCTCCTCTGTTCATGGAGTTCTCCAGGCAGGAATATTAGAATGGGTTGCCATGCCCTTTTCCAGCGGAATCCTCCTGACTGAGGGATCAAACCCACATCTCCTGAGGCTTCTGCATTGCAGGCAGGTTCTTTAATGCTGAGCCACCGTGGAAGCCCTTTTAATGCAGTCCTCAAAATTTACTTTGAGCTCTCTGCTAGGAAGTGAATGATTTCAGCTGTCTGAGGGTCCTATGTCAAGCCTTGTTAAATGCTAATGTTTGCAATGAAAAATCAGAGGACAACACGAAAATTGAACTGCTGGAAAATTGTGGAGAATTTCTCTAGCAACTGATTACAACCTTTCCAAGGTCCAGTGATGGTAGAGGCTGTGGCTGATGAAGAAATCTTATTGAGACTCTCTCTAGGTCTTAATCCTACTGGCTCTTTTTGCTGGGCTCATAAAAGGGCAAAGTACAATGCCTTAAAGAAAGGATAAGCATTTGCTTAAATAGTTTGGGGCAACTAATATATTATAGGTGAAGTATGCCAAAGTCTGAGTGTGGGATTTATGTATGTCATTGATTTGTCCTCTGGAAAACATGTAAAAATATAACATGAGAGAATGCAGTGGTCTTAGGCAATCTATTCTGGGGATAGTAAATATAAGTTACTAGTATTTTATTTTCCCTTAATCAAGGAAGAAAAATTATATGGCATGGTCATAGAAGGTTCAACTCCATAGGTAAGCATCTCCCTGGCCTGTGTCCTAAACTCACTGTAGTATTTCAGTATTCTTGTTTTACTCATGAGAAAATTGAGGCTAGAGGGGCCAACGAACTTGCTTAGGATCATATACTTAGTTAATGGTAGGACTTCTCAGACTTTTTTAACTCCAAGGTCATGTGCTTTTCCCATATATCATCTTAGAGGACAAATTGCTCAGTCTTCTCAGCTCCAGCTTCTTCACCAGTGAAATGGTGATGCTATTATTAATACCTGCCTTATTGGGCTGTGGTGAGGATTAGACTTAACTGATAAAAAGTTTCCAGTTCAATGATGGCCCTTGATTATGCTTGATAAGTGAGAGCTTTTACTATTACTAAGCTGGGAACAGGTAAGTGTCCCAAAGATAGGTGGGCAAAACAATGTCAAGAGAATCCAGTAGGAGGCCTGAACAGATGTCTATGTAGGCAGTAGTCTTCATGGCGTGTGAAAACAATAGTAAGAGCATTTAGCTCATAGAAGGGCTAGACTGAGAATAAACAAGGGAATGGCTTACTTCTGCAAAACATGAAGGCAGGGCCCTCGAAAGGAGATGGCTAAACTTACTCAACCCAGAATGAATTTGACCTTGAATGAATTTTCTTGGAGTAAGTGAAAAACACCCCTATAAACGGGCTTCTCAGATGGTGCTAGTGGTAAAGAACCTGCCTGCTAATGCAGGAGATTTAAGAGAAACCGGTTCGATCCCTGGGTCGAGAAGATTCTCTGGAGGAGGGTATGGCAACCCACTCCGGTATTCTTGACTGGAGAATCCCATGGACAGAGGATCCCAGCCAGCTACAGTCCATAGAGTAGCAAAGAGTTGGACATGACTGAAGTGACTTAGCACATAGGCACCCCTATAAATCCATTGAGACTGTTCAGGTATTTGCTAAATAATTGAAATGACTAAGTTAAAACAAATTTGCTAATAAAATAATCCAATTGTTTCTTAAACCACAAGCATGAGAACAACAGAGGTCACTTGTTTTCTTTTGTCATAGTCTGGATTTGGGAGTGAAATAATTTTTAATTTGCTATTTCATATGCAGTCAGGGCTAGAATTCTCTTTACTTTTTTTTTTTTTTATTCAGTGTAATACAGGTTTGACATTTAAAAAAATGATGCTGTGTGACAGCAGCAAGAATAATTTTGTATGTGACTATATAACCTGTCAAAGAATCAGCATCAGGCCTTTCTGAAGTGCTGTCATTCTCATTCACAATGAAGGCCCTCAAGCCCCTCACTGTCCTGCAGTAAAGGCTGTCACCCAGTCAGCACAAATTTCCTCTGTGTATGAGTCAGCTTTGATACTGCTGATGCATGTCAATCTCTTGTTAAATTCACTGAGGGTCAACTACCTAAATGTTTCTACTCAATGATTCAATAATAAAGAACAAGGCCCTGAAATACCTAGAGAAGTGTGGCAACTGGCATCCTTTTGATAGATGTATTAGGAGCCTGATGAATGGGGGTAGGAGCTGAATTTAACACAGATACCAATAAAAATGAACTAGTGAAAAAGCTTGTAAGTTTATTTTGTATATTTGCATATTATTCCAAGGACATTTGTTTTGATTTGTTACTGGCACTTTTCTGGATAAAATGGGGTGGCTTTAGGATTTATTTGAAAAGATTCAAATTGTTATTCATTGATTCATCCATCTGTTCATCAAACTTTCTTGAGCCACACACATGCTGTGTTAAGCATTGAAAATACAAAGACAACCAAGACTAGGCCTCTATCCTTTTGAGTCTCACAGAGTATTAGGTAAAGAAATTTCATTGAATTTAAAAAACTAGCATTATTCTGTTTTTGAACTTTTCCTTTTTCTTGATTTTTTAAAACAATTTTCCTGGCCTTGCTGAAAAGCTGTAATGGATGCAATGTGAAGTGCTTTGAAAAGCCTGGAAGAGCAGGGAAAGCACAGATTATGCTTATTTTCTTCTATTCTTTCCTAGATTATATCATTCTGTTCCTTTCCACTCCTCCGTGGTCTCCCTATATACATGCTTCTGAATGAAAGTCTGAGATTGGAGACTCTATTTGTGTTAGGGTGAGGTTTGCTGGCTTGGAATATATATATATATTTTTTTTCCAGTAGGAAATTGTAGCTCCTCAGTTGCTGCCTTCACCACTTTGATTGGGAGTCTCCCTTTATCAGTTTCTAACTTAGGGTCTAAAAATAACTCTTGCCTCCTTGGAGCCACAGAATAATTAACAAGAGACATAAAACTATGGTCAAGTTTTCCTGACACCTGTATGTATTTTCACTTTATTACCCTTTCAGTTGTTATTTGAGTATATTTTATTTCATGTATTACAGAATTAATATCTGTTTGTCAGAGATGATTCTAAAGAAAATAAAGGAAATTAAAACAGAAAGTAAAAATATCCAGATAGAGTCACTGCTGATATTCTGTAGACTACTCTTCCAGCCCTCCTTAAGGCACTTAGAGACACAGACTTTTTTCTTAAACAAAAGTGATTTTGCTAGAAAACTTTTCTAGGTGTGGAAATGTATGGTTAAGCCCAGAACATCTTTAACGATTTAAAACATATCACCAAATTGTTCTCCTGAATCAGTGTGGCAATTTGTATTCCCATTCAGTTCAGTTCAGTCATTCAGTCGTGTCTGACTCTTTGTGACCCCGTGAATTGCAGCATGCCAGGCCTCCCTGTCCATCACCATCTCCCGGAGTTCACTCAGACTCACGTATCGAGTCAGTGATGCCATCCAGCCATCTCATCCTCTGTCGTCCCCTTCTCCTCCTGCCATAAGAACATAGATTAAGAACATCTTAAACTAACAGAGAACCAATGGGAAATCAGAAACCTAAGGATTATCCCAAGAACCTGTAAAAATGGAAAGAGCTTACCTTTCATGTTGACTTTTAAAAATATTATCTCATTTTTGCAAATTCAGAAATACAACCACTTATACATAGTGCTAGACATGACTTTGCCAACAAAGGTCCATCTAGTCAAGGCTATGGTTTTTCCTGTGGTCACGTATGGATGTGAGAGTTGGACTGTGAAGAAAACTGAGCGCCGAAGAATTGATGCTTTTGAACTGTGGTGTTGGAGAAGACTCTTGAGAGTCCCTTGGACTGCAAGGAGATCTGCAAGGAGATCCAACCAGTCCATTCTAAAGGAGATCAGTCCTGGGTGTTCTTTGGAAGGAATGATGCTGAAGCTGAAACTCCAATACTTTGGCCACCTCATGCAAAGAGTTGACTCATTGGAAAAGACCCTGATGCTGGGAGGGATTGGGGAGAGGAGGAGAAGGGGACGACAGAGGATGAGATGGCTGGATGGCATCACCGACTCTATGGACATGAGTCTGGGTGAACTCCGGGAGTTGGTGATGGACAGGGAGGCCTGGTGTGCTGCGATTCATGAGGTCACAAAGAGTCGGACACGACTGAGTGACTGAACTGAACTGAAGGTCATTTCCACAGTGAGTCTTAATCTGTTTGTCTGTCTGCATCCCAGATAGTGCTGAGCTCTTTTTATGAGTCACATTTGATCTTAGAGACTGTAAGCATTTTTGTTAAAAAAAAAAAAAAGCCGCTTCACCTCCTGGTACACCAAGGTGGGCCTGTGTGCTGCTATTGATATTTCCGACAGGCAGCAGCAATATTATGTTCCTTGAAGCTGTCTTCATGTGCCTTTATCCTGCTCCTCCAGTCCTCCTTGTTTGCTGCCTCCCTGATTCAAGTTGCTGAGCCATAGTTTCCTGATATCTGGCTTGACTCCATCCCCTTCTAATATATACTCTCTGACGGTGAGTTGCAGCGAGCAAATCTTCAGTGCGGTGAACTGGCTGTGCTCCAGGCCTCAACTGCTGATAAATCTGCCTTGGCATTTGATGTTAAGTATAGCTCTCAGATGATGACTATGTTTTTTGAAGTGGCATGCAACATTTTGGTAGGCTGTGATTATAAACCAGCACCTAAAGACTAGTAACAGCAATGGGAAAGAATTTTCCATGCACAGAAGCCCGTTAGCAGTGGTTGTCCTTTTCTGCACTCATTAATGTAGAAGTCTAAAGATTTTTAACCGAATATGATCCTCAAATCAAAAAAGACAGACCAGGGCACAGTCACCCCTCAGGGTGGCTTAAATTTGGGGGCCTTAGCAAGCAGCATTACTAGGAAACTCAGACAGCTTTTGACCTAGGATGTCCTTGAAAATATGGGTAGTTGTCTATTACGGATGCCCTTAAGAGAAAGTAGTATCTTTCTCTTAGTAGTATAGACATAGGAAACAGAGATGTCAATTGACCCCAGCAGTTATCAGTACCCCTTACTTTTACTAACTACCAGGTCAGTGTTTCTGAAAGTGCTCTTCAAACCTTGAGCCTTGAGAGGTACTCCACAATTTTTTTTTATGGTTAAAGGAATTTGGGAAATGATGTAAGTTTTATCAATATCTTGAGAGTCACAATTGACATTTTAAAATTTATGACAAGTCTTGTAGTAATAAAATTGACTTAATTTTGTTTAACCTACCCCCCCCCCTCCCCCGCCTTTTGTTTTTGACTATGGACACTTTATCTTCTGCAGCATTTTGATAAAAGCAGGTTGAAACCTGGGATTTCCTCCCCATCCCCACTGTGTCCTGTGGCCAGTTGTTTTATTCTAGATGCTGTACCTGAGGTTCTTCAACTTGTTCTGTGTCATTGGCCCCTGTGGTAGTCTGTTGCCTGAACATCTCAAAGAAAAATTTTTTCTTGTTGATTTAAAATTTTTCTCTTAGTTTTTTGATTTTCAACATTTTTACTGTAATGTATTTGTGTTTTCTTGCTTAGAGTTCATTTTGCTCCCTGTATATATGGGTTATTATTTTTCAGTAAATTTGGAAAGTGTTCAGTCATTATTTCCTTGAATATATTTTCTTTTCTCTCTCCTCTCCTGCTAGTATTACCATCAGTGAATGTGTTAGTGTGTTAATGGTACCCACATTTCTCTGAGGCTCCATTCATTTTTCTTCATTCTTTTTTTCCCCATCTCTGTTCATCTTGTATAATCATTGCCAATCTATTTTCAAGTTCACTATTATTTTCCTCTGCCAGTTCAAGTCACTTTTGAGCCCCTACAGTGATCTTTTGATGTCAGTTATTGTATTTTTCTATTCCATTGGTTCTTTTTTCTAATTTCTGTCTCTTTACTGATATTCTCTATTTAATGGGACATTGCCATCATCCCTTTACTTCTTTAGTAATTTTTTCTTGTAGCTCTGTGAATGTATTTGTAATGGCTACTTTGAAATTTTTTTTCTTTTAAATCTGACATCTCTCACTTTGACAGTCACAGGTAGCTTCTGTTGCCAGTTTTTTTCCTAGTGTAATACTTTCCATAAGCTCATGATATTTTTTTTTGTTCAAACTGGATATTTTTGATACACTATAGCAAATATGGGTATGGTTCCAATTCCCCTGCTCCGAGCTCCCTTCTTCTTGTTATTTGTTTATTTATATAGTGACTGCCTAGATCCCTGGGTCAGGAAGATCCCCTGGAAGAGGAAATGGCAACCCACTCCAGTCTCCAGTATTCTTGCCTGGAGAATCCCTATGGACAGAGAAGCCTGGTGGGCGACAGTCCATGGGGTCACAAAGAGTCAGACACGACTGAAACGACTTAGCACACAGATACATAGTGACTGCCAGTATTATTTTAATGAAGTCTCTTTTCCTCTACCTCCTCACACCACCCCCTAACCTACCATTTATTTATTTTTATTTGTTAATTGCTCAGTCATGTCTGACTCTTTGCGACCCCATGGACTATAGCCTGCCAGGCTCTCCTGTCCATGGGATTTTTCCAGGCTAGAATACCGGAGTGGGTTGCCATTTCCTTCCCCAGGGAATCTTCCCCATCCAGGAATGGAACCTGGGTCTCCCGCATTGTATGCCGATTCTTTACCAACTGAGCCATCTGGGAAGCCCCACCCAGTTGTTAAACTTCACAGTTGGTGACTGATTGCTCTGTTTCCAAAAATGCTCTGGGACATAAATTGCTACAGAAATGAATCCAATCAAACTGTGGCTCCTTTATATTTCCTGAGGTCAGTATTTGCTATTTTCTGTCCCTGCTTCTCTACTGCAATTTAGGCAATTTACCATCTAGGTTAATCTTCCTTCTATCTACACATCTCTTCTGAATCCAATAAAAATGTCATTTTTTTTTTTTAACAATCTGCTTCTCCCTACAGGCAAAATCTCTGATTGAGGGCTCTAGAGGTCTGGAGTTTGGGTTGAGGTGATGGCAAACTTCTCTCTGAGTGACATCCCTGCTCTAGGAGCTGAGTACTCAGTAGATGAGGTTTAGTCCTGAAGCGTCTTGGTTTGTTTTACCTGGTGTGGAGCAATTACCTCATGAGTAGGGGAAAGGACTTTTAGGCTCCCCATATTTTCAGCCTGCTGTACCCAAGGTAGAGCCTCAATTCCATGAGTAGGGCTTGGACAGAAAAAGGGAACCTCACCTCTTAGGAGTGTTCACCTGGGGCTGAACCACAGCATCAGGCAGCTCGGAACAGGAAGAGAAACACCGAAGTCCTGCTCCTTCTGCGAAGAAGGTCCTCTGACAGGGAGCTGGGGAGAAAGGGAGTCCTGTGTTCTTGACTTGCAGCAGTCTGGAGTGGAGTGTCTACCTTACTGGGCTTGGAGAAGAGAGGGAAGGAACAGTCTCAATTCAAATACTACAGACTTTCATCTTTTTACTGAATTTTCATTGATTTTACTGAGTTCATTAAAAAAAAAAATTTTTTTTGTTTGTTTGTACTCATGATCATTCCCAGAGTCTGTGAATGATTGTTTTTGAAAAATAATTTTCTCCAGTTACACTAGGGAGCAGGTTAACAAAGTTACTTCTATTGTCATAGAATAATTTTTAAATGCATAAAATAAAACATATAGGATTACCAAGGAAATAAATTATATTTAAGTATAGTCATAAAAAGATTTAAAATTGTGAATTTAATAATAATAACTGTTGCCTGAAATCTGGGTTCACTTCTTGGTGGGTGCTGAGCCAAAAGACACAACCAAGCCAAAGACAGGAAGGAGAAAGGATTTGTTTCTTGCAGCAAGTAAGGAGAACACCAGGGATCTTTCCCAAAGCAGTGTCTCCTGGAACAACTAAATTGTGGAAGTTTTAAGCTAAGTTCAGTTCAGTTGTTCAGTCATGTCTGACTCTTTGCCACTCTAAGCTAAGGGTACATGCATATTCATGTATGGTGTGGTGGCATATGCATATTCATGAAGGCACTTGTTCAGTTGTTCAGTCACTCAGTCATAAAGAGGGAAATCGAAGGGGCTTGAGCAGAGGAGGATTCAGCATAGAACTGGAGCAAAGGTTGTTGTTCAGTTGCTGAGTTGTGTCCAGCTATTCGCGACCCCATGGACTGCAGCTCACCAAGCTTCCCTGTCCTTCACTGTCTCCTGGAGTTTGCTCAAACTCATGTCCATTGGTTTGGTGATGCCATCCAGCCATCTTATTCTCAGTCTCTTCCTTCTCCTCCTTCCCTCAATAGTTCCCAGCATCAGGGTCTTTTCCAATAAGTCCACTTTTCACATCAGGTAGCCAAAGTATTGGAGGTTCAGCTTCAGCATCAGTCCTTCCAATGCATATTCAGGGTTAATTTCCTTTAGGATTTCCTTTAGGAGTTCAAGGGACTCTCAAGAGTCTTCTCCAGCACCACAATTCAAAAGCATCAGTTCTTTGGTGCTCAGCCTTCTTTATGATACAACTCTCACATCCATACATGACTACTGGAAAACCCATAGCTTTGTTGGCAAAGTGATGTCTGCTTTTTAATACGCTGTCTAGGTTTGTCATAGTTTTTCTTCCAAGGAACAAGCATTTTTTAATTTCATGGCTGCAGTCACCATCTGTAGTGATTTTGGAGCCCCCCCAAAATAAAGTCTATCACTATTTCTATTTTTTTCCTTCCCATCTTTTTGCCATGAAGTGATAGCACTGGATGCCATAATCTTTGTCTTTTGAACACTGAGTTTTAAGCCAGGTTTCTCACTCTCCTCTTTCACCTACATCAAGAGGCTTTTTAGTTCCTCTTCACTTTCTGCTGTTAAGGTGGTGTCATCTGCATATCTGAGGTTGCTGATATTTCTCTTGGCAATCTTGATTCCAGCTTGTGATTCATCCAGCCCTGTGTTTTGCATGATGTACCTTTTTTTTAAGTTAAATAAGCAGGGTGACAATATACAGCCTTTCTCAATTTTGAGCCAGTCTGTTGTTCCATGTCCAATCCTAACTGTTGCTTCTTGACCTGCATACAGGTTTCTTATGAGGCAGGTAAGGTGGTTTGGTATTTGCATCTCTTTAAGAATTTTCCATAGTTTATTGTGATCTATACAGTCAAGATCTTTAGTGTAGTCAAGAAGCGGAAGTAGCGGAGTCCAAACTTTAGTTGATTGATGTCACAAGGGTCAGAAAAGTTCAACACCATCATTTCTTAGGTTCCACCTGACCAGTCTGCAGTCTCAGCCTGTAGTCTCCATCCTCCACATGGGTGTGGGCTTTCACTCCTGCAGAACTTGAAGATTTGTATCAGATTGCTATATACGTCCTTCGAGGAGGAACCGGGATTCTGTTTTACCTCTGCACTATTATTTCTTGAGTGCTTTTCCTTTGTTCCTGCATTCCTTTGTTCCCTTAAGATTGTTAATTACTAAGACCAGTTCAAAGGCAAGTGTTGTGGCCAGACTTAGATCATGAAATGGCTTAGGTCTAAAATGACTTTTCTTATGTCAAGAAAGTCATTCCTGCTTCTCTTTCTTTAGGGACTCCCTACTATATCAGCATACATAACTACCTTACTTTAAAGGAGATATGAACATAAATGAAGCATGTATTTTAGAATATCTACATCAACCATATTGTGATATGGAAATATCTATGATTACTATTGGTGGCATTTTAATACCATTGTGGTTTGTTGCCTCATAATTTCAGGAAATGATAAATTTAATTTAGAGGTCAGTGACAATAAAAATGTTACATTTTATAATCTGCATTCACTGATCCTCTGAATTTTATTCACGGTTCTCTTGGGGGTCTGTGTATCCAGGTAAAGATTACACATAAGAATCTGGACCATAACAAAATCTAGAGAAGGTCCTTGAAACAACTTGTGTGTATTGTGACCTATGAATTGCTCGGATTCTTCATTTCAATGGCAAATGAATGACCCATAGGGATTTTGAAGTCCTCTGAAGTTTTGTATAAACTTTTCCTAGAAAGCCATGACCTCTGTCTGTCACTACCCTTGAATCCTCTGTTGGAGTAAGCTTGGAAATGATGGTACAAGCATGAGCAGGGAATTTTAATAACAACACATCTTATTTTAACAAGAAAGCTATTGGTGATTTTAGAAAAACAGTACTTAGTCTAGAATGTGCAAATCTGGGAGCTAAACTGTAAATATCAGGCAACACAAACTCAAAGAGATTTAAAATTAAGAAAAAGTATTTAAATAATTGCCTACTAAAATTTTAGTTTCCTTAGAAAACATCTTTGTGAAAACATAATTCTCCTTTTAGAAACTATAGTTCACTTACATAATCCTCTTTAAAGGGAATATTGTCCAAGTCTTACATGATGGAGAGAAAATTATTGTTCGGTTATTGCTTAGTTCAGTTTTTTATTTAAATTAATTCAGATTTTGCTTCTACCACTAGATAAAACTATTTCTAAGATACAGAGTTGCTGCTAGAATTACTTCCTCCAGGTTTTATGTAACAGCATATTGTGTAGGAAGCTTATTAGTTCATGCTGTTTGATTGTATTACCCTAACCAATGATCTATTATTTTTAAGAGCCAGTGGGACGAATTGAGGGAATAGTATGGAAACATATACATTATCATATGTAAAACAGATAGCGAGTGGGAATTTGCTGTGTGATACAGGGAGCTCAACCCAGTACTCTGTGACAACCTAGAGGAGTGGGGTGGGATGGGAGATGGAAGGGGATTCAGGAGGGAGGGGACACATGTATACCTGTGGCTGATTCATGTTGATGTATGGCAAAACCCAACACAATATTGAAAGCAATTATCCTCCAATAAAAAAAGAAAAAAATTTAGAATTATATAAATTATATATATGCACTTTTACTTTTTCTGCCATAGCCATCAACTATGTCATTAAAAAAATTAGCAACATGTTACAAACTAAAGCAAAACTCTTATGCTATTTTACTGTTGTTCCTTAAGCCATTTTGGTTGGATGTAAAGGAGGTCCTTCCTTCCATCTCAGCACTGTTAAATATTAGAAAGAAGGAAGGTATCTTTTTCTTTAAAGGTCATTAAAAACCTCTTATAGCTGAGGCAATTTGAGAGTTCTCCTGTCCCTGAAGGTAGTGAGTTGGACTAGATCACTTTCCAGAGCCTCATGTGGCAGTTTTGATTTATGATTCTGTGTTCTGATATGCAAAAGGAGTTTGGTATGCTGATGTGCAAATGATCTGGCTTGAATAAATCATATCAAAGCATGCTCCCTCTTTTAGTATTTTTTTCTCTTAAGAAAAGAATTTATTTTCAGAGATAGAATGAGGGACAATTATTAGTGTTTGCAGAGTATTTGATGAAATGAAAAGAAGAAAAAAACAAATTTCATACTGACTGTTGAAAATTTCTGTGGTAGTTGGCATATTATTTTGTCTTTCTCTCTCTTATGGAGCTTTGTTTCTTCAAGAGCATTAAAAGTTACCCAAAGAGTAATTTTGGTTTTAAGACTAGAGAACACATCTGTTCTTCTGGGACCAGAACTCTAAGGTGATTAGTGCTCCAGGGATGTATGAAACCAATGTAATGATTTGCCTTTGCATGAGAAATCACCTTCTTCTTCAAAACCTGAAAATCCCTACAGAGTTATGACTCACCTAGCCCGCTGGGAGAGCTGTGGAGAGGATGGCCTCACACTGGGAGAGACAGATAATTGTGAGGGCCAGCAAAGTTTTAGAAGACAGGCTGCTTGGGTGGAAAGAGAAACATTAAACAGAAATACAATGGAGCTACAATAAAAATATCTCTGGATAAATTGGAGAGTAAAATAATAACAGTGTAATGGCTCAAGACTCAGACTGAAAATTGGGGGATGATACATTCTGATCCTGGCACTGTGATTATCTCACCCTGTGTGCCTGTACAGACAAATCACTTCCCATCTGAGATTCAGTTGCTGCAGCTGAATGGGTTCAGAAGGTGACAGCATACCTCATGGGCGTAGGCATATTTGCTTTCCTCTTGTGGAGTCCCTCACTGAATTGGGAAACCAGGAGAAACACCATTGCTTCCTTACAGCTTTCTTTGTTCATTGCTACCACCTCCCACAATTCCATTCACATTTGAAATTTTAGGAATTGAAGCTGGAGGCATCTTGCTGTGCTGTGCTGTGCTGTGCTTAGTCTCTCAGTCATGTCAGACTCTGAGACCCCATGGACTATAGCCCACCAAGCTCCTCTGTCCATGGAATTCTCCAGGCAAGAATACTAGAATGGTTTGCTATGCTGTCCTCCAGGGGATCTTCCCAACCCAGGGATCAAACCCAGGTCTCCTGCATTGCTGGTGAATTCTTTACCGTCTGAGTCACCAGGGAATCCCATGAATGCTGGAGTGGGTAGCCTATCCCTTCTCCAGGGGATCTTCCCAAACCAGGAATCAAACAGGGGTCTCCTGCATTGCAGCATAATTCTTTAGTAACTGAGCTACCAGAGAAACCAAGAGGCATCTTATATTAATATAAAAATTATTTTGCTGAAATCTATTCACTTGGACCAATTGGAATAGAAAACATTGCCACCTTGAGTCATTTTGACTGCATACAAAACTGTTGGACACCCAAGATAGACTATTTCCAGATCCTCAAAGAGATGGGTTCTCACCGTGCAGTTACCTGGGGACCAAGGTGATTCCTGGCAGGTACAGTGATGCATTTATTCCTCTTTTTCTCAAATTCTTAAAATGCAGCTTTCAGCTGGTACCATAAAAATCTGGAAACTCAAGTGGATTTGAAATATAGACACCCATATCCTGGCTTTATTTTCACAGGGCTAGAAATACTTGACGAAAACTAAACCCCCAAACCAACCAACCAAACAAGCAAAGGAGGCAGTGAGGATAGTATGAAACTGAGAGCGACAGTTGCTCAGTCGCCTCCAACCCCATAAACTGTACAGTCCATGGAGTTCTCCAGGCCACAATACTGGAGTGGGCAGCCTTTCCCTTCTCCAGGGGATCTTCCCAACCCAGAGATTGAACCCAGGTCTCCCGCTTTGCAGGTAGATTCTTTACTGTCTGAGCCACCAGGGAAGCCCAAGGATAGAAGAGGGATGATGAATATTCTCCTGAGTTTTATCTTCTGTGTTATGTGACTTTCTTCTTTCTGCTCATCAAAGATTTCTTAGACTTCCCAGCTTTTTCTCCTTGAATCAGGGTTAACTTTCTTGCTTTAACTTTCAAGCTTATCTGTTTGTTATTTAAAGTACTATTTAAGATCACACAAACTTTTTTGAATGGGTGTTTCAAAGCTGAAAACAGAACACTCCTGATACAAACATATAACTGAGACTATTTGGAAGGAATATATACTACCTGTATAAGATGAGTATTTATTTTCTATATAAAAAATTTTATAACATGACTTTTTAAATTCTGCAACTAAACCAGTGGGGATAATTAGATAATAAATACTATTATCACTCACATTTAATCCTTCCTCCTATTGCTGATCCTAATCCTTCACATATCCTCCAGGAACTTGCTATACCAGTTTCATTTTCGCTCATAACATCCTCAAATCTTTTCTTGAATCTTAAAATATTTGTGTTAAGTGTCTTCAGTGTGTTAGGCAATGGGTTGGTTGCTGGGAAAACAGCAGTGAATAAGACAAAGCATCTACACTTGATTAAATTGCAGTCTAACATGGGGGAATGAGAAGTAAATAAGTATCACAAGATGGAGAAATGAGTATTTTGAGAGTTTGTGATATGCCCTAATTCTTCTGCTATGTCAAAATAATGCTCAGGATTCCTTTGTCCTAAGAAACCTCATTCAATTCTTATACTGGACACCTTTTACTACCAGATTTTCCCATAGGACATTAGCTCTTTCTCCTATTTTACAGTTTATCTCTACCGTTCAGGCTCCTGCTCTCACCCATCCTACTGGTACTGATATTTGTCATTGAAGAATATCTTCTAAAGGCCAAATCCAGGGTCTTTTTCTTAACCTTGTTTCCTCTTGACTTAATGAAGCACTCTTCATTGCTGACTGCCCCAAGCTCACTGACTGGACCCTTGAACAGCTGCCTAATGTGTTTTACATTTGTCTTTGTCCCGATTCCCTCCCAAGATGTTAATCATCGTTTCTAGCTCCAGCTCCTCTCCTGAGTGCCATCTTTCATTTTCACCTGTGCATTCCCCCCTAGATGTTCTGCCAAACCTTAAATTCATGGGGATAAGTACTAACTCATCATATTCAAACTCCAAAAAGCATATCTTTGACATGATACAGTTTCTCCCTCTCTCTCTCTTTTAAATCTTTAACGGTTCCTTGTTGCCTACTAAATTATATACAAGGTCTTCAGTAGACATTCAAGGCTCTATATATCCTTAAGCCGTATTTCCAACATTTTCTCCGTTGTTACTTTTCTGTACCCACCCTATCATGAAGACCAAGTTAAGAGGTGGCTGCATTTTAACAGTCGCATATTTTTCTGCTTCTATTTGTTTGCTCATTCTTTTTCTTGGACTGAAATTCTATCTACTTTCATCTGTTTCTGTCAGTATGCTGCCAGTCTTTCCAAGACCCTCACAGTAGTCACCTATTCCATGATGTCACCCTAAAATTGTTTTTCCTTTTTAGAATGCTATAGCATGTTTCTCCTAGAATCTCCCTCTATCATGTTTATGTATTTATAATGTGCTTTTTAATATACTATGTAATATCTTTGAGGGATGAACCTAGCATCTTACTTTGACCATATGCCTTAAAAAATATTTGTTGAGTTGCACTTACCCCTTCAAATCATCATTTTTTCTTGACTCATCTGTTTCGGATGTATATTTGTCCCAATAACTTGCATATAGATATAAAAATATATGCAATAAATTTGAGGAGTACATACATTTGTGACTGATAACAACATGTTGAATGACAGAAGAAAGAGCCAAAAAAGAAGAGTAGATTAAAAAAAAAGCAGGGTTAATTAGAACATTGATCTGAAAGAAATCATCAGCCAAGAAATAGATGAAGAGGAAATGGATGGGCAGTAGCCTATGTAGAAAGAATACTTAAGTATTTGACTCTGTGGTGAAACCAAAATGAATTAACAGTCAACAACAAATTGTTCAGCTCTATCATTTATTAGAAGTCAAAGTAGGGAAGTCACTTAATTTCTTAGAGTATTTGCTCTTTCAGCTATTAAACATTATTGAACACTAGAACTAAGTATAAGACATTTCCAGGTGCTGGAGTTACAACTGCAAAAAAGAATACATGGTCTCTGTCCTTATGGACTAAAACATTAGTGAAATAATAATCTTTGTCCCACATTATAGTAAATGATACTTTTCGTCTTGAAAAGTTATGATGCAGAAGGTTAAATCAGAGAAAGACAAGAGAATTAAGAGGAGAGACATAAATAAATACTATTTGTGAGATATTAAAATACAAATAATAAGGTGGATAAAAAATGTGTAGTGTATTACTTGGGTATGTTTTTGACATACTTTCACTCCTGATGTTATTTCACTTTCCCTGTAATGCATTAGGGTGTGAATTCATTTATTATGCTTAGTAACAGAGCATTTTTGATCTGAAGATATATGTACTGCTTCACATTTGAAAATTTCTTAGTTATGGCTTCTTCAAGTATTTCTACTCTTATAGCTTACATTCTTCTGGAACTCCTCTTATGTGTATATTGGTGATTCTCAATGTATCTTCCATGTTTCTTTTCCTTTTCTTTCTTTTCTTTAATTCAACCTAAATACAGCAGCTATGAAATACGTATCATGGCCAGGACTGGTTCTTGTCTTTCCATGTTTCTTGGCTATTCTTTCTCTTAAAAAATGCCTTTCTCTTTTTATGCATTATTCTGGGAAATTTGCCAGTATTTGAGTCCAAATGCTTTTGCCTTTTTGTTTCATAATTTCCTCTTCATTTTTTTTTTTCATGCAAGTTTTTCTTTGATACATCTCCTTGGGCAATCTACACATATTTATTTGAAAGTCTTTTCTATAATACACCTTTAACTATATATAATTAAAAAATAAAATTTTTACCACACTATTTCATAAAATTAATTTTGAGTGAATTTATCACTTGATTTTTTACTTTTTTGGCATTAAGCATCTTCATGGGGTTCTGGAATTTTGTTTGGTAGAGAAGTTGTTTTTTTATAAGCATAAAAGTACATGTCTTTATTTCTTCTGATACAAAAATCAATATATGCTCCTTATAAAAATGCATAAAAGGAGTATGTAATAGAAAGCAAAATTTCTAGAAATAACCACTGGGTCTAGCTTGGTTATACTCCTTTAGATGTTTTGTCCCTCTCTGGCTAGTAACATGCAATAAAATTGCAAAAGTGATATGGTAAGATCACCTTTGTGGGAGACTTTTGCATTTATTTTTTTCCTGTGCCTCTGCTTCTGGATCATCCTTCATAGTCTTATTTTTGCAGTTGTTTCCTCCTAGCCATTGGTGTCCCTGCCCAGATCCAAGTCTCTTATTGGTACTGCTTGTCACTGTAGTAGCAACAGTGCAGATCATGCCGCTGATCCTAGAGAGGCCTTGCTTGACACTGATGATGCTCTGCTGTTCTTCTCTTGCCTCCCTCTATCTGGAGCATCTTATAAAGCTAGGCCCACCTCAAGAACAAGTTGTAGGAGTTATAACAGTCCAGCCTCTGACTTCCAGCAATGACTCTAACTTTGTCACATCTTTTCTCTAGGGTCACATTTAGTTCTTATTATTTGCAGAAACAACACTCTCAGCCACTAGTGGCTGCTTCTGGCTCAAGAGTAGAGCAAGTCTATGACTGTCCCTGCACACTGTCTTCAATTTTCATTCTTTTCAGTTAGCGAAGATGTTAAATATTTTTATAAATTTTCATTTGTCATTGAGTTTGAATAATTTCTTTCACATACATTCAACATGCACGGTCATTTTCAGAAAACTTGAATTAGTTAATTTAAAACTAGCTGATGTCCAGCTATACTGGCAGTCACCTAGAGAGAGAGCAGTGAAAAGATAGCAGTGTATATCTATTAGTAGAAATGCTATGGCTTGAAATTCTTACAGACCTTACAAGGATAATTGCTTTACAGAATTTTGTTGTTTTTCTGTCAAACCTCAACATGAATCAGCCATAAGTATGCATATATCCCCTTCCTTTTGAACTTCCCTCCCACCTCCCTCTCCATCCCACCCCTCCAGGTTGATATAGAGCCCCTGTTTGAGTTTCCTGAGTCATACAGCAAATTCCTGTTGCCTATCTATTTTACATATGGTAATTTAAGTTTACATATTACTCTTTCCATATATCTCACCCTCCCCTCCTCTCTCCTCATATCCATAAGTCTATTCTCTATGTCTGTTTCTCCATTAAAAGTGAAGTTGCTCAGTTTTGTCCGATTCTTTGTGACCCCATGAACTGCAGCCCACCAGGCTCCTCTATCCATGAGATTCTCCAGGCAAGAATACTGGAGTGGGTTGCCATTTCCTTCTCCAGGGGATCTTCCCAACCCAGGGATCAAACCTGGGTCTCCTGCGTTGTAGGCAGACGTTTTACCATCTGAGCCACCAGGGAAGTCTATTGACAGGTGAATGGATAAAGAAGTTGTGGTATATATACACAATGCAATATCACTTAGCCATAAAAAGGAACACATTTGAGTCAGTCAAATGTGTTTCTCCATTGCTGCCCTGTAAATAAATTCTTCAGTACCATTTTTCTAGATTTCACATATATACATTAGAATACGATATCTTTCTCTTTCTGACTCTCTTCACTCTGTATAATAGGTTCTAGGATCATCCACCTCATTAGAACTGACTCAAATGCATTCCTTTTTATGGCTAAGTAATATTCCATTGTGTATATATACCACAACTTCTTTATCCATTCATCTGTCAATGGACATCTAAGTTGCTTGCAAGTTCTAGCTATTGTAAATAGTGCTACAGTGAACAATGGGGTATCTTCTTTTGGCCTCTTCTTTGGAGCCCTCTCTTTGCATATTTATTGAAAACTTATGCTTTTTAAAGCTTAATATAATTCATCTAAAATACTGAAAACAGAAGGGAAATAAGAGCAAGAGTGTAGTTTGATTTATTTCAATCTCACAATGCCTAGAGACAAATATACACTCTCAGTCTTACTAAAGAGACCATTGTCTATGGTTCAATCCATATCATGTTAGTGATTCATTAAGTATACTTTAAAAATCTCTGGGCTTCTTCTTCTCATTAAACAAGATTTCTCCAGTTTTCAAGCAAAAAGGGACACAATTGCTACTCCTTATCTCTGTGTCTCTAATTTCAATTTCTTCACATATATCAGAATTCAATAAACATTTGTAGACTGTCAACTTGCAAAAAGAGTGTCTGCTTTCACTATAGGATTGTAAGAATGTGATCTATGCATTTTTAATTTCTAAAGACTTTCTAGCATTTATGAAAGAAGTCAGGTAGCTGGAAAAGTTATATCTCTGCCATCTCTCCTTGGAAATAGCCATTACAATGACACCACACAGTATTATGCTAGGCCCAAAGACTGCTGTTTTATTTTTTTAGTTTTATTGAAGTATAGTTGACTTACATTATTGTGTTAATTTCTGCTGTACAGCAAAGTGACTCCATTATACATATATATTCTTTTCCATTATGTTTATCACAGAATACTGCATATAGCTTCCTGTGCTATACAGTAATACCTTACTGTTTATCAATCCTATATATAATAGTTTATTAATATAGCTGCTAATCCCAAACTCCCAAACCCTCCTTCCCTCAACCCCCTTCTCTCTTGGCAAGCACAAGTCTATTTTCTATTTCCATGTGACCTCTGGTTTTTGGTGTCAAAATCTGTATATTTATTTATGGAATGTCATTAACTATGTTATTCTTTCCATATCTATTGCAACATCACTATTTTCCTTTTCTTTTCCTGAACAAATTCAATTGCTTTTAACTGGTCTTCCTACCTGAGTCTAATAGTATTTAATGTTTATGAGGTCCTGGAATTTTCTGAAAATCTGACAAAAAGTGTGTAGCTTTTTTCTTGAAAATGCACTTAAGTATGTACAGTCTACATTTTAAATACATTTCAGTGAGGTTCATAAATCCCTTAAGCTGCCATGTGGACTGCTAAAAGTGCTTCCATTTGAACTTAATATACTCATTTCATTCACCCATTCTTTTAGCAATTAAATGCTTCTGCATCTGCACTAAGGTACATAAATTTATGCTAAGCTCTGGATATATAAAGATATATGGGAAATAAATTTTCCTCTTAAGGAACTTCTAGTCAAGACAAGAGGGAAGAACTATGTTCAAAATATACAATAAAGTGATAATAGTCATTTGTGTCTTTCCAAAGACAGAACATTTTGATTCTGTTAGGGATCAGATTGACCCTGCTAAAAGAATGCCTTTATTATTCTATTCCCACATTAAGCAAACTGCAATGGTGCTCTATTAACGGAGAAAAATGAACAAACTTTTAAACTTGAAATCTAAGAACTTTGCTAATCAGACTCTAGTCTATTTTTGCTGTGAGCTGCCTGCAATATCACATGTGGAAAGTTAAATAAAAATCTCTGGATTTCAGTTTTCTCATCTATAATAATAATAATGATAATAGCAAGAAAAACAAGAATAACGGATACAAAATATCTCATAGAATTTTGGACAGTGAAAAGTGAAAGTGAAAAGTGAAAGTGAAGTCACTCAGTCGTGTCCAACTCTTTGCGACACTGTGGACTGTAGCCCACTAGGCTCCTCCGTCCATGGGATTCTCCATGCAAGAATACTGGAGTGGGTTGCCATTTCCTGTCTTGCATTTATTATCTCTCTTGTATCAGAGTAGCTAAGAATGAGGACTTCGGGTCAGCAGCACCTCTGATCCTTTCTTGCTTTGCCAATTTTTGTCTTTATGGTTTGGGACAAGTAATTTGACCTGATTATCAATTTTCTCAGTGCACAAAGGAAATAATATGAACCCTGAGGGCAGCTGAGGCTTAACTCAGGTCTAAATGAGACACTGCAAATGATCTGACCGTGATCTGACCATGGTATCTAACACAGTACTAGATATTATTATTACTATACATATAAATATAAAAACTATAAGACTTTTAAAATAGATATACTTATCATTATTCACATATAAGAAAATTGAGGCTCCGATAGTTAAATAACTTTCTCAGGTTGTACAGGTACTGAGAAGTGTAGTTGGGATTCAAGTTTCTCTGACTCTAGAGGTCATGGTTAATCCAAAGCCAGGCAGAGGGTGGCGTGGGGTACAGGGAGAAGAGGCAAGAAATGAGAGGGAGAGAAGAGCAGCGGTGCTGTTCTTAGCATACGGCCATTTGTTCCCCTCTCTTTTCAACTTTCTAATTTGAATTTTCCACTTCAACTGGTCATGTCTAGTCACCAACCCAGAATCACCTCGCCTCTGAGTCTTTGTCTGTGCCGTGTCTTGTCTCTTGCCTCTAGGTTCAGTTCCTACTCCTTCTGAAAAGCCCTGGGAGAGACTCATTGGCTTTTGGAGACTGTCTAGACCACATCTCTTGGGAGTCGTCTTTTGCAGTTCAGGTTCCATAACACTTGTTTTCTGTATCACTCACTTGCTGCTCATGTTGCCCAGCTCTTTGTTGTTGCCTTTTAGGTCCGTGTGTTTTAGGTCCTGGCTGCGCAAGGGTCACACCTCCTCGTAGCAGGAGCTGTGGTTTGAAATCACAATGCCTGCGGTGCTGTCTCCCATGAACTAGCGTTCCATGCATATCTCATTGTTGAGTGAGTGCATTTCATCCTGGAAAATAATATTAAAGTATGTCTTCCTTCAGCACTCTGAAATCACAATCTCAATCATAAGGAAAATACAGTTCTATTTGTGCACTGCTTCATTAGAAATATAGCTAATGTGCAGAGTAATAAACACTTTTATTCTTGTAACTGGAAGATGGATGACAAGATAATAGTGTCATGGACTTGAAGGAAATCATGGCATCAAGGGAAATGTGATGAAATGCTGCTGCTGCTGCTGCTGCTGCTAAGTCGCTTCAGTCGTGTCCGACTCTGTGGGACCCCATAGACAGCAGCCCAACAGGCTTCCCCGTCCCTGGGATTCTCCAGGCAAGAACACTGGAGTGGGTTGCCATTTCCTTCTCCAATGCATGAAAGGGAAAAGTCAAAGTGAAGTCGCTCAGTCGTGTCCGACTCTTCGAGACCCCATGGACTGCAGCCTACCAGGCTCCTCCATCCATGGGGTTTTCCAGGCAAGAGTACTGGAGTGGGGTGATCTAGGGAGTTTATTATTTTGATCTCTTCCTTTTTTTTCCCTCTTCTGAGAAAAATGAGTTACTATAGCATTTTAAGAGTCCAGCATCCTTGAAGCCCTGTTAATGTAACAGTAACATTCTTAGCATTTATGCTGTTTACTTGCCCTATGTAACACATAGGTGTCAGACAGTGGGTAAAGTTCTTTCCTGAGAGTGTCTGATTCCTTATGCAAGATCTTCATGTTTGCCTTGTTATATGATTGGGGGAAAAAGATACTTAAACATAAGAACTCAAGACAGTTAAGTTTTTTCCTCAGTGAAACTTTTATTTTAATCTTTGGGATGTTGCAAACTGTAAGTGTTGCTCTTACAGTTTATGGTGAGCTTTTGACTTGTATTATCTTTGATATTTTTTCTTTTGTTCAGATTATTTTCTGTAGATAAGGAAGACGGGAAAAGGAGACTTCAAACAGATGGCACTGGTGCCTCGGGTATGATCTTAACAACAGGCTGTGTCCTGCACTGCTGGAAACGCTGTTATTGAGGTAACTAAGCATAAGGCATATGGTCATGCCATGTTGATTTTGGGAATCAAAAAATAAAGTTTTTACTTATGTCTGACAGAAAACCAGTTTACTTAATAGTTTTTCCTTTAAACTTAAGTAGAAGAGTACGGGACTAGAAAATTTAAATTTATGTGGTTATTAGAGCATGATTACATGCTGTCTCACAGGGCAGTTTGACATTGTGCTTGTGAAATAATGCGTTCCGTTTTTTGCTTTGCTTTTAATGGTCATTTCTCAGTCTTCGTCTCACGTGACCTTTGAGGGCATATGACATGAGTGCTCACCCCCTTCCTTGATGCCCTTTCTTCACATGGTTCTGTGGTTTTCATCTGGGCACACTGGCCAGTTCTCAGTCTCATTAACTGTTGCTCCCTTTTCTCCCTTCCCTCCGATTGCTGAAGTATTCCAACACACTCACTCCCTTGGTGGTTGTATCCATTCTCATAGCTGATATACCAAGTGCTGCTGCTGCTGCTAAGTCGCATCAGTCGTGTCTGACTCTGTGCAACCCCATAGATGGCAGCCCACCAGGCTCCCCTGTCCCTAGGATTCTCCAGGCAAGAACACTGGAGTGGGTTGCCATTTCCTCCTCCAATGCATGAAAGTGAAAAGTGAAAGTGAAATCACTCAGTTGTGTCCGACTCTTCACGACCCCATGGACTGCAGCCTACCAGGCTCCTCCGTCCATGGGATTTTCCAGGCAAGAGTACTGGAGTGGGGTGCCATTGCCTTCTCTGAGTAGGTGCCAACAAATTCCAAATTTATATCTCCAGCCCAGAGCCTGAGCTACTGACATCAGTATTTAACAGCTGACTTTACTTCTCCACTTAGCTGTCTAACAAGCATCTCAGATTAGACATGTTCAAAACTCTTTCCTTCCAAACCTGCTTTTGCTCCAGTCTTCTCTGTCTCATTTGATGGCATTTCCATCACTCCATATGATTTCCAAAAAATAACTAACCATAGTCCAATTACTGTTGACTCTTTTGAAGAGAAAGGCCATTGAGGCTAGCTGAGGCTTTTGTGTATAGGAAAGCACATAACTTCTTATTCTTCTTCTAGGGAGCTCTCCTTTATTTCAGTTTTCAATTTTTTTAATTTCAATTTTCCTTCTATCTCTTGGCCATCAGAAAGGGGGTTATTGGGGGAAGCAATAAGTCACTTCACTTTGATTCTTTGTGACCCCATGGACTGTAGCCCATCAGACTCCTCTATCCATGGGATTCTCCAGGCAAGAATACTAGAGTGGGTTGCTATTTCCTCTTCCAGGGGATCTTCCCAACCCAGGGATCAGCTGATGACTCTTAGGTCTCCTGCATTGGCAGGTGGGTTTTTTGCCACTAGCACCACCTGGGAAGCCCAATAATTTCATACTTTGGGTGTAATTTTGAAATGGCACTCAGAAGTAGGAATTGATACCACAGTATTGTTTTCTTTCCAAACATGACTACAGCCTGGCAAGGCTTAAGTAATTACTGAAGGATGAAAACAGTGTAAGTATTAACTAAATATTAACATGGCTACTGATGTAGTAATAGATGCTCCTATCTAATTTGTGGTTTTGGGAAAGGTGCTCTGACTCCCTTTCATAGGACTGTTCTAATTCCTGGACCTCTGTGTTTACTGCAACAGAATATGACTGACTGCCATTGAAAGCAAGCCACGCTGGGAGAGGTCTGGTAGAGTCATGTAGCTCTCATTAGTTAATGCGGTGGTATTTTTTTTTTTTTTTAGCAATTTTTAGTAATCATGGAACTGAGTAATATTAAGAATAAAAGAAGCATGTCACACTGTCCTGATTTTTAAATATCATGGGCTTCTCTGGTGGCTCAGATGGTAAAGAGTCCGCCTGCAATGCAGGAGGCCCAGGTTCGATCCCTGGGTCGAGAAGATCTCCTGGAGAAGGGAATGGCTACCCACTCCAGTAAAAGTAGACTTTTCTTGACATTTCTTCCTTGTGTCATTTAATGTGTTTCCTGTACAAGCAAAGAGTCAAGTGAGCATATGTTGCCCTATTATTTAAGGACCCCTTTTCCTCTTCTTTAGAGGTATTTTCATGCAAATTGTGCTTAAAATGTGGTAGATAGTCTCCCAAAATAGCTGCACAACAATTCCTCCTTTTCCTGTGTATGCATTCCACTCCTACCAGAGTTGCAGCCTATCTCCCAAACACCCCACCCATCTTGAGTTGGGCTGGCCTTGTGACTTGTTCTAACCAGTAGAATACTAAAGACAAAAAAGTGATGCTGAGCCAGCTCTGGGCCTAGTTTTGAGGGAGTGGCAGTTTTGCTCTTGCTCTTTTTGGATTCCAGCTGCCACAATATAGGGAAATCCAGGCCATCCTGCCAGTGAGAAGAACCAAGGTGGAGAGGCCCTGGAAGATGAGTCACCATATGGAGAAAGATACCACATGAAGAAAAACTGAGTTGTCCAGCTGACAGTCAGGACCAATTCCTAGCTATACGAATGAGGTTTTCTTGGATGATCCAGTTCCTGCTCAGCTACCAAATAAATGTAGCTGTGGGAGGGACCCTAACCAACACCATATGGAATAGAAGAAGTAACTTCAGAATTGTGAGATGCCATAAATTGCTATTTTGAGGCCTAAGTTTTGGGGTGGTTTGCTAAATTGCAATAGATAACTGATACAAAGGACTTTGGGGCACCAAAGGATTGTGGTTTAATGTTTAATTTTGGACCTTGTTTGAAGTTATTTGGTGAGTTTCCACAAGGTTCTCAAAGTGGTTTATTCCATTTGGTAGACACTCTAACAGAGGTATTGGAGGGGTAGCAAGTGATTGCTGAGAAATCAAAAAATGGCAATGCTTCTCAGGGGTGTCATGAAGATGAGGCCACTGGTTCCTACGTCTCCGGCCACAGCCCTGCATGGCCCTGTGCCCACAAGATGGAGAGGGAAATGCCCAGGGATAGAGCGAAGATGATAGATGAAGAATATATTTGCATAGGTCAGGCATAGGTCTACCTGACTGCTGTACTGACATGTTAAAATGACAACTCTTGGTAGATTGAAGTCTAGAGATAGTAATACCCTACTCACCTGTGTGTCAGTGATGTGTAGAGGGCAGATGTTCATTTGGTAGGTTTGAATATAAATCATAATTTTTTTTTTAAAAGAAGTAGTGAATATTTGAAGTTACAGGATGTATATTTCTGAACTGTTTTCAAGAATTCTTACCTTTTTATAGACTCATTTCAACTCTGCGTTTGAAACCAGATGGTTTATTCTTGAACTGAAAGACTGAATATATTAACCTTTAATGTAAATGCACTTACTCATTGAGCAGTTGGTTACTCCTACATTTTTCTGCATGACCTTGGTGACAAAGAACCACTTTTTGACTCTTATTTTTTAAATGCTTACTAGAAAATTTTATTTGAGAGTTACCAAACCATCTGATTTGGATGCTTTAAAATGTGAAAGTCAGAAATAAATTGGCATTGCTGAGGTACTCTGGATGAAAGGGTTACCACCACTCTATAATCTCGAGTTGTAAAGAAACAATTTGAGTTATTTTCTATGTAGGTTGACAAGTGAGCTTTTTTTGTTGGGTTAGAGTTGGTGAAACAAAGACTTATTCAAGCTGTGAAATGCATTCAAGGGTAAACAGCAATAAATGACAAGAGGCCTGTTTTGTCAGATATGTTTTTCACTGTTGTACAGACTTCTGATTAGGGGGAAAAAGGGCTGTTTGAAATTTTGGAATGATGGATCTTCCATAATGGAGATAGGTTTGTTTGGCTGTGAAAGAGAACAGATTGGAAGCTTTATCTTGAACTGGAATGCTATCAGTCAGTTTCTCCTTACCTTTTAAATATCATGTGTTCTTAATAGTATTTATAGTTCAATTTTTTTGTGGTTTTATAGAATCTTTTAAAAATTTTACGTAACTAATATTTTCTGATTCTGGTCTGTTCTAAAGACTACACTTAAACCCACTGGAACTGTATAGCCTCACGAATGGTTTGAATTGGTTTTTGAGTTGTTAAGATATTCAGCCTTATATAAAAATGAACTTGATGGAGTTCAGTGAAGTTTAATAAAGCTGTGGCCAAATTCTACTAAATATCAAAAGCTTCACTTATTGTTATTCCCTAAAAAAACTCTCAAAGAAAGAAAAGTGAGGCAAAATTACACACTCTTATTAAGTTATTATTACAGAAGGAAAGGAATATTAAAGTGCTTTTCAGGAAGATGGGGTGAAATGCCTTGGGATTGACTGTTGAATATAAAGTGAAAGGTGAATGTAGAATTAGGTGAGGGGGAAGGCATCTTTGCAATTTGATTATTTTAATGTTGCTGCTGCTGCTGCTAAGTCGCTTCAGTCGTGTCCGACTCTGTGTGACCCCATAGACGGCAGCCCACCAGGCCCCGCCGTCCCTGGGATTCTCCAGGCAAGAACACTGGAGTGGGTTGCCATTTCCTCCTCCAATGCATGCAAGGGAAAAGTGAAAGTGAAGTCGCTCAGTCGTGTCCGACTCTTCGAGACCCCATGGACTGCAGCCTACCAGGCTCCTCCGTCCATGGGATTTTCCAGGTAAGAGTACTGAAGTGGGGTGCTATTGCCTTCGGTGAGCTATAGTTCTAATAGGTTCTTTCTCATTACGACATTCAAAATTTGTTTACATAAAGAACTCAAGGATGTTTACTTCAACTGAAAGTTTTCCTTTCTGTGTGCATTAAAAAAATTAAATCCTTTCTAAAATGGTGTTGCAGTTTTAACCTTAGCAATTTTGCGTGGCATAGTTTTCACATTAAAGGGCTGGAGTTGAAGAGATTTTCTGACAACTTAATTGATTTGTATTTAGTGTTCTTTGGCTTATGTGTTTAGGCTAAAAATAGCTATTTGAGATGACCTCATTTTACTGTTTAAAATTTCAAGTACATCCCATGTGTGGGGGCTTCATCTTCATTTAGGTTCCAGAGAGTTCCTGTTGGTGATTACAAAATTTGATTCTGATATTATGTGTTATTATTTCATTGCCTGTCAGAAAGCAGATTTAGTAGTTAAAGGGAAAACCATCAATTAAAGTTGTTTGCTTTTCTGATTTTATTTCATTTATCAGTAAGAAATATTGATGTTTGTAGATCGAAACTGCTTAGATTTTTCTTCTTGACCAAATGAAAATGAGGTGGCATTCATTACTCCAATGGATAAATGTGGCCTAGTGCCTGTTAGTATTTATCCATCTGTTTGTTCACTCAGTAAGTGTGAACTTTAATTTTTTTTAATATGGTGTCTGAGGTAGTAGTAATCTTGGCATTGCACTATCTGAAGCGTGAACATTCATTCATTTTGGTTCTAAATCAGTTTAAAAACTGATTTAAGCTGTGTAATAAAACCAGTATTTCCCTTACTCTTTATGTTTTAACTGGAACATTTCAAAACATTGTAATCATTAAATTTTCTTCACTCTTAAAACCAGCAGTAATAAATTCTTTAACCAGGATTTTAAAAGCTACTAGAATTTCATTAGGTTAGGTAATAAATTGTGGGTGACCTTGAAATCTCTCAAATTCCCATTTACTCCGATTATGGAGGTACAATGTGCTTATGCGGTTTGGGATATACTGATAACATTGTAATAAGATGTAAACTTAAGGTACAAAAAACAACAGTTTATGTGTTTTGGTTAGAAGGTTTGATGAAAGAGGGGAGCCTATGTGCAATGCAGCGTGAAGTAGGAATGACCTTAAGAAACGTGAAAGGGCTGTATGAGAAGGACTTTGAATGCTTGAACAGTGAAATGACATGCTCTGTTCTGAGATGGGCAAACTCCACCTTATAGGGATGTCAATTCAGCATGATCCCAATAAGGTCAACAAGTTTCTTTTTCTTTTGGAGTTAGACAAGTTGGTAATAAAGTTGATATAAAAAAAATCATGAAGAAAAACTAGAAAAGCTCTAAAAAAACAGCAATGGGGGGGATATTAAAACATACTATAAAACTGCTACAATTAAACTATTGTGGTACTCTAGTGAAAGTCATTCAGTCATGTCCAGCTTTTTGCAACCCCATGGACTGTACAGTCCATGGAATTCTCCATTCCCTTCTCCAGGGGATCTCCCCAACCCAGGAATTAAACCCAGATTTCCCACATTGCAGGCAGATTCTTTACCAGCTGAGCCCCCAGGGAAGCAGTGTGGTACTAGGGCTTGATTAGAAAGTCTAATGGAAAGAACGGAAATTCCAAGAATAGATCTAACGCATGTTGAAATTTGTTACCTAGTAAAGATGACATCTAAATTCTCTGTGGAAAAGATAGACTTTTAAAATAAACGGTGTTGAGAAAACAGACTGGCCATTTCAAAAATGATAAAATTGGATCTGTGCTTTTCATAAAAACACTAGAATAAACTGCAAATGGATAAGAGATTTAAATATTAAAAAATGAAACTATTTGTGTTCTAGGAGACAATATCAGTGCATTTTCTTATAATTCTGGTGTGGGAGAACTTTTCTGTTTATGACTTAAAGTTCAGAGGTAATAAAATTAAAGATTGGTAAATTTGACCACATGAAACTTTTGCATGGGGAAAAAATTATCAGCAAAGTCAAAAGACAAATGACCAATTGGGAGAAAATATCTGCAACATATAATAGACAGTGAACTGATTTTCTTAATATATAAGAGGGATCATAAAAAGAGGATAAAAGGCCAAAACCTGAGAGAAAAAAAGATATAAATAGTTCACAGAAAAAGATATCTAGTAGCTCAAATATATGGAATGATTGAAAGACTAGCAAAAGCATAAACGCTTGACAATATAATTTGGTAAGGTTGTGGAGAGACATATATTGTCCTATTGATGTGAAGGCAAAATATTATAATCCCTACAGAGGGGAATTTTGTAATATCTAATAAAGTTAAACATGCATTTACCTATGATCATATCTAGAGATTTACTTTGAAGATACATCTATACAAATATGAATTTAAACTATAGAAGGCACTATTGATTGTGTAAGTGTAATAGTAAAATGTGGGAAATAACCTAAATGCCCAGCTACAAAAAGTTGGTTGAATATGATACAGCAACTAGTAAAGTACTATGTGACCACGAAAAAGGCTTTTTATACTGAAAGCAAATAATTTCTGCAATTTATTTTTGTGTTAAAAAAAGGTGTAAAAAGAGTATAATTATAGTTGTGTCAGCAGCTTCTGATATGTTTTCCAGTGACCCCTACTTCCTGGTATTCTAGCCCTCCCCTTGAGTGTAGCTAGACTGTGATTTGCTTCTCAAGGGTCATTTACAGCAACAGTGAGGGAATGTTGTCATAAAATGCTGTGACTTCTGTCTTGCTGGTATCCCGTCTCCCTGGATCTCCTCACCTGCTAGTTTTGATGCAGAGAGCCATCTGGGCTGCCTCTGGTGAACAGCCTTCAATAATGTGAGGCAGTCAATTCAGTAGCTTGGGAGAAACCTAATCACGTCACCGGCACTGAGTGAGTTAGTAGATCCTGTTTCACCTGAACACTGGGATGACTTCAGCCGAGCTCCCTTTTGATTGCAGCCCAGCATGTGGGCTAACACTGTGATTGCAGTCTCATGACAAACCCTGGACCAGAGGATTCACTTAGTGATGCCTTTTCTGAATTCTGGTCCCACAGAGACTGTGAGATGTATATTATTTCATATTGTGAAGTTTTATAGCATTAGGTTATGTAGCAATAGATAACTAATAGTATATGTCTTTTATGCAATAAAGAAGGGAAAGTAAAGCTCTATATTTATTTTTATAAAAAAAGACTCAGGGGAAAGAAAAATTAGCAGCAAAAAGGTAAGTTCTGAGTATCTGAAAAATTATTGTGAGGTAAATTCCAACCTCATGGCTCGCCTGTTTCTGAGAAACCTTAGTATTCAAGTATATAAATGCATTTTTTAACAAAGCTATAGTCTTATCGTGGGAGAAGGCAATGGCACCCCACTCCAGTACTCTTGCCTGGAAAATCCCATGGACGGAGGAGCCTGGTAGGCTGCAGTCCATGGGGTCGCTAAGAGTCAGACACGACTGAGTGACTTCACTTTCACTTTCACTTTCATGCATTGGAGAAGGAAATGGTAACCCACTCCAGTGTTCTTGCCTGGAGAATCCCAGGGACAGGGGAGCCTGGTGGGCTGCCGTCTGTTGGTCGCACAGAGTCTGACACGACTGAAGCGACTTAGCAGCATAGTCTTATTGTAGTGAGTCTGCATATAGATTTACTGGACATCATTAATTCTAATTCATGATAGAAATGGAAATATATACATGTTTCTATTGAGATTTTGACCCTTAACTCTACAGGATTTGTTTTTGGAGACACTTTGAACTGGAAGGCTGACATGTTTTGCCTTACAGAGACTTGACTTCAGTTACTGAAAAATGCTAGTGTTAAAGGAAGTCCTATTTATATTCAGCTATTGCTAAAACACATTTACTGCAGAAATTTAACAAGTCTTTGAGATAATTTGAGTGTTTTTAAAGAACTGTGAACTACCTCACAAAGGAAGTGATTCTTTTCTTTTACTAAAGCTCCCAGTGAATAACACAAGTATACAATTTACAAATACTAAGAAGGTTAAGAGTTTCAATATTCCTTTCACCAGCTCTAACAGCTTGCTGTATCATTCTGGTTGTTTGGTAAAGAGTTGGCTAGATGTACAGACTGAAAAACAATAGGTCAGTGAAGCTATTCTGGAGGAGTCAGAAAAACCTTCCATCCCTTTTACTCTCTGAGAGAATTTATATTGCCCTGAGTCAGAAAGATTCCTTGGAGTAGGAAATGGTGACCCACTCCAGTTTTCCTGCCTGGAAAAATTCCATGGATAGAGGAGCTTGGGGAGCTACAGTCCATGGGGTCACGTAGAGTCAGACATGACTGAGTGACTAAACACACACACACACACACACACACACACACACACACACACACACAGAATAGCTTTTGTATAAAGCAGTACTCTATTGAAAATTCTTAACATACTTTCTAATGTCACTGGATCTATTTATTTATTTATTTTTTTAGGCATATCGGTTTAGGCAGAGACATTGCAGGTCCATGTGAGTTAATTACTATATGAAGAAAAGTATTTTCTCTGGTTTTATCCTTGGATTATTCAGTTATAGCACCGTTTCTATGCACATGAGGATCTATCACAACCTTAAAATTTATCACAATCTTAAAATTTAAGTTCCTATCAAACATAATCTAATTTATTCAGGGTCTCATCCAACCATGAGAATACATATACATATCCATGTGCTTTCAGCTTTTTTTTAAGTGCTAAGATGATCCCTCTAAGGAAAAGGAGGCATGGTATTATCAGCATTACTTGGTAAAGGTATCATTTTTTCATGATTCAACTGGCCCTTTTAATCATGAGGATTTATTAAAGGCAGTGTATTGACTTAAAAAAACTGCACAGTGTGAGAGTTGTGAGTCAAGTTTTATCTGGGGCAAAATCAGGGCTATAGCCTGGAAGACAGCACCCCAGATAGCTCTGAGAAACTGGTCTGAAGAGGTAGGGGGGAAGGTCAGAATATATGTGGTTTTGGTGAAGGGGTACATGAACCTTGCAGAAGGTTTCTGCTAGTCTTATGAAAGTTACTGCTAGTCAACAGGGGCGGACATCACCATGAAGGATTTGGTCAGTGTATTGTTTTTATAGTTGCTGCGTCATGTCCGCTTCTTTATGACACTCTTCCCTGTCTTACTCTATCTGCTGGAGTTTGTGCAAACTCATTTCCATTGAGTCAATGATGCCATCCAACCATCTCATCCTCTGTCCTCCCCTTCTCCTCTTGCCCTCAATCTTTCCCAGCATGAAGCCCTTTTCTAATGAGTCAGTTAAGAGCCTTCTTAGCGCAGTGGGCAGCGCGTCAGTCTCTAATGAGTCAGTTCTTCGTATCAGAAGGCAATGGCACCCCACTCCAGTACTCTTGCCTGGAAAATCCCGTGGATGGAGGAACCTGGAAAGCTGCAGTCCATGGGGTCGCTGAAGGTCGGACACTACTGAGCAACTTCACTTTCACTTTTCCCTTGCATGCGTTGGAGAAGGAAATGGCAACCCACTCCAGTGTTCTTGCCTGGAGAATCCCATGGACGGGGGAGCCTGTTGGGCTGCTGTCTATGGGGTCACACAGAGTCGGACACAACTGAAGTGACTTAGCAGCAGCAGCAGCAGCAGCAGCAGCAGCAGCTATTCGTAACAAGTGACCAAAGTATTAGAGCTTCAGATTCAGCACCAGTCCTTCCAATGAATACTCAGAGTTGATTTCCTTTAGGATTGACTGATTTCCTTGCTTTCCAAGGGACTCTCAAGAGTCTTCTCTAGCATTAGAGTTCGAAAATATCAATTCTTCTGCACTCAGCCTTCTTTATGGCCAAACTCTCATATCCATACATGACTACAGGAAAAACCATAGCTTTGACTTTACGGACTTTGTCGGCAAAGTGATGTCTCTGCTTTTTAATATGCTGTTTAGATTTTTCATAGCTATTCTTGCAAGGAACAAGTGTGTTTTAATTTGGTGGCTGCAGTCACTGTCCATAGTGATTTTGGAGCCCAAGAAAATAAAATCTGTCATTGCTTCCACTTTTTCCCCTTTTATTTGCCATGAAATGATGGGACCAGATGCCATGATCTTAGTTTTGAAAGTTGAGTTTTAAGTTAGCTTTTAACTCTCCTCTTTCACCTTCATCAAGATGCTCTTTAGTTCCTCTTTGCTTTCTGCCATTAGAGTGGTATTATCTGCACATCTGAGGTTGTTGATATTTCTGCCAGCAATCTTGATTCCTGCTAGTGATTCATCCAACCTGGTATTTTTCCTGAGGTACTATGCATATAGGTTAAATAAACAAGATGACAATATACAGTGTTCACATACTCCTTTCCCAATTTTGAGCCAGTTCATTGTTCCATGTCTGGTTCTAACTATTGCTTCTTGACCTGCATATAGGCAGGTAAGGTAGTCTGGTAGTCCCATCTCTTTAAGAATTTTCCACAGTTTGTTGTGATCCACACAATCAAAGGCTCTAGTGTAGTCAATGAAGCAAAATTCGATGTTTTTCTGGAATTATCTTGCTTTTTCTATGATCCAGTGGATGTTGGCAATTTGATCTCTGGTTCCTCTGCCTTTTCTAAATCCAACTTGTACATCTGGAAATTTCTTGGTTCATGTACCTTCTCTACTGTGTTGAAGCCTAGCTTGAAGGATTTTGAGTATTACCTTGATAACATGTGAAATGAGCACAGTTGTGCTGTAGTTTGAACTTTCTTTAGCATTAGACTTCTTTGGGATTGAAAGGAAAACTGACCTTTTCTGGGTCCGTGACCATTGCTGAGTTTTCCAAATTTGCTAGCATATTGAGTGCAATACTTTCACAGCATCATCTTTTAGGATTTGAAATATCTCAGTTGGAAGTCCATCATCTCCACTAGCTTTGTTTGTAGTGATGCTTCCTAAGGCCCGATTGACTTCACATACCAGGGAGCCTGGCTCTAGGTTGGTGACTATACCATCATGGTTATCTGGGTCATTAAGATCTTTTTTGTATAGTTCTTCTCTGAATTCTTGACACCTCTTCTTAATATCTTCTGCTTCTGTTAGGTCCTTGCTGTTTCTGTCTTTTATTGAGCCCATTTTTGCATGAAATGTTCCCTTGGTATCTCTAATTTTCTTGAAGAGATCTCTAGTCTTTCCCATCCCATTGTTTCCCTCTACTTTTCTACATTGTTCACTTAAGAAGGCTTTCCTATCTTTCCTTGCTATTCTCTGGAACTCTGTACTCAGTTGGTTATATCTTTCCCTATCTTCTTTGCCTTTTGTTTCTCTTCTTTTCTCAGCTATTTGTAAGACCTCCTCAGACAACTTTGCCTTCTTGCATTTCTTTTTCTTGGGGTTGGTTTTGGTCATAATCTCCTCTACCGTGTTATGAACCTCTGTCCATAGTTCCAAGCAGTCTATCAGTGTATGAGCAGGATTAAAATAGTCATCCCAGCTTCCTTAAACACCTGAGGGAAATGCACTTAGAGGCAGTCCAAGGCTAAAGGACATTCCAGTGTGCAGTGAACTGAGTATGAAATATTGCATAAAATACCTATTTGTTTTAGTTCTGACAAATTGGAAATCTTGCCTTGCTCACCTCTTTTCCCACTGGTTGGATTAAAAAAAATTCATTTGATGGAATTTTCCTAGGGAAAATATAATGAGAAAAAAAGGAGTAGTAATAAGCCTATGAAAACCCTCAATCTGACTCCTTAAACATGAACCTGAGCATATACTAACCTGAACTGTGTGTTTTCCATTTGGACCCAACTGAAATACAACCCTTTTTCTTATAGGCAGAAGAGAATCTGTGAATTATGATATTTATTAAAATTAGAGCTGAGACAGCCATCTGTTCTTCTGGGGAGTTTTCATTAATTCAGGTTGTTGATTTCAGCACCATTTTGCTTTTGTTGTTTTAATCTCCACTAAGTGAGGCTATAAATGTAACAGGGGACAACAATTGGAAACATGTAGAGAAACAACATTTTCCAAACAAGGAGAAATGATGAGAAAATGCCCAGGATAAAATGGACAGTGCTGTGTGGCTAGAGAACCAGGTCCACGGTGAGCTTTGGCTGTTGGGAAGAGAGAAGGAGTACGAAGATCGTCGAGACAGAAGGCACGGATATGTCTGAAATTTTGATGAGTTGGACAACTAAATTAAATCTGTGGTGGTGTGGGCAGGCAGCACAGATGCAAAATTGTAGCCCTTGAAAAAGAGGAAATAGAACGTAAGGTTTTTGCTGCATGTGTGATTAAATCTCATGGGTCTATGGAGAGGAAAATTGAGATGCCAGAGAAACAAATGATGCTGTAAAAACTGAAGTGCACTGACTGAGGCAGAGGGTGGAGATCCCTGAGGGAGATAAGGTTGCTTTAATGATTTCTACTTGGAGTTAGCCAACTAAGAGGATAAGCTGCCACTTCCCACCAGTGAAGAATGTAACTCTCAACCTGTACTTATAACCACATGTAATCAGTATCCTAGTCAATACTATTTGCTGATTCCTTAGCGGAAAAAAAAAATCAAGCAATCCAGTAAATTCTTCCCACTATATAATTCTACTGTATTTCGGTACTTGCTGGGCACCACAATAAGATTTATGCTTTTGTTGATTGATTTTATTATATTCTTTCTATTCCTGGATTTCAGTCTCTTCTTTTCTCTAGTACATGTACCTATTTTATTTGAAACTTTATTTGAAAAGAGTTTCTAGTAATTGAGTGGTGTGTGTATATGTGTGTGTTTATATATAAGTATTAAAAATAATTATACAGTACTTGAAGTCATAATTGCAACAGATAATGAAGCATTATTTTTAAATATTAAATTAAAATGTGAAAATTAAGATAAATTTTAATAATAATTAAAATCTATTTATTAACATTATTAAACATTATAATAAACATTATTATTTTATGATCTTTGAGAAAATGTTTAGTCTTTCCTATACTATATATTTTATTGTTTATTTAGATAAAAAGTGGGATGAAGAAGTATCATTTTCATACTTCCCAAAACCGCTATCATTATTTTTTGCGTATGTGTCCGGGAGATCACATTGAATCTGTTGGTTTAGAGGCTTTAAAAATTAGCTTCAATAGGGTATAGTTAACAAGTACCATCATAAGATAGAAGTATACATCATGGTGATTTGATTTATGTATACACTGTGAAAGGATTCCCCCCATCTATTTAACTTACGCACCCATTACCTTACATACTTATATTGTTTTTGTGTGTGTGTGTGTGTATGTGTGAGAAGAGTTAAGTTCTACTTTCTTAGCAAATTTCAATTATACAATACAGTGCTGTCAACAATAGTCACCACGATTTATACTAGATCCTGAGACCTTATTCACCGTGCAACTGAAAGCCTGTACCCTTTTACCAATCTCTCCTCCCTATTTCTCCCGCCCTGTAGCCCCTGGCAACCACTTTTCTATTCTTTGTTTCTGTGAGTTTGACTTTTTAAAAAAATTCCACACATAAGTGATAACATGTAGTATATTTGTCTTTTTCTTTTCTTTTCTTTTTTTTTTAAGGGTTCACACTGCACTTTTTATTTTATTTTATTATTATTATTTTTTAATTTTATTTTATTTTTAAACTTTACAATATTGTATTAGTTTTGCCAAATATCAAAATGAATACACAACAGGTATACATGTGTTGCCCATCCTGAACCCTCCTCCCTCCTCCCTCCCCATACCCTCCCTCTGGGTCGTCCCAGTGCACCAGCCCCAAGCATCCAGTATCGTGCATCGAACCTGGACTGGAGACTCGTTTCATACATGATATTTTACATGTTTCAATGCCATTCTCCCATATCTTCCCACCCTCTCCCTCTCCCACAGAGTCCATAAGACTGTTCTATACATCAGTGTCTCTTTTGCTGTCTTGTACGCAGGGTTATTGTTACCATCTTTCTAAATTCCATATATATGCGTTAGTATACTGTATTGGTGTTTTTCTTTCTGGCTTACCTCACTCTGTATAATAGGCTCCAGTTTCATCCATCTCATTAGAGCTGATTCAAATGTATTCTTTTTAATGGCTGAGTAATACTCCATTGTGTATATGTACCACTGCTTTCTTATCCATTCATCTGCTGATGGACATCTAGGTTGCTTCCATGTCCTGGCTATTATAAACAGTGCTGCGATGAACATTGGGGTACACGTGTCTCTTTCCCTTCTGGTTTCCTCAGTGTGTATGCCTAGGAGTGGGATTGCTGGGTCATAAGGCAGTTCTATTTCCAGTTTTTTAAGGAATCTCCACACTGTTCTCCATAGTGGCTATACTAGTTTGCATTCCCACCAACAGTGTAAGACAGTTCCCTTTTCTCCACACCCTCCCCAGCATTTATTGCTTGTAGACTTATGGATTGCAGCCATTCTGACTGGCGTGAAATGGTACCTCACAGTGGTTTTGATTTGCATTTCTCTGATAATGAGTGATGCTGAGCATCTTTTCATGTGTTTGTTAGCCATCTGTATGTCTTCTTTGGAGAAATGTCTGTTTAGTTCTTTGGCCCATTTTTTGATTGGGTCATTTATTTTTCTGGAGTTGAGCTGTAGGAGTTGCTTGTATATTTTTGAGATTAGTTGTTTGTCAGTTGCTTCATTTGCTATTATTTTCTCCCATTCTGAAGGCTGTCTTTTCACCTTGCTAATAGTTTCCTTTGATGTGCAGAAGCTTTTAAGTTTAATTAGGTCCCATTTGTCTATTTTTGCTTTTCTTTCCAATATTCTGGGAGGTGGGTCATAGAGGATCCTGCTGTGATGTATGTCAGAGAGTGTTTTGCCTATGTTCTCCTCTAGGAGATTTATAGTTTCTGGTCTTATGTTGAGATCTTTAATCCATTTTGAGTTTATTTTTGTGTATGGTGTTAGAAAGTGTTCTAGTTTCATTCTTTACAAGTGGTTGACCAGATTTCCCAGCACCACTTGTTAAAGAGATTGTCTTTAATCCATTGTATGTTCTTGCCTCCTTTGTCAAAGATAAGGTGTCCATATGTGCGTGGATTTATCTCTGGGCTTTCTATTTTGTTCCATTGATCTATATTTGTGTCTTTGTGCCAGTACCATACTCTCTTGATAACTGTGGCTTTGTAGTAGAGCCTGAAGTCAGGTAGGTTGATTCCTTCAGTTCCATTCTTCTTTCTCAAGATTGTTTGGCTATTTGAGGTTTTTTGTATTTCCATACAAATTGTGAAATTATTTGTTCCAGCTCTGTGAAGAATACTGTTGGTAGCTTCATAGGGATTGCATTGAATCTATAACTTGCTTTGGGTAGTATACTCATTTTCACTATATTGATTCTTCCAATCCATGTACATGGTATATTTCTCCATCTATTAGTGTCCTCTTTGATTTCTTTCACCAGTGTTTTATAGTTTTCTATATATAGGTCTTTAGTTTCTTTAGGTAGATATATTCCTAAGTATTTTATTCTTTCCGTTGCAATGGTGAATGGAATTGTTGCCTTAATTTCTCTTTCTGTTTTCTCATTATTAGTGTATAGGAATGCAAGGGATTTCTGTGTGTTGATTTTATATCCTGCAACTTCACTATAATCATTGATTAGTTCTAGTAATTTTCTGGTGGAGTCTTTAGGGTTTTCTATGTAGAGGATCATGTCATCTGCAAACAGTGAGAGTTTTACTTCTTCTTTTCCAATTTGGATTCCTTTTATTTCTTTTTCTGCTCTGATTGCTGTGGCCAAAACTTCCAAAACTATGTTGAATAGTAATGGTGACACTGGGCACCCTTGTCTTGTTCCTGACCTTAGAGGAAATGCTTTCAATTTTTCACCATTGAGGATAATGTTTGCTGTGGGTTTGTCATATATGGCTTTTATTATGTTGAGGTATGTTCCTTCTATTTCTGCTTTCTGGAGAGGTCTTATCATAAATGGATGTTGAATTTTGTCAAAGGCTTTCTCTGCAACTATTGAGATAATCATATGGTTTTTATTTTTCAATTTGTTAATGTGGTGTATCACATTGATTGATTTGCGGATATTGAAGAATCCTTGCATCCCTGGGATAAAGCCCACTTGGTCATGGTGTATGATCTTTTTAATGTGTTGTTGGATTCTGATTGCTAGAATTTTGTTAAGGATTTTTGCATCTATGTTCATCAGTGATAGTGGCCTGTAGTTTTCTTTTTTGTGGGATCTTTGTCAGGTTTTGGTATTAGGGTGATGGTGGCCTCATAGAATGAGTTTGGAAGTTTACCTTCCTCTGCAATTTTCTGGAAGACTTTGAGCAGGATAGGTGTTAGCTCTTCTCTAAATTTTTGGTAGAATTCAGCTGTGAAGCCATCTGGACCTGGGCTTTTGTTTGCTGGAAGATTTTTGATTATAGTTTCAATTTCCGTGCTTGTGATGGGTCTGTTAAGATTTTCTATTTCTTCTTGGTCCAGTTTTGGAAAGTTGTACTTTTCTAAGAGTTTGTCCATTTCTTCCATGTTGTCCATTTTATTGGCATATAATTGTTGATAGTAATCTCTTATGATCCTTTGTATTTCTGTGTTGTCTGTTGTGATCTCTCCATTTTCATTTCTAATTTTATTGATTTGATTTTTCTCCCTTTGTGTCTTGACAAGTCTGGTTAATGGTTTGTCAATTTTATTTATCCTTTCAAAGAACCAGCTTTTGGCTTTGTTGATTTTTGCTGTGGTCTCTTTTGTTTCTTTTGCATTTATTTCTTCTCTAATTTTTAAGATTTCTTTCCTTGTACTAACCCTGGGGTTCTTTATTTCTTCCTTTTCTAGTTGCTTTAGGTGTAGGGTTAGGTTATTTATTTGACTTTTTTCTTGTTTCTTGAGGTATGCCTGTATTGCTATGAACTTTCCCCTTAGGACTGCTTTTGCAGTTTCCCACAGGTTTTGGGTTGTTGTGTTTTCATTTTCATTCGTTTCTATGCAAATTTTGATTTCTTTTTTTATTTCTTCTGTGATTTGTTGGTTATTCAGCAGCATGTTGTTCATCCTCCATATGTGGGAATTTTTAATAGTTTTTCTCCTGTAATTGAGATATAATCTTACTGCATTGTGGTCAGAAAAGATGCTTGGAATGATTTCAATTTTTTTGAATTTACCAAGGCTAGATTTATGGCCCAGGATGTGATCTATCCTGGAGAAGGTTCCATGTGCGCTTGAGAAAAAAGTGAAATTCATTGTTTTGGGATGAAATGTCCTATAGATATCAATTAGGTCTAACTGGTCTATTGTATCATTTAAAGTTTGTGTTTCCTTGTTAATTTTCTGTTTAGTTGATCTATCCATAGTTGTGAGTGGGGTATTAAAGTCTCTCACTATTATTGTTAATTTCTCCTTTCATACTTGTTAGCATTTGTCTTACATACTGTGGTGCTCCCGTGTTGGGTGCATATATATTTATAATTGTTGTATCTTCTTCTTGGATTGATCCTTTGATCATTATGTAGTGACCTTCTTTGTCTCTTTTCACAGCCTTTGTTTTAAAGTCTATTTTATCTGACATGAGTATTGCTACTCCTGCTTTCTTTTGGTCCCTATTTGCATGGAAAATCTTTTTCTAGCCCTTCACTTTCAGTCTGTATGTGTCCCCTGTTTTGAGGTGGGTCTCTTGTAGACAACATATGTAGGGGTCTTGTTTTTGTATCCATTCAGCCAGTCTTTGTGTTTTGGTTGGGGCATTCAACCTATTTACATTTAAGGTAATTACTGATAAGTATGATCCCGTTGCCATTTACTTTATTGTTTTGGGTTCGAATTTATACACCGTTTTTGTGTTTCCTGTCTAGAGAATATCCTTTAGTATTTGTTGGAGAGCTGGTTTGGTGGTGCAGAATTCTCTCAGCTTTTGCTTGTCTGAGAAGCTTTTGATTTCTCCTTCATATTTGAATGACATCCTTGCTGGGTACAATAATCTGGGCTGTAGGTTATTTTCTTTCATCATTTTAAGTATGTCTTGCCATTCCCTCCTGGCTTGAAGAGTTTCTATTGAAAGATCAGCTGTTATCCTTATGGGAATTCCCTTGTGTGTTATTTGTTGTTTTTCCCTTGCTGCTTTTAATATTTGTTCTTTGTGTTTGATTTTCGTTAATTTGATTAATATGTGTCTTGGGGTGTTTCTCCTTGGGTTTATCCTGTTTGGGACTCTCTGGGTTTCTTGGACTTGGGTGATTATTTCCTTCCCCATCTTAGGGAAGTTTTCAACTATTATCTCCTCAAGTATTTTCTCATGGCCTTTCTTTTTGTCTTCTTCTTCTGGGACCCCTATGATTCGAATGTTGTAGCGTTTAATATTGTCCTGGAGGTCTCTGAGATTGTCCTCATTTCCTTTAATTCGTTTTTCTTTTATTCTCTCTGATTCATTTATTTCTACCATTCTATCTTCTAAGTCACTAATCCTATCTTCTGCCTCTGTTATTCTACTATTTGTTGCTTCTAGAGTGTTTTTAATTTCATTTATTGCATTATTCATTATATATTGACTCTTTTTTATTTCTTCTAGGTCCTTGTTAAACCTTTCTTGCATCTTCTCAATCCTTGTCTCCAGGCTATTTATCTGTGATTTCATTTTGATTTCAAGAATTTGGATCAATTTCACTATTATTATTTGGAATTCTTTATCAGGTAGATTCCCTATCTCTTCCTCTTTTGTTTGGTTTGGTGGGCATTTATCCTGTTCCTTTATCTGCTGGGTATTCCTTTGTGTCTTCATCTTGTTTAAATTGCTGATTTTGGTGTGTCCTTTCTGTATTCTGGCAGTTTGTGGAGTTCTCTTTATTGTGGCATTTCCTCGCTGTGTGTGGGTTTGTACAGGTGGCTTGTCAAGGTTTCCTGGTTAGGGAAGCTTGTGTTGGTGTTCTGGTAGAGCTGTGTTTCTTCTCTCTGGAGTGCAATGAAGTGTCCAGTGATGAGTTATGAGATGTCTATGGTTTTGGGGTGACTTTGGGCAGCCTGTATCTTGGAGCTCAGGGCTGTGTTCCTTTGTTGCTGGAGAATTTGCTTGGTATGTCTTGCCCTGGAACTTGTTGGACCTTGTGTGGTGCTTGGTTTCAGTGTAGGTATTGAGGCGTTTGATGAGCTCCTGTCAATTAATGTTCCTTGGAGTCAGGAGTTCCCTGGAGTCAGGGTTTGGACTTAAGCCTCCTGCTTCCAGTTATTGGTCTTATTTTTGCAGTAGTTTCAAAACTTCTCCTTCTATACAGCACCATTGATAAAACATCTGCATTAAAGATGAAAAGTTTCTCTACCATGAGAGTCACCCAGAGAGGTTCACAGCGTTACATGGAGAAGAAAAGAGGGACGAGAGAGTTAGAGGTGACTCGAATGAGATGAGGTGGAATCAGTAGAGGAGAAAGTGGGCTAGCCAGTAATCACTTCCTTATGTGCACTCCACAACTGGACCACTCAGTCATGGAGTTATACAGAGAAGAGAAGAAGGAGGAAGGAGACAGAGGTGGCCAGGAGGATAAAAGGGGGGAATGAAAAGGAGGGAGACAGATCCAGCCAGTAATCAGTTCCCTAAGTGTTCTCCACCGTCTGGAACACACAGAAACTCACAGAGTTGGGTAGAATAGAGAGGGGTTAGGGACACAGGTGACCTGGTGGAGAAAAAAGAGAGTCCAAAGGGAGAGAGAGCAGTCAAGCCAGTAATCTCGCTCCCTAGTGAAAAATGGGTACTGAAGATTGGGTTCTTAAAGGTACAAAATTGGTAACAAATACATAAAAGCAAAAATTAAAAATCTAGAGTAGAGTTTGGAATTTCAAAAATACGATGTTAAAGAAAAGAAGAAGGAAAAGAAAGAGAGAAAAAACGAACGAAGAAAAACAAACAAGGTCGCGAAAATTATAAAGAAAATATAGGTACAAAATTGATATCAAATACCAAAAAGCATAAATTAAAAATCTAGAGTAGAGTTTGGAATTTCAGATATACAGTGTTGTATAAAAGAAGAAGAGAAAGAAACAAGAGAAAAAAAAAAAGTCACAGAAATTATAAAAAAATCTATAGGTACAAAATTGATAACAAATACCAAAAAGCTAAAATTAAAAATCTAGAGTAGAGTTTTGAATTTCAAAAATACAATGTTAAAGAAAAAAGAAAAGAAGAAAAAAAGAAAAAAAAATCAAAAAATTATAAAAAAAATATATATGAAGTTTGCTGTAAAAAAAAAATAGGGTCTTTTTTTTTTTTTCCAAAGTAACAGGTTATAAAATTGAAAATTAAAGGAATAATGGAGGACTTAAAATTTTTTTTAAAAATTCAAAAAAAAAAAAAAAGAAAGAAAGAATGATCGTAAAAATAGTAAAAATATATCTAGGATTTTCTCTGGTTTTGTTGTGAGTATTGTGGGTTCAGTTCATTTTTGGCTAGTTCCTTGGTCCGACTTATATTTCTCAAGATCTATAGGCCCCTTCCTATGTAGTCGGTAGTAACCACAGGGTTTTAATCTATTGCCTGTAGCTTCCAAGGCGGTTCCCTCTGTTATAGCTTCTTCTGTTTGCTGGTCTCTTCAGTGTCTGGTTTCCGCCCTGACACAAAGGGGACGGTGGAGGACACTTTTTTTTTTTTTTAGGCTCACTTGTTCAGTCGCGCTGTGGGGAGGGAGGGAGGGATGCTGCAAACAAATAACACTGGCGTGTGCTCGCAGTGCTTCAGCCACACTGGGTCTGCCCCCGCTCACGGCACGTGTAGCCTCCCTGCCCACACTGCTCAGGCTCTAGGTTGCTCCGCCGGGAACCATCCATGACCGGCCCTGGGCTGCCTGCACCTCCCAGGTCCAAGCCGCTCAGGTTCAGGCACTCGGGTAGTCTTCAGAAGTGCAGACTTGGTTGGGCCTGCGTTTTATGCCCTTCCCAGGTCTGAGCAGCTCAGGTGATGAGGTGTTTAGCGAGCGCGATTGCTGCGACTTATCACCTCCCCACCATTAGGTTATCTAGGTGTACAACCGGCGCACCTTCTCAGGCAGATGTTGACCATCCAGACCCCCATGAAGTTTTAGTTAGCAAAGAAGCCTGCTTACAATTTTATAGATAACGTCTCTCTGGGGCTGCGATTGCCCCCTTCCAGTTCTGGCTGCCTGTCACCAGCTGGCTACCTGGTCTGCAGCTGGCTATCTCTGTTCAGTCCTTTGTACCGTGTGCAGGCCTGGCGGTGTCTTAGGTTAGGGCTGGCTTTTCGCGTGGTAGATATCCCACAGTCTGGTTTGCTAGCCCAAATTATTTCGCTCAGATAGCGCTCAGGGTACTCAGGCCAGGTCCTTACTCTAAGCGATGCAGCCCATGCCACACCTCCCTGCCCAGCCCCCGCTTGCTAATGGCATGTGCAGGCATCTGCGCTGCTTCTCTGCTAGGGGAGTTACCATAGGGCTCACAATCTGCGGGTTTTAATTGTTTATTTATTTTTCCTCCCTGTTATGTTGCCCTCTGTGCTTCCAAAGCTCGGCACAGACTCTGCAGTGAGAAGGTTTCCTGATGTTTGGAAACTTCTCTCTTTTTAAGACTCCGTTCTCAGGACGGAACTCCTTCCCTCCCTCTTTTGTCTCTTTTTTTGTCTTTTATATTTTTTCCTACCTCCTTTCAAAGAGCTGGGTTGCTTTTCTGGGTGCCTGATGTCCTCTGCCGGCATTCAGAAGTTGTTTTGTGGAGTTTACTCGGCGTTTAAATGTTCTTTTGATGAATTTGTGGGGAAGAAAGTGTTCTCCCCGTCTTACTCCTCCGCCATCTTGGCTCCTCCCCATCTTTTTCTGTTTTATGGCTCACTTAGCATAATGCCCTCAAGTCCTATCTATGTTGTCACAATTTCCTTTTTTCCTCATAGCTGAATACTATTCAACTGTGTGTTTGTATACACACATGGACACATGTGCACACCACATTTCCCTTATCTATTTATCTGTAAAAGGGCCCTTAGTTTGTTTCTGCATCTTGGTGGTAATGAACAGTGCTATAGTAGACAAGGGAGTGCAGCTGGTTCTGGGCAAACTGTTGTATGACAACAGTTGTTGAATGATATTTTTTCAGTAAATTCCATGTCTCTCCAACTGTCTACCAGCTGCTCAAACCCTGCCTCCCCCTGCCTCTCCTTGCCTCTGATACGCTACTCGAGTGGTCCATGATGTGGGTGGGTTAGCTGTGGGAAAGGTGTTAGGAAGGAAATACCATGCTGTCTTCCATGTTTCTGTGGAATGGACCTCAGTCAGCAGCAGCACATACCCATTTCTGTCACTCCAGGGCAGGGCAGGGAACAGAAAAGACAACTTCGATTGCATAGAGTGTTCAGTCCAAAAGAATGAGAGCCAATCAAAACATGGCAGATAGTTTTCAGAGTATATGCAGGAAAAATTTTTCATGAGAATCTTTTGAAAAATATTAAATATTTAAAATTAAGTTGGAGCCATTGCTGGTAAAATCTGAGAAAGTCTGCAAGTAGTACTAGTAATTTTGTTTCAAGTACCTGAATATCTTCATCCCTATGAATCATATAGAAGAACACAGGAATATGGAACACACCAGATGAGAAATCCAGAGCAAAGCAAAACAGGAATAGTAGCTTTGCAGAGTGGAGTATTGTAGACAGTGAGGTGTATCTGAGACGTGATTAAACTAATTGAAAACTTCCCCAAACAGGAATAGTTATCTTAACCACTTGAAGAGTTTCAGAATTTCCTCAGGAGGAGAATTAGAAATTTTTATCAGAATCCAATATATTATGTACACTCTAAAATTAATATATATTGTAGAAAGATCCTTATGGTTCTCATGTGAGTTCAGTAATTTATAACTTTAATTATTGTTGCTTTTATAAAGATATGAGTTAGAGGACCACTTTGGGTATTCTAATGATTAAAATTTGTAGTTACAAGTATACCACCTGATTTTTCAGTAAAGATTCTGATGTCCAGAATAAACAAAATAAGTTCAGTTCAGTTCAGTCACTCAGTCATCTCTGACTCTTTGTGACCCCGTGAATTACAGCACACCAGGCCTCCCTGTCCATCACCAACTCCCGGAGTTCACTCAGACTCACCACCATCGAGTCAGTGATGCCATCCAGCCATCTCATCCTCTGTCGTCACTTTCTCCTCAGTATACCACCTGATTTTTCAGTAAAGATTCTGATGTCCAGAATAAACAAAATATGTAAACAATATCATTTACCAAAAATGGCTTAAATATGACATGCTGAAATTCATTTATCTGACCTTTTCACAAATCGCCTTCCAGTTTCCATCATTTTAGTGTTGAAAGTGGGAATTTAGATGGGGTAGTTCCTTTTTAAGACTGTGAACCATCTAATTAATGGTTGACATTGTCTAGTTCTATGTAGAATAGTGGAGCTACCAAAAAAAAAAAAAAAAATGATGGCCATTCATTTGGTTGTGAATTAAGTAGATCATTGTTTATTGAGTATCTCCTATGTTCCAGGTACTGTGCTAGGCACTTAAATTAGTGGTTCAAACACTTATGGTCCCTGCCCATATGGCATTTGTTCTAGAGCAGTGCTATCCAACAGAAATTTTTGTGATGATGGGAAGGTTCTTTTTCTGCTGTCTAGCTCTATAACCACAGGTGAATTTTGGGTTAAAACATGACTAGTGTAAATGATGAATAGTATTTAAAATTTTAATTTTGATTGATTAAAAAATTTAAATTTGAAGAGTCACATGTGGCAAGTGGCTACCTCTTTGGACAATACAGCTCTAGAATGTGAGGCAGTTTTATGGCCCCAGGTATCTTGTTTGTCTCTAATCTTAGATTAATATTTATAAAGGGGTCTACTTCCAGTAAAATTTTCTTCATTGGCGGGTCCTTACACATACTCTAATTTGCTTCTGCTAGAGCTCTTTCTTTTGTATCTTGCCTCTGAATCCAGTCTTGTGGAGGAAGTATCACATTAAACAAATTCAAAAATCACTGTAAACATAGCATATGTTGTTGATTTTTTTTTTTTTTTTTTGCTAAAATACACTATTGGACTAATATCATTTGACAGGTTACTATTATTAACATAGGTTAAATGTGTGATATCAAGGACTATACAGTCCATGGAATTCTCTAGGCCAGAATACTGGAATAGGTAGCCTTTCCCTTCTCCAGGGGGTCTTCTCACCCAAGGACTGAACCCAGGTCTCCTGCATTGCAGGCAGATTCTTTACCAACTGAGCTATTAGGGAAGCAGCATAGGCTAAGTCAATTTTTAAAAATGGCTTTGAATCACTGTTTTTTTTGTAAGTGTGTGTGTGTATGTTTTTTTTTTTTTTAAATAAAATACTCACTAATGGGAAATTCCAAAAAGGGAGAACATTCTTTTCTTGGGCTATTAAGCATATGGAGTGTTTGCATTTTCAAAAAAAAAAAAAAGAATTAATGGAAAATAAGATTCTGTTATGCTCTAGTGCTGCAGCTTTGCAACATAATGTATCACAGGCTGGTTACAAGTCAGTCTTTTAGCAGGAGTATACATGATCAAAGCTTTTGGATTCAGAGTTGTTTGGCTTAAGTGATTTGAAAATAATGTCACTGCTTAAGCTATCCTATCTTCTCTCTGTTCATATGATGATGCTGATGGTTTGCTTAAGTGGGGCTGTCCATCTTTGATTATATCTAATTAATTATGCATATATTCATTTAATATCTAAACATCTCAGAAGTTTACCATAGGCTTAAGTTATTAGCAGGATTAACCATTTTACCTTACAAATATTAATATTTAAAGATCTGGCTCTTTTCTCTCTTCTTGGAATTCTTTTGCAATGCACTAAGCATAAGAGAGATGATATAGAATTTCTGTTTAATTTTTCTCAAATGAAATATAGTCTTATCAGACTCCTTGTCAACATGTTTTCAAATCTTAAAGAACAGAGATGTATTTAGATTCTTTCAACATAGCAGCCTTTAATGTATGACATTGATCTTCATTATTGTCAATAACTATTTATTAATTAAAGTGATAAGAATAATGCTATGGATTGGTTATCAGAGAAGACAGGCAGTGTTACACATATCTGTTAGTTATCTCTATCTAAAGCCCTTTCCATTGCTTCTTCGTCATACCTGTAAGCTGTCAGGTGACATTCAGAGAGTTGGATTTTGATCTCCAATAGGATGTTAACACCTTGGCAGGAAGATGTACATCTGATCCTTTTCTGAATGTTTCAGCCAAGTAGCATCCTTTGGAACAGATTAGTCTGGACATCCCCACTCCCACCCTCAAATATTATGGGATGAAGTAAGAAAGGAGAAAAGTTCTGAGAGTAGGAGGAATCAGAAACATTTTCTTGGTTCAAATTTTACCTACCTAGTCTTGATTTCAGAGAAGGCAATGGCACCCCACTCCAGTACTCTTGCCTGGAAAATCCCATGGACAGAGGAGCCTGGTGGGCTGCGGTCCATGAGGTCGCTAAGAGTCGGACACGACTGAGCGACTTCACTTTCACTTTTCGCTTTCATGCGTTGGAGAAGGAAATGGCAACCCACTCCAGTGTTCTTGCCTGGAGAGTCCTGGGGACTGCGGAGCCAGGTGGGCTGCTGTCTATGGGGTCGCACAGAGTCGGACATGACTGAAGTGACTTAACAGTCTTGATTTAGAAAAGAGTATGAAATGAATAAGAGACTGTCAACTAAGCTTAATATTATTTTCTTCAAGAATTAGTTACTTGAGTGATTTAGTATTCACAATTTAACTGGAATTTTAACTTCACAAATTTTATATTTCCTAAGTATATATATATAGGAGAAGGCAATGGCACCCCATTCCAGTACTGTTGCCTGGAAAATCCCATGGATAGAGGAGCCTGGTAGGCTGCAGTCCATGGGGTCTCTAAGAGTTGGACACGACTGAGTGACTTCACTTTCACTAAGTGTGTGTGTGTATATATATATATATATGAAAATCTATGACACAACTTAAAAAATTGTTATTTTACCTCAGTAGGCACATGCATACATGTAAGTATGTAAATGAAAAATTATGAATATGTATCAACTAAATAAAATGTGCTTCAATGTATAATTATATATTAATATCCATTTGCTTTCATGATATTTAATTATTGAGATTACAGAGAAATTTGATAGATTTTCCCAGAATATAGTCTCCCTTTGATGACTCAGGTACTTAGAGAAAAATAAATTAGCTAATTAGTAGAATTTTGAGGTAATATTTAAATTTTTCCTTGTTTATGTGATTTTATTTATTTTAAATCACACTGTGCTTATTTAGTTTATGAACATATAATAGTATTAAAATTAGTAAATTACTATGCAGCCTTTATTCATTTTTTATTTTTTATATTTAGAAGGCTTTTTGTTTAGTTGGATTTGTTTTTTAAAGCAAAAATATTATGCACTTATTTCCAACTCCTAGCAAAACAAATTCTTCCAGTGACTCAGATCATAGAGCATAGTATAAAAAGTTATAAGAACTCATTTACACATATATCAAGTCATCATGTTTCATTTTAAGTTTTTTCAATTACACCTCAATAAAACTGAAAAAATAAGTAGATGGTACTATTCCAATGTAAGACAGGATTTTTAATTATTGTTACCCAATTTCTTTGAATATATTTTAAACAGATTGTGTATTTTAAACATTATTTTGTGCCTGCAGGGGAAAGAACTAGTTTAGGATAGAAGGCACTGCAGTGGGGGAAGCAGACATATGGGAACAGAAAGACTCGGGGTCGTGTCCTAGCTCCCCCTTCATAATATCCCTGTGAATTTAGGAGTTCATTTAAAAATCCCAAAGCTCCAGTTCCATCATGTAAATGGGAGACAAAATGCCTTCCATGTCTTCTGCAATGACAAAGATTACATATGAAAATGCATTGAAAGTAGAAAGTGTTAGAAGTTGTCAAGAAATACTATAACTCACAGAGTACATTCATTCTTTGAAACAGTTATTTTAAGGCCAAATATTTTGTACATAATGAGAAAAGATGCCAATTTCTCAACTTAAGTAACAGACTGGTCTTTTGAGAGCTGCCATGGACTTAGGATGACCTTGGATGGAAGCATCAAGTTCTGTTTATGGCTGCACAGTCTCATGACCATGACCTTTCTGTGGTCTAATAGTAGCAATAACTACAAGTAGAATCATAGCACTAGCTATGAGATGTATGTGCATAGCTCATTAAATGGAATGCTATATTATTATTTCATGACACATGATCTTGTTTTACTCAGTAGTAAAATAAGAATAAATTCATAACACAATGAATTTCAGAGCATATTTCCATCAACTTAAAACTTTTCTCCTGTTAGTCTGTAGTCAATCTCCATCCCCATCTACAATGTTGTATGGGTACATGCGTGTTCAGTCATGTTCAATTCTTTCTGACCCCATGAACTGTAGCTTTAGGTAACCAACAATCTGCATTCTATCTCTATAGGTTTGTCTTAAGTAGAAATTTCAAATGAATGGAGTCATGCAATATGTAGTATTTTCTTTTTTTTTTTTTTGCATCTGCCTTCCCTCAGTTGGTAGTGTTTTTGAGATTTATCCTTGTTGTAGCATGTATAAAGAGTTTATTTCTTTATACTGGTAATAGCTCAAATTATGGATATACCATATTTTGCTTATCCATTTACCACTTACTATACTAAATTTCCCACTTGGGCTCTCTTTTTGAATAATGTTGTTATGAACATTTGTGTGTGAAAGTATGTATGTGTGGGTATGTACATATATTTTCTTATTTTTGTGGACCTAAGGTGTTTCCCTTGGGTAGATACTTAGGAGTAAAATTGCTGTGTTGCATGGCAGGTATATATTTAATCTTTTAAGAAATTGCTAAATTGGTTTTCAAAGTTGATATCATTTAGAATTCATAACAGAAAAATATGCAGGTTCATAGCTTTGTATCTTTATCCATACTAGTGTCATCAGTCTTCAGAATTATGGTCACTCCAGTGAGAATGTGGTGATATCTCATTAAAGTTTTAATTTGCATTTCCCTAATGACTAATAATGTTAAACATCTTTTCATGTGCTTATTAGATATTTGTAATCCTCTTTGGTGAATATTTACTCAAATTTTTGCCCATTTTTAAACTGGAAGTTTTCTTAATATTGATTTGTAAAAGTTCCCTGTATATTCTGGAACTTACAAGTCCTTTATCAGAAATATGATGATATAAGACTTGCAAATATTAATAATTTCTCCTACATTGTGACTTGTCTTTTTATTTTCATTTCTTCTTTGCTCTTCTTTTGAAGAACAAAATTTTAAAAATATTTGTTTTGGGAATTAACAATAAGCATTTATTTTTTTGCTCATGCGAGTATGGGGTAGTTGGGTGGGTTTTATGGATAAAGGCTAAATTCAGTTGTGATTCAAAGGTATGATTTAGGTCTACATATCCCTTCTCCTTCTTGGACAAGAAGCTATCCAAACTATGTTCTTTTCATGGTGAAAGGCAGGAGTTCAAGGGAGGCAAAATTAATTACATAAGCACATTTCAAATCTTTGCATCATATCCACGAACATCCCATTCCCCTACAAAAGTCACACAGAAGAAACCCAAAGTCAAGGGGCAGGAAAAAGTCTTTTGTCTTCCAGGAGTCCATTGCAAAGAAATGAAAGAACAGAGACCAGTGATCAAATTTGCCACAAGCAGCATATGAGTTTTATAGTACTAAACAAGATATATATTTTTGAATATATAGAGCAAATAAAGACCTATCCCTTGAAGCATTATGTCCACCAGGAAGCCACAATCAGTACACCTTATGCAATTCTTCAAGGTTATTTTGTTTAGTGCCAAGAGTGTTAGTTAGTATACTAAACAATTTAATATAAATTATCATGATGATATAATTTCGCCCATATTTTTTCAAAATTTTTAATTTTGATGAAGTCCAATTTATCAGTTTTTAAAATGGATTCTGTTCTGTTGTATTAAGAAATCTTTGCCTAACCTAACATTCCAAACATTTTCTCTTATGCTCTCTTGTAGACCTGTTACAGATTTACATTTAGGTTATGACCCATTTTCAGTTAATTTTTATGTATGGTATGAGGTTGAGGGAAGCTTTTAATATTAGTTTTTTTAGGGCTCAAATAGCTAGGCACTGTCCTTCAATATTTATTGTGAAGACTATTCTTTCCCCATTGAATTGCCTGGCATTGATGATGTCAAAAATTAATTGATCATAAATTTAGGAGTTTATCTGTGCTCCATTGATTTATGTGCTTGCGCTTATGTCAGTGCCACACTGTCTTGCTTACTGTAACTTCACAGTGAGTGTTGAGGTCAGAAAATGTAAACCTAATTTGTTTATTCTTTTTCAAAATTGTTTTGGCTATTCCAAGCCCTTTACATTTCTATATCAGTTTTAAGTTTGGATTGTCAAGTTTTACAAAAGTAGCGGCTGGAATTTTGATTTTTATGTTGAATCTGATGTGTTGAATTTGAGATAAATTGCCTTGTTGACAACCCACGAATGTGATTTGTCTCTTTCTTGTATATTTACTTGGATAAAGATATCTCTTTACCTGTATATCAATAACCTCAGATATGCAGATGACATCATACTTATGGCAGAAAGTGAAAAAGAACTAAAGAGCCTCTCAATGAAGGTGAAAGAAGAGAGTGAGATAGCTGGCTTAAAATTCAACATTCAAAAAACTAAGATCATGGCATCTGGTCCTATCACTTTATGGCAAATACATGGGGAAACAATGGGAACAGTGACAGACTTTAGTTTCTGGGCTCCAAAACCACTGCTGATGGTGACTGCAGCCATGAAATTAAAAGATGCTTGCTCCTTGGAAGAAAAGCTATGACCAACCTAGACAGCATATTAAAAGGCAGAGACATTACTTTGCAGACAAAGGTCCCTCTAGTCAAAGCTATGGTTTTTCCAGTAGTCATGTATGGATGTAAGAGTTGGACTATAAAGAAAGCTGAGCACCAAAGAACTGATGCTTTTGAACTGTGTGTTGGAGAAGACTCTTGAGAGTCCTTTGGAATGCAAGGAGATCCAACCAATCCATTCTAAAGGAAATCAGTCCTGAATATTCATTGGAAGGACTGATGCTGAAGCCGAAACTCCAATACTTTGGCCACCTAATGTGAAGAACTGACTCACTGGAAAAGACCCTGTTACTGGGCAAGATTGAGGGCAGGAGGAGAGGGGGATGACAGAGGATGAGATGGTTTGATGGCATGACGGACTCTATGGTCCTGAGTTTGAGCAAGCTCCAGGAGTTGGTGATGGACAGGGAGGCCTGGCATGCTGCAGTCCACAGGGTTGCAGAGTTGGACATGACTGAGTGACTGAACTGAATTTACTTGGATATTTAATTTATCTCTGCAGTGCTTTTTAGTTTTTGGTTACAAGTCTTGTACTTCTTTTGCTAAACGTATTCCTAAATATTTAAATCTGTTTGATAGTATTGAGAATGGAATTGTCCCTTAATTTCATTTTTGTTTCCAGTATTAGAAACAAAATTAACATTTTAATCTTGTATTCTATGAACCTACTAAATTTTCTCTTATTTCTAGTAGCTTTTGCTTCCTGTAAATTCCTTAGGATACCCGCATAGACAATCAGCTCATTTGTGAATACGTCCAGTTTTACTTCTTCCCTTGCAATCTGATGTTTTTTAAACTTATTTTTCTTTTCTTACTGCACTGACCAGAAACTCCAATACAATATTGAATAGAAATGGTGAAAGTTGACATCATTGTCTTGTCCCTGATTTTAGGGAAGAAAACATTTAGTCTTTAACCATTAAGTATATGTTGCTGCTGCTGCTAAGTCGCTTCAGTTGTGTCTGACTCTGTGCGACCCTATAGACGGCAGCCCACCAGGCTCCCCCGTCTCTGGGATTCTCCAGGCAAGAACACTGGAGTGGGTTGCCATTTCCTTCTCCAATGCATGAAAGGGAAAAGTCAAAGTGAAGTCGCTCAGTCGTGTCCGACTCTTTGCAACCCCATGGACTGCAGCCCACCAGGCTCCTCCGTCCATGGATTTTCCAGGCAAGAGTACTGGAGTGGGGTGCCATTGCCTTCTCCATAAGTATATGTTAGCTGTAAGTTTTTTGTAGATTTTTTTTGAAGATTGAAAAGTTCCCTTCTAATCCTTGTTGTTTGAGAGATATTTTGTTTTTTAATCATGTACGGTGATTTTTGTCTTTTATTCTATTGATATGGAATATTGCATTGTTTGATTTTTGGATGTTTAAATCAGTCTTGCATTCCTAGAATACATCTCACTTGGTTATGGCATAGAATCCTTTTATATATCAATATGTATATGTTTGTTTAAAGACTTTTGAATCCACATCCAATATACAAAGGATATTAGTTTGCATCTTTCTTTGCTACTTTTTTGGGGGGATTCTACTTAGTATCTTTGTCTCAAAGTCTACCTTTTCAAAAAAAAAAATCATTCCACATTATGGCAATATTGTTTGTGTGTTTACTTATTGGTTTTGCAACAAATCATGGCCCTGCTTCACACTATCCTCTGCACTTATCACAGAGGCCTCAAGTGTCCAGCAGACTCCAACAAAATTGTCTTATCTGGGACAAAGTTGCACTAGGATTGTGCAAAGGACTTGAGAAAAGAGCCATGCCCATCATTAAACTGCTGTCCTGGAGTGCCTGACTGTCATATGCTCCTAGCTAGACAAAGACCTGGGATTATTTGGGTTCAGAGTGCCAGGTGTAATTCTGTGCCAGGAAGCTGCTCAGTTTGGAGATCTCTTAGTCATGTAACTAGGAATGCTATATGACTAACTGCAACTCTCCAGGAGGAGAGTTGAGATAATCAATTTAAAATTTATGCCTATTTACTACCAAAAAATCCAGTCAGAGCAGATATATTCTGGTGGAAGAATTCTTTAGACGAGTATATGGAAACCATAAAAAAAGCTTCATTAAAAAAAAATTTTTTTTTATAAGGATAACCGCTGATCTTTCAATAGAAACTCTTCAAGCCAGGAGGGAATGGCAAGACATACTTAAAGTGATGAAAGAAAATAACCTACAGCTCAGATTATTGTACCCAGCAAGGATCTCATTCAAATATGAAGGAGAAATCAAAAGCTTCTCAGACAAGCAAAAGCTGAGAGAATTCAGCACCACCAAACCAGCTCTCCAACAAATACTAAAGGATATTCTCTAGACAGGAAACACAAAAAGGGTGTATAAACTCGAACCCAAAACAATAAAGTAAATGGCAACGGGATCATACTTATCAGTAATTACCTTAAATGTAAATGGGTTGAATGCCCCAACCAAAAGACAAAGACTGGCTGAATGGATACAAAAACAAGACCCCTACATATGTTGTCTACAAGAGACCCACCTCAAAACAGGGGACACATACAGACTGAAAGTGAAGGGCTAGAAAAAGATTTTCCATGCAAATAGGGACCAAAAGAAAGCAGGAGTAGCAATACTTATATCAGATAAAATAGACTTTAAAATAAAGGCTGTGAAAAGAGACAAAGATGGTCACTACATAACGATCAAAGGATCAATCCAAGAAGAAGATATAATAATTATAAATATATATGCACCCAACACGGGAGCGCCGCAATATGTAAGACAAATGCTAAAAGTATGAAAGGAGAAATTAACAATAACACAATAATAGTGGGAGACTTTAATACCCCACTCACACCTATGGATAGATCAACTAAACAGAAAATTAACAAGGAAACACAAACGTTAAACAACACAATAGACCAGTTAGACCTAATTGATATTTATAGGACATTTCAAACCAAAACAATGAATTTCACCTTTTTCTCAAGCACACATGGAAGCTTCTCCAGGATAGATCACATCCTGGGCCATAAATCTAGCCTTGGTAAATTCAAAAAAAATAGAAATCATTCCAAGCATCTTTTCTGACCACAATGCAGTAAGATTAGATTTCAATTACAGGAGAAACACTATTAAAAATTTCAACATATGGAGGATGAACAACACGCTGCTAAATAACCAACAAATCACAGAAGAAATAAAAAAAAGAAATCAAAATTTGCATAGAAATGAATGAAAATGAAAACACAACAACTCAAAACCTGTGGGACACTTTAAAAGCAGTCCTAAGGGGAAAGTTCATAGCAATACAGACATACCTCAAGAAACAAGAAAAAAGTCAAATAAATAACCTAACCCTACACCTAAAGCAACTAGAAAAGGAAGAAATGAAGAACCCCAGGGTTAGTAGAAGGAAAGAAATCTTAAAAATTAGGGCAGAAATAAATGCAAAAGAAACAAAAGAGACCACAGCAAAAATCAACAAAGCCAAAAGCTGGTTCTTTGAAAGGATAAATAAAATTGACAAACCATTAGCCAGACTCATCAAGAAACAAAGGGAGAAAAATCAAATCAATAAAATTAGAAATGAAAATGGAGAGATCACAACAGACAACACAGAAATACAAAGGATCATAAGAGACTACTATCAACAATTATATGCCAATAAAATGGACAACGTGGAAGAAATGGACAAATTCCTAGAAAAGTACAACTTTTCAAAACTGGACCAGGAAGAAACAGAAAATCTTAACAGACCCATCACAAGCACGGAAATTGAAACTGTAATCAAAAATCTTCCAGCAAACAAAAGCCCAGGTCCAGACAGCTTCACAGCTGAATTCTACCAAAAATTTAGAGAAGAGCTAACACCTATCCTGCTCAAACTCTTCCAGAAAATTGCAGAGGAAGGTAAACTTCCAAACTCATTCTATGAGGCCACCATCACCCTAATACCAAAACCTGACAAAGATCCCACAAAAAAAGAAAACTACAGGCCAATATCACTGATGAACATAGATGCAAAAATCCTTAACAAAATTCTAGCAATAAGAATCCAACAACACATTAAAAAGACCATACACCATGACCAAGTGGGCTTTATCTCAGGGATGCAAGGATTCTTCAATATCCGCAAATCAATCAATGTTATACACCACATTAACAAATTGAAAAATAAAAACCATATGATTATCTCAATAGACGCAGAGAAAGCCTTTGACAAAATTCAACATCCATTTATGATAAGAACTCTCCAGAAAGCAGGAATAGAAGGAACATACCTCAACATAATAAAAGCCATATATGACAAACCCACAGCAAACATTATCCTCAATGGTGAAAAATTGAAAGCATTTCCTCTAAGGTCAGGAACAAGACAAGGGTGCCCAGTGTCACCATTACTATTCAACATAGTTTTGGAAGTTTTGGCCACAGCAATCAGAGCAGAAAAAGAAATAAAAGGAATCCAAATTGGAAAAGAAGAAGTAAAACTCTCACTGTTTGCAGATGACATGATCCTCTACATAGAAAACCCTAAAGACTCCACCAGAAAATTACTAGAACTAATCAATGATTATAGTGAAGTTGCAGGATATAAAATCAACACACAGAAATCCCTTGCATTCCTATACACTAATAATGAGAAAACAGAAAGAGAAATTAAGGCAACAATTCCATTCACCATTGCAACGGAAAGAATAAAATACTTAGGAATATATCTACCTAAAGAAACTAAAGACCTATATATAGAAAACTATAAAACACTGGTGAAAGAAATCAAAGAGGACACTAATAGATGGAGAAATATACCATGTACATGGATTGGAAGAATCAATATAGTGAAAATGAGTATACTACCCAAAGCAAGTTATAGATTCAATGCAATCCCTATGAAGCTACCAACGGTATTCTTCACAGAGCCAGAACAAATAATTTCACAATTTGTATGGAAATATAAAAAACCTCGAATAGCCAAAGCTATCTTGAGAAAGAAGAATGGAACTGGAGGAATCAACCTACCTGACTTCAGGCTCTACTACAAAGGACATACAGTCCTCAAGACAGTATGGTACTGGCACAAAGACACAAATATAGATCAATGGAACAAAATAGAAAGCCCAGAGATAAATCCACGCACATATGGACACCTTATCTTTGACAAAGGAGGCAAGAACATACAATGGATTAAAGACAATCTCTTTAACAAGTGGTGCTGGGAAATCTGGTCAACCACTTGTAAAAGAATGAAACTAGAACACTCTCTAACACCTTACACAAAAATAAACTCAAAGTGGATTAAATATCTAAACCTAAGACCAGAAACTATAAAACTCCTAGAGGAGAACATAGGCAAAACACTCTCTGACATACATCACAGCAGGATCCTCTATGACCCACCTCCCAGAATATTGGAAAGAAAAGCAAAAATAAACAAATGGGACCTAATTAAACTTAAAAGCTTCTGCACAACAAAGGAAACTATTAGCAAGGTGAAAAGGCAGCCTTCAGAATGGGAGAATTTAATAGCAAATGAAGCAACTGACAAACAACCAATCTCAAAAATATACAAGCAACTCTTACAGCTCAATTCCAGAAAAATAAATGACCCAATCAAAAAATGGGCCAAAGAACTAAACAGACATTTCTCCAAAGAAGACATACAGATGGCTAACAAACACATGAAAAGATGCTCAACATCACTCAGTATCAGAGAAATGCAAATCAAAACCACTGTGAGGTACCATTTCACGCCAGTCAGAATGGCTGCAATCCATAAGTCTACAAGCAATAAATGCTGGAGAGGGTGTGGAGAAAAGGGAACTGTCTTACACTGTTGGTGGGAATGCAAACTAGTATAGCCACTATGGAGAACAGTGTGGAGATTCCTTAAAAAACTGGAAATAGAACTGCCTTATGATCCAGCAGTCCCACTGCTGGGCATACACACCGAGGAAACCAGAAGGGAAAGAGACACGTGTACCCCAATGTTCATCGCAGCACTGTTTATAATAGCCAGGACATGGAAGCAACCTAGATGTCCATCAGCAGATGAATGGATAAGAAAGCAGTGGTACATATACACAATGGAGTATTACTCAGCCATTAAAAATAATACATTTGAATCAGTTCTAATGAGATGGATGAAACTGGAACCTATTATACAGAGTGAAGTAAGCCGGAAAGAAAAACACCAATACAGTATACTAACGCATATATATGGAATTTAGAAAGATGTGAACAATAACCCTGTGTAAGACAGCAAAAGAGACATTGATGTATAGATCAGTCTTATGGACTCTGTGGGAGAGGGAGAGGGTGGGGAGATTTGGGAGAATAGCATTGAAACATGTATAATATCATGTATGAAAGGAGTCGCCAGTCCAGGCTCTATGCACGATACTGGATGCTTGGGGCTGGTGCACTGGGACGACCCAGAGGGAGGGTATGGGGAGGGAGGAGGGAGGAGGGTTCAGGATGGGGAACACAGGTATACCTGTGGTGGATTCATTTCGATATTTGGCAAAACTAATACAATATTGTAAAGTTTAAAAATAAAATAAAATAAAAAAAATATTTTTATGGCTATTAAATTCTGTTGGTGTGATGAGTTCTACCTGAGGTCAAAGGGCCTCTGGTATCCTTGAATAAGGAGGGACTGAATTACAGTTCTGCTGGTAACCCTTTTCTTCTTATCCTCTTTCTGTATTCTTTTGTTTTAGCTGTGTGTTTTCTAAGTTATACAGTTGGCACTTGTTTTTTGTAAACTAATCTGAATGTCATTAAAAAATATACAGAGGTCTTTAAGCCATTTATATTTGCTGCTATTAACAGATGTACTTAACTTTATGATTTTGTTGCATGGTTTCTGTTCTTTTATATGTTCTGGTAATTTCTCCTTTTTAAAAAAAGATGTATAAGGTCTCCTTATTATAATTTTAATACTATTATACTTTGATCTTATTTTTATTTTTTCCAGAGATTCCTATTAAGGTTGTGTAAGACATATTTTAACTTTAAAAATAAAATAAGAACATCAGGAATAAAACTATATTTTATCACTTTGTCTTTTATTAAAAAACGTTTTTAACCCAACCCGCCTCAGAATGAGGACTGTTGAAAAAAGATGAATATAATTGTAGTTGAAGGGAACAAGGAAATCTTTGTAGAAGAAGAGGCATGTAAGTTTGGCCCTGAACAAATGGTAGAATACAAATAAGTGGAGCTAAAGAGGTATGTAACTCTTAAAATCAACTATGTAGTTACTCATTCCATAGATTATTTTAGGAGAATGGTTCATTATTCCCCAGTGGCTCACAGGTAAATAATCCACGTGCAGTGCAGGAGACTTGAGTTTGATCCCTGGATCAGGAAGACCCACTGGAGAAGGAATTGGCAAACCCTTCCAGTATTCTTTTCTGGGAAATCCCATGGACAGAGGAGCCTGGCAGGCTACAGTCCGTGGGGTCACAGGGTCAGATGCGACTTAGCAACTAAACAATAGTGACAGCCTGCAACCTAGCGGCAGTTGCAGTTACTCATTCTATAGCTTATTTTAGGAGAATGGTTTACTATTGGCTATTTTTCCATATAATCTTTGATTCAGAACCTGAATATAATGCTAAGAACAAAAATCCTTTCAGCAGCAGCTGAAATGTAAGCTTTTGGTAACCGCTGAAGGTGGTTCTTTCTGAAACAGAGGGGTGGGGACAGCCAAAGTGGGCCTCTGGGAAGCCCCACTCCCCACCCTGGCTCTGCAGTGCAGATAGTGAATTGCAGCATCTAGCAAGAGTGTAACATACAGGACATATCCCAGTTTTGAATGGAGACCGTTTTGCTTCAGCCCAAGATATCAGTGCTATTATATATCTTCTCTGTAATCTACATTTTTATGATTTTATAAAAATATGAATCTGCTTGTGAAAGTATTGACTTCTTTTATGCTACCCAAAATAAATCTACCTTCTATACAGCAAGGCTTAATAAATGACTGTTGAACTGAGTGAATGCATGGATAAACAGAGTTGTCAGATATGATCCTGAAGAGGTGAAACGTTTAATTTAGTATGTATATTCACTTTCCATTTTATTAATAAGAAACTACAGACTGGAGCTGCAAGATAACCTTTACTAATGAGAGTGACATTGCATACACAAACAACTGAAACCTCTAACCAGGCTTGTAAAGTGTTTTTATTTTACAACCAAATTTGATTTGTCCTGCCAAATTTGCATTGCTCTGCTCATTATTATCAATAGCAGGCTTTGTCTTTTTTTTTTTTTTTTTTTACCCATTTCCATTTAGATCATGGAAAAAATTGTAACTTGTTCAGCCAAAGATTTTTTCTTTGAAAAGTAATTGATGGTAGTGGTAATCCTATCAGTAAATGAGAGTTTTGAAGCCTATAAATATGGGGACCAGACTCTGGGTCTTATTAATTTAGTAAGGCCTTGACAGGCTGCTTGGGAAATATCTTGGAGTTTTCTTTTGAAGTTTTTGCATTTACTGTGGGCCTCTTGCCTTTCACATTCATCATGTACCTCATCACAGGTTCATGGTATTATTTTAGGCAATGCATATGGAAATATAGGGCTTCCCATGTGGCACTAGTGGTAAAGAACCTGTCTGTCAATGCAGGAGATGTAAGAGGCACGGGTTGGCTCCTTGGGTCTGGAAGATCCCCTGGATTAGGGCATGGCAACCTACTCCACTATTCTTGCCTGGGGTAATCCCATGGACAGAGGAGCCTGGTGAGCTATGGTCCATAGGGTCTCAAAGAATTGGACATGACTGAAGCGACTTAGCACACATGGAAATATACCGTATAAGTGCTTTTTCTTATTATAACGTTATGGCCAGAAGTTGTCTTCATTTAGAATCAATGCTATTTCACAGATGAGAACCAGATTAGAGAAGATGTTCCACACACTTATTGGTAGCTAAATTGGGACAAAACCCAATTCTGCTGACTCCTAGGCCAACCTGTCTCCAGATTCAAGGGAACATATAAACACTGTGTTTGACTACTCTCAGCTTCTAGGCTCATAATGTGTAGGTTGTTGTTAGCACAGATCCACTAATAGAACAGGATGATAGAGAGCACCATGTTTGACTTATGAAGAGGCCTGCAGCTCTGCCCTGCTAATTACAGAGTCATAGTCATCTTTTCCATAATTGAGTATATCATGACAGTCTTAAGCTTAGTGTGTACTCAAGAGAAATATTTTAATAGATGAAAGCACAATAATGTGTATTTCTTGTTTTCCTAAATGACAAATAATTAGCAATTTTCCAGGCATACTTTCTCACCTGGAAAGTGATTCTCTCAAGGACAGCCATTGGGTAGGAGATACATATTTCCATTCTTTCCCATATATTTGCCAATAAGTGATGGGACTAGATGTCATGATCTTAGTTTTTTGAATGTTGAGTTTTAAGCTAACTTTTTCACTCTCCTCTTTCACTTTCATCAAGAGAGGGAAACGGTGACAGACTTTATTTTCTTGGACTCCAAAATCACTGCAGATGGTGACTGGAGCCATGAAATTAAAAGATGCTTGCTTCTTGGAAGAAAAGCTATAACAAATCTAGACAGCATATTAAAAAGCAGAAACATTACTTTGCCGAAAAATGTCTGTCTAGTCAAAGTTATGATTTTTCCAGTAGTCATGTATGGATGTGAGAGTTGGACCATAAAGAAAGTTGAGCACTGAAGAACTGATGCTTTTCTTTTTCTTTTTTTTGACTTTTTTTAAAAATTTTATTTTATTTTTAAACTTTACATAATTGTATTAGTTTTGCCAAATATCAAAATGAATCCGCCACAGGTATACATGTGTTCCCCATCCTGAACCCTCCTCCCTCCTCCCTCCCCATACCATCCCTCTGGGTCGTCCCAGTGCACTAGCCCCAAGCATCCAGTATCGTGCATCGAACCTAGACTGGCATCTCGTTTCATACATGATATTTTACATGTTTCAATGCCATTCTCCCAAATCTTCCCACCCTCTCCCTCTCCCATAGAGTCCATAAGACTGTTCTATACATCAGTGTCTCTTTTGCTGTCTCGTACACAGGGTTATTGTTACCATCTTTCTAAATTCCATATATATGCGTTAAAGCTATGGTACATATACACAATGGAGTATTACTCAGCCATTAAAAAGAAAACATTTGAATCAGTTCTAATGAGGTGGATGAAACTGGAGCCTATTATACAGAGTGAAGTAAGCCAGAAGGAAAAACACCAATACAGTATAAGAACTGATGCTTTTCAACTGTTGTGTTGGAGAAGACTCTTGAGTGTCCCTTGGACTGAAAGGAGATCCAACCAGTCAATCCTAAAGGAAGTCAATCTTGAATATTCATTGAAAGGACTGATACTGAAACTGGAGCTCCAATACTTTGGCCACCTAATGCGAAGAACTGACTCATTGGAAAAGACCCTGCTGCTGGGCAAGATTGAAGGCAGGAGGAGAAGGGGACAACAGAGGATGAGATGGTTGGATGGCATCACCGACTCAATGGACATGAGTTTGAGCAAGCTCTGGGAATTGGCGATGGACAACAAGGCCTGGCATGCTGCTGTCTGTGGGGTTGCAAAGAGTCAGACACGACTGAGCGATTGAATCAAACTGAGGAGACACATATTAGAAAAAAAAAAGATGTCATAAAACTCATTTTCACTCAACTTAAATGGTAATTAAAAACATCTTGATCCAAATAGTAGGGAACTAAGGGTCCCCCAAAGTAAGCTAAGGAGAAATTAAATTAAACTTCAGTTCAGTTCCGTTGCTCAGTCATGTCTGACTCTTTGCTATCCCATGAATCACAGCACTCCAGGCCTCCCTGTCCATCACCAACTCCTGGAATTCACTCAAACTCATGTCCATCGTGTTGGTGATGCCATCAAGCCAACTCATCCTCTGTTGTCCCCTTCTCTTCCTGCCCCCAATCCCTCCCAGCATCAGGGTCTTTTCCAATGAGTCAACTCTTCGCATGAGGTGGTCAAAGTATTGGAGTTTCAGCCTCAGCATCAATCCTTCCAATGAATACCCAGGACTGATCTCATTTAGGGTGGACTGGTTGGATCTCCTTGCAGTCCAAGGGACTCTAAAGAGTCTTCTCCAGCACCACAGTTCAAAAGCATCAATTCTTCAGTACTCAGCTTTCTTCACAGTCCAACTCTCACATCCATACATGACCACTGGAAAAACCATAGCCTTGACTAGATGGACCTTTGTTGGCAAAGTAATATCTCTGCTTTTTAATATGCTATCTAGGTTGGTCATAAATTAAATTTACATTTGTCTAAAACTTTACTATTCAAACAATGAATATAGATGTTTAATATGACTTGAGTAGAAAAATTAAATTTTGGACTTTTTCATCATCAACTTTAAAATGACTAAAATTTTTACATTGTTTCAACTTGCTTCAAAAGAAAAATGAGAAATGCAATTAATATGGTTTAACTCTGCAGGATAAATATTATTATTTAATGATGTATAAAACAGCTTTATTCTAACAGCTTCATGCTGGGCACAGAAATGAAAAAGAAAACTCAGATTTATGTTTATGTATGTATGCACTTAGGATATCCAATTCTTTATTTCCAGTAAGAGAACTCATTTAACATTTTTACCTATCAAGTGAATATTTTGGGAAGCATTAGCATGTCACATATTTCTCAAAACTCTAAATGCCATGCAGAATAAATGTAAAACATAAGGATTAAAATTTAATCCCTTAGTATCCATTTACTAATGGGCCATTTTTTTTGCCCAACTCACTAATTCTACTAATGTGAAAGATATGTCATAATAAATAATGACGAAGTAGTTGTCACTGATTGAGCACCTGTTCTGGATGAAACACAGTCAGAACTCAGTGTATCTGATCCTAGTGTATCAGAACTCAGTGTATCAGAACCCAGTGTAGGTGATCATGGCCTGTAGAATTAAATTCTGACTTGAGAGTCAGCACTGAAAGTTTTCCAAATCAAACTCTATTTCCAGTCTAATCCCATCAGTTCAGTTCAGTCGCTCAGTCGTGTCCGACTCTTTGCGACCCCATGAATTGCAGCACACCAGGCCTCCCTGTCCATCACCAACTCCCGGAGTTCACTCAGACTCATGTCCATCGAGTCAGTGATGCCATCCAGCCATCTCATCCTCTGTCGTCCCCTTTTCCTCCTGCCCCCAATCCCTCCCAGCATCAGAGTCTTTTCCAATGAGTCAATTCTTCACATGAGGTGTCCAAAGTATTGGAGTTTCAGCTTTAGCATCATTCCTTCCAAAGAACACCCAGGGCTGATCTCCTTTAGAATGGACTGGTTGGATCTCCTTGCAGTCCAAGGGACTCTCAAGAGTCTTCTCCAACACCACAGTTCAAAAGCATCAATTGTTTGGCGCTCAGCCTTCTTCACAGTCCAACTCTCACATCCATACATGACCACAGGAAAAACCATAGCCTTGACTAGACGAACCTTTGTTGGCAAAGTAATGTCTCTGCATTTGAATATGCTATCTAGATTGGTCATAAGCTTCCTTCCAAGGAGTAAGCGTGTTTTAATTTCATGGCTACAGTCACCATCTGCAGTGATTTTGGAGCCCCAAAAAATAAAGTCTGACACCGTTTCCACTGCTTCCCCATCTATCTCCCATGAAGTGATGGGGCTGGATGCCATGATCTTCGTTTTCTGAATGTTGAGCTTTAAGCCAACTTTTTTACTCTCCACTTTCACTTTCATCAAGAGGCTCTACCCTTAATAACACTACCTAATAATGAAATCATACTTTTCTATGTTGTGCACAGACACCAAGGCTTTCATTCCTTGAGTTTTTCCTCATGTTGCCTCTTATACCTCAGTGCTCTCCCTAGACAATTTGCATGTCAAGTTCTGTGTAATATATTTATTTCCTTTTCATGACATTTATTTTCAACTTGAACTATAGTTTTTTTTTTTTATCATATTCCATCTTTTCTATTAGGTTGCAGTTTTGTGAAGATATAGAGCATGCATTAATTATTCTTGTGTGTTTTCCTGTCATCATGGAAAGTAATTAGGTTCCTGGTATCTGCTGAAGTATATAGTGCTCCATTGGCAATATGTGAGAATGACTAGCAAAGTCTTGATGAATTCCTTCCTTTTTATAAGGTGACTACATTTTGACCTTGAATGCATCCTTAGCTTGAGTCCTTGCATATCTCAAAATCGTCTTTAAGAAAATCTTAAAATATTTGGAATAAAGGGATTTATAAATTGAAAAAGCAACACTGATTCAAATGGGGGAAAAGAAACATCTAGACATAATACAATGAATTAAAAGATGGAGAACAAGTGCTTTACAGGAGACATAGACTGCCTTATAGTATGGTTAATATTAACTTGCCTCCTGGAACTTTTTGGGTATGTTCTAAGGACAGTAATGATGTCAAGAATCTTAAGATGACTTCAGGGCATTTGTTTAGTCTTTTGTAATAGTTCTGTGTATTACTGTTCTTACCTAGACCTTTCTTTAGGTCAGAAACAATACAGTTTTCTTTTTCTTTTTTAACAATACAGTTTTCATTCATGAATAATTATTACTAGTAGACAGGTAAACAATTTTCTCTGTGTCTTAGAGTTTATTTTTAACTCTGATAGATAATGAAAAACATACTGGGTGGCACAGGGGTAAAGAATCTGCCTGCCAGTACAGGGGAGCCAAGAGACAGGGTCTGATCTCTGGGTGGGGAAGATCCTCTGGAGTAGGAAATGGCAACGGGGTTCCAGTATTCTTGCCTGGGAAATCCCATGGACAGAGGAGCTCTGCTGGCTACAGTCCACGGGGTCGCAAAGAGTTGGACACGACTGAGTACACACTCTCTCTCACTTTCTGTCTTTCACACACACACACACACACACACACACACACACACACAGAGGCAATGAAATATAGTAGTTAAGAAGAGGATTAAAGTATCTGGTTCAGTACTAGTTATGATCTTAAGCAAGATAACCTCTCTGATAGCTGTTTCAGCATATGTAAAATGAGTTCTTACCTTGGGGTATTGTATGGTTTGAACAAGATTGTATACACTGTTAATCTAAAACAACAACACAGGTAGTTATTTTATCAGCAAAATGGGTTAAGAAACAGCAAAGAATTGTAAATTTGGGATGGAGCATGTGGCAAATCACATTTAAGTCTAATAAAAGGAAAGAGAAGAAACTTTTTTTAGAGAAGGAGAAGTTGGGATGGGCTGTTATAAACAAAATGTCTCCTGGAGGAAACTAGGAGTTCAGAGTATGGTTAATTTTCACTGGCTGAGTTGTGAGAGTCTCTGATTGGTTGAGCTGTTACCAGGCAAGGAGAAATTTTTTCTTCCTCCTGCTGAAGGTAGTAAAGTATGTTACTTCCTGCTGGAGATGCATGGTTCATCTCTTCTTGTTGGGATCTGTATTGTCTTGACTGGTACTTGAGTGAGAGATTCACGTCCTTTCTGTACCTCCTCCTGAGATTCAGCACATGAATGAGAATTCCTCCTTCTGGCCTCCTAGTCACATGGACAGAGGAGCCAGGTGGGCTACAGTTCATGGGGTGGCAGAGTTGGACACGACTGAGTGACTAACACTACTACTATTACACAGTCATTAAGAGGACTAGAGAATACCCTCAAGCCCTCAAAACGAAGCTTCTAGGGAAAAAAATCCTGAAAATATACAGTACAGCAGCCTGAGGAGAAAATGACCTGGTGGCCACCATGGCAATCAGGCACTGTATACCACAACATGTGTTCTCCTCAGACCTCAAGCTCCCACTGTTTGTATCTCCACCTCACAGTCATGGCTCTCCCCCAAATGCCTCTGCTGCCCACTCACCACCAAGCAGAATGCCCAGGCAAAGCTGGATAATGTGTGCTTGTGAGTGGTTGCAGATTTCTGACTGTTTAAGCAAGGCAGGCAAGTGAGATTTCTAGTTTCAACCTTGGAGAGTTGGGATTAAAAAGGTAGACAATTCTCCCAATGTTAGAGTTATGTTGAAAAGGCACTAAGCAGATAGAGAAAACAGAAAATACACTGTAACAATCTCCACCATTTTGTGTGATTAACAGGTTATGGTTTTATAATCAGAAGTGCTAAGTTCTGGGATTTCCTGTGTTCTAGTGATTAGGAGTCCACGCTTTCATTGCTGAGGGCCCAGGTTTGATCTCTGGTCAGGGGACTAAGGTCCCACAAACTGTACAAGCAAATAAATGAATAAATAACCACCCCCCCCCAAAATAAGTACTAAGTTCTAGAGGCAGTTGCAGAATTTTAGATGAATGAACTAGTTGCTTTCATAAACATTCTGTGGGCATGAGTGTATCCTTTGAACTCTTTTTATTACCATCAAGATTTTAATACCATGGAACTGACCTTTGTTATCTAACATTAAGGAATCAGGAAAGTTCAGGTTTTTTTTTTTTTTTTCCCCTTAAGAGTATCAACTGAAATAATTTAGAAAAAATCTTTCAGTGGTTAAACTAACATGTTTGAAATTTAAATTTCTTTACTTTTGAGGCACTTGACTCCAAAACTATAAAAGGGCATAATAAGTCTTCCCCACTCCTGTCTACCAGCAACTGAATATGCTGCAGACAGTCCAGGCCATACGTTTCTTGTGAAGGCCTCCAGAGACCTTGCATAGACAAACAGATACTATTCTGTCCACACTGTAGCATCCTATCCATATTTTACTGTACTGTTTTGGTTTTCTCACTTACTAATGTATCTTATGTGTCATTCAGTGTAAGCGGAAAAGACACACTTCTCATTCTCTTATGACTGCATAATATTACACTCTATGAATGTATTACTTTTAAGAGCAGTTTCCTAATGCTGGACATTTAGATATTTTCAGCCCAATGTTGTTATATGCAATGCTGTTATGAAAAGCCACAGACATAGGTCTTTGGCAAGTGTCTATGTTACCTATAGGATAGACTCTCAGAAGCTAATGAAGTTAAAATGTGTTTGATTTGATAACTCTTGTTGAATTGCCTTTCATGGAAGTTATGCCAATTTGTGCTTCCATCAACATGTGTAAGTGTAATTTTTTACTCATATCTTCGTCAGCACAGAATGTTCTCAAACTTTCTGAGCCTTGGCAGCCAAGAAGGCAAAAAATATAATATCTTGATGTAATTTTAATTTTCTTTTACTATAATGAGTGAGACTGAGCAAACTTTTATATGTTTAAGTCATTTATATTCCCTTTCTTTTAACTTTCTGTCCAGAGGCAATCTATTTTCATTCAGTAGGTTGACTTTTTTTTTTTAAGGACTGTTTATTGTTTAGGGAAATTAATGTTTATCTGACAGGTAAGTTACAAATTTTTTAAGTCTTGCGATGGTCTTCTGATTTTGCTTTTTAAGGTTTGGGAGTTGCTGTCTGACTTTACTTTTGGTAAAGTCAGCAAAGTGATATTTGACAAGAAAAATTAGAAAAAAATTTTTTTAAGTAGCCAAATTTGTCAATTTGACAAATTATGTCTTCTGATTTATGTGTTACATTAGCAACATTCATTATTTTTTTTTCTGAGAATATGTGAAGAACTCAAAAACTATACTAGGTAAGACTAACAAATTCAAACATACTGTGTTCATGAAAAGGTATCTTATTAATGTCCATCTGTCTTCACATTAAAACTCTTATAGGCCCCCACTTTTTCTTAAGAAGCAGTATAAGTTTGAATTTATACCATGGACCACATGGTTCTTCATGGTAATTTTCTCATCTAGCACCCCACCCCCCACATGCCTTATTTATCATCCAGTTCTATCGGTGGGTCACAAAATTTTAGTTCCATAAATGCCCAAACTCTCTCTTGCTCTAGCCCTTCATAGTGTAAACCGCTTCATTTGAAATATTCTACTTTTTTAGTTATTATGTCATTTAGTTATTCTGTTGATTCCTGTTTAAATAGTTTTTTTAATCTTTGCTGACATCATCTCTCTGGGAAACTCTTTTAAAAAGCCCATTTCCAGGTCAACCTTAAACACCCTTCCTATGCCTTCCCATGGCATATTTTTCTACTCTGGGAGGAAATTGTGAGATTGGAATGTTACCTGGGAGCAGGAATTATTGGTGATCTTAGTCAGTACGTTTTGGTAGCAATTTCATTGAGATATGATTTACATATATAACATTTACTCATTTGAAGTATATAATTCAATGGATTCAGCATACACACAGATTTATATAACCGTATCACAATCAATTTTATAATGTTTTCATCACCCCCAGGGCAAATCTCATACCTTAGCAGTCACCCATCCATTTTCCCTTACTCCCTCAACCCTAGGCAATCACTAATCTCGTTTCTATATTTATGTGTGTGTGTGTGTGTGTGCTAAGTCGCTTTGGTCGTGTACCACTCTTTGTGACATTATGGACTGTAGCCTGCCAGGCTCTTCTGTCCATGGGATTCTCTAGGCAAGAATACTGGAATGGATTGCTGTGCTGTCCTCCAGGGGATCTTCCCGACCCAGGGATCGAACCCGCATCTCTTGTCTCCTGCACTGGCAGGCAGGTTTTTACCGCTAGTGTCACTTGGGAAGCCCTTTCTATATCTATTGATTTGACTATTCTGGACTTTCAACACAAAGTGAATCATATAGTATGTGGAGTTTTGTACTTGGTTTGTTTCTCTTACTGTATTTTTTTAAGGTTTATCCATGTTGTGGCGTCGACTAGTACTTCATTCCTTTTTATGCTCAGTTGTGTCCAACTTGTGATCCCATGGACTGTAGCCTGCCAAACTCCTCTGTCTATGGAATTTTCCAGACAAGAATACCAGAGTGGGTTGCCATTTCATATTCCATCATTCCTTTTTATGGCTAAATAATGTTGCAATTGTATGGATATATCATATTTTACTTATACATTCATCAGCTATAGACCTTTGAATTGTTTTCCATCTTTGGCTATTATAAATAATGATGCTGTGCACATTCATGGGCTAGTTTTTGTGGAGTTGGCATGTTTTTACTGCTCATGAATATATATTATACCTAATAATAGAATTTCAGAGTTGTATGGAAACTATTTAATCTTTTGAAGAACTGCTAGACCGTTTTCCAAAATGACTTTACCATTTTACCTTCTCACCAGCAATGTATGAGGGGCTCTGATTTCTCACATCTTCACCAACACTTGTTATTTGTCTTTTAGTTATCCTGTTAGGTATAAAGTAGTGATTTTTATTTTGCATTTTCCTGATGGCCAATGATGTTGAACATCCTACATGTGTTTATAAGCCATTTGGACATTTTTTGGGAAGAAGTGTTGTGACTCCTCCTTTTAAAAAGCAGATTGAGAAATCTCCTTGCTTCTTTTCTCTCTCATATCCTAGTCCTGACCTTGCAGACCTTAGGTCTTAATACTCCTGTGGAAAGAACAGTAATTGTCAAATGAATTTGAAAAACAGCATTTCTCTCCATGAACTGTTGTAGAGTAAGGTTATGCTATTAACTTCTTCCCAATGAACTGCCCACTTGGGATTTAAGGTGCCAATCACACCATGTTCTTTATGAGTTTAGAACTGGTGAAAAATTGACATAGATACTGAGGTATCAAGTGAATTTATAATTTCAATTGGCCCAGATTCCCTGGCTGCCCACTATATGAATTAAATCAGAATATCTAGGGGTGGGGCTCAATCATCATGATGTTTAAACTCTCCAAGTGAGTCCAAAGTTCAGCCAAAGCTGTAAGAGTGAATTGTCCAAGGGCCATTAGAGTCACCTGATACTTTGCTGGACATATAGAATCTTGGGTTCCATCTCAGAATCTGCATGTTATAATTTTAGAAGCACTGCTCTGGAACAGTACTTCTTAAACTTAAACCATGCATAAGGACCCCCTGGAAGCCTTGTGAAAACACAGATTCCTGAGCCCTATCTCCAGTTACAGATTCAGCAGGCTTGGAAAGCAGCAGGACAGTTTACATTTCTAACAAGTTCATAGGTGCTGCTGCTGCTGTAAGTGGGTCCCACAGCGTTGTAGACTTGCTGCTGCTGCTGCTGCTAAGTCGCTTCAGTCGTGTCCGCATCTGTGCGACCCCAGAGATGGAAGCCCACCAGGTTCCCTTGTCCCTGGGATTCTCCATGCAAGAACACTGGAGTGGGTTGCCATTTCCTTCTCCAGGTGTACTTAATACTGAAGAATGGGAGTGGGAGGAGCATCCACAACTCAAAAGGCTAGAAAGGCTCAGAGGCTGTGTGTGGGCAGTGATTCTTCTCCCAGTGCAGGGTTTGATGTGAGAACCTCTTCTCTGAGGGCAAGAGTGAGCGGAGTGAGAAGAGGGTTTGAGGGTTTCAGTTACTTCTGAAAAAGAAGCAGCATCGCTTCATGTGAGAAGGTAGGAACACCCAGAAGGGACAAAATGGTCCTCCTCTACTCACACTGGTCTTCCAGGGATGAAATCTCTCCAGAGAGAGAGAGGAGTCTCACGCCTATTTGATTATACCACCTATTTTATTACACCACACATATGAGATAAAATTTCAAGTACAGCAAAAAATCTCAAAACTGCCCTGAGAGAGAAGTTTAGAAGAAATAGATTCAAGAGTGATTCTCAGTTGGTTTTCAAGTGCCCACACTCTCTGTAGCCTAGGGTCTTCACTTGTGTTGAAAACTATAGTCTAGGTGGTATAACCCCTGTGTTCTGAGAATTGTGTGGGGTCAGAACTCCCTCTCCTCAGAGGTGCTGTGAAGCATGTGTGTGTGTTTTGTGTGAGAGAGAACTGCTAGGAAAAACTTTGACTTCCTATAAAGTTACAGCATATAGTCAGCACTGATTAATGATTACTCTAGTAGGAAAACTGCTTATGGTGATATTGCCTATAACACGTGGGAACTGGTGTGGCCATGTAGTGGATTTTGCTAGTTTCGAGGCAGCAGAACAATTGCAGTGTCTTCTCTCAGTTTGAAAGTCTTCTACTCCCACACACATTATCATGAGGCTCATTATGTTTTGCCATTAACATTAATGGGATTTAATATATAGTGGAACAGAATAAACCCCTGACTTTGCAAGTAGACAGTGGTTTTGAAATCAATGTTTAGAAACCATAAAACACCTACTTGTCACAGAAGCATTTGACAAATTTCCTTAAATTCCCTAAAGATACTCACTTATGTGCTTCATTATTTCAAACCAATGATCCTTAGATCTTAGAAGAAAAGAAAATATCTGATATACATATTTTTAAAAACGTAAAAAGGGGTTGCTTTATCCATTTGAGGCTTGAGTCTTAAAGCAGGTGTTCTTTAGTACAAGCTCACCTGTTTTCAACCAAGCTTTCACTTGCTGGTTTTAATTAGAAATGTGGCTAAAATTGCACGGAAAAAAAAAATGTTTTCTGGCAAAGAAAACTCTAGGAATTTAACCCCAGAAAGGGATGGAACCTTAAGGTAGCTGATGAATAAGAGAAACAGCAAATGGAGAAGCTTGGTGAGGCAAATAAGAGAATCAAAAAACTGTCAAGTTATAGAGATGAAAGATTGAGGCCAAGGGCTAAAAGGAACAGACAGGGTGAAGTTGTGACAAACACTTATTGACAACTAATGTCAAAGTAACTGGGACTGTGAAAAATAACAAGGGAAATCAAAGAGATGGAAATGTAGGTTGAAGGGGGTTGAAAGGAGATGCAGAGGATACAAGGGAATGGGACAAAGTGCTGAGAAATGTATATGAGGTTCATAACAGAGGTCAGGCCATGTCTCAGTAGAATACAATGTTACCGCCATGTTGACAAGAATAAATAAGCCACAAGGTAAGGTAATACTTCTTGTGATTAGAATATGCAAACATACATATCCTTACAATATGGTGGAAACCTGAAAGCTCGGTTGGTGAGCATAAATGTGTCTTTAAATATTTTAAGAACTGTCAAAAAGAAGAAGAATTGGGTTTACTCGGAGTGGAGCTAATGCCAAAGGGAGTGAGTGCAGACAAATTCCTTCAGAATGAAAAACACCTAATGTATCAAAGCGGGGGCTTTCAGGCACCCTGCTGGGGCAGAGGCCAGCTTTGATGCTTCCCTGCTTTGACACCATGGTGCCTTTAAAGTGTTTGAGGTTTTTGGGGTTTAGAAATGGAATAATAATTACCTTACAGGATTGCTGTGTGATTTGAATGAAGCAGCGTTTGTAAAATGTCTGGCATAGACTTGTTTGTAATAACTGGATTTCTCATGAATGCCAGAAATGAAGTACCACACTGAAGAAGGATCTCATTTGCATGCATTGCTCTTCCCAGCTCCTGTCCTGTGTACCCTTCAGGTCTTCCCGTAAGTGTCAAACTGCTTGAGTCCCCTGTTCTGTAATAGCTTGAACTTCCCTAATGCAGTACTTTCAACAAAAACTGATTACTTAGAACCATATGTTGATAGTTTCGTAAACTCCTTGAAGAAAAGAACAGGGTTTGTTTTAGCAACTACGACATCCCTAAAATCTACCACAGTGCCTGGCACCTAGCTCTCTGATTTTAGATAGAATGGAGGAATGCTGAATTCCTGTCCATTCCAATCCAGCTTCCCTAAACATCCTCCCCTTGCCTTATAAGCCTTGCTCATTCTTATCTTCTAGTGTAACTCTGCGACTTCACTTTCACTTTTCACTTTTCACTTTCATGCATTGGAGAAGGAAATGGCAACCCACTCCAGTGTTCTTGCCTGGAGAATCCCAGGGACGGGGGAGTCTGGTGGGCTGCCATCTATGGGGTCGCACACAGGCGGACAGGACTGAAGCAATTTAGCAGCAGCAGTGTAACTCTTTATGTCTTTGTTTCTCCTACCCCTAATTTAGTGCATCATTAAGTGCTTTTAACATTTGTACATATCTTAGGTTTATGCCTTATTTCCATGCTATCATCCCAGCCTAAGTAGATCCTAATTTTATATCTAGAAGACTGAAATGGCTCCTGGCTTTTTTTCTATCAGTTCATGTATCAGCATCTATCTGTTACATCCATAGCTGCTAATACCTTTCCTCAAATACAAATTTTGTTATGCTGCTGCTGCTAACTCACTTCAGTCATATCTGATTCTGCGACCCTATGGACTGCAGCCCACCAGGCTCCTCTGTCCACGGGATTCCCCAGGCAAGAATACTGGAGTGGGTTGCCATTTCCTTCTCTGAAATTTTGTTATAGACTTGTTCTGTATTTTGTAATGATACAACTATCTGATTCTTTGTGATCTTCTAAGATGAACCTATTTCCTCACTTGATATATTATTAAGAGTGGTATCATTTATAGAGGTGGAACATGTTTTATTTATAGTAAGTAAAAATAGAATGTTAATAACTCAGTGAGCTGAATCAAAACATTTGAAAAAAATTATAAAAAGAAAACCTCTTAAAAACTTGAAGGTTAATATTCTTGATACCACAAAAGTGAGGTGAGGCAAGCAAGAGCAGCAGTAGAAATTCCATCAATGGTGAGGGTTTGGCTGAGTGCTGAGTGTGACCTTTGTTGATGCCACTCTTAGATATCTGATTAGGGGATCTCCTCTTAATGGTAATACCATTAAGAGAAGTAACATGAAGTGAACAGTAACTGGGGACAGAGCAACATGTGGTCTAATTAATGCTGGGAGGGACTGGGGGCAGGAGGAGAAGGGGATGACAGAGGATGAGATGGCTGGATGGCATCACTGACTCGATGGACGTGAGTCTCAGTGAACTCCGGGAGTTGGTGATGGACAGGGAGTGCTGCTGGAGTGCTGTGATTCATGGGGTCGCAAAGAGTCGGACACGACTGAGCGACTGATCTGATCTGATACGTTCTGGAGAAGTGTCTGGGAGATGCTGGATCATGAAGTCTAATATCGTGAGAGTATAAATCCGCAGCTGCAGTGAGCCTGAGAATCTAAGCAGCAGGGACACTGCAGTCAGCTCTTGTCTCCTGCTGATGTGATCTCAGCATAAATGAGACAGATGTTTTTATAGCTACCTTGCTTCATGTGTGCTGAAGGATATATTTCTGCAGGAGAAGAAAACCTTATGTGTAATTGAGTCCCACTGTAGCTTTTTAGATATTCGCCCGATGCTTCTGTACCTTCACATGTTCCTCCTGAGCCCCAAATACTTTACCTCCCTTTCCTGATCCACTTTCCTAGTTAAAAAACCCTACTTCCAAAGATTCACTCAGAACATAAGACACTGCCAGGAAATCATTCCTGATTAAATCTTCCTACATTTCATGCTTCTTCTCAACACCATGTCATGCCATTTTGTCTCCTGTGATCTGTGCTTGCTAATCTGTCTTTTGGACTTACTTTATGTACATAATGCCTTGTAATCTTAACTTGATTTACCATCCTGAGGCGTAGGAAATTTCCTGATTATTTTTCATGGTATCAAAAGCCATAATTGGATCATGTTTGTTTCCTCCATAAATGTTGACTTGTCTGGGTTACACTTGTTACAACAGCCACTTTCACCTGTATGGGGTGTGTCATTTCAGTTTGGAGTACTATACCAGATATTTGGAAAATAAGTCTTGGAAAAATAGACTGTTTTGCTTCAGGGAGTCCTGTATGCTTCAAGCCAAAATTCTTGTTTGCCAGGTGAGGAAAGTCAGGACAGAGCTGACGCGCTTGTTCAAGGTCGTTCAGAATAGAAACTTGACCAGGGTTCCAGACACCCAGTCAGGGCTCTTTTTGCTAGAGAGTGCTCTTTCACTGATAAGGTTCTGGTGCAGCTGCGTTGTCTGGCAATTAACTCTGCCAGGTCAAATCTGAGCATGTTCCATAGCAAGCACTGCGTGATACAAAAGGAGACGGAATTCGACCAGTATAGGCTGAAATTAAACTGAAAGGAATATGGCATGGCTATTTAAAAGTGTTTAATTTTATAAACCCCAGCAGATCAAAGTAATTATAGAGCAATAAAAGATGAGTAAAAGCCTCCAATGGATGCAAGGAAGAGATAAAGCTAGACTTTTCAGAACAGCCACTGTTCTTCCTACAAAACATTTTCTGGTTTTGTTGTCTATTGTCTAGTTCTTATTAAACTGGCTGGGTTGCAAACAAAGCCGTGTTAATATAATGTGGATGCAATTTATTCATGAGTACATCTGTCCTTTCACAAGGAAAAATGCATCTATTTAAACAATACCGATGTTATCCTAAAATTTGAAAGTTTTATGCTTATGTAAGTGTGTTAAATTATCCTTATAACATATTGAGAAGCTGGACTTTTAATCAATTTATGTTTATTTATAAATTTGTAAGTTTTCTCCCATTAGAATATACACTGCTGCTGCTGCTAAGTTGCTTCAGTCATGTCCGACTCTGTGCGACCCCATAGATGGCAGCCCACCAGGCTCCCCCGTCCCTGGGATTCTCCAGGCAAGAACACTGGAGTGGGTTGCCATTTCCTTCTCCAATGCATGAAAGTGAAAAGTGAAAGTGATGGAGAACTAGATTTCAAATTAATGATAGGAAAGTTTATTTTAGCTTTTATTTTCTTAAGTTTGCTAGTAGTACTACCTTTGAGGAGAAGACTTTCTTATAATGAAGAAAATCAGAATATTGCTTATTTTAAACTCTTTTCTGGATCATCACCTTCCTAGAAATTCTTAAAATAATCTTAAATACTTTCTAGCTTTTGGTAGTATGAGTGTGTGGGGAATGTGGACATCGATGTTGATGTGATCACTAGGTACTCAGTGCAAGGACTGGACGAAAGGAAGGCAGGGGTTAGGGCTGGTTTATAAACCAAGGCTTCCTTCCCCTGGCTCAAAGTTGAGCTCTGGGATGAGAGTAGGGGGTGGCTCCTATTTGACTTTGCCTTTAGGTAAGTCATTGGGTCAGTTTTGATGAATGTAAATGTTTTGCCTTTGCTTTTAATAAAGCTGTGGGGAAACAAAAGTATATTAATATAGATATAAATATTTATAACTCTTAGGAAGAAAGACAAGTTAAAACAGGCTATAAATAGTAATATAGTAACAGTTTAGGACTTTTTAAAATTAAGCAATCACTATTGCTCCCTTTTTACTGTACAAACCTCTAATTTCCTTTTCTCCTTCTTGAAAGATACAGAAAAGTTTACCTTGCATAATCATCACCCCTTCCATCCTGTCTGTAATTTATAATGTATATATTTAAAGTTTTGTATATATTTAAATGTATTGTATATAAGTAAACTTTTGATACACATATACATATATTTTTTTCTGAAAGAGAAAATGTGTTGCAAGCTGAGTCCTCTCTGAGATGCTCTTGCTCTTTGAAAGAATTGACGGTGCATCAGTGAGGGATCAGTGAAGAAATGATGCACCTCTTAAGTAGGAAGTGATTTAATACAGAGAACTAGATGTTAACAAAAAGTAGACAGTATGTTCCAGGAATGAGCTCCTAGGAGAACTTTTACCTTTAAGACCTGCACTTGTATTGTGGTTTCAAGACACATTCTGTAGCTGCAATCCAGGGTTTGGAGGCCAGCACTGATGGGAAGTGCTGCAGCTACAACAGCTTCTATCTCCTGTAAGGGAGAAGGGATACTGGTGAACTGGACAGAAAAATCCATTTCTAAACATTTGCTTCCTGATAAAAGAGTGGAAGGGGAAGGCAGAGAACTCATGTCTCACTTCTCCCCTCCAAATTTCACATATCCTAACTTACACTGAGAAAGTAGCTTCAAGAGAATGAAGGAAGTGCAATTGCCACCTCTCCAGCCAAGGGAAAGGAAGAATACCAGTTCACATCATCTACCACATAGAGATGCCATTAAATGCCCCAGTGAAGGAGGGTTGTGTGATCACACTTTGATCCTCCATCCTCCTCTGGGATACTCTGATGCATGTGCAGAAGTTACACTGGAATTGGTGTATTTTTTGTTCCCTTGAAATCAAAGAGGTATAATCTTAAAAAAAAATGAAAGAATGAAATAAATTATTTCATATACACTCTGATTTTTATACACTTAAAATTTTTTCACAAAATGCTTTCTAATCAAAACACTGATAAAAGGAAAAAATGATTGGAGAAGGAGATAGCAACTAAATTTATTCCTGTGAGTCTGAATCATTCATTGAAGTTGAGAATTTTAGAGTAGATGGGTTATCTGAAGGTGAAAGTTGAGTAGAACTCACATGTTAATGTATAACTTCTTTCACTGCTACCCTAGAGTGAAAAGTATCACTTGGAAAGAGTATCATATATGAATGCTTCTCAGACTATTAATGAAGATGAAACATAACATTTCATCTCTGTAGCAAAGCAACTTTATGGTTTATCTGAAAAATATCTTCTTTGATCAGTGAAGCATCTTAATTATTTCTGGTGTAGGAAACCCTGCTAGAAGGATTGATGTTTGTGAATAAGGGAGCCCTAACAAACTTGTGATAAAGAGCAATAATTCTGAGAGAAGACAATGTTGTGGGTGGCATAGAATAAAAACAGAAATTTGTTAAGTTTCAGGAGGACCACTAATTAGAGCCTCTTAGAAAGTTTGTACTTTTAATGAGTGATATTGTGTTTCTGGTGACATTTTCAAAGTGTTTTAAGGTATAAAAAATTTCAAATTACATTAAAATAAAATTTTAATAGCATTTTTTTGTGTATTTTAATCTCAACTTTTTTCCTGGATATAAATCTCTGAATATTAATTGACCATGTAACTCAGTAGACTGCTATATGAATTAGAGCATTAAAAAAGAAAATCCTGAGATATATATATATATATATATATATATCAGAGAAGGCAATGGCACCCCACTCCAGTACTTTTCCCTGGAAAATCCCATGGATGCACCCTGGTAGGCTGCAGTCCAAGGGGTTGCTAGAGTTGGACACGACTGAGCAACTTCACTTTCACTTTTCACTTTCATGCATTGGAGAAGGAAATGGCAACCCACTCCAGTGTTCTTGCCTGGAGAATTCCAGGGACGAGGGAGCCTGGTGGGCTGCCGTCTCTGGGGTCACACAGAGTTGGACACGACTGAAGCGACTTAGCAATTAGCGAGATATATATATATATATATATATATATATATATATACACACACACACACACATATATATACACATATACATATATGAATCTTTAAGCCTTATTTCCAACCTTCAACCAAATGAATTCTTGTAAATATTAAAACATTTTAGTCCATGGCATCATCTCCAATTATGTTCTCCTCAATTATATACCTTTGATACTACTTGACCGTCTCTCTGCATCTGTCTACCATGATGGAGATAAACGGATGGTCACTTTTGAACAGTCAATGATGTTTTAATTGAAGCACTTGCCCTGTTAAGCTAGCTCCAGTGTCCCATTATAGGGTAGAATGAATGTTCTCGCATAGCAGTTATCCAAGTCGTGATTTTGTTTCCTTATAATCATTTGCAATTGTGTTTGAAATACACCATAACGCAATTTTCTCAATTTAATATGAACTAGTTTTAGTGGTGCAAAAGTTTGATTACAATTTTTATTTTATCCCTTAGTATAAGATGGGCATCCATGTTTAATCATATTCACAGATTATCCCAATGAATACAAATATGCTACATTATCTTTAAATAAATGAATGTCAATATGTTCCAAGGTAACCAAAGTAATTGCATATTGATAGCTGTTATTATTGTAAGTCATGGTCTTTAAGAGAAAATGCACTTGTATTTTTTAAAAAGGGGCAATACTGTAGTCTATTTTAAGATGATAATCTTCTGTTTCAAGTACAGACATAATATCACTCTAATATAGCTGGAAGACCCTACGAATAGATAAAAATGCAAAATATAAACCTGAGAATAACAATATGTTGTCTTCTTTTGAAACTGAATGAATGTTATGAACATCTTAGCAGAGCTAATATGAAATTTCCATTATCTGTGACAGATGCTTAGAACTTGCATCCACTCTCCAGCCAAAGCAGATAACAAGAGCTAAAGCCATTATCCTTCACTTTTTTGTAACTAGATATTTTCAGATTTTGTATGGAGGCTTATTGTAGTGTGCAAAATGCTCCAGGAAAAAGCATTGTCCCCTTTTCTAAAGCGGATAAAAATTTCATGGAATGGATGGGGGTGAATAACAGAGCACTTGTTTTCTGTGGTCTGAATTTTTATCAAATGAGTGGGTTGTCATCTGGATCACCATGTGGCACAGTTCCAGGGGGTGTCACTTAAATTCTATCATATATAGTTAAGGCTCTCATCACCTTGTGCTCTGTGCATCATTGTGGCCACTCAAGGTCGCTGTGGGTGTCACCATCTCGGAAACATTCTCAAGGGCAAGCCCTGGCCAGGAAGACACTCTTAGATGAGATGATGAAAAAAGTGTTCCTAGTGTGAACTGTACTGAAAGAATGAGTACTTTGTTTTGTGGGGGGTGTAGTGTATAATCTTCTCAAAATGAAGTATTTCATTATAATTGAGTACTGATCCTAAATATAAAAACCAAATTTTAATCTCAAGTTTACTACCAGTTTCAGTTCAGTCACTCAGTCATGTCCAGCTGAGTGATACTAGATGGGTTAGTACATATCTTGGTTTTACTAGTTGCCTCTATAAAGTGTGGAATTTGATTCCATTAAGGATTTGCAAATGTTCTATTATAGTGGAACCCCTAAGCAAGATTCAGCTGGAAAACAATTAGATTGCCTGATTGAATTTCCTTTTGGTAAATTCTGGAATCTGAAAGAGAACTTCAACCCCTGTTCTCAGTAAGTATGAAAAGGGATCAGTTGATGAACCGCCAAAGTGATATTTTTTCTTCATACTCAGATTATATATGAAGTACCATCTCATACCTGTTTTGTACTTATTTTCATACCTATTTTGTACTTATTTTCAGAATATATATTAGATGTCATATTCTAAGAATTTTGAAGGACTCCTAAAGTTACTATTTCAAAGAGGCCTTGGAGTTGAATCTATTTTAAATTGAGTTTTGGCCACTCACTTGCTAGCTGTTAATCCTTGGGCAAGTTAAACTTTCTTAATTTGTATGTAGTGAAAATATAATCCATATACTCATATATTTGGGAGAATTGAATAAGATAATACATGCAAAATGTTTAGTAGAATTTTTGGCCCAAATTATGGCTCTTATTATATGCAAAAATTATGGGGAGAATATGTGTCTGTTTGGAAAAAGGATCATGAAAGAAAGGGATGACTTTTATATTTTTAGGATAAGAGTTCTAGCTTCTTAAGCCTGAACCAACTTCCTTTCCCCAGGTGGGGCTTTACAGGAATGGAGCTTCCTTTGGGATGGAGTCAGTCTTATCAGAGTACTCATGTAGGAACAAAGAGGATACGTATTAACTTGGAATAAAGATGCTCCAAAGGATAAAGTGGGGGAAGGTGAAAACATTTAAATTTAACCCGTCTTTTTCCTCCCATTGGGTGGATAACTCGTGAGTATTTGCTGTTTTGCTAGTAGTGTTCTAAGTGCTTTACATGGATTATTTCATCTAATCCTGGCAACCCTATGATGTAGGTATCACTATACCTATTTGTAGAAATAGTTGAGGTGACACCAGAGCCCATACTACTTAGTACCATACTCTAGTGCCTTTTGTATTTGAGATCTTCTTCCATTTTGGAGGGAGAATAAAAGGTGAGAGAGAGAAGAAAAACTTGAGGTTTCCCATTGGGCTTTTATTTTTTAACTTATTTTTAGTTGGAGGATAATTGATTTACAATGTTGTGTTGGTTTCTGCCATACAGCTGAATCAGCTGTAAGTATACATATATCCCCTCCCTCTTGAACCTCCCTCCTACCCACCCCATCCACCCCTTGAGGTTGTCACAGAGCACAGGTTGGGTTCCCCGTGTTGTAGAGCAACTTCTCACAGGCTATCTATTTGACATATGATAATGTATATGTTTCAGTGTTACTTTCTCAGTTCGTCCCACACTCTTCTTCCCCCACTGTGTCCACAAATCTTTATGTTCTCTATGTCTGCATCTCTATTCCTGCCCTGCAAATAGGTTCATCAGTACCATCTTTCTAGATTCCATGTATATGCATTAATATGATATTTGTTTTTCTGACTTACTTCACTCTATTGACTTCATTCTATAACAGGCTCTGGGTTCACCCACCTCAGTTCAACCAACACATTCATTCCTTTTTATGGCTGAGTAATACTTAATTGTGTATATGTACCACAAATTCTTTATCCATTCATCTCTTGATGGACATTTAGGTTGCTTTCATGTCCTGGCTATTGTAAATAGTGCTGCAAAGAACACCGGGGTATGTATGTCTCTTAATTATGAGCTTTAATATGTATAGGTAAAATATTAATATATCACCTATGTTCCAAAATGAATATATCTATGATAGTGTGGTAAATTTGAACTGTTTACAGTAGTACTAATATCTATTAGAAATTTATGATGAGTAGTATATACTTGCTTGTTTTCTTGATTTTGGACTTGACTATGTGATATGATTTTGCCAATGGCATGATGATGGATGTAACATGTAAAATGTTTGGAATTTCAGTTGAGTTTCCGTTTATACCCCTATGTTCATGGATAAGGAAATGGCAACCCACTCCAGTACTCTTGCCTAGGGAATCCCATGGATGGAGGAGCCTGGTAGGCTACAGTCCATGGGGTCGCAAAGAGTCGGACACGACTTCACTTTCACTTTCATCACAAGAGGAATTTGCCTTGGATAGTTGTTGCTGGAACACATCTGAACACAACCTGCAACCAAAAGCAAATCCCAGCGAGTCCTAGCCTACACAGTTTATTGTGATCCACAAAGTCAAAGGCTTTGGCATAGTCAATAAAGCAGAAATAGATGTTTTTCTGGAACTCTCTTGCTTTTTCCATGATCCAGCCGATGTTGGCAATTTGATCTCTGGTTCCTCTGCCTTTTCTAAAACCAGCTTGAACATCAGGAAGTTCACGGTTCACCTATTGCTGAAGCCTGGCTTGGAGAATTTTGAGCATTACTTTACTAGCATGTGAGATGAGTGCAATTGTGCGGTAGTTTGAGCATTCTTTGGTATTGCCTTTCTTTGGGATTGGAATGAAAACTGATCTTTTCCAGTCCTGTGGCCACTGCTGAGTTTTCCAAATTTGCTGGCATATTAAGTGCAGCACTTTCACAGCATCATCTTGCAGGATTTGAAATAGCTCAACTGGAATTCCATAACCTCCACTAGCTTTTTTCCTAGTGATGCTTTCTAAGGCCCACTTGACTTCACATTCCAGGATGTCTGGCTCTAGGTCAGTGATCACACCATCATGATTATCTGGGTCGTGAAGATCTTTTTTGTACAGTTCTTCTGTCTATTCTTGCCACCTCTTCTTAATATCTTCTGCTTCTGTTAGGTCCACAACATTTCTGTCCTTTATTGAGCCCATCTTTGCATGAAATATTCCCTTGGTATCTTTAATTTTCTTGAAGAGATCTCTAGTCTTTCCCATTCTGTTGTTTTCCTCTATTTTTTTGCATTGATCGCTGAGGAAGGCTTTCTTATCTCTTCTTGCTATTCTTTGGAACTCTGCATTCACACGCTTATATCTTTCCTTTTCTCCTTTGCTTTTTGCTTCTCTTCTTTTCACAGGTATTTGTAAGGCCTCCCCAGACAGCCATTTTGCTTTTTTGCATTTCTTTTCCATGGGGATGGTCTTGATCCCTGTCTCCTGTACAATGTCACGAACCTCATTCAATAGTTCATCAGGCACTCTATCTATCAGGTCTAGGCCCTTACATCTATTTCTCACTTCCACTGTATAATCATAAGGGATTTGATTTAGGTCTTACCTGAATGGTCTAGTGGTTTTCCCTACTTTCTTCCAGATAAGTCTGAATTTGGCAATAAGGAGTTCATGATCTGAGCCACAGTCAGCTCCTGGTCTTGTTTTTGTTGACTGTATAGAGCTTCTCCATCTTTGGCTGCAAAGAATATAATCAGTCTGATTTCATTGTTGACCATCTGGTGATGTCCATGTGTAGAGTCTTCTCTTGTGTTGTTGGAAGAAGGTGTTTGCTATGATCAGTGCATTCTCTTGGCAAAACTCTATTAGTCTTTGCCCTGCTTCATTCCGTATTCCAAGGCCAAATTTGCCTGTTACTCCAGGTGCTTCTTGACTTCCTACTTTTGCATTCCAGTCCCATATAATGAAAAGGACATCTTTTTTGGGTGTTAGTTCTAAAAGGTCTTGTAGGTCTTCATAGAACCATTCAATTTCAGCTTCTTCAGCATTACTGGTTGGGACATAGACTTGGATTACTGTGATATTGAATGGTTTGCCTTGGGAACGAACAGAGATCATTCTGTCATTTTTGAGACTGCATCCAAGTACTGCATTTCAGACTCTTTTGTTGACCATGATGGCTACTCCATTTCTTCTAAGGGATTCCTGCCTGCAGTAGTAAATATAATGGTCATCTGAGTTAAATTCACCCTTTCCAGTCCATTTTAGTTTGCTGATTCCTAGAATGTCTACACAAGCCAAACACCAGCAGATGTGGGTTTATGAAATTAAACACTGTATGCCATTGAGGTTTGTTTGGTTGTCAGGCAGGATAATTAATAGTTGAGTGTAATTTGTAGCTATTACTGTGCTCTCATTCAATAATAAAATCCTTTTTCAAAATATAATGTGAAAATTCAGCTTTTTGCCCCAAAGTTATACCACTAAAGCATTTACTCAGCTTAAAAACAATTTGTGTTTACCTCCTAATTCAGTTCAGTCACTCAGTCGTGCCCGACTCTTTGTGACCCCATGAATCGCAGCACGTCAGGCCTCCCTGTCCATCACCAACTCCCAGAGTTCACTCAGACTCATGTCCATCGAGTCAGTGATGCCATCCAGCCATCTCATCCTTTGTCGTCCCCTTCTCCTCCCGCCCCCAATCCCTCCCAGCATCAGAGTCTTTTCCAATGAGTCAACTCTTCACATGAGGTGGCCAAAATACTGGAGTTTCAGCCTTAGCATCATTCCTTCCAAAGAAATCCCAGGGCTGATCTCCTTCAGAATGGACTGGTTGGATCTCCTTGCAGTCCAAGGGACTCTTCAAGAGTCTTCTCCAACACCACAGTTCAAAAGCATCAATTCTTCGGCGCTCACCTTTCTTCATAGTCCAACTCTCACATCCATACATGACCACTGGAAAAACCATAGCCTTGACTAGATGAACCTTTGTTGGCAAAGTAATGTCTCTGCTTTTCAATATGCTATCTAGGTTGGTCATAACTTTTCTTCCAAGGAGTAAGTGTCTTTTAATTTCATGGCTGCAGTCACCATCTGCAGTGATTTTGGTGCCACCAAAAATAAAGTCTGACACTGTTTCCACTGTTTCCTCATCTATTTCCCATGAAGTGATGGGACCAGATGCCACGATCTTCATTTTCTGAATGTTGAGAAAGCCAACTTTTTCACTCTCCACTTTCACTTTCATCAAGAGGCTTTTGAGTTCCTCTTCAGTTTTTGCCATAAGGATGGTGTCAACTGCATATCTGAGGTTATTGATATTTCTCCTGGCAATCTTGATTCCAGCTTGTGCTTCTTCCAGCCCGGTGTTTCTCATGATGTACTCTGCATATAAGTTAAATAAGCAGGTGACAATATACAGCCTTGACGTACTCCTTTTCCTATTTGGAACCAGTCTGTTGTTTCATGTCCAATTCTAACTGTTGCTTTCTGACCTGCATATAGGTTTCTCAAGAGGCAGGTCAAATTAGACAGTTTTACACTGTCTAATTTGAAAAAATGTAGGTTATGAAAAATAAAGATTTAGGCACTGAAAAAAAAAAAAGGCAGGTCAGGTGGTCTGGTATTCCCATCTCTTGAATTTTCCACAGTTTATTGTGATCCACAGAGTCAAAGGCTTTTGCATAGTCAATAAAGCAGAAATAGATGTTTTTCTGGAACTCTCTTGCTTTTTCCATGATCCAGCCGATGTTGGCAATTTGATCTCTGGTTCCTCTGCCTTTTCTAAAACCAGCTTGAACATCAGGAAGTTCACGGTTCACGTATTGCTGAAGCCTGGCTTGGAGAATTTTGAGCATTACTTTACTAGCGTGTGAGTTGAGTGCAATTGTGTGGTAGTTTGAGCATTCTTTCACATTGCCTTCCTTTGGGATTGGAATGAAAACTGACCTGTGGCCACTGCTGAGTTTTCCAAATTTGCTGGCATATTGAGTGCAGCACTTTCACAGCATCATCTTGCAGGATTTGAAATAGCTCAACTGGAATTTCATCACCTCCACTAGCTTTTTTCCTAGGATGCTTTCTAAGGCCCACTTGACTTCACATTCCAGGATGTCTGGCTCTAGATGAGTGATCACACCATCGTGATTATCTGGGTCGTGAAGATCTTTTTTGTACAGTTCTTCTGTCTATTCTTGCCACCTCTTCTTAATATCTTCTGCTTCTGTTAGGTCCACACCATTTCTGTCCTTTATCGAGCCCATCTTTGCATGAAATGTTCCTTTGGTATGTCTAATTCTCTTGAAGAGATTTCTAGTCTTTCCCATTCTATTGTTTTCCTCTATTTCTTTGCATTGATTTCTGAGGAAGGCTTTCTTGTCTCTTCGTGGTATTCTTTGGAACTCTGCATTCAGATGCTTTTATCTTTCCTTTTCTCCTTTGCTTTTCGCTTCTCTTCTTTTCACAGCTATTTGTAAGGCCTCCTCAACAGCATTTTGGTTTTTTGCATTTCTTTTCCATGGGGATGGTCTTGATCCCTGTCTCCTGTACAATGTCATGAACCTCCGTCCATAGTTATCAGGAACTCTATCTATCAGATCTAGTCCCTTAAATCTATTTCTCACTTCCACTGTATAATCATAAGGGATTTGATTTAAGTCTAGTGGTTTTCCACAGGACCACTGACAGAAAGTGGTCCACTGGAGTAGGGAATGGCAAACCACTTCAGTTCTTGCCTTGAGAACCCCATGAACAGTATGAAAAGGCAAAATGATAGGATACTGAAAGAGGAACTCCCCAGGTCAGTAGGTGCCTAGTATGCTACTGGAGATCAGTGGTGAAATAACTCCAGAAAGAATGAAGGGATGGAGTCAAAGCAAAAACAATACCCAGTTGTGGATGTGACTGGTGATTGAAGCAAGGTCTGATGCTGTAAAGAGCAATATTGCATAGGAACCTGGAATGTCAGGTCTATGAATCAAGGCAAATTGGAAGTGGTGAAACAGGAGATGGCAAGAGTGAACGTCGACATTCTAGGAATCAGCGAACTCAAATGGACTGGAATGGGTGAATTTAACTCAGATGACCATTATATCTACTACTGTGGGCAGGGGTCCCTTAGAAGAAATGGAGTAGCCATCATGGTCAACAAAAGAGTCCGAAATGCAGTACTTGGATGCAATCTCAAAAACGACAGAATGATCTCTGTTTGTTTCCAAGGCAAACCATTCAATATCACAGTAATCCAAGTCTATGCCCCAACCAGTAACGCTGAAGAAGCTGAAGTTGAACGGTTCTATGAAGACCTACAAGACCTTTTAGAACTAACACCCAAAAAAGATGTCCTTTTCATTATAGGGGACTGGAATGCAAAAGTAGGAAGTCAAGAAGCACCTGGAGTAATAGGCAAATCTGGCCTTTGAATATGGAATGAAGCAGGGCAAAGATTAATAGAGTTTTGCCAAGAAAATGCACTGGTCATAGCAAACACCCTCTTCCAACAACACAAGAGAAGACTCTACACATGGACATCACCAGATGGTAGACACCAAAATCAGATTGATTATATTCTTTGCAGCCAAAGATGGAGAAGCTCTATACAGTCAACAAAAACAAGATCAGGAGCTGACTGTGGCTCAGATCATGAACTTCCTAATTACTTATTTCTAATTTGAGAATGAATGGGAAATTGGGATGATGAAAAAGTAGGGGTCAATTTGTGACACTTGAGAAGGCATAACCAATGTATATATGATATTAAAATAGCAAACAAATAACAGTGAAAGGATAAATATCTGTTAAATATCTATTTATGTTAAATAAATATCTATTAAATAATAGACTTAAATTGAGTGGTTCAGAAATAAGTTGGTGGGAATTGTTGAAAATTTGTATTTTCAATTGCTGTTTATTGAGCACTTCTCTAAATTTTGCTTTACAGAAGTTTACTCCCTAGAGAATCTGAGTTTGTATATCCTTTAACTTTTTGTTACCAAGTGTGAAAGTTAAAAATCTGTCTTGAAATTAGAGAATTCAGTGGAGGATTATGATCACCACACTTTATAATTATGTTCATTCCCACAACAGTAATTTATGTATTTGTTTGAAAAAAATGTCACTTAAAGTTCAAGTTGCTTCACATCTCAGACTTCTTAGGGTTAGGTGTGTATGGAGTGCTGGTGACAGGCGTGTTAATAGCATCTTTTATGGTGTGTGTGTGTGGTGGTGGTCTTTTATGCTTAGAGACTGGTGGGAAGATGGAGGAAAAAAAAAAAAAAAAACTTCAAAAATTCTTTGTGTGTAGGCAAACACTGTGGAGGAGGGCTAAACTGGCCTGCATAAAAATGTGGGTGAATTTGGGTCAAGGTGTCTTTAGTAAGGGCAAGTTAAATAAGACAGGTGTCAGAGTAACCAAACATTTTGAGGTCTAAGGATGTCTAGTATTAAAATTTTTGTGTGTCTCTTATGTAAAATGCTAAACCTTTAGTAAAGTCTGCAACTAATAGAAATGACACTCTAATAATTTGGGGGAGGAGTGGGGAGAATGGTGATTAAGAATAAGCTAAGGTCTATACTGTCTGAATAAGAGAAGAGTAGAAAAAAGATACCTGTGGGCAGTGGTATGAGAGATTTAAAGTTTACTGGAAACATTACCTACCTATGAGGCACTGATTCTTAGCTGAAGTTGGATTCACCTGGGAGCATTAAAAAAATATCATGCTTTTGTCCTGCCCCTAGATCTTCTAATATAATAAGTCTGGGTTGTGGGAATGTTTAAAAAGCTCCTTGACATGATTTGAGTTTGTATCTAAATTTGACTATCTCTACTCCTTTCTGTAGCAAAAGTCTCTACCTGGCTATACACTAAAATCATCTGTGAGTAACAAATACCAACTGTGGTAGCATTCCTTCTTAGAGATTTTTATTTAAATACTCTGGGACGGAGGCTAGCTATCACATTTTCAAAGCTTCCCAAGTTATTGTCACGTACAACACAGAGTACAATCAGATGTGATCCTCAGAACATTGGAGTGGCTCTGTCAAGAATCAAGGGGTGCTCCAGTGAGAAAGGGTGGTTGGAGGGATAGAAGGAGGGAGATATAGACATAGGGCCATTTTTAGGAAGATAAAACCTTTATTCCAGTCTGGTTATAAGGTTAGAACCCACATATCCAAAAATCTATGGATGCTTACAGAGCAACAAGGAAGCAACAAGCTATACTACACCTCATCTGAATTCGTGGATGTTATGAGCCCAGGATGACCCTGAATTGCACTGATCATATGAGAATGAGCCTTTGGAAATAATTCCCATAGTTCAGGGCTATTGTGTTGCCAGAGTTTGTAAATAAAAATACAAGGTACTAAATTAGAGTTTCAGATAAATACTTTTCAGTATGTGTATGTCCTGGGCAATTGAGGGATAGTGAAGGACAGGGAAGCGTGGTGTGTTGCAGTCCATGGCATCACAAAGAGTTGGACATGACTTAGTGACCGAACAACAGGTGTCCTGGGCAATTGATGTGTATTTCCACTAAATGTTTCTCTGAAATTCAAATTTAACTCTGTGCCCTGTATTTTGTCAGGAAACCCTGGGATTAAAGAGTTTGAGTTTGATATTTAAACCTTAAAGGATAATGGGATCTAGGTGCTGACCCAGAATGGGTCGAGAAAGCACCTACTGTATGTAGGAGAACATGTTAAATTCTGTGGAAGTGTCTTATTAAAAATTTTTCCCATGGGCTTTCAGGAATTTAGGATATACTAATACAATAACAAGTGTAAGCAGTGAACCTTCCCAAGAGTTCTAACCTACTATTTATCTTAACATTTTAAATCGCATGGTTCTGTGTCAACACAAGAGTACCAAAAATATAAAAACATGTGTGGAAGATTATTTTAATAATTTTTTAACTTTGCAAATTACATTTGTTCCCCCCATCCCCAATACATATTCAATTTGTAGAAAAAGATTTTGGTCTTCCTTAAAAGGCAAAACAGAATTACAGTCCCTATCCTCAGCTTAACTCAATAACAGTCAAGCTAAGCTTATTGCTTTTCATCGTTCATGGGACCTTTCACCTCAACTGTGTAGAAATTCATAGATTGAATAAAGGCATTCAGTTAGTGAACATAAGAGATAGTCACTGATTAGAAGAGAACAGTGTTGAAGATTTAGTCTTGGACGTGTTTAAAAAACACGCCTTAAAACTTCTAAAACATTGAAAAATTAGTTCCTCTGAACTCTATCAGGAATATAATTGCAAAATATTTGTATATGTATTTTTTAATTTGAATATTATATTGCATATATGTCTTATAACCAAAATGATTCTCTTTAGAAAGTAAAATGGGTTATAAAGATTCAGTTCAGTTCAATTGCTCAGTCATGTCCTACTCTTTGCAACCCCATGAGCTACATATGTCAAAATTCATTGATACTGAGGACTAAATGGCAATAAAATATTATTGATTAGTCCATCCGAAGTCATTTAACATTTGATATTTATACACCAGTCCAATGTTTAATTAGAACTGCTGAAAATATGAAAGGAGAAAAAAAAAAAACCTGGACTGTATATATGTTTAGAAATCTGGGTAGGAAATTGCAAATCTTGGGAACACAGGTGGTGGTTTTATTTCTTCTAATTGAAGGTCAGGACTTTGGAAGATAAAGAAGGAACTGAGAAGTGAACAGCTGGCTCTGTAGATGGTGTTGAACAGAATTTAGTTTTCTGGACCATGATGCACGGTACTAAACTAATGCTCCTGGCAAAAGAAAAAGTACATCTAATGAAGAGTGGGAAGAACAAGCTTGGCAAAAGATTTGCTGACCGGAAAAAGAAGGCATTGATATATGAGTAGGGTAGAAAACCGGATCAAACAAGCTGTTAAATTGTACCCTATGGAGGGAAATAAGCTGACTTAGGAAAAGTAAAAATAATGAAAGAGGAGTAGTAAATCAAGAGAAGGTAACATGAAAGAAGATAAAGGAGAAATATTTCTCCTGGTGGTTTCACGTATTTACATCTGTATTCAGATAATATAGGTAATGATAATATTTAAAAACAAGTATTATTTGAAATTTTTCCCTATGACTTAATGGAGATGAGAACTTTGGCTGAGTAAAGCTATTTGACCCTGAGATTCCAGTTCTTACTGCTTCTACCAAAAAATCTATAGAACACAAAGGAACGTAAGGAAGGGTCTGATGAATTGGCCAGTAAATTCCCTGGTAGGAGACTCAAGAAAGGGCTGGTAGTGATTCTTCATTGAACAATTAAAAGTACTGTAGGAAAAAAAAATTGGCAATTTTTAAAGGAATGTTTTGGTTTCTCCCTTTTCCCTTCCACTTAGGCTGTGATGTATTTACAACAAATTTCAAAAAACCCAGAGTATGTAGAACTCCAGATCCCTGTGATAGATAATGTAGAGAAGAAATTGATGGTGACTGATGCAATAGTGGAAGATGTGGTGGTGGAAATGGACAGATATGGAATTAGGCAATTTCAGCTTTTATAGATCTCTTATGGCCTGCTGTGGGCTTGGTAGATGTCAAAATCTAGCATGGAAAATTTAAGACTTTCCCCCCCATACCTGAGTTTAATTTCTATTCTGAATTTCTTGCTCTCAATACTAGAAAAATTGGTCTGCTCTTATCCAGGTAGATATTCACTCCACAATAATGATTTCTTAGTCTTTTGGGGTGGAAACTACAGCAAAGTCAGTGATCAGTCATTTAAGATTTAAAACTCTGTCACTTCAGGATTTAAGGAACCCTGTTCACCTACCTCTGGCCTTGCAGTTGTTTTGCAGGTGCTTGGAATTACCTATTTCTGTAGTGTCAGTGGGAGGCAGAGATAGCCTCTTTGGCCCTTTCCTTCCTCTTTCTGATATGCACAGTCCAGTCATGATCTTCACTTTTCAGTATCCATCTCTACATTTGCATGGATGGCCAACCACTTCAGTGCCAGTCTATAATGCCTGTCCCGCTTGCTAGCTTTCTCTGTGTTAACGTTCTTATATACTTGAAGGCATGGGTCAGGTTAAGCGGATCTCCTGTGCTTTTCTTGGGATTTTAGGCTCATGGCCATCAAAACTTCTCTACTTCTGTTACATTTCATTTATCTCTATTTTTCTTTGCCGGTGCCATTTTGGTTGGGGTAGGGGAACATGAATGGATTTTCTTGAAGATCTCTAGTCACACAATTTTCTACTCCTGGGTGTCCAAATTTAAGAGTTCCCATCTCACTCACAATCCAGGCCTAAATAAGGGAGCATTGTATACCACTATGTACACCAATTATCTATTCTTGTCTTCCAACTTTCTTTCTTCTTCCTCTTTTAGTAACTCATGTGTCTTTGTTGGGGGTGGTAAGTAAAACACTTGCTTAGCATTGTCCCCCCAAATTTTCTTCAAATTAGACTTCTTTAATACTTTAAAACCCTAAAATTGATTATTGTACTCATTTCACCTTGATATTCTTCATTGAAACACTATTCAATAGAGATGCTTCAAGATCTGATGATACATTGAAGAAAGAAACATAATATTTCATAATCATACTATAAGAGGTGTATTTAAATTCAAGGTAGATTATATCTGATAAATTTGTATTAAAGTGTATTAAAGTATTATATTAAAGTGTATTAAATTATATTAAATTGTATTAAAGTGATTGACAAAACTCTTTATTATCATCAGTTCTCAGTTCAGTCACTCAGTCGTGTCTGACTCTTTGCAACCCCATGAATTGCAGCTACTTGCCTATAATATAAACATTCCAGAAAAACATATTTATTGGAAAAACCAAGAATTTGTTATATTTTCTACAAGTTTCTCAACCAACAGTTGCATTGCCTGTAAAACAGAATTAGTAAAACTGTACCTATTTCATGAAGTTTTTCCAATGATTACATGTTGATAAAATATCTACCCTAGTACGTAAAACGTGCTAAGTACTCAATATGTGTTAGTAGCTATTTTTATACTTTCATTGTAATCTTGATCTTGGGTAAAAACACGTTCTAGATGAAGAGAAATAAATGAATATGGAGTCTTTACAGATTGTTGGGACAAACTGCATTTTCCTTATATTCATTAACCATCAAGAGTTTTTGACACACAGGAGTGTTTAAATGAATGCAAGAATGTTTCTTAATCTGTTTTATATTTCTTTACCTGTTGCATTTCCTTCCATGTTTAACAAAAACATCTGAGTCTAAGAGAAGTCACGAAGGAAGAACATTTTAGGAAAGAAAGAGAAAAATGTTTAAGTGGTTGTTGGCATTTGGAAATTTAATTGTCAAATACTGATCTGTGATATGGCTTCCCTGGTGGCTCAGATGTAAAGAATCCACCTGCAATGCATGAGACCTGGGTTTGATCCCTGGGTAGGTAAGATCACCTTAAGGAGGTCATGGCAACCCACTCCAGTATTCTTGCCTGGAGAATCCCCATGGGCAGAGGAGCCTGGCGGGCTACAGTCCATGGGATTGCAAAGAGTTGGACATGACTGAGCGACTAAGCACACATCTGTGATATACTTCACAAATAGCTATGGTTTATAGAAGGATGAATCTGGTGGTGAGGTTTCTTAATGTGCAGATGGAATAATGTTTCACTTCAGTTCAGTAGCTCAGTCACGTCCGACTCTTTGCGATCACATGGACTTCAGCACACCAGTCTCCCTGTCCATCACCAACTCCTGGAGTTTACTCAGACTCATGTCCATTGAGTCTGTGATGCCATCCAACCATCTCATCCTCTGTCATACCCTTCTCCTTCCACCTTCAATCTTTCCCAACATCAGGGTCTTTTCCAATGAGTCAGTTCTTTGCATCAGTTTCAGCTTCAGCATCAGTCCTTCCAATGAGTATTCAGGACTGATTTCCTTTAGAATGGGCTGGTTGGATCTCCTTGCTGTCCAAGGGACTCTCAAGAGTCTTCTCCAGGACCACAGTTCAAAAGCATCCATTCTTTGGTGCTCAGCTTTCTTTATAGTCCAACTCTCACATCCATACATGACTACTGGAAAAACCATAGCCTTAACTAGATGACCTTTATTGGCAAAGTAATGTCTCTGCTTTTTAATATGCTGTCTAGGTTGGTCATAACTTTCCTTCCAAGGAGTAAGCGTCTTTTAATTTTATGGCTGCAGTCACCATCTGCAGTGATTTTTGGAGCCCCAAAAAAGTCTGCCACTGTTTCCACTGTTTCTCCGTCTATTTGCCATGAAGAGATGGGACCGGATGCCATGATCTTTGTAATGTTTCACTCACATGAAACTAAATGACACTAAGATATTCTCTAAGCAGCTACTGTTTTCATTATACTTTGTGACTTTTCTGAATCTCAGTGACCTGGGGTGTTGCTGAAGTAGTGGAGTTTCTGTGTGGAAGTGAAGGTGGCTGCTGGCAACAAGTGCTTTTTAGTAGAACACCAGAGCAAAGCAAATTACTTCTTCTCTGGGAATCCTAACCATATTGAGATGGGTTGGGAAAACAGCAATAGTGCTGTTGTTGAAATCTCCCAGGAACAATTTTAAATACAATTATAGACATCGTTTTGTTGTTGTTGATCAGGAGCTTTTCTTTCAGGGCCTAAGAAGGAATGAGAGGAGTTAAAGAGTTTTTTTGAAACCATCATAGAGCTTCCAAAGACAAAGTGTAACAGGGTTCTAGTATAACAGGAGCTGGCCATGGCTAAACATTAAGTTTTTGTGAAAAAATGTTGAGGAGTTCATGGAAACTGTGAGTAGGTGGGGAAGGTTTGAATTAGGCAGGAACTGATGCGTCCTCATTCAGACTTTTCTTACCCAGACGCTGTCATGGGGACTGTCTAGCACCTGGACAATAATAGATGCTGTTGCTGGCAAAAATGTTACATTATGATAGACTTGGTGAACTGAAACACAAAATGCAATCACAAGACAATTTGAGATTTTTTTCTTTAATTTATAGTCATAATATCATGAAATTATATGTAATTATTTCACTTGAAAGTGATTTAATTAAATGGGGGTGACTTTTAAAAATTAAAGCAATATATATACTATTGTAGCTGATACTATATAGAAGTATACGCTAAAGAAGTACTTCCCACTTTTAGCTTCACTGTGCAGAAATATTATAGCTTAAAATTTGAGCTGTATCTTCCAATCCATGTAAGAACATAGCATGCAGAACTATAATGTACATGCTGCTCTATAACCTGACTCGTCACTCAGTAGATTATGTACTTTGGTTTATATCAGAACATGTAGCTCTATTTGGTCATTTTAGAGGCTCCACAGCATTTCGTTGTTTAAAAACCACAATTTAGTTAACTAAAGTGGAGGTTCAGCTAGATTATTTCTAATCAAAATTTTGCTTCATGTTTCAGTGAATATTTTTCTTTAACGTATATTTGGTGAACTTGTACACATGTTTTCCCTGGGCTAAATTCTTGGGAGTAGAAATATTGTGTCCAAGGGAGAAGCATATATAAAAACTTGAGTCATTACCAATTGACTTCTAGAAGGCTGATACACTTCAATCACAGTAGCAGGATATGAGAATGGCAAATTCCCTGTAACTTGTGTGTATGTGCTATTATGCTCAGATAATTTTCAGTAGAACAATATTTTTCAGAGATGGCTGACTAGATTTATTAAGCTATTCTGAGTTTTTCCCTCAAAATATCTGAAAGCAAAAGAACACATTCCGATAACCCTTTCTACATTTTAGGTATTTTTCTAAAGTTTTGTTAATTTATTAAAAGAATTAAAGTATGGTATTAAAATGTAGGTGGAAAAAAGGCCAACTTTTCAAAAATACTGGAGACTGAATAATTTGATAATCATTGTTATTAAGTCAGATAAATGTTTTCCTTAAGAATAACTTAGTTCTTAAAATTTCAGGACTTTTTTTTTTTTAGTGAATTTGGAAGAACATTAAAATAAAATGTTGCTTTCTTCTCTAACACAAGAAAGTCTTAAGGAATTTGTGTTCTACACAAGTCTAATTATTTTCCTTTGAAAATAATATATTGGGTTGAAATTTTCCTGTCTAATCAAAAAAGTAAAATGTAGAAAAGGAAATGACATAACTAGTCTGTATAAGAATTTTTACAAATTGTGAAAGAACAGTTGCATATCATATATAACTAGTTCAGCCATTTCTCTACATTAAACCTTTTTAATACCACTGGGTAAACTGGCTGCTTATATTGCTATTGTTTTGTATAAATGCAGTAATTCTGCAAAAATAACCTTCTAAACATTGTACTGCTAAATATACTTTTCCTTGACGTACTCAGTTATACAGTCCACACAGGTATGAGTGCATGTGTTAATTGCTTCTGATATTTCATTTGCTTTTATATTTTAGCAATGAAAATGGGAATTTGATGAAAAAACCCAACATGCTCAGGTAGCTACCTCCTATTTATTTTGAGTTTCACCTTTTTTCAATCTTAAGAACAAACATCAGAAAGGTAACAGGTCCTTGGGATAAACCTCTCAGTAAACTTGGTTGTGATTGTGCAGCGTGGCACACCTTTGGGTATAATTGCTAAAGAATAAAAATGATGTACCTTGAAGAGGAGCTCTTTTCAGGATCACATATCTGCTACAGCTGTCATATAGCAAGAGAGAAAATCATGTTTAGAATTTGTTTTGTGTGTGTGTGTGTGTTGGACGTATTTATTTGCTTGCCCTAAATTTTTATAAATTTGTACTTAAAGTTAATTGACTATTGTGGTGTAGTACAAAGAACATGGAGTTGGGCTTCACAGGCCCTGGGTTGTAATTCTGGTTCTTTAATTGCCTGTTAACTGAGAGATTGTGGTCAATTTAACTTGCTGAGCCTTTGTTTCTTCATTTCTAAAATAGAGTTAACAATACCTACTTCAAAGAGTTGGTATATGTTTCGGGGAAATACAAGTGAAGCATTTCAGCTAATAGTTGCAAAGTATTAAATAAATGTTAGTTTCCTCCTCCCCTTCAAATACCCAATTCAAGCCTTACTTTACATGCCTGTGAATCATAAATTTTTCTTGAGTTGAGTGATATTTTACCATCTCTACATCAAAAAAGAAACCCTTATACAAGAATTACTGTATCTTCTGGGAGTCTCAGAGAAAAAACTCAAGTCTCAGGAGTTCTTGAGTTACTATTTGTTTCTCAGCTAGTCATGTTTTAATTAAACCTTAATGCTCTTAGTATGGATGTCACTGCTACTTACAGAACCTCTTCACATACTTTTTGTGTTCTTACTATGCCAAAGTGTTACCTTAAAAATTAGTTTTTGAATTAATGAACATTAATAATTATGACATTAAGGTAATTTCAACAATTTCCTTAAATTATTACAGAATATTCATATTAAAGTATTCAAATCTTAATAAGCACCATTGCCCTATTCATCTTTTGTGCATGTATTTAGAGAAGTCATTACTGTGCAAAGAAGGTTCCCTAACATGAATTGGTTGTTTAGTGCAGATTGTAATTCCTTTATTGCTCTCCTGTTACGTCTTTATAGCACCAGTCCATAGTAGATGTTAAAAAAAAAGTCTTTATGGTCCTCAAGAACTTAGCCTTACCTTTGCCCTCTTTACTCTAAAAAGACCATCCTGTTACTTTGATGACTTGCAAACTGCCTGCATCCTTTCAATTTATCCTCTGTCCTACTTTATACATCCTGTTTTTCTGTGGAGTGCTCAATGAATAGTTACCAGTGTTGTAGAAAAATTTTCCAAATCCACCTTCAATCATGTCACTATTTGATCAAAAATCTTTGCTACTTGGCCATATATTCAAGACCCTCTCCAAACAGCTTTCCTCACCTATTGCAGTTCAGTTCAGTTCAGTCACTTAGTCGTGTCCGACTCTTTGCGACCCCATGAATCACAGCACGTCAGGCCTCCCTGTCCATCACCAACTCCCGGAGTTCACTCAGACTCATGTCCATCGAGTCAGTGATGCCATCCAGCCATCTCATTCTCTGTCATCCCCTTCTTCTCCTACCCCCAATCCCTCCCAGCATCAGAGTCTTTTCCAATGAGTCAACTCTTTGCATGAGGTGGCCAAAGTACTGGAGTTTCAGCTTTAGAATCATTCCTTCCAAAGAAATCCCAGGGCTGATCTCCTTCAGAATGGACTGGTTGGACCTTCTTGCAGTCCAAGGGACTCTCAAGAGTCTTCTCCAACACCACAGTTCAAAAGCATCAATTCTTCAGCACTCAGCTCTCTTCACAGTCCAACTCTCACAGCCATACATGACCACAGGAAAAACCTTAGCCTTGACTAGATGAACCTTTGTTGGCAAAGTAATGTCTCTGCTTTTGAATATGCTATCTAGGTTGGTCATAACTTTCCTTCCAAGGAGTAAGTGTCTTTTAATTTAATGGCTGCAGTCACCATCTGAAGTGATTTTGGAGCCCCCCAAAATAAAGTCTGACACTGTTTCCACTGTTTCCCCATCTATTTCCCATGAAGTGATGTGACCAGATGCCATGATCTTCGTTTTCTGAATGTTGAGCTTTAAGCCAACTTTTTCACTCTCCTCTTTCACTTTCATCAAGAGGCTTTTTAGTTCCTCTTCACTTTCTGCCATAAGGGTGGTGTCATCTGCATATCTGAGGTTATTGATATTTCTCCTGGCAATCTTGATTCCAGCTTGTGTTTCTTCCAGCCCAGTGCTTCTCATGATGTACTCTGCATATAAGTTAAATAAGCAGGGTGACAATATACAGCCTTGACGTACTCCTTTTCCTATTTGGAACCAGTCTGTTGTTCCATGTCCAGTTCTAACTGTTGCAGCGGATGTTGGCAATTTGATCTCTGGTTCCTTTGCCTTTTCTAAAACCAGCTTGAACATCAGGAAGTTCATGGCTCACGTATTGCTGAAGCCTGACTTGGAGAATTTTGAGCATTACTTTACTAGCATGTGAGATGAGTGCAATTGTGCGGTAGTTTGAGCATTCTTTGGCATTGCCTTTCTTTGGGATTGGAATGAAAACTGACCTTTTCCAGTCCTGTGGCCACTGCTGAGTTTTCCAAATTTGCTGGCATATTAAGTGCAGCACTTTCACAGCATCATCTTTCAGGATTTGAAATAGCTCAACTGGAATTCCATCACCTCCACTAGCTTTATTCATAGTGATGCTTTCTAAGGCCCTTGACTTCACATTCCAGGATGTCTGGCTCTAGATGAGTGATCACACCATCGTGATTATCTGGGTCGTGAAGATCTTTTTTGTACAGTTCTTCTGTCTATTCTTGCCACATCTTCTTAATATCTTATGCTTCTGTTAGGTCCATACCATTTCTGTCCTTTATCGAGCCCATCTTTGCATGAAATGTTCCCTTGGTATCTCTAATTTTCTTGAAGAGATCTCTAGTCTTTTGCATTCTCTTGTTTTCCTCTATTTCTTTGCATTGGTCACTGAGGAAGGCTTTCTTATCTCTTCTTGCTATTCTTTGGAACTCTGCATTCAGATGCTTATATCTTTCCTTTTTCCTTTGCTTGTCGCTTCTCTTCTTTTCACAGGTATTTGTAAGGCCTCCCCAGACAGCCAGTTTGGTTTTTTGCATTTCTTTTCCATGGGGATGATCTTGATCCCTGTCTCCTGTCTCCTCACCTATTTAGTGAATTGTAAATCAGAATTTGATGCAGGATTCTGAAAGTTTCTATACTATTCCAAGTTGTAAAACTGTATTTTTTTTCTCATTCACTCATACCCAACTCAAACTTTAATGAGAGGAGAAATAATTACCAAAGGTGTCTGAAGCTTTGTGTCTGTAACAGTCTATATTGTTAGATTACAGATTTTTTCCCTCCCTTAGATACCTTAGTATTCTAATCTTCATTCTATTTACTTTATATGGTCTATTTATTCTCACATTGAGGCCAAAGTCCACTTCCTAAGACAGAAAAGGGACAAAAATTTTTCTTATCAGGAATGAGTTTAAAGAATATTCTAGAAGACAGGGTAGAAGATAGGGTACATGTCATGAATACTTATGTGCCAGATGGTATTCCATTATACAATATTTATTTTCCCAGTAATAGTGATTGTTATCCCCCTTTTCTAGAATTGATCATGCATAGGTTTAGGACCTTAAGTCATTTGCCCATGACCATATGGCTAATAAGTGGCAGAAGCATGATGTGAATGCAGATCCCTTGCCACCGAGTACGAACTTTCTCTTCTACTCATGCTGTAAAAATTTTATTAAAATATTGACTTTCATAAATACTATGAGCCCAACATTAATAGACACCTCCAAGGAATATAATAAGTGGGAAATGTTAGCACTGTTGGTCATGCCCTTCTGATTTTTTTCTGCCATGATTTGAAGACAGGTGAGTGGCTTTTGAGGAATATTTCACATCTGTACTCTTCCTTTGTTACTTATGACGAGGCGGGTGGTGGTTCCTGGCTATCATTCTTACTGCCTCCCTGAGGAACTCCTACATACTTAGATATGTTCACTAAGTACTAGCGCTGCTGGCATCACCTCCAATGTATTTGATTTGGGGTGATGGTTTCTCAGCTACAACTTTGAGAAGCAGTTTTGAATAAGTGACTTATAATGTCTATGCCACAATCCTGCTCTCAGTTTCCCACGCAGTAACATTGGTGCTGTGCTGAAACTATTTCTGGGATAAGTTATTTTTAAATGTGATCAGAGACTAAGCAGACGGATTGGCTCAACCCACTCTTGTATGTCTTCATAACAACTTTTCCTCCCTTTTCATCTTCTAGTAGAGATACCTTCCAGGAGATTATTATACTTGAGTTGTATTTCTTCTTGATTCTGATTCTTCATGGAAATTGTTTTAATTCCTGCTTCCTTTTAATTTCTTTTTCCACACCCTCTGTCTCTCTTTGCATGCTTTCTGAACACTGAACTCTTCTTGGATATTGACATATTTAGTGGGTTGTCTTTCAAAGTTTTAAAAACCTTAATAATATATTACATGTAAATATGACTTCTCTTACCCCACAGTGACCCTTTGCTCAGGTTTTTTGTTCTTACTTTCAGTTTCTATGCTGTGCCCCACAGCTGCAATTACCCTGAGGGAAGAAATGACTGTAGAAGACTGAATGGCTAGTTCAGTATTCCTTGGCTTACTTTAAAAGTATAGTTTAACTTGTGGCTGTGACTGACAGTTTATAAATGGAATTATAGGCTACATGGTTAAATTTTAGGACAACAGCATTTTTTCATTTGCACACATTTTTTGGTTTACTTCAGATCCTGAAATAATGCCTTGGCACTTGTTGAAATCCCAGCTGCTTAGTTCTCTCTGTGCAAATCAGTGGAGGGGGAGAGTGTGTGGTGTTGTCCATACTTGGTCCTTGTGGGAAAGCCTCAGAGAGAACTGCTGGATAAAAATGAAAACAGGCCACATGAGAGCTGAAAACACTTTTTATCAAGAGACCAGTCTAGTAAAATATGGTTTAAATAGAGTATTATATAATTATTTGAAGTATATGTAAATAAAAATCCTAGAAATTAGGAAGAACAATCCAATTAAAAATGAACAAAGGACGCGAAAAGACAAATCACAGGGTAAAATGTAAATAGCACTTAAGCATTTAAAAAGGTGTCCAACCTCTCTCATGACAAAATAAATTTAACTACAGTAATGAACCATTTCTTAACAATCAAGTTGAGAAAAATGAGAAATATACAGAAAATAATTCCTTTGGGTATACACTTGCAATTTCTTGAAGGCGTACAAAATGGTATACCACCTATGGAGAATTTGGTAGTATTTAACAACATCATAAATATTTTAACCTCAAATATTATAATATTCTAGAAATATATACTACAGATATACCTAATAAGCATGAAATTTCATATGCTCCATGCTATTCATTATGCTACTGCTTGACACCTGAGTTTGGCAAAAGAAGACTGGTTAAGTAGATAATACATCCATGTAGTAAAATATAATAGTTTGCTTTTTAAATGAAGACATTCTTAAATGAAGACATTACTGATAAGGAGAAGATAAGTTGTTATTTACAAATAAACAATGTAGTGGGGAGCAATGGTTACCAATGATTAGAAAATACCTGTATATTCATTGTACCCTTATTTATAATAGTCAAGATATTTATGCACCTCCATATTCATTGCAGCATTATTTATAATAGCCAAGATATGAAATCAATCTAAGTGTGCATCAATGGATGAATGATAAAGATGTATATATTCAAAGAAATAATCAGATCAGATCAGTCGCTCAGTCGTGTCTGACTCTTTGCGACCCCATGAATCGCAGCACGCCAGGCCTCCCTGTCCATCACCAACTCCCGTCCTGAGTTGGTGATGGACAGGGAATTCACTCAGACTCACGTCCATCAAGTCAGTGATGCCATCCAGCCATCTCATCCTCTGTCGTCCCCTTCTCCTCCTGCCCCCAATCCCTCCCAGCATCAGAGTCTTTTCCAATGAGTCAACTCTTCACGTGAGGTGGCCAAAGTACTGGAGTTTCAGCTTCAGCATCATTCCTTCCAAAGAAATCCCAGGGCTGATCAAGAAATAATACTCAGCCATAAAAATTTTACCATTTTGACAATATGGATGAACTTAGAGTATTTTGCTAAGTGAAATAAGTTACAGCATATGGATGTGGCTTATGTGGAATCTGAAGGACACAAATGAACAACACAACAGGAACAGATTCATGTACACAATGAACAAGCTGGTGATTGCCAAATGGGAGGTAGGTAGGCAGGTGGATGAGTGAAACAGATGAGGAAGATTAAGAGGTACAGACTTCCAGATATAAAATAAAGCACAGGAATGTAATGTACAACATAGGGTATATAGTCAAAACATAACAACTTGGACAGATAGTAACCAGACTTATGAACATTTTGTAATATATAAAACTACTACATCATTATACTGTACGCCTGAATCTGATGATGTTTCAAGTCAGTTATACTTCAATTAAAAATAAAAAAAGATAAATTGCTGCTTCTTTCACCTCTCATTCCTGGTGGGCATTTGCATTCTGAATATAAACTTTTCTGTGCTTGGGAATACTTCATTGACTTGTTTATCATGTAACATCGAGGACTGTCTACTTCGAGCTGGGCCTGATTTGGAAAAGGCTCTTAGCACATTTGGTCCATGATAAAACAACCTTGCGACTTAGGCTATACAACCTGGTGGACAATATGGTATTACAGTTTTCTGTGGTGGAAAAGGGCACCAAGTGGAGTCAAGATTCAATAGGAGAATTAAAACATATACCCTTAAAAGTTTTGAAGCAGATCACATTGTCTGTGCAGAGATTACACAACTGCCTGTAAGGGCTCTTCTCCTCTCTCATGTGGGTGTAGATGTGGCATGAGTGAGAGGTGCTGATGAGAATCATCTTTTTCCAAATCTGTTGAGTGAAGTCACACTGGTAGCTTGAAGTCAGCCATGGTGGGAGTATTTATACCTAGGAAATTGGAAAATGCTTTATATTTATATAAATGCTATGTGCTTGTGTGCTTGGTTGCTCAGTCGTGTCTGACTCTTTGCGACCCCATGGACTGTAGCCCACCAGACTCCTCTGTCCATGGGATTCTCCAGGCAAGAATACTAAAATGGGTTGCCATGTCCTCCTCCAGGGGATCTTCCCAACCCAGGGATTGAACCCAGGTCTCCCACATTGCAGGCAGATTCCTTACTGTCTGAGCCACCAGGGAAGCCCATAAATGCTATAGATTTATATAAACACTATAGATGTATATCTGCTGCTGCTGCTGCTAAGTCACTTCAGTTGTGTCCGACTCTGTGCGACCCCATAGACGGCAGCCCACCAGGCTCCCCCGTCCCTGGGATTCTCCAGGCAAGAACACTGGAGTGGGTTGCCATTTCCTTCTCCAATGCATGAATGTGAAAAGTGAAAGTGAAGTCACTCAGTCGTGTCTGACTCTTAGCTACCCCATGGACTGTAGCCTACCAGGCTCCTCCGTCCATGGGATTTTCCAGGCAAGAGTACTGGAGTGGGGTGCCATTGCCTTCTCTGGATGTATATCTGGGGCTTAATCTGAAGAGCCAGCTTTTAAACATTTACCCACATAACACTGGAATGAGAGTCTGAGCCCCCTGCTTTTATTAATACAGCTTGTTTGTTCCTTCTTCCCATGCCTGTGCCCAGTCTTCTATGGGCACTTTCATTTTACGATGGATTACCACTGGGTCTAGCTGAATGTGTGACTTGCTGGGTATGATAAAATCAGGGTCATGGTAGGCAGCTCTGGCTGCATTGTCATGTGATGTCCTGTGATGAGGCATGCGGGGTCTATCACCCCACTAAGCAGTGGCAGTGGTAAGTAGAGGGCTGGGTGTAAACAGAGACAGAAGAAACTTTATAGGAAGAGAGACTCAGCAACAGGGATCCAATTATGGATCCATTGATTCCATCATATACCACCCTGAATCTGCTTTCCTGAGAGAATGTTGAAATGTCTATGTGAAGGTGCAGCTGAAATGCTAACTTGAGATAAAACATTACAAGGATGTGTGTGTCATACCTTAGGATGCATATTCCCTCTTTCTATGGTTGCTTTTAGGGCTGTGTCTGACAGTTATGATACAGAGGCTCTGCAGGGGTAGAAGGAGGATTGGCTCTTCATTCACTGTTACCTGAGAGGGACTGGAGGAATGTGTGTCTCCCATCCCCGTGGCTCCCATCCTGATTCTCAGAGGGGGAATGGGTCTATCAGAGAACACATGGTAAAAGCGTATTAAACTTTCTGCCATAGCTGAACACTATGGTACGTTTGAGCTCCTTGGGCTGAGAAAACAGGAACAAAGGAAAAAGTTACCACCCAAGTAGGAATAATTGACCTTGATTCACAGGAGGATATAGAGATTCTGTTAAATAGTGGGGCAGACTAGCAAATGTGAGGAAAACATGTAATGTCTTATTATTTGAGGCTCAATTTTGATGATAAACTGACAAACACAGGACCTGTGGCCTAGAACAGGATGATGACTAGGAGTTCATATTTCTTATGGTTGAAAGTCTGGGTCAGACCCCCTCCCCCTCCACCAGACAAACCTCCCAGGGCAGTGGAGGATGAGCCAGGGGCGAGGAAATCTAGAAAAGATAAAAAGGGAGATAAGTACCATTCCATAGCCTCTTATCCTTATTTCTCAGAGGGCAGACAGAATGAAAACCACAATCACAGAAAACTAATCAGACTCATCACATGGACCACAGCCTTATTTAACTCAGTGAAACTATGAGTCATGCTGTGTAGAGCCACCCAAGACAGATGGGTCATGGTGGAGAGTTCTGATAAAACATGGTCCACTGGAGAAGTCAATGGCACACAGCTTCAGTATTCTTGCCTTGAGAACCCCATGAACAGTGGTGGTGGTGATTTAGTTGCCAAGTCGTGTCCGACTCTTGTGACCCCAGGGACTGTAGCCTGCCAGGCTCCTCTGTCCGTGGGATTCTCCAGGCAAGAATACTGGAGTGGGTTGCCATTTCCTTCTCCACCCATGGACAATAATAAAAGAGAAAAAGATATGACACTGAAAGATGAACTTCCTAGGTCAGTAGGTGCCCAATATGGTACTGGAGAAGAGTGGAGAAATAACATTAGAATGAATGAAGACACAGAGCCAAAGTGAAGACAAAGCCCAGTGGATGTGACTGGTGATGGAAGTAAAGTCTGTTACTGTAAAGAACAATATTGCATAGAAACCTGGAATGTTAGGTTCATGAATCAAGGTAAATTAGAAGTGGTCAAACAGGAGATGGCAAGAGTGAATATTGACATTTTAGGAATCTGTGAATGAAAATGGACTGGAAAGGGCAAATTTAACTCAGATGACCATTATCTACTGCTGTGGGCAAGACTCCCTTAGAAGAAATGGAGTAGCCCTCATAGTCAACAAATAAGTTCAAAACGCAGTATATGGGTGCAATCTCAAAAATGACAGAATGATCTCTGTTCATTTCCAAGGCAAATCATTCAATATCACAGTAATCCAAGACTATGCCCCAACCAGTAATGCTGAAGAATCTGAACAGTTCTATGAAGAACTATAAGACCTTCTAAAACCAACACCCAAAAAAGATGTCCTTTTCATTATACAGGACTGGACAGCAAAAGCAGGAAATCAAGATATACCTGGAGTAACAGACAAATTTGGTCTTGAGTACAGAATGAAGCAGGGCAAAGGCTAACAGAGTTTTGCCAAAGAGAATGCACTGGTCATAGCCAACACTGTCTTCCAACAACACAAAAGAAGACTCTACACTTGAACATCACTATATGGTCAATACTGAAATCAGATTGATTATTTTCCTTGCTGCCAAAAATGGAGAAGCTCTATACAGTCAGCAAAAACAAGACTGGGAGCTGACTGTGGCTCAGATCATGAACTCCTTATTGTCAAATTCAGACTTAAATTGAAGAAAGTAGGGAAAACCACTAGACCATTCAGGTATGACCTAAATCAAATCCCTTATTATTATACAGTGGAAGTGACAAATAGATTAACTGGATTAGATCTGATAGAGTCCCTGAAGAACTATGGATGGAGGTTCATGACATTATACAGGAGGCAGTAATCAAGACCATCTCCCCTCCCCCCCAAAAAAGTAATGCAAAAAGGAAAAGTGGTTCTCTGAGGAGGCCTTAAAAATAGCTGAGAAAAGAACAGAAGCTAAAGGCAAAGTAGAAATGGAAAGATCTACCTATCCAAATGCAGAGTTCCAAAGAATATCAAGGAGAGATAAGAAACCCTTCCTTAGTGATCAATGTAAAGAAAGAGAGGAAAACAATAGAATGGGAAAGACTAGAGGTCTCTTCAAGAAAATTAGAGATACCAAGGGAATATTTCATTCAAAGATGGGCTCAATAAAGGACAGAAATAGTATGGACCTAACAGAAGCAGAAGATATTAAGAAGAGTGGCGAGAATACAAAGAAGAACTATATAAAAAAGATCTATGTGACCCAGATAACCATGATGGTGTGATCACTCACCAAGAGCCAGACATCGTGGATTGCGAAATCAAGTGGGCCTTAGGAAGCATCACTATGAACAAAGCTAGTGGAGGTGATGGACTTCCAGCTGAGCTGTTTCAAATCCTGAAAGATGATGCTATGAAAGTTCTGCACTCAATATGCCAGCAAATTTGGAAAACTCAGCAGTGGCCACAGGACTGGAAAAGGTCAGTTTTCATTCCAATCCCAAAGAAGGGCAATGTCAAAGAATCCTCAAACTGCTGCACAATTGCACTTATCTCACAAGCTAGCAAAGTAATGCTCAAAATTCTCCAAGCCAGGCTTCAATAGTATGTGAACCATGAACTTCCAGATGTTCAAGCTGGATTTAGAAAAGGCAGAGGAACCAGAGATCAAATTGCCAACATCTGCTGGATCATTGAAAAAGCAAGAGAGTTCCAGAAAAACATCTACTTCTGCTTTTGACTATCCCAAAACCTTTGACTGTGTAGATCATAACAAACTATGGACAACTCTTAAAGAGATGAGACATTACTTTGCCAAAAAAGGTCCATTTAGTCAAAGCTATAGTTTTTCCTGTAGTCAGGTATGGATGTGAGAGTTGGACTATACGGAAAGCTGAGCACCAAAGAATTGAGGCTTTTGAACTGTGATGTTGCAGAGACTCTTGAGAGTCCCTTGGACTGCAAGGAGATCCAACCAGTCAATCCTAAAGGAAATCAGTCCTGAATATTCATTGGAGGGACTAAGGCTGAAACTGAAGCTCCAGTACTTTGGCCACCTGATGCAAAGAACTGACTCACTGGAAAAGACCCTGATCCTGGGCAAGGTTGAAGGCCAGAGGAGAAGGGGATGACAGAGGATGAGATGGTTGGATGGCATGACTGACTAGATGGACATGAGTTTGAGCAATCTCTGGGAGTTGGTGGTGAACAGGGAAGCCTGGTGTGCTGCGGTCCATGGGGTTGCAAATAGTCAGACATGACTGAGCGACTGAACTGAAGTACCATTTAAACACTCAAGACCAACTGCAGTGGCGGTAGCTATGTGGTTTATTTAGCCTACCTTAGATCAGCCAGAATACTAGAGGAAGAAAGATCAACTAGAAATAAGAAGATCCAACAGAATAGTGGAGGAGCTATTCCCAGAGAGGATGAAGTTATTGCACATCATGTTTTTAAGGGCTACAAGTGTTAGACTTCAGTGGATCTTATGATATGCCCTGAGATCCTTGTTTAGGCATGAGACACTTAACATGACTAACTTTTGCCAAAGTCTCATTGTTAAAACTCTCTCCAGTAACTGAAAGAAAGTGAAAGTGAAATTGCTTAGTCGTCTCTGACTCTTTGTGACCCCATGGACTGTAGCCTATGAGGTTCCTCCATCCATGGAGTTTTCCAGGCAAGAGTACTGTAGTGGGTTGCCATTTTCTTCTTTCTACCATCTCACTCAAGGTTACGTCCTGTCTAAAGAGACTGCCAACACAGTTCATTACGGGTTAATGGGTAAGAAGATCCAGCCCGTTTGACTTAATTTTGGAAAACTGAAGGCCCTATGGAGTGAACTGAGGCCTTTTTTGCAGTTGCATTGCAGTCAACTTCTGTCTCTGCCTATTGCTTTTCCTCATTTTGTTAACTGTGATGTTTCCTAGAGCATTAATGTCCTAGAAAATTTAAATATGTTCATATTGAATGCTAGTCAGGTAACAGTATCAGATCAGGTCAGATCAGTCTCTCAGTCGTGTCCGACTCTTTGTGACCCCATGAATCGCAGCACGCCAGGCCTCCCTGTCCATCACCAACTCCTGGAGTTCACTCAGACTCACGTCCATTGAGTCAGTGATGCCATCCAGCCATCTCATCCTCTGTCGTCCCCTTCTCCTCCTGCACCCAATCCCTCCCAGCATCAGAATCTTTTCCAATGAGTCAACTCTTCACATGAGGTGGCCAAAGTACTGGAGTTTCAGCTTTAGCATCATTCCTTCCAAAGAAATCCCAGGGCTGATCTCCTTCAGAATGGACTGGTTGGATCTCCTTGCAGTCCAAGGGACTCTCAAGAGTCTTCTCCAACACCACAGTTTAAAAGCATCAATTCTTCAGCGCTCAGCCTTCTTCACAGTCCAACTTTCACATCCATACATGACCACTGGAAAAACCATAGGCTTGACTAGATGGACTAGATGGCAAAGTAATGTCTCTGCTTTTGAATATGTATCTAGGTTGGTCATAACTTTCCTACCAAGAAGTAAGTGTCTTTTAATTTCATGGCTGCAGCCACCATCTGTAGTGATTTTGGTGCCACCAAAAATAAAGTCTGACACTGTTTCCACTGTTTCCCCATCTATTTCCCAGGAAGTGATGGGACCAGATGCCATGATCTTCATTTTCTGAATGTTGAGCTTTAAGCCAACTTTTTCACTCTCCACTTTCACTTTCATCAAGAGGCTTTTTAGTTCCTCTTCACTTTCTGCCATAAGGGTGGTGTCATCTGCATATCTGAGATTATTGATATTTCTCCTGGCAATCTTGATTCCAGTTTGTGTTTCTTCCAGTCCAGCGTTTCTCATGATGTACTTTGCATATAAGTTAAATAGCACAATTATTACTTTGTGATCATGCATGAGTTATATTAACTTTTTTTTTTTTTTTCAAAATCATGTTTATTTAGGTGTACATTACATAATCAGCTTTCCTGGTGGCTCAGATGATAAAGAATCTGCCTGAAGTGCAGCAGACTTGGTTTCAATCCCTGGGTTGGGACGATCCCCTGATGGGAGGGCATGGCAACCTACTCTAGTATTCTTGCCTGGAGAATCCCCATGGACAGAGGAGCCTGACAGGCTGCAATCCATGAGGTCACAAAGAGTTGGACGTGACTGAGCGACTAAGCACATAGCACAAATTACATAACATAAAGTGGGATTGATTAGATTTTTAAAAATTATTTATTTTTTAGTTGAAGGATAATTGCTTTACAGAATTTTGTTGTTTTCTGTCAAACCTCAACATGAATCAGCCATAGGTATAGTACATATATCCCCTCCGTTTTGAACTTTCCTCCCATCTCCCTCCCCAGTGCACCCCTCTAGGTTGATACACAGCCTCGTTTGAGTTTCCTGAGACATACAGCAAATTCCTGTTGGCCATATGCTAGTGTAAGTTTCCATGTTACCCTCTCCATACATCTTGCCCTCTCCTCTCCTTTTTCCATGTCCATAAGTCTATGCTCTATGCCTCTTTCTCCATTGCTGCCCTGCAAATGAATTCTTCAGTACCATTTTTTATAGGTTCCATATATATGAGTTGCTGCTGCTGCTGCTGCTGCTGCTAAGTCACTTCAGTCATGTCCGAATGTGTGTGACCCCATAGACAGCAGCCCACCAGGCTCCCCAGTCCCTGAAATTCTCCAGGCAAGAACACTGGAGTGGGTTGCCATTTCCTTCTCCAATGCATGAAAGTGAAAAGTGAAAGTGAAGTCACTCAGTCGTGTCCCACTCTTAGTGACCCCATGGACTGCAGCCTACCAGGCTCCTCTGTCCATGGAATTTTCCAGACAAGAGTACTGGAGTGGGGTGCCATTGCCTTCTCCGATATATGCGTTAGTATATGATGTTTATCTTTCTATTTCTGATTTACTTCACTCTATAATAGACTCTAGGTTCATCCACCTCATTAGAACTGACTCAAATGCATTCCTTTTATGGCCGAGTAATATTCCATTGTGTATATATAGCACAACTTCTTTTTCCATTCATCTATTGATGGACATCTATGTTGCTTCCATTTTCTAGCTATTGTAAATAGTGCTACAGTGAACAATGGGATACATGTGTCTTTTTCGATTTTGGTTTCTTCAGGGTATATGTCTAGGAGTGGGATTGCTGGGTCATATGGTGCTTTTCATTCTAATCCCAAAGAAAGGCAATGCCAAAGAATGCTTGAACTACCGCACAATTGCACTCATCTCACATGCTAGTAAAGTAATGCTTGAAATTCTCCAAGCCAGGCTTTAGCAATACTTTTACCATGAACTTCCAGATGTTCAAGCTGGTTTTAGAAAAGGCAGAGGAAGCAGAGACCAAATTGTCAACATCCACTGGATCATAAAAAAAGCAAGAGAGTTTCAGAAAAACATCTATTTTATATTTTATTGACTATGCCAAAACCTTTGACTGTGTGGACCACAATAAACTGTGGAAAATTCTGAAAGAGATGGGAATACCAGACCAACTGACCTGTCTCTTGAGAAACCTGTATGCAGGTCAGGAAGCAACAGTTGGAACTGGACATGGAACAACAGACTGGTTCCAAATAGGAAAAGGAGTATGTCAAGGCTGTATATTGTCACCCTGCTTATTTAACTTCTTGTAGAGCACATCATGAGAAATGCTGGGCTGGAAGAAGCACAATCTGGAATCAAGATTGCCGGGAGAAATATCAGTAACCTCAGATATGCAGATGACACCACCCTTTTTTGTTTTTAATTTATTTTAATTGGAGGTTAATTACCTTACAATATTGTATTGGTTTTGCCATACATCAACATGAATCCACCATAGGTATACACGTGTTCCCCATCCTGGACCCCCCTCCCTCCTCCCTCCCCATACCATCCCTCTGGGTCGTCCCAGTGTACCAGCCCCAAGCATCCAGTATCATGCATTGAACCTGGACTGGTGATTCGTTTCATATATGATATTATACATGTTTCGATGCCATTCTCCCAAATCATCCCACCCTCTCCCTCTCCCACAGAGTCCAAAAGACTATGCTATACATCTGTGTCTCTTTTGCTGGATGACACCACCCTTATGGCAGAAAGTGAAGAGGAACTAAAAAGCCTCTTGATGAAAGTGAAAGAGGAGAGTGAAAAAGTTGGCTTAAAGCTCAACATTCAGAAAACGAAGATCATGGCATCTGGTCCCATCACTTCATGGGAAATAGGTGGGGAAACAGTGGAAAGTGTCAGACTTTATTTTTGGGGGCTCCAAAATCACTGCAGGTGGTGATTGCAGCCATGAAATTAAAAGATGCTTACTCCTTGGAAGGAAAGTTATGACCAACCTAGATAGCATATTCAAAAGCAGAGACATTACTTTGCCAACAAAGGTCTGTCTAGTCAAGGCTATGGTTTTTCCAGTGGTCATGTATGGATGTGAGAGTTGGGCTGTGAAGAAAACTGAGCACCGAAGAATTGATGCTTTTGAACTGTGGTGTTGGAGAAGACTCTTGAAGAGTCCCTTGGACTGCAAGGAGATCCAACCAGTCCATTCTAAAGGTGATCTGTCCTGGGTGTTCTTTGGAAGGAATGATGCTAAAGCTGGAACTTCAGTACTTTGGCCACCTCATGCGAAGAGTTGACTCATTGGAAAAGACTCTGATGCTGGGAGGGATTGGGGGCAGGAGGAGAAGGGGACAACAGAGGATGAGATGGCTGGATGGCATCACCGACTTGAAGGACGTGAGTTTGAGTAAACTCTGAGAGTTGGTGATGGACAGGAAGGCCTGGCGTGCTGCGATTCATGGGGTCGCAAAGAGTCGGACACGACTGAGCAACTGAACTGAACTGATTGACATTTTCTTAATTGTTTTGGGTTTGATTTTGTAGATCTTTTTCTTCTCTTGTATTTCTTGACTATATAAGTCCCTTTAGCATTTGTTGTAAAGCTGGTTTGGTGGTACTGAATTCTCTTAACTTTTGCTTGTCTGTAAAGGTTTTTATTTCTCCACCGATTTTGAATGAGATCCTTGTGGGGTACCTTAATCTTGGTTGTAGATATTTCCCTTTCCATACTTTAAATATATCCTGCCCTTCCCTTCTGGCCTGCAGAGTTTCTGCTGAAATATCAGTTGTTAAATGTATGTTTAACGTATGTTTCCCTTGTATGTTACTTGTTGCTTCTCCCTTGCTGCTTTTAATATTCTTTTTTTTTTGTTTAGTCTTTGTTAGTTTGATTAGTATGTGTCTTGGTGTGTTAATCCTTGGTTTGTCCTGTATGGGACTCTTTGCACCTCTTGGACTTGATTGACTATTTCCTTGATTGACTATTGGGGAAATTTTCAACTATAATCCCTTCAAAAATTTTCTCATACACTTTCTTTTTCTCTTCTTCTTCTGGGACCCCCATAATTTGAATGTTGTTATGTTTGATATTGTCCCAGAGGTCTCTGAGATTATCCTCAGCTCTTTTCATTCTTTTTACTTTATTTTGCTCTTCGGAGTTTATTTCCACCATTTTATCTTCCAACTCACTGAATTGCTCTTCTGCTATAGATATTCTGCTATTGATTCCTTTTAGAGTATTTTTGATTTCAGTAATTGTGCTGTTTGTCTCTGTATGTTTATTCTTTAATTCTTCTAGGTCTTTGTTAATTGATTCTTACATTTTCTCCATTCTGTTTTCCAGGTTTTTGATCATCTTTACTATTATTATTCTCAATTCTTTTTCGGGTAGCTTGCCTATTTCCTCTTTATTGATTTGGACTTCTGTGTTTCTAGTTTGTTCCTTCATTTGTACAATATTTCTCTGCCTTTTCATTATATATATTTTTAACTTATTGTGTTTTAGGTCTCCTTTTCCCAGTCTTCAAGGTTGAATTCTTTCTTCCGTTTGGTTTCTGCCCTCCTAAGGTTGGTGCAGTGATTTGTGTAAGCTTCATATAGGGTGAGACTTGTGCTGAGTTCCCCTCCCTCCTCCCCCTCCCCCACTGCCCCCACCTGATAGGCAAGTGAGTGTGGTGGTAATCCTGTCTGCTGATGATTGGATTTGTATTTTTGTTTTGTTTGTTGCTTGAATGAGGTGTCCTGCACAGGGTGCTACTGGTGGTTGGGTGGTGCTGGGTCTTGTCTTCAAGTGGTTTCCTTTGTGGACATTCTCACTATTTGATACTCCCTAGGGTTAGTTCTCTGGTAGGCTAGGGTCTTGGAGTCAGTGCTCCCATTCCAAAGGCTCAGGGCTTGATCTCTATTAGGACCACTTTTCCTGGTAACCTCGAGTACTGAAGAATGAAGAAAGGTCCTCCCACTTACCCATTGGAGAACTCTCAATCTCCAAGATCACAGACAACTGGAAAACTCTACTGATGAGGCAAGTCTGGCTCATTTGACTTTATTTGGTGTTTTTATTTTGAGGTGCTTGATCATTCCAAAACAACTTTAATCAACTTAGAAGAAATATATGCACATCTGAACATGCAGCTGAGATGACCTGGACCTATTTCTCACATCCAGGGCATTTTCACTTGCCCACACTGAGAAGCCTCTTGGAGCATCTCTGGGTTGTTGATTAGCTTTAACATACACCCATACCTGTACATACACCCAATCCACTTTTTTTGATTGATTCTTTAGGATTTTCTACATAGACCATCATGTCTTCGAATAAGGAGAATTTTAATGTTTCCTATTTTTTCTTTCCTTATTGAACTAGCTGCAGCTTTGAGTATAACATTAAAATGAAAGTGGTGATAGTCATTTTGAACTTAGAGGAAGTAATCTTGCTTTGTTTCGATTTTAGAGCAAAAGCATTCAAAATTGCTCCATGAAGTATATTAGTTATTTGCTTTTTGTACATGCTTTTTTTTTTTATCATACTGAGAAAGTTTGAAAGTTCTTTTTATTCTTAGGCATTGAGAGTTTTTATCATGAAAAGAAATTAAATTTTGTCAAGTGCTCTTTTTCTGCATTATTATGGCAAATATCTTTTCTTTCATTTTTATTTAATTGATAACATGATTTTTGAGTGTTTTAGTTTAACAACCTTTTGTTTTTAGGATGAACTTCACGTAGTCACTCACCATATATCATCCTTTTCTATATTGTTTGACATATTTACAAATATTAATTTTCTGTAAATGTTTATGATGAGTATTGGTCTGTAAATTTTTATTGGTGCTGTTTTAGTTTTGCTTTTAGGATTATGCTGGCCTTATAAAACAAGCTGAGAAATGTGCTTTTTCTATTTTCTGAAAAAGTTTATATAAAATAATTTTTTCTTCACATTTTGTAGAATTCATTAGTGAAGACTTTTGGGCCTGAAACCTTCTTTATGAAGTTTTATTTTAGTGAAGGTATTTATAAATTCAGTTTTAAAAGTATATATACAGCTACTAAGGTTTTAGAAAATTCATGTATATGATTTGGGAAGTTATATTTTGCAAGGAATTTGTTCATTTTATGCAACTTATATAACTTATTGGAATATAGTTTATAATATTATTTATTTAATGAGTTTCCACTGGCATTTACAATGGTTCAGGTTTTTATACAATATATTCTTCTAACCTTTGTTAAATCTGATGTCTTTATTTTGTCCTTAATTCTGAGAATGTTAGACACAGAATTTCAGGTTGACAATTTTTTTTTTTTTCTTTCAAGACTCAAAAAATGTTGTATAGTCTTTGGCCTACTGTGTTTCTAGTGAGAGGTATTGGTTATCATTTGTAAGAAGTTCCCCTGTATGTGAAGTAATTTTTATCCAGTTTTACTTACCTCTGTGAAGACTGGTTAAATTTCAGTTGGGTCTTTTCCTTATAAAGTCCTTTGAGTTCCAGCTCAACATACAGAGTAGTGTACCAGAGTTCCATCCTCTGTGGCCACTGGACAACTTTTGTCTCTGCAGGGCATCAAGGGCTCTCAGAACCAGTGCTCTGACTTAATACTGAATAGAAACACCCCAAGAAAACATAACTTTACATTTCAGCTCACCTTCCTGCATTGCTTCCTATCTTTTTCTGGATCTTGACCTAGTTCTTCACTTGGATGCTTTGGTTTTTAGCTCTTAGATTAGAGAAAGCACATACACATATTGTACATACATAAACATAATAATTATTCTGCTTGTTCAGTTACCTTCAGTGGGAAGGTTGGTCCAGATAACATAGCTACCCATTACTAAAAATGGAAATCCCACTTGTAAATTGTCATTAGATTAGTGTATCTACATAATACTGGTTTTCATTTTCTCCATTTGATGATTTGGAAAAGACACTTAATCTTTATGTAACACTTTTCCCAGCCTTATATGATAAAACACATATGCATATATATACACACATCCATCCATCCTGGTATACATATGTATGTATGTATGTATACATTCTATCTATAAATTATTTAACTGTAGCATTTTAGGATTTGATCAGTCTAAAATAACTTCAAAGAACATATGGAAAGTATCTGTTTAGTAATGTAGAACACCTGGCACAAAATATGTGAAGACTGTTACTTTAATAAATATACTATGCAGAGCTTCTACAGAAACTCTTTGTTACCTGATAAACAGGAAGCATCTGTTATCTTATGAAATTAACTCACAAATAGGCAACCCATAAGATAAGAATCCCTATGGCAAAAAGACTAGGCTTATTTACTGAGCACTTGAGAGAAATGCTCTCATTCATTTTTATTTCCCTAAATTCCTGCCATAAAGAACTATAAATGGTGTGTTCAGCATATGTTTATGAAATGTTTTGATTGAAGAAAAATGAATGGACTATTGTGTTAGATAAATATAGTACTCCGATCTAACCACTTATCAGTTCTCATTTATACCAAAGTTTAGGCTTTGGTATCAAATTATTCTAGGATCAGATCTCAATCCTAGCACATATTAGCTGTGATATTGGTAAAAGGTATTAAAATACTTTGAACTTCAATTTCTTTATCTGTCAAAAGGGAATGATTTTACCTATATCAGAAGGTAAGGATGAGAAATGAAACTGTTGTTACTTTGACACTGGCCATTATTATTATGTTTTACCTAGACAATACCACTTCATAACTCATCCTCTTAAATTAACCATTCCCTTCCCCAATCCATTCTCTACCCAGGAGTAAGCACAATCTCTCTAAAATGAAAATCAGATCATGTATTTTTGCTGCTAAGTCCTCGAGTATTTCCTTATTTCACTAAGAATAAAACCCATATTTCTTGGAGCCAGTTAAGATTAAAATTTCTTGGAGCCAATTAAGATTCAATCTGACCCTGTTTCTATCTTTTTCTTCACTAATATGTTGTTTAATTTGATAATTTGACAGGTACGTGTTACATACTATGTCTGAGTGTGTCTGTGAATGTGTTTCTTGATGAGATTAGCATCTGAATCAGTGGACTGAGAAAACTGATCTCCTTAGTGTGGGTGGGACCTCATGCTTCCTTGTATGTGGAAAGAGAGGAAGAAGAGACTGCCTAACTCTCAGTTACTCTAAGAGTCCTGATTAATATAACAATCCACACTAAAAGTCATACATACTTCAGTGAGCTGGACAACTTATTTTTCCATGGAAGCTCCATGTTCTTTTCTACAAGCATATATACCAAGATATATCTGCCCTGTAATAATGACCCTTCCAGATCCTCTTCCTTCACCTCCTCACTTACTTTTTCCTTTTCTTCCTGACTCACTTGATTAAATATTAGCTTTCTTTCAAGTTGAATTTCTTTCTCTCTTTTTTTACTTGAAAATCCCCTGAAATGTAGAAGCTCCTCATGACTGGGTCATGTGTTTCTCCTCTGGGGGACTGAGTACTCTGGGCTCATATGATTCTAGTATTGACCTTATTGCATTCAAGTTTCTCATCTGCTTCTCCACTTACCTTTCAAACTTTAATGTTTGCTTAAATCTCTAGTATAGTTCCTAATACCTGGTATGTGATAAACAGTTGAGTAAATGAATGAAAATAAGATGGCATTTGTAAAAATTGGTACAGTTACTAGTGCATAACGTGTCAAGAATAAGTAAGATAGACATACAAAAGACATCAATTTAAATTTGGTTGACACATTTCCCTTTGCTTAGGTGGTAAAACTCTTTAAAATTTTTTCAGCTGGAGCTGAAACTGGAGCCTATTATACAGAGTGAAGTAAGCCAAAAGGAAAAACACCAATACAGTATACTAACGCATATATATGGAATTTAGAAAGATGGTAACGATAACCCTGTATACGAGACAGCAAAAGAGACACTGATGTATAGAACAGGCTTATGGACTCTGTGGGAGAGGGAGAGGGTGGGAAGATTTGGGAGAATGGCATTGAAACATGTGAAATGTCATGTATGAAACGAAAAAAAAAAAAAAAAAGGCAGATCTAATCACTTAATTATTTTGTCATAGAAAGTATAAACCTGCTTTGAGCAAGCCCATTCATTCACTCTAACACTACCCACTGCATATGAATAGTGTAAACAGTGTTACATGACAGCTCTTCATACTCTTGAACTCTGGTACTTTGACGCCCTCTTTTCTTTATTTAACATTTCTATGGATACACTCTGACTTATCAATGTACTTTAAATGTGATATCCCAAAATGAACACAATATCCCAATATTTCAGGCTAGGTTTTAGTAAAAAAAAAAAAAAAAATTGAAAAAAAAAAAAAAAAGTTGACCTCTGATAAAAACTTTTTAATCCTACATAAAGTTTCCACATTTTGGGATCATATATTTTATAATTTTCTTTACCCCTCAATCTCATTTCTAATAATTTCTGTGAATATAAGCAAATATTATTTTCCTATTAGATATGGACAGCATATTAAAAAGCAGAGACATTACTTTGCCAATAAAGCCTGGCTTGTCAAAGCTATGGTTTTTCCAGTAGTCATGTATGGATGTGAGAGTTGGACTTCAATGAAAGCTGAACACCAAAGAATTGATGCTTTTGAGCTGTAGTGTTGGAGAAACTCTTGAGAGTCCCTTTGATCGGAAGAAGTTCTTGCCAGTCCATCCTACAGGAAATCAGTCCTGAATATTCATCGGAAGGACCAGTGCTGAAGCTGAAACTCCAATACGTTGGTCACCTGATGCAAAGAACTGACTCACTGTAAAAGATCTGGATGCTTGGAAAGATTAAAGACAGGAGGAGAAGGGGACAACAGAGGATGAGATGGTTGGATGTCATCACTGACTTGATGGACATGAGTTTGAGTGAGTTCTGGGAGTTGGTGATGGACAGGAAAGCCTGGTGTGCTGCAGTCCATGGGGTCACAAAGAATAGGACAAGACTGAGCAACTGAACTGAATAGGTAAGAAGTTTTCTAAGCATGCTAATTTCACAGGACATAGTCAAGCACTGGCATTGTTAAATAAAATGGATATGTACAAATTAGGGATTTTGCTCTCCTCTTCTTGCTTTATTAACCCTTTTCCATCTAAAACAATGCCACACTACTGCTCATCTCATCAGTTTGGGCAAGACAAACGACCCAGAAAAAAGTCGGACCAATGAAATTCAATCAATTTCCCAGATTCTATAGGTGTGAATTTGAAGTAGATAAAAAGTAAGAGCTTGCTGTGTCAATTTTTTCAAATCAGAGAGCAAAAAGAAGCTTTCAGGTGGACCTGGGTCAGATATTGAACCCTGCAGAGCCTTGATAGGTTACAGAGCAATAACCTACAAAAGCCATGAATACCAAACAAGTCAGGCCGAAAAAAAAAAAAAAAATTTTTTTTCAGCTTACTGGTCTTTAGTTTCAGTTTCTAGCACAGAGAAGAAAATCATAACTCAGTGTCTGAATAAATCATATTTTACTAAATCCTGGTGATGGTCATTGTGCCTATTTCTTTAGTTATAGATGATTCTCTTCCAATAGGGAGAGAGATTTCTGATATACTTTCTCAATGGTGGGGCTTCTAATATTCAGTTTCCTAGCACATAAAAAAATTAATTTTCTTTTAAAATGATCATGGTCTGCGGAATTTAGATGCTAAACCCTGAGATGCTGAATTTTCTACAGTGTTACTTTTATTACCAGAAAATTGTTCCAGCTATTTAGACAATGATATCATATCTTTTATAATACTAATTCTTAACTCTATTTCAGAGAAGTATTGTTTACATATTAGAATCACTTGAACTCTTTTTAAAAAGGCAAATATTTGGGTCACATACCAGATCAATTAAATTGCAGTCCCATGGAATGGGGCTGAGGGATGGATATTTCTTACAAGCTCCCTCAAGTGATTATAAAGTAAAGCCAAGAATGAGCACCAGTGCCTTAGGGTCTAGTTAAAAATCAGAATCACTTGTCCAAGATCTAATTCCATATCTAATGTCCCAGAAGGTTCTGATGTGACTGAGTTTTCTTTTATTCTCTTTAAAAGTAATTATTATATTTCCCCCAGTTTCAAAAAGAGATAACAGTGTAGCAAAGTACAAAGAAAAATAAAAGGCATCTATCATCCCATTGTTTAAGGAGAAGAGAAGGGGACAATTGTTAAAGTTTATAGTTTAAAAATTTTAAATTTAATCTTTCAAGTAAGAATGTACTGTTGTATGGGTATATTCTGTGTTCGCTTATTTAAGGATTAAATTGAGCTGGAGGAGATCTAAAGAGATTACTTGGTTAGAACGTCTGTCTTTATTAAAAAAAGAATATGTAACTGAGGCACCTGGTAAAATAACTTCCTCAAAGACATATAGGTATGTGTTGTGTTGAACTAGATTCTATATCTCTGCCTTTTTGCAGTTTATAGTACAGTGCCTCGTGTTTTGAGTTATTACAGACTTTATCATCCTTGGGCAATTACCTTGGATTCATACTACCTTCTTACTAGATACTAATATCATTTTAAACTGTGTTTAAATATTTCTTTCTGTCTAAATTTTGCATGAGCTTCACTGGTGGCTCAGTGGTAAAGAATCCACTTTGCAAGGCAGAAGACGTGGGTTCAATCCCTGGGTCAGGAAGATCTCCTGGAGAAAGAAATAGCAACCCACTTCACTATTCTTGCCTAGGAAATCCCATGGACTGGTGGGCTACAGTCCGTGGAGTCATGGACTCACGCAGAGTTCGACACGACTTAGTGACTGAACAGCAAGAAACCTTTATAGTCATTCATGTCAATATGCTTGATTGGTGATTCCTGTTGAGACCAGTCTCTTCACACACTTATGAAATACATCCTTTGAACTTTAGTGAGTTACAGTCTTTCGTCATCTACGGAAACTGAGTACTAGTATAGTCACTGTATCCTCTAACCCTGTAAGATTAATTTTTCTGACCCCGGAACCTAAATTTGACTAGTGACTGCTTGTAGAACATCCTAGAAATATTAATATGATAGGAAAAACTACTGCCTATCCTGTTAGCAAACACATTGTTTAATTAATGAAAACTCAGGTTGTGTCAAGTAAGTGATGACTTGCAATGAATGCTACAAAGAATTGCAAGAATTGATTCATAACCATCTTAATTATAACTAATAGGGTCATGTTCTTTCCTTACATAATAAATGATTCCCTACTTACTATGGTAGAGTTATAAAAGTTTACGTTTAAATAAGATTGGATCCTAATGCTATAGTGACCCTAAATAGTGTTCAATTAAACCTAAATTTTGAGCAAATTATTTCTAAACTGGTTTAAAACTTAATGAGATAATAATCACCTAGGAGAGAACAGCATGGTAGCAATAGTATAAAACAGCAGCAGTCTGACTGGCTTGTGTATATTCTCTTATTCTTGATCTCATACATGCTTAATAGACTTAAAACATTATGGTTCAAATAGACTCAAGGTCACTAAATAGGTCTATAATATGGATAGAATTGAATTATATCTGAAGTGTTTAAGGCACAAATACATGAACATAGTTTAAGTAGTTAGGGGAAAAAATGCTAATTTCTTATCTAACACAGTTGGGAATGAATATTGGTTCAGTTATCCTAATAGGATATCAGGAAACTTGGAAAATTTATTCAACAAATTCAATATAGAATAATTAGTAAGATGCCATAGTGTTGATAGAGCTTTTTATTAACACCTGTACAATATCTCTCCCTCTGCCCCTTCAGAAAAATTCTGGGGAATATTCTGCCTCTTTAATAGAAAATGTGGGAAGTAGACAAGTTTTTAAAAAATCTACTTGTGTTACTACTTTAACAAAGCAATGATCATTAACACTTTGGGGAAAAAAAGACGAAAAAATCCAATGTCCTTAAAATACAACTATTTGCATACTGAATCTTTTTCTGTATAATCTGTTTTTCTGACTTACTGGGTTTTAGAATGTTCCACATCATTATATTTTTAACTGACCTCATGGTGCTTCAGCTGATCTCATGATGCCTTAGTTGAGCTCAAGGCTTTTATTTACATACAAAGGCACAAGCAAAAAAGTGCAAGCTCAAGTATCTAATAAGGATTCTGTGTATCAATGTCTTACATACTATGAAAGGCAAACAAATTGTGGGAGAAAAATTTGCAGCATATGTAACAAGCATGGGAACACTATTGTAGGTATACATTTAGCTTTCCTGGGCCTCCCTGGTAGCTCAGCTGGTAAAGAATCTGCCTGCAAGGCAGGGTCCAGATAGATTCCTGGCTTGGGAAGATCCCCTGGAGAAGGGATAGGCTACCCACTCCAGTATTTTGGGGCTTTCCTGGTGGCTCAGATGATAAAGAATCCACCTGCAGTACTGGAGAACTGGGTTTGATCCCTGGATTGGGAAGATCTCCTGGAGAAGGGAATGGCTAGCAACTCCAATATTCTGGCCTGGAGAATTCCTTGGACAGAAGAGCCTGGCAGGCTAGTCCATGGGGTCTCAGAGTTGGACACGACTGAGCGACTTTCACTTCACTTTAGCTTTCTTAGTAGTAGGAAAATTGTGAGACTCCAAAGAAAATAACTTACAAAAGAAAAACTATATAAATTTAGTTATATGAAATAAATACTTGACCATGTCAGTAGCTTAACAAACACAATTTTAATTTATTTTAAAAAATGATTCAAAAACACTTTATTGCAGAAGAGACAATATTGGAAAGATATTTAACTTTGAAGTCCAACATTTATAATTGAACCCTGTCTGACCACTGGTGAACTGTATTAATGTTAGTTTTCTAATTCTCATTTCAGGGAGTTACGCTTACAAAGTTTCTGTGTGAAATAAATGAGATAAAAATTAAAACCCTGGAATGAAGTTAGAGAAGAAAGCCACTTCCTTCCCTTACCACACCTAAGCATTCTCACCTCTAGTCCTGAATTGATTAATGCTACTCTCTTGAAATGTTCAGTGTACAATGCTGTATTGCTAAGTACAGGCACAGCACTGTACGGTAGATCTCTGGAGTTGATTCATCTTGTATAACTGGAAATTTATCCTCCGTCAACAGCTACTCTTCATTTCCCCCTCCTACAAGCCCCTGTTACCAATTAATATACTCTTTTGCTTTTATGATTTTGACTACTTTCAATATCTGAAATAAGTATGATTATGCAGTATTTTTACTGTGACTAGCTTATTTCACTTAGTACAATGTCCTCCAAATTCATTAAGGTTGTTGCCTGTAGCAGGATTTATTTATTTATTTTGTTTTAAAGGCTGAGTTATATTCTTTTATATATATGTGTGTGTGTGTGTGTGTAATATTTTCTTTATCCATTCACCCATCAATAGACATTGAGGTTGTTTCCGTATCCTGACTATTGTGAATGTGCTACTATGAATTTAGGAGTGTGGACATATCTTTGAGATATTGATTTAATTTCCTTTGATATATACTCAGCAGTGTGATTGCTGAATCGTATGGCAGTTCTATTTTTAATTTTGGGGGGAACCTCCATACTCTTTGCCATAGCAGCTGCATCATTTTACCCTCCCACCAACAGTGTACAAAAGGTTAAAATTTCTCCATATATCACCAATCTTTGTAACCTTTTTTGACAATAGCCATCCTCATCTTTAAAAAAATTAAAAAAATTTTTGAGTATAGTTGATTTGCAATGTTGTTTTAGTTTCTGCTGCACAGCGAAGTGAATCAGTTATGTATATACATATATCCACTCTTTTTTAGATTCTATTCCCATATAGCTTATTACAGAGTATTGAACAGAGTTCCCTCTGATATACAGTAGGTTCTTATTAGTTATATATTTTATATATAATATTGTGTATATGTCAATCCCAGTCACAATTTATCCCTCATGTTCCCTTTTCCCCATTGGTAACCATAATTTTTATCTATATCTGTGACTCTATTCCTGCTTTGTAAATAGGTACATTTGTAACATTTTTTTTTAGATTCCACATATAAGCCATATCATATAATATTTATCTTTCTCTTAGTGTGGCAATCTCTAGGTCCATCCATGTTGCTGCAAATGGAATTTTAATATTTTTTCTTTTTTATGACTAGTAATATTCCATTGAAACATCTTTTTTGCCCATTCCTCCATTGATGGACATTTAGATTGCTTCTGTGTCTTGCTGCAGTGAACACTGGGATGCATGTATCATTTTAAATTATGGTTTTCTCAGGACATATGCCCAGGAGTGGGGTTCCTGGATCATAAGTTAGCTCTATTTTTCATTTATTAAGGAACCTCTGTATGTTCTACATAATTGCTGTGCATTCCCACCAACAGTGTAGGAAAGTACCCTTTCTCCACATCCTCTTCAGCATTTATTGTTTATAGTATTTTTGATGATGGCCATTCTGACTGGTGTGAGGTGACATCTTATTATACATCTGATTTGCATTTCTCTAATAATAGGTGCTGTTGAGCATCTTTTCATGTGGCTCTTGGCCGTCTGTATGTCTTCTTCGGAGAAATGTCTATATCTTTCACCCATTTTTTGATTGGGTTGTTTGTTTTTTTGATATCGAACTGCATGAGTTGTTTGTATAATTTGAGATTAATCCCTTGTCAGTTGCTTTGTTTGCAAATATTTTCTTCCATTCTGTGGGTTTTCTTTTCATTTTGCTTATAGTTTTCTTTGCTCTGCAAAGGCTTTTCAGTTTCATTAGGTTCCACTGGTTCATTTTTGCTTTTATTTCCATTATTCTAGGAGATGGATAAAAAAGATATTATGTGATTTATGTCAGAAAGTGGTCTTCCTATGTTTTCCTCTAAGAATTTTATAGTATCCAGTCTTACAGTTTGGTCTTTAATCCATTTTGAGTTTATTTTTGTGTGTGATGTTAGAGAATGTTCTAATTTCATTCTTTAACATGTAACTGTCCAGTTTGCCCAGCACCACTTATTAAAGAAATTGTCTTCTCTTCATTGTATTCTTGCCTTTTTTGGTCATAGATTAGGTGACCATAGGTGTGTGGGTTTATCTCTGGAGTTTGTATCCTGCTCTATTGATCTGTATTTCTGTTTTCGTGCCAGTACCACACAGTTTTGATTACTGTGGATTTGTACTATAGTCAGTAACCTAATGAATGACTATCAGCATCTTGACAAATGAAAATTTAAACAAAGGTAAAATTTATTTTTAATTACCAAATGTGTAAACTAAATAACATTAATACTGTCCTTGTTAGGAAGTAGAGTGGAATAAGCTTTGTGGAAGGTAAGTTGTTCATATGTACCAAGAGCTTTAAAAATGTAATTTCTGTGTAAAATGACATATGCCTGTCTAGAAATTTGCATTAGTGAAGTAGAGATGTGTACATAGACATTACAAAATTCTTCACAAAGTTACTTTGAATGGCAAAAGTTTAAAGATACCAGAAATAGATAACAATGGAGAATGTGCTCAGTAAACTATATACTCATTAAATATTATGTTATTAGAAGAATATTTGAGAATTCCAAAGTGCTTTTGGATTGCATGCCTGATTTTTACTAGCACATGTTTATATTATGATATAAACAGCAACAAATGATGCTAGAATGGTTGATGGCCATTTGCAAAAAAAAAAAAAAAAAACCTCAAGCTTACCTTGATTTTTGTTAAAATGAAAAATAATTTAAAATAGACCCAAGTTTAAGAGATAAAATTATAAAACTTCTAGAGGAAAATATCAGAAATGTTTTAGTAAAAATTTCTTAAAAATGAGGCACAAACCATGAAAAAAGTCAATAAATTAGACCAAAAGCCCATTTGCAATTTGAACGACATTGTGAAAACTAAAAGGTAAGCCAGATATACAAATTATTTGCAAAGAATACATTCAACAAAGGACCTTGTTTAGAACATATATCTCTTAAAACAATAATCAGATCAGATCAGATCAGTCGCGTCCAACTCTTTGCGACCCCATGAATCGCAGCATGCCAGGCCTCCCTGACCATCACCAACTCCCGGAGTTCACTGAGACTCACGTCCATTGAGTCAGTGATGCCATCCAGCCATCTCATCCTCTGTCGTCCCCTTCTCCTCCTGCCCCCAATCCCTCCCAGCATCAAAATCTTTTCCATTGAGTCAACTCTTTGCATGAGGTGGCCAAAGTACTGTAGTTTCAGCTTTAGCATCATTCCTTCCAAAGAAATCCCAGGGCTGATCTCCTTCAGAATGGACTGGTTGGATCTCCTTGCAGTCCAAGGGACTCTCAAGAGTCTTCTCCAACACCACAGTTCAAAAGCATCAATTCTTCAGTGCTCAGCCTTCTTCACAGTCCAACTCTTACATCCATACATGACCACAGGAAAAACCATAGCCTTGACTAGACAAACCTTTGTTGGCAAAGTAATGTCTCTGCTTTTGAATATGCTATCTAGGTTGGTCATAACTTTCCTTCTAAGGAATAAGCGTCTTTTAATTTCATGGCTACAGTCACCATCTGCAGTGATTTTGGAGACCCCAAAAATAAAGTCTGACACTGTTTCCCCATCTATTTCCCATGAAGTGATGGGACCAGATGCCATGATCTTAGTTTTCTGAATGTTGAGCTTTAAGCCAACTTTTTAACTCTACTCTTTCACTTTCATCAAGAGGCTTTTTAGTTCCTCTTCACTTTCTGCCATAAGGGTGGTGTCATCTGCATAGCTGAGGTTATTGATATTTCTCCCAGCAATCTTGATTCCAGCTTGTGCTTCTTTCAGCCCTGTATTTCTCATGATGTACTCTGGATGTAAGTTAAATAAGCAGGGTGACAATATACAGCCTTGATGCACTCCTTTTCCTATTTGGAACCAGTCTGTTGTTCCATGTCCAGTTCCAACTGTTGCTTCCTGACCTGCATACAGGTTTCTCAAGAGGCAGGTCAGGTGGTCTGGTATTCCCATCTCTTTCAGAATTTTCCACAGTTTATTGTGATCCACACAGTCAAAGGCTTTGGCATAGTCAATAAAGCAGAAATAGATGTTTTTCTGGAACTCTCTTGCTTTTTCCATGATCCAGCAGATGTTGGCAATTTGATCTCTGGTTCCTCTGCCTTTTCTAAAACCAGCTTGAACATCAGGAAGTTCATGGTTCACGTATTGCTGAAGCCTGGCTTGGAGAATTTTGAGCATTACTTTACTAGCATGTGAGATGAGTGCAATTGTGTGGTAGTTTGAGCATTCTTTGGCAATACCTTTCTTTGTGATTGGAATGAAAACTGACCTTTTCCAGTCCTGTGGTCACTGCTGAGTTTTCCAAATTTGCTGGCATATTGAGTGCAGCACTTTCACAGCATCATCTTTCAGGATTTGGAATAGCTCAACTGGAATTCTACCACCTCCACTAGCTTTGTTTGTAGTGATGCTTTCTAAGGCCCACTTGACTTCACATTCCAGGATGTCTGGCTCTAGGTCAGTGATCACACCATCGTGATTATCTGGGTTGTGAAGATCTTTTTTGTACAGTTCTTCTGTGTATTCTTGCTATATCTTCTTAATATCTTCTGCTTCTGTTAGGTCCATACCATTTCTGTCCTTTATTAAGCCCATCTTTGCATGAAATGTTCCTTTGGTATCTCTAATTTTCTTGAAGAGATCTCTAGTCTTTCCCATTCTGTTGTTTTCATCTATTTCTTTGCATTGATCACTGAAGAAGGCTTTCTTATCTCTTCTTGCTATTCTTTGGAACTCCAAAGCAATAATAGGATAATTAATTAAAAATGGGTAAAAGGTTTGGATAGACACTTCACCGAAGAAGACATATGGGTAGCCTACAGCACATGAAAAGAAGCTCAGCATAACCCTACAGATACCACCTTATGCCCCTACAATTGTTAGAACTAGAAAGATTGATGATTATGGGCATGCCAAATAGCACAAACACTTCGGAAAACAGTTTGGCAGTTTCTTGTCTTCAAGAGATACACAATATTGTTTCTATGGTAATATTGCCAAACATGTATAACTTATTCCAATCATAAAAAATTGTTTAGAGAAACCCCAATTAAGGGACATTCTACAAAATAACTGATCATATTCTGTGAGTGTCAAGGTCATGGAAGAAAGGCAAGACTAAGGGTCTGTTTTCAGATTGAAGGAGGCAAGGAGAAATATAATTTAGATACAATGCTAGAATAGCAAACATTATCAGTTAAAAAACAAACAACCCTGAAATTTCAAGTTTACTTAATATATTATTTTATTTTACTTAATATATTGTATCTTATTTTACTTAGTATATTGTATCTTATTATACTTAATATGGAGAAGGAAATGGCAACCCACTTTAGTATTCTTGCCTGGATGGAGAAGCCTGGTAGGCTACAGTCCATAGGGTCGCTAAGAGTTGGACACGACTGAGACCTCACTTTCACTTTTCACTTTCATGCATTGGAGAAGGAAATGGCAACCCACTCCAGTATTCTTGCCCAGGGAGAATCCCAGGGACAGAGGAGCCTGGTGAGCTACTGTCTATGGGGTCGCACAGAGTCAGACACGACTGAAGTGACTTAGCAGCAGCAGCATAGTTAATATATTGTATCGGTGTTGATTTCTTATTCTTGAACATTGCACTAGATTATGTAAGATGTTAACTTGAAGGCAACCAGGTGAGGGATATAAGGAAAATTTTGTACCCTTTTACAACTTTTCTATAAGCTTAAAATTCAAAACATAAAATTTTTTTAAGGCTACAGTTTTACACAGAATATTCTAGTTTAGAAGGTCAGATAAAAATCTGAACAGACTTTCAAAGTTCTAGTGTCATCCAAGAAGGAAATGGCACCCGACTGCAGTACTCTTGCCTGGAAAATCCCATAGACGGAGGAGCCTGGTAGGCAACAGTCCACGGGATCGCGAAGAGTCGGACACGACTGAATGACTTCACTTCCACTTTTCACTTTCATGCACTGGAGAAGGAAATGGCAACCCACTCCAGTATTCTTGCCTGGAGAATCCTAGGGACGGCGAAGCCTGCTGGGCTGCCATCTATGGGGCTGCACAGAGTCGGACCGGACTGAAGTGACTTACCAGCAGCAGCAGTGTCATCCAATAATGTTAAACAAATATAAGCTGTTCATAAATTGATCTAGTCATTTTAGTATAGTCATTATAATTCGGTACAAAAATAAAGTTAAAATAGAAAAGTTAACTATACAACCATCATGTGATTCAGCCATTCCCTTCCTAGGAGAAATGAATGTTCATGCTCATACAAAGACTTGTACACTAATGTTTATAGCAGCTTAATTTGTAATAGTCTAAAACTGGAAATTTGTGCAAAAGCAAGCAAAAATATGTATAAGTAAAGTATATCAATTATATCTCAACACTTTAAAAATAGCAATAGCAGTTTTTAATTTCTTAAACTGGAAATTTCTGGGACAAGTAGATAAACTGGATTCCCAGGTTAAAATTTGTGTTTTATATCTGAGTTCTATTTTTATTTTTCTGAACATGCTTATGTGCTACATATTATAAGTATCTGTGAGTGTTTATGTATATTTTTTCCTACAGAAAAGTTATAATGCTTAATCAAAGGATGTAGTATTTGTATTTTTAGAAACTATGTTCAAATAAGCACTTAGTACAGTTCATTTGTATATTATCAAGAATTGTTTATGAAAATTACAATCTTTTTGAGAATTAGTTCTCTACAAGCATCAACTGACTAGAAAAGAAGAAAATTCCTTATTTAGAAGTTTTATGCTGACATTTACCCATGTTTATCCCAAATGGCCTTCTTAATCTCAAATTTATCACACCTTTTTCTTTAATAATTTAATCTCAGTGAACATCAAACAATCTTAAAGCATATGTGATTGAAAGATTCATATTTTGTTTAGTTTTTTAATTTTAGTTAAAAAAATCTAGTGTATAAACGAAAGCTTATAAGGTGTGTGGGAATATACTTAGATGAAGAATCTAAGAATTGGATCTAATCTTTGGGGTACAGATGGGTAAACAAATCATTACCCTGTAGCACTGTGTAATTCCTACAGTTCCCGTTGTCCTCAGCTGACATGTTTGAGTTCCAGTTTTAAGACCTAGTTTTTCATTATGCAGAGTTTTCATTCCAAACCAGGCATTGGACTACATGATTATAATCTCTAAAATACACTCCCCAAATATACCGTACTCTCTCACATATGACCTTCACAGCTTGGAGTTTTTCAATAATTCATTGCACTCTTTACTTCAGGACACTTTTTTCCCCTCAAAGTTACTCATATATTAATGTGGAATTATCTTTATGTGAATACATTTATTTACTTACCTCATTTTGAATTATCTCTGTCAGTAAATATTTTGTGACCATCCTAGGATGCTGACTGAAACAATATTTTATTTTTTGAGAAACTATACTAAATAGTTATTAATATTAACATTGTCCTTTAAAAATAATACCTAGAAAGTTCTGTGCTTATTTCAGTGTTATTGTCATTATTATGAGTATTTTCAAGTTCCTGTTTTAAAATTATCTGCGAAGGCAATGGTTTATTTAAAAAAACAAAAAATCTATTGTTGACAATAAATCTTGAACTTTTTCAAATTATTGGAATGTAATAAAATAGTTGGAGAAATCTAGGTAATTCTGACACAATATTTCACTTTATACAAGAAATTCTATTTTAAAACTGGCTTCTTTTTAAAGAGTTTTAAAAAGATAGAGGTATTATAGAATAAAAACTTTTTTTCCTAAGGTGAATTTTTTATAAGAAATACTCTTTTAGAAAAAGTTGTAGAATATTTGAGTCTAATTAAATAGCAATCAGTTCATTCAATGCAATCCCTATCAAGCTAACAACAGTATTTTTCACAGAACTAGAACAAATAATTTCACAGTTTGTATGGCAATACAAAAAACCTCAAATAGCCAAAGCAATCTTGAGAAAGAAGAATGGAACTGGAGGAATCAACCTGCCTAACTTCAGGCTCTACTACAAAGCCACAGTCATCAAGACAGTATGGTACTGGCATACAGACAGAAATATAGATCAATGGAACAAAATAGCCCAAGATAAATCCACGCATCTATGGACACCTTATCTTTGACAAAGGAGGCAAGAATATACAATGGAGAAAAGACAATCTCTTTAACAAGTGGTGCTGGGAAAACTGGTCAACCACTTGTAAAAGAATGAAACTAGAACACTTTCTAACATCATACATAAAAATAAACTCAAAATGGATTAAATATCTAAATGTAAGACCAGAAACTATAAAACTCCTAGAGGAGAACATAGGCAAAACACTCTCTGACATACATCACAGCAGGATCCTCTATGACCCGCCTCCCAGAATAATGGAAAGAAAAGCAGAAATAAACAAATGGGACCTTATTAGACTTAAAAGCTTTTGCACAACGAAGGAAACTATAAGCAAGGTGAAAAGACAGCCTTCAGAATGGGAGAAAATAATAGCAAACGAAGCAACTGACAAAGAATTAATCTAAAAAATATACAAGCAATTCCTGTAGCTCAATTCCAGAAAAATAAACGACCCAATCAAAAAATGGGCCAACGGAGAAGGGGATGGCACCGCACTCCAGTACTCTTGCCTGCAAAATCTCACGGGGGGAGGAGCCTGGTAGGCTGCAGTCCGTGGGGTCTCAACGAGTCAGACAGGACTGAGAGACTTCACTTTCACTTTTCACTCTCATGCCTTGGAGAACGAAATGGCAACACACTCCAGTGTTCTAGCCTGGAGGATCTCAGGGACAAGGGAGCCTGGTGGGCTACCGTTTATGGGGTCTCACAGAGTTGGACACGACTGAAGCGACTTAGCAGCAGCAGCAGCAGCAGAGGGAGGGTAGTGGTGCCCATCTCTTCTTGCCAACATAGTGTTGAATCCATCCTGAAGAGAAGGATGGAGAAATTTGACTCCTGAGCCTTAAATGTTTTGCTTAGCATTGTATCTTCAGCAACCCAACATGTATCGAACAATTTCATAGGCCTTTTAATTTAAGTAGTATCTCTTTTATTTAATTTTTAATATGACAAGCTACAATCTTGTGTTTTTATTCTGCTGTAATTTTCCATATTTCCTATTATATATGATTGTTAAGTCTTACTGGAGGGGAAAAAAAATGGACCAAATAACTTAAACAGACATTTTTCCAAGAAGACATACAGATGGCTAACAAACACAAGAAAAGATGCTCAACATCACTCATTATCAGAGAAATGCAAATCAAACCCAGAATGAGATACCATCTCACGCTGGTCAGGATGGCTTCTAACCAAAAGTTTACAAACAATAAATGCTGGAGAGGGTGTGGAGAAAAGGGAACCCTCTTACACTGTTGGTGGGAATGCAAACTAGTACAGACACTATGGAGAACAGTGTGGAGATTCCTTAAAAAACTGGTAATAGAACTGCCATATGACCCAGCAATCCCACTGCTGGGCATACACACTGAGGAAACCAGAACTGAGAGACATGTGTACCCCTATGATCATTGCAGCACTGTTTACAACAGCCAGGACATGGAAGCAACCTAGATGTCCATTGGCAGATGAGTGGATAAGAAAGCTGTGGTACTTATACAGAATGGAATATTACTCAGCTATTAAAAAGAATGCATTTGAATTAGTTCTAATGAGGTGGATGAAACTGGAGCCTATTATACAGAGGGAAGTAAGCAGAAAGAAAAATACCAATACAGTATATTAATGCACATATGTGGATTTAGAAAGATGGCAATGATGACCCTATATGAGAGACAACAAAAGAGACACAGATGTAAAGAACAGTCTTTTGGACTCTGTGGGAGAAGGTGAAGGCAGGATGATTTGAGAGAATAGCATTGAAACATGTATATTATCATATGTGAAACAGATCACCAGTCCAGGTTCAATGCATGAGACAGGGTGCTCGGGGCTGGTGCACTGGGATGACCCTGAGGGATGGGATGGGGAGGGAAGTGGGGGGGTGGTTCAGGATGGGGAACACATGTACACCCGTGGCCGATTCATATCAACGTATGTCAAAAACCACTACAATATTGTAATGTAATTAGCCTCCAATTAAAATAAATAAATTAAAAAAATAGCAATCAGTTCAGATAGCCACAATTTTCTTTTCTTTCTTTCTTTCTTTTTAATATAAATTTATTTGTTTTAATTGGAGGCTAATTACATTACAATATTGTATTGGTTTTGCCATACGTTGACATGAATCAGCCACAGGTGTACATGTGTTCCCCATCCTGAATCCCCCTCCCACCTCCCTCCCCATACCATCCTTCTGGGTCATCCCAGTGCACCAGCCCCAAGCTTCCTGTATCATGCATTGAAACTGGACTGGCGATTCATTTTACATATGATAATACACATGTTTCACTGCCATTCTCCCAAATCACTTCACCCTCGCCCTCTTCAGAGTCCAAAAGACTATTCTATACATTTGTGTCTCTTTTACTGTCTCGAATACAGGGTTACATTTACCATCTTTCTAAACTCCAAATATATGCATTATTATACTGTATTGGTGTTTTTCTTTCTGGCTTACTTTACTCTGTATAATTGGCTCCAGCTTCATCCACCTCATTAGAACTGATTCAAATGTATTCTTTTTAATGGCTGAGTAATACTCCATTGTGTATATGTACCACTGCTTTCTTATCCATTCATCTGCTGATGGGCATCTAGGTTGCTTCCATGTCCTGGCTGTTGTAAACAGTGCTGCAATGAACACTGGGGTACACATTTCTCTTTCAATTCTGGTTTCCTCAGCGTGTATGCCCAGCAGGGGGATTGCTGGGTCATATGGCAGTTCTATTACCAGTTTTTTAAGGAATCTCCACACTGTTCTCCATAGTGGCTGTACTAGTTTGCATTCCCACCACCAGTGTAAGAGGGTTCCCTTTTCTCCACACCCTCTCCAGCATTTATTGTTTGTAGACTTTTTGATGACAGCTATTCTGATCAGTGTGAGATGGTACTTTATTGTGGTTTTGATTTGCATTTCTCTGATAATGAGTGATGTTGAGCATCTTTTCATGTGTTTGTTAGCCATCTGTATGTTTTCTTTGGAGAAATGTCTGTTTAGTTCTTTGGCCCATTTTTTGATTGGGTTGTTTATTTCTCTGGAATTGAGCTGCAGGAGTTGCTTGTATATTTTTGAGATTAATTCTTTGTCAGTTTCTTCATTTGTTATTATTTTCTCCCATTCTGAAGGCTGTTTTTTCACCTTGCTTATAGTTTCCTTTGTTTTGCAGAAGCTTTTACGTTTAATTAGGTCCCGTTTGCTTATTTTTGCTTTTATTTCCAATATTCTGGGAGGTGGGTCAGAGAGGATCCTGATGTGATTTATGTTGGAGAGTGTTTTGCCTGTGTTCTCCTCTGGGAGTTTTATAGTTTCTGGTCTTACATTTAGATCTTTAATCCATTTTGAGTTTATTTTTGTGAATGGTGTTAGAAAGTGTCCTAGTTTCATTCCTTTACAAGTGGTTGACCAGTTTTCCCAGTACCACTTGTTAAAGAGATTGTCTTTTCTCCATTGTATATTCTTGCCTCCTTTGTCAAAAATAAGGTGTCCATAGGTGCATGGATTTATCTCTGGGCTTTCTATTTTGTTCCATTGATCTATATTTCTGTCTTTGTGCCGGTACCGTATTGTCTTGATGACTGCGGCTTTGTAATAGAGCCTGAAGTCAGGCAGGTTGATTCCTCCAGTTCCATTCTTCTTTCTCAAGATTGCTTTGGCTATTTGAGGTTTTTTGTATTTCCATACAAACTGTGAAATTATTTGTTCTAGCTCTGTGGAAAATACCGTTGGTAGCTTGATAGGCATTGCATTGAATCTATAGATTGCTTTGGGTAGTATACTCATTTTCACTATATTGATTCTTCCGATACATGAACACGGTATATTTCTCCATCTATAAGTGTTCTCTTTGATTTCTTTCACGAGTATTTTATAGTTTTCTATATATAGGTCTTTTGTTTTTTTCAGTTGTTAGTTCAGTTCAGTTACTCAGTCGTGTCCGATTCTTTGTGACCCCATGAATCGCAGCACGCCAGGCCTTCCTGTCCATCACCAACTCCCGGAGTTCACTCAGACTCACGTCCATCGAGTCAGTGATGCCATCCAGCCATCTCATCTTCTGTTGTCCCCTTCTCCTCCTGCCCCCAATCCCTCCCAGCATCAGAGTCTTTTCCAGTGAGTCAACTCTTTGCATGAGGTGGCCAAAGCACTGGAGTTTCAGCTTTAACATCATTCCTTCCAAAGAAATCCCAGGGCTGATCTCCTTCAGAATGGACTGGTTGGATCTCCTTGTAGTCCAAAGGACTCTCAAGAGTCTTCTCCAACACCACATTTCAAAAGCGTCAATTCTTCCGCGCTCAGCTTTCTTCATAGTCCAACTCTCACATCCATACATGACCACTGGAAAAACTAGGTAGATATATCCCTAAGTATTTTATTCTTTTTGTTGCAATGGTGAATGGAATTCTTTCCTTAATTTCTGTTTCTGTTTTCTCATTGTTGGTGTATAGGAATGCAAAGGATTTCTATGTATTTATTTTATATCTTGCAACTTTACTATATTCATTGATTAGCTCTAGTAATTTTCTGGTGGAGTCTTTAGGGTTTTCTGTGTAGAGGATCATGTCATCTGCAAACAGTGAGAGTTTTACTTCTTCTTTTCCAAACTGGATTCCTTTTATTTCTTTTTGAGTTTTGATTGCTGTGGCCAAAACTTCCAAAACTATGTTGAATAATAGTGGTGAAAGTGTGCACCCTGTCTTGTTCCTGACTTTAGAGGAAATGCTTTCAATTTTTCACCATTGAGGATAACGTTTGCTGTGGGTCTGTCATATATAGCTTTTATTATGTTGAGGTATGTTCCTTCTATTCCTGCTTTCTGGAGGGTTTTTATCATAAATGGATGTTCAATTTTGTCAAAGGCTTTCTCTGCATCTATTGAGATAATCATATGGTTTTTATCTTTCAATTTGTTAATGTGGTATACTACATTGATTGATTTGTGGATATTGAAGAATCCTTGCATCCTTGGGATAAAGCCCACTTGGTAATGATGTATGATCTTTAATTCTGATTGCTAGAATTTTGTTAAGGATTTTTGCATCTATGTTCATCAGTGATATTGGCCAGTAGTTTTCTTTTTTGTGGCATCTTTGTCAAGTTTTATGGTGGCCTCATAGAATGAGTTTGGAAATTTACCTTCCTCTGCAATTTCCTGGAAGAGTTTGAGCAGGATAGGTGTTAGCTCTTCTCTAAATTTTTGGTAGAATTCAGCTGTGAAGCCGTCTGGACCTGGGCTTTTGTTTGCTGGAAGATTTCTGATTACAGTTTCAATTTCTGTGCTTGTGATGGGTCTGTTAAGATTTTCTATTTCTTCCTGGTTCAGTTTTGGAAAGTTGTACTTTTCTAAGAATTTGTCCATTTCTTCCACGTTGTCCATTTTATTGGCATATAATTGCTGATAGTAGTCTCTTATGATCCTTTATATTTCTTTGTTGTCTATTGTGATTTCTCCATTTTCATTTCTAATTTTGTTGATTTGATTCTTTCCCTTTTTTTCCTCGATGAATCTGGCTAATAGTATGTCAATTTTATTTATCTTCTCAAAGAACCAGCTTTTAGCTTTGTTGATGTTTGCTATGGTCTCTTTTGTTTCTTTTGCATTTATTTCTGCCCTAATTTTTAAGATTTCTTTCCTTCTACTAACCCTGGAGTTCTTCACTTCTTCCTTTTCTAGTTACTTCATGTGTAGAGTTAGGTTATTTATTTGACTTTTTTCTTGTTTCTTGAGGCATGCCTGTATTGCTGTGAACCTCCCCTTAGCACTGGTTTTACAATGTCCCACAGGTTTTGGGTTGTTGTGTTTTCATTTTCTTTTGTTTCTATGCATATTTTGATTTCTTCTGTGATTTGTTGGTTATTCAGCAGTGTGTTGTTCAGCCTCCATATGTTGGAATTTTTAATAGGTTTTCTCCTGTAATTGGGATATAATCTTACTGCATTGTGGTCAGAAAAGATGCTTGGAATGATTTCAATTTTTTTGAATACACTAAGGCTAGATTTATGGCCCAGGAAGTGATCTATCCTGTAGAAGGTTCCGTGTGCCCTTGAAAGAAAGGTGAAATTCATTGTTTTGGGGTGAAATGTCCTATAGATATCAATTAGGTCTCACTGCTCCATTGTATCATTTAAAGTTTGTGTTTCCTTGTTAATTTTCTGTTTAGTTCATCTATCCATAGGTGTGAGTGGGGTATTAAAGTCTCCCACTATTATTGTGTTATTGTTAATTTCCCCTTTCATATTTGTTAACCTTTGCCTTATATATTGTGGTGCTCCTATGTTGGGTGCATATATATTTATAATTGTTATATCTTCTTCTTGGATTGGTCCTTTGATCATTATGTAGTGTTCTTCTTTGTCTCTTTTCACAGCATTTATTTTAAAGTCTATTTTATCTGATATGAGTATTGCTACTCCTGCTTTCTTTTGGTCTCTATTTGCATGGAATATCTTTTCCCAGCCCTTCACTTTCAGTCTGTATGTGTCCCCTGTTTTGAGGTGGGTCTCTTGTAGAAAGTATATATAGGGTCTTGTTTCTGTATCCATTCAGCCAGTCTTTGTCTTTTGGTTGGGGCATTCAACCCATTTACATTTAAGGCAATTATTGCTAAGTATGATCCCATTGCCATTTACTTTGTTGTTTTGGGTTTGAGTTTACATACCCTTTCTGTGTTTCCTGTCTAGAGAAGACCCTTTAGCATTTGTTGGAGTGCTTGTTTGGTGGTGCTGAATTCTCTCAGCTTTTGCTTATCTGTAAAGCTTTTGATTTCTCCTTCATATTTGAATAAGATCCTTGCTTGGTACAGTAATCTGAGTTGTAGGTTTTTCTCTTTCATCACTTTAAGTATGTCCTGCCATTCCCTCCTGGCCTGAAGAGTTTCTATTGAAAGATCAGCTGTTATCCTTATGGGAATCCCTTGTGTGTTATTTGTTCTTTTCCCTTGCTGCTTTTAATATTTGTTCTTTGTGTTTGATCTTTGTTAATTTGATTAATATGTGTCTTGGGGTGTTTTGCCTTGGGTTTATCCTGTTTTAGACTCTCTGGGTTTCTTGGACTTGGGTGATTATTTCCTTCCCCATTTTAGGGAAGTTTTCAACTATTATCTCCTCAAGTATTTTCTCATGGCCTTTCCTTTTGTCTTCTTCTTCTAGGACTCCTATGATTGAATGTTGGGGCATTTAACATTGTCCCAGAGGCCTCTGAGGTTGTCCTCACTTCTTTTAATTCATTTTTCTTTTTTCCTCTCTGCTTTATTTATTTCTACCATTCTATCTTCTACCTCACTTATCCTATCTTCTGCCTCTGTTATTCTACTGTTGGTTCCATCCAGAGTGTTTTTGATCTCATTTATTGCATCATTCATTATATATTGACTCTTTTTTCTTTCTTCTAGGTCCTTGTTAAACCTTTCTTGTGTATTCTCAATCCTTCTCTCCAGGCTATTTATCTGTAACTCCATTTTATTTTCAATATTTTGGATCATTTTCACTATCATTATTTGAAATTCTTTTCAGGTAGATTCCCTATCTCTTCCTCTTTTGTTTGGTTTGGTGGGCATTTTTCCTGTTCCTTTACCTTCTGGGTATTTCTCTGCCTCTTCATCTTGTTTATATTGCTGTGTTTGGGGTGGCTTTTCTGTATTCTGGCAGTTCGTGGAGTTCTCTTTATTGTGGAGTTTCCTTGCTGTGGGTGGGCTTGGATGGGTGGCTTGTCAAGGTTTCCTGGTTAGGGAAGCTTGTGTCAGTGTTCTGGTGAGTGGAGCTGGATTTCTTCTCTTTGGAGTGCAATGAAGTGTCCAGTAATGAGTTATGAAATGTTAATGGGTTTGGAGTGACTTTGGGCAGCCTGCATATTGAAGCTCAGGGCTATGTTCCTGTGTTGTTGAAGAATTTGCATGGTATGTCTTGCTCTGGAACTTGTTGGCCCTTGGGTGGTGCTTGGTTTCAGTGTAGGTATGAAGGCGTTTGATGAGCTCCTGTGGATTAATGTTCCCTGGAGTCAGGAGTTCTCTGGTGTTCTCAGGATTTGGACTTAAGCCTTCTGCCTCTGGTTTTCAGTCTTATTCTTACAGTAGCCTCAAGAGTTGTCCATCTATACAGCACTGATGATAAAACATCTAGGTTAAAGATGAAAAGTTTCTCCACAGTGAGGGACACACAGAGAAGTTCATAGAGTTACATGGAGAAGAGAAGAGGGAGGAGGGAGATAGAGGTGACCAGGAGGAAAAGAGGGGGAATCAAAGGAGAGAGACAGATCCAGCCAGTAATCAGTTCCTTAAGTGTTCTCCATGGTTTGGAATACACAGAGATTCACAGAGTTGGGTAGAGAAGAGAAGGGGGAGGGAGGAGATAGAGGCGACCTGGTGGAGAAAAAGGAGAGTCCTAAGGGGGAGAGAACAGTCAAGCCAGTAATCTTGCTCCCAAGTAAAAATGGGTCCTGAAGATTGGGTTTTTAAAGGTACAAAATTGATAACAAATAAAAAAAAATAGTAATCATTTCAGATAATAGGATGTGTAATGCTGGAAGGAATCTGAAAAATCATTTTGTCCAAACTTGTTTGAGGAAACTGGAATACTTAAATGTTCTCTAGCAAATGCCTATAACATTTATGTCTATTCAAAAATCTATGTATACGTCTAAATTACAAAACATCTATATAAATACACATACATATCTATGTGCATATGTTTATATAGCAAGTAAAACTGTATCTGAAAAAATGTAAAACATGACATGTTTATTTTTCCCTATAGGTGTTTTTCTTTTATAATATTATTTATTTGTATATTTGATTTGCTTTATAGTTATGTAAGAGCCACAGGTACAAAGAACTGGTAAAAATGGGCAAATATAAAATATCTAAGTAAGAGCAAAATAAAAATAGTTTAAGTTCACTGGAAGCCCCTCCAGGCAGCTCCCACATCCTTTGGTGGCTTCACTAATCCCCAAACACACCTTGCTCACTGGCATCTGTTTGTATTTTTTTTCCCTCAGTCTTTGGTCTGAACCATGTTTTATATGAACATCATTAGGATTAGAGAGATCTGGATTGAAAACTTGGTCTTATTATCTATTACCTATGTAATCTTGAGTTTCCCTGGTGGCTCAGATGGTAAAGAGTGTGCTTGGAATTCAGGAGACCTGGGTTCGATCCCTGGGTTGGGAAGATCCCCTGGAGAAGGAAACAGCAACCCACTCCAGTATTATTACCTGGAAAATCCCACGGATGGAAGAGCCTGGCAAGCCCCTGTCCATGGGGTTACAAGGAGTCTGACATGACTGAGCGACTAACATATCACTTCAAGTGATCTTGATCACATTGTCTAGACAGTGAGTCTTAGATCTATATTTGTATATTAGAAATAATACTTTGAGGACTGAATAAGAGATTAGTATGTATTGCCCAACAGTGCTGATTCAGACAGCAGACATTCAACATATTTATTTTCTCTATGCCCTTATGGCATCACGGACTCGATGGACGTGAGTCTCATTGAACTCCAGGAGTTGGTGATGGACAGGGAGGCCTGGCGTGCTGCGATTCATGGGGTCATAAAGAGTCGGACATGACTGAGTGACTGATCTGATCTGGTCTGATCTGATGCCCTTATGGCTTCTTTTCACTAGTATACAACAAGGCCAATATTTGCATTTGGAAAAAGTTGGCTTAAAGCTCAACATTCAGAAAACGAAGATCATGGTATCTGGTCCCATCACTTCATGGGAAATAGATGGGGAAACAGTGGAAACAGTATCAGACTTTATTTTTGGGGTCTCCAAAATTACTGCAGATGATGATTGCAGCCATGAAATTAAACGACGCTTACTCCTTGGAGGGAAAGTTATGATCAACCTAGATAGCATATTCAAAAGCAGAGACATTACTTTGCCAACAAAGGTCCGTCTAGTCCAGGCTATGGTTTTTCCAGTGGTCATGTATGGATGTGAGAGTTGGACTGTGAAGGAAGCTGAGTGCCGAAGAATTGATATTTTTGAACTGTGGTGTTGGAGAAGACTCTTGAGAGTCCCTTGGACTGCAAGGACATCCAATCAGTCCATCCTAAAGGAGATCAGTTCTGGTATTCATTGGAAGGGCTGATGCTGAAGCTGAAACTCCAATACTTTGGCCACCTCATGTGAAGAGTTGACATATTGGAAAAGACCCTTATGCTGGGAGGGATTGGGGGCAGGAGGAGAAGGGGATGACAGAGGATGAGATGGCTGGATGGCATCACTGACTCGATGGAAGTGAATTTGTGTAAACTCAGGGAGTTGATGATGGACAGGGAGGCCTGGCGTGCTGCGATTCATGGGGTCACAAAGAGTCAGACATGACTGAGTGACTGAACTGAACTTCAACTCCAGGACTCTTTACTTTTAATGAAGCTGGCCTTGATTTCCAGAAGAGTTGCTCCTTTCTTTTGGATAGTTTGTTTCTTAACAACTTCCTGCTGAAAAATTTACTAGGCTAACATAAGTCTTGGAGAAGGCAATGGCACCCCACTCCAGTACTCTTGCCTGGAAAATCCCATGGATGGAGGAGGCTGGTAGGCTGCAGTCCATGGGGTCGCTAAGAGTCGGACACGACTGAGCGACTTCACTTTCACTTTTCACTTTCATGCATTGGAGAAGGAAATGGCAACCACTCCAGTGTTCTTGCCTGGAGAATCCCAGGGACGGGGGATCCTGGTGGGCTGTCATCTCTGGGGTCGCACAGAGTCGGACATGACTGAAGTGACTTAGCAGCAGCAGCAACATAAGTCTTTTATTGTACAGAGTTATACAAAAAGAAAAAATAATCAAACTCTTGTAGAAAGATTTGTGAAAATGTCTGGAAAAGGTAGGAAGTGAAATGAGTAATATAAACATTTTCTGAAGGAAAATTTTCTAAAGGTGAATAGAGTTTATTAAAAGATCCAAAAAGTAACATTAACATTTTCTTGTTATTAATGTGACTTCTAAAAAAGGTATAGTCTGAGCATATAGTTTCTAGTACATAATGCACTAGTTTAATTGATCCCTTTAGGCCTTTAATGAACCTACAAGCTTACAGCAAATGTAATTTATGGAGGTATTAAAATTAATTTGACACCAAAATAAACTTTGCATTATTAGTATAGTGGGCTTCCCTTGTGGCTCAGCTGTTAAAAATCCGCTTGCAATGCAGGAGACCAGGGTTTGATCCCTGGGTTAGGAAGATCCCTGAAGAAGAGAAAGGCTACCCACTCCAGTATTCTGGTCTGCAGAATTCCATGGACTGTATAGTCCATGGGGTCGCAAAGAGTCTGATACAACTAAGCTATGTTCTTTCTTTTTTTAGTATTGTAACATCTACTGGGAACTGCCCCAGACCTAAAAAATCAAAGCTATGGTAATTGATAAGCTTATCAATTCATTCATTGATAATTGCTGAACTACAGATCTTATATGTTAATGAACATGTTTTCTCCCTATTGATTCCTTTTCCTAGCCTCTAATCCACTTTTCTGAGTCTCTTTAGCTCAGAAATGAAACCTTTCATATCTACTTGTCAGCTAAACCAAACTTACATGATAAAGCTTACATAACAAAAATAGAAATGCTTCTTAAAGCTCTTAGCCCTTATTTGCAGTGGTGACTTCACTCTATGTAGGCTGGTTGTTTTCCCTTGAATCACATTTGTTAATTAAGTTCCATGTTTTCTAAATATATCATATCACAAATTAATAGCCTTTTGAATTTTCATGAATATTTTTAAAGTTAATATTTGTATGTCCAATGTAAAGTTTTATAATACTGCTTAGGGGCCTCACTGAAACACTTCTGTAAATCTTTTATTTTCATTTTTTAAGTATATAAAGAAGCAGAATCATTCAGGGTAGCAGTGTTGTTCTGGAAATAGAGCTGAACTTCTACCAGATTAGTTCCCTTAGTGTGTACATAAAGTAAAGTGATACCTTTATTTTAGTTCTTCAATTTAATCACTGATTTTTTTTGTAAATTTCTGAAATTTAGTCACTGATATTTGTTGCTTTTTTGTTTGTTGTAAATTTAATCATTCACAAAGAGTAGTTTTGTTATAAATTGTTTGTTGTAAATTTCTCTGGAGGACTAATGGAAAAATTTCCAAATTGACAAAAATCATTATACATAAGGAGAATAAAATAGCAACCCATTCCATTATTCTTGCCAGGGAAATTCCATAGGCAAAGGAGCATGGTGGGCTATAGTCCATGGGATTGCAAAGAATCTGACACGACTGAGTGACTTTTACTTCACTTCGCACATAACACATGTAATATGAAATTCAGAACAGATAAATCTGTGTTGTACTTTGGATGCTAGGCAGTTGGCTATGGTTGGTCACTCTTAATTCCCTCTTGTATTATAACTCCTAAGGCATTGTCTCATTAGATGAGAACTGAAAGAATTTATTTGCATAAATAAATGAAACTGAATTCTAGAGTCATGTGTATTTCATCTCTGTTTATTTTCACAAACATTTACATGCGTTGTACAAACTTGAGATCATTTTGTGACTTGGATTTTTTATATTATTTTATGTTGTGAGCATATTCTGTTAAGTACTTTTTGTAAAAAAATTTTTGAATCATTATGTTCATCATATAAGGACTCTTTATATATACATTGCTTTCCAGAAAGCTGTATCCTACTTTAATGAGTACTGCATACTAGTTTATCACAAAATATTTCCCAGCATTGACTATTGCCTTTTAAAAGTTATTTGCAAATTTTTGTATGTAAAATGGAATATCCCATGATTGCAATTCACAATTTTTCATTTATGTGTATCCATATTCTATATAATGTTTATAACTCATCTGTAGTTCTTTTTTTGAGAATATATCCTCTATTCATTTTATATTATTATATTGAAGTATATTATACTGAAATATATTATATTTAAATATATTATTATATTTAAATCTATTTTTGAAATATACTTTTAATGTTGTTTAAAAGACACAAATCCTTTTTTACATTATTACCTTCCAATTTTGTTTATGTTTGTATAGGTAGAATTTCTATTATATAACATAACTATGTTATATGGGCTTCCCTTGTGGTTCAGCTGTAAGGAATCCGCCTACAATGTGGGAGACTTGGGTTTGATCCCTGGGTTGGGAAGATCCCCTGGAGAAGGGAAGGGTTACCCACTGTAGTATTCCGACCTAGACAAGTCCATGGACTGTATAGTTCATGGAGTCGCAAAGAGTCAGACATAACTGAGCAACTTTCACTCACTCACATATAATATGCAATAATGTAGAATTTGGGGCTTCCTTGGTGGCTCAGCTGTAAAGAATCTACCTGCAATGCAGGAGACACGGGCTTGATCTCTGGGTCAGGAAGATCCCCTGGAGAAGGAAATGACAACCTACTTCAGTATCCTTGCCTGGGAAATCCCATGGACACAGCTACAGTTCATGGGGTTGCAAAAGAGTCGGAATGAAAGCAGCACTGTCGAATTTTAACTATTTTAATTATTGTGAAATGCAGTAGTTTTTCTTCCGGTTTTTAGATATAATTGACTTAACAGTAGTATATAAGTTTAAGATATATAGCATAATGATCATTACATAATTATCACATTAGGCTTAGGGAACATCCATCACCTCGTATGGGGGAAGGAGAAATTGGATGATGACAGTCAAAAGGTACTGCAAACTTTCAGCTATAAATAAGTATTGGGGATGTAATGTGCAACATGATAGATATAATTAACACTGCAGTATGCTATATGGGAGCCTTTCAGGTGGCACTAGTGGCAAAGAACTTGCCTGATAAGGCAAGATATGCGGGTTTGATCCCTGGTTCTTGAAGATCCCCTGGAAGAGGTCATGGCAACCCACACCAGTATTCTTTTTTTTTTTTTTTAATTGGAGGCTAGTTACTGTACAATATTGTAGTGGTTTTTACCATACATTGACATGAATCAGCAATGTGTGTACATGTGTTCCATCCTGAACCCCCTTCCCACCTCCCTCCCCATCCCATCCATCTGGGTCGTCCCAGTGTACCAGCCCTGAGCACCCTGTTCATGCATCAAACCTGGACTGGCAATCTGTTTCACATATGATAATACACATGTTTCAATGCTATTCTCTCAAATCATCCAGCCCTTGCCTTTTCCCACAGAGTCCAAAAGACTGTTCTATACATATGTGTCTCTTTTGCTGTCTCATATGTAAGGTTATCATTACCATCTTTCGAAATTCCATATATATGTGTTAGTATACTGTATTGGTGTTTTTCTTTCTGACTCACATCACTCTGTATAATAAGCTCCAATTTCATCCACCTCTTTGGAACTGATTCAAATGTATTCTTTTTAATGGCTGAGTAATATTCCATTGTGTATATGTATCAAGGTTTTCTTATCCATTTGTCTGCCGATAGACATCTAGGTTGCTTCCATATCCTGGCTATTATAAACAGACTGTGATGAACATTGGGATACATGTGTCTCTTTCAATTCTGGTTTTCTCAGTGTGTATGCCCAGCAGTGGGATTGCTGGGTCATATGGCAGTTCTATTTTTAGTTTTTTAAGGAATCTCCACACTGTTCTCCATAGTAGCTGTACTAGTTTGCATTCCCACCAACAGTATAAGTGTAAGTTTCTCCACATCCTCTCCAGCATTTATTGTTTGTAGACTTTTGGATAACAGCCATTCTGACCGTGTTAAGGGGTACCTCATTGTGGTTTTGATTTGCTTTTCTCTGATAATGAGTGATGTTGAGCATCTTTCCATGTATTTGTTAGACATCTGTAGGGCTTCTTTGGAGAAATGTCTGTTTAGTTCTTTGGCCCATTTTTTGATTGGGTCATTTATTTTTCTGAAATTGAGCTACAGGAATTGCTTGTATATTTTTTAGATTAATTCTTTGTCAGTTGCTTCATTTGCTATTATTTTCTCCCATTCTGAAGGCTGTCTTTTTACCTTGCTTATAGTTTCCTTCGTTGTGCAAAAGCTTTTAAGTTAAATTAGGTCTCATTTGTTTCTTTTTGCTTTTATTTCCATTACTCTGGGAGGCAGGTCATAGAGGATCCTGCTGTGACTTATGTCAGAGAGTGTTTTGCCTATGTTCTCCTCTAGGAGTTTTATAGTTTCTGGTCTTACATTTAGATCTTTAATCCATTTTGAGTTTATTTTTTGTGTATGATGTTAGAAAGTGTTCTAGTTACATTCTTTTACAGGTGCTTGACCGGTTTTTCCAGCCCCACTTGTTAAAGATTGTCTTTTCTCCATTGTATATTCTTGACTCCTTTGTCAAAGATAAAGTGTCCATAGGTGTGTGGATTTATCTCTGGGCTTTCTTTTTTGTTACATTGATCTATATTTCTGTCTTTGTGCCAGTACTATACTTTGTATAGCTTTGTAGTAAAGCCAAAAATACTACAAAGTATGATTTTTCCAGTAGTCATGTATGATGTGAAAGTTAGACTGTGAAGAAAGCTGAGCACCGAAGAATTGATGATTTTGAACTGTGGTGTTGGAGAAGACTCTTGAGAGTCCCCTGGACTGCAAGGAGATCCAGCCAGTCCATTCTGAAGGAGATCAGTCCTTGGTGTTCTTTGGAAGGACTGATGCTAAAGCTGAAACTCCAGTACTTTGGCCACCTCATGCGAAGAGTTGACTCATTGGAAAAGATTCTGATGCTGGGAGGGATTGGGGGCAGGAGGAGAAAGGGATGACAGAGGATGAAATGGCTGGATGGCATCACTGACTCGATGGACATGAGTTTGAGTGAACTCCGGGAGTTGGTGATGGACAGGGAGGCCTGGCATGCTGCAATTCATGGGGTTGCAAAGAGTCAGACACAACTGAGCGACTGAACTGAACTGAACTGAACTGTAGTATAACCTGAAGTCAAACAGGTTGATTCCTCCATTTCCATTCTTCTTTCTCAAGATTGCTTTGGCTATTTGAGTTTTTTTTTTTTTTTTAATCCATACAAATTGTGAAATTATTTGTTCTAGTTCTGTGAAAAATACCATTGGTAGCTTGATAGGGATTGCATTGAATCTATAGATTGCTTTGGGTAATATACTCATTTTTATTATACTGATTCTTCCATCCATGAACATGGTATATTTCTCCATTTATTTGTGTCCTCTTTGATTTCTTTCATCAGTCTTTCATAGTTTTCTATATATAGGTCTTTTGTTTCTTTAGGTGGATATATTCCTAAGTATTTTATTCTTTTGGTTGCAATGGTGAATGGAACTGCTTCCTTAATTTCTCTTTCTATTTTCTCATTGTTAGTGTATAGGGATGCAAGGGATCTCTGTGTGTTGATTTTATATCCTGCAACTTTACTCTATTCATTGATTAGCTCTAGTAATTTTCTGGTGGAGTCTTTAGGGTGTTCTATGTAGAGGATCATGTCATCTGCAAACAGTGAGAGTTTTACTTCTTTTCCAAACTGGATTCCTTTTATTTCTTTTTGTGTTCTGATTGCTGTGGCTAAAACTTCCAAAATTATGTTGAATAGTAATGGTGAGAGTGGGCACTCTTGTCTTGTTCCTGACTTTAAGGGAAATGCTTTCAATTTTTTACCATTGAGGATAATGTTTGGTGTGGCTTTGTCATATATAGCTTTTATTATGTTGAGGTATGTTCCTTCTATTCCTGCTTTCTGGAGGGTTTTTATCATAAATGGATGTTGAATTTTGTCAAAGGTTTTCTCCTTTGATAATCATACGGTTTTTATCTTTCAATTTGTTAATGTGGGGTATTACATTGATTGATTTGCAGATATTGAAGAATCCTTGCATCCCTGAGATAAAGCCCCCTTGGTCATGATGTATGATCTTTTTAAATATGTTGTTGGATTCTTAATGCTAGAATTTTGTTAAGGATTTTTGCATCTATGTTCATCAGTGATATTAACCTGAAGTTTTCTTTTTTGGTGGCATCTTTGTCTGGTTTTGGTATTAGGGTGATGGTGGCCTCATAGAATGAGTTTGTAGTTTACCTTCCTCTGCAATTTTCTGGAGGAGTTTGAGTAGGATAGGTGTTAGCTCTTCTCTAAATTTTTGGTAGAATTCACTTGTTAAGCTGTCTGGTCCTGGGCTTATGTTTGTTGGAGGATCTTTGATTAGAGTTTCGATTTCTGTGCTTGTGATGGGTCTGTTAAGATTTCTATTTCTTTCTGGTCAGTTTTGGAAAGTTATACTTTTCTGCGAATTTTTCAATTTCTTCCAAGTTGTCCATTTTATTGGCATATGGTTGCTGATAGTAGTCTCTTATGATTCATTGTATTTCTATGTTGTCTGTTGTGATTTCTACATTTTCATTTCAAATTTTGTTGATTTGATTCTTTCCCGTTTTTTCTTGATGAATATGGCTAATAGTTTGTCAATTTTATTTATCTTCTCAAAGAACCAGCTTTAGCTTTGTTGATTTTTGCTATGGTCTCTTTAGTTTCTTTTGCATTTATTTCTGCCCTAATTTTTAAGATTTCTTTCCTTCTACTAACCCTGGGGTTCTTCATTTCTTCCTTTTCTAGTTACTTCACGTGTAGAGTTAGGTTATTTATTTGACTTTTTTCTTGAGGTATGTCTGTATTGCTATGAACCTTCCCCTTAGCACTGCTTTCACAGTGTTCCACAGGTTTTGGGTTGTTGTGTTTTCATTTTCATTTGTTTCTATGCATATTTTGATTTCCTTTTTGATTTCTTCTGTGATTTGTTGGTTATTCAGCAATGTGTTGTTCAGCCTCCATATGCTGGAATTTTTAATAGTTTTTCTCTGGTAATTGAGATCTAATCTTACTGCATTGTGGTCGGAAAAGATGCTTGGGATGGTTTCATTTTTTTTTTTTTTTTTTAATTTACCAAGGCTAGATTTATGTTCTAGGATGTGATCTATCCTGGAGAAGGGTCCGTGTGCACTTGAGAGAAAGGTGAAATTCATTGTTTTGGGGTGAAACGTCCTATAGATACCAATTAGGTCTCACTGGTCCATTGTATCATTTAAAGTTTGTGTTTCTTTGTTAATTTTCTGTCTAGTTGATCTATCCATAGGTGTGAGTGGGGTATTAAAGTCTCCCACTATTATTGTGTTATTGTTAATTTCCCCTTTCATACTTGTTGGTATTTGTCTTACATATTGTGGTGCTCCTATGTTGGGTGCATATATATTTATAATTGTTATATCTTCTTGGATTGATCCTTTTATCATTATGTAGTGTCCTTCTTTGTCTCTTTTCACAGCCTTTATTTTAAAGTCTATTTTATCTGATATGAGTATTGCTACTTCTACTTTCTTTTGGTCTCTATCTGCATGGAATATCTTTTCCCAGCCCTTCACTTTCAGTCTGTATGTGTCCCTTGTTTTGAGGTGGGTCTCTTGTAGAAAGTATATATATGGGTCTTGTTTTTGCATCCATTTAGCCAGTCTTTGTCTTTCGGTTGGGACATTCAACCCATTTACATTTAAGGCAATTATTGATAAGTATGATCCCGTTGCCATTTACTTTGTTGTTTTGGGTTTGAGTTTATACACCCTTTCTGTGTTTCCTGTCTAGAGAAGACCCTTTAGCATTTGTTGAAGAGCTGGTTTGGTGGTGCTGAATTCTCTCACTTTTGTTGTCTGTAAAGCTTTTGATTTCTCCTTCATATTTGAATGAGATCCTTGCTGGGTACAGTAATCTGAGTTGTAGGTTTTTCTCTTTCATCACTTTAAGTATGTCCTGCTATTCCCTCCTGGCCGGAAGAGTTTCTATTGAAAGATCAGCTGTTATCCTTATGGGAATCCCTTGTGTGTTATTTGTTCTTTTCCCTTGCTGCTTTTAATATTTGTTCTTTGTGTTTGATCTTTGTTAATTTGATTAATATGTGTCTTGGGGTGTTTTTCCTTGGTTTTATCCTGTTTGGGACTCTCTGGGTTTCTTGGACTTGGGTGATTATTTCCTTCCCCATTTAAGGGAAGTTTTCAACTATTATCTCCTCAAGTATTTTCTCATGGCCTTTCCTTTTGTCTTCTTCTTCTGGGACTCCTATAATTCGAATGTTGGGGCATTTAACATTGTCCCAGAGGTCTCTGAGGTTGTCCTCATTTCTTTTAATTCTTTTTTCTTTTTTCCTCTCTGCTTTATTTATTTCTACCATTCTATCTTCTACCTCACTTATCCTATCTTCTGCTTCCGTTATTCTACTATTTGTTGCCTCCAGAGTGTTTTTGATCTCATTTATTGCATTATTCATTAATGATTTACTCTTTTTTAAAAATTTCTTGTAGATTGTTAAATCTTTCTTGCATCTTCTCAATCCTTGTCTCCAGCCTATTTATCTTAACTCCATTTTATTTTCAAGATTTTGGATCATTTTTTTTTTTTTTTTTCTATCATTATTTGGAATTCTTTTTCAGGTAGACTCCCTATCTCTTCCTCTTTTGTTTGGTTTAGTGGGCATGTATCATGTTCCTTTTCCTGCTGAGTATTTCTATACCTTTTCATCTTGTTTTGATTGCTATGTTTGGGGTGTCCTTTCTGTATTTTGGCAGTTTGTGGTTTCTCTTTATGGTGGAGGTTCCTCGCTGTGGGTGGTGTTGGATGGGTGGCTTGTCAAGGTTTCCTGGTTAGGGAAGCTTGTGTCAGTGTTATGGTGGGTGGAGCTGGATTTCTTCTCTCTGGAGTGCAATGCATTGTCCAGCAGTGAGTTTTGAGATAGCTGTGGGTTTGGTGTGACTTTGGACAGTCTGTATATTGAAGCTCTGGTCTGCGTTGCTGGAGAATGTGCATGGTATGTCTTGCTCTGGGACTTGTTTGCTTTTAGGTGGTGCTTGATTTCAGTCTAGTCAAGGCTATGGTTTTTCCTGTGGTCATGTATGGATGTGAGAGTTGGACTGTGAAGAAGGCTGAGCGCAGAAGAATTGATGCTTTTGAACTGTGGTGTTGGAGAAGACTCTTGAGAGTCCCTTGGAGGAGAAGGGGACAACAGAGGATGAGATGGCTGGGTGGCATCACTGACTCGATGGATGTGAGTCTCAGTGAACTCTTGGAGTTGGTGATGGACAGGGAGGCCTGGTGTGCTGCGATTCATGGGGTTGTAAAGAGTCGGACACGACTGAGTGACTGATCTGATCTGATCTGATCTGATGGAGGTTTTTGGATGAGCTTTTATTGATTAATGTAAGGAGTAAGGAGTTTTCTGGTGTTCTCAGAAAGCCGCCTGCCTCTGGTTTTCAGTATTTTTCTTACAGTAGCCTCAAGACTTCTCCATCCATACAGCACCGAAGATAAAACGTCTAGGTTAATGATGAAAAGATTTTCCACAGTGAGGGACATCCAGAGAGATTCACAGAGTTACACAAAGAAGAGAAGAGGGAGGAGAGAGATAGAGGTGACCAGGAGGAGAAGAGGGGGAATCAAAAGTGGAGACAGCAGTCTAGCCAGTAATCAATTCCCTATATGCTCTTCCACAGCCTGGATCCCTCAGAGAGGTTCACAGAGTTACATAGAGAAGAGTAGAGGGAGGAAGGAGATAGAGGTGACCAGGAGGAGAAAAGGGGGAATCAAAATTAGACAGACAGATCTAGCCAGTAATCAGTTCCCTAAGTGTTCTCCACAGCCTGGAACACACAAAGAGATTCACAGAGTTGGGTAGAGAAGAGAAGGAGGAGGGAGGAGATACAGGTGACCTGGGGGAGAAAAAGGAGAGTCAAAAGGGGGAGAGAGTAATCAAGCCAGTAATCACACTCCTAATTAAAAATGGGTACTGAATATTAGATTCTTAAAGGTACAAAATTGATAACAAATACCAAAAAACCAAAAATTAAACATCTGGTGTATAGATTAGACTCTCAAAAATACAGTAATAAAAAAAAATCACAAAAATTAAAAAAATATATATGAAGTTTGATTTAAAAATAGGGTCTTTTTTTTTTTTTTTTGCAAGGTAATAATAGGTTATAAGGGATTTGATTTAGGTCATACCTGAATGGTCTAGTGGTTTTCCCTACTTTCTTCAATTTAAGTCTGAATTAGGCAATAAGGAGTTCATGATCTGAGCCACAGTCAGCTCCTGGTCTTGTTTTTGTTGACTGTATAGAGCTTCTCCATCTTTGGCTGCAAAGAATATAATCAAATCTGATTTCGGTGTTGACCATCTGGTGATGTCCATGTGTAATGTCTTCTCTTGTGTTGTTGGAAGAGGGTGTTTGCTATGACCAGTGTTTTCTCTTGGCAAAACTCTATTAGTCTTTGCTCTGCTTCATTCTGTATTCCAAGGCAAAATTTGCCTGTTACTCCAGGTGTTTCTTGACTTCCTACTTTTGCATTCCAGTCCCCTATAATGAAAAGGACATCTTTTTTGGGTGTTAGTTCTAAAAGGTCTGGTAGGTCTTCATAGAGCCGTTCAACTTCAGCTTCTTCAGCGTTACTGGTTGGGGCATAGACTTGGATTACTGTGATATTGAATGGTTTGCCTTGGAAATGAACAGAGATCATTCTGTCGTTTTTGAGATTGCATCCAAGTACTACATTTCAGACTCTTTTTGACCATGATGGCTACTCCATTTCTTCTGAGGGATTCCTGCCTGCAGTAGTAGATATAATCATCATCTGAGTTAAATTGACCCATTCCAGTCAATTTTAGTTCACTGATTCCTAGAATGTCGATGTTCACTTTTGCCATCTCTTGTTTGACCACTTCCAATTTGCCTTGATTCATGGACCTTACATTCCAGGTTCCTATGCAATATTGCTCTTTACAGCATTGGACCTTGCTTCTATCACCAGTCACATCCACAACTGGGTATTGTTTTTGCTTTGGCTCCATCCCTTCATTCTTTCTGGAGTTATTTCTCCACTGATCTCCAGTAGAATATTGGGCACCTACTGACTTGGGGAGTTCCTCTTTCAGTACCATATCATTTTGCCTTTTCATACTATTCATGGGGTTCTCATGGAAAGAATACTGAAGTGGTTTGCCATTCCCTTCTCTAGTGGACCACATTCTGTCAGACCTCTCTACCATGACCCGCCTGTCTTGGGTGGCCCCACAGGGCATGGCTTAGTTTCATTAAGTTAGACAAGGCTGTGGTCCTAGTGTGATTAGATTGACTAGTTTTCTGTGAGTATGGTTTCAGTGTGTCTGCCCTCTGATGCCCTCTTGCAACACCTACCATCTTACTTGGGTTTCCCTTACCTTGGACGTGGGGTATCTCTTCACGGCTGCTCCAGCGAAGCACAGCTGCTCCTCCTTACCTTGGACAAGGGGTATCTCCTCACCACCGCCCCTCCTGACCTTGGATGTAGAATAGCTCCTCCAGGCCCTCCTGTGCCCACATAGCCACAGCTCCTTGGATGTGAGGTTGCTCCTCCCAGCCACCACCCCTGGCCTTGGACGTGGGATAGCTCTTCCCAGCTACCGCCCCTGATCTTGGATGTGGGGTAGTTCCTCTTGGCCACCAAGGGAACATGTCATGCAAAGATGGGCTCGATAAAGGACAGAAATGGTATGGACCTAACAGAAGCAGAAGATATTAAGAAGAGGTGGCAAGAATACATAGAAAAACTGTACAAAAAAGATCTTCATGACCAAGATAATCATGATGGTATGATCACTCACCTAGAGCCAGACATCCTGGAATGTGAAGTGGGCCTTAGAAAGCATCACTACGAACAAAGTTAGTGGAGGTGAAGGAATTCTAGTTGAGCTATTTCAAATCCTGAAAGATGATGCTGTGGAAGTGCTGCACTCAATATGCCAGCAAATTTGGAAAACTCAGCAGTGGCCACAGGACTGGAAAAGGTCAGTTTTCATCCTAATCCCAAAGAAAGGCAATGCCAAAGAATGCTCAAACTACTGCACAATTGCACTCATCTCACACGCTAGTGAAGTAATGCTCAAAATTCTCCAAGCCAGGCTTCAGCAATATGTGAACCGTGAACTTCCAGATGTTCAAGCTGGTTTTAGAAAAGGCAGGGGAAGCAGAGATCAAATTGCCAACATCCGCTGGATCATAGAAAAAGCAAGAGAGTTACAGAAAAACATCTATTTCCACTTTATTGACTATGTCAAAGCCTTTGACTGTGTGGATCACAATAAATGGTGGAAAATTCTTCAAGAGATGGGAATACCAGACCACCTGATCTACCTCTTCAGAAACCTGTATGCAGGTCAAGAAGCAACAGTTAGAACTGGACATGGAAAAACAGACTGCTTCCAAGTAGGAAAAGGAGTACGTCAAGCTGTATATTGTCACCCTGCTTATTTAACTTATATGCAGAGTATATCATGTGAAATGCTGGGCTGGAAGAAGCATAAGCTGGATTCAAGATTGCCGGGAGAAATATCAATAACCTCAGATATGCAGATGACACCACCCTTATGGCCGAAAGTGAAGAGGAACTCAAAAGCCTCTTGAAGAGAGGAGAGTGAAAAAGTTGGCTTAAAGCTCAACATTCAGAAAACGAAGATCATGGCATCTGGTCCCATCACTTCATGGGAAATAGATGGGGAAACAGTGGAAACAGTGTCAGACTTTATTTTTCTGGGCTCCAAAATCACTACAGATGGTGACTGCAGCCATTAAATTAAAGAGGTTTACTCCTTGGAAGGAAAGTTATGACCAACCTAGATGGCATATTCAAAAGCAGAGACATTACTTTGCCAGCAAAGGTCCATCTAGTTAAGGTTATGGTTTTTTCAGTTGTCATGTATGAATGTGAGAGTTGGACTGTGAAGAAAGCTGAGCACTGAAGAATTGATGCTTTTGAACTGTGGTGTTGGAGAAGACTCTTGAGAGTCCCTTGGACTGCAAGGAGATCCAACCAGTCCATTCTGAAGGAGATCAGCCCTGGGATTTCTTTGGAAGGAATGATGCTAAAGCCGAAACTCCAGTACTTTGGCCACCTCATGCGAAGAGTTGACTCATTGGAAAAGACTCTGATGCTGGGAGGGATTGGGGGCAGGAGGAGAAGGGGACGACAGAGGATGAAATGGCTGGATGGCATCACTGACTCGATGGACGTGAGTCTGAGTGAACTCCGGGAGTTGGTGATGGACAGGGCAGCCTGGTGTGCTGCGTTTCATGGGGTTGCAAAGAGTCAGACACGACTGAGTGACTGAACTGAACTGAGTAGATTATAAAAATGAAAATTAAAGGAGTAATATAGGACTTAAGAATTAAAAAAAATAAAAAAAATAAAAATAGTGAAAATATATCTAGGAATTTCTGTGGAGCTGCTGTGGGCAGTTTGGGGTTAGTTCAGTTTCAGATAGATTCTTGTCCAGCTTATACTTCTCAAGATCTGTAGGCCCCTTCCAATGTAGTTGGTGCTAACTACAGGGTTTTAATCTGTTGCACCTGTCACTTCCAAAGTGGTTCCCTCTGTTTATTTTAGTTGCTTCTGTTAGCAGGTCTCTTCAGTGTCTGATTTCCACCCTGACACAAGGGGGCGACGGTGGTCACTTATTTAGGCTCACTTGTTCAGTCGTGCTGTGGGAAGGGTGGAGCACTGCAAACAAATATCACTGGTATGTATGGGGAGTGCTTGCATTGTCTCGGCCACACTGGGTTTGTCCCCTGTCACAGAGTTTGTGCTTTCCCAGTCTACACTGCTCAAGTATCTAGGTTGCTGTACAGGGGAACTGTCTAAAGCTGGCCCTGGTTGTGTGCCCTTCCCAGGTCTAACCCGCTCAGGTTCAGGTTCTCGGGCATCCACAAAGGCACAGACTCTGTTGGGCCAGCATTTTGTCCCCTTCCCAGGTCCGAGCAGCTCAGGCAACCAGGTGCTTTGCAAGCGCACGCTCCCTAGGTGGGGGGTGCGTCTTATCACCTCCTTGTCCCAGCCACTCAGTTTCCTGGGTGGCAGCATGCGTGCCCATCTCAGGTGTGCCGCGTGTCCCTTCTGGGGAGCTGATCTCTGGTTGTGACCCTCCTGGTGGATGTCAACTGTCCAGAGTCCCAAGAAGTCTTGGTTAACAACTGGCAGCCTGCTTGCAGTTTGGTAGAGGTGCCGTCTCTGGGGCTGAGATTGCCCCTTTCTGGCTCTGGCTGCCCTCCACCTTCCTCCCTGCCTCCAGTGGTGGGGTGGGGGGGTGGGGGGGTGGGGACGGGCCAGTTCACAGCCAGCTAGCTCTCTTCTGTTATTCGCTTAGTCCTTTGTTCTGTGAGCAGGCTGGCAGTGCCTTAGGTTAGGACTTTTTGCAGGATAGTTCTCTCCCTCTCTCTCTCTTTTCTCTCTCTGGCTATCCCACAGTTAGGATTGCTATCTCACATTAGCTCCCTCAGATTGCCCTTAGGGCATTCAGGCCTGGTCCTTACCCTAAGCAATGCAGCTGGTGCCTCCCTGTTCAGCCCCTGCTTGCTGGTGGTGGATGCAAGCATCTGGGCTACTTCTCTGCTGGGAATTGCTGTTAGGCATGCAATCTGTGGTTTTATTTATTTATTTATTTTTCCTCCCAGTAATGTTGCTGTCTGAGATTCCAAAACTCCCCAACAGACCTACTGGTGAGAGGGTTTCCTGGTGTTTGGAAACTTCTCCTCATTTAAGACTCCCTTCCTGGGATGGGTCTCTGTCCCTAACTCTTTTATCTCTTTTTATCTTTTATATTTTGTCCTACCTCCTTTAGAAGACAATGGGCTGCCTTTCTGGGTGCCTGATGTCCTCTGCCAGCATTCAGAAGTTATTTTGTGGAATTTGCTCAGCTTTCAAATGTTCTTTCAATGAATTTGTGGGGGAGAAAGTGGTCTCCCCATCCTATTCCTCCACCATCTTAGGACTGCCCAGCCCCAAAACCAGTATTCTTGCCTGGATAATGTCATGGACAGAGGAGCCTGGTGGGCAAAGTCCATAGGGTCATAGAGTCAAACAGGACTGAAGTGACTTAGCACACATGTATGTTATATATCATGAGAAATGCTGGGCTGGATGAAGCACAAGCTGGAATCAAGATTTCCAACAGAAGTATCAATAACCTCAGATATGCAGATGACACCACCCTCATGGCAGAAGGTGAAGAAGAATGAAAGAGCCTCTTGATGAAAGTGAAAGAGAAGAGTAAAAAGTTTGGCTTAAAACTCAGCATTCAGAAAACTAAGATCATGGCATCCAGTCTCTTCACTTCATGGCAAATAGAGGGGAAACAGTGGAAACAGTGGCAGACTTTATTTTTGGGGGGCCTCCATAATCACTGCAGATGGTGACTGCAGCCATGAAATTAAAAGACGTTTACTCCTTGGCAGGAAAGTTATGATTAACCTAAACAGCATATTAAAAAGCAGAGACAATACTTTGCCAACAAAAGTCCATCTGGTCAAAGCAATGGTTTTTCCAGTAGTTATGTACGGACTTGAGAGTTGGACTATAAAGAAAGCTGAGTGCCTAAGAATTGATGCTTTTGAACTGTGGTGTCGGAGAAGACTCTTGAGAGTCCCTTGGACTGCAAGGCGATCCAACCAGTCTATCCTAAATGAAGTCAGTCCTGAATATTCATTGGAAGGACTGAAACTGAAGCTGAAACTCTAATACTTTAGCCACCTGATATGAACAACTGACTCATTTGAAAAGATCCTGATACTGGGAAAGATTGAAGGCTGGAGTAGAAGGGGACGACAGAGGATGAGGTGGTTGGATGGCATCATGGACTCAATGGACATGAGTTTGAGTAAACTCTGGGAGTTGGTGATGGACAGGGGAAGCCTGGCATGCTGCTGTCCATGGGGTCGCAAAGAGTTGGACATGACTGAGCAACTTAACTGACTGACTGATGTTATATGTGAAAGTTAAGAAGGTAAATCCTAGTATTCAATATTTAGAAATGTCTTAAGAATCTCTATATAGTTCTTCTCAATGAAAACTATACCAATTCTTTATTGACTACTCTAAGAGGTTCACCAACCCCAACACCACCTTGCCTTATTTTGTTCTATTGTTTCTTATCTGCCATTATTCAATTTTCCCTCTTTCTCATGACTGTTAACATCTAACAGACTACAGGCATACCTCATTTTATTTCACTTTGCAGATATTGCCTTTAAAAAAAACCAAAAAACAAATTGAAGGTTGTGACAACCCTACTTTGAGTGTCTCTTGGCACTGTATGTTTCCCAGGAGTATTTGATTACTTCATGTCTCTGTATCACATTTTGGTAATTCTCTTAATATTTTAAATTTTTTCATTATTGTATTTGTTATGGTGATCTATGATCAATAATCTTTGTTATTACAATTACTTACTGAAGTCTCAGATGATGGCTAGCATTTTGTAGTAATATTTAAAGTATGTACATTGTTTTTCAGACATAATTCTTTGCATGTTTAAATATGCTACAGTAGAGTGTAAACACAGCTTTTATATACAGTTCAGTCACTCAGTCGTGTCTGACTCTTTGCGACCTCATGAACTGCAGCATGCCAGGCCTCCCTGTCCATCACCAACTCCCAGAGTTCACCAAACCCATGTCCACTGAGTCCATAATGCCATCCAACCATCTCATCCTGTGTCGTCCCATTCTCCTCCTGCCCTCAGTCTTTCCCAGCATCAGGGTCTTTTCCAGTTAGTCAGTTCTTCGCATTAGGTGGCCAAAGTATTGGAGTTTAAGGTTCAGCAGCAGCCCTTCCAATGAACACCCAGGACTAATCTCCTCTAGGATGGACTGGTTGGACCTTCTTGCAGTCCAGGGGACTCTCAAAAATCTTCTCTAACACCATAGTTGAAAAGCATTAATTCTTGGGCACTGAGCTTTCTTTCGGAGAAGGCAATGGCACCCAACTCCAGTACTCTTGCCTGAAAAATCCCATGGATGGAGGAGCCTGGTAGGCTGTAGTCCATGGGGTCGCTAAGAGTCGGACACGACTGAGCAACTTCCCTTTCACTTTTCACTTTCATGCATTGGAGAAGGAAATGGCAACCCACTCCAGTGTTCTTGCCTGGAGAATCCCAGGGATGGCGGAACGTGATTGGCTTCCATCTATGGGATCGCACAGAGTCCGACATGACTGAAGCGACTTAGCAGCAGCAGCAGCAGCAGCTTTCTTTATAGTCCAACTCTCATGTCCATACATGACCACTGGAAAAACCATAGCTTTGACTAGATGGACCTTTGTTGACAAAGTAATGTCTCTGCTTTTCAATATGCTGTCTAGGTTGGTCATAACTTTCCTTCCAAAGAGTAAGTGTCTTTTAATTTCATGGCTGCAATCACCATCTGCAGTGATTTTGGAGCTGAGAAAAGTAAAGTCAGCCACTGTTTCCACTGTTTCTCCATCTATTTGCCATGAAGTGATGGGACCGGATGCCATGACCTTAGTTTTCTGAATGTTGAGCTTTAAGCCAACTTTTTCACTTTTATATGCACTGGGAAACAAAAAAATTATGCAATTTGATTTGATGATTTTCATTTATTTTGGTAGTCTAAAGACTGAACCTACAATATCTTCAAGGAATGCCAGTAATTTAATTTTTAAATTTATTTTTCATCCCTTCTTGACCTAATTCCTCACAACAATGTAAGCTCAGCATAGGTATCTTAGTTTGTTGCCTGTGTCTCCAGAGCTGAACTTGTTGAAGCAGTATAATGGTGGTTACAAGGTCTGGGAGGTGGGGGAACTGGGGAGATGTTGTTTAAGGGTGCAAGCCTGAAACCAATTGCTATGTCCTGATGATCTAATGCACAGTATAGTATTTATCATCTACAATACTGTGTTCTGTAGTTCAACGTTGCTAAGAGACTAAATCTTAAACATTTTCACCACAAATTGATATTTGGCAAAACTAATACAATTATGTAAAGTTTAAAAATAAAATAAAAATACATGCCTGCTTAAAAAAAAAAGATAATTATGTGATATAATAGAGATGTTAACACTACAGTGGCAATCAAGCTGCAATATATAAGTGCATCACATCAACATATTGTACATGTTAATTGAAATACAACATTTTAAAAATTAATACCAAGCTTTCTGGCAGTGACAACTTCCCCACGAGAATATGCCTCTCACAAAGGATCTGCTTCATCCCTCTCCAGAAGAGAAGAGGAAACACAAGAAGTGCTGCCAGGTGCTGAGCCCAAATTCCTATTTCATGGATCTGAAATGACCAGGAGGCTATGAAATCACCACTGTCTTTAGCCAGGTACAAAGAGTGTTTTTGTGTTGGCTGCTCTACTGTCCTCTGCCAGACTATAGGAGGAAAAGTAAGGCTTACAGAAGGATGCTCCTTCAGATGGGGCATCAAGATGAATGGGAAACCATCCCAATAAACATATTTTGGATACATCCTGTTCACTGTCTTATTTTACTACTAGGGAGTTCTTACCTCACATATTCAGGGCAACCAGAAGAGTGGACTTGAGTCATTTGGGCCAATTTGAAATAAAATAAAGGCAGTTTCCAAGTCTGAAGTCCCTGATGCTGAATATAAGGACTCATTAATAAGAGGAAAGCTGTTGATGCCAATACAGAGTAAAAAGGAGAATCTAGTAACAACCTACAAACTTCTGAAGGACACCCGAGTCTTCACATTGATCTATACATTGGCAGAATAAAAGAAGATACTTTGTTGAATAAATCTAGGACAAACGTTGCATTTAAAAATTTGTGTGCTCCTGAGAGTATCTACCTGAAGCACTCAAAACTCAACCCTCTAGGAAATTCTTTTGCTTCTTACCAGAGAAAAAGAGGTGAACTAAACTTGGCTCCTCTACCTCTTTTCAGCTTTTTATCTCTATAAAGTAATAAACTATAATTCCTGAGCATCTTGTTTCTTTTCAGCTTACAAATGAATATTTAAATTCTCTGCCACTGTAAAATACCTGTTATCTTTCCTGTGCAGTTTAACTCCAGGTGACATCCTTCCCTTGAAGTTTGTAATAGTCAATGGTGATTCAAGTTCTACCTTTAATCCCTCTATCCTGAACCAATGACCTCTTCAATCCAGGGGTCACTTGTCCTTTTTCACTCAAGTGTTATTTCTAGGGAGCATTCTGATTTGTATATACCTTTGTCCTCAATAAAACTTCATACTTTTGTCTTTGAAGCATTAAAAACAGTTTATATCAATAGAAAATGAGCCTGTGATGTGTTAAAACTACTTACCTAAAAACTAGTAAAAATTAATGCAAGTTTATGTTTTTAAAATTGTCTAACTGCATTCCAAAAGGAGAGATTACTGAAAACGTAAGAGTATTGAATGAGTTATATATTGACCTACAAAGCTCCTGCAAAGTTTAGGAGATCCCCACATGGAATCTATTATGCCTTACATCCTTGGTGAAAGACTGATCAACCACAACTTATCTTGGATTCCCAGTTGCAAAACTCTGCCATAAATAAAGTTTTACTGAATGTGATCAATTTTATTATTCAGATATAAAATTTTATAATCTATTAAATTTTACTTTATAATGAGTTTGTGCAACTAGAGTCATTCAATTCAGCAGAAGAATGATGTTTGAGGAATCTCCCAACATTTTTTCAAATTGCAGTTTGTCTTGCAAGAAAAGTTCATATTATTGAGTGATGCTACACCATTTAATTTTTCATGGAAGATGACTAACCTCTAGGAGAGGAACTGGAAAGTAGGTTAATGATTAGTCACCTGGTAAAAGTACTTTCTCTAACTTACAAATACTTATTAATAAGAGAATAGTTGTTTAAAAGTAATTTTTAGATCAGGAACACTCTTTATGTGTGAGGCTTTAAATACACGGGTAACTGTTCAGTTCAAATGGAATAGTGATTATGAATACATCTTTCTAAAGCTTGTGGAACACATACAATTATTTAGGAGGGAGGGGGGTTCAGGATGGGGAACACGTGTACACCTGTGCCGGATTCATGTTGATGTATGGCAAAACCAATACAATATTGTAAAGTAATTAACCTCCAATTAAAATAAATAAATTTATATTAAAAAATTAAGCATATTGGTTTGAATTGAAAAGGTATCTAAAATTCTTACTGTAAGAACTTAGTAGGATATGGATGAGTGACAAGTTTTGCAGAACAAATCCAGCAAACATTTTTTCATCAAAGACCCCTAAATACTCTGTTCAAAACAGTGTGCAGCTGGATAACCATTTGTTCCCAAGTTTAGATGTTCTATTTATGAAATTATGTTCTCAATATTCCAGCAATATCCAGATAGGTTTTCACAAAGAATCTGTGTATGGAATTGAAATTAGAACAGAGGGAAGGGACCAGTATTTTAGAAACAAAGAAATTATTTTGATAATTATTAAATTATACAAAATGTTTGATGAAAGAAAGAAAAAATTTGTTCATACAAAGCTAATTTTTGGACCTCATTTCGTAGAGTAGCCATTTGGATCTCACTTATGTTATTAAACACAAGAAATCACTTTTTTAGAGAGAAGTAGAGGAAAGTAAATGCCTCTACATGGTAAGGGATTTTGAACAGATGTTTTTGTGCTTTTAGAATGTATGTATGTATGTATTTATTAAAGAAGAGTTATTTAAAACTTTTTTCTTGAAAGAAGCCTTTGTTTGCAAAATGGATTGAGGATATGATTTATGAAGCTAATACAGGAAGCTAATCCCAGCTAATTTGATGGAGTAGTTGCCTATAGAAAGTTAGTTATTGTTGAGGGTTAAATAGCTGTGAATCTTTGTATGTCTTGATAACAGAAGCACTCACTATATTTGTTTTAGACTTTTTCAAGGTGGGTTGTTCAATGAACAGGAAGATAGTGTCTCACTCTGGAGCAAAGAAAAGGTTTGTTTATAGCTTTGGAAATAGAGATAATGTCTCCCTCCAGAGCACAGGTCAGCTGTACTGACTGTTCAGTAAAATAAAATGTTGCCTTCTGGAGCAAATGAACAGACATGCTTACTGCACATTATAAAAGATTTGAGTTCCCTAAGTACAGAGTTGCCTTCCTATAATGCAATTCACAATGTGCGGGTGTCACCTGGCATTCTATTATCCTTTGAGAGTAGGAACTCAGGAAAATGGCACAGGTACATGCGTATACTCTGGGCACTGCTGTTGCTGTGAATTTTAATCAAGTTCTTTGCTTCTGACCTAAGAGTTTCATGCTGGCTTCCAGCATCCATGAAACTGTGGCAGGCTAACATGTTAGCATTCAGGTAAGGTAACCTCTCAAATCTTTTGACAGTCTTAGTGACAAGGGTCAGAGCTGACAGAGACATTGCTTTCTAGAAGAGAATGGATAAGCACCTTATGGTCCAATTAATGGGCCTTGAGAGAAATCCTTTGTATTGGTAGTGAGCATGTTGAGCAACTTCAGGTCAACTAGACAGTAAATGATTCATTATTTTATTTCTGAATAATGAGAATTTGAGCATGAGGTCATAGGTCATTTGTTAGGAAACTGGTTCAAAGATAATGGCTTGAAGGGTGGTGTCATATCAATACAGCAGAACACTTGAAATCTATCATATCCAAACTCTTTTCTAATAAAATTATGGTAATAAACTGGGGCAAACCACTAAATGTAAATTGGGACCCTCCCCATGTAAATACATATTGCATTAGGCTCTTAAAAGTTGGGATTGAAAGAAGGCATTTGCAATATCAATCACTGAAAACCAATCCCCTCTGGCTTGTTAACATCTTTTGTAGTTCTAATATCATGTCTGGAACTGCTGAGACTGTGTATGGTATTATTTACTTCAGACTGTGATAATCTATAGAGAATATCCGTAAGCCATCTGCCTTTTCCACAGACTACATAGGGCTATAATACAGATAATTAGTTTTGTGTCAATACTCCTGTTTTTAACACATCACTGAATAAAATTGTAATCTTTTTTTTCTTACCAGATATTCCCTGTTGCTTCAAACTAAGAAGTGTGTAGGCTGAGGCAATTCCAGAGGCTCCCATTTAGCATGGCCAATTAATACTGGCTAAAGGGCAATTTTATGTGTCTTCTACTTAAAATATCAGGTAGAGGAAGTGTTCCCCAATCAGACATAATATCCATTTTAAGAAAACATTCTGGTAATGGAGATGCAATTACCTCACATAACATTTGTCCAAGCATTCTAACTGCATCCAGATTTTTACTTTAACTCCATCTACAGATTCATCCTCATATGCTCTCAGTCTACTATTGCTCCTTGTAGAGGTGCTCTGGTTGTTGCTAATTCTCCTCCAGATGGAGGGCTTGTGTGCCATTCTGGAAGTCAGGTTTCAGTCTGCTTAATTTTACCAACTAGTACTAAGATTTGTCTTGGGTGGTCTGAAATCCCACCCCTCTCTCAGACAACAGTTACAGAAATGTGCATCTGCTATGAATAGGAAAAATGGAAAATCTGATTAGTATGGACAGAAATGAGGCACATTATTAGAAATTCAGCTGGTACTAAATCTAGGGTGTGCATGCAGTGCTTGTTAAGGATAGAGATGATAGTTGCTTTTGTCTTGTGGTTTAACTCCTGCTGTTTGATATGCCACTTTGAGACTGAGATCCATTTGGAGATAACATTAAAAGATCTAAGTTTGTCTTTTTTTTAAAAGTGTGTACTCACCGCTAAAAGGAAATTGTACTCTTGAAGAGATTTCCCTGGGAGAGTAACTTTCTTGGGAAACAGTAGATGAGTGAAGTGAAAAGTCAACGTGTTACTCAACCAGTCGTGTCTGACTCTTTGCAACCCCATGGCTCTGCTGTCCATGGGATCCACCGGGCAAGGGTACTGGAGTGGGTAACCATTCCCTTTTCCAGGAGATCCTCCCAACTCAGGTACTGAACCAGGGTCTTCTGGTTCATTGCAGGCAGATTATTTACCATCTGAGCCACCGGGAAAGCCCCAGACGAGTGCCTAACTGCTATTTATATCTGGGCTGTTACTGTCCTAGGCTGGGCTTAATATGCTGATGAACATGAAGAACTGGAAAATGAAAACTTACCCAAACAATTATAGATCAACATTTGAAATTGGCCCCACCAATGAAGAAAACTCCTCTAGCCTTTTTGTGAAAATCAGGCAAAAACTAGGATGTTGTCATGGCAATAGGCCAGCAGATGCTCATGATTAGGATAGACTCTAAAAAGAAAATCTTGCCACTGTGTGAATCAAACCCAAGTCAGCTAAAGGTGCAAACCCTGAGGTCTTATTGGAAAGCAGTGTGTCTGTGGCTGCTTTATTAAGGGGTACACAAAGTTGTGTACCAGACATCCTGGAATGCAAAGTCAAGTGGGCCTTAGGAAACATCACTATGGATAAAGCTTGTGGAGGTGATGGAAATCCAGTTGAGCTATTTCAAATCCTAAAAGATGATTCTGTGAAAGTGCTGCACTCAATATGTCAGCAAATTTGGAAAACTCAACAGTGACCACAGGACTGGAAAAGGTCAGTTTTTGTTCAAACCCAAAGAAAGGCAATACCAAAGAATGCTCAAACTACTGTACAGTTGCTAGCAAAAGAAAGTGAAAGTTGCTCAGTTTTGTCTGACTCTTTGTGACCCCATGAAATATACAGTCCATGGAATTCTCCAGGCCACAATATTGGAGTGGGTAGCCTTTCCCTTCTCTGGGGGATCTTCCCAACCCAAGGATTGAACCCAGATCTCTAGCATTATAGGCAGATTCTTTGCCAGCTGAGCCACAAAGGAAGCCCAAGAATACTGGAGTGGGTAGGCTATCCCTTCTCCAGTGGATCTTCCTGACCCAGGAATCAAACCGGGATCTCTTGCATTTCAGGCAGATTCTTTACCAACTGAGCTATCAGGGAGCCCATGCTAGCAAAGTAATACTCAAAATTCTCCAAATCAGGCTTCAACAGTACATGAACCATGAACTTCCAAATGTTCAACCTGGATTTAGAAAAGGCAGAGGAACTAGAGATCAAATTGCCAACATCCATTGGATCATCAAAAAAGCAAGAGAGTTCCAGAAAAACATCTAATTCTGCTTTATTGACTAAGTCAAAACCTTTGACTGTGTGGATCACAGCAAACTGGAAAATTCTTCAAGAGATGGGACCAGACCACCTGACCTGCCTCATGAGAAATCTGTATGCAGGTCAAGAAGCAACAGTTAGAACTGGACATGGAATAGCAGACTGGTTCCAAATCAGGAAAGGAGTACCTCAGGGCTGTATATTGTCACCCTGCTTATTTAACTTATATGCAGAGTACATCATAAGAAATTTTGGGCTGGATGAAACACAAGCTGGAATCAAGATTTCCAGGAGAAATATCAATAACCTCAGACATGCAGCTGACACCACCCTTATGGCAGAAAGTGAAGAAGAACTAAAGAACCTCTTGATGAAAGTGAAAGAGGAGAGTGAAAAAGTTGGCTTAAAGCTCAACATTCAGAAAACTAAGATCATGGCATCTGGTCCCATCACCTCATGGCAAATAGATGGGAAAACAGTGGAAACAGTGACAGACTTAATTTTTTGGGCTCCAAAATCACTGCAGATGGTGATTTCAACCATAAAATTAAAAGACGATTGCGCCTTGGAAGAAAAGCTGTGACCAACCTAGAAAGCATATTAAAAAGCAGAGATGTTACTTTGCCAAGAAAGGTCTGTCTAATTAAAGGTATGGTTTTTCCAGTAGTCATGTATGGACGTGAGAGTTGGACTATAAAGAAAACTGAGTACCAAAGAATTGATGCTTTTGAACTGTGGTGTTGGAGAAGACTCTTGAGAGTCCCTTGGACTGCAAGTTGATCCAATCAGTCCATCCTAAAGGAGATCAGTCCTGAGTGTTCATTGGAAGGGCTGATGGTGAAGCTAAAACTCCAATACTTTGGCCACCTGATGTGAAGAACTGACTCACTTGAAAAGACCCTGATGTTGGGAAAGATTGAGGGCAGGAGGAGAAGGGGACGATAGAGGATGAGATGGTTGGATAGGATCACCAGCTCAATGGACATGAGTTTGAGTAAACTCCGGGAGTTGGTGATGGACAGGGAAGCCTGGTGTGCTGCAGTCCACAGGATTGCAAAGAGTTGGACATGACTGAGCGACTGAAGTGAACTGACACAAAGTTGAAATAAATGGTATCAGGTATGAGGATATTGCTGTTTATACTGGAGCATTGAGTGGGCCCCCGACACAGAGTATTTTTAGCTGGGCTGTGATTGAGCAGCTTCTTAAAGCTGAGAGTGAATGCACAAGCCTTGCTCACTGGCATGCGGTCACTGTCTGTGCTTGTGTGCCAGGTTTCCTCTCTTTCCCTCTGATCCAGCATCAGCTGATTTAAAAATAAAGGTGCTAAGATGTGAAGCCAAGGTCTTGCTGTCTCAAGGGTGAACAGAGGTTATGGGCACCCAAGTATGCTGGGGAACTTTGGGCAGGTGAGGACTCAAACTTTTATAACTTAGATACAGGCACCCCAGTCTCTTACCACTGGGGCATGGGGACTCTTAATTCAAATAAAACGGTTTGGAAAAGATTCAGTTGTTAAGGGAGTCTAACATTTCTTTGTGGGCACTTTGGTATAACTCTGCCCTGTTGGGGCTTCTACATCTGAATGTGTAGTTGGAATTGATGTCTTATATTTGGATAATACTTCTCTATCCTATCAGAGTCAGTAGGGGATTTTCTTGACATGAGAGAGACACATCAGTCAGGGGGAGTTAGCATCTCTGGGGTCCTTAAACCCTGATGACTCCTTCCAGGTGCCAGTGTTGGTGACTGATTTTGCATATGGAGCCTCTGGCAAAAATGGCAGCCTTTACCAGTGGTAGGTACAGTGAGGGTTTCGGACTCTCGCCCCCTTGACTGGATTACCTGGTAAACCTCTTGAAAAGCAGCCTTCAGCTTTCTACTGGCCCCTTGTTATTCAAACTTAACATTTCCCCAGGATACACTGTGATTCTATAGCCTGTTATTATTTCCTTTTGGCCTTGGTCAACTTGGACTCAATGACTAACAAGGTCAGAAGGGCCTAACAAGCCTTGCTTGTTAAATGGAAAATAGTGTATTTAAGATATTGCAGTCCTTGCTGCAGTATCTATCTGGTCTGCCATTTGGGAAACTACAGACTGGCAGGTTAAAGACGTTCCTCTTTGAGGCCACAAACCGTAGTGACAAATAGAAGCTGCTGATCAAATTGGCTGGGTCACGCAAAGTGACTCATTTTAAGGGATAAATATTTGATGAGATTGACTAGAATTAAGCTACTGATTAAGCTTGCACTGTCTGTATTGCCACTGTTGCTGCCTGAATACAATGTCATACTGGACAGGGCAATATACCCATCATTGTAAACTGGGCTGAAGTAAAAGACTATACATTTCTGATACCACTGTAGTCAGCTTTGTGGCTTCTGTCAAAAGTGACCCGTTTGGATTACAGTGAGGGAGCCCTCACTATACAGGGCATGGCTGCTGCTGCTTTGATGACTTGACAACATTAGATTTTGACTTCTCGTTGGGCTTTCCTCATGGCTTCTTTGCTTCCCTAGTAGCTCAGATGGTAAAGAATCCACCTGCAATGCAGGAGACCCGGGTTTGATCCCTGGGTCAGGAAGATCCCCTGGAGAAGGAAATGGCAACCCACTCCAGTACTCTTGCCTGGAGAATTCCATGATGGAGGAGCCTTGTGGGCTACAGTCCATGGGATCCCAAAGAGTTGGACACAACTGTGTGACTTACTTTAACTTTGTGGATTCTTTGCTGTTGACATCTTTTCAAATTATGGTATGGCTGTTCAGTCTCAACTGGCTCTGACTATACTGTTGTGGAACTTGAAAATTATCCATGTCATTCTTTCATCTTCCCAGATTGTTTGTAGAAAGCAGTACTCCTTTTATTGTGTGTGCAGGCTCAGATGCTTGGTTGTGTCCCACTCTTTGTGACCCCATGAACTGTAGCCCTCCATGTTCCTCTGTTCATGGAATTTTCCAGGCAGAAATATTGGAATGGGTTGCCATTTCCTCCTCCAAGGGATCTTCCTAATCCAAGTATTGAACCCAGAGCCTCCTGCAAGGCAGGCAGATTCTTTACCATCTGAGCCATAAGAAAAGCCCTACTCCTTTTATTGTAAGCACTCAAAAAATAGGTTTTATAGTCAAGATATTTGGTAGAACTTCCAAACTCCCTGCCATCTATAGGTATCTGGTGTGACTGACTGTTGAAGGGCATCCTCAAAATTAAACTTAAAATGACTTCTATTTCTCACCTCTTTCTTGTCCATACATCTTAGTAATGAACTTTGCTGAAATGTGTCTGTCCCAAGATAAGTTATTTGCTCTTGAGTGCTTCCTGGGGCTATGTTCAGAACAAAAATGGTAGTGGTTTATGCAAACTGATTTTGAAAATTCAGAATTCTACCCTGACTGTGAAGAAGGGTTTTTCTTGTCTATTACTGAAACCCTGTTTGATGCACTTCCTGATGGTGCCCTGTGAAAAGGTGTGCCTAGGGATTCAAACTTAATTCTAGTTCAGACACCTAGATTATCTTGTTACATTGACATAGTCCTAGATGTTATGGATGATGATCACTTGGTAGAGAAATATCTCAATATGCCCCATACACAGTGACTTCTACAGATTAAATGGGTATCTGTAAGTTTGATAAAAATGCTCTTTACCTTTCTGGACTGATCCTTTTGAAAGAATGGTTTGGACGCATGTAGGGAATTATAGAAAGAATGAAATTGTAGCTACTGGCATGGCACCCACTGATTTTGTAGACATGAAAGGAGCTTCTTAGAGGAAGCTGCAAGATGCTCATAAATAATGAATCGTGTATGAGCATCTTGCAGCAGGTATTCATACACTAAGAGTAATCCAGTAAGAAGAAGGGACAGAAAATGTGTCCCTGACTTTAGCTAAGCATACAAGAGCAATCTTGGTTCTGAAGTCTGTTGAGGTTAGTGTTAACTCATTGGTCAGAGTTGTTAAGAATGAATTCTAGATGTACTCCTTGTGGTTCAAAGTAGAATCTGTATAATCATCAATACCATGTACTGAGATTAATTGGAAAAGTTACTATAGAAACTAAAGGAGAAAGCCACCTGTCTTTCCACAGTATCTCTTGATGGTTGAGACACTTTTTCAGCTGGAATACTTCAGGCCTCACCCTATTTCTTAGGTCCTGTTGTGGGTCTTAATTAAATGCTGTATGAGAAAAATGTAATGAATTTGGTTCTAGCATCTATTGGGTAGATGAAGCAGAGTGGCCATCAGAGTAGTACATTTACTGGAAAACTCACCAGAAGTCAGAGAGCATAGAAACTTGGGTAGATATCTACCAATATTTTTGGCAGATAATTATCCATGGGCTTCTCACATTGCTACACACATCTTTTTAAGGACAGTTGTGCTGTGATGCCTTGGAAGATGAGTATTATTGTCTGGAATGGAGGGCATGGTTAGTTCAATCCTTGTGAATCCATTTAGCATCAGAAAAGACAATGTTACCCTCAGAGCAAAAAGCTGGCATGCTTATTGGCTACTATGTTTAAAATCTGCTAATTTCAGGGTTACTTCTCAGTAAAACAATATATATATATATATATATATATATATATATATATATTTTTTTTTTTTTTTGCATTGCCTGAAGGAAAGTTATGACCAACCTAGACAGCATATTCAAAAGCAGAGACATTACTTTGCCAACAAAGGTTCGTCTAGTCAAGGCTATGGTTTTTCCTGTGGTCATGTATGGATGTAAGAGTTGAACTGTGAAGAAGGCTGAGTGCTGAAGAATTGATGCTTTTGAACTGTGGTGTTGGAGAAGACTCTCGAGAGTCCCTTGGACTGCAAGGAGATCCAACCAGTCCATTCTGAAGGAGATCAGCCCTGGGATTTCTTTGGAAGGAATGATGCTAAAGCTGAAACTCCAGTACTTTGGCCACCTCATGCGAAGAGTTGACTCATTGGAAAAGACTCTGATGCTGGGAGGGATTGGGGGCAGGAGGAGAAGGGGATGACAGAGGATGAGATGGCTGGATGGCATCACTGACTCGATGGATGTGAGTCTCAGTGAACTCTGGGAGTTGGTGATGGACAAGGAGGCCTGGCGTGTTGCAATTCATGGGGTCTCAAAGAGTCGGACATGACTGAGCGACTGATCTGATCTGATCTGATGGAAACTGGGGAGAAGGAAATGGCAACCCATTCCTGTGTTCTTGCCTGGGAAATCTCATGGGCAGAGGATCCTGGTGGGATACAGTTCATGGGGTCGCAAAGAGTCGGACATGACTGAGCAACTCAGTACATGGAGACTGGAGAATAGGGAACTGGTATAAAAACTTTTGATCCTCTGCTACTGCCATGTGTCTGACCAAGGTTTTGTGCCCTCTGCCAGTATTTATGAAACTGTGGCTGGTTAACTTGTTAGTTCTCAAGCAGGTTAAACATCAGACACTTTACAGGTCTTGGTGGTGGTAAGGAAGCACATTGACTATCTTGACTCTCCCAATTTTGTTTTTTTATTTCTTATCCTGGATACACATTGGAATCATCTGGGGTTTAAAAAGTACTCTGCCTTTGATTTACTTAAGACAATTGAAAATCAGATTCTCTGAGGGTAGGACCTGAACATTGGTGGTTTTTAAAGCCTCCCTAAATAATGATAATGAGAAATCAGGAAAATCACTGAGTAAGCCCTTACAGCTTACCCTTACAGCTGAATACATCAAGTGTTGGCTGTGTACTTCAGCATTATACTGTACTCCATCATCCATGCTGTCTCAGGCAAAGGTAAAGAATCCATAAATCAATAGTTAAATAATTGTGCATTAAATCAGTTTTGTGACTATGTGTGCTTCAGTGATATCTGTTGGTCTTCCATAAACTTTGCTCCCTGATGGTGTTAGTTTTTCCTTGTCTGTTATTAGACATTTCGTATTGATAATACAGGCTGTTTCCAAACCTTTACAGGATGGCCATCTTCAATTTGATTTATACCTCTTGTTAATGATATCGCATGCTATTGCAGGCATTCTAATCTATCATTGAACCCTTGAAGCTCAGCAGCAAACCTGATCAGGGTTATTAATGCTTATGTTCTGTTATCGTAGATGGAATTTTGCCCTGGAACACAAGTTCTGAATGATTAGTAGTCAAGTATAAAGTGGATTTATCAAACCACTGAGCAACTTAGATGCTGATTAGCCAGCAAAGACTGATGAACAAATACAAATGTGACACATATAATTGTCCCCCAATACTTGAAGTGGAAGGAAGTTATATTTCTTTAGTTTTGAAAATCATATGAGGTGTTGTCTTGGGCGTCTATGAGCCACGGTCAAGTCAAATTTTGGGGACGGCCATCTTCCTTTTCTAGATCATACCAGTAAGTTGGGGATTGTAGTTCAGAAAAATTAGGGAGGGTCCTTGGTCCATTGAGAAAGCTTCAGAGGTGCTCATGGTTTAAGCCCAGCTGCTGGGGTGATGGATAATCACCTTCCATGTCTACATGCTCAGCAAAGGGCCCTCACTGCCCCTGTGTCTGGGATTCAGATTCCACAAGGTTTCATGTTGCCTTCGCGCTCGAGGTCCTGCCATCTCAGGGCCCTGCATATGAAGAGCACAAGTCCCTGCCACATAAGGAAACACCTTTCTGCTTCTTTTTCCATTTCTGGAGGAATTCAGTCACACTTCTCACATCTAGCTATCAGCCTCCAATTCGTGGTACCTTGCTTAACCTGGACAGTTCTCTTCCTAATTCTTCTCAAACCTGATATTTTTTAAAATATAAATTTATTTATTTTAATTGGAGGTTAATTACTTTGCAATATTGTATTGGTTTTTCCATACATCAACATGAATCCACCATGGGTATACACATGTTCCCTGATTTTTAATAATAAAAGTCTCGTTTACTCAACTTTGGGAATGATTATTTAGATATCTTTATCCAAAACTCTTCTTCTTAGGAGAGAGGGGAAATATTCTTAACTGTTGATAATAAACTTACTATGAAGAAATCACCTACAGTTAATTTTTCAGCAAGATCATTGTTCTAGAGAAAATTTTCAGTAAACCATTCTGGCACCTAACATGAATCTAGATAGCTTTGTTAGTTGAGTGTGATGAACAAAAGTACAAAGGAAATCAAGCTAGAGATTAACTGAGAACCAAGGTATTATCCTACAAAAAGTAGCCACATGAATAGAGAATGCAGAATAAAAAGAATAAGAAGGATATTAATAGCTTTGTAGTTAGCCTAGCAATGTTATCAATGTATAAAGAACAAAGAATTCAGAACATTGAAACATGCTGTGAGATGAAAATGTGGTTTAAATATATCAGTGTTATTTTTAGTAGGTATTCATGCAAAGAATAATGTCATGAATTTATGCCCTGCCTTCGAGAAATCATTCAATTCTTTATTCAAAGTCACTAATAACATAGAGACAAGGGTAGTTATAAGGTCATTATAATAAGTTTTGAATAAATTTCTACCATGTTAAAGTTGCATATGGTCCTATCAAAAACCAAAAGGGGTGGGATAGTTTGTGTTACCATTAGGAAAATACTTGTAAACCCTTGGCATCTGCTTCTTGTGTAACAATAAAATTAACTTGAAGGCTTTGTTACATTTAGAGTACCATGTTGGACATTGTGGGGAATGAAGAAATAAATAATACATGAATGTTACAACTAGGGACTCATATTTTAATGATAAAAATCTATTTCTAAATAAGTAATGTAAGAAAAGTTAAGTACTCCAATAGGGGTCCTATAATCAAAACAAAATGAAACTTTGGTAAAGTTTCAAGAAAGAGGTGTGATTTGAGTAAGGACTTAAAATATTCATATAATCTGTGAGTAGCATGGTGTGAGGAGGTGGCATGGTGAGAACAAGGAGTGCACTGACACATTCTTGATCAATTAATACAGTTACATGTCACTATACAAGCTGGTATTAAGCAGCAGTAGAGGCCCCAGTTGAGTTGTGACTGAGAGTCATATTTAGCATGTCTAATTTGGTACTCATCTAGTGAACCCCAAATGTTTTTTGATAGTGGTGGATTACCTTTGCAGGGATGACTTTTCCAGGAGGATGTTTGTATCCAAGTGCCTGGAGATAAAGCGAGGGGCATATGACAAAGAACTATGGAGAAGGACAGCATGATGTCTGTTTCCTCAGCCCTGGTTTCTGAGCTTTCCCTTCCAGCCAAGTTGACAAAACATACTTCATGGGGGAATTTTGCAGAACCAGGGAGGTAAGCGGTGTAAGTACTGGGATGACAAACTTTCACAGATGGGCAATCTGCCTGTTTATGCATGAAAATTGGAATCATTTGAGATGATGAGGGTGCAAGACCTTCGAAAGTACACAGTGGAGTGGTGGCAGCAGTAGGGGCAACGGTGTGCAGTGTGAAAGGCACTAGGGATTTCCTGGGAGAGCTGGAATAGGGATGGACGATGTGCATCTGTGAAATGCCCTCTCAATGCCCACAGAGTGTTAGAAAAGGCCCTTGGTGGTTGGCTGAATGTCTAGGTCAGGTGCAGTCACTGAGTTAGGAAGTTTGATCTCATTGATATCCAAAGAACTAAAGAGGCTTTGGAAACTTTAGGGCTTCTGTACCATTTATAGGAGAACACAGAATGCTTATATTATTAATATGTTTACGGAAAATCTGTTCATCCAATTTACACCAGTCACAAAGACATAAAAAAAATTCTAGGCCCTCTTTTCCAGTTCATTTCAAGGTATGTGGAGCCTGGTGGGCTGCAGTCCATGGGGTCACGAAGAGTCGGACACGACTGAGTGACTTCACTTTCACTTTTCACTTTCATGCATTGGAGAAGGAAATGGCAACCCACTCCAGTGTTCTTGCCTGGAGAATCCCAGGGACGGGGGAGCCTGGTGGGCTGCCGTCTATGGGGTCGCACAGAAGCGGACACGACTGAAGTGACTTAGCAGCAGCAGCATGTATCTACAGATGGGGGGAGGGGGGATGTCTCCTGTCCTAGATGCCACCCTCACTGAGGAGGCTTCCTAAACAGTATTGGCATCTCTCAGGTGCACATAATGTTCAGAAATGACACAGTAGCAGTCACAGAACTACAGAAATCTAGCTTCTTGAACTTATTTCTGCAAAGTAGATTTAGGGCAGGTATGCTAACTGATGAGCTGTTAATAAACCTTTGTCACTTTTACTGCTTTCTTTAGTTATAACCAAGCTAGAAATATCACAGTCAATCAGCTCTTATTTAAATGGCCATAAGGAGGTGAAGGAATGAAGAAAGTGGCCCACAAGATCTAGAAACGTCAGAGGTCAAAAGTAACAGTGGGCATGCTAGACTATTTTCAGCCTGCATTTTTCATCATGGATTTCTTTGAGTAGAACTATCAGCTATAACTTCTTTCCTGCCACCAGCAAATATTTCTGGGTCTAGAGATCAGGCAAAATATTAAATGCCCTCTTTATTTTGATGAGGCACAATATTGTATCCTGTGTAGTCTGTCATTATGTTTTACTTTTCCTCCTGCCTTAGGTCTGTATGAATGACAGGAATATCTTTTATGTCAAAGACAGAGAATTTTTTTTAGCCAGTGAAGGATCCCCAACTGTGCAGGAACAAAAATGGTACAAAGAGAAAATATACTAAGCAAAGAGAAAATAAATTAAGCAATTGGGCCCTCCTCTTTAATATTTCTAAAATGTCTTCCTTGCATTAGAAAAAGTCTGACATATCATTAATCTCACTTGAAGCCCCAGTGAGACCTCTCTTTATAGGAACAAAATCTTAATGGCCCATTGGAGGTTCAGTATTTAATTAGGATAAGCTTTTCACCTGAAGGCCATTTGGCATCTTCTCTCGTCAAAGTCTGGAGTAGAAAATGAACAATGTATTTGTAAAGCACATATTCTTGGGTAGTGTTGCTGCATCTTAACTGGAGTCTTACATATAGTTCACAAATTTTCGCTTCCCTTCTCACTCTCAACTTGGAACTGACATTTCAAGGTAATAATCTATAAATGAGAAAAGGGTTAACCATCATATTTGGGGTCAACATGGGGATCTCTGAGATGTACCTAAAAGTGAGAACCACTGATTTATAGTTACGACCACCAGAAGCAAAGAAGGAATATATACCTTACAAGTAAAATGTCCTGGGCATCGTAGTCTGGTGAAATGCCTGGACTTTTGAGTCAGACTTATACTGGAAAACCCGTTTCAACACTTACTAGTTGTGTGATTTGGGGCAAGACACTTAAGTTTTCTAAGGTTCAACTTCTTTATCTCTAAAATGGAGATCATGATAACACTTAGCTTTTAAGGGTGCACTGAGATATTGCATATAATGTGCTTAGTACGTTGCCTAGAACTAATAAATACCCAAATACAGTTGGCCCTTAAGCAACATGGTCTGAATTGTGCATGTCCATTTACACCTGGATTGTTTTCTATAGTAAATATTACAGTACTATACTATCTGATCTGTAGTTCATTGAATGTATAGATACAGAGGAACTTAGATACAGACGGCTGGCTATAAATTATATGCAGATTTTTGGCTGTGCCAGAGGGTAGGTAGCCCTAACTCCCATGCTGTTTGAGGGTCAACTGTATTGGTTATTATTGTTATTAATAATAAATATAAATGGGCTTCCAAGGTGGTGCTAGTGGTAAAGAAGCTGCCTGCCAATGCAGGAGACATAAGAAACGTGGGTTCAGTCCCTGGGTCAGGATGATTCTGTGGAGGAGGGCAGGGCAACCTACTCTGGTAATCTTGCCTGGAGAATCCCATGGACAGAGGAGCATGAGAGCCTACAGTCCATAGGGTCGCAAAGAAATGGACATGACTGAAGCAACTTAGCCCAGGCACACACATTAATATAAAGATTACAATACATCATTCCAACCAAAGTGATCATTACTGAGGAGTAGTAGTAGCTGAAAGGGAAAGTTTGACTCTTTGTAACCCCATGGACTATATAGTCCATGGAATTTTTCAGGCCAGAACACTGGAGTGGGTACCTGTTCCCTTCTCCAGGGGATCTTCCCAAACCAGGGATTGAACCCAGGTCTCTACTACTAGGGAAGCCCAGTAGTAGCTGAGCTTAGCTAAAAGGTAAAGTAGTAGAGGGTACCAGACTACAATTTTTCTTTTTTACATTTTGCTTCAGCTGTGAAATGCATTTACCTCTTTCTTATACTCAGTGTTTTATCATTTTTATCATATTATAATAGAAAAATAAAAGATTGGACATCACACCTCCTTATACTTTGAATAAGACTTATTTGAATAAGACTTATTTAAGGCATTGCATTATCACTCTGTCTTTACAATTAAAAATATCTATCTGTAAGTGTCAAATGAAAGACTTGTCTCCTTTGCCAGAAATTTTTGGCAATGTGAAGCAAGCAGAAAAACAAATATTGCCTTATACTTGAAGTTGTACTATTTACAGGATTATTCAGAAGGACCTGCAACAGTGGTTGTACTCCAGTAAATACTTAAAACATATTTGTGTAAATCTGCTCCAAGTATTTTAGGTTGACAGGAAGAAAGAAACTGTGATGAGAGGCTGTGGTATCTGGGCAGGCAATTGGTTTCCTTTTCTTTTTTTTTTTAATTTTATTTTATTTTTAAACTTTACATAATTGTATTAGTTTTGCCAAATATCAAAATGAATCCACCACAGGTATACATGGTTTCCTTTTCTTTGTGCATTCCGGGAGGAGGGTTGCTGGGAGGTAGTGAGAGAGTTTGGGGAAGAGTGGTTTCTGGAAGATAATGAGTGCAAGAGAAGAAACTTTAGTAAAGCAACTACACTGCAACAAAAAATAATATAAAAAAAGCAACTATAGGCCAGTTGCTCAAACAACTCAAATTCCTAGGGAGTTTGGCAGATAGGGATCAAGTGTAAGACACCTGAGTGTGCTGGGAACACTAAAGAACTAGAGTTCCCATAGAAAGGAATATGATCCATTCCTAGAAATCCTACTTTTCAACCCGAGAAAAGCAAAAGTCTAGATATTCTTTTTTTAACCATACTTTTTAAATTATAGCACAGGAAATTCTACTCAATACTCTTCAGTGACCGCTATGGTGGGGGCGGGGAAACAGTGGGACTATGTATATGTAGAGCTGATTCATTTTGCTGTGCACCAGAAAATAATGCAACATTGTAAATCAGCTATACTCCAATAAAAATATTAAAAGTGTAGTCAATGCATTCAACTGAAAAAAATCACAAATATGTCATGTTCATGGTTGAATCTGCAGGTCTTTGCTTTGTAACTTCTAGGCCATAAATATGTGAGCATGGATAGTACAAGTGTTTTGTATAATTGTTCCTGGGTATCTGCAGGGGGTTGGCTCTAGGACCCTCATGGATATCCGAATTCACAGCTGTTCAAATCCCTTATATAAAGTAGCATAATATAGTTAGCTACCTGTATCCACAGTCGAGCTGACTGTGAAAAGTTTGAATTTGTAAATTTTGTACTCATGGAATGAAATTGATGAAACAGTACATGGTGTGAAGGAAAACTACATACTTGATGTGAATTCCAGATATGAGGACATTCAGTATATTAGAAGAGGACAAAGATTTGTTTGGCTTTGTTAAACTGACAACATTTACCAGAAATATTTTATTGTACAGCCCAGCATGTTGTTTTAGAATTCCTTACTCGGTTGTATGAGATGTGAAACAAAGGTGTTTTGCTTTTCTTTTTTTTAATTTGAAGTATAATTGATTACAATATAATATTAGTTTCAGGTATATAACATTATAATAGTGATTTGATGTTTTTATTGAAACAACTGTTTTTCATAATGTCTATCAAAAATATAGTAAAATGCAGATTATTTGTTGTTGTCCAGTCACTCAGTCATGTCTGACTCTTTGTGACCCTATGGACCACAGCCCACCAAGCTTCCCTGTCCTTAATTATCTCCCAGAATTTCCTCACGCTCATGTCCATTGAGTTGGTGACGCCATCCAAGTCATCCAGTCATCTCATCCTCTGTCATCCCCTTTTCCTCCTGCCCTCAATCTTTCCCAACATCAGGGTCTTTTCCAATGAATGGGCTCTTCGCATCAGGTGGCCAAAGTATTGTAACTTCAGCATCAGTCCTTCCAATGAATATTCAGGATTGATTTTCTTTAGGATTGACTGGTTTGATCTCCTTGCAGTCCAAGGGACTCTCAAGAGTCTTCTCCAGCACCCCAGTTTGAAAGCATCAGTTCTTCAGTGCTCAGCCTTCTTTACAGTCCAACTCTCACATCCATACGTGACTACTGGAAAAACCGTAGTTTTGACTACATGTATCTTTGTTGGCAAAGTAATGTCTCTGCTTTTTAATATAGTGTCTAGGTTGGTCACAACTTTTCTTCCAAGGAGCAAGCACCTTTTAATTTCATGCCTGCAGCCACCATCCACAGTGATTTTGAAGCCAAAGACAATCAAGTCTGTCACTGTTTGCACTGTTTCCCCATCTATTTGCCATGAAGTCATGGGACTGGATGCCATAATCTTGGTTTTTTGAATGTTGAGTTTTAAGCCAGCTTTTTCACCGTCCTCTTTCACTTTCATCAAGAGGCTCTCTAGTTTCTCTTTGCTTTCTGCCATTAGGGTAGTGTCATCTGCATATCTGAGGATATTGATATTTCTCCCAGCAGTCTTGATTCCAGCTTGAGTTGTCCAGCCTGGCATTTAGCATGATGTACTCTGCATAGAAGTTAAATAAGCAGGGTGACAGTCTATAGTCTTGATGTACTCCTCTCCTGATTTTGAACCAGTCCTTTGTTCTATATCTGGTTCTAACTGTTGCTTATTGACCTACATACAGGTTTCTCAGGAGACAGGTAAGGTGGTTTGGTATTACCATCTCTTAAAGAATTTTCCACAGTTTGTTGTGATCCACACAGTCAAAGGCTTTAGCATAGTCAATGAAACAGAAGTAGATGTTTTCTGGAATTCCCTTGCTTTTTCTGAGATCCAATGTATGTTGGCAATTGGATCTCTGATTCCTCTGCCTTTTCTAAATCTAAATGCAGATTATAATATAATTTAATGTTTAAACAAAGTGACATAAAATGATATTTTTATAGAATTTTAATCTTTTAATATAATACACAGTACTTCCTTATATTTCCTAAACCAGTGTTTAATACTGTTTCTGGATTTGATGCTTATTTTCACAAATCAAATGACTTATAAAATTTGCCAGAATTAAAAACTAGTAAAGGCATTTTTGCTTCTACTCACTGTGCTGTGCTTAGTCGCTCAGTCATGTCTGACTCTTTGCGACCCTATTGGCTGTAGCCCAGTAGGCTCCTCTGTCCATGGGGGTTCTCCAGGCAAGAATACTAGAGTGGGTTGCCATGGCCTCCTCCAGGAGATCTTCCCAACCCAGGGATCTGACCCAGGTCTTCCACATTGCAGATGGATTCTTTACCATCTGGTCTACCAAGGAAGCCCTTATACTCCCTGCTAAGTCACTTCAGTTGTGTCCGACTCTATGCGACCCCAAAGATGGCAGCCCACCAGGCTCCCCCGTCCCTGGGATTCTCCAGGCAAGAACACTGGAGTGGGTTGCCATTTCCTTCTCCAATGCATGAAAGTGAAAAGTAAAAGTGAAGTCGCTCAGTCGTGTCCGACTCTTCGCGACCCCATGGACTGCAGCCCACCAGGCTACTCTGTCCGTGGATTTTCCAGGCAGGAGTACTGGAGTGGGGTGCCATTGCTTCAGGTTACATGTACTTTAATTTGCTTCCTAGGGGTCCCAGAGGCTGCTCTCCAGGCGGAGGCGCTAGGCTGGGCTCTCCTGCAGCGGGCCCCCCACGCCAGCCCTGCAGACCTGCAGACCCTTGGGAAGGGCCATGTCCTCCTCCACGCCACCTGTGTCCTCCACGAGTTCCTCGTAGGTACTCCCTAGTCATTGTTAAAAATGGAAAAAAAAAAAAAAGACTTTCATGTTTCATTTGGATAATACTGATAATTTGTTTAATCATATTTATTAAATAAGGATGTATGATTTTAAAAGAATTAAATATTCAAAGTATTTTTAACTGCTACTCTTGGTCTTCCCTGGTGGCTCAGCTGGTAAAGAATCCACCCGCAATGCAGGAGACCTGGGTTCAGTCCCTGGGTTGGGAAGATCCCCTGCAGAAAGGAATGGCAACCCATCCAGTATTCTGGCCTGGAGAATTCCATGGACAGAGGAGCCTGGCAGGCTACAGTCCATGGGGTCACAAAGAGTCAAAAATGACTGTGCAACTTTCACTTTCACTTTATTTTCTTTTTTGCTGCCAGATCTTTAAACAAAGAAGATGAGAATTCTTGCACTGAACTAATAGGAAATTGGAAATATTTTGGAATCTGTTATTTTTTCCATTGGCTGCTTTGTTAAACTGAAATTAGAGATATTTGTAAGACTAAGTTGAAATATAAATTCTGATTTATCTGATGTGTGTTCTATCAACTTTAGCAATCCATAGTAAAGCTTAGTGTACCGAGGAGTTTTATTATATACACATTACATTAAAAGTGTGATATTTGTACTCTCACAATAAGTCAGATAAGGAATCTTATGGATTATTTTAGACAAAATTCCCTTGAAAAGGAAATTCTCAGTGGATCTTCAAATAAATTCAGTTTGAGTGGGATATTCTACTATTGGTGTGACAGATCTCTGCAAACTTAGTGACTTAAAACAACACATTTATTAAATCCTCAGGCCAGAAGCTGATCTAACTCTCAGTGAGCGATAATTAAGGTTTGGGCACAGCTGCATTGCTTTCTGGAGTTGTAAGGGAGAACCCATTTTCTGGCCTTTTCTAGCTTGTAGAGACATCTTGCATTCCTTGGTTTGGACTACCTTCCATCTTCAAAGCCAGCAATGTCTGACGGAGTCTTTGTCAGACTGACCCTCCAAACTTGATCTTTCCCCACTAAGGATCCTTATGATTACACTAGACCCATTTGGATAATTCAGGATCATCCTTTTAAGGTCAGTTGATTAGCAAACTTAATTCTGCCACTTTAATTCCCCTTGCCACTGAACAGAATATTCACAGCTTCTGGGAACAAGGATGCATACATCTTGAGGGTGGCTGTTATTTTGCCTATCATGGTAGATTTTAGAAATCAGGGGTTGTAAATTTGTTGCTCATGGGTGAGATATGACTCACAGATAAGTGATTTTTTTCTTTCCTATGTTTATTATGTTGGGGTATAGAGTGTTTTAAATTAGTTGCCAAAATTAAAAATAGAGTCTTAGTAAAATAATGTTTCTATACTGCCAGAAAAACATTTTTAAATTTGGAATTAATAGTTTGGCAATGACTGCCTGAAATGTGTTATTGGTGACTCACTTTAAAAGGGTTTTGTGCTTTTCACTTTATGGGTGTCTTCATCACTCCCAATTGTATCTCTAAATCCAAGGCTGGATTTGGTGGCAATTGCTCTTTTTATTCAGCCCGTTTCTTTTTTTATATTACTTACTTGGTCATTGTTGGCATCTGACATCCTGTGTTGAGTGAGTGAATGAGTAAGTGTGTACTAAGTCCATTTGTATTGTTGTTGTTCAGTTGCTCAGTCATGTCCGACTCTTTGTGACCACATCGACTGCAGCATGGCAGAATTCCCTGTCCTTCATCACCTCCCAGAGCTTGCTCAAACTCATGTCGATCAAGTCAGTGATGCCTTCTAAACATCTCATCCTTTATTGTCCCCTTCTCCTCCTGCCTTCAGTCTTTCCCAGCATCAGAGTCTTTTCTAATGAGTTAACTCTGCATCAGCTGGCCAAACTATTGGAGCTTCAGATTCAGCATCATCCTTCCAATGAAGATTCAGGATTGATTTCCTCTAGAATTGACTGGCTTGATCTTGCAGACCAAGGGACTCTTAATAATATTCTCCAACACCACAGTTCAAAAGCATCAATTCATTGGTACTCAGCCTTCTTTATGGTTCAACTCTCACATCCGTACATGACTACTGGAAAAACCAGAGCTTTGACTATATGGATCTTTGTTGGCAAAGTAATATCTCTGCTTTCTAATATGGTGTCTAGGTTCGTCATAGCTTTTCTTAAAAGGAACAAGTGTCTTTTAATTCCATGGCTGCAGACACCAACTGCAGTGATTTTGCAGCATAAGAAAATAAAGTCTGTCACTGTTTGTGCTGTTTCCCCATCTATTTGCCATGAAGTCATGGGACTGGATACCATGATCTTGGTTTTTTGAATGTTGAGTTTTAAGCCAGCTTTTTCACTCTCGTCTTTCACTTTCATCAAGAGGCTCTCTAGTTTCTCTTCATTTTCTGCTGTTAGGGTGGTGTCATCTGCATATTTAAAGTTACTGACATTTCTCCTGGCAATGTTGATTCCAGCTTGTGAGTTGTCCAGCTTGACATTTAGCATAATGTACTCTGCATAGAAGTTAAATAAGCAGGGTGACAATATACAGCCTTGATATACTCCTTTCCCAATTTGGAACAAGTCCTTTGTTCCATGTCTGGTTCTAACTGTTTCTTGACCTGCATAGAGGTTTCTCAGGAGGCAGGTAAGGTAGTCTGGTATTCCCATCTCTTTAAGAATTTCCACATTTTATTGTGATCCACACAAAGGCTTTAGCATAGTCAATGAAACAGAAGTAGATGTTTTTCTGGAATTCTCTTGCTTTGTCTATGATCTGACGAATGTTGATAATTTGATCTCTGTTTCCTCCGCCTTTTCTAAATCCAGCTTGAACATCTGGAAGTTCTCGGTTCATGTACTGTTGAAGCCTAGCTTGGACAAGTCCATTTGTAGTAGGTGTATATTTTACTTAATCATAAGACTAGAATGAATGAAGCACTAAACATTTTCTAAATTTCTATATTTCTCTAAATCAGACCTCCCAGATTCCATTTAGTAGCAGGATATTTAGCCTGGGTGAATATATTGAAAATATATACATCCCATAAAAGATTCTTATAATAACTACAAATCAATAGGAGAACAAACACCCTAGCTAAAACTCGGGGGGAAATCTTGAATACACACTTTAAAAGAAACTATTCAAAATGAGCAGTAAACATAAGATGCTCAATGTCATTATTTCAGAAGAAAACACAATCAAAAATAAGATGTGCAGCAACTGGAACCAGCAACAGCTGATAGTAGAAAAATGGAAACAACCGCTTTGAAAAACTCTTTGGTTGTACTTACTAAAGCTATGTTTACATTTGCTAATGATGCAACAATTCTATGCTTTTGTAATAATACAATCACAGAAATGAGAACACATTCGTCAAAAGACAAAAATGCTTATAGTTTTATTTGTAATAGCTCCCAGTTGAAAACAACCTTATGATCATCAACAGGAGGGTGAATATATACAATGTAGAATATTAAGCACTAGGATACTTCTTATTATAAAGAATGAGTTGCAAATAACATGGATGACTATCACAGGCATAATTATGAGTAAAATAAACAACATGTAAAAGAGTACCTACTGGTAGATTTCATTCATATGACATTCCAAACAGGTTCCAGAACTAATCTTTTAGGACATAAGTATGAATAGTGGAGATGGATGAGGAAAGATTCTGAGATGCTGGAAATTTCAGTATTTTAAATGGGGTAATGATTACATGACTGTGTGTGTATGTGCGTGTATATATATATATATATATATATATATATATATGGATGGATTTTCTACTTAAATTTGTGTATGTGTGTTAAATCTTGACTTGAAATATTTAAGGAAAAGACTACTGTGCCTTTATTTAACCTACTTCCTAGCTTTTGTGTTTTTGTCTTTTAAAGTTTTATATGTATTTTAAATGCAGCAGACAGTATATATTATTTTGTGCACATAGTATCCATTTACATTTATCCTAATAGTTATCTTTTTAGGTATAATTCATTAATATCCAGATTTCCATGTTTTCCTGTGAGTTTTATTTTTCTTCTACCTGAAGAAATCCCTTAGCATATTTTTTAGTATAGGTTATATAGAATGAACATTTTCAGTTTTTGTTTGCTAAAATTGTGTTCTTTTTTTTTTTTTAAGAATATTTTCTCTACATATAGAAGTTTTTGTTGGCATCTAGTTTCTTCCAGCACTTTAAAGATTTTCCTTGTCTTTCGGCTTTTATACCTTTTCATAAGACGTTAGATATCACTATTGCTGCTTTGAATGTCTTGTGCTGTGCTATGCATAGTTGTGCCTGACTCTCTGTGACCCCATGGACTGTAGCCCACCAGGCTCCTCTGTCCACGGGGATTCTCCAGGCAAGAATACTGGAGTGGGTTGCCATGCCCTCCTCCAGGAGATCTCCTTGACCCAGGGATCAAACCGAAGTCTCCTGCATTGCAGATGGATTCTTTACCACCTGAGCCACCAGGGTCTTATTGCTGCTTTTTAACACTTTTACTTTGTATTTGATTTTCAGAAGCCTTTTATGATTTACTGAAGTGTGGTTTTCCTTACGTGTATTCAGCTTGGGATTGCAGAACTACATGAATGTATGCATTGATAGCTTCCATCAGTTTTGGAACATTTCCAGCTCTTTTTAAAAATATTGCTTTTGCCCTGTCCTCTCTCCTCCATTTGGGTTTCCATACCACATATGCTACACACTTTGCATTTTGTATGTGATTAAACATGTATGCTACACACTGTGATAAGATGCATATGTGACCAATATGTATCTTATAAATTTCTTTCCTTTTATTTGTCTTATTCTTTGGTGAACATTTTGTATAGGCCTCCCTTTCATTTCACTAATCTTGCTATATCCAGTCTTCTTTTTATAACTATTCAGATATTTTAGTTTCAGATACAGTATTTTAGTACTACGCTATCCATTCAGTTCTTTTTTAAGTACTCAAAAATTTCTAGCATAACTCTTCATCTTTTCATGTATTTTCTCTATGGTTTTGTTAGCAATTTATAGTTATTTAAAAACTCTTGGTAACTAAAATATAAGGATCTTCTGTGGATATTTTTTCCCTTGTCTGATTTTTCTATCAGGCGATATTTTATTCTATCAGAAAAAAAAAACTTTTTATTGTTATAATGATAGAATGGAGGCTCACCACCTATTATGTATTGAGCTGATTGGAGGTTGCCTTGCAGTATTTGTGTGTGTGTGTGTGGTGTGTTTTAATAAATTTTAAAAGCCTTAGACTACCTCTAGTTCTTAATCATTCCTGAGGGATGCTTTCAGTTAAGAGCCTTGCAAAAAAAAAAAAAAAAAAAAGCCTTGCAAATCTCTGCATGCTCAGTGGCAAGAACTTGTGAGAAACTTCCTTCTGCTTTCATAAGACTTTCACCTTAGTCCTTCAAGTCTACACATTGTTACACTTTACCTCGTTCTTCTAGAGTCTTTGACTGTGACCTTATGATTGCAGGGACCCCTCTCGTTTGTGAGTTTGTCTCTACAATGGTGCTGTGTGGTGGGAAATTCTCATCTGCTTCTTAAGGGTTCTTGGCTGAGTCATTTAGTCTTCTGCATTGTATACAGTCTCAGAATTTGGAAAACATGTGTTTTGAGAGAAAACCAGCCATATGTTTGAAGCCCTCCAGTCTTGAATTTTGTCACTTCCCTGCATAACTGCCAACTACTTTGCTGGTATCGCTGTCTCTGGCAGTAGCCTTCTACTTGTGCCAGTTCCAGATTCACAGCCTCCAACCCTCAACCAGAACTGGCAAAGGCTCTGGTTGTGACTACAGACTCTAAGTTGACATCTGAGTCTCTCTCCACTGTAGAATTCAATACCTCTGTTTCTTCTTGCTTCTACAGCTCTATGATATCTTTAAGAATACTACCTTCATATTTAATCTTGGTTTTTTAGTTCTTAGTAGGACCTTTGGCTACAAATGATTACACTCTTCCTTAGCACCATCAGTTTTTGAACAGACTGAATTGTTTATGGCTCTGTGCTAAGGGATGTGGTTGCAGAGGAATAGATCTTGAGATCTTCCTCAGGGTTTTAAAATGTTTGTAATTACATGGCATGTACCCCAAAATAATAATAAAACAAAACATTATGGGGTAACTTCCTGATAAATTGTTTAAATAGATTAGTTAAGAGGCCAGGAGAGACCTCTCTGAGTTCTGGGGTAGTCAGGAAAGGCAAACTTTTAAAGTTAACTTTAAAAGAAAACTTTAAAGAACTCAGGATAAGAAAAAGCACTTTGAAAATAATGTAAGCCAAAGATGTGGATGAAACAAAGATTTCATAGTAGTTTTATTTAAAAAGCTCATAACTTGGTAAGAACACTAATAATGTCAATCAAATGCAAGAATAGGTAAACTAATAGTTGTAAAGTTACACAATGGGATATAATCCAATAATTTAAAAGACTGAACTAATCATGAAACAACATAGATGTAATCTCAAAACATTCAGAAGAATAAACCAGATGGTAAAGAGTACATATAGTATGATTCCATTTCTAGGAAGCTAAAACATAGGCAGTAGGTAGATGGATATAGTGACATATTTGCAAATCAGAACAATACTGCCTCTGGAAGGTGAGGATTGACTGGATGGCAATATTAGAGACATTTCAGTGGTGATGAGAATGCTGTATATCTTGATTGATATGGAGAATTTCTTGGGTGATACATATATCAGCTTGTCAGATTTTATGGGTATTGTTTGTGTAGCTCACTGTGTAAATATCTCAACAATATAACAATATAAAAGCCATCAGTAATCAACATGTCTTATAACAGATACTTTGTTGATTGATTTTCAAGAAATGGTAGGAGGGGCATTTGGATAAGATGCAGAGAATCTTAAAAAGAAAACCATTAAAATAATCCACAAGGGTGAGAAAAAAATCAGAATAATGCTTTAGGGAATTTAATACCCAAGGCTTCAAGAAACCACTCAGCCAGTAACCAATAGCTGAAATAGATTTTAATGCTATATTTTCTGTATGTAATCACACTTGGGTAAAATTGTAGAAGCGAATATTTTAGCTCATCATTTAGTACACACTTCCCTAACAGTAGTATGTTAAAATTTTAACGTGGCCTTTCCTAGTAGGAGTTAAGTCTACTGCATCTGTTAAGAATGGCGGTCACTGAACTTTTGATAATAGCTAGGTAAGTCTACCTAAGCTGGAGGTAGGAGGGGAAACTTGATTTCTAATTTCTCAAATTAAGCCATAATTTCAGTATGAGGTTTTTAAAAAATCTGGCAGAACTATGAATAATGATCTGAGGCAAAAAAAGAAAAAAACGTTGGAGATGAGATGATTTTTTTCTTTTTTTTGTCTCTGAATGCTCCATGGTTCATTCTGATTGGTTTTTGGGTAAGTTTTGTTCACTTCTATGAAGAATATCAGAAAAATGCAATAACATAATCCAAGATACTTTCAAAATACATAAAGGCTCTAAGGAAATAAGAAGAAATGATAATGAGCGAAAACAGATGTTTCTTTCTTAGAAGAGTAATTAGAGATAGAAATAGCATCTTGCAGAAAGCAAGAGAGTCTTATCACCAACTCTTCTGGGATTCATTCAGCAAGATAGCTCACAAATATGTGTAAATTTTAAAGCATGAAAAATTGAGGAAGAAATGAAGTTCTATAAGCTCCAGAAAACTATATGTTGATCTCAATCCTGTGCATTGATGGACTAAGCAAAAACCACAAAAGAATCTTCTTATCAACATATTTCTGTATCTGAAATTATATCATAGTAGATTCATTATTTTTGGTTCAAGTGCAATATCTGTGTTTCACTGTGTAAATGTACATTTTTTTTGGAAGTGGCAGTATATATCTTTTTAGAAACTAGCTCTTCCATACTGATGACTTAGTAGGAAAACACAAAAGAAAAATTTGTTGCAAACGAATAATTTGTTGCAAACAAATGGCCTGTTGCATCTTTTCAGTAAAGAGATACAGCGTGGGTTTCTGTCAACTAGGGAAATTATATCCCTGTTTATATACTATTGAAATTTCTTATTCAGTCCATTCATCAAGGACATTGAATACTCAAGAGGTGTGCAGTAAGATAGGAGACAACCCAGAAAAGGCAGGTAGTAAGGTGGAAAAGGGGCTTCCCTGGTGGCTAAACTGGTAAAGAATCCACCTGTAACATGGGAGACCTGGGTTCGATCCCTGGGTTGGGAAGATCCCCAGGAGAAGGGAAAGGCTACCCACTCCAGTATTTTGGCCTGGAGAATTCCATGGATTGTATAGGTCAGCCTTTCTGATCATTTATTTTTGTCTACTCAAAATAAATGATCTGTGGGGAAAAAATTATTAGGTAGAATATTAATCTTCCTTTGCATAACATATTTGCTCTTTTAAAGTGAAATACAGTTGACATACAATATTATGTTAGTTATAATTTATTTGCTTTTCATATTACTGTTTGGAAGTTTGATCAGGTGCCTTATTCTTTAGTTACAGTTACTTCCTCTGCCCTGTTTTTAGCTCCTTTTTTGACAACCCTCAACACTTCCCCCACCATGGCAGAGGAAGTTAGCCAACAGTGATATTTGATCATTGCAAACTTAACATTCTCAAAACCCTCAGTTTAAAAATTGCATTATAAAGGTAAAATTTTGTTTTTTTTTGCAAAGCAAACTACATGCTTGAAGCCTGTAATCATGGATTCTGCCACTCCATTCCTGTGTTGTTGAAAAAATTGTGTTTATGTTTTTCCATTTTTATTCATTAAGGACAATCTTCCTACTCAATCAGTTCTTAGATCTCCAACTTTAGAAAAAGTTATGGTCTTAATGTTGCTTGCCTGTGTGTGCATATGCATGCATGCATGCATATATGTTTGAATTACAAGGCTCACTGTTTGTTTGGAGTTTTACTAAAGGTCTGCATTTGTAAATCTTTGCTGGTAGTCTTGATGGAACACACACACTGTTGCTATGATTGGTATTTATCAAAAACAGTGAGTCATTTGTTTTTTCCTAATTGACTATCATAGTTAAGGTTAATATATTTTTGTTATACTCTACATATTTCTTAATTTTAGTTTTTAACTCTAAATCATTTTCTTTTATTGGTATGAAAATACCAGTTTAAGGAATTATTCACATATTTTTCTTGATGGCAGAATTAATGGAAGAAAGTGTTGTTTTACTAAGCTGGGTATTGGTTTTATTTGATGACGTTTTAAATTTTCACTTCACTTTTTTAGATTTGTAAGTGTTCACAAAGGTATAACCAGTAATCTGCACATCTACTAGATAAAAATGCTATTTTTATATATTAAAATATTACTGAAAAAATATATTAAAACCAGAAAATCTTGTTTCTACTGTATATTTGTATTCTATCATGAAATTTCCAAATTGACATCTTCATGCTGATAGCTGTGTCATCTGTTTGTAACTTAAAGTGTTCACGTTGTAATGGAAGGACCATAATTGTGATGATATTGGGAAATACCTGTCTCAAGTGCTCTGCTTCTATTGCTAGATTATTGTCATGGAGAACTAGGAATCATCTGAACACACCATTTCACAGTGGCATGGCCCAATGTGCAGCACAGGTGTTTTTCTAATTGTGATCTATTTAGAAGGGATAGGGTTTAATGGCCCAGAAACGTACACTTCACCTCCTTGACCTTGGGCATTCATGTAAGTACTTAGTAAAATTTGTGGGCACATAAATTAACTCCTATAATTGCTGAGAATTGTTTTCTCAAGTTTATATGGCAATGTGTTTCTTTTCTCCTTAATATTTAATATGTGTATTAAAGGAAATTAGATGTATATTTTATCAGGCATCTGATAAAATGAAAAGCTTACAAATTAAAGAACTGATTAATTCTTTCTTCCTCCAAGAAAGTGTGATGAATCCAAAAGCATTCACTAGGAAGTTCTAGCCTGGTATACCAGTTCTCCAGAACTCATTTTCTTTCTTAAGAGTGATAGAAAATTTGAAATATACTGAAGAACCAAAATCTAAGACAGTGATAGCTTTGACAATTATTAAAACATTTTTAGTTGTGTAACAGTCAAATATAAATTTTTAAGAAATTCATTGAACTATGTTGATTAGCTTTTTATTTTACTATATTTTGGAATCCTTACTTTGCTTTGTAGGTCTAAAAAGCCTAAAAGTCCTATTCAGTTTATTATTTTGTACTCCCTCTACCCCTGAAAACATCAAAGTTGAATGATCTTTAAAGTTGCTTTCTTTTAACTTTTGGTAGAATAAAGAGTGAATATATTTTACAAATGCCATTTCTAGAGATAGTGGACTAAGTTATTTTAAACCAAAGTTCCTGTTGAGAACAAGTAGAGAAAATGGACAAAACATAAAAAATTTCTTGAAGGAGTTCAGAAATACCATAGCATCAAGGAGTTACAGGGTCAAAATCAGGAGAGAAAGAAGACCATCTCAGCCAACAAGTAAATAATATCCCAGACATTAAGTAATATAGCTTAAGATACAGTAAAGGGAAAAATAGAAAAAATGAAAAGAAGTGCACAAACACATAATTATCATGGGATATTTAAACACATCTTTCCTTGTAACTAATAGACCAAATAGACAAAAATAAGTGTACAGCGGATATGACCAACAGAGTAAGTCCTCTGTGCTACTCTGGAAGCTGTCTAGGAGATCAAACAGCTCGCTGTGTCTTGAGAAGCTATTGTCAACTTGAGAGGGCATGTGTGCCTTTTCCTTCTTTTATGCCTCACTTGTTTTTTTTTTTTTTTTTCACTTACTTTTGCTGCCTTGGGTTGCACCATGCAGAATTGGCACCTATTGGCTCTGTTCATAGGGAACTGGGATTAAGAAAGTATGAAAGTGAAAGTCACTCAGCCATGTCCGACTCTTTGCGACCCCAGGGACTATACAGCCCATGGAATTCTCCAGGCCAGAATACTGGAGTGGGTAGCTTTTCCCTTCTCCAGGGAATCTCCCCAACCCAGGGATTGAACCCAGGTCTCCCATATTACAGGTGGATTCTTTACCAGCTGAGCCACAAGGGAAGCCCAAGAAAGTATGTTATCCTTTAATAACAATGTTTATTTGAAAAATACAAGATTACTTAAAAAAAAAAAAGATTACTTCAGACCTTCTTGCCAAGCAATGAAAATACCCCAGATGTTAAGCTCTCTCTGTAGGTAACATAGAGATTAGAGTATTAACAAGAGAGAGAAATACTGGGCAATAGTTTAACAATGGCAAGAGCATGAAACTTTATCAATATTGTAGGAAAAAAAAAAAAAACCCACTTTAAAAAAATGTATCAATGTTCCTAACATCAATGCCACACTAAAAGGCAAGAACAACATTCTAGTCCCATAGAATGAACACAAAATAGAAGACATGCAAAGAGTAATCTGTGGAATCATGAGTAATTAAGCAGTAAAGAGTATTTAGCAAAAACTATTTTGGGTAAAATTTAGGAAATCTCCAAAGACATAAAATGTCCATTCATTTCAGGGTAAAGTACCTTATAATGTACTATAATTAAGAGAATTCCTGAAAATTTAAGCCAAATGTTTGATATCAATCTTAAAATACACATTTTCCCCTCAAGCAAATTCAATAAAACATTTTCATGGAAATTAATTTGAGAAAGTAGATTTTACAGCAGACAAGTGCCTAAAGAGTTAGCATATGGTCCAAATGCAGCTCTGGGAAAATGCTGAATTCTAATCCGTTTGCTTCCTTAGATGAATCAGTGTCTCCTCCAAACAAATTGATCGCTTAATTCCTGAGTTTATTTATATTCCTATCTTTAATGAATATGCACATTTCTGAAGTTCTTTGAAAATATTATCTAAAACAATAATGCCTGCGGTGCTTGTCTGTGTGATTCCCAGATATTTATTGTGACCTTCAGCTATTCATAGTTCCAGAGTGGCTTTTCCTGTAGCACAAAACATCTCTCAAGCCCACGTTCACCCCAAACTCCATACATCCCGAAATACACAAACCATATCCTACTCTTAATGAATCCCCATTATGTACACCATTGTGTCCGAGTCCTTTCTTCTAAAAAACTAGGATTATCTTTCCAGGCTCACCTCACACCATTTCCTTCCATACACCTTGCACTTAGGTTCAATAGTGTTATTGAATATTCCCCCCAAATAGTCTTTATTTTCTCACTTCTTTGTCTCTTTTTCTCATTTCCCTTTTAATTGATATTGCTACCTGATGAAACCCATATGGTATTTTTTAAGTTATATTTTATCACTTCTTAATACTTTTTCCCTGAGCTCCTCAAGATAATACCTTTTATATATTCCCATTTTACATTGTATTGCTGTTATTGGTGAATCATTTTTATTGCTTTGCTAGATTAAAAGTTCATTTCAGTAATTTAGAATATTTTATTTCTCTTAATCTCTTTTACAGCACATAGCATAATACTGATTCATGAACATGAACATCTGGGTCTCCTCATAAACTAACAAAAAACATAATAAATTACATATTTTTTATTATATATATTTAAAGCTATTTGGGGAAATAAGCAGATTTTTTTTTTTTCTTAGTGAGGAAAGGTTTTCTTGAGAAATGTCAAACAATCATACCTTAAAAATTTAATACAGTATTATCTTAATGCTTAATTATCAAAATAAATGTCAACTAATGAATGTTCATTTTTGCCTGACAAACAAAAGCAATACTATATTAGGGTAAGGAAGGATGCTGATAATGCTGAGACTTAAGATGAAGAAAAAATCATCTTGATATTTTAGTTATGAAAGTGGAGATTAAAAAGTGAATTGTTTTGAGGGCTCTCATATATAACATTATTAACTACTTCAGTTGAAATTCTCAAAATAAGTAAGAACGTTTCTAAAAGGTAAGATCTGATCACAATGAGCCCATTTATTTTGACTTACCTCTGAGCACTTGTTAGCTCTAATTTGTTAATGAACTTATAAAGTGCCTTGTGTAAACTCTTGGACATGAAATTGCCATGTGAATTGGATAATTGCCATGCTTGGGTGGAGTAAGAACACAGACCTCACTTTCAGCCACATTCTTTAATTCATTTTTTTAAAGCTTATTTGTTGGTCCACTACATAGAAAAGTGCGTAAGATTGGCAACCAAGTAAGTATGTAGTGATGATGATAAAACTTAAATCTGTAAAAGTTATTTATACCTTTTATCTAGGCCATTTTATTAACATTTGCATGCTAAGTATCAGATCAGATCAGATCAGTCGCTCAGTCGCGTCTGACTCTTTGCGACCCCATGAATCGCAGCAGGCCAGGCCTCCCTGTCCATCACCAACTCCCGGAGTTACTCAGACTCACGTCCATCGAGTCAGTGATGCCATCCAGCCATCTCAGCCTCTGTCGTCCCCTTCTCCTCCTGCCCCCAATCCCTCCCAGCATCAGAGTCTCTTTCCAATGAGTCAACTCTTTGCATGAGGTGGCCAAAGTACTGGAGTTTCAGCTTTAGCATCATTCCTTCCAAAGAAATCCCAGGGCTGATCTCCTTCAAAATGGACTGGTTGGATCTCCTTGCAGTCCAAGGGACTCTCAGGAGTCTTCTCCAACACCACAGTTCAAAAGCATCAATTCTTCGGCGCTCAGCCTTCTTCACAGTCCAACTCTCACATCCATACATGACCACAGGAAAAACCAGAGCCTTGACTAGACGAACCTTTGTTGGCAAAGTAATATCTCTGCTTTTGAATATGCTATCTAGGTTGGTCATAACTTTCCTTCCAAGGAGTAAGCGTCTTTTAATTTCATGGCTGCAGTCAAGATCTGTAGTGATTTTGGAGCCCAGAAAAATAAAGTCTGCCACTGTTTCCACTGTTTCCCCATCTATTTCCCATGAAGTCATGGGACTGGATGCCATGATCTTCGTTTTCTGAATTTTGAGCTTTAGGCCAACTTTTTCACTCTCCACTTTCACTTTCATCAAGAGGCTTTTTAGTTCCTCTTCACTTTCTGCCATAAGGGTGGTGTCATCTGCATATCTGAGGTTACTGATATTTCTCCCGGCAATCTTGATTCCAGCTTGTGTCTCTTCCAGTCCAGCGTTTCTCATGATGTACTCTGCATATAAGTTAAATAAACAGGGTGACAATATACAGCCTTGACATACTCCTTTTCCTATTTGGAACCAGCATGCTAAGTATAGTTAGGATAATTTTATATGGAGTTTAACAAATCAGTGAAGTTGTATCAGTTTGAGTCATCTGAGCTACTTTTGAGACTACTAAGAAAAGCATTATTTCATTTCATCATACCTACAGGCACTAACATTTATAAGTTTTTAATCCAACATGTATTTGTTGAACCTGTGTCTACATTATGTTGCATGGTATCTAAAGAATTATTTTTCTTCTAAACATGATGGTTGAACTATAAATCTATTATTATTACAGGAATAACAGAAAAGAAGAGCTGTAATATTGAAAACTGTTACCATGAATTTATTCTGGTTGTCACAAAATTGTAGACATGCTGTTCAATCCTAATTCTCACCTCAAGTTTTTCTTGTAGAAGAAAAAGAACTTTTGTGCATTGTTGGTGATAATATTCACTGCTCTGTATTAAGTGTTCAAAAGTAGTTTCTGAAGAAGCAAATAACAAGTCACAGAAAGTATGAGAAGTAATCATTGCTTAATGTGTTGATGACTATACCACCATGCTGAAGTGGTTTTGTATTGACTCAGCTTGCAGATCCAATACTTCAACACATTTAAAAAGACTTGAAATCATTCTCTCTCTGACCACCAGAGCGGAAACTGCTGTTTTCCCAATCATTAAAGAATAAAGAATGGTTATATTTTGCTGAAAACATCCATTCATCAGGATCCACTCTGGTGTGATGCCTGCCCAGGAAGACCATCACAAAACTAGCTGTAATACTGTTTTCTTGCATAAACAGCACTGTTGTAGAAGACATGTGAGGAATAATTTTATCAGAGCAGCAGAGGTCCTGCCCTCTGGTTAGGACAGACTTGTGATAGGACTTTAAAATAACTAAAAATCAAGTTTCATGTGCATTTCTCATTATCGGAAAAGAATGTGCAACTTCCAAATGTATTTCCAAATAAATCACTGTCAGTTATTTTGTTTATCTTGTAATTAGTGCTGTCTTCAATAAATACTTTTAAGATGTATATTTCTTTTTTTTTTGCCATATGGTAGTGCAGTATTTTATTTATTCTGTCCATTAGTAACTACTATTTGATAACATTTATAATATTAATAGAACTTAATATAAAAGAAGTTCAATCTACATTTTTTTAAATATTTCAATACTGGATATTAATCTGAAAGATAGTCAAAATTAGTATGGTCAACTCTTTATGTCAAAATTTATAATAAATGTTTGGTATTAGTCCACATACAATTAAGTTTTTGGTGGAAAGTTATTTGGCTGGAAGAAAGAACATTTGGTTTACTTCACTAATGGGAATCTCTCTTAGTGCTGGGATGGCCTCTACTTGGTCTTTCTTCTGCTGTTGATTTTGGCATAGTTATCTGTGATAGTATGAATGGAATCGAGTGGAGAGGTACTCATCATGTTTGTTCCAAATAAGAGGATGTAACCGATGACTACGGTAATGAGGAGGTACGCAGGCAGAGCAACGGCCCAATACTTTTGAGGCCAGTAAGTTAAGCCTAAGGAGTTTAGCCAAGATTCAGGAATAAAAGCCCATACAAGATCCAGTATGAAGCCAAACTGGGAGCTTAAGAAAAGAACAAAGCCATAAATCGCTTTTTCTTGCAATGGCGACAGTGCATTTTCCACCATTTCCCCTGTGGCTTTAGACATTTTGCTTGCACACTTGCACCGAGCACCCAAACGTCACCTGCACGAGCAACCAGCCCCCTAGCCTCACGTGCACACGCACATCCTGCAGTGGAAGGTGGGGGAGGTCAGGGGAAAGCAGGGTGGGGGAACTGAACGCCACCCCAACTCTACAGGCTTCACCGCTGTGAGAACAGAGAAGGAAGGACCTAAGATTTATATTTCTAATAAAAGATTTTTTTTTTTTGGTAAAAATTCAAATAAGTACAAAGATGAGACAGTAATGTTTAGAGGATGTTGGCTAAGGATGAAAATTAGTTGAATTAGCACTATGCCAAGAAACTCTAAGATCTTTTGCATTTTATAGAAATACGGTTTCTATATGAACTGGGTTTGGGAATTGTATGTATGTCACCTTTTAGTTCTTCCAAAGATTTACTAGACTTCTTATGTTCTCTCTCAAATGATATGGTTCATTCTTTAATGTGCTGTGTTCTTTTCCCTAATTACAACTCTTCCTGAATCAAAGTTTTACCAAGCCCATACTACCTGGAATAGATAAAAGTCCGTCTTAGTATTTGCTTTGAAATATATTTTCTTTATATCTCATATTTCAATTTTTCACTATTCATTTTTTCTTTTGCTTCTAAGAATTGACACGCTATGGATTTTTTTCAACATGTTCTGCCACACCTGATGAGAAGGAACTTACTTCATTGACTTCTTCCTGTTTGACTATGTCACAAATAACTACACAGTCATAATTTTTGCTTGATTTCCTGTCTTTGTTGTTCAGTTGCTTAGTCATGTCCAACTCTTTGGGGCCCCATGGACTGCAGCACACCAGGCTTCCCTGTCTTTCACCAACTCCTGGAACTTGTTCAATCCATTGACTTGGTGATGCCATCAAACCATCTCATCCTTTGTTGCCCCCTTCTTCTCCTGCCTTCGATCCTTCTCAGCATCAGGGTCTTTTCCAATGAGCTGGCTCTTCATATCAGGTGGCCAAAGTACTGGAGCTTCAGTATCAGTTCTTCCAATGAATATTCAGGATTGATTTCCTTTAGGACTGACTGGTTTGATCTCCTTGCAGTCCAAGGGGCACTCAAGAGTCTTCTCCAACACCACAGTTCAAAAGCATCAATTCTTCAGGACTCAGCCTGAATTATGGTCCAACTCTCACAGCCATACATGACTGCTGGAAACACCATAGCTTTGACTAGACAGACCTTTGTTGGTAAAGTAATATCTCTGCTTTTTAATATGCTGTCTAGGTTTGTCATAGCTTTTCTTCCAAGGAGACAGTGTCTTTTAATTTCATGGCTGCAGTCACCACCCGCAGTGATTTTGGAACTGAAGAAAATAAAGTCTGTCACTATTTCCATTGTTTTCTCACCCCATTTGCCATGGAGTGATGGGACCAGATGCCATGACCTTAGTTTTTTGAATGTTGAGTTTTAAGCCAGCTTTTTTTTACTCTCCTCTTTCACTTTTATCAAGAGGCTCTTTAGTCCCTCTTCACTTTCTGCCATAAGGGTGATGTTATCTGCATATTTGAGATTATTCATATTTCTCCTGGAAATGTTGATTCCACCTTGTGAGTCATCTGGCCCAGCATTTTGCATGATGTACTCTACAAATAAGTTTAATAAACAAGGTGACAATATACAGCCTTGATGTACTCCTTCCCAATTTGGAACCAGTCCATTGTTCCATGTCTGGTTCTAACTGTTGCTTCTTGACCTGCATACAGGTTTCTTAGGAGGCAGGTAAGGTGGTCTGGTATTCACATCTCTTGAAGAATTTTCCACACTATGTTACTATCCACACAGTCAAAGGCTTTAGTGTAGTCAATAAAGCAGAAGTAGATGTTTTTCTGGAATTCTCTTGCTTTTTCTATGATCCAACAGAGGTTGGCATTTGATCTGTGGTTCCTCTGCCTTTTCTAAATAGAATTTGAACATCTGAAAGTGTTCACATACTGTTGAACATCTTGGTTCACATACTGTTGAAGCCTAGCTTGGAGAATTTTGAGTATTACTTTGTTGGCGTGTGAAATGAGTGGAATTGTATAATAGTTTGAACATTCTTTGGCATTGCCCTTCTCTGGGATTGGAATGAAAACTGACTGTTTACAGTCCTGTGGCCACTGCTGAGTTTTCCAAATTTGTTGGCATAATGAGTGCAGCACTTTAACAGTATTATCTTTTAGGATTTGAAATAATTCAGCTGGAATTCCATCACCTCCACTATCTTTGTTTTTTATAGTGATGCTTCCGAAGGCCCACTTGACTTCACACTCCAGGACGTTTGGCTCTAGGCGAGTGATCATACCATCGTGGTTATCTGGGTCACTGAGATCTTTTTTATATAGTTCAGTACATTCTTGCCACCTCTTCTTAGTATCTTCTATTGTTAGATCCATTCCATTTCTGATCTTTATTTTTCCCATCTTTGCATGAAATATTCCCTGTCTTTAGATTTAAAAAATACATGAAAGATACAATAAGAAGGAGGCAGGGCTTTGGCTTAACTTAGTAATAACTCTCTCTGTAACTCTTGAAAATGTCTAATTTTCTGTTTTTTTGATAGACTTAAAATTGCATGTGGAGAAGGTAATGGCAGCCCACTCCAGCATACTTGTCTGGAGAATTCCATGGTTGGAAGAAACTGGTGGGCTACAGTCCATGATGTCGCAAAGAATCAGGCACGACTGAGTGACTTTCACTTCACAAGCATATGCCATGTTGCTTTGTGTGTCTTTAAACATTTAAATAAATCATGCTTTTATATATTGGCATTTATCTTGATTTTTTTATTCAACATTATGTTTTTGATATTTATGCAGGTTGCTACATTCAGATTTAATTAAGTCCTTGCCATAGTAAAAGATATGTTAACTTTTAGATGTATCAATATAATATGAATGTCTTTAATCCTTCTCTAGGATCACTTTTTACTATTAAAGCATGTAGCACAGGGAACTATTATCAATATCTTTAATAACCTGTAATGGAAAAGAATCTAAAAAGAAAGTATACCTATATCTTAATCTCTTTGCTGTGAACCTGGAACTAACACAACACTGTAAATTATATTTCCATAAAAATTAAAAAATCTAAGCCTCTTTCCTCAGTGACTGCATGTGGTCCAGGCCTCTCCCAAAATTTTATCTAAGGATTCCCAATAATGCTTTCACCCAATCAGTTGTCAATTATCAAGAACTTATGAGCTTGCAATGATTGCTGTAAAAGATATTTGTTGATGTACTCCTAGAAAAGAAAAAGTATGCTTGAGTGAAATAAATTAGCTCCAAATAAAAAAATCTTATTTGACAGACTTTTACAAAACTGTTCATATTTTTCTAAGTTCAGCTAGAAGGAGGAGTCTGTCACTAGAATTAAAAATAACTCTGTTCCCAGAATTCCATAATGGGTAAGAAAGTTCAAAAGAATAAAAATGTTTAAAGATAATACTGCTACTGCTACAAAAAGGCTTTAGATATATTAACTATTTTGAAGATGAGTTCTATTTTACCCGCCTTTATTGTGTCTAATAATCATATAAAACAAGGACCTGGAAATTAATAATGAAGGTATAAAATGTTACACTGAAATTATGGGTTTAATAGAATTTCTAAAATTTGAAGCTCCTGGAAAACACATTTTCCCACTTTGTGATGTATTAGATGACCCCTTTTTGTTGTGCCTTTTACCACCATTTAGAAAAGTTGAATGGCATGCTTTATTTTCTGTCTCCTTTTTTTCATCTATTATTTCAGGTATTGTGGCATATTTTGTTGGCAACGGATGACATAACTTTTGTTCTCTCTAAAGGAAGTATCTTTACTTTTGTCATGGGGCTGAGGAAACTTTTACTTTTTAAAATGAATCTGGTCCATGGACAGGTGGTGTGCTGAGCTTTAAACAGCTTGATGAATGATTTGGCTCTGCAGAGCAGTGTCAAATAATGTATTTCAGTTGGCAGTCTCAATGAAACAGAATAAGGCAGTCGGTTTTCCGTTATATATTAGTCCTTGCACCCACTCGACTTCCAGCTGTGCATGCTAGGCATAAATCCTACCCTTCCTTTACCTGTGCCAGTAATTCACCCAGAGCTTCCCATTTGAGTCTGTTTACCTAATGATTGCACTCACCATCAGGAGCCATCCTGTCACTGGGGCAGATATATGTTCTTTACCTGCTGATGTATTAAGTCGTGTGATTGTAATCAACCAATATTCTGGATTAATTATGGAGGATAAAGGGAGTTAATGCTTTTTAAAGTCCTCTGTTATGAGATAGATGCTTTAATTTTAAGAAGCTGGTGAATTTACACGTATACTTCAGTTAAGTGTAACCACAATAATAAGTGTAACAATATTTATATCAACTTTTCACTGTATCTTGTCTAGAATTATACTTTAGTTAGTATTATAGGTAAAAATTATTTGTTTGTTTTTGCTTTTCTTTCTTATTTATAAACAAATAGTGTAAAAATCTGTTTATTTAAAGGAGTAATATTATTCAAGGGCACTGAAAGCTTTATGACACAATATTTGCCTTTTAATTTTATCCTGTAGATCACAGGGAGGTGTTTAAAGAGAAAAGTTTAGTTTTTATCACTACCACTGCTACTGTTACTACAATTGCCACTTTCCCTCCCTCCCTCTTCCCCTCCTGCTCCATTATTATTATTATCATAATCATTATCATCATTATATTAATTCATGACAGTGCTCTTCTGGAATAATAGAGGATATATTTGAAGGATGACCAAATGATGGAAAATAGGAACAAAAAAGACTCATTTGGAGTGGTGTTAATAATTTTGGGGGGAATAGGTGGACTGTGGAAATTAGATAATTTTTGAGAGATTTTTGAATTAGAATCTTTTAGCTGATCAAATGAGAAGAAGGGGTTGAATAGAGGGAGAGAGCAAGATGCTAGTAATTATAGCAAGATGTAGAAGTGAAGGAGGCAGATGATAAACTTAGTCTGAGGTAAATTTTGAGGTAAATGTTAGATACCAATGTACAGTAGACAGTTTAGACGCATAATCTTGGACTTGAGTAAATAGGTTAGGGCTAAGGGTCTGCACTGGAAATCATGAAAGTGAAAGTCACAGGGAGTAGATTTGGTGACTGAAAGAATGAAAAGCAGAAGATTTCTGAATTTTCATATAAAAGATTGGCAGATATGCTGCTGAATATGATAGTCACTGGCTTCTTGTGGCTATGGAACATTTGAAATATTATGAACTGAGATGTACTTTAAGTGTAAAATGTACATCATGAAAATTTAGGACAAAAATACATCTCATTAACAATGTTTAAATTGATCACGTGTTTTGATCATTGTTTAATTGAACAAATCCAAAAATTTTAAAATTCATTTCACTACTTAATATAGCTACTATACAACTTTATTCATGTGGCTTGTGTTGTATTTCTACTGAATAGTATTTTTCTACAGACTAAAATCCTAATGCTTTTGCATGACTATGAGTCATGTTACCATACCAAATTCATTTTTTGTTCTTTCCATGTCTTCTCCATACAGCCAGCTGTGAGTTAGGGCCCTTCCATATCATGTTGTTTCAAATCTGCAGCCTTTTATACACTTTGCTCCCAATTTGGGGAATGCCCAGCTCTTTCTTGTAAATTTTTGTCCTTTTAGGTTGGCTTTTCAAAGAGAAGACACTTAAATTTAATAATTAAAAAATATTATTAGAGATTTTTGGAACTATTTTTGAAGAAATAGAGGACAGAATAATAAAATGAGTCCATGTACACATCATCCCATTTTGCTAATATCAACTCATGTCCAATCTTGTTATCCCTATAATTAGCAACGTTGGCTCAGATCATTTTAAAGAAACCCCCGGATACAATTTACATTCATTTATAAATATTTAAATGTGTATTTCTAAAACAATGAGGACTATTTATAATACCAATAATCATATTTCTTTAGTATCATTGAACATAAGTGATGAAGTTTTTAAATTGTTTTTCCAAATTGATTGTTTAAATAGAATCCAAATAAGGTCTTTATATTGCAATTAGTTGATTAGATTCTCAGTCTTATAGGTTCTCTGTCCATCTGTTTTTTTTTTAATGTAATTTTTTTTTGTAGAAGAAACTGAGTCATTAGACTTAATATAATTTTCATAATCTATATTTGAATATTTTTTCCATCTCCAGTATTCAGTATGTTTCTCTACGTGTTGTTACTTCTAGAAACACGATTAGATTCAGATCTTTCTCTTAAAGAATACATCACTGGTGATGTGTGCTTCCAGTTCCATTAGGAGGTACATGTTTTCTAGCATTTTAGTTTTCTTTAAAGTGATCGTTAGCAGCCACTGAGTCCATTCTGAAGGAGATCAGCCCTGGGATTTCTTTGGAAGGAATGATGCTAAAGCTGAAACTCCAGTACTTTGGCCACCTCATGCGAAGAGTTGACTCATTGGAAAAGAACCTGATGCTGGAAGGGATTGGGGGCAGGAGGAGAAGGGGACGACAGAGGATGAGATGGCTGGATGGCATCACTGACTCGATGGACGTGAGTCTGAGTGAACTCCGGGAGCTGGTGATGGACAGGGAGGCCTGTTGTGCTGCGATTCATGGGGTTGCAAAGAGTCAGACACGACTTAACGACTGAACTGAACTGATGATCTTTGAGTGCATTTGTTACTTAGGATTTATAAACTGGTAATTCAAAAATTTTGTCATTCCTCAGTTTTTAGCTAAATAGTTCTATAAAGAGAAATCCTTCCTCATCAACTAATTGATATATTTTAGGATCTGTTTAATGTATGATTTTTTACCTACCATATATTTTTTTAAAACAAAGCTTTACTAGCATTCTTTATAAAATTAATTTTTATAGGGGTAAGTGATTTACAATGTTGTATGAGTCTCCTGTACAGAAAGTAAATCAGTTATACATGTAGATATATCTACTCTTTAAGATTTTTTTCCTGTATAAGTCATTACAGAGTTTTGTATAGAATTCCCTGTGTTAAATAGAAGGTTCTTGTTATTTATCTATATGCAGTAGTGTGTATATGTCCATCCCAATCTCCCAGTTTATCCCTACTCACCCCTTTCCCCTAGGTAACCATAAGTTTGCTTTCTGTATCTGTAACTCTTTTTGTTCTGTAAATAAGTTCATTTGTACTATATTATTTTTTGGATTCACATATAAACAATATCGTATGATATTTATCTTTCTCTGACTTATTTCACTCAGTATGACAATCTCTCTATCCATCTCACTGTAAATGGCATTATTTTGTTCTTTTTTATGGCTTAGTAATATTCCACTGTGTATATGTACCACATCTTGTTTACCCATTCATCTGTCAATAGACATTTAGTTTGTTTCAATGTCCTTGCTATTGTAAATAATGCTGCAGTGAACACTGGAGTGCATGTATATCTTATTGAATTATGGTTTTCTTCAGATATATGCCCAGGAATGGAATTTCTGGATCATATAATAGCTCTGTTTTAGTTTTTTAAGGAACCTTTATAGCATTCTGCATAGTAGCTATGCCAATTTATATTTCCACCAACAGTATTAGAGGGTTCCCTTTTCTTCACACCTCTTCCAGCATTTATTGTTTGTAGATTTTTTTTGATGATGGCTGTTCTGACCACTATAAGATGGTATCTTATGTAGTTTTGATTTAAAACTTGGGTCTCCTACATTGCAGGTAGATTCTTTACAGTCTGAGCCATCAGGGAAGCTCAGTGATTAGTAATGTTGAATATCTTTTCATGTCCTTTTTGGCCATCTTCAGAGAAAAGTCTATTCAGATCTCCCATCCATTTTTTGATTGAATTTTTTTTTTTTAATATATTGAGCTACATAACGTCTTTGTATATTTTGCATGTTAAGCCCTCATTGGGTCCTTTTTTGGTAAATATTTTCTCCCACTTTGGGTTGTCTTTTTCCTTTGTTTATGGTTTCCTTGGTTGTGTAAAAGCTTTTAAGTTTAATTAAATCCCATTTATTTATTTTTGTTTTATTTTCATTACTCTAAGAGGTGAATAAAAAAAAATCATGCTGTGATTTATGTCAGAGAGTGTTCTGCCTATATTTTCCTCTAGGACTTATGTGGTATCCAATTTTACATTTAGGTCTTTAACCATTTTGAATTTATTTTTGTGTATGGTGTTAGAGCGGAGAAGGCAATGGCACCCCACTCCAGTACTCTTGCCTGGAAAATCCCATGGATGGAGGAGCCTGGTGGGCTGCAGTCTGTGGGGTCGCTAAGAGTCAGACACGACTGAGCATCTTCACTTTCACTTTTCACTTTCATGCATTGGAGAAGGAAATGGCAACTCACTCCAGTGTTCTTGCCTGGAGAATCTCAGGGACAGGGGAGCCTGGTGGGCTGCCGTCTGTGGAGTCACACAGAGTCGGGCACGACTGAAGCGACTTAGCAGCAGCAGCAGCAGCAGCAGCAGCATGGTGTTAGAGAATGTTCTCATTTCATTTTTTTACTGTCCACTTTTCCAAAGAAATCTACAGAGTCAGTGCAATCCCTGTCAAGTTACCAATAGATTTTTCACAGAATTAGAACAAACATTTTTAAAAGTTGTATGGAGACACAAAAGACCCCAATGTGTTTTGGCTGTTTGACTCCAAAAAGCCAAAGCAATCTTGAGAAAGAAAAATGGAGCTGGAGGAGTCAGGCTCTTTGACTTCAGACTATACTATAAAGCTACAGTAATAAAAACAGTATGGTACTGATGCAAAAAAGGAATATAGATCAATGGAATAGGATGGAAAGTCCAAGAATAAGCCCAGACACCTATGATCAGCTAATTTATGATAAGGAGGCAAGAATATACAATGGAGAAAGACACCGTCTTCAATAAGTGGTGCCACTAACATTATTTTCTAAGTAAATTTCTAGTTCCCTAGCATTTTCCAGGAGTTACCAAGGAGTTGTTGTTATAAACTCCTGGATAGCAACATACATCTGTCTCTTCTTAGCCAGTGATAACCTCTTTAAGTTGACTGATTCATTTTTCCTTGTGTTTTGTTGTAACAAAATGCTCCAGAATTATCTTGCGCATTTTATGTTCCAGACCTGGAGTCAGCCATTTTTTAAAGTACTTGCTCCATTTTGCATTTCTACTAGCAATATGAGTTGCTAGTAGAACTTGCTCTGCATCCTCTTCAATATTTGGTTGTAACTTTAAATATTTTTGCTATCCTAGTGAGTATATATTGGTATTTAAATGTAATTTTATCTTGTCTTTCCTTGAGTAAAATTTGAGAATCTTTGGCTAGTTATATATTCTCTTTTATGAAGTATGTTGTTCCAAATCTTTTGGCAAGAAATGTTGCTTGTGGAAGTTCTTTATCTATTGTGAATGTCAGGCCTTTGTGTGTCTCCCTCTCCCCTCCTCTCTCCCATGCTCTCACACACAATATAATACATAAATGTATATACCCTTCAATTATTTTTGACTGTTCATTGTCTTGTGCATTTTGATACACAAGATTTTTGACTTGGAAATCTAGTTTTTAATTGTTTTCTTAATGGTTAGTGATTTTTGCCTTCTAAGAAAATTTTGCCTAACCACAAGTTGCTGAGGATTTTTTTCCCCTACTCTCTCCTATAGTTGGAACTTTATAGTTGCAGCTTTTTTTTTTTTTTTTTCATAGTTGCAGCTTTATGTTTAACGGAAAGTCTCTTGACTAATTTTTATGTATGGTTTGAGATATCAGTAATCTCATTTTTTCCCCACATGAGTATTTATCTAGTAATGAATCATTTGATGATATTATCCTTCAATACCTATTGAATTTCACTGCCAATTTGTGAAAAATAACGTGGATTTATTTCTAGACTACTCATTTATTCATTTGTATGGCTTTACACTAATAGTGCAATGTCTTCATTACTATGGTTTGGTTACTTGTCTTATAACTAGGTACTATAAGTCATCTAATAGGGTTCTTTATAAACTTATTTTGGCTATTTGAGTTGTTTTACATTTCCATGTGTGTTTTAGCATTGGCTTTTAATTTCTGCAAGAATGATGTTTGGAATTTTGATATCACATTGAATATATAGATTAATTTGAAAGAATCAACTCATTGACAATATTGTTTTCATGTTCATTAAAATGGGAAATCTCTCCATCTTATGGGTCTAAGTTCTTAGCAACATTTTGCAGTGGTCAGAGTGGCAATCTTGTATGGTTTTTTGCTAAGTTTCTTTCTTAATATATTATGCTATTAAAATGTACCATTTAAACAATGTTCAGTTATTTAACTATATATAGAAATCAATTAATTTTTTCTAGTTTTATAGTCAGAGTCCCTGATATATTCACTTACATTTAGTGACTTTTTGGTGGATTCTTCAGGGCTTTTTATAAATACAATGATAATGTCTGCAAATAAAGATAGTTTTATATATTCCTTTAAAATCTGTATTCTTGCTATTTGTTATTACATTGTCTAAGACTTCTATTAAAATATTAAATAGAGATGTGGATAGTGGACATCTTTGTTCCTGTTTTTAGGGGAAAGTTTTCATGCTCAGTGTCATCATGTATCATGTCAACAGTAGGTAACACTAGAGACACACCATCAAAGAGAAGAATTACAGACTGAAATCTAACCAGTGGCAGAGGGAAGTGGCATTAGAGGACAGGATGAATCAGTTTGATTCCAAGTGTTTAAATGTGAGTTTCATAAAAATCTACTTTAAAATGTGGAAGAGGGATTGCTGCAGGTGAGACTAGAGTGAAGTAAGCCAGAAAGAAAAACACCAATACAGTATACTAACGCATATATATGGAATTTAGAAAGATGGTAACAATAACCCTGTATACGGGACAGCAAAAGAGACACTGATGTATAGAACAGTCTTATGGACTATGTGGGAGAGGGAGAGGGTGCGAAGATTTGGGAGAATGGCATTGAAACACGTATAATATCATGTATGAAATGAGTCGCCAGTCCAGGTTCGATGCACGATACTGGATGCTTGGGGCTGGTGTACTGGGACGACCCAGAGGGATGGTATGGGGAGGGAGGAGGGAAGAGGGTTCAGGATGGGGAACACATGTATACCTGTGGCAGATTCATTTCGATATTTGGCAAAACCAATACAGTATTGTAAAGTTAAAAAAAAAATAAAGACAGTTAAGAGGACATAGTAGTTATTCAGGTGGGAGATGATGAGGAACTGAACTCTGGTATTGGCAGTGAGAATGGAGAGAAATTGTATGGGAGATATTTGGTAAGGTGACTTCAGGAGGGATGGCAGTATGTGAAACTGTGAAACTGAAGTCAGCTGATACATTTTCAAATTGTTGAATCACTATCTCCCAGAGTCTAGTCTGAGCAACAGTGGTCTCAAAATACAATTGATAAAAACAGAAAATTTCCAAAAAAGAATAGGAAAAAATGGCATACTTTAGGCCTTTTTGGGACATTACAACAGCACTGTGGGTTCAGTGCTTCTGTCTGCTTCTAATTTTATATCCTCTTTGTCAGATGAAAGGAGAATAAAAGAGGGATTTGAGTAATAAGATTTTTTTTTAAGAAAAAAGTTTCATGGATTGTATATTAGAGGTGAGGACTTGAGTCCTCCCAAGTGATTTTGATTTGCCAAACTTTCTTTCAAGATAATAGTTGTCAAAATGACTTTTGAGGAGTGGAGTTTAAGATTTTCAAAAAATCTTACTTTAAGTGAAAACAGGTTTTCCTGGGTACTGAAATGTATTGGCATGAACTTATTTCCTGGCCATATGGATTGTAAAATAAGCTGGAGTGTTTTAGAATTAAATGAGATAATTTATGCAAAGTCCCTAGCATAATGGGCACGTAGTAGGCATTCCATAAATAGTAGGTTGAGGACATAGATTCCAAACTCATTAACTGAAAAGGCTATAGTTACAAACATGAATATGAATAAAATTGTTCAAGAAGAGTGAGTGAGGAAAAGAACATAAATCTGGGAAAACCTGGCATGTTAGAACAGGAAGTGAGGATCTGGTGAAAGAGAGGTAAAAGCAGGGGTCAGGGAGTTATAAGAGCAACAATAGGGCTCTCTCATGGAAGCCAAAGCTTTAAGAAGGAAGGAGTGGTCAGGCTGAGAAATGCTTTGAAAGGGTACAAAAAGTGGAGAAAAGAATTTGCCAACTCAGGTCAGTGGTGAGTTTAGCAAAGCCAAATCCATCTTGCATTAGTAGAAAAAAAAGGGAAAAATCAATTTGAGTTTTCCAGATTCCATTTGAGGCAAATCATGTGGAGGGCCTACACATAGGGGAGATGAAAAGTTGATTGAAGGGCTTTGTGATGTTTTGAGAGAAAAATACTTGTGCATCCCTTAAAACTCTCTGGTAATAGGTAATAGATAATTGGTGACAGGAACTTGGTGCCTCAGTTGCCACAATCAAGCTAGGAGATATAAAGCTTCTTAATGATGGAATCTCCTTGGGTAAATCATCACAAGCCAAGACAAAATCATGGGCTTGCTGACTTTGAGCTGCTCAAGGGCACAAGCACCATCTTATTCATATGTGTATCAAGAGACTATCCCAGGATCTGTCACTTAGTTGATGCTTAAAAAAAAAAAAAAAGAAGATGTAAAATTTAAAGTGATTTGGTTTGAAACTAGAGGCAGAGTTGTAATTTTATGCCTTATTCAGAATAGAACAATGTGTCAGATTTGGGAATAGGAAGACAGCGTTATGTTTCTTAATTCATTGGACAGGACACTAAATGAAAGGTTTTTTTTTTTTAAATTTATTTATTCATTCATTCATTTTTGTCTGTGCTGGGACTTCATTGTTGCATGGGCCTTTCTCTAGTTGTGGTGATGGAGGCTACTCCTGAGTTGTGGTGCGTCAGCTTTTCACTGCAGTGGCTTCTCTTGTTGCAGAGCCGAGCTCTGGGGTTTGTGGGCTTCAGTAGTGGCGGCACATGGATGGGCTCAGGAGTTGTGGTTCCTGGACTTTAGAGCACAGGCTCAATAGCTGTGCCTGGGCTTAGTTGCATGGGCTTAGTTGCTCTACTGCATGTGGGATCCTCTCAGATGAGGGATTAAACCTGTGTCTCCTGCATTGGCAGCTGGATTCTTTACCATTGAGCCACTAGGGAAGTCCTGAAAGGTATTTATTTCTTAATCAAAGTCATGGGCTGCATTTAAACTTTTGCTTTGTTTATTTAGGCTTCTTACTTCTTTTACTACAAAAGAACTTTAGCTTTCATTAAATTTTATGAGTAGAGAAAAAGGAGTAGCCATGTGAGCTAAAGTGTAGAAACTAATGGGTGTAGGCATTTAAGTTAAAAAATATATATATATATGTGCTTTAAGTAAAAATCTAAAAGTAAGAGATGAGACAAGTCAGACTTTTAGAATGAAAATACCCCATAACAATATGATTTTGTTTAAAATTTCTGTTTATAGGAATGCAGATAACCTTTTCAAAGGGTTTTAATATCTGATTAGTTCAAGTGTATTTTGAAATTTAAAATTTTAATTAAATTTATCAATAAATCTTTTATAAGAAACTTCCACACTGTTTTCAAAATAATTCATTGACAAATTCATATTCCCACCAGGAATGTGAGAATTCCAGTTGTTCCACACCCTCACCAATACTTCATGGTCAACTTCTAAGATTTGTTTTTTTTTTTTTTTTAATTTTTAACCATCTTGATTAGATGGTGTTTTAATATATATTTTCATGATGACCAATGATTTTAAGCATATTTTCTTGGACTTATTTCCCATATCTCCTTTTGGTGAGATCGCCATTAACGTCTTATACATTTTTTAAATTGAAGGTTTAAAAAATTGTTTTGAGAATTGTTCATATTTTCTGATACAAATCTTTTCTAGATGATTTGAAAATATTTTCTCCCAGTTTGTCTCTTTTAATTCTCTTAATTGGTTGAAGAGAAGAAATTTTGAAGTTGAATTTATCAACATTTAATTTTATCAATTTTTAGTGTCATGTCTATGTTAAATGTACAGCTACTATATGATCCAGCAATTTGAGTGCTAGACACTTATCCAAGAGAACTGAATGTATGCATCCATTTAAGACATGTATGCAAATGTTACTAGCAACTTTATTTGTAATAACTGCAAAATGTAACTAGCCCATATGTCCATCAACAAGTGAATGGATAAACAAATTATGATATACCCATACTATTAAATGCTACTCAGCGATGGAAAAGGAAATGGCTATTGATAGACACTAAAATATGTATGATTTCAAAATAATTATTCTGAGTGAAAGAAGCCAGATAAAAAGAGTACATGTTTCTATTTATGTAAAATTTTAAGAAATGCATGTCAATCTGTAATGGAAAAGGGCAGGTTAGTGGCTGCTTGGGGAAAGGGGGCAAGATTGCAAAGGGGCATGAGCAGTTTTTGAGGTTGAGGGATATGCTCATTATACTGATTAGTGATAGCTTCATAGGTAAAATTTTCTGTCAAAGCATGTCAAATTATGTACTTAAAATATATATATTATTGTATTTTAACACATACCTTAACAGAAAACAGCTTGCAAAAAAATCAATTCTCTGTTAACTATATCTTAGAATCATCTAGGAGAATGCAGCACTTTAAAAAGCTAACACTTTCAGTCTATTTGCTTGAAGCTCTTTATATTCATTAGAGTGGATATAACTTATCTTTAGTAGTTAAAAAGATAAAGACTAGCCTGTAGTAGGAAATAATGTCTGTTCCTACTAATGAATAAACAGAAAAAGAGCAAGTAAGCACCATGGATGACTAATGATGAATTTTAGCTTACTATTCCCTCAGAAAAAGGCAAAAAATAATTACATGGTTAACAAAAGAGATGTAAGTGTGTTCATGCTCTATTGCTCAGTCATGTCTGACTCTTTGTGACCCTATGAACTGTAGCCTGCCAGGTTCCTCTACCCATGGGATTCTCCAAGCAAGAATATTGGGGTGGGTTGCCATTTCCTCCTCCAGGGGATCATCCCCATCCAGGAAATGAATCCATATCTCTTGCATCTCCTGCATTGCAGGTGGATTCTTTACCACTGAGACACCTACCTGGGGAGGCCAGAAAAAAGGAAGTAGATATGAATTCTTTATACCTAAAGTATTATTAAATAGAAATTAGAATCATAGGTACAGATGATTAGGAAAATGCAGAAGAAAATATAAATATTTATTATATGAAATTAAATTTTAGAGAGAGTTTGCTTAATACTAGCTAAATTAAGGAAGACACAGGCAGAGTGAGAAATGGATCATTAATTATAACAAAGTGCTTGTAATGTACAGAGACGTTAATAATGACAATGACAATGTCACTGGTGATAAATGCAAAAGCAATTGCACTTTTTATGTACTCATTTTTTCAAATTCTTAACTGCCCTTCTCTGGCTGAAATTATAGGGTTTTCTATTAAAAACTTTTGTAATGTGTATTAGGAACTTCACTTTGGCAATGATACTAGAATTACAAAATAATTATTAAAAGCTAGAGAAAACAAAAAGATATTAGGGCAATGATTTTTTTCAGTATTTAAATAATTCTGGAAAAGTTATTAAAGATTGACTGTTTATTAGACTTGTGGTTAATAAAATGTAATTTGAAACAACTAACTTTCAGATGTTGATTTAGCCTTCTAAGCACTGTAGAAATGTTATGAATTATCAGTAGGTTTTTGATATTGTATTGTTTTTTACAAAGATTTGGACATGAACATTAATTAAAGTATAAATTGAAAATTTGTAAGAACATATACCAAAAATAAAATATATCTATCTAGTGTTAAATTACAATGAGTTTTTAAACTAACATTTTTCTTTTTTTTTTTTACACGTGTTCCTCATCCTGAACGCCTCTCCCACCTCCCTCCCCATACCATCCCTCTGGGTATCCCAGTGCACCAGCCCCAAGCATCCTGTATCATGCATTGAACCTGGATTGGCGATCTGTTTCACATATGATAATATACATGTTTCAATGCCATTCTCCCAAATCATCCCACCCTCTCCCTCTCCCACAGAGTCCAAAAGATGTCCTATACATCTGTGTCTCTTTTGCTGTCTCACATATAGGGTTATCATTACCATCTTTCTAAATTCCATATATTTATATATATGTGTTATTATACTGTATTGGTGTTTTTCTTTATGGCTTACTTCACTCTGTATAATAGGCTCCAGTTTCATCCACCTCATTAGAACTGATTCAAATGTATTCTTTTTAATGGCTGAGTAATACTCCATTGTGTATATGTACCACAGCTTTCTTATCCATTCATCTGCTGATGGACATCTAGGTTGCTTCCATGTTCTGGCTATTGTAAACAGAGCTGTGGTGAACATTGGGGTACACGTGTCTCTTTCAATTCTGGTTTCCTTGTTGTGTATACCCAGCAGTGGGATTGCTGGGTCATATGGCCGTTCTATTTCCAGTTTTTTAAGGAATCACCACACTGTTCTCCATAGTGGCTGTACTAGTTTGCATTCCCACCAACAGTGTAAGAGGATTCCCTTTTCTCTGCACCCTCTCCAGCATTTATTGCTTGTATACTTTTGGATCGCAGCCATTCTGACTGGCATGAAATGGTACCTCATTGTGGTTTCGATTTGCATTTCTCTGATAATGAGTGATATTGAGCATCTTTCCATGTCTTTGTTAGCCATCTGTATGTCTTCTTTGGAGAAATGTCTATTTAGTTCTTTGGCCCACTTTTTGATTGGGTTGTTTATTTTTCTGGAATTGAGCTATAGGAGTTGCTTGTATATTTTTGAAATTAATTCTTTGTCAGTTGCTTCATTTGCTATAATTTTCTCCCATTCTGAAGGCTGTCTTTCACCTTGCTTATAGTTTCCTTTGTTGTGCAGAAGTTTTTAATTTTAATTAGGTCCCATTTGTTTATTTTTGCTTTTATTTCCAATATTGTGGGAGGTGGGTCATAGAGGATCCTGCTGTGATTTATGTCAGAGACTGTTTTGCCTATGTTCTTCTCTAGGAGTTTAATAGTTTCTGATCTTATGTTTAGATCTTTAATCCATTTTGAGTTTATTTTTGTGTATGGTGTTAGAAAGTGTTCTAGTTTCATTCTTTTACAAGTGGTTGACCAGTTTTCCCAGCACCACTTGTTAAAGAGATTGTCTTTAATCCATTGTATATTCTTGCCTCCTTTGTCAAAGATAAGGTGTCCATATGTGCATGGATTTATCTCTGGGCTTTCTATTTTGTTCCATTGATCTATATTTGTGTCTTTGTGCCAGTACCATACTGTCTTGAGGACTGTGGCTTTGTGGTAGAGCCTGAAATCAGGCAGGTTGATTCCTCCAGTTCCATTCTTCTTTCTCAAGATTGCTTTGGCTATTCGAGGTTTTTGTATTTCCATAGACATTGTGAAATTATTTGTTCTAGCTCTGTGAAAAATACCATTGGTAGCTTGATAAGCATTGCATTGAATCTATAGATTCTTTGGGTAGTATACTTATTTTCACTATGTTTATTCTTCTGATCCATGAACACGGTATATTTCTCCATCTATTAGTGTCCTCTTTGATTTCTTTCACCAGTGTTTTATAGTTTTCTATATATAGGTCTTTAGTTTCTTTAGGTAGATATATTCTGAAGTATTTTATTCTTTTCATTGCAATGGCGAATGGAATTGTTTCCTTAATTTCTCTTTCTGTTTTCTCACTGTTAGTGTATAGGGATGCAAGGGATTTCTGTGTGTTGATTTTATATCCTGAAACTTTACTATATTCATTGATTAGTTCTAGTAATTTTCTGGTGAAGTCTTTAGGGCTTTCTATGTAAAGGATCATGTCATCTGCAACCAGTGAGAGTTTTACTTCTTCTTTACCAATCTGGATTTCTTTTATTTCTCTTTCTGTTCTGATTGCTGTGGCCAAAACTTCCAAAACTATATTGAATAGTAGTGGTGAGAGTGGGCATCCTTGTCTTGTTCTTGACTTTAGGAGAAATGCTTTCAATTTTTCACCATTGAGGATAATGTTTGCTGTGGGTTTGTCATATATAGCTTTTATTATATTGAGTTATGTTCCTTCTATTCCTGCTTTCTGGAGAGTTTTTATCATAAATGGATGTTGAATTTTGTCAAAGGCTTTCTCTGCATCTATTGAGATAATCATATGGTTTTTATTTTTCAATTTGTTAATGTGATGTATTACACTGATTGATTTGCAGATATTGAAGAATCCTCACATCTCGGGAATAAAGCCCATTTGGTCATGATGTATGATTTTTTTAGTGTGCTGTTGGATTCTGATTGCTAGAATTTTGTTAAGGATTTTTGTATCTATGTTCATCAGTGATATTGGCTTGTAGTTTTCTTTTTTTGTGGCATCTTTGTCAGGTTTTGGTATTAGGGTGATGGTGGCCTCATAGAGTGAGTTTGGAAGTTTTCCTTCCTCTGAAATTTTCTGGAAGAGTTTGAGTAGGATAGGTGTTAGCTCTTCTCTAAATTTTTGGTAGAATTCAGCTGTGAAGCCGTCTGGACCTGGGCTTTTGTTTGCTGGAAGATTTTTGATACAATTTCAATTTCTTTGCTTGTAATGAGTCTGTTAAGATTTTCTGTTTCTTCGTGGTTCAGTTTGGAAAGTTGTACTTTTCTAAGAATTTGTCCATTTCTTCCAAGTTGTCCATTTTATTGGCAATTATATATATATATCAAGAGGCTTAATATATTCATATTATCCCACTTATAGAAATGTATTACTCTAAAATTAATAATGTTCACAAGTCCTTATGTACAAGTTGTTTATCACAGCATAATATAAAAACAAGTGAAAAATAAAACTAAAATAACACCAACAAAGCAGTAGCTACTCAACTGTTTGATTCTTTCAAGAGACTAACATGAAGTTTTGGAAACTTGTGTTTTTAAGCTACTAATATTCTGAGGAAGTGTTAGTATTAATAAACTTAATAAATTTAATTACATTACCTAAATATAAATTTTACACATTAAATCAGATACGTTAAGTACATGCCCAGTGTGAACAGTGTGTGTGTGTATTGTTGTTGCTCTTGTTCAGTCGCTAAGTCATGTCCAACTCTTTGCGACCGCATGGACTGTGGCAACATCAGTCTTCTTTGTCCTCCACTGTCTTCCTGAGTTTGCTCAAATTCATGTCCATTGAGTCAGTGGTGCTATTTCTGTGTATATATACTTGTATAATCTTGGTCTGGCTTTCAGGATTGAAGTTGGTTACAGTGGAACAACGTGAGAGCCATGGTTTCCTAAAAGCATGTGAAAGTGAAAGTGAAGTCGCTCAGTTGTGTCCAACCCTCAGCGACCCCATGAACTGCAGCTTTCCAGGCTGCTACATCCATGGGATTTTCCAGGCAAGAGTACTGGAGTGGGGTGGCATTGCCTTCTACCATTCAAAACCTGCTCTACTTATCTTCAGAATTGTTAGCTAAGAGAGACAAAGTTCTACCTGGTTATCTGCATGTCTCCCTACCGTGCTAACTTCTTAGTGGGGGAATTGCTGATATTTATTTTCTCATCTGTTATATTTTGTATATTTCTAATATTCTATATGTATGTTTTCATAAGCAGAAAAATGACAACATCTTTATGTGGTGATAATTTCTGTCATTAAAATGTTTGAAGCATGATTTTTATAGTTGTATTACATCCCATTCTATTGCTATCTTGTGATTTATTTTATAAATTTTCTAGTGTTATTTAAATATTTTATTGGTTATTATTGCTGCTGTATTTTAAATACTGTGATCAAGATCATGAATATGGGTAAAACACTGTCTTGGATTTTCATTACTCCTGGAATCTTTTATGATCAAGCTCTGACTCCTAGCCTTCAGCTGGAGAATATTTGTTGTTAAGTATAGTTTTAATGAAGAAAAAGTCTTAAAAATATTTAGCTATGTTTAAGCTCCTGACCACAGCTTGAGTTAGCTGTACTAAGAATGTGCATTGTTTATTGGTCATTTGGTTGAGAGGTGTTTGGAGAAAGTGCAGATCTTTGTGCCCTGCTGATGGAGGGTCAGCTCTCTCATATCTATAATGATGCTATTCATCATTGGCTTAGAAACTCTAGTTAAGCCTTTAGGGAAAATGTTTTTGATACAGTCTTATGTTTTTCAGAAGCCTATAGTTAACAGAATTGCTAGCAAGAAAATTTACATTTAGAAAGGTCACACAAATGATCAAAGCTTATAGTTATTCTAAATGGCTTAATTTAATGGTTTTCATCCTTACAGATTTGACGAACTTAGTGCCATTTTATTGTGGTACTTTCAAATGTTTCATAACTATATATGGTGATGTTATATCAGAAAAAGCTACCGCTCATTTACATTAATCAAAATAGCAAGTTGCTCTTAAAAGAGTAACCTCAGTTTTTTTGGTAGGGTATTTTGGTGTTTGTTTAATAATTTCTAATGAGTTTGACACCAATGTCAGTATTTGGAACATAATGGGAAAATGTGATTAACAAGTTTCAATTATAGGAAAAAATGCAGTATTTTATTCTCTGTGGGTTCTTCTCATTCTTATAATTGCAGCACACACATTTAGAAGTGTGATTAATGCTTAATTCCTGTCTCCCTGAAATTAATGGTAACTAAATTAATGGGCAGAAGTTATAGTTGCTTTGCAAAATCTTTTCTTTATTAAAAAGCTCAAATTTGGCTAGTTACCTTGCCACCCATCTAAAAGGTACTATTGACCATTTTCCCTTGTAATTAGGTTTTGTGGTTATGTGGTTTAGAGTTGGCAAATGAGATGTAAGCAGAAATGTCTGTGTGTTCTAACAAGTCCCTTCAAAAGGCAGGGGAATCACCTTTCTGAATCTTTTTCTCCATCCATCAGGTTAGGATGAATATAATGGCCATAGAACTTGGTTCTGAACTTGAGAACAGAATCTGTGTGCAGCAGAGCAAAAACGAAAACAAAAACAAAACCCAAAACCAAGAAACTGGATCCATACTATCATGTTACCTGCCCCCTGCCCCCAAATCTTGTTCTGTCTACCTTCAGGATTGTTATAGGACCTAGAAATAAGCTTCCTTTCATTTAAAATATAAATATCCCCTGTCTGTTATCAGGACTAAAACAAATCCTCATCCATCATTGCATTTCTCTTTGTGTATTAGAATGGTTTTAGTCATATATCATTTATATCATTGTACGTGTGTGCTCAGTTGCATCTGACACTTTGAAACCCCCTGGACTGTAGCCCACCATGGTCATCTGTCCATGGAATTTTCCATCCATGATACCTGGAGTGGATTGCCATTTCCTACTCCAGGATCTTCCCAACTCAGGGATCAATCCTGCATCTCTGGTGTCTCCTGCATTGGCAGGTGGATTCATTACCACTGTGCCACCTGGAAATCCCATGTATATCATTAGATGTCTACAAAATATATATTTAAACATAAATATTGTATTTTATTTCACTATGCTTACTATAGAAATAAGAGTAAAGTATGATCCAACATAAGGCAGAAGTGTTAAGATACTAAAAGTAATATTTTGTGCCTGATGATATATCCTTATATGCTGTGCACTGGGAAGAGCACTGAATCCATATCCTCATCACTTTGAAAATCAGACAGCAGCCATCACATAGCCACTTAGATATAGTGCCATGGTAAATATATTTGATTTTGTCTAACAGATACCTGACTGTCCCTGTTTGTGGGGATTAGAGTTCTTTTCTAGTCTTGGCTAGACTAAGACTAGAAAACAATATTCAAAAAACTTAGATGATGGCATCTGGTCCCATCACTTCATGGCAAATAGATAGGGAAACAATGGAAACAGTGACAGACTTCATTTTCCTGGGCTCCAAAAATCACTGCAGATGATGACTGCTGCCATGAAATTAAAAAATGCTTGCTCCTTGGAAGACAAGCTATGACAAATCTAGACAGCATACTAAAAAGCAGAGACATTACTTTCTGACAAAGATCTGTATAGTCAAAACTATGGTTTTTTTCAGTAATCATGTATGGATGTGAGAGTAGGACCATACAGAAAGCTGAGCACCGAAAGTATTGAAGCTTTTGAACTGTGGTGTTGGAGAAGACTCTTGAGAGTCCCTTGGACAGTAAGATCAAACCAGTCAATCCTAAAGGAGATCGGTCCTGAATGTTCTTTGGGAGGACTGAGGCTGAAGCTGAAGCTCCAATACTTTGGCCACCTGATGCAAAGAACTGACTCATTGGAAAAGACCCTTGTGCTGGGAAAGATCAAAGGCAGGAGGAGAAGGGGATGACAGAGGATGAGAAGACTGGGTGGCATTGCTGACTTGATGGACATGAGTTTGAGCAAGCTCTGGGAGTTAGTGATAGACAGGGAAGCCCGGTGTGCTGCAGTCCATAGGGTCAGGAAGAGTTGGACACAACTGAACTGAACTGTCTTGGCTAATGAGATAGGTCCTAGAAAGCAATTTCTGGAGCAGATGCCATAAAAGAATATCTAGTATTTAAATTGCTATTAAATTGTTTGCATGTAACTTTTTTGGTCCATCCATTTATATGACAGACATCTGAACATGGCATAAAGTTGACAGTTTTAGGTTTTAAATCATTATCAAATTGTACTTCAGTGAAACAATGCCTTTTATTCTGAGTCTCACCCATTCCAAAGTGGAACCTATATCAGAATAGCTATATCAACATATCTGAATAAAGTTGGTGTTGAGAAAATATATTTTTAGAAACATAAAGGTAATATTCCTACAATATTGGGCTTACAAAATATAGTGGAACTTGCCCTTCTTTTGTACTGAAATGTGGCAGCCCAGTACATCCTTTCTTTCCACCAATAGACCTCCTTTATCCTATGAGGAATCTATTCTATGTAGACTCAAGTGGACCCAAGTTGGAATGAACAAGCTTGTGCTTTAGTTTGATTGGTTCAGGAAAAAGCCTATCGCTCAATCTGAGAAATTAGATTCTTAGCAAGAGTTTTCTGCTCTTGAGGCATGTGGTCCATTTTCCTTTGGGATTACAAACTCTGAGGGCATGCTAAGTTGCTTCAGTCGTGTCTGATTCTTTACAACCCTATGGACTGTAGCCCACCAGGCTCCTCTGTCCATGGGATTCTCCAGGCAAGAATACTGGAGTGGGTTACCATTTCCTCCTCCAGTGGATCTTCCTGACCTAGGGATTGAACCTGCATCTCTTATGTCTCCTGCATTGGCAGGTGGGTTCTTTACCACTAGCGCCACCTGGGAAGACCCTTCTAAACCTGAGCCATATAAAGCTGGTATTTATTTTGCCCACCATGAGGAGGAAGCTGGCCTGAATATGAAACTAAGGTAGAGGAAAGCAGAGACGAGACATGAAGAATGGACAAGGAGTTAATAATGTCATTTGTGTGCTCCTGTATATATATATCCCTCTACTTGTAGTTACATGGGAAAAGCCACTTTTTTTTTTTTACATAGGTTGGTTTGATTTGACTTTCTATCACTTGAAAGTGATAGAGTCCTGATTGATAAAACTTCTTTCTTATCACAGAGCAGTTATTAGACAAGGGACATTAGTAAGCAAAGTGAAGGAAGGTAGGTATGCTTTGGCTAGCTGATAGATCTTAGACATTTTGTAATTGAGTCTTCTGAGACCCCTGTATCTTTGTCCCTTGGGAACCAAGACAACCTTCTACTTAGTTGGCTCTTTGTTAGTCATTGTACAAATGAACATACCCACCATAATGTGAGGGACAAAGCATTTAATTTCATGAATTTGTATGATACTCTCCAAGTCAACAATTTGAAGAAGGGTACTCCAAGATGGCTAACTAGACTAACTGGTTTCACCACGGCCAGGGAGGGCACACACAGTGTACATGGGTTATTTCTATTGGACAGGAATCACTTCACCCCCTTTTCTGAGAAATCATCTCATTTTTTTCTCTCTCTGCTCATTCAGGTGGGAAGATCAGTTCAGTACTCCATTGCCATGTTCAGGGATGGGAATATACTTTAGACTTGACCCATCATTGAATCTCATAGCTTCAGACAAAACAGTTTGCTTGAGGCTAGACATGTTTAATATAAACTGGGCCAATCAGAGTGCTTTCTTGATATTTTCTGTACAGGTGTAGGATGAGAAACCTTTACTTTGGTGTTACCAAGTTCAATACAATTGCGAAATTATTTGTAACCATACCTCCACATCTCACATTTCTTGTCTTCCCTGTTAACTTACTACCACCAAATGCAGAAAGCTTATCTGCAAAAGAATTAAGCCAACATACAGAAAATGTCAGAGCTGAGAAGAAAAGTAAATGCTACCTACATCATCTGAGTCAACAAGGTCAGCATATATGTTTGCTTCATAATTATGAGTGCTAATATATAAATTCTTTTATGTGTCTGTGATTTGAGTTTCTGTCTTTAAAATACACTTGTGTGTTCAGTACTCAAATAGTTAAGTATTCAACTACAACAGACTTAGTAACATCAGCATGGGAGTGAGTGTGGGTGTATGCATGTGTGAACACATTTTTGCATGTATAAGTCTAGTAAAAGCTAGATATCTTGGAAAATATGTTAGATTAGAAAGGGAGAATAATCTTTCTAAACTGAGTAATTGGAGTCTTTCACTTTATTGTAATTGCTTAAAAATATTATAGTCTTCGTAAGTACTTACTGAATTGAACCCCAAGGGGGGAAAAGTTTGAACATGCTGTAGGCTTCTTGACATGTTAATATGGGCTAAGCAAGCCAGAACATTTGCAAAGTGCTATGAATTTCCTAATGTTTCTTTTGTTGGTTAATTTTGAGGTCAAAGGCTTTGGTTATATTTTAATGATTACTCAAAATTATGTTAGCATAGCAATGAAAATGGTTCGTGAGGGAAATAAAATGCTAATACTGCTGATCCCATTTTTAAAACTGGATTGTAGTGGAAAGTGCATGTTGCTATAAAATATCAAGTGATAAGCTGGATCCTAGGACAGAAGAAACTAATAACGCTCCATCATAAGACGCTGTTCATATTTACAGGCACGCCTGGCACCATGTGCTTAGCTTGCAGTTTTGAAATGCTGAAGCCTCAAGTGCAGTGTGTGAGTAGGGGGAGGAAGGGGTCAGAGCCCAGTCTGGCCTGTTGCACTGTTTCTTCAGTCACATGTTAGGGAATGAGGAAGGTTCCTGTCTTTTTATATTGGCCTTCAACTCTGACTTCAATATGCAATGATTTTCCCTTTTCCTTCTTACTGTGCCTCCTTCCTCTATCAGAATAATTGGGCTCTTTTGAAGATGACCTTTGGAGTTATAACTATAGACTGTATGCCAATGACTATTACCTCTCAGCTGAACGCTCACACTCCTTTGCCCCCCCCCCCCTTTTTTTTTTAATATTGCAGTTGGATCCTCAGACTTAATTCTTGCTCACTGGGCTTAAGTTAAACTCTGCTAACAGAGACCCCTGGGGGAAGGTGGTAGACCTGAGTGAGGGTGAAGAGACCGTTCTTCCTCTCTCTCTCTCTCTCTTTTTTTTCTCTTTTCTGTGTGGTAGCAAGCCTACTGAGGGCTTTCTGGTAACTCAGTCGGTAAAGAATGTGCCTACAGTACAAGAGATCCGGGTTCAATCCCTGGGTCTGGAAGATCCCCTGGAAAAGGAAATGGCAATCCACTCCAGTACCCTTGCCTGGAAAATCCCATGGACAGAGGAGCCTGGTGGGCTGCAGACCATGGGATCGGAAAGAGTAGGGCACGACTGAGTGACTAACAAGCCTATTGACATGCCCTGGGTCCTGAAGTGTCAGTTGCCTACGTGATTGTATAGTGGTGAGGGGTCTCTAGAAAGTTCCTTCTTGATCAGAACAGTGGGTAGCATGTTTCTTCAGTAGTTCATCATCTCCACAGAAGTCTAGGTCTCATCCTTAATGGGAAGTTTTCTTCTCTCAGTTTCTAAGTTTCTCCTTTACTGACATTTTCCTCAGTCCTAGGGTTGTGTGTTTATTTTTGATTGCTCTGTAACAAACTACCATATGTCTAGCAACTTGAGCCACATTCATTATCTCACAATTTCCATTGGATTTTCTGCTCTGGGTATTGCCAAGCTTCAATCAAGGTGTCAGCTGGGCTGTATTCTCATGTGGAAACTCAACTAGGGAAGAATCCTCTTTGAAGCTCATTCAGGTTTTTGGCAGAATTTATTTACTTGTGGTTGTATGACTCAGGGTCCTGGTGTCTTACTGACTGCTTACTGGAGGCCACCCTCAGGTCCTAGAGACCACCAGCAGGTCTGCCATGTGGTCCTTTTCAAGTAAGCACTTCACGCATGGCTATTTGCTTCTTATTTGTTGAAATTATGGATTGTCTCATGAGGAGACCCTGAATAATACAGCTCTGACCTTGGTGAAACTGGAAAATTCTGAAAGAGATAGGAATACCAGACCACCTGACCTGCCTCTTGAGAACTCTGTATGCAGGTCAGGAAGCAATAGTTAGAACTGGACATGGAAAAACATACTGGTTCCAAATAGGGAAAGGAGTACATTCAGGCTGTATATTGTCACCCTGCTTATTTAACTTATATGCTGAGTACATCATGAGAAACGCTGGGCTGGAGGAAGCACAAGCTGGAATCAAGGTTGCCAGGAGAAATATCAATAACCTCAGACATGCAGATGACACAACCCTTATAGCAGAAAGTGAAGAAGAACTAAAGAGCCTCTTGATGAAAGTGAAAGAGGAGAGTGAAAAAGTTCAACATTCAGAAAACTAAGATCATGGCATCCAGTCCCATCACTTCATTGCAAATCGATAGGGAAACAGTGGAAACAGTGGCTGACTAGATTTTTTGGGCTCCAAAATCACTGCAGATGGTGACTGCAGCCATGAAATTAAAAGATACTGACTCCTTGGAAGGAAAGTTATGACCACCCTATACAGCATATTAAAAAGCAGAGACATTACTTTGCCAACAAAGGTCCATCTCGTCAAGGCTATGGTTTTCCCAGTAGTCCTGTGAGAGTTGGACTATAAAGAAACCCGAGCACCGAAGAATTGATGCTTTTGAACTGTGGTGCTGGAGAAGACTCTTGAGATTCCCTTGGACTGCAAGGAGATCCAACCAGTCCATCTTGAAGGAGATCAGTCCTGAGTGTTCATTGGAAGGACTGATGTTGAAGCTGAAACTCCAATACTTTTGCCACTTGATGCAAAGAGCTGACTCATTTGAAACGATGCTGATGCTGGGTAAGATTGAAGGCAGGAGGAGAAGGGGATGACAGAGGACAAGATGGTTGGATGGCATCACTGACTCAGTGGACATGAGTTTGAGTAAACTCCAGGAGTTGCTGCAGTCCATGGGGTCACAAAGAGTTAGACACGACTGAGCGACTGAACTTAACTGAAGTGACCTTGGTGTGTCTCCAGTGTTATTAGTGTAGGAGGCTCACTCATAAAACTATTTCAACCCCTAAGAACTCAAAACCCTGGGCCTTGCTCTCACAGGAAGAGCTGAATATTTTACTGATGGAGTCAGAATTGCAGAAAAGGTTAGAATACAAAACACAGTCCATTCATGACATTTACCTGGTGTAATATAATACTGAGCTAAATGGGCTACCCTTGTGCGGGCCTCCATCCTCCTCTTTGGTCTGTAGGGCAGTCAGGACCAGGTTAGCTGGCGGTTCTGGAGGGCATATGCTCTTTCAGTGTAATGAATTAGTTAGCTATTAAACTAAATGTTTCTTGACTTTCAAAATGAGAACATTAGGATGGTCCTTTCACATATTTATTTGCCTTGCTGTGAAGGTAGTCAAGGTCTGCTGGATTTGTGATGTGCTAAATGAACGTTTAGCTGAGGTACTCAGGTGGTTTTATTGGTAAGGTTAGCTACAAAAATGAAGGCGTGAGGTTATTGGAGGACAGCATGACATCCATTAAATTAAATACCTATTAAATTTTCTGAATGGTGGAAGAGGATTGCTTAAAAGCCAAGAGGGAATGAAGCCTTTCAAAAAAGTGGAGCAACCTGACACTTAGTTTAAGCAAGTTTTCTTCCCATTGAAAAGATTTCTTTTGATGCTCTTTCTGGATGTGTTTTGCATCAACTGCAAACAGCTTGTGGATGTTGATGAAAATAAAGCAAAAGATTAGGGGAAGGGAAATAACGAGGCTATTTCAGAAGCTGATATCATCATTTCTCTGCTCACTTTTGCTACTTGCTTTGGTTTTTCAGAGTGGTACACATCAATCCTGCTTTGCATTTTCCCTTTATGTGTACTGTACAGCCTTTCAAAAGCAATGTCTTAGGAGGTTAATTAAGGAATAAATCAGTCAAAACGTATCAAAAGAGGCCTAACAACACTACTCAAATGTACTTTGTTTTTGAAGGAAATGTATGTTTTAGATGCTAAAATGATTATAAGACATTCAACAACAAAGACATGTTAACTCTTTAGAGAATGTGGTCAAATTCTAATTATCTTGAACTGTGGGGGCAAAGCAGTGAATTGCTAAAATGAATAAAGACCTCATCTTGAATTATCAATTTTAAACCATTGAGAAACAAGCAATTTACTTTGGGCCTTGAAATTTTCTATTTTTAAAATAGAAAAGAAAATCTTCCAAATCATAATTTTCAAGGGATCATTCTCTATCAATGAAACTTATACATGTTTGCTCCTCTGACTTGCTTTCCAATATTAAGATTATTTCTGAATTGCAAAGAAATGGTAAATCAGTTATAAAAATACTTCTATGTGAGGGGAGTATGGCTCCAAAAGCAGAATCTATGTGGCATTATTTGACAGAACCAAGAAAGATACATAGAAGGTCCTTGGAATAGGTAGACCTCCTTTATAGTCTGGACTGACTGCCCTCAAACAAAATCTTTATCAGTCTTTTGTCCAGGAATATATTATAGAGCATATTACTGATAACCCCGTGTTGGTAATTTAAATAAGAATTTCTAGTGCCAGTGAATTCATTCAAAGTGAACACTTTAAACCTAGGACTCTTGATATATGTGTTGTAGAATATGCCAGCTAAGGCACAATAAAGCTCCATTCCTCTGGCAGTGCTTCTCCGTGCCTCAGATACCATCTGTTGTTTTTAATACTGAGAAGGGAAAAAAGGACTATGTCAACATTGGGAATTCAGATGTACAGAGACACACCTAATGGATATGTGGGGTTAGTTATAGAGTTGACAGAAAGCAGGTTACTAAGAGATTAGTGAGAAAAGATTTACCATAGGAATAAGAAGGAATCTGGCCTGAGGCACTGGAGTCATAAGCAGGACTCGAGTTCATAGTTGCTTGGTGTATTACATGGCAACTAATATGGAAACTTATGCTCATCTAGATGGGCTTCCCAGGTGGCTGAGTAGAAAAGAACCCATTTGGCAACGTAAGGAGACACAGGAGACATGGTTCAACCCCTGGGTTGGGAAGCAGACCCCCTGGAGGAGGGCATGGCAACCCCCTCTAGTATTCTTGCCTGGAGAATCCCATGGACAGAGGAGACTGGTGGGCTATGGTCCATTGTGTTGCAAGGAATTGGACACACTTAGCAACTGAGCACACAGGCATATGGACACTCTTCTAGATATCTGCTGGTAAGTACATGCTCTTAGGAAAGTATGACATATGTGAATTTAAAGAGCTGTCTCTGTAAATCCTGTATCACTTTAGGGCCCAAGTTTTTTGCTGTGTTATTTTGTTCTTCTCCTTCCCCCCCGACTTTTGCAAAAACAGATATTCTTCTTCACTTCATAGTCTGCAGACACAAGGGGGAGTATCAGCTGTTTTCTAGATAGTCCACTTTTATAATAGTGTTGGTAGCTTGGCCATCGGAAGCAGAACTCAGGCTTAACGAGCACTGAAGTGGAAAAGGGGTAAACTGTAAGCTTGGAAACCAGATTAACAATCAGCAAGAAATACTCATTATAGATACTTTTATGAAATTCTCCTTGGTGATTTGCACAAATACTTAGAAGAGAGAGACTCCACAAAGAACTGGGCTTCCTAATTGAGTATTGGAGCTCAAAGGATTAGATGTAGGTCTCTGATAATTTGTTTTTCTAAATGTAAACATCTAGTTTTCAACTAGAAAGATTATTTTCTTTTCCTGATTATAAAGATTCAGGCATAACTGTCAATGTGACTTCATTTATATCTAAAGTTTGGTGAAATCTGGAAGGTCGTTAAAATGCTCAATAACAAATCAATTTAAAAGTCAAGAAAGGCTTAGTGAAATAATGGGGATATCTCACTTTTTCAATCAACACAGGATAATCTGATATGAAAAATCTAATATAAAAAGGAAAGCATATATCCTGGCTTAAAAAAAAGAAATCTATGTTCAAGCCAGTGAGAAAAGGACAGGCTGTTTAATCAATGATACAGGAAAAACAGGCTACCAACCAGGAGAAAATTAAACTGGACCCCAACTCATAGCATATACAAAAATAAATTTCAGGTAGAATAAAGATTAAAATGTGGGGAAAAAATTACAAAATAATATCTACAGCCCTGCAAGTTTTGGGTAAGGGAAAATGTCTGAATTGAGATTAAAAATCTAGATGCCATAAAAGTAAAGATAGACAATTGAGTAAAACTGATTTGACTATATACAAATGAATAAAATCTACAAATTATACTCTAAAGATAGTTAAGAAATATATAGAAAAAGTTGTTTGTAATGCTGATGACAGGCATTATTTAATACACAGAAAGCACTTACAAATTGACAATAAAAAGACAATTCATAGATGAAGAAGCAAAGAATATGAAAAAAAACAGTACAGAGAGGGCAAGTCCAAATGGCCAATGAAACTATGAAATCTTAAACTCTTTAATAGTAAAATACAGGTTAAAATCACAATGAGCTATCATTTATACCCATCAAATTGATGAAAATTTCAAATATGACTATTATAGAGGGAATGTGGGGAATAGATATCCTCATATTGCTGATAAGAGCATAAAGTGTTTCCATATCTTTGGAGAACAGTTTGGCAATATACAGTTGATCCTTGAACAACACAGGTTTGAATTATGTGGGTAATTTATATGAGAAGTTTTTTCAGTATATACTTGAGTCCTGAACAATCTGTATTGATTGTATTATGGAATAGTGTATACATAGAGCTGACTATCGGAGAAGGCAATGGCACCCCACTCCAGTACTCTTGCCTGGAAAACCCCATGGACAGAGGAGCCTGGTAGGCTGCAGTCCATGGGGTCGCTAAGAGTCGGACATGACTGAGCGACTTCACTTTCACTTTTCACTTTCATGCATTGGAGGAGGAAATGGCAACCCAGTCCAGTGTTCTTGCCTGGAGAATCCCAGGGACGGGGGAGCCTGGTGGGCTGCTGTCCATGGGGTCACAAAGAGTCAGACACAACTGAAGTGACTTAGCAGCAGCAGCAGCAGAGCTGACTATAAATTATATATGCTATTTTCAACTGCATACAGAGTTGGCCCCCTAACACCCCTGTAGTAGTTCAAGGGTCAACTATATATAAAAATTTAAAAATACATAGATTATTCAAACTGGCAATTCCCCAATTGGAAATCTAGCATATAAAAATATACCAAATTTTAAGAACACGTACAAAAGATTGTTATGCCAGTATTGAATTGGAAACAAAAAGTCAGTGCCATCCAACGAGGAAAGGCTGAATGTATGTTGAAGAGCTGTATGGGAGAATATTAAAGAAATTTAAAAAGTACATTTGAATTCTACCAGCTATTGCATGATTTGTAGTCTACATAGGGTTACAAATGTATACAGAAAAACATGGAAAAGTTAGACTTTTAACATAGTTCTTCTTGAGGTGAACAAGTACTTGAGGGTAAGAAAGGTAGCTATGATGAAAATTGAACACAAGGTAACTTCTTTTATATAAGGTAATGAATATTAATATTCACATAAGTGCATGTATACACATATTCATACAAACTTCTGGCAGAATGCTCACCAGCATGTAAGTAAGCAGGGGTCACTCTGATTGGTGGGAGACCAAATAATTTTTGATTTCTTTTTTATGTACTCTTTGATTTCTTCTATATATAGTCTTTGAATTATTTACAATGAGTTTGTATTATTTATATAAATAACTGACTTTGATTTGTGAAAAAAAATGTGTCCAGTTTTGTGAGCAATGTTTATCATACTTCAATTGGTCAGAGAAAGTCAACATACAATACTCTTGTCAGAAGTGGCTTTTTATTTTTTACTTTTACTGCCTAAGCTACATTTTTCAATGATGATTTTATCTATAGAGGTTCTCATACATGCTCACTGGAGAATAAAATAATAGTTTAAAGTAGAACTGTGAGAAAAATGATTATTTTAAGTAGATTCTATATTATCGGTGAAAGTAGTTATGATTTTAGCTTTGTATACATGATACTCTGGACATCAGAAATTAAGTGTTTTATCTTCTTTCCCTGACATGAATCAAAGAAATATAGATTACAAATTTATTTAATAGAAAACCTTGTAAAATTTAAAACACTGGGTTTGCCACCAGTGGAAAAATAAAATAAATAAAAATAATAAATAAAATAAATATTAATAAAACAATAAAATAAAATATTTTGGAGGAAAAATAAAAAGATAAGGAAAGAAAGATTAGAAGATATTTACATTCTGGTGACCATAGAAGTATGATGTTCAAAGAGCTGGTATCATGAGGGTCTTTTAAGACTAAATCAGGTATTAGTCTGGGATTCCTAAAAAAAGAATCAGTAGGAGAATGCACATATATGGATGGATTCTTTATAAGGAACCACTCACCTTGTCGTGGAACTAGTCCCCAAGATCCATAGTCAGTAAGATGGACACCATGCAGTGATGATGGTCTAAGTTCCAGTTTGAGTTCAGAGGAGAAGAATGATATTCCAGCTCTGACACAGGAAGAGGAAGCAATGTTTGCCTTAGTCCTTTTTATTCTATTCAGGCCTTCAACAGTAAGGCTCATCCATATGGGGGAGAGCAGTTTTCTTTACTCACAGTACTGATTCAAATGTTAATTTCATCCACAACCCTCCTCACAGACACACCCAGAATTATCTTTAACCAACTATCTGGGCCCTTGTGGCCTTGTCAAGTTGACAGATAGGATTATTCATCACAGCAGGCTTGCTCTGAGTTTTAATTTTGGACTTCCTCTGTTTAAATCTTGATACCACTAATTTATAGTGTGATCTTACATAAATTACTTAATCTCTTTATTCCTCAGTTTCCTTATTGGTTAGATATGAGGATTAAATAAGATAGTTCATGTAGTATTTAGAACATTGCTTTGCTTTTTTCCAGGCACATAATATCCTCTAGTTGTTATTATTATCATTAGTGCTATGATTATTATCATTGTCATTTACAAGATCTTTATTTTATGTTTACTGACACATCAAAGAAACAAGACTTGGAAATGCTGTAGTTGAATCACTATACTTGTAAACTACATTTTTTATAAGAACTGTGTTTCTGTACCTAAGCTATCAACTACATTTTATCAAGTTGAATTTGCTCACTTCTGTTGTAAAATTACCTTATTATTTTGTCTTGATTTATCCCACTACTGTACATAGTTTAGAAAATTTTCTGGCTAGAAAAACTGAGATCCACTGGGGTTGTCTTCATCTTGCAGAATGGCAAGATGTAATTAAATAAAGAACACCTCCAAGTTATTCAAATCATAATACAACAGAAATTATGGCTTTCTCACAATACTAAGTCATGGGGGTGGGATATAGGACAGCAGATGGTGTCAGGGGAATTTATTTGGGTAAATTACTGTATAATAATAAAATACTAAAACATAGTAGGTATAATATCATGATGCTCAATGTTGAGATTATAAATGTGCCTGTGATTTCAATTACAACTTTAATAGAAGTATCAGTAATAAATGGAGGCTCTGGAATCAGGTCATGTTGGTTCAAATCCTGGCTTCTTTTAACTGCCAAATAGTAATATTAGGGAAATTGTTAACTTCTCTTGTCCCTCCTTTCTTTATCTGTAAAATGAGAATTATAATACCTTTGTTAATGTTGTAAGATTTAAATATAATAATCCACATAATTACTTTGAAGAGTGACTGTAACATGGTAAAATGCTCAAATGTCTTCTGTTACCTCTATTACTAATATTGATGTTATTGCTCTTCTTTTGATCCCATTTTTTTTTCCATGTCTCCACTCCCATTTTTATTTTATTTTTTTAAATTTTTTTATTTTTAAACTTTACATAATTGTATTAGTTTTGCCAAATATCAAAATGAATCCGCCACAGGTATACATGTGTTCCCCATCCTGAACCCTTCTCCCTCCTCCCTCCCCATACCATCCCTCTGGGTCGTCCCAGTGCACTAGCCCCAAGCATCCAGTATCGTGCATCGAACCTGGACTGGCAACTCATTTCTTATATGATATTTTACATGTTTCAATGTCATTCTCCCAAATCTTCCCACCCTCTCCCTCTCCCTCAGAGTCCATAAGACTGTTCTATACATCAGTGTCTCTTTTGCTATCTCGTACACCGGGTTATTGTTACCATCTTTCTAAATTCCATATATATGCATTAGTATACTGTATTGGTGTTTTTCCTTCTGGCTTACTTCACTCTGTATAATAGGCTCCAGTTTCATCCACCTCATTAGAACTGATTCAAATGTATTCTTTTTAATGGCTGAGTAATACTCCATTGTGTATATGTACCACTGCTTTCTTATCCATTCATCTGCTGATGGACATCTAGGTTGCTTCCATGTCCTGGCTATTATAAACAGTGCTGCGATGAACATTGGGGTACACGTGTCTCTTTCCCTTCTGGTTTCCTCAGTGTGTATGCCCAGCAGTGGGATTGCTGGATCATAAGGCAGTTCTATTTCCAGTTTTTTAAGGAATCTCCACACTGTTCTCCATAGTGGCTGTACTAGTTTGCATTCCCACCAACAGTGTAAGAGGGTTCCCTTTTCTCCACACCCTCTCCAGCATTTATTATTTGTAGACTTTTGAGATCCCATTTTCTTTCAGATTACTGTATCTAACTGCCTCTTAAATATAGCTACTTTCAGGTCCTATGGATATTTCAAATATATCTAAAAGTAAACATTTTCCTTCCTCTCCTTACCTTTTCCTCATATCTCAAAAAATGATCCACTCTGACCCATTGTCAAACCAGAGATACAGACATCATCCTACAACCTCTTTTACAATCACCAGCTACTTGCCAATCAAGGAGTCTCTTATTGCCTTGTGGTCTTCTTAAATCTTTTGCTGATTCTTTCCTCAAACTGTTGCCTTGATCCCATCTGCCGGCCTAATATTCAGGCCTGACTTTGGTCTGAACACCTCTGAACTTGTGACAATGCCTCCAAGGTATTGTTGCACTAAATCTGAAATGGCTAGATACAGAGTTCAGGATTAGATTCAAACTCTGGATTGACACCTATTCTTTTATATTGTGTCTCTTCTCCTGCCATTGCCTGTAGTGCAGCTATAGGGAAGCCCAGAAGATCTTCACACATGCAGGTTTATTTCTCTTTCCTCCCTGTCTAACTACCATTTACTTTTCTTGAAAGCTCAGTTCAAGCATTGATCCCTCTGGGAAGCATTTTTAAATCTCCTATATGATTTTCAATTTCTCTTTGTGTGTCCATAGTGTCTTGTGAAAACCTTTAAACCTTTATCAGAGAACTCATGGTGCAAATTGTAATAGCCAGTTTGATGACAGGGACTGTGAACTTTTATGATCTCATGTCTTAAATGTAAGTGCTAAAAAAGTCTTGCCTAATATGAAGAGAAATCGAAACAATTGTGACCATGGGCTTTTTCTCTGGAAGGGTCAGAGAATCTATATCCCGAGTCCCATTCCCCACTTTCTTCTTTACAGGAGCTGGTCATGTACCACTGATAAGAAAGAGGAGAAAAGACACTTTGCCTTAATTTGACCTTGAGCACTACCTAGGAATGTGTGAACTCATGAAACCTCAAAAGAACCTAATTCCAAAGCATTTTTGTATTCCTAAAGGTGGAGATCCTGGGTAGACAGCTCTTTAGTATATAAGACCCATTTGTACGTTTTGGTTTGTGAAATATAACCTCTATAAAAGGAAGACAGATTTCTCTATTAACACAGCTCAAAAATAATATTTACAGTATTTCCATAAAAGGACTCCTTTAGGCTAGATTTCAGTAACATGCACATTATGAGAGATGACAAGGTATCTCTTTTGGGAATTTCACTCCAGTCTGGATGCTACACTTATTGTGCTCGCTGAAAAACTAAAGGATAAATTTAAGCTGGGATTGGCATCCTTGTTTACTGTTTGTAAGCATTATTACCTGATTTTGTAATGTATACAATCAGATGACATCTGTATATAATCAATTGACATCTACAATTAACTTATAGGCTCCTACATCTTTTTTTAATTATTATTATAACTTACCTTTCTATTGTAAAGGTACTTTATCTGCAGAAGTTTGGTTTCTTGGCATGGAAAATAGAAAGTAAACACAAGGCATTCTTAACTCGAATAGTTGTGGTTCTTTTCACTAAATGATACTGTCTTTGCACAAAAATCCTAGGATAGGATCTCATGAGAACACTTTCCTCTATGGGAGGAGAAAGGCATGATGTTTAAGGCATAACACAGCCCTAGTGCTCTTTTCTCAGTTCTTCCTTGGGTTAGACATGTCTCTTGGCTATTTATCCAAATTCATAGGAAATTAATACTCTCTTCTTGTGAGGTGATCTTTTCCTACCACCCCTACCCATCATGTCACTAAATGTGAACTCTACCCTTGTTGCTGTTGTTTAGTCGCTAAGTTGTGTCTAATTCATTTTGTGACCCCATGGACTGTAGCCCACCAGGCTCCTCTGTCCATGGGTTTTCCCAGGCAAGAGTCCTGGCATGGGTTGCCTTTTCCTTCTCCAGGGAACCTTCCTGGACCAGGGATCAAACCTTTGTCTACTGCATTGGCAAGCAGATGCTTTACCACTGAGTCATCTGGGAAGCCTGAAATCTGCCCTGGGATTAGATTAAAACTAGATTTCCTTCTAGGCATAAAATGTAGTGGTAAATTTTGCTTGCCATTATTCCACAAAAGCAGGATAATATTCACATCATTTGTTGAGCTTCCTGTAAATTTTACTCTTATTTTTTAGGTACAGAATATATGCATGGTAATCTTTGTGGCAATGCTATTGGATAGTGCTTTTTATCACTTCAGTGTCTAGTCAAAGTTTGACAATAAAATTGTACTCAAGACTTAAAAGAGGTTCTTTCTATGGAAAGAGTAAGACTGTATTGAGTTATTTGGCAAGAATACCAAGAGAACACTAAAGAAAGCAAAATATAAAAGTTAGTTGGAGCTTGAAAACTGAACTATGATTTATTGTAAAGTTCTGCAGTAAAAGAGAATGTGTGTTGAGGCGGGGAGTGAGAGGGGGACAAATATCTGCAGAGTGATTCTTAGAAGGAATGGCTCTAAAGGACAAGGCTCAAGGACATCAAGCACTTGGAGTTCTTACTTCCCAAAGAAGGAACAGAGAAATTGCTTTGTCATTCTGACCATTAATTACTTGGCTCAAATATTTTATGGAGATTTGTAGCTATTAAAATAGGATGCTTTGATTTTTTTTTTTTTTTCATTAGAAATTTCTTTTTTCCCTTCCTGAACAAATGCTATTCTAAAGGTTTTCATTTGTTTTGGTAGATTTTTGCCTTTTTATACACAATCAGTCAACAATTCAGCTACCTAACAGTAACTTTTCTTCACCTTTCCAAAGATGATATTTACTCTTTATCTATTTGTATGTACTTAAGGTTTTGTGTGTAAGAGAAGGATGCCTGTGTTCACTTTTGGAATGGAGATTGCTCCACTGATGTGATCTCCTGACCTCTCCATATTCCCTTCCCTCTGCAGTTCACTCTGTGAGTTCTGAGAAGAAAGAGTGCCTTATCTGACTGGTAATAATAGGAAGAATAAACTAAGCTGACATGCATAGTACAGCTGTCTTCCCCTTTGCTTTAGGAGCAAGGTCCTTGCAGAAAGCACATTTTCTTCTCCTGGGGTGCTGGACCCTGCTGGCATGACTGATGACTAACATGTCAGTATGGGGGACAGAGTATAAATCTCCACATATCAGGGCCTAACATATGTAAATTCACACCCTCTAACAGTAATAGAAAAGATAACTTGGTCTCAATCTGCTTTCCCTTTTTCTCTCCTCGATGTGTTCAGAACCTCTTTGGAGAAGAAGAATGCACTGTACTGGGTTTTCTAATTGATAATGACATTTGGTGCATGGACCAGGAGTATGGAGAAATAAAACAAGAGTCGAATTTCCTGAGCAAAATTTACATATCTAGACTCCTGGGTTTTGTGACTTTGAGCTTCAGTGTAGATATAAGGCATTTTGACATTAGTGGTTGGTAAAAGCTTCTATCAGTTCCTTGGAGAGAAACTGTCCATTGACATATTTGCTGTGGCTCGAACAAAGGCTTTAATTCAGCTCCAATGACAACTTATCCTGCATTGGTAACTATTGCTTCTGGTGGCTTGGTATGTGGTTGAGGGGCTTTATTCGTTGAGTTTTATATAGTTAGACATCATTCCAGGTAGGAGAGGAGGAAGCTGAATGAGTGGTCTCATCAGAGGAAAATGGGAGACTAGGAAAGTAACTTGGGGAGGCACAGAGACCTTAGTAAGAAGATAGTTGGTACAAGGATTGAACTATAGGTATCGAACAACCTCAGGCAGGGTACACACAGCTACAACTTACTACACTGCTGCACCTTTTCCAGGGCAATGATTTGATTATTGGAAAGGTGTTATTGTAGGCCTTTAAGGCACTGATGGATTGGAAAAGAAAAAAGTTTTTTTAAAAAGAGCATAACAACTGAGTTGGGAATTTGATACAAGATACTAGGAAGATGATTGCTTAAAACTGTTAGTTACTGTTGGGCTTATAAGCAGCACTTTGCTATACCGTCCTAAATTCCATTAAGAGACAGGGATGTAATTTTGCGACAGCTGAAATGGGCCTAAAGTGGGATTCATGTGGTTTGTACATAAGTGTAAGTGCTTTTCCCCTACCATATGGTCTCAAATTTGGCACTAGTTTAATTAATTATATATGTGGGGAAAATCTTTCCTAGGAGATAGAATTCTTCACCTTTCCAAAGATGATATTTACTCTTTATGCAAAGCTGTTGCATAAGAAGAAGTGGTGGGAACAGCCACTGTAGTTCAAGACTGCAGGTAAGCTCAGCGGAGTATGAGCAACTGTGTAGACCTGACATGAACATGATTATTCAAGGGTGGGAAATACAGGGCTCAAAGGAGAAGAGAGCAAAACGTTTAGACAGAGATTGTAAATGCAGTGCCAAAATCAAGTTCTTCCTGGAATTTAACCCAATGAATTTACAAATCTTAGATTATGAGATCTAAAACAAACAATATTTTCTCTTACAGACAATGCTGAGTTTCTGTCTTGTTTCATGGTAACATTAAAAATTCTGGAAATTGAATTTTGCTTTCTCTGATCTCAGTGGGAAGACAGTCTTTCATCATAAGAATGATATTCTCTATAGGTTTTAAAGATACCTTTATGGAGTTCAAGAAATTCTTTCTTTCCAAGTTTTCAGAGATTTCTATTTTATCATAAATGGATGTTGAATTTTGCCAGAGACTTTTTCTATTCTGTTCATGTTTTTTTTTTTTTTTCCTTTCATCTTTTGTCATGGTGAGTTCCATTGATGTTTGAATGTTGAACCAACCCTGCATTCCTGGGATAAAGTGCACTTAGTTTATGCATTATCCTTTTCATATGCTAACAATTTCAATTTGCTAGCATTTTAATGAGACTTTTGTATGTTGTTCATGATGAATACGGGCTTCCCTGGTGGCTCAGTGGTAAAGAACCCACCTGCCAATGCAGGAGACATGGGTTTGATCCCTGGTCCAGGAAGATCCTTTGAAGAAGGAGATGAAAGCCTACTCTAGTATTCTTGCCTGGGAAATCCATGGACAGAAGAGCCTGGTCACAAAGAGTCAGACACGACTTACTGACTAAACAACAACATGATGAATATAAACCTACAGTTTGCCTTTTCTTCTTTCTTCTTTTTTTGGGAATCTTTATCTGCTCTTGACATTAGAATAGGATGAGTTAGGAAGTAGATACACCTCGATTTTCTCAGAGAACTAGTATTTCTTCCTTAAATATTTGATAGAGTTCATAAGTTGAGACATCTTTCTCTGCTGTATTCTACAAATCCAATTTTTAAAATAAATATAAGGCTAGCTGTTTAGGCTCTTTCTTCATGAGTGAACTTTGGTAGTTTTCATTTTTCATGGAATTTGCTGTTTCATTTTGCTGTTGTTGTTTGGTCACTCAGTCATGTTCAGCTCTCTGAAACCCCATGGACTGCAGCATGCCAGGCTTCCCTATCCTTCACCATCTCCTGCCGTTTGCTCAAACTCATGTCCATTGAATTAATGATGCCATCCAACCATCTCAGCCTCTGTCATCCACTTGTCCTCCTGCCCTCAATCTTTTCCAGCATCAGGGTCTTTTACAATGAGTTGGCTTGTCACATCAGGTGGCCAAAATATTGGAGCTTCAGCTTCAGCATAGTTATTCTAATGAATATCCAGGATTGATTTCCTTTAGGATGGACTGGTTTGATCTCCTTGCTATTCAACAAACTCTCAAGAGTCTTCTCCAGCACCACCATTTGGAAGTTTCATTTCTTTGGTGCTCAACCTTCTTTATGGTCATTCATTAAACTTGTTAAATTTTTGGCAAAAGGTCTCAAAATATTCATAATTTAATATAATAATTATAGATATTTAATATCTATAGTGATGACATATCTCTCATTCTTAATACTCATAATTCATGTACTTTTTTCCTGATCAGTATGATGAGAGACTTAATAGTTATATTGATCTATCAAGAGCTAGCTTTCAGTTTCTTTGATATTTTTCCTTAATTTTCCTAACAATTCAATTGATATTTATTCTTTATTATTTCTTTCTGCACATGTTATGTTCAATTTTCTCTCTACTTTCCACTTTATTTAGATTATTGATTTGAAACTTTTCTGTCTTCCTAATATCATCATTTACAGCTGGCTATACTTTTCCATTAAGCCATTTCAAACAGCATCCTGGAAATATTAATGTTTCATTTTAATTAAGGTCAAAACTTTCAAATTTTCCTTGTGATTTTCTATTTGATCTATCAGTTATTTAAAATTGAATTGTTTAATTTCCAAATATTTGGATATTTTCCAGGCATCTTTAATAATTTCTTTTTTTTGCAATTTAAGAAAAAGTTTTTTAAAAATGTGTAATTTAAAAAAATTAATTTATTTATTTTACTTTACAGTATTGTATTGGTTTTGCCATCCATTGACTTGAATCTGCCATGAGTGTACATGTGTTCCCCATTCTGAACACCTCCGCCCCCGCCACCTCCTTCCCCATCCCATCCCTCTGGGTCGTCCCAGTGCACCAGCCCTGAGCACCCCGTATCATGCATCAAACCTGGACTGGCGATTCGTTTCACATATGATATTTTACATGTTTCAATGCCATTCTCCCATATTATCTGGCCCTCACCCTCTCCTACAGAGTCCAAAAGACTGTTCAATACATCTGTGTCTCTTTTGCTGTCTCACATACAGGGTTATCATTACCTTCTTTCTAAATTCCATATATATGCATTAGTATACTGTATTGATGTTTTTCTTTCTGGCTTACTTCACTCTGTATAATAGGCTCCAGTTTCATCCACCTCATTAGAACTGATTCAAATGTATTCTTTTTAATGGCTGAGTAATTGTACCACAGCTTTCTTATCCATTCATCTGCTGATGGACACCTAGGTTGCTTCCATGTCCTGGCTATTATAAACAGTGGTGTGATGAACATTGGGGTACACGTGTCTCTTTCAATTCTGGTTTCCTTGGCGTGTATGCCCAGCAGTGGGATTGCTGGGTTGTATGGCCATTCTATTTCCAGTTTTTTAAGGAATCACCACACTGTTCTCCATAGTGGCTGTACTAGTTTGCATTCCCACCAACAGTGTAAGAGGGTTCCCTTTTCTCCACACCTTCTCCAGCATTTACTGCTTGTAGACTTTTGGATAGCAGCCCTTCTGACTGGTGTGAAATGGTACCTCATTGTGATTTTGATTTGCATTTCTCTGATAATAAGAGATGTTGAGCATCTTTTCATGTGTTTGTTAGCCATCTGTATGTCTTCTTTGGAGAAATGTCTATTTAGTTCTTTGGCCCATTTTTTTATTGGGTCATTTATTTTTCTGGAATTGAGCTGTAGGAATTGCTTGTATATTTTTGAGATTAATTCTTTGTCTGTTGCTTCATGTGTTATTATTTTCTCCCATTCTGAAGGCTGTCTTTTCACCTTGCTTATAGTTTCTTTTGTTGTGCAGAAGCTTTTAATTTTAATTAGGCCCCATTTGTTTATTTTTGCTTTCTTCCCAATATTCTGGGAGGTGGGTCATAGAGTATCCTGCTGTGATTTATGGCAGAGAGTGTTTTGCCTATGTTTTCCTCTAGGAATTTAATAGTTTCTGGTCTTATGTTTAGATCTTTAATCTCTAATCTTTAATTTAGATCTTTAAATTTTGAGTTTATTTTTGTGTATGGTGTTAGAAAGTATTCTAGTTTCATTCTTTTACAAGTGGTTGACCAGTTTTCCCAGCACCACTTGTTAAAGAGATTGTCTTTTCTCCATTATATAGTCTTGCCTCCTTTTTCAAAGATAAGGTGTCCATAGGTGTGTGGATTTATCTCTTGGCTTTCTATTTTGTTCCATTGATCTATATTTCTGTCTTTGTGCCAGTACCATACTGTCTTGATGACTATGGTTTTGTAGTGAAGCCTGAAGTCAGGCAGGTTGATTCCTCCAGTTCCATCTTCTTTTTGAAGATTGCTTTGGCTATTCAAGGTTTTTTGTATTTCCATACAAATTGTGAAATTATTTGTTCTATTTCTGTGAAAAATACTGTTGGTAGCTTAATAGGGATTGCATTGAATCTATACATTGCTTTAGGAAGTATACTCATTTTCACTATATTGATTTTTCTGATCCATGAACACAGTATATTTCTCCATCTATTAGTGTTCTCTTTGATTTCTTTCACCAGTGTTTTATAGTTTTATATATAGAGGTCTTTTGTTTCTTTAGGTAGATATATTCCTAAGTATTTTATTCTTTTCGTTGCAATGGCGAATGGAATTGTTTCCTTAATTTCTCTTTCTGTTTTCTCATTGTTAGTGTATAGGGATGCAAGGGATTTCTGTGTGTTAATTTTATATCCTGCAACCTTACTATATTCATTGATTAGCTCTAGTAATTTTCTGGTGGAATCTTTAGGGTTTTCTATGTAGAGGATCATGTCATCTGCAAACAGTGAGAGCTTTACTTCTTATTTTCCTATCTGGATTCCTTTTATTTCTCTTTCTGCTCTGATTGGTGTGGCCAAAACTTCCAAAACTATGTTGAATAGTAGTGGTGAGAGTAGGCACCCTTGTCTTGTTCCTGACATTAGGGAAGATGCTTTCAATTTTTCACCATTTTAATTTCATTTAATTTCATTAATTTCATTATTAATTTCATTTTCACTGTTTTAATTTCATTTTAAAGAACATATTTTGTATAATTTAAATTCTTTTAAGTTGCTATGATACAGAGTATGGTCTATCATGGTGAAAGTATAGTTTAAAAGAACGTTCATTCTGTTGTTGGATTGATTGTTCTACATATGTCAATTCGGTCAAGTTGGTTGATGGTATCAACCAAGTCTTACATAATCTCCTGGTTTTCTGTCTCCTTCTCCTATCAATTACTGGGAAGAATGTTGAAGTATCTAAATACAATCATTAATTTGTCCATTTCTTTCTCAGTTCTATTCACTTCTCCTAAATTCATTTTGAAGCTCTGTTGTAGATGCATACACATAAGATTCCATTTATCCTTTATAATATTATGTTTTCAGAAATTTATGTTTTCTGATATTAATATAGCTGTTTCAGGTAGCTATATTTAAATTTTTATTTATTTGCATGTTTTTCATTCTTCTAGTTTACATATCTTTGTTTAAAAGTGGATTTCTTTTCCCTCTGATTTTGGTTTTTTAGAAGTTTGAAAGTGATATATCTAGATGTGCTGTTTGATATCTATCCTGCTTTGTTTTCTGAACTTCTTGGATCTGTAATTTGGTGTCTGCCATTAATTTTGGAAAACTCTTGGCCATCATATTTTTCAAATATTTCTTTTGCTCAGCTCTTCTACTCTAGAGTTAAAGTTATGTACGTGTTGGCCCATTTGATTTGTTGCACAGCTTTTGGATGATGGTTTGCAATTGGGTGTGGTTTTTTGCCTCTCCCACAGAGGCTAATGTTCATTTATCCCAGGGCTTTACACCATATGTATATGCTCTCTTAGAGCTCTCATCAGTTATTTCTGTGAGTATCTGAGAGGTCCAAGAAGACAATCCTGTAGGTGGATGTATATTTCCCTTGTTCTTGTAGCCCTCAGGTGTTCTATCCTCTTAACTACTAACTTAACATTTACCAATTCATTAAAAACTGTAGTTGAATTCTTCTTACTGGTGCCTGAAGTTACATGTTCAAGTAAATTAACAATCCTGTTGTTTTTCTCCAATCAGGCACCTATCTTTCCTAGATTACTAGTTTCAGTTCAGTTCAGTTGCTCAGTTGTGTCCGACTCTTAGCAACCCAATGGACTGCAGCATGCCAGGCCTCCCTGTCCATCACCAACTCCTGGAATTTACCCAAACTCATGTCCATTGAGTCAGTGATGGCATCCAACCATTTCATCCTTGTCGTCCCCTTTTCTTCCTACCCTCAATCTTTCCCAGAATCAGGGCTTTTTCAAATGAGTCAGTCCTTAATATCAGGTGGTCAAAGTGTTGGACTTTCAGCTTCAGCATCAGTCCTTCCAATGAACACTCAGGACTATTTCTTTAGGATGGACAGGTTGGATCTCCTTGCTGTCCAAGGGACTCTCAAGAATCTTCTCCAACACCACAGTTCAAAAGTATCAATTCTTCAGTGCTCAGCTTTCTTTATGGTCCAACTCTCACAACCATATATGACTACTGGGAAAACCAAAGCCTTGACTAGACAGACCTTTGTTGGCAAAGTAATGTCTCTGCTGTTTAATACGCTATCTAGGTTGGTCATAACTTTTCTTCCAAGGAGCAAGTGTCTTTTAATTTCATGGCTGCAGTCACCATCTGCAGTGATTTTGGAGCCCCCCAAAATAAATTCTGCCACTGTTTCCACATCTATTTGTCATGAAGTGATGGGACCGGATACCATGATCTTAGTTTTCTGAATGTTGAGTTTTAAGCCAACTTTTTCAGTCTCCTCTTTCACTTTCATCAAGAGGCTCTTTAGTTCTTCTTAACTTTCTGACATAAGGGTGGTGTCATCTGCATATCTGAGGTTATTGATATTTCTCCTGGCAATCTTGATTCCAGCTTGTGCTTCCTCCAGCCCAACATTTCTCATGATGTACTCTGCATAGAAGTTAAATAAGCAGGGTGACAAATTTTAGCCTTGACATACTCCTTTCCCTATTTGGAACCAGTCTGTTGTTCCATGTCCGGTTCTAACTATTGATTCCTCACCTGCATACAGGTTTCTCAAGAGGCAGGTCAGATGGTCTGGTATTCTCATCTCTTTCAGAATTTTCCACAGTTTATTGTGATCCACACAGTCAAAGGCTTTGGCATAATCAATAAAACAGAAAAAGATGTTTTGCTAAAACTCTCTTGCTTTTTGGATGATCCAGTGGATGTTGGCAATTTGACCTCTGTTACCTCTGCCTTTTCTAAATCCAGCTTGAAAACCTGGAAGTTCACAGTTCAAGTACTGTTGAAGTCTGGCTTGGAGAATTTTGAGCATTACTTTACTAGCATGTGAGATGAGTGCAATTGTGTGGTGGTTTGAGCATTCTTTGGCATTGCCTTTCTTTGGGATTCGAATGAAAGCGGATCTTTTCCAGTCCTGTGGCCACTGCTGAGTTTTCCAAATTTGCTGACATATTCAGTGCAGCCATTTCACAGCATCATCTTTTAGGATTTGAAATAGTTCAACTGGAATTCCATCACCTCCAGTAGCTTTTTTCGTAGTGATGTTTCCTAAGGCCCATTTGACTTTGCATTCCAGGATGTCTGGCTCTAGGTGAGTGATCACACCATTGTGATTATCTGGTTGTGAGGATATTTTTTGTATAGTTCTTCTGTGTATTCTTGCCACCTCTTCTTAATATCTTCTGCTTCTGTTAGGTCCATACGATTTCTGTCCTTTATTAAGCCCATCTTTGTATGAAATGTTCCGTTGGTATCTCTAATTTTCTTGAAGAGATCTCTGGTCTTTCCCATTCTATTGTTTCCTCTATTTCTTTGCACTGATCACGGAGAAAGCCTTTCTTATCTTTCCTTGCTATTCCGCAGAACTCTGAATTCAAATAGGTATACCTTTCCTTTTTTCCTTTGCCTTTTGCTTCTCCTCTTTTCACAGCTATTTGTAAGGCCTCCTCAGACAACCCTTTTGCCTTTTTGCATTTCTTTTTCTTGGGTATGGTCTTGATTCCTGTCTCCTGTACAATGTCATGAACCTCTGTCCATAGTTCATCAGGCAATCTGTCTGTCAGATCTAATCCCCTTCAATCTATTTTTCTCTTCCACTGTATATTTGTAAGGGATTTGATTTAGGTCATACCTGAATGTTCTAGTGGTTTTTCCTACTTTTTTTCCATTTAAGTCTGAATTTGTCCATAAGGAGTTCATAATCTGAACAACAGTCTGCTCCCAGTCTTGTTTTTGCTGACTGTATAGAGCTTCTCCATCTTTGCCTGTAAAAAGTATAATTAATCTGATTTCAGTATTAACCATCTGGTGATGTCCATGTGTAGAGTCTTTTCTTGTGTTGTTGGAAGAGGGTGCTTGCTATGACCAGCGCATTCTCTTGACAAAACTGTATTAGCCTTTGCCCTACTTCTTCTGTACTCCAAGGCCAAATTTGCCTGTTACTTCAGGACTTCCCTGGTGGCTCAGATGGTAAAGCGTCTGTCTACAATCTGGGAGACCTGGGTTCGATCCCTGGGTTGGGAAGATTCCCTGGAGAAGGAAATGGCAACCCACTCCAGTACTCTTGCCTAGAAAATCCCATGGATGGAGGAGCCTGGTGCAGGCTACTGCCCATGGGGTCGCAAAGAGTCGGACACGACTGAGCGACTTCACTCACTTCAGGTATTTCTTGACTTCCTACTTTTGCATTCCAGAACTGTATAATGAAAAGGACATCTTTTTTGGGTGTTAGTTCTAGAAGATTTTGTAGGTTTTCATAGAAACAATCAGCTTCAGCTTCTTTGGCATTACTTGTTGGGGCATAGACTTGGATTACTGTGATGTTGAATGGTTTGCCTTGGAAATGAACAGAGATAATTCTGTTGTTTTTGAGATTGCATTCAAGTACTGCATTTTGGACTCTTTTGTTGACAATGATGGCTACTCCAGTTCTTCTAAGGGATTCCTACCCACAATAGTAGATATAATGGTCATCTGAATTAAATTCACCCATTCCAGTCCATTTTAGTTTGCTGATTCCTACAATGTTGATGTTCACTATTGCCATCTCCTGTTTGCACACTTCCAATTTGCCTTGATTCATGGACCTAACATTCGAGGTTCCTATGCAATATTGCTCTTTAAAGTATCACACTTTACTTCCATCACTAGTCATATCCATAACTGGGTATTGTTTTTGCTTTGGCTCCGTCTCTTCATTTTTTCTGGAGTTATTTCTCCACTGATCTCCAGTAGCATATTGGGCACCTACTGACCTGGGGAGATCATCTTTCAGTGTCCTCACTTTTTGCCTCCATCATGACCTGTCCATCTTTGGTGGCCCTACATGGCATGGCTGATAGTTTCATTGAGTTAGACAAGGATGTGGTCCTTGTGATCAGATTGGTTAGTTTTCTGTGATTGTGGTTTTCAGTCTATCTGAACTCTGATGGATAAGGATAAGAGGCTTATGAAAGCTTACTGGTGGGAGAGACGGGCTGAGGGGGAAACTGGGTCTTGTTCTGATGGGAAGGCCATGTTCAGTCAGTAAGTTCAGTCGCTCAGTCATGTCCAACTCTTTGCGACCCCATGAATCGCAGTACCCCAGGCCTCCCTGTCCATTACTATATCTTGGAGTTCACTCAAACTCATGTCCATCGAGTCAGTGATGCCATAGAGCCATCTCATCCTCTGTTGTCCCCTTTTCCTCCTGCCCCCAATCCCTCCCAGCATCAGAGTCTTTTCCAATGAGTCAACTCTTTGCATGAGGTGGCCAAAGTACTGGAGTTTCAGCTTTAGCATCATTCCTTCCAAAGAAATCCCAGGGCTGATCTCCTTTAGAATGGACTGGTTGGATTTCCTTGCAGTCCAAGGGACTCTCAAGAGTTTTCTCCAACACCACAGTTCAAAACCACCAATTCTTTGGTGCTCAGCTTTCTTCACAGTCCAACTCTCACATCCATACATGACTACTGGAAAAACCACAGCCTTGACTAAACAGACCTTTGTTGGCAAAGTAATGTCTCTGCTTTTCAATATGCTATCTAGGTTGGTCATAACTTTCCTTCCAAGGAGTAAGCGTCTTTTAATTTCATGGCTGCAGTCACCATCCACAGTGATTTCGGAGCCCCAAAAGATAAAGTCTGACACTGTTTCCACTGTTTCCCCATCTATTTCCCATGAAGTGATGGGACCAGGTGCCATGATCTTAGTTTTCTGAATGTTGAGCTTTAAGCCAATTTTTTCATTCTCCTCTATCACTTTCATCAAGAGGCTTTTTAATTCCTCTTCACTTTCTGCCATAAGGGTGGTGTAATCTGCATATCTGAGGTTATTGATATTTCTCCTGGCAATCTTGATTCTAGCTTGTGTTTCTTCCAGTCCAGCGTTTCTCATGATGTACTTTGCATAGAAGTTAAATAAGCAGGGTGACAATATACAGCCTTGACGTACTCCTTTTCCTATTTGGAACCAGTCTGTTGTTCCATGTCCAGTTCTAACTGTTGCTTCCTGACCTGCATACAGGTTTCTCAAGAGGCAGGTCAGGTGGTCTTGTATTTTCATCTCTTTCAGAGTTTTCCACAGTTTATGTGATCCACAGAGTCAAAAGCTTTGGCATAGTCAATAAAGCAGAAATAGCTGTTTTTTCTGGAACTCTCTTGCTTTTTTTTGATACAGCGGATGTTGGCAATTTGATCTCTGTTTCCTCTGCCTTTTCTAAAACCAGCTTGAACATCTGGAAGTTCACGGTTCATGTATTGCTGAAGCCTGGCTTGGAGAATTTTGAGCATTACTTTACTAGCGTGTGAGATGAGTGCCATTGTGCAGTAGTTTGAGCATTCTATGGCATTGCCTTTCTTTGGGATTGGAATGAAAACTGACCTTTTGCAGTCCTGTGGCCACTGTTGAGTTTTCCAAATTTGCTGGCATATTGAGTGCAGTACTTTCACAGCATCATCTTCCAGGATTTGAAATAGCTCAACTGGAATTCCATCACCTCCACTAGCTTTGTTTGTAGTGATGCTTTCTAAGGCCCACTTCACATTCCAGGATGTCTGGCTCTAGGTGAGTGATCATACCATCGTGATTTTCTTGGTTGTGAATATCTTTTTTGTACAGTTCTTCTGTGTATTTTTGCCACCTCTTCTTAATATCTTCTGCTTCTGTTAGGTCCATACCATTTCTGACCTTTATCGAGCCCATCTTTGCATGAAATGTTCCCTTTGTATCTCTAATTTTGTTGAAGAGATCTCTAGTCTTTCGCATTCTGTTGTTTCCCTCTATTTATTTGCACTGATCGCTGAGGAAGGCTTTCTTATCTCTTCTTGCTATTCTTTGGAACTCTGCATTCAGATGTTTATATCTTTCCTTTTCTCCTTTGCTTTTCACTTCTCTTCTTTTCGGCTATTTGTAAGGCCTCCCCAGAAAGCCATTTTGCTTTTTTTCATTTCTTTTCCGTTGGGATGATCTTGATCCCTGTCTCCTGTACAGTGTCACAAATCTCAGTCCAACGTTCACCAGGCACTCTATCTATCAGCTCTAGTCCCTTAAATCTATTTCTCACTTCCACTGTATAATCATAAGGGATTTGATTTAGGTCATACCTGAATGGTCTAGTGGTTTTCCCGACTTTCTTCAATTTAAGTCTGAATTTGGCAATAAGGAGCTCATTGTCTGAGCCACAGTCAGCTCTTGGTCTTGTTTTTGCTGAATGTATAGAGCTTCTCCATCTTTGGCTGCAAAGAATATAATCAATCTGATCTCGGTGTTGACCATCTGGTGATGTCCATGTGTAGAGTCTTTTCTTGTGTTGTTGGAAGAGGGTGTTTGCTATGACCAGTGAGTTGTCTTGGCAAAATTCTATTAGCTTTTGCCCTGCTTCATTCCGTATTCCAAGGCCAAATTTCCCTGTTGCTCCCCGTGTTTCTTGACTTCCTACTTTTGTATTCCAGTCCCCTATAATGGAAAGGACATCTTTTTCCCTGCTCAGTATATCTTTAATCCAATTTTCTATTGATGGGTGGGGCTGAGTTCCCTCCCTGCTTTTTACCTTGGGCCAAATATGGTGCAAGTAATGAAGATAATGGCTACTGTCTTCAAAAGGTCCCATGCATGCATTGCTACACTCAGTGCCTCCAACCCTGCAGCAGGCCACGGCCAACCCACACCTCTGCTGGAGACTCCTGGACACTCACAGGCAAGTGTGGGTCAGCTATTCATTATTCTAGAGTTGCATCATGTTTGTTCTGACCAGAAATAGCAATGATTATTCTAATCTGAGTAATTACTAGAACTCTTTTAGAGGACAGTAATTTTTATGTACCTTCAAGTATTTCGGTTTTTGAAATACAATAGAGACTGTTTTACAAAACCAATACATTATTTTAAAGTAATTAGCTTCTAATTAAAATAAATAAATTTAAATTTAAAAATGACTTTTAGTTGCCAGTTGTAACTATAGATGAAAAGTTTATATTTTATAGCTGGTAAAATAATTTTTAAATATTATAATTAGATTGTAAACAAAAAATGTTCTCATAGACCTTGTTGACATTTAATAATCTTGCATTATCAGCTTGAGAAATAGTTGTGGCTGTTGTTCAGTCACTAAGTTGTATCTGACTATTTGCCATCTCATGGACTGTAGCACTCCAGGCTCCTCTGTCTACCACTATCTCCTAGAGTTTGCTCAAATTCGTGTCCTTTTAGGTGGTTTTGCTACCTAACCATCTCATTCTCTACCACCCCCTTCTTTTGCTGTCAATCTTTCCTAGCTTCAGTGTCTTTCCTAATGAGTCAGCTCTTCACATCGGGTAGCAAACATGAATATTTGGGGTTGATTTCCTTTAGAATTGACTGGTTTGATCTCTTAGCAGTCAGAGGGGCTTTCAAGTGTCTTCTCCAGCACTGCAATTTGAAAGCATCATTTCTTCAACACTCAGCCTTCCTTATGGATCAACTATCACATCTCTATGTGACTACTGGAAAAATCATAGCTTTTACTATTCAGACACTTGTTGGCAAAGTGGTGTCTCTGCTTTTTATATGCTATCTAGGTTTGTCATAGCTTTCCTTCTAAGGAGCAAGCATCTTTCAACTTCATGGTTGCAGTTACCATCCATAGTAATTTTGGAGCCCAAGAAAATAAAACCTATCACTGCTTCCATTTTTTCCATTTCTATTTGCTACAAAGTGATGGAACTGGATGCCATGATCTTAGCTTTTTTAATGTTGAGTTTCAAACAAGTTTTTTCACTCTTCTCTTTCATCCTCAACAAGAGGTTCTTTAGTTCCTCTTTACTTTCTACCATCAGAGTGGTATCATCTGCATATCTGAGGTTGCTGATATTTCTCCTGGCATTCTTGATTCCAACTTCTGATTCTTCCAGACAGGCATTTCACATAATGTACTCTACATATAAGTCAAATAAGCAAGGTGACAATATACAGCCTTATTGTACTCCTATCCCAATTTGGAACTGTTCATTTGTTCCATGTCTGATTTTAACTGTTGCTTCTTGATGCACATATAGGTATCTCAGGAGACAGTAAGTTGCTCTGGTACTCCTATCTCTTTAAGAATGTTCCACAGTTTTTTGTGATCCACACAGTCAAAGGCTTTATCATAGTCAATGAAGCTGATGTTTTTCAGAAAGTGGAAAATTCATTGCTTTCTCCATGACCCAATGAATTTTGGCAATTTGATCTATGGTTCCTCTGCCTCTTTGAAATCCAGCTGTACATCTGGATGTCCTCAGTTCATGTACTGTTGAAGCCTGGCTTGAAGGATTTTGAATATTACCTTGCTAGCATGTGAAATTAATGCAATTGCATAGTAGTTTGAACATTCTTTAGCATTGCTCTTCTTTGAGATTAGAATGAAAACTGACTTTTCCAGTCCTGTGGCCATGGCTGAGTTTTCCAAATTTGCTGATATATTGAGTGGAACACTTTAACAGCATTATCTTTTAGGATTTGAAGTAGCTCAGCTATAATTCCTTCACCTCCACTAGCTTTGTTCATAATAATGCTTCCTAAGGCTTACTCAACTTGACATTCCAGGATGTCTGGCTCTAGGTAAGTGATCATATCATTGTGGTTATCTAAGTCATTAAGATCTTTTTTGTATAGTTCTCTGTATTCTTGCTACTTCTTCTTAACCTCTTCTGCTTATCATAGGTCCTTACTATTTCTGTCCTTTTTTCATACCTGTCCTTGAATGAAATGTTCCCTTAGTATCTCTAATTTTCTTGAAGAGATCTCTGGTCTTTCCCATACTATTGTTTCCCTCTATTTCTTTGTATTGTTCATTGAAGATGGCCTTCTTATCTCTCCTTGCTTTTCTCTGGTACTCTGCATCAGTTGTATAGTTGTATCAGTTATATCTTTCCCTTTCTCCCTTGCCTTTCACTTCTCTTCTTTGCTCAGCTATTTGTAAAGCCTTATCAGACAACCACTTTGATTTCCTGCATTTCCTTTTCTTTGGGATGGTTTTGATCAGCACCTCTTGTATTGTTATAAACCTCCATACGTGGTTCTTCAGGCACTCTGTCTACCAGATCTAATCCCTTGAATGTATTCCTCACCTCCACTGTATAATTATAAGGGATTTGATTTAGGTCATACCTCAATGATATGACCTTTACTTTTACCATCAGACACATCCACAACTGTCATTTATGTTTTGGGCAAGCTTCTTCATTCTGGAGCTATTAGTAATTGCTCTCTGCTCTTCCCCAGTAGCATATTGAACACCTTCTGACCTGGAGGGTTCGTCTTCTGATATCATATATTTTTGACTTTTCATGTTGTCCATGGGGTTCTCCGAGCAAGAATACTGGAGTGGGTTGTCATTTATTCCTCCAGTGGACCACTTTTTGTCAGAACTTTCATTATGACCTGTCCATCTTGGGTGGCCCTGCACTGCATAGCTTGTAGCTTCATTGAGTTACACAAGCCCCTTTGCTACCACAAGGCTGTGATTTATGAAGTGGAGGGAAATAGTAGATTAAGTTAGTTTCAGGGGCTTCTTTCTAGCTTTGCTGTTGTCTGACTATATAGCAAGATAATAAATGGATAAGGAGTAGAGAATAAGTATAATGTTTTAAACATCAAAACTGTTTCTAACAACAAAATAATTACTTTTCTTCCCTTATCCTAGAGTGGCATTTTTAGCTTGGCTAGGTGAGTGATGTTTGAATTAGAATTTTAAGACTGCAGTGTCTATCAAGTATTAGCAACTGGTCCAGGGACATGGGCTGGCAAGGAAAGAAATAATGGTGCAATCAAGTTGTTATTAACTCTGTTAGCAAGATAGCAGTGTTATCAATGGTACTGGGAGAATTGGAGGTCAAGAAAATGGTATCAATAAACCTGTAAGAGCACAGTAACACAGTAGTGATCTCAGGAGCATTATAAATAGCACACTTGAGTGACAGTGTTATCTGAGAATACTGTTAATCATGCTTTTGAATGACAGTAGTCTCTATGGCATTTTAAGTGGTAGAGTTGAATGACGGGGCCATTAAGGATACTCTTAACAGAAATAGATGAGCATAAAGTAGTTTGGAATTCAGGTTCGCTTTGATGATTCAAGATTGTTTACACAGATTCTCAAGTCAAAGTCTTAAGAGAATTGGTTCAAACCTTTTAAAATTCACTTAAAAACTACAAGGGACATTTAAGCACTTTGAAAGATCACAAAACGGATAGTCATTTATCCTTGTCACTTTATGTTCTCTGAGACACTTGTACATGTTGTAAAGTACTGCATAAAATCTCCATCCTTTGCAACTAGACAGTCAAGATTATTCTCACACTAGTTCTGTTCATATGTCATTATAAGACTAGATAGAAAGGGTATGATTGTTCTTAAGGAACATTATGAAGCAATGTTAAATTTCTTGAAAAATTTTGTTCTAGTAGAAAAGTAAGAAGGGGTGCTCTGTTTATTGATTTATTTAAAGGATTTATTGTTAAGAAATCCAACTTTCTGTTGCATAAACCTTTCGAGTAGTGAAGATGACTGGTGGAGGGTTAGGGTAGGACTAAAAAATCCCTTAAACAGAAATGCATAAGAAAAAGGTAAATTGAGGTGGACAGTGTAATTTGGAATGCCTAAAAACATTATAGGAACTCTTAGGAATGGAGGGGAGTATTAGTACAGAGTAAAAGAACATTGGCTATGGTGGAATAGAATCTATCAAAAATTATACATGTACATATGTGAGATGATTAAAAGTTGATGAAAAGTAGTCCGTTGGGTTGGCCAGAAAGTTTGTTTGGGTTTTTTGTAACAACTTATGGAAATACCTGAACAAATTTTCTAGCCAATCCAATATGATATGGATAATGATTACCCAACAGAGAAACTAGATTATTTCACTGTTCAAAATATATATCATTTAAATTCATCTGTGATTTGTTTATCCAAGTTCTCAATTGCAACATTTGAAATGAATGAGATGTTTAGAACAAAGGGGAGGAGGAGGAAAATGCTGTTTTCTTGTTACAATACTGAGGAAGACAATCCTACTTGTATTTAATGCTCTGTGTATTAAGGAAGTTAAATGTTTTGCCAGGTACAGAATAGTACAAATGACTAAGAACTGTGCTTCTTTAAGAGAGAAACACTAGGACCAGAATGACAGTAATACCCTTTTTAAAATAATGATAAGCAATAAGATTTGTTCACCAGTAAGCACATGTTTTTGTTTAGTTCTTATAGTTTGTTTCCCAAGCATGTAGTCATCTACAGAAAAGAATGCCAATCTCCTTGAAATTTGATAAATTGATTTTTTGTTTACAGTGAGTTTGAATCTGAGGGTACAATTCATAATGCTCTAAAATGCTTCCCTTTCTATTTTATATCATCGGATAAATACACAACTTTGAATTCTTCTTCAGATAACATAAGCAGATCTAAGTTTCAAGTATAAAGAATTAAGAAAATAAACTTTTCAGCAACCACAAAAATTTGATCTCAATATATATATGTGTGTGTGTGTGTGGAATTTAACAAAGTTTAATTCAGTCCTTTTGGGAATAATAAAAATAAATAAATGGAAATTAGTAATTGAAACTACCATTGAACAGATGAGGGACAGAGGATGTATCAGAAGACCTTAAGAAAGCAAAGAGAGAAGTTAAACTTGTTTTAGAACCACCCTCATACTGTACCCAATAGAAAGGGTGGCTGTTGTATTGACAGAGCAAGAATCTGCATCAGTTCAGTTCAGTTCAGTTGCTCAGTTGTGTCCGACTCTTTGCGACCCCATGAATCGCAGCACCCCAGGCCTCCCTGTCCATCACCAACTCCCGGAGTTCACTCAGACGTCCATCGACTCAGTGATGCCATCCAGCCATCTCATCCTCTGTCATCCCCTTCTCCTCCTGCCCCCAATCCTTCCCAGCATCAGAGTCTTTTCCAATGAGTCAACTCTTTGCATGAGGTGGCCAAAGTACTGGAGTTTCAGCTTTAGCATCATTCCTTCCAAAGAAATCCCAGGGCTGATCTCCTTCAGAATGGACTGGTTGGATCTTCTTGCAGTCCAAGGGACTCAAGAGTCTTCTCCAACACCACAGTTCAAAAGCATCAATTCTTCATAGGGTAGAACTATCACCACTAATAAAACCAGAAAGGCTTGAGCATTTAGGCAAACACAAATGCAGAACATCTGTTATTTACAGAAAGTGGTAGAATTGTATAAGCTGATGGGCTTCAGAATTTGTGGGCATGACCCCTCATGTTTCTCGAGAAGTTATGCTAAAAAAGAAATTAAGTGTACATTGCACCTAATTGTTCATTTAAAATGCTTAGCAAGACCCTTATATGGCCATTAGTTAGTGTTTTCATTCAGATTTTTGCAGTGTACATAGAAATATTAGAGTCTGTAGGACTGCTTCATGTCTTTTGTACCTGATCTCCATCATCCTTGAGGGTTTGTGTTCATTAACTTAAGTTTTCTGCTATAGATTTTATAGAATCTCAATTGAATATTTTAATACTATTCTATTTTTACTTTTCACTTGAATCATATGCATGATATATATTTCAAAATATTCTAACTTTTCAGAAACTATTCATCTGTTTAGTATATGCCACTTTTCATTTCTTTTATTATTATAGGTGCTGACTTAACAATTATATAAAATACCTTTAGAGGCTTACTATGTACAGGCACCTTATATACATTATTCTTAATTGTCCTAATAACACTACAGGATAATATTTTTCTAAGTTTAGAGGTGATTCCTAGCTGGTAAGAGAAATGTATGGAAGATCAGGGCCTCAAAGACCCAAGGTTTTACCATACTGTATGTACTGTACTGTTAGGCATGAAGTAAGAACTATTGGATCTGAACAGAGAAGCAAAGCCATTATGTAGGACTAGAATAAAGGATTTATTATGGAAGTTTGACCTTACACACTGTGTCAGCTGGTCAAACTCTCAATGTAATTACTATTCCGTATCTGGTGTTGGATCTAAAGTCAACAGTTAGGAAGTTGGGAACAGAAGATAGATGTGAAGTGGGCTTGAACAAGAATCAGCTGGAACTCATGAAGATGAGCTGGACTGCATTATGATCAACTGGAACCTGAATCTATCTCTTACCACCTCCAAGGCTGCAGTTTCAGTGATGCAGTGATGTGTGCAAGAAGCAGGCACATGTGGCTTAGAAGCTGCATGTGCACATGGACCAGGGCTGGGAGAAGATGAAGGATAAAGTCTAAAGGGATCTGGAGGAGCTGCTGGGACAGCTGCAACTTCAAGACAACAAAGTGAATGAGTTAGGTCAGTGATGACTTTGTGAGCTACAGCAAAGCAAGACCTCCCACTCAACCTCTGAGCAAAAACATGGCTACTCTCCTTCCCTTCTGTCTTCCCAGCCTTGCACAGTTTTCTCTGGTAGTCAGTCTTGACCCAGAGACATACCAGGGGCAGGATTACTGAGAAACACAAATTCCAGCTTAGCTAAATTGACACAGTACAAAACAACTACATTTAGTCATAGACATGACCAGTTTTCTTGTAAGAAAATTATATGGAAATATGTTAAAGAAATCATACCTTGAACTTTCACATTTATTTTTCCCTATTCACTACATGATTATGTCTCAGTCTACCAGGCAAACAGCTGTGTATAGTACTATTTTCCAGGAGAGGAAGAGAAAGATGCAGTTTTGTTTACTATATATACTATCTTTTATATTTTATGTAGGGAAAGTCAAAACAATAAAATTCATTGACTAAGGTTTTGAACCATTGAAAATTCTATTTGAAATATTTTGTAACTCCAACTAGAGTTATCTATAATTCTAATGAGTTCTGCATGAAAGGAGAAAATGATAATATCATTAGAGATGAGAGATTGAGCTGTTGTTCTACTTTGTGGTTGCAGTTTCCAAATATAAGCAGGAAATTTTTGTAGGAGTCAAAGTGCCCTAATAATATTTTAGAAATGATACTTTAGTACAAAGAAATGCACCTAATAACTTCTAAGGAAAGGGATATAAGGTGTCTATACACAGGCACCCTGCTTTATGGTATAGATAAAGGAGTTAAGATTAAAATTACGAAATTTCCATATGCCAGATGTTTGTATGGACATGGAAAAAGTCAGCTCAGAGCATATGTAGCATTTGTATGGATCAAATCCAGAGATGGTAACAACTGCTGTGTGTCTTTTGCATGCATGTAATAGCATACTTTAAGATATCTTATTACAAAATATTCTGCTGAGTCTTAGGACATCATAGCTATCTAAAGGGGTAATTCTTTTTTTAAATATGAAAATCTTGTTGAAGAAACTGTAGAAAAGATAGATAAACAAGAAAAAATTTCTGGTAGTATTAGCTAAGAGATACGAAGCAACAATTAGAACTGGACATGGAACAAGGGACTGGTTCCCAATCAGGAAAGGAGTTATGTCAAGGCTGTATATTGTCACCCTGCTTATTTAACTTCTATGCAGAGTACAACATGAGAAACACTGGACTGGAGCATGCACAAGCTGGAATCAAGATTGCCAGGAGAAAAATATCAATAACCTCAGATATGCAGACAACACCACCCTTATGGCAGAAAGTGAAGAACTAAAGAGCCCCTTGATGAAAGTGAAAGAGGAGAGTGAAAAAGTTGGCTTAAGGCTCAACATTCAGAAACTAAGATCATGGCATCCAGTCCCATCACTTCATTGCAAATAGATGGGGAAACAGTGGAAATAGTGGCAGACTTTATTTTTGGGGGCTCCAAAATCACTGCAGATGGTGACTGCAGCCATGAAATTAAAAGACGCTTACTCCTTGGAAGAAAAGTTATGACCAACCTAGACGGCATATTAAAAAGCAGAGACATTACTTTGCCAACAAAAGTCCATCTAGTTAAGGCTATGGTTTTTCCAGTAGTCATGTATGGATGCGAGAGTTGGACTAAAGAAAGCTGAGCACTGAAGAATTGATGCTTTTGAACTGTGGTGTTGGAGAAGACTCTTGAGTCCCTTGGACTGCAAGGAGATCCAACCAGTCCATTCTGAAGGAGATCAGCCCTGGGATTTCTTTGGAAGGAATGATGCTAAAGCTGAAACTCCAGTACTTTGGCCACCTCATGCAAAGAGTTGACTCATTGGAAAAGACTCTGATGCTGGGAGGGATTGGGGGCAGGAGGAGAAGGGGATGACAGAGGATGAGATGGCTGGATGGCATTACTGAGTCGATGGACGTGAGTCTGAGTGAACTCCGGGAGTTGGTGATGGACAGGGAGGCCTGGAGTGCTGCGATTCATGGGGTCACAAAGAGTCGGACATGACTGAGTGACTGAACTGAACTGAGTATGTTAACCCGCATGTACACACATTATTTATATAGTTTTATCTGTTGTATGGGCTTTCCTGGTGGCTCAGATAGTAAAGAATCTTCCTGCAGTGTGGAAGACGTGGATTTGTTCCCTGGGTTGCAAAGATCCCCTGGAGAAGGGCATGGCAACTCACTCCAGTATTCTCCAGTATTCTTGCCTGGAGAATCTCCATGGATAGAGGAGCCTGCTGGGCTACAGTTCATGGGTAATAAAGAACAGGACATGATTGAGTGACTAAGCACACATGCTTCTGTTGTGTGTGTGTGTGTGTGTGTATATATATATATAGTGTGCGTGTGTGTGTATTTAAATAAACATGAGTTCATAGTGATACCATCAACTCCAGTTCAGGATCACAGGTTGTAACTTCTTCCTGGGACAGTGAGAATTCTCGTTATGTCTATATACATTATGTTTGTCTTTTGAGCTCTAGAGTAGGAGTAAAATAGTTCAGATTGCTTAATTTTATACCCCTCTATATTAGTTGGAGAAGGCAATGGCACCCCACTCCAGTACTCTTGCCTGGAAAATCCCATGGACGGAGGAGCCTGGTAGGCTGCAGTCCATGGGGTTGCTAAGAGTCGGACACGACTGAGCGACTTCACTTTCACGTTTCACTTTCATGCATTGGAGAAGGAAATGGCAACCCACTCCAGTGTTCTTACCTGAGAATCCCAGGGACGGGGGAGCCTGGTGGGCTGCCATCTCTGGGGTCTCACAGAGTCGGACACAACTGAAGCGACTTAGCAGCAGCAGCAGCAGGTACTTGTCCACAGTGTACAGTTCTGTGGACAAGTGCCTAATCACATATCTATTACCACCACCATTCAAAACAAATCCATATTCCTAACGTTTCCTTTTCTGCTCTTTTGTTCTCAGTGCGTCTCCCCCAAATTTCTGATAATTTAATAAATAGAATAAATAATAGAAAACTAATCTGTTTTCTATTACTATAAAGTGATCTTTTCAAGCCTAATGTATGTGGAATCCTACAGCATGCAGTTTTTTGGGGGTGAGTGCCTTCTTTTAATTAGAAATATAAGATATATCCATTTTATTCCATAAACCATAGAGTTTTTCATTTTTATTGCTGTGCAGTATTCTGTTATATGGATTTGCTGGTTTATTTATCTATTTTCTTGTTTAAGAAAATCTGTGTTATTTCAAATTTTGGCAATTATGAGTAGAACTGCTATAAATATTAATGTACAAATTTTCATATAAGGTGTTTTCAATTTATTTTAGTAAATACCTAGGAGTGGGATTGCTGACCTTGTTTATAAAATTCCTATCTAGATATCCTTCATTCTGGTATTTTCTCTAGGCATATACAAAACTAATCACAATTAACACCACTTTTGTGTGGCAGTGGCCAGAAATCTGGTCTGGAACCTCTTGTTTCAGAGTGATAAAACTTGAAAAGAATTTCTTTCCAATAAAAATCCATTTTAATCACAATTACTACAAAACTGTTACTCCCTCATTGACCTTACTAGTAGAGAGGGAGCTGGAGATGGACATTATTAAAAAAAAAAAAGAGTAGTATGAGAATTTCTTATTAGTAATATCTTTTACATTTTATTTCATAAGAAAAGATGTACCTGAGCATATTCTGTTGTATTACAGCTTAAAGTTTAAACCTTATTATTAGAAAATGTATGCTATTTATTAAAAATACAATTCATTTGTTAAAAATGAATAGTGAACCTCAGTATAAGTAATTTATTTTGACAGTGTATTAGAGGACTACATTCTAGAACTTATTTGTTATGAGGTTTTTATAGAGAGTATTGCTGTGGAAAGTCTCAAATCCATGTTGATCTGGTTGACTTCACATGTGCACTTGGTGTAAGAAACCAGGTTTTGGTGCCAAATCTCCTGTCTCCTTTTCTTTTTCCCGTCTTCTCATGTCTCATCCTTCCCCTCCTCTCCTATCCCCTTCTTTATTTTAATATGTCCCTCCCTTCCTCTCACTTCCCTCTCTTTTTTCTTATTTTTAATCTGTGTATATATATATCGCTCACTGTGTTCCAAGAGCTCAGTTCAGTTCAGTCATGTCTGACTCTTTGCAACCTCATGGACTGAAGCATGTCAGGCTTCCCCGTCCATCACTAACTCCCAGAGTTTACTCAAACTCATGTCCATTGAGTTGGTGATGCCATCCAGCCATCTCAACATCTGTCGTCCCCATCTCCTCCTGCCCTCAATCTTTCCTAGCATCAGGGTCTTTTCAAATGAGTCAGCTCTTTGCATCAGGTGGCCAAATTATTGGAGTTTTAGCTTCAGGATCAGTCCTTCCAATGAACAACCAGGACTGATATCCTTTAGGGTGGACTGGTTGGATCTCTTGCAGTCCAAGGGACTCTCAAGAGTCTTCTCCAACACCACAGTTTAAATCATCAACTTTTCAGCGCTCAGCTTTCTTTAGAGTCCAACTCTCACATCCATACATGACTACTGGAAAAACCATAGCCTTGACTAGATGGGACCTTTGTTGACAATGTCTCTGCTTTTTAATATGCTGTCTAGGTTGGTCATAACTTTCCTTCCAAGGAGTAAGAATCTTTTAATTTCATGGCTGCAGTCACCATCCACAGTGATTTTGGAGCTCCAAAAATAAAGCCTGCCACTGTTTCCACTGTTTCCCCATGTATTTACCATGAAGTAATGGTACCAGATGCCACTATCTTAGTTTTCTGAATGTTGAGCATTAAGCCAACTTTTTCACTCTCCTCTTTCACTTTCATCAAGAGGCTCTTTAGTTCTTCACTTTCTGCCATAAGGGTAGTGTCATCTGCATATCTGAGGTTATTGATATTTCTCCTGACAATCTTGATTCCAGATTGTGTTTCATCCATGCCAGCCTTTCTCATGATGTACTCTGCATAGAAGTTAAATAAGCAGGGTGACAACATACAGGCTTGATGTACTCCTTTCCTGATTTGGATCCAGTCTGTTGTTCCATGTCCAGTTCTAACTGTTTCTTCTTGACCTGCATACAGATTTCTCAGGAGGCAGATCAGGTAGTCTGGGAATCCCATCTCTTGAAGAATTTCCCGCAGTTTGTTGTGATCCACACAGTCAAAGGCTTTGGCATAGTCAATAAAGCAGAAATAGATGTTTTTCTTGAACTCTCTTGCTTTTTTGATGATCCAGTAGATCAATTTGATCTCTGGTTCCTCTGCCTTTTCTAAATCCAGCTTGAACATCTGGAAGTTTATGGTTCACGTATTGTTGAAGCCAGGCTTGGAGAATTTTGAGCATTAATTTACTAGCGTGTGAGATGAATGCAATTGTGCAGTAGTTTGAGCATTCTTTGGTGTTGCCTTTCTTTGGGACTGGAATGAAAACTGATCTTTTCCAGTCCTGTGGCCACTGCTGAGTTTTCCAGATTTGCTGGCATACTGAGTGCAGCTCTTTCACAGCATCATCTTTTAGGATCTGAAATAGCTCAACTGGAATTCCATCATTTCCACTAGCTTTGTTCATAGTGATGCTTCCTAAGGCCCACTTGACTTCACATTCCAGGATGCCTGGCTCTAGGTGAGTGACCATTTTGCTTTTTTTGCATTTATTTTTCTAGGGGATGGTCTTGATCCCTATTTCCTGTACAATGTCACAAACCTCCATCTATAGTTCTTCAGGCACTGGGTCTATCAGATCTAGTCCCTTAAATCTATTTCTCATTTCCACTGTATAATCATAAGGGATTTGATTTAGGTCATACCTGAATGGTCCAGTGGTTTTCCCTACTTTCATCAATTTAAGTCTGAATTTGGCAATAAGGAGTTCATGATCTGAGCCACAGTCAGCTCCTGGTCTTGTTTTTGCTGACTGTATATAGCTTCTCCATCTTTGGCTGCAAGAATATAATCAATCAAATTTTGGTGTTGACCATCTGGTTATGTTCGTGTGTAGAGTCTTCTCTTGTGTTGTTGAAAGAGGGTGTTCCAAGAGCTATTCTAAGTTTTAAATCTTAACTCACTTAATTCATTTATTGTTTTTTCTTTTTTTAAATTTAAATTTATTTATTTTAATTAGAGGGTAGTTATTTTACAATATTGTATTGGTTTTGTCATACATCAACATGAATCCGCCATGGGTGTACATGTGATCCCAATCCTGATCCCCCTCCCACCTCCCTCCCCATACCATCCCTCTGGGTCGTCCCAGTGCACTAGCCCCAAGCTTCCTGTATCCTGCATTGAACCTGGACTGGCGGTTTGTTTCTTATATGATATTAGACATGTTTCAATTCCATTCTCCCAAATCATCACCCCCCCCCCCCTCACAGAGTCCAAAAGACTTTTCTATATATCTGTGTCTCTTTTGCTGTCTCGCATACAGGGTTATCATTACCATCTTTCTAAATTCAATATTTAGAAATATATATTTCTATATATATATAGAAATATATATTTCTATACGTTAGTATACTGTATTGTTGTTTTTCTTTCTGGCTTACTTCACTCTGTATAATCAGCTCAAGTTTCATCCACCTCATTAGAACTGATTCAAATGTATTCTTTTTAATGGCTGAGTAATATTCCATTGTGTATATGTACCATGGCTTTCTTATCCATTCATCTGCTGATGGACATCTAGGTTGTTTCCATGTCCTGGCTATTATAAACAGTGCTGCGATGAACATTGGGGTACATGTGTCTCTTTCAATTCTGGTTTCCTCAGTAAGTATGCCCAGCAGTGGGATTGCTGGGTTGTATGGCAGTTCTATTTCTAGTTTTTTTAAGGAATCTCCACACTGTTCTCCATAGTGGCTGTGCTAGTTTGCATTCCCACCAACAGTATAAGAGGGTTCCCTTTTCTCCACATCCTCTCCAGCATTTATTGCTTGTAGACTTTTGGATCGCAGACCTTCTGACTGGTGTGAAAAGGTACCTCATTGTGGTTTTGATTTGCATTTCTCTGATAATGAGTGATGTTGAGCATCTTTTCATGTGTTTGTTAGCCATCTGTATGTCTTCTTTGGAGAAATGTCTATTTAGTTCTTTGGCCCATTTTTTGATTGGTTCATTTATTTTTCTGGAATTGAGCTGCAGGAGTTGCTTGTATATTTTTGAGATTAATTCCTTGTCAGTTGCTTCGTTTGCTATTATTTTCTCCCAATGTGAAGGCTGTCTTTTCACCTTGCTTATAGTATCTTTTGTTGTGCAGAAGCTTTTAATTTTAATTTAATTAGATCACATTTGTCTAGTTTTGCTTTTATTTCCAGTATTCTGGGAGGTGGGTCATAGAGGATCCTGCTGTGATGTATGTCGGAGAATGTTTTCCCTATGTTCTCCTCTAGGAGTTTTATAGTTTCTGGTCTTATGTTTAGATCTTTAATCCATTTTGAGTTTATTTTTGTGTATGGTATTAGAACGTGTTCTAGTTTCATTCTTTTACAAGTGGTTGACCAGTTTTCCCAGCACCACTTTTTAAAGAGATTGTCTTTAATCCATTGTATATTCTTGCCTCCTTTGTCAAAGATAAGGTGTCCATAGGTGCGTGGGTTTATCTTTGGGCTTTCTATTTTGTTCCATTGATCTATATTTCTGTCTTTGTGCCAGTACCATGCTGTCTTGAGGACTGTGGCTTTGTAGTAGAGCCTGAAGTCAGGCAGGTTGATTCCTCCAGTTCCATTCTTCTTTCTCAAGATTGCTTTGGCTATTTGAGGTTTTTTGTATTTCCATACAAATTGTGAAATTATTTTTTCTAGCTCTGTGAAAAACACCGTTGGTAGCTTGATATGAATTGCATTGAATCTATAGATTGCTTTGGGTAGTATACTCCTTTTCACTATATTGATTCTTCTGATCAATGAGCATAGTATATTTCTCCATCTGTTAGTGTCCTCTTTAATTTCTTTCACCAGTGTTTTATAGTTTTCTATATATAGGTCTTTAGTTTCTTTAGGTAGATATATTCCTAAGTATTTTATTCTTTTCGTTGCAATGGTGAATGGAATTGTTTCCTCAATTTCTCTTTCTTTTTCTCATTATTAGTGTATAGGAATGCAAAGGATTTCTGTGTGTTGATTTTATATCCTGCAACTTTTCTATATTCAGTGATTAGCTCTAATAATTTTCTGGTGGAGTCTTTAGGGTTTTCTTTGTAGAGGATCATGTCATCTGCAAACAGAGAGAGTTTTACTTCTTCTTTTCCAATTTGGATTCCTTTTATTTCTTTTTCTGCTCTGATTCCAAAACTATGTTGAATAGTAATGGTGAAAGTGGGCACCCTTGTCTTGTTCCTGACTTTAGGGGAAATGCTTTCATTTTTTCACCAATGAGGATAATGTTTCCTGTGGGTTTGTCATATATAGCTTTTATTATGTTGAGGTATGTTCCTTCTATTCCTGCTTTCTGGAGAGTTTTTATCATAAATGGATGTTGAATTTTGTCAAAGGCTTTCTCTGCATCTATTGAGATAATCATATGACTTTTATTTTTCAGTTTGTTAATATGGTGTATTACATTGATTGATTTGTGGATATTGAAGAATCCTTGCATCCCTGGGATAAAGCCCACTTGATCATGGTGTATGATCTCTTTAATATGTTGTTGGATTCTGATTGCTAGAAGTTTGTTAAGGATTTTTGCATCTATGTTCATCAGTGATGTTGGCTTGTAGTTTTCTTTTTTTGTGGCATCTTTGTCAGATTTTGGTGTTAGGGTGATGGTGGCCTCATAGAACGAGTTTGGAAGTTTACCTTCCTCTGCAATTTTCTGGAAGAGTTTGAGTGGTATAGGTGTTAGCTCTTCTCTAAATTTTTGGTAGAATTCAGCTGTGAAGCTGTCTGGGCCTGGACTTTTGTTTGCTGGAAGATTTTTGATACAATTTCAATTTCCGTGCTTGTGATGGGTCTTTAAGATTTTCTATTTCTTCCTGGTTCAGTTTTGGAAAGTTGTACTTTTCTAAGAATTTGTCCATTTTTCCCACATTGTCCATTTTATTGACATATAGTTGCTGATAGTAGTCTCTTTGTATTTCTGTGATCCTTTGTATTTCTGTGTTGTCTGTTGTGATCTCTCCTTTTAATTTCTAATATTATTGATTTGACTTTTCTCCCTTTGTTTCTTGATGAGTCTGGCTAATGCTTGTCAATTTTATTTATCCTTTCAAAGAACCAGCTTTTGGTTGTTGATTTTTACTATGGTGTGTTTTGTTTCTTTTACATTTATTTCTGCCCTAATTTTTATGGTTTCTTTCCTTCTGCTAACCCTGGGGTTCTTCATTTCTTCCTTTTCTAGTTGCTTTAGGTGTAGAGTTAGGTTATTTATTTGACTTTGTTCTTGTTTCTTGAGGTATGCCTGTATTGCTTTGAACTTTCCCCTTAGCCTTGCTTTTACAGTGTCTCATAGGTTTTGGGTTTTTGTGCTTTCATTTTCATTCATTTCTATGCATATTTTTATTACTTTTTTGATTTCTTCTGTGATCTGTTGGTTATTCAGCAGCGTGTTGTTCAGCCTCCATATGTTGGCATTTTAATAGTTTTTCTCCTGTAATTGAGATCTAATCTTACTGCATTGTGGTCAGAAAAGATGCTTGGAATGATTTCATTTTTTTTTAATTTACCAAGGCTAGATTTATGGCCCAGGATGTGATCTATCCTGGAGAAAGTTCCGTGTGCACTTGAAAAAAAATATGAAATTCATTGTATTGTGGTGAAATGTCCTATAAGATATCAATTAGGTCTAACTGGGCTATTATATCATTTAAAGTTTGTGTTTCTTCATTAATTTTCTGTTTACTTGATCTAGCCATAGGTGTGAGTGGGGTATTAAAGTCTCCCGCGATTATTGTGGTATTGTTAATTTCTCCTTTCATACTTGTTAGCATTTGTCTTACATATTGCGGTGCTCCTATGTTGAGTGCATATATATTTATAATTGTTATATCTTCTTCTGGGTTGATCCTTTAATCATTATGTAGTGTCCTTTGTTGCCTCTTTTCACAGCCTTTGTTTTAAAGTCTATTTTATCTGATATGAGTATTTCTACTCATGCTTTCTTTTGATCTCTATTTGTATGGGATATTTTTTTCCAGCCCTTCACTTTCAGTCTGTATGTGTCCCCTGTTTTGAGGTGGGTCTCTTGTAGACAACATATATAGGGGTCTTGTTTTTTTATCCATTCAGCCAGTCTTTGTCTTTTGGTTGGGGCATTCAACCCATTTACATTTAGGTAATTATTGATAAGTATGACTCCGTTGCCATTTACTTAATTGTTTTGAGTTCGAGCTTATACACCGTTTTTTTTGTCTCCTGTCTAGAGAATATCCTTTAACATTTGTTGGAGAGCTGATTTGGTGGTGCTGAAATCTCTCCGCTTTTGCTTGTCCGTAAAGCTTTTGATTTCTCCTTCATATTTGAATGAGATCCTTGCTGGGTACAGTAATCTGGGCTGTAGGTTAATTTCTTTCATCACTTTCAGTATGTCTTGCCATTCCCTCCTGGCCTGAAGAGTTTCTATTGAAATATCAGCTGTTATCCTTATGGGAATCCCCTTGTGTGTTATTTGTTGTTTTTCCCTTGATGCTTTTAATATTTGTTCTTTGTGTTTGATCTTTGTTAATTTGATTAATATGTGTCTTGGAGTGTTTCTCCTTGGGTTTATCCTGTTTGGGACTCTCTGGGTTTCTTGGACTTGGGTGATTATTTCCTTCCCCATTTTAGGGAAGTCTTAAACTATTATCTCCTCAAGTGTTTTCTCACGGTCTTTCTTTTTGTCTTCTTCTTCTGGGACTCCTATGATTCAAATGTTGGAGTGTTTAATATTGTCCTGGAGGTCTTTGAGATTGTCCTTATTTCTTTTAATTCGTTTTTCTTTTTTCCACTCTGATTCATTTATTTCTACCATTCTATTTTCTAATTCACTAATCCTATCTTCTGCCTCCATTATTCTACTATTTATTGCCTCCAGAATGTTTTTGATCTCATTTATTGCATGATTCATTATATATTGACTCTTTTTTATTTCTTCTAGGTCCTTGTTAAACCTTTCTTGCATTTTCTCAGTCCTTGTCTCCAGGCTTTTAATCTGTGATTTCATTTTTATTTCAAGATTTTGGATCATTTTCACTATCATTATTCAGAATTCTTTATCAGGTAGATTCCCTATCTCTTCCTCTTTTGTTTGGTTTGGTCAGCATTTATACCTGATTGGTATTCCTCTGTCTCTTAATCTTGTTTATATTGCTGAGTTTGGGGTGGTCTTTCTGTATTCTGGCAGTCTGTGGAGTTCTCTTTATTATGGGGTTTCCTCACTGTGGGTGGGGTTGTATCAGTGGCTTGTCAAGGTTTCTTGGTTAGGGAAGCTTGTGTCGGTGTTCTGGTGGGTGGAGCTGGATTTCTTCTCTCTGGAGTGCAATGAAGTGTCTAGTAATGAGTCATGATATGTCAATGGTTTTGGAGTAACTTTGGGCAGCCTGTATATTGAAGCTCAGGGCTGTGTTCCTGTGTTGCTAGAGAATTTGCATGGTATGTCTTTCTCTGGAACTTGTTGGCCCTTGGGTGGTGCTTGGTTTCAGTGTAGGTATGGAGGGGTTTGATGAGCTCTTATCAATTAATTTTCCCTGGAGTCAGGTGTTTTCTGATGTTCTCAGGATTTGGAATTAAGCCTCCTTCTTTTGGTTTTCAGTCTTATTTTTACAGTAGTCTCAAGACTTCTCCTTCTATACAACACTGTTGATAAAACATCTAGGTTAAAGATGAAAAGTTTCTCCACAGTGAGGGATACCCAGAGAGGTACACAGAGTTACATGGAGAAGAGAAGAGGGAGGAGGGAGTTAGAGGTGACCTGAATGAGATGAGGTGGAATCAAAAGAGGAGAGAGCAAGCTAGCTAGTAATCACTTCCTTATGTGCACTCCACAGTCTGGACCGCTCAGAGATATTCATGGAATTATACAGAGAAGAGAAGAGGGAGGAAGGAGACAGAGGTGGCCAGAAGGATAAAAGGGGGGAATGAAAAGGAGAGAGACAGATCCAGCCAGTATTCAGTTCCCTAAGTGTTCTCCACCGTTTGGAACACACAGAGATTCACAGAGTTGGGTAGAAAAGAGCTAAGGGGGAGGGAGGAGACAGAGGTGACCTGGTGGAGAAAAAGGAGAGTCCAAGTAGGGAGAGAGCAGTCAAGCCAGTATTCTCACTCCCAAGTAAAAATGAGTACTGAATACTGGGTTCTTAAATGTACAAAATTGATAACAAATACCAAAAAGCAAAGATTAAAATTCTGGAGTAGAGGTTGGATTTTCAAAAATATAATATTAAAGAAAAGAAGAAGAAGGAAAAAACAAAGTCACAAAAGTTATCAAAATATATATATATATTTTGAAGTTTACTTTAAAAATAGTCTTTTTTAAAAGTAATAGCATGTTATAAAAATGATAATTAAAGGAGTAATAGAGTACTTAAAAATTAAAAAAAGTTAAAAAAAAAGAAATGAATGATTGTAAGAATAGTAAAAATATATCTAGGACTTTCTCTGGTGGTGTTGTGGGCAGTGTGGGGTCAGTTCATTTTCAGATAGTTCCTTGGTCTGGCTTATATTTCTCAATATCTATAGGCCCCTTCCTATGTTCAGTTCAGTTCAGTTCAGTAGCTCAGTCATGTCCGACTCTTTGCGACCCCATGAATTGCAGCACGCCAGGCCTCCCTGTCCATCACCAACTCCCGGAGTTCACTCAGACTCACGTCCATTGACTCAGTGATGTCGTCCAACCATCTCATCCTCTGTCGTCCCCCTTTCCTCCTGCCTCTAATCCCTCCCAGCATCAGAGTCTTTTCCAATGAGTCAACTCTTCTCATGAGGTGGCCAAAGTACTGGAGTTTCAGCTTTAGCATCATTCCTTCCAAAGAAATCCCAGGGCTGATCTCCTTCAGAATGGACTGGTTGGATCTCCTTGCAGTCCAAGGGACTCTCAAGAGTCTTCTCCAACACCACAGTTCAAAAGCATCAATTCTTTGGTGCTCAGCCTTCTTCACAGTCCAACTCTCACATCCATACATGACCACTGGAAAAACCATAGCCTTGACTAGACGGACCTTTGTTGGCAAAGTAATGTCTCTGCTTTTGAATATGCTATCTAGATTGGTCATAACTTTCCTTCCTAGGAGTAAGCGTCTTTTAATTTCATGGCTGCAGTCACCATCTGCAGTGATTTTGGAGCCCAGAAAAATAAAGTCTGACACTGTTTCCCCATCTATTTCCTATGAAGTGATGGGACCAGATGCCATGATCTTCGTTTTCTGAATGTTGAGCTTTAAGGCAACTTTTTCAGTCTCCACTTTCACTTTCATCAAGAGGCCTTTTAGTTCCTCTTCACTTTCTGCCATAAGGGTGATATCATCTGCATACCTGAGGTTATTGATATTTCTCATGGCAATCTTGATTCCAGCTTATGCTTCTTCCAGTCCAGCGTTTCTCATGATGTACTCTGCATATAAGTTAAAAAAGGAGGGTGACAATATACAGCCTTGACATACTCCTTTTCCTATTTGGAACCAGTCTGTTGTTCCATGTCCAGTTCTAACTGTTGCTTCCTCACCTGCATACAGATTTCTCGAGAATGTAGTGGATACTAACTACAGGGTTTTAATCCATTGCACCTGTCATTTCCAATGTGTTTCCATCTGTTTTAGCTTCTTCTGTTTGCTGGTCTCTTCAGTGTCTGATTTCAGCCCTGACACATAGGGGGTGGTGGTAGACACATTTTTTAGGCTCACTTGTTCAGTCGCGCTGTGGGGAGGGAGAGACACTGAAAACAAATAACACTGGTGTGTGTTCGCAGTGTCTCAGCCACACTGGGCCTGCCCCCACTCATTGCGCTTGCACCCTCCCTGCCCATACAGCTCTGGCTCTAGGTTGCTCCACTGGGAACCATCTGAGGCTGGTCCTGGGCTGCATGCAACTCCCAGGTCTAAGCCGCTCAGGTTCAGGCACTCTGGTAGTCCTCAGAGGCGTAGGCTCCTCTGGGCCTGTGTTTTGTGCCCTTCCCAGCTCCCAGCAGCTCGGGTGATGAGGTGTTTGGCGAGTGCAGTCACTGTAACTTATCGCCTATCCCGTCCCTGCTGCTCGGTTTTCTGGGTGTACAACCGGCACACCTTCTCAGGAGGATGATGACTGTCCAGAACCCCAAGAAGTCTTAGTTAGCAAAGAAGCCTGCTTGCAGTTAGGTAGATAATGTCTCTCTGGGGCTGCAGTTGCCCCCTTCTGGCTCTGGCTGCCTGTCACCGGAGGGAGATGGTCTGTAGCCAGCTAGTTCTGTTCAGCCCTTTGTTCTGTGCACAGCCCTGGCAGTGTCTTAGGGCTTTTTGCGTGGTAGCTATCCCACAGTCTGGTTTGCTAGCCCAGATTAGTTTTCTTTGAATAGCCTCGGGGCATTCAGGCCTGATCCTTACTCTAAGCAATGCAGCCTGCGCCTCCCTGCCCAGCCTCCGCTTGCCTGTGGCAGGTGAAGGCGTCTGCGCTGCTTCTCCGCTGGGGGAGTTACTGTTGGGCTCGTAATCTGTGGGTTTTAATTATTTACTTATTTTTCCTCCTTATTATGTTGCCCTCTGTGCTTTCCAAGGCTCACCACAGACTTGGCAGTGAGAATGTTTCCTGGTGTTTGGAAACTTCTCTCTTTTTAAGACTCCCTTCCCGGGACGGAGCTTCATCCCTACCTCTTTTGTCTCTTTTTTTGTCTTTTATATTTTTCCTACCTTCTTTTGAAGACAATGGGCTGCTTTTCTGGGTGCCTGATGTCATCTGCCAGCATTCAGAAGTTGTTTTGTGGAATTTACTCAGTGTTTAAATGTTCTTTTGATGAATTTGTGGGGGAGAAAGTGGTCTCACCTTCCTATTCCTCTGCCATCTTCTTAATCCACTTAATACCTTATTTCGTAGGAACTATTATTAGTTTCATTTTACTAATTAGCAATCTGACCCAAGGGATTTCTAAGTTACTTTTTGTGCTCATGAATTTATGTCACTGACTTAACTTAGTTCATTGTAAGTGTAAATCTTATTGCTCCTTGTTTTGTTTCTTGATTACACATGTGCCATTTTAGTCCTCTCTGTATTCCTAATAGTCCTAGCATAGTGCCTTATGAAAGTCAGAGCTCAATAAATACCTGATGATTTGAAATAGCTGGAGATAAAGATTAATAAATGGGGATAGCTTTTTTCTTGAGACATCAGTGCTTTACTATTTCAGCATATTTCACTTTTTGAGTAAGAAGATTACTAATTTGTCAATATGAATGAATAAACACGTACAAAATGTTCTCATGAAGTACATGGCAGTTTAAGAACCTGTGGAATCACTGAATTTTAGAATTAAGAAACCATGGAGATTCAGTATAATTTTTCATTCCATTGATGAAGAATCAAGCTTCAGAGATGCCAAGTAATGTAGGCCGAGTCACTCCTGAGTCCCAAAGTGATGGGTTTTGGTGATCATACTGCCTTCCTCTGAACTGTGGCCTCTGTTCTTAATTTTTGATACATAATTAAAGGCTACAGATAAATACCTGGTGACGGCCCCAGACTGAACACCTTAACCTTTGCTCTTACTCTCATTCTGAACTCTGTTTTTAGGCTCTTGCCATACAAGTGTAGTTGTTCTCAGTACAGGAGCTTTTATTTGTAAATCATAATACTTTCCAAATAAACTGAATTTACAGGTGAGGAGATGTCAGATATTCATCTACATGGCAGCATTTTATCTATCCCAAGAACAGATGATATGTTTCATAACTAACGTCACTCACTATGGCTCCCTTCTTGGTGCTCTTTTTCTTTTCTGATTCTAACTCCCACCTCTTACCTTCTACTTAAGTGATTGCTACTTCCCCATACCTCCAACCATGTCCTTTGATACTCTCCTTTTTGAATCTTTAGCCAGATTTCAACCAATAGCTATTAATAAAGAGATACTACAGAACAGTTCTCTTTTAATATACAGGATCCCATCAGAAACATTCCTACCCTAAAATATAAGCTAATTATTGTCCCCAAAGTTATCTCCTACAATAGTGGTTATTCATACAAACAACTTTGCTTCTTGATTTTTGTATTATATATTTACAGGTATTTAGGGTAAGGTCTGGATCTCTCAGGGATTTTTTTCGGTGTGGTGGTGTTAGTAATTCATGGTTATATCATTTTATAATCCTTTTGAGAAGATAATTTTTATAGTTCCCAAGATATAAACATTAAATTTAGATCTTGACATTCAATTTTTAAAAATATGACCCTTTTTGTCTGAATAAGTTGTGCTCTAGAAACCATAGGTTCTAATTTTCTTCATCTGGGATTATAAGAGAATCTGACAGAAAATTTCTTTGAAATAGATTACCCTGAATATCAATTCATTTTTTTCCTGAAACTTATTGGCATGATCTTTTATTAAATCTGCTAGAAACTCTGTTAGTTACTTGAATAGCATATGAAAATATATGATGTTTAAGTATTCAAAGGCAAAAAAAAACCCTCACTTAAAAGAAATATTGAATGAATAATTGAAGTAAACTTAGGACCTGACCACAATATTGCAATTACTGTCTAAAAGTCCCTGTGGTTGGATAATTCTTTAAAAACAGAAAGCTGTTTTGATCAAAGCCAGATGTTCCTATTTTTAATTCTTGGCACATTTCCTCAGTAAAGGATTTTCATCTTCAAAAAGGAAAAAACAGACATTGCCTTCAACCTGCAGTGTTTGAGCCCCAGGGAAGTAACACTGGTTTGATAAAAGCAGGAATGCTTATTGCTTATGTTTTGCTTTGGACAGTTGGTGTGAAAGAACTAGGGTGTGAAGAAAGCTTGGCCTTTGGATTGTTAGCTGTTTGAGTTGTGGATATGTAGTCGGTATTTGTAGCATGAAGCAAAGATAAAGTGTACAAGGGTTTTGTGGATATTACAAATGAAATGATTCAGAACCTTATAGAACTTATAGTGATTTACCTTTAAGCTTTGTAATGGTTGATAAAAACAGAGGAGGAAATAAAGCTTGCCAACTTTACAAGAGTGATGTTGATTAGTGTATGATAGTGCTTTAAGAATTGTTGAAGAATTCTTGGTAAATCAGTACTTAATAAATGTTACAGATTACAGTAAACCAATTTAATTCTCTCTGCTGCTCAGATTTCTGGTGAGGAAATTTAATGATGTGGATAGATTTCTGGCTGAGCTAATACTATCATTTACAATAATTCTTCTGACTTGTAATATTTGTAAGTACCTTATAAAAAGAAAATAATAGGCTTTCTCTTGGATTTTCTATTATAAAAAAGCTATTTTCAAGTATTTAAGATTGAAAACTTCATAAAATAATACAAATAATACTTGTAGTAATCTCTGTGAAGAATAAGTACACTCAAGGATTCTCTTCATCAACTGTTACACATCATTAAGTTTCTTACAATAACTTGGCATAGAATCTTATTCAGTTAGTTAATGAAAGTGCACCTTGAATAAATAAAAATTCAATTTTAAAATAGCCTAATGATCAATTGTTTATATTTTATACTTTAAAGCTTGTTTTATAATTTTTTCTTCCTCACAATTCCTCCAATAGAAAGAGGCTTCCACTTTCAGAACACAGAAAATACTCTAGTTTAAGCAAAGTGTATGTAATATAAGAAATAAAGTGTTTGCACTATCATTGGAAAGCCCGGAGAGCAAGCTTTAGATTGAACCTTCAGGAAGAATTCTAATATCAATAACTTGGCACTTACCATGCAAGGAAACCTTGATGTCTCCAACCAGGAAGCCCCTGTCTGAACTACTGAAAACAGGATCTCAGAGCCCTAGCTGCAATCTGGGGATCATAAAGCTACCACCTGAAGAGATCTAGGGCAAACCAGTCTCTTGAATCTGTGAATAGGGATCATGCGAATGTTGTCCAGAGCCAGACAACTTGTGAATATACTTTATATTACATTGAAATGAATAACCCAAACATTCATGACTCACCTGTACTCATAGGATCCTAGTTCTCTTTGTTTCCCCTGACTATATTACTGGCGATCCCCCAAGCATCTCAGAAGTACTTGGACCTAACACTTCTCCCCTAGCATCTGTGCTTTTTAGCTTTACCCTGTGCAAAGCAGGTGCTGGCCCTCCTCTTCCACTAAATTACAGGGTCTGATCTGCTTAGCTGTTCTATGATGTGGACATCACTGCTCTGGTAGGACAGCTGCCACCTTCTGCTACAGCCTGGCAAATTCCGTGATATGTTGGACCTGGTACATACTAGTTAACAAGAGCCAATTATTAATACATTTAAGCTTTGTTAGCCATTTACAAAGCACAGACATCATTAAAAAATTAAATTAGATAAATTTAAATAAACTACCAGCCTGTTGTCCCTGAGTAGAGTTGAGAACAGAATGTGCAGTGGCATTTCATTCTACAGTATATCTACATACAGATGCAGTAGATGTAAATAGCCCCAGAAGCACAGGTAAGAGTAAAATGTAAAAAAATTAGGAGTTGATACATTTCAACTACTTATTGCATTTGTGTCTGTGATCCCAACAAGCTGACAAGAATCTGGTGATCAGATGTGTGTATCTCTGCGCCCTAACTTAACAACCTTGTCTGCCTCCTCCCCTGCCCAACTGCCTTCAAAATCTAGCATCTCTTCTGGGATACCAACTAAAAACCCTTTTCCCACCATTTTACCAAAACAATTGCACCCACCCATCTGTTTCTTAGCTCCTTGCTTTTCAAGTTGAGTGTTTGGGGAAAATAATTTTGAAATAGCTTTTTTTCTGAGTACTCAAGTCTGACCCTCTCTAAAAGACTGTGTATGTAACAGCTTTATGCACATATGTGTTTGAGGGATTTTATTCTGAATACTTATTTTAGCTACAGACTGATGCTGAAGCTGAAACTCCAATACTTTGGCCACCTAATGCGAAGAACTGACTCATTTGAAAAGACCCTCATGCTAGGAAAGATTGAGGGTGGGAGGAGGAGGAGAAAGGGACAACAGAGATGGTTGGATGGCATCACCAACTCAATGGACATGAGTTTGAGCAAACTCCAGGAGTTGGTGATGGACAGGGAAGCCTGGCATGCTTCAGTGCATGGGGTATCAAAGAGTCTGACAGGACTGAGCGACTGAACTGAACTGAATGGTAGTACCCAGTGGAACCCATTTGCTCCTTTCTCCATAGAAGGGAGTGTACATTCTGATTTCCTGGCCACTTTTATCTTTCACCTGTATTTTCTCACCCTCCTATCTTCTGGAGGGCTTTCCTTGTGGCTCAGCTGGTAAAGAATCTGCCTGCAATACAGGAGACCTGGGTTCAACCCCTGGGTTGGGAAGATCCCCTGGAGAAGGGAAAGGCTACCCACTCCAGTATTCTGGCCTGGAGAATTCCATGGACTGTGTAGTCCATGGGGTCGCAAAGAGTCAGACATGACTGAGAGACTTTCACTTTCACTTCACTTTACCTTCTGGAATAACCCCAGGACATGCACTTGTCATTCCTTCCTTTCTCTGGAGCTCCTTTCCGGGCTGGTGGCCAATTGTGTCTTGTTCCAAGGCACCAGAGAGACTGGCTTTTACACATGACATTAAATAAGGCTGTTAGGGTTAGATCTGTTAATACTGATGGAGCAAGATGATACATGAGTAATGATGGGGTGTCCATGTTCTCAAGCCTTTTCATGGCAGCCTTCTTGTGAATATGCAAGTAAAGTGACTAAACCTCCATTCTTTATGGTCTAAAAAAGTCAGGATTGTTTCCAATGTTTCTGAAGAATCCTAAGGGAGTACCAACATTTTCTTGTTTCTTATCCTTGTATTACCAGAGATTTCTTCATGGATTTTTCTTTTTTTATTAACCTTTTATTTTATATTGAGGTATAGCCAATTAACACTATTGATAGTTTCAGGTGAACAGTGAAGGGACTCAGCTATACATAAATATGTATCCATTCTCCCCCAAACTCCCCTTCCATCTAGGCTGCCTCATAACTTTTAACTTTGAAGACTTCCCTGTGCTATACAAAAGGACCTTGTTGGTTATCCATTTTAAATACAGCAGTGTGTACCTGCTGATCCCAAACTCCCTAATATATTTTTCTAATGAAAACAGCAGTCTTTTTCCTGCTGCATCCAAACCTAAATGTGTCAATGAGCACAGTTTTCCTGAAAAATCAATTTTTTCTTTGTGATCAGGTGTATCTAAGCCTGGTTCTGATTCATTTTATAACCGCGAAGAAACTTCTGCCTGGAAATAAGAATTATTTTTAAACATTCAGACCGAACTGTACATCTTTTGTGGTTCATTCTGCATTTGTAAAAACCACAATGTATCTTTGTTAGTGGAGACTTTTGTAATCTTAGTGAATAAGGCTACACAGTGGTGAACACTGGGAAAGTCTGAAATATCTTTGGCTTGTTAACTGCTAACCTATTTTAGGATACTCCCATAGTTTGACAGAAAGTTTTCTCAATCACTAGTTAATTACCTCTGTGCTTTGGGAAGGGTCATGAGACGCTGTGGATGTCAAAAGTTTTTGTCTCTTTCTCAAGTTTCTTTGAGGGACAAATGCATCTCAAGCATGGCTACAGAGACTGAATGTGAGGAAATATAATTCCAAAAAGTCAGATGGGGGTAGGGACCATATTTAGATACAGATTGTTAAATTACATTATAATAGGCCTCCAGGAAGTATATTCTTCATTTTCTTTCACACCCCTACAGATTTTTCTCAGTGAATACTATCTGAAGAATCTATTTATTGAGTAGCAAAAAAAAAAAAAGCATGATTTCATCATACTATTCACATTTATATTGATTTGTATGAAATCATAATCTTTAAAACATTCTAACTAGTATCCAGGAATCTTAAATAACTTAACTTGAGGTTAGTTAATTTAATTTGCAAGTTTCCTTTATTAATGAACAAATACTTAGTGATTTTTAACTTTTACTGTTATAGTCTAAAGATTAATTTATTATAAGAATTTAAAATTGGAGTGCTCTTTTCACATGAAAACAATGATGGAAATCTGTTCACAAAAGAGATTTAATATTATAGCTGATATACTGTATATTTACAATGATAAAATAATACTGATCTAGTAGTAAAAATTACAAAGATAATAAAACGGAATCAAATAGTGATATATTGTCTTGAATACTGGTATATGAAGTTTGCTTAAAGGAAAAATAATAGAAGGAACTGGAGAAGGAAATGTCAACCCACTCCAGTATTCTTGCCTGGAAAACCACATGGACAGAGGAGCCTGGCTAGCTCCAGTCCATTGGGTTGCTAAGAGTTGGACATGACTAAACGAATTCACTTTACTTAATAGAAGGAAGGAAGTTAGGTATTTTTTAAGGGCACAGGTAGCTGATTAAATAGAAGACTAGTTTTTGATCAAATGCACCTTCATCTTGGTATATATGGTATACAAAGACCTCTGTCTTCTTGGTGGTTATTTCTTTTTCCTTTATGAGGTAGGTACAGGAGAAGGCAATGGCAGCCCACTCCAGTACTCTTGCCTGGAAAATCCCATGGACAGAGGAGCCTGGTGGGCTGCAGTCCATGGGGTCGCTAAGAGTCGGAGACGACTGAGCGTCTTCACTTCACTTTTCACTTTCATGCATTGGAGAAGGAAATGGCAGCCCACTCCAGTGTTCTTGCCTGGAGAATCCCAGGGACGGGGGAGCCTGGTGGGCTGCCGTCTATGGGGTCACAAAGAGTCGGAGATGACTGAAGGGACTCAGCAGGAGCAGCAGCAGTGTTCGTCTCGGGAAACCTAGATGAATGTTTCTCATGTAGATAGGAAAGAACTGGGTAAATAGAAAAGCAAGTAAAATATTTAACACCTTAAACATATAGTGCATATAAATGTAAAAGATAATGTATATGATTGAATTTATTGAATTTTGACAGAAAGGAGATAAAAACATCTTGTGTACTGATTCTTTTTGAGATCCCAGAGAGGATTGTGTCTGGAAGGTTCTGCTTTTGGTCCTTAGGTGATTCCATCAATCCAGTACCTTGGTAGCTGCCTGGTGAGTAAGGGAATGAATTTTAGATCACCACAGATGTCTGAACTAGAAACTGCTTGGGAACTTTGACTCCTCTATCTTCTTAATTTTCCAATATACTCATTTAGAAAATGCTATCAATTTTGCCTCCCGAGCAATTTTAAATCTGTCCTCTCACCACTCTAACACCATTACCCTACTATATTTATCAAGCTCTACTATTTTTTGTAGTTTTCTGATTAGTTGCTAGGATGCCACTTTCTTCCTACATTAATAAACAGTCTTTACATTAATGGATTGACAGAGTTCTAATCTAAAATGTTCTGATCAGCATAGTAGTGTACTCATACTTAAGGTTTAGTAAATTCTGTGTATAGGTCTCAGGCCAGTTGGAGCCTAATAGTGGGCTGAAATATGCTTAAGATGTTTAGAAAATAGAGCCATTTACCCAGCATACATCAATTGAGAGAATAATAAATTGTTTTTATCTGTTTTCCACTACCTAGATAAAACTTATTTCAGTAGTCATCATTTTAGTAGACTTGAATTTATTAGTAATTGTAATTGAAGTTAGATTTAATTAATATATATTGAGATTTAACAATCATTAAAAATTATATCTTGAAACTTGGGTATTATAAATTATTAACTAAAGAACTAGATGAGAATATAATGTTCTTATATACTTGGAAAGGCACTGATTTAGTGTTCTTTACCACAAATGGATTATCTTGACACCCTGTTATTAATAAAAATGTATGGGCACCATACTCAGAAATTTCTATCATATGAATCAATGTTAAAAAACAACAAATATGGATTTAATGGTTTCCTCTTTAAATTATCTTCTTTGTCCAGAGGGAAACAGTGATGACATTGTTGTTTGAAGTCTTTAATATTCTAACTTTACTGACAGTTCCATTCTCATTTTTTTGCCACTTTTTCCATCTGTTCTGTATGTGACCAAAGCCACAGCCACAAACCCTGTTACTTAGCCAGCAAAATCTGACTCTTCTTCAAGGACCATCTCAACATCCTCCACAGTCCCTCTGGTGACCATTCACCACTCTCTGTGCTCCCTAAACCCTGCACTCAAACCTCGTTCATAGCACTCATTTAGTTTAGGGAAGGCTTCTGCACTACACTCTGATACCTGAGAATAAGGATAGTGCTATGTTCTGTGCATCCCAAAGCCCCTAAGCAGAGCGTGTGGCCCATAGGCAACACTGAAAGCAGGTTTAATTGATTGGTATAGAAGGCACATTTTATGTCGCTCCTGTCTATGTATTTGAATCTTCAGCAGAGCTTAGTGAACATACAGATACTAAGGTGCCATTCTATATCTGCCAAATCAGTTCTGTCTCAGAGGTGGGTCTAGGTCTGTGTGTTTGGAGCAGAAGCTCCACAGTTGATTCTAATGTGGGACTGATATATATGCACTACTATGTGTAAAGTGGAGAAGGCAGTGGCACCCCACTTCAGTACTCTTGCCTGGAAAATCCCATGGATGGAGGAGCCTGGTGGGCTGCAGTCCATGGGGTCGCTAAGAGTCGGACACGACTGAGCGACTTCACTTTCACTTTTCACTTTCATGCATTGGAGAAGGAAATGGCAACCCACTCCAGTGTTCTTGCCTGCAGAATCCCAGGGATGGGGGAGCCTGGTGGGCTGCCATCTATGGGATCGCACAGAGTCGGACACGACTGAAGTGACTTAGCAGCAGCAGCATGTGTAAAGTAGATAGCTAGTAGGAACCTGCTGTTCAGCACAGGGGCTCAGCTCTGTGTGCTGTAGTGACCTAGATGGGTTGGGGATGGGATAGGGGTGGAGTGGGAAGGAGGTTCAACAAGTAGGGGATGGATGTGTATATATAAAACTGATTCACTTAATTTTACACCAAAAACTAACACAACACTGTAAAGTAACTCTGCCCCAATTTAAAAAAAAAATGCATTCTGATGTTGAAAACAAGCAAACAAAAAAATTAGGATTATAGTTCTTTTTCCATTACATGGTGGGTGAGTGCTCAACAAAATGTCATGATGGGTAATGAATTTTGATAAAAGTCAGCTTTTTTTTTAAAAATTTTGCAAATGAGGTACATGCAACTGTAGGTAAAATAGATTGTCAGAGTTATCTGCTTACTGATGAAAGAGCGAGAGAGAATCCAAGCTGTGGAATTTTTGTGTAGTAGTTCTGCCAGTACATTGTCACCATATTTATCCAATAAGAGACTTTATTTTTAATCATCCGTGTGAAACATTGATGATCTAAACAATGTTTATTTGAAATGCAGGTATTACTGGGAGGATTATGTTTCTTAATATGTTTACTGCAATAACACATAATTGATTTCCATCTGAATAAGATCTGTATCATTGTGAGTTTCGAAAATTTGGGAAATAGGGTAAAATATATTTTTGGACTATTAGAACTCAAAGATTTTTGAATGTTGAGGTGTCAACAAATGCATTGAGAATGAGAGAGAAATCTGGATGGAGGTAGAGCTAGAAAAAGACAGAAAAATTTCAAACAAAAAGTGGTTTAGGAGTTTAGCTCAGAACTTCCATGTTGAGCTGTGTGCTACTGATAACCATCCTTCAGCTAAGTTTTGAAATACTACACACATTTTAAAAATTTCTTTGCAATGTGTATCATTTTGATAGCATTCATTTAGCCTGGCCCATTTGAGAATGGGTTTTGCCTTTGAATTTTTCAAGCTTCTAAACTCTGTGATTCATTTATTAATAATATTAGAATGCATTGAATTAGTGTAGTGTGATGGGATATTGATTTCTGCAAATGCCATGTATATTATCTAGGATCAATATATTTCATTACCATATTGGTAAATCTTGTATCTGGAATTATATTTTGAAAATGATCTTACTCTCAATCTTAAAAGTCTATTAATGGCTGCCTAATTATAGGAAAACATTATCAACATTTATACAATATTTTCATTCTTAACTAAAACTTTGCTCATGATTTCTTCATGGAACTTTTCCTTACTTTCACAACCCACTATCTGTATATTGCTTTATTTGTGAATAATATCTGAATTGTAGTGATCTCAGTACTCCCTAAGGTAACTCTACATAGAGTATTATCATCATTATTTGATTACTTGTTCCACTCCTTCTTTAAATAGAGTCTGGCTGTGTCATAATATCTCTTTGATTTTGGATTCCCATTATTATAATTACATTTTGACAGCCTCTGTTAATATCTATTCTAAAACATTTCATTTGACTGATTGGATACATTTTATTTCAATTATACCTGATTGATTTCTAATAATAATAGTTAATGTCAATAATACCTTTAAAAATAGATAATTATTATTTTGATATTTAATAATTTGAGGGAAATTTTTTCTGTTGGCAAGCATTGTTTCTTTAGTTAGATATGAGAAAAATGAGATAAAGGGTTGATGATACTGCTCTGTATTTGGATGTTATACGTAGAATATACACTTTGCAGATATATGCATATAGCACCTCTCACTACATTTTTTTTAATGTTAAAAATACATTTGGCTGTGCTGGGTACTGCTGTACAGCCTTTTCTCTAGTTGCGGCAGGCAGGGGCTGCTCTCTGGCTGCTGTGCATGAGCTTCTCGTTGTGGTGACTTCTGTTGTGTAGCACAGACTTCAGGGCATGCAGGCTTCAGTAATTATGGCTCTGGGATCTAGAGCACAGGATCAATAGTTGTGACGCATGGGCTTAGCTATTCCTTGGCATGTGCGACTCTCCCAGATCAGGGAATGACCACCAGCGTCTCCTATATTGGCAGGGAGATTCCTCACCACTGAGCCACCAGGAAGGCTCCGAAAAATATTTTAATTTGTTCCTGAACTATCTTTCACCAAAATGAAAAGGCATTAAATAAACAAAAATATTTCCACTAGTTTTAATGGAAAAAATTATATATTTTATCCCAACCCAGTCAGTTCAGTTGCTCAGTCATGTCAGACTCTTTGTGCCCCCATGAACTCCAGCACACCAGGCCTCCCTGTCCATCACCAACTCCTGGAGTTTACCCAAACTCATGTCCATTGAGTCAGTGATGCCATCCAACCATCTCATCCTCTGTCGGCTCCTTCTCCTCTTGCCCTCAATCTTTCTTAGCATCAGAGTCTTTTCAAATGAGTCAGTTCTTCGCATCAGGTGGCCAAAGGATTGGAGTTTCAGCGTCAGCATCAGTCCTTCCAATGAACACCCAGGACTGATCTCCTTTAGGATGGACTAGTTGGATCTCCTTGAAGTCCAAGGGACTCTCAAGAGTCTTCTGCAAAACCACAGTTCAAAAGCATCAATTATTTGGCGTTCAGCTTTCTTTATAGTCCATCTCTCACATCCATACATGACTACTGGAAAAACCATAGCCTTGACTAGGTGGGCCTTTGTTGACAAAGTAATGTTCATTTCCAAGGCAAACCATTCACTATCACGGTAATTCAAGTCTATGTCCCGACCAGTAATGCTGAAGAAGCTGAAGTTGAATGGTTCTATGAAGACCTACAAGACTTTTAGAACTAACACCCCAAAAAGATGTCCTTTTCATTATAGGGGACTGGAGTGCAAAAATAGGAAGTCAAGAAACACCTGGAGTAACAGGCAAATTTGGCCTTGGAGTACAGAATGAAGCAGGACAAAAAGCTAATAGAGTTTTGCCAAGAGAATGCACTGGTCATAACAAACACCCTCTTCCTACAACACAAGAGAAGACTCTACACATGGACATCACCATATGGCCAACACCAAAATCCCAACCTAAGATATTAGTAAAATTTTCACAAAAAGAGAAAGTATATCAGCTGAGAAATGAAAACATGTTCAATAAGGAAAATAATCAACTTGGAAGCAAATATTTCACTCAGAAAATGTAATTAAAGTTTATACTATGCTTTTTTTCCTTTATTTTTGCAATGTTTTTTTAGCAAATTTTCACCCAAGTTGTGGACATGGTCATAATTGTGCTTATATACTTATCTGTAAGACTGACCATAGTAAAATGCCGTCAGAGCAAAATATGTACAAAACATGAGACTATGTTGAAATACATGGAAATAACACATTTGCATAATACAGATGGGGAAGTCATAGAAGATGACTTGGCAGACATTTGCAAAACATTTGTTTTTGTCCAAACATAAGGCATAACGCAAAAATGTTCAGAGTATTTGATATTCTCTGAACACTTGTGGTAGACAAATTGGCATTTGTCTTTGTCTTCACCTATAATTCAAAATATTACTACTGATAGTGTATTTATTCAGTGTGATTTTAGTAAAAATATTATACTCCTCCAATGCAAGGGAAATTGTTGTGGATGAGGTCTTTAAACATGTAAATTAATTCTGTTGTTTATTTTTATATTCCAACATGAAAAACGTATTTATTTAAAGCACTTTTCATTCATTTAAAGAAATGCTATTTATGGGTTTTTAAGAACTTAGATATGTGCAAGGAATAATTTGTCTATGAGCTGGTAAAAATAAAAGTCATGCAATTTTAATAATAATTCACGATCAAACTCATGTGAAAAAGTACTCAGCAGACTGAAAGTACTTCATTTTCTACTTTGGGAAATGATCTTGGACTCGATGGGACCTTCCCTAGTTTATGATAATTGCTGTCATTAATAGCGTTAGGAGTGAATTTCAGCCTTTAATACCTCAACACTGTTCAGTGCTCATTGAATGACCATTCAGGGGAATAAACCAGAAAAGAGGAGTCATGAGTTACCCGCTACCACAATTTCTGCTCCAAAGTATCAAAAGAATTTAACAGTCTTTATCCGTTACATAAAGTTTTATCCATTGTTACAATTGAAAAGTTCTGATCTATCAAAATCTCTTCTTGTTATTGAAAGTGTCTGGCACTTTTCAGACTGTTTCTCCATTAAGACACACTTAGAGATTTCCCTAAGGGAGCTGGTAGCCTTTAAGGGCTTTCTCAAAGTTATTTTTTTTATCCTTATTTTCACTAGAGATGTTAGTTTATGTCGGTGAGCATGAAAGTATCCTAGGTGTTCCAGCTGCGGTCTGAGTCCCTGCAGCATCACTATCACCTGAGAACTTGTTTGAAATGTAGACTTTTTAGGTTCTTCCCCAGAGTGAAACAGAATTGGCATTTTAGCAAGATCCTTAGATTGAAAATCACTATCTAGGTTAAACACCAAGTTGAAACAGGAAATACATTTTTGGTTTGAGTCAATGAGAAATGGTAGTTGGGATACAAGAAAGTGTGAGGGGTTTAAAAGAATGTTAGTGTGACCAAGCAGAGGCAACCCGATGCCAAATTATTGTTCAATGTGATAAAAATAATAATAAAATAAATTAAAAAATAAAAATAAACCCCAAACTTCTGAAAACAGATTTAGCACCTTCCTCTGTGTCATAGCATAGCCCAATCACAAGTGTGACCTGAGGGAGAAATGGAGTCAAGAAATATGCTGATGAAATACCACATATAGGTTTTATTTTAACGTGTATTAGTGAAAATGAGATGGTGGTTATGTATATCCCTCTTACTCATGTGGCATTTATTTTAGTGATCTACACAAAGAACATAACACATGGATCAACTCCAGGGAATTAATAGTGTATTACTGAAAGGATGTCCTTTTCAGTAATAGGATGTCCCTTCTCCAATTCTTTCATCTTCAAACCAATTTTAATTCTTTTGATTATATCAAGAACAAGGTTTTGGGTACCAATGAGTACATATTGGATTTTATAGATTATTGAGTCGGATAATTTTCAAGTGTGGAAGTCTTGTTATACTTCTCTAACCAGGAAGCCATGGCCTTGCTCACAGAACTCCTGGAAAAGCAGGGAAGATCCAGATGCCATGTGTAATGAGTTAGCTGGCAAACAGCCAATATTCAAAACTGAGAGTTCATTTGTTGAAGGTCTTTCTATGCATTGATATCTGTCTGATATATGTGTTTTATTTTTACTTTTAGAAGTTTCAAATATGGGTATTTGAAACTAAAAGAGATAGCTTGATTTCCCACGTTTATAATTGCATAATACCATGTGTATAAACCTTTATTGTCATTGTTATTTTATATCAAATTATAATTATAAAATATTTGATAATCTTAAGTTTGATTTGGTTACATCTAGAATTAATATCAATGACAGGAATTTTTGTTTAGGCAATATCAAAAAAGTCAAATTTCCTTTTCATATATTTGCTTTGGAAGATTTATTGTGATTTTTTTTAGCATTAAGTTTTGAAGTTTGTTATTTTTCTATTCATTTAAAGTCTGTGAGTCTATATTAATGTCTCTTAGTCTGTTATTAAGGAGAAAGAAGTTATATTATTTATTTACTGCTATATTTCTCTTATACCAACTGTTCAGGTCAGTACGGTGAATACTGAAGAAAAGGCACACAAAAGTGAATTTAATATTTATTTGCAAAGTTAGAGACAGACTGTAACATAATCTGTGACTCTTGGCCTTGTGTTTTATGATTATTTGATCTGAATTTGGATCAACTCTCCACATACCTAAAATAAAAAATCTCCTGTGGAACGTCACCACTATTTAATATTAAATACAAGCTTTATAGTCACCCTGTTATGGTGTAGTGGAGTTGGGGAACAAAGGAAGCAATATTAGAGTGAGCAAAGTTGGCCCATCGCAGCAAGATCTACTAGTTTTTAAAGCCACAGTCCTTTATCCTTTCTTGCTGATGTGGTCCTATGATTAAATTCACTTCTATGGATGGCATGTGAGTGGAGAGGTGTCCCACTCTGGTTCAACTAGTTAAGATGACTGCTCTAGATTTGGGCTTCACTGATGGCTCAGACAGTAAAGACTCTGCCTGCCATGCAGGAGACCTGGATTTAATCCCTGGGTCAGGAAGATCCCTTGGAGAAGAAAATGGATACCCCCTCCAATACTCTTGCCTGGAGAATTCCAAAGGCAGAGAAGCCTGGGAGCCCTTTCCTACCTTGATGGAAAATGGAAACAACTGGAAAAGTGTCAGAAGTAGCATATTAAGAGTAAAAGAACTATCCTGCTAGCCTGGGTTCTGGGATGATTTTGCTGAACTTGGCCCATCCATCTTTATTGGACTATTATGTGAGGAGGGAAAATACATTTCTATGTTCTTTGACAAGTATACTTTTCAGTCTTTTGCTTACAGTAGTTGAGCCTTCAGTCTGACTAATGCAACTATGTGGTTTTTCTGGTAATGATAGCCAGGATGGCTATATAGTTGTCCAAACTGGAAACTTTTGAGTTTAGGAGAACAGCTGTAAATTGGGGATATTAGAGTGAGAGGGAGGATGTGTTAGTCTAGTGCTGCTCTGGTTGTAAAACCATTTTTCTTTCCCTGTAATGACAGTCTTATGTGACTCAACCAAGCATGGTATAAGGCTCCCTCACAGACTGAGACTTTTCTTCATCTGGTTTAATGATAGAGGTACGATTTTATGAGCTCCACATTTCAGATAATGGACACATTTTCCTCCCTAAAATATTTAAAGAGTAAAATAAATGGCTGGGAGAAATTGTCACCCCAGGATCCTTTCTTTACAGAAGAGCTACATCACACTGATCCTATTCCCAGTGGCTATGGGATTTCCATATGGTATCAGTACAGATTTAATCTAGGTCTCTGTTCCCAGGAGTCTTGCCTTCTCTAACTAACCATTCTGAGTTTGGAATCCTGAAACTCCTTAGTCAAATGAGACTAAGACTATTTAATATCCATTGCAATTGTGACGAATGAAAGAAAAATAGCATATAAGGTGTTTATGAGAATGCCTGGCTAATGAAAACCAGCCAATGTGCAGTGGCAATAAACAAAATTAGTGCTAAAGTACCTAAAACTAGACAGAAGTCTGGGCACAGCAGGACTGGCGTCTCTACTTAGTGTCTCACTAGGCTGAAATCAAAGCATTGGCTGAAGCTGCGTTTTTCATGGGGCTGAGTATGGGGGTGGTCAGAACCCTCTTACACGCTCACCTGCTGTTGGCATAATTAATTTCCTTGCTGCTATAGGACTTGTTACTGAAATCCAGTCTCTGTACATTGGCATCAGATAAAAATCACGGAGACAGGGTTTGGGGTGAAGGGGAAAAGAGTAGCCTTATTTCTTTGCCAGGCAAAGGAGGCCACAGCAGACCAGTGCTCTTGACACTGTGTCCTCCCTGAAAGGGTTCAGTGAGTAAAACTTATAATGTTAGCTCAAAATAGGGTTCTTCGTAAAGATCAGAGCAGGTGTGGGGTCTGATTCTTCTCTTCTCATGAAACATTTCAAAACCATCAAAATGTATAGAGATGGGGTCTAATGTTCTCTGGGGCTATTGTACCATGACCTTCTCTTCTGGAATGAAGAATGCTTACAAAGAAGATGCGTATTAGGGAGTGTTTCAAAGAGGAAAATCACCAGATGCCTCATACAGCTTTAACTAACAAATGAGTTTCTTTAAGCAATTAGGTGCAAAGGAATCATTAACAAAAGAAAGAAAGAAAAAAAAAGGTATGATAAGAGGATGTGCAAGTGAAGCAAAAAGTGATGGAGACCAACTAGTCCAGTCAGTGTTAGCTGTAGCAGACCAAGGCACCGATTTTCCTGCTAGCTGTGGGTTGAGAACAGCTACAGCTGTCACCTCCTAGAGGTCACTCATATTCATGGCCATATGGCCCCCTCCATCTTTAAAGTTAGCAAATTTCCTCTTCTAGCTGGAGAAAAAGCTTTAGTTTTAGAGGATTTATGTGGTTATCAGGTCCATGCAGATAATTTCCCTATTTTAACATTAATATGGGACTATAATTATATCTGCAAAATCCCTTCAAAGCAATACTTTAAAATTAGTGTTTGACTGCATAACTGGAAATAATTCATGTGCATTTCAGAGCCTTGGAATCTTATGAAGGCTATCTTGGAATTATGCCAACAATAACGTCCTTGAAACAACTAAAAAAAAAACCAGATAAATTATGTGAAATAGTAGTGTTCACATCATTGGACATCAGGTGATGTTTCACAGCAATTGTGAAAAGAAGGGGGTAAGGTGTACAATCTTACAATCGCGTCCTGCATATGACAGGTTTCCAGGTTGTAGCATAAGGAGTAGGAAACCAGTAAAAGTCCTGCAGCTTCAATAAGTTAAGGAGTTGGAACTGGGAGTTTTTGAGGCCAAGCGCAGAGTTCTAGAGAAAAGAGAATGGCTGAGGGAAGGAACTCTAGAAATCTCTTTGTGTCTTTAACTGAGCACTGATCAGCATTTGCAAGCGGGGAATTTAGCCATGGCAGAGAGAACCATTCAAAAGGACTCAACAGACTGAAGGAATAATCCCTGGAATTTACACAAGGCTAGAAATAGTTCCTCTTCCTGCCAAATACACAGTGGGAAGTAACACAATTCAAGGGCTATTGGATAGAGTCCTCTAAAGTGTATTGCCTCAGTGGTGGGTTAATATTAGCTTTACACTGAGTTCTTCTCTAATCCCTATGTAATAAAGCTTAAAAGCATAAAAGGATTAAACTGTTTTAGGCAAGTTAACTGCAACCCAGAAAAAAAAAAATCTCAGGAATATTTGAATATAAGATATGCAGCACTCAACAAGGTAAAACTCAAAATATCTAATACAATTTTTCAAGCATGGACAGGAGCAGGAAAATATTACATATAACAAAGACAAAAATCAATAAATGGAAACATCATATAGAAATGGCATATGTAATAGAATTAATAGATGAGGACATAAAAACTATTATTGTAGCTGTATTCCATATGTCCAAAAGTGGAGAAAGTGAAAGCTTTAGTTGCTTAGTTGTGTCCAACTCTTTGTGACCCCATGGACTGTAGCCCACCAGGCTCCTCTGTCCATTGGGTTTCCCAGGCAAGAATACTGGAGAGGGCTGCCATTTCCTTCTCCAGGAGAGACATATCAAAAAAAGAACAAAATTGAATTTCCAGAGATAAAAATGACAATGTCTAACATAAGAAATACACTGAGTGGAAGTAAGAACAAATATTACAGAAGATTAGTGAATTTATAAGACATAGCAATAGAAACTATCCAAAATGAAAAACAGAAAAAGACCTAAAAGGAACAGTACATCACTGAGCACGAGACAACATTCCCTTTCATTTATGTGTATTAACAATGAACAATTGCTAATACACAATTGTTTAAAGCTATACACGGAAAGGTTCAGAACATTGCTGAGAGAAATTAAAGAGGATCTAAGTAATAGAAAAGAAAGACCCAAACTTAAACATCCAATACTAAGATGTCAATTCTCTCCATTAAGTTCAGTTCAGTCACTTGGTCATGTCTGACTCTTTGCGAACTCATGGATTGAAGCATGCCAGCCCTCCCTGTCCAACGCCAACTCCTAGACTTTACTCAAACTCATGTCCATTGAGTGTGTGATGCCATCCAACCATCTCATCCTCTGTCATCCCCTTTTCCTCCTGCCTTCAATCTTTCCCAGCATCAGGGTCTTTTCCAGTGAGTCAGTTTTTCACATCAGGTGGCCAAAGTATTGGAGTTTCAGCTTCAGCATCAGTCCTTCCAATGAATATTCAGGACTGATTTCCTTTAGGATGGACTGGTTGGATCTCCTTTCTGTCCAAGGGACTCTCAAGAGTCTTCTTCAACAACAGAGCTCAAAACCATCAATTCTTTGGCACTCAGCTTTCTTTATAGTCCAACTCCCACATCCATACATGACTACTGGAAAAACCAGAGTTTTGACTAGATGGGCCTTTGTTGGCAAAGTAATGTCTCTGCTTTTTAATATGCTATCTAGGTTGGTCATAACTTTTCTTCCAAGGAGTAAGCATCTTTTAATTTCATGGCTGTAATCACCATCTGCAGTGATTTTGAAGCCCCCCAAATAAAGTCTGCCACTGTTTCCATTGTTTCCCCATCTATTTCCCATGAAGTGATGGGACCGAATGCCATGATATTAGTTTTCTGAATGTTGAGTTTTAAGCCAACTTTTTCACTCTCCTCTTTCACTTTCATCAAGAGGCTTTTTAGTTCTTCACTTTCTGCCATAAGGGTGGTGTCATCTGCATATCTGAGGTTAATGATATTTCTCCTGGCAATCTTGATTCCAGCTTGTGCTTCATCCAGCCCAGCATTTCTCATGATGTACTCTGCATATAAGTTAAATAAACAGGGTGACAATATACAGCCTTGACATACTCCTTTCCTGATTTGGAACCAGTCTGTTGTTCCATGTCCAGTTCTCACTGTTGCTTCTTAATGTGCATACACATTTCTCAAGAGGCAGGTCAGGTGGTCTGGTATTCCCTTTCCTTTCAGAATTTTCCACAGTTTGTTGTGATCCACACATTCAAAGGCTTTGGCAGAGTCAATAAAACAGAAGTAGATGTTTTTCTGGAACTCTCTTGGGTTTTCAATGATCCAACAGATGTTGGCAATTTGAGCTCTGGTTCCTCTGCCTTTTCTAAATTCAGTTTGAACATCTGGAAGTTCACAGTTCATGTACTGCTGAAGCCTGGCCTGGAGAATTTCGAGCATTACTTTACTAGCGTGTGAGAGAGTGCAATTGTGTCGTAGTTTGAACATCAACATCAGAACAAGACCCAGTTTCCCCCTCCGTCAGTCTCTCCCATCAGGAAGCATTCATAAGCCTCTAATCTTATCCATCAGAGGGCAGACAGACTGAAAACCGCAGTCACAGAAAACTAACCAGTCTGATAGTATGGACCACAGCCTTGACTAACTCAATGAAACTATGAGCCATGCTGTGTAGGGCCACACAAGACGGATGGGTCATGGTGGAGAACTCTGACAAAACATGGTCCACTGGAGAAGGGAATGGCAAACCACTTTAGTACTCTTGCCTTGAGAACCTCATTAACAGTATGAAAAGACAAAATGATAGGACACTGAAAGATGAACTCCACAGGTCAGTAGGTGCCCAATATGCTACTGGAGATCAGTGGAGAAATAACTCAAGAAAGAACAGATGGAGCCAAAGCAAAAACAACACCCAGTTGTGGATATGACTGGTGCCAGAAGTAAAGTCTGATGCTGTCAAGAGTAATATTGCATAGGAACCTGGAATGTCAGGTCCATGAATCAAGGCAAATTGGAAGTGGTCAAAGGGGAGATGGCAAGAGTCAATATTGACATTGTAGGAATCAGCGAACTAAAATGTACTAGAATGGGTGAATTTAACTCAAATGGCCCTTATATTTACTACTGTGGGCAAGAATCCCTTAAAAGAAATGTAGTAGCCCTCATAGTTGACAATAGAGTCCAAAATGCACTACTTGGATGCAGTCTCAAAAATGACAGAATGATCTATGTTCATTTCCTAGGCAAATCATTCAATATCACAGTAATTGTCTCCATAGTCCTGTGTAAATTGGTTTTTTATATCCAACATAATCTCAATTAAAATCCTCTCAAAGTTTTTTGTAGAAATTGACAAGCTGATTCTAAAATTCATATGGAAACTCAAAGTGAGTAGGATAGCCACATTTTGACAAAGAAAATAAATTTGAAGGGCTTACACTACCTGATTTTAAGACTTATTTAGATGCAGTAACTAGGCCTATGGTACTTGTCTAAGGATAGACAAATAGATCAATCAAACAGAATAGAGAACACAGAATTAGAACTAAACATTGAATTTTGAGAGAAAAAAAGAAAGTTTAGTGGATGAAGGACAGTCGTTTCAATAACGTGTCAAAAAATTGGATATCTATATGCAAAAGCATGAACTTTAATCCACACCTCTTACCGTATATAAAAATTAACTCAAATGATTTATGAAACTAACTGTAAATCCTAAAGCTACAAATCCTTTTGGGAGAAAACCTAAGAAAAATCTGTGTAGTCTTGAGTTAGGCGAATATTTCCAAGGGGCCCAAGAAAGTTTGGAGGTATTACACATGTGTTTGTGAACTTGATTGCGGTGATGTTTCCATGATGTATACATGTCAATCCTTAGTCACATAGTTTTATTTGTGCATTTTTATATCTTTCAAAAATCTGTTAATTTTTTTAATGGAAAAATTTCCTTTACTTTTATATTAACACATTATTGCCTGGGCGATTTTTGGAGAAAACATCAGTGGCCAGCAATTTGTTATGTAAGTAAATATTGAAAGACTCTGGTCAAAAATGTTTGGGTAACAAAAGACATATTAATAATCTCTGTCAATAAGCTGTTAACTGAGGCTGTATGGATTAAAATTAAAGTGAATTTACCCCATGATGCAAAGAGAAGTATTTATACAGAACTACTTAAGCAGTGACCCAACCTGACAGGCCATTTCCCATTAGTCACTCTGAGAGTATACAGGCGAGGTTTGAAGACTGATCAGGAGACGTCAATGAAGGAGGGATTTTCTTAGAGATAGAGCACTGTTAGAGACCTCTGCTACTGTTTTTTCCGCTTATCCCATATATTAGGGGAATACTTAAGGTCATCTTAAACCAGTGAGCAAGTGAGAGAACTTTAGAAAAATTTCCCTTTAAAGTTCTGTCATGAGATTTCTGAAAACTGGAGAGGCAGAGACTAGTACCTGATTCAGTATTAAAACAGGCTGAAGCTGAGTCTGGCCAGTTACCTGATAGCCAAGCTGAGGGAGAAGCCCATAGTGCCTATGAGCTGTATTCCAGAAATGCCAGGAAACGTGCCTGTATTTGTTGCCCTGATGTGAATGATGACACGGGTTGCTGGCAGCCATTGTGCTGAAAAGAATTCTGATCGTACAGATCACTTGTAGGTTGACATGAGCCCAGTGGATATAGTCTACTGGAGTAGATTGCCACAGATTCAGTCCTGAAGTAGAATTGTTCACAGCCAGCTGGAGAAGGCAACACCCATTATAGCAAACTGAAATCAGAGAATCTCACTAGGGGATCACTGTGGAACTCATGAGAACACAACAAGAGGTATTTCCCTCATGAGGCACCAACACACTCTTGCTTTTTCTTTGCCCACCCTAATCCAGAAGAAATAGTGTCATTGTGAGTAGGGAAAGAAAAATGGAAGAGTATAATGGAAACCGATGAAGAAAACTTTGTGCCCTGGCTGAAACGACTCTAGCTATTCCCTAAAATCTGTTTTTTCCTTTCTTCTTGATAAATTCTTAATTTTCAACTTTGCACATGACTACCTCTCAATATAGTTTGATTTTCTTGCAAGTAAGAGAGGTCATGTGATCAAGGTTTGGCCCATAGGATCTAAGCAGTAAAGACAGTTGTGACTTTTGAGGAATATATATAAATAGAATGGGAGGACCTTTCCCCATCTCTCTTCCTCCTGCTAGGGTGACTGCGGACTCAATGATCTGATATCTTTCAGGCATCCTGAAGTGGATGTGGAAGTCACAAGCTGAAAAATATGGACAATTAGGAGAAGAAACTTGAGTCCCTGATGACTATGTGGTACCACCGTACCAGACCTGGGCTGCCTACCTCTAGAGATCTTTACATAAGAAAGAAAGAAATGGTTAGCTCTCTAAGGCCCTTGGGAACTCGCTTAAGCACATTTGAACACAATGTTTGATATACTTGCCTTTTCTAGTACAGGTTTACCAACCTGAAGCAGGACTTAGCTGGGGAAGGGGAGAATTTCTGAACTGGATAATAATGAAACTCTATAATAGGCTTGAATGGACTTGCTGACACCTAAAATGGGATTGCTCGCTAATATCTGACAATGATGAAATTGCCTTGTGATGTATCTGTCAGAGGTACAGATGAGAGACTCACTGGAGCACAAGGGAAAAACAGTAAAGTGAAAGAATAAAGTTACATTTACTTGCTCTCTACTAGCTCAGTGCCAAGTCATTCAGTGAATTGGTTACACATTTGTTCTAATTGGCTAAGCAATACTTTATTACATGAATGAACTCAATGTAAAACATTAATGAGATATACTGCCTTGAATTGCTCAGAAGAATCTTTAAAAATTGTCAAATGTTCTTTAATTGATATGTCATTAATATTGGAGCTTTAGTAATTCAATGTAATTTTGATAACTAATATAAAGCTATAATTAATTTTGTCACATAGAATCTTTATGTTATGTTTGTGCTTCCAGAATTTTGTATTTTATAGAGTAATTGCTTTTAATATGACCTGACATCGTACAAGATATACTTATAATTCATCTTTCCCTTGAACCTGTATTCAATTTTTTTAGCATATTTTTACTCAAATATATATTGGAAACACTTTTCTCTCCTCACACAAAAAACCTCCTATGTTTGGCCTTTTGTACAAGTATGAGACAGTTATCCTTTGAGAAACACTATGGTTTTCAATTGCCCTCGAAAGAGCACACCTCACCCCATGAATAGTTGTAGGGGTCTTTCACTGCACCCCAGTTTCAGCCTTTCTGGAGGATGAATATTCAGATATTCACCTTGGTTGCTGTTGAGACAGCATACTCCTTTTTGGCAGCAGTTATACCATCCTATCTTGGCTTCCAAAGGAAATGTCACGCAGCCTGTATTATAGACTGTATATTGTTACGCAGTTCTAAACATACTGTCCATGTTTGGCAGCCATTTTTGTCTGTTGGTAACAAATGAACCAAGACGTAAATTTAAAACAATTGTTTTCCTCCTATCTTCTTAAAACTGGAAGTGGTGCTATCACAAACTTTCTTCATATTCATTCTTAATTATACATAATTCTCCTTCCGTAATATTTACTTGGAATAAATATTGAGAAATAGGATAACAGATAAAACAGCTAATGTTTATTGATTCTTACTATATACAAAGCTGCATGTTTAAGGATTTGAAATCCATTATCTGCTTTAACCTTCATAATTGAGGTAAGTGCCATTAAGGTTTTTGCTAAACGTATAAGAGATCCGAGACACAAGGATACAAAATTATCCATGGTCATCCACACAGTGGCACAGCCAGAATTTGTGCCTCAACTGTCTTATTTCAGTGTCCTTCAGACAGTCTACTGTGAGGAGCTATCTTTCTAAAATGCAGTCCAACCATATTATTCACCAGTGATGTTTTATTGGTTAATGATGCCAGTGTAAATCTGACTTAAGCTGTTCACAGCTTGGCGATAACTTATTATTTCCAATTCTCAGTCAACCTGCTTCTGATACAATTGCACACACCTTTGACTTATACCAGAGAGATACAAAACCACTTTCCTGGACAGCCTATGTTCCGTTATGCCTTTCTACTTGAGCATGTGGAGCTCCATCTGTGTTTAATTCCTTTCACCACCTTGGCTACTTGGAAACTTTTCCATTAAGACATTTCCATACTTTACCCCTAGAGAATGATTTGCCCTAGACAGGGAATCCTGGGAAGAAAGATATAATTCTAACATAAGTTTAGGAAAGAAGTCCAAGTGATCATGTAGACAGGTGTGCTTATCAGGGACCTAAGAATTGAAAGAATTCCTAATTTTCTATGAAGGGGAAGTCTTGGTGATGGATAGTCAAGGAGGTCTTCTGGAGTTAGGGAGACAGGGAATAAAAAGCTCAAATCTTAATTCAGATATTGCATTTTATATGAAAAAAAATCTATGCTTGCCAAGCAGTGTATCATGTGCAAAATATAGACAAGTGGAAACAAAGTTAAAAATTTCAAGGGACTGCAAACATGTTTCTCCATCACTTGGCAACATCATGAAAACACAATTTAGTGAATGTGATGTGTGGAGTAAAAAGGGATAAGGCTTCAGGGCAGTTGTCCTGTATGGAGTTATGTCCAGATATTGTTTGCTGCATAGATTTCATAGACTTTTGTTCTGTTAAATGTGCAGATCTTGTTGAGATCAGCCACATTTTTTTTTTACATCTGTAGCTTCTGTAGAATAATAATGCCAAGATACTATAATTTTTACATTATCAAATGTGTATTCAAGTCTTCCTTGAAAATAAACTCCAACCACAGATCATAAAATGACAGGGACAACTACTTCTTTATCTCTTGTGACTCACAGTGTAGTTCTCTGTGTGTGAACAGTAAATTCAGGTTGAAAAGTTTTTTGTGAATTCAGCAGTTCTTACTATTTCCTAACTATTCCTCTTATATCTATGGTAGATTAACACTGAAATTTCAGTGACTCTTATGAGCAATTCTTTTTATTTTTGTGCTGTCAGGGTCACCAGGTTGCCACTTCAAAGCATTATTTTCCCCATACTAGATCTAGTCTCTTATTCTGGTAATTTAGGGAACTGCTTAGTTGTTCAAATTCAAACAATGGCCAGTTCTGATACCAAGGAATTTCTTTTTCTTACTCTTTGCTTGAAATAACATTTCAAATCTCTAAAAATATTACACATAGAGCAATACTTTCCCAGAGGGAGATTGACATAGCAATGGGTTCATCAGAACTGCCATCTACTCCCTTTCAAATGAATGTCAAGTTATGCTGGCCAATGCATTCAAATGCCCTCATCATATCTAGTCTATTTTCTCCTTTCAGAAACTAAAATCCAACTCTTAATGTTTGTTTCATTGTCACTCTGTTACCAAGGATACCTGGTGCAAAGATTCTCAGCACTGTGGAACTGCAATGAAAGGTTATAGATCTTCATTACTCAAGTACAGACGATCATTACAGAACTCTAAAGCACTGAATGTTTTGGTGTGTAACATTTTTTAAGGTGATTATCTTAGACAGTGTTTACCTTATGTGCATAGTACATATAATAAATGGAAGATTTTGACAAATCACTATAAATCAATTCTTAAACGGTCATGTTCTGTAGTGTAGGTGGCAAGTTGATTTTATTGGTTCATACTCAATATTTGGAATGGTAGATATTTTTAAAATACAGTGTTTCTGTTGTTAGTTAACATTCTTAATTATTCTTCTCTACTTGGATTTTCTAGCTATAGTTAGATTCAAAGAATTCAGTTTCACCATCTATTCACATCCTGTACATTACTTTGATTGACACAAATACAGATCACAGTTCTGATCTAAGAAATGAATGGATTATTCACTAACCTGACAAAGAGATTGGCACTGTTTGATCTTTTCCATGTAACAGATTGTGGCCTGGAGAGGTGACCAGTGTAGTCAAACTTAGCCATTATAAAGCTCATTGAAATCAGGTGGCAGACGTTCAGAAAGGCTATTTAGTAAAACTGTAGATTTAAATTAAATTCAGAGAGTTTGATATTACTTACTGTTCTTTTTTATACCTCACTGGCTTCTCCATTGTATGTTTGTTACAGTCTTCTCTTATTTTAGTTGCTTCTAATGTTTCTGTTATTCATGCTTAATAATTAATGCTATGCTGCTGCTGTTGCTGCTGCTGCTAAGTTGCTTCAGTCATGTCCGACTCAGTGCGACCCCATAGACGGCAGCCCACCAGGCTCCCCTATCCCTGGGATTCTCCAGGCAAGAACACTGGAGTGGGGTGCCATTTCCTTCTCCAATAATTAATTAATATTTAGTAATTATCATTTATAGAGTTCCTTTCAGGGTATTTAAATATCTGGAAGATAAAATACTAGTATAATGTGACATTAAAATTTACGTGAAATCCAATTCTACAATTACTAGTTTAAGTTAAGGATATTTTTTTCAGATTAATTCTTCATGGCACATATACAATTCTTTATCCTTTATATGTTCTGTTGATTTTTATATTCTATTTAATACTTAAAATTTTAAGAACATATTTGCAAAGGATTCAGCTAATATAAGTTGAGTCTATATTACATGATAATACTGTACAAAAAGCTAGGGAAACACAAACATGAAATCAGATAAATTATGATGCACAAAGGTGAGTAATCAGTCAAAAATATGATGAAAATACTGTAGGAACACAGAATTAACTATGAACTTTCCCTTGGAAGACAGTAACAGAGAAGCAGTTGTTGAAGAACTTCCAGGTAAAAAGAGCAGCATAAAATTAAGGTAATTCTAGAAAGAGAATACTATGAGCAAAAAATTAAGATGAATGGAGATCTCTGACTGGTGAGCAGAGAGTAATTTATCCTTATGTCGGAGGACAGTATCAGCTCACTGGGAATGGCAGAGCCTTCCCAGAAGGCTGCAAAAGCACCTGTGAATACTACTGCTTGTCTTGCTACCAATAGCGTTTAAATTAAAATTCCTTTTCTTATCTCTGTATAGGGCTATGTTTGAGTCTTGACATGGGTAAGCAAGCATTCTAATACATAAGTCTTAGAAAAATTGTATTTTACTGTGATACTCTCAAAGGATACTTTTATAAGAAAAAATGTTCTTAGGGCACATCTGGTTGGAATATGGCATGTAGGAGTAGTTTCTTGAATTTTATCCACAGAAGATATGCTCAATGTGATTGTGATGGTATTCTGCTCAGGCAGGCTGGGGTCTTGCCCGGTTGTAAGAATCCTCAGGTGGTGCAGAGAAAGGCTTTTATATCTTTAAGATATAAGAGGTATCCAGAATAGGTATCTTATATATGAAAGTGCCTTTTGCAAGCCATGCCAGCTCTATCTCAGAACTATGTCCTTTGAAGAATTTCTTACCCTGTCACCAGGGAATCAAACACATTGTTCTTTCTTGGTGATAAGGTGGCCATTAACAGTTTACACGTACATTCTACCAGCCTAGAAATTCCTGTAGAAGGAAAACATCTTTCCATATGGTTCTAACTGGAAAGTGGGAGGAGGTCCCTGATTGGGTTGATCATTAGTGGGATTAATTCACTCCTGCGGTCTGGGTTGAAAGAGCAAGCTCAGTGCATGCAAATCTCAACACATGGCATAGAACCACTAGAGGAAGAGAAACTTGAAATGATAAGGGGTGTGTGTGTGTGTTTCAGATGGCGGTGAGTTGGAGGGGTATAGGTCATGACCATAAAAAGGCAGATGCCCACAATATTTGTTTTGGCTATTTTATTGCTTCATTGTTGGTAGATTTGATTTTTAACTGTTTTAAAATGCATTTAAATTGATTCTAAGAGCAAAATCTGTGTAATGAAACAGATTAAGATTTCTTTTCACTGTGTGTTATTTCCATTAAAAAAAATGGAATAATACATGCTTGTTCTACTGCTAAGTCACTTCAGTCGTGTCCGACTCTGTGCAACCCCATAGACCGCAGCCCACCAGGCTCCCCCGTCCCTGGGATTCTCCAGGCAGGAACACTGGAGTGGGTTGCCATTTCCTTCTCCATGCTTGTTCTACTAAGAACAGTTTTGTTTTTTTTTTAAATCTCTCTCTCTCTTTTTTTTAATCACAGGTCTAATTGTGTGGAGCAAAATAAATTTATCAGGCAGGCATTAAACCACTCTTCACAATTCTGTGAGTAAGTTTGACTAATTATCTAATGCTTTTTAAACTGTCTGAATTAGAGAGAACTTTGCTTCAGTTTTTTTCTTTACCTGTCTGCTGCTGTATGCTAATATTAATTAGATATTTGTCATGAAATTAATATAGAGTAAAGAAAATAAACTACATGCATAAGAGGTAGAAATGTCATTGCTTTCCCATGTATTTTGTTTTTCATTTCCCACGTATTTTGTTTTTTATTTAAGAATATTATTCTTAGGAAAGTGGCTGTGCAGAAATGGGGAGGCTTTTACTCAAAAATTTTAAAGATTTAATGATTTAAGTAAATCATCATTAATCTTGTTAATGAATTTTTTGCACTTTAAATGGTAATTGACAATGTTTTTAGCTCTATGATATTTTTATAGTTTGCCTGTTTTTAACCTTGATTTCATTTTCCATTCTAAAATCTAGAGTGTACTATTTATACAATTACTTTCTCAGTTTAACTAGAGTATTAGGGTCCCCTGAACTTTGAGTGGCATGTGTAAACTGTGCAGTTTGAATTTTAGCATCTTACATTTTAATAATGTGAGCTTTTACAGTTTTTTCTATAACTCATAAATCCTAATCAGGAGGCATTGTCAAGGAAAAACTAAAATCTGGTTTCTGCATGTGAACTGAGTCAATAAATGATTAATTACATTGCTGTTTTTGTTTACATACTTAGTAGACTTTTCTTTTTTGCTGTATGGTGCCTTGTTAGAATTTTCCATTTAAAGTGTAAATAATTATGCTAATAAATTTAATACAAATTTCATAAAAATATAAGCAATGAAACTAATCTCCTTCCTATGTATATATATATATATACGTATATATATAAGATATTTTTTTAAGAAATAGATATCTGTTTCTTCCTTTTCTTTTTGGCAATGCACTTAGCACATACGATATATATGTTGGCCCTTCAGTGATATCAAAATCAAATTATGTCTTTGTTTTTGTTGGTAAACCCTATGGGTGTTTATAACTAGTGCATTAGGTCACTAGAGAGGTTCCACTGTCCCCAGTGCAGCTCATAAAAAATAATTAAATATTTTTAACGAAAGTGTTTCTAAAGTAAAGAAGTAAAAGTGGCAATCAACTATTCTTATTCTAAAAATAATTGAATACTAAAAGCTGAACAGCATACATTTTCCAGACTCCATTTAGACCTACTTATTATTGAATTTTCTCTGCTTTGTTGTAACGTAATTGTTGAGCAAGTTTAGCAAAGTCTGGCTGACTTTCATCTTAAGTAAAAAGGTGGAAAAGGTAAAAGAAAAATAAAAGGCATCTTATCTTAAAAAAACAATCCCCATTAAAATAGTTTTCTTTTTCAGGCCTCTGTTGCAACAGGATAGGAGAGAGTCTCAAGTTCTTTTTACTTGGAATTTGATAGTAAGATGTTACCAGTGTTTAAAATAGCATAAGATAGATTTAGGATCTTGGTGAGTATCTGGCAAAGTGAACAGTATAAGCATTGACTACTCACCACAGTGTTGTGACCTAGGAAGCCTTAATGTCCTCTCTGAGCTGGCCTAGAGATACCTTGTTAGTCAAGAAGTATTCTATATAATTCTTTGATAGGAGACAATCATTAGCTATTCACACCTTCATTAAAGTAGATAGAAGACTTAAAAATTTTTGTTGCTGCTCTTTAGGCAAAGAAGTTTGGGCAAAAAAAAATTTTGACTCCTTTGGTTATCCAGAGGCAGGCAGAAGCCTTTCTCTGAGTTATGATATTTTAGAAAACTAGGTGATTTGAGTTGGTAAATTAACCTTAGTGCATCACTCTTGAACAGTTTCAAAAATGCTATCTTTGATACTCAGCCACCTGGCCAGTGAATTTGTCATTTTAAGTTCACAGATCCCTTAGCTGGTGGTCTAATGGAATAAACTTGCTTTATAGGACATTCGTTTTAATAGAGGTCATTAACTTCATTGCATAGGTACACTTCAGAGACTGAAAAGTGCTAACATTGCATCTTCAGTATCTATTTTACAAATAGCAGTTAAGGACATTATTAGATCTTGGGTTGTCTCTTATGTGGCTGTCATCTTTCTTACATGGCCTCTCATCTTCTACATTTGTTCCTGTCCAAAAAAAAAAAAAAAGTGCTTTTTGAATATACATAAAAAATATCATGATACATCAGGTCACAACTTCAAAGTCCTTCCTATTACATTTAGAATAGAATTCAACCTCCTTACCTTGGTTTTGTATGGTATATGGTTGACAACAAATTATCCCTTAAAAATTAGCTCATGGAATTCACTTATTCTTGAGGCTCCAGCAACATCTGACTTCTTTTAATTTCTCTAACCTGCAGGCTCTCCCTGATCAGATCTATTCGCATAATATTCTCTGTCAATGTGATTTTCCTAAGTGTTCACACGAGTGAGTTCTCATCCTCAGGTTTCAGTTTGTCACCTATTCAGAGGTATTTTGGGTCTGATTGAGTACCTGACTACTTAATGAGTGTAATAGGTAGCTTTCTCCCTAGAGTTAGCTTCCATCATGGTACTCTTGATAATGGACAATCCTGACTTGGAAGGGAGTCAAACTTACAGATTTTTAATTGGAGCCACGCAGCCAGTCTCAGGACTTACTGAAGCTCAGATGGAGGGGAAAGAATTGAGTGAGAAGCAAACTGACAGGAAAAGAACAAATTTATAAGCATAGGATGCCTGTGAGAGATACAAGCAGGCAGACAAGGGAGTGCAGCCCTGAGAACAAAGAGGGCTACATTTTTTTAAATCAAAGAACACCTTCTTCCTCATTTTGGGTAGACATCAAAGCTTACATCATTAGTTCCTCCTTTGATCCCATATGGTTTAACTGGGACTGGCATCAGTTCACTTAAGTTCAGTGGCTCAGTTGTGTTTGACTCTTTGTGAGCCCATGGACTACAGCACACCAGGCTTCCCTGTCCATCACCAACTCCTGAAGTTTATCCAAACTCATGTCCATGGAGTTGGTGATGCCATCCAACCATCTCATCCTCTGTCATCCCCTTCTCCTCCTGTCCCCAATCCCTCCCAGCATCAGGGTCTTTTCAAATGAGTCATCTCTTTGCATCAGGTGGCCAAAGTATTGGAGTTTCAGCTTCAACATCAGTCCATCCAATGAACACCTAGGACTGATCTCCTTTAGGATGGACTGGTTGGATCTTCTTGCAGTAAAGGGACTCTCAAAAGTCTTCTCCAACACCACAGTTCAAAAGCATCAATTCTTCGGTGCTCAGCTTTCCTTATAGTTCAACTCTCACATCCATACATGACTACTGGAAAAACCATAGCTTAGACTAGACGGACCTTTGTTGGCAAAGTAATGTCTCTGATTTTTAATATGCTGTCTAGGTTAGTCAGCTTCATGACCAAGATAATTGCGATGGTGTGATCACTAACCTAGACCCAGACATCCTGGAATATGAAGTCAAGTAGGCCTTAGGAAGCATCACTACGAACAAAGCTAGTGGAGGTGATGGAATTCCAGTTGAGCTATTTCAAATCCTGGAAGATGATGCTGTGAGAGTGCTGCACTCAATATGCGAGCAAATTTGGAAAACTCAGCAGTGGCCACAGGACTGGAAAAGGTCAGTTTTCATTCCAATCCCAAAGAAAGGCAATGCCAAAGAATGCTCAAACTATCGCACAATTGCACTCATCTCACACACTAGTAAAGTAATGCTCAAAATTCTCCAAGCCAAGCTTCAGCGATATGTGAATCATGAACTTTGAGATGTTCAAGCTGGTTTTAGCAAAGGCAGAGGAGCCAGAGATCAAATGGCCAATATCCATGGGATCATCAAAAAAGCAAGAGAGTTCCAGAAAAACATCTATTTCTGCTTTATTGACTATGCCAAAGCCTTTGACTGTGTGGATCACAGTAAACTGAAAAATTCTGAAAGAGATGGGAACACCAGACCACCTGACCTGCCTCTTGAGAAGTCTATATGCAGGTCAGGCAGCAACAGGTAGAACTGGACATGGAACAACAGACTGGTTCCAAATAGGAACAGGAGTACATCAAGGCTGTATATTGTCACCCTGGTTATTTAACTTATATGCAGAGTACATCATGAGAAACGCTGGGCTGGAAGAAGCACAAGCTGGAATCAAGATTGCCGGGAGAATTATCAATAACCTCAGATATGCAGATGACACCACCCTTATGGCAGAAAGTGAAGAGGAACTAAAATGCCTCTTGATGAAAGTGAAAGAGGAGAGTGAAAAAGTTGGCTTAAAGCTCCACATTCAGAAAAAGATCATGGCATCTGGTCTCATCACTTCATGGGAAATAGATGGGAAAATAGTGGAAACAGTGTCAGACTTTATTTTTGGGGGCTCCAAAATCACTGTAGATGCTGACTGCAGCCATGAAATTAAAAGACGCTTACTCTTTGGAAGGAAAGTTATGACCAGCCTAGATAGCATATTGAAAAGCAGAGACATTACTTTGCAAACAAAGGTCCGTCTAGTCAAGGCTATGGTGTTTCCAGTGGTCATGTATGGATGTGAAAGTTGGACTGTGAAGAAAGCTGAGCGCCGAAGAATTGATGGTTTTGAACTGTGGTGTTGGAGAAGACTCTTGAGAGTCCCTTGGATTGCAAGAAGATCCAACCAGTCCATTCTAAATGAGGTCAGTCCTGGGTGTTCTTTGGAAGGACTGATGCTAAAGCTGAAACTCCATTTTGGCCACCTCATGCAAAGAGTTGACTCGTTGGAAAAGACTCTCATGCTTGGAGGGACTGGGGGCAGGAGGAGAAGGGGACGACAGAGGATGAGATGGCTGGATGGTATTACCAACTCGATGGGAGTCTGAGTGAGCTCCGGGAGTTGGTAATGGACAGGAAGGCCTGGCGTGCTGCAATTCATGGGGTTGCAAAGAGTCGGACACGACTGAGTGACTGAACTGAACTGAACTAGATTAGTCAAAACTTTCCTTCCAGGGAGTAAGCATCTTTAATTTCATGGTTGCAATCACCATCTGCAGTGATTTTGGAGCCCCTAAAAATAAAGTCAGCCACTGTTTCCACTGTATCCCCATCTATTTGCCATGAAGTGATGGGACCGGATGCCATGATGTTCGTTTTCTGAATGTTGAGTTTTAAGCCAACTTTTTCACTCTCCTCTTTTACTTTCATCAAGAGGCCCTTTAGTTCTTCTTCACTTTCTGCCATAAGGGTGGTCTCATCTGCATGTATGAGGTTATTGATATTTCTCCCGGCAATCTTGATTCCAGCTTGTGCTTTATCCAGCCCAGTGTTTCTCATGATGTACTCTGCATAAAGTTGAATAAGCAGGGTGACAGTATACACCTTTGACACACTCCTGTCCTGATTTGGAAGCAGTCTGTTGTTCCATGTCCAGTTCTCACTGTTGCTTCCTGACCTGCATACAAATTTCTCAAGGGGAAGGTCAGGTGGTCTGGTATTCCCATTTCTTTCAGAATTTTCCACAGTTTGTTTTGATCCACACAGTCAAAGGCTTTGGATAGTCAATGAAGCAGAAATAGATGTTTTTCTGGAATTCTCTTGCCTTTTCAATGATACAGCAAGACTGGCATGGCCCTGTTTAATTCATATGTATATTAGCCTAAGGGTGATAATATACTAAAATATCCTAAACATATAATAAAAATTCATCTCTCGTATCAGTCTAATATCCCCTTTCACCTTGTTTCTTTCCCCTTTACCTATATTCCTATCCTGGCTACATGTAGGAGTGCAGTTTTCAAGGTCTGTTATTTTATAAATCTCCCAGGCTGAATGCAGGTTTTATATTCATTTTCCTGCAATAATGACATAAAAAGTCTGTTTAGGTTTAAAATGTTCTGATTGTTGCTTAGCTGCTACATGTTCTTGGCGTTTTCTGGTTGGTGTGTAGCTTATGGTAAATTCCCCAAGTTCCTCTCTATCTTACCTTAGTGGGATTTCTAGCTGTGTAACTATCTTATTGTATTCTTGTCACTCTAGGATTTTTCTTCATAACATTAGTCATAAGTTATAATTAGGATTTTAGTTATTTATATATGTCATGACTCTCTTGCTGAATTTCAGCATCTTGAGGGCAGACTCCATATACATCTGTTTTGGTCCCTGATACGTCACAGAAGCGTGGGTCAAAAATATGTTTTGAGAACTGATTACTGGCTGGATCTCTCTCTCTCCTTTTCATTCCCTCCTTTTATCCTCCTGGCCACCTCTGTCTTCTTCCTCCCTCTTCTCTTCTCTGTATAACTCTGTGAACATCTCTGTGTGGTCCAGTTGTAAGTGCACATAAGGAAGTGTTTACTGATTAGCCTGCTCTCTCCTCTATTGATTCCACCTCATCTCATTTGGGTCACCTCTAACTCCCTCCTCCCTCTTCTCTTCTCCATGTAACTCTGTGAACCTCTCTGGGTGTCCCTCACTGTGGAGAAACTTTTCATCTTTAACCTAGATGTTTTATCAATGGTGCTGTATAGAAGGAGAAGTTTTGAGACTACTGTAAAAAAAGACTGAAAACCGGAAGCAGGAGGCTTTAGTCCAAACCCTGACTCCAGGGAACTCCTGATTCCAGGGAACATTAATTAACAGGAGCTCATCAAACCCCTCCATACCTACACTGACTGAAACCAAGCACCACCCAAGGGCCAACAAGTTCCAGAGCAAGACATACCATGCAAATTCTCCAGCAACACAGGAACACAGCCCTGAGCTTCAATATACAGGCTGCCCAAAGTTATTCCAAAACCATAGACATCTCATAACTCATTACTGGACACTTCATTGCACTCCAGAGAGAAGAAATCCAGCTCCACCCACCAGAACACTGACACAAGCTTCCCTAACCAAGAAACCTTGACAAGTCACCTGTACAAACCGACCCACAGGGAGGAAACTCCACAATAAAGAGAACTCCACAAACTGCCAGAATACAGAAAGGCCACCCCAAACTCAGCAATATAAACAAGATGAAGAGACAGAGGAATACCCAGCATGTAAAGGAACAGGATAAATGCCCATAAACCAAACAAAAGAGGAAAAGATAGGGAATCTACCTGATAAAGAATTCCAAGTAATGATAGTGAAAATGATCCAAAATCTTGAAATCAAAATGGAAGCACAGAAAATTGCCTGGAACAAGGATTGAGAAGATGCAAGAAAGGTTTAACAAGGACCTAGAAGAAATAAAAAAGAGTCAATATATAATGAATAATGCAATAAATGAGATCAAAAACACTCTGGAGGCAACAAATAGTAGAATAACAGAGGCAGAAGATAGGATTAGTGAATTAGAAGATAGAATTATAGAAATAAATGAATCAGAGAAGAAAAAAGAAAAACGAATTAAAAGAAATGAGGACAATCTCAGAGACCTCCAGGACAATATTAAACGCTGCAACATTCGAATTATAGGAGTCACAGAAGAAGAAGACAAAAAGAAAGACCGTGAGAAAACACTTGAGGAGATAATAGTTGAAAACTTCCCTAAAATGGGGAAGGAAATAATCACGCAAGTCCAAGAAACCCAGAGAGTCCCAAACAGGATAAACCCAAGGAGAAACACCCCAAGACACATATTAATCAAATTAACGAAGATCAAACACAAAGAACAAATATTAAAAGCAGCAAGGGAAAAACAACAAATATCACACAAGGGAATTCCCATAAGGATAACAGCTGATATTTCAATAGAAACTCTTCAGGTCAGGAGGGAATGGCAAGACATACTTAAAGTGATGAAAGAAAATAACCTACAGCCCAGATTACTGTACCCAGCAAGGATCTCCTTCAAATATGAAGGAGAAATCAAAAGCTTTACAGACAAGGAAAAGCTGAGAGGATTCAGCACCACCAAACCAGCTCTCCAACAAATACTAAAGGATATTCTCTAGACAGGAGACACAAAAAGGGTGTATAAACTCGAATCCAAAACAATAAAGTAAATGGCAATGGGATCATACTTATCAATAATTACCTTAAACGTAAATGGGTTGAATGCCCCAACCAAAAGACAAAGACTGGCTGAATGGATAAAAAAAACAAGACATCTATATATGTTGTCTACAAGAAACCCACCTCAAAACAGGGGACACATACAGACTGAAAGTAAAGGGCTAGAAAAAGATGTTCCATGCAAATAGAGACCAAAAGAAAGCAGGAGTAGCAATACTCATGTCAGATAAAATAGACTTTAAAACAAAGGCTGTGAAAAGAGACAAAGAAGGTCACTACATAATGATCAAAGGATCAATCCAAGAGGAAGATATAGCAATTATAAATATATATGCACCCAACATAGGAGCATCGTAATATGTAAGACAAATACTAACAAGTATGAAAGGGGAAATTAACAATAACACAATAATAGTGGGAGACTTTAATAACCCACTCACACCTATGGCTAGATCAACTAAACAGAAAATTAACAAGGAAACACAAACTTTAAATGATACAATAGACCAGTTAGACCTAATTGATATCTATAGGACATTTCACCCCAAAACAATGAATTTCACCTTTTTCTCAAGCGCACACAGAACCTTCTCCAGGATAGATCACATCCTGGGCCATAAATCTAGCCTTGGTAAATTCAAAAAAATAGAAATCATTCCAAGCATCTTTTCTGACCACAATGCAATAAGATTAGATCTCAATTACAGGAGAAAAACTATTAAAAATTCCAACATATGGAGGATGAACAACGCGCTGCTGAATAACCAACAAATCACAGAAGAAATCAAAAAAGAAATCAATATTTGCATAGAAACAAATGAAAATGAAAACATAACAACCCAAAACCTTTGGGACACTGTAAAAGCAGTCCTAAGGGGAAAGTTCATAGCAATAGAGGCATACCTCAAGAAACAAGAAAAAAGTCAAATATATAACCTAACTCTACACCTAAAGCAACTAGAAAAGGAAGAAATGAAGAACCGCAGGGTTAGTAGAAGGAAAGAAATCTTAAAAATTAGGGCAGAAATAAATGCAAAAGAAACAAAAGAGACCATAGCAGCAAAAATCAACAAAGCCAAAAGCTGGTTCTTTGAAAGGATAAATAAAATTGACAAACCATTAGCCAGACTCATCAAGAAACAAAGGGAGAAAAATCAAATCAATAAAATTAGAAATGAAAATGGAGAGATCACAACAGACAACACAGAAATACAAAGGATCATAAGAGACTACTATCAGCAATTATATGCCAATAAAATGGACAACGTGGAAGAAATGGACAAATTCTTAGAAAAGTACAACTTTCCAAAACTGGACAAAGAAAAAATAGAAAATCTTAACAGACCCATCACACGCATGGCAATTGAAACTGTAATCAGAAATTTTCCAGCAAACAAAAGTCCAGGTCCAGACGGCTTCACAGCTGAATTCTACCAAAAATTTAGAGAAGAGCTAACACCTATCCTATTCAAACTCTTCCAGAAAATTGCAGAGGAAGGTAAACTACAAACTCATTCTATGAGGCCACCATCACCCTAATACCAAAACCTGACAAAGATGCCACAAAAAAAGAAAACTACAGGCCAATATCACTGATGAACATAGATGCAAAAATCCTTAACAAAATTCTAGCAACCCAATTCCAACAACACATTAAAAAGATCATACACCATGACCAAGTGGGCTTTATCCCAGGGATGCAAGGATTCTTCAATATCTGCAAATCAATCAATGTTATACACCACATTAACAAATTGAAAAATAAAAACCATATGATTATCTCAATAGATGCAGAGAAAGCCTTTGACAAAATTCAACATCCATTTATGATAAAAACTCTCCAGAAAGCAGGAATAGAAGGAACATACCTCAACATAATAAAAGCTATATATGACAAACCCACAGCAAACATTATGCTCAATGGTGAAAAATTGAAAGCATTTCCCCTAAAGTCAGGAACAAGACAAGGGTGCCCACTGTCACCATTACTATTCAACGTAGTTTTGGAAGTTTTGGCCACAGCAATCGGAGCAGAAAAAGAAATAAAAGGAATCCAAATTAGAAAAGAAGAAGTAAAACTCTCTCTGTTTGCAGATGACATGATCCTCTACATAGAAAACCCTAAAGACTCCACCAGAAAATTACTAGAACTAATCAATGAATATAGAAAAGTTGCAAGATATAAAATCAACACTCAGAAATCCCTTGCATTCCTATACACTAATAATGAGAAAATAGAGAAATTAAGGAAACAATTCCATTCACCATTGCAACGAAAAGAATAAAATACTTAGGAATATATCTACCTAAAGAAACTAAAGACCTATATATAGAAAACTATAAAACACTGGTGAAAGAAGTCAAAGAGGACACTAATAGATGGAGAAATATACCATGTTCATGGATTGGAAGAATTGATATAGTGAAAATGAGTATACTACCCGAAGCAATCTATAGATTCAATGCAATCCCTATCAAGCTACCAACAGTATTCTTCACAGAGCCAGAACAAATAATTTCACAGTTTGTATGGAAATACAAAAAACCTCAAATAGCCAAACAATCTTGAGAAAGAAGAATGGAACTGGAGGAATCTACCTGCCTGACTTCAGGCTCTACTACAAAGCCAAAGTCATCAAGACAGTATGGTACTGGCACAAAGACAAAAATATAGATCAATGGAACAAAATAGAAAGCCCAGAGATAAACCCACGCACCTATGGACACCTTATCTTTGACAAAGGAGGCAAGAATATACAATGGAGGAAAGACAATCTCTTTAACAAGTGGTGCTGGGAAAACTGGTCAACCACTTGTAAAAGAATGAAACTAGAACCCTTTATAACACCATACACAAAAATAAACTCAAAATGGATTAAAGATCTCAACGTAAGACCAGAAACTATAAAACTCCTAGAGGAGAACATAGGGAAAATACTCTCCGACATACATCACAGCAGGATCCTCTATGAGCCACCTACCAGAATATTGGAAAGAAAGCAAAAATAAACAAATGGGACCTAATTAACCTTAAAAGCTTCTGCACAACAAAGGAAACTATAAGCAAGGTGAAAAGACAGCCTTCAGAATGGGAGAAAATAATAGCAAATGAAGCAACTGACAAACAACTAATCTCAAAAATATACAAGCAACTCCTACAGCTCAATTCAAGAAAAATAAATGACCCAATAAAAAAATGGGCCAAAGAACTAAATAGACATTTCTCCAAAGAAGACATACAGATGGCTAACAAACACATGAAAAGATTTTCAACATCACTCATTATCAGAGAAATGCAAATCAAAACCACAATGAGCTACCATTTCACGCCAGTCAGAATGGCTGCAATTCAAAATGTCTACAAGCAATAAATGCTGGAGAGGGTGTGGATAAAAGGGAACCCTCTTATACTGTTGGTGGGAATGCAAACTAGTACAGCCACTATAGAGAACAGTGTGGAGATTCCTTAAAAAACTGGAAATAGAACTGCCTTATGATCCAGCAATCCCACTGCTGGGCATACACACTGAGGAAACCAGAAGGGAAAGAGACACGTGTACCCCAATGTTCATCGCAGCACTGTTTATAATAGCCAGGTCATGGAAGCAACCTAGATATCCATCAGCAGATGAATGGATAAGAAAGCAGTGGTACATATGCACAATGGAGTATTACTCAGCTATTAAAAAGAATACATTTGAATCAGTTCTAATAAGGTGGATGAAACTGGAGCCTATTATACAGAGTGAAGTAAGCTAGAAAGAAAAATACCAATACAGTATACTAACGCATATATATTGAATTTAGAAAGATGGTAACAATAACCCTGTATACGAGTCAATAAAAGAGACACAGATGTATAGAACAGTCTTTTGGACTCTTTGGGAGAGGGCGAGGGTGGGATGATTTGGGAGAATGGCACTGAAACATGTATAATATCATATATGAAATGAGTCGCCAGTCCAGGTTTGAAGCACGATACAGGAAGCTTGGGGCTGGTGCACTGGGACGACCCAGAGGGATGGCACAGGGAGGGAAGAAGGAGGAGGGTTCAGGATGGGGAACACATGTATACCTGTGGCGGATTCATGTTGATATATGGCAAAACCAATACAATATTGTAAAGTGAAAAAAAGTGAAAAAAAAATTTTGAATATATACTGTTTCATACCAAGTTTTATAAACTTATGTCTTCATACAGACCCTCTGAGAGCCTTCAAGATTTAACTTGTAGCTTCCTATATTTTTCTGAATTTGGAAGCCCCTTTTGATGGAGCATCTCAAGGGATTAGTGCTAATTTACACATTTTTTTTTTCCTGACTGGAGATGATTCCTCAAGTGATCATTTAGGTGTCTGATGAACACATTTTAATTTTAAGAATATAATTCATCCCACTAGGTAATTAGTATTTTTTGCATTAATGGTGTTTTGAGAAAATATAGTCTCAAAGAAGAAACTAACATGATATTTGTCCCCTGGGGATATGCTATTAATGAGAAATCAGGAAATATTCCTATAAATAACTAAAAATACCAGATCCTGTTACTTAGAAATATAATAATTTACTAGAGAGAATTAATGAGCAAACTAAATTTATTCTCTTATATAGGGTGTTGAGTCATGAAATAGAGTCATCATGAACAAAAAGTACTTGCATATTTAGTCTCAGTATTGCTTATAGGCTTGGGTTTTTTGTTTCTGGTTTATTTAGCATTAAGTTACATGTATATGTGTGTCTCTGTGTGTTTTCTCAGGCAAGCTATCTTATGCTTAGGAAATGATATCACAGTACTTATGCATGAAGAGTAACTGATGGCTTTGTTGTTGTTCTGTCTCTCAGTCATGTCTGACTCTTTGCAACCCCATGAACTGCAGCAGCCAGACTTTCCTGTCCTTCACTATCTCCTGGAGTTTGCTCAAACTCATGTGCATTGAGTCGTTCTTGCTTTCCAACCACCTCATCTTCTGTCTCCCCCTTCTCCTCCTGCCCTCAATCTATCCCATCATAAGAGTCTTTTCCAATGAGCGGGCTCTTTGCATCAGGTGACCAAAGTATTGGAGTTCAGCATTAGTCTTCCCAATAAATAAGGATTGATTTCCTTAAAATTGACTGGTCTGATCTCCTTGCTGTCCAAGGAACTCTCAAAGAGTCTTCTACAACCACAACTTGAAGGTATCAATTCTTTACCACTCAGCCTTCTTTATGGTACAACTCTCACATCTGTACATGACTACTGGAAAAGCAATAGCTTTGACTATAAGGACCTTTGTCACTAAAGTGATTTCTCTGCATTTTAGTATGGTGTGTAGGTGGTTTGTCATAGCTTTTTTCCCCAAGGAGCAAGTGTCTTTTAATTTCATGGCTGCAGTGACCATCAACAGTGATTCTGAAGATTAAGAAAATAAAGTCTGTCACTGTTTCTATTTTTTCCTCTTCTATTTGCCATGAAGTGATGGGACCAGATCCCATGTTCTTCATTTTTTGAATGCTGAGTTTTAAGCCAGCTTTTTCACTTTCCTCTTTCACCTTCTTCAAGAAGCTTTTGCAGTTCCTCTTTGCTTTCTGCCATTAAGGAGATGTCATCTGCATATCTGAAGTTATTGATACTTCTCTCGACAATCTTGATTCCAGCTTGTGAATCATCTAGGCTGGCATTTCACATGATGTATTCTGCATAGAAGTTAAATAAGCAGGGTCGCAATATACAGCCTTGACATACTCCTTTCCCTATTTGGAACCAGTGTGTTGTTCCATGTATGGTTCTGTTCCTTCTTGACCTGCATACAGCTTTCTTAGGAGACAGGTAAGGTGGTCTGGTATTCCCATCTCTTTAAGAATTTTCCACAGTTTGTTGTCATGCACACAAAGTTTTTAGCATAGTCAATGAGGCAGAAGTATGTTTTTTTCTGGAATTCTCTTGTGTTATCTATGAGCTGATGGATTTTTGCAACTTGATCCCTGGTTCCTCTGCCTTTTCTAAATATAGCTTGTTCGTCTGAAGTTCTTGTTTTATGTACTGTTGAAGCCTAGCTTGAAGGACTTTGTGCATTACATTGCTAGCATGGGAGGGGAGTGCAATTGTGTGGTAGTTTGAGTATTTTTTGGCATTATGTTTCTTTGGGATTGGAATGAAAACTGATCTTTTCCTGTGGCCAGTGCTGTTTTCCAAATTTGCTGGCGTATTAAGTGCAGCACTTTCACAGCACCATCTTTTAGGATTTGAAATAGCTCAGCTGCAATTCCATCACTTCCACTAGCTTTGTTCATAAGGCCTTACTTGACTTCACACTCCAGAATATATGGCCCTACATGATTGACCACACCAGGGTGGTTATCTGGGTCATTAAGATCTTTTTTGTGTAGATCTTCTGTGTATTCTTGCCACCTCTTCTTAATATCTTCTGCTTCTGTTAGGTCCATATTGTTTTTGTCCTTTATTGTGCCCGTTTTTTGGGCAAAATATTCCCTTGGTATCTCTACTTTTTTTGAAGAAATCTCTAGTGTTTCTCATTCTATTGTTTTCCTCTATTTCTTTCATCATTCGTTTAAGAAGGTTTTCTTATCTCTCCTTGCTATTTTTTCAAACTCTGCATTCATATGGGTATATCTTTCCTTTTTTCCTTTGCCTTTTACTTCTTTTATTTTCTTAGCTATTTGTAAGGCCTCCTCAGATAACCTTTTTGCCTTTTGTATTTCTTTTTCTTAGGAATGGTTTTAATCACCACCTCCTGTACAATGTCATGAACCTCCCTCCATAGTTCTTCAGGCACTCTCTCTATCAGATCTTAGCCCTTGTGTCTATTTGTCACTTCCACTGTATAATCATAAGGGATTTGATTTAGGTCATACCTGAATGGCCTAGTGGTTTTCCTCTACTTTCTTCAATTTCTTCTACTTTCTTTAAGTCTGAATAAGGCAATAAGGATTTCATAATCTGAGCCATTGTCGGCTCCCAGTCTTGTTTTTATAACTCCATCTTTGACTGCGAAGAACATAATCAGTCTGATTTTGGTGTTGGCCATCTGGTGATGTCCATGTGTAGAGTCTTCTCTTGTGTTGTTGAAGAGGGTTTTTGCTATGACCAGTGTGTTCTCTTGGAAAAGATTATTAGCCTTTGTCCTGCTTCATTTTGTAGTCCAAGGCAAATCTTGCCTGTTACTTCAGGTATTTCTTGACTTCCTCTTTTTGCATTCTATTCCCCTATGATGAAAAGGACATTTTTTTTTTTTTTTTTGGTGTTAGTTCTAGAAGGTCTTGTAGGTCTGTTTGGAATGGGTATATCTATTTATGTTTCTCATGTAAGGGATTAAAATTGAGAAATATATTTATTTAAACATAATTGTGAACAAAATAGCAATTTTTTGATAAAATTTTCTAAAAAAAAGAAACATTATTTTATATTATCCCAAGCCTATTTAATGTCTTATTTTAAAAGAAAGATATTTTTATATATGTTTCTATTCCATTTGTTGCAAAATGTTGATTTAGTTAAAGTATATGAAGAATAAGAGTGGAAAATACAAATAACATCTTATTATGAATATAGTTTGACTTCCTAGACTACCTGTCTTAGGTACTGTATATTGTACAAATATACAACACTTTGTATAACCATTGTTCTAATAAGTATTATGTGGGGTAGTTGCTGCTTGTGTAACTATAAACACTATTTCTACAAACATTGTTTTCATGCCTAGTGGTACATGTTAGCCAGAGTTTCTCTGAAGTATATACCAAGGTGTGAAAATATTGGGTTGCATAACATGTACAGTTACCAATGGAATGTCAAACTGTTTTCCAAGTTGGTTTTCTACATTCATACTTATATTAACAGGCAATGGATATTCCCAACCCTCTATATTCTAATTTATAAATTTCATTGATTCTAATCAACAAAATTAATCAGCCAATTTTTCTTTTATGGTGGGTATAAAATGTTATCTTATTGTAATGTTAGCTTGTAGTCCTCTTATTATTAACAGAGTTGTGCATTTTTTCATGTTTCATGGACTATTTGTGCTTCCTCTTTAATATGCTTATTAAATCCAGTAAAGAGTTCTTTATAAATTTTAATATATAAAACTTTAATAGTTTTATCAGTGTATATGTTACAAATACCTTACTTAAGTTTGTGACTTGTATGTATGCTACCTATGCATTAACTGACATCTCTAATTGTATTATAGTAAGCTGTTAATAATTTCTTTATTGTTTGTATCTGTTCTTAGTTAAAAATGTCTTTTCTACTCCAAAGTCTCAAAGATAGTTTCCAAAATTTTTTCCTTGAAATTTTGGTTTAGGCTTTCATATTTAAATTTTTAGTATTCCTGAAATTGATTTTGATTTATGTTAGGAAGAATGGGTTTAATTTTAGAATTTTTTTTCACTATTTGCTTTATATATCTAAATGTGCTTATATTAATAAGAGCATAAAATTTTTGAATTATGACAATTATAACAACTTACTGGTGTCTATTGGTCTTAAGTCTAGTTTGTTAAATTTAAATATGACAACTTTTTTAATTAGATTGGAATTTTCCACATATATATACATATATATATTTTTTTCTTCCAATAACTTTAGTCTAACTGATGTCATCCTATTTTAGGTATTTCCCTTATATTTAACATATCTTTGGATTTCTCTTTAGGAAACAGAAATTGCCTATCAATTTTTTATATTTTATAAGGGCCTTTTAGTTATTTGTGTTAATTAGATTATTGGTTGGAGAAGGGCATGGCAACCCACTCCAGTGTTCTCGCCTAGAGAATTCCATGGACAGAGGAGCCTGGCAGGCTACAGTTCATGGGATTGCAAAGAGTCAGACATGACTAAGTGACTAACACAGACAGATATTTGAATTTAGATCTGAAACTTGGACTGTGGGCTTTTCATCTTCTTTTTTTTTTCTTTCAGTTTTAACAACATGACTAATAGATTTATTTTTTTTTAAAAAGCTATGTAGAGTGATGAGAACAGAAGCCAAATGAAATGAGTTGTGTAGTAAATGGTAGGTGAGAGAAAAGAGGGGACAAATACAGAGAGTCTCTACTGAATTAATTGTTATGTAGCGAAGATAGAAATAACTGCAGGAAGATGTGGGAATCAAGGGACTGCTTTTCACATTTTTAAGATGTGAGAAACTTAAGTGTGTATAAATGTAATTAGGAGTAATACAAATGAGAGACAGGTATTGAATATATGTAAGGAAGCAAAGTTATTTGATGGTGTAAAACTCTTGATTGGGTGGGATGTCATAAAATTCTGTGCAAGAGTAGTCAATTTCCCTTTACCACAGCCCTTTATGGAGTTCTCCACAGAGAGCAGAGAGGTTACAGAGGACATGCATGCAGATGTAATAACGGCTGTGGATCTGTAGTAGGCTGTTAAGGGAGATCTCACTTCATGGCTGCTATTTTTTGCTGTAAGCAACTAGTTTGTCTCCTGAGAATGACATTATTGGTAGTATGTCTGGCTGGAGCTTTGAGGGCATTTAGAAACTAATATCACAATGTTATTGGCAAGTTCCAGGATGACAAGCATGGAATCCCAATTTAATTTTCTAATTTTGTATATGTTTATCAACACATTTAAATGAGCTTCTCTTATCCAAAGATATCTATTTTTAAAAAAGCTTCAAATAATTAACTCTAATATTTTGGTCTTTTTCCTGGGTACTACCATTCTAAAGGAGATCAGCCCTGGGTGTTCTTTGGAAGGAATGATGCTAAAGCTGAAACTCCAGTACTTTGGCCACCACATGCAAAGAGTTGACTCATTGGAAAAGACTCCGATGTTGGGAGGGATTGGGGGCAGGAGGAAAAGGGGACGACAGAGGATGAGATGGCTGGATGGCATCACTGAATGGATGGATGTGAGTTTCAGTTAACTCTGGGATTTGGTGATGGACAGGGAGGCCTGGCGTGCTGCGATTCATGGGGTTGCAAAGAGTCGGACACGACTGAGCGACTGAACTGAACTGAGTATTGGAGAAGGAAATGGCAACCCACTCCAGTATTCTTGCCTAGAAAATCCCTTGGACAGAGGAGCCTGGCGGGCTGCTGTCCATAGGGTCGCAGAGAGTTGGACACGACTGAAGCGACTTAGCATGCATGTATGCGTTAGAGAAGGAAATGGCAACCCACTCCAGTATTCTTGCCTAGAGAATCCCAGGGGTGGAGGAGCCTGGCTGGCTGCCTTCTATGGGTCACACAGAGTCGGACATGACCGAAGCTACTTAGCAACAGCAGCAGCAGCAGTTATATAATTTTGATCTTATTCTCAAAGAGGACCAAGTGGTTTGAGCTTAAAATATTGTCACTGAGAGAATTGCAGCTTCCCTTTCTCTGGCATCTCTTCCTGGAGCTTAGTTCAAGTCCAACATGACATAGAAACTATAAATATTGAGCAACTGGGTCCTAATAATGTAGTATACTCTTATTTTCTTTCCTAACTTTTGTAATAAAAATCTAAGTATTCTAAATGCATGTATTTAGTTCTAAGGACTGTGAACTCCTCTGGGATTAAAATGATACATGACTGATACCCTTGCCTGGGAAAGAGATACTGGAAGAGGGAGAGGGGGCTGGGACTTTTGGGTGGCTAGTAATGTTCCTTTTCTTGACCTCAGTGCCAATGACATGATGTGCTCACTTTGAAAATTCATTGAGAGGTAAGCCCATGCTGTGTGCACTGTTTGTATTACAATATACATACAGAAATACAGACGTATGGGAGCCAACACTACATAATGTACACTATAAACATGGGGATGTGTAAATAGTGTTTATGTAAATATAATCAGGGTTACATTAGAGAGATGTATAGGATGCTGTGAGATGACTCCACTGAGACTGTTATCTTAAATGTTAGGCTTCCGTGGTGGCTCAGATGGTAAATGTCTCCAGTAATCTCCTAATCATCATCCTTATCTTAAGCAAATACTGTCTGTCAACTTTTTGACCACCACCATCTTCATATGCTGTGTTTCCTTTGATCCTGAACTCTGGATCTATGTATAACTTAGTATATCTTCTCTTTCAGTTTCTAACTCATGAAGGACCCATGTCCCCCCTGAATTTTCAGCAGTCATTGCTGCCCAGATAACTCATAGGGTCATCGTTCCTGTCTTGTTCTCTTCACTATGCCTCAGATCATAATTCAAAGCTGCCAGCTAACCATATATATCCTTAATGAAAATGCATCTCCTCGTCTTGTCCTTCTTTCTCATTGTACCTTCATAAAAACCCTATCAACCTATCCATTTCTTATATCCTGTGAGGTGTCCGCCATTTTTTTGCAAAGGAAAACATTTTAGTAATCACTCAAAAGATGCCAATTTTTCTAAGAAGTGTTGTCATCAGCAAACTTGTTGCACTGTTTAGTAGCCAGTTTCAGGGAAAAATGTTAGTGATGTAAGTGATTGTAAGTGAGAAGGATATGTCATTATCCAATTGTTATGCTTGTAGCCAGTAAAAAGGTTAGAATCTTTAGATATTTTGTGTGTGTGTGTGTGTGATGAAGGCACATTATTTTGTTTTGTATTTTGAGGATGATAGGTATTTGAGTACAGTTTTTCTTTTTTCCTTGGTAACTTTTAATAGAATGCTGTTCACAGGTTTTCTATTTTTCATTTTCTAAGAAGAGCATGGCAACCCACTCCAGTATTCTTGCATGGAGAATCCCATGGACATGGATCCTAATGGGCTACAGTCCATGGGGTTGCAAAGAGTTGGATATGACTGAGTGACTAACACTGTCACTGACTTTCAGTTTCAAGTACCATCTTGACTTTGCAGAAAATCCTAAGCTGATTTATGGATTTTATTGTTCATACTCGGCTTGGCTTTCAAGGTGAGAAGTCAGCATTTGTTGAAAATCAGAGATGACTTCTGATGATGAAAAATAAGTCTATAGTATTACCTGAAACTTGCTTATTACAGTCACATATGTATTTGAAACACAGTGAGAAGATATTTCATGTGGGGAACACAAATATAAGAGAACACCTTTATTCTTGTTTTAGAAGACAACAGCAAACAATATTTTTGGTGTTTCAAGGTGTCTACTATTACTTTTTACAATAATATAAATCTTAAATTCAGAAAAATATTTTGGTTAAAACCATGAGGAAAAATCTTATTAAAGTTTATTTTGTGTTTGGCTATCACAATATGATTATCATCATTATCCAGGCTTTTGTATAAAATACCACAAAATTGTGATGAGGTAAAAGCTTAAACATTTTGAGGCCAGAAATATGAATTAGGCAACTTCTTTCTAGAAAATGACAGCAAAAACTAGTTCAAGTTTGCAAAATATTGATATTCACATGATATTTGAATAGGAGGTCTCAGATTACACTTAAAATATCATATTCTTATATGTTACATAATCAAGTATCAGTTCACTTCAGTTCAGTTCAGTCACTCAGTCGTGTCTGACTCTTTGCGACCCCATAAATCGCAGCACGCCAGGCCTCCCTGTCCATCACCAGCTCCCGGAGTTCACTGAGACTCATGTCCATCGAGTCAGTGATGCCATCCAGCCATCTCATCCTCTGTCATCCCCTTCTCCTCCTGCCCTCAATCCCCTCCAGCATCAGAGTCTTTTCCAATGAGTCAACTTCGCATGAGGTGGCCAAAGTACTGGAGTTTCAGCTTTAGCATCATTACTTCCAAGAAATCCCAGGGCTGATCTGCTTCAGAATGGACTGGATGGACCTCCTTGCAGTCCAAGGGACTCTAAAGAGTCTTCTCCAACTCCACAGTTTAAAAGCATCAATTCTTCAGTGCTCAGCCTTCTTCACAGTCCAACTCTCACATCCATACACGACCACAGGAAAAACCATAGCCTTGACTAGACGAACCTTTGTTGGCACAGTAATGTCTCTGCTTTTGAATATGCTATCTAGATTGGTCATAACTTTCCTTCCTAGGAGTAAGCGTCTTTTAATTTCATGGCTGCAGTCACCATCTGCAGTGATTTTGGAGCCCCCCAAAATAAAGTCTGACACTGTTTCCACTGTTTCCCCATCTATTTCCCATGAAGTGATGGGACTTGATGCCATGATCTTCGTTTTCTGAATGTTGAGCTTTAAGCCAACTTTTTCACTCTCCACTTTCACTTTCATCAAGAGGCTTTTTAATTCCTCTTCACTTTCTGCCATAAGGGTGGTGTCATCTGCATATCTGAGGTTATTGATATTTCTCCCGGCAATCTTGATTCCAGCTTGTGCTTCTTCCAGCCCAGCGTTTCTCATGATGTACTCTGCATAGAAGTTCAATAAGCATGGTGACAATATACAGCCTTGATGTACTCCTTTTACTATTTGGAACCAGTCTGTTGTTCCATGTCCAGTTCTAACTGTTGCTTCCTGACCTGCATACAGATTTCTCAAGAGGCAGGTCAGGTGGTTTGGTATTCCCATCTCTTTCAGAATTTTCCACAGTTGATTGTGATCCACACAGTCAAAGGCTTTGGCATAGTCAATAAAGCAGAAATAGATGTTTTTCTGGAACTCTCTTGCTTTTTCCATGATCCAGCCAATGTTGACAATTTGATCTCTGGTTCTTCTGCCTTTTCTAAAACCAGCTTGAACATCAGGAAGTTCACGGTTCATGTATTGCTGAAGCCTGGCTTGGAGAATTTTGAGCATTACTTTACTAGCATGTGAGATGAGTGTAACTGTGCAGTAGTTTGAGCATTCTTTGGGATTGGAATGAAAACTGACCTTTTGCAGTCCGGTGGCCACTGCTGAGTTTTCCAAATTTGCTGGCATATTGAGGGCAGCACTCTCACAGCATCATCTTCCAGGAGTAGAAATAGCTCAACTGGAATTCCATCACTTCCACTAGCTTTGTTCATAGTGATGCTTTCTAAGGCCCACTTGACTTCACATTCCAGGATGTATTGCTCTAGATGAGTGATCACACCATTGTGATTATCTGGGTCATGAAGATCTTTTTTTGTACAGTTCTTCTGTGTATTCTTGCCACCTCTTCTTATTCTGATAGATTGCCTGATGAACTATGGAATGAGGTTTGTGACATTGTACAGGGGATAGGGATCAAGACCATCCGCATGGAAAAGAAATGCAAAAAGCAAAATGGCTGTCTGGAGAGGCCTTACAAATAGCTGTGAAAAGAAGAGAAGCGTAAAGCAAAGGAGAAAAGGAAAGATATAAGCATCTGAATGCAGAGTTCCAAAGAATACCAAGAAGAGATAAGAAAGGCTTCCTCAGCGATCAATGCAAAGAAATAGAGGAAAACAACAGAATGGGAAAGACTAGAGATCTCTTCAAGAAAATTAGAGATACCAAGGGTACATTTCATGCAAAGATGGGCTCGATAAAGGACAGAAATGGTATGGACCTAACAGAAGCAGAAGATATTAAGAAGAGGTAATCAAGTATACTTCTGATCTTGGGAAAATAAATAAAGTTTTAGAAAAAGGAAAATCACTGATAATAGCTTATAAGATGCATACTATTTTACAAGACAGTCATTTAAGTAAAATCTGAAAGGTTTAAACTAATATCCTCATTAGTGTGGAGCTGGCACTTGGTGGATAATTCAGGTGTAGGTACAAAGAAGTAATATTCTGGCTGAAGATGTTCCCTGGGGTGTATGGTTCCAATCCAGGTATTAGTTCAGTATCAGAGATGATACAGAAATACTAACAGATAGCTAGCTAGGTAGGTACATAAGAAAAGACATTCTAAGAGTATTCAGTATTAAGTGACATAGCAGAAGGGTTGTTGCTTATCTACAGATTGTTCTTTCTGCTTCTGAACTTGAAGTCAAGAATTGTACTTAGTTTTAAATGTGTGCAGTAGTTTAAGTCAGGGTGCTACTATAAGAAGAAGTAGAATGTTGTCATTGTTGTTCAGTTGCCCCGTCATGTCCAATTCTTTGCAACCCCATGGACTGCAGTACACCATACCTCCCTGTCCCTCACCATCTCCTGAAGTTTCCCAAGTTCATGTCCATTGCATCAGTGATGCTATCCAGCCATCTCATCCTATGATGCCCTCTTCTCCTTCAGCACTCAATCTTTCCCAGCATCAGAGACTTTTCCAATGAGTCATCTATTTGCATCAGATGACCAAAATACTGGAGCTTCAGCTTCAGCATCAGTCCTTCCAGTGAGTATTCAGGGTTGATTTCCCTTAAGATTCACTGATTGAAGCTCCTTGCTTTCCAAGGGACTGTCAGGAGTCTTCTCCAACACCACAGTTCAAAGGCATCAATTCTTTGGCATTCTGCCTTCTTTAGGATCCAGCTATCACAACCTTATGTGACCACTGGGAAGACCATAGCCTTGACTATAGGGACCTTTGCCAGCAAAGTAATGTCTCTGCTTTTCAACACGCTGTCTAGGTTTGTCACCTCTTTCCTGCCAAGAAGTAATCGTCTTCTGATTTCATGGCTGCAGTCACCATCCATAGTGGTTTTAGAGACCAAGAAGTAGAAATCTGTCACTACTTCCACCTTTTCCCCTTCTATTTGCCACGAAATAATGGAGTCAAATGCCATGATCTTAGCTTTTAATATTTAATTTTAAGCCGTCTCTTTCACTCTCCTCCTTCACCCTCATTAAGAAGCTCTTTAGTTCCTCTTCACTTTCTGCCATTAAAAATAGAATACTGGGCAAGTGTTTAAAATAGGGTCTCCTGGACAAAAAGATGGGAACTGAATTATTGGAACTCAGGTGTATTTCTTTTTTTTTTTTTTTGAGGGGGGAATCTAATCAATGATTCCTCCCAAACTGTATTTTTCTGTAGCAGTGTTTGTCAACCTTGGCCGGATCCTTTGGCCTTCCTTCCAGAGTGACTCCTTGTCTCAAGGCCCTCAGGGCATGAGCATTTCTGGGTCAGGTGGCTTTGGGCCCAGAGGCCCCAGAGGGTCCTGATACTTGCCCAGCAGCCCTCAGCCAGAGATGCATGTCATTCTTGCCCAAGGATTCCTAACAAATCCTTGCCACACAGATCTATAGAACAATCATTTGCAGTGGGAGACCCTCTCCTGGTGAATCCCACTGTACCCAAACTTGCCACGTGCTTGTCCCCTCACGTAATTTTCCCAAGCCTTATCTTCTGTGCACAAGGGAACAAGGTGCTCCCTCAGGCAACCCTCAGTGAAGTCTGGCTATAAACCATCCTTAGTGCCCACTATTCTGAGCACTGAGTGTAGAAATAACTGCTTCGTCTCTGCCCCAACATCCTGAGTTCAGCAGGGCAGCTGCACCCATGGTGCCAGTAAGTCCGGCATCTGTAGGGCAGCTGTGTTTCTATTATGTGAGATCAAATTAGAACTGGAAATATCAATTGACTTGATGAATCATCAACTAAACTAAATTTTCTCTTTTAAAAGACATACTAAATCTAAAGCCTGGAGCATGGCTGAGTGGGGATCAAATATCTTCAGCTATGGATAGAGGAAAGATGTGGGGGTCAGGGTACCTGAAAGATTCTCATACATGTTTTTTAAAAAATAAAATTACATTTAAACCTTGCATGAAAACACTAGAAGAGAAAACTAAACCAAACCTAACCAACGTAATAAGTCAGACCTCACTGACTGCATGCTTTGAAAGAGATCTGCGATCCTGACAAATTTCCATTTACCCCTAACTAAGTTAAACACTTTGCTAAACAAAAAATATTCATTTCCTTTAAAAATTTTGAGCTTTGTGGTAGGTAATTTCTGGTGTATTAGATAGAATTTCTGTTTGCATGTTAGCTGTGAAGATTAAAATGATACAGGGAACAATTACAGAATAAACTAACATAACATAGTAGATTTTTTGTCATTTGTCTGTATATAAAGCATTAGTTCCTGAATTGGGTTTAGTATGAATGATTGTATTTATAAGGTAGCATGTATATGCAATCATACACACATACACACCAACACACATATGGAGACAATAGCCATTTGTGGAGTTAAACAATAGCTTTTATTCTAAGAGTTGCAACTTAATTTATTTCACTTGGGTCGAGGGAATTAAGTGTTCTGAGAAATGAGTTCTGTAGTTTGGTGATATTTAATTATTTTTTAACAAGAAATAAATGCTATAGAAGAAGTGTAGGAAACAGGTATAGACCATTACACCAAATGTGAAAAAAGTAACAAAGAATTTCGAAGGTCAAAAGACTGTGAGTATAATTTTCAAGAGGAAATGACAAGGACTAATGGTCACAAAGATCATAGGTCCCTCCGTCCCTCATTCAGCACCCTAAAATTACCTAGGAAACCCCTTTCTAAGGAGACAAAAGCCATATATTGTTTGGCAAGGAGAGAAAGTACAGCATATTGAGAGTCTTTTCTTTCTTTACTCTGTGATGAACTCCTTTTCCAAGATTTTCTGTCATACCATCTCCTGAGTCAGCCTCTGGAGCTCAAATGAAGAGAAGCAGCTGCATTAGGGCTGCCACCCTGAAAGGTGAATAGGCTGCCATCTTCAATATTGTTGCCACTAACTTATGTAGCTGAGTGCCAAGATCCATGGGCTTTGTCATTGCATGATAGGATTATATACTGCCATAGAGAGACTCATAATGATGGTGCACCGTAATCTCTTCAAGATTAGGTTTCTGTCAAGACCATATTTCTTATAAAATTGGCCTGAAGAATTATAGTCCACTAAGTTCTAGATAAAGTAATAATTAATTATAGCCAGTAGAGTGTATAGAAAAGTGACAGCATTATTGCTGAATACACACAAAAAAGGGAACTTATTTAATTAGATGACAGGAGAAGAAATCATGTTTAGAATTTTAATGAGAACTACGATTGAAAACTTTTGGCCTTTGGCCACCTCAGGTAAAGGCAAAACTTAAAGTGATTTTTAGAGATGAAAGCAGAATTCAGTAATGATGTAAAAGGTATTGAAAGAAGGGAAAAGGACTCATATCTCTAAATGAGATATGCTGTATTAAAAAAATTTTTTTTTCCTTCCTTCTTTATTTTGAGTTGGTAAAAAAGATGTCTCCATGATTGCATTGATTCTGTTATTGCAAAAGCATGCTAAGAATTATGCCTGGAGCTAGATTCCTTGATCATTTACTAGACAGTATAGAGGTCAACGGTTTGTGCATGTGAATGCCAAGTCACTTCAGCATGTCTGACTTTCTGTTAACCCATGGACTGCAGCCCAGCAGGCTCCTCTGTCCATGGGATTCTCCAGGCAAGAATATTGGAATGGGTTGCCATGGCCTCCTCCAGGGGATCCTCCTGACCCAGGGATCTAACCCATGTCTCTTAAACCTCCTGCATTGACAGATGGGTTCTTTACCACTAGCGCCACCTGTGAAGCCCATCAATGGCTTAGGTTATGCTGAATAAGCAACTACCCTCCCCTTCCCCCATATCTATAGCTTTATTAAGTTAAATGTAAAGTTTTTTTCTCTTTATTATTAGTGCAAGTTCACCACGGGTTTGAGCAACCTGCCAGGTAAGCTTTCCTGCATAGTCAGTAATCAGGCTTTCACATTTCTGGCTCTAACATCTCATGTGAGGTCAGGTGGGTATTTCCATTTGGAAATAATGTGTGCCACGTATGGTTATATTTCCTGGTGAGTCACAGGTCCACCCCTAACATCTTAGAAGAGGGGAAGAATAGCCGTTCTGTTACTAAGAGGAAGAGATTTGAATCAAGCATTAGGGAACAGTTTTAGTGCTCACGCTGGGTGTTTACTGGATGGTGTTAGTGATCTCCACATAAAGGAGATGACTGTTGCTCACAGCAGGCATTTGAATCCTCTTCCTTGAAAGAGAGTATAACCCCAAGATTCTCCATTCATTTCCTCAGATACCTACATAGAAGAGTTAAGAACTCTAGCTTCCCACAGGACATAATATAGACTACTTATTTTCAAAATTCTTGAATTAGAAAAAGCTTAAAATAAAATCACAGGAAGCCACCACAAAGATTTACTGTCTTGCATATAGAAAAGTAAATAGAAAATTGGTATAAAGAACTACTTAAAATTAGTAAATCTATTACTCTTTTAGATACTATATCAATTTGTAAGCAAGGTTATTCTAAAGTAACAACCCCCAATCCCCAAGTTCTCAACAATTTAAGACAAAATTTATTTTTTTTAACTTTTTTAATCTTTAATTTCTTTTGACAATGTTTTATAGTTTAAACGCTGTAATCTTTTAACTTTTTTTGTTAAATTTACTGCTAAGTTTATCTTTTATTCTTTTGGATGCATTCAAACCAAAAGTTTATTTTTTATTTATTAAAAAAAATTTCTTTCTTTATTTTTAATTGAAAGATAATTCCAATAATGTGTTGGTTTCTGCCATACATCAACATGGATCAGCCATAGGTATATATATGTTCCCTCCCTCTTGAACCTCAAACCCACCTCCCACCCCATCCCTACCCTCTTTTGAAGATTTGGAACAACAGACTGGTTCCAAATAGGAAAAGGAGTACATCAAGGCTGTATATTGCCACCCTGTTTATTTAACTTATAAGCAGAGTACATCATAAGAAATGCTGGGCTGGAGGAAGCACAAGCTGGAATCAAGGTTGCTGGGAGAAATATCAATAACCTCAGATATGCAGATGACACTACCATTATGGCAGAAAGTGAAGAGGAACTAAAAAGCCTCTTGATGAAAGTGAAAGAGGAGAGTGAAAAAGTTGGCTTAAAGCTCAACATTCAAAAAACTAAGATCATGGCATCTGGTCCCATCACTTCATGGCAAATAGATGGGGAAACAGGGGAAACAGTGTCAGACTTAATTTGGGGGGCTCCAAAATCACTGCAGATGATGACTGCAGCCATGAAATTAAAAGGCACTTACTCCTTGGAAGGAAAGTTATGACCAACCTAGATAGCATATTAAAAAGCAGAGACATTACTTTGTCAACAAAAGTCTTTCTAGTCAAGGCTATGGTTTTTCCAGTGGTCATGTATGGATGTGAGAGTTGGACTATAAAGAAGGCTGAGCACTGAAGAATTGATGCTTTTGAAATATGGTGTTGGAGAAGACTCTTAAGAGTCCCTTAGACTGCAAGGAGATCCAACCAATCCATTCTAATGGAGATCAGTCCTGGGTATTTATTGGAAGGACTGATGTTGAAGCTGAAACTCCAATACTTTGGCCACCTGATGTGAAGAGCTGACTCATTTGAAAAGACCATGATGCTGGGAAAGATTGAGGGCATGAGAAGGGGACGACAGAGAATGAGATGGTTGGATGGCATCACGGACTCAATGGACATGGGTTTGGGTGGACTCTGGGAGTTGGTGATGGACAGGGAGGGCTGACATGCTGCAGTTTATAGGGTCGTAAAGAGTCGGACATGACTGAGAGACTGAATTGTACTGAATTGAACTATGAAGAAACCTTAGTAGTTTGGGAGAGAAAAAAAAAAAACCCACAAATTTGTAAAACATAAAGTTATATACTCTCATAGCTTCATTAAATTAATATTTGGTAAGCAGAGCTCTGGAGTGTCAGATGGTTTGACAAAAGACCATAAGGTGATTGAAAAGGCAAATTGTTCACAGGTCCTAGAGAGAGTACACCTTATGCCTCCAGGGGCCGCACAGCGAGATTTAAGGAGGATGCAGACAGAGAGCGTGGCAGGACCTGGGGCATATGCCTTTGTTATGATCTGCAGGTAGAGTGTTTTGGGGTTCCTGGGTTAAGGCTAGATTGGTCAGTTAATAACCAAGAGAGTCGGGTTTGGGAAGATCTCTGAGCAGCCCAAGGGAAAGGCCCTGGAAGGCAGAGAAACTATTTATCATCAAAGCTGTTGGGGAAGTCATACTAGAAATATATATTTACTTATGACTCTCTGGTTTTATTTAGGGCTTACACTTGCATGAGAAACTAATGATGGCTTATGACCCCCGAGGTTCTCTTGACACAAAATGGATGCTAAAGCAGCAGTACCATGTAGTAGCTTAGCTAAATTCTCAACAAGTGCTTAATTCTTCTCCTTCCCATTCTATTCACTGATTATAACAGTTTTTTATTTTCTTGGCAAAAATAATTTGTAAATCAAACCCTTCATATAAAAGCTTAGGCATTTTAGATTCATTTTAGGATTATGTATTTGCTTAGTCAGAAAATTCTTTATTTGCCAGTTAACAATTTTTTCATGTGCTCTTTCCTTTTAATAAGCATTTGCTTTTAAGTGCTGATCATTGCAGCATGAATAGAAGTAGTTATTTTCTGAGAAAATGGATATGAAGCAGGTATTGACTTTTGTGGCAGTGAACATAGAGATTTATTGACTGGAAGATAAGGTCAATACTTGCCTTGAGGGACAATAAATCTAGATGTTCAACAAAATATAAAGTCAATATTTGTATTAATACCTATGCTTTGAATACCTGTCTAAAATCCCTGGAAATTTCTCTATATAATACTGGAATTTCTTGATCTTTGAAAAGTGTGCCATTGTAAATAGACCTTGAAAAGCTATCACAAAGTTTGAAACTAAGATCAAAATAAACCAGTGCAGATATCAAAAGTAGAATGCATGAATTTTGCAGTCTCTTTTGCAAGAGTGTTTTCTTTAAAATGTGTAAACTTTATCAACTACTTGATTCATCAAAGTGTGAAATTTGTTTAGTTAACAGCATTTCACTGAAGTACAATTTTAATAGATACAAAGCATATATGACAGACCTAGAACTCTAATGTTCATAAATAAAATGTTGTCAACTACTTTTGTTTCTTAAGACTTCAAGGGCATTCTTTGCAAATAAATCACTGGATTTTAAGTACAGTACAGCACTCATAATGTTATTACATTGCTTGTTCCCTTAGGTGCAGCCATTTTATTATTATAGCCCCTTGACTGATTAGAGTGCTTCCTCCATTAAGAAATACCTGTTACATATAGACTTCATAGTATTGATTTCAGAGGCAAACTTTCTAGAAAGTACTTGCAATCATCAAAACAAAACTAGGTATCTTCCACGAGGTACCCTCCCTGTCATCTTTCTAGCAGTGGCTTGTCTACCTTCCAAATCCCCTGGACTAATCACTGCAGGGTTTATTGACATTTTTCTGTCAGTAATGTTCCACTTTTAATTTACAGTGAATGAGCCCATGCACTTTAATCCTCTTCACCTACCATTGAAATAGCCAGCACTTATAATAGTAACAAAATAAAATTGCAATCTAGCATTAGAAACAAGGCAAGGAAACTCAAAATAACAGGGACTGAAGACAAAGTGAGGCCATGGACAATTAGCAGGAGCAAATGTTGAACCTGCAAATGCTTTTGAAAAATACACTGCTGCCACGGTCCATAAGGGATGAGATTTCTGTGGGAGCAGCACTCCTCACGGAGGATGTGCCAAGTAAGGTGAAGACACTGCTCCAAAAGGCTTCTGAGGTGGGTGGCCATGCTGGTTCATGAAAGTCGATCCCAGCCAACTTTCAGAAAAATGATTTAGTATAGCAGCCAGGCTCTGCTCTTACTACTTGCTGTAGCAACTGGACCTGCTATCTTGCAGATTACAGTTCTAAAAATGAAAAAAAAAAAAACTGTTCTCCTTAAATCTGTGTCTGATTGTTCTTTCAGATAATGTTCATGTTTTATTTTGACATCCCAAAGCAGAAATGCATTGATCACCCTCCGTTTGTAGCAAAGTAAGAAAAAATTTTGTACATTTGAGGCTCAAAAGATGAAACAAAAGTTAAGGTTCTAAATTATCACTGAAATCATCTCTAACTTCATAAATGCTACTTGAGAGGTATTAATTCCATCTGTGAAAGGGGAACAAAAAATATTGCTTTTATATGGAGAAACAGATTTCTGGATTTAAAACCTCTCCACTATCACCACTGCTCTGAATTCTGTAATTTATATGTGAGAAACTAAAAACAAGTTACTTAGAACTGTTAAGGGTAAAATGGCAAGTGAAAATGCCAGCTTAGTGCAATGAGCAGGAAATATCAGTGGCATTATAACCTTCAGATAAAATGACATTCAAGGGCAAAAACATTAAATGGGGCAAAGATAACAGTGGTGATCAACCCAGAGTTCACAGTTCCAGCATTATAATCACTCATTTGCTCATACCCTCAATTCTTGTCCCTTTTTTCTCGCTCTGTTATTTGGAATTAACTTCAACCCTGGTTAAATGCAACTACTTACCTTTTCCAGATCTGAAAACTTGCTGCAGAATATGGCTAGAGAAAAGTCACCTGAAAATATTGTCTGATCTCCTGTTAATTGATAACCATAGACATCAAGGCAGCTCCTAACAATGCCATGGAATGACCTGCTTTCGCTGATGACCTCATTTCTTATTTTGCTATGAACAAAGAAGCAATTAGGAGAGAATTTCTACAACAAGTATGGTGACTTTTCTGTTTGATTCTATGCTCATATACTCTGCAGGCCCTCCTATTTTTGTGGAGTTACTATATATGATCCTATGTGAAATTGTGATCCCTCCAGTTAAGCTTATTTGTAATTCTAGAGTTTAAAGAACACCAGTGGAGAAATATATATTTGAGAGTTGTCAACATATAAATGGTATTTGAAATTATAAAATAATAATGATACAGTGGTTGATTTAGTCATTAAGTCGTGTCTGACTCTTGTGACCCCATGGACTGTAGCCCGTCAGGCTCCTCTGTCCATGGGATTTCCCAGGCAAGAATACTGGAGTGGGTTTCCATTCCCTTCTCCAGGGGATTTTCCTGACCCAGGGATTAAGCCCACATCCCCTGCATTGGCAGGTGGTTTCTTTACTGTTGAGCCACTGGGAAAGCCCAAGGAATGAAAACAGACCCTAGTAAATTGATAATTGGTGATATTGAAGAAAAGCATATTAGTGGAGTAAAGGAAAACAAAGTGAAGTAGGTTCAAAATAGAATGGAGGGTGAAAAGTTGGAGACAATGAATGTTTTAGTCTGCTCAGGCTGCCATAATAAAATACCATAGACTAGGTGTTTTCCTCAACAGAAATTTAGGTTTTCAGTTTCAGAGGTTACAAGTCAAGGCCAAAGTTTGAACCAGTTAGGTTTCTGGTGAGAACTTTCATCTTGCCTTGTAGACTGCCACTTTCTTGCTATGTCTTCATGTGGCCTTTCCTTGGTGTGTGTGTGCATCTGCATGGGAGGGAAGTAGAAGAGAGGGAAAAAGCAAGCTGTCTGGTGACTCTTCTAAGAACATTGATTGCATTGGATTAGGACTCCTCTTTTATAATCCCACTCAGCCTTAATTGCCTCCTAAATGCCAATGTTCAAATACAGTCACTTTGGGTTTTAGAACTTCAACATATGAACTTTGGGGAGGAGACATGATATAGTCTGTAGTAATGACCACAGACAACTTTGTATTACGTTGACAACTCTATGCAGAGAATAAATTATAGAGGATGAAAGTTAATGCAAGGAGGAGGCTATTAATTGTGGTATGGGGTCATATAGTTGAATGTGGTTGGGTGTTAGCCCTGGAAATGGACTCTAGATGGAATATATGTTTTGGAGACTGGGAAAAAAACATGTAAGACTACATATAGTATGGTGAGTGGCAGGTTATACTTTACAAATACGGTCCCATCTTTTCCCATTGTACATACTCTTTTGCAATGTGCCCTTGTCACTACCCCATCAAGGAGTGGAGTCTGTTCTATACTGCTTTATATCTGGGTTTTCACTGTGACTGCTTCTGTTTAGAGAATATGGCAGAACTGAGGCTGTACAAGCTCTAGGAATAGCCCTTAAATGGCCTGTCAACTTTGACTTCCTGCTGCTTGAAAGCCAGCTACTATAGAAGGGCATGGTTCTCTGAGAAAAGCATGCTGCTGCATGAAGTAGCCTTGGAGGACGAAAAATCACAGGGTGAGATTTGGAGGTGGAGTCTTGCGGAAAGGAGGAGAGAGGCCAAACAGCTCCATGGCATCAGACATGAAATAAAGAAACCATTCTGGATAATTTAGTGCTGTCAAGTCTCAGGTGACTCTAGTCCCAGCTACTGTCTGGCCACACACACAAAATACACCACATGCACCTTGCTCAGTTCAGCCTAGTCAACCTACAGAATACTGAGGAGATCAATTACTTTGGGGTGGTTTGTCACACATTACTAGGTACCTGAAATGGGAGTGGGTGGTGGTAAATGGATGTAAAATCCAACAGCGTATCTCTGTTTGTATGTTAGGGACTGGGAAATAGTGCTGGTGGTATCTGAGAAGGAAAATTGTGAAACAAATTCAAAGCTGAAAACCAAGAGTTCTATTTTGACTTCTTTAAGACTGAAATCACTATTACATATCTCTGTCAAGTACATGGATAAAAGGAAAGAGTGGTAAACTGTGTCAAAAGTTTCTGAAAAGTTGATGAGAAAATAATAGTACCTGTTGGATCGATCAATATGAACATTACTGAACTTTGTATAGGTTTCTTTCTCCCCATCCCTGCAATCTCTACACTAATCAGTAGAGTCTCAGTATCTCATATCAAGAGTAGCTCTGTCTCCCATTCTCAGCTCACTCTTATTACTTCTAAATTATTTTTTTCCAAAATTACTTTCATCATTTCACACTAGTGCTATAAAATTTGTCATTTTTATGTAAGATAAAGTTCTTTATCTTTATTAGTAAATAGCACCAAAATATATATTTATTCTATCTACCCACTTTATCTACTATATTATGGGAACATGTCTCTGATCATGGTAGTATTCTCCTAATTCTGTAACTAAATGCCACCTGTTCCTTTTGTCTCAAGTGCCCATCTCTTATTTTCCTCTATCCAGACCCTTTACTTTTTGGACAAAGGCCTTTTTCATGGTGTCTTTTACATTTTTCTGGAAAAATCATTTTAAATTATAGTGTAAAATCTATAGTGGATCATGAAGTCAATTTTCTGTGTCCTGCCTACATTTTAAAAAATCAAACAAACAGGAAAGAAAATATAATTTAGTGAAGATTAATTCATTAAATTAATTCATTGAATTCATTGGTTCATTAAATTTTTGTTTCAGGTTGTATGTGTTTGTGTGTGGGGGTGTGTGTGTGTCTTTGTTCTTAAATATGGTTGTGTTATGTCTATATGATCAGGAAATAAAATGTTTTATTGTGAGGCCACATTAAAAAAATTTAAAAGCCACTTATCTGGAGCATATAACTCTCTTACCTAATCTCCTATTTGGCCTTTTAAAATCTAGTTCATTTAAATAGTGTCTAAGATGCTGAACATTGAATTGTTTAATTATTTTAAATATATATTCCTGGAAAATATTTACTCATTTGTCCATTTCTCACTGAAAACGTGCATGAGTCATCTTTTGTGCTTTTCTCTGGGTCTACAGTGCAATGTTTGATAGACCCTTACTCATGAGGCTTATATAGGGAAAGACATTGTAAGGCCATCAGACAAGGTCATCATTGATAAGAATTAGATGAAGAAGACAGATAGGGGACCTTCAGTTCAGTTCAGTTCAATCGCTCAGTCGTGTCTGACGCTTTGCAACCCCATGAATTGCAGCGTGCCAGGCCTCCCTGTCCATCACCAACTCCTGGAGTTCACTCAAACTCATGTCCTTCGAGTCAGTGACGCCATCTCATCCTCTCATTTCATCCTCTGTCATCCCCTTCTCCTGCCCCCAATCCCTCCCAGCTTCAGGGTCTTTTCCAACGAGTCAACTCTTTGCATAAGGTGGCCAAAGTATTGGAGTTTCAGCTTTAGTATCAGTCCTTCCAATGAACACCCAGGACTGATCTCCTTTAGAATGGACTTCAGAGCATCTAAAATCTTGGGGAAACTTGGGCTTACCTGGAAAAGTGGTGTTAGATCTGACTTCTGAAAAATAATTACAACTTGCATATGCAGAAGAAGTGAACTGGGAAAGAACATTAAAAGAAGAAGAAATATATTATTTGAGACCCTGAGGTAGAGAGAATAGCTAATTAGAGGAATTGAAAGAAGAGTCCTTTGACTGGAGCAAAGTGAATGAGGAAAGATTGACAGTGAGGCTAAAAAAGCAGAAACAGAGAAAATCATCCCTAATATCCTCATAAGTTGCATAGTTTTCCCTGTTTAATCTAAAAGCAATGAGAAACCTCTAAAGCATTTCAGTCTGAGGAGTAACATGATTGACTCTGTGTATTTGATAAATATAGTATGTGAAGAATGTATTAGAGGGGAGTAATAGTGGTCCTGAGACCTAAGGCAGGAGGTTGATGCTCTCAGTTCAGCTCAGTTAAGTTGCTCAGTCATGTCTGACTCTTTGCAATTCCATGAATTGCAGCACGCCAGGCCTCCCTGTACATCACTAACTCCCGGAGTTTACTCAAACTCATGTCCATCGAGTTGGTGATGCCATCCAGCCATCTCATCCTCTGTCGTCCTCTTCTCCTCCTGCCCCTAATCCCTCCCAGGATCAGAATTTTTCCAGTGAGTCAACTCTTCACATGAAGTGGCCAAGTTATTGGAGAGTCAGCTTCAACATCAGTCCTTCCAAAGAACACCCAGGACTGATCTCTTTAGAATGGACTGGTTGGATCTCCTTGCAGTCCAAGGGACTCTCACGAGTCTTCTCCAACACCACAGTTCAAAAGCATCAATTTTTTGGTGCTCAGCTTTCTTCACAGTCCAATTTGCACATTCATATACGACCACTGGAAAAAACCATAGCCTTGACTAGATGGACCTTTGTTGGCAAAATAATGTCTCTGCTTTTGAATATGCTATCTAGGTTGGTCATAACTTTCCTTCCAATGAGTAAGCGTCTTTTAATTTCATGGCTGCAATCACCATCTACAGTGATTTTGGAGCCTCAGAAAATAAAGTCTGACACTGTTTCCACTGTTTCCCCATCTATTTCCCATGAAGTGATGGGACCAGATGCCATGATCTTTGTTTTCTGAATGTTGAGCTTTAAGACAACTTTTTCACTCTCCTCTTTCACTTTCATCAAGAGGCTTTTTAGTTCCTCTTCACTTTCTGCCATAAGGGTGGTGTCATCTGCATATCTGAGGTTATTGATATTTCTCCCGGCAATCTTGATTCCAGCTTGTGCTTCTTCCAGCCCAGCGTTTCTCATGATGTACTCTGCATGTAAGTTAAATATGCAGGGTGACAATATACAACCTTGACGTACTCCTTTTCCTATTTGGAACCAGTCTGTTGTTCCATGTCCAGTTCTAACTGTTGCTGCCTGACCTGCACTTAGGTTTCTCAAGAGGCAGGTCAGGTGGTCTGGTATTCCCATCTCTTGAAGAATTTTCCACAGTTTATTGTGATCCACACAGTCAAAGGCTTTGGCATAGTCAATAAAGCAGAAACAGATGTTTTTCTGGAACTCTCTTGCTTTTTTGATGATTCAATGGATGTTTGCAATTTGATCTCTGGTTCCTCTGCCTTTCCTAAAACCAGCTTGAACATCTGGAAGTTCACAGTTCACCTATTGCTGAAGCCTGACTTGTAGAATTTTGAGCATTACTTTACTAGCATGTGAGATGAGTGCAATTGTGTAGTAGTTTAAGCATTCTTTGGCATTGCCTTTCTTTGGGATTGGACTGAAAACTGACCTTTTCCAGTTCTGTGGCCACTGCTGAGTTTTCCAAATTTGCTAGCATATTGAGGGCCGCACTCTCACAGCATCATCTTCCAGGATTTGAAATAGCTCAACTGGAATTTCATCACCTCCACTAGCTTTGTTCATAGTGATTCTTTCTAAGGCCCACTTGACTTCACATTCCAGGATGTCTGACTCTAGGTCAGTGATCACACCATCATGATTATCTGGGTCATGAATCTCTTTTTTGTACAGTTCTTCTGTGTATTCTTGCCACCTCTTCTTAATATCTTCTGCTTCTGTTAGGTCCATACCATTTCTGTCCTTTATCAAGCCCATCTTTGCATGAAATGTTCCCTTGGTATCTCTAATTTTCTTGAAGAGATCTCTAGTCTTTCGCATTCTTTTGTTTTCCTCTGTTTGCATTGATCACTGAGGAAGGCTTTCTTATCTCTCCTTGCTACTCTTTTGAACTCTGCATTCAGATGTTTATATCTTTCCTTTTCTCCTTTGCTTTTCACTTCTCTTCTTTTCACAGCTATTTGTAAGGCCTCCCCAGACAGCCATTTTGTATTTTTTGCATTTCTTTTCCATGGGGATGGTCTTGATCCCTGTCTCCTGTACAATGTCATGAACCTCCGTCCATAGTTCATCAGGGCACTCTATCTATCAGATCTAGTCCCTTAAATCTATTTCTCACTTCCACTGTATAATCATAAGGAATTTGATTTAGGTCATACCTAAATGGTCTGGTGCTTTTCGCTATTTTCTTCAATTTAAGTCTGAATTTGTGTGGGCACAGGAGGGCGGAGAGGAGCTACTCCACATTCAAGGTTAGGAGGGGTGGCTGTGATGAGATACCCCTCATCCAAGGTAAGGAGCAGCGGCTGCGCTTTGCTGTAGCAGCCATGAAGAGATACCCCACGTCCTAGGTAAGAGAAGCCCAAGTAAGATGGTAGGTGTTTGAGAGGTATCAGAGGGCAGATACTCAAACCATAATCACAGAAAATTAGTCAGTCTAATCACACGGACCACAGCCTTGTCTAACTCAATGAAACTAAGCCATGCTGTGTGAGGCCACCCAAGACGGGCGGGTCATGGTGGAGAGGTCTGACAGAATGTGGTCCACTGGAGAAGGAATGGCAAACCACTTCAGTATTCTTGCCTTGAGAACCCCATGAACAGTATGAAAAGGCTGATGCTCTAGCGTATGCCAAAGATGATAATGATTTGGTTGGGATGGTGATAATTGGGATGGAGAAAAATCGATGAATTGGAGGGATATTTAGGATGTAAAATTGACATGAAATAGTGGCTTATTGGAATGGAAGGTAAATGAGAGGAATCTGTTAAATGATGACTCCCTAGTTGTTGGTCTGAAGAGATGGTGGACTAATTTAGAAGAAATGAGCATGGGTATAATTGTGGATGCGTGGGATTTGAGATTGATTTGAGATATTTAAGTGTTGATGGATGTTTGATACATGGATTAGTAGTCAGGGAACAGTTCTGGGCTGGGGATAAAAATGTGGATTAGAACAACCAAAAGGAAAGAGTAAATTAAGAATGAGCTTTCAAAAATTTAAACCTTTAATGTCTAAGTTTTAAGAAGATGATTAAGTAAAAGAAATTGAAAAGAGTGGATGAAAAAGAGGATGGAATTTTTCCCACTTGCTTTAGCAAACCAGAGGTTATCAATGGACTTAGAGAGAGTGACTTGAAAACATAGTGGGAAGGGAAGCATTGAAGGAGCTGGAAGAATAAATGGGACATGAGAAAGTAGTGAAATTATTAGTCACTTAATTGTGTTCATCTCTTTGTGATCCATGGACTGAAGCCCTCCAGACTCCTCTGTCCATGGAATTCTCCAGGCAAGAATATTGGAGTGGGTTGCTTCTCCAGTAAATATAACTATCTGAGAAAGTTAAGATAATCCTGCTGAAGATTAGAAAGCATGTACATTTTATAGATGTTCAATAAATTCTTGTTGAATGAAAAAATAAACAACTTTTTTTTAAAAACAATTTTCTTCAAATGATTAATGTTGAAAAAAGGAATTAACATTGGATTCTTGCAATTTAGTAGGGCTTTTTTTTTTAGGAAATAATTTTATATTGGAGTATGGTTGATTAACAATGTTGTATTAGTTTCAGGTGTACAGCAAAGTGATTCAGTTATACACAAACATGTATCTGTTCTTTTTCAAATCTTTTCCATTCAGGCTGTTACATGATATTGAGCAGAGTTCCCTGTGCTATGAAGTAGGCCCTTGTTGGTTATTCATTGTAAATATAGCAGTGTGTACATATTGATCCCAGACTCCTTAACTGTCCCTTCCTTCCTCCCTTACCCCCAGTAACTATAAGTTCATTCTCTAAGTCTGTGAGTCTGTTTCTGTTTTGTAAATAAGTTCATTTTGTATTATTTTTATAAGATTATGCATATAAATGATATCATATGATATTTCACTTGTGAAGTATGCCTTTCATTTAATCCTTCTTAGTCCATCCTATAAGATAGATGGTATTTTTCTATTTTTTATAAGAAAAATGAGATTCAGAAAATGAGATGCAGTTGAGATTCAGTTCAGAAAAATGAGATGCAGTTGTCCAAGTTTGCACAGCTAAGTGGCAGAGCAGGCATATCAACCTTTGACTGTTTCAGAGTCTATTTTGTCCTAGAAAATGCAACTTACTTGACCATGAAAGTCTATTTGTTAAGAGTTAGATACAGTGATACAGTGATACAATCTTTGGATCCAGCTTTCTCTGGCCTAGTAAACTGCATACGGAGGTTCACTTTAGACCAGAGACTCTCATGCATGGCTGATCATTCATTCACCTAGAATGCTTTTTAAAAAAATGAATGCCTAAATCCCACCTTAGGAAGGTCTGAGAGTGGTACCAGGGAATCAATATTTTTAAAAAGTGTCCCAGGTTATTCTAATGTACCATTGAAATTGAGAAAAATTAGATTGCTACCAAATTACTAATTAATAAAAGCCAAAGGCCTAATTAATGCTTTATGGTATTTTACTAGTTTTGACTAAGTAAGTTTAAATTTGGGGAAAATAGTAGAAAACACATTGACTCAGACACAGATGAACACATCTGTCAGTGACTGCTAAGAAACAGGATGATACCAAAGGCTCACCAATCTTGGCGCCTCCTCTATGGGTCATTTTGATGCAATAGAAGCATATCTTCTGGCCCTATTGGTATGTTGCATATTTAAGAGCGGCCGATAGAGCTACTTCTTGCCTGAAGTAGAGAGAAAGGGCCCAGTACTAACAGAAATGTAGCATGTTGCATTGAGCACCTACTTCCCTGCCCTTTCCCACCACCTTATTCCCATCAGTGTGCATGAACTCTCAGAGGGGAAGATTGTGAGCATTCCTTCTGCATAGAGATGTTCATTTCTTCTCCTGATTGACTAAAGGAAGATAGAAGTTGGCCGTAAAAGATTTCTGTTGAGTTTAACCTGAAAATTTATGTATTTGTATTTTCCTAATTGTTAGACTAAAGTAAAAATAACTTAAAATAAACTTCAATGCTAAGACACAAAGTATTTTCAATCTTAGTTCAGAATTCATTTAACCATGAAGGAAAAATTCTCATTGGGTTACACAGGTGAGATTAAAGATTTTCCATTTTCAGTTGCCATTCTCTCTCATACTGCTGTGCACTGCAGTGGTGGCTTTGGGACTAGAAGCTACAAAGTTTTACACTTTTCAAAAGATGAAATATATCTGACATCATAACACAGCAACCATTGTTAAAAATGGTAACTGAAATAAATTGTCATCATTCTTTCTTACACTTTCAGTAGATTTGTATTGTAACGCATGGTGAGCTTGATAAGAAGATGGTGCATACATAATTCACTTTTAATAGCAAACAGATCTTTGATTTCCTTTTCCTTATCATTAGGCTCTTAATATCCTGTGTGTGTACCCTTTGAAGTAGCTGCTACTCTACCATCAAGAGAATTTTTCCTGTATTCAGGGACCAACCAAAAATAGTGTTCATTTCTTTCTTTATTCTTTTTTTATTCTTTTCTTATTATGCATTGGCTTCCATCTATTGTAAATCATGAGCTAAATGAATCCTGTACTTGGAGATGGGTAAGTTCAGAGACATCTCATTTATATGTTTGTGCAAACTGCAAATTTTAAGCCCTACCTCTAACGTTACAAGGGTTTAATGTGTATGAAGAAAAAATAGCATTTTGCCTTAAAATGAATTACCTTAGATAGGTGAAACCACATGAACTGTATTGATTTGAAATTATATCTTAAAAATGAAGTCAAGTTAAAGATATTTTTTAAGATGAAAATTATCAGTGGTAAAATAAGCAAAAAATCAAACACAACAATAATTTGGCCTTTATGAGTAGAAGCGTTAGAGTTAAAAGAACTTTTGAAAATCATATTTTTTACCTTCCCCTTTTGCTTTTCTCAGAACATAGTAAAGAATGTTTAAGAGAATTTTTCCACTTATGTATGTCAATAAAAAGTATTATATGCCGTATATCCCATCTTACATATTTTAAGTGATTAGATAATATCTATTCTATTGAAATAGGTTCTTTCCTCTATACTTTTCTCCTAATATGTGATTCCATATATTGGCATTGTAAAAATAATATGCCAAATCATTATTTTTAGAGCCACATTGTGTTAAGTCTCAGATATTTGGCCAAGTAGGAAATTCCAATCTCACTTTTAGTAGTTGATGTTCTTGGAGTCAGTGCTACAGCAAATCACTTGATAAGAAAGGAAAGAATTAAACTAAAGCTTCAGACTATTGCTTTGCTTTCCTTCGTGCTATACCACTGCCACTACATTGCTCCTGGATTTTGAGTGTTGCCTTCCCTGGTGGCCTTGGCATCTTTAGCAACCATCCAGTCCTTTGTTAGTATTGCTGACCATAGCTGCTGGTGTCACTTCCGCTGCTCCACAGACCATGTTTCCTATTGTATTTCAAATGGGTGAATTTTTTTTCTACTCAGGCAGTCTCAGAATGGTGACATCTAGGGAGTAAGGTCTTTTGATTTCCAACTGATAAGCAGATTTTCTAATTTACATCATTCATCAAAATTCTGCATCTGTGGGATCAACTATCTATGGATTGCTAGTATTTATAGTATTTATTGAAAAAAAAAATCAATGGATAAATGGACCCATGAAGCTCAAACCAGTATTGTTTAAGGGCCAACTATATATATGTTCCCAGAAAGAAAACTCCACAACCAAATGGCTTCACTGGAGAATTCTTTGAAATAATTAAAAAGGAAGTAATATCCATCTTATAGAATCTTTCCAAGAATATAAGTGAAGGGAACACATCCTGAATTGTGAAACTAACACGCATTATAATCTGCTACCAAAACCAGATAAAGACACTAAAAAACAAAAACAACAACAGCTATGGATCAATATAGTTTATGAAAAATATAAGAATTCTTATAAAAAAGCTAGTAAATAAAATTCAGCAATATGTAATAAGTACAAATACTCCCCAATCTAGGGTTTACATGAGAAATGTAAGGTTGTTTTAACACTAGAATTAATCAGTTCCATTCATCATAGCAACAAATAATAGGAAATTTTGTCTGATTATCTTAAATGATGAAAATCTATTTCATAGTCAAACATTCATATTAAAAACTCTCAGCAAACTAGCAGTGAAAAGAAACTTTCTCAACATGAAATTAGAAGACTTCTATGCAAAACTATAGCTAACAATTTATTTAATGGTGAAAGGCTCAATGTTCTTCTCTAAGACTGGAAGTATTCCGATGATGTTTGACATCACAACTTTTTTCCTGCACTGTGAAAGTTCTGATCAAAGCAATAATATCGATAAATAAAACAACTAAATAGGTTACAAGGCAATGTGCATCTAAGGAATCTACAATAAAGCTATTATAGTAAATTAGATAGGAAGTTGGCAGGATACAAGGCCAAAATACAAAATCAGTTGCAGTTCTGTATATTAGCAATGAAAACTAGAAACTGAATTAAAAATACTTCAAAAATAGCGTGCATATTCATGAAATAATTAGGAATAAATTTGATAAGATATATATCAGCTCTGTATCCTAAATACTGCCGAACAATGTCAGAAAAGATTAAAGTAGTTCTAAATAAATGAAAATATAAATCATGCTCATTGATCAGAAGATTCGATATTGTCAACTCCCCACACATTAATCAAGATACTTACTTTAATTCCAATCAAAATCTCATCAAAATTTGCTCTACAATTTAAGATTTTTCTAAAATGTGTATGGAAATGCAAAGGACCTAATGTAGCCTACAGAGAAGGCAATGGCACCCCACTCCAGTACTCTTGCCTGGAAAACCCCATGGATGGAGGAGCCTGGTAGTCTGCAGTCCACGGGGTGGCTAAGTCGGACACGACTGAGCAACTTCACTTTCACTTTTCACTTTCATGCATTGGAGAAGGAAATGGCAACCCACTCCAGTGTTCTTGCCTGGAGAATCCCAGGGATGGGGGAGCCTGGTGGGCTGCTGTCAGTGGGGTCACACAGAGTCGGACATGACTGAAGTGACTTAGCAGTAGCAGTAGCATAGCCTAAACAGTTTTAGAAAGGAAGAGCAAACTTGGAGGATTTCACAAAAATCAAGTCAGTATTATATTGGCATAAGTTTGATATATTCCATATATCAATGGGATGGAGTAAAAGGCCAAGATAAAGAAATTGGTTATCGACATAGGTGCCAAGATAATTTTTGGAGGAAGGGCTTTCTGGACAAAATATGTCTACATGGGAGGAAGAAGTAGAAATGTGTCCCCTGAATCTCACCATACATAAACATACAAACTACTCAAAACTGATCATAGCCCTAAATGTAAAAGCAAACTAGAAGATGTTAAGATAACATAGTTAAGTCTGAGTATAGCATTCTATTTCATCTATATACCACATCTTCTTTAAACATTCATCTGTTGAGAGATACTTATGTTGCTTCCATGTATTTGCTAGTACAAATAAGCTGTTATGAACATTGAGGTGCATGCATCTTTCCAAATTAGAGTTTCCATCTTTTCTGGACATATGCCCAGGAGTGGATTGCTGGATCATAAGTTAACTTTAATTTTCTAAAGAACCTCCATGCTGTTTTCCATAGTGGTTGCATCAATATACATTCTCACCAAAAAGTATAGGAGAGTTCCCTTTTCTCTACACTCTTTCCAGCATTTATTATCTGTAGACTTTTCGATGTTGGCCATTCTGACCAGTGTGAAGTGATATCTCATTTTTGTTTTGATTTGCCTTTCTCTAATAATTAGTAAAGTTGAGCGTCTCTTCTTCATGTGCCTGCTGGCTATAATATCTTCTTTGGAGAGATGTCTGTTTCAGTGTTCTGCCCATTTTTTGATTGGGATGTTTGTTTTTCTGATACTGAGTTGTATGAGCTATTTGTATATTTTAGAAATTGAGCCTTTGTTGGTTCCATCATTTGTAAATATTTTCTCCCAATTTATAAATTGTCTTTTCATTTTGTTTATGGTTTTCTTTGCTATGCAAAAGATTGTAGGTTTGATTAGGTCCCATTTGTTTATTTTTGTTTTTATTTCTTTGCCTTGAGTATTGCCATTGCAGCAACATGGATGGACATAGAGATTATCTTACTAAGTGAAGCAGGTCAAACAGAAAAGACAAACATGATATCAGTTATATGTGGAAATTTAAAAAAAAAAAAGAATTTTTAGCAAAACAGAAACGTACTCACTGACATAGAAAATAAACTTGTTTACCAAAACCGAAGTGAGAGGAGGGATAAATTAGGGGTATATGAGATTAACAGATATACACTTCTACATGCAAAACAGATAAACAACAAGGACTGCATAGAAAAGGGAACTATATTTATATCTTGTAATTAATTATAATGGAAAAGAATCTGAAAGAGAATATATATATATATATATATATCGTTGAATCACTTTGCCGTACACTTGAACCTAACACAATATAGCTATAGTTCAATTAAAAAAGAAAGCATAGTTTAAAAAAATTCCTTGTTAGCTCAGTTCAGTTCAGTCACTCAGTCGTGTCCGACTCTTTGCGACCCCATGAATTGCAGCACACCAGACCTCCCTGTCCATCACCAACTCCCACAGTTTACTCAAACTCATGTCCATTGAGTCAAGTGATGCCATCCAGCCATCTCATCCTCTGTCGTCCCCTTCTCCTCCTGCCTTCAACCTTTCCCAGCATCAGGGTCTTTTCAAAATGAGTCAGCTCTTCGCATCAGGTGGCCAAAGTATTGGAGCGCCTACACGGCAGGAGACCTGGATTCGATTCCTGCAGGGGAAGATCCCCTGGAGAAGGGATTGCAAGCCACTGCAGTATTCTTGCCTGGAGAATCCGGTGGACAGAAGAGCCTAGCAGGGTACAGTCCATGGAGTTGTAAAGAGCTGCATATAACTGAGGAATTAACACTTTCACTTTCAATTTAAAAAGAAAGCATCATTTAAAAAAATCCCTTGTGAATTTAGAATAGGCAAAATCTGCTTATAGATGATAAAAATTACCCATAAAATTGAAAAAGGGTAAATTAAATCTCATTAAAATAAACAAAATTTCACTTAAAAAAACTGTTAAGATTTTGGAATGCACATGATGGATACATATAGAACTCTAACAACAGGAGGGAGACAAACAACCTGGTTAAAAACTGACAAAAGCTTTGAACTGATACTTAACAAAAGATGATATTACAGATGAGCAATAAGCATATAATTAATTTATATATGTTATAATTCCATATAGTAGACCTAAGGAGCTGACGCTTTATTAAACACTGCTAAAACAAAATGAGAATTTTTCAGAACTTGAAACAGATAAGAATTTTCAGATTGAAGAAATACAGTAAGTCCTAAGAAGAATAAAGAAAAATCAAAACTACATCTTCAGATAACTTTTTAAGAGAGTCTAGATAGGAAACAGCATAATCACCTTATAATATTCAGTAATATTTTTTTCAACTCACTGTAAGGATTGGAAAGCTTAAATTAAGAAAAAGGTAATGTGGGGCTTCCCTGGTAGCTCTGATGATAAAGAATCTGCATGTATAACTCTGTATCTCTCTACATTTTTCTGTCTTATCTATCTAATCTATGGTATGTAGGAATAAGTCAAACACAAAATTTATAAGATTTTTATAAAAGTGTTTAATTATTTGTGAGGGTAATAAACCAATAACGGAGAGAGAGGTCAATATGAAGAGAAATTAATTTTATTCAAATTTATCTACTGAATTAATTTGAATTCTAGTAAAATTCTTTATAAGGTCATTTTGAAATTTATATAGAATAGGAAATATACAAAATAAGAGTTAAAGAGATTTGCCACACTTGATATTAATATTTAAGAAATTATAATGAATTCCACAGTGTGGTATGGCACAAATATAGACAGTTGTACCAATGGAACAGAATAATGAGTCCAGAATGTGTCATTACAAGAAAATTGTGAAAGGATTGACTAACCAATTAATTTTCTAGGGCAATAGGTTATATATTTGATAATTAAAAATTAGCTTCCTACATCACAGTACTTATAAAAATAGGCTCTGCCTTAAAGCCCTAAATATTAAAAATACTCTTTTATCAAAAAGCAATGATTTAAGCATCAAATTTAAGCTACAAATAAGATCAAATTGCAGCTTATATTTTAGTCATCAGTTCAGTTCAGTTCAGTCGCTTAGTCGTGTCCGACTCTTTGCGACCCCATGAATTGCAGCACGCCAGGCTTCCCTGTCCATCACCAACTCCCAGAGTTCACCCAGACTCATGTCCATCGAATCAGTGATGCCATCCAGCCATCTCATCCTCTGTCGTCCCCTTCTCCTCTTGCCCCTAATCCCTCCCAGAATCAGAGTCTTTTCCAATGAGTCAACTCTTCGCATGAGGTGGCCAAAGTACTGGAGTTTCAGCTTTAGCATCATTCCTTCCAAAGAAATCCCAGGGCTGATCTCCTTCAGAATGGACTGTCATAAGGAGATGCAAATTTGTTTAATATCTGAAACTATAAAGATCCCCAACAAATCCATAAGAAAAATTTGAAAATTTCTAAAAACTGAGCAATGGGTATAATCATAATCATGGAATTTAGTAGTATTAAGGGAATAGTACAGTAAAGCAAAGTTAAAAATTAATTAAAATGTAGATGTCATTTTATGCTCACAAATTTGGTAAAAATTTAAGAGACTGATTGTCAAGTGAGAATGTGGAAAAATGGAAATTCTCGTCATTACTGATGGTGTTGTAAATGTTATAGTCACTTCGGAGAGGAATTTGGCAGTTTCTGCAGAAGATGGTATTTGAAAGTCATCATCTTTGACCCACAGGTTTCATTCAGAAATAAATCTCCTAGAGAAACTCTGGTATATCAGACAAATAGACAATTGTTAGGAGATTCATTGCAGCTTTGCTTCTCATCATTTACAATTGAACACAACCAAAATACCCATCAACACAGAATGAGTGAATATACAGTGCTGTATTTTCAGTGAAATACTACACAGAAGTTAAGAATATTTGAATCATAGCTGCATGTATCAATAAGGATAAATAAACATTATTTATTCAAACATTCATTCGTTTTGAATAAAATGCAAATTACAAATATGTGCAGTATTATTTATATTACCTTTAAAAACTGGAAAGAAAAACTGCATATATTATCTACTGGTAGATGTATATGTATAGAAAGATAAAATTAATGTATCTTGGGAAGGTTATACCTTACTTTAGGAACATCTGAGGGAAGAAGGTGAGGAAAAATATTTGGGAGAAAGTGCAAAGGTAGGGTTTGATATTCTAATAACATTTATTTTTCATACAAAAGTATTCTGGAGAAATATGGAGAGATGCTAAATATTTTAATATTTGGTTGTTTTTAATTGTTTTTCTTTATGGTTTTATATGGTTAAAATATTTCATAGTGTGTTTCATAAGTAAAAAAGCCTTAGGTATTACTCTAAAGGAAAATGATTTTAAAGCACTATAGAATCTTCAAGTAAATGTAAGGTTATATCTTTCATTCATTTTAATTATTAATGGAACATTGAGCTTGAAACTACTAAAATAACTACAAAGTAGTAATTTTAAAAAATCATCCTGCAATAGTAGAAAGATAAGAAAAATCTTCATTAGAAATGTGGCTTTTAGCTTTCAGAAAAGTTTCATCTGTGATACCTGCTGCCTTTACTGAATTTTGCATGGTAAGCAAGATAATAAAAGTGAAATCCTCAGTATCAGAGCATATGGAAGTGAGGGTAAAACAGAAATAAAGTACCGTTCATCTGTTGGTTATGATATATAGTATTCTTTTTATTATTTAATTGGTTTGTCTATTTGATGCCATTTTCTTTGTATTCTTCGAACAGTCTCTTTCCACACGGCCACTGTACTTTTCTTCCTTTCATATTTCCTTAGAATGTTGTAATTTTAAAATTCTGCAGCAATATACCTCTTATATTTTTGTAACTTTTTATTTTTATAAGAACGGTTTTTGACAGTACACTAAGACACTAAATCTATGTCATATATATCCAAACATTGTACATAATTTAGCATTATTTCATGTTGATTTTCTAATAGATATGTCTTGTTTCTTTCCAAATGATGTACAGAATTGCATTGCTGTGCCATAAAACATGAAAATAACACTGTGCCTATTTTAAGTTATTTGGAAACAAACTGAAAAGGGCATGTTAAGAATGAAAAGCACAAGTCTTATAAAAGTGAAATTTTTAGAATTTAGCAAAGCAGGGAAAACCTCCATTAATTATGAAACAATTTCTTTGTTATCATGTTTTCAGTTAATAAAAACAACACAGTGTAGAAAATGAATGCTTCATGGATGAACATTACTTTTCTTGAATATGGGGAAAAGTGTAACAGTTGTGTTGAGTGCTTACTCTATGCTAGACACTGTGCTTTCCACGTACCAAGTGTTTATTTAATCTTCTCCCAAACCCTTTGAATTAAGTATTGTTATTATCCCCATCTTACAGTTCAGAAAATAGGTATACTTGATGTCATTAATTTTACACAGTTTGAAGAGGTAGACAGTAGTAGAAACAGGTCATAGACTTGGCAATTTGTTTTAAATCCATGTTTTACTGCTATATTAAGGAAAAAATGGGGTAAGCAAGTCCATCTTCCTTGCTATAAGTTGACCTGTCTTCTCTCTTACACATGGTGAAATAGCAACATTCTGATGGATCAATACTCCAATTTGATTCTTTTCATTTTCCTGTTGCTGGTGATGTTCTTGTATATTCTCAATCAGGCTCTTATATTTTCTATATCAACAGCAACTATTTGATTTTCACAAGAGATCCACAATAACCATTTAATTACTGGTAAATCCCAAAAATGAAATAGCATTTCTTGGTTCCAATTGTTGAAATGAAAATATTCAGCTTGGATATTTTGGAAAATATCCAAAACTCTTCTGTTTTGGAGAGTTGAAAAATATTGACTAATTTTTGCCAACAATGGTTAGTTACTACAGAAGTCTGATAGACTCCTAAAGGTCTCACAACTATTACAGGCATAGTTCTGAGCTTTCTCCCTTTCTCAATAATCTGAAAACAGGTGACTTTTTCTAAGACTGGATACATGGCCACACATTATATGATAGGTTTCCTACTGTTTGTTTACTCTTCCTGTTGCTCTGATAATTGCATATAGGAAGTATGCTTACCCAAACCTGGCATTTTTTGACCACCAAACAGAAGGTAGCCTAGGAAAGTAAAAATACTGAAAATATGCTCAATAAAAGAGCAAATTACATGTAGACTTAAAGCTGTATTTACAGCTCATTTATTTTGCAAAATATCTTAAGATGTGCACACTGTATATTTTATAGCACAGAGTGAATTAAATATACTTTGTTGAACAACTCTATTCTCACTGCATATTAGGGAATAAACTCATAGTATGGACATTTGCTAGTGACTCTGGTTTATGGGAGAATCTAGGGTACAAAAAGAAAACCTGCATGGAGTATCATCTTCAATCTGAGTGTTAGCTTCAGGAAAGCTACCATTTCTCTCATATACAGACTTTCAGACTAGTCTATTTTGATATAATAAGATACTGTAGTATTTATTTTCAATAATTTTCCATTTTTACTGAAAATTTCAAACTTATCATTGTGGTTGATTTTAAACTAAATCGTAAAATTTTAAAACTTTATTATTAATACTTCCACACTGTGCTCATCACACATAAATTTATACTTTGCCTGTTTCTCATGTGTGGATTCTAATGAGACTTGTGAAGGTTATCAATTTTGTCTAGTGTTTAATTTTTCAGAGACATAGGGATGTGCGAAGATTTTGAGATTATTATTTTTTTTTTTTTTTGCATTCTTAACTAACATTTTGGACCTTGCTTACCTTCTCTAATGTTTTAATATATATAATTTCTAGAAATAAGTTTGTTATTGAAATTTATTAATCCTATTATTTGATTAGAAAACCAGAGAAATAAATTTAAAGTTTAAATTTTAAAGATAACAGAGAAGTGATTCTCAGAAAAAAACCTTAGAAACATGGGTTTTTCTCACAATTTCTGGTAATTTGTGTTGGTGTTTGAATGGCTTCATTTGAAATTTATTTTTAAAGGAATCAAAGTAGTATAGAAAAAGATGAAATACCAAGGGGAGTCTTTTGTGCATTATATATTGCTGCTAAGTCGCTTCAGTCGTGTCCGACTCTGTGCGACCCCGTAGACGGCAGCCCACTAGGCTCCTCCGTCCCCGGGATTCTCCAGGCAAGAATACTGGAGTGGGTTGCCATTTCCTTCTCCAATACATGAAAGTGAAAAGTGAAAGTGAAGTCGCTCAGTCGTGCCTGACTCTTAGCGACCCCCATGGACTGCAGTCTACCAGGCTCCTCCGTCCATGGGATTTTCCAGGCAAGAGTACTGGACTGGGTTGCCATTGCCTTCTCCACATTATATATTACCAAAGTACAAAAAGAATGTGGGCACATTTATATTGAATTTAAATTATGTTCTTATGGAGATGTTTGATTTTGACTAACCCATGCATGGTTTGAGCAAGCTCCAGAAGATAGTGAATGATAGGGAAACCTGGCGTGCTGCAGTTCATGGGGTCACAGAGAGTTGGACATGACTTAGAGATGAAAAACAACAAACCCATGCATAGTTAGCAACATGAGGTGGGACAGTGGCAGAGAGCATGGGACTTTCTCATCCTTGGCCTTGGTGCCCCAGTTCCTTGTGTTCCCTCCTTTAATTGGATTAATGTTAAATTAAAAGGAAAACTGGTTTCTGAGATAATAAAACCTTTAATAAGTGATTCAGGGATCATTTTGTGGTTCTGAAAAGCTGAGAAACCTGTAGATTGTGACCTGTCTTTGAAAATGTTAACTTGTGTATATGCAAGAATCTCACACTAACCTGAGGTTTGTCCTAAATCAAATTCTCTGTCGAAAGAACTTGTAAGTATTCCTTAGAGAGGAACAAAGCAGGCAAGTGGCTTTCTGCTTTATTATTCCCATGGCTGGATTTTCTCTGCTTTAAACAGAATTTTTCCATTTTCCTTTTAGAAGGGCATTCCTCAATAAACAGAGCATGTTGAGCATAATTTACTGTTTCTTGATGACTCAGGCTCATCATAATGAACATTGGTTAGTACAATCAACTGTATTAGAAAGATGCCCCTAAGAGCTATTAAGATATATGGTACTGTTTGTCCCAGCTAAACCAACTGCTCCCAGATGACCTAAATGTTCCAGACTGCAGTAGCTGCTCAGTACAGTGTACACTAAATAGAAAATATATTTTCATGGACTGTAGGGAGATATCTGTGCTGTGGGGCTAGATTTGATCATGATGTCCTTATGTCTGCCTCTGTTCTTTGAAGCAAAAACCCTCCCCAAATTTTACCTGCTGTGTAAAGCTCTGTGTTACCATTCCAAATTTATTGGGGTAGGCATAAATGACCTTTTCCATTAGTAATTAGATAACTGGGTTTAAATGCCAAATTTAATAATATATCCAGGGGGGAAGAATCACTAAGATAGGGACCTAGTGCTGGCAGCTTAAAGAGCACACGACAATGAATCTCTCCTCCCTAAACTGTAGTCTCGGTTGGATATTTAGTCTTTCATTGTGACATAGTCTCTGAAAAATAGTTGTAAAAAGTCCTCTTTAAAAATGCAAAACATCCAATGAAGGGTTAAAATTCTGTCATTTATTATTATGAAGTAGATTAATGGAATTAATTTCATACTGACGCCTTAGGTACAACTGTATAAAGGGACTAGGATTTTTGAAGGGTGGTGAAGATCAAGGGAAGAGAGAGATCATTTTGAAGGTTCAAGTATTTGGGGAAGGGGTAAGTTTAAGTAATGGTGTCTCAGTGAAAGACTTTTGACTTCCATTAGAAGGTGCCATGAGGACATTAGCACTTGAGAAGCAAGAGTAGAAACAGAGGGAGGAGAAAGCAAGGGGAAAAAAGCAAAATCCCAGTGCAGTCTTTCAGTTTGTAAACTAAAGGCATATTTGAGCATATGCAATTTTTTATATAAAGTGTATGCACATTGCAACTGAATAAAATAGGTCATATTAGAATGCATTAAAAGAGATCTTTGAAAGATTTCCACATTTAATTTTTTAATAATTCAATATAATTTATTTTCTAATTAAAGAAATTTTCTTTGGAATACCCATGTACACATTTTTTCCAATGTATGGTACTTTATATCATTCTTATTTCACAAATGTTGCATATATTTTATTTAAGTGTTCAAGATGGTCTAACTTTCAAGTTGGCTTTATCATAAACTTTTCTGATTATTCTTTGCCTTTTCCAATGTTTCTGATCTGTCATTAGTTAGAAATGAATATCTTGGATCATATTGAATTTTTAAAATGTTGAGAGAAGATAATTTTAAAAATAGTTATTGTGAATGATAGTCTAGTGTTTAAGACTTCTTACTTCCAAGGCCTGGTTCAATCCCTGCTTGGGGAACTATGATCCCACATGCCAAGGGGAGCAGCCAAGAAACAAAAACCAAATAAACCTATAAATTGAAAAACAGAAAATAATAACAAAAACAACAGATTATTGAGAACACAGTTCAACAATATCTTACATTTGCATAATAGTTTATAGTTTTGAATGTGAATTTACAAAGTACGTTTTTTTATCTTCATAAAATCTTAGAATGTGTGAAAGCAAAATCTTATCTCTCTCATTTTATAGGAAAAGGTAACTGAAGCCAACAAAATGAAGTTTTTGTTAAAGATGACACAAGTAGTGCATTGTAAATTTAGAACTATAATTTAATTCTTAGTTTTATAAAACTGATCTTTTATTGGAGATGAATCAAAAGATTCAGCCTCTAAATACTTATATCTGTGTCTCAGTACAAGTTACTACTTGTAAAGCCTACTGAGTAATGCTAGTCATTGTTGTTTAGTCACTAGTCACATCAGACTCTCTGAGATACCATGGACCGTAGCCTGCCAGGCTCCTCTGTCCATGGGATTTCCCAGGCAACAATAATGGAGTGGGTTACCATTTCCTTCTCCAGGAAATCTTCCTGACCCAGAGATCGAACCTGCGTCTCCTGCATGACAGGTGGCTTCTTTACCACGAAGCCAACTGGGAAGACCAGTAACACTAACACATAATTTGTAAAACTTTAAATGTGAAAAAAGTAGTTAATATATAAAAATATAAAATATAAGAAAAGGGGGTGATATTACTCATCTGTTGTTAAAAATACGAGCTGATTGTTATTATTCTAAGCACGCTGATTCAGTTATGTTCAGTCACTCAGTCGTGTCCAACTCTTTGTGACCCCATGGACTGCAAGATGCCCGGCCTCCCTGTCCATCACCAACTCCTGGAGCTGGCTCAAACTCATGTCCATCGAGTCAGTGATGCCATCCAACTGTCTCATCCTCTGTCGTCCCCTTATCCTCCTGCCTTCAATATTTCCCAGCATCAGGGTCTTTTCCAGTGAGTCCAATGGCTAATTTTCTCTTTGCCAGCAACATCCTGCACCTGCATCCTTCATGAAGTGATGAACTTCATTGCTTAAATCATTCCCATTTACTTAACTGAGGAGTAGGACACTAGAAGAACATTCGCTTTTTAATTTCCCCTGGATAAGAGCTCTATGAGATGGCAGTTTGCTGGACACAAGGATTTTTTTCAGATTTGTACTTGCTACCAACTCTGATTTAGGATGTGGATCGGGAGCCCAGAAAGTTCCCTAACTTCTGAGCCAGAAAAACTTTGTAATAAGCATTTGTTAGCACAACCTCTGCCTTCCATGAAGTATAACCTTTTGCCTTCCAAATTAAAAAGCTCCATGCCACTTCTTCAAAAAATAAGTAATGGGATAAATAATGATCTGACAAATATAAACAGGTACCAAAGAATGTATACAGCAAATTTAGGCAAAAATAGTTTAAAAAGGGCAAGATTTGTCATTTTTGTACCAAGTGCTAATTAGGTTTATCCTTTTATATTTCTGAGGAAGAGATTTTCATGCAGTATACAATTGATCTGGACTAGCAGTTGACAAACATGGCTTGTGGGCTATTTGTTTTTGTAAATACTGTTTCATTGAATGCAGTCACATCTATTCATTTATATAATATCTATGACTGCTTTAGCTCTACAGTGACAAAGTTGAGTAGTGTGACAGAAAACAAGATTGGTAGTCCTAAAATACTGTCTCTTCAAGGAAAAGAATGTAGAGGTCTAAGGGGCTTTTTGTATTAAGTTATATATCTGATAAGAAAATCTGGTCAAAGTAACATTTGAAAAATATAGACCATCTTGTTGCTGTTCAGTTGCTAAGTCATGTCCAACTATTTGCAACTGCACAAATGGTAGCACACCGGGTTCCTCTTCTCTATTATCTCCCAGTTCAGTTCAGTTCAGTCCTATTCAGTCGCTCAGTCGTGTCCAACTCTGTGACCCCATGAACTGCAGCACGCCAGGCCTCCCTGTCCATCACCAACTCCCGGAGTCCACCCAAACCCTTGTCCATTGAGTCGGTGATGCCATACAACCATTTCACCCTCTGTCGTCCCCTTTTCCTCTTGCCCTCAATCTTTCCCAGCATCAGGGTCTTTTCCAATGAGTCAGCTCTTCGCATCAGCTGGCCAAAGTATTGCAGTTTCAGCTTCAACATCAGTTCTTCCAATGAACACCCAGGACTGATCTCCTTCAGGAAGGAGTGGTTGGATCTCCTTGCAGTCCAAAGGACTCTGAAGAGTCTTCTCCAACACCACAGTTCAAAAGCATCAATTCCTTGGTGCTCAGCTTTCTTTATAGTCCAACTCTCACATCCATACATGACTACTGGAAAAACCATTGCCTTAACTAGATGGACCTTTGTTGGCAAAGTAATGTCTCTGCTTTTGAATATGCTATCTAGGTTGGTCATAACTTTCCTTCCAAGGAGTGCGCATCTTTTAATTTCATGGATGCAATCATCATCTGCAGTGATTTTGGAGCCCCCCAAAATAAAGTTAGCCACTGTTTCACTGTTTAGCCATCTATTTCCCATGAAGTGATGGGACCAGATGCCATGATCTTAGTTTTCTGAATGTGGAGCTTTAAGCCAACTTTTTCACTCTCCTCTTTCACTTTCATCAAGAGGCTCTTTAGTTCCTCTTCACTTTCTGCCATAAGGGTGGTATTATCTGCATATTTGAGGTTATTAATATTTCTCCTGGCAATCTTGATTCCAGCTTGTGCTTCGTCCAGCCCAGCATTTCTCATGATGTACTCTGCATAGAAGTTAAATAAGAAGGGTGACAATATACAGCCTTGATGTACTCCTTTTCCTGTTTGGAACCAGTCTGTTGTTCCATATCCAGTTCTAACTGTTGCTTCGTGACCTGCATACAGGTTTCTCAAGAGGCAGGTCAGGTGGTCTGGTATTCCCACCTCTTTCAGAATTTTCCACAGTTTATTGTGATCCACACAGTCAAAGGCTTTTGCATAGTCAAATCTGTTTCTCCCTTCCACTATATAATCATAACAGATTTGATTTAGGTCATACATGAATGGTTTAGTGGTTTTCCCCACTTTCTTTAGTTTAAGTCTGAATTTGGCAATTAGGAGTTCATGATCTGAGCCACAGCCAGGTCCCAGTCTTGTTTTTGCTGACTGTATAGAGCTTCTCCATCTTTGGCTGCAAAGAACATTCTCAATCTGATTTTGGTGTTGGCCATCTGGTGATGTCCATGTGTAGAGTCTTCTTTTGTGTTGTTGGAAGAAGGTGTTTGGTATGAACAGGCATTCTTTTGGCAAAATGTATTGGCCTTTGCTCTGCTTCATTCTGTATTCCAAGGCCAAATTTGCCTGTTACTCCAGGTGTTTCTTGACTTCCTACTTTTGCATTCCAGTCCCCTATCATGAAAAGAACATCTTTTTTGGGTGTTTGTCCTAGAAGGTCTTGCAGGTCTTTATAGAACTGTTCAACTTCAGCTTCTTTAGTGTTACTGGTCGAGGCATAGACTTGGATTACCATGATATTGACTGGTTTGCCTTGGAAAGGAACAGAGATCATTCTGTCATTTTTGAGATTGCATCCAAGTACTGCATTTCGGACTCTTGTTGACTATGATGGCTTCTCCATTTCTTCTAAGGGATTCCTGCCCACAGTAGTAGATATAATGGTCATCTGAGTTAAATTCACCCATCCCAGTCCATTTTAGTTTGCTGACTCCTAGAATGTTGATGTTCACTCTTGCCATCTCCTGTTTGGCCACTTCCAGTTTGCCTTGATTCATGGACCTAACATTCCAGGTTCCTATGCAATATTGCTCTTTACAGCATCAGACCTTGCTTCTATCACCAGTCGCATCCACAACTGGGTGTCGTTTTTGCTTTGGATCCATCCTTTCATTCTTTCTGAAGTTATTTCTTCACTGATCTCCAGTAGCATATTGGGCACCTACTGACCTGGGGAGTTCATCTTTTCGTGTCCTATCTTTTTGCCTGAGTTTGCTCAATTCAAGTCCTTTGAATCAGAGATGCTATCTAAGCATCTCATTCTCTGCCAGCCCCTTCTCCTTTTGCCTTCAGTCTTTCCCAGCATCAGGGTCTTTTTCCAATAGTTGGCTCTTTGCATCGGGTGGCCAAAGTATTGGAGCATCACCTTTAGCAACAATCCTCTCAGTGAATATTCAGGGTTGATTTCCTTTAGAATTGACTGGTTGGATCTCCTTGCAGTCCAAGGGACTCTCAACAGTGTTCTCCAGAAGCACTATTCGAAGGCATCAATTCTTTGGCACTCAGCCTTCTTTATGGTCTCACATACCTACATGACTACTGGAAAAACCATAGCTTTGACTATACAGACCATTGTTGGCAAAGTGATGTCTCTGCTTTTTGTTCTTTAATATTCTATCTAGATTTTTTTATAGCTTTTCTTCCAAGAAGGAAGTGACCTAATTTCATGGCTGCAGTCACTGTCCACAGTGATTTTGGAGCCTGAGAAAATAAAATCTGTCACTATTACCACTTTTCCCCCCTTCTGTTTGCCATGAAGTTTGGGACCAGATGCCCTGATATTACTTTTTTTTTTTTTTTTAAGTTGAATTTTAAGCCAGCTTTTTCACTCTCCTCTTTCACCTTCTTAAAGAAGCTCTTTAGTTGCTTTTCACTTTCTGCCATTAGGGTAATGTCATCTGCATATCTGAGGTTACTGATATTTCTCCTGGCAGTCTTGATTCCAGCTTGGGATTCATCCAGCCCAGCATTTCACTTGATGTATTCTCTGTGTAAGTTAAATAAATGAGATGATGACATACAGCCTTATCATACTATTTTCCCAGTTTGGAACCAGTTAGTTGTTCCATGTCTAGTTGTAATTTTTGCTTCTTGACCCATACAGGTTTCTCAGAAGACAGGTAAGGTTATCTGGTGTTCCCATCTCTTTAAGAATGTTCCACAGTTTGTTGTCATTCATAGAGTCAAAGGCTTTAGTATAGTGAATGAAGCAGAAGTAGATGTTTTTATGGAATTCTCTTGATTTCTCCATGATCCAGTGGATGTGGGCACTTTGATCTCTTGTTCCTCTGCCTTTTCTAAATCCAGCTTGAACATCTGCAAGTTCTCTGTTCATGTACTGTTGAAGCCTAGCTTGAAGAATTTTGAGCATAACCTTGCTAGCATGTGAAATGAGTGCAATTGTGTGGTAGTTTGAACATTCTTTGACTTTGCCCTTCTTTGGGATTAAAATAAAAACTGACCTTTTACAGTCCTGTGGCCATTGCTGAGTTTTCTAAATTTGCTGACATACAGAGTGTAGCATTTTAACAGCATCATCTTTTAGGATTTTAAATAGCCCAGCTGGAATTCTGTCACCTCCACTAGCTTTATTTATAGTAATGCTTCCTAAGGCCCTCTTAACTTCACACTCAGGAATATCTGAATCTAGGTGAGTGACCACATCATTGTGATTGTCTGGGTCACTGAGGCCCCTTTTGTATAGTTTTGTGTATTCTTGCCACCTCTTCTTAATCTCTTCTGCCTCTGTTAGGTCTTTGCTGTTTTTGTCCTTTAGGGTATCTATCCTTGCATTAAATTTTCCTTTATATCTCCAGTTTTCTTGAAGAGATCTCTAGTCTTTCCCATCCAATTGTTTTCCTCTATTTCTTTGTGTTGTTCATTTCAGAAGACCTTGTCTCTCCTCTGAAATTCTGAATTCAGTTTGCTGTATCTTTCCCTTTCTCTCTGGCCATAATGGCCATAGTGGACCTTAATCATTCATGGCTGGCCAACATCTTTGCATGTATTTTTATTTTTCTATTTGTTTCTCACAAGGGTAGATTCTAAAGTCTTACTTTCAGCTATTGAAACCACTCTACCAATCCAGTTACACCTGTGTGAGAGCTGAACGTGAAGGAACTTTTGTTTGCAACTAAGGGCACTAACTGTTAAATAAAGGAACCATGCTTATGGATATAAAGAGAAAATTCTAAAATAAAAATGATTCAGCATATTATTAATGGAAAATTGCAATTTGTTTAATTATTGCAGGAATAATGTATGGGAAGATCATGTTTCCAAAATCCAAAAAATATTTTAATATCAATACAAACAAGAGAAGGACATGGCTTAAATATGATAAAGAATATACCTCAAGGGGACGAATATCTACTTTATAGTGAAACTCTAGAGGCATCTCTACCATAATCACTAAATATGTAAGAACTAACATTATTCTTACACTTTAATCAACTATTAAGAAGATAAAATAACAGGTACATGCATTGGAAAAGAAGAACTGAAGTATCAAAGCTGGTAATGGTATGTTTACAAGGAAAAACCAACTGAGATATCAATAGAACAGTTAAAAGTTTAATAAAGCAGGAGGTAAAACTCAAAACAAAAATTAGTTATATTTTCTGAATATCATATCAATGAACATTGTGTCAGGAGAATAGAACCGCTACAGTTAGGGCAAAATGATATTTAATCTAGGAATTAGCGTTTACATAATCTGGGAGGTGATGGAAGAGGATGAGGTGGGTTAGGGTGAGAGATCAGAGGAACAGCAATCAATAACAACCCCCTTCAGCATGGGCACAGAGGAGTAAGTGAGAGTTTAGGGGTAAATCTGAGAAGTTGTGTGTGACTGGGAACCAAAGTGGATCAGTTAAAGGGGAACTTTTAGAGAAGTGTAGAAACCATTGCTTGCATAGATATTGTTGCTTCTGTAAAACCATCTTTTTCTGGAAGAACTGCTGCTTCTTTGTGGAATCTGTTCTCTCTCTGTGGGTTTTTGTTGTTGTTTAGTCACTAAGTGGTGTCCAACTCTTTGTGACCCTGTGGACTGCAGCCTGCCAGGTCTGTGCTGGGTGGTAAATATGGATGGTTGGCCAAGCAAGTAGTTGGAAAGGTGAGTAGAGAAGAGAGCAAAGACAAACGATGCCTTTCAGTCATCACTGGATCTGTCAACCATGATATAAGACTTAATCCTTTTCAAGATCTCAGGAAGTTTTTTTTAGAAATGACCAAGCTGGCAGTAAAATATAAGATAATGTTAAGGCCTTAATAGCCAAATAATTTTGGGAAAAATCATGCTGGGGGACTTACACTACCTAAATGCAAATTTACTATAAAGCTACAATAATAATGTTTTATTCTCATAAAGATAGACTTACAAATAGTTCAGGGAAACAGAACAGATATTTTAAAACTATACACACATAGTTAATTGATTTTTGATGGTGGCACTGAGGCAATTCAGTTGGGGAAGGAAAAGTATTTTCAAAAAGCTGTCTTGGTGGGCATACACACTGAGGAAACCAGAAGGGAAAGAGACACGTGAACCCCAATGTTCATCACAGCACTGTTTATAATAGCCAGGACATGGAAGCAACCTAGATGTCCATCAGTAGATGAATGGATAAGAAAGCAGTGGTACATATACACAATGGAGTATTACTCAGCCATTAAAAAGAATACATTTGAATCAGTTCTAATGAGATGGATGAAACTGGAACCTATTATACAGAGTGAAGTAAGCCAGAAAGAAAAACACCAATACAGTATACTAATGCATATATATGGAATTTAGAAAGATGGTAACAATAACCCTGTGTACGAGACAGCAAAAGAGACACCGATGTATAGATCAGTCTTATGGACTCTGGGAGAGGGAGAGGGTGGGGAGATTTGGGAGAATAGCATTGAAACATGTATAATACCATGTATGAAACGAGTCGCCCGTCCAGGTTCGATGCATGGTACTGGATGCTTGGGGCTGGTGCACTGGGACGACCCAGAGGGAGGGTAGGGGAGGGAGGAGGGTGGAGGGTTCAGGATGGGGAATGTGGGTATACCTGTGGCGGATTCATTTCGATATTTGGCAAAACTAATACAATATTGCAAAGTTTAAAAATAAAATAAAATTAAAAAAAAAGAAAAAGAAAAATGACAAAGAATAAAACAGTACATATTTTTACAAAAAAAAAAAAAGCTGTCTTGGAAACACTGATTATGTGAAGCAGGGGTTGGGAGGGTGGAATAACTCTGTCTCAAGTCATAATCTGTATTTATTAAAGATAAGTCATAGATCTACATATGAAAGCTGAAATTATAAACTTTCTAAAAGAGTAGGATTATATTTTTATAATCTTGGAGTGGTCAAAGTGTTCTTGGGATATACACACACATAAATTATTAAACACAAAAGAAGAAACCTAATAAACTAGATTTCATGATAATTAAAAACTTCTGCTCATCAAGAGACACACTTAAAATAAGCCCAACATACATTGGAAGAATTGAATAGGGCAGCCACAAACTTGTAGTCTAGACTCTCATATATTGCTGCTCATGCGGATGTTGGGACTGTAGAACTTTTTTTCAAAATTATTTTATCAGCTGCTTTTAAAAGCAACTTTTAAACATCACTTTTAAATATGCTTTTTCTGTAACCCAAAGTACATTCCGAAGAAACTACAGAGTATTTTGAAGAGGGAAAGCTTAATAGAATTAATGGGCTTAAAGTAATGCGGTTTTGCTAAATGTAAAGAAAATTTTAGCATACAGAAATAGTATATATGCCAATCCCAATCTTCTGATTTATCCCACCCCCACCTCTTTCCCCTCTTGGTACTTATATATTTGAGCTCTACATCTGTGTCTCTATTTCTGTTTTGCAAATAAGATCATCTATATCATTTTTCTAGATTCCACATATATTTCCACTAATGTATTTGTTTTTCTTTCTGAGTGACAGTATGTATAAAATAGACAACTAATGAGAACCTACTGAATAGCTCAGGGAATGCTACTCAGTGCTCTGTTGTGACCTAAATGGGAAGGAAATCCAAAAGAAAGGGGGTATATGTATATGTAGAGGTGATTCACTTTGCTATACAGTAGAGCTTCCCCTGTAGCTCAGTTGATAAAGAATCTGCCTGCAATGCAGGAGACCTGGATTCAATTCTCGGGTCAGGAAGATCCCCTGGAGAAGGAAATGGCAACCCACTCCAGTATTCTTACCTTGAGAATCCCATGGACAGAGGAGCCTGGCAGGCTACAGTCAATGGGGTCTCAAGAGTTGGACACGACTTGGTGACTAAACCACCACCACCACCACCAAAAACTAATACAACATTGTAAAGCAACTATTCATCAATAAAAATTAATTAAAGCAAAAGAGTACAGGAGTAGTAGATATATGAACAGCCATTACCCCTAAAGTTGAGCTAACACCAAAGAACCCCTGTTCCCTCTCATATCCCAGGCTGAGGTCCCAACTTCATGGGGGTGCCTAAGCATGCATGACTCACAGGATGGCCGAGAAATTTGCTGAGGTGTGGTGCCAGGGAAAGTCACTGGAAATATGCCCTTTGGTGGTCCGGGAGGAGCCTTCCCCAGAGAGGTTCTGTGTTTTGGAGAGTGCTCCAGGAAGCTGCCCACAGGAAGGTGCTGTGTGCCATTGCCACTGAGTGCTGCAGAAGCCATGTGCCCTGCAGGAGCCAGAGGACAGACGCTCATGGGAACCATGAAGAGAAACCTCTACTGACAAAGTTAACTTGGTGGCAGCTGACAAAGGACCAAGTCTTTACAGGGCCCCACTACACTGATGCAGACTTGGAAGTGAAGGACTGTTTGGGAGCTGAGTGGCAAAAATTGATAACTGGCATAACAGCCATTTTTACTCCTAGATCTGTATCTAAGAGAAATGTTTTAAATGACTTTACAAAGATGACTTATAGAAGAATGTTTGTATCAACTTTATTCTGAATTCTCCCTGACTGGAAATGTCATACAGCAGAAAACTACACAGAAATAAAAGGGAATAAAATTCTGATACTCAACATGGATAAATCTTAAAAATATTATGCTGAATTGAAGTGACCAGACATAGAGTATACAGACTGTATGATAAAAAATTTTCAAGTATGGAAGAGGCAAAATTTATCTGTAGTTACAGCTGGTGGAATTGATTTCCCATTTATTGAGATGGGGAACACCAAAGAACAGAATTTAAGGGCAAAAATCAAGAAATACAGATAGAAAAGTATGACATTTGGGTAAGAAAGTATTTTGTAAGTTAGAAGGCTGTGGAACAAAGTATGGAGGAAAATATTGATAGATTTTACTACATTTCTGAATTATTTTAGGGGAACACATTTTTTGAATTTTGTTGGATCAAAACTAGTAGGCACATATTTTGAGAACTTTTTCTGTGGTCTGTCTTTAGAAATTATACATGTGTGGGGCTAAGTGAGCATGCACGTGTGCATGCTTTTCTTGTATGTCAAAAATTGGGATATTATAATAAAGATCATATTCCACTTATGACACAGTGAATTTAACAAGTGTTTCATTACTTAATGTGAGAGCATTTAAGTGTCTTCCCAAGAGTATAATTCTACAGCATAGTGACATGATATTTGGTGAACAGCGCAAATAGTTATTATTGTAATGAGAGCTTTTCCTCAGCTTTCCTTGTGGAAGAAGTAGTGAGTTATTCCTATAAATTTACCCATCTGAAATACGCCAGCCCAGTCCAGAGCCTTAAACAGAGATCTCTCTGAGCTGGTTTCCTGTTTAATGATCTGTAAATGAAACTGTTATTGCTTCTTTGCCTCTCATTTCTGAGCACCATTATTTCTCACAGTGGGTTGTCTTTGTCAGACAATAAAGGTAGAAAATGTTTTTAAGCTTGTCAGGGGATTTATTGATATAAATGAGAGAGAAGTTCGGTCAAAATTAATGACCGTGGTTTTCCATGTAGGAAGAGGAGAACAAGGTTTTAAAATGATTGCTCTTTTTAAGATATATAATTCTGCCCTGGAACAATATTTTCCTTCTATTACTGTACTCTGAGTTTCAAGTTTACACATTCATTTGTTGCAGTTGTTTTTGCTGTATGTAAGACAAACAATAAGATTTTGGCTACATAAACAAGCAAAGGCCATCTATCTTGAAATTTGGCATTTAAAGAATTCTCTGGGTATATGCTACGATCATCCAAACATAGTATTTGGATCAAAAAAAATATTTTGTTTATTATCAGAATGAACCATGGTGGAGGCATGGGCATTGATAAAATGCGTGATTTTCAGAAACCAATCAGGTTTGTATTGTTCACAGTAATTTTAGCAAATATACAACTTGAAGGCTTATTGCTCCCTTGTCTCTAATCAGCAGAAAAGAAGGAAATTGAATCTGCAGAGAAGATAAGTTTATTTGATACCTCAAATTTTAAAAAGCCCCTTTGGAGTAGTTTAGGTGATAATAACCAAGTTTCTCTAATTGAAGAAAAATCACCACTTAAATAGCTAATTAGTCTGAAAAATATGGTTGATGTTTGAGTCGAGGCAGCAAATATTGACTGGAAGAACCATGTTTCTTCTAATACAGAAATACTAATAAGTTTGTGACCTATATTCATATTTCTTTTCATTGTTACTCATGCGATCAAATTCAAAGTTATTTATCTTTATCTATGTTCTTCATTTGCCCATTTAGAGAAACACTTTTTGATCCAGACTTTATAATCGATGGCATTATAGCTTCTAATGCTTTAATAACATTCAAAATAAGAGAGAGAGGAATAAAAGAGTGAAATGCATTGTTGGTTGTTGCCACTTTGGAAAATGGAGTTTGATTTATTTCGAGGATAGATTTTGTGAGAATAAGGGAAAGTGGACTATGAGCTAAAACTATTTTAATGACTCTTTAGCAACTCCTATTTCCCCTCTCCGACCCCCTAGAGGTGGGAGTGGTTCTCAGGATGTGGTCGCATGCTGCGAATTTTGATGGCTGATCTTGCGACAACAAACTTTGCAAATTAGAGGATCTGGAATTCACTTTTCTCTGTAGCTACTACAGTTGCTTAGCATCCACTATGGTGTTTCTTATCAGAACTGACAAATGTGCTTATGAGACAAACAGAGTGTTAAGAGTACAGCTTAGCTGACTCACACAAAAAAACTATAATATACCTTTACTTTCATGCTGTGTGATCACTGACTTACATTTTCAAGATAATTAACTTCAGAAAAAGGTAAATATCAACGTACAATTTGTTTTGAATATTTATTCAACTAATATAATTAACCAGTGAGGTGTTAAAAGTGCTAGAGGATATATTTTTAAAAGAGAAATTAAACTACTTAAAAAGCTTATTTGATGCCTTCTAAAAAATATTAACACCTAAGAAAAAATTAAATTCTTTATTGTGGGAACTATAAAACCCAAGGAGCCAATTTCTGAAGTTTTATCCAGTGAACTGTGTACATGCAGTAACTCTAAGCAATTGTTCATAATATGTGCTTTGTGTCACCTGTAATGTTGCCAAACTGATTTTTATTAGCTGACCTCCAGACCTTTGACAGAAATTTGATAATTTCATTTTACTGTTTGAAAAAGAACAGTGTAATTATACTAGAGTTGCAACATATTTGTTATTGCTAAGTAGACCAGTGAAGAAGTTTAAAGCAGTTGCTGAATTTTTACACTTTGTAGAAACTTGAGTTCTGAGTTCTGCCTTGGGTGGTTTTCACAAAGTAAAATTGTATAATGGATACTGTGGTTTTCAGATTGGAAAGCTGTACTACTTGATGAGATGGTCCAAGTATTTGGGAGAAAATTGAATGTCCTGATGGTTTTAATCTAAAATATCAGTTCAGAATCTATATCTCTGACTCCAAACCCCTTCTTATTCCCCAAAGCCTTCTCCTTTACACAAATAGATGTCTCTGCTTGGGATTACTAGATTCTCAGGTGGCGATGAAGACTTAATGTGAATAAATGAAGAACTCTTATGTTTGATTTTAGCTGTTGAATTTCCCAAGAAATTTTGTTCCAGGTGTTTTTTTGGTTCCCTTCATTTAGTTTTGATAATTGAATATAGTTTTAGCAATCTACTACAACAAAATGTTATTTAAAATGTGTTAATGTATAGATATTTGAATTGTTATCAAATGGCTGTATTTTTCTATTTATCCCTGTTCGCTATCTGGTTTTGCACTTCTTATGTGACAGAAATGACTCACTTCACTATAAAATTCTGTTTAATCAGAGAATCTTTGTTAATTTTGAAATATCATTATAAGAATCTAAACATTTTAGACTCTAGTGGCAGGTATGCAAGTGTGGGAGTAAGTTACATTTTTAAACAATACATTCTTCTTTAAAAGTCCCAGATGGAAACAAAGACATATATGTATGATTTTTAATTTTTGTTATATATTATATCCTAAAAAAGGCACTTCTCTCCTTTTAAAATATCATTTTTTATCAAACTTTTAAAAGTTAATATGTGTATTATAGAAAAACTGAGACATATAAGAAACAAAGAACACAAAATCGTCTATAAATATAAGGACTTTGATGTATCTGAAGTTGGTGATGGACAGGGAGGCCTGGTGTGCTGCGATTCATGGGGTTGCAAAGAGTCGGACACGACTGAGCGACTGATCTGATCTGATCTGATCTGTGAGTCCTTGTGTATGTTCATACACATAACTGAGCACACATGTTTGTATGGTTGAGCTTGTATAATATGTATTGTGCTTTTTCACGTTATAAATATGTACTTATTTAAAATCTCAAAGTTATTCGTATCTTGATGACCGGTTGAGGCTTTTGAACTGTGGAGAAGACTCTTGAGAGTCCCTTGGACTACAAGGAGATCCAACCAGTCCATCCTAAAGGAAGTCAGTCCTGAACATTCATTGGAAGGACTGACACTGAAGCTGAAACTCCAGTCCTATGGCCACCTGATGCGAAGAACGGACTCATTTGAAAAGATCCTGACGCTGGGAAAGATTGAAGGTGGGAGGAGAAGAGGATGAGATGGTTGGATGGTGTCACCGACTCAATGAATATGAGTTTGGGTAAACTCTGGGAGTTAGTGATAGACAGGGAGGCCTGGTGTGCTGCAGTCCATGGGGTCACAAAGAGAGGTACACGACTGAGTGACTGAACTGAACTGAACTGAATATACTTCACCAAGTCAACCAAGAAAAAATAATATAATCCTATCTTTTGTAGAAACAAAACTTTCATAAAGATAAAAATGGCAACAGGCCTCTGAATAAAGATGTTGGTAGAATAACATTAAAATACTGTATACTCTAAATACTTAATTTGAAATGTAACATAAAGCAATAAAGTATAATTCAGAGAGAATTAATTGTCAGGCCTAGATTATTAAAATATCAACAAGAAAAGGTTTCCATCAAATTATTTTAAAAAGTGTATTGCCAAAACAAAAAAAAAAAAAAGAAAAAAGAGAAATGTATTACAACCACAAGATATACATTCATGAATCAGTGTCTGCAGGCAAGCTAAGTCGCTTCAGTCATGTCTGACTCTGCCACCGTATGGACCATAGCCCTCCAAGATCCTTTGTCCATGTGATTCTCCAGGCAAGAATACTGGAGTGGGTTGCCATTTCCTCCTCCAGGGGATCTTCCTGACCCAGGGATCAAACCCATGTCTCTTGAGTCTCCTGCATCACAATTATAACAAAAGATTTCTAGAAACTGGCTAATTTTCAACTGGCTAATTTCAGTTTGTTTCAATAAAAGCAAACTCCTGTTTTTCTTATTCATTGTCACCTTAAGGAATCAAAAAATCTTAAACAGAAAATAAGGACTGCACATTGTCCACAGTAAACATTGCTACTTTAGAAGATACCCAAATAAAGAACTATGGTCTCTACTGTCTATAGCTATAGGATAGGCTAGCAAAGACCTGTTCTCTTCTCTTTTCTTCTACTTCCTTCACTATCCAAATGACCAAGTATAGAAGCAAGTCCAGCTCCAGGAGATTTGTTAACAAAGAATATTTCCAAAAAACAATCTTTTCCATTAATAAACAAAGTTATATTTATAGGAGAATTATTTCACTACCTTTACTTTTTGTCCCTTAGGACTTACCTGCCCTGGAAATATATAGCAATATTAACTAAAATATGATGATATTTTACTATACCTGTTTTTAATATAGCCTAGCTGCTTCAACTAAGAACTTAGTTTGTTCAATTTGTGTGTAAAAATGAAATATATATCAAATCAAGTGGCCCTTAGGAAGCATCACTATGATCAAAGCTAATGGAAGTGACAGAATTCCATTTGAGCCATTTAAACTCCTAAAAGATGGTGCTATTAAAGTGCTGCACTCAATATGTCAGCAAATTTGGAAAACTCAGCAATGGCCACAGGACTGGAAAAGGTTAATTTTCTTTCCAAATCCAAAGAAGGGCAATGTCAAAGAATGTTCAAACTACCATGCAATTATGCTCATTTCACATGCCAGCAAGGTAACATTCAATATCCTTCAAGCTAGGCTTCAGTAGTATGTGAGCTGAGAAATTCCAGATGTACAAGTAGGGTTTTGAAGAGGCAGAGGAACCAGAGATCAAATTGTCAACATTCATTGGATCACGGAGAAAGCAAAGGATTTCCAGAAAAACATCTATTTCTGCTTCATTGACTGTGCTAAAACCTTTGTGTGGCTCATAATAAAGTGTGGAAAATTCTTAAAGCGATGGAAGTATCAGACCACCTTACCTGCCTCCTGAGAAACCTGCATGTGGGTCAAGAAGCAACAGTTAGAACAAGAGATAGAACAACTGACTGGTTCCAAATTGGGAAAGGAGTATGTCAAGGCTGTATATTGTCACCCTGCTTATTTAACTTCTATGCAGAGTACATCATGCGAAATACCAGGCTGGATGAATCTCAAGCTGGAATCAAGATTACCAGGAGAAACATCAACAACCTCAAATATGCAGATGATACCACTCTAATGGCAGAAACTGAAGAGTAACTAAAGAGCCTCTTGATGAGGGTGAAAGAGGAGAGTGAAAAAGCAGGCATAAAGCTCAACATTCAAAAAACTAAAATCATGGCATCTGATCCCATCACTTCATGGCAAATAGAGGGGGAAAAGTGGAAACAGTGAGAGACTATATTTTTCTGGACTCTAAAATCACTGCTGATGGTACTACAGGCATGAAATTAAAAGACACTTGCTCTTTGGAAGGAAAGCTATGAGAAACCTAGACAACTTATTCAAAAGCAGAGACATCACCTTAGGTCCATATAGTCAAAGCTATGGTTTTTCCAGTAATCATGCACAGATGTGAAAGCTGGTCCATAAAAGAGGCCGAGCATCAGAGAATAGATAGTTTTGAATTGTGGTGCTGGAGAAGACTCTTGAGAGTCCCTTGGACTACAAGGAGATTCAATCAGTCAAACCTAAAAGAAATCAATGCTGAATATTTATTGAAGGACTGAAGCTGAAGCTCCGATACTTTGGCCACCTGATATGAAGAACCAACTTATTGGAAAAGACCCTGATAATGGGCACGATTGAAGGCAAGAGGAAAAGGGGGCAACAAAGGATGAAATGGTTAGACAGCACCACTGACTCAGTGGACACGAATTTGAGCAAACTCTGGGAGAGAGTGGAGGACAGAGGAGCCTGGCACGCTGCAGTCCATTAGGTCACAAATAGTTAGACATGGCTTAGTGACAGAACAATAACAACAACAGTATATTAATTTATGTAGTCTCTGCACAAGTGTGATAATAGTTATAATCTGAAAATGTCCTTTAAATGTGAACATTCTGGCTTAGAACCCTTCCTTTCTCTCACTCGTCTACCAATCCAATGGACTATGTGGATCAAGTTTTTAAATAGCAGTCTTATGAATTTTAACACAAAATGTATTCTTCAATTTTCCTTTTGACATATGCTGACACATCTAGAAAGACCAGATGTTGTAAAATCAGGACTCATTTGTCCATTACACACACCACATAAATAACAAAGTAGAACAAAATGCACAGACATGTGGGACAGCAGTCCACCCTAAACACACTGAAGCTGCGTCCTTGGCACCGCGTTCTCCTCCTTCCTCCCTGGACACAAGTGCAAAGGTCAAACATATACTGTTCAAAGAGGGGGTTTGGCCATTCAGCTTCACAGCAGTATTTCAAAAAAAAAGTGATTAAAAATACTTATAAAATATTTTATTTTACTAAATACTTTTGATTATTTTAGAACATCTAGAAAAGCTAGCTATTTCAAAAAAATCCTTTTCATCATTAACTGCATGTATGTGAGGCATAAAGTGCACCACAGTAGGATGGTTATAACATAAATATGACTTCTAAATACAAGCAGTCTGGCGTAGGACCCTTTTTCCTCTTCATAACAGAATCATCTCTGAATAGTCTCATTTCCTTTCTGTCTTTGTGTAATACTGGGATATGTATTTTTCTTCTCTGGTGTTTGTAATTTTATAGATTTTTATGAACCTAGGTATTATACTAGCTCTTGGCTCCTTCATATATGAATTGAGTTTACTAGTCATTCTTTCTCCTAAGTCAACATTCACCAATTATAGATGAAAAATGCCTTCAATTTTCTAATCAGCCTCTTCACAGCCTTGTGCTCTAACCCTTTGATCAAATGTGGAAGTGTCACTTATGGAGATGATCTAACAATTCCATTTCCAAAAGTCATTCCCAGAAGGTATTTCTTTTCTATGATTAAAATTTTCTTTCCTTTTTTCCTTGTACAAAAGAGTATTTACAAGCCAGGTGATTTTTAACTCTGTTTTATTGTATGCAATTGACTTTACATCTATAAAGCCTAGATATAGAGAAATAAGTTGAATTTTAGAAGGCTGGCAGGTTAAGTTTAGAGCAACTTTTTTCAAATTATGTGCACAAGCCTTCTTTAAAGAGCAATCTTCTCGAGTGGTGGTGTGCACTTTCTGTTGGCCAAATATAGCCCATTATTCTCTCCTGTCTCTCTTCCAATATTAAGGTCTAGCTGACCATTAACCCACTTTCCTTCATGTTTCAGGGCTCCACTCATGTGCTGGGCTGCAAAGCCTTTGCCTGTTATTGTCAGGATGGGCTAACATCTCCTCCAGGTGGGACACAGGTGGCCAGGTCTGTACGGATCCTGGCCTGAGGCAGCCAAGCTCTCCTTCATGCCAACTGACTTTCTTAGCCTGGGATGGCCCAGGCTTTCAGGGATGCTGTTCTTGCTTTGCCAGCCCATTGCCACCTCGTACCAGTAAGGGTATCCGGGTTCCTGGTCAAGGCTGCTGGCGGCTGTAGAAGGCTTGAGTCTGGCCTCTGCTTCTTACCTCACTATCTGACTGAATTTGTCTCCCTTTTTGTTATTGAAGTTTCTTCTCTCCCCCTTAATTACAGTATAAGTCATAAATAAAAATTATATGGTATACAGTGTGATGGTATAAGTATATACGTTGAAATGATTACTAAAGTCAGTTAATTCACACATGCATCAGCTCACATTACCTTTATGCAGGAAGGTGGTGGTGAGAACACTAAGACCTAGTCTCAGCATATTTAAGTATACAATACAATATGCAACTTTAAGTATACAAGGCAATACTTTTATTTTTTTCAGCTTTGCAAGTGAAAGTGAAAGTTGCTCAATTGTGTCCAACTCTTTGTGACTCTATGGACTATACAGTCCATGGAATTTTCTAGGCCAGAGTACTGTAGTGGGTAGCCTTTCGATTCTCCAGGGGAATCTTCCCAACCCAGGGATTGAAGCCAGGTCTCCTGCATTTAAGGTGGATTCTTTACCAGCTGAGCCACAAGGGAAGCCCAACTTTATTGTGGTATAATTGATAAAGTTGTAAGATATCTAAATGTACATTGTGATGGTTTTATATAAATATATATATATATATATTTATATATATTTGTTGCTATTGTTCAGTTGCTAAGTTGTGTCTGACCCTCTGTGACCTCACAGACTGTAGCCCGCCCGGTTCCTCTATCCATGGAATTTTCCAGGCAAGAATATTGGAGTGGGTTGCCATTTCCTCCTCCAGGGGATCTTCCCAACCCAGAGATCAAACCCATGTCTCCTGAATTGGCAGGTGGATTTTTTACCAGTGAGTCACCAGTTGCTAAGCCCTGAGTTGGATGAGTTCCTTATATATTTTGGATATTAATCCCTTATGGAATATATGGCTTGAAAATATTTTTTCCCATTCCGTACTTCAACTTTTCATTTGGTTGTTTCCTTTGCTGCACTATCTTCTTTTTTCTTTTAAATAAAAATGTTAGGCTTGCAGATATCTATTTAGTAGAGTTCTCCAAATAATAGGCATATTAAAACTAAGATTGATTTAAAAAGCCTAAGCCTTTTCATGTTTTTCTACTTATTCACAATCTTAAATTAATATGGTAAGGCTAAAGAAATTGCTTAAAGCCTTGGAGAATTTCTTGAGAATTATTCATTTAAGAAAATTCATTAATAAAATTTGCATCAGAAAAAATGATGAAATATTTTTAAGTTTGAACATAATAACCTTTTGATATTTTATAAATTAAAACTTACCATCTCTAAAAATGTGTCATTCAATATTATATCCAGATGCTTAATTTCTTCATAGTTCCAGTTTGAGTTAAGCAAGTTTATATGGCATCTGTTAACCTGTGTTGTCAGTGTACCTGGAAGTCTAGACATAAGGGAGTTTACAGTATAGTGTTGAAAGTTTCATTATTAGTATTTTCAAAAATATTTATATACTAGTGACATTTGAAGTATCTATAAACTTGTGTTCAGCAATGGGGCAGCATTGATGGTTCTGCCAGTCACCTATGAATTATTCCAAAGAACTTAACCAACAGAAAGTGCAAAGATTATTTAGTCCTTGAATAAATTTCAAGTCTCTACCTTCGTAACAAACTCTTATTTAATTGCAACTTGTAATACTTATTTCATTACAGTGGAATACAATGAAAATAGTATCAGAAAACTAATAGAGCTAATCAATGAATTAGGTAAAGTTTCAGGATACAACGGAGAAGGCAATGGCACCCCACTCCAGTACTCTTGCCTGGAAAATCCCATGGATGGAGGAGCCTGGTGGGTTGGAGGGATGGGAATAGAGAAAATGAGTTCATTTTATCCTGAAATACTTTGGAAGTATTAATAAAGTGGAGTAACTATTGGATGCACAGAGAAGCAGCAGCCACATCTCATAGGGAACAATTTTGTATCCTGCTGCTGCTGCTGCTGCTAAGTAGCTTCAGTTGTGTCTGACCCTAGACGGCAGCCCACCAGGCTCCCCTGTCCCTGGGATTCTCCAGGCAAGAACACTGGAGTGGGTTGCCATTTCCTTCTCCAATGCATGAAAGTGAAAAGTGAAAGGGAAGTTGCGCAGTCGTGTCCGACTCTTAGCGACCCCATGGACTGCAGCCTACCAGGCTCCTCCATCCATGGGATTTTCCAGGCAAGAGTACTGGAGTGGGGTGCCATTGCCTTCTCCGTTGTATCCTGAAACTTTACCTAATTCATTGATTAGCTCTATTAGTTTTCTGATAGCATCTCTAGGATTTTCTACATAAATATTATGTTATCTGCAAACAGTGGTAGTTTAACTTCTTTTCCAATTTGAATTTCTTTTTCTTCTCTGCTGGCCTTGGCTAGGATTTCCAAAAGTGTGTTGAATAAAGGTGGTGAGAATGGGTGTCCTTGTTTTATTCCTGATCTCAGAGGAAATACTTTCAGCTTTTCAGTTTGAATATAATGTTAGCTGTGGGTTTGTCCTAAATGGCCTTTACCATGTTGAGGTAGATTCCCTCTATGCCCACTTTCTGGAGAGGTTTTTTTTTTTTTTTTTTTTATCATAAGTGAATGCTAAATTTTATCAAAAGCCTTTTTCTGCATCTATTGAGATGATTGTATGGTTTTTATTCTTCAATTTGTTAATATGTTGCATCACATTCATTGATTTGTGGATATTGAAAAATCCTTTCATTCTTGGAATGAATACTAGTTGATCATGGTGTATGATTTTTTAATGTTTGTTGGATTCAATTTGCTAGTATTTTGATAAGTATCTTTGCATCTATATGGTCATCAGTGATAATTGATGTGTAATTTTCTTTTTCTTTTTTGTGGTATCTTTGTTTGGCTTTGGTATCAGGGTAATGGTGGCCTTAAAAGGACTGCTTTCCAGAATGGAAATGCTTCCTGACACAGCAAGATTTCCAGAAGAGTACAAGATAGCTTGACTAAGAAGGGGATAAAATCCTAGATGAAAGAACAGTTTGAGAAAGGTTATGTATGTGTGTGTGTGTGTTGCTTAGTCGTGTCTGACTCTTTGCTACCCCATAGACTGTAGCCCACCAGGCGTCACTATCAATGGGATTCTCCAGGCAAGAACACTGGAGTGGGTTGCCATTACCTTCTCCAGGGTATCTTCCCAACCCAGGGATTGAACCTATGTCTCCTGCATCTCAGAGAGAGTCTTTACATCTGAACTACCACAGTATCTTCTAGACAAGAGGGCAGTTTGAGAAAGGTCAGAGTGTGGGAAATAAGTCCAGGAAACAAGTCTCTCAATATGTCTTGAGAGACTAGAAAGAAGAATATATATTGGGAGTTTCCTTAAAAAGTGTGATTTTTGTGTTAATAAAGTAGGAAGTAAATTCAGTTTGAAGATGATAGAGAAGTATTCAATGAGAATATAAAAGCTTCATTTTTCAAAAATTCTGATCCAAGCTATAAAAGAAGAACCCCCATTTTGAAGTCAAATGCTGTCACAAACCCTGGATATTAAAAGTTTTAGGGCAAGAATTGGACATCTGGACCCTCCTGACAGATCTGCGTGCCATGATTTGGCTGGTGAATGACCCTGTAGTGCTACTCTGGGAATCACAAGGCAACTCTTTTCAGATTCAGAAAAATCTTCTGCTGTCTTCAGTCTTTATAGAATGGGAAAAAACTCCCAAGGAAATCGGTGACCTCACTGATTTTGTGCACATTACAAGGTAATAATATGAGACTGTAGCCTGCTTTTATTCCTTGAAAACATAAGGGGATACTGGCTGAAATGGGATTTTTTGCTCATGTAGTCTTAGAACACAGAGAGACAGGGATTGTTTATAATTTATGGCTTATATATGATCTTTGTAAATTAAAAGTACTTCTGTATAAATATTGTTAGATCTGTGTGACTGTGTATATAAAGTGGAGGTGATGACTTATCATTTGAAATGTCATAGTCAGGTGTTAACACTGTAAGAGTAATAATTTCATAAATATATCAAAATGTAACTGAAACCTATGCAAAGAGATTAGCATCATTTTTCATTGGTGAGATAAGTAGCACTCAGGGTACATGATTGGCAATAATGTACTCCTGCGTTAATAAAATGTAAATATCCCACAAGCTCCATCATCCACGGAGACTCATTCTCAAGTTCTAGAACTCCATTTGTTCTGGCCTTCTCACATTTAGTGGAAAACTCTGTTCTCTCATATTGACTGGTTCTTCTATCATAATATCTTTGTTTCCATGGAGTGGGAGGGTGTTAGATTAACAATATCACATAATCTTATTTGCTAAAGTTTTCTCTTGGTGGTGGTGATTTAGTTAAGTCATGTCCTTAGCACACTTCATATTGAAAGTTTTATACTTCCAGGACCTGATTTTTCATATTTTTGTCTCATTGGTAACTAATGAAATTCTAGTTATTTCCTTAAAAATTTTATGTCATCTTAATTGTTGATGAAAACATATGCCTCATAACCAAAAATTAGGTGGTATACCCTTTTCCTCAACAGTTGCATAAAACGAGATACTTTTTGGTAACCCCGAAGTAATTCTTGTAAGTTGATGAAGTGATTCACAAAAGTATTCATCTTACTCCCCTATTCATTATGGAAACGTGTGAAAATGAATCACCAACTTCTTTTTCTGTTTTGTTTTATTATTACAATCATCCTTGAAAGTCTAATCTGTAAAAAAGAAATCTGTAAAGAAATACGTGATGATATCAGGGTTGTTATGTCCTATGATATATAACTAATAATTTCAAAAAATTTGGTAATTTCGTAATTTTTAAAGTATTTTAAATTGATATTTTGGTTTTCTAGATAATGTCAGGTATAGGTAATTGTGAGGTTCATTTTATGTATTTTTTTATTTTACTTTTTTTTTTTAACTTTACAATATTGTATTGGTTTTGCCATATATCAAAATGAATCCACCACAGGTATACATCTGTTTCCCATCCTGAACCCTCCTCCCACCTCCCTCCCCATACCATCCCTCTGGGTGGTCCCAGTGCACCAGCCCCAAGCATCCAGTACCGTGCATTGAACCTGGACTGGCGACTCGCTTCATATAAATGATATTATACATGTTTCAATGCCATTCTCCCAAATTATCCCACCCTCTCCCTCTCCCACAGAGTCCAAAAGACTGTTCTATACATCAGTGTCTCTTTTGCTATCTCGTACACAGGGTTATTGTTACCATCTTTCTAAATTCCATATATATGCATTAGTATACTGTATTGGTGTTTTTCTTTCTGGCTTACTTCACTCTGTATAATAGGCTCCAGTTTCATCCACCTCATTAGAATTGACTCAAATGCATTCTTTTTAATGGCTGAATAATACTCCATTGTGTATATGTACCACTGCTTTCTTATCCATTCATCTGCTGATGGACATCTAGATTGCTTCCATGTCCTGGCTATTATAAACAGTGCTGCGATGAACATTGGGGTACACGTGTCTCTTTCAATTCTGGTTTCCTCGGTGTGTATGCCCAGCAGTGGGACTGCTGGATCATAAGGCAGTTCTACTCCCAATTTTTAAGGAATCTCTACACTGTTCTCCATAGTGGCTGTGCTAGTTTGCATTCCCACCACCAGCGTAAGAGGGTTCCCTTTTCTCCACACCCTCTCCAGCATTTATTGCTTGTAGACTTTTGGATCACAGCCATTCTGACTGGTGTGAAATGGTACCTCATAGTGGTTTTGATTTGCATTTCTCTGATAATGAGTGATGTTGAGCATCTTTTCATGTGTTTGTTAGCCATCTGTATGTCTTCTTTGGAGAAATGTCTATTTAGTTCTTTGGCCCACTTTTTGATTGGGTCGTTTATTTTCTTGAATTAAGCTATAGGAGTTGCTTGTATATTTTTGAGATTAGTTGTTTGTCAGTTGCTTCATTTGCTATTATTTTCTCCCATTCTGAAGGCTGTCTTTTCACCTTGCTTATAGTTTCCTTTGTTGTGCAGAACCTTGTAAGTTTAATTATGTCCCATTTGTTTCTTTTTGCTTTTATTTCCAATATTCTGGGAGGTGGGTCATAGAGGATCCTGCTGTGATGCATGTTGGAGAGTGTTTTCCCTATGTTCTCCTCTAGGAGTTGTATAGTTTCTGGTCTTACGTTTAGATCTTTAATCCATTTTGAGTTTATTTTTGTGTATGGTGTTAGAAAGTGTTCTAGTTTCATTCTTTTACAAGTGGTTGACCAGTTTTCCCAGCACCACTTGTTAAAGAGATTGTCTTTAATCCATTGTATATTCCTGCCTCCTTTGTCAAAGATAAAGTGTCCATATGTGCGTGGATTTATCTCTGGGCTTTCTATTTTGTTCCATTGATCTATATTTCTGTCTTTGTGCCAGTACCATACTGTCTTGATGACTGTGGCTTTGTAGTAGAGCCTGAAGTCAGGCAGGTTGATCCCTCCAGTTCCATTCTTCTTTCTCAAGATTGCTTTGGCTATTCGAGGTCTTTTTGTATTTCCATACAAACTGTGAAATTATTTGTTCTAGCTCTGTGAAGAATACCGTTGGTAGCTTGATAGGGATTGCATTGAATCTATAAATTGCTTTGGGTAGTATACTCATTTTCACTATATTGATTCTTACAATCCATGAACATGGTATATTTCTCCATCTATTAGTGTCTTCTTTGATTTGTTTCACTAGTGTTTTATAGTTTTCTATATATAGGTCTTTAGTTTCTTTAGGTAGATATACTCCTAAGTATTTTATATTTTTCGTTGCAATGGTGAATGGAATTGTTTCCTTAATTTCTCGTTCTGTTTTTCTCATTATTAGTGTATAGGAATGCAAGGGATTTCTGTGTGTTGATTTTATATCCTGCAACTTTACTATATTCATTGATTAGTTCTAGTAATTTTCTGGTGGAGTCTTTAGGGTTTTCTATATAGAGGATCATGTCATCTGCAAACAATGAGAGTTTTACTTCTTCTTTTCCAATTTGGATTCCTTTTATTTCTTTTTCTGCTCTGATCGCTGTGGCCAAAAATTCCAAAATTATGTTGAATAGTAATGGTGAAAGTGGGCACCCTTGTCTTGTTCCTGACTTTAGAGGAAATGCTTCCAATTTTTCACCATTGAGGATAATGTTTGCTGTGGGCTTGTCATATATAGCTTTTATTATGTTGAGGTATGTTCCTTCTATTCCTGCTTTCTGGAGAGTTTTTGTCATAAATGGATGTTGAATTTTGTCAAAGGCTTTCTCTGCATCTATTGAGATAATCATATAACAATTTGTTAATATGGTGTATTACATTGATTGATTTGTGGATATTGAAGAATCCTTGCATCCCTGGGATAAAGCCCACTTGTCATGGTGTATGATCTTTTTAATGTGTTGTTGGATTCTGACTGCTAAAATTTTGTTACGGATTTTTGCATCTATGTTCATCAGTGATATTGGCCTGTAGTTTTCTTTTTTTGTGGCATCTTTGTCAGGTTTTGGTATTAGGGTGATGGTGGCCTCATAGAATGAGTTTGGACGTTTACCTTCCTCTGCAATTTTCTGGAAAAGTTTGAGTGGTATAGGTGTTAGGTCTTCTCTAAATTTTTGGTAGAATTCAGCTGTGAAGCTGTCTGGACCTGGCCTTTTGTTTGCTGGAAGATTTCTGATTACAGTTTCAATTTCCGTGCTTGTGATGGGTCTGTTAAGATTTTCTATTTCTTCCTGATCCAGTTTTGGGAAGTTGTACTTTTCTAAGAATTTGTCCATTTCTTCCACGTTGTCCATTCTATTGGCATATAATTGTTGATAGTAGTCTGTTATGATCCTTTGTATTTCTGTGTTGTAAACATAAGACCAGAAACTATAAAACTCCTAGAGGAGAACATAGGCAAAACACTCCTCGACATACATCACAGCAGGATCCTCTATGACCCACCTCCCAGAATATTGGAAATATAGGCAAAAATAAAGAAATGGGACCTAATTAAACTTCTTACTTTTAAATACTGGTTTCAGTTTACCTTGGTCATCCTTTGGTCAAGTTTGAAGTTTTTGTCTTTGCTTCCAATTGGAAATAATATACTATCATTTGAAGATTAAATTCCTTAGGCATGTCCAAGTCATGTACTCCAAACTATACAAAAGGACAACTTTTCTAAAAGGCAGATATAACTATGCCACTCTCTTGCTTAATAATATTTCAATGTCTTACCATCGCCTTTCAAATCAAGCCTAAACTACTGAATATTATCATTGAAAGTTTTTAAATCTCTAAGGTTCCATGTCCTTTACATTCAAATGTTCAAGTGCCTCTTCAGTATCCCATTTGTATTCATCCCACAGATACCTCAATACAGAATGTGACAAACTGATCTGTCATCTGTTCCTGTAGACCTGTTCTTCCATCTGTGTTATTTCAGATGTCAGCATCACTATTAATCCATGTTCAAATATCTCATTGTTTTCCTTTATTGTCATTTCCCAAGGTAATCCTACTGTGACAACAAACTTGGAGTGTGTACAGGCATATCTCAGAGATATTTCAGGTTTGGTTTCAGACCACCACCATAAAGCAAACATTGCAACAAGGCGAGTCACACACACTACTAGCTCCCAGTGCATGTAAAAGTTGTGTTTACACTAAATGGTAGTCTATTAAGTGTGCACTGGCATCTAAAAAACAATGTTAGTATGAAATTAAAAAATACTGTCATGTGAGCCTTCAGTGAATAGTAACCTGTTGGCAGTATTAACATCAAAGATCACTGATCAGAGATGATCATAACAAATATAATAATGAAAAAATGTTAATACTGTGAGAATTCCCAAAATACGATACACAGATGTGATGTGAGCAAATGCTATCGGAAAATTGGTGCCAAAGACTTGCTAGTTGAAGGTTTGCCACTGACCTTTGATTTGTAAAAACAAACAAACAAAAACCAAACAATCTCTGTGAAGCACAGTAAAATGGAGGTATGCCTACAGGGACTACAGTCACTCAAACATAAGTTGGTTTCCCATTCAGTGTTAAGTCTTAAATGCTGTTACATTATAGGCAGGGTCATCTCTTCCAAGAAGTGATTTAGAAACCAGTCACTTTCCATTTTAAGGTTTCCTTGTCTTCTATTACCAGAGTGAGAGTGGGTGAGGAAGATCTCCTGGAGGAGGGTATGGCTTCTCACTTCAGTATTCTTACCTGGAGAATCCCACGGACAGAGGAGATTTGCAGGCTACCGTGCATGGTGTCATAAAGAGTCAGACGTGACTGAAGTGACTGGGCAGAGCATAGTACAATGTATAGTATCATATTTAAAATATGTTCACGGTCATTTTCCTTAGTGCACTATGAAATCTTAAAGGAGATGGATTTTAAAAAAAATTTTGTGTCTTCAATACCTTGAGTCATTTTCATAATATATACAGTGCTTACTATAACGGAGAAGGCATGGGTTGCTCTGCTGATATTACTGCTTCTTGGGGGGAATGACAAGAAATAGTTCATTAAAATAGATAGTTTCTGGATGTTAAATCAAATTCTGAGTAAATTCTTCAGTTCTTATCTTTCATCTTTTGTCTCTGTTCTAACTGGTCTTAGTCTTTTTCTCAAGTATTCTCTTTCTTCATTTTCTACCAGCCCAAGGAAACTTTTCCAGCCTCCAAGAGAGAAAAATTGTCCTTACTTATGATTTTTTCTTCATTGTCTCTGCTTAAGTCATTCCTGTGTGATATAATGTTTGATTTTCTTTGAAATATTTCAACATGAATATTCTGGTCTGAGGTATGTACTAGCTGCTTTACATTAGTCTTCAAGAGCATTCAGTTGAACTCACCTAAATATACAACGTAGAAGTAATCAGCTAACCTTGACTCAGACCCAGAGGCTATCCTGACTGCTTCAAATATCTTACTTCCCATCACCATCAGAGTGTCTTCATTTTCATAAAGAATGTTATAAATAGGTTTACATTGGTGAAATAAATGGCTTATTAATTAGCAGAATAGATATTGGAAATGAATTTTTATTAATGAAGTTAGTAGATTGGCTATAGTATTACAGGGGGTAGGTACTTTGCTTTTCTTGCTTAAGAAAAATATAAAAACTGTCATCTTTTCTGAAGCTTGTGTCTTGTAGAATGGATCTGTAGGGGTGATCCATAAATGGTCCTGTAATCCTGCTCCAGGTGGGAAGATTTCTTGGTCTCCTACTTACAATTGATTACATCTGATACTAGAATATTGCCATATTTTCCCCAGATAAACCTTCCATGAAAGTTTTAGAGCACACAGAGGGACAGGAAGATGAGACATCTTCAAGAGTTCAGTGTATGACTTTTGTGTGCATGTGTGCTAGGTTTCCAGTAAACAGTGGTGTATGTGGCAAAAATTAGGCCAAGCTTTGTTTCTGCTATGGGCTTCCCTGGTGGCTCAGACAGTGAAGACTCTACCTGCAATGCAGGAGACCTGGGTTCAACCCCTGGGTTGGGAAGATCCCCTGGAAGAGGGCATGGCAACCCTCTCCAGTATTCTTTTTTAGGGGAGTAGTCAATTCTTAACTCTTTCTTTAACAAAGTCCTCCAAATTGAAGAGTGTGTATATTCAAATTGAAGTAGATCACTCTAAAACACTGAGCAATTAAAATTCTAAACCGCAGAATCTATCCCTTTTTTGGGGGGATGGGGGGGGTTGTTTCTTCTTTTTCAACCTTAAGACAATTAATAAAAATGTCTAGCTTCTTGAGTGGGAGTAAGTAGAGGATATAAGGAAATATCAAGAACACAAACTACTGCTTAGCAATTTAAAACTCTAATCCCCATTTAAATGTTTGCTGATTTAAATCTTGTAAAGACAACCCCTATGTTATCTATTTGCCAGGCAAAAAATCATTTAAAATGTCTTTTTTTAATGAGAATATATTGAAAGGTATAATAACTTACACCAGTTCTCAATCTCTCCCAATATTTATTCTTAGTGCGTATATTTCTTTCTTTTTTTTTTAATTTAAATTTTATTTTATTTTTAAACTTTACATAATTGTATTAGTTTTGCCAAACATCATAATGAATCCATCACAGGTATACATGTGCTCCCCCTCCTGAACCCTCCTCCCTCCTCCCTCCCCATACCATCCCTCCAGGTCGTCCCAGTGCACCAGCCCCAAGCATCCAGTATCATGCATTGAACCTGGACTGGCATCTCGTTTCATACATGATATTTTACATATTCTTAGTGCGTATATTTCTAAATCTCTCTGATACCTTTAAAATCAGAAAATATATTTCCGAGGGATTCTCTCATTTATTTTCTCAGCATTCAAAGAATTGTATAATCTATGAGTGCTCTCACACCTACGGTTCAGGTTATTCCTTGCAAGCATTATGGCAACTATTGTTTTATACTTGGCTGCCTTTACACGTTCACATCGCCTGCTTGGTCCCTATAGACATTTGAATTAGCATACTTGCTCAGGAAGTTACCAGGCATTTCAAATATTTCAAAGCATTTAAAAATTTCAAAGCATTTTAATTGTAAATTATTATTCATTTTTAAAATTTAAAATAAATGCATTACACAAAGGTAAGAGCTGAAATTGGGAAGTCCTTGATTTCAGGTACACATGTATCTATTGCAGGGAATTCTTATAAATACTATTTTCAGAACTGAAGAAATTCTTCCCATACATTGAACTTCCCAGCTGGGAATCCCATACACCTTACTAGGCAACACAAATGTTTTTCATCAGTATAGTTTTAATCTTGTATGTAGCATCCTGGTATGTGATATTAGTGATTCTTTCCTAATTTAGCAGAAGGTCATGGTTTGTGTTATTCCCTTAAACATTTAATATATAAATGGAGCAACCTCCTGCTGCTTGTGGCATCAATTTAGATTTTTCATGCTTATTTCTGGTACATGTGCTGCTAATGCACAAGGGTTGAGAAAAGATTCACTTTCCTCATTTGTAAAATGAGGCTGATGGTATTAGGTGTGCTCTCAGCTCCCTTCAGATTCTAAAATTTTATGGTTCTAGTAAGGTAAGCTTAAGCCACATTACTAAGAGTAATAGCTTTTCTTAGCCTAGTCTATGGCAAGGCTTTCTTAAATGGCCTACTTGCTTAGAAACATCCACTAAGCTTCTCTTCTTATCCAGATTAAAGTGTGTTACTCTAACTCTCTGGTTCTGAGATTCCTAGGTTTTTTAGAATATCAAAACTATTATTTATATGTGGAACTGATACCCCCTACCCCAGTAAATAAGCCCTTTGGAGCATAATTCAATTTACCTTCCGTTCTTATAGGATATTGTTTTATCCCAGTTCAGTTCAATCACTTGTCGTGTCTGACTCTTTGTGACCCCATGAACCACAGCACGCCAGGGCTCCTTGTCCATCACCAACTTCCAGAGCTTGTTCAAACTCATGTCCATTGAGATGGTGATGCCATTCAACCATCTCATCCCCTGTCGTCCCCTTCTCCTCATGCCTTCAATCTTTACCAGCATCAGGATCATTTCAAATGAGTGAGCTCTTCACATCAGGTGGCCAAAGTATTGGAGGTTCAGCTTTAGCATCAGTCCTTCTAATGAACACTCAGGACTGATCTCCTTTAGGATGGACTGGCTGGATCTTCCTGCAGGCCAAGGTACTCTCAAGAGTCTTCTCCAACACCACAGTTCAAAACCATGGATTCTTTAGCACTTAGCTTTCTTTATAGTCAAACTCTCACATCCATACATGACCACTGGAAAAACCATAGCCTTGACTAGACGGACCTTTGTTGGCAAAGTGATGTCTCTTCTTTTTAATACACTGTTTAGGTTGGTCATAACTTTCCTTTGAAGGAGTAAGCATCTTCTAATTTAATGGATGCAATGACCATCTGCAGTGATTTTGGAGCCCAAAAAATAAAGTCTGCCACTGTTTCCACTGTTTCCCCATCTATTTGCATGAAGTGATGGGACCAGATGCCATGATCTTAGTTTTCTGAATGTTGAGCTTTAAGCCAACTTTTTCGCTTCCACTTTCAGTTTCGTTTAGAGGCTTCCAAGTATTTCTTCACTTTCTGCCATAAGGATAATGTCATCTGCGTATCTGAAGTTATTGATATTTCTCCCAGTTATTGATATTTGGGAGATATTAGAGATATTTCTTGATTCCAGCTGGTGCTTCATCCATCCCAGCATTTCTGGTGATGTACTCTGCATATAAGATAAATAAGCTGGGTGACAATATACAGTCTTGACATACTCTATTTCCTACTTAGAACCAGTCTGTTGTTCCATGTCCAGTTCTAACTGTTGCTTCCTGACCTGCATACAGGTTTTTCAAGACACAGGTCAGGTGGTCTGGTATTCCCATCACTTTCAGAATTTTCCACAGTTTATTATGATCCACACAGTCAAAGGCTTTACAATAGTCAATAAAGCAGAAATAGATGTTTTTCGGGAACTCTCTTGCTTTTTCGATGATCCAGCGGATGTTGGCAATTTGATCTCTGGTTCCTCTGCCTTTTCTAAATCCAGCTTGAACATCTGGAAGTTCACAGTTCATGTATTGCTGAAGCCTGGCTTGGAGAATTTTGAGCATTACTTTACTAGCGTGTGAGATGAGTGCAATTGTGCCATAGTTTGAGCATTCTTTGGCATTGCCTTTCTTTGGGATTGAAATGAAAAATGACCTTTTCCAGTCCTGTGGCCACTGCTGAGTTTTCCAAATTTGCTGGCATATTGAGTGCAGCACTTTCACATCATCTTTCAGAATTTGAAATAGCTCAACTGGAATTCCATCACCTCCACTAGCTTTGTTGATAGTGATACTTCCTAAGGCCCACTTGACCTCACATTACAGGATGTCTGGCTCTAGGTGAGTGATCACACCATCATGATTATCTGAGTCATTAAGATCTTTTTTATATAGTTCTTCTGTGTATTCTTGCCACCTCTTCTTAATATCTTCTACTTCTGTTAGGTCCATAAGATTTCTGTCCTTTAATGAGTCCATATTTGCATGAAATGTTCCCTTGCTATCTCTAATTTTCTTGAAGAGATCTCTAGTTTTTCCCATTCTATTGTTTTCCTCTATTTCTTTGCATTGATCATTGAGGAAGGCTTTCTTTTCTCTCCTTGCTATTCTTTGGAACTCTGCATTCAAATGGGTATATCTTTCATTTTCTTCATTGCTTTTCACTTCTCTTCCTTTCACAGCTATTTGTAAGGCCTCCTCAGACAGCCTTTTTTTTTTTTTTTTGCATTTCTTTTTCTTGGGGATGGTCTTGATCCCTGTCTCCTGTACAATGTCACGAACCTCCGTCCATAGTTCATCAGGCACTCTGTTTATCAGATCTAGTCCATTAAATCTGTTTCTTACTTCTAATGTATAATTGTAAAGGCTTTGATTTAGGTCATATCTGAATGGTCTAGTGGTTTCCCCTCCTTTCTTCAATTTAAGTCTGAATTAGTCCATAAGGAGTTCATGGTCTTAGCCACAGTCAGCTCCCCGTCTTGATTTTGTTAACTGTATAGAGCTTCTCCATCTATGGCTGCAAAGAATATAATCAATCTGATTTGGGTTTTGGCCATCTGGTGATGTCCATGTGTAGAGTCTTCTCTTCTGTTGTTGGAAGAGGGTGTTTGCTATGAACAGTGCATTCTTTTGGCAAAACTGTATTAGCCTTTGTTCTGCTTCATTCTGTACTCCAAGGCCAAATTTGCCTGTTATTCCAGGTGTTTCTTGGCTTCCTTCTTTTGCATCACAGTCCCCTATAATGAAAAGGACATCTTTTTTTTGGGGGTGTTAGTTCTAAAACATCTTGTAGGTCTTCATGAAACTGTTCAACTTCAGCTTCTTCAGCATTACTGGTTGGGGCATAGGCTTAGATTACCATGATATTGAATGGTTTACCTTGGAAACAAACAGAAATCATTCTGTGATTTTTGAGATTGCATCCAAGTACTGCATTTCAGACTCTTTTGTTGACTATGATGGCTACTCCATTTCTTCTAAGGGATTCCTGCCCACAGTAGTAGATACCACGATCATCTGAGTTAAAGTCACCCATTCTCGTTCATTTAAGTTCGCTGATTCTTAAAAAGTCGACGTTCACTCTTGCCATCTCTTGTTTGCCCACATCCAGTTTGCCTTGATTCATGGACCTGACATTCCAGGTTCCTATGCAATACTGCTCTGTACAGCATTGGGCCTTTGCTTCTATCACCAATCACATCCACACTGGGTGTTGTTTTTGCTTTGGCTCCATCCCTTCATTCTTTCTGGAGGTATTTCTCCACTGATCTCCTGTAGCATATTGGGTACCTACCGACCTGGGGAGTTCATCTTTCAGTGTCCTATCTTTTTGCCTTTTCATACTGTTCATGGGGTTCTCAAGACAGGAATACTGAAGTTGTTTGCCCTTCCCTTCTCCAGTGGACCATATTTTGTCAGAACTCTCCACCATGACCTGTCCATCTTGTGTGGCCTTACATAGCATGGCTTAGTTTCATTGAGTTAGACAAGGCTGTGATCTGTGTTATTAGATTGGTTAGTTTTCTGTGATTCTGGTTCCAGTGTGTCTGCTCTCTGATGCCCTCTCTCAGCACCTACTTTGTTACTTGGGTTTCTCTTACCTTGGAGAAACCTTACCCTTGTCTCAGTAGATATTAATAAAGCCTGTTAATGAATAAATGAGCATGCAACTTTTGTACCTCACCATCAAATTTACAAAGTGTTTTCATGGTCTATTATCTAATATTATAGAAGTATGAAATGTTAAAGTTGAAGGGATATTAAGGACAACTTTAGTCCACTGGTTCCCAGGTAGGATGATCTTGCTTCAGTGGACATTTGGCAAAGTCTAGAGAAGCTCTATACAGTCAGCAAAAACAAGACTGGGAGCTGACTGTGGCTCAGACCATGAATTCCTTATTACCAAATTCAGACTTAAATTGAAGAAAGTGGGGGAAACCACTAGACCATTCAGGTATGACCTAAATCAAATTCCTTATGATTATACAGTGGAAATGAGAAATAGATTTAAGGGATGAGATCTGATAGACATAGGGCCTGATGAACTATGGACAGATTTGTGACATTGTACAGGAGACAGGGAGCAAGACCATCCCCAAGAAAAAGAAATGCAAAAAAGCAAAATGGCTGTCTGAAGGGGCCTTACAAATAGCTGTGAAAGGAAGAGAAGTGAAAATCAAAGGAGAAAATGAAAGATGTATCCATTTGAATGCAGAGTTCCAAAGAATAGCAAGGAGAGAGAAGAAAGCCTTCCTCAGTGATCAATGCAAAGAAATAGAGGAAAACAACAGAGTGGGGAAGACTAGAGATCTCTTCAAGAAAATTAGAGATAGCAAGGGAACATTTCATGCAAAGATGGGCTCAATAAAGGACAGAAATGGTATGGACCTAACAGAAGCAGAAGATATTAAGAGGTGGCAGGAATACACAGAAGAACTATACAAAAAAGATCTTCACTATCCAAATAATTACAATGATGTGGCCACTCACCTAAAGCCAAACATCCTGGCATGTGAGGTCAAGTGGGCCTTAGGAAGTATCACTATGAACAGAGCTAGTGGAGGTGATAGAATTCCAGTTGAGCTATTTCAAATCCTAAAAGATGATGTGAAAATGCTGCACTCAATATGCCAGCAAATTTGGAAAACTCAGCAGTGGCCACAGGACTGGAAAATGTCGTTTTTCATTCCAATCAAAAAGAAAGGCAATGCCAAAGAATGCTCAAACTACGACACAATTGCACTCATCTCACATGCTAGTAAAGTAATGCTCAAAATTCTCCAAACCAGGCTTCAGCAATACATGAACCGTGAACTTCCAGGTGTTCAAGTTGGATTTAGAAAAGGCAGAGGAACCAGAGATCAAATTGCCAACATTTGCTCGCTCATTGAAAAAGCAAGAGAGTTCCAGAAAAACATCTATTTCTGCTTTATTGACTATGCCAAAGCCTTTGACTGTGTGGATCACAGTAAACTGTGGAAAATTCTGAAAGTGATGGGAATACCAAACCACCTGACCTGTGGCCTGAAAAACCTGTATGCAGGTCAGGAAGCAACAGTTAGAACTGGACATGGAACAACAGACTAGTTCTAAGTAGGAAAAGGTGTATGTCAAGACTGTATATTGTCAACCAGCCTAACTTCTATGCAGAGTACATCATGAGAAGCGCTGGGCTGGATGAAGCACAAGCTGGAATCAAGATTACCCAGAGAAATATCAATAACCTCAGATATGCAGATGACACCACCCTTATGACACCACCACCAGAAAGTCAAGAAGAACTAAAAGAGCCTCTTAATGAAAGTAAAGAGGAGAGTGAAAATTTTGGCTTAAAGCTCAACATTCAGAAAACTAAGATCATGGCATCCAGTCCCATCAGATCAGATCAGATCAGATAAGTCACTCAGTAGTGTCCGACTCTTTGAGACCCCATGAACTGCAGCACGCCAGGCCTCCCTGTCCATCACCAACTCCCGGAGTTCACTCAGACTCATGTCCATTGACTCAGTGATGCCATCCAGCCATCTCATCCTCTGTTGTCCTCTTCTCCTCTTGTCCCCAATCCCTCCCAGCATCAGAGTCTTTTCCAATGAGTCAACTCTTCGCATGAAGTGGCCAAAGTACTGGAGTTTCAGCTTTAGCATCATTCCTTCCAAAGAAATCCCAGGACTTATCTCCTTTAGAATGGACTGGTTGCATCTCCTTGCAGTCCAAGGGACTCTCAAGAGTCTTCTCCAACACCACAGTTCAAAAGCATCAATTCTTTGGCCCTCAGCCTTTTTCACAGTCCAACTCTCACATCCATACATGACCACAGGAAAAACCATAGCCTTGACTAGACGGACCTTTGTTGGCAAAGTAATGTCTCTGCTTTTGAATATGCTATCTAGGTTGGTCATAACTTTCCTTCCAAGGAGTAAGTGTCTTTTAATTTCATGGCTGCAGTCACCATCTGCGGTGATTTTGGAGCTCAAAAAAATAAAGTCTGCCACTGTTTCCACTGTTTCCCCATCTATTTCCCATGAAGTGATGGGACCGGATGCCATGATCTTCGTTTTCTGAATGTTGAGCTTTAAGCCAACTTTTTCACTCTCCACTTTTCACCTTCATCAAGAGGCTTTTGAGTTCCTCTTCACTTTCTGACCTAAGGGTGGTGTCATCTGCATATCTGAGGTTATTGATATTTCTCCCGGCAATCTTGATTCCAGCTTGTGTTTCTTCCAGCTCAGCATTTCTCATGATGTACTCTGCATATAAGTTAAATAAACAGGGTGACAATATACAGCCTTGACGTACTCCCTTTCCTATTTGGAACCAGTCTGTTGTTCCATGTCCAGTTCTAACTGTTGCTTCCTGACCTGTATACAATTTATCAAAAGGCAAATCAGGTGGTCTGGTATTCCCATCTCTTTCAGAATTTTCCACAGTTTATTGTGATCCACATAGTCAAAGGCTTTTGCATAGTCAATAAAGCAGAAATAGGTGTTTTTCTGGAACTCTTGGTTTTTCGATGATCCAGCAGATGTTGGCAATTTGATCTCTGGTTCCTCTGCCTTTTCTAAACCAGCTTGAACACTGGAAGTTCACGGTTCACATATTGCTGAAGCCTGGCTTGGAGAATTTTGAGCATTACTTTACTAGCGTGTGAGATGAATTCAATTGTGCGGTAGTTTGAGCATTCTTGGCATTGCCTTTCTTTGGGATTGGGATGAAAACTCATCTTTTCCAGTCCTGTGGCCACTGCTGAGTTTTCCAAATTTGCTGACATATTGAGTGCAGCACTTTCACAGCTTCATCTTTCAGGACCTGGAACAGCTCAACTGGAATTCCATCACCTCCACTAGCTTTGTTCATAGTGATGCTTTCTAAGGTCCACTTGACTTCACATTCCAGGATGTCTGGCTCTAGGTCAGTGATCACACCATCGTGATTATCTGGGTCATGAATAATTTTTTTGTACAGTTCTTCTGTCTATTCTTGCCATCTCTTTTTAATATCTTCTGCTTCTGTTAGATCCATGCCATTCCTTTCCTTTATCGAGTCCCATCAGTTCATGGCAAACAGATGGGGAAACAGTGGAAACAGTGTCAGACTTTATTTTCTGGGGCTACAAAACCACTGCAGATGGTGATTGCAGCCATGAAATTAAAAGATGCTTACTCCTTGGCAGGAAAGTTATGACCACCTAGATAGCATATTCAAAAGTAGAGACATTACTTTGTCAACAAAGGTCCATTTGTCAAGGCTATGGTTTTTCCAGTAGTCATGTATGGATATGAGAGTTGGACTATAAAGAAAGCTAAGTGCTAAAGAATTCATGGTTTTGAACTGTGGTGTTGGAGAAGACTCTTGAGAGTACCTTGGACTGCAGGAAGATCCAGCCAGTCCATCCTAAAGGAGATCAGTCCTGAGTGTTCATTGGAAGGACTGATGTTGAAGCTGAAACTCCAATATTTTGGCCACCTGATGCGAAGAGCTGACTCATTTGAAAAGATCCTGATGTTGGGAAAGATTGAAGGCAGGAGGAGAAGGGAATGCCAGAGGATGAGATGGTTAGATGGCATCACCGACTCAGTGGACACGAGTTCGGGTAAACTCCGGGAGTTGGTGATGGTCAGGTCGGCTTGTCGTGCTGTGCCTCATGGGGTCGCAAAGAGTCAAACACGACTGAGTGACTGAATTGAACTGAACTGGAGACATTTTTAGTTGTCATAACTGAGAGGTGGATGTTACTGGCATTTAGTAGATAGAAACTAAACATTCTATAAAGCTCAAAGCATGATTTCTACAACAAAAACTGTACCCAACATCCCAGTAATGCTGAGATTGAGAAACTGCCCTCAGTTTATAAGTGAGGCAACTGAAATGCTGAGAAGTCAATAAAATTTCCCAGAGGATTCTTCACTTCTAGTGCTTTTGCCTAAGAAGTTGACTCTCAATATATCCTGCAAAGGTGATGGAGATATTTTCCCATTTCATAAGTGAGAAAACTGGATATTTGGAAAAGTGATAGTGTCACTGGAGAAGGAAATTGCAACCCACTTCAGTATTCTTGCCTGGAGAATCCTGTGGACAGGGTAGCCTGTGGGCTGCCGTCCATGGGGTCACACAAAGTTGGACGTGACTGAAGCGACCTAGCATGCATGCATGCATTGGGGAAGGAAATGGCACTCTACTCCAGTATTCTTGCCTGGAGAATCCCAGGGACAGAGGAGCCTGGTGGGCTGCTGTCCATGGGGTCACACAGAGTCGGACACGACTAAAGCGACTTAGCAGCAGCAGCAGTGTCACACAAGTAGCAGGACTGAGAGCTAGCACTAGTGCATGTCAGCTCTGTATTTAGGAATATAGTAGGTGACTGCATATGTGATTTATAATACACAAAGGGGGAAATTTCACATCATATTACTGTTTTCTAAAGATCCTCATCAGTACTTGCCAAGCTCAGGGAAATTTAGTATCATTCTGTTGTTAGTGATTTGGAATCATCATATTATAGACAAACTTCAGGATCTATATAATCCTGGGAATACTGGTTAGGCAGGCAGGTTTGCTTTTAGTACAGTGTGTGTAGAAATACATATTGTTCAGTGACTGATAGTTATCTTCTGTTGTTCTTCAGCTTCTAGCTACTGCTGTTAAACTATCATGCTTTCTGCCTTCAGTTTAGTTCAGTCGCTCCATTGTGTCCAAGTCTTTGCGACCCCATGGACTGCAGCACACCCGGCTTCCCTGTCCATCACCAGCTCCTAGAACTTGCTCAAACTTATGTCCATCGAGTTGGTGATACCATCCAACCATCTCATCCTCTGTCATCCCCTTCTCCTCCTGCCTTTGATCTTTCCCAGCATCAGAGTCTTTTCCACTGAGTCAGTTCTTCACAATAGGTGGCCAGAGTATTAGAATTTCAGCTTCAGCATCAGCCCTTCCAATGAACACCCAGGACTGATTTCCTTTAGGATTGACTAGTTTGATCTCCTTGAATTCCAAGGGATTCTCAAGAGTCTTCTCCAACACCACAGTTCAAAAGCTCAGCTTTCTTTATAGTCTGACGCTCACATCCATACATGACTACTGTAAAATCCATAGCTTTGACTAGACAGACCTTTGTTGGCAAAGTAATGCCTCTGCTTTTTAATATGCTGTTTAGGTTGGTCATAGCTTTTCTTCCAAGGAGCAACCATCTTTTAATTTCATGGCTGCAGTCACCATATTCTAGGAAGGCTGAGGTATGACTTCTTCCTAGAGCTTCACAACCCAAATAAACACAAGATCATTCACAGAAATCTTTACTGAATGCCCATGCCTGACATTTAGTGACTAGTGCTCTTTTGTACTACATAGGCTTTTCCATCTGAAGTCTTTCCTCTTCCACAAGAATGTGTCCCAGCAGGACCTAGTAGGGCATATCTGTAGCCACTGTTCGGTTCCCAGTCTACAGGAAACATAACTACCTGGTGACACATGTTTCATTCTGTCTTCATTTTAGCTATTTTTGCCTTAACCATCTCAGATAACTGCTTTTGAAAACAAAACACTTGTTAACTCTCTCATGGAGCAAGGGAACCCCAGATCTCAAAGACACAGCCCTGGATAACCTCTTGGGACAGACACCAGAGAAAAGGAATTTCCATTATTTTGCAGTGAATCCAAGCTTCCACTCCTTAAAAAATGATGTGGCCATATCTTTGCCAGATTATTTCATCACATTCCTCTTTAAATAAATCATGAGGGAAATTAAGTTAAAGAAAAATCTTGTCAATTCAGGTTCTTTTGTTTGTTCATGTATTTATTTTGGCCATATTCCTTACATGGTCTGTAAGCTTAAGTTGTACCTCTATACATATATAGCCTGATTGTATTATATCAGAGTCAAAAAATATTATCCACATGGGTGGGTATGTACTCTCAGACTATAGAGGAAAGCTGTACTGGTTTCCAAGCTGATTTAATGACAGGAAAGAAAATAGTACAAGAAGAATGATAAAGTGTGTGAAAAAATGTAAAGAAAAATTTTGCAGTAGGTAGTAAAGAAAAATCGGCTGTTTCACAGATACTTAGCTTTTGTATACACAATGATTTATTAAGAAGCTTTTTTTTAATTAGACTTAAGGAAAACACCATTACAAGTAACCTTCCTAAAAATACACTAATGGAATTTTCTTGAACTCTAAAGGGTTCCTTGAAACAAATATATGCACACTTATGTGAGGATAACAATATTTATTCTCAAATGTTATGAAAATATTTTTCTTTTTAGCCAAATGTTCTGTGGCTTCATGTTTTTTTTTTTTTAGTTTTAATTTTCAAATTTTATGCAAGAAATTATGTTAAGGATACAATAATTTATATTGTACTAATCACTTTTATAACTGGAAATTATTTAATTCCTCATACATTTATTTAAAAATAATAAATATATGATTTTTCCTAAAGTTTTGGTAGATCTAAGTAACATATTTTTCCTATTTTATTTTGTTCCTGTCTGCTTCTATAACTAAGGTGTTCTTCCCCACCCCCCCTCCTTCTGGCATTTATACAGAAAATCTTTTTAAAGTGGGCAGTAAAGAAGATAAGAAACCATAGAAAGCACATTAGAAGTGAATAATGTTCCATTCTGTCAACAATGTGATTCTTCTAATACATTCATAGGGCAAAATTGAAGTATTTAACGGAAGCGTAATTATGTATTATTGCCACTAGAAACAAGCTGACATTTTTCTCTTAAAAATTTATGATGGATACAAGTGGAGGATTGTCAGCAATACAATAATACATTTTATTTGTGCACAAATCTCTTAGCTATGCTTTGGTTGATAAATACGTAGCATCAAGTACAAGATGGATTTCAAGTAACTATATATTAAATGACATGCAGGTGAATTTCTTCTTTCTCTTATTTCTTCCAGGACATATCACTAAAATATTGGTTGCTCAGTACCTACCAAGATATCTTACATGTTATCTCACAGGAAATATGTTAGAATACTTTATTTCAAAGACAGTAAAATTTTTTCATCAATAATACTACTTTTAGTAATCTCTCTCCTTATGATTATATCACAAAAAATTCAGTCTTTTGCATATGAATGAAGATTCCTTAAAAATTGGATCTTATATGCATTATCTTTGAAAAAGCAATGAACTGCATTTCCACAGTTTTTGTAAGTCCTGTGCATGATTCCATAGCTGTTATACAATGATATGCATATCTTTTGGCCTAATTATTTATGATCTACCTTTTGTGATATCTATTTGGTAATGAATGTAATATAGCAATACTTTTCCTAAGTGAAAATTTAAATTTAATGTAACTTAAATCATTTAGAATTTGCATTTCAAAACAATGAAATAAAGTCATTAAGGTGTCTGTTTCAGCTACCCCAGTTTTACAGAAGCTCAGATATGCATGCATTAGTGTTTCTGTTAGAATTAAAAAAAAAAAAAAACAAAGTTAGTATGCAGCCCAGCTTTTATCTCCCTTCTTGCCCTCATTTTTCTGTCTATATTTCATTTTTTTCAGGCAATCTCACTTTACCTAATCAGTCCAAATGTCCACTATCCAAGGGAAGCCCCATAGGCAGGAAGCCAGGCCTGTACCTATTTGGGGCATTTTCATCTTCAGATGTTAGCTCAAGAATGGGCATATGCCTCTACATGAATCAGTGAGCTCCAAGGGAACACTTACTAGAGGCACCTTCCAGTAATTAGTCCTTCACCCTTAAGGGAGAATTATTGAACAAGATGGTTACTGTTTGTCTCTGCATTTTGCTGTATGCAGAGAACAAGGCCTCTATCTGAAAAGGCAATCTTGCTACTGGTCAGAGAATAGAGGCTCTAGGCAGAGGAGGACAAAGCCAAGAGGCTCCAAAGGGAAAAAAAAAAAAAAAAAAAAAACACTTATTATTTAATGCCTGATTTGAACCCTATGCTTGGATTCTTTTCAACTACATGACCAGTAATTTTCCTTTATTTTTCAAGTCAGTCTGGGTTGAATTTACCTTTAAAGTGACATTTAAAGTGAAACACGTTGGAACATGTAACTTTTCAAGATATTTCCCGTTTAGCTGAATTAATTTTTCATCGGTTTGTAAATGGATTTTCTGAAGACATACAACAATGTTAATTGTTGTTGAGGGTAACACTGTTGCATGTCAAACTGAGAAAACTGGACTTGGGAGACTGTACCGGGATGGATGCAGTAGATTTAAAGATAGGGCCTTCATGGGCATGCAGGATATAGAGTTTAGAACTCCATATTTGGTTCAATGCTTTGTTGTCACTTGAAATTCTTAATATTATTTTTTAAACAAAAGGGTTTCACATTTTCATTTTACACTGATTTATGCAAATTATGTTGTCAATTATGTACAGGTTGCTGTCTAAGCCTTTTATTCTAGCTGGAATACAGATATAAGTATTGATAGGTTGAAATAGGAAGATGTCTTTTTTTTTTTTTAATGTGGTCAGTTGGGAAATGACAGGAAATGTTTCCTTGGGATTGCTTGAGGATGAAGAAAGTTTGACTAACAACTCCTGATCTCAGTTATAAGATTTTTCATGTTCTAACCATTTAAAGCCCACATTGGGCTCAGAAACTGAGATTGTCTGAGATTAAGATTTATCTCTGAAAACTAGAGGAATCCAAGAAGAAGAAGTTAAGAAAGTTATTAAAGAGTTGTTTAGAATGTGTAATTTTGCACTTTAGGACAATCTACACTGCAACATGAGAAGAACCTGAAAATTGAATCTGTTAGCTAAACATTGCCCTGCCAAAGATTCAGTTTTTCTAATAAAATGTGTGTGTGCATATCTTACATTTGTAAAGCCTATAGTTTTAAATGGGCAAGATGTAAGAGTACGCTATGAAGATTTTCCCATTTAAAGGGGTTTTTTAATGGGTATGGGTAGTAGGCCAAGTGGTAACCCCAAATATACGTTCATAAACGAATCCCTAGAAGCTGTGAATATTACTTTATATGGCAAAAGCGTGAATATTACCTGAAGTGGCATAAAATGAGATTAAGGATTTTAAGGTGCATATTCTGGATTATCCAGGTAGGCCCTTGGTGCAGTCATATGTGTCTTTATACGAAGAAGGCAGAGGGACTTCTGACACAAACACACTGAGAAGAAGTCAATGTGAAGATAGAGCAAAGAGATGTTGCCACAAGCCAAGGAATGATGGCAGCCATCAGAAGCTGGAAGAGGCAAGAAGCAGATTCTCCCCCTTAAAGCCTCTAGAGTGTAGTTCTGCTGACATCTTGATTTCAAGTTGGTGAAACTGATTTTGGACTTCTGAACTTTTGGCCTCCAGAACTGTGAGAATAATTTTCTCTTGTTCTCAGCCATCAAATTAGTGATAAATTTATGGTAGTCAAAAGAAACTAATATAGTATACTATTACCAATGATTCACAGTGATGAAATATAATATTTAAAAAAGGATGAATTGTTGATAATGTATGAGATAGGTATGGTAGATGAATGAAAGTTGTCATTGAAAGATCAATTACAAGAAGCCTGAGCACTATTAAAATCATACACCTAATTTATTTTTTTAGTTTATTTTTTAATTGGAGGATAATTGCTTTACAATGCTAGGTAGGTTTCTGCCATACACCAGTGCAAATCAGTTGTAATTATATATACATAGGGCTGGAAGAAGCACAAGCTGGAATCAAGATTGCCAGGAGAAATATCAATAACCTCAGATATGCAGATGACACCACCCTTATGGCAGAAATTGAAGAGGAGCTAAAAAGCCTCTTGATGAAAGTGAAAGTGGAGAGTGAAAAAGTTGGCTTAAAGCTCAATATTCAGAAAACGAAGATCATGGCATCCGGTCCCATCACTTCCTGGGAAATAGATTGGGAAACAGTGGAAACAGTGGCAGACTTTATTTTTTTGGGCTCCAAAATCACTGCAGATGGTGATGCAGCCATGAAATTAAAAGACGCTTACTCCTTGGAAGGAAAGTTATGACCAACCGAGATAGCATGTTCAAAAGTAGAGACATTAATTTGCCAACAAAGGTCCATCTAGTCAAGGCTATGGTTTTTCCTGTGGTCATGTATGGATGTGAGAGTTGGACTGTGAAGAAAGCTGAGCACCGAAGAATTGATGCTTTTGAACTGTGGTATTGGAGAAGACTTTTGAGAGTCCCTAGGACTACAAGGAGGCCCAACCAGTCCATCCTAAAGGATATCAGTCCTGGGTCCTCATTGGCAGGACTGATGCTAAAGCTGAAACTCCAATACTTTGGCCACCTCCTGCAAAGAGTTAATTCATTGGAAAAGACCCCTGATTCTAGGAAGGCTTGGGGGCAGGAGGAGAAGGGGATGGCAGAGGATGAGATGGCTGGATGGCATCACCAACTCGATGGACATGGGTTTGGGTGGATTCCGGCAGTTGGTGATGGACAGGGAGGCCTTGCGTGCTGTTATTTATGGGGTCGCAGAGTCAGACACAACTGAGCAACTGAACTGAACTGAACTGATATATATATATATATATATATATATATATGTATGTATATATGTATCCTCTCTCTCCCCGCTCCCTTTGCATTCATCTCGGTTGTCAAAGACCACCAGGATGGGCATCCTGTGTTATATACCAGCTTCCCACAAACAATGTATATATGTTAATGCTACTTTCTCAATTTGTCCTACCCTCTCCTTTCCCTACTGTGTCCAGAAGTCTGTTCTCTACATCTGTATCTCCATCCCTTCCCTGAAAATAGGTTCATTAGTACTATTTTTCTAGATTCTATATATATGCATTAATATACTATAGCTGTTTTTCTCTTTTTGACTCACTTCACTCCATATAACAGGTTCTAGGTTCATCTACCTCACTAAAACTGACTCAAACTTGTTCCTTATTATGGCTGAGTAATATTCCATTTTATATTTGTACCACATCTTTATCCATTCATCTGTTGATGGACATCTGGGTTGCCTTTATGTCCTGGCTATTGAACTCGTGCTGCAATAAACATTGGAGTACATGTCTTTTTGAATTGTGTTTTTCTCAGGATATATGCCAAGTGGTGGGATTTCTGGGTCATATGGTAGTTTTATTTCTATTTTTAAAGAAATCTCCACACTGTTCTCTATCATGGATGTATTGATTTACATTCCCAATAGCAGTGCAGGAGGGTTCTCTTTTCTCCACACCTTCTTGGAAATCTATTGTTTAGATTTTTTGATGATGGCCATTTTGATTGGTGTGAGGTGATAACTCATTGTTTTTAAGATTTGCATTTCTCTAGTAGTGAGCAATGTTGAGCATCTTTTCACGTGGTCACTGGCCCTCAAAAGTACTCACTTTAAAGTCACGGACTTAGCTTTGCTGAGGGTAAGAAGTACCACATTCTCAGCTGAGGGATGCAGTCTAATACCAGGAGTTAATCATGACTTATTGGCAATGGCAAAAAGCTTATTAGATGCAGAAAGTGTTTTTAGGATAGCTGTATAGGAAATTGATCATTATTAATATTTAATGATTCATTTTATGCTTGGCAGGCTACCTACTGGGTACAGACAAGTTCATCCACAGAATAGTTTTAAGCTCTTGAAAATATTTTTATTGTTTTGTGTGTGGGTATTGGAATCATTTTTAACTGAAGCATTTGAAGCTCTGACTTTATATACACATAGCTAGTCTGAAATATTTATAACAGTATCCATTCTTATAACCTCAAATAAATAGACATAATGAATTTAATATTTATGCTTCAATTTACTGCATCATGAATTTGAAATGATTAGGAGATATCATAAAATCCAATACTATATATACACAATGTGTGTGTGTGTATATTTAAACTGGGCATAAAAATAAGTAACTCATAATTGGGAAAATGCAGGATTTATTTTCAGCACTATGACAGTTTATGTTACACAAATGCCCTAGCCATTTAGGGGATTTTTCACACTTTATTTTACACTTTATCATATTTTTCAGTTAGTTAATTTGCTATGAAACTAAACTTATTTCTATGTATATTTCTACAGTTCTGTCAGTCTTTCTTTTACAATTATAAAAGTGGGAATTGAAGATATCCCTAAGATATCAGGTGGATTAATATTTAAGTGGTAAAATGGGAAATAAAACACTAGGTTCAAATAAATCTCTATACTTGGTAATACCTTAAAAATAGTATTTATTTAACATCTCAAGAATGATGGCAACAGAGATAAAGAAACAAAGAAGAAATGAACAAGTCACTGCCCCAAAGTTCACTGAGCCCTGAGAGGTGCAGAGGATCAAGCAAACCAGTACAGGTGTTTGGGTTACCTCTCTGATGTTGTTTCTTACCACACTTCTCCTCTCATACATATATTCCTTCTTCATCACTTTTGTATTTGCCATTTCTGTGCCTGGAATGTTCTTTTCCTGTGTCTTAGGTCACGTTTTCCCAGAGGAAAACCCAGAGCCAAGGATTAATGTACAAGTAATGCCTTAGTGGGAAGGAAGACCCTGAGGAAATCTTCTTCCCTACTGGAGGGTGAATTGCATCTGAGCAAAGGCAGTGGACTTTTGTATCCTCATAACATTCAGTAATTGACTTTGGATGCCAGAGACAGGGAAGTTCAGTCCAGTTCAGTCGCTCAGTCATGTCTGACTCTTTGCGACCCCATGAATTGCAGCACGCCAGGCCTCCCTGTCTATCACCAACTCCCGGAGTTCACCCAAACTCATGTCCATTGAGTTAGTGATGCCATCCAGCCATCTCATCCTCTGTCGTCCCCTTCTTCTCCTGCCCCCAATCTCTCCCAGCATCAGAGTCTTTTCCAATGAGTCAACTCTTTGCATGAGGTGGCCAAAGTACTGGAGTTTCAGCTTTAGCATCATTCCTTCCAAAGAAATCCCAGGACTGATCTCCTTTAGAATGGACTGGTTGGATCTCCTTGCAGTCCAAGGGACTCTCAAGAGTCTTCTCCAACACCACAGATCAAAAGCATCAATTCTTCAGCGCTCAGCCTTCTTCACAGTCCAACTCTCACATCCATACATGACCACAGGAAAAACCATAGCCTTGACTAGACGAACCTTTGTTGGCAAAGTAATGTCTCTGCTTTTGAATATAATATCTAGGTTGGTCATAACTTTCCTTCCAAGGAGTAAGTGTCTTTTAATTTCATGGCTGCAGTCACCATCTGCAGTGATTTTGGAGCCCAAAAAAATAAAGTCTGCCACTGTTTCCACTGTTTCCCCATCTATTTCCCATGAAGTGATGGAACTGGATGCCATGATCTTCATTTTCTGAATGTTGAGCTTTAAGCCAACTTTTGTCAAAATAACTGGCCTGAGGTTTCAGTTTTGATAATTGGCAGCATTTTGAGAAAAAGGTATGAATAATGTTCCATTTAAATGGGGTTATGCTGACATGCTTTCTGATTGGAACAGAATGCTTTTCTGTGTGAATATTTGTATAAATACATTGTTAATATAAAAGTCAGTGAAACCCATGTGCTCTCCATATCAGCAGCTGAAAATAAAGGAGGATACTCTGTGGTTTGATTTACAATAACTTCTTACCCTTTCCCCCCTGTAATTGTGTATACAACAACCAGTCAATCTAACTTTATTTTTATTTAAATTATTATTCTGACTTTTCTGAGTGCTATAGGAAAACCTTGGAGTTTCTATATTTTTGCATAAGAAAGGGAAAAATCTGTTTAAATAAAGATTTTTAATGAAACTTGTGTTTGTTGAGAGTAAATAACCCCGATGAAGACCAAACAGTAGCTCAGTAGAGAATTTTTTAACCTCATCCTATCAGATGTTGTGGCTCAGATGGTAAAGAATCTACCTGTAATGTGGGAAACCTGGGTTTGATCCCTGGGCTGGGAAGATCCCCTGGAGGAGGACATGGCAACCCACTCCAGTATTCTTGCCTGGAGAATCCCCATGGACAGAGGAGCCTGGCAGGCTACAGTCCACGAGGTTGCAGAGTTGGACATGACTGAGCAACAAAGCATATATCACACACGCAAAGTACTGTTCAGCAACATGTCTTTTTCCTGTCACTGCAGCCAAAGACTTCACTGTTTAAAAGGCCAGACCCTGCACCTCATTTTATTGATTCTTACTTTTTTCCATAGTCACCCTTCTCTTTGTTCAGTCTACCACTGTTTGGTCTTTTCCTCTTTTCATTCTTATTAATGAGAACAATTCAAAAGCATGTCAATAAATACTAAGTTTATTCTTAACATTCATAACTCTGTTCTTTGAATTTTCTCAGTGGGTCAACCATTGTCATTGCCTTTAGTCTCATTCTTTGTTCTTTTCTTTGGTGTACTATATTTGGTTTTCAGTCACTAACAAGTTATTTATATTCAGGAATTAGGGATCACGGAAATTAGAGCTAAAATCTTCCTAGTTGTCAAATCTGGGTATAAGAATAATAGAGTTTTTTTAATATTAAAATCAGATTCATTCTTTTTTTTTTTATCACGTAGTTTGAAGTAGTCTAGTGATAAATCCTTAGAGTCAAAATTCAGTGCTTCCAGTAAGAATAGAAGAGTACATGCACTTGATTTCCCTTCCCTGAATCGTTTGAAATGGAAAAAAAAATACAAAAAATTAAGAATCAGCAGTATCAGTGTACCATAAATTATGAAGAATATGAAATTTAGACTAAATCGCTGCAATGTGATAATTACCTCCCAGATACTGCTATATTATGACATTTCTCTCTCTCGAAAAGAGAGGTCAGCCAAACAGTATCCATAGGCATATAAGTATGCTTGTGCACACAGGCAAACATGTGCACACGTGCACACACACACAGAAAAGGAAAAGAAAGGCAAGAAAATGAAAAATGAAATGTAAGTTTCTGCAGGCAGAGCATCAGAAAAAAGAAAAGCAGCTTGAAGTTGATGTAGTGTGACAGAAGAAGAGACGCAGGAATGTGAAACATATCCATGAGCTGCTGACCACCATTACCTAAGCAGAAATTTCTTGAAAGTTATTAAAAACAAACAAAACCAAAACACATATAGCCACTGAGATCCACACTAGCCTTAAGAATTCAGGGATGTAAAAGCTAAATTCTGAGGTGAGAGCTAAATTCTGAGCTCATTTGGGACTGCATTCTTCTGAGTACCAAGGAACAAATAAAATTTAATAACAAAAGATGAAAAAACGATAAATCTGAATTGGAGCTGCTCAGTTCACTTAGCACATTAAACATTCTGCTTCTCCCAAGCAAATTAAAAAAACTCAAAAATGATCACAAACCAACAATCTCCTCTCCTACAACTCAGATTACAAGGATACAGTTAAAATAGTACTCAGCCATGAAGTCAGAGATACTGAAGCCTCACTTTTCTTAGGAAATTGCCAAATCTATCTGTAATTTTAAGAAAGTGAAGAAAATGGATACAATAAATAAAAGACAGACCTTAGAAATAGGCATTTGCAAATATATTACTCCAGAATAATTAAAGAATAGTTTAAATAATAACAATATTAAGGATATTAAAAAATTGTGAGCTTTCAGAAATAAGAGATAAATTAAGAGATTAAAATAATTATCAATGAAGGGGTAAAAAGGAAGAGATGGAAAAACACTGGCAGAAAAAAAAATGTATTAGAAAAAAAGGAAACACTTTTTGACTGTGAAAAGCAGGATTGTTATAAAAAACAGTATTTGGGAAATCAAAGAATTTGGTGGAAAAGAACAAAGATATAAGTTACTCCAGAGAAGTTGATAGATGTAACAGCCAGAAATGATTGATCACCATAAGCGTTCTTGGCATTTGTGAAGAAAATAGGTCAAATGGAACAAGCAAAATAAACCCAATTTTCAGTTCAGTTCAATTGCTCAGTTTTGTCCTACTCTTTATGACCCATGGACTGCAGCATGCCCGACTTCCCTGTCCATCACCAACTCCCAGAGCTTGCTCAAACTCATGTCCAATGAGTTGGTGATGCCATCCAACCATCTTTCCTCTGTTGTCCCCTCCTCCTCCTGCTTTCAGTATTTCCCAGCATCAGGTGGCCAAAGTATTGGAGCTTCGACTTCAGCATCAGTCCTTCCAATGAATATTCAGGACTGATTTCCTTTAGGGATGACTGGTTGGATCTCCTTGCAGTCCAAGGGACTTTCAAGAGTCTTCTCCAACACCACAGTTCAAAAGCAGCAATTCTATGGCACTCAACCTTCTTTACAGTCCAACTCTCATCTCCATACATGACTACTGGAAAAACCATAGCTTTGACTAGATGGACCTTTGTTGGCAAAGTACTGTCTCTGGTTTTTAATATGCTGTCTAGGTTGGTCATAGCTTTTCTTTCAAGGAACAAGCATCTTTTAATTTCATGGCTGCAGACACTGTCCACAGTGATTTTGGAGCCCAGGAAAATAAAATCTGTCACTGTTTCCATTGTTTCCCATCTATTTGCCTTGAAGTGATGGGACTGGATCCCATAATCTTTGTTTTTTGAATGTTGAGATTTAAGCTAGCTTTTCCACTCTCCCCTTTCACTTTCATCAAAAGGTTCTTCAGTTCCTCTTAGCTTTCTGCCATAAGGGTAGTGTCATCTGCATATCTGAGGTTGTTGATATTTCTCCTGGCAATCTTTATTCCAGCTTGTGCTTCATCCAGCTAGGCATTTCACATGATGTATTCTGCATGTAAATTAAATAAACAGGGTGACAATATACAGTCTTGTTGTACTTTCCCAGTTTGGAACAATTTTTTAATTAATTATCCGGTTCTAACTGTTGCTTCTTGACCAGCATGCAGGTTCCTCAGGAGGCAGGTAAAGTGGTATGGTATTCCCATCTCTTTAAGAATTTTCCACAGTTTGTTAGAAAACAGCTTATACAAAATTTAGAAAACAGGTTATACAAAATAATTCAATCAGTGCACAGAGAGGGTTGATAACAATAATAGAAGAATGTAGAGGTTATCATATATCCTGAAAAATGGACTAATCTTTAAATATAAAGGATCCTAAAAGCATCCAGGAAAGATTATTACATCATCTGCTGTGGAAGAAAAATATCATGTTGGTTTGCGAACATCATGTTGGTATATTAAAATACATGGAAAAATCAAATTATTAGGTAAAACATGCCAAAGTTAAACAAAGAATAATGTTGAATTCCTAATTTGCTTCCCTTACCAAAAAATGCATTTTTGGGTAATAGATGAAGAATACTTTAAAAATTAAATTATAAATAAAATAGAATTATAAATAAAATAGAATAAAAATGTGGAGAAATTTTGTAATATTATTTTAGAAATTAAATTCTAGAAGACCGCATAAAAATTGAGCTATTTTGTGTGAGTGCTTTGTGCGGGGACAAAGTGGTGTTCTTCAAAATATGGTGAAATAACCAGAATATGAAAGATAAGAAATAGATTAAAATGATGACAGAATCTTTGAAAATATTCTAAATGATCAAAATTTATGTAAACAAATTTAATAGACCTACAGAAATTCTACCTACCTCACATCGGACACAAAGGTATTTTTACTACTTGATGTAGAAATCTTGGGGCTTCCCTGTGGCTCAGTGGTAAGGAATTTGCCTGCCTCCCAAGCAGGAGACATAGGTTCTATCTCTGGGAAGGAAATGGCAACCCACTCCAGCCTTCTTGCCTGAGATATCCAAGGACAGAGGAGCCGGGCAGGGTACATTCCATGGGTTTGTAAAAAATTTGTACATGACTTACCAACTAAACAACAACACAGAAATCTTATAAATAAAAATGAAAGAGGTGAACTAAACAGAAAAGCAATATAAATGAGCAAGTCATAGAAAAAGAAATACACATGGCTGGATAACATAAAATTATTTAGTGTCCTGCATCTGGCTAGGAGACTAAAAGAATAATAATAATAAAAAGTGGCAAATCTTATAGCAAATTTAGGGATCGGACATGGATGGAAAATATACTATTTCTGCCTGTGTGTCTAGAATTGCTCACATGAATCCACCCAGATGCAATGGAATTGCAAAATGTAATCTTTTTGTATGCCTTAATGAAAAGACACATTTCACTAGTAATATAGCTGTTTTACGTGCTATTTCATTCTAGGGGTTTATTTATTTTTCTAGGGGAAATTTTCTACAGAAGATTTAGATACAGAATTTTATCAATTAGAATAATTTTTATTAGTTAACTAATAAATTTTAACACCCTCAAATCTTGGTACATTATGTGTATAGCAGTTTAAAAGAAGGCAATTAATTTATAGTGAATATAGCCAAGATATATTATTAAGAAAAAAGTAATTCAAAGCAATGTATACCACACGATCCCATTAAACTAAGGTAATAGTGAGAGAGATGACTTTTACAAATGTAGAACTTTGTCTTCTTTTTTCCCTTTGCTAACACCTCTTCAGTGAAAGCTCTAGTGATTACTTTGTATAAAATATATATGAAAACTAGTCTAATTCATCTCCTCATTGTTATCATCACTATCATGAGTATGATAACGATAATCTCTAACATTTGTAGAGCTGTGTTTGATTACATAAAACACCTTTTTTCCAGTTCATGTGAAATTTGCAGAAAAGAAACATAATATTTTTATAAAATATTAAAGGGACACTTTAGAATTTGAGAGAAATACAATGACCTTCCCAAAGCCACATGGTTATCAAATGGTGATAATTACCCAGCTTTCTTAGGGAATCTTTGAACAAAGGGTAATTATCAGTCATCTGTTAAGAAGCAGCTCCAAGATTTGATTAAAATCTTCAAGTTTTAGAAGTTATTGTAATCAAAAAGCATAATTCTGGAAAAAAGAATTAAAATAAGATGAAGACTAAATGCCAAAATTATGTTCTGATATCTGCACTAATTTTATCTCCAACCCAACTCAATTTCTGGGCAACAGATATATGACCTCTTACTTTTTCTAAGAATTGAGTCCTTCTGGCTTATTGTTTTTATTTAAAGCTTTTAGCATTAGGAAAGATCATGCTAATTATTTTATTTTCAGTTCAACTAACTTTTAGGCAAATCAGTCACCATTTAGAAATAAGAATCCTGCTTATTCCAAACTCATACTTCCCTGCCACTTTTTAACAATTTCAGCTCTTTACTGGGACCATATGTCAATACCATCATTCTATCACTCAGAGCCTTTTAAGCACCTGTTCACAAATAGCATTATACTTGGTGCTGTTCCGAGTAAGTTAAAACTTAATGGATCTTGCATTTGAGGAGTTTAAAACAGAAAATGGAACAGTAACCTAGACAGAAGAAACTTGAGTTTGACAAATTGTCTGCAAGTCCAAAAAAAAAAAAAAGAACAAAAAAAACCCCAGACTCTTTGCTTTAAAAAAAAATTCAGAGTTTTCAGAATATGAGGCTACAGGTCTAATGTTTCAAAGTGGGGGAAAATGAATTTGAAAGCTTCTGTTTTTGAATATAAGCCAAACTGAACTTGCATGGGATATTTTTTCCTTATGTAACTCTTTCAATCAGTGGCAGATCTCAACAACTATTCATTAGCTATTTAAAGATATGATTAGTAGGTAGAATGTGCCTATTCTGTCTCTGAGAGTGTAGATGTGGCTCCAGGGAGCCTCGCAGCTCCAGAACTGTGTTTACTTTTCAGCTCTGCCAGATTCAGCCCTCTCCATGTCATCAGCAAATTGCCACTTGTGCCTTGCTCTGTACTTTACTAAATTTGATAATAAGATTATTTCACATCCAGCTGGGATTTTTGCTGATTACTTAAAAACATTATTTCTTCAGAAAATCGTGCTATTTTTAACCACACAACTTTTCATACTTGCATAATTAAGAAAAAATATTCAGAGACAATTCTCTTGTATTTTTGCTGCATTTAAAAATGCATTTTGGGCAATTGAATTTTCTGAAGATCGAATAGAAAAGGCTAGTTATTGTTAAGTAGCATTTTCCCCCAAGTCAAAGCACTTTACGTAGAATATCTTTCCCTAAATAGTAGTTCTATTTAGATTTTCATTCTCCAGCAAGAGTTTTGGATTATCTTGAATTTAGCCTAGTTTTGTGAAATGATTCATATGCTTTCTGAAAATTTTAGGCCAGATTATCCATGGATCAGCAGTTGCTGTAAAGAAAATGCTGATAATGTTGAAGAAGGAGGTCAAGGTATCCTGAAATAGAAATGAATACAAGTGTATATTTTAAAATTTTCCAGTCATTAAATATTTTTTTCTAAATACCCATTTATATTTTGGGGTCATTTTATATTGACACCTCTGTGAAAGTCCATGTAGGATTAGGATGAAATGTTTTAGTGGTTTATTATTATATTTTTTCTAAGTATATATCAGAGTTTCTTGAATTAATTTTAAGTAAGGTTTGGATTTATGACTCAATTATTCATGTTTATATGTATTCGCTATATATATTACTTAGTAATAAAAGGATGAATGAGTCCTGAAAAGCCACATGTTTGGGATATCATCTCTTGGAAATTTGTCTATTCAGGGGCTCCATCCATAGTAATAGAGCTGATAATAAGGTGATATTACAGTCTTTTGGACCTGGTGTGATATAAGACATAGATTTCCAATGAGAACAATATCATCAACAAAGGAATGAAAATTTGTTCTTGGTGAGGGGAGAGGGATTAAAAAAAAAAGTGTTTTTATTACAATATTATATAGCCCTCCAAAGCTCCACTGTATCTACAGAGTTTTTATTTCTTAGTATTTAATTTCTCTCATAGGATTTTTTCGAGTAACACAGTAGTAGTATTGGCATTGAGTCCTTGGAAGATACATAAATTGTGGTTAAGGACAGAACATGTTACAAATTATAGTGATTAGATGGCTGTGCTTGGAGGGCTTTCTCTCAATTGTGTGCTCAATCTGGAAGGCCTATTGTGAGAGGTGGCCTGCAGGTGTCTATTGGTTGTCACTGCCCTCTGCCTGTGGATCTAGGGGTTTATGTTTGATTCTCAGTGCTTTTGGGTGAGGTTGGCTGGCTCTGGGAATTAAATAAAAATAGTTTAAAAAATAAAGATAGTTTATACTTTATTATTTATTTTTACAACTTTAGTCAACCCAGAATTAATAAATTACTAAAAAATAAAAACCCAAAAAGCAACTTTGTAATATCTGAAAGAAAGACTACCTATCTAGTAGATAATTTAAACTTATTTTCTGATATAAAGCACAAGTTAAAAGCTAAATTGGGCTTCCCTAATTGCTCAGTTGGTAAAGAATCCATCTGCAATGCAGGAGATAGCTCAGTTTATAATCTACCTGCAATGCAGGAGACCTGGTTCAATTCCTGAGTCAGGAAGATCTGCTGAAGGGATAGACTACTCACTCCAGTATTCTTGGGCTGCCCTGGTGGCTCAGCTGGTAAAGAATCTGCCTGCAATGCGGGAGACCTGGGTTCTGATCCCTGGGTTGGGAAGATCCTCTGTAGAAGGGAAAATCTACCGACTCCAGTATTCTGGCCTGGAGAACTCCATGGATGGTATAGTCCATGGGGTCGCAAAGAGTTGGACATGACTGAGCGATTTTCACTCACTTAAAAGCTAAATTCACTACAAGTAACTGTTAAGCAACTATTCTAGTTTTTATGTTGTTGCTTTTGCTGGAAAATAAGCTTTGAATTATCAACTTTAAAATCTTTATTGCATTGCTATTATTATTTTGTTGCTTATGTATATTCTTAATTTAATATATAATTTGATACAATTTCTTTAAGTAGAAAAATTGTCTTTTAAGTTACTCAACAAAAGCAGTATTAAATTACCAAACTTTACATTTTAAAATTTTTGCTTAAAAATATTGTCATTCTTGACCCTGCATTGAATAAAAAGAGGAAGCCTTGAATATTTATTCTATGTATACAATTCAGATAGTGATACATTACATCATCAACAGATAAAATGATCTACCTATGACAGTAAAATACAATCAGTTCAGTTCAGTTCAGTCGCTCAGTTGTGTCCGACTCTGCGACTCCACGGACTGCAGCAAACCAGGTATCCCTGTCCATCACAAAAACCCAGAGCTTACTCAAACACATGTCCATTGAGTCGGTGATGCCATCCAACCATCTTTCCTCTGTCATTCCATTCTCCTCCTGCTTTCAATCTTTCCCAACATCAGGGTCTTTTCCATTGAGTTAGTTCTTCGAAAGTGGCCAAAGTATTGGACTTTCAGCTTCAGCATCAGTCCTTCCAGTGAATATTCAGGACTGATTTCCTTTAGGATGGACTGGTTGGATCTCCTTGGAGTCCATGTGATTCTCAAGAGTCTTCTCCAACACGACAGTTCAAAAGTATCAGTTCTTTGGTGCTCAGCTTTCCTTATGGTCCAACTCTCACATCCATACATGACTACTGGAAAAACCATAGCTTTGACTAGATGGACCTTTGTTGGAAAGTAATGTCTCTGCTTTTTAATATGCTGTCTAGATTGGTCATAACTTTTCTTCCAAGGAGCAAGCATCTTTTAATTTCATAGCTACAGTCACCATCTACAGTGATTTTGGAGCCCAGAAAAATAAAGTCTGTTACCATTTCCATTGTTTCCCTATCTATTTGACATGAAGTGATGGGACCAGATGCCATAAACTTAGTTTTATGAATATTGAGTTTTAAGCCAACGTTTTCACTCACCTTTTTCACTTTCATCAAGAAAGTGTTCTTCTTTAGTTCTTCTTTGCTTTCTTCCATAAGGGTGATTCTATATGCATATCTGAGTTTATTGATATTTCTCCCAACAATCTTGATTCATTTCTCATGATGTACTCTGCATATAAGTTAAATAAACAGGGTGACAATATACAGCTTTGATGTACCCCTTTACCTATTTGGAACCACTCTGTTGTTCCATGTCCAGTTCTAACTGTTGCTTCTGACCTGCATACAGATTTCTCAGGAGCGGGGTAAGGTGGTCTGGTATTCCCTTCTCTTGAAGAATTTTCCACAGTTTGCTGTGATCCATACAAAGGCTTTGGCATAGTCAATAAAGCAGAAATAGATGTTTTTCTCGAACTCTGTTGCTTTTTCAATGATCCAGTGGATGTTGACAATTTGATCTCTGGTTCCTCTGTCTTTTCTAAATCCAGTTTGAACATCTGGAAGTTCATGGCTCGCATACTGTTGAAGCCTGGCGTGGAGAATTTTGAGCATTACTTTGCTAGCGTGTGAGTTGCAATTGTGTGGTAGTTTGAGCATTTTTTGGCATTGCCTTTCTTTGGGATTGGAATGAAAACTGACCTTTTCCAGTCCTGTGGCCACTGCTGAGTTTTCCAAATTTGCTGTCATATTGAGTGCAGCACTTTCACAGCATCATCTTTTAGGATTTGAAACAGCTTAACTGGAATTCCATCACCCCCATTAGCTTTGTTCATAGTCATGCTTTTTAAGGCCCAGTTGACTTATTCTAGGATGTCTGGCTCTGGGTGAGTGATCACACCATCGAGGTTATCTGAGTCATGAAGATCTTTTTCATGGGGAGAAACTGGAAAACAAGTTTCTATAAAGGCTCTTAATAAAGGTGATAATGGAAAAAAAAGCTGGAATACACAATTGTGGAAACACGGGCATTTGGTATTTGTTCCAGGAACAGAGGTCTCAGTGACAGGTAGCATGTTAATGCTAAATAAACAATGTAACCAGATTCCATCCTGTGGAAGTGACAAGATAGGAAGTAAGAGTTAAACAAGCAGACAAAAACCACTGAGTTCCAATTGAAATAGAAAACAACAACCTTAAGATAAGGCTAGTATTGATGAGTGCTGCTGCTGCTAAGTCACTTCAGTCGTGTCCGACTCTGTGCGATCCCATAGACGGCAGCCCACCAGGCTCCCCTGTCCCTGGGATTCTCCAGGCAAGAACACTGGAGTGGGTTGCCATTTCCTTCTCCAGTGCAGGACAGTGAAAAGTGAAAGGGAAGTCACTCAGTCCTGTCCAACTCTTAGTGACCCCATGGACTGCAGCCTAATAGGCTCCTCCGTCCATGGGATTTTCCAGGCAAGAGTACTGGAGTGGGGTGCCATTGTCTTCTCTGAGTATTGATGAGTAAAACTATGTAAATTTGCTCAGGGATTTCTCTGCCTGGTTTTAATTACTCTCTCTATGTTGATGACTCCCAGGTGTATAGATCTCAGGTCTCTTTCCTAAACTCTACTAATTGTAGAAACTTCATGCCTTAAAGACATTTCAGACTTTAAGACTGAACTCCTATGGTCTTTTCTCTAATCTCTTCCTCCCTTGTTTTTTCCCTTGACTTTTCCATATCTGAATTTTGCAGAAATATTTAACCAGTTGCTTAAGCCAGAAGCTGGGTTGTTGGGTCATTTCTTTCTGTTACTTCATTCCCATATTAAATTCAGTAGCAAATATTTGTGTTAACATAATACTTAACTTTATATGTTTCATGGGTCCGTAAAGCATACTAGTTTTCTTTCATTCTCATTCTCTTACAATCATTTCTCTATTAACAATAAGTTATATGAATACAATTTAATAAAGTTTTACTGCGTAAAACTCCTCAGTGATTTCCCATTGCAATTAAAACAAATATTAACTCTAATTCCTTACTATGTGCTATTAATTCTTTCATAATCTGGTCCTTGGTGTCTCCAAGCTCTTATCTTGCCTCCAAGCTGCAAATGGTCATTCTTTTAGCTTCCTACATTAAGCCCAGTTCTTTGTTCTTCTATTAGACCTTTTATTCAGTTGCTTTTATTGCCTGTAATGTCATTTCGTGCCACCCTTTCTGTGGAATTATATAATTTTGTTCTTGAGGTCTCAACTAGAAAGTTAGCTCTTGAGTGTTATCCTTCCAGACTGTCCTCTTGACAAAGGTTCTTACCTTCACCCTACTCACTTATCATTGTCTCTAAATTGACATCCAGTTTGTTCTTTATATCACTGACCATCGTTTGTCATTTTTAATTTATTGTTGTGCTTCTTTTAGTATATCTCCTCCACTAAATTGTGAACTTCATGAGAGCAGCTTTGTTTTCTTTGGCTCACATCATATCATCAGATCTTAGCTTCCAGTTTTTCCATTTTTGTGCTTAGTCACTCAACTGTGTCCAGCTCTTTGTGATGCTATGGACTGTAGCCTTCCAAGCTCCTCTATCCATGGGGATTCTCCAGGCAAGAATACTGGAGTGAGTTATCACGCCCTCCTCCAGGGGATCTTCCCAACCCAGGGATTGAACCTAGGTCTCCCTCATTGCAGGCAGATTCTTTACAGTCTGAGTCACCAAGGAATTGTTTCATAGTAATAAATCAATAGTATTTATAGAAAAATGTCCCTTCCAGACAATGACTGAAGGGTTCATATAATACTACCTCAGAAAATCTTGTAGAAAAGACTTTGTAGTTATGAGGCATCATTAACTGTCAGTTTCTAGAAATTGATGTATTTAAGCAATTCTCAGAATTCTACTTAAAATTTATGAAGATATCATGCATGACTGAGACAAATATGTATAATCAACTCTCTCTAGTTTTTTTTTTTTCTTTTGACAAGGTGTATCTATGTAACAGAGGTATTAGTGTACCTGCCAACAATTTAGGGGAGTAATGGTTAAATGAATTTTTATAAAATTTCCAAACTTAAAATTTCTAAAATCTGAGTGATAGAAATTAAGACACAGTGATATAAATTAAAGCACATATAAAATTAATTTGCTGTCTCATTATGCCTTAATTATATGAGCTGTCCTTAGAACAGCTAAAGCCAATGTATCAGGAGAGGTCTACATAGTAGCTGGTAGGAGAGAGAGGACTGAAGTGTGACTGGAAAGGAAAGATGGCTCCAATATGAATGCTACGTCAAGAATAATGAAAAGATGGACAACATTACCAAGCATCAGGGATACTCAAGTCAAAACCACAGTGAGAATCTCCCCTCACACCTGTCAGGATGGCTGGCATCAAAAAAACAGGAGACACAAATGATGTTGAGGGTGTGGAGAAAAGAGAGCACTTTTGCACTGTTGGAGAAATTGTAACGTGGTTCAGCCATTGTGGAAAACAGTATGACAAATCCTCAGAAAATAAAGAGCTACCATATAATCCAGCATTTCCACATATGGACATTTATCCAAAGAAAATTAAGATACTAACTTGAAAAGAGGCATGCACCACTGTGCTCATTATTATTTTCAACGTATGAAAGCAGTGTAAATGCCCATCAATAGATACATGGATAAATAATATGTGATATAAATGTACTGTGGAACCTTAGGCATAAAAGAGAATGAATTCTTGTCATTGGTGACAATGTGGATAGACCTGTAGGGTAGTATACTAAATGGAATAAGTCAGACAGAAAAAGGAAAATATCATAAGATTTTACTTATATGTAGACACTAAAAAACAAACAAGACAGAAATAGACTCATAGATACAAATACTCATAGATACAAAGTGATGGTCTCCAGAGGCACCCTTCCCTGGAAGGCAGTTTGTGGCAAAAATAGGTAAAGAAGATCAAAAGGTGCAAGCTTTCAGTTGTAAAATAAATACCATGGGGATGAAATGTACAGCATAGGGAATAACATAGTCAATAAAATTGTAATAACTTTGGTAAACTGATGGTTACTATTCACACTATGGGCTTCTCTGATAGCTCAGTTGGTAAAGAATCTGCCCGCAATGCAGGAAATCCTGGTTTGATTCCTGGGGCAGGAAGATCTACTGGAGAAGCAATAGGATGCCCACTCCAGTGTTCTTTTGCTTCCTGTGTGGCTCAGCTGGTAAAGAATCTGCCTGCAATGTGGGAGACCTGGGTTCGATGTTCCCAGGGTTGGGAAGATCCCCTGGAGAAGGGAAAGTCTACCCACTCCAGTATTCTGGCCAGGAGAATTACATGGACTGTATAGTCCATGGGACCACAAACAGTCGGACATGACTGGGTGACTATCACTTTCACTTTCACTCACATTATGGTGATCACTTTGTAACATATATAAATGACAAATTACTATGTTTGACACCTGAAACTAATATTGTATATTAACTATATTTCAATTTAAAGGAAAGAAAAAAAAGTAAGAATAACAAAGGCAAATGCTCTTAACAGCAGATTTTTATTTGGAATCAGGCTCTTTCTCACATAGACAAGGGTAGCCCCACTAGGGTTATTTATTTAATCATGACTCTGTAGAGCAATTCCAGGAGGCCAATTTACTCACAATAAATACTGAAAAAATGGCCAAGTTGATTGGATGTCTGAGATTTTGTTGTTGTTGTTGTTAGTTTGCTTTTATGTTGGCTATCATTAAACAACAGCTTTGAGATAATTATGTTTATTCCAAAGAAACATGCTTTGTATAAACCCTTAAAATGTTTGACCATATTTAAATAATGTAACCAATTTTAGAATTTCCAAATTAAGAGAAATCAATATTAGAAATTTTCTTTAACTTTGAATTCTTCTGTATGACTTGATTAAATTTGTCAAAGTCCAAAGAAGTGGACAATCTTTTATCATCAATACTTTTTAAAAACCTCTATTGTCTATTGGATGCATGTTACAATGTATCCAACAATTTGTGGTTAAGCCATGCAATTTGACCTTTGTTTTGTTTTTAAAATATGTAAGATATTGTCTTTACGTTATAGACAAAGGTCTAAGGATAAAATAGAACTGTTTTTTTGGATTCTTGATACTTAAAAAGCAAAAGGAAGAAGAATTGTCTTGTAGGCTTCTTAAAAGTTACTTTTTAAAGGTTAGAATTTGAAGCTGGATTTAAAGATGTTTTTAAAGAATATAAACTTTTCAGAGTTTAAATCGCTAAAAACAAAATATTTTAACTCTATGAAGAATTACTTTATATGTGATCAGTATTTTATAAAGCAGCTGTATTCACCATTTATAATATAGGTAACCATATGTATAGATATGAGATTATAGAATTCGCCTAGGATATAGTGCATGTAACTGGACATTTCTTAGAGAAGGGATTTTCAACAATTGATCTCCTCCAAGTGGTTATAAACCTCTAGAAGCAGATGCTTCTGGGTGTTACAGTTAATTTACTGTAGTAGTTTATGGAATGGAGGTGACAGAACTACCCTGAGAGGAGTATCTATCCCAGTCACTCCCTCATCCATAAATGGAATCATTTTCTAAGTAATTGGAATACTCCAAGTACATGTGAACTTAACAGTCTTTATCATGACCAGAAGGACCCTTATTAAATGATCCCAATGCAAATGATGTTAGATGAATGGTCTGAAGTGCTTTCTAATCTCAGATGATTTATGTAATCTAGCTCTTAGGAAGTCAAGATGTTATTCAGAGGGAAGTATATGGCTCTCTGGCTCAGTTACCATATTTGGGGTGTGTAATGGATCCAAGGTATGTGAAAGAGTACAAAGAAGAGACGCAAAGATATGGTGGGGGAAATGATAACCGACTCAACTGAAGGAAAATGTTCAGGTGACTTGAGAAAAACAGTGTACCCATTCTTATGACTGAAAACACCATGCCAGTTTTATTCTAGCCTGGAGAAATTGCAATCCAGTTATGAGAATTATGGTTGAGAATGAAATACACTTGGATAAGGGGCTGAATCCATCTTTAGATTCTAGACAGATTATCTAACAGGCTGAAATCGGCTTGCAAAACCTACAGAGAGGGATCTTGGGCCTTTTGCAGTGATCTGACATCTGGTATTTAAAATTTCTTAGAATTGCCAGATAAGGGTGCTCAATAAATAGCAGTGGTTCTCAGTCTAATGCAATTGGTAGTTCAGAACCATTTATTTGGTATTGCAGGGAGACATCACAGCAGAGTGACTACTACTGACAGCTGATAGGTAGAGAGGTCAGGGATGTTGCTAAACATCCTACAGTGTACAAAACAGTCCTCTCGGCAAAGAAGTATCCAGCCAAAAAGGTTTATAAAGTTGAGGTTGAGAAGCTCTGATGTTTAGTCACGTCTGTGAGGGATATAGATGATGCTCAGAAAGACCTGGATTTTAAAAAGGAGAGTAGAAAACACCATGGTAGAGGCATTCAAGATAAGGGTGACATTATGAATTAGAAAATTTGATCAGATAGATCATCTAGTGGTTATGTCACTTTTGTCTAAGTGCATAATTTAGAGGATTATTATACATGAAGGAAGCATGTTGCCTTTTTCTTTTTCATGGGAGTTATGGATAAAATTCAGTGTTCACTCAGTTTTATCCCAGACTCACATATTAATCTGGATTGGAGAGCACATGCCCCGTGTGAGAAGAAAAATGTAGAGAACAAGTGAGATGTCCATGTTTCTCTGTGCTTTGTCTGCCTTTTCCTTCATTTTGTATTTGAAATTACTAGTGAAGCTTGTCACTGGGTATGGCTTCTTATTTGTGTGAATCTTATTTGATGATATGATCCTTTGTATTAGCTCAGCCACCATGATTGTTTATTCTGTAGTGTTATGAACAATCATCAATATGACTGATTCTTCATCACTGACATATAAAGATAAAGATAAATTACTATTAGAGATTGAGATGGTAATGTATGCTTACCCTTCAGAGAGAAATTTAACATTTGAAACCAAATATTTCCTGATGCACAGAGCTGACTCATTAAAAAAAAAAAGACTCTGATGCTGGGAAAGACTGAAGGCAGGAGGAGAAGGGGATGGGAAAGGACGAGATGGTTGGATGGCATCACCAATTCAATGGACACGAGTCTGAGCAAACTCTTGGAAATGGTGAAGGACTGGGAAGCCTGGAATGTTGCAGTCTATGGGTCACAAAGAGTTGGGCATGACTGAGTGACTGAACAACAATTATTTCATTGTATGTTAATGTATAGGATGCACTGTGGAAAAATACATGCTCTCAAATACAAAATAGCCTGCAACTAATACTTATTTAATGTCTTCATTACTTTGGATTATGTTATTGTTGGATGATGTTATTGTTGTTTAGTCACCAGTCATGTCCGACTCAGGCTCCTCTGACAATGGGATTTCCCAGGCAAGAATGCTGAAGTGGGTTGCTATTTCCTTCTCAAGGGGATCTTTCAGGCCCAGGGATTGAACTCGCATCTTTATTGATTGAACTTACATTGAACTTACATTGCAGGCAGATTTTTACCACTGAGCCACCAGGGAAGCCCTTACTTTGAATACATGGATTGTATTTAAGAAAAAAACAAGGTCAAAAAGTACGATTTTAAGATAGAAGCTCTGCTCTGTAGTTGCTACTTTATGTGAGAATTTACTGTGCAACTTTTTGTTTCTGTTCTTGTTACTAGATGGAGAGAATAGGGGTGTGGGGACACCTATTATGAACGTCTTTCTTTCCAAGTTTTCCCTTCAACCCACCCTGTAAGTGAATTGAATAGAAACGTTTGTTGTTGTTGCTGTGTAGAGGAAAAAAAGAAACTTATTTTGTAAGATGGTAAATAATTCTCCAAGTAACCCATTTCAGAAACACTATGTGAAGTGCTTCCCTGGTGGTTCAGATGGTAAAGAATTGCCTGCAATTCAGGAGACCTGGGTTCGATCCGTTGGTTAGGAAAATCCCCTGGAAGAGGGTACGGTAACCTATTCCAGTATTCTTGCCTGGGGAATCCCCATAGACAGAGGAACATGGTGGGCTACAGTCCATGGGGTCACGAAGGATCGGACATGACTGAGGGACTAAGCACAGTATGGCACACATATAAAGTGAAACTGTAGAGTCTGCTATAAAAGTTTATATGGGATTTTTGCAAAACTAGATTTTTTTCCCCAGTAATTACTTCTGGCATATAATTTTAATGATATATAAAATTTCTATTATGAATAACAGATTTAATTAAACTTAATCTAATTAGTATTTATAAGCATAATTTTGATTTACACATTCAGAAGATAGTTTTAATTTAAAATATTGAATTCCCTTTACAGAGATTTGATTAGAATATAGATTAGGATGATCATGTTTTTAATCTGTTCTTATTTGCAAGTTTTAAAAAGCCATATTTTAGTAACTAGTGATAATCATTTAGGCTTTCTAAAGCTCTATTTTATGCCAATAATCATATTTTAAGGTCATAATGATCAGTTACAAAGTATAGAAATATCTGGAGGTGATAAACCCTAAAAATGTATACATACTACGTTTTAATTATTTATATCAATGTCTAAAACAAATTTCGGGATTTTTTTACTCATTAGATAAACATAGTAACCTACAGGCTGTATATTATTCTTTTGAGCTTGTTCGGGGAGTGTGTAATTTCCTTGGTTCTGTCTCACCACTGCAAAGATTTGAAATGGTGGACCAGTGTTATAGCTAGGTTATAGCTAGGACAAGCAAAGGAAAGTACATCCTTGAGGCATGAGGGCGGGCCAACCCCAAAGAAGAGGCATCAATCTGTCTTCTTTTATATACTTTGTCTGCCCGTCCCCGCCGCCCTCCTCCCCGCCCCCACCCCCTGCCCCGGGCCTGCACTATGCAAACTGGGCTAGCCAAGAAGGGGCATGTTTATTTCACCTGAAGTTCTCTCTCTGGTCTGAGGATTTTCTTTTGTTCCATTTTCTTGGGCTTTTCCCTTTCTTTGTCTTTCAGCCACTGCTATTTTGGATTCCCTTTTCCTATTCTAACTACTTAACACTTCCCCCTCAAGAGATGGCAGGGCCCAGTTCTTTGGGAATAGGGGCGTTGAGGTCTCTCTGGCTACTTCCTGCTGAGCTGGGATGGCGAGGGGCATTGGGCCTCTCCCTCTTGCTAGTCTCAAGCCACAGAGTCCTTATAATGGTGTCCATCTAAGGGTGAGTGATATTTTCTGCGGTTGGGTGTAGTTTTATATATCCTTGTTGAACTGGCCTGCATGTTGTAGTTTGTTGACCTGGGCAGAGAAAAAAAGAGTTAGACAATTGATAATACATGGAACAATCATAAGCAATATTAATATGGTGATAACAGGGGTTAGTAGGGGCATTAGCTAACTCCAAATCCCCCTTCACCAGGAGAAGGATCCCACAAAAGAGATTGTAGCCACTCTGAGAACTCTCCAGTTGGTTCTTTGAGATCCCGTAGGATCTGAATGTTTTTCTTGAGGACTGTGAGACTTTCTTTAACTTGGTTGGAGATATTTACTCAGAAACAACACATTTCATTCAAGATGGCTCAAGTCTCTCCTTGTTCATGGATCAGGAAATCTATCTCCTGTCCCTGTTGGAGTACAACCCCTGCCAACCTGTGTTGGCTCTTCAGAGCTATCCTGAAAAATCTTATCCCCAGAAACTTAATTTGGGAGGTGTTCATTAGAATGGCACTCATTTGTAGTCCTGTATCTGAGCTCTCCCAGGAGCTCACAGGTGTATTGATTGTCCTCTTCTGTTTTCTTCCATGGCTTGACTCATGAGTAGTGAATCCTGGAGTTAGATCCTGGTACCTTGACTGCTGTGGGGGTAGAAAGTACTACAGGATAGGGGCCTTTCCACATGGGCTGGAGTTGAGCCTCTGTGGACCCATCTTTCCAGACTTTAATTAGGACTTGAGTCCCTGGAGCATATAGTGGTGGCTCTTTAGAGTCTTTTGGGTCCTGGTTGACACCACACAAGCATATAACTTGTTGGATCTGATCACCATACTTGATTGGGGATCCTTGGGTGGTCAAGCAGCCTCTTTCCAAATAGCAGCATGTGCATGTAGCACCAGAAAGTCATACTTGGAGTCAGTGTAAATGTCTACTCTTTTTCCTTTTTCCAGCTCTAAAGCTCAAATCAGGTCTATGAACTCAGCCAATCGGGCTGAAGTACTTGATGGCAAAGGTTTAGCCTCTATGGTCTCAAAATTGGAGACTACTGCATATTTAGCTCTTCTTTTTCCATCTAAGAGAAAGCTGCTTCCATCAGTGTACCAGATTTCCTGAGCATTGGTCAGAGGATCTTCTGACAATCCCTCTCAGGGTTTTGTCCAATGGTCCGAAGTTTCTAGGCAAGAGTGAAAGGGGAGAGAGAGCCTTCGGGGGTAGGCAGGAGGGTAGCTGGGTTAAGAATCTCACAAGCAGATATAATCAGGCCTGGGTTTTCCATCAGCACTACTTGATATTTGAGGATATTTTGATCAGACATCCATAAATGGCCTCTCCCATTCAGGAGTTGTTTCACCTGGTGGCTGGTAAAAATAGTTAGTTTGCTCCCAAGAGAGAATTTTTTGAGCGTCTTCTATCAGGACTGCAGTAGCTGCAAGATTTTGAAGGCAGGGAAGGATCTCTTCCCAATAAGGGAGTAGGACACTCAGGGACCACCAGAAACTGGTGGGAAAATATTTGTCCATCCCAGCAAGAAGTTCTTGGGTGAATATTTTTGTAATTGTTTTTCCTGTAACACCAAAAATGGTACAGGTTCAGGAGGAGAAGGCTCTGGAGTAGGAGGTCAGGACAGAGTAGGTAGCCCCTGTGTCAACCAAGAAATTCTCGGACCAACCTGCTACATCCAGTTGCACCCTTGGCTCCAGCCCCGTGATGATAATCTGTGACAGGACGGCTGGCTGGAGCAGGCTGCTTCAGTCCTGTTGAACCATTGTGAGGGAAGGCTTGGCGCTTGACCTTGAGACTCTTGAGTCCCCAGGGCAGAGTGCCACTCAATGTCCCAATTGATGCCATTTGTAGCAAGCTCTTTTAGGAGACTTGCCATGGTTTGGATCTTTGGCCCAATGTCCTGCCTGTCTACAGATTAGGCATTTGCCTCATGCCTTGTCCTTCAAGGACTTGAAATTTACCATAGGGCTTCCCTGGAGGTGGTCAGCATCTGGGCATGCCTTATCTTTTTCCTTGTCTTCCTTTCCTGGGCCTTGGCCTCCCTCTCCTGTCCTCTGTTATAAAACGTATTGGTGACTGTCTGGACCATCTCATCTAAAGAGGGAGCAGGGTCCTTCTGCTGTAGCTGTTGTAACTGTATCCTGATGTCTGATGCACACTGGGACAGGAATTTGTCCTTTAAAATCACCTGTCTCTTGTAAGAGGCTAAGTCCAGATTGGTAAACTTTTGGAGGGCCTTTTTAGACTTTCCAGAAAGGCACTGGGGTTCTTGTTGGACTCTGGAGTTATTGCTGGAATGGGCACAGTCCCACAAGTAATAGGCTTCCTTCTATTTCCATTGGTGGATTTCCTTAGGGATGAGTCTTTCTGAGGCTTACCCTACCCAGTACTGTTGCAACTTGAAAGCTGGGCATCCCTGGATTAGGGTGCTGATCCCCAGGCAGGCTGAGGCATGACAGCCTCCTGGAGATCAAATCCCTAGGCAGGTCGAGGCATGTCAGCCTCCAGATAATTGGGCCCCTGGGAAGGTTGAGGCATGTTGACCTCCTGGGACACTGGACTGGCAGATCCCTGAGTAGGTTGAGGTATGACAACATCCCAGAGACTAGATCCCTAGGCAGGTCAAGGCAGGTCGATCTCCTGGGACCCCCCAGGCTGGTGGGTCTCCAAATAGGCTGAATCATGACAACCTTCTGGGACCAGATCCTAGGAAGGTTGACCTCATGAGAGATCCCTAGGCTGGAATTGGGTGTCCCCAAGGTCTCCAACATGACTAGTGCTGGGTAGGATTAAGGGGTTGTAATCTTAACTCATTACTGGCTTGCCCACTGTGGATGGGAATAGATCAGTTGTAAAGCAATCCAAGCCTGTGCCCTGAGACAGAGAACCTGGCGAAATAGCCATAAGCCTTATCCTCTTATTGCTTTGAGGGAAGGTAAGTCATTGATTTCCTCTCCTAGTCCTCCATAAGAGGTTCTATGAAGACCTACAAGATCTTCTAGAACTAACACCCCAAAAGATGTCCTCTTCATTATAGGGGACTAGAATGCAAAAGTAGGAAGTCAAGAAATACCTGGAGTAACATGCAAATTTGGCCTTGGGGTACAGAATGAAGCAGTGCAAAGGCTAATAGGGTTTTTGCCAAAAGAATCCACTGGTCATAGCAAACACCCTCTTCCAACAACACAAGAGACGACTCTGCACACAGACATCACCATATGGTCAACACTGAAATCAGATTGATTATATTCTTTGTAGCCAAAGATGGAGAAGCTCTATACAGTCTAAACAAGACCAGGAACTGACTGTGGCTCAGATCATGACCTCCTTATGGACAAATTCAGACTTAAATGGAAGAAAGTAGGGAAAACCACTAGACCATTCAGGTATGACCTAAATCAAATCCGTTATGGTTATACAGTGGAAGTGACAGATAGATTCAAGGAATTAGATCTAATGGATGGAGTCCCTGAAGAATTTTGGATGGAGGTTTGTGACATTTTCCAGGAGACAGGGATCAAGACCACCCCCAAGAAAAAGAAAGGCAAAAAAAGCAAAACGTCTTTCTGGGGAGGCCTTACAAATATCTGTAAAAGGAGGAGAAGTGAAAGGCAGAGAAGAAAAGGAAAAATATACCCATCTGAATACAAAGTTCCAAAAAATAGCAAGGAGAGATAAAAAAAGCCTTCCTCAGTGATCAGTGCAAAGAAATAGAGGAAAAGAATACAATGGGAAAGATCTCTTCAAGAAATTTAGAGATACCAAGGGAACATTTCATGCAAAGAAGGGCTCAATAAAGGACAGAAATGGTATGGACCTAACAGAAGCAGAAGATATTAAGAAGAGGTGGCAAGAATACACAGGAGAACTATACAAAAAAGACCTTCATGACCCAGATAATCACAATGGTATGATCACTCACCTAGAGCCAGACATCCTGGAATGTGAAGTCAAGTGGGCCTTAGGAAGTATCACCACGAACAAAGCTAGTAGATGTGATGGGATTCCAGCTGAGCTATTTCAAATCTTAAAAGATTATGCTATGAAAGTGCTGAACTCAATATAAAAGCAAATTTAGAAATTTCAGCAGTGGCCACAGGACTGGAAAAGAGTAGTTTTCATTCCAATCCCAAAGAAAGGCAATGCCAAAGAATGCTCAAACTACCATGCAATTGCACTCACCTCACACGTTAGCAAAGCAATGCTCAAAATTCTCCAAGCCAGGCTTCAACAGTATGTGAACTGTGAGCTTTCAGATGTTCAAGCTGGTTTTAGAAAAGGCAGAGGAACCAGAGACCAATTGCCAACATGTGTTGGATTATCAAAAAAGCAAGACAGTTCCAGAGAAACCTTTACTTCTGCGCTATTGCCTATGCCAAAGCCTTTGACTGTGTGGATCACAACAATCTGTGGAAAACTCTTAAAGAGATGGGACCACCAGACCACCTTACCTGTCTCCTGAGAAATCTGTATGCAGGTCAAGAAGCAACAGTTAGAACAGGACCTGGAATAACAGACTGGTTCCATGTCGGGAAAGGAGTGTATCAAGGCTGTATATTGTCACCCTGATTATTTAAATTAAATGCAGAGTACATCATGAGAAATGCTAGACTGGATGAAGCACAAGCTAGAATCAAGATGCTGGGAGAAGCATCAATAACCCCGGATATGTAGACAGGACCATCCTTATGGCAGAAAGCAAAGAACTAAGGAGCCTCTTGATGAAAGTGAAAGAGGAGAGTGAAAGAGTTAGCTTAAAGCTCAGTATTTGGAAAACTAAGATCATGGCATCTGGTCCCATCACTTCATGGCAAATAGATGGGGAAACAATGGAAACAGTGAGAGACTTTATTTGGAGGGGCTCCACAATTACTTCAGAGTCTAACTGCAGCCATTAAATTAAAAGACACTTGCTCCTTGGAAGAAATGTCATCAACAAACTAGACAGCATTTTAAAAAGCAGAGACATTACTTTGCCAACAAAGTTCCATCTAGTCAAAGCTAGTCCAAGCTATGGTTTTTCCTGTAGTCATGTATGGATGTGAATTTTGGATTATAAAGAAAGCTGATCACCGAAGAATTGATGCTTTTCAACTGCAGTGTTGGAGAAGACTCTTGAGAGTCCCTTGGACTGCCAGGAGATCCAACCAGTCCATCCTGGTTGGAGAAGATCAATCCTTAGTGTTCCTTCAAAGGACTGATGCTGAAGCTGAAACTCCAATACTCTGGGCATCTGATGCAAAGAAGTTGCTCATTTGAAAAGACCATGATGCTGGGAAAGATTGAATGCAGGAGGAGAAGGGGATGATAGAGGATGAGATGGTTGGATGGCATCACGGTCTCAATGGACATGAGTTTGAGTAAACTCTGGGAGTTGGTGAAGGACAGGGAAGCCTAGTGTGCTGCAATCCATGGGGTTGCAAAGAATCAGACAGGACTGAGGGACTGAACTGAACTGACCTATGATATTTCTAAGAATAAACATTTCATTATAGTAGACTCACTCTAGGTAATAACAGAAGTAGTAACAAAGGAGTGGGTTATCTTGTCCTGATAGGGGCACTAAGAGTATTTTAATAATAGGCTGGGTGGAGCGATGTTGTCTCCAAAGGGGACAGGGTCCTGGTTTTTGGAGTTAGTAAGTGGCTTAAGAACAAAATGATAAGAGGCACCAGACTGAATGAATGATAGAAATGGAGTGGAAAATATGATCTGGGGGTATGTTTGTAGCTTTGGGAGAAGGGTGGTAAGGGTTTTGGCCCTAATGACCTGTAGGGCTAACCCCGAAAGTGGCAAACATTGTCTCTGGAAGCCCAATTGCCCTTGAATGGATGCCACCAAGGGATGGTCTTCTAGAAGGCATTGTGTGATTCCACTGAGAGGTGCTGTTGTCCCACACATTGTAGGAAACATGGAAGACGAAGGCCTGAATCTCTAGAGGGATTGGATATTATATAGCATTTCCCTCCCAAGGGCCAGCTATTTTCTGGTTGTCCTGCCAGAAGATTGCAGATGCAACATTGTGGGCCTATATGGGGCTCAGGAAGAGAGCATGAAACAGAACAGAAGAGGGCAGGGCACAACCTTTGAAAGAATGACATAGCCCAAGGGCATAACATAAACCCATTAAATCGAATGGGTCCATGATGGCAGACAAGTAAAATTCAACTAAACCTTGATCTTCAATCTGCAAGCTAAATGACACACCCAGAGGCGCCATGACAGTTCCAAGGCACTATCAAAAGACCAAGGAGTGGTTGTTTTCCCAATTGTTGGAATGATCCTCCCACTCATTAGCATATGAAATCACCCAGTTCATAAAAAACTAACCATGCCACATTGTATGGCCACCCCATACACCCTTTGCTATGGCCCCACACTCTGTGGATTGTGCTTCTCTCTGAATCTGAACACATCTACCTCTTACCTACTCTGCATCTCTCACTAAATTCTTTTGGCAATGAGACATCAAGAACCTGAGCTTTATTTGGTCCTGAAATCAGGCACTGTGGGTTTTGGCTGGGCTCAATTCACAGTCAGACGTGACGGAGTGATTGAATATAGCGCAGAGTCCCTGCCACATGGGTTCAGATCCCAGTCTTAGGTAAACAGTTTCAAACACAACTTTCAGAAATGGAAAGATGATGAACTGCCCAATACTTTGTGGCATAGATGGAGAGAGAAGCTGAAGGAGGGGAGGAAAAAGCAGTGGAAAAAATGTGCCAAGGAACCCCCTTCATAACCTGCCAGAAAAACTGTTAAATGCCTGACCTGTACCCACAATTCTCCTTGGCATGATCCTGGACACCAAGGAGGTTAAGGAAAGAAGAACCCTCACCCACTTGGGCAACAGCTACTAGGGTGTAGCAGATAGTGGAGCCTTTGGGATGCACTGGGGAGTAGCCCCTGCCAGAGTCCCTCAATTGCACCCACTGCTGCTTGCCTGTTAGCAGGGGGTTCAAAGAAACAAGAAATGAGATATTGTGAAGGAATTAATATTTTGTTAGCCATATGTCCTTCCAGCCATAGGGGTGAGGACCTCCTACCTTAACTGAAGGTGTTCTGGAATCTGAGACTGATCTGCGTGAGCTTTCTGCTGAGATTGTTTCTGTTATCCTGGTTTCCAGCACGTTTGGTGGCTTCTCATTTCCACTGTACTGGGTTTCCTTTGCATTCAGTTTCCACCACGTGAGCTTTCGCCAAGTTGGGCTTCTGCTGTACTTGGTCTCCACTTCACTGGGGCCAAGTTGAGGTTGTTTCAGCCAGGTTAGATCTGAGTCATGAGACCAAATATTTTGGGGGAATATGTAATTTTTTCAGTTCTGTCTCTCCACAGCAAAGATTTGAAATAGCGGACCAGTGTTACAGCTCTGTTACAGCTCAGAGTTTTATTCTGCTTGCAAACGAAAGTACACCCTCAAGGCTTGAGGGCAGGCCAACCCCAAAGGAGAGGCATCAATTTGTCTTGGCTTCCTCCTTTTATACATTTTGTCTCCTCCCCATCCCACCGTCCAAGCCTGCCCTATGCAAACTGGGCTAGCCAAGAAGGAGGCATATTTGTTTCACCTGAAGTTCTCACCCCAAATGGGATATACTTTGTTGCATTTCCGTGGGCTTTTCCCTTTCCATGTCTTTCCAGTTCAGTTTAGTTCAGTCGCTCAGTACTGACTGACTCTTTGCAACACCATGAATTGCAGCACGCCAGGCCTCCCTGTCCATCACTGACTCCCAGAGTTCACTCAAACTCACGTCCATTGAGTCGGTGATGCCATCCAGCCATCTCATCCTCTGTTGTCCCCTTTTCCTCCTGCCCCCAATCCCTCCCAGCATCAGAGTCTTTTCCAATGAGTCAACTCTTCACATGAGGTGGCCAAAGTACTGGAGTTTCAGCTTTAGCATCATTTCTTCCAAAGAACACCCAGGGCTGATCTCCATCAGAATGGACTGGTTGGATCTCCTTGCAGTCCAAGGGACTCTCAAGAGTCTTCTCCAACACCACAGTTCAAAAGCATCAATTCTTTGGTGCTCAGATTTCTTCACAGTCCAACTCTCACATCTGTACATGACCACTGGAAAAACCATAGCCTTGACTAGATGAACCTTTGTTGGCAAAGTAATGTCTCTGCTTTTGAATATAATATCTAGGCTGGTCATAACTTTCCTTCCAAGGAGTAAGCATCTTTTAATTTCATGGCTGCAGTCACCATCTGCAGTGATTTTGGAACCCCCCAAAATAAAGTCTGACACTGTTTCTACTGTTTCCCCATCTATTTCCCATGAAGTGATGGGACCAGATGCCATGATCTTCGTTTTCTGAATGTTGAGCTTTAAGCCAACCTTTTCACTCTCCTCTTTCACTTTCATCAAGAGGCTTTTTAGTTCCTCTTTTAATTTCTGCCATAAGGGTGGTGTCATCTGCATATCTGGGGTTATTGATATTTCTCCCGGCAATCTTGAGTCCAGCTTGTGTTTCTTCCAGCCCAGCGTTTCTCATGATGTACTCTGCATATAAGTTAAATAAACAGGGTGACAGTAAACAGCCTTGATGTACTCCTTTTCCTATTAGCCACCACCATTTTGGACTCCTTTTTCCTATTCTAACTACCTAACAAACTGATGGAAAAAAACAGTTAATTCTTGTTTACTTCCAAAATGTTCTTTTTTAGGCAGTGGAAATTACAGGTGAAATAGATATTCACCAAAGGCAAACTAAAATGCAAACTGAGTTTTTCATATAAGACTGGGGTTATTTAAAGTCAAAAAATAAATGATTTCAAGTGAATCTTAAGTTATCTTTTATCTTACCCTTCCTCTGACCAGTGACAGGTCTGGATTAAATGTATGCTTATAATTTGTCTGGATTATGGGTTGAAAATCAAAATGACTTGATGGACAAGTTTTATAACAGTAACAGAAAAAGATGTTCTTGAGATCCACCAAAATACATATGTTCTGCCATTTGGTAAAGAAACAGTCTACCTTCCTGTCTCATACTATTTTATTTTTATTAAAATCTAAAAAACAAAAAATTGTTTATCCTTTAAAAAATGCAACAGTGGAAAAATAACAAGTTCAGGTGGCAATAAGTCTCAGATAAAAGATGATTTTAAAAATGAAGGAAATTGTGCCAAAATGGAAAGCACATTTTCTTATTAAAGGAGATATATACTACTCAGTTTACAGAAATAAGTCCATTGTAAATACTTACTTTATAGTCTCTAAAACTGCTAATTTTCTTTAATTTACCCCAAAGAGCCTTCCTCTACCCTTTTCTGCTCTGCGCTGCACTCTGGGAAACTGCCTTCTGTAAATTGCCCCTACTGAAATCTCTTTTCCTCTGATTCTGGTTGGATTGGGCAACAGGAGAGCTGATTGTTAGAGGTACGAGAGATCAAATAAATTCATTCCTCTTCCCTTTCCCTGCCAGACTGAGGTTTGGGCAGTGCTTCCTCCTTTTGAGGAGCTCATCACTTGCAGCTCTATTCTTTGCTGGGATCCCCTCACTCCTTCCCCTTTCCCACCTAGTCTTAGGGGTGGTAAGAACTTGCCACTGGTGCTAGTTCCCAAGTACATCACCATCACATACCAGTTCGGTTAACTCTGTTTAGACTTTTGTAAATTGTTTCTTTCTAAAACTTCTTTCAAATAAACTTTCCAGTCCAACATCTGTTTCATGGTGGGAGTCTGAATGATACAGTAACACTACTCAGTGTACTTCTTTACAGTCTTTATTATGCAGGATTGAAAGCTCAGTTTTTTCATACCTTTCTATTAAAAAAATATACATTCAACATTTTTAATAGAAGAAAGTGCATGTGTCTCATATATATTCCACTTTGTAAATTTCTGCAGGCTTTATATACTCATATAGTACCAGAGGATTACCAGATTCCCAAAAGTCCCTTTATGCTTCTTTAAGTCCTACTCTCTCAAGTGTACCCAATATCCTAACTTTGTTTGTGTGTGTGTGTGTGTGTGTGTGTGATTCTAGAAATGCTATTTTTTTTTCTTTTTAGTTTTATTTATTTATTTTACTTTACAATATTGTATTGGTTTTGCCATACATTGACATGAATTTGCCATGGGTGTACATGTGTTCCGCATCCTGAACCCCCTTCCTACCTCCCTCCACATCCCATCCCTCTGGGTTATCCCAGTGCACCAGCCCCGAGCACCCTGTATCATGCATAGAACCAGGACTGGCAATTCGCTTCACATGTGATAACTTACATGTTTCAATGCCATTCTCCCATATCATCCCACCCTCGCCCTTTCCTACAGAGTCCAAAAGACTATTCCATACATCTGTATTTCTTTCGCTGTCTCACATACAGGGTTATCATTTCCATCTTTCTAAATTCCATATATATGCATTATGTATACTGTACTGGTATATATATATTGGTGTATATATTGCCAATATCCTAACTTTGAACAGCTTGAATTTGTCTCAACCCTTTTTGAGCTTTATACAAAGACATTTTATTCAAAATGTAGACCACTTTAACATCTCATGTCTTTGTTCAACATTGTTTCTGAGATTAACACATATTATTCATTACAACTGTAATTTGTTCATTCTCATTGCTGAGTAGTATTTCATTTAAGCGCATAATTTTTTAGGCAAAGTCCAGGGAATAAAGGACTTTGGCTTGCTTCCAGTTTGGTGTATGATGAATAAAACAGCTATGAACATTCTACATTATTCCATAATTATCCATATTATTCCATAATTATCTTTTAATGGATATATACTGTCTTATTTATTGGATATAAACCTAGAATGGAATTGTTGGGAAACAGGACTGTTATAGGTTTAGATAAAGAATTTCCAAAGTGGTTGTATCAGTTTATACAAGCAATGAATGTACCATTTACTCCACAATCTAGACAATATTTGGAGTAGTCATTATGTATAAATTAACCTCTCCTGTTTTGTGTGAGTTTGATAAAGTCTAAAGATCACTAGGAACATACCTAGAATCAAAGTAAATTTACTTACCTGGTGGCTCAGATAGGAAAGAATCTGCCTGCAATGTATGAGAGCCAGTTTGATCTTTAGGTCAGGAAGATCCCCCCTGGAGAAGGGAATGATTACCCACTCCAGTTTCCCTGCCTGGAGAATTCCAAGGACAGAGGAGCCAGGCAGGCAGCCATGGGATCACAAAGAGTTGGACATGATTGAGCAACTGATACTTTCAAATTGTCATAAGGTGACTGCACAAAAGGGAACTGTAGGTTGTCTTCATACAGTATCAGTTCAGTTCAGTTCAGTTCAGTCGCTCAGTCGTGTCTGACTCTTTGCGACTCCATGAATCGCAGCACGCCAGGCCTCCCTGTCCATCACCAACACCCTGAGTTCACACAGACTCAAATCCATCGACTCAGTGATGCCATTCAGCCATCTCATCCTCTGTCGTCCCCTTCTCCTCCTGCCCCCAATCCCTCCCAGCATCAGAGTCTTTTCCAATGAGTCAACTCTTCTCATGAGGTGGCCAAAGTACTAGAGTGTCAGCTTTAGCACCATTCCTTCCAAAAAATCCCAGGGCTGATCTCCATCAGAATGGACTGGTTGGATCTCCTTGCAGTCCAAGGGACTCTCAAGAGTCTTCTCCAACACCACAGTTCAAAAGCATCAATTCTTTGGTGCTCAGCCTTTTTCACAGTCCAACTCTCACATCCAAGATGACCACAGGAAAAACCATAGCCTTGACTAGATGGACCTTTGTTGGCAAACTAATGTCTCTGCTTTTGAATATGCTATCTAGGTTGGTCATAACTTTCCTTCCAAGGAGTAAGCATCTTTTAATTTCATGGCTGCAATCACCATCTGCAGTGATTTTAGAGCCCAGAAAAATAGTCAGCCACTGTTTCCACTGTTTCCCCATCTATTTCCCATGAAGTGATGGGACCAGATGCCATGATATTCGTTTTCTGACTCTTGAGCTTTAAGCCCACTTTTTAACTCTCCACTTTCACTTTCATCAAGAGGCTTTTTAGTTCCTCTTCACTTTCTGCCATAATGGTGGTGTCATCTGCGTATCTGAGGTTATTGATATCTCTCCCAGCAATCTTGATTCCAGCTTACGCTTCTTCCAGTCCAGCGTTTCTCATGATGTACTCTGCATACAAGTTAAATAAACAGGGTGACAATATACAGCTTTGACGTACTCCTTTTCCTATTTGGAACCAGTCTGTTGTTTCATGTCCAGTTCCAACTGTTGCTTCCTGACCTGCATACAGATTTTTCAAGAGGCAGGTCAGGTGGTCTGGTATTCCCATCTCTTTCAGAATTTTCCACAGTTTATTGTGATCCACACAGTCAAAGGCTTTGGCATAGTCAATAAAGCAGAAATAGATGTTTTTCTGGAACTCTCTTGCTTTTTCCATGATCCAGCGGATGTTAGCAATTTGATCTCTGTTTCCTCTGCCTTTTCTAAAACCAGCTAACATCAGGAAGTTCATGGTTCATGTATTGCTGAAGCCTGGCTTGGAGAATTTTGAGCACTACTTTACTAGCATGTGACATGAGTGCAATTGTGCGGTAGTTTGAGCATTCTTTGGCATTGCCTTTCTTTGGGATTGGAATGAAAACTGACTTTTCCAGTCCTGTGGCCACTGCTAAGTTTTCCAAATTTTCTGGCATATTGAGTACAGCACTTTCACAGGATCGTCTTTCAGGATTTGAAATAGCTCAACTGGAATTCCATAAGCTCCACTAGCTTTGTTCATAGTGATGCTTTCTAAGGCCCACTTGACTTCACATTCCAGGATGTCTGGCTCTAGGTCAGTGATCATGTCATTGTGATTATCTGGGTCATGAAAATCTTTTTTGTACAGTTCTTCTGTGTATTCTTGCCACCTCTTCTTAATATCTTCTGCTTCTGTTAGGTCCATACCATTTCTGTCCTTTATCGAGCCCATCTTTGCATGAAATGTTCCCTTGGTATCTCTAATTTTCTTGAAGAGATCTCTAGTCTTTCCCATTCTGTTGTTTTCCTCTATTTCTTTGCATTGATCGCTGAGGAAGGCTTTCTTATCTCTTCTTGCTATTCTTTGGAACTCTGCGTACAGATGCTTATATCTTTCCTTTTCTCCTTTGCTTTTCACTTCACTTCTTTTCACAGCTATTTATAAGGCCTCCCCAGACAGTCATTTTGCTTTTTTGCATTTCTTTTCCATGGGGATGGTCTTGATCCCTGTCTCCTGTACAATGTCATGAACCTCCATCCATAGTTCATCAGGCACTGTATCTATCAGATCTAGTCCCTGAAATCTATTTCTCACTTCCATTGTATAATCATAAGGGATATGATTTAGGTTGTACCTGAATGGTCTAGTGGTTTTCCCTACTTTCTTCAATTTAAGTCTGAATTTGGTAATAAGGAGTTCATGATCTGAGCCAAAGTCAGCTCCTGGTCTTGTTTTTGTTGACTGTATGGAGCTTCTCTATCTTTGACTGCAAAGAACATAATCAATCTGATTTCAGTGTTGACCATCTGGTGATGTCCATGTGTAGAGTCTTCTCTTGTGTTGTTGGAAGAGGGTGTTTGCTATGACCAGTGCATTTTCTTGGCAAAACTCTTTTAGTCTTTGCTCTGCTTCATTCCATATTCCAAGGCCAAATTTGCCTGTTACTGCAGGTGTCTTGACTTCATACTTTTGCATTCCAGTCCCCTGTAATGAAAAGGACATCTTTTTTGGGTGTGAGTTCTAAAAGGTCTTTTAGGTCTTCATAAAACCGTTCAACTTCAGCTTCTTCAGTGTTACTGATTGAGGCATAGACTTGGATTACTGTGATATTGAAATACTATAAATTAGTATTTATAGTATAATTTATAGTATATAAATATATATAAATATAGTATATAAATATATAGTATAATTTATAGTATAAATTCATAGTATACCATACAGTATAGTATGAATTTATCATAGGTGATTTTTTTAGAAGGACTAAGGAAAAAAGAATTTATTCTGGTTTAGGATTTGTCAGGAAATAATGTTAATTTAGTATGGGCATATCCCTTATGATTATACAGTGGAAGTGAGAAATAGATTAAAGGGACTAGATCTACTAGAGTGCCTGATGAAGTATGGACGGAGGTTCGTGACATTGTACAGGAGACAGGGATCAAGACGGAATAGAAATGCAAAAAAACCAAAATGGCTATCTGAGGAGGCCTTACGAATAGCTTTGAGAAGAAGAGAAGCAAAAAGCAAACGAGAAAAGGAATGATATACCCGTTTGAATGCCGAGTTCCAAAAAATAACAAGGAGAGATAAGAAAGTCTTCCTCAGTGATCAATGCAAAGAAGTAGAGGAAAGCAATAGAATGGGAAAGACTAAAACTCTCTTCAAGAAAATTAGAGATAACAAGGGAATATTTCATGCAAAAATGGGCCCAATAAAGAACAGAAATGGTATGGACCTAACAGAAGCAGAAGATATTAAGAATAGGTGGCAAGAATACACAGAAGAATTACACAAAAAATATCATCACAACCCAGATAATCACAATGGTTTGATCACTCACCTAGAGCCAGACATCCTGGAATGTGAAGTCAAGTGAGCCTTAGAAAGCATCACTGTGAACAAAGCTAGTCGAGGTGATGGAATTCCAGCTGAATTCTTTCAAATCCTGAAAGATAATGTTGTGAAAGTGCTACACTAAATATGTCAGCAAATTTGGAAAACTCAGCAGTGGCCACAGGACTGGAAAAGGTCAGTTTTCATTCCAATCCCAAAGAAAGGCAATGCCAAAGAATTCCCAAACTACCACACAATTGCACTCATCTCACATGCTAGTAAAGTAATGCTCAAAATTTTCCAAGCCAAGCTTCAGCAATACATGAAGCATGAACTTTCAGATGTTCAAGCTGTTTTTAGAAAAGGCAGAGGAACCAGAGATCAAATTGCCAACATTCACTGGATAATCAAAAAGGCAAAAGAGTTCCAAAAATCATCAATATCTGCTTTATTGACTATGCCAAAGCCTTTGACTGTGTGGATCACAATAAACTGTGGAAAATTCTGAAAGAGATGGGAATACCAGACCACCTGACCTGCCTCTTGAAAAATCTGTATGCAGGTCAGGAAGCAACAGTTGGAACTGGACATGGAACAACAGACTGGTTCCTAATAGGAAAATGAGTACATCAAGGCTGTATATTGTCACCCTGCTTTTTAACTTATATGCAGAGTACATCATGAGACATGCTGGGCTAGATGACACACAAGCTGGAATCAGGATTGCCGGGAGAAATATCAATAACCTCAGATGTGCAGATGACACCACCCTCATGGCAGAAAGTGAAGAAGAGCTAAATAGCCTCTTGATTAAAGTGAAAGAGGAGAGTTAAAAAGTTGGCTTAAAGCTCAACATTCAGAAAACTAAGATCATGGCGTCTGGCCCCATCATTTCATGGCAAATATTGGGTAAATAGTGACAGAGTTTATTTTTCTGGTCTCCAAAATCACTGCAGATGGTGACTGCTGCCATGAAATCAAAAGATGCTTACTGTTTGGAAGGTATGTTTTGACCAACCTAGACTGCATATTATAAAGCAGAGACATTACTTTGCCAACAAAGTTCTGTCTAGTCAAAGCTATTGTTTCTCCAGTAGTCAGGTATGGATGTGAGAGTTGGACTATAATGAAAGCTGAGCATGGAAGAATTGATGATTTTGAACTCTTGTGTTGGGGAAGACTCTTGAGAGTCCCTTGGCCTGGAAGGAGATCCAACCAGTCCATCCTAAAGGAGATCGTCCTGGGTGTTCATTGGAGGGGCTGATATTGAAGCTGAAACTCCAATACTTTGGCCACCTGATGGGAAGAGCTGACTCTTTTGAAAAGACCCTGATGCTGGAAGGGGTTGGGGGCAGGAGGATAAGAGGACGACAGAGGATGAGATGGTTGCATGGCGTCCTCAACTCAATGGACCTGCGTGTAGTCCATGGCATCACAGAGAGTAGGGCATGACTGAGTGACTGAAGTGAACTGAACTATCATAATATTTAGTCTTAAGGTAAAGTGAAAAATTAGAGTTAGAATTGTCATATTAAAAGAAGCAAAGGTCTTTATTTGACCAGGAAAAAGTGATATTTAGTAAATTTTGTGATTATGTGATGTGTTTGTATTCTGTTTTGTTTAATTACAATCAGGGAGTAATAGCATTGGATATTGATTTTTTATTAAATTATTTATATTCAGCATGGAGCACCATGGACTGTTATTTAACCAAGCCAGCTACTGGCTGTCAGCTAATAGGGCTATTTTGTTATTTTTCAGTTCACCATCTTGGCCAAACATAGTTAAAGTGAGACTCCATGACATTAATCTGTGCTGTTCAGAACTGTACTGTTGCCAAAATTCTATCAACTAGGAGTCTATTTAGAAAATATTATTTGTGATGGGACTAGAATTACTATTACCTCTCCTTTTGCTTTGCTGTGAACTGTTGAATCATCCTATATGACAATAACTATGAAAATTCATATAAACTCTGGATACAATATATTAGCAAGCTGTAATACAGGCAAATACCAGAAATAAGTTGATTATTAGTCTTTATAATAGATCATGAACACAGGAGCTTAGAAGACCAAACCCCATTGTTAAAAAACTTTGTAAAAAAACATTGTAAAATCTAGCTTGTATGTTCTAGAGATTCATTTTGTATATGGTATGAATCCTTTTTCCTTTGAATTTGCAGTAGTGAAGAATCTAGGATGACATTCCTAAACACTTAGGAAGATAGAAGAAAATGGTTGGGCAATAAAATATTGAGTAAAAAGGCAAGATTTTGAAAAAATTGAGAAATAATAGTTCTAAGGAAATGTGTATCTGCTCAATCTATCTCTTTTATTCTTTTTTTAGCTTATATTTGATTGAGGACAATTAGCTCAGCTATTTGGGAAGAGATTATATATTTAAATACATGATAGCACTGCAAGTTTGAAATTTTTAGTGTCTGTTATTAAGTGTGAACCATTAACATAAAGTTATCAAATCAGAATTATCCAAGGTAGTTTTCCAGAGTGTTGGATGAGGGTATATTATTTCCTAGAGTAAGTTATCATTTTTCCTTTCTGAGAAAGGAAAAGGAGAGTTACTGAATTCAGGATGTTGCAGGAATGGATAGTGCTATTTGAAGGGGAGAAATATAATGAGGGCATTGACATGTGTAATTTCTTACACATACAATTGTAAGAAAGATTATAGAGACATCCTGAATATTCTTCACTTAATTTCCCCCAATGGTAACAGGAAATTGACATTGATATAATTCACTGACTTTATTCAGGTTTCATCAGTTTCCCACCCACTCATTCGTGCATGTGTATATATTTATTTCTATGTAATTTCATCAAATGTGTAGGTTTATATCACCACCACCATAGCTGAAATACAGAAAAGTACTATTTAACAATATCCCTTGTAGTACCATTTTATAGTTACATTCACCTTCTTTTCTGCCTTCCCCCTTAACTTCTGGCAACTGTATAATTACCCAGCATGTAACATTTTCCTCTCTACTCAGCATGATTCCCTGATATCCATGTTGCAAGTATCAATAATTTGTTCCTTTGTATTACTGGGAACTTTTCCATGGTGTGTTTATACTAAATGTCTATTTTCTCTTCTTTGTGCTGTGCCTGGAATTTCTCTCCAGGTAGTAAGCCAAGTTAATTGTAGATTTTACCTCATTTTTTTCTTTTCTCCCAGAAATTGCTTTACTGCTGACTTTCCTTTGTCTAAAAATGTTTGCTTCAAATATCTTGTCTGATTTTCTAGATGTTTAAAGTGAGAAAGCATTGCTTACTCCATCATGAACTAGTGCAATTTCTAATGGTGTGGGTTAATTGATAAAAATTTCTAAGTTAAATAATTTCTTCTATATTAGTTTTTTTACATTAATATTTTTGTCCTGTTTTATAAAACTTTGTCTAATCCAAGATCATAGAGATATATATTTATTTCTACCAACTGTATTTTTGATATTTAGACTTATGGGCTACTTCAATTAATTTTTGTCTGTACTAGTTTCTATAGTGATTTCATCTTGGATGACTTTTCTTTCAGGCCAAAACTTACCTCAAGTTAGTACTTTTACTGTTTTATAAATAATGAAAGACATGATAGCAATTTACTTCTATTTATCCTACGTTCTGCCTGCACTGGAAACCATTAGAAACTTCCAATCTTGGCTATAAAGGAGTAAGACAGACTGAATTTTCCCTCCTACCTGAACATCTAGAAAAGTAAACAAAATATGTTGATCAATTAAGTTAAAAAAAAATGTTGTGTTTATTCAGTTCAGTTCAGTAGCTCAGACGTGTCAGACTCTTTGTGACCCTATGGACTGCAGTACACCAGGCTTCCCTGTTCATCACCAACTTCTGGAACCTACTCAAATTCAGGTCCATCAAGTTGATGATGCCATCCAACCATCTTTCCTCTGTCATCCCCTTCTCCTCCTGCCTTCAATATTTCCCAGCATCAGAGTCTTTTCCAGTGAGTCAGTTCTTCATATCAGGTGGCCAAAGTATTGGAGCTTCAGTTTCAGCATCAGTCCTTCCAATGAATATTCAGAACTGATCTTCTTTAGGATGGACTGGTTGGATCTCCTTGTAGTCCAAGGGACTCTCAAGAGTCTTCCCTAACACCACAGTTCAAAAGCATCAATTCTTCATCACTCAGCTTTCTTTGTAGTACAACTCTCACATCCATACATGACTACTGGAAAAACCATAGCTTTGACTAGACAGACCTTTGTTAGCAAAGTAATGTCTCTGCTTTTTAATATGCTGTCCAGTTTGGTCATAGCTTTTCTTCCAAAGAGCAAGAGTCTTTTAATTTCATGGCTGCAGCCACCATCTGCAGTTATTCTGGAGCTCAAGTAATATTTTGGAGCCCAAATAAATTTTGGAGCCCAGATAATAAAAATGTGTTTATCATCTTGATCCTATTGACTGAAAAAGAAACACATGAGAGTAAAATGAAAACTGTATTGGGGGCAAAATGAGGACTATAGCCTGGGAGACACAATCTCATTTGGCTCAGAGGAACTGCTCTGAAGAGGTAAGAGGGAAGCTCAGTATATATAAATGATTTTGGTGAAGGAAGATATGTTCAATCAAGGACACATTTTGGCATAAGGTCACTGCTAGTCACAAGAAGTTTGCAGCCAGTCAAGAGAAACAAATGTCTCCATTAATGATTTTAGTGCTTTTCTAGATATGAGAAGATGCAAGAAATTGGGCTAATAACATCTTATATCTATTTTTTAAATTAATTGATTAATTAACTCTAATTTGAGGTCAATTACTTTATAATATTGTGGTGGTTTTTGCCATATGTCAACATGAATCAGCCACGAGTGCACATTTCGCCATCAGTGCACCCTGGCTGATTCATGTTGATGTATGGCAAACCCCACAATATTGTAAAGTAATTATTCTCCAATTAAAATTAATTAATTAATTTAAAAAATCTTCTATCTAACTATCTAACTGGCAAGCTCTGCCAGTTTTTCCCAGAGCAGAGAGTGCTTCATTCCTGATTTCTGCCCTGAACTTCTTTCAGGGTGTTTAGAAGGTCAGTGACTATGGTGGCTGGTGATTTAATACTTGTAGAGGCAGATGGCAAGTGACAAGTCTTAGTTAGCAATTCCATTTCTGTTACACTCTGTGTGGGTCTAATAGCTATCACAATGTAAGTAACTTCCTTATCTTTTATTTTGTTGATACTTTAAGCCAAGTCATTTTTTTTATCTAAGATATTTAACCAGAATTGTATTTGACAGTGTATTTTGTTGTAGGAAATGGCAACCCACTCCAGTATTCTTGTCTGGAGAATTCCATGGACAGAGGAGCCTGGTGGACTACAGTTCACGAAGTTTCAAAGAGTCAGATATGACTGAGTGACTCACACTTTCACTTTTCACTTTCTTTGGTAAACCATATGGATCTTCCTGAAGCATTACTTGTTCAAGCAAATCCTATTTTTCTGTTTCTATTAATTTTTGGCATCACACTTACTGACTTGTAATAACCATATCTAAAAGAAAGTTTTCCTTTAATTCTCATGTTAATTGAAGATAATTCAAATTTTATTATTTATTTATATTTTGACCTTGCTGCTGCTAAGTCACTTCAGTCGTGTCCCACTCTGTGCAACCCCATAGACGGCAGCCCACCAGGCTCCCCTGTCCCTGGGATTCTCCAGGCAAGAACACTGGAGTGGGTTGCCATTGCCTTCTCTATTTTGACCTTAAGTGTGACTAAAATAATTGTAGAAGAAAATTGGATGTGAATAAAATGATTTGAAAGCAAATATTAAAAGTTCTGAGAAGCAAGCACTAGAGCATCAGAAAATGCTTTAAGAGGAATTCAAGGGTTTTAGTATCAGACTTTTAAATCTGAACTCTACCTATTATTACCTTTGTGATTTTAGGAAAGTTAATAAACTTTTCTTGCTCTGACTTCCTTCCTATAAAATGGGAAAATAATTACACAAATCTCATGGGTCACTGTCAGGAAGCATTTAACAGGAGGCTTCCTGTGTACTGTTTTGGATCTGTCATGAATCCTCTGTTCCTTATTAATTCTTGAAACCTGGTGCCTTCGTGAGCGACACAAGCCCTGTGTCAAGGGCTTTATTGGTTCTCTGCGTAAATCAGGGAATATCAGCCTCTCTCTCTCTTTTACTTTCTTATCATCGACTCCAGACAACCAGATTCCGGTCCATTAAAGGACCTCAACAGGTCACCACTTAGAACTGTTCCTGGTTTACTGCAACTACTATCTTAGCTATTTATGAATCCTAGAGCAAAAACCTTTGTGTATACAAAAGTTTCACACAGGGGAAAATATCAGGGAAATAAATACTTAGGTTTAGAACATATTTCAGGAGGTATTTTTCAGGGGCAACCTATTGACTTCAAATTGAGTCAAGGCTGCTAAAATACTTAGTCCAAAGGGTATTTTAAAATCTCCCTCAAGTGGATCATTGTATAGTTTAATTTAAATGTCTGATTCTTTTATTGGAGGGTTTTATTAGCATAAGAGAGATCTTGATTATCATCGCTATTATTATTATTTGCATTGGCTTTATCTGAATGGTCATTGTGGACTAGTAGAGAAATAAAGAAATACCACTGAGGACTTTATTCTAATTATTGGTTATTCATAACTTACTCAAAAATGTTTTTCTTGACTTCATAATACCCTTTTGTACTCAAAATTTTGAAAATTTGAAAATTTAACAATAATATGATATAAAAGATTACCTAGCATATAATACCTTTTACTTTACTTTGGATAGCTTTACTTACAGTTGTGGATTGCAAAGTATGCTATTTACTGAGCTCAATGTCTGATGAATCACAAAGACTGGCCTCAAACGCTGTTATTATCAATTCATAAATCATTCAACTCTTTTTATAGGACTGCAAAGAAAGCTGAGTGCCTAAGAATTGATGCTTTTGAACTGTGGTATTGGAGAAGACCCTTGAGAGTCCCTTGGACTGCAAGGAGATCCAACCAGTCCATCCTAAAGGAGATCAGTCTTGGGTGTTCATTGGAGGGACTGATGCTGATGCTGAAACTCCAATATTTTGGCCACTTCATGCGAAGAGTTTACTCATTGGAAAAGATTCTGATGCTGGGAGGGATTGGGGGCAGGGGGAGAAGGGGACTACAGAGGATGAGATGGCTGGATGGCATCACCGACTCGATGGTCATGAGTTTGAGTGAACTCAAGGAGTTGGTGATGGACAGGGAAGCCTGGGGTGCTGTGATTCATGGAGTCGCAAAGAGTCTGACACGACTGAGTGACTGAAATGAACTGAACTGAACTGATATTATTTTTTACATGCAACATTCAAAAGTGTATTGAAACAAGAATAAGTAAAGAATTGCTCTCAGCAACTTTTTTATTGTTAACTTTTGAAATCTTGCAAATTAGTTACCATTAATTCAGCCATATAGTTATTTCTTTCTATTGTGAAAAATACTTGTAACTATTTATTTAGCAGCCTATTATCTTCTTGTTGACTGAATATTTTAGTTATCTAAAATCATTTATTGTACACATCCTATCTCTCTCTCATATATGTATTTGCTGTGAATATACACATATGTATATATGTGTATGTCACATGTTTATATTTGTATGTGTACACATATGTATATATACACACATACACACACACACACATACATAGGACATCTTACATATACACAGTGAGAAGAAGTCTGAAGTATAACTCAGATCTTCCATTTCTGCTTAAATGTAACTTTTTAAAGAACACCTATCATTTCACTATTGTTGCAGCCTGGAAAACATAGGCTGCACAAATAGCAACAAGGAATGCTTTGGGGTAGGTGTGGCAGTTTAATTTGGGTCAGAAATAACTTTCCTTTTGACTTCAACTATCATTTTATCCCACAAAACCTCCATATAATAAAGTTATTTTCTGTAATTGGGGAAAAAAACAAAACAAAAGAGATTATAACACATGAAATGTATTAATTTTAAATTACTGAAAAATATAGCTATTCTGAAAGTTAAAGGGGAAAGACATCAAAGGGTTGAATACTTCATATGATTGTCCCCTCAAAGATATAGCCTATTCTAAAACTTACCACCACTTTGTCTTGTCTAATGTCTTAATTGTTCTATCTTCTAATCTCAGATGTGAAAATCTCCACTCACCTTCTTGAAAGGCCTACAACCTACTTAAATGGGTTGCATTTCCTTCAGTTTTCTTTGTCCGTTTTCAACAAGAATTTTGCCTTTGGTAAGATAGCAAATGGGCTTCAAGGATCTCTAGATGTAGGCTTAGCACTCTGTTGAAATCCACTGACAGACTTATAATAAGGGCTCAGAGCACTCACTCTATTGCCGGTGCCATAAGCAGGAAACAAATGGTACTGAAATGGGAATCTGAGCTCTTACCTACAAAGCTAAAGAATGGAATCCATGAACACGCGAATACTCACATAGGCAGATTTTTATTTCAGAGAGTAGAAGTACAAAGCTCTCAGCATAGACACTGAGGTGTGGGGGTGGAGGGAAGTATCCTGAAACAGCAGAAATCACAGCAGTTTATACCTTTGCCAATATTGACCAGTTCATTTTTGGTTGGTTCAGGGGTCTGGATGTATGTAATCCCTGACCAATCAGTTTAAAAATCATCACACATAGTTTGTCAATTTTATGGCCTTTTTTGATCTCTTAGCCCCTGAGTTTTCCCAAGACATTGAGTCTCCACCCCCTGACCTTTCCTCATGATCTCAGGCCATTGTTTAAGGACCAGTGTGTGCTCAGTCTCCTCAGTGGTGTTTGACTCTGCGACCCCATGGACAGTAGCCTGCCAGGTCCTCCGTCCATGGGTCCACAGGGATTCTCCGGGCAAGAAACTGGAGTGTGTTGACATGCCCTCCTTAAGGACCAGATGTCTGTCCTAATGTTGATGGTTCACCTGGTGTTTTAGTTCTCAATAGGTTGGACATCAGTTACTGATTGTCCTGTCATGAGTTTGAGTGTTTTATGGCCTCCAGTCCAGAGAGGCATTTCCCATGAGTACCAAGGAACTGGAACAGCAAGTATGGCAATAGTTTAATGGAGCAAGACAATTGTGTGAAATAAAAAAATAAGTGGAAGTTAGAACTGTATTTCTAAAAGGAGAAACTGAGGCCTTAACTCTGTACTGACTACCTAATAATTTTCTACCTCAGTACCTGGGATAAAGAAGGTCTTTTACTAATGACAAAGTTATAAATTCAATCAAAGAACTTAGCAACCTTAAATGTTTATAAACCTAATAAAAAAGTTTCAAATTATATAGAGAAAAAGTATTAGAAGTTTAAAGAAAAATAGACAAATCTATAGCTATAGTGAGATATTTCAATACTACTCTTTCAGTAATTGAAATAACACTTAGTAGATAGAAAATCAGTAAGAATAAATTAACCAATGACCCAAATGATATACTTAGAACATTTCAAGTAACAGCAGAAAAATAAATTATGTTCAAAAATACTTATACAACATAAATGATATTTCTCATAAGAGACCATATCCTGGACTGTAAGAAAGGCTTCAATGTATTTCAGAAGTATTCAAATCATGAAAAGTATCATTCATCAATGATATAATGACTGTAATGGAATTAAATTAGAAATCAATAAAAGCAAGATATCTGAAAATCTCCAAATATTTGCAAACTAAAAAAGAAAACCACCCATACATCTAAATAACCTACGAGCCAAAAAAAAAAGGAAATGTGAAAATATTTTTAGTAAATTTTTTAAAATGATGTATTAAATCTTATGAGATAATTTGTATTTCAGTTCAGTTCAGTTGCTCAGTCGAGTCCAACTTTTTGTGTTCCTATGAATCACAGTATGCCAGGCCTCCCTGTCCATCACCAACTCCCAGAGTTGACTCAAACTCATGTGCATTGAGTCGGTGATGCCATCCAGCCATCTCATCCTCTGTCATCCCCTTCTCCTCCTGCCCCCAATTCCTCCCAGCATCAGGGTCTTTTCCAATGAGTCAACTCTTCGCATGAGGTGGCCAAAATATTGGAGTTTCAGTGTCAGCATCAGTCCTTTCAATGAACACACAGGACTGATCTCCTTTAGAATGGACTGGTTGGATCTCCTTGCAGTCCAAGGGACTCTCAAGAGTCTTCTTCAACACCACAGTTCAAAAACATCAATTCTTCAGCACTCAGCTTTCTTCACAGTCCAACTCTCATGTCCATACATGACCACTGGATAAACCATAGCCTTGACTAGATGGACCTTTGTTGGCAAAGTAATATCTCTGCTTTTGAATATGCTATCTGGGTTGGTCATAACTTTCCTTCCAAGGAGTAAGCGTCTTTTAATTTCATGGCTGCAATTACCATCTGCAGTGATTTTGGAGCCCCAAAAAATAAAGTCTGGCAGTGTTTCCCCACTATTTCCAATGAAGTGATGGGACCAGATGCCATGATCTTCATTTTCTGAATGTTGAGCTTTAAGCCAACTTTTTCACCCTCCTCTTTCACTTTCATCAAGAGGCTCTTTAGTTCCTCTTCACTTTCTGCCATAAGGGTGGTGTCATCTGCATATCTGAGGTTATTGATATTTCTCCCAGCAATCTTGATTCCAGCTTGTGCTTCTTCCAGCCCAGCATGTCTCATGATGTACTCTGCATATAAGCTAAATAAGCAGGGTGACAATATACAGCCTTGACATACTCTTTTTCCTATTTGGAACCAGTATGTTGTTCCATCTCCAGTTCTAACTGTTGCTTCCTGACTTGCTGATTTGTATTTACTCAGTGCTAAAAAAGTGCAATGAATATATGCAAAAACATGAATGAATTTTCAAATAATTATAAGTGAAAGGAGCTAGAAAAAAGATAGTATGATTCTAATTGTATGAAATTCTAAAAGGTGCATGCTGATACATAGTGTCAAAAGCAGACCTGCAATTTTGTTGCAGGAGAGGGACTATGAAGATGTGAGTTACAAAAGGGAATGAGAAAACTTTTGAATGTGATGGAAATGTTTTGTCATCATGATTGTGGTGGTGTTTCACTGATATGTATATCTGTCAAATACCAAGTTGAATACTTTAAATATATACAGTATTCATGTCAATTATATCTCACTAACGGTATTAAATTTTTCTTAGTTTGAGTTATCCATAATATGTACTATGGATCAATTTATAGAAAAATGACATCTTTATCACATTAATCATTCTACGTATAAACACGCAACATCCCATGATTTATTTAGCTTTCCTTAGTATCTGACAGTAATCGTTAAATTTTTTTCACATGGAATATTTTCATAGATTTATTTTTAGATTTCTGTTTATTTAGAATGAAAGTTAAGCTGCCACTCTAAAGAGACCAACACAACAACATCATAAGGTACAATTACATTTATTTTTCTTACACATTCTATGTCTGTGTCAGTAATCGTTAAATTTTTTTCACGTGGAACATTTTCATAGATTTATTTTTAGAATTCTGTTTATTTAGAATGAAAGTTAAGCTGCCACACTAAAGAGACCAACACAACAACAACATAAGGTACAAATACATTTATTTTTCTTACACATTCTATGTCTGTGTCAGTCATCAGGAAAGGTTATTGGAAAGTACACCTTTCATGAAGACTAGTTTAGTGATCAGAAAATTGTGCTTTTTGCCATCAGGCTGGCTCTTTCATTCCTTCCTTTTGTTTCTTTCTTTATCAAAGCAATTTCCTCAAATATTTCATAGTTTTCTGGACTATTGACCTTTGGCCAGTACCAATTTCTATACCCCTAGGTCTTTTCCTGGGGGCTTCCCTGATGGCTCAGTCATGAAAAACCTGCCCCAGTTCAGGAGCCATGGGTTCAGTCCCTGGATTGGGAAGGTCACCTGGAGAAGAGAACAGCAGTCTACTCCAGTATTCTTGCCTGGAGAACTCCATGAACAGAGGAACTGGATGGGCTACAGTCCATGGGTCACAGAGAGTCAGACACGACTGAGCAACTAATACTTTTGTGAGTGTAACAGCTTTTCTGAGTTCTGTGAGTTCTTCTAGCAAATCATTGAGCCTGAGAATGGCCTCAGATTGTACCTTAAAGCTGCTGACCAATTCTCACTAAGTCCTCTTCGTATATCCTACTCTGCAATAGCATCATGTCTCTCAGCTCAATAACTCATAAGTTTCTAATGTTTTCTTTCTAGCTTTTTCTTTTTTGCTACATTATTTCAAAATAATTCTTAAAAAATTATTTTCTTCCTTTGTTTACCATACTCAAGAAAAAAAATCTAAATGTCCTATAGACATATCTTATTATTATTATTTTTAACATCATCTGGTCTAGCAGCTGTCTCTTCTTTTTCTTCTACCCTCTCTCATTCAGGTTCTTGTTGGTTCTCACACTTATCAAGCATTCAGCAGCCCCAGGGACTATGCACTCACTGTTTCCTATGCTAGATATTCACAGGGATTGAGCTCCCATTATTTAAACTATTATTATGCGGGGATGGAATTCAATGAGTTATAACCAGTAAAGCTTGCTTAGTACCATGCAGCAGGCTTATCTCCATGAGTAATCAGGGATCTTTCTAATTGATAAATGATCTTGTTTTATAGGGTGTTAAATATTTGAACATCGTTAGTACCTACTTGTTACCTTACCTGGGAGGTTCAAGACCTGCCACCCCAAAATATGGGGCCTTGGCATAATAAATAATTCAAACTGAAGGAGTTTGAAAAAAATGGTAGAAGCAGGAAGATCTGACCTCCTCTTCCTTTTCCCCTGAAACAAATCATAAAAACCTCTTGTGAGAGTTGCCCTCCCTGTACCAGGAGGAAAGGCGCAACCTTATCTTTGAAAACAAAAGGATACTGAGAAGAATCTGAAGAGGCTTTCTAAGTTCCCCTAGTTTACATCACTTATCTCATACTCTCTTTTATCACACTTCTCCACCACTGTCCATTCTTCATCAAACCTAGCATAAAAATACTCATGGGTATTTTTAAATAAAGATCCCACTCTTTGGGGGCTTCATTTCCTCTTAAAGGCGCCTGTGTCACATAATTTATAGTAAGTAAATTTGTATGCTTTTATCCTGTTAATCTCTCTTTGTTAGTACTTTTCAGAGCCATCCAGGAACCATAAAAACATTAAGAAAAACCTTTTGCTCTTCCAGAGGTCTTCTCCACCCATACTATATAAAATAGCATCTGGACTCACTCTGAAGATATCCTTTTCCGTATCCTTTTTCCTTATTCATTTTTATTCATAGCACACCATTAGATATCTATAAGCTTATAAGTGTAGTGATCTCTAGTTTTGTTCTTAATATAATAGGCCTTCAGTACATATTTGTTGATCAAATGGAAGAACCTCTGTTATCTCCTCCTATCCCAAAGAAAATTTTCCTTAAAATATTAATAGCTTAATCACTTTAGAATGATAAACCCCGTAGTAATTTTAAGGTGTTTTTTGACAGTTTGATCCAATGTGACTATCCAGGGGTGGGAATGAGCTTACTAGATCACCCATCCTTCAACATTTTCCCACCTGTGGGAGTGGCAGATATGTCTCTGTTTCTGTAGTATCCAGCATGTGACTGTTTTTTAAAACATGTTCACATCACACATACTGTTATTCTACCAAGTGATAATTTTCAACAGTAGCAGAGAAAAATAAGAAGGAAGAGAAATACAGTATTAATAATGGACATATAATTTTATTTATGAATATAGAGAAGTTTTAATTCTCTTTATTTCCCTCTTACCATTCTCAAATGATAACTGAAGAGACTTTCCTCAGTTCTCATGATATACCCATTGTAGCCTTTTGCTGTTGGGTTCACTTTGCTTTCACATGTAGCTCCCTTGGGCCTGTTTCTCCAAAGTTGTTTCAAGCTCAACTACTTTGCTTGGTACCACTGTACTCACAGAACCTCTGGACTGAGTCTCAGAAGGGAGAGCTTCTCCCAACACAGGTGTCTCTCTTGACTTTGAGGATCTTATTAGCCTTGTGCTTTTGTCTAATTTTCAGAAAAATGTTGGGCATTGGGTTCTGTGTCCTTCAAATTCCAGGTGGCATGGACCAACTGGTTCTTTGTTCCCCTTGCGTCCCTTCCCTAGGGCTATCCACTCGGCAAACTCCGCGTGGAGTATCTAGTGTCTGATGTGGGGAAGAAAGTTAAGGTTGTTTTAAGTTCACTTCTTGAGAGGACAGGAAACTTAGAATTTTTCATCTCATTGCTGCTGCTAAGTCACTTCAGTCATGTCTGACTCTGTGTGACCCCATAGATGGCAGCCCACCAGGCTCCCCTGTCCCTGGGATTCTCCAGGCAAGAACACTGAAGTGGATTGCCATTTCCTTCTCCAAAGTGAAAAGTGAAAGTGAAGTCATTCAGTAGTGTCCGACTCTTAGCGACCCCATGGACTGCAGGCCACCAGGCTTCTCTGTCCATGGGATTTTCCAGGCAACGGTACTGGAGTGGGGTGCCATTGCCTTCTTCTTCATCTCATTATGATGACAATAAAGACCATTTTTAATTTGTAAACCCCTACATAATGACTTAGAAACAAGTTGTCATTTCATTACAGCACAAACCTTTAGAATTGATTACAACATTGTGGATCTCAGTAATTGAGGGAGCACCAGTTTGTGAAAGATAGTTTCTTTACATTACTCTTTTTAACACATTGTCAATGCTATTAGTTTTTTCCCTTTTGATTTCATCCTGTTTTTCACTGAAGGCTGTTGTACTATATTGATAAATATGATTATAATATTTTGAAAACATGGGGATTTCCATGTTTTCTGGGGTGCTATGACTTACATGACTATCCCTTTGAGATGTAGATTCCATCTGGCAATTTATTACATTGACAAATGCTAATAGGAATTTCATCTTCCAGCAGTCTTACTATTAATTATTATACACACTGTTGATGAAAAATGTATTATGAATGTTTGCTATATAAATACACTGTATTAAGTACTTAAAAATAGATAGTAGAAAAATCAAAGATATGGTCCAAATAAGTGATGTATGAAAGCATCTCACACAAGTGTTAATATAGTTAAAAACAAAATGCTTTAATTTTTCAGGGGAGAGTTAGAAAGCTTATAATTTCACTCAGGAAAACACTTGTACTCTAAACATGAATTTCTGTGTGAGTCATACCTAAGGAAAAGGGAAGAAGAAAACCCAAAAATGTCCCTTACAATTTATAGGAAAGGAATAGAAAATAACTGAATCTTTGATTTTTGGAGAGTGATAAATTTTTGAGTTGGCCTTATTAAACACTGATTGTTACAAAACTGTTCTGAATCAAATTTAAATTTTAACATTCTCTCCTTGGATTGAAGATTAAATTTTTGCCAAAAACACAAATAGCATATACTTGTCTGATTTCCTCAGCTGTGAAATAGAAGTAATAACAGCATCATTAACCCTGTGCATTATGTTACAGTATTTGCTGCTGCCTAACTTATGATACAGACATTTAAGGATAGTGTCAGAGAGTAAAGTATTGTGTTACTGCTCATGTTTTTTTCTCAAATATTTAGAAAATAGTTTTATAGCTGACTTCTATAAATTAATCCAAGGAAATTTCATTGCTTTTACTTAACTTGGAATGTATAATAGTTATTATACCATTGGTGAGTATTTTCAAACACTATAAATTTTAAATACTTCTTAATTCCATAGCTCAGAGAATCTCAGAAATGAATTCCATAGCATTTCTCTTGCTTTAAATTTTAAGCTAATAAATTCAACTGCATGTCATATTTGAACAATTTGATGCTTTTCTGATGCTACTCTGTAGTTGGGATATTAATCTCTGATTTTTGTTAAGTTACTGCCTTTAGTTATTCTTATCTATTCTTAACTAACATAATTAAAAGAAATATCTCACCTAAGTATTTTAAAATACCCTTAAAGGTGAGTTTATATTTGTAATTATCTTTAGGGATTTTCTTTCCTTTAATTTTAGGATGTTTATTTATAGTTGTGATATACACTAGAAGTCTGCTTTTTGAATAGCCATATTTTATTTATTTTTATTAAAGTATGTGCTTAATCACTCAGTTGTGTCCACCACTTTGAGACCCCATGGACTGCAGCCTGCCAGGCTTCTCTCCATGGGTATTCTCCAGGCAGAATACTGGAGTGGGTGGGTTGCCATGTCCATTCCTCCAGGGTATCTTCCCAACCTGGGGATCAAACCCAAGTCTCCCACATTACAGATTCTTTACCATCTGACCCACCAGGGAAGTCCTTATTGAAGTATAGTTGATTTATAAAGTTGCTAATTTCTGGTGTACAACAAAATGATTCATTTATACATACATGTACATTCTTTTTTACATTATTTTCCATTATGGTTTATGGCCAGATATTAAATATAGTCCCCTGTGCTATACAGAATGACCTTCTTGTTTATCCATTCTACATACAATAGTTTGCACCTGCTAAAACCAAATTCCAAATCCATCCCTCTCCTACCTCTCCTCCTTCTTGGCAACCACAAGTTTGTTTTATGTCTGTGAGTCTGTTTTTGCTTCATCAGTTCAGTTCAGTTCAGTAGCTCAGTCGTGTCTGACTCTTTGCGACCCCATGGATCGCTTCATAGGTAGGTTCATTTATGTCGTATTTTAGATTCCAGATAAAAGTGATATCATATGGTATTTGCCTTTCTCTTTCCGATTTTCACTAAGATAACCTCTAGTTGCATCCATGTTGCTACAAGTGGCATTATGTCATTCCTTTTATGGTGAATAACCATATTTTAAACATAATTTTCATTGCAGTGAGTTAAAAGGTCAATTGATTTAAAGCAGATAAGTTTATGAAAATTGATGGATTTCTTTGAAATATTGATTGGTTTCTAATATATATTCCCATTAGAATCCAACTAGATGAGTGCTTTCAGTTCAGTTGCTCTGTCAAGTCCGACTCTATTGTCATTTTAATGAGATGAAAAACCATAGGTTTGACTATTTGGATATTTGTAGGCATAGTAATGTCTCTGCTTTTTAATACGTTTTCTAGGATTGTCCGGAGAAGGCAATGGCAACCCACTCCAGTACTCTTGCCTGGAAACTCCCACGGACGGGGGAGCCTGGTAGGCTGTAGTCCATGGGGTTGCGAAGAGTCAGACACAACTGAGAGACTTCACTTTTACTTTTCACTTTCATGTATTGGAGAAAGAAATGGCACCCCACTCCAGCGTTCTTGCCTGGAGAATCCCAAGGACGGAGGAGCCTGGTGGGCTGCCATCTATGGGGTCACACAAAGTCGGACACGACTGAAGTGACTTAGCAGCAGCAGCATTGTCAAAGTTTTTCTTCCACGGAGCAAGCTTCTTTTAATTTCATGGCTGCAGCCACCATTTTCAGTGATTTTGGAGCCCAAGAAAATAAAGTCTCTCACTGTTTCCATGTTTTCCTCATCTATTTGCCATGAAGACTGGATACCATGAACTTAGTTTTTTTTTTTTTTTTAATTAATTAATTTTTTTATTGAAGGATAATTGCTTTAGAGAATTTTGTTGTTACCTTAACTTTTTTTTTTTTTTTTTCGGTTACAGCTCCGTTTTATTTGGCAAGCAAAGGAAAGTATACCCTCGAGGTGTGAGGGTTGGTCAACCCAAGGAGAGGCCTCAATCCTTCTTGGCTTCCTCCTTTTATACATTTGTCTCCTTCCCACTTTGAGCCTGCCCTATGCAAGTTGGGATAGCCTAGAATGGCCTGTGTTTATTTTGCCTGAAGTTATCACTCCATTCCACAGGTTTTCTTTTGTTCCATTTTCGCAGGCTTTCCCCTTTCTTTGTCTTTTAGCCATCACCATTTTGGACTCCTTTTTCCTATTCTAACTACCTAATGTTCTCCCTTCAAGAGATGGGAGGCCCAATTCTCTGGGAATAGGGACATTGAGGTCTCTCTGGCTACTTCCTGCTGAGCTGGGACAGCAAGGGACACTGGGCCTCCACCTCTAGCTAGTCTCCAGCCTCAGAGTCCTTACAGCAGTGTCCATCTAAGGGTGAACAATATTTCCCATGGTCTGGTGTAGTTTTATATATCCTTGTTGAACTGGCACTGCATGTTGTAGCTTGTTGACCTAGGCAGAGACAAAATGAGTTAGACAATGATTTTTATTGTTGATGTTAGGGTTTTGAATGTTGAATTTTAAGCCAGTTTTTTAAGTCTCCTCTTTCAATTTCATCAAGAGGCTCTTTGGTTCCTCTTTGCTTTCAGCCATAAGGGTGATGTCATCTGCATATCTGAGGTTATTGATATTTCTCCCAGCAGTCTTGATTCCAGCTTGTGATTCATTTAGACTGGCATTTCACATTATACACTCGGCATATAAGCTAAATAAGCAGAGTGACAATATACAGCCTTGATGTACTCCTTTCAAAATTGGAACCAGTCGATTATTCCATGTCCTATCCTATCTGTTGCTTCTTGACCTGCATGCAAGTTTCACAGGAGACAAGTAAGATGGTCTGGCATTCCCATCTCTTTAAGAATTTTACACAGTTTGTTGTGATCCATGAAGTCAATGGCTTTAAAAAAGTCAATGAAGCAGAAGTAGATGTTTTTCTAGAATTCTCTTGCTTTTTCTATAATCCATCAGATACTGGCAATTTGATCTCTGATCCTCTGCCTTTTCTAAACCCAGTGTGAACACCTGTGATTTCTCATTTAAAGTACTGTTGAGGCCTAGCTTGGAGAAATTCGAATATTACTTTGGTAGTGTGTGAAATGAGTGTGATTGTGTGGTAGTTTGAGAATCCTTTGGCATTGCCCTTCTTTGGGATTGGAATGAAAACTGACCTTTTCCAATCCTGTGGCTATTGCTGAGTTTTCCAAATTTGCTGGAATGAGTGCAACACTTTAACAGCATCATCTTTTAGGATTTGAAATAGCTCAGCTGAAATTCTATCACCTCCACTAGCTTTGTTTGTACTGATGCTTCCTAAGGCCCACTTAACTTTGCACTCCAAGATGTCTGGCTGTAGTTGAGTGATCATATCATTTGATTATCTGAGTCATGAAAATCTTTTTTGTATAGTTCTTCTGTGTATACTTGCCACCTCTTCTTAATATTTTCTGCTTCTGTTAGGTTCATACAGTTTCTGTCCTTTATTGAGCCCATCTTTGCATGAAATATTCACTTTGTATCTCTAATTTTCCTGAAGAGATCTCTAGTTTTTCCCATTCTCTTGTTTTCCTATATTTCTTTGCATTGTTCACTTAGGAAGGCTTTCTTCTTGCTATCTCTTCTTGCTATTCTTTGAAACTTTTCATTCAGATGAGTATATCTTTCATTTTCTCCTTTGCCTTTTGCTTCTCTTCTTTTCTCAGCTACTTGTGAGGCCTCGTCAGACAACCATTTTGTCTTTTACATTTCTTTTCCTTGGGGATGGTTTTGATCACTGACTCTTGTATGATATTACAAACCTCCATCCATAGCTTCTCAGGCACTTTGTTCATCAGACCTAATCCCTTGAATTTATTTGTCACTTCCACTGTATGATTGTAAGGGATTTGATTTAGATTGTACTTGAATGGCATAGTGGTTTTCCCAACTTTTTTCATTTTAAGTCTTAATTTTGCAATAAGGATTTCATGATCTGAGCCACAATCTGCTCCCAGTATGGTTTTTTACTTGTATAGAGCTTCTCCATCTTAGGTTGCAAAAAATATGATCATTCTGATTTCAATGTTTACCATCTGGTGATGTGCATGTGCAGAGTCTTCTCTTGTGTTGTTGGAAGAGGGTGTTTGCTATGACCAGTGTCTACTCTTGGCAAAACTCTATTAGACTTTGCCCTGCTTCATTTTGTACTCCAAGGCCAAAATTGCTGGATACTCCAGGTATCTCTTAACTTTCTACTTTTGTATTTAAGTCCCCTATGATGAAAAGGACACCTTGTTTTGGTGTTAATTCTAGAAGGTCTTGTAGATCTTCATAGAACTGTTCAACTTCAGTTTCTTTGGTGTTAGTGGTTTGGGCATAGATTTGGATTCCTGTGATATCCAAAGGTTTGTCTTGGAAATGAACAGAGATCATTCTGTTATTTTTGAGATTGCACCCAATTACTGCATTTTGGCAATATACACAGAAGAGTTATACAAAAAAGATCTTAATGACTCAGATAACCATGATTGTGTGATCACTTATCTAGAGCCAGACATCCTGAAGACGAAGTCAAGTGGGCCTTAGAAAGCATCAGTACAAACAAAGCTAGGGGAGGTTACAGATTTCCAGCTTAGCTAATTCATATCATCAAAGATGATGCTGTGAGAGTGCTGCACTCAATTCACCAGCAAATCTGGAAAACTCAGCAGTGGCCACAGGCCTGGAAAAGGTCAGTTTTCATTCCAATCTCAAAGAAAGTCAATGCCATAGAATGTTCAAACTACCACACAGTTTTACTCATCTCACATGTTAGCAAGTAATGCTAAAAATTCTCCAAGCAAGGCCTCAACAGTACATGAACTGAGAACTTCCAGATGTTCAAAGTGGATTTAGAAAAGGCAGAGCATTGAGAGATCAAATTGCCAACATCTATTGGATCATGAAAAAAACAAGAGAGTTCCAGAAAAACATCTGCTTCTGCTTTAATAACTATGCCAAGCCTTTGACTGTGTGGGTCACAACAAACTGTGGAAAACTCTTAAAGAGACGGGAATACCAGATCACCTTACTTGCCTCCTGAGAAATTTGTATGCAGGTCAAGGAGCAGCAGTTAGAACTGGATGTGGAACAGTGGTCTGGTTCCAGTTTGGGAAAGGAGTATGTCAAGGCTGTATATTGTCACCCTGCATATTTAACTTATATGCAGAGTATATAATGTGAAATGCCAGGCTGGATGAAGCAAAAGCTGGAATCAAGATTGTGGAGAGGAAAATCAATAATCTCAGATATGCAGATGATATCACCCTTAATGGCAGAAAGTGAAGAAGAAATGAAGAGACTTTTGATGAAAGTGAAAGAGGAGAGTGAAAAAGTTTCCTTAAAACTCAACATTCAGAAAACTAAGATCATGGCATCTGGTCCCATCGCTTCATGGCAAATAGGTGGGTAAACAATGGAAACAGTGAGAGCTTTTATTTTCTTGGGCTCCAAAATCACTGCTGATGATGACTGCAGCCATGAAATTAAGACACCTGTTTCCTGGAAGAAAAGCTATGACCAACCTAGAGAGCATATTAAAAAGCAGAGACATTACTTTGCCAACAAAGGTCCATCTAGTCAAAGCTATGGTTTTTCCAGTAGTCATGTATGGATGTGAGAGTTGGACCATAAAGAAAGCTGAATGCTGAAGAATTGATGCTTTTGAACTGTTGCATTGGAGAAGACTCTAGAGAGTCCCTTGGATTGCAAGGAGACCAAACCAGTCAATCCTAAGGAAAATCAATCCTGCATATTCATTGGAATTACTGATGCTGCAGTTGAAGCTCCAATACTTTGGCCACCTGATTCAAAGAACTGACTCATTGGAAAGACCCTGATGCTGGGAAGGATTGAAGGCAGGAAGAGAAGGGGACAGCAGAGGATGAGATGATTGGATGGCATCACCTGCTTGATGGACACATGTTTGAGCCAGGTCCATGTTTTTGTGATGGACAGAGAAGCCTGGCATGCTGCAGTTATGGGGCCATGAAGAATTGGACATGACTGATGACTGAACTGAACTGCATTTTGGACTCTTTTGTTGAGTATGAGGGCTACTCCATTCCTTCTAAGGGATTCTTGCCAACAGTAGTAGATATAATGGATATTTGAATTCAATTCACCCATTTCAGACCATTTTAGTTCACCGATTCCTAAAATGTCAATGTTCACCCTTGCCATCTCCTGTTTGACAACTTCCAATTTGCCTTGATTCATGGACCTAACGTTCCAGGTTCCTCTGCACTATTGTTCTTTACAGCAACAGACTTTCACCACCAGACACAACCACAAGTGCGTTTTTCCTGCTTTGGCTCAGACTCTTCATTCCTTCTGGAGCTATTTTCTGTTCTTCTCTAGCAGCACACTGAATACCTATTGACCTGGAAGTTCATCATTCAGTGTCATATTGCTTTGTCTTTTCATACTGTTGCATGGGTTTGCAAGGCAGGAATATCAAAGTTGTTTGACATTCCCTTTTTCAGTAGACCACATTTTGTCAGAACTCTCCACCATGAACTCTCCATCTTGGGTGGCCCTACACAGCATGGCTCATAGTTTCATTGAGTTAGACAAGGCTGTGATCCAAGTGATCAGTTTGGTTATTTTTTTTGTAATTGTGGTTTCCATTTTGTCTGCCCTCTGGTTGATGAGGATAAGAGGCTGTGAAAGCTTCCTGATGGGAGGGACAAGCTGTGGGAAAAACTGGCTCTTGCTCTTGTGGGCAAGGCCAGGCTCAGATAATCTCTAATCCAGTTTTTTGCTGATCAGTAGGGCTGTTTTCCCTTCCTGTAGCTTGGCCTCAGGCCAAACTATGGTAAGGGTAATGGGATATTTTAGAGTGGCATATTCTACAACCCTTCAACAGGATTCAGTGTGCAAGAGATGTGTTGTAGAAAATTTCTTGGAAGAAAAATGAGGATGGTTAGAGGAGGAGAAATATGTTAGCACTGGAGGACAAACACCTGTGAAGGAGATAGGTTGGGAAGGAGGGTTGGGAGGAAGAATCTGTGATTGTAGAGTAACCCTAAGAAAGTTTTCGTGAGGCTACTGGGAAGTACTCACAGCCAAAGTTGCTCACAGGAATGGACGTGCCTTAGTACCCTCGCCACACTCAGTCATTGGCTGGAGCATCTTATGAGAAGTGTAACTTTGACACAAAGATGAGATACATTCCAGGGTAATAGTCAGTCATGGTCTCTAGCACAGTTTCATGGCTGCCACATGCCATTTTCAGTTTGTTAGAGAGAATCATTTTAATCTCTTAGAATATAGCTAGAATTCCACAAGCATTTTTCCATTCCCATCGAATAGAATTCAAATAATGGAAAAGCTTCTTATATGTAAGGACATAACTTATAAAATATAGTATGAATACCTATCATCAAAATTTTATATCTCGTGAAGAAGGTTTGTAGGAGATAATCCAATTTGGCATGATATTTGAAGGGCATAAAATACCTAAGGGGGTGGTTTTGCTGTTGTTTGTTCAGCCACTCAGTTGTGTCCAACTGTATGAAGCCCCAGTGTACTCTCTATGTCCTTCACCAACTCCTGGAGCTTGCTCAAACTCACGTCCATTGAGTCGGTAATGCCATCCAACCATCTTGTCTTCTTATACATTTTTCTTCCTGCCTTCAATATTTTCCAGCATCTGGGTCTTTTCCAGTGACTTGGCTGTTCACTTCAGGTGGCCAAAGTGTTGGAGCTTCAGCTTCAGCATCAGTCCTTCCAATGAATACTCAGAACTGATTTCCTTTAGAAATGACTGATTGGATCCCCTTGCAGTCCAAGGGAATATCAAGAATCTTTTCCAACACCACAGTTCAAAAACATTAGTTCTTCAGTGCTCAGCCTTTTTTATGGTCCAGCTCTCACACCCATACATGACTACTGGAAATGCCATAGCTTTGATTATATAGACATTTGTCAGCAAAGTAATGTCTCTGCTTTTTAAAATGCTGTCTGGGTTGATCATAGCTTTTCCTCCAAGATGCAAGTGTCTTTTAATTTCATGCCTGCAGTCCCTGTCTGCAGTGATTTTGAAGCCCAAGAAAATAAAGCCTGTCACTATTTTAATTGTTTTGCTATCTATTTGCCATGAAGTGACAGGACCAGATGCCATGATCTTCATTTTCTGAATGTTGAGTTTTAAGGAAATTTTTTCACTCTCCTCTTTCACTTTCATTAAGAGGCTCTTTAGTTCCTCTTCACTTTCTGCCATAAGGGTGGTGTCATCTGCATATCTGAGGTTATTGATATTTCTCCCCACAATCTTCATTCCAGATTGTGCTTCATCTAGCCCAGCATTTCACATGATGTACTCTGCAAATAAGTTAAATAAGCAGGGTAACAATATACAGCCTTGACATACTCATTTCCCAATTTGGAACCAGTCCAATTCTAACTTGCTTCTTGACCTGCATACAGGTTTCTCAGGAGAAAAGTAAAGTGGTCTGTTATTCCCATCTCTTTAAGAATTTTCCACATTTTTTTTTTTTCCTGGTGATCCACCCAGTCAAAGACTTTAGTGTAGTTAATAAAGCAGAAGTAGAAGTTTCTGGAACTCTCTTGCTTTTTCTATGATCCAATGGATGTTGACAACTTGGTCTCTGGTTCCTTTGCCTTTTCTAAATTCAGCTTGGCCATCTGAAAGTTCTCAGTTCACTTACTGTTGAAGGCTAGCTTGAAGGATTTTGAGCATGACCTTGCTAACATTTGAAATGAGTGCAATTGTGTGATACTTTGAACATTCTTTGGCATTGCCCTTCTTTGGAATTGGAATGAAAACTGACCTTTTCCAGTCATGTGGCCACTGCTGCATTTTCCAAATTTGCTGGCATATTGAGTGCAGCACTTTAACAGTATCATCTTTTAAGATTTGAAATCACTCAGCTGGAATTCTATCACTTCCACTAGCTTAGTTTATAGTGATGCTTCCTAAGGCCCACTTGATTTTGCACTACAGGGTGTCCGGCTCTAGGTGAGTGATTATACCATTTTGGTTATCCTTGTCATTAACGTTTTTTTTCCTGTAGTGTTCTTTCCCATTCTACTGTTTTCCTCTATTTCTTTGCATCATTCAGTTAAGAAGGCTTTCTTATCTCTCCTTGCTATTCTTGTGTCTGCATTCGGAGGAGTATATTTTTTCTTTTCTCCTTAGCCTTTCATTTTTCTTTTCCTCAGCTATTTGTAAGATCTCTTCAGACAACCATTTGCATTTTTGCATTTCTTTTTTTGGGGGGATGGTTTTGGTCACATCACTGCTTCCCATACAATATTATGGACCTTGGTACATAGTTCTTCAGGCACTTTGTCTATCAGATCTAGTCCCTTTAATCTATTTGTCACTTCCACTGTATAATCATAAGAGATTTGATTTAGGTCATATCTGAATGGCCTAGTGGTTTCCCCTATGTTCTGCAATTTAAGTATGAATTTTGCAATTAGGATTTTGTGATCAATAAGGAATGGTTATCTTCACAAATAGACCAAGCCAGCAATCCAAAAGTCTGACAGACCACAGAAATGGGGAACTGAGGAATAGGAAGTATGTTTGGGATAAAGGAAACATCAGGTACAGACTCTCTTCTATTGTACTAAGATTCAAGGACACAATCCAGTTCCTGAGACATGAACAGGTTGAGTAAAGACAGGACAGGGATTCAATCCTAGAGTCTGGAAAAATCATCTTTAATGCAAAGATTCAGAGTTTTAGATATAGGGAACAAAGTTAGATTTCAGTGATAAGAATTGAGGCCAGGATAGACAAAATTCATTCACAAATTAGAAGCCCAATTATCCAAACAGGCCAGTTTGTAAGATTAGTCCTTACGTATGCTGTGCTTAATCACTCAGTCATGCCTGACTCTTTGTGACCCTATGGACTGTAGCCTGCCAGGTTCCTCTGTCCATGGGGATTTTCCAGGCAAGAATATTGGAGCAGTTTGCCATGCCCTCCTCCAGGGGATCTTCACAACCCAGGGATCGAACCCAGGTCTCCCACATTGCAGGCAGATTCTTCAGTGTCTGAGACTCCAGGGAAGCCCTGTAAGATTAATAGTGAGAATAATTTGACCATGTGTCCCGTCACGTTGGGCTGCAGTTGTTTAGTTGCTAAGTTGTGTCTGACTCCTTGCGATCCTATGGAATATAGTCTGCCAAGCTGCTCTGTCCATGAGGATTTCCCAGGCAAGAATATTAGTGAGTTGCCATGTGCTTTTCCAGGTCATCTTCTGACCCAGGGGTCCAACCCCTGGCTCCTTCACTGGCAAGAGGATTCTTAACTGCTGAGCCACCCAGGATAGTATTTCTTAATGTCTTTGTGCTTGAAGTTATCCGTAGTCTTAGAGACTGGGTCAGGAATGAACTTTGTTGGATTTAGAGTTTTCCAGTCACTTTAGAGGCTGAAGCTTAGGCATAAGGCAGGATCAGATTCCCAGTTACGCTAGGTCAGGCTATTACAACCTTATCATTTTTCTCCCTGCTTGCATCTTAGAGTCTATCACACTGTTGCTGAGAAATTTATATAAACTTAAGATAAAGATCTTGAATCTCCTAGTCTTCATATTACCTCAGAAATTGTCTGGATTATATCCACTAATGTTAATGTTCTAGCATCATTGTTTATATTTAACATTTTTTTATTCAGCACTATTGCAGGAGTAGCTAATCTGTTCTGCTGAATGTTATAGAAGGCAGTTTATATTTCATAATTCAGCAGAATTTCATAGAAATTTTGTCTGAGCTAATCTTGGAAATTTTCAATCAAGAAATTCTCACCTTTCTTCATTAGTTCTTTACTATCTTAACTGTGAATCTCTGTGGTTGTGCTGTGTACTTAGAGCTTTCTAGAAATATTTCATGTATGTAGCATAAGGGAAAACATTGTTTTATTAATCAATTTTGTTGGAGCTTAAACCAAAAAATTCAGCAACTGTAACATTGGGAAGTCATTAATATAAGAACTTTTGGTTACTATATGTAATTTTTAAGGTTTTCATCACTTTCATTCTTCAGAAATACTAACTTGCTACTATAATAATGAGAAATACATTCTAGGAATCATAAACTATTTTATTATTTATAATTTTTTAAAAATTTAGATAATGTTTATATCATGTTCATTATGCCTAACTGGGGCATTGATGTAAATTATCCTCAAAGAACTAAGAATTAATCCTGAAAGTCTCTACTTACATTAATTTGTTGGTGTAAACACATTCAAAAATTTTAATATCAAACACTTGGTTTTTAGTAAGTACAATAAATATTTCTTAATTTTTATGTTTGAAATATTACTATAATTTCTGCATCAGCTAATAACTACCTTCAGTCTTTGAAAAATGATGTCTGCTCAAGTGAATAAAATCTTTTATAGTTTGCATAAAACATTTTCATCTCTAAAGTAATTTTTTAAGTTTAATACAACCTCCATTCCTATAAGTAGAAAATGATTTGTGTTTTTTTTCATTTTTAACTTCATATAAAACACAGTTACTTACAATAAAAATAATTGTTTTAAAAATCTCTCTACAGTATAATTTCTAGACCAATATCATTCCCAAAGAGGAAAGGTTGTTTAATAATGAGTCCCAATGCCATTATCATACAATCTGTGTAAGTATTTGTTATCTGGAGATCAGCCCATTGGGTGAAACTGATTAGGAGAATATACTTAGATTGATTTTTGGGTTCTCAATATGGAAGCCTCTCTCTAATGAATATGGTAGATGGGCTAATAGGGAGCTAAAGCACAATTTATTAAAGATGATTACTTAAGTTTGAAACTTTTGGGAAAGTGCATTTATTATCTTTTGCTAAATCCCCAGGAAATAAGAATTTCTGACAAGATCTTTTATTATAATGTATAAAAACCTACTTAAGACTTGCAAGCAGAAAATGAGAAATTAAACAGTTTAGTTGTGAATTATTTTCTTTCATAGAGCATTAAACATTAATAGGATAATATTTCTATTTAGAACCAAGAAACAGTTTTAACTAATTAATATGCTAACATATTTATTCATGTGCTTCATATAAATGTTTTAATAACATTTTTCTTGATCTCTAAAGAGAACACTTGATTAGCATTATTTTCTCCAAAAAGTGAAGTATTTCAATTTGTGTAAGCTTATAGTATTTTTTTAAAGAAATGTTTTATAAAAATTTTAGTATTGCCACTGTAAGTCCAAGACATATTGATATATTCTGTTGAGGCCCTATTGCAACATCCCCTCAGCACGATGAAAAAAAGCAAGGAGAGTCACTTGTATGCAGCGGGTGCTTAGATTGAATGCAGCCATTCAATCAGGGAACCAGCCTCAGTTCAGTTCGGTCACTCAGTTGTGTCCAACTCTTTGTGACCCCATGAACTGCAGCATGCCAGGCCTCCCTGTCCATCACCAACTCCCAGAGTTTACTCAAACTCATGTCCATTGAGTCACTGATGCCATCCAACCATCTCATCCTCTATTGTCCCTTCTCCCCCCACCTTCAATCTTTCCCAGCATCAGTCTTTTCAAATGGGCACCAGCCTAGGGAACTTCTGTCTCATTCTGATTTTAGTTGACTCATAACCATCAACCTGGAGGAGAACAGGTGAAAAAACAGACAAGAGTAACTACACAATTTATTGTGTGTGCTGAATTGACCAGTATCAGTAACCATTGGTCTACAGTTCATAGCTGCTCTATAGAGCAATGTTTCTTTACTATACATACAAATCCCCTTGAAATCTTATTAAATTGTAGATTCTGATTCAGTAGTTCCCACGCAGGGGGTGGGGCTGAAATTCTGCAGTTCTAACAATCTCTTGAGTGATCCACACCCTGTTGGTGTAGAGTCCACACTTGGGAGTAGACTGGTCTGGAGCCCTGCAGACTCAAAATTCTTTACCTCAGGCACCATCACTTCCCTTTTCACATTCCCAAACTTCCCACAAGATGGAGCTAACCAGACTCGTCTGATACGTGTTTTTCTCATTATAGCTCCAATACTGTAGGTGGAAGACTTTTGTAAAGGCGAGACAGACGCATTTAACTCTGTTAAGAGAACTATTTGTTTGTTGGTCAACCCCTGCTATTCTACATTTCCTTTTTTTAAAATTTATATCATCTCTTTATTATATGCTTTTTTTCTTTATATTGGTTCTCTTTCTCTGCATTTTTCTGCCCCAAGTTTGTCCAAAGCTCTGAAGCTTTTAATTTCTACCAAGCTAATTCTGATGACTTTCCCTTAAGGTACTCAATAAATACTTCTGGATCAATACTTCAATTTCAACTTAATCTGTTAAAGATTTGGGAGAAGATCATGTTCATTTTTAATGTAAACTGTCTAAATGTTTATCAGAATGGAATTGAAAGAATGATGGGAGTAAAACTCCTCCAAACATTTCTAATCTAGTATATAGACACAAAATAAGCTTGAGCCAAATATAAAATATAAATCATTTTCTAACTCTCTGTATATCTCTAAAGAGGCTTCAAGAGTGTCTTGGTATGTATCCCTTTCTAGATGCAGAGATGATAACTTAAATTTCTAGAATGATTTTTATGCCGCAAAGACCCTTCCCATAAATTATCTTTTTTATTTGAAGCCCTTAATGAGGAAAGTGGGCTCTGTCTTTGCTCAGATAATATACTTTGAATGGTGTTGAAAGTTACTTCTGCCTCCATATATTTATCTTTTCTATTAAACTTGCAATATGCCCCAGATGACACCATTGGGTTCTTTTCTGTGAATAAGACATATAAGTCTCGAAAGTTATTATTTAACGACAACTGTACACTAAAACAGAACTGCCTTATGATCCAGCAATCCCACTGCTGGGCATACACACTGAGGAAACCAGAAGGGAAAGAGACACGTGTACCCCAATGTTCATCGCAGCACTGTTTATAATAGCCAGGACATGGAAGCAACCTAGATGTCCATCAGCAGATGAATGGATAAGAAAGCAGTGGTACATATACACAATGGAGTATTACTCAGCCATTAAAAAGAATACATTTGAATCAGTTCTAATGAAGTTGATGAACCTGGAGCCTATTATACAGAGTGAAGTAAGCCAGAAAGAAAAACACCAATACAGTATACTAACGCATATATATGGAATTTAGAAAGATGGTAACAATAACCCTGTGTATGAGACAGCAAAAGAGACACTGATGTATAGAACAGTCTTATGGACTATGTTGGAGAGGGAGAGGGTGGGAAGATTTGGGAGAATGGCATTGAAACATGTATAATATCACGTATGAAACGAGTTGCCAGTCCAGGTTTGATGCACGATACTGGATGCTTGGGGCTGGTGCACTGGAACGACCCAGAGGGATGGTATGGGGAGGGAGGAGGGAGGAGGGTTCAGGATGGGGAACACATGTATACCTGTGGTGGATTCATTTCAATATTTGACAAAACTAATACAATTTTGTAAAGTTTAAAAACAAAATAAAATTAAAAAAAATAAATAAAATAGTACCTTGAGAATTTACAAAGTTTGTTCTAGTTTATGTTCAAGGTTATGTTCTTCAACCAGTGTCCCTTCTGTCCTATGTTTGTATTCTGGTTCATACATCCTCTAAATGCTAGAACACTCCAGGATTCTTTTTTGATTTTCTCTCTCTCTCTCTCTTTTTTTTTAATTATTGGACCTATTATTAACACAGCCTCATTTTCTTTGGATAGAAAATTTTCAGTTATAAACACATACTTGAGACTGAATTCTTACTTAGGCTTAGATAGCTTTCTTAAGCTCCAGAAATATATTTCTGCTACCTATTTGCATATGCCTGCAAAATATGTAAAAACCTAGATGAGAATTAGGTCTTGGGAGTGGCTACATTCAAGATGCTAATAGCATGTATATATAACACATTTAGGTTAATAAACTTGCTATTATATATTCTGTTTTGAAGTTAGTGATAAGAAATATATTCATTACTAACAACCCCCCACCTTTCAATTGCCCTAATAAACTTGTTTATTATTAACTTCTTCAGAATGTTCTTCTCACCAGAAATGAAAAATATAACTCAGAGAAGATCATAAAATACATATAGTTTCAAAAGGATAAGTAATTTCTTTTTTACATTTATAATCCAAGTGTCTAAATTCTTACAATTTCTCATACACAGATTATTCTTTTAAAGAAAAACTCTGCTGCATGTTTTAAAAGCTACCAGTAAATTAAATTAAAATTTGAAATTGAATAAATATTCATTTAATCATAAAACTCTTGCCTGTATTATGTTATTGTGGCATAGCCTGTTTGTAAATATTAATGTCTGTTGTTAAACATAAAACATATTTTCTTGATAGTCTTCTGAAGCTCAGTGAAATTTTTTTTTTACTCTTAGAATTGGTTTTATTTTGCATTTATTAGATGATTACCTCATCTGTCTTAGGAATTTGTCTCATTTGCTGTTACAAATACATTTTTTTCTGATTTAGCGTGATAATATTTATATCCTCACTATTCAATTATTTAATTTTATACTAATATGTCTAAATCGCAGAGCAGGGCTTCTAGAAGTATTTAATTCTTATCCTATAAATCTTGCTACAGTTTAAATAATTTAATTAAATAAATGATTAAACAAATGTAAGATAAGAAATTAAATCACTTTATTGTTTTAACTACTTCAGAAGTTTGAATTAATTATGATCTACTAAATAAATACATGCAATAATATATACATGGTAATGAGTTAAACATTTCTGAAGTATATCCTATAGAGTGTCATGGTTAATGTCCAATGAATCATGAAAAAATAAGGAATAGTAATTTCATTGTTCAAAAGCTAAAATATATTTAGAAAAATAAAAGGGAACAATTTAAAAAATGTCACATATTAATTAGGAAATTTTACTAATATAACAATAAAAAAGAAACTAAGGTTGCTGAGATTTTAGAACCTTTGTAGCTACATCAAATTTCCATCTTACATTATATGATCAGAGAAGGCAATGGCAACCCACTCCAGTACTCTTGCCTGGAAAATCCCATGGATGGAGGAGCCTGGTAGGCTGCAGTCCATGGGGTCGCTAAGAGTCGGACACGACTGAGCGACTTCACTTTCACTCTTCACTTTCATGCATTGGAGAAGGAAATGGCAACCCACTCCAGTGTTCTTGCCTGGAGAATCCCAGGGACAGGGGAGCCTGGTGGTCTGCCGTCTATGGGGTCGCACAGAGTTGGACACGACTGAAGTGACTTAGCAGCAGCAGCAGCTAAGATACATCATCATATAATAGCTGTGAAGCTGTCCTGGTACCTTTCCTAAAAGTTAACATTTCTTAAGGGGATTCTTTTCAAAGAGCAACCATAATGTAGGTAATTCTTGCTAATTTAAAGACCATCTACAATCTATATATGAATATAATAAAGATGTCTTGAAGGTGTCATTGTCATAAAAATACATATATCTGGATGTCAGACCTTTAATCAAATCTTTATTATCTGGTAGTAGCTTACCAGTTTTCAAATAAGCTATATTAAAAAATAATAATAGTAGATATTAGATTATTTAAAAAATTGTGAATTGCTACAAATCAATGAAACCGTCTGCATATTAGAAGGCCTTTGTTGTATGGAACATAGAATAGGTAATATAATGTCACTTAGTGTTTGCTGCGCACCTTCCAACTTTGCCTTCACAAGTCTACTCCACTGTCAGATTTTCCTTTGGCAAAAGTTTTCTCATGGCTAACTGGATGGTGAAAGCTAAGGTGAGTCCTTGACTACAGAAATCTTTAATCACAGTCAGGGTTCTGAAGGTAGGGGGCGTTTTGTGAAGAAGAGAGCTAATAATTTGGAATTTTCCAGATTTTATGTCTCAATCAAATATTTGTAATGCAGAGATCAGTTCGGAAACCAAAAACAGTAGCAGCTACTTTAACGGATACTGTTTTTCAGTTGCCAAGTCACATCCGACTGTGACACCATGGACTGCAGCACAGCAGACTTCTCTGTCTTTCACTGTTTCTCAGAGTTTGTTCAGACTCATGTCCACTGATTCAGTGTTGCCATCCAATTATCTCATGCTCTGCTGCCCTTTTCTCCTCAATATTTCACAGTATCAGGATCTTTACCAATGAGTGGGCTCCTCACATCAGGTGGCCAAACACTGGAGCCTTTGTTTCAGCCTCAATCCTTCCAATGAATTACAGAGTTGATTTCCTTTAAAACCGACTGGTTTGACTCTTTGCTGTCCAAGGGACTCTCAAGAGTCTTCTTTAACACCACAACTTGAAAGCACCAGTTCTTTGGTGCTCAGTCTGCTTTATGGTCCAACAACTCTCACATCTGTACATGACTACTGGAAAACCATAGCTTTGACTATACAGCCCTTTGTTGGCAGAGTGATGTCTCTGCTTTTATTTATTTATTTTTTTATTTTACTAATCAGCTGAGATTTATTTCACAATCCCAGTAAACAACAGCAAAAAATAATACAACTTGGAGGAAGCTGGAGGGTGCAGCCCTGGCTTTTTTTTTTTTTTTTTAAATTTTATTTTATTTTTAAACTTCACATAATTGTATTAGTTTTGCCAAATATCAAAATGAATCTGCCACAGGTATACATGTGTTCCCCATCCTGAACCCTCCTCCCTCCTCCCTCCCCATACCATCCCTCTGGGTCGTCCCAGTGCACCAGCCCCAAGCATCCAGTACCGTGCATCGAACCTGGACTGGCAACTCGTTTCTTACATGATATTTTACATGTTTCAATGTCATTCTCCCAAATCTTCCCACCCTCTCCCTCTCCCACAGAGTCCATAAGACTGTTCTATACACCAGTGTCTCTTTTGCTGTCTCGTACACAGGGTTATTGTTATCATCTTTCTAAATTCCATATATATGCGTTAGTATACTGTATTTATGTTTTTCCTTCTGGCTTACTTCACTCTGTATAATAGGCTCCAGTTTCATCCACCTCATTAGAACTGATTCAAATGTATTCTTTTTAATGGCTGAGTAATACTCCATTGTGTATATGTACCACTGCTTTCTTATCCATTCATCTGCTGATGGACATCTAGGTTGCTTCCATGTCCTGGCTATTATAAACAGTGCTGCGATGAACATTGGGGTACACGTGTCTCTTTCCCTTCTGGTTTCCTCAGTGTGTATGCCCAGCAGTGGGATTGCTGGATCATAAGGCAGTTCTATTTCCAGTTTTTTAAGGAATCTCCACACTGTTCTCCATAGTGGCTGTACTAGTTTGCATTCCCACCAACAGTGTAAGAGGGTTCCCTTTTCTCCACACCCTCTCCAGCATTTATTATTTGTAGACTTTTGGATCACAGCCATTCTGACTGGTGTGAAATGGTACCTCATAGTGGTTTTGATTTGCTTTTAAATATTCTATGTTTGTCATCGCTTTTCTTCCAAGGAGCAAGCGTCTTTTAAATTTATGGCTGCAGTCACCATCTGCAGTGATTTTGGAGCCCAAGAAAATAAAATTTGCTACTGTTTCCACTTTTTTTCCCCATCTATTTGTCATGAAGTGATGGGACCAGATTCCATGATCTTAGTTTTTTGAATGTTGAGCTTTAAGCCAGCTTTTTCACTCTCCTCTTTCACCTTTATCAAGAGGCTCTTTAGTTCCTCTTCACTTTCTGCCATTTGAGTGGTATCATCAGCATATCATCTGTGATTATTGATATTTCTCCTGCAATCTTGATTCCAGCTTGTGCTTCATCCAGTCTGGCATTTCTCATGATATATTCTGCATATAAGTTAAATAAGCAAGGTGACAATATATAGCCTTGATGTGCTCCTTTCCCAATTTTGAACCAGTCTATTGTTCCATGTCTAGTTCTAACTGTTGCTTCTTGACCTGCATACAGGTTTCTCAGGAGACAGGAAAGGTGGTCTGGTATTTCTGTCTCTTTGAGAATTTTCCAGTTTGTTGTGATCCACACAGTCAAAGGTATTAGCATAATCAATAAAACAGAAGTAGATGTTTTTCTGGAATTGCCTTGCTTTCACTATGATCAAATGGATGTTGGCAATTTGATCTCTGGTGCTTCTGCCTTTTCTATATCCATCTGGAAGTCCTCAAACTGCTGAAGTCTATCTTGAAGGAGTAATCATTTTTATAATGTATTTTATTGAAGTGTAATTGATTTACAATGTTGTGTTAATTTCTGCTGTATAACAGTGATTCATTATACACACACATTCTTTTTCATATTCTTTTCCATGATGGTTTATCATAGGATATTTAATATATGGTTCCCTGTGCTCTACAGTAGGAACTTTTTGCTTATCCAGCCTATATATAATAGCTTACATCTACTAACCCCAAACTCACAGTTCATTCCCTCTATACCCCTGTCCCTCTTGGCAACCACAAGTGTGTTTTCTATGTCTGTGAATCTATTTCTGCTTAGTAGATAAATTCATTTCTGTCATATTTTTGATTCCACATATAAGTGATATCATGTGGTATTTGTCTTTGTCTTTCTTTTTTGGTTTAGTATGATAATACTTAGGTCCATACATGTTGCTACAAATGACATTGTTTCATTTCTTTTTATGGCAGAATCGTTTCCATTGCATATATATATATATACCACATTATTTTTATCCATTCATTTTTCATTGGAGGTTTAGGCTGTTTTCATGACTTGGCTATTGTGAATAGTGCAGCTATGAATATAGGGGTGCATGCAACTTTTTTGAATTATAGATTTATCTACATATATGCCAATGAGTGGGATTGGTAGTTCATATGGCAACTCTATTTTTAGTTTTTTGAGGAACCTCCATAGAGTTTTCTATAGTGGCTGCACGAATTTACATTCCCAACAACAGTGTAAGAGGGTTCTCTTTTCTCCACACCCTCTCCAGCATTTGCTATTTGCAGACTTTTTAATGGTGGCCATTCTGACTGGTGTGGTAGGTACCTCACTGCAGTTTTCATTTGCATTCCTCTAATAATTAGTGATGTCAAGCATCTTTTCATGTTATCTATCACCCATCTGCAGATACTAATCATTTGTTTATTTCTCATTGTAAACTTTATGGGATATTTAGTATTCACATGTACATTGGAAAATAGAGACTTAAATTCAGTGCCCTATCTCTTTTCATTCTGGATTTATTGAATAATATTTTGCCAGAGCTCTAAATGACGTGGCATATAAACTCTGACCCTGGACATGGCCAGGATCTTGACTAGCTTCACAGTTGCATATCTTGCCTGTCTTTAGATTCTAAATTTAGATTTGATTTGATCAATCCTATATGCCTTTTTACTCAATATTCAGTTGAAAAGAGATAGAAGGAAAAATAAAATGCTAAGTAATTCTATTGTCATTATAAAGGTGTGCCAAAAAAAACTGTATAAAATCTCAGATTTTACCATACTTGTAAGCTACTATATTAGACTGCCACAGTATTCATGAATGTTGGCAGGACAACATGAGAACACTGGATCAGAGATGAAGGATTTTTTTATTCAATGGCTCAACAAGCAGAATGTTAATCAGTATACTTGTGTCCATCCCCCTTTTGTCAAATCCCATGGAAGTGTTACAATTGGACTCAGATGGATATCTACACATAAAGTTGGTTACATATTAGGGAACCCTGATCTTTTGTAAGAGACAGTGAGCATTCCTGCATTTGTTCAGAGGGAGACACTTTCTATCCTCCAATGCAGAAACTGCAGAGGAAAAAAAAAATAGTACTTCACTTAGAAAGCGTGTAGAAAATTGTCTTCCAAAAGAATGAAAAATATGCTATTATTTGAAAATTATTGACTCCTGTCCCTCATCTTGTTTATATCACCATTTCTATCTCCTATTCTTCCATGAATATCAATTTATAGATTAAGAGAAATGCAATTTACAGCATGGATTTTTAGGAATTCAGAAAAATGATAGTAAATTTTACAAAGAGATGCAAGGAAAATATGGTCATTAGGGTGTGAGGAAACCAAAGTACTTTACCTACTATTGTAATAAAAACTGCTGGCCAGAAATTCTAAAGGATAAAGATTTTGAAGACTTGAGTACTTAAAATAGACTAGTTTATTATATTTTATATCTGTGCACCTAAATTTATACATTAATGTGTATTTGAACAGATATAGTAACTTATAATTTGTTCTTACATGCTTGATATAAACTTGTTATGTCAAAATTAAAAATAATTGCTTAATTTTTAAGAGCTTTCATTTGTCACAAAAATTAGAGAAAACTCCTTGATTAAATGTCTGTATCATATGAATAAATGAAAAAGCCATTGGATATTTCAGAACTTAACCTAATAATTATTTCAAAGTTCTAATTCAAAATTGTAAGGAAAATATTTGAGTAAGTTATATAATCTTAGTAATTTGACCATTATACTATCATTTTTCTTTCTTCTTTTTTTTGAAAGTAAGGGTTCCTACTTTTATTAAATAAGAAAAATGATAGTACACCAAATACTATCATTTTTCATTTTCATTTTTTTTTAATTTGAACACAGTTGTGTTAAAACTAGGGCTTCCAAGCTATGACAAACATAGACAGCATATTAAAAAGCAGAGACATTATTTTGTGACAAAGGTCCCTATAGTTGAAGGTATGGTTTTTCCAGTATGTATGGATGTCATGTATGGATGTGAGAGTTGGACAATAAAGAAGACCAAGTGCTGAAGTATTGATGCTTTTGAACTGTGGTGTTGGAGAAGACTCTTGAGAGTCCTGGGGACAGGCAAGGAGATCAAACCAGTCAAGAAAATCAATGCTGAGTATTCATTGGAAGTACTGATGCTGAAGTTGAAGCTCCAGTACTTTTGCCACCTGATGTTAAAAGCTGACTCATTGGAAAAGACTCTGATGCTGGGAAAGATTGAAGGCAGGAGGAGAAGGGGACAACAGAGGACGAGATGGTTGGATGGCATCACCGACTTAATGGACATGAGTTTGAGCAAGCTCCGGGAGTTGGCGATGGACAGGGAGGCCTGGCATGCTGCAGTCCATGGGGTCGCAAAGAGTTGGACACGACTGAGCGACTGAGCAACAGCAAGGTGGCACTAGTGGTAAAGAGCTCACCTGCTAATACAGGAGATGCAAGACATACGGGTTGGATCCCTGGGTGGGAAAGACTCCCTGGAGTAGCGAATGCAGGCCACTTCAGTATTCTTGCCTGAGGAATTTCATGGACAGAGGAGCCTGGCAGGCTACAGTCCATGGGGCCACAAAGAGTTGGCCACACCTAAGTACAGCACAGCATACAATGTTAGATGAAGCAATTGTGGTTAATTCTAATAAAAATCACAGAAAGACATTATCATACATAATAGTGAATAAATTTTTGGGATTTCTAAAAGGAGTTCGTCAAGGCTGTATATTGTCACCCTGTTTATTTAACTTATATGCAGAGTACATCATGAGAAACGCTGGACTGGAAGAAACACAAGCTGGAATCAAGATTGTGGGGAGAAATAGCAATAATCTCAGATATGCAGATGACACCACCCTTATGGCAGAAAGTGAAGAGGAACTCAAAAGCCTCTTGATGAAAGTGAAAGTGGAGAGTGAAAAAGTTGGCTTAAAGCTCAACATTCAGAAAACGAAGATCATGGCATCCGGTCCCACCACTTCATGGGAAATAGATGGGGAAACAGTGGAAACAGTGTCAGACCTTATTTTTCTGGGCTCCAAAATCACTACAGATGGTGACTGCAGCCATGAAATTAAAAGACGCTTACTCCTTGGAAGGAAATTTATGACCAACCTAGATAGCATATTCAAAAGCAGAGACATTACTTTGCCAACAAAGGTTCGTCTAGTCAAGGCTACGGTTTTTCCAGTGGTCATGTATGGATGTGAGAGTTGGACTGTGAAGAAGGCTGAGCACCAAAGAATTGATGCTTTTGAACTGTGGTGTTGGAGAAGACTCTTGAGAGTCCCTAGGACTGCAAGGAGATCCAACCAGTCCATTCTGAAGGAGATCAGCCCTGGGATTTCTTTGGAAGAAATAATGCTAAAGCTGAAACTCCAGTACTTTGGCCACCTCATGGGAAGAGTTGACTCATTGGAAAAGACCCTGATGCTGGGAGGAATTGGGGGCAGGAGGAGAAGGGGATGACAGAGGATGAGATGGCTGGATGGCATCACCGACTCAATGCACATGAGTTTGAGTCAACTCTGGGAGTTGGTGATGGACAGGGAGGCCTGGCGTGCTGCGATTCATGGGGTTGCAAAGAGTCAGACACGACTGAGCGACTGATCTGATCTGATAACCTTCTGAACTAATGAAATAATTAGAAATTAAAAGTGTTATTTGAAATTGATAAATAAGTTGTGAAAATGAAGCTGTTAGAAGCTCTAAAATTTGACAGAATACTTTTATACCTTTGAAAGAAGGCGACTGATACAAAAGCAAGGGCCAAAATGGAATCAAGCTTAATACTGGTATTATTAGTCTCTAAAATATTCTTCACTAATGTAGGAAGAAATTACAAGATTATTTTACTTTGTTTCAACAAGTTCTGCCATTAATAGATATTTTCATTATTTTAATGTCATTATTTATCACTTTGAATTGGTATGTGAGAAAGTTATATTACTGAGAAAGAACTCAAGAATGGATATTGAAAGACAAATCTGCCTTACTTTGATTCTAAGCTCGCTCAGATGCTCATGTACACCTTTCATTCCATAATAAGGTTAAACTAGTCCCCTTCCTTAAGGGAACAATCTAATGTTCCATATGAGTATGAAATCTAGATGAAAGATTAAGATTTCTTTGTTTATTGTTCTATACTTTGAGCATTGATTTGGCTAATTTTGATTTATCAAATTATAAACTCAGAAGCACATTTCTTCCTAACATAGCCAGTGCATGATAGTGAAGTTATAGGTTCACCATCATAAACTATCCCATTTGGAAAAGAAATTAAAAAACACATAGATTTAGTGATACATACCAATTATTATATCCTATTACCAGGAATAATAAAGATTACCTGATCAGAGACAGTGGAGAAGGCAATGGCACCCCACTCCAGTACTCTTGCCTGGAAAATCCCTTGGGCAGAGGAGCCTGGTGGGCTGCAATCTGTGGGGTTGTGAAGAGTCAGACACCACTGAGTGACTTCACTTTTACTTTTCACTTTCATGCATTGGAGAAGGAAATGGCAACCCACTCCAGTCTTCTTGCCTGGAGAATCCCAGGGACAGGGGAGCCTGGTGGGCTGCCGTCTATGGAGTCGCACAGAGTCGAACACGACTGAAGTGATTTAACAGCTGCAGCAGATCAGAGACAGAGTAGGTTTCTTAATTAGTCCATCTAGCCAACTTTTATTTTGCTTTCTAAAGGAACTACTTTCTCATTGCCCTCACCATTCTTGCTTCTGAACTTTTAAGTGATTCAATATTATTTTTTTTCAATGTCCAAACTGAGGTCACTCCCTATTCAAGATTACTTCATGATTCATGAGTTATTGGAGCTACAGCTATTCACAGCAATGTTTACATATGCCATGTTAGAAGGATGACCCTCCAAGATATCCAAGCCCTGATCCCTAGATTCTGTCACTATGGTTGTTGCGGCTGCTACTGCTGCTAAGTCGCTTCAGTTGTGTCTGACTCTGTGTGACCCCATAGATGGTAGCCCACCAGGCTCTCCCATCCCTAGGATTCTCCAGGCAGTAACACTGGAGTGGGTTGCCATTTCCTTCTCCAATGCATGAAAGTGAAAAGTGAAAGTTCAGAAGTGTTAGGTTATGAACCTTAAAATAGGGAGATTATTATGGTTTATCTGATGGGTTTAGTGTAATCACATGAATCCTTAACATCAGAGAAGTTTTGAAGAGATATAGCAAGAGAGAATGAGAGAGAGTTTAGAGGCATAAGAGAGATTTAACCTACGAGACCTAGAGGAACGAAATGGAAAACATGAGAAGGAATGTGGGAAGCCTCTAGGAGTACAGCTGGTTCCAAGCTCACAGTCTTAAGGAAATAAGCACCTCAGTTCTACAATTTCAACAAAATTCAGCCAATAGCCTGAACTGCTAGGAGGCAGATATTCTTCTACAGCCTCCAGCAGAAATGCAATGCCACCAAAGCCTTGACTTCTGCCACTCACACTTGGGATCTTATAGGCACCACCAGTAAAATAAAAAAATAAAAATAAAAACAACGTTGTTTCAACCTGTTTGGTTTGTGGTAATTTATTAGGCCAACAATAGAAAATTAATGAATCTGTAGAATCTTTTCCTGTCTAAGCATTATAAAGGGAATACTGGGTATGTGGAGCCTGGACATGACTTTCTTCCCCTACCCTCTTCTGCCAAATCTAGATTCTTTGCCACCCCTGAGCTAAGTGGTGCAATGCTTACCGAATATTGAGAAGGTCTGAGAACTCAAGATAATGGGTATCCTTTTAAAGAGTGATGGAGGAGATGAGAAATTATCTAGAATGTGTCATGAAAGTCCAAAGATTTACTGGAATAAAGAGGTTCCTAGAAGAAGCTTTTGTGAGGAGGATTATTAAGGTCTGGGAGGAATGCTATAGCCTTTAGGGAGAGTGTCAAAATGCCTAAAAGGAGCCAAAAGAACAAGCTCAAATTCCCAAAATACTGAGAGAAAGGTTAGGATCAGAGGGAAAGTTGGGGGGACAGGTTGGGTCTCCTCTAAACAGAGATTGGGAAAGACCATAAGGGGAAAATTTTGCTTCACAGGGGCTAGCACTTTGCCCTTAATCCACAGATTCATGGTATAGCAAATCTTTTTGTTGTTTACATCTTAATTATGCCCCACATATAGATATGAGCCCAAGTAAAGCCAGTGTAGCAGTGGTGGTGATGCTTAGTCATGTCCAGCTCTTTGAAACCCTGTAGACTGTAGCCCGCCTGGCTCCTTTGTAAATGGAATTTTCCAGGCAAGAATACCAGAGTGGCTTGCCATTCCTTATTCCAGGGGATCTTCCCAACCCAGGGATTGAATCTGGGTCTTTTGCATCTCCTGCATTGGCGGGCAGATTCTTGACTACTGTGCAACCTGGGAAGCCCAATAAACCCATAAATAAATGCATAAATAAGTATTTAAGTAACTTTTCTTCTGATAGCCTCCATATGTAGAAAAGAATCAGGGTGAATAATCAAATGTGTGCCTAGTAGTGCAGAATTACTAGGGAAAAAAGGATGAAATCTTGAATTACAAAGACAAAAGACAACAGCAAAAAAGTTGCAATTAAACCCCTAGTGGCATCATTATAAAGTCCTCTGGGGGCATAAAAATACACTAGTCAAATCTAGAAAATTGAATTTATGAAATAAAGGAGAATGTAATCTGGATTGAAAACTGAATTAATACCTTAGAAGATCAGATGTAAGAAATATTTCAAAGCACAGACAAGTTAAAAAAAAAAGTAGACACTGTAAAATTCATAGAATAAATCTGAGAGACAGAATGTGAGCAATAGGTTCTACTGAAGGAGAAAAGGGAACAGGAAGGAGAGGAAGCAAATGTATCAGAAAAAAATTTTTTTAATGAAAAAGGTCTTAATTTGCAGATTTAAAAGGTCACCTAAGTTATAGGCTTCATTGAAGGAAGGCTGCACTGAAGAAAAAGAAATCAATGACACTCATAGGCATATCCTAGCAAATGAGCAAGAGAAGATATCTTACAAGTTTTCAGAAAATTAAAGCAAAGAACAAGGCTATGTACAAATGGGGAAAAAAATCAGACCATTGTTGAACTTTGCACCCCCAGCGGTACAGGTAGGAGGATGTGATTGTTTATAAACTGGTGAAGGAAAATGACTGCAACTTGAGAATTATTTAACCAGGGGAAAAGTCATTCACCAGTTAAAGGGAAATAGAACTGTGCAAGAAATCAAAGATAGTTCTTGAAAATAAAAGGCAAAAATACTTGCAGGTAATCTACATAGCACAGAATAGAAATTCTTTAGAGAACACTCCACTGATATCAGTTCCAACCAAAACAGGACACAGTAAAATTTATTCTTAGAGGAAAATGTATATGGATTAATTACCCACTGCTGTATGTATGAAATTATCCCCCAAACTTACCTTCTGAAAAATTCCCCTAATTTCTTTAAGTAAGACAGGCCTTGGATACAAAGTTTGGTTCAGAGTCTTCTATGAAATTGCTGTTACATGTCACCCAGGGATGAAGCTATATGAAGGCTTGATTGGAGTTAGAGGATTTACTTCCAAGGTGGCTGTCTCACATGGCTGACAAACTGTACTGACTTTTGTCAAAAGGGCTCAGTTTCTCTTTGTTACCATCTTTCCACTGGGCAGCTTGAGGCCTCCTGTCAAAAAAGTCATCAAAGGAAGTTAAATTCATATTGCTAACTGAAAGAAGATAATCTGAAAATGCTTCCAACTCTACGACATTATGAACTCTGAAGACAGTAAAAAGATCAGGGGTTGACAGAAGCTGAAGGGAGTGAGGGAGGGAAGTATGAATAAGTGGAGCAGAGGGTATTTTTAGGGCAGTGAAAGTATCTTGTATGGTACCCTAATGATGATTAAATGTTATTATTGTTCAGTCGCTAAGTCGTCTTGACTCATTGCGACCCCATGGACTACAGCATGCCAGGCTTCCCTGTATTCTCCAGCTCATGTCCATTGAGTCAGGGATACTATCCAACTATCTCATCCTCTGTTGCCCCCTTTTCCTCTTGCCTTCAATCTTTCCCAGAATCAAGATCTTTTCCAATGAGCTGGCACCTTGCATCAGGTGGCCAAGGTACTGGAGCTTCAGCTTCAGCATCAGGCCTTCCAATGATTATTCAGAGATTGGTTTCCTTTAGGATTGACTGGTTTATCTCCTTGCTGTCCAAGGGACTCTTAAAAGTCTTCTCCAGCACCACAGGTTGAAAGCATCAATTCTTTGGTGCTCAACCTTCTTTATGGTCCAACTCTCACATCTATACATGACTACTAAAAAAATCATACCTTGACTATATGGACCTTTGTTTGCAAAGTAATGTATTTGCTTTTAAATATGCTGTCTAGGTTTGTATTAACTTTTCTTCCAAGGAGCAAGAATCTTTTAATTTCGTGGCTGTAATCACTGACTGCAATGATTTTGGAGCCTGAGAAAATAAAATTTCAATGTTTCCACTTTTTTCCCTATTTATTTGCCATGATGTGATGTGACTGGATGCAATGATCTTTGTTTTTTGAATGTTGAGTTTAAGCCAGCTTTTTCACTCTCTTCTTTTACCATCTTCAAGAGGCTTGTTAGTTCCTCTTCATTTTCTGCCATAAAAGCTATACAGTCTGCATATCTGATATTTCTGTCAGCAATCTTGATTCCAGCTTATGAGTCATCCAGCCCGGTATTTCACATGATGTACTAGTATTGAATATAAGTTAAATAAGCAGGGTGATAATATATAGTTTTGACATACTCCTCTCCTGATTTTGAACCAGTCCTTTGTTCCATATGTGGTTCTAACTGTTGCTTCTTGACCTGCATGCAGATTTCTCAGGACACAGGTACTGTGGTCTGGTATTCTCATCTCTTTAAGAATTTCCCAGTTTGTAGTGACCCACATAGTCAAAGGCTTTAGTGTAGTCAATGAAGCAAAAGTAGATTTTTTTTTTTTTAAATTGCCTTGCTTTTTTTTGATTCAATGGATGTTGGCAATTTGAACTTTGGTTCCTCTGCCTTTTCGAAATCCAACTTGTACATCTAGAAGTTCTCAGTTCAAGTACTGTTGAAGCTTAGCTTGAAAGATTTTGAGCACTGTCTTGTTATCATTGTATGGTAATTTGAACATTCTTTGAATGGCCTTTCTTTGGAATGGGTATGAAAACTGACATTTACCAGACCTGTGGCCTTTGCTGTTTTCCAAATTTGCTGGTATATTGAGTGCAACACTTTAACAGCATCATCTTTTAGGATGTACATTGTCTAAACCTGTAGACTGTACAACACAAAACATGAGGCCTAAAGGTAAACTATGGATTTCTTTAATAAAAATATATGAGTTATCATCAGTTATAACAAATATACTATACTGATTCAAGATAGTAATAATAAGTGAAACTCTAGGGGGACAAGGGGAGTGTTGGGAAGGAGAGCGGGGATATATGGGAACTCTGTACCCACATCTCAATTTTTCTGTAAACCAAACACTGTTCTAAAAGCAATCTATTAAATTGGAAACCTAGAGAGAAAGACAGCTTCCCAGGTGGCACAGTGGTAATGAATTCATCTGCCAATGCAGGATATTCAAGAGACATAGATTTAATCCTTGGGTCAGGAAGATCCCCTGGAGTAAGAAATGGCAACCCACTCTGGTATTCTTCCCTGGAAAATTCCATGGACAGTGGAACCTGGTGAAATACAGTCCATGGGGTCGCAAAGACTCAGATGCAGCTGAGCATACACATACATGCAATATAAACTTAATTTTAGTAGATTAGACATGTACAGTGTTTATTTTTCTCCCACTACAAGAAGTCTGGACATTGCAGTCTAGGCCTGGAATAGTAAATCAACAGTGTCAGGTAGTCTCAGATTCCTTCTGTCTTTTCTTTTGATCTTTAATATTTTATTTTTGTCTTCAGGCTCCCCAGATGCATTCCTAGGCATTAGAGCTACATACCAAAAGTTAATGCAGAATGCAGCATCCTCCATTTGAAGTTTTATCTTTATAATAGGAAACAGAACATTCTAATAAGGCCACATTTATTTCATTCCTCTTCGAATGATAGTATTCTGTTCATCAATAGTCTTAGTACTTCTTATACTCATCAGCTATTTGCAATAACATATAGCATCAGTTCTCAGGGGTTTACACCAAGAAACATTTATTTCTCCTTGGTATTAAATGTTGATGGCTGTTGGCTGTTTATCTCTTGCATGTATCTTTTTCATACTTGGAATTAGGTAAGAATAGCAAACTGCATTTTTCACATGCTATTCTCAAGGCAGAGGGAAAGAGCAATTGGTAGTAACTTTGAGTGTCTCTTAAAGTTTTTGCTCAGACATAACATACATCACTGGAGAAGGCAGTGGTGATCCGCTCCAGTACTCTTGCCTAGAAAATCTTATGGACGAGGAGCCTGGAAGGCTGCAGTCCATGGGGTCGCTGAGAGTTGGACACAACTGAGAGACTTCACTTTCACTTTTTACTTTCATGCATTGGAGAAGGAAATGGTAACCCACTCCAGTGTTCTTGCCTGGAGAATCCCAGGGATGAGGGAACCTGGTGGTCTGCCGTCTATGGGGTCGTATAGAGTCGGTCACGACTGAAGTGACTTAGCAGCAGCAGCAGCAACATACATCACACATGTTCATGGCTAATGGATTAAGGTGAGTAACATGGATAAGCCTGATGCTTAGTATATTTCATCACCAGGGAGCTGCTGTAAGTCACATGGCAATGGATAGAGCTGTATAATCCTCTTAGAGGAAATGAAAAAAATAGCTGGGAATGATAATTTTCCCCATCAGTATAAGTCTATAATTAGGAGACAATTTACTATAGTAAATACAATAGAATTGGCTTTGGAGTCGAACCTGATTCAATTCTGTCTGGCTCTGTTGATGTAGATTGTCTCCAAGCCTTAGCTTTCTTATTGATAAAATATGTTAATATCTGTGATAAATGTTCTATTATAAAGCATTTATGTTTTAAATTGCCTTTAAAATGACTGGTGAATAGTAGCTGCCCAACAATTTGTTATCATTTCTGAGACAATATGAAAATAATGAATCAATTTTTCAATGGAAATCTCAACCAACTTGCTGAGACTTTGATAGATATAGACACTCTAAAAATTATCTGGATTTTCATTGTATACTTTGTTTAGACAGGAAAGGGTGAAGCTTTGGCATTTCTGTGTGAGACTGGAAATGAAATGCAGTATAAGCACATTATGTTAAATTTTTTAAAAAACTGAATATTTTACGCACTCATATTTGGCCTAACACAAGTATGTATATAGCTTATGAATTTTCATGAAATGACTTTATTTCAAGAATTTAAAGACTTATTTTTTTTCAGATTGTGAAAAATCAGTTAAATATATTATTGTATCTCATTATTCTCTGATCTTGCAGAAGATATCCAAAACATATTTATAAATCTAAGAAAAAGATGTTATTGATTATTTAGGATTTTATCCCATTTACTCACCTCCATGATAACAAACCTCTATAGCTTTTCAAAGTACTCTTAAACAATTTTTGATAAAAATGAGATGAAATAATTTTGTAGCTTCAGATTTTAGAAAGGAAGTAGACTGTTGATATGTTATCTTTTAAGTTTCTTTATGGGTTAGTCTATTTGCCTTAGCCCACTTTTTTGACATAGTTTCTTTAATTGACAAAAGTGTTTTAAGAAAATATACTGAGATTGGATTAAATCTTTGATCAGAATTCTTTTTATCATTGTTAATTTTTCACTCTGTGGTACAAATATCTCTTATTCTCCTATTTTTGCAATTCATTAGATCTCCAAAGCTTTCCCTTTCCTTTCCCAGTACAATGATTTAAAATTCCAGATGTATGCAGTCCTAATTATCTATCCAAACATATCTAGCTTATCATATTAGCATTGAAAGTGAAATGTAGAATTTTAAATGAGTACAATTTTTTTCCTAAGAATGTAAATCTCTCGACTATTTAGATACTGACTTGTGAACATGTTTATAATACACATTATATATAATTATAGAAAAAAACATTTGGTAGAACAAAGCTGACTTCATATCATAATGAACATCCCAAGGTCCCCAAAGTAGCTATTGTATTTGATTGTCAAGGATACTTTCTCATTTTGTTTCTTCTAAGAAGAGATCCAATTGTCGAACTGTAGGTATAGATGTGTGTTCTAGGTTTGGCCAATTGTAGGACCTCAGTTTCTAGGGAATGATAAATATCCTAGAGGTAAGCCTCAAACACAAACTTCTCAGATTACTATGCAGACATTGGAAAAAGAATATTTATTCCTCCTTGGATTGCCTTGCTGAGGGAAGTGTGTCCCAAACCTTTGGCAGTTGACTATATCCTGGTTCAAATCTTTGAGGCCTGGAACTTGCTGCACTGCTTTAGATTTTGTGAATTCCTTTCCAATGAAGAGAAGCAATATATTTCTCTTTATTGCTTAAGCTGATTCTCTGTCATTTGTAACCAGTGTATTCATTTTCCAAGTAGAGTAGGAGTCCTTACTTTGATAAATTAAAATTAAAAAAAAGATGTATTTTAGAACATAAAGTGTCTCTCTTACTTTTGAGAAATTGAGAATGCTTGTGTTTTAGACCTGGTCAAGGCAAACACTGATGCATTTGTGACATGTGACACTGCTGTGCTTTGCATTGTGATGAGTAGAGGATGGGTAGTCTCTGAATTCTTAAAAGGAAATATTTTATTGTTTAACTGAGAAGAATATAATGTAGTAAGGCTGTGTCGTAGACTAACTTACACTTATTCAGGTATACCTGTCTCTCCACTTCTTCAGGTATACCAGTGATGAAACAGGTAAGAAGGAAGGAAGGGAAGAAGGGAGAAAGAAGATGAGAAATGGATTAAAAGAGGTGCTTTGTGATTTGTGTGTGTGTGTCCAAAAAAGTTAACCTAGAGGGAAGCAAGGATATGGTTAATCCAGGAAGTTTTACAAATTCTGAACATTTTGTCTTACTGTTCTGTCTTTTCTGCTCCCTTTCTCTTTTATGGGATAAAATATACTTTAATATTTATTTGGTATATTTAAAAGCATTACTAAGCAGGGCTGCATTCTCAGTTAAATTGAAGATGAAATTTTAAGAAATTAAAAAGGATAATTTTGACTTTGCCTTATGGACTTCCCTGGTGGCTCAGACGGTAAAGCGTCTGTCTACAATGCAGGAGACCCGAGTTCGATCCCTGGGTGGGGAAGATCTGCTGCAGAAGGAAATGGCAATCTACTCCAGTACTCTTGCCTGGAAAATCCCATAGACAGAGGAGCCTGGTAGGCAACAGTCCATGGGGTTGCAGAGTCACACACGACTGAGCGACTTCACTTATTAATTATAAAATATGAACTATGACTTCACTATTTCTAAAGTTATGTAAGTTTTCTGAGTCCATGTTAAAAGAAAGCATGGAGAAGAAAAGGAGTGGAAGTAAAAGTATGGAAAAGAAACATTAGATTTTGTTTGACTGAATTTAGATACATTTTAATTAGGCATTGTTCACTCACAGCAGAGAAGGCTTGGTGAGAGGTTTCTTTTATTATGTGCCAGAGTGGAGAAGACATCTAACAATGAATTCATTGAGAAATAATTAAGTTGTGGCAATTCAATTAAAGTGTTCACTATTGCTTAATAAGAGTTAATATTTAAGAAAAAAGTATTTTGTTTTTTTTTTTCCTAATGATTATTTTCATCTAGTGTTTGCTTTCCAGTCAATGGGGGAGAAGGGGGGTGAATAAACAGATTAGCTACATGCTATACTGTTTAAAGCTTTCCTGGATTGCTAAATTGTAAAAAATCTTTAAAAGTTTTTAGCAAAATTATGTTTAAATAAAGCTTCTCATAAAATATAAAGATGAGTAATAATTTCTCTATTTTTTAAAAAACTTACTATGAAAAATTTCAGACCTTCACTAGAGAAGTAGTAAAATTAACTATCATGAAGACATGACCCAACTTAACAATTATGAACATTGTGTCAGGAGGAAGAGAGAGCAGAGAAGTGGCGCACCTGGCCTAATGAGAGTCACAGTCATTAGAGACAATTTGATCCATTTTTAGGACTGCTCTTGAGTACTGGTAAAGAGTTAAGATCAAGAGAAGGCTAGAGACTAGGATTTTAGGTACAGTGGTATTTATCATGAAAAAAAGTATCAATTAGTCATTTAGGATGCAGTGACCTAATTCATAGTATTATTTTTTGTCTCTGACCTTAGATACCAATCATTGTGAAAGTTACCAGCAGGGAAGAGAGTAAAGCAGTAATTTCAATGGGAACTCAGAGAACAACAGTCATTAATTACAGAACATCATATGAAAGAGAGAACGGTAAAAGAATATCATTTCCATACTTTTCCCCTTCTCTTGCTTGTCCTAAAGGTGTTTTTCTTTTTCTTTTTCCCAAGCTTGAATAGCAATTTTGAATTGTATTAGAGAATCTGGGTTATAAAAAGATTTTGCTTAAGCTTATTAAACTGTAAAACTACTTGAATACTGATATCTTCTCCAATTTTCCATCTGAAAATCTAAAAGGCAGATCTTGCACTAAGAAAAATGAGTAAGATGACTGATTGAAACGAGCACACAGTTCCCAGACCTAGAGAGTCTGTGGATGGCCTTAAAATATATGCTAAATGCCTGCACTAAGGCTTTTTATCATCTCTGCTTCTTGGTCTATGCCGTTCACTCTCTGTGCTGTGCTTCTTGCACACAACAGCTCTGTTCAAGTGACAGCATAAAAACGTTAGAGACTGTTCAACTCTGAGGAAAGTTATGATTCTCCAAACAGCCTCAGTTATGTTGGTGTAAAGACATTACAAGGAATTATCATTTATTTGGGTCTCTAGATTGTCTTCTGAAAAATTTAGGTACTACATTTTATATTATGATTTTAAAATGATTAAGATTCTATATTAGTATGCCAGGCACTATTCCAGGTATTTTATATTTAATAACTTATTCAATACTCATATCAATCCTATAAGTATAATACTATCATTTTTTCCCTTGTATCAATAATGAAACATTCTGAAGCACAGGAGTGTTAATTATTTCCAAAGAGTACATAATTAGTAAGTGGCTGAGCAGAGATTCAAATTCAGGAAGTCTGGCTATAGTCCCTATGCCATAAGCACTTGCCTGCAAAAATAAACTTAAAGAAGCACAAAATGGAACAGACAATTGGAAATTTAAAACATTTTCAGTTGATCATAATTTATATATATCACCATTGGCTTTTAATTTTTTTTGGCATTTTTCAAAATTTCTGAGGTAGTTAAATACCGATTTAATTTTTATTTTTAGCCTATTTTTACAATTTATTTTTTCTTGAAATATAGTTGGATCACAGTGCTGTTTTAATTACTGCTGTACAGCAAAGTTGCTCATATTTATATATATAAGTTATACAATCATTTTTATGTTCTTTTCCGTTATGGTTTAACATTGAATATAGTTCACTATGCTGCATAGTAGGACCTTATTGTTTATCCGTTCTATATATACCACTTTCCATCTGCTGATGCCAAACTCCCAACCCAACCCTGCCCCAGCCCTCACACCCTTGGCAATCATCAGTCTATATTCTGTGTCCTTGATTCTATTTCTGTTTCATAGATTAGGTTCATTTGGCTTTTAATTGTCCTTAACTTCAAGGTAGTAAGACTGGGAACTAAAATTTGTAAATATAAAAATTTATGGCTTTTTCTGTTTCGGTGAGGAGAGTATGCTTTATTTTATAATTTATAAAAAGCTTATAAAATATTTTATAATTTATAAATTTTTTTAAACCTATCAGAACAATACTAGAAAGACATTAAAAAATAATGAATTTAAAGAAAATGAATTCAATAATTTCTTCCTTTGGGGTCTTCAAAAAATAAAAACATAAATGCCAAGTAAGATTTCATAGAAAAAAATACTAGAATCGGGATCAGGTGAAGTGGAATTTTTCAAAGATTTATTTATTGGTTTATGTATTTGCGGTTGTGCTGGGTCTTCATTGCTGTGCATGGGCTTTCTTTAGCTGCAGTGAACGGGGGCTACTCTGCTGTGATGCAGGGGCTTCTATTGTGGTGGCTTCTCTTGTTGCAGGGGCCTTTCTGGTGGCTCAGACGGTAAAGAATCTGGCCGCAATGCAAGAGACCTGGGTTCGATCCGTGGGTTGGGAAGATCCCCTGGAGAAAGGAATGGCAACCCACTGCAGTATTCTTGCCTGGAGAATCCCATGGACAGAGCAACCTTGGGCACTACAGTCCATGGGGTTACAAAGAGTGGAACATGACTTAGTGATTAAACAACATAGGTAAGACCATTAGCTGAGTAGTCTAAAAAACAGTTGCGTCTTGAAGGAAGTTTTTCAAACTCTAATTCCATTGTTTTTGTCACTGTACCTAAGAATGAAATAAGGAGAATAAACCTGAAAGGAGTCATTTAGATAAAACTAAGATAAAAATGCGGAGAAGGCAATGGCACCCCACTCCAGTACTCTTGCCTGGAAAATCCCATGGACGGAGGAGCCTGGTGGGCTGCAGTCCCATGGGGTCGCTAAGAGTCGGACACGACTGAGCGACTTCACTTTTACTTTTCACCTTCATGCATTGGAGAAGGAAATGGCAACCCACTCCAGTGTTCTTGCCTAGAGAATCCCAGGGACGGGGGAGCCTGGTGGGCTGCCGTCTATGGGGTCGCACAGAGTCGGACACAACTGAAGTGACAGCAGCAGTAGCAGCAAGATTAAAATGTAAGTGCTAAACAGTATTTTTTCCCTCCGAGTAGACAAATTCAACTCAATTTCAGAAATTCTTTCATTTTTCGTAATTATCAAATAATTTTGTCAATTAACATGAAATCAAAGGGTTACCAATTGACTTACTCAGCTACATAACAATACGTACAAAGCATTCCTGATGCTTAGTTTGAACTGTACAGGCGATAGGAAAAGAAGGAAAATTAACCTTTGGTACATATTTCCTCTGTTCCAGAGACTGTGTGATTAACTTTTTCTGTTCTTTTATTTAATCCTCACAATGTAGGTAATATGTACATATTTAGATGAAGAAAGTAAGGCTTTGTAGAAAGCAGGCATTCTAATGCAGTCCGTCTGGCTTCAGAGCCAGATAGATTCAACTACACTTTTTCTAAGGGGCAGAAAATGTTTAGTGGTGGTTTCCCTGTGGAGGAAATGAATTGCAGGCTTAGGATACCATGAGATTCTTTTGCCCTGCCAACCAGTAGTTAGAGTGCCCTGCTGGGGAAGTTGAAGCAATTTTCTTCTGCCTGATAGGTCCCTACATTTTATTATTATTTTTAAACAGTTGCTATTGAGGTCAAGTTTGAACTACTCCTGATATGATTGTTTCTCTGCTTCTGCATCTTGTCTGTGGCTGCCTTTATTGTTGACTGTCCAGGCTTGTGAATGATTGGTTTTTATGTTCTAAGTACTCATAATCTAGGTCTTCCTGCTCTTGCTCCAAAGTTTATTTTGCTTCAAATACTGTTTTAGAACTTTAACTTTCCAGATAGAAACAGTTGATGAAAAAATCTAATTTTGCTAACATGACTTTATTGATTTAAAAAAGTTGTTGCCAATATTTTGGACCAAAAAATGTATATCTATATCACTGTTTTAAATGGCATTTACTTGATTACCAATAAAGCTGAGCAACTTGCCTATTTATTTTCCAACATTACTTCTTTTTCAAATTGCATTATTTTATTCATATTCTAAAATTAATTTGTAAACTCTACATAGCAAAGAAATCTGTATTCTGAGATGTGATGCATATCTTTTCTCATAATCTGTTATTTGTCTTTTAAGTTTGTTTATAATATATTTTGTCAATGAATAATTTAAGATTTATGAGATTTATAATATCAATAGTTTACTTTCTGGATTCCCATTTTTCTATTTTAAGAATAAATGACAATGTAATTCAAATGTTCTTTTATTTATTATTAAATTGAAATATTTACTCATAGTAATATAGTATTTTCCCTAATCTCTAGCTAATTTTAATTTTTTTAAAGTAAACTATCTTGTTCCAATAAAATAAAAATTTATTTTAAAATTATGACCTTAGTTTCCTTATATCAAAGGATATATTCCCATATACTTCCCTCTATTTCTGGTTGCTAGTCTGTTCTAGCTACTTCTCTATTCTAGTGGTCATAAGCAGTGTGAGTGCGCATATGCATGGATTCATGTAGTATAGTGAAGACAGAGATCTTATAATAATATTCACTTCATTAGGAGAATTTGCAGCTATAAATCCCTCAAAAACATTGCTTTATCTGTTTTTGTATTTTATATTTTCATTATAATTTTGTTTCAGACATTAAAAAATTTCTATTGTGGTTTCTAATTTGACCCAGGGATTCTTTATGTTTTAATTCCTTTATAAATCATTTTAATTTGGTCTGTTTGGTGAGAGAAATCAAATTCTGTGTGATTTTAATTCTTTTAAATATATTGGAGCATGGATTATGGCTTAGCATATAGTCTGTCTAGATGAATTTTATGCATACTTAAAAGTATGTGTATTCTACAGATGCCATCTATAATATTCTATCAATATTAATTAGTCCAACCTGATGGATAGTGCCCATTTTAGTGTATTGATTTTCTATATTTTTCTAGTCATTCTATCAGTTGCTGAGAGAAGGATGTTAAAATCTACTATTTTGCGGATTTATCTATTTCATTCATTTAGTCTGTCAACTTTTGTTTTTAGGAGTTTTGAAGATTTGTTATTAGATACATAAACATATATGATTTTCATGTCCTTGAATTAACCTTTTACCACAAAATATTTAATTTTGGTATGTTCTTTGTCTTGAAACCTATTTTATCTGGTGTTAATTTAACCACTCCAGTGCTCTTATGCATTCTATTTGCATGTATAGTGTTTTTCTATCAATTTCCTTCTACCTTCGTCTTTATATTTAAACTCTTACAGACAACACAGAATTGAAACCTGCTATTTTTTATTTCTGATAATCACTGCTTTTCAAGTTGGAATGATTAGACAATGTAAAATTTAACTGTTGTTATGTTCTGACTTCAGTCTACCATTTATTTTACTGTTTATTGTTTGTCCCTCTATTTTTTGTTTCTCTGATCCTATTTCTGCCTTCTTTGCTGCTGCTGCTGCTGCTGCTAAGTCACTTCAGTCGTGTCCGACTCTGTGCGACCCCATAGACAGCAGCCCACCAGGCTCCCCCGTCCCTGGCATTCTCCAGGCAAGAAAATTGGAGTGGGTTGCCATTTCCTTCTCCAATGCATGAAAGTGAAAAGTGAAAGGGAAGTCGCTCAGTCGTGTCCAACTCTTAGCGACCGCATGGACTATAGCCCACCAGGCTCCTCCATCCATGGGATTTTCCAGGCAAGAGTACTGGAGTGGGGTGCCGTTGCCTTCTCGGTCTGCCTTCTTTAGAGCTAGTCAAATATTTGAGACTTTTCTTTACTCTATTGACTTTTTAGATAAATCTCATTGAATTATATTCTTAGTGTTTGAGATACATCCTTAATTTTTTTCCAACCTACTTGGAATTATTGTAATATTGTATCACTTCTCATAAAATATATGCTTGCAACCATACTTCCCCATGCCCTCTTTATATTATTTTTGACATATATATTGCATCTACAGACATTATAAGCCCCATGCTATGATGCCATAATTTTGGCTTTCAAAACTTGTATACATTTTAAGGATACTGAGTAAATTTTTTAATATTTGTTTTCAAACTTACAATACCTGGTTGTATTTATTTCTTCCCTCAAATGCATATTCCCATCTGATATAAATTCACTTCACTCTGAGAATTCATTTTGCATTTCTTGTGACGCTTACTTGCTGGTGACAGATATCTTAATTTTTTCATATCTTTTTTTCATATTTTACTTTTATTTCACCATCATTCTTAGACAGTTTCTTCCATTATTTTGAAGTGTCGTCAACTATCTGTCATCTTCCTCTTTAGATAATGTGCTGTTTTTCTCTAGCTGCTTTCAAGATTTCTCTCTTTATATTCGGTTTTCAGCAATTTGACTATAATATGTGTATGTGTCCTTTTCTTTGTATTTGCATTTTATCATAATTGAAGTTTATTGAACTTCTTGAGTCATATATTTATGTCTCTCACCAAAATTCAGGTTTTATTAGACATTGTTTCTTCAAAAGAAAAAAAAATTTCTACTCCTTTCTCTCTTCTCTTTCTGGAACTCCAGTTACATTTTTGTTAAACCTGTTGATATAGTCCTGCGGCCCCTTAGTACCTTTTCATTTTAGAACAGTGTATTTTCCCTACCTCACAGTTTCTGTTGATCAATGTGCCAGCTTGCATGCCTTAAAAAAAAAATCTCCACTCTGATATTGTGATCATCCTCTGAATTTTGCAAATTGATATTATATGTTTGTTTCATAATTTCATGTGGTTCATTTTCATAATTTCTGTTTCTCAGCTGAGATTTCCCATGTGTTCATTATGAGCATATATTGCTCTAGTCTTTGAACACAATTATGGTATGTGCCTATTTTAACATCTTGGTCATCTCAGAGTCGGTCCTTTTTCTTACATTCTCCTTTTTTGTTCCTAAGCCTAGAGATCTGAACTGTCTCCAGAATATTGTGATATTTTGGGAAATTCAGGATTCTGTTTCTAAAGAGTAGTGGTATTTGCTTTATTAAACAATGATGGTAGTTGAACTTGTGCCTCTCCTGCACTTGGTGGCAGAAGAAATCTCTGGTTAGTTCATTTAATTTTAGCTGGACTGCCTGGTTTCTGCCTCATACATGTGAAACCAGGGGCTCCTCAGAAATTTGGGTAGAGTTGCACATATAATTACGGACTTCCACTCGGAATGTCTTTTCTAAGATGTCCTTCCTTGTTTTTCTGTGCTGTATTGCTTGAACTCTATCTATTGTTCTAAATCATCTAGCTTGACATGGACATGGATCTAATTCTAGTTGAAATGCTATAACAACTTTACTCTTCCAGTGTCTTGTAATAACTTTTAATAGATGGTAGGTATAGTAGCTATCATATTTCCAAAAATTTTGACAATTTTCCACATTTATTATTTTGTAACATTTTCAATCATTGTAATCCAATTTTAACATATTGGAGTCAGATAAAAATTGTCTTAAATGAGTATTATTTGAAAATAAGTGATATTTATGTGTTCCATATTAGAACATGTTATCTCTTTTCATTTATTTTGTTTTTATGGGTTCAGTATATTTATGTTAATTTCTTTTTCTTTTATAGCTTGTGGTAAATTTATTCTTAGATATTTTTATATTTCTAGGTTTTATTACAAGTGGATTATTTTTCCAATACCATTTACAACTGGCTTACACTAAAAACAGCTTAAATTTGCATATTTAGTTTGTATACAAACACATTACCAAGTTAATTATTAATTCTAATGTTTTTAATAGAATCTCTTGGGGTTACTAGATATACAAAATGATACAATATAATTAAATATTGGAGAGTAGTTTTAAATATTTTGCCTTTCTGTTTACGAATTTTTGCTGTCAGTTTTCCTATCTTGTTATATTAGCTAAAGTCTACCTAACATGTTAAATAATAATTGAATAACAATTACATATTATTATCAGTAATATATGAATGTGTACAAACTTTTGGAAAATATTTGACAATATTTAACAAAAATTTTTGGAACATGTATATCTTTGGCCCAGTCATTTCACCCTTTAAAAATCTTTCTTAGAGATTTAAATAAGTATATTAGCATGTAGGGACATATATTTGGATTTGTGTATTTCTGTATTACTTTTAATGTGAAAAGACCCACTGAGAATAATTTCAATGTCATAAAAATGGAAGCAGTTGGATAAGTTATGATACAGCCATAATAAGAAATACCATACAGTCATTAAAAGCTGATTAGCTCTGTTCTTGCTCACTTAAGAGACGCGCATTTTACATGATGAAGCAGCAAGTGTGGCAGAACTTGGTGTATATTTTTTACCAGTGTTTGTAAGCAACTAAAAGGATAAGCATATTTTTTCAAATGTTTGTCTGTATGTAAAGAAATATATGGAATAATATATAATGAGTTTAGTGATAAGAGTTGCATTTGAGAGAATACAAAATTGAAGCAGAGAAGAGAGATGTTTCTCTATATGCCACTACATTATTTGATCTAAATGCATCATTTTGGTAGTTCCAGTGTCAATAAAGCAAATATAAGCTTAAGAACCTCATTATAAGCATAAAAATTCAATAAGTAAAAGCAATCTTATAATTAGATTACATTTCTTTTATTTCACAGTTCCCTTTCTTTTATATTATAAATACAAATTTCTAAGTTAGTTCCTTGTAAACCCAAATTAGCCAATTTATATAATGATTTATATAAGTAGTATGAATTGTTAAGAATAACAGTGAATCTACAGAACCATGTTAGTGAATAATAGAACATACTGGGATTATTGAAAATTCACATAGCCATGCTTAAAAGTAAACAACATTTTTTTAAACTTTCACTTCTTTTTTTAAAGTTATTTTTTATTGAAGGATAATTTCTTTACAGAATTTTGCTGTTTTCTGTCAAACCTCAGCATGAACCAGCCATAGGTATACATATGTCCCCTCCCTTTTGAACCTCCCTCCCATCTCCCTCCCCTCCCACCCCTCTAGGTTGATACAGAGCCCCTGTTTGAGTTTCCTGAGCCATACAGCAAATTCCCACTGGCTATCTATTTTACATATTTTTTAAAACTTTTAAGTAGCTTCTAGTAACTTCCTAGATATCGTTTTAGTATTTGTTCAAAGTATTTTTATGAAATATTTACAATTTTTTGATTCAATGCAAGATTGGTTTTGAAACATTTCTTGCAAATGCACAAATGCTCATTATACTTGACAGTTAATATTGAATATTGCACAGAGAACACTGGCCTTCTGGTTGCTTTTGCAATTAACCTCTAGCCTATTGACAACAACACTTTTAATTATTATGCCCCATATTTATGAAATAGACTGTGTCCTCCGAAATAATAGGTTATTGATTTGAATAGTCATTTTGAATGCAATTGAAAATCCAATCATTTTTTGTAAAGCTACTGAATATTCATTTATTATTCTTTATGTTCCTCAATACAGCCTTTGCTTCACTCTAAAAGAGTTTGACAGCATTTTATTCAGTATCCATTAGACAGCAAACACTGGGGCCCATTATTTTGTTATTTCAACAAAAGCTGAGTATATTTCATGGAATATTTTATGCAAATAGTTTATGTTCTTCTTTGTATAATTCATCAAATTACGTTTGAGAGTGACATTTAGAGGCAGAAAATATGTCTACTTAATAACCTGAACTCTCCATACTCAATTTGATTGAATAGTTAGAGGACTAGACATTGGGTTATTAGAGTTATTTCATGTTTTGTGCTAAATATATTATATTTGGGTAATTTAGGGAGTGGTTATTAGAAGATAAATGCTTTCTTTTGTAATTCCTCTATTTGTTCTAGATGATCACATATTACTTAAAAAGCAGTATGTTTGAGTTCAGTTACTACTTTATGAAAGTAAAGTTTCCAATGTATACTTTTAGATAACTGATATCATTCAATTACAGTTTTTTGAGAACTTAACACATTCTTATGAACTAGAATGTGTTAAATGTTGTACAGATTGCTTCATTGAATCATAATTTGAATATATTAATTATAGCAATTCAAACTAAAATGCTAAAAACTAGATTTTTTTCACCTCAGTAAATTTAAGGAATATATAGTAAAATTAAAATAAGACTTTTATTGTTAAAGGCTAATATTACTTTACTTTAAGGAGTAGGAAGCAAAATATATTTATAGTTACTTATGACAGGGGAGGGCTTCCCTGGTGGCTCAGACGGTAAAGGGTCTGCCTGCAATGCGGGAGACCCCGGTTCAATTCCTGGGTCGGGAAGATCCCCTGGAGAAGGAAATGGCAATCCACTCCAGCACTCTTGCCTGGGAAATCCCATGGATGGAGGAGCCTGATAGGCTACAGTTCATGGGGTTGCAAAGAGTCGGACACAACTGAGCGACTTCACTTCACTTCATGACAGGGAAACTGACACAGATTCAATTTCTTCCTGCTTGTATATTGAGGCCCAGAACATAGGTCCCTTTTCATTCATCCAGACATCCATTTATTTATCTATTCAGTAAATATTTATTGTATGCCTATTATGGCATTCACAGGCACTGCTTAAATAAAGAATTTCAGTCCAAGATCTGAAGGAACTTATATCCAGTAATGTAAACAAAAACATCATTATAATTAATTTTGAGAAATGACGTGACCATAATATGTACAATGGTTACAATGAAGAAGTAACAATATAAAATGACCATGTGTATTATGGATACTTTAAGGAAAGAATTTCAAGGTAAAGACAAGGACAAACAGAATCTAGATGTATGCAGTGATGTGTACTAGGACACTGAAATATGAGAAAGCATGGGGAATTTCAAGCAATCAAATGTGACAGAAGAATCAGGTTCAAGAGCCGGAGTGGCAGGCAAGGAATTATGCTAAATGACTAGGAAGAGTGAAGTCCAGAAATGCTGTTTGTCAAAGTTAGGAATTTACATTTATCTTATAGGGGTTAAGGGTATTGTTTCATAGTAGGTAAATGGATTGAATTTGACTTTGAGATAACTCTGAATCTTTAATATGTTTTAAAGAGGACAGAGAAGAGAAGCAAATGAAAAAAAATAGGACAAACTTTTAGCCACTCAAGTGAGATATAATGAAGACTTCTATGAAAGCAGTTTTAATTCACAGAAAGAGATGGGATAAGGAGATTTTAGGAGGTAGTAAATATTAACAGAGTTTGGTCATGAATTGGACAGAAAAAAATGGAATACAAGCATGAACTAGAGAACAAAGTCTAAGTAAAACAATGTTACATTTCTAGACAGGATATAATTGAGCCATACTAGAATGGCAAATGTTAGTATCTCATAAATGATGTAGGAAATTCAGGAGACAGTGACGGGGATGAAAAGAGTTCAGATTTGGATATACTTAATTTGACAGGTTGATGTGAAATAAAACAGATGTGTAGTAAGACAGGAACTTAATCTTGCAACTGAAGGTATAGGTGAATGTGGGTATATAGATTTGGAGATCATTGAAATATAGATGATTATTGGTAGATATATGTGTGATCAGTTTGTTAGGATATAGATCAGAGAAATAATAAAAATGTAATTGTAGCTTTTAATTGACAGGTATACAAAGTGGTACCAGTGGTTAGGAATTTGCTTCATAAAGAAATGATGATATCCATGAGCAAAGCTTGCCATGAGAGGAAGTGGGAAAAGAAAGTTTCAAATGAGAGGCAGGGGAGTGGAAGTGATGACAACATGAACCCTAGAGACAAACTGCTTGAATTCAAGACTTGGCTCCAATTCCAATCTACTAACCGTGTGAGCTTGTGCACAGTGTCATAGAAAGTGATTTTATCTGAATCTTATTTCCCTCAGCTATGAAACTGGAATACTAAGAGACTGGTACCTCTTACAGTTACTTTAAGAATTGGTAAACCACAATTCCTGATACATGATAAGCAGTCAATAAATGTTTTCAATATTATTATAGAAATAGCTAGCTGATCAACTATTCCAGTATTTGATGCAAGCAAGAGAGGCATTCATCTGATTTTGTGTGCAAGTGGAGATAGGTGGTTATTTATTATACTTTTATCTTGCTGATATAACTCAAACAAATTTAAGAATTGCAATATAGAAATCTAACATATTTACTTATGTATTTGTTTACTTATTTGTTTTGGAGGCATAGAGGCTAATTCAGCTCATTCTAGCTAGTCAAAAAGATACAAAAAATCTCTTGTAGGCACTGAGGGAGAAAACATTAGCACCAGAATACAGAAAATTGTCTATTTGAATAAGTGTCTCAAACGTTGTAAGGACCAGGATAAATATGTTGATATAGTTTCATGTGATATCAGTTGACAGTGCGTTTCATGATGCTCTGAAGAGAATATAAGGCAATGTCTAGATAAGTCTAATATTTCTGCTGTAGTTGTTCAGTTGCTAAGTCCTGTCCAACTCTTTGGGACCCTATGGACTGCAGCACACTAGCCTTTCCTGTGCTTCACTATCTCGAGTTTGTTTAAGCTCATGTCCACTGAATCAGTGATGCTATCCAACCATCTCATTCTCTGTCACCCCATTCTCCTTTCGCCTTCAATCTTTCCCAGCATCAGGGTCTTCTCCAATGAGTCAGCTCTTCTCATTAGGTGGCTAAAGTATTGGAGCTTTAGCTTCAGCATCAGTCCTTCCAACAAACATTCAGGGTTGATTTCCTTAAAGATTGACTGGTTTGATTTCCTTGGAGTCCAAGAGACTCTCAAGAGTCTTCTCCAGCACCACAATTCAAAACCATCAATTCTTTGGCCTTCAGCCTTCTTTGTGATCCAACTCTCATATCCATACATGACTACTGGAAAACCATAGCTTAACTATATGGACATTTGTTGGCAAAGTGATGTCTCTGCTTTTAAATATACTGTCTCGGTTTGTCATAGCTTTACTTCCAAGGAGCAAGCATCTTTGAATTGCGTGATTGCAGTATTCTTGCCTGGAGAATTCCATGGACAGAGGAGCCTGGAGGGATACAGTCCATGGGGTCTCAAGAGTCAGACATGACTAAGCACAGCACAGTCATCGTCCACAGTGATTTTGGAGCCTAAGGAAATAAAATCTGTCACTACTTCCACTTTTCCTCCACGCTATTTGCCATGAAGTGATGGGACCAGATGCCACAATCTTAGTTTTGAGTTTTGGGTTTTAAGTCAGCTTTTTCTCTTCTTTTTCACTGTTATCAAGAGGTCCTCTAGTTTCTCTTCACTTTCTGCCATAAGGGTGGTATCATCCTCATATCTGAGGTTGTTATTTTGCCCAGAAATCTTGATTCCAGTTTGTGATTCTTCCAGTCCAGCCTTTCACATAATGTTCTCCATATAGACGTTAGATAAGCAGGGTGACAGTATATAGCCTTGGTATGCTCTTTTCCTAGTTTTGAACCAATCCATTGTTCCACCTCTGGTTCTAAGTGTTGCTTCTTGACCTGCATGTGGGTGTCTTAGGAGGCAACTAAGATGGTCTGATATTCCCATTTCTTTAAAAATTTTCCAAAGTTTGTTGTGATCCACATAGTCAAAGGCTTTAGCATAGTCAATGAATCAGAAGTAGATGTTTTTCTGGAATTTCCTTGCTTTCTCTCCAATCCAACAAATGTTGGCAATTTGATCTCTAGTTTGGCTGTAGTTTCCTGTTACTTGTTTTGCTACTTTCCTCTGAAATTTAATTGTACAAGGCTTTGGGAAAAAAGCTTGTTTTGTTGTTTGACTGCCTTGTAAAGGTGATTCCTACTACAAGCACTGTCCATAGCTTATTTTCTCTTGTCAACGTTTAAGGAAAGGGAAAGTAGAGGGGGCAGTTACATTGTGAAGACCATCCCAGATGAAAGATGGAGAAGTGGCCTTAGTATGTCTAAACAGCATTTAGTATCTTTGAGGAAGATTCTTCCAATCAGTTCAGTTCCGTTCAGTCGCTCAGTCATGTCTGACTCTGTGACCCCATGAACCTCAGCACACCAGGCATCCCTGTCCATCACCAACTTTCAGAGTCTACCCAAACCCATGTCCATTGAGTTGGTGATTCCATCCAGCCATCTCATCGTCTGTCATCCCCTTCTCCTCCTGCTCTCAATCCCTCCTAGCATCAGGGTCTTTTCAAATGAGTCAGCTCTTCAAATCAGGTGCCCAAAGTATTGGAGTTTCAGCTTTAACATCAGTCCTTCCAATGAACACCCAGGACTGATCTCCTTTAGGATGGACTGGTTGGATCTCCTTGCAGTCCAAGGGACTGTCAAGAGTCTTCTTCAACACCACAGTTCAAAAGCATCAATTCTTTGGCACTCAGCTTTCTTTATAGTCCAACACTCACATCCATGCATGACCACTGGAAAAACCATAGCCTTGACTAGCGGACCTTTGTTGACAAAGTAATGTCTCTGCTTTTGAATATGCTATCTAGGTTGGTCATAATTTTTCTTCCAAGGAGTAAGCGTCTTTTAATTTCATGGCTGCAATCACCATCTGCAGTGATTTTGGAGCCCAAAAAAATAAAGTCTGACACTCTTTCCACTGTTTCCCCACCTATTTGCCATGAAGTGATGGGACCAGATGCCATGATCTTAGTTTTCTGGATGTTGAAATTTAAACCAACTTTTTCACTCTCCTCTTTCACTTTCAAATGCACATAGATTATCCTCAAGCAGTTAAAATTTAATAAAATTTAAAAAATATAAAATAAACTCTCTAATGTAATGAATTACAGGCATCTTTTACAAAAAAAAGGAAGCCCCAAATTTGATAATACATCATTCAAAATCACTAACACTTATCTGTCCACTCTGTGTCTCAGAATTAAAGGTTAAAATAAATTGGTATTCTTCAGGTCAGATAGCTACATAAAATTATACTTTTAATTTAAAACATTTCAAGTTAACCAAAGGATTAATGAAATGACTAAATCAACTGGATGGAATGAGAGTAGTGCACCATCCATGTAACATAATTATTTGTCTGACAAATTGTAATTATTATATATCACATTTTTATGTTTATTTTTAATGTCTTCATACTTTATATAAGCTGAAATACCTAGTAGCTGGTATGGGTAAAGCTGGGGTATTTGTTCTCATCTTGTCAATCTCCATTTTCGTCATCTTGCAGGTTTTGGGTGATGCATTTTTTTGTAGTCCATGGTCAGATCAGATCAGTCACTCAGTCGTGTCCAACTCTTTGCAACCCCATGAATCACAGCACGCCAGGCCTCCCTGTCCATCACCAACTCCCAGAGTTTACTCAAACTCATGTCCATCGAGTCAGTGATGCCATCCAGCCATCTCATCCTCTGTCGTCCCCTTCTTCTCTTGCCCCCAATCCCTCCCAGCATCAGAGTCTTTTCCAATGACTCAACTCTTCGCATGAGGTGGCCAAAGTACTGGAGTTTCAGCTTTAGCATCATTCCTTCCAAAGAAATCCCAGGGCTGATCTCCTTTAGAATGGACTGGTTGGATCTCCTTGCAGTCCAAGGGACTCTCAAGAGTCTTCTCCAACACCACAGTTCAAAAGCATCAATTCTTTGGTGCTCAGCCTTCTTCACAGTCCAACTCTCACATCCATACATGACCACAGGAAAAACCATAGCCTTGACTAGACGAACCTTTGTTGGCAAAGTAATGTCTCTGCTCTAGTAAAACTGTGTCTTTTTTGTTTAGCAATTAAAGAGCACTGGTTTTAGTGTCCATTTTTCTAATACTGACTCCGCCACTTACTGATTTGGTGATCTTAGACAAATCACCATCCATTGTAAGCCTTGGTTTTTGCAAGAGTGGACAATAGATTTAGCTTACATATTTGAGAACTGAATAAAATAATGTTTATGAATTGTCTACCACATGTCTGATATGTTTAAAGGTTTTATCATTAGTAGTATCATCACCAACTTGATCATTTCTCAATTGCACAATACTTAACCTTTGTATAAATGTAGACTCAGAGTTTAGATTTTTAAATGACAAAGTCTTAGTTCTGTTAATGCTTAGGGTTACTTCTAATAATGTTTTGTCTAAATGCCTAATACAACTTACCTGTTATTTATCTGTGAATTCTTTCCAAATCAAGGCCCAGCCCTTTAGCTATTTGTGTCTTTTTTTTCCTGATCTTTTTTTGAATATTTCCTCTTTGCTAATTTTATTGGTGCTATGTTCCCTTTGCAGTGGTTCCCTATAGGCTTTTCTTTTGGGCAGAAGGAATAACTTAGCCAGTTCCTGTTCCTAAAGTCAGTTTTCTCATGTTGAAGAACCCTGGTTGTCTTTGTAGTCCCTATATTTCAACAACACAGCATTTCACTGTTTAATCATTTCATATTTGTAATGAAATGTCTGCATATGCAGATCATGTAAAATACTTTTTCAGTGATGTTTTCTTCATTTAAAGATTTTAATTTTTTTTTTGTTTTTCAGAAAAAAAGTAGGAGAAGAAAGATGCAGAGACCAAGAGAGGAGCTCACAGTGAGTAGAAAGCATTATTTTCTCACTTTGTCCTCTATAAGCAGCAATATTACTCTAGTGAAACAGTGGTTTTTTTTTTTTTTCTTAATTTTCTGGCAATGATACCGTTTTAGATTCCCAGGGGATAGAGAGCCATTTTATAAGGATGATGCTTTGACTATAGCAAAGGAATAACTGGAGATTCATTTGAGACATAATTGATGATGGTCTTTCAGGGAGGAGCCCAAATTATCATGAGGAAGACAAAAGATGTGACTTTTCTATTGCTTCTGTAGCTGGATCAGAAAATTACTTGGTGGGATGCATCATTATAAATTGTTGATTCTCATGCAAAAAAATTTAAAAAAAATTAAGAATTCTGGCAGTTGTGCAGAAAGTAAGTAAATGGACTGTTGAAAATTTATAAAATTAAACAGGATTTTTTTTAATTGGGAAGTTGATGTTAAATTGAAAGTTGAGTGATCAGCTTGCTCAGTATTAATAAACTAATTGTATTTCCCTGAGTTAATATAGGTTGGGTTTTAACTGATACTAGTCTGCATTGCACCACTTTTTAAATAACATCATGACATTTCTTTTACTTTCCTTGGACAGTACTTAATATAATCACTGAAAAAATTTGTAATCAAATACATTTTTATAGATTCTTCTAAAAATACACTTTCCTCCAAAGTTTTCTCAGTGATTCTTAATTATGAAAATGGATTATTGCAGTCAGAAATAATCTACCTCAATAATTTATACAAACAATATGCTTCATTTGAGTACTTATATATTTAATGAGTTTTTTTTCTCTTGACACTATAGTACTATATATCAGCAATCCAAAGCCTGCTAGTAATAAATTCATTTACATGTTTATGAAACAGTATCACTTGGACTTGTCTTCTATTAATTGTTAATTACTATAAGTACAATTTCATTCTTTGCCTTTTTCATAGTCAATGAGTAACATTTTTGCAAAGGAGATAACGTTTTGAGCAAATCACATTGTCTCAATAGAAGTTACTTAGAAAAAATTGTCAGCAAGATTAACCAATAAAAGCAATGCTATATGTAAAATCTTTATATACAACTCAGGTCTTAATTTTATGTATAGTTTTATTTAGCTGTAAGAATTTGCTTACACACATTGCCTTCAAACTCTAATTGAAATATCTATAGTGCATATATTTGTTAATGAACATTTTCAAGATTCCTACTATTTTCTAGATACTATCCTTTATAAATCTTTAAAAATATTTGTTAAAATACAAATATTAACTCTTTTAATCAAAATAGCAACCATAAGAGGCAGTGAGTCTGAATTTACATTTGAGGAAACTGAAGCACACAGATGGGAACTACCTAAGGTAAGTAGTAGATCCAGAAGTCAAAGAGTGTTCGTTTGGCTACAGACTCTTTGTTCTTAACCACTATACTGCATTAATACTATATTAAAATAGGCTGACACAAATTTTTTGAAAACAGACTTAAAATTGGTACGTCAGAGTTGCATTCAGGTGTTTCTTTGTTGAGATACTTGCTGTCAGTTCTCTGACTTGATTGTAAAAGCAGGGTTTAATTCTCTCAAGCATCAAGCATTGAAGGTTTATGTTCCACAGAAAAAGAAAGACTGAATTTGTGACTTCTGTATTCCTGTATTAACCAGCATGGTACTTGCATCAACTTCAGTCATGCATGATTCTGAATTTCTGAAATGAAATGGTTTTTCCTGTATTGTATTGGATCATTCTGAACTCATATTGGATTACTGTGAGGAAAAAATTCCAGATCTGAAGCTATGTTTTACACACTGGTTCACACATTGATTCACTGTATACTTAAACTTTCCTAATTAAGGGTTTATAACTTTTTATTGTTGTGTTCAGTGATATCCACTGATGGTCCTCTTGGCTTCGGAAACTACACAGCACTGCTTCAGACTCTTCAGTGACCTCCTTCTCAGGACTTGTTCTACACAGATCAAATCTAATCTTCCCAATGACCTTGTATCCAGATTTTTGCAAAGTGATTGAAAATGCCTTTAAATACAGATTATTAATTGAGGATAATGACTCTTTTTTTTTAACATTTATATGTGATAATTTCTTACATGAAGAGAGCAAATGATGCAGCAGTGTTAGGGAGCAAGATAGCTGCAAAAATGTAGAACAGTGATTATCAACATTTTCAGTGAATCAGAATCACTAGGAGGATTTGTTAAAATACAGATTGTTTGTCCCCTATATGCATTTTTATCACATTGCCAGGTCATGCTTATACTAATGATTTGGGGAAGTGCACATTGAGAGTTCCTGATCTAGAGCTTCATATATTATCAGGATTAAAATAGGGCCTGCACCTCCCTCTGACTGTTTTCTTGTAATTCAATAGGATCAAAAATTGCATAACATCTCATTCGTATTTTGTGTAGCAAAAGCAAAATTTAAACTTCTCTTAGTGAGTTCTTATCCACTTATCTATCATTTTTAGCCACAGAGGTTTACTGAAAAGAAAAGAAATTGAGCTTTAGGGTGTGGGCGGAAGTGAGTCAGAGGTGAAATGGTGGATAGTGATATATCTTAGGGTTCTTTAGAAGTTCACTGAATTAAAATGTACTCAATAAGTGGGAGGTTTGCAAAAAGCAGAAAAGATAACTTCTTGAGATTATCAGTGTAATTTTCTGTAAGATATGGTACAATAAAAGCTAGGAAATGTGTATTGGATCCAAAATGAAATTTTGAGAAAAATTAAATAAGGATGAAGATAATATTTGGGTTAAAAAAATTAGAATGCTTTTTCTGCTCATAAAAGGATTTTTCCATATTTTCTATATTGAACAGCAGCACAGAGAGTAAAGCATCCGTTTATGACTGTTATTGATTTCAAGAGTCTACTGTTGCCAAAATTTTTCAACTTTTAATTTGAATTCATATCAGTTAATACCTTTGATCCACCACTCTGTCAGGAATTATGATAGAATCTGGGCCAATATTCTCAAAATATCTGAAATCAAACTGTTGTATATCCAGCACTTGGAAGAGTGTCTGAACCATGGTAGATGCTTAATAAATATTTTTGAATGAAGTAAAGAATAAAGAGTGGAACCAAGCATTTAAAGGAATACCCAGTCAATTCCTTAAAGGCAGCATATTAAAAAGAAATAGTCCTAAAACTATTGTTTCCTCTTGAGTACAGACATACCGGAGCAAGATGCTGCTGTACCGTCTGGCAGGATAAATAGCCCTCATCACCAGCACATTTTACAGTTAGGCCATTCCCAAGAGATGTCACGCAGATACCTCACTTCCAGTGTCTACATAAATCCGCAAATTCTGATGACAGATTCCTAAGCAGGAACTACATTTCTGCTTCTGTGTCAAGGCAGTTGCTTATGTACCATTTCAAAATTGGAAGCTAACCTTTTCAAAATGTCAGTGCACTTATTTCACCATCTTTATAATTACCAGCAATTTACATTTATTCAGTAGCTTCACAGTTTGAGTACTGTGTAAAATTCTGTTATTCTTTGAGAACCTATGTTCCAAGGAAGATTCATCTATCCTGTGTTTAAGGTAGTTACAGACAACTGGCAAATATACCTGGACAAATGTTATAGTCTGTTTTTCAACATGCTTCTCACCTGGGGGTAGAAGAATTCTGTTATTTTTGTTGATAAGTGAGTCTTTCAAAATGACTGTCTACCCATAAGTTAATTGCAAACATATGGAGAGTTGACTTTGATTGAAGCTGGTGTGTATGTCTTCCTAAGTTTGTATTCTTACGGTGGAAGCCCCCTGCCAAGATTGTTGGAAGATATTTAGAGGAAAGTATTTATAAAACTTTTTGAACATGGTCATGTAATTCAATGTCTCCTGAATTATGCTAGCTTGGACATTTGACTCATAGTTGTATAAATGTTGGAAAGTTAAATTATCTCAGGTTGTTCAGGCAAACAGTCATTAAATAAGATGTTAACAGCTTAAAACAGAAATATCTGCTTCCCAAAGTGTTCAGTTTTATAGAAACTAAGTACCACAAGTCTTTATATCACTAAAAGGCCTAAAATAAATAATATAAAGATCATCCTTGACATATATTCAAAAATTTTAGGATTGCCGGGAGCCAGCAAGAGACATTCCACTCGTGACAAAGGTCATGAGGAAGGAGGCTCGGCATACGCAAAGGTGGGATCGAGCCTCAGGAGTCCCCCCGGATATTCTCGAGCATCTACCCCCAAAAAACCAGAGTCTGCCTACTTTATTGCTTTGTGCTCTCACCTCTGACTTTACTGGGGGCTGTCCCCCACCACCATCTCTCTCTCTCTGTCAAAGAGTTAACTTACAGCTCCAATTAATAAAGTTCCTGGGCAATTAGGAGTGTTTAAATCCAAACTCCTCAGATGGCTCTCTAACTTGCCTGAAAAGTTTACCCGGACTCCTACAGCTATGCATACAATTGTTTACAGTCTCCCAGCCTCGAGAGGCACGGGAAGCTTAAGATATTCAAATAGCTTAGAGCCTCTCAGAGAGTTAGAAACTGTCAGAATAAAACTAGTAAAAGATTTCATTGATGAGCCAATGCTTGTTGCCAAGTTTTCACATCCCCTGAATTGTATCCTTGAATATGTATTAATTAATAGTTGGTATGTAGAAAAAATAAGTAGTGGCCTTGGTGTTAGTAACTTTAGACCCTTAAAGTAATAAATTCTTTCCTTTGTTGTAAACCCATTACACATCCGCCCTATAGGAATGTAATTTTATCTTCGGAAGATGGTGCCAAACCTTAAAATAATTACTCTTAGGGAAAATAAGTCTTTGTTGATAAGTCCTTGTCAAGAGTCATAAAATGTTAATAGGCCTTCTGGCCAGAAGATGATGTAAATCACCTAAACCATTTGCATACGATAAATTTGCAGGAAAGAAACCCTGGTTTTTGATAAGGATCAAAAACTGCTGACTTTGCATCCCCTATTATCCTCTATGTGTAACTTAGGGTATAAAAGCCTCTGTTGAAAATAAAGCTACGGGCCTTGCTCACCAATGCTTGGTCTCCCCATGTCATTCTTTCTTTTCACATTCTGGCTGAAGTCTCCATCTGGAGCGTGGATATCCTCTGCAACCATTTATTTGCCTGGGCTTCTAAGATAGGATATTTTCTAAGATCAGAATTTCAGTTATATTCTTTTTATTATGCCCATTGAGAGAAAGCCTGGACGTTTTTGTTACCTTGATTTGAGGATCAAGTTTGTTGGGTAGTGTGGGAAGAGCTTTCTGCCTTAACTCAAAACTCTATTAGGTTAGATTCAGAATAAACAGATCTCATAGCCAAATTGGTTTATTTTTATGCTCTGCATTTGCTCACCCCAAAATACCATTTTTTTGGTCCTAAGGGAGGTGCAAATTGGAGCTAAAAAGCAAAGCAATATGTCTGCCAATCTTGAGTGTCCTCTTATTTCCAAAGTCAGTGATAGCACAGCCCTTGGCTTTATCAGACTGGTTACTCCAGCTCCAACAGAGGAAAAACAGTCATGATATCAAAATAACTATGCTATGAGAGAGTCTTTTCTATAACCTGCCATATACACTTTAAAGATAGTGAAGGCATCAGTTTTACAGAACTTTTATAAAACTGACATAGTTATTTAGTAGAGAGAGCTTATCTCTTATCTCTTTCCCCTTGGATTTTGATGTGCCAATTAAAACAAGAAAAAGTAACTACTTAGGTCGATCATACATTTTATTAAGGAAGTCTAAAAAATATATAATCATTTTCACTTTTCCAGGAAGAATAACATACAGAAGATGTCCTTTAACCATTCTGAAAGCTAATTAAAAAAAGAGGAATAATTCAGTTATTTGCATATTTTGCATAATCTGAAGAAAGAAAATTGATATTATTATACTCTGCCTATGAGAATATCAGTCTGGTTCCTAACAGCAGATTTTGCTATAAGTTTAATCATGTCACACCCTCATATTTCCAGGGGATCTGCAATTAGTAATATCTAATTGCAGTCCATGGGATCACAAAGAGTTGGATGCAACTGAGCAACTGAACTGAAGCTACCTTTAAAACATGGTTTTCTTATATACCTTAAAACTGACATAAGATTGGAACCTACTTTTAGTGTTAGATCTATTCACTTTATAAATTGATAAAGTGGCATACAAGGAAAAAAGTATTTCATCTCATAGAGAAAATTGCAACATATATCAATTTTTGTCTGATTGTCAGAAGATAACTGCATTCCCTGTGGCCTCTGTTAAACACAGAGGAATTTGGCGTGTTGGCTGATGGCTGTTTTCCAATCACAACTCCTTAAAAAGGTACAGAACAAGACTTGGATTTTACTTGATTTGTTTTTGCTGTTTCAAAAGGGAATACATGAATAGTAATATTTCTCTGTAAAAGTAATATAAGGTTGCATAAAAGCCAGTGCATTTGAGTTAGAGAGCCCCATGGGTGATTTCCTATAATATATACATCTGTATATTTATCTGTGAAATGAATGGCATTTCCTAGCAACTACCAAGTTCAATTTAGGCTCACCATGAAAATCTGAAACTTGAAGAAAAACACAAGGTCACTTTTCAGTTGATCTTCACTAAAATATTCCATTTTCATTTTAATGTATATCAAGAAATATCATATACATGATTTTTAACATAAAAATTCCTCCTTCAGAAGAGACGTAAAGAAACGAGTTAGAAAGTTTGCTATTCTTGTTGTCGCCTCATCACCAGGTGTCTTATTGAGTTGGTATTTGAGGACATGATGTATTCCTCGTGTGCACTAAAAATGCTCTGGCAGCCTGGCTTTCACCTCATGCCCTTTAACAGTTAATGTATCATTAATGCTCAATGATAACGGCATGCCCAGAGCTGAAAAATCACTGGAAAAATACAAATATCCAAAATTGTTTTACCTATAATAGGACATTGTCTCAAAAGAAATCCATACCAGTAAACATTTATATCATTTTCTCATTAGGCTTCAAGTCTAGGTTATGACTAGATTCATTGTCTCATAAATGATGTTATTGGCTAATAGTCAAATAAAATGCTTGAAAACTTGTAAGACATTCAGAAAAAAAACTCCAATAATTACATGGTACCAAATTTATTATAAGAATAGTGTCAAAAAGGAGCGGAGCCTAATTTTCTATTGGAAAATTATTCTGATCTCCAGTTTGAACTTTGGGCTCAAATTTTTAAATGACTCTTCTTGTTTCGGGTGTACCTCACACATGCCCAGTTGAGTAAAGAATGTAAGTACCCAAAACAGAGCACCCTATAACACAGAGAGTCTCTCAGGCACAGAGGAATGAATGATTTCAGGTACATTGTGCCACAAACTCTATTGACTGTATTTCCTCACACAGGGAATTAAATTTGAAAGAGGTGAAGAGTAATGGTGAAAGCTGGGGAAAGCTATGAAAAATTGTTCTGTGTTTTCAATTTCATCTCGTTCTCCATTCTTGGACTTTAAAGTGATTTATCCATGTGTAAAAAAAAAAAAAAAAAAAAAAAATCCTCAGATTCACTTTTCCTGATGCCCAGTTGAATTTTAGGGACTGCTTTTCCAAATTCCAACCATCAAAAACAGATCAGACCAAAAAATCAGACGAAAATCAAATAAATATTTGTTATTAAAAGTGCATAACATAAAAATTATATATTTTGGTAATCTTAGAATCTCTAGATTATAAAATATAGTATTTTATTATTTTAAAAACTTCATATTATAATTTACCTGGGGGGCACTTTGTTAAGCAACTTTCAAATAAGTAATACAGCATTGTTAATTATAGTCAGCACTCTAGTTAAATAACTAAATAATAAGGAAACTTAAAAGATATTATGGTAGGGACACATCATTTATATGGTCATGATATGTTCCTCTTGCTTTGCTTCTGCTGTAGTTATGCAACAGTAAATCAAACAGGAGGCTTCATGCTATCATCACAATTTGCTTTAATTGTGATGACATTGCTTGACATTGGTGTTTAAGTCATTGTTTATCAGTGAAGACACGAGGTGTAGTCTGGTATGGTAAACACTGATTGCTCTCAGGGGAAAAAATAACTGTCAGTGAAGTTGAATCGAGCAGTGGGAACTCAGAAAGGACAAAGATTCTCTGGCAATAATGCAGAATAAAATAGAGAATAACCAAAGCAAAGCCAAAATGAGCAGCTGTTATATCTATGTGAATACATAAACACTTATAATTGTACATAGTACCCCATTAGGGGAATAGTTTTATTTATGTCTATGAAATATAGTTATAAAATGACTCTTTTATGAAAAGGCATTTCATAAGAGAATGCAAAAGGTTTTTTTTTCTAATAATCAGTTGCATTCTTTTTGAACAACATTCCAAGTATCAAATACCACTGTGTTGTTTCAGTCATGGCATACACTTACACTTAAGCCTCAAAGCACAGTGAAAGTGCTGGATGGTTTAATCAAGTAGACAGTATTACAGCATATTTCTAAGCAACGTTTCCCTTTAAAATTTCTTATTCTTGCACAGATCCCTACTGTGGTGTTGATCTGACTCTTATCTATCTCTGAAAAACCCAGTGATTTTCCCAGAATGATCTTATTTAGGTTGACACTTTTTGGAGGCTGATTCTGTTCTCAGCATGATGTTGTCAGGAATGTCTACACAAGCGAGTCTAGTATGACCTTCTCTGTCAGTGTTGTTTTTTTTTTTTAACATTAACTTTACCTGTTTGATCAAAATAAAAATTAATTTATGTTTTCAATTCCTAAGCTTCTGTTAATTAGCAGCCTACTTAGCTCTAGTAATGACGGCCATACATTCTTATTTCAAAGTCTCATGTAAGCCTAAGGAACTGCAAAAGAAGAAACCATTACTATTTGATGATAATCATTTTTAACCTGAGTGGTATATTTGTGATATTCTTCCCATTAATGGAAAATTGTTTTTGAAGGTTTAAATACTTTTAGGATTGATATAGTAAATCAGAATATATTGGTATACTTCTAAAACGTATAAAGATTTTATGAAAAACATACATTGGAACTAATCTTATGGAACTGAATTGGAACTAAAACAACTTCAGTCGTCATATACTGGCTGAATGGTAATTCTAGTTTGAGCATTACTCAGCATTTGATTGTAATGTCTATAGATTTGATGAGATGAAAGTACAGTACTTTCTATTTACTAAACTTTCAATGATATTTGCAAGATTTTACAATGTATATATCATAATAAAATTAATGAGGAGAATGAAAAATAGAAGAGTTTTTTAAAAAGGCAATATTTGAAATTATGTGGTTATTCTAACACTTTATTCCATGCAGTTTTATGGGTATCAGCATGCAGGTTGTAATTACATATCCTTAAAATCAAGTGTGACATGAAATGATTGCCACACAAGGTAATTTCTTGTCATAACGAAGATTGAAAAAAGAACATATTACCCATGAAGTTTATAGAGAGTAGTCCCAAAACAGGATCCAAATACGTATAAAGAGCACAATGAATTCATTAGCAGTTGTCAAAAAGTGGTGTGAGTTTTATTCAAATTCATTTTTCTTTGTTGCATAATGAAGTATTATCAAGCAATTAATCAAAAAACAAACTGCTTTTAGTAATTGATACTATGTTAATTTCAGTTTATGCTGGTGTGTCAGTTAATTCTAGGTCTTAGTAATTTTAGCAATGGATGATGGTACTTTACAGTTACTTCAGACTATAAGTGGTTGATTTAGTGTAATAAAATGACTATGCACTAAGAATCAAGGTAAAGGCATTGGCTTGTACTGTTGTTACCTGGAAGATTCACTAATACCCAGCATAGTAAAAATATCTATATCTTCTTGTCTTAAAAACATTTGACTTTTGCAGAAAAGTGATATTAGAAGACAAAGACAATTTCTAGAACTCAATTTCAACCTTTTTTTTGGTCAGAATTACATTTTATTTTAAAAGCAGAAGGAAAAAAGTATTATAGGAAGGTGTGAAAATACAATGGATTAACATGAGAATCGCTTTACAAACTTCTGCTTCACTTTGACTGGGAGATCAGTGCTGTGCTGGCTTAACTACAGGTTCCAGTTTTCCCTCTGACTTGTATTAGGTGACTCATTCATTAGGTGGCTTGTATTTGTTGAATAATAATATAAAAATAAAGAATATTTTAAAAGCAGAATAACTTGTTAAAGAATCTACATCCTTAATATGTTAACTCTGTGCTGATTCCTTGGTGAATCTTTAAATTTCCAAACACCATATTATAATATAATTCTTTTTATCTAAAGACCTCACAATATAAAATATGGGATTTTTTACCTTTACAAATAACTGAATTGATATAGCTATTGCCTTCACTATACCACCCTGATCTAACCATTTTCTCCTGGTTAGACAGCCACAAGTTTTGTCCTAACCCTTGTAAACTGTTACCACCAATATATCAATGACATTACAGGTTTTTGGTTTTGGTCACCTTATTATAAGCCTTACATATTGTGTCCCAGATGGCTATATACAGCTATTCTCTGTAGCTTTGTTCCCTCTCTTCAAAACTGTGAGCTAATTCCTAAAATGGTTGTAACTAATTAAAACTTTGATTCCTTTCAGGTTTGCCTTTAGTCTCAAGGTTTATGTTTGTGTTGTTCCTGCAAACAACTAATTGCATTAGGATCAGATTACATATGAATACCTTACTAGGGCCAAGTGATCTTTCAAGTCATTAGGAACAGAACTGTTTGCCAAATAGAACTCTTTCCCGGTCAAAAGCATTCAATCCTTTAGATTCATTAGATCCTTTCTACCACCTGTAGGTTATTATTCATTATTTTTCTGGATACAGATCCATTGCAATCTGCCCAAACTTCATCTGCAACCTTATATTTTCTTTCATATAAATTTTTACTCATAGTCTTTTGTTCTTTAAGTAGTATCCAAACACTTTCTCCTTTGAAGCATAACGAAACCAGCCATCCTCTGTAAATGATAAGTTCTTTTTCAATCTAGTTCTCCTAATGCTACTTAAGTTATGTTGCCTAGTTTTCACTTATATGTATCTGCATATTAATTGATATTTTAATGTCCCTGAAAGCAGGAAAAGGGAAACGAGCCAATGAAAAGGGACTTAGTCAAAACCATTAGTTGGTGGTCAGAAGTGGAATCAGGGTCAGAATCAGTAATATTTATGTCCTAACTCCCTAGATCTTGAAGCCAAGTATCTACTTTCATTCTTTGGGTTAACAGTAAGCCAGTGTGTCTTAAACATTTATTCTACATAAAAATCCAGTCCTCCAAATAAGAGGCCTTGTTTAAAATGTAGACTCTGTTCCATCTTCAGAGATTACTCTCTGGGAATCTGTATATTTAATGTCACTTCAGGTACTCTAGCTTGAGAGGTACACTCAAGGTTGCTTGATATGTATTGGAAGAATTGCGACTCAAAAACAAAAGAAGCAACTTGAAGTTTAATGTACATGAAGCGTTCAAAGGAACATGAACATATTATTTGTATATGTGTGCATGTATACATTTGACTGCTCCTTTTGGTGCATGCTGAGTCAGTTTGCTTATCTCATTTTCCCTTATAAATTATATTTTCCTTAGAGGATATTACCTAAACTCTAAAAATGTATCTTGTAATATCATGAAATGTGTTATGTACACAGTGGGCTTTGAATCCTGTGATTATACTAATGACTTTCATGTTTTGCTGAGTAACTCTTATGTATCAGACTTATTCAATGTACCTAAATATTTTCTCTAATTGACACAAGAACCATGTGAGATAAGTCATATAAATGCACTCCATTTTATAGATAAAGATATTGGAGTCCTTAGAAGTTCATGAATGTATCTCAAGTAAGCATATTTAGAAAGTGACTGAATCATAATTCAAATCTGACTCCTAATTTTCTCCATACAGTCATTAGTTGCTTTTGTTCATTACTTCCCCTTGAGTGAGAGTGGCCCCTGTAACTGTAACCAATGGGGTGCACTGATTATGGATAGATGATTACATAAGACTGTGGTGCCTGTATTACTGGAGTTTCTGTTGTTGCTTTTGTAAAAGCTACTTTCTGCACAACTGCACAGAAATGAGTTCTGCCAAGAATCTGAGGAAATTTTAAAGTAGATTCCTCCCCAGTCCAGCCTCCGATGAGAACCCAGCCCTGGCAAGCTCCTTAACTGCAGCCTTGTAAACCTTCAACAGAAGACCCATTTAAGCCATGCATGATCTCTTGACCCACAGAAACTGTGAGGTAATAAGTGTGTGTCTGTTTAAATCCATTAAGTTTGTGGTAGTTTGTAGCAGCCGTGGAAAATGAATACAGGTTTTTTTTTTTTTATTGTTTGAATCTAATGATGGATTATCTAACTAAATATGGAGGTTTTCTGTTGCTTTATATACTGAGAAAGAAGTTTTTTCCTAAGCCCTAAAATAATTATCTGAATTAATATTTCTGTGTTTTATTTGGCTACCACTGGGTATTGTAAGGAATTAATTCTTTTGGTAATTATGCTCTTTTGACTCCCTATAAATCCCTTATTAATTGAATGGAATAAACATAGCTCTATGCCTCAGTGAGCCTATTTTACATTAGAAAGTTATTATATATTTCTGTGAAGTGATTTTTTTAAATGATTTTTAAAATATCTAGTAAAGGAACTAAAAAGCCTCTTGTTGAAGTGAAAGAGGAGAGTGAAAAAGTTGGCTTAAAGCTCAACATTCAGAAAACTAAGATCATGGCATCTGGTCCCATCACTTCATGGGAAATAGATGGGGAAACAGTGGAAACAGTGGCTGACTTTATTTTCTGGGGCTCCAAAATTACTGCAGATGGTGATTGCAGCCATGAAATTAAAAGACACTTACTCCTTGGAAGAAAAGTCATGACCAACCTAGATAGCATATTCAAAAGCAGAGACATTACTTTGCCAACAAAGGTCTGTCTAGTCAAGGCTATGGTTTTTCCATTGGTCATGTATGGATGTGAGAGTTGGACTGTGAAGAAAGCTGAACGCCGAAGAATTGATACTTTTGAAGTGTGGTGTTGGAGAAGACTCTTGAGAGTCCCTTGAACTTCAAGGACATCCATCCAGTCCATTCTAAAGGAGATCAGTCCTGGGTGTTCATTGGAAGGACTGATGCTGAGGCTGAAACTCCAGTACTTTGGCCACCTCATGTGAAGAGTTGACTCATTGGAAAAGACCCTGATGCTGGGAGGGATTGGGGGCAGGAGGAGAAGGGGACGACAGAGGATGAGATGGCTGGATGGCATCAGCAACTTGAAGGACATGAGTTTGAGTAAACTCACATCAGGGAGGCCTGGTGTGCTGTGATTCATGGGGTCGCAAAGAGTCGGACACGACTGAGCGACTGAACTGAACTGAAAGGTGTTTATATTACATTTTTTTTTCTATTATCTAAGCTGACAAACATTTCCTCATGTTCATTTAACTAGAACTCAGGAGAGCTCTTGTTTATATGGCACTCAGTTTTATGATTTTACTTTTAAAATGACTGAGAGGGAAGAGGCTGCCACCAGTGATGCTCCTGACCTTTTTCAACCTTTCTCATGACCTCAAACATTTCTCCCAATGCATTCTCCCCAAAATTCTCCCAGTAGAATATGGTATTTAATAACCCAATAAATTGTAGGTAGAACATGCATGTATTTGCTATATGTAAGCACTACAAACTCTCACCTACTCAATTCTGAGGAAAAGCTGGCTGCCTGGTTTAGTTCTTCAGTCATGTCCGACTCTTTGCAACCCCATGGATTGTAGCCCACCTGGCTCCTCTGTCCATAGGGATTCTCCAGGCAAGAATACTGGAGTGGGTTGCCATGCCCTCCTGTGGGGGATTTTCCCAACCTGGGGATAGAACCCAGGTCTCTCACATTGCAGGTGTATTCTTTACCATCTGAGCCACCAGGGAAGCCCTTGAGGAAAAGACTGCTGACTAAATTTAAGAAAAAATTAAACTGCCTAGCACAGTAAGATAAACACAGTGATCCTTTAGTATGGTTTTCTTTCCCCACCATCAATCATTTTTTGTTTCTGTTTTTGTTTTTATATGCCCTCTTATATAACCTCTAAGTCCTAGACTTCACAATTATAAAATGACAACATTTATCCCCTACCACTCTCATGGCCAAAATGGAATAGTGATATACTAAGGATTTTAATATAAAGACTGCAATATATTACAGTCGAAGAAAACAAATGAGAGTGTTTTGTCACTTTAAGAGTGAGAAGATCTTAAGAATGTATGCTCAGAAAACATGAAAAAGATTTACTTGTTTGACTACTTATTTAAAAAAAGCAGAGGATTAACAAAGTCTGTAGACAAAGGGAATCCATATGGCAAAAGATTAATGTCTTTTAAAACAAAGTTCTATAAATTTGTTGTTAAATATAAACATAGAAATGAAATGTAAATAGATAATTCACAGAAGAGAAAAAGCATGTGAGTAATAAATATATAAATACATGATCAACCTCAGTGGTTGGGAAAATGCAAATTAAAGCAAAAATGGAATATCATTATTTTATCTGTGAGATTAGGAAACTTAAAATATTTGAAAATATAAATACTGAGATACTTGTTGGTCAGAATAAATTGCTCTAACCTTTTGGGAAGACAACCTGGTAATATTTATTAGTATTTAAATTTCTTATTCTTTGACCAACATTTGAGAAATTGCATCTATAGGTTTATTAGTATATAAAATTGTATGTACATGGCTGTATTTGCTATTGTCTTAATGCCTGCTGATCCTTTCCAGATAAAAATAGGCATTCATCCTTTGGTTGTGATGATCTATTGGTAGTGTGAGAAAATGGTTGAATCTTGGGATGCAGATGGAGAGTCCAAGCAGGGATTTATTTTGGGTGTAAAGTTTTACAGTTGTATAAGATACCTCTTTCAAGTCATACATGTAGCTATTTTGTTTGTTTATTTGTTTTCTCTTCAGGGAATGGAGATATATTCTAGTATGAGCTTTCTGTTTTACCTAGCATAGCTCTAAGTTTTTAAAGACATGTCCAGCTTGGGTAAAGGATCCCGGTAGTTGCCTTTGTAAACAGCAGAGTTATTTTCAAATCGTTGGTTCTTTCTTTCTGTACTCTTCTGTCTGTTATCTACATTACATCTTTAGTCTTGCAGAAGAGATCTTATAGGCCATAATCTCTGATTATAGTTCCAATAAAACCATAAATTTATATTAAAACTATGAATAAAAATGTAGTTATTTAAGAAAAATCTTATTAATGATGCCCATTAACATTTCTTCCATTCAGTCCTGTCTTAGAATTCCCATTAAATAAAATGAGAAATGGCAAATAAAGTTTATAATTTGGAGAAAATAATGAAAAACTGTCATTATCTGAATGTGACATAATTGTATATGGAAAAGTTTTAAAAACTCTACAGCAAAACTATAGGAATTACTGTTAATGATTCAAATTTGCTGGATACAGAGATATATAAAACTCAATTGTATTCTTATATAGACATAATAAAATATAGAAAGTGAGAAAATTGTATGTCCTTGTCATAGCATCAGAATATTTAACATACCTAAAATGAAGCCATTTAAACATATAAAACACTTAAACTGAAAATTAGAAAACATTTTTGAGAAGTAAATATAGGAAAGTATCCTTATGACCTTGGGATAGAATGAGATTTCTTAAATGGGACAGAAAATCAGTAACCATGGAAGGAAAAAAATCATAAACTAATTGAAAATTCAAAACTTAAGCTTATTAGAAGATATTGTTTAAAGAGTGGAAAGGCAAGCCATGGAGTAAAAGAAGATATTTGCAATACATAGATCCAGTGAAGAAAGTTTTTGTATCCAATGAAGAGAATACAAATTACTCATACATGTCATTAAAAAAAGGAAGACAACCTAATAGAAAAAAGATTTAAATAGTGTATAAGATGAAATAGGAAGTATACATGAGGCATACACTGAAGTATGGTGGCTATCTCAAGGAAAAACCCTGGAGTGATTCAGTTCTGAGCTGAACTAGCCAATTTTTCTATTTTTTCATTAAACACCATTTTCATTTCAGAAATGGCTAACAGACAAAGTACAGTTATTCTAATTCAGATATTTGGTATAAATTTTCTTTAAATAAAAGTATTTAATAAAAAATGTAAATTTTCAAAGAAAAACAATAATTTTGGGAAATTTGCATCTTCCACTGTAAGCTTGGGAAATTACAATACTTGAGATTTTCTGATGAGATATTATCAAATATGTGGTTTTTTAATATATAGTATAATATATGTGCCCAAATTTGAAATATCTGCCTAACTCAATGAACAAATATTTTACAAATGACCAATGGAAGAGGTAACAAAATCTTGCAAGGGCAAAAACTCATTAAATGAAAGATAAATTAAGATATTTTAATGTAACAGTGCAAAAAGTGCATTGACATGTTTTCAGATTGCACATTACAACAAAGTTTGTGAAACCATTTACTGAGTTTGGACATATTATTATGAAAGATTATTCACCATTATATGAAAGGGTTTTACATTTTCTAGCAATATGTATGTGTGTGAGGACATTATCTTCATGAACTTCAACCAACCATGTTGCAGCTGACTGAAAGCAGATGAAAGAATCTGCTCATCAAGCAAGACATTAATGAAACTTGTAAAAGTATACAAGCACTCTTGGGAATTCCCTGGCAGTTCAGTGATTAGAACTCCAGCTCTCACTGCTGAGGGTTTGGGTACGCAGCCAAAAAAAAAAAAGACCACTAAAAAATAAATAAATAAAATAAAACTGTCAGACTAGTGTATTCTCCTTGGTTCTGTCTCATCACACAAAGATTTGGAGTGATGGACATTAAAGCCCTCGGCGCGTCACAGCTCTCGGGTCTTGGACACACCACGTTATAGCTCTTAGACAAATCAGTGTTACAGGTCTATTTTATTTAGAAGATAGCAGGATAATCCATCCTTGAAGCGTGAGGGCATGCCAACCCAAAGACGCAAAGAGAAGAGAGTGGAGGAGTGAGCCAGCGTGAGGGAGAGAAAGAGGGAGAGGGAGAGAGAGCGAAAAAGCGCACACACGCGGGGGAGAGAAAGTGCTTTAGCTCCTCCTTTTATATGTTTTTTTTCCTCCCCCTGGGCCTGCGCTATGCAAATTGGGCTTAGCCAGGAGTGATGTTTGTTCTACCTGAGGTCTTCACTCTGGTCCTCGGGCCTTCTTTTGACCTTCCTTTGTTCTATTTTCGTGGACTTTTCCCTTCCTTGTCTTTTAGCCACCGCCATTTTGGACTCCTGTTTCCTATTCTAACTACCTAATAAAACCATCTTGACTAGCTAGTAGCAATGGCATTATTATTGATATTTTAATAATATAAATATTTTAAATAATAATATAAAATATTTTAAAATGTTTTATTTTCAGATATAGTTAACCCATACAGACAAAAGTTCTTTAGAGTACTTGCTGAATTTTAAAATCTTAAAATCCTGAGACCAAAAGTTTTGAGAACCATTGCTGCAGAACTGTGAAATTAAGATAAAGATGCTGAGAGGTGTGCCATGAAATTCTGAGAGTAGAAGGCAACAGAAAAAAACTCTAGTTCTAAAATTGTAAAGACCAGAGTTCTGGTGGGCCTCCAGACCTGGTTCGCTTTTTGAATGACAGCACAGACTTCCATGAATGACTATTCAGTGCAGAGATGTTTTCCTGTGTTTCACAAACAGTGATAAAAATAATGATCATTTATTGAAAGCAATCATTAACAGCCATGAACATTAAATGATGTTATTTTCTTCCTTGACTCTCTTCAATCCCTCCTTGTTTGGTATTTAATCTTGACACAATGGCTTCTCTGTGATCTCATCTCTTTACCTGTTCATTTGTATCTTCCTGCAATGCCCTTTTCCATATTTTCATCCATTTGTTTCTATTATTCAAATAATTTTTTTTTTTTTTACTTTATCACGTCTTTTTATATGCCTTTCTTTCTGCTTGAAATTCTGTTTACTGCATTTAAAAAAAAAATTATCGCCCTTTCTTTACACTGACTTAACTAAAGCATCTCTTCTTTTTGAAGTCTCCTTATGTGGAGTTTGACTTTCCTTTCTCTATTATCTTTACACATCACATATTCCTCCAAACAAGCAATGACCTCAATAAATCCAGTTTATCTTTATCCCTGGAATTTAAGAACCTCATCCACAGAAGTAGTTCTTTTGATGTTAGTATCCCTATTATCTAGCATATTCCCTGGAGCGTGTTAGGAATAAACATAAATGAATAAACCAATTGTGGTGGATAAAAGAAAGGACATATTTATGTTAAACTCTGGGATTCACTATTGTGCAGAAGGATCTACAAGGGAAAGATGTAAGAGTAGGAACAGGAAGTATAAATTGAATTTGTCACCTGTCTACACTTACTCAACAACACGTAGTGAAATTGGGGATAATGAAATATCTGATTTAACAGAGAGATCCTGCTGTCAAGTTAAGATAACAGAGCAAATTGAATAAAGGAGGCAAAATTGGCATGCTATTGAGAAACTGTTCCTTCTGAATTACAAGGTCGGTTAAGTCTACAGAAAGCAATACTTAGGTCACCACATTTTCTTCACTAGAAATAAATTTATTTGGAATCTTTCCTAGAGAATTTTATTTATAAGTACTCATGGAAATGAGTTGTGTATCTGAAATGTTTAGATATAAGTTAATATTTATAATACTTCTGTGATTTCTGGGTGTGGTTTTTTTTTGGCCAGTTTTTTTTTTTTTTTTCTCACTGAGTTTCCTCCATACCATTCTTGATCTTAAATATTTTCTGTTATAGTTCTCTCTTCCTTGTCATGTCTCCAGCTTGTTTCTATATAATACCCTTGGAAACCTCCAGATTTCATTGTTTGATAGGTAACTGATATAGAAATAGTAATTTTCATCTCTCACATAAAGGGTTAAAATAACCTTCTAGGTAATCTCCCTTTATTTTCCTCTTGCCCACTTGGAAAATCATATTATTATTCAAAATATTTGTGTGACTTGAGGTTTTTCTCCTCTCAGTGAAAGGATTATAGATTTCTTGTCTTCTGATATCAGATTTGACCCCATGACTTGCAGTGGTCAATGAGATGGGTTTGGAAGTAATCTAGAGAGTGCACTTGTGAGCAGGAGCTTTGAGAGATGGGTCTTGGTCAGCCTGTCTCTCTTTTGCCTTTGCTATGTGGCTGGCATTGTCCCAGATAGCAACTATTCTGTCAGCCTGATCCCAGAGAGAAGGCAATGTTGGAGCAGAGCCACAGTTTAGCCCAATGGCTATGTGATGTGAGTGAGAAAGAAACTTTTCATTTTTCGTTGGTTTTTTAAGCCTCTGAAATTTTAGGGTTGCATGCTACCACAGTACTGAATTTAGTCTACACTGATCCAGGGTCCCTCGCTATACCCTGTCTTTCTCAACAGATTAGGCAGAGTGATCTTTTCAAAACTGTAAATCAGCTCATGTGATCTATCTCATTTCACGAATAAAATGTCAAAGTGTTCCAATGACTGAAGAGATGCTGCCTGATGTGACACCTCACTCGCACCCTAGCTTTATGAACATAGCATCTCATATTCCCCTCTCAGTCACTGAGCTTCAAGCCACCAGGCATTTTTGCTCTTACTTGAGTGAGCTCCAACTTTAGGAATTTTGCATCAACTGTCACTTCTTCCATTTGCCTCATTCCCTCACCTGCTTCCAGTCTTGCCCAGATATTACTTTCTCAATGAGTCTACCTTGACCATCCTATTTAACATTACAATCTGCTGACCAAACCCTCCCCTGTGACTTGCACATTCTGTATCCCCTTTAGACCTGACTTATGTTTTCCTTTTTCTCTATTACATCTCACAAGTTTGAACACACTCTACAATATGTAATTGTTTACATTTAGTATTTATTGTCTGTTATCACTCAGCAGAATGTATGTTTTGTGAAGTCAGGAATCTTGGTCTGTCTTGTTCATACAGTAATAAAATAGAGTTGAAGTTGAGCCTGAAGCTCAGAAGAACTATTTGGTGCAGAAACAAAAGTTCTAGCTATTCATGACTTTTTCACTTTTATCTTAACTGACCTATGAAGTCCTCATCAATGTATTTTTATTAAGATCTGTTTGCTGGACAAGAGATTGCACGTAAGATTAGACTATATGGCACACATGTAGCATTCAGTGGTTTGAAATCCGCTGTCACAACAAGAACCCTAGAAAAAATGTCAGATAAGTAAAACTGCCATTTGACATTTCCCTTTCTTTTCTAAACTCATTTTTATTTGAATAAATCAGGGAAAAATTAGAATTTACTCAGGTGTTCGACTATAGGTAACCTATTTTATTTCTTTATTTCACACATACCAAATTGCTGTTCTTTCCTGTCTCTAACCCCAAAGTCGGCAAAATGAGTCAAGGAGAAAGGGGAGGAGAATAAAGTGGGGAAATAGTGAAAATCCAATCGTGGCCTCTCTCAGATTAAAGATTTCTCAGCCTGAGACAGGCTCAAGCAGAGGGAGCAAGAGAGCTTAAAAGTGTAAATGAAATACTAATGCCTTGATATTAGATCAGAATGGATTTTTACTACCAGAAAAATAATTTGGCAGAACTAGTTTTAAGGATGGAGAACTCAATGGCACCCCACTCCAGTACTCCTGCCTGGAAAATCCCAAGGACGGAAGAGCCTGGTAGGCTGCAGTCCATGGGGTCGCTAAGAGTCGGACATGACTGAGCGACTTCACTTTCACTTTTCACTTTCATGCACTGGAGAAGGAAATAGAACCCACTCCAGTGTTCTTGTTGGAGAATCCCAGGGACGGGGGAGCCTGGTGGGCTGCCGTCTCTGGGGTTGCACAGAGTCGGACATGACTGAAGTGACTTAGCAGCAGCAGCAGCAGTTTTAAGGATGGCGATAAAAAATGATCAAGTTGGTTTTTTTTAATATCACTGATTTCAAATTATTCAATAATATTGTTGTTGGTCACTTGTGTCTAACTCTTCACGACCCCATGGACTGCAGCATGCCATGTTTCCCTGTCCTTTAACATCTCCTGGAGTTTACTCATGCTCATGCCCATTGAGCTGATGATGCCATCCAACTATCTCATCCTCTGTCATCCCCTTCTCCTCCTGCCTTCAATCCTTCCCAGCATCAGGGTCAGGCATTGAATCTTCCTTTTATAGTCTGTTTTAATACCAACTATATCCCATTTTAATGAATACCCTGTATAATTATAGGGCCATATTTTCTTAACTTTGTTTGATGTTTGATAATCCTATGTGAACTATTAGAAAGTATGTTTAAAATTTTCCTTTTTAGTTATGTTTTACCCATTTTATTGTTACTTTTGGAGAGTAATCTCTCAGTCAAGTTATTTAAAATCCTGGGACACGTCAAATGTTAGGCTTTCCCTCTGTTGCTAGATTTCACAGTATCAATTGCACAGTACTTCCCTATGACTTTAAGAGATCATTTTTTAATGATTAAGGAAATGTCTCTGAAAAAATAAAGTTCAAGTCAGAAAGACAAGTGTGCAATTATAGTGATTTCTCATGTGGAAGGAAAATGTTAGTTAGATCCACTTAGATCTTTCTGCAGTGGCACTTCCAGGCTGTGGGGAACTGGTCAAAGGGAAATAAAAATCCATAAAGCTAATATTTTTGCTTAAGATAAGCTAAGGAGTTCGTTCTCCAAGAAATTTTTTTTTTTTTTTTTTGGCTTAGAATCAGGGTCTCATCACAGTTAAACATTTTTTATTTTATTTAAAAAGTAGGCATATTCTTAAGATGGTTAATTTGTCAAGTACTTTATGAGACAAAGAATGATTTTACATTCATTGCTTGGGTCTATTTCACAATCATCAGTTAAAGGATGGTTGTTTTGAAATGTACCTACATTCTAATGGGAACTCAGATGCTCTGCTTTTTGCTATACTTAACTGCTTTCTTTCTCTTGGAAAGGAAAGTGGTGACTCCCAGAGTCCTACATCTAGGGGGAAGGCTCACAAAATTTGGCTCTGTCAACCATGAAATTTGACTGCATCTGAAAGATTAAAGTGTACTCTATTTTGGCTTATTCTGCCATCTATTCTCAGGCTGAAGGATAAAGCATGATTTGACTATTTCAAGTACCTTAGGCTCTTGCCTGATACAACATATTGAAGTGTGTTTGCTTTCCAAAATATCAACATAAAATCATCTGTTTATGTCTCCCTTTTTATGAAGTTAATTTAGTTGAATTTGCCCTTACTTGCTCAATCTTCCTTGAGGCATTTTTAGATTTTAGTTAGTTTAATATATAATTTGGGATTACTGTTTAACTCATTTTTTCTACATACAAATTACTCTCATGCACGATTTGACAGAAGTATTAAAGATAATATGTAAAATTCTAATGAGACAGTATGTTAGTCCTCTCAGTGTTATTTAAAGTTACTTTAAGACAAAGAAATGTTAGCAAGCAATTTCAGAGGAATTTGAGGTGATTGCTGAGTTTTTCTAAATTTCTGAATGCATATCACAAAATAAGTTACCTATTCTGCTCAATATTTCTGGCCTGTGTTCAGCATACAATCATTTTGTCCCAGAGATTTGTTGAGGAATCAGGAAGTTCTGAAGCAATAAAGGAAAAGAATCAAAAGAACAAAGATCTCAACAGAAGCACATAAGCACACACATTACTAAAGACCATGTGGCAAATTATATAGTTGACTCAAATAATTTGTTCTATCTTGCCTATAAGATTACACATCCTCCCCCATTAACTTTGCTCTACTCTATAATGGTAAAATAAATGACATTTATTTATTATATGGAAGAAAAAAAAGCACTTAGATGAAAGTGTATGAGTTCATTTCTATAGGAAAAAAGTAGATAATCATGAGATATTTATATAGATAAATATTTCAAAATGCATACTCTTAACACTGGGCCCTGATTACTTCAGAGATAGTGGAACTGGAGGTGAGAAGTTAAAAGACACAATTAAAAGACGCTTACTCCTTGGAAGGAAAGTTATGATCAACCTAGATAGCATATTCAAAAGCAGAGACATTACTTTGCCAACAAAGGTCCGTCTAGTCAAGGCTATGGTTTTTCCAATGGTCATGTATGGATTTGAGAGTTGGACTGTGAAGAAAGCTGAGCACCGAAGAATTGATGCTTTTGAACTGTGGTGTTGGAGAAGACTCTTGAGAGTCCCTTGGACTGCAAGGAGATCCAACCAGTCCATTCTGAAGGAGATCAGCCCTGGGAATTCTTTGGAAGGACTGATGCTAAAGCTGAAACTCCAGTACTTTGGCCACCTCATGCGAAGAGTTGACTCATTGGAAAAGACTCTGATGCTGGGACGGATTGGGGGCAGGAGGAGAAGGGGACGACAGAGGATGAGATGGCTGGATGGCATCACTGACTCGATGGATGTGAGTCTGAGTGAACTCTGGGAGTTGGTGATGGATGGACAGGGAGGCCTGGCATGCTGAAATTCATGGGGTCACAAAGAGTCGGACACAACTGAGCGACTGAACTAACTGAACATTTTCTTTTTTATAAATTTGGACTATTTAATTTCTTGAAATAAAACTACCTTTCTTTCAGAATTAAAAATTCAATAAAATACAAGGACATACAAACAAAATGAGAATAAAATGAAATTATTCATATTAAAACGACATTTGGTGACTGACATGAACAGGATTGAGGGAGCAACTATACCCAAATACTGGCTCTGACTAATCACTTCTTCCCAAGCAGTTCCCAAGCAGAACATAGGAAAAAGTCTATCAGTTTTCTCTCCCTGTGAAAGAGAATTCTGATTTGTCTGATGTTGGCTTAGTATCTCCCACCTACTTCTCCAGGGAGATCCTTGTTTGCCAAAACATTTTATTTGATACTTTGTCAATTAAGAAAGAAAAGAAACAGAGTATAGATTAAGGATTAAAGACAGATTAGGGTGAAGTGTGTGGGTTTCCAGAGACTATATTTGATGTGAGAAGTATATGAGGAAAAAAGGAGGGAGGGTATTATTAAAAATCCTGCATTTACTTCAGTATCAACTTCAAAATGTAGGAAATACACAAATAATTGAGTATTTAATTTAATCTTGAGTTAATTTAATCTTACTTTGGCTTTTAGACTTAAAAAAATTATTTTAATATTATAATAGTACTCTGAAAAGAGACCATTTGAATCTTGGCTCTAAAGTTTTAAAATAACATTTTTCTTAGATTTGTCTCTGGCATAAATCATAATGTAGACAACTTCTATAATGTGTTGTTTTAGTCAGTTTGGGGTGACAGATCTGCCTAACAAACAGCTCAACAACCCCAGTGACTTACAGTGAGAGCCTTACAATGAACATGGGTCTGGGAGTTGACTGGGGTGGCTGTTTTTCAGTCTGCAAGTCAGTTTCATATCTGTTCCACATATCTTTCATTCTGAGATGTAGGCAAGATCTTCTGATGACAGATGACAGGAGCCCAAAACCGCAAGCCAAACACACCAGCCAGTTTAAAGCGTCTGATTAGATGCAGTGCATACAGTATTCACTGGTCAAAGCAAATGAGGAAAAAAGTGAAGTTAAAATGAAAGTCTCTCAGTTGTGTCCGACTCTTTGCAACCCCATGGATTATACAGTCCATGGAATTCTCCAGGCCAGAATATTGGGAGAAGAGTAGCCTTTTCCTTCTCCAGGGGGTCTACCCAACCCAGGGATCGAACCCAGGTCTCCCACATTGCAGGTGGATTCTTTACCAGCTTAAGTACTAATTCTAATAAAAACTGCACTCTTTCTCCCACACTTCCCTCCTTAACATCAAAACCTTTGCTTGGCTCTTACCATTGTGAATTAAGGTAGCACAGGAAAAATGGACTAGAGAGAAATTGAGAGGAAGCCTGAGAAATCTAAGTCTTTCTCCATTTTGAAAGCAGATCTACCACTTAGCATTTCTGTCCCTTGGATAGAGAGATAGAAGAGAAACGTGTCCATGCAAAATCTAGTACCACATTGTGATTCTACCTACTATTTGAGTGTACTCCTTCCTGTCAGCTTAGTAGAAAATAATTCATAACAACTTCTTATGAAGAATAAAGAGGAAGAATCAGAAAGGAAATGGTCCTCAAACTTTTCTGTCTGTTTAACAAGCTCACTGCAGTGAGCATCTGTCATTTTTAACATGCCCAGTACTGATGGCTCAGACTGTAAAGAATCTGCCTGAAATGTGAGAGACCTAGGTTTGATCTCCAGGTTGGGAAGATCCTCTGCAGGAGGGCATGGCAACCCACTCCAGTTTTCTTGCCTGGAGAATTCCCATGGACAGAGGAGCCTGGCAGGCTACAGTCCATGGGCTAGCAAAGAATCAGACACAACTGAACAACTAAGCACAGTACTCATTTTCCTGTCTTCTGATAAAACCAATCTTTCCTCATGCATATTCTAATGTAATTTGAGTGAAGTTGCTTCAAACCCTATGGCCATGGGGCATAGGCTTGAGAAACTAAAGCATCAGGGGTTAATTTAAAGGTGAGCAGGTGATGCAATCTGAGTCCTAGAGAATGTATTTAGGACTTTTGTTGAAACTACTGGAAATAAAGTATTCCCCCACTGACATTGTGGTTAGGATGATGTATAAGCTAAAAAGTATAGGCAGCCATCTTTCCATCATGTGGAGGAGAGTTGAGAATTTTACCATGGTATAGCAATACAGAGAACATAATGGATAAGCCACAGTCCTTGTGATGTTCTTTTATTCTCTGTATCCAGACATGCTTGAAAATACCCTCTGTCCTTCAAGTTACATGCCTCAGGACATTCATAGTTTAGGCCAATTAGTTTTGTGTGATTTTTCTGTCATGTGCTACCAAGTGACTTCCTGGTTGTTAGTTTCTGCATTTTATGTAGTTCACATTAGTATCTAGAAAAACTTTGCAAAGGGTACACCTATAAAAAAAAGGGGTGGGGGAGGCTTTCCTGATAGTTCAATTGGTAAAGAATACACCTGCAATACAGGAGACACCATTTTGATTCCTGGGTTGGAAAGATCCACTGGAGAAGGGATAGACTACCCACTCCAGTACTTTTGGACTTACCTTGTTTTCAGCTGATTAAGGAAAAAAAAAAAAAAAAATATATATATATATATATATATATATATATATATGCCTGAAAAGTAGGAGTCTTAGGTTCAATCCCTGGGTTGTGAAGATCCCTTGAGAAGGGAAAAGCTACCCACTCCAGTATTCTGGCCTGGAGAATTTCATGGACTGTATAGCACATGGGGTTCCAAAGAGTCAGACATGACTGAGAAACTTTTTTATAATAAAAAATAAAAGTGCACACAACTGGAAAGGAAAAAAAAAATTCCCTACAAAGTTAACTATTTCTTACAGTGCTTTTTCTATAATTCCCATTCTGCTCCCACCCTTCTGTGTAATTAAAGCTATTTTTTTCTTTTAATAAAGATGGAAAGTCCATGAGGGCCACTAATAAGGTATGAAAAATTATTCAAATACAAATTACTATCTCAAGTTGTGAAATTATTTTCTTTATGGAAATAGGATGCTGTATATTTCAAATAATACATTTTTGAGAAAAATATGAATGTGATTATATAACAAATATTCTCTGACTAAAATTTATTGTGGAGATGATAAAAACATTTTTTTCACAAAAGTTCGGTTGAGTTCAGTCACTCAGTCATGTCCAACTCTTTGCGACCCCCTGGACTGAAGCCTTGCAGGCCTCCCTGTCCATCACCAACTCCCAGTGTTTACTCAAACTCATGTCCATTGAGTCAGTGATGCCATCCAACCATCTCATCTTCTGTAGTACCCTTCTCCTCCTGTCTTCAATCTTTTCCAGCATAGGATCTTTTCAAATGAGTCAGTTCTTCACATCAGGTGGCCAAAGTATTGGAGTTTCAGCTTCAGCATCAGTCCTTCCAATGAATATTCAGGACTGATTTCCTTTAGGATGGACCGGTTGGATCTCCTTGCAGTTCAAGGGACTCTCAAGAGTCTTCTCCAACACCACAGTTCAAAAGCATCAATTCTTTGGTGCTCAGCTTTCCTTATAGTCCAACTCTCACATCCATACATGACTACTGAAAAAACCATAGCCTTGACTAGACGGATATTTCTTGGCAAAATAACATCTCTGCATTTTAATATGCTGTCTAGATTGGTCATAGCTTTCCTTCCAAGGAGTAAGCGTCTTTTAATTTCATGGCTGCATTCACCATCTGTAGTGATTTTGGAGCCCCCTCAAAAAAAGTCTGTCACTGTTTCCACTGTTTGCCCATCTATTTACCTTTAAGTGATGGGACCCGATGCCATGATCTTAGTTTTCTGAATGTTGAGTCTTAAGCCAACTTTTTCTCTCTCCTTTCACTTTCATCAAGAGGCTCTTTAGTTCTTTGTCCTCTGCCATAAAGGTGGTGTCATCTGCGTATCTGAGGTTATTGATATTTCTCCTGGCGATCTTGACTCCAACTTGTGCTTCATCCAGCCCAACGTTTCTCATAATATACTCTGCATATAAGTTAAGTAAGCAGGGTGACAATATATACAGCCTTGAGGTACGCCTTTCCCTATTTGGAACCAGTCTGTTGTTCCATGTCCAGTTCTAACTGTTGCTTCCTGACCTGCATACAGATTTCTCAAGAGGCAGGTCAGGTGGTCTCGTATTCCCATCTCTTGAAGAATTTCCCACAGTTTATTGTGATCCACACAAAGGCTTTGGCATAATCCATAAAGTAGAAATAGATGTTTTTCTGGAACTCTCTTGCTTTTTTGATAATCCAGTGATGTTGGCAATTTGATCTCTGGTTCCTCTGCCTTTTCTAAAACCGGCTTGAACATCTGGAAGTTCATGGTTCACATACTGTTGAAGCCTGGCTTGGAGAATTTTGAGCATTGTTTTACTAGCGTGTGAGATGAATGCAATTGTGTGGTAGTTTGAGCATTCTTTGGCTTTGCCTTTCTTTGGGATTAGAATGAAAACTGACCTTTTCCAGTCCTGTGACCACTGCTGAATTTTCCAAATTTGCTGGCATATTGAGTTCAGCACTTTCACAGCATCATCTTTCAGGATTTGAAATAGCTCAACTGGAATTCCATCACCTCCACCAGCTTTGTTCATAGTGATGCTTCCTAAGGCCCACTTGACTTCACATTCCAGGATGTCTGGCTCTAGGTCAGTGATCACACCATCGTGATTATCTGGGTCCTGAAGGTCTTTTTTTAATAGTTTGTCTGTGTATTCTTGCCACCTCTTCTTAATATCTTCTGCTTCTGTTAGGTCCATACCATTTCTGTCCTTTATTGAGCCCATCTTTGCATGAAATATTCCCTTGCTATCTCTAATTTTCTTGAAGAGATCTCTAGTCTTTCTCATTCTATTGTTTTCCTCTATTTCTTTGCACTGATCACTGAGGAAGGCTTTCTTCTCTTGATAATTTACCTGCAGATTTGGGCCATCTAGGGCCTGAGTTCTAACATAATTCTAATGCTTTGTGACTGGGCAAATTACTCAGCTTCCTGGCTAATAGCATCACCTACAAAACAAAGGGGCCAAATTATCTCACTTCTGAAGATGTTTCTCTCTTGAAAATATTATAAGTTCTGCCATATTGCTTGCATTAGTTTCACTTTTAATATCATGTTCTCCTACATGAATGGAACATGACCTTTATACTTTTATGAATGCTTATATCATTCACAGAGTAAAAATCTGTCCTTGATTTTACTTTTGAAGAAATAGCTATATTTTTAAGCATACAAAATAAAGTAAGAGAATCAAAAAATGATAAAGTATTTTAATTTACATAATCTCAATTTTGTCTCCTAAGCAGAACCAAGTGAAGATAATGCTGACTAACCCACTATGCATACTGCATTGTAGAAGTCTATGGCTCGTGCTGACACATTCATAATATTTATCTGAAGGAGAGAGAAATAAATTATACAGTTTGTTGATACCTTGAAAAGTATATTCCCAAGCATTTCAAGTGCTTAATTATAAGCTGAACATTGAAACCATGGTACAGAGAGGTTACTTACTCTGGGACCTCTATAAACTTATATTGTTATTGAACAAACTGGAGAGGTTTGAAAGTGGATTACCAAGAGATTTCTTAAGAACTAATTTTCTATACTGGATTAGTGAAGCTGCTTATGGCTTATTAATTTGAACTCCCTTTAGAAATCTATTTATTTATCTTGTTTGTTACATTTGCTTGAAAAATCCTTATGAGTATATGAACTAAATGAAAAATAAAGGATTTGAACATTTTTTTCTTCATTCCTAATTCAATAGAAATTGCAGATTAGGACAATGCTATTAAAAGAGCTTTGAGTGTCTTTATTCTTGTACAAACTCAAAGAGTATTCAAATTCACATGTGCACAGACACATATATCATTAAAGGAGTTAGATAAAAGCAGATAAAATAGTAACAGAATTTCCTTTAAAAGCATCAGGCCTGATCAAGTAAACATTATTAACTTATATTTGTTTCACAAAGAAATTGAAGCTGCTTAAAATAGTGGAAACCATGAAAATAGTTAAAATAAAGAGCTGATAAATTAATTAAATTTTAAAAATGATAGGAAGATAACAAAAACTGGAATTCATGACATTGTCTGAAATGCACAGCATAGGTCTCACATAGCTATAAGAGATGGGCTGTACATTTAGCTATATTTAGCTCTAATTACTTAAAGCCAGATAGAAGTGCAAATCATAATTCTATATAATTTCATTACATAGCAAGATAAATTCAAGCCTACTCTCAATGAGAAGATAGGCATTTCTGGAACTGAAACTTGAAACAAATTTCTTCTATAAAATCCTTTGGACAGTGCATGATATAAATGATACTTTGATATTATAATAGATAATATACTCAACTAAAGCCTTATAGTAAGTACAATAACGCATGTGATATGATTTTCAGTTCAGTAGCTCAGTCATGTCCAGCTCTTTGTGATCCAATGGACTGCAGCATGCCAGGCTTCCCATCTATCACCAACTACCAGAGCTTTCTCAAACTTGTATCCATTGAGATAGTGATGTCATCCAACCATCTCATCCTCTGTCAACCCCTTCTCCTCCTGCTTTCAGTCTTTCCTAGCATCAGGGTATTTTCCAATGAGTCAGTTCTTCATATCAGGTGGCTGAAGTATTGGAGCTTCAGCTTCAGCATCAATCTTTCCAATGAATATTCAATGGAAAGGACTTATTTCCTTTAACATTGCCTGTTTTTATCTCCTTGCAGTCCAAGTGATTCTCAAGAGTCTTCTCCAACACCATAGTTCAAAAGCATCCATTCTTCAGCCCTCAACTTTCTTTAAGGTACAACTCTCACATCCATACATGAGTACTGGAAAAACCATAGCTTTGATTGACTGACCTTTGTCAACAGAGTAATGTCTCTGCTTTTTAATATGACTTTAAAAAATAATATTTCTTTGGATTGATTGATGAAAGACACTGTGGTGGAGTCCAGTAAGAATGATTCTATGTTAAGCCAAAACAGTACAGCTTATTTGTATTGATAAACTATTAAACTATTAAATGCTGTACCTTAAGTGATCATGATGATATTTTGTGGAGAATGAGTTGTATTTTATGTTATAGACAATAAGCCAAAGATCATTTTACTTCCTTACCTACATAGTACATATAATTTAATTTGTACCCCTTGTGTGATCATTTTCCAGCAGTCATGTATAGATGTGAGAGTTGGACTATAAAGAAAGCTGAGCACTGAAGAATTGATGCTTTTGAACTGTGGTGTTGGAGAAGACTCTTGAGAGTCCCTTGAATTGCAAGGAAATCCAACTATGCAATCCTAAAGGAAATCAGTCCTGAATATTCATTGGAAGGACCGATGCTGAAGCTCAAACTCCAATACTTTGGCCACCTGATGCAAAGAACCAACTTATTAGAAAAGACCCTGATGCTGGGAAAGATTGAAGGCAGGAGGAGAAGGAGACGACAGAGGATGAGATGGTTGGATGGCATCACCAACTGAAAGGATATGAGTTTGAGTAGGCTCCGGGGGTTCGTGATGGACCAGGTATACTGGCATGCTACAGTCCATGGGATCGCAAAGAGCTGGACATGACTGAGTGACTGAGTGATCTGGACACTATCTTGTGTACAATTTCATAAAACATAAACCTTGCCAAACTTTCTCTGTTAGATGGTTGGTTGAAAGATGGAAACTCCTGGATGCTTTCCTCAGCTGCTCAAACACATGCAGAAAGCACTGAGAAGGAGGACTGGATTGCTGCCATGGGCTGATTGGCTTTTCTGGGTCCCTGATCCATTAGTAGCTCTCTTGTAGAAGCAGATGAATGAAGTGGTACCAAAAGCAATCCGGTGTAAACTTCACTCCTTAGCTTCTCTTTCTAAGAGGTGCATTAGATGCTTTATTGATTATGAATTGAATTACACACACATAGACACACACACACACACAAAATCTAATAATTATCAATCTTCTTGAGAGACTTAGATAAAAACAGAGACATGAATACAGCATGACAAATATAATTAACCTTGCTGTATGTTGTTAATGAAAGTTGAGGGAGTAAATCACAAGAGCTCTCATCAGATTTTTTTCTGTTTCTTTAATTTTGTGTCTATCTTTAAATTTTGTAGCTACATAACATTACATGATATGCAGTAAATTTATTGTGATAGTCATCTCATGATATATGATGTATGAAGGTGAATCAAAATGCTGTATACCTTAAACTTATACAATGCTATATATCAATTATATCTCAATAGAACTGGAAGAATTAAAAAAAGGAAAAAAAAGAAAATTTAAAAAATGGAGACATAAAATTTCTTTTGGAAATGCAAATTAATCCAAGTACACCATGAAAGAAATGCAGTGATCCTTATAAACTTCACATAGGTAAAAAGCAGAAATGTCAGAAGCGAAAATATACAGTTGGTCTAGGGATTTGTCTTATTAGAAATATAAGTGCTTAGAATTTTTAAAAAGGCTGACAGTATTTGCAATAGCTATCTTTATTGGCTTTTGGTATTTGGAATTTTTTTGCTGTTTATTTACATTTATGCTTTTCTCTATATGTTCTATGTATTTCTGAGTTTTCATAATAAGTGCATATCAATTCTATACTAAAAAGATAAATGATTACTGCTACTTCAAATTGATTATCCTAAAAAATGTTAACAGCATAATCAGATTTAGTAAAATCACTAGTAAACATATTGTTTTTGAATCTCTTAGCTTGAATGATACAAAACTAGAGTTCTTTTTTACCTCAAATTATGACTTTTTATTTATTTTTTAATTTAAATTTATTTATTTTAATTGGAGGCTAATTACTTTACAATATTGTATTGGTTTTGCCATACATCAACAATAACCCTGTATGTGAGACAGCAAAAAAACCTATGACTTTTTAAACTGAAAGTAAAGGAATTAAAAAAAATACCATTCTTATTTAGTGAGAGATAAATAAATGGAGTGCAAGCCTTAATACTTGCTAATGAATTTAGTTCTAATTTTCTTATAATGTGTCAGGGAGGAAGAATCCATAATATTTGGTGAGGAGTATTAAATTCATGAGAGGAATTTTTATTAAGCCCAGGAGAATGGGTTAGAATTGAAAATCTTCCCCAAGGTACCTTAGCTTTGGGAGCAGAAGCCCAGTTCTGCTCTCAGAGTCAAATCCCTATATCTGTTTTCCCACATTCTAGATTTCACCTAAAATAGCCTAATTAGGTAAAGACAATATTATTGGCCCTATTAGTTCTGACAGTGGCATTGCAAGATGGTGCCCAAACTGTTTCTACTGTGGCATTGTTCAGTTCAGTCCAGTCGCTCAGTCATGTCTGACTCTTTGTGACCCTATGGACTGTAGCACACCAGGCTTCCCTGTCCATCATCAACTCCCAGAGCTTGCTCAAACTCATGTCTATCAAGTCAGTGATGCCATCCAACCATCTCATCCTCTGTCGTCCCCTTCTCCTCCTGTCTTCAATCTTTCCCAACATCAGGGTGTTTTCAAAATGAGTCAGTTCTTCTCATCACGTGGCCAGAGTATTGGAATTTCAGCCTCAGCATCAGTCCTTCCAATGAACATTCAAGACTGATTTCTTTTAGGATGTGACATTGTAAGAAGGATGAAACAGTGTAAATAAATATCATAAACTAAATATGATGACCAAGTAATTAATGAAATGCCAAAAAAAGATCACAAGCAACTCTGGATGGGTTTACAGAATGACAGATTTGACCAGTTTGGGGCCATCAGTTGGAATATCCTGCAAAATAAAATGGATTTCATTATATCCTTTTTAGAATATACCAGAAACACACTTTGGGGTAGAACTTGGATGGTGTGGATGGATGGGAACAAGTGAGATTGGTCAGGTGGATTGGCTCTGTCTTCCTGCTGCTGCTAAGTCACTTCAGTTGTGTCTGACTCTGTGCGACCCCATAGACAGCAGCCCACCAGGCTCCCCCATCCCTGTCCTAGGAATGTTCTTTTTGAATTACCAATTAAGCAGTTTTTAGCAAGCACATTAAAAAAATGCGCACCTTATTCCAGCCAGAGATGCTCAGAGGGCTCAAACAAACCTTTTGTCCACAAGGACCCAGAGACCCCACAGAGACTGAGACAGAATTGTGTTTGAGTGTCTCCTGGAGGTACGGGTCAGCAGTGGAGTGTTGCAGGAGCAGGGGCTCTGGGTGCAGCAGACTTGGGTAAGAAAGCCTTCCTCAGTGATCAGCGCAAATAGAGGAAAACAAGAGAATGGGAAAGACTAGAGGTGTCTTCAAGAAAATTAGAGCTAGCAAGGGAACATTTCATGGAAAGATGGGCTCAACAAAGGACAGACATGGTATGGACCTAACAGAAGCAGAAGATATTAAGAAGAGGTGGCAAGAATACACAGAAGAACTATACCAAAAAGATCTTCATAAGATCTTCATGACCCAGATAATCACAATGGTGTGATCACTCACCTAGAGCCAGACATGCTGGAATGTGAAATTAAGTGGGCCTTAGGAAGCATCACTGTGAACAAAGCTGGTGGAGGTGATGGAATTCCAGTTGAGCTATTTCAAATCCTGAAAGATGATGCTGTGGAAGTGCTGCACTCAATATGCCAGCAAATTTGGAAAACTCAGCTATGGCCACAGGACAGAAAAAGGTCAGTTTTCATTCCAATCCCAAAGAAAGGCAATGTCAAAAAATGCTCAAACTACCATGCAGTTGCATTCATCTCTCACGCTAGTAAAGTAATGCTCAAAATTCTCCAAGCCAGGCTTCAACACTATGTGAACCATGAACTTCCAGATGTTCAAGCTGGTTTTAGAAAACACAGAGGAACCAGAGATCAAATTGCCAACATCCACTGCATCATCAAAAAGGCAAAAGAGTTCCAGAAAAACATCTATTTCTGCTTTCTTGACTATGCCAAAGCCTTTGACTGTGTGGATCACAATGAACTGTGGAAAATGCTGAAAGAGATGGGAATACCAGACCACCTGACCTACCTCTTGAGAAACCTGTATGCAGGTAAGGAAGCAACAGTTAGAACTGGACATGGAACAACAGATTGATTCCAAATAGGGAAAGGAGTACCTCCAGGCTTTACATTGTTTCCCTGCTTACTTAACTTATATGCAGAGTATATCATGAGAAACGCTGGGTTGGATGAAGCGCAAGCTGGAATCAAGATTGCTGGGAGAAATATCAATAACCTCAGATAGGCAGATGACACCACCTAATGGAAAAAGATAAAGAAGAACTAAGGAGCCTCTTGATGAAAGTGAAAGAGGAGAGTGAAAAAGTTGGATTAAAACTTGACATTCAGAAACTAAGATCATAACATCCAGTCCTATCACTTCATGGCAAATAGATGGGAAACAGTGGCAGACTTTATTTTGGGGGGGCTCCAAAATCACTACAGATGGTGACTGCAGCCATGAAATTAAAAGATGCTTACTCCTTGGAAGGAAAGTTATGACCAACATAGACAGCATATTTGCCAACATAAGTCCATCTAGTCAAAGCTATAGTTTTTCTAGTAGTCATGTATGGATGTGAGAATTGGGCTATAAAGAAAGGTGAGTGCTGAAGAATTGATGCTTTTAAACTGTGGTGTTGGAGAAGACTCTTGAGAATCCCTTGGATTGCAAGGAGATCCAATAAGTCCATCCTAAAGGAAATCAGTCCTAGGTGTTCATTGGAAAGATTGATGCTGAAGCTGAAACTCCAATACTTTGGCCACCTGATGTGAAGAGTTGACTCACTGGAAAAGACCCTGATGCTGGGAAAGATTGAGGGCAGGAGGAGAAGGTGACGACAGAGGATGAGATGGTTGGATGGCATCACCAACTCAATGGATATGAGTTTGGTTAAATTCAGGAGCTGGTGATGGACGAGGATGCCTGGCATGCTAGAGTCCATGGGGTCTCCGAGTAAAACACGACTGAGTGACTGAACTGAAATATGATGGTTCCATCTAATACTTCAGTATGATCACACTGACTCATAAATATGAAATTAAAAATTTTTTATGATTAAATATTTCACTAAGTTAAAAAATTCACCTGGTAGTAACATTTTTATTAAATGTTTATTTTTCTGAGTCCTTGAAACATATATATATTTTTAAAGCTCAAAGCTGCAAGGGTATTTTTTTCTCAAAGTTCATTGTTTAGCTGGCTTATCTGTTGCCTTGTGATTGGTTACTATTTGAGGGTAGAGATCAGTGTCCAAAAATGTAATGTAAAACCCTGTAATGATTTAGTTAGATATTGATTTGCCGGCTAGTCATTAGGATGATTTTTAGGATTTCAGTTATTTAGTTGAATTGCTCTAGCAGAATATGTATCAGAAGGCCTCTTATTGTTCCAGATTTCTCTTAGTCCAAGATTCTGGTCATTTGGCAACATTTATTATAACCTTAGCACCTTTAACTTGAAAAGAACATGGTTTTTTTTTTTTTTTTTTGAAAATAAAGATCATCAAAAGAAAGAAAAAACCAAGGAACTCCATGTTTGTAGTTAAAATTTCCAAGCTGCAAATAAGGCACATTCCTCTGTTACACTGCCACAGTTCACTACCTGCCGGCCAAGTTGGATAGAAGTTACTAATTCCCAGTTCTCAGATTTTCTGCTTACGACAGGAAAAAAAAACTACTTTGGCCAATTTCTTTATGCTATGTAGTGTGACATAGCTAATGGAAAGATCTTAATACTGTCAGAGGTAATTTTCAAAGGTTTGCCTATGTACCTGACCTCATTTCTGGTTGTGTTTAATTCATTGGTAATATGTACTTGGGGAAATTTATATATAACTTAGGCATGACATTGCATATAAACAGGTATGGGATGAGGCTACAAATACATCCTGTCTAGATCTTGGGGGATAAACTAACCTTTCTGGACATTTAGCTTACATAGAAATAATGAACATGGAAAATAAGATATCTCTAATATTTGTCAGGGTTCACATTTTGGAGACCATTTTATGACTTCTGTTAAATTGCCTTATCTTTTTCTATCACCATGTTTAATGATTTATGGGAAAGTTTTGGCGCTGGTGGTTTAGTCGTTAAGTCGTGTCTGACTCCTGCGACCCCATGGACTGTAGCCTGCCAGGCTCCTCTGTCCATGGGATTCTCCAGGCAAGAATACTGGAGTGGATTGTCATTTCCTTCTCCAGGGGATCTTCCCAACTTAGTAATTGCTTTCAATACCTAAGAATTGCTTTTGTGAAATTGTTTTATACTGAATTGCTTGCAGTCAACTCTGAACGGTCCCACTACCACCACTCTTCTCTTTATACACTCTATCGCTTAAAAAAGCATTTTGTTTTCTGCAGAAGCAAAGATATTTGGCAAATTGATATGCATTTGAAGTTTTAGTGTTCAGGTTACTGCTGAATAGGGAATTGTAATAAAACTAGGAGGAGACTTGGTTTTCTTTTTAAAAACTCATTATCTGGTGGGGATGACAAGATAAAAGGAAGTAGGAAACATAAACCATTCATGAGGATAATGGACAGAACCTCATATGAGACTCAGGAGGCTAGATTCTCAAATATCCCACTAGCTTGAGATGTAACATGAACCAAGTCAATAAACTTTCTGATTCTTACTTTTGTCATAAGGAAGATAAAAGAAAAGTAACTTCCACAAGTTGGAATTTTGTCTCAGCAAATTTGATATTTTTAATGTAATTATCATCTGTTTACCATTTCTGACAAATTATAATTGTGAATACTGGTGGTGTCAGTGTAAGATTCTTTTTTTTTTTTTTTTTAAGATTCTTCAAAGTATAAGAAAAAATATTTGAAATTTTAAATATTTTAAATTATTAATACTTTTCTAAATGATATTGTTTTTAAAATATGCATGCTACATGTTGATATAGAAAATTTTGGCAACGTATTAATGTATAAAGACAACATTTTAAAATTTCTTTTTAACTTGAAGGAAAATTGCTTTACAATATTGTGTTGGTTTCTGCTGTACAACAACACAAATCAGTTATAATTATAACTATATCCTCTCCCTCTGTAGTTTCCCTTCCATCCCCCAGTCCCAGGCTTCCAGCTCATTACAGAGCACCACGTTGGGCTCCCTGTATTATATAACAACTTCCCACTAGCCTTCTGTATTTCACATGATAGTGTATATATGTCTGTGTCACTTTCTTAGTTTGGAACCCCTCTCCTTCCCCTGCTGTGTCCACAGTTGTATTCTCTATATCTGCAGCTCTATCCCTTCTCTGCAAATGAGTTCATCAGTACAACTGTTCAAGATTCCATAATATGCATTAATATATGATATTTGTTTTTCTCTTTCTGACTTACTTCACTCGGTACTTCACTCGGTACACTGGAAAAGGTCAGTTTTCATTCCAATCCCCCCCAAAAAGGCAATGCCAAAGAATGCTCAAACTACTGCACAATTGCCCTCATCTCATATGCTAGTAAAGTAATGCTCAAAATTCTCCAAGCCAGGCTTCAGCAATATGTGAACCATGAACTTCCTGATGTTCAAGCTGGTTTTAGAAAAGGCAGAGGAACCAGAGATCAAATTGCCAACATCCGCTGGATCATGGGAAAAGCAAGAGAGTTCCAGAAAAGCATCTATTTCTGCTTTATTGACTATGCCAAAGCCTTTGACTGTGTGGATCACAATAAACTGTGGAAAATTCTGAAAGAGATGGGAATACCAGACCAACTGATCTGCCTCTTGAGAAATTTGTATGCAGGTCAGGAAGCAACAGTTAGAACAACAGACTGGTTCCAAACAGGAAAAGGAATTCGTCAAGGCTGTATATTGTCACTCTGTTTATTTAACTTATATGCAGAGTACATCATGAGAAACGCTGGGCTGGAAGAAACACTAGCTGGAATCAAGATTGCCGAGAAATATCAATAACCTCAGATATGCAGATGACACCACCCTTGTGGCAGAAAGTGAAGAGGAACTAAAAAGCCTCTTGATGAAAGTGAAAGTGGAGAGTGAAAAAGTTGGCTTTAAGCTCAACAGTCAGAAAATGAAGATCATGGCATCTGGTCCCATCACTTCATGGGAAATAGATGGGGAAACAGTGGAAACAGTGGCTGACTTTATTTTTCTGGGCTCCAAAATCACTGCAGACAATGATTGCAGCCATGAAATTAAAAGATGCTTACTCCTTGGAAGGAAAGTTATGACTAACCTAGATAGCATAGTCAAAAGCAGAGACATTACTTTGTCAACAAAGGACTGTCTAGTCAAGGCTATGGTTTTGCCAGTAGTCATGTATAGATGTGAGAGTTGGACTGTGAAGAAGGCTGAGCACCGAAGAATTGATGCTTTTGAACTGTGGTGTTGGAGAAGACTCTTGAGAGTCCCTTGGACTGCAAGGAGATCCAACCAGTCCATTCTGAAGGAGATCAGCCCTTGGGATTTCTTTGGAAGGAATGATGCTAAAGCTGAAACTCCAGTACTTTGGCCACCTCATGCGAAGAGTTGACTCATTGGAAAAGACTCTGATGCTGGGAGGGATTAGGGGCAAGAGGAGAAGGGGACGACAGAGGATGAGATGGCTGGATGGCATCACTGACTCGATGGACGTGAGTCTGAGTGAACTCTGGGAGTTGGTCATGGGCAGGGAGGCCTGGCGTGCTTCGATTCATGGGGTCGCAAAAAGTCGGACACGACTGAGTGACTGATCTGATCTGATCTGATGATATTTGTTTTTCTCTTTCTGACTTACTTCACTCGGTACACCAGGCTCTGGCTTCATCTACCTCACTACAACTGACTCAAATCCATTCCTTTTTATAGCTGAGTGATATCCCATTGTATATGTGTGCCACATCTTTATCCATTCCTTTTTTTGGTGGACATCTAGGTTGCTTTCATGTCTTGGCTATTGTAAATAGTGCTGCAGTGAATACTGAGGTTCATGTATCTTTTAGAATTGTTGTTTTCTCAGAGTATATGTCTGGAGAAGGCAATGGCACCCCACTCCAGTACTCTTGCCTGGAAAATCCCACGGATGGAGGAGCCTGGTAAGCTGCAGTCCATGGGGTCGCAAAGAGTAGGACACGACTGAGCGACTTCACTTTTACTTTTCACTTTCATGCTTTGGAGAGGGAAATGGCAACCCACTCCAGTGTTCTTGCCTGGAGAATCCCAGGGATGGAGGAGCCTGGTGGGCTGTACTCTATGGGGTTTCACAGAGTCAGACACGACTGAAGTGACTTAGCAGCAGCAGCAGCAGAGTATATGTCCGGTAGTGGGATTGCTGGGTCATATGGTAGACTGGTAGACATATTCTTAGTTTTTAAACGAATCTCCATACTGTCCTCCATAATGGCCCTATCAGTTTACATTCCCACCAACAGTTCTGGAGGGTTCCCTTTACTCCATATCTTCTTCAGCATTTATTGTTTGTAAATTTCTTGATGATGACCATTCTGACTGGTGTGAGGTGATATATCATTGCAGTTCTGATTTGCGTTTCTCCTATAATGAGCAATGCTGAGCATCTTTTCATATGTTTATTGGTCATCTGTTTGTCTTCTTTAGGGAAATGTATGTTTAGGTCTTTTGCTCATTTTTTTTTTTTTTGATTGGGTTGTTTGTTTTTCTGGTATTAAGCTGTATGAGATGCTTGTATATTTTGGAGACTAATCCCTTATTAGTTGTTTCATTCGCAATTATTTTCTCACATTCTGAGGGTTGTAAAGACAAAGTTTAGATTCACCCATAAGGCATCCAACCAGTGAAGCATCATTCATCAAGAGAGTTCCAGAAAAACATCTATTTCTGCTTTATTGACTATGCCAAAGCATTTGACTTTGTGGATCACAATAAACTGTGGAAAATTCTTCAAGAGATGGGAATACCAGGCCACCTGACCTGCCTTTGAGAAACCTGTGTGCAGGTCAGGAAGCAACAGTTAGAACTGGACATGGAACAACAGACTGGTTCCAAATAGGAAAAAGAGTACGTCAAGGCTGTATATTGTCACCCTGTTTATTTAACTTATATGCAGAGTACATCATGAGAAACACTGGGCTGGATGAAGCGCAAGCTGAAATGAAGATTGCTGGGAGAAATGTCAATAACCTCAGATATGCAGATGACACCACCCTTATGGCAGAAAGTGAAGAAGAACTAAAGAGCCTCTTGATGAAAGTGAAAGAGGAGAGTGAAAAAGTTGGCTTAAAGCTCAACATTCAGAAAACTAAGATCATGGCATCTGGTCCCATCACTTCATGGCAGATAGATGGGGAAATAGTGGAAAGAGTGACTGACTTTATTTTTGGGGGGCTCCAAAATCACTGCAGATGGTGACTGTAGCCATGAAATTAAAAGACGCTTACTCCTTGGAAGGAAAGTTATGACCAACCTAGACAGCATATTAAAAAGCAGAGACATTACTTTGTCAACAAAGAACTGTCTAGTCAAGGCTATCATTTTTCCAGTAGCCACGTATGGATGTGAGAGTTGGACTATAAAGAAAGCTGAGCTCTGAGGAATTGATGCTTTTGAATTGTGGTGTTGGAGGAGACTCTTGAGTGTCCCTTGGACTGCAAGGAGATCCAACCAGTCCATTCCAAATGAGATCAGTCCTGGGTGTTCATTGGAAGGACTGCTGTTGAAGCTGAAACTCCAATACTTTGGCCACCCAATGCAAAGAGCTGACTCACTGGAAAAGACTGATGCTGGGAAAGATTGAGGACAGGAGGAGAAGGGGACAACAGAGGATGAGATGGCTGGATGGCATCACTGACTCAATGGACATGAGCTTGGGTGAACTTTGGGAGTTGGTGATGGACAGGGAGGCCTGGAGTGCTCTGAATCATGGGGTCTCAAAGAGGTGGACACAACTGAGCGACTGAACTGAACTGAACTGAATATGTAATATATAACACATAAATTTTGCTCTTAGACTCTTTTGTTTTGGTTTTTATAATTTATTTAAAATATTTTGATTAAAAATTTATCCTGATATTGAATTGAAACATTCAGATAACTTTTTTGAACCTTAAATTTTAGTGACTACATTCTTTTGAGTAATCCCAAAGACATTATAAACTGCTATAAGAAGACACTTCAGATACTTACAATACTTACATCAGAAATAAGATTGTAAGGTATTTACAAACAAAATAGAAAGAAAGTAATGGAGAGAAGAGGTGCAACAACAATATTCCTAAATTCGAGTTAACAATAAAGTTATTAAACTTGGGTAAACCTAACCCTGGGCCAGGGCCTATTTTCCTGTATATTTTTAAAGAAAACTAATAGTTATAGCACAGATTATGCTATACACTCATCAAAAGATGTCCTTGAAGAAACTCAGACTGAAAGAATGATAGACTCTAGGAGAATTTTAAGGTTGCTAATAAGCAAAGTTAGCAGGATTTCTTGATCAATTTCCAAATGCATTAGTTTTAGACCACATTTACTAAAGATATCCATCTTGCTCAGATGGAAAATACTTCTAAGTAGCTATTATTATTAATCATGAGCAAACACCAAGGAAATAAGAAAATGCAAGTGACAACATAACCTTTGCTCAGGTTATGCTTCTGAGCTTCTTGCTACTGGTTCCAGACTTAGTTGTCTTGAGAACTATATTGAGGGGTAATGTTGATTTTATTGCATTGTGGAGAAAACTTTCAAAGGAGACCAATGTAAGACAAGGACAAAGTTCCATAGAGACTGTTGTCAGTAATTCTGGATGTTCTCAGAATTGTATATTACCCCTGGGTGTGGGAAGGGAATGGAGGAGCATCTATTTTCCTTTGCTTTATTCAGCAGCCCTTAATACTTGAAAGATAATTCTACATGGAGTGGAGAAATTAGATGCCCTTTGCCCTAAGTGAGTGAGAGCACTCATGGGAAGGAAAAAGGAGGTTGAGAGATCTCAGATTTGGAATCATAGCAGAGATTTCTAGAGTTAAAAACAGTATTTTAAAAAATTCCTGTGTACGAGACAGCAAAAGTGACTCAAGGGATGGTATGGGGAGGGAGGAGGGTTCAGGATGGGGAGCACATGTATACCTGTGATGGATTCATTTTGGTATTTGGCAAAACTGATACAATTATGTAAAGTTTAAAAATAAAATAAAAATTAAAAAAAAAATCCTATGTATTATTTTTAACCATATCTGGTGGCTCAGATGGTAAAGCATCTGTCTAGAATGCGGGAGACCTGGGTTCGATCCCTGGGTTGGGAAGATCCCCTGGAGAAGAAAATGGCAATCCACTCCAGTGCTGTTGCCTGGAAAATCCCATGGACAGAGGAGCCTGGTAGGCTACAGTCCATGGGGTCGCAAAGTGTTGGACACGACTGAGCAACTTCACTCTTACTTTTACTCATATTTATAATTGCGCATTCTATCATTTGCTTCTTCTTTGTTAAGAAAATTCAACCAAGTAAATTTGAAGATCTAATTGGCTTTATGAGGTGGTTTATAAATTAGGCATCTAGCAACTATTGAAAGGCACTCTGAAGCGTTGTACAAAATGGAAGATTTTTCTATCAGGGAAGGTGACATAAGAAGATTTTAGCAAAATATTTTTTTAAAGTGTTATTTGGGCACTAGACATTTTATTTTAGAGTAAAGAGAACTGGCACATGTTTTATCATGCAGATTATTTCACTAGTCAGTCTGTTCAGTTCAGCTGACCAGTCATGTCCAACTCCTTGCAACCCCATGGACTGCAGCATGCCAGGCTTCCTTGTCCATCACCAACTCCTGGAGCTTGCTCAAACACATGTCCATTGAGTTGGTGATGCCATCCAACCATCTCATCCTGTCCCTTTCTCCTCCTGTTCTCAATTTTTTCCAGAATCAGATCTTTTCCAAGGAGTCAGTTTTTCTCATCAGGTGGCCAAAGTATTGGAGTTTCAGCTTCAGCATCAGTCCTTCCAATGATTATTCAGCACTGATTTCCTTTAGGATGGACTGGTTGGATCTCCTTGAAGTCTAAGGGACTCTCCAGAATCTTCTTCAATGCACAATTCAAAAGCATCAGTTCTTTGGTGCTCAGCTTTCTTTATAGTCCAACTCTCATATCCATACATGACTACTGGAAAAACCATAGCTTTGAATAGATGGACCTTTGTTGGCAAAGTAATGTCTCTGCTTTTTAGTATGCTCTTTAGGTTGGTCATAGCTTTTCTTCCAAGAAGCAAGCATCTTTTAATTTCATGGCTACACTCACCATCTGCAGTGATTTTGAAGCCTAAGAAAATAAAATGGTTTGCCATTCCCTTCTCTAGTGGACCATGTTTTGCCAGAATTCTCCACCATGACCCATCTTTCATGGGTGGCCTTATACATCATAGTTTCATTGAGTTAGACAAGGCTGTGGTCCATGTGGCAATGGCACACCACTCCATTACTCTTGCCTGGAAAATCCCATGGACGGAGGAGCCTGGTAGGCTGCAGTCCATGGGGACGCTAAGAGTCAGACATGACTGAGCAACTTCACCTTCACTTTTCACTTTCATGCATTGGAGAAGGAAATGGCAACCCACTGCAGTGTTCTTGCCTGGAGAATCCCAGAGACAGGGGAACCTGGCAGGCTGCCATCTATGGGGTCGCACAGAGTTGGGCAGGACTGAAGCGACTTAGCAGCAGCAGCAGCAGCAGCAGCAGCAGTGGTCCATGTGATCAGTTTGACAGTAGTTTTCTGTGATTGTGGTTTTCCCCCCACAATCAGTGTCTCCCATTAGGAAGCTTCCAGAAGCCTCTTCTTATCTGTCAGAGGGGCAGAGAGAATGAAAACTTCACTAGTGCAACTCAGTAAATTTCAGATTGAGTGAATAAAGGTCATATTCCTGAGAAAGGCAGAAAATTACAATTAAATTTTGATTTGCTGCCCTGGGGACCATTTTGGCTTGTTCTTTCTTTCTTTCTTTCTTTTTTTAAACACCTTGGAAGTACCTGCTAAGGTTTTAGGTGTTATACATGTATTCTATGCCCCCTCCTAAAAAGATGGCTTTTATTTAATTTATTTTTTCTCTTCTACTCTATTGACTTATTTATGTTAATATGTGTTTTCTTCTATTCCTTTGGGATTTTTCTTTTTTATTTATTTATATTTATTTAAAAACATGATTTATTTCCTTTTTCATAAATATATTCAAACCACAAGATTGTATTTTGAAATTTTAGGTAGATTTTCTTTTTTTAATTTATTTTATTATATTGTTTAACTTTACAATATTGTATTGGTTTTGCCATATATCAAAATGAATCTGCCACAGGTATACATGATTTTTGTAGATAGTTTATTCAGTTCTAAAATCTGTAATTCCTTTTGTGTCTTCATTATTACCAAAGTTATTGACTAGTGTATAATTGATATGTAGGTATAAAGTTCTGAAATCAATGGTACTTTATTTTGGTTTTCATTTTCTAATTTTATTGCATCCCAGTCGAGGTTAATATGATACAAACTGCTTAGAATTTGTTATGATTTCTTCTGTAGTCTAATAGATAGTCAATATTGTTAGTATGTCATGCATTTTATTTAAAAAATAGAGAAAATGAGCACATGATTTTGTTTCCAAATACATGATTGTGCTGCTCACCAAATGACAGGCCAGTCAATAAAGAAATGAGGTGTTGGTAGAAAGATGGAAACAATAACCCTGTGTACGAGACAGCAAAAGAGACACTGATGTATAGATCAGTCTTATGGACTCTGTAGGAGAGGGAGAGGGTGGGGAGATTTGGGAAAATAGCATTGAAACATGTATAATATCATGTATGAAACGAGTCACCAGTCCAGGTTCAATGCACGGTACTGGATGCTTGGGGCTGGTGCACTGGGACGACCCAGAGGGAGAGGAGGGGAGGGAGGAGGGTGGAGGGTTCAGGATGGGAAACGCGGGTATACCTGTGGCGGATTCATTTCGATATTTGGCAAAACTAATACAATATTGTAAAGTTTAAAAATAAAATAAAATTAAAAAAAATATATATATAAAAAAAAAGAAGAAATGAGGTGTTGGGGCAAGGAATAGTGATCTTATTTGGAAAGTCAGCAGACTAAAGAAGACAGGGGACTAGTGTCCCAAAGGACCATCTTGCCTGGATTTGGGTTCTAGTTTCTTTTACAGAACGAAGAAGGGGAAGTGAGGAGGTAAAGTAAAAAAGATAGTAAGTTTTTGCAAATATTTCCTGGTTCTGGCCAATCTCCTAAAGGAATGTGTTAATTGCCTCTTCCCTGAGCAATTCACAAGCTTCCCAGGTGGCACTAGTGTTAAAGAACCCGCCTGCCTGTACAGGAGACACTGGTTCAATCCTTGGTTCAGGAAGATCCCCTGGAGAAGGAAATGGCAACCCACTCCAGTACTACTGCCTGGAAAATCCCATTGACAGAGCAGCCTGGTGGGCCACAGTTCATGGCATCGCAAAGAGTTGGACATGACCGATGTGACTTACATGAACCATTCACAGGTAAACCTGATCAGGATGTTTCCTGTGAGTTAAACAAAGCATTTTAACTTACTGCAAAGGAACAGGAGGCAAGGTTCACTGAGGTGGGCCATTCTGTATACTTTAAGCTATAGGCAACATTCTTTGAGTGATTGATTAACTTGTAGCAAAACAATAGAATACAAAGGTTAAAGAAACAGATTCATTATGGAGTCAGATTTGTTCTTCCCTATTGCAATTTTATTAATACAGATCAAGCTTTTAATTATGATATTCAAGACATTATCTTTTCTACTGACACACTGGGTTTTACATTATTCTTTTAATCAGTTTATTACCAAATATTTATTAAGTATCTATTATATTCTGGTCATTTTTCTGTTTAACTTTCCTCCTTCCTTGCTTATTTGTTTACTTTTTTGCTGTCTTCTTGCTTTCTGCTTTCTTTGATCATGCTTGGCTCTTTGGTTTCATAAAGTAGAGCTATTTTAACATACCTTCCTGGATGGTATGACCCTTTATCTGTACTCTGCCAAAGCAGTTGGTTCATTACCATCCTGATTTGCTGAGGGATAGCTTAGTGCCTAAGCTTGAAAGAGCCACCTTGGACATACTAAAACTGGCCTCATGTGGCCTTATCAGGACAGTTTATTCTGAGTCTGGTGGGCTATAGTCTATGGGATCACAAAGAGTCAAAGTTGATTGAAGTGACTTACCACAAACCATTCACAGGTAAGCTTGTTTCCTGTGAACTAAACAAAGATATTTTAGCTTACTACTAAGGCACAGGACCAGACTTCCCTGGCGGCTCAGATGGTAAAGTGTCTGTCTACAACGCAGGAGACCCGGGTTCAAGCCCTGGGTTGGGAAGATCCCCTGGAGAAGGAAATGGCAATCCACTCCAGTATTATTGCCTGGAAAATCCCATGGACAGAGGAGCCTCTAGGCTACAGTCTATGGGGTCGCAAAGAGTTGGACACGACTGAGCGACTTCAGTACGTCAGTAAGGTACAGAAGGCAAAATTCACTGAGCTGGGCCGTTTTGTATACTGTAAGCTATAGGCAACATTCCTTGAGTAATTAACTTATAGCACAATAATAGAATACAAAGGTTTAATTAAAAGGAACAGATTCATATTTTAACATACTTTCCTGGGCCTTATGACCCTTTATCTGTACTCTGCCAAAGCAGTTGGATCATTATCACTCTGATTTGCTGAGGGATATCTTTGTGTCTAAGCTTGAAAGAGCCATCTTGAACATACTAAAACTGGCCCCATGTGGCCTTATCAGGACATAATATTCTGAGTCACAGGAGAGAGCCTGCCTGTCAACAAACTACAACGCAACTAAAACTCAAAGAGTCAGACACAACTTAGTGACTAAACAACAACATACTTAGTATGAAATTCTGTGTGTTTTTAGCAAGGTTGCCCTATTATTGCATAAAGTAAGGGTTCTTTAAATATTACCATTAGGGTTCTCTGATTCTCAAACACCATGCCAAGAATTTGTATTTGGCTAACAGACTGGTTCCAAATAGGAAAAGGAGTACGTCAAGGCTGTATATTGTCACCCTGCTTATTTAACTTATATGCAGAGTACATCATGAGAAACGCTAGGCTGGAAGAAACACAAGCTGGAATCAAGATGGTGGGAGAAATATCAATAACCTCAGATATGCAGATGACACCTTATGGCAGAAAGTGAAGAGGAACTAAAAAGCCTCTTGATGAAAGTGAAAGAGGAGAGTGAAAAAGTTGGCTTAAAGCTCAACATTTAGAAAACAAAGATCACGACATCTGGTCCCATCACTTCATGGGAAATAGATGGGGAAACAGTGGAAACAGTGGCTGACTTTATTTGGGGGGCTCCAAAATCACTGCAGATAATGATTGAAGCCATGAAATTAAAAGACGCTTACTCCTTGGAAGGAAAGTTATGACCAACCTAGATAGCATATTCAAAAGCAGAGATGTTACTTTGCCAATAAAGGTCTGTCTAGTCAAGGCTATGGTTTTTCCAGTGGTCATGTATGGATGTGAGAGTTGGACTGTGAAGAAAGCTGAGTGCCAAAGAATTGATGCTTTTGAAGTGTGGTGTTGAAGAAGACTCTTGAGAGTCCCTTGGACTGCAAGGAGATCCAACCAGTCCATTCTAAAGGAGATCAGTCCTGGGTGTTCATTGGAAGGACTGATGCTGACACTGAAACTCCAATACTTTGGCCATCTCATGCGAAGAGTTGACTCATTGGAAAAGATCCTGATGCTGGGAGGGATTGGGGGCAGGAGGAGAAGGGGATGACAGAGGATGAGATGGCTGGATGGCATCATTGACTCAATGGACATGAGTTTGGGTGAACTCCAGGTGTTGGTGATGGACAGGGAGGCCTGGCGTGCTGTGATTCATGGGGTTGCAAAGAGTAGGACATGACTGAGGGACTGAACTGAACTTGAGTCTGTTATTCACTTCTTCAAGGCTTCTGAAGCAACTATACCAAACCATCCAATTCTACAATCTTTATAATCACCTTTGTTCTCATATTTTGTAAGCTAGTGCTTCTCTGCCCACCTGTACCTTACTAATTGACCATCAATGAAAGCATCAATAATTGCAGTGCACTACATATGAGAGGTTATTATCATCCAGTTTTGATAATAACTGTCTTAGTTTGGGTTCCCCTAAAAGCAAGCCCTAGACAAGGAGTTAATATTGATAAGTTTATTTTGGGAGGTGATCCCAGGAAGCCCAAGGAGGGCATGAGCTAAGTCACACAGAGAAAGAGAAAAGTCCAATAAAGGATGTATTAAGTAGGTTACCATAGGTTACCACTGTGTGCGACTGGAGCCCTGTCCTGCTGGGAATCCTGTGAGGAGCCTCAGAATCATCCCACACAGGAATAATAAGTGGAGGGTATTTATGTACCCAATCCAGTCTTCAGTTTTTGAAGTCTGCCCAGGGGAACATAAATGCTCAGCCCTTTAGGGCTTCCCTGAACAGTCTGAGCAAGCTTCAGTGGTGCTGGAGAAAACTTTAGAAAAGAAAGATCCAGTTAGTTTATAAGGGAACTGTCCACTTTAGCTTAGGACTATTTAGAGGTGGATCAAAATGAGAGGAAGTGGGAACAAAATAATAAAATAATATCTTCTATAATGAATATGACATTTATTTTTAAAATATGCTTCTAATATACAGAATATAGCTAGATTTTATTTTATTTTCTGTTTAAATCAGTGAATTATGCCTATATATATTTTCTGTTTTCCTTTCCTGCCCTTGATCAGACTGATATTTGATTTCCCCCCTGGGTTGGAAGTTATGCACTCTACCTTTCTCTCCAGATGTTCTGAAGTTACATATTTTGTATTTATTATTTTTTTTATTGTTTGCACTCAAGTGGCTAACATACTTAACTAACATTTTTTCTTCAACATTTAGAATTAACAAGTATTCCTATTTATCCTCTTCTGCAAATATGAGATAACAGCTTTGTATGTTTTGATCCCATGCTTATTATCACCTGAAATTTTGTTTACAGGTGGCTACTAACAAGTTAGAACTTTTTGCTTATATTTCTCTAATTTACTTGATTACCTGTACATTATACACTTTTTCTTGACTGATTTTTTTATTTAATAGGAAATTTCTTATAGTATATGTTTCAGAAGAAAGCTATGAAAAATAAATGTTTGAATAACATGTCTTAATTTGCTGTGTCCCTTAAATGCCATTTTGATTAAGTACAAAATTCTGGGCTGAAAGATTTTTTTTTAGTGATGGTAATGAGTAGGCATATGTGTGCATGTGTATATCTCTATGTGTTGGCTCTTGGAATAAACTTTCAGTCCAAGCAGTTAGCTTTTCCTTCAGTTTTAGGAAAATTTTAATTATTTATCATTATTTTTTGTCGTTATCTTTATTCTTTTTATTTTCTTATTTGGACTTTATCTTAGGTATCTTTAAGAAGTTTCAGCTATTTCTTTCATAATTCTTAAGTCTTCTTTCATACCTTCTATCTTTTTGCTCTTTTTTTTTCTTATTTTCAGAGAATTGTCTGGAGTAAAACACAAGGTGATGGTACAGATACTACTTCCTATATGAGTTCCTGCTCCCTCAGTTCAGTTGAGTTCAGTTCAGTCACTCAGTCGTGTCTGACTCTTTGAAACCCCATGAACGACAGTACGCCAGGCCTCCCTGTCCATCACCAACTCCCGGAGTTCACCCAGACTCATGTCCATCAAGTCGGTGATGCCATCCAGCCATCTCATCCTCTGTCGTCCCCTTCTCCTCCTGCTCCCAATCCCTCCCAGCATCAGAGTCTTTTCCAATGAGTCAACTCTTCTCATGAGGTGGCCAAAGTATTTGAGTTTCAGCGTCAGCATCAGTCCTTCCAATAAACACCCAGGACTGATCTCCTTTAGGATGGACTGGTTGGACCTCCTTGCAGTTCAAGGGACTCTCAAGAGTCTTCTCAAACACCACAGTTCAAAGCATCAATTTTTCGGCACTCAGCCTTCTTCACAGTCCAACTCTCACATCCATACATGACCACAGGAAAAACCATAGCCTTGACTAGACAGACCTTTGTTGGCAAAGTAATGTCTCTGCTTTTGACTATGCTATCTAGGTTAGTCATAACTTTCCTTCCAAGGAGTAAGCATCTTTTAATTTCATGGCTGCAATCATTGTCTGCAGTGATTTTGGAGCCCAGAAAAATAAAGTCAGTCACTGTTTCCACTGTTTCCCCATCTATTTCCCATGAAGTGATGGGACCAGATGCCATGATCTTTGTTTTCTGAATGTTGAGCTTTAAGCCAACTTTTTCACTCTCCTCTTTCACTTTCATCAAGAGGCTTTTTAGTTCCTCTTCATTTTCTGCCATAAGGTGGTGTCATCTGCATATCTGAGGTTATTGATATTTCTCCCTGCAATCTTAATTCCAGCTTGTGCATCTTCCAGCCCAGCGTTTCTCATGATGTACTCTGCATATAAGTTAAATAAGCAGGGTGACAATATACAGCCTTGACGTACTCCTTTTCCTGTTTGGAACCAGTCTCTTGTTACATGTCCAGTTCTAACTATTGCTCCCTACTTCCTATGTGATTTTGTAAAAAGTTTCTTTCTTTTATTCAAACTTCATTCCTTTTTTTCATTGAAGAATTACTCATTTTGATTGTCAGATTTAGCAAATATACCCTTCAGTTCAGTTCAGTTCAGTTGCGTCTGACTCTTTGGATCCCATGAATTGCAGCACACCAGGCTTCTCTGTCCATCACCAACTCCTGGAGTTCACTCGAACTCATGACAAATAATACATTTAATTACCAAATGTGTTAAATATTAAATATAAAATAGCAGTTCCTTTGTATAAGAAAGTCCTAAATATTCCACAGGGCCTGCTTATACTAAACAGACATTTGCTGTTTATCTGGAATTCAAATTTAATTGGACATCCTATATTTTATCTAGCAATTCTACTCATATATATTTTTTTGTTTACCTAAATATCTTTCTTCTCATTTCCAGCATATTTATTCATCTATTTTGTTTTATTTTTTCTTCTGTCATTTCTAGCCATTTGAAGTATACTTGTGGCATGGAGCATATGCGTGTGTGGGTGTGGGTGTGTGTGTATGTGTGGTGCATGATTGCTCAAAAATTTTCAGTTGTTATTCATTTTTAATGTTTAGCTATTTACATAAAATTCATTTGTGTATATGATATGAAATAGGGATTTGCTTTAATATTGCTTAGAAGAGATAGCCAAATATTTTCACAGCATTGGTAGAATTCTCATGTCCTCTCATTTGCATGCATTCAGTTAAAAATACAGACATTATCCCTGAGATTCTTCTTTTCTTCACCCCTCCATCCAGTCAATTAAAAGTCTTATAGAATTGAACCATTGACTTTAAAAGGTAATAAATATCTTCTCTTCTTCACACCCCACACAGAGCTTTCTTATACTTCCATGAATGAGTTATGTTCAAAGGCAAGTATAGGAAGACTGAGCTTGATTTTTTCAGGACTGGAAGTTTTAAAAGGGAAAAAGTTTAATGTGCATTTATGCATGATGTCTCATCTCTGTCTTCTATCTAGGCAGTAAAAGTCATAAATTGATTCTATACCTCCTTTTTTTAGGGCCAAGGTGGAATCTTCATGTCCTGTGTGACATGGGCTAGGCATTAGGAAGAATTAGCCTCTTGTTCACCATTCTGTCTTTTGGAACCCTAGATATTGCTTTCAAGTTGTACACTTGTATATTCTCACTTTCAGGGTTGAAATTAGCATTTAGGAGGCAATTTCGGTAGTGCTCCAGGTGTCCTCTTGTGTAGACATTGTGATGGAATACCCATATCTTCCTTCATAAATCAGGGAGTTGTTACTCAATCTCCTGGAGCTGTTGCTGGCAGACAGCCTTAAGCTATTAGCCCCCTCGGGTAACTGCCTCAGCTGAAGACTGCTGCTCAATATCACGTTCACTTCCTGTGATGTCCCATATCCAGTAAATAGTCAATGTGAGGACAGCTTTGAGAGTTTACTCCATCTTTAAAATCTCCACAAATGGTTGGTTGTCTTACCCTGAGAATGAAGCAAAACCAACTTCTTTTTCTGCCCTACCATACTTCTTCCCTTTCTTTTCCTTCCCTTCCTTTTTTGTCACGTCCCCTAGTTTTAACCCTGAGAAGACTTCCTTGCAAATCTATTGGATGTAAATTCTGTCTCAGAGTCTGCTTTTTAGGAATGCCAACCTGCAACAATATGCTACAGTTTTGCTTTGGAGGCATTAAGTCAGAGCCACAGATCATAGTAAAATGATACATAACTGTGTTAATTATTAACCTGGGCACATATCTCTTTTCGGTACCTCTTTGGAAGGAATGATGCTAAAGCTGAAACTCCAGTACTTTGGCCACGTCATGCAAAGAGTTGACTCATTGGAAAAGACTCTGATGCTGGGAGGGATTGGGGGCAGGAGGAGAAGGGGACGACAGCGGATGAGATGGCTGGATGGCATCACTGACTTGATGGACGTGAGTTTGAGTGAACTCCGGGAGTTGGTGATGGACAGGGAGGCCTGGCGTGCTGCAATTCATGGGGTTGCCAAGAGTCGAACACAACTGAGTGACTGGACTGAACTGAACTGAACTGATGGAAGTATCAATACAAAGTATGATTATTGTAATAATTGGCCCTGAGCCCACCATATGTTGTCTTTGAAAATTGGAGCCCTGCTTATTATCATTTTTATTTGTAACATTTTTAAGATTATAAAATAAATTTTGGTATATTAAAGAAAATTAGAAAATACAGATAAAATGAAAAACAAAAAATATTGTATCACAACCCATAGATGACCTCTATTAACTTTTGAAGTTAAGTTCTAGAATTTTGTCTGTGGAATCAGACAAATACATACATATATATATATATATATATATATATATATATATATATATATTTCTGATAAAGCCTTCCCTTTTCAGATAATGATCCTCAGTGTTAATATATCAGTAAATTTTCATAAGACTACCCAGGCTATATTTATGTTTCCTCATTTGCTAACGTGTTCTTTATTGTTTGATTGATTAAATGAGAGGCCATTTATATCTGGTTAATTTGTCTCTATATATTTTAAAATTAGATTTACTAAGACTCTCTCTCCCACTTCCAATTTTCCAATTATAGTCCTAATTTATCCATCTTAAAATACTGTAACACTTTGTGTCTGCTGTCGCTTCAGTCATGTCTGACTATTTGGGACCTTATGGACTATAGCCTGTCAGTCTCCTCTGTCCATGGGCTTCTCCAGGCAAGAATACTGGTGTGGATTGCAATTTTCTCCTCCAGAGAATATTCCTGATCCAGGGATCGAACCCCATCCCCTGTGTCCCCTGCTTTGGCAAGCATGTTCTTTAGCACCAGCACCAGCTGGGAAGCCCACGCAACATATATTGTTCTATTATTAACTATTAGTACTTTTACCATAATTATTCCATTAGCTCCATCAACCCTCAGTATTATACTCTAAGTAGCTCTATAATCCTTCCATTGTCTGTTATCACTGTCGATGCCAATGCCTGCTGTTCTAATGGATGCCAATGGTAGTTTTAAAAGTGGAACCCTGATATCCAGTTCTTTCTTCTTCCAAATAGTTCACTACTCTGAAGCCAGAATGATCTTATTAGCAGAGTTCTGATGATGACATTTGCCTGACTTAAATCGCTTCAGTGGATTAAGATTTTTAGTGTAAAGTCCAAATTGTCTATAGTACCGTATTTTACAGAGCCATTTTGATCTAGTCCTTCCAAAATTCTAGCATCTCTTCTTCCCTTCTCAGAATTTTTACAATTCCTTAAGTATCTCCATACTCTCTCTTGTCTCTGGGCCTTTATAGATGTCTTGTACATGCCTGATTAACAACCTTAATCTCAACTAGGATGTTAGTTCCACTGTGAAACCTTGTCTTACTGCCCAGACTAATTTGGGTGTGTCTACTATGCTCTACACTGAGTCTTCTATCGGTGTCACTTTCCTCTTTATAGCACAATTGGCTATAATTCCTTATTAATATCTTGTTTCTAACTACTTTCATAAGAACAGAGAAAATTCATCTTTTTTAACTTTTCATTTCTCCCCATACCTCTGATAGTATCAAGACACAATATATGCTTACTAAATGCTTGTTATGTATATAAGTAAATAAATAAAGGAAAGGATGGAGGCTGCTTGAGGAAATATTGTTCCAACTTTCATAATTTGGATTAATAACTAAGAAAATAACTTCAAAATAGATATTTTTGTTATGGTCTTATAGATTGCATGAATGTGATTGCTAAAAATTTTACTAAGCAAGTCTAGCATAGTCTAATGAACTAGAAAAGTAGAGCACAGATGACTGTACATGTGGAAATAGTTTTTTCCTAAGACTAGGGAAAAAAATGAAAGTAAATGAGTGGGCCTTATTTGATTTGATGGTTTTCTCACTTAATAACAAGGACTAAAAACTGGGCTCTTTTGAGGCCACTTATTTTCATTAGGAATGTGATGAATAGCTAAGACAAAAAAAACACAAGGTTTAAGACAAAATCAGTTTTTATCTTAGAGCAATGTTAATTGAGTTTCAGCTATTAAATATTTCTGAGCAAGTGCAACACATGATTTCAGAGCTTTAACAAGCAATTGGTGTGTCAGAAGAAGAGAAAGTGGGGTTTGCTGATTTATGTTATCTGTTGGGTTAAGTGGCAAGCACTTTCCAATTCCTTATTGCAGGGCGTGTGTGCTAAGTTGCTTCAGTTGTGCCTGACTCTTTGTGACCCTATGGACTGTAGCCCACCAGTCTTCTCGGTCCCTAGGATTCTCCAGGCAGGAATACTGGAGTAGGTTCTGTGCTGTCCTCCAGTGGATCTTCCTGACCCAGGGATTGAACCCAAGTCTCTTACATCTCCTGCATTACCAGGTGTGCTCCTTACCAGTAGAGCCATCTGGGAAGACCCGGCGGCATAGTAGTGGACACTTGTTTGTGGCCTCCCTATTTTCTTCACTTTCATTGGAAATGAAAATATATTTTCTTTTTCCAAAAAAATGCTCATTAAAAAAGAAGTACAGATAAACTACACAGGAAAGTTTTTTTGACATCAATAATGACATTATTTATGTATGGCAATGTGGCAGATTAAAGATAGCTGCAAATTGTTTGACACTCTCTATATGAAATGGCAACCCACTCCAGTATTCTTGCATGGAAAATTCCATGGACAGAGAAGCCTGTTGGTCTATATTCCATGGGGACTCAAATGTCGGACATGACTTAGCAACTGAATAAAAAATAATAAAAATAGCAGCTGCATATGAAAGATGATCATGTATCCCTCTCCTTGCATCTGGGCAGGCTCATGAGTTCTTTGGCCAGAATACAGTAGACATGGTGGTATGCAGTTTCTGGCCCCAAACCTTTAAGAGATGGCACCTGATGTGTTCAAACTCTCTGCTGCTATGAAAGAAATTTCCCTAGTCTGAGGCAACAAAGCTGGGAAGGGAATATATATCCACTCTGGTTGGCTGTACAAAGAAAGATGAGCCTTCCAACCCTTCTTGCCAAGGTGCTAGATATGTAAGCACCTTCTTAGAGTCTCCAGATCAGCCTACCTGTTTGAAATATGCTGAGGGACCCATTCAGTGCCATGGAGAGTGAAATAATTTCTCTGTCCAAATTCCTGAACCATATATTCATGATATATAATTAAATGCTTTAATCTATCAAATGTTTTGGTATGCTGTGTGCAATAATACAAAGCGAGAATGGAATTTAGTACCTAGAGCTGGGGTGCTGCCTAAAACTTGCGGCTTTGTCTTTGTGACCAGTGAATAGAAGCTGGAGCGGCCTCAGGAATACTTGCTGCTGCTGCTGCTGCTAAGTTGCTTCAGTCGTGTCCGACTCTGTGCGACCCCATAGATGGCAGCCCACCAGGCTCCCCGCCCCTGGAATTCTCCAGGCAAGAACACTGGAGTGCGTTGCCATTTCCTTCTCCAATGCATGAGAGTGAAACGTGAAAGTGAAGTCGCTCAGTCGTGTCCGACTCTTAGCGACCCCATGGACTGTACAGGCTTCTCCATCCATGGGATTTTCCAGGCAAGAGTACTGGAGTGGGGTGCCATTGCCTTCTCCGCAGGAATACTTAGTAAAATATAAAAAAAAGAGTCTGGAAACATTAGTGGAGGCTAGGAAATAGGTACCTGATTTATGTACTGGCAGAAAGTTCAGAACTGCTTCTATCAGTAAAATGGGAAATAAAATGGTCGCATGATCTGGGTAAAGCAGGAATCTGATTTCCTTTTGCCTATGATAAAAGACATCAAGGATGGAATGAACCACAGAAGAAACTGTTCAGTTTTCAAGAAGAATTTAGGGGAAATATATAACAGGGCTTGCTGTGTTTGAAAATGAAACTCATGCTTGATTTCTCCCAGCAAAGCACTCTCAGTTATGTAATACCTGGCCTCTGGGCAGTTTGACATGTAGAACAGTTGTCAGTAAACATGGGCCAAGCCTAGAGACCACAAAGCTGTGACTGAGGGAACTTTTGTTGAAACCTCATAAAAATTTAAAGGCTTGCATAGTGAGATTTCTAAAAGTCCCATCACCTTCCCCTTAGATACTCTGCTAGATGACAGGTCCTGTAAGAATTTTAAAACATGAGTTTAGAGTGTTTCAATCAGCCAATGACTTCCAAGGATCTAAGTGGCATTTTCCCATAGCATTCGGACTGTTAACTCATGTTGAAACAGGCTTCTCCTTGAAAGAAAAAGGATGTTACTTTTGCTTAATAGATTGAACTGTAACTGATACACACACAAAAAACCCCATAGCTTTAAAGACATTATATTAGCTTAGACTGAAAGAGGACAAAAAAGTACAGAATGAAAAGAGATCTTAAAATTGCCAAAATTATCCAATGAGAAAACAGGCTGAGAAGCCTACAGATTTTACAAATTTAGCGTTTCTAATGGAAAAAAAAAAAAATATGTGAGAGAAGACCAAGAGCTCAAAAGTGTTGCCAAGAATCATTCCACAGATTGCTGCTGGGTCTTAACCCGACAGTTATATGGAATAGGAGACATGTGCCTGACTAGATTGCAGAAACGGCAAGGACTAGTAACAGTGTCCCACATTTCTAAGTTGTTTTTTGTTTAAATGAAAGTTTTCCGTATTGATTATCTTACCTGTGTCTCACCATTGCATGTGATGTGTGTGGAGGATAGATAATTTACCTCTTTAGTATACATATCTTCAAAATGAGAAATACTTTATCTGAGGAACCAAACCCGAGGAGGCTCATCTCATCCTGGGAGTGATTTAGGTTACAAGATCCAGGAGTTTGAATATATGCTGTAACGGGAAGAGCTTCTGGGGACCGTGGGGGGAAAGGAACATTTGGCAGGGAGGAATCAATTACGATAACTGGTGGACAGTGGGCAGACTGTGGCTGATTGAGTAAAGACGTGTCAATATTTTAAAAATATTTTTTATATGGTCATTCAATTGAATGGTGGGGTCCACATTTTTTTTAAAGAAATTTGTATTTATTTGCAGGTGTAAAGTTTTATACATCATTAGCAAAGCAGCAGCAGTATGATTACTTCAGGGTGGCCTAGCCTGTAAGGTAATGAATTAATTATCACAAAATTTTTATGGCACAGAATATTACAGTCATTCTCCTTCAGTCTGGGTGACCTCAATAATCGTTTTGACAAAGAGTGTGTAAGGTGAAGATGCTGCTGCTGTGTGCTTTATGTGAGTGACAATATCCACTCTGTCTCTTGAGACATATCCCTACTTTAGGGTCTATAAACTACTATGTGAGAAGCCCAGCTACTTTGAGACTGCCAGGTTAGAGAGGCCTTGGCTAGTTACTCAGGTCAACAATCATAGCAGAGCCCACCTCCTCAGCTACCCTGTCAAAGTACCGCATTTGAGCTAAGCCATTTTGGCTATGCCAAACCAGACCGTATGCAGCCAAACAAAACCAAGTGACCTAAGTTAATGCTACAAAGGATAAAATGATTGCCCAGTCAAGCAATGCCTGCTTTCTTGGCCCACAGAACTATCAAATATAATAAATGGAAGTCATTTTAAACTTAGGGTTGGGAATAATTTGTTGCACCATAATAAATACTTAAAATGATTTTTAAATGACATAAAATATTATTTAAAGCTATTTTTTGCATTATAGTATATTATGAATCCTTGTTCATGTAAATAGAAATTCATCTGAGTATAACTTAAAAAATAGCTGAATAAATATGACAGGGTATTTATCCAAACTCTTCATTCAAATTTAGGTGTTTTGAATTATCTCTCTGCCAATAATCTGAGTCAGGTAATTATCATTCAATTCAGATGGGATATTGCAAAAGTGCCTAAGATTTCTCTCTACATTAATTTCTCTCTTCATTCATTCATTCATTTCTCCATTCTGAAACCAGATTGCTTTTTCCTGAAACAGTCATCTGACTACTACTGGATTGTAAACTTCCTAAGTGCAGAGACCATGAATATTTCATTTATAGTACCTGACATAAAGGAGATCCCCAATAAAACATTCTTGCAAGAATAAATTAGTCTGCCATCCTAATACCTGAAGAGCTTCATTGGCTCTTCATTACATTTAGATTAAAGTACAAACTATTTATCTTACCCAATTCAGACCGTAAGCACACTAAGCTTCTCTCTATTGAGAGGGGCTTTTGCAATTTTTTCTTCCCTGTGTCCTTGAATATTTAATTTTTATTGATGAGCTTATCCCTTTTACTCTTCATCCTTCCTCTGCTTACCAGGTTAATTCCCATTTATCTTTTAGGACTTAGCTTCTATGCTCCCTTCCCAGGGATTTCTCCTAATTTTCTTTACTTGGTTAGATACCTGGGACCTAAGGTCTCTTTGCATATATGTGAACTCTGTAATAATTACTCTGAGTTAAATCATAAGGTTGATGGTAACACATATTCACAGAATAATAAAGTTCAATAAGCTTTAACTATATTTTGATGCATCCTGATACATCTTATTTCTCAATTATTTACATATTTTTCTATTGCCATGAAGCATAGTCTTTTTAATGTGCTCTTGAATTCAGTTTGCTAGTATTTTATTGAGTATTGCTAGTATTTTTTTATATGTATATTCATCAGGTATATTGCCCTATAGTTATTTTTCTCTTGTAGTGCCCTTATCTGGCTTTGGGATCAGGGTAATGCTGGCTTTGTGAAAGGAGTTTGAAAGTATTCCTTCCTCTTCTACTTTTGGAATTGTTTGAGAAAACTTGGTACTAATTCTTTAAATCTTTGATAGCATTTACCTGTAAAGCCACCTGGTCCTGAGTTTTTATAAGTCGGTATACTTTTGATTTAACCTTCTAACTCATTATTGGTTTGTTCAGATTTTTATTTCCTCATGATTCTCAAGGTTAAATATTCTTAGAATTTATCTTTTGTTCTAGGTTTTCCACTTTGTTGGCATGCAATTGGTGATAGCAATTTCTATGTTGCTTTATATCTGGTGGTATCATTTGTAATGTCTATCCTGTAGTTTATAATTTTATTTGAGTCATAAATAATACTATATTTTTTCTTAGTCTGACTAAAGGTTTGCCAATTTTGTTCATCTTCAAAAAGCAAACACATATTTGTTGATCATTTCTATTCTTTCAAGTTTCTATTTCAGTGCTCTCAGTTCAGTTCAGTTCAGTCGCTCAGTCGTGTCCGACTTTTTGCAACCCCATGAATTGCAGCACGCCAGGCCTCCCTGTCCATCACCAACTCCCGGAGTTCAGTCAGACTCATGTCCATCGAGTCAGTGATGCCATCTAGCCATCTCATCCTCTGTCGTCCCCTTCTCCTTTGGTATGATCCAAAATCCCACTACTGGAAGAAGCAGAATCAGAGTCTCCAAGAGGTGCCTGCACCACCATATTTAGTATAGTATTGTTTACAGTAGCCAGCATATGGAAGCCACTAACTATTTGCCAGTAGATGAATGGGATTAAAAAATGTTGTATATATAAGTAATGGAATAAATGGAATATTACTCCATATAAGCCATATGAAGAAAAAAATCTTGCCATTTGTGAGGCTATGGATAAACCTGGAAGGCATTAAGTGAAATAAGCCAAAGACAGCTACTGTATGGGATCCTTTTTTGTTAAGCTTTTTTTTTTTTAATCTTAAAACAAAAGAGAGTAGAATTGTGCTTGTCAGAAGCTGCGGAAGCGGGAAATGGGGAGGTCTGTACCTCAAAGGATACAAACTTTTGGTTCTAAGATGAATAAGTCCTGAAGATCTAATGTATGGCATGTTGACTACACCTAATAATATGATATTTATATACATAAAATTTGCTGAAAGTAGATTTTAAACATTATGATGCCCACATTCTAAAAAAATTAGAGATATATGAGAGATATATGTGTTAATTAACTAGATTTTGATAATTATTTCATAATGTTTATGTATATTAAATCATCAAATTGTATATTTAAATGTGTATAATTTTGTCAATTATTTTTAATAAGGTAGAAAAATATAAAATACAGATGGCTAGGACCCTTTCCACCCTTTAAGAAACTTTTGAATTAATTAGGTTTTACTTTAATGATTAATACCACTTCCACGGTGGCTCAGATGGTAGAGTGTCTGTCTACAATGAGGGAGACCCGAGTTCGATCCCTGCGTTGGGAAGACCCCCTGGAGAAGGAAATGGCAATCCACTCCAGGACTACTGCCTGGAAAATCCCATGGACAGAGGAGCCTGGTAGGCTACAGCCCATGGGGTCGCAAAGAGTCGGACACGACTGAGCGACTTCACTTCACTTAATGATTAACTATTAAAAGTTATAGCTTTAATGTTTCTGCACATATTTAGGTGTATTATGAGAACAATATTCTGGTTCTTTCACTCCACTTTTTAGATATGTGACCCAATACAACTTGTTCATTCTCTATTTTTCAATAATTATGAACAAAATAACAGCACTTAAAGTTTTTTTCTAAGACTTTAGATTTTTATCCATCTTAGTACTGTGGAGTGTTCCCAATAAAGCCATAGTAGTGAGTTTTAATACTCCTGGTAATCAATTGAATCTATATTCAAACAATAAAAATAAGACATATATATATATTTTTAAAATAAGATATATTTTAATTCTCTTAAGCACATTTAATGTAAAATATTATGAGTTCTTTGACATAATGATGAAATTGTATATTTTGTTTTCTGTGTGCACATCTTTAGACTTTGAGAAAATCAGAAAAGTGTTCTACCAGAGAGACACAAAGAGAGAGAGAAAGCAAGAAGAATAAGCCCTCGTAAAATCAAATTTAGGTCTTAAAAATTAAGGGCTATACAGTTAAATTAACTTTTATTCAAATACCTAGAAAGATTCTGGTAAATCATCAGCCACATGCAACACTGACTTTATTCAACAAAATTTTAAAGAGGCTACAAACAATATATGTCATGGCCCAGAGGCATTAGACCAGTATCGCCACATCCTTGAGTAGGTTAACTACCACTGTCAGATGAACTGATCAGATTTATTCCAATTTTAAATAGTTCCCTTCAGGAAGGCAAAGACTGTGGATGTATGCAGTATGCATTTGTGCCTTCACTTTGGGATGTATACAGTCATCCCTAGCCATCCAAAAGGGACTGGTTCCAGGACACCCTGTGGATACCAAAATCAATGGATGCCTGTCTCTCATGTAAAATGGGATAGTACTTATGTATAACCCATGCACATTCCCCCATCTACTCTAAGTCATCTGTAGATTACTTATAATACCTAATACACTGTAAATACAACATTGTGAATACAATGTAAATGCTAGGTAAACAGTTGCCTGCATGAGAAAAATTCAAGTTTTGCTGTTTGGAACTCTCTGTAATTTTTCTTCCAAATATTTTTGATCTGTGGTTGGTTGAATTCCTGGATTTGGAAACTGTGGAACAGAGGGCTGACTGTATATTAATAAGCAAAAATTCTGAACTACAGAAAAAGTGCATTTAATCAATTATTTTGAGTGCTGCTCTAAGAAGCTTTGTCACTTTAATGAGATCTGGCTTTCGTTTTTCTTTGGAAACTGATAGTGTTTTTGATAGGTCCACTCATCAGCTTTCTTAAGGAAATTCAATTCTGCTTTGTACACTATACTTTCTGGTATTTGAGTTGTATGTAAGAATTAATGAGCAAATCTCTACCTTTCTTGAAATATTAGAATTGAATGGCTAAGTTAATTTAAAGAGAAATGAAGAAATTAATGTCACATAGTCATTAGAAAGAGAAAGATAGTGATTATTAAACAGTGATGGTCATATCATACCATTATAGAAAGAAGCTTAAAAGCCAGCCACCCATCTGGTGTTTGACTCCTTTATCTCAATCCTGGAGAATGAGTGTCTGGTCTCTGCTCTTCCATTGCAGGGAATTCCCCATTCACCGTGCAATAATTTAATTTAATAATGTTTATAGCTCTGAGTCTTATAATCTTTTCCATCTTTAGCTGAAACCCTCTATATGTAGCTCTTATGCACATGCCAAAATTCTGATCCAAGCCTATGCTAATATTCTCCTCTGGCCCTCTAAGGTATTTTGGCATATCGGAAGAAGTAGATGAGTATATACTAATAATGTCTATCATAATGTGATAAGGGAGAGAGAAGCAGAGTACCAGAGTACCTTGGAATTTCTCTTCACTGGAGACCCCTTTCTCACTCCTTTCACACTGGTAGAGGACATCGTTCATCTACCTACATGTTGAATAAATGTTTTCCTGTAGGCTTTTATAGCTACACTTGAGCTTGAGATTTACTTTTCATCATTGAGCTTTTAGAGAATCAATAAATAGCATCTATCTCCTCTACTGATTCAGAAGCACAGGAGAGACAGCCAGATGGCCATTAAAATGTCAGCTTCATTGTTAATAAAGCTTCCTTCTAGGGTTGAAGAAGTACGTGTTTTTAAGCATGTAGCCAACAGTTGTACTGTCAGGTAAGGCCTTAGGACAGACCACCTAAAGTAAAAGTTTAGGTCCAGGATTTCTGTATCACCTTTATCCAGCAGACAGAAAGAGAAACAAAGACTATAAATTTCTTAAATATATATTTATAAATCTATAAATGCTTAAAAACTGAGGAATATGGCTATTTCATATTGGAGAATTAACTGTCAGAATAAAGATTAAAAGAGGGCTAGGGCAATAGTTCAAGTGTGTTACTTCCCCAAAATATAAATATGTGAAAGACATGGGTTACCAATATTGGATATTTATTTAATATCAATTTAATTATTCTTGTGGATGTGTGTCAGCCGTTATTTTATTTAAAACTTTGGAAGTCAGTTATGATCATTTTTTAAAAATGAAGCTTCCTACACATTAATGCTGTAAGAAGAGTATGTGATGAGTACAAGCTGTGTCAAGAAGATTCCACCACTGTCTTGATTGTCATCTGGGTGGCAGACACCAGGCATATTGCTTTCACATTTATTTTAACTATCATAGTTTGGAGATGTAGGTATGATTTAACAACTATTTTAGATAAGAGGTAACTATATTTTCTATGATCACACATATATTAAAAACAGAATTTGAACAGATGACTTTGGGTATGTTTTCTCATATTCACTCCTCTCCCTTCCCTTTTCCTTTGTGAAAGGTTTAATAGCTGATATCCTGCTATCTCTAAGGACTGAAATACTTGTTCCTGTTTATATTTTTGTGCAGATTTAAACTATTGATAAGTAAAAGGGCCAAGTTTAATGGAATATCCAAATCTACTCCTAAAATTATTTCTGAAATACTGCCAAGACAGTTTTTCATCCTTTCTACTTCTATAATTCAATGCTCCAAAATGTATAAAACAAGGTTACCCGTCTATGTGATTCTGTAGCTTTAAATAAACAAAAATTCAGGAGCTTTAAAAGGTGAGTTCAGATTAAGAGGCTTCCAAAAATTCCCTACAATAATGCTTTAGACTGAATCTTAATGTATATGTGTGTGTACACATACAACAGGGTTGTCTTTTGGAACATATTTAAGATGAAGTTATATAACTCTTTATAATTCAGATGAAAAGATGCTGTAGATATTTTACAAATTCAATCTACTACATTCCCTTTAAAACATTTAGCCTCCTTTAGAGGAAATCAGTCTTTCTGTCAGGCTTTGGCAGTTAAGCTCTTGTCTGCTGAGATGGCATTATTCACCATTCTGCATCCTGCTCAGCAGCAGGCATTATGCCTTGGCTGTGACCATGCAATCCCATTTTAAACTCTTGTCTCTGGATGTGTCAGTTTTGACTTGGCTGCTGACTGGAACAGACATTTAAATCTTTAGATCTGTAGATTTAATTACAAGTACTCCAAAATGAAGTGAAACTCTGGATTCCACCGTTTGTAAGTATACACTGAAAGATAAATAATTGCAAGCATCTAAAATGTTGGTAAATTTCCTTTGCCGTTCTAAATTTAAAGTTAGACACATTTTTGTATTGTAAAAATTGCCAGATGTTTATATGGGTTTTGCTACTCTAAGTCGGCTCTTAAGTGGCTGACAACTTCCTTTGGTAAGGTTTTTCAGCAGAGTACAAAATGCAGAGCTCAGTAGAATTGATTCACTGCTGTCTCTCCCACCTAGATACAGAGTTATAGTCAGTCCTTTGCCACGGCTGGCTCAACTTTGATGTTTTACACTGTTCCAGTCTCTTAGAAATCACTCTCATGAGAATGGAGAAAAAATCTGCTGTTTAGCAGTTCAAGGAACCAGGTGCTCTGTGACCTCATGACTTCAGGAACTTGCCTTTCTACTTGTGCTGCAGAACTAGTCGGAGTTCTTAAAAGGACATTCTAGAAAAATATGTTGGAAAAGGTTTTTCTGTGGTGTCAGCTTTTGGTGAAAGTGGCTACTCTTGCAGAATTTTTGAAATGTGGAATGTCAAATAGCTACAGACCCTAGAGAAAGTCCGTCTACTGATACATTTGAAGAAGCAAGAGAAACATCAGCCTGCCACATAGTGCCAAAGTTGCTCCAAGAACCCAATCCTCTGACCCTTATTCCAATTTTTCACAAAATCGTAGCACACTGCATTTGAAAAGAACCGCCATTATTTTAAAAACAACTGTTTTAGCTGACTGGGGATAGCAATATTTCTGTGTCTGTGTGACTCATGATTTCAATGCTTTTATAAAATTTTTTGGAGACCACTGAAGGTAATTTTTCAATGTTTCACATTTCAGGATATAAATAAGGCATGCTACAGAGGAAAAATCTGGGCTTTAACTGGTAGAAGTGCCTAAATAATAGCAAAATGGTTAAGAATATGGACCGTAGAGACAGATTCCCTTGTTGAATGCTTACTTTGCCTTTTTTCTGTATTGAGGCCTGGGACACATCAGTTAACTTTACCGTGTTCCTGTTTCCTTTATTTGAAATAGGAAAAGTTTTAGCAGCTATCTCAGAGAACCATACCTGATACGTGGTAAGTTTATCAAAGTGTTAGCTATTATTATTAGTATTAATATTAATGCTAACTGTACAGACCTAGATATATTGCTTAATATTTCTGAGACTCAATTATTTGACCTGAATACCATGTGTGTTGTCTTTTAAAATTTTTGTTATCATTTGAATTATATATAATATAAATGATTTAAAATATATAACACAGAGTCTAGCAAAATGGTTGATAAAAACCATGTAAATAGATAATCAATAAATGTTAGTTCACTGTCACTAAAGGGATTAAACTGATGTTTCCTTTAATATATATTTATACTCACACACTCCAGTACTCTTGCCTGGAAAATCCCATGGATGGAGGAGCCTGGTAGGCTGCAGTCTATGGGGTCGCTAAGAGTCAGACATGACTGAATGACTTCACTTTGACTTTTCACTTTCATGCATTGGAGAAGGAAATGGCAACCCACTCCAGTGTTCTTGCCTGGAGAATCCCAGGGACAAGGGAGCCTGGTGGGCTGCCATCTATGGGGTCACACAGAGTCAGACATGACTGAAGCGACTTAGCAGAAGCAGCAGCATACTCACACATGCACACTGTGCCTAGTTGCTCAACTGCGTCCAGCCCTTTGCAACCTCATGGACTGTAGCCTCCCAGTCTCCTTCATCCATGGAGATTCTCCAGGCAAGAATATTGGAGTGGGTTGCCATGCCCTCCTCCAGGGGAATCTTCTCAATCCAGGGATCAAACCCAGGTTTCTTGCATTGTAGATGGATTCTCTATGAAGCCCATATACAAATATATGTGTGTGTGTGTATATAATTAGATTTTATTTCTGAGTAGGTAATGAATTTACATGAGTCAAAAATTAAAATATTTCAAAGCTATACAGTGAGTCTAGTACCTAACCTCTTACTCATATATACAGTTTCCATCATCCACTATCATGGCTAATGACTTCTACAGGTTTTATATAAAGTTGTCTTTATTAAGAAGTTTTATATAAACTTCTAAAGTTTTATGTGAATATAAATACAAATAAATGCATAGTTTTATTTTCTTTCTTTTCTTCAAACATATAGCGTATAACACAAACTCTTCTGCATCTTTCTTTTTCATTTACCGTATCTTGGGGACTAACATTTCTGTAAAATACAAGGCCTTTTTCTTTTATAAATTTATAGCTACATAGTAGCCTCTTGCAGGGATGTGCTGTCATGTTATTAGCCAGTGCCCTGTTGATCACCTCTTGAGTTGTTTCTGATCTTTTGCTATTAGAATGAATGCCACAGTGAGTAATTTTGTATACATAGGTTATTTTGCACTCATGAAAGGCCGTCTTTGGAATAAATTCCTGGAAGTGAAATGAATGGACAAAAGATATATACATTTATTTATATTGTCAAATTGCCCTTTAGGAGAATTTTATGAATTTACACTGAATGTTAAATATTTTACAACCTTTTAATTTTTCCAGATGGACTGAATGAAAAAAATATTACTTCAGTGTATTTTTATTTGCATTTTTCATACTATAGTGAATAAGCATCTTGATGTTATTTAAGGAAAATCTGTTTGTTGTCTTTTGTGAACTTTGTTTACATTAAAATGTTGACCTTGATTTCTAGGAACTATAATAACTTAAGGACATGAACTCTTTATCTGTAATATGATTGGCAACTATTTTCCCAACTCAGTAATTATTTTATTCTGATTTTTCCATATATGCATTTTAAAATGCTTTCATGTAGTGAAATTCATTAATTTATTTTATATTGATTTTGAGTTATTTTTAGAAATAGAATAGATCTTCTCTATTTCAAGGCTATATAGGAATTCTTCCATTTTTTTCTTTAATATTTTATCATTTAATTTTTTTATCAAAAATAATTCTTACCTGTACTCTTTGTACCAGCATGTTGAAATTTATTTACATTATCTCAAAATTTCTCAAATAGTAATATTAGCTTTTAAGAGAATGGCATGTAGAATATTTTAAATCTTATTGAACTGTATATTCCCTTTTAGAAGATATTCTTTATTCTTTAACTTTGTAGTCAAATAAGAGCCCCTTTTGGAGGACATGCTTACATCCTGCATGTTATATTCTGCACAACTCCAGGGGTGCATTGTCATTGTGAATGTGTAGAGGATAATCCACATGACCATGGGTCGCAACCTGCCTCACTGTCCAACCTCCAGTAGAGCAAACATTGCCATCCACTTGCCTTACCATGATTACCTTGAAGGCTGATACTTTGACAATCTCATTTTTGATACCTAGAATATAGCAGCATACTTACTAATGGTATACATGTTATAAATTAGTGTTGAATAAATGGTTGCCTTTTTAAAACATACTTTTTCTAGTCTTTAAAGACTGTAGATTTTAGAGCAGTTTTAGAATTGAAAGGAAGATGCAGAGATTTCACATATACCTGCAGCTCCCACCCATACATCAGTTCAGTTCAGTTCAGTCGCTCACATAACCTTCCCCATTAATCAACATCACTCACCAGACTAATACATCATCATCATTATTATTATTGTTTTTTACCAAGGAAGAACCTACATTAATACATCATAATCACTTAAAATCCATAGTGTACCTGAGAATTCACTCTTGGCGTTGTCTTTGTGTTTGGACAAATATATAATGATGTACATCCATCATTATAATATCACACAGAGTATTTTCATTGCTGTAAAAACACTGTGTGCTCTGCTTCTTCATCTCTCTCCCCCTTTACCCCTGGCAACCACTGATCTTTTTATTGTCCCCATAGTTTTATCTTTCCAGATGTCACATTGTTGAAAGGCATATAGCCTTCTTCAAGTTGATTTATTTTATTTAGTAATATGTATTTAAGCTTCTTTCATGTCTTTTCATGAATTGGTAGCTCATTTTCATTTTTGCTGTGAATAATATTCCATTGTCTGGATATACCACAGCTTATTCATTCACTTACTGAAGAATATCTTGGTTCCATAAGAGTTTTGGCAATTACGAATAAGTTCATTGGTAGGACTGATTTTGAAGCTGAAGCTCCAATACTTTGGCCACCTGATGCGCAGAGCTGATCCATTTGAAAAGACCCTGATGCTGGGAAAGATTGAGGGCAGGAGGAGAAGGGGACAGCAGAGGATGAGATGGTTGGATGGCATCACCAACTCAATGGACATGGGTTTGGGTGGACTCCAGGAGTTGGTTATGGACAAGGAGGCCTGGTGTGCTGCGATTCATGGGGTTGCAAAGAGTTGGACACGAATGAGTGACTGAACTGAACTGAACTGAACTAAGTTACTACAAATATTTGTTTACACGTTTTTGTGTGAGCATAAGTTTTCAGATCCTTTGTGTAAATTCCAAGGAAAACAACTGCTGGATCATATGGTAAGAGTATATTCAGTTTTGTTAAGAAACTCAACTATATTTTTGAAAATGGAGATAAACCATATTTCGTTCACCTGTTTCTTCTGACATATACATATATATATATATATTTCATCATTTAAATTGTGTTGTTTAATGGTTTTTTGTCAATAAAAGTGTTTTACTCACACTTGATACCTATACATAGGGGTTTTTAATGAAATGTAAACACTTTTAGTATCTTCAAAATGACTGTTGTATTCAGAAAGGCATTTTGGAGGGAAACTTCTATTTGTATTTGTTTTCAAAATAAAGCACACAACATTATTGAGTGCATACTACATTATAAGCACTGAATAACATTTTGGCACATATACCTTACTTAATTTTGTACAATGATGCTATCTTCATCTCAATTTCATTAATAAGTAAGTTAAGTATTTAATTTTCAGCTTATAAATTATAAAGACTTTTTCCTAAAGCTACAGATGTGTGTAGATGGAACCAGACTTTAAACCCAAACAGCCCAAATCCAGAACCTAAGGATTAGAGCTGTACTATATTACTTCTTTCCTGACCTTGTGAGGTCTTATCATTTTAAGGCAATTACTGAACAGAAACATGTAGAACTCAAGAGGAAAGAAAAAGAAAGCACTCACTACCATTGTTTGATTCCTGAAACATAGGCATTTGAGGGGAAGCTACTGTTTTTCATTACCTTCATGCTGAAATTCCTCAGATGACCATGGAGCTCTTAATACTTTTCATTATCTGAAAATCATTGAAGACTGACCTAGTCGTTTATTGAAACCAATGCTTGGTACACAGTCAGATACATTTCTAGATTTTAGTCCTCCCCATAGTGATCAGGGAAATATGTTGTTGTTATTGAGCTGCAGTGATCCAGGAACATACACTTTATCACTGATACTGCCTCTGAGAAATAAAAGACAGATTTTAATTACATTCACTCCAACCACCAAAGTTAGGTTTTTCTACTGGCCTTCTGCCTATGGCAGAGTTTAAACACATCTTCTTTCTCTCTCCAGCCCTGACAGGTGTGTGTGTGTGTGTGTGTGTGTGTGTGTGTGTGTGTGTGTGTGTATGTGTGTGTGTATGTGTAATTAACCTACTGAAGTTCCTCTTGTAATTGTAAGAGCAGTTTTAAAATAGTTTATCTCTAAATATTCTTAAGATTTTTTTCCTTGCAGACATAATATTCTGAATTGCATGGTGAATAAAAACTATGCTGCAGTATAGGAAGCTGATATTTTTCAGGCTTGGTCTAACTTTAATTAGTTGACCCTCATTTTCCTTGCTTATAAAAATTAATACCACAGATGATAAAGTCCCCAAATTCTGTCATCTTAAATCAGTGATACATGATATAGTGAAAGAAGGAGAGAGACCCTAAACATAACTTTAGTAATTACACATTAAGTTAATTGAAACTTTGCTGGATGGATGGAAGATGATGAAAAATGTTTATGGGTTAATTCAGGAAATATGTGGCATGCTAACCACTTTTTTTTTGGAATATGTGGTGTAATTGCTGAAAACAAAATCAGATAGTTCTGTTCTGAAATTTTGACTGCTTTAGCTTTGTGTTTTGACTTTTGATGAAATTTGAACATATTCAGTCAGTTTTTCATGTCTGACTCTTTGTGACCTCATGGACTATAACCTGCCAGGCTCTTCAGCCCATAGGATTATCCAGGCAAGAATACTGGAATGGGTTACCATTTTCTTTCCAGTTCATGATGTTCAGCATTTCATTAATTGATTATATATTCTTAAGTTATATATTGTTACATTTAAACATATAAGAAAATAAAATTTAACTTTGGGCTAGGAAAATAAACATCCACCTAGCTATTCATGAACTGCAATAACAGAGACAAAGTTAACAGCAGATTTAACAGGAAACACTATTTCTCCCCAGGGTACACCATGTCTGGCAAGAGTCATAATGACCTTATTTGACTTCTTACTGCTTTTTTATTCATAGATAAATTTTCTTCTCTAAAATCATAGACAATGAGGAAATTTCCTATTTGAAATTACATCAAGAATTAAATATGCCATTCTTTCCTGGAGTAGCAAAGCCATGTTGACATAGAGAAAAGAAGATTCAATGGCAGGTTGTCTGTATACGACATCTGGATTTGTCTTGGCTTTATGGTTTCCAGGAAATGGGAAAATGGAATCCACATTGCAGGCCATAAGCCTTTACACAGTCCTGCTTTATGCCTATGAAAATTCTGCTTTCTGGAAACTTCTCTGAAACTCCAGCCTTCCCCTCAATCTTATAAAACTCTACCTTTTTCTTTGTTTGATTTCTCTTGGTATGTAGTCTCTCCCATTTCAATGAGTCAATAAAACAAGTTTGTCCTTTGTGGCTACAGATCAGGCTCAGACAAGTGGCTCAGACTATCTGAAGTAAGACACATCTACTATAGTAAGGAAATGAGTGATACAACTGGGAGGGATGAGGGGTTCAAGTTGGATGAAAAATGTTTATGGGATAAATTCACAAAATATGTGGCATGCCATCTTTGCGTTTCTAGGGGCAAACAGCAAACTTGGCTTTAAGCATGTAAGCAACAAAGAGAAACAGAATCCCTTTCAAAGCTATAGTTAGTCCTTAGATTAAAAACAAGACAATTGCCTAAAAAAAGTCATACTATTCCTGCTGCTGGGTTTGCAGGAAGTGTGTTCTCACAAGAAAACACTATGATAAAACAAACTGCTTTCTCAACTGTATTTCTAAGTTGAGTAGAGGCTAGAAACACAGTCCACAAAGCAATACGTGCTGCTGAAATTCCTCAGTACTAAAGAGCTATTTCTATCTGTGCCTACCTGGATGACATCACTTCTGCTTTGTCTGATTTGTATGAGTCCCAAAGTCCGCCCAGTTTTTCCATTTCCCATGTTTTGTCTTGGTGTCCTGGCAGTGTTAGAAGAACAAAAATATAACCTCAACCAGCCTTTGCAAAATTCCCCATTGTATTTATGGAATCATCTGCATAGTTATAAGGGACTAACTTATTTTCTGCCAAGAATGTGGAAAAATAAGAGAGCAAACTGTATGTTAAAGGTTATGTTGACTTTTCCACACCTTTCAAAAGATATACAAAGCCAAGTAAGTTATAAACTCTCAAAAGACAACATGCTCATATGGTAGTTTGATTCCATGCTTGAGGTTCCTAAGAGACTGTGTTACGTGTGTGTTAAGTCACCTCAGTTGTGTCTGACTGACTGCAGCTCCATAGATTGTAGCCCACCAGGTTCCTCTGTCCATGGAATTTTCTAGGCAAGAATACTGGAGTGGCTTGCTATTTCCTATTCCAGGGGATTTTCCCAACCCAGTGATCTAACCTGTGTCTCTTACATCTCCCGTATTGGCAGGTGGGTTCTTTACTTTAGAGTAGATCCACCTACTTTTATTTAAATCCCGGTTTTGGTGAAGAAGAAAAAGAATCATATAATGTAAAAAATAAGCAGAAAGTGGGCAGTTTAAAGGCTTAGAAAAAAATTTAAATTAATAAAAGTAGTTTAAATTCTCTAATAATTTTCTGATTATTTTATCCAGTCAGAAAGATAATAAAGGTATGTAAACCTATTAAAAATACTCTGTTTCTTTATGTTGTATATGCATGATAAGTTGCTTCAGTCATGTCTGACTCTGTGCGACCCTATGGACCCATGTCTGTTATGTCTCCTACATTGACAGACAGGTTCTTTACCACTAGCATACCTGGGAAGCAATTGAGTCCTAATAATCATTCAAAAATTGAAAAATATTGAGTTGTTAAGTATTAGCAAATTTATCATTCAGCAACATTTTTTAAAACATTTGAAGGTTCTGAGCAGTTTTTGATGCATAATTATTTTAATTTTGCTAATGTTATTATTCTCTGAGACTATTTACAAACATTAAGACTCAATCAATCAAACCACTGTGCTTTGGTGTTAGGTACTATGAGAGACTGAAAAAGGTAAAAGATGTATAATATGTCTGACTTGAGTTCCTGTCACAGAGGAGCTTGAAACTTCTTTGGGGAGACATTTATTTACTTGGTGTCTGACTCTTTGTGACCCCGTGGACTGTAGCCCACTAGGCTGCTCTGTCCATGGAATTCTGCAGGCAAGAATACTGGAGTGGGTAGTCATTCCCTTCTGCAGGGTATCTTCCCGGCCCAGGGATTGAATCTGGGTCTCCTGCATTGAGGGCAGATTCTTTCTTATCTGAGCCACAAGGGATTGACATTTATTTATCATTACTAAATGCAAGCACACATGCACTGAATGAGTGTTTACCATAGGCATAAAGTATCCTAGATTTTAGTTAGCATCCTGAAAGAATCAGATGAAGCTCTTTAAGTAATATGGGCTATTTACAAAAATAGGGGTAAGTTTTAGCAAAGTCATCAAAAGATTGTTCAATATGTAGAGTAGACCAGTGTTTTAGTCTTTAAGATACTTTTTCTGATTCTCAGTCCAACTTCTTTAATTACATTCTCTCATCCAAAATCATTGATTCTCTATTAGAGCTTGACATTTAGTATGTCTACCCCTAAAAACAAGGAGGTATAATCCCTAATTTTGGGAGGGATTACAATTTAGAACAAATGAAAATAATGCGAATAAAGTCTTGTTCTGGTTGTGTAGTCTTTAATAACATTAAAGAATAGTCAATAATGTAGCCAAATATACACTTTGAGTTCTGTAGTCACAACTTTAAAGATAAATAAAAAATCAGTTTTAGAAATCATTTCACATACATAGGTTCAGTTTAAGGTTGTCTATTTAGTTAGGTATACTCTTTTTAAAAAGTGAAACATTATTTGTCATAACTCACAAAGGACAGAAACCCTATTTCAATTTAAAGTAAAGTGAAAGCATTAGTTGCTCAGTCGTGTCTGACTCTTTGCGACCCCTTTGGTACCGCACTCCAGTACTCTTGCCTGGAAACTTCCATGGATGGAGGAGCCTGGTAGGCTGCAGTCCCTGGGGTTGCTAAGAGTCGAACATGACTGAGCGACTCCACTTTCACTTTTCACTTTCATGCATTGGAGAAGGCAATGGCAACCCACTCTAGTGTTCTTGCTGGGAGAATCCCAGGGACGGTGGAGCCTGATGGGCTGCTGTCTATGGGGTCGCACAGAGTTGGACACGACTGACGTGACTTAGCAGCAGCAACAGCAACAGCAAACTGTTGCCCACCAGGCTCCTCTGTCCATGGTATTTCCCAGACAAGAATACTGGAGTGGATTGCAATTTCCTTCTCTAGGGAATCATCCTGACCCAGGGATTGAACCCAGGTCTCCTACATTGCAGACAGATTCTTTACCATCTGAACGACCAGGGAAGACTTGAATTTCAATTTAAGGGACTTGAATCAATGATTTAATTATTTTGGTTCCCATTCTTTGCTTGTATTTACCAGGGTCCAGACTTCATATTACTTTAATAGAATTATTTATTCTGTGTATTATGTTTATATTTTTACGGTTTGTATAATTCTAACTTAAAATTGCTTAGTTGTGATTGTGGATTACATCTAAATTAATTTAGAATTATAATGTGTACAGTGTTCCTATACCATTAATTCACTTGAGATAAAGGGCTAGTAGAAGTACTGATGCTTTCCTAATAAAAAAGCATTATTTTCTAAATACTTGAAATAACCAGTTTCCACAGAACACTTTTTTTGCACCTGGACTATAAGTAGCTTATTATTTGAATATAGAAACTGTGACTTGAGAAATCAAAAGACTATTTTAGGGCTGCTAAATTTCAAACCATCTTCAACCTCAACTGCTGATCATCTGCCAGAGTTTCATAAGAAAGAACATATCAAGGTTATAGTCTTTCACACAGATTGAAAATGTTTGGGGATAATGGAGGATTAGTCATGTCCAACTCTTGTGACTGTAGCCTTCCAGGCTCCTCTCTGTCTGTGGGATTTTCCAAGCAAGAAGACTGTAGTGGGTTTTCATGCCTTTCTCCAGGTGATCCTCCTGACCAAGGGATTGAACGCTCATCTCCTGCTTGGCAGGTAGATTCTTTACCACTAAGCCATCAGGGAAGCCCTTAAAATGTTTAGCAGTTCCAGGAAAAGGTCTTTCCTAAAATGTCTTTACCTCACACAGTGAGAAGTGCTTGTATTACTTGGTATTGATTAAATGTTTGTTTAAATGGCTGAAGAAAAAAAGTAGAAAAATGGATTGTGTGTAGTGATGGTGACACTTGTAAATATTTCACCATGAGAAAAGAAACCAGTAATTTTTCGGAAAGCTATCACTAGAGTTTAATACTCTCTCTCTCTCACTAACATACACACACGAGGGATATTTATTTACCACTTACTTGTATAAGCTCTGAGGAATCTATGGAGACTCATTACATTATAAAGATATAAAAGTACTCTTTCCTAATGTGTTTGCACAGTTGTTAAAAGCACTGTTGATAGTATAACAGTGTGTGAACATTTTAAAGCATGTAAACCTTGGAACAGAGCTATTTATTATAATAAATGGCAGTTTTTGCATAGGATTTTCTATTTCTCTGATGTCTTTCTCATTTTGTTATAAATGTCATTTTTTGATAAACAACAGTTTTTAAGAAAATATTTAGTATGTCTTGACTATACTGATATTAGGAACATAAATTTGAATAATTAGACTTAAAATGCTCAAATTTTAAATACATAATAATTAAAGATGTTCTTTAAACTGGCAGTTTTCTGATTAATATGTGCATATCTCTGTACTAAATACTATGCTGCTTTCAGATTTAATAAAATGATACTTTGATCTTAGTTTATGGATAAAAGAAGAGACGCAAATGAAAGATTTGGATTATATTTAAATGACAAGACTCTGATTCAGTGAAATACAGAGCTCTTTGAAAAAAATCAATAGACTTTCACAGCTTAAAACAGTGAATCTTACTGCAAGTAACTCTGTCTTGTAAATGGCTCTTTCAATTCAGTAAGATAGACAACTAGCTCAGCCATATCAGCATCAAAAAATTTTTTTTCTTGGTTCTGCTCTGAATTTGTACCTTACCTTTAAAATGGGACTCTTTTTTGTTCTTTGTTTGTTATGCACTTTTTTTTTTTTTTAACTTTGAAAGTGAAACTCACACATTTGTGCCTGACTCTTTGTCAGGCTCCTCTGTCCAGAGAATTCTCCAGGCAAGAAGCAAGAATACTGAGTGGGTAGGCTGTTCCCTTCTCCAGGGGATCTTCCCAACCCAGGGACTGAACCCAGGTCTCCTGCATTGCAGGTGGATTCTTTATCATCTGAGCCACCAGTGAAGCCCCAAAATAGTGGAATGGGTAGCCTGTCCCTTCTCCAGAGGATCTTCCTGACTCAGGAATCGAACTGGGATCTCCTGCATTGCACGCAGATTCTTCACCAGCTGAGCCACTAGCAAAGCCTTTTTTTTTTTTTTTTTTTTAAACTTTAGATTTATTTTGCTAAGATGGCAGAGGAATAGGATGGGAAGACCACTTTCTCCCCCACAGATTCATCAAAAGAACATTTAAACACTGAGTAAATTCCGCAAAACAACTTCTGAATGCTGGCAGAGGACATCAGGCACCCAGAAAAGCAGCCCATTGTCTTCGAAAGGAGGTAGGAAAAAATATAAAAGACAAAAAAAGAGACAAAAGAGGTAGGGATGGAGCTCTGTCCCAGGAAGGGAGTCTTAAAAAGTGACAAGTTTCCAAACACCAGGAAACACTTTCACTGCCGAGTCTGTGGCAAGCCTTGGAAGCACAGAGGGCAACATAACAGGGAGGTAAAATAAATAAATAATTAAAACCCACAGATTATGAGCCTAATGGTAACTCCCTCAGCAGAGAAGCAGCGCAGACGCCTGCACCCACCACTAGCAAGCTGGGGCTGGGCAGGGAAGCGTAGGCTGCATTGCTTAGAGTAAGGATCGGGCCTGAATGCCCTGAGGGCAATCTGAGCGAACTAACTTGGGCTAGCAAACCAAACTGTGGGATAGCTACAACGCAAAAAGCCCTAACCTAAGACACTGCCAGACCTGCACACAGAACAAAGGGCTGAACAGAACTAGCCAGCTGCAGACCATCCCCCTCTGGTGACAGGCAGCCAGAGCCGGAAGGGGGCAATCGCAGCTCCAGAGAGACATTCTCTACCAAACTGCAAGCAGGCTTTTTTGCTAACTAAGACTTCTTGGGGTTCTGGAAAGTCAACATCCGCCTGAGAAAGTGCACCAGTGGTACACTCAGAAAACCGAGCAACAGGGATGGGGGAGGTGATAAGTCGCAGCGACTGCGCTCGCAAAACACCTTATCACCTGAGCTGCTTGGACCTGGGAAGGGCACAAAACACATGCCCAACCGAGTCTGCGCCTCTGAGGACTACCTGAGTGCCTGAACCTGAGCGGCTTAGACCTGGGAGGTGCATGCAGCCCAGGGCCAGCCTCAGACTGTTCCTGGTGGAGCAACCTAGAGCCAGAGCAGTGTCGGCAGGGAGGGCACACACATCGTGAGCCGGGGGCAGGCCCAGTGTAGCTGAGACACTATGAGCACATGCCAGTGTTATTTGTTTGCAGCGTCCCTCCCTCCCCACCATGCAACTGAACAAGTGAGCCTAAAAAAAGTGTCCACCACTGCCCGCCTTGTGTCAGGGCGGAAATCAGACACTGAAGAGACCAACAAACAAAAGAAGCTAAAACAGAGGGAACCACCTTGGAAGTGACAGGTGCAATAGATTAAAACCCTGTGGTTAGTACCGACTACATAGGAAGGGGCCTATAGATCTTGAGAAATATAAGACGGACCAAGGAAATATCAGAAAATGAACTGACCCCACACTGCCCACAACAACACCAGAGAAAGTCCTAGATATATTTTTACTAATTTTACGATCATTCTTTATTTTAATTAAAAAATTTTTTTAAGTCCTCTATTACTCCAACCTACTATTACTTTTCAAAAAAAGACCCTATTTTTAAAGCAAACTTCATATATATATATATATATATTATAATTTTTGTGACTTTTTTTTATTCTCTTCTTTAATATTGTATTTTTGAAAATCCAACCTCTACTCTAGATTTTTAATCTTTGCTTTTTGGTATTTGTTATCAATTTAGTACCATTAAGAACTCAATCTTCAGTAACCATTTTTTTGGGGGGGAGCGAGATTACTGGCTTGACTGCTCTCTCCCCCTTTGGACCCTTCTTTTTCTCCACCAGGTCACCTCTGTCTCCTCCCTTCCCCTTCTCTTCTCTACCCAACTCTGTGAATCTCTGTGTGTTCCAGATGGTGGAGAACACGTAGGGAACTGATTACTGGCTGGATCTGTCTCTCTCCTTTTCATTCCCCTCTTTTATCCTCCTGGCCACCTCTGTCTCCTTCCTCCCTCTTCTCTTCTCTGTATAACTCCATGAACGTCTCTGAGCGGTCCAGACTGTGGAGTGCACATAAGGAAGTGATTACTGGCTAGCTTGCTCTCTCCTCTTTTGATTCCACTTCATCTCATTCAGGCCACCTATAACTCCCTCCTCCCTCTTCTCTTCTCCATGTAACTCTGTGAACCTCTCTGGGTATCCCTCACTGGGGAGAAACTTTTCATCTTTAACCTAGATGTTTTATCAATGGTGCTGTATAGAAGGAGAAATCTTGAGACTACTGTAAAAATAAGACTGAAAACCAGAAACAGGAGGCTTAAGTCCAAATCCTGAGAACACCAGAGAACTCCTGACTCTAGGGAACATTAATTGACAGGAGCTCATCAAACGCCTCCATACCTACACTGAAACCAAGCACCACCCAAGGGCCAAGTTCCAAAGCAAGACATATCACACAAATTCTCCAGCAACACAGGAACACAGCCCTGAGCTTCAATATACAGGCTGCCTAAAGTTACTCCAAACCCACTGACATCTCATAACTCATTACTGGACACTTCATTGCACTCCAGAGAGAAGAAATACAGCTCCACCCACCAGAACACGAACACAATCTTCCCTAACCAAGAAACATTGACAAGCCACCCGTACAACACCACCCGCAGTGAGGAAATGCCACAATAAGAGAACTCCACAAACTGCCAGAATACAGAAAGGATACCCTAAACTCAGCAATATAAACAAGATGAAGAGACAGAGAAATACCCATCATGTAAAGGAACAGGATAAATGCCCACCAAACCAAACAAAAGAGGAAGAGATAGGGAATCTACCTGATAAAGAATTCCAAATAATGATAGTGAAAATGATCCAAAATCTTGAAATCAAAATGAAATCACAGATAAATAGCCTGGAGACAAGGATTGAGAAGATGCAAGAAAGGTTTAACAAGGACCTAGAAGAAATAAAAAAGAATCAATATATAATGAATAATGCAATAAATGAGATAAAAAACACTCTGGAGGCAACAAATAGTAGAATAACAGAGGCAGAAGATAGGATTAGTGAATTAGAAAATAGAATGGTACAAATAAATGAATCAGAGAGGGGGAAAAAAAAAACCAAATTAAAAGAAATGAGGACAATCTCAGATACCTCCAGGACAATATTAAATGCCCCAACATTCGAATCATAGGAGTCTCAGAAAAAGAAGACAAAAAGAAAGACCATGAGAAAATACTTGAGGAGATAATAGTTGAAAACTTCCTTAAAATGGGGAAGGAAATAATCATTCAAGTCCAAGAAACCCAGAGAGTCCCAAACAGGATAAACCCAAGGCGAAACACCCCAAGACACATATTAATCAAATTAACAAAGATCAAACACAAAGAACAAATATTAAAAGCAGCAAGGGAAAAACAACAAATAACACACAAGGGGATTCCCATAGGATAACAGCTGATCTTTCGATAGAAATTCTTCAGGCCAGGAGGGAATGGTAATACATACTTAAAGTGATGAAAGAAAATAACCCACAGCCCAGATTACTGTACCCAGCAAGGATCTCATTCAAATATGAAGGAGAAATCAAAAGCTTCACAGAGAAGCAAAAGCTGAGAGAATTCAGCACCACCAAACCAGCTCTCCAGCAAATGCTAAAGGATCTTCTCTAGACAGGAAACACAAAAAGGGTGTATAAACTCGAACTCAAAACAATAAAGTAAATGGCAACTGGATCATACTTATCGATAATTACCTTAAACGTAAATGGGTTGAATGCCCCAACCAAAAGACAAAGACTGGCTGAATGGATAAAAAAACAAAAGCCCTATATGTTGTCTACAAGAGACCCACCTCAAAACAGGGGACACATACAGACTGAAAGTGAAGGGCTGGAAAAAGATTTTCCATGCAAATAGAGACCAAAAGAAAGCAGGAGTAGCAATACTCACATCCGATAAAATAGACTTTAAAACAAAGGCTGAAAAGAGACAAAGAAGGACACTACATAATGATCAAAGGATCAATCCAAGAAGAAGATACAGCAATTATAAATATATATGCACCCAACATAAGAACACCGCAATATGTAAGACAAATGCTAACAAGTATGAAAGGGGATATTAACAATAACACAATAATAGTGGGAGACTTTAATACCCCACTCACACCTATGGCTAGATAAACTAAACAGAAAATTAACAAGGAAACACAAACTTTAAATGATACAATAGACCAGTTAGACCTAATTGATATCTATAGGACATTTCAACCCAAAACAATGAATTTCACCTTTTTCTCACGCACACATGGAACCTTCTCCAGGATAGATTACATCCTGGGCCATAAATCTAGCCTTGGTAAATTTAAAAAAAAAAAAAATTGAAATCATTCCAAGAATCTTTTCTGACCACAATGCAGTAAGATTAGATCTCAATTACAGGAGAAAAACTACTAAAAATTCCAACATATGGAGGCTGAACAACGCGCTGCTGAATAACCAACAAATCACAGAAGAAATCAAAATATGCATAGAAACGAATGAAAATGAAAACACAACAACCCCAAACCTGTGGGACAAACTGTAAAAGCAGTCCTAAGGGGAAAGTTCATAGCAATACAGGCATACCTCAAGAAACAAGAAAAAAGTCAAAAAATAACCTAACTCTACACCTAAAGCAACTAGAAAAGGAAGAAATGAAGAACCCCAAGGTCAATAGAAGGAAAGAAATCTTAAAAATTAGGGCAGAAATAAATGCAAAACAAACAAGAGACCATAGCAAAAATCAACAAGGTCAAAAGCTGGTTCTTTGAAAGGATAAATAAAATTGACAAACCATTAGCCAGACTCATCAAGAAACAAAGGGAGAAAAATCAAATCAATAAAATTAGAAATGAAAATGGAGAGATCACAACAGACAACACACAAATACAAAGGATCATAAGAGACTACTATCAGCAATTATATGCCAATAAAATGGACAACATGGAAGAAATGGACAAATTCTTAGAAAAGTACAACTTTCCAAAACTGAACCAGTAAGAAATAGAAAATCTTAACGGACCCATCACAAGCGCGGAAATTGAAACCGTTATCAGAAATCTTCCAGCAAACAAAAGCCCAGGTCCAGAGGGCTTCACAGCTGAATTCTACCAAAAATTTAGAGAAGAGCTAACATCTATTCTACTCAAGCTCTTCCAGAAAATGGCAGAGGAAGGTAAACTTCCAAACTCATTCTATAAGGCCACCATCACCCTAATACCAAAACCTGACAGATCAGATCGGATCAGATCAGTCGCTCAGTTGTGTCCGACTCTTTGCGACCCCATGAATCACAGCACACCAGGCCTCCCTGTCCATCACCAACTCCCGGAGTTCACCCAGACTCATGTCCATTGAGTCAGTGATGCCATCCAGTCATCTCATCCTCTGTCATACCCTTCTCCTCCTGCCCACAATCCCTCCCAGCATCAGAGTCTTTTCCAATGAGTCAACTCTTCACATGAGGTGGCCAAAGTACTGGAGTTTCAGCTTTAGCATCATTCCTTCCAAAGAAATCCCAGGGCTGATCTGCTTCAGAATGGACTGGTTGGATCTCCTTGCAGTCCAAGAGACTCTCAAGAGTCTTCTCCAAGACCACAGTTCAAAAGCATCAATTCTTCAGTGCTCAGCCTTCTTCACAGTCCAACTCTCATATCCATACATGACCACAGGAAAAACCATAGCCTTGACTAGATGAACCTTTGTTGGCAAAGTAATGTCTCTGCTTTTGAATATGCTATCTAGGTTGGTCATAACTTTCCTTCCAAGGAATAAGCGTCTTTTAATTTCACGGCTGCAGTCACCATCTGTAGTGACTTTTAAGCCCAGAAAAATAAAGTCTGACCTGTTTCCACTGTTTCCCCATCTATTTCCCATGAAGTGGTGGGACTGGATGCCATGATCTTCGTTTTCTGAATGTTGAGCTTTAAGCCAACTTTTTCACTCTCCACTTTCACTTTCATCAAGAGGCTTTTGAGTTCCTCTTCACTTTCTGCCATAAGCGTGGTGTCATCTGCATATCTGAGGTTATTGATATTTCTCCCAGCAATCTTGATTCCAGCTTGTTTCTTCCAGCCCAGTGTTTCTCATGATGTACTCTGCATATAAGTTAAAGAAACAGGGTGACAATATACAGCCTTAACGAACTCCTTTTCCTGTTTGGAACCAGTCTGTTGTTCCATGTCCAGTTCTAACTGTTGCTTCCTGACCTGCATACAGGTTTCTCAAGAGGCAGATCAGGTGGTCTGGTATTCCCATTTCTTTCAGAATTTTCCACAGTTTATTGTGATCCACACAGTCAAAGGCTTTGGCATAGTCAATAAAGCAGAAATAGATGTTTTTCTGGAACTCTCTTGCTTTTTCTATGATCCAGCAGATGTTGGCAATTAGATCTCTGGTTCCTCTGCCTTTTCTAAAACCAGCTTGAACATCAGGAATTTCACAGTTCCCATATTGCTGAAGCTTGGCTTGGAGAATTTTGAGCATTACTTTACTAGCGTGTGAGATGAGTGCAATTGTGTGCTGGTTTGAGCATTCTTTGGCATTGCCTTTCTTTGTGATTGGAATGAAAACTGACCTTTTCCAGTCCTGTGGCCACTGCTGAGTTTTCCAAACTTGCTGGCATATTGAGTGCAGCACTTTCACAACATCATCTTTCAGGATTTGGAATAGCTCAACTGGAATTCCATCACGTTCACTAGCTTTGTTCGTAGTGATGCTTTCTAAGGCCCACTTGGCTTCACATTCCAGGATGTCTGGCTCTAGGTCAGTGATCACACCATCGTGATTATCTGACAAAGATGCCACAAAAAAGAAAACTACAGGCCAATATCACTGATGAACATAGATGCAAAAATCCTTAACAAAATTCTAGCAATCAGAATCCAACAACACATTAAAAAGATGATACACCATGGGATAAAGTGGGCTTTATCCCAGGGATGCAAGGATTCTTCAATATCCACAAATCAATCAATGTAATACACCACATTAACAAATGGAAAAATAAAAACCATATGATTATCTCAATAGATGCAGAGAAAGCCTTTGACAAAATTCAACATCCATTTATGATAAAAACTCTCCAGAAAGCAGCAACAGAAGGAACATACCTCAACATAATAAAAGCTATATATGACAAACCCACAGCAAACATTATCCTCAATGGTGAAAAATTGAAAGCATTTCCTCTAAAGTCAGGGACAAGACAAGGGTGCCCACTCTCACCACTACTATTCAACATAGTTTTGGAAGTTTTGGCCACAGCAATCAGAGCAGAAAAAGAAATAGAAGGAATCCAAATTGGAAGAGAAGTAAAACTCTCACTATTTGCAGATGACATGATCCTCTACATAGAAAACCCTAAAGACTCCACCAGAAAATTACTAGAGCTAATCAATGAATATAGTTAAGTTGTAGGATATAAAATCAACACACAGAAATCCCTTGCATTCCTATACACTAATAATGAGAAAACAGAAAGAGAAATTAAGGAAACAATTTCATTCACCATGCAACAAAAAGAATAAAATACTTAGGAATATATCTACCTAAAGCAACCAAAGACCTATAAATAGAAAACTATAAGACACTGGTGAAAGAAATCAAAGAGGACACTAATACATGGAGAAATATACCATGTTCATGGATTGGAAGAATCAATATAGTGAAAATGAGTATACCACCCAAAGCAATGTATAGATTCAATGCAATCCCTATCAAGCTACCAACGGTAGTTTTCACAGAGCTAGAACAAATAATTTCACAATTTGTATGGAAATACAAAAAACCTCGAAAGCCAAAGCAATCTTGAGAAAGAAGAATGGAACTGGAGGAATCAACCTGCCTGACTTCAGGCTCTACTACAAAACCATAGTCATCAAGGCAGTATGGTACTGGCACAAAGACAGAAATATAGATCAATGGAACAAAATAGAAAGCCCAGACATAAATCCATGCACCTATGGACATCTTATCTTTGACAAAGGAGGCAAAAATATACAACAGATTAAAGACAATCTCTTTAACAAGTGGTGCTGGAAAAACTGGTCAACCACTTGTAAAAGAATGAAACTAGAACACTTTCTAACACCATACACAAAAACAAACTCAAAATGGGTTAAAGATCTCAACGTAAGACCAGAAACTATACAACTCCTAGAGGAGAACATAGGCAAAACACTCTCCGACATACATCACAGCAGGATCCTCTATGACCCATCTCCCAGAATATTGGAAATAAAAGCAAAAATAAACAAATGGGACCTAATTAAAATTAAAAGCTTCTGCACAACAAAGGAAACTATAATCAAGGTGAAAAGACAGCCTTCAGAATGGGAGAAAATAATAGCAAATGAAGCAACTGACAAACAACTAATCTCAAAAATATACAAGCAACTCCTACAGCTCAATTCCAGAAAAATAAATGACCCAATCAAAAAATGGACCAAAGAACTAAATAGATATCTCACCAAAGAAGACATATAGATGGCTAACAAACACTTGAAAAGATGCTCAACATCACTCATTATCAGAGAAATGCAAATCAAAATCACAATAAGGTACCATTTCACGCCAGTCAGAATGGAGCAGTTCAAAGGTCTACAAGCAATAAATGCTGGAGAGGGTGTGGAGAAAAGAGATCCCTCTTACTCTGTTGGTGGGAATGCAAACTAGTACAGCCACTATGGAGAACAGTGTGGAGATTCGTTAAAAAACTGGAAATAGAACTGCCATATGACCCAGCAATCCCACTTCTGGGCATACACACCGAGGAAATCAGAATTGAAAGAGACACGTGTACCCCAATGATCATCGCAGCACTGTTTATAACAGCCAGGACATGGAAGCAACCTAGATGTCCATCAGCAGATGGATGGATAAGAAAGCTGTGGTACATATACACAATGTAGTATTACTCAGCCATTAAAAAGAATACATTTGAATCAGTTCTCATGAGGTGGATGAAACTGGAGCCTATTATACAGAGTGAAGTAAGCCAGAAAGAAAAACACCAAAACAGTATAGTAACACATATATATGGAATTTAGAAAGATGGTAATGATAACCCTGTATGCAAGACAGCAAAAGAGACACAGACACATAGAACAGTCTTTTGGACTCTGTGGGAGAGGGCGAGGGTGGGATGATTTGGGAGAATGGCATTGAAACGTGTGTAATATCATATAAGAAATGAATTGCCAGTCCAGGTTTGATGCAGGATACAGGATGCTTGGGGCTGGTGCACTGGGATAACCCAGAGGGATGGTATGGGGAGGCAGGTGGGAGGGGGGTTCAGGATGGGGAACACGTGTACACCTGTGGCAGATTCATGTTGATGTTTGGCAAAACCAATGCAGTATTGTAAAGTAATTAGCCTCCAATTAAAATAAATAAATTTAAATTAAAACATACACACACAAATAAATAAATAGTAAAAAATAGATTTATTTTAATTTTTCTGCCCTGTTTCTCCATGTAAAAATCTACTAATGATTCTTTGGTATTTGTTTTAGGTTTGCTAGTAAGTCTACACACACTGTGGTTAGAGTATAATTCTGAAGTGAGTTTTTATAACTTTTGAAGGGATGAATCTCCCTCCATTCCTCCAATTTCTGAGTCACTGAAAATAAGTCCTGTTGCAGAAATGAATAGCTAATAGTTCTGAGGAGTGGACTAGAGGTATTTTATGGAATTGAATGAGTAGAAGTGTTGAACAGCAAGATCTGACTGACATGGAAAAACATATGTTTCAGCCTAGTGCAGACAATCACGGGTACAGTGGTCTTTTTTTAGAGAAGATAGAATTGAATATGTGTGTCTGACAGAAAATGACTATACAGCTAATATTGTATCTTGGTTGAAAAGGAGTCCAGTCTTATTTGTGACATTTTCTCCCAGGTTATGAAGCTGGCAATACAGGTATGATTGAAAGGCCATCCTATTTTGGGGCCATTTAACATTTTTCTCTTTCTGGACATATATTGGTCCATACTATAGAATAATATGTTATGAAAAGTTTGCACATGCTTATGCAAGCTCTTTTTCCCAAAGAGTGGTTTTGGATTTTCTTTAAAAAAAATTATGTTTTTGACTTAATTTATGTACTGAAGTTTGTAACATCAAACAGTAATTTTTCAGGCAGAAAATAAATTATAGGAAAAACTTCAGCAACTTCATCATATCTGAAGTTATATGGTTTCATTATAATATTGAGTCAGAAAATAAGTTTTGAAAGCTTAATTCACCTAAAAGACAAAAGGTGAAACTATTGTAAGAGTGACTGTATAGACATTAAAGATATCTTCATGGGGAAAAAACCCAAAACAAATTAAAACAGATTTCTTTGAGTTGTAGTTACTACTCTTGCTTTACAAGATATATCTACTTCACAAAACTCAAATACTTGCCCTTTACAATAAATCCCAATATTCTTTATCACTTTTCCCCCATAGAATAGAGAAAAAGTGTGGTTGTGATACCAGTTTATCATAGCATTTGTTGGACAACAATGTCGAACAACCTCTACCCTGATGATTAAATTTGGTTGAAGTAAATAGGAGAGGTAGCCTACATTATACCTAAGGCTTTTAAACCCAGGATTCTGTACAAGGAATAAAATATAATAAATTTGAAATACTAACCTATGGCATTTCCTTCTCACTTAGCCAGTATGCTATATTTCTCAATGTATGCATTTGATTTAAGACAATAAAATTGAACCTTGCCTGGACTCTGCTGTCACTGAGCACATCCTGCTCCTTAGTAACAGGGAAAAATTTTTCGCATCCTTAGAAAAACTAAAAATAGGTAACATCCTGTCTAGCACTAGCCTCTAAATAAATGCAAATTTAAACCCTTTCCTGTTAGTTGCTAACTTCCTAAGATAAACAAGTTTATCTCTGACTTTTGCAACACTGACATCTAGAGATATGTGACTATCCTTACAGAAGAGATAAGATATGATAATGTTTTCCCCCACTGTGAACTGAAGGACAGTAACCATGGTTTTATTTTTAAATATTTGTTCTATCCTTTTATCAGGGAGTTGGTTCTTTTGAACTCTGGACTGTCAAACCATGTGCAGATAAAAAAAAATTTTTTTTTTTCTTAATGTATTTATCTATGAGTTTTCTCCCAAAGTGGAGGTCCCATCAAAATGTTCAGATAGATTTAACCACTGGTGCTGTCTAGATAAGTATTGTCCAAGAGCTATAGGCTCGTGTGTCCCCACACCGAGGTCAGCCTTTTTTCACGTCCAAGAATAAATCTTGCTCATCAGAGATGAAAGTTTTTCTCTTGAGATTGTTACTGTTTCAGTTTCTGTTTCTGGAGTATGTCTGGTTCTCAGTGAAATCTAATTCTCTTTTGTACCTGATTACCTGTTTATGACTTCCCTTAGTGATAAAGTTTTGGGAAGCTATTTTGATTGTAGGATCTGATTAACCAGTCCTTGTTCTTTATTGTTCAGTTCTATCCTATTCTTTGCACTCCATAGACTGCAGCACACCAGGGTTCCCTGTCCTTCACTAACTCCCAGAGTTTTCTCAAACTCATGTCCATTGACTCAGGGATGCCATCCAACCATCTCATCCTCTGGAGCCCCCTTCTCCTCCCTTTCTTTCCCACCGTGAGAGTCTTTTCCAATGGGTTGGCTCTTTACATCAGGTGGCCAAAATACTGGAGCTTTAGCTTCAACATCAGCCCTTCCAATGAATATTCGGAGTTGATTTCCCTTAGGATTGACTGGTTTGATCTCCTTGCAGTCCAAGAGACTCCCAAGAGTCTTCTCTAGCACCACAGTTTGAAAGCATCAATTCTTCAGTGCTCAGTCTTCTTTATGGTCCAACACTAACATCTGTACATGACTACTGGAAAAACCATAGGTTTGACTATAAGGACATTTATCAGAAAATTGATGTCTCTGCGTTTTAATATGCTGTCTAGCTTTGTCATAGTTTTTCTTCCAAGGGACAAGTGTCTTTTAATTTCATGTTTGCAGTCACCTTCCTCAGTGATTTTGAAGCCCAAGAAAATAAAGTCTGTCACTGTTTCCATAGTTTCTCCATCTATTTACCATGAAGTGATGAGACCAGATGCCATGATCTTAGTTTCTGAATGCTGAGTTTTAAGCCAGCTTTTTCACTCTGCTCTTTCACTTTCATCAGGCAGCTCTTTAGTTCTTTGCTTTCTGGTATCAGAGTGGTGTCATCTGCAAATCTGAGGTTATTGATAATTCTCCTGGCAATCTTGACTCCAGCTTGTGCTTCATCCAGCCTGGCATTTCTCATGATGAAATCTGCGTGTAGGTTAAATAAGCAGGGGAACAATATATAGCCTTGACATACTCCTTTCCCAATTTTGAACTAGCCCATTGTTTCGTGTCTGGTTCTAACTGTTGCTTCTTGACCTGCATACAGGTTTCTCAGGAGGCAGGTAAGGTGGCCTGGTATTCCTGTCTCTTTAAGAATATTCCGCAGTTTGTTGTGATCCATACACTCAAAGTCTTTAGCATAGTCAATGAAGCAGATGTTTTTCTGGAATTCCCTTGCTTTCTCTATGATCCACCAGATATTGGCAATTTGATTGCCAGTTTCTCTGCCTTTTCTAAATCCAGCTTGTACATCTGTAAATTCACATACTGCTGAAGCCTAGCTTGAAAGATTTGAGCATTACCTTGCTTGCATGCGAGATGAGCATGATGATGCAGTAGTTTGAACATTCTTTAGTTTTTCCCTTGTTTGGGATTGGAATGAAAACTGAATTTTTCCAATCCTGTGGCCACTGCTGAGTTTTCCAAATTTGCTGGTATATTGAGTATAACATTTAACATCATCATCTTTTCGGGTTTAAAATAGCTCAGCTGGTATTCCATTACCCCCACTAGCTTTGTTCTTAGTAATGCTTCCTAAGGCCCAGTTGACTTCACACTCCAGGATGTCTGGCTCTAGGTGAGTGATCACACCATCCTGGTTATCTGGTTCATTAAAACCATTTTAGTGTAGTTCTTCTGTGTATTCTTGCCACTGCTTTTTAATCTCTTCTGCTTCTGTTAGGTCCATACCATTTCTGTCCTTTATTGTGTTCATCTTTGCATGAAATATTCCCTTGGTATCTCTGCTTTTCTTGACGAGATCTTTAGTCTTTTCCATTCTATTGTTGTCCTCTATTTCTTTGCATTGTTCATTTAAGATGACTTTCTTATCTCTCCTTGCTATTCTTTTGAACTCTGCATTCAGATGGGTATATCTTTTCTTTTTCCCTTTGCCTTTCTCTTCTCAGCTATTTGTAAGGCTTCCTTGAAAAATCATTTTGCCTTGTTGCATTTCTCTTTCTTGGGGATGATTTTTGTCACCAACTCCTGTACAATGTTAGGAACTTCTGTCCATAGTTCTTCAGTCTTTGTCAGGTAACAAATGACAGTATGGGTGGGTTTGTATGTGATTTATATTAATCTTAAGTCTTATGATTTTGTCATTTCTCTTTTGGAATGATTTTATCTTTGCTACCAGGTTACAAGACATTACAAGACATAGATTAGTAGGACCATTGGACTGTATCAGTTCTGAGGTTGAAAGTTTCTTGTGTCAATTTTTGTCTTCAATATAGGGGATATTTTATCTTCTGGCTTTTTATAACTTACTCTAATGTTTGATTGTATGTGTACTATTACAAGCTTACATCATTCAAAGGGAACAAAAACTAACACTAAAATGAAAACAAGCTTTGTTGTCATTGGAGTGAAGAGCAGCCACTGTAAGTGAGTTATAACAAATGCATTTTAGATACCCTTTGTGTTTCCCTAACATTTCTATTACATGGTCGAAGAAACCAACAGGTGAGCTTTTATTCAAAGTTAGTTGTGTGCTGTGCTTATCCATGGTTAAATTTGTAAAATCATACATACTCTATGTCTATGTATATGTAGATATTTTTAAAGACTTTTTCTTCTTATAAAAGATTATTTTTATATTCTTTTATAGCGGTAGTTATTTTTTTATTTTGTTTTGTTTTTGGATCAGTGGCTGGCACATTCTCACTTTCTTTATTTTGGGAATTTGGGGTATTATTTGGTCTTAAAAATTATAGAATTTTTGCATGCCATAATCATCTGTGTGTAGTGTAAGGACCAAAGTTCTTTGATTTCTATGATAACTTTTGTTAGTTTTAATACCAATTGCATAACTGTATCTGACTATATGTTATAATTTCAATATAGATAAAATGTGAAAGATTATTGCTGACTGGTCCAGAAATTTTAGCCTAAATGAAAGATAGTTTTTCTCTCTATTGAAAGAATTAGAGATGTCTACGAAAATACATAAATTAGACAAATGATGATGTGAGTAAAATATTTGCTAACAAGATGTGTTAATGATAAATATCTAATAAACATTTATTACCTTTATTTAATTTATTAATCAGCATTATTAATAAGTAGATGTGTAGTAAACACTAAACTTGGAAAACTCAGCAGTGGGCACAGGACTGGAAAAGGTCAGTTTTCATTCCAATCCCAAAGAAAGGCAATGCCAAAGAATCCTCAAACTACCACACAATTGCACTCATTTCACACGCTAGTAAAGTAATGCTTAAAATTCTCCAAGCCAGGCTTCAGCAATACGTGAACTGTGAAATTCCAGATATTCAAGCTGGTTTTAGAAAAGGCAGAAGAACCAGAGATCAAATTGACAACATCCGCTGGGTCATGGAAAAACAAGAGACTTTCAGAAAAACATCTATTTCTGCTTTATTGACTATGCCAAAGCCTTTGACTGTGTGGATCACAATAAACTGTGGAAAATTCTGAAAGAGATGGGAATACCAGACCACCTGACCTGCCTCTTGATAAACCTATATGCAGGTCAGGAAGCGACAGTTAGAACTGGACATGAAACAGCGGACTGGTTCCAAATAGGAAAAGGAGTACGTCAAGGCTGCGTATTGTCACCCTGCTTATTTAACTTATATGCAGAGTACATCATGAGAAATGCTGGGCTGGAAGAAGCACAAGCTGGAATCAAGATTGCTGGGAGAAACATCAATAACCTCAGATATGCAGATGACACCACCCTTATGGCAGAAAGTGAAGAGGAACTCAAAAGCCTCTTGATGAAAGTGAAAGACGAGAGTGAAAAAGTTGGCTTAAAGCTCAACATTCAGAAAACGAAGATGATCACATCTGGTCCCATCACTTCATGGGAAATAGATGGGAAACAGTGGAAATAGTGTCAGAATTTATTTTTCTGGGCTCCAAAATCACTGCAGATGGTGATTGCAGCCATGAAATTAAAAGACACTCCTTGGAAGGAAAGTTATGATCAATCTAGATAGCATATTGAAAAGCAGAGACATTACTTTGCCACCAAAGGTCCGTCTAGTCAAGGTTATGGTTTTTTCCAGGAGTCAGGTATGGATGTGAGAGTTAGACTGTGAAGAAAGTTGAGCACCAAAGAATTGATGCTTTTGAACTGTTGTGTTGAAGAAGACTCTTGAGAGTCTGTTGGATGGCAAGGAGATCTAACCAGTTCATTCTAAAGGAGATTAGTCCTGGGTGTTCATTGGAAGGACTGATACTAAAGCCAAAACTCCGATAATTTGGCCACCTCATGTGAAAAGTTGACTCATTGGAAAAGACTCTAGGGGGGGAGGAGCCAAGATGGCGGAGGAGTAGGATGGGGAGAACACCTTCTCCCCCACAAATTCATCAAAAGAGCATTTAAACATCGAGTAAATTCCACAAAACAACTACTGAATGCTGGCAGAGGACATCAGGCACCCAGAAAAGTAACCCAACTCTTCGAAAGGAGGTAGGGAAAAAATATAAAAGACAAAAAAAGAGACAAAAGAGGGAGAGACGGAGCTCCGTCCCGGGAAGGGAGTCTTAAAAAGAGAGAAGTTTCCAAACACCAGGAAACCTTCTCACTGCCGAATGTGCCGAGCTTTGGAAGCACAGAGGGCAACATAACAGGGAGAAAAAATAAATAAACAATTAAAACTCTCAGATTGCGAGCCCTAAGGTAACTCCCCCAGCGGAGAAGCAGAGCAGACGCCTGCACACGCCATTAGCAAGCAGGGGCTGGGCAGGGAGGCATGGTGCGGGCTGCATCGCTCAGAGTAAGAATCTGGCCTGAATACCCTGAGCACTATCTGAGCGAAATAATTTGGGCTAGCAAACCAGACTGTGGGATATCTACCACGCGAAAAGCCAGCTCCAACCTAAGACACCACCAGGCCTGCACACGGAACAAAGGACTGGACAGAGATAGCCGGCTGCAGACCTTCCCCCTCCGGTGACAGGCAGCCAGAGCCGGAAGGGGGCAATCGCAGCCCCAGAGAGACATTATCTATAAAACTGTAAGCAGGCTTCTTTGCTAACTAAAACTTCTTGGGGGTCTGGATGGTCAACATCTGCCTGAGAAGGTGCGCCAGTTTTACACCCAGATAACCGAGTGGTGGGGAGGCGATAAGTCGCAGCATTGGCGCTCGCCAAACACCTCATCACCTGAGCTGCTCGGACCTGGGAAGAGCACAAAACACAGGCCCAACTGAGTCTGCGCCTCTGAGGACTACCCGAGTGCCTGAACCTGAGCGGCTTGGACCTGGGAGGTGCATGCAGCCCAGGGCCGGCCTCGGATTGTTCCCGGTGGAACAACCTAGAGCCCGAGCAGTGTGGGCATGGAGGCTACACGCACCGTGAGCGGGGGCAGACCCAGTGTGGCTGAGGCACTGCGAGCTCACGCCAGTGTTATTTGTTTGCAGCATCCCTCCCTCCCTCCCCACAGCGCGACTGAACAAGTGAGCCTAAAAAAAAAAAAAAAAAAGTTTCCCCCACCGTCCCCTTTGTGTCAGGGCAGTAACCAGACACTGAAGAGACCAGCAAACAGAAGAAGTTATAACAGAGGGAAACGCCTTGGAAGCTACAGGCAATAGATTAAAACCCCGTGGTTACTATGGACTACATAGGAAGGGGCCTATACATCTTGAGAAATATAAGTCAGACCAAGGAACTAGCCAAAAATGAACTGAACCCACAGTACTCACAACAAAACCAGAAAAAGTCCTAGATATATTTTTACTATTTTTACGATCATTCTTTCTTTCTTTCTTTTTTTTTTTTAATTTTTAGGAAAAAAAAAATTTTAAGTCCTCTATTGTTCCTTTAATTTTCACTTTTATAACCTATTACTTTGCAAAAAAAAAAAAAGACCCTATTTTTTTCTTCTTCAGCAAACTTCATATATATATATTTTATACATTTTTGACCTTGTTTTTTTTCTTCTTCTTCTTCTTTTCTTCTTTTCTTTAACATTGTATTTTTGAAATTCCAAACTCTACTCTAGTTTTTTAATTTTAGCTTTTTGGTATATGTTATCAATCTTGTACCTATAGTTTTTTTAATAATTTCTGTGACTTTTTTTTTTTTTATTCTGTTTCTTTCTCTTCTTCTTTTATATAACATTGTGTATCTGAAATTCCAAACTCTACTCTAGATTTTTAATTTATGCTTTTTGGTATTTGATATTAATTTTGTACCTGTGTTTTCTTTATAATTTTTGCGACATTGTTTGTTTTTGTTTGTTTGATTGTTTTCTCTCTTTATGTCTCTTTTTCCTTTTTTTTAACATTGTATTTTTGAAATTCCAAACTCTACTCCAGATTTTTAATTTTTGCTTTTTGGTATTAGATATCAATTTTGTACCTGTATTTTCTTTATAATTTTCGTGACCTTGTTTGTTTTTCTTTGTTCGTTTTTTCTCTCTTTCTTTTCCTTCTTCTTTTCTTTAACATCGTATTTTTGAAATTCCAAACTCTACTCTAGATTTTTAATTTTTGCTTTTATGTATTTGTTACCAATTTTGTACCTTTCAGAACCCAATCCTCAGGACCCATTTTTCACTAGGGAGCGAGATTACTGGCTTGACTGCTCTCCCTCCCTTTGGACTCTCCTTTTTCTCCACCAGGTCGCCTGTGTCTCCTCCCTAACCCCTCTCTTCTCTACCCAACTCTGTGAGTTTCTGTGTGTTCCAGATGGTGGAGAACACTTAGGGAACTGATTACTGGCTGGATCTGTCTCCCTCCTTTTCATTCCCCCCTTTTATCCTTCTGGCCACCTCTGTCTCCTTCCTCCTTCTTCTCTTCTCTGTATAACTCTGTGAACATCTCTGAGTGGTCCAGTTGTGGAGTGCACATAAGGAAGTGACTACTGGCTACCCCACTCTCTCCACTATTGATTCCACCTCATCTCAATTGGGTCACCTCTAACTCCCCCCTCCCTCTTCTCTTCTCCATGTAACGCTGTGAACCTCTCTGAGTGACCCTCACAGTAGAGAAACTTTTCATCTTTAACGTAGATGTTTTATCAATGGTGCTGTATAGAAGGAGAAGTTTTGAAACTACTGTAAAAATAAGACCAGTAACTGGAAGCAGGAGGCTTAAGTCCAAACCCTGACTCCAGGGAACTCCTGACTCCAAGGAACATTAATAGACAGGAGCTCATCAAACGCCTCCATACCTACACTGAAACCAAGCACCACACAAGGGCCAACAAGTTCCAGGGCAAGACATACCAAGCAAATTCTCCAGCAACAAAGGAACACAGCCCTGAGCTTCAAGATACAAGCTGCCCAAAGTCATCCCCAAACCATAGACATCTCATAACTCATTACTGGACATTTCATTGCACTCCAGAGAGAAGAAATACAGCTCCACCCACCAGAACACCGACACAAGCTTCCCTAACCAGGAAACCTTGACAAGCCACCTGTACAAACCCACACACAGTGAAGAAAAGCCACAATAAAGAGAACTCCACAAACTGCCAGAATACAGAAAGGACACCCCAAACTCAGCAATTTAAACAAGATGAAGAGACAGAGGAATACCCAGCAGATAAAGGAACAGGATAAATGCCCACCAAACCAAACAAAAGAGGAAGAGATAGGGAATCTACCTGATAAAGAATTCCGAATAATGATAGTGAAAATGATCCAAAATCTTGAAACTAAAATGGAATCACAGATAAATAGCCTGGAGACAAGGATTGAGAAGATGCAAGAAAGGTTTAACAAGGACCTAGAAGAAATAAAAAAGAGTCAATATATAATGAATAATGCAATAAGTGAAATTAAAAACACTCTGGAGGCAACAAATAGTAGAATAATAGAGGCAGAAGATAGGATTAGTGAATTAGAAGATAGAATGGTAGAAATAAATGAATCAGAGAGGATAAAAGAAAAACGAATTAAAAGAAATGAGGACAATCTCAGAGACCTCCAGGACAACGTTAAATGCTACAACATTCGAATCATAGGGGTTCCAGAAGAAGAAGACAAAAAGAAAGACCATGAGAGAATACTTGAGGAGATAATAGTTGAAAACTTCCCTAAAATGGGGAAGGAAATAATCACCCAAGTCCAAGAAACCCAGAGAGTCCCAAACAGGATAAACCCAAGGCAAAACACCCCAAGACACATATTAATCAAATTAACAAAGATCAAACACAAAGAACAAATATTAAAAGCAGCAAGGGAAAAACAACAAATAACACACAAGGGAATTCCCATAAGGATAACAGCTGATCTTTCAATAGAAACTCTTCAAGCCAGGAAGGAATGGCAAGACATACTTAAAATGATGAAAGAAAATAACCTACAGCCCAGATTATTGTGCCCAGCAAGGATTTCATTCAAGTATGAAGGAGAAATCAAAAGCTTTTCAGACAAGCAAAAGCTGAGAGAATTCAGCACCACCAAACCAGCTCTCCAGCAAATACTAAAGGATAGTCTCTAGACAGGAAACACAAAAACAGTGTATAAATTCAAACCCAAAACAATAAAGTAAATGGCAACGGGATCATACTTATGAGTAATTACCTTAAACGTAAATGGGTTGAATGCCCCAACCAAAAAACAAAGACTGGCTGAATGGATACAAAAACAAGACCCCTATATATGTTGTCTACAAGAGACCCACCTCAAAACAGGGGACACATACAGACTGAAAGTGAAGGGCTGGAAAAAGATTTTCCATGCAAATAGGGACCAAAAGAAAGCAGGAGTAGCAATACTCATATCAGATAAAATAGACTTTAAAACAAAGGCTGTGAAAAGAGACAAAGAAGGTCACTACATAATGATCAAAGGATCAATCCAAGAAGAAGATATAACAACTATAAATATATATGCACCCAACACGGGAGCACCGCAACATTTAAGACAAATGCTAACAAGTATGAAAGGAGAAATTAACAATAACACAATAATAGTGGGAGACTTTAATACCCCACTCACACCTATGGATAGATCAAATAAACAGAAAATTAACAAGGAAACACAAACTTTAAACAATACAATAGACCAGTTAGACCTAATTGATATCTATAGGACATTTCATCCCAACACAATGAATTTCACCTTTTTCTCAAGCGCACATGGAACCTTCTCCAGGATAGATCACATCCTGGGCCATAAAGCTAGCCTTGGTAAATTCAAAAAAATAGAAATCATTCCAAGCATCTTTTCTGACCACAATGCAGTAAGATTAGATCTCAATTACAGGAGAAAAACTATTAAAAACTCCAACATATGGAGGCTGAACAACGCGCTGCTGAATAACCAACAAATCACAGAAGAAATCAAAAAAGAAATCAAAATTTGCATAGAAACGAATGAAAATGAAAACACAACAACCCAAAACCTGTGGGACACTGTAAAAGCAGTCCTAAGGGGAAAGTTCATAGCAATACAGGCATACCTCAAGAAACAAGAAAAAAGTCAAATAAATAACCTAACTCTACACCTAAGGCAACTAGAAAAGGAAGAAATGAAGAACCCCAGGATTAGTAGAAGGAAAGAAATCTTAAAAATTAGAGCAGAAATAAACGCGAAAGAAACAAAAAAGACCATAGCAAAAATCAACAAGGCCAAAAGCTGGTTCTTTGAAAGGATAAATAAAATTGACAAACCATTAGCCAGACTCATCAAGAAACAAAGGGAGAAAAATCAAATCAATAAAATTAGAAATGAAAATGGAGAGATCACAACAGACAACACAGAAATACAAAGGATCATAAGAGACTACTATCAACAATTATATGCCAATAAAATGGACAACGTGGAAGAAATGGACAAATTCTTAGAAAAGTACAACTTTCCAAAACTCGACCAGGAAAAAATAGAAAATCTTAACAGACCCATCACAAGCACGGAAATTGAAACTGTAATCAGAAATCTTCCAGCAAACAAAAGCCCAGGTCCAGACGGCTTCACAGCTGAATTCTACCAAAAATTTAGAGAAGAGCTAACACCTATCCTGCTCAAACTCTTCCAGAAAATGGCAGAGGAAGGTAAACTACAAACTCATTCTATGAGGCCACCATCACCCTAATACCAAAACCTGACAAAGATCCCACAAAAAAAGAAAACTACAGGCCAATATCACTGATGAACATAGATGCAAAAATCCTTAACAAAATTCTAGCAATCAGAATCCAACAACACATTAAAAAGATCATACACCATGACCAAGTGGGCTTTATCCCAGGGATGCAAGGATTCTTTAATATCCGCAAATCAATCAATGTAATACACCACATTAACAAATTGAAAAATAAAAACCATATGATTATCTCAATAGATGCAGAGAAAGCCTTTGACAAAATTCAACATCCATTTATGATAAAAACTCTTCAGAAAGCAGCAACAGAAGGAACATACCTCAACATAATAAAGCTATATATGACAAACCCACAGCAAACATTATCCTCAATGGTGAAAAATTGAAAGCATTTCCTCTAAAGTCAGGGACAAGACAAGGGTGCCCACTTTCACTATTACTGTTCAACATAGTTTTGGAAGTTTTGGCCACAGCAATCAGAGCAGAAAAAGAAATAAAAGGAATCCAAATTGGAAAAGAAGAAGTAAAACTCTCACTATTTGCAGATGACATGATCCTCTATATAGAAAACCCTAAAGACTCCACCAGAAAATTACTAGAACTAATCAATGACTATAGTAAAGTTGCAGGATATAAAATCAACACACAGAAATCCCTTGCATTCCTATACACTAATAATGAGAAAACAGAAAGAGAAATTAAGGAAACAATTCCATTCACCATTGCAATGGAAAGAATAAAATACTTAGGAATATATCTACCTAAAGAAACTAAAGACCTATATATAGAAAACTATAAAACACTGGTGAAAGAAATCAAAGAGGACACTAATAGATGGAGGAATATACCATGTTCCTGGATTGGAAGAATCAATATAGTGAAAATGAGTATACTACCCAAAGCAATTTATAGATTCAATGCAATCCCTATCAAGCTACCAATGGTATTCTTCACAGAGCTAGAACAAATAATTTCACAATTTGTATGGAAATACAAAAAACCTCGAATAGCCAAAGCGATCCTGAGAAAGAAGAATGGAACTGGAGGAATCAACCTACCTGACTTCAGGCTCTACTACAAAGCCACAGTTATCAAGACAGTATGATACTGGCACAAAGACAGAAATATAGATCAATGGAACAAAATAGAAAGCCCAGACATAAATCCACGCACATATGGACACCTTATCTTTGACAAAGGAGGCAAGAATATACAATGGATTAAAGACAATCTCTTTAACAAGTGGTGCTGGAAAAACTGGTCAACCACTTGTAAAAGAATGAAACTAGAACACTTTCTAACACCATACACAAAAATAAACTCAAAATGGATTAAAGATCTCAACGTAAGACCAGAAACTATACAACTCCTAGAGGAGAACATAGGCAAAACACTCTCTGACATACATCACAGCAGGATCCTCTATGACCCACCTCCCAGAATATTGGAAATAAAAGCAAAAATAAACAAATGGGACCTAATTAACCTTAAAAGCTTCTGCACATCAAAGGAAACTATTAGCAAGGTGAAAAGACAGCCTTCAGAATGGGAGAAAATAATAGCAAATGAAGCAACTGACAAACAACTAATCTCAAAAATATACAAGCAACTCCTACAGCTCAACTCCAGAAAAATAAATGACCCAATCAAATAATGGGCCAAAGAACTAAATAGACATATTTCCAAAGAAGACATACAGATGGCTAACAAACACATGAAAAGATGCGCAACATCACTCATTATCAGAGAAATGCAAATCAAAACCACTATGAGGTACCATCTCACACCAGTCAGAATGGCTGCGATCCAAAAGTCTACAAATAATAAATGCTGGAGAGGGTGTGGAGAAAAGGGAACCCTCTTACACTGTTGGTGGGAATGCAAACTAGTACAGCCACTATGGAGAACAGTGTGGAGATTCCTTAAAAAACTGGAAATAGAACTGCCTTATGATCCAGCAATCCCACTGCTGGGCATACACACTGAGGAAACCAGAAGGGAAAGAGACACGTGTACCCCAGTGTTCATCGCAGCACTGTTTATAATAGCCAGGACATGGAAGCAACCTAGATGTCCATCAGCAGATGAATGGATAAGAAAGCTATGGTACATATACACAGTGGAGTATTACTCAGCCATTAAAAAGAATACATTTGAATCAGTTTTAATGAGGTGGATGAAACTGGAGCCTATTATACAGAGTGAAGTAAGCCAGAAGGAAAAACACCAATACAGTATACTAACGCATATATATGGAATTTAGAAAGATGGTAACAATAACCCTGTGTACGAGACAGCAAAAGAGACAGTGATGTATAGAACAGTCTTATGGACTCTGTAGGAGAGGGAGAGGGTGGGAAGATTTGAGAGAATAGCATTGAAACATGTAAAATATCATGTATGAAACGAGATGCCAGTCCAGGTTCGATGCCCGATACTGGATGCTTGGGGCTAGTGCACTGGGATGACCCAGAGGGATGGTATGGGGAGGGAGGAGGGAGGAGGGTTCAGGATGGGGAGCACATGTATCCCTGTGGTGGATTCATTTTGATATTTGGCAAAACTAATACAATTTGTAAAGTTTAAAAATAAAATAAAATTAAAAAAAAAAAAAAAGGAAAAGACTGATGCTGGGAGGGATTGGGGGCAGAAGGAGAAGGGGACAACAGAGGATGAGATGGCTGGATGGCATCACTGACTTGATGGACATGAGTTTGTGTGAATTCCGGGAGTTGGTGATGGACAGGGAGGCCTGGCGTGCTGCAGTTCATGGGGTCGCAAGGAGTCAGACACAACTGAGTGACTGAACTTAACTGAAACATGAAACTAAGTTAAGCCCATATCTCAACCCACAGATATTTGGACAAAAAGTAGAACAAACAATGGACCAAGACCCACTGCATATAAAAGTATTTTTCCTGGTGTGCTGCACTGTACCCATACTATAATTCTAGGGTTCAACCCAATGGTAAATCACTTACATCCTGAAGTGATCCTGAAAGCAGCCACCCCCCAAACTCCCCTGAGAATTTGATGAGAGTTCCACTGTGTATATGAAATGTTTTATGAATATATGAGTTGATATCCCTTTGTTTTACTCTGGGGAAATTAGTAAATTAGATTATAAAGCTTCTTGGTGCTCCTATTCTGATTGACTTATAGGGACTAATAAGCACTCACATAATTCAAAGTTAACTAAACTAAACCAGAATAAGCAAAAAACTCAATAATCTCAGATATAGAAAAAAGTCTAAATGACATAAAAATGCTGGCCTTTTAAATTAAAAAAAGTTAGCTCAGAAAAATGATCAAGTTGGAGATAAAGACTGACTGCCAGGGTATAGCATAAGAAGCAATTTATATCGATGTCTAGTGGGTAGAAGAAAAAATTGAGAACTTCAGTAATATTAACAAAATTTAAGGTTTTTAAAAAATTTAAAAATTATTTGTAATATTTCTAATCAAAGTGAATACTTGAGCAAATTAATATGATTAGCTAATTTTAATTCATTTTGATTTTATCATAGTCCAAAAATATGTAAGTGTATATAATTTGTGTAAAATTTGGGTAATTTTTCATAAAAGTCCTAATTAATTTGAACTTGCTAATATCTTATACTGGTTATATTATTATATTAAGTTATAATAATTGCCAAAAGTATTTTAAATAATACAATTATTTTAAAATATGTTCAACTAAGTTTATATTATTTTTTAGAATATAAAATTGTGTAAAAATTTATTCTACTTAAACAACATATGAATGAAATAAAAATGTCACTTTACAAAAAAAGCATATCAATAATAAATATGATTTTATACTATAAACATCAGTTTAAGCATAAAATTTCTAAGATCCTTAACCAATATAAACTGTAGGATGATACTGAGTTTATTAATATATAAAATTTGTCTGCCTGTAAAGAATTTGCAAATAGATTTCAATTTAAAATTATTGAGACTACAAAACAGCAACCCTAGATTGTCAAGCTGTATGTATTCTTGTCTCTTGTTTTTATGCACTATCAAATGATCATTGCCAAATAACTTATAAAGATTTCATAGATTATTGTGACCTTTAAAAAATATGTTCACATTGAAGATATATATATGTATATATTTCTATACATGTACACCACATTTTTGAAGCATTCTTACCAGACACACACACACACACACCAGAAAACATGGGTGTATTAATTAACTTGATTCTAGCCATCCTTTTGTAATATATATGCATATAAAATCATCACATTTATACTTCATATATGTAAAATTTTGCCACATGTACCTCAGTAAGACTGGGAAAAATGTGTATACACACGCTGCCATATTCTTCCCCTCAAGATGTAGATCTTTGTTTCCACTTGAATACTGAATATGCTGAACTTAGTGACTCACTTCCAAAGAGGAGTGTATGGCAAAAATGATGGGATATGACTTCTGATAGAATATGCAAAAACTGTGGTTCTGTCCTGAGCGAACTCACTTTTCTAGGACCATTTACTCTGAGCAAGCCAGCTGACGTATTATGTGAGCATCCCATACGGAGGGGCCCACATGGTGACAAGTTCACCGTATTTTCTTTTGATATCCTGAGCCAGAACTATTCAGCTGTTATTCCTGATTTTCAGAAATTATGTAAGATAATAAATGTTTGTGTTTTAAGCTGCTAAATTTTGGGGTAATTTGTCACACGGCAATAAATAAATAACATTGTAGTGTTCCTGTGTAAACTGATTTTTCTCACTTTAAGAAACATAAAAGTGATGTTAAAGTTTGCTCCTGGGGCAAGATTACCTCTAGGATGTGAGGGTTGTGTCCATATATATTTTTGTTAAGATCCTAATGATACAAACAATTTAATTTTAAAAATGAATTATAGGCTTCAGTGAAGTTTAACAGACAGTGATTTATCAACCAAGACTTAGAGTAATAGAGAAAATGCATCTAAATACTTACTGATTGTCAGATGTGAAGATTTCACATTTTGTTCAGGTACCATCATTTCCTTTTCAGGTCCAGAAATTATCTCTTCATGTTCTTTACTATCAGTTGTGCATTCATAGCTAATTTCCTGTCTCCTACACTTGAAAAAGGAAGCAGTACTATTATGACTTACGAGGCAGTGGGCCTTGGGAAACTGTATTGAAATAACATAGATCTTGGCTCTGCATTTCTCTGATACTATTTATTTAAACCCAGTTACATCATTATTCACAATGCTGCATCATTCATCATCCATTGTGCTCCTGTGAATACTGGTTTCCAATTACTCTATGGTTATCATTGTGCTTCATTAATAATGATCACAGTACAATACTTGTTCAGAATATGCAGTAAAATGTGGGCATATTTTGTTTTCTGCTCATGTTAAATTTATTATTCAGAATTTTATAGTGTAAGTGTTGAATAACATATCATCCAATCATGATTTCTCTTGAACTGTTTATGTTGTAATCCCTGAATTACCAGAATATGGATTTTTTCAGTGTTGACTGTCCACCTCCTGACCCACTTTTGCACACTACACAGTGAGAAGGTTAGGCAAGGAGCTTTGGATTGTATAAGAAGCATAGCACCATCTGTGCAAGGACTGATTATTTCTACTCAGGCTTAGCTTAAGACCAACGTCAGAAAGCAGAGCGCTGCAATTTGAAAAAAGGCAAGAGTGGGCATCAGTTTGAAGGGCCCATGGCATTGCAAAATAGTAACCTCAAAAGTCCGTAAGTCCTTGCGGGAAATGGGTGCAACCACTCCTAGAGGACGCCCTGTCATATGGTGAGGATCCTATGGAGGGGATGGGAGTGAACCATGAGAAAGAGTGGATACACAGGTAAAAAATACCTGCTGTCACCTCTCTGCCCTCAGATGCTACAGAAAAGAGATGATAACATAGCAGAAATACTGACAAGTAATCCTATGCATGTAGTTTGGCTCAAAGTTTTCCTGTCTATTTCCCAAAGTACTGAACTTGTCTCGTGTCCCATGTGAATGAGTCACTCCAAACACCATTGCCATCATTGTCAGCACCATTCTAGAGACTCAGTCTTGCTTACTTCTGTGAAAGAAATGCTACAGTGGCCTGCAGTGGGCAATCTACTTCTGTGGCACAGCCACCGGGCTTGGCAGTCACCCCATAGGCTCACATTCCAGGGACCTGGACTCTCTGCATGGACAACAGGGTTGGGGAGTATTCTGAAGGGGAGACACTGAGAATGGATCCCAGTGGAGCTAATGCAGGAGCACATCTGACCTGGAGGTATCTTGCCTGAATTGTGCTGCTGAGCTCTGCTGGGCCAGCAGAGGGAGGCAGGCCCTTCAAAGTGGAGGGCAGGGCATGTCCTGAGGCCCAGTGTGAGGGTCTGAGTAGTAGCATACTAGGGCAGAAAGTATACTGGGTTCACTAGTAGGAAAATGATAGATATGCACTGTCTGCTTTTAAGTGAGATGTTAGAAGTTTAATGCTTAATTCCCTACAGTGTAGGCATTGTTTTATAAATAAGATTAATATATTTTAAACACTTTAAATGTATTCATTTAATTATATGTGGATGTCTAAATATACTCATATAAAATATCTAAACTATAAATCAAAAGTTATAAATTGTAAAGAGTACAATATTTCAGAAAAAAGTTGATCTTTGAGTATATAATGTTTTAAACCAGTCTAAGTGAAACATTACTGCAGGCCGCCTGTACACAACTTGGTAATATAGACCTGCAAGTCTACTTTTTTCTTAGGCGCTACTCTTTTTGGGCAGAAGCTAGATTAAGGCAAGTATACAAAGTGCCTTTTTTGAATCATATCATTTTTCATGGAAATGTGGTTATTTACATGCATTCATAAGAATCCAACCTCTTTTTCAACAAATTATAACTGGACAGATCAGATTTCTAACCATGGCCATGACAAAAAAAAAAACAAAACATGATTCATCCAATTAGATGTAATAAATCTATTATTAAAGAAGAAGGATTACAAAATCTCTCCTGGGAAAATGGCCTCATACCTCTTCTGAGGGTTATGAAATCACAGCCTCACAGGTTGCATGGGGGAAAGAGTTGCCCTGATAGAATGTGGCCTCTTGGGAGAAAACTTTCAAAAAATTATGAAAAAAAGTAAAAACATATACCATTATTAATTTTTATTGGATTTTATACTTCAGCACTTTCTAGTATGCTATCTTTCTGATAGTTTTATAAATACAAAACTATTATTTACAAAAAGATTTTTACAAAGATATTCATTTCAATGTTGTTAAATGTAGCAATAATCTGGATATAACCTAAATATTTACCATTTAAAAAACCTGGAATATATATATATATATATATATGTATATCTTTATTTCATATACATTTCATCTGTGCATAGACACATATGTACATATATATGTATACATATATGAAATAAAATATGCATACAAATGTCATTCACAACATAATTTTTACTGTTATTAAAATGTAATCTATTCACAATACAGAAAAATACAAGTTACTGTTATTACCAATAAGGAGTGAAAATTGCTCAAAATAACATATGTGTATGTATGTATGTATATATATATATAGTTTGTATTAAAAATAACTGAAATTATGTAAATGTTATCACAAGGTCTTGAAGAAAACACAGTACTGCTGCATGAGGTTCTTTTTTACTTTGTGTTTTCTTGTTGTCACAGGGTTTAGTAAAAAATAGATACAAAGAAAGTACATTTTATGAGTGATATCACTCTACTAATCTATTATCCGGAGAAGGCGATGGCACCCCACTCCAGTACTCTTGCCTGGAAAATCCCATGGACGGAGGAGGAGCCTGGTGGGCTGCTGAGCGACTTCACTTTCACTTTTCACTTTCATGCATTGGAGAAGGAAATGGCAACCCACTCCAATGTTCTTGCCTGGAGAATCCCAGGAATGGGGGAGCCTGGTGGGCTACCATCTATGGGGTCACGCAGAGTCAGACATGACTGAAGTGACTTAGCAGCAATCTATTATCAATGTCGATTTCTTTCCCAGTAGTGATGATGAGGTTTTTTTGTCTTGTTTGTAGTTATTTGTGACTGTTCTTTACATGATATCGAGAGCTATTTAACAAAACAATGTCTTTGCTCTTGCAATTTGGTTCTACAGTCTCCTTATATTTTACTTAATTAAAAGTGGTTCATAGACATGCATTTTATATTTGTTGGTGTCACAGAGCAAGGTCCTATATGTATGAGAGTGCACACACACTTATCCATGTACATACAAATACACCCACAGAAACATGACTTTAGATACCTTAAAAGGGGCTTCCCTGGTGGCTCAGCTGGTAAAGAATCCACATGCAGTGCAGGAGACCTGGGTTTGATCGTTGGGTTTGGAAGGTCTGCTGGAGAAGGGAACAGCTACCCATTCTAATATTCTGGCCTGGAGAATTCCATGCACTATATAGTCTGTGGAGTCGCAAGGAGTCGGACATGACTGAATGACTTTCACTTTTCCCTTTCATAGTGTAGTGTAGCAGAGAAGATACATCTTTTTTACCTTCCAAAGCATCTGCTTTTCTCATTTTATATATGATGGTTCATATTCCTGTTATCATATAAATTATATATAGTACATCTGGTTCATGCTTGTCCAGAAGAATGTTGAAATTATTTCAATTTATATAAATCTACTCAATTCAGGCATGTTTTGCCTGAATTGTTTAAAACAAATTAGCTGATGTGGCAGAAGTAACACCATAAGGTTAATTAGGATACAGTTTGTTGCATGGACACTGAGTAAGTTCAACAGTCAATGAAAACACAGTGGATGTGAAATACATGCAGTCAAACTGAGCACTGACAGTGAATGTGAAATACATGCAGTCAAACTGAACACTGAGGACAAACGCTTATAATATGGTAATGGCCACATTTGCTCCACTCATGAGCAGAGGGCTACAGATTGACCTGATGTTTATGAAGGAGTCTAAATTTATGCTTTGAATATTATCCACAAATATGGCTGTAAATTTGTTTAACATCACAGAAGCATAAAAATTGCAAGTGCTCTGGGCCTCCTTTAAGCTCTGAAAACCTTTAACCATTTTTTGGTTCTATTATAAGTAATCAAAATACAATACAAACTAAAATAGAATTCACTGATCTTAGCAGATTACATTTGAAAGAGTCACAAAAATTTGTCATACTAAAGGAATTTTCACTAAATAAATATGAGGCAATAACAAGATATTGCTTTAAAATGTGATGGCTATAGTCATGTTGAGGATGTAGAAATAAAAAACATTTTTAATATGAACTATAAATTAACAGCAAGAATTATTTCTATAGGCAGATAGGATTTGGTATAATTTATTTTTCCTCCACTTTTCTCTTTTTTTCTGAAAACTGTATGTATTATCTTTATAAGAAAGTATAATACAGTTTTAAATACACTTAATATTTAAAATTAATATTAAAAATATTTTTTAAATAACAAACAACCCCCAAACCAAACAGATGTATCATTTTAACAAGTAAATAAAACTTTGAAATATTACAGCAAAATGATTTTGAAAAATATCAAATTGTATTTAAATTGCAATAGAGATCTGCTATAAAATGGGACCCAACTGCAAACTTTCTGCTAAACTAATGCTACTTTTACAAAATAGTCATTTTATAGTGTACAGGTTTTTATATAAAAGAGATAGAGCTGTATGTAATGATCTGTAATAAACCTTGGTTCTTATAACTGTGTTAATGTGACAAAAGAAACATATAACTAAATTAATACCAAAGTTATAAAAAAGATAATTTATTGACAGTAGGTAAACAGAGATTTTTGAAATATTTCTAGATCTCTTTTATATTTATAACAATATATATTTGCCTCTAATGCAAAATAAAGTTTTGTATCAAAATTTAGCTCATGTTTTAAGTAACCTTTACCAAAAAAGATGTCCTTTTCATTATAGGGAACTGGAATGAAAAAGTAAGAAGTCAGGTAACACCTGGAGTAACAGGCAAATTTGGCCTTGGAGTACAGAATGAAGCAGGGCAAAGGCTAATAGAGTTCTTCCAAGAGAATGCACTGGTTAATAGCAAACACCCTCTTCCAACAACACAAGAGAAGACTCTACACATGGACATCACAAGATGGTCAACACCAAAGTCAGATTGATTATATTCTTTGCAGCCAAAGATGTAGAAGCTCTATACAGTCAGCAAAAACAAGACCAGGAGCTGACTGTGGCTCAGATTCTGAACTCCTGATTGTGAAATTCAGACTTAAATTGAAGAAAGTAGAGAAAACCACTAGATTATTCAGGTATGACCTAAATCAAATCCCTTACAATTATACAGTGGAAGTGAGAAATATTTAAGGGACTAGATCTGATAGACAGAGTACCTGATGAACTATGGATAGAGGTTCATGACATTGTACAGGAGACAGGGATAAGACCATCCCCATGGAAAAGAAATGCAAAAAAGCAAAATGGCTATCTGAGGAGGCCTTACAAATAGCTGTGAAAGGAAGAGAAATAAAAAGCAAAGGAGAAAAGGAAAGATATACCTGTTTGAATGCAGAGTTCCAAAGAATAGCAAGGAGAGTTAAGAAAGCCTTCCTCAGTGTTCAGTGCAAAGAAATTGCACTGAGAAAACAATTGAATGGGAAAGACTAGAGGTCTCTTCCAGAAAATTAGAGATACCAAGGGAACATTTCATGCAAAGATGGGCTCATTAAAGGACAGAAGTCCTATGGACCTAACAGAAGCAGGAGATATTAAGAAGAGGTGGCAAGAATACACAAAAGAACTGTATAAAAATGATCTTCACGACCCAGATAATCACAATGGTGTGATCGCTCACCTAGAGCCAGACATCCTGGAATGTGAAGTTAAATGGGCCTTAGGAAGCATCACTATGAACAAAGCTAGTGGAGGTGATGGAATTCCAGTTGAGCTATTTCAAATCATAAAAGATGCTGTGAAAGTGCTACACTCAATATGCCAGCACATTTGGAAAACTCAGCAGTGGCCACAGGACTGGAAAATGTCAGTTTTCATTCCAATCCCAAAGAAAGGCAATGCCAAAGAATTCTCAAACAACTGCACTCATCTCACACGCTAGTAAAGTAATGCTTAAAATACTCCAAGACAGGCTTCAGCAATATGTGTACCATGAACTTCCAGATGTTCAAGCTGGTTTTAGAAAAGGCAGAGGAACCAGAGTTCAAATTGCTAACATTTGCTGGATCATCGGAAAAGCAAGAGTTCCAGAAATACATCTATTTCTGCTTTATTGACTATGCCAAAGCCTTTGACAGTGTGGATCACAATAAATTGTGGAAAATTCTGAAAGAGATGGGAATACCAGGCCACCTGACCTGCCTCTTGAGAAATCTGTATGCACGCAGCAGGAAGCAACAGTTAGAACTGGCCATGGAACAACAAACTGGTTCCAAATAGGAAAAGGAGTACATCAAGGCTATATATTGTCACCCTGCTTATTTAACTTATTTGCAGAGTACATCATGAGATACACTGGGCTGGATGCATAACAAGTTGGAATCAAGATTGCTGGGAGAAATATCAATAACCTCAGATATGCAGATGACACCACCTTATGGCAGAAAGTGAAGAAGGACTAAAGAGCCTCTTGATGAAAGTGAAAGAGGAGAGTGAAAAAGTTGGCTTAAAGCTCAACATTCAGAAAACTAAGATCGTGGCATTCAGTCCCATCACTTCATGGCAAATGGATGAAGAAACAGTGGAAACAGTGGCAGACTTTTTTTTTTTTTTTGAGGGGGGGATGGGGCTCCAAAATCATTGCAGATGGTAACTGCAGCCATGAGATAAAAAGATGCTTAGTCCTTGGAAAAAAAGTTATGACCAACCTAGATAGCACATTAAAAAGCAGAGACATTAATTTGCCAACAAAATTCTGTCTAGTCTAGGTTTTGGTTTTTCCAGTAGTCATTTATGGATGTGAGAGTTGGACTGTGAAGAAAGCTGAGCACTGAAGAATTGATGCTTTTGAACTATGGTGTTGGAGAAGACTCTTGAGAGTCCCTTGGACTGCCAGGAGATCCAACCAGTGCATCCTAAAGGAGATCAGTCCTGAGTGTTCACTGGAAGGACTGATGTTGAAGCTGAAACTCCAATACTTTGGCCACCTCATGTGAAGAGCTGACTCATTTGAAAAGACTGTGATGCTGGGAAAGATTGAAGGTAGGAGAAGAGGATGACAGAACATGAGATGGTTGGATGGCAATACTGACTCAATAGCCTTGAGTTTGGGTAAACTCTGGGAGTTGATCATGGACAGGGAGGCCTGGTGTGCTGCAGTCCATGGGGTTGCAAAGTGTTGGACATGATTGAGCGATTGAACTGAACTGAGCTGAACTGTACCCTGCAGTATAATATAATGAAACTTCATAAATTGTATGGAGAGAAAACTGTTGGGCATAGACATATGACTTAGAATACCCAAACAATTTAAAAACAAACAGGTAAGCAAATAAAAAGGAAAATTAAAACTGGTCAACATTCAAAGTCAAGTTTTTTAATTGTATAAAATTTAAATGTTATGGTTGTCAAAAAGTGCAAATAGAGAAGTAGGGCATCTATTTTATTGTACCATTTGGTGGAATTTTCATGTAATTGTAATAGAAAGAATATGGTAAAGACAAACTAAATCATGTGCCTTTTTATTACTGATTCTGGCCTCTATTCCATATGTACATTTAATTTCCTTTGTAGTTATTCTCTCTCCTCTCCTAATTTGTATTTATGATTATTTTGTTACTGGAATTTTTGTAGAGTTTTTTTTTTTTAATTGTACCCATTCTTAAGTTATACTCTACTCTGAGATTAAATAAAAATGAATTTCAATCTCCTAGAATCAGTCCCAGAGAATGTCTAAGAACCAGAGACAGAACATTAATGTTGATTTGTGTTATCATACCAAACCTGACATTTTCATTCCAATGAAAATTTGCAACAAAAATGTTGATTTTCTACACATTGCCATTTATATGTTCTATCTTTATTATCTATGACTATGCTTATTTACTTTGGCTTTTTAATGTAATCTTTTGTTCTTTCTCAAGACTCAATATGTTAAATATCTCAGTAAAAAAAAAAAGTATGTCACTATTGTAAATTGTTGAAGTTTCAATGGTTAAGGAACATTTTCTACTCTTTACTCATTTCATAATGGAAAAGTTAGAGAATATTTAAGAAGGGAAAAATATATCCGAACAAAGGTGTAGCCCAAATTTTATTTTGTAATAGTGCATATTGGGTTAAAATCATGAATCTGAAATCAGCATGTTAATCCCAATCCTAGCTTGGCCACTTACTGTTTCATGGTGAACAACTTTCTTAACCTCCCTGCTTTAGTTTTCTCATCTGTGATTTGTGTATCATAATGGGCAGGACTAATATATTAGTTAAAAGTTACTATATGTGAATAATTAGAAAAATACAGTGTGCAACTGGAGCTTATTACACAGGTTTATTATCAATATCATTATTATAACCATTACTATTATTCTGTAGTTTAACTACTTTACAAATGAGCCAGGAGTGAGACTTGCCAAAGGTCAAATATCTAGTTAGATAACTAGGTTTCTATTGAAGAAAAATAGGAGGAGGAGGAGAAACTAGCCTCAATGGGGCTTAGAGTCAAAGGTTTTTTTTTTTTTTTTATGCCAAACATCAAAAGTATACTTCATTTACTTTGTCAGTTCTTGCCCCATTTTTTTGCCTTTAAAAGGACAAAACTCATACACACTTGCTCACTTAGAGTTCTGGACAAACCTTGATCTTTAGATTTTTCAAAACATTGAAACCACCTAGAAAAAGCAGTATATCAAAAATCTGAAAATACAGGGTCAGAAAGTTTCCACCAAGAAAGAATGATGGCTCCAAATATGTGTATGGGCAACACAGGTCCTAAGATCTAAACAGTAGACAAAGAGGCAATTTCAATTTCATCAAATCATAGATGATTCTTCTGCTTAAATGTCATCAAACAAGTAAAGCATGATCCTTAAGCAGATACACTTCTGTGGATTTAGATCTTAGCCTTATCCTTTATTACTTCAGGGATATCAGGCGAGTTGATTGAATTTTCTGAGCTTCTTAGTCCTCATCCATAAAATAAGGAGAACCAGAGTAGCATCCTCATAGTGGTATTGTGAGAACTGAATAAACCATCCATGTAAAGGTTGTAGCAAATGTCTAGCATACGACAATTTCTTGGTTTTTAATGTTATCAGCACACATCAACATGGAGTGGTCATACATTTGAGATATTATTATTTATAGAAAAACAACTTTAAAAATGGGTAACCTTTCATTCATTCATATTGTTCAGCTTAAAAAATGTAAAGGAAATTGTGGTACCTCTAACTACGTAATATATATCTGTGTCACTATATTCTTAGAAAAATTTCCTTGAGTAATTAGTTTTAAGGAATATTGCTGAGTTTGCATACAGCCATCCTGTACAGCACTTTTGAGCATAATTAAATACAGCTCAGTGACAAGTTCTCTTAACACAGATTTATTAATATATTAATACAATAATGAACATAAAATATCATTAATTTAGTGGTTGCCTGATGACACTGAGAACCCTCAGTTTTACACACAGCCAAGTTTCCCATCTCCTGGGGATCTTTCTTTTCCTCATCAGTGACTAAACATAGAGCAAGCCTTTTCTGCCTTTCTGGAGTCAGTTATTTACTTCAAAGTAGCCTCACTTGGCCCTTGAAAATTCAAGATTCAAGTGGATATATTTTTGTCAATTTCTTTCACAAAAGAAATGAAATTTTTTCTCATGTTTCGGCCCTATTTTTCTGTTTGTTCTTCAGTGTCCTGGTTTCTCTGTCTTTCCTGTCATAATCTCACCTGGAGAGCTTTTCTCCAGTCAGGCGTCAGACTCCGTTTTGTGTGGCACTTCCAGGAGACCTTGCTTGTGTTGACTTTAGAAATAAAACTGTCAGTTACTTTACCAGCTAAATGTGTTATTTGGGAAGAGCAGAGAATAGCAATGTGGAAAAGGCTGGCTGTAGTTAATCATAGGCAAGTCCAAAGAGATGAAGGTAAGGTCACTTTTCATTAGGTTTTAGGAAACTGGGGAGGATTGTTTTGAAGGAAAGTTCCTTAGGAATGAAGGAGTTCGAGGTTTTTTTTGGTGGTTTCATATTGGCTACAAGTGGTGGTTAGTACCTTGTTGCTAGGGCAGGGAGCTGTCTTCCTTTCTTTTCTTAAAAGCAGAAGATGAAATTCCCATGTGAAAAATGTCCTCCTTCTTACTGGAAGAAAAGTAACATTATTGTTACCATGGATAAGACGTTGAGACCTGGAGAGAATTTGTATAGAGAATTCTCTGCAAGCAGACCGTGTAAACACAATTCATATTTTCCTCTCCCTGCTGGTTATATAGGCTGCAGTTAGTAGTACTTCTATGAGAGCTCTTCCTCAGGGCTTCCTGACTCCATTCAAATAAAGCTTACCTTTATGTATTTTCACACTTGTGGGTTTTCACTTTTCTCCAATGTATGTAATTTTCTGGATTCCAGTGTTCCCTAGAGCTATTTGGGGTTTAGGCATTAAAGTTCTATTCCCCTGATCAATGGATAATCTATTATAAATGGAAATGAAAGCTGTGGTTAAAAGTGTTCTGAGGTTGCCTGTGGTAACTGGGTTTAACACTGGCTCTGGAATTAAGAGATGAGTGTTTAAATCTGTATCCGTCACTTACGTCCTCTCTCATGTTTATCAGGTCTTTTAATCTCACTGAGGTTCAGTTTCTTCAAAGTTAAATATCATAAATAAAGGTAATAATATCAACTCAAAAGGTTGTCCCAGGGCAAGGATTCTCTAAGCGTGATTTGGGGACCTGAGCAGAGCTCAGAAGCACTTTCACAGGGTCTGTGAAGTAAGACTGTATTTACAACAATACTAAGACATTATTTGTCCTTTTCACTTCCTTTCTCTCAAAATGTACAGTGCACTCTCCAGTGGCTATGTGATACGTGATGTCACAAAAGACTGAATGTAGAGCAGATATGAGAATCTGGCTGTCTTCTATTTAGCCAGGAATTAAAGATGTTTGTAAAAAACATAAACCAGTGTCATTATTATCACTGTTTTTTTAAATACAACCATTTTCATTAAATTATGTAATGTTAATCTGAAGTGAGTTTCTTTTAAATAAATTAAATATTTCAAGCATTTATCAGTTTTAATTTTAATTTTTTAATTTTAATTGGAGGCTAATTAGTTTACAATATTGTATTGGTTTTGCCATACATCAACATGAATCCGCCAAGGGTATACATGTGTTCCCCATCCTGAACCCCCCTCCCACCTCCCTCCCTGTACCATCCCTCTGGGTCGTCCCAGTGCACCAGCCCCAAGCATCCTGTATCATGCATCAAACCTGGACTGGCGATTCATTTCATATATATTATACATGTTTCAATGCCATTCTCCCAAATCATCCCACACTCTCCCTCTCCCACAGAGTCCAAAAGACTGTTCTATACATCTGTGTCTCTTTTGCTGTCTCGCATACAGGTTATCGTTACCATCTTTCTAAATTCCATATATATGTGTTAGTACACTGTATTGGTGTTTTTCTTTCTGGCTTACTTCACTCTGTATAATAGGCTCCAGTTTCATCCATCTCATTAGAACTGATTCAAATGTATTCTTTTTAATGGCTGAGTAATACTCCATTGTGTATATGTACCACAGCTTTCTTATCCATTCATCTGCTGATGGACATCTAGGTTGCTTCCATGTCCTGGTTATTATAAACAGGGCTGTGATGAACACTGGGGTATACGTGTCTCTTTCAATTCTGGTTTCCTTGGTGTGTATGCCCAGTAATGGGATTGCAAGTTTTAATTTTTAAAGTGGCAAATATTGATAGATATACTCCCCATAAAAAGTTGTTTTGATACTCAATAATTATTGAGTATAAAAGAGTCCTGAGACCACATCTAATGAATTTTTGAGAACTGTTTTTGTAGGAACTATAGGAGATATTTCTCCTAGAATAATGCCTGCACAGAGTAGACATCAAATAATTTTTTCCTAAAATGACATTGGCTGTGATGTGTTAAGAAGTGACTCTACTATTCTATATTTCCTGTCCTTATAATTTTTTGAGTGTTTGATACAATGGAAACATTAAAAAAGGGAGAGTTAAATCATCATTTCTGTGTTGAGTAGCGACTGGCCTGTATATTATAAAATCATTTGACCAAATAAAAGGTTCAGACATTGTGGGTTTTGTTATTTCCTGGTAATGATAAGGCATAACAAAATGGAAATTCCTTCTGGAATAGAATCAGAGCTTTATATAGCAATGAGAGATGCTTAGAATGTTTAACAAATTAGAAATGTAATAATTTAGTATTAATTATCCATTTACATTATATTCATTTTATATAATTATTTTGTATTAAGTTTATTCATTTAACCATTCATTTCTGTCTCTTTCATTCAACATATATGCATTATTGACCTACTATTCGTCAGGCACTATGGTAATTTCTGATTTCCATGATATACAAAACCTATTCCTGCCCTCAAAACATTACTGTTAGGTTAGAAGTCACAATAACAACAAAAACAACAGAAGAAAAAGTATAAGCAACGGTAAGCTATAGATTCCTTAACTCACTGCCAGAATTCATGGGATGGCAAAGAGTTGGGCCTGACTGGGCACACACACACACAATTAAAAATAGGAGACAGTTTTTTTCCAGTTACACCTCTGGAAATCATGAATGTCATGAAGAAACATCATAGTTTCCATAATAGGAACAGGAAAATGGTATTAGGTAAGAAAGAGCAGGAAGATGGCAGGCCAGCAAAGAATGTGTCTTTGAAAAGCATGAATATATGAAAAGAAATTATGACTGTAAACCTTGTATGTTTGTAATAATTAACCAGGTGTGGCCCTGCTGATTAGTATTTGGCAGAATTATCTCTAGTGCAGAAATGGAAAGTTTGCAGAGGATTCTAATTTAAATAGAACTACTACTCTATGTAGGGAAAAGTGTAAATAGAGGAAAGTGTAAATAACAGCTGGCAGTAGTTACTTGCCTCAAAAATCCAAAAAGTGCTCTGCTTTTGAAAATAGGTTAAAGTAGATCTGATATGCCAGTGCTTTTTTAGTATCTGGAGTCGTAGAATTCTGTAGAAACAGACTGGTGAGATTTTGTGCTCTGCAGATTGTAGGCATTCTTGGTTTATTGATTTGAAAGAAACTACCATAAATTACTGGGAAAATGTTATTTCAGAAGCTTTTTATAGATTCAGCCTATTCCTATTCCTGTATCAGCTTTTAAACGTCTATCCCCGTCCCTATAGGGAAAGTAAATCTGTTGGCATGTCTATACCTTAGCTGGTGATATTATCACACTTCTTTCAATACAGAACGATAGAGCCACTTGAAAAGCACTTGAAAATTTTGTGAATATTTTCCTTCCACTTGAAATGAACAGTATTCCTGAAATAACTGGTTCTACTCTATGAGAGAAAGTGAACCAATATATATACACCACAGATTTTTCAGAAGGCATGTGCAGCATCAGGCTCTCTATCTCATATTTTTCAGGCATATTTATATTTTATAGTTCCTATTATTCCTGCAAAACACACAATTCTTAGTGATTGATGTATATTTTTCTTGCCAGTGTTTCATAAACAAGGCTTTAAGGATCTTCAATTACTTTAGGGAACATCCTCAATTTTGATAATTTCATAATTTAAGAAAGAATAATTACTTATGAGCTTGGAAACCATGCTCTTTTTTTCTCTTTTTTTTTCAAAATTATAACTCTTCTATTATTTCAAAAAAAAACAAGTCAACAATCATTTTAGAGTCAAAGATTCTCAGCATCCGTGGAAGGAAATCCAAAATCCCTTTAGCTTAACAATTCACATTTTGCTTGATACCATCCGTTGTGAACACTTTTGTCACTAACCTCTAAGATCCCAATTCCATCTTGAGAAGTCTCTGGTTGCCATAACTTACAAACTCAGCTGTTGGCATTTTCTTTCTAATCACAGTGAGGAGTTGTATCTTTTCTTTGCCTTCTTATATTGCTCTTTTATCAGTTCCCTCGTTCAGAATTTTATTATTCTTTTCAGGTATTCAACTAATGAAAAATAATTTTTTCTCTCTTTGACATTTTATGTTATTGTTGTTGACAGATAAAAATTTAGTGTTTAGCTTTGTTGAGACTTACTATTTTTATAAATCCCTGCTAGTTCTTTGTTGCAGTCCTTTATCACATGCATGTATTTTTAGAATTTGTAATTAAAAAAAAAAAATCACCTGAAAATCTCTCTCTGTAGCTCTACTTAATGTTTTTAAAAGTTACCTCTCCTGTTCATCTCCCTTCAGATACTGAGTGATTTTATATTTAAAGTTGTAGAGTTTTTTCCTTCTAGTTTCACCTAATGGAAACATATAATAATAGGAACTTCCAGAAGGGATGTGTCCTTCTAACAGTTAAAGCTCCTATCTGTATCTATTTATGTCTGTTTTCCTCCTGCCCCTTCTTTTTAATAATTATTTAGTTATTTTTGCTTTTTGACTGGCTGGGTCTTCATGCCTGCCTGGCTTTTCTCTAGTTGCAGAGAGAAAGAATTACTCTCTAGTTGCGGTGGGCAGGCTTCTCATTCTTGTGTTCTCTCATGTTGCAGAGCATGGGCTTTAGGGAACATGGGCTTCAGTAGTTGCGGCTCCCAGGCTCTAAAGCACAGTCTCAATAGTTGTGGTGCATGGACTTAGTTGCCCCGTGGCAACTAAGGGATTAAACCTGTGTCTCATCCATTGGCAGGACTCTACCACTGAGTCACAAGGGAAGCCCCTGCCCCCTCTTATAAAGGATCTTCTGCATTCTAACAGATTTATTTAGCTTAAAAAATAATTTCCAATGAAAACATATTTTTCACTTGTAGGCAAATAAAAATGTATGTGCATCTATGCTCAGTCATGCTCAGCTTTTTGTGACCTATGGACTGTAGCTCACCAGGCTGCTCTGTCCGTTGGACTTTCCAGGCAAGAATACTGGAGTGAGTTGCAATTTCCTACTCCAGAGGATCTTCCCACCCCAGGGATCGAGCCTGCATCTCTTGTGTCTCCTGTATTGCAGGTGGATTTCTTTACCTCTGAGCCACCACGGAAGCTGTTGTAATATGTATTTCATAATTATGGCTTAATTGAACTAAGATTCTCCAACACACTAATGTATTTTCCTGCTGTTTAAAAGCCACTGGAATTTTATCTCATGTCTGGTTTGAGACATGCTGCACAGGAGTGTACAGCATAACCTTTGCTAAACTACTTTAAATACAATTAGATTCTACCAGGAAATCATGGTAAAAATATTAAGTAATTAGGATAATTTTTAGGTTAAATATGTATTTTATTATTTTCATGGTACAACTGAGTTTTCTGTTTTTTTTTTTTAAATCAAATACTAGTTTCCAAGTGACCAAAAAATGCCAATAAAATGATAATTGCCTGTGTTCTTGAGCTACGCACTTGAGTAATCCACTCATGCCACTGCATTTTGGTGACCATCTTCTAATTCTGAGATAATTAAGCCAAAATACTGGAGGGTGAGAGGGAAAAAGAAATAACCTGCATCCTTTCTAGTGGTAAAGAAACAGCCTGCCAATCCAAGAGATGCAAGAAATGCAGATTTAATCCCTGGGTCAGGAAGACCCATAAAGTAGGAAATGGCAACTCATTCCACTATTCTTGCCTGGAAAATTACATGGACAGAGGAGCCTGGCAGGCTACAGTCCATGGTGTCACAAAGTTAGACACGACTGAACAACTGAGCACAAACGCATGCTTAATAACATCATTGTCCCACTTCCATCCTTGCTGCTGCTGCTGCTGCTAACTCGCTTCAGTCGTGTCCGACTCTGTGCGACCCCATAGACGGAAGCCCACCAGGCTTCCCCGTCCCTGGGATTCTCCAGGCAAGAACACTGGAGTGGGTTGCCATTTCCTTCTCCAGTGCACGAAAGTGAAAAGTGAAAGGGAAGTCGCTCAGCTGTGTCCGACTCTTAGCGACCCCATGGACTGCAGCCTACCAGGCTCCTCTGTCCATGGGATTTTCCAGGCAAGAGTACTGGAGTGGGGTGCCATTGCCTTCTCCACTTCCATCCTTAGAGCTGCTTTACTTTAGTGTTATTATTTTGTGAAATAAAAAATCACCTTGCTGTTGTAAAGTGTTTTGACTGAGGCCTTCGGATAAAGTGAAACATCCGACTCTTTTTATCCTACAAGATAAAGTCCTTAATTTTTCTAATCCTATTCATTCATGTATGATTGGAGCATGCATTTTGTCTAAAATTTTTCTCCTTAAACTTCTTCCTTTTAAACTTTAACCATTTCATTTTAATTCTTTCTTTCCCTACAGCAAGTGGAGAAGATGGAAGGTACTAAAATTTAATGGGATGATAAATTGAAAGGAGAAATTTTGGGTGATTGTAACATTCCACTTCAATTATATTTGATAGTGTTGACTCTTTGATGAACATGATAGAAATCTAGAATTAGAAAGTAATCAATTTTTATTATTTTTCATATTACTGGCCAATATTCTAAATGTTTATCACACTAAATAAATATTATTTTCTAGAAATGGGTATATAATTTCCCAGAACTTTGTTTAGTAAAAACTCCAACATTAAAAATGCATTTTAACACTTTTACAGCTCACAAATAGTAATATAAAAATATTGCTGTCTAAGTTTTTCTGAAAACCAAGTTTAGTCTGTATCTCAGGCCCCACTCCACTTATTGGCAGACATCTTTCTAATCTCCTGCAAGAAAATTCACTTAAAAGGAAATTCATTGATAAAACAGTGTATTTTAGAGGTAAGATGAGTCAATTCAGGCTTTTCCCCTTCACCCCACTCCCTTTTTCCCTGCTGTAGAGGCAGTTTTCCTGTGGCTTTCATGGTATTGTGATATTTCATGAAGGTCCATATATGTTTATGTATCTACCCTTATTCTGGGGTGGCATACCTTTTAAGAAAATTACCCCACTATGGACTTAAGTCACTGACATTTCTTCATGCTGGCTCTTGTCAGTAAATCCATCATTCATCTTACACTCTTGGTGATGCTTAGTTGCATTTCCTTAACATGATTTCCCAATTTACTGGGGAGTCACTGGCTTGCCACTAATGCTTCCTATTCTCTTCTAATGGTACAATGGTCTACTGCAGTTTTCCTTTGCACAGGGTATTTAAGGATATCAAGGTGGCCTATCTGTTTCTAAGATTTCATTTAGAGTGGTCTTATAACAGAGAAGAACTCAAGACAGATAAATGAGACTCTTCTGTCCTTTTTGCAATCTAGAAGCATGCTTTAAGAAAGAGATATTTAATATGCTAATACATATTTAGAGAATTTGAAAGCAAAGTAAGTGTAGTATGGGAAGTAAGCTGAATCTCATTCATCATGGATATATTGGAAAAGTAAAAAAAGCTAAAAGGGAAATTCCCTGGTGGCCCAGTGTTTAGGAATCCATGCTTCCCCTGTAGGGGACATGGGTATGATCCCTGGTCAGGGAACTAAGATCCCATAAGCCAAGTAGCACAGTCAAAAGAAAAAAATATATAGTACATTAAAATAGAGCTAAGTGGACATTTTCATACATTACTTTGCCACTACTAGATGTTTTTCCTTGAAATGCATGTTTCCTAAGAATTAGAACTGCCAACAATAGATGAAGTAGAGATTTTTTCTTCTTCTCTCCCTACTGCCACATCCCAATCTTCATCAGTCCATTTCCCTGTCACCCACACAAGTAAAATTTTAAGATGCTGCCATTACAACCAGATCTCCATGACTAAGCCCTGCTTACAAACAAAGCAGAATGAGTCTGTCATGACTATTCTCACTTGGACATCTAGGAGAGATTCAAATTTGGAGTTTTATCCATGGTAAATATATTGATCAAAGTGGTACACAGTCCTCTATTTTATATTTCTTATAAGTAAAATATCATGCTTATGAATTTGGTTCTAACCTATTTTTAATGTAAATAATTTAGATTATTAGAAGTTCTCTAAATTTTACTTCTAACCTGAATAAGTACTCTTGCCTAGAAAATCCCATGGACGGAGGAGCCTGGTGGGCTGGAGTCCATGGGGTCGCTGGGAGTCGGACACGACTGAGCGACTTCCCTTCCACTTTTCACTTTCGTGCACTGGAGAAGGAAATGGCAACCCACTTCAGTGTTCTTGCCTGGAGAATCCCAGGGACAGGGGAGCCTGGTGGGCTGCCGTCTATGGGGTCGCAGAGTCGGACACGACTGAAACGACTTAGCAGCAGCAACAGATTATTAATCATGATTCTCAGACACCTGTGGTCAAATTCCCTTTTATAGTTGTATAGTCTCTTAAAATTCATAATATTCTTTTAATCTCAGGGAAAATATTAAAGAAAATATGACTGCTAATTCCAGTTATCCAGTAAATAATATCATCATCTACGTACACTTTTCTCAGAAAGCTATACTTCCAATTATTGTAGAAAATGGAAACAAATATTATAAATTCCTGGAAAACTGTTCAGAAGTTACATGAGCTGGATATTTACTTTTTACTATTTATTAGTTTTGAAAGGGATAATGAAATTGGAATTGGATGTCACTGCCAATCATTTCTTCCCCAGGGGAGAAAATTTGAAAGAACAACATAGCTCTCTCCTCTTTGAAGCAGATAGTTGATTGAGGCAAAACCTAAATCTACCTCGTCACCTATAGTTGATAATAAAGTGATAATATTTGAACTTTGTATAGTAGAATTTTGAGTATAGCCACTGACTTCCCTCTTAGCCTCTCTATACCCTTAGATTTCTACCTCATTGCTTATCATATAGAAACAAAATTGGGCCAAGGTTACCTAAGTTATCCTTGATTTTGTCAAGTACCTAGTATACTCAATTTCTGAGAACATCTTATTGATAGAGTTCAAAATATTTAGTCCTTCTATCATCTTATATCTATCTTCCTGTAATACATACCTGCATGGGTTTGCCCATTTGGAGCAACAAAGGAAACACACATACACATTGGTTTTCTACAAGCTTTTTTGGAGAAAACTCCTGGCTATCTTCCTGATTTTACCTTTGCTTGATTAGCATGCCTCTTCTCTTCAATCATTTTTTTCTGAAACATTTGCATGCCCCTCACTGTATTGTTGACACCCCAGAAAATAACTTTAAATATAAATTAATATATAGACATCAAGTTAGCTCTATCTCTTAAATGCCTTTCAGAATAGGAAAGTTTTTATATTTGCTATCAGAAAGCTTCTCACTTTATTCTGTCTGTATCAAAAGAAAAGATACCACTGAATATCTTTTTACCTGTATGAGTAATTGATTACCACAATAATGCTAAGTAACAAGCCACTATGAAACCTCATCAACAAAGAACAACAAGCATTGCTTGTTGTTTGCAGTGTGGATTGCTTGCATGTTTGGAGTCAGTTGGGGATTGGTGAGATGCTAAAAGATGATGCTGTGAAAGTGCTGCACTCAATATGTCAGCAAATTTGGAAAACTCAGCAGTGGCCACAGGACTGGAAAAGGTCACTATTCATTCCAATCCCAAAGAAAGGCAATGCCAAAGAATGCTCAAACTGCCACACAACTGCACTCATTTCACATGCTAGTAAAGTAATGCTCAAAATTCTCCAAGCCAGGCTTCAGTAGTGCGTCATCCGTGAACTTCCAGATTCAAGCTGGTTTTAGAAAAGACAGAGGAACCAGAGATCAAATTGCCAACATTCACTGGATCATCACAAAAGCAAAAGAGTTCCAGAAAAACATCTATTTCTGCTTTATTGACTATGCCAAAGCCTTTGACAGTGTGGATCACAATAAACTGTGGAAAATTCTGAAAGAGATGGGATTACCAGACCACCTGACCTGCCTCTTGAGAAACCTATATGTAGGTCAAGAAGCAACAGTTAGAACTGGACATGGAACAACAGACTGGTTCCAAATAGGAAAAGGAATACGTCAAGGCTCTATATTGTCACCTTGCTTATTTAACTTATATGCATAGTACATCCAGAGAAGGCAATGGCACCCCACTCCAGTACTCTTGCCTGGAAAATCCCATGGATGGAGGAGCCTGGTAGGCTGCAGTCTATGGGGTCGCTAAGAGTTGGACACGACTGAGTGACTTCACTTTCACTTTTCACTTTCATGCATTGGAGAAGGAAGTGGCAACCCACTCCAGTGTTCTTGCCTGGAGAATCCCAGGGATGGGGGAGCCTGGTGGGCTGCTATCTATGGGGTCACACAGAGTCAGACATGACTGAAGTGACTTAGCAGCAGCAGCAGCAGCAGCAGCAGCAGCAGCAGAGTACATCATGAGAAATGCTGGGCTGGATGAAGCACAAGCTGGAATCAAGATTGCTGGGAGAAATATCAATAACCTCGGATATGCAGATGACACCACCTTTATGGCAGAAAGTGAAGAAGAACTAAAGAGCCTCTTGATGAAAGTGAAAGAGGAGAGTGAAAAGTTGGCTTAAAGCTCAACATTCAGAAAACTAAGATCATGGCATCCGGTACCATCACTTCATTGCAAATAGGTAGGGAAACAGTGGCTGACTTTATTTTTTTGGGCTCCAAAATTACTCCAGATGGTGACTGCAGTCATGAAATTAAAAGATGCTTACTACTTGGAAGGAAAGTTATGACCAACCTAGACAGCATATTCAAAAGCAGAGACATTACTTTGCCAACAAAGATCCATCTAGTTCAGGCTATGGTTTTTCCAATGGTAATGTATGGATGTGAGAGTTGGACTATAAAGAAAGCTGAGTGCAGAAGAATTGATGCTTTTGTTTTTTTTTTTTAATTTTATTTTATTTTTAAACTTTACATAATTGTATTAGTTTTGCCAAATATCAAAATGAATCCGCCACAGGTAAACTGTGGTGCTAGAGAAGACTTAGCAACGGTTTTAGTTGTCTCTGCAGAAGAATACATTTTTATCCCAGAGTTTGAGACCTACAAAGCCTTGGATACACTGAGGACAAACTTCAAAATATGGGAAATAGAAAATTTTGCCTTGAATGCAATATATGTAAGTCAGTGGATCTAAGAAAGTGACAATAGGCATCGAGGAGTTAAAAATGAATTATAAGTAAAAATCCTTGGTAATAATGCCTTTGAATTGTAATTTTTTGCTATCTCATTTTTACTTAGTTAGAACTTTATCTCATAGATAAATTGAAAATGCCCTATTAAATTTACCTATGATATATGTCAGATAAGAGTTTTTAAGTTACTATTTCCATTCCTTAGAAAGATATATTATTTGTTAATAGGTTTTAAAATTTAAAATTAATTAATAGCCATATTTCTAACAAATATCAACAATAATAATGGCCACTAAAGCAACTCCAAATTTACAATGAAAAAGTTGCAGCTAATATTATTTTTTAGCTAAATATTTTCAATTAACTCTCAGTTCATTTCAGTTTCTTGGTCACGTCCAAGCATGTGGCCCAATGGTCTGCAGCATGCCAGGCTTCACCGTCCATCACCAACTCCTGTAGCCTGCTCAAACTCATGTCCATTAAGTTGGTGATACCATCCAACCATCTTATCCTCTGTCATCCCCTTCTTCTCCTGCGTTCAATCTTTCCCAGCATCAAGGTCTTTTCCAGTGAGTCAGTTCTTCACATCAGGTGGCCAAAGTTTCTATTGACATATAATTTAGATAAATAATGTGCTCAGGTATTAAGTATAAATACTAAGAAATTTTGACAAACATAGACACTCATGTAACTATCACCCATGTGTATATTTATATTCCATGTTAGTATATGGAATATTAACATCATCCCAGAAAGAGTCTTCATGCAGTTAGTTAAGTTTCCATCCTAAAACTTCATTGACTATGCTAAAGCCTTTGACCATGTGGCTAAAGCCTTTGACTGTGTGGATCACAGCAAACTGGAAAATTCTTAGAGATGCGAATACCAGGCCAATTTACATGCCCCCTGAGAAGCCTATACGCAAGTCAAGAAGCAAGAGTTAGAACCCGACATGGAACAACAGACGTTCAAAATTTGGAAAGTACGATAAGGCTGCATTTTGTCACCCTGCTTATTTAACTTATATGCAGAGTACATCATGTGAAATACCAGGCTGGATGAATCATAAACTTGAATCAAGGTTGCCAGGAGAAAATCAATAATCTCAGATATACACATAATACCACTCTAATGGCAGAAATTGAAGAGGAACTAAAGATCCTCTTGATGAGGGTGAAACAAGAGAGTGAAAACACTAGAATAAATCTCAACATTCAAAAAATTAAGGTCATGGCATTAAGTCCCATCACTTTATGGAAAACAGATGGAGGAAAAGTTGAAAAAGTCACAGATTTTACTTTCTTGGGGTCCAAAATCACTGCAGATGGTGACTGTAGCCATGAAATTAAAAGACGCTTGCTTCTTGGAAGGAAAGCTATGAAAAACCTAGGCAGCATATTAAAAAGCAGAGGCATAACTTTCCTGACAAAGTTCTGTCTAGTAAAAGTTGTGGTTTTTCCAGTAGTCATGTACAGATGTGAGAGCTGGACTGTAAAGAATGCTGAGCACTGAAGAACTGATGCTTTTGAACTTTGGTTCTGGAGAAGACTCTTGAGAGTACTATGGACAGCAAGGAGATCAAATCAGTCAATCCTAAAGGATACCAACCCTGAATATTCACTGGAAGGACTGAAGCTGAAGCTGAAGCTCCAACACTTTGGCCACCTGATGGGAAGATCTGACTCATTGGAAAAGACCCTGATGCTGGGAAAGGTGAAGGCAGTAGGAGAAGAGGGAGATGGAGGATGAGATGGTTGGATGGCATCACTGACTTAATGAACATGAGTTTCATCAAACTCTGGGAGATAGCAAAGGACAGGGAAGCCCATTGTACTGCAGTTTATGGGACCACAAAGTATCAGACATGACTTAACGACTGAACGACAATAGCCTTGGAAAGTTTTCTAGGCATTGACATAGGGAAGGGGAACACAAGTGGAAATCGGCAGACTCCCTGAGTTGGAGATGTGGAGCTGAGTGTTTGAAAAATGAGGTAACTAGAATTCACTGACCAGATCATCCAAGAGGAGAGCTACACTGAGAGAAAATTCTAGAAATCTGCAGATGGTCCCTTTTGACTACTCAGTTTAGGACGAATTAGTGCATTTGTGTGAGAAAACTACCTCATTTAGGGGAAATGATTTCCTGAAAGCACTAGAGATAACAGTTATCATCACTCTCCTGGGACTGAGGATGGTGCCTCTCACACCAACCAGACTGAATATACTTCAAGTTTCATGAGGATTTGGGTGGAGTATATGAAACTGTCTTGCCTTATTGATGGGAAATTACTGAACATCATTTCATTCCCAACTAATGAGGCTTAAAGAAAGACACACAGTAAGCAAACTGTTTCTGTATAACTTAACTATATTTCAGAATAACATGCAATGATACTTAAAGAAAACCAACTGATCCCAAACATAGTAAGATAAAATTTACAGTGTCTAACATCTGATCATAATTGACAAGGCAGGTGGAGAAATAGGAAAAACGTATTCCATAATGGAGAGAGAAAAGACAATCAAAACATACCTAAAACTAATGCCTATTTTAGAATTAGCAGGAAAGGACATTAAAACCATTATTATGACTAGGTTCCAAATATTCAAAAAAGACATGCTGAGATAAATAGGATAAGCAGGAAGATCATATAAAAATTTGAGAGTAAAAGAATCTTCAACTGTATGATGAAAAATACACTGCTTGGGGTTAAAGTCAGATTAGACACTGAAGAAAAAAATGTTGAAGTCACAGCACTATAAATTATCTACAGTAAATCTCAGAGGGAAATAATAATACACAATATGAAGATCAGTGAACAGTGGATGAAGCTCAAGCAGCTTAATTTATATTTAAATGGATTATCTGAAATACAGAAATAGGGAGGCACAAAAAAGAAAATTTGAAGAAGCTGAGTGAAAATTTCCAAATTTGATGAAAAAACTTACACTAAGCAATCTTAAGTTTCTTAATACAAGTGATTTTTTTAAAAAAAGGAGTCTTAAAAAAGAGGAAAACATATATTATAAACTAAAGAACAAAAATGAGAATGACAACGAATTTCAGACATAAACGTGCAAAAGGAAAGACCAAAGATCAACACATTCAAAGTATTAAGACATACTATCTACAAAGAATTTTATACCAAGCACAAATATATTTTATTAAAGAAGTTAAAATATTCCTTTGGACATACCCAATATTAAATGAGGTTCTTCAGGAAGAAGGAAAATGATATGACACCAAAGTGTAGAACTATACAGGAATAAAGATTATCAGAAATAGTAATTTTATGGATGGATATATGCTTTTTTTCTTTTCATTTAAACCCATTAAAAGATAATTAGAAGATCAAAAAATAATAATTGAAGTGAGATTTATAGCATATATAAAAGTGAAATATATGACAGCAATACTGGACACAAAGTGGAAATGAAGAAAATATATAACAGAAATAGTATAAAATATACTATTTTAATGTTCTTTTATATGAAATGGTATGATATCACTTGAAAATTGATTGTGATACATTAAACATATGTAGTACTGACTTTAAAGCAGTCATAAAATAGCACACACACAGACAGTTTTACTTAGTAAGCCAACATTAGAAATAAACAGCAACAAAAAAGACAATACAAGACAAACTAGAAAAAAAGTAAAGGAAAAATGGACTCTACAGCAAAAAAAAAAAAAAAATAGGACAAATAGAAAACATAGCAAGCTACTAGCTGTATACCTAGCCATATTAAGCTAAATGTAAATGGTCTAAAGATGAAAGCCAAAATGTAGAGCTTATTAGATTGGATAAACAAGTACTCTGCAAATGGATGCAGCTTACAAAAAGTGAACTTCAAATACCAATATACAACTAGGTTAATAATAAAAAGAAAACAGTCTAACAGGTTAGAATAATTAAAATATGCTTTTGGTAGCTCTACCAGCATATGTTCATATGCTTCTAATGATATAAAGTCTTTGAAAGCTAACAAATTTGAGGATGTTGACAGGATGAAGAAAATTTGGGGATGTTGATAGGATGAAGAAAATTTGGGGATGTTGATAGGATGAAGAGTGTATTGAATGTGAAAAAATAGTATGTAGAGGATTAGAGGGAGTTAATGTAAAAAATAGATTTACAAAGAATAAAAATAGATTGTAGAAGTAATATTTATTGCTGTTAAGGACATTGATACATGATACTTAATTTTATCTAGAATTTAGCAATGTAAAACAGTTTATTTGAAATTTAAATAACTACCTTTGAAGAAGACTGAGTTTTCATATCTGTCCTTTTTAGATCCTTCAAAGAAAAGAAAGGTTGAAATGTACATGTTTTACTCCCTTTGCTCATTAATTTTTAAAGTCTTATCTTTGAAATACCTGCCTTATAATGATGTTTCACCTGATTGGTTATGGCAGACACATTACTGTCCTGTCACTAAACATGATGCTTCAGAGAGTTGATTAATTTTGAATACTTGGTTTGAGATGAGAAAACATGGGTAGGTTGATTTTTAGGATGAAGAATCTATGTGGAATTAATAATGTAATCTTCAATTTCAGGCAAAAATTGCCTGTGTGCAGCATTTATGATAATCACAGAATCACTGGGGTGATTTGCCCAAAAGGCATATTGATCAAGTAGCTAAATTGTTTCAGGCATCAGAGACACAATAATTAATGTTTCATTTATTTTCACCAAGCTGGAAAAGATTTATCTGTAAGACAATATTTGGACAATATGGGAAATGTTGCTTTACATATAAATAATAGGTATTTCATAATTTTTATTCCAACAATAATTTTCCTTTAACAATAAAACAAAAAATGTAATCACATTTTATACCTTTCAGGATTATTTCTGAGTATGTAGTTTGCCTGTATAATCATCAGTATCACCTTATAATCTTTATTCTATGTCTCAAAATATGAAGCTTTCCTTTGGGTGCCTGTAAAGTATATGTGATAGAAGATCAAATTTATTAACAAGGACTAGGAAGTTGCTTCAGATCATAATATTTAAAGCTTCAGATTGTTTGAAAAAGAAAAGGCTGAAAGCAAAAAACAATGGGATAGGAGATCGAAGTGGAAGCATTAAATTTAAAGTGAATAGAGGATGGGGGAGGAATGTGATTTGATGTTTCTGTTTCTTTTCTATTCCCAAGTTTTTCTTTCTTTTTTTTTTTTGTTTTGGCCTTCCCTTGTGGCTCAGCTGGTAGAGAAGCTGTCTGCAATGTGAGAGACCTGGGTTCGATCCCTGGATTGGGAAGATCTCCTGGAAAAGGGAAAGGCAACCCACTCCAGTATTCTGGACTGTATAGTCCATTGGGTCACAAAGAGTCAGACAAGCCAGCGACTTTCACTTCACCCTTTGTTTTATCCTTCATTCTTTAGATTTTGTAGCCCAGGGTTCAGAGCTGGATATTCTCAGTATACTGTGTCTCAGAAATCCTGCAGTGGCTACTTTAAAGTTCAAATCCACTCCTATTGCATTAATATTCCCTAAACCTCAGACAGAAAAGTTTACTTCTTCCACTGGGAGATTTGTCATGGTTAAGAATACATAAAAAGCTCATTCTTTTTTGTTGCTGTTCAACACAAATGTAATAACTTCTAGGTTATTATTAACTATTAACATGGCCTATAAAGTCTTAAGCCAATAAGGCCTGATACCAAATATGAACAATAATAACACATCCAGTAGTGTGAATATATCCTAATATATGTCTCACATGATTAAAAATACCTATCTGATTTAAGATAGCTAGGCCTGAACAGCATGTTCTATCCAAAAGCTTTACCAAGCTGAAACATGTTTACCAGATGTATCTTTTTATATTTGCTGTCAATGTTCTCTAGCTAAAGACTACCAGAAACATACCTATTGTTAAATAGATCGGTTTTTTTACTTATTAAAGTTGATGAGACTGAAAATCTAGGGGTAATCATGGTGCACTTCAGTAAGGGGATGTTAAAAGAACATACAGAATTTAGACTTTGAGACAGTGTTTGAGGGGACATTCAAATGGAGCAGGTCTCACTCTGAACTGGGTGCATTCAGAAAGCTGAAAAATCTTTATGACATAATATCTCATTAAATTTTATCTACAGATTGAAGAGACTAGAGCAAAGCTAAAGCTTTAGGTGATAAATAGGCAGCAGTCCCTCATATTAGCCTGGAGTGGGGAGGTTTGAAATTTTATGGCTCGGACAATGCTCATGTTTTGTTTTTGTCCAGGGATAATAATAAAATGGCCTTATTTTTGTTTTGGTTCATCAACATCACAGAATGACCTTGTCTGATGTTCTGTGAAATTTTTGTTTTATGTTCAATAAAGGATAGCCAAGATGTATCCCTGATGTAAGGTCAGAGCCTGAATGCCAGGGACTGGTTTTCTTTCTCCTTTTAAATATGGAGTCTATTTTTTTAAGGTTCTTGGACATAGTGTACAATTACTTTTCTTTAAAAACAATGTCAAGTATATATTTCATATCTTATTTCTTCTTTATCATATCATGAAGTTTAGCTTCATAATAGGCACTCATTAAATAAGTGAATAAAATAATGAGTGAATATATGAATAAGTATTGAAATAGACACATAAACCAGAGGTCAGACTATAAATGAGTTGAGAGGGGAAAATAATCAAATACTCATTCAAATACTTCTCTCCTAATGTTGTTAGCTGAAAACTGGGTTTGCCTCTTGGTGAGTGTCTAGCGCAAAAGATGCAACCAAGTAAAGATGGGAAGAAGGACAGATTTATTATTAGTTGCAGCAAGTAAAGAGAAGACCAGGCATCTTTCCCAAAGCAGCGTCTTCCTAAATCGCAAAATAGAGGAAGGTTTAAACGAAGGGTGCACGCGTATTCTTAGAAGGGGCTCCAGCAGCGGGGAATTCAGTGTAGAACTGGGGCAAAGTCAACAAAATCCAAGCTTTAGTTAATTGAAATCACCAGGGTCAGAAAAGGTCACCACCATCATTCCATAGGTTCTGCCCAGTGTGAGGTCTTAGCATGTAGTTAACATTCTGCATTTGGGTGTGTGGCCTCAGTTCCTGTGGAGCTCAAAGACCTGTATCAGATTATGATGTATATCCCTTGAGAAGAAACTAGGACTGTTTTATCCCTGTACTATTTTTTGTAAACATTGACATTTTAGGAATTAGTGAACTAAAATGGACCAGAAGGGGAAAATTTAATTCAGATGACCAATATATTGACTACTGTGGGCAAGAATCCCTTAGAAGAAATCCATCATAGTCAACAAAGGTGTCCAAAAAGCAATACTTGGGTGCAGTCTCAAAAATGATAGAATGATCTCTGTTCATTTTCAAGGCAAACCATTCAATATCACAGTAATCCAAGTCTATACCCCAACCAGTAATGCAAAAGAATATGAAGTTGAACAGTTCTATGAAGACCTATAAGACTCTCTAGACCTAACATCCAAAAAAGATGTTCTTTTCCTCATAGGGGACTGAAGTGCAAAAGTGGGAAGTCAAGAGATACCTGGAGTAACAGGAAAATTTGGTCTTGGAGTACAGAATGAAGCAGGGCAAAGGCTAACAGAGTTTTCCCAAGAGAATGCACTGGTCATAGCAAACACCCTCTTTCAAAAACACAAGAGAAGACTCTACACATGGACATGACCAGATGGTCAATACTGAAACCGGATTGATTATATTCTTTGCAGCCAAAGATGGAAAAGCTCTATACAGTCAACAAAAACAGGACCAGGAGCTGACTGGCTCAGATCATTAACTCCTTATTGTAAAAGTCAGACTTAAATTGAAGAAAGTAGGAAAAACCACTAGACCATTCAGGTATGACCTAAATAAAATTACTTATGATTATACAGTGGAAGTGACAAATAGTTTCAAGGGATTAGATCTGATAGAGTGCTTGAAGCACTATGGATGGAGGTTCATAACATTGTACAGGAGGCAGTGATCAAAACCATCCCCAAGAAAAGAAAGGCAAAAAGGCAAAATGGTTGCCTTAGAAGGCCTTAAAAATACCTGAGAAAAGAAGAGACACAAAAGGCAAAGGAGAGAAGGAGAGATATATTTATCTGAATGCAGAGTTCCAAAGAATCACAAGGAGAGATAAGAAAGCCTTCCTCAGTGATCAGTGTAAAGAAACAGAGGAAAATAGTAGAATGGGAAAGACTAGAGATCACTTCAAGAAAATTAGAGATACCAAGGGAACATTTCATACAAAGTTGGGCACAATAAAGGACAGAAATGATATGGAATTAACAGAAGCAGAATAAATTAAGAAGAAGTGGCAAGAATACACAGAAAAACTATACAATAAAGCTCTTAATGACCTAGATAACCACGATGGTGAGATTATTCACCTAGAGTCAGATATCCTAAAGTGCCAAATCAATGGGCCTTAGGAAACATCACTATGAACAAAGCTAGTGGAGGTGATAGAATTACAGCTGAGCTATTTCACATCATAAAAAATGATGCTATTAAAGTGCTTCACTCAGTATGCCAGCAAATATGGAAAACTCAGCAGTGGCCACAGGACTGGAAAAGGTCAGTTTTCATTCCAATTCCAAAGAAAGGTAATGTGAAAGAATACTCAAACTATGGCACAATTGCACTCATCTCACATGCTAGCAAAGTAATCCTCAAAATTCTCCAAGCTAGGCTTCAAGGCTGAGCACCAGAGAAGTAATGCTTTTGAACTGTGGTGCTGGAGAAGACTCTTGAGAGTTCCTTGGACTGCAAGGAGACCAAATCAGTCAATCCTAAAGGAAATCAATCCTAAATATTCATTAGAAGGACTGATGCTGAAGCTGAAGCTCCAATACTTTGGCCACCCGATGCAAAGAGCTAACTTATTAGAAAAGACCCTGATGGTGGGAAAGACTGAAGGCAAAAGAAGAAGGGGATGACAGAGGATGAGATGGTTGGTTGGTATTACCAACTCAATGGACATGCGTTTGAGCAAGCTCCAGGAGATGGTGAAGGACAGGGAAGCCTGGCATGCTGCAGTCCATGAAGTCCCAAAGAGTCAGACTTGACTGAGTGACTGAACAAAAGCTACAATTGTTTGTGACTGCTTTTCCTTTGTTTTTGCATCCCCTTGCTTCCCTTAAGATTAATTACTGAGACCTGTTCAAAGGCAGGGATTAGATCACAAAATGGCTAAAGCCAAAATAGCATCTCTTATATCAAGAAAGCCATCCCTGGTTCTCTTTCTCTGGGGACCCCCTAATCTATCTGCTTACAAAATTGCAATATGACTTGAGAAAATTTTATTGACAAGAGAATAGTGTAATAATAACTAAAAATAGTTAACATTATTAAGCATCTGCTATATTCTAGTCTTCATTATTTATCCAGTTCCCAAACAACTCTTTATTCTTTTCTTTTTATTAATTTTTTACTTTACAAATGAAGAATTATTAATTGTAAAACAGAAAATTAGAGTGGTTTCAGTTCATACAGATACTGAGGAGTAAGCTCAGCATTCTAACCTAGGAAGTCCTTCTCTCAACCCCCTATTTCGTATTTACCCTTGAAGCATGACATTTGTCATTCATTCCCTGCTATCAAAGCTAAAGGCTTCCCAGTTGGCTCAGCGGTAATCTGCCTGCCAATGCATGAAGCGTAGGTTTGATCCCTGGGTCGGGAAGACCCCCTAGAGGAAGAAATGGCAACCCGCTCCAGTATTCTTGCCTGGAGAATCCCATGGACAGAGGAGCCTGCTGGACTACAGTCTGTGGGGTCACAAGAGCTGGACACAACTGAAGTGACTTAGCATGCTCGCACACATCAAAGCTTAATATTTTGCTAGAAGCCAGATAATTGCCTTATTCAATAGACTCTTTTCAAATGCAGCATTACATCACTGCTCTAGTTCTCAACTCCCTCATCTCTGAGTTCTTCTCCTGGCTCTCCTCTTGCCTCATTTCTTTCATGATTTATTTTCTTAACATTTCAATGTTCTTAAGTTCTACTCTTTATCCTAAGCCTTCTTTTCAGTCTCTCTCCCTGTATAATTTCACTCCCACAATTTCAATCACTACTTATCTTTCTCATCCTGTGTTATTAGTTCTGATGTTTCATCTGAGTTCCAGTTCTGCATTTTCAGGAGTCTGCCGCTTGTTTCCTTATATATCTAATTCAAGATAATGCTGTGAAAGTGCTGCACTCAATATGCCAGCAAATTTGGAAAACTCAGCAGTGGCCACAGGACTGGAAGGGTCGGTTTTCATTCCAATACCAAAGAAAGGCAATGGCAAAGAATGCTCAAACTTCTGCACAATTGCATGCATCTCACATGCTAGAAAAGTGATGCTCAAAATTCTCCAAGCCAAGCTTCAGTAGTACGTGAACCATGAAATTCCAGATGTTTAAGCTGGACTTAGAAAACTCAGAGGACCCAGAAATCAAATTGCCAACATCTGTTGGATCATCAAAACAACAAGAGAGTTCCAGAAAATCACATACCTCTGTTTTATTGACTATGCCAGCCTTTGACTGTGTGGATCACAACAAACTGTGGAAAGTTCTTCAAGGGATGGGAATACCAGACCACCTGGCCTGCCTCCTGAGAAATCTGTGTGCAGTTAAGAAGCAACAGTTAGAACTGGACATGGAACAACTGCTGTTGCTGCTGCTGCTAAGATGCTTCAGTCATGTCTGACTCTGTGTGACCTCATAGACAAAATCCCTACAGGCTTCTCTGTCCACAGGATTCCCCAGGCAAGAACACTGGAGTCGGCTGCCAATTTCCTTCTCCAAAGCATGCATGCATGCTAATTCACTTCAGTCATGTCTGACTCTGTGCGACCCTATGGACAGCAGCTCACCAGGCTCCTCCATCCACAGGATTCTCCAGTCAAGAACACTGGAGAGGGTTGCCATTTCTTTCTCCATGGAACAACTGACTGGTTCCAAATTGGGAAAGGAGTACATCAAGGCTGTATATTGTTACCCTGCTTATTTAACTTCTATGCAGAGTACATCATGAGAAAAGCTGGACTGAATGAAGAACAAGCTGGAATCAGGATTGCTGGGAGAAATATCAATAGCCTCAGATATGCAGAAGGCACCACCCTTATGGCAGAAAGTGAAGAGGAACTGAAGAGCCTCTTGATGAAAGTGAAAGAGGAGAGTGAAAAAGTTGGCTTAAAACTCAACATTCAGGAAACTAATATCATGGCATCTGGTCCCATCACTTCATGGCAAATAGATGGGGAAACAATGGAAACAGTGACAGACTTTATTTTCTTGGGCTCCAAAGTCACTGCAGATGGTGACTTCAGCCATGAAATTCAAAGACACTTGCTCCTTGGAAGAAAAGCTATGACCAACCTAGACAGCATATTAAACAGCAGGGATGTTACTTTGCCAACAAAGGTCTGTCTAGTCTAAGCTATGGTTTTTCCAGTAGCCATGTATGGATGTGAGAGTTGGGCTCTAAAAAAATGAGCACCAAAGAATTGATGCTTTTGAACTGTTGTTTTGGAGAAGACTCTTGAGACTCCCTTGGACAGCAAGGAGATCCATTGTAAAGGAAATCAGTCCTGAATATTCATTGGAAGGACCGATGCTGAAGCTGAAACTTCAATACTTTGGCCACCTGATATGAAGAACTGACTCATTTGAAAAGACCCTGATGCTGGGAAAGATTGAAGGCGGGAGGAAAAGGGGACCACAAAGGATGAGATTGTTGGATAGCATCACCGAGTCAATGGACATGAGTTTGAGTAAACTCTGGGAGTTGGTTATGGACAGGGAAGTCTGGTGTGCTGCAGTCCATGGGGTCATAAAGAGTCAGATATGACTGGGTGCCTGAACTGAACTGAACTGAACTGAATACATTGTTTATCTCTCTCTACTTAGCTCAAAAAGTTTATTTTGCAGACCAGGGCTTTCACAAAACAATCTTATATGACTTTAAGTATTCTAAAAACAGAGGTTCTAATATCTGCCTTTAAAGTTTTTAAATGAAATGACATAGGAAAAATTAAAAACACATATTCTAGGCCTTCTTCTTGTATTAATAAAGCATAACCATCAAAGAGAGCATCCAGGAATTGTATATAATTTTGTCTACTTCAGCATTTCAAGCTCTTGTGCACAAATGCCCTTTGAACCACGGCCCTATTTTAACTCATTTAGGACAAAACACAAATGAAATAAAAAAGAATCATTATATTAATACTAGTAGTTAACTAGAGTGTACTTCTTAATATGGAGAATATTTTGATAAATTGAGATAAATAAGTATTAAACCTACCAAATGCTTTTAAATTCTTGGCCACCAAGAAGACATATGTCCTAATTCACTATGCCTGGAACTATCTGAATTTGTGCTAAATTACACCATCTCTCATCTGTGCTAGATAAATTAAGAAGCAGTCTAAATGATTATTTGTCTGGCTAGTCTGCTGCTGCTGCTGCTAAGTCGCTTCAGTGGTGTCTGACTCTGTGCGACCCCATAGACGGCAGCTCATCAGGCTCCCCCGTCCCTGGGATTCTCCAGGCAAGAACACTGGAGTGGGTTGCCATTTCCTTCTCCAGTGCATGAAAGTGAAAAGTGAAAGTGAAGTCGCTCAGTCCTTTCCGACTCTTTGTGACCCCATGGACTACAGCCCACCAGGCTCCTCCGTCCATGGGATTTTGCAGGCAAGAGTACTGGAGTGGGGTGCCATAACATCCCTCAATTATACATATAAAAACATGGTCAGAATTCTTCTTAGAACAGTTCTGGGTGTGTCCCAAAGAGTTCTGGGTGATATTTTCTTAAACTTCTTGCTTGTTTTGCTGGATGAGGAGGAGTGGACTGATGGCACAGTTCACCTGATAAGTAGAGGACAGATTTGCTTACACTTGCTTGATAACCGTGTCTTTGACAAATTCCAAAACAGGCATCATCTATTATTGCTTCTGACTGAGAGTTTGATGTGCAAAAATCTCATTAATCAAAATTCTCTAAATTGGAATACAGGATAATTAAGATAAGATCTATGGAAAATTGCTCTGCACTATCCAGAGTGTAAATGTTTCAAAATATCTAAAGTATTTTTTTTTATTTTTTAGCAGCAGTTATTTATGAATCATGTGTGCTTGTTTTCTTTAATCACATTTATAGGGGCTTCCCTTGCAGCTCAGCAGGTAAAGAATCTGCCTTCAATGAGGGAGACCTGGGTTCGATTCCTGAATTGGGAAGATGCCCTGCAGAAGGTAAGGGCTACCCACTCCAGTATTCTGGCCTGGAGAATTCCATGGACTGTGTAGTCCTTGGAGTTGCATGATTGAGCAACTTTCACTTCATGTCACCTATAAAATAATGTGTCTAATATTGTTGGAGGAGTTCAAGAAAGCAAATTTTCCAAGAATTTATAAGCACGACTAATTATTAAAATTAGTTGAATAAATTATTTGGAAATAATTATTAACTATTCATTAGTAAATTCTCTACAGAAACATATTCTGAGGAGCATTTCTGTAGTTTATATTTTATCTCATGTTCATATTGGGAAGAAAAAAATCTTAAATAAAATGTAAATAATTCCTCAGATTATTCTTTGATCAGTTTGGTTTTTTGCATATCCAAATATCAAATTTTAATATTCATAATTCCTACTATACAATATTTATTTTATTTTTAATATAGTATAAGGTTATATTTTGAGATTTAATAATTTTTAAGATCTTCATTAGTTGCTGGAGTTGAGCAGATTCATGGGGACAAAATGAAAACTATGGCTAGCTCCATTTGTGTGTTGTTCTAGAAGGTATTAGCAGGATTTTGAGTGCTTATCCTATTATCTGGGCTTCCCAAGTGGTGCTAGTGGTAAAGGACCTGCCTGCCAATGCAGGAGATATAAGAGATAGAAATTTGATCCCTGAGTCAGGAAGATCTTCTGGAGGAGGGCATGGCAACTCACCCCAGTATTCTTGCCTAGAGAATCACCATGGATAGAGGAGCCTGGTTGTAAAGAGTTGGGCAGGACTTCTGTGATAGCTCTGTTGGTAAAGAACCCGCCTGCAATGCAGAAGGCCCTGGTTGGATTCCTGGGTTGGGAAGATACACCTGGAGAAGGGGTAGGCTACCCACTTTAGTATTCTTGGGCTTCCCTTGTGGTTCAGTTGGTAAAGAATCCGCCTGCAATGTGGAAGACTTGCGTTCAATCCATGAGTGAGGAAAATCCCCTGAAGAAGGGAAAGGCTACTCAATCCAGTATTCTGGCCTATAGAAGTCCATGCTTGTATAGTCTATGGGGTGTATAGTCCATGGGGTTGCAAAGAGTTGGACATGGCTGAGCGACTTTCATTCCTTCACTCAAGTGACTTAGCACATACGTATCCTATGATCTGGTCTTAAGATATTTCATTGCCCTCTCCTGTGATATGGAGAACATCATGTTGATATTAGTAAACTTTCCTGTGATTCTGTAAGTCACACTGTCTGTTACCCCAGGGTCACAAGTATATACATATCACTAGTAGGTAGGCATGTTTTTATTATCATTGAATTGTTCAAAATTTTATTGCTGATTATTTTCTCTTTGTGGTTGCTTGATTAACTTCCAAAAAGAGAAATATTGAATAGAATAACATTCTTACCAAATAATTTTTAAACATTATTTCATTAATAACTGGGGTCTCCTTCATTGCAGGCGAATTCTTTACCAACTGAGCTATCAGGGAGTTATTTACCTCCCTTAATAACTATTAGGGAGGTAAAAAGATAGTTAATATACTTTCTTCTTAAATAACCTTTTACTGTGTGTAAATAGGTGAATTGTTGCCTCAGGAATACAATCCTCAGGCCTGTACTCTCATGTAGCTGTCAGAATATCGAATACAGTGACACTGAGGTTTATGCTCATTTAAAGTATTGACTCTCTTATGATACAAAGCAAATGACACATTTCTTTACAGTTATTTTTTGTTTGCTTATTTCACTATTAATTCATTTGATCAGAGAGTCAAATTTGTGATCTTTCCTAACTTGACATTTTATATTTGTAGAGAATTCTTTTTTCCAATATCATCACTGAAATTTTTAAATGGATTTAAATTTAGTTCTATGGTTTGAAAAATGAAAGTGTGATCTAGTTCTCTGTGGTTACTGTTCATTCTGTGCTTTACTATTTTAACTCAATCCACTTTCAATGAGATATTTTTTATTTTCTATTATGGTTATTTCAGGAAAGTGAATATAGTTCCCTTTGCTGCATAATGGGACTCTGTTGTTTATCCACCCTATATTTAATAGTTTGCATCTACTAGTCCCAAACTCATAATTGCACTATCCCCTGCTCCTCCACCCACTTGAAAACCCCCAGTCTGTTCCCTATGTCTGTAAATCTGTTTCTGTATCATAGAAAACTTCATTTGTGTCATATTTTAGATTCCACATATGTTATATCATATATTTGTCTTCCTGTTTCTGTTTATTTCACCTTGTATGATAATCTTTAGATCTATCCATGTTGCTGTAAACAGCAGTATTTTGTCCTTTTTTATGACTGACGAATGTTCAATTGTATATATCCACCACATCTTTTCCATTCATCCATCAGTGGACATTTAGGTTGTTTCCATGTCTTGGCTATTGTAAATAGTGCTTCTCTGAACACTGAGGTGCATGTATCTTTTTGAATCACAGTGTCATTCAGATATATGCCCAGGAGTGGCATTGCAGGATCATACAGCAATTCTGTTTTTAGTTTTTTTGAAGAAACTCCATACTTTTTTCCATACAATGAGGTGGTACCTCATTTTAGTTTTGGTTGGCATTTCTCTAATAATAAGTGATGCTGAGCCTCTTTTCACATGCCTGTTATCTATATGTCTTCTTTTGAGAAATGTCTGTTTAGGTTTTTGACCATTTTTTAATTGCTTTTTTTTGTTTGTTTTGTTATTGAGTTGTATGAGCTGTTTGCATATTTTGAAAATTAAGTCCTCATTGTTCATATCATTTGCAAATGTTCTCTCCTGGTCTATAGGTTGTCTTTTCATGTTGTTTATGATTTCCTTTTGTTGTGCAAAAAGTTTTGTTAGGCCCCATTTGTTCATTTTTGCTTTTATTTCTATTGCCTTGGCATGTTGAACTAAGAAAACATTGATGGCCATTTATGTCTAAAAATATTTTGGCTATGCTTTCTTCTAGAAGTTTTATGGTGCAATGCTTTTTATTTACATCTTTAAGCCATTTCAAATTTATTTTTGTGTATGGTGTGAAAATGTGTTCTAGCTTCATTGATTTACATATAGTCCAACTTTCCAACCACCACTTGATGAAGAGACTGTCTTTTTCCCATTGTACATTGTCGCTTCCTTTATCAAAGATTAATTAATTGTAGGTGTGTGGGTTTATTTCTGAGCTCTCTGTATTCTGTCCCCTTGATCCATTGTCTGTGTTTGTGCCAATACCACACAGTCTTGATTACTGTAGCATACTGTTGTCCACTGTCTGAGAGGGTTTTGCCTCCTGCCTTGTTCTTTTTCCTCAGGATTGCTTTGGCAATTCCAGGTCTTTTATGATTCCATAAAGAACAGGGAAACCTGGCATGCTACAGTCCATGGGGTCGTAAACAGTCGGACACAACTTAGCAACTTAACAACAATAACATAAATTTTAGGGCTATTTGTTCTTGTTCTGTGAAAAATGTCATGGGTAATTCAAGAGGAATTGCCTTAAATCACAGACAGGCTATTGTGCTCTCCTCTGAGCCTCTGAAGTTACCTTCCTGTCCTGGCTTATTTTCCAACTCGTGAAGGGGAGTTGGTTTGCAGGTTGAAGGAACTTTTCCTCTTTCACAGCTCCTGCCCAGAGGCAAGGTTCTATCCTCATTCCTACCCACTCTTGTTTTTTTTTTTTTTTTCTTTTGTCCTACCCCAGTATGTGGAAATCTTTCTTGCAATGCTGAATGTCTGAGATGTTTTACCTGTGTTTAGTAGGTATTCTGTGAGAATTGTTCCTCATGTCATTGCATTTTCTATTTATTGTGGGAGGAGGTGAGCTTCATGTCTTATTCCACCATTTTGATTTGTTCCTCTCAATGAAACTTTATCCATCTTCTCTTGAATTCAGATTGTATCAGTTTTATCAGATACTAGCTAAGAATATCAAAATTATTTTATATGATGTAATAAGACTACTCCAAAGGAAGGCAATAGTTAAGAACAGATTTTTACTAAATGTTTGAAAATAACAAACAGTAATGGAAGAAAAAACCCAATTCTCAATGAAATATTAGAGAATATTAAGAAAGACATTGTTTTTTGCACTCTGTAGAGAATCTTGGGAGATTCACAAGGCCCATGGCTATGATCATATTCTTCAGCCACATTTTCTTCTTCAAAAAAATTTTTTTCATATCTTCCCTTTTTTAAACTATGGATTTCTTCTCTTTGCTCCAGGTTAATAGGGGAAAAATGGAAACTTCCATCTACTTATTATTGCTAGAATGGTAGGGATTTTCCTCCAACACATACCTCATCCTTCTATACTGACAGAACATGGTCCACTGGAGAAAGGATTGCAAACCACTTCAGTATCCTTGCCTTGAGAACCCCATAAACAGTACAAAAAGGCAAAAAGACATGACACTGAAACATGAACTCTGCAGGTCAGTAGGTGCTCAATATGCTACTGAAGAAGAGTGAAGAAATAACTGCAGAAAGAATGAAGAGATGGAGCCAAAGCAAAAACAACATCCAGCTGTGGATGTGACTGGTGATGGAAGTAAAGTTTAATGTTGTAAAGAACAATATATTGCATATGAACCTGGAATGTTAAGTCCATAAATTAAGTAAGGTAAATTGGAAGTGGTCAAACAGAAGATGGAAAGTGAACATCTACATTTTCAGAATCAGTGAACTAAAATGGACTGTATGGGCGTATTTAATTCAGATGAAGATTATATATACTACTGTGGGCAAGAATCCCTTAGAAGAAATGGATTAGCCCTCATAGTCAATAAAAGAGTCTGAAATGCAGTACTTGGGTGCAATCTCAAAAGCAACAGAATGATCTCTGTTAATTTCCAAGGCAAACTATTCAATATCACAGTAATCCAAGTCTTTGCCCAGATCACTCATGCCAAAGAAGCTGAAGTTGAATGGTTCTATGATTACCTACAAGACCTTCTAGAACTAACACCCCCCAAAGATGTCCTTTTCATGATAGGGGACTGGAATACAAAAATGGAAAGTCAAGAGATATATGGAGTAACAGGCAAGTTTGGCCTTGGAATACAAAGTGAAGCAGGGCAAAGGCTAACAGAGTTTTGCCAAGAGAACGCATTGGTAATAGCAAACATCCTCTTCCAACAACACAAGAAAAGACTACACATTAACATCACTAGGTGGTCAATACCAAAATCAGACTAATTATATTTTTTGCAGCCGAAGAGGGACAAGCTCTATGCAGTCAGCAAAAAAGGGACTGGATGCTGACTGTAGCTCAGATCATGAACTCCTTATTGATAAATGCAGACTTAAATGGAAGAAAGTAGGGAAGAACACTAGACCATTCAGGTATGATCTAAATCAAATCCCTTACAATTATACAGTGGATGTGACAAATAGATTTAAGGGTTTAGATCTGGTAGACAGAGTCCCTGAAGAAGTATGGGCAGAGATTCATGACATTGTACAGGAGACAGTGATCAAGCCCATCCGCAAGAAAAAGAAATGCAAAAAGACAAAATGGTTGTCTGAGGAGGCCTTAAAAATAGCTGAGAAAAAAAGAGAAGCTAAAGTCAAAGGAGAAGAGGAAAAATATACCCATCTATGTGCAGAGTTCCAACGGATAGCAGGGACTGATAAGAAAGACTTCCTCAGTGATCAGTGCAAAGAAATAGAGAAAAGCAATAGAATGGGAAAGATTAGAGATCTCTTCAAGAAAATTAGAGATACAAAGGGAATATTTCATGCAAAGATGGACACATTAAAGGACAGAAACACTATGGACCTAACAGAAGCAGAAGATATTAAGAAAAAGTAGCAAGAATACACAGAAGAACTATACAAAAAAGATCTTAATGACCCAGATAAACACGATGGTATGATTATTCACCTAGAGCCAGACATTCTGGAGTCTGAAGTCAAGTGGGATTTAGGAAGCATCACTACGAACAAAGCTAGTTGAGGTGATGGAATTCCAGTTGAGCTATTTCAAATCCTAAAAGATGTGCCGTGGAAGTGCTGCACTTAATATGCCAGCATATTGGAAAACTCAGCAGTGGCCACAGAACTGGAAAAGTTCAGTTTTAATTCCAATTCCAAAGAGAGGCAATACTAATGAATGTTCAAATTACTGCAAAATTACACTCATCTCACACCCTAGAAAAGTAGTGCTCAAAGTTCTCCAATCTAGGCTTCAACCATATATGAACTGATGTTCAACCTGGATTTAGAGAAGGCAGAGGAACCAGAGATCAAACTGCCAACATCCGATGGATCATCAAAGAAGCAAGAGAGTTCCAGAAATACATCTACTTCTATTTTACTGACTATGGCAAGCCTTTGACTGTGTGGATCACAACAAACTGTGGAAAATTCTTCAAGATATGGCAATACCAGACCACCTGACATGCCTCCTGAGAAATCTGTATGCAGGTCAAGAAACAACAGTTAGAACTGGACATAGAACAACAGACTGGTTCCAAATAGTAAAAGGAGTACATCAAGGCTGTATATTGTCATCCTGCTTATTTAACTTCTATGCAGAGTACATCATGCAAAACACCAGGCTAGGTGAAGCACACGCTGGAATCAAGATTACCAGGAGAAATATCAATAACCTCAGATATGCAGATGACAACACTCTTATCACAGAAGGCAAAGAGGAACTGAAGAACTTCTTGGTGAAAGTGAAAGAGGAGAGTGAAAAGCTGGCTTAAAGTTCAACATTCAGAAAACTAATATCATGGCATCTGGTTCCATCACTTCATGGCAAATAGATGGGGAAACAATGGAAACAGTGACAGACTTTATTTCTTGGCTCCAAAGTCATTGCAGATTGTGACATCAGCCATGAAATTAAGACACTTGCTCCTTGGAAGAAAAGCTATGACCAAAAGCAGAGATATTACTTTGCCAACAAAGGTCCATCTAGTCAAAGCTATGTTTTTTTTCAGTAGTCATGTATGAATGTGAGAGTTGGACTCTAATGAAAGCTGAGTGCCAAAGAATTGATGCTTTTGAACTGTTGTGTTGGAGAAGACTCTTGAGACTCCCTTGGACAGCAAGGAGCTCCAACCAGTTCATCCTAAAGGAAATCAGTCCTGAATATTCATTGGAAGGACTGATGCTGAAGCTGAAACTTCAATACTTTGGCCACCTGATATGAAGAACTGACTCATTTCAAAAGACCTTGATGCTTGGAAAGATTGAAGGCGGGAGGAGATGGGGACCACAAAGGATGAGATTGTTGGATGGCATTACCAACTCAGTGGACATGAGTTTGAATAAACTCTGGGAGTTGGTTATGGACAGGGAAGCCTGGTGTGCTGCAGTCCATGGGTTCGCAAAGAGTCAGACATGACTCTGAACTGACTGAACTGAACTGAACTGACTCAGTGGACATTCATTTGAGCAAACTCTGGGAAATAGTCAATTACATGGAAGTCTGGTGTTTTGCTGTCTATGTCATTGCAAAGAGTTTGATAGAACTGAGCAACTGAATAACAACTGTAGCTTATGTGAGATTTGGAAGAATTGATGTTAATATCAATATTTTATAATTCTTTTGGGAAGATGACTGATGTTATTGGTTTTACAAAGGTAAAAGACTGAAAAGGTGACAGGCAGTGGGAGGTTAGAGTAGAGATAAAGAATCAAAGGTAGTAAAAGGATGAATGCATGGGGAGATGGACATGTTGGGGATGGGAGAAGCTTGGTTTTGAGTAATGAATCCCCAAGAATGGCGGTGATTTGAGGTTTGCTGAAGTAATTTGACTTTACATATCAGTACTCTGTTATCATTGTCTTTTATGATTTATCATTAACAATGCTTTAGCATTTTTTCAGAAAGATGAGAGAATCTCAGCCTTTGTTGGAAACAATGAACTTCACCCTGCTATAGGCAAGTAATAAGGCTAATTATTTTTGAAGAATCTCACCATAATTTGGAAATGACTGCAGTAGCTAGGAAATCTAGATTAATTTATTCACTCACTCATGGATACTAAGAACTTCCTCTGTGCCAGACATCATTCTACAGACTAGGATTACAACAGGCAAACAAGGTCTTTGCTTTCATGATGCTAATCCTATGAGCTCATACTGCTGTGAAAATGTGCCCTCTGTCTGGCAGGGAGTTGGATAAAATCCATTGGCAAAATCTTGAGTAATGAGAGACATTTTTGGAAAAAAAATCCCTAGGCTCACTAAGGAGGAATAATTAGCTAAATGCTTTTGCATATTAAAATGAAATTAACCAGTTTAAAGGGATGGAAAACTTTATATTTACCTATATTTCCTAGTTTTAGACAAGTATATACAATGTGATCATTCCATTGATTAAAGGTTAATTGCTTATGGTTTTCTGTTACAATCTGACCTTTCTTAAAGGACAGAAAAAGAATTGTTTTCTTTTTCTTATTTTGGAAGGTACCAGAATTTGACTCTACATTTCACCATCTATTCAGGAATAGATGGTGGGGAAATGAAAGGTCTACATTTCTCCACACTGTTACTTGGCCGAGTATACTGAGTCATGCATGTGCTAGATGTCTCCAGTGGGTCTTAAATATGAAATAGAATATATGATAATTCCTTATTATGTAGTTTTTAAACTATTTGTTTGACTTAGTGAAACTGTTTTCTTGCATTTTTAACATAAATCCTCAGAGAAGTTTTGAATAGAAAAACAAGAAATCTTCCGTGTAATTTCCATACAACATCTCTTTTCCTGATTTGAAATAGCTGAGTTATTCTTACCAGGAAATTTCTGACTGAAAATTCTTGATTCATTTAATGGAAAACAAAATCTTATATTAAGTGGGACACTGGTTATTTAATGCTTTGTTTCAGAGATAACCAAATTGACTTCATCATTCCATTCCAGCTCCACTGTCCCTTACACTGTCCCTTCTTACTCTTCACTTTTAAGTTGGTAATCTGATATACAAAATAAGCAAAGAAAGGATAGACCCCCATCTTACAGAGGGGGTCTTTTGTGATATTGCACCAACACTGAGCAGCATTAGATCTCCACTTGAAAATCAAGGTAAAACTTGAAATAATCATAATATGAATATCAATTTTGATGAATTCATCAAATATTTAAATATTTTTCAAATATTTAAATATTTTTAAATTTTCAAATATTTAAAGAATTTTCAAAGAAAGACAAAAGAGGTATCTCCTCTAAAAGACCCAGAGCTCAGTCAGTTTAGCTCCATATTACATTTTTGCATAGTTCCTTATTAATTGAAGAATGAATTCTCAAGTATCAGTGTATGTGGATTGATCTGTCTACATGTATACATATGTGGAACTGATGTGAATAACTCCAAATTATGAAATATTTGTGGTATTAACAGGACCATGGGGTGCAGGGACTTGAAGCAGGATCTTCATTTGTTTGTTTCTTTCCTAAAGCTAGAAGCGTCTTCCTGGTGTCTTTTGCTATAGGTGACACTTTTCAAATATTTAAAGAATTTTCAAAGAAAGACAAAAGAGGAATCTCCTCTAAGAGACCCAGAGCTCAGTCAGCTTAGCTCCATATTACATTTTTGCATAGTTCCTTATTAATTGAAGAATGAATTCTCAAGTATCAATGTATGTGGATTGATCTGTCTACATGTATACATATGTGGAACTGATGTGAATAACTCCAAATTATGAAATATTTGTGATATTAACAGGACCGTGGGGTGCAGGGACTTGAAGCAGGATCTTAGTTTCCTGACTGGGAATTGAACCAAGCCATGGTGGTGAGAGTGCCAGATCCTAACTGCTGGACCATGATGGCCAGTGGGTTGTAGCAGGACCTCAGCTCTCGTTTTCTTTGAGGAAAGAATTTAGCAAAGATTTGAAGGTAGTCAAGTGGGTAAAGCATTTATTAGAAGCAAAGGGTGGGTGGAAGAACACAAGGGCGGGCTTGGAGGGAGTTGTGTGCATTTGGGGTGGCTTAAATTGCTTGAAAGTGAAAGTGATAGTCACTCAGTCGTGTCTAACTCTTTGCGACCTCATGGATTGTAGTCTGCCAGACTCCTCCGTCCATGGAGTTCTTTAGGCAAGATTACTGGATTGGGTTGCCATTCCCTTCTCCAGAGGATCTTCCAACCCAAGGATTGAACTCTGGTCTCCTGCATTGCAGGCAGATTATTCTTTACTGTCTGATCTACCAAGGAAGCCCCAAAAGATCACACGAAGTCCTTTGAGCCAGAAAGGAACCAGAGACCTAAGGATGTAAATTGCTCTAAGTATAAAGTGCTTATATAGGGGCAAATGTAAGGGTTCTCCCTAGCCAATCCTCTTTCCTGAGCCTGATTTCTTAGCCTAGTCTGATTCAGAGCCCTCTCCAATGTATGCCTAGATCTTTTGCACAGGATGAATTCTAGCAAGAGAGTTTCTGGGAAGTTGGCAGGACATTTTATGCACTGATACCCACTCTCTTCCTTGATCTCTGAGGATCTTTTCTGCATATGTGGTCTGAGAGGTCCTGTTGATTCCAAGAAAAATGTGGTCTCATCTTTTAATCAAGCACGGTTCTGCTCCTGCCATTATCTTTATCCCAAAGAGTCAACAGGAGAAAAGTTTCAGTTGCTCAGCGTGGTGCCCAGCTATCCTCTGGCTCATTTGCAGCTAATATTAATTCTATCTAATTTTGATAATGATTTATTTCTGAAACTCAGCATTACACTGATTTCTTTCTCCCTTGTAAGTATTGTGTTTACAGAAATAGTCCTATGCTCTTAAAAAGAGTATGTGCTTATCAGCAACACAACAGCATGGGCTTTCACCAGCTAAATTTAATTTCTAAACTTTATGCTTTTATTTCTTACTAGAAAAAATTTTCAGAAACTTTAGCAATGGTTTAAGAAAGCCAAAATGATAGCTTTAAATGCTATATGTTTCAAGGTTATTACTTAAGGTAATTAGATGGAAGTAACTACTCTAACTTTAAAAAAGCTAAATTTTATTTATTCCCAACCTGGTCATTAATATGAAATGCTATTATGCTTGTGCCTATTATCTCTGCTACTGGGACTCTATAGATTGAACACTTCTTGAAAAAAAATACAGCTATATTTGAATTGAACTCTGTCTCAAGTATAAGTTTCATGGTATCTGAACTGTGCAACTGTCATATGATACATGATATGAGCTTATTGATGATGTTTATAAATTTCAAATATCTAACATTATTCTCAGGTTCATAAACTCTATCTCAGTAAGAGATATTGCATGAATGTATAAAAAGGTAAAAGTAATAGGGAGTGATGGCTACCATGGAAAGGTGGAGAACACAAATCTTTTCCTAAATGCTCTGGAATTAACATTTAAAAAGAAGAAACATTCTACTAGTTATTCATAAATCCTGATCTATCACTTAGCTAGCTATTTATCATCCTTTACAATAATTTTGAAATAGTTTCTTTATAGAATGACACTAATTTTGGAACTAAACAAACATTTGTAGTTAAAATTTTTTTTTTTCTGACTCAAAATATAAAGGAAGGCATTGGTGTGTGAATCTTGAGGCTATCCCATCTTCTTTCTCAATTCTGTGCATTTTTTTCCTAAGAGAAGGGGGTTGAGATATGAATATGATTCAGATCATTTTTGACCCATATTGACTTCCTTCAGCCTTGATTCGAATACATCACCATCACCATGTTTGATCCTACTTCCCAAATGGAAAATATTGTTATAGCTAATATCCTTAATAAGAATGTGAAAAATGTCATGATTACAAAATTATGATCTCTTATATTGGAGCTGTTCTCCTAACAGGAATTTGGGTCATAATATATTGTATGAATTTATGCATTTTCAGTGTCCTTCTTAATAACTTCACTGTGAAGCACTTCTTTTTCTTTCTTTCTTTATTTCGGTTGCGCTTTCTTTATTTTCTTTGATGCTACGTGAGAGCTTTGTCTCGTTAGTGTGTGGAGCCTTGCGATGCATGGGCTTCTCATTGTGTGGCACGTATCATGGGCAGAGCACAGGCTGTAGGTGTGTGGGCTTCAGTACTTTCAGCATGTAGGCTCTAGAGCACTGGCTTGGTAGCTGTGGTGCATGGGCTTCGTTGCTCCACAGCAGTCATGTGAGATCTTCCCAGACCGGGAGTGTAACCTGTGTCCCTTGCACTGGCAGGCAGATTCTTAACCACTAGACCATCAGGGAAGCCTGTGAAACATCTCAATGTTAAAGATGATGAATAAATTGTCTACTAACAATAGTAATTTCTAGAATTCCTAGAGTGTTAGACTGTAGTAATTCTACCTAAAATTTGTTCAGTACTTTCCCTTTATTAGGCACATTGGTAGTCATTGTATGTTAAGCTAGTGAATGAATTAGTGAATGAAAGTTGTTCACTTCAGTCGCTCAGTCATGTCTGACTCTGCAACCCCATGGACTGCAGCACGCCAGACCTCCCTGTCCATCACCAACTCCCAGAATTTACCCAAACTCATGACCATCATGTTGGTAATGCCATCCAACCATCTCATCCTCTGTCATCCCCTTCTCCTCCTGTCTTCAGTCTTTCCCAGCATCAGGGTCTTTCCCAAGGAGTCAGTACTTCACATCAGGTGGCCAAAGTATTGGAGTTTCAGCTGTAGCATCAGTCCTTCAATGAATATTCCAGGATGATTTCCTTTAGGATGGACTGATTGAACCTCCTTGCAGTCCAAGAGTCTTCTCCAACACCACAGTTCAAAAGCATCAATTTTTTGCCACTCAGCTTTCTTTATAGTCCAACTCTCATATCCACACATGACTACTGGAAAAACCAGAGCTTTGACTAGATGGACCTTTTTGGCAAAGTAATGTCTCTGCTTTTTAATATGCTATCTAGGTTGGTCATAACTTTTCTTCAAAGGAGCAAACGTCTTTTAATTTCATGGCTGCAGTCACCATTTCCAGTGATTTTGGAGCCCCCAAAATAAAGTCTCTCATTGTTTCCCCATTTGCCACGAAGTGATGGGATCAGATGCCATGATCTTCGTTTTCTGAATGTTGAGCTTTAAGCCAACTTTTTCACTCTCCTCTCTCACTTTCATCATGGGGCTCTTTAGTTCTTCTTTGCCTTCTGCCATAAGGGTGGTGTCATTTTCATATCTGAGGTTGCTGATATTACCCCCAGTAATCTTGATTCTAGCTTGTGCTTTATCCAGCCCAGCATGTCTCGTGATGTACTCTGCATATAAGTTAAATAAGCAGGGTAAAAATATACAGCTTTGACATACTCCTTTCCTGATTTGGAACCAGTCTGTTGTTCCATGACCAGTTCTAACTGTTGCTTGATGGCCTGCATACAGATTTCTTAAGAGGCAGGTCAGGTCGTCTGGTATTCCTATCTCTTTAAGAATTTTCCAGAGTTGTGACCCACACAGTGGCTTTGGCATAGTCAATAAAGCAGAAGCAGATGATTTTTAAGAACTCTCTTGCTTTTTTGATGATCCAGCAGAAGTAGACAATTTGATCTCTGGTTCCTCTACCTTTTCTAAATCCAGATTGGACATCTGGAAGTTCACTGTTCACATACTGTTGAAGCCTGGGTTGGAGAATTTTGTGCATCACTTAACTAGTGTGTGAGATGAGTGCAATTGTTCAATAGTTTGAGCATTCTTTGGCATTGCCTTTCTTGGAGTTGGAAATAAAACTGACATTTTCCAGTCCTGTAGCCACTGCTAGTTTTCCAAATTTGCTGGCGTATTGAGTGCAGCACTTCCAGGCATTATCTTTTAGGATTTGAAATAGCTCAAATGGAATTCCATCAACTCCACTAGCTTTGTTTGTAGTGATGCTTCCTAGGGCCACTTGACTTTGCATTCCAGAATGACTGGCTCTAGTTGAGTGATCACACTATTGTGATTATCTGGGTCATGAAGATGTTTTTTGTATAGTTCTTCTGTGTATTCTTGCCACCTCTTCTTAATATCTTCTGCTTCTGTTAGGTTCATACTATTTCTGTCCTTTATCGAGCCCATCTTTGCATGACATATTCCCTTGGTATCTCTCATTTTCTTGAAGAGATCTCTAGTGTTTCCCATTCTATTGTTTTCCTCTATTTCTTTGCAATGATCACTGAGGAAGGCTTTCTTATCTCTCCTTGCTATTCTTTGGAACTCTGCATTCAAATGGGTATATCTTTCCTTTTCTCCTTTGCCTTTCATTTCTCTTCAGAGCTATTTGTTAGGCCTTCTCAAACAACCATTTTGCTTTTGTGCATTTTTTTTCTTGGGAATGGTCTTGATCCCAGCCTCCTCTACAGTGTCTGGTGATGTCCATGTGTAGAGTCTACTCTTGTGTTATTGAAAGATGATGTTTGCTATGACCAATGTGTTCTCTTGGGAAAACTGTATTAGCCTTTGCCCTGCTTCATTCTGTACTCCAAGACCAAATTTGCCTGTGACTCCAGGTATTTCCTGACTTCCTACTTTTGCATTCCAGTCCTCTATCATGAAAAGGATGTCTTTTTTGGCTATTAGTTCTAGAAGGCCTTGTAGGTCTTCATAGAACCATTAAATTTCAGCTTCTTCAGCATTATTGGTTGGGGAATAGACTTGGATTACTGTGTTATTGAATGGTTTGCCTTGGAAATGAATGATCATTCTGTCATTTTTGAGATTGCACCCAAAATCAGTTTTCATTCCAATCCCAAAGAAAGGTAATGCCAAAGAATGCTCAAACAACTGCACAATTGCACTCATCTCACACATTAGTAAAGTAATGCTCAAAATTCTCCAAGCCAGGTTTCAGCAATATGTGAACCGTGAACTTCCAGATGTTCAAGCTGGTTTTAGAAAAGGCAGAGGAACCAGAGATCAAATTGCCAACATCCGTTGGATCATCAAAAAAGCAAGAGAGTTCCAGAAAAACATCTATCTCTGCTTTATTGACTATGCCAATGCCTTTGACTGTGTGGATCACAAAAAAACTGTGGAAAATTCTTCAAGACATGGAAATACCAGACCATCTGACCTGACTCTTGAGAAACCTGTATACAGGTCAGGAAGCAACAGTTAGAACTGGACATGGAACAACTGACTGGTTCCAAACAGGAAAAGGAGTACATCAAGGCTACATATTGTCACCCTGCTTATTTAACTTCTATGCAGAGTACATCATGAGAAATGCTGGGCTGGAGGAACCACGAGCTGGAATCAAGATTGCCGGGAGAAATATCAATAACCTCAGATATACAGATGACACCACCCTTATGGCAGAAAGTGAAGAACTAAAGAGCCTCTTGATGAAAGTGAAAGAGGAGAGTGAAAAAGTTGGCTTAAAGCACAACATTCAGAAACCTGAGATCATGGCATCTGGTCCCATCACTTCATGGCAAATAGATGGGGAAACAGTAGAATAGTGGCTGACTTTATGTTTCTGGGCTCCAAAATCACTGCAGATGGTGACTGCAGCCATGAAATTAAAAGACGCTTGCTCCTTGGAAGTAAAGTGATGACCAAACTAGAGAGCATATTAAAAAGCAGAGACATTACTCTGCCAACAAAGGTCCATCTAGTCAAGGCCATGGTTTTTCCGGTAGTCATGTATGGATGTGAGAGTTGGACTCTAAAGAAAGCTGAGCCCCAAAGAATTGCTGCTTTTGATGTGTGGTGTTGGAGAAGACTCTTGAGAGTCCCTTGGAATGCAAGGAGATTCAACCAGTCCATCCTAAAGGAGATCAGTCCTGGGTGTTCATTGGAGGGACTTATGTTGAAGCTGAAACTCTAATACTTTGGCCACCTGATGTGGAGAGCTGACTCTCTTGAGAAGACCCTGATGCTGAGAAAGATTGAGGGCAGGAGAAGAAGGGATGAAAGAGGATGAGATGGTTGGATGGCATCACCAACACAATGGACATGGGTTTGGGTGGACTCCAAGATTTGGTGATGGACAGGGAGGCCTGGCGTGCTGTGGTTCATGGGGTTGCAGAGTCAGACATGAGTGAGAGACTGAACCGAAATGAACTGAACTGAATTGCATTTTGGACTCTTTTGTTCACTGTGATGGCTACTCCATTTCTTCTAAGGGATCCTTGACCACAGTAGTAGATATAATGGCCATCTGAATTAAATTCACCCATTCCAGTCCATTTTAGTTTGCTGATTCCTAAAATATCAGTGTTTAATCTTGCCATCTCCCATTTGACCACTTCCAATTTGCTTTGATTCACGGACCTACCATTCCAGGTTCCAATGCAATATTGCTCTTTATAACATCGGACTTTACCTCCATCACCAGTTAATCCACGACAGAGTATTGTTTTTGCTTTGGCTGCATCTCTTCATTCTTTCTGGAGTTATTTCTCCACTGATCTCCACTAATATATTGGGCACCTACCAGCTTGGAGAAGTCATCTTTCATTGTCCTATCTTTTTACCTTTTCATACTGTTCATGGGGTTCCCAAGGCAAGAATACTGAAGTGGTTTGCCATTCCCTTCTCCAGTGGACCACGTTTTGTCAGTTTAGGCTTAATTTTTGATGTTTAGAGAAAAATAAAAATAAAAGATCTTCTGATCTGAGAGTTAAAAAGTTAGTGTAATTGGAATTCAGTACAGCTATTACCAGAATGACAGTGACTGACATGACAGAATATCTCTGCTAGAGAAGAAAGGTAGGAAGCTGCAGGAAAAGAAACTATTGGAAAAAATAAAATCAATTTTTGAGGCAATGAGTACAGTTTTGAACTAGCTTCACTGGAATTCAAAATATAAAGAGTACTATACAGCAATGTATTTTAAAAATAGAATGAAAAATAATAGCTTTTAATTATTGGGAGGCTTTTTTTTTTTTCCATGTATTACTCTTATTTCTACATGTTTCACCCAGTGAGACATTGATTACCCTTCATTTCAGATTATCTTTTCAAGGGTATTTGAAGAGTGTACGACCTTGGGAGAGAAATATATTGTCTATATCTGGAGCAAAGTGCCAGCTTGTTTACAGCCGTGAAATGTAGAGATAGTATTTACTTCCAAAACAAAGTAAACATGCTTATATTTCATATAATAATGACTCATTCACTCAAGAGAAATGTTTAAATGAAACACTTCTTTCATGTAAAGTTGCCATTCTAGGAAATTCTATAATGCAACACACTTTGAGTTATCTGTTTGAATGGGGAAAAGAGAACTAATGCAAGCAAGGAAATCATATGCAGGCTATAGCTATTGCTCTGAGTAATAAACTCTTGTCTCTGACCCGAGTCTTGTGTCTCCACCAGCGTTCATGAAACATGGAGCAGCAGGCTTACTTTGCAAGTAAATTCTCAGTCCCTTCAGAATATGGATATAACCATGTAAGACAGTACATAACCACTTTTTTTATTGTCTTGTCCCATATTTGAGAATTTTTGAAGAAGAAGCTAAATATAATAACTACTAAATTACATCTTTTAATGAAGGTATGATTACCAATAAAATTATCTACTTTGGTATCAATATGTACTTTTTATAGGGAAAAATAGGGAATAAATATAGATCGGTGGGGAAATTCACCATGGATTTAAATATTGAGTCAGATTTGCATTTTCAATGGTGTAAGCAGACAAGCAGTAGCACAATGATCTGTTTTAAGGAGATAATTGAAAGGCTCTGATGCTTAATCACATGAGATATTTGCACTCTACTTGTTAAAATGAAAAGAACATTTTAAAGCAATATGCATATCTGGTACTTAAGAAAATTTCTATATGGGTGGTTGGCATAAGGATAATTTTTTAAAAGAATTTCCCTCACTAAATTAAAAAATTACTAAGAATGTGTATTCCTACGTAATGAAAAAAAAAGTTTTTTTTTTTGTTTTTTCAGAGTGTCTATGCAGAGCATATTAAATCTCCACATGTATAATGCCCAGGTCTAAAGATACACATTGTGGCAGATTCTCACATTTGGGTTGTGAAGCTCAACACTGTTGTGAATTGCTGCAACCTAGCATATGTTTCATAATCGAGTCTTCCACCTCTAATAATAGTTTGGTTATAGTTGTACAACAAAGGTGTTAGTTTTAAAACGTAAGAGTATTTAAAAAAATTAATTTGATATTCTAGTTTTTAGATACTTATAGACATTTAAAAAACATAAAGTAGGCTTTAAAACATTTAGCATTCTTTTAATTTTATTTAACACTTTCTCTTAAAAAACTTTCTCTGCTGTCTCAATGTCAACATACTAAAGCAGCATCTTTATGGATGTTCTTTTCAGGTCAGTCTATTTGAAAGGTCAATACTAATACTGTATTGTGCATACACTACATTTCTTTCAAAAAACTCAGTGTATATAAATTATGTGTAATTAACACATAACCTGTGTGAAGTCAATCACATAATGATGAAAAAGACAGGTCTTGGGGAGCCCCCCTGAATGAGGGATAAATATTTGAGCAAATTGAATATTTATTCAATATTTTTCCATTAGAATATAAACATATGGGGGCAAGAGCTAATATTTATGTAACACTAACTGGATTCCAAGCATTATGTAATTAGTTTTTATACATTTATCTTGTAGCATGTTGTGTCATGACCAAACTCAAGTTTTATGACTTATGATAAGGATACACAGGATTCACAAACTGTTGTACACATGATTATGGTCTATCAAAAAGAAAGAATCCAGATCAGAACAGCAAAGGAAAAGATTCATGGGGTGAAGTTCAGGAGAAACTAGAAGCAAACTAGTGACATGTTGCCAAAATGTGAAATCCACACAAGCTCTGGTATCTGAAACAGTCACATAGGTAGTCAGTGCCTGCATGACTGGCTCAGCTACTTATACTCCAGCACCTTCACTTTCTGCTCATCCTACCCTGATGTAAAAATAAACACTCACCATAAACCATTTTAGGGTAAAAACTATACCAGAGTTACTTTAGTGAGGATAACCTTATTGATATAAATGATATGAATTTATTGACAAAAATTGTTATGACAAAAATGACCAAAGTATCCCAGATGAAGTGATGCTGACAAAAATACATTGAAGGGTATCTCTGATATTTCCTGAGGTTGAAATTGAAATAGATAAAATACTGTAAATATTTCAAACTTAGAAAAGAATGTGAGAATTTTCCATCACATAGAAAACATTGTCGCTCTTTTGTAAGTTTTATGATGAGTAGGAGGAAAGCACTATTCAAACTACTTTTGGTAGGTTTTTTCTTTCAAAGAAACAATTCAATTCTTAAAGTACATAATGCTTTATATGACAGTGTACTAACTAGTTTTATTAGCACTTGCATTTTTCTATATTTTTAATTGAAATAAGAGTTTTTAATGTCTTGCTGTTCAGTCTCTAAGCTGTGTCTGACTCTTTGAGACCCCGTGGACTACAGCTCACCAGGCTTCTCTGTCCTCCATATCTCCTGGAGTTTGCTCAAATTCATGTCCATTGAATCAATGATGCTATCCAATCATCTCATCGTCTGCTGCCCCCTTCTCATTTAGCCTTCAATTTTTCCCAACATTGTTGGGAAACATTCCCAACAGGGTCTTTTCCAATGAGTTGGCTCTTCAAATCAAGTGACCTAAGTATTGGAACTTCAGCTTCAGTATCAGTTCTTTCTATGAATTTTCAGGGTTGATTTCCTTTAGGACTGACTAGTTTGATCTCCTTGCTATCTAAGCGACTCTCAAGAGTCTTCTCCAGTACCACAGTTTGACAGCATCTGTTCTTTGGTGCTCAACCTTCTTTATGGTCCAACTCTCACATCCATACATGACTACTGGGAAAACCATAGCTTGAATATATGGGCCTGTGTCAGCAATGTGGTGTCTCTGCTTTTTAAAATGCTGTCTTGGTTTGCCATAGCTTTGCTTCTAAGGAGCAAACGTCTTTTAATTTCATGTCTCCAGTCACTATCTGCAGTGATTTTGAAGCTCAAGAAAATAAAATCTGTGACTGCTGCCAGTTTTTTCCTTCTATTTGCCATGAAGTGATGTGACTGGATGCTATGATCTTAGTTTGTTGAATGTTGAGTTTTAAGCCAGCTTTTTCACTCTCCTCTTTCACTCTTATCAAGAGGCTCTTTAGTTCCTCTTCACTTTCTGCCATTAAAATGGTATTATCTGCACATCTAAGGTTGTTGATATTTCTCCTTGGCAATCTTGAATACAGCTTGTTATCATCCAGCCCAACATTTGCATGATGTAATCTGTCTATAAGTTAAATAAGCAGGGTGACAGTATAAAGTCTTGTTGCACTCCTTTCCAAATTTGAATAGGCCATTCCATGTCCTAGACAACCTAGACAGCATATTAAAAAGCAGAGACATTACTCTGCCAACAAAGGTCTGTCTAGTCAAATCTATGGTTTTTCCAGTAGTCATGTATGGATGTGTGAGTTGGACTCTAAACAATGCTGAGTGCTGAAGAATTGATGCTTTTGAACTGTGCTGTTGGAGACTCTTGAGAGTCCCTTGGATTGCAAGGAGATCCAACCAGTAGATCGTAAAGGAAATCAGTCCTGAATATTCATTGGAAGGACTGATGCTGAAGCCAAAACTCCAATACTTTGGCCACCTGATTTGAAGAACTGACTCATTTGAAAAGACCCTGATTGAGGGTGGGAGGAGAAGAGGATGACAGAGGATGAGATGGTTGGATGGTGTCACCGACTCGATGGTCACGAGTTTGGGTAAACTCTGGGAGTTGGTGATGGACAGGGAGGCCTGGCATGCTGCAGTCCATGGGGTCACAATGAATTGGACATGACTGAGTGATTGAACTGAACTGATTCCATGTCCAGTTCTAACTGTTGCTTCTTGACCTGCATACAGGTTTCCCAGGAGGCACACATTTGCAGGTAAGGTGGTCTGGTATTCCCATCTCTTTAAGAATTCTCCACAGTTTGTTATGATCTACACAATCAAAGGCTTTAACATAGTCAATGAAGCTGAAGTCGATTTTTTTTTTTTCCTGGAACTCTGCTTTCTCCATGATCAAAAGAATGTTAGCAATTTGATCTCTGTCTCCTCTGCCTGTTTGAAACCCAGCTTGTACATTTGGAAGTTCTAAGTTCACCTACTGCTAAAGTCTAGCTTGGTATTTTGAGCATTACCTTGCTAGCATGTGAAATGAGCACAGTTGTCTAGCAGTTTGAATATCCTATGGCATTGTCCTTCTTGGGGATTGGAATGAAAATTGACCTTTTCCAGTCCTTTGGTCACTGCTTAGTTTTCCAGATTTTCTGACATATTGAGTGTAGTACTTTGATAGCATAGTCATTCAGGATTTTAAATAGCTCACTTGGAATTCCATTACCTCCACTAACTTGATTCAAAGTAATGCTTCCTAAGGCCTGCTTGACTTCACACTCCATAATGTTTGGTTCTAGGTGAGGGAATCACACCATCCTGGTTCTCTGGGTCATTAAGAACATTTTTGTATAGTTCTCCTTTGTATTCTTACAACCCCTTCTTCTTGTGTTAGGTCCTTACATTTTCTGTCTTTTATTGTACCCATCCTTGCATGAAATATTTCCTTGGCATCTCCAATTTTCTTGAAGCAATCTCTAGCCTTTCTAACACTACTGATTTCCTCTATTTCTTGGCATTGCTCACTTAAGAAAGATTTCTCATCTCTCTTTGCTATTCTCTGGAGTTCTGCATTCAGTTGAGTATATCATTCCCTTTCTCCCTTGCCTTTCACTTCTGTTCTTTCTTCAGTTATTTGTAAAACCTCCTCAGACAACCACTTTGCCTTCTTGTGTTTCTTTTTCTTTGGGATGGTTTTGATCACAGCCTTCTGTACAGTGTTACAAACTTCCATCCATAGTTCTTCAGACACTCTGTGTACCAGATCTGGTGTCTTGAATCTATTTGTCCCTCTACTGTATAATCATACAGGATTTGATTTAGGTCATACATCGATGGGCCATAGGTTTTCCCTACTTTTTTCAATTTAAGCCTGAATTTTGCAATAAGGAGCTCATGATCTGAGTGACAGTGAATTCCAGGGCTTGTTTTTGCTGAGTGTGTAGAGCTTCTCCATCATTGGCTACAAAGAGCATAATCAGTCTGATTTCAGCATTGGCCATCTGGTGATGTCCTTGTGTAGTCTCTTGGATTGTTGGAAAAAGGTATTTGCTATGACCAGCGTGTTATCTTGACAAAATTATTTTAGACTTTGCCCTGTTTCATTTTGTACTCTGAGGCCAAACTTGCTTGTTTTCTGAGTATCTTTTGAGTTCCTACTTTTGCATTCCAATCCCCTATGATGAAAAGGACATCTTCTTTTCATGATGGTAGTTACGGAAGATGTTGTAAATCTTCATAGAACCATTCAGCTTTAGCTTCTTTGGCATGGGTGGTTGGGGCATACAGACTTCGATTACTGTGATGTTGAATGGTTTGCCTTGGAAATGAATCAGGATCATTCTATTGTTTCTGTCGTTGCATACTAGTACTGCATTTAAGACTCTTTTTTTTGTTTATGAGGACCACTCCATTTCTTCTAAGGAATCTTTGCCCATAGTAGTAGAAATAATGGTCATCTGAATTAAATTTTCCCATCCCTGTCCTTTTTAGTTCACTGGTTCCTAAGATGTTGATATTAATTCTTATCATCTTTTACTTTACCACATTCAATTTACCATGATTCATGGACCTAACATTCTAGGTTTCTATGCAATATTGTTCTCTACAGCATTGGACTTTACTTTTACCACCAGATACATCCACAACTGAACATTACTTTTCTTTGGCCCAGACACTTCATTCTTTCTGGAGCTATTAGTAATTGCCTTCTGCTCTTCCCCAGAATCATACTAGATACCTTGCAACCTGGAGGCTCATCTGGTGTCATATCTTTTTGCTGTTTCATAGTGTTCATGGGTTCTCATGGCAAGAATACTGCAGCGGGTTGTCATTTCCTCCTCAAATGGACCATGGTTTGTCCGAATTCTCCACTATGACCTGTCCGTCTTAGGTGGTCCTGCACAGCATGGTTCATAGCTTCATTGAGTTATGCAAACCCCTTCACCACGACAAAGTTGTGAACCATAAAGCGGTTTTAAAGTTTTAAAAGTCATGAAAGTCTCTAAATTTTTGCTGTAATTGCTTTTAAAAATTATGTTAACTGTGGTTAAAAACAATAAATTTATCATCTTAATCATTTTTAAGAATATATTTCAGTAGTGTTAAATATATTCACATTCTTGTGTAATATCTCCAGAATTTTTTCACCTTGCAAAATGGAGACTCTATGTTCTTTTGGCAGCTGCTCATTTTTACCTTTGCCTAGCCCCTGGTAACCAAATTCCACTTTCTGTTTTTATGAATTTGATTACTTTAAATATCTCGTACGTGGAATCCTGTGGTGTTTGTTTTTTGTGACTGGCTTATTTCACTTAACCTAGTGTCCCAAAGGTTCATTCATGTTGTAAATGAGACAGAATTTCCTTCCTTGTTAAGGCTGAATTATACTTGATTGTACATAATTACTACATTTTGCTTAATCATTTGTTTCTCCATTTACTTACGGATGGACGTTTGGGTGGCTCCCACCTTTTGGCATTGTGAAGAATGCTGCAATGAACACTGGAATGCTAATATCTTTTCAAGACCCTGATTTCAATTCTTTTGGATAAATACCCAGAAGTGTAATTGCTGGATCATAAAATCCTCACAGGCCAGTACAGATGGAGGCTATGAATGTCCATATCTCCCTAATAAAACCTTGTTCACAAACTTGAGTTGTATCAGAACTGCTAGGAGGGTGTCTTAAAACAACTTAGTAGCCCCTCCCTTCATTGCATAAGTCTCTAATTTGGGAGGCTCTATTTTTCCATTTTTTGAAGAATTGCCATACTGTTTTCCATAGTGGTTGTACCATTTCTCAATAATTATCGAGATTGCTTGCATGACTTTAAGCTGCATGGTGATTTTTATTAATTGTCCTATAATGCTATGCAAAGTGAGAATCATGTGTGCAAAGAGAGAATATATATGTAGGAATATGCATACATATTCATTTAACACTGTGCTATGAGGCCTTTGTTTATTGCTTGCAAGAACTGATTATGTGAACCTCTTCTTATATATGAGTAATAAAGGATAAGTTTGGGGCCTGGTTATTTGAATATATGGAACTGACATCACTGGAGATGGGGAAAGCTACTGAAAGAATAAGTCTTGATGAAAAAAAAATCAATTAAGTTTTGACAATTTGAGTTTAAGAGTTTAATATCATACAACCAAATTGGGATGCTGAAAAGTCAGTTGGCTAAAGAGGTCTTGAGTTACAGAGAAAGGTCTGAGCTATAGACTGATATTTGGGAGTTGAAGTAATGTAGACCATTTTTGAAAGCAGGGCCAGCTAGAATATTTGTGAAGACCAGGGCAGAAAAAAAAAAAAAAAAAGAAAGAAAGAAAGAAAAAAGTATTAATTACCCCATTCAAAAAGCAGGAAAAAAGTTTCTTCCTTCCTTCTGAAGTCTCTCTTTCAGTGTGTCATAATGCTTTTTATATGCTTTTTAGACTTTCTCTAGTGTGAGATTTTTCAGAGAAGGCAATGGCAACCCACTCCAGTACTCTTGCCTGGAAAATCCCATGGACGGAGGAGCCTGGTAGGCTGTAGTTCATGGGGTCACTAAGAGTTGGACACAACTAAGTGACTTCACTTTCACTTTTCACTTTCATGTATTGAAGAAGGAAATGGCAACCCACTCCAATGTTCTTGCTTGGAGAATCCCAGGGACGGGGGAGCTTGGTGAGCTGCTGTCTATGGGGTCGCACAGAGTCGGACACAACTGAAGCAACTTAGCAACAGCAGCAGCAGTGTGAGATTTTTACGAATTGAGTGCAAATCCTCACAGATGCCTTGGGCCCCAACTTGCAATTTGCCATACAGGACAATAAACACCCAACATCGATGCTCCTTGCTCCTGCACCCAGGTCCCTGACAGGGTGTGAAAGATGGTAGCAGACAGTAGAGCAGAAGGCAAGGAACTCATCCTGAGCATGCTGGATGGGTGGTGAACGGAGGGAATGCATCTGAGATATGACTTCAAGTGCTTGGCTCATGCTCCATTTTTTTTTCCCCCCATCAAACTTCATTTTCAAAGCCCACATTCAAAGATAAAATTATCAACAGTTTTGATACAGACATTTCAGAGCATTGAATCCTAAGCAGGGACCTGTGCCTCTGCAGTGGTTGCACGCTTCAAAGCCACCCAGTTGAATAAGATGTGTAGAGGGCTTAGTGCAGAAAGAAAAGTGAAGAATTAGCTCTGATATACCTGACCATGGATCTTCTCTGTAGCTCAGATGGTAAAGAATCTGCTGGCAATGCAGGAGACCTGGTTCAATCATGGGTCAGAAAGATCCTCTGGAGAAGGGAATTGCAATCCACTCCAATATTCTTGCCTGGAGAATCCCATGGACAGAGGAGCCTGGCAGGCCAGAGTCTGTGGGGTTGCAAAGAGTCAGACACGACTGAGCAACTAACACTACTACTACTATACTTGACCATAAGGAGGCAGAAAAACAGAAGCCACTAGCAGAGGAGACTGAAAGATGTTGGGGAGTAATGAGGCAGAGTAGAACGTATGTTATCTTGGAAACCAAGACAAGAAAGTTGTTGGTGATGAGTGTGAATTATGGAAAAATGTTGCCAGGAGGCTGAGTAAAAATGAAAATGAACATTTGGATTTCATATCCAGTCCCATCGATGTCTTTGACAAGAGTAGTTTTAGTGGAGCATTGAGGGTTGAAAGCCTAAATGGTGAAATCTTGAGAGTGAATGGGAGAAGCATTGAAAACTGAACTTGGGCTACTCTTTCAAGAGATTTTTCTGTAAGAATAAATAAATAAATAAAGGACAAAGAGATGGGCTATAGAGTTAAAATACTTTTTTAAAGAATGTGAGAAATGTCAGTAAATATGGTTTATTATAAAAACCATGAAATTGGCAACTTGTAGCAACTCACACATCTGCAAGTGGAAAAATGATGCATCAAATTATCCTATCTGTCTCTGTAACATGAATCTCTCATGCTGAGTTTAGAACGTGGTGATGGAGTCAAACCAGCTTGAACATTCAGATTTAAATTCTAGCACCAACCTTTAAATGTATGTACTATATTTTTTATTTATTTTTATTTTTTATAATTTTAACTAAGATATAATTGACACATGCATAAGTTTAAGGTATATAGCATAATGATTTAACTTATATACATCATGAAATTATCATAATATTTAGGGAACATCATTTCATACAAATAAAAATTAAATAGAAAAAGACAATTTTCCTCAAGATGAGAACTCAGGATTTACTCTCGTAACAACTTTTATATGTAACATGCAGCAATGTAATTATATTTATCATGTTGTATATTAAATTCCTAGTACTTATTTATCTTACAACTGGAAGGATGTTTCTTTCAGCTGCCTTCATCCAATTCCTCCTTCTCTCAGCCCACCCAACTCTGACAACCACAAATCTGATCTCCTTTTCCATGATTTTGTTTCTGAACTATAAGAAATGACCTAAAATACTATGTTAGTTCCTGTAATAAAACATAGTCATTTGGTGTTTCCATACATTTCAAAATGATCACTATGATAAGTCTGGCTTTGTCATCATACAAAAATATTGCGTCGGGATTCACTACTATATTCCCCATACTGTGCATTTCATAGCTATGGTTTATTTATTTTGCAACTGAAAGTTTGTACCACTATGTCCCTTACCTATTTCTTTCTTCCATCATACTTTAAATAACCTTGAGTTCCTTTGTGGAATTTTATATAATAGGTTATTATTATTCAGTGTTATAGGAACATGAATGTGTTTTCTTAATATTCATTTTAAATGAAATTCTTTGGACATAATAAAAGTGGCCAATTCATTAATCTATTTCTTTTTCCTTTCAAAATACTCTTCTCCATTATTAAGTACAGACCATTCCATTATAGTAAATTTTAATAAATTATACAGTAAAATTATATCATTGAAATTTATATGAAAAAAATTTAATGGTTTTGACATACTTACATAAATATTAACTCTTTGATAGGTAAATTAAGTATGCATTATAAAACCTCAGTTCCCTATTTCAAAGTAAATACTTCAATTCCTGATGTTTCTTTTAAAATTTTCCTATTACAATATTAGCAGCCTTTCTAATTTGGTTCATCTCCTACATAACAGCTTATTAATGTGTAAAGCCTAGATTAAAATAAACCCAACACAGAGCACATTTATGTAATGATAATTATACTAAGAATGTACTAAAATGTCTCATTTCTAACCTTGCTCCATCAGTAATGACTTTAAAATGAAGACATAACTTTTTCTAAAGTCTATGCAAAAAGATGCAAGATTAAAACAGCAGAGTATCAAAAGTTGCATGTTAGAAGAAATTAGAATAAGTAGTGACAGTGTTGTAGAAAGAGACACAGGTAAAAAGACTTTTTCAGAAAGCAGATTACTTACCAAAGCAAGTACAAAATTACATATCGTCACATTTAACTGTGTCCTGAGACACCCATAGAACTGTATTTTAAATATTTGCCATGGCCTTTGAAAATAGAAGTGACATGAAATGGACATGACATTCATGCAAAGTCAATTGTTTTATACATTTATTAGGATTTATGTAAGATTGTTCATATGCTAAGTAATGCTTTGATATGATAGTCATATAGTGATATGATAGTGACATGGTAGTTAATAGACAAAATGTGGTATCAGCAATATTCTTACATTATTATTTGTGTCAAAATATTATAGGGTGAAATTTAGTTCTTATTTGAAGAAGCTTAACTTATTAAACTTATTTCAGTCATTTTAAAGTTGATTATATTTTGGAGTATGATTAGAAACAGTAATTTTAATTAAAAATAAGAAAATAACCAAGGTCATTTGACATTTCCTCCCGTCCTCCTTTTATTCCGTCTCTCCTCCTTTTCTTCCTTAATTCCTTTTTTGCTATTTTCCATTATTTTTTGGGAATAACAAATTTATCTGGGAGATCTTCTCTTGGAACTGCCTTTTTATATATTTATAATTCTTTTGTTGGTATATACAATATAGCATTATGTGTTTTTTTCTTCTCTCAAATTGAAATTTTTACTTTTCTTCAATCATAATTTAAGACAGTCCACAAGAGGCAAGAATTTATTATTGTTATTTCGTTTTAGCCTCTAACAAGTACTGTACTGAATACAAAATCTGAAAGGTTTCGTGGATTATTTTGAGGCAATGAGAAGAAAAATATTAAAAGGGTTATGAGTTGGTTATATTCATTTATATTCCTCACTTTTAGAGAGACAATAAATATTCTATATAATAGAAATAATTAATAATGTGATCAATTATTTATTCTGAAAAACAGCTAACATTTATAAAATAATTTGCATACTGTGTTTTGATGAACCTGTGTGCTTAGTCACTCAGTCATGGCTGACTCTGTGACCCCATGGACCATACATAGCCCACCATGCTCCTCTGTCCATGGGGGTACACTGGAGTGGGTAGCCATACCCTCCTCCAGGAGATCTTCCCAACCCAGGGATCAAATCCAGGTCTCCCACACTGCAGGCAGATTCTTTACCATCTGAGCCACCATGGAAGCCCTATGGATGAATCTATATGGATCCCTAATTGCACTGTATCATGTGTGCTCCTTTCACTCACAGGAACCTCCAGATGTGGTCTGCTTGTTTCCATGAAGACAGTTGCTCAAGAATTCTGTTTTGAAGGAAGTCTCACATTTATATACATAAAACTAGACATACATCCATAATATTTTACATCTTTTCAACTTTAGAAAAAAAGCAGAGAATATGTATAATAAATTAACATGCTTTAATTATCATTAACATAGTCAAGTTAGAATTCATATTTTCTCTAACATAGTGAGCTTGACACTTCTATATGTAACTAAAATATCCAAGATTCCTGAGACTTATGATTTAGGCTCATTTCCTCCATTTTCTTTTAAATTGAAACCACTCAACCCTGCATATAAAATTCCCTTTATAAGAAATAAAATAAAAATCATGTCTGGCTAGAAGCAGAAAATTTAGTTATACTGTGAATGTAACCCATTTAAAGCAGTGGTATTTTATGCCTCGCAGTTTTAAATGGATCAACTTACTTAAGTAACTGAACACAGACAGCCTTGGAAGGAAAACCTAACAACTGAAACAATGTGATGATGTTATCTTGTAAATTTCCTTCTTCTGTGTTCCATTCCCTTATCTAAGCTTTAGTTTTATTTATTTATTCTTTCTCCCTGTGGCGGCTACTTTCAAGAGATAATAGAAAAAAATGAGGATTGTTTTTATGTTCTCAGCTATTAAAACAATTCTGTTTCACTCTCAGTGTTTTATTCTTCTCTAAGTATCTTAGGTAGCATGCATATATACTTTATTACAGCAGGAAATGGCAACCCACTCCAGTATTCTTGCCTGGGAAATCCTATGGACAAAGGAGCATGGTGGGTCACAGTCCATGGGGTCGCAGAGCTGCACATGACTGAGTGACTGAGCATATATCTACTTTATAAGTATTTCCTAAAGCATCAGTCGGTCATTTCAGTCACTCAGTTGTAACTGACTGTTTGGGACTCCATGGACTGTAGCACGCCAGGCTTCAATGCCTATCATCAACTCCTGGAGCTTGCTCAAACTCATGTCCATCAAGTTGAGGATGCCATCCAACCATCTTGTCTTCTGTCGTCTCCTTCACCTCCTTCCCTGTGGGATAGGGAGGGAGGTGGGAGGGGGGTTCAGGATGGGGAGCACATGTACACCCATGGCTGATCCATGCCAATGTATGGCAAAAACCACTGCAATATTGGAAAGTAACTAGCCTCCAATTAAAATAAATAAATTAAAAACAAAAACCAAAAAACAAAAAAACGTTCCCAGCATCAGGGTCTTTTCCAATGAGTCAGTTCTTCACACCAGGTGGCCAAAGTATTGGAACTTTAGCTTCATCATCAGTCCTTCCAGTGAGTAACCTAGACTGATTTCCTTTATGATTGACTGGTTTGATCTCCTTGCAGTCCAAGGGACTCTCAAGAGTCTTCAACAACACAGTTCAAAAGCAACAATTCTTCGATGCTTGACTTTCTTTATGGTCCAAATCTCACATCCATACATGACTGCTGGAAAAACCATAGCTTTGACTAGCCAGACTTCTGTCAGTAAAGTAATATCTCAGCTTTTTAATATGCTGTCTAGGTTAGTTATAGCTGTTCTTCCAAGGAGCAATGTTTTTTAATTTTTTGGCTACAGTCACTATCTGCAGTGATTTTGGAGCCAAAGAAAATAAAGTCTGTCACTATTTCTATACTTTCCCCATCTATTTGGCATGAAGTGATGGGACCAGAAGCCATGATCTTCATTTTTTGAATGTTGAGTTTAAAGCCAGGTTTTTCACTCTCTTTTTTCACTTTCATCAAGAAGCTCTTTAGTTCCTCTTCACTTTCTTCCATAAAAGTGGTGTCATCTGCGTATCTGAGGCTTTTGATATTTCTCCCAGCAATCTTGATTCCAGCTTGTGCTTCATCCAGCCTGGCATTTCACATATACTCTGCATAGAAGTTAAATGAGCAGGATGACAATATACAGCCTTGATGTACTCCATTTCCAATTTGGAACCAGTCATTTGTTCCATGTCCAGCTCTAACTTCTGCTTCTTGACCACCAAAGATTTCTCAGGAGGCAGGGATGGTGGTCTGGTATTCCCATCTCTTTCAGAATTTTCCACGGTTTATTGTGATCCACACAGTAAAAGGCTCTGGCATAGTCAATAAAGCAAAAGTAGATATTTTTCTAGAACTCTCTTGCTTTTCCTATTATCCAATCAGTGTTGCAAATTTGATATCTGATTCCTCTGTCTTCTCTAAATCCAGCTTGAACATCTTGAATTTCTCAGTTCCTGTACTGTTGAAGCCTTGCTTGGAGAATTTTGAGCATTACTTTGCTAGTGTGTGAGATGAGTACAATTGTGTGGTAGTTTGAACATTCTTTGGCATTGCCTTTCTTTGGGATTGGAAAGAAAACTGACCTTTTCCAGCCCTGTGACCACTGCTGAGTTTTCCAAATTTGCTGGCATATTGAGTGCAGCACTTTCACAGCATCATCTTTTAGGATTTGAAATAGCTCAACTGGAATTCCATCACCTGCACTAGCTTTATTCATAGTTATGCTTCCTATGGCCCACTTGATTTCTTAGAGCATAACATGATATAAAACAAAATTAATTGAAGTGGGTGAAAAATATCTTCCTTTTTTTTCGAAGAAAGTGTCAATGTTAATGGAAATTACAACTGAGTGCAGTAGCTAGTCCAGTTCAACTTGTTTTTTTAACTAGAGTTGCTGTTAGACTAAAATTCTGTTCAGAAGCATTCTCACTGTAGATCTTTTTAAGGACAACTTGCAAGTGATGCCAAATTAAGAAGTGCAGGCTAATGTTCTGGGACCTTCTGGATACTATAGCCTGAAAAAGAGGCTTCAGTAAAATGCCTGATTCTTATTAATGTTGGTTGGACTATATAAAGTTTGTCTGGCCAGCTTATCTATCCAAAAGAGACTAGAAAGGTGGAGTTGTTATTTAAATAAGCATCAAAAGTACCCTCTGCTTAGTTATTCAGAGCCAAAAAAATAGCATAAAAATTCTAATGTAGTAAAAAATATACATTTCCTCAAATAGCATTAGGCAACCCAAAAGCTTTAGACAAACAACTGGCACATTTATTTTGACATGAAAAATGAACCTCAACAAGGATAACGGGAAACACATACCAGCAATAATACTTGTCTTCTCATCATTGATCATAGCCTTGGCCTGGAGACCTCCTTTCCTCCGTGCTGAAGTACCAGCAGTTAGAAAAGCCAATATCTTGGGGCTTTCAGCTGTGTTCAGGTCTTAGCCATGGCCCTATGTAGGCAAAAATGTGTCAGAGTAGTTGGCAATATAATGACCCAGAACTGTTATGTCTGTTGGCAAAATGTAGGCTGGCATAAGGTTGCTCCATATGTGGTTCCAACTAAACACTGACTTGCCAGATTTATCAAGCAGCCACATACAGATTTGAGGGCCTATCCATGAGCTTTAGTAGCACTGCACATTTATAATGGTGGTAAAGGAATGGTAAGAAAACTTTCCCCCCACATTTGAACTTAAGATTAATTTCTAGGTCATTTGAATGTCTTATTTTGAAATCCAGTCAAAATAATTTATAATTTATAGTGAGTGACTTTTAGGTTAGCTATCAGGCTTAGCTCATTTGGTAAAGAATCCACCTGCAATGCAGGATACCCCAGTTAAATCCTGGGTGGGGAAGATGCACTGAAGAAGGGATAGGCTATCCAATCCAGTATTCCATGGCTTCCCTTGTGGCTCAGCTGATAAGGAATCCACCTGCAATGCTGGAGACTTGGGTTCAATCCCTGGGTTGGGAAAATCCCCTGTAGAAGGGAAAAGGTCCCCACTCCAGTATTCTGGCCTGGAGAATTCCATGGACTGTATAGTCCATGGGATCGCAAAGAGTTGGACACAACTGAGCGACCTTCACTTTAGGTCTGGAGAAGCATTTGACAAAAATTTACTTAAAAGTTTCTTACTTTTGGATGAGAAAACTGAAATCCAGAGAAATAACATATAATGTCCATAAAACACAAAACTTAAAATCCATGCTCTTCAAATCCTGGATTATGAACTCTTCCAGTGGTACAAAGATCACTTTTACATCATTGCTGGAAGTTGAACTAGTCCTTTGTTCATTTATGCAGCAAATATTTATGAAGACTAGTCATATACTGATTGTTGTTTAGTCACTTAGTCATGTCCCACTCTTTTGTGAGTAGCTGAACTGCAACCTGCAGGATTCTCTGTCCATGGATTCCCCAGGCAAGAATAATGGAGTGGGTTGCCATTTCTTTCTCCAGAGGATTTTCCTGACTCAGGTATAGGACCCTCTCTCCTGCAAGTCACCTGCATTGCAGGTGAATTCTTTACTGCTGAATCACCAAGAAAGCCCCAATCATTGGGTTCCCTTGGTGGCTCAATGGTAAAGAATCCACCTGCCATTTCAAGAGACTTGGGTTTAATCCCCCCAAATTTGTCAAAACCAATGTCAAGTATCTTTTCCCTTACATTCTCTGTTAAGAGTTTTACAGCGTTAGGTCTTAAATTTAAGTCTTAACTTCATATCAAATTGATTGTTTTGAGTAGTGTAAGGTTCAGCATAATTCTTCTGCATGTAGATATTCAGTTTTCCCATCACCATTTACTGAAAAATTTATCCTTTCCACATTGAGTATTCTTGGCTATTTTATCAAATATTAGTAACTGCATATGCATGTGTTTATTTCTGGGTTCTCAATTCTGTTCTGTTGGCTGTATTTCTTTCTTCTTTTTGCAGGTACCAAGCTGTTTTGATTACTATAACCTTATAATATAGTTTGAAATCAGAAATTATGCCTCCAGTTTTGTTCTTCTTTATCAAGATTTCTTTGGCTATTCAGGATCTTTTGTGGTTCCATATGAATTTTAGGATTGTTTCTTCTGTGAAAAACGCATTTGGAATTTTGATAAATATACACTGCATATATAAAAGGCTTTGGGTAGTATGGGCATTTTAAAAATAATTATTCTGATCTATAAACGTTTGGTATCATCTCACTTATTTGTGTCTTCAACTTCTTTGATCAGTGCCTATAGTTTTGGTTGTATTGTTCACTTCCTTGGTTAAATTTGTTCTAAGAATTTTATTGTTTTTACTGCTATTTTAAATGGGATTGCTTTTTTTATTTCTTTTTTAGCTGTTTTATTACTAGTGTATAGAAATGCAACTGACTTTTGTATTTTGCAGTTTTACTGAATTCTTTTACTAACAGTTTTCTGATAGAATCTTTAGGGGCTTTCTAAATGTCAGTTGCAAACAGAGACAACTTTAGTTCTTTCTTTCTGATTTGTAGACCTATTGTTTATTTTTCTTGCCTAATTGCTCTTGCTAAGACTTCCAGTTCTTAGAGTCAGCAGGACTGTTTGTGGACAAGGAAAGGTCTGGAGCTGAGAATAGAGCCCTTTCAGGATATCCTGGGGAGCAAACAAGAGTATCTCCTGACTAATCTGTATTCTAGCAGCATGGTTTGCTGACTACAGCTGGGGCAAGCTAGAGACCAATTACAGGACAGTTTCAATCTACAGTCTAATGGAATTTTGGCAGATTTATCTCCAGATTTATCTCTATACCTAAGAGATTGAGAGGGGCTGGAGCTAGTTCATGGGCTATTTCAGGGTCCATAGCTGGGATCAAGTTCTATACACTCAGAGCTCAGCACACACGTGGGCCTGGCTTCTTTGAGTCTCTTGGCCTATGGTTCTGGTGACAGAAGCAAAGGAACATATGGCCACAGCTGTGTCCTCAGGTGTACAGAATTGTTTCCTGGTCTATAGCCTGGAAGATGGTCAGTCAGTTAGCCAATGTAGTGCAAGCCTGTCTGTGACAAAAGGCTTTCCTTTGTCTTGGGCTGCACCAGAGCTTTACCATCTCTTACCTGGCTCCTCCAAGCTCCTACAAAGCCACTTTTGTCTGCGGAAGATTGCCATATTACTGTTCTTGGGCAATATTCACTTATCTTTCTCCATTCTCTTGAATCAACCCCAGTCAGAGTTCTACCTCCCATCGACAGGTACCAGACTCATCAGAGACCTCAGTGATATAAAAATCAGCCACTAGTTGATGATTTTCTTTTCACTGAAACTTGCCTTTGGGATGTCGCTTTGAAAAACATTCTTTAAATTACCAGTATTCCCTTTGTTTCTTGTACTAATTCTTCCTGATTTTCACTTCTGAATTTGAAGTATATTGCACTCAGTCTATACCTTAGACAGCTTCTCTTATTTACACAAATCTCTTGTCTTTACCCTTTGTATATGAAAAACCACAAATTTACATCTTCAATTCTGTATTTTCCTTCAGAACTTTAGATTTGTACATACAATTATTTACTCAACATCTTTATTTTGACAGCTAAAAAGCAAAAACAAAGAATAAAAACCACAAGAAACTCTTAAACTTAATAATCTCAAAAATAATATACCTAATTTTATGGCAATTTTGCTCTACCCAGTTTATTTTCCATTTCAGTGAATGACAACAGTACTCCTTTAACAGTTCTATTCAAAGACATTGGAGTTGTTTTAACTGCTCTCTTTCTCATATATCAAATTTAAATCATCTGTGAAATCTGTCTTGACTTCAAATTATGGGAAGAATCGTATTGAATCTTACTGCATTATCCCCTTTGTCCACATGATTATGTTTTTGCCTGTAGTATTATAGTTTTCACTAGTCTCCTGTTTGGTCTCTCTCATTTTCACCCTTTTCCACCTATTATTGTTCTTTAGGTAGTAGCTAAGTTCTCTCTCTTTTAAAACTTAACTTGACCATGGCCTTTTTCTTCAATAAGCCCACAAAGTCTTTAGAATGGTCCAAAACCTCCTGTTTCTACTCCCTTTCCAGTGTCACTGTCCACCATGCTGCTGCTCGCTCACTGTGGTCCCACCATCTGGACCTTCTTGTTCCTTTTTCATGCTTCCTACTGCCACCCAAGGCTTTGAATTATATGTAGACTGACAAGCTTCAAATGTTCTATTCATAATTATTGGTATTTTTCTATGTATAAATATCTGTAAGCATGCAAAGCATGTTCCCATCACACAGCTTTCACAAATTCTCTGGTCCCACTTCTCAAAGTCTTTCATAGTTTACTCCTTCACTTCCTTATTGTATTCCTGCCAGAAATTTCCTCCTTGAGCAACGTTTATAAAATGACCAATCCCACTCAACCCTTATATCAGAATTCCCTATTTTCCTTAATACACTTTATAGGTACTTATCCGGTCCCACCACTTCATGGGAAATAGATGGGGAAACAGTGGAAACAGTGGCTGACTTTATTTTTCTGGGCTCCAAAATCACTACAGATGGTGACTGCAGCCATGAAATTAAAAGACGCTTACTCCTTGGAAGGAAAGTTATGACAAACCTAGATAGCATATTCAAAAGCAGAGACATTACTTTGCCAACAAAGGTCCATCTAGTCAAGGCTATGGTTTTTCCTGTGGTCATGTATGGATGTGAGAGTTGGACTGTGAAGAAGGCTGAGTCCTGAAGAATTGATGTTTTTGAAGTGTGGTGTTGGAGAAGATTCTTGAGAGTCGCTTGGACTGCAAGGAGATCCAACCAGTCCATTCTGAAGGAGATCAGCCCTGGGATTTCTTTGGAAGGAATGATGCTAAAGCTGAAACTCCAGTACTTTGGCCACCTCATGCGAAGAGTTGACTCATTGGAAAAGACTCTGATGTTGGGAGGGATTGGGGGCAGGAGGAGAAGGGGACAACAGAGGATGAGATGGCTGGATGGCATCAATGACTCAATGGACATGAGTCTCAGTGAATTCTGAGAGTTGGTGATGGACAGGGAGGCCTGGCATGCTGCAATTCTTGGGGTCGCAAAGAGTTGGATGTGACTGAGAGACTGAACTGAACTGAACTGATACCTCTTATTACTATATGGAATAACATATTTTTAAAATGTATTACTATATTTACTCCAAACTATAATATTAGTTCCATAAGGGATATAAAAGGGAAATGGTAGGCACTGAGAGAAGGGATCAGGGGGCAGACAAACTGAAAGTACAGTCACGGACAACTAGCCAATCTGATCACACAGACCACAGATTTGTCTAACTCAGTGAAACTAAGCCATGCCATGTGGGGCCACCCAAGATGGACGGGTCATGGTGGAGAGGTCTGACAGAAGGTGGTCCACTGGACGAGGGAATGGCAAACCACTTCAGTATTCTTGCCTTGAGAACCCCATGAACAGTATGAAAAGGCAAAAGATAGGACACTAAAAGATGAACTCCCCAGGTCAGTGGGTGCCCAATATGTTACTGGAGATCAGTGGAGAAATAACTCCAGAAAGAATGAAGGAATAGAGCCAAAGCAAAAACAACACCCAGGTGTGAATGGGACTGGTGAAAGAAGCAAGATTCAATGCCGAAAGAGCAATATGGCATAGGAACCTGGAATATTAGGTCCATGAATCAAGGCAAATTGGAAGTGGTCAAACAGGAGATGGCAAGAGTGAACATCGATGTTCTAAGAATCAGTGAATTAAGATGGACTGGAATGGGTGAATTTAACTCAGATGACCATTATATCTACTACTGTGGGCAGGAATCCCTTAGAAGAAATGCAGTAGCATCATAGTCAATAAAACAGTCCAAATGCAGTACTTGGATGCAATCTCAAAAACGACAGAATGATCTCTGTTTGTTTCCAAGGCAAACCATTCAATATCACAGTAATCCAAGTATATTCCCCAACCAGTAATGCTGAAGAAGCTGAAGTTGAACAGTTCTATGAAGAACTACAAGACCTTCTAGAACTAACACCCCAAAGAGATGTCCTTTTCATTATAGGGTAATGGAATGAAAAAATAGGAAGTCAAGAAACACCTGGAGTAACAGGCAAATTTGGCCTTGGAGTACAGAATGAAGCAGGGCAAAGGCTAACAGAGTTTTCCCAAGAGAATATACTGGTCATAGAAAACACCCTCTTCCAACAACACAAGAGAAGACTCTACATATTGGACATCACCAGATGGTCAACACCGAAATCAGATTGATTATATTCTTTGCAGCCAAAAATGGAGAAGCTCTATACAGTCAACAAAAACAGACTGGGAGCTGACTGTGGCTCAGATCATGAACTCCTTATCACCACATTCAGACTTAAATTGAAGAAAGTAGAGAAAACCACTAGACCATTCAGGTATGACCTAAATCAAATCCTTTATGACTATACAGTGGAAGTGAGAAATAGATTCAAGGGACTAGAAGTGATATACAGACTGCCTGATGAACTATGGATGGAGGTTCATTACCTTGTACAGGAGACAGGAATCAAGAACATCCCCAAGAAAAAGAAATGCAAAAAAGCAAAATGGTTGCCTGAGGAGGCCTCATAAATAGCTGTGAAAAGACAGGAAGTGAAAAGCAAAGGAGAAAAGGAGAGATAAAAGCATCTGAATGCAGAGTCCCAAAGAATAGCAAGGAGAGATAAGAAAGCCTTCCTCAGCGATAAATGCAAAGAACAGAATGGGAAAAACTAGAGATCTCTTCAAGAAAATTGGAGATACTAAGGGAACATTTCATGCAAAGATGGGCTCAATAAAGGACAGAAATGGTATGGACCTAACAGAAGCAGAAGATATTAAGAAGAGATGGCAAGAATACACAGAAGAACTGTACAAAAAAGATCTTCACGACCCAGATAATCACGATGGTGTGATCACTCACCTAGAGCCAGACATCCTGGAATGTGAAGTCAAGTGGGCCTTAGAAAGCATCACTATGAACAAGTGGAGGTGATGGAATTCCAGTTGAACTATTTCAAATCCTGGAAGGTGATGCTGTGAGAGTGCTGCACTCAATATGCCAGCAAATTTGGAAAACTCAGAAGTGGCCACAGGACTGGAAAAGATCAGTTTTCATTCTAATCCCAAAGAAAAGCAATCCCAAAGAATGCTCAAACTACTACACAATTGCACTCATCTCACATGCTAGTAAAGTAATGGTCAAAATTCTCCAAACCAGGCTTCAGCAATATGTGAACCGTGAACTTCCTGATGTTCAAGTTGGTTTTAGAAAAGGCAGAGGAACCAGAGATCATGTTGCCAACATCAGCTGGATCACAGAAAAAGCAAGAGAGTTCCAGAAAAACATCTATTTCTGCTTTATTGACTATGCCAAAGCCTTTGACTGTGTGGATCACAATAAACTGGAAAATTCTTCAAGAGAGGGGAATACCAGACCACCTGACCTGCCTCTTGAGAAACCTATATGCAGGTCAGGAAGCAACAGTTAGAACTGGCCACGGAACAACAGACTGGTTCCAAATAGGAAAAGGAATATGTTCCTTGTATAGAATCAGATCAGATCAGATCAGTGGCTCAGTTGTGTCGGCCCCTCACAACCCCATATATCCCAGCATGCCAGGCCTCCCTGTCCATCACCAACTCCCGGAGTTCACTCAGACTCACGTCCATCGAGTCGGTGATGCCATCCAGCCATCTCATCCTCTGTCGTCCCCTTCTTCTTCTGCCCCCAATCCCTCCCAACATCAGAGTCTTTTCCAATGAGTCAACTCTTCGCATGAGGTGGCCAAAGTACTGGAGTTTCAGCTTTAGCATCATTCCTTCCAAAGAAATCCCAGGGCTGATCTCCTTCAGAATGGACTGGTTGGATCTCCTTGCAGTCCAAGCGACTCTCAAGAGTCTTCTCCAACACCAGACTTCAAAAGCATCAAGTCTTCAGCGTTCAGCCTTTTTCACAGTCCAACTCTCACATCCATACATGACCACAGGAAAAACCATAACCTTGACTAGACGAACCTTTGTTGGCAAAGTAATGTCTCTGCTTTTGAATATGCTATCTAGGTTTGTCATAACTTTTCTTCCAAGGAGTAAGCGTCTTTTAATTTCATGGCTGCAGTCACCATCTGTAGTGATTTTGGAGCCCAGAAAAATAAAGTCTGACACTGTTTCCACTGTTTCCCCATCTATTTCCCATGAAGTGGTGGGACTGGATGCCATGATCTTTATTTTCTGAATGTTGAGCTTTAAGCCAACTTTTTCAATCTCCACTTTCACTTTCATCAAGAGGCTTTTGAGTTCCTCTTCACTTTCTGCCATAAGGGTGTTGTCATCTGCATATTTGAGGTTATTGATATTTCTCCTGGCAATCTTGATTCCAGTTTGTGTTTCTAATAAGATATATTAATTATTTAGCCCAGTTTAAGATAGAGGGTCTGTGAAATAATACTTAGCTAGCTGGATATCACTAAGGATACTTAATTTTAGGGTATCTTTACATGATAATTAATAATAATTAATTTGAAGTTATATCTTTAAATATAACCAGGGAATATGATCAATTTATATAAAGATACAAAACAGAATTTTTATTTTTATTTATTTTTTATTTATTTATTTATTTATTTTTTATCGCGGACCTGAGCCCCGCTGTACTGAGCGGCAATGAGGGCCTTGAAGGCCCTCCAGTTTTCAGGATATGTGTACAGGGTCCCAGCCGCCATGTTGATTCCGCAGAGAAAGGGGCCAAAACAGAATTTTTAAACTCTATATAAGAAATTTACTGGCTGCTATCCTAGTCTGTCTATAAATTGTCTCCTTAATATGCTCATCATCCATGATTTGTGGCTTTCCTGTAGCAGATACTGATTTCTGATACTTCAATAAGTGAATGTGGTGTGCAGAAAATAATTTGAGCCTTGTCCTATACTTTGGAAATCTTTGGTAATAAATACTTCTTTAAGTAAAATTTTTATATAATTTTTACTTTCAAGAGAATTTTATATTAAATACATTGAGTTATTAAGAATGTTTTGAAGGAGAACATGTACATCTTTGTGATTTTCATATAATTTATACAATATCATTCATTTTTCTTTTTATGGGTTCAAACTATATATACCCAAAACCCATTTCTCTGTAGATGGTTCAGTTTTTCCCTCATAACAGAGTAAGTATTTTAAAAGACTATGAATTTGTATACTGCCAACCACATTTTGTTACTGTTAAGCTGTGGTTTTGAGAATTGCTTCCGTTTTACTTGTGTTACTTTGGATATTAACACTAATTTTATTTTTTAATCACTGAAATGCGGATACTCACTAGGACTTCAGGGTTGCACTTTTCTCTCAAACAGATGTTTATTCTAAAATCATCCACGAACACTGAATAAACTTACTGCTTTTTTCTTCCTGTGTTTACACATATTAATGAAGTTGGGATTTTAAATCGGATATCCAAACCATTAAATAAAAAATATGTGTCCAGGACTGAAGTAATGAGATTTTAAAATTAAAATTATCTAGGCTACTATAAAAAGTTTACTTTCATGTGGAAAATATAAATCTCAAAGTATAAAATTTGACATCATGTAAGTGAATAAGAATTATTTCTTGAAATTTACACTCCCTATGTAGAATTTTCTCATTTTCCTCTGAATTTTTTTTGTCTCATCACACTCCATACTATGATTATTAAAACAGAGTAACACCTTCTGTATTGCTAGAAAATGTTATTTATTCTTTCCACTCAGATTTGTGATTTTTTTTTTTTTACTTAAAATTTTTAGGTTGCCTAAAAATATAATCCATATGCTGTTTCAGTTTAGTGGCATTAGAAAACTATGTATAAAGTGGCTGCAAATATGTAACTAAAATTATATTCAAATAGTCACTGTATCTTTCATGAGACATTTATAAATAAAGTACCTCTTCTTAATTCTGTGTACAAATTTTTTAAATGCTTTCATGATATACACATTACTTTGGCCTGATGGAATATTATTAATACTATATACCAATGTCTATTTTTGAGATTAATAAAGTTTTCTGTGCTTTTAGTGTCAAAATTGCAGATCTTAAATGTAGAACCAGAATGGTATATCTTTCAAAGACTGTGAAAAATGGAATCTCTTAAAATTATGTGTCCTTAAAGCTCTATGAATCATTCTTGTTTAATAAATAATTCAGTTCTAATTTTATTCACTTCCACAAGAGAATAACCCCAAACCATTAATAGGACAATTAATTTTTTTTTAAATGAACTGAGTTCAGCATTTCTATGAAGCAATCCTTTTTCTAGCAAAATTTCAAGGTATACTTAATTAATATTAACTGAATAGATACTTTAATATCATGGGGTACTTCAGAAGTGGATTACACTCTTGAAAAGTCAATTTTACACAGCCAGAGTAGCAAGTAACAGAGATAGCTTCTGTCAAGTTCTAAATTAGTGATTTCTTGATAAAAGAGGAAATAGAAGACATTAAATATTCAAACCTAAAGTAGAAATACTGAGAAGAAATTGTAAGTGAAATAAATGTTTTCCCTTTACCAGTTCAATACTTGGAATTCAGTAATCTCTTCTTTTTTGTATTAAATGTAACCCAGTTCATCCATCAACATTCTTTGCTACATGAATTTTTACCTCATCCTTTGTTCTCTCTGATTTTACATCTATCAACCAAAACTACTGCCCTGAATTCTAGCCGGGTGTCTAGTCTCATTACAACAGAGGAATTCATAGACAATCATGATGAGAAGTGAGTTTAATGGAGGTAGTTGGAATGAGAACGATATTAGGATTGCACAGGAACTGTAAGTGATAACTAACAAGGACAATTTATAATCCATATGCTCTATCTAATGGAAAGTGGCAAAGCAATCAATATTTAAAAGTTCTTTTAGGAAGAAGGGACCAGGGTTTTGGTAACAGGTTAAGGGCAACACCATGACCTTGGGCCAGGAAGAAATGTATCACAGTAGCACTTCAGCAAGAGTCTGAAGGTCTATAGAGTATAAGCTCACCATCAGTGAAATGATACAAGAGGAACAAATTAGAGTGGAATTGTTCCAGGTTACTGGATTGATGCTCAATGTAGTATTCACATTCCAAAAATTAATGTTAGATGAGAAAATTAGGCCAGTTGACAGTTAAAATAGACAAACTGAACATGTGAAATATGAACAGGTTTGGTATGAACACAGGTGGCAAGCAATATAATAGATTTGAAAATAAATACAGATGTAAATCCCAAGACACTTTCTAGAGAGAACTGTTAGATCTGCACTGTCCTATATAATAGGCACTGGTTGTCATTGTTCAGTCACTAAGTCACATCAAACTCTTTGTGACCTTATGAACTGCAGCACACCAGGCTTCCCTGTCCTTCATTATCTTCCAGGGTTTACTCAAATTCATGTCCACTGAGTCAGTGATACCATCCATCAGCTCATCCTCTGTCACCTCTTTCTCCTCCTGCCCTCAATGTCTCCCAGGGCTACTAGTTACATGTTGCTATTTGGGGGCTTCCCAGGTGGCTCAGTGTTAAAGAATCCACCTGCCAATGCAGGAGATTCAGGAGACATGGATTTGATTCCTTGGAGGAGGAAATGGCAACCCATTTCAGTACTCTTGACTGGAAAATTCCATGGACAGTGGGCTCTGGTGGGTGACAGTCCATAGGGTAGCAAAGATTGGACAAGAATGAAGCAACTTAGCCATACATACAACCACACTTGACATTCTTATGTTCCCAGATGTTGCTTTGGCTACCATATTTTTCTGTATGGATATAGACATTTCCATGGCTAAGGAAAGATTTATGAGTACTATTTTAGGTGAAACATGTTAGTAACACAATTTTACATAATCTGGGGCTGCCAGAGATATTTTTCATGATTAAAAAATAACTCATACAAGTAGGGATTGTACGTTGTTGAGAGCCAAAAAACAAATACAAGTGAAGCAATGAAAAAAATTAGTCAAAATACTACAAATATAGTTGTTCACGTTTCCAAAAAAAGATGTTATAATATAAGCATTTTCCTTTAAACTCACTAAAAAGAACAAAATATAAAAAAATAAGAAGTTTCTGTGTTGAAAACATGTACTTAAGAGAATCTGAAAATTGGAACCAAACAAGAATTCTGAGAGTTGATATATCCAAATTAGAAATAAAATAGACTTCAATGGTGTTTAAAACTTCATAACTTAACATTTTACTCTTTTTTTTAGGATATAGAAGCTTAGAGTAGTTGTTTCCAGGTAACAACCAGAAAATACCTGACAAAATAAAATATTATATAGATATTTTAAAAACTAATTGTTTATATAAAAAGATGTTTGAAGGAAACATGTTTGTTAGAGTAAGCCTTTCATAGGTGAGTCTGATTGATAACTACATTTGCTGAGTTGTGGGATAAGTGACTAGAAGATTGGATCTGGCATAGAAAAGGGGACTCTTGAGTGTGAAGAGAGTCCAGGAGAGTGTTTTTTAAAGCATTTGGATTGACAAGATGGGTTGGAGTTTTGTCTGTCCAAAGGGGAGATGATTTATCTTCCTACTAAGACTTCCCATTTGACTTTTGCTATATACAGCAGTGGACTTCTTTGTGGCTCAGATAGTAAAGAATCCACCTGCAATGCAGGAGACCTGGGTTTGATTACTGGGCTGAGAAGATCCCTTGGAGAAGGGAAAGGCTACCAACTCCAGTATTCTGGCCTACAGAATTCCATGGACTGTATAGTCTATAGGGTTGCAAAGAGTCAGAGAGACTGGGGTCTGTTCTGTTCTGCAAAGAAGGTAGAGAGAGACAAAATTTAAAAAATAGAATGAGCAAGACTAAAAGTATGAATAGGATCAATTAATTTACTTGAAAAAGTAATGTCAGTTTCAGCCAAAGGAAATAAAAAATCTGAACAGACAAATACATATTAAATATCTTTGCTTTCTTTCACCAGTGTTTTATAGTTTTCCATATATAGGTCTTTAGTTTCTTTAGGTAGATATATTCCTAAGTATTTTATTCTTTTCATTGCAATGGTGAATGGGATTGTTTCCTTAATTTCTCCTTCTATTTTCTCATTATCAGTGTATAGGAATGCAAGGGATTTCTGTGTGTTGATTTTATATCCTGTACCTTTCCTATATTCATTGATTAGCTCTAGTAATTTTCTGGTGGAGTCTTTAGGGTTTTCTATGTAGAGGATCATATCATCTGCAAACAGTGAGAGTTTTGCTTCTTCTTTTCCAATTTGGATCCCTTTTATTTCTTTTTCTGCTCTGATTGCTGCAGCCAAAACTTCCAAAACTATGTTGAATAGTAGTGGTGAGAGTGGACACCCTTGTCTTGTTCCTGACTTTAGAGGAAATGCTTTCAATTTTTCACCATTGAGGATAATGTTTGCTGTGGGTTTGTCATATATAGCTTTTATTATGTTGAGGTATGTTCCTTCTATTCCTGCTTTTTGGAGAGTTTTTATCATAAATGGGTGTTGAATTTTGTCAAAGGCTTTCTCTGCATCTATTGAGATAATCATATGGTTTTTATTTTTCAATTTGTTGATGTGGTGTATTACATTGATTAATTTGCAGATATTGAAGAATCCTTGCATCCCTGGGATAAAGCCCACTTGGTCATGGTGTATGATCTTTTTAATGTGTTGTTGGATTCTGATTGCTAGAATTTTGTTAAGGATTTTTGCATCTATGTTCATCAGTGATATTGGCCTGTAGTTTTCTTTTTTGTGGGATCTTTGTCAGGTTTTGCTATTAGGGTGATTGTGGCCTCCTAGAATGAGTTTAGAAGTTTACCTCCCTCTGCAATTTTCTGGAAGAGTTTGAGTAGGATAGGTGTTAGCTCTTCACTAAATTTTTGGTAGAATTCAGCTGTGAAGCCGTCTGGACCTGGGCTTCTGTTTGCTGGAAGATTTCTGATTACAGTTTCAATTTCCATGCTTGTGATGAGTCTGTTAAGATTTTCTATTTCTTCTTGGTTCAGTTTTTGAAAGTTGTGCTTTTCTAAGAATTTGTCCATTTCTTCCACGTTGTCCATTTTATTGGCATATAATTGCTGATAGTAGTCTCTTATGATCCTTTGTATTTCTGTGTTGTCTGTTGTGATCTCTCCATTTTCATTTCTAATTTTATTGATTTGATTTTTCTCCCCTTGTTTCTTGATGAGTCTGGCTAATGGTTTGTCATGGGATGACCCAGAGGGATGGTATGTGGAGGGAGGTGGGATGGGGGTTCAGGATTGGGAACACATGTACACCCGTGGTGGATTCATGTTGATGTATGGCAAAACCAATACAATGTTGTAAAGTAATTAGCCTCTAATTAAAATAAATAAAAAAAAACAATGCCACTGACAGAACATTGACCACTGTCTAAATCTAATCCAAAATGACAGTAATACCTTCTTTATACATTTTATTAAACTTCAAAGAGAAAAAAAAATACCTTTGCAAGTTAATCAGAGCTTCCATCTTTTGTTAAAAAAGAAAAAAGAAAGAAACATAGGGCCCAAAATGTTGCAAGTGAATTCTAACAAATAATCCAGAAACAATTAGTTATAATAGTAAATTTATGTTATATAGTATATTTATATTAATTAGTATAATAGTAAAATTTTTCAGATTTTATTCCAGAAAAATCTAACTTTATAACAAAAAATAAGAAATTTAAAATTATATATGTTATAATTTCTTTCCCTAAATAGACCTCATTTCAATAATTTTAACATAACAATGACATTAAAAATTATCTTATATAAATGTGATACATTTTAAGCTGTTACTATTGTTTTTTCATCAATCCAAAATTTCTATTTTTTCTTAGCATTTTCTTTGCACATATAATTTGTATAAAAGAAAGATACTTACTTTTATTTATCTTTCGTTATCATAAGTTTTTATTCATTTGTTTGATTTGTGTTCCAGGTATACAAAAGAATAATTTATAAATATTGAAAATCTTTTCCCTCTGAAGTTTTTCTTTTAAAATATTGTTTACTTATCCACCTGCATTTGCTACACTGACACATAGTTAAATCATGGTTCAGTTCAGTTCAGTTGCTCAGTCGTGTCTGACTCTTTGCGACCCCATGAATCGCAGCGCGCCAGTCCTCCCTGTCCATCACCAACTCCCAGAGCTCACTCAGACTCATGTCCATCGAGTCAGTGATGCCATCCAGCCATCTCATCCTCTGTTGTCCCCTTCTCCTCCTGCCCCCAATCCCTCCCAGCATCAGAGTCTTTTCCAATGAGTCAACTCTTCACATGAGGTGGCCAAGGTACTAGAGTTTCAGTATCTGTGTATTATTTTAATTTTGATAATATTTCTATCTCACTAGTAAGAATTGCAAGTATTTGTTGTTTTCAGATAATTTTTCTGTTAATATAGCGGTCTATTAACTTTTTTAGGCTATAAAATTAGGCATGTTTATTAGTATGAGTCATTTTCAGAATCTCATCTAATGATTTCATATAACTGTTTTTTGAGCCTATAATCTAATGATTTTTACTATTGCTTTTCCAAAATATATTACTAAATAATCATTTATGGAAATGGCTTATATATTGTTATGTATTGAACTATGTATAAGGATAAATTATATTTAGTGTTTGCATAGTTTTGTATGATGCCATAACAAAATATCACAAATGTAGTGACTTAAATGACATAAATTTATTATCTTAGAGTTCTATAGGTTAAAGAAACTGACATAGCTCTCAGTGGACTAAAAATCAAGATTTTGGCAATCCCTTGGGTTTCTTTTAGGGAAGAATGCGTTTTCTTGCCTTTTTCATCATTATTAGATTTTTCTTTGACTCCATAATTACTTATATATATGTTTTTTAAAATGTTGCCTTTCCATATCTTTTGTTTGTTTGTATTTTTGTGTGTATCCTTCCTGGACCCACATACTCAAATGCTTTCATATATATATATATATCCTCAAATTTAACATGCCTAAAATTGAACTCTGATTTTTAAGACTTTCAAATCATAGTGTAGACATTATCCATCATCTTTACCCAGAATTCTGTGATTGTCACAGCTTTACCCACCTGAAAATGAGTATGAAATTAAAACTTTCAAAAGCTAGTCTTCTCCTGGGATGAAATACAATGAAAAGCATGGGATAATCAGAAAGTGAATAATCTACATATTCATTCCACAAAGATGTACTATCTCCCTGTTCTGTACCTGGCTTGGCACTATTATAAAGAAATGGCAAGATTTGGTTTCAGTCTCGTGCCATCAAAGAGATTACTGTCTACTAGGGGAGAAGCAATGGCACCCCACTCCAGTACACTTGCCTGGAAAATCCCATGGATGGAGGAGCTTGGTGAGCTGCAGTCTATGGGGTCGTGAAGAGTCGGACACAACTGAGCGACTTCACTTTCACTTTTCACTTGCATGCATTGGAGAAGGAAATGGCAACCCACTCCAGTATTCTTGCCTGGAGAATCCCAGGGACAGAGGAGCCTGGTGGGCTGCCGTCTATGGGGTCGCACAGAGTCGGACACGACTGAAGCGACTTAGCAGCAGTAGCAGCAGCAGGGGAGACATGCAGCAAGACTCATGGTGACACCATGTAGCAAATGCCATGAGAGAGACTTGTAGGAAACGGTTGCATTTAAAGCATAAAGCAAGAGAGTGAGATAGCTATGTCAGGAAAAGGAAATCTTATATTGACTCAGTAAAAACACATTGCACTCTTCTTTAGGCATATGATAAACTATTTAACACAATTTTAAATGATAAATCATAGATTAGGGATTAAAACACAGCTATAAAAGCAGATGTCTTTGGTTTAAATCTCAATTTCACCAATTAACTAGTTTTGTGAGCATGGATAGGTTAATTCACTTCTTTATGCCTCAGCTTCTACATCAGAAAAATGGTGGTAATAATAGGACCTCATTGGGTTGATAGAATAGTACCTAGAAAACAGTAACTTCTATTGAAGTAATCACTGTTGTTCTTAAATGAGTAACTTAAATATTTAAACAAGGAAAAGAATAAAAAGTGGAGCTGACCTTGAATTTTAAATTATATAAGGGATTCAGAATTCCTCTAAATGGTCTTCTATTATCATAGTATGCTCTAACCTCATAACTACCCTTATGTGTTTGGAATGGTGTCTAAATTGTTATTGTTTAGTTGCTAAGTTGTGTCTGACTCTTTTGTGACCCAATGGACTGTAGATCTCTAGGCTACTCTGACCACAGCTTTTAAATAGTTGTGTATAAAAACATTCATGCAAAGAGAAACAAGGAAGGAATGGCATCACAATATTACATTCTTGAAATTCTGTAGAAGGAGGAATTCAGTAGAAGCATAAACTCTATAAGTTAATAGTAAACTGTGTTCTTTTACTTAACTGGCATTATTTTGGAATTTCTCTTTACTTCCCTATCAGTCAATAACATCATTTCAATCACTCATTTGTGTACCACTCTTTGCGACCACCTGGATTCAATAATGAAATGGATTTTACTTAATCGTATTGGGTGATTTATGATATACTGATGTCCATATGTCTCACTTCAAATTTTGATAACAATTTTAAGTTTTATATGTTTCAACAGTCTAGGGCAGTAGATTAACACTTCTATGGCACAAATTTCTGAAATTTCTCTAAGCAGACCTGTGACCTTTTGTCCGGTTGTCTGATTATATACCACATGACTCTAGCTGGTGACCTGGGCTAGTTAGTGCATTGTATTAATTCAGGGCTGACTTCCCATGTCGGGGCTCTTGCCTCCCCACTGATTCACATCCACAGGCTGCAATCTGCCCTGCTAGGAGTCTGACAAAAGGTACATTACTGGAAAAAAGGGTCCTGGCAAGGTAGTGTGAGTGCATGAGTACAAATCTGTCACTATTACTGGAGGAGAAAAAGATCATCACCATGACTGTTGCTGGTGTGTGAGTGCACTCCTCTTTATTTATGAAAGGCAGCACGCTTGAGCCCACCTCCAACAATTAAGTTTCTTTGTGACTTCTCATTCTTGATCTGGAATCGAAAATGGCTGGTTTCATTTGAAATCACTGACTAAAGAGCATAATAAACTTTATGTCCTTACTATTCTATAAAAGGTAGAGAGAACTTTAGTTTAAACAGCCCTCTGTTTAAATTTCAGCCTGGAGGGAGTGGCAGAGGTTGGAACTACAATGGAGAGAATTTCCTTTGGTGCTTTTTTTTTTTTTTTAACTTTTGTGAATGCCAGCTATTGTAAAGGATATTAAACCATGTTTAGACCAACTTCCAATTATCCTAGACATCTGAAATATCGCTCCTGAGAAGGATATATGCAAATATATATGTAATATATATACAAATATCCTGTGTTGGGATATTTGGAAATCTCCATATTCTTCCTGGGTTATTTTTTTTTTCATTCAAAATATTAATGATATACACACATACAGACATACACACAGGCCTGCACTACATAGAATAAATATAATTGTTGTGGGGAACAGATATGGTAGAAACTGTTTTTGTTTAGCTGTTTGTATTAGAAACCAACTTTGTATTTAGATACTAACATGTTTGTATATATAATTTTTTTTAATCTGAAAAGTAGAGTCTAACATTAAGCAGACAATTTACAGAAGTAATCTACTACATTGTAAGTTTCACTAGTTAATACCCCTTTTTAAAAAGGAAGTCACATTGTAAAATTTTATTAAATTTCATTTATTTTACAGACAGTTAGCAACAGCATGTTTTAGTGTAATGGCTATGTATATTAACACCCCACCTGAAGGACAGTAATTTCATTGAACATTTACTGCTGAGCAGACAGAGGCTTGTGAATATGTCTTTAACATGTTAGCTGAACAGTATTAACTGCATCATTATTTTACAGTACACTTTTATATTAGCATTCTTTAGAAATGGATACTACCCTCTCTTTAAGTTCCTTGGGGATCCTATTAGAAATATTTTCAGTGCAAAAACAGAAAACAAAAAACAGTTTTCATTTGTGGTGATAACAAGTGGATTGTCTGGTATCTTGAACTTTAAGGATTTGTTATGATGCCAGAATGTTCACTTAAAGAAATTCTTGCTTTACACTCTGGCCACTGTGAGAAGAGTGTTCAGCTAAATTAGATCATTACTGAAAACACTGTGGATCTGGTATTGAATAACTGGCTTCAACAACCATAACCAATGAATTGCCAAGCAGCTGACTTTTTAACTAATGGGGTCATATATGCAATTCATTTAACTCTCTGAGACTTAGTGACTGTATCTGTTAGAGGGAAACACACACTTATAGTGATTAGAACTGTATCTTGCACATAATAAATTCTATCAGAGAGTTAGTTATTAACCTTCTTAAGTAATAACTTTGATGCTTAGCAATCAATATCTGTCAACATAAAGTTCAAATTCTTAGGGAAAAAATCCTGTATTATTTATTTTTATCTTTGTTGAATGTGACACAGAGCTTGGCACATAGTTATTACTCAATAATATTTGTGAATCAGTTAAACCTTATTATAATCTTATTATAATCTTTCACTGTGGCTATAAATATGTAGAATTGGAATCCCCCCATTTTATGATGTATGCTAACACTAATAATGGTAAATAAAAGTCAACCTTTGTTTTCATCCAACTCTGAGCCATTACTGTTTTGTATTAATTACCTTCCTGCCTTATATTCATCATCTCCAACACATTCTATGACTATAAAATAGGAGATATTAACTCTGTTTTATAAACTGAGGTGTAACTATTTGAGGTAATATTCTTATGTAACATTATGCATCAATATTTAATTATAGGCATAAAGGAAATGAATTTTTTACTTATGGAAAATTTGTGTTTAAAAAATAAATATATATTGGGAGACAGCTTCAGTAACAGATGAATACATAATCACATACTCTCTTAGTTGGTAGATAAATAAATAGGATAAGCAACAAAGGACCCCAGCTCTCTTTTCTTTCACCATCAATCACAAGCTTTCAGCCTCGTTAGAGCAAAATAGTTCCTGAGACCTTCTTACATCTGAGGACTAGTGAGAATTTGGGCTTTCTCCTTTAGGTTACATTGTTTCCTCATAACCAGTGTTGGAAGCCCAAGTGAAAGGAACAGAAGACCTCTGCAAGTATAGAAACTACGAGAGAAAGTTGATATTGACCCCATGTCCGTCCCTTCTTTCTGGCTATTCTGTTCCCAAGAAGCAGCTCAGGAAGCTGAAAAGGAAAAGGGATTGGGCTGGCTTATCTCTTTCCCTGAAATTGAGAGAAAATACAAATCATGGAACTTTCGTTCCTCTGCTCTTATAGAACCAGTGACCTATCTCCTGGGTTGAAAAAATAGGGCTTGCTTCACCATCTGTTCTCAGTAGGACTCCAAATAAGGTAACATTGTTCAAATACAGAATTTCTTCCTACAGCTACAGTCCTAGGGATTTACAACTGCACAACTGGGGCTTCCAAAAATCATAGACTTCCCATGGGGTTGATCTGGCCACAGTTTACCACATGACATGAAAGAATCTGATAATCTTTACTAATTCCCAAATTAGTATTTCTCCAAATCCCCAAATGCCATATGCTGACATGTATCTATAACTGCATAAGAAGTTTGTCTGTGTGATATACCCTTCCAACTTCACTTTTTCCTCCTCACATTTTCTTTTCAAAACTCATTTTTTCCCAGCTTTCCTGATGCCCAATATGTTTCAACACCTAATATATACCTGCAGCATGAACTGTATAATTGTTGACTCTTAAAACTTAGCCTAGAATATTTTAAGCCCCTAATTTTTCTTTCTTTATAGCTCTCACTCCAGGCTTATTTTAGTACAAAGCATAGAGCTGGTATTCAGTAACACAAAGTCTGAAGCCAGAATGTCTGTTATAAAATCCTAGCTCTGACAATAGCTGTGTAACTTTCGTTAAGTCTCCTAAACTCTCTTAGTCTCTTTCCATGTATAGAAAATTGTGATAATAATAGTATGAGTTCAAATAAGTAAAGGACTTAGTATAGTGTTTGGTACATTGCACACACCACATAAAATTTACAATTATTATTACTATTACCAAATAGCTATTCCTATTAGGATGAAGACCAGATACATACACAGAAATGTGGAACCACTGTAGTCAGAATAAGGACCTTGGGGTTGGGTAAAATGAAGTATTTCCTTATAATAAATAAAATAAAGTCAAACAAAAATGTAGGTTAATTTATGAAAACCAGATATATGATGCACAATTAAATGTAATTTTTAATTGTCAAAAATTATGTTCATCTTCACTACCACCGACAGAAAAAATACATGGTATATTAGGCTGAATTGTTCACTAGTATGACTTAACATATCTTCTGTTTCATTGTGTCATGGCTTTGGTGTAGCTGCTTTGTCACTTTGGATTTAGATCATTTCAAGAACATTTAGAGGGTATAATGTCACCTAATGAATCATTAATACTGCTATAACAGCATGATTTTCCATTATACTTTCTTCCTGAATGGTAACCTGACTTGACCTTAAAGGGTTCTGGGAAATAATAGAATCATAGCTCATCTGGTTGTTCATATGATAATAGGGACAGATGTACATAGACCATTCTTTCTATTTCATCGGCAGTGGAATGGATCCATTTGATGATACCCATTAAGATGAGTAGATGCATGCTATATTCAATCACTCTTGGGGCTCCACACAGCTTTCTTCCTCAATTAGCTCAGTGTGAAATAGGTAGTTGCTTCACAACAGAAAACTCAAGGCGGTTCTTTATGTTACCCAATAAAGAGACTTAAACATACACTATTAGGAGGTAAATGTAAGTTAAGTACTTTCTTAAAAATATTTCTGGTTTTGCTATGTCTAGAAAGACCCCTGTTTCCTAGTTTTCAATTCAAGATTTATTAATATTGGGCCATGTATGTGTTATCTAATCTTTATTTAATAATTTGTTTGAAATGCCAGCAGAATAAAAATAAGAACAAGCATATTGCAATATTCTAAAATCAAGAAAAGCATAAGCTACCTACTAGAATATTGAAGAATTTTCTGAAAATATCAAACTAGTGGGATCAGATTAATATGAGATTAAACAGAGATGAGGAACCTCAACAAAATAAAAAAACAAATGATCTCCCACCAGAGAGTCTTGTAGGGGTAATGCTAAGATTATAGAGTGGTGAATAGAAGCAAATGTAGGTTTGGAAAGTGACTGAATGAGTTCCTCAACTATTCTTAGAACAGTTAATCCTGTGCTTAAGCATAAATTTTCATATCTTCAAGAGAGCTCTCAATAAATTTAAGCAGCTTCAATGAGAGCATTGGAATGAGTACTGGGGACACAGAGACAAAAGGGTGATTATGTAATTTCCAATCTTCAAGATGGATAAAATGCGAGTGTTAGTCACTCAGTCAGAGAAGGCGATGGCACCCCACTCCAATACTCTTGCCTGGAAAATCCCATGGACGGAGGAGCCTGATGGGCTGCAGTCCATTGGGTCGCTAAAAGTCCCATATGACTGAGCGACTTTACTTTCACTTTTCACTTTCATGCACTGGAAAAGGAAATGGCAACCCAGTGTTCTTGCCTGGAGAATCCCAGGGAGAGGGGAGCCTGGTGGGCTACCGTCTATGGGGTCACAGAGTCGGACATGACTGAAGCGACTTAGCAGCAGCAGCAAAAGCAGCAGCAGCAGCAGCAGTCGCTCAGTTCTGTCCAGTTCTTTGCAAACCCATGGACTGTAGCCTGCCAGGCTCCTCTGTCTATGGGATTCTCCAAGTAAGAATACTAGAGTGGGTAGTTATTTCCTTTCTTCAGGGGATCTTCTGGATCCAAGGATCAAACCCAATTCTCCTTTATGGCAGGTGGATTCTTTACCTTCTGAGCCACCAGGGAAAACTTTGACAAAGGGGCCCCGAATTCAGAATGTAAATCCTTTTAAAACAGGAAAGAATTAGCAAGGAAATCTGGCTGGGATATACAAAAAAGATCCTTAAGTCAGTATCTGCATTTAAGGATTTCAGCACAGTAAATTACATGTGTGTTAGGGAAGCTTATTCAAGTGCTGACTATGCCTTCCTGTGATCAGCAAGTTACCACTTTTTGAAGTAAATCAGCACTATGAAACAGCAAAATCAGCTGCAGAAATAGTGGCACTAAAGTACAAAACATTTTTGAATTATTTATTATTTGACATTAGACGTATGTTCAGTTCAGTTCAGTCACTCAGTCGTGTCTGACTCTTTGCGACCCCATGAATCGCAGCACGCCAGGCCTCCCTGTCCATCACCAACTCCTGGAGTTCACTCAAATCATGCCCATCGAGTCAGTGATGCCATCCAGCCATCTCATCCTCTGTCGTCCCCTTCTCCTCCTGCCCCCAATCCCTCCCAGCATCAGAGTCTTTTCCAGTGAGTCAACTTTTCGCATGAGGTGGCCAAAGTATTGGAGTTTCAGCTTAACATCATTCGTTCCAATGAACACCCAGGACTCATCTCCTTTAGAATGGACTGGTTGGATCTCCTTGCCATCCAAGGGACTCTCAAGAGTCTTCTCCAACACCACAGTTCAAAAGCATCAATTCTTTGGCGCTCAGCTGTCTTCACAGTCCAACTCTCACATCCATACATGACCACTGGAAAAACCATAGCCTTGACTAGACAGATCTTTGTTGGCACAGTAATGTCTCAGCTTTTGAATATGCTACCTAGGTTGGTCATAACTTTTCTTCTAAGGAGTAAGAGTCTTTTAATTTCATGGCTGCAGTCACCATCTGCAGTGATTTTGGAGTCCAGAAAAAGAAAGTCTGACACTGTTTCCACTGTTTCCCCATCTATTTGCCATGATGGGACCAGATGCCATGATCTTAGTTTTCTGAATGTTGAGCTTTAAGCCAACTTTTTCACTCTCCACTTTCACTTTCATCAAGAGGCTTTTTAGTTCCTCTTCACTTTCTGCCATAAGGGTGGTGTCATCTGCATATCTGAGGTTATTGATATTTCTCCTGGCAATCTTGATTCCAGCTTGTACTTCTTCCAGCCCAGCGTTTCTCATGATGTACTCTGCATAGAAGTTAAATAAGCAGCGTGACAATATACAGCTTTGACGTATTCCTTTTCCTATTTGGAACCAGTCTATTGTTCCATGTCCAGTTCTAACTGTTGCTTCCTGACCTGCATATAGGTTTCTCAAGAGGCAAGTCAGGTGGTCTGGTATGCCCATCTCTTTCAGAATTGTCCACAGTTTATTGTGATCCACACAGTCAAAGGCTTTGGTATAGTCAATAAAGCAGAAATAGATGTTTTTCTGGAACTCTCTTGCTTTTTCGATGATCCAGCGGATGTTGGCTATTTGATCTCTGGTTCCTCTGCCTTTTCTAAAACCAGCTTGAACATCTGGAAGTTCACAGTTCACGTATGGCTGAAGCCTGGCTTGGAGAATTTTGAGCATTACTTTACTAGCATGTGAGATGAGTGCAATTGTGCGGTAGTTTGAGCATTCTTTGGGATTGCCTTTCTAGACATATGTTAGAAGATATCAATTCCCAAAATAGAAAATACAGTATGAGTTAAAAATTTCAGGAGTTAGGAAGCCATATTTACTCCAATATTATTAGTTTTTTAATATCTATGCTTTCCTTTTCAGTTTTTGTTCTTTGATATGTAATCTTTTTTAATACTGATACTTGAGTTTAAGACATGTGATAGGCATATAATTGTATTTTAACTTTTTAGCTAGTTTGTATAATAACATCTACATCTGTATTCTACTCCAGTTACCGCCTGTTTTTATGTTAGTACAAGTGCTTTAAAAATTACAGCTTATGTTTTACTATCTCTTACAAGGAATCTTTTAAAATTGCTCTGTTTTAAGTATATTGTTTTCTGATTACATCATATGTAACTATTATAACATTTGAATATAATTTTAAAAATTCAATCATTAGAGGCTTAAATTTATTGGTGAATGTCCCTGGTGGTTCAAACAGTAAGGAATCTGCCTGTAGTGCAGGAAACCTGGGTTCAATTGCAGACCAATCCCCTGGAGAAGGGCACAGCAACCCACTCTAGTATTCTTGCCTGGAGAATTCCATGACAGGGGAACCTGGAGGGCTATAGTCCGTGGTGTCACAGAGAGTCGAACACAGCTGAGCAACTTTAACTTTCATCAGTTAAGCAGACAAATTTTAATATCTGATGTTCTAAACCAGTAATATTAGTTCTCTCTGTTCAAAAGTTCATGTATGTGCCTTATTAAAATGTTTTCTTCTTTTCAGGTATATAACATTTATATTTTTAAGGTTACTGCCTTTCATTGAATATTTATTTTTGCTATTTAGAATTGTATATATTTTCAAAATCCTTATGCTTAATGTATATATCATGTATATGTGATATATATATATATATATATATGTATATATAATGAAGCTACATACATCTGAGAAACAATGACAGAATTTAAAAATTCAGTAAATTAAAGGAGGTCTTTGTATTATTTGTGGGGAGGGAGAGTTCAGATTGAATCATATCTGTAGATGTTTACACTTATTTTTCTTCTTTTTCAATATGTTTATCTCTCTCAATTTTTTTTCTTATTAAAATTTACGATTGATATCATTACCCAGTATTAAGCCTGTAACACCTCTGTTTTCAGGGCCTTTTTTTTTTTTTGCTCAGTGTTCCCTCTTGTTATATTAAGTTTATATCTTTGTAATCTTTTTTTTATATATAAAATGAGTAAACTGTAGAACAGGAATACAGACATTTATAAAATGACTGTTTTGGTAAATATGGAGACTGAATTTGCTTCCTTTAACTTGTAATTTAATTAATTAATATAAATTACTTATTAGTCAATTCAGTGTTAATCTATTATTACATTCCAAAACAAAGTCCACATAATCATGTTTAGTGTACTTCTGAACCCAATATGTTTCTGTAACTTTTAGTATTTTTGGCCTTGTCAGGTCTGGATATGAGGTTTATTGTTGATTGGTAAAACAATGCTTTTCTTTTTCTTTTCCTTTATATATTTCATGGACCTCATTTTTTAAAAAAACTTTTTTCAAAAACCATCTGTGTCCAGCCCAACTTGGTGAGAAGGATCAGGTAGCTCTTTAAATATTTTGGGAATTTCTCTTGTGGTTAAACATAATTTCAGGTGTTCTGTATCTTCTTGAGCCTATGTCCTTAATTCATAGTTCCCAAGTAGTCATCTTGAACATAATCCTAAACCTGATGGGTGTGCTCAACAGTGTCAGTACCTTCTTTGCTTCAGCCTCCCTTGTTTAGCAGTTCACTTGTACATTCTTTGTACAATCAAAGAAATGTGAGTGACTGTGTAGGAAAGTAACTTTCTACTTACTTTAATTTCTTCTTATACATCACTTCACTCTCATTTGTAGCAATTCTTCAGGAAATGACTGGATGTTCCATTTTCAAAATGAATGTGATCCTTATCTAGTTTACATGAGAAAGAGAATTTTTATAATGGTCGATTTATTTTAGGGAGATATTTAGAGAGGGCTCATGGAAATCAGACTTTGAGAACTATCTTGATTTTTTTGTAGGCTTTAAATATGTCATTTTCATAACAGCAATCAGATTCCAGGTATATATAATTCTTCCTAATTGTAACAAGGACAGATTCATATTTCTAGGAAGTAAAATAACTTATTAACTACTTTCAAAAACAAACAAAAAGTAAAACTCTTGTACTGGCTTATAAGTTAAAATATTATAAAGAACAAAATTGTGCTAATGATATCAAAAAGAAGGCAGAAACTGACTGTAACTCAGAAGATAGCTCAGGATTTTGTCTGAATGTCCCTCTGACTGATGAGGTGGATTATACAAGGAAGATGGTCTGTTTCAGCTCTGGCATGAACACTTCTAGGAATTCTTTCCACTCTTAGTAATGTCTTGTAAAGCTTTAATCTTTTTTTGATGCCAAATCATTGATTTAATGATAAAACAAATAGTATCTTTATGGTTTGATAGTCCATAGGTGGTGGAGCATATAATTTCATTTTTCAGTTTCAATCCATCTTTCTGAAATGATTACATTGTTATTAACTGTAAAAATTACTCTTGGAAAAATCACCAGTCCCACTTAATACTGTATGTTGATGTCCAAATGTGTCTTTTTCTTGTATAAAATATAATTTTCGTCTATTTTTCAATTTACTTCCATGTCCATTAGGCATCCTTTTTTCATATTTTATTCATTTTTGATCACTGATGATATAACCTTGCTATGTTCATCATTTTTATTATTATGTTTGTATGAGAGAGAAAAATCTGTGCATATTTTCTTTCTTTTAATTTTCTAAGAAATACGTACATCATCAAAGATGGTAGTTATGCTCTACCCCTTCAACTTAACAGCAATATGCATCCCTTTAGCTGAAGTTTTAATGTTTAAGTGGGCTTTTATTAGGATGAGGTCTCAGAGTTTCTAATTCAGATGTCAGAGGTTGGCAACAATATCAATAAGAAGCCATCAGCATGGCCCTTATTCCTAATTCTCATCCTGACATGTTACAAAAATAAGCATGATAATTTTATGGCTTCTTTTTCTGCCTAAAATGTAACTACATTAATCTGAAAGACAGCTGATTTTTCAAGGTCAAAAGTGCTTAGTTACAAATTGATGAGCTATTATGCGTGTCTGTGGTTTTCTTGATGGCACTGTATTAATAATATGCGTGCAGAACAGGCCATAAAAATTCCATTTAAAGGTATTAAGGCATACTGGGACATTTAATCAGGTTAAAATTCCTGTCAGTTGACTCCAGGCACAATATTGTTCAGTCAGTGATTAACAAAGTGTGTGGAATATAAAGATGCATGTCTATTACATGAGTTCGATTTCACCGAAATGACCTTTTTTGTTTTCTGCATATAGAAAATGATTCAACTAAAATGCATTACAGTGATATTCATTGTTTTAAGTAGCTTATACTGTCTCCCAGCCTGGATTGTTTTGATTAGAAAATCAAAAGATAATATACTTGTAAAGGTGTTAACACTCTTTCCAGGTAGGAATAAGCATCCAGTGATGAAATGTTTTTAAAACATGAATCATATTGTAAGCTTCCTTTTGTGATTTATAAAAGCTATCTCACCAGGTGTACACTATGCTCTTATAAAACCAAGAAAGATTAAAAGAGAGAAAGCTATGGGAAGGTTTGTTCTGATAGCCTCTTACAGTATTTCTGACAAGTTCAAGGGGAATGTTAAGATACAGAATATAATGTAATAGAGATGACAATTAGTCTGCAGAACTCTGTGCATATTATAAAACGAAGTCACATTTTTCAGATAAATGAAAGAATGAACATTTCTAGCCTATGAAAATCTTCTCTTACTTTTTTTTTGTGTGTAGTGCTTAAAGAGGAAGATAACAGAAAATTCAAGTTTCTAAGAACATCCACATATACAAAGAAAAAAATGTGTGACCATTCAAGAAGCAATTATAAAGCAGTATAAAAATTACTCTTCCATTTTAGATCCATGAAGTTAGCTAACATTCATACTTGTCTTTCATGCATGTCTGTATGTATATCTGTATGAATATGGATATATTTTAGTAGCGGTAAATTAAATTGATTCCTTTTAAAAACAACCTGACTCAATAATCTGAGTTACCTTGACTTTAAACTTGAGAAGAATGCAGATTTTTTTCAAAGAAAAAATATAGCAGTGTTGTTCTCCAAACTAAAAAAAGCTCAAGCTCTCCTTAACCAAAACTCACACATTGGCTTTTGTTTTCAAGTTGACAGATTCTATTTCTTATAGCAGTTTTCAGCTTATGAAATTTGAACAGAAAGTACAAAATATACCATATTTCCCCCTCACATAGTTTCCCCTACTAATATTTTGTGCTTCAAACCAATACCAACCAGTCCTGATACATTATTTGACTAATGACTATAGTTTACATTGAGGTTCCCTTTCTTTTTATCAGTCTTAGAACTTATGTCATGTTTATTTTTAATTTTGTCACCAATTTCTCCCATTCCCTAACACCCTACCTCTGTCAAACACTAATCTGTTTTCTGTATTTACGAGCTTGGTGGGGGTTTTATTGTTGTTGTTTTAGTTTATTTTTCTTCTTTTTAGAATCCTCATGTTAAGAGAGAGATCTCCCGATATTTCTCTTTCTGACTCATTCATGTAACATAATACCCTAGAGATCCATCCATGTTGCTGCAAATAGCAAATTTTCATTCCTTATTATGACTGAATAATATATTCTAATCCATTATTTATATGTACCATAGTTTCTTTGTCTGTTCATCCACAGATGGACACTTAGGTTGTGTTCGTATCTTGACTATTGTAAATAAATAGTGCTGAATGATCTCGGGGGCATATAAAACTTTTCAAGTAAGTCTTTTATTTTCTGCAGATAAATACCCAGAAATGGACTTGCTGGATCATTTGGTAGTTCTATTGTTTCCTAAATTTTGAAAAAAAATTATTGAAATATGGTTTATTTACAACGTTAGTTTCAAGTGTACAGAAAAGTGATTCAATTATATATACCTATATAAATGTATATATTCTTTTATTTACATTTACTTCCAGTATTTATTGTTATTAAATCATTCAGTTTAGTCTGACTCCTTGCAACCCCATGGACTGAAGCATGCCAGACTTCCCTGTTCTTCACTATCTCCTGGAGTTTTCTCAAATTCATGTCCATTGAGTCGGTGATGCCATCCGACCATCTCATTCTCTGTCACCTTTTAGTGACAGAGAATTCTCTGTCTGCTTTTAGTCTTTCCCAGCATTGGGGTCTTTTGCAATGAGTTGGCTCTTTGCATCAGGTTCTTTGACTCAGGTAATCATAAGATATTGAGTATAGTTCTCTGTGCTAAATGGTAGTTCTATTTTTCATTTTTTGAGGAAGCTCCATAATGTTTTCTATAGTGGTTGTACTAATGTACATTCCTACCAACATTGCAGAGGATCTCCTTTTCTTCATATACTGAGGAATGATAATTTCTTTTCTTTTTGATGATGGCCATTCTGATAGGGGTAAGGTGATTTCTCACTGTGGTTTTGATGTGTAATTCCCTGATAGTGATTTTGAGCATCTTTTCATGTACCTGTTGGCTATCTATATAGCTTCTTCTGTGTGTGTGTGTGTGTTTTGTTTGTTTGTTTTGTTGCTTTTGAACTGAAATTTGAGTTATGTATATATTCTGGCTATAAGCCCCTTATCAGATACAAAATTTGCAAATATTTTCTTCCTTTTCATTTTGTTGATGGTTTCCTCTGCTATGCAAAAGTTTATCTTGATGTCTATTGCTTTTTCTTTTGGTGTCAGATTCAAAAAATAATTGCCAAGACCTTTGCCAAGGAACTTACTACCTATATTTTGTTCTATGATTTTTATGGTTTAAGGTATTACATTAACCCATTTGAATTAATTTTTGTGTGGTGAAAGATAGTGGTTGGGTTTCTTTTTTTTTTTTTTGCATGTGGTTGTTCAGTTTTTTCCAATGTCATTTGTTGAAATAGAGACTGTCCTTTACAAATTATGGAGAAGGAAATGGTAACCCACTCCAGTGTTCTTGCCTGGATAATTGCATGGACAGAGGAGCTCAGCGGGCTGCAATCCTTGGGGTTGCAAAGAGTTGGATGCGACTGAGCTACTGAGCATAGCACATTTCCCAATTATATTCTAGGCTCCTTTGTCATAAGTTAATTGATCATATATGCATGGGTTTACTTCTAGACTCTTGATTCTCTTCATTAATCAATGTTTCTGTTTTTTTTTTTTTGGTCAGAAAATTTGCACTAAATACAAGGTTACAGGTATTTATGAAAAATGTTAAATCCAGTTTTTCAGAGTAAACAAATAAAATACAATTATAGAATTTAAAGAATTTTGCATTCCTCTATTTCAAACACCCAGGTTAAATTTCTTCCTCAATATCTCTGCTAATTGATATGAACATATACATACAAATGTATCCTCTTTATGTCTGTTTGTTCATTGTCTGAATTATGAAGTTGCCTAATTTATCATGTAACTGCCAATTTTAATACAGTTCTTTAAAGGGTGCAAAAATCTGAATAAAAAATGAAAATATCTCTTAATCATATGGGTCCTTGATTATACTGTGCTTTTCATCTGCCTTTAAAGTCTCCTCTAAAAATCTAAGCACAGGGACTGGCAGGATGATGGAGTGAAGGATGGTTCCTCTAAAATGGAAAAGCACAACATGAGAATACATAGCAAGACTACTACTACAGTCAAAATTAAGATATTCTCCACATAATAAAAATAAAAATTAAAAAAATGATTGATGAAAATTTACAATGTGCCAGGCATTGCTTTAAATGCTTATAAAACATTCTAAAAAAATAGAACATGAGTTCTATTTTGATCATCACAGAACCCTCATGTGGTATAATATTGTTATCATTGGTGGTAAAGGAAACTGAGACTGAGAATATTTTTTCCCAAGGTCACTAAGTTAGTAAATGATGGAGCCATAATGTAACATAAGAAGATCAATTCCAGGATCTTTCAATGACTCTATAATACCTTATACTCTGTACTCTATACATTTTATTCTCAGTAATCTCTGCATTTTAATATGTAGATCATTTGACCTCTGCTCTTTATATCTTATACTTTGTAACAGTAGATGATAAGATGTAAGAGGAAGGTGGGAGGAAGAGCAAGGCAAGTAGATTATAATTAGTGCAACTCTAAATCATTTCCTGTCTTACATTTATAATTTAAACTGTCCCCAAAAGCAATTTGATGATAATATTCGTAGCCATCAAGAATATATGATTTGGGGATAAATGTAATTTTTCCAGAATTACAGAGCTCTGATACGTAGCAATGAAAACAGATAAATGGAGATAGTAAAAGCTTTTAAAATATAGGTTAGGCATAATGGATTAATACGTGCCTCTCTTTTTACTCCTTACCTTCTTCCTACCTTCTTTCCCTCCTTTCCTTACTTACTTCTACAAGCATTCATTGAATGTCTTCACTATATGCTAGGCTGAAAAAGGTTTGTACAATCAAAGCTATGGTTTTTCAGTAGACATGTATGGATGTGAAAGTTGGACCACAAAGAAGGCTGTGCACCTTCTTTGATCCTTTTGAACTATAGTGTTGAAGAAGACTCTTGAGTGTCCCTTGGACTGCAAGGAGATTAAACCTGTCAATCCTAAGGGGAATCAACCTTGAATATTCATTGGAAGGACTGATGCTGAAGCCAAAGCTCCAATATTTTGGCCATCTCATGAGAAGAGCTGACTCACTGGAAAAGACCCTGATGCTGGGAAAGATTGAAGACAGGAGGAGAAGGGGATGACAGAGGATGAGATGGTTGGATGGCATCACCAACTCAATGGACATGAGTGTTAGTAAACTCTGAGAGATGTTGAAGGACAGGGAAACTTGGCATGGTGCAGTCCATGGGGTCACAAAGAGTGGGACTTGACTGAGTGACTGAACAGCAACAAAAATTATATGTAACAGTAGAAAATAAGACACAGCTCCTACTTTTGGAAATCACCTAGTACAATAAGGAAGACATTTTAAAATTTCTTAATTTAAGCAAAACTAATTATAAAAACAATAGGAACTTAAAAAAAGACATTTATTTATTATTTCAGGTATTTATCTATTGTGTGCATGGATTTGCCAATAAGAAAAACCATTACCAGACAGCAGACAATAGAGTTAGTAAAGTAACATTTAATTATGTTTACAGCATTGAGCATGAACACACACACAACATTGTGTGATGTTTTTAAAAATTAAAGAAAATATGTTGCACTGCATTACCAGTTACAGCACTATATTTTTTTCAGTTGCTGTGTTGCTGATCCTGCTCACAAGGCCAATTGTCTCACTGTTCACACAACTCTTACTGTTTGTGGAACCCAGGGAAGGCAAGGCGTGAGCTAAGAGGCTGGTAGGAGACTCGAGGAGCTGAAGAAACTGCAGTGGAACCCAGGGAAGGCAAGGCATGAGCTAAGAGGCTGGTAGGAGACTCGAGGAGCTGAAGAAACTGCAGTGGAACCCAGGGAAGGCAAGGCGTGAGCTAAGAGGCTGGTAGGAGACTCGAGGAGCTGAAGAAACTGCAGTGGAACCCAGGGAAGGCAAGGCGTGAGCTAAGAGGCTGGTAGGAGACTCGAGGAGCTGAAGAAACTGCAGTGGAACCCAGGGTAGGCAAGGCGTGAGCTAAGAGGCTGGTAGGAGACTCGAGGAGCTGAAGAAACTGCAGTGGAACCCAGGGAAGGCAAGGCGTGAGCTAAGAGGCTGGTAGGAGACTCGAGGAGCTGAAGAAACTGCAGTGGAACCCAGGGAAGGCAAGGCGTGAGCTAAGAGGCTGGTAGGAGACTCGAGGAGCTGAAGAAACTGCAGACATGTTTATTCTCTCCTGGCTGGCATGGCAGCCATAACACAGCCTCTTTCCTGGGTGATGCAGCAGTCATAGCAACAGCCACAGCATAACCATACAGTAGCCATAACAAAGCCATAGTCTAACCTTATATAACAACCATCGTGTTGCCCCAATGTAGCCCCAATGCAGCGGCAGCCAGGGCTTTCATGGTGAAGCTCATACAGGCATACCACACAAATCTATGACTAAGTAACTAAGTAATTTCTGACATGTATGGGCAGTGCTACAAGTGATCTCAGCTGCTACACAATTATTATTTACAAAATGTGGGACAAGAGCGAGAGGCCCTGGGGTGAGAGTCTGACCGCACCATCTTGGCTAATTTGCTGTTTCCCTATGCTGCTGCTGCTGCTGCTGCTAGTCGCGTCAGTCGTGTCCGACTCTGTGCAACCCCACAGACGGCAGCCCACCAGGCTCCCCTGTCCCTGGGATTCTCCAGGCAAGAACGCTGGAACAGGTTGCCATTTCCTTCTCCAAAGCATGAAAGTGGAAAGGGAAAGTGAAGTCGCTCAGTCGCGTCCAACTCGTAGTGACCTTATGGACTGTGGCCCACCAGGCTCCTCCATCCATGGGATTTTCTAGTACTGGAGTGGCTTGCCATTGCCTTCTCCGTCTTTCTCTATAGTTATCTAATAATTTAGGAGAAGGTTGGAAATCCTATAACAGTTGGAAAATTAGTCAATAAAAGAGTATCAGCAAGGAAGAAAAATGTGAACAAATATCAGTTTTGTACATTAAGAAATAGAGTAGCTTTTTGAACACAGTTTTAAGTTGTATAGAAAAAGAATCTACATTTTTCTATGGAGAAATTGAAAAAGACTAAACAGAAGGTGATTTTTGAACTAGTCTTTAAAAGGAGATAAAGTAGGTAGATGGGAGAATCTTTTTCGAGCAACGAATAATGTATGCAAACACCTTACAGGTTGTGGCCTTTCGGGGGATAGTGGATATTTATTAATGGCTGGAATGAGGGATTCTGGGATGGAGTGCTGAGTTTGTGGTTGGAAATATGAAGTGAGACTAGATTTTGTGGAAATCACAGTTCAATTTATAACTGGAATTTTAAGAAAATACCACTATGTTGTAAAATAGGTGACTAAGATGGTAGCTGTTTTAGCAGCCGAAAGTTATTAGTTGTTCAGAAGATGGCTGGTAGTGGAAGGGAGTTGGCTATTGAAAGAGCAATTAGGAGACAATTATGGTGGCCCAGAAAAGAAATAATGAAGCCTTAGATTAAATCAGCAGAAGTGTAGATCATAGTGAAGGTGAAGTCGCTCAGTCGTGTCCGACTCTTTGCGACCCCGTGGACTGTAGCCCACCAGGCTCCTCCATCCATGGGATTCTCCAGGCAAGAATACTGGAGTGGGTCGCCATTTCCTTCTCCAATCATAGAGGAATGTAAAATTTGAACTGAACATTAAGTATTAAAATTACTCTAATGTAAGAGAATAGAATCATGTTTTACTTACTTAATAATAAAGATGATAATAATAGTATTTGCCACTTACTGCTTGCTTCTTAAATGTGAAAACCTTTTCTAAGCTTTGCCATTAATCATTTTTACCTATATTTTAAGTAAAGAAAGCAAGGTTCTGAGAAGTAAATTTATTAAGGTGACAGTATGAGTTATCCTTCATAACTAGGATACAACTGATCTATCTGCTCCAAAACTTAAGTTCATAAAAATTAGATGATATGGTTACCTTAAGTGTTCTTTTGAATTAAAAAAAAAAAAAACTGCTTTTTATAATAATACCTTTTTTAAAAAAGATAGATTTATGCATCTAGTTGATCCTATGTGTTTTGTTAGCTAGCATGCCTTGTCTCCATGTATGTAAAATAATCTTTTCCCAAAGACGTCTCATTAGAAATGACTTAAATGTCTAGATTGCAATAACATTGATTCATTTTGCATTGTGCAAAACTGTGACTCATCTTTTATCCTTTATCCTTAGTGTTAAACAGAAAATCTCTTTCATTTCTGAAAAGTGTTTCTGGACTTGTCTACTTTGACTGATTTCAGAAAATGTTACTCCTACTCATTATCTTCTCCAATGTAAGAGTATGTTTTCACTGTTAATGTTAGATTTGTAAAAAGAAAAAAAATCTATCATACATTATTTCAACAATTTTTGTATACTTTCTAAAATGACTTTGGTCTTCATTTAGTGAGGTGATTTCACCTAATGTTTTTACTTTTCCAAAGTATTTCCTATACTTTCATTCCATTGACAAATATATGTGTTGTCAAATTCAATCACTTATTTAGTGACATTTTCATTTTAAGCTCTCCCTATTTTCAGTATCTAAAAGAGAATTCTAAGAAAAAAAATTTAGCTTAATCAGTCAACATTTATGAAAAGAAGAAAAAACATACTTTGTATAATTTATTTGAAAGCTGAGCAGGAAATGCCATGGTAAATTTAGGCAATTGTTATGTTCAACAAAATGCATTTTTCACTTATAGGATAAGGCTGGCTCACCAACTGAATATTCGTGGTAAATGTCATTAATTCTTTTTTAATTATATAAAGATGGTTTGATGTCTTTAAGCAACTGCCTGCAATGTGGGAGACTTGGGTTCAATCCCTGGGTTGGGAAGATCCCCTGGAGAAGGAAAGGGCATCCCACTCCAGTACTCTTGCCTGGAAAATTCCATGGATGGAGGAGCCTGGCAGGCTACAGTCCATTGGGCCGCAAAGAGTCGGACACAACTGAATGACTTCACTTGATGTCTTTTATTGAGAGAGTCAGAATAAAAATTGGAACACTTACTTATAAGCACTTTAGTTTAAAACAATGGAGCACTGCAGTGATAGGGAGCAGTATAACTAATCATTTTATATTAATATGTATTTCAAGCAATTTTAGTGAGAAGCTATGGCCTTCTGATTGCATCCTCTTTTATTTTTCTTGACACATTAGTATTTAACATTTTTCTCTCTTTTTTTTTTTAGATGCATGAATTTTTTTTAATTTAATTTTATTTTTAAACTTTACAAATTGTATTAGTTTTGCCAAATATCAAAATGAATCTGCCACAGGTATACATGTGTTCCCCATCCTGAACCCTCCTCCTTCCTCCCTCCCCATACCATCCCTCTGGGTCGTCCCAGTGCCCTAGCCCCAAGCATCCAGTATCGTGCATCAAACCTGGACTGGCAACTCGTTTCATACATGATATTATACATGTTTCAATGCCATTCTCCCAAATCTTCCCACCCTCTCCCTCTGCAACAGAGTCCATAAGACTGTTCTATACATCAGTGTCTCTTTTGCTGTCTCATACACAGGGTTATTTTTACCATCTTTCTAAATTCCATATATATGCGTTAGTATACTGTATTGGTGTTTTTCTTTTTGGCTTACTTCACTCTGTATAATAGGCTCCAGTTTCATCCACCTCATTAGAACTGATTCAAATGTATTCTTTTTAATGGCTGAGTAATACTCCATTGTGTATATGTACCACAGCTTTCTTATCCATTCATCTGCTGATGGACATCTAGGTTGCTTCCATGTCCTGGCTATTATAAACAGTGCTGTGATGAACATTGGGGTACACGTGTCTCTTTCAATTCTGGTTTCCTCAGTGTGTATGCCCAGCAGTGGGATTGCTGGATCATAAGGCAGTTCTATTTCCAGTTTTAGAGTAACATTTCTAAGACAGAGCCTCTATGATGTATCTGAGTGAGTAATGAGGGTTGATGTCACATAGTTTCAAACAACTATTTGCTTTTGGAAGCAGTAAAATCCTGGAAGAAGAGATTACCTGACCTCATAGAATATTCTTCTTTTCTCCTATTAACCAATTTGTAAAAGTGAGTCAAAAATATCATATGTATATATAGAATATAGAAGGAAAGGAATATTCTATTTTAATTCTGGCTATCTCTATCTCTAATATAGGCTAAAATAATTTATTTTTTGTTTTGCATATCATAATTTATCTTATAGTTTAATAAACATGTAATAATATTTATTTTAAAACATTAATGATTTTATAACAATACTTTATTCCTTGTAACCTGAAGAAATTTATTAAATTGCATTAGACCTTAATAAGAATCTGTTCTCTTTGCTTCTATTGCAAATGTAACTGAAGATTCCTTTAAAATAAAGTTTAACTTTTAACACCATTAAAATTACTGTGGCACAGCTCACCATGTGAGAACTGGTTGCATTTCAGGGTCAAGACAAAATAGAGTGGGAGATAGAGCATCAGTGGTTTGCCAAAACTAATGATTAAAGACTAAGACCTTGTTTTTATTTTTTAAATTAATTTATTTTAATTGGAGGCTAATTACTTTACAATATTGTGATGGTTTTGGCCATACATCTACATGGATCAGACAAGGGTATACATGTGTCCCCCCATTCTGAACCCCCTTCCGACCTCCTTCCTCACCCCATCCCCCTGAGTTATCCCAGAGCACTGGCTTTGAGTGATCTGCTTCATGCATTGAACTTGCACTGGTCATCTATTTTACATATGGTAATATACATGTTTCAATGTTATTCTCTCAAATCATCCCACCCATGCCTTCTCCCACATAGTCCAAAAGTCTGTTCTTTACATCTGTATTTCTTTTGCTGTCTTGCATATAGGGTCGCCATTACTGTCTTTCTAAGTTTCATATATATTTCTTAATACACTGTATTGGCGTTTCTCTTTCTGATTTACTTCTCTCTCTGTAACAGATTCCAGTTTCATGTATTTCATTAGAACTGATTCAGATGTGTTCTTTATTTTATAGCTGAGTAATAGTCCATTGTGTGGATGTACCACTCTTCCTTATCCATTCATGTGCCAGTGGACCTCTAGGTCGCTTTCCTGTCCTAGAAGCTACAACATGGTTCAGGCTAGTTCAGGCTACAAAATAGGGTGACTCCACAACAGTAAACAGTGCTGCAATGAACATCGGGGTATGCGTGTCTCTTTCAATTCTGGTTCCCTTGGTGTGTATGCTCAGGAGTGGGATTGCTGGGTTGTATGGCAGTTCTATTTCCAGTTTTTTAAGGAATCCCCACATTGTTCTCCATAGTGTCTGTACTAGTTTGCATTCCCACCATCAGTGTAAGAGGGTTCCCTTTTCTCTGCACCCTCTCCAGCATTTATTGTTTTTAGACTTTTTGATGGCAGCCATTCTGACCTGCGTGAGACTGTGGTTTTGATTTGCATTTCTCTGGTAGTGAGTGATGTTGAGGATCTTTTCATGTGTTAGCCATCTACATGTCTTCTTTGGAGAAATGTCTGTTTAGTTCTTTGCCCCATTATTTTCCTGGTATTGAGCTGCATGAGCTGCTTGTATGTTTTGGAGATTAATTCTTTGTCAGTTGTTTCCTTTGTTATTGTTTTCTCTCATTCTGAAGGCTACATTTTCCTTCGTTGTGCAAAAATGTTTAAGTTTAATTAGGTCTCATTTGTTTATTTTTGCTTTTATTTACATTACTCTTGGAGGTGTGTCATAGAGGATCTTGCTGTGCTTTATGTCAGAGTGTGTTCTGCCAATCTTTTCCTCCAAGAGTTGTATAGTTTCTGGTCCTATATTTAGATCTTTATCCATTTTGAGTTTATTTTTGTGTATGGTGTTAGAAAGTGTTCTAGTTTCATTCTTTACAAGTGGTTAACCAGTTTTCCCAGCACTACTTGTTGAAGAGATTGCCTTTTCTATATTGTATATTTTTGTTTCCTTTGTCAAAGATAAGGTGTCCTTAGGTGCATGAATTCATCTCTGGACTTTCTATTTTGTTCCTTTGACCTATATTTCTGTCTTTGTGCCAGTACCATACTGTCTTGATGGCTGTAGCTTTGTAGTATAGTCTGAGTTCAAGCAGGTTGATTCCTCCAGTTACATTCTTCTTTCTCAAGATTGCTTTGGCTATTCAAGTTTTTTGGGGTTTCCATACAGACTGTGAAATTACTCGTTCTAGTTCTGTGAAAAATTCTGTTGGTAACTTGATAGGGATTGCATTGAATCTACGGATTGCTTTGGGTAGTATACTCATTTTCTCTATATTGATTCTTCCAATCCATGAACATGGTATATTTCTCCATCTATTTTGTCACCTTTGATTTCTTTCATCAGTGTTTTATAGTTTTTTATATATAGGTCTTTTGTTTCTTTAGGTAAATTTATCCCTAAGTATTTTATTCTTTTTGTTGCAATGGTATATGGGATTGTTTCTTTAATTTCTCTTTCTGTTTTTTTCATGGTTAGTGTTTAGAAATGCAAGGGATTCTGTGTATTAATTTTATATCCCAAAACTTTACTATATTCATTGATTAGCTCTAGTGATTTTCTGGTGGTGTCTTTAGGGTTTTCTATGTAGAGGATCATGTCATCTGCAAACAATGAAAATTTTACTTCTTTTCTAATATGGATTCCTTTTATTTCCTTTTCTTCTCTGATTGCTATGGCTAGGACTCCCAAAATTATGTTGACTAGTAGTGGTGAGAGTGGGCACCCTTGTCTTGCTCCTGATTTTAGAGGAAGTGCTTCCAATTTTCTGCCATTAAGGATAGTGCTTGCTGTGGGTTTGTCATATATGGCTTTTATTATGTTGAGGTATGTTCCCTCTATGCCTGCTTTCTGGAGTTTTGATCATAAATGGGTCTCAAATTTTGTCAAAGGCTTACTCTGCATCTATTGAAATAATCATATGGTTTTTATCTTTCAATTTGTGAATATTGTGTATCATATTGATTTATTTGTGTATATTGAAGAATCTTTGAATTCCTGGGATAAAGCCCTCTTGGTTATGATGTATGATCTTTTTAATATATTGTTGGATTCTGTTTGCAAGAATTTTGTTGAAGATTTTTGCATCTATTTTCAGTAGTGATATTGGCCTGTGGTATTCTTTTTTGTGTCATCTTTGTCTGGTTTTGGTATTAGGGTGATGGTGGCCTCATAGAATGACTTTGGGAGCTTAGCTTCCTCAGCAACTTTCTGGAAGATTTGAGTAGACTAGGTGTTAGCTATTCTCTTAATTTTTGTTAGAATTCACCTGAAGTCATTTGTTCCTGGGCTTTTGTTTGTTGGAAGATTTTTTATTACAGTTTTGATTTCTGTGCTTGTGATGGGTAAGACCTTGTATAAAACAGTCTTTTGGACTCTGTGGGAGAGGGAGCGGGGGGATGATTTGGGAGAATGGCATTAAAACATGTATAATATCATATAAGAAATGAATCACCAGTCCAGGTTTGATGCAGGTTACAGGAAGCTTAGGGATGGTGCACTGGGATGACCCAGAGGGATGGTATGGGGAGGGAGGTGGGAGGGGGGTTCAGGATGGGAAACATGTGTACACCTGTGGCGGATGCATGTTGATGTCTGGCAAAACCAATACAATATTGTAAAGTAAATAAATAAATAAAAGACAAAAGACTGATGAAGAAACGTAGTTCAGGCTACAAAATGGGGTGACTCCATAGCTTTTGGCAAAGCTGAACATTCACTCCCCCCCCAAATGGAGCATCTGTGAATGGATTTAACAGGGTTCTGAAATGCATTATAAAGCAATCTTGCTGCTAAGGACATTTTGTGGTCTGATCTTCTGCAAAGTATTATCTTACACCAATATTAAAGATCAAAATGCATTGTTACTTTCCATCCAGTTGGATGGCTTAAAATCTTTTTGTCCTTCAGTGGCTAGATTTTAATGGCACTTTCCATGTAATTTAGAAACTCTCTTTGTGTTTTCAATTACCCTCAAAGTCCAATTTTTTAAAAGGGTTTTTAAAAGCTATTTGCTTCCTAAAACATCCTTAGGTTAAGATGACTGGAAGTTGATAATATATATTTCATCTAATAGATGGCCAAGAATAGAATAAATATTAGTAAATAGACTTCCTAACACCTCTGGACAACACTTGAAGAGTTTAGTCAACAGGCATGCCCACTGGTTAGGTTCTACCCTCTGGTCTTTGTCTCCACTTGTTCCCCTATATAATTGAGTAATCTCTACTCATGGGACTAGAGATCAGTATGCAAATGAGAGTAGAACTGCAAGGACAGATTTTGCCATAAACTTTGAAGCTGAGTAGACATTTTTTTTTATGGTTTGAGGCCAAGGAGTGGGGTTTAGAGAGAGATGAAGCAACGTGTAGGTAGAGCTGAAGCAAATTTTTTGCTAAACTGAAGCAGCAACTAGAAATTTACATTAACTTGGGGAACGTTTCCTCTGTAAAATTCCTATGCTCACTGAATTTAGGGTATACTTAAGTTGTTACTAATGGGTGATACTATATTGAATAGATAAATAAGGTTTCATTCACCATATTCTTTACTATCAGAGCTCTATCTCTCTTCCTAGGTTTATTTTCCATGATTCCTATTGAAGTGAAGTGAAGTGTAAGTCACTCAGTCGTCTCCAAATCTTTGAGCCCAGGGACTATATAGTCCATTTAATTCTCCAGGCCAGAATACTGGAGGGGGTATCCTTTCCCTTCTCCGGGGTAACTTCCCAAGCCAGAGATTGAACTCAGGTCTCCTGCATCGCAGGTGGATTCTTTACCAGTTGAGCCACAAGGGAAACCCAAGAATACTAGAGGGGGTAGCCTATGCTTTCTCCAGCTGATCTTCCCGACCTAGGAATCCAACCGGGTTCTCCTGCATTGCAGGCAGTTTCTTTACCAACTGAGTTATTACTGTTTTTATATTTATTGAATTAAGATATGTGGCTTTTTTTTGCCAACCTCAAGATTTTCTTTTATCTCGAAATTATGCATGTAGCAAGAGAAATATCCCCTTTGTGTTTTTTAAACCAGGAGAATTTGAACACATCAGGAAGTCTCTACATTTCTTTTTCAAAATAATATTATTTCTTCATGGTATTTTATTTCATGTAGGAAGAGAATCTCAAGATCAGAAAAGAAATAGCACATAGTGTTGAATGAACATGGACTTTATGGAGTATCAGTCTTTCTGTTTCCTCCTGAGAATTTGCAAGGCATTTACTTATAGTTGTTTATTAAGCACTAATGAAATATATAAGTAGACATATTGGGTTGGCCAAAAACTTTGGGTTTTTCTGTAATATCTTATGGGAAAAGGCAATAGCCATATCATTATAGTCTTTATTGTTATGGCTCTTATACTTCTGGAGGAAAATTAATGCATACATGTGATAGTTATACATATGTATATGAACATATACATGCATATATATATATGCTGAATATTCTCTTATTCCTAAAAGCTAATGGTTAGGAAGAAAAATAGTTTCTATGAAATTATATACTTTGTGATGGGGTGTGAGCATGAAGGTTAAGGACGAACATTTTGGAAATAATTATTAAGAAATTCTTAAATTTTGAACTCATTTGCTTATTTTTTTCTGATTGTTTTGTAATTAATATTGTAATACAACTGGTACTAAAATTGTTAAAATATCTCTGGTACTTCTGGTAATTCAGAGAAATACTGAAAAACACATTTGGTAATAAAAATTAATTATAATTTTAAAAACTTATACTTTTTTGTGGTTTCAGGCCTTTGTCTATCTTCCTTTCCTTGAAAGGAATGGAAAGGCCTTTCCTTTCCAAGCAGGAAAGCCATTGCTAGATAACAGACAACAAAGTTGGGAGTGTAAAATTAACTCAGTTTACAGCATTGCATGATTTTTGTTTTAAGTTTTGACCACAACCCATGGCATGTGGGATTGTAGCTCCCTGACCAGGGATTGAACCCATGTCCCCTACATTGAAGGCAGTCTTAACCACTAGATCACTGGGGAAGTCCCAATTTATTTTATTAGAAAAAATGTGTTGTATCAACAGTTACAATATTACATGTTTTTAGTTGTTTTATAATTTAGAGTAAGGTTGGGATTACTAAAGGAATTAGAAAAGTCAGTAAAAGGACAATGAGTTGAAAAAGTCATGACTAATTTGAGATCTTGACATCACAACATATTAAAAACTGGATCAGTCAGCTTCTTTAAAGAGTTTAAAAAACATATATTTTTAAATAATCAAAAAGATAAAATGCTATATAATAACATTTTTGTATTGGTAATATAATTTTAATTTAACATATTTAATGCCTTACTTCATGGGAAATAGATGGGGAAACAGTGTCAGACTTTATTTTTTGGGGGTCCAAAATCACTGCAGATGGTGACTACAGCCATGAAATTAAAAGATGCTTACTCCTTGGAAGAAAAGTTATGGCCAACCTAGATAGCATATTGAAAAGCAGAAACATACTTTGCCAATAAAGGTCCATCTAATCAAGGCTATGGTTTCTCCAGTGGTCATGTATGGATGTGAGAGTTGGACTGTGAAGAAAGCTGAGCACCAAAGAATTGATGCTTTTGAACTGTGGTGTTGGAGAAGACTCTTGAGAGTCCCTTGGATTGCAAGGAGATCCAACCTGTCCATTCTGAAGGAGATCAGCCCTGGGATTTCTTTGGAAGGAATGATGCTAAAGCTGAAACTCCAGTACTTTGGCCACCTCATGCGAAGAGTTGACTCACTGGAAAAGTCTCTGATGCTGGGAGGGATTGGGGGCAGGAGGAGTAGGGGACGACAGAGGATGAGATGGCTGGATGGCATCACTGACTCGATGGATGTGAGTCTGAGTGAACTCCTGGAGTTGGTGATGGACAGGGCAGCCTGGCATGCTGCAATTCATGGGCTCACAAAGAGTCAGACATGACTGAGCGACTGAACTGAACTGAACTGAACTGAATCTACATTTGAATTCTGTGGTAATTTGTTGTAAATCACTTGAGACCTTCAATATGATATATACCTACAGAGAACAAATTAAAGATTTAAAGATAAAAAGAAAATTAAATCGCACCAAACATATCAAAATATCAAGGTAAATATAAAAGATATACTTTCATTAGAAATAAATTGATGAGAAACTAAATTGTTGAAGCTAAAATTATATTGCTTCATGAGAGATATTATTATTAATGTATTCTGACAGAGTTCTTCTGAACTCACAAAAAGATGAAAAATCATGAGTTTTAAAGTTGTTTTTGTTTTTAACTAATTTTTTTCCAATTTTATAATATCTACACTTTTTTCTGCTATGAAAAATGAGCAAATTAGCAACATACTTTTGCTTTACTTCGATCTCCCCACTTTTCTGCCAAAGTTTGTTATTCATATTTTTCATTTTACATTTTAAATGTTTATAATTATGGTATACATTAAGGATGTTCATAAATATTTCTGGTTCTCTGCTTTCTAAGCATATGGTATAAGTGTACTTTCTATCGCTATCTTAGTCTGTTAGGGCTGCCATAACAAAATAACTTAAACCAATGGTTTAAACAGCAGAAATATATTTTCTCACAATTCTGGAGAATAGAAGTTTTGGATCAGGGTGACAGTCCTGTCAGGTTCTGTGAAAGCACTTTTTCTGGCTTGCACACATCTCCCCTCTGACTATGTCTTTACATAGCCGTTCCTTGATATTGCACTGGTGAGAGACAGATACTCTTTTTTCTTTTTCTGGTAAAGCCACCAGTCCTAACCCTCATGACCTCATTTAGTCTTAATCTCTAAAAGCTCCAGCTCCAAACACATCACATTAGGAGTTAGGATTTCAACATATGAATGTAGTTATTGCTGTTTATTGTTATGTAGTCACTAAATCGTGTCTGACTCTTCCGAGACTCTATGCACTGTAGGCCATCACGCTCCTATGCCCATGGGATTTCCCAGACAAGTATACTGGAGTGGGTGGGTTGCCATTGCCTTCCCCAGGGGATCTTCCTGACCCAGGGATTAAACCTGTGTCTCCTGCCTTGGCAGGTGGAGTCTTTACTGCTGAGCCATCAGGAAAGCCCATATGAATTTGGAGGGGTACATAAATCAGTCTGTAGAAATCACCATTTAAAGTTAAGGGAGGCTATTACATCTTTAGCTGAAAATACGTAAGTGGAAATTTCAAACAAACAAACAAAACTGTATAATTTGCCAGATTTCACTTTCACTGTTAGAGTGAGGGTTGAAGTTTCCTTTGAGGTGAAGCCTTTCCTCAGTTTGGTTATCTGAGGGGCTACCATTGATGGAGCCCCACTTCCAACCTGTATCTGTTATGGTATACAGTAGAATTCAAGATATTTGTTGTGCTGAGACACTGAGGTGTGTATTATTGCCGTATTACTTAGCTCATTTGAATGCATATTATGAAGTATACAATTTAACCTATATCTGCAGTTCCCTTAACTTTTCATTTTAAAACTGCATTTTTTAAAATTTTCATCATCAATTGTTCAATCACTTCCAGTTCAGTTCAGTTGCTCAGTCATATCCGACACTGGGACCCCATGAACGGCAGCATACCAGGCTTCCCTGGCCATCGCCAATTCCTGGAGCTTGCTCAAACTCATGTCCATTGAGTCAGTGATGCCATCCAACCATCTCATCCTCTTTCATCCCCATCTCTTCCTACCTGCAATCTTTCCCAGTATCAACATCTTTTCCAATGAGTCAATTCTTTGCATCAGGTGGCCAAAGTATTGGGGTTTCAGCTTTACCATCAGTCCTTCCAATGAATATTCAGGACTGATTTCCTTTAGGATTTTCTGGTTTGATCTCCTTGCAGTCCAAGGGACTCTGAAGAGTCTTCCTTAACACCACAGATCAAAAGCATCAATTCTTTGGCATTCAGCTTTCTTTATAGTACAACTTGCACATTCATACATGACTATTGGAAAAAACAGTTTTGACCAGATGGACCTTTGTCAGCAAAGTAATGTCTCTGCTTTTTAATATGCTCTCTAGGTTGGTCATAGCTTTTCTTCCAAGTGTTAGGTAGTTAGAATAGGGAAAAGGAGTCCAAAATGGCGGTGGCTAAAAGACAAGGAAGGGAAAAGTCAGCAAAAATAGAACAAAGGAAGGTCAAAGGAAGGTCTGAGGACTGGAGTGAGGACTTCAGGTAGAACAGCACTCCTGCCTAAGCCCAATTTACATAGGGCAGGCCCAGGGGGAAGAAAAAAACATATAAAAAGAGGACCCAAAGGGCTCTCTCTCCTGCTCTCTCTCCCACGCGCTGGGGCGCTCTTCTCTTCACGTCTTTGCCTCGACATGCCCTCATGCCTGCTATTATCTAAATAAAATAGAGCTGTAACACTGAGCTGTAACATTGATTTTTCTAAGAGCTATAACACAGTCCATTCAAGATCTGAGAGCTATAACACAGTCTGTCTAAGACCTGAGAGCTGTGACACACTGAGGGGGGGCTTTAATGTCCGTCACTCCAATCTTTGTTGTGATGAGACAGAACCAAGAAGCATACACTCGCATGTCAAAAGGAACAAGTGTATTTTAATTTCATGGCTGCAGCCACCATCTGCAGTGATTTTGGAGCCCAAGAAAATTAAGTCGCTCCCCGTTTCCATTGTTTCCCCATTTATTTGCCATGAAGTAAGGGGACTGGATGCCATGATCTTCGTTTTTTGAATGTTGGGTTTTAAGCCAGTTTTCCACTCTCCTCTTTCACTTTCGTCAAGAGACTCTTTAGTTCTTCTTCACTTTCTGCCATAAGGGTGGTGTCATCTGCATATCTGAAGCTATTGATTTTTCTCCTGGCTATCTTGATTCCAGCTTGTGCTTCTTCCAGCCCAGTATTTCTCATGATGTACTCTGCATAAAAGTTAAATAAGCAGGGTGACAGCATACAGCTTTGATGTACTCCTTTCCCATTTTGGAACCAGTCTGTTGTTCCATACCATTTTTTAATTGTTGCCTTTTGACCTGCATACAGATTTCTCAGGAGGCAGGTAAAGCGGTCTGATATTCTCATCTTTTAAAGAATTTTCAAGTTTGCTGTGATCCACACAGTCAAGGCTTTGGTGTAGTCAATGAAGCAGAAGTAGATGCTTTTCTGAAATTCTCTTGCTTTTCTATGATCAAAAGGTATGTTGGCAAATTGATCTCTGGTTCCTCTGCCTTTTCTAAATCCAGCTTGAACATCTGGAAGTTCTCTGTTCATGTACTATTGAATCCTAGCTTGGAGAATTTTGAGCATTACTTTGCTAGTGTGTGAAATGCATGCAGTTGTGTGGTAGTTTGAACATTCTTTGGCATTACCTTTATTTAGGATTGGCATGAAAACTGACCTTTAGTCACTTAAATTTATTTAATTTATGATCAAATCATATTGTTTAAAAATGTATTCAATGTAATCTTTCTTAGACATAGCTATTTTAAAAATAAATATAGTAAATATAGTCATTAGGATCATTTTATTTTTCTAAACTCTAAAAGTATCTTGAGTCTTTTTCATATTTGGGCTTTACTCTAGAGAAGTCTGAGAACAGTCTGATGTTTTGCCTTTATATTATAAGTATTAATACATATGTATGTATTTTGAAAAAAAAATTAATTTAGTACCTTTCAGCTACTCTACACCACCATGTGATGAGTTTCCCTGGTGACTCAGACAGTAAAGAATCTGCCTGCAGATTCTTGGATCTTGGATCCAAGATCCTTGGTTCAAGAAGATGCCTTGGAAATGGGAATGACAATGCACTCCAGTATTCTTGCCTGGAGAATTCCATGGACAGAGAAGCCTGACAGGCTACAGTCTATGATATCGCTAAGATATTCCCTATAGCTCAGTTGGTAAAGAATACGCCTGCAGTGCAGGAGACCCTGCTTCAATACTGGGTGGGGAAGATCCACTGTAGAATGGATAGGCTACCTACTTGTGTATTCTTAGGCTTCTTTTGTGGCTCAGCTGGTAAAGAATCTGCCTGCAATGCGGAAAACCTGGGTTGGATCCATGGATTGGGAAGATTCCTTGGAGAAGGGAAAGGCTACCCATTCCAGTATTCTGGCCTAGAGAATTCCATGGATTGTATAGTCCATGGGGTTACAAAGAGTCCGACATGACTGAGCAGCTCTCACTTTCAAGAGCTGAGTAGGACTGAGTGACTAACACTTTCACTTTTTTTTTCAAAGCACCTTGTACGCCATACTCTATACATCATATATTCTATAATCTTATGGCAATATTTCACTCATAGTCATTGTCATGCACTATTTCATTGGATTGCTATAGCATAACTTATGTTGTTTACTGCAGGTATATATTTCAGTTGTTCTCAATTTGAACTGTTGGCTAGAACAAAGTAAATAGCATTCACTTGTCTAGAACAAAGTGAATAGCATTCCTTTACACTATCCAGATGTAGAAATGCATACATTTCTTTGAGTTTTATACCTAGGAGTGAAATTGCTGAGTTAAAGGATATGTATTTAGCTGACATTATTAACTTAAACTACCACACAATTGCACTCATCTCAGATGCTAATAAAGTGATGCTTAAAATTCTCCAAGCCAGGCTTCAGCAATATGTGAACCGTGAACTTCCAGATGTTCAAGCTGGTTTTAGAAAAAGCAGAGGAACCAGAGATCAAATTGCCAACATCTGCTGGATCATGGAAAAAGCAAGAGAGTTCCAGAAAAACATCTGTTTCTGCTTTATTGACTCTGCCAAAGCCTTTGACTGTGTGGATCACAATAAACTGTAGAAACTTCTTCAAGAGAGGGGATTACCAGAATACCTAACCTGCCTTTTGAGAAACCTGTATGCAGGTCAGGAAGCAACAGTTAGAACTGGACATGAAACAACAGACTGGCTCCAAATAGGAAAAGGAGTACGTCAAGGCTGTGTATTGTCACCCTGTTTATTTAACTTATATGCAGAGGACATCATGAGAAATACTGGGCTGGATGAAGCACAAGCTGGAATCAAGATTTCTGGGAGAAATATCAACAACCTCAGATATTCAGGTGACACCACCCTTATGGCAGAAAGTGAAGAACTAAAAAGCCTCTTGATGAAAGTGAAAGAAGAGAGTAAAAAAGTTGGCTTAAAGGTCTACGTTCAGAAAACAAAGATCATGTCATCCGGTCCCATCACTTCATGGCAAATAGATGGGGATACAGTGGAAACAGTAGTTGACTTTATTTTTGGGGGCTCCAAAATCACTGCAGATGGTGATTGCAGCCGTGAAATTAAAAGACGCTTACTCCTTGGAAAGAAAGTTATGACCAACCTAGCTGTTACTGCTACTGCTGCTAAGTCACTTGAGTTGTGTCCAACTCTGTGCGACCCCATAGAAGGTAGCCCACCAGGCTCCCCCTTCCCTGGGATTCTCCAGGCAAGAACACTGGAGTGGGTTGCCATTTCCTTCTCCAATGTAAGAAAGTGAAAAATGAAAGTGAAGTTGCCGAGTCGTGTCCGACCCTTAGCACCCCGTGGACTGCAGCTCACTAGGCTCCTCCATCCATGGGATTTTCCAGGCAAGAGTTCTGGAGTAGGTGCCATTGCCTTCTCTGATAATCAACCTAGAGAACATATTAAAAAGTAGAGACATTACTTTGTCAACAAAGGCCAGTCTAGTCAAGGCTCTGGTTTTTTCAGTGGCCATGTATGGATGTTAGAGTTGAACTATAAAGAAAGCTGAGCGCTGAAGAATTGATGCTTTTGAACTGTGGTGCTGGAGAAGACTCTTGAGAGTCCCTTGGACTGCAAGGAGATCCAACCAGTCCAATCTAAAGGAGATCAGTCCTGGGTGTTCATTGGAAGGACTGATGTTGAAGCTGAAACTCCAATACTTTGGCCACCTGATGCAAACAGCTGACTCATTTGACAAGACCCTGATGCTGGGAAAGATTGAGGTCAGGAGAAGAAGGGGAAGACAGAGGATGAGACGGTTGGATAGCATCACCAACTAACACAATGGACATAGGTTTGGGTGGACTGTGGGAGTTGGTAATGGACAGGGAGGCCAGGTGTGCTGCGGTTCATGGGGTTGCAAAGATTCGGACAGGACTGAGTGACTGAACTGACCAAACATTACTAAATAATGACAAATTGCTTGCCAAAATATAATAATTGATGGCATCACCAACTCGATGGACATGAGATTGAGCAAGCTCCAGGAGTTGGTTATGGACAGGTAGCAAAGAGTCAGACATAACTAAGAGACTGAACTGTTTGAACTGCAACCATCACCAGTGTGGCATGAGAGTCACCTTACTCTAGATTCCCATCAATGCTCCTTGTTTTCAGACTTTTAAAATTTAGCCACTACAGTGAATAGGTATTGATATGTCATGATTTAACTGGAATTTCTCAGATGAGTAATGATTTTGAGTACTATTTTTAACTTTGTCAGTATGCTTTTTATGACTAAAACACATATTTGTTATAGAATAGTTTTATATTCTACAGAATTAATGTTCAGTAAATAATATGAAAGGTAAAAAGGAACCCACAGGTGAATTGCTGTGTTTCCATTGTTTTGAGGAAGAAATGAAACCTACTAGCATATGACTGGAGAAGGCAACAGCACCCCACTCCAGTACTCTTGCCTGGAAAATCCCATGGGTGGAGGAGCCTGGTAGGGTGCAGTCCATGGGGTCGCAAAGAGTCTGACACGACTGAGCGACTTCACTTTCACTTTTCACTTTCATGCATTGGAGAAGGAAATGGCAAGCCACTCCAGTATTCTTGCCTAGAGAATCCCAGGGACGGGGAAGCCTGGTGGGCTGCCGTCTATGCGGCTGCACAGAGTTGGACACGACTGAAGTGACTTAGCAGCAGCAGCAGCAATATATGACTGCCATTTGTATATTTAGGTAGAACTGAGGAAATTGTTAGTAGCCAGAAAACTAAGGTGTTTTTCAACTTCAAAGGCAAATAGTTTTAAAATGAAAGATTATAAGCACTATCAATATATTACTTTGGTTTATTAAGTGTTACTCAACTCTAAGTATATTCAAGTCTTATACTGGAATCCTAGGGCTTAATGGATGAATAAGAGATGCTCCCTGTCTTCAAGGAGATTGCAACCTCTATATAAATATTAAGTGATACATTTAAAAATGTGAAAAATGGCAGCATATAAACTGTCAAAAGAGAGATAGTGTTACATTTTACATGTTGGGACTTAGAGGAATCATGCCTTGGAGGGAAATGTGGATCTGTATAATTGAAAATGAGTAGAAGATAATTCTCAGTAGTAGTAAGAGGAGAGAAGTTGCAGAGGTGGAGGTTTCAGAGGAAGTAAAGTGAGTCAATAGCCTAGATGAGCAATTTATGGAGGGGATAATACAAAATATAGAGAGGGGTTAATTATTAGAGTATGGATGATCATTAATGCCAATGTTAAGGGGTCTAAATATATTTTTTGGCTGTTGGATTCCATCAGAGAATTTACCATTGTAGGGGTAGGATGGGGAAAGATAATAAGAACAGTCACATTTTAGGAAGTTTAACTTGGCAATTATGTCCTAGAAAAACAACTGGAGGAAAAAGGTAGAGGGAGGAAAATATAACCAGGAAGTGAGTTTATCAACTATCTCTCAATGGAAAAAGAGGGGGAGGGGGAAAGCTACTAGAAACTTATGTTAAACCAATGAGTTATTCTTCATTAAAATCTGGATAAACGGTAAGATTTAGAGGAAAAGTAGGAATCGCATCAGGTTTCCCTGGTGGCTCAGTAGTAAAAAATCTACCTGCCAATGCAGGAGGCATGGATTCAATCCCTGGGTTGGGAAGATCCCCTGGAGAAGGGAATGGTAACACACTCCAATATTCTTGCCTGGAATATTTCATGGACAGAGGAGCCTGTTGGTCTACAGTCCATGGGGTTGCAAAAGTGTCAGACACAACTTAGTGAGTAAAGAATAACAACTAAGAAATCACAACATGAGTACTGTACTCTTATAAGCTAGTATGGAAGCTTTCAATGTATATATATTTCTTGCAGAAAATTTCTTTTGTGACAATTTGAATTACCCAAGCAAATATCACTACTAACTTTTATTTTTTATTAGATGTATAATATGATACTTTTCCTTATCCTAAGAATAAGACATATTTTCTCACATAATTCATCTAACAACATGCTTTAAGAAAAAGTATAACTGCTTAAAAATGTTTTTCCCTGAAGGACCAGCACCATATGTTCATAAACAATTAAACCTGAAAATATTTTCTATTTTTTTTCTCAGTGGTTTATTTGTTGATTTTTTTGAAGCCTAAAATAGATTGCAATTACTAAAAGAAAATGGTTTTGAAAAATACCAATAGAAGTTGTCTGGCATATTGGCTTTTGCTTCATCATGAGCAAGTACCAGATTAATAGTGGAAAATACATTAAATCCTTCAGATATATTTGGGAATTGACACTATGATCCCAGAAATGGTAGTAAAGGGTTTTAAAGAGATGCCTAATGTTTTCTCTGTAATTAAAATTTTGATTGTAGGTTTATATGTCACATTGATTTCTTATGGATCAACTCTTTCTGGAAGACATTTTTATTATGATAACAAACCAACACATTTTTTATAGTTCAACTCTTTTAGAAAATATTAGATTTCTTTTAAAGCAATCATTCAACAAATCACAAAGTTTTCCCGCCCATTTACTATACTTAATGCCTTGAAATTTTTCTTTTCTCTCTGACCTTTATAAGAACACAAATTTAAAGCATTAAATAGTGAATGTCAGAGTGCTTTCCTGGAGGCATAAAGAGCTCACTCATAGTGTGGTTATTACACAACTCACATACCTTTATATAATTTCTGCTCTAGGAAATAAAAGGTTAAACACACTTTTTATAATCCAAAGCCAAACAGTGAAAAATGGAAGAGCTTGTTTTTCAACCTCTTTTTATTATCTGTAATGTTTAAGAAATGCTACAGTGAATAAAACATTTAAATAGAAAATTGTACTCAAAAGATTGTGATGGACTGTCATCTTATGTTCCAGAAGCACTGAAGCAAATTTGGAATGCATCCTCACAGGTTAGGATCTTCCCAATGGAATTGTAATTACAGGGCAACATTTTAATATTCAGGATTAATAGGAAATTTTAGACGGTCAAATTCAATATTGACAAATAGAATCTTTAATGTTAGGCAAATAGAATGTATATCTTTTATACACATATTGCATTCATTTCAATATTCAGATTCTGTCTTCTATTTGTGGGCTACCTGAATTCTTTCTTCCAACATTCATAGTTTTCAATTTTAAATAATTATCTTCAGAGTAAAATATTTAGAATTTTTTATACTAAACTTTTGTAAGCTTTTTTTTTTTTTTTTTTTTGCTTTCTTTCATCTCCTGGGAAAAACTCCCTTTGAAAGCAGCAGTTTTTAAAGACAAAATAATGTTCACAGTGACTCAATAGTTCTGTTGTTTGGAGACTTTAGCAATGGATTTAAGAATTTGGGATATCAGCTTGGAAAGTAAGTTTTCTACATTGCTTGTGAAGAGTATGCAGAATCAAGTGTAAATCAATAATGAAATTAAACAAGATCTGAGTTATTGATGATTCCTCTGGGCTATCCAAGACTTTAAAGGACATAGAGTGGCTGGTTTGTTGGAGTCAGGGACATTCAAATAGCATGATCTAAAATGTTAAACAAAAAAGCAGCAGGTCAGTCAAAGCAACAGAAACCATTATTGTTCCAGATTTGTATGTTATAATATGTAACTTCTTGATACTAATGTTGCTGTGATGCATCATAGTGCTTTACTGCTTATGAAGGGTAGATTTAGTTATGAATACACAGAAAATGCATGCTATATTTGAAAACAAAAAAATTCTAGATACTTCATCATTAGTTTTTTTCAAATTATTTATTTATTTGTTTATTGTTGGCTGCTCTGGGCCTTCAATGCTGCACACTTTTCTCTAGTTGCAGTGAGTGGGGGCTATTCTGTAGTTGTGGTGCACAGGCTTCTCATTACGGTGGCTTTCCTTTCTGCAGAATATGACTCTGAGGCATTCATGCTTCTGCAATTGTGACTCCTGAGCTCTAGAGCACAGGCTCAGTAGCTGTAATGTGTGGGTTTATTGCTCCGTGGAATGTGGAATCTTCCTGAACTAGGGATCGAACCCATGTCTCCTGCATTGACAGGCAGATTCTTTATCACTGAGCCATCAGGGAAGCCCTTGTCATTAATTTTTAAATTAATTCCACATTAACATATTTCAAAGTGTTGTTGACACTCAGAGTTGTGTCAGTTGACACACGAGTTGACATTGTTGACACGAGAGCCTACTCTCTGTGAGCCCATGGACTGCAGTATGCCAGTCTTCCCTATCCTTCACTATCTACTGGACTTTGCTCAAACCCATCCAACCATCTCATCCTCTGTTGTCCCCTTCTCCTCCTGCCTTCAGTTTTTCCCAGCATCAGGGTCTTTTCCAGTGAGACGGCTCTACATAACAGGGGGTCAAACTATTGGAGCTACAGCTTCAGCATCAGTCCTTCCAATGAATATTCAGGGTCGATTTCCTTTAGGATTGACTTGCTTGATCTCCTTGCAGTCCAAGGAGCTCTCAGGAGTCTTCTCCAACACCACAGTTTGAAAGCATCTGTTCTATAGCACTTAGCCTTCTCTATGGCCCAACTCTCTCATCCATACATGACTGCAGGAAAAACCATAGTTTTGACTAGATGGACCTCTGTTGGCAAAGTAATGCCTCTGCTTATTAATATGATGTCTAGGTTTGTCATAGCTTTTCTTTCTAGGAGCAAATGTCTTTTAATTTCATGGCTGCAGTCACTGTCCACAGTGTTTTTGGAGCCCAAGAAAACATATTTCAAATACTAAAATTAATTTCACCTGTTTACTTTTACCTTTGTAATTTATATATTGTTAGAAAATTTTCCATTGTGTGATTCACATTGTCAGTCAAATGTGACCCTATGGTCTTCAGGAATCATTTTCATTTTCTATAAAAATATGTGATTCCTAAGTTGATCAAGAATCTTCATCTGATCTCTCTAGCAATGAACTTAACTTCAGAGGGTTCAGAAGACTGATTTATGGAGATCACATTCTCCTTGTATAAATAAGTCACATCTATCTTTCCTTTGAGAAGGGTCTGCTTAAGTTATTTTTAGGAGTCTTCATGTCAACATTTTAACATTTAGATGGAATCATATGTTGTGTTTGAGGTTTTTCAAATTATTTTGGAACTAAATTAATTTACAAAGAACCTTGAGAATTGTATAGTTTTAAATTTTTAAATTTCAGTGTAGTTGTAGCTTTCTCTTTAAGGAAATAATTATTTCCATAATAAAAGTTTTATATATTGATACTCTCAAGCATCATCCTAGTTGTTTGTGAGATTTTATAAACCAAACAATTTGGTTACTCTTCTAGGCCTTCTGAAAATGTGCCATAATCACAATCTGTGTTTTATCTGAAAATTTTGTAAATACTACTGCATAATATTAAATAGATTTCATATGTTATCCATTTAGAAGATATAAATATGGCTTTAAATCTTCTAAAAACTCCTTTATATTAGTGATTTGTGTTATCAGTTGGACTAGGTGGGTAGAAGAAAACATGAAAAAAATATAAACAACTCTCGTAAAACAATCTTCAGCTGTGTGAGTCTGTGGTCTTAAGTCAAATTTATAAAAGTTAAATATAATTTTACAAACAGTAATTCATTTTCATATTTGGTTTTTATGCCTACAAACTATTGTGAAATGCAAGAAAAGATCCAGCCAACAAAGTGTTGATTTTGATTTGATCTTTTTTCTATAGTCAGTTTCAGGTTTTGTAGTAGTTCAGGGTTTATACATTTTCTTCTTATTTTGTAATTATTGAACACACTTTTGCATGTGTAATCCTCTCCATTAATTGATTTTACCAATTTTAGTGAACTGGACATGAATAGTTAATTTATAAAATACTAAATACAAATAAAATGTATTTAATATCTCCCACCTATCACATAATTATCATATGATTTGAGAATTATGTAACATAATTTTTATATTATTGTAGGAGATCAAAATCGTAGAAGTATGTGTGTATTATTTTCATGTATTTTGAAATTTTTGACCCCTAAGTTTCTTTATTTTTGATACAGTGGCCAAATGAAATGATAGTAATGAATATTTGAATGTCATTGTATATGAGTAATCACATGAATATATGATAAACTGCTCACTTTAAATATTAAAATCTTCACCCAAAATCACCCTCACAAAATTTATGTTTTATTCTAGTAAACACTTTAGAAGAAAGAGAATTGTGGAATATCTGCTATTTTTTCAATGGTGTTTAAATTTTTTAGGTAAGAAAATAAAATTATACTTGGATAAATATAGAATGTGAACACAACTTTTGGTATTTCAGTAGTTAAAGTTTTAGATTTTTTAATACACAAAGTTTATTTAAGGATACTGTATACACTCGCTCCTTTCCCCATCTTTAGCTTCTGAGATACATGTACATATTATGTGGATGTAAAATTAATACACTTCACATTTCTATAGCAACTACTTTTATTCAAAAATTTCAAAGTTTACAATGATTAACATTTTCAAATAGGCCATATATCAGATACATATGGTAAGTTTATAGGTTACTTTGGTATTTTTGATAAAATAGAAAATAAGCAGTTTGTGTATAGTTTAATGAAAGCAAGATTGTTTATCAAGTGAAACCTGTGGCTGTATGGTTTACTACATAATCCTGCATATGAATACAAAGATCGTATATGATGCATACACCCATACAGACGTTTGTGCAAGCAAGAATGTGCACGTTTGTCTATCATTTACTAAAGGAAAACAGGACTTAGTGACTCAACAACAAAGGAAAGCACATAGTGGGTTAAATTGTTACTTAGAAGAGTAATATAAACTAGATATTGAAACATTTTAACTATTTTAATTAAGGAATTAATAAGAAGGGAGGGCATTCTTAAAAATGATGATCATCTATTGTAATAATTATTTAGCCAAACTACAGAGGCTGTTTCAAAAAAAATGTGATACCTTTTTTCTAAGACAAGTTTTTTTCTCTAGGAAAAACCTAATGTATATTTGTTTGCATTGGCACCCAGGCATGGCACCAGGCATGACTTAGTGAAATTCAGACATGCCTATGAAATGTAAGCATGCTTTATTTACTAATAGGTGGTAGTAATTAGAATCCAGTTAGATCATATTTGCTAAGAGAAAATAAGTTTTCCTTTTAATATTTTTTATTAGGGGTGGTATTTACTTACATAGGTTATGCACAGATATATATATATGCTACTTAAGTAACATTAAATTTTGTAAGATAGAGCATGCATATATACATGATAAAAATCTATTATGAATTATAATTTTAAATCTAAAATTGACTTCAAGTTTTAAGTCTGGGTTTAATGATATATAAAGTTTTGCTCTAATACTAATTTAAAGATTGTTTTTAAATATCACATGAATTTAGCAAGCATGTTCAGATGTTATTTTTACTTTGTTTTTTTTTGAGATTAAAGTATTTCTCTTTCTTGAATGTCAGGAGCAAGTTAGAGGTTGTACATACTGGGTCTGTATGTTGGCTTGTGCAATAAATAGATCAAAATTGAATTCAGCTAGTTGATGGCAGTGATATGAATTTCTGATTAGACAGGGTCTATAGAGGTGTAGATGGGAAGCAAAAAGAGGCCTGGAAGTTATCGAAATGTCAGCCTAAAATTGAAAAGAGTTAAAAATTAAAGATGTTCTTGTTTCATTTTGAAAGGTAATTATTCTCTATATGTTATCATACTCATGTGGAATTATTTTATTAGTTCTTGTGTTCACAAATCCAAAAATAAGATTGTAGAAAAGCAGAAAACATATATTATGAAACAATAACTAAATGTTTATAACATTTATGTATGATATATCTATGATATTATAAAATACTAAAACAACACATTTTAGAACTAAAGATGAGCAGAAAAAAGCTAATTACCAAAAAAAAAGAGTGAAATGTTTGTGCAGATATAATCTTATATCTCATATGCTTTTTGTTTTGTGATACTAACTTGCTTTTAGAGTACTTTAAACCAACACACACACACACACACACACACACAGAGAAATACATATATGTATATGTATATGTGTGTACATATGTGTGTGTGTATATATATACACACACATATATAGGGCTTTCCTGGTGGCTCAGACTGTAAACAATCTGCCTGCAATTCAGGAGACCTGGGTTCAAACCGTGGGTTGGGAAGATCCTGTGGAGAAGGGAATGACTACCCAGTGCAGTATTCTTGCCTGGAAAATGCCATGGACAGAGGAGCCTGATGGGCTACTGTCCATGGGGTTGCAGAGAGTCAGACACAACTGAGCCACTAATGCACACACAACGGCAATACTGGTTCCTTTCAAAGCAAAATTTTTAAATAACTTTTTAATTTTAGAATAGTTTCAGACATAGAAAAATTGCATAGATTGTACACATCAATTAATGAGTAAACATTAGTGCATATTAATAACTAAAGTCCATTCTTTATTCATATTTCCTTAGATTTCACCTAATGTTGATTTTCTCTTCTAAGATTCCATTTAAGATGCCACAATATATTTAATTGTCATGTCTCATTGGGCTTCTTTTGGTTTTAACAATTTCTCAGATGTTTGTTTTTTCTGAGTATCTTGACCGTCCTGAGAGCTATTGATCAGATATTTTGTAGAATGTACCTCTATTGTCATTGTCTTAAGTTTTTCTCATGATGAGACTGGGGGTATGGGTATTGGGTAGAAAAGAGGTAAGGTGCCTATTATAGCTTATTAAGGGTATATACAGTTGACCTTTGAGCACCGTGAAGATTAGGACTGCTGACCCTCCCAGCAATCACAAATCTACACATACTTAGGGTCGTCCTGCAACCACTCTTCGTCTTTACAGTAGTTCTGCATCTGGGAACTCAACCACCATGGATTATGCAGTACTGTGGTATTTACTACTGAAAAATATTCTCATGTAAGTGGACCAGAGCAGCTCACATCCATTGCTAGTCAAAGGTTAGTGATATGATCAACATAACTTATCACTGTTCATGCTGATCTTGATCACCTGGCTGAGGTAGTGTTTGTCAGGTTTCTCTATCGTAGCCTTACACTTTCCCCCCTTTCCATACTGTGTTCGTTGAAAGTCTCTATGCCAAGCTCACTTAAGATGTAACAATTCTACTCCATTTTTTTTTTACTTCTTTTTCTTTTTTTTTAATTTAATTTTATTTTTTAACTTTACAATATTGTATTGGTTTTGCCATATATCAACATGAATCCACCACAGGTATACAAGGGTGGAATACATTAAACTATTTAGAAATCCTTTACCTGGGAGTTTTGTCTCTTCTTCCTCTTTTATTAATTTATTAAGGCATTCATTTGTATTAGTATGGACTCATGAATACTTAATTTATATATTGAGTTATATTTTAAGACTATTTTGTTGTTCAAATTTCTCCAACTTTGACCACAGTTAGCTCTTTCAATAGCTTCTGTGCTCTTGTGATATTGTGATTATTGTGTGTGTGTGTGTGCATTTGCACATGTGTGCTTGAGCAGTTCCTTACATTATGGGATTAATAGTTTCTCTGGGCACATCTTATATTACCTCAACAGTGGTATAATCAGCCATTTCTTCAAGCAGTCCTGGTTCCTTCTATGGGAGAAGAGTATTAAAAACCAAAATCTGGGTACTGAGCATGTTTGTTGCCTCTGGAGTGTTGTTGCCTCTAGGCCTCTTCAGCTGACACTGCAAGGAAATATATGTGTGCATACAAGTCTGTATGTGTATGCTGCTGCTACTGCTAAGTTGCTTCAGTCATGTCCGACTCTGCAACCCCATAGACGGCAGCCCACCAGCCTCTCCCGTCCCTGGGATTCTCCAGGCAAGAACACTGGAGTGGGTTGCCATTTCCTTCTCCAATGCATGAAAGTGAAAAGTGAAAGTGAAGTCACTCAGTCGTGTCCGACTCTTAGTGACCCCATGGACTGCAGCCCACCAGGTTCCTCCATCCATGGGATTTTCCAGGCAAGAGTCCTGGAGTGGGGTGCCATTGCCTTCTCTGCTGTATGTGTATACACATCTATTATATATACATATATATATATTTTTTCACTGTATGTATATTGTCCTAAACATTAGTGCATACTGATGTCTTCAACATATTACTACAAGGTTCATTCTAGATGTCTTACCTTGCTTGTATGTAACTGTTCCCTTGAACAGTGAGAACTTGGCTCCCACAAACTACCATTAATTTATATAATTGTTCAATTCTAGTATATAGGTATAACTGTTAACTCATACCATCATGGAAAACATCAAGAACCAGAGTACAGTATGCTTTCAGGAGAAAGGGAATGAAAGAGGCAAGAAAAGTAGGAGAAAAGCTCTATAAGAACCTAGTCTCAGTTGCCTTCCCTGGTGACTCAGTGGTAAAGAATCTGCCTGTCAATGCAGGATACATGGGTTCGATCCCTGATCTAGGAAGATCGCACATGCCTTGGAGAAATTAAGCTTGTACCAGTGCTATTGAGCCAGTGCTCTAGGATCTGGAAGCCACAACTACTGAAACTATTGTGCTGCTACTACTGAAGCCTGCACACTCTAGAGCCCGTTCTCCACAACAAGTCAAGCCAACACAGTAAGAAGCCCACACACCACAACTATAGAGTGGCCCTCACTGGCCACAACTAGAGAAAAGCCTATGCAGCAACAAAGACCCAGCACAGCCAAAAAGAAATATATATATATATATATATATATATATATATATTTTTTTTTTTTTTTTTAAAGAACTTAGTCTCAGCTGGAGACAAGGTTCAGAATGATCCCCTGGAAAAACTATTAAAGCCCAGATAACACCAGAATGTTGGTTCCCTTTGAGGTCAAACAACCAGTATTTGGTACCATCAGTGCACTGATGGACTTTTCAGGGAGGAAGCATGAAGCTTCTTCTATTCAGCAGAGGGCAGTGTTTTATGAGAAGGGAGCAAAGGTGGGTTTTTAGCTGCTAAAATATAGCGGGTTTGAGCACTGGGTATCTCAGCTGGTAAAGAATTCCTGGGTGGGAGCCAGTAGTATCCTCTACACCAGCTTACCTGGCAGACTTCATTAATTGTTCTGGACAAGATTTCCCAAGGTTTATTCAGTTCAGTTCAGTCTCTCAGTCGTGTCCGACTCTTTGCAACCCCATGAATCGCAGCACACCAGGCCTCCCTGTCCATCACCAACTCCCAGAGTTCACTGAGACTCACGTCAATCGAGTCAGTGATGCCATCCAGCCATCTCAGCCTCTGTCGTCCCCTTCTCCTCCTGCCCCTAATCCCTCCCAGCATCAGAGTCTTTTCCAATGAGTCAACTCTTTGCATGAGGTGGCCAAAGTACTGGAGTTTCAGCTTTAGCATCATTCCTTCCAAAGAAATCCCAGGGCCGATCTCCTTTAGAATGGACTGGTTGGATCTCCTTGCAGTCCAAGGGACTCTCAAGAGTCTTTTCCAACACCACAGTTCAAAAGCATCAATTCTTCGGTGCTCAGCCCTCTTCACAGTCCAACTCTCACATCCATACATGACCACAGGAAAAACCATAGCCTTGACTAGATGGACCTTTGTTGGCAAAGTAATGTCTCTGCTTTTGAATATGCTGTCTAGGTTGGTCATAACTTTCCTTCCAATGAGTAAGCATCTTTTAATTTCATGGCTGCAGTCACCATCTTCAGTGATTTTGGAGCCCCCAAAAATAAAGTCTGACACTGTTTTCACTGTTTCCCCATCTATTTCCCATGAAGTGATGGGACCGGATGCCATGATCTTCGTTTTCTGAATGTTGAGCTTTAAGCCACCTTTTTCACTCTCCACTTTCACTTCCATCAAGAGGCTTTTTAGTTCCTCTTCACTTTCTGCCATAAGGGTGGTGTCATCTGCATTTCTGAGGTTATTGATATTTCTCCCGGCAATCTTGATTCCAGCTTGTGTTTCTTCCAGTCCAGCGTTTCTCATGATGTTACTTGGGCTCAAAATCCTCAATAAATGCAATAGGCCCTGACAAATTGTTTGTGATCAGTAAGTATACTAAAGTATACTTTAAGTATACTTAGTATACTTTAAGTAAGTATACTAAAGACTATTCCTGTCTCAAGTTAGGACAGTAGAAAGTGGTAAAAGTTAAAATGCTTCTATAATTCTATTTTAAAATGGAAATATAAGAGACTATATTAAGTTGAACTGGTTAAAAGAGTCACATTACATAGTTGGGTTGTGTATCTAACTACATGATATACATTTATCATTCTGTTTAAAATGTAAATGTAACTTTCTTTTAAAAGATACCTACACAAGGAGTAACAACTAAAATAAAAAAATCAAATTTATCTCTATTTTATGATCAAAGTTGAATATATCTCAACCTTTTGGTTTTAGATAGACAAGATAATTTCCTGTAAGAAAGGGTGTGATACAAAACACTGTCTATTTTTCTCATGTTTCTGACTCATTTATTATCTAATTTTCATTGTTTTATCGATATGTTAAATAGAGTTTAAATCTCCAGCTTTTGCATTCTTTTAATGAGGTCACAAAGAAAGAGCACTATGTACTATTCTTCTTGTGACTGTTGAACTTGATTAGGTAAACCTTGTATTTCTTGGATAATACACAGATGCAATAAAAATAACCAAAACTCACATAGTCCATACAAATTAAACAATGTTTTCTGCCACGCTATGAAGCAGTTGCTTTTAAAACCATTGGAAGGATAATTTTTGACATTAAAAAATGTTGGTAGCTTTATAGTTTTTACAAAGCAGGAGTGCTCAGTCATGTCCGATTGTTTGTGAACCCCATGAGCTGCAGCCCACCAGGCTTCTCTTCCATGGAATATTCCAAGCAAGAATATTCCTGGAGTGGGTTGCCATTTCCTACTCCAGGAGATTTTCCTGACCCAGGGATCGAACCTGCATCTCCTGCATTGGCAGGTGGATTCTTTACCACTCACCTACTCGGGAAGCCCTTTATAGTTTTTATAGTACTGAAGGGTATAGTTGAGATAATTCATCTTTTTTTAGAACATGATTGGACTTCTTCAAAACATCTTATAAATTCCCTTTTGGATTTAATACTCCCATTACTCTTCATATTGAAAGTTATCTTCCCTCCACTCTCCCCCAAATAAAATGAAGCATAAGACAAAGATTTATTTCTTCTAAAGAATAAATAATCTTAAATTGACCATATACATTTGACTTATTTTTACTTTGCTGTGTATAACTATGTACAGGATAATAATAATAAGCAAAGCTAAAAACATAAATTGTATCTCTTGCTATTTAAGCCCTTTGCCCTGTGGTTTTGCAGTTTCTTCTAATAAAGACTTTTTTTTTTTTTTTCCAGAGCTATTATGTTAGGCTTAGCTGAGGGAGGCTAATAGGCAAGAGCTGAGCAAAGCCTCCATACATTTTATGAAGTTGACTTGCCTTCTTTCATTTCTGTTAACATTATGAGAATTTTCAGTAATCAAACAAATTCATTTAACTAAGATGCCATTTATAAATTTCAGAATTAGATAAAACTCGATCAACTATATACTGCTTACAAATGAACACATACATAAAAAAATACAATGAAAAATAAAATTCTAAAGTTCTTTTAAATTAGGAGAATAGAAAAGGTGAACTTTCAAGGAGGAGAGAGCGGGGTCTACAAAATCATGGGTAATATTCTATGTCTTAATATGGAATTTTTCACATGGAGTAAATTTTTTCTTGTGTAGGATGTTTTCATAAAACAGCATAATACTTTTTTGAAAGTTAGTTTTTCTCAATTACTTTGAAAAAATTGCCATTGCTCATAGTGAATCATGGTAGAGCTAGGAATCAAACTTCCATATGTCTCAGTTCAGTTCAGTCACTCATTCGTGTCTGACTCTTTGACACCCAATGAAGCTCAGCATGCCAGACTTCCCTGTCCATCACCAATTCCCGAAGTTAATCCAAACTCATGTTCATCGAGTCAGTGATTCCATCTACCCATCTCATCCTCTGTCGTCCCCTTCTCCTCCTGCCTTCAATCTTTCCCAACATCAGGGTCTTTTCAAATGAGTCAGTTCTTCGCATGAGGTGGTCAAAATACAGGAGCTTCAGCTTCAACATCAGTCCTTCCAATGAACACCGAAGACCGATTTCCCTTAGGATGGACTGGTTGGATCTCCTTGCAGTCCAAGGGACTCTCAAGAGTCTTCTAAACACCACAGTTCAAAACCATCAATTCTGTGCTCAGCCCTCTTTATAGTCCAACTCTCATATCCAAACACGACCACTGGAAAAACCATAGCCTTGACTAGACGGACCTTTATTGACAAAGTAATGTCTCTGCTTTTTAATATGCTGTCTAGGTTGGTCATAACTTTCCTCCCAAAGAGTGTCTTTTAATTCCATGGCTTCAATCACCATCTGCAGTGATTTGGGAGCACCAAAAACTAAAGTCAGCCACTGTTTACCCACTATTTGCCATGAAGTGATGGGACTGGATGTCGTGATCTCAGTTTTCTGAATGTTTGGCTTTAAGCCAACTTTATCACTCTCCTTTTTCACTTTCATCAAGAGGCTCTTTAGTTCTTCTTCACTTTCTGCCATAAAGGTGGTATCACCTACATATCTGAGGTTATTGATATTTCTCCTGGCAATCTTGATTCCAGCTTGTGCCTCTTCCAGCCCAGCATTTCTCATGATGTACTCTGCATATGAGTTAAATAAGCAGGGTGGCAATATACAGCATTGACATACTCCTTTTCCCATTTGGAACCAGTCTGTTGTTCCATGTCCAGTTCTAACTGTTGCTTCCTGACCTGCATATATGTTTCTCAAGAGGCAGGTCAGAAGGTCTGTTATTCCCATCTCTTTCAGAATTTTCCATAGTGTGTTGTGATCCACACAGTCAAAGGCTTTGGCAGAGTCAATAAAGCAGAAATAAATGTTTTTTTGGAACTCTCCTGCTTTTTCAATGATCCAGAGAATGTTAACAATTTGATCTCTGGTTCCTCTGCCTTTTCTAAAACCAGCATGAACATCTGGAAGTTCATGGTTCACGTATTACTGAAGCCTGGCTTGGACAATTTTGAGCATTACTTTACTAGCATGTGAGATGAGTGCAATTGTGCAGTAGTTGAAGCATTCTTTGGCATTGCCTTTCTTTGGGATTGGACTGAAAACTGACCTTTTCCAGTCTTATGGCCACTGAGCTTTCCAAATTTGCTGGCATATTGAGTGCAGCACTTTCACAGCATCATCTTTCAGGATTTAAAATAGCTCAACTGGCATTCCATCACCTCCACTAGCTTTGTTCGTAGTGATGCTTTCTAAAGCCCACTTGATTTCACATTCCAGGATGTCTGGCTCTAGGTGAGTAATCACACCATTGTGATTATCTGGGTTGTGAAGATCCTTTTTGTACAGTTCTTCTATGTATTCTTGCCATCTCTTCTTAATATCTTCTGCTTCTGTAAGGTCCATACCATTTCTGTCCTTTATTGAGCCCATCTTTGCATGAAATGTTCCCTTGGTTTCTCTAATTTTCTTGAAGAGATCTCTAATCTTTCCCATTCTATTGTTTTCTTGTATTTCTTTGCATTGATTGCTGAGGAAGGCTTTCTTATCTCTCCTTGCTATTCTTTGGAACTCTGCATTCAAATGGATATATCTTTCCGTTTCTCCTCTGCTTTTCACTTCTCTTCTTTTCACAGCTATTTGTAAAGTCTCCTCAGATAGCCATTTTGCTTTTTTTGCAGTTCTTTTTCTTGGGGATGGTCTTGATCCCTGTCTCATGTACAGTGTCATAAACCTCCATCCATAATTTATCAGGCACTCTGTCTATCAGATCTAGTCCCTTAAGTCTATTTCTTACTTCCACTGTGGAATCATAAGGGATTTGATTTAGGTCATACCTGAATGGTCTAGTGGTTTCCCCCACTTTCTTCAATTTGAGTCTGAATATGGCAATAAGGAGTTCATGATCTGAGCCACAGTCAGCTCCCGGTCTTGTTTTTGCTGAATGTATAGAGCTTCTCCATCCTTGGCTGCAAAGAATCTAATCAATCTGATTTCGGTGTTGACCATCTGATGATGTCCATGTGTAGAGTCTTCTCTTGTGTTGTTGGAAAAGGGTGTTTGCTATGACCAGTGAATTCCCTTGGCAAAACTCTATTAGCCTTTTCCCTGCTTCATTCTGTACTCCAAGGCCAAATTTGCCTGTTACTCCAGGTATTTGTTGACTTCCTACTTTTGCATTCCAGTCCGCTATAATGAAAATGACATCTTTTTTGCCTATTCATCAGAATTTATTGTGGTTAATTATTATTATTATTTGAAGTTTAAAATCTTTAAGGGCATATTCAATGTTTAGGCCTACAGCACTAAACGCAATGACTAGAAATTAATAGACACTAAATAAATGCATTTGAATTGAATTACAAAGGACAGCAGATTGGATAGAGAATTTGGGTACAATCCAAACCCAAACTCAGGTTGCTGAAATTATAAAGAATTGGCCTGCAATGTAGGAGACCTGAGTTTGATCCCTGGATCAGGAACATCCCCTGGAGAAGGTAATGGCTGGCTACCCACTCCAGTATTCTTGCCTAGAAAATTCCAGGGACAGAGAAGCCTGGTGGACTACAGACCATGGAGTTGCAGAGAGCAGTACACGACTGCGTGACTAACACTTTGTCTTTTCACACAAACTCAGATACATAAGCCACCCTTACTGACACGATTAACCATGACATTGTGAAAAGGGAGAGAGTGCAGAATAGTGTTATTGGTATATAGGGTCTTACTTCTGCAACAGAAATGTGGAATCTAATGATAAGAGTATCTTTTCATGTGTGCTCTGCTGTGCTTAGCCACTCAGTCATATCACGACTCTTTGCAACCTCATGGACTGTAGCCTCCAGGCTCCTCTGTCTATGGGGATTCTCCAGGCAAGAATACTGGAGTGGGTTGCCATGCCCTTCTCCAGGGGATCTTCCCAACACAGGGATCAAACCCAGTTCCCCCACATAGCAGGCAGATTCTTTACCTTCTGAGCCACCAGAGAAGCCCAAGAATACTGCAGTGGGTAGCCTATCACTTCTCCAGGGGATCTTCCCGACCCAGGAATCAAACCAAGGTCTTCTGCATTGCAGGCAGATTCTTTACTAGTTGAGCTATCTTTCCATAACAAGTGATAAGAAAATATTTGTGAGAAGGCAAAATAGAGTCAAGAAAAAGGCAGGATAGAGGCTGCATGTCCTATGGGTGCTCATTAAAAGTTATTACTTGCTTGACTGATCTGAAAAATGTTTCAGGGAATCTTGATCAAATTAGTTTCTAGTATAATTTGCTGATACTGGACTTTGCCAGTTCATATGTTAATACAGAACAAAATCCTATTGTTAATCTTATTCAGTAAATTTTGTTTCTGCATAGGGTAGATATACCCCTTTGAAATGGCCACACATTGCTGTCATGCCAATTAAAAGTCATTAGTGACTTTCTGGTTTTCAGCAGTGAGTAATGACTAAATTCTATAATTCTTGATACATACCTCTTCTTTTGGCAATTTTGGACATTTATATCGTACTAGAAAGTCTGCATTACCTGTAGCTTTTAATATTTATTGTCTATGTAGCACTTACTTTTCATATCTTCTATGGAAATGGTTATATTTCATTTCTTATCCTCAGTGGCATATATTCTTTTTTAATCTTTTCCCCCTAAGTTAGAATTTCTAAGTGTTTATGAATGCTGTTTATTTTTTAATGAGGTCAACATTTATGTTTTTATTCTACTCTTTTCCCTTATATTTCATTAATTTAAACTTTAATAATGCCATCCTGTTTTCTTCAGTTGTATTTTATGGCTCCTTTTCTAAGTTTAATACTTCAATCACTTTCATTCTTTCTGTTGTAGATATTCAAAGTAACTGAGTAAAATGTTATCCAGATACATTTTATTGTTACAGCATTTAGGTTTTGGCATTGAATAGTCTCTCTTTTGGAGAAGGCAATGGCACCCCACTCCAGGACTCTTGCCTGGAAAATCCCATGGATGGAGGAACCTGGTGGGCTGCAGTCCGTGGGGTCGCTAAGAGTCAGACACGACTGAGCGACTTCACTTTCACTTTTCACTTTCATGCATTGGAGAAGGAAATGGCAATCCACTCCAGTGTTCTTGCCTGGAGAATCCCAGGGATGGGGGAGCCTGGTGGGCTGCCGTCTATGGGGTCGCACAGAGTCGGACACGACTGAAGCGACTTAGCAGCAGCAGCAGCAGCAGCAGCAGCAGAAGCAGCAGTCTCTCTTTTGTGTTTATTCATTTTTACTTTGAAATTTTAAAGTTCCTTTCCCACTTTAACATGCAACTCATTTAAAAATTCTCTTTTAATTTTCAGATTTTATTTAGTTTTTATGCTTCTCTTGCTTACTTTTAATTTTATTGGGAAACTATGGCTTATTTATCAATTAAGTAATTAATATAAAATATGTCAGTAAAAGATTAACATATAGATGTGTATATTTATCTGTCTACATATATAATATTCCTTAATCCTCACTTTAGGTAAAACCTATAAGAAAAAATTTTTAAAATACTGAGTTTTCATTGGAAATAAAGCAATGCTTATCAGCAACACATTCTCATAGTTGAACCACAATACTTTTTAAGACTATTAAAAGGAATGGCTGGTTTAGGTATATATTCCTGCACTTAAACAAACAGAAATGACCAACATTTTTCTGATGATCATTTTCTTTGCCTGCTGCTTATGCCCATTCTACAGAAACTAATATGTTTTTAGAAATTGTAAAAAAAAAAAAAAAAAAAAAAGGAAAATGACAAAATAAAACAATAGAGGCTTATATAGTGATTGTTCCTTAAAACAGCCAAAAATAAAAACTGAAAAAAAAAAAAAGTTAAACTTCCAATAAGACAACAAATCTGAGGTAAGGAAAGAAAGATTCGAATGTTGCCCCATGAGAGATCCAACAGAATGGAATTTGTATCCCTATTTCCCAGGATTGTCTGTGGACTTGAACTTCTCCCTTAGCCTTCCTTCTTCCCCTTTGCTTCTATTCAGGTCGTTTTTTTTTCTTTTTTTTTAGAAAAATGTGCCATGATTATTACCTTCTCCATTTTTGATGCTACAACCTATTAAACTATCTCTAACTTGTTATCAAGATCTGAAATTCTCTATTCTAACTCTCATTAGTGGGCTATTTTTGCCACTAGTTTAAATAAAGGCAGTGTTACCAATTATCACAATTAATATTCTCTGCATCAGTATTTAAAAATTTTCTTCATGTGTATGACAATTTATCATGTGAAATATAATAATGGGCATTTTATGAAAACCATGAAGTTTAGAAAAACTATAGTTTTAGAACTGAGTGAAAAAGGATCAGGACTATATACAAAAATAATTTGCTGATTATAAAACTTGCTTAAGTTGCAAGGGAGGAAAGTTAATTGCTTTCCCTGAAGGTTTTAAAAAATGATACATTTAAATATTTCCGGGATGTTTTATGTAGAGTCAAGCCTTAGAGGTAGGAAAATGAATGAAGACTTTCTAGGTCTATGATTTTATGAGATTAAAATATATTTTTATACTAGAATACTCCGTTTTCAGAGAAACTCATTATCTGCATTAAAATAATGAAGTCAGTTTTGTAAATTTGGTCTAAGAATTAATAAAGTTGATCTTGTTACATGCCTGGCACAGTAACTGTCACATAATACAGACTCAGTGAATGTTGTCTATCATTACCTCTTTTCAAAAATATATATTAAATACAACTCAGAAAGTAATTTTAATTTATATCTAAACAATGATAGGCACTGCATTTTTTTTAAATCCTTTTCCTCCCACTGACGTATGGTAGGTACCATAAAATTAGAAATACTCAACAAAATTTTGGTCAAGCAAGGGAGTTAATATAGTAAATTCTTTTTATGCATTCTTCTCTGTGTTCCCTCATGGAAATTTCTAATTTTCATTTCTATGCTAATGACTATTGTTGTTAAGTCACTCAGTCGTGTCACACTCTTTGCAACCCCTTGAACAACAGCATGCCAGCTTTTCCTATTCTTCACTTTCTCCCTGAATTTGCTCAAACTCATGTCCACAGAGTTAGTGATGCCATCCAATCATCTCAACCTCTGTCATCCCCTTTCTGTCCTGCCTTCAATCTTTCCCAGCATCAGGATCTTTTCCAATAAGTCAGCTCCTCACATCATGGGGCCAAAGTATTAGAGCTTCAGCTTCAGAATCAGTCCTCCCAATGAATATTCAAGGTTGATCTCCTTTAGGATTGACTGGTTTGATCTCCTTGCTGTCCAAGGGACTCTTAAAAAGTCTTCTTCAGCACCACAGTTTGAAAGCATCAATTTTTTGGTGCTCAACCTTTTTTTGGCCCAACTCATATTTGTACATGACTAATGAACACTGACCTTTTCCAGTCCCGTGGCCACTGCTGAGTTTTCCAAATTTGCTGGCATACTGAGTGCAGCACTTTCACAGTATCATCTTTCAGGATTTGGAATAGCTCAACTGGAATTCCATCACCTCCACTAGCTTTGTTCATAGTGATGCTTTCTAAAGCCCACCTCCCAGAATATTGGAAATAAAAGCAAAAATAAACAAATGGGACCTAATGAACCTTAAAAGCTTCTGCACATAAAAGGAAACTATTAGCAAGGTGAAAAGACAGCCTTCAGAATGGGAGAAAATAATAGCAAATGAAGCAACTGACAAACAACTAATCTCAAAAATATACAAGCAACTCCTACAGCTCAACTCCAGAAAAATAAATGACCCAATCAAAAAATGGGCCAAAGAACTAAATAGACATTTCTCCAAAGAAGACATACAGATGGCTAACAAACACATGAAAAGATGCTCAACATCACTCATTATCAGAGAAATGCAAATCAAAACCACTATGAGGTACCATTTCACACCAGTCGGAATGGCTGTGATCCAAAAGTCTACAGGCAATAAATGCTGGAGAGGGTGTGGAGAAAAAGGAACACTCTTACATTGTTGGTGGGAATGCAAACTAGTACAGCCACTATGGAGAACAGTGTAGAGATTCCTTAAAAAACTGGAAATAGAACTGCCTTATGATCCAGCAATCCCACTGCTGGGCATACACACTGAGGAAACCAGAAGGGAAAGAGACACGTGTACCCCAATGTTCATCGCAGCACTGTTTATAATAGCCAGGACATGGAAGCAACCTAGATGTCCATCAGCAGATGAATGGATAAGAAAGCAGTGGTACATATACACAATGGAGTATTACTCAGCCATTAAAAAGAATACATTTGAATCAGTTCTAATGAGGTGGATGAACCTGGAGCCTATTATACAGAGTGAAGTAAGCCAGAAGGAAAAACACCATTACAGTATACTAACGCATATATATGGAATTTAGAAAGACGGTAACAATAACCCTGTGTACGAGACAGCAAAAGAGACACTGATGTATAGAACAGTCTTATGGACTCTGTGGGAGAGGGAGAGGGTGGGAAGATTTGGGAGAATGGCATTGAAACATGTAAAATATCATATATGAAACGAGTTGCCAGTCCAGGTTCGATGCACGATATGGATGCTTGGGGCTAGAGCACTGGGATGACCCAGAGGCATGGTATGGGGAGGGAGGAGGTAGGAGGGTTCAGGATGGAGAACACATGTATACCTGTGGCGGATTCATTTTGATATTTGGCAAAACTAATACAAGCATGTAAAGTTTAAAAAAATAAATAAATAAAGCCCACTTGACTTCACATTCCAGGATGTCTGGCTCTAGGTCAGCGATCACACCTTCGTGATTTCTGGGTTGTGAAGATCTTTTTTGTACAGTTCTTCTGTGTATTCTTGCCATCTCTTCTTAATATCTTCTGCTTCTGTTAGGTCCATACGATTTCTGTCCTTTATTGAGCTCATCTTTGCATGAAATGTTCCTTTGGTATCTTTCATTTTCTTGAAGAGATCCCTAGTCTTTCTCATTCTGTTGTTTTCCTCTATTTCTTTGCATTGATCGCTGAAGAAGGCTTTCTTATCTCTTATTGCTATTCTTTGGAACTCTGCATTCAGATGTTTATATCTTTCCTTTGCTCCTTTGCTTTTCACTTCTCTTCTTTTCACAGCTATTTGTAAGGCCTCGCCAGACAGCCATTTTGCTTTTTTGCATTTCTCTTCTATGGGAATGGTCTTGATCCCTGGAAAGTTATGACCAAACTAGATAGCATATTCAAAAGCAGAGACATTACTTTGCCAACAAAGGTTCGTCTAGTCAAGGCTATGGATTTTCCTGTGATCATGTATGGATGTGAGAGTTGGACTGTGAAGAAGGCTGAGCACAGAAGAATTGATGCTTTTGAACTGTGGTGTTGGAGAAGACTCTTGAGAGTCCCTTGGACTGCAAGGAGATCCAACCCGTCCATTCTGAAGGAGATCAGCCCTGGGATTTCTTTGGAAGGAATGATGCTAAAGCTGAAACTCCAGTACTTTGGCCACGTCATGCAAAGAGTTGACTCATTGGAAAAGACTCTGATGTTGCGAGGGATTAGGGGCAGGAGAAGGGGACGACAGAGGCTGAGATGGCTGGATGGCATCACTGACTCAATGGATGTGAGTCTGAGTGAACTCCGGGAGTTGGTGATGGACAGGGAGGCCTGGTGTGCTGCAATTCATGGGGTCGCAAAGAGTCGGACACAACTGAGCGACTGATCTGGTCTGATCAGATTGGAAAAACCATAGCTTTGAGTATACAGACTTCTGTCAGTAAGTGATGTCTCTGCTTTTTAATACATTGTCTATGTTTGTTATTGCTTTTCTTCTAAGGAGTAAGCGTCTTTTAATTTAACAGATGCAGTCACTGTCTGCAGTGATTTTGGAGCCCAGGAAAATAAAGTCTGTCACTGTTTCCATTCTTTCCCCATCTATTTGCCATGAAGTGATGGAACTGGATGACATGATCTTAGTTTTTTGAATGTTGAGTTTTAAGTCAGTTTTTTCACTTTCCTCTTTCACCTTCATCAAGAGGCTCTTTAGTTCCTCTTTGCATTCTGCCATTAGGGTGGTATCATCTGCATTTCTGAGATTACTGATATTTCTCCTGGCAATCTTAATTCCATCTGTGCTTCATCCAGCCAAGCATTTTGCATGATGTATACTTCATAGAAGTTAAATAAGCAGGGTGACAATTTACAGCCTTTATGTAATTCTCTTTGAACCAGTTTGTTGTTCCATGTCCAGTTCTAACTGTTGCTTCTTGACTTGCATACAGTTTTCTCTGGAGACATGTAAAGTAGTGTGGTATTTATAATGACTATAAAGGATCATTTTTTTAATCCAACAATGGAAGAAATTAAATTACAATGTAAAAGTTGAAAAGAAACTTCTTTTTCCTATGGGAAATCATCAAAATTCATAATCTATATATTGAATTATAAACTTGCTTTATGATTTCTAAAGTAGGGCATGGAGTAGTTAAAAGACTCATCAAGTTCATTTAGTATGTTCTGAAAACTCTGAATAAAGAGTTGGTATCTCTACTTCCCAAGCCAACATTATATCCACTGTTATACAGTGAACACAGAATAAACATTGTTAAACAGGATATAACAGGTTAAAATATGGATCCTTTGATAGTAAGATCTGTGCCAGGATGATTAAATGTTGGTTTGGCAAATGCATGCACACACACACACATATCACATATACATACACAAAATACATTTTGCATGCCTGTCCAAGAGTATGTATATGCCTATAGTCGATAAATGTGCATCACACACTTACACACATATTTGGACTAAATGTTCAGAAATGTAATGATAATACACAATAATCTGTAGTATTATTCAACAGCAAACATTTTGCTAAATAATATTCCAGAATGGTTACACTGAAAGGTAGATTGGCCCTTGATGATATACAAGGCTATTTTCCTACAATTTAAAATACGCAATATACAGTTTCTTGAACCACTAGACCATACAGGTATGACCTAAATCAAATCCTTTATGATTATACAGTGGAAGTGAGAAATAGATTTAAGGGTCTAGATCTGATAGATAGAGTGCCTGATGAACTATGGAATGAGGTTCGTGACATTGTACAGGAGACAGGGATCAAGATCATCCCCATGGAAAAGAAATGCAAAAAGCAAAATGGCTGTCTGGGGAGGCCTTACAAATAGCTGTGAAAAGAAGAGAAGCGAAAAGCAAAGGAGCAAAGGAAAGACATAAGCATCTGAATGCAGAGTTCCAAAGAATAGCAAGAAGAGATAAGAAAGCCTTCTTCAGCAATCAATGCAAAGAAATAGAGGAAAACAACAGAATGGGAAAGACTAGAGATCTCTTCAAGAAAATCAGAGATGCCAAATCAACATTTCATGCAAAGACGGGCTCGATAAAGGACAGAAATGGTATGGACCTAACAGAAGCAGAAGATATTAAGAAGAGATGGCAAGAATACATAGAAGAACTGTACAAAAAAGACCTTCATGACCAGATAATCACGATGGTGTGATCACTGACCTATAGCCAGACATCCTGGAATGTGAAGTCAAATGGGCCTTAGAAAGCACCACTACGAGCAAAGCTAGTGGAGGTGATGGAATTCCAGTTGAGCTCTTTCAAATCCTGAAAGATGATGCTGTGAAAGTGCTGCACTCAATATGCCAGCAAATTTGGAAAACTCAGCAGTGGACACAGGACTGGAAAAGGTCAGTTTTCATTCCAATCCCAAAGAAAGGCAATGCCAAAGAATGCTCAAACTACTGCACAATTGCACTCACCTCACACGCTAGTAAAGTAATGCTCAAAATTCTCCAAGCCAGGCTTCAGCAATATGTGAACCGTGAATTTCCAGATGTTCAAGCTGGTTTTAGAAAAGGCAGAGGAACAAGAGACCAAATTGCCAACATCTGCTGGATCATGGAAAAAGCAAGAGAGTTCCAGAAAAACATCTATTTCTGCTTTATTGACTATGCCAAAGCCTTTGACTGTGTGGATCACAATAAACTGTGGAAAATTCTGAAAGAGATGGGAATACCAGACCACCTGACCTGCCTCTTGAGAAATCTGTATGCAGGTCAGGAAGCAACAGTTAGAACTGGACATGGAACAACAGACTGTTTCCGAATTGGAAAAGGAGTATGTCAAGGCTGTATATTGTCACCCTGCTTATTTAACTTATATGCAGAGTACATCATGAGAAACGCTGGGCTGGAAGAAACACAAGCTGGAATCAAGATTGCCGGGAGAAATATCAATAACCTCAGATATGCAGATGACACCACCCTTATGGCAGAAAGTGAAGAGGAACTAAAAAGCATCTTGATGGAAGTGAAAGTGGAGAGTGAAAAAGTTGGCTTAAAGTTCAACATTCAGAAAACGAAGATCATGGCATCCGGTCCCATCACTTCATGGGAAATAGAGGGGGAAAGAGTGGAAACAGTGTCAGACTTTATTTTTTTGGACTCCAAAATCACTGCAGATGGTAACTGCAGCCATGGAATTAAAAGACACTTACTCCTTGGAAGGAAAGTTATGACCAACCTAGACAGCATATTCAAAGCAGAGACATTACTTTGCCAACAATTGTTTGTTTAGTCAAGGCTATGGTTTTTCCTGTGGTCATGTATGGATGTGAGAGTTGGACTGTGAAGGAGGCTGAGCACCGAAGAATTGATGCTTTTGAACTGTGGTGTTGGAGAAGACTCTTGAGAGTCCCTTGGACTGCAAGGAGATCCAGCCAGTCCATTCTAAAGAAGATCAGCCCTGGGATTTCTTTGGAAGGAATCATGCTAAAGCTGAAACTCCAGTACTTTGGCCACGTCATGCGAAGAGTTGACTCATTGGAAAAGACTCTGATGCTGGGAGGGATTGGGGGCAGGAGGAGAAGGGACGACAGAGGCTGAGATGGCTGGATGGCATCACTGACTCGATGGACATGAGTCTGAATGAACTCCGGGAGTTGGTGATGGACAGGGAGGCCTAGTGTGCTGCGATTCATGGGGTTGCAAAGAGTCGGACACGACTGAGTGACTGAACTGAACTGAACTGAAGTATGCTAGGACTCATATCTATCATTATTTCAATTCTATTCTAGTAATCCATCACTCCATGTTAGATAGTAAGTCGTAATGCCAATTAATAGCAGGTTACCCAACTGCAAAATTAATGCATATCATTTAAATTTGATTTTACTACCCACTGCATTGATTAAGATAAAAAGTTGTAATTTGAGAAATCAGAGAATAAGCAAACAGAACATAAAAGTTTTACTAGTATACCATAAGTTTTATTTTTTGAATTGGATGATTTGACTACATATATATATATATATATATATATATATATATATATGCACATATTGACTTCCTAATTGAATTATATTTTAAAATAGATATACTTTTCCCATATATATTTTTTCACTGAAAACTTTTCCTCCTAAGTGTATTATTTAATGAAAAATAATTCCCATTTGGTAAATGAACTGTCCAGTTATTACTATCAGATTTTGTTAAGTTAATGAATTATCTCCAAACAACATGATTTTAGCCATTACACTGATTGAAATCCTATAAATGAAGTAGTTATTTTAATCAGCATATTCTTTTCTATACAATGAGAGTTGGGTAAAAAAAAGAAAAGTGCTTTTAAACAACTCTTTAGAAAATCATCTGGCTATCCATTCTAATTGTGCTTGTCAAAATAGTGAAAGAAAATTTTACAAGATAATACTTTTCTCAAATTACAATAAATCAGATTGTTCACGCTAGTAGACAGTTGATAGGCTGAAGACAAGTGGAACAGAAATTTGAAAGAACCTTCAAGGAAAGAAGATGTACTAAGTATGATGGAAGAAAGGCTGGGCACAATGAAATGGTGATAAGGTGGTAGGTTCATTTTAAAGAACAGCATCTCAAGCAATTTCATACTCTACTAAAATTCTTTGACTTTTGAGAAGAGCTTCTGAGTTTTTAGTAAAAGGGAAACAAAGTACAGGTTATCCAACCCTCTTACTTTGATAGATATTGTCACAAGATGGCACTGACAGTTGGCATTTGGTCTGGCGGTAAGCATCACTTATTAAATACCCAGAATGTGGCTCTGATGAGTGCTTAGATATCTCAGGAACAAAATAGGACAACTATGTTTAAAATTAAAATGACCTTTGTGTTTAAAAGTGTTACACACACACTGTAAATATGTAATGTACATCCACTTCAAAGGTAATAAGTAACATACATTTTTAAAAAGACGTTTGAGTGGTGTGTTTCTACTTTAAAAACCACTAACTTGTACATCAAATGCTAAGTTATGTTACAGTCCTGTTAAGATAATCTATCCTTTCCTTTACTATCACATCCCTCAATTTAGTTCTCATACCAAAAAAAGAAAAAAACATCTGCAGATTATCCACTAAAATATTGTTAATTTGACTACATCCTGAGTGCTATAATTATGTAATAGTATAGTCCAACTTCCTTGGTAGCTTCCTTGGTAGCTCAGATGGTAAAGTGTCTGCCTGCATCGCAGGAGACTCAGGTTCAGTCCCTGGGTTGGGAAGATCCTCTGGAGAAGGAAATGGCAACCAACTCCAGTACTCTTGCCTGGAAAATCCAATGGATGGGGGAGCCTCATAGGCTACAGTCCATGGGGTCGCAAAGAGTTGGACACAATTGAATGACTTCACTTCTTAGTCCAACCAGCCAGAAATATTAGTCTAAATACCCTCTCTTCTTTGATTGCAAAGACTCATTTTATTTTTTCATAAAATATTAGACAGAAAATATTTATTTTTATGGTTTTAATTTCATGATTTATTGCCTTGAAATATTGTTGCTTGTAGTACCTGAAGTACCACAGTACTAAGAATCCTATTTCTAGATGCTAATCTACTCTTGGTCTTCCCTAGTGGCTCAGTGATAAAGAATCTGCCTGCCAATGCGGGAGATGTGGGTTTGATCCCTGGGTTGGGAAGATCCCCTAGAGAAGGAAATGGCAACTCACTCCAGTATTCTTGTTTGGAAAACTTCATGGACAGAGGAATCAGGTGGGCTACAGTTCATGGGAGAGGAAAAGAGTCAGACTAAACAAGAATATCAACTACAACAACAATCTACTCTTGCCAAAAAGTGCACAGAAAAAAGTCTTAATTCAGGTATCTATCAATTCCCTTTAGTTTGTTTACAATTTGATTATATTGTATGTTAAAAGTTTAAACATATAAATCCAATGATACTCATTAAAATAGATAAGACTTTTCAATTAATATGTTGATTATAATATGTAGATATATTTTCTTTAATATAAAATTATAAAACTTTCCTTGGAGGAAAAGAGAAAACTTTTTTTTTCCACTACACATCGAGAATCTCATTACAGTACAGAATGTATAGAACTTTATCTTCTGTTTTCTCAAAACTTCCAAAGGTGAAGAGATCAATTCTAGAATTTTGAACATAGCTGAGAGCTTGCAAGAGCAGCTAAATCAGAGCAAGCAATATGAACTATTTAGAGGGGAAATTGACTTGAAGAATGATAATTTGAGAAACATCATATCCATCCCTCCTGGTGAGCACATAAAATTAAATATGGACTATTCAGTCCATGGTTAAATGAGAAGTATTGGGTTTCAAATGGTATAAATCTATATGGATGAAGGACAGATTGTAGAAATAATGTCTTAATATTTTGTGGTTGTTCATTCGCTGTTGTGTTCAATACTTTGTGACCCCATAGACTGAAGCATGCTAGGCTTCCCTGTCCTCCACTATCTGCCAAAGTTTGCTCAAGTTCATGTCCATTGAGTTGATGATCCTATCTAACCATCTCATCCTATGCTGTCCTTTTCTCCTTTTGCCTTCAGTCTTTCCCAGCATCAGGTTTTTTCCCAATAAGTCTGTCCTTTTCACCAGGTGGCCAACATATTGGAAATTCAGCATCAGTTTTTCCAATGAATATTCAGGGTTGATTTCCTTTAGGATTGACTGGCTTGATCTTGCTGTCCAAGGGACTCTTAAGAGTCTTCTCTAGCACTAAAATTTGAAACCATCAGTTCTTCAGTGTTCACTCTTTTTTATGGTCCAACTCTAACATCTGTACATGATTACTGGAAAAACCATAGCTTTGACTACATGGACTTTGGTGGCAAAATGATGTCTTTGATTTTAATATGCCGTCTAGGTTTGTCATAGCTTTCCTTCCAAGAAATAAGCATATTCTAATTTCAAGGCTGCAATCACCATCTGCAGTGATTTTGGAGTCCAAGAAAAGAAAATCTGTCACTGCTTCTACTTTTTCACCTTCTATTTGCCATAAAGTGTTGGGATTGGATAATATGATCTTAGTTTTTTGAATGTTGAGATTTAAGCCAAATTTTTCACTCTCCTCTTTCACCTTCATCAAGAGGCTGTTTAGTCCCTCTTCACTTTCTGCCATTAGAGTGGTATCAACTGCATATCTGAGGTTGTTGATATTTCTCCTAGCAATCTTGATTAAAGATTGTGATTCATCCAGCCCAACATTTTGCATGATGTACTCTGCATATAATTTAAATAAGCAGGGTGTCAATTTACAGCCTTGTCATACTCCTTTACCAATTTTGAACCAGTCAATTGGTCCATGTAAGGTTCTAACTCTACTAATATGATCCTAATATGGTCAGACCTTAATTTGACCACTCATCCAAGTTTTCCCAGGACAGACCTGATTTATGCTTCTTTTTCCAGTTTCTTTCATACTAGGGTTTCATTTCACTCTTTGAAATGTCCTTGGAGAAGGAAATGGCAATCCACTCCAGTATTCTTGCCTGGAGAATCCCAGGGACGGAGAAGCCTGTTGGGTGCCGCCTATGGGGTCGCACAGAGTCGGACACGACTGATGCGACTTAGCAGCAGCAGCATGTTAATGTCTATAGCTGGGTTAAAATCATACTTTTAAAACTAATGTTACAAGAGTGAGACTGCCTCTGTCACTGATGGGGCCTATGACTAGTTAGTAAATCAGGAGATGAAACAAACAAACAAAAAAATGTCCTTGTTTGGGTAATAAATTAGATGTATAGTTTGTCAAACCAAATACAACAGTTAAGTTGACCCCATCAGAGAAGTGGCTTAGGTAGGAAAATAGAAACCAAGTTACAGAGTCAAAGCAATGTGGTGGAGATATCAGGAAATCTCACACAGAAAAATAAGCTAAAAGATGATGATTCAGCATCTTTCTATTACTAGAGAGTGAGTATTTCCAACAATGTTTTGTGAAATTTCATCTCAGATTGTGTTGATTTTGCCTAAAATATGTGTGTGATTGAACAGGAAAGATGGAAGGGAACGAATCTAGAGAATATGTTTACGTCTATCTTTGATAGAAATGCAATCATCAGTGCAAAAGATAATAATTATACCTCAAGATAAAAATATGTACATACATTTCTATTAACTAGTGTATTGGGTATAAAGTAGAATTATCAAACTATGAACACTCTGAGTGGTGTTATATCTCACAATAGAATACTTTAAATAATGCTTGTGTTCATGGTAGTTCAATGAAAGCTACCAAAGCCAGTTATATAAATAGGTGAAAGGATATATATATATATATGTATCAGAGATCAGATCAGATCAGATCAGTCACTCAGTCATGTCCGACTCTTTGCGACCCCATAAATTGCAGCACGCCGGGCCTCCCTGTCCATCTCCAACTCCCGGAATTCACTCAGACTCACATCCATCGAGTCAGTGATGCCATCCAGCCATCTTATCCTCTGTCGTTCCCTTCTCCTCCTGCCCTCAATCCCTCCCAGCATCAGAGTCTTTTCCAATGAGTCAACTCTTCGCATGACGTGGCCAAAGTACTGGAGTTTCAGCTTTAGCATCATTCCTTCCAAAGAAATCCCAGGGCTGATCTCCTTCAGAATGGACTGCTTGGATCTCCTTGCAGTCCAAGGGACTCTCAAGAGTCTTCTCCAACACCACAGTTCAAAAGCATCAATTCTTCATTGCTCAGCCTTCTTCACAGTCCAACTCTCACATCCATACATGACCACAGGAAAAACCATAGCCTTGACTAGACGAAACTTTGTTGGCAAAGTAATGTCTCTGCTTTTGAATATGCTACCTAGGTTGGTCATAACTTTCCTTCCAAGGAGTAAGCGTCTTTTAATTTCATGGGTTCAGTCACCATCTGTAGTGATTTTGGAGCCCCCCAAAATAAAGTCTGACACTGTTTCCACTGTTTCCCCATCTATTTCCCATGAAGTGGTGGGACTGGATGCCATGATCTTAGTTTTCTGAATGTTGAGCTTTAAGCCAACTTTTTCAGTCTCCACTTTCACTTTCATCAGGAGGCTTTTTAGTTTCTCTTCACTTTCTGCCATAAGGGTGGTGCCATCTGCATATCTGAGGTTATTGATATTTCTCCCGGCAATCTTGATTCCAGCTTGTGTTTCTTCCAGTCCAGCGTTTCTCATGATGTACTCTGCATATAAGTTAAATAAACAGGGCGACAGTACACAGCCTTGAAGAACTCCTTTTTCTATTTGGAACCAGTCTGTTGTTCCATGTCCACTTCTAACTGTTGCTTCCTGACCAACGTACAAATTTCTTAAGAGGGATTTCACTTTCTCAAGAGGCAGATCAGGTGGTCTGGTATTCCCATCTCTTGAAGAATTTCCCACGGTTTATTGTGATCCACACAGTCAAAGGCTTTGGCGTAGTCAATAAAGCAGAAATAGATGGTTTTCTGGAACTCTCTTGATTTTTCCATGATCCAGCGGATGTTGGCAATTTGATCTCTGGTTCCTCTGCCTTTTCTGAAACCAGCTTGAACATCTGGAAGTTCACGGTTCACATATTGCTGAAGCCTGGCTTGGAGAATTTTGAGCATTACTTTACTAGCGTGTGAGATGAGTGCAATGGTGCGGTAGTTTGAGCATTCTTTGGCATTGCCTTTCTTTGGGATTGGAATGAAAACTGACCTTTTCCAGTCCTGTGTCCACTGCTGAGTTTTCCAAATTTGCTGGCATATCGACTGTGGCTCTTTCACAGCATCATCTTTCAGGATTTGGAATAGCTTAACTGGCATTACATCACCTCCACCAGCTTTGTTCATAGTGATGCTTTCTAAGGCCCACTTGACTTCACATTCCAGGATGTCTGGCTCTAGGTCAGCGATCACACCTTCGTGATTATCTGGGTCGTGAAGATCTTTTGTGTACAGTTCTTCTGTGTATTCTTGCCACCTCTTCTTAATATCTTCTGCTTCTGTTAGGTCCATACCATTTCTGTCCTTTATTGAGCCCATCTTTGCACGAAATGTTCCTTTGGTATCTCTGATTTTCTTGAAGAGATCTCTAGTCTTTCCCATTCTGTTGTTTTCCTCTATTTCTTTGCATTGGTCACTGAAGAAGGCTTTCTTATCTCTTCTTGCTATTCTTTGAAACTCTGCATTCAGATATTTATATCTTTCCTTTTCTTCTTTGCTTTTCATTTCTCTTCTTTTCACAGCTATTTGTAAGGCCTCCCCAGACAGCCATTTTGCTTTTATGCATTTCTTTTCCATGGGGATGGTCTTGATCCCTGTCTCCTGTACAATGTCACAAACCTCATTCCATAATTCATCAGGCACTCTATCTATCAGATCTAGGCCCTTAAATCTATTTCTCACTCCCACTGTATAATCATAAGGGATTTGATTTACATCATACCTGAATGGTCTAGTGGTTTTCCCTACTTTCTTCAATTTCAGTCTGAATTTGGCAATAAGGAGTTCATGGTCTGAGCCACAGTCAGCTCCTGGTCTTGTTTTTGCCAACTGTATAGAGCTTCTCCATCTTTGGCTGCAAAGAATATAATCAATCTGATTTTGGTGTTGACCATCTGGTGATGTCCATGTGGAGAGTCTTCTCTTGTGTTGTTGGAAGAGGGTGTTTGCTATGATCAGTGCATTTTCTTGGCAAAACTCTATTAGTCTTTGCCCTGCTTCATTCTGTATTCCAAGGCCAAATTTGCCTGTTACTCCAGGTGTTTCTTGACTTCCTACTTTTGCATTCCAGTCCCCTATGATGAAAAGGACATCTTTTTTGGGTGTTAGTTCTAAAAGGTATTGTAGTCTTCATAGAACCGTTCAACTTCAGCTTCTTCAGCATTACTGGTTGGGGCATAGACTTGGATTACTGTGATATTGAATGGTTTGCCTTGGAAATGAACAGAGATCATTCTGCCATTTTTGAGATTGCATCCAAGTACTGCATTTCAGACTCTTTTGTTGACCATAATGGCTACTCCATTTCTTCTGAGGGATTCCTGCCCACAGTAGTAGATATAATGGTCATCTGAGTTAAATTCACCCATTCCAGTCCATTTCAGTTCGCTGATTCCTAGAATGTCGACATTCACTCTTGCCATCTCTTGTTTGACCACTTCCAATTTGCCTTGATTCATGGACCTGACATTCCAAGTTCCTATGCAATATTGCTCTTTACAGCATCAGACCCTGCTTCTATTACCAGTCACATCCACAGCTGGGTATTGTTTTTGCTTTGGCTGCATCCCTTCATTCTTTCTGGAGTTATTTCTCCACTGATCTCCAGTAGCATATTGGGCACCTGCTGACCTGGGGAGTTTCTCTTTCAGTATCCTATCATTTTGCCTTTTCATACTGTTAATGGGGTTCTCAAGGCAAGAATACTGAAGTGGTTTGCCATTCCCTTCTCCAGTGGACCACATTCTGTCAGATCGCTCCAACATGACCTGCCCATCTTGGGTTGCCCTGCAGGCATAGCTTAGTTTCATTGAGTTAGACAAGGCTGTCATCCTAGTATGATTAGATGACTAGTTTTCTGTGAGTATGGTTTCAGTGTGTTTGCCCTCTGATGCCCTCTTGCAACACCTACCGTCTTACTTGGGTTTCTCTTACCTTGGTCGTGGGGTATCTCTTCACGGCTGCTCCAGCAAAGCACAGCCATTGCTCCTTACCTTGGGCGAGGGGTATCTCCTCACCGCCACCCTTCCTGACCTTCAACATGGGATAGCTCCTCTAGGCCCTCCTGCGCCCGAAATATCAATAACTTCAGATATGCAGATGACATCACCCTTATGGCAGAATGTGAAGAGGAACTAAAAAGCCTCTTGATTAAAGTGAAAGCAGAGAGTGAAAAGTTGGCTTAAAGTTCAACATTCAGAAAATGAAGATCATGGCATCCGGTCCCATCACTTTATGGGAAATAGATGGGGAAATAGTGGAAACAGTGTCAGACTTTATTTTGGGGGGCTCCAAATTCACTGTAGATGGTGACTGCAGCCATGAAATTAAAGACACTTACTCCTTGGAAGGAAAGTTATGACCAACCTAGATAGCATATTCAAAAGCAGAGATGTTACTTTGCCAACAATGGTCCGTCTAGTCAAGGCTATGGTTTTTCCTGTGGTCATGTATGGATGTGAGAGTTGGACTGTGAAGAATTCTTCAGCTGAGGGCTGAAGAATTGATGCTTTGGAATTGTGGTGTTGGAGAAGACTCTTGAGAGTCCCTTGGACTGCCAGGAGTTCCAACCAGTCCATATTGAAGGAGATCAGCCCTGGGATTTCTTTGGAAGGAATGATGCTAAAGCTGAAACTCCAGTACTTTGGCCACCTCATGCAAAGAGTTGACTCATTGGAAAGACTTTGATGCTGGGAGGGATTGGGAGCAAGAGGAGAAAGGGACGACAGAGGTTAAGATGGCTGGATGGCATCACTGACTCGATTGACGTGAGTCTCAGTGAACTCCGGGAGTTGGTGATGGACAGGGAGGCCTGGCGTGCTGCGATTCATGGGGTCGCAAATAGTCAGACACGACTGAGCAACAGATCTGATCTGATCTGATATATTTCACTTTAAATGTGTCTCCTGATCATAAGAAAATAAAATATCCATAACAAATATTAAATATTGTTAATTTAAAAATTCTTTTAGCAAATGTACATTGTGGAAATATAGCAAACAACACAATGGATTTGTGAGAATAATTTTTTCTGTTTATCATCAGGTAGTTTACTCAGTAGAATCCAACCAGAACACTTACGGCATAGAAAATTTTTAGGAACGGGTTTGATGCCTAAGAGGATATGAAGACTGATTGCGAAAGTGAAATAAAAGAAGAAATAGTGTTTACTTAGCCAGGAAGCATAACAATTCACAAAGGATATGCATTTTCCAGTTGACAAATCATTCTATATGTGAAAAATATTTGAGTATATACTTACTTAAAACATATTATGTTATTCAAGCACTTGATGAAATGATTCAACTTTTATGGTATACATTCTTAAGTATTTTATTTTTCTTGGATTTAAAACAGACATTGGATTGTTTACTTTTATTTATGTTCATCTTATCTTGACAAATACGCAAATATGTTGCCTTCCAGAAACTCATACATGAATTGTTTCCTCTTAAAACTAGCAGGATTTTACTGTTATAGAAAGATTAAAAATAAGCAAATTTTTATTTGTGTTTCATTAAATTATGTAGTACCCAATATGCAGGGTATTGATGCAGTGTGGTTTGAAACATGAACAGATGGGATTTTATTTTTAGCTCACATTAGCACACCCCATCAAACACTCATTTGCCTGATATACCAGCATAATAAAGCTTACAACTTTAAAGTATAGCTTTGCCAGTGATGCAAAATTTAAATAATAAAGGAGATATATGGAATAAATATTCAGTTATAACTCTGATGACCACTGAGTTGCTACAGGTATTTATTGTAAGCAAATGGTAAAAGAAAAACATCATTTATATTGTTGGAATAAATATCCAGCTCTAAGCAATGAAAAAGCAGAAAGATCTTTATCATTTAAATTTTTTTTCAAGCAATAGAAAAAGGGAGAAAAAACTAAGAGTATATAAATTGAAGTCAATTAATGAAACAGTTTTCTGTATTTCAAGATTATAAAATTCTGTTCCCACTTTGCTTGAGGCATTATTTCTGCTTCAGAATAAACTATCAGCTTAAAAGTATTTAAAATGTTTAATACAGATGTCTGTTAATGAATAAAACCAATTATTTTTGTCTACACAAATTTTATGCATTATTTTATATTGAATATTTATCCTAAAAGTTTAAATATCAGTTTCCTTACCTCACCATTTCAAGAAAATTAATTATATTCCTCACTCAATACTTTATATATGGGCCAATTTCTCATTTGGATACCTAGAGTAGAGGAGTTGTGGTTAATTTTTAAATTTCACTTTGGTGATTCTGACAACCTACTGTGTAACCCACTTAACTCTAGCCCATGCTTTCTCAGTAGAAGTAATGGCCCTGAGCAAGTGAAAATGAGTTCTTAGGGAGAGAACAAAAGACTTTATCATATAATATATGAAGCATAACTATATGAAAAATATACAGATAGATGTATCTATGGTATTAAAACTTCATATATAGAGGAATGATTAGGAAAAAAGTATTCAAAAAAGCTACTTAAGGAGGGAATAATGAGAAAAGGTTGAGAAACACTGCACTAGTCTCCCTTTCATTTTTCCCCCCTTTTGAAATGAAAGTACGTTTCATGTAACCTAGCTCATTGATCTTAATTGTGGATTTGAATGGGTTTGGCAGATGCAAGTACCTAAAGCAAAAAAAAGAGAAAAAAAAAAAAAAACCATCATATCAGTCCAACTCTAGTTGATACCTTCACAGGCTCACATGATTACTTGTGTTTCTAAGTTTAATTTCTATCAATATAATCTTGCTTGTTCTTGAGCTTTGTATCAATAGAATAATACAGGATCTAATCTTTAATTCCTTTTATTTCTACATGGTTTCCATGAAGAATACATGGCTGAATATGGCATAATTTTTTTATCCTTTCTTCTGCTATTTAAGTTGTTTTCAGTCTTTGGCTATTTCTTCAGTGCAGTTCAGTTCAGTTCAGTCGCTCAGTCATGTCCGACTCCTTCTGACCCCATGGACTGCAGTATGCCAGGCTTCGCCATCCATCACCAACTCCCAGAGCTTACTAAAACTCATATCCATTGAGTTGGTGATGCCATCTAACCATCTCATCCTCTGTCATCACCTTCTCTTCCTGCTTTCAATCATCCCCAAATCAGGATATTTGAAATGAGTCAGTTCTTCGAAACAGGTAGCCAAAGTCCTGGAGTTTTAGCTTCAACATCAGTCCTTCCAATGAATATTCAGGACTGATTTCATCTAGGATGGACTGGTTGGATCTCCTTGCTGTCCAAGGCACTCTCAATAGTCTTTTCCAACACCACAGTTCAAAAGCATCAATTTTTGGCACTCAGGTTTCTTTACAGTTCAACTCACATACATACATGACTATTGGAAAAACCAAAGCTGTGAGTAGATGGAACTTTGTTGGCAAAGTAATGTCTTTGCTTTTTAATATGCTATCTAGTTTGGTCATAACTTTTCTTCCAAGGAGCAAGCATCTTTTATTTCATGGCTGCAATCACCATCTGCAGTGATTTTGGAGCCCCAAAAATAAAGTCTGTCACTCTTTCCACTGTTTCCCCGTCTATTTACCATGAAGTGATGGGACCAGATGCCATGATCCTGGTTTTCTGAATGTTGAGTTTTAAGCCAACTTTTTCACTCTCGTCTTTCACTTTCATTAAGAGGCTCTTTAGTTCTTCACTTTCTTACAAAAGTGTGGTGTCATCTGCATATCTGAGGTTATTGATATTTCTCCCAGCAATCTTGATTCCAGCTTGTGCTTCATTCAGTCCAGCATTTCTCACCATGTACTCTGCATAGAAGTTAAATAAGCAGGGTGACAATATGCAGCCTTGACATACTCCTTTTCCTATTTGGAACCAGTCTGTTGTTCCATGTCCAGTTCTACCTGTTGCTTCTTGACCTGCATACAATTTTCTCAGGAAGCAGGTCAGATGATCTGCTATTCCCATCTCTTTCAGAATTTTCCAGTTTGTTGTAATCCACACAATCAAAGGCTTTAGCATAGTTAATAAAGCAGAAGTAGATTTTTTTTCTGGAACATTCAGTTTTTTGATGATCCAGCGGATGTTGGCAATTTGATCTCTGGTTCCTCTGCCTTTTCTAAAACCAGCTTGAACATCAGGAAGTTCACGGTTCACGTACTGCTGAAGCATGGCTTGGAGAATTTTGAGCAGTAATTTGCTAGCGTGTGAGATGAGTGCACTTATGTGGTTGTTTGTGCATTCTTTGGCATTACCTTTCTTTGGGATTGGAATGAAAACTGACCTTTTCCAGTCCTGTGGCCACTGCTGAGTTTTCCAAATTTGCAGGCATATTGAGTGCAGCAGTTTCACAGCATCATCATTTAGGATTTAAAATAGCTCAACTGAAATTCCATCACCTCCACTAGCTTTGTTTGTATTGATGCTTCCTAAGGCTCACTTGACTTTGCATACCAGGATGTCTGGCTCTACATGAGTGATCTCACCATAGTGATTATCTGGGTTGTGAAGATCTTTTCCCATAGTTCTTCTGTGTATTCTTGCCACCTCTTCTTAGTATCTTCTCTTCTGTGAGGTCAATACATTTCTGTCCTTTATTGTGCCCATCTTTGCATGAAATATTCCCTTGGTATCTCTAATTTTTTGAAGAGATCTGTAGTCTTTCCCATTCTGTTATTTTCCTCTATTTCTTTGCATTGATCACTGAGTAAGTTCTTACTATTTATTTTTGGCTGTTCCAGGTCTTTGTTGCTGCACACAGGGATTATCTCTAGTTGTGGTGAGTCAGGGCTACTATTTTTTTTTTTTGCGGTATTGGACTTCTCATTGCAGTGGCTTCTCCTGTCGCAGAACATGGGCTTTAGGGTGCCTGGGCTTCAGTAATTGTGGCACATGGGCCTAGTAGTTGCCACTTGAGGGCTCCAGAGTGCAGGCTCAGTAGTTGATGCATGCAGGCTTAATTGCTCCATGACATGTGGGATCTTCCTGGACCAGGGATTGAACCAGTATCCCTTGCATTGCAAGGCAGACTTTACCACTGAGCCACCAGAGAAGTCCAGTCTTTGGCTATTAATATAGCTGCTATGAGCATCAGTAAGTCTTTTTGTAAAAATACGTTTTCATTTTTCTTGGTATACACCAGGATGAGTCTGGGATTGTTTGGTCATAGTTTAATTGTATGTTTAATGTCATTAAAAACTGTTTAAGTTTTCCAAAATGATTAAAAATTTTAATATTTTAACCAACAACTTAGGAAAGTTCTAATTGCTTTATACTCTTGAAAACATTTGGTATTGCTAGTCTTCTAAAATTTTGTACATTCCAATAGATACCTCATTGTGGCCCAGACAACAGGTCTTGTCTTTTATTCAAACTTTTGATATGTTTTATTATTTTTTAATTTTTAAAAATGTTTCATCAAAATATCATTTATCTTAATCGCTGTGGGTTTTTTTTTTTTTTTTTTTTTATCACTCCTTTAAATTTTGTTGTGGATGAATGCCTCACTTCACTCTAGCCTGGCTCTTTAACTTGCAATATCTCAATGACTAATGAAAAAACTTCTGCATATGCTAACATCTTATCCATTAAACACGTATTCAAAAGGCAGCGTTCTTCTTATTAACCTCCACTTATTGACTGCAGTTTAGCTATTTTCTGAATAACATCTTAATGTAAAATATTTTCTCCTTGTTTATATTTCCCATTGTTAATGTGGTAAGTCTAGGAGCCTTCTCTCCCACATCTGATTTCCTTCTTTGGAAGTTAATCCACTAGTGTATCAATTCTGGCATCTCTTTTTTCTCTCTTTCAATCATCCTGAGGAGCAGGAAACTTTTATTTTAGTGGTAATTTTCAAAGAAAAAAAAAAGAAAGCCTGTTGTGTTGATCCAGTCCCTTCTTTGTGGGATAAAGTCAATAGTGCTAGAAGTTTTAAAGCCATCTGCTCTGTGGGGGAGTCAATATGGTGCTGTCATTGACTATGTGGGATAGAGTACCCAAGTCATGAATTTAGTATAATGAAGCTCAAATGTCTACATAAATAAGTAAAACTACTAACCAAGGGGAAGGAGGGAAGTTTTGGATTTCATATGTTGACTCAGTTGTTTTACTTAACATTTGGACATGATGCCAAGTGAAGAAGTGAGTGTGTGTATGTGTGTGTGTGTACAACATTGTAGTACAACAACCCTGACAAAGAAACAGAGAAAGTAGAAGAAATAAAAGGATGAAATTTTTAATTTCAGAGGAAAATATTATAAAAATTTAAGACAATAAGTCATAAACCTTATATCCAAGTTATACAACAGTTCATGTTTATATAAAAATTAAATTAGTTTCAAATCAGAGGAGTTTTGAATAGAAACATATGAAACATGTCAAATATATAAAAATCTGGAAAGTAGTAATTTCAGAGGAAAAAAAAATCATCAGAAAAATCAGACAGTATTCTTTATCTTCCCCCTTTAGGCATAGGCTTCCGATATTAAAAAATGTCTAGACTTGTAACAGTCAAGCAAATGGTACACACTTGTTTTTTCTTCCATGTTGCACAAAGCTGATTAGAAAATAAATAAGTTACAAAGAATTGGGCAAGTTTTTCTTCAGATATTTCATCTCTGACTTATACTTACAAATCTGAGAAATAAAGTATCCATTAAAACATGTTTTCTTCACTAGCTTTTATTATTAATGTTGATACAAAAAGAATAATTAGAAATATTTTATCATAACACAAAAATGTAAATTACATATGTAATTTAATTTAGCAAAGTTAAAATTTAACAAAGGTTTGCTCGTTGTATAAAACAATATACTAATCTGACCGACAAAACAAATTGCAGAGGTGAGAGTATTGTTTTGTAAGGGTTATTTCTCCTATTTTCAGTAAAGTTTTTTCAAATTACTACTATTAAGTCTATCTGAGAATGCATCATAGTTGGAGATATTGGAAAACATTTTTGAATGCCACAGTTATTGCTGTGCACTAAATTTACCTCTCAGAAGCATCAATATTAATTTTTTTCTACTTCATCTCTGTTTCATAGTTAATACTTCTTATGTTTTACACTTAAAAATAGTTAAATGTTTAACCATTTACATTATAATTACATTACACTATCATTACAGTTATAGCATTTGAAATAAAAATAAGAAAGTAATCTTAGTTTTTCACTACTTATCTCTGAAGAATACTTAGCAATATAATAGTGCAAGCTGTAAAGTGCAGCTATATTCTACATCTGTATAGTCATCAATCATTTAAGAGTCTCTTAAAACTGGCTATCACTGTCAGACCAAATGGTACCATTGACAGTATATAAAATAATGTCATTTACTCGGGAAAGGTTAAATTTTATCAAAATATTAATGTTTTACATTGCATTAGTGCAAACTTTAAAAAACATGTTATGCAACAAAATGTAATATCTAAACCTTAGACATGATAAGGATTTCTTATGCCCAACAACTACACATGATTGATTATATTATAAATTGTAACTTCATCAAAACTCTTCAAAAGCCATGTTAGGTCACAGAAAGTCACAGAAAGAAATATAAATCCACAGATTGAGAGAAATATTTTAAATCCTACTTCTGTAAAGGACTTATATCAAGAATATATAAAGAATTCTCAAAATTTAATAAACAGCAAACAAACTAATACTAATTAAAAATAAGTAAAAGTTTCATACAGATAAGTGACCAACTAGTACACTCTGAAGGCATATAAGTACATGAAAAGATGTTCATCATTATTCACTGGTAAAATTCAAATTAATATCATACTAAAGTATGACTAAGACCTACTAAAATGGCTATGTTTTTAAAACAATAGTTAGAAAACAGACAATACAAAGTTTGGTAAAGCAGTTGAAGTCCCATTTTGGTGGGAATGGAAGCTGGCACAGTCATTTGACTTGAAAGATGATGTTCCAGTATGCTTCCTAAAAAATTATGTAGTTCTTAAAGCTTCAGATAGCAAATTCAGGCTAAATATACAGTATTATAAGCATAAACATTTTATTACTATTTTATCATTAGAGAACCCAGTTTTTCCTCAACTACTCTCAATGCTCATTGAACCAATTAACAAAAGGCACCTAATTATCAGCCAGCCTAGAATAGTCACCAACCTTAGTAATGATATAGATTTAGGTATTCTGACCTTTCAAGCTCTCCAACACAAATGACGCTTACTGAAGCGGCAGATATTCAGGAGCAACTCTTTAAGGAGTAGAAAATGACAGTTTTGCATCATGGCACAGAAAGCCTCGGCCACACATTAAGAAAAATTATGTTAGGGGATTCTTCATTTTTCATCCAGTTTTATTTAGATATAGAGGAAAAGAACAGAATGGGAAAAACTACAGATCTCTTCAAGAAAATTAGAGATACCAAGGGAATACTTCATGCAAAGATGGGCTCGATAAAGGACAGAAATGGTATGGACCTAACAGAAGCAGAAGATAATAAGAAGAGGTGGCAAGAATACACAGAAGAACTGTACACAAAAGATCGTCATAACCCAGATAATCACGATGGTGTGATCACTGACCTAGAGCCAGACATCCTGGAATGTGAAGTCCAGTAGGTCTTAGAAAGCATCACTCTGAACAAAGTTGGTGGAGGTGATATAATGCCAGTTGAGCTATTTCAAATCCTGAAAGATGATGCTGTGAAAGTGCTGCACTCAATATGCCAGCAAATTTGGAAAACTCAGCAGTGGCCACAGGACTAGAAAAGGTCAGTTTTCATTCCAATCCCAAAGAAAGGCAATGCCAAAGAATGCTCAAACTACCACACAATTGCACTCATCTCACATGCTAGTAGAGTAATGCTCAAAATTCTCCAAGCCAGGCTTCAGCAATAAGTGAACTGTGAAATTCCTGATGTTCAAGCTGGTTTTAGAAAAGGAAGAGGAACCAGAGATCAAATAGCCAACATCCACTGGATCATGGAAAAAGCAAGAGAGTTCCAGAAAAACATCTATTTCTGCTTTATTGACTATGCCAAAGCCTTTGACTGTGTGGATCACAATAAACTGTGGGGAATTCTTCAAGAGATGGGAATACCGGACCACCTGACCTGCCTCTTGAGAAATCTGTATGCAGGTCACGAAGCAACAGTTAGAACTGGCCATGGAACAACAGACTGGTTCCAAATAGGAAAAGGAGTACGTCAAGGCCGTATATTGTCACCCTGCTTATTTAACTTATATGCAAAGTACATCATGAGAAACGCTGGGCTGGAAGAAGCACAAGCTGGAATCAAGATTGCCAGGAGAAATATCAATCACCTCAGATATGCAGATGACAACACCCTTATGGCAGAAAGTGAAGAGGAACTAAAAAGCCTCTTGATGAAAGTAAAAGTGGAGAGTGAAAAAGTTGGCTTAAAGCTCAACATTCAGAAAAAGAAGATCATGGCATCCGGTCCCATCACTTCATGGGAAATAGATGGGGGAACAGTGAAAACAGTGTCAGACTTTATTTTTTGGGGCTCCAAAATCACTGCAGATGGTGACTGCAGCCATGAAATTAAAAGGCACTTACTCCTTGGAAGGAAAGTTATGACCAACCTAGATAGCATATTCAAAAGCAGAGACATTACTTTGTCAACAAAAGTCCATCTAGTCAAGGCTATGGTTTTTCCTGTGGTCATGTATGGATGTGAGAGTTGGACTGTGAAGAAGGCTGAGCACTGAAGAATTGATGCTTTTGAACTGTGGTGTTGGAGAAGACTCTTGAGAGTCCCTTGGACTGCAAGGAGATCCAACCAGTCCATTCTGAAGGAGATCAGCCCTGGGATTTCTTTGGAAGGAATGATGCTAAAGCTGAAACTCCAGTACTTTGGCCACTTCATGTGAAGAGCTGACTCATTGGAAAAGACTCTGATGCTGAGAGGGATTGGGGGCAGGAGGAGAAGGGACGACAGAGGATGAGATGGCTGGATGGCATCACTGACTCGATAGACGTGAGTCTGTGTGAACTCTGGGAGTTGGTGATGGACAGGGAGGCCTGGCGTGCTGTGATTCATGGGGTCGCAAAGAGTCAGACATGACTGAGCGACTGAACTGAACTGAAAATCATTGCAGGTGGTGATTACAGCCATGAAATTAAAGATGCTTGCTCCATGGAAGAAAGTTATGACCAACCTATACAGCATTTTAAAAAGCAAAAACATTACTTTTCCAACAAAGGTCCATGTGGTCAAGGCTATGGTTTTTCCAATAGTCATGTATGGGTGTGAGATTTGGCCTATAATGAAAGCTGAGTGGTGAAGAATTGATGCTTTTAAGCTGTGGTGTTTTAGAAGACTCTTGAGAGGCCCCTTGGACTGCAAGGAATTCCTACCAGTCCATCCTAAAGGAGATCAGTCCTGAGTATTCATTGGAAGGACTGATGTCAAAGCCGAATCTCCAATACTTTGCCCACCTGATGTGAAGAGCTGACTCTTTTGAAAAGACCCTGATGCTGAGATAGATTGAAGGCAGGAGGAGAAGGGGATGACAGAGGATGAGATGGTTTGATGGCATCACAGACTCAGTGAACTTGAGTTTGAGTAAACTCTGGTAGTTGGTGATGGACTGGGAGGCCTGGCGTTCTGCAGTCCACGGGGTCTCAAAGAGTTGGACATGACTGGACTGAACGACTGAACAGGGAAGATTCTGGGAAGATTCCTCAGTCAGATCCTTATGATCAATAATTCAATCTTAGAGGCATATTTTCCATTATTTGGACTTTTTTTTCTTAAATTTTGGCAATTATATTTAATTTCCAGCACCTCTGATTATTTTGTTTTTTGAACTTTTTTTTTTTTTAATTAAGTTTTTTTTTTTTTTAACACCAAAACATTTTGTATCAGGATATAGCCAATTAACAATGTTGTGGTAGTTTCAGGTGAACAGCTAAGGGATGCAGCCATACATATACAGTTATCCATTCTCCTCCAAACCCCTCTCCCATCCAGGCTGTCATATAACACTGAACAGAGTTCCATGTGCTATACAATAGGCTTCTGTTGGCTATCCATTGACTATCTTCTTTTTGTACAACAGCATTTTGAAAGAAATGTAATATCTATAGATGTGTATTATATATTGTTTTATATATTCTTCAATGTCTTATTAGTGCTTCAATGAGTATCTTCACATAGGATTGGTGCCCTCCTTCAGCAGTTGGATTCTTTTATATACAATCTATCTTTGATTTTCTGTTAGTGTTTCTTTCTGAAAAACTCAGATAAATGTCACCTGTACTTACATTGTATTTCCATAGCCAAAGTAAGTGCTTACCATGTGGTGCAGTGGTAAAGAATCCACCTGCCAATGAAGGAGACACAAGAGATGCAGGTTCAATCCCTGGATCAGGAAAATCCTCTGGAGAAAGAAATGGAAACTCTCCTCAGTATTCTTGCTTGGAAAATTCCATGGGCAGAGGAGCCTGGCAGGCTAGAGTCCATGGGGTCACAGAGAGTTGGACACAACTGAACCCAAACACACACACATAAATACATACATACACAAAGTCAAAGTAAGCATCTCTAGTCTCTTGCAGTGAATGGCAGTTTTGTTTAGAGCAGCTCTGCCTCTAAAATTTGATAAGGCTGTGGGTGGGATTGTGGGAGTGTGGAGAAGGGTAATGATGTTTCTTGGCAAGGATTAATACTGGGTGGGCTACATGCTGTCAGACTTTGCCAACCAGTTTGTTTTCTGCATATGTTGAGAGGGTCCACATCTTTCAGGTGAGCTCTGAGCTGGCAGGGACATGACATTTTATTTTGATCCAGTGCATATTTGGCAGGTTTTTGTTTTTGTCCTTCTGCCATAAATGTATATAGTTATATCACCAATTTTAGGTTTTTAATCCACTGTGTTTCAGTAAACTCAGAAGGCTGTGCAACTATAATTACAAACAAGTTTCTGAATAGTTAAATCACCCTCAGAAAAATGTCCTCCCAACACTTTACAGTCAATATCCATTTCCAGATCCAAATAAAAGCACTGATCTGTTGTACTTTTTCTAGAAATTTCATATAAATGGAATGATATTAATATGTAGTGCTCAATTTAGGGTGCAAATATCAGAGTAATTTGCCATAAATGAGGAGAAATAACCCAGATGATTTATTTTTCTTTTATCATTATTTGCCAAAAGAAAATAGTCTTCATTTACCTTCCTTTACCTCTCATCTTGAAATAATTCTTTGATTTCACTGGGAAAACTCACTGTGGAGTTCCTATCACTTGCCTTCCAGAATTGATGTAAGAATTAAGTATAATAACAGTATAGGGATTATCTCACGAATGCTAAATAAATATTTTTATTATTGTAGATATAGTTTTCGGCTATTGTATTATTTATAAATATAGGCCTCAGAGAAATACTTACTTTGTATATTAAGGTGACTCAGTCTTCAGTGAACTAGAGGGCAAGGACTTAAAATGTGCCTTCAAATGGCACAATAGTTTCCAGATACTGAAACATAAACGATCTAACTTTGGTAAACAAGATTATATTAAGCTGGGTTTAAACACATTTACTTTTTGTATAAAAAACTTACCAAGAATTGATAAACTTATATTGCATAGCAGCAGAAGCGCCCTAAATTTTTGTTTTGAAATGGGGATAAAGAAGCAATCTTGAGAGTTTTTATTTAGTAGTCATTCTTTTTATTGTTAAAGATAACTTCCATTTTGGGAGATTCAGCTTTTAAGTCTGTTCTCACAATGTTTTAAGTCGTCATGTAAAAAAAAGATGTCGATTCTAGGAAAGTGTCTCTTTTTCCTTCAGGCACTCCATAATGTTTTGTTATTGGTGTAAGATTCATATTATTATTACTACTTTTTTTTTACTGGGGGCAGATGCAATAACCAAGAAGGTGTTAGAGAAAGAATTCAGTTTAGTCTCTATTTTTAGTTTAAATGCAGCTGTAATGAAAAAAAAAAAAAAAACCTTAGAAATGTAACTTGCAAGCATTAATGACTAAGTTTCTGAATCTATTTTATAAGCAAAGTAATTTTAGTTAATCGAGTTAATCTTTTCTGTAAGTGCAATATGAGGTAAGAGAGACTCTAAATTAACCCGTTCAATTATTATTACTTTTACTAGCTTTATTTCCTCTTATGTGAAAGATTGGTAAAATCAAATGATTGTTTCAAATAGTATATGTAAATAACCAAGCAACCACTCTTTTACATCCCCTCAACTTTTTTTTTTACAAGGTGAATGAAGTGTAATTTACATTCAACTAAAAGAAATCAGCAATTTTAAGTTAACAGTCCAATGAGTTTCAGTAAATCCATAGATTATGCAATTACGATCACAACCCAGTTTCCCATTAGTTAAATCACCCCTCCGAATCTCTGCTCCTATGACCCGCTCCAAGTAAAAGCACAGATATGCTATTACTTTTTCTATAAATTTCATTTAAATGGAATCATACAACATATAGTTGTCTCCTGCTTTTTTCAGTTAACATGATTTTTGTAAGTCATCCTTACTGGTGCATCTATCAGTACTTTGTATTTATGCTAAGTAGTATTCCATAGTTTGTCATATTCCAAGTCCTAGTTTATCTGTTTGGCATTGGATGAATCTCTGGGACATTTCTATTTTGGGGCCAATCTGGATACTGTTTCTGTGAACGTTGTGTACAAGCTTTTGTAGATGGATGAATTCTTTTGTGTTGGGCAAATATTTGGGAGTGAAATTGTTGGAGGGTACTGCAAGCATTATGTTTAACTCAAAATATTCCAAGTGTTTTACAAAATGGTCTTACTACTGTAAATTTTACCAGATATATATGAAGATTACAGTTGTTCCAAATCCTTACCAGTACACCATATTGTCAATATATTTTGTATTATCTATTTTAGGCAATGTGTACTGTTATTTCATTGTAGTTCTAATTTGCATAACCTAATAACTAGTGATATTAAACATGTTTTCATGTGTTTATTTTCTATCCATGTAAAGTATCAATACACAAACTCATTTACCTATTTAATGGCTAATGTCCACTTTTTATTAAGACGTCAACTACTTTTCCAATTAAAATTTTTTTTTGTATATTCTGTATAAAAATCTACATAATCTATCTTCCCTTCTTTTTCTTCCCCTCCCCTCCCTTTTCTTACATTCCCCTAAACTGGAGCTTCTCTTTTTATTTTCATAACAATGTCTTTGAAGGGCAGAAGTTTTTAGCTTGGATGAAGTTGCATTTTTCAAATATGTCTTTTATCATGTTTTGGGGTCATATTAAAAAATATAGAGAGACATTTTTACAAAGGTTTTCTCCTACATTTTCTTCTACATGTTTTTCAGTTTTAACAACAACATTTAGATTTGTCCCATTTTTAGTTAACTGATGTTTATAGTAAGGGAAGTCTGAATGTTTTTGCCTACAGATATCTAATTGCTTCCATTCATTTGTGGAAAGGCTATCCTTTCCTGGTTGAATTATCATTATTTCTCTGTGAAAAATCAGTTGACCGTGAGATCTGTTTCTGAAATTTATATTTTGCTATCTTGATTTATATGTCTATACTTACAGTAATATTATACTGTCCTGATTTTTATTTAGATTTTAAATGTTTGAAGTCAAGAAATTTTAATCATCTTGCTTTGTTCTTCTTTATAATTGTTTTTGTTTACTACAAATCCTTTGTATTTCCACATAAATCTTAGGGAATCATTTTAATATCTATTAAAAAACTGCTAGGCATCTGATATATGTTACCTTGAATCTTTAAGTCAATTAAGAGAAAATTGTCATTTTAGCAGTATTTAGACTCCCAAATAATTAACATCGCATATCTTTCTACTGAGGTTTTCTTTATTTTATCTGACAATATTTTGTTGTTATAAGTGTATAGGTCTTACACTTATTTTGTAAAACATATTCCTAAATATTTCTTTCTTTTTTATTCTACTATAAATGAAAGTTATTTTTTAAAGTTTCATTTTTGGATTACTTATTGTAGTATACAGAGGTTTAATTTCCAAAGTTTATTTCCTCTGTATCTAGATATATGGCTAACTTTGCTTTATAGTTATAATAGCTCTTTTTTGTGTGTTTGTGGATACCTTAGGATTATCCACTTTTTTTTCCCTTTTTTTTTTAAAATTTTATTTTATTTAACTTTACAATATTGTATTGGTTTTGAGATCTTGTTTCTCCTAGTAATGATTGCTTTAATTCTTTCTTTCCAATTTTTGTTCCTTTATTTTTTTTCTTATTTTACTAAACTGTGGTTGCTAATTTTGATAAAAGTGATGAAAACTTATATCTCTGCCTTATTCCAATATTAAAATGTTATATTTTACCACTACCTATAGTATTACTTTTTGTTCTTTTACTGAGCTTTATCTGGTAGAGAAAGTATGCTTTCGTTACTTAGTGCTAAGAGCTTTTATCATGAGTCGATGTTAGTTTTTGTAAAATTCTTTTTCTGGCTCTGTCAGGATTATCATATGATTTCTGTCTTTATCCTTTAATGTGAAGCATTATATTCACTTCTTTATCAAAGTGAGTCTAAATCTCATTTCTAGGATATATCTTACTTATTTCTGATGTGTAATCCCCTTTATATATAATTGAATATTGCTGTCTAGTATTTTATTTATAGCTTTTATATCATATTGATGAGGAAATTTGTTCTTCAGGGTTTTTTTTTTTTTTGTAATATTTTTATCAGGCTTTGATATCTGAGTAATTCTGTGCCATAGAAGGAGTTGGGCAGTTTTTCTACTTCTCTATTTTCTGAAATAAACAGCTATATGTGTGGATAAGTATTGTGTCTTTCTTAAGAATTTGATAAATAGCACTAGTGAAATCTCATGTGCCAGGCCTTGACTTTGTAGTAACACATACAACATTCAATTAATTTTACCACATTATAAATATATATATATGTATATACATTTTACACTTTTCTTGAGTCAGTTTTGAGTTTTTGGTATCTTTCTAAGAATTCATTTAATGAAGTTATTATATGTGGTTTTAGAAAAAGGCAGAGGAACCAGAGATAAAACTGCCAACATCCACTGGATCATCGAAAAGGCAAGAGAGTTCCAGAAAAACATCTATTTCTGCTTTATTGACTACGCCAAAGCCTTTGACTGTGTGGATCACAATAAACTGTGGAAAATTCTGAAAGAGATGGGAATACCAGACCACCTAACCTGCCTCTTGAGAAACCTGTATCTGAACATGGAACAGCAGACTGGTTCCAAATAGGAAAAAGAGTACATCAAGGCTGTATATTGTCACCTTGCTTATTGCAGAGTACATCATGAGAAGTGCTAGGCTGGAAGAAGCACAAGCTGGAATCAAGATTGCCAGGAGAAATATCAATAAACTCAGATATCCAGATGACACTACCCTTATGGTGGAAAGTGAAGAAGAACTAAAGAGCCTCTTGATGAAAGTGAAAGAGGAGAGTAAAAAAAAAAAAAAAAGTTGGAAGCTCAAAATTCAGAAAACTAAGATCATGACATCTGGTCCCATCACTTCATGGCAAATAGATGGGGAAATGGTGGAAACAGTGGCTGGCTTTAGTTTTTTGGGCTCCAAAATCACTGCAGATGGTGATTGCAGCCATGAAATTAAAAGATGCTTACTCCTTGGAAGGAAAGTTATGACCAACCTAGACAGCATATTAAAAAGCAGAGACACTACTTTGCCAACAAAGGTCCATCTAGTTAAGGATATGGTTTTCCAGTAGTCATGTATGAATGTGAGGGTTGGACTGTGAAGAAGGCTGAGCGCCTAAGAATTGATGCTTTTGAACTGTGGTGTTGGAGAAGACTTTTGAGAGTCCCTTGGACTGCAGGGAGATCCAACCAGCCCATCCTAAAGGATGGGTGTTCATTGGAAGGACTGATGTTGAAGCTGAAACTCCAATACTCTGGCCACCTGATGCAAAGAGCTGACTCATTTGAAAAGACCCTGATGTTGGGAAAGGTTGAAGGTGGGAGGAGAAGGGGATGACAGAGGATGAGATAGCTGGATGGCATCACTGACTCAATGGACATGAGTTTGGGTAAACTCTGGGAGTTGGTGATGGACAGAGAAGCCTGGCATGCTGGGGTTCATGGGGTCGCAAAGAGGTGGACATGACTGAGCAACTCAACTGAACTGATATGTTAGCACAATTTTTTGTTAGCTCATAATTATCCCTTATGGTTATTTTAATTCATGTTAAATCAGTAATGACATTCTTTCTTTTATTTCTGATTATTAATTTGATAATTTGCTTTTTTGACTAGATATTTATCAATTTTTAAAAATACCATGTTTTGTGATTTCTTTTTTGTTTTCTCTCATTGAATTTCTATATTAGTTACCACTTTACACTTTCTATGCTTGACTAGCTATTCTTTTTATAATTTCTTACATTTAGCATAGATTTCTGACTATAGTGTTTTCCTTCTTTTTTTTTAAAATTTTATTTTACTTTTAAACTTTACAATATTGTATTAGTTTTGCAAATATCGAAATGGATCCGCCACAGGTATACATGTGTTCCCCATCCTGAACCCTCCTCCCTCCTCCCTCCCCATACCATCCCTCTGGATCGTCCCAGTGCACCAGCCCCAAGCATCCAGTATCGTGCATCAAACCTGGACTGGCAACTCATTTCATACATGATATTATACATGTTTCAATGCCATTCTCCCAAATCTTCACATCCTCTTCCTTCTTAATATAAGCTTTAATCTATAACTTCCCCTTAAGTGTTGCCTTAGCTGTACCATGTATTTAGAGTTGCATTTTAATTATTTCCATGCTTCTTTCAAAATTCCCCTTATGATTTCTTCTTTGAAACTTTCTAGGAAGTTTCCTGCTTAATTTTCACATTTCTGATTTCCATATTGGGCTGATTTCTAGCTTAATTCCATTGTGCTCAGAGAAAATATTTTGTTTAATTTTAATTCTTTAAGGACTTATTGAAAGTTTTTGTGAGAGCTGGTTAAATGGTTCTTCCTGGGGAATGTTCTAAATGCACTTGAAAAGAATGTATTTTCTGTATTGTTCTTTGGAGTGTATGATATAGATCAATTCAGTCAACTTAATAATGTTTAAGTTTCCTATGTTCTTACTGGTTTATACGTTAATAATTCTATCATATTCACTGCCTTATTTGGAGTTCTGTTTTCTTGTCATTATGAAATATCTCTATTTATGTAGAGAAATATCCTTTGTTTTAAAGTTTATATTGTCTGTTGTTAATCCATTCACCCCAGTTCTTATGGTTTTTTACCAACTGCATTGTATTTCTTTTCTTTGCCTCAACTTTCAGCTTGTGACTCTGAAATTAAGTTGCTTCTGTGTTAGATAGCCTATAGTTTTACATTCACTTTTTTGTTCAGTCTCACAATTTCTGCTTTTCTTTGGAGCACTTAGTACATTTACAGTCAAAATAAGTATATTTTTTGTAATAAGATTTGCCAATTTTTATTGTTTTATATCCTTTTGATTCCTAATTTTGTTCCTTTTACTGCTTTATGTTAAACAAATATTTTTAGTATACCGTTTTATTTTCTCTTGAAAGTTTAACTATATCTTCTGGTAATTTTAGTAGTTGATCTAAGGACCACAATATATATATTTTTAATTTATTTATGGTTCATTTTAGGTTAATGCACTCTTACATCTTGTAAATTATATCAACTATGTTTAACATAGATCTGTTTTGTCCTAATTCTTTGCACTATTACTATTTTACATATTTCACCTAAATATGTTAAAAATCCAATAATGTGGTGCTATAAGCTTTGCTTTAAACAATCATCTGTTGTTTAAAGAAGATTTTAAGAAATGAGAGAAAGAGTGTACATGCTTTTGGGTTTTCTGGCATGTTTAATAATTTTGAGTTGACAGTTGGTATTTTAGAGAATATATTGCAGCAGCTTTGGAGTCTGTTTTATTTTTCTGACAGTAGCCTGGCTTAAACTGTATAATCTATCTCCCTCAAAATATCCTGTCACTGATTTCTTTGCTCAATTTTTTTTAACACTTTTATTTTTATTTTTAGTACTATTTCCCACAGGGTGACAGTTGTGTCTTACACAGATAGAACTTTAGTGGTAAACCAGTGGTTTGGAAAGATTTTGGTAAGTCATCTCATCTGTCTTAGTCAGCTTGAGCTGCTATAACATATACCATAGATTGTGTGACTTAAATAATGGAAATTTATTTTTTACAGTTCTGGAGGCTGGAAACCTTCTTACTGTATTCTCACATGGTAGTGAGAGAGAGAGAGCACTCTGTTATCCTCCTCTTACAGTGGCACCAATCCCATTATAGGAGCTTCACCCTCACAACCTCATCTAACCTGATTACCTCTGAAAGGTCCCACCGCCAAATACCATTGCACTGAGGGATTACAGCTTCACCATATGAATTTAGGTGGGGCACACTTAATCTATAATATTATACTTCTAAGGCTTTTGTCCTCTGTCAACTCAACTGTGTGTGTATGTAATTTTTTTTTAAAACTTTATGCAGCCACTTATAAATATAAGGAAACATTTTGAGTATTGTTCAAAGTGTTTTACAAATTTTGTGAGTTTCGAACATTTTTTAAGTTTCAAGTAAAATAAAAAAATTAAAAAAAAGTAGAATTTTAGAGGAGGGAGGGTTCAGGGATATGAATTATAAAAAGATTTTGAAGCAAAAAAGAAAACTAAGACATTTTGGTCTTGGTCTGAGCATTTCTCCGAGTCAGTACAACACTGGAAAAATGAAATAGAAAGGGGTATGAGTCTTATTATTGAAGGAAAAGTGGAAGAAGATCAGAGAAATGTCACTTCTTAGATAAATAATGTAAAAGTGAGCTAACTAAAAATACTCAATTTGTCCAATGATCAAAACTTTCTAGAATGAGCAGGCTAAGTCAGCTTAAAAGAAAAAAAAAAATTATATTGAGAGTGGGCTCCCTAGAGTGGTTTGTCTGATCTTTTAAAGTACCACAGCATACTTTGTGAAACTGTAAGAGAATTCTGCAGCCAAGCTTTTTAGAGTTAAGATGGACATAAAATTGTTTCATTGATAATCACAATTTGAAGTTATGCTAAACTAACCTAATTGTTTTTGGTGAGATCATAAAAACATTAACTTCTCAAAGGAGAAAAGTCATATTTCATCAGATGCTGGTTTGGACTAAACATGTGAACAATGAAATGAGTAAAACTAGCTGGCTCTTGTATGTTCAGTTAAATGGGATCCATGGTTACAGTGCAAGTAATCAAAATTAATACCATTACTCAAAAATATTTTAAAAGAGTGTAGTATGGGCTGATTGGGACAAGAGACAACCAGAAATAAGCCACAGCTCTGATTTGTAATAGCATTTTTTCTTTTCTTTTTTCTTTTTTTAAGCAATTTATTGAATCTTATTACATCTTAGTTCTGCAATCTATAACATGCCAATAGTCGTATTTACCTTCTGGAAATATGATATTAACTATCAATAAATATATGTAAGGATTCAATAAATGTTAGTTTACTTCTTCATCCTTTACCACTAAAGACTCCACACTATGAAAAGGATAATCACATGTGTAATGAAGTAACTTAATTTCAGCAGTTAGAAATGCTCAAATAAGACAAAACTAGAGTGATTAGCAGAGTTTGCAAAAGGTGCCTGGAATTATTGAAAATTTACTTATACAAAACTACTTAAACCTGAAATAGAGTTAAGGTGATTGAAGTTTTTGTGAGTAACTATGTGATCTTGATGCAGGTAGGAACATATCAGTCATGTTGTTGGTTATATCAGCAGGGACTTGTATGCAACAGCTTTAATTTAAGATTGATTTTATTTATTGATTGAATGGTGGTATTCTTTATTTACTCCTGAATAATTTAGGATAACATCAAAAATACAATATTATTATTATTTTTTAATGCTTGGATAGCATCACTGATTCAATGGATGTAGTTTGAGCAAACTCTGGGAGATGGTGAAAGATAGAGGAACCTGGTGTGCTGCAATCCATGGGGTTGCAAAGAGTCTGACATGACTGAACAGCAACAACAATCAAAGGTTTTTTAAAAAAGGATATATTTACAATATATGAGGAAGATGTGTAGCACACACACACAAATTGCAATTCAATGCATTTTAGTTCTTTCAGACTCCTTAGGGAACTTTAAAAAATGCCCATCACCATTTCTCTGTCATGAAAATGTGAAGTTCGATAGAAAACAGCTCAGTCTCTCAAAGGTATCACAGACAATTCAGTTTTTATTGGCATAATCTGTTACCTTCTGTAGTTTCAGACTAAAATAAACTTACTGTTCCCACTAAGCTTCAAACATTATGCACACACACAAATACACAGTAACATACATAAACAGACACACATACACACAGATGTGGAATGCTATTTTTGATCTTGTCTTCCAGTAGAAAAGTTTGACCATATGTTCAGTTCAGTTCAGTCGTTCAGTAGTGTCCAACTCTTTGCAACCCCATGGACGGCAGTACACCAGGCCTCCCTGTCCATCACCAACTCCCAGAGCTTACTCAAACCGATCTCCATTGAGTCGGTAATGCCATCCATCCATCTCATCCTCTGTCATCCCCTTCTCCTCCTGCCTTCAATCTTTCCCAGCATCAGGGTCCTTTCAAATGAGTCAGTTCTTCACATTAGGTGGCCAAAGTATTGGAGTTTCAGCTTCAGCATCAGTCCTTTCAATGAACACTCAGGACTGATATCCTCTAGGATGGACTGGTTGGATCTCCTTGCAGTCCAAGGGACTCTCAACAGTATTCTCCAACACCACAGTTCAAAAGCATCAATTCTTCAGTGCTCATCTTTCTTTATGGTCCAACTCTCATATCCATACAAGGCTACTGGAAAAACCATATCCTTGACTAGATGGACCTTTGCTGGCAAAGTAATGTCTCTGCTTTTTAATATGCTGTCTAGGTTGGTCATAACTTTCCTTCCAAGGAGCAAGCGTCTTTTAATTTCATGGCTGCAATCACCATCTGCAGTGATTTTGGAGCCCCCCAAAATACAGTCTGTCACTGTTTCCATTGCTTCCCCATCTATTTGCCATGAAGTGATGGGACCAGATGCCATGATCTTCGTTTTCTGAATGTTGAGCTTTAAATCAACTTTTTCACTCTCCTCTTTCATTTTCATCAAGAGGCTCTCTGGTTCTTCTTCACTTTCTGCCATAAGGCTGGTATCATCTGGATATCTGAGGTTATTGATATTTCTCCAGGAAATCTTGATTCCAGCTTGTGTTTCATCCAGTCCAGCATTTCTCATGATGTACTCTGCATAGAAGTTAAATAAGCAGGGTGGCAATATAAAGCCTTGACATTCTCCTTTTCCTGTTTGGAATCAGTTGTTGTTCCATGCCCAGTTCTAACTGTTGCTTGATTACCTGCATACAGATTTCTCAAGAGGCAGGTCAGGTGGTCTGGTTTCCCCATCTCTTTAAGAATATTCCAGAGTTTATTGTTATCCACACACTCAAAGGCTTTAGCATCATCATTAAAGCAGAAGTAGATGTTTTTCTGGAACTCTCTTGCTTTTTTGATGATCCAATAGATGTTGGCAATTTGATCTCTCGTTCTTCTGTCTTTTCTAAATCCAGCTTGAACATCTGAAAGTTCACGGCTCATGTACTACTGAAGCCTGGCTTGGAGAATTTTCAGCATTACTTTGCTAGCGTGTGAGATGAGCGCAATTGTGTGATAGTTTGAATGTTCTTTGTCATCGCCTTCTTGGGGATTGGAATGAAAATTGACCATTTCCAGTCCTGTGGCCACTGCTGAGCTTTCCAAATTTGCTGGCATATTGAGTGCAGCACTTTCACAGCATCTTCTTTCAGGATTTGAAATAGCTCAACTGGAATTCCACCACCTCCCCTAGCTTTGTTTGTAGTGATGCTTCCTAAGACCCACTTAACTTCCCTTTCCAGGATGTCTAGCTCTAGGTTGGTGATCACATCATCGTGATTATCTGAGTCATGAAGATCTTTTTTGTACAGTTCTTCTGTGTATTCTTGCCACCTCTTCTTAATATCTTCTGCTTCTGTTAGTTCTATACCATTTCTGTCCTTTATTGTGCCCATCTTTGCATGAAATGTTCCCTTGGTATCTCTAATTTTTTTGAAGAGATCTTGAAGAGATGAACATATGTAGACAACATTAAATATATCTATAAAATGAAGTAGAGAGTTGTTGATTATTCTGTTAATCTGATAAATACAAAGATCCAAACCCAGTAACGTAATGATTTACAAAAATAAAATGTCTCGGATAGGTGAAGTTGAAATATTTCTTTTTCCATATGGCAGTATGAAATAATTCACACATGTTTGTCTAACCAGAGTAAGAAATAATCATTGAATGTAATTTTCTCCCAACAGTGTTTGATTATCCATCTATAAACATAGGTATGCAAAGGTGTTTGTAATGAGCTTTCAATGTAGTTTTCAAATTTGAACATGTTTTATACAAACATAAATTTTTATGGCCACAAGGATATTTGAAAATAGCAACAGATAAGCAGACATAATTTTGTTTTAGAATTATAGATAAAACATATTATTGTGCAGACACTTCCAGCACTATCAGTCAACCTGGAAAAATGTATTTGAAAATAGAAGGTTATAGTGTAAAATATGAAAACTCTGAGTAACCATATATTTTTTGAAACAAAATAATCTTTTTATTCTTTTTTCTTCCATATAACAACTTAGTTACTTAACTGCAAATAATAGTGATCTAAGCCATAAGCATTTTCAATTAATATGTGTTTATGATTCTTTTATGACCAACCTAGATAGCATATTCAAAAGCAGAGACATTACTTTGCCAACAAAGGTCTGTCTAGTCAAGGCTATGGTTATTCCTGTGGTCACGTATGGATGTGAGAGTTGGACTGTGAAGAAGGCTGAGCGCCGAAGAACTGATGCTTTTGAACTGTGGTGTTCAGAAGACTCTTGAGAGTCCCTTGGACTTCCAGGAGATCCAACCAGTCCATTCTGAAGGAGATCAGCCCTGGGATTTCTTTGGAGGGAATGATGCTGAAGCTGAAACTCCAGTACTTTGGCCACCTCATGCGAAGAGTTGACTCATTGGAAAAGACTCTGATGCTGGGAGGGATTGGGGGCAGGAGGAGAAGGGGACGACAGAGGCTGAGATGGCTGGATGGCATCACTGACTCGATGGACATGAGTCTGAGTGAACTCCGGGAGTTGGTGATGGACAGGGAGGCCTGTCGTGCTGTGATTCATGGGGTCGCAGAGAGTCGGACACAACTGAGCAACTGAACTGAACTGATGATTCTTTTAAATAAACTTATTCTTAATAAAAACGTTGAAGAAATAAATATAAATATTGATTCAATATCTTGATTTAATGAGGTTTCTTTCTTATTAGTTGTTATTCACTTGGCATTTAGGTAATTTTTCTTCATCACAGGTTTTCCCATTTATTTTTTTATTCATTAAACCCCTTCCCCAAAACAAGTATCATAAACAACTCATTAAACTGAGAAAAAAATGATACTGTAGGATTGTTCTGATGTTAAAAAAAGATAGCAAAGGGTTTAATTCCTGTCTTAGTCAAATACTATCTGTATGCCTGCAAAATCACTAAACTTTTTATGCTACAGTTTCCTCCTCTTGAAAGTGAGGACAGCAACATTACCTACCTCAATAGGATTGCTGCAAGAATTATGAAAAATAATGTCAGAAAGAATCTATCACTGTGTTTATAAATAGTAAGCATTAAATAAATAATTGCTATTGTGGTTACTATATAATATTTGTACCACTGCTGTGATACACGACATTTCAAAGATCATTTTTAACCAGTTATGGCTCTAAGCTAAGACAAAGCACTGCCTTTATCCTGGTGCTCATGTGCAAATAAGGCACACTGTTTTCTTTCACAACACATAAATATCGACATTAATAACTCTAGAAATAATGTTTGGATACCTATAAAAGATAGTTACCCCACAGGTGAAATGTAATTTATAGATTTACCTGTTCAGATTTTTGTAGTATTTATTTTCTGATTGCCCCCTAATACATTATGTTCAGGACATATTTTGTAAAGATTTATAAATCTTTGGACTATTGAATACCTCAACTAAATAAAGCCATGATGAATTATGAGAATGATTGATAAGGATAAAGTTTGAGTTGTCTTGTGAAATTAAAGTGTTTAACATTATTAGAAAAGTTGTGTGATATTTAAAATAAACTGGAAAATTCCTTGTAACTTTGTTGTCATATTTATGCTGTTAGCTTTTTCCATTCCTGTGGAGAATTGTCATTAAGGACTTAGCAATCCCTATTGTTAATCGAAGATTGATTGATTGTGTGGGGCAAAACGAAATTGTTTATACAAGTTATCTGTTCACATACACATATATGCTGAAAAATACATTTATACACATACATACATAATTGTACATCTATATGTAGTTTGGCTGAAGCCACATAAATTCAGTGAAAATCAACTATAGTCTACTTGTTTTTAACAGTAATTTCTAAATTGGAGATTTTCATTTTCCTGTAATTTATGCTAAGCAGAAAAACAAAGAACCAAGAATATATTTCAATTTTACTTTTTCCTCAATAATTTTTTTGAAGTATAGTTGACTTACAATGTGTTAATTTCTCTAAATAGCAAAGTAATTCAGTTATATGTATATAAATATTCATTGTTTTATATTCTTTTCCATTACAGTTTATCATAGAATATTAAATATAATTCTCTGTGCTGTATAGCAATACTTTGTTGTTTATCCATTCTGTGTATAAATAGATAACACCTGCTAATCCCAATCTCCTACTTTATCCTTCCCCCAACCCTCTCCCTTGGCAACCACCAGTCTGTTGTCTATGTTCATGATTTTGTTTCTATTTCATAGATAAATTCATTTGTGTCATATTTTAGATTCCACATATAAGTGATATTGCTTGCTTTGTCTTTCTCTTTCTGACTTAATTCATTTAGCATGATAATCTCTAGGTCCATTTGTTGTAAGAAAGGGAACCCCTTGCACTCTGACCAGTTGTCTGCGTCAGGAGGAGACCAGAGACAAAAGGGTCCCAGTTGCAGCCACTGGGTCTGGTCCATTGGCAGGCAAGCTGGCGCCTGAGGACCCTGAGTGGTCAGGATGTCAGTCAGCAAAGAAGAATCCCACCAGAGTTGCCATTTGTTGCAGGAAGGGGGACCCCTTCCAGGGCCCGAAACTGGGCTCTTGTCTAACACTTAGAAATGAATCGTCTGAGGAGACACATGTGCTGACAAAGCAAAATATTTTATTGCGAAAGGGCACCCGGGTGGAGAGCAGTAGGGTAAGGGAACCCAGGAGAATTGTTCTTTCGCGTGGCTCACAGTCTAGGGTTTTATGGTAATGGGATTAGTTTCCAGGTGGTCTTTGGCCAATCATTTTAATTTAGAGTCTTTCCTGGTGGCTCACGCATAGCTCAGCCAAGATGGATGCTAGCGAGAGGGATTCTGGGAAGTGGACGGACACACGGTGTCTCCTTTCGACCTTTCCCTAACTCTTCCAGTTGGTGGTGGCTTATTAGTTCCGTATTCTTTATCAGGATCTCCTGTTATAAAACAACTCATGCAACTTGTTACTATGGTGCTTGGCCAGGGTGGGTGGTTTCAATCAGTGTGCTTCCCCTAACAACTTCCCCCTGAGAGACTTCATACTCAAGATATTTTTTGGGAATTGGGGTGGAGGTCTCTTTTTGTTGTAACTTTTTTTTGTTGTTGTGTATGGGCGTAAGCCTGCCTAGCAGAGCAGAAGTCTCTCTCTATCAGATCTAAGTCGAGGTATTTATTTGTCTGAAACCAGCGTTTACCCTTGTAATATTAGCAATTTAGTTTGAACCTGTTGGCCCCTCTCAGAGATGAAATAGACAAGGGCCAAACAGGAGATCTAACAGGACGATCATCTTTGGTCTCTGGAAACAGAAGACAACATTTGGGGTGAGGGTTGCAGGGTTTGTGACCCTTTTTGATTGGTTGGTGGTGAGGCAACAGAGCTGTTTTCCAGGAATCTTGTGTTTAGTCTGAAGTCATGAAGTTACCTAGGTGGGGGCTCCAGTTTCATAGAAGAACTCAAAGACATTGTTATGCATTTTTTTTTTTTTTTTGAGTAGGAACCAGAATTCTGTCTGGAGGCTGTATCAACTTTTGATTGTTTATCCTTTTTCTGTATCCCCTCTCTTCCCTGATTAGCAATTGTTTGAATCCACCCTTTGGAAGTCAGGGAAGGTCAAGGAGGCTGAATGAAGCCTATATCTTACGGACAAGAAATGGAGAACACAGAAAAGATCTCTACTCCAGAGCCCCACAGAGTTTTATTCAGTTTTAATTTAGGGAACTAGGCAACTATGACTGTGATAACTTCCTGTCAAAATAGAGTATAGGACTGTCTCAGCTTGGAGTATAGACAATGACTTGGAAGTATTTTTGAGTTCCAAGTTTTAGATCTGAGTCTTGTATGATTAAAATCTCAATCCCTTGGTCTGCCATTTTGGTGTAACAGACCAAATTAGAAGTAGTTGGAGGAGTGATAACTGGAATTTAGTAGACAAAATAAATCTCTTTTTTTTTTTTTAAAGAAGAATAGGCCTGAAACACAGTCTGGACCTGGTACTTCAGGTAGACGTGTAGCCAGGTAGCCAGTTGTCTAGTTTTATAAAAAGTAAGTGTCACGCGAGTGTATGTTCCTCGGTTCTTTGTCTCATCACAACAAAGATTTGGAGCGACGGACATTAAAGCCCTCGGCGTGTCACAGCTCTCAGGTCTTGGACAAATTGTGCTACAGCTCTTAGGCAAATCAGTGTTACAGCTCTATTTTATTTAGAAGATAGCAGGATAGAGAGAGAGAGAGAGAGAAAGAAAAGAGCACACGCACACGGGAGAGTCCGAGAGAAAGCGCTTTGGCTCCTCCTTTTATATGTTTTTTTCCTCCACCTGGGCCTGCCCTATGCAAATTGGGCTTAGCCAGGAGTGCTGTTTGTTCTGTTTGTTCTGCCTGAAGTCTTCCGTCTGGTCCTCAGACCTTCCTTGTCTTTTAGCCACCGCCATTTTGGACTCCTTTTCCCTATTCTACCTACCTAACAGTAAGGTTGTAGTTACTAGCTTTCAGCAGACATTGTTTTGAGAATGGTGGCATCTAAGCCTGACACGACTCAGAAAACTCAAGTGTTTAGCAATACAAGGTCTAATCTGAAAGTACACCCATAGCATCACTTGTTATTTTTCAGGATATCTGAACCATAGTTATTTTATTTTGACTTTTAATTGTAAACTTTTTTTTAATAGCCAAAGCAGATTTTACCATTAATGACATAAGTGTTTTTCTAGGTATGAGAAGATGTAAGAATTGGGACTCATAAAATCTTTTCTTGAAAAGATTTAACTATTTGAAGGCCTGTTTGTCAGTTTTTTATAGAGCACAGAGTGTCTCATTTCTGATTTTTACCCTGAACTCCTTTTAGGGGCACTGAAAGTCAGCAGTTGTAGTGGCCATGATTTCATCTTTGTAGATGTAGATGGAAAGTGTCAGTCTTTAGTTGGCAGAGTCCCTTGTTGTTCATAATCTTGACTATGATTTTGAGGGGAGCATTTTATGACCATTTTATCTCATGGTGTTGAGAATGTCCATTTTCAGGTTTGGCAAAGATTTTGTTGACAGGTCACTTAATGTGTTGTTATTGGACTAGGCCATAAAACAGTATCTAAAATTTTCTGGACCACCTGTCTTACTAGCCTCTTGGTCCAGGAAAATATTTTCTCTTGTTGTTTCTTTTCATATCTAGAGTTACATTGTTACCATCATCAATTTCATATGGGACTATATATTATTTTATTAGAGGCCTCAGACACACATTTGACAGTGTAAGAAACAGCAATTTTGTAAAACAGGTGAAATACAAATAACATAGCCAGCAGTATTATTAAAGTCACAAGTAAGACTTAAGTTAAGAGCTTTTATTAGATGTAGCCCAGTATATCTCAGGTCATCTGACTTAGTCTGCTCTGTAGAATCTTTATTTTCTAGGGAAATTATATACTGACACCATTTATAAGGCACATAGCCTAGTTTTTTAGTGTTACTAGATTGATTATCTTTAGTATGATTTAATTGTTTTTAACACAGAGGAGACTTTAAACCTAAATTACCATAGCCTGGTGTTGTCCCTATAAATCTATCTCATAATAGTGGGAGATTTTTTTTTCTTTTGTTGAAACTTTGTTGTTGTTTTCATTAAGCTTGAGTAATAGAAAAAAGCTCAAATTTATGGCCAGAGTCAGAGCAGGCATTATTAATTGGCCTGGTGAGGGGATCTCATCTAGTAATATCACAGTGACCTGAACATGACTATAATTTTTTTTTTTTTTTTTTTTGAGTAAATTTTTTCAGGCCCAACCAGTTAGAGTCTTGTAGTAGAGAAATTTACCAAGGTAACCCAGAACTAGACACAGGTAATTGGCCACAAACTCAACAATTGAATTGATTTTTTAAACTAGCATAGAATCAGGCCTATGATAGAAAAGCATCTGATTTATATGTAAAGGTCTAAGAAGTCAAGAAAACATAAATGATTATACAGATCAGGTCCAGCATCTTGGGCAAGCTTTCTACCTCTAATGTCATCATCTTTTTATCCTGATGTAGTGTAGTTTTTCCTATTTGGGTATCATTTTAAGGTGAGATCAGGTCAGCTGTCTTTTTTATAGACCAATCTAGCATAGGGGCTTTTGAAAGTGGGAATTAATCTAAGAGTTAATTTTTTTTTTTTTTTTTTTAGTTTTATTGTGCATGAGCTAGTTAAGAGTACCTGATAAAAAGTCTGTTTAACCAGGTCGGAGACAGTCTCTTAAATTATGTCTTTTTCCAGTCCTGGTTTTAGGTCATGAGGCATCTGATCTTTATCCAAAGATAGATTACTAAGATAAGCTTTAGAAACAAACTTAGTTTTTTTTTTTTTTTTTTAAGAATTTAATTAAATTTTACATTAATATCACATTCTAAGAGATGAGTCTTACTAGATGTAGACCTCTATTAACAAACTGGGATTTAACATTTTTTGAAATATCTTTTTTTCTTTCTTTAAGTTACCCTCATTTTTATAAATATAACCAAATTAAGGCTAGTTTGTTTTTCAAATAGGTCTGTTCTCACTAATTTTGGTCTGATGATTTATATAACCATAATTGATTATAGACTTTTTATTTTGTTGAAACATTTATAGAGTCTCAGACTGAAGTTTTAAAATAAAACAGAGCTGGGAAACTCACACCAAAGGCTTATCACAGATCTTGTCTAACAAATCTAGGTGAATTCTGTTTTTTTTTAAGGTCTCAAAATTTTTTTGAGATTTTTGTACCCGTGAGATAACCTTTTTAACTTATTTGATAAACTTACTGGAAACTTAAGAATTTCCAATTTTTGGAGGAGTCACATAGAGAGAAAATATAATTGTTTTGTTTATAACGTTTAATTTTACCAAATTATTGTCATAATTAGTTTGAGAGGAAGGTTTTCCCTACTCCCTGAAAACATAAGATTTAAACCCATAATTTTTAGATAGAAACCATAAAAGTTATAAGTATATTTGCTGGTTCATTCAGTTTCTTTTTTAACTTTTGTGAAATCATCAGGTTTTTTATTAGAATACCAGGACATATCAGAATGTTAAGAACTCCATATAATTTTTAGGATATCTGTATTAGTAATTTTACCATACATTATAACATGAGTGGATAATTACTCATGTAATTTAACCAACCAAATAAACACAGTTTAATATCTCTCTTTGGGATGTTTCAGGGGCCCTCTGAAGCACCCCAAAGTTAGCTAGAGGTCAAAAGAACTTCAAAAGTGTTTGGAGTCGCGTTAGGCATTACTGACAAAATGGAGGCACGGCCCCAACTCCCTCTCCTCATCCTGCATGCATGGTCCTGGGATGAAGGAGTTAGGTCTTGTGATTCTGACTTGTTTCTTCCTTTCTTAGGTTGAGTTGGCTGGAAAGAATGTTAAGGTGTTTATTGTTCTTGAGAGGAGCATGAGAAAGCACAGAGCTTTCTGCAGTTGTGCCCAGAAAATAATCTATAAAGTAACCATTGACATTTGTCTAAGGATCTTTACAAAGAACGTTCCAGGATGAGCATCTAGGCCACAGCTTGAGGCCATGGGAAGGATTGTTATCTGAGACCTGTTTGTAAGGGAAATGTTTATGGCAAAAGAAGTTTGCTGAATTTAGGGTTTAGGAATAATTAAGAATATAGAAGCTAAAAATTTAAGGAATGTTGTAGTGTTAGCGTATTTTACTATAGCTTATAGAGATTAGGAATTTTAGAGATATTAATAGTTGCTGAGTCACTTCAGCTGTGTCCGACTCTGTGCAACCCCATAGACGGAAGCCCACCAGGCTCCCCCGTCCCTGGGATTCTCCAGGCAAGAACACTGGAGTGGGTTGCCATTTCCTTCTCCAATGCATGAAAGTGAAAAGTGAAAAGTGAAAGTGAAGTCGCTTAGTCGTGTCCGACCCTCAGCGACCCCATGGACTGCAGCCTACTGGGCTCCTCGGTCCATGGGATTCTCCAGGCAAGAGTACTAGAGTGGGGTGCCATTGCCTTCTCTGATTAATAGCTAGAAGCCTTTTTAGGAGATAGTGATCTTAAGATACTAGGGGCAAACAGGATTTAGAAAGATAAGAAATAAACTGAGGAATGTGGTATGAGTTACAATGTAATCACAAGTTAAGTATAGGACACATAAGAGGAAGTAGATAATAGATAGTAAAGCCAATTCTGAGAGAATCGCTGAAGCAGGAACTCTGTTTGAAGGGCAACAATGATTTCTGGAGACAATAAATCTGGGTGAGGATGAACTGAAAATGTCAAATCTCTGACCTAATGCTTTTGTCAAGTATAAAAGAAAACCTGAAGCTTGAAATAAACATGTAGTCCCTCACCTTAAGTCAGAGGCTACATCATCCCATGCCAACACTGCTCGTCCCTTCAGGCTGATACCCTAGCTGCTGGAGCTGGACTCCGACACAAAAGAATTTTATTTAGGAAGTTTTGGGGACGACAGAGGATGAGATGGCTGGATGGCATCACTGACTCAATGGACGTGGGTCTGGGTGAACTCCGGGAGTTGGTGATGGACAGGGAGGCCAGGCGTACTGTGATTCTTGGGGTCGCAAAGAGTCGGACACGACTAAGTGACTGATCTGATCTGATCTGATCTAAAAGATCAATTAAAATGACTTAGAACTTTTGGTCAGATTGCATTAATGTTGATGGGTGTATGATTTAGCTTGTTGATATGTCACAATAGGCCTAAATACCAAGGCTCAAGGTCTAGTGAAAGTCAACTCCGCCATCTTGGACCTAGTTGACTCTAACCAGTTTTTTTATGGCTGTGTCATTTTTAACAAAATCTATTTATCTAACTAATTGTAATCTAATTTTAGAAAATCTTGATCATTTATAACTCTTTTTAGTATTTTTTCATACCTTTTTTTATTGAAAAACTTTTTACTTTTTTTTTAGCAACTAACTTTAAATTAGCATTTTATAGATTGGTGAGCATAAATACCAGTGATAATTCTTAAAACTCTTGTTTTTTTAGAACATTTTAGGATGGCACCAAACATTATTTATTTATAGTCCCAAATCTCTTTAGTTTTTCTGTAAAAGGAAATTAGTGTTTAGTAGTAAATGTTTCAAACTCTTATTTTATTTGGAAATGACCTAACTATTCAATAGACTTTTAAAACTTACCACACTTGGCACAACCTTTAGAAATTTAAATTATGCCAATCTGGAGAGACTATTTTAGACAGATATTTTTAAAAAGAATAATTATTTTTAATAGAGTTTATATAAAAGCTCATATCTCACTTTTTTTTAGAAGTTTTTTCATTCGAGGTAATTTCCTTGTTGATAAACTTGTAACAGATATAATATTTAACTTATATTAAACCTAGGTACAATGAAAATATTTTACTTAATGTTAATTATTTTAAGACATGTCTATATTAGATAGGTTAACAAACAGACATTAATATCAGGTATTTAATACTGAATATTTTCCAGTTCACTTGAACCTGGAATTTATTGTTTAATTTAGAATTATTTGACTTGTAAGCGCTTACCTTTTTTTAAGCCAAATATTGAGCTCATTTACAAATTAACCTAAAAAATATTACCCAGAGACAAAGACATACCAAGACGTATTTAGACAGACACAGTCCAAGATCTAGCTTCATTTTTTAAGTTTAGTCATGAATTAGATATTACAATATAAAATTTACTAGTTTATAAAAAAAAAAAAAACAGTTGAAATAAATAAAAATTTTAAAGTCTTTTCCCCCTTTTCCCTCAGTCTCAGAAGTTATAGATGGTCTAGATAAGTGTTCCTGAGAGCCCTGGTCTCAAGGCACAGGGAAAGAAAATCAAGTTCTAACAAAAGGGCAGCAGGTCTAAACCAAATGGTGGCCACACAAAGCAAAATGGCCATATCAAAAATTACAACACAGAACACAGAGTTAAAACACACACATATAAACCTGGCAGTCCTCATCAGACATTCCCTTAAATACAAGAATACAGTCTCTCAAAAAACCTCCTATAGAGACACAGGAAAGATTTCGAAGGGAGGAAAGGAAGCCAGGTTGAAAGAAGAAGGGGGAGGAGGCGGGAGAGGGGGGCAAAAGGGGTGGCCTTACAGACATCTCCTGCCACTTGTAGATACCCAGGCGTTATGAGATTTTACCCTGGGCCTCCAGAGAAGGGAGGACTAGAACTCAGCCCTACCAGAAATCAGACCAGACCAGAACCAGAATTCGAGTTCTCTGCCAAGTGCATGTGATCTGTCTCCAATCCTCAGCTCAGGCTGAGGCCCTTCTACCAGATTCCTGCATCCAGGACCAGAGAACTAGAAAAACAGGGAAGGATAGGAATGGTTAAGGAGAGGAAAGAGAGAGGGAAGGGGAGAGAGGTCAATAAAGTCTCTTGTTCCTTACCCATCGGGGCACTCTGGACAGTTGCCTGCGTCAGGAGGAGATCAGGGACAAAAGGGTCCCAGTTGCAGCCGCTGGGTCTGGTCCATTGGCAGGCAAGCTGGCGCCTGAGGACCCTGAGTGGTCAGAATGTCAGTCTCAGCAAAGAAGAGCCCCACCAGAGTTGCCATTTGTTGCAGGAAGGGGGACCCCTTCCAGGGCCCGAAACTGGGCTCTTGTCTAACACTTAGAAATGAATCGTCCGAGGAGACACATGTGCTGACAAAGCAAAATATTTTATTGGGAAAGGGCACCCAGGTGGAGAGCAGTAGGGTAAGGGAACCCAGGAGAATTGTTCTTCTGCGTGGCTCACAGTCTAGGGTTTTATGGTGATGGGATTAGTTTCCAGGTGGTCTTTGGCCAATCATTTTAATTTAGAGTCTTTCCTGGTGGCTCACGCATAGCTCAGCCAAGATGGATGCTAGCGAGAGGGATTCTGGGAAGTGGATGGACACACGGTGTCTCCTTTCGACCTTTCCCTAACTCTTCCAGTTGGTGGTGGCTTATTAGTTCCGTATTCTTTATCAAGATCTCCTGCTATAAAACAACTCATGCAAATGGTTACTATGGTGTTTGGCCAGGGTGGGTGGTTTCAATCAGTGTGCCTCCTCTAACACATTCATGTTGCTGCAAACGACATTTCATTCCATTGTATTTATGTACACTCTTCTTTATCCGTTCATCTGTCAATGGACATTACTGTTGTTTCCATGTCTTGGCTGTTGTGAGTAGTGTTGCTATGAACATAGGGGTGCATCTATCTTTCTGAATTATAGTTTTGTCTGGATATATGCCCAGGAGTGGGATTGCTGGATCATATGATAATTCTATTTTTAGTTTTCTAGGTAAAGTCTGTACTGTTTCCCACAGTGGCTGCACTAACTTACATCCCCACTAACAGTGTGAGAGTGTTCCCTTTTCTCCACACCCTTGCCAGTATTTGTTCTTCATAAACTTTAAAAAATTAAAATTATTTATTTTTGTCTTTGCTGGGTTTTCATCGCTGCACAGGCTTTTCTCTAGTTTCAAAGAGTGGGGTCTACTTTTGTGGCAGTATGCGGGCTTCTCACTGCAGTGACTTCTCTTGCTGCGGAGCACAGGCTCTAGGCACTCGGGCTTCAGGAGTTGTGGCTCCCAGGCTCTAGAGCACAGGCACAATAGTCGTGCACAGGCTTAGTTTTTCTGCAACATATGGGATCTTCCTAGATTAGGGATCAAACCCGTGCCTCCTGCATTGATGGGAGGATTCTTCACCACTAAGCCACCAAGGAAACCCTGGGGACTTTTTCATAATGGCCATTCTGACTGTTGTGAGATAGTACCTCATTATAGTTTTGATTTGCTTTTCTCTAATAATTAGTGAAGCTGAGCATCTTTTCATATGCTTATCGGCCCCCTTTACTTGTTTTTTGGAGAAATGTCTATTGAGGTCTTCTGCCTTTTTTTTTTTTTAAACTGCTCAGGATCTGAGAATTTTAAAGAGGCAGGGATTTTTAAAAATTCTGCTTGTCTTATAAAATTTATTAATGAAAGAGCTATATGATTTTAATTCAAAAGCCAAAAGGATTTTAGAGGCCCTGTGATACATCTTCCTAGCAAGAACTGCTGAAGCAATTTTGCTTTCTAATAAGGTGGCTTATTTGATTTTGAACATTTTTTTAATTTAACCTGTATTAAGAAAGATCGATGCTTACTCTAAATATAATTCTAAATATTTAGTAATCTTTCCACTTGGGCAAGATGAATTGAGCTAGTTATAGAGTGATTTATTTTCCATTATATGTATCTACAAATAAAACAAAATTAAAATTTGAGATTATTTCAAGTGGCCTTTAGATTTACGGAAAAGTCATGGGATTTATATTAGAAAGAACCTTTAAAATAAGGAATAAATGTTTTTATTTTAAGAAATAAATGAAATGACATGAGAAAATCTTTAGTTAAAAATAGAATACAATGAAATACCATTTTGTTTTACATATACATGTATATAATATAAATGATCTTGACAATAAAGTATGGATTCTTGCTCTGGTATAGAGTAATTTAGGCAGAAATCATTTATCTTGGGTCTAATATAGGAATACTTATAAGTTTTTTACTTATTATTTCAAGGATACAACTAAAGATCAAATATTTAGATATCCTTGGAGTTAGGATAAAAAACTCCATTTGTTAACCCTTTCTTTTTTGATAGCAATATCCCAAGTAATACATTTGCCAAATGTTGATCCTTTAACCCCATGTGGTACCTTTTGAGGTTCAATAATTGCACCCACCCTGGCCAAGCACCATAGTAACAAGTTGCATGAGTTGTTTTATAACAGGAGATCCTGATAAAGAATACGGAACTAATAAGCCACCACCAACTGGAAGAGTTAGGGAAAGGTCGAAAGGAGACACCGTGTGTCCGTCCACTTCCCAGTGTAGGTTTAACTTTTTTTTTTTTTTAAGTACCATTCTGTTTATTGATGTTGAAAATGAGGGAGACTATGCAAATTTTAGAGCAGGAAATGTATGAGAAATATATGTACCTTCCCCTCAATTTTGTTGTAAATCTAGAACTCTCTGAATAAATAAAATATTCTAAAAATGAAGTCTTCTAAGCTCCCATAAACTTCTGTTGTGACAAGAAGTTAGTGCCTCCTGGTGGCCAATCTTCATTGTAAAGCCATGTCTGGTTCTAAGCCCTTCCAGATATTTTCCATGATGAAGTCACCACTTGCAAAGTCAGACACATTCTCGCCTATTCACAATTTTGGTTCTGAGTTTAGGGTGATTTCAAGTAAATATTTCTGTAGCCTGCTATTAAGTCTACAATGCTAATGGGTATTTTTCATTATTTAAGGATCAGGTGATCCTGGGACCACTTTGCTGCCTTTTGCTTCAGTTTTAAAAATCAAATCACTTTCTTCTTTCCTATCTTACTCTAACTGATGCATTACTGCTCTATTTATACAAACCTGCCATTTAAAAATTAGACATTGCCTAAAGTTAACCAAGTTTCCTATCTCAGCAAGACATATATCATTATAGTTTGCTCATGCTTAGAACTTCCTATTCTAGATTTAAGACAATTCCTGGTTCAAGAGTTCCATTATACTATATATGTTTGCTGTGATTCCCGACTTTGTGGTACAAGGGAAGCTTTCCTAGTAGCTTTCTATGACTTTATTATGATCTTTTTATCTCTCAGTTCAGTTCAGTCACTCAGTCGTGTCTGACTCTTTGCGACCCCATGAACCACAGCACGCCAGGCCTCCCTGTCCATCACCAACTCATGGAGTTCACTCAAACTCATGTCCATTGAGTCAGTGATGCAATCCAGCCATCTCATCCTCTGTCGTCCCCTTCTCCTCCTGCCCCCAATCCCTCCCAGCATCAGAGTCTTTTCCAATGAGTCAACTCTTCACAAGAGGTGGCCAAAGTATTGGAGTTTCAGCATCAGTCCTTCCAATAAACACCCAAGACTGATCTCCTTTAGGATGGGCTGCTTGGCTCTCCTTGCAGTCCAAGGGATTCTCAAGAGTCTTCTCCAACACCACATTTCAAAAGCATCAATTCTTTGGTACTCAGCTTTCTTCATAGTCCAACTCTCGCATCCATACGTGACCACAGGAATAACCATAGCCTTGACTAGACGGACCTTTGTTGACAAAGTAATGTCTCTGCTTTTCAATATGCTCTCTAGGTTGGTCATAACTTTCCTTCCAAGGAGTTAGCATCTTTTAATTTCATGGCTGCAATCACCATCTGCAGTGATTTTGGAGCCCAGAAAAATAAAGTCTGACACTGTTTCCCCAGCTATTTCCCATGAAGTGATGGGACCAGATGCATGATCTTTGTTTTCTGAATGTTGAGCTTTAAGCCAACTTTTTCACTCTCCTCTTTCACTTTCATCAAGAGGCTTTTTAGTTCCTCTTCCCTTCTGCCATAAGGGTGGTGTCATCTGCATATTTGAGGTTATTGATATTTCTCCCAGCAATCTTGATTCCAGCCTGAGCTTCTTCCAGCCCAGGTTTCTCATGATGTACTCTGCATAGAAGTTAAATAAGCAGGGAGACAGTATACAGCCTTGACGTATTCCTTTTCCTCTTTGGAACCAGTCTGTTGTTCCATGTCCAGTTCTAACTATTACTTCCTGATCTGCATATAGGTTTCTCAAGAGGCAAGTCTGGTGGTCTAGTATGCCCATCTGTTTCAAGATTTTCCACAGTTTATTGTGATCCACACAGTCAAAGGCTTTGGCATAGTCAATAAAGCAGAAATAGATGTGTTTTTCTGGAACTCTCTTGCTTTTTAGATGATCCAGCAGATGTTGGCAATTTGATCTCTGGTTCCTCTGCCTTTTCTAAAACCAGCCTGAACATCTGGAAGTTCACAGTTCATGTATTGCTGAAGCCTGGCTTGGAGAATTTTGAGCATTACTTTACTAGCATGTGAGATGAGTGCAATTGTGCAGTAGTTTGAGCATTCTTTGGCATTACCTTTCTTTGGGATAGGAATGAAAACTGACCTTTTCCAGTCCTCTGGCCACTGCTGAGTTTTCCAAATTTGCTAGTATATTGAGTGCAGCACTTTCACAGCATCATCTTTCAGGATTTGATAGCTCTTCCTTAACCTTCATGTTCTATATTCAGCAATTTTCTCGCTCTAAACCTGTTGGTATGAAAAAAGAGGAAAAGCTGTACTTACTTTCTTCAGGCTAAGAGGCTGTATGTATGTATATATGTGTATATGTGTGTTTTCCCACATAAATAAGAAGTGGCAATTTTTATAGCTATTGGTGTGTGAACACAAATGAGATAAAGCAAGGCTTAACTCTTGACTCTATAGTTTTCCATATGTAATATGCCTGTATGTTCTCATTTGCCTGGGACAGATTCGATTAAATCCAGCTATCCTCATATAATTATTAAGTGCCTTTCTTCACCCACAGAAGTGTACCAACTCGAGATATAAATTATATGGTTACCTCAGCCAGAAAAATGAACTTCAGTAAATAAAAAGATAATTTAATTGCTTAGACTATGACTGGAAAGAGAGCAGCCTAAAGGTAAACATCATAAAATAAGAAGTATGATGGAAAATTAATGATTTTAGAGAAAATGCTTAATGTATATTTATGACCCAGCTACATTCATTGCTTCCCTGGTGGTGCAGTGGTAAGAAATCCACCCGCCTGTGCAGGAGATGCAAGAGACACGAGTTTGGAAGGGTCAGGAAGTTTGGGTCAGAAATATCCCTGGAGCAGGAAATGGAAACCCACTCCACTATTCTTGCCTGAAAAGTTTCACGGACAGAGTAGCCTGGCAGGCTACTTTGTAACACAAAGAGTCAGACATGACTGGGCATGTATACCTACATTCATTGAAGTTAAAACAGCACGAGTTAAAGAAATAAGGTCCAGTGAGGGCAGTAAAATTATAGCTAAGAAAGTCCTTAACATTAAAGAAAATACAGATTAGGAGAAAAAGGATGAAAAAAGAGTATGATCCTCCATGTTGAGAGAATAGGGATACAATAGCCTGAAAAATGAAGTGAAAATATAGAGAAGATTATTCCAGGAAGAGAGAAAAAAAAAAAAGGCCTTTAGAAACTTGCAGTGGGCTTTCCTGGTGGTCCAGTGGTTAAGACTTCACCTTCTAATGCAGCCAGTGTGGGTTAAATGCCTGGCGGAGCAGTTAGCATTCCACATGAGTTGCATCCAAAGAAACCAAAAACATAAAACAGAAGCAATATTGTAACAAATTCAATGAAGACTTTAAAAGCTGTCGACATTAAACAAATCTTAAAAAAAAAAACAAAAAACCTTACTGAAACTATTTCAAATAATAAAAAGCGCACAAAGGTGAAAACCAGTTAAGGCATTAAAAATTTTGGAGAGATTTTATTAGCAAGTGAAATTTAGTGAAGAGAAGAATACATTTAAGATAGATATATATATATGTATAAATAAGATTAAATCTGAAATGTTACTTTTTATATTAAGACCACAGTGCTTCTTTTCAAATTAAATAATTTCCAAAATACAAAGTATTTAGATTTCATTTTAAATAGTAATGCTCATATACAATGATCTTCATTTCTACAAATACTTATGACGAAAAATATGAAGATATATGATATTAGCTAAAGACTCATTTAGTGGTCAGTTGCTTCAGAAAAGAAGTAACAAAAGAAAAAAAAAAAAGAAGTAACTCCTCTACAAAATCCAATCTTTAGTGATCAGGTCAGAGAATTCTAAAAAGAAAGTTTATTTAGGATAAAAACATATTGTGGTAGGGAATAAAGCAATTGTAAACAAAAACAAGAAAGAGGAATAATCTAACATAATTTTCCCTGTCTTTATAGGGAAAATTTTAAAATATATATTATATATGTATATGTATATACAGTCATATATAGTTTTTAATTGGAAGATAATGGATATATAATATTGTGTTGGATTATGCTATACATCAACATGAATCAGTCATAGGCATATTAATATACATATATACCTTATAAACCAAAATATGAAACAGTTTATTTTGAGGAAATCGCTAAAAATGACCTGGTGTCACTTGTCCTATATAAAATTTATCACTTCATTATCTACTTAGAAGGACCTCATCTCAGAAAGGAACTGTAAAATCGTGTCTTTATTGAACCTAGGTACAGAGGTACTTCCCATGGTATTTTACAATAATTACTGAATCCATAAAGATACAGTATTTAGAGACTGACAGAGCTAGTGGCATTTACTTTCTGAGAAAACTTATGGAAAATCGGTCAAATTGATTAGTTTGTAATGATGCAGAATGCAAATGCTAAATGGATGCCTGGAAAATAATTTAATAAAAAAGAATGAGACATGACCATGTATAATCATAATGGCACATGGAACATTTGTAATTAAAGTGATTACAAAGAGTAGGCTGATGTGGAATCAGTGAAGGGCTAAGCTTCATAAAGGCAGGATTCTACAATGGATACTTTTTACCTGGTATGCCAGCACACCTTTTTTCAAAGGTGTGCTGGCAGACCAATCATTCCCTGTACTTATTGCTGAAGTGTAACTGCTATTACAAGAATAACAATCCTCAAAGAAAATTTATACAAGTAGCTCAGGAATAGGAATGACATGTATTTTAAAAGGCCTAAAATTCAATGCATAAACTAAATATTTATTAACATTACTCTAAATAGAAAGCATCTAATACATGTCATACATCTCAAATACCAGCTTATTTTTTCCCTGAAAACAAAATTTATGTGTTTATAAACAGAAGGATATGGTTTCTAATTTTACATATAATAGTAAAGATGAGTACACAGAATATGATATGTATTTTTGTTTGGTACAGTTTTACTAAGTGAATTTTCTTTAACCAAATTTGTTTTATATCCTTATCTCAAGATCAGAAATCTCTATGAATGCAATAGAACAATAGCTTTTTGCTTATGTATATAAATTGTCTTCCAAACTTTGGATCGAAGTGGTTAATATAAAACTTAAAAAAATCAGAATGTCAAAATAAAAACTATAAAACCATTAAGGATAATGATAATTCATTGATAAGAAAGAGGTATAAGCATAAAATATAATTATTGAAATGAATGTAGAGAATATCTTTTCAAATTGCCAGCTTTTTTTTTTTTCACATGATCACTGTCAATATATAAAAACCACATGTTCATATAAAATGTGAACAACCGTTAGTTAAAGGTGAATGGTAATTCATTCTCACTAAATTGAGTTAGTCACATTATAGTTGTCTTTCGTATCAACTCCAATTCTGACTTTTCCCTGCTTTCTTATATGTTATTCACTTATATTTCTCTAGGTCTCTCTGCTTAGAAGGCTCGATAAGGCAGAGACCCTGCCTCTCCCATAAGTTGCCCTACTCCCAATACTTAGAATAGTATTAGTCATGGAAAAGGCACTCAGTATTTAAGTGATGAATAGATGTGTAATAATTAATGCTTCTCTAAACTTAGTGCTAGGTAGTTAGAATAGGAAAAAAAGAGTCCAAAAGAGCAGTGGCTAAAAGACAAAGAAAGGAAAAAGCCCACAAAAATAGAACAAAGGAACTTCCGAGGACTGGAGTGAGAAACTCAGGTGAAAAAAACAGCCCTCCTGGCTAGCCCAATTTACATAGGGCAGATACGGGAGAGGAGAAAAAACATATAAAAAGAAGAGCCAAAATTGAGCTCCCCTCGTCTTTTGGGTCAGCCCACCCTTACACCTTGAGGATGTATTTTCCTTTGCTTGCCAAATAAAACTGAGCTGTAACAAAGCTGTAACAGTGGTCTGCCACTTCACATTTTTTGCTGTGCTGAGGCAGAAATGAGGAAATTACACGCTCCCCCAACTCTCTAGTGCCATTACTTGGATTTAACCTGGCTGAAACAACCTCAGCAGGGCCAAGCACACCAGAAACCCAACTCAGCGAAAGGTCTCATGGTGGAAACTGAACGCAAATAAAACCCAGCACAGGAGAAGTGACAAGAAGTCCAGTGTGCTGGAAACCAGGACAGCTAAAACAAACTCGCCAGAAAGCTCACACAGCTATCTCAGATTCAAGATCTTCAGTTAAAGCAGGAGGTCCTCGCTCCTAGAGCTGGAAGGACATATGGCTAACAAAATCTTAATTCCTTTACAATCCCTTGTTTCTTGTTTCCTCAAACCCCCTGTGAACAGGAGAGTGGCAGTGGGTGCAACTGAGGGACTCTGGTAGGGGATACTCCCCAGTGTGTCTTGAAGGTTCTACTATCTGCTATGCCTTAGTAGCTATTGCCCAAGCAATAAGGGTCCTTCTGTCTTTAATCTTCTTTGTGCCAAGGATCAGGCCAATGAAAACTGTAAGCATGGGTCAGGTATTTAGCAGAGTTTCTGGCAGATTATAAAGTGGATTCCTTGGCACATTCTTTCCACTGATTTTTCCTCCCATCCTTCAGCTCCTCTCTCCATCTATTCCACTGCTTACAAAATATTGGGCAGGTCATTATCTTTCAGAGAAGGCAATGGCAACCCACTCCAGTGTTCTTGCCTGGAGAATCCCAGGGATGGGGGAGCCTGGTGGGCTGCAGTCTATGGGGTCACATAGTCAGACACGACTGAAGTGACTTAGCAGCAGCAGCATCATCATCATCTTTCCATTTCTAAAAGTTGTACTTGAAACAGTTTACCTAAGACTGGGACTCAAACCCATGTGCCTGGAACTCTGTGCTATGTCATATCCAACTGGGACTTGAGCCGGCCAAAACCCATGGTGCCTGGCTTCAGGACCTAATGAAGCTCAGGTTCTTGATGTCTCATTGAAAAAATTCAGTGAGAGACACAGTGACAAGTAACAGGTAGATTTGTTCAGATTCAGAGAGAAGCACACTCCACAGGGTATGGGGACTTGCAGTGGGGCAGCCATGGAATGTGGTGTGTTTAGTTTTTTATGAGCTGGATGATTTCATATGCTAATGAGTGGGAGGATCTTTTCAACAATTGAGGAACCACCCAACTGACAGTGCCTTGGAACTGTCCTGGCACCTCTGGGTGTGTCATTTAGCTTGCAGATAGAGGATCAAGGTTTAGTCTTGTCATCTTGGACCCATTTGATTTTAATTGGTTTATGTTATGCCCTTGAGCTATGTTATTCTTTCAAAGTTGTGCCCTGCCCCCTTCCCTCCTGTTTCATGCTCCTTTCCTTAGGCCCTTCCTAGCCCACAGTGTTTCCTCTACAATCTACTGGAGGGATAACCAGAAAACAGCTGGCCCTTGGGAGGGAAATACTAGATAATATCCAATCCCTCTAGATATTCAGGCCTTCGTCTTCCATGTTTCCTACAACATGTGCAACAATAGCATCTCTCAGTGAACCCGCTAGGACAGGTGACAGGCACACAATGCCTGCTAGAAGTACATCTGTGGGTGGCATCCCTTCAAGGGCAATTTAGCTTCCAGGGATAATGTTTACCACTTTGAGAGTTGCCCTGCAGGCCTTTTGGGCCCAAACTCTTACCACCTTTCTCCTAAAGTTACAAACATACCCCTGGATCAAATCTCCATTCCACTTTTATGAAACATCTGATCTGTTGCCTCTTATCAATTTGTTCTTAAGCAAGTTACTAACTCCTACAACCTCCTGCCCCTCTGTAGGCAACATAGCTCCACCCAGCTTATTATTAAAATACTCCTAATGGCCCTAACAGGACCAGATAACCCACTCCTTTGTCATTACCTGAAGTGGGTCTATGACAATGAAATTTTACCATTGGAAACATCCCAAACTGCTCTTATGGAGGACTAGTGGAAGAAATCAGTGACTCACATTCCCTCAGAGCATTAAGAGGATAAGGCTTATGGCTGTTTCACCAGATTCCCAGTCTCAGAGTACAGGCTTGGATTGCTTTATATCATGATATCTATTGCCATCCACAGTGGACAAACCAGCAATGAGTTAAGATTACAACCCTTAATCCTACCCAGCACTGATCACACTGGAAACCTTAGGGACTCCCAAGTCCAGTCCTGGGGTCCCAGAAGGTCGACCTGCCTCAACCTGCCTAGGGATCTGGTCGTTGGAAGGTTGTCACACCTCAACCTGCTTGGGGATCTGCCAGTCCAGGGGTCTCAGGAAATCGACACACCTCGACCTGTCCAGGGACCCAATTCTTGGGAGGCTGACATGACTCAACCTGCGCAGGAATTCCATCTCCCAGTGGTTATCATGCCTCAACCTGCCTGAGGATCTGCACACTGACCCGAGGATGCCCAGCCCTCATGTTGAAACAGTACTGGGTAGGGTAAGCTTCAGGAAGCCTCACCCCTAAGGAAGTCCACCCATAAAAATAGAAGGAGGCCTATTAGGTTTTTTTTTTTTTTCCCCCTATCTGTAACCATTATCTTTCATAAAGGGCATAACCAATCCACTCCCCAATAGACACCCTTGAGATGCATCCTTGATAACTGGAAGTTGTTTGATCCTCTAACTCTACAGAGAAGTTGCTTAAAATTATTTTGTGCCACTGTGTGACCATGGTATCCTCTGGGGGATAAGGAACACTGGCCTGAGGATGGGAGTTTAAATTACAATACCATTCTGCAGCTAGACTTATTCTGCAAAAGACAAGGGAAATGGACAGAGATCCCTATGTCCAAATTTTCTTCCAAGAGAAGAAGGAAGAGATATGAGATATGAAGAGATAAGAGATATGAAGGAACTCTGTCTTAAGTATTGGATTGCTGTATGCCCTAAAAATGAGCCTACTAGGCAAATGGTGTTAGGCACAGACAACCAAGAGAAGGAAGCCCCCCATGAAGGCTCACCTCCCATGGCTCCCGAGTTGCCTGGTACTCCTTCCTTGTATCCAAAAGTGCCCCCATATCTGGAAGCACCCCCTCCACAAAAGCCAACTCGAGTATGTCCCTTAGTTGAAACTGAAGGAGAATTTGGACCAACCCAAGTCCATAAGCCTTTCTCCCTCTTAGAACTAAGACAGATCAAACAAGACCTGGGAAGCTATACAGATGACCCAGGCAAATATATAGATGCATTCCAACACATTACCTTGGCCTTTGACTTGACATGGAAGGACATCATGGTCATATTTAGTCAAACTTCATCTGACCCTGAGTGTGCTAGGGTTTTAAAGGAAGCCAGAAGGTATGCTATGGAGCTTCACATATTAAGCAATAAATACCCAGTGGGGGAAACTGCAGTCCCCTTCTCAGATCCTAACTGGAATTATAATGACCCTGAGAACATCTGGGAAAGGGATCCTTTTCTGATCTATATAAAGGCAGGACTAAAAGCAGCCCAGCAAAAAGTAATCAGCTCTGCCCGGGTCCCAGCAAGAACTCAGGAGCCCAGTGAGAACCCTATTGCCTTTCTGGAAAGGGTAAAACAGGCCCTCCAAAAGTTTAACAATCTGGACCTAGATTCTTATGAGGGACAGTAATTTTAAAGGACAAATTCCTATCCCAGTGTGCATCAGATATCAGGATAAAGTTACAACAGCCACAGCAGAAGGATGGTCCAGACAACCACCAATACCTTTTATAACAGAGAAAAGGAGAGGAAGGCCAAGTCCCAGGACACGGAGAGAAAGAAAGAGATAAGGCATGCCCAGATGCTGGCCGCCCTCCAGGGAAGCCCTATGGCAAACCCTGAGTCCTTAAAGACAAGGTACAAGGCAAATGCCTAATCTGTAGACACTAGGCCAAAGAGTGTCCAAACAGTGACAAATCTCCTAAAACAGCTTGCTACAAATGCCATCAGTTGGGACTTTGGGCAACACTTAGCTCTCAGGACCCAAGAGCCTCAAGGTCAAACACCAAGCCTTCCCTCAGGATGGATCAACAGGACTGAAGCTCCAGCCAGCCTGCCTGTCACAGATAACTATCACAGGGCTGGAGCCAAGGGGGCAACTGGATGTGGCAGATAAGTCTGAGAATTTGGTTGACACAGGGGCTACCTATTCTGTCCTGACCTCCTACTCAGGAGGCTTCTCCCCCCAAATCTGTACCATTTTGGGTGTTACAGGAAAAACCAATTACAAAAAGAATCACCTGAGCATTTTTGCTGCTGGGATGGACAAATATTTTCCCACCAGTTTCTGGTGGTCCCTGAGTGTCCTACTCCCTTATTGGGAAGAGATGTACTCACTAAACTGGGGACCACCCTTATGATGGGAAACTTTTCAGCCCCTAGAGCCCTACAGCATCTGGTTACCACCGAGAAACCCATTACACCCTCTCCAATAGGAAGGGACCAAAAACTATGGGAGCGAAAAATTAACCCCCTGGTGTGGGACCAGGGGACCCCTGGACAAGCCCACCAACCAGAACCAGTCATTATTTTCCTCCAAGATACCACTCAGTTTCCAAACTGGAAACAATACCCCCTCAGAAGAGAAGCTCAGGAAGGACTACTGCTACTGCTACTACTGCTAAGTCACTTCAGTCGTGTCCGACTCTGTGTGACCCCATAGACGTCAGCCCACCAGTCTCTCCTGCCCCTGGGATTCTCCAGGCAAGAATACTGGAGTGGGTTGCCATTTCCTTCTCCAATGCATGAAAATGAAAAGTGAAAGTGAAGTCGCTCAGTCGTGTCCGACTCTTAGCGACCCCATGGACTGCAGCCTACCAGGCTCCTCCATCCATGGGATTTTCCAGGCAAGAGTACTGGAGTGGGGTGCCATTGCCTTCTCTGAGGAGTGACTGCAGCCTCTAATAAATAAATTCCTTGCCTGTGGACTATTGATCCCCACCACTTCACCATGTAACACCCCGATCCTCCCTGTAAAGAAAAAGGATGGTACCTGGCAAATGGTTCAAGATCTCTGGACCATAAATGAAGCTGTAGTTTCCCTCCACCCCACAGTACACAATCCCTATGTAATCTTGGGGAAAATCCCACCCAGTGCCAAGTGGTTTATAGTCCTGGATCTCAAAAATGCATTCTTTTGCATACCATTGGCTAAAGAATCCCAATATCATTTTGCCTTTGAGTGGAAAGCTCCAGGAGAAAAATACCAACAGATGACTTGGACAGTATTACCTCAGGGGTTCAGAGATAGCCCCCACCTGTTTGGGCAGGCTGTTAGCTGGGATCTCCTAGATATAGACCTTCAGAAAACGAAGATCATGGCATCCGGTCCCATCACTTCATGGGAAATAGATGGGGAAACAGTGGAAACAGTGTCAGACTTTATTTTTTTGGGCTCCAAAATCACTGCAGATGGTGACTGCAGCCATGAAATTAAAAGACGCTTACTCTTTGGAAGGAAAGTTATGACCAACCTAAATAGCATATTGAAAAGCAGAGACATTACTTTGCCAACAAAGGTCCGTCTAGTCAAGGCTATGGTTTTTCCTGTGGTCATGTATGGATGTGAGAGTTGGACTGTGAAGAAAGCTGAGTGCCGAAAAATTGATGCTTTTGAATTGTGGTGTTGGAGAAGACTCTTGAGAGTCCCTTGGACTGCAAGGAGATCCAACCAGTCCATTCTGAAGGAGATCAGCCCTGGAATTTCTCTGGAAGGAATGATGCTAAAGCTGAAACTCCAGTACTTTGGCCACCTTATGTGAAGAGTTGACTCATTGGAAAAGACTCTGATACTGGGAGGGATTGGGGGCAGGTGGAGAAGGGGACAACAGAGGCTGAGATGGCTGGATGGCATCACTGACTCGATGGACGTGAGTCTGTGTGAACTCTGGGAGTTTGTGATGGACAGGGAGGCCTGGCATGCTGTGATTCATGGGGTCACAAAGAATCGTACATGACTGAGCAACTGAACTGTGGTACACTGAAGGAAGCAGCTTTGTCTTGGATGGAAAAAGAAGGGCCAGATATGCAGTAGTCTCTAATTTTTGAGATGATAGAGGCTAAACCTTTGCCACCAGGTACTTCAGCCCAATTAGCTGAGCCCATTGCCCTGACTCAAGCTTTAGAGCTGGGAAAAGGAAAAAGAGTAGCCATTTACACTATCTCCAAGTATGCCATTCTGGTGCTACATGCACATGCTGCTATTTGGATAGAAAGAGGCCACTTGACCACTTGAGGGTCTCCAGTCAAGAATGGTGATCAAATCCTCAGGATCTTGGAGACAGTCCATCTGCCCACTGAGGTTTCAGTCTCCCATTATAAAGGACGTCAAAAAGGGAGCACAGAAGTGGCACAAGGGAATCAAGTAGCCAATCATGTAGCTAAGAGAGCAGCATTACAAAACAGCAACCTACTATTGGTTGCCACCTTAGTTCCACAGAGTAATTTTCCAGAAACTCCTTCATATACTGAAGGTGAAACTCTTAAAGCTAAGAGTGAGGGCTTTCAAGAAGATCATATGGGGTGGTTTCAAAAGGATGGACTCTTTTTTCTGCCTGGAAACCTTTAATGGAAGTTGTTTAACTCCTTACAAGCCGTCACTCATTTAGGGGAAAGGCCCTCCAAAGATTACTAGAAAGGTCCTTCAGAGGAACAGTCCTCCAAATGATCATAGGGAAATTGGTCTCTTCTTGTCCCACTTGCCAATTAAACAACCCCCAAGGAGCACGAAGACCCCAGCTGGCTAATCCTGGCAATGACATGGGACCTACCCAGGAGAGGACTGGCAGATGGGCTTCAGACAGATGCCAGTTTCTCAAGGGTATAAATACCTATTAGTCATGATAGATACATTCACAGCATGGATTGAAGGTTTCCCACCTGGACTGAGAAGGTGAGGAGGTGGTAAAAAACTGCTCCTTGAAATCATTCTGAGATTTGGTCTACCCAGGTCATTACAAAGTAACAATGGGACGTCATTTACTTCTAAGGTAACACAAGGGGTCTCTAAAGCATTGGGCATTACTTATTATCTCCATTGTACTTAGAGGCCTCAGTGTTTAGAAAAAGTAGAAAGAGGCAACTAATTGTTAAAACCAGTGATAAAAAAGATAACCCAGGAGACCTCTATGGGATGGAAGGAGGCTTTACCAATAGCTCTCCTTAACACCCATATTGCCCCTAAGGACCAGGTTGGTCTTAGTCCATATGAGATGCTGTATGGGAAACCTTTTGTTTATGTCAATGACGTTTTCCTAGATCCAGAGGCTAAGATCCTCTGGTCTTACATCAAGGCCACTGGGTAATTCCAACAATTTATATGCTTGTAGGGTGTCAACCAGGACACAAAAGACTAAAGAGCCATCACTATATGCTCCAGAGATTCAAGTCCTAATTAAAGTCTGGAAAGATGGGTCCCCAAAGGCTCAACTCCAGTCCACATGGAAGGACCCCTCCCCTGTAACACTTTCTACCCCCACAGCAGTCAAGGTACCAGGATATGACTCCTGGATTCACTACTCATGAGTCAAGCCATGGAAGAAAACAGGAGAGGACATTAAATACACCTGTGAGCCCCTGAGAGAGCTCATATACTTATTCAGAACTACAAATGAGTACCATTCTAATGAACACCCTCAAAATTAAGTTTCTCAGGATAAGATTTCTCAGGATAGCTCTGAAGAGCCAACACAGGTTGGCAGGGGTTGTACTCCAAAATAGACAAGAGATAGATTTCCTGATCCCTGAACAAGGAGGAACTTGAGCCATCTTGAATGAAATGTGTTGTTTCTGGGTAAATACCTCTAGCTAAGTTAAAGAAAGTCTCACAGTCCTCAAGAAAAACATTCAGATCATGCAGGATCTCAAAGAACGAGCTAGAGAGTTCTCGGGGTGGCTACAATATCTCTTTGGAGGCTCCTTCTCCTGGCGAGATGTAATTTGGTGTTGGCTAATGCCCCTACTAATCCCTGTTATTACCATACTGATGCTGCTTATGATTGCTCCATGTATTATCAGTTGTCTAACCCGTTTTGTCTCTGCCCAGGTCAACAAACTACAAGATGCAAGCCAGTTCAACAAGGGTATATGAAACTACATCTGACCATGGAAAGTATCACTCACCCATGGATGGACACCGCTATAAAGACTCTGAGGCTTGAGACTAGCAAGAAGGGGAAGCCCAATGCCCCTCACCATCCCAGCTCACCAGGAAGTAGCCAGAGAGACCTCAATGCCCCTATTTCCAAAGAATTGGGTCACCCGTCTCTTGAGGGGGGATGTTAGGTTGTTAGAATAGGAAAAAGGAGTCCAAAATAGCAGTGGCTAAAAGACAAAGAAAGGAAAAAGCCTACAAAAATAGAACAAAGGAACGTCCAAGGACCAGAGTGAGAACCTCAGATCCTCTCTTCTTTTGGGTCAGCCCGCCCTCACACCTTGAGGATGTATTTTCTTTTGCTTGCCTAATAAAACTGAGCTGTAACCAAGCTGTAACACTGGTCCACCGCTTCAGATTTTTGCTGTGGCAAGACAGAACTGAGGAAATCACACACTCCCCCAACATTAGTATACCCAAAAAAGAATTTGTAATTTCCCCTTCAGTTTACTCCCAAATCATTGTTACTATTCATGAAGACAAAAGTCTTGGTGTCATTGTTGTACATTTCTTTCCCACTCACATCTAATCTTTCTAACTGTGGATTGTATCTTGAAATCTATTGAGAAGCTAACCACCTATTACTATCTTTACTGCTACCACTCTGTGTCCTGCCTGGACTGTAGTGATTTCTAAAATGTCTTTCTTTCCTTCTGTTGCTCCTTCCATAATCCATTGTTCAAACCAGGGCTACACAAATGTATACAAATCTTCCAATGGCTGACCATCTCATTTAGACTATAAACCCAAGCCTATTCTGACTCCTCCTTCCCCACATATCCTACCCACCCCCTCCTCCCCACCTCACAAGTACACTGAGCTCCATCATTATTGCTACTTGCTCTTCACAAGCATACCAATATAATTTTCTCAGGTCCTTGATACTTCCATTCTGCCTGGGATGCTCTGTCCTCAGGCATCCTCATAGCTAGAAATCTCACTTGATTCAGGCTTCTGCAGTAGGGTCACCTTATCAGGGAGGCCTCCCCAACTACCTCACCTAAAAGAACAAGTCTCCCCAGGCTGGTTCACTGTGCTTTTTGCTCACCTTGTTTTGTCATTCTTTTGACAGTTATGGCCAGTAGACATTTACATATTTGTTGAATTGTCCTTTTATTTTTGATCCCTATCTTCTGCCTAAGACTTTATTCATTGCAAAGCCTACAGATCATATATAGTACCTCTTACATAGTAAACATTCAAAAAGATATTTGTTGAATGAGGAAATAAATGACTGAATGAATTATGGGAAGAGCTTCTCAAAGAGACTAGCTAATATTTCTGAGAACTCTCTAGGTGTTGTCTTGGTTGGGGGGCACTATATATTCTGCTTGGCTAACTACTACTACTGAACATTATATTGCTTTTCTGCTGGAAAGAATTTCTCTACTTCTGGATATAGTTGGCTGCTATTACTACACTATCAGAGAGGGGTTGGTCCATTGCTCATCAGTCACTCTTATTTTAAGCCTAACCACCAAAACTGAGACCAGACAGTGACATTTAACCTTAGATTACTGAACACTGGATGACAATGAACAAGATATCTGATACAGAAAATACTACTAAATTAGGCTATATTAGCATGAGAATCAAATATTGTTTTTATTATTAGTTATATATTTTAAATATTATGGCTTAGGCTACTTATTTACTATTTATGCCTGGAAAATCCCATGGACGGAGGGGCCTGGTGGGCTGCAGTTCATGGGGTCGCTAGGAGTTGAACACGACTGAGCGACTTCACTTTATTTTTTCCCTTTCATGTATTGGAGAAGGAAATGGCAACCCACTCCAGTGTTCTTGCCTGGAGAATCCCAGGGACAGGGGAGCCTGGTGGGCTGCCGTCTATGGGGTCGCACAGAGTCTAAAGCGACTTAGCAGCAGCAGAATCTATAAAAAAAACTTTGACCACTTCCTGATCAGTGCTAGGATCCTAAAATAGTTTAGATCCACTTAACACTTTTTTGGATTTTGTGCTTTTTTTAACGTGTGTGTGTGTGAAAAATACAGTTGACGCTTGAGCAACATGGATTTGAACTGCATGAGTCTATTTATTTGTGGATTTTTCTCCAATAGTAAATAATACAAGACTGAAAGGAAGGTCTGTGGTTAATGCAACTGTGAATGTGGGAACATGAATGTGGGGGAACTGCTTGTATGGAAGACCAACTATTAATTATATGCAGATTTTCAAGTATATTGTTCAGGGTTCAAGGTATTTTAATTCCTCAACAATTTAGCCCCCAGGAAGTTATGTTTAATGCTTTGAACAGATATATTTATTTACATTTACCTTAATACTTACCCTTTTAGTTATTATATTCTTTCTTGCAACCAAGGTTATTTTCCTCTAGTCTGAAAGAATTAATGTTGTTTTTACAATTGGTTTATTGGCAGTATATTTTTATTTTTCTGAAAACCTCTTTATTTTGCTTCTTTTTGGTAAAATATATATATATAGTAAATATATATATATATTTATTATATTTATATATTTGGTAAAAAAATATATATATATATAATATATATATATATATATATATATGTATAGTTGTTTCTTTTAACAACTCAAGATTGCTTTTTGGCTTCCCTAATTTTTATTTTAAAACTCAGCTTTTATTATTTTATTTTGAAAGTAATTTGCCTTTTAACTCAGGCTATTTATATTTGTGTCTTTAGTTTCTAGCAGTTGCATTATATTTTAAATGCTTATTTCTTAGAATTTACAGTTTGAAATTTGTAATGTTTCTTAACTATTTTGAGAAATCCAGTCTACTGTTTTGACAAAATTGCTGCATCTTTCTTTCATTGACATTCTGTGACTCTACCTTTACATGTTTGTTAAAGCACTTCACCTTATTTTATATGTTGCTTGTGCCCTTTTTGTATTTTTCCATCTTTTTATAACTTTTTTCTGTACTTCAACTTGATAGTTTTTTTGTCCTTTCCCAGTTCCCTAATTGTCTCTCCTCCTGTGTCTGTTATTTATATTGTACTTTATTGTTATTTATGTCATACTTTTCAGTTTGAGAAAATCCATCTGATTCACATCTATAGATTCCAGTTATCTAATTAAATTTTTCATCTTTCTGTTTTCTTGATCATATCATTTATGGTCATTTTAAACCAGTGGAGTCTGATAACTCAAATGTCTGGATTTCCTATTATTTTATTTCTCCTCTCTACTTATTCCTTGTATTTTGGTCATTTAATCCTGCTTTCTATGTGAGATGATATATGTTTTTGAATTTCAAATATTTTTTATGGAAAACTAATAGTCTAAATGAAGGTATATCCCTCCAGAAAGAATTTGATTTTCTCATAAAGTTAGAATACTGGCAGCTCATCTTAATGCAATGAAGGCTGAGTTTCAGACTTTGTAAAGGGATGTTCTTTCTCTGATTTGCCTTACTCCTGAGGCATATCCATGAAGGGGTCTTGGCTGAAAGACTGGACTGCTGCATAGGACTCTCTACTTTTTCATGCTCTGAACTTCAATCTCCAGCTCTTCTTCATTTGTAGACTGTAGGAATTCCTCCTCAGACTCTTAACACCTTGCCAGCTCATTTTGCTTTTCTCAGGTCACAGCATGCTGGAGTGGGCAGTCACCTTGACAAATGATTGCAGGTAGAATACTAGGTTGAGCTCTGTAGGGCATGTTGGCTATTGCAGACATATCTGTGGGCTTTAAATTCTGTGTCTCCAGCCCAGCAAACTCTGAGCACTCTTTTTGATTGACCTCAGTCCCCAGCATAGTGTACTGGAATATACCCTAAGGGAATAGAAGAGGTTCACCTTAATGTGCTTCCATTCTCTTAATATTTTAACCTATCCTTTTCTGGTTGTACTGTTTTATCTGGACATCTCAAACAGCTTACAGTTGTTTTTTGTTTGTTTGTTTGTTTTGTTCTTGTTTGTTTGCTTGTTTTTGGTTGCTTAGTTAGTTTGTATTTATTGAGACTTTCGTTGCTCACTCCAGGAAGGCTGAGGAAAGCTGACCAGATAATTTGGATTTAAATAGTATTTTATACAGATCTTCATATCTCCAGTTCACATTTTTGTAGAAAAATAACTAGTTGTGTTTTTTAGTTCTGCTAAAAGAGACCTCTTGGACGTTGAGTCTAAACATCTTTTAAACTTTGATTCAGGTTTTTTTCCCCATTTAACACATATTGATAAATTTTAATTTTTGTGTTGTTAAAGAATCTAGTACAGTATTTTTGTCAGATATATAAGGTAGGTAGATTCTATGGGAAAAATACTATTTACAATGTAAAATTAATGGTTTTATTTTATATTTATCAAAGCTATACAATTCTGAGGGCCTGCTATTATCAAGAGTCCCCTGCTTTGTATATATCTATTCATATTTATTAGCTCTTTTCATTGACACAGTTTCTTCATAGATTTTAACAGAGGAGCTCCAAAACTTGTAAAGTCACTGTCACTATTTTTTCCCTAAATTAAGGCCATCTCTTCTTTTGGAACTAAGGTCAGGCTTGGGAACATAATACTAATCTTTAGTATGACTTTCTCTCCGCATGACCATAAAGCTGCTGGGGAGGAAAAAAGCAAAGCAACAAAGCAGGTCAATGGCATTAGATATGAAAGGAAAATCCTCTTTGCAGGCTCCCTAGAAAATCAGACACCATGTCAGGATTAACTTGACACCTGATAAAGCAGAAAGTTATTGAAGTGAGCTTTCCACATGTTTTTCTCATTTTCTGATTTTAACTTTTCCCCTAAAAGAACAGATTTTCAGCTAAACAAGGTTAAATTACTGAGAAAATGAGTCAAAGTAAATAAATAACAATTAAGAATGGTGAAGAAATGACTGATAATGATTAATATCTGGCTTTAGAATCATAGTGTTTAAATTTAAAACTTCAATTTGAAACCTATTGACTTTAATAAATTTATTCAAACTTTCCTTCTAAACTTCAAAATACTTCTTTCAAAATAGGCATAGAATACCATTCATGTATAATGTTCTATACTGTTTAAATAAATAAAACCCTCAGTAAAATAATTAACACATAATAGGCTCTCAACAAATGTTAGATATCATGTTCATTATCTCCTCAGTGCCCATTACTAGGGATATAAGTGGTATAATATAAACTACCTATTTTCAAAAAATCAGATATGCTTCTTGTAGTTTCAGACTCCTTTTACATTCTATTTCCCAATTAAGAGTGTTATGTTAGATTTAATTTGCATCTTCCCTTAATCTATTTTTTTTTTGAAAATCAAGTCAATAGAAGTAACATTTGATTTTGATTACGGAAGCAGTCTATTAAAATTTTGTTTTCTCTTTGCTGATGCACAAATCATAATTATCTTGTCATGTGTCACTAAAAGCACTGACAAGGTGGTAACAAAGCTTTGCAAGTTTAAAATAAACTCAGTTTTCTTTATTATCAAGCCTGTGAAATCTTGAGATTTTAGTCAAGTAAGAAAAATATTTTAAGGAATAATTGAAATAAATAAAATCTAGTGTCAAAGCACCTTGCTTTCAAAGTTATGGTGTTATTTGGGTAGGTATTAACAATGCCTTCCCACACCCAGTACAAGGTAGAGCATAGGGTGCTCACTAAACACTTAACTGTAAAATCTAAATTAAATGAGGTTTCAGGCAGCTGTAGCTAGGACATAAATTACAATAAAAGAGATATAAATGAGCAATCCTAGAATGATGTTTACATTTAAATATCTCGGCTTAGGTTAAGAAATAGGTGTCAATCACAGTGTATGCGTGTGTTCAGGTGCTAAGTCAAATCCAAGTCTTTGTGACCCCATGAACTGCAGAACACCAGGCTTCCCAGACCTTCATTATCTCCCAGAGTTGGCTCAAACTCATGTCCATTGAGTCAGTGATGGTATCTAAAATCATCTCATCCTCTACCGCCTCCCCCTCCTTTTGCCTTAAATCTTTCCCACATCAGGTCTTTTCCCATGAGTCGGTTGTTTCCATCAGGTGGCCAAAGTATTGAAGCTTCAGCTTCAGCATTAATACTTTCAATGAATATTCAGGATTGATTTCCATTCAATTCAGTTCAGTTGAGTCGTTCAGTCATGTCTGACTCTTTGCGACCCCAAGGACTGCAGCATGCCAGACCTCCCTGTCCAACACCAACTGCTGGAGCTTGCTCAAACTAATGTCCATCGAGTCAGTGATGCCATCCAACCATCTCATCCTCTGTCATTCCCTTCTCCTCCTGCCTTCAATCTTTCCCAGCATCAAGGTATTTTCCAATGAGTCAGTTCTTTGCATCAGGTGGCCAAAGTATTGGAGTTTCAGCTTCAACATCAGTCCTTCCAATGAGTAACCCAGACCGATTTCCTTTATGATTGACTGTTTTTATCTCCTTGTAGTCCAAGGGACTCTCAAGTCTTCTCCAACACCACAGTTCAAAAGCATCAGTTCTTCAGCACTCAACCTTCATTATGGTCAAACTCTCACATCTGTACATGAATACTGGAAAAACCATAGCTTGACTATATGGATCTCTGTCAGGAAGTGATGTCTCTGCTTTTTAATTTTGTCTATATTTGTCATAGCTTTTCTTCCAAGGAGCAAACATCTTTTAATTTCATGACTGCAGTCACCATCTGCAGTGATTCTAGAGCCCAAGAAAATAAAATCTGTCACTTCTTCCTCTTTTCCCTCTTCTATTTGCCATGAAGTGTTGGGGCCAGATGCCATGATCTTTGTTTTATAAATGTTGACTTTTCAATGTTGACTTTTATGAATGTTGACTTTTAAACATTTATGAATGTTGAAAACTCTATGAATGCTTGACTTTTATGAATCTTGACTTTTCAGCCAGCTTTTTCATTCTCCTCTTTCACCCTCATCAAGATGTTCTTTAGTTCCTCTTCTGACATTAAAATGGTATCATCTGCATACCTGAGGCTGTTGCTATTTCTCCAAGAAATCTTGATTCTAGCTTGGGATTCATCCAACCTGGTATTTCACATGATATACTCTTCAGATAATTTAAATAAGCAGGGTGACAATATACAGCCTTGAAAAGCTCCTTTCTCAATTTGGAACCAATCCATTGTTCCATGTCCAGTTCTAACTGTTGATTCTTGGCCTGCATACAGATTTCTCTGGAGGCAGGTAAGGTGGTCTGGTATTCCCATCTCTTGAAGAATTTTCCACAGTTAGTTGTTATCCACAGTCAAAGGCTTTAGCATAGTCAATGAAGCAGTAGTAGATGTTTTTTTCTGGAATTATCTTGCTTTTTCCATGATCCAGAAGATGTTGACAATTTGATCTCTCATTCCTCTGCCTTTTCTAAATCCAGGTTGTGCATTTGGAAGTTCTTGGTTCATGTATTATTGAAGTCTAACTTGAAGAATTTGAGCTTTACCTTGCTAGCATGTGAAATGAATGCAATTGTATCATAGTTTGAACAGTCTTTGGCATTGCCCTTCTTTGGGATTGGAATGAAAACTGATCTTTTCCAGTCCTGTGTCTGTTGCTGAGATTTCCATATTTGCTGGCGTATTGAGGGCAACACTTTAACAGCATCATCTTTTAGGATTTTAAATAGCTCAGCTGGGATTCCATCATCTCCACTAGCTTTGTTTGTAGTAATGGCTCCTAAGCTCTGCTTGACTTTGGACTCCAGAATGTCTGGCTTCAAGTAAGTGACCACAGCTTCATGGTTATCTGGTTCATTAAGACTTTTTTTTTTTTAATAGTTCTTCTGTGTACTCTTGGCACCTCTTCTTAATTTCTTTTACTCCATTAGGTCCTTACCATTTCTGTCCTTTATTGTGCTTAAGTTTGCATAAAACATTTCCTTGGACTTGTATTTCCAATTTTCTTGAAGAGATCGCTAGTCTTTCTCATTCATTTTCCTTTATTTCTTTGCAGTGTTCACATGCAAAGGCTTTTTTTTTAATCTCTCCTTGCTATTCTCTGGAATTCGCCATTCAGTTGGGTATATCTTTCCCTTTCTCCTTTTACTTTCACTTCTCTTCTTTTCTCAGCTATTTATAAGGCTTCTTCAGACAAGGACTTTGTCTTCTTGCATTTCTTTTTTTCTTTGTGATAGTTTTGGTCACTGCTTCCTTTACAATGTTATGAACCTCTGTCCATAGTTCTTCAAGCATTCTGTCTACCAGACCTAATCCATTGAATCTATTCATCACCTCTACTGCATAATCATAAAGGATTTGATTTAGGTCTTACCTGAATGGCCTAGTGGTTTTCCCTACTTTTTTTCAATTTAAACTAAATTTTGTAATAAGGAGCTCATGATCTGAGCCACAGTCAGCTCCAGGTTTGTTTTGGCTCACTGTATAGAGCTTTTTCATCTTTGGCTGCAAAGAATATAATCAATCTGTTTTCAAATGCTTATTTGCCATCTATATATATTTTCAGTGAGGTGTCTATTAAGATCTTTAGCTTATTTTCTTAGTTTTTTGTTTTGCTATTGTTGAATTTGTGGGTTTTTATGTATTTTGGATAATAGTCCCTTATTAAATGTCTTTTGAAAATACAGTTGACCCTGGAACAATGCAGGGATTGAAGGTCCAACCTCCATGCAGTCTAAAAGCTGTGTACAGTTTTACAGGTAGAATTTTGTATCTACAGCTCTTCATCCATGGATTTAACCAACCACTGATCATGTATACTGGAGCATGTATCTAAGTGAAGAAAAAACAATCCAAATGCAGTTCAAAATTGTGTTGTTCAAGGGTTCACTGTATTTTCTCCTATGATTTACTTATAGAATTTATTTCTTCTTGCTTGAAATGCTTTGGAGAAACGAGCAAACAACTCTGAAATGACACTCTCACCTGTTGATTTTGATTAACTTGACATTTCCACTTCCTGGGTGTCTGTATTAGTTTCCCATTGCTGTTGTAACCAATTATTACAAACTTGGTGGCATAGAACAATACAAATTTATTGCCTTACATTTCTGGGGGTGGGAAGTCCAGAATAAATCTTATGGGACTTAAGTAAAGATATCAATTTTTGGATTTTCTAGGAGATAACCTATTTACATAACTTTTCCATAGCTCATGCCTCCATAATACTTTAATCTCCTGCTTCTGTTGTCTTGTGTCTTGCTGCTGACTCTGATTTTCCACCTTCCTCTTATAAAAAATCTTTTGATTACATTGAGGCCACCTGGAATATTCAGGATACTCTCCCCAACTCAAGATCTTTAACTTAATTATATTTGAAAAATTCCTCTTACCATAAAAATAACTTTCACAGGATTGAGATATAAACATCTTTTAAGAGAGTTCATTTCATTTAAGTTTTTTTTTTTTAATTTTATTTCCAAACTTTACATAATTGTATTAGTTTTGCCAAATATCGAAATGAATCAACCACAGGTATACATGTGCTCCCCATCCTGAACCCTCCTCCCTCCTCCCTCCCCATACCATCCCTCTGGGTCGTCCCAGTGCACTAGCCCCAAGCATCCAGTATCGTGCATCGAACCTGGACTGGCAACTCATTTCTTACATGATATTTTACATGTTTCAATGTCATTCTCCCAAATCTTCCCACCCTCTCCCTCTCCCACAGAGTCCATAAGACTGTTCTATACATCAGTGTCTCTTTTGCTGTCTCGTACACCGGGTTATTGTTACCATCTTTCTAAATTCCATATATATGCGTTAGTTTTAATTAATTCTTATTGGAGTACAGTTGCAATGCAGAGACCTGGGTTTGAACTCTGAGTCATGAAGACCCCTCAGAAAAGGGAATGACTACCCATTCCAGTATTCTTGCCTGGAGAATTCCATGGACAGAGGAGCCTGGCTGGCTGCAGTCGATAGAGTTGCAAAAAGTCAGACATGACTGAGTGACTAACACTTTTTTAACATGGTTGCTTTACAAAGTGTGTTAGCTCCTGCTTTGCAGCAAAGTGAATAAGTTATATGGTGGCTAAGACAGTAAAGAATCTGCCTGCAATGTGGGAGACCTGAGTTTGATCCCTGGGTTGGGAAGATCCCCTGGATGAGGGCAAGGCAACCCACTCTAGTATTCTGGCCTGGAGAATCCCAGAGGAGTCTGGTGAGCTACATACAGTCCATGGGGTTGCAGAGTCAGACATGATTGAGTGACTAAGCAAGCACACACACACACACATACACACACACACACACACACACACACACACAGACATGCACTCTTTTACTATTTCATTCCAGTTTAGGTCACCACAGAGCATTGGGTAGAGTTCTCTTTGCTACACAGTAAGTTTCCATTAGCTATCTATTATATACATAGTAGAATATATGTGTGGGTCCCAATTTCCCAGTTCATCCCACCACCACCCCTTTCATGACAGGGTTCATTTTGAAAGCCTCCTCTGTGGTGACAAAGACTAAGGTTATATAATTAAACCTAGAGAACTGTGGTGGTGGGAAATTTGGCCAATTTTGTCATAGGGCATGCTTTTCCTGCATGTTATCCTAGGAGAGAGGTCATTCATCCTCATCCAAGTAGTAATGCTAGTGTCTGAAGCAAAAATCACAATTTTGGCCATGTAGAGTTAGAGATGTTAGACACAGAGTGCACCCTGATGCCAGGGAAAGAAATGACAGAGAGGAACTTAGGGATGTACGTGTTTTGGCTATGAAACCAGGCTGTGGCTGTGCTGGTACATTCTGCTGCTTCTGCTGCTGCTGCTGCTGCTAAGTCGCTTCAGTAGTTACTGACTCTGTGCGACCCCATAGACGGCAGCCCACCAGGCTTCCCCGTCCTTGGGATTCTCCAGGCAAAAGTAATGGAGTGGGGTGCCATTGCCTTCTCCAATGCATGAAAGTGAAAAGTGAAAGTGAAGTCGCTCAGTCGTGTCCGACTCTTGTGACCCCGTGGACTACAGCCTACCAGGCTCCTCTGTCCATGGGATTTTCCAGGCAAAAGTACTGGAGTGGGGTGCCATTGCCTTCTCCAGTGCATTCTAAGCACCCAAATAAAATTACTTGCTAAAATATTGGTATTATAATAGACAAAATGTTTGAGACTGTAAAGGAGCACTACAAAGTCAAACTGTACTCTGTTTTGGATATGAACAGAGAAGAAAAAATTAATTTTGTATTAGAACCAACCCTAGTTATGTGAGTAGCCAGAATAATTTAACATTAGGAGAGAGTGAGCTTGCAAGGTGGAAATGGGCACACTTAAGAGCCTTACTCGGAGAAGGAAATGGCACCCCACTCCAGTACTCCTGCCTGGAAAATCCCAAGGACGGAGGAGCCTGGTGGGCTTCAGTCCATGGGGTCGCTAAGAGTCGGACACGACTGAGTGACTTCACTTTCACTTTTCACTTTCATGCATTGGAGAAGGAAATGGCACCCCACTCCATTACTTTTGCCTGGAGAATCCCAAGGACGGAGGAGCCTGGTGGGCTTCAATCCATGGGGTCGCTAAGAGTCGGACACGACTGAGTGACTTCACTTTCACTTTTCACTTTCATGCATTGGAGAAGGAAATGGCACCCCACTCCATTACTTTTGCCTGGAGAATCCCAGGGATGGGGGAGCCTGTTGGACTGCTGTCTCTGGGGTCGCACAGAGTCAGACAAGACTGAAGCGACTTAGCAGCAGCAGCAGCAGCAGCAGCAAGAGCCTTACTGAGGGAAGAACTGTGGCCAGCAATTTTTAATCTTATAATTACAGATCTTAACATTCTGTTTTAACATTTTACTTCATTATAATTTAATGTTTTATTGTAAGAAGAGTATCAACAGGTATTTTTCCTACTCATTAAATTTTCTATGGCCATTTAATTATAGGAAAATTAAGTGTTTTGAAGAAATAGTCAATAAATTATCATTTTATTTACCTGTCAGAAAGATTAGTTCATTTCTTAGAAATTATTAATTATGCTAACTAGAACTTCTGAATACATACAGTTAGCTGCATATGGCCTAATTTCTTTCAGCAGGAATCATTTACAGTTTTCATGGAACTTATGTTAATTACTCATAACTTTGATGTTCTTTATGAAAATGAATTGCTCTTATCCATTTTATTGCTTTTCAAATTAAAATATTATTTACAGAAACTCATTATATAATAATTTTTCTAGTAATATAATTTAGAACCTAATGCATTTTTATTCCTCCAGCAACTTCTTAAATCTTGCCTCAGAGTAAATTTGACCACCAAAAAAACACACCTTCATTTAATCAGTCTTTCACATTGCCAACTATTGCTGATCAGTAAGTTAGTCACCTTGGTTTCATCTTGTGGTTAATGTCTTTATCACTCATATATTTTCATAAATATTGATGAGAATATCCTCCAAATAGATAAGTAAAATATAAGAAATATATTAAACCTGGGATATGAGAAGAAAATTAATGTTTAAAATACAGAGCTTTAGTGTTTTATAAATAGCCAGTGGTGTACAAGTAAGTTCAATTCTCTGCCAAGTGTCCCTGAATATAGTCAATGTCAACTCTTTTTAAAGTTCAGATGATATCTCTTATAATATATATATTTTCATACTAGAGAGTGTATGACCCTTTATATCTGAAAATATCCTTTAAATATTTGGATTTCTAGGAAGTTGTAAAAAGGGCTGAGCAGTACAAACTAGAAAAAATAATCCCTTATATTAATAGCTATTCCAAGGCATTCTGATTATGGGAAATTTTCAGGTAAGGTTGGTACAAGGTCCTCTAATCTAGATTTGTTCTCTCTAACTAACATGCATACAGACCACCTAGGGATCATGTTAAAGAGCAGAGTGCAATTTAGTACATCTGGAGTGGCACCCAAGAGTCTGTATTCCTAACAAATTCTCAGATGATCCCTGTGTTGATGGCCTGAGGGCATTTCTAGCCTGTGGGCAATGTGAGCATGCATCACATCTCACACCCTAATGTGCTGGCTCATGGATGATGTCACACCTCTAAAAAATTCTTCTGTAATTGGTCTATGGCAAGTGCTGGGCATTTAAACTTTTAAAACTACTTCATGCATAATGAACCTAATGGGTTGAGGAACAGTGCTGAAGAGCAAAGCAGTGATTTAGAACATTTTATAAAACTTTTGAGAAGTTTTGATGACTAAAATTATAAAGTTCATCTATTTCAGGGCTCTGAAGGCCTGGATCCTATATACCTCTAATGGTTGCCATGCAAGCAAGAATAGTTCTAAAGCCCTAGTACAGTGTTGAAATAAAAGCACACTTTGGGCAAATCATACTTTTAATTGAGACAAACTGACCCTAGGAACAAGTTATTAATGCTCATTGTCCCTTCTCCATCATTAGCAGACATCAGTGGGTGGATCGGTATAAGAGGAGCAAATTAATACTTTGTGTGGTAATAACTGTACTACATCTGAATATTTCTTAAACCTATTTGCACAACTTTAATGTACCTGTGATTTAGTCATCTCTTTGGAGTGCAGCTTTAAACTGTTGGCTCCCTTGGTTTGGAAACCTGTATGTGGTTTATAATATAGTTACTTTAAATGGATTCTTTCCCTATGTACCCAATCAACAATTATGGTTTTCAGAGTCCAAAGGGAGAAGATGTGTGTTGGTTGTGGAGAATCAATGTCTTTAAGTATAAAAATATAAACACAAAGACAAAAACAAAATGAAAATAAAACCAACTTATCACTAGTCACCTCAGAAAACAGACTATAGCATTTTTGGTTACATTATTCTAAGTTTTTGCTGTTATATAGCAAGTGCATCTCTGTTTACAAATGCTATACTTGACAATGTCAGTTGACAGTGAAATGTTTCATTCTGTCCTTAATAATAAAACACCTTCCTTTCCCTTTCCCTTCTCTTCGCTAAGTGATCTTTTTTTTATTTCCTTCCTCCAAGAAAGTGAAAATTTATCATGCTTTATAATTAACTTGAAATAGGGTTTGTTTATTTAATTTATATGCAGAGTACGTCATGAGACATGCTGGGCTAGATGAAGCACAAGTTGGAATCAAGATGGCTGGGAGAAATATCAATAACCTGAAATATGCAGATGACACCACCGTTATGGCAGAAAGTGAAGAACTAAGGAGCCTCTTGATGAACATGAAAAAGGAGAGTGAAAAAGTTGGCTTAAAGCTCAACATTCAGAAAACTAAGATCATGTCATCTGGTCCCATCACTTCTGGGGAAATGGGGAAACAGTGGAAATAGTGTCAGACTTTATTTTGGGGGGCCCTAAAATCACTGCAGATGGTGATTGCAGCCATGAAATTAAAAGATGCTTACTCCTTGGAAGGAAAGTTATGACCAACCTAGATGGCATATTCAAAAGCAGAGACATTACTTTGCCAACACAGGTCCGTCTAATCAAGGCTATGGTTTTTCCAATGGTCATGTATGGATGTGAGATTTGGAAACTATAAAGAAAGTTGAGCACCAAAGAACTGATGCTTTTGAACTGTGGTGTTGGAGAAGATTCTTGAGAGTCCCTTGGACTGCAAGGAGATCCAACCAGTCCATTCTAAAGGAAATCCATCCTGAATATTCATTGAAAGGACTAATCCTAAAGCTGAAACACCTGATGCAAATAACTGACTCATTGGAAAAGACCCTAATGCTGGGAAAGATTGAAGGCAGGAGGAGAAGGGGACGATAGAGGATGAGATGGTTGTATGGCATCACCAAGTCAATGGACATGAGTTTGAGTAAACTCTGGGAGTTGGTAATGGACAGGGAGGCCCTGCCATGCTGCAGTCAATGGGGTCACAAAGAGTCGGACACAACTGAGCAACTGAACTGAACTGAACTGAGGGTTTGTTACCTATTTCAGGCTAATTTTTAAATTTCTGCATGTAAAGTATTCCATCTAGAGATTGCTATACTTTCTCATGATAGAATCCAATACCTTTTGAATTTAAGCCAAACAAATTATTTTAAAGACTATAAACTGAGGCATCAAGAAGGGCATTGAGAATTATCTGGTATTGAGTGAATTTTTAGCATTATTAATCTCATACTGAATCTGTACACTTAGGTGGACTCAGCTGTGTTATTTTGGGGAAAAATGTGCATACCACCATTCCAACTGAGCTCTCCATTTTTCAGTCCCAGGTTTTGCTCTTTTTCCCAAAATAAAAATGTATAACTGGGCAGCCTCTGTCTCAGGGTAGCTGGAGCAGACTGTAGAAAATGAACAGTAAGAGAAATAGGGTAACAAGGTATATTGGTTTGTTGTGGCTGTTGTAACAAAGTACTACAGATTAGATAACTAAAACAGAAATTTTCTCCCAATTCTGGAGTCTAGAAGTCCAAGATCAAACAGCTGGCAGGCATGAATTCTTTTGAAAGCTCTGAGGAAGTGTCTGCTCCATGCCTCTCCTAGTTTCTCATAGTTTGCAGCCTCTTTGGTGTTCCTTGGTGGGGAGATGCATGTGCATGCGTCTCCAAATTAGGGCCCACCCAGATGATCTCATTTTAACTTGATTATCTCAAGAAAAACTCCATTTCCAACGATAGTCACATTCTGGGGTACTAGAGGGTAGGACTTCAAGATACAAATTTTGAGGGGATATATTTCAAGCCATGCATGAGTAAGTGCTCAGTTGTGTCTGACTCTTTGTGACACCACAGACTGTAGCCCACCTGGCTCCTCTGTCCATGAGATTCTCCAGGCAAGAATACTGGAGTGAGTTACCATGCCCTTCTCCAGGGATTCTTCGCAACCCAAAGACTTAACCCATGTCTCTTAAATCTCCTACATTGTGGGCAGATTCTTTATCACTGAGCCACCAGGAAAGCCCCATTTCAAGCCATAACACAAAGAGAAGTATTTAAGGTTTTCTGTTCCTAAGGATTAGCTGGATGAAAATTCAGTTACGACAGCAAGAGGAGACCAAGAGTCCTTGGTTTTATGAGGGAAATTCTACATACCTGACTTCCACTAGCACCTTGGTTGAAAAGATTTACTATTAACACACAACAAATATGGATGCTGTATGGTTAGCATTCTTCTAAGTACTTTTCATCATCTTTTCCACACAACCACACTAGGAGCTCCTTGTGAAGAGGAGGAAACAGATACAGAGAGGTTAAATAATTTGCTTAGGGTCACAGAGTAGGAGGCAGGGCCAAAGTTCAAATCCAGAGAATCTGATGCTAGAGACTTCATTCTTACCACAATGACAGACTGTGGTGACCTGACTTGTATCCACTGAGAGGAGAAGACTCAGTGTTGACTGAGCAATGACTGGTTTCAAAGGTTTCCTACTAGAGCTCATGGTCTATTACTTGTGTTATGTTTAAAAGGAATTCTTTCCTACCGTTTGACAAGGACTATATATTAAACACTAATGACATCCTCTTTTAAGTTAAATATACATGACATAGATTTTGTTTGACTTATTTTGGACCCTTAATTATGTCCATTCATTGAACTGAAAGAAAAATGTGAATAACTTGAAGAGTGCAGCAAAATTCAGTAAGTAAAAAAGTCCTTAAAAAAGCATCTTGTTGTTTTGAATTAAAAAATGCATTAAAGTTAAAAACAAAGATGTTTAGTCTCTTTACAGAATATAGGTAATTGTGAAATTAGTGAAAGGGTAATTTAAACTTTTTTTTTTGCAATGAGGGCAGCAAACTCAAGGCAAGAGCACAATAGCCAGAAGGATATTTACTGGTTATGAGAAAAATTATTCTCCTTGCTACACTGGCACTATTTTCTTCCCAAACATCTGTAATTCTCTTGGAATCAGTCATGTAAAGATCAGTGAAGGGGGTACTGCACATATGATAAAGAGAGATTTGAAGATATTTCCTCAGAGGCAGGGAATTTGAAGACAGAATAACAGATGAGTTTCTAACAAAAGGAGCTGAGAATTACCTAATTAGTGCTTCTCCACAGAGGTGGCAAATGTGACACTAGAGCCCTTTGGGAGTCTGGACTGCAAAGAAGGGAAAACACGCAGCTCTGTAAGCAAGCCTAGTAAGAAATATGAAAAACAAAATAGCACAAGTAGCAAAATAAGTGAATCCATAGAGTAATATTTCTTTATCTTGTCCCAAGAGATACAGTCTTTTCTCTGTCTCTTAAACAACATTCATCATATTTTTGTTAATTCTGGCATGGTGGTGGTGGTCATCTATTTTTCACTTAGGCCAGAGAGCTTGCATTAGAACCTGGGTTCATGGAATCACTAGCATTGATGAGGAAAGGTCAGAAACATGGTGTGGAAAAGGAAAAAAAAAAAAGGATGAAGTATGGGGATCAGAGGAGGAAGACAGCTAAGTCTTAGGTAGACAAGCTGATATGAACTACAAAAAGAAAGGTGCAGGTTAGGCTGGGGGTCACAGATCAAATGCATTAAAACTATGTTTTTGAAAACCCTGCAAATAGAGCAAATGACTTTGACACATATTCAGGCAAAGAGAAACCTGAAGATCTGTCAGTAATAAAGGAGCAAGGAAAGCAGCAGGAGAAAACAAGGACTCTCCATTAGCAAGCACAACCTTGCTAAGTGAGGCAAAGGCCTGCTCTAGCCCAATACCTGGGTTTGTTTCTGTGGATCAGGAGCTAATCTAAAGAATAGCTAGCCTAAGGCTTGTAGGTGGAGAGAAATAAAAACATTTCATTAGCAAAACACTTGAGAAAAAGTAACTGTTTGCAAACTTAAAAAAGAAAAAAAGAACACATTCTTTCTCATGTATGTACTGTGGTCATTTGTGCCCCACTCTTTGGGACCCCATGGACTCTCCATGGGATCTCCCAGGCAAGAATACTGGAGTGGGTTGCCATTTCTTCTGCCAGGGAATCTTCCTGACCCAGGGGTTGAACCCACATCTCTTGTGCCTCTTGCATTGGCATGTGGATTCTTTACCACTGTGACACCTGGGAAGCCCTCTTTCTCATATATTAGGCTCTTAAACTTTATCCAAAGATATGACTGGGTGTTGGTGGGGGGTGAGGCGGCAGTGAGAAGACTGCATAATTTCAGAAGGCAGCATGTAGGCATTTGTTTTAAATGTAAGATGAATAAGACTCTGTTCTTTACATCTAGGCTATGGATCCTGGAAGCATCAAGTTACCTGTTGGTTAGCTCTTTTCAGTCTAAACCATCCTGTGGTACTCAGGTCAGGGTTCACTGGAGCTATGTAAATGTTTCTATCAGCTCTCTTCAGTCACCAAGATGTCTTACTAAAGGGTGTACGTGCTGAATTGCTTCAGTCATGTCCAACTCTTTGCAATGCTATATATACCTAGACCACCAGGTTTCTCTGTCCATGGGATTTCCCAGACAAGAATACTGGAGTGGAGTGCCATTTCCACCTCCAGGAGATCTTCCCCTCCCAGGGATCAAACCAGCATCTCTTACATCTCCTGTGTTAGCAGGCAGGTTCTTTTCCACTAGGGCCACCTACAAGAAGTACAGAAACCTGAGAGCACTTTTGTAAAACCAAAGTGTCTACAGATTCTGATTCTAATAATAGAATTGTAAGGCACTCTGAGAGAGGGAATATGAAGTAATTTTTTTTTTTTTCACAGCCTGGTATATCATACCTCTCCAATCTAATCATTGGTTATTTATTTCATTAATTCAGCAATAGCCTCTGCTCTTGCAGAAACAAAACTCATGTCTTGTCCTGTTGCTATTAAGGTTGAGCATACACATCATATCCTACAGTTAGGAAGATACTGCACTCTTTTCCCTGAAATAACAACAAAATTCAAAGTCACTGTTACTCTCACTCCAAAAGAAAGGGCACCTTGGCATCCGTGGGTTTCTAACAAAACACATATATTCCTGACTTTCCAGTTATTAGTATTTAAGACAGAGAATGATCTTTGTGAATATAATAATCATGTGAGAAAATTCTTGTGTTTATACATGAACTGGCAACCTATAGACTGCAATATTGATGATATTGTGGGTTTTTTTGTCCTTTAAACAACTAATGCATTTAAAAGTTATTTGGCAAGTCAATTTCTTATTGCTCTTTTCTTTTATGAATGCTTTGTTTTTTGACTAATACTGAGATTTTCTTGAATACTGTTCTCTCTCCTGGATTCTCTGACACATACTTTCTTACTTCTGCATTTGGTTTATACTGTTAACTTTCCCTGGATTTTTCTTTCTCTGCTTTTCAGTTAAGCAAACTCCTATCCATTCTTCATGGTCCAGATTAAATCTTGCCACTTCTAAGAAAATTTCAGATTTTTCCTCCTTCAACAATGTTCCAATACTACTTTGTTAAACCTACATTGTCTTATGACTACTCAGTTATAAATTTTTATTTCTTTTTTTGATTTGACATTTTATTTATTATGAAATAAATATTTATTATAAAAATATTTATTATGAAATCACCATGATAAGTCCAGTGACTATCTGTTCCCATACAAAATTATTATTGTATTATGGACCATACTCTTTATGATGCATATCATATCCCCATGGCTTCTTTTATAACTGGAGGTTTGTACCTGTATTAATCCCTTTCCCCTATTCTCCATCCCACACACCAATACACCAAATATTAATTTGTTCTCTGTATCTATGAATCAGTTTCAATTTCCTTTTTGTTAGTTTTGTTTTCTAAATTCCACATATCAGTCAGTCAGTTCAGTCGCTCAGTCGTGTCTGACTCTTTGTGACCCCATGAATTGCAGCACGCTAGGCCTCCCTGTCCATCACCATCTCCCGGAGTTCACTCAAACTCACATCCATCAAGTCCGTGATGTCATCCAGCCATCTCATTCTCTGTCATCCCCTTCTCCTGCCCCCAATCCCTCCCAGCATCAGAGTCTTTTCCAATGAGTCAACTCTTTGCATAAGGTGGCCAAAGTACTGGAGTTTCAGCTTCAGCATCATTCCTTCCAAAGAAATCCCAGGGCTGATCTCCTTTAGAATGGACTGGTTGGATCTCCTTGCAGTCCAAGGGACTCTCAAGAGTCTTCTCCAACACCACTGTTCAAAAGCATCAATTCTCCAGTGCTCAGCCTTCTTCACAGTCCAACTCTCACATCCATACATGACCACTGGAAAAACCATAGCCTTGACTAGACGGACCTTTGTTGGTAAAGTAATGTCTCTGCTTTTGAATATGCTATCTAGGTTGGTCATAACTTTCCTTCCAAGGAGTAAGCGTCTTTTAATTTCATGGCTGCAGTCACCATCACCTGCAGTGATTTTGGAGCCCAAAAAAATAAAGTCTGACACTGTTTACACTGTTTCCCCATCTATTTCCAATGAAGTGATGGGACCAGATGCCATGATCTAAGTGGCATCAAATGGTATTTGTATTTCTGTCTGCATTATGTCATTCAGAATAATACCCTCAAGAAACACCCATGTTTTTCAATGATATGATTTTTTTTTAATGACTGAGTGACATCCCATTGTATGTATACCCCACATTTTATCCATTCATCTGTGAGTGGCACTTAGTTTACTTCCATATCTTATCTATTGTAAACAATGCTAACATTGGATTGCATATACCTTTTAAAAGCAGTGCTTTTGTTTTTTTTTAATTTTATTTTATTTTTAAACTTTACAAAATTGTATTAGTTTTGCCAAATATCAAAATGAATCCGCCACAGGTATACATGTGTTCTCCATCCTGAACCCTCCACCCTCCTCCCTCCCCATACCATCTCTCTGGGTCATCCCAGTGCACTAGCCCCAAGCATCCAGTATCGTGCATCGAACCTGGACTGGCAACTCGTTTCATACATGATATTATACATGTTTCAATGCCATTCTCCCAAATCTTCCCACCCTCTCCCTCTCCCACAGAGTCCATAAGACTGTTCTATACATCAGTGTCTCTTTTGCTGTCTCGTATGCAGGGTTATTGTTACCATCTTTCTAAACTCCATATATATGCATTAGTATACTGTATTGGTGTTTTTCTTTCTGGCTTACTTCACTCTGTATAATAGGCTCCAGTTTCATCCACCTCATTAGAACTGATTCAAATGTATTCTTTTTAATGGCTGAGTAATACTCCATTGTGTATATGTACCATAGCTTTCTTATCCATTCATCTGCTGATAGACACCTTGATCTAATACTCAGAAGTGAAATTGCTTAACCATACTGTAGTTTGCTTTTAATTTCGGGTCTAACCTCCATATAACTTTTCACAGTAGCTGCAACAATTTGCAGTTCTACCAATAATGTTATTGTTCTTATTGTTCAGTTGCCGAGTCATGTCCTATTCTTTGTGACCCCATGGACTGCAGCACATCAGGCTTCCCTGTCCCTCACCATCTCCCAGAGTTTGCCCAAGTTCAGGTCCACTGAGTCGGTGATGCCATCCAACTACATTATCCTCTTTAGCCCCCTTCTCCTTTTACCCTCAGTCTTTCCCACCATCAGTGTCTTTTCCAATGAGTCAGCTTTCATATAAAGTGGCCAAAGTATTGGAGCTTTAGCTTCAGCATCAGTCCTTCCAATGAATATTCAAGGTTGATTTCCTTTAGGATTGACTGGTTTGATCTCCTTGCTGTCCAAGGGACTCTCAAAAGTCTTCACCAGCACCAAATTTCAAATGCATCAATTCTTCAGCATTTAGCCTTAGTTATGGGCCAACTCTCACGTCATCTGTACATGACTACTGGAAAAACCATATTTATCTGTATCAGTCTGGTCTGTATCAAATCTATATAATTGACTAAGATTATCCTTAAATTATAATCAGTGTTAGTTGTTCAGTTGTCTCCAATTCTTTGTGACCCACGGACTGTAGCCTAACAGGCTCCTCTGTCCATGGGATTCTCCAGGCAAGAATACTGGAGTGGGTAGGCATTCCCTTCTCCAGGGAATCTTCCTGACCCAGGGATTAAAACTGGTCTTCTGTATTGTAGGCAGATCCTTTGCCAGCTGAGCCACTTAAGATATAATATATAGGGCTACAATAAATATGTTTAGGGGCTTCCCTGGTGGCTCAGAGGATAAAGCGTCTGCCTTCAATGCAGGAGACTTGGGTTCGATCCCTGGGTTGGGAAGATCCCCTGGAGAAGGAAATGGCAACCCACTCTAGTATTCTTGTCTGGAGAATCCCATGGACAGAGGAGCCTGGCGGGCTACAGTCCATGGGGTCACAAAGTGTCGGACAATAAATATGTTTAACATATTAATATTTTCTTTGCTTAGCCTAAAATATCAACTTTTAAAAATATTATAATATCCTAAATATGTAATCTTCTCTTCCTTAGACAGATTCCTGCTTTTTAGTTATAAGCTTCACTAGTAGTACAATTAAATTGGATATAATTACTTTCTGCTTCATTGTACTTGAGTGTGTAAGAGGGAGTGGGACCATTGTAAAGACCACTAAGGACCCTGAGGATAAATTTATTTTTAATGAGAGACAAATTTGGGATGCATGGTTAATATTCATATAAAATATAAACATCCATTCATATAAAATAAACAACTAACACACATTCCATAATTTGCTTGGTGGTAAACACTGTGTTTCTATTTTTTATAGATAAAGAAATAATGCTATTCACGTCAGAATATAAATTCAGCAATTAGGTAATACTTTATGTTGGCTCAAGGAAGTGCTAAGTGGTTAAGTATGTGAGTGCTAGTGTTAGACTGTTTGCTTCCCAATTCCAACTTTATTTCTTACAAGTTACATAACCTTGGTCAGTGATTTTACAAAGAACTTAGAGAAGTATATGACAAAAAGAAAACCCTCAGTGTTAGCTATTTTTATTTCAAGCTATTATTATTTCAATCACAGAATGTTTAAAACAGAATGTCACCAGAGAAATTCTCTGATTTGTTGGTTATGGCATTATTTGTACATTCTCCACATTTTAAATCCAAAGCCAATTCATGAATCTTCAGAATTGGTAGAATTCCGGGAAAGATATTCCTATCTATCTATCTATCTATTTTATTTTAGTATAATGATTTCCCAAAGCTTCCCTTTAGCCACTGATTATTGAAATAGTCATAACATTCCAGTTTTGCTATATTTGGTATTTTTGTTATAGTTTTAATTTAGAATTTTCTATAACATTAGTAGGAAATTGAATTTGTTTCCATTTGTGTTTGAGTTTCACTGAGCAAATAGTCCAGACAACGTTACAGATTGCATCTGTAATTCTGTGTAGAAAAGTTTAGATTCAGTCTCCGGATGAATTGATGTATGTGCTTTATTTTAATCTTGCTATAGAAAATGCATCTGGTATTGGTTCACAAGAAGCTAATAAGTATGACCATTTACGATTTTCAAAGTTTATCATTTCGAAAATAAAACATATTGAAACACATTAACTTCAGTTGTATCTATCACAAAATAGCACATAATCAACTAGAAAGTCAATATCAATGCTTCATGCTACCCACTTTCTCTCTCTCACACTCTTTTTTTTTTTATCCTTTATCAGGAGTTGGAAAGAAACAAATCTGGGGAGAAAAACACAAACAAAAATTAACACTAGTGAAACCGGTAGGAGGTTAGCACAGCAAAGTGAAGGCCATTCATTGTATGGACAGACATGCCATAAAAGCCGACAGTGGGCAGCCTCTGCGTCTACCCTCTAGGCCCATCTACTTAGAAACACAACTTTGGTCATATGACTTATTGATATAATTTTGAATTGTCTGTGGCACTATTTGTTGCCATAATGTTTCAACTACAAAAACAATTGACCACAAAAGCATGTATATACCTACTAGTGTACATATGCATGTGTGTGCACACACACACACACTCTCTCTCTCTCTCTGCCTGTCTGTCTCCATAAGCAATTTCCATGGCTTTAGTTATTCTTCACCCAAGATACTGGCCAAGTTTTTGAGCTTTTCGTGTCCTTTGCTGGATTATGATGTCTGTTTACAAGGAAAGGCACTTTTTCTAGTTTCAGTTTAATGAAGTACTACTCATATTAATGTTTGTTAGGATATGTCATCTTGGAATTCCAGCGAATCCAACTAGTTTGACTTATTAAACTTAGCCTGAGGTTATGGTGATCCCCGTCATGCCAAAAAAGGATTGCCTATAACAATGTAAATGTTGTTTTCAAATTTGAGGTTACTTTACAAGTGATTTAGAAACTATCAGAAAATTTGTCTCTACACCAAAGAAAGTGAAGTCGCTCAGTTGTGTCTGACTGTTTGCGACCCCACGGACTGTAGCCTACTACGCTCCTCCGTCCTTGGGATTTTCCAGGCAAGAGTACTGGAGTGGGGTGTCATTTCCTTCTCCAGGGGATCTTCCCAACCAAGAGATCGAACCTGAGTCTCCAGCATTGTAGGTAGACGCTTCACCATCCGAGCCACCAGGGAGGTCCTACACCGGGACCCAAAAAAACAAAAGGACTCTAAAAAATGCTTAAGAAGTTGGCCAGAGATACAAAGCATCAAGTAACAATAATTTTAAGTGAAAATGAGGTAGAAGCTAAATCCAGATTAGTGCTTTGGCATACAGAATGGAATGGAACATTTATTGGAATATAAAGTGGTCTATGCAGACAATGTATTAAACCCTGGAAAAATAATGGTGATTGTAAAGCATCTACTAAGGAAGCAAAAGTACAAAAAAATGTAGATTTTAAAACTCCAACTTCCATATAATTTAAGAAAGTATTTATTCTGAGACAGGAATATATTTCAGAATTCACTGCATCTTGCATTTTAATTTATTTTTAGAAGAGAAAAACCTATTTTTTTTCCTGAGAGTTTTTCTTGTTTCATTTATCCCCAAATGAGCCTATTCTTGAAGTCATATCTACAAATAAGGTTGACTTAATGCAAACCTAGACTGTAGTCTAAAATTTGGTTTTAAAAATGCAAAACATATGCTTCAAGCTGAATTATAACCCCACCCCGTTCCAGATCCCCAATCTAGTCATAATTTTTTTTAGAAAAGATATAATTTGAATAAAATACTTATATTTGATTCATTATCATGACACTGGAGTTTTAATAATTTACCTATTAGGGTGATGAAAATATAGAATTGATAATGTATAAAAGGCAAGGAAACAAACAACATCAGTGTAGGATATATACAGAAAATTATGCTCTCCAAATATAGCAAACTGTAACGCAACGCAATTGTTAGCAATTGGTAGAATATTAAAAAGGAAGATAGTATCGGAATTAAGATATGAGAACCATGGAGAAACAAATGAAGCCAATTGTAGCAGTAATTTTCAGAAGCCTTGTTTTGTGAAATTAGCATCATGCATGTATATCCTGTTTATATCAAAATAAGTGCATATTAAAAATTTTGTACAATGTAGCAAAAAAATTAAATCACTTAAAATTCCACATCGTAATGACTATCAGCCACATATTACTTATTTCATATACCTCACTATGTTTATGTACATTTTATAAACACACACACACTATCATACACAAATGACTACATACACCCCTCTGCAAATGGAACTGAGAATCCATGTTGTTTCTTACTGTGGGCATTTTTTATCGATCCTCTCGTATCCTCCCACATTTTCTGCTCTCACTGCTTGATCTCCAACAGGTATCCTATATTGTACATTTGTTGTGGATCTCTTTCCTTTGTCTTCAACAATAATGTGATTATATATAAATTATATTTTTTAAAATTATTTGTTTTATAAACATAGGATCAGTATCAAATATTGTTCTCTTTTATCATGCTTTGTCATGCTGTTTTGGTAGAGAGGACTTGAAAATTAATTATAGAAATCACTCCTTTCAACTGGCATAAATTTCTTTTATTTTGTGGCTGCACAATAATCTATTAAGTTTATTACTTATCACTTCAAGTGATCTTTATAGGAAAGTATTTTTATTTAATCTTCCCTTTCTTATGTGAATGTTTCTGTAAGGTATTTACCCAGTAGAAAGATTTTCCATTTAATTTCAATACGTATTGCTAGATTAACTTTCAAAAAATTATTTTCAAAAAGCTATTTTTCCAAGCAATGTAATCAGAATATCACTTTCCCCGAATATCATCTAACAACGGCTATTATCCTTTTATTCATTTATTTTTGTAAGAAATGATACCACATCTTTACCTTGTGTGAAATTAAGCATCTTTTACTATGCTTTGAACTGTTGGATTACTGTTTCTTTAAATTGCCTACTAATAGGATTTTTCACTTTTGCTAATAAATTCTTTGTCTTTTAATCTTTGAAGGAGATTTTTAAACATTAAAGATATTATTTTGATCTGTTCTTTGTGCTGAAAATATTTTTTCTTAACCTGTCATTTATTTTTGCCTTTGCTTATTTTTCACTGTCATTTAAGAGTATGTATCTTTGCCCCTATAGTTTTGGGTTTCCTTATTTGCATTAAAACTCTCCAGACATCTAAAATATATATTTATTGTTCTTCAAAGTATGTTCCTGTATACATTTTATTGTATACATGTTTATAAATTGCTATAGGTATCCACATTATATTGGTTATACATTCTTCTAAAATATAAGGTATTATTTTATTATTTGATTAGTAAATATATTTAAATTAAGGTTGAACTTTATAATATTTTAGCAAAATATGACCATTATTGTCATAAATTAACTATCTATATAAATAGTAAGATATATTGTTAGATTCTGTTTTAACCTATGCATCTACTTGTCTGTTCCCAAACTAATACCGTCTACAACCACAAACATACACACTTTTTCCTGGCATGGCATATAATTAAGGAAGCTGGCATAGGGTTCAAATCCTGGCTGGGTAAGTTATGACATATATGACATTTGATAAGTCATGTAACCAACTGTGCTTCAAATTCCTTTTAATGTCTAATATTAACATATAGCTTTAAATACACATGTATGCATGCGTGTTAAATTGCTTCAGTCATACCCCACTCTTTGCAACTCCGTGGACTGTAGCCCACCAGGCTCCTCTGTCCATGGGATTCTCCAGGCAAGAATACTGGAGTGGGTTGCCATGCCCTTCTCCAGGGGAGCTTCCCAACCTAGGGATGGAACCTGTGTCTCTTCTGTCTCCTTTATCGGCAGGCAGGTTCTTTACCACTAGTGCCACCTGGGAAGCTCAGCTTTAAACATACAATTGATTATAATGACATAACAATACCTAAGCCAATATGGTGATCACATGAACTAATTTATTTACTTATACATTTACACACTGTATACACTCTATACATTATATACATTGTCAAAGCTTTTGTTCATCTGCAGTTTTTCATCTTTCACTTTTTGCCTACGTCATGAATTTCTCTCCTGACTCTTTTGGTCTCTAGGTAGTGTAGTGGATGCTATGTTTCACCCTGGTGTCCTTTCTGGTTATAGCAGCTCTCATTTCCCCAGATATAGGAGATGTTGGCAGTCAGTGTCTTTCAGCTAAGTACCTCACAGGTACTTTCTCACCTGAAGCATTATTAAGAAGGGTGTGCATTAAGCAGAGTCATGCACAAGGAGATGTGATGTGGCCATAAACAGGAAGGTTCCGGTCTGCCTCACAATGGGCTCTGGTACTTGGATATCCCCGTAGTGTTGTGCTAAGCTGGCACGTGGGAATCAGACTTTCACACCCATTTGTCGATTATTCATTAGCTATGGACTGCTCCTGGAAAGAGAAGTGACATTAGGCTAGGCAGACATCTCTAGTTACAGCAATTTCTGAAGAAGGCTGACAGCTGAGAGCAATATTCTGGAAAAACTTCCAACACCTGAGGCAATGTCTTTCTGAAGGAGAATTTAACTGACACATCACCACAGTCCACACTTTGTGTGGTTCAGATCCACTGCTTTACATAGGTTATTCAGGCAGCAACTTCAGGCTTCTGGTGAGCATCATTTCCAGGGAGAAACTTTTTGAAGAATAAGCTTAGTGGGTTCAACAACAGCCCTTACCACTAAAGCTGGTCTCAGGGATGCAAGTAAAGCTCTCTCCCCTTCTAAGCTTCCCTCACCCTCAGCTAGTACTCTGCTCATCTCAGTGTCATCCAGAGCCCTAATCCATATCCTCTTTCCTCAAATTTCTGAACCATACCAGACTCTAATCAGGTCTAGGCTGCTGCCATTGTTCATGTACAGTAGGAATTGGAAAAAGGAGAACCGGTGTGTTGTACACATCAACAGAGTACTAAACAGATTCCTCCGTACCCTCATCTGTAATAACAATCTTACCTCCTATTAATGATAGGGGCTCTTATCCCTGCCAGGATGGTTCTTCCCTTCCTGCCTGCTGGTCTTTTGGCATGAGATCTCTAAAGCACTCAGGTGTCTTCCAATTTAAGATCATGTCAGCTGGTCCCATCACATCATGGGAAATAGATGGGGAAACAGTGGAAACAGTGTCAGACTTTATTTTTGGGGGCTCCAAAATCACTGCAGATGGTGACTGCAGCCATGAAATTAAAAGACACTTACTCCTTGGAAGAAAAGTTATGACCAACCTAGATGGCATATTGAAAAGCAGAGACATTACTTTGCCAACAAAGGTTCGTCTAGTCAAGGCTATGTTTTTTCCTGTGGTCATGTATGGATGTGAGAGTTGGACTGTGAAGAAGGCTGAGCGCCGAAAAATTGATGCTTTTGAACTGTGGTGTTGGAGAAGACTCTTGAGAGTCCCTTGGACTGCAAGGAGATCCAACCAGTCCATTCTGAAGGAGATCAGCCCTGGGATTTCTTTGGAAGAATGATACTAAAGCTGAAACTCCAATACTTTGGCCACCTCATGCGAAGAGTTGACTCATTGGAAAAGACTCTGATGCTGGGAGGGATTGGGGCAGGAGGAGAAGGGGACAACAGAGGATGAGATGGCTGGGTGGCATCACTGACTCAATGGACATGAGTCTGAGTGAACTCCGGGAGATGGTGATGGACAGGGAGGCCTGGCGTGCTGCGATTCATGGGGTCGCAAAGAGTTGGACACGACTGAGTGACTGAACTGAACTGAACTGTGCTAGTTCTCCTAGTAAAAGTGTTTCTGCTGTAGGAGCCAGTCTCTCTCAATCCACAGAGCCCAGAGTTGCAAGAAGAGAAACACTAATTTTCCAAGTAGGTCACTGGTTGTGTTGGTAAGCAGAATCACTCTTGTTCTCACTGTTTGATTCCTATTGGGAATCAGATTCCTATTTTCTACCTATTGGGGACATACAAATATAGAATATTCTTTAAGAGGTGTACTTCTGTGTCCTAGAGGATGGTTCTCCCTTCAACAGTCTGATCCATAACTTTATAAAGCCACTTATGGTGTCATATGTGGTTTGAAAGTAGGTCTCATGTCTTATTCAATGTTATGTGGATCTCTATGTTAAACACTCTATGGTGGATGCCCTCTGGTTGGTATTAACATGTGACTCAAAGATTTTCATACTCTGTACTTATTCCCCATGACTATTCACATATAATTACCTCAGATTTTCTTATTTCTATTCTTGCAACCTTTTTTTCCCCCCCAGTTTTCTGACCAAGCCAACAGTTCTGGTCCATGATCATGTATATGGTCTAACCACTTCTCTTTCCATTCAAGGCAGATCACCTCATAAAATGTTTCAAGCTCTGTTCATTAGAAATTTTCTTCATTATTCTTTTTCAAAGTCAGCCTGAGTAGGGATATAGGGCTGTCATTATCAATTTTTGGCTTGCATCCACAGAGTCAGCCTCTTTGTGAATGGGGCTGAGAGTTTCCATCTCTCATCTGGTCATATATGTTCTCCCACTTGTGTCTGTGGCTGTGGACCTCCATGAGAGTGAGGTTCTGGTGCAAAGATGGTAGAGGACATGGGATCTGGGTTGCAAGCTTTTGGAAATTGCTTTCTCTCTCTTAGTCTTGATCTATACAAACAATGAAAGGTCTGTAAAAAAAAGGTATTATTCGTACCTGTAAAAAAATATAATAAATAATTATTATCCAATTATTCAGAATTGGAACCAATTGACTGAAAAAGAGCTTCAGTCCTCAGGTGGAAGGACTCTGTTTACCCACGTATGTTAGCTTGGTAAAATTAGGTTGTATTAAATGCATAAAAAATAAAGTGAAAACATGATGGCAATATGGAATAGAAAATGAAGACTAGCTGGGTATCAAACCTGGAACTAAGATGTATATAGTAAGAAAGAAAATACTCAAATTGTTTCTCTTCGGGGCCATGTGGTCATTTGTGTATCTTATTGGAAATCTTGTCTCCTCTCATGTGTCTCCTGTTCACTTAAATCATTTTTTTTTCTTTCAAATCTCTTGTCAACCCTAGATGGTATGTGGGACAAGTAGACTTTTTTTTTTTTTTATATTTTCAAACACCTAGGTCCTTTCAAGTACTAGAAAGAGCATGAACAAACCAGTTACATGACACTTTGCTCTTCTCAGATCACTAAAGACAGATAAACAGAGTTTATATCAATTGTATTATTGTTCTGACCTGAAAAAGAATCAGAAAAGGCAGAAGAGTATTACTATGGAATATTCATCTTTGTTCTTTTAAAATTCTTTAGAGACTAAACACAACTTTCTTTTCTTACCAAAGAAAAGCAGTGGGATAATGTAACATCACTTTCAGATGATAGAAATTGGCAAATTTTACAAGATTTTATTATGAGTATTAAATGAATACTGCATTGGTGAAAAGGCAATACTTTTTTATGATTTAAGAGGTTTAAGACTGGGGTAGGGGGTGGTGAAGAAGTTAGGTGTGATTGGAAGGTAAAAATATTGCAATCTGGTGAGAAAATTAATACAAATGATTCCTCAATTTCTAACTGGGGATGGGACATGTTATATCAAATGTGAAAAACAAATGAAATATTCAGTAAGGATTTTTATTATAATACTCACTTAGAAAATACTTAATATTCTTCAAGCTGTGAGCTACTGTTTTATCAATAGTAATAGTCATTTCAAATAGTTAACATATTGTATAGATATAAATATTTTGCCTTTATGGGTAGTTACAGTGGAGTGGGCATTTTTAAGTGTTCATGTACCACAGTTTATCTCAGAAGTGCTTAGTAGTTAGACAAAGTTCAAATAATCCTACCATACAAAGATACTGGAGAGCTTTATACTCACCAAGGCACATGCAAAGTATTTTTAGAATTATCTGTGTCTTGCAGATGCTCTTAAGCCACAGAGAAAATTATTTAATGGGGAATTTATATCCCATAAAGGATTGTGCAGCTGAAATTGGACTGCATGACTGACCACTGATTCAGGTAAAATCCAAGCGAAACCACATCTACATGAGATCATCTGCCAGTTCTCAGGGAACAAGTGCATGTCACTCAATACCCTCTTGCTGTTGACTGTGTATTTCATCTGACAGACATATGTGGGCTCCCTTGGGGCCTGATCCTAGGGCCCTGGCTGGAGGGAAAGATAAAGACAGATGAATATTTAAGTTTGGGAGCATTCTTGAATCATGTCTCTGGCATATTGGATTAAATGGATTAACAATTGATAAAACAAAGCATTTCTTAGAGAAGCAGCCCTTACCTATTTTTCAGGGATCACTCAAGAAAAGAAAAGAAGGTAACTACTTCCATCAGAGTACACAGAAAGAGAACAGAAAATATTTCGTAAAACTGTACCAGATCAATGTTTTCTCAACTATGGTCTATAGTTATAATTAGAGTCTACAGAGGTTTTTCCAAATAATAAAATACTTGCTTTCTTTAAAATATGTACAAATATATTTGAAGAATTGAAAACATAAAATAACAACAAAAATCATTGGTGTATTTAGGTTAAGATAATCTTGGGAACACTATTAATATATTTTAAATATATAAAATTCAAATGCTAGGAATTACAGTGATTCATTATGTGGTGCTAGAAAGCAAAAGCCATGAGATGAGGAGGAGAAATAATAAAATAACACTGAGTGCATTTACTGTAACATAATTAAGTACTTGACAAGTTATAGTGCATGAACCATCACTTGTTCATTAATTTTCAGTATAGTCATTTTTATGATTTTATGTAATTAACTAAAAAATGTTTTACCAGCCTTAAAAAGAACTCAAGCATAGATAAAAATAAGCTGCGCAGCATATTTAAGATCTCTTATCACTTGGTGTCAGAAACTTGTGGAAGAAAGGTTGGAAGGTGAGGGAATGACAGCATATGGCACATATATGATGCAAATTGGATATTAAATCTTATTCTAATAAATCAATTAAGCAAAGCAATCTATTGAAGACAGAAGCTGATGATTCCTTTGTAAAGGGTGATTACATGTTTCTGATTCACATATTCCTTCTTAAACAGATTTTGTTTCCTTATACTCTTAGATCCAGAGAAGGCAATGGCACCCCACTCCAGTACTCTTGCCTGGAAAACCCCATGGATGGAGGAGCCTGGTAGACTGCAGTCCATGGGGTCGTGAAGAGTCGGACATGACTGAGCGACTTCACTTTCACTTTCACTTTTCCCTTTCATGCACTGGAGAAGGAAATGGCAACCCACTCCAGTGTTCTTGCCTGGAGAATCCCAGGGATGGGGGAGCCTGGTGGGCTGCCGCCTGGGCCACACACAGTTGGACACGACTGAAGTGACTTAGCAGCAGCAGACTCTTAGATCCTTTGTCAGCACTATCTTATCTCAAACAAGATTTTTTTTTTATTTTAACTTGCTTTTCCATTTTATTTCAATTAACTTTGTTAGCTTATTTTCCCTTTCTTAGTGGTACAAAATTAAATAACACTCTGTCAACATTTCTGCTACTGTTAAGCACATTATTATTGCCACATAATTATGTAATATTTTTCCTAGTCTTCCCAGGAAGACTGATACATGTATCAGCCAAGGTCCCAAAATAAAACAGTTCACTAAGAATCTGTAGATGAGAGTTATTAGATGATTCTTTAATAACAAAGGATCATTTTCAGAGGTCATTCTGTTGAGGACAAAGTCAGCTCATGGTGACACCACAGAAAAGGAAAAGGATAAATGCCCTGACTTTACTGTCTCTTTAGTATTTCTTCATTCTTTCAATCATCTTCCTGATCTTTCTCTTAGCTTCTTGGGAAAAAAACCCAAAACTTAGAAATAAAGCAAGAGGAAGAATGCAGGTCTTTTCAGTATCAAATTGGGATATTATTTAACAAATCTTCTAAAGAGTTATTTATTTCTCTAAGAACATACAGCAGTTTTGACCTTAATTCTTTATCATACATTTGAGGCTGATACTGTGAACCTGAAAGTTAGGTTCAAGATTTTTTTTGTCTGGTATAGAATAAATTATTTCAGTCTGTTGGAAAATATAACCTATATTGCATCCTCCTGTAAGACATTCATATTGATTTTCACTTTAATTGAGTAATTGAAAAATATCATGGACACCTTTCATTCTTCTTTGTGTAAGGCTAATTTTTAACTGAACCTGGTTAGAAATCAGAGGACACTGGAGCCCTGTTCACATAATCCGTACAGGTTGGCCTTGGGGCAGAGAATAAAGTAGAGAAGGAGAGATCATAAATCTAAAAGAACAAATGGAAGATATTCACCCCAATTACAATCTTTAACCTTATATGCTATCTTATTTCTTTCTCAATATGAATAGTCAAATCATGACCACGTTTTAAATTACTGTGAGTATACCTGCAGTATTTTTTACCAATAAGGATTCTTTTGTGCAAAGAAGTCACATCCAAGCCACAAAAAAAATCCAAAACAGATAGAAATAGGGTATACTAGGCGAAAACCATGGCACCCCACTCCAGTACTTTTGCCTGGAAAATCCCATGGACAGAGGAGCCTGGTGGGCTGCAGTCCATGGGGTCTCGAAGAGTCGGACATGACTGAGCGACTTCACTTTCACTTTTCACTTTCATGCATTGGAGAAGGAAATGGCAACCCACTCCAGTGTTCTTGCCTGGAGAATCCCAGGGACGGGGAAGCCTGGTGGCCTGCCGTCTATGGGGTCGCACAGAGTCGGACACAACTGAAGCGACAGCAGCAGTAGCAGCAGCAGGCGAAAACCATATAAATTAGATAGCAGAATCTCTAGAATAGTGATTATAATAGATCATGTAATAATTAATATAATACATATAATTAGAGATATTTAATGTAATATAACCCACTTAACTTCAATTGTCTCTCTGCTCATGCTGGATATGGATAAATACTTGCAACATGGTCAATATTTCAAAAGAGAGGAACCCTCACCCTATGTATTCTATACATGTTTCACAGAAGGAGGTGAGTAGAAAACATCTTTGTGACTATGCAGCTATAGAGGTTCCTTGATTGAAAAGGTGACCTCATTAGAAGAAGTTTCCAGAGTCTCATGGCTGTTAATAGCTGGTCCTGATGAACTAACTATGACCTCCTGAGCTCTATTTTTGTTTAGCTACTGAAAGAAGGAGTGGTGATGGTAGTGAATGAACTTCTAGAGGCAGCCGCATTTCTCTTTCACTAAACAGAAGAGTCTCCATCATCTCTGATTAATTACACATCTTGAAATGGGGCATCAATAAGATTTCTTTCTACTGGGTCAGTTGGAAAGACACTTGTCCAATTGTGAGGAATTTGCATTATGAGCCTCTTTCCAGGACAGCTGAAAAGTCCCCTTGTGTGATCTCTTCATAACACAGTGGTGAGTGATGAGTTCCACAAGGACCCTAAAGTGTTAGTTACTCAGTCGTGTCTGACTCTTTGTGACCCCATGGACTGTAGCCTGCCAGGCTCCTCTGTCCATGGGATTTTCCAGGCAAGAATACTGGAGTGGGTTGCCATGTCAATCTCCAGGGAACCTTCCTAACCCAGAGATGGAACTCAGGTCTCCTGCATTGCAGGCAGATTCTTTATCATTCAAAGTATCTGGGAAATCCCCACAAGGACCCTAGGATCACCATTTTATAATTAAAACTAACATCTCTGGAAGGAAAGGGTAGATCATCAGTATCTAATTTCACTTCTCTCAGTGTGTCCTCTTTTGAATAACATGTTCATCCATCTGCTGAGGTCCTATGAACTGTTCATGATCCAACTGTAGTCAAAGCAGGCATTAAATGAACTATTCATTCATGATACCTAGGCAGACAAGAAATACAGTAGACAAATACACAGTTACTCTTTGCAAAAAAGGGAACAGGAAAAGGTTTCTTAAATTTTTCCAGCTCTGTGACCTTAGGCAAGTATTATCTAGAACCTCAACCTAGGCAGAGGTGGGTATGGCCAGGTAATTCTTTTTATTTTTGAATTTTGTTTTTTACATTAATTTTCAATAGATTCCAGAGTTTCCATTAGAGTTAATCAGTCAGATTTTGCCCATGCTAATGTTGTCTAGGTGATAAGACAGCTTCCTGATGCTTTCTATATTGCTGTCTACTCAGAATCCTCTCCATGTCATAAGATTTTGTGTTAAAAAAAGGCCCCATTTTAGAATAAGGATATCAGGTTGAAGGTCACAACTTCTTTTTTAGTGAAACAATCTTTTTTAGGATCTAGCAGTAGTTTAGCATCAACTTCCAGCAGAAGCCTTCAAGTCCACAAGTCTAAAGACAAATGAAATCCTGTTAAGTCTTTATCCTGTATTCTTGATCACCTGTGGGTTTTACCATATACATCTGTAATTTCTTGTGATTTGGGGAGAGAAGGTACTGTAGTATTTGGACTTCTCTTAACTCTTCTTGCTCTCATGTCAATGATGGCTCTCTCCAAAGTCATTGATTATAGTGGCTTTTGCAAAATTCCCAAATACTGGATATTCTCCCTAAAATAACCAAAAGGCCAATAAAATGTTGTGACTCTTTTTGTAAGTCATTTTCTCACAAGTAAATAGGACCAGCTGTTTATTTGTGAAATTTAATGGTACATAGTTAATTTGTGATAAAATTATTACTTGGATGTCACAGAATATGTCTTTTTTGTTTCTCTATCATTCAAGGCTAATCTAGTCTCAGATATGCTTGGTGGCATGCAATACAGCAATACCAATTATCAAAGTCATCACTGTATATCTATCTGCCACTGTGATAATATTGGTCCAGCTGATTAATAATATATTGATAATATGGGTAGCTAGGTGAAGGCAAACCAATTTTATATTTCTTCTCAGAGTTAATATAAAATCTAAAATGTTAGTAATACAAAACTTTGTAAATGAAATCCAACTATTGACAGCACTTTTATTCATTGTTACAAAGTTGTGAACTCAGGGAAAAGGCAGTTATCACATTTTTCCTGAGCCTTTATCATCCACTGTATGTTTCCAAGGAGCAGTACATTTTGCTGGGCAAACAGACTGTTAAACTTGTTCTAATTCTTCCGAGAGAAACCTTAATATTTTTTATTTCCTTAGTGGAAAAATTGTATCATTTACACAATTGAAATAAACTGGTGGCTCTGATGGTAAAGAATCTGCCTGAAGTGCGGGAGACCTGGGCTCGATCCCTGGGTTGAAAAGGTCCCCTGAAGGAAGGCCTGGCAACCCACTCCAGTATTCTTCCCTGGAGAATCCCCATAGACAGAGGAGCCAGGTGGGCTGGAGTCCATGGGGTCACAAAGAGTTGGATACAACTAAGCACAGCACAGGTTGCTTGTAAAACATCATACATTATGCTGACCTTGCTCTAAAGCACAGAGGGTGGGCACAATGGTTGCATTCAATAAAAATACAGTAAGACTTAGCTATGCCTTGTCCTTCATTATCTGATGCCAATCTTTTTCTGAAGCCCAGTCTCAGTTTTGTCATTAGCTTTTTCATCATTTTTATTATGTCTTTAAGCAATTACTAAAGGCCACAACTTGGTCAAATTTATCTATTCAGTTTTATCAGTTCATTAATTTTGTGTACTTTGAATGTGTCCCCAAGAACTTGGGCTCCTTTAATTTTGTATGAGCAATCTCTTCTTTGAGGGTTCTTATACTGTAGTCAATCTAATCTTCTCTCTAATTGTTTGCTTTAGCAATTTAGCAGCTGGCAGATTTCCTATTTTTGAATGACCATTATTTTTCATTCTGATGGCTGATAGAGTCCTATGCTGTCTACCCCCCCCAACACTCTGGGGCTTGAAGAAAAAAAATTCTGAGGATCTGTTAGAATCTGTCCTCTTGGTCTTCATAATTCTTCCTTAAATACATGGGCTTGAAAGAAACACCTCAAGAACCCCTCTGTTAGAAACTGAGCTAGCAGTCACTAAAACCACACTGCAACTTTTTGTGTTAATGTCTTTGTCATTTTGTCTCTGCCTCACTCGTGCCCTGCTTCTGCCCTTACCAGTGAGGTTTATTACTCCCACAATAGACAAATTAAACATTGTCACTACAGTGAAAAACAGAAAACAAGATAGGATTGAAGTGAGTGAAATAATTATATTTATTGAAACTAATTGTCTTGTAATGAGTTAGTGCCATGTGGAGAAGTATAAAGTAGGAATTATTAAGAAAACCTATAAACAAAAAAGTAGTAAAGCTCACTCAACCCTTCAGAATTTCATAAGCCCACAAGAAATGCTGGGCATGTTATGTGTGTTCAATGGCCAAAATTCCAATAAATAGAAATCTCATCTGTAATCATTTAGATTATTCTAACATTGGCCATAGATACTTCATTCCTGGCTAAAATAAGATTTATAGCCATGTTTTTGTTAAATCAAAAATTTTAAAGTCACCATTTGCACTGTAATTAGCTTGAGTAATGTAAGTGTGCTCCTAACTTGTTTCAAATAATTAGCCAATATTAAGTCAAAATAGCATTGACAGTATGTTTTGAGTTTTCTTATTTCCATAATGGTTGCAAACATATATGAATCACTAACACTACATTTTAACTTTTGGAGAACTTTATAAGCAAAATGATAAAATGAGTGAAAATTCTAAAAAGGAAGAACACTCCATTTAAAAAAATATTTTAGAAACTCAGCGAAAATCAAAGCAAGATAGATAAAATAAAAACCACACCTAGTCAATGATAGTCAAAATACTGAAATCCGAACACAAAGAAAAAAGCAGCAGCTTCAGAAGCACACACATAAGATGGATGGCTGAATTTACAATAGACTATGGAAGACACAAGCAAATTGCATGACATTTTAAAACTATGGGAAAATCATTTTAAAGCTCTACTAAACATAATATTCCCCACTCAGAAATCACCTTCAACAATGAAGGTGAAATAAAGATTTCAGAAATGCAGAAGCTCAGAAAATTAGTTGCCAATAAACAGGAACCGCAAGGAATACTAGATATGATTTTTTCAGGCTGAATGAGGATGATTCCAGATAGAAACGCTGGAATGAGTAGTATGTCAGTTCAGTTCAGTTCAGATCAGTCACTCAGTCATGTCCAACTCTTTGCGACCCCATGAATTGCAGCACGCCAGTAACCCAAAACTACTGGTGTTTAATGTAAAAGCATTAAAAATGTATTGAAGGATTTTATTTTTAATATAAATTTATTTATTTTAATTGGAGCCTAATTACTTTACAATATTTCATTGGTTTTGCCATACATCAACATGAATCCACCATGGGTGTACACAGGCTCCCCATCCTGAACCCCGCTCCCACCTCCCTCCCTATACCATCCCTCTGGGTCATCCCAGTGCACCAGCCCCAAACATCCTGTATCATGCATCGAACCTGGACTGGTGATTCATTTCATATATGATATTATACACGTTTCAATGCCATTCTCCCAAATCATCCCACCCTCTATCTCTCCCGCAGAGTCCAAAAGAGTGTTCTATACATCTGTGTCTTTTTTGCTGTCTCGCATACAGGGTTATTGTTACCATCTTTCTGAATTCCATATATATGCATTAGTACACTGTATTGGTGTTTTTCTTTCTGGCTTACTTCACTCTGTATAATAGGCTCCAGTTTCATCCACCTCATTAGAACTGATTCAAATGTATTCTTTTTAATGGCTGAGTAATACTCCATTGTGTATATGCACCACAGGTTTCTTATCCATTTGTCTGCTGATGGACATCTAGGTTGCTTCCATGTCCTGGCTATTATAAACAGTGCTGCGATGAACATTGGGGTACACGTGTCTCTTTCAATTCTGGTTTCCTCGGTGTGTATGCCCAGTAGTGCGATTGCTGGGTCATAAGGCAGGGATTTTAAATCTACATAGATGCACCACTTTTTTCTCATTTCTCATCCCCTCTTCCCTTTCCTATCATGTATCAATTATCTGAATATTCTGTAGCATTCAGTTTTAATTCATCTATTTGCTTTTTAGATATATCTCTGTGCATTATCTTTAAATGCTTGCTTTAAAATTTTTATGCACATCCTCAGAATTACTTTGTACTATTTCATATAAAAAGGGCTTCCTGGGTTACTCATTAGTAAAGAATCCACCTGCGATGCAGAAGATGCAGAAAATGCTACGGCTTCAATCCCTGGGTTGGGAAGATCCTTTGGAGGAGGACATGTCAACCCTCTCTAGTATTCTTGCCTTGGAGAATCCCAGGGACAGAGGAGCCTGGAGGGCTACAGTCTGTAGGGTTGCACAGAGTCGGATGTGACTGAAGTGACTGAGCATGCATGCACATTTCATATAAAATATAGAATCTTATTGTTAACTGACCTATTTTATATTATGGTTATCATATACCATTTTTGCTCTTAATAGTCATGTACATTTCAAAAAAATTTGCTCAGTGGTAGGGAGAAGGCAATGGTACCCCACTCCAGTACTCTTGCCTGGAAAATCCATGGATGGAGGAGCCTGGAAGGCTGCAGTCCATGGGGTCACTGAGGGTCGGACATGACTTCACTTTCACTTTTCACTTTCATGCATTGGAGAAGGAAATGGCAACCCACTCCAGTGTTCTTGCCTGGAGAATCCCAGGGATGGGGGAGCCTGGTGGACTGCCGTCTATGGGGTCGCACAGAGTCGGACACGACTGAAGTGACTTAGCAGCAGCAGCAGCAGCTCAGTGGTAAAGAATCCACCTGCCAATGTGGAAGATGTGAGTTGGATCTCTGGGTAAGAAAGATCTCCTGAAGTAGGAAATGGCTACCCACACCAGTATTCTTGCCTGGAAAAGTCCATGGACAGAGGAGCCTGGTGGGCTACAGTCCATGGAGTTGTAAAGAGTCAGACACGACTGAGTGACGGAGCATACATGCATACATAAGAAAAATAGTACAGTCGTTAAACTTCACCTAGATATTTATCATTTCTGAAGTTCTTAATTTCTCTGAATATCATTTTGGATCTGTTATTTCAGATTATATAAATTAATATTGTATATTTATATTATTTACCTCTTCTTCAAATCAGTCATGTCCAACTCTTTGCAACTTCATGAAATGTAGCATGCCAGGCTTCTCTGTCCATGGGATTCTCCAGGAAAGAATCCTGGAACAGGTTGCCATTTCCTCCTCCAGGGGATCTTCCCAACCCAGGGATTGAACCCAGGTCTCCCGCATTGCAGGTGAATTCTTAATTGTCTGAGGTACCAGGGAAGCCCATATATATTACTTATCTCATCTTCAAATTAGTATAAATCTACTTTTAGTTGACTGATTCTTTTCTCTGTCATTTATAGTCTGCTATTAACACATCCAATAATTTTATTGAAGACATTTTATTTTTGATTTTCTACTTCTCTGGTAAAATTCCTTAAGTAATCTTTATCCATTTTGATAATGTCTTTCCTTACTTCCTTAGAAATAATTATGACAATAATTTATTCCCACCTGATAATCCAACATCTAGATTATCTTTATGTTGATCTTTGTTGAAGGTCAGGTTTTATTATTTGAGTGTTGTGTTATTTAAATTTCAAGTGTTCTAAATATTATTAATAGTATGTTGGGGAAACAAAACTGAATTCTTTTTTTAAAATTAGTTTATTTTAATTTGAGGATAATTACTTTGCAATATTGTGATGGTTTTGCCATACATCAACAGGAACCAGCCATAGGTATACATGTGTCCCCCCCATCCTGAACCCCCCTCCCAGCTTCCTCCCCACCCTATCCCTCTATGTTGTCCCAGAGTACTGGCTTTGGGTGCCCTGCTTCATGCCATCCAACTCACACTGATCATCTGTTTTGCATATGGTAATGTGTATGTTTCAATGCTATTCTCTCAAATCATCCCACTCTCTCCTTGTGCTACTGAGTCCAAAAGATGATTATTTACATCTGTTTCTCCTTTACTGTCCTGCATGTAGATCATCAGTACCACCATTTTAAATTCCATATATATGCATTAATAGACAGTATTTGTCTTTCTCTTTCTGACTTATTTCACTCTGTATAATAGGCTCTAGTTTCAGCCACCTCATTAGAACCGAGTCAAATGCATTCCTTTTTATACCTGAGTAATATTCCATTGTGTATATGTACCATAATTTCCTTATCCACTCACCTGCCAATGGACATCTAGGTTGCTTCAACAGCCTAGCTATTGTAAATAGTGCTGCAATGAACATTGGGGTACATGCCTCTCTTTCAGTTCTGATTTCTTCATGGTATATGCCCAGCAGTGGGATTACTGGGTAGTATGGCAGGTATATTCCTAGTTTTTAAAGGAATCTCCACCCTGTTCTCCATAGTTGCTGTACCAGTTTACCTTCCCACCAACAGTACGAGCATTCTATTTTCTCCGCACTATCTCCAGCATTTATTGTTTGTAGCCTTTTTGATGATGGCCATTCCGACTGATATGAGATGATACCTCATTGTGGTTTTGATTTGCATTTCTCTAATAATGATGTTGAGCATCTTTTTCTGTGTTTATTAGTCATATGTATGTCTTTTTTGGAGAAATGTCTGCTTAGGTCTATTGTCTACTTTTTGATTGGGTTGTTCATTTTTCTGGTATAGAGTTGAATGAGCTGCTTGTATGTTTTGGAGATTAATTCTTCATCAGTTGTTTCATTTACTATTATTTCCTCCCATTCTGAGGGCTGTCTTTTCACCTTGCTTATAGTTTCCTTTGTTTTACAAAAGCTTTTAATTTAATTAGATCCCACCCCCCCTTTTTTTTTTTAATTTCCATCACTGTGGGAAGTGTGTCATGGAGGATTTTGCTGTGATTTATGTCAGTGAGTGTTCTACCTAGGGTTTCCTCTAAGAATTGTATAGTTTCTGGTCTTACATTTAGATCTTTAAGCTGTTTCAAGTTTATTTTTGTGTATGATGTTAGAAAGTGTTCTAGTTTCATTCCTTTATACATAGTTGACTGGTTTCCCAGCACTACTTGTTGAAAGAGACTGTCTTTTCTCCAATGTAGATTTTTGCCTCCTTTGTCAAAGATAAGGTGTCCATAGGTGTGTGGATTTATCTCTGGACTTTCTATTTTTTTCCACTGAATAGTTCTGTCTTTGTGCCAGGACCATACTGTCTTGATGACTGTTGCTCTGTAGTATAGTCTGAAGTTAGGAAGGTTGATTCCTCCAGTTCCATTCTTTCTCAAGATTGCTTTGGTTATTTGGGGTCTTCTGTATTTCCATACAAATTGTGGGATTATTTGTTCAAGTTCTGTGAAAAATACCATTGGTAGTTTGATAGGGATTGCATTGAATCTACAGATTGCTTTGGGTAGTATACTCATTTTTCTTAACAAAAATACTGCTTTGAAAAGTTTGTATTCTACAAAATTGCCTTTTAAAAACATTTTATTTTTAATTCCATTTTGATAGCCTATACTACTTGCTGATGCAGGTACCATGTTGAATCTGTTATGCTTTCCAGACTCAGGGTACAATTAAGCTGATAAATATGCCTTTTACTCTGAATGGATACAAATGTCTCAAACTTCAGAATAGCATTCATCAAAAATTTTTGTTTGAATCTTTGTGTATGGAGAGGCATTTATTAATTTTGCATGAATAATTAAATGTGATAATATAAATAATATATTTGAATAAAACTTATTTAATAGGGCTAAGTATTTACAAATTATGTAAAAATAATTATAGATTCAAGTTTAGTTTTTTTTTCTTTCATACCAGACTAGATCTATTCAAAACCACTTCAAAGTTTTTCAGCAGTCTTTATTTTATCATAATAAAGATATGAATTTGTGTTGACTTAAATATGAAATCAACCATTGTCTATGGTGTTCTGTTAACTCTTTTTAAGGCAAAACAGTTTGAAACCAATATGTGAGCTTTAGACTTACATAATGAAATATACTATTAATCTTTTCCAATGAACACACACTTGAAATTCAATAGATTTTAAAATGCAATTTGACCTACTTTATGCATTTTTCTGAAGTATTTTGCATAAGTTGTAGTATATTATCAATATCTGGGAATAGTATTGAAGAAATAAAGGAAACTGAAACTCCGTCATATTTCACATATAAACATACTACTTCTAGTGTCCTATCATGTCATTTGAACAATTTAATATGAAGTAAGAAGTATAATGCCTATCTGCATTTTGCACAGTATGATTTCTCTTCACTGCAAACATATTCTGAGTGTTACACTTTCTAAATCTCTATTTTTAAATTTTTATTAGAGTATATTGGACTTACAAGTTTGTGTTACTTTCAGGTGTAGATTAAAATGAATCAGCTGTATATGTGTGTGTGTGTATATGTCCATTCTTTTCAGATAAGAGTTGTTACATTTTGCAGTTTTCTTTGTATCCAAAAATCAATTCCCTGAAAATGCTTAATTTAAAAAACTCATTTTTCTTGATATGCTTAATCTTCCTTATCAAGATTTTTATGATAGAGATATTAAGAAAATTATAATTTGGGTTTTTATATAGCAAAATATAATGTATATTCACATAAAATATTTTTATGTACTTGGAAGTAATTAAATGGAGGTACACATAGTTTTATAGGTGGATATTTGAGAATGATAATGTTTTATAATAGTATTAAAAGGCATGAAAATCTGAAAATCTAACAGATTATATAAAGAGCTCTAAAGATGAACCAAACAAAAAAAATTACTGAAACAAATAGATTCAGGTATATACCATATTCAATGATTGAAAATAATAATAAATATATTAATTAATGCTAATGTTAAAGAAGGAAAGAATTCCAAAGAGTGTTCATAACAAAGTGAAAATAGCCCAATGTCTATAAATGTTAGACTGGGCAAATGTATTCAGTATAGCCATAAGATTTTGTATGTGTGCATTTTTTTTAGTAAATATACATATAAATATTTATGGTATAAATGAATAATCTTATATAATATTATGTATGTGTATATATGTTGCAATGAAAATGAATACCTGTTACTCAATGGACATGAGTTTGAGCAAGCTCTGAGAGTTGATGATGGACAGGGAAGCCTGGCATGCTGCAGTTCATGGGGTTTGCAAGGAGTTGGACATTACTGGACTGAACTGAACTGATTACTGTATTTCAGAAAATAAGTATTATGTTGGCTGAAAAGTTCTCCCAGTTTTATTCATGTTACTCACTTTTGCCCAACCCAGTAGATACCACAAACAAAATTTTTAGTGAGAGTTTATACACAGATGAATATTTATTGTAAAAATCCCCAAAACAAGAATACATGCTGTTGTTATAGGAATGTTAACCTTTGGGAAAGGGCCCATAATTAGGAAATTTGAAGTTGGTTTCTGGAGAGTTGCAATACCCTCTTTCTTCATCCTCATGCTGGTTAAAACAGTAAGTTTATTTTGACAAATTTCATCAAGTTTTCCACTTATGTTCCACCTATGTTGTATGTACTTTTATAAAGGTATCAGTTCAGTTCAGTCGCTCAGTTGTGTCAGACTCTGCGATCCCATGGACTGCAGCACGCCAGGCTTCCCTGTCCATCACCAACTCCCAGAACTTGCTCAAACTCATATGCATCGAGTTGGTGATGCCATCCAACCATCTCGTCCTCTGCCGTCCCCTTCTCCTACTGCCTTCAATCTTTCCCAGAATCAGATTCTTTTCCAGTGAGTCAGTTCTTCACATCAGGTGGCAAAAGTAGTGGAGTTTCAGCTTCAGCGTCAGTCCTTCCAATGAATATTCAGGACTGATTTCCTTTAGGATTGATTGGTTTGATTTCCTTGCAGTCCAAAGGACTCTAAAAAGTCTTCTCCAATACCATGTTCAAAAGGTTCAATTCTTTGGCTCTCGGCTTTCTTTATGGTCCAACTCTCATATCCTTACATGAATACTGGAAAAACTGTAGCTTTGACTAGATGGACCTTTGTTGACAGCTTTTTAATATGCTGTCTAGGTTGGTTATAAAGGTATACTGCACTTAAATTTTAAAATAAAGTTTATGTAAAAGTAATGCTTTGAAAATTAGAACTCCTGTGCAGTGCTTTTGGAAATATAAAATGATGCAGCTTCTGTGAAAAAAATATATAATCGTTCTTAAAAAAGGCACACAAAGAATTACCATATTATTCAGAAATTCCACTTGTGGTTATAAACTCAAAAAGCTGTGGATATAGGAACTTGAACAGATATCTCTATACTCAAGTTCACAGAAGCGTTATTCACAAAAGGCAAAAGATGTAAGCAACTCAAGTGTCCATGGACAGATGAATGGATAAACAAAATGTGGTATATACATAAAATGGAATATTATTCAGCCTTTAAAATAATGTTCTGACATATGCTATAACATGGATTAACATTGAGCACATTAAATTAACTATATCAATCATAAAAGGACAAATATTGTATGATTCTACTTATGAAAAGTTAAGAGTAGTCAAATTCACAGAGATATAAAGTGGAACAGTGGTTGTCAGGGCCTGGAGGGTGGTGGGGTTGGGGAAATAGTATTTAACAGGAACAGAAATTCAGTGTGGGAAGATGGAAAACTTCTGGAGATGGATACTGGTGATGGCTACACAATGTGAATGTACCTAATGCCACAGATCTGTATACTTAAAAATAGTTACGTATTTTTTTCCATAATAAAAAGCTTGGGATAAAACTAAAAGTATGATTAGGGATAAAAGTAAGAAACATAAGGAGGTATGTACTACAATGTACTTTTAAAATTATATGCATGAGAACATATCCCCAAATTTGTAAGAACACATGCAAAATGGATTTGTGAATATGAATATCTTTCTATGGAAAGGGCAAAGAGAAACAAGGCTGGGTATGGGGTTAAAGCGGAAAATATGATAACTAATTCAAACAAGAGAAAAGATTGTTGTGAATAATAATAAAGGGACATGAGCTGAAGAGGCTGATTAAACCTTCTATGCTTGAAGACAAAAGGAGCAATGATTATGTTAGTAGCATTTTTGTCAAGTTTAAAGGGACCTTGGAATAAACACTATAGTATACAAATATTAGTCATTATAATCTTCACTAGCACACCCCTACTATTTGGTAAGGATTGGACTAGAGAGACATTATATTGTTTCTGCCTTAGAGAACCTCTGAAACATTAGTATCAGAGTAAATACAACAGAGAAGTAGTTGAGCTTTATTTAATAAGTTAATTTAAATTAGTTTAGTAATTTAGTGTTTCCCTAAGAATGTAAGGGCTTCCCGGGTAGCTCAAATGGCAAGGAATCTGCCTGCAATGTGAGAGACATGGGTTCCATCCCTGGGTTAAGATCCCCTGGAGAAGGGAATGGCAACCCACTACAGTATTCTTGCCTGGAGAATTTCAAAGGCTCACTGCTTCAGCACTGATGATCTCAGTTTAGATATTTACAATGTAGTTCTAGAAAAAGCTTAATGTGAATAAAGAATATATAGGCAATTAACAAAGTAAAACTTCCAAAGCTTTTATTTACTCAGTTTTCAGCCTACATTTACTGAACTTTGATTATAAGAACTAGGTTTTATTTCTTATTAATTTTATTGGCATATAGTTGCTTTAAAATGTTATGTTAGTTTCTGTGGTATAGCCAAGTGCATCAGCTCTATGAAAACATATTTCTCCTCTTTTTGGATTTCCTTCCTATTTAGGTCACCACACAACACTGAGTTGAGTTCTCTGTACTAATACAGCAGGTTCTCATTGGTTATCTATTTTTTACATAGTAGTGTGTAAATGTCAGTCCCAATCTTCCCATTCATCCCACCCTCTCTTCCTCAATTAGTATGCATATGCTTGTTCTCTACATCTGTTTCTCTATTTCTGGTTTGTATATAAGTTAATTGGTTCTATTTTTCTAAATTCCACATATAAGCAATATTATAAAATATTTATTTTTCTCCTTCTGACTTACTTCACTCTGTATAACAGTCCCTAGGTCCATCCATATCTCTGCAAATGGCACATTTTTTGTCTCTTTTAAAGAAGAGTATAAATTTTCAAATTTAAGTTAAAATAAATTTTAAAATATATGGTTAGCATATTGTGTATTACCAGAAGTTTTATTTGCATGTTGAATTATAAAATCATTTAAAGCCAGTTTTTATTATAAAAGTTATATATATATATATATATATATATATATATATATATATATATATATTTGAGGTTATAGGTTAGTGGCAAAATTAGGGAGAGCATAATAAGAGGGATTTGACAAATATAAACTTTTGCTTCATTGTCAGCTGGCAGTTTCTTTTCTTTACTTATTGCTTTCTTTTTTCTTTCAATCATAGAGATGTGATGATATAAAAATGAATTTAGTGGTATCACTTCACTTTCATCTGGCAACTGTACATGGTGTGACATTTCCTTCTTTTTCAGTTCTTTTATAAACATTCAGAATTTTGCCTTTAGTAAGTAGTAAACAAGACAAACTGAACAACAAGAAACAAACCAAAACCAGCTTATGTTGAGAAGGTACATTGTATAGATACCCAGCACATTGTGAACACTTGGCACATAACTGGAACATACTTGTCAGAGCAATTTAGGTTAGAAGGAGAAAAGGAAAGTAAAGTGTAGGAAAGAAAAAACATCAAATCTTGAGAAAACTTATGTGGTTTGACTCTATACAGAAACATAAATGTGTGTGTGTTGGGGGGGGTGGGTGTTAAACTTTAATGCTGTGTCATTCCAAAAATAAAATTTCAGGGATCTTATTTCTTTTAGCCTCATCAAATTAAATAGATATTCATGATTTTATTTGAAAGGCCCATTATATGTATCATATACATATATTTGTATAATATATAATTATAAATATATAATTACATATCTATATACATGTAATTATATATCTACTAAATGATCAGTAAAGAACAAAAACTAATAGTTGGATTCTGTCCCTTTAAATAGTACTACACACTCAAATATGTTCCTACCTAATCAACAGTAAAATTAGTTTCCACCCAGAAGGTATTAAGCAAAGATGCAGCAAGCTGGTTGTCTGAGATTAAAACTCTGGTGAGCCAAATCCAGGAAATGTGAATGTAAAGAACTCAGCCCTGCTTGCTAGTCTTTAAGACCCTATCTGGTTGTTTGCCATGGATTTAAGACTTTCTCAGTTGCTCATAGTCCAGAGTCCAGATACTCCTACTCATAGCAATTCCATATTGGTTTTTTTAAATTTGATTCTTTGTTTAATTATTGGTGCAGGTGGGGTTTACAAAATATACATTATACAATGTGATTCAGAATTAAAGTCAATAATTACCCCATATATTCTACAAAGCAGTTTCAAGTAAGTACCACATTTTCATAAATTGCTTGATACAATAAACTGGTATCTAATTTAAGGTGGGAGCTGGGGAGTGGCATAACTTGGTTTGTGTTTCATTTTATAAGGGTACAGATGTTTAAAAACTGACTGGAAATTCTGATTTTGGGTTTGCTAGTTGTTTAAAATCAATAGCAAGTCCACTTTCACCTTTTTCAAATGCTCTTATGATAAAAGTTCAAGTGGCAAAGAGCTGTGACTTTTAAACTGTTTCAAGCAAGATGTCAAAGGAATGAGATGGATGAAACTGGAACCTATTATACAGAGTGAAGTAAGCCAGAAAGAAAAACACCAATACAGTATACTAACGCATATATATGGAATTTAGAAAGATGGTAACAATAACCCTGTGTACGAGACAGCAAAAGAGACACTGATGTATAGATCAGTCTTATGGACTCTGTGGGAGAGGGAGAGGGTGGGGAGATTTGGGAGAATAGCTTTGAAACATGTATAATATCATGTATGAAACGAGTCGCCAGTCCAGGTTCGATGCACGATACTGGATTCTTGGGGCTGGTGCACTGGGACGACCCAGAGGGAGGGTACGGGGAGGGAGGAGGGAGGAGGGTTCAGGATGGGGAACACAGGTATACCTGTGGTGGATTCATTTTGATATTTGGCAAAACTAATACAATATTGTAAAGTTTAAAAATAAAATAAAATAAAAAATAATAAAATAATAATAAAAAAAAGGAAGTACAATATGTTACATTAAGGCTGATTGCCTTTCTAAAATCTCCCTCTATTTTTTACAAATTCTTCTCTTTTTCCTATTTCTTACCATTCTTCTGTATTTGTCTGGGACTGTTTTGAAATATTTTATCCTTAGCAAATTATCGCTTTATACTAAATACTAGGAAACAATTACTCACCCAACAATGCTGATGAGCAGCGAAGTTACAACCCTTGCTCTTCTGTGGTATTTACTATATTCTGTTTGTTTCAACAGGCTTGAGCGCATTTCTGATTACATGTCTTGCTCTCAGCCCAAGGTGATCATATTCCAAAGTTAAACTAATGTATTTCCTGCCCAACTGATTTTATTCTCTAGTTATCCCTACATAGTTAATTTTGCACACTTCTTCTTTCTTGATTATTAAAAATTAGAGACCTTGGCATCATTTTATTTCTTTCCTTTCATTATTTTCAGGTAATAATCTTAGAGAAAATTGAAATAATGTTTTTCCTTTGAGCATCCTTGGAATTGTACCTTATTTGTCTATTTTCTCTTTGCCCTCTTAGTTCTCATTTTTATAACTGCATCCAGTGGTTTTTCTACAAGCTCTCTGATAGAATTTTCTTAGACCAATTTATCTGAAACCACTAGTAAGATACTTTTTTTTTCTAAACAAGCTTTAACTTATCACTTTCTGTATGAAGATGTATGAGTTTTCTTGTCTGAGTCTGAAAATGTTATTTATTTATTATTTGGTATTTATTCAATTTTGGTATTTATTATTGGTATTTATTCACTTTTATTCTATACTGTACCAAAACTGCCCTAATTGGAAAGATTACTCAGCAAAACAACACTGTTTCTGGATATATACATTCTTCATTTTCACAGATTATTTACATTCTTAAGACTAAGTATTTTCTTACTTTAATGGGAACTTTATTTTCTATGTTTCAGATTAATATCTAAATTCCTTATGTACTACCTCTTGCAGTCACTGTTCTGTTGCATTTTTGTAACCCTCATTGCAGTTATAATCAGCACCAAATTGTATTACTTTGTTGTTTCTAGTTTTACAATATTTCATCAGATTGTTGACTATATCAAAATAGAGTAACATAATTTGTTTTTGGTTCCCCTATAGCATGAATTGTATAGAGAGACTCTTGATGTTTTAGCAGATTAATAATCTATTTATTTAGAACTCATTTATATACACCAGCTATTCACAACCTATAGTGGCATCTTGGAAAATTGAATCTAGAGGACAGTCACTGGTTATCTCAAGCAGAAAATATATCTTTGATAGTTTACAAGTGACATTCTTGTTTATATAATACACTGTCAGAGGAAAAATTATGGTGACTGTGAAAGATCAAAATGAAGATCAATGTTCACATTTCTCTTCATCTCCTTTCAACATAATGCATCTTTAAGTTATTGTAGCATTTCTGGTAGGGTCATGGCTTCAACAAGCAACTGAGTATGTCTAATAGGTAGCCCTCTAGTGGCCATTGGATTCTAGACGGTAAAAGATAGTTTTCAGAGGATATTAAGAATAGTCTATTATTGTTGTAGAGGTGAAAAATGTAATGTAAAAATTTCCCCAAATTTTTAGTTAACTGAAGTGGAAGGCAACCAGATAATGGGACATAAAAAGGGAGATTTCTACCTTAACCTTCCAGGAACAAACATTATTTGGGGCTTAAAAAATATTCATGCTCAATATCATTCTTTTCTCGGATAATTTCTATAAATTAGTGCCTGAGTACTAGCAAGGCTTATGTCACTAAAGTGGATGTTTCCAAGATAAGAGACATATTGAACAAAGCTGAATATGAGTAAAATTCTCAGTTTGAGTATTTGGTGCCTGCCAGAATTGATACAGTCACAACATTAGAATTGATGATCATTGTGGTAAATTTTTTCTTAAATCTCCCTAAGTGCTTAGTAGTAAATCTATCATTTCACAGACACCACCAAGAAGATATTTTGAGAAGGGAATAGTTGTCTATTCCATCTTATCACATAGAACTGGAGATAAGCATTTTTTTATATAAATTCTAAAGAATACTTATTATTATAAAGGTGAAATTGAAATTCTAACAGCTCAAGCAAAACTGGGAAAAAGGTCTTTTCAGGTAACTGATTCCATAACATCACTGCCATCCTCCCTGCACACTCCAGGCCCCTCACAAGGCCCTGAATACTGTTGGGCTTACAGAGGTGTTATAGCAGCTCTGTCTGTGTAAGCTTAGCACAGTCCACAAAAGTACTCAAGACAGAACTGCACAGCTTCTCTTACCTTCATTACTTCAGGGCTGTGCATTTGGCACATGAGTATGTATGAACAAAACTATTGAATAATGAAAATATATACATACTTTTCCTGCCTTTTTATTTACAACTCATTGGGGAACAGGAATACATCAGCTGGAAGAAATGATAAAACGCAATATTTATGAACCCAGGATTTGGACATTCTGTTATTAGAAAATCATATTATATTTTATGGAAATGAATCTGTCACCAGAGCCAACATTCTGCTTGTACAGCAGCATATGTAAGCAGAGCCACCTATGTTTGGAAGTATTCTCGAACATAAAGTGAAAAATTTGATGGCCAATTATGCCCTAAGTCATGTTCTCACAGTTTTTTTCTTTTTAAAGAGAGTTTATATTTTATTACATAAAATATCATGAATATAATCACATCTTGACAATAGCTGTTTTATTACACAGGTACATACAAAGGGCTGTTTTTTTTTTTTTTTTTTTACAAAGGGCTGTTCTTGTTGCTTATTTATTTAGCCTGTTTGCCATCACCACTTTGATTTTAGTCTACAGAGCTAGAGTCTCAGGAACATATCAAATTTGATTCAAACTATCAAATTATGCAAATGTCAGATCTTTATGGAGAATTAGAAACCAGACAGTTGTCAAAATCAGCCTCTGGATTCATCTTCTTTTTTTTCTTAGATTTTAGTGGTTCAGCTACACAGGCTAGTTGCTGGTAGTAGCAGAAGATATATCAACTTCACCAGAGCTCTCCAAGCCATGAGGAAAAGTTAATAACCTCACAGTTTACTTCTTACTCTAGGAAACCAGCTGTATTCTGAGATTATTTGTATAAAGATCCTCAGAGTTTCCCTAGTGGGAATGAGGCTAGTCCTCTTCACACAGTGGTCATTTGAAACTTACCTTTGAGTAGGCTTTTTCTTCTTTCCTGTCTCAGTCTTCCCACTCAGTCACTACTGTTTCTCAAAATCACTTCCCAAAATAGCATAGCTGAATCTGGCCCTTGTCTCAGGCTGAGTTTTTAGAGGGAAATGAGGGCACACATTACCAATAAAATGGCCCCACTGAGAAACTACAAATGGATTTAAAATTTACTTTTAGAGAAATAAGAAAAATCTCTGACTCTTCCTGGGTGTTACTTTGTATGATGGATTATGGGAAACACTTTTTAAAAAATGATCAAAAATCATCCCCTAAGCAGCTATCACTGGAGAAGAAATAGATGTATAGAATAAATTACTGATTTTCAAAAGTAGGTTGACAATTTTGAAATACGAAAACCCCAATGGCATTCTTACCCTCCTGTAATGATGTGTTTTCATGATACAAACAATGACTGAGCTATCCTTCTTGTTCCAAATTGACAGCTCATTTAGAACATAAACTGCAAGTTACTAAATTTGATCTCCTGGGCTCCAGCTCAGGAAACAGCATGTAGGAAACACTTGTTGAATCAATCAGTTACTATAAATAAACTCTAGATTATAAATCAGTTCTAGTTATGTTAGCCATAACAATAGCAGCAGGGCCAGCTCCTTTGATCATCCATCTGTTGAGCCTGTTTCTTGGGTATTCACAAGGAAAGCACCAGAGCTAACTTTTTTTTTTTTTTTTCCCTCCTAGAAGTAAGTTTGCCATGCATTTAGCAAGGATTCTCAAGGGTCTTGGTGGATCTCCAGGAATTCATTTATCTGTTTTAAATATATGACTGATATTTGGACTTTTCAGCTAGCAACTTTAAAAGATGGAAGTTAAAGTTTAGTACAAATACAATAACTTATTTCCAGAATGCAAAATAACCCTAAAAGAGTGCTATTTCACTCTAAGCAGCATAAGTTTATCTAGAAAAGTTATTTTTGCCATATTTTAAGAACTTATGTTGCAGATTACACATATACTTATGAAAGAGATTCACCCCTATGTTTTTTTTAAAGTAATGTCCTCCATTTATTCAACAATGTTTTTTAGTGCCTAATTGTATAATGTCACTGTACCAGAAACCTGTGACACAGAATTTAATAAAATATAGTACTTGTCTTCTAGAGGCTTAGAAAGGAATCTAGAGAGGAATACTGTAAACATAATTATAATAAAAATAATGAATCTTTTATTAGTTATATAAAGTGAGCTGTGGGAGAATAGGAGAGTGACATTTTACAAATAATTCTTATCTATTTTCTTCATTAATGTTTATATTTAATTGAAATTTATTTCATTGTTATTTTTTGGAATAGATCTAGAATGTATCCTATGAAACATGAAATAAAAAAACAAAACCAAGATATATAATTAGTTTATTCTAAATTTGTTTGCCCTGCTCTTTACATTAATGTCTATTTTCAGAAGTATTATTATATTATTTGTAGAATCTAATACTTTTGCTCCATATGGTAAACATACTGGGTTTAGTAAACCCCCAAATGTAAGCATAGTACAAGAAGCTCAATTTTAGGAAAAATAGTACAACTAACACTGGTCAGAATCTCTCTAGGTTTAAATTTCCTCTCACTTAAAAAAAAAAATTAGATGTCAATGGGTTTGTCAGGATTAAGGTACAGTGGGTATAGAGAATTTTTAAAAATTACTTTATTAAAGTACAGTGGTATAGAGAATTTTGACATAGCTTAGAAGGCAGAATTTTGGCCAATACTGTCACAATGTTGATAGAAATGTAAAGAATTTTAGATTTTGTGTAAACATTCATCTTTGTCAAAAATAGCTTATGAGTTACACATATTTTATCTATTATATAATAGATTCCAAACACTCATTGGTTTAGTTGGAACTCTAATTCAAACTTTATATTGCTTCTATTTTCATCCTTAATATTCTTTCTGATTATACCAGTCTTATTTTCATTTTGTCCTCTTGTATCAGAGCCTCTAAATATCTAAACAAAATATGTTGGTAAGAAATAAGCTGTGATATTATTTTCAACTGAAATGTTTAAATAATTTTGCTTAATAGAATGAGCTAACATCCTTGAAGTGAGAATAAAAAGAGCAGGAAAGTGGTTATATTTAATTTCTGTTCACTTTTGTCCAGAAAATTAGCTAGCATTATTCTTCTTTTCTTTTGTTATATGTCACAAATAAGATAAAATAAGAATTAACTTTATAATGAGAATTTTAATGACCTTTCAAAATTAATAAAAACGTATCATTTTTCAAAATTTACTAAATACTATACGATATCATATCCTCTTAAATAGTAAAGAAATCTGACAGTTTTAGACGTAATTTGAATTCATACTACATGGACAAGTTTGATAAAGAAAGTGAAAGCAAAAGTGTTAGTCACTCAGCCATGTCCAACTCTTTGTGACCTCATAGACAGTAGCCTACCAGGCTCCTCTGTCCATGGAATTCTCCAGGCAAGAATTCTGGAGTAGGTAGCTATTCCTTTCTCCAGGGGACCTTCCACATCCAGGGATCGAAGCTGGGTCTCCTGCACTTCAGATTCTTTACCAACTGAGCCACCATAGAAGCACTAAATGTGATAAATGTGTCCTTTAAGATGTATAATAGGCCTATTTGGCAAACAAAGGGCCATTTAAATAAAAACATACCTTGTATATCTGTAATTATTTGTAATAGTACTCACATTTGGAATCAGTTATTATATTTTCTTGAGAGAAACAGAATTTATAAGGTGGTTGCTGCTGTTGCTGCTGCTGCTGCTAAGCGGCTTCAGTGTGTCCGACTCTGTGTGACCCCATAGACGGCAGCCCACCAGGCTCCCCCGTCCCTGGGATTCTCCAGGCAAGAACACTGGAGTGGGTTGCCATTTCCTTCTCCATGCATGGAAGTGAAAAGTGAAAGTGAAGTCGCTCAGTTGTGTCCGACTCTTCGTGACCCCATGGACTGCAGCCTATCAGGCTCCTCCGTCCGTGGGATTTTCCAGGCAAGAGTACTGGAGTTACAATTACTTAAAACACAATATTAGATTTAGAGAACAAGAATAATAACCAATTAAAGAAAAAGATAAACATACAAATGATAATATATTCAATGGAATTTGTATAATATTTTCCTGTCTATGAAATATACACATATACAGAGTGGAGAAATAATATTTATTTTTTTTACATTTAGGAAAGTAAGATAATACCATGCTCTGAGGCTTAAAGTAGGCAGAATAAACTAGAAAATAGTGGAAGAGGCAAGCATGGATATCTCCCAAATGCTTTACAAATATGGAGTGATTTTTCTGTTTCATTCGTAAAAAATTCCAAGTGCCTGGAATGGTGTCTGACACAGAGGAGTGAATGAATGAAGCAGAAGTTAGAGGGCTGTTGGGTAGACTTAGGGTGATTTCACATAAGGCTAACTGACTTTTTTGACCAATTCATTTATATTGATACATGACAGACGTGCCAAGTTCAGTTCTTCAGCAAAATTATGACAGAATTCATAATGTACTTTTAGCATCGTTTTCAGATGGGCTGGAATGAAGATTTGGCATCTTGTACTTGGATGTTTCCTGAAGTAACTTCACGTGGGGCAGTGCTCATAGCACCTTCAGTGGTAGATTTGGGGCTAACATTTTCTCTGACTATGTTAGTGAGATTTAACATGTCTGAGATATTGGTACTGAATAAAGGCACCACCTTTACATGCAGTACTCTTGCCTGGAAAATCCCATGGATGGGGGAGCCTGGAAGGCTGCAGTCCATGGGGTTGCTGAGGGTCGGACATGACTGAGCGACTTCGCTTTCATTTTTCACTTTCATGCATTGGAGAAGGAAATGACAACCCACTCCAGTGTTCTGGCCTGGAGAATCCCAGGGATGGCGGAGCCTGGTGGGTGCTGTCTATGGGGTCACACAGAGTCGGACACGACTGAAGCAACTTAGCAGCAGCACCAATGCCTAGATTTGGGGGGAAGTATTGGAAATTATGATCATGGCTCACCATCAAACCCAGAACTACCAAAACCGCTGTTTTGTTTTTCTAACTCTGACATCCTGCATTTAGTTTCAAAATCAAAGATTTAGATAATTATCATTATTGAAGGAAAAGCAGAATGTAAATTAGCTTAATGAGATGGAAATGAGAGACAGGCTTTCAATTAAAGAATTAACACTGCTTTTTTAACCTAATAGATGGATTTACATGGTATATTGACTCACAGAATATGTTCATTTACACCTTACTTGAAAGTTAGAAAAAAAAATTCTATACGGTAGATGCAAATACATTAGTTATTTCAGAATTATATGGACAGAAATCCCTATAAGATAGTACAAAAAAAAACTAATATGAATAAATATTTTTCAAAGGAAAGGGTCCAATGTAATTTTAGCAAACAATGAATAAAGACATCCATTCATTTACTGGAAAAGCTATACAATGTAAACTACTAGAATTCTGTTAGCAGATGTTTAAGTGGTTTAAAGATAATTCTGGAATGTTTACTTCACTGTTGTGAGTATAACTAGTCATGTTGTTTTACAGGATGAGACATTATACAAATATGTGGAAACCGTCTATTTCCCAAGCCAATGGAATCACTTCCCTACTGGTTTCTTTTCTAAGAGCCGTTGAGAATTACTTTCCATTCCTGTATCTACTATAATTTTTTATTTTTTTAACTAGAATTAGTTTCTTTAGAAATGTTAAGACATTCTTTCTAAAAATATAAAATGCTTTCCAAAATTAAAAATAAAGAGTGGTATAAAACAAAAAAGTAATAGTAGGACCTCATAAGATTTTGGCTACTTTAAATAAGATAGATATGAAAAGTATATAGTAGTAAGTAGTCAACAAATATGCAGATATCTCAGATATGCAGATGACACCACCCTTATGGCAAAAAATGAAGAAGAACTGAAGAGCCTCTTGATGAAAGTGAAAGAGGAGAGTTAAACAGTTGGCTTAAAGCTCAACATTCAGAAAACTAAGATCATGGCATCTGGTCCCATTACTTCATGGCAAATAGGTGGGGAAACAGTGGCTGACTTTATTTTTCTGGGCTGCAAAATCACTGCAGGTGGTGACTGCAGCCATGAAATTAAAAGACGTTTACTCCTTGGAAAGAAAGTTATGACCAACCTAGACAGCATATTAAAAAGCAGAGACATTACTTTGCCAACAAAGGTCCGTCTAGTCAAGGCTATGGTTTTTCCTGTGGTCATGTATGGATGTGAGAGTTGGACTATAAAGAAAGCTGAGCACTGAAGAACTGATGCTTTTGAACTGTGGTGTTGGAGAAGACTCTTGAGAGTCCTTTGGACTGCAAGGAGATCCAACCAGTCCATCCTAGAGGAAATCAGTCCTGGGAAATCCGTCCTGTCCATTTAAAGATAATTCTGGAATGTTTACCTCACTGTTGTGAGTATAACTAGTCATTTTGTTTTTTTCAGGATGAGACACTATTATACAAATATGTGGAAACCATCTATTTTCCCAGCCAATGGAATCACTTGAAAGGACTGATGCTGAAGCTGAAACTCCAATACTTTGGCCACCTCATGTGAAGAGCTGACTCATTTGAAAAGACCCTGATGTTGGGAGGGATTGGGGCCAAGAGGAGAAGGGGATGACAGAGGATGAGATGGTTGGATGGCATCACTGACTGGATGGATATGAATTTGGGTGGATTCTGGGAGTTGGTGATGGACAGGGTGGCCTGGTGTCCTGTGGTTCATGGGGTTGCAAAGAGTCGGACACGACTGAACAACTGAACGGAACTGAACCAACAAATAATAGTTAAAATAATGCTGAAGTAATTTAAACTACCAGAGATCTTAGAACTGGAGGAAAAAAAGTTCTAAGATATTGTGAGATCCGTATGTGTAATACATTTATTGTTTTTGTGTGTATACTTCTTCCCCATTACATTGCTATTACATTGTAAAAAAAAATGGTGAAAATCTAATTTACACATCCTTCAACCTTAATTACCCAAATAGTTTATTCATCATAACACAAAAAGTGATCTTTAACACAGGCTAGATCTATCTGATCCCTTCCTGTGCATAAATTTGCTCTTTGTAATCCTTTGAGATACATAAGTTTATTCTAAAGTTCTTTCTGTATATCTTCTTAAAACAAGAATCTAACAATAGATTCAGGTTTTATTTACTTGTCTAATTCCTCATTTTCAAGTTTTTGTATATTTCAGAAGAGAGAATAACATTTTGAATATAAAAGCATCTTCTTTAATTTTACTTATTCAAAATGTATTTAATATTTATATTGTATCTCTCTGAACCCCAAAATGTATGTTTGTGGTTTTCTTGGTATGGTTTCATATTTACTGAATACATCTTTTACTTCCGTTTTATAGCAGTAATAGAAACTTGGCTCGGCCAATCTTTTTGAAAAAAACTAAAAATAATACATGATGTAAGTTTAAATGATGATTTTTATGCTATTTCCAGTATACAGATAATTTAATGTGACATTAACTCTGTCATTTTTTTAATGAGAACTAATATTTCATTGGCTGAAACAAAAGTTTACTTCTTACTATGCTTATTATTTTCTTTGATTTCTCTTTCCCTCAAAGAATTATAGATAAAAATATAATAAATTTTACTTGTAGACTTTTGGATCGCAGCCATTCTGACTGGCGTGAAATGGTACCTCATAGTGGTTTTGATTTGCATTTCTCTAATAATGAGTGATGTTGAGCATCTTTTCATGTGTTTGTTAGCCATCTGTATGTCTTTTTTGGAGAAATGTCTATTTAGTTCTTTGGCCCATTTTTTGATTGGGTCATTTATTTTTCTGGAGTTGAGCTGTAGGAGTTGCTTGTATATATTTGAGATTAGTTGTTTGTCAGTTGCTTCATTTGCTATTATTTTCTCCCATTCTGAAGGCTGCCTTTTCACCTTGCTAATAGTTTCCTTTGTTGTGCAGAAGCTTTTAAGATCCAAAAGTCTACAAGCAATAAATGCTGGAGAGGGTGTGGAGAAAAGGGAACCCTCTTACACTGTTGGTGGGAATGCAAACTAGTACAGCCACTATGGAGAACAGTGTGGAGATTCCTTAAAAAACTGGAAATCGAACTGCCTTATGACCCAGCAATCCCACTGCTGGGCATACACGCTGAGGAAACCAGATTGAAAGAGACATGTGTATCCCAGTGTTCATCGCAGCACTGTTTATAATAGCCAGGACATGGAAGCAACCTAGATGTCCATCAGCAGATGAATGGATAAGAAAGCTTTGGTACATATACACAATGGAGTATTACTCAGCCATTAAAAAGAATACATTTGAATCAGTTCTAATGAGGTGGATGAAACTGGGGCCTATTATACAGAGTGAAGTAAGCCAGAAAGAAAAACACCAATACAGTGTACTAACGCATATATATGGAATTTAGAAAGATGGTAACAATAACCCTGTGTACGAGACAGCAAAAGAGACACTGATGTATAGATCAGTCTTATGGACTCTGTGGGAGAGGGAGAGGGTGGAAAGATTTGGGAGAATGGCATTGAAACATGTATAATATCATGTATGAAACAAGTCGCCAGTCCAGGTTCGATGCACGATACTGGATGCTTGGGGCTGGTGCACTGGGACGACCCAGAGGGATGGTATGGGGAGAGAGGAGGGAGGAGGGTTCAGGATAGGGGACACATGTATACCTGTGGTGGATTCATTTCGATATTTGGCAAAACTAATACAATATTGTAAAGTTTAAAAATAAAATAAAATTAAAAAATAATAATAATAAATTTTAATGTAAAATTATAATACTAAATACAAGTTAGGCACTCAGTCGAATAGTCCTAGAATAAAATACTGTGTATATTACTCATTAGCTCTTTGAAATTGCCACGTGTTTAACATTTTTCTAATAACAAACTTCCTCATCTTTAAAATGAAAATTATATTCATATTGAAATTTGTATTATAAGAAAAAATGCACATATCTGTACAGAATTATTCACTTAAAATAAGAACACATTAATTTCATGCATATATAATATATAATGACTTAAAATTATCTTTCAGGTATATAACATTATAATTCAACATCTGTGTATACTACAAGTGATCACCACCAAATCTTGTTACCATCCATCACCATGCAGTTGACCTCCTCACCTATTTTGCATACTCAACAACTCCTTTTCCTCTGGTAACCACTAATCTGATCTGTATATCTATGCATTTGTTTTTATTTGTTTTGTTTGTTTCTCTGTTTTATTTTATTATATTCTGCATATAAGTGAAATCATATGGTACTTGTCTTTCTCCATCTGACTTATTTCCCTTAGTGTAAAACCTTCAGGGTCACCCTTGTTATTACAAATGGTAGAATTTCATTCTTTTTTATGACTAATATTCCATTCTGTATTTATGCCACATCTTCTTTATCTATTCACCCACTGATGGGCACTTAGGTTGCTTCCAAATCTCAGCTATTGTAAATAATGCTTCAGTGAGCATAGGGGTGCATGTATCTTTAAAAATTAGTGTTTTTATAGTCTTTGGATAAATATCCAAAGTAGAAGAGCTGAATCATTTGTAGGGTTTTTTTTTTTTTTTTTTATTAAGTTTTTAAGAAATCTTCATACTCTTTTCCATAGTGGCTACACCAATTTACATTCTCACCAACAGTGTGCAAAGTTCCTTTTTCCCATTCTCTCTAACATTTGCTATTTCTTATCTTATTGATGCTAGCCCTTCTAACAGGTGTGATATCTTATTGTGTTTTTTATTTGCATTTCTGAGATAGTGATGTTGACCATCTTTTTATGTATTTGTTGGCCATGTCATTGTCTTCTTTGGAAAAATGTTTATTCAGATCCTCTGCCTATTTTTTTCCAATTTTTCAACTGTGTTGTTTTTTTGCTGGGTTGCACAAGTTGTTCATATATTTTGGACACATATTTTCTTCAATCCAGAAGGTTTCCTTTTATCTCTGAGGATGGTTTCCTGTGCTGTGCAGAAGCTTTTTAGTTTGTTGTAGTCCCGTTTGTTTACTTTTGTTTTTGTTTTCATTGCTTTGGAGTCCGATCCACAAAAACATTGCTAAGACTGCTGTCAGTGAGGTTATGGGCTATTTTTTTTTTTTTCCTAGCAATTGTATAGTTTCAGGTCTTACATTCAAGGCTTAAGCCGTTTTTAGTTAATTCTACTGTATAGTATAAGACAGGGTCTATTTTTTTTCTTTGCATGTGGCTGTCCAGTTTTCCCAATACTCTTCCTCAAAGAGAGAGACAACCCTTTCTTCATCGTATACATTTGTCATACATTAATTGTCCTTATATGTATAGGTTTATTTCTAGGTTCTCAGTTCTGTTTCACTCATCTGTCTGTGCTAGTAGTGTACTATATCATTATAGTATAGTTTGAAATCAGGGCATGATACCTCCAGCTTAGTCTTTCTCAAGATGTTTTGGCTATTTGGGATCTCTTGCGGCTGGCATACAGATTTTAGAGTGATTTGTTCTAATTCTATGAAATATGCCATTGGAGTTTTGGTAGGAATTGTATTAAACTTGTAGATTGCTTTGGTAGTAATGAGTTTAAAATATTAATTCTTCAAATCCATGAACACTGGATATCTTTCTATTTACTGGTGGTGTCTTCAGTTTCTTAGTTTTCAGGGCAGAGATCTTTCATCTCCTTGGCTAAATTTATTCTTAAGTATTTTATTCTTTTTTGACACAATTATAAATGGGATTACTTTCTTCTTTTCTCTCTGTGAAAGTTAATTAGTAGTATATACAAACACCACTGACATCCATGTATTAATTTTGAATCCTGAGATTTTACTGAATTTGTCTTATTAGTTCTAACAGTTTTTTGGTGGAGTCTTTAGGATTTTCTATATACAGTATCAGGTCTTCTGCAGATAGTGACAATTTTCCTTCTTTTTTCCATCCTTTGTATATTTTTATTAATTTATTTTTCTTGCCTAATTGCTGTGGTTAGGATTTCCAAAACCAGGTTGAACAAAAGTTATTAGATTGGGCATCCTTGTCTTAGTCTTGATCTTAAAGGAAAAGCTTCTAGTTTTTCATTGTTAAGTATGCTATCTGTGGGTTTGTTAAATATGGTTTTTACTATGTTGAAGTACATCCCTCTATACCCACTTTGTTGACATTTTTTTCATAAATGGACATTGAATTTTATCAAATGCTTTTCCTAATAATTTTGGAACTCAAAACCTGGAATTCAATTTTGTAGTACTATAACTATTTAGAAATGTCAAATCTAAGGTATGTTATACCCTGACCTCCAGGGAGGAAGTGTAAAATTGAGGCTCCAACTTGTTACATTTTTTGTGAATTAAGTTTGACATATTGTCATACATTCTGACCAGTTACACATGATTCCTTTGAGCTATCCAGCATACTCCTACATCATGTTGCTGATATATCTAAAAATGGACCTCTAACATTTTTCTTGTGCTTACTCATGAAGTGACTTGCCTGAACCTCTTTTAGACTGTTAATCCTGATTTGTTCCTCACATTCTGAGCTTCTGTCTTCTTGATTTATTGTTTAATGTCAATTTTGCCAAGCTCACAGTCTTGACTTTTAAGTTTATTTTGCCACACATGACTTACTTTCCTAATGATTTGCAATTTAGAATTTTCTTCCAGTTCCCTTTATTTCTACCACCCTGGAGATATTTCTCTAGTCCATGGGTTGATAAATTGTATTTTACCCCATTACAGGCACGCTACTTCCACTGATTTTCCCTTAGAATTATAAGCAGAATTTAGATATATTCCACTTACTTATATTTTACAAAAATGGCATTTGAAAATCTAAAAATTAGTTTGGCTTCTAAGTAGAATTCAATAAACAAGTTCATGAAATGAAGCGAAAATATTAGTCACTCAGTCGTGTTCAGCTCTTTGCAACCTCATGGACTGTAGCTCGTCAGGATCCTGTCCATGGAATTGTCCAGGCAAGAATACTGGAGTGGGTTGCTGTTTCCTTCTCCAGGGGATCTTTCTGACCCTGGATCAAACCCAGGTCTTCTGCATTACAGGCAGATTCTTTACCATCTGAGCCACCGGGGAGCCTAACAAATAATGTACTAGCAAACCCAACTTTCATTCTATACTATTCTACCTGGAAAGCTTGCCCATTTGTCCATAATCATTTTTACTCATATTCTAACCACAATTCTGGAATCCTTGAAGAGATTATAATGCTCTCTTGCTTCAAGAAACACTGACCCATTTTCAAAAATATTTCTTGCTACTGCTCCCTATGCTAGATATCTGGATCGGTGGTGCGAGTTTCTCATTACTCATTCCCTCCTTTTTTTGGTTTCTTAATTCATATTGTTCATTCTCTGTATGTAGATTTTTTAAGAGGAACATGTTGTAATTACATAAAAACTGTACTTCATGAACATTTAATGCATTTCTATAGAATCTTAGAGTAAAAGGAAAATATTGAATTATCAAACCTCATAATCAAAGCCCTCTGTTCTTAGATACTTGCTTCTTTCTGTTGCTAAATATAAGCTGAAAACTATATTTTCATGTAATCTTTTCAGTCCTGACTTTGCACTTCCACCTAGTACGCTTTCATGGTTGCCTGACCTTTCAAGCTTATCCTGCTTTCCTAGATGCTTATTTGATCTGAGTACTTAGAAGGTCTGCTTGTGTGACTTTATCCAACTCTACTAATCCTCGACTTTGAACAATCTTTTGATTTGGATTTGTGTCATTCCAGCACATTTATCTGACAAGATATCAAACATTGTCTGTATCATCAATAATCTATAGGCTTGCTTGTTTCATCAGATTATCGGGCTTGATTCTTTCCATAGCACCTGACTCTGTCTACATTTATTACCTATAAATGATTTATAATTTTAAATAGTAATTTATAATACACAAAACTGGGTTGAAATATTTACCACTAGCATTTTCCCTCTTAATTAAAAAGAGTACAGTTCTATATATATACAATTATAGATATTAAGAAAAATTCTATTTCAAAATCTATTAAATTAGTGATGTTGATAGATCATTTTATAGTTTATGATCAATTTAGTTTCACTTCTTTGGCACTGAAGCTAAGCAGAATTTTGCTTTTTGCTACATAATTATTACTAATATTAAATAAGCTTAAGCATGGGATGATAGAATTGGTATTGTTTTACAAAGTGTGAAAATTACTGAAGGACTTTTTACTGTCTTACTCACCCACCCATCAACAGAAAAAAATGTCATCTGTATTCATTATTAAGTATACATTAAAATTGAGAATCAATAAATTTTAATTTAATCTATCTTATTTGAATGTTTTTTAAGACTTTTTAGCTGAAAGGTAGCAGATATTTTCCCTATTGCAACTTACTAAACTTTCAAATTGTATTTACACATTTTTCTGTAGTAGTCAAAGGCATTTTCTGCTGCAGCCTATAATCAAAGCTTAGCATACTTAGAGAAAGAGCTATAACCACATTATTTCTGTTACAGCAGGCTTGACTATTGTAAAGAAAAATCTGGTCTAGAGAATTTAAATGGGAGAGTTTGCATTTAATTGCACATTGGTAAAAATAATGAAATCATCCTCCTAATACCACTAACTTCAAGAAAGAAAAAAAAAAAGATAAAATGCCTGGTAAATTCTATATGCCAAAGCCTTTGACTGTGTGGATCACTATAAACTGTGGAAAATTCTGAAAGAGATGGGAATACCAGACCACCTGACAAGCCTCTGAGAAAACTGTATGCAGGTCAAAAAGCAGAAGTTAGAACTGGAGATGGAACAACAGACTGGTTCCAAATCAGGAAAGGAGTATGTCAAGGCTGTATATTGACATCCTGCTTATTTAACTTATATGCAGAGTACATCATGAGAAATGCTGGGCTGGATGAAGCACAAGAATCAAGGTGGAATCAAATTTTCCAGGAGAATAATCAATAACCTCAGATATGCAGATGACACCACCCTTATGACAGAAAGTAAAGAAGAACTAAAGAGACCTGATGAAAGTGAAAGAGGAGAGTGAAAAAGTTGGCTTAAAGCTCAACATTCAGAAACTAAGATCATGGCATCTGGTCCCATCACTTCATGGGAAATAGATGGGGAAACAGTGAGAGATTATTTTGGGGGCTCCAAAATCACTGGAGTTGGTGACTGAAGCCATGAAATTAAAAGACGCTTGCTCCTTGGAAGAAAAGTTATGACCAACCTAGACAACATATTAAAAAGCAGAGACATTATTTTCCCAACAAAGGTCCATCGAGTCAAGGCTATGGTCTTTCCAGTAGTCATGTATGGATGTGAGAGTTGGACTATGAAGAAAGCTGAGTATCAAAGAATTGATGCTTTTAAAGTGTGGTGTTGGAGAAGACTCTTGAGAGTCTCTTGGATAGCAAGGAGATCAAACCAGTCCATCATAAAGGAAATCAGTCCTGAATATTCTTTGGAAGAATTGATGCTGAAGCTGAAACTCCAGTACTTTGGCCACCTGATTCGAAGTACTGACTCATTTGAAAAAACCCTGACTCTGGGAAAGATTGAAGGTGGGAGGAGAAAGGGACGATAGAGAATGAGATGGTTGGATGGCATCACTGACTCAATGGACATGAATTTGAGTAAACTCTGGGAGTTGGTGATGGACAGGGAAGCCTGGTGTGCTTCAGTATATGGGATCGCAAGGAGTTGAACATGACTGAGTGACTGACCTGACCTGAACTGAAATTCTATATAATATGACAACTAAAAACAAGAGGGATGGAAGGAGGAGGGAGGAGGGTTCAGGATGGGGAACACGTATATACCTGTGGCGGATTCATTTGATATATGGCAAAACCAATACAATATTGTAAAGTTAAAAAATAAAATAAAATTTAAAAAATAAATAAATAAAAATAAAAAAGACTATCCCCCCCCAAAAAAAAGACTTGCTAATTCAAAATATATAATATTGAATCATGTAGTTCTTCATTGCTGGCTTTTATAGCTTTTTCTTATTGCCAGATATGAAGTAAAGGAAAGCCAGAATCCTGCAGATACATTCTCCTTAAATTCTGTAGATAATTATTTTATACAAATGAAACAAAGCAAGCTCTCCATAGACAAATACTTTTTCCTTAGTAGTTTATTCAATGATTTTTAAAGTTCTGTAATTGTTTAATATTAGTTTAATGGGAAAAAATCTTTCAAGTAGTTCATTTGTATATTTATTTTATATGATGCTGCAATTGCTTCTTGACATTGTTTTAGCAATCCATCCTCTTTTTCATGTTTTTTAGTTTGTGGTTAATGTTCATTTTCATGCAACACATTGAAGATTATTCAGAGAAATTCATTGTTATTTGGCACTATTGAAAGCCATTAAAAATATGGTTGTTACTTCCAGAACTCTCTCTTTCTCTTTCTCTCTCTCTCTCTCCTTCCTGCATGTGCACAGGCGCATGCGCGCGTGCACGCGTGCACACACACACACACACACACACACACAGAATAATAATCCAATGAATCAGATACAAGTTTATTACCTCCTGTATGAAGGAAGAGGACCAACTTAATAAAGTCTTACTAATGTCTCAATAAAAGAAGCCTGAGAATTTTATGGAGACTTGGGATCTGGATTTCAGTGGCTTACAGTGAATCTTTCACTGTTGGAAATCTGAACTCAATTGGGCAAATTGTATAAGTTTTGGACTGGAAGATCTTGAAGCAAATTTAGTTAAATAAAGAGTTGTTTAATGAGAAAATGTTTTGTTCACTTGAAGGAACTAGTGCCCTGAGAAATAGGCTAATATGAGCAGTCTATTTTGAAAAAATCAATTTGGGGAAATTATTGACACATATAATGAAATTATTCACTGGATTACATAGGTATCTGAGGAAAAAAAATTCTGGAGCAAACAGTTGTCATGTTGATGTATGTGGCTTTGATTTTTAGTCCTGATTGTTAAACTGAAAGTTTAATGTATTTTTAATTTGGGAAATTTTATTTCACATTCACCCTTTGTAGCCATTATTCAGGCTGAACTGGAAATTACACCATTATATCAGGAAACTGTCAAGAACCATGAAAGATCTGTGATTTTACCACATGTCTAACAAGTTAGCCCACTACAAACTTGTTGTTAGAAGACACAGGATTCTGGATTAGAGGTGAAGGACTTCATTATTTGTGGGAAAAAAGCAGTAACTAGAGCAGTTTCCTGTGCTTTCCAAAGCTTGAAAGTGAAAATAATAGTCACTCAGTCTTTTCTGACTCTTTGTGAAACCATGGACTGGAGCCAGTCCATGGACTTCTCCAGGCAAGAATACTGAAGTGGCCATTCCCTTCTCCAGGGGATCTTCCTGACCCAGGGACTGAACCCTGGGTCTCCTGCATTGCAGATGGATTCTTCACCGTCTGACCAGGGAACCTTTCCAAAGCCTATAGACAGCTAATAGTGATCAGACTGACACTGGTCAGCTAAAAAGAAAGCTTGCCCATTCATTAAATTGCATTGCAATAAAGGAACATTGAGCTTGAGGAATTTCACTTGTATAGCAAATGGAAGAAAACTTGCTCCTGGTCTAATAACCCATCAACCAGCCTGATATGCTTTTGGACAAACTTAAATTTTCAGATGGGTATGTAACTTTGTTGACCATTCTGATTAATACTGCTGGCAAAAGTGTACTCTTGCTTTTTACTTTACCTCATAAAGTATTTCATTGTAGACAACATCAATGAATTATAAAGCAGCATCCTGAGGCAGCATTGACCTTAGCAGACCCGAGTCCTAGACTCAATCAACTGTGAATAAGTTGAAGGAGATAGTTCAGTTCAGTTCAATTCAGTCGCTCAGTCATGTCTGACTCTTTGTGACCCCATGAACCACAGCATGCCAGGCCTCCCTGTCTGGCACCAACTCCTGGAGTCCACCCAAACCCATGTCCATTGAGTCGGTGATCCATCCAACCATCTCATCCTCTGTCATCCCTTTCTCCTCCTGCCATCAATCTTTCCCAGCATCAGAGTCTTTTCAAATAAGTCAGCTCTTTGCATCAGGTGGCCAAAGTATTGGAGTTTCAGCTTTAGCATCAGTCCTACCAATGAACAGGACTGATCTCCTTTAGGATGGACTCTTTGGATCTCCTTGCCATCCAAGGGACTCTCAAGAGTCTTCTCCAACAACACAGTTCAAAAGCATCAATTCTTCTGCACTCAGCTTTCTTTATAGTCTAACTCTCTCATCCATACATGACCACTGGAAAAACCATAGCCTTGACTAGATGGACTTTGTTGGGAAAATAATGTCTCTGCTTTTGAATATGCTATCTAGGTTGGTCATAACTTTCCTTCCAAGGAGTAAGCATCTTTTAATTTCATGGCTGCAATAACCATCTGCAGTGATTTTGGAGCCCCCCAAAATAAAGTCTCTCACTCTTTCCCCTTATATTTGTCATGAAGTGATGGGACCGGATGCCATGATCTTAGTTTCTGAATGTTGAGCTTTAAGCCAACTTTTTCACTCTCCTCTTTCACTTCCATCGAGGTTCTTTAGTTCTTCTTCACTTTCTGCCATAAGGGTGGTGTCATCTGCATATCTGAGGTTATTGATATTTCTCCCGGCAATCTTGATTCCAGCTTGTGCTTCCTGCAGCCCAGCGTTTCTCATGATGTACTCTGCATACAAGTTAAATAAGCAGGGTGACAATATACAGCCTTGACGTACTCCTTTTCCTATTTGGAACCAGTCTGTTGTTCCATGTCCAGTTCTAACTGTTGCTTCCTGACCTGTATACACGTTTCTCAAGAGGCAGGTCAGGTGGTCTGGTATGCCCATCTCTTTCAGAAGGAGATAGTAGTAGGGGCCATTTCAGAAAACCAACATGAAGTGAAAGTGAAGCTATCATCCATTACAACTGTTTTCAATCTTCTTCAATCCAATAGACTAAGAAAAGATCAGTCAGGTTTTTTCACCCATTGTAAGTATAACTTCATTTTCAGTTCATATAAGTGTCTTATATGTTTTACGAACTACTGTAAAAAACAGAAAAAATATTCAGTATACTTTGTAAGGTATATTAATAACATGTCAAATTTAGAAATATGCATGATGTAATTCATTTATTTGTTTTAGAGGTTATGGAAACAAAATAATGCTACTTACCATTTATAATAAATACAACGAGTAGATAGACCTGTTATTTTCAAAATTAGGACTATGATAGAAGGCAGAGTATTTTTTGATAAAGTTGTGTATAGGTATCTGGCTCTGGTATTTGATTTTTATTGATAATTGACTAATTAAAAATATAAAAATCATAGGAAATTAATTTCTCATTTGATATCATGACTAAATATATTCTGGGCTTCCTTGGTGGCTCAGACAAGAAAGAATCTGCCTCAAACCAGGAGACCTGGGTTTGATCTCTGAATTCAGGAAGATCTCCTGGAGAAGGCAACAGCTACCCACTCCAGTATCCTTGCCTGGAGAATTCCAGGTACAGAGGAGCCTGGTGGGCTAGAGTACATGGGGTCATGAAGAATCAGACAGGACTGAGCAACTAACACTTTCACTTTCAGCCTTTGGAAAGCTAAAGTGAATAAATTCTTATTAATTTAATTAAAATGCTATATAATAATACAGATTAATTGATCTGGAATTAATATCTGTTTAAACATTTAAAAAAATGAACTTATAATTGGTTATTTAGGAATAACTTTTTATAATATAATTGGATTAACTATATTTATCTGCTGGTTTTATTCAGTATGTTTTTAAATATATGATATTTAAAAAATACTCTAGTTCCTTTTTAAAATTATCTGTTAGCCAATACTTTCTTAAGAAATAAAAATAAAAGTCAGTTTTAGGATTAATTCTCTCTGTATTCCTTTGAAATAACAATCTCTCATAAACGTACATTATTTGACCAGGAAAATTATGGAGGAGCAAAGAAACCAACTTCCGCTTCTCACCACATGATCTGAAATCAGAGTATTCAAGCATACACTGTACTAGATCGTGCCATTTCATCCTTCCTGTCTAACGGAGATAGTTATTAGATGGAAAAATATAAGGCCCATGCTGTTTTATGGAATTTTGTATAATCCTATTAATAATCCAATAAATCTAATACATAGTTTTGCTAATGATAAATATATCATGTTGGTAGTGTCCTTTTCACTCAATTCTTTCTTCTGATAGTCTGAAAACAGTTGAGAGACTCAGATGTACAATAAGATGGCTAAATATCATTATGTTAAATGTGCTGGGTGGGAAAAGAAGTAGATTGTTGAAAATTGGTCTTTGATATGAAGATTTCTCAAAAGAACTTTTTATGTTGTAAGTTATGAATGACTCACATAGTAACTCAAGAGTCTAGTCCAACACTAACAGTTTTGAATGCTCCAAAACTTTTGTCAAATGATTAATTCTAAATTATGTTATATAAAATTATCATTTTCTTTCTTGGTCATAGCTCAATTCAATATGCTAATATTAATGCATTTTCAGATGGTAAAAATTGTAAAGTGGCCATTTTCATACTCTTTCTCTTATATTTGGCTTTAACTTATAGACTACACTTTGTGGATTTAAAATATAATATCAGAATAATTATCCAAATAAGATAGAATTAATATAATTTCCATATGCCTTCCCACATTTCTTTATTACAGTTCCTGTGTTTCTCTTCATTAGCAAAACTTCTAATTTCTTTAAAATATTCTCTCTGTAATTGCTGCTTTTGAGCTTAATATCATGAAATTCATGTAATCATTTACTTCAAGAAGAAATGTTCTTTTAGACTGGTAGCATAGACAAATGAAAATATAACAAAAGTTCATTTTCTTGCAATTCTAGTAACCCAGGAGATAAATTTATAACTTATCAGGAAGCTGAAAACAGACAATACAACTTTTGTTCCAATATGAGATCCCTAATTGTATTACCAAGTTTGAGTCAGAGGGATACTTCTTGTTTTATTTTGTTTTACATAGCACAGTATGCATTTTGTATAGATTTTTTTGTTTCATGTACTATAAGAATTGATACTGCTTCTGGTTCTGATTACTTGTTCACACTTGAGTTATAAAATGCTTAGTAGTAGGTAGGAGATATGTTGTTTCTCGTGTAAAAGGAAGAACAGTGTGATAACCTTCGTTCATTCTATGCTAAACTATTTGTTCATTCAGCTGCAGATCAGCACCACTAGTGCAGGAGAGCTCCCCAAACACACTCACTTAAATTGCCCTCATTATCTTGGAAGACATCATTACCTCTCAGTTCTGTACCTGCACCACTGGTTGTTTCCTCAGTATCCTTTTGTAAACCTTACAGAACTCTTTGTTTGCTGTTTTTTAGTATATATCAATGTTATGAACAAAGGCATCATTGCTCTATTTGCGAACACTCCATTTTTATTATTGTTTGTTTTGTTTTGTTTCAGTAGGATACTTCTGATTTCTTTAAAAAACTTTTAGGAAACTCACTTGGCAACATTTCACTACTGAGCTCCTCTTCATTACTTTATAAGAAGAATCATAGTCCTAAATACTTTTATGTTAAGATGTTCAATACATGCTTATTTTTATTACTCTTTTATAAAGCATTTTTAAGGTGGTTCATTTAATTGGTTTAATTACTGTTGTTTTGCATCAGGAATTGACAATTGTTTCTTCTATATATCCTTAGGTCCTCAAATGACTCTTCTTATTTACTTTTTCATTCATTTATTCAGTAGTTTTTTTTTTAATTTTTATTATTTTATCAATTTACTTTTTGTGCCATTCATTGGTAATAGAAACTAGTAGATAAAAAAGAAATCTAAGAATATACCAAACATAACAAGAGTGGAAAAAAGGTGATAAAATGACATTTCTAATTTCAAATTAGTCTTTTATGATGAAAATCAGAGATGAAAATAAGAAAGCTGTGGAATATGTAAAAGTTTCAGAAAGTTGGATGGGTGAGAGAAGGAATTAGTTTGATTAGAAAATATAAATGAATGCACAATTCTTTAGAATTTCCTCAACAGCATAATGAATATTTCCTAAAGTAATTTGTACTTTTAAAACTTCACCAAGTGATAACATGGAAGATGGTATAGTAAGAAAGTTCCACAGATCAATTACTCCACTGAACTGGGAAGAGCTCCTAGCTTTGGTTATTTTAGAAGTCTAAAGTCTAGTTCAGCACTTGCAGTGTCCAGTAGAGGCTTGATTTAAAAACAAACAAACAAAAAAAACCAGGTAAATTTCACTGAATTTTGACATTTAACATAACATCTACAATTCCCTGCTCCTGGCTCTATGCTGTGTAGATATAGAAAATGTGGTCCACGTTCCTAATACAGCTTGCTGATGCCAGGATGAGCAATAAGAACCCAGTCTTTCAAAACCTGAGTTGTGTGTTTTGATCTGACAGTTTGCTGAGAGATCATTAGCAAAGAGGCTAGCTATTTCAACCTGATGAGGTTGAGAGAGCTTCCTGGGAAGATCCTATTGAAGGAATTTAAAGCAACAGAATGTTTTTCTTCTCTTATTGGATCCAGGCATTTAAAGAAATCTTTGCCAGGTCACTCACTAACTGAATACAGACACAATGATGCATATGTCACGGGATAAAGTCCTTGCTATGGGCTTCCCAAGTGGTACAGTGGTAAAGAATCTGGCTGTCAGTGCAGGAGACACAAAAGATGCGGGTTCCATCCCTGGGTCAAGAAGAGACCCTGCAATAACAAAAGACTACCCACTGCAGTATTCTTGCCTGGAAAATTCCATGGACAGAGGAGCATAGAGGGCTACAGTCTTTGAGGTGGCAAAGATTCAGCCACAACTGAGTGACTGAGCGAGCACACAGTCCTTGATAAATAATTCAAAAAATCACTAAACAAGTGGATGACTACAGCCCTTAATAAGCAATAATAATATTCTCTAGGAAGAAGCAAAAATGTTATTTCAAGTGTTACCATGTTACAATATCAGAAATAGTTTTTGTAAAAAATTATAAAGCAGTCAGAAGAACAGAAAAGTGTGGCCTATTTATGAAAAGAAAAATAATAACATCTCTAAAGAACCCCAGAAATTGGACTTCCTAGAAAAAGAGTTTAAATTACCTGCCTTAAGTATGCTCAAAACACTGAAGGGCAAAGAACTAAAGACAATCAGGAGAACGGTGTTGAACACATAGGGATACCAATGAAGAGATTAAAAAACTGTAATTTTTTGTTGAAATGGACATATTTTTATGGGACACAAGCTACCAAAGTTGTCTGAAAATGAAATATGTCACCTAAATAGCCCGAAACTTATTAAAGAAAATTAATTTGTGTAACAGTTTTTCCCATTAAAATTACCTTAGGCAAAAATTTTTTTCCTAACGAATTCTATCAAAAACTTTAGGAGCAAATAATAGGAATAATATAATACTCTTCCATAAGGAAAATGAGGACAGGAGAGTAGCTCACAGCCAGAAAATGAGACCAATGTTATGAAAACCAAAGACATTATAAAAATAAAAAAGTGGAGAATAATGCAGTCATGACATAAACTTGAAATTTCTTAACACCATGCCAGAAAAAGATAATCCTGTAGTAGATATACACTAGAAATACATAATGACCAAGTAATTTTAATCACTGGAGGTAAGGTTGGTAAATATTAGCAGATTAATCACTGTACTTAAAGCTCAACATTCAGAAAACTAAGATCATGGCATCTGGTCCCATCACTTCATGGGACATAGATGGAGAAACAGTGGAAATAGTTTCCCCATCTAAAAATTTTGTTTTTTGGGGCTCCAAAATCACTGAAGATGGTGATTGCAGCCATGAAATTAAATGATGCTTACTCCTTGGAAAGAAAGTTATGACAAACCTAGATAGCATATTCAAAAGCAGAGACATTACTTTGCCAACAAAGGTTTGTCTAGTCAAGGCTATGGTTTTTCCAGTGGTCATGTATGGATGTGAGAGTTGGACTATAAAGAAAGCTGAGCACTGAAGAATTGATGCTTTTGAACTGTGGTGTTGGAGAAGACTCTTGAGAGTCCCTTGGACTGCAAGGAGATCCAACCAGTCCATTCTAAAGGAGATCAGCCCTGGGATTTCTTTGGAAGGACTGATGCTAAAGCTGAAACTCCAATACTTTGGCCACCTCATGCAAAGAGTTGACTCATTGGAAAAGACTCTGATGTGGGAGGGATTGGGGGGAGGGGGAGAAGGGGACGACAGAGGATGAGATGGCTGGATGGTATCACCGACTCGATGGACGTGAATTTGGGTGAACTCCGGGAGTGATGCACAGGGAGGCCTGGCATGCTGCAATTCATGGGCTCACAAAGAGTTGGACACGACTGAGCTACTGAACTGAACTGAACTGAATCACTGTAAAACATCATATTTCTATTTTGAAAGGTAACACTTATCTCAATAGATGCAGATAAACTATTTTCCACAATTAAATAGCCATTTATAGTAAAAACAGCATTTGAATAGTGGTAGAGAAATTCCTTGATCTGATAAAAGGCACTTGCAAAACCCTATAGTTAAATTATATTTATACAGTGAAAGACTGACTTATTTTCACCTAAAATAGTTTAAAAAAAAGGAAGGGGTAGGGAACTATGCTCTTTTACTCCTACTTGAGAGAATAATTCAGTGTTTTAGTATCGGGATATATTTTATCTAGAAGTTTGGAACAAGTTTCAAGTTGACATTATTAGAGGTGTTCATTCACATTTATCATGTGTTGAGTTTAATTTTGTGGTTACCACATGTTTTGGTTTCATCAGTTTGAGTCATAGCAATACTGAGAGGGAAATGGCAACCCACTCTTGTACTCTTGTCGGGAAACTCCCATGAACAGAGGGGCCTGGCAGGCTACAGTTCATAGGGTCTGTAAAGAGTCGGATGTGACCGAGCGACTGAACACACACATAGCAGTACGCTGTCATTCTGTAGAAGTTATTTGTATTTGAGAACTTCATAACCCAGTTCTCAGCTTCCAGCTACTAAGACATTCTTCATTTTCCCTTTTGGCAATGATAAGAATATGTAAATATCCTCATAGTGTCTTTATTATATATTAATAGCTGAAATTACATTCCTAATTTAACAACTGTCAATTTTTATTTATAACACGTATAACAGACAATACTCTTTTATAGTAATTCACTGAAAACAGCACAGATTGTTAACAACGTTCTGGTCTGCTTCTTGGGTAAAATAATGAAGACTGATTTAAATAATGGTTATAAAGTATAACATGTGGCCAGGACCATACTTGATGTGCAGCATTTAGTGGTTCATTCTTGGGTTCCTTCCACAATAGATGTAAATGGTACTTTCCTATGCATCAGATGGCATATTCTGAAATCACCATGCTGCCTTGCAAATGGTCAACAACAATCACATATTTGTTAGTCTATGTTTTGCTTTAAATTCAAAAATCCATAATCTTTTAATGAAAATGATGATGTTTGAATTGCTCCTTTTTAATAAGATGCAAATTTGGGAATATTGAGTTTTATTAAGAATGTAATGAAGCATGAAGTCCATGTTCCTTGTTATCAAAAATTATGTATGTATATCCAGCAATTATACTCAGGAGGACACAATTTTTTATATTTAAAATGTATCAAAATTTGAATCCCATATACCTAAACTTTAAGAGAATTTTAGACAATTGGAATACCATATAATATTTTAAACAAGGAGTAATTTGGTTAACGTGCAACCTGAAATATAAGAACAATTATAATAGTAATAATTGTAATAATAATAAACTAATATGACAGTGGTGGATGATGAATTAGTCATGGCCAGGATATTACAGGAAGATTAACTGGAGGCTATTTCATTGTATCAGGAAAAAAGATGCAGAGAATTTAACAAAGCACAAGTTAAGGCATAAAGAAGAGAAAAAATAGTTTGAGAAACATGTAGGCAATAGAAGAGAAAGACCTTTGCCAAAGAAATGAATAGATTGAATCCTGAGGACATAATGCTAAGTGAGGCAATTCAGTCATGAAAAGACAAATACTGATTCCACATATATATTGCCTTCCTTAAAAGGTAAGGTCCAATTCATTGACACAGGAAGTAGAATGAGAGTGGTCAGGGGTGAAGGAGAGGGAAGAATGGGAGATCTGTTTTTAAAAGTATAGAGTTTCAGTTTTATAATCTAAAAGATTTCTAGAAATGGAATAGGGTGATGATTGCAATAACAATATTAAGTGCATTTAATATCAATGAAGTGTACATTTAAAAGTGGTACAAAATAATGCTATGTATATTTTGCCAAAGCAAAAATGTTTTATTAAACAAGATATGTGGTAGAATAGAATGGAATAGAAATATATGATATGAGACAGTATGCTATAAAAAATCAGCAAAATCCCTTTATCCAACCAACATATATTTATTGAATACCAAATAGTTTAGTTTCACAGGACAGAAGTGCATTTTTCCTTAAGACTATACATAAAACTGGGAAGACAGATACAAAGATAACGAGAGGGAGATATAAATGGTACCTCCTGTGAAAAGCCTGGTGTCTTTGAAGTACAAGGTGAAATTATTCTTTCACTTAGAACAGGAAAGAAGTAGGTTTCAAATTGTTAATAATTATATACAACCATGAAAAATGAATTTAAATATAGAAAAGCTTATAGATTAAATGTGACCACTTAATATGCTGTCGCTTCTGTCATGTCTGACTCTATGCAACCCTATGGACCCTATGGACTGTAGCCTGTCAGTCTCCTCTGTCCATGGGATTCTCCAGGCATGAATACTGGAGTGGGTTGCCATGCCGTCCTCCAGGAGATCTTGACTCAGGGAACAGAACTGCATCTCTTGGATTGGCAGGTGAGTTCTTTATTGCTTGGGCCACCTGGGAAGCCCTCCACTTACTACAGTAAGTGATAATACATTTTATAAATGAAATAAAGGAGTAAACTAAAAAGTTAAGGTTATCAGTAAGCAAATTGTATTATATCTCTTTGGGGAGGAAAAGCACATTTAAAAGGAGAGATTCTAGGGCTTTGCTTGAAGTGAAGTGAAAGTCACTCAGTCATGTCTGACTCTCTGCAACCCCATGGACTATACAGTCCATGGAATTCTCCAGGCCAGAACACTGGAGAGGGTTGCCTTTGCTTCTCTAAGGGATCTTCCCAGCCCAGGGATTGAACCCAGGTCTCCCACATTGCAGGCGATTCTTGACCAGTTGAGCCACCAGGTAAGTCCATCAAGGGCTTTGCTTAGAAGAGACTTATAAAAAGATGTAGATTTTAAAAGTTCATGATACATACATTTTCATACTTTGTGAGAAACAAAAAGAAAGTTAAGAACAATAGTTACAGAAAAGGAAAATAAGTGAGAGATAAAGAGATTCCTAAAATGTTAGTGGAACACAAAGTTACTCAAGTGACCCTACAGATATCTCAGAGTCTATAACTGAAGATGACTATAAACCAGGAAAACAGGAGCAGTCTCTCTCTCCCAGTGTCACTTCCTGATAGTAACATAATAAGGAAACCCATATCAGCTCTGCACAGCTTTTTGACACAGAGCTTAACAAGCTCTGCCAAGATATTTGTGATTTCTGCCACTCAAGTATCAGGAAAAAGAAGCTTGATGACTGTAATTTTAAAAGGGATAAAATGTGGTAAAAGCTAACCAGGGTTGGATGTTTGGGGGAAGATGATGTTAAATTTAATGCATTACCTTGGCTGGGCCATGCCACCCAGTTTCCTGGTACACATCAGTCTAGGTGTTACTATGCATATTTTTTATCTATATTTATCACATATATATTATATGTTATATCTATCTATCTATCTTTTTGGCCACATGGCATGGAGTTCCCCAAACAGGGCTCTGCAGTGGAAATGGTCTTAACCACAAGATCGCCAGGGAAGTTCCTATAGAATTTTTTTAGATGTAATTAACATTGTAATCAATTGACTTGAAATATAGAAGATTACCTTTTTAATGTGGGTGAGCTGTACCCAATCAGTTGAGAGCCTTAACTTCCAGATAGCCTTCAAAGTACAGAATGCAACATTAACCTTTTCCTGAGTCTCTAGCCTAGGGCCCCATCCTGCATATTTTGAACTTGTCAGCTCTGAGTCTTGTGAATCAATTCCTCAAAATAAATCTCTGTCTTTCCTCTGTAATACCTCTGTGTACGTGTATTTGTGTACACACATCCTATTCTATTTCTCTGGAGAACCCTGTCTAATTCCAGGACCCAGTACAGTGAAATTCTAACACAAAAATGAAGAGATTAAACACTACTGAATTAATGAAATGTCTCCATGTACTTTAATTATATAGGGTAATATTTGTCAATAGTATTCCCATGATACATTCAAGTGAATAAACTAAAGACAATAAAAAATGCAAAAAGAAAAACATAGTTTCAGGGTCTAGTAAATTGGAAAATACAGCACTGATTGCCCTGAGTACAGATTCATTTTACGTATTAGATTACTATGTGATGTACTCATTGCTTCAGTCACAACAACTCTTTGTGACACCGTGGACTGTAGCCTGCCAGGCTTCTATGTCCATGGGATTTTCCAGGCAAGAATCCTGCAGTGGGTTGCTATGCCCTCCTCCAGGGGATCTTCCCAACCAGGGGATCTAACCCTCATCTCCTGCTTTGAAGGTGGATTTTTTAACCCACTGAGCCACCTGGGGAGCCTATTAGACTACTGTAGGTATAGGAAATCTTGCAGTAAAGAGAGCTGACTTAATTTAAACTAAGGTTTCTGGGCTTCCCAGGTGGCTCAATGGTAACAATCCAGCTGCCATTTCAGGAGATGCAGGAGGCACAGGTTCAATTATTGGGCCAAGAAGATCCTCTGAAAGGGAAAATGGCCACCCACTCCAGTATTTTTGCCTGGAAAATTCCATGGACTGAGAAGCCTTATGGGCTATAGTCCATGGGGTCACAAAGAGTCAGACACTACTGAGTGCATACACACACATCTTTTTTTTTTTTTTTTCTTTTTTCACATAAATAAATTGACATGGTGTAACACTGTGACAATCCTTGAAAAATATGAAATGCCTGTTTAACTGTCAATAAGTACAATATGTCTCAAGGAAATTAAATGCTTGCTTATATATCGTAGTGTGATCTTTTAAGGGCTCAATATATAAGGTATCAAAGTGGGCAGTTTCTGAAATGTATCACTTTTTCTAGTACTTGTTTATCATTTCATGTATTTATGAATGGATTTTTTTAAACTTTTCTTCATTTCATGGAGTAATGTGACCTTTTGTTTAAGTGTATTAACTTATTTTTAAGTGTATTTTTTTCTCTTCTTTCAAACCTTCCAGAACTTTAGTGATTACTGAAGCATGCAATAGTTTTCCCAATTAACCAGGGAGCTAGTTTGAATTATAGGATGGCTTGCACCCTTATAAAAAAAATTCTATAAGATATAAGACTAGTCAAGTCTAGTCAAGGTCCGTCTAGTCAAGGCTATGGTTTTTTTCCAGTGGTCATGTATGGATGTGAGAGTTGGACTATAAAGAGTTGGACCATAGCAAACTGAGAGTCCATGAGTCCACCCTTCCTTCAGATGGTTTTGCATTGCCAGGTCAATTCAGTTTTCTAGAAACTGAATTTAAAGGACTTACACAATAAATTATCCATTGTACCCTAATCACCAATAGGCTGATTTGTGTTACACAACAGATGGAAAGATACAAACAATTGCATTCACTTTCTGATTCCTGAAATAATTAGAGCAGTGGTTTGTCTAAAGTGATTCCAGGACCAGCATTTTCAGAATAGCCTGGGAACTCGTTAGAGAAGCAAATTTTTAAAATACCTCTTATAACTTAAAGTCTGTATCTTTTTATCAATTTTTCCTTGCTTCTCCCTCCCTTTTAGTCCCAGGCAACCACTTTTTAACTCTCTGTTACTATGAGGTTCACTATCCTTTTTATTTAATCTTCTACATGGTAAGTGATACCATGCAGTTTTCATCTTTCTCTGTCTGGTTTATTTCTCTTAAAGATGTAAATTCTTGTGCCACCTTACCAGTCTTACTGAATTAGAAACTCTGTGAGTGAGGTCCAGAGATGTGTGTCTTTATAAGCTATTTATGTAATTCTAATGCATACTCAAATATTCCCTAAATGATTGTGACTTATCTTCTTATCCAGGTTTTAGTTAAAATCATTTCAAATAGTAAAAGTAGAAGATCTCTGTGATATAGACCCTTTTCTTTCCTCTTATTTTCCTTTTTTCCCTAATGGAGTCTTTCTCAAAGTGTGCTCCTTTAGAGCAACCAATTATGTGAACACATGAATAAATATGCATCAATGCCCTGAGGTATGATTAAAGGAATGTTTGTCTAAACCACTATGTCTTAAAATGCTTGACATTGAATCATTTTTTCCCCTACTAGAAATGTCTACTAATTTTCTAAGGGTCAAATGTTTCCTCTGGGGAATTATCTCTTTCTTTGTATACAACTTCCCTGAGCAGTCAGTGAAGAATGTGATGTGAAACAAACTAAAATAATCAGACTGTCTCCTTAGCAATTTGCATGCTGGGACAAGAATGGGATTAGCTACAACTGGTTCATTCCTTTATTCATTTGTGTTTCAAGATGACCACAACATATTACCTTGAAAGGAAGATCTTTTACTTATTTCGAACTATCAGCTGAAAGAGGAGAGTGAAAAAGTTGACTTAAAGCTCAACATTCAGAAAACTAAGATCATGGCATCTGGTCCCAACACTTCATGGGAAATAGATGGGGAAACAGTGGAAACAGTGGCTGACTTTATTTTGGGGGGCTCCAAGATTACTGCAGATAGTGATTGCAGCCATGAAATGAAAAGATGCTTACTCCTTGGAAGGAAAGTTATGACCAACCTAGATAGCATATTCAAAAGCAGAGACATTATTTTGCCAACAAAGGTCCGTCTAGTCAAGGCTATGGTTTTTCCAGTGGTCATGTATGGATATGACAGTTGGACTATAAAGAAAGCTGAGCACTGAAGAATTGATGCTTTTGAACTGTGGTGTTGGAGAAGACTCTTGAGAGTCCCTTGGACTGCAAGATCCAACCAGTCCATCCTAAAGGAGGTCAGTCCTGGGTGTTCATTGGAAGGACTGATGTTGAAGCTGAAACTCCAGTACTTTGGCCACCTGATGGAAGAGCTGACTCATTTGAAAAGACCCTGATGCTGGGAAAGATTGAGGGCAGTAGGAGAAGAGGATGACAGAGGATGAGACGGTTGATGGTGGGCTCTGAGAGTTGATGATGGACAGGGAGGCCTGGCATGCTGCAGCTCATGGGGTTGCAGAGTCAGACATGACTGAACGACTGAACTGAACTATCAGCTAAGAAACCATTCTATTGAAGAAACTCTACATTATAAACTATTATCTAATGATCCTCAGTGTGTTATATAGAACTTTTCATTGTCCTAGGATAAACACAAAGTTAAAGTATTATTTTTCTATTTCTTTTATGGTGAAATACTATCAATACAGGGTACAGAAGAAAATCACATAGTTGAAGTTTTTTCATGTGGTCATATGACATTGATAATGGAGCTTAAGATGGTAGAATGGCTCCTGACTCAGAACATTTAAATTGATTGTCTATCTGAAAGGTAAAATCCAAGTTTTTTATTATTTTTTTAACCATGCTTTAAAAATCTATTATTTGTAAACCACATATCTGTAAAGTATAAGTATCTAAATTATATAAGGAACTCCTACAACTCAATAGCAAAATACCCCAAATAAACAAATTAAAAAATGGTCAAATGACTTAGACATTCTCCAAAGAAGATATACAAATGGCCAGTAGGTATAGGATAAGATATACAACAGCACTATTCATCATGGAAATATGTACCAAAACCACGATGAGGTATCACCTCACACTTGTTAGGATGGTCATTAAACAAAACAGAAAATTATAATTATCATACAGGATGTGGAAAAACTGGAGCAATGTTTACTATTCGTGGGAATGAAAAATAGTAAAGTCTTTATGGAAAACAGTATGAAGTTTCCCCCCAAAATTAAAAATAGAATTACCATGTGATCCAGAAACTACACTCATGGGTATTTATCCAAAAGAATTGAAATCAGGGTATCAAAACAATATCCTCACTTCCATGTTCATTGCTATTCACAATAGCCACGAGGTGGCAAATGTTTAATATCCCACAGAAGATGAATGGATAAAGAAAATGTCACACACACACACACATACACACAATGGAGTATTATTCAGCCTAGAAGGAGAAGCCGTCATAACCTACAACATGGATGAACTTTCAAGACTTTATGTTGAGTGAAATAAACCAGTCACAGAAGGATAATTACTGAGTGATTCCACTTAAAAGATTTGTCCAAATTAACTCCTAAAAATAGAGTAGAATGGTGGTTGCTGTGGGGAAGAGAATATTTGAAGCTGATATTCAGAGAGTATAGTTTCAGACATGAAAGATGAAAAACTTCTAGAAATTTGCTGTACATCACTATGCTTAAATAACAGAATATAAGCTTAAAATTTTAAGGGTAGACCTCATGATAGTTAAATTTTTTTTTTTACAATTAAGAAACCTCAAATTCCTGTTGAGCTGTTTCAAATCCTGAAAAATGATGCTGTGAAAGTGCTGCACTCAATATGCCTGCAAATTTGGAAAACTCAGCAGTGGCCACAAGACTGGAAAAGGTCAGTTTTCATTCCAATCCCAAAGAAAGGCAAAGACAAAGAATGCTCAAACTACCGCACAATTGCACTCATCTCACATGCTAGTAAAATAATGCTCAAAATTCTCCAAGCCAGGCTTCAGCAATATGTGAACCATGAACTTCCTGATGTTCAAGCTGGTTTTAGAAAAGGCAGAGGAACCAGAGATTAAATTGCCAACATCCACTGGATCATCAAAAGAGCAAGAGAGTTCCAGACAAACATCTATTTCTGCTTTATTGACTATGCCAAAGCCTTTGACTCTGTGGATCACAATAAACTGTGGAAAATTCTGAAAGAGATGGGAATACCAGACCACCTGATCTGCCTCTTGAGAAATTTGTATGCAGGTCAGGAAGCAACAGTTAGAACTGGACGTGGAACAACAGACTGGTTCCAAATAGGAAAAGGAATATGTCAAGGCTGTATATTGTCACCCTGTTTATTTAACTTATATGCAGAGTACATCATGAGAAACGCTGGGCTGGATGAAACACAAGCTGGAATCAAGATTGCCGGGAGAAATATCAATAACCTCAGATATGCAGATGACACCACCCTTATGGCAGAAAGTGAAGAGGAACTCAAAAGCCTCTTGATGAAAGTGAAAGTGGAGAGTGAAAAAGTTGGCTTAAAGCTCAACATTCAGAAAATTAAGATCATGGCATCTGGTCCCATCACTTCATGGCAAATAGATGGGGAAACAGTGGAAACAGTGTCAGACTTTATTTTTCTGGGCTCCAAAATCACTGCAGATGGTGATTGCAGCCATGAAATTAAAAGATGCTTACTCCTTGGAAGGAAAGTTATATATATAGCATATTGAAAAGCAGAGACATTACTTTGCCAACAAAGGTTCGTCTAGTCAAGGCTATGGTTTTTCCAGTGGTCATGTATGGATGTGAGCGTTGGACTGTGAAGAAGGCTGAGGGCCGAAGAATTGATGCTTTTGAACTGTGGTGTTGGAGAAGACTCTTGAGAGTCCCTTGGACTGCAAGGAGATCCAACCAGTCCATTCTGAAGGAGATCAGCCCTGGGATTTCTTTGGAAGGAATGATGCTAAAGCTGAACCTCCAGTACTTTGGCCACCTCATGCAGAGAGTTGACTCATTGGAAAAGACTCTGATGCTGGGAGGGATTGGGGGCAGGAGGAGAAGGGGACAACAGAGGATGAGATGGCTGGATGGCATCACTGACTCAATGGATGTGAGTCTGAGTGAACTCCGGGAGTTGATGATGGACAGGGAGGCCTGGTGTGCTGCAATTCATGGGGTCGCAAAGAGTCGGACCCGACTGAGTGACTGAATTGAACTGAACTGAACTACCACATGCAGTTACAATCATGATTCCTATTAATCTATAGATTAATGCACATTTCATTCTTTTTTAATTAATTTTCCTCTTGCTCTGAATGTTTAAGTGCAAACCTGCACTATAAGAATTATTAAAGGATGGTCTTTACTCAGAACAAAATTGAAAACATATGGAAAATTGTACCTATTCAAAAAAAAAGGCACTCATTTCCATTCATTTCAGTTGCTCGGTCGTGTCTGACTCTTTGCTTCATCCAGCCTGGCATTTCGCATGATGTACTCTGCATATAAGTTAAATCAGCAGAGTGATAATAAACAGCCTTAATTTACTTCTTTCCCAATTTGGAACCAGTCTGTTGTTCCATGTCCAGTTCTAACTGTTGCTTCTTGACCTGCATACAGATTTCTCAGGAAGCAGGTAAGGTGGTCTGGTATTCCCATCTCTTGAAGATATTCCCACTGTTTGTTGTGATCCATAGCTCAGTGGGTAAAGAATCTGCCTGCAGTGCAGGAAATCTGGTTCAATTCTGAGTTGGGAAGATCCCCTGATGAAGGGATAGGATACCCATTCCAGTATCCTTGGGCTTCCCTTGTGGCTCAGCTGGTAAAGAATCTGCCTGCAATGCAGGAGACCTGGTTTTGATCCCTGGGTTGGGAAAATTCCCTGGAGAGGGGAAGAGCTATCCACTCTAGTATTCTGGCCTGGAGAAGTCCATGGAGTGTCCATGGGGTCTCAAAGAGTTGACAAGACTGAGCGACTTTCACTTTCACAAAGTCAAAGGCTTTGGCATAGTCAAGCAGAAGTAGATGTTTTTCTGGAACTCTCTTGCTTTTTTGATGATCCAATAGGTGTTGGCAATTTGATCTTTGGTTCCTCTGCCTTTTCTAAATCCAGCTTGAACATCTGGAAGTTTATGGTTCATGTACTGTTGAAGCCTGGTTTGGAGAATTTCAAGCATTACTTTGCTAGCATGTGAGATGAGTACAATTGTGCAGTAGTTTGAACATTCCTTGGCATTGCATTTCTTTGGGACTGGAATGAAAATTGACCTTTTCCAGTCCTGTGGCCACTGCTGGGGTTTCCAAATTTGCTATCATATTGAGTGCAGCACATTCATAGTATCATCTTTTAGGGTTTGAAATAGCTCTGGACTGGAATTCCATCACCTCCACTAGCTTTGTTTGTAATGATGCTTCCTAAGGGCTACTTGACTTCACAGTCCAGAAGGTCTGGCTCTAGGTGAGTGATCATACCATCGTGGTTATTTGGGTCATTAAGATCTTTTCTGTACAGTTTTTCTGTGTATAATTGCCACCTCCTAATATCTTCTGCTTCTGTTAGGTCCTTACCATTTCTATCCTTTATTGAACCCATCTTTGCATGAAATATTCCCTTGGTATCTCTAATTTTCTTGAAGAGATCTCTAGTCTTTTTTATTTGGTTGTTTTCCTCTATTTATTTGCATTGATCATTGAAGAAAGCTTTCTTATCTCTCTTTGCTATTCTTTGGAACTCTTCAGACAGATGGGTATATCTTTCCTTTTCTCTGATAATTTTATCTACTTGTTTTCCTATTTTTTAGAGGTAATAATTTAAAGCAAACATAGAACCCATGTATTGGAATATTTATAGCATTTGTGAAAGTAAAATTTATTACATTACATACTGTACCAGTCTCCAAAATAGCTCTGCACACGTTGGCTTGGGTTTCTTCCAAGGCCTCCATTAGATCACACCAGTAGGGAGTGTGCTACTTGGGGGAAAGGAGTATATTTTCAGTTATGTAACTCAGCACCTAATAGTAGGTATTTTTTGCATACATTCTTAAACACTTATTGAGTGAAGAATTAAAATTAAAGGGTGCAATGAGATATAATTTAATTTTTTGCTTTCCTCAAAGCATCTTTACTCCCTTTTATATTACAAAACTAGTGCTATGTACTAAAATATTGAAGAATTAAACCATAAATTTATTAAAGGTAATGAAATGAACAATAAAAGAGAATGATTTAAGTAATAAATTCTCTACAGAGATATAATTTTTCCTTAGCAATTGTCTTTTAGAGTTTTAATTGATTCACACTCAAAATATTTTTAACTAATGGATATTGACATGTACTGTACAAAAATTTAAAAATATGTTTTAGCATGTATGTGTTTAGTCAGAGGAACCAGAGATCAAATTGCCAACATCCGTTGGATCATAGAAAAAGCAAGAAAGTTCCAGAAAAACATTTACTTCTGCTTTATTGATTATGTCAAAGCCTTTGACTGTGTGGATGACAACATATTGTGGAAAATTCTTCAAGAGATGGGAATACCAGACCACCTTACCTGCCTCCTGAGAAATCTGTATGCCGGTCAAGAAGCAACAGTTAGAAACAGACATAGAACAACAGACTGGTTCCAAATTGGGAAAGGAGTATGTCAAGACTCTTTTTTGTCCCCCTGCTGATTGAACCTACATACAGAGTACATCATTCTAAATACTTGGCTGGACAGAGCACAAGCTAGAATCAAAATTACCAGAGAAATATCAATAACCTCAGATATACAGATGACCCCACCAGAAAGCGAACAACTAAAGAGCTTCCTGATGAAAGTGAAAGAGGAGAGTGAAAAAGGTGGCTTAAAACTCAACATTCAAAACCAAAGATCATGGCATCTGGTCCCATCACTTCATGGCAAATAGATGGGGAAGCAATGGAAATAGTGACAGACTGTATTTTTTGGGGCTCCAAAATCACTGCAGATGGTGACTGCAGCCACGAAATTAAAAGACACTTGTTTCTTGGAAGAAAAGCTATGACTAACCTAAACAGTATATTAAAAAGCAGAGACATTACTTTCCTGAGAAAGGTCTGTCTAGTCAAAGCTATGGATTTTCCAATAGTCAAGTATAGATGTGAGAGTTGGACTATAAAGAAATTTGAGTACTGAAGAATTGATGCTTTTAAACTGTGGTGTTGGAGAAGACTCTTGAGAGTCCCTCGGACTGCAAGGAGATCCAACCAGTCAATCCTAAAGGAAATCAGTCCCGAATATTCATTGGAAGGATTGATGGTGACCTGATGTGACTCCTTGGAAAAGACCGTGATGCTGGGAAATATTGAAGGCAGGAAGAGAAGGGGACATCAGAGGTTAAAATGGTTAGACGGCATCACTGATTCTATGGACATGAGTTTGAGCAAGCTCTAGGAGTTGATGACGGACAGGGAAAACCTGCGTGCTGCAGTCAATGGGGTCACAAAGAGTCGGACATGACTGAGTGACTGAACCAAACTGAATTGAACTTACTGCTAGGAATCTTGAAATAGTTACCCACCTGCCAGGTTTGGCATCTGATGAACACCATAACATCCTAAGCAAATTGTAGCTCTCTTTATTGAAAAATGGCTCTCTGATAGTAATTTAGATGATTATGGCATATTAAGCAGCAATACAAAACCATTCTATTATTGACTATATTTTTAACTGCTTTTTTGATCCTACTTGTACTAGGTCATATAATAAATGTGTGTGAAAATTGGGTCCAAAGCTTGTATACATTAGTCAACTTACTTGTATCAACAGCAGAGAAATAGTATTTTTATTTTAATTTTATTGGAGGAGAGGTGATTTACAATGTGTGTCAGTTTCAAGTGTATAGCAGTGATTCAGTTATACATATATATACTCATTCCTTTCTAGATTCTTTTCCATATAGTTTATCACAAAACATTGAGTAGAGTTCCCTGTGCTATACAGTAGATCCTTCTTAGTTATCTATCTTATATATAGTAGTGTCTGAATGTTAATCCTAAACTCCTGATTTATCCATCCTTGCTATGTTTCCCCTTTATTAACTATAAATTTATTTTTGATATCTGTAAGTCAGACTTAAATTGAAGAACGTAGGGAACACTACTAGACCATTCAGGAATGACCTAAATCAAATCCCTTATGATTATACAGTAGAAGTGAGAAATAGATTTAAGGGCCTAGATCTGATAGATAGAGTGCCTGATGAACTATGGACTGAGGTTCGTGACATTGTACAGGAGACAGGGATCAAGACCATCCTCATGGAAAAGAAATGCAAAAAAGCAAAATGGCTGTCTGGGGAGGACTTACAAATAGCTGTGAAAAGAAGAGAAGCAAAAAGCAAAAGAGAAAAGGAAAGATATAAACATCTGAATGCAGAGTTCAAAAGAATAGCAAGAAGAGATAAGAAAGCCTTCTTGAGCGATCAATGCAAAGAAATAGAGGAAAACAACAGAATGGGAAAGACTAGAGATCTCTTCAAGAAAATCAGAGATACCAAGGAAGATTTCATGCAAAGATGGGCTCGATAATGGACAGAAATGGTATGGACCTAACAGAAGCAGAAGATATTAAGAAGAGATGGCAGGAATACACAGAAGAACTATGCAAAAAAGATCTTCACAACCCAGATAACCACGATGGTGTGACCACTGACCTAGATCCAGACATCCTGGAATGTGAAGTCAAGTGGGCCTTAGGAAGCATCACTACGAACAAAGCTAGTGGAGGTGATGGAATTCCAATTGAGCTATTTCAAATCCTGAAAGATGATGCTGTGAAAGTACTGCACTCAATATGCCAGCAAATTTGGAAAACTCAGCAGTGGCCACAGGACTGGAAAAGGTCAGTTTTCATTCTAATCCCAAAGAAAGGCAAAGACAAAGAATGCTCAAACTACTGCACAATTGCACTCATCTCACACACTAGTAAAGTAATGCTCAAAATTCTCCAAGCCAGGCTTCAGCAATATGTGAACTGTGAACTTCCTGATGTTCAAGCTGGTTTTAGAAAAGGCAGAGGAACCAGAGACCAAATTGCCAACATCCGTTGGATCATCAAAGAGCAAGAGAGTTCCTGACAAACATCTATTTCTGCTTTATTGACTATGCCAAAGCCTTTGACTGTGTGGATCACAACAAACTGTGGAAAATTCTGAAAGAGATGGGAATACCAGACCACCTGATCTGCCTCTTGAGAAATTTGTATGCAGGTCAGGAAGCAACAGTTAGAATTGGACATGGAACAACAGACTGGTTCCAAATACAGACGTCAAGGCTGTATATTGTCACCCTGTTTATTTAACTTATATGCAGAGTACATCATGAGAAACACTGGACTGGAAGAAACACAAGATGGAATCAAGATTGCTGGGAGAAATATCAGTCACCTCAGATATACAGATGACACCACCCTTATGGCAGAAAGTGAGGAGGAACTAAAAAGCCTCTTGATGAAAGTGCAAGTGGAGAGTAAAAAAGTTGGCTTAAAGCTCAACATTCAGAAAACGAAGATCATGGCATCCGGTCCCATCACTTCATGGGAAATAGATGGGGAAACAGTGGAAACAGTGTCAGACTTTATTTTTCTGGGCTCCAAAATCACTACAGATGGTGACTGCAGCCATGAAATTAAAAGACGCTTACTCCTTGGAAGGAAAGTTATGACAAACCTAGATAGCATATTCAAAAGCAGAGACATTACTTTGCCAACAATAGTTCATCTAGTCAAGGCTATGGTTTTTCCTGTGGTCATGTATGGATGTGAGAGTTGGACTGTGAAGAAGGCTGAGCGCCGAAGAATTGATGCTTTTGAACTGTGGTGTTGGAGAAGACTCTTGAGAGTCCCCTTGGACTGCAAGGAGATTCAACCAGTCCATTCTGAAGGAGATCAGCCCTGGGATTTCTTTGGAAGGAATGAGGCTAAAGCTGAAACTCCAGTACTTTGGCCACCTCATACGAAGAGTTGACTCATTGGAAAAGACTCTGATGCATGGAGGGATTAGGGGCAGGAAGAGAAGGGGACTACAGAGGATGAGATGGCTGGATGACATCACTGACTTGATGGACATGAATTTGAGTGAACTCCGGGAGTTGATGATGGACAGGGAGGCCTGGCGTGCTGCGATTCATGGGATCACAAAGAGTCGGACACGACTGATTGACTGATCTGATCTGATCTGATAAGTCTGTTTCTGTTTTTTAAATAAGTTAATTCATATCATTTTTAAAAATTAGATTCCTTATATGACTGACATCATGTAATACTTGTCCTTCTCTGTCTGACTTCACTTAGGATAATTGTCTTTAGGTCCATCCATGTTAAATGAAATGGGATTATTTTGTTCTTTTTATGATTGAATATTATTCCATTATATGATACTCAGCTATAAAAAGAACAAAATAACTATATAATACCACTCTAATGGCAGAAAGTGAAGAGAAGCTAAATAGCTTCTTGATGAGGGTGAAGGAAGAGAGTGAAAGTGTCAGCTTAAGACTAAATATTAAAAAAAATAGTAATAATAACTCTGATCATGGCATCTGGCCCCATTATTTCATGGCAAATAGAAGGACAAAATGTGGAAGCAGTGACAGATTTCCTCTTCTTGAGCTCCAAAATCACTGTGGATAGTGACTGCAGCCATGGAATCTGAAGATGATTGATTCTCGGCAGGAAAGCCATGAAAAACCTGGACAGTGTGTTGAAAAGCAGACATTACTATGCCGACAAACATCCATATAGTCAAGGCTATGGTCTTCCCAGTGGTCATGTAGAGTTGTAAAAGCTGCACATAAAGAAGGCAGAATGCCAAATTATTGATGCTTTCAAATTGTAGTGCTAGAGAAGACTCCTGAAAGTCCCTTGGACAGCAAGGAGATCAAACCAACCAATATTAAGGGCAGTCAACCCTCAATATTCACTGGAAGGGCTTTTGCTGACGTTCCAACACTTTGGTCACCTGATACACACAGACAACTCATTGGAAAGGTCCCTGATGCTGGGAAAGATGGAGGGCAGAAGAAAAAAGGGCATCAGAAGATGAGATGGATGGAAAGTATTACTGATGCAATGAACAGGAACTTGGGCAAACTCCAGGAGCTGGTGAGAGGTAGGGAGCCCTGGCATGCTGCAGTCCGTGGGGTTGCAAAAAGTTGGACATGACTGGATGACTAAACAACAACATTATTCCATTGTATGGATATGTTAATGTAACACATCATCTTTATCTATCCCTCTGCCAATGGAAAATTAGGTTGCTTCCATGTCTTGGCTACTATACATAGTTCTGCATGAACATTAGTGTGCAAATATTTTTGAATTATGATTTTCTCTGGATATATGCACAGGAGTGGGATTGTTAGATCATATGGTAGTTTTATTTTTAGATTTTTTAAGGAACCTCCATACTGTTCTTCATCATGTTTTCACCAATTTACATTCCCACCAACAGTGTAGGAGGAGAGTTCCCTTTACTCCAAACCCTTTCCAGCATATTGTTTGTGGATTTTTTGATGATTTTCATTATAATTGATATGAGGTGATACCTCATCGTAGTTTTGATTTGTGTTTCTCTGATAATTAGTGACATTGAGTATGTGTTCATTTACTTTTTGGACATTTGTATGTCTTCCTTGGAGAAATTTCTATTTAGATCTTCTGCCCATTTATTATTGGGTTATTGTTTGTTGGTTTTGTTTTGTTTTATATAGAACTGTTTGTTTTGGACATTAATCCATTAATAATATTACTAGCAAATATTTTCTCCCATTTTGTGGGTTGTCTTTTAATTTTGTTTATGGCTTCCTTTGTTGTGTAGAGGCTTCTAAATTTAATTAGGTCACATTTGTTTATTTTTGCTTTTATTTTCATTACTGTAGGAAGTGAATCAAAGGAGGCATTGCTGCAATTTATGTCAAAGAGTGTTCTACCTCTGTTTTCCTCCAGGATTTTTGTGATGTCCAGCCTCACATTTAAGTCTTTAATTCATTTTGAGCATATTTTGTGTATAGTGTTAGAGTATGCTCTAATTGCATTCTTTTACATGAAGTTGTTCAGCTTTCCCAACACCATTTATTGAAGAGACTGTCTTTTCTCTACTATATATTATTGCCTCCTTTGTCATAGATTAATTGACTATAGGTGCATAGATTTATTTCTGGACTGTATATCCTATTCCACTGAGCCATATGTATGTTTTTGTTCCAGCATTATACCGTTTTGATTACTGTTGCTTTCTGGTATAGTCTGAAGTCAGGGACTATGATTCCTCCAGATACATTTTCCTTTCTTAGGATTGCTTCCACTATTCAGGGGCTTTTCTGTTAACATACAAATTGTACAAAAAATTCATTCTAGTTCTGTGTAAAGGGCCATTGACAACTTGATAGGGATTTCATTGACTCTGTAGATTGCCTTAAGTAGTATCGTCATATAGACTATATTAATTCTTTCAATTAAATAACATAACTTATCTCTCCATTTGTTTGTGTCATCTTCAAATTCTTTCATCAACATCTTAGAGTTTTAAGAGTATGGTTCTTTTTTCTCCTTCAGTTCAGTTGAGTTCAGTCGCTCTTTGTGACCCCATGAATCACAGCACGCCAGGCCTCCCTGTCCATCACCAACTCATGGAGTTCACCCAAACTCTTGTCCATTGAGTCGGTGATGGCATCCAGCCATCTCATCCTCTGTGGTCCCCTTCTCATCCAGCCCCCAATCCCTGCCAACATCAGGGTCTTTTCCAATGAGTCAACTCTCCGCATGAGGTGGTCAAAGTACTGGAGTTTCAGCTTTACCATCAGACCTTCTGAAGAACACCCAGGATTGATCTCCTTTAGAATGGACTGGTTGGATCTACTTGCAGTCGAAGGGGCTCTCAAGAGTCTTTTACAAAACCACAGTTCAAAAGCATCAATTCTTCAGTGTTCAGCTTTCTTCATAGTCCAACTCTCACATCCATACATGACCACTGGAAAAACCATAGCCTGACTTGACTAGACAGACCTTTGTTGGCAAAGTAATGTCTCTGCTTTTGAATATGCTATCTAGGTTGGTCATAACTTTTCTTCCAAGGAGTAAGTGTCTTTTAATTTCATGGCTAATATCACCATCTGCAGTGATTCTTGGAGCCTCAAAAAATAAAGTCTGACACTGTTTCCACTGTTTCCCCATCTATTTCCCATGAAGTGATGGGACCAGATGCCATGATCTTCGTTTTCTGAATGTTGAGCTTTAAGCAACTTTTTCACTCTCCTCTTTCACTTTCAGCAAGAGGTTTTTTAGTTCCTCTTCACTTTCTGCTATAAGGGTGGTGTCATCTGTATATCTGAGGTTATTGATATCCCGGCAATCTCAATTCCAGCTTGTGCTTCTTCCAGCTAGCATTTCTCATGATGTACTCTGCATATAAGTTAAATAAGCAGGGTGACAATATATGGCCTTGACATATTCCTTTTCCTATTTGGAAACATTCTATTGTTCCACGTCCAGTTCTAACTATTGCTTCTTGACCTGCATACAGATTTCTCAAGAGGCAGGTCAGGTGGTCTGGTATGCCCATCCCTTTCAGAATTTTCCACAGTTTGTTGTGATCCACACAGTCAAAGGCTTTGGCATAGTCAATAAAGCAGAAATAGATGTTTTTCTGGAACTCTCTTGCTCTTTTGATGATCCAGTGGATGTTGGCAATTTGATCTCTGGTTCCTCTGCCTTTTCTAAAACCAACTTGAATATCTGGAAGTTCACAGTTCACGTATTGCTGAAGCCTGGCTTGGAGAATTTTGAGCATTACTTTACTAGTGTGTGAGATGAGTGCAATTGTGCAGTAGTTTGAGCATTCTTTGTCTTTGCCTTTCTTTGGGATTGGAACGAAAACTGACCTTTTCCAGTCCTGTGGCCACTGCTGAGTTTTCCAAATTTGCAGGCATATTGAGTGCAGCACTTTTACAGCATCATCTTTCAGGATTTGAAATAGCTCAATTGGAATTCCATCACCTCCTCCAGCTTTGTTTGTAGTGATGCTTCCTAAGGCCCACTTGACTTCACATTCCAGGATATCTGGCTCTAGGTGAGTGATCACACCATCGTGATTATGTGGGTCGTAAGGATTTTTTTTGTACAGTTCTTCTGTGTATTCTTGCCACCTCTTCTTAATATTTTCTGCTTCTGTTAGGTCCATACCATTTCTGTCCTTTATTGAGCCCATCTTTGCATGAAATGTTCCCTTGGTATCTCTAATTTTCTTGAAGAGATCTCTAGTCTTTCCCATTCTGTTGTTTTCCTCTATTTCTTTGCATTGATCGCTGAGGAGGGTTTTCTTATCTCTCCTTGTTATTCTTTGGAACTCTGCATTCAGATGCTTATATCTTTCCTTTTCTCCTTTGCTTTCGCTTCTCTTCTTTTCACAGCTATTTGTAAGGCCTCCCCAGACAGCCATTTTGCTTTTTTGCATATCTTTTCCATGGGGATGGCCTGAATCCCTGGTTTTTAGGTCATACCTGAATGATCTGGTGGTTTTCCCTACTTTCTTCAATTTAAGTCTGAATTTGCCAATAAGGAGTTCATGATCTGAGCCACAGTCAGCTTCCGGTCTTGATTTTATTGACTGTATAGAGCTTCTCCATCTTTGGCTCCTTTTTTGGTTTATTCCTAGATATTTTCTTCTTTTTTGATGCAATGGTAAATGAGATTACTTCCTTAATTTCTCCTCTGATCTTTCATTGTTAGCGTGTAGTAATGCAACAGATTACTGTGTATTAATTTTGCATCCTGCAACTTGACTGAGTTTGTTGATGAGCTCTAGTAGTTTTTTGGTGGCATCTTTAGCATTTCTTTATGTAGTATCATGCTGTCTGCAATGATAAATTTTTTTCCAATTTGGATTCTTTTTATATCTTTTTCTTCTCTTACTGCTGTGACTAGGACTTTCAAAATATATGATGAATAAAAGTGCTAACAGCAGATATCCTTGTCTTGTTTCTGATCCATGGGGGAATGCTTTCATTTTTTCACCATTGAGAATGATGTTAGTTGTGGGTTTGTTATATGTGCCCTTAATTATGTTGAGCTAAGTTCCCTTTGTGCTCACTTTCTGGAGAGTTTTTGTCATAAATAGGTACTGAATTTTATCAAGAGCTTTTCTGCATCTATTGAGATGAAGAAATATTATTTTTAAATTGTAGATTTAGTGTGTGTGTGTGTGTGTGTGTATGTGTTAGTCACTCAGTCATGTCCTACTCTTTGCAACCCCATGAACTGTAGCCTGCCAGGCTCCTCTGTTCATGGAATTCTCCAGGCAAGGCTACTGGAGTGGGTTGCCATTTACTTATCTAACAGATCTTCCAGACTCAGAAAATGAGCCAGGTTTCCTGAACTGCAGGCAGATTCATTACCATTTGAGCCACCAGGGTAAATTATTAAGAATATTTGAGCCAATATGATTATCATAGGTGTCTTGTGGAAAATTGTATTATCCCAGTAGGCATCCATCCATTCAATATATGTTAATAAAAAGGTACTCCTCTGGCTTCAAAGAGTTTGCAGTCAGTGTAATAGGTAGGATACATGTTTTAACAGTAACAAGAATTCAAGATAGTAAAACTTTCTTTATTCTGAGAACACAAGCAAAAGTAACACTTGGAGGGGCTCTAGTTTCCAAAATAAACCATAGTTCAATTCAGTTGCTCAGTCATGTCCAACTCTTTGTGACCCCATGGACTGTAGCATGTCAGGCTTCCAGGTCCATCACCAACTCCCAGAGCTTGCTCAAACTTGTGTCCATCAAGTCAGCGATGGCATCCAACCACCTATCCTATGTTATCCCCCTCTCCTCCTGCCTTTAATCTTTCCCAGAATCAGGGTCTTTTCCAATGAGCCAGTTCTTCACATCAGGTGGCCAAAGTATTGGAGTTTCAGCTTCAACATCAGTCCTTCTAATGATTATTCAGGACTGATTTCCTTTAGGATTGACTGGTTAGATCTCCTTGTAGTCCAAGGGACTCTCAAGAGTCTTCTCCAACACCACAGTTCAAAAGCATCAATTCTTTGGTGCTCAGCTTTCTTTATAGTCCAACTCTCACATCCACACATGACTACTGGAAAAACCATAGCTTGACTAGATGGACCTTTGTTGGCAAAGTAATGTCTCTGCTTTTTAATATGCTGTCTAGGTTGATCATAGCTTTTCTTCCAAGGAGCAAGCGTCTTTTAAATTGTATCTTAAAAACTTCATAGAGAGCAACTGGACAAAGAATTGGGAGAGGAGTACCAAGAGGGATATTTCTGGTCATGTAATAGTTCTGTGTCTTGATTATGATGGTGGTTACATAAATATATGTATGTGATAAGTTATGTGGAATGCTCTTATAAAAACCCACAGACATATACTAGTGAGTGCATGCATAAAGCTGAAAAAGATACTAATTTTAACTTCCTGGCTTTGATAATATAGTATAGTTATATAAGAAATTATAAATAATGGAAACTGGGTAACAGATTTATGGGGCTTCTCTACTAGTTTTGCAACTTTGTGTGAATCTCTAGTCCTTTCAAAATAAAAATGTGTTTAACCATCAAAAGAAGAAGGTAGCAAATTTCTTTAGTGTTATCAAGAGACAGTGTATGTGAGTCTGATGAAGCAGGGCTTAGATGAATGTAAATTCAATAAACACTTATTTGGCACTTGTCTGCCAGACTGTGCAATGTGTTTCACATACATTACTGCTCTTAGTTTCTACAACAAACATATCAGTATACATGGATGGAAACTAAAGATACTTACCATTAAAAGAGAATGATTAAATCCTGCAGGCAAGCAGGAAGATTTCAGAATTCTCTACTTTTCAACCACTTCATATCCTTTCCCTCAAGACATGCACACACACACACACGTTGCCACCCAGATTTTGACAACTATCTTAAAGGTAGAATATTTTGAATGTTTGCTGTTATTGTGCTGAATTGTATCTGCTCAATACACATATATTGAAGTCCTAAACCCAGTACTTCAAAATGTGAATATATTTAGAGTTAGGACCTTTAAAAAGGTAAAAACTAAGGCAGTTAGGGTGGGCCCTAATCCAATCTGACTAGTGCCCTTGTAAGAACAAATCTGGACACAGAGACATTGGAGCTGCACAAGCATAGAGGAGAGAGCACATGGAGACCAGGGAGAAGCAAATTATCTGCAAGCCATGGAAAAAAGCCAAAGAAATCAACCCTACTAATGCCTTGATCTTGAACTTCTAGTCTCCAGAACTGGAAAATACAGAATTCTGTTGCTTAAGCAATCCAAACTTTGGTATTTTGTTCTAGCAGCCCTAGCAAACTAATACACTTGCATATTGATTTTTCTTTTGCTATTTCTTAACTTTGCTCATTAGCCTTCAAATCTTAATGTGCTCCAGAATTATTTTATAAGGCTTTATATTAAAGACTATAACATAGAACTCCACATTCAAGAGAATTATGATATTAATTTTGATATATAAAGTGCTTACTTTACAATCTGATTTCACCAAACTAACCTTGTATTAAATGCATTCTACTATATCTCAAGGTAACTGCTTCATCTTTAAGTAAACTGACTAATAATAAAACACAGTCCTAGTTTCCAAGATATGTCATTCGTTTTTACAGTGAGTAACAGATATGGAAAGTATTAAGGCTCAATGAAATAAAATTGTTAGGCTGTCTCTAGAAGTTTGGTAGTTTATACAGTTCCTTAATCTGTTTAAAGAATTGACTCATTATCTTGATTTCAAAGATTTATTTTTTGTGGACAGACAAAGCTATTCTTTGTCATCAGAGGCTTATTTAAGCATACCATCTGAACAAAAGATCGATAATGAAAATGTGGCTCACAACCATTTATAGAAAATGAGTGTGTTTTGGTTAAGATGTGATAATGCCTTGTCGCTTGTTCTCTTGTATGTTCTCTCAGTGGCCAACTAAACTTCTGGAAGAGTTTGCTGATGTAAGACTGCTCTAAGTCCAGAAACAAAAACTTGACTTTTCATCACAGACTAAACATCTATAATTATTCATTACCATGCTTTTTATATCTTTAGTGCCTCAGTTCAGTAAGACCACATGGACTTCAGTACACCAGGCTTCCCTGTTCATCACCCTCCCAGAGCTTATTCAATCTCATGTCCATTGAGTCAATGCTGCTATCCAACCATCTCATTCCCCATCATCCCCTTCTTCTCCTGCCTTCAATCATTTCCAGCATCAGGGTCTTTTCAAATGACTCAGTTCTTTGAATCAGGTGGCCAAATTATTGGGGTTTCAGCTTCAGCATCAGTCCTTCCAATTAATGAATATTCAGGACTGATTTCCTTTAGGATTGACTGGTTAGGTCTCCTTGTAGTCCAAGGGACTCTCAAGAGTTTTCTCCAACACCACAGTTCAAAAGCATCAATTCTTTGGTGCTCAGCTTTCTTTATAGTCCAATTCTCACATCCATACATGACTACTGGAAAAACCATAGCTTTGACTAGATGGACTTTTGTTGGCAAAGTAATATCTCTGTTTTTTAATATGCTGTCTAGGTTGGTCATAACTTTTCTTCCGAGGAGCAAGCGTCTTTTAATTTCATGGGTGCAGTCACCATTTGCAGTGATTTTGGAGCCCCCCCAAAATAAAACCTGTCACTGTTTTCATTGTTTCCACATCTATTTGCCATGGAGTGATGGGGCCAAATGCCATGATCTTAGTTTTCTGAATGCTGAGCTTTAAGCCAACTTTTTCACTCTCCTCTTTCAGTTTCATCAAGAGGCTCTTTTGTTCTTCACTTTCTGCCATAAGGGTGGTGTTATCTGCATATCTGAGGTTATTGATATTTCTCCCGGCAATCTTGATTCCAGCTTGTGCTTCATCCAGCCCAGCGTTTCTCATGATGTACTCTGCATATAAGTTAAATAAGCAGGGTGACAATATACAGCCTTGACACACTCCTTTTCCTATTTGAAACCAGTCTGTTGTTTCATGTCCATTTCTAACTGCCGCTTCCTGATCTGCATCATGCTACATCACTTCAGTTGTGTCTGACTCTTTGGGACCCCATGGACTGTAGCCCACTAGGCTCCTCTGTCCATGAGATTCTCCAGGCAAGAATACTGGAGTGGGTTACCATGCCCTCCTCCAGGGATCTTCCTGACCAGGGAAAGAACTCACGTCTCCTGTGTGTCCTGCGTTGAAGATGGATTTCTAACCACTGAACCACCAGGGAAGCCCCTTAGTGCCTTCTTCAAGTACCTACCATTTGATTGCTTTAGCATACTTGTTACTGTTATACCCAGTATGTCACTAACTGCTTAGAGTGTGGCATTAAATAATTCACACACCCCATTTGAGTTTCAGTGATATTGTCTGTATAATGTCTCAGTCTAGATGATCCTAACCCTCAGTGTGACTATATTTGGAGATAGGGCCTTTAGAGTGTTTATTAAGGTTAAAGATGACATAAGAGTGAGGTTCCAATCTAATAGATTAGTGTCCTTATAAGAAGAGGAAAGTCTTCCCAGGTGGCACAAGTGTTAAAGAACCTGTCTGCCAATGCAGGAGACATAAGAGATGTGGATTCAATCCTTCGGTTGGAAAGATCACCTGAAGGAGGGCAAGGCAACCCACTCCAATATTCTTGCCTAGAGAATTCCATGGAGAGAAGAGCCTGGTGGGCTACAGTCCATAGGGTCACAAAGAGTTGGACACGAGTGAAGTGACTTAGCACATCAGAAAGAAGAGGAAGAGACACCAATAAATTCTTTGCATAGGAAAAGGCCATCTGCAAGCCAAGAAAGGCTTAGAAAAAACTAAATTTTCTGGCACTTTGGACTTCTAACTTCCAAAGAGATGGAAACATAAATTTCTGTTGTTTAAGCAAACTAGTATTTCATATTTTGTCATGGCAGTCCTAGTGCACTAATAAGATGTCTCTACTTGTAAAAGTATTCCTCTGTTAAGGATGCCCTAAATCTGAGATACCTAAAGATAGAGATTAAATTATAAGAAATTTAATACAATCAGTAAAAGAAAAAGATATTTTTAATTACTATGGACCATCTATTGTTCATACTAAAAATGTTATTATTAGACAGTATACATGGAATTTCATTTTAGATGTGAGTTTTCTTATATTTCTGTCATTACATTTTATATCACAATTATTATTTTTCCTAGACAATTAGAACCTTTTAATTGCATCTAAACTATTTATTAGATGATTATAAAATTACAAACTGGCTTAGTGGAAATTTCCTTTGGAGCAAGATGGTTTCAAGTTAGTACAAGAGCAATATAATTATTGACTGTAAGCTAAAAAGCATATGAAGCACATTAAATGGAGACAAAGAAGCAAGAATCAATATTGTTGACTCCACATAGAGCAAAATAATTAGGGATATGAATCTGCAAAAGGCATAAACACTAAAGACATAACATTTATCTCTGGTTGCAGAGCAAGATCTTGTGGGAACCTTATCAGCGGTATCTCTGCCTTCTTTTCTTAAGATTTTCATTTTGTGTAACAAAAACCTTCAGGGAGTAAAAATCTGAAAGAATTTGCTGTTTCAGCTTCTCTGTCCTTAGGTAACGATGACCTAAGTAGAAACATTAGAGTGATTTAGTCCAGCAGCTGGTAAAATAACTTACCCTAGATGCCTCTTGACTCCAATGAAGCTACTGGTTCAGGAAAGAGGTGGATTTTTAAATAGTCTCAAGTGTCAGGAGAAGCTTGAGTGAGCAGACTTTAAATCGCAAGTGGCTTAGATAGATAAGTAAACTCTTAGAAGAATTTTAACATTATCAAATATTGAGCATATGAAAGAAATCTAAACCCAAGATAGCTATAATCATCCAGAAAGTAGAAGGTATATGTTTATTAATTGCCAGAAGTAAAACACAATAAATTTATTCATGCTATTATGTAAAGTTATTCTAAATACTTGAAATCATGTGAGAGAAAACATCTGCATTTTCTATCCTGTCAAATAAATTCATTTGTAGATGAGAGTTCAAGGATAATTATTAAAACATCAGTTTTTGTTATGAAACATCAGTCTCATAAAAGAAGACACTGAAATCATATGTAAAATAATGGAATATGAAATATTCTTGAAGACTCTTAATTTCTTATTTAAAATTCAGTGTCAAATTGAAAAAAAAAAAGTGTGTATTAAACTCAGAGTCAGCACCTCTGCACCAGTCATGATTAATGACAAAGTCACTCACTTGATAGTCTTCCCACTGAGATAGTGAAGCATGGAAGTAAAATGCTGATTACACACCTGCAAGGGCTTTCTATTCAACCTATGGGGTCCTGCTAGAATGCTTCATGATCATGGCCACTGTAATCATTACCTCCTATGAAGACAAAAGTAGAGCAGCTAATGTTGGTAATACTAGTTACTTTGTCCCCAACACCAGGAAGATCCTGTATATAAAATTTTCTTTGATTAAGTGGGCATGATTTCCATCTTTATTAATGGCACAAAATTTAGATGAATAAAGTTCTCTACAGTGTGATCATGGCATCTGGTCCCATCACTTCATGGGAAATAGATGGGGAAACAGTGGAAACAGTGTCAGACTATATTTTGGGGCTCCAGAATCACTGCAGATGGTGATTGCAGCCATAAAATTAAAAGACACTTACTCCTTGGAAGGAAAGTTATGACCAACCTAGACAGCATATTAAAAGGCAGAGATATTACTTTGCCAACAAAGGTCTATCTAGTCAAGGCTATGGTTTTTCCAGTGGTCATGTATGGATGTGAGAGTTGGACTGTGACGAAATCTGAGCGCCAAAGAATTGATGTTGTTGAACTGTGGTGTTGGAGAAGACTCTTGAGAGTCCCTTGGACTGCGGGAAGATCCAACCAGTCCATGCTAAAGGAGATCAGTTCTGGGTGTTTATTGGAAGGAGTGATGCTGAGGCTGAAACTCCAATATTTTGGCCACCTCATGCAAAGAGTTGACTCATTGGAAAAGATCCTGATGCTGGGAGGGATTGGGGGCAAGAGGAGAAGGGGACGACAGAGGATGAGATGGCTGGATGGCATCACTGACTCGATGGATGTGAGTTTGAGTGAACTCCGGGAGTTGGTAATGGACAGGGAGGCCTGCCATGCTGCGATTCATGAGGTCGCAAAGAGTCGGAGACTACCGAGTAACTGAACTGACTGACTGACAGTGTGACAAATATATAAAAGCAAAGGGAAGGCATCAATATTATTTCATGTTTCTATTAGCCTTAAATAGTCCAAGAAACCAACTGTATGCTGGAACCCTGCAATATGCAGGTTCTGTTTATAAAATGACTCTGTTAGGTATTTTAAGCTTGCACAGTATACATACTTTATATTTAGGCTGTATACTGGATCTATTTTTAGGAAAAGTCAAAACTGTAATGAGAAGAAGGGAACTGGGTACAAAATGAGGTAAAAGAACTCTGGAAAGTAAAGCAAATAGCAAGAATGGAAATAAGTTGGAGGAGTAGAAGGAGATATATAAAAAAAGTTAAAAATTATTGTTCACAGTAGAGCAGCATTCTCATCTATGATTCATCTCATTTTTTAATTTTTTAAAAAATAATTTTCATGAAGAATAATTTGGAAAATTGGATTCACTTAAAAGAGTTCAGTGACATTAACAACAGACGTGTTTACAAGAGGGAGCTTAATGTCTATGACAGTAGTTACTGTATATTAGGTGATGACAATCTGCCACGTAGTGTTCTATGTTTATTGTTTTATTGTTCCTCCCTAAACAGTCTGCTTTTCTGCTTTCTGTTTCATTATGTTCTTGACTTTTACTCATTTTCACTCATGCTCCATTATGGAAAGATTTGTATCAAAAGAAAATTTAATTCTGTTTAAAATGTGCATGAGAAGAGTATTTTCATCTAAAGGAAAATTGAAGACAATGGAAAGCACTGAAAAAATAAAACTTATGTATCTTTCAAAATCTATATTATTGTGTTCTAAAATAGCCATTACTTATAACATAACATACTAAAATTTTAAAAAGCAAAAGAAAAATTTTAAGTAAAAAAGTTTCATTTAAATGAAGCATTTCAATAAAACTGGAATTTTAATTTGAGGGAAATTACATAAATGTTGGTAAATGTGTAAAATACTTTCTAGCATCAAATATTGTCCATTGACTGATGAACATAGTAAGCTAATAATACTTTTCTTACATCTTATGTCTCAGTTCAGTTGCTCAGTCGTGTCTGACTCTTTGTGACCTCATGAACTGCAGCACACCAGGCTTCCCTGTCCATCACCAACTCCAGGAGCTTACTTAAACTCATGTCCATAGAGTCGGCAATGCCATCCAACCATCTTATCCTCTGTCATCCTGCTCTTCTTGCTGCCTTCAATCTTTCTAAGCATCGGGGTCTTCTCCAGTGAGTAAGTTCTTCTCATCAGGTGGCCAAAGAATTTTTCTTCCAAGGAGCAAGAATCTTTCAATTTCATGGCTGCAGTAATATCTGCAGTGATTTTGGAGCCCACAAAAATGGTCTGTCACTATTTCCATTGTTTCCCCATCTATTTGCCATGAAGCGATGGGACCAGATACCATGATCTTCATTTTTTGAATGTTGAGTTTTAAGCCAACTTTTTCACTCTCCTCTTTCACTTTCATCAAGAGGATCTTCAGTTCCTCTTCACTTTCTGCCATAAGAGTGGTGTCATCTGTCTATCTGAGGTTATTGATATTTCTCCCAGCAATCTTGATTCCAGCTTGTGCTTCGTCCAGTGTGGTGTTTCTCGTGATGTACTCTGCATATAAGTTAAATTCGCAGGGTGACAAAAACAGTCTTTATATACTTCTTTCCCAATTTGGAACCAGTCTGTTGTTCTATATCTGAATGTAACTGTTGCTTCTTGACCTGCATACAGATTTCTCAGGAAGCAGGTAAGGTGGTCTGGTATTCACATCTCTTGAAAATTTTCCACAGTTTATTGTGATCTACAAAGTCAAAGGCTTTTGCATAATCTGTAAATCAGAAGTAGATGTCTCTCTGGAATTCTGTTGCTTTTTCTATTTTCAATGATGTTGTCAAATTGATCAGTTTCTTATGCCTTTTCTAATTCCAACATGAACATCTGGAAGTTCATGGTTCATGTACTGTTGAGGCCTGGCTTGGAGAATTTTGAGCATTACTTTGCTAGCATGTGAGATGAGTGCAATTGTGCAGTAGTTTGAACATTCTTTGGAATGGCCCTTCTTTGGGATTGGAATGAAAACACCTTTTCCAGTTCTGTGGCCAATGCTGAATTTTGCAAATTTGCTGGCATATTGAGTGCAGCACTTTCACAGCATCATATTTTAGGATTTGAAATAGCTCAACTGAAATTGCGTCACCTCCACTAGCTTTGTTCATAATGATGTTCCTAAAGCCCACTTTACTTCTCATTCCAAAATGTCTGGCTCTAGATGAGTGATCACACACCATCCTGGTTATCTGAATCATGAAGATCTTTTTTTGTACAGTTCTTCTGTGTATTCTTCCCACCTCTTCTTAATATCTTCTGCTTCTGTACATATCATTTCTGTCCTTTATTGTGCCCATCTTTGCATGAAATAGTCTCTTGGTATCTCTAATTTTCTTGAAGAGATCTCTAGTCTTTCCCATTCTATTGTTTTCCTCTTTTGCTTTGCATTGATCACTGAGGAAGACTTTCTTATCTCTCCTTGTTATTCTTTGAACTCTGCATCCAAATGGGTATATCTTTCCTTTTCTCCTTTGTCCTTCACTTCTCTTCTTTTCTAAGCTATTTATAAGGCCATGACAGACAACCATTTTGCCTTTCTGCATTTCATTTTCTTGGGGATGGTCTTGATCCTTGCCTCCTCTACAATGCCATGAAACTCTGTCCATAGTTCTTCAGGCACTCTGCCTATCAGATCTAATCCCTTGAATCTATTTCTAACTTCCACAGTATAATCAAAAGGGATTTGATTTAGGTGATACTTGAATGGTCTAGTGGTTTTCCCTACTTTCTTCAATTTAAGTCTGAATTTGGCAATAAAGAGTTCATGATCAGAGCCATAATCAGCTCCCAGTCTTGTTTTTGCTGACTGTATAGAGCTTCTCCATCTTTGGCTGCTAAGAATACAATCAACCTGATTTCAGTATTGACCACGTGGTGATGTCCATGTGTAGAGTCTTCTCTTGTGTTGTTGGAAAAGGTATTTTCTATGACCAGTGCGTTCTCTTGGCAAAACTCTGTTACCCTTTGCCCTGCTTCATTCTGTACTCCAATGCCAGATTTGCCTGTGACTCCGGATATTTCCTGACTTCCTACATTTGCATTCCATTCCTCTATGATTTAAAGAGATGGGAATCTCAGGCCACCTGTCCTGCCTCTTGAGAAGTCTATATGCAGGTCAGGAAGCCACAGTTAGAACTGGACATGGAACAACAGACTGGTTCCAAATAGGAAAAGGAGTATGTCAAGGCTGTATATTGTCACCCTGCTTATTTAATTTATATGCAGAGTACATCATGAGAAACGCTGGACTGGAAGAAACACAAGTTGGAATCAAGATTGCCTGGAGAAATATCAATAACCTCAGATATGCAGATGATACCACCCTTATGGCAGAAAGTGAAGAGGAACTCAAAAGCCTCTTGATGAAAGTGAAAGTGGAGAGCGAAAAAGTTGACTTAAAGCTCAACATTCAGAAAACGAAGATCACGGCATCTGGTCCCATCACTTCCGTCACTTCATGGGAAATAAATGGGGAAACAGTGTCAGATTTAATTTTTGGGGGCTCCAAAATCACTGCTGATGTTTATTGCAACCATGAAATTAAAATACACTTACTCCTTGGGAGGAAAGTTATGACCAACCTAGATAGTATGTTCAAAAGCAGAGACATTACTTTGCCAACAAAGGTACGTCTAGTCAAGGCTATTGTTTTTCCAGTGGTCATGTATGGATGTGAGAGTTGGACTGTGAAGAAATCTGAGCACTGAAGAATTGATGTTTTTGAACTGCAGTGTTGGAGAAGACTCTTGAGAGTCCCTTGGACTGCAAGGAGTTCCAACCAGTCCATCCTAAAGGAGATCAGTCCTGGGTGTTCATTGGAAGGACTGATGCTGAAGCTGAAACTCCAATACTTTGGCCACCTCATGCGAAGAGTTGACTCATTGGAAAATACCCTGATGCTGGGAGGGATTGGGGACAGGAGGAGAAGGGGATGACAGGTGAGATGGCTGGATGGCATCACCGACTCGATGGACGTGAGTTTGGATAAACTCCTGGAGTTGGTGATGGACAGGGAGGCCTGCCATTCTGCGATTCATGGGGTTGCAAAGAGTCGGAGACAACTGAATGACTGAACTGAACTGAACTGATGATGGAAAGGACATCTTTTTTGTGCGTTAGTTCTAGAAGGTCTTGTAGGTCTTCATAGAACCATTCAACTTCAGCTTCTTCAGCACTACTGGTTAGGGCATAGGCTGGAATTACCGTGATATTGAATGTTTTGCCTTGGAAATGAACAGAGATCATTCTGTCATTTTTGAGACTGCATCCAAGTAATGCATTTCAGACTCTTTTGTTGACTATGAGGGCTACTCTATTTCTTCTAAGGGATTCTTTCCCACAGTAGTAGATATAATGTTCATCTGAATTAAATTCGCCCATTCCAGTCCATTTTAGTTCACTGACTCCTAAAATGCTGATGTTTACTCTTGCCATCTTGTTATGTGTACACCTCCATTTATACAAATATGAGTAAATAATTTTGCTTGTATTACAAAATCTTCCTCAGTCACCATTTTCCATGCTAATTTATGACTGTTTCTAGCATTACAAATTGAATCATGAATAGAAAGAAACAGAAAGTTTGTCTACCATTAAGAAATAATATTCTGCTGTGCAAGAAACTACAGCATTCTTGCTGTGAAGGATTGGATGAGTTAATGAATTTGTCTTATTTACTCAATTTTGCTGCTTAAAGTATCTCTGCATACACTCCTAAGTATTGTCTGTTTTAACATAAGCAAAAACACCATCCATAAACAAACCCAGCAACTGAGCCTAGTCACTGTGGTTTCCAAGGATATAGGACAAGAGATATGGAAAGCAGTACTAGAGAGACTGAAGGGTATTAGTTACATAAAGAATATTTTTTATTTCAGGCAGTATGCCAGTTCTGAGTACCAGCTTGGAAGCAGCAAATATTTTGTATGTTATTTAAAAAATATTTTTTTGCATGTTTGCAATATATAAAACCTTCTATGGTTATCAGTGCTTCCTAAGGCCCTTCTGACTTCACACTCCTGGATGTCTGGCTCTAGGTGAGTGACCAGATCATTTTGTGGTCAATTTGGAAAACACACCAGTAGTCACAGGACTGGAAAAGATCAGTTTCCATCCCAATTCCAAAGAAAGACAGTGATAAAGAATGTTCAAACTATTAGACAGTTGTGCTCACTGTGCTAGTAAGGTTACGCTCAAAAATCCTTCAAGCCAGGCTTCAACAATACTTGAATTGAGAACTTCCAAACATATAAGCTGGTTTGTAAAAAGCCAGAGGAACAAGAGATCAAATTGGCAACATTTGTTAGATCATAGAGAAAGCAAGGGAATTCCAGAAAAATATCTATTTCTGCTTCATTGACTATGCAAAAGCCTTTGACTGTGTGGATCACAGCAAACTGGAAAATGCTTAGAGTGATGTGAATACTGGACCATCTTACCTGTCTCTTGAGAAATCTGAATGCGGGTCAATAACCAATGGTTAGAAACTTACATGAGCAACTGACGGGTTCAAAATTGGGGAAGGGTTACAACCAGGCTGTATATTGTCACCCTGTTTATTTAACTTATGTACACAGGGTACATTATGTGAAATGCCTGGCTAAATGAGTTACAAGCTGGAATCAAGATTGCCAGGAGATATATCAACAACCTCAGATATGCAGATGATTCCACTTTAATGGCAGAAAGCAAAGAGGAAGTAAAGAGCCACTTGATGAAGGTGAAATCGGAGAGTGAAAAATCTGGATTAAAACTAAATATTCAAATAACTAAGATCACGGCATCTGGTTCCATCACATTATGGCCAATAGAAAGGGAAAAAGTGGAAGCAGGGGCAGATTTTCTCTTATTGAGCTCCAAAATTACTGTGGATGGTGACTGTAGCCATGGCATTAGAAGATGCTTGCTTCTTGGAAGGAAAGCTGTGAAAAACCTAGACAGTATATTAAAAAGCAAAGACACCACATTGATGAAAAATGTCCATACAGTAAAAGCTATGGTTTTTCCAGGATTCATGTTATGTACAGATGTGAGAGTTGAACCATAAAGAAGGTTGAGTGCTGAAGAGTTGAAGTTTTCAAATTGGGCTGGGGAAGACTCTCGAGAGTCCCTTGAACTGTAAGGAGATCAAACCAGTCAATCCCAAAGTTAGTCAACCCTGAATATTCATTGGCATGACTGATGCTGAAGCTGAAACTCCAGTACTTTGGCCACCTGATGTGAACAGTCACCTCACTGGACAAGACTTTAGTGCTAGGAAAGATTGAAGGCAAAAGGAAAAGAGGGTGGCAGAAGATAAGATCATTGGAAAGCATCACTGACTCAATGGATATGAACTTGAGCAAACTTTGGGAGAGAGGTAGGGACAAGGAGGCCTGACATTCTACAGTCCATGGGGTCACAAAGAGTCAACATGACTTAGCGACTGAACAACAACAAAGGATGCCAAGGTAGGGGTCTTTTGTGTCTAGAACTATGGTAGAGTTCCATTAAGTACTGTTAGGTATTATTACATTAGGATTATTATTATATTAAGAGGCCATTAAGTGTGAATGTGACATGAATCACAGATTTACCAGCTGTATGTTCTGAAGACTTCCTTGGTTAAGACTATCACAGAAGGAAAGAGAACAAATTGGGATGTTAACAATACACTCCTAATTATTAGCACAGCTCTGGCTTTATCTGACTAGACATTTTTCTGAGAGGGATATTGTGCTCAGTGTTTTTTTCTTTTTTAATATTGTTGAGTTTTTTTTTTTCCTATTTGAACAGGTGTTTTATTTTATTTTATTTTTTACTTTACAATATTGTACTGGTTTTGCCATACATCAACATGAATCTGCCACGGGTGAACATGTGTTCCCAATCCTGAACCCCCTTCCCACCTCTCTCCCCATACCATCACTCTGGGTCATTCCAGTGCACCAGCCCCAAGCTTCCTGTATCCTGCATCAAACCTGGACTGGTGATTCATTTCTTGTATGATATTATACATGTTTCAATGCCATTCTCCCAAATCATCCCCCCCTTCCCTCTCCCACAGAGTCCAAAAGACTGTTCTATACATCTGTGTCTCTTTTGCTGTCTTGCATACAGGCTTATCGTTACCATATTTCTAAATTCCATATATATGCATTAGTATACTGTATTGGTGTTTTTCTTTCTGGCTTACTTCATTCTGTATAATCGGCTCCAATTTCATCCACCTCATTAGAACTGATTCAAATGTATTCTTTTTAATGGCTGAGTAATACTCCATTGTGTATATGTACCACTGCTTTCTTATCCATTCATCTGCTGATGGACAGGTAGGTTGCTTCCATGTCCTGGCTATTATAAAGTGCTGCGATGAACATCGGGGTACATGTGTCTCTTTCAATTCTGGTTTCCTTGGTGTGTATGCCCAGCAGTGGGATTGCTGGGTCGTATGGCAGTTCTATTTCCAGTTTTTTAAGGAATCTCCACACTGTTCTCCAGAGTGGCCATACTAGTTTGCATTCCCACCAACAGTGTAAGAGGGTTCTCTTTTCTCCACATCCTCTCCAGCATTTATAGCTTGTAGACTTTTGGATCGCAGCCATTCTGACTGGCGTGAAATGGTACCTCATTGTGGTTTTGATTTGCATTTCTCTGATAATGAGTGATGTTGAGCATCTTTTCATGTGTTTGTTAGCCATCTGTATGTTTTCTTTGGAGAAATCTCTATTTAGTTCCTTGGCCCATTTTTGATTGGGTCATTTATTTTTCTGGAATTGAGCTGCAGGGTTTGCTTGTATATTTTTGAGATTAGTTGTTTATCAGTTGCTTCATTTGCTATTATGTTCTCCCATTCTGAAGGCTGTCTTTTCATCTTGCTTATAGTTTCTTTTGTTGTGCAGAAGCTTTTAATTTTAATTGGATCCAATTTGTTTATTTTTGCTTTTATTTCTAATATTCTGGGAGGTGGATCATAGAGGATCCTGCTGTGATTTATGTCGGAGAGGATTTTGCCTATGTTCTCCTCTAAGAGTTTTATAGTTTCTGGTCTTATGTTTAGATCTTTAATCCATTTTGAGTTTATTTTTGTGTATGGTGTTAGAAAGTGTTCTAGTTTCATTCTTTTACATGGTTGACCAGTTTTCCCAGCACCACTTGTTAAAGAGATTATCTTTTCTCCATTGTATATTCTTGCCTCCTTTGTCAAAGATAAGGTGTCCATAGGTGCGTGAGTTTATCTCTGGGCTGTCTATTTTGTTCCATTGATCTTTATTTCTGTCTTTGTGCCAGTACCATACTGTCTTGATGACTGTGGCTTTGTAGTAGAGCCTGAAGTCAGGTAGGTTGATTCCTCCAGTTCCGCTCTTCTTTCTCAAGATTGCTTTGGCTATTCGAGGTTTTTTGTATTTCCATACAAATTGTGAAATTATTTGTTCTAGCTCTGTGAAGAATACTGTTGGTAGCTTGATAGGGATTGCATTGAATCTATAAATTGCTTTGGGTAGTATACTCATTTTCACTGTATTGATTCTTCCAACCCATGAACATGGTATATTTCTCCATCTATTAGTGTCCTCTTTGATTTCTTTCACCAGTGTTTTATAGTTTTCTATATATAGGTCTTTAGTTTCTTTAGGTAGATATATTCCTAAATATCTTATTCTTTTCATTGCAATGGTGAATGGAATTGTTTCCTTAATTTCTCTTTCTATTTTCTCATTATTAGTGTATAGGAATGCAAGGGATTTCTGTGTGTTGATTTTATATCTTGCAACTTTACTATAGTCATTGATTAGCTCTAGTAATTTTCTGGTGGAGTCTTTAGGGTTTTCTATGTAGAGGATCATGTCATCTGCAAATAGTGAGCGTTTACTTCTTCTTTTCCAATTTGGATTCCTTTTATTTCTTTTTCTGCTCTGATTGCTATGGCCCAAACTATGTTGAATAGTAGTGGCGAGAGTGGGCACCCTTGTCTTGTTCCTGACTTTAGGGGAAATGCTTTCAATTTTTCACCATTGAGGATAAGGTTTGCTGTGGGTTTGTCATATATAGCTTTTATTATGTTGAGGTATGTTCCTTCTATTCCTGCTTTCTGAAGAGTTTTTATCATAAATGGATGTTGAATTTTGTCAAAGGCTTTCTCCGCATCTATTGAGATAATCATATGGCTTTTATTTTTCAATTTGTTAATGTGGTGTATTACATTGATTGATATTGTAGAATCCTTGCATGCCTGGGATAAAGCCCACTTGGTCATGCTGTATGATCTTTTTAATGTGTTGCTGGATTCTGATTGCTAGAATTTTGTTAAGGATTTTTGCATCTATGTTGGCCTGTAGTTTTCTTTTTTTGTGGCATCTTTGTCAGGTTTTGGTATTAGGGTGATGGTGGTCTCATAGAATGAGTTTGGAAGTTTACCTTCCTCTGCAATTTTCTGGAAGAATTTGAGTAGGATAGGTGTCAGCTCTTCTCTAAATTTTTGGTAGAATTCAACTGTGAAGCAGTCTGGACCTGGGCTGTTGTTTGCTGGAAGATTTCTGATTACAGTTTCAATTTCCATGCTTGTGATGGGTCTGTTAAGATTTTCTATTTCTTCCTGGTTCAATTTTGGAAAGTTGTACTTTTCTAAGAATTTGTCCATTTCTTCCACGTTGTCCATTTTATTGGCATATAATTGCTGATAGTAGTCTCTTATGATCCTTTGTATTTCTGTGTTGTCTGTTGTGATCTCTCCAGTTTCATTTTTAATTTTATTGGTTTGATTTTTCTCCCTTTGTTTCTTGATGATTCTGGCTAATGTTTTGTCAGTTTTCTCTATCCTTTCAAAGAATCAGCTTTTGGCTTTGTTGATTTTTGCTATGGTCTCCTTTGTTTCTTTTACATTTATTTCTGCCCTAATTTTTTAAGATTTCTACTAACCCTAGGGTTCTTCATTTCTTCCTTTTCTAGTTGCTTTAGATGTAGAGTTAGGTTATTTATTTGACTTTTTTCTTGTTTCTTGAGATATGCCTGTATTGCTATGAACTTTCCCCTTAGCACTGCTTTTACAGTGTCCCATAGGTTTTGGGATGTTGTATTTTCATTTTAATTCATTTCTATGCATATTTTGATTTCTTTTTTTATTTCTTCTGTGATTTGTTGGTTATTCAGCAGCATGTTGTTCAGCCTCCATATGTTGGAATTTTTAATAGTTTTTCTCCTGTAATTGAGATCTAATCTTACTGCATTGTGGTCAGAAAAGATGCCTGAAATGGTTTCAATTTTTTTTTTTTTTAAATTTACAAAGGCTAGATTTATGGCCCAGCATGTGATCTATACTGGAGAAGGTTCCATGTGTGCTTGAAAAAAAGGTGAAATTCATTGTTTTTGGGTGAAATATCCTAGAGATATCAATTAGGTCTAACTGGTCTATTGTATCATTTAAAGTTTGTGTTTACTTGTTACTTTTCTGTTTAGTTGATCTATCCATAGGTGTGAGTGGGGTATTAAAGTCTCCCACTATTATTGTGTTATTGTTAATTTCCCCTTTCATACTTGTTGGTATTTGTCTTACACATTATGGTGCTCCTATGTTGGGTGCATATATATTTATAATTGTTATATCTTCTTCTTGGATTGATCCTTTGATCATTATGTAGTGTCCTTCTTTGTCTCTTTTAACAGCCTTGTTTTAAAGTCTATTTTATCTGATATGAGTATAGCTACTCCTGCTTCCCTTTGATCTCTATTTGCATGGAATATCTTTTTCCAGCCCTTCACTTTCAGTCTGTATGTGTCCCCTGTTTTGAGGTGGGCCTCTTGTAGACAACATATGTAGGGGTTTTGTTTTTGTATCCATTCAGCCAGTCTTTGTCTTTTGGTTGGGGCGTTCAACCCATTTACGTTTAAGGTAATTATTGGTAAGTATGATCCCATTGCCATTTACTTTATTGTTTCGGGTTCGAGTTTATACACTGTTTTCGTGTCTCCTGTCTAGAGAATATCCTTTAGCATTTGTTGGAGAGCTGGTAGGTGGTGCTGAATTCTCTCAGCTTTTGCTTGTCTGTAAAGCTTTTGATTTCTACTTCATATTTGAATGAGATCCTTGCTGGGTACAGTAATCTGGGCTGTAGGTTATTTTCTTTCATCACTTTAAGTATGTCTTGCCATTCCCTCCTGGCCTGAAGAGTTTCTATTGAAAGATCAGCTGTTATCCTGATGGGAATCCCCTTGTGTGTTATTTGTTGTTTTTCCCTAGGTGCTTTTAATATTTGTTCTTTGTTAATTTGATGAATATGTGTCTTGGGGTGTTTCACCTTGGGTTTATCCTGTTTGGGACTCTCTGGGTTTCTTGGACTTGGGTGATTATTTCTTTCCCCATTTTAGGGAAGTTTTCAACTATTATCTCCTCAAGTATTTTCTCATGGTCTTTCTTTTTGTCTTCTTCTTCCGGGACTCCTATGATTCGAATGTTGTGGCATTTAATATTGTCCTGGAGGTCTCTGAGATTGTCCTCATTTCTTTTCATTCATTTTTCTTTTTTCCTCTCTGATTCATTTATTTCTGCCATTCTATCTTCTATTTCACTAATCCTATCTTCTGCCTCCGTTATTCTACTATTTGTTGCCTCCAGAGTGTTTTTGATCCCATTTATTGCATTATTCATTATACATTAACCTTTTTTTAATTTCTTCTAGGTCCTTGTTAAACCTTTCTTGCATTTTCTCAGTCCTTGCTTCCAGGCTATTATCTGTGATTCCATTTTGATTTCAAGATTTTGGATCATTTTCACTATCATTATTCTGAATTCTTTATCAGGTAGATTCCCTATCTCTTCCTCTTTTGTTTCTTTTGGTGGGCATTAATCTGTTCCTTTACCTGCTGGGTATTCCTCTGTCTCTTCATCTTGTTTATATTCCTGAGTTTGGGGTGGCCTTTCCGTATTCTGGCAGTTTGTGGAGTTCTCTTTATTATGGAGTTTCCTTGCTATGGGTGGGGTTGTATCGGTGGCTTGTCAAGGTTTCTTGGTTAGGGAAGCTTGTGTCTGTGTTCTGGTGGGTGGAGCTGGATTTCTTCTCTCTGGAGTGCAATGAAGTGTCCAGTAATGAGTTATGAGATATCAATGGGTTTGGAGTAACTTTGGGCAGTCTGTATATTGAAGCTCAGTGCTGTGTTCCTGTGTTGCTGGAGAATTTGTGTGGTATGTCTTTCTCTGGAACTTGTTGGCCATTGGGTAGTGCTTGGTTTCAGTGTAGGTATGGAGGCGTTTGATGAGCTGATATCGATTAATGTTTCCTGGAGTCAGGTGTTCTATGTTCTCAGGATTTGGACTTAATCCTCCTGTTTCTGGTTTTCAGTCTTATTTTTACAGTAGTCTCAAGACTTCTCCTTCTATACAGCACCGTTGATAAAACATCTAGGTTAAAAATGAAAAGTTTCTCCACAGTGAGGGACACCTAGAGAGGTTCACAGAGTTACATGGAGAAGAGAAAAGGGAGGAGGGAGTTAGAGGTGACCCAAATGAGATGAGGTGGAATCAAAAGAGGAGAGAGCAAGCTAGCCAGTGATTACATCCTTATGTGTGCTCCACAGTCTGGACCGCTCAGAGATGTTCATGGAGTTATACAGAAAAGAGGAAGAGGTGGCCAGGAGGATAAAAGGGGGGAATCAAAAGGAGAGAGACAGATCCAGCCAGTAATCAGTTCCCTACGTGTTGTCCACCATCTGGAACACACAGAGATTCAGAGAGTTGGGTGGAGAAGAGAAGGGGGAGGGAGGAGACAGAGGCAACCTAGTGGAGAAAAAGGACAGCCTAAAGGGGGAGAGAGCAGTCAAACCAGTAATCTCACTCCCAAGTCAAAATGGGTACTGAAGATTGGGTTCTTAAAGGTACAAAATTGATAGCAAATACCAAAAAGCAAAGATTAAAATTCTAGAGTAGAGGTTGGATTTTCAAAAATACAATATTAAAGAAAGTAAGAAGAAAAAAAAACAAAGTCACAAAGTTATTAAATATATATATGTGAAGTTTGCTTTAAAAAATAGTTTTTTTTTTGAAAAGTAATAGTAGGCTATAAAAAATAAAAATTAAAGGAGTAACAGAGGACTTAAATATTTTAAAAAGTTAAAAAGGAAAAGAATGATCATAAATAGTAAAAATATGTCTATGTCTTTCTCTGGTGTTGTTGTGGGCAGTGTGGGGTCAGTTCATTTTTGGATATTTCCTTGGTCCAGCTTATATTTCTCAAGATCTATAGGCCCCTTCCTATGTAGTCGGTACTAACTACAGGGTTTTAATCTATTGCACCTGTCTCTTCCAAGGCAGTTCCCTCTGTTTAACTTCTTCTGTTTGCTGGTCTCTTCAGTGTCTGATTTCTGCCCTGACACAAGGGGGCGGTGGTGGACACTTTTTTAGGCTCACTTGTTCAGTGGCGCTGTGGGGAGGGAGGGACACTGCAGACAAATAACACTGGCGTATGCTCGCAGTGTCTCAGCCACACTGGGCCTGCCCCTGCTCACGGTGCGTGCACCCTCCCTGCCCACACAGCTCAGGCTCTAGGTTGCTCTGCAGGGAACCGTTCAAGGCCCCCCCTGGGCTGCATGCACCTCCCAGATCTAAGCCGCTCAGGTTCAGGCACTCAGGTAGTCCTCAGAGGCGCAGACTCCATTGGGCCTGCGTTTTGTGCCCTTCCCAGCTCCTAGCAGCTCTGGTGATCAGGTGTTTGGCGAGCGCGGTCACTGAGACTTATTGCCTTCCCGTCCCTGCCACTCAGTTTTCTGGGTGTACAACAGGTGCAACTTCTCAGGCAGATGACTGTCCAGAACCCCAAGAAGTCTTAGTTAGCAAAGAAGCCTGCTTGCAGTTAGGTAGATAATGTCTGGGGCTGCGATTGTCCTCTTCCGGCTCTGGCTGCCTGTCACTGGAGGGGGATGGTCTGCATCTGGCTGGTTCTGTTCAGCCCTTTGTTCTGTGCGCGGGCCTGGCGGTGTCTTAGGGCTTTTCCTGTGGTAGTTATCCTACAGTCTGGTTTGCTAGCCCAAATTAGTTCACTCTGATTACCCTCAGGGGCATTCAGGTCCGATCCTTACTCTAAGCAATGCAGCCCGTGCCTCCCTGCCCAGCCCCCACTTGCTAGTTGTAGGTGCAAGCGTCTGCGCTGCTTCTCCACTGGGGGAGTTATCCTTGGGTTCATAATCTGTGGGTTTTAATTATTTATTTTCCCTCCCTATTATTTTGCCCTCTGTGCTTCCAAGGCTCACCACAGACTCGGCAGTGAGAGCGTTTCTTGATGTTTGGAAACTTCTCTCTTTTTAAGACTCCCTTGCTGTGACGGAGCTCCGTCCCTACCTCTTTTGTCTCTTTTTTTGTTTTTTATATTTTTCCTACTTCCTTTTGAAGACAATGGGGTGCTTTTCTGGGTGCCTGATGTCCTCTGCCGGCATTCAGAAATTGTTTTATGGATTTTACTCAGCGTTTAAATGTTCTTTGGATGAATTTGTTGGGGAGAAAGTGGTCTCCCCGTCCTATTCCTCTGCCATCTTAGGACCGCCCTCCAAGAGTTTTTATTATGTACAGATATTCTGTTAAGTAACTTTTCAGCATCTGAGCTTATCACGTGATTTTTATCCTTTGTTTTAAGCTAATCAAATTTTTGAAAAACTGTTGAAATATATCATAAATGCAACTAGAAACAAACAGATTTGTAGACTGAAATGCATCACAGAAAATATCAAATATATAGTCATACTGATCTATGAGTTTTTAAAACCATTGCATTCACTACTTTAAATTTTTGGATGATAGACAGTTTTTGATGCTACAGGATTGGACTTATGAATTTTGTTCCTAGTTTTAATAGATAGCATAAGGTATCATTTAATTCCTTATCTCTCAAAGCAGCTGCATCTTTCAGAGCTCTTTGTATTGAATTGTTATTTGAATATGAATACAAACCATTAATTTCACAGCTATTTCCATTATTCTTTGCTTTTGCTAGGAATGAAAGCTTAAATGTCAGGGAAAGGAACAAGGTATGAGTCAACTAAAATTTTTAAAGCAAGAAAAAAGAAAACAACGTGTTGTCTATTCATATGAGAAGCTGTCAGAAACCAATGGAAATGCTTAGGTTTTATTGTTTAACTTTAAACTGTAGATTCTCAAAAGACTTATTCAAGTTTGAAATAAGTTTTGTGTATATAAATAAATGCTTATAAAAATTGTGACTGTCATTCCTGGACTTAACTGAAAATATCAGAGATCCCTAAAATAACATTTAGTTAATGATAGTCTAGTCAATTTAGTAATATGCAAGTCTATTGATTAATCAAGAAATAGAATATTTCAAATGAATTATTATAGCAAATACTGTTTCCAGAGGGAGAGTTGACAGTGTGGTGAAAGGGAATAAGAAAGGGTTGTCTCATGGAAAAAGATCATCATGAAGAACACAAACTTGGTCCATTTCATAATTGGGTTGTTTTATTATTGTTATTGAGTTATATGAGTTCTTTTTATACTTAGAATATTAACTCCTTGTCTGATATGTGGTTTGCAAATATTTTGCCTCATAAGCTGTCATTTAGCTGGTTATTTGTGATGTTTCATTTGAGGTGAGAAAGCTTTTTAGTTTGATATAGTTCTACTTGATTTTTGCTTTTGTTGCTTGTGCTCTTGTTTTCACACATAAAAAAAATAATCGCCAAGATCAATCTCAAGGAGCTTCTTCCCTAAGTTTTTTTTTCTAGGAGTCTTTTATGGTATCAGGTCTTACATTTAATCCTTTAGTCTGTCTTGAGTAATTTTTAACTGATGTAAGATTGGAGTCTATTTTTATTTTTCTGCATCTGGTTATCCAGTTTTCCCATTTTTTCCCCCTTTCACCATTTGTTGAAGAAACTATAACTTTTCTTTCTCCATTGGGTGTTAATTTCCTTGTCAGACATTAGTTCTGAGATCTCTATTATGTTCTGTTGGTCTATGTATCTATTTTTATCCCTGTATAACACTTTTTGTTACTTTAGCTTTGTAATATAATTTGAAATCAAGATGCTTCCAGCTTTGTTCTTCTTTCTCAAGTTTAGCTTGACTATTCAAGGTCTCATGGTTTCATACAAATTTTAGCATTGTTTTCCTGTTTCTGTGAAAAATACCTTTGGAATATTGATAGGGATTGTGTTAAATTTATGGATGACTTGGGTAGTGTGGACTTTAACAATATTAATCCTTCCCATACATGAACACTAAGTAGATATTTTTCTAGAGACGACATCCAGCTGGTCAATAGGTACTTGAGAAATTACTCACCATAACCAATCATCAAGGACATGTAAATAAAAACTATAGTGAGCTATTACCTCACACGTGTTAGACTGGTTATCTCTGAGAAATCAAGAAATAAGTAGAGTTGCTGATGTGGAGGCAATGGCACTCCACTCCAGTACTCTTGCCTGGAAAATCCCATGGACAGAGAAGGCTGGTAGGCTGCAGTCCGTGGGGTCGCTAAGAGTCAGACATGACTGAACGACTTCAGTTTCACTTTTCATTGTAATGCATTGGAGAAGGAAATGGCAACCCACTCCAGTGTTCTTGCCTGGAGAATCCCAGGGACGGGGGAGCCTGGTGGGCTGCCGTCCATGGGGTCACACAGAGTCGGACACGACTGAAGTGACTTAGCAGCAGCTGATGTGGAAAAGAGGGAACTCTTGTACACTGTTAAGAATGCAAATTGTTTCATTCACTGTGGAGAACAGTATGGAGATTCCTCAAAAATTAAAAACAGAACTACCATATGATCCAGCCATTCTACCTCTGGGTATATACTCACAGGAACCAAAAAACAGGACATCAGAGATATATATCACATCCATTTTATCACAACATTGGTCAAAACAGCTAAGATATGGAAGGAACATAAGTACCAACCAACAAATGAACGGATAAAAAAGATGTGGTGTATAGATACACAATATAATATTATTCAACCATGAGAAAGAAGGAAACCCTGTCATTTGTGAAAACAGGAATAGACGTGGATGGCATTATGCAAAGTGAAATGAGTCAGACAAAGAGAAATGTTGTATGACATCACTTATATGTAGACTATAAAGAAAGCCACACTCATAAAAACAGAAAGTAAAAAGGTGACTCCAAGGGGCTGGGTGCTGGGGGAATAAGGAAAATGTTTAAGGTTACAAACTTGCAACAAGTAAAAAAAAAAATGTGTTTGAGATTTAATGCACAGTGTAGTAATTATAGACAACAATAATATACTATAAAATTGAAAGTTGCTTGGAGATGAGATATTATTTCCACCAAAAAAAAAAATAGGAATAATAATTATGTATGTCTAGTCAAGGCTATGGTTTTTCCAGTGGTCATGTATGGATGTGAGAGTTGGACTGTGAAGAAAGCTGAGTGCCGAAGAAATGATGCTTTTGAACTGTGGTGTTGGAGAAGACTCTTGAGAGTCCCTTGGACTGCAAGGAGATCCAACCAGTCCATTCTAAAGGAGATCAGCCCTGGGTGTTCATTGGAACGAATGATGTTAAGCTGAAACTCCAGTACTTTGGCCACCTCATGTGAGGAGTTGACTCATTGGAAAAGACTCTGATCCTGGGAGGGATTGGGGGCAGGAGGAGAAGGGGACAACAGAGGATGAGATGGCTGGATGGCATCACCGACTCGATGGATATGGGTTTGGGTGAACTCCGAGAGTTGGTGATGGACAGGGAGGCCTGGTGTGCTGCAATTCATGGGGTCACAAAGAGTTGGACACGACTGAGCGACTGAACTGAACTGAATGTGATGAAGGGATTAGCTAATGTTATGATAGTAATCATATTGCAACATGTGTGTATCAAATCAACACTTTGTATACTTTGAACTTGGTTGTTGTCATTCAGTCACTAAGTCGTGCCTGACTCTGTGACCCCATGGATTGCAGCATGCCAGGCTTCCCTCTCCTTCTCTATCTCCCAGAGTTTGCTCAAACCCATGTCCAGTGAGTCATGATGCCATCCAACCAGCTCACCTTCTGTCATCCCCCTCTCCTCCTGCCCTCAACCCTAAACTCATATAGTGTTATATGTCAATTTTATATCAATTAAAAAAAAAAGATACAGTCAAGTTGTTTCTACAGAAAAGCAATCAAGCTTGTTTTAACTCTAGCCTCACATATGTGCAATATAGAAAAATGGTACAGATAAACATATTTGCAGGGCAAGAATAGAGATGCAGATGTAGTCAGTGGACTTATGGTCACAGGCAAAAGGAGTAGGTAGGATGAATTTGGAGATTATGATTAACATATATACACTACCACTCATAGCTCAGTCAGTAAAGCGTCTGCCTGAAATGCAAGAGACCTGGCTTCAATTCCTGGGTTGGAAAGATCCCCTGGAGAAGGAAATGGCAACCCACTCCAGTATTCGTGCTTGGAGAATCCCATGGACAGAGGAGACTGGTAGGCTACAGTCTGTGGGGTCACAAGAGTCAGACACAACTGAGCGACTAAGCACAACACACATACACACTACCATGTGTAAATCAGATAATTATCAACTCTTTCCTAGTGCAATATGCTCTGTGATGACCTAGATTGGTGGGATGGGGGTGTGTAGGAGGGAATGGATATATGTATATGTATAGCTGATTACTTCGTTGTTACAGTAGAAACAACACAACATTGTAAAGCAATTACATTCCAATAAAAGTAAATAAAATAAACTCTAGAATTTAGGGCACCTAGCTGTGGGTAACTATCCTCTTGTTAAATAATTACTTATTCATTTTTGTTTTTTTCTATTTTAATTATGTTTGTATATTATATGTACATATATATATATATAAATTTCAGTTGTGTTTTTTACTCAACAAAACAATCAGTAGTCAAATAACTGAGACCAAGAAGCCTTTAAAGTTTCCCTCAGCTTGATGTAAACTGTACGTCTTTGTGCTTACTTAAATTCTCTCACATCCAAAGACTGAATTGGTGCTTAAGGTGATAGCCATGAATTATTCCCTGTTTCTTATAGATGCTGTATTACTATTCTGATATAAAGGAATTCATTTGAAAATTATTAACATAGGTTTATTTCTGTTATGTGTCAGCTACCAATGTCCAACTCCTTTTTAGGAAAACCACATACCAATAGTCATAAAGTGATCACACTATTTTTTTAGAAGAAAAATATTTACAAATTCTCAAATGTATCTGTGGAAATCTGTCTAGGTTTATATTAAGATTCTTCTGACCCTTATCTCATGTTGGAAGAAAATTCAATTTAAAGGAAATGCCATAATAAAAAACTAGAGGTTCAAAGATTGGCGGTACATTGTGGAAGAAATTACTCTTTATTCATATGATTTTCTAATTTTTAGTATGAATAAGTAATTAAAACTAAATGAGGATTAACTGCATGTCTTGATCCTCAGTAATGTTTTCCTTGGAAGAACTCAATTAGTTTAAATTATTATTAAAAAATAAAATAACTTTACTTGTGTTTCAAGTAAGGCTGTAATACTAACCATCATTTTGTGTTACTAATTAGAATTTTATCTTAATATTCATTTGTGCTATCATTTAAAAATGATTTTTATTGTAGCTATAAACTTACCATTATGTTATTCTTTAAAAAGATTTTCTTTCAAGTAAGGAAGATAAAATTCTCTACGAAAATAATAAAATTGTTTTACTTTGTTTTATAACTTTTGACCAGTTTTTGTCATTGACTTTTTATTACATTTTTAATTGGATAATTGCTTTACAATATTGTGTTAGTTTTTGCCATACATCAACTTGAATCAGCAACAGGTAAAGTATGTATTTTGATAATAAATTACCAAGAACAATTCCCATTCTTAGCAATATCATTATCTCATATTAGTCATGTATACCTCTTTGAACATTTACTTGAAGTGACCATATATGTTGTGGATTATACATTGACTGAGTATTTTTGCTGTGGGTTTATCATGTATGGCCTTTATTATGTTGAGATAGGTTCCCTCTTTGATACTGCATGGACTGTAGCCCTCCAGGCTTCTCTGTCCACGGAATTCTCCAGGCAATAATACTGGAATGGATTGTCATTCCCTTCTCCAGAGGAACTTCCCCACCCAGGGATCGAACCCTGGACTCCTGCATCACAGACAAATTCTTTACCATTGGAGCTACAGGAAAGTTCGAAGTCAAAGTAAAAGTCGGTCAGTGTCCATCTGTTTGCGACCCTATGGACTATACAGTCCATGGAATTCTCCAGACCAGAATACTGGAGTGGGTAGCCTTTCCCTTCTCCAGGGGATCTTTCCAACCAGGGATCGAACCCAGGTCTCCCGCACTGCAGGCAGATTCTTTAACAGCTGAGCCACAAGGGAAGTCCATATAATCCATGGGGCTACAGCCTGTGGGGTCACAGAGTTATACACGACTGAGACTAACATACAACACATACAGCTTCCCTCTATGCCCCTTTCTGGAGAAATTTTTTATGATCAATAAATGTTGAATTTTATCAAAAACTTTTTCTCCATCTATTGGGATGTCATATGGTTTTTATTCCTTAATTTGTTGATGTGGTGTATCACATTGACTCACTTGTGAATATTGAAAAATCATTGTATCCCTGGGTTAAATCCCATTTGATTATGGTATGCAACCTTTTTTTTTTTAATTTAAATTTATTTATTTTAATTGGAGGCTAATTACTTTACAATATTGTATTGGTTTTGCCATATATCAACATGAATCCACCACGGGTATACCCGTGTTCCCCATTCTGAACCCCCCTCCTCCTTCCCTCCCCGTACCATCCCTCTTTTTAATGTGTTGTTGGATTTGGTTTGCTAGTATTTTGTTGAGGGTTTTGCATCTTTGTTCTTCAGTGATATTAGCCTGTAATTTTCTTTTTTGGGTATCAGGGTGATGGTAGCCTAATAGAATGAGTTCATAAGTATGTCCCCCTCTGCAATTTTTTAGAATATTTTCAGAAGGATAGGTGTTAACTCATCTCTAAATGTTTGGTAAAATTCACCTGTGAAGCCACCTTGTCCTAGACGTTTGTTTGTTGGGAGTTTTTAAATGATTGATTCAAATTCGGTATTGGTAATTGGACTGTTCATGTTTTCTATTCCTTCCTGATTCAGTCTTCGGGGTTGTACCTTTCTAAGAATTTGTCCATTTCTTCTATGTTGTCCATTTTACTGGTATATAATTGCTCACAGAAGTCTTATAATACTTTGTCTTTTTGTGCTGTCAGTTGTAACTTTTTCATTTCTGATTTTTTAAATTTGTACCTTCCCCTTTTTATTCTTGATGAGCCTGGCTAAATTTTACCTATTTTGTTTGTCTCTTCAGAGAACCATCTTTTGGTTTTATTGAACTTTTCTACTGTTTTCTTCATCTCTATTTCATTTATGTCTTCTCTGAGCTTTATGATTTCTTTCTTTTTACTAACTGGGTTTTGTTTGTTCTTCTTTCCCTTGTTACTTTAGGTGTAAGGTAAATAAACTCATTTTATGATAAACGTGGAAGTGCTTTGTCAAAATAGTGTTATAATCTTTATGTCTGGTCTCGTGCACCTGTCCCCTCAGCTTATTCTTCACTCTATTATATATGGAGAAATAGTTTGGAACTTAAACCTTCAAGAATACTGACTTCTGGCATTAAATGATTAATAGAATGCTATGATGTGCTTGTAATTCTTGTGGCATTTGTTGTATTGCTGTCTGAGCTATATGTAAACTGTGGATATGCTGAGTGCTGACATTCTTCTGACATATTCATTTGCTTACACAAGACACTCTGATGTACTTTCACAACCAATTCCAATATTCCAGGGTAGTGGGAAGAGACCTAAATGTACTGTCTTAGCCCATTCAGGTATATTACAAACTGGGTAGCTTATAAATGACAAAAAGTTATTTCTCATACTGGGGAGACTGGGAAGTTCAAGATCAAGGCTGCAGTAGATTTGGTGTTGGTGAGAACCTGTCTTCCAGACAGATATATTTTCACCATAAACTCACACTGCAGAAGGGAAGAACTAGGTCTCTGGGGTCTCTCTTATAAAGGCACTAATCTCAATCATAAGGGTTCCTCCAATGACTGAATCCTTTCTCAAAGACCACCTTCTAATGTTATCACACTGAGGTAGGATTTCCACATATGAATTTGAAGGGGACACAAACATTCAATCTACATGTACTATTAAAGCATAGTGTATGAACATTGCTAACTGTTTATAACAAACATCTGAGCAGGAGAATTGCTACTGAACTCCCAAACATGAAGTGATACGATGGTCTAAGCACTCTATATTCTCTAATACCAAAGACCAGAGCTCAGTCTGGCACAGCAGACTAGAGAACCAACAGTTCTTGGTGCACAGGACCAGAAGATGCAAAGGAAGACCACTCTTACAGATGCCCTTCCCACTGCCCACTCCCCTTTTCCAACTCTGACACGTGAGCTTTTACATTTTTCTTTCTGTAGAATTAATCCTTTCCCATTGGAAATACTTTTATTTGGGCAAGAAATCTTGGAGAATGTGACAGTGTAATAAATTTGAGTATTTTAAGATACTTGTCTTCACATTTCTATCAAGATTTATGAAAAGTGGTAAAGCTGACCTCTGACAATCTCTGTGCTTACCTAAGAAGCCCCTTTAATGTGTGATAGACTCCAATTACCAGTTAAATGGAAAGAGATTTAAATTTACCATTTAAATTTATTATTTGGTCTTAGATCTATCTGTAGATTCCTAGACACCTAGCCTTTATCCAATGTTAAGATACTATGGTCTTAGCTTCTCAGGATGCCTTCTTAAAGACTTCTTGTGACATATATCTTATGCCCCAGTTAGTAAGGATTTATTTATAATCAGAGTCTTCTTTAAATATCATAAAAACAAGTTACTCATAAAAACAGAACACTTTGAGAGAACTACAAAGCTCAAGGAGTTGATAACATTCTTTTCAGGTAAAAAGCAGTAGCTTAACATTTTCACTGTTAGTTCAATTTTATATAATTTTAAAATAATATGACAATGTCATATATCTTTCTTTTCATTCCTGTGAGTTGGTCTCAGTCAATATATTCATTGCTTAGTATCATTTCAAAAGTGTGTAGATTTATTTTGATTAATTAGTTTCTTATGCTTATAGGAAATATTTCTTAATTTCTTTTACTTAAAGCTTGCTTAAAAAAACTCATAATCAAACTTATGTAAAGTTAGCAAGAATAGTTTTGTGAACATCTATATGTGTGTTTCTATGTATTCAACAATTTTAATCATTTTGTTGTATTTCTATATCCTTTCCACCCTCCCTTTATCTCTATGATATTTTTCACTTTTGTCTGAACTATTTGAGAGTAAGATACAGACATCGTGACACATTATCCCTTAATAATTCAGCATCAGTTCAGTTCAGTTCAGTCACTCAGTCGTGTCCAACTCTTTGTGATCCCATGAATTGCAGCACGCCAGGCCTCCCTCTCCATCACCAACTCCCGGAGTTCATTCAGACTCACATCCATCGAGTCAGTGATGCCATCCAGCCATCTTATCCTCTGTCATCCCCTTTTCCTCCTTCCCCCAATCCCTCCCAGCATCAGAGTCTTTTCCAATGAGTCAACTCTTCGCATGAGGTGGCCAAAGTACTGGAGTTTCAGCTTCAGCATCATTCCCTCCATATAACTCCTAAAAACAAGGACATTCTATCACATGCTTATAGTATAATTGACATATTCAGGAAATTTAACATTGATATAATCATATCCATACTCCAGTTTTGCCAATTATCTGAATAATTTCCTTTGAATAATTTTTTCAATCAAGGATTCAATCTAAGATAATGCATCTTATTTATTCACATGTGTCTTTAGCCATATTTCCCCATGAACAATTTCTTACCTTTTCTTCATATCACATGACACTTGACATGTTGATAAGAGTATATGAATTGGTCTTATTGTTTCCTCATAATTAGATATGCATTTTTGGCAAGAATTCTACAGAAATACATTGTGTCCCTACAACACTTTGGGGGACCATTGAGATATTCAGTTAAGGTGGCATCTCTCAAGTCAGTATATTAATAAATGACATGTTGGAGATAATTTGAGACTGTTTAAGCATCCTATTCCCCATAGAATTTTAACTGGTGGTTTTAGCATAGATAATTCTTGACTGAATCAGGAATGCAAAATGGTTGCATGGAAATTTTAAAAATTATTCTCATACTTGCTTTTATTTTTTATTAATTTAGCAATAATCACTATTAGTATAATCCACTGTATTCCATTATGTTTACTATACAGTTTCATCCTAAAGTTAACTCAAAAATGGCCAGTGAGGGCAATTTCAAACTGACCATTCCCATTTTATTTTTCAGCATTTTCTTTCTTTCCAGGCTTATTTTCTTACTTTTCATAAAAAGAAAAAAAAAAGTCCCAGGCTTGTTTTATATGCTCTTTGCCTCAGCCTTGAAATTAGCGATTTCTCCCAAATTCCTTGTTCCTTTAATTGGAGAATGTATTTTGAAGAGCAAAATATGATTGTTAGCTGTTTTCACTCCTATTGATTGGGTTTGCACTTAAATTCTTTTAACATGGAGAATTTATAGGTTTATAAATTGGTAAGAAGGTAGGTAAATGGATAGATGAGTGGATAGATAAGAATTTTTTTTATATATATCAGAAGTTTATACTGATATCTTTAACAACAAACCAACACCACAAAATTTATCACCATCTTACCCAACCCATTCCTATTTGCATTATCTTTTAATATGAACATTAGTTTCTCATAATGTCAAAATAAATTTACTTATTTGCTTAATTCCACAATATGTATAACCTTACTGTGCAGAAAATAGTTACACAGCTGACCTAAACTGCTGTCTTTGAAAAGTCCTACTTTCAAAGTTAGCTCTTTGGTGGCATCTATGAACTCGGACTTCAGAGTGTTCCTACATCTCTTACTGATAAGAGTTATTCACTGTGTAAAAAGTGTTTGTGAAAGAAATATGGTTTATACTGAACATCTGCTCTTGAGACTTCTCAGGATTTGGAATTATTGATCCAGACACATGCCACTTATGTGACCAAGCCCAGTAAAAACCAAGGGCAATGATTCTTATATGAGCTTCACTGGTTTGCAACATTTTACACATGTTGTCACAAATACTTACTGGGGATTTTAAGCATGTCTTGTCTGATTTCTCTGGGAAAGGACCTTTGGGAGATTGTCCCTGGCTTCTTCAGACTTTAGTAGACTTTTTTCTTTGTTGATTTTGCACTGTATTATTTTGCTGTAATAAATCATAGTCATGAGTAAAACTCTGTTGAATGCTGAGTCTGCCGGGGATAGTTTTGAGAACGTCTGTGTGCATGCTGAGTTGTTTTAGTCATGTCTGACTCTTTGTGACCCTATGGACCATAGCCTGCCAGGCTCCTCTAGCCAGAGACTCCAGGCAAGAATACTGGAGTGGGTTGCCATTTGCTATTCCAGGGAATCTTCCCAACCCCAGATTGAACCCATGTCTCTTAAGTCTCCTGCATTAGTAGGTTGGTTCTTTACCACTAGTACTACCTGCAAACCCCCTGAGACCCTCTGACATACCTGCAAACAGAAAATCTCTAAGTAGAGTTATAAAAAGCATAGATCTTTTGGTCTTTAGGCTAGACTGAAGGTACATAATCAAAGACAGATTTATTTTCTTTCTGCTTTTTGTCTTGAAATTTTTGTAGATTTTCAGAATTACAAAAAGAGAGTTCCACATATCTTTATCTGGTTTCCTCTAATAGTTATATTTTACATAACTACAATACAATGTCAGAAGAAATTGGCATTGGTATAATGTGTATATAATTCTGCACCTTTTATCACATGTGTAGATTTATGTAACTACAGTGACAATAAAAATCCAGAAGTATTGGAGATCCAATTCAGATTACTCATTTTGGAATTATATCTGACCCCCTCCTTACCACCATGGACTGTAGACTACCAGGCTTCTCCATCTATGGGATTTTCCAGGAAAGAGTACTGGAGTGGGTTGCCATTTCCTTCTTCAGAGGATCTTCCCAACCCAGGGATCGAACCTGGGTCTCCCACATTGTAGGCAGATTCTTTACCGTCTGAGCCACCAGGGAAGTCTCCATCTCTGGCAAGATTGATCTATTTTTATCTCTATAATTTTGTCATAATGAGAATGTTGTATAAATGAAGTCATATATGTAGTATGTGACCTTTTGATATTGGCTTCACACAGAGTAATTCGATGAAATTAATCAAGTTACTGTTTACATCAATAATTCATTCCCTTTTTCTTAACTAATGAAATTCATGTTTTAGAGCAGTTTTAGGTCCAAAGCATAAATGAACAAAAGTACAGAAAGTTTTCCTCTATCTCAGATTCACATACATACACAACCTTCTCTCTTATTGACTTGAGGAAAATATTTTCAAATCATATCTGGCAAAAGGTTTGTACATAAAATATATAAGTATTATATATATAATTATATATATTAATATAAATATATAAAGCATTTAAAAACACAACAATTAAAGACAGTCAATGAGATATAATTAAGGACCTATTAGAATATGTAATACAATTTTTTTTAATGTAGCTATATTAAATGCTAATGAAGATGACAAATGGGGTCTCACATACAATGCTGGTGTGAATATAAAGTGGTATAGCTATTCTGGAAAATTGAAAGTTTCTTTAAAAACATGAAAGCAAAAACATGACACAGTAATTGAAACCTTGGGCATGTATCTTAAAGATGATATCCAAACAAAATTGTGAACATCTGTAACTCTTCATCATCTGCATGTAGCCTTTCACTGAGCATAAGGTTTTAGTTTTTATGAAGTGCAGTTTATTGTGTTTTTTTTTTTTTTTTTTAAACTCTTTATTTAGGCCTTGGGCCCAAAGACTTTTCCTATTTTTTTCTTTTCTGAAAGTTTTATAATTTTTGGTTTATGTTTAAATATGTTATCAATTTTGAGCAATTTTTGTATAAAATGTGAGGCTTAGGTTGAGGTTTATTTTTCACCCATGGATGTACAACTGCTTCAACACAACTTGTTGAAAAGGCTACCTATACTTCCTTCATTGAATTACATTTAAACTTTGTTAAAAAAAAATGGCTGGCTTAGAAGTAATACTGTTTATCTCTTTCTGGCTTTCTATTGTCTTCCATTGATCTATGTACTTAATCATTTGACATAGTCTTGAATACAGCTGTTATAGATGTCTTAAAATTGTGAAGTATGATTTTTCACAGTGTTCTTTTCCAAGTTGTTTAAGCTATTGAATTTTTTGTTTTTTCATATAATTTTAAAGGTAGGCTTGTCTATGTCTTAAAAAAAATATTTCGATAGAAATTGCTATCAACCTATTGACCAATTCTGTCCACTTTCAAGAATGTAATATTTTTTGCTCACAAAAATATATCCATTCATTCATTTAAAATATTTTTTCAACAACTTCTATTCTCTAAGCAAAGTCCTAAACTCAGGGTACACAGAACAAGATAGTCACAAAACAAGATGTGCCATTTATTAATCTTATATTTAACAAGCTTCTGAAATTAGGATTGGGTTTGCCAAAAGATTTGCTTGGGTTTTTCCATATCATCTTATGAAAAAATCCAAATGAAATTTTGGGCAACCCAATATTTCACCCAGACTTTAATGCTTAAATTAAAATGGATTCTAAAAATTGTTACTAAAAACCTGGTAAGTACAATTTTGTTGGTACTGACCCATGTGAGAAACTGAACAGTCCCATAGCCTCAGTTACCTTCGCATTGGACAAATAGTTCTGCACATGTATGTCTTATGTAGTGTTCCCCCCAGCTTCTACATTTCTGGGCATAGGTAGAGAGGTAGATAAATATAAACCCCCAAATATGTTTGTGAATGTTTTTTATAGTTTGTACACAATACTAAACATTAAATTTTAACTTAGTATATAGTGGAGATGAGTCAAATTAACATACAAAAAATATTATTTTTCTTCTCCTTTCCCCTTTCCTATCTTCAGGCTCATCTTGTTCTTCATCTCCTCCTCCTCATTCTAAAAATCTAGTATTTTACTGAGTATGCCTTCTTTGATTTATTTAACCAGTTTTTGTGTACAGGATATTATAACATGTGACAATACAAAAGGGCCAGTTTCAGAACCAGAGACAGTTAATCACCAGGCCATCAGTTGGACAACCTTGGATAAAAGAACAGTCTTTAAGGGGCCCAGTATTGGAGGACACAATGATGGGTAATTAGAATTAAGAATATGAAAATTTACAGACATAAATTACAGAGAATTATGCAAGAAGGGACCTTTTTCTCCTAACTTCCACATGGCAAGTGTACCTGAGCACTAGAGAAGTAAATTGGAATCAAAATAGAGTAGACTGTCTTAACCAAGGGAGAAAATATGTAGAGAGAAGTCAAACAATGATTAAATATTTGCCTGAAAATGCATATTTTAATTTGGGAGTGACTTAGAAAAAATTTTAGTGATAAATAAATAATAAAACATAAGCAGTTCTTATACTATGGAAGAAATTAACAGTGATGGGATAGCTAATAATAGGCAGACAGGAATATGTCAAGTATACGACCTAAAATGTAAGCTTTGAGAAAGAAGTGTGAACTTGATACAGAATGGGACTTTTCTGAGAATTGAAAAATTTACTGTACATGGAACGTAATTTAAAAACCAAAGAGTTAACTTATACAAAATTTGGAATTTTGTATTTTTGATCTATATATTTATACACATATGTCTCTATACATGTATACTATATGTAAGATAAAGATAGACATAGCCATTCCTACAGCTCACCAAAATTTAACATTTTTTACTGAGAATGTATTTATCTAAATTTACTCTTCTAGATATTTGTTTTGACCTTTTTTAGAGTGATGTCTTTCTTTCTTTCTTCTTCTACATTTATGATTTGTAAATATCACAATATCAATTGTTTTTAAGAACTCACTCTCTCCTTTCGATATTCCTTGATATTTCAAAAACTTTCTATGTTAGAAAACCTCTTGCACTTAAAAAAAAAAAAAAAAAAAAACCTATGCTCTGGAACTTTTCATTTTCCTTGCTGGTTTATGTTGGAAAGAGTCCTTAGGTTAAGGCATTTCTTTGTTTATCTTGGTGCCAAATGTGTATAGAATTCTATATAAATAATATAGATTGAATCCCCCCCCCCCAAATTCATATGTTCAAATATTAATCTCCAATAGGATGGTATTTGGAGGCAGGGTTTTTGAGAGTCAGTCATGAAGGGAGAGTTCTCAGGAATGGAATTAGTGATTCCTTCCTATATAATGAATCCTTTCCATATAGTGGTCCCTCATAAAAGAGACCCAGAGGGCTAAGTAGCCCTTTTCCACAGCAAGAAGATGAATAGGAACCAGAAAGCTGGCTTTCAGAAGATATCTAATCTGCTGACACCTTGTTCTCAGTCTTGCCATCCTCCAAAACTATGAGAAAAAAAATTTGTTACTGATAAGCCATTCAACCCATGGTATTTTTGTTATGGCAGCATGAATTGACTCAAACAATGGCTAAACAGATATATAAGGAAAGAATATTCCCAAATGGGGAAATAGATTCATAATGTGTTTGGTTTGTTTGAGACAGTAAGAGGCTAGTATGGAGAAGGCAATGACAACCCACTTCAGTACTCTTGCCTGAAAAATCCCATGGACGGAGGAGCCTGGTAGGCTGCAGTTCATGGGGTTGCTGAGTCGGATACGACTGAAGCGACTTAGCAGCAGCAGTATGATCTGGAACAGAGAGAGAGCAGAGTCTAATGAGTCTAATGTAGATACAATAGCAAATGAACAGGAACCAGATTGTATAGGTGGGCTTTCCAGGTGGCACTAGTGGTAAAGAATTGGCCTGCCTATGCCAGAGATTCTAGGACTCAGTCTGATCCCTGGGTTAGGAAGATCCCCTGGAGGAAGAAATAGCAACCCACTTCAGTATTTCTGCCTGGAAAATCGCATGGATGGAGGAGCCTGGCGGGCTACAGTCCATGGGGTCACAGAGCAGGAGCACACACACTTCAGACTGTGTAAAGTCCTGCTGCTGCTGCTGCTAAGTCTCTTCAGCCTTGTCCGACTCTGTGCGACCCCATGGATGGCAGCCCACCAGGCTTCCCCGTCCCTGGAATTCTCCAGGCAAGAACACTGGAGTGGGTTGCCATTTCCTTCTCCAATGCATGAAAGTGAAAAGTGAAAAGTGAAAGCGAAGTCGCTCAGTCGTGTCCAACTCCTAGTGATCCCATGGACTGTGGCCTACCTGGCTCCTCCACCCATGGGATTTTCCAGGCAAGAGTACTGGAGTGGGGTGCCATTGCCTTCTCCAGGGTAAAGTCCTACAGGGTCCTTAAAGGAACTAGTTTTTTTACTGTGAAAGAAATATACAGTCACTTCAGGGCAGAGAGGACAATAGTATGAAGGTCAGTTTAAGTTTCGAAAGGTTACTCTGGATTACTGTATTTAAACTACACATGGATGGAGTTGGAGGTAGGTAAAGAGTATATGTTCAGGTGTTAAAGGCTAGACTAGTGGAAGAAATAAGATGTAGTCAGAAATTGGATCTACTTTGAAGGCATTCCAACAGGATTTGTTGATAGATTGGATACGTGGTGTGAGAGAAAAAGATCCGTCAGTAGATTCTGAGGTTTCTGAGAGAACAGTGGCAAAAGTATGTTAAGGGGGAGCAAGTAAACTGCGTCAGATACTGGAGGTTAAGACTAGAAGTTAGGATGAGAACAGCCAACTGATCATAGTCATATGTTGCTTAATATTAATACTCATTCTTATAAACTTTTCTATTAAAAAATCATACTTTAAACATACTAATTTTAGAGACTATTTTATCATGCCAAAAAACACATCTAAAAAAATATTTTAATGATATATTATTAAATATTATATAGAAATGTATAAATTTATAAATACAAATTTATAAATATATCTATAAATATATAAATTTATAAATATTATATAGAAAATATTTTAATAATATATTTCTGCACAAACATAAAACTTATTTTAAGAATCATCCCCTCCAAAATCCAGACTTTAATAAAGACCATTTATTTTGGACCATAAGTAATAGCATCAATAATCAATAATTTCTACATGAAGTAGAAAATATATATGATATAGTTATTGCTGACAATATCCCTGCTTGCATATGGTAACTTATAATATTTTATATTAATAAAATATATGCTATACTAGAATTTTAAATTGTTTTATGATTACGATACAGTATTTATCTTTGTCTTCAGAATAATACAAACAAAAAGAAACTCCACCCAAAAAAATGCAAAATTATAATCAAGAAAAATATCATTTCTATTAAAATATTCTTTTTATTAAAATTTCAATAAAGAGCACCTAGAGAATAAAGCAATATAATTAGAGTGGTGCCACTAAATCAATAATACTACAACATCAAAAGTAATACAGGAAATTTTAACTTAAAACTTACCAGTAGAAAGGCTTATTTGGGGAATTGTAACATACAAATTTAAAATAAGATTTAAAAACGTCAAAAGACAAAGAGTAATTATGAAAAATGTAGCTATATTTATTTGCATACAATATCCTGCAGGTGTGAAATTCAGACTACACTGTAATCACTAAAATAACATTTTTTTTTTGAAGGGAATAAGAAAAAAGTATTGAATTTGATGAAAACGTCTGTTAATATACAGAGAATAGTATAAAACTTTAAGGTACCATTACACACCCACCTCTATTCAAAGTGTAGTTTCAATATGTTCAGCACACTAAACATTAGTACTATAGTTTGTTCTTCTCATCCACAGTACAAAACACTCCAAGGTTTACTTTGAAACTATTCTTAGATGCTGAGGAACCAGTTAACATCCATGAAATTTTACTAACCTTTCTTCCTTAGCCATACAAAGCATAGTGATTTTAGAAGAATGAACAGACGACATTTTAATCAACAAGTGGTGCATATTCTCCTTGTGAACTAAAACATTTTTTATAAAGTATTTTATACTTCTTGTATTTATCTTAAATTTTGAAGTTCTTACATTAATACTGTGTCTAACCGAAACTGTCCTCGTTTTTTTTTTCGTTTTTTTCCCCTAATCAAAACTCTGTTATACTTTTTAAATGACCTTTGTACCTTCTATTGTTATACATTTTAACTGGCCTTTGTACTTCTATTGAAAGTAAGTGTTACTTCAGTTCAGTGACTCAGTCATGTCTGATTCTTTGTGACCCCTTGGACTGCAGCATGCCAGGCTTTGCTGTCCATAAAGAACTCTGGAACTTGCTCAAACATACTTCCATGGAGTCGGTGATGGCATCCAACCACCTCATCTTCTGTCATCCCCTTCTCCGTCTGCCTTCAGTCTTTCCCAGCATCAGGGTATTCTCCAGTGAGTCAGTTCTTCACATTAGGTGGCCAAAGTATTAGGGCTTCAGCTTCAGCATCAGTCCTTTCAATAAATATTCAGGATTGATTTCCTTTAGAATTGACTGGTTTGATCACCTTTCAGTCCAAGGGACTCTCAGAGTCTTTTCCACACCATAGTTCAAAAGTATCAATTCTTCAACACTCACTTTTATTTATGGTCCAACTCTCACATCAATAAACGACTACTAGAAAAACCTTAGCCTTGACTAGATGGACCTTTGTTGACAAAGTAATGTCTCTGCTTTTTAATATGCTATTTAGGTTTGTCATAATGTTTATTCCAAGAAGCAACCGTCTGTTAATTTCATGACTGCAGTCACCATCTCCACTGATTTTGGAGCCCAAAACTGTTTCCATTGTTTCCCTATCTATTTGCAGTGAAGTGATGGGACCATATGCCATGATCTTAGTTGTATGAATGCTTTGTTGTTCAGCCAGCTTTTCAATCTCCTTTCCCACCAAGAAGCCCTTTAATTTCTCTTCACTTCCTGCCATAAGGGTGATGTCATCTGCATATCTGAGGTTATTGATATTTCTCCCAGGGATCTTGATTCCAGCTTGTGCTTCATCCAGCCAGGCATTTCACATTATGTACTCTGCATATAAGTTAAATATGCAGGTTGTAAATATACAGCCTTGGAACCAGTCTGTTGTTTCATGTCAGGCTCTAACTGTTGCTTCTTGACCTGTACAGATTTCTCAGGAGGCAGGTAAGGTGGTCTGGTATTTCTCTCTCTTAAGAATTTTCCATGGTTTGTTGTGATCCACACAGTCAAAGGCTTTAGCATAGTCAATGAAGCAGAAGTAGATGTCCTTCTGGAATTCTCTTGCTTTTTCTATGATCAAACAGATGTTGGCAATTTGATCTCTGGGTCCTCTGCTTTTCTAAATCCAGCTTGAACATCTGGAAGTTCTCAGTTCATGTACTGTTGAAACCTAACTTGGAGAATTTTGAGCATTTAAAAATGTTGGTAGCTCAGTCACATCTGACTCTTTACAGCTCTATGGATTAAAGCCCGCCAGGCTTCTCTGTCCATGGAATTCTACAGGCAAGAATTCTGGATTGTAGCCATTGCTTTCTCCAGAGTATCTACCCAACACAGGGACCAAATCTGGGTCTTCTGCCTTTAGTCTATATCACATTATCCCATGCAAAAAAAATTTTTAAATTGATACTGATATCTTATTTAGTTGCTAAGTCTTGTCTGACTTTTTGTGACCCCCCATGGACTGCAGCACACTAGGCTTCCCAGTCCATCGCCATCTCCCAGAGTTTGCTCAAAGTCCTGTGTATTGAATCAATAATTCCATCAAACCATCTCATTCTCTGTTGCCCCATTCTCCTCTTGCTGTCAATATTTTCTTGCATCATGGTTTTTTCCAATGAGTCAGCCCTTTGCATTAGGTGGCCAAAGTATTGGAACTTCAGCTTCAGCATCAGTCCTTCCAATGAATAATTCAGGGTTGATTTTATTTAATATTGACTAGTTTGATCTCCTTGCTGTCCAAGGGACTCTCAAGAGTCTTCTCCAGCACCACAGTTTGAAAGCATCATTTTGGAGGTGGTCCTAAGATGGTAGAGGAATAGGATAAGAAGACCACTTTCTCCCCCACAAATTCATCAAAAGAACATTTGAACGCTGAGTAAATTCCACAAAACAACTTCTGAATGCTGGCAGAGGACATCAGGCACCCAGAAAAGCAGCCCATTGTCTTCCAAAGGAGGTAGGAAAAAATATAAAAGACAAAAAGAGAGACAAAAGAAATAGGGACAGAGCTCCATCCCAGGAAGGGAGTCTTAAAAAAAAAAAGAAGTTTCAAAACACCAGGAAAGATTCTCACTGCCGAGTCTGTGACGAGCCTTGGAAACACAGAGGGCAACATAATCAGGAGGAAAAATAAATAAATAATTAAAACCCACAGATTATGTGCCCAATGGTAACCCCCCCAGCAGAGAAGCAGTACAGACACCTGCATCCGCCACTAGCAAGCAGGGGCTGGGCAAGGAGGCAGGGGCTGCATTGCTTAGAGTAAGGACTGGGCCTGAATGCCCTGAGGGCAATTGGAGGGAACTAACTTGGGCTAACAAGCTGGACTGTGGGATAGCTACCACACGAAAAGCCCTAACCTAAGACCCACTGCCAGGCCCACACACAGAACAAAGGACTGAGCAGAGCTAGCTGGCTGCAGACCGGCTTATCCCCCTCTGGTGACAGGCATGTGAGGGCAGCCAGAGCTGGAAGGGGGCAATTACAGCCCCAGAGAGGCATTATCTATCAAACTGCAAGCAGGCTTCTTTGCTAACCAAGATTTCTTGGGATTCTGGATGGTCAACATCTGCCTGAGAAGGTGCACCAGTTGTACATCCAGAAAACCAAGCAGCAGGGACGGGAGAGGAGATAAGTCACAGTGACTGCACTCACCAAACACCTGGTCACCTGAGCTGCTCGGATCTGGGAAGGGCACAAAACGCATGCCCAACCGAGTCTGCGCCTCTGAGGACTACCTGAGTACCTGAACCTGAGCGGCTTAGACTTGGGAAGTGGGTACAACCTAGGGCCAGCCCCAGACAGTTCCCTGCAGAGCAACCTAGAGCCTAAGCAGTGTAGACAGGGAAAGCACACACGCCATGACTGGGGGCAAACCCAGCGTGGCCGAGACACTGTGAACACACGCCAGGGTTATTTGTTTGCATGTTCCTCCCTACCCACAGCAAGACTGAACAAGTGAGCCTAAAAAAGTGTCCACCACCGCCCCCTTGTGTCAGGGTGGAAATTAGACACAAGAGACCAGCAAACAGAAGAAGCTAAACAGAGGGAACTGCCTTGGAAGTGACAGGTGCAATAGCTTAAAACCCTGTAGTTAGTACCGATTACATAGGAAGGGGCCTATAGATCTTGAGAAATATAAGCCAGACCAAGGAACTATCCAAAAATGAACTGACCCCACACTGCCCACAACAGCACCAGAGAAAGTCCTAAATATATTTTTACTATTTTTACTATCATTATTTATTTTTTTTATTTTTAAGTACTCTATTACTCCTTTAATTTTCATTTTTATAACCTACTATTACCTTGCAAAAAAAAAGAGAGAGAGAGACCCTATTTTTTTAAAGCAAACTTCATATATATATATTTTATAATTTTTGTGACTTTTTTTGGTTAATATTGTATTTTTGAAAATCCAACTTCTACTCTATACTTCTAATATTTACTTTTTGGTATTTGTTATCAATTATGTACCTTTAAGAACCCAATCTTCAGTACCCAGTTTTACTTGGGAGCGAGATTACTGGGTTGACTACTCTCTCCCCCTTTGGACTCTCCTTTTTCTCCACCAGATCGCCTCTATCTCCTCCCTCCCCCTTCTCTTCTCTACCCAACTCTATGAATCTCTTTGTGTGTTCTGGATGGTGGAGAACACTTAAGGAACTGATTACTGGCTGGATCTGTCTCTCTCCTTTTGATTCCCCCCTTTATCCTCCTGGCTACCTCTATCTCCTTCCTTCCTCTTCTCTTCTCTGTATAACTCCGTGACGATCTCTGAGTGGTCTAGACTGTGGAGTGCACATCAGGAAGTGATTACTGGCTAGCTTGCTCTCTCCCCTTTTGATTCCCCTTCATCTCATCCTGGTCACCTCTATCTCCATCCTCCCTCTTCTTTTCTCCATGTAACTCTGTGAAACTCTCTTGGTGTCACTCACTGTCGAGAAACTTTCCATGTTTAACCTAGATGTTTTATCAACCGTGCTGTATAGATGGAGAAGTCTTGAGGCTACCATAAAAATAAGACTGGAAACCAGAAGCAGGAGGCTTAAGTCCAAATCCTGAGAACACCAGACAACTCTTGACTCCAGGGAACATTAATTGACAGGAGCTCATTAAATGCCTTCATACCTATTCTGAAACCAAGCACCACCCAAGGGCCAATAAGTTCCAGAGCAAGATATACCATGCAAATTCTCCAGCAACACAGGAACACAGCCCTGAGCTTCAATATACAGGTTGCCCAAAAACACTCCAAACCCATTTACATCTCATAACTCATTACTGCACACTTCATTGCACTCCAGAAAGAAGAATGCAGCTTTACTCACCAGAACACAGACACAAGCTTCCCTAACCAGGAAACCTTGACAAACCACCCATACAACCCCACCTACAGCGAGGAAATGCCACAATAAAGAGAACTCCACAAACTGCCAGAATACAGAAAGGCCACCCCAAACACAGTAATATAAACAAGATGAAGAGACAGAGGAATACCCAGAAGGTAAAGGAACAGGATAAATGCCCACCAAACGAAACAAAAGAGGAAAAGACAGGGAATCTACATGATAAAGAATTCAGAATAATGATAGTGAAAATAATCCAAAATCTTGAAATCAAAATGGAATCACAGATAAATAGCCTGGAGATAAGGATTGAGAAGATGCAAGAAAGGTTTAACAAGGACCTAGAAGAAATTAAAAAAAAAAAATAGTTAATGTATAATGAATAATGCAATAAATGAGATCAAAAACACTCTGGAGGGAACAAATAGTAGAATAATGAAGGCAGAAGATACGATTAGTGAGGTAGAAGATAGAATGGTAGAAATAAATGAGTCAGAGAAGAAAAAAGAAAAACGAATTGAAAGAAATGAGGACAATCTCAGAGACCTTTGGGACAATGTTAAATTCCCTAACATTGGAATCATAGGAGTCCTAGAAGAAGAAGACAAAAAGACCATGAGAAAATACTTGAGGAGATAATAGCTGAAAACTTCCCTAAAATTGGGAAAGAAATAATCACCCAAGTCCAAGAAACCCAGAGAGTCCCAAACAGGATAAACCCAAGGTGAAACACCCCAAGACACATATTCATCAAATTAACAAAGAACAAATATTAAAAGCACCTAGGGAAAAACAACAAATAACACACAAGGGGATTCCCATAAGGATAACAGCTTATCTTTCAATAGAAACTCTTCAGGCCAGGAGGGAATGGCAGGACATACTTAATGTGATGAAAGAAAATAACCTACGGCCCAGATTACTGTACCCAGCAAGGATCTCATTCAAACATGAAGGAGAAACAAAAAGCTTTACAGATAAGGAAAAGCTGAGAGAATTCAGAACCACCAAACCGGCTCTACAACAAATGCTAAAGGATATTCTCTAGGCAGGAAACACAAAAAGGATGTATAAACTCGAACCCAAAACAATAAAGTAAATGGCAATGGGATCATACTTATCAATAATTGCCTTAAACATAAATGAGTTGAATGCCCCAACCAAAAGACAAAGACTGGCTGAATAGATACAAAAATAAGACCCCTATATATGTTGTCTACAAGAGACCCACCTCAAAACAAGGGACACATACAGACTGAAAGTGAAGGGCTGGAAAAAGATATTCCATGCAAATAGAAATAAAAGAAAGCAGGAGTAGCAATACTTATATCAGATAAAATAGACTTTAAAACAAAGGCTGTGAAAAGAGACAATGAAGGACACTACATAAGGATCAAAGGATCAATCCAAGAAGAAGATATAACAATTATAAATATATATGCACCCAATATAGGAGCATCACAATATGTAAGACAAATGCTAACAAGTATGAAAAGGGAAATTAATGATAACACAATAATAGTGGGAGACTTTAATACCCCACTCACACTTATGGATAGATCAACTAAACAGAAAATTAACAAGGAAACACAAACTTTTAAGTGATACAATAGACCAGTTAGACCTAATTGATATCTCTAGGACATTTCCTTTTGTTTGTTGTTTTTCATCCTTTTTCAAAAAAGGTGAACACTACCCCCCTTCTAATATTAAATTCTATTAAGCTTGCTCCCTGTTCCTATCATGTGTGATATCTATGAACTTGCACTCCAGCTTTTGCCCTCTTTACCACAACTAGTCTATTAAATATATCTCTCTTAAGATAAACCAAACATTTATATGTGACCTTAATTGATAATTAAACATAATGGTAAATATGATTAAGATCATAATATAATTGAAAATGGAGACTACTGGATAGCTAAATTTTAAACAGTTGATAGAATATAAAATAGGAAAGTTATTTCCTTTGAGTAGGGCTAGAGATAATGTGGAGAAGTTTAAGAAATTTGGAGGATTTAGCCACATTATACTACTAAACACCATAGCATAAAATATTTATGTACTCATTAGATCAGTAAGGAGAGGTAGATGTTACTCCAATAACAAATCGACCCCAAATTTCAGTAGCTTAAAACAACGAGTTTTCTTATCCATGCTGAAGATGAATTACAGGGTGGGTGGAGTTTCTAGCTTATGTGGTCCTCATTCTGGTTTTAGTGAGTTTGGTCTGCTGTAACAAAAACACCATCGACTGGGTGGCTTAAACAACAAACATTTGCTTATCCCAGTTCTTGAGACTGAGAAGTCTGTGATCAAGATTTTGATAGATTCAATGCCCAGTGAGAACGAGAATTCTAGTTTAAAGACCAGTGTCTTATTGCTGTGTCCTAACATGGCATGGGAGCTCTCTGGGGTCTCTTTTATAAGGCTGCTAATATCATTCATGGGCAGAAATGGTATGGACCTAACAGAAGCAGAAGAAATTAAGAAGAGGTGGCAAGAATACACAGAAGAACTGTACAAAAATGATTTTCACGACCCAGATAATCAAGATGGTGTGATCACTCACCTAGAGCCAGACATCCTGGACTGGGAAGTCAAGTGGGCCTTAGAAAGCATCACTATGAACAAAGCTAGTGCAGGTGATAGAATTCGAGTTGAGCTATTTCAAGTCCTGAAAGATGATGCTGTCAAAGTGCGGCACTCAATATGCCAGCAAATTTGGAAAACTCAGCAGTGGCCATAGGACTGGAAAAGGTCAGTTTTCATTCCAATCCCAAAGAAAGGCAATGTCAAAGAATGCACAAACTACCACACAATTACACTCATCTCACGTGTTAGTAAAATAATGTTTAAAATTTTCCAGCCAGGCTTCAGCAATACTTGAACCGTGAACTTCCAGATGTTCAAGCTGGTTTTAGAAAAGGCAGAGGAACCAGAGATCAAATTGCCAACATCTGCTGGATCATCAAAAAAGCAAGAGAGTTCCAGAAAAACATCTATTTCTGCTTTGTTGACTATGCCAAAGCCTTTGACTATATGGATCACAAAAAAACTGTGGAAAATTTGAAAGAGATGGGACTACCAGACCACCTAACCTGCCTCTTGAGAAACCTGTAGGCAGATCAGGAAGCAAGAGTTAGAAATGGACATAGAGCAACAGGCTGGTTCGAATAGGAAAAGGAGTATTGTCACCTTGCTTATTTAACTTATATGCAGTGTACATTATGAGAAATGCTGGGCTGGAAGAAACACAAGCTGTAATCAAGATTGCTGGGAGAAATATCAATAACCTCATATATGAAGATGACACCACCCTTAAAGCAGAAAGTGAAGAGAAACTAAAGAGCCTCTTGATGAAAGTGAAAGAGGAGAGTGAAAAATTTGGCTTAAAGCTCAACATTCAGAAAACGAAGATCATGGCATCTAGTCGCACCACTTCATGGGAAATGGGGAAACAGTGGAAAAAGTGTCAGACTTTATTTTTTGGGGCCCCAAAATCACTGCAGATGGTGATTACAGCCATGAAATTAAAGGACGCTTACTCCTTGGAAGGAAAGTTATGACCAACCTAGATAGCATATTCAAAAGCAGAGACAGAACTTTGCCAACAAAGGTCCATCTAATCAAGGCTATGGTTTTTCCAGTGGTCATGTATGGATGTGTGAGTTGGAGTATGGAGAAACCTGAACTGTGGTGTTGGAGAAGACTCTTGAGAGTCCTTTGACTCTTGAGAGTCCCTTGGTCTGAAAGGAGATCCAACCAGTCCATCCTAAAGGAAATCAGTCCTGGATGTTCAATGGAAGGACTGATGCTGAAGCTGAAACTCCAGTACTTTGGCCACCTCATGCGAAGAGTTGACTCATTGGAAAAGACCCTGATGCTGGGAGAGAGTGGGGGCAGGAGGAGAAGGGGACGACAGAGGATGAGATGCCTGGATGGCATCACCGACTTGATGGACATGAGTTTGGGTAAACTCTGGGAGTTGGTGATGGACAGGGAGGCCTAGTGTGCTGCTATTCATGGTGTCGCAAAGAGTCGGACACAATTGAGTGACTGAACTGAACTGAACTGAGGACATTTCACCCAAAAACAATGAATATCACCTTTTTCTTAAGCACACACTTAACCTTCTCCAGGAAGATCACATCCTGGGCCCTAAATCTAGCTTCGGTAAATTCAAAAACATTGAAATCATTCCAAGCATCTTTTCTGACCACAATGCAGTAAGATTAGACGTCAATTACAGGAGAAAAACTATTAAAAATTCAAACATATGGAGGCTAAACAACACGCTGCTGAATAACCAACAAATCACAGAAGAAATCAAAAAAGAAATCAAAATATGCATAGAAACAAATGAAAATGAAAACACAACAACCCAAAACCTGTGGGACACTGTAAAAGCAGTGCTAAGGGGAATGTTCATAGCAGTACAGGCATACCTCAAGTAACAAGAAAAAAAGTCATGTAAATAACCTAACTCTACACCTAAAGCAACTAGAAAAGGAAGAAGTGAAGAACACAAGGGTTAGTAGAAGGAAAGAAATCTTAAAAATTAGGGCAGAAATAAATGCAAAAGAAACAAATGAGACCATATCAGAAATCAACAAAGCCAAAAGCTGGTTCTTTGAGAGGATAAAAAATTGACAAACCATTAAACAGATTCATCAAGAAACAAAGGGATAAAAATCAAATCAATAAAATTAGAAATGAAAATGGAGAGATCACAACAGACAACACAGAAATACAAAGGATCATAAGAGACTACTGTCAGCAATTATATGCCTATAAAATGGACAACGTGGAAGAAATGGACAAATTCTTAGAAAAGTACTACTTTCCAAAACCAAACCATGAAGAAATAGAAAATCTTAACAGACCCATCACAAGCATGGAAATTGAAACTGTAATCAGAAATCTTCCAGCAAACAAAAACCCAGGTCCAGACAGCTTCACAGCTGAATTCTACCAAAAATTTAGAGAAGAGCTAACACCCATCTTACTCAAACTCTTCCAGAAAATTTCAGGGGAAGGTAAACTTCCAAACACATCTATGAGGTCACCATCACCCTAATACCAAAACCTGACAAAGATGCCACAAAAAAAGAAAACTACAGGCAAACATCACTGATGAACATAGATGCAAAAATCCTTAACAAAATTCTAGCAGAATCCAACAACGCATTAAAAAGATCATACACCATGACCAAGTGGGCTTTATCCCAGGGATGCAAATATTCTTCAATATCCACAAATTAATCAATGCAATACACCACATTAACAAATTGAAAAATAAAAACCATATGATTATCTCAATAGATGCAGAGAAAGCCTTTGACAAAATTCAACATCCATTTATGATAAAAACTCTCCAGAAAGCAGGAATAGAAGTAAAATACTTCAACATAATAAAAGCTATATATGACAAACCAACAGCAAACATTATCCTCAATGGTGAAAAATTAAAAGCATTTCCCCTAAAAAAGGAACAAGACAAGGGTGCCCACTTTCACCACTACTATTCAACATAGTTTTGGAAGTTATGGCCACAGCATCAGAGCAGAAAAAGAAATAAAAGGAATCCAAATTGAAAAAGAAGTAAAACTCTCACTGCAGATGACATGATCCTCTACATAGAAAACCCTAAGGACTCCGCCAGAAAATTACTAAAACTAATCAATGAATATAGTAAAGTTTCAGGATATAAAATCAACACGCAGAAATCCCTTGCATTCCTATACACTAATAATGAGAAAATAGAAAGAGAAATTAAGGAAATAATTCCAGTCACCATTGCAATGAAATGAATAAAATACTTAGGATTATATCTACCTAAAGAAACAAACGACTTGTATACAGAAAACTATAAAACACTTTTGAAAGAAATCAAAGAGGACACTAATAGATGGAGAAATATACTATGTTCATAGATTGGAAGAATCAATATAGTGAAAGTTAGTATACTACCCAAAGCAATCTATAGATTCAATGCAATCCTTATCAAGCTACCAACGGTATTTTTCACAGAGCTACAACAAATAATTTCACAATTTGTATGGAAATACAAAAATCCTCGAATAGCCAAAGCAATATTGAGAAAGAAGAATGGAACTGGAGGAATCAACCTGTTGACTTCAGGCTCTACTACAAAGCCACAGTCATCAAGACAGTATGGTACTGGCACAAAGACAGAAATGTAAATCAATGGAAATGGAAAGCCCAGAGATAAATCCACACACCTATGGACACCTTATCTTTGACAAAGGAGGCAAGAATATACAGTGGAGAAAAGACAATCTTTTTAACAATGGTGCTGGGAAAACTGGTCAACCACTTGTAAAAAAATGAAACTAGAACACTTTCTAACACCATACACAAAGATAAACTCAAGATGAATTAAGGATATAAATGTAAGACCAGAAACTATAACACTCCTAGAAGAGAACATAGGCAAAACACTCTCTGACATAAATCATAGCAGGATCCTCTATGACCCACCTCCCAGAATATTGGAAATAAACGCAAAAATAAACAAATGGGACCTAATTAAAATTAAAAGCTTCTGCACAACAAAGGAAACTATGAGCAAGGTGAAAAGACAGCCTTCAGAATGGGAGAAAATAATAGCAAATGAAGCAACTGACCAACAACTAATCTCAAAAATATACAAGCAACTCCTACAGCTCAATTCCTGAAAAAATAAAAGACTGAATCAAAAAATGGGCCAAAGACCTAAACAGACATTTCTCCAAAGAAGACATACAGATGGCTAACAAACACATGAAAAGATGCTCAACATCACTCATTATCAGAGAAATGCAAATCAAAACCACTATGAGGTACCATTTCACGCCAGTCAGAAGGGCTGCTATCCAAAAGTCTACAAGCAATAAATGCTGGAGACGGTGTGGAGAAAAGGGAACCCTCTTACACTGTTGGTGGGAATGCAAACTAGTACAGCCACTATAGGGAACAGTGTGGAGATTCCTTAAAAAACTGGAAATAGAACTTCCTTATCACCCAGCAATCCCACTGCTGGGCATATACACTGAGGAAACCAGAATTGAGAGACACGTGTACCCCAGTGTTCATCGCAGCACTGTTTATAATAGCCAGGACATGGAAGCAACCTAAATGTCCATCAGCAGATGAATGGATAAGAAAGCAGTGGTACATATACAGAATGGAGTATTAGTCAGCCATTAAAAAAGAATATATTTGAATCAGTTCTAATGAGGTGGGTGAAACTGGAGCCTATTATAGAGAGTGAAGTAAGCCAGAAAGAAAAACACCAATACAGTATAGAAAGTGAAAGTGGAGCCACTCAGTCATGTCCAACTCTTTGCGACCCCATGGACTGTAGCCTACCAGGCTTCTCCATCCTTGGGATTTTCCAGGCAAGAGTATTGGAGTGGGTTGCCATTGCCCTCTCCAGTACACTGTATACCAATACAGTATACTAATGCATATATATGGAATTTAGAAAGATGGTAACGATAACCCTGTATGAGAGACAGCAAATGAGACACATGTATAGAACAGTCTTTTAGACTCTGTGGGAGAGGGCGAGGGTGGGATGATTTGGGAGAATGGCATTGAAACATGTATAATATCATATGTGAAATGAATCACCAGTCCAGATTTGATGCATGATACAGGATGCTCGGGGCTGGTACACTGGGATGACCCAGAGGGATGGTATGGGGAGGGAGGTAGGAGTGGGGTTCAGGATGGGGAACACATGTACACCCGTGGCAGATTCATGTTGAAGTATGGCAAAACCAATACAATATTGTAAAGTAAAAAAACAAATAAATAAATAAACTGAGGCCAGGGTCGGGGTGGGGGGCGGCGGGAAAGCATCATTTCTTCAGTGCTAAACCTGGTGACTCAGACAGTAAAGAATATGCTTGACTTGCAGAAGCCCCAGGTTCAGTCCCTTGGTGAGGAAGATCATTTGCATATCCGAGGTTGTTAATATTTCCCCTGACAATCCTGATTCCAGCCTTGATTTATCCAGCCCAGCATTTTGCATGATGTTTTCTGCATGGATGTTAAATAAACAGGGTAATAATATATAGTCACACCAGGATGTTACTGGTGATAGAAGCAAGGTCAAATGCTATAAAGAGCAATATTACATAGGAACGTGGAATGTTAGGTCCATGAATTAAGGCAAATTGGAAGTGGTCAAACAGGAGATAGCAAGAGTTAACGCTGAAATTCTGGGAATCAGCGAACTAAAATGGCCTGGAATGGGTGAATTAAACTCAGATAACCATTATATTAACTACTGTGGGCAGGAATCCCTTAGAAGAAATGGAGTAGCCATCATAGTCAACAGAAGAGTCTGAAATGCAATACTTGGATGCAATCTCAAAAATGACAGAATGATCTCTGTTCGTTTCCAAGGCAAACCGTTCAATATCATGGTAATCCAAGTCTAAGCCCTGACCGGTAATGCTGAAGAAGCTGAAGTTGAATATTCTATGAAGACCTACAAGAACTTTTAGAACTAACACCCCAAAAAGATGTCCTTTTCACTATACGGGACTGGAGTGAAAAAGTAGGAAGTCAAGAAACACCTGGAGTAACAGGCAAATTTGGCCTTGGAGTACAGAAGGAAGCAGGGCAAAGACTAATAGAGTTTTGCCAAGAGAAGGCACTGGTAATAGCAAATACTCTTTTCCAACAACACAAGAGAAGACTCTACACACGGACATCACTAGATGGCCAACATCGAAATCCGACTGATTATATTCTTTGCTTCCAAAGATGGAGAAGCTCTATACAGTCAGGAAAAAAAAGACTGGGAGCTGACTGTGGCTCAGATCATGAACTCCTTATTGCCAAATTCAGACTTAAATTGAAGAAAGTGGGGAAAACCACTAGACACTTCAGGTATGACCTAAATCAAATCCCTATGATTATACAGTGGAAGTAAGAAATAGAGTAAGGAACTAGATCTGATAGACAGAGTGCCTGATGAACTATGGACTGAGGTTAGTGACATTGTACAGGAGACAGGGAACAAGACAATCCCCAAGAGAAAGAAATGCAAAAAGGCAAAATGGCTGTCTGAGGAGGCCTTACAAATAGCTGTGAAAAGAAGAGAAGTGAAAAGCAAAGGAGAAAGGAAAGATATACCCATTTTAATGCAGAGTTCCAAAGAATAGCAAGGAGAAATAAGAAAGCCTTCCTCAGGGATCAGGGCAAAGAAATAGAGGAAACCAATAGAATGGGAAAGACTAGAGATCTCTTCAAGAAAATTAGAGATACCAAGGGAACATTTCATGCAAAAATGGGCTCAATAAGGACAGAAATGGTATGGACCTAACAGAAGTAGAAGGTATTAAGAAAAGGTGGCAAGAATACACAGAAGAACTGTACAAATAAAGATCTCATGACCCAAATATTCATGATGGTGTGATCACTCACCTAGAACCAGACATCTGGAATGTGAAGTTAAGTGGCCCTTAGGAAGCATCACTCTGAACAAAACTGGTGGAGGTGATGGAATGACAGTTGAGCTATTTCAAATCCTAGAAGACGATACTGTGAAAGTGCTGCATGCAATATGTCAGCGAATTTGGAAATCTCAGCAATGGCCACAGGACTGGAAAAGGTCAGTTTTCATTTCAATCCCAAAGAAAGGCAATGCCAAAGAATCCTCAAACTACTACACAATTGCACTCATCTCACACGCTAGTAAAGTAATGCTCAAAATTCTCCAAGCCAGGCTTCAGCAATATGTGAACCATGAACTTCCAGAGGTTCAAGCTGGTTTTAGAAAAGGCAGAGGAACCAGAGACCAAATTGCCAACATCTGCTGGATCATGGAAAAAGCAAGAGAGTTCCAGAAAAACATCTATTTCTGCTTTATTGACTATGCCAAAGCCTTTGACTGTGTGGATCACAATAAACTGTGGGGAATTCTTCAAGAGATGGGAATACCAGACCACCTGACCTGCCTCTTGAGAAAGCTGTATGCAGGTCAGGAAGCAACAGTTAGAATTGGACATGGAACAACAGACTGGCTCAAATAGGAAAAGGAGTACGTCAAGGCTGTATATTGTCACCCTGCTTATTTAACTTACATGCAGAGTACATTATGAGAAATGCTGGGCTGGATGAAGCACAAGCTGGAATCAAGATTTCTGGGAGAAATATCAATAACATCAGATATGCAGATTACACCACCCTTATGGCAGAAAGTAAAGAAGAACTAAAGAGACTCTTGATAAAAGTGAAAGAAGAGCATGAAAAGGTTGGCTTAAAGCTCAACATTCATAAAACTAAGATCATGGCATCAGTCCCATCATTTCATGGCAAATAGATGGGGAAACAGTGGCTGACTTTATTTTTCTAGGCTCCAAAATCACAGCAGATGGTGATTGCAGCCATGAAATTAAAAGATGCTTACTCCTTGGAAGGAAATTTATGACCAACATAGACAGCATATTAAAAAATAGAGACATTACTTTGTCAACAAAGGTCCATCTAGTCAAGGCTATGGTTTTTCTAGTAGTCATGTACTGATGTGAGAGTTGGACTATAAAGAAAGCCGAGTGCAGAAGAATTGATGCTTTTGATCTCTGATGTTGGAGAAGACTCTTGAGAGTCCCTTTGACTGCAATGAGATCCAACTAGTCCATCCTAAAGGAAATCAGTGCTGAATATTCATTGGAAGTACTGATGTTGAAGTTGAAACTCCACTATTTTAGCCACCTGATGTGAAGACCTGACTCATTTCAAAAGACCTGATGCTGAGAAAGATTGAAGGTGGAAGGAGAAGGGGACAACAGAGGATGAGATGGTTGGATGGCATCACTGACTCAATGGACATGAGTTTGGGTAAACTCCTGGAGTTGGTGTTGGACAGGGAGGCCTGGCGTGCTGCGATTCATGGGGTCGCAAAGAGTAGGACACAACTGAGTGACTGATCTGATCTGATATCTTAGAGTAAGCTTATTTCATGAGTATTGAAAATATATATATGACCATGTGTAAAATAGATAGCTTGTGGGAAGTTGCTATATAACACAGGGAGCTCAGCCTGGTGCTGTGTGACAACCTAGAGGAATGAGATGGATGTCGTGGGAGGGATGCTCAAGGGGAAGGGGACCTGGGTTTGATCCCTTGGTCAGGAAGATACCCTGGAGATGGAAATGGCTACCCACTCCAGTATTCTTGTCTAGAGAATCCCATGGACAAAGGAACCTGGCAGGCTATAGTCAATGGGGTCACAAGAGTTGGACACAACTTAGCAACTAAACCACCACCACCATATGTAAAGTCATCTCTTGTGTTGTTGTAAAAGGGTGTTTGCTCTGACCAGTGCATTCTCTTAGTAGCATTGTTAGCCTTTGCACTGCTTCATTTTGTGCTTCAAGGCCAAATTTGCCTATTACATCCAGGTATTTCTTGACTACCTACTTTTGCCTTCCAATCCCCAGTGATGAACAGAATATCTTTTTTTGGTGTTAGTTCTAGGAGGTCTCCTAAGTCTTCACAGAACTGATCATCTTCAGCTTCTTTGGCATCAGTGGTAGCAGCCTATATTTGAATTACTGTGATATTCAACTACTGATTGGCTTGCCTTGGAAGTGAACCGAGATCATTTTGTCATTTTTTAGGTTGCACCCAAATACTGCGTTGGGACTCTTCTGTAGATTATGAGGGGTAGGTACTCCATTTCTTCTATAGGATTCTTGCCCATAGTAATAGATATAATGGTCACCTAAATTAAATTCACCTGTCCATTTTAGTTCACTGATTCCTAAGATGTTGATGTTTATTGTTAACTATCTCCTGCTTTACCACATCCAATTTACCTTGATTCATGGACCTAACATTCCAGGTTCCTATGTAATACTGTAGATGCTGAAGAAATCAAGAAGTGATGGAAAAAATACATGGAAGAACTGTATGAAACATATCTTAATGAACCAGATAACTACGTCAATGTAGTCAGTCATCCAGAGCCAGACATTCTGAAGTGTGAAGTCAAATGGGCCTTAGGAATCACTGCTGTTAATAAAGCTAACGTATGAGACAAAATTCCAATAGAGTTATTTAAAACCTTAAGGATGTTGCTATCAAAGTGTTATACTCAATATGTCAGCAAATTTCTAAGACCCAGCAGTGGCCACAGGACTGGAAAAAAGGTCATTCCTCATCCCAGTTCCCAAGAAGGGTAGTACTAAAGAATGTGCTAACCATCAAACAATTACACTCATCTCCCATGCCAGTAAGGTCATGCTTAAAACTTTGAATGCTAGGCTTCAGCACGAGGTGAACCAAGAACTTTCAGATGTCTAAGCTGGATTTAGAAAAGGCAAAGGAACCAGAAATCAAATTGCCAACATTCGCTGGACCATAGAGAAAGCAAGGGAATTCCAGAAAAACATATACCTCTGTTTCATCTACTACATTAAAGCCTTTGGCTATGTGGATTATAATAAACTGTGGGAAACTCTTTAAAAGATAGGGATGTAATCAATAGTGAAGAAGTTTCCTGGATTAATAATTTGAGTGGGGCAAATAAGAAACTCACACTGGAAAAAATAATAGGTGACTGATCCCTTCATTGAAATACCTATCTTTCAAAAGATTATGACAAGAAAGATTGAAGAAATAATGACATTTCTTCATTTTAAAGATAACTCGGAAACTCTACTTCCTACAGACAGAATTTCAAAAGATACTGTCTTTTGGATTATTTTCTACCAAAATTTAAATTGATATATATACCCAAACAGGAGTTATCACTTGATGAGACAATGATAAAGTGGAAAAGACAGGACAGATTCAAAAGCTGTAACCCTGAAAAATTTACAAACCATGGAATTTTGGTCAGTATGGTTAGTATGGATATATATGATATATATGCAAACTTAGGATTTATGTAAGTGAAGGAAAAAAACTGTAAGAAGCAATACTATCAATCATACAACCTTGTCTTGGTTTGGGCACCATATTTACCAAGACAATTATTACAACAGGGTGTCCACACCTGAAATATTGTTGAAAAATAAAACCAGAGTTTGTGGGAATATAAGAGAGAATCTTGCTCTACCAAACCAATTAGAGGAGAAATATAAATATCTACAGAAGGAAGAGATGACAGCCTTAAGGAAGGGAGAAGTGATTCTTCTTGTATGAAATAAGAGGCTAGTCTGCATGGTGACAGCTATTCATGATGCCTGTACAGCATCTTCAGGAAAGAGGACAGGAGGACTGGCCATCAAATAACTAACCCCACTTATAATTTAGAGTATAATAAATACATGAAAGAAGTTGATCAATCTGATCAATATCTGGAAAACTTCAATATCCTCCATAAAACTCAAAAATGGTGTAAGAAAGTGGGTTTTTAGTTAAGTAATTGCAGTTTATTCAATGCATTTAAAATTTATTGTGGCCTTAATACACAGTATAAAACGACTTGCAAGCAATTTCTGCTAGCAATTCCTAGAGAATAGGCAATTGATCATTCTGATGAATGCAGTGGTAGTCCCACATCTGGTTCTTGGGATATTTCTAAAAGAGCCCCCCACCCCACCCCCCGTCCCCGCAAAGATACGCCTTGTTGACTATCAGGTAAAATAAAAGAACATATTCTAGAGGAAACAATACCCACAGGACTTAAAAAAATGCTACTAGAAAGTGTAGAGTTTGCTCTTCCAGGGGAAAGCATAGTAAAAACATAGTATATTTGATTCTGTTCTCCTGCACAGAGATGCCTGCTATACTGCCTATCACACTCTAATGAAATATTAGGATTTTTTAGTAAGACATACACAAAGTTTCAAATAAATACATGAAATGCAAAAAACGTTGTGGATATTTACTCAAACACAGGTGTTTCATTATTCACTTAAATAGCAAATTGTCAGGCATTAGTTTCTACAAAATTCCCTTGGGTCAATAAAGTCTATTTTGTCTGATATGAGTATTGCTACTTCAGCTTTCTTTGAACTTTCGTTTGCATGGAATACCTTTTTCCATCTCCTCACTTTCGGTCTGTGTGTGCCCCTAGATCTGATATGGGTCTCCTGTAGACAACATACACATGGGCCATGCTTTTGTATCCATTCAGCTAATCAATGTCTTTTGGTTGGAGCATTTAATACGTTAACATTTAAGGTAATTATCAACATGTCTGTTCTTACTGCCATTTTCTTAATTGCTTTAGAGGTGTTTTTGTAGGTCGTTTTTCTTCCCTTCCTTTTTTGTTCTCTTCTCTCGTGACCTAATGACTATCTTTAGTGTTGTATTTGGACTGTTTTTTTCTTTGTGTGTGTATGTATTTATTAGAGATTATTGGTCTGTGGTTGCCATCACGTTTTGATATAGGATTCTACACACACACACTTGTTTTAATTTGCTTTTTTAATTAATTTTCAATGCATTTCCAACATCCTACATTCTTTGGCAGTTCTCAATGCCTCTTCACCTTATAGGTGTCTTAAATAGTGGCTTTTCAGAGACAGGGAGAAAAACATCCCTGAATAATCTGTAAATAAAATATCTTTCTTAATCCAGATGCAGTCTCAGAACTGTTTCTGTTTTTATTTATTAATACTTTATTTCTGCTTATGAATTGTATGGGTTCCTTATCTATTTTGGGTTATTAATCCATTCTCAGATACACGGTTTGCATTTTTTTTCTCCATCCCATTTATTGCCATTTTGTTTTGTTGATGATTTCCTTTGCTGAACAAAAGCTCTTCAGTTGAATATAATCCCACTTGTTTATAATTGGTTTTGTTCCCTGTGCTTTGGTGTTACATCACAAAAACCATTGCCAATACCAATATCAAGGGGCTTTTACCCTAAGTTTTATTTTAGAAATTTTATAGTTTCAAGTCTTACATTTCTCTTTAACCCATTTAAAGTTAATTACTATGCCATGAAGTTAAAAGGTGCTTGCTCTTTGGAAGAAAAACTATGACAACTCCAGATAGTGTATTAAAAAGCAGAGACACTACTTTGCCAACAAAGGTCCATATGGTCAAGGCTATGGTTTTTCCAGTAGTCAAGTAAAGATGTTGAGAGTTGGATCATAAAGAAGGCTGAGAGCCATATAATTGATGCTTTTGAACTGTGGTGCTGGAGTATACTCTTGAGAGTCCCTTGAGCAGCAAGATCAAACCAGTCAATACTAAAAGAAATCAACCCTGAAATGTTCATTGGAAGGACTGATGCTGAAGCTCCAATAGTCTGACCACATGATACTAAGAGCCAACCAAGTGTAAAAGACCCTGATGCTGGGAAAGATTGAGGGCAGGAAGAGAAGGGGGAGACGGAGGATGAGGCAGTTGGATGGCATCACTAATCCAATGGAGAGGAGTTTGAGTAAACTCTGGGAGATAGTTAAGGACAGGGAAGACTGGCATGCTGCAGTCCATGGAGTCACAGAGTCAAACATGACTTAGTGACTGAACAACAGCTATGTTTGGCAGAGGATATGATTCTATTTTCATTCTCTTGCATGTGAATGTCCAATTTCAAAATTTTAAGCCATCCCTTTTCTTGCTAAGACTTATTTCAGGAAGAGAGTCAGCATGGAGACCAATTAGAGTCAGTTATAGAGATAATAAGAGAAAAGGTGATGATAGACAAGTGTAGAGATAAGATTGTGCATATGATACTTTTTTTCCTAAAGTAAATTTTATTCTCTTGGTGGAAGAAAGTGAATTAAAAAATAATTTAAACTTTAGCAGATAACCATTAAGAAAAGGAAACATACTGTAAAACAATGAAAGAAAATTAACATTTTGAGATGAAGGAATGCATTGATGAAAATGTGACATTTGAGCTGACAACACATTTGGTAAGAAGGATGTGACCTGGGACATATGTTTCCTTGATTGCTCTCTCTCCCATTTTCTTTGTGTTCCCTGCCTCTGGGAATACTCTTAAACATGCCCAGAGAAAGTGTAATTGGGCAAAGTCAACATTCTTAAACCAGTTTTTCCTAAATTTAGGAAGGAAGTCTTTATTTTTTTCCTCACATACTGTTTAGCATACTACAGAGCTGATGACCTCAGAACATGTTTTTTTTAGAATTCATATCATAATAGCAATTTATTTGATATGCATGTTATTTGGTATGGAATTTTTTATTTCACATTGTGATAATACTTCTAGACAGCAAATTATAGTTTGTATACTATGCTCATTCTAGCCTAGTGTTCAAAAGGCAGCATAGTATAATTTTCCCTATCCCATAATATTTCTCTCACAAGGGAAATGGGGTAACCCACGTCACTATTGCTGTGGTATTATGGAAATCTCAAATTAAGAATTGGTAAGTGAAGCACAGGGTACAGGATGGTGAAGTACTCTACTTCTTCTATGTCCTAGAGGAAGTTCCTGTCATTCTTTGATGAGCCACATGAAACTGGGCAGGCAGTCAAGGCTGGGTGCAGAGAGAGGGTGTTAGGACTTAAAAGTGTGGGGTTTGGGTAAGCCTCTCAGGGTTCTTAAGGAACTTGTTGAGAGGAGGGGAGATTGTTCATCATTAGGCTGTTGGGGAAGTCACATCAAGAATTTACATTTATTTATAACCCTTTGAGTTGCTATTTAGGGTGTGAACTGGCATGACAGGCTTCTGTCAGTATAAAGTCACTTCTCGCCACCTGGCCAAACAAAATAGATGCCAAGTCTTCAATCTCATGGAGCAGCTTAGCCAAACTCTTAACATGTAACCAAACTAAAAGTCCCCTACCTTAACCTTCCAAGATACATAATTAGACTTTTCCTTGTGAATTGACAAAGTAGTGGCAAGGTCTTTCAAATGATACTATTTTAATTTAGCACTCCTATGCTATTAAAAGCTTGAAGTCTCCTTTGGCACAGGTGTTGCATTATGGGACACATAGAATTAACATTAAAGGAATTCAAACCTTTAATCTCACTAACACATTTTTAGATCACCAGCTAGTATGTGAAAGACATATCCAAAATCTATCTGTGAGCTATGCCAAATTTTCAATTATAACTCTTGGGGTAAGAAACGTTTTGTTACACTCAAGGTATAATAGAGTAACGCTTATTGCTATAAGGAACAAACCCAAACATGTATAATGACTCAGCAATGATATATGCTTATTTCTTATTGAAAGAAATTTCAGATTGACAATTGATCTTTTCTAGGTGGTGATTCAGGAACTCAGTTTCATTGTATACTGCTACCCCACCTTATTTATAGTGTCTTCTAATATTATAATATTCATCTACATCAAAATGGTTAGGAAGTAAGAGAGTGGAAAACGTATTTCCTTCTTAATATCTATTTAATCATGTCACCTATCTCTCATACTCACGATTCAAAACTGTCTCATGGGCTAACCATGTGGGACACCTCCTACTATATACACAAACAAAAAAAGTTTTATGATAAGTCATCAATGGACATTTAGGTTTATTCCATGTCTTGGCTGTTGTAGTGCTCCTATGAACATAGGAAGAGGAACCAGAGATCAAATTACCAACCTCCATTAGATTGTGGAAAAAGCAAGAGAATTCCAGAAAAACATCTATTTCTGCTTCATTGACTGTGAAGGCAATTTGTGAAGGCCTTTGACTGTATGGATCACAATAAACTGGAAACTTCTTAAAAAGATGGGAATACCAGACAATCTTACCTGCCTCCTGAGAAATCTGTATGCAGGTGAGGAAGCAACAGTTACAACCAGACATGGAACAATGGATTGGTTCCAAATTGGGAAAGGAGTATGTCAAGGCTGTATATTGTCACCCTATATATTTAACTTATATGCAGAGTATATCATGCTAAATGCCAGGCTGGAGGAATCACATGCTGAAATCAAGATTGCCAGGAGAAAAACCAGCAAATTCAGATATGCAGATGATATTACCCTTATGGCAGAAAGTGAAGAGGAACTGAAGAGCCTCTTGATGAAAGTGAAAGAGGAGAGTGGAAAAGGTGGCTGAACAACAGAAACATTCAAGAAACTAAGATCGTAGTCTCAGATCCCGTCACCTCATGGAAAATAGAGGAAGAAAAATGGAAACAGTGACAGATTTTATTTTCTTGAGCTCCAAAATCACTGTAGAGAAGGACGGGGAAGCCTGGAGTGCTGCAGTCCATGGGGTTGCAAAGAGTCAGATATGATGTAGTGACTGAAAAACAAGTGAGCATGGGGGTATGTATACCTTTTTGAATTTTAGTTTTGTCTAGATATATGCCCAGGATTGGGCTTCCGTGGTGGCTCAGTGGCAAAGAACCCACCTGCCAATGCAGGAGACATGGGTTCAACCTCTGGGTTGGCAGTATTCCTCTGGAGAAGGAAATAGCTACCAGCACCAGTATTTTTGCTGGGAAAATCCTGTGGATAGAGGAGCCTGACAGTCTATACTCCTTAGGGCTGCAAAAGAGTTGGACATTACTTAGTGACTAAACAACAATGTCCACAATGTCCAGGAGTGGGGTTGCTGGATCATGTGGTAACTTTATTTTTTGGTTTTTGAGGAATCTCTGTACTTATTTTCATAGTGGTTGCACCAATTTACATTCCCACCATGACGGTAGGAGGATTCCCTTTTATCCACACTCTTCCCAGCATTTACTTTAGACTTTTTAATGATGGCCATCCTGGTGGGAGGTGGTACTTTGTTGTAGTTTGATTTGCATTTCTATAGGAAACTATTTTTGTGACCTGGAATATATAGAAAGTGTTAAAACTGGTCATAGACAGAAATAAGCATAAAAAACTGATAAACCAGAATTCATTATAAGTAATAATTCTGCTCATTGAAATGCATAATAAAGAAAATGAATATATAGTGCACTTTCTGGGAGAAAATATTTGTAAAATACATATCTAAGCAAATACAGGTATCACTTCAGTTCAGTTCAGACACTCGGTCGTGTCCAACTCTTTGCAACCCCATGAACCATAGACACGCCAAGCATCCCTGCCCATCACCAACTTCCGGAGTTTACCCAAACTCGTGGCCATTAAGTCAGAGATGCCATTTAACCATCTTATCTGCTGTCATCCCCTTCACCTGCCCTCAATCTTTCCCAGCATCAGGGTCTTTTCAAATGAGACAGCTCTTCACATCAGGTGGCCAAAGTATTGGAGTTTCAGCTTCCAATGAACACCCAGGACTGAACTCCTTTAGGATGGACTGGTTGGATCTCCTTGCAGTCCAAGGGACTTTCAAGAGTTTTCTCCAACACCACAGTTCAAAAGCATCAATTATTCAACACTCAGCTTTCTTTATAGTCTAACTCTCACATCCATACATGACTACTGGAAAAATCATAGCCTGGACATTTGGTGACAAAGTAATGTCTCTGCTTTTTAATATGCTGTCTAGGTTGGTCATAACTTTCCTTCCAAGGAGTAAGTGTCTTTTAATTTCATGGCTACAGTCACCATTTGCAGTGATTTTGGAGCCCCCCAAAATAACATCTCTGATTATTTCCATTCTTTCCCCATCTATTCGCCATGAAGTGATGGGACCCGAAGCCATGAACTTAGTTTTCTGAATGTTGAGCTTTAAGTCAACTTTTTCACTCGTCTCTTTCACTTTCATCAAGAAGCTCTTTAGTTCTTCTTCACTTTCTGCCATAAGAGTGGTGTCATCTGCATATCTGAGGTTATTGATATTTCTCCCAGTAATCTTGGTTTCAGCTTGTGTTTCATCCAGCCCAACATTTCTCATAATGTATTCTGCATATAAGTTAAATAAGCAGGGTGAGAATATACAGCCTTGATATACTCCTTTTCCTATTTGGAACCAGTCTGTTGTTCCATGTCCAGTTCTAACTGTTGCTTCCTGACGTGCATACAGCTTTCTCAAGAGGCAGGTCAGGTGGTCTGGTATCTGCATCTCTTTCAGAATTTTCCATAGTTTATTGTGATCCATACAGTCCTAAAGGCAATAGTCAATAAATGCATAGTCAATAAAGCAGAAATGGGTGTTTTTCTGGAACTCATTCAATTTTTCAATGATCCAGTCGATGTTGGCAATTTGGTCTCTGGTTGCTCTGCCTTTTCTAAAACCAGATTAAACATCAGGAAGTTCACAGTTCACATATTGCTGAAGCCTGGCTTGGAGAATTTTGAGCATTACTTTACTAGCGTGTGAGATGAGTGCAATTGTGCAGTACTTTGAGCATTCTTTGGCATTGCCTTCCTTTGGGATTGGAATGAAAACTGACCTTTTCCAGTCCTGTGGTCACTGCTGAGTTTTCCAAATTTGGTGACATATTGAATGCAGCACTTTCACAGCATCATCTTTTAAGATTCGAAACAGCTGAACTGGAATTGCATTGCCTCCACCAGCTTTCCTTGCAGTGATGCTTTCTAAGGCCCACTTGACTTCCCAGTCCAGGATGTCTGGCTCTAGGTGAGTGATCACACCATCGTGATTATCTGGGTCATGAAGATCGTTTTTGTACAGTTCTTTGGTGTATTCTTGCCACCTCTTCTTAATATCTTCTGCTTCTGTCACATCCATACCATTTCTGTCCTTTATTGTGCCCATCTTTGCATGAAATGTTCCCTTGGTATCTCTAAGTTTATTGAAGAGATCTCTAGTCTTTCCCATTCTATTGGTTTCCTCTATTTCTTTGCACTGACCACTGAGGAAGGCTTTATCTCTCCTTGCTATTCTTTGGAACTCTGCATTCAAATGGGTATATCTTTCCTTTCTCCTTTGCTTTTCACTTCTCTTCTTTTCACAGCTATTTGTAAGGCCTCCTCAGACAGCCATTTGCCTTTTTACATTTCTTTTTCTTGGGGATGGTCTTGATCCCTGTCTCCTGTACAATGTTAGGAACCTCCACCCATAGTTCAACAGGCACTCTATCAGATCTAGTCCCTTAAATCTATTTCTCACTTCCACTGTATAATCATAAGGGATTTGATTTACTCATACCTGAATGGTCTAGTGGTTTTCCCCACTTTCTTCAATTTAAGTCTGAATTTAGCAATAAAGTGTTCATGATCTGAGCCACAGTCAGCTCCCAGTCTTGTTTTTCCTGACTGTATAGAACTTCTCCGTCTTTGGCTGCAAAGAGTATAATCAATCTGATTTCGGTGTTGACCATCTGATGATGTCCATGTGTAGAGTCTTCTCTTGTGTTGTTGGAAGAGGTTGCTTGCTATGAGCAGTGCATTCTCTTGGCAAAACTCTATTATCCTTTGCCCTGCTTCATTCTGTACTCCAAGGCCAAATTTGCCTGTTACTTCAGGTATACAGAACATATAAATGCTTCCATAACTTAATCTTAAATTTGAAAACAAATGAGGAAAATATGTGCATAGAGACTTCAGAAATGCATGGCTAATAAGCATTGGAAAAAAATTATCAACATACAAAGTCCTCAGGGTATTACAACTTAAAACTATTATGAAATACAACTACACTCTCACGAAGATGAATAAAACTTAACGAGACCTATAATACCTGATGTTGCCAATGATATAGAAAAATATGAACTCAGAAACATTTTGTGGGGCTGTAATCTGGTGCTTCAGAGAAGGCAATGGCAACCCACTCCAGTACTCTTACCTGGAGAATTCCATGGACGGAGGAGCCTGGTAGGCTACAGTCCGTGGAATTGCTAAAAGTCAGACATGACTGACTGACTTCACTTTCATTTTTCACTTTCATGCATTGGAGAAGGAAATAGCAACCCACTCCAGTAGTCTTGCCTGGAGAATCTCAGGGACAGAGGAGCCTTTTGGGCTTCTGTCTATGGGGTCGCACAGAGTCAGACACGACTGACGTGACCTAGCAAGCAAGCAAGCAATCTGGTGCTTTTTTTGTGTGTGTAAAAATGTTAAGTTTCTTATAAAACTTAACATACATCTGCTCTATAACCTGCTGTGATATTGTGATTTATGATAAGGGATAAATATTTGATATTTTCCCTCATTCCTGGCACAGACTTCCTAAAATCTGAGGAATTTATTGATTTATAAAAGTTATAACGTTATCTTGGTATTTATAATAAATTTTTGCCATCCATACCTGACTTTATGCTAGTGAGGTGATGCTTGGAAACCCCCTTAGGATGAGAACTGTTTGCCAGGGCAACCAACCCTGTGATTAGAGGGTTGGAACTTCAGACCCACCTGCAGACCTCTAAGAGTAGGAGACGGGCTGGAAGTTGATATTACTCCCTAGCAGGCAAGAATCTGATCAATGACACATACATAATGAGGCTTCCATAAAAATCCTAAAACTGAAAGGTTCAGGAAGATTCCATATTGGTGAACACAAGAGATGCCTCAACTCTTGCCACATGCCTTGCCATGTGCATCTGTTCCATCTTGCTGATACTGAGATGTATCTTTTATAATAAAATGATTATCTAGGGCATAAACCATTTTCCTGAGCACTCTTATCCAAGCAATGTATTGAATGTGAGGAGGAAGTCATGGGACCCTCAAATTTATTACTAATCAGAAGAACAGCTGATGACCTGGACTTGCTGTTGGTTCTAAAGTCAGGGGAGGGGCAGTCTTGAGGGACTGAGCCCTTAAATCTTGGGACATGGTACTAATTTCCTGTAGAGAGTATCAGAACACAACTAACAGATAAACAGGGAGATAGATCAATATATGACAAAACAAATAGTAAGAAAAGTAAATATTAATTTTGATAAGATAGACTATATTTTTGAAAATGTTTGTAATTAAATATTAACAATTTGGAGTATTTGGATCAACAGTCATATTTTTCCTTGTTAAATACGCTTAGTTGAAATCATAGGTTTGTACCAATTTGAGATATTAAATCTAGTTATATTTTCAGACTTTAATTAAATGTTATAATTAGAAGAATGATTTATGAAAAAATTAAGGTTTTTGTAAGTGTTTTATTTAAATATTTTTAAATGGCTTATTTTTCTAATGTTTTCTCTCAATTAAAAAATAAAATTATGTCATTTTCTACCAAAAACTCAAAGTTACTTTATACTACCTAAAACTCAAAGTTACTTTATAAGTTATTTACTATCTTAGAATTTAAGGCCTTTAATTCCTCCTCTATTATAATTTTATGTTAAAATCATATAGATTTGGGAAATCTTACAGTGAATTATTTTCCTCTTCAATATTTGAAATATTCAACATTTGAAAGAAACACAACTTCTGCACTTAATAAGCCAGAAATTATTTCCATTTTATAGGATGAAATCTGAGATGCAAAGATATCAAGAAGTTTCTCCAGTTTAAATGATGAGGAGTGGCACATCATGTTACTATGAGTATAGCACTTACTAAAAGATAAACAGAATTTTTTTTTTATTTAAAAATCACAAACAAAAGCGGATTATGGTAATCAAGGGCTTCACTAATAGCTCAGTTGATAAAGAATCTGTCTGCAATGCAAGAGACCCTGGTTGGATTCCGGGGTTGGGAAGATCCATTGGAGAATGGATAGACTATCCACTCCAGTACTCTTGGGCTTCTCTTGTAGCCCAGCTGATAAAGAATCCACCTCCAATGTGGGAGACCTGGGTTCCATTCCTGGGTTGGGAATATTCTTGTCTAGAGAATTCCATGGACAGTATAGTCCATGGGTTTGCAAAAAGTTGGACATGGCTGTGGGAATTTCACTTTCATGGTAATCAATTACTATATCCAGTTATTTGACTCTGTTACTTTTACAGAATTGACAAATTTTAGGCTATTTTAATTGGGAAGAAACAACATAAGTACAGTGATGCCTCCATGAGTTTACAATTTTAGTGCTCATTGTCTTTAATTATAGAAATCTTAAAAATGAGTTTCTATGCAGTAATTGTAATTATGGTCAAATTTCAATAACAGGTGTTTGCTTAAGTAAATCTTTGTGCCATTAAATGAGTATCTATCTAGCGAGAGAGATGGAATGATGGATCAAGTCTCAATAAGAAATAAACTTAAAAGCTCAGAAACATCAGTTGACTTGTGAAAGACTTTTGTAATAAAGAGCAATTCTTTAGGGAGTCCTATTGTTTTGGCACTATCAAGAATGAGGTTTACAATAGGAGAAATAGGAAGAATGAGGTTTACAATAGGAGGAAATACCATCAACACCAGGTAAGCCTGAAAAAGTGATGAAATGAACTATGCAACTTTAAACAAAAATGCTGGGCACTGTTGACTTATATAGAACTTGATTAGTGTTCTAAATCTTGGCTAGAAGAGAGCAGAATATTCACCTAGAGTGTGCACAGTACAGGAGATACAATACCTTAACAGAAAATGGTTATGTTGTTCAGAGCTGGAGACAGATCCTGGGCAACCAAAGGGAATAAACATGTACACACTTCTTTTGGGAACTAAAATCATTCTGAAACTTAAAGTTTCTCAGTCGTGTCTGACTCTTTGCTACCACATTGTCAGTCCATGGAGTTCTCCAGGCTAGAATACTGGAGTGGGAGGCTTTTCCTTTCTCCAGGGGATCTTCCCAATCCAGGGATTGAACCCAGGTCTCCTGCATAGTGGGTACATTCTTTACCAGCTGAGCTACAGGGGAAGACCAAGAATACTGGAGTGGGTAGTATATCCCTTCTCCAGCGGATCTTCCCTACTGAGAAACCAAAGCAGGGTCTTCTGCATTGCAGGTGGATTCTTTACCAACTGAGCTACCAGGGAAACCCTTAAAAAACAACTTCACAGTATTGTTAATATATGTGATTAGTTTTACCAGTGGGAAGTGTCCTGTTTTTCCCTCTTTGGTTAAGGCCAAACTAGATCAAATGAAATATATCTGGAATACACAGAAAGATACAGTTCAAGAAAGTTAATAAATGCAATTGATTACTGTGTGGGAAGAATGTTAATTGATTTCTCTAGAGGTAATTTAAGATAGGTTAAATTCTCATCTGGCAAGAGTAGTTTTATTTAGTTCAGGAATATAGGATCAAGAGCTTCTTAAATGTCTTGAAGTTCTATATCCAAAGATCCACGTTCAAAATAAATGATCATGTTCATAATATGTATGTTTTGTAATAATAAATTCTAAAACTATTCTTAAGGAAAGGATTGATACTTAAGTTTCTTTGATACAAGCAAAGATAAGAATCCTCCAGATTGCTATAATCCATGCCCTTAAAATATTACTTTACTTCAAATATTTGCTCACTGGACCAAAGCATTAGGATAAAAGTCATAACTGAAATTTCCATTTCAAGTCTTGGAATTTCCAATTCAAGTTAGAAATTTCCAACTCCAAGTCTTGCTTTAGAGTTACATTATCATTTACATGTCAATGTGAAATAGTACACACACAAATTTACTGTTTGTAAAGCATATATGGCAGAGAAGGCAATGGCGCCCCACTCCAGTACTCTTGCCTAGAAAATCCCATGGATGGAGGAGCCTGGTATCCTGCAGTTCATGGGGTTGCTAAGAGTCCAACACGACTGAGCGATTTCACTTTCATTTTTCACTTTCATACATTGGAGAAGGCAATGGCAACCCACTCCAGTGTTCTTGCCTGGAGAATCCCAGGGACAGGGGAGCCTGGTGGGCTGCCGTCTATGGGGTCGCATAGAGTCGGACACGACTGAAGTGACTTAGCAGCAGCAGCAGCAGCAAAGCATATATGGATGTGAGAGTTGGACTATAAAGAAAGCTGAGTGCTAAAGAATTGATGCTTTTAAACTGTGGTGTTGGAGAAGATTCTTGAGAGTCCCTTGGACAACAAGGAGATCCAACCAGTCAATCCTAAAGAAAATCAGTCCTGACTATTCATTGGAAGGACTGATGTTGAAGCTGAAACTCCAATACTTTGGCCACCTGATGCAAAGAAATGACTCATTGGAAAAGACCCTGGTGCTGGGAAAGACTGAAGGCAGGAAGAGAAGGGGACTGCAGAGGATGAGATGGTTGGATGGCATCACCAACACGATGGACATGAGTTTGAGTAAGCTCTAGGAGTTCGTGATGGACAGGGAAGGCTGGTGTGCTGCAGTCCATGGGGTCACAAAGAGTCGGACATGACTGAGTGACTGAACTGAACTGAACTGGTTATCTGCTCATTTTTTTGTTTGTTTGGTTCATAAATATGAGCGATTTAGTGAAAGATGCATGTTAATCCCAGGACAACGTATTTTCAAAGAGACTTTGGCTTTTACTAATACTTTTTAATGAAAAAACTGATTATTTACTTTTTGTGAATGAAAATGTAGAAAGTTTATAATATGTGTGTAAATATTTACTTACAAAATTGGGCTGGTTTTACATTGGTAAATACTGGTTTAACAAAAGAGCTTTAGGTTCACTGGTTTCTTTTCAGTCCCACTGAAAAGCAGGTGCTAGAGGTTTTCCCCACTTGAACTCCTTAACTTCTTAGGTGCCTGAGAAGGTAAAGAATCCACCTGCAATGTGGGAGACCTGGGTTCGATCCCTGGGTTAGGAAGATCCTCTGGAGGAAGGCATGGCAACCCACTCCACTATTCTTGCCTGGAGAATGCCCATGGACAGTAGACTGGTGGGCTACACAGTCCATGGGGTCACAAAGTGTCAGACACAACTGAGAGACTAAGCACAGCAGTAGTATCAGTACATAGTAGAAATCACCAAGGAGCTTTTAACAAATTCGGGTATGATGTTATCACTTCAGACCCATTACAACAAAATGTTTTTGGCAAGTGGTTTTTGAAACGGACAGTTCTGTTTTAAATATTTTACCATGTGATTTATATGCATTCATGGTTGAGACTTGAATGACTTTCCAACATTAATATGGCTTTCAGACTAAGGCACTGCCATCATCTGGCAGTTTGTTAGAAAGACAGAAACTCAGACTGTGCTCTAAATCTACTGAATTGGAATTTACATTTTAATTAGGTCTCCAGATGATGCATTTGCACAGTAAAGTATGAGAGTTCTGAGATACTGCAAAGGAGTTTGTGTGCTGGTAGAAATAGGCTTCCCTGGTAGCTCAGCTGATAAAAGGTTTGCCTGCAAAGTGGGAGACCTGGGCTCCATTCCTGGGTTGGGAAGATCCCCTGGAGGAGGGCATGGCAACCCACTCCAGTATTCTAACCTGTAGAATCCCCATGGACAGAGGAGCCAGGTGGGCTACAGTCCATGGGGTTGTGAAGAGTCTGACACAACTGAACAACTAAGCGCAGCACAGCACAGAATTAAGTATAGCTGAACAAAGTGTATAAATTCTTTAAATAAAAGTAGGTGAATGTAAGGTCCTGGCTGAGGAACAGCCTTCCACATATAACAATGACAACAGGTGCTAGTAAATCTCCATCTCACAGGCTGTGTGGACTCTAGGTATTGGGAGCCTGTCATGCAGTCTCATTGGAACATAAGCAACTTGGAGCACACTTTGCCATAGCTGACCAACCACTGGATGCCAACTTTGCACACTTTGTCTGCACACCTTTAACCTGTGAGGTGAGCCTGCTTAGTCCTTTTTAGTGAAACCCTCTCCCTCACCAGCAGCTCTTGCAACAGTAGAGAAATTTGGGTGAGATGATCTATTTCTTCCTCTAGTTTTTCCCCATCTATTTTTTGTTGCATATATTCTATCTTGTTTCCTTCCAGATTTTAGCCTTTTAATTTAAAAATCATTTATATTCTTGAAATGTCCAACTCTTACAAAAAATGATTTGGCTTTCAATTAATTGTGTTTGTTATAATTGTGAAATATTACTTATAATCTCAAAGGCAGGATATTTTAGTTTCTTTATATAACTTACTGTAAGGTTTTGAATTGTAAGGAAATTAATGTCTGACATTGTATATAGGAAAGAAAGAACAGAGGACAACCTTTAAGGGAGACTGGCAAATCCATGTGTTTAGCAATAAATTGTGTGGCTAGCTCTGGGTAGTTATGTTTAGAATATCAGAATAGTACTCAGATCTATTAATATGTTTGTTTGGTGCTTGTATATAAAGAATATTTATATTTCTTTTTAACTCTCAGGGACTATAATTTTAATGATATTTGTTGGTTTATTACCTCCTGTGAGGGAAAAGTAAAATGAAATGAAATTTGGATTCACTTAGCAGTAAACACAAACACTTTATAAACCTTCAAGCACTCGCTACTTAAAAACAAAAATTACATCTTTATCATGGTATCCTTAATCTCCAATAGGAACTTCATAATAGGGTAATTTCATAACCAGACTTTATTACATATAGAACATTTTCTTTCAGTAGGGTGACACCTAACTGGTATAGATAGGCAAATATCTACTAGAGTTCAAGATTGTCTTGTATCATTTCTTATCAGAATACAAATGGTCTAAATCAGACAAGATGCTGATCTTGGTCTAGCTCAAAATACACAGATATTCAGTGCCAGAATCATTTGATTATATTATTTATCTTTGATATTATTTTGAAAAGAAAATCAATGTTAAGCTGTATCTACATAAAGGACTATTATTAAAACATGTTTTATGCCCAACACAAGTATATGTTCATATTCAATTTGATTGCATAATAAATGAAACTAAGCCATGGATCATTTACAGAACAATATTACTGAGTAAATTAGGCAAGCCTTAAATGGTTTGATAGAATTCCCACACTTGGCCCCTAAATCAACTGGTGTGGGTTAATTATGACTATTTTACATCCAAACATGCAGGGATCCAAGTTCAAGTTTCCTTGATCTTCAGATGCCACTGCAACATCTCAATGCCTGAGATCCAACTTTGTCAAGATAGGAGAATGAGTTTTACTAACATTTATCTAACTGGAACAGAAATGAATGCTCATGTCCTTGTGAAAAGGTAATAAGCAGGAAGTGTATCTATCAAAGATATCATAATGTAAATCTCATGATTTTATATATATATATATGCTTGAGATATGTGTGTATATATAGCACATGTATGAGGAGAAGGGGACAACAGAGGATAAGATGGCTGGATGGCATCATCGACTCGATGGAAGTGAGTTTGAGTGTACTCCGGGAGTTGGTGATGGACAGGGAGGCCTGCTGCTGCTGCTGCTGCTGCTAAGTCGCTTCAGTCGTGTCCGACTCTGTGCGACTCCATAGATGGAAGCCCACCAGGCTCCCCCGTCCCTGGGATTCTCCAGGCAAGAATACTGGAGTGGGTAGCCATTTCCTTCTCCAATGCATGAAAGTGAAAAATGAAAGGGAAGTCACTCACTTGTGTCTGACTCTTAGCGACCCCATGGACTACAGCCTACCAGGCTCCTCCATCCATGGGATTTTCCAGGCAAGAGTACTGGAGTGGGGTGCCATTGTCTTTTCCCAGGGAGGCCTGGCGTGCTGCAATTCATGGGGTCGCAAAGAGTCAGACACGACTGAGCAACTGAACTGACTGACTGAACTGATAGCACACACACACACACACACACACACACACACACACACATATATATATATATATATGTACACATATGTGTACTAAGTGTGTATATATATATATACCACTTAGATAGTGTTTAGAATCCATTTTTTACCTACCTTCATTTCTTTAATTAACAATATAGGGAAAGGGATCAAGACAGTGGAAGAGTAGGATGCCAAGCTTACCTCCTTCCACAAATACATCAGAAACACATCTACAAGAGGAATGATTTGTACAGAACATCAACTGAATGCTAGCAAAGGACCTACGACCTCCAAAAAGTCAAGAAATCCTCCACATAACTGGGTAGGACAAAAGAAAAAGGGAAGGGAAGAGGAAAGAATCAGGAGGGCTCTGCACCCCAGGGAAGGAGCTGTAAAGGAAGACAGGTTCCCCCACCTTGGGAAGTCCCCTCATTGGTGGGGAGATCAGCCTGGATATGGAGGGAAGTTTTAGCTAGCCAAGGCAGTCACAGAAGGAAAGGAAACAAATAATCCAAATTGGAATAGAAGAAGTATAACTGTCATTGTTTGCAGATGACATGATACTATAAATAGAAAATCTTCAAATCCTATCAGAAAATTACTAGACCTCAATGAATTTGGTAAGGTTATAGGATACAACATTAAATACAGAGAATCTGTTGTATTTCTATACACTAACAAAAGATCAGAAGGAGAATTTAAGGAAACAATCCCAATTACCATTGCATCAGAAAGAATAAAATACTGAGGAATAAGCCTACTAAGGAGGCAGAAGACTTGTGCTCTGAAAAACTAAAATATCAATGAAACAAATAGAAGATGACACAAGCAGATGGAAAGAAATATCATGTTATTGGTTTAGAAGAGTCAAATGTTGTCAAAATGATTATACTACCCAAAACAATCTACAGATTCAACAAAATCCCTATCAAATTACCTATGGCAAGCATTTTTCACATAACTAGGACAAAAAATTTTCTAATTTGTAAGGATACATAAAAGACTCCAAATAACTAAAGAAAATCTCTCAAGAAAAACAGATATAGAAGAATCAGACTCCCTGACTTCAGATTATACTACAAAGCTATAGTTATCAAGACAGTACAGTATTGACAGAAAAACAGAAATGTAGATCAATGGAAGAGGATAGAAAGCCCAGAAACACAATGCACCTATGGTCAATTAATTTATAACAAAAGAGGCAAGAATATACAATGGAGAAAAGACAATAAGTGGTTCTGGGGAAACAGGACAGCTATATGTACAAGAAAAAAAATTAGAAATTCCCTAACACCACACACCAAAAATAAATTAAAAATGGATTGAAGACCTAAATGTAAGACTAAATATTGTTACACTCTTAGAGGAAAACAGGAAGAATGCTGCTAAGTCACTTCAGTTGTGTCCGACTCTGTGCAACCCCATAGACGGCGGCCCACCAGGCTCCCCCGTCCCTGGGATTCTCCAGGCAAGAACACTGGAGTCGGTTGCCATTTCCTTCTCCAGTGTATGAAAGTGAAAAGTCAAAGTGAAGTCGCTCAGTCCTGTCCGACTCCTAGTGACCCCATGGCCTGCAGCCTACCAGGCTCCTCTGTCCATGGGATTTGCCAGGCAAGAGTACTCCTTGAGTAATGGGGAAAAAAAAAAAAATTAACCTATTTAAACTTAAAAGTTTTTTTTTTTTTTTTCACCAAAGGAAGTCATAAATAAAACAAAAAGAAAATGCAAAGAATGGGAGAAAATATTTAAAAATGAAATGACTGATGAGAGATTAATCTCCAAATTATACAGGCAGTTCATGCAGCTCAATTTCAAAAAAGCAAAAACCCAGTCAAAAAGTGGGCAGAAGATATAAATAGATATTTCTCCAAAGAGGACAGATGGCCAAATGGCACATGAAAAAGTGCTCAGTATTGCTAATTATTAGAGAAATGCAAATCAAAACTAATCAGATATTATCTCTCAACTGTTAGAATGGCCATCATCAGAATATCTATAAACAATAAATGCTGAAGAGGATATGGAGAAAAGGGAACCCCTGTATGCTGTCAGTGGCAATGTAGTATAATACAACCGCTGTGGAGGTTGTATTAATTATTAATTTAATTATTAAATTAAGATGGAGGTTACTTTAAAAAAATAAAAATAGAACTACCATATGACCCAGCTATCCCTCTTGTAGGCATATATCCAGAGAAAACCTTAATTCAAAAATATATATGTACCCCAATTTTCATTGCAGCACTATTTACAATAGCCAAGACATGGAAACAAGCTAAGTGTTCATCAACAGAGGAATGGATAAAGAAGACATGGTACATATATACAATGGATTATTACTCAGCCATTGAAAAGAATGAAATAACATCATTTGCAGCAACATGGATGAATCTGGAGATTGTCATGCTAGAGAAATAATTAAAAGAGAGAAAGACAAATAAATGATATTGCTTGTATGTAAAAACCAAAAAATATAGAAATTATCTTATTTGCAAAACAGAAATAGACTCACAGAATTAGAGAATGAATTTATGATTATCAGATGGGAAGGGAGTTGGGAAGGATAGACTGGGAGTTTGGGATTGACATGTTCACATTTCTATATTTAAAATAATCAACAAGGACCTACTATGTAGTACAGGGAACTACACTCAATATTCTGTAATAACCTACATGGGAAAAGAATCTGAGAAAGAATATATATATATATATTACTTGTAACAAACACAACATTGTAAATCAAGTATATTCCAATATGAAATAAAAATTAAATTTAAAAATTTATGGTAGGAGTATTACTGGAACTCATTCCTACATTGTAAAAAGTAGCAATAATAACTCTAAGCAGAAGTTCCTGAAAACTACAGAAATATATTCCCCCCTCCAAACTGAAAGTCTCAAACATATTCTTAACCAAGCCCCAAGTTTGCAAGCACTCTTGTGCTATCCAACAGAAGTACCATACATCCTTCCAAAGGGCCTGGTTGATACCAGTGAAGTGGTAGCATGTGTCTGCAAGTAAATCCTTAAGCTATGTCAGTTGAATAATCTTGTGTAAACAGAGGCAGGAATATTTGGTAATGTTATGAAATGTAGCTTTATCTTTATGGTTCATGTTGGAAAGGATTGATTTTTGTGGTAATTTTAAAGATAAGTAAATTCTTGTTGCTAATGCTACTGAATTGATATTTATGAAGATACACATAAGAGTAACATGTTATTCTCATAATTTTATTATTAGATTAAGATTATAAATAAAATGAACTGACTGGAAAGTAAATTAAGCAAATGACTTACTTAAAAGTTGTGGAACAAAATTTTTTAAAGGAACATTGTATAAGCTGACTGTATAGAGTTTCTCCATCTTTGGCTGCGAAGAATATAATTAGTCTGTTTTCGGTGTTGACCATCTGTTCATGTCCATGTGTAGAGTCTTCTCTTGTGTTGTTGGAAGAGGGTGTTTGCTATGATCAGTGCATTCTCTTGGCAAAACTCTATTAGCCTTTGCCCTGCTTCATTCTGTATTCCAAGGCCAAATATCCCTGTTTCTTGACTTCCTACTTTTGCATTCCAGTCCTCTATAATGAAAAGGACATCTTTTTTGGTGTTAGTTCTAAAAGGTCTTGTAGGTCTTCATAGAACCGTTCAACTTCAGCTTCTTCAGTGTTACTTGTTGTGGCATAGGCTTGGTTTACCATGATATTGAATGGTTTGCCTTGGAAATGAACAGAGATCATTCCATCGTTTTTGAGATTGCATCCAAGTACTGCATTTTGGAATCTTTTGTTGACCATGATGACTACTCCATTTCTTCTAAGGGATTCCTGCCCACAGTAGTAGATATAATGGTCATCTGAGTTAAATTCACCCATTCCAGGCCATTTTAGTTCGCTAATTCCTAGAATGTCAGCGTTCACTCTTGCCATCTCCTGTTTGACCACTTCCAATTTGCCTTGATTCATGGACCTGAAGTCTCCAAGGGACTCTCAAGAGTCTTCTCCAACACCACAGTTCAAAAGCATCAATTCTTTGGTGCTCAGCCTTCTTCACAGTCCAACTCTCACGTCCATACATGACCACTGGAAAAACCATAGCCTTGACTAGATGGATCTTTGCTGGCAAAGTAATGTCTCTGCTTTTTAATATGCTATCTAGGTTGGTCATAACTTTCCTTCCAAGGAGTAAGTTTCTTTTAATTTCATGGCTACAATCACCATCTGTAGTGATTTTGGAGCCCAGAAAAATAAAGTCTGACACTGTTTCCACTGTTTCCCCATCTATTTCCCATGAAGTGATGGGACCAGATGCCATGATCTTCGTTTTCTGAATGTTGAGCTTTAACTCAACTTTTTCACTCTCCACTTTCACTTTCATCAAGAGGCTTTTGAGTTCCTCTTCACTTTCTGCCATAAAGGTGGTTTCATCTGCATATCTGAGGTTATCGATATTTCTCCCGGCAATCTTGATTCCAACTTGTGTTTCTCCCCGTCCAGCGTTTCTCATGATGTACTCTGCATATAAGTTAAATAAACAGGGTGGCAATATACAGCCTTGACGAACTCCTTTTCCTATTTGGAACCAGTCTGATGCTGGGAGGGATTGGGGGAAGGAGGAGAAGGGGACGACAGAGGATGAGATGGCTGGATGGCATCACTGACTTGATGGATGTGAGTCTCAGTGAACTCCGGGAGTTGGTGATGGACAGGGAGGCCTGGCGTGCTGCGATTCATGGGGTCACAAAGAGTCGGACACGACTGAGCGACTGATCTGATCTGAACATTCCACGTTCCTATGCAGTATTGCTCTTTATAGCATCGGACCTTGCTTCTATCACTAGTCACATCCACAACTGGGTATTGTTTTTGCTTTGGCTCCATCCCTTCATTCTTTCTGGAGTTATTTCTCCACTGATCTCCAGTAGCATATTGGGCACCTACCGACCTGGGGAGTTCCTCTTTCATTATCCTATCATTGTGACTTTTCATACTGTTCATGGGGTTTTCAAGGCAAGAATACTGAAGTGGTTTGCCATTCCCTTCTCCAGTGGACCACATTCTGTCAGACCTCTCCACCATGACCCACCCGTCTTGGGTGGCACCACAAGGGATGGCTTAGTTTCATTGAGTTAGACAAGGCTGTGGTCCATGTGATTAGACTGACTAGTTTTCAGTGATTATGGTTTCAGTGTGTCTGCCCTCTGATGCCCTCTCACAACACTTATTTTGCACTTGGGTTTCTTTTTGTTTGGACGTGGGGTATCCCTTCACGGCTGCTCCAGCAAAGTGCAGCCACTGCTCCTTACCTTGGAGGAGGGTATCTCCTCACTGCCACCCCTCCAACCCTTGAATGTGGAGTAGCTCCTATTGTCCCTCCTACACCCGCAGAGCCACCGCTCCTTGGACGTGGGGTTGCTCTCTCGGCCACCGCCCCTGACCTTTTAAGGGACTACATCTGATAGATAGATTGCCTGATGAAATATGGACTGAGGTCCGTGACATTGTACAGGAGACAGGGATCAAGACCATCCCTGTGGAAAAGAAATGCAAAAAAGCATAATGCCTGTCTAGGGAGGCCTTACAAATAGCTGTGAAAAGAAGAGAAGCGAAAAGCAAAGAAGAAAAGGAAAGATATAAGCATCTGAATGCAGAGTTCCAAAGAATAGCAAGAAGAGATAAAAAGGCCTTCCTCAGTGATCAATGCAAAGAAATAGAGGAAAACAATAGAATGGGAAAGACTAGAGATCTCTTCAGGAAAATTAGAGATACCAAGGGAATATTTCATGCAAAGATGGGCTCAATAAAATACAGAAATGGTATGGACCTAACAGAAGCAGAAGACATTAAGAAGAGGTGGCAAGAATACACAGAAGAAATGTACAAAAAAAGATCTTCATGACCAAGATAATGACGATGGTGTGATCACTCACCTAGAGCCAGACATCCTGGAATGCGAAGTTAAGTGGGCCTTAGGAAGCATCACTATGAACAAAGCTAGTGGAGGTGATGGAATTCCAGTTGAGCTAGTTCAAATCCTGAAAGATGATGCTGTGAAAGTGCTGCACTCAATATGCCATCAAATCTGGAAACTCAGCAATGACCACAGGACTGGAAAAGGTCAGTTTTCATTCCAATCCCAAAGAAAGGCAATGCCAAAGAATGCTCAAACTACTACACAATTGCACTCATCTCACATTCTAGTAAAGTAATGCTCAAAATTCTCCCAGCCAGGCTTCAGCAATACATGAACTGTGAACTTTCAGAGGGTCAAACCTGTTTTAGAAAAGGCAGAGGAACCAGAGATCAAACTGCCAACATCCACTGGATCATGGAAAACACAAGAGAGTTCCAGAAAAACATCTACTTCTGCTTTATGGATCATGCCAAAGCCTTTGACTATGTGGATCACAATAAACTGTGGAAAATTCTTCAAGAAATGGGAATACCAGACCACCTGACCTGCCTCTTGAGAAACCTATATGCAGGACAGGAAGCAACAGTTAGAACTGGACATGGAAAACAGACTGGTTCCAAATAGGAAATGGAGTATGCCAAGGCTGTATATTGTCACCCTGCATATTTAACTTATATGCAGAGTACATCATGAGAAACCCTGGGCTGGAAGAAGCACAAGCTGGAATCAAGACTGCTGGGAGAAATATCAATAACCTCAGATATGCAGATGACACCACCCTTATGGCAGAAAGTGAAGAGGAACTCAAAAGCCTCTTGATGAAAGTGAAAGTGGAGAGTGAAAAAGTTGGCTTAAAGCTCAACATTCAGAAAACGAAGATCATGGCATCTGGTCCCATCACTTCATGGGAAATAGATGGGGAAACAGTGAAAACAGTGTCAGACTTTCTTTTTGGGGTCTCCAAAATCACTGTAGATGGTGATTGCAGCCATGAAATTAAAAGACACTTACTCCATGGAAGGAAAGTTATGACCAACCTAGATAGCATATTAAAAAGCAGAGACATTACTTTGCCAGCAAAGGTCCGTCTAGTCAAGGCTATGGTTTTTCCAGTGGTCATGTATGGATGTGAGAGTTGAGCTATGAAGAAGGCTGAGCACCAAAGAATTGATGCTTTTGAACTGTGGTGTTGGAGAAGACTCTTGAAAGTCCCTTGGACTGCAAGGAGGTCCAACCAGTCTGTTCTAAAGGAGATTGGTCTTGGGTGTTCTTTGGAAGGAATGATACTAAAGCTGAAACTCTAGTACTTTGGCCACCTCATGCGATGAATTGACTCATTTGAAAAGACTCTGATGCTGGGAGGGGTTGGGGGCAGGAGGAGAAGGGGACGACAGAGGATGAGATGGCTGGATGGTATCACCAACTCGATGAATGTGAGTTTGAGTGAACTCCGGGAGTTGGTGATGGACAGGGAGGCCTGGCATGCTGCAGTTCATGGGGTTGCAAAGCGTCAGACACGACTGAGTGCCTGACCTGGTCTGAACTGAGCTGATTGTATAAGCTTGTGGAGTTTGGCAACTATTAATTTTGTGTTTTGTTGAAGTACTGTTATTTTCATATTTTGGAACATCTTTCCTTCCCATTGTCAGAAAATTTAGTGTGAAATCTTTAGTCATAATAAAATATTCTACAAAACTTTAAAAGAACACAAGTTAGTATTTATCATAGATCAAGACCTAATTGCTAAATGCATATATATGACAAGAGTGATTTGCTAACTGATGGATTAATTAACCATTTTTTTAGAAAGGCAGCTACAGTTCTATTGCATTTAGACATATTCCCATTCATATTTGTCTTATATTAGTTTATCTATGACAACATGTTGCATAAATGTACCACTAGATCCTTGCTTCTAACATTATTTCTTTTTCTCATTAATGTTTCAAAGGGAAATATTAGAAACATATATAAATAGACACCAAAAATTTTACTGAAGCAATTCAACACACTCCTGCTTCAGCAACTTTATTTGAATCTTTATTATATTTGTTGTTTACAACTCTGAATAAAATGTAAATTTCCCCACAGGTTCTTAAAATAGATGTGCTTAAAAAAATTCTCAGGAGGAACATATGAGTTGAATAACAAGAAGTTTTCCTTTTATAAAGCCTCTTTAGCATATTTTTTCTTGGGGCAATTCAGGCAGACTAAACAATTTTAACACAAGTAAGAGATGCTTAAATAGTAATTTTATAAGAAGTCTTGAAATAGGTATGTCTCCTCTTGAGAAGAATTGATGTGCAGGTAGTATGAAAACTCATTCCCAAAAGATAATTGGAGCAGTTTTCTTTTATATGTGATGTGTCATTCTTAAAAATCAGAAAGTTTTCTAATTTAAAAAGTGAGGGGAGTAAAAAGGAAAAAAGTATCCAAGTTAACCCAATTAATAAATGGTAGAATGAAATAACTGCAAATAGAACTTTCTTAAAAAGTTGTGTTCTTCTGAACACATTTTACTATGGCTTCTAAAAAATTAGTATTTATATTCTCTAAAAGATATAAGGTAGTCCATAAGAGATATCAGCAAGTTCTCGGATGTGTTATGGAACTTTAAACAATGTAACATTCCTACTTTAAGGGTAAAGAGACTACAGTATGTGTCAGCTGCCATAATAAAATATCATAGATTTGGTGACTTAACAATAGAAACTCATTCTCTTATAGTTCTTGAGGATAGAAGTCCAAGAAGAAGGTTCCAGGATGGTTGGTTTCTGATCAAGAGTTTCTTACTGGCTTGATGGCAGTGGCCATCTCCTTGTAGGGAGGCAGAGAGAGAAATCAAGCTCTTTGGTGTCTCTGTGTCTCTTCTTCTAAGAGCACAAATTTCATCATAAGAGCCCCACCCTCATGAATGTATCTGTACCTAATTATCTCCCAAAGGCCCATTCTCCAAATACCATCACATTGGGGGTTAAGGCTATGTCACGTGAATTTGGGGGACACAGATAGAGTGTATATCCCTCCATTCATAAAAAGGAAAATAACATCTATAAAAACATGAATAAGCCATCCATAATTTTATCACCTAAAATTATCACCTTAGAGAATTTCTCTTAATATCTATCTAGCTATACATAAACAACTTAAGAGACAATTTTATAAATACACCAAAATTCCAGTCATAATTGAATAATTTCTGGGTCGTTGGCTGCTGAGTTAGCTAGACAAATGTGTATGTATCTTTGTGAGACTGTGTGTGTATGTGCACTTGATATTCCCTTTTCCATCATTAAAGAGAAATATCAATATTTACGTGCCTGTTTCTCTTAAGAAGATTTCAATGATTTTATTTCAAGAATGTTATAGAAATGGAATTAAGTTCAGTTCAGTTCAGTTCAGTCGCTCAGTCATGTCCTACTCTTTGTGACCCCATGAAATGCAGCATGCCAGGCCTCCCTGTCCATCACCATCTCCCAGAGTTCACTCAAACTCACATCCATCGAGTCGATGATGCCATCCAGCCATTTCCTCTGTCTTCCCCTTCTCCTGCCCCCAATCCCTCCCAGCATCAAAGTCTTTTCAAATGAGTCAACTCTTCGCATGAGTTGGCCAAAGTATTGGAGTTTCAGCTTTAGCATCATTTCTTCCAAAGAACACCCAGGACCGATCTCCTTTAGAATGGACTGGTTGGATCTCCTTGCAGTCCAAGGGACTTTCAAGAGTCTTTTCCAACACCAGAGTTCAAAAGCATCAATTCTTTGGTGCTCAGCTTTCTTCACAGTCCAACTCTCACATCCATACATGACTACTGGAAAAATCATAGCCTTGACTATACAGACCTTTGTTGGCAAACTAATGTCTCTGATTTTGAATATGCTATCTAGGTTGTTCATAACTTTCCTTCCATGGAGTAAGTGTCTTTTAATTTCATGGCTGCAATCACCATCTACAGTGATTTTGGAGACCCCAAAAAGAAAGTCTGACACTGTTTCCACTGTTTCCCCCATCTATTTCCCATGAAGTGATGGGACCAGATGCCATGATCTTCATTTTCTGAATGTTGAGCTTTAAGCCAACTTTTTCACTCTCCTCTTTCACTTTCATCAAGAGGCTTTTGAGTTCCTCTTCACTTTCTGCCATAAGGGTGGTGTCATCTGCATATCTATATAACATTTCACTTAACCGTTTTCACTGAACATAATTCTGACAATTTATCCAAGGTTATTGTGTGCATCAAGTCTATCCATTTTTATTTTTGAATGGTGTACCATGGGGTGTACATGAAACAGTTTTAACAGGTCAACAATGAAGAACATTTGAGTCATTTCCAAGTTTTCTTGGTAATAAATAAAGCCCCTAATACATCAATGTATAGGTATTTGTGTAATCATATATTTTTATCTCTCTGGGACAATTACCAGGAAACAATTACCAGTCATAAACTAATTGCATGTTTAGTTATATAAAAAAACCAACCGCCAAACTTCCAGAGAGGGTGTACTATTTTATATCCCTATCAGCAATGCACATGAGTCATTTACTTTCTCTGAATCCTCATAATTAGTTAATATTGTCAATACATTTTAAAATTTAATTCTATTTTACATGTATTGAGTGATATCTCATCAGTTTTAATTTGTATTTCCCTAATAACTAGGCTATTGAATATCTTTTCATAGCTTATTTGCCATTGATGCATCCTCTTCAGAGAAGTTTCTATTTATGCTGTGCTAAGTCACTTTGGTTGTGTCCAACTATTTGTGACCTCCATGGACTATAGCCCACCAGGCCTCTCTGTCCATGCAGTTTTCCAGGCAAAAACGTGGAGTGGGTTGACATTTCCTCCTCCAGGGGATCTTCCCAACCCAGGGATTGAACCAGTGTCTCTTAGTTCTCCTGTATTGGCAGGTATAGGTACTTTACCACTAGCACCACCTTTATATCTTTGGCTAAAACTGTTCTTATCATCCAATTCCAAAGTGGCTTGGATGAGGAGGGAATCTCCAGAACCAAGCAATTCTCAGATAGCAGCATGGTGTCCTTCAATTCAAAGCAAATCTAACACTATACCAGGAGGTAACATCGGATCCCACAAGCTAAAGGCTTAGGCTTACATGGACTTTATGACTGTGCCCCTTCCCCACATCCCATGCAACTTCAGATGTGTCAATTACAAACCTAGGTTGGTAGTCATCTGTGTTTCTGCCCAGCTGGTCATGGATCATAGGTTCCAATGACTCTCTCCCTCTGGGTTTAATTTGCTAGAGCAGCTCATAGAATTCAGGGCAACATTTTACTTACTAGGCTACCAGTTTATTATCAAAGGACATAACTCATCAACAACCCAATAGAAGAGTTACATAGAGCAAAGTATGGGGAAAGGGTGCAGAAATATGCTCTGCATAAACCTAGTTGTGAAAAGGGTTTTTTTTTTTTTAATGATTGACAAAACACTTATTTCACTTTTATGGCTCCAAAGCTGTTTCAGAAACTGAGGGCAGGAAATTCAAATATTATTACCAGAGATATTGCTGTTATACTCATTGCTCAGGAAATTCTAAATTTTAGGAAGCTGTTACCTAGGAACCATAGAGAAAGACCAAATATATATGAGAAATATATTTCAGTCATCTGAATGACCAAGTACACACATCTTGTAAATCACATTAAATTATTTGAGTATATAGGCTATGCGCTAGCCTCTTCTTGGATATATAAATTGCAAGTATATTCTCCCAGTCTATACCTTGTTTATTCATCCTCTTAAGATAGTCTTTCATAGAGCAAATATTTCTAATGTTGATGAAGTTTAACTAATCAATTTATAGGCAATTTTTTTTGAAGTTAAGCCTAAGAATTCCTTGTCTAGCTATAGACTCTAAAGGTTCTATCCCTTGTAGTCTCTAAAAGTTTTATAGTTTTATACATTTCATTTAAGTCTGATCTGTTTGAGTTAGTTTTTGTATAAGATGTGACAATTAGATAGAGGTTCACTTTTTAGCCAATAAATGTCCAATTGCTCAAGCACAATTTGTTGAGAAGGTTACTCTTGCTCCATTGAATCACATTTGCACCTTCATCAAGAAGCAATTGGAGAAATGAAATACTTAGATATAAATTTGCTAGAATACGTATTAGGTCTATGTGTTAAAAAAACCCTACAATGTGGTAATGAAAGACATCACAGAAAAAATAAATGGAGAAGATACTCTGTCATAAATTGGAAGACTCAATACTATTAAAATGTCAGTTCTCTCCAACCTGCACAATAGATTCAACACAATACCAGTCAAAATTCCAACTATCTATTTTGTAGATGCTGACAAGCTGATTCTAAAATTTATATGAAAAAATTAAAGCACTAGAATAGCAAAACAATACTGGAGGAGAACAAAGTTCCAAAACGCACCATACCCACTCTAGAATTACTATACAGCTATAGTAATAAAGCATTGCAATATTGGCAAAATAATAGACACATAAATCAAGGAAACAGAATAGAGAGCCTTGAAATAGACTCATACCAATATAGCCAAGTGATTTTTAACAAAGGCACAAAGGCAATTTAACGGAGGAGGATAGTTTTTTCAACAAATAGGGCTAAAGCAATTAGACTTCCTTGTGGAAAACATGAATCTGGACTTACCTCTTAAATTACACAAAAATTAACTCAAAATATATCATAGACCTGCTGTGTGTTTGTGTTTATGTATGCATACATAAGTCAATTTATACACTGAAAGGAGAGATGATTTTGTGTGTAATTTTAATTATAATTAATCTAAGCTTTCTTAAAAAAAAAAAAAACTTAAAAGTAAATTCAACTCAAATTAGAAAGAAGAAAAGATACTATTAGAGCCTAAATAAATGAAATTTAAAATAGGAAATCTATAGGAAAAAAATTAATGAAACCAAAAGCTGGTTATTTTAAATGATCAATAAAATTGATAAACCGCTAGCTAAGCTAACAAGGTTAAAAAGGCATAAGGCATGCAAAATAGCTAATATTATAAATGAAAAATGGGCCATCAAACTGATCATGTAGATATTAAAAAGGATATTATAAGCAATGCTGTGCCCATAAATTTAATAAAACAGATTAAATGGACCCCTTTCTTGAGCAAACACAATCTACCAAATTCAACAAATTTTACAAGAGAAAAAGTAGACATTCGAATAGACCAAGATTTATTAAGCATGTTGAATCGTTAATTAATAACTTTCCAAGACAACTTCAGGCCCAGATGAGTTCACTAGTGAATTCTATTAAACATTTAAATATATAATTGTACTATTTTTCTACAGTCTCAGCTAGGAGAAGTAACACTTCCTAACTTGTTATATTAGGCCAGCAAGAACTGTACAAAAAAGATCTTCATGACCAAGATAATCACGAGGTGTGATCACTCACCTAGAGTCAGACATCCTGGAATGTGAAGTCAAGTGGGCCTTAGAAAGCATCACTATGAACAAAGCTAGTGGAGGTGATGGAATTCCAGTTGAGCTAGTTCAAATCCTGAAAGATGATACTGTGAAAGTGCTGCACTCAATATGCCAACAAATTTGGAAAACTCAGCAGTGGCCACAGGACTGGAAAAGGTCAGCTTTCATCCCAACCCCAAAGAAAGGCAATGCCAAAGAATGCTCAAACTACCGCACCATTGCACTCATCTCATACTCTAGTAAAGTAATGCTCAAAATTCTCCCAGCCAGGCTTCAGCAGTACGTGAACCGTGAACTTCCAGAGGTTCAAGCTGGTTTTAGAAAAGGCAGAGGAACCAGAGATCAAATTGCCAACATCTGCTGGATCATCAAAAAAGCAAGAGAGTTCCAGAAAAACATCTATTTCTGCTTTATTGACTATACCAAAGCCTTTTACTGTGTGGATCACAATAAACTGGAAAATTCTTCAAGAGATGGGAATACCAGACCACCTGACCTGCCTCTTGAGAAACCTATATGCAGGACAGGAAGCAACAGTTAGAACTGGACATTGAACAGCAGACTGGTTCCAAATAGGAAAAGGAGTATGCCAAGACTGTATATTGTCACGCTGCTTATTTAACTTATATACAGAGTACATCATGAGAAACGCTGGGCTGGCAGAAACACAAGCTGGAATCAAGATTTCTGGGAGAAATATCAATAACCTCAGATATGCAGATGACACCACCCTTATGGCAGAAAGTGCTGCTGCTGATGCTAAATCACTTCAGTCGTGTCGGACTCTGTGCGACCCCACAGACAGCAGCCCACCAGGCTCCCCCATCCCTGGAATTCTCCAGGCAAGAACATTGAAGTGGGTTGCCATTTCCTTCTCCAGTGCACGAGAGTGAACAGTGAAAATGAAGTTGCTCAGGCGCTTCCGACTCTTAGCGACCCCATGGATTGCAGTCCACCAGGCTCTTCTGTTCATGGGGTTTTCCAGGAAAAAGTACTGGAGTGGGGTGCAATTGCCTTCTCCATGGCAGAAAGTGAAGAGGAACTAAAAAGACTCTTGATGAAAGTGAAAGTGGAGAGTGAAAAAATTGGCTTAAAGCTCAACATTCAGAAAACGAAGATCATGGCATCTGGTCCCATCACTTCATGGGAAATAGATGGGGGAAACAGTGGAAACAATGTCAGACTTTCTTTTTGGGGGTCTCCAAAATCACTGCAGATGGTGAATGCAGCCATGAAATTAAAAGACACTTACTCCATGAAGGAAAGTTATGACCAATCTAGATAGCTTATTCAAATGCAGAGACATTACTTTGCCAACAAAGGTCCGTCTAGTCAAGTCTATAGTTTTTCCAGTAGTCATGTATGGATGTGAGAGTTGGACTGTGAAGAAAGCTGAGCATGAAAGAATTGATGCTTTTGAACTCTGGTGTTGGAGAAGACTCTTGAGAGTCCCTGGACTGCAAGGAGATCCAACGAGTCCATTCTAAAGGAGATCGGTCCTGGGTGTACTTTGGAAGAAATGATGCTAAAGCTGAAACTCCAGTACTCTGGCCACCTCATGCGAAGAGTTGACTCATTGGAAAAGACTCTGATGCTGGGAGAGTTGGGGGTAGGAGGAGAAGGGGAAAACAGAGGATGAGATGGCTGAATGGCATCACCAACTCAATGGGTATGAGTTTGAGTGAACTCTGGGAGTTGGTGATGGACAGGGAGGCCTGGCATGCTGCAATTCATGGGGTCACAAAGAGTCAGACACGACTGAGCAACTGAACTGAACCCTAATATCAAAATGACAGGAAGACACTGTACTACAAAGAGGAAAGGTACTGAGACAGTCAATTCCTGGGTAGGGCGATAAGAAGTCCAGGGTCCCCGAGAATAAGAAAGGGGTCGGGGGTTCTCAAGGAGAAAAGGAAAAACTTTTTTAATGCAGTGCTTTGTCTTAGTCAATATAACAATGTATCTTGCTCTGGGACACATTTCTCCTTAACAAGACCCTTCTGCCTAATCTTATTATCTTAAGACAGATATTGTGGGAGTGGGCCTGGTAAAAGTATATAAGGCCTTGGTAAGACTAGTAAGGGGACATTTCTGTCCCCCTTCTGATGTCTGTATCAGAAGCTCTCTGTCCCTTTTTCACTTTAATAAAACTGATACATAAAAGCTCTTTAGTGAACAAGCCTGGTCCCTGGTCCTAAAGCTAAATATTTTTCAGAGATCATGAATCTGACATTGTTCATTGTAAGCTATCAGTACAGACCAATTTATCACACCATAAATGCAAATCCTCAGCCAAGTTTTACCAAATCAAATCCAATAATACCAAATAGACTTATATAGGGCTTCCCTGCTGATTCAGATAGTAAAGAATCTGTCTGCAATGCAGGAGACCACAGTTCAATTCCTGGGTTGGGAAGGTCCCCTGGAAAAGGGAATGGCTACCCTCTCTGGTATTCTGGCCTGGAGAATTGAATGGACAGAGGAGCTTGGTAGGTTACAGTCCATGGGGTCACAAAGAGTTGGATACAACTGAGTGACTTTCACTTTCACTTTTCAGACTTACATAACATGACTTAGTGGTATGACACTAAGTGTGTCATACACTTTCACAGTGTGGAAGGCTATTTCAAGTTTCAGAAACAAATTAATATAATCCATTAGATCAAGAGGATAAAGAAGAAAAACTTATGTGAACAAGTCAATAGATGCATAAAAAGCATACAACAAAAGCCAAGATCAATTTTTGATACTCTTGGCAAACTAAGGTTAACTTCATCAATTTAATAAAAATATCCATTAAAAATCTATACCCAATATACTAAATGCAAAAGTAGAAAGTCAAGAAACACCTGGACTAACAGACAAACTTGGCCTTGGAGTACAGAATGAAGAAGGGCAAAGGCTAATAGAGTTCTGTCAAAAGAACGCACTGGCCATAGCAAACACCCTCTTCCAGCAACACAAGAGAAGATTCTACACATGGACCTCACCAGATGGTCAACACCGAAATCAGATTGATTGTATTCTTTGCAGCCAAAGATGGAGAAGCTCTATAAAGTCAGAAAAAACAAGATAGAGAGCTGACTGTGGCTCAGGTCATGAACTCCTTAATGTCAAATTCAGACTGAAATTGAAGAAAGTGGAGAAAACCAATAGATCATTCGGGTATGACTTAAATCAAATCCCTTATGATTATACAGTGGAAGTGAGAAATAGATTGAAGGGACTAGATCTGATAGACAGAGTGCCTGATGAACTATGGATGGAGGTTCATGACATTGTATAGGAGACCGGGATCAAGACCATCCCCAAGAAAAAAAATGCAAAAAAGCAAAATGGCTGTCTGAGGAACCTTACAAATATCTGTGAAGAGAAGTGAAAAGCAAAGGAGAAAAGGAAAGATATACCCATTTGAATGCAGAGTTCCAAAGAATAGCAAGAAGAGATAAGAAAGCCTTCCTCAGTGGTCAATGCAAAGAAAGAGAGGGAAACAACAGAATGGGAAAGACTAGAGATCTCTTCAAGAAAATTAGAGATTCAAAAGGAACATTTCATGCAAAGATGGGCTCAATAAAGGACAGAAATGGTATGGACCTAACAGAAGCAGAAGATATTAAGAAGAGGTGGCAAGAATACACAGAAGAAATGTACAAAAAAAGATCTTCATGACCAAGATAATCACAATGGAGTGATCACTCACCTAGAGCCAGACATCCTGGAATGTGAAGTCAAGTGGGCCTTAGGAAGTATCACTACAAACAAAGCTTGTAGAGGTGATGGAATTCCAGTTGAGCTATTTCAAATCCTGAAAGATGATGCTGTGAAAGTGCTGCACTCAATATGCCAGCAAATTTGGAAAACTCAGCAGTGGCCACAGGACTGGAAAAGGTCAGTTTTCATTCCAATCCTATAAAAAGGCAATGCCAAAGGATGCTCAAACTACTACACAATTTCACTCATCTAACACACTAGTAAAGTAATGCTCAAAATTCTCCAAGCCAGGCTTCAGCAATGCGTGACCTATGAAATTCCAGATGTTCAAGCTGGTTTTAGGAAAGGCAGAGGAACCAGAGATCAAATTTCCAACATCCGCTGGATCATCGAAAAAGCAAGAGAGTTCTAGAAAAACATCTACTGCTGCTTTCTTGACTATGCCAAAGCCTTTGACTGTGTGGATCACAATAAACTGGAAAATTTGAAAGAGATGGGCATACCAGACCACTTGACCTGCCTCCTGAGAAACCCTGTAGGCAGGTCAGGAAGCAGCAGTTAGAACTGGGCATGGAACAACAGACTGGTTCCAAACAGGAAAAGAGTACGTCAAGGCTGTATATTGTCTCCCTGCTTATTTAACTTATATGCAGAGTACATCATGAGAAACGCTGGGCTGGAGGAAGCAGAAGATGGAATCAAGATTGCTGGGAGAAATATCAAGAACCTCAGATATGCAGGCATAAAGCGAAGAAGAACTAAAGAGCCTCTTGATGAAAGTGTAAGAGGAGAGTGAAAAAGTTGGCTTAAAGCTCAACATTCAGAAAACTAAGATCATGGCATCCGGTCCCATCACTTCATGGAAAATAGATGGGGAAACAGTGGAAACAGTGTCAGACTTTATCTTTGGGGGCTCCAAAATCACTGTAGATGGTGATTGCAGCCATGAAATTAAATATGCTTCCTTCATGGAAGGAAAGTTATGACCAGCCTAGATAGCATATTGAAAAGCAGAGACATTACTTTGCCAACAAAGGTCCGTCTAGTCAAGGCTATGGTTTTTCCAGTAGTCATGTATGGATGTGAGAGTTGGACTGTGAAGAAAGCTGAGCACCAAAGAATTGATGCTTTTGAACTCTGGTGTTGGAGAAGACTCTTGAATGTCCCTTGGACTGCAAGGAGATCCAACCAGTCCATCCTAAAGGAGATCAGTCCTGGGTGTTCACTGGATGGACTGATGTTAAAGCTGAAACTCCAGTACTTTGGCCACCTCATACGAAGAGTTGACTCATTGGAAAAGACTCTGATGCTGGGAGGGATTGGGGGCAGTAGGAGAATGGGGCGACAGAGGATGAGATTTTTGGATGGCATCACCGATTCGATGGACATGGGTTTGGGTGGACTCCGGGAGTTGGTTAATGACAGGGAGGCCTGGCCTGCTGTGATTCATGGGGGTGTCTCAGAGAGTCGGACACAACTGAGTGACTGAACTGAACTGAATATACTAAATGATGACAAACTAGGTGTTTTTCTGCCAAGGGCAGGAATAAGGCAAGGATGTCCCATCACACCATTCCTGCTCAACATCATACTGGAAGTCTTAGTTCATCCTGTTACATCTTACTCTTTTGTTTACATAACATTTATCATATTAGACTCACAAATAATTTAGTTTTACTTTTAAATTTTATCCTTATGCTATAAAATTTGGTAAAGTAAGGCGAGGTGGGTGTATACATGGACCAGAGTCATTTGAATTATGAAAGAAGGAATATCTGTAACTATTAGAGAAATGGTTGTGATTCTGAAGTAAAACATACTAATTTCAAAGCCATAGATATGTATTGCTCAAAAGTGAATCTAAGAATTTTTTCCAGATAACAAAATCAGTTAATAAATTAATGGTATTCTTTATGGCTGAGAACAGTATTATAGGCAAGTTTAAGTGCAATGACTTTGCTGCTTCAGAGTTCAGTTCAATTCAGCAACTCAGTTGTTTCCAACTCTTTGTGACCCAATTCATGCAGCTTACCAGGCTTCCCTGTACATCACCAACTCCTGGAGCTTGCTCAAACTCATGTCTATCAAGTTGGTGATGCCATCCAACCATGTCACCCTCTGGCATCCCCTTCTCCTGCCTTCAATCTTGCCCAGCATCAGGGTCTTTTCAAATGAGTCAGCTCTTCGCATCAGGTGGGCAAAATATTGGAGTTTCAGTTTCAGCATCAGTCCTTCAAATGACTATTCAGGATTGATCTCCTTTAGGATGGACTGTTTGGATCTTCTTGCAGTCCAAGGGACTCTCAAGAGGCTTCCCCAATACCACGGTTCAAAGGCATCAATTCTTTGGCACTCAGCTTTCTTTATGGTCCAAATCTCACATCCATACATGACTACTGGAAAAACCATAGCTTTTATTAGATGGACCTTTGTTGGCAAAGTAATGTCTTTGCTTTTTAATATGCTGTCTTTGTTTGTCATAGCTTTTCTCCCAAGGAGAAAGTATCTTTCAGTTTCATGGCTGCAGTCACCATCTGCAGTGATTTTGGAGCCCCTCAAATAAAGTCTGTCACTGTTTCCATTGTTTCCCCATCTATTCGCCATGAAGTGATGAAAAGCTGAAAGTATTTTCTAAGATTAGAAACAAGACAAGGATGTCCAATCTCACTACTTTTATTCACTTTAGTTTCAGAAATGCTAACCGTAGAAATCAGATAAGAAAAATAAATAAAGGAATCCAAATTGGAAAAGAAATAGTAAAAATGTCACTGCTTTTCAGTGACATGAAACTCTACATAGAAAATTTTATAGATGCTACCAGTAAACTACTAGAGCTCATCAATGGGTTTGGTAAAGTTTCAGGGTACAAAACTAATAAACAGAAATTTATTGCATTTCTATACACTAATAACAAAAGATCAGAAGGAAAAATTAAGAAAACAATCTCATTTATTATTTCATCAAAAAGATAAAACACCTAAAAATAAGTGTATCTAAGGAGGCAAAATACCTGTACTATGAAAACTTTAAGAGGCTGATGAAAGAAATTGAAGATGACACAAACAGATGGAAAGAAATACTGTTTTCTTGGATAAAAAGAATCAATATTTTCAAAGTGACTATCCTTGATATGGCCATCTGCCAATTCGATGCAATCTCTATCAAATTACCAATGACATTTTTCACAGAACTAAAATAGAAAATTTTTAAATTTTTGTGGAAATACCTAAGATTCCAAATAGCTAAGGAAATCTTCAGTGAGAAAAATGGAACTGAAGGAATCTGACTTCAGACTATGATACAAAACTACAGTAATCAAGACAGTACAGTACTGTCACAAAAACAGAAACATAGATCAATGGAAAAGGGTAGAAAATCCAGAAATAAACCAATGTACCTGTGCTCAATTAATTAAAAAAAATTAGGCAAGAATATAAAACGGATAAAAGATATTGGCCACAGTAGGTGGTGCTGAGAAAATTGGACAGCTACATGTAAAAGAATGAAATTAGAGCATTCTCTAACACTCTACACAAAAATAAAGTAAAACGTAGATTAAAGACCTAAATGTAAGACTGGATACTGTACAACTCTTAGAGGAAAACATAGCAGAACATCATTGACATAAATTGCTGCAACATCATTTTGGATTCACCTCCTAGAATAGTGAAAATAAAAACCAAAATAAACAAGTGGGACATAATTAAATTTAAAAGCTTTTACACAGCAAAGGAAACTATAAATAAAACAAAAACATAAACTACAGAATGGGAAAAAATACTTGCGAACAAAGTGACCAATAAGGGATTAATCTTTAAAGTATACAAACAGCTCATGGAGCTTAATATCAAAAACACAAGCAACCCAATCCTAAAAATGGGCAGAAGACCCAAATAGACATTTCTCCAAAGAAGACATACAGATGGGCAAAAAACACATGAAAAGATGCTCAGCATTACTAATTATCAGAGAAATGCAAATCAAAACTAGAATGAGCTTATCACCCACACCAGTCAGAATGTGAAATGAATGAAAGTCACTCAGTCGTGTCCAACTCTTTGCGACCCCATGGGCTATAGTGTCCATGGAATTCTCCAGACCAGAATACTGGTGAGGGTAGCCTTTCAACCCAGGTGTCTTCTCAATCAGGTATTGAACCAAGGTCTCCCACATTGCAGGTGGATTCTTTACCAGCTGAGCCACAAGTGCAGCCCATGAATTCTGGAGTAGGTAGCCTATCCCTTCTCCAGCAGATCTTCCTGATCCAGGAATCAAACCTGGGTCTCCTGCATTGCAGGTGGATTCTTTACCAACTGAACTATCAGTGAAGCCCAGTCAGAATGGCTATCATCAAAATCTCTACAAAAATAAATGCTAGAAATGACATGGAGAAAACAGAACCCTCCTACACTGTTAATGGGAATGTAAATTGGTACAGCCACTACAGAGAATAGAATGGAGGCTCCTTAAAAATCTAAAAATAGAACTACAACATGATCAAGCAATCCAAGTCCTAGGGATATATCTGGAGAAAACCATAATTTGGAAAGATAGATGTATCCCAGTATTCATTACAGCACTATTTGCCATAGCCAAGACATAGAAGGAGGCTAAATGTCCATCAACAGAAGAATTCATAAACAAGAAGTGGTATACATATACAATGGAATATTACTCAGCCATAAAAAAGAATGAAATAATACTTTTTGAGCAAGATGGATGGGCCTAGATATTATCATAGTATGTGAAGTAAGTCAGACAGAGAAAGCCAATTAGCATATGATATCACTTATGTGGAACCTAAAAAAAATAATACAAATGAATTTATTTGCAAAACAGAAACAGACTTATAGACTTTGAAAATAATCTCCTGGTTACCAAAAGGGAAAGATGGATGGAAGGATAAATTAGGAGTTTGGGATAAAGATATACACACTAGTATCTGTAAAGTAGATAATTAACAAGGACCTATTATTTATCACTGGGAACTCTATTCAATAATTTGTAAGAATCTAAAAAAAAGTGTGCTAGGAAGTGTAGAGAAGGGAAAGATTGGCATAAGCCAATTATATTTTAATTGTTATATCTTTCTGTTATATAAGAATAACAGAAAGATAGCTTCAAAAAAAGATGAGTATTCAAATTTCTTAATGAAGAGGATAAAATTGGCTGGATTATTAAAAGTATGGCAGATTCACTTGGACAATCTCTTCCCTCATGAAATATATTAATAAAATGCATAAGTGAACTCAACAGAAGGAAATTAATTTATCACAGGCAGAAACTGAAAGATTCAAAGGGAAATCATGTAAAACCTAAACAAAATAAAACCATGTATGTGCCTCAGATATTGAGTGGTGGAAGAATCACACATATTCTCTCTGTAGAATGGGAGTTGTAATTTAAATCCCTACGTGTGCTTCCCCAGTGGCTCAGACATTAAAGAATCTGCCTTCAATGCAGGAGACCCTGGTTGGACCCCGGGGTCAGGAAGATCCCTGGACAAGGGAATGGCTACCTAATTCCAGTGTTCTTGCCTGGAGAATTCCATGCACAGAGGCGAGCTACAGTCCATGGGGTCACAAAGAGTCAGAGATGACTGAGTAACCAACCCTTTCACTTTCATGGGCACACTAAACACAGTCTCTGGGCTGTAAGAAATACACAAAGAAAACAGGACTCTGTATACATCCAGTTCCATGGAATGTTTGGTTTTCCATTAAAAGAAAAACAAACAAACAAAAAAACCTCTTCTATCAGCTAAGGGAAACAGGCTGTTATAGTAAGTTTAAAAATAGAATAAAATCTTTAAAATACAATACCTAGCTGAAACAATCAAAAGCAAAGTTACATAATGTATATGTTGATAACTGTCTATATACATATTTATACATTTTCTAGCTATAATAAATTTTTGATAGAAAAATAAAAGTAAAAACACTCTATGAAAAAGTACATTACCTCCTAGTGTCTAAGAAAACATGCACCATGAAACAGTGTCCCTTAGCTTACTGGTTCACATGGCATCAGCCTCAGTTTTGGGATTGAAATGACAAGTTGTAACATTGAAATGTGTCAAAATAATCATAAAATGAGAATATGAGAGGTGGAAACAAGCTTAAAGGTCAGTTAATTATATCATCTTTCAAAGAAGGGAATACATTCCATGCTATCCATGACGAATGTTCATCCAAGGTTATCAAGAACACTTCCCGTGACAGACGTTCAGCACTTTGAGAGACAGCCCATTCCCTAGTTGGAGCTCTCATTGCTATACAGTCACACCACCTTGTTTTGAGTGAAAATAAACCTCTGAATAATTACCATACATGGAAATTGCTTGTGTTACCTGAAGCAATACAACTGACTCTAGTCCCTGTGTCCTATCACAAAACTCCAAATACTTGAACGGACCTCTGTATTCCTAAATCTCGCCTTAAATAGTTGAAACATTGCCTCCTTTCTCAATTTTTCCTATCATACAGTTTTAATGCCTTTTATTCTCAAGGCCAGTTTATGTTTTACAGGTTATAGTTTGCCAAGGAAATGTAAATGAGACATTTCAAATTTAATTGCACTTTGGATAGAGTATGGTGGAACTAATGACTATTTAGATCTGAACATTGTTTTTCTGTTAACCCTGCTTTTTATTAAATTAAATTTGTTTTCCTACAAGCATACTATTTTAAAAAATTAAATAAAGCTTGACCATTTGTTTTCTTTAGTTTTGTTTCCTATTAACAGTTGTTAAGTCTTTCCTATTCTTTAAATTTGCAGCTGTTTCTTTAACTATACACTTATTACTATCAAGCAGCATGAATTGCCACATAGATCTAGATCAACAATATTAACAGGGATTTATTCTTTAAAATCCTGATTTTGCTAACTTCCCTGGTGGCTCAGACAGTAAAGAATGTGCCTGCAATGCAGGAGACCCAGGTTCAAACCCTGGGTCAGGAAGGTCCCATGAAGAAGGGAATGGCTACCCACTCCAGTATTCTTGCCTGGAGAATTCCATGGACAGAGGAGCCTGGCAGGCGGCAATTCATGAGGTCACAAAGGATCAGACACAACTTAGCAACTAAAACAATGACAAAAGTAGCTTTATAGTTCTCTTACAATTGTACACAACCTATTATTTAAGCAAAGATGCGTTCTAAAAATATATTTTTAAGCTCATTCAGTTGTTAAATCTAGCACAATCATTCCTGGTATTTAAATACCATTTGTTCTCACTGATCAGTGTTTGTGTCATGCTTCTTATAAGTTTTTTTTTTTTTTTTTTTTTTTTAGTATCACTTCTGTTTCATTTGGAGAAGGAAATGACAACCCACTCCAGTATTCTTGCCTAGAGAATTCCATGGACAGAGGAGCCTGCCAGGTTACAGTCCATGGGTCACAGAGTCAGACAGGACTGAGTGACTACCACTCACTCACTCACTCACTCTGTTTCATTTAAGCAACTGATTGGAAATTTGAATTTTAATTGGAAGAAACTAAGGAAAGAATGCAGTATCAAACTTAAAACAAAAATGTGTAGAACCATTTTGATAATGGTTCTGATGATGATAATCATTGCATTGTCCTAATTATGTCAGCATCCACTTAGTGTCTCAAGAACACCAATCAATAATAAAATGTTCTCACAGGGCTTGGGGAAGGAAAGAGTATGCTTAAACCCATTCTTTACATTTGAATTTATATAAAATTTATATTTCATAAACTTTAACAAGAAAAGTTCTTGGTGAAAATCATACTTTGTTTCACTCATGCAAATTCTATATAATCATATCAGTTTTTATGTTTCCAAAAATCATCTGTTTAATGTAATCTGGAATTATATTTTGCACATGTAAACATTTTTATGCACAAAAAATGAAACCCAAAAAATTACAAATAATAAGAAATTATTCAAATGTGTTAATATTTAATATGAACAACCAATCTTTAATTACTAAGTGGTTGATGAAGTTCTAGTGAGAGGAAGCTACACTAGGGTATTTAACTGTCCTTGCTTTCTTTGTATTATCTGGGTCCTTAAACAATAAAATATATTTCTACCTTTGTTTTATTGATGTGGATAAAAAAAGTGTCATGCCACATATCTCAAAGAAGTTATTGCAGAACATATTATAACAATTTAACACCCCTGCTGTTTACCCGCACAGCAGTTAAGCACAGCAAACACATTCTGTTAGGTGTACAGACTTGCCAGACAGAAAAAAATAAGAAAAGCAAATTACTTCCACACCATAGACTTATAGAAATGTTCTTTGGTATGAATTTATACAGTTATTTACCAGAATGCTCTAGGTCCATGGGATGAGTTGAAATTAGGTGTGTACTGTAATTTTAGCTACATAGGTACCACATTTACATATTGATTCCTGGCCTATAGAATTTGTCAAGTTAGTGGGTTAAGAGAGACCCACAGAGATTCTAAATTGTCTAAGATACTTGCTATTTTCAGTTATGACAGAGACCTCTTTAAGGATGATAAAATGTGAAAAGATCCTCTCGCTTTTATCTGTATACATATGACATCATGATTTTTTCATAAATGTATGCATTTATTTTATATAGAAAAATTTATTCTTTAAAATAATCATTATGGTGTAAAAATAAGGAAGCAAAGGGGGATCATGGGTCAGTGGAGAATGTTTTTTCTCATCAGAGCCTCAAATTTAATTTACTATGTTTGCTTATACATCATATCATATAAAAAAAATTAACATGAGTTAGGGACCTGACTATAAGAGCTAAGTTTATAAAATTCTTAGAAAATCAAGGGTGTAAATTTTCATGGCCTTGGGTTTGGCAGTGGCTTCCTTTTTTTTATTAATTAATTTATTTTAATTGGAGGCTAATTATTTTACAATATTGTGGTAGTTTTTGCCATACATTGACAGAAATCAGCCACAGGTGTACACATGTCCACCCATCCTAAACCCCTATCCCTCTGGGTTGTCCCAGAGCACTGGCTTTGCATACCCTGCTTCATGCGTTGAATTTGCACTGGTCATCTCTTTTACATATGGCAATATACATATTTCAATGCTATTCTCTCAAACCATTCCACGCTTGCTTTCTCCCACATAGTCCAAAAATATGTTCTTTACATCTGTGTCTCTTTTGCTGTCTTGCATATAGGGTTATTGTTGCCATCTTTCTAAATTTCATATATATGCATTAATATACTATTTTGGTGTTTCTCCTTCTGACTTACTTCACTCTATATAACAGGCTCCAGATTCATCCATTTCATGGATGAACTGACTCAAATGTGTTCTTTTTTATAGCTGAGTAATATTCCATTGTGTATATGAACCATAATTTCCTTATCCATTCATCTACAGATGGACATCTAGGCTGCTTCCATGTCCTGGCTATTGTAAACAGTGCCGCAATGAACATTGGGGTACATGTGTCTCTTTCTGTTCTGGTTTCCTCAGTGTGTATGCCCAGCAGTGGGATTGCTGGGTCGTATGGCAGTTCTATTTCCAGTTTTTTAAGGAATCTGCACACTGTTCTCCATAGTGGTTATACCAGTTTACTTCCCACCAACAATGTAAGAGTGTTCCTTTTTCTCCACACTCTCCATCATTTATTGCTTGTAGACTTTTTGAAGGCAGTCATTTTGACCTGTGTGAGATTGTACCTTATTGTGGTTTGATTTGCATTTCTCTGATAATGAGTGATGTTGAGCATCTTTTCATATGTTTCTTAGCCATCTGTATGTCTTCTTTGGAGAAATGTCTGTTTAGTTCTTTGGCCTACATTTTGATTGGGTCGTTTATTTTTCTGGTACTGAGCTGCATAAGTTCAATATTCTGTGTGAGCTGTATATTTTGGAGATTAATTCTTTGTCAGTTATTTCATTTTCTATTATTTTCTACCATTCTGAAAGCTTCCAATTCACCTTGCTTATAGGTTCCTTCTTTATGCAAAAACTTTTAGGTTTAATTAGGTCCCATTTATTTATTCTTGTTTTTATTTCCATTACTCTGAGAGGTGTGTCATAGAGGATCATGCTATGATTTAGGTCAGAGAATGTCCTGCCTATATTTTCCTCTAAGAGTTTTATAGTTTCTGGTCTTACATTTAGATCTTTTATTCATTTTGAGTTACTCTTGTGTATGGTGCTAGAAAGTGTTCTAGTTTCTTTCTTTTACAGGTGGTTGACCAGATTTCCCAGAGCCACTTGTTAAACAGATTGTCTTTTCTCCATTGTATATTTTTGCCTCCTTTGTCAAAGATATGCTCTTTGTAGGTGTGTGGATTTATCTCTGGGCTTTCTATTTTGTTCCATTAATCTATATTTCTGTCTTTGTGCCAGTGTCATGCTGTCTTGATGACTATAGCTTTGTAGTATAGTCTGAAGTCAGGCAGTTTGATTCCGCCAGTTCCATTCTTCTTTCTCAAGATTGCTTTGGCTATCAAGGCATTTTGTGTTTCCATTCAAACTATGAAATTATTTGTTCTAGTTCTGTGAAAAATACCATTGGTAGCTTGACAGGGATTGTATTGAAACTATAAATTACTTGGGTTGTGTACTCATTTTCACTATATTGATTCTTCCAATCCATGAACATGGTATATTTCTCCATTGATTTGTGTCATCATTGATTTCTTTCATCAGTGCTTTATAGTTTTCTACATATAGGTCTTTTGTTTCTTTAGGTAAATTTATTCCCAAATATTTTATTCTTTTTGTTGCCATGGCGTATGGGATTGTTTCCTTAATTTATCTTCCTGTTTTCTCATTGTTAGTGTATAGGAATGCAAGGGATTACTGTGTCTTAATTTTATATCCTGCAACTTTACTATATTCAGTGATTAGTTCTAGTAAGTTTCTGGTGGTGTCTTTATGGTTTTCTATGTAGAGAATCATGTCATCTGAAAACAGTGAGAGTTTTATTTCTTCTTTTCCAATCTGGATTCCTTTTATTTCTTTTTCTTCTCTGATTGCTGTGGCTAGGACTTCCAAAACTATGTTGAATAGTAGTGGTGAGAGTGGTCACCCCTGTCTTGCTCTTGATTTTAGAGGAAATGCTTTTATTTATTTTTTTTTTCCCCATTGAGGATAATGTTTGCTGTGGGTTTGTTATATATGGCTTTTATTATGTTGAGGTATGTTCCCTCTATGCCTTGTTTCTGGAGAGTTTTGATCATAAATAGGTGTTGAATTTTGCCAAAGGCTTTCTCTGCATCTATTGAGATAATCATATTGTTTTTGTCTTTCAATTTGTGAATATGGTGTATTACATTGATATGTTTGTGAATATTGAAAAATCCTTGCGTCCCTGGCATAAAACCCACTTGGTCATTATATGTGATCATTTTAATATGTTGTTGGATTCTGTTTGCTAGAATTTTGTCTAGAATTTTTGTATCTATGTTCATCAGTGATATTGGCCTATAGTTTCCTTTTTTTGTGGCATCTTTGTTTGGTTTGGGCATTAGAGTGATGGTGGCTTCATAGAATGAGTTTGGGAGTTTGCCTCCCTCTGCAATTTTCTGGAAGAGTTTGAGTAGGATAGGTGCTAGTTCGTCTCTAAATTTTTGGTAAAATTCACCTATGAAGTCATTTGGTGCTGGGCTTTTGTTTGTTGGAAAATTTTTTATTACAGTTTCAATTTCCATGCTGTGATAGGCCTCTTAAGATTTTCTATTTCTTCCTGGTCAGTTTTGGAAGGTTACATTTTTCTAAGAATTTGTTCAATTCTTCTGAGTTGTACATTTTATTGGAATATAATTGTTCATAGTAGTCTCATGATCTTTTCTATTTCTGTGCTGTCTGTTGTAATTTCTCCATTTTCAATTCTAATTTTATTGATTTGATTCTTCTCCCTTTTTTTCTTGTTGAGTCTGGCTAATGGTTTGTTTATTTTATTTATCTTCTCAAAAAACTAGCTTTTAGTTTTGTTGATTTTTCTATAGTCTCCTTCATTTCTTTTTCACTTATTTTTGCTCTGATTTTTATGATTTCTTTCCTTCTACTTACTTTGGCATTCTTTCCTTTTCCTAGTTGCTTTAGGTAAAAAATTTAGGTTGTTTATTTTATGTTTCTCTTGTCTTGTAAGGTAGGCTTGTATTGCTATGAACCTCCCTCTTAGAATGGCAGTGACTTCTTAAGTGTGACACCAACAGCCAAAGTGATATAAGAAAAAACTAAAGTGGATTTCATTAAAAACAAGTTTTGTGCTTCAAAATTGATTAGCAAGGAATGTGAAAAGAAAACCCACAAAAGGAGAGAAATATTTATGTACCATATATCTGAAAAAGGACTTCATTTGAAAATGTATAAAGAATAATAAAAAGGCAAACCAATTAAAAATGGGAAAACATTTTGAATAGATATTTCTCCAAAGAAGACATAGAAATGGTCACTAAGCACATGGAAAAATGCTCAACATTAGTTAATAGGGAAATTCTAATTAAAAGCACAATTAGACACTACTTCAGACATACTAGCATGTCTATAATAATTTAAAAAAAAATAGATACAGTAAGTCCCCTACATACAAACAAGTTTTATTCCAAGATCACGTTCATAAATCCAATTTGTTTACAAATCCAACAATGTTAGCCTAGGTACTCAAAACAAGCAGCTATATAGCACTGTACTGTAACAGCTTTATAATAATTTTCACACAAATAACACATTAGAAACAAACAAAAAGGAAACATTTTTAATCATATAGTAGTGCACCTTGAAAATTAAAGTAGTACCAGTTTCACTCATGGCTGCTTTTATGCTTGCTTCTGAACATCCTAGGCTTGAAATAAAAATACTGAACTCCATACAGTACTTTAAAGTACACAACTACTTGTAAAGGATGAATACTCATGACATTGTACACTAGACACGTGATTGAACAGGCAAACTCTCGTTTGCATCTTTGAAAGTTCACAATTTGAAAGTTTGTATGTCAGGGACTTACTGTAATAAGAAAGGTTATGCAGAGAAATTGAAACCTTCATATATTGCTCATGGGAATGTAAAATTATACCACCACTCTGGGTATAATTTGGCAAATTTTAATAATTTACACAAAAATGTACAATGTAATTCTAATTCTGGACATCTACCAAGAAAACTGTAAATGTATCTCTGCATAAAGCTTTGTATCCAAATGTCTGTTGCAGCATTTATTCAAAATAGTGCAGATAAATGTCCATCCACTTGTAGATGGGTAAAGACAAACTTTTATACTAAAGGCCACAAAATGCATGATTTCTTTCATAGAGAAGGTCTAGGAAAAGAAAGTATTTAGTGGTAGAAAATAGCTTGACAGTAGTGGTTGCCTAGGGCTAGAGTTGTAACTGGGGATTAACTGCAAAGGACATTAGGGATTTTTTGGAAGTGATGAAATGATCTAAAACTGGATTGTAGTAATGATTGTATAACTCTGTAAGTTTACTAAAAATCATGAATTATGCACTTAAAAGGGTGGAATTTTATGGTATGTTAATTAGTCCTCAATAGAATTGTTTAAAAAATTCACATCTTCAACATATGGAGAGCTTTCTTGTATCAACAAGAAGGAAATTCTAACAGGGTTCTGTATCAACCTAGAGGGGTGGAATGGGGAGGGAGTTGGGAGGAAGGCTCAAAAGGGAGGGGACATATGTATATTTATGGATGATTCATGCTGAGGTTTGACAGAAAATGGCAAAATTATGTAAATCAATTATCTCTCAATAAAAAATAAATTGACTTTTTAAAGAGTGAATGTCATGCTGGAAAAGGTCAGAATGAAAGAAATACAGAGACGATATACAGATGAAAACATTAAATCACAGTTGTTAAGTAAATTAAAACAAATTTTATTCTATTTTATTTTTAATCTGCTGTTTTGTCAGTAAATATAGAATAAGATATTTATAATACTGTGGGAGGAAAGCTTTAACACTAGGGCTTGCAAACTTTTTTCTGTAAAATAAAATAGTAAATAATTTAGACTATCTTAAATACAAATACTCTACAGTCTTGGTTGTAATTACTCTAAAATGTAGGTAACAAATGAAAAATTGCAAAATAATAGGTAAACAAAAGAGTGTTGCTGTGTTTTGAAAGCACTTCATTTACAACAAATAGTGGCAGGCCAAATAAGGCTTAGGGATGATGATTTGCTAACACTTTCCCTTACAAAGGAAATTTAGGAAAATGAATTATGTCCTTTCTAGAGACAAATTAGTCAAATATCAAAAGTTTTATTTACTTCTTTTTAATGATTAAATCCTACTTTTAGTATATTAGTGTATATTAGTGTTAATTATATAAATACATATAATGAAAACTTTATACAGCTAAATTCATACCTATGAAAATTGATAGTTATGGGCTTAGAAATATATTCAACATATTTTAAAAGAAAAATTACAGTTGTATAGATTATAATGTTTCCATTTCACACATTTTACACATACATATCTGTGTATTATTTATTCACATGTAATTTCATACAGATAATCTAGAAATATATGCTTCTGATTTTTAACAGTATTCTTATTAGTTGGTATAATTTCCAATAGTTAAATGTTTTAAAGATTTATTCCCGTCTTATACTTATTTATATATAGTGAGTATATAGAGCAGTGCTTAAAATAAAGTATTAAAATAAAAACCTATATTGGCACATTTTCTTTAATAAAAACCTATATTGGCACATTTTCTTTAATAATTGAAAATATAAAAATCTGTTCTCAATATACTGATTTGAAGTCTCTAGTTAATTAAACTTTTATGAGTACTTACTATACCTCTACAAGAAATTACTTATCAGCTACATAAAATATAGTGCATAACATATTACTTCAAAATCAGTTAATTGAATATTCAAATCCATGTCTGAAGTTGAAATATTTCTGACTAGAAACAATCAATTTTTAAAGCCATTTGAAAAGCCCAGCTGATTGAGTCTTTGTAAAAACTGACCTGGATCACTAAGTTATTCACTTTTAATTATAGCAACAAATATATTTCTGCTATGTATTGTTTTATACAATCATTTATTAATTTTCCCCACTATCTTTCAAATGTCATTTGAATTGCTACATAAGCTGCAGAGTCTAAATCATTTTAATTGCTAAATTTCCTTCTCAGGACTACTTAAACATAAAAAGGCAATTCAGGCAATTAATCTGTCAGTGAGCAAACAACATAGATAAAAGCCTTGATTAGCTAGAAGCCACCTTATCAGACACTTCAGTTAACTATAATTTAGGAAATACATCAACCATAGGAAGGAAGAAAAAAAAAGGCAAATTTTAGATATAGAAACAAAGCAAACAAACAAAATCCCCCAAAACAAAGCTTTGGGAAATAGTCTGCATCTTTGCTCTTACAAACAAAGCTTATCATTTAAATCCTTTATAACTTACTTCTGCCAAGACTCAAAGGAATACTTGGCTTTAAACTCTCCTTCCACTGTACTGTTCAAGGTTAATGCCTCCACTTCTTGGAGGAAGAACATTTGATATTCTATGATTGAGCTTCCAGACCATACCAGGTCCAGTATCACATTATTTATTATTATTATTATTATTATTTTATCCTTTTTACTGTCAACCTAAATAAACAGGTAAACTGATGCAAATTCAAATTACCAAAATTTGAGTATATTGAGGAACAGTGGAGGAATTGAAATTCAGTGAATGCATGTATAGCATGTTGAGGGTTTGGAAGGAGATATATTTATGGACAAATGGGGGAAATCTAGGCAGAATTCAAATAGTACATTACTGGCTGGAAGTGGGGGAGAGATTCTTGGCAGATGTTCATTGGTCAGAAGATAAGTCTCAGTCTTCTGTAAAAAAGCCATTGACGGAATACAGTCTTCAGGTTTCCTTCTTCTGAGAGTGCATGCCTGAGAGTTTCCCTTTCATATCCTCCAATTCCATTTTAGATTGACAAACTTTCACATGCTTATCTTTTTTAATCATACAACATGACCTTATTGCTTTCATCTTAAAAATATTTTCCTTCAAAACCAAAGTTCTCAAATCATTCAACTGCATGTATCTTCCTCACTTTATTAATCTATGTTAGTACCATCCTGTTGTCTGAAATATGTCTTTTCTCCAACCATTATTCTAAAATCTTTCTCAGGTCCTAAATTATGTCTTAGCCACCTTAAGTCAAATACATGGGTTCTTAATTAGAAAAACCTGGTTCCTCCTGTGATATTTGTTTTACTTATCTTTTATTGGAGTAGAGTTGCTTTACAAGGTTATTAGTTTTTACTGTACAGCAAAGTGAATCAACTATAAGTATACATATATCCCCTCCTTTTTGGATTTAGGTCATCACAGAGCACTGACTAGAGTTCCCTGTCCTATACAGTAGGTTCTTATTAGTTATCTATTGTCTCATTAGTTATCTATTTTATGCATAATATAAATTGTGTGTGTCTGTGTGTGTGTTAAGTCACTTCAGTCAGGTCCAACTTTGTTCAAACATATGGACTGTAGACCACCAGGCTCCTCTGTCCATAGGATTCTTTAGGCAAGAATACTGGAGTGGGATGCCATGCCCTCCTCCCAGGGATATTCTGGGCCCAGGGATTTGAACTTGCATCTCTTATGTCTTCTGCACTGGCCAGAGGGTTCTTTACCACTAGAGCCACCTGGGAAGCCCATAAATAGTGTATATATATAAATCTCAAGCTCCCAATCCAGTGATATTTATATAAGCTCAGGCAAGCCAGTTAATGTTTCTTGTCTTAGTTTCATTATTTTTAAAGTAAGAATTATTATAGCTCTCATATTTTTGTAGACAAATTGAAAAGCAAGTGAGTAAAATGAATGTGAAGCATGCCAACAATCTGACATTTTAGAGTAGGTATGGAATAAATAGAAAATAATATTTTAAATGTGTCCAGGGATTACTTTATCATCTACTAAATACCTACACCATTATTTTTGCCCATTCTTCTCACCTATGCAGTTTATCAGTCAATTACCATGAACAAAACTTGCAAGTAATCATTGATTTCATTGGCCCTCATCATCTTTTGAGGGTTCTCTTTCAGAAAAACAAGAAAAAGAAAAATTACTATACAACCTTTGAAAAATTGCTTATCAACTTTGTATTCTACTCCCAAATCTTTAGCATTACTCACAGACATTTATCACATGTTTTCATACTAATAATCCACATCTTCACTCAAAAACTGCTCCACTGAAATGGGGCTCCTTTCAGTTTCTTGATCATGACAGATTTATTTCCATTCTTGGTGCATGCTGCCTGGAACCTGTTGCCTGTCTCGTTTCTCTTCTTCCTTGTTTCAAGATTGATTTTCCATACCATCTCAGCTGTAAAAGCTTCCCTAAAACTTTAGGCACAGTTACTCCTTTTATAAAAACTGGTGTAACTGGAATAAATCTGATCTTGTAACCTAAGTACATTAAGTTTAAATTTTTACCTCTCCCTGACCTTTTCTTTTTTTTTTTTCCAGTATAATAGCTTTACAATGTTGTGTTAGTTTCTGCTGTACAGAGAAATGATTCAGCTATATGTATATATATGCAGGTCAGGAAGCAACAGTTAGAACTGGACATGGACCAACAGACCGGTTCCAAATAGGAAAAGGAGTACGTCAAAGCTGTATTATTGTCACCCTGCTTATTTAACTTATATGCAAAGTACATCATGAGAAACGCTGGGCTGGAAGAAGCACAAGCTGGAATCAAGATTGCTGGGAGAAATATCAATAACCTCAGATATGCAGATGACACCAGCCTTATGACAGAAAGTGAAGAGGAACTAAAAAGCTTCTTGATAAAAGTGAAAGTGGGAAGTGAAAAAGTTGGCTTAAAGCTCAACATTTAGAAGATGAAGATCATGGCATCTGGTACCATCGTTTCAAGGAAAATAGATAGGGATACAGTGGAAAGAGTGTCAGACTTTATTTTTGGGGTCTCCAAAATCACTGAAGATGGTGACTGCAGCCATGAAATTAAAAGACGCTTACTCCTTGGAAGGAAAGTTATGACCAACCTAGATAGCATGTTCAAAAGCAGAGACATTACTTTGCCAGCAAAGGTCCGTCTAGTCAAGGCTATGGTTTTTCCTGTGGTCATGTATGGATGTGAGAGTTGGACTGTGAAGAAAGCTGAGTGCCAAAGAATTGATGCTTTTGAACTGTGGTGTTGGAGAAGACTCTTGAGAGTCCCTTGGACTGCAAGGAGATCCAACCAGTCCATTCTGAAGGAGATCAGCTCTGGGATTTCTTTGGAAGAATGATACTAAAGCTGAAACTCCAGTACTTTGGCCACCTCATACGAAGAGTTGACTCATTGGAAAAGACTCTGATGCTGGGTGGGATTGGGGGCAGGAGGAAAAGGGGATGACAGAGGATGAGATGGCTGGATGGCATCACTGACTCGATGGACGTGAGTCTGAGTGAACTCCACGAGTTGGTGATGGACAGGGAGGCCTGGCGTGCTGCGATTCATGGGGTCGCAAAGAGTCGGACATGACTGAGCGACTGAACTGAACTGAACTGATCCCATCCCTCTTGGACCTCCCTCCCAACACTTCCATTCCACGCCCCCTCCATCCCACCTGTCTAGTCATCACAGAATACCAAGCTGGGCTCCTTGTTCTATACAGCAGGTTCCTGCAGGCTATCTATTTCACATATAGTAGTGTACATGTCTGAATTGAACTGAATTGAGTGTATCTGTGTAGATCCTAATATCGCTGTTCATCCTACCTCTCCCTTCCCCCCATGTCCACATGTCCATTCTCTACATGTACATCTCTATTCCTCCTCTCCAGATAGGTTCATCAGTACCATTTTTCTAGAGTCCATATATATGCATTAATATAAGGTATTTGTTTTTCTCTTTCTGACTTACTTCACTCTGTATGACAGACTCTAGGTTCATCCACATCTATACAAATGACCCAATTTTATTTCTTTTTATGATTAAGTAATATGCTATTGTATATATGTATAACATCCTCTTTATCCCTTCATCTGTCAATGTACATTTAGGTTCTTACATATCAATTCAGTTCAGTTCAGTCACTCAGTCCTGTCCAACTCTTTGCAAGTCTATGGACTATAGCTTCCTGGGCTCCTCTATCCATGCAATTCTCCCGGCCAGAATACTGGAGTGGGCAGCCATACTCTTCTCCAGCAAGGGATCTTTCCAACCCAGGGATTGAACCCAGGTCTTCCACCTTGCATGTGGATTCTTTACCATCTGAGCCACCAGGGAAGCCCCCAAATACTATTAAAATTATTTATCTGAAATTGTGTTTAGCTGAGTGTCTTGCATTATAACTGGCAAACCTACCAGAAATGGAGCACATATTAAATCTCATTGAATATATTTTGAATGCATTGATGTGTCCTGAATAAATTCATGAAACAATTGACCTGCCAGTGTTTGCCTGGCTGTAGTTCCTCTTTTCCTCTTCACATGGTTTGCACCATCACTGATAGACAGTCTTAGTTGCCTCACAGACTTTGGATTTATACAGATTTCAGAAACTTGAATCTAGGGAAATGTATTTGTTTTTCAGTGACTGTCCTTGGAGAGGTCATCTGCTCTCCATATGCATCTATCCTTGTCAATTATTCTACATCTAACTGGTGTCACCCATTTATATCATTATGTCCCTAGAAAGGTCATCTTAGCAACAGGTACCTTATGCACAGACATACATCCAATACCCATTTCAGAGGGCTACTAAATGTTTATGATTTGAAACAATATGAAAGTAGGAGAGGCAATCTGTAAAGTCAAAATCAACAATTGTATAATCAAATGACTAAAAGAGTACGCCTCCATTTTCTTAATTATTAAATTTGTCAATAAAAATGTCATTACAGTTGAAAAGAGTGTGTATTAAAATAGTTGTAGATAAACCATAGTCCATCATAAGTTATAAAAAACATACAAAAAAGGTATTTTAATTTTTCAAGTAAACCTTAATTTAATGTAGGACATGTATGTAGTCAATTTGTAGAATGCTATCTTTAAAATCAGAGTTCCTATGAAGAACTTAAAGAAGATAGATATGTCTACAGGTCTAGCTCGAGACACTTAGAAAATAAAGTTTAAAATATGTTTAGGAGTAAAGGTTATGAGTTCTGGCTTCTAGTGTAGCCTTTAATTGATGCCTTAAAGCAAACTGGACTTTTATATTGTTCCTGATAGAAAATCCTCCACTGACTTCTAGTTTCTCTAACTGGATTCCTACTGTTTCTTGTGCCTGACTGAATTTATCAATGGCCTGGCTTAATAGTTCAGTTTTATAAAAGTGGGCATTTGTTTATTTTTTGCTTATTTTTCCTTCCTTGGATCCCAGAGTATTGTGTTGAAAACCCTGTTTCACACTAAAAGATTTTTATTATACTGAATATCTACATTTAAATTCCATTTTTGAAAGCATGGTTTATTCATGAACACACAGTAGACACTTAATAAGTATTTATGCAATGAATAAAGAATATATTTCAATATTAAATTGGATGAACATTGATTTATATGATCTATTATTTTACATTGGTTCTTTGGAATCAATGGTATGACTTTAATTACTACCAATCATCTATTGTATATTCTCTGGGTACAATGTTCTGCCTGCCAATGCAGATTCCCCCAAGAAAACAGCTGTATATAGATCAGCTGCCTTGGTATTTTCTCCACACCACTAAGTAGATTAGGTTCCAGATCCTTTCTGTCGATGCTAAAATGGGTCATGCTTGGCTATGTCTCAAGATATGTCATATTGCATGGAACTACCTTCCTGAAGATGTTTTAAAATATTTTTTCAGAGTTGACATAAGATAGCAGATGGATAATCTGCTTGAAGGCAGCTGAGGTCATATATCATTAAGCATCAGGGAAATTCCATATGTAACCAAACATCTGCATTTGCAAAATGGAGCTGAAAGCTTTCCCAAAAAAAAAAAAAAAGACTCCAAGCCCAATTTCTTGCCAATTTAACATCTGGAAAATGTAGAAAAGGTAATCATGAAAACCGAGTCAGTGAATTTTTGAGCTGAAAGGATCCTAAGAGATCAGGCTTTTTAACTAAATAATTTTGCAGATGAAAAAACAGAGCCAAAAAAAAAAAATTAAACACTTTGCGTAAGTTCATGTAACTAGTTACTGACAAAAGTGAAGCTGAGATTCATCTTTTGCCAGTGCTTTATTATCATGCTGCCATCCTTAGTTTATCCAACTTATTAAATACTGTGGACATTATATAGTTTGGACATTAGGGCTGTATTCTAAATGTAATACCAAAGTTCCCAATCATTTTAAACAAAGTTTCTGTAATTATATTGGAAAAACGACAGTCAAAATTATCTTTCATACATGGTCAGAGAATGCTTTCTCCTGAAGGAAATAATATTAAATTAGGATAACAAGATCTTTATAAAACAAAAGTTTCCATTTGCAGAATTAAATATTTAGAGCTTCCCAGAAATGTATTGGTGTGAGTTTACATGTTGCATATTTCTTTCTAGTTTAAAATAAATAGCCTAAGACACAAAGAAATGTGATAAGGGAGTTCTCTGTATCGCCACTAAAAACTAGGGTAGATTTTTCTAAATGGCACAAACTATGAAGAAAGAATTTTTGACAGACAGAGGTAAGATGAGGCTATAGACAGATTGATAAATCATCTTCTTGTGTTATTGTGACTTAATGGAAAGCAATGGAAATGATGGACCATGGGCATTAAGTAAAGTGGGGCAAGGACTGACAAGTGGATCAGTAACTTTAATTAAATTTCCTTTATTTCTGTGGGTTTTAACTTGAGTGTCCCACTGTGGGGGTATTATTTATTGAAAGGTCCAATGGACAGTTTGGTTTTGTTCCAGAGATGCTAAAAATCTGGCAGTGCTGACAATAATCCTACTTAACAGAGATCTGCCCCATATCCCACGTCCTTCACAGTTTGAAGGTGGCATTGATTATTCATGTAGGGAAAGCTAGTTTATTCATAGTTGAGACTGGAACTTTAATTTCATTTTCACACATAAATGTAAAGTACTATCAGAGTTTTAATACTCAGTTAATTTCTCAGTAATACCATTACTGTGTAGATCAAGAAAAGATCATACTTTTTAGGGGAGGGAGTGAGTCATTCCTTATTTTGGAAAATTGTTTCTTGTGATATTTGAATGGCCTGTGCCATATACTTTATTCTAGTAAAGTAGTGCTCAAAATTCTCCAACCAGGCTTCAGCAATACATGAACTGTGAACTTCCAGATGTTCAAGCCGGTTTTAGAAAAGGTAGAGGAACCAGAGATAAAATTGCCAACATACACTGGATCATCAAAAAAGCAAGCGAGTTTCAGAAAAACATCTATTTTTGCTTTATTGACTATGCCAAAGCCTTTGACTGTGTGGATCACAATAAACTGGAAAATTCTGAAAGAGATGGGAATACCAGACCACCTGACCTGCCTACTGAGAAATCTGTGTGCAGGTCAAGAAGCAACAGTTAAGAACTGGACATGGAACAACAGACTGGTTCCAAATTGGAAAAGGAGTACGTCAAGGCTGTATTATTGTCACCCTGTTTATTTAACTTATAGGCAGAGTACATCATGTGAAATGCCAGGCTGGACGAAGCACAAGCTGGAATCAAGATTGCTGGGAGAAATGTCAATAACCTCAGATATTCATATGACACCACCCTTAGGGCAGAAAGTGAAGAGGAATTAAAAAGCCTCTTGATGAAAGTGAAAGAGAAGACTGAAAAGTTGGCTTAAAGCTCAACATTCAGAAAACAAAGATCATGGCAACTGGTCCCATCACTTCATGGCAAATAGACAGGGAAACAGTGGAAACAGTGTCAGACTTTATTTTTTTTTCGACTCCAAAATCACTGCAGATGGTGACTGCAGCCATGAAATTAAAAGATGCTTACTCCTTGGAAGGAATGTTATGACCAACCTAGACAGCATATTAAAAAGCAGAGACATTACTTTGCCAACAAAGGTCCGTCTAGTCAAGGCTATGGTTTTCCCAGTGGTCATGTATGGCTGTGAGATTTGGACTGTGAAGAAAGCTGAGCACCGAAGAATTGATGCTTTTGAACTGTGGTGTTGGAGAAGACTCTTGAGAGACCCTTGGACTGCAAGGAGATCCAACCAGTCCATCCTAAAGGAGATCAGCCCTGGGATTTCTTTGGAAGGACTGATGTTGAAGCTGAAACTCCAATACTTTGGCCACCTCATGCGAAGAGTTGACTCATTGGAAAAGACCCTGATGCTGGGAGGGATTGGTGGCAGGAGGAGAAGGGGACAACAGAGGATGAGATGGCTGGATGGCATCACCAACTCAATGGACATGAGTTTGAGTAAACTCCGGGAGTTGGTGATGGACAGGGAGGCCTGGCGGGCTGCGATTCATGGGGTCACAAAGAGTTGGACTCGACTGAGTGACCAAACTGAACTGAACTGATGCCATATAATTGTTTCAGTCTACAGTTGTAGCCATTGCATTCACTATGATTCTACATTCACATACAAGCCTCTGAGTCCTTCAGTATTTTTACTGATACAGTCATCTCAATATTTTTGTGTATTAAAAACATGTGATTTCATTGCATATTATGTCTCTTTATTAAATTTTATATTATATTTAGAGAATGGTATTGGTTTTTTGAAATATATATAGTCATAATTATGAATTTAATTCAGGAAAGTCAAGAGGAATCATAAAATATTTGCTTAAAAATGAGGGTATTATTTGTGACTGGGTGTGAGCCGCTGCTTTTGTCACTGTTCTGCAAAAGTAAAAAACATCAATGTTGGCAAAACCGGGAACCCAGAAAAGCCTAAGGAACAAAATGTATCCTCTGTACAGGAAAAGCAGGAGATACTGCTCTAGATTAGAGGTCACTGGCTCAAATGCATGCAGAGGCCAAGCAGGTAGGAAGATGTGACTTGGGCAATTAGAAGACCTTGGGAATGCAGCCCTATCACATGGAGAGAAACACACTGCTCTAGGTTGTTCTCAAGTGTAATGATTCATTTTGTTGAACATGTTGCTGTAACACCAAAATAGTACTTCTTGGTGGTCCAGATTTGTAGATAGCTTTTAGCAGTCAACCCCTTCAAAGCCTGCCTCAATTATAGACAGCTGCCTCTTCAAAGTAATCCGTAATTGGGTAAATATGCAAAGCCATATACATATATGCATATCAATGTACATACATATATACATATATGTGAAAGTGGAAGTCACTCAGTCATGTCCGACTCTTTGCGAACCCATGGACTATACAGTCCACTGAATACTCCAGACCAGAATACTGGTGTGTGTAGCTGGTCCCTTCTCTAGGGGATCTTCCCAATCAAGGATTGAGCCCAGGTCTCCCATATTGCAGGTGGATTCTTTACCAGCTGAGCCACCGGGGAAAGTCCAAGAATACTGGAGTGGGCAGCCTACCCCTTCTCCACTGGATCTTCCCAACCCAGGAATCAAACTGGGGTCTCCTGCATTGTAGGCAGATACTTTCCCAGCTGAGCTGCCAGGGAAGCTCTCTCTATATATACATATATACAACTGTGTTGGGCCATTGTAATCTCTAGTGTATCTTTTGAAATTAGCCAAGGCTTTTAGTGGACTTTCCTCTCTCCACATAACTTGCCTTGGTTCCTTCCCTTCCACATATGTTGATCCTCAATGTACACCCTAATCAACATTCTGCCCACTATAATCTTAGAGCCTACTTTTCAGAGAACCAAACTTGCAACACTCTGTGATTATACTTCATGATAATTAAAAGAAACTAACAATAACAAAACTGGAAATGTGAATTTTTATGTGAACTATCCTGATTTTACTTATCACTAATTTAAATATTCTTCCCATCAACATATCTAAGGCTACATTTAAGCCACATTCATGAAAACCATATAATTCATGATTGGCCCAAGACAGTTGTCCCAGAATAAGCATTAATAGAACTCTTTATTGATGACTGTGTCCCAGCTTACACAAAAAATTAATTTTATGATCATCCTTATCTGAGACCATCAATTTGCCACTTCTGCTTCAGAGAAAAGGCTTTCTGAGGTAGTAGGTTAATTCTATGCTCAATTAGGTAATATTTGATAAACCAAAGAATGGATCACCAATTGGCACAAGCCATTTGGCATTTATTTGTTCTCACAGTGAAGCTGGCAGTCTGATGGAGTTAGATGGAAATGAAGAAGCTATTTAAATGTCAGAAAAGGCCAAACAAAGCTAGTCTGGTGCAATATTTTGCCAAAATCATTTTCCCAGTAAGAGAAAAATCCATATTTCTTTTCCTGGTTTATTCATGTTCTTGGCCTCATCTCAAATCTATACAATTAACCATAAATTATTTAAATAAGCTAGTAATGAACCCTCCACTTTCAAAAATAATTACATAGATCTCAAAACAGATAGAAACACAAAATGAAAAAATACGGCAAACACTTCACTAATATATAAATATTATAGATAGTGCTATAAAACCATACACAAATAAAAACAAGTTACTTGATAATTAGTCAATTATCACAATTTGTAAAAAAAAAATACTCTAGTAATTAATTCTTGATCCAATAGCAAGTAAAACTGAAGTGACATAATGCCTAGAAGATAATGGTGTTCAAAGTATGGGATGCAGTCAAAGTAGAAATCAAAGCCAAGTCCATAATATTAAGGGCATTAATTTTATTTTTAAAATAATAATGAAAGATCTAGAAAAAAACAAGGGGGAGAAAATAATAAGATATTAATTTAAAGTATACTTTGTAAATATATTGGTATGTATATATTAAAAAAAAATCACTTAGTCATGTCTGACTCTTTGTGACTCCATGAACTATCCACAGTCCACGGAATTCTCTAGGCCAGAATACTGGAATGGGTAGCCTTTCCCTTCTCCAGGTGAACTTCCCAACCCAGGGACAAAACCCGGGTCTCCCACATTGCAGGCAGATTCTTTACCAGCTGAGCCACAGGGGAAGCCCATATGTATTTATATTGGTATATATATATATATGGCTCAGAGGATAAAGAATCTGCCTGCAATGCAGGAGACCCAGGTTTGATCCCTGGCTTGGTATGATCTCTTGGAGAAGAATATGGCAACCCACTCCAGTATTCTTGCCTGGAGAATCCCATGGACAGAGGAGCCCACGGGGTAGTGAATGGTTGTTGCTGAACCACGAAAGATGCCAGGATTGTTGGCCTCCAGAGAAGTCAATCCACGGCCAGAGACGAGGCTTGATCACTCAGAGCTTTTGAGTAATAAAGTTTTATTTGAGTATAGAAGAGATAGAGAAAGTTTCTGACATAGACATCAGAAGGGGGCAGAAAGAGTACTCCATTGCTAGTCTTTAGCTGGGTGTTATATAACTGCTAGCAGTCTGCTAATTAAAGAAATGTCTCAAAACTCAGAGAATGGCACCAGGCCCTTCACCCACAAAATGCATTTTGAGATAATATTGGTACCAGGTGAGTCATCCCGGGCCATAAAATGATTGATAAGAATCTTGAAGAAAAGCAGAATTCCATACAAATATATAGTTTCATTAACATAAATTAGGAGAACATGTATGAGTATAACATACTGGTTTGTCAAGTCAGTTCTGAGCCTTTAGGCAGAACCAACGTGAAGACAGAGTCTAGGGTAAATACATTGTACATTAACATAGCAAGACAAACATTTCCATAAGAAAAATGCATTAGTTAGCTCAAGGTTTGAGGAAAGTTAAGTTCAGGTGGAACCAGGTGTCATTATGGCAACACAGAATTTTAAGAGATACCACTTTTTAAAGTTGTATACAGAAGGGGAAAAAAATGTAAGACTAGTTTGTTTTACCCGGGGAGCGTGTAATTTCCTCAGTTCTGTCTCCTCACAGCAAAAATTTGAAGCAGCGGACGTTAAAGCCCTCGGACAGACCATGTCTAAGCTCTCAGACAGACTGTGTTACAGCTCTCAGACAGATCAATGTTACAGCTCCATGTTACAGCTCAGTTTTATTTAGAAAATAAAGGAAAATACATCCTCGAGGTGTGAGGGCATGCTGACCTAAAAGATGCAAAGAGAAGAGAGCGAGAGCAAGGGAGAGTGCTCGCAAGGGAGAGAGAGAGAGACCCCTGGCCCTTTGGAGCTCCTCTTTTTATGTTTTTCCTCCCCTTGGGCCTGCCCTATGTAAATTGGTCTGCCCTATGTAAATTGTGCTGTTTGTTCTACCTGAGGTCCTCACTCCAGTCCTCGGACCTTCCTTTGTTCTATTTTTGCGGGCTTTTCCCTTCCTTGTTTTTTAGCCGCTGCCATTCTGGACTTCTTTTTCCTATTCTAACTACCTAACAGTTTCCTTCTGTCACTTAAGAGAGAGATATAAAACTGTCTGACACTTGCAGCCTATTTCCTCCATTTGGAGACCCCTGGCCTTCATGCCTGTTACCTTCTCTGTAGCAAAGAGTCAGATATGACTAAGTGAGTAACACACATAAACACATACACACACATTAGTAAAACATATACATAGTGGGAAACTAAATTTAATCTAAGGCATGTTAAAGGATGTGACACGTGACTAATCATATTTGCTAATTACATTGACAGGGACAAATGAGGCACTGATAAAGAATTATGAAAAACAGAACATGAAAATAAACCTGATAGATTTACCCAAAAAAGGGGAGGGGAGGGCAAAATAAGCTAAGTGTAGCTACTGGACACATTAAATATCTACTGACTACTGTGCTTAATAAACTAGGATGATGTATGACAATAGTAGCTGTTATATGAAAAGAGCTATACATCCCCTATAGCTTTTTATCTCTTTGCTGCCTACCTACACTCATTCAGGGTACATTTTGTAAATTAACCAAATTCTATATTAGCTAATAATATAGTACACTGTATATATTTTGGACTGTTGTGACTTTGTAAACATGTTGGTTCAATATCTTTCTTAGAAATTGCCCGTTTGAAAATTGTGTGTCAGTGTGGATTTCTCTCTACTTTTATAATCAATTTTCGTATAAGTCAGTCAGTTCAGTCACTCAGTCGTGTCTGACTCTGAGACCCCATGAACCACAGCACACCAGGGCTCCCTGTCTATCACCAACTTCCGGAGTTCACCCAAACTCACGTCCATTGAGTTGGTGATGCCATCCAACCACCTCATCCTCTGTCGTCCCCTTCTCCTCCTGCCCAGTCTTTCCCAGCATCGGGGTCTTTTCAAATGAGTCAGCTCTTCGCATCACGTGGCCAAAGGATTGGAGTTTCAGCTTTAGAATCAGTCCTTCCAATGAACCCCCAGGACTGATCTCTTTTAGGATGGACTGGTTGGATCTCCTTGCAGTCCAAGGGACTCTTAAGAGTCGTCTCCAACACCACAGTTCAAAAGCATCAATTCTTCGGCTCTCAGCTTTCTTATGGTCCAACTCTCACACCCATACACGACTACTGGGAAAACCATAGCCTTGGCTAGATGGACCTTTGTTGGAAAAGCAATGTATGCTTTTTAATATGCTATCTAGGTTTGTCACAACTTTCCTTCCAAGGAGTAAGTATCTTTTAATTTCATAGCTGCAATCACCATCTGCAGTGACTTTGGACACCAAAAAAATAAAGTCAGCCACTGTTTTCACTGTGTCCCCATCTATTTGCCATGAAGTGATGGGACTGGATGCCATGATCTTAGTTTTCACTCTCCTCTTTCATTTTCATCATAATTTGCTCTAAATAAAATTATCCATTTTAAAACAATTTTATTAGAACATTGTATTATTTGCCTGAGTTTTCAATAATAATACTATCGGTGATGTTTATATCTTTCCTCTGTTTCTGTCTCAATGCAGAAAAATAAAATGAAAAATGAAAAGAAACCAATTCATACAGAGTTAACTAATTTGCAAGTTACTATTAGCTACATATCTAAATTAATAAATGCCTAATGGATATTTGCTATTAGTAGGAATCAACATGATTCATATCAATATGTAAAAGAAAATCCATTATTATCTTTACAGTTGCTAAAATATAGGTTTTATAACAACTGACATTTAATTCTGATGGAGACATTTAGTAATAGCTAACATGTACATCACCAACTCGATGCATATGAGTTTGAGTGAACTCCAGGAGTTGGTGATGGACAGGGAGGCCTGGCATGCTCCAATTCATGGGGTCGCAAATAGTCGCACACGACTGAGCGACTGAACTAAACTGAACTGAACTGAACATGTACTGAGCACCAAATATCTGCCAGATATCATGTAGAGCTTTAAATGTATTGTCTCATTTATTTCTCAAAACAACTCTTATTTGGTTGGTACTACAGAAAGTTTTATAGGCAGAAAGATTAAGGTTTAGAGAGGTTGCATTTATACATTTTTTAATCATTGTATATTTTAAATCAAATTTATGATTTGTATACATATATATATAACAAATAGAATCTGCATATATGAATATAAAATTATTTTATGATCTAGTATCAGTGAAAGAGCAACAGTATGAAAATTGTGATACTATATATGTCAAGAAAAGAATTCTTAAAATGGTTTACTATAAGATGAAGAAGTTTATAATGTATTAGGAAGAATATAGAGTAATATATAATTTTAAATATTTTTATAAAATTTTTATATATAAATTTTAATGATAATCATTTTCATTAGGTTGAAAATTTTCATATAATTTATTTTCTTCTATATTTTGATTGTATTTTATATTTGTCTGGTATAAACATAGCACTATTAATGTAGGACTATTTAAATAAAAATATTCAATGTCCGTAACTAATGATTTTATATAAAATATAACATTTATATCTGTTCTTTAATATTTAGTTATTGCAACAGTACATACTGATTTGAAAATTGCAACTACAGTACAGAGTTCATTGAAATTATATATAGCTAGATGTCATCTCTGGTTATCCATTCTTTAATATTAAAGCTAATTGGCTCCAACTACATGCTATATATGGTTAAAAGCCTTGAATCCCTTCAAATGCCTACAAAGTATTTTAGGGGCCTTCTATTTCAATTGATTACTGTGAGGCAAATTTGTGGTTTCCCCTATCTTCTAGAACTTTTTAATCTCTTTTTCCTAAATCATTTCTTTATTTGCAACACAACTATAAAAGAAAAATAGTCTTATTTCCTTTAGTGTCTCAAGGAATCATACGACCTTGGTTTTAAAAAAGAGATGCTTAAAATTTTGTCATTACAGCCAAGCATATTATGGAAAATTAGATTTAGACATATTTAGACCTTTTTCTTGGACTTCCCAGGTGGCTCAGTGGTAAAGAATTCACCTGCCAAGCAGGAGACACAAGTTCAATCCCCAGGTCAGGAAGATTCCCTGGAGAAGGGAATGGCAAACCACTCCAGTATTCTTGCCTGGAGTGCAAGAATTCTTGCCTGGAGTCTCAAGGAGTCTGACATGACTAAGCAACTAACATTACTACTACTACTAACCCCTACATTATTCTTTATTTTTTTTTTCTCAAAAGTTTGTTCTTTGAGTTATTCAAGTGCTACCCTGAGAACAATCTTTCCAAATAAAATGACACATTATTTTTTTTTTGTCAAACAAAGACATCCTTCCTCCCAAGGGGAATTAGAAGACCACCTCTTGGATTTTTCTTCCCACATTGTGGTCTTTCATCAGACTCTTTGCAACTCCATGGACTGTAGCCTGCCAGGCTCCTTTGTCCATGTGATGTTGCAGGCAAGTATACTGGAGTAGGCTGCAATTTCTTTCTCCAGAGGATCTTCCCGACCCAGGGATCCAACCCGGGTCTCCTGCACTGCAGGTGGATTTTTTACTGCTGAAGCCACAGGGGATTCCTCACAATATTTACAACAGCCTAAAAACTAAATAGCTAACAATCATATTCTTGTCTCATAATGTTTATATCATGTGGGCATTTTAAGTTCTCAGTACTATTGGTTTAAGATGATCAGTTTATCTTTTTTTCAGTTACTCATACTCCACACAGAGGCAGTCAAGTTGCCACCAGACTTGCTAACCATTGGCCAGTCATACTCTAATCACATTTCAGTTTGCAGACATAGTAAATGAGACAGGTGGACTAGAGGCTTGCTAAAGATGTTTTCAGTTTAAATAACAAAGATGTGTTTTTTTAATAACAGATATGAAAAAAAGAAAAATAATTTACCAAACTAGTACATTTATTTCACTTGCTAATAAAACTTTTTTTTTTTGAAATATGAATTCCCAAGCCCATTAAAAATGTAGTGCCTATGCATTCTACGAAGTACCCATTTACTTATTTCCTACTTGGGTTTTAATAAAACAAGCTTTCAATTTTCAGTAACCTCCTTTTAAGACACTTTTATTTGTAGTAGTTCAAAAATAATTTTTTTTGCAACAAGTCTTATTAATATAAAATCTAATCTACAGTTCTAAGTTGGGCTTTCTCTAGGGAGAGTTTGGAAAATAGTGTCATTTCACTAAATTGTGTATCTCAGAGAACTCAGACAGAGCTATAGTTCTTTGAACAAAAATAAAGTAAAAGAGTAAAGAGAAAGATATTTAATAATTTTAGAAGAAAAACTGTTTATGAAGCCTTATATGGAACTGGATTAACTTTAAAGATCACAAACAGTAAATTATATGCTTATGATATGTTGTGGGTTTTTTTAGAGTATCAACATACATCTAAAAGAAAATGAAAAAGAATAAGTTTGAAATGAGAATTAAGATAAGCCAATTTATTGAAAAAATTGCACTGAAGTGGTAAAGATGGAGAGATAAGGAAAATTAATTGAAAAGCAAGAAAATACAATATTTTATGTTTTTGCTACTGCTTAAGCTTTTCATGTACCAATTTAATTAAAGAATTAAATGTCTTTTCTTTCCAATACAATATTTTAGATACTCAAACTTTATCACACTCTATCTTTTGGAAGCAATTTCTATTTCATCTTTCAAAGCTATTTCCTTCAATAGTCGATACATTGCACCTCAAATCTTTTAGACACCTGGTTTTCTTGCTGTGACATATTTTCACCCTTTGTTTCTTTCAAAGGAAATGTTTCTCCTATACAATTAACTTCGGCTTTATAATAAAGATTCTGACTTAATTTGTACTTTTCACTGCTGAGAGCATTCAAGTTCTACCACTGCCTCTTCCTCTTTGGTCCTACATTTGAACAAGTTGATAAGAAATCCAGTGCTCCTTCTCCTAGGAGCCAGAAGTTCGAACCAAGGAAGCCCCAGCCAACATTTTGGAAGCCACATCCCAGCCTACACCTACTCACAAAAGAATCTAAGCCAGTCAACTTCTTATACACTCCCTAGGCATTTTGGGGTCCTGCTTCAGGCCTGCCTTGCTCCTCCAAGAAAGTTTATCATTCACATAATGAGTCTATTTTCTCACCTATTGGTATGTAGGGGTAGTCTTGAAATCCAAACCAAATTTTGTGTGAGGGGGGTCTATCTTGTTTCTGTGTGGTGATCACAGCTCATCTCCACTGTTTAAATAAAGCCTCACCCCTCCAATGGGGTGAAACACATAAAGAGGTTTCTTACCTAGTAATTTTTCTATGTGTATAGCAATATTAAAAAGAAAGTCTTATTTTATTATCAGAAATATAGGGAATAAAAATAAAAAAAAAAACAAAAACTTGTTTCACTCATTCTCCTGTATGTTTTCTTAACTACTAAAAATCCATGACACTCAGCATGGTACCTGTGCTTTTGGGGAAGTTGAATATCAGTTTTTTAGCATAGAAGTTTTAATTCCATTTTCTGACTCAATTCCAGGAGCAGTGCTTACTTGTTTAACTTTTGTCCATGGATACACTTGAAGTAGATTAGACAGATATATCAGTTACGCTAATCCAAATCCATATTCTTTCCTAGATCCAAATTGTCCATTTTTCTGTTCATGTCTTAATTATTTTCCCCAGGCACAGGGTTAGTTATGACCCAGTGAGGGGTTATATAATGATTCAAATGACCCTGTAAAATTAATCTTAATAATACAATGTCAAAAAATATTATGGTTCACACTGAATCACTATAAAAATCTACTATTAACTCCTTAGAAAGAAATAAAAGTAAAAAATAATTAAAACTTTTAGAAATTAAAATAAATGAAATAATCCTTATTTTTTTTATTAGACTTCATCTTAACAAGATTACATTGTAGTCCAAAATGAAGTTGCCTTTTCTTATGTCCATCTCAAACCCCAAAACACATGTGCAAACACACACACACACACACAAATCATATTTAAGAAAAAGCAAGAGATTAAAAGTATGATAAGCCAACATGTGGATAAAATAAGTATATAAAATTAAAAACCCAGTGCTCATCCCCCTGGGTAACATTATGTCAGCAGCCATGCTATTACTCTGACAGCATAACCCGAGGGAGGATGAACAGTGTCTGTGTCTTAGGTAATGTCTTGGTTCAGAGAACTCAGAAGACCTATGTCTATCAGGTCATCTGAACACTAAATCTTTAAAATAGACTTGCTTCAATTACAAACTGTGTTCTTCCTAAAACGTCAGGTAGGCTAAAATAAACCCCAGTTCCCTAAGTTTGCCTTTCAGTGTGATCCCTGGAAATGCAAATGTAGCCAGCATCTAACATCACAGGCTCCCAAACTTGTTGTAAAAATGTCCCCACTCAAGGTGCTCCCAGCTTCTCTATAATCATATGGATGCACCTTTACAGGTACTAGTGCCATTTTAATCCTGCTCCAGTGATGAGATTATAAAGTACTAAGGCATTAAAAAATTTTTAAAGTGCTAATCAGTTTAATTGTTTGATATATTCTTAAGAAATTCTCCGTAAAACTATCTGCTTTCTCTATAATAAATGTTCTGTTTTACAGTATGCAACCAATGGACAGTTTGATCAATTCATGTTTTCAGAGACTCACTCTTAAACTTTGTTATTCCTGTAATTTCTAGAAGTCAGCAGTCTACACAGAGTTAACATAATTTAATAGAACATTACAGTCATTCTTACTGTTTAGATCACCAATACAAGTTGAAAGACAGTATCTTCTCATAATCTTCCTTTTGTGATACTAACATTTCCTTAGATCCTTTGGTTTCATACATGAACCATAACGTGGTTGGGTTATGCAAATACCAATTTTAACTTTGGCTTTCTTTCTTTTTAAAAAATTCATTTTAAATTGGGGGAAATTGCTTCACAATGTTGTGTTGGCTTCTTCCATACAACAAAGCAAATCAGCCATGCTGCTGCTGCTGCTAAGTTGCTTCAGTTCTGTCAGACTCTGTGCCACCCCATAGACAGCAGCCCACCAGGCTCCACTGTCCCTGGGATTCTCCAGGCAAGAACACTGGAGTGGGTTGTCATTTTCTTCTCTAATGCATGAAAGTGAAAGTGAAGTCACTCAATCGACCCATGGACTGCAGCCTACTAGGCTCCTCCGTCCGTGGGATTTTCCAGGCAAGAGTATTGGAGTGGGCTGCCAATGCCTTCTCCATAATTATACTTATATCACCTCCCTCTTGAGCCTCCCTCCCTCCTCACCCATCCTACTCCTCTAAATCATCACAGACTGCCAGGCTGGGCTCCCTGTGTTATATAGCAACTTCTCACCAGCTATCTACTTTACACATGGAGATCAGCCCTGGGTGTTCTTTGAAAGGAATGATGCTAAAGTTGAAACTCCAGTACTTTGGCCACCTCATGCAAAGAGTTGACTCATTGGAAAAGACTCTGATGCTGGGACGGATTGGGGGCAGGAGGAGAAGGGGACGACAGAGGATGAGATGGCTGGATGGCATCACCGACTCGATGGACGTGAGTTTGAGTGAACTCTGGGAGTTGGTGATGGACAGGGAGGCCTAGTGTGCTGCGATTCATGGAGTGGCAAAGAATCAGACACGACTGAGCGACTGAACTGAACTGAACTGAATGCATACATGGTGATGCTACTTTCTCCACTCATTATACTCTCTCCTTCCCCCACTGTGTCCACAAATCCATTCTCTATATCTGCATCTTCATTCTTTCCCTGCAAACTGGCTCATCAATACCATTTTTCTATATCCCATATATACATGTGTTATGTACAATTTTTTTTCTTTTTCTAACTTACTTAACTCTGTATAACAGGCTCTAGGTTCATCCACCTCACTAGAACTGGTATAGTATTCAGTCGCAAGAAAGAACAGTTGGCTATCTTTCTTAATAGGGATTCCCTGATGGCTCAATGGTGAAGAATCTGCCTACCAGTGCAGGGAATGTGGGTTACATCCCTGGGTAGGGAAGATCCTCTGGAGAGGGAAATGGCAATCCGCTCCAGTATTAATGCCTGGGAAATCCCATAGTCAGAGGAGCTTGGTGGGCTATAGTCTATGGGGTCATTGAAGAGTTGGACACCCTAGCGACTAAACAAAAAAAAAAAAAAAAAAATCTTTCTTAATAATATCTTTACTTATTTCTAGTCAGGCTATGGAGAATGCAATGGCACCCCACTCCAGTACTCTTGCCTGGAGAATCCCATGGATGGAGGAGCCTGGTGGGCTGCAGTCCATGGGGTCGCAAAGAGTCGGACACTACTGAGCGACTTCACTTTCACGTTTCACTTTCATGCATTGGAGAAGGAAATGGCAACCCACTCCAGTGTTCTTGCCTGGAGAATCCCAGGGACGGGGGAGCCTGGTGGTCTGCTGTCTATGGGGTCGCACAGAGTCAGACACGACTGAAGTGACTTAGCAGCAGCAGCAGCAGCAGCAATCAGGCTATACACATTACAGTCCTTTCCTTTCTTGTCTTTTCCTGTCATGGAGTGAGTCAATGACTCTATAACCAGTGCTTCAGTGTTTCCAGTATTACTGGAAGGCATTCTTCCTCCATTATTGAAGACAGCTGTGGCCATGGATAGACTAGATGTACCTTCTCATACTTGAAATAAGCATGCATTTTATCATGTAATTCTAACGTGAAAGATCCATATTTTTTCCCAGAAAAATATCTTCTGTTCAATTCAGTTCAGTTCAGTGGCTCAGTTGTGTCCAACTCTGTGACCCCATGAAGAGCAGCACACCAGGCCTCCCTGTCAATCACCAACTCCCGGAGTTCACTCAAACTCACGTCCATCGGTGATGCGATCCACCATCTCATCCTCTGTCATTCCCTTCTCCTCCTGCCCCCAATCCCTCCCAGCATCAGAGTCTTTTCCAATGAGTCAACTCTTCGTGTGAGGTGACCAAAACATTGGAGTTTCAGCTTTAGCATCAGTCCTTCCAATGAACACCCAGGACTGATCTCCTTCAGAATGGACTGGTTGGATCTCCTTGCAGTCCAAGGGACTCTCAAGAGTCCTCTCCAACACCACAGTTCAAAAGCATCAATTCTTCGACACTCAGCCTTCTTCACAGTCCAACTCTCACATCCATATATGACCACTGGAAAAACCATAGCCTTGACTAGACAGACCTTTGTTGGCAAAGTAATGTCTCTGCTTTTCAATATGCTATCTAGTTTCATCATAACTTTCCTTTGAAGGAGTAAGCATCTTTTAATTTCATGGCTATGATCACCATCTGCAGTGATTTTGGAGCCAAAAAAATAAAGTCTGACACTGCTTCTACTGTTTCCCCATCTATTTCCCATGAAGTGATGGGACCAGATGCCATGATCTTCATTTTCTGAATGTTGAGCTTTAAGCCAACTTTTTCACTCTCCTCTTTCACTTTCATCAAGAGGCTTTTTAGTTCCTCTTCACTTTCTGCCATAAGGGTGGTGTCATCTGCATATCTGAGGTTATTGATATTTCTCCTGGGAGTCTTGATTCCAGCTTGTGCTTCTTCCAGCCCAGCGTTTCTCATGATACACTCTGCATATAAATTAAATAAGCAGGGTGACAATATACAGCCTTGACGTACTCCTTTTCCTATTTGGAACCAGTTTGTTGTTCCATGTCCAGTTCTAACTGATACCCCTTTATAGCAAAATTAGGTTTCTTAATAAGCAAGTGCCAGTGTTAAGGAACTGTCACATTACCAAGTTCTTCCATTTTGATAGAATTAATTAGATGCATCAGTTTGACTCCCTGGAGAAGGATATGGGAAACCACTCTGGTATTCTTGCCTGACAGAGGAGCCTGGGGGACCACAGTCCATGGGATCACAAAGTCAGACAGGACTTAGCAACTGAGAATGCACCAATTTGACTAGTCATTTATTTCATTACAAGTTTTTCAAACTGGGCTCAAACAAAACTGGCACAGGAAAAAACTGTGCTTATCTGAACTTATTGAATGTTTAAGACAAGCCAGGTTTAAACATTTTTGATTTAAACATCAGGTTTGCCAATATTGAGAACTTAGAAAAATCAAATGATTCCAAAGGTATTCTGATCTCCACAGGACTGTGGGACACCTTGATGTTATTTATACTTCATTCTAAGAATACCGTCTTCAAAGGTAACATGGGTCATTAATATCCAGTTATGGACAGATTTTCTAATTGTTTCTCATACTCCTGGACTTAAGCCATCTGCTCAAAATTTTCAGGTGATTAAAAAAATTCTAACATATAAAAGAATAGCATATTTAGAAATTAAATATTAAAAATATGTAGTTAATTTAAATTTTTGTTAATTATTTATTTTAAATGATATCCAAATTAATTAATCTTAAAGTAGAATCACTCCACCAGTGCTTAAAAAAATTATTTTTCTAATTCTAGATAAAGGTTTTGGCAGTGCAATCTTTATTGAAATATAAATTTTATAAGTTATAATTTTAATAATATATTAAATGCTTTTTCAATTATGTCATTTCCAGAATAACTCTAAAAGCTAGATATTACTAGTACTTAATTTGTTTAACTTCAGCTAATTTATATTTTAATAAAAACATCTGAGTTTTGGATAGTTTTTACACATTATGAGTTTCCAGATACTGAGGTTTGTTTCAATAGTAAGTCATTTAATCTGAGGGGAAAATAATTCCTAAGAAAATGCAAATCTGATAAAAGAATGCCATCATAAAATGTCAATTATCTAAAATATGTTACATTGTCAATATTGGCTAAAATGAGGATTACCATACTTGGACCTATTTTACTTTTTCCAAGGGGAATCAGATGCATGGTTACCTTATTAAGGAGTGGTCCTAGAATTTCTGACCCTACCACACATCATATGGTATACAAAATAATCCAGAAAGAAAGCTATTAATGCAAGACCTGTCAACACAATGCAATGACTCCTCCAGCCACCCTAAGAGAGGCCTATACCTCTTTCAGTATGAACACAGTCTAACTTTTCTAGAAAAAAGATTATTTATTGCTTCCACAGACTGCATCAATCTTGAAGTGTTGAACTTTTCTATCATTATCATCATCATCATTGCTACTACTTTGACTTCTTAACCTCTGCCATGAAATGGAGTTTAGAAATTGGACTGACTTTGGGACTAAGGTAAGCAATATAAAGTGTGTGTAAATTATGGAATGAGTTTCTTATTTAATCTATAGTCTCAGGGATTTCTCTTTGCATGTAAGATAAAGGAGGATTATATAGAAGCAGATCTATTTTGACTGAGACACAAAATTATATTATATATATATATATATATATTTGTGTATATGTGTGTATGTTGTTGTTTAGTTGCTAACTTGTGTCAGACTCTTTGTGACCCCATGGACTGCAGCATACCAGGCTTCCCTGTCCTCCACTATCTTCTGGAATTTGCTCAAATTCATTGAGTTTGTAACGCTATCTAACCATCTCATCTTCTGCCACCCTCTTTTCCTTTTGCCTTTAATGTGTGTGTATATGTATCTATAATATAGTATGAGACAATCCAATACATAAAATTATGTCATGTGAAACATTTGTAAATTTGTTCAATATGACATGAATATTAGTAAGAGCTAATAGTAAATGTTGAAATTATGGAAAGTTTAAAACAGGCTAAAAATACTTTTTGTCGAATGGAAGCAGAAAAAAATCATATAAATGCAAATACTTTAATACATCTCATTGAAGGTTTTTATCTCTGTTAAATTTTATGTATGACCTTTAGCAAAAATAAGACTATACCTTATTTATACTTTGACTCTACTTCATAACCCTTAGAAATATCTACAGTATTATAATTATGTGTTAGATATACAGAATCTATATATATATACCCTAGTGTGCATAGAGATGCTGCATATCTTGAAATTTAGACTTTAAAAGTGACAGGCATAGTATTTTCAAAGAATTAAAGAAGTCATGATTAATGTGTTATAAATATAAAAGTCAGTCATGTGTAGGATGACTTTCCTTTTCAGATGTTCCCTTATGCTTTTAAGTAAAGGCATTTTCATAAAGCTCTGAATAAAACAAATAGTGCCACATACCAAATTATGAAGTGATGTTCTTCCTGTTTTAGTTGAGTCATTTGAAACTAGTTATGACTTTCTGTCTCATACTGGTACAGAAATTATCATTATATCTTATTGATTGTAGAAATAAATAATATATAGGTCAGTGAACTCATTTAAAATGAAGCTATGTGACTATGTAAAACTCTATAGTAACCATTACCTTCTCTCAAAATGTAAGAATGTTAGAAGGTAGAACTAATTATCTATATGAAGTTATAGTATCATAGCATGATTAAATCTACTCCATGAAATACCATAAACAGTTATTTAAAACACAGCTACCAAACTTACTGATTAATGCTAATTATCTCATTTGTAATTTACCTAAGGACCTTTCTTCGGAGAAGGCAATGGCACCCCACTCCAGTACTCTTGCCTGGAAAATCCCATGGACAGAGGAGCCTGGTAGGCTGCAGTCCATGGGGTCGCTAAGAGTTGGACACAACTGAGCGACTTCACATTCACTTTTCACTTTCATGCATTGGAGAAGGAAATGGCAACCCACTCCAGTGTTCTTGCTTGGAGAATCCGAGGGATTGGGGAGCCTGGTGGGCTGCCCTCTATGGGGTCGCACAGAGTCGGACACGACTGAAGCGACTTAGCAGCAGCAGCAGCAGCAAGGACCTTTCTTACTCTTCGTCTTGCCATTTGGTTATTCAAAACTCTCACAAGTGAAAATATGAAGAGGCATCCAGGATACAAACTAGTTGAAGGCAGAAAACTCAGTGGTATCGGATTTATTGACAAAGCTGCTTAACTTATTTTCATTATTTTTTCCCCTTGATTTTAGGAAAGCTAAAGGAGACATTCTGTTCAAGAAACCTGATGTGGTTTTTTAAAACGGTGTTGAAATCTTTGATATTCTTCCTATTGAAAAGTGGAGTCTCTATCCCCTTTTCTTAAGTCTGGCAGGCATATGACTGTCTTGAATCATAAACACTGAGAAAAATAACTTCCTAGCCATGATTGCAGTAGAGCATGCAGCTTCCTTTGGGATTTCTTGGAATGCCCGTTTCCCAGAAGCTCAGCCTGGGATGTTCAGCAGGTAGGAAGTACAGTCACCTTAAAACTAGCATGCTGAAGGCACCCATGAAGGCATTCCAGGGGACAGCCTTGGCTGAGTTCCTACCTGACAACCAACATCAGCTGACAACCATGTGATTGAGTCTCTTGGATGACTTTAGCAGAAGAGACCCCAAGCAAAACTTGCTTACCCAAGTCATCTCCAGAATTCTTTTCCCACAGAATTGTGAGCAAAATAAAATTATTGTTTTAAGTCACAAAGCTTTGGGTTATTTATTACGGAGCAACTATAATCAGATCACCTCCTACCAATTCTGCTTCCTTTATTTAGATGAGGCTGTACCCATGTTTGAGCTTCCCAGGTGGCACTAGTGGTAAGGAGCCTGCCTGCCAATGCAGGAGATGTAAGAGACACGGATGTCCATGTTTAAGTTGGACTTGATTCAGGAACCAAAGTGAACATTTCAGGAATATGAAGGCACATACTGAATATGTAAATCATCCCTGAATTGAGAAAAATACCCAGATTACCAAAAAAAAAAAGATTACAGCAAGAATTAAATTTTTCCATTTCTCCCTCCCCTAGCATCCACCTGTGGTCCTGTGAAGGGTCTTGTATGGCCAGCTGAAAGAGCAAGAGAAAGTTTGTGTTTGGTTTACAGATGGGCTCACTAAGCATGTGGGTGCAAACATAAAACAGTAATGGCTGCATTACAGCCACATTTTTGGCAGCCCTGAGAGAGAGTGCACAGTGGAAAGAAAGATGCATGTCAGCTGCAGCTCTGAAAACAGCTGCAACAGGGACAATGGTCAGCCACATGCTTCCTTTCCTCCTCTGAGAGTCTCTTCAGGAAGAACCAGCCCATGGGAATAATGAAGAAATTGTCTCCCAAACCTGTGTGGAAAAATAGGTGTATGTGACTCAAAGGATGGAACTGGATATTAATGAGAGTGCCTCTCAGATGTGTGACTCTGGGAATGCAACAGACCAAGAGCTCCAGCCCACTACTCTGAAATCAACTGCTTTGTTTCCCAAATTCCCCAAAGCTGCTCCCAGCCAGTGACTGAGTGTAGCAAGGCAACAAGGCAAGTCTGTTCTCGGGAGGAAAAGGACTTCTCTGACAAGCATTTTGGATCAAGATTCACTGATAGCCTTACCAAACCTTCCTTAGAGATGCACTGCAATCTAGCAATCTTCACAAATTATCCTATGAGGCTCATAAAAACTTCAGATGATATTATTATCATTTACTTTTAAGGACAATAGAAGCTTAATGATGTTATGATCAATTTCTAAGGTCATGTAGTTGGAAGTGATATAGCTGGAATTTGCAATCAGGAAGTCTGATAATAGAGTCTGTTTAATACAAATTAGCTAGAATAGCATTTCCCCAATATGATTATACTGAGTCATGTACTGTTTTACTTTAGGAACCAAGAAAGTAAAGACTGGGCTCTAGGTGGAAGTTTGAACTTTTTATGTCAGTGCCTAATGCAAAATGGCAACCCACTCCAGAGTTCTTGCCTGGAGAATCCCATGGACGGAGAAGCCTGGTAGGCTGCAGTCCATGGGGTCGCACCGAGTCGGACACGACTGAAGCGACTTAGCAGCAGCAGCAGCAATGCAAAAAGGATGCATATTAGAAGAAACTTATTTATGCATTTGTCTGTAACCCAGCAGATGTATTCCAGTATATGCAATAACCAAATAGGCCACACTCTCTTTGTGGCAAACAACAGTAGATGTCATAGGAATAGGATGTTTATAAGATGTGTCAAACATTTTAATTTGGGGGTTGCATATTTTAATTTGCATAGAAAAGTTTGGCCTCAATCAATCAATCGATTTTCTGTGTTTCAACACTTACAATTTCAGAGTACTGTCCTTGTTGTGAAATTAAATGGCATGGCTAGAAGCAATTAATTAGCCATATATTATAGTCACTCTCAGTAGCATGACCAAATTTATTTTCTATATACATAGCTGTAATACATCTGCAGGTAATGTTATATACTATTTTTCTGAAGCAATATGTCTTAAAATTAGCACTGTCTGTAAAAAAAATAATAGGTTTAGCAAATCACTTTTGAGGAGCTCTTGTATTACAGATTTTAGTAAAGTAATAAATATTTTTTGGTTCTTTTAGTTTTATATAACATTACAAGTTTCCAGACCCTGACTTAGAAATATGCTATCAATATCTTTCCAAGGATATAGAAAATATGTACTTTGGAGAGAAGAAAAAGAAGTATTTATACAAGTTTGGCATGTCAGCCAGTAGCTAAGAGACTCAAGGTTACAAGAGGAATTTTTTAGAATTAAACTAATTGGAGGTTTTATTTTAATTAACTCTGAGAAGATTATTGCAAGAAATTAAAATTCAGGGTTTTCTAAAATGAGTAATGGCTTAAAGCAAATAGTCTTCATTTTAAACCATTAAACCAAAAGAGATTCATGGGAAGTGGAACATTTTTTTTTCTTTATGAGTGAATTGCATTTCTACCACTATGAAAGTTTCATCAATATGCTTACAAAATTGGTATTTTCCTCTTGTTTTTTGTATTTTTATTAGTTACTTAACCTTCTTAAATACTTAGTATATCTGCCAGTTATAGGTAATCCAAGATTAATTTTTTTCTAAATCTAAACCCATGGTTTTAAAAATGTGAAACATTCTTTGAAAGGCCCATAAATTATACAGATATAGATGCACTATGGCACTTCCACAGAAATGCTAGTGATATGATTCTCTAACAAAAACTTTAATAAAAACCTATAGCAGTTCATTAAATAATTATGAAATATGAAATGAAATAAAAATAAAATTAAAATGTAATCATTAATTCTATATTATTTGAAAGTCATGGGATAGCTTCATAATTATAGTATTTAAATATTTAAAATAGCATTATAATTTTAAACATATTAAATTATATAATACATTTTAAAATAATGTGCATTTAAGAAAGTGATTAGAATCATTAAACTTAAGTATATGTGAATAGTATTACTATCAGGATTCCAACATTATCACTGTAAATTTGACTCTGACCCTCTTTCAAAAGGATGCAATAAAAAAATAACAATCAGACACTTGATTATTTTGCCTGATAGGAGGAAACATAAAATCATGAAGAAAATAAGCCTTAATCTAAATTTAAAATATATATATTTTAAAGGATTGATTCCAGGGCTCTAAAACATAGGAAACTATATTTAAATATAGAAAATAGAAATAGTTTAAATATAGAAAACTATATTTAAATCTTTTCAATGGTGGGCTTTAGTAGCAATCCTTATATAAGTGTCCCTTATATAAGGGACATGATGTCAAATTAAATTTCAGTGTGTACGCTTTTGTTAAGGGAGTCATGAATAAAATCTAGAATAGAATAGAATTGCATGTCCTTCAAACTACCCTGAAAAAGTACTTATCTCTTAACCAAAATTTAAATAAGAGAAAGTAAAAATTTTAAGGTTACATTATATTTTAAAGGCCTAATGTTAACTCATTAAAAATTATTCTTATGTGTTATAATGTAAGCATGCATTTGAAATTCAGAGGTCAAATTGAAATGTTTAGAAAATATCCCCAGAAACTCATGAGCAACTTTATCATCAAAACTCAAGTAAGTGTTTTACATGTGCTTTTAGGCCATCTGTATGTCTTCTTTCCAGAAATGTCTGTTTAGATCTTTTGCCCATTTTTTTGGTTGGGTTGTTTGTTTGTTTGTTTTTAATGAGTGCTTCTAGTTGTTTATATATTTTGGAAATTAATCCTGCTCAGTTGCATCACTTGAAGATACTTTTTCCCATTCTGTGGGGTACCTTTTTGGTTTGTTTGTTGTTTTCTTTGCTGTGCAAAAGTTTTTAAGTTTAATTAAGTCCCATTTGGTTATTTTTATTTTCATTGCTCTAGGGAGTGTATCCAAAAAGATATTGCTGAGATTTATGTCAAAGAGTGTCTGACATGAAAAGATGTTAAACATCACAAATTATTAGAGAAATGCAAATCAAAACTACAACGAGGTATCACCTCACATTAATCAAAATGACTATCATCAAAAAGTCTACAAATAATAAATACTAGAAAGTATGTGGAGAAAAAAGAAACCTCCTACACTGTTGGAAGAACAGTATTAAGGTGCCTTAAAAAACTAAAAATAGAACTACCATATGATCCTGCAATCCCAATATATCCAAAGAAAACCATAATTCAAAAAGATAAATGCACCCCAATCTTCTTTGCAGCACATTTACAATAGCCAGGACATGGAAGTAAACTAAATGTCCATTGGCAGAGGAATGGATGAAGAAGATGTGTTACATATATCAACAGAATATGACTCAGCCATAGTAAAGAAAGAAATAATGCCATTTGAAACAATATAGATGAGCCTACAGATTATAATATTGAGTGAAGAAAGTCAGTGTAAGACAAATATGATATCACTCATATATGGAACCTAATTTTTAAAATGATACAAATGAACTTATTTACAAAACAAAATCAGACTCACAGACTTTGTCAACAAACTTATGGTTGCTAAAAGGGAAAGACGGAGTTGGGGAGAGATAAATTAGGAGTTTGGGATTAACCTAGAAATACTACTATATATGAAATAGAATATCAATGAGGATCTATTGTATAGCACAGGGAACTCTACTCAATATTCTGTAATAACCCTATGGGCATAGAATCTAAACAAGAATGGATATATGTATATTTATAGCTGAATCACTTTGCTGTATACCTGAAACTAAAACAACATTGTAAATCAACTATCCTCCAATATAAGACAAAAATTAAATTAAAAACTCAAGTAAATCCTCAAGTCTCCACCAGATGGTAAAGAATCCACCTTCTAAGCAGGAGACAGGAGATATAGGTTTGATCCCTAGGTTGGGAAGATTCCCCTGGAGGAGGAAATGATAACCCATTCCAGTATTCTTGTATGGATAATCCCATGGACAGAAGATCCCAGTGAGCTATAGTGCATGAGGTTGCAAGAGTTGGACATGCATATTCTTAAGTACCAGAGAGAACATTTACTATTGGGCTAATGAAAAATCATCACTTGCCTTTGACATTTTAGTCTGTACAAAATTGAAGACATTAATTTGTCACAACATTAATTTGAACTGGATTTTTTAAGGACTAGACCAAACTAGCCTTTTATAAAGAAACTAGGTAAACAATTTTACCTATGAAAAATCAATATGATAAGGCTTCAATCAGTTCAGTTGCTCAGACGTGTCTGACTCTTTGCGACCCCATGGACTGCAGCATGCCAGGCCTCCCTGTCCATCACAAACTCCCAGAGTTTACCCAAACCCATGTCCATTGAATCAGTGATGCCATCCAACCATCTCATCCTCTGTTGTCCCCTTCTCCTCCTGTCCTCAATCTTTCCCACCATCAGGGTCTTTTCAAATGAGTCAGTTCTTCACATCAGGTGGCCAAAGTATTGGAGCTTCAGCTTCAGTATCAGTCCTTCCAATGAATATTCAGGACTGATTTTCTTTAGAATTGACTGGTTGGATCTCCTTGCTGTCCAAGGGACTCTCAAGAGTCTTCAACATCACAGGTCAAAAGCATCAATTCTTCAGCGCTCAGCTTTCTTTATAGTCCAGCTCTCACATCCATGCATGATAACTGGAAAAACCATAGCTTTGACTAGATGGACTTTTGTTGGCAAAGTAATGTCTCTGCTTTTTAATATGTTTTTTAATATATTTTTCTTCCAAGGAGCAAGATAAATTTAATTTCATGGCTGCAGTCACCATCTGCAGTGATTTTGGAACAAAAAAATAAATAAATAAAATAAAGTCTGTCACTGTTCCCATTGTTTCCCCATCTATTTGCCATGAAGTGATGGGACCAGATGCCATGATCTTAGTTTTCTGAATGTTGAGCTTTACTTATATAGAAGTAAAAGAATTCATCCAGAATACATGCTTCAGGATTCATACTGAAAACAAATGAGACACTCAAAATATAATAATTCAAGAAAAGATTATTATTAATATAGTTGTAAATATAGAGAAACAGTGAAAAAAAAATTAAATAAGCTGTTACCAAGTCTGAACCCAAACCACCAAAATGATGAAGGGATAGATCAGAGAATGCTGCCAACTCAGCTACCTAGTGGAAAGGTAGAATATTCATCAATAGATAAATCATGGTGAATGGCCTTATTTTCTTTACTGCTTTTAAAACACATTCATTTGCTTTGTATCAAGTTTACTCAACCTTGTCTACATATTGGAATCATCTGGAAAAAAACACTTAAAACCATTGATGCCTTAGATGCCACGATCAGAAATTCTGATTTAATTGATTTGAGTCTAGACAGGACATAGGGATTTTTAAAAGTCCCATATGGTGACTCAGATGATAAAGAATCTTCCTGCAATGCAGATGTGGGTTCAATCCCTGGGTAGGGAGTATCCCCTAGAGCAGAGAATTGCTACCCCTTCCAGTATTCCTGCCTGGAGAATTTCATGAAGAGAGGAGCCTGGCACCCTGTAGTCCATGGGATCACAAAGAATAGGACATGACTGAGGAACTTTTACACACATGCACATATGTTTTTAACACAAGGTCAAGTTTGTAAACATCTGAATAAAATTTGACTTGCAAGAACATCTATAATACTTTAGTCAAAAAGCAAGTTACATATTAACAAATATGATTAACTATGCATAACTTATAAATAATAAATGCTGTCTTTGTGTTTATCTGTGTCACATTCATACATAATGATTATTTTTATATGGGTGGAATGGTGATGACATGGTAAAAGAAGACTTCTGGATTTTGTTCTATATTGTCACTGAAATTAATATGTACTATTTATGTAGTTTGGAAGAAAATACCTATTACTATATACTTAATTATATCAAATAAAATTTAAAAGTAAAGCAATTGACCTATCAAAAATTATCATTGATCACTGTCTTCTACTACTGTTTGTCTGAAAATATAAAATATCTATTGATCTGTTCAGGAAGGTAACTGATCATTTTATAATCCTTGACTCTTCTTATCTCATCCTTAGTTCAGTTTGGCTCAGTCGCTCAGTTATGTCCGACTCTTTGCGACCACATGAATCGCAGCACACCAGGCCTCCCTGTCCATCACCATCTCCTGGAGTTCACCCAAACTCACGTCCATCGAGTCAGTGATGCCATCCAGCCATCTCATCCTCTGTCGTCCCCTTCTCCTCCTGCCCCCATCCCTCCCAGCATCAGGGTCTTTTCCAATGAGTCAGCTCTTTGCGTCAGGTGGCCAAAGTATTGGAGTTTCAGCTTCAGCATCAGTCCTTCCAATTAACTAAATAGAACTATTTTGTTTTTCTCCCCATTTCGCCATCACCGACTCCATGGACATGAGTTTGAGTTCAGCAGTGTTCACTTTATTTTTAATTATTTCAAAACTAAATTCCTTTGGCTTTGCAGATTATATTCCATTCAACTTCCCATTATATTTCTGCTTGAAATTTTAATATAAATTATTATCTCTTTTTTCAAAGTGTAGATCTTCATGTTTTAATGAATTTTAATAAACTGGAAAATAAATTTATTCTTTATAAGATTTTCTGTTCTTCACATTTCCCTTCCATTGAGTATTATTTTCTTTGGTTTTAATACTATAACTTTGTAAGGCTACCAATTGTATGTACATCTGTACTCATGGGTGTACTTCTTTGTGTGTATGTTTTTGTTTACTCATATTTGATTAAGTCTTAGCTAGTATTTTCTCAAGGCTGGGTAAATTCTCCATACTTATACTCACTTTCAACTCCTTGTTTTTATGCTTCTCTTCTAAGAACTTAAGCCAAAAACTCAGCTTGTGAAACACCCACTCCAGTTCAGCCATTACTAACCTTGGGATTCTCTAATTATGACAACCCTAGAATACAGACTTCCTTACGATGTCATTTCTTTATTGATGACTGGTGCGAACCCTCTGTCAACTTTCAAATATGGATTTCTATTGGATCCACGGTCCATGCCAGTGTCACAGCAGGGACTAGCATCTTTCTTAATGCCACTGATCTCTTTGAACTTTTCATATTGTAGCCAGGGCCAGTATCCTGGGCATCATAAATGCTAGTACATTCATGTGCTCGTAACTAGGTATGGTAAAATTAAAGCAATGTGGGTACAGAGTATCATCCTTGTCCCTACTCTCTGTATTTGTTAAGGCTTCTGTGTATTTTGTTGCTGTAACCTTATTTTGGCTGTTTGGTTCTTCCACTCACACTGACTGTCAGCATTTCAGATTTGATTCTTCACAAAGTCAAGGTCTGCAAGATCCTTTACATTTGCTTTATATCAAGGGCATGCCTTTCATACCTAATGACTCTCTGCTTGTTTAGTTACAGTAAAGCCTCTCATGTATGTGAGTGCCACTGCTGTATAATTCTAATTATCAGTGATGCCAAACAAATTCAAAGTGGTGTGCCTACTGCTCACTCTCACATCCAATCTTTGCTCTTCAAATGCTCCAGGATTCCATAAACATCTTCACAGTTCGCATGGTTTTAAAGAGGAAAGGAAGTCATAAGCTGGCCTTCATTATCTCCTTCAGTAAGGTTCAGTGGCAACACATATCCCATATTTTTATTGAGGGCTCTTTCTAATATAATTTCCTAGTTTTTTAAGCTTTCCCAGAATTTTCCTCTTCTGTATTCTCTTGGGTATTTCAATAAAATCTGAAGGGATTGAGGCAAGCACTATACATATTTTATCACATAACTTGGAAATTTGGAATTATCATCATAAAATTAGGCTGTTATTTCAAAATTCTAAATATAGGTTATATTTTGAGACATTATTGAAGCTTAAATCCTTGCTATATTCTTAGCTGAACATCTGCATTAAGTTGTTTATAACCCATTTGCTCTTTTCATAATTTGATTGCATACGAATTAACGACTCTATTCAGGTCACAACCAGCAGTAAATGGTTTTATTTTTATTTAATCACACTTTCTTAAACTGTGAAAATGATTTGAACTTCCTTTTCACTTTTAGTAAAAGTTCCTTCTAATGCTGACATCAGCCAACAAATCTTGTCTATTTTAATACAATATATCTATACATTGACTAACTGATTATATAGCTAAGGTAATCCTGCACCACCATTTCAGTGGTTTCCTAGAGTAGAAGTACATTTTCATTCAAAAAGAAGACCAACACTGTTTTTGTGGTTGCTGTGTGTCTTTCACTTATACAAAAGTCACAAGGACAAAGGTGCTCTCTAGCATGGTTTCATTAGGTAGGTAGAATAGGGAAAAGGAGTCCAAAATGGTGGTGGCTAAAAGACAAAGAAGGGAAAAGCCCTCAAAAATAGAACAGAAGAAGGTCAAAGGAAGGTCTGAGGACCAGAGTGAAGACTGCAGGTAGAACAGCACTCCTGACTAAGCCCAACTTGCATAGGGAAGGCGTAGGGGGGAGAAAATATATAAAAGGAGGAGCCAAGTGCTCTCTTGCTCTCTCTCTCACTCTCTCTCTCTCCCTCGTGTGCATTCGCTCTCTCTCTATACGCCCAACCCCACCCCACCGCCCCACGCTCCTCCATTCCTCTCTTCTTAGAGGATGGATTCTCCTGCTATCTTCTAAATAAAATAAAGCTGTAACACTGATTTGTCTAAGAGCTATGACACGGTTTATTTAAGACCTGAGAGCTGTGACACACTAAGGGCTTTAATGTCCGTCGCTCTAAATCATTGTTGTGACGAGACAAAGAACTGAGAAGCATACACTCACCTGACAGTTCTACCATTCTTTGGGGCCTCATCTGTTTAAAACTGCAGAATGGGCAAATTCCCTAAGCCTTGACCTGCACATTGAATAAATGGTTCTGTTCATATTCCGCTGATGAGAACAATTTCATGGGACTGTGATTTGTCCTCTCACTATAAAGTGGTAGGATCTTTACTAGAAAGATCTCATTTCAGAAAATGAGAGAAAAATAATAATACATCTGTATGTAAGTTATAAGATAGATTGATGGCAATAGTAGACATAATTGTTATCTTTTAGGAGGGTGGAATTTAACCATATAATAGAAACCTGCATTCTCATTCTAGTACCCTCAGGAAAAAGGGATATCTCACAAAAGGAGAGTAAGAAGTGAAGTTCCCTGGAGAAGGAAATGGCAACCCACTCCAGTGCTCTTGCCTAGAAAATCCCATGGACGGAGGAGCCTGGTGTCCATGGGGTTGCAAAGAGTCAGACACTACTGAGCGACTTCGCTTTCTGATAAGGGAAGATCTTGATGAGACACTGTATATGTTATCCGATCTTTTCATCTTTCACTTCTTAGGTACTCAAATGATTCATGAAGAGAGACTATCTACAGCAGTAAACAAGTATTTGCAGTGACAAAATATATGGGCTTCAAAGGGCCACTTGTTTATTTGGTTTAGTTGCTATTTGGTTCAGATTAGTTGCTCAGTCATGTCTGACTCTTTGCAACCCCATGGGCTACAGCATGCCAGGCCTCCCTGTCCATCAACTACTCCAAAAGTTTACTAAACTCATATCCATCGAGTCGGTGATGCCATCCAACCATCTCATCCTCTGTCGTCCCCTTCTCCTCCCACCTTCAACCTTTTCCAGCATCAGGGTCTTTGCCTGGAGAGTCCTGGGGATGGCGGAGCCTGGTGGGCTGCTGTCTATGGGGTCAAACAGAGTCGGACACGACTGAAATGACTTAGCAGCTCTTCACATCAGGTGGCCAAAATATTGGAGTTTCAGCTTCAGCATCAGTTCTTCCAATGCATATTCAGGACTGATCTTCTTTAGGATGGATTGGTGAGATCTCCTTGCAGTAAAAGGAGACTCAAGAGTCTTCTCCAACACCACAGTTCAAAAGCATCAATTCTTTAGCTTTCAGCTTTCTTTATGGTCCAACTCTCACATCCATACATGACCATTGGGAAAACCATAGCCTTGACTAGACAGACCTTTGTTGCCAAAGTAATGTCTCTGCTTTTTAATATGCTGTCTACATTGGTCATAACTTTCCTTCCAAGGAGTAAGGGTCTTTTAATTTCATGGCCGCAGTCACCATCTGCAGTGATTTTGGAGCCGCCCAAAATAATATCTGGGTTTCCCTGGTGGCTCAGAGGGTAAAGCGTCTGCCTGCAATGCAGGAGACCTGGGTTCGATCCTTGGGTCAGGAAGATCCCCTGGAGAAGGAAATGGCAACCCACTCCAGTACTCTTGCCTGGAAAATCCCATGGACAGAGAAGCCTGGTAGACTACAGTCCATGGGATTGCAAAGAGTTGGACACGACTGAGCGACTTCACTTTCACTTTCACTTCACAAAATAATATCTCTCACTGTTTCCATTCTTTCCCCATCTATTTGCCATGAAGTGATGGGACCATATGCCATGATCTTAGTTTTCTGAACATTGAGCTTTAAACCAACTTTTTCACTCTCCTCTTTCACTTTCATCAAGAGGCTCTTTAGTTCTTCACTTTCTGCCCTAAGGGTGGTGTCATCTGTGTGTCTGAGGTTATTGATATTTCTCCTGGCAATCTTGATTCCAGCTTCTGCTTCTTCCAGCCCAGCGTTTCTCATGATGTACTCTGCATATAAGTTAAATAAGCAGGGTGACAATATACAGCCTTGACATATTCCTTTACTGATTTGGAACCAGTCTGTTGATCCGTATCCAGTTCCAACTGTTGCTTCCTGACCTGCATACCTGATTTCTCAGGAAGCAGGTCAGGTGGTCTGGTATTCCCATCTCTAAGAATTTTCCACAGTTTATTGTGATCCACACAGTCAAAGGCTTTGGCATAGTCAATAAAGCAGAAATAGATGTTTTTCTGGAATCCTTTTGCTTTTTCAATGATCCAGCAGATGTTGGCAATTTGATCTCTGGTTCCTCTGCCTTTTCTAAATCCAGCTTGGACATCAGAAGTTCGTGATTCATGTACTGTTGAAGTCTAGCTTTAAAAATTTTGAGCATTACTTTGCTCGCGTGTGAGATGAATGCAATTGTGTGGTAGTTTTAGCACTCTTTGGCACTGTCTTTCTTTGGGACTAAATGAAAACTGACCTTTTGCAGTCCTGTGGCCACTGCTGAGTTTTCCAAATTTGCTGACATATTGAGTGCAGCACTTTCACAATATGATCTTTTAGGATTTGAAACAGCTCAACCAAAATTCCATCACCTCCACTAGCTTTGTTCATAGTGATGCTTTCCTAATGCCCACTTGACTTCAAATTCCAGGATATATGGCTCTAGGTCAGTGATCACACCATCAAGGTTATCTGGGTCATGAAGATCTTTTTTGTATAGTTTTTCTGTGTATTCTTGCCACATCTTCTTAATATCTTCTGCTTCTATTAGGTCCCTACCATTTCTGTCCTTTATTGTGTCCATCTTCGCACGAAATGTTCCCTTGGTATCTCTAATTTTCTTGAAGAGATTTCTAGTCTTTCCCATTCTGTTGTTTTCCTCTATTTCTTTGCATTGATCACTGAAGAAGGCTTTTTTATCTCTCCTTGCTATTCTTTGGAACTATGGATTCAATGGGTATATCTACGCCTTTTACTGTTTTCCAAATTTGCCTGAATTTAAAGAAATTTTAAATGAGGCAATTTTATGAGTTTTCTCAGAACTTCAAAGGCGAAGATAGTCGCCTAATTTTAAAAGGAATAGGGAGGATTTTTTAAGCTCTATTTATCAATAGCTTAAATTTTTGGTAGCATAAACCTGATACTAAAATATCAATATCACACCCCCCAGTTTTGAAAATAAAGGTAAAGCTGCTCTTCATTTTCAATTTGAAAATCCTCTTCTCCAAAAATTTTATAGTATGAATTCAAATATTAAAAAATATTATGATGTTCTCAAAACTTTCTATTATGTTACTGTTATCAACATTCCCTTTGTTATTCTCAGATTGTCAGAATCTAATAACTTAACCATGTTAGATTAAAAGAAGAGTATTCTGATAATTATTTTTATCCTCAAGTTGCCTATTTTTTTCCTGATTTTACCTTGTAATTAATTTTGCTATGATGATGTAACAAGACAAAGGAGATTTACACAGCACCGTCTATACTCCTATCACTTAATTATAAATTTTCACCTATAATGCCTAACATTAAAAGTAATAATGCTGTTAACTATTTTAGGAACTAATATTTATTAAACATCTGATATTTTACTAACTTGAGATAAGCATTTTAAAATTTAATCTCATTTTGTACTAACAACTTTATGAGAAGTTACTATTATTCCATATTGTAGACTGAAAAATTATTTTGGGGGGCTCCAAAATCACTGCAGATGGTGATTGCAGCCATGAAATTAAAAGACGCTTACTCCTTGGAAGGAAAGTTATGACCAACCTAGACAGCATATTGAAAAGCAGAGATATTATTTTGCCAACAAAGGTCCATCTAGTCAAGGCTATTGTTTTTCCAATAGTCATGTATCTATGTGAGAGTTGGACTATAAAGAAAGCTGAGTACCAAAGAACTGATATTTTTGAACTGTGGTGTTGGAGAAGACTCTTAAGAGTCCCTTGGACTGCAAGGAGATCCAACCAATCCATCCTAAAGGAGATCAGTCCTGGGTGTTCATTGGAGGAACTGATGTTGAAGGTGAAACTCCAATACTTTGGCCACCTGATGAGAAGAGCTGACTCATTTGAAAAGACCCTGATGCTGGGAAAGACTGAGGGCAGGAGGAGAAGGGGATGACAGAGGATGAGATGGCTGGATGGCATCATCGACTCAGTAGACATGGGTTTGTGTAGACTCTGGCAGTTAGTGATGGACAGGGAGGCCTGGAGTGCTTAGGTTCATGGGGTCACAAAGAGTCGGACACAACTGAGCGACTGAACTGAACTGAGACTAAAAAAATTATGACTCAGGAATGTATAATGTCTCTATGCTTATAGTTGATAATTTGAAGAGCTTAAATTCAAAACTAGCTCAGACTATTACCCATGTTTCTATTACGCTAGAGGGCTAGATAATATTCCCATTTTCATCTTTTTACCAGTATTCATTAGTGGTATTTTAATATCTCTATTTATCAAATAGATAAAAATGGTTTCTTAATAACCATTAAAGTCTCTTTTCTCAGCAATCTTTTCACTTTTATATATCCCTTAATCCACACTTACATATATTCAATTTTAAATAGTTCATTAGTACATAAAATACTCACATGATTACTTGACTAGATTTTATATTATAGACAGTCTTGGTTTTATTATCTGCATAATGAATTTCAAGTTATAACTAAGGAATATTATAGACTCAATGTTGTATTTTAAAGTTGCTTTCCTTCATAGTAAATAGTTTCAGATCTTCAAATAATTCTACTTTGAGACGATCACAATGTTATTTCCAAAAAGATTTCAACCATCTTATTAATATTTCAATGATAATTTTTGTAAATTGACAGAAATATATGATTATTCAAAACTGAGTCACACAATATTTTTGGGTAAATTCATCTGTTCCATCTCACTTTCATCATAAATCATTTTAATTCATTCTAGCATTTTTTGAAATGACATTTAGTTTATCAGTATATACTGATAGCTATCTAACTGACAATATGTATGGAATGAAAGTTTTTACATAGACTAATTACTAGAATCAAGAAGGTTTTTTTTTTTTCTTTTTCACTTTTTAATTTAATAGTCTTGAAATAAGTGAGTAGAGATTTAACCTAGTAAGACATGATCTCCAAACTAAATACAGTGATTATCCTTAAACTTAATGTCTGACATTAGGTTACTTCATTACTGTTAAGTCTTTTTAACCAGTCTTTTCCTTAAAGTGATCTTAAATCATACAGAACCATGAATTTTAACAAGAGCTGCCAGTATTGTCCTATATTGTATCTATGGAGCTAAGCACATAGTACATACTTATCATTTCTTGACTTTATAAACTATTGTACTTAAAATACTGTTTTCAAAGATAAGGCCATGCTTCTCTGTTAAACAAGTTTGTTTTTTAGAGTATTATTCAGTTTATGATGATTTTAAAAGTATTTTATCCACCATAATTATATTTCATATCAAACTTTATAAGAAATCTCATGTATGTGCCCTGTGCCAATGTTTCTTCAGACTTTCAGCCTAAAAATAATTTACAACTTGAAGATACCTGTGTTCATGGGAAGAGGTGCTGGCAAAATATTTTTATGCATTTGTGAAGAACTGGCTTTATTTCCAAGGCATAATTTAAACATAAAATATGCCTTACATTTGACAGAATCATGAAATTTAATGACTTAATAAGACTTTTGCAGCTAAGAGACAAAAGCATTCCATGCATAGATAAGACAACTGACAAACAGATGGGAAATGCAATTCTCCAATTGCAATTAAAAATTATTCTCTGCACTAACCTCATATGCTTTGATAGTCCAACACTAAGTTGTGGCTCAAAACTAATTCTCCTGTGTCTCCCTTTGTTTTTCAGTACTTAAAATATTAGGCACAAGATTATTATTGATAAGACCAAATTACAAAATGTATAGAATGAAGAGATAAAATTTCACAGAAATGGTTTTTGTTTAAAAATCCCATTTTCATGTATAAATTGTTAATATTGATCTACTTTGAGTTTTCCAATCCACAGTTTTAAGATTGAAATGTTTTCAATGCTTTATAGATTTTGTGTGAAGGAGACAAAAGATTCATGCTTGAATAAAGTAAATGTAATTAAAACGTGTACCCCAATGTTCATCGCAGCACTGTTTATAATAGACAGGACATGGAAGCAACCTAGACGTCCATCAGCAGATGAATGGATAAGAAAGCTGTGGTACATATACACAATGGAGTACTACTCAGCCATTAAAAAGAATTCATTTGAATCAGTTCTAATGAGGTGGATGAAACTGGAGCCTATTATACAAAGTGAAGTAAGCCAGAAAGAAAAACACCAATACAGTATACTAACACATATATATGGAATTTAGAAAGATGGTAACAATAACCATGTATATGAGACAGCAAAAGAGACACTGATGTGTAGAACAGTCTTTTGGACTCTGTGGGAGAGGGAGAGGGTGGGATGATTTGGGAGAATGGCATTGAAACATGGATAATATCATATATGAAATGAGTCACCAGTCCAGGTTCGATGCACGATACTGGATGCTTGGGGCTGGTGCACTGGGATGACCCAGAGAGAGGGTATGGGGAGGGAGGAGGGAGGAAGGTTCAGGATGGGAAACACATGTATACCTATGGCAGGTTCATTTTGATATATGGCAAAACCAGTACAATATTGTAAAGTTAAAAAATAAAATAAAATTTTAAAAATGTTCAATTTAAGTCAATAAATAGTAAGGACATAGAGTAAGCAAATATGATAAGTATAGATTATGTTATGTCATCTTCATTCACTAAGTTGTGTCTGACACTTTTTGACCCCATGGACTGTAGACCCCCAGGCTCCTCTGTCCATGAAATTCTCCAGGCAAGAATGCTGGAGTGGGTTGCCATTTCCTTTTCCAGGGGATCTTCCCAACCCAAGGATCGAACTCACATTTCCTTCACTGGCAAGCAGATTCTTTACCACTGAGCTACCTGAGCTTCCCAAGTATAGGTCAAACATACTACCAATAGCCTCTATAAATAAATAACATATAAAGTAATTAAATCTGTCTCTCACAATACGTTAGCCTGTATTGTGAAGTTAAATAAGATCTTGCCTTGAGAAGTTAAGGCCTAAAAGTGGTGGTGATGGTACAGGGGACAAATACGAAGGGAGTGGGAACTAATTGTCTTTACTGCAATAAGATATGACTTTAAGATAAAGTAGCATTTTGCCTAATAGATTTGAAGAAATAGTTTTTGCTTGAATCCAATCCAATTTTTACTGCAAATTTCATTTATATTTAATTGGAAAGTTTCCTTCCATCACAGGGACATTTTTTTTCCCTCTACATTCCTGCACCCTTCCCATGCAACTTCAGAATATAGATTATACTTAGGCTATTTATGAATAGTTAAATTTAATCAACAAGGTAAACATTCACTGAGCAATTATTGCAATTAGCCACTTTGATGTTAATCATTTCTATTTGTGTTTTTCAGCCTTCACTTCTTATGTCTTTAACAGAAGTCACTTTACTGTCCTTATGAGATGCCAACTTTTTGAGTCATGAACATCGGTTAAAAATAAAAGGGGATCACCTTGAGCTCCAAAAATGCAAATCAACTGGAAAAACACCAGCTGGCCTTAATCATTCAACATTGCAGTTTAGTCTGCATCATGTCAGCAGGCTGGCAGGTATTCTGTATATAGAAACAGAACTTAGCAAATGTAGCTGCTGTTACTTTCTTGTCAAAAGTGGATTTCTCCCTTCCCTAGCTGTATCCAAACACACACACACACATACACACACACACACCCGTTACACACAAATATACATTTGGAGAATACTAGTATGTTAGTGAAAGTTACTAACTAGACTAAGGGCATTAGATTAGAAGATCTACTCTTCAATTTTGTACTAAAATAGCTTAAAAGGCCAAATGTGCTTTGCTGTATTTTCAATAAATTATCAGTAGCAATAAAATTTTAAAAGACAAATAAAAATCATTAATTACATACTCTTTCCTTAAGAGAAATGAGTGCCAGATGATGGTCATGATATTTAACCTGAGGTTATGCTCCAGTTTAAAAATACTCAGCTGCAAATCACTCTGGTAAAATCTCAGTATGTTCTGATTCTCTCCCTATCCATTTTTTGTGTCCTTATTTTTAAAGCATATAATAAATCACTGTCTCCTTTTCTATGTTACTCTGTCCCCAAAAAGATAAAACAAGATAATATATGCAACCCCAAACAACCATATCTTATAATAAGTAAAGGTTAAAACCATTTATACAGTGACTCATATAGACATCAAGTGCTGCAAATATATCAGGCGTATGATGCTATCATTTGGGAAATTGACCCACTGTAATTTTCCCCATGAAATGGGACACCATATGAAACTAAACATGGCAGAAGCATAAAACATATCCTGTCATCCATGAGTAACTACCTCTATCTTTTATTTATCCAGTTATCTCTCTTTTCTTTGTTTATTCCCTATATTAAGTCACCACATGTCATCACCTGGATAATCAGATTGCTGCACAGTTTCTTCTTTTCACCCCTAATCTGCAGTTGCCCCCTTTGATTCTGTAATAACTTGCATGAATATTTTGACTGTTGATCTCTCAAACATTTCTCTATAAAAGAATAGAAATAGATGCTTTTTGGCATTGGAAATCTCTAAATATATGAATTGGAACAACTCTGAGATGACATCAAGATATTAATTCATATATTTAAACCCTCACTGTAGCCAGGTACTGTTTCTAAGTACAGTGGAAACTATTGGGAATCCAGACCAATTAGTATGAAATTTGTTAGTTTTGAAGCACCAAGTACAATTAATGGAGTTACTCAATATCAAAGAGCAAAATATGATCACATGCCCTTACAAGCAAGGAAAAGATATACGTTAAATATCTGAGTCATTTCCTGTATATCTTATAGTTGTTAATATTTCTGGTGTAACTTTATATTCAAAACAGGGAAATATCAAAGATACTGTTAGTAAGTTTCACTTGATTATCACACATCACATGAAGTAGACTACATAATAACTTGCCAAAGTGTGAAAATTGGATGTCCCTAGTTATTTTTCTTACTATATTTAAATACATGCAATGTCACTTTACTTTGTGTATTAAGTTTAATTGTAATATATACCAAAAAGGAAAATTAATTTTAAAAAGAAATATCTATAATGCTTCAATGACCAATATAGCTTAGCATTCTCCATATATGTTTCAAATATCTTTTTGCGTGACCTAAAATATATAAAACTTTTCCCCTAAAGTTCAGTTATCACTTAAAACAATGGCTAATTATTTATTAAAATGTTTAAACTTTGCTGTATATATGTATAGATATATATAAATATTATTGCATAATTCCTTTACAATTTCATAAATTACACAGAGTAAACATGTCTTTTTCAGCTCAACTTTCACCCAAATATTTTTATTTCTTTTGTTACATGTAGCTCTATTGCAATAATATTAAATATGCTTAATGGTGAACTCTGTGTCCTTAAGTATAAACATTTTCAAATTTAGTAGTTATTTTCAAATTTTTCCAGATGGTTACACCAAATTACATTCTTTTTTTCATTTCTAAATTTTTTATTAAGGTATAGTTGACATATAGCATTATATTTGTTTCAGGTGTAGAATATAATGATTTTATATTTGTATATATTACAAAACGATCACTATGATAAGTCTGGCTAATGTTCATCATCATACATGGCTAAATTCTCCTTTTTTTTTCTTGTAATGATGACTTTTAAGATCTCCCCTCTGAGAAAATTTCAAATTTGCAATAAAGGATTACATGCTCTACAGTTTTTAATTTTTGAAATGAATGACCTTATTATGTTATATGTTTACTATTTCCTATGAGTTAATTGCAAAGGAAGATTTAAGTACTCCAGTTTTTCTGGTAGTAAAGTTTATAAAGATCTAGAGTATTAGTATTAGATTATCTGTAATTAAGTGAAAAAAAATATATATATATAAGTTGCAGAAAAAATATATATGCAGTAAGTAATGCTAAAAGCAGAAATCCAACTGGCTAGAATGTATTCATTTCATTTTTTTTTCTTTCATCAAAATAGGGAATGGTATTATTGGCAAGAAGAAAATTTTAAGTAAAATTCATCATTAATTTACATATTTACAAAGCCAGTGACAAAGACTAAATTCTAAGTCATTTCTAACAAAATTGCTACAAGCTTCAGAGTATCTGGATAACCAAAACATATCTTTCAATGGAATATGATTTCCTTATAACTAAAAATCAATTAAAGAGATGGGAATACCAGACCACCTGACCTGCCTCTTGAGAAACCTGTATGCAGGTCAGGAAGCAACAGTTAGAACTGGAAATGGAACAACAGACTGGTTCCAAATAGGAAAAGGAGTACGTCAAGGCTGTATATTATCATCCTACTTATTTAACTTATATGCAGAGTACGTCATGAGAAACGCTTGGCTCTTGAGGAAGCACAAGCTGGAATCAAGATTGCCAGGAGAAATATCAGTAACCTCAGATATGCAGATGACACCACCCTTATGGCAGAAAGTGAAGAAGAACTAAAGAGTCTCTTGATGAAAGTGAAAGAGGAGAGTGAAAAAATTGGCTTAAAGCTCAACATTCAGAAAATGAAGATCATGGCATCTGGTCCCATCACTTCTTGGCAAATATATGGGAAAACAGTGGAGACAGTGGCTGACTTTATTTTTCTGAGCTCCAAAATCACTGCAGATGGTGATTTCAGCCATGAAATTAAAAGACGCTTACTCCCTGGAAGGAAAGTTATGACCAACCTAGATAGCATTTTCAAAAGCAGACATTACTTTGCCAACAAAGGTCTGTCTAGTCAAGGTTATGGTTCTTCCAGTGGTCATGTATGGATGTGACAGTTGGAGTATAAAGAAAGCTGAGCACTGAATAATTGATGCTTTTGAACTGTGGTGTTAGAGAAGACTTTTGAGAGTCCCTTGGACTGCAAGGAGATACAACCAGTCCATCCTAAAGGAGATCAGTCTTGGGTGTTCATTGGAAGGACTGATGCTGAAGCTGAAACTCCAATACTTTGGCCACCTGATGCTAAGAGCTGACTCATTGGAAAAGACCCTGATGCAGGGAAAGATTGAGGGCAGGAGAAGGGGATGACAGAGGATGAGATGGTTGGATGACATCACCAACTCAATGGACATGGGTTTGGGTAAACTCCGGAAGTTGGTGATGGACAGGGAGGTCTGGTGTGCTGTGGTTCATGGGGTCGCAAACAGTCAGACACAACTGAGGGACTGAACTGAACTGAACTGAAAAATCAACTCTTTTAAATATAGTATATAATCTTAATTGAATTAGATCTATTGTAGTAGTAGTTATGTTTTTAGTTTATCTAAGAACTATGAAGGAGAACTCTATCTCATAAACTGTTTTTTTTTATAATTCATGTAAGGTCTTTTCCCAAGATGACAAAAAATTTTATCATCCTTCATTTGATTCATTTAATTAGTATTTATTGGAAATGTAAATCAAAACCACAATGAACTATCACTTCATACCTGTCAAAATGGCTATCATCAAAAAGAACCTAAATAACAACTGTTGGTAAAGATGTAGAGAAAAGGGGACCCTTTTTATAGTGTTGGTAGGAATGTAAATCAGTGAAGCCATTGGGGAAAACAGTATAGAGGCTTCTTAAAAAAACTGAAATTACCATATGATCCAGAAATTCTACTCCTGGGTATACATCTAAAAAACTAAAAAAATCTAATTCAAATATATACATGAACCTCATTGCTCATAGCATCACTATTTACAATAGCAAAGACATGAAAACAACCCAAATGCCAATCAACAAATAGCTGGTTTAAGATGTGGTTGTGTGTGTACACACACACATACACACACAGGTGGAATATTACTCAGCCATAAAATAATGATATCTACAGACAAATGGATAAAGAAGATGTGAGTATAAATAATATATAATGGAATTTTACTCAACCATTACAAAGATTGAAATGCTGCTATTTGCTGCAATGTGGATAGAACAAGAGAATATTCTACTCAGTGAAATAAGTCAAACAGAGAAAGACAAATACTCTATGATATCACTTATTTGTTGAATCTAAGAAAATAAAACAAATAAATGTATATAGCCAAACAGAAACAGATATAGAGAACAAACTCATGATTACCAGTGGGGAAAGGGAAGTGGGGAGGAGCAAGACAGGGCTACGTGATTAAGAAGTACAAAGTACTGTGTACAAAATAGATAGGCAGCAAGAAGATATTTTACAGCATAAGGAATTATAACTATTATTTTGGAATAACTTTTAATGAAGTATAATGCATTAAAAAACAAACATCTATGTTATACACTTGAAGTTCATGTTGTAAATTAACTATTCTTCAATAAAAATTATTGAATAGATGCTATATGAAGGCAAAAAAGGAAGACAGTAAAACTTAGGGTAATTAATCGCCATTATGTAGGTGCTTACAGCTATAGCCTCGACTCTGGTAGTTCCACCCTTCTTCTACTTTATTTCCTTTTCTTTAGTTGACCTCCAGCCACCCACCGTTTACTCTATTTCCTAACTTCCTGAGAGAACAGCAATAAACTATTACATAGTTAATGACGGCTACCTAAGTATCTGGTTGTTAGTGTGACAGTATAATTGAAGAAATTGGTATCCTGCCATTATTAAACATCAGGAGAATAAGCATAATCTTGGTTACATATATACCCTACACACTTATTATCTAAACCATTACCCAGTCATGCATTAGTGAATGGATTTTGAAAATTAAGCAAGAGACTCAACATTAAAGGCCTTATCAAATTGAATAAAAACAATTTGTACCATGGAGTCTTTCATTATGAATATATAACTTAAATTACATTATCAGTGAAATATGCATCCTGATTATGTACAATATTTAAAATCAGGTGACACTTACCATTTCAATAAACACTCCTTTGGGATAGGAGAATTTGCTTTTTCTAATAAAGTCAGAATAATCATTCGTTGAGTAAGAGATAGAAAATATCAATTTTATTTCAGTGTAAATACTAAATACTGCAAATAATAAAAAGCAGTCTAAAAAATAGACTATAAGGCCTATGTGTCAGAGCTAAAAATATCTTTAAGAGAACTAAAAATGTATACTTTTTGAAATTAGGTACTCTTTCTTCAAATCACCATATAATTTATTACTTTCCCTAATATATACTAATACTACTTTCTGACATTCAAGACCTTAGAGTTTTATCTTTTATTTATTAAATGTGTGTTTTTATCTCCCAACATTGTGTGCACTCATCTTAAGCTATTACAAAATTGCATATAGGAGAGCTTGTTTATATGAGGGCGTGCTCCTTTGACATAAGGCAAGAGACCCCATTCAGAACTTATATGCACCTGGGAAGGTCCTACTAAACTTGGAAAAACAGCATCTCACAATAAATTAAGTAGAAAAGTCAAAACTGCTAAACAGACTGAGAGTTCATTTTGATAAAATCTATCAACTGCATAAAGCTAGGAAGCACAGCAACTGCCTCTTTTAAGCAGTCTGGAGGACACTTTGTTTAGCTGGAGAATAAAGGAGATCAGCCCTGGGATTTCTTTGGAAGGAATGATGCTAAAGCTGAAACTCCAGTACTTTGGCCACTTCATGTGAAGAGTTGACTCATTGGAAAAGACTCTGATGCTGGGAGGGACTGGGGCAGGAGGAGAAGGGGACGACAGAGGATGAGATGGCTGGATGGCATCACTGACTCGATGGATGTGGGTCTGAGTGAACTCCGGGAGTTGGTGATGGACAGGGAGGCCTGGCGAGCTGCGATTCATGGGGTCGCAAAGAGTCGGACACGACTGAGCGACTGAACTGAACTGAACTGAACTGAAGGTATAGTCTGGTGGGATCAGGAAACTGGTGGAGTAGTACATTGAGAAGCTTAGTTAGGGTTGCCTTTTATAGGGTGGGGTTGACAGTAGGTTATTCAGTTATGGAACTGATATCCCAGTAGCAATGTAGATGATAAAATCCTGGAAGAGCAAAGGGGATTATGCAGAACATCTTACTGTTCCATTGTACTGATGACTTTTTAATACAGCACAAAATGACAAGTGGTAAGAGTTCTCGACGACTTGGTAAGACAGATGTGCTCCAGTCCATGAGAGATCGCCCTAAAGAGATTCAGAGACTCTCCCACTTGTGAAGTTTTAAGGTTCTAGTGGTCTAAGACGTGCTAGAAAACTCTCTACAAAGTACAGGACAGTTTATTATACTTTGACCTCCTAGAGAATAAAAGAAAGAAGCACAACACCTTTGGGGTTTTAATGGCTGAATATTCTACTTTTAAGGGTAATACTGTAATCCATTTATTTGTAGACTGACAGCTCCTAGGAGGTATATTCCATCAGGTCCAGGTTGAGGTACAAAATATCTCTAAGACATATGACTCAAAAGACCCCAAGTTACCAGAGGTATTTTTGGGAGAGAAAGATGTGGATTCTCTAGCAAACTCCAAAAAGAAAGTGGAAGTGCCAACTCCCAACATTCAGAAACAAAGCTACGATCCCTGCAGCAACCTTCCACCATTCACAAAGCAGCTTTTAGCGAATAAAGAGTCCCAGTAAATTCTGAGCTTCTGACCAAGAACATCATGAACTGGATACTGCCAACACAGATAAAGGTGGCCCAGCAACAATCCATCCTGAAATGTTGTCACTTTCAACATTGGACAAAAATAGCAAGGATATCTAGAAGGCATAGAAAAGCTATCCTAACCACTGACACAAACCACACGTCACTATTGTTACACTTAAGTCTTTAAATCTAGTAATACAAAAGGCCTTAAGTGTGGCTTCCTATAACTCTTAATAGGAAATGAAACATATCATGAATGTGTCGATTGGGTATGCAAGTAAAAACTGAAAATGGACTACTCTTGCAGTAAAGACACACTTGATATTGACCTGAAAATACAATGGTGAGAAGAAATATTTCTCCAATCATTGCAGCTGTAGGTGTTATACCTAGCTATCTACTCTCTGTGGAGGAAGAATGACTCAGAAAAGATATATGCTTATGAACTCAAAGGCAGTGCCAACAGTCTTTGCTGTTGCTCAGGAGATTGGAAGGACGAAACTTGAAAAATGTAGGGAAGGAGGTTTGGGAGAACAGTATCTGAATGGCCACTAGCAATGAATCTCCCTCCTGTATTAAGCCTTCCATAGAGGAAATAATAAAATGCAATTAGAAAAATTAAGATTCATTACTATGATATAAATTAAATATTCTGATAGAATAAAATTGTAATATGATAAGGAGGTGGAATAATATTTTAAAATATACTTGTAATTATTTGATATTCCACCTTTAAAAGGAGATGAATATTTTCCCTTTTTTTGAGTGAAGGTTAGGCATAATGATCCACTCTTCATGAATAGAACATGCAGAATTAATGCTTTACAACCTCTGCAGTTAAATCACAAATAGTATATAACTTCTGCCTTGCTCTCTATGTGGGTGTATAATATACTCACATGGAAGGTGTAGTTTTTCCTGCTCAAACTACAATCTATATAGACTCATATGAAAAGGTTTTATGTTTGAGGAAAAAAAGTTTCTGAAAATTTTACAATAAAAGATATTATATTTGATAGATGTAGGGAGATATTAAAAAGAATAAAGTACAGAGAAGGAAAAGGTGCACATATCCTCATCTTATAAAGTGGGTAATCACAACCAAAACATAAAATTGTAAGCATATTTTTCTAATTAAAGTAAAGAGGATCTAAAATTATCTTTGGAGGCAGGCCAATTTGTATTGGGGATGCTCTAAGTATAAAAACAAAAGGATAATATCTAAATATGACTAAATAAGAAAGAGCTATAAAAATATTATTTGGAATATGCAAGTAACTACTAGAGGTACTACAAGCAGATAAAATGACTTTCTCTAGGGTATTGGACCAAGAAGAAGGAAAGGTAAGGAAAGAATGAAAGACTCTTGCTCTTTATTTTTCCATGATTTGATTATTATGCTATACTTGTGGATTTCTTAAAATCACCTGTCTCTAAAAAAACTAGCCAGAGTTCTATAGAATTACAAAATAAAAGCACAGAAATGGGGACTTGTGATGGATAATTTTATGTGTCAATATTTGGTCAAACATCATTTTAGATGTTGTTTTCATTTTTGGATAAGATTAACATTTAAATCAATGGACTTTGAGTAAAGCTGACTACCTTTCATAACATGGTTGAGTTTTATTCAACAAAGTGAAGGCCATAACAGAACAAAGATAAACCTCTTCTGAACAAGAAGGAATTCTGCCATCCAACGGCTTTGGACTCTTCCCTGGGTCTCAAGCCTGCTGGTCCAACCTCAAAATTTTGGACATGTACCTTCATAAATCACATGAGGCAGTTCCTTTAACTAAGTCAATCTTTCTCTTTTTCCTCCCTCCCAGCACACACACACACACACACACACACACACACACACACACACAAATACAGAAGCCAGAGGAAGCTGAAAATTGGGTACGGATTTCAGAGTAATTTTTACAGGATAGCAGGATACTAATGCTTTAGCTGCATCTTTAAGAATAGAAGTTAATGAGATGGATGAGATCAGGTTGGATATTTTAAATAGAACAAACCATGTGCAAAAATTCAGAAAAAGATTTTGAATAGTCCAGGAGCAGGGCGTTTTGCAGGATGTATATGGAATAAAGATATGCTAAGAGAAAAAGATAAAAGGGTCAGAGAAAACTAGGTTATATAGGACCTGTGTGCTGAATGTATTAAAAGATTTGAGGTAGGCAGAATATAGCTTCATTAGGTTGGAATTTTTGAGACTTGCATTGGAGAAGGAAATGGCAACCCACTCTAGTGTTCTTGCCTGGAGACTCCCAGGGACAGCGGAGCCTGGTGGGCTGCCATCTATAGGGTCGCACAGAGTCGAACACGACTGAAGTGACTTAGCAGCAGCAGCAGCAGCAGCAGCCCATGTAGAATTAGGATGGCTAGGGAAGAGAATAAAAAATGTAGAAAAAAAGACAGTTTAAGATACCATGAAAATTAGCCAAGAGAAAAAACACCCTAAATTTTAGCTATTGGTACTGCTCAGAGCAGAATAAGATATAATTAGGATATGAAAATGATAAAAATATATCATTGAATATAGGTATATGGGGGAAATAATCATTGAGACTGACTTCCAAGTCTCTCACTTGATAGACAAAGTGAATTGTTAAGTCATTTAACATGCTAGGAATGTAGACAAAAGTAGGCAGAGCAGATGGTGACTAGGGGTGGGGCTGGGGGTAGGGAAAGGATGACAGGACAAGAAGCAGTTTAAAAGGCACTGGTGCGGTTTTAAAATTTTAATCATGTTCCATTTTAAGCCTCTATTGTGATTTTCAAGTAGCTCTGTCCAATAATCCATTGTACACAAGAGACCTAAAGTCACAGATTTGAGAGTCATTAGCATATAGATTGTAGTTTGAGCAAGAAAAATCTTTGAATATTAAAAAAAAAAAAAAAACAGAAACGGGAACAAAATCCTAAAAAACCCACTGGCTGATATTGAAAGAAGAATACACCATGATGACTAAGCTGTAGTCTGTCAGAGACGTATGAAAATCAGGACAAAATGTCTCCCCAATTCAGATAAATGAGAGAGCTTCAAATAGCAGTTCCGAGCCTCGAAAGATCCTGCAGTCTAATTAGATGAACTCTGCCCATTAAATTTTATGAATAAAAAAATGATTTTTTTCTTAATACTATTTTTAAAAAGCTTACTGTGAAGATAGGGAAAAATAAGAGTGAATGTTTTTACTTCTGGACAGGAAGAACATTCTCTGCATTTCTATTTCTATTGGTTTTGTATGTGTCAGAAAGCAGGCATAGGAAAAGCAGAACAGAATATTCATCTCTTTCTTTTTAGGTCTCTCAACCTTGAGAAGCCACATCCAAACATACCCAGGCAAATTTACATAGAAAACCTCGGTTTTGAGTGGATTTTAGTTAGTGGATGAGACTTTTAATTATTCCCCTTGAGGGGAAGGTGTGTGGATATACACATGATATGATGTCTGTTATACATCAAATCTGACACATTTTAATATGATAATTTTGATTTCTAATGTATACATATTTTGTCTAAAGTTGACATGTGTTGCATGTAGCATTATAAACAGAAAGAAACTTTAGGAAATAATTTGAGAATATATTAAAATACATGCTTCATTTCCTTTAATATTCCCACCTGGACTTTGTACCAGCTAAATAATTATATATATAGATTTACATATATAAAGGCCAGATGGGAGAGTGATTATGTGTGATGCATTTCTGGAACTAGCAAGATTTATTTCAAACTACTCTGTTGCAAATGCTAGAGTTTTAACCCTTATCGAGTAGAATCAACCCAATGCCTGCTGCTGCTCCTGCTAAGTCGCTTCAGTTGTGTCCGAGTCTGTGCAACCCCAGAGATGGCAGCCCACCAGGTTCCCATCTCCCTGGGATTCTCCAGGCAAGAACACTGGAGTGGGTTGCCATTTCCTTCTCCAATGCATGAAAGTGAAAAGTGAAAGGGAAGTTGCTCAGTCCTGTCCGACTCTTAGCGATCCCATGGACTGCAGCCCACCAGGCTCCTCCGTCCATGGGATTTTCCAGGCAAGAGTACTGGAGTGGGATGCCATTGCCTTCTCCAATCCAATGCCAGACCTGTTCAAAGTCTCATTGTTCCTGTCTTCAAAAGAAAGAAACATCATCTAAGGAGGCCTCATTGTCAGGAACTGTGAGACTGCTACAAAAACAAGAGATTTTCCTGATAGTATTTCAGCTTTAAATGCATCATGTGACAGGCAGCATGAACAGATTTGTACAGAACACCTGAATTCTTCATGTAACTTACTATTATAGTTCCTTTTTGCAGTGTGACTCTAACCTGGTATTGAAAAATGGATTAGCTTTTGTACTTTTTGTACATTGTATGACAATTGTCAAAGTGAATAGAAAAAATTAAATGCATATAAAATTATATATATAATCATATATATACACATATAAAATTATAACTAACTTCTTTGATTGCATGTATGTATAAAAATTATATATTATGCATACATTAACAAATTTACATATACAAAAACTCCAGTTATTTATGACAAAAATAATTCATACATTCCCAATAATAAACATAGGTAAATTGCATGTCAATTGACTAGTATACAAAACTAAAGACGCTTGTATCTTTTAATCACATAGCCCTGTCTTGTGGCTTCACACTTCCCTTTCCCCACTGGTAACCTCTGGGTTTGTTTTCTATATCTGTGAGTCTGTTTATTTTGCTATATACATCCTTTTGTTTTGCTATATACACTCTTCTGTTCTATTTTCTTAAGTTCCACAAGTGAAGTGATATCATATAATATTTATCTTTCTCTGACTTATTTCACTAAGCATAATGTTCTCTAGGTTCATCCACATTGCTGCAAATGACAGCATTTCACTCTTTGGTATGGCTGAGAAATATTCCATTATGTATTTTATAAATATACATATGTGTGTGAATATATATATATATATATATACGTGTATAAATATAAATAAAATCACATCTTTTTTATCCATTTGTCTGTTGATTTCATTGTTTTTTATGGCTTAGAAATAGTCTATGTTGTGTGTGTGTGTGTGTGTGTGTGTGTGTACACGTATTGATGGATTGTTTCCACATCTTTGCTGTTGTAAATAATGCCACTATTAACATTAGGGTGCATGTGTCTTTTGAATTAGAGTTTTCATCTATCCATGTATGGGCCCAGGAGTGGGATTACTGGATCATATGGTAGTTCTGTTTTTAAAGGAACCACCATACTATGTCCCGTAGTGGTTACACCAATTTAATTACCACTGAGTGTCTGAAATTTCCCCTTTATCCAAGGCTGCTTTAGCATTTATTATTTATAGACTTTTTGAAGATAGCCACTCTGACTGGTGTATAATGACACCTTATTATAGTCTTGATTTGAATTTCTCTAATAATTAAAGAAATGCAGAACACATTTTTGTGTGCCTATTAAAGTGAAAGTGAAAGTGAAGTCTCTCAGTCATGTCCGACTCTTTGTGACCACATGAATCGCAGCACACCAGGCTTCCCTGTCCCTCACCAACTCCCGGAGTTCACTCAGACTCACGTCCATCGAGTCAGTGATGCAATCCAGCCATCTCATCCTCTGTTGTCCCCTTCTTCTCCTGCCCCCAATCCCTCCCAGTATCAGAGTCTTTTCCAATGAGTCAACTTTTCACATGAGGTGGCCAAAGTACTGGAGTTTAGCTTCAGCATCATTCCCTCCAATGAACACCCAGGACTGATCTCCTTCAGAATGGACTGGTTGGATCTCCTTGCAGTCCAAGGGACTCTCAAGAGTCTTCTCCAACACCACAGTTCAAAAGCATCAATTCTTCAGTGCTCAGCCTTCTTCACAGTCCAACTCTCACATCCGTCCATGCCTACTGGAAAAATTATAGCCTTGACTAGATGGACCTTTGTTGGCAAAGTAATGTCTCTGCTTTTCAATATGCTATCTAGGTTGGTCATAACTTTTCTTCCAAGGAGTAAGCGTCTTTTAATTTCATAGCTGCAATCACCATCTGCAGTGATTTTAGCCATCTGTATATCTTCTTTGGGAAAATGTCTATTCATGTCTTCTCATTTTTTGATTGTGCTTTTTTTTGATATTGAATTATATGAGCTATTCATATATTTTGGATATTATCCACTTGGCAGTCATGTCACTGGCAAGTATTTTCTCCTATTCAGTAGGTTGTATTTAATTTTGTCAGTGATTTTTTTTGCTGTGCAAAAACTCTAAAGTTTAATTAGACCCAATTGGTTTATTTTATTTTATTTTTTTTTTGCCAAAGCAGACAAATCCAAAAGACATTGCTACAATTTATGTCAAGGTGTTTTGCCTATATTCTCTTCTAGGAGTTTGATAGTTTCAGGTCTTACACTTAGGTCCTTAATCCATTTAGAATTTGTTTTTGTATATGGTGTAAGTTCAGTTGCTCAGTCATGTCTGACTCTTTGCAACCCCATGGGCTGCAACATGTCAGTCTTCCCTGTCTATCACCACCTCCTGGGGCTTGCTCAAATTCATGTTCATTGAGTCAGTGATACCATCCAAGAGTCTCATCTTCTGTCATCCCTTCTTCCTCCTGCCTTCAGTTTTCCCAGAATCAGGGTCTTCTCCAATGAGTCAGTTCTTCACATCAGGTGACCAAAGTATTGATGCTTCAGCTTTAGCATCAGTCCTTCCAATGAATATTCAGGACTGATTCCATTAAGATTGACTGGTTTGATCTCCTTGCTGTCCAAGGGACTCTCAAGAGTCATTTCCAAAACACCACAGTTCAAAAGCATCAATTCTTTGGTGCTCAGCTTTCTTTATGGTCCAATTCCAATGATTATTGGAAAAAACCATAGCTTTGACTATATGGACCTTTGTCGGCAAAGTAACGTCTCTGCTTTTTTATATGCTGTCTAGATTTGTCACAGCATTTCTTCCAAGGAGCAAGCGTCTTTAATTTCAGAGCTGCAGACACCATCTGCAGTGATTTTGGAGCCCAAGAAAATATGGTGTAAGGGTATATTCTAATTCCTTTCTTTAACATACAGCTGTCCAGTTTCCCCAGAATCAACTATTAAAGTATTTTCTCCATTCTATATTCTTACCTCCTTTCTCATTGATCATAGGTGTGTGGGTTTATTTCTGGGCTTTCTTTTTTCATTGGTCTATGCATACGTTCTTGTGCCAGTACCATGCTATTTTGATCACTGTATCTTTGTAGTATAGTCTGAAATCAGGATTTGCAATATCTCCAACTTCATTCTTTTTTTTCCCCAGGGTTTGACCACTCGGCGTCTTCTCTGTTCCATATGAATTTTAAGATTATATGTTCTAGGTCTGTGAAAAAGGTCATGGGTACTTTGATAGATATCACATTAAATCTGTAGTATGGTCATTTTAACAGTATTAATCTTCCAAGAGCATAGGGTATGTTTCTATTTATTTGTATCATATTAAATTTCCTTCATCAACGTTTTGCAGTTTTCAGAATTCAGATCTTTCACCTTCTTGGTTAGGTTTATTCCTAGGTATTTTATTCTTTTGACACGACTTTGTTACTTTTTGCCTTCTCTTTCTGGTAGTTCATTATCAGTCAATGGAAAAACAACAGATTTCTGTATATTAATAGTGTACCCTGCAATTTTATTGAATTCATTTACTAGTTTTAATAGTTTTGGTGTCAACCTTAGGGTTTCTGTATATCGTATCATGTCATCTGCAAATAGTGACAATCTTCTTCCCTTAGAATTTTGATACTTTTTATTCTTCTTGTATAATTTCTGTGGCTCAGATTTCCAATATTGTGTTAAAAGAAGTGGTTAGAGTAGGCATTGTTTTTTTTTTTTTTTTTAGGCATTGTTTTGTTCCTAAATTTAGAGGAAATTTTTTCAGCTTTTCACTGTTGAATATGATTCTAACTCTGTGTGTGTCATAAATGGGTACCTAAAAGTGCCCTACATTACCTATATACCTCTAGATGCATTACATGCAAAACATTTTATTTTGTTAATAAACATCTACTCAGTAATCTATATGAAAGTAATATTTTAATTCTTATTGGAAAATGTGATGCGCATCTAAGTCACTTCCATTACGTCCAACTCTTTGTCACTCTATGGACTGTAGCCCACCAGGCTGTTCTGTTCATGGGATACTCCAGGCAAGAATACTGGAGTGGGTTGCCATTTTCTCCTATAGGGGATCTTTCCAACCCAGAGATCAAACCCACATCTGTTATGTGTCCTGCATTGGCAGGCAGGTTCTTTATCACTTTATCCTGGGAAGCCTGGACCCATGAAATATATATTTTAAATTTTATTGTTTCCATTTAATAAATGTAAATTTTAGAGCAGTTTATAGAAAAAACGGTTATATATATATATATATATATATATATTATATATATTTGGCTAAGAAAATACTCATTTATTAAATCATCAAAGAGTAAAGACTGGGACTTCCCTGGTGGTCCAGTGGTTAGGTATCCATGCTTCCAGTGCAGGGGATATGGGTTCCATTCCTTGTTGGGAAACTAAGATCACACATGCCACATGGTATGTCAAAAAAAAAAAGAAAAGAAAAGAAAAGTGTAAAGACTAATTTATTAAATTATCAAAAGTGTCAAAGACCTCCAAAAAGATGTCCATATTTTCATTTCCCAAAAAAGATTGAGGAGTCATTATTTCTATAGTTCAGTTCAGTTCAGTCACTCAGTCGTGTCTGACTCTTTGTGACCCCATGAATCACAGCACGCCAGGTCTCCCTGTCCATCACCAGCTCCTGGAGTTCACTCAGACTCACGTCCATCAAGTCAGTGATTCCATCCAGCCATCTCATCCTCTGTCGTCCCCTTCTCCTCCTGCTCCCAATCCCTCCCAGCATCAGAGTCTTTTCCAATGAGTCAACTCTTTGCATCAGGTGGCCAAAGTACTGGAGTTTCAGCTTTTGCATCATTCCTTCCAAAGAACACCCAGGGCTGATCTCCTTCAGAATGGACTGGTTGGATCTCTTTGCAGTCCAAGGGACTCTCAAGAGTCTTCTCCAACACCACAGTTCAAAAGCATCAATTCTTCGGTGCTCAGCTTTCTTCACAGTCCAACTCTCACATCCATACATGAGCACTGGAAAAACTATAGCCTTGACTAGACGGACCTTTGTTGGCAAAGTAATGTCTCTGCTTTTGAATATGCTATTTAGGTTGGTCATAACTTTCCTTCCAAGGAGTAAGCGTCTTAATTTCATGGCTGCAGTCACCATCTGCAATGATTTTGGAGCCCAGAAAAATAAAGTCTGACACTGTTTCCATTATTTCCCCATCTATTTCCCATGAAGTGGTGGAACCAGATGCCATGATCTTTGTTTTCTGAATGTTGAGCTTTCAGCCAACTTTTTCACTCTCCACTTTCACTTTCATCAAGAGGTTTTTTAGTTCCTCTTCCCTTTCTGCCATAAGGGTGGTGTCATCTGCATACCTGAGGTTATTCCCAGCAATCTTGACTCCAGCTTGTGCTTCTTCCAGCCCAGCGTTTCTCATGATGTACTCTGCATAGAAGTTAAATAAGCAGGGTGACAATATACAGCCTTGGCATACTCCTTTTCCTATTTGGAACCAGTCTGTTGTTCCATGTTCAGTTCTAACTGTTGCTTCCTGACCTGCATACAGATTTCTCAAGAGGTAGGTCAGGTGGTCTGGTATGCCCATCTCTTTCAGAATTTTCTGCAGTTTATTGTGTTCCACACAGTCAAAGGCTTTGGCATAGTCAATAAAGCAGAAATACATGTTTTTCTGGAACTCTCTTCCTTTTTCCATGGTCCAGTGAATGTTGGCAATTTGATCTCTGGTTCCTCTGCCTTTTCTAAAACCAGCTTGAACATCAGGAAGTTCACGGTTCACGTATTGCTGAAGCCTGGCTTGGAGAATTTTGAGCATTACTTTACTAGCATGTGAGATGAGTGCAATTGTACAGTAGTTTGAGCATTCTTTGGCATTGCCTTTCTTTGGGACTGGAATGAAAACTGACCTTTTCCAGTCCTGCAGCCACTGCTGAGTTTTCCAAATTTGCTTGCATATTGAGTGCAGCACTTTCACGGCATCATCTTTCAGGATTTGAAATAGCTCAACTATTGTTAACAATAAGAAAAAGCTAAGAAAATCCATAACTTTTCTTAGACTTTTCATAGAAATGAAGTTGTAGGCCAAATGGCATACAACCTGAAATCCAAAGACTAGAAAAGCAGAGTTTCAGCTAAGACCTGCTTACGTGGAACAAAAGCCACCAAACCCATGAAACTATATGAACATTTACGTGGTAACCTGTATGTACTGCTGGAGACTAAGTGCAGACTAGGGTGTGAGAGAAAAACTACCGGGGCTGCAATCTTTGTGGGAACCTCAACACTTTCATGAGCTTTTGTCCCATCAACACTACCAGGTTCTCACCATGAGGCTCAAGAAAAAGTCCTTGTGGCTCTGGCTAGGGAGGGAAGAATTGTAGTGATTTAGAAAAGACCTACACTTCAGGGGAAATCACATTGCCAGAGCTAAATTCTAAACCTTCATGCCTGCTAGGGAAATGGTATCCCTCCCCAGTCCATCCCTAAGTCTTCTTTATGTCTTGTTTAATGTGGTTGTGAAGCAATCAATAGAAGTTAGACCTTCAAGGAAACATAGTAGGAATTTAGAACCAGGAGTAGGCTTGTCTGTCCATGAAATTCTCCAGGCAAGAATACTGGTGTGGGTTGCCATTCCCTTCTCCAGGGGATCTTCCCAACGAAGGATCAAATCTGGGTCTCCTGTATTGCAGGCAAATTTTTAACAGTCTGAGCCACCAGGAAAGTTCCCAAGGAGAAGAGTTTAGGGGAAAATAAGCTATGCCAGTGGAGAAACACTTGAGAATGTCACAACTCTGAGACGCAGACCCATTAAAAGACTGACATTTAACCAGAAGATTATAAAATGTTCACCCTTTCCTACACTTTACCATTGTACCAACAGAGACCTAATACAATAGCAGTGCATCTTATATGACCTAGCTTCAAGACAAGTATCTTGCTAAGTAGAGTTTAAAATAAATCATGGACAAGCAAGAACACCAAAGGAAGTAAAAGTCTCTGAACCCTATAGCTACAACAAACATTACATTAGAATGTATTTTTTTTTATTTTATTTTATTTTTAAACTTTACAATATTGTATTGGTTTTGCCAAATATCGAAATGAATCTGCTACAGGTATACATGTGTTCCCCATTCTGAACCCTCCTCCATCCTCCCTCCCTACACCACCGCTCTGGGTCATCCCAGTGCACCAGCCCCAAGCATCCAGTATCGTGCATCGAACCTGGACTGGTGACTCGTTTCATACATGATATTATACATGTTTCAATGTCATTCTCCCAAATCTTCCCACCCTCTCCCTCTCCCACAGAGTCCATAAGACTGTTCTATACATCAGTGTCTCTTTTGCTGTCTCATACACAGGGTTATTGTTACCATCTTTCTAAATTCCATATATATGCATTAGTATACTGTATTGGTGTTTTTCTTTCTGGCTTACTTCATTCTGTATAATCGGCTCCAGTTTCATCCACCTCATTAGAACTGATTCAAATGTATTCTTTTTAATGGCTGAGTAATACTCCATTGTGTATATGTACCACAGCTTTCTTATCCATTCATCTGCTGATGGACATCTAGGTTGCTTCCATGTCCTGGCTATTATAAACAGTGCTGCAATGAACATTGGGATACACATGTCTCTTTCAATTCTGGTTTCCTCAGTGTGTATGCCCAGCAGTTGGATTGCTGGGTCATATGGCAGTTCTATTTCCAGTATTTTAAGGAATCTCCACACTGTTCTCCATAGTTGCTGTACTAGTTTACAATGTACAAAACATTAGAGCCCAGTTCCTAGCCAGATTAATATCAGTCTTCATACTAAATTCTATTTAACTTAATATATATTAATCAATACATCTCTGGATGTCAGCAACAACAACAAACAATAAGCATGTCAAAAAGAAAGGGAAAACACACTCTGAAGAGACAAAACAATCATTGGAACCAGAATTAGATATGACACAAATGCAAGAATTATCAGACAGATCATTAAAATAATTATGAATAACACATTAAAGGCTCTAATGGAAAAAGTGCACCACACAAAACAGATGAGTAACGTAAGCCATGAGATAGAAATAAAAAGAAATGATAGAAATGGAAAACAAAGCAACGGAAAGATTGTATGAAAATCTGGTGAGCTCATGTAGATGCAACACAATCCAGAAACGTGAGTGAACTTGAAGGTAGGTCAATAAAAGCTTCCCAAGATAAAATGTAAAGTCTATAAAGAATTAAAAAATAATGAAGCCACATTTTTGATAAATGGGGGACAATATAAAAGGTCTCACATGTGTAAACGGAACACTAGCAGGAAAAGAAAGACTTACTGGAGCAGAAGAAATAATTGAAATAACAAATGGCTGGGGCCTTTATATAGTTAATGACAGATACCAAATCTCAGGTTTAGGAAGCTCAGGACATACCTAGAAGAATTAAGGTCAAGACACACACACACACATGTACACACTTACACATCCTTGCTGCTGCTGCTGCTGCTGCTAAGTCACTTCAGTCATGTCCGACTCTGTGCGACCCCATAGACGGCAGCCCACCAGGCTCCCCCGTCTCTGGGATTCTCCAGGCAAGAACACTGGAGTGGGTTGCCATTTCCTTCTCCAATGCATGAAAGTGAAAAATGAAAGTGCAAAATGAAAGTGAAGTAGCTCAATCGTGTCTGACTCTTAGCGACCCCATGGACTGCAGCCCACCAAGCTCCTCTGTCCATGGGATTTTCCAGGCAAGAATACTGGAGTGGGGTGCCATTGCCTTCTCTGATACACATCCTTAGGCATATGTAAACTGCAAAAAACCAAAGATAAAGAGAAAAATCTTCAAAAGACCCACAGTCCTAAATGTAATAGTGAGGAACATTTTTTTTTTCATATTATCAAAATATGTTTTGTTAATCGATATACAAGCATCATAGATATAAGATATATTTTGGTGACCGTAAATATGCTGGTACATATATATCCTTAATGAGTTAAATCTAAAACAGTTATATTTTGAAATTATTGTTTGTATTTTTAGTGTATAGATTTTCCTGAAAAAGGAACAATCCTGGCAAATAAGTGCTTGAGAGATAAGTAAATGAGTGAGAATAATAAATATGCTAGTCATACTTATCAAATTCAGTTTTTCTTCATGAACAATGTATCATAATTAAATTTATATTAGTCAGTCAGTTCAGCTGCTCAGTTGTGTCTGACACTGTGACTCCATGGACTGTAGCATGTCAAGCCTCCCTGTCCATCACCAATATATATGGGTTTCCCTGGTAGCTCAGCTGGTAAAGAATTCGCCTATAATGCAGGAGACCCCAGTGCAACTCTTGGGTCAGGAAGGTCCCCTGGAGAAGGAATAGGCTACCCACTCCAGTATTCTTGGGCTTCCCTCGTGTTTCAGACGGCAAAGAATCTGCCTGCAATGTGGGAGACCTGAGTTCTGTCCCTGTGTTGGGAAGATCCCCTGGAGGAAGGCATGCAACCCACTGTAGTGTTCTTGACTGGAGAATGCCCATGGACAGAGGAGTCTGGCAGGCTATATTCAAAGGGGTTGCAAAGAGTCGGACACAATTGAGAGACTAAGCACAGCAACACATATTCCTGGCAGGCTACAGTCCATGGGGTCGCAAAGAGTCAGACACAACTAACATCACTTTGATATATATGGACATATATGTTTCAGTGCAATTAGAATATAGATGAAAGTAGAAGTGTTAATCACTCAGTTGTGTTCAATCCTTTGCAGCCCCATAGACTGTAGCCCACCGGGCTCCTCTGTCCATGGGATTATCTAGGCAGGAATACTGAAGTGGGGTTCCCATCTCCTTCTCCAGGGAATCTCCTTGACCCAGAAATCGCACCCACATCTCCCATATTGCAGGCAGATTCTTTACTATCTGAGCCACCACCTTTTAAAAGCTTTAAAACTTTTTTTAATATAAATTTATTTATTTTAATTGGAGGCTAAGTACTTTACAATATTGTATCGGTTTTGCCATACATCAACATGAATCCACCATGTGTTTATTATTCATCAATTTGACTTTTAAATTTTAAAAAGAAATTTTAAAGTTATGTAACTTATTAACATTTTCCCTCGTGAAGAGAGCATCCATTCTAATTAAATAAATGAATGATTCCTGGCAAAATAAATAGTTTCAAATTTACAAATGCCTTGCCTGGAAAATCCCATGGATGGAGGAGCCTGGAAGGCTGCAGTCCATGGGGTTGCTGAGGGTCGGACACGACTGAGCGCCTTCACTTTCACTTTTCACTTTCATGCATTGGAGAAGGAAATAGCAACCCACTCCAGTATTCTTGCCTGGAGAATCCCAGGGACAGGGGAGCCTGGTGGGCTGCCGTCTATGGGGTCGCACAGAGTCGGACACGACTGAAGTGACTCAGCAGCAGCAGCAATGATAGGGTACCAAGCATATCAAATTGTGACTTTATTATTATGCATCCATATAATCATTATTTTATAGTTTCTTAATTTGTGATAATTAAATTTCAGTACTACCTGCCTCGGTTTCTAAGCTACTTATTTCATAAATTCTAAAATCTGTTTCCAAAATTCTACTTCCAAAATTACATTTAAAGCCAGACTTCTTTTCTTCTATTGGCTTATCTAGATACTTTTTCCCTTGAGTAGACAATATTATTGTCTCTGACCTTTCACCAAGAATAGACTACTTATGTCTAATTTCAGAAGTTTATATTTATGGAATCCATTAAGTTTTCACCTAAAATATAGGCTGATTGTGAACCTCAGAAATCTGACTTCTAGAAAGTACTTCAAGTTCCATTATATCTTTAAAATTATTTGACTAATGCAAAGAAAATATATTATTTTTGTTTTCTTTTTTCAAACTCTTAAAAGAAATATTCTTTCCTGAATACACAGCAAAATAAAATACTATTTACACTCCTAAAATTTTTCAGTTATTTTTCCCTAATAATAAGTAAGCTCTTTCCAACACTAACATATAATATATTCAAATCTACATATATTGAAACTAGAAATAATCCTCTTTCCTGAATAAAAATGGAGATTGAACCAATATATTAGAGTTGAATCAATTATCTTCCAGTAATAAAAAAACTCAAAATAGAAAACAAATCATATTAATCAGTAAAATTTTAAAATTTTAATAATTAAAAATCTTTAGTAGTTGTGCCAGAATAGGCAAACAATTTAATGAATAAGAGTGTGTAATTAAAATACAGTCCTAAGTATATGGAATATGATTATATTTCCATTTCAATCATGATTGAAATAAAACTTCAATAAATATTGTTCAACTGACTAGGTTTTTGGTGTGTCAATTAAGTATATGGGGATACTTAAATATTGTCTTTACCAAAAAAAGCAAATAAAAAACAAACATGTCAATGCTAAATAAACAAGTAAAACCATTAAATATTAAAAAATACATGATATTTTTATAATTTTGAGTCATCTATGTGTAAGTTTATATATGTATATGAAAAGATAATCATAGAAAAGTAAAAAAAAACTTGTAAAAGTTATCACAGACAAGTTATAAATATTTGAATGCTTTTTTCCAAATTATAATAAAGAATTATCCAGCCCAAAATAACAATAGTGCCCATATTGAGGAACCCTAGTGCTTCGAATTCGCCATAGTGAATATAGTTGAGGGTTGAGTGAAATGACTACTTCATAAATTGTTTTCTAATGATTAAACTTGTAAAATCCTGTCTTAAAATAATTTAATGTCATGATATCAACAGTTGTATATATACTTGATTTTTTAATCTTACTCCTAGAAATTATTTTAAGCATATAATTGAACAAAAACTTAAAAACTGTGTTCAGGTTTGTTCATCATAGCAAGGCATATAATAGTGCTAAAAACTGCAAAGTGATCATCTGAATATGAGAACACTTACTAAAATCATGATAAATGCAATAGAGCACTGTATAGACATTAGAAAATCATCTATATCCCTTAATGGGTATGTAAAGAAAGTCATGGTATATAAACAGAATAAGTGAATATTTGATACAGCATGTATATCAAGAGTTCATATATCATAGATCCATAATATAAATATTGAAATATATATACAAGTTTGCATACAGAAATGTACAGACATGTTTGCCAAATTAAAAGCAATGTTTAACTCAGGGTTGTGAAGAAGGGAATTTTCAAAATATTTTCTTAGCATATTATAATAGTTAATTTTATGTAAAAGTAGGTGTTGCCTTTGTATTCACAAAATAGGTAACTTCAGTGAATATGTATTGCTTGCTTAATACAATGATTAAAGTGGTTTGTGTAATATAAATGATTAAAGTGGTTCTTTTTAATCAGCAGCTTCTGATCAAATTTTAGACTATTATTTTAGTTTAAATTATACTAAAATAAGTTTAAAAGAGGTCAAGTTTAAATATTCAGATTAAGGAAGGCTTTTTAGACTGTGATACCCTTTTAGTCTTTAACATTCCCAAGAACAGAATTTTAACCACCTGAAAAATGCATTTACTTTACCCTATCTTGTATTTTTTTTTACCTGTTCATCTGTTTATTCTCCACTAATTTATTTCCCCTGGAAGCATTGGATATTGGTTTACACTAATATATAGAATAATTCTTAAGTGTAGTATCGGAACTATTGCTAAACTATACAAACTATAAAAATGACATGTAAGTGATCAGCAAACAGCAAAAACAAATGGTAGTTGTCAGTTATCTTGAGATTTTTCATAAATGCCAGTACAAATCATTCTTACAAATTAAAAAAGTTTCCTTGTGTGCATGTTAGAAAAGGACTTGTCACCATTCTTCCTATTTGTCTAAGAGTAAGGCAACAGAGAAGGCAATGGCAACCCACTCTTGCCTGGACAATCCCATGGACGGAGGAACCAGGTGGGCTGCAGTCCATGGGGTCGCTAACAATCGGGCGAGACTGAGCGACTTCACTTTCACTTTCATGCATTGGAGAAGGAAATGGCAACCCACTCCAGTGTTCTTGCGTGGAGAATCCCAGGGACGGGGGAGCCTGGTGGGCTGCTGTCTATGGGGTCGCACAGAGTCGGACACGACTAAGTGGCTTAGCAGCAACAGCAGCAAAGCAACACAAATAACCTTTTTACTTCCTTGGTTGTCTGAGGTAAAGAATGGGATGTATAAGAACAAATACAATTAATTTCACTAAGTCACCAAGTAATACATAAGCAAACCAATCAAGCACATTAATAAGCTACTGATTATTAGTCAAAACTATTTCAAAACTATTACTCTGAAAATTTAGTTCAACAAACATACAGAATCATTTTGTTTGATGCTTAGGATACAGCTTAAAAGAATATTCTATTTTTTAAAGAAATTGCCAGAAAACCAATGCTAAAAATATCACACTAATCTCTGTTTAATAAATTTAATTTCAAATTAATATGATTTATAAGACATTTTAAATCATAACATGAAAATAAAAATAAAATTTATTATTTCTTTTAGAAAATTAATACATTTCTAATCTTCCTTTACATTTTCAACATGTTAAATAGTATATCTTAAAATAATTTGCCTATTATGATACTCTGTAGAGAAGAATACGCATTCATGCTAGTACAGTGAATAAAGCTCCATATTCTCTATTTCTCCAAAATATACTAAAATGAGTGAGAAACTGGTAAGTCTTTATGTACTCTAAGAAGCTACAGAGGCAATACTTTTATGGTATCCACTCTGCCCATGATACTCAAGAATTTCTTCCTGTTAGTACTCATAACTTTTACAGTGTTTGCAGCCTTTGCCTACTTCTAATATTATTACTTTAATTTCTTGCCTCTTAAGTCACAAGCCTATTTTTCTACACTGGCTAAAAGTATTGACTCTGGCAAATTTCTAATTATAGACTTCTTGGCCAACTTGCATACAGGTGTGTTCAGACATTGTAAGACACTGATCAGTTAGTAGAAATTTGAAGAAAAGGAAACTACTCTATCTCTATTTGCAGTTCCTTTTCACATTAGTAGCAGACATCTCAAGATATAGTACCATTTAGGTCCTCATGTGTTACTGTAAGAAAAGCCTCTACTCAACAACAGCAGCTGCATCTCCAAAGTCGTCACTCTGAACTATCCCACCATCTTTTGGGTCTTTCAGCCTTCTATTACCAGTGAGCAGATTCAGTGTATTAAATCCCTTATTTGGAAATAGCCAGTGTGAATTCTGTTTTACTGATTGGATCCTAATATACAGACTTTGAAGCATTTTTAGTGGAGAAGTGCAAATGTTTAGTTTGAGGTGCCACATCTTACTATCTGGAGCAATGTTGACCTACATAAGCAGAGACACTATGTCTTACAAACTGTTTCAGTTCAGTTCAGTCACTCAGTCATATCCAACTCCTTGCGACCCCATGAATCGCAGCACGCCAGGCCTCCCTGTCCATCACCAACTCCCGGAGTTCACTCAAACTCATGTCCATCGAGTTGGTGATGCCATCCAGCCATCTCATCCTCTGTCGTCCCCTTCTCTTCCTGCCCCCAATCCCTCCCAGCATCAGATTCTTTTCCAATGAGGCAACCCTTTGCATGAGGTGGCCAAAGTACTGGAGTGTCAGCTTTAGCATCATTCCTTCCAAAGAAATCCCAGGGCTGATCTCCTTCAGAATGGACTGGTTGGATCTCCTTGCAGTCCAAGGGACTCTCAAGAGTCTTCTCCAACACCACAGTTCAAAACCATCAATTCTTCAGCACTCAGCTTTCTTCACAGTCCAACTCTCACAGCCATACATGACCACAGGAAAAACCATAGCCTGGACTAGATGGACCTTTGTTGCAAAGTAATGTCTCTGCTTTTGTATATGCTATCTAGGTTGGTCACAGCTTTCCTTCCAAGGAGTGTCTTTTAATTTCATGTCTGCAATCACCATCTGCAGTGATTTTGGAGCCACAAAAAAATAAAGTCTGACACTGTTTCCACTGTTTCCCCATCTATTTCCCATGAAGTGATGGGACTGGATGCCATGATCTTCATTTTCTGAATGTTGAGCTTTAAGCCAACTTTTTCACTCTCCTCTTTCACTTTCATCAAGAGGCTCTTTAGTTCCACTTCACTTTCTGCCATAAGGGTGGTGTCATCTGCATATCTGAGGTTATTGATATTTCTCCCAGCAATCTTGATTCCAGCTTGTGCTTCTTCCAGCCCAACGTTTCTCATGATGTACTCTGCATAGAAGTTAAATAAGCAGAGTGACAAAGTACAGCCTTGACATACTCCTTTCTGGATTTGGAATCAGTCTGTTGTTCCATGTCCAGTTCTAACCGTTGCTTCCTGACCTGTGTACAGGTTCCTCAGGAGGCAGGTCAGGTGGTCTGGTATTCATATCTATTTCAGAATTTTCTACAGTTTACTGTGATCCACACAGTCAAAGGCTTTGGCATAGTCAATAAAGCAGAAATAGATGTTTTTCTGGAACTCTCGCTTTTTCAATGATCCAGCAGATGTTGGCAATTTGATCTCTGGTTCCTCTGCCTTTTCTAAATCCGGTTTGAACATCTGGAAGTTCACAGTTCACATACTGTTGAAGCCTGGCTTGGAGAATTTTGAGCATTATTTTATTAGTGTGTGAGATGAGTGCAATTATTCGGTAGTTTGAGCATTCTTTGACATTGCCTTTCTCTGGGATTGGAATGAAAACTGACCTTTTCCAGTCCTGTGGCCACTGCTGAGTTTTCCAAATTTGCTGTCATATTGAGTGCAGTATTTTCACAGCATCATCTTTTAGGATTTGAAATAGCTCAACTGGAATTCCACCACCTCCTCTAGCTTTGCTCATAGTGATGCTTCCTAAGGCCCACTTGAATTCAAATTCCAGGATGTCTGGCTCTAGGTGAGTGATCACACCATCATGATTATCTTGGTTGTGAAGATCTTTTTTGTACAGTTCTTCTTTATTCTTGCCACCTCTTTTCCATATCTTCTGCTTCTGTCAGGCCCATACCATTTCTGTCCTTTATTGAGCCCATCTTTTCATGAAATGTTTCCTTCATATCTCTAATTTTATTGAAGAGATCTATAGTCTTTCCCATTCATTTGTTTTCCTCTATTTCTTTGCACTGATCACTGAGGAAGGCTTTCTTATCTCTCCTTGCTATTCTTTGGAACTCTGCATTCAAATGGGTATATCTTTCCTTTTCTCCTTTGCTTTTTGCTTCTCTTCATTTCACAGCTATTTGTAAGGCCTCCTCATACAGCCAATTTGCTTTTTTGCATTTCTTTTTCTTGGGAATGGTCTTGATCCCTGTCTCCTGTACAGTGTCAGGAACTTCCATCCATAGTTCACCAGACACTCTGTCTATCAGATCTAGTCCCCTAAATCTATTTGTCACTTCCATTTTATAATCTTAAGGTATTTCATTTAGGTCATACCTGCATGTTCTAGTGGTTTTCCCTACTTTCTTCAATTTAAGTCTGACTTTGGCAATAAGGAGTTCATGATCTGAGCCACAGTCAGCTCCTGGCCTTGTTTTCGCTGACTGTATAGAGTTTCTCCATCTTTGGCTGCAAAGACAAGTTATATATGCTCATACCTGAATATATGTTTGCTGCTGCTGCTGCTTAGTCACTTCAGTCGTGTCCGACTCTCTGCGACCCCATGGACTGCAGCCTACCAGGCTCCTCCGTCCACGGGATTTTCCAGGCAAGAGTACTGGAGTGGGTTACTAATGGTGTAATTCATAAATTCCAAGAACAAGAAGAGTATTTTTTTTTACAACCGTATAAGATTTCATAACATGTTACTTAAATAAAAGTATCAAACTAGCATTAGATACTTTATTTCTAAATTGAAAATTAAATGATTGGGGGTAGATATCTATAAAGAGAATAGTACAGCAATGCAAGGATCTCATACCTAGCTATTAGTCTTCCATTCAGATGAAAGAAAGTTCTGTTGGCAAATATGAAGATTCTAAAAATATATTTCTCTCATATTCTTTCAGAGAAAGAGACTTGAAAAGGAATCTAACTAAAATTACACAAACAGAAGGAAAAAAGTTTATAACTATTTCTAGTTTACAGTTCAAGTAGGTTATGTTAGCATGAAAGAAAATGCAATTGAAGAGATAAAAATGACTCAAAGGGAAATTAAAATGCTTCACTTGTATTTGCTGATGTGCAGTAAGAATGGGAAAGTAAAAATACTTCAAAGGTTTCATCTTTTAAGGTGGTGGGTGGAGAAGTGGGGAAGTTCAGTAGAACTCCCTAATTTAAAAAAAAAAGAGAGAAGAAGCAAAAGAAAGCAAAAGGGGATGACTAACATTCAAATAAGCTAACAGAAGTGAAAACAAAAATAGATAAAATAGATAAACAGAATCAATAAAAATAAAATAAATCAATCTAAAAAAGAATAAAATCAATGTCATTAATGGTTGTATCAAATGTGAACAGGCTGAATTCTCTTATTAAAAATAATAATAATAATAAGATTTTGATTACCAGAGGAAAAAAAGTAAAATAAAACCTAGCTCTTAGGTCAAATTTAAGTTAATGCTACTTTTGATGAATCTAGGGGATTGTTAAGAGAATGACTGTGAACAAATACTGGTAAGTGTTTTATACCTCCTGAGCAGGTAAAGCAGGATTTGGTGAAAATGAAAAGAAGCAGGGGGATATTACAGCCTTGATGAAGTAAAAGACAATTTTTCTCATTCCTGGCAGAATATCTGGAAAGACACTGAGGTAGAACGTGAATATTAAGGACCCTTTCTCAATGATTTCCAAAAGAACTAAATCCTTTTCTGGAGTGAGAAGGACACTGATCTGAGTTCTGTTAATGATACCTGGATCTGAACCATTCAGAGCAGGTCTTGCCAAGCTCTGCTTTGAGCTTAATGTAAACAAGTAAAACCCACACAGATTTTTCTCAGTGACCAAATAAAGGAATAATATTGCATCGGTTTCTTAGCCCCATGAACAAGAGAAGTTAGTCACAGATGGAGGTACAGCAGTAGCCAGGTCTGAGACAGACAGAGATATTTCAGGAATTAGAAATCCTGACCAAAACTTTGTAGATATCAGGGAAGTCAAATGGCTTCAAGAATCAGATTCTAAGTTGAAGAAACTCCAAAATGCCAACCAGTCACCACTCACATTTGTCCCCAGTAGGGCCTTTCTTCGGAGAAGGCAGTGGCACCCCACTCCAGTACTCTTGCCTGGAAAATCCCATGGACAGAGGAGCCTGGAAGGCTGCAGTCCATGGGGTCGCTGAGGGTCGGACACCACTGAGCGACTTCACTTTCACTTTTCACTTTCATGCATTGGAGAAGGAAATGGCAACCCACTCCAGTACTCTTGCCTGGAAAATCCCATGGGCGGAGGAGCCTGGAGGCTGCAGTCCATGGGGTCGCTGAGGGTCGGACACCACTGAGCGACTTCACTTTCACTTTTCACTTTCATGCATTGGAGAAGGAAATGGCAACCCACTCCAGTGTTCCTGCCTGGAGAATCCCAGGGACGGGGGAGCCTAGTGGGCTGCTATCTATGGGGTCGCACAGAGTCGGACATGACTGAAGTGACTTAGTAGCAGCAGCAGCAGGGCCTTTCTTAGGTTCATAAAGAGAAACTGACTCTTAGAAAAAAGCAATCCAACTTTAGAGCAACACTGGAAAGCAGATTGCCTATATCAGAATGAAATGCTTCTTCCTCACCAATGAATTTTGAAAATCACATATTCTCTTTTTGTCATGCTTCTGTGAAAAAGGAAAATGTCATGATGAACTAAAACCATGGGGAAATAACCTATAGATTGTATATCTTCAGATTAGGCCACATGTAAACAATCTTTTTGAATCAGAGAGAAATGAGGAGTGAAGTTCTTATGGATCCACAATACTTAATTTCTTCTCACATGACAGCTTCCATTTCTTCTCACATGCCAGCTACAAACATAGGATTGAGTATGACAGCTGGTCACCAATACAGGCTAGTGGCCATTCTACTAATCTATCATCTAGCAAGGCTACCTTTGTTCAGGGGCAAACACATGAACTGCGAGGACTAAGGACTGTGTACACAGGAATCAGAATAATGAAAACATAATCAGACTACAATTCCTAAATAACTGACTCCTTCAGTTCAATCTGTGGGTCAGGAAGATCCCCTGGAGGAGGAAATGGCAACCCACTCCAATATTCTTGCCTAGAGAACCCCATGGACAGAGGAGCCTGGTGGGCTATAGTCCATGGGCTCACAAAGAGTCAGACACGACCGAAGGGACTGAGCACAGCTGTCTTACACCAGGTAATTTTTCCTTCCCCAAAACCCTTTTTAGATTTAATGTTTTAGTGAAATTTCGACCAGGCCAGTTTTGTATCTTATCTTTAATGGAGAGCATAAGAAAGTTGATACATTGCATAAGATATTTTGGTGGTTAGCTGAATCTAGAAAACATGTAGTATTTTTTTTTTTTTTTGTAGGAATGTGGCATAATATTGTGAGATGCTAATCTTTACATTTCATTCCTTATGTGTCCCTCTATCCCCTGCTCTTGTAGGTAATAAATTTCTTCACCCAGACAATTCAGAGTATTACACAGGATGAAGGGGTGCACAAGGGGAGGAGAAATAGGACACATCTTTGGGTCCTGAAGTAGAGGAGATTGAACCAACATATTCTCAGAGCTACACTGGAGCATAGTCATCCTCACAATATTCTTATTTTCTATGTGTGACATGAACAGGGGTGGAGAGCTCAGTCCTGAAATGGAATGATAAGTGTCTCCTCTGTTTATATTAGAAACCAATGAACACAGGACCCTAGTCCCCACTTTATACCACCAATATCTTGATAGAAGCTACATGCCCAAGATCTAGAGGTGGGGGAGAAAACCCTTAAAACAAAGATTGATGTTTCTACTCTAGCTTAACAGAACAGAAACTTAAATCCAAAATCCAGTTGTCACAGTTAATAAAATGACATTTCTTGCACACTTGACTTTTATAGCCTGAGATTCATATCCAGTGCACATAAGTATTTTAAACTGTGTGTCCAATAAACAACTTGTAGACAATATTGTCTCCAAAATGCATGGGATGTTCACATAAATTTCCAGTGTAATATGCCATAGCAATATATTGTTTTTTAAAAAGCAGCAATCATAGTATCCATATTATCAGAGAATAATGCAATAAAATTAAAATTACCAAAACATTTTAACCATCCTACTGCCAATAAAAATAACTAATTTGGAAATTGTAAAGTATTTGTTTAAATAGTTATTTACCTGTAAAGGAATAAAAGAACATTATGTGAAAAAGACAAAAACTGAGAGTAGTTATATCCAAATATTTATGAACAGAGGAAATAGTAAACAGAAAAAATACACCCTTCAATGACTTTATTAAGAGGTAAACAACAACATGTGAACTTGGTATTCTAGTATCTAGGGATGGGTATGATTCTGACCCAGAAAACCTAGCAAATCATCAATTTTTACTGTATACTGACTCTGATGCCTTTTTATGAAAAATTAGTCAAAGTGGTATTGTTAATTGAGATGTTTAATTTTATATGTCAACTTGGCTGGGCTAAGGAATGCGTATCCATCCTTTAACCAGGGAATAAAACATTGTTTCTGAGTCTGTGGAGGTTTTTACAGAAGAGATTATAATCTAAATTTGCAGACTGAGTAAAGATCACCCTCATCGATATGAGAGGGCATCATCCGAACCATTGAGGCCTAAATAAAACAAAAAGTAGGCCAAATTTGCTGCCTATTTAAGTTGAAGCATTCATCTTCTTCTCCCCTCAGAAATAAGAACCCCTGGCTCTTGTGCCTTTCTATTTGAACCAGACTTAACCAATGCCCTCCCTCAACACACACACACACACACACACACACTCCTGGGTCTTTGGACTTGGACTAAATTACACCACTGGCTTTCATGATCCTGCAGCTTGCAAACAGCAGATTATGGACCTCCATAATCCCATGAGCCAATAACTGTAATAAATCTCCATAAAAACAAACTGTTGGTTCTGTTTCTCTGGGGAACCCTGATTAACACCTTACTGAATCTCTCTAATACCTAAATACAGTGAGGTCAGTGATATATATATATATAACTATCATATCTTATGGAGACTTTTTTCCCCCTGTTTTTATCCCTGATAAACCCTAGTAGTTGTTGAGTTAGAAATGCAGCAATTAAAGCTGGAGTCAGATCTTCAACAAAAAAACATACAAATCTCAAACATGTTCTCCTTGGGCTAACATTGTCCTGAGATCAAGTGATGTCTGTATATAACAGGAAATATAGCGTCACTGCTAGTAGGAAAGCAAGGAACTGGCTTTGGATAGACAATGAACAGGCTCTTCCTCATGTACCTTTTGTTATTTCTGGGTGTTTCTCTGTTCCAATGAGATTATATAATAAATGTCTTAGGAGACCATCATGGGTGGGATCCATTATCATAATGTTACGAACATATTTATTTAGCTTTGCTTATAAAGCCCTTTCCCCTTGATTATCTCATGTGATCCTCTCAGCAACCCTAAGAGGTAAGTAATGAAGATTTAGCCTGGATTTCCATGTGAGAAAGTTGAAGAGAAGTTAAAGCATTTGCTAAGACACAGCAGTACAGAAGCTCATCTGACTTCAAAGTCAATGCTGGTTCCAGGACATCACAGTGCCTCCCATTGTAGGGGCTGAGGAAAGGCTCTCATGAAAGAGTTAACATTAAATTGCTGTCCCGGGATAAAAAGCAACGATGAACTGGGGAATAACTTGATGGCTGCAGCAGTTATGGCTGTGCTTTGCCAGTGTGAGCTAGGAAAAGGGACAGTATAGGAGCTGAGTCATCTAGATGTCATTGCATTTTGTGGTCAGAAAGTAGAGCTTTACTGCCAGGGCTAGACAGAGTTCTAAGTGGGATCTGGAAACTTGACGGAACATGGAGAAGGGGCAGAGAGCCAGGAAAGCAGTGTAGAGCTGGTTGGGGATAGCAGTGGAGCAACCTTTATTATTATTATTATTATAAAGAGAAGCTGTTCAGAGGCCTACAGTAATGTGATGTGACGACTTTTCACCTTCAATTCTAAGGTGTTCACTCAAATCCATAGGAAAATAACAACAAAATAAATTTAAGGAAATTTTAAGGAATTTATTGATTTTTAAAAAGGAAAAATACAAAACAAAACAAAACAAACGAATATACTGCGGTCATGAAAATGTGCCTTAGTGATCTCTGATTCCCTGCCAAAAGTGTAATTGCAATGGTTCAGTTGCTGCTCTTTAAAAGCCCAGCATTCCATTTGAAGCCACATTTTACAGGAGCCACGCCTAGCCAATGTTCCAGTAGGACCAGGGATCCCAAGGACTGTTCCTGAGGGAGGCACCACACCTCTGAGGGGTGACTTTGGCTCAAGAGTTCTCTGATAACCTCAGTACTATTCTTAGAATTGCTTGGTAGTCTAAGATACTTCCACCCAACTTTTGTCATTTCATTTTCTCCTTCACTTAGGATTAAAACTGCATCATGGTCTTGAGGCAGGAGGTAGACAGATAAAAGATAAAAGACCACATATTTCTCAGAGTCAAGAGACTGTCTCAATTAGAAAGTTCCTTGGGTCAAAATGGGAATGATGCTAAGCTACCATAGGTCTCTTGGCTGGAATCCAACTTGGTTGAGAGATCCCACATGTGAAAAGATCCTGAGATGTACCAAATACTGACTCAGAACCAGGCAAATCAAAATGACTGGCCAAAGAAAACCCCAAAGAAATGCCCCACATAAGTGACTTAAATTACCATGAGGGTGTGACGTATCTCTGAGTCCACCTATGTGTCTATTCACACATACCGTACCCTTTTTTCTCCTAATAATCACTTTATTTGTTTCACTACTTTCTGTTTTTGTGGGAATTATTTTTGCAAAGCTGAAGAGCCAGAGCCTTGTCACTGATCTGTGGTCTAATGGCTAGGATTCAGTGTTCTCACTGCCCTGGCCCAAGCTAAATTTCTGTCCAAGGAACCAAAACCCTGCTTCAAGCTGCTGCAGACCAGGTCCACCTAAAATCAGTCTGATGGTTTTCCCAGACTCCCCATTTCCTCACATTTCCCTTCATAGGCTTTATTCCTAATAAATCTCTTACACTGCCAACCTAATGTCATCTGTTTTTCTGAGGAGTCAAATAAACACAAATATCAACAAGTTTCTGGTTATATAAGGAGATATACAAACAAACAAATAAATCCTTCAAAAGACCTATACAATAAAATATATCTGGCAATTCTAGTCTAGAAAAAAATAAGAAAAGCCATGAAGCATGAAACTAAGAGGCACTAAGAGAATTAAAAATAAGACTGGAACAATTTTCTAACAGCAAGTTTGAAAAGTCATTGACTCAATCATTAAAACATTCTCAATTTTTTCATTCACTTAAACCATATACAGTTGACTCCTGAACAACTCAAGGGTTAAGGGCACCAACCCTTTGCATGATCAAAAATCTGAGCATGACTTATAGTTGACTCTTTGTATACCTGGTTCCACATCCTTGAATTCAACCAACCACATACAGACTGTGAGTCCTGTAGTACTTACTAATGAAAAAAATCCGTGTGCAAGTTGACATATTCAATTTAAAACTTGTATTCTCCAAGGATCAACTATGTACCAGGTATTATCTTAGGCACAGGTTTGCTAGCAGTAAATAACACAGACAAACATTCCTGACCATATTTTGTATGGTAAATAGTGCAAAGGAGTAAAATAAAGCAGAGAAGGGGTGGGATGTGCTTGTGAGTGGGTAGGAGGCTGTTGAAATTTCAGATAAAGTGGCCTGAAAAGATTCACTGAAAAGATGATATTTAAGGACTAACTTAAAGGAAATGAGAGAATGGGCCCTGTAAATATATGAATTGATCAAAGAAAACTCCTTCAAGATATAGGGAACAGCAAAATGCCATAAACTTGAAGCAGAGGTATGATCAGTTTGTTTGAGAAACAGTAAGCAAGTGTCTCTGAAAGAATTGTGAAAGAATGAGTGTTTAGGGGCTTAGGTCAGAAGGTTAACTGGATATTAAATCTTTTAGGCCTTTTAGGTCCTAGGAAAACTTAAAAAAAAAAAAAAAGTGACCTGTATTCAACAGGATCACTCTGACTTCTGTGTTGAAACTAGACTGCGTAGAATCAGATGGTAAAGCAAAGAAACCTATTAGGAAGCTATTCCAATATTCTAGAAGAGATTAGTGTAGATTACAGCAATTGGGAGCAGTGTGGATTATGATAAGTGGATATATCCTTAATATATTTTGGAATTAAAAGTGATTGATCAGAGAGAGACAGAGGACCAAAGGGTAGGGGAGGCTCTTCAGGAATTTAACATTGGCTGAAAGACGTTTGAGATATGTTTTAGATATCCAAGTGAAGTTGTCAAGTAAGCATTTAAATTCTACATCTAAAGTTTAGAAGTGAGGCCTGACTAAATATTTATGTTTGAAAATCATTTTTATTTTGATGCAATGATAATAAAAGGGATCATTAACAAAGGAGTGTGGATTGAAAAGAGGGAGATGTCTGAGGACTAAGACTTTGTGTGCAGGAAAAGCAGTCTGGAGAATCTTGAGGAAGACGCAAAGGAAAGTAAGAAGTGGGCTGCGAAGAAGAACCAGGCAACTGTTCAGGAAAACAAAGACATTGTTTTATTAATGATGGAAGTTATGTGTGTTCTACACTGCTGACAGTCAAGTGAGTTGAGCCTAGAGAACTGACACTGGAGGCAACTGATGATTTAGAGCATTTTCAGTGAAACAATAGAAGCAAAAGCCAGGCCAGAAACTGGGAGGAAAGAAATTGAAAACAGCAAATAAGGAAAATTCCCTGAAGCAACTTTACGTTAAAAGCTGGGAGAGGAATGGGCCAGTAGCTGGGGGAAGTGAGAACAAGAAAAACAAAATAAAGGGGAAAGTAATTGCTTATTTTAAAGTGTCTTTCTGGTAATGAACATAGGAAATGGTTTTTTAAAGAAGTTATCTTAACAACTAGATGCCACAGTTTCTCTTTAATACAAGTACAGAGCAACTTTCATGCTAAAACAAAACTGCACAGTGTAGGAAAGTCCATCACACATGTGCTGTTAGTACACAGCAACTACAAGATATTTGTAAGTAAAAAAAAAAAAAAAAAGAATTTGAAATTGGGTTTCTCTTTGATTTCTAAACTAGGAAACAAGCACATCAGACTAAATAAGCTGACCTCAAACCAGAGATGCATTGGCCCCACCATGGGGCCTCTAATAATGCCTAAAGACAGTTTTGATTGTCACAACTGGGAAGGGGGTGCTACAGGCATCCAGTAGGGTCCAGGAGGCTGCTAATCATCCTACAATGCACAGAATCTCCCACACAATGAGTAATCCAGTGCTGTACGTCAATAGTACTGAGTTTTGAAAAACCTTGGTTTAATATACAGAAAGTCAATAAGGGGTTAGAATAACTTCAACATTCTTAAAGATTAAAATCTAACCATATTGAATGGTTATCAAAGAGAGACTTTATCTCTCAGGAGTAAAGGTGGTGAGTCTCAGACTCATGGAACTGAGAGATCTTCAAGTCAATATTGTCAATGACCAACAAGTTCCAGGATGAGGCCTTTCTCAATAGCCTTTCCCCTGAGATATTACTTTGCTGACAACAGTCCATATAGTCAAAGCTGTGGTTTTTCCAGTAGTCATGTATGGATGTGAGAGTGCTGAAGAATTGATGCTTACAAACTGTGGTGCTAGAGAAGACTCTTGAGGATTCCTTGGACAGTATGGAGGTCAAACCAGTCAATCCTATAGGAAATCAGCCCTGAATATTCATTGGAAGGACTGATGCTGAAGCTCCAATACTTTGACCACTTGATGCAAAGATCCAACTCATTGGAAAAGACCCTGATGCTGCAAAAGACTGAAGGCAAAAGGAAAAGGGCATAGCAGAGGGCGAGATGGTTAGATAGCATCACCAACTCAATAGACATGAAACTGAGCAAACTCTGGAAGATAGTGAAGGACAGGGAAGCCTGTCATGCTGCAGTCCATGCGGTTGCTAAAGTGGACACAACTAAGCAACTGAACAGTAAAAAGGTATCTTCTCTGAAAGGAATCAAACAGTATTTGTCTTTTGGGAACTGACTTTTTTTCACTTATCATAGTATCTTCAAGGTTCATTCCTGTTGGAGCATGTGAAAAAATTTCCGTCCCTTAAGTCTGAAGAACACTCCACTGTATAGATAGACTACATTTGTGTATTCCTTTATCTGGTGATCGATACTTGGATTAAGTCAATTTTCTGGCTATTGTGAAAAGTACTGTTATGACCATGGATATAAAAATATCTGTTAGAGTCCCTGCTGTCAGGTTTCTTTGTTGTTGTTTGGATAAACCCAGAAGTGCAATTGCTATATCATATGGTAACTGTTTGTTTTTTTTTTTTTAATTATTTGAGAAACCACCATATGATTTTCCATAGGGGATTCACCATTTGACACTCCTGCACAAAAGTTTCAATTTCTCCACTTCCTCACTATCACTTGTTATTATTTTGATAATAGTTAACCTAGTGGGTACGAAGTGGTATCTCATTATGGCTTTGATTTGCATTTCCCTGATAATGGTAACAATAAGCATCTTTTATATGTTTGCTACTCATTTTTATATCAAATGCAAAGATATTACTGTGCACAGATTTTCTTTCCTGGATTTTTTCTCTACTTGTAAAAGGCATATAAGATCCCTTGACATTAATTGAGTTATAAATTTCTCAGAGGCATTTCTGTCAAAGCTGGTAATAATTTCACAGGTACATAATTATATTAAGCTCTCTTTCAATCTAGTGTCTACCAGGGACTTGTTCTATTTGTGAAAATAAAAATAAAAAGGTGATGACTCAAGTAATTTCTATTTCCTGTTATTGAACAATTGCGCCTTAATCTTACCCTCAGCTAGTGGAAAAATCTATCTACTTAATTTTATTAGTAAATGATTTTGTGGTATCTGATCACATCTAATACATCTAATAAGAAGATGATAGATAGCATTTACATTTCCAGGAAATATCAAGTGTGGATACCAACCAAGTATTAATTCAGATAATGTGAGAAAGAATTTATAATAGTGCTCTGGAAGCAGCTAAACCAACAAGCACAGTTTTTTACTGATTATGTCAGCAACATGAAAAGCAATATTGTTAAATATTCAGTAGTTAAAAGAAGTGATTTCTCTAGCATTCTTCTTCAAAATAAAATCCAAAACTCTTAAAAGCTGAACTAGTCATATAACAGCAATGGTTTCCCTTATAGCATTTAGATGAATGGTGGAAAGACACATATAAAAGTCATCTTAAGAGTTTGAAGCCCAAGCCTTTCTCATTATTCTTACAAATTAAAATTGTGTGAGATTTCTACTGTTTAAAATTGTATTTTAAAGAGCAAACTGTGACATGGGTTGCTTATTTTTGTTGTTTCCAACATCAGCTGAATGAAGAAAATAGAAAAATATCAATATATAGCAACTCCCTGTGGATCAGCTCCTATAGATCCAAACAAAGGGAGTCAACAGAGTACAGCACTGGGAATTCACTATTATCCCTGTGCTTAATTCCAGGCGGACAGGTCCATCACGGATACCTGCTTCAGCCTGACTAGTAGATGCATGTCAGAGCAAGAGAGAAGCAGCCTCCTCTCTGCTCCTTGGAACAATAGACCCAGGGAGAAGCTCCTCTCACCTTCATCGCACCATCCAGGGAAGCTGGAAAAAATTCTTAATCAGCTGAAATAGCACCTTGTACAGCACAAGAGATAGAGGCCCAGAAGTCAATGTACCACCAAATAAAGCATTCCTGGCCATAATTGTACAGCCCCATTTTTCTAAAGAGTCTATAATAAATGATTCTACTGCTTTTCCCTGTATATCTCAGTCACCATAAAATTCATCATTTATCATTTTGCTCATTATATGTCATCTGAACTAAACCTCACCGTTTTCCATAAATTTATTTGTGGTGTCTCCTTGTCCTCCATTCGTTCCTCTCTCTCTACTACCTTTGCACTAAAGGCTCATCAATTTCTGCTGTCTTAGCACAACCACTTTGGCTTCAGCAACATCACAGTGTATCCCTAGATAGCCTGTGGTATGCTGTGCTTAGTCACTCAGTCATGTCCAACTCTTTGCTACTCCATGGACTGTAGCCCACCAGGCTCCTCTGTCCCTGGGGATTCTCCAGGCAAGACTATTGGAGTGGGTTGCCATGCCCTCCTCCAGGGAACCTTCCCAACCCACTGATCGAACTCAGGTCTCCCACATTGCAGGCAGATTCTTTACCCTCTGAGCCACCAGAGAAGCCCAACAGTACTGGAGTGGGTAGCCTATTCCTTCTCCAGGGGACCTTACTGACCCAGGACTCAAATTGGGGTCTCCTGCATTGCAGGTGGATTCTTTATCAGCTGAGCTACCTAGATAGCCTGTCTTAATTAAATCTCATATGCTCTTTAAAAACATCTTCACTGCCTCCTCAACATTGGTTTGCATTTTTCATCCTAAGTGATACATATCGAGAAGAGAAGATTCTGCCTCACTTTCATTGCCACTTCCTGACAGTCATACTTTCTTTTTCCTACAGAATTCTTGTGTGTGTTAGTCACTTAGTCGTGTCCAGCTCTTTGTGATCTCATGGACTATATCCTGCCAGGCTCCTTTGTCCATGGAATTCTCCAGGCAAGAATACTGGAGTGGGGTGCCATCCCCTTCTCCAGAAATCTTGCTCCTTATGAAATGCTACCTTTTTCACTCCTGTTCTCACACTCATTCACCTAAGGTGATCAACTGTTCCAATTTGCCTGGAACTGGGGGTGCCATAGACAAGGGACTTCCAGTTATAAAAACTCAATAAACCAGTCATCCTTTTCCTGACTCACAGTTATCCTCTAAAAACATCAGATTCCCATGACCTATAGAACATCTTAAACTTGCTGTGTATGATACCCCATATCCCAACAGCTTGTGTACCAGCACCAGTTAATTACCTTTCCCATTGACGAACACTAAAAATGACTATTATTACAACTTGGTCTAGCACTGCTAAAAATCTCAATTTTCCAACTTCATTTTCCAGTCTTTTCCTCTGTAACTTACTCCCTGTAATATCTTTAACAACATTTAGACCTTTTGGAAACAGCCAATATTGATTCCACTGATTCATATTTTTTTTTCTCTGCCCATGACAAAGAAGACATATGTCCTTCTTTGCCCACCTAAAGTTCCATGATCCATCCTGTGCTATTATATGCAGAGTGGTTCTATCAATAAGCCCTAATCTAAGCTGAGTAGGAGCCAGCAGTATATTCTGAGTCACAAGCTAATGTTGGCTTGATTGACACTACAAACCAATTTGCATAGGTTGGCTGGATAATTATAGGATTCCCAGGTAACTAAAGCCTTAAAAACAAACAAACAAAAAAAAAGAGGATGATTATGAAGATGGAAGGGAGACAAAATTATGCTAAACAGTATGGTGAAGACAAAGAATATTGGGGAAACAGAGCATTTCCCTATGGGGGTGTACTATGAAACAGTTTGACCCAATCTGGCCAAGTTAGAAATTAGGAAATGACTTAAGAAAAGTACCTGACCAAAATTTCACTCCATCGAATTTGTAAGGTAGAATGCAAAATGCATAATAACGTATTTGGACACTAATTTCCATAAGGAGGTAGTGTGTTTTTAGTTATACCTCAAACTGACATCTGTTTAATTTTTTTGTAATTTCTTAAATATTTTTTTAAATATGTAAAGTTAAATAAATGGAGCCAAGCTGATATAAAGTGGCTCAGCTGGTAAAGAATCCACTTGCAATGTGGGAGACCTGGGTTCGATCCCTGGGTTGGGAAGATCCCCTGGAGAAGGGAAAGGTTGCCCACTCCAGTATTCTGTCCTGGAGAATTCCATGGACTGTATAGTCCATGAGGTCACAAAGAGTCGGACACGACTGAGCGACTTTCACCAGGCAAAGTCATCCTAGTATAAAATATATATATGTATATATATGTATATATATATATATATGTATATATATATATATATAACTTTAGAACACACTTATTGGTGATGGACAGGGAGGCCTGGCGTGCTGCAATTCATGGGGTCGCAAAGAGTCGGACACGACTGAGCAACTGAACTGAACTGATCAGTTACATTCTAAAGAGATTAGAGTTAGTTAATTAATAATTAAGATAGGTACAGGAGAAAAGTAGCTAAGGAATAATAATAATCTTATTTTGAGTCATTTTAGATATCATACAATGTTTTCTAGTTTACTTTCAGTACTAGATATGCTAGTGTATAATTTGTCTTGGAACCATACTGGCTGGTTTTCTTTTTCTTAATTCCATAAGATTTCTAAGAATTAAAAAAAAAAAAAAAAAAAAAACCTCATATATTTTGATATACTAAATGTCAAGTGGAAAAATCTTCCAATTTACATCAAAGTATAAAATACTAAGGGGTTTCCCAGATGGTAAAGAAACTGCCTGCAATGCAGGAGACTCAGGGGATGCCAGTTTGAACCCTGTGTTGGGAAGATGCCCTGGAGAAGGAAATGGCAACTCACTCCTGTAATCTTCCCTGAAAAATCCAATAGACAGAGAAGCCTGGTGGACTACAATCTAAATCTTTACAAAGAGTCAGACATGACAGAGACTGAGCATGCATATACACATGTAATACAAGAGTGGGTGACCCACAATTTTCATGACAGGTAATGCTTATAGAAATATTCAAAACTATAAACAACAGAAAATATAAATTAATCATTTTTATATATTAAAAATGTGCTAAACCATTTGTTAAAGTTCAACAGTTTTTTTTTTTTTTTTTTTGCCAGATGTATCTTCAGGGCCCATTAGGTCCCAACAAATGTAGAAGACAGAAGGTAAATAGAAAAAAATCATACACTCCATCATTAGTGGAGAGAGATAGCCTAGTGAGAAATATGACCTGATTTAAGTTGATCTTAAGTTCCTTTTTAAAGCTTTGCAACCTTGGGCTGTGAATAATTAATAGACTAAGTCCTTCTGAGTTCCTTCTTTCTGCTAATGTCAGTAAGATGCTGGAATCAGTTACAGCAGTGATTTCCTCTCTGTTTCTTTCATTTTTTAAATGTGTTACCTAGTTCAATTATTTTATTTTATAAATTAGTGAAAAAATTCTTAAAAATTCTCTTTTTTAAGATCTCCCTGAAATTCCAATATTGTTCCAATTAAAGCACATAAAATTTAAATGAGTTACTATGATCAATAGAATTTTTAAAAATATTAATGATTAGCTACCTTTGAGGATTGTTACTTATTTAAAGAAAAGAAAAAAAAATAGAATTTATGAGATGCCCAGTAACACAGTGCATGTCATTTCAAGTAGAAATCACACTTTTTGAAAATACTATTAATTTCTTTGTATTTTTCTTTGATTATTGTAGCACAATATTCAGTTTCAGACATACAAGATGTTACAAGAGTAGTACAAATAATTTTGGTATCTCTTTATTGAGATTTACCAAATATTTTATTATATTTGACATAGTTTTATCATATTTACTCTCATAATAGATTTTTTTTCTGAATCATTTGAAAGGAAGTTGCAGACAAGCTGCCTATTTATTCCTAAATATTTCATTGTTTACTTTTTAAAACCAAGACACCTTCACATTAATTCAGACCAGTTATTATAATCAAAATTAACATTAAAGAAATATATAATCTTCAGTATTTAATGAGATTTGACAGTTTAATAATTGTTTCAAAAATAATTTTACAGAAAAGAAAATCCCATTTGTTAGGAGTTTTCAGTCTCTTTAATCTACAAGTTTCTCTTTGTGTGTCATGAGATTGACTTGTCAAAAGCAGGTCAGTTATTTTGTAGAGTATATTTAGGTATGATTTATTTGATGTTTAGATTATTTTTACATATATCTTGAAAAGTACCACATTCCAAGTGCTGGATCCTTTTTTGTTCAGCATATCATAAGGAATATGATTTTGTTTTATCATTTACTGGTGATGGTCCAGCTTTGATTACTTGATTAAGATGATGTTTGCTAGTTTTCTTCATTGTTAAATGACTGTTTGTCTCATTGTAATTAAAAGCATCTTGCTGTTGGATGCTGTGGGAGGAACTTTGAGACTAAGTAAATATTTAACTGAGGGATTCCCTGGTGGCTCAGATGGTAAAACATCTGCCTGTAATGCAAGAGACCTGGGTCCAAGACCTTTGTGGGGAAGATCTCCTGGAGAAAGGAATGGCTACCTTCTTGCCTGGAAAATTCCATGGACAGAGGAGCCTAGTGGGCTACCGTCCATGGGTCACAAAGCATTGGACTAAGTAATTATCTTATTATTCTTCAAATTTTCACCACTGGTTTTAACATACATTAGTGATTATTGCCCAAGTCCATTATTATGAAAACCAACTGATTTTAGACAAAGGGCAGGAAAAGTAGAAGACATACCTAGAATATTTTTGTAGTGAAAGAAAACAAGGTAGCCTTTAGAGATTGATAAGGGCATGTCAATGAACACAGAAGTCACATAAAGGGACTCTACTGCCCAAGCCTGGGAAAATTTGAGCATCAAAATTAGTAATACTAGTGAAGATTTATAACTAATTGACTAAAATAAGAATTAATGAGATCATTCTGAAACGAATTAATCAAGAGAAAGCTTTTCCTTACAGAAGACATTCAGTCAGTAAATACAGAAAAAATGATGGAATTCGAAAAATCATCACATGAAAAGAATTTAAATAAGGAACAAAATCTGTGCTAGGGCTTTAGAGAAAGAAAGAATACCATCAAAAATCTTAATTCTGCAGATATTGAATTATATGGTCACTGAAGAAGCACTTTTTGTACTTTATAATTTTGTCTAAAGAAAACTCTGTTCCAGGTATAGATCTAATTTGGAATGCCATTCCAGGTCTGGTTTGAAGTTAAATACGGTATAAACTTAAAAGCATGCCAAGTCATAACTAGGAAAACAGAGAATGGACTTCAGTGGAAAATTATCAAGGGTGATGCAGTTGGCCATTTTCCAATTAGCCAATCTGCCAAACCTACTAGAACTCTTAGAAAGATTGTCATACTCTTCCAGCAAGTAAAGCTAATATGCAAGTATACAAGTGTAAAACTATCCTCTCTCACTCTATTCCTATAGTGAGAAAGAAAACATCACTTCCATGTATAACAGACAGCTACTGACCCCCACTGAGACACTAGTGGGTTCCAAGGATCTAATCAAATTTACCAAAAATAGAACTATGTAGGACATAGGAGCTTTTCAGGTAGGTGTGTAGACCATGCCTATATAAAGACAAGGGATGCTCTTCGATCATTTGATGTAAGAAAAGTGCTCATTCTTTTTTTACAAAAGACAAGTCAGCCATGTTTGCTATGCGTTCTTTAAAGAGATGGGCAGATATAATTTATTGCATTTTAAGAAATGAGTGTTGTCTGGTTAAAAAATGTACTGGTACTAGCGTGATATAAGGCTAAGGAAATCCTACATGGAGTACATGCACTGACTTGTGTTGAGGTGATGGAAAGGAGAAGAAATTTGTTTCCCTTCTTGATCCAAAAAGTTGGAGAAGGCACCCAAGATAGAAGGTCTAATATTGTGCTGTAACTGGAATGTGGCATAAATCAAACATTACTAAACCATTGTTCCAAGGAACTGAAGCCAAGCAATGACACAAAGTGAATGACTGGCAGAATTTAGTGGCCTAGAACCTAGAGGTACTGAGTTGGGATAGTATAAAGGACTATTTGAAATAGAGCAAAAATTCTCCTTTTGTAGTAGTCTCATCACACACCTGCCACAATGATCTTTCAGTTCATCAAACACACAGCTTTCCCTGGCTCAAGAAGCCTGCAGGTGCTGTTCTTACTTTTTGGAACACTCTTCTCTTTAACATCCAGTCCTTTTCACCTATGTGATTGCTACACCTCATTTAAATCTCATCTCAAATATTCTATCCTCTGGAATTCTCTGACCTTCCTAACCAGGTCAGACGTATTAGAAATAAGATTTTATTTAATAGTTACAGCCATATATTGATTACAGTTGCAACTCAACATTTAATTTGTTCCTTAATTAACAGTTGTCTCCCTCACTGTTCTATGATTTCTAGGAGGTTAGGCACTGTGCTTTTTTGCCTTTCACTCTCTCAATGTTCTCTAAGAGGTAGGATATTTCCTGGTACACAGCATATCCTAATTAATGATTAACTGAACAAAGCATAGTGGGGAGATGTTGAATATGAATATATATAAATAAAAGTTGATAATGCATAACCAGGGAAAGCAGTCAAAACTAACTTCTAAAGCAATTCCATTCATTTTTCCAGATGATTCCTGGAAAAGTTCAGGGTAACTTTTAAGAAGTACAGTATCACTGTCTTAAAAGCATCAATGAGAAACAAGCACAAAAGTTTGGAATATTCTTAACAAAATCATCAATAAGTCACTAAGACACATTCTAAGTTAATTTTGTCTTGCTAATGTGTGTGCATGTGCATACTACATTATCTGTTTTAATATAATATTTTAAGAGATGCATTTTACCTCCATTTTAGATGAGAAATTTCTATTTCAGAAACAAAGTTTTTACCCAAAATCACAATTAATATAGGTTCAGCAGAAACTCGAGCCCAGGCCTTCTGAATATGTGTATTAGGCACCAGAGAGATACCATAGTGCATCAACAATTTAGTTGGTATAATTTGTGTCTGGCAAATCCCATGGACAGAGGAGCCTGGTGGGCTGCGGTCCATGGGGTTGCTAGGAGTCGGACACAATTGAGTGACTTCACTTTCACTTTTCACTTTCATGCATTGGAGAAGGAAATGGCAACCCACTCCAGTGTTCTTGCCTGGAGAATCCCAGGGACGAGGGAGCCTGGTGGGCTGCCGTCTCTGGGGTTGCACAGAGTCGGACACTACCGAAGAGAGTTAGCAGCAGCAGTGAATGATACATTGGTACATAGAATTTTTAATGATAATTTGATGCTTAAATGGCACTTTATTTCACCTCCATAACACTGCTGAAAGTAAGCATAACTAGTATTTTCAGTTGGTCACAAAAGAAAAATGCAAAAATGCTAAAATAATTTTTTGATAACAAGTTATACTTACTCTTGTCAGCTAGACAGCATGCTAAAAGATGTTCCCATGACAAATATTACCATTCATGTTTGATTTATGTATTATCATCAAAATCACATTTTATTTTTAAATAGTCAATTTATGTTTTCTGACTTTAAAATAAAAATATTTGTAAAGTACCACATTCTAAAGACTAAAAGTAAATAAAAGATTTTTATGATGGCTAGCTAAATTGTAATGTCATAATTATTTACAATATGTGGCTATTCCACTATGTTCCTGATTCATTTATATCTTTATTCACTTAATATGTGGTCTTAAAGTTATTTCAAATTGGTTGCAGTGAAGATGTTCATTAAAAGTTTGTGTATAATGTATAAATACTAAGTTTTTTAAAATAAATACTCAATGTTCATTGCAGCACTGTTTATAATAGCCAGGACATGGAAGCAACCTAGATGTCCATCAGCAGATGAATGGATAAGAAAGCTGTGGTACATATACACAATGGAGTATTATTCAGCCATTAAAAAGAATACATTTGAATCAGTTCTAATGAGGTGGATGAAACTGGAGCCTATTATACAGAGTGAAGTAAGCCAGAAGGAAAAACATAAATACAGTATACTAACGCATATATATGGAATTTAGAAAGATGGTAACAATAACCCGGTGTACAAGACAGCAAAAGAGACACTGATGTATAGAACAGTCTTATGGACTCTGTGGGAGAGGGAGAGGGTGGGAAGATTTGGGAGAATGACATTGAAACATGTAAAATATCATGTAAGAAACAAATTGCCAGTCCAGGTTCGATGCACGATACTGGATGCTTGGGGCTAGTGCACTGGGACGACCTAGAGGGATGGTATGGGGAGGGAGGAGGGAGGAGGGTTCAGGATGGGGAACACATGTATACCTGTGGCGGATTCATTTCGATATTTGGCAAAACTAATACAATTATGTAAAGTTTAAAAATAAAATAAAATTAAAAATAAATAAATAAATAAAATAAATACTTAAGGAGGCCTGGTTGTTCCTTGGTAAGACTAGTATCTATTGAAGCAATGTGCTATTTTGTTATCATGGACTCAATAGACATGAGTTTGATAAACTCTGGGAGCTGGCGATGGACAGGGAGGCCTGCTGTGCTGCAGTCCATGGAGTTGCAAAGTCAGAAACGACAGAGCGACTGAACTGAACTGAACTGCCTTTTAACAAATGAGTATTATAGTTAATGTAAAAGATCTACATTTTCGACTACTGATGGGTGCTATCTATCGGGAGGGGTTATTCCGGTTTTAATATTTTAGACAGCTAGAACTGTTTTACTAATATTTTTGCAAAGCAAAAATTTCACAATATAATTTGTAAAATATCCATTATAATTCCAAATTTGGTGTTTGGAAAATTCCATTTTACTCTTAGGTAGTTAAAAATGCATCCATTCTTCCCTGTCATCATGCATTCAATTTATATTTTCCAAATTTAAGATATCTGAGATACCAGATCATTTCTTTGTTTGATATATTCATACTATATTAAATTTCTATTTTCATAATTTATTACTACTCTTATTATATAATACAAATACTTATTTGTACTATTCTTTTCATTTGCCCAGTGACTGCACCATATTTATCTTTTATCGCAATAATTCTATTGTAAGTAGGGCAAAAATCTGTTCATTCTTACCCTTTAGGAAAAGAACACTTAAATTAAAATATTGTTCAAGATTAAAACATTGTCCAAGATCAGACCAGTGTTCTTTGAATCCAAGGATTTTGCATGTTATCATAAAAAAAAGTAAAGTCACTCAGTCATATCCAACTCTTTGTGACCCCATGGACTGTAGCCTACCAGCCTTCTCTGTCCATGGGATTTCTGAAGCAAGAATACTGGAGTGGGTTGCCATTTCCTTCTCCAGGGGATCTTCCTGACCTAGGGATCGAACCCTGGTGTCCTGCATTGCAGGCAGACGCTTTACCATCTGAGCCACCATAGGCAGCTTTTTATTAAAGTCTGTAAGGTCAAATCTGTCTCAAAACTTAAACTTGCAGAAAATACTATCCAAATAAGTATTCAATTTTATTTCTGTGACTAATTTATATCCAGCAAATGTTATTTCATTAGAAATTTATTCATTTGTACAATTGACTAAGTTATCCACATTGTTTCTAAATGCCCAGTAATTGCTACTGCTGCTGCTAAGTCCCTTCAGTCGGTCCGACTCTGTGCAACCCCAGAGATGGCAGCCCACCAGGCTCCCTGGTCCCTGGGATTCTCCAGACAAGAACACGGGAGTGGGTTGCCATTTCCCTCTCCAATGCATGAAAGTGAAAAGTGAAAAGTGAAAATGAAGTCGCTCAGTCGTGTCCGACTCCTAGCAACCCTATGGACTGCAGCCTACCAGGCTCCTCCATCCATGGGATTTTCCAGGCAAGAGTACTGGAGTGGGGTGACATTGCCTTCTCCTCCAGTAATTGCTAGAAAATATAAAATATGCATATACTCAATCCGTGTCTGCAATCATCATAAGGAGTAGGAAAAAACTGTAGTAAAGGAAAAATATGCAAGTGTAGTGGTAACATGCAGAGCATGTAAGACTGTCTAGGAAGTAAATGGAGTCTCCTCTGGAGGACTTTGGATGGAGAGCTGTTTACCAGGTGGTTGAGCCAGAGGATTAGGTACTCAGAAACAGATGGAATTATCTCTGCAATGCCTGAGTGAATGGAAGCCCAAGAGAAAAAATTTAATTCTGCCATGATTTAAAGTGTGGAGATGTAGATATGGTTCATGGTACATGTTTTATATACATGAACATATATTTCCTTATTCTCATTTTGCTCTCTTTCTAAATAGAAAACACATAAGGCCAAAGACTTTGTACTATCTGTCTCTGTAATTTTCTTGTACCTAACACAGAAAGTTCTTAACAAGTAAATCTTAAGGGAATTAGGTGTTTAAGTTCATGCAAAAATAATATGGGTTTCCATTTTCTAAACCTCTCTCCTCCAACTCTTCACTTACATGAACTAAGTAAATTATGATTTTTAAAAATTTTATGTTTATATTGATGTTCTGCTTAGAGTAAATTTATGTAACATAGCCATACCATGGGTAAGTGTGTAAATGATCTTATTTTTTTCCATTTAAAGTAATCTTATCAGGGCTTCCTCAGTGGCTCAGATGGTAAAATAATCTAACAGGTCTTTATTAAGTACCTATCAGAATGGAGGGAACAATATTAGGGATGGTGGTGGTGGAAGAAAGGCTCAAGAGGGAGGGTATATGTTAATATATATATACATATAACTAATTCACACTGTTGTAGAGCAGAAACTAAGACAACATTATAAAGCAATTATACTCCAATAAGTAAAAATTCTCAAAATTGTCCACTATCTTCAATTTAAGTATTGAAGTTTGGCTACCAGGTCAATAAAAAGTTACATATAATTTGTCAATGCAGTAACTTATTTTGCATCAATATGCTGCTGCTACTAAGTCACTTCAGTCGTGTCTGACTTTGTGCGACCCCATAGACAGCAGCCCACCAGGCTCCCCCGCCCCTGGGATTCTCCAGGCAGGAACACTGGAGTGGGTTGCCATTTCCTTCTCCAATGCATGAAAGTGAAAAGTGAAAGTGAAGTCACTCAGTCGTGTCTGACTCTAGCGACCTCATGGACTGCAGCCTACCAGGCTCCTGCATCCATGGGATTTTCCAGGCAAGAATACTGGAGTGGGGTGCCATTGCCTTCTCCGTGCATCAATATAGTTAAGTTCAAAAATTGTGACAAAAATTAAGAAATCACTATATATTTAAATATATCATCAAAATGGAAAAAAAGAGAAAAACATCTCATTGTGTCCTTGCATTTTTAGCAGTAGCTTTGTATGACAGACACGGGAGGCCCACAGGATTCCTACGCCCATAGGAATCTTGCTTTATCAGAGTTTTTATGTGATTTTGTTGTTTCTAAGCTCTCTATATCCTCTAAATCACTTTCTAGAGTAAAATTGTACATTAAAAAAAAATAACTGTTGGTGTAATTGGTTTTATAAACTAACTTAACCTTCAATTTTAAATGCCAAACTGTCCATCCAAACTACAATTAGTCACTTGTAAAAGGAGAAGTTCTATTTGGAGAACCCCTTTCAAATGTCACTATAAAATTTTATTTTGCAAGATAATTGCTTGATCAATTGCCAAAAGCAATGTACTTTTCTAAGGAGTTTTTATAAAACATCATATTTTTAGCATGCCTATTTCTGTCACAAATATTCAAAAGTTATAGCTATGTTCAATTTAGCTATTACTTTGTTTTTGTTAATGTTTTTAATCTGTCAGATTTCACTGGGAGTTTTCAAGACTGGATACATGATAGTCAATATGGAGACATAGTCTGGCTGTAAAAAGTGGCATCACCAACATTCTACTAGAGTAAAATGGATTTTGACACTGTATTAAGAATGAAAACTTGTATTGGAGAAGCTTATCAATACTATCAAAGGCAAGATATGCCCACTATGAAAGGATTTTAAGTTGTAATTTTCTTTGCAGAGCCCGTACTGGAGAAATAATGTCAACTTTCTTGAGGACAGAATTCAAAACACATCCTTCCATCAAGTCTGAAACTGATCAGACTCTCTTTTAGTTGTTCAGCATCTATATATTTATTCTTTGTAGAATATTTATTATGAAATATATTGAACATATAAAAGAGCATATACATATATGGATGATTTAAGAAAGTTAACATATTTCTATTCAACATTCCACGTGAGAAAATGAACATTGTAAATACCATTTTATCAATTTACCATGTTTACCATGTGCTAGTCTCCATTTTCACCCCCTTCCTCCATCCTCTCCAAAAGTAACCAATATAATTTCTTTTATTGTTCATTCCTTTCCTTTATTTAAAATGTTGTTATACTTTCACATATACGTTATTCACTTTTTAATTTTTTAACATGAATGGAGAGAATCATTTGGTATTTTTCACACTTTGCTTCTGGATTAATAATTATTAAATTACTGCTCCTCCAAATTGATACATGAACCTCACCTTGATTTTCACTGCTGTAGGATATCCCATGTAGTATAAGCATAAAAAAGATATAGTACATTTACTCTATCAGTGGACATTTGGGTATTTGGGGGTTTTAGTGTTGCACAAGGATTTCTATAGAATAAATATTGACATTAATAGAATTGATGAAATATGGGCATGTTCAATTTCTATTTCACTTAGTTCTAGGTGCTCAGTAGTATCCAACTCTTTGCAACCCTCATGACTATAGTCTTCCAGGCTCTTCTATTCATGAAACTCAAAATAATGAAGTGGGTTGCCATTACCTTTTCCAGGGGATCTTACCAACCCAAGGATCAAACATTGGTCTCTTGCACTGCAAGCAGATTCTTTACCATCTGAGCCATCAGAGAAGCCCCTATTTTACTTAGTAATTCTCAATGATTTTCTGAAGTGGTAGTATCAACTTCTTTTCCAACTACAGCTATGCTGTTGTGCATGTTCACGAATTAGTGATGTTTTTATTTTTGTTGATGTTTTTAGAATTTATTATTTTGCTAGCTTAATGTTGGGTGCTTTCTATTTCTCTCTCTCTCTCTCTCTCTCTCTCTCTCTCTCTCTCTCTCTCTGTTTCTCTCTCTCTCTCTCTCTCTAAAGAAATTCCTAAGAATCCTAGTCACAATCTACACAATGCTTTTAGAATCAGTTATCAGTAGTTTCAGCACAGCTCCATGGCTTTTCTACTAGGATACTGAAAAATCAATAGACCACATTGTTTTACATTTGTTTTTCAGTACATTACCCAATTAAAATTCAGTTCAGTTAAGTTCAGTTGCTCAGTGGTGTCCGACTCTTTGTGACACCATGGACAGCCAGCCACATGTCAGGCTACCCTGTACATAACCAACTCCCAGAGCTTATAAAACTCATGCCCATTGAATCGATGATATCTTCCAACCATCTCACCCTCTGTCATCCCCTTCTCCTCCTAACTTCAATCTTTGCTAGCATCAGCATCTCTTCCAATGAGTCAGTTTTTCACATCAGGTGGCCAAAGGATTGTAGTTTCAGCTTCAGCATAAGTCCTTTCAATGAATATTCAGGACTGATTTCTTTTAGGATTGATGGATTGGATCTCCTTCCAGTCCAAAGGACCCGCAATGGTCTTCTCCAACACCACAGTTCAAGAGCATCAATTCTTCGGTGCTCAGCTTTCTTTCCAGTCCAACTTTAACATCCATAAACAACTACTGGAAAAACCATAGCTTAGACTAGATGGGCCTTTGATGAAAAAGTAATGTCTCTGCTTTTTAATACAATGTCTTGGTAGGTCATAGCTTTTCTTCCAAGGAATAAACATCTTTTAATTTCATGGCTACAGTCACCATCTGCAGTGTGGAGCCCCCCAAAATAAAATCTCTCACTGTTTCCATTGTTTTCCTATCTATTTGTCATGAGGTGATGGGACTGGATGCCATGATCTTAGTTTTCTGAATGTTGAGGTTTAAGTCAACATTTTCACTCTCCTCTTTCACTTTCATCAAGAAACTCTTTAGTTCCTCTTCACTTTCTGCCATAAGGGTTGTATCATCTGCGTGTCTGAGGTTATTGATGCTTCTCCTGGCAATCTTGATTCCAGCTTGTGCATCATCCAGCCCAGCATTTCCCAATGATGCACTCTGCATATAAGTTAAATAAGCAGGATGACAATATATAGCCTTGATATACTCCTTTCCCGATTTGGAACCAGTATGTTGTTCCATGTCCAGTTTTAACTGTTGCTTCCTGACCTGCAGACAGGTTTCTCAAGAGGCAGGTCAGGTGGTCTGGCATTCCCATGTCTTGAAGAATTTTCCGCAGTTTGTGGTGATTCACACAGTCATAGGCTTTGGCACAGTAAATAAAGCAGAAATAGATGTTTTACTGGAACTCTGTAGCTTTTTAGATGATCCAACGGATGTTGGCAATTTGATCTCTGGTTCCTCTGCCTTTTCCAAAACCAGCTTCAACATCTGGAAGTTCACGGTTCACATATTGTTGAAACCTGGCTTGGAGAATTTTGAGCATTACTTTGCTAGCATGTGAGTGCAATTATACAGTAGTTTGAGCATTCTTTGCCATTGTCTTTCTTAGTGATTGTAATGAAACCAGACCCTTTCCAGTCCTGTGGCCACTGCTGAGTTTTCCAAATTTGCTGGCATTTTGAGTGCAGCACTTTCACAGCTTCATCTTTTAGGATTTGAAATAGTTCAACTGGAATTCCATCTTTGTTCACAGTGATGCTTCCTAAAGCCCACTTGACTTAACATTCCAGGATGTCTGGCTCTAGGTGAGTGATCACACCATCGTGATTATCTGGGTCATGAAGATTTTTGTACAGTTCTTCTGTGTATTCTTGCCACCTCTTCTTAATATCTTATGTTTCAGTTAGGTCCACATCATTTCTGTCCTTTATTGAGCCCATCTTTGCATGAAATGTTCCCTTGGTATCTCTAATTTTCTTGAAGAGATCTCTAGTCTTTCCCATTCTATTTTTTTCCTTCTATTTCTTTTCATTGATCACTGAGGAAGTCTTTCTTATCTCTCCTTGCTATTCTTTGGAAATCTGTATTCAAATGCATATATCTTTGCTTTTCTCCTTTGCCTTTAGCTTCTCTTCTTTTTTCAGCTATTTGTAAGGCCTCTTCAGAGAACCATTTTGCCTTTTTGCATTTCTTTTTCTTGGGGCTGGTCTAGATCACTGCCTCCTATACAATGTCATGAACTTCTGTCCAAAATTCTTCACAAAGTCTATGAGATCTAATCCCTTGAATCTATTTGTCACTTCCACTGTATAATCACAGGGCATTTGATTTAGGTCATAGCTGAATGGTCTAGTGGTTTTCCCTACTTTCTTCAACTTAAGTCTAATTTTGCAACAAGGAGTTCGTCATCTGAGCCACAGTCATTGGATCCCTTACAAGGATTGAAATTTTAATTTGAAGTAATAATACTCATAATCTTTTTTAGAGGAAGGTTAATCAGAGGTCCATACTGACCCTATGATTTTATAAGTTTGCAACCAACCACTTGATTGTAATTCATATAGTCATGGTCTCACATGCCTTTAGACGTTGTTCTTTTATCTCTGCATTCTTAGTACCAGCACAAGGTAAACATTCAATGCTTTATGAGCAAATGAGAAAAACTACATCAAGTGAGTCTTATTTTATAAAATGCATTGCAATAGTAGCTGATGTGAATACTGCCTTGGGAAAATACACTTATGTAAAGAGGGGAATGGAGAGTGTGGAATCCCCAACTGTTCACATTTCTTAGCAGAGTATGCATTCTAGAGAGTATTTGTAAAAACAGACATGAAACTTTTAAAAAATTAGTTTTATTTTGTAAAAGTTATGTCCAAAACTGTGTTCAACAAGAGCTCAGGTTAAAGAATTGGTATTGTTTACACATAGCACTATTGTATAAATAGTGCTCTCAAAAGTGCAGCTTTATAGATTAATATGAACACAACTTGAATATTTCTGCAACTATTGATGCTTCTTTCCCTTTTTCCCTTTCAACCATCTTCATGCTCTCATCTTACAGTCGTTTTTATTTAATTTTCTTCTTTTGACTGCTATTTGTTTTCAGTTAAACTAGATGTAAGTAGGGGAATTAATATACCCCTTCTTTTCATTAGCTCTTATATTCACAGATGTCATTATGAGTCAAAATACTTATAAAATAAAAAGGAAAAAAAAAATACCAAAGTGTTGTTATCACCTGAATAAGATGAGAAGTCAATTATTTATCAAATTGCAAGCACATTTTTTAAGCTTGTTAGAGTTTAATAAGCTTATGTCTAAGTTTATTTTAGTGTTTATTTGTAATTGGTTTTCTTCAAAGAATCATCATTTGGTATTAGTTCCTATTTTCCATTCAGCTTGAGGAAGTATTCTTAAAATGGCAGTTAGTGTTCAGCTTACTTCAGATTCACTAACCCTTTGAATAATTAACCACGACCTTGGATTTTGTAACCATTTTTCAAATGCCTTTAAAAAAATCACTTATGTGTTACAAAATATTTAATTACAATGAGTTCATACACCATTCTCTTGTAATCTTGAGATGGAATCTCAATCTAGAGATAGAAGGAGTTTATATTATTCTATCTCAATTTTGTCCAGGGTTTCTGTTTCTCCAACTATCTTTTAAAACTTTAGTCCTTAGTATTTTATTCTCAATCCTCTAACCACCAGAGTGGTTTCCTTTACCCTTTCAACAAAATGAGATTTCATGAATTGGTGTAAAACTCTTCATATCTCAGTAAGATGGCAGTTCTTTCCTTTAGGTTTTTTTTTTTTTTTTTTTTTTAATATTTACACACACGCACACACACATACACACACACACACACCCAATATGTAGCTTTCCCAGGATGGGGAAAAAGAAGGAATTGAATAGGAAGAGCATAAACATTAGAATGAACACTCCCGAAAGGTGAGTCAAGTAGAACTGAGTGCAGTGTAATTCAAAGGACTCAGAGAACAAAAGCCAGTGGAGCAGAAGAGATGAGTCTCTGCATCAGAGACTAATTCCAAATGTGTCCAGGAAGTCTAAGTCCAGTGCCTACCTGTTATTGCTTTTGTTCCTACTGCTGCTCCTCCTGACCTTGGGACTAGTGGCTAGGGTCAAAGACTTCCCTGAAGGGGATTGAGTAGGTCCCTAAAAGAATAAGTTCAAAGCCATACACCAGAAATTAAGTCCCTTTCTCACATTTAAAATAAAGTACCTGAAAAAGTTTTTGTAATAAACAGAAGCAAACTGAATCATTCCAAGTGATGCTGAAATAAGAGCAAGCATTACCCACTTTAACAAGACATCAGTTCAGTTCAGTTCAGTCACTCAGTCGTGACTGACTCTTTGCGACCCCATGAATCGCAGCACGCCAGGCCTCCCTGTCCGTCACCAACTTCCAGAGTTCACCCAAACTCATGTCCATTGAGTCGGTGATGCCATCCAGCCATCTCATCCTCTGTCGTCCCCTTCTCCTCCTGCCCCCAATCCCTCCCAATATCAGTCTTTTCCAATGAGTCAACTCTTCTCATGAGGTGGCCAAAGTATTGGGGTTTCAGCTTCAGCATCAGTCCTTCCAATGAATACCCAGGACTGATCTCCTTTAGAACGGACTGGTTGGATTTCCTTGCAGTCCAAGGGACTCTCAAGAGTCTTCTCCAACACCACAGTTCAAAAGCATCAATTCTTTCATGCTCAGCTTTCTTCACAGTCCAACTCTCACATTCATACATGACTACTGGAAAAACCATAGCCTTGACTAGATGGACCTTAATAAGACATAGGTACAGACATTTAGAATACACCTTGTTTTCCCCCAAAGTCTAGACTTTCAATTTTAGTTTTTAATAATTTCATAATTTTCAGATGATTTCAATGAATTTTCAACAGAGTCATCACCAAACCTGTTGGTTTAGAGATCATGCTTTTTGAATAACTATAATATATTACGCTCTTTTGAACCTATTGCCTTCCTAAGTATTTAACGTGTTCATTTCTTTAAAATGTTCTGTGTATGAGTGATTTATCCTACTTATCAGGGTTAATGTTGAGAATAATTATGCCTATGTATATTTATATATTTTGTATATTCTATACTTGGCTTCCCAGTTTGCTCAGTGGTAAAGAATCCACTTGCCAATGCAGAAGACTCAGAGATGTGAGTTTAATCCCTGGGTTGGGAAGACCCCTGGAGAAGGGAATGGCAACCCACTCCAGCATTCTTGCCCAGGAAATCCCAAGGACAGAGGAGCCTGGTGAGCTATAGTCAATGGGGTTGCAAAAGAGTCAGACACAATTTAGCCACTAAACAAGAACAATAAATACTCTGTAATTGAAGCTTAAATCCTTTGACAACAGAGGCCACATCTATAAACCATTTTAGTTTTGTAAATATAAAGTGATGGTCTACTTGCTAACCTTTGACAAATCCTAAACTTGGGGAATAATCCTACTATACATACTTAAATATGTGTTAATTAATAGGTTTAATCATGTCACAATTGAGGGCAGCATGAAGTTCTAAAATAATTATTATGTAGATTCACACTCTATTATCCCTACCTTTCCAACTCCTGCCTGAATCTATTTTAAAAAATAATAACTTTTGTGGAATTTCTCCTTTACATTAAAATAGATATCACATTTCTTATTAAAATGTTCAACCATAATTCTATAGATATTTTTACATAAAATCAAAACTAAATTTCAATTATATTCAATTACAAAATTTTAGGTGCTTCCCTGGTGGTTCAGACGTTAAAGAATCTGCTTGCAATATGGGAAGTGTCTCCATAGGGCTATGCTGCTTTTAATAAGTACTAACTTGTTAAAGATGATGTTTAATACTAACAAAGATTCCTACCCCCTTTGATTCCTTCAAAGTAGTCCAAATGCAAAAGCACTGTCTCCACCTGAGTCTGGCATTAATTCTATCTCTGGATATTTAGTAATATGTGCAGTTTTCTCAGATATAAAAGCATTTTCTACATATCTGGCTTCATATTTCTACACATTCTTTTCTTATTCCGATATGAGAAAATGAAGGAAAAAGGCACAAAGGGAAAATTCTTGTTGAGGGAAAATGCCTTAATCCTATAAATGAGAGAAATGTATTTTAAAAGGTCTTTGAAATTTGAGAAGAAGAAAATGAAATACAATCTTTTAAACTTTTCCATTAACTTATCCATACATTCCCTACTTCCTGGAGTCTACAGTGCTTCCTGTTTATGATGTGAGCAACTAATTAAGTAGAAGAGGATATCAAGTGAGTAGTCTAAAAGAGAGATTGTGTAATACGAATAATAGTTGTTTGTAATCCTAAAGTTAAATTTACTAAGTCTTAGAAATACATTATAAAATCCTAGGGGTTTATTTTACTTAATCTCCTGTTAGCCTTGGGTAAAGGACTTGTTGGGCCTTCCCAGGTGGCTCAGTGTTAAAGACTCCACCTGGCAATGCAGGAGCTGCAGGTTTGACCCCCGGATCAGGAAGATCCCATGGAGAAGGAATTGGCAACCCATTCCAGTATTCTTGCTTAGAGAATTCCATGGATGGAGAGCCTGGTGGTCTATAGTCCATGGGGTCTCAAAGAGTCATACACAACTGAGCAACTGAGAATGCATGCAAGGACTTGTTATTATTAATGGCAGCAGCTGTTGTAAATCCAAACCCAAGCAAGTTCTATAGGATACTTAATTTGTAATTCATAGTCCGGGCTTCTTTCATAAGAAGGAGATTTTTTCCTTTTTCTTTTCCCTGCAGGGCAAATTTAAAATTCTTAGTGTTAAATTATCTCTGCTGCAGAAAGGGAGGAGTGAGGGAAATGAGCTTCACTAAGTAAACACCTGACATGATGAAGCTCGTTTTCTTATGAATTATGCCAAAGGAATAGAAATAATTAACTTAGAACAAACATATGCCCAAAAAAGCAATGATTTCTGCAAAATTGCTATGGCAAGATAACCACTCTTCACATTACACAGAAAGAATAGAAAAATGAGTAGAGACATTTTACAAATATTTTTACTTAGGAAACAAAGAATCAAATAAAATATACTTAATATGAGAGGAAAACACTATTTAAAATAGAAAGCTACATATGCTTGTTTGGTATAAAAAAAAAAAAAAAACCTAAAAGAAGGAATTTCAATTTTAATGAGACACAAAGGATTTTATTTTTCCACTAAAGAGCTAGGTGTTATTCTCCAAAACACATTCTTTTCTCTGTGTTAATTTTGTCATGTGACACATATTGAATTAAATGATACTTGAAGTCCTATTCAAGTCTAAAAGTTTATAATTTATGGAAATATTTGTATATATGATATACTTACATATATATCAGTTCAGATTAGTCATTCAGTCATGTCCGACTCATTGTGACCCCATGGACTACAACACGCCAGGCCCCCCTGTCCATGACCAACTCCCAGAGTTTACACAAACTCATGCCATTGAGTTGGTGATGCCATCCAACCATGTTATGTTCATTCATCCCCTTCTCCTCCTCCTGCCTTCATAGTTCCTAGCATCAGGGTCTTTCCAATGAGTCAGTTTTTTGCATCAGATGCCCAAAGTATTGGAGTTTCAGGTTCAACATCAGTCCTTCCAAAGAATATGAGGACTGATTTCCTTTAGGTTTGACTGGTTGGATTTCCTTGGAGTCCAAGGGGCTATCAAGACTCTTCTCCAACACCACAGGTCAAAAGTTGTTGTTTCTACTGTCTGCCCATCTATTTTCCATGAAGTAATGGAACCAGAATGCTCAAACTACCACACAATTGCACTCATCTCACACCCTAGTAAAGTAATGCTCCAAATTCTCCAAGCCAGGTTTCAGCAATACGTGAACCGTGAACTTCCTCATGTTCAAGCTGGTTTTAGAAAAGGCAGAGGAACCAGAGATCAAATTGCCAACATCTGCTGGATCATGGAAAAAGGAAGAGAGTTCCAGAAAAACATCTATTTCTGCTTTATTGACTATGCCAAAGCCTTTGACTGTGTGGATCACAACAAACTGTGGAAAATTCTTCAAGAGAAGGGAATACCAGACCAGCTGACCTGCTTCTTGAGAAACCTATATGCAGGTCAGGAAGCAACAGTTAGAACTGGACATGGGACAACAGACTGGTTCCAAATAGGAAAAGGAGTACGTCAAGGCTGTATATTGTCACCCTGCTTATTTAACTTATATGCAGAGTACATCATGAGAAACACTGGACTGGAAGAAGCACAAGCTGGAATCAAGACTGCCAGGAGAAATATCAATAACCTCAGATATGCAGATGACACCACTCTTATGGCAGAAAGTGAAGAGGAACTCAAAAGCCTCTTGATGAAAGTGAAAGAGGAGGGTGAAAAAGTTGGCTTCAAGCTCAACATTCAGAAAATGAAGATCATGGCATCTGGTCCCATGACCTCATGGGAAATAGATGGGGAAACAGTGGAAACAGTGTCAGACTTTATTTTTTTGGCTCCAAAATCACTGCAGATGGTGACTGCAGCCATGAAATTAAAAGACGCTTACTCCTTGGAAGGAAAGTTATGACCAAACTAGATAGCATACTGAAAAGCAGAGACATTATTTTGCCAACAAAGGTCCATCTAGTCGAGGCTATGGTTTTTCCAGTGGTCATGTATGGATGTGAGAGTTGGACTGGGAAGAAAGCTGAGCGCCAAAGAATTGATGCTTTTGAACTGTGGTGTTGGAGAAGACTCTTGAGAGTCCCTTGGACTGCAAAGAGATCCAACCAGTCCATTCTGAAGGAGATCAGCCCTGGGATTTCTTTGGAAGGAATGATGCTAAAGCTGAAACTCCAGTACTTTGGCCACCTCATGCAAAGGGTTGCCTCATTGGAAAAGAATCTGATGCTGGGAGGGATTGGGGGCAGGAGGAGAAGGGGACGACAGAGGATGAGATGGCTGGATGGCATCACTGACTCGATGGACGTGAGTCTGAGTGAACTCCAGGAGTTGATGATGGACAGGGAGGCCTGGCGTGCTGCGATTCATGGGGTTGCAAAAAGTCAGACACGACTGAGCAACTGAACTGAACTGAACTGATGGGACCAGATGCCTTGATCTTAGTGTTCTGAATGTTGAGCTTTAAGCCAACGTTTTCACTCTCCTCTTTCACTTTCATCAAGAGGCTCTTTATCTCTTGTTCAACATCTACCATAAGGGTGGTGTCATCTGCATATATGAAGTTATTGATATTTCTCCCGGAAATCTTGATTCCAGCTGGTGGTTATTCCAGCCCAGCGTTTCTCATGATGTACTCTGCATATAAGTTAAATGAGCAGGGTGACAATATACAGCCTTGACGTACTCCTTTTCCTATTTGGAACCAGTCTTTTGTTCCATGTCCAGTTCTAACTGTTGCTTCCTGACCTGCATATAGGTTTCTCAAGAAGCAGGTCAACTGGTCTGGTATTCCCATCTCTTGAAGAATTTTCCACAGTTTGTTGTGATCCACACAGTCAAAGGCTTTAGCATAGTCAATAAAGCAGAAATAGATGTTTTTCTGGAACTCTCTTGCTTTTTTGATGATCCAACGGATGTTGGCAATTTGATTTCTGGTTCCTCTGCCTTTTCAAAAACCAGCTTAAACATCTGGAAGTTCACGGTTCACATACTGTTGAAGCTTGGCTTGGAGAATTTTGTGCATTATTTTACTAGTGTGTGAGATGAGTGCAATTGTGCATTAGTTTGAACATTCTTTGGCATTGCCTTTCTTAGTGATTGGAATGAAAACTGTTCTTTTCCAGTCCTGTGGCCATTTCTGAGTTTTCCAAATTTGCTGGCATATTGATTGCAGCACTTTCACAGCTTCCTCTTTTAGGATTTGTAATAGCTCACCTGGAATTTCATCACCTCCACTAGCTTTGTTCATAGTGATGCTTCTTAAGGCCTTCTTGACTTCAGATTCCAGGATGTCTGGCTCTAGGTGAGTGATCACACCATTGTAATTATCTAGATCATGAAAATCTTTTTTTGTACAGTTTTTCTGAGTATTCTTGCCACCTCTTCTTAATATCTTCTGCTTCTGTTATGTCCATACCATTTCTGTCCCTTTTTAACCCATCTTTGCGTGAAATGTTCCCTTGGTATCTCTAATTTTCTTGAGGAGATCTCTAGTCTTTCCCACTCTGTTTTTTTTTTTTTTTCCTCTCTCTCTATTTCTTTGCATTGATCGCTGAGGAAGGCGATCTCTCCTTGCTATTCTTTGGAAATCTGCATTCAAATGGGTGTATCTTTCCTTTTCTCCTTTGCTTTTTGCTCTCTTCTTTTCACAGCTCTTTGTAAGGCCTCCTCATACAGCCATTTTGCTTTTGCTTTTCTTTTTCTTGGGGATGGTCTTGATCCCTGTCTCCTATATAATGTCACAAACTTCCATCCACAGTTTAACTCTATCAGGTCTAATCCCTGAATCTATTTCTCACTTTCACTGTAGGATTGTAGGGGATTTGATTTAGATCATCCCTGAATGTTCTAGTGGGTTTCCCTACTTTCTTCAATATAAGTCTGAATTTGCCAATAAGGAGTTCATGATCTGAGCCACAGTCAGCTCCCAGTCTTGTTTTTGCTGACTCTATAGAGCTTCTGTATAGAAGCTGTATAGAGCAGTGTAGAGCTTCTCCATCTTTGGATATAAAGGTTATAATCAATCTGATTTTGGTATTGACCACCTGGTGATGTCCATGTGTAGGTGTTTCCTTGTGTTGGAAAAAGGTGTTTGCTATGACCCCCTATGATAAACCCCTCAACAAAGGTCAGGAGTGGTGCCTGTGCTTCTCTGGAGCAGCCCTGAGGAGATACCCCACGTCGAATGTCAGAGAATTCCCAGCAAGTTGGTATGCCCTGGAGCAGTTGTGAGGAATTAACCCACATCCAAGGCCAAAGGAGAAGCCCAGCAAGATGGTAGGAGAGGTGAATTCACATTTATAATCAAACCCCATTTCCCCCAGAGATGCTCAGAGGGCTCAAACAAACCTTGTGTGAACCAGGACCCAGGGACCTCACAGAGACTGAGACAGAACTGTGTTTGAGTGTCTCCTGTGGAGGTATGGGTCAGCAGTGGACTGCCATAGGGACAGGGACTCTGGGTGCAGCAGACTTGGTATCAAATAAGCCCTCTTGGAGGAGGTCGCCATTAACCCCATAATAGAGCTGCCAGAACTTACACAGGACTGGGAAATAGACTCTTGGAGGGCACAAACAGAGCCTGTGTGCACCAGGACCCAGGAGAAAGGAGCAGTAACCCCACAAGAGACTGACCCAGACTTGCCCTGGAGTGTCTAGGAGATTCCAGTGGAGGCGGGGGTCAGTGGTGGCCTGCTGCAGGGTTGGGGCAGTGAGTATAGCAGTGCATTCATGGGATATTTCAAAGGAGGTCGCCATTATCTTCATAACCTCCACCATAGTTTGGCACCAGGTAAACAGCAGGCAGGGAACACACCTCCACCCATCAACAGAAAATTGGATTAAAGGTTTACTGAGCATGGCCCTGCCCATCAGAACAAGAATCAATTTCCCCTTCAGTCAGTCTCTCCCTTCAGGAAGGTTCCATAAACCTCTTATCCTTCTCCATCAGAGAGCAGACAGACTGAAAACCGCAGTCACAGAAAACTGACCAATCTGATCACACGGACCACAGCCTTGTCTAACTCAATGAAACTATAAACCATGTCATGTAGGGCCACCCAAGACTGACTGGATATGGTGGAGAATTCTGACAAAATGTGGTCCACTGGAGAATGGAATGGCAAACCACTTCAGTATTCTTGCCTTGAGAACCCCATGAACAGTATGAAAAGGTAAAAAAGATAGGACACTGAAAGATGAACTCCCTGGGTTGGTGGGTGCCCCGTATGCTACTGGAAATCAGTGCAGAAATAACTCCAAAAAGAATGAAGAGATGGAGCCAAAGAAAAAAAAAAAAAAAAAAACTACCCAGTTTTGGATGTGACTGGTAATAGAAGCAAAATCTGATGCTGTAAAGAGCAATATTACATAGGAAACTGGAATGTTAGGTCCATGAATCAAGGCAAATTGGAAGTGGTCAAACAGGAGATGGCAAGATTGAACATTGACATGTTGGGAATTGGTGAACTAAAATGGACTAAAACGGGTGAATTTAACTCAAATGGCCATTATATCTACTGCGGGCAAGAATCCCTTAGAAGAAATGGAGTAGCCATCATGGTCAGCAAAAGAGTCTGAAATGAAGTTCTTGGATGCATCTCAAAAATGACAGAATCATCTCTGTTCGATTCCAAGGCAAACCATTCAATATCACGGTAATCCAAGTCTATGCCCTGACCAGTAATGCTGAAGAAGCTGAAGTTGAACAGTTCTATGAAGACCTACAAGACCTTCTAGAACTAATACCCAAAAAAGATGTCCTTTTCATTATTGGGGACTAGAATGCAAAAATAGGAGTCAAGAAACACCTGGAGTAACAGGCAAATTTGGCCTTGGAGTACAGAATGAAGCAGGGCAAAGGCTAATAGATTTTTACCAAAAGAATGCACTGATCATTCACATATATATAATATTTTTAAATTGTTAATTGTAAAAAGTCAGTGTGTGCTCAGTCACATCCAACTCTCTGTGACCCCATGGACTGTAGCCACCAGGCTCCTCTGTCCACGGAATTTTCCAGGCAAGAGGGTTTTTTCCACTGAAGAGGGTTGCCATTTCCTACCAAGGAGGATCTTTCAAACCCAGGGATCAAATCCACGTGTCCCACATTAGCAGGCTTGTATTTTTGCCACTGCACCATCTGAGAAGCCCATCTGTGAGACCCCCTAGATGGCAGCCCACCAGGCTCCCCTGTCCCTGGGATTCTCCAGGCAAGAACAGTGGAGTGGGTTGCCATTTTCCTTCTCCAATGCATGAAAGTGAAAAGTGAAAGTGAAGTTGCTCAGTCGTGTCTGACTCTTAGCGACGCCATGGACTGCAGCCTACCAGGCTCCTCCGCCCATGGGATTTTCCAGGCAAGAGTACTGGAGTGGGCTGCCATTGCCTTCTCCAATAGTAAAAAGTAGGTAACATAAAATTTACCTTCTTAATCATTTTTTAAGTGTGCAATTCAGTAATAAGTATATTCACATTTTTGTGTAACCAGTCTCCAGAATTTTCACATCTTGCAAAACTGAACTCTATACCAATTAAATAACATCTCCCCAACTTCTCCTTACCTTAAGCCACTGGGAACCAATATTTTACTTTCTATTCCCATGAATTTCACTATTTAAGATACCTTATATAAGTCAAATCATGCAGCATTTATCTATTTCTGATTGGTTTATATAACTTAGCATAATGTCCTCAATGTTCACCCACGTTGCAGAATGTGATGCAATTGCCTTCCTTTTTAAAGGGTGAATAATATTCCATTTATGTGTATACAACATTTTTGTTTCCTGTTTACCTGATCATGGACATTTGGCTTGCTTCTACCCTCTGGCTATTGTAAATAAATCTACTATGAATCAGATCAGATCAGATCAGTCACTCAGTCGTGTCCGACTCTTTGCGACCCCATCTCTTCTAGATCCTGCTTTCAATTATTTTGGATATATACCTAGAAGTGATTGTTGTTAGTCACTCAGTCATGTCTGACTCTGCAATCCCAGAAACTATAGCCTGCCAGGCTCCTCTTTCCATGAAATTCTCCAGGCAAGAATACTGGAGTGGGTAGCCAATTCTTTATCCAGGGGAATTTCCCAATCCAGTGATTGAACCAGTGTCTCCTGCATTGCAGATGGACTCTTTACCATTTGAGCTACCAGGGAGGTTAAGATTGTTAGGTATGTGGAAATTTTAATTTTTATTTTTTTTGATGAACTATCAAATATTTTTTACATAGTATATACATTATCTGCTTCAAAATTATATTTAATTTATTGTACTTATATATGTATTGCAGTTTTATTTCTTTATAACTCATGGCTCAGTCACTAATGGAGAGAGAGCAGGGCCTGTACATTCTAGGATAAGTGATTCAAAGATTTTCTGTTCCTTAATTATTTGGAAGTTTTGGTATTGTCAATAGAAAAATCTGAGGAGTATGTTCTTTTTACTTGGAGTTGCTATTGTGTTTCTAAAATTCTCTCCAGGGACAAACTTGCATGCCAGAGTCCTCTGGGAAGCTTCAGCTAAATTAATCTGCTGACTAAAATCTGGAAAAGAATGTGTGTGTCTAAAGCCCACGTTCCAGAAGGAATATGGATTAAAAGGGATATCGCCTTCCATTTATTTTTCTGCTATAAATATTAAGAATAAGTAATGTGTATAGCTATTGAAAATCATATGGAGAGATCAGTTCAGTTCAGTTTAGTCACTCAGTCGTGTCCGACTCTTTGTGACCCCATGGACCGCAGCATGGCAGGCTTCCCTGTCCATCACCAAATCCCAGAGTTTACCCAAATTCACATCCATTCAGTCAATGATTCCATCCAACCATCTCATCCTCTGTCATCCCCTTCTCCTCCTGCCTTCAGTCTTACCCAGAATCAGGGTCTTTTCAAATGAGTCAGCTCTTCGCATCAGGTGGCCAAAGTATTGGAGTTTCAGCTTCAACATCAGTCTTTTCAATGAACACTCAGGACTGATATCCTTTAGGATGGACTGATTGGATCTCCTTTCAGTCCAAGGGATAGAGGCTATGAAAAATGATGTACAATAGCAAGTTTATAAGTCATTTAACTTTTTCAGTGTTCACTCATTTTATAATTTTATTTAAGTACTATATGGACAGGTGGACAAAAGTAAACATTCCCAGAAGTTTTTATGTACTTATATATTCAACCCATCAAAAACTATTAAGTACAAACTTCCAGTTACAAAATAAATGAGAGGGATTTACAGAGTGAGGAATAAAATAATTCATGGTAATATATCCCAGGCATTGCTTTAAAATGAGGAACTAGAAAATAACATCTAACTAAAGAAGACAGGAAAGACAAAAGAGTACAACAGGGGTTATGATGACAGAGAATTGCTCAGATTTCCATGATTTCATAGACTAAGACCAGGTAATTGAAGGCTTTTTTGTATGATGGTAATTAATCTGAAGTCTATAGTTTTAATTAAGGGTATTTTACACTCAGGTTTATGGAAAGATCATTCTGGAAGTTCTTGGACATTAGATGACAATGAGGCAAAACAGAAGCAGACATGCCGGTTTAGAAGCCACTACAGTAATGTGGTAAGAAGTGATGACAGATTCAGGGTGGAAATGAAAGAACAAACATCAAATATACTTATGTGACCAAAATGGACATAAATGGTTATCATTATGGATGAGGAGCATAGTAAGATGAATCAAACACATTTTATAAATCTTTCTGAACTTTGAGAAATAGGCTTCTGATTTTCTGTGTCCAAGGTTCCGCAGTTCCTAGTCTGTATTATTAAACGTGTTTTGCTCAGTTGCTCAGTCATGTCTGACTGTGTGATAGCCTGTGGCCCACCAGGCTCTGTCCATGGAATTCCCAGGCAAGAATACTGAAGTCAGTTACCATTTCCTACTCTAGAGGATCTTCTGACTCAGGGATTGAACTTCCGTATCCTGTGTCTCTTGCATTGGCAGGCAGATTCTTTACTACTACACCACCTGGGAAGCCTATTATTAAATTTACTTATCACCGAACTCATTTCTATTTATAGACCCAATCTCCCAGTAAGAATGAGTCTCTGCAGGGCAAGATGGCAGTGTATAAAACAACTTATAGCATAAGTGTTGGTGGATGGTATTGTTCTCATTACAAATAACCACCACTTCTTAAATTCTAAAACAAAATGAGCCCTTTCATTTCTCCTTCTATTATACTTTTCTGTGACCTCTAACATTACTGGTAATTCCCATCTTGATTTTCTGTTTCTTATCTCAGTGTCTGCAACATAGTAGTTATCCAATTATATGCATCTCTTCACCCCACCTATCTTTCAAAATGCCATCTTCCCTCCCTCTTTGCCAGGACTCATAATTTCACTTGGTCTCCTATATCTTCTGTTTAAACCTGGTTGATTCCAAGTTTCTGTTCTTGATCCTCTTGTTTTAGTGCTTTGTTTTCCCTTGTGTAATTTCATGCCTACTCTCATCATTTTCTATTATTAGCCATAAACCAATGGTTTTCATTTTAGTAGTCTAATAACATTTCAAATTAGTGTGTATTTATAATAAATGAATTCTGAAAGCCAATATCCCAAATACTACTTATGCTCATTGCATGTGACCATTAGCAAATGGCTCTTTCTCTGCTGGGTCATATGGAATGTACCATAGGAATTGATTTTATTATTTTTTCAGATGGGATTATCTCTAAAACCCAATTTTCCTGCTCAGTGCATACACTGAAACTGACTCTCATATGCATCAAAACTATACCACTTCTATGCTTCATCATCTGAATAGAAACAATTATTCATTTTGGGAGAGATCCTATCTTTGTTCCCTTTGTGTTCAAGGCCATAACTTTGGTAAAAAGAAACTTGCTACATTACATATTCAACTGGGATCACAGCCCTGAACAAGTTAGGTGTCTTGTTCAGTGATGAGGAAATAAGACCCTTAAAATTATATTAAATAAAATATCTTTCTGTTATATTTTTTCTGCTGATATTAATTTTCCTTGAGTTTCATAGAAATAATTTAAATGTATTTAACACAATCATCACAAAGTTTTAAAAGACAAACAGTGTACTGCTTGATAGTACTCTAATTAGTTCTGCCTTTGTTTTGTTTCAAAAAACGATAAGAGAATCCACCAAATGTTCAGTGAGCTACACATGTAACTACAGTGATTCCTTGTCTTATTCCTTCAATATTAAAATGCTGTATCAGCCTCCTTGTTCCTAATTTTGTTTATCTTTCTTTGATATCTTTTTTTTATTTTTTATTTTCAATTGAACTTGCCAAACATTTATTATCTTATCCAATTTCAGCATTTGGTTTTATTTATTCATCCAACTCAGTGTGCATTTTTATTTAACTTAGTTAACTTCTATTATCTTCTCTACTAAGTTCTCTGACTCTATGAGCCAATGTTTTAAGTGCTATCATGATACAAACACATTAAATTGTTATTAGTTTTATGAAGAAGATACTATTATAATTCCATTTAAAAAGATGAAGAAACTGAGGGAAAGCTAGTTAAATACATTTCCCAATGTTTTACAGCTGGTGGGTGGCAAAGCCTGAACTCAAAATCAAGGTAACCTGACTCTGGAAGCCAATCTTAACCATAATGCTAGGCTGTTTCCTTTGTATTAAGTTTGGATTTCTATTTTCATGCCTAACTCTAACTTTTAGAGATAAATGTTTATTTCAATTACAAATACAATTTCTCATTTTACAGAGTGCTTTTAAGGCAATATATTTTCTTCTGAACATCTCTTTGGCTACATCCAACATGATTTGGCAGGTTGCTCCCAGTGTCCTCATTTATTACTTTCTTCTTTGCTCTTTTTTAAGAGCAGTTTTGAAAGTTTTGAATTTAATGATGCAGTATTTTTAATGTGATGGGGGTGTTTTTAAAAAGGTTTAATTTTTTTAGATCAGTTTTAGATTCACAGCAAAAAAAAAAAAAAAGGTGGTGGGGGAAGCTATGTATATGTGGCTCCCTACTGCCATGCATACATAGCCTCCCCCATTATTAACATTTCCCACCAGAGTTGTGCATTTGCTGCAACTGATGAAGTAACACTGACATACATGATCACTTTGGAAATCTATTGTTTACCTTAATGTTCACTCTCGATGTTGTACATTCTATGCATTCAGACAAGTATATAGTGGTATGTATCGTTTGCCAACAAAGGTCTATATAGTCAAAGCTATGGTTTTTCCAGTAGTCAGGTATGGATGTGAGAGTTGGGCCATAAAGAAGGCTGAGCACCAAAGAATTAATGCTTTCAAACTATGGTGCTGGAGAAGACTCTTGCAATCTCTAGGACAGCAAGGAGATCAAACCAATCAATCCTAAAGGAAACCAACCCTGAATATTCATTAGAAGGACTGATGCTAACTCCAACGCTGTGGACACCTGACGGAAAGAGCCGAATGATTAGAAAAGACCCTGACACTGGGAAAGTTTGAGGGCAAGAGGAGAAGAGGGTGACAGAGGATGACATGGTTGGGTGGCATCACTGACTCAATGGACGTAAGTTTGAGCAAACTCTGGGAGATAGTGAAGGACAGGGAAGCCTGGCATGCTCATTGGGTCACAAAGAGTCAGACATGACTTAGTGACTGAACAGTATCAGCAAAGTTTCTCTCTCAATGTTGTACATCGTATGAGCTTGGACAATATATAGTGATCTATATCCATAATTATAATATACAGTATTTTCACTGTCCTAAAAATTTTCTGTACTCAGCTTATTCTTCCTTCTGTCCCCAAGCCAACCTCTTATAACCACTGATCTTTCTACTGTCTTTATAATTCTGTCTTTTCTAGAATGTCATATAGTACGTAGATTCTCTAGATTGGTATCTTTCACACTGTGATAAGCATTTAACTTTCCTATCTTTCCATGCTATAGTAGCACATTTTTTGTTTAACATCAAAAAATTTCCATTGTCTGGGTATTCACCTACTGAAGGACATCTTGGTCACTTCCAAGTTCTGGGAAATATGCATAAAGCTGCTTATAAATGTCCTTGTGAAGGATTCTGTGTAGATACCTTTTAAATTTCTAATGTAATTTTACTAGCAAATACATCAAACATAGAGAACAGAAAACAATTTTAAACACCTATATAGCCACCATGCATATTTAATAAATGTGAGTATTTGTCACATCTTTTTTCAGAAAAAGAGTTTTAAATAAAAGTTGTAAAAATGATTGAAATACTATTTTTATCCTATTCTGATACCATTGTCCTTCTTTTCCTAGAGATAACCATTATTCTTGCTGAAGGGTTTACACTTTTTCATATACTTGAGCATTGATAATATTGTATATTTTTGTGCTTTTTTAAGTTATTCCACAGAGCCAAGTGTAACTTGCTTTTTCAACCCATTACTATGTCTCAGTATTTTTATGTTGAGCATTACTACATGTAATTAATAACTAAACATTTTTTCTCCATAGGTTTGCTATTGAAAAACAACCCTATTGAGGATATCCTGGTGCTTGTATTCATGCTCACAGGTATAAGATTTCCTCTAAGGCATGTCTTTAATGGAATTGCTGAATGGTACAGTACCTGTATCTACTGGTTTACTATTTTGCAAGCTCTCAAGAGTGATTGTAACAATTTACTTTCTCACCATTTGTATACAAAATGTCTTTTTTCTGCAAACCCATTCTTAGGACTGTTCACTTTTTAAATTTCCTTCACCTTACAAATGATAGGTTTTGTTTTGTTTTGCTTTTTTCACTTTATAAAATATTTCTCTGATAACTAATAATTCTAAACATCATATATTTATGGTCATTCTGGCTTTCTCTTTTTGGAAAACTTTTTCTAGACTTTTGCTTATGTTTAACTTTTCTTCTTCCTTTTAGTTTTCTAAAAGGTTCATAAAAGTTACTTAAACATTCAAGATTCCAAATCTTTGCATTGGTGTGTTGGTCGTTCTGAATTGTATTTGGTCAGCTTGTTTCTGGAACGCAATTCATATCATGGAGTGTCTCTACCACAGCAGAGAAATGGGATGCGTTGTCAAGCAGGTGTTCTTGGCAATTTGTCTCCTAAAGTTCAGACGAGGCAGGATTTTATCACTCTTGGTGTTCTCTAAGCCAGTGAGGATTTCGAATGATTTGGCTGCTCAGTACAGCAAAGGGAGAGGTTGACCTGTCAGTCTCCTTTTGATCATTAGCTTCAGGCTTTCAGAACTCCCATAATTGGCTCCCTGTGCTCTAACTCAATGAAAGTTCTCTTCTGGGCTAGGTTTGGTCTCTGGCTTACTCGACTCCTCAATTTAACATTTTTTCATATTTCAGGAAATTTCCAAATGTCTGGTCTTCTGCTATCATCTCTTCTTGATTTCTAATACTGTTACAGATGTAATCTTTAATTCCATATCATTTCTTTCACTTTTAGAGGTTTAAACCAGAAGAAAATTAAAGACATACATTAATTTGCTTTTTTGGTTCATTATCCATACATTTAATTTTAAAAAGTATATTTTAGCGTAGTTTTATGTTCACAGTAAAATTAAGAGGAAGTTAGAGAAACTTTCCTTTTACAACTTACCCCCCTCCACATGCCCAGTCTCTCCCACTATCAGTGGTCCCCAGGGACATACGTTTGTTACAACTGATGAAGTAAACATTGATACATCATCAGTTCAGTTCAGTTCAGTCGCTCAGTCGTGTCTGACTCTTTGCGACCCCATGAATTGCAGCACGCCAGGCCTCCCTGTCCATCACCAACTCCTGGACTTCACTCAGACTCACGTCCATCGAGTCAGTGATGCGATCCAGCCTTTCTCATCCTCTATAGTCCCCTTCTCCTCCTGCCCCCAATCCCTCCCAGCATCAGGCTCTTTTCCAATGAGTCAACTCTTTGCAGGAGGTGGCCAAAGTACTGGAGTTTCAGCCTCAGCATCAGTCCTTCCAAAGAACACCTAGGACTGATCTCCTTTAGGATGGACTGGTTGGATCTCCTTGCAGTCCAAGGGACTCTCAAGAGTCTTCTCCAACACCACAGTTCAAAAGCATCAATTCTTCGGTGCTCAGCCCTCTTCACAGTCCAACTCTCACATCCATACATGACCACTGGAAAAACCATAGCCTTGACTAGACGGACCTTTGTTGGCAAAGTAATGTCTCCGCTTTTGAATATGCTATCTAGGTTGGTCATAACTTTCCTTCCAAGGAGTAAGTGTCTTTTAATTTCATGGCTGCAATCACCATCTGCAGTGATTTTGGAGTCCAAAAAAAATAAAGTCTGACACTGTTTCCACTGTTTCCCCAACTATTTCCTATGAAGTGATGGGACCAGATGCCATGATCTTCATTTTCTAAATGTTGAGCTTTAAGCCAACTTTTTCAACTCTCCTCTTTCACTTTCATCAAGAGGCTTTTTAGTTCCTCTTCACTTTCTGCCATAAGGGTGGTGTCATCTCCATATCTGAGGTTATTGATATTTCTCCCGGCAATCTTGATTCCAGCTGTGCTTCTTCCAGACCAGTGTTTCTCATGATGTACTCTGCATATACATTAAAGAAGCAGGGTGACAATATATAGCCTTGATGTACTCCTTTTCCTATTTGGAACCAGTCTGTTGTTCCATGTCCAGTTCTAACTGTTGCTTCCTGACCTGCACATAGGCTTCTCAAGAGGCAGGTCAGGTTGTCTGGTATTCCCATCTCTTGAAGAATTTTCCACAGTTTGTTGTGATCCACACAGTCAAAGGCTTTGGCATCATAATCATCCAAAATCCATGGTTTACCTAGGGTTCATTCTTGGTGTTATACATTCTATGGGTTTGGACAAATGTATCCATCATTATAATTTAATACAGAGAATTTTCACTGACCTAAAAATCATCCATGTTCTGCCTTTTTATTTCTCCCATCCCATCCCAACCCCTGGAAACCATTGTTCCTTTTAGTGTCTCTATAGTTTTTCCTTGTCCACACATTTTTCAAATAGATGCTTTTCCTAAATCTGTCTATCTAAACTGTGACTTGCTAGCAATTGTGGAAAACCATACTGGTTGCTCCTCATTTTCTCAGATGACTTAAAAAAAAATAAGTAAATTAAACAAAAAACAAACCAGATATACCTAACTTCAATTATTGGAAATATCTCTGGAATTCTGATATTAAGATTGAAACTTAAATGTTAGCTAGCAGGTAGCAGCACCATGCAGTAACTGAGATCAAGATACATGAAATAGGGTATGAAAGTGAGAGAGTCAATTCCTAGGCAGATTGATAAGAAGTTCAGGGTCCCCACAGAGGAGAAAGGAGTCTGGAGCTCTCAAAGTGGTAATTGGGGGTCTGGAATTCTCAAGGAGGAGAAAAGGACAAATATTTTTTCCTCTGCATTCCTTCAGTTTAGTTCAGTTCAGTCACTCAGTCGTGTCCGACTCTGCAACCCCATGAACCGTATCACGCCAGGCCTCTCTGTCCATCACCAACTCCTGGAGTTCACCCAAACTCATGTGCATCGAGTTGGTGATGCCATCCAGCCATCTCATCCTCTGTCGTCCTCTTCTCCTCCTGTCCCCAATCCCTCCCAGCATCAGGTTCTTTTCCAATGAGGCAACACTTCGCATGAGGTGGCCAAAGTATTGGAGTTTCAGCCTCAGCATCAGTCCTTCCAATGAACACCCAGGACTGGTCTCCTTTAGGATGGACTGGTTGGATCTCCTTGCAGTCCAAGGGACTCTCAAGAATCTTCTCCAGCATGACATTTCAAAAGCATTGATTCTTCGGCACTCAGCTTTCTTCATAGTCCAACTCTCACATCCATACATGACCACTGGAAAAACCATAGCCTTGACTAGATGGACCTTTGTTGGCAAAGTAATATCTCTGCATTCCTTAGTCTCAGTCGATTACACAACTCAATTTAAACTCTGTACTAGGGATTATACAACAACAATGTATCTGGCTGGAGGAGAGTTTCTCCCTCCTGAAAACCTTCTGACTAATCCTGATATTTTAGAATGTGTATTATGGGAGTGGGTTTGGAGGATCTTTCTACTGTTAAATTCTAATCTTGTTATCCTAAAATGTAAATTGTTGGAATAGGTCTGGTAAAATTTTCACAAACTTGAGACATTTTTTTGATTCATTGTAATAACTAATTAAAAGGTATATAACTCCATTGCTAACACTAGCAAGGGGGTACTCTTTCTGCCCCCTTCTGATGTCTCTGTCAGAAGCTTTCTGTATCCTTTTTATGCTTTAATAAAATTCTATTGCACAAAAGCTCTGAGCGATCAGGCCTCATCTCTGGCCCCGGATTGAATTCTTCTCTTCCAGAGGCCAAGAATCCCAGAGTCTTTTCATGGGTCAGCAATAACCTTTCAAAAGTCTATATTTTATAACAAAAGATGATTTATAATTCTCAATGTGGAATGTGGATTCTACAAAAGTAGGAAATAACCTCTGGCTACATAAAATTGAGTGTACATATTTCTCTCTACTCCTTGTAACATCCTATGTTAATTGCTGTAAAGGATTAAGAATGGTATTAATTCATCAGACCAAACACACAAACAATGTCTTTTATAACATATCAAGTTAAAAAGCATATGAACAAGTACTAACTGACTTATCTGATCATAGGATACAGAGTGAACAAGAAGTGAGCTGACTGGCTCAAGAACTATACACTAAGAATTATATATTGGGGAAATCTGATTGAGATGGGTGGATTACACCTAGGTCAATTTATAGTTTGTGGTAAGATACTATAGTTTTACAAAAGATTAACATTGGAAAAAACTGGGCAAAGTTTATATGAGGTCTCTTTGCACTGCTTCTGATAGCTGCTTGTGACCTAAATTGTCTCAATAAAAGTTTTAACATTGAGTTTTAAATGAAGGTGGAGTTTACTTTCTGGTTCATCTGCATAAACTGTTTATATTATCATAATTGGGAATAAAGTGAAGTAGTGTAAACAGAGAGAGAAAGAGAATGCATGTATAGGGGAGGTATACAAGTATCACAGCCTTATGTAAAATATGGGAAGTTGAACAATATATAAAACTTATATGTAATTAAGGAATATATAATGATGCTACTAGATAAATAGAATTAACTACTACCAATAATAGTTGAGGATATAAGACTGCTTATACCTGGGAAGAGGGATTTTGGATCAGTGTTAGGAAAGACAACAAATAGCTACCTGCAATTTTAAGCTTTGTTGTTATTTTTAAATTACATATATATACGTATATAACATTGTGTCTTGTTAATACTAAAAGTAAACATATTAAAAATATGTTAAAACATTAAATGAAAAATTAGATTAAAAATGTAGTGTTTTAAAGTAATATTTAAAGTAAATATCTGGATGGGAGACAAGGTGGTAGAAGTAGAAGCTCACCTCCTTTCAGAAGAACACCAAAATCAAACAAACTGCTGAATAACCATTGATTTTTAAAAAAGATTGGAACCTACCAAAAAAAAATTTTTTTCTACATCCAAAGACATAACCAGACGTAGCAGGGACACACTCCTGATATAATCAAATCCAACAGCCCAGGATGTGTGACCCACAAACTGGAGAATAACCACATAACAGATGTTCTCCCATTGGAGTGAGAGTTCTGAGCCCCATGTCAGGCTATGAAGCATCTTTTCTGACCACAACACTATGAGACTAGAAGTCAACTATAAGAACAAAACCCTGTAAAATACATATAAAAACACATAGAGCTAAATGCTATACTCTAAACGAATGAATCAAAAAGAAAGTCAAAGAGAAATTCAAAAGAAGTCAAAAAGGAATTCAAAAATTACCTAGAGACAAGTGAAAATATGACAATCTAAAGCCTATGGAATGTAGCAAAATCAGTTCAAAGAGAGGTTTACAGCAGCAATACATCAATTTTTAGAGAAAGACAAATCAAAACTCCAATGGAGATATCACATCACACCATCAAAATATCAACAAATACTAGATGCTGGAGAAGGTGTGGAGAAAAGGAAAATTTTCTACATTATTTGTGGGTTTGTTACCTGATGTAGCCACTATGGAGAACAGTATAGACATTCCTTAAAGAACTTAAAGTAGACCTACCACTTGACCTTGAATTCCTACTCTTGGGTATACACAGTAAGTCCCCTACATACAAATATTCAAATTGCAAACTTTTAAAGATGTGAATGTGCATTCACATGTCCAATCATGTAAGTTAGTTCATGTGTCTGGTGTACATTGTCATGTACATGCATCCCTTACAAGTTATTCTTCTGGGTACTTTACAGTATTATATAGAGTATAGTATCTTTATCTCAAGCTCAGGATGTCCAAAGCAAACATAAAAGCAACAGTACTGTAGCTGATTCTCCTAAGAAGTACCAAGAGGTAACAATGGAAACAAAAATGAAAATAATTGAGATAGTGGAGCAAGTAAAAAAGATGGTAGGCATTGGTCATTCTTATAACATGAATTGTTTAACCATCAGCATGATTCTAAAGAACAAGGACCTAATCATGAAACATGTTAAGTTTGCTATACTGATGATGTCAGCAACAATACTGAAGAAATGTGGAAGAGAGATGGATGGAGAAACCTCTCAGAATGAGGATGCAGGATGAGCATCAAGTTAATGTTGATTCAAGAGAAAGCTAAAAGCCTTTATGAAAACTTGAAAAAGAAACATGAAGAATCAGAGGGCATATCTTTTAATGTCAGCCATGGATAGTTTCATTGGTTCTAGGCTAGAGCCATTCTTCACAACATAAAAGTAAGTGGCAAGGCAGAGAGTGCAGATATGGTAGCTGCCCAGAATTTCCTGAAATACTTTGAGAAAGTATTGATGAATTTGCTTATTTACCCAAGCAGTAGGTTTTTAACGTGAATGAGACAGGACTGTATTGTACTCAAAGAGGATGCCAGACCGAAGCTACATCAATAAGGAGGAAAAGTTGATGCCAGGCTATAAAGCAACAAAGGATAGGTTAACTCTGTTGTTTGGTGGCAATGCTTCCAGCAATATAAAGCTGAAACCTCTTTTAATTTATCATTCAGAGAACCCAAAAGCCCTTAAAAATGTAGCCAAGGCTCTCTTTCTGCTGTTTGGAAAAGTAACCCCAAAACCTGGGTTACACAGACCATTTTCCAGGACTGATTTTTCTGTCAATTTATCCTGTAAGTAGAGAAATATTGCTTAGGGAAGAACATTCTTTGCTGCTTAACAATGCTCCAGGCCACCCCCTCATTGATGGATGATTTTCATCCCAACATCAAAGTAGCACATCTGACACCAAATACTACATTGTTCATCAAACATATGAACCAAGAAGTTAGAGACTTGCAAGAAATATTATTTATTTTTTTAAATTTTATTTTATTTTTAAACTTTACATAATTGTATTAGTTTTGCCAAATATAAAAATGAATCCACCACAGGTATACATGTGTTCCCCATCCTGAACCCTCCTCCCTCCTCCCTCCCCATACCATCCCTCTAGGTCGTCCCAGTGCACTAGCCCCAAGCATCCAGTATCGTGCATCGAACCTAGACTGGCATCTCGTTTCATACATGCTATTTTACATGTTTCAATGCCATTCTCTCAAATCTTCCCACCCTCTCCCTCTCCCACAGAGTCCATAAGATTGTATTATTTATATCACACTTTTCTTCAGGCAGTAGAAGTGAGTGATGAATCAGAAACAACCTTGTGACAAATTTGGAAGGACTATAACATCTACAAGGCCATAAAAAACCATTGCTTTGCCTGATATTATGGCCATCACCATGAATGGGGTTTGGAAGAACCTTGGTCACAGTCTGTTCAAGATTTTCATGGATTTGAGAAGGTGGATGAGGAGTCCAAAGAGGTCTTCAGCAACTTAGTGACCCTCAGTAAGATGCTGGAGCTAAAACTTCAAGAGGATGACTTCATCGAACTCTGCAACATGAAGAATTTAATAATGAAGACCCGATGGAATTGGGGGTCCAGAGAAAGGATGAAAAGAGACAAGGGGAAATAACCAAAGAACTGGAGAGATTCATGATGAAGTAAAGAGCAAGGGGATTTTCTTTATTTGAGGAAGTACTACTGGATTTTGAGGCACAGGGCCGAAACATAAAACAGTACATGGAGGCTGCAGCAGCTGTTCAGAATGCAATGCAGTGTGAGCATATCATTTATGATGAGAGAAAAAGAGCTACTGCTCAGACATGACTGGACCATTTTCTCAAGAGGGTAGATGGAATTGAATCTAGCAAAGAAGCAAAACCTGTGTCATCAGTGTCAGGAGTGAGTGAAATTGCAGTTTGTCCTCTGTGTCCTATTGCTGATGATCCTTCAGCTGTACCATCTCCCACCCTGTCTCCCTCCTCTAATCAGTAAATCTTCTTGCCTGGTCACTCAATGCCAACATCTGTGTGCCAGCTGTTGTACTGTACTTCTGTACTTTTCAAGGTACTATACTGTAAGATTAAGACTTGTTTTATTTCTGTATTTTTTTAAATGCATTACTTGTGTGAAAAGTATCAAATCTATTAGAGTACATATTACATAGTCAATCATGTTAGTTGGGTACCTAGGCTAATTTTTTTGGACTTAAAATTTGCTCACAGAACAGAACTCATTTGTATGGTAAGGGATTTATTATACCTGGAGAAACCATAATTCGAAAAGTTAGATGAGTCATGTTCATTTTAGGGCTTCCCAGTTGGCGCTAGTGGTAAAGAACATACCTGCCAATGCAAGAGACATAAGAAACTTTGGTTTAATCCCTGGGTCAAGAAGATCCCCTGGAAGAGGACATGGCAATTCACTCCAGTATTCTTGCTTGGAGAATCCCATGGACAGAGGAGCTTGGTGGGCTACAGTCCAGTCAGTATAGTTCAGTCACTCAGTTGTGTCCGACTCTTTGTGACCCCATGGACTGCAGCATGCCAGGCTTCCATGTCTATCACCAACTCCTGGAGCTTGCTCAAACTCAGGTGCATCGAATTGGTGATCCATCCAACCATCTCATCGTCCATTGTCCCCTTCTCCTCCTGCTTTCAATCTTTCCCAGCATCAGAGTCTTTTCCAAGGAGTCAGTTCTTCACATCAGATGGCCAAAGTATTGGAATTTCAGCTTCAGCATCAGTTCTTCCAATGAATATTCAGGACTTATTTCCTTTAGGATTGACTGGTTTGATCTCCTTGCAGGCCAAGGGATTCTCAAGAGCCTTCTCCAACACCACAGTTGAAAAGCATCAATTCTTTGGTGCCCAACTTTCTTTATGGTCCAACTCTCACATCCATACATGACTACTGGAAAAACCATAGATTTTACTAGATGAACCTTTGTTTGCAAAGTCTCTGCTTTTTAATATGCTGTCTAGGTCGGTCATAACTTTTCTTCCAAAGAGTAAGCGTCTTTTAATTTCATGGCTACCGTCACCATCTGCATTGATTTTGTAGTCTTTCAAAATAAAGTCTGTCACTGTTTTTATTGTTTCCCCATCTATTTGCCACAAAGTGATGGGACTGGATGCCATGATCGTAGATTTTTGAACGTTGAACTTTAAGCCAACTTTTTCACTCTCCTCTTTTACTTTCTTCAATAAGCTCTTGAGTTTCTTCACTTTCTGCCATAAGGGTGGTGTCATCTGCATATCAGGTTATTGATGTATTTTCCGTCAATCTTGATTCCAGCTTGTGCTTTATCCAGCCCAGCATTTTGCATGGTGTACTCTGCATATAAGTTAAATAGGCAGGATTACAATATACAGCCTTGACATATTCTTTCCCAATTTGGAACCAGTCCCAATTTGGCAAAGATTCAGACATGACTGAAACGACTTAGCAATCAGCAAGCAATGTTCATTTTAGCACTATGCAGATGGTGACTGCAGCCATGAAATTAAAAGATGCTTACTATTTGGAAGGAAAGTTATGACCAACCTAGATAGCATATTCAAAAGCAGAGACATTACTTTGCCAACAAAGGTCCGTCTAGTCAAGGCTATGGTTTTTCCTGTGGTCATGTATGGATGTGAGAGTTGGACTGGGAAGAAAGCTGAGTGTCGAAGAATTGATGCTTTTGAACTGTGGTGTTGGAGAAGACTCTTGAGAGTCCCTTGAACTGCAAGGAGATCCAACCAGTCCATTCTGAAGGAGATCAGCCCTGGATGTTCTTTGGAAGGAATGATGCTAAAGCTGAAACTCCAGTACTTTGGCCACCTCATGCGAAGAGTTGACTCATTGGAAAAGACTCTGATGCTGGGAGGGATTGGGGGCAGGAGGAGAAGGAGACGACAGAGGAGGAGATGGCTGGATGGCATCACTGACTCAATGGACGTGAGTCTCCGTGAACTCCGGGCGTTGGTGATGGACAGGGAGGCCTGGCGTGCTGCGATTCATGGGGTCGCAAAGAATCGGACACGACTGAGCGACTGAACTGAACTGAACAATAGTTAAGATGTGGAAGCAAACTAAGTGTTCACTGACAGAGGAGTGGATAAAGAAGATGTAGTACATATATAGTGGTACATTACTCAACCATGAAAAATAATAAAATAATGCCCTTTGCAGCAACATGGAAGGACCTAGAGATCATTCTATGTAAAGTAATCCAGGCAGAAAGAAAAATATATGATATCTCTTACATATGCAATCTCAAAAATTACAAATAAACTTGTATACAAAACAGAAATTGACCCATAGACATAGAAAAGAAGATTATGGTTACCATAGGGAAAAGGTCATGGGGAGGGATAAATGAGAAGTTTGGGTTTCAGATATACTTATCTCTATATGGAAAACAGATAATCAACAGTATATACTGTACAACACAGGGGATTATACTCAATATTTCATAACCTATAAGATAAAAGAGTCTGAAAAATATGTGTATATGTATAAACTGCTGTACCGTTGAAACTAACACAATAATTATAAATCAACTGTACCTTAATTTTTAAAAATTAATAAAAAATTGATGTGTGGCAGAACCAATACAATATTGTAAAGTAATTAGCCTCCAATTAAATAAATTTAAATTAAAAATAAAAAAATAAAGTAAGTATCTAGCTAGGACATACATACAGATATGTAAGACTGGACTTATAATATTAACCATTCTTATCTCTGGACAGCTGCATTTTATTAATCAATAATCAGTGTATTTTTTAATATAAATTAACAATGTTTAGAATATTAGGAAATGGTTAGTTTTCTTCTTGTTTTTGAATTATTCCTAGACACTCAACTTTTTAAACTTCTCATATAATTTTTACTTTCTTTTTCCATTAAAAAAAAAAAAAAAACTGTGTTATAAGTATATGTAGACCCACACAGTTATAAATAATGTTTTCTGACAGGTTTGAAAATAAAATTATCTAAATACAAATAGAAGATTTCAGTATTATGGGTTTGGTCATGTTAGTCACAGCAAGTATGAAAATGTTATTCTATTACTATTTCTGCTTTCTGAACACCCCATGTCCTCAGCTCCAGGAAACCCATTGTAGGTAATGCGTCAGGGATTATGTCTATTTTGCTTATTATTACATCTGCAGGAACTATTGCCTGAAACATACTAAGTCCCCAATAAATATTTATTGAAGACAATTTCTATAGATACAAATGCTGCTTCTACCTTTACTGTCATTTTAGAAAATTTCCCATATTCAATTTTATAAAAATATTCATGTGTATTCTATTTAACAAATAGTATTTATTTAAAGCACATTGGCATGTTGACAAATCTAGAATATGATTTTGGTATAGTATTTGAGAAGTAGCCAAGTACTTTATTTCTTAATATATAACCAGTATTTCAACTACTATTTTTGAATAATCACAGTATCACCACTGATTTTAAATGACATTCTTATGTTAATACAGGACATTTTATTATTTGCAATTTGTAATTATGTTTGCCTTTTCCAGTTCCAGTATCATACAGAATTAATCATTTTATTTTTATTAAATATTTTAATGTAAGACACTATCTGCCCTTTTCTTTTAAATAACTAAATATGAGTAAATGGTATATGTCAAAATTCAACTAGAGCTACATAGAATGGAAAATTAAATACTGATGTATTTGAATAGTGCTTTTAATACCACCTTTCCCCATAGAATCCATTCTGATATATATTGCTTTACCCAATAGCCTTGTTGTTATGCCAATGCATATTTGTTGTGCTACTTTTTTCATGGTATATTTATTACCATTTCTTTCCCCACCCTTTAGTATTATTTTATTTTGAGTGGATCACTTATAAAGAGCATGTAGTTAATCTTTATTTTCTTTTACTAATTTAAAATTTGTCTTTCAAAGAATGTGGTTTTCTAAATGATAAAAAAATCAAATTTAAATAGTTAATATTTTAGTATGTTACACTAACTGACATCACATTCTGTAATTTAGAAAACTTCACATTGTTTCTGTTTGAAAGTTGTGACATCATTTTATCCTGTCTCCCAGCCCTTCTCTTTATCTTCTTAATATTTCCAAGGAAACTGACAGCTATTCAGAGATTTCATCTTCAATTTCTTTCTCAGCATCTTTGAATGGATGTCATCCAGGCAAGAGATTTGCATTTTTAGAGAGCAAATAAGTGCTCTGCAAAAATATCCTTTTTAAAAACCATCTCTCTGGGTTTTTAACCCACTGGGACGACCCAGAGGGATGGTATGGGGAGGGAGGAGGGAGGAGGGTTCAGGATGCGGAACACATGTATACCTGTGGTGGATTCATTTTGATATTTGGCAAAACTAATACAATTATGTAAAGTTTAAAAATAAAAAAAAAAATAAAAAAAAACATCTCTCTTAGGCTTCATATCACTTTTTACCAGTGTAGAGTCTGCCTTTTATTGTCTGGGTGGCCATCCATCTGGCCAGAAAAAGCTGAAAACTGGTGTAAGCTTTTACTCATATTTAATACATTAGCAATAAGCCATTATCTTAAACTAAGCTGGGCTTTGTTTTCAGTATTATTTCATCATAAATATAATTTAAGAAATAATTTTATGATCACTTAATATAATTTCATTTATTTCACACAATGCATTTCATACAAATTTTGCTTAAAAAATCTTTATAAGTTCATGTCAATTTGCTATAATTACTTCGAATATCTTGCTATTGTTTTTTATATTTAATTTCAATAACTGAACTCTTCAGATACCCTTACTAATTTCTCCTCTCAGGATTTGTGACTATATCTTCAGAATTTATTTCTGAAAGCAATCCATTATTATTCTGTTTCCTGTTAATGAATCCTATGAAGAGTGAAAGTCACCCAGTCATGTCCAATTCTTTGCGACCCCATGGACTATACAGTCCATGGAATTCTCCAGGTCAGAATGCTGGGGTGGGTAGCCTTTCCTTTCTCTAGGGAATCTTCCCAACCCAGATCTCCCACATTGCAGGTGGATTCTTTACCAGCTGAGCACAAGGGAAGCACAAGAATACTAGAGTGGGTAGTCTATCCCTTTGCCAGTGGTTCTTCCCCACCCAGGAACTGAACTTGGGTCTCCTGCATTGCAGGTGGATTCTTTTACCAACTGAGGTATCAGGAAAGCTAATGAACCCTATACTACCTTACAAATGCTGAAACTTCAATTGTTTTTTTGTTGTTGTTGTTGTTATTAATCTCTGAGAATTAAAAATATATATATATTTGCCCTTTGAAGGGTGTGTATTTGCCTAGACTCAAGTAACCAACTTTGACAATAATAAATTCTAAGTGTTCAGATTGAATCTCTTCCAGATTTTCTGTCATTTCAACTTCTGTGCCAGTCAGTTACTTCTTATTGGCTGGAATTAAGTACAGAGTAGCAATTCCTCTCATCATTCTCTCTGGCTTCTAAGAGATTAAATTGACTGTAGGCCCTTCAAGTATTTACCAAACCCAGCTTTTAATAGAATGAGTTTTGTGGAAGGTCTAGAAGATTAAATCTTACTTCTTTATAATGCTGTCAGTTCTTTAAACTGAGTTTCTTTTCCTTATCTATTATATGAGATTGTGATACTTTATCTTGCTAGTCTATTTTACATTTTTTTTAAAGAACTAAATCAAGAATGCTGAAATAACTTGAAAATTATTGAAAAGTCCTTTACAAATGTGGTATGGATTTTATTTTATGTGTGCTTTTTAAAACAGCTTTGTTTATTTGGGCTACAAATTCTACAATATTAGAACTCTCAATTTTTTTTTTCTACCATGTGGAACATACGTAAATAGGTAGGTTATTAAACACAATTTACTTTAGTATCTACCATATAACTAGACACACAATTAGACCAATAATAAATAGTTAATTATCAACATAATCAATATGACTAATTCATTCAGGATTTAACAGTTACTCAATTTAGCACAACTACTTGGAAGGAACAATGAAAAGTGAAAGTGTTAGTCGCTCAGTCATGTCCAACTCTTTGCAACCCTGTGGACTGTTGCCTGCCAGGTTTCTCTGTCCGTGGTATTCTCCAGGCAGGAATATAGGAGTGGTTAGTCCGTCCTTTCTCCAGGGAATCTTCCTGACCCAGAGATTGAGCCTGGGTCTCCTGCATTGCAGGCAGATTCTTTACCATCTGAAGCATCAATTCATTTAAGATTTAACAGTTACTCTACTTGATAGGAACAATAAATATCTTCAAAGATGTCCACCTCTTAGTCACCAGAACCTGATAACTATGTTAGGTTACATGGCAAAGGGGAATTACAGCAGATGGAATTAAGGTTGTTTATCAGCAAAGCTTAAAACAGAGAAAGTATCCTGAATTACTGAGGTGGACCCAATGTAATCACAAGAGTCCTTAAAAATGAAAGAGGGAGATAGGTGGAAGAGTTATAGTCAGAATGATTAATTCTAAGTGCAATTGGTTGGAGGAAGCTGATTGGATTGAGGAAGACTTCCATTAGCCAGGGAAGGTGAGTGGACTCTACAAGCTGAAAGACGCCAGGGACTGGAGTCTGTTAGAACCCACAGAAGGAATGCAGCCCTGACAGCATCTTGATTTTAGCCCAATGAGACCTGTTTCAGATTTCTGAACTCCTGAACTGTAATAAATTTGTGTTGTTCTAAGTCACTACATTTGTGGTCTTTAGTTTCAGCAGTCATAGAAAACTGGTACAACCTATATTAGTTTGTATTATTAGCACTATAACAAAATGAACACATTTCTGTATAAAACTGTTGTTGACAACGATATGAATTTAGCAACCACAGTTGTAGAACAGTGCAAACAGATGTCTTTTACTATTATAAGTGCATTCACTTTGATAAAATGACCAAATGAGAAGAGAGGTGAAACAATTGCTTTATGCCTTTTCTAAGACATTTACTTAAGATGATTTCTTCCTTGACAATTCTCTTTCTAATCAATATGAAGCACTTTATTGTTTACGCACATTGCTAACCATTCAAAAATTGAACAAAGAAACCAATTTCTCTGTAATTTCATTAGGCAATTTTTTAAAACATAGTTCTTATGAATATTGTTCCTAACAAACTAGGGACTTTTTAACAAGTTGGATGAAATCATAAGATTAAGGTAACGCAAAGTACTGTCTTCACAAAATTATAGGCATTTAAGAATGCACATCAGAATGCATCTAAGAATCACTGCAGATGGTGACTGCAGCCATGAAATTAAAAGATACTTGCTCCTTGGAAGAAAAGCTATGCCCAACCTAGATAACATATTAAAAATCCGAGACATTATATTGCTGACAAAAGTTTGTCTAGTCAAAGCTATGGTTTTTCCAGTGGTCATGTATGGATGTGAGAGTTGGACTATATAGAAAGCTGAACAACAAAGAATTGATGCTTTTGAACTATGGTGTTGGAGAAGATCTTGAGAGTCCCTTGGACGGCAAGGAGATCCAACCAGTTCATCCTAAAGGAAATCAGTCCTGAATATTCATTGGAAGGACTGATATTGAAGCTGAAACTCCAATACTTTGGTCACCTGATGCGAAGAACTGACTCATTGGAAAAGACCTGGATCCTGGGAAAAGATTGAAGGCAAGAGGAGAAGGGGATGACAGAGGATGAGATGGATGGATGGCATCACTGACTTGATGGACATGAGTTTGAGCAAGCACCAGGAGTTGATGATGGACTCGGAGGCCTGGCGTGCTGCAGCTCTTGGCATCACAAAAAGTTGGACACAAATAAGTGATTGAACTGAAGAATGCACAAGTGTGCACACATATACAAAAGCACCTGTCCATGGTGAAGCTAAGATGGTTTTAGGAAAGAAAATATTTGTCTGTATATTATATAGATACAGAATTTCCAGAAGATATGAACTTAATAAAATCAGATGAGTTTTCTTTAAAAGAAGAAAATATATATTTTAGAAGAAATATTTTCATCATTTAATTAATCTGTAGTTTGTTATTACTTATTTGTTCTTAATTTCTCCTTTTATGCAAAGGTTTGCAGAAATAATTAAATCTTCTCAGAGCAGTTAATTTATTGACACATTTTTTGTTGATTGAGTAATGCTTATTTTTCTTGGTATATCGTAAACTCATGGAATCAAGGTTCATAAATAATTTTTTCATTATTTAATCTCTAGAGCCCAGGCTTTGTGATAGAGTATGTATCAATGAATATTTATTTAGTAAAATGTTTTTTCTATAGAATGAGGTTTCAATATTATTAAGGTCTTTCATTTTCTGAAAGTTATAGATAGAAAAACATCTATTAAAAAACTGGGTGAAATTTGTTCTATGCTAAATGACAAAAAAGCTTAGAGATTAATATTTTGTAGCATCTCCTGGATGATGTCCAGCAAATACACGGCCATAAAGATGAGGAAAAAAATCCTTATTTAAGTTCCAAATTAAAAACTTCAAAATGATTTACTGGATGTCACAGGTGGTCATTGAAGGAAAAGATATCTAAGATCCCTAAGACTCTATGGCATTAGAAACTAGTTCAGCTTTTGGTACATTCTGTTATTTGAAAAAAAAAAAAAAAGGAAGGAAGTAGCTACTTCAGATAACTATGATTTTTACTGCTATAATACCTCTATACTAAAATATATTGATAAAAATATCTGGGGATGTTAGGTTTATAATGCCTTTTCAAGGATGCTATAATTTATAAGTCAGACATAGAAAACTATAGATCAATGCAATTACATTTACAACTAGACTTTTACAGTATGCTTTGTTTTTAACCTAGTGACATAAAATAAATCCTTGAAAATGCCCGTATTCAAGGAAGTTACCCTATAGACAGGAAATGACAGTGGCAAAAAGACATGCCCACATGATGTGATTGCACTGATAAAAATGAAGTTTTTCATTTTGAAGCAACATTGCCAAAGCAAGGTCTTGTCTAAATTAAAGGCAATCTATTGAGAGGAAAAAACCAGAGGAACAAAATAATCTAGATATTTTTAAATGGAAGAAAATTTTAATACAAATTAAGTTCCCAAAATGTGTTCTCATCTGTTATAATATTTAAATACCTCACATCTTTCCAGGATCTAAGTAGTGTTTAATAATGTCAAAGCAGTCAGGGCAAATAGTTCAAGTGAAAGAAGAATCTTAGTTCTGCTTGATAATACATCTGGCCCATTGAATTTTACACAACTCATTTTTTTTTTAAACTATTGTCCTATAATTAAATTTGAAAAAATTTCTTTACTGAATTTGTACTCAATTATAAATGACAAATGCACACAAATATGCATAGATATATGTAGTAAAATAATAAAGAATACACATAAAAATTAAACAGAGGTAGAGCACTTACCCTTTTATTTGTCAGATCATAAAAAGAAGGGAATCCAAAACAGGAAAAAAAAAAATTAAGTCTTCATGTTGAATAGAAATTAATGAGATGAAAGTGAAAGTGGAGAGTGAAAAAGTTGGCTTAAAGCTCAACATTCAGAAAACGAAGATCATGGCATCCAATCCCATCACTTCATGGCAAATAGAAGGGGAAACAGTGGAAACAGTGTCAGACTTTATTTTTCTGGGCTCCAAAATCAAGACGCTTACTCCTTGGAAGGAAAGTTATGACCAACCTAGATAGCATATTCAAAAGCAGAGACATTGCTTTGCCAACAAAGGTCTGTCTAGTCAAGGCTATGGTTTTTCCAGTGGCCATGTATGGATGTGAGAATTGGACTGTGAAGAAGGCTGAGTGCCGAAGAATTGATGCTTTTGAACTGTGGTGTTGGAGAAGACTCTTGAGAGTCCCTTGGACTGCAAGGAGATCCAACCAGTCCATTCTGAAGGAGATCAGCCCTGGGATTTCTTTGGAAGGAATGATGCTAAAGCTGAAACTCCAGTACTTTGGCCACCTCATGCGAAGAGTTGACTCATTGGAAAAGACTCTGATGCTGGGAGGGATTGGGGGCAGGAGGAGAAGGGGACGACAGAGGATGAGATGGCTGGATGGCATCACTGACTCGATGGACGTGAGTCTCAGTGAACTCCGGGAGTTGGTGATGGACAGGGAGGCCTGGTATGCTGCGATTCATGGGGTTGCAAAGAGTCGGACACGACTGAGCGACTGATCTGATGTGATCTGATCTGTGCTTAATTTTAAAATATATAAAATAAGTTATTTAATTATGAACAAGCTGCAGAAGGTTTTACTATTCTGATCATGATGATAAATCACTGATATGAGATGTAGCATATTAATGTTTACCATCTTGTGATAATCACTTATGATACAGTATATACATAGGTCTAATATCAGTTCAACAGCTAAACAGGTTTCCAGGTTTCAGAGTGGCCATACATGTGAAATGAGGATAATTCCTACCTGGTACATTTTTGGTAGTGATTTGAGATATGTGTAAACTGGCCCAGATGGTATATGGTACAGAGAAGAATTATAATATGTAAAAAGAAAGATACATTACTGGTTTTATGTGGCTCACTCAAAATTGAATATTATTTAATTTAATTCAGATGACCATTATATTTACTACAGTGGGCAGGAATCCCTTAGAAGATATGGAGTAGCCCTCATAGTCACCAAAGAGTCCAAAATGCAATAATTGGGTACAATCTCAAAAATGTCAGAATGATCTTTGTTTCCAAGGCAAACTATTCAATATCACAGTAATCCAAGTCTATGCCTCAACCACTAATGCCAAAGAAACTGAAATTGAATGATTCTATGAAAAAGACCTAGAACTAACACCCAAAAGAAAGATGTACTTTTCACCATAAGGGACTGCAATGCAAAATAGGAAGTCAAGAGATACCTGGAGTAACAGGCAAGTTTAGCCTCAGAGTACAAAACAGGGAAAAGGCTAAGAGATCTTGACAGAAGAATGCACTGTTCATAGAAAACTCCCTGTTCCAACAACACAAGAGACAACTCTACACATGGATATATCCAGATGGTCAACATCAAAACAGATTGATTATATTCATTGCAGCTGAGGATGGAGAATCTCTATACAGTCAGTAAAAAACAAGACTTGGAGACTACTGTGACTCAGATCATGAATTCCTTATTGCCAAATTCAGACTTAAATTGGAGAAAGTAGAGAAAACCACTAGGCCATTCAGGTAGGTCCTTAATCAAATCCCTTACAATTACCCGGTAGAAGTAAGAAATAGATTCAATGGATTAGAACTGATAGAAAGTGTCTGAAGAACTATAGATGGAGGTTCGTAATATTCTACAGGAGGGTGATCAAAAACAACCCCTAAAAAAAGAAGTGCAAAAAGGCAAAATGGTTATCTGAGAAAAGAAAGTGAATTCGCTTAGTCATGTCTGACTCTTTGTGACCCCATGGACTGTATCTTGCCAGAGTTCTCCATCCATGGGATTTTTCAGGCAAGAATACTGGAGTGGATTGCTATATATCTTTCTCCAGGGGATCTTCCCAACCCAGGGGCCAAACCTGGTTCTCCCACGTTGCAGGCAGACTCTTTACTGTCTGAGCCACCAGGGAATTCTTAGGTCTTACAAAGCTGAGAAAAGAAGAGAAGCAAAATTCAAAGGAGAAAAAGAAAGTTGGATGCATCACATTCAGAGTTCCAAATAATAGCAAGGAGAGATAAGAAAGCCTTCCTAAGTGAACAATGCAAAGAAATAGAGGAAAACAATAGAATGGAAAAGACTAGAGAGCTCTTCAAAAAAATTACAAATACCAAGGGAGTATTTCATGCAAAGATGGGCGGATTAATGACAGAAATGGTATGGACCTAACAGAAGAAGAAGATATTAAGAAAAGGTGGCAAGAATACACAGAAGAGCTATTTTAAAAAGGATCTTAATAAATCAGATAACCACAATGGTGTGATAATTGACCTAGATTCAGACACCTTGCAGTGCAAAGTCAAGTAGCCTTTGGAAGGATCATCACAATGAACAAAGCTAGAGAAGATGATGGAGTTGCAGGTGAGCTATTTCAAATCCTAAAAGATGATACTCTGCAAGTGTTGCACTCGATATGCTAGGAAATTTGGAAAACACGGCAGTGGCCACAGGACTGGAAAAGATCAGGTTTCATTCCAATCTTAAAGATGGGCAGTGCCAAAGACTGTTCAAACTACTGCACAGTTGCACTCATTTCACATGCTTTCAAAGTAATGCTCAAAATTATCCAAGTTAGGCTTCAACAGTACATGAACCAAGAAATTCCAGGTGTTCAAGCTGGACTTAGAAAAGACAAAGGAACCAGAGATCAAATTGTCAAATTCCACTGTATCATAGAAAAAGCAAGACAATTTCAGAAAAACATACTTCTGCTTCATCGACTATGCCAAAGCTTTTGACTGTGTGGTGCACAACAAACTTGTGGAAAATTCTTAAAGAGATGGGAATACCAGACCACCTTACCTGCCTCCTAAAAAATCTGTATGCATGTCAAGAGCAACAGTTAGAACCAGAGGTGGAACAATGGACTGGTTCAAAATTGGGAAAGGAGTATGTCAAGGCTGAATATTGTCATCCCATTTATTTAGTTTATATGCAGAGTACATCACGTGAAATGCTGGGCTGGATGAAGCACAAGCTGGAATCAAGATTACCAGGAGAAATATCAGGAATCTCAGACGTGCATATGACACCACCCTTATGGCAGAAAGCAAGTAGGACCTAAAGAGCCTCTTGTTGAAGGTGAAAGAGGACAGTGAAAAAGCTGACTTGAAACCCAACATTCAAAAAACGAGGATCATGGAATCCAGTCCCATCTCTTCACGGCAAATAGATGGGGAAACATTGGAAACAGTGACAGATTTAGTTTCTTGGGCTCCAAAATCACTGCAGATGGTGACTGCAGTCTTGAAATTAAGGCACTTGCTCCTTGGAAGAAAAGCAATGACAAACCCAGACAGCATATTAAAAAGCAGAGACATTACTTTGCCAACAAAGGTCCATATAGTCAAAGCTATGGTTTTTTACAATAATCATATATGGATGTAAGAATTGGACCATAAAGAAGGCTGAGCACCAAAGAACTGATGCTTTTGAACTGTGGTGTTGGAGAAGACTCTTTAGAGTCCCTTGGACTGCCAGGAGAACCAACCAGTCAATCCTAAAGGAAATCAGTCCTGAATATTCATTGGAAGGGCTGATGCTGAAGCTGAAGCTCGGATACTTTGGCCATTGGATGCAATGAGCTGACTCATTAGAAAAGACTCTAATACTGTAAAAAAAATTGAAGGTAGGAGGAAAAGGGACAGAGATCAAGATGGTTGGATAGCATCACCAACTCAATTGGCATGAGTTTGAGCAAGCTCTGGGAGATGGTGAAGTACATGGAAGCCTAACATTCTGCGGTCTATGGGGTTGGACATGGCTGAGTGAGTGAACAACAACAATGAAGAGATTTCTTTATTGAATAGAAAGGCTCTTGAACATAAAGACAGAGGCACACATACATTCTAAATATAATTTCATTTTAAAGGGCATCAGGCTTAGAGGCACTAGAGTGAAAATTCATTCAGATGAAATACACCCTTACATCCACAGGCTATAAAAGTTTAAGGTTGATTTTTGGCGGTCTACTTAGGAAACATAAAATGGGCCATTGATTTTGTTGACTTTTTTTTTTTTTTTTTTTAGGAACAAATATAAGTAACTAAGATTTTCTAGCTCTAACAGCCATGGCAAATATTTCAAAAGAAAATGACCTTTCTATTAAAGTAGAATAAAATAATAGTCTTTTTGTATCCCTAGAGCAATAAACTTTATTCACATCCTCTTGGCCTAAACTCCTTCTGAAAATTACTTCATTGTTCAATGGCAACATTTTGCTTTTTAACTGTGATGATTATTAAGGCTTTATTATTCAAATATGAAATACACTTAAAAAATACAAGAGCTTTATGATCAGCTCATAATTTCTCATTGTTTCATATAAATTCCATTTTATCATGTAAAAATCATTACTTTTATCTGTAGGTTTCTTGGGGTTTTAAACACTGGAGTCCATCTTTAGAAAATATACTCCCTTTTAGTATTGCCCATTGCTATTCAGAGAAAAAGTAAAACTAGAGGTTAGAAGCAACACAAAATAAAAAGATTAACTTTTGTTTTTGCTTTTTTTTGTGGGTCATTGTCTATTACACTATATTCAAGTAGCTAAAATTCTTGTTAAATGGTAATACCTAGGAATTTTGAGGAAGTTTGAGAACAGTTTAATGAGTATTCAAAGTATTTACGGAAGTCTTACTGTCATTTATATTGTCTTTATAACAATTTGTTTATAAATTCTAGGAAAATGTGAACACACCTAACAAATATGTGTGTGTGTGTGTGTGTGTGTGTGTGTGTGTATATATATGTATATATATATATATATATGTATATAATTTAAAAATTATGATGGCCTTAACCTTATACACTAAGAATAATATGATTCCTAAAGAAAAAGATATGTATAATTTGTTGATGATTGCTGTATTATTCTTCTACAAATCAAAATATCACAGACTGGGTGACTTGAACAATAGACATTTATATATCTATTTTCTCACAGTTCTGGAGACTAGAAGTTCAAGATCAAGATCAGAGTTGTTTTCTGTTGAGACCTCTCTTCTGACCTGTAGACTGCCACCTTCTCACCATGTTGGTATACAAACTTTTCTCTGTGTGTTCACTGAGAAGAAGAGGAAGAAGAGGGACAGAGGCATGTATACTATATCTGCTTCACTAGATTTGCCCCAACCTTATGATCTTTTAAAATCTTAATTATATAAGATTAAAAGGTCTTATTATACATAAAGTTCTTATCTCCAAAATACAGTCATAAGGGCTAGGGCTGCAAAACATGACTTTGAGGGGGGCACACAGTTCACTTCACAACAGTGGTGTTGTTTTTGTTTGTACACTCACTTAATCATCACATCTATTAAGGATCTGCTATGAGCCAGGCACTGATTAAATGGAAGTTATAACATAGCCATTACATTATAATGGCTGGATGAAGCACAGGCTGGAAACAAGATTGCTGGGGAAAATATCAATAATCTCAGATACACAGATGACACTACCCTTAGGGCAGAACTAAAGAGCTTCTTGATGAAAGTGAAAGAGGAGAGTGAAAAAATTAGTTTAAAACTCAACATTCAAAAATCTAAGATCATGGCATCTAGTCCCGTCACTTCATAGCAAATAGATGGGAGAAGCAATGGAAACAGTGAGAGGCTTTATTTATTTATTTATTTTTTCTTCAGCTCCAAAAATCACTGCAGATGATGACTGCAGCCATGAAATTAAAACACTCTTGCTTTTTGGAAGAAAAGCTATGACCAACCTGGACAGATACTAAAAAGTAGAGACATTACTTTGCCGACAAAGGTCCATCTATTTAAAGCTATGATTTTTCCAGTAGTCATGTATCAATGTGAGAGTTGGACTATAAAGGAAGCAGAGCACTGAAGAATTGATGCTTTTGAACTGTGGTGTTGGAGAAGCCTCTTGAGAGTCCTTTGGATTGCAAGGAGATCCAACCAGTCCATCCTAAAGGAAATCAGTCCTGAATATTGGAAGGACTGATGCTGAAGCTGAAACACCAATCCTTTGGCCACCTGATGCAAATAACTGACTCATTAGAAAAGACCTTGATGCTGGGAAAGATTAAACTCAGGTGGAGAAAGTGACAACAGAGAATGAGATGGTTGGATAGCATCATTAACTCACAGACATGAGTTTGAGCAAGCTATGGGAATTGGTGATGGACAGGGAGGCCTGACGTGCTGCATTCTATGGGGTTGCAAAGAGTCAGACACAACTGAGCAACTGAATTGAACTGATAATGTAACTAGGAAGACATTTATTAACTGTGATGAGTGTTAAAGGGGGCAAAAGTTATAAAATGAAAATGTAAATAAGGAGACCTAACTTAAAGTAAGTTAATGCTAGTGATAATCCCTGCTTTCATAAATTATCATTGTAGAGAAAATAAAAATGTTTTTGCACATAAATGTGACGTATTTCATGTTTTTTCTCTATTTGTGTATTTTTTGTGTTTGTCTCTTTGGTTATAATAACCACAATAATTCAATGGTGAACTATGCAAATATGCATAAGCTCTTTAGTTTATATGAGAATTTACATTGGCTTAAATGCTCAAAGCACTTTAAACCACATTACACTATTTGATCTGTGCAAATATTAGGAGGTAGCTGACATAGGTCATGTTCAAAAGAAGTAAGTTCAGTTGAATAAAATCTCAGCATAAGATAGTTAAGTGACTTCTGAAAATAAGTGGTAGCATGATAATTTAAATTTCAAGTGATTGATTTTTTAAAATTCAGTTTTATTGGTTGCATCACGTTGACTTTCTTAGCCTAATTTATTCTTTTTTGGAAATTGACAGGAAATTTTATTTTGTTGTTTAAAAATACATTGTTTCATACTTTCTGTAATATTTTTGCACAATTTCTTATTTTGATTAAATTTTTATGGAAATCACATATGTAAATAAATAAATATATAGATAAGTTCAGATTGACTTAACACTAATACTTTTGTGGTTTTTCAGCTGCACCATGTGGCTTACGGGATCTTAGTTCCCCCATCAGAGATCGAACTCAGGTCCCTTGCAATGGAGGTGCAGAATCATAACCCCTGGACTGTCAGAGAAGTTCCTAATACTAATTTCTTAAAAGGTATATATCTTCATCACAAACTGATTTGTTATATCAAGAAGAACTGATCAAAGTCCATTCTCATTAGGTGTGTAAAATACTCAAAATGACTTAATAGGCACTGCTCTTGTTTCAGAGGGAATCATACCACTAGTGAGAATTCACATAATTTTAAAAGATATTTCAATGTACTGTGATAAACATTATGATAAAGTGTATGGGCATATATACAGAATTATCTCATGTGCTTTGAGAAGGTTTAGGAGTGTCATATTTTAGAACATTAACTCCATTCTGTTCAGTCACTCAGTTGTTTCCGACTCTTTGAGAATCCATGAATTGCAGCAAATCAGGCTTCCCTGTCCATCATCAACTCCCAGAACTTGCTCAAACTTATGTCCACTGAGTCAGTGATGTCATCCAACCATCTCATTCTCTGTCGTCCCTTTCTCTTTCTGCCTTCAATCTTTCCCAGTGATGGGTATTCTCTAAGGAGTCAGTTCTTCACATCATGTAACCAAAGTATTTGTGCTTCAGCATCAGTCCTTCCAATGAATATTCAGGATTGATTTTCTTTAGGGTCGATTGCCTAAATCTCCTTGCACTTCTTCTCCAGCACCACAGTGTAAAGCATTAATTCTTCAGCGCTCAGCTTTCTTTATGGTCCAGCTCTTACATTCATACATGACTACTGGAAAAACCATAGATTTGACTAGATGGACCTTCGTTGGCAAAGTAATGTCTCTGTTTCTTAATATACTGTCTAGTTTTGTCATTGCTTTTCTTCCAAGGAGCAAGCATCTTTTAATTATATGGCTGCAGTCACCATATACAGTGATTTTGGACCCCAAGAAAATAAAGTCTCTCACTGTTTCCATTGTATCTCCCATCTATTTGCCATGAAGTGATGGCACCAGATGCCATGATCTTTGTTTTTTGAATGTGAAGTTTTAAGCCAGCTTTTTCACTCTCCTCTTTCACTTTCATCAAGAGGCTCTTTAGTTCTTCTTTGCTAACCTGAATATCTGAGGTTATTGATATTTCTCCCAGAGATCTTGATTCCATATTGTGCTTCTTCCAGCCCAGCATTTCTCATGATGTACTCTGCATATAAGTTAAGTAAGCAGGGTGAAAATATACAGCCTTGGCATACTCCTTTCCCAGTTTGGAACCAGTCTGTTGTTCCATGTCCAGTTCTAACTGTTGCTTCCTGACCTGCATACAGATTTCTCAAGAGGCAGATCAAGTGGTCTGGTATTCCCATCTCTTTCAGAATTTTCCACAGTTTACTGTGATCCACACAGTCAAAGGCTTTGGCATAGTCAATAAAGCAGAAATAGATGTTTTTCTGGAACTCTCTTTCTTTTTCAATGATCCAATGGATGTTGGCAATTTGATCTCTGGTTCCTCTGCCTTTTTTAAAATCAGCTTGAACATCTGGAATTTCATGGTTCACATACTGTTGAAGCCTAGCTTGGAGAATTTTAAGCATTACTTTACTAGCATGTGCTGCTTCTGCTAAGTTGTTTCAGTCGTGTCTGACTCTGTGTGACCCCATAGACAGCCTCCTACCAGGTTCCTCTGTCTCTGGGATTCTCCAGGCAAGAACACTGAAGTGGGTTGCCATTTCCTTCTCCAATGCATGGAAGTGAAAAGTGAAAGTGAAATCGCTCAGTCATGTCCTACTCTTAGCGATCTCATGGACTACAGCCTACCAAGCTCCTCTGTCCATGGGATTTTCCAGGCAAGAGTACTGGAGTGGGGTGTCATTGCCTTCTCCGACTAGCATGTGAGATGAGCGCAATTGTTGAGTAATTTGAACATTCTTTGGCATTGTGTTTCTTTGGGATGTTCTTACACTGTTGCAAACATTCTAGGTCCCACAAGAGATTCCCTGTCTTGGCGATCTGGCAATGAGACTGAGAACCCCTAGGGAATTTGACTTTGAACGTCAGTGGGATTTGAATACAGAACTTCCACAGACTGGGGAAACAGACTTTTGGAGGGCACAAACAAAATATTGTGCACACCAGGACCCAGGAGAAAGGAGCAGTGACCCCACAAGATACTGCACCAGACTTGCTTGTGAGTGTTCAGGAGTCTCTGGTGGAGGTATGGGTCGACAGTGGCCTGCCACAGAGTCAGAGGCACTGAATACAAGAGTTCTGGGAACCATGGGGTGTCCTGGCATACGTCCTTTTGAAGGAGATCACCTTTACCACCATTACCCCTACCATACTGCTACCATAGTTAGGCCTCAGGCCAAACTACAGGGAGAAAACATAGCCCCACCCATCAACAGAAAATTGGATTAAAGATTTACTGAGCTTGGCCACACCCATCAGAGAAAGACCCAGATTCCCCTGCAACCAGTGTCTCTCATCAGGAAGCTTCCACAAGTCTTTCATCCTTATCCATCAGAAGGCAGACAGAATGGAAACCACAATCACAGAACATTTACAAGGACTACTAAAATTTATCTAGGTAAAAAGGAAGTTAAATACGGAATATTGTTTTCAAAGACCCAAGAATAAGGGAAAGCATAAATACTAAAGCAGCTTCAGTAAGTGCTATATGGTTTACATATACAAGAAAAAGTGAGAATGATGAGAGATGGAACAAAGGAGGTGATAATTGTTAACTTCTCTTAAGCTTTGTGTGCTAAAAGTTTTAATAGTTACCTTCTCTTGAACTCTGTGTGCCAAAACTTTCTTCTAGTCTTGCATATGGATTATCTCAGGCATTCTCTGAAAAATCATACAGATTTTTCTGTAAATATTATATGTTAAACCATGTATTATAGTTGGTAAGACATGATATGGCAGCCTAACAACTATTAGCTGTGCAACTCTAGGGAAGTTATTAACCTCTCTGTGCCTTAGTTTCTTCATCTGTAAAATGGGAAAATGGAAGTCCATCTACTTGATAGTTACATTATAAGGATTATGTGAACTATCAAATAAAAAGCACTTAGACAGCACCTGGCATATGATAAGCACATGTTTTAGTTATTAATAGTATTATTTTTCCACACTTTATATTTGCTGAAACTATTGTGGTGGTGCTTTCAACACATAAGCCAGAATACACTAGGACTCTGATCAAAAGCTTGGGTTGGAGTCCCAGCTCACATATGGAATGAGATTCAAGGCTCTCAAAACTGACCTCAACTTTTACCATCCTCTCTTTCCTTTCTCCACTAAAGCTTCATTGGCCACTCAACTGTTAGTCAAACATTCTACTTCAGAATATTAAACTCTCATTGTGCCCTCTAATCAAAAAGTTCTTCCCCATTTCCCAGCTAATGAAAATTAGCTTAGATATCATTTTATTTTCAAATGAACAAATGTTTAAATGCCCAATATCCAAACTTTGATGAGACTTTGCCAGGTTACCTGAATGATTGTGGTCCTGTAAGTATAAAATAAATGAAAGGCGAAATAAGTGAGTATGTTCTGGGTAACATATTATTAAAAATTAAAAAGGGTAGGAGCTCTATTGTATAAAATAATCAGAAAAAAATTTTATTTAACCAAAAGTTAGTGAACTTGAAGTCAAATTGGCTTGGGCAAACCAAACATCTTGTTCTTATAACTAAAAAGACACAATGTGAAACAAATGGATCCAAAGATTTAGATATTATCATCAGGTTGGTCTGTTTATCTAATAATTTGATTCATTTTATGTCAACCTTATTATCTCATACTGCAGATATACTTTCTCTATATTATAGGAAAGAAAAACATGGCTACAAATATTTGCAAGATTTTACAATACCAGGAACTTATCACTAACCTGTATATACCAAAGGACTTCTCTATCCCTAGATTATATAACATGTAAAGCATATATATACAAACATACATGTATATACATATACACACATTCCAATTTTATAAATCATATTAGAATGTATATATACTTATGTTCATAAAATAAAGAAAAATGTCTCTATATATTATGATATATTTAATAGTTATATAATATTGTGGAATATATATATTCCAATCAGCCAAGGTGTAGTCACAGTATTGATTAACCAGATCTTATTCAAAAGCCTTCCCCTGAAGAAGGCAAAGGAGATGTGGTGGCCATATTCTTCAATTTCAGTCAGTTCAGTTCAGTCGCTAAGTCGTGCCCGACTCTTTGGGACCCCATGAATCACAGCACACCAGGCCTCCCTGTCCATCACCAACTCCCGGAGTTCACTCAAACTCACGTCCATCGAGTCAGTGATGCCATCCAGCCATCTCATCCTCTGTCATCCCCTTCTCCTCCTGGCCCCAATCCCTCCCAGCATCAGAGTCTTTTCCAATGAGTCAGCTCTTCGCATTAGGTGGCCAAAGTACTGGAGTTTCAGCTTTAGCATCAGTCCTTCCAAAGAACATCCAGGGCTGATCTCCTTCAGAATGGACTGGTTGGATCTCCTTGCAGTTCAAGGGACTCTCAAGAGTCTTCTCCCACACCACAGTTCAAAAGCATCAATTCTTCGACACTCAGCTTTCTTCCCAGTCCAACTCTCACATCCATACATGATCACTGGAAAACCATAGCCTTGACTAGACAGACCTTTGTTGGCAAAGTAATGTCTCTGCTTTTCAACATGCTATCTAGGTTGGTCATAACTTTCCTTCCAGGGAGTAAGCGTCTTTTAATTTCATGGCTGCAGTCACCATCTGCAGTGATTTTGGAGCCCCCCAAAATAAAGTTTGACACTGTTTCTACTGTTTCCCCATCTATTTCCCATGAAGTGATGGACCAGATGCCATGATCTTCATTTTCTGAATGTTGAGCTTTAAGCCAACTTTTTCACTCTCCACTTTCACTTTCATCAAGAGGCTTTTGAGTTCCACTTCACTTTCTGCCATAAGGGTGGTGTCATCTGCATATCTGAGGTTATTGATATTTCTTCTCCTGGCAATCTTGATTCCAGCTTGTGCTTCTTTCAGCCTAGAGTTTCTCATGATGTACTCTGCGTATAAGTTAAATAAGCAGGGTGACAATATACAGCCCTGACGTACTCCTTTTCCTATTTGCAACCAGTCTGTTGTTCCATGTCCAGTTCTAACTGTTGCTTCCTAACCTGCATACAGATTTCTCAAGAGGCAGATCAAGTGGTCTGGTATTCCCATCTCTTTCAGAATTTTCCACAGTTTACTGTGATCCACACAGTCAAAGGCTTTGGCATAGTCAATAAAGCAGAAATAGATGTGTTTCTGGAACTCTCTTGCTTTTTCTATGATCCAGGAGATGTTGGCAATTTGATCTCTGGTTCCTCTGCCTTTCCTAAAACCAGCTTGAACATCTGGAAGTTCACGGTTCACATACTGCTGGAGCAGCCATGAAGAGATACCCCATGTCCAAGGTAAGAGAAACCCAAGTAAAACGGTAGGTGTTGCAAGAGGGCATCAGAGGGCAGACACGCCGAAACCATAATCACAGAAAACTAGTCAGTCTAACCACACTAAGACCACAGCCTTGTCTAACTCAGTGAAACTAAGCCATCCCCTGTTGGGCCACCCAAGACGGGCGGGTCATGGTGGAGAGGTCGGACAGAATGTGGTCCACTGGAGAAGGGAATGGCAAACCACTTCAGTATTCTTGCCTTGAGAACCCCATGAACAGTATGAAAAGGCAAAATGATAGGATACTAAGAGGAACTCCCCAGGTCAGTAGGTGCACAATATGCTACTGGAGATCAGTGGAGAAATAACTCCAGAAAGAATGAAGGGATGGAGCCAAAGCAAAAATAATACCCCGCTGTGGATGTGACTGGTGATAAAAGCAAGGGCCGATGCTTCAATTTACATCCAAAAAATTTAGAATGGTTTCATAAAAGGGTTGTGTGAGGTTAGATTGTTCTTTATAGAGGGAAGAATGGACAGTGGATGTAAAAAATGGCATGTACATTATAATTCAACTGTAATTTATAAGATCTATTTCAGTTTTAAGATTATATGAGCATAAACTCTTGTATTCTTGAGTATTCTCATTGGTTTAGTGGCAGTACAGAACCTACTTCAGTACATTTATGAAATATTTGATCTTTAGATTTTCTTGAATCTGAATTCCTTGGAAATTTCCAATAACAGATGCAATGTCATATTTTAGGTTCACAGCTCTTTGGTAGGAAAGGCAGATATCAATCATTCCTATTTATATTGTTAACTTAATATCAAAAAGTCTATAAATATTTCAAACATTTTTGCCTCTTTGGAGTAAAAATTGGAAACTTTAAACACATAGCAATTTGTACTTTACTTAACTTGTACTCTTGTTCTTAAGCTAGAATGCTTAAATTTTAATGCTTAAGCTAAATACTTAAGCGACTTAGCAGCAGCAGCAGCAAATTGATTTATCAGTGAAATTTAGATATCACCGCTGCTGCTAAGTCGCGTTAGTCATGTCCGGCTCTGTGCGACCCCATAGATGGCAGCCGACCAGGCTCCTCCGTACCTGGAATACTCCAGGTAAGAACGCTGGAGTGGGTTGCCGTTTCCTTCTCCAATGCATGAAAGGAAAAGTGAAAGTGAACTCCTTCAGTCCTGTCGAACTCTTAGCGACCCCATGGACTGCAGCCTACCAGGCTCCTCCATCAATGGGATTTTCTAGGCAAGAGTGCTGGGAGTGGGTTGCCATTGCCTTCTTCATTAGATATCACTAGTAGAATGGATATTCAGCTTGTCTCTGGGAAAGTTTCCCACTACTGTTTATTGTTTGTTTAAATAGGTCTGTGAATGGCAGTTATGCTATAGCCATTGATTTGAGGCTTTGCTTCTGAAATATTAATGTTTTTTGGTGTTTCATAATAAAAGAACCTCATGCAATTAAATTTATTATTGAGTGTGACTTTTATATTCTTGACTAGAACCTCACCTGGCATACAGTATATAGTCAATAATATTTTAATGAATAAATAGTGAGATGTCAAACTCACATCTGCAATGTGATACAAGGTAACCTGCCAAATTGCCAATTGCATAAATTATTTTTATCTAAAGCATAATTCAGGAACCACTTCAATGCTGAAACAAATATTTACCTAACATCATTTTCAAATATATAGAATGTCAAAGAACAAAATACTTTTTAAAAAATTACTGAAAAAGCCAACAAAATTGAAAGCAGAAAGGAATAGAAAGTTGAATAATTCAGGCCATAGAGTTTGCTCATTAGTCAGAGCAAAGTTAAGCTAAGTGCAGAGTGGATATGAAAGGGCAGAAAGGAAATATAATTAAACTATATGAATAACAATGGTTTGAAATAAAAACCAAGTATAGTACTGGAAGTCTGAGCCAGAGCAATTACACAAGAAATAGAAATAAAAGTCATCCAAATATAAAAGTCAAAATTATCTGTTTGCAGATGACAATATTTAATACTCATAGAAAATCCTAAAGACTCTGAAACACTGTTAAAGCTAAAAAATGCAATTAAGTTGCAGAATCAAAATCAACATAGAAAAATCTGCTGCATTTTCATATACTCCCTTCCAAATTTAAAAGAACAATCCCTCTTGCAATAGCATTAAAAAGAATAAAATACTTAGGAGTAAATTTAACCAAAGAGGTGAAAAGTCTATACATTGTAAACTATACAACATTGATGAAAAAGAGAAGACATAAATCAATGGAAGGATATTCTGTATTTATACAATGGATTGTAAAATATAATTACTTAATTAATTTAATTAATTAATTAATATAATTAATGTCGTTAATTCTTGTTGTTGTAATATTGTTAATGACCCAAAATCATCTATCAAAATTCCAAAGTCACATTTCATAGAAATAGAAAAAACTCCTAAAATTCATGTGGAATAATTAAAAACAACAACAACACTGAGTTATCAAAGTAATTTTGTGAAAGAATAAGAAAACTGGAGACATCATACATCAGTATTCACATACAAGTAATGTGTCCTGTTATCTATCCATTGTCTTCCTTTTTCATACTAACTGTTGAGATATTAAGGTACATTTCTCTTATTTCCATTAATCTACTCAGGACCAATGAATAAAAGAAAGAATAAAAATACAAACATCCCTAATTGGGGGAATAGATTAACATATACTGGAACATTAGACCACTTCCAAGGGTATGTTCTTTTAAGATATGCATTGTTAGAAAGCTGCTTATTTAGCGGTCTTATTTCTATAAAAACGTTTTAGCAAGGCATGGAAAGTCAGATGTACTCAGTATTTTTTTTTGAAGATGCCTACATCTGCAATTTAAGTAAAGATGGGAGTGAAATAACTCTAATACTGAGTCATAAAATTCTTTGGAGAAAAAAATGATGTTGAAATAATGAGTAATATAATTAGGCTAGTTTGCTTACATTAGTGAAATATAAAATGCTAATAATACTGAAAAAGGATGATCAATCTTTAGTCAGAAAATATTCAATACAGCTAACACAGTAGTTTTTATTAAGTTAAAAAGAGCATTACATAGTGACAAAGGGATCAATTATCTAAGAAACATAATATACATATATATGCACCTTACAAATGTATATATATGCACCTAACAATGGAGAGTCAAAATACATGAAGCAAAACTAATAAAGCTTAATGGAGAAATAAATCCACTATTATAAGTGAAGACTCTCAGGACCCCTCTGTCATAAATTATCTAGAAAGCAGAAAATCAATAAAGATATAGTTGACATGAATAGCATTCTACTTGATCTAATTGGCATTTATGAAATACTTCATCCAACAAGAGAATGCACAATCTTCTCAAGCTTATATGGAATATTTAGCAATATATACCACATTTTGGGGCCGAAACACACTTTAATAAATTTAAAATAATAGAAGTAAAACTACCTATGTTCTCAGACTATATGGGTATTAAACTGAAATCAAAACCAGGAAGAGATGTAGAAAATCTCAATTTTTGCAGAGAAGACACTTGTAAATAGCATATGAACCAAAGCAAAAGTCTCCAGAGAAATTTAAAAATATTTTGAGCTAAGTATATTTAGAAATATAGTTCATAAAAAGTAGATGCAGTGAAAGCAACACTTAGAGGGAGGTTTATAAAGCATACTTTAGAATATAGAAGGGAATATTAACTAAGTGCCCTCCACTTCCATCCTAGGAACCTAGAGAAAGAAGAAACATTTAAGCCAAAAGACAGCTGAAGAAAAGAAATAATTTTGGCAGAAATCAGTAAGGATTGAGAAAACAATGGTGTCTATTTTTTTAATTTAAATTTATTTTAATTAAAGGCTAATTACTTTACAGTGGTGACTATTAATGAAGCCCAAAATTGGTTGATTCAGTAAATTTTACTTAAGAAATATTAATATTTAATAAAATAATATTAAAATGATTGATCTCTGCAAGGCTAACCAATAAATGAAGAGAGAAAACACATATTACAAATATTTTCTCTTTCTGAAATGAAAGAGGGACATCACTACTCATGATCACATGAACATTAGAAGGGAAAGATAATAAAGAAATGCTATGAAAGCTGTATGCCCACAAATTTAATCACTTAGATGAAATGGATTAATAACTTGAAAGACACAAACTACCAAGACTCACAGAGGAGTAATAGATAATCTCAATGGCTATATCTGTTGGAACATTCTATCAATAATTAACAAAATTCCAAAAACATAATGCAGTCTAATGGTTTTAATGGTCATATTTCCAAATATTTAAGAAAAAAAGGAGGATAATTGTATTGAATCTCTTCTAGAAAACAGAAGCAGAGAGAACATGTTCTAAATCATTCAATAACTTCAGAAATATCTTAACACATTATAAGAGAGGAAAGCTACAGACACACACACACATACATATATATATTAATACCATCAATGAAATACTCCCCAAAATAATAGCAAATTGAATCCAATATTACAGAAGAGAAAAACTACAAACCTATATATATCTTATTATCATCAATGATATATACCCCTCATAATAATATCAAACTGAATTCAATATATAAAACAACTACACCATGACAACCAAGGTCAGTTAATTAGGGTTGGGGTTCAACATTTGAAAGTCAATGTATGTCACATCAACATGATAAATTTAAAAATATATATTATCTCAAATGATGCAGAAAATTATTTTTAAAAATCCAGCATCTCTATGGGAAAAGCTCTCAACAAAGTAGGAATACAGGGAAGTTTCTTCAACTTTATAAAGAACATTTACAAAATCAAACAACTGTCTTCATCCTGAATGGTTAGTGTATGATCTAAAATTTATCAGAGACCTGTATTTGTCCAAAGGTGCCTCTTCTGAATCTTGTTGAAGATGAAACACTTTTAAAAAATCAGAGTACAACAATAAATGTCTGTAGATAACACAAAACTTCAGTTCAGTTCAGTCCTTCAGTTGTGTCAGTCTCTTTGCGACCCCATGAACCACAACATGCCAGGTCTCCCTGTCCATCACACAAAACTTAAGTATGGCTAAACACCTAATGACAATGTAATTGACAAACAAACTTGATTAGAGTAACCAGAATTATGATTAATTATGCTGCTGCTGCTAGGTCGCTTCAGTCGTGTCCGACTCTGTGCGACCCCAGAGATGGCAGCCCACCAGGCTCCGCCGTCCCTGGGATTCTCCAGGCAAGAACACTGGAGTGGGTTGCCATTTCCTTCTCCAATGCATGAAAGTGAAAAGTGAAAGTGAAGTCGCTCAGTCGTGTCCGACTCTTCGCGACCCCATGGACTGCAGCCTACCAGGCTCCTCCATCCATAGGGTTTTCCAGGCAAGAGTACTGGAGTGGGGTGCCATTACCTTCTCCATGATTGATTATAATAACACTCAAAAACCTTAATCTCTGGCAAAAACCAATAAACAAATAATTATGAACTGCTTATCATATTAGCATTTTTGATTGGAATTATTATGCTGTAGTCTTCCTCTCCTCAGAAGACAATGGTAGGTAAATTTAGACTCATCTAACAATCAATGTTTCAATATTTTATCTTATTTGAAAAAACCTAGATAATTAATGAATTCTCTTATTTCACTTAGCTTTAAATTACCAAAATCTGGAGAGACCATTTTAGACTTTCCCCAAACATAATTATTCCCGTAGAATTTACCTAAAATGTCTTCTCACTTACATTTACTTCGTTTCATCATATCAAGTTATTTTCCCTGCTGGCAAATTTCCAAAAGATATAAGAACATCTTATTCGACCTCTAGTAAATTGCACTCATGTCACATGCTAGTAAAGTAATGCTCAAAATTCTCCAAGCCAGGCTTCAGTAATACATGAACCATGAAATTCCAGATGTTCAAGCTGGTTTTAGGAAAGACAGAGGAACCAGAGATCAAATTGACAACATCTGCTGGATCATCTAAAAAGCAAGAGAGTTCCAGACAAACATCTATTTCTGCTTTATTGACTATGCCAAAGCTTTTGACTGTGTGGATCACAATAAACTGTGGAAAATTCTTCAAGAGATGGAAACACCAGACCACCTGACCTGCCTCTTGAGAAACCTATATGCAGGTCAGGAAGCAACAGTTAGAACTGGACATGGAACAACAGACTGGTTCCAAATAGGAAAAGAGTACGTCAAGGCTGTATATTGTCACCTGCTTATTTAACTTATACGCAGAGTACATCATGAGAAACGCTGGTCTGGAAGAAGCACAAGCTGGAATCAAGATTGTAGGGAGAAATATTAGTAAGCCCAGATATGCAGATGACACCACCCTAATGGCAGAAAGTGAAGAGGAACTCAAAAGCCTCTTGATGAAAGTGAAAGTGGAGAGTGAAAAAGTTGGCTTAAAGCTCAACATTCAGAAAACGAAGATCATGGCATCCGGTCCCATTACTTCATGAGAAATAGATGGGGAAACAGTAGAAATAGTGTCAGACTTTATTTTTGGGGGGCTCCAAAATCACTGCAGATGATCACTGCAGCCATGAAAAAGACGCTTACTCCTTGGAAGAAAACTTATGACCAACCTAGATAGCATATTCAAAAGCAGAGACATTACTTTGCCAACAAAGGTCTGTCTAGTCAAGGCTATGGTTTTCCAGTGGTCATGTATGGATGTGAGAGTTGTGCTGTGAAGAAAGCTGAGTGCTGAAGAATTGATGCTTTTGAACTGTGGTGTGGGAGAAGACTCTTGAGAGTCCCTTGGACTGCAAGGAGATACAACCAGTCCATTCTAAAGGAGATCAGTCCTGGGTATTCTTTGGAAGGACTGATGCTAAAGCTGAAGCTCCAGTACTTTGGCCACCTCATGCGAAGAGTTGGCTCATTGGAAAAGACTCTGATGCTGGGAGAGATTCGGGGCAGGAGGAGAAGGGGACTACAGAAGATGAGATGGCTGGATGGCATCACCAACTCGATGGACGTGAGTTTGAGTGAACTCCGGGAGTTGGTGATGGACAGGGAGGCCTGGAGTGCTGTGATTCATGGGGTCACAAAGAGTCGGACACGACTGAGCAACCGAACTGAACTGAACTGAAATCTAGGTACAGCAGAAGTCTTATAATATTGATGACTCTAAAAACATATCTATATCAATCAAACCAAGGAGCTTAAGTAGCTGCAATACCAGATATCAATTCAGTACTAAATATTTCCCAAATCACATGAAGCTGAAATTCATTCTTTTATAATTGTGAGAATTTATATGTGTATATTTTATTTCAAGCCAACTAAACAGAGTTTATCCATAAACCAATCTTGGCAATGCCATTTGGAAGCTGAGACACCTTATAAATTAACACATAGACATACATATATCTATATAGACACAGAGATCCCACAATCTCACAGTTTTCCTACTTAAAGTTTAAGAAGTTTTCTCCTTCACACTCAGGGTTAGGGGCCCGGGTAGATTATTTACATCTCAAAAACAAGAAAAGAAATACCAATTCCTTCTAGAAAGCTAACTTCTTCTAAGGGTATTTGCAAAACCAGTTTTAGAATGTCAAGACATTCCCATTTTGGCCATTTTCAATGCTTCTTCTTCTTCTTCTTTTTTTTTTTCCAAATAGCAAATTCAGCGTAAATAAATAACAACAATAGACACTAATACATACCATTCACTCACATTCGAATGCCTCAGTTACAGAGGAACAAGAATCACCATTCAAGTTCACCTTTGCCTCAGCTGTTGACTCAAGACTCTGTGTCCTCTCTTCAATACAAAAAGCAACAACCAGTGCATAGCTGTGGCCACTGACTTATCAGTCTAACTTCTATCTCCCCATTGTTACAGTTTCCAATATCTCTGCAACAGCCTTGGGGGTGTCTCAGTGTTCTCTGTACTCTCTTGAAGACCTCCATTCATCAAGCACAGCTACCAGAGGTCTGAGATATGAGTGGAGATTTTGCCACAACTTTTGAGATTTTCCCCACAGCTTTTGAGATCACCCCCACAACTTTCAGGCTCCACATTAATGGATGGCCACCCCAGGATTACACCCATGTTGTAACTTACAGGCCCTAAATGTTAGTGGATGGCTCCCCACAACTTCTTATTCCCATCCTTATTTCCAGGCATCTTGCCGTCATGGGAGTGTTCTCAGTCGCCTTGCTGCTCCCACAATGGTTTGGTTGCACAATGAAATCCCACAAACCCTGTATTGCCTTACCAAAGCAAGTATCTGGAGTTAGTGATAGACATCAACAGTTTAATATTTAGGGGAAGCCTACCTGTCTGAAGCAAGGTTCTGCAGCAACACTGCACTCTGTGTGGCAGACAGCAAGCAGGACATGGCATCAGCCTTCACTCCCAGGGAAGAGTGGGAGATTAGCAGTTATTGGGGAATTGAAGTCATGTTGGCATTGTTAGGTAGATAGAATAGGAAAAAGGAGTCCAAAATGGCGGTGGCTAAAAGATGAAGAAGGGGAAAGCCCACGAAAATAGAACAAAGGAAGGTCGGAGGACCAGAGTGAGGACCTCAGGTGGAGTAAACACTCTCCTGGCTAGCCCAATTTACACAGGGCAGGCTCAGGGAGAGGAGAAAAAAAAACATATAAAAAGAGGAGCAAAAATTGAACTGGGGCTTCTCTTCATTTTGCTTATTTCTGTTTGGCCACCCTCATGCCTCGAGGATGTATTTTTCTTTGCTTGCCAAATAAAACTGAGCTGTAACACAGAGCTGTAACACTGGTTCGTCTGTCGTTTCAAATTTTTGCTGCAGTGAGACAGAACCGAAGAAATGACACGCTCCCCTGACATCTATGGTGCCATGACTCAGATTTAACCTGGCTAAAAAAACCTCAACTCAGCCCCCGTGAGGTGGAAGACAAGCACAAAAGAAACCCAAATCGACAAAAGCTCCAATGGTGGAAACTGAACATGAAGAAAACCCAGCACAGGGGCAGTGACAAGAAGCCCAGAGTACTAGAAACTGGGACAGCAAAAACAAACTCAGCAGAAAGCTCACATGGCTCAGTCTCAGATTCCAGAAGATCTACAGTTAAGGCAGGAGGTCCTCACTCCTGTGGCTGGAAGGACATATGGCTAACAAAATTGTAATTCCTTTACAGTTTTTTATTTCTTATTTCCTCAAACCTCCCACGAACAGGCAAAGGGCTGTGGGTACTCCAGGATGTCCCAAAGGCTCTACTGTCTGCTGTGCCTTAGTAACTGTTGCCCAAACGTGTGGGAGTTCTTCTGTCCTGAATCTTTGTGCCAAGGATCAGGCCATTGAAAACTGTGAGCACAGGTCAGGTTTTTAGCAGATTTTCTGGCAGGTTATGAAGTGGATTCCTTGGCACGTTTTTTCCCACTGTTTTTCTTCCCATCCTTAAGCTCCTCTCTCCATCTGTGCCACTGCTTACAAAATATTGGGCAGGTCATCATCTTTCCATTTCTAAAAGTTGTGCTTGAAACTGTTTACTTAAGATTGGGATTCAAACCCACGTGGCAGGGACTCTGTGCTATGTTTTCTCATTCAGTCATATCCAACTGGGACTTGAGTCTGCCAAAACACACGGTGCCTGGCTTCAGGACCTATTGAAGCTCAGGTTCTTGATGTCTCATTGAAAAAGTTCAGTGAGAGATACAGTGATAGGTAAGAGATAGATTTATTCGGATTTAGAGAAGCACACTCCACAGGGTGTGGAGCCTCACAGAGGGAGAGTGGGGAACCCATGGAATGTGGTGTGTTTAGTTTTTTATGAGCTGGGTGATTTCATATGCTAACGAGTGGGAGGATCATTCCAACAGTTGGGGAACCACCTATTCCTCGGTCTTTCAACAGTGCCTTGAAACTGTGAGGAGATACCCCACGTTCAAGGGCAAAGGAAAAGCACTAGCAAGATGATAGCAGGGGCAAAATCTTAAGAATCCAACCCCATACCCACCAGAGATGCTCAGAGGGCTGACACATACCTTGTCCACACCAGGACCCAGAGACTGCAGAGACTGAGACAGAACTGTGTTTGAGTGTCTCCTGAGGAGGTATGGGTCAGCAGTGGACTGCTGCAGGGGCAGGGGCTCTGGGTGCAGGAGACCTGAGTATGGCATAAGCCCTCTTGGAGGAGGTCACCATTAATACCACCATAGAGCCATCAGAACTTACACAGGGCTGGGGACATAGACTCTTGGAGGGCACAAACAAAACTGTGTGTGCACCAGGACCCAGAAGAAAGGAGCAGTGACCCCACAAGAGACTGACCCAGACTTGCCTGTGAGTTTCTAGGAGTCTCTGGTGGAGGCGTGGGTCAGCGGTGGCCTGCTCCAGGGTTGGGGGCATTGAGTGTAGCATTGTGTGCATGGGACCCTTTGAAGGAGGTCACCATTATCTTTATTACCTCCACCATAGTTTGGCCCCAGGTGAATAACAGGGAGGGAACACAGCCCCGCCCATCGACAGAAAATTGGATTGAAGATTTACTGAGCATGGCCCCTCCCATGAGAACAAGACCCAGTTTCCCCCTTAGTCAGTCTCTCCCATCAAGAAGCTTCATAAGCCTCTTATCCTTCTCCATCAGAAGGCAGACAGACTGAAAACCACTTTCACAGAAAAATAACCAATCTGACCACATGGACCACAGCCTTGTCTACCTCAATGAAACTGTGAGCCATGTTGTGCAGGGCCACCAAACACAGACGGGTCATGGAGGAGAGTTCTGACAAAACAAACTGGAGAAGGGAATGGCAAACCACTTCAGTATTCTTGCCTTGAGAACCTCATGAACAGTATGAAAAGGCAAAATGATAGGACACTGAAAGATGAACTCCTCAGGTCAATAGGCACCCAATATGTTACTGGAGATCAATGGAGAAAGAATTCCAAATAGAATGAAGAGATGGAGCCAAAGCAAAAACAGCACCCAGTTGTGGATTTGACTGCTGATGGAAATAAAGTCTGATGCTATAAAGAGCAATAATGCATCCAGGAATCTGGAATGTTAGGTCCATGAATCAAGGCAAATTGGAAGTGGTCAAACAGGAGATGGGAAGAGGGAACATTAACATGTTAGGAATCAGCAAACTAAAATGGACTGGACAGGGAGAATTTAACTCAGATGACCATTATATCTACTATTGTGGGCAAAAATCCTTCATAAGAAGTGGAAAAGCCCTCATAATCCACAAAAGAATCTGAAATGCAGTACTTGGATTGAATCTCAAAAACTACAGAATGACGTCTGTTTGTTTCCAAGGCAAATCATTCAATATTACAGTAATCCAAGTCTATGCCCCAACAAGTAATGCTGAAGAAGCTGAATTTGAATGGTTCTATGAAGACCTACAAGACCTTCTAGAACTAACACCCAGAAAAGATGTCCTTTTCATTATAGGGGACTGGAATGAAAAAGTAGTAAGTCAAGAAACATCTAGAGTAACAGGCAAATTTGGTCTTGGAGTACAAAATGAAGCAGGGCAAAGGCTAACAGAATTTAGCCAAGAAAACACACAGGTCATGGGAAAAAACCCTGTTCCAACTACACAAGAGACGACTCTACACATAGACATCACCAGATGGTTAATACTGAAATCAAATTGATTATATTCTTTGCAGCCAAAGATGGAGAAGCACTATACAGTCAGCCAAAACAAGACAGGGAGCTGTCTGTGGCTCAGATAATGAACTCCTTATTGCAAATTCAGATTTAAATTGAATAAAGTAGGGAAACCCACTAGATCATCAAGGTATGACCTCAATCAAATCCCTTAAGATTATACAGTGAAAGTGAGAAATAGATTGAAGGTATTAGATCTGATAGACAGACTGCCTGAAGAACTATGGACAGACGTATGTGACATTGTACAGGAGGCAGTGATAAAGACCATCCCCAAGAAAAAGAAATGCAAAAATGCAAAATGGTTTTCTGATGGGGCCTTACAAATAGCTGTGAAAAGAAGAGAAGCAAAACGCAAAGCAGAAAAGGAAACATATACCCTTTTGAAGGCAGAGTTCCAAAGAATAGCAAGGAAAGATAAGAAAGCCTTCCTCAGTGATCAATGAAAAGAAATAGAGGAAAACAGCAGAATGGGAAAGATTAGAGATCTCTTTAAGAAATTTAGAGATACTAAGGGAATATATCATGCAAAGATGGGCAGAATAAAGAACAGATATGGTATGGACCCAACTGAAGCAGATGATATTAAGAAGAGGTGGTAAGAAAACACAGAAGAACTGTATAGAAAAGATATTAATGACCCAGATAGTCATGATGGTGTGATCACTCACCTAGAGCCAGACATCCTGGAATGCAAAGTCAAGTGGGCCTTAGGAAGAATCACTACAAACAAAGCGAGTGAAGGTTATGGAATTCCAGTTGAGCTATTTCAAATCCTGAAAGATGATGCTATGAAAGTGCTGCACTCAATATATCAGCAAATTTGGAAAACTCAGCAGTGGCCACAGGACTGGAAAAGGTCAGTTTTCATTCCAATCCCAAAGAAATGCAATAACATTGAATGTTCAAACTACTGCAAAACTGCACTCATCTCACATGCTAGCAAAGTGATGCTCAAAATTCTCCAAGCCAGGCTTCAACAGTACATGATCCATGAATATCCAGATGTTCAAGCCAGACTTAGAAAAGGCAGAGGAACCAGGACTAAAATTGCCAACATCTGTTGGATCACCGAAAAATCAAAAATTTCAAAAAACCTATACTTCTGCTTTATTGACTAGGCCAAAGCCTTTGACTGTGTGACTCACAACAAACTGAAAAATTCTTCAAGAGGTGGGAATACCAGACCACTTTACCTGCCTCTTGAGAAATCTGTTTGCAGGTCAGGAAGCAACAGTTTGAACTGGACATGGAACAACAGACTGGTTCCAAATTAGGAAAGGAGTATAACAAGGCTGTATATTGTCATCCTGTTTATTTAACTTATATGCAGAGTACATCATGAGAAACGCTGGGCTAGATGAAGCACATGCTGGAATCAAGATTTCTGGGAGAAATATCAATAACCTAAGATATACAGATGACACCACACTTATGGCAGAAAGTGAAGAACTAAAGAGTCTCTTGATGAAAGTGAAAGAGGAGAGTGAAAAAGTTGGCTTAAAGCTCAACATTCAGAAAACTAAGATCATGGCATCTGGTCCCATCACTTCATGTGAAATAGATGGGGAAACAGTGAAAACAGTGACAGACTTTATCTTCTGGGGCTTCAAAATCACTGCAGATGGTGACTGTAGCCATGAAATTAAAAGACGCTTACTCCTTGAAAGGAAAGCTATGACCAACCTAGACAGCATATTAAAAAGCAGAGACATTATGGCCAGCAAAGGTCCATCTAGTCAAAGCTTTGGTTTTTCCAGTAGCTGTGTATAGATTTGAGAGCTGGAGTATAAAGAAAGCTGAGCGTGGAAGAATTGATGCTTTTTAACTGTGATGTTCAAGAAGACTCTTGAAAGTCCCTTGGACTGCAAGGAGATCCAACCAGTACATCCTAAATGAAATAGGTCCTGAATATTCATTGGAAGAACTGATGCTGAAGCAGAAACTCCAGTACTTTGGCCTCCTGATGCAAAGAGCTGACTCATTTATAAAGACCCTGATGCTGGAAAAGATTGAAGGCAGGAGGAGAAGGGGATGACACAGCATGAGAGGGTTGGATGGCATCACCAACTTGATGCACATGAGTTTGAGTAAACTCCAGGGTTGTTGAAGGACAGGGAGGCCTTGCTTGCTGCAGTCAATGAGATCACAAACAGTAGCACATGACTGAGTGACTGAATTGAACTGAACTGAACTGGAACTGTCCTAGCACTTCTGGGCATGTTGTTTAGCTTGCAGATTGAAGATCAAGGTTTAGTTGAATATGACTTGTCATCTTGGACCCATTTAATTTTAATAAGTTTATGTTATGTCCTTGGGCTATATCATTCTTTCAAAGTTGTGCCCTGCCCCTTCCCTCCTGTTTCATGCTCCTTTCCTTGGGCAATTCCTGGCCCACAATGTTTCCTCTACAGTCTTGTGGAGGGAAAACCAAGAAATGGTTGGCCGTTTGGAGGGAAATAATGTATAATATCCAGTCCCTGCCAAGAAATTTCACTGCTCATAGCAAACATCCTTTTCCAACAACACAAGACTAAACATGGACATCACCAGATGGTCAACACTGAAATCAGATTGATTATATTCTTTGCAGCCAAAGATGGAGAAGCTCTATACAGTCAGCAAAAACAAGACTGGGAGCTGACTGTGGCTCAGATCATGAACTCCTTATTGCCAAATTCAGACTGAAATGGAAGAAAGTAGGGAAAACCACTAGACCATTCAGGTGTGATCTAAATTAAATCCCTTATGATTATACAGTGGAAGTGAGAAATAGATTTAAGGGACTAGATCTGATAGATAGAGTGCCTGATGAACTATGGTCAGAGGTTCCTGACATTGTACAGGAGACAGGGATCAAGACCATCCCCATGGAAAAGAAATGCAAACAAGCAAAATGGCTGTCTGAGGAGGCCTTACGAATAGCTGTGAAAAGAAGAGAAGTGAAAAGCAAAGGACAAAAGTAAAGATATAAGCATCTGAATGCAGAGTTCCAAAGAATAGCAAAAAGAGATAAGACAGCCTTCCTCAGCGATCAATGAAAAGAAATAGAGGAAAACAAAAGAATGGGAAAACTAGAGATCTCTTCAAGAAAATTAGAGATACCAAGGGAACATTTCATGCAAAGATGAGTTCAATAAGGGACAGAAATGGTATGGACCTAACAGAAGCAGAACATATTAAAAAGAGGTGGCAGGATACACAGAAGAACTATACAAAAAAGATCTTCATGACCAGGATAATCATGACGGTGTGATCACTCACCTAGAGCCGGACACCCTGGAATGTGAAGTCAAGTGGGCCTTAGAAAGCATCACTACGAACAAAGCTAGTGGAGATGATGGAATTCCAGTTGAGCTCTTTCAAATCCTGAAAGATGATGGTGTGGAAGTGCTGCACTCAATATGCCAGCAAATTTGGAAAACTCAGCAGTGGCCACAGGACTGGAAAAGGTCAGTTTTCATTCCAATCCCAAAGAAAGGCAATGCCAAAGAATGCTTAAACTACGGCACAATTGCACTCATCTCACATGCTAGTAAAGTAATGCTCAAAATTCTCCAAGCCAGGCTTCAACAGTATGTGAACCGCGAACTTCCAGATGTTCAAGCTGGTTTTAGAACAGTCTTAGAAACCAGAGATCAAATTTCCAACATCCACTGGATCACAAAAAAAGCAAGAGAGTTCCAGAAAAACATCTATTTCTGCTTTATTAACTATGCCAAAGCCTTTGTGTGAATCACAATAAACTGTGGAAAATTCTGAAAGAGATGGGAATACCAGACCACCTGACCTGGCTTTTGAGAAATCTGTATGCAGGTCAGGGAGCAACAGTTAGAACTGGACATGGAACAGACTGGTTCCAAATAGGAAAAGGAGTACGTCAAGGCTGTATATTGTCACTCTGCTTATTTAACTTATACGCAGAGTACATCATGAGAAATGCTGGGCTGGAAGAAGCACAAGCTGGAATCAAGATTGCCGGGAGAAATATCAATAACCTCAGATATGAGATGACACCACCCTTACGGCAGAAAGTGAAGAGGAACTAAAGAGCCTCTTGATGAAAGTGAAAGAGGAGAGTGAAAAAGTTGGCTTAAATCTCAACATTCAGAAAACAAAGATCATGGCATCTGGTCCCATTACTTCATGGGAAATAGATGAGGAAACAGTGGAAACAGTGTCAGACTTTATTTTTGGGGGCTCCAAAATCACTGCAGATGGTGACTGCAGCCATGAAATTAAGATGCTTACTCCTTGGTAGGAAAGTTATGACCAACCTAGACAGCATATTAAAAAGTAGAGACATTGCTTGACCGGTAAAAGTCCGTCTAGTCAAAACTTCGGTTTTTCCAGTAGCCATGTATGGATGTGAGAGTTGGACTACAGAGAAAGCTGAGCATCAAAGAATTGATGCTTTTGAACTATGGTGTTGGAGAAGACTCTTGACAATCTCTTGGACTGCAAGGAGATCCAACCAGTCCATCCTAAAGGAAATCAGTCCTGAGTGTTCATTGGAAGGACTGATGTTGAAGCTGAAACTCCAATACTTTGGCCACCTCTTGCGAAGAGCTGACTCATTGGAAAAGACCCTGATGCTGGAAAAGATTGAAGGCGGGAAGAGAAGGGGACAATAGAGGTGAGATGGTTGGATGGTATCACCGACTCAACAGGCATGAATTTGAGTAAACTCCGGGAGTTGGTGAGGGACAGGGAGGCCTGGTGTGCTGCAGTCCATGGGGTCTCAAAGAGTCGGACACGACTGGGCAATTGAACTGAACTGAACTGAGGTCAGGGGTGGACCTGATAGTTCCTACTCTCTAATTACAAAATTTGGTCAAATTCATGTCCTTTGAGTTAGTGATGCCATCCAACCATCTCATCCTCTGTTGCTCCCTCCCCTCCACCGCCCCCCCACCACCACTTTTGAGCAAACTCCAGAAGACAGCAGAGAACAGGAAAGCCTGGCATGCTGCAGTCCACATGGTCACAAAGAGTCAGTCACAACTTATTGCCTAAACTATTACAAGTTTGACTCCACTGGCAACTAGCACCCAGGCTCAGGTGTTTTCCAAAACTTGCCTCATTAACATCACAAAAAACATTTAATGACCTCACAACACTTAGGAAGTTCTAATAGATTTGAAGTCTCTGAGTTCAGACACCATGGATGAAGACCAAATATATATGAGAAATATAATTTAGTCATCAGAATAATATATGCATATGGTGGTGGTGGTTTAGTCTCTCAGTCGTGTCCGTCGTGTCCAACTCTTATGATCCCATGGACTGTAGCCTGCCAGGTTCCTCTGTCCATGGGATTCTCTAGGCAAGAATACTGGAGTCGGCTGCCATTTCCTTCTCCAGAGAATCTTCCCAACCCAGGAATTAAACCTGGGTCTCCTGCATTGCAGCAGAGTCTTTACCAACAGAACTATGAGGGAAGCCCTAATATATGCATATACATATATATAAAATAAATCAAAATATCACATATTAAAGTCTCACCCCAAACAGTCTGTCTACCATCACTATGAGGGACCGGGTTTCTATGAGAAGAGTGGCACTGGTATATATCTCTGCTCCCTTCACTTCCACAACCTGAAGAACTGTATCTTCCTTCTTCTGAAGTGCTCAAACTACTCCTTCCTTCACTTCTTTCACTTTTTCTCAAGTTCCTAGATTGTTTTGTATTGTGCTGCTAAGATACCTTGGTCCTGGGCCTCTCTCTGAAGACTGAGTTGTTTCATTGGTTAAGCAGGAAAATATGTATATCAATAAATTTGTGAAGAGGACAGGTGGTCTAGAACAGAGAAGAGGGTAGGAGGAGAAAGAACAGTGAGTTTTTTGGGAGACAGTCTCATTTATATTAACCAAATTTATCTTCTCATTTATATTAACACTAAAGAATAAGAAGGACAAGTATTGTTATCTCCAATTTATGTATCTGGAAACTGGGGATTTAATAATGTCAAATCTTATACAGTTGTTGTGAGTTTAAATGACATAACCAAGTAAACTGCTTAGTTCCTAAAAGATAGTAGGTGCCATAAGTGCTTAATATATGTTAGCTATTATTATTATTATATTTTCCATTCCAAGGAAGTATCTTAAGGCTATACAAGAGATGTGTATTTATTTGTCTAAAGGACTTTTCTGTCAATGCAGGAGTCACAAGAGACATGGGTTTGATCTCTGAGTTGGAAAGATCCCCTGGAGGAGGAAATGGCAACCTACTCCAGTATTCTTGCCTGGAGAATCCCATGGACAGAGGAGCCTGGTGGGCTACAATGATTGGGATCGCAAAGAGTCAGACACAACTGAATTGGCTTAGCACACAAAAAGTAATAGAGGTGAAATCCAGAATTGAAATTAATACCTTCTGGCTCCAAACACATTATCTGTGTTGTGTTTCTTAAAAGATATTGCCTTTTCTTTAAAGGTTTTTGAAGTCACATGCCTTCAAAATCAAATTCACTAATAATTTTAATGGGCAGAATTGCCCATGAGTTGGGGGAGGGTGGCTGGCAACATGTGTATCTGATCAGGGCAATGCAGAGGAGATTGACTCTAAGAGGAATAGAATTCAGCAATCAAGGTTAATTGAGATTAAAATAGTTTAGTTTGCATTTCAATGCTTAAAATATCAGAATTTTACTTTAATTAAAGCATCAGTTTAACTATAAACTATGATCTTATGTTTCTCCAAAAAAAGAAAGCCTCTTTGACAAAATATAGATACCATGATTCATTAAATTCTAGTGATAGAGAATTTGGATAAAATATAGTTATCTATGTTAGAGAGACAGGAATGAGCATGATGTTAACAGAATGTAATAAAGAACAGATAAAGGCTTGTAAAGCTCTGTCTGAATTAGAACTTATTTTTAGCTCATAAACTGTGACTGCATTGTCCTATGGGGGAAAAAAAAGTCTTTTTCTTTTTAAAAAATGATCCCAATATAGTTGTACATTGTAATGTGCCTGATGGGAAAGCACTCATTTATTAGCAAATTGGTCATCCTTTCATTTCTACAGCAAACATAAAAATGAGACAGGGGTGAGTTTTGGCAACAGCTAAATGGGAAAATGTTTGGTTAACTCTTATTATCCTGTCAAATACTGAATATCAGAAAAGATGCAATTCTTAGACAAGAGATGTCAGAGTATGTGATGGGAGTAATGAGTGAGTGCCTCCAATTCAGGTGAGGAATATATTAAACCAGCATTATCACAGCATATGAAGTTTTGGTGCAACATTTAAAAGTGGGCTTTGGAAAAAAGATCCCTTTTAAGATATTAGTATTATAATAATCACTATGCAAATACTGCTAACAGTGTGAATTATATATAAAATGTATAAAAAGATTTAAGAGCTTTTGTTCTTTTCTTTAATAAATAAGAAGTTATGTATTTGGAAAAAATCACCTACATTTCTGTGCTTAATGCATTCTTATGTAGAATTTATTAAATGTACATGTATCAATATACTAAAGTTCAAAATTAATTTTTATAAATATGAACTTTCATTAAACACAGCTCATCTTAAGTCATTTACAATGCAATTTAATATATGACTGATTATTTTGAATAAGTTTATAAAAATATTTGTCATGGTACCTTCTTTGCTTTGCTGTGATACTATAAAAGCAACAAGGAAAAGATAACCACCTCAGAACAGTCAGCTTTAAAGAACATGAGTTATGAAATCCATGAATTTTGATCAAGATCTGGGACCTTATAGCTTCCCTTAGTAGATTTAGTTTTATTTATTTATTTTTTTAATATTTGTAATTTGACTGAGACTTTAATTTTTCAAAGGTATGCTTGCTAAGTCAGAGACTTTTTAATCCCTCATGACTTCCACATAATTTTTATTACACAGAAACTCTTTATCTCCTTCTAAAATTATAAATTCTTTTAGACCAGATGGGTCATATTATACCACTCTCAGTGTTTGTCCTAATGATCCTTTGTTAGCATTACTAAATGTTGTTGTTTAGTCGCTAAATAGTGTCCGACTCTTTTGCGACTCCATTGACTACAGCCTGCCAAGCGCCTTTATCCATGAAATTTGAAAGGCAAGAATACTGGAGTAGGTTGCCATTTCTCTCTCCAGGGAATCTTCCTGACCCAGGGATCAAATCCACATATCCTGCATTGGCAGACGGATTCTTTACCACTGAGCCACCAGGGAAGCCCTAAATACTAAAATTATTAAAATACTAAACACTGCTTATGCCTAATTTCAATTTTATTATAGTTTGAGGAGCCATAAAAAGAATCATCTGCCAGATGATAAGAGTTTTATTCCTTGTGGTCAGGTCTTTATTTGGGGTGCTGCCAAGTCGCTTCAGTTGTGTCCGACTCTGTGCGACCCTATGGACTGCAGCCTACCAGGCTTCTCTGTCCATGGGATTCTCCAGGCAAGAACACTGGAGTGGGTTGCCATTTCCTTCTCCAATGCATGAAAGTGGAAAGTGAAAGTGAAGTCACTCAGTCGTGTCTGACTCTTAGCGACCCCATGGATTGCAGCCCACCAGGCTCCTCCATCCATGGGATTTTCCAGGCAACAGTACTGGAGTGGGGTGCCATTGCCTTCTCCCTTATTTGGGGTATTTGGATAAATTATTGCTTAAAGTGTAGCCTTAAATGCTCCTTCTATCTCTGGATTCATAACAATGTTAATTAGCTACTTGACTATCAAGTAGGTTATAAAGTTTGATTATGGTCCTTTCTATTCTTCATAGGGATTTCTATTTTTTGTTTGTTTCATGAGGATAGTTGACTAATTCAGTATTCCCTGTGTTTACTTTTTCTGCTTCAAAAAATTAATTTATTTGGGTGAAGAGTAATATTAAAATTTGTAAAAACATGTTAGTGTATGTTAAGATTGATAATGAGCAATGTGCAACTGTGTTTCAAAAAAATAAACTGAGGTAGAAATTTGAGTTCAGAGATTCACTTGGGTATGATCTCAATATCAACACACATGAGGAGGAGTTAGAAATAGGATTGGACAAAGAGAGAAGTTGGACTATGAAGTAATCACAACAAAGTCCTCAGCCAAATCCCATGGGAGGGTCTTGAGGCTTTGATGGTTCAGTGTTGTCCCAAAATTGCTCCCCACATCTGCAAGCCATTGAAGGCAAACTGACCCAAGATTAGATATAAGCATAGACAACAAATTTCTACAACAAAGGTTAATTAAAAGAAAAGGACTTCACTGAGAGGTACAAGCAACTGATATTCCCAGAGGGTGGGAGAGTGTATGCTTCAGGCTTGAAAGCTAATTTATGTTTAATAATGTAATATGAGACACATATATTCAATAATTGTGGAGTGAAAGGATGTAATCTTCTGTCTTATTTTGTACAGCAACAATTTAAATTTCTTTTTTAAATAATAAAGATGATAGGGGTTTCGATAAAGATGTTGACTTAAATCCATCTTACTGAGATCTATCAACTTTCAACTGGAGCAATTTAGCCACTAAATCAAAGATGAATGGTCATCTTGGAGAACTTTGGAGATTAGAAATTTGGGCCATACCTTCCTCCTTCTTGAAAATGTAGCTACAGATATCAATTGTTTTGATGGAGAGGGATTGAGAAGATAAGATAACCTGAGGATACAGAGGATTCTCATGTCTTCAGGGGTCCTTGGGGCTAGGATCTCTGGTGGCACTGCTGCCCAGAAATCATCCTAAACTAGATGAACAGTGTGATTTAACTAGTCAAGAGTTCTCCATGCAGAGACAGTCGAACTGCTCTGTTTTGCTTGCTGTTTATCACTGTAACAGACTGAAAAATAATTGTTTTAAAGCTAGATAATGTTGACAGGCAAGGAGTTAAAATCAGTAATATAGCAAGAATACAATGCAGTGATAAAACAACTTAATGGAAAATCACATTAGAGATATAAAAAGAATATTTGTAGAAGGGAAGTGAAGTTGCTCAGTCGTGTCTGATTCTTTCCAACCCCGTGGACACCAGGCTCCTCTGTCTGTGGGATTTTCTAGGCAAGAGTACTGGAGTGGGTTGCCATATCCTTCTCCAGGGAATCTTCCTGACCCAGGGATCGAACCCAGGTCTCCCACATTGTAGACAGATGCTTTACCATCTGAGCTACCAGGGAAAAATAAGTTTTACAAACAAACAAAATACTAGATACCAAGGAATCCATTTCCTTCACTAGAATTCTGGGAAAATGAAAAATAAAGCACTAACAATATGCTATATGTTCCCATATCAGATTACGAAGAAAGATCAAAAACCTCTAACAAGGAGGAGTACAGTGAACATGTAGTTAGCATTTCTGCCTATGATATCATTCAAATTCTCTCATTAAAGTGCTTAAAATGTTAGTTTATAAACCTCATTATTTTATAAATGCACTAATATTCAAAACTTTATGTGTATATCCTTGATAACTTGACAAAATAACTAACATATTTCAGTTGCCTTGTAAAACAGATTGTTAAGGTTATTGAATTTATTCTACATTGTGATATATTACATCATTGGTAAGCATATTGATATGTCCTTACTTGACCAAAGATGCTTAATTTCCTATCAGTTGAAATATCCAATGACTGAAAACTAGGGATAAAGTGTTCTGTAAAGTGTTATTTTTATTGTTACTAAAATGTATATCAAGATATTTCATAAGATCAATCTAAAAATATTCATTTATATTAATACCTATGATTACATTTTAGAAAATATTTGTCAGTAAGTATTATGGGTCAGTTATAAATTTTTCTCAGACATCCAGCCACTTATTAGAAGAATTTTGTTCAGATATTTTGAGAAAGTTCTATTTTTATTTTTATTAAGACTACCAATGCTGTCAAGGTTGTTCATTTTCCAAAAATGGATACATTTTAGCAGTAGCTAGCAGTTGGTGATATAAGTCAAGAACACTGAGGGTTTGTTTTTTTTTTTTTCATCAGATTCGGAATATCTAATTTCCCCTCCATCTGATAATAATTTTGCATGTAAAAAATAACACAAAACTATGTCAATTTGAAATAGCCACCCACACACCTTATGGAATTAAAATATTGTGTGGGATTGAAATCATGAGTATGTTCTGTAAGCATGATCTCAAAAGCATATTTTTCTAAAAAACATTATAATAATGACAGTTGTTTGAACCAAATGATCTGATATTTTAACGTCAGGAACTTACTCAATAATCTCTGGATCTTGGTTTATAGTGTTAACTAGAGCATTTGGATTTCAAGGACATAAAGTCTCATGGTAGTAAAATATAGTAACACAAAATTTTAGGATGAAGAGGGAACAGAAAGTCCAATAAAAGTTATCAATTTTTTAGCATTGCATGAAGGATTTTTTATTTTTTAGTGCATATTTTTGTTGTAGATGGAAAGGTTATGTTCTCTACCAATTTAAACAGTACTTTGCTAACATATGGACAGAGTCTAAGCTATAGGGTAAACATTTTCAGGATGCCTCTGGGAGCTAGCTTTAATAAAGAACAGATTTGGCACCATACAAGTGGGATATAAAGCATGATTCACAATTTCACATAACTCATTGACGGTTAAAACATGCTAAAAATAAATTCAGAAATTCCTTTCCCTCTTGCATCCATTAAATGAGTAAAATTGTTTACCGCACATACATGAGCCACTCGGTGCAATTTACATGATAATTTTTCTATTCAAAAGCCCTTGAGCACTAACTGATACTTTTATATGTAGTTTAAAAGTAGAGGCAAGGGAGTAGTATTTTTATAAACATGTTTCATATTTTTCTAATTAGGATAATTTTCATTCACAAAATAATACTATAAGAGAAGGAAAAAAGCAAGAATTTCATTAACTGAAAACAAGTGTATAAAACTAACAGCAAAATGTTATAAACCATTTAAACTTATAAATCAATCTTGTTCTTGTTGCTGTTGTTGTTCAGTCACCAGTTACATCTGACTCTGCAATCCCATGGACTGCAGCAAGCCAGGCTTCTCTGACCCTCACCATCTCCCAAAGTTTGCCCAAGTTCATGTCCATTGCATCATTGATGGCTTCCAGCGATCTCATCTTCTGGTGCTTTCTTCTCCTTCTGCCCTCAAACTTTCCCAGCATCAAGGACTTTTCAAATGAGTCAACTCTTTGCATCAGACATCCAAAATACTGGAGTTTCAACTTCAATATCAGTTCTTCCAATGAGTATTCAAGGATGATTTCCCTTAAGATTGACAGGTTTGATCTTGCTTCCAAGGGACTCTCAGGAGTCTTCTCCGGCACTATAGTTTGAAGGCATCAATTCTTCAATGCTCTGCCTTCTTTATGGTCTAGCTCTCACAACCCTACGTGACCACTGGTAAGACCATAGCCTTGACTATACGGACCTTTGTTGGCAGAGTAACGTCTCTGCTTTTCAGCATGCTATCTCAGTTTGTCATAGCTTCTTCTAGTACTCTTATTAAAATTCAATTCTCCAGATTTATACTTTAACAACTAAAGAAGATCTACAATTGTTAAAAAATATTGATTAAAATCTTCAGGCATTTGGAAATTTGTGATTTAAATCATTGTTTGGGGGAACTTAACATCCCTTTTTGTCTTATAAAAATTAAATGGGTTAAAACAGAAATCTGTTTTTTATTTTAACATTTTTAAATTCCACATTGTATTCCTCAATGACTATTGCTTCATCTATTTAAAACTATTAAGCAGTAAGTTGTCCTTTAAAGACAATTACTGAACTATTTATCATAGAACAAATTTTTAGGCTTCCAGGTGGCTGGGTGGTAAAGAATCTGCCTGCCAATGCAAGAGATGCAAGTTCAACCCCTGGGTCAGGAAGATCCCCTGGAGTAGGAAATGGAAACCCACTTCAATATTCTTGCTTGGAAAATTCCATGGACAGAGGAGTCTGGCAGGCTACAGTCCATATAGTTGCAAAGAGTCAGACAGGACTGAGCAACTCTGCACGCATGCACTTGCCAACAAATGAGGGAATAAAAAAGAAATTTAGAATGTATTGTCACTTCTGTGCCTTTCAAAATTTTAAATATACTGCTATTCTCTGTTAGTCCCTGAGGGATATTGCACTGTTTATTGGTATATTATTTGGCAAAGAGGAGAAACTTAATTTTCTTCCACTTTGCTGTTCTTACCGTGATAGCTTTCTCTCCAAGTGTCAAGGTAAATATTCAATTTCTTATGATAACTATTTTAACTATACATTCGGAAATTGAGGAAATATCTTGCTCCCATGACTCTCTAAGTCATGCTGAAACCCAAACCTAGTTAAAAGCCAAGAACAGTAAGGTGTATGAAGGTGAAATACAAGAAAAGAAAGATTAGTTTTTCCTTTTGAGTAACTGTCTTTGGAGAGTGGGATGAACCATCATCTTATCATTTCACAGAAGAGGATTTGTTTTCACGGAAATGAGAAAGGACTATATCTTTTGCAAGTACGCATCCTCTGAACCTTATACTTTCCTGATAAATACACTAAATTGTCCATAATGGACATAAAACTACAAATTTAACTGTTATGGTGCTGAGTATCTTTGAATAGAGAAAAATTAGACAGATTCTTAGATAAGGATACTTTCTGTCACTCACACATGAGTTTCTTCAAGAAACACATGATATTGTTCATTCTTTTTATTTTCAGTGCTTAACACAGAATAATGCATAGGATATTAGATATGTATGAAAAGAACAAATTAATGTTATGGCTCAAATGTTTTTGTCAGATGCCATTTTATTTTTGTTTTAATAAATATAACTTTCAAGTGAAGACAGTTTTCAAGTTCTAAACAAATATTTTTAAATGGACATTTAAACACAAAGAGATGAAAAAAGCTGGGGAGAAAGTCATAATTAAAACCTCGAGAATTTTAATTAAAAACCCAATTATTATCTGAGGAACACTATAAATTTCTGCCTGGAAAATACATCCTAATTATCTATACACATTTGAGTTATTTTTAAAATATAGATTAAACATAATAGCTTTCAATTTTACATTTATTATATCCAGAATTTGGGCTTCTCTAGTGGCTCAGATGGTAAAGAATCTGCAGGAGACCTGGGTTCAATCCCTGGGTTGGGGAGATCCCTGGAGAAGGGAATGGCAACCCACTCCAGTATTCTTGCCTTGAAAATTCCGTGGACAGAGGAGCCTGGTGGGCTGTAGTTCACAGGGTCACAAAGAGTTGGACACAACTCAGTGACTAACACACACATAACCAGAAATTACAATATGCATAATTAATTTAAAATTTTGCACCAGCAATCATTTAGTGAAATTAATATATTTTAGTAAAGTCTATTAGGTGATTTGCATATTCCCTCCTAGATATATTAAATGTAAGTGATGGAGTTTCCTTTGTTCCTATCTAAAATTCTCCCCTTGAGGTGTGGCTTGAAAAGAATATGTGTGAAACTATTGGCAAACTACATTTGTCAGCAGGATGAAAATTACTAGATAAGAAATAATTGATCCTAAAAAGTATTTTCTTCTCCTTGGCTCACACATGGTAATTTGAAGCCCATAGCAGAACTGTTTTGAACAGAATGCCTCTGTACTTTGGCTTATGGCAAAGACAATCTCTGACAATGTGATTCACCATAAAGATTCTCCATACATTATTTGATTTATTCCTCAAATGTAGAATGGTACAAACAAAAAAGAGTAAATTTACTCCATGAGCATCATAACTCTTCAGTTCAGTTCAGTCACCCAGTCATGTCCGAATCTTTGCGACCCCATGAATTGCAGCACGCCAGGCCTCCCTGTCCATCACAAACTCCCAGAGTTCACTCAGAATCATGTCCATCAAGTCAGGGATGCCATCCAGCCCACTCATCCTCTGTCGTCCCCTTCTCCTCCTGCCCCCAATCCCTCCCAGCATCAGAGTCTTTTCCAATGAGTCAACTCTTCGCATGAGGTGGCCAAAGTACTGGAGTTTCAGCTTTAGCATCATTCCTTCCAAAGAACACCCAGGGCTGATCTTCTTCAGAATGGACTGGTTGGATCTCCTTGCAGTCCAAGGGGCTCTCAAGAGTCTTCTCCCACACCACAGTTCAAAAGCATCAATTCTTTGGCCCTCAGCTTTCTTCACAGTCCAACTCTCACATCTATACATGACCACTGGAAAAACCATAGCCTTGACTAGACGGACCTTTGTTGGCAATGTAGAGACATTTAAAACAAAGAAAATATCTTTGTTGTTTTAAAATGTTTATCTTAGAGGTCATGATAAAAAGTTTATTCAAGAATTCCACTGACCATTAACTACAAAATTTAAATTAAACAGAGGTACTTCCCCGGTGTTCCAGTGGTTAAGACTTTGCCTTCCAAGACAAGGGAGCTAAGATTCCACATACTCCATGGCCAAAAAAAACAAAACATAAAACAGAGGTGATAGTGTAACAAATTCAATAAGGACTTTAGGAATGGTCTACATAAAAAGCCTAAAATAAATGAATTAATTCAATTGATATTTACTAAGTGTTTGCAATTTATGTTTTTTGTTTTTATAGTGTATCAGGGTTCAGAAGAAACCCAGGAGGGGCTATGTATTAAGCAATTTACTGCATAGAATTGGCTTAAACAATTGTGGAACTGGCTTTGTAAGTTCAAAATCCAGAGACCAGGTTGTCAGGAATGGCTGGCTAATACACCCAGTCATAAACTGAAGTTGCTGTCCATGGGCAGAATTTACTCTTCATTAGGGAAACCTCAACTCTTAGGGCTTTTCTGCTGGAAGAATCAGGCCCACCAGATAACCTAAATTAATCTCCCTTACTTAGCATCAACTAAGTATGGACTCTAATCACATTGACAAAATACCTTCATATCAACACCTAGATTTGCTTTTGGATAATTGAGAACTATAGACTAGTCAAGTTGAAATATCCAAAGACTATCGCATATATATGGAATTTAGAAAGATGGTAATGACAACCCTGTATGCGAGACAGCAAAAGAGACACAGATGTATAGAACAGTCTTTTGGACTCTGTGGGAGAGGGAGAGGGGGGGATGATTTGGGAGAATGGCATTAAAACATGTATAATATCATATAAGAAACAAATTGCCAGTCCAGGTTCGATGCAGGATATAGGAAGCTTGGTGCTGGTGCGCTGGGATGACCCAGAGGGATGGTATGGGGAGGGATGTGGGAGGAGGGTTCAGGATTGGGAACACATGTACACCCATGGTGGATGCATGTTGATGTATGGCAAAACCAATACAATATTGTAAAGTAAAAAAATTAATGACAATAAAAAAAAAAACTATCACAGGTTTAACACTCCTTTGAAATCAATGTAATGACTACAATAAAAACTCTGTCAGTTCAGTTCACTTACTCAGTCACATCTGACTCTTTGTGACCCCATGGACTGCAGCACGCCAGGCCCCCTTGTCCATCACCAACTCCTGGAGTTTACTCAAACTTATGTCCATTAAGTCAGTGATGCCATCCAACCATCTCATCCTCTGTTGTCCCCTTCTCCTCCTGCCCTCAATCTTTCCCAGCATCAGGGTCTTTTCAAATGAATCACCTCTTCACATCAGGTGGTCAAAGTATTGGAGTTTCAGCTTCAACATCAGTCCTTCCAATGAACACCCAGGACTGATCTCCTTTAGAATGGACTGGTTGGATCTCCTTGCAGTCCAAGGGACTCTCAAGAGTCTTCAACATCACAGCTTCAAAAGCATCAATTCTTCTGTATTCAGGGGGAAAAAAAAAAAAAAAAAACTCTGTATTAAGGGGAAATATTTTTCAGTTTTTTTACTGCAATTTTAATTTTAGGGAATAATTCCAGAGTTGTATTATTTTTTGCAGTTCTAATCCATCGTATGTTGAGATTCAGATTAGTGGCAGTCATACTTACTTCATATGTTATTGCTAGATATCTCCCAAAAACAATTAAATGAAAATAATGATGCTTTATATAAACTAACTTTCTACTAAACACTGGCCTAATTTGTTAAAGATTCTTCTAGCATCATATGGATTATAGCCTTTAAGAATGTCCCTAGTTTCAATAAAATGCAGAAGAAACAGAATTTAGCAATCGTTTATCAGTATCCTTGAAACTCACATGTAAAATTCAAGGGTTAAATGTTTTTTATTATGAAACACACCAGTACTTATGACTTCTAAACAAACATAAAAGAGCTTCAATCTTTATTTACCAAAGGTTTATACTAGAGAAAAATTTCTTCTTCTAGACCTTCACTTAAGAGAAGCTTATCCACTCCTAGGACTGCCAGACCAAGTGATTTGTGAAAGACAACATACAACTTCTGTTAAATATATCTAAAGTAATAAAGAAAAGTGATCATTTTGCAGGAGAAATGTATATTGTGTACTAAAAGTACTGTAAATTTTTAGTATCATGTTTAAAGTATTCCAGAATGGTTAAAGAGACTCTTCTTTAGATCTAAAATTTGTTTTATTATACTTTTTAAAGGTTAACATATAGATTAAGTAAAAAAATAAAAAAAAATTAAATAAACTATAAACACATATAGGTTTATAAAAGCCAAACAATTTCTAATTTATTTTAAGGCTTAGATATGAGGATATTCATAGGATGTGCCTTTCCTATATTTTATCATTAATAAGAAACAAGAAATGAGTAATACAAATAAGTCACTATCTCTTTTTATTAAGTAGAAAAAGTTTCAAAATTGGGTTTTTTTGAAAAGCACCAAAATACTGGGAAAGAGTGTCTTGTTCTGGTCATTAAGCTATTTAAGTTTATTCCTTACTAGATAAAATTCAAGAAAGTTTTACTACATTTATAGAAAGCAAAAAAGCTTAAGACCTCTACTAAGCAATTTCAAACAGATGGGAATGCATTTTCATAATAAGGCAGATGAAGAGGATCTCAACTGGGGTGTCACTGGATATAGTATCTTATGCCTCCGATGTATTGTATTGGGGAAAAAAAATAAAAAAATTTAAAAATACTGTTTTACCCATTTAAGATTCTGTTATGAATTGAACCACTGAAGAAAATATTTGATCAAAAAGCTTTCAAGAGAAATAACTGACAAAGGGTTATGAAGCATATTTTTACTTTTTAAAAGCGTGATTTTAAAATAATTATATATATCCCACTTTTACTTCTAGAGTAAAACCAATAATGCAGATTTTTGAAAAGGGAGAGAGAAAGTAGTTAGAAACATTTAGGAAACTTCATCTGAAGAATAATCACCTCTCAAAAACTTCTATTTTAATATTGTAAATGAAGAATCTGCAAAATTTTCATCAAAGTATCCTTAGTAACAAATGAGAGTAAAGTACACATGGAAGATCTGGGGAGCACAGCTCAAAGCACACAGTTTCCCCAGGCTCATGTCTTATTATCAATGCTTACACTAATTTTTGTATTCATTTGGTATATAATATTTACCATGTTTTACTAAGGAGATTATGCCAAACCTTCAAGAAAAATATGCCACTTTCATCTGGTAGTTTTTCATACCCCTGGAGGTATTCATGGCCTAATTAGGAAAGTAAAAAGCCAACCAAACAAAAAAACATTTGTGAGGTTTTATTTTTTTTCTTTTTTGCAGGTAAAATTTTTATGTATAATTATATGCTTTTGATAGACTTCAGAAATCCTCATTGTTCCAGAATGGCTATTATCTAAAAATGAAGTAAAAAAAATTCTTAAAAGTCAACAAAAAGAAGTAGTGTAACACCTGTTCCTGTTCCTCCAAATAGTGCTGTCATGCCCCAACTCATTCTCCCCCACACAATGCACGTACTTTAGCCATTCAAGTAAAAAGGCATTGAATCTTTAAAAATAACAGATTTTTTGCTTCATTTCCAAGATGTAAACAGTGTGGATTTGATACATCCATCTCTACAACAAGGTTAACCTAAGAAAACAAAAAAAGGAAAGAAAAAAAGCAAATCTGATTTTTCTTGGACCCATTAGAGAAATCATGTTTCAGTGCAAATCATCACCCTGAAAACTGGAGAAAGAGATTCATTCAGAGAGTCATAACTGAGATCTGCTTACTTGGAGAAAAAAACCACTGGAGCTATAAACTGACAGGAACATATAAATGCTGCTGCTGCATCACTTCAGTCGTGTCCAACTCTGTGCAGCCCCATAGACAGCAGGCCACCAGGCTCCACTGTCCCTGGGATTCTCCAGGCAAGAACACTGGAGTGGATTGCCATTTCCTTCTCCAATGCATGAAGGTGAAAAGTGAAAGTGAAGTCGCTCAGTCGTGTTTGACTCTTTGCGACCCCATGGACTACAGCCCACCAGGCTCCTCCATCCATGGGATTTTCCAGGCAAGAGTACTGGAGTGGGGTGCCATTGCCTTCTCCACATATAAATGCTAATTGTCACAAATCACTGAATTGTAACAGAGTAGTTTCTCACTGTAGCCTAAAGAATGAGAAACTCCTGAGGGCATGTAGTTTTAGTGGGTCCTCTTACATTTGTGGGCCTGATCTCCAATAACCCCACTAGTTTCTTATGATTTAGATCTGAGAAAGAGTTCCTTGTAGAATGTGCATGGGGAGAAAAAGAGTAATAATTGTGTGATCCACCCAGACTTCTCTATACAAAAGCCCACTCTCTAAGGGAAAATAATTTATTAGAGCATTATGCCAGCCAGAGAAGAGCATGTTACTTCCTCCACCTTCCTCTACCCTTCTAATATCACATAAGACACAGGGAATAGTCAACAAGGGTTAGAGTTTTAAGAAAATAGATTGGGGAAAATGTCTAATAAGAGAGTGGGGGAGAGAGAAGCTACAGCAAGCGTTAAGCACAGTCTAACTCAGCATAATAAATATAAATGCTCATTGTGGTCATTCAGTCGCTGTGTTCAATTCTTGTTCAAGTCCTCTCTATGAGTATTCAGGGTTGATTTCCTTTAGGATTGATTGACGCTCTTGCTAAAGGCTTCTTTACCTCAAACCCGCTTACCTGACAGTTACCTATTACTGGGCATTATAATATGCCTAGATTTTAACAACAACAAAATCAAAAGGCATGCCAAAAAGGCAAGGAAAAAAAAAACATTCTGAAGAAACAAAGGCATCATTGGAAATATATTAAATGTGACACAGATGTTGAAATTAAATGACAGGGGATTTAAAATAACTCTAATATCACCACACCAAACTAAAATGCAAAATTAAAAAAAGAATAAATAAAATATAAAATGTCCAAGAACTGTAGGATAGTGCCAGTCCAGGTTCGATGCACGATACTGGATGCTTGGGGCTAGTGCACTGGGACAACCCAGAGGGATGGTATGGGGAGGGAGGATGGAGGAGGGTTCAGGATGGAACATATGTATACCTGTGGCGGATTCATTTTGATATTTGGCAAAACTAATACAATTATGTAAAGTTTAAAAATAAAATAAAATTAAAAAAACAAACAAACAAAAAAACTTAAAAAAAAAAAAAAAAAAAAACACATGTAATTGGAACACCAAAAGAGAGCAATGAGAGAACAGAACTTAAGAAATATATGAAGTAATAATTACTGAAAACTACAGAACCAGCACGGGCAGCTGCGAGGGTGCACAAGTGCGGCTGAAAGGAGCTACCCCACGTCCGAGGTCAGGGGTGGTGGACGAGAGTGCCAGGCTGTGACACCTCAGGGGCAGCTGAGAGGAGCTACCCCCTGCCCGAGGCCAGGGGCGGCAGCCTGGAGGAGCAACCCCACGTTCAAGAGCGGTGGCTGTGCAGGTGCTGGAGGGCCTAGAAGAGCTACTCCACGCTCAAGGTCAGGAGGGGCAGTGGTTAGGAGATACCCCTAGTCCAAAGTAAGGAGCAGTGGCTGTGCTTTGCTAGAGCAGCCGTGAAGAGATACCACATGTCCAAGGTAAGAGAAACCCAAGTAAGACAGTAGGTGTTGCAAGAGGGCATCAGAGGGCAGACACACTGAAACCAAAATCACAGAAAACTAGTCAATCTAATCACACTAGGACCACAGCCTTGTCTAACTCAATGAAACTAAGCCATGCCCGTGGGGCAACCCAAGACAGGTGGGTCATGGTGGAGAGGTTTGACAGAATGTGATCCACTGGAGAAGGGAATGGCAAACCACATCAGTATTCTTGCCTTGAGAACCCCATGAACAGTATGAAAAGGCAAAATGATAATGATACTGAAAGAGGAACTCCCCAGGTCTGTAGGTGCCCAATATGCTACTGGAGATCAGTGGAGAAATAACTCCAGAAAGAATGAAAGGATGGAGCCAAAGCAAAAACAATACCCAGCTGTGGATGTGACTAGTGATAGAAGCAAGGTCCGATGCTGTAAAGAGCAATATTGCATAGGAACCTGGAATGTCAGGTCCATGGATCAAGGCAAATTGGAAGTGGTCAACCAGGATATGGCAAGAGTGAATGTTGACATTCTAGGAATCAGCAAACTAAAATGGACTGGAATGGGTGAATTTAACTCAGATGACCATTATATCTACTACTGTGGGCAGGAATCCCTCAGAAGAAATGGAGTAGCCATCATGGTCAACAAAAGATTCTGAAATGCAGTGCTTGGATGCAATCTCAAAAATGACAAAATGATCTCTGTTCATTTCCAAGGCAAACCATTCAATATCACAGTAATCCAAGTTTATGCCCCAAACAGTAACGCTGAAGAAGCTGAAGTTGAACGGTTCTATGAAGACCTACAAGACCTTGTAGAACTAACATCCAAAAAAGATGTCCTTTTCATTATACGGGACTGGAGTGCAAAAGTAGGAAATCAAGAAACACCTGGAGTAACAGGCAAATTTGGCCTTGGAATACAGAATGAAGCAGGGCAAAGACTAATAGAGTTTTGCCAAGAGAATGCCCTGGTCATAGCAAATGCCCTCTTCCAACAACACAAGAGAAGACTCTACACATGGACATCACCAGATGGTCAACACTGAAATCAGATTGATTATATTCTTTGGAGCCAAAGATGGAGAAGCTATATACAGTCAGCAAAAACATGACCAGGAGCTGACTGTGGCTCAGATCATGAACTCCTTATTGCCAAATGCAGACTGAAATTGAAGAAAGTAGGGAAAACCACTAGACCATTCAGGTATGACCTAAATCAAATCCCTTACACAGTGGAAGTGAGAAATAGATTTAAGGAACTAGATCTGATAGACAGAGTGCCTGATGAACTATGGACTGAGGTTTGTGACATTGTACAGGAGACAGGGATCAAGACCATCCTCAAGGAAAAGAAATGCAAAAAAGCAAAATGGCTGTCTGGGGAGGCCTTACAAATAGCTGTGAAAAGAGAAGCTAAAAGCAAAGAACAAAAGGAAAGATATAAGCATCTGAACACAGTTTCAAAGAATAGCAAGAACAGATAAGAAAGCCTTCCTCAGTGATCAATGCAAAGAAATAGAGGAAAACAACAAAACGGGAAAGACTAGAGGTCTCTTCAAGAAAACTATAGTTACCAAGGGAACATTTCATGCAAAGATGGGCTCGATAAAGGGCAGAAATGGTATGGACCTAACAGAAGCAGAAGATATTAAGAAGATGTGGTAAGAATACACAGAAGAACTGTACAAAAAAGATCTTCACTACCAAGATAATCATGATGCTATGATCACTCACCTAGAGCCAGACATTCTGGAATGTGAAGTCAAGTGGGCCTTAGAAAGCATCACTATGAACAAAGCTAGTGGAGGTGATGGAATTCCAGTTGAGCTAGTTCAAATCCTGAAAGATGATGCTGCGAAAGTGCTGCACTCAATATGCCAGCAAATTTGGAAAACTCAGCATTGGCCATGGGACTGGAAAAGAACAGTTTTCATTCCAATCCCAAAGAAAGGCAATGCCAAAGAATGCTCAAACTACTGCCCAATTGCACTCATCTCACACGCTAGTAAAGTAATGCTCAAAATTCTCCAAGCCAGGCTTCAGCAATATGTGAACCGTGAATTTCCTGATGTTCAAGCTGGTTTTAGAAAAGGCAGAGGAACCAGAGATCAAATTGCCAACATCCTCTGGATCATTGAAAAAGAAAGAGAGTTCCAGAAAAACATCTATTTCTGCTTTATTGACTATGCCAGAGCCTTTGACTGTGTGGATCACAATAAACTGTGGAAAATTCTGAAAGAGATGGGAACACCTTACACCTGACCTTCCTCTTGAGACACCTATACGCAGGTCAGGAAGCAACAGTTAGAACTGGACATGGAACAACAGACTGGTTCCAAATAGGAAAAGGGTATATCAAGGCTGTATATTGTCACCCTGCTTATTTAGCTCATATGCAGAGTACATCATGAGAAATGCTGGTCTGGAAGAAGCACAAGCTGGAATCAAGACTGCTGGGAGAAATATCAATAACCTCAGGTATGCAGATGACACCGCCTTTATGGCAGAAAGTGAAACAGAACTAAAAAGCCTCTTGATGAAAGTGAAAGAGGAGAGTGAAAAAGTTGGCTTAAAACTCAACATTCAAAAAGCGAAGATCATGGCATCCAGTCCCATCACTTCATGGCAAACAGATGGGGAAAAAATGAAAACAGTGAGAGGTTTTATTTTAGGGAGCTCCAAAATCACTGCACATGGTGACTGTAACCATGAAATTAAAAGACACTTGCCTCTTGAAAGAAAAGCTATGACCAACCTAGACAGCATATTAAAAAGCACAGACTTTGCCAACAAAGGTCCATCTAGTCAAAACTCTGGATTTTCCAGTATTCATGTATAGATGTGAGAGTTGGACCATAAAGAAAACTGAACACCAAAGAATTGATGCTTTTGAACTGTGGTTTTGGCGAAGACTCTTGAGAGTCCATAGGACTGCAAGGAGATCCAACCAGTCCATCCTAAAGGAAATCAGTCCTGAATATTCATTGGAAGGACTGATGTTGAAGCTGAAACTCCAATACTTTGGCCACCTGATTGAAGAGCTGACTCATTTGAAAAGACCCTGATGCTGGGAAAGATGAAGGCAAGATATAAAGGGAACAACAGAGGTTGAGATGGTTGGATGCCATCACTGACTCAATGGACATGAGTTTGAGTAAGCTCCAGGAGTTTGTGATGGACATGGAAGCCTGGGGTCCTGCAATCCATAGGGTCGCAAAGAGTCAGACATGACTGAGCAACTGACCTGACTGATAAAATTAATGACAGATATAAATCAGATGCCTTAATCTCAGAGAACATAGCAAAGTCAGGATAAATACCAATTAAAAAAAAAAAAAATCAGGAATAGTATATGCAAACTCAAGCCACTGCCAAAAATTTTTTTGAAAGAAGTCAAGGTATGGAGCTTATTTATAGTGGTACAAGGGTAAGAATTACAGAAAATTCTCATGAAAATTAGGTAAACAAAAAGAAAATTTAGTGAAAGAAGACCACTAATATAGAATTCTATACATAGTAAACTTATTCTTCAAAGTAAAAGAATAATAACTTTCTGAGACATAGAAAACATGGGACTTCATTGCCAGCATATCTTCCTATAAGGAATGGTAAAAAAGAGGTTTTCAGACAGAAAAATAAGGCATATGCCAGAAACACAGATCTATATAAAAGAAGAGTTTTACCACTGGTGTTATAATTACTGGAAAAAAATTTAGAAGGAGATACACTTTCTATAATGAAAGAAAGTCCATGGAATTCTCCAGGCCAGAATACTGGAGTGGCTAGCCTTGCCCTTGTCCAGGGGGTCTTCCCAACCCAGGGATCGAACCCAGATCTCCCTCACTGCAGGTGGATTCTTTACCAGCTGAGGCACAAGGAAGCCCAAGAATACTGGAATGGGTAGCCTATCCCTTGTCCAGCTGATCTTCCCAACCCAGGAATTGAACTAGGGTCTCCTGCATCACAGGTGGATTCTTTACCAACAGAGCTATCAGGGAAGCTCTAATCATATAAAATGTTTGTTAAAGTCAGAGAAGCAAGAAAAAGAGTAAGAAAAATAAATAAGAAATAAATGGGACAGAGGAAAAACATTAGCCATTATGTCACATATTAATCCAAGTATATGAAACATAACTTTAAATTTAATGACCTAAATATGCAAATTGAAAAACAAATAGTGCACACTTGGAGGGCATTACACTAAATAAAGTCAGACAAAGAAAGACAAATGCTGCATGATATCACTTATATGTGGAATCTAAAATATACATAAGCTAGTGAATATATCAAAAAAGAAGCAGACTCATAGATATATAGAATTAACTAGAGATTACCTGTGGGGAGAGGACAGGGATGAGGTGAAGTATAGGGGTAGGGGTGGAAGAGGTACAATCCATCAGATATAAAATGAGCTATAAGAATATGTTGTACAACATAGGAAATATAGCCAATATTTTATAATAACTATAAATGGAGTATAACCATTAAAAATTGATAATGACTATATTGTATACCTACCTGTAACTTATCTAATACTGTATAGCAACTATACTTCAATTTTTTTTTTTTTTTTTATACTCGAGGTCCCGGCTGAGGCGGACGGTCCGACCGCGGGGGGACCCGCCCAACTCAGGGCAGCTTCAAAACGGGCGCGCTGGGACGAGCGCCCAAAGAAGGTCTCCTATACTTCAATTTTAAAAAAGAAAAAACTGTCAGTGTGTTAAAAAAAATACACTGTATGTTAACTAGAATAAACGTAAGTTGAAGTATATAGTCTGATAGGTTGAAAGTAAAGAGATAGAGTTAACATGATAAATAAGTGTTAGTGGCCCAGTCGTGCCTGACTCTTTGCAACCCCATGAACTGCAGCCCACCAGGCTCCTGTGTCCATGAGATTTTCCAGGCAAGGACTGGAGTGGGTTGCCATTTGCTTCTCCAGGGGATCTTCCTGACCCCAGGGATCTAAGCCGGGTCTCGTGTACTGCAGGCAGATTGTTTGCCTTGTAGGGCTACCAGAGTTAATACATGATAATGCAAATCAAAAGAAATCTTTGTAGCTGTATTAACTTTATACAAAATTGTCTTCAGAACAAGAAAATTATCAGGAATTTTAAAAGGGCACTACATAATGATAAAGGAATATATCATCCAAAAATAGAAGAAACCCTAGACACATATGCAACTAGTATCAATGTCTAAGTATTAATACATGAGCCAAACTGATATGGTTAAAGCAAATTAAACAAGCCATGCTTACAGTTGGAGACTTCGAAACCCCTCTTTCTATTATTGATAGGTCAAGCTGACAGAAAATCAGTAAGGATACAGAAGTTTGGAATAGCAATATCAATCAACTTGGAAGAACTGACATTTATGGAATAATCCTAGCTATTTGTCCAGTTGATTTGAAAATGTATGTCCACATTAAAACTTGCCTGAGAATGCTTTTAACAATTTTATTTATATTATTTAATTATATATAATATATTTATATATATTATATATATATATATATTTAATTATATTATTTATAATTGCCAAAGGCTGGAAACAACCAAAATGTCTTTCAATGGGTGCCTGGATAAGAATAGATTATTACATGCAAACAGACAATGAACTGTCAAGCCATACAAGGACCTGGATGAATCTTTTATTTTTTATGAGTGAATCTTAAATACATATTGCTAAGCAAAAGAAACTAGACTGAAAAGGCTATGTGGTCTATTGTTCAATTTACCTGACATTTCTGGAGAAAGTAAAGTTATAAGAGACCATTAACAGATTAATGGTTTCCAGTGGTTTGATGGGAGTAGAGTTGACTACATAAAGCACAGAGGATTTTTTTTTTTTCTAGGATGGTGGAACCATTTTGTATGATTTTATTTAATAATAATGTATCACTATTTGTTAAGTGTGACTCAAAGACCAGATAATGTAAGGCTTTAATAGTAAAAGAAGCTAGATGTGTGGTATATGGGAACTTAGAGTATTTTCACAATTTTTCTCTAAATGATGATCCATTTTAAAACTAGAAAGTTTATTTAAAAATTGTAACAGGTTTGTGGTTGCCTGTGAAAGCCATTAGTTATTTTTCTTTTTCTTTTAAAACTAGAGATCAACAAATTTGGGGTAAACAGAGGAAGCAAAATAAACATACAATTTTGAATTAGCAGTGAATTAAAAAGAGCAACATAAAGAGAAAGGATACTGAGGTTCAGCATCAAATAATAATTTGTCATTCTTCTGCTGAACTGTGTATATTGTACAGAGTATCTCATCTTTAGGTCTTGAACAAATAACACAAAATTGTCATTATAATAGGGCATAGTAATGGTATTCATAATGACAACTCTAAATGTATTAACATAGCAAATTATATTATACTCTGTTTACTAAGTCAGTGAAGTATGTAATATATTTTAAATTAATGAGTTTCTAAAATTTTAAGGGTATTGAAAATTAACAAGAATACTTAAATCTCTAATGATGGCAGGTAAATTATTTCTTAACTATATAGTAAATGATATGTCCTGAATTCCATAATAGCAATTAGATTATATATAAATGATTTTTCCATAAGCAAATCTCCTGAGGATGAAGCTGCACTATATAAAAAGGGTATTCTCATTTGACCTTTTGATACAATATATTGTTTGACTCCTAATATTAAACTGTCTTTTATTTCTGGATTAATAAATAGACATGGTCTTGCATAAATTAAATGACTTTCTATTGGTATTTTACATGAATATTTTATCTCAGTATAAAAATATTATGTCAAAAATTTTCTCTTTTAAGAAAACACTAACTTCCAAAGGGTTTATGCAGCATTGCAGAGAAAAACTTGAGGAAAAACTTTTTCCTTCTTTGTAGAGTGATATTCACTGGAAGATATTGTATAACTTCCTTTTTTTTAATCCCCCAAATTTTGAAATGTCATTCTCCATTGTTTAATTTCAGGTTGCTTTATTAATTTAGCCTGTATCACAGGCAATCTAACTGTACATTTTAAACATAAATCAATGGTGTAAAATGAACAGTTTCATACCTTCCTGGTCAGCTTTGTGATTCAATATTTTCTGCCATTGCTAGTTTGGATCAATTTGCTTTTCACTGTTTTTATTTTGTGTTTTAATGAGAAGTTGGAGAGGAATATTCAAGCACTGCTAATAGGTCATTGAGTGTTAATTTTATACTGCCTGGAATATCCACATTGATCTACTATTTTCTTTGTCACTCTAAAACAGGATTTAGTAGGAAACTGGCTTACTCTTCAAAGCCCTATCTCTGGATCTTGTGTCCTTCGTTATCAGTTCCTTTCAGGACCTAAAAGCCACCTAACCCAGCATAGATCTTCTGGTGAATGCATGACTTTTCTCCACAACATTTGCATGGAAAATGCTATTTGGATTTCAGCTGTCTATCCTGTCCTAGCTTGAACTTTCCTCCTGTTCTTTATTCTTTATCTGTATCTGCTTTGTATTCTATGCATTTGTGAGATCTGACCAACATAATTTTAATTATCTTTAATTTTTATTTAATTTTGTATTAGAGTACTTCCATATATTTTATCTTTTCAGTAAAGAGTATAACTCTGATATGTGCTATTCTAACATTCTTTCTCACAAATATCAGAAGCTCTATACTCTATAATGGAATCAATCTAAGCCACAATCACAGATGTGGCATCACTGGTAATTTGCTTTATTACTTATGGTGAAGAAATAAATTTATTTTGATTAAAGTATCAATATTCAGTAATATTCAGACCTTTCTCTATTTCTTAGACCAGTGGACTTCAAATGGGCTTTGTAGAATGCTGTTCCTGTACTTTGACGAGCTCTGGATCCTAACTCCAAACTTCAACTGGGTTAGCTTATAACAGCATAAGGCTTCATTTGAACCAAGTGTTTTGCAGCTAAAAAAAGCCTTTCCTATGATCCTCAAATTGGCAAACAGACAGTGTAAACCAGATACTTGAAAAATTTCTCAAGTATTTATTGGAAATATGACAGGTCAGTCATTTAACCTATCAATTGTAACAAAGTTTACTTGTAAATAACGTCTCTGTTTCATGGTGACACAATCACAAATGGGAAGATAAATAACACCCATCACCCTCTGCTCCACATATATTTCATTACAGTGAAAACACAAGTTGTTTCTACATCAAATGAGGAAGTCATATGTCATGTAGTTCACCCTATTTTACTAGAGAGCCTGAAAATTTATACTAGCTGGCAAGGATCCAGCACCTTTATATAACCCTTGGTTATAAATCTGTGAGGTTTTTACTGCCTTTGCATTTTTAATAACACTGTTATAACTATAAAGAATGAACCCAGTTCTACTCAGCAGAAAAAAAAATTCCTTGTCTAGACTCCTTGAAATTGAGGCATTTTTTTCCTCCCCTCATCCTTCTTTCCCTCCTATTCCATAATCATTCTAATGTTCATCTATCTGCATCCACCTAACTATACATTCCAGACCTATCTATTCTATATTGATGGATTTCTAGTCCTTGGATTCAAACCCCCATTTACCATGTCTTCCTAATTCTTCTTATGGCTAATCAAATTGCCTGCAGTTCGTGGATAGAATTTTGACTTCGAATTTGCTGACTACTTATATTTGTGATACCCCACTGGATTCCTCTTGTCTAAATAGTTTCCCAGTCTTCACATCCTCTGACTTGTCTAATCCAGTCATTACTTATGACTTACTGTGAACATGCAATTCTCTATTCACACTCTTATACCACAATTAAGCACCCTGTTTCCAATAAAACAGTCAGTAAGATATTTTATTTTATTCAATACAGGCAGCTGGATAGAATTGGTAACCTAGAAAATTTGAAACTGAGACAATGCAGTAAACTCATCTTTTATTTTCTAGCCATTTAAAAATCTTATCATACTGGAAATACCCAAATTAATACTTATAGTGTAAAGTTTTTGGTTTCAATTGAAACAATTAATCTGTTTAGCCAATATCAGTTGCTCTTTTTGTGTGTCATTCTGTATTTTAGTGGCATTTCAGATTTTCAAAGTATAAAGTATGCTATCATAAATATAACTAATTTTGCTGTAGGTTGATTTTGTTTGTTAATTTTGCTGTAGGATGTAAAATAAGGATATTAAATTTATTTTGCATCAAATATGGTACTTTTAGCTGACTAATACTTAATGTGGCTCTTTCATTTTAATTCAGTTCTGTTCAATTTTTAACATAAAAATTGTCCATATTATTTTGAATTAATAGAGTGACTGCAAAATCATATGGGTTTCTCACTTTTTATGTGATTATAAAAGCAACTGTAAGAATCAATTAAAATGAGCTAACCATTTGATTGTTATAATAAAATACTGTGCATTCATGTACATTTTCTCAAGTATGATTTTGTATTAATGGATTAAATTAAACCAATATGTATGTATATATGTGCTAGTTTGGAATAACATATTTATATGATGTTCTATAATGATAATCCACTATAAACAAGCATAGTTACATGTATTGGAAAAAGTATGTTATTGACATGAAGAGTAGTAACATTAATTATTGCCAAGCTAAAATTATCAAGCATATTAATATTTTGTGATATTAAACATCATTTCTGAGATATGATTGTAGTAGTACTTGAGTGTTTTAACTCCAGGATATCAATCTTAACTATACCAATTATTTGAATATCAATTTTTCTACCTATAAAATACAAATAGAAATATTAATTTTGGTGTTATTGTGAAAGTTAAATAACGCATATAGATTTTTAGGTACAGTGTACATTACTTGGTAAGCCTTCAAATGTAACATAATTAGTACCATTATTTTTACTGTTATTTCTCTCTGCTCTTTGATAGAATTGCGAAGAGGGCAGTCACTTCTCAATGAAATATACATATAAACCATAGAGAGAGAGGAGGTGCAATTTGATAAAATCCTTGGGTTTCCATGATATGTGATTCATTTATATTTCCCTATGCTTCACTAGTTTATTGGCAAAAGGATATCACATTTAGGGGCATGCGTCCCCAGTTGCTCAGTAGCGTCTTGTAACGTCATGGACTGCAGCCTGTAAGGCTCCTCTGTCCATGGGCTTTCCCAGGCAAGAATACTGTATTGGGATGCCATGCCCCCTCCAGGGGATCTTCCCAACTCAGGGATCGAACCCGCATCTCTGGGGTCTCCTGCATTGGCAGGTGTATTCTTTACCAATATGCCACGTGGGAAGCTGAATGTTTACATTACAGTCCAAATGGTAGTAGGAGCAACCTCCCACTTGTTAATGAGCATTCTAGTATTTTGAAGCTGTCACAAGTCTACCTATTTCTATGACTCCCCAGGTTGGTTAATATACTTTTATCAATAATAATTCCTTTTTAGTTCAACTGCCGTTGCTGAGAGTAGCATGAGTCATTCAAATTCACTCTTAAAGACTAAACTACAAGTACTCATCTATGGACAGCATTTCCCTTTTATCTCAATTGCTACCCTATTGCCTATTTACCTCAACTGCTGCTGATATTCCAGCAGCTGCCTGTTAGAGATGAAAAAGCCAAATGCTTTAATAATACTAAAACCTGAGGGAAGAAGTGGTCTTGAAGAATCCCCCTGTCCTTTCTGACCTCATTCCCTGCCTAACTGTCATTCTTGTCTCTTGTCTGCTGCTGCTTGTATGAATGTATCTTCTGCCTGTTGACCATCATGCCTCACAGTGCTACATTTCATGAAAGATAAGCCATGGAATCATGGAAGAGTTTCCCAGGTTCATAGTCATAAAAGTCCTTGCATTCACATTCAAGTACCTGTTTACTTAGAGTACATCTATGGCTTTATAATACCAAATTGAGTTCTAGCACTACCTTCATTGTGCTTGGTGTTGATATTAAGTGAGTTTCTGATCTAGATTTCTTGAAAGTAAGTTTCATTGAGAGCCAAGCTTTATTACTATTTGAAAGGTTATATGTTTTCTTATATTTTAAATTTAACATGGGATAGGAGATAGTGACAATCTTCCAGCCTTTTCTTTACAAGAGAGCTGGACAGCAACTGTGCAAATATATATGTATGAATACAAATAAAGGATGATAGTCAAGTTCATTATGCAGCATTGGAGTCATTGAGGGAGGAATATTATTTCACAATACTGGAAAAATATGCCACTTCCCAGTTAATTACCTAACAAAATTTTCCTGATAGAGGATCAGTAATTGATGAGATTTCTATGACTTCACTTTAAAATAATCATTTTCATTGAAGAAAATATTAAAATGATAACTGTCTTTACTGTCTTCAAGTATTACATAGGGATAAATTATTAGCTAAGACTGGAAAGTGCACTATGATCAGCTGCTTACTTGCTTGTAGAACACAGAGTGTTCTATATGGACAAAATTCTCAACTGTCCCCCCAAAATAGTTACAGTTGCCTTCCCATCACTTTCTGGAATGAATAAAAGTATAATTTTATTGGCAAAACAAATGCAAATAACACCATATAGATGCATCAGTTAAAATGATATAATTTCATTAAATAAATATTTCCATTGAGAGACGACAAATTTCCCATATGAGAGAGATTAATTATTTAAATATTTTCTATACAGTTATACAAATATCCAAGGCAGTTTATATAAATACATTAAATTTATCCATACAAATGGAATATATATATAATTCTACAGATAAAAAATTGATTAGAACATGAGAGAGATTTTGCTATTGGAACTTAATCTCTTATTGTTGCCATTGTTCGGTTGTTAAGTCCTGTCTGACTGTTTGTGACCTTATGCGCTGCAGAATACCAAGCTTCCTTGTCCTTCACTATTACCAGGAGATTGCCCAAACTCATGTCCATTGAGACAGTGATGCTATCTAATCATCTTATCCTCTGTAGTCCTCTTTTTCTTTTGCCTTCAATCATTTCCAGTATCAGGCTGTTTTCCAATGAGTTGGTCATTCATGTGAGGTGGCCAAAGTGTTGGAGCTTCAGCTTCAGAATCAGTCCTGCCAATGAATATTCAAAGTTAATTTCCTTTAGGATTGACTGATTTGATCTCTTTGCTGTCCAAGGGACTCTCAAGAGTCTTCTCCAGCACCACAACTCAAAAACATCAGCTCTTTGGCACTCAGCCTTCTTTATGGTCCAATTCTTACATCTGTACATGACTACTGGAAACACCATAGATTGGACTATATGGACCTTTGTCAGCAAAGTGATATCCTGGCTTTTTAATATGCTGTCTAGGCTGTTCACAGCTTTTCTTCCAAGGAGCAAGCATATTTTAATGGCTGCAGTTACCATCTACAGTGATTTTTGAGGCCAATAAAATAAACCTGTCACTACTTCCACTTTTTCACCATCTATTTGCCATGAAGTGATGGAACTGGATAATATTTGACAGTTGAGTTTTTAGCCAGCTTTTTCACTCTCTTCCAACTTCATCAAGAGGCTCTTTAATTCCTCTTCACTTTCTTCCATTACAGTGGTATCATCTGCATATCCGAAGTTGTTGATATCTCTCCTCGCAATCTTGGTTCCAGCTTGTGATACATCCAACCCAGCTTTTCCCATGAGGTACATTGGAAGGACTGATGATGAATCTGAACGCCAATACTTTGGCTACCTGATGTGAAGAACTGACTCATTTGAAAAGACCCCGATGCTGCAAAAGATTGAAGGTGAGAAGAGAAGGGGGTGACAGAGGATGAGATGGTTGGATGGCATCACTGACTCAATGGATATGAGTTTGGGTAAACTCCGGGAGCTGGTGATGGACAGGGAGGCCTGGCGTGCTGCAGTCCATAAGGTCGCAAAGAGTTGGACTGAGCTACTGAACTGAACTGAACTCTGCATAGAAATTAAATTAGCAGAGTTACAATATAGCACCTTGACAAATTCTGTTCCCTATTTTAAACCAGTCAGTTGTTCCATGTAAAGGTCTAACTGGTACTTCTTGACCTGCATACAGGTTTCTCAGGAGACAGGTAAGGTGGTCTCGTATTTCCATTTCCTTAAGGGTTTTCCACAGATTTCCAACAGATCACTGTTGTGACCTGCACAGTCAGAGGTTTTAGCATAGTCAGTGAAGCAGAAGTAGATATTTTTCTGGAATTCCCTTTCTTTCTCCATGATTCAGTGAATGTTGGCAATGGGATCCCTGGTTCCTCGGCCTTTTCTAAACCCAGCTTGAACATTTGGATGTTCTTGGTTCACGTAGTGCTGGGGCCTAGCTTGAAGAAGTTGAGCATAAACCTACTAGCATGAGAAATGAGCACAATGAGTACGGTAGTTTGAGCATTCTTTGGCACTGCCTTTCTTTGTAATTGGACTGAAAACTGACATTTTCCAGTCGTGTAGCCATTGCTGAGTTTTCCAAATTTGCTTGCATATTGAGTGCAGCACTATAACGGCATCATCTTTTAGGATTTGAAATAGTTCAACTGGAATTCCATCACCTCCACTAGTTTTGTTTGTAGTGATGCTTCTTAAGGCCCACTTGACTTCACATTCAAGAATGTCTGGCTCTAAGTGAGTGATCACACCATCATGGTTATAGGGTCATTAAGAACTTTTTCATATAGTTCTTTTGTGTATTCTTGGAAGAGGAAATGGAAACCCACTCCAGTGTTCTTGTCTGGAGAATTCCATGGACAGAGGAGACTAGTGGGCTATATAACACAGGGGATCACAGAGAGTCGGACATGACTGAGTGACTAACACATCTGTGTATTCTTGCCACCTCTTCTTAATATCTTCTGCTTCTGTTAGGTCTGTTTTTTATCATGCCCATCCTTGCATGATATATTTCCTTGATATCTCCAGTTATCTTGAAGAGGTCTCTAGTTTTTCCTATTCTATTTTTTTCCTTTACTACTTTGCATTGTTCATTTAAGAAGTCTTTCTTTTCTCTCGTTATTCTTTGGAACTCTCCATTCAGTTGGGTATATCTTTCCCTTTCTCCTTTGCCTTTTACTCCTATTCTTCCCTTAGCTATTTTTAAAGCCTCCTCAGACAACCTCTTTCTTCTTGGATTTCTTTTTCCTTGAGATCATTTTGGTTACTGCCTCTTGTACAATGTTATGAACCTCCATCCACAGTTCTTTAGGTGCTCTGTCTACCATATCTAATCCTTTGATCTCTTCAACACCTCGACTGCATTATCACAAGGAATTTGAATTAGGTCATACCTGAATGGCCTCGTGATTTTCTCAATTTTCTTCAATTTAAGTCTGAATTTGACAATAACAAGCTGATGATCTGAGCCACAAACAGCTGACTGTATAGAGCCTTTCCATTTCTTACTGCAAAGAATATAATCAGTCTGATTTATTTATTGACCATCTGGTGATGTCCATGTGTAGAGTCATCTCTTGTGTTGTTGGAAAAGAGTGTTGGCTATAGCTGGTGTATTCTCTTGACAAAACCATTAGTTTTTTCCCTGCTTCATTTTATACTCCAAAAACAACCTTGCCTATTACTCCAGATATCTCTTGATTTTTTACTTTTGCTGTCCAATCCCCTATTATGAAAAGGACATATTTTATTGAAGTTACCTCTAGAAAGTCTTGTAGGTCTTCATGCTGCTAAGTCACTTCAGTCGTGTCCGACTGTGTGACCCCACAGACAGCAGCCCACCAGGCTCCCCCGTCCCTGGGATTCTCCAGGCAAGAACACTGGAGTGGGTTGCCATTTCCTTCTCCAATGCATGAAGGCGAAAAGAGAAAGTGAAGTGACTCAGTCGTGTCCGACTCTTAGCGACCCCATGGACTGTAGCCTACCAGGCTCCTCTATCCATGGGATATTCCAGGCAAGAGTACTGGAGTGGGGTGCCATTACCTTCTCTGGTAGGTCTTCATAGACTCAGTTAATTTCAGCTTCTTCAGAAGTAGTGGTTGGGGCATAAACTTGGATTACTGTGATGTTGAATGGTTTGCCTTGGAAACAAACCAAGATCATTCTGTAGTTACTGAGATTGCACCCAAGCAATGCATTTTGAACCTTTTATTGACTATAGGGGCTACTCCATTTCTTCTAAGGGACTTTTCCTATTGTAGTAGATATAATGATCATTTAAAATCAATTTGCCCATTCCTGCATTTTAGTTCACTAATTCCTAAGATGTCAGGGTTCACCCTTGCCATCTCCGGCTTCAGTCAGTCAGTTATTTCAGTGGCTCAGTCATGTCTGACACTTTGCAACCCCATGGACTGCAGCACATCAGGCTTCCCTGTCCATCACCAACTCCTGGAACCTGCTTAAACTCATGTCCAATGAGTCAGTGATACCATCCAACCATCTCATCTTCCATCATCCACTTCTCCTCCTGCCTTCAAACTTACCCAGCATCAGGATATTTCTGAAGAGTCAGTTCTTTGCATCAGATGGCCAGAGTATCAGAGCTTCAGCTTCAGCATCAGTCCTTCCAATGAATATTCAGGACTGATTTCCTTTAGGATGGACTGGTTGGATCTCCTTGTAATCCAAGGGACTTTCAAGAGTCTTCTCCAATACCACAGTTCAAAAGCATCAATTTTTTGGCATTCAGGTTTCTTGATTGTCCAACTCTCACATCCGTACATGGCTACTGGAAAATCCATAGCTTTGACTAGACAGACTTTGTTGGCAAAGTAATGTCTCTTCTTTTTAATATGCTGCTTAAGTTGTTCATAGCTTTTCTTTCAAAGAGCAAACATCTTTTAATTTCATGACTGCAGTCACCATCTGATGTGATTTTTAAGCCCCTCAAAATAAAGTGTCTCACTGTTCCCATTCTTTCCCCAACTATTGCCATGAAGTGATGGGACCAGATGCCATGATCTTCGTTTTCTGAATGTTGAGCTTTAAGCCAACTTTTTCACTCTCCTCTTTCACTTTCATCAAGAGGCTTTTTAGTTCCTCTTCACTTTCTGCCATCAGGGTGGTGTCATCTGCATATCTGAGGTTATTGATATTTCTCCCAACAATCTTGAGTTCCAGCTTGTGCTTCATCCAGCCCAGCATTTCTCATGATATACTCTGCATATAAGTTAAATTAGCAGGGTGACAATATAAAGCCTTGAAGAACTCATTTCCCAATTTGGAACCAGTCTGTTGTTCCATGCCAGGTTCTAACTGCTGCTTCTTGACCTGCATAAGATTTCTCAGGAGGCAGGTAAGGTGGTTTGGTATTCCCATCCCTTGAAAAATTTTCCACAGTTTGTTGTGATCCAGTCAAAGGCTTTGGCACACTCAATAAAGCAGAAGTAGAAGTTTTTCTGGAACTCTCTTGCTTTTTCTATGATCCAATGGATGTTGGCAATTTGATCTCAGTTTCCTCTGCCTTTTCTAAAATCAGCTTGAACATCCTGAAGTCGACAGTTCACATACTGACGAAGCCTGGCTTGGAGAATTTTGAGCATTACTTTGCTCAAGTGTGAGATGAGTGCAATTGTGCAGTAGTTTGAACATTCTTTGGCATTTCCCTTCTTTGGGATTGGAATGAAAATCGACCTTTTCCAAATTTGCTAGCTTATTGAGTGCAGCACTTTCACAGCATCATCTTTTAGGATTTGAAATAGCTCAACTGGAATTCCATCACCTCCACTAGCTTTGTTCATAGTGATGTTTCCTAAGGCTCACTTTACTTCGCATTCCAGGATGTCTGGCTCTAGGTGAGTGATCACACCATTGTGGTTATCTGGATATTGAAGATCCTTTTTGTACAGTTCTTCTGTGTATTCTTGCCACCTCTTCTTAATATCTTCTGCTTCTCTTAGGTCCATACCATTTCTGTCCTTTATTGTGTCCATCTTTGCATGTAATGTTTCCTTGGTATCACTAATTTTCTTGAAGAAGTCTGTGTTCTTTCCCATTCTATTGTTTTCATCTGTTTCTTTGCATTGATCACTGAGGAAGGTTTCTTATCTCTCCTTGCTATTCTTTGGAACTCTGCATTCAAATGTATATAACTTTCTTTTTCTCCTTTGCCTTTTGCTTCTCTTCTTTCCTCAGCTATTTATAATGCCTCCTCAGACAACCATTTTGCCTTTTTGCATTTCTTTTTCTTTGGTATGGTCTTGATCACTGCCTCCTGTACAATGTCACAAACCTCTGTCCATAGTTCATCAGGCACTCTATCATATCTAATCCCTTGAATCTATTTGTCACTTTCACTGTATAATCATAAGGGATTTGATTTAAGTCATACCTGTATGTCTAGTGGTTTTTCTCTACTTTCTTCAATTTAAGTCTGAATTTGGCAATAAGGATTCATGATCTAAGCCACAGTCAGCTCCCAGTCTTGTTTTTGCTGACTGCATAGAACTTCTCCATCTTTGGCTGCAAAGAATATAATCAGTCTGATTTTGGTATTGACCAGCTGATGACGTCCATTTGTAGAGTCTTCTCTTTTGTTGTTAGAAGAGGGTGTTTACTATGACCAGTGCATTCTCTTGGCAAAACTCTGTTAGCCTTTGTCCTGCTTCATTTTGTACTCTAAGGCCAAACTTGCCTGTTACTCCAGGTATCTCTTGACTTCTTGCTTTTGCATTCCAGTCCACTACAATGAAAAGGACATCTTTTTTGGGTGTTAGTTCTAGAAGGTCTTGTAGATCTTCATAGAACAGTTCAACGTCAGCTTCTTCAGCATATTGGTTGGGTGCATAGACTTGGATTACTGTTATATTGAATGGTTTGCCTTGGAAACGAACAGAGATCACTCTCTTGTTTATGGATTGCATCCACGTACTGCATTTTGGACTCTTTTGTTGACTATGAGGGCTACTCCATTTCTTCTAAGGGATTCTTGCCAACAGTAGTAGAGAAAATGTTCATCTGAATTAAATTCACCCATTCCAGTACATTTTAGTGCAGTGTTTCTTAAAATGTCAATGTTCAGTCTTGCCATCTCCTGTTTGACCACTTCTAATTTACCTTGATTCATGGACCTAACATTCCAGGGTCTTAAGCAATATTGCTCTTGACAGCTTCAGACTTTACTTCCATTGCCAGTGATATCCACAACTGGGTGTTGTTTTTGCTTTGGCTCTGTCTCTTCATTCTTTCTGGAGTTATTGCTACACTCTTCTCCAGTAGTGTATTAGGCACTTACTGAACTGGGGAGTTCATATTTTGGTGTCATATTTTTTTTTTTTTTTTTTTTGCCTTTTCATACTGTTCATGGGGTTCTAAAGGCAAGGATACGGAAGTGGTTTGCCATTCCCTTCTCCTGTGGACCATGTTTTGTCAGAACTCTCCACCATGACCCGTCCATCTTGGGTGGCCCTACACAGCATGGCTCATATTTTCATGGTTCATAGTTTCATCTCCTCCTTGACCACTTCCAATTTTCCTTGATTCAAAGACCTAACACTGTACATTCTTATTCTTATTGTTCTTTAGAGTATTGGACTTTACTTTCACTGCCAGATACATCCATATCTGAACATCATTTCTGCTTTGGCCCAGCTGCTTCATTCTTTCTGGAGCTATTAGTAATTACCCTCTACTCTTCCCCAGTTGGATGTTGGATACCTTCTGATCTAGGGCATCATCTCCTGGTGTCATATGTTTTTGCCTTTTCATACTGTTCATGGGTTCTCATGGCAAGACTACTGGAGAGGTATACCATCCCCTCCTCCAGTGGACAGCATTTTGTCTGAACTCTTCACTATGACCCATATGCCTTGGGTGGCTCTTCTAGGCATGGCTCAAGCTTCATTTAGTTATGCAAGCCCCTTATGCAAAGACATGAACAGATAACTTCATATCATCTGTAATTTGGGAACTGATTATTTAAAAATGAGATACCCCTATACACCTATCAAAATGGCTGAAACCCAAATATAACAACAATAAATGCTGGCAAAGTTATAGAGCAACAGGAAATCCCATTCATTGCTCCTGGGAATGCAAAATCCTACAACCACTTAAAAAGACAGTTTGGCAGTTTCTTACAAAAACTAAATATAGTATTAGCATATGATCCAACAATCATGGTCCTAGGCATTTACCCAAAAGAATTCAAAATGAACGTCCACACAAAAAACTTGCACAGAAAAGTTTATAGCAGCTTTATTCAAAATTACCAAAACTTGAAAGCAACCAAGATGTCCTTCAATAGTTGAATGAGTAAGTAAGCTGTGATATATCAGTACAGTGGAATATTATTCAGTAATAAAAAAAGAAATAACCCACCCAAGCCATAAAAAAAAAAAAAAGAGAGAGAGAGAAAGGGACATGGAGGACTCCCTAAATGCATATTGCTAAGTGAAAGATGCTAGTCTGAAAAGCTATATTCTATATGATTTCAACTATGTGATATTCTGGAAAAGTAAAAAAAAATTATAAAGGCAGTAAAAAAAAAAAAATTGTGGTCTCCAGTGATTGAAAATAAAAAGGAAGGGATAAATAAATATGTGAAGCACAGGAAATATTTTTGGAGTGAAAATATTCTGATGATACTATAATCATGGATATATAACATCATGCATTTTAAAAAACACACAACTGTACAACACAGAGTGAACCTTAAAATAAACGGAGAGTTATTTGATCATAATATATCAATACTGTCTCATCAGTTGCAATAAACATACTACCCTAATGAAAAGTATTCTTATGGAGAAATTCTGGGTAGGGACAAGGGGTGGGGAAGATTTGATGAAAATTCTCTACTTTTTGTTCACTTTTTCTGTAACCTTAAAACTACACTAAAAAATTAAATATATGAATGAAAATAAAATAAACATGGGATTAGTTTCAAATTCTTACTTAATGTGTTTGCCATACTATAGTCCTATCATTATCATGTAGCTTGCTACCCCCAATTTAACTTATAAACTGTTTTAGATTTGCATGTAAAAGTTAATATAAAACAGAAAAATTCCTTAAATTAAAAGCAAAATGTATGAAACAATTTCTTAATCATCTGGAAATTTAATAGCTTCTTTTTTTTCCCCTCACAACTGGCCAGAGAAAATGAATGCTACAAAGAATGGCTTAATGAAATTTGTAGCTATACTTCTGAAAGGTTGTTGCTGAACCACGAAAGATGCTGGGGTTCTTGGCCTCCAGAGGAGAAGAATTCAATCCAGGGCCAGAGATGAGGGTTGATCACTCAGAGCTTTTGTGTAATAACATTTTATTAAAGTATAAAAGAGATAGAGAAAGCTTCTGACATACACATCAGAAGGGGGCAGAAAGAGTACCCCCTTTCTAGTCTTTAGCCGGATGTTATAAAGCTACTAGCAGTCTGCTTATCAGAGAAAAGAAATGTCTCAAAACTCAGAGAATGGCACCAGGTGAGTCACCCAGGGCCATAAAGTGATTGACAAGAATCTTGAAGAAAGGCAGATTTCCATACGAATATATAGTTTCATTAACACTGATTAGGAGAACAATGTATAAGTATGACATACTGGTTTGTCAAGTCAGGTCTGAGCATTTAGGCAGTATGGACTTGAATACAGAGTCTAAATACATGGTACATTAACATAGCTTAAGACAAACATTTCCATAAGAAAAATGCATTGGTTAGCTCAAGGTTTGAGGAAAGTTAAGTTAAGGTGGAACCAGGTGTCATTATGGCAACACAGAATTTTAAGAGAACCTCTTTTTAAATTTGTATAGAGAAGGGGAAAAAAATATAACACTAGTTTGTTTCCTCCTGCAGTTTAAGAGAGAGATAAAAAATGTGACACTTGCAGCCTATTTCCTCCGTTTGGAGACCCCTGGCCTTCCTGCCTGTTACACTCACTTCTTTCCAGTAATAACACAGTGAAAATACTCAGTAAAATAAAATGAGAATCTAAAATACCACAGTTTCTTTCAAGCTTTTCAATCTATTTTCTTCATTTATTATTGGTAGTTATTATTTATCTTTTCAAAACTTGTTTATTTGACTGTATAAACCCATTCTTCCAAAAATTCTGAAGTTGGCTTTAATGCTTATTTTTATACCTACCTAATTCTTCTGTATTATTACTGTGATCATTTTTATAAATTTAAATGAAGTCTTGGTGTAGTTATACATGTATCAGATATTTTGATATTGAATTTTAGAACAGCATTTATATTACAGTATTTTGATTTTACACCATACTGTTTGTCAGTATCCTTATAATGAGTCTTCTCATTATTATTATTACTTAAGACACTGTACTTTTGTAGAATGATTTTGTATAATTTAGGATAAAATTTGAAATAGCTTAAGTTGTCTAACAATCATTATTTGATCGAAAGGTGAAAATGTAAGCTTAAATGATGAAGCAATAATGAGTCATGTGTGTATGATGAAGTGGTGACAACAATCAAAATCTCTTTGCTCAGATCTTGAAAAGACTATGGTTTTGACTTCAGAGTTCTTAGAAACAATAGCTCTGTTTAGAGAAAGAATTTGCCACAGTCAGAACCGTGGCTATAAAGATGTAAAGTTCTCAAAACGTGGTCCCCAGACTAAGAATCAGCTGCCTCAGTATCACCTGGAAAACTTCTAGAAATGCAAATCATTAAACATTACCTAATGGCACCCCACTCCAGTACTCTTGCCTGGAAAATCCCATGGATGGAGGAGTCTGGTGGGCTGCAGTCCATGGGGTCGCTAGGAGTCGGACATGACTGAGTGACTTCACTTTGACTTTTCACTTTCATGCATTGGAGAAGGAAATGGCAACCCACTCCAGTGTTCTTGCCTGCAGAATCCCAGGGACGAGGGAGCCTGGTGGGCTGCCGTCTATGGGGTCGCACAGAGTTGGACACGACTGAAGCTACTTAGCAGCAGCAGCAGCAGCAGCAGCAAGACCTACCTACTGAATCAGAAACTTTGTTGTTGGATCCAGAAATCTGTGTTTTCACAAGTACTTCAGGTGATAGTGCTGCAGGTTAAAGTTTGGGAACCACTAAACTACAGCTCTAGGTATAGCTTTTAGTCTCATCTCTGAGGCTGTGTGTGTTCAATTGCTCAGTCGTGTTCGACCCTTTGCAAACCCATGTACTATATCCCACCAGGCTCCACTGTCCATAGGATTTCCCAGGCAAGAATATTGGAGTGAGTTGCTATTTCCTACTCCAGGGGATATTCCCAACTCAGGGATTGAACCACGTTTCCTGCCTCTCCTGAATTGACAGGTGGATTCTTTACCATTGTGACACCTGGGAAGCCCCACTCTGACGCTATGAATCAATGAGTAAAACAGAATATTTCAAAGAATAGTGGCCATTAGTTAATGCTAAAACACTAATTATAAAAATTAAGAAAAAGGTTGGCAATAGTACTGGAGTGGATTGCCATTTCCTTCTCCAGGGGATCTTTCCAACCCAGGGATTGAACCCAGGTCTCCCGAATTGTAGACAGATGTTTTACCATCTGAGCCACCAGGGATCAGATCAGATCAGATCAGTGGCTCAGTCGTGTCTGACTCTTTGCGACCCCATGAATCGCAGCACGCCAGGCCTCCCTGTCCATCACCAACTTCCAGAGTTCACTGAGACTCATGTCCATCGAGTCAGTGATGCCATCCAGCCATCTCATCCTCTGTCGTCCCCTTCTCCTCTTGCCCCCAATCCCTCCCAGCATCAGAGTCTTTTCCAATGAGTCAACTCTTCGCATGAGGTGGCCAAAATATTGGAGTTTCAGCTTTAGCATCATTCCTTCCAAAGAAATCCTAGGGCTGATCTCCTTCAGAATGGACTGGTTGGATCTCCTTGCAGTCCAAGGGACTCTCAAGAGTCTTCTCCAACACCATAGTTCAAAAGCATCAATTCTTCAGTGCTCAGCCTTCTTCACAGACCAACTCTCACATCCATACATGACCACAGGAAAAACCATAGCCTTGACTAGACGAACCTTTGTTGGCAAAGTAACGTCTCTGCTTTTCAATATGCTATCTAGGTTGGTCATAACTTTCCTTCCAAGGAGTAAGCGTCTTTTAATTTCATGGCTGCAGTCACCATCTGCAGTGATTTTGGAGCCCAGAAAAATAAAGTCTGACACTGTTTCCACTGTTTCCCCATCTATTTCCCATGACGCAATGGGACCAGATGCCATGATCTTTGTTTTTTGAATGTTGAGCTTTAAGCTAACTTTTTCACTCTCCACTTTCACTTTCATCAAGAGGCTTTTTAGTTCCTCTTCACTTTCTGCCATAAGGGTGGCGTCATCTGCATATCTGAGTTTATTGATATTTCTCCTGGCAATCTTGATTCCAGCTTGTGTTTCCTCCAGTCCAGCATTTCTCATGATGTACTCTGCATAGAAGTTCAATAAGCAGGGTGACAATATACAGCCTTGACATACTCCTTTTCCTATTTGGAATCAGTCTGTTGTTCCATGTCCAGTTCTAACTGTTGCTTCCTGACCTGCATACAAATTTCTCAAGAGGCAGATAGGTGGTCTGGTATTCCCATCTCTTTCAGAATTTTCCACAGTTTATTGTGATCCACACAGTCAAAGGCTTTGGCATAGTCAATAAAGCAGAAATAGATGTTTTTCTGGAACTCTCTTGCTTTTTCCATCCAGTATACTTCAGACACTCTTATTTTAAATGACTTATGATTAAGGTTGGGCAATAGTAATGAGAAATCTTTCCAATAGGACTTGCAGTCAAAGACAGCTGGATCCAATAAATATCTCTGCCACAAAACATATTCCAAAAAAGTTAAACTCAAAAATTTAAGTTAAAACAAAACATATTTCAAAAAAGTTAAACTCAAAAGATTCCAAAAATCTTAAACTCAAATCAGTTGATATTAGGATATATGTTTTCAAGGCTTAAATACATTACCTTTACGAAAGAAGGAAGATGAATGGGTAAATTGTTTTTCTATTAGTCAATAATGAAGCCCATACATTAGCATAAGTCACAGAAGAATTTTAAAAAATCAGTTCCTCACAGTTACATATCTCTAAATTAAACTGCCCCATCAATTTTAGGAATTTGATGTTGCAATACCAATTTCAATTCTCTTTTCTTTGTTTAATAGTACAACTCACATTTTAGTTAGGTATGTAGTCAAGCACTACATTCTCAAACCTGCAATTGCAGCTTTGTGTGACTATAAGAAAATTACAGCCTATTAAATATGAGAATAAAAGTGTCATATGTTAAAAGCCATTCTCTTAAAGGGAAGGGCAATGCTCTCCATTTGCCCTTCTCACCTTTGATTTTGCTGAAACAGTATGCAATGATGGAGGCAAGAGCAGCTACCCTGTATTATGAGATGGGAGCTGCATGTTTAGCATGGCAGAACACGGAAGGCAGAAGATCCTGGGTCACTGACATTATTTGTCTTGGAAAACTCATACAATAACTATCATGAATGAGAGGAATAAACTTTTTTGCTTAATTTTTTGTTGTTTTGGGGTCTTTTTAGAGATTTTATGTTCATTCTCATTAATACACCAGGGAAACCTAATTGACTTCATGTTCTAATGTTCATAAATAGAAAGGCACATTTGTTGGTATAAAATTAAAATGAAGAGATTTACCATAGGGAGAAGTACTTGTTTTTTTCAAACACTCGTCTGAATTCCTCCAGTCTTGTAACTCAGTCAGTCAGCAATAGTTACTGAGCACTTTCTAACCTCAAGATACTCTTCAATGTCCTGGAGAGACAATGGTGAGCAAACTAGGAAAAACTAATGCTCTTCAGGTGACTTCATATTGTTGGGGGACTCTAAACAGATTAATAACTTAATTGTGTGAGGTTAATTTAAACAGGCAAAAAGGTTTCTTAATTTCTTTGAAAATCCTAAAAAAAAAATTTTTTACATCTACACTTATAACCATTAAAACATTATCTTTTGAGAAATGAAGGCTGCCTTCACCCAATCTTCCTCTTGCCCCCATACCATTCAATTTAATAGTGACAGGTGATAATCAGCAGTAATTTCTGCTGCATATCCAGTCTTTTTGTCTTTCCCCTATGCTAATCAACAGTCACCTGTTTGTCTGTAAAAGTGCATATGCTAAATTATTTATACCAAAATGAAATGACACTGTAGCAATTATTAGTTTTGATATACTTGGATGAAAAACCTACATAACAAATAGAGACATAACTATTTTTAAGAACTGATCTCTCAGTATACAACATCTAATATACCATTTCATGCATTTTTATTAATTTCTGCTATTTATTCTCCTTTATGAATATATTGGAGAAGGCAATGGCACCCCACTCCAGTACTCTTGCCTGGAAAATCCCATGGATGGAGGAGCCTGGTGGGCCACAGTCCACGGGGTCACTAAGAGTCGGACATGACTGAGTGACTTCACTTTCATTTTTCACTTTCATGCATTGGAAAAGGAAATGGCAACCCACTCCAATGTTCTCACCTGGAGAATCCCAGGGACAGGGGAGCCTGGTGGGCTGCCATCTATGGGGTCTCACAGAGTCGGACACGACTGAAGTGACTTAGCAGCAGCAGCAGCATGAATATATTATTTTTAAATTTTAAGTATAACAGATATTCTGCAGTGAGGACTTTGTGCCTAATGTTTTATTTCTTCGTGATATTATTTCTATATAATACTCTGCAAGAAATAAAATGGCTGAGTCATGTATTATGTACATTTCACAGTTTTATGAACAAAACCAACTTGAACTTCAAACAATTGTATCAATTTATATTACAACTATCCTTAAAGGCTAGTTGTTGTTTTTAGTCACTAATTCATGTCTGACTCTTTTGTGACCCCATGGACTGTAGCCTTCTATCCATGAAATTTCCCAGGCAGAAATATTGGAGTGGGTTGCCATTTCCTTCTCCAGGGGGTCTTCCCAACCCAGGGATCAAATCCATGTCTCCTGGATTGGCAGGTGGATTCTTTATCACTGAGCCACCAGGGAAGCCCCAAAAGACTAGTATATGCTATCAATTTTTATTTTGGCTAATCTGATAGAAAAAGTGAATTAATAATATCTTATGTTCATTCATATTTCTTTTATGAATTATTCCTTTTTATGTTTTGCTTATTTCTACAAAATCTTTTGCTTTATAAATTTTGCTCTTATGTCATTTGGTGCATAGATGTTTGTAACTATAATATTTTCTTAATCAACTGTACTTTTCAATGTTTTTGGCCTTAAATACTATTTCATAGGGAAGTAGTATTTCTTTCTGTTCCAATTTTGTTTTTATCTTCACCCATCTGTTTACTTTCAAATTCTCTATCACTGTATATTTAGAAATGTTGCTTGTTAGTTTATAATCTGAAAATCTTTACCTTGCTTAGGATAATTGAAATTATTAACATTCATGTTTATAGAAAAACATGTTTTTCAGATAGCTAATGTTTTCTATTTATATTTCTATAGTTTCTCATTTTCTTTACTTTTTATAAATTGAAAGAACTTAATATATTTTTCTAGAACTTAATATTTAGTAACAATAGATATTTTTACCTTTGACTGTGTGGATCACAATAAACTGTGGAAAATTCTGAAAGAGATGGGAATACCAGACCACCTGATCTGCCTCTTGAGAAACCTATATGCAGGTCAGGAAGCAACAGTTAAAACTGGACATGGAACAACAGACTGGTTCCAAATAGGAAAAGGAGTATGTCAAGGCTGTATACTGTCACCCTGCTTATTTAACTTATATGCAGAGTACATCACGAGAAACGCTGGACTGGAGGAAACACAAGCTGGAATCAAGATTGCCAGGAGAAATATCAATAACCTCAGATATGCAGATGACACCACCCTTATGGCAGAAAGTGAAGAGGAACTAAAGAGCCTCTTGATGAAAGTTAAAGTGGAGAGTGAAAAAGTTGGCTTAAAGTGCAACATTCAGAAAACTAATATTATGGCATCTGGTCCCATCACTCATGGGAAATAGATGGGGAAACAGTGTCAGAATTTTTTTGGAGGGGCTCCAAAATCATTGCAGATGGTGATTGCAGCCATGAAACTAAAAGATGCTTACTCCTTGGAAGGAAAGTTATGACCAACCTAGACAGCATATTAAAAAGCAGAGACATTACTTTGCTAACAAAGGCCTGTCTAGTCAAGGCTATGGTTTTTCCTGTGGTCATGTATGGATGTGGGAGTTAGACTCTGAAGAAAGCTGAGCGCCGAAGAATTGATGCTTTTGAACTGTGGTGTTGGAGAAGACTTTGAGAGTCCCTTGGACTGCAAGGAGATCCAACCAGTCCATTCTAAAGATCAGCCCTGGGTGTTCATTGGAAGGATTGATGCTGAAGCTGAAACTCCAATACTTTGGCCCCCTCATGTGAAGTGTTGACTCATTGGAAAAGACCCTGATGCTGGGAGGGATTGGGGGCAGGAGGAGAAGGGGATGACAGAGGATGAGATGGCTGGATGGCATCACTGACTCGACAGACATGAGTTTGGGTGGACTCCGGGAGTTGGTGATGGACAGGGAGGCCTGGCACGCTGAGACTCATGGCGTCACAAAGAGTTGGACACAACTGAGAGACTGAACTGAACTGAAGGGTAAACTATCCACTTAAAATATGAACACCTGCAAAAATGTTTAAATAAAAATAATCATAGTTTTACCATTGAGAGATTTTTCTATTAATGAATTGTTGTAATATGGTGAAGTCACATTGTTGTATATATTTTTATGTGCATAGGGCTGTTCTTTTGTATATATAGATTCAATTTTATGTCTGTCATTTTTATAACATTTTCTTCATCGTTTTTATGACATTAAAATATTATAATATTGTTTTCAATAATATACATTTTGGATTACATGTATTATTTAACAATTTTCCATTATTTGCATTTTTATTGTTTTAGTATTTGTGTGTCATGCATGCTCAGTTGCTCAGTCATATCTGATTTTTTCAACCTGGTGGGCCTTAGCCCACCAGGCTCCTCTGTCCATGGGATTTTCCAAACAAGCATACTGAATTGGGTTGCAGTTTCCAACTCAGGGGTCTTCTTGAACCCAGGATCGAACCCATGTCTCCTGCATTGGAAGGCAATTTTTTTTTTTATGACTGAGCCACTTGGGAAGCCCATTTGTCTATCATGTGCATGCCTGAAAAATAAATATTTGATTTCTTAACCTTAAGATTCCTAACTAGAACGCAGAATCCTCATGAGCATGTTTTAAACCTGAATGCTGTAGATTCAGTTAGCTATAAAAAATCCAGTTCATTCTAACAACTAATTCTATCATATAGGTTCTAAGTTATCTATCACATAGAAACATGTGAAACCAAGTAGGTCTTATAGTATGTCTGTACATTCACCATTCTTTATATAGAAAAGGGATACATTGTGAAAATAATGTCAATCACTTCTTTCTAGGCTTTGTTTTTTTAATTAATTATTTTAATTGGAGGTTAATTACTTTGCAAAATTGTGGTGGTTTTTGTCATACATTGACATGAATCCTTCTAGGCTTTTTAGCATCCTGGCACACAAGATAATATTGGCCCATTATGAAACTTAGTAAGATATTCTCAGACTTGCTTGGTTCAGGAGCCCACCATGGAACAATCAACTTTAGTAGGGAACTGGGTCATTTGATAAACAAATTTATGAATGGTAGTGAGGTTTATGATACATATTTTCAAATTTATTTTCATAAATATTATACTACTAATATTCCCATCTGAATTATATGAAATCTCCATTTTACCATTGGCTCATGATTCCTGTGAAATAATTTATAAATCAATTTAATAAATTAATAAAAATACATACAGTTTAAATTTATGTTTATTTGATTCTAAATCAATATGACCATATGTAAACTGAAAACCTCAGTGAAAGTGTCCACATCCTCTTGCACTTATTAGCAAAAGGTTTACTGGAGAAGAGGGGAGTTCAAGTATATATGCCCTGTTTAGTTACTAAGTCATGTCTGACTTTTGTGACCCCATGGACTATAGTTTTCCAGGCTCCTCTGTCCATGGGATTTTTCAGGCAAGAAAACTGGAGTGTGTTGCTATTTCCTTCTCCAGATGATCTTCCCAATTTAGGGATCTCCTGCTTTTCTTGCATTGCAGGCAGATGCCTTACCACTGAGTCACCCGGCAAGCCCTTTCTAACCCCGTCCCTGGGATTCTCCAGGCAAGAACACTGGAGTGGGTTGCCATTTCCTTCTCCATCAAGTATATATAGGTTGTGTTAAAAGACAATATTGAGTCTTAATCTTCTATTATATTCTTAAATCTCATCACATCTGTCTATATATAGCAATATTTCCACAAAATTTCTCTCATACAAATAGGACACATGCCTGATTTCTTAGCTTGGTTTCAGAATTAATTGTTTTCTTGTAAATTCTTCACAGTCTTTCTTGTATATTCCAGAAACTGCTTTTTCAAGGTCACGCATGACTTTCAATGTGTACAACTGGCAATCACTTCTCTGATCTCATCTTAGTTGAGCTATTAACAGCAGGCCTCAGAGTTGATCAGTCTCTCCTTAAATTCTACCGTTTTTTTCCTGGGAGGGAGAGCTTCCAATGTATCATGTTCACTTTGTTTTGAGCCCCACTGGCAGCTTATTCCCTGTTTCCTGTTAAAACTGCTTTTCACAGAGTCAACTGTTATCTGTCCTGGAGTTTTCTGTCTATCTACACGTGTTCTCATGTGATCTTATACAGTCTTATGTCTGTAAATTGCACCAATATGCCAGTCGTCTTAAATGAATATCTGACCCTGACTCCTTAATCTGTACCTGGCCACTTCTATTCTCTCTACTAGTTCATCTGAAATTCATCTCAATCTTGTTAAAAATCTAAAATTTAGCATTTCCCCTAACTTAATAATAGTAGACTTCCTTGGTGGCTAAGATGGTAAAGAATCTGCCTGTGATGCAGGAGGCCCAGGTTCGATCCCTGGTTTGAGAACATCCCCTGGAGAAGGGAATGGCAACCCACTCCAGTTTTCTTGCATAGAGGATTCCACGGACAGAGGAGCCTGGCAGGCTACAGTCTGTGGGGCTGCAAAGAGTCAGACATGACTGAGCTACTAACACTAACCTAATCATATTTCTCCCTAGGCTTCCTCATCTCAATAAGATGCAGCAGTAACCTTCATTTGCTCAGATAAAATTTTCAGTTTTTCTGTGTTAGTCTTTTCATCACTCCATATCCAATCTATCAGTAAATCATGTCAACTGTAGTTCTAAAGCAATTCACAAATTCATTCCCTCATCCTCATCACTATCTACCACTGGTTTCAGGTTAGTGTCTTCCCAATATTCCCCTTGCTTTCATCTATCTCCTATAATTCTTCACATACTAACTATGGTGATATTTGTATCTTCCTCTCTCTCTTTTTTTTTTCCTTTCTTTTTTCTGTTTTCTTACCCAGATAAGTGTCTGTATGTGAATGCATCTCAGTTTTATCTTTTTTCTTCTACTTTCCTAGCTTTTTCCTTCTCTTCTAATCCCTTATTACCCCGCATACCTGACATTAAAGAATGTTAACAACCTACATATAATACCCTTACCTATATTCATGTCTGCTTATTTTACAAATATATACACGATCTTGTTTTTTTTTAATACAAAACCAGATCCTATTTAATACTGTTCTTTCATCTGTGCACCACATTTCTTAGGCAATAAAACAACTAGATAATAATACCAAATCAATGGGTACAGATACAGTTTATTTCAATAAATGCAAAATCTACCCTTACTGATATTTCTTCTGTTTCCATTTTTTATAACTATGAACAATTAAGCAATGTTGTGCGAAGTATTCTTGAGTATCCTTTTATTCAATGTAGAGAGTCCTAGGAATGCAATGTCTAGGTCAAAAGTTATGTTGCCAAATTGCTTTCCAAAAAGACTGTAAAGCATGGGAATGTAATAATTGATCATCTTTTCCCTTACTTACAATAAGATATCCTAATGTTATTCCTTTTGGTAAATTAGTTATATAGCATCCGATTATATTAATTTATTTGGCAACATATTAGATATGTGGCTTTGACTCTTAAATTAGCATTTTCTGGCATCTATCCCAATGTTACTTATTAGAATTGAAAAGTAAGTGAATAAAAAGGTAAAATCAATTATCAGTATTGGATAAATATATTGGCCAATAGGTGATCTACCATTATTTTCAGACATAATATAAATTGCTTAATATACTTCCTAGGGTTAAACCTGGGCTTCCCTGGTGGCTCAGACAGTAAAGAATTCGCCTGCAATGCAGGAGACCTGGGTTCCATCCCTTAGTTGGGAAGATCTCCTGGAGGAGGGTATGGCAACCCACTTTAGTATTCTTGCCAAGTGAATCTCATGGACAGAAGAATCTGGTCCATAGGGTTGAAAAGAGTCAGACATGACTGAGCGACTAAGCACACAGCACAGCACAGGCTTACAAAATTATAAGATTTACCTATTTACATTTGCATAAATTTACACATTTCCACAATTTCTGGATGTCAAACACATATTTAAGATACACATCCTGAAGTAGGAAATTAAAATGGTGCTCTGTTCTGCCAGGCCTGACCAATATCAGCTCTAGAGAAGTTGCCAAGTATCAGAAAAATTAAATCTTGACAATACATAGGATCATATTTGGCTTTTCCCTTTTCTTTTAGACGTAAAATAACTGAAGTTAAGAAAATTGAATCATTACTTGACCATATTCCATAGTTGTTTTAGTTCGACATATCTTAAAGTGATTTCTGTTTAAGTATTAACTGTGAAAGTGTCTACCCAAATTTATGTTCAATATATCATTGATTATTATGTGGCTTTTTTTCCAACATCTCTGTAACTCAGATATCTTAAAATCAGTGGCTTCTTACAGTTAATTGGTATTGTGCCTTATTTATAGTGGAGATAAAAATAATACATCTTACAATTGATGGGGTATAAGATTTGTTAAAATCTGTATTTGTTTTTAATAGGTCTTACATTTAAATCCAGCAGATTTGAGATACAGAAACAGGAAAAGGGAGCTAGGACTACTTGTAAGTAATAATTAACTGATAATTACTTTAAAAAGTCACTATCTTCTTTCAAATCACACCATAATACTGTCAGCTTCAGATAAAGTCAGTAATGGTTATTCAAAACTTATCCCATGATTAGAATATAAAATTTTCTCATAAATAGCATATAGATATTTCTTAAAGATTATCTAGCATAGATTAAGTTCACTAGTAACATAATTTTACTGAAATATGTTAATATCAAACTAATTATAAAACCCCATATGCTTACAGTTCTTATGTAAATACAAAACAGAAATAGAAATCAAATAAAAATACAACTGACAACATATCCAATTTATCAATCTTAATTTAATACAACAGATGATGTTACTTTGCTTTAAACCAAATCCTATCTCAAAACATGGATATGTTTATGAGAATTTGTGTCAATACTGATCTAAGTATGTCTGATGAGTAGAGTGAATATGAATACTGTATGTGATACAGTTCTCTCACCATTTTTCTCCATTTTATGCCATATAGCATGCCATGACATCATTTGATCTCATCCTAGAATAAACAAAACACTTATATGTTAAGTTCCTAGATATTTCCTCATTAGTCCAAAACAATAAAAGCAGTAATACCTGCCACCAATGTGATCACAAACATGAATGCAAACAAAAGAGATATATAATGACAGAATTTAATTACCGATACTTTTAGATTATTATAGTAATAAACAGGAAAGTTCTAAATTCCAGTTATATGTTCTGTAATCACTAAGGTTACATCAGAGACACTTTTGAATAGCACTGAAATATGCTTTTTTTTTTTTTTTTTTTAATGATGACATAAGAACAGAAACTAGGTTCACAGAAGCTCACGTAAGATAAGGTAAGGCTGAGTTGTTGGAACCCAGAGGCTGATCTAATTTGTGGATCTTTTATGTTAGCAATGGGAAGTTATCCAGATGGAGTAAAAGCATTCTGTGATTGTAATGACAGAAAGTAGGAAATCCAAGTATGCGAAGGTAGCAGCATATGGTCTCAAACAGCAGTAGGCAAACTGAGGGAAGTTTTACTTCCTCTGGAAAAACTGGACAGAAAGAATCACAACAGGGATTCAGGATGCAAGGGCCCAGCCACTGGTCTGGGACAGAAGGTAGAACTTTGGTTTTACATTTCACGGCAGTAACACTGTTTTGAAATTTTGTGTGAGACAGGAACAGATCAGGAACAATGCTCAGTTGCTGTGCATTTGGACTAAGCAAAAGGAAATGAGGAACAAGAGTGAGGTAAATTATTACAGGCACAGAGCAAAAGGATCTTGATGTGAATCACAGTGATGGAAAGGGGAAACCACACCTGTAGAAAGGGCAAGTTAAAAGTGTTGTTTAGTCTCCCAGTTATTACTCCTTGTGACTCCATGGACTTTAGCCCACAGGCTCCTCTGTCCATGGGATTTCCTATGCAATAATACTAGAGTGGGCTGCCATTTCCTTCTCTAGGGGATGGATCTTCCTGACCCAGGGATTGAATCTGTGTCTCCTGAAATGGTAGGTGAATTCTTTACCACTGAGCCATTAAGTGTAGTGTGGCAAAATATGAACTGCAGGGTTTTGTTTTTTTTTAAGAATAATGTCAACTACTTAAATGTTTAATTTATTAATTGTAATTTTTTTCAGCTATTTAGTTGGTAATTAAACCCAAGTGATCTATAATTATCCCATAAAATATATTTTTAAATTTTATGATTAAAAATATTGATTCTGCACATTTACAATAGCAGTTAGATGGCTGACCTAATATAAATTTTCTAAGTCTTTGAAAGGGAAATCTTTATTTTTTGAATTGAGTGGTATTGTTTCATAGAAATAACCCATGTCAGAAATTGCTTGAAATAATGGGAACAGACCATGTATATCAAAGAGATTGCAGCACAGTAGGACATTTAAAGATACTTATGTACTTACCTCCTTTGGACCATGGTAAAAGGAAAGAAATGGAAAGAGCAAAATGGAAGTTCACAGTAATTTATCATTGTTTGTTGGGTTAGTTGCTCAGTCATGTCTGACTCTTTGCGACCACATGGTCTGTCCATGGAATTCTCCAGGCAAGAATACTGGAGTGGGTTGACATGCCCTACTCCAGGGGATCTTCCTGACCCAGGGATGGAACCTGGGTTTCCGTTATTATAGGCAGATTCTTTAACATCTGACCTACCAGCGAAGCCCTTATCGTCATTTACTAATTTTAATTTATTGCCACATAAAGGAATGCTTTCTCTCTAAAATGGTGGGGAAGTCCTGATTTCCTTCTTGACTTCTCTGTTCATTTTCAGTAAAATTCAAAGAAAAAAAAATTCACATTTTAATAGAAGAATTCCATTATGCTTAGGAATTGTTTATTGTTATTAGAAGCCAGAATATACAAGGTGGTGGCTTACTTTTCTCTTGAATTTTAAGATTGATGTAGTGATGAGTTCAACAGCAACAAAGCTCATTGGTAATGGCATAATGAATGCCACATAGTGTGATTAGTAGTTTTATTTGAATGGCCATTATGGATATGGCTACTCAATTGAAATGAGTGTAAATAAAAGGAATTGAATTTGCACTCTCTTCTGATATATGTCTGTGCAAGCTCAAGGTGTAGGTACAGAATCTTGCTGATTATACTTAGCATCAAGTAATGTTGAGATAAATTACCTCATGTGTAGAGAAAAAATAAGGATACATTTTATATAAAAAAACTACATTCCTTTTAGATCTCAGCATCCTCCATGTATTAGCAACAAATCTATGTTATGTTTATCACCAATTATATACAGGTTTAGATTTTGCAGTCAAAACCTACCCCATCACATCCTCAAGCTTGTAAGTGGTAAAGGTAGACTATTATGACAGTAAAGTGAATCTTTTCTGAGATTATTTTACTAAAGTTTATTTTTAGGATATATACATCATCATATACATGTATATACATCATATGTATGGTATATATTATACATTAACTTTGCCATAGAAACACAATACGGCATTCCATATAGACGATATTCTGCTCCATGGGGCATTCGTGTAATTGTGGTTCCTGAAATGGAAATTGAGCTTCTTGATGTAGACACAGATCTGAACATTTTGTCAGAAGTATTTTGAGAGAAAAATATTACAAAAAATCTAGCTTAGATTATATGACTTGTATAAGCTATCCACTCCAATATTCTTGGGCTTCCCTTGTGGCTCAGCTGGGAAATTCAGCTCCTGCAATAAAGGAGACCAGGGTTTAATCCCTGGGTTGGGAAGTTCCCTTGGAGAAGGGAAAGGCAACCCACTCCGGTATTATGGCCTGGAGATTCCAAGGACTGTATAGTCCATGGGGTCCCAAAGAGTCACATGCGGCTGAGTAACTTTCACTTTCCACACACAGGAAAACTACACTGTTTGATTTTTCACTATGGGGTCTCTTCCATTTCTTTAGGGGATTCTTTAGTTTGAGTCAGTAAAAACGAAGATTCGGTCTCCCGTCTAACAGCTGTAAGTTTCCAAAACTTAAAAAGACATAATGAAAATAATATAGGTCATGAACTGTTCCGAACGTGATATGTACAGAGAATGCCTGCCTCCTCAAAACATAAAGTAAAAATAAAAATAATTGTAATCAAAGGAGCCAAAACGGATTTGATTTGCACACAGTAGCTGGTGAGGAGATCACTTAAATATTTTTTATGAGATTACATTCATACTGAATTGTAACAAATTATTTAGGGATCTGTTCCACAGAGTATAGAAGTTTTGTAAATTCTTGCTTTCTCTTTCTCCCAGGACTTCCATACTCCCCCAAGTGGATATCTGAGAAATTTAGCCAAGTACCTTTAAATAACTGTGACACTTCATAATGAGCTTTGATCAATTCATACCAACTTTTTTCTTTGTTTGAATTGAATCATGACACATGGAGATTTTCCCTTGCATGAATCTAGCACTCCCCTCTTACACCCCTGGAAGGTATAAATTACTCACATGACTATTGCCTCTCTTAAAAATACTCTTTTTCTCTCTCTGCTCTTCCTCTTTCAAAGAGTGAACTCAAACTGGCAGATTCATTTAAGGACCATATTGTGGTTTGCAGAGTAACGGCTATATAAAATCATATATAGGGGACACTCAAAATGGACTGTTTTGAATTCCTGACCTTCAAATAAACAAGACCAACACAGTTTAGATCAAACTGCAGTATGCTCTGACACAGGAGCATCAGAGCGGCTGGAATCTGCTTTAACCAATTAAGCCATTCAAGGCAAAAAGAAAATAAAGCCTTCAGTAAATCCATTGAAGGCACCATCTCCCAGCCTCCCACTATTATCGATCTTTTTAAGTGCGGACTAATGAGTCGTATATATACCTGATGGGATGCGCTCACCCTACCACCTACGAGGAGTTAAACTTACATAAAGAGAGAATCGACTAGGTGAGAGGCAGGGTAGGAGGGCACATTCAGACCGGCGACTACCTTGGCCCCTTAAAAACCTGCGCGGTGGTTTCTCTTCAGGGAACGCGGTAGAACCCATCCCTACTTGCCTAACGAACCCATTAGTTCCTTTGAGAGAGATTTTCCTTTCAGGTCGCTTCTAGGGCAAAGGCTTTTGTTTGCTACCACTCTCTGTAGCGGGAAAAGAACTGTACAGAAATGCAAAGCAAGCTCGTAGCAGCAGCTTCTTTGCGGCAAAGCATCGCTTTCGGTTCTGCTTTGGCAATTTAGGAAGAACCCAGGTTCTCAGGGGACGTGGGTGAGGGGAACTCCGGGTCGAGGAGCACAGAAGCCAAGAATCTTTTTCTTTTTATCCATTTCACTTGTATCCCCATAACATCCCTCCCCACCCCCCAAAACTATCAACACAAATCCCTATGATCTCTACAAAAGGGTGGTGGTGGTGGATGGAGGGACATTTTCTTTCTCTTAAGACTCTCAAAAGGATTCAGCCTCCATCCTAAAAACCACATTAAAAACCAAATAAAATCAAATAAGCCAAACCCAAATGGGTAGCAACTATCTCAAGAGAGAAGCAGCTGCTGGCACCTGCCTGGAAACGCGGCAGTTGGAAGCGGTTAGCTTTTCATTCTGAATTATTATTTATCCCCCTTATCGTCTCCTCCCCCCCTTCCCCGACTGCTAGGCAAGAAATCTCCGTGTTTCCACATTCTCCCCTCCGCCCCCACCTTAAAGGAGTCTCCCACTTCTCGGTCGCGGGCCGCTCTGCCGCCCGCCCGCGGTGCCCGTCGCGTCCCTGGCCCTCTGCCGCCGCGGCGCCGCGCGGGGGGCGGCCCGCTCGTCGCGCGCTCCCACTCGCGCCCGGCCCGGCGCGGCCGTGGGTCCCGGCGGCGGCGGCGGGGGAGTGCGGGGGGGAGGCCGCGGGTGACAGATGTACTCCTCTGACAGCTCTCAGTATCAGCCCAGTGGCTCCCTGCCATTGGCTCAGTGCAATGGACCGGCAACGCCGCTCAATATAATAACACTCATGCCTGCCAGAAGCAGCAACTCCGAGTGCGGGCGCCGAGCGCGGGGGATGCTGCTGTCGCCGCCGCCGCTGCCGCTCGGGCGGCTCCCGCTGCCCGGCTTCGCTCAGCCGCGCGGCCGGCACTGACTCGGGCTGGGCTCCTCTCCGCCTGTCCGGCCCCTCCCAGCCCGGGATCCTCCCGCTGGGTGCATCGCCCTTAGGCGAAATTACGAGAGCAACAGAGCCTGCTAGGGAGAGCGCAGCGAGCATGCAGAGGCGGAGGAGCCTCGGCGCGCAGGGCAGAAGCACATAGTGAGCCTGTCTCCGGAGGGCGTGCGAGAGAGGCGGCGGTTCGCCCTCCCGGCGGGTCCCTCACCCACCCTCCTCAGCCCCGGCGCGCTGCGGCGGCGGGCGCGGGGTGCATGGAAGCGGCGGCTGCGGCGGAGGAGGCGGCGGCTGCCCCATGGAGTGTTACTACATTGTCATCAGCTCCACGCATCTCAGCAACGGACACTTTCGCAACATCAAGGGAGTTTTCCGGGGCCCTCTCAGCAAGAACGGGAACAAAACTCTGGTAATCGCTTCTCTCCTCTCTCTCCTGTTTAAGAGGGCATTTAGAGGATTGAGGTTACTGTGAGGCTTTGAGGTGTCGCTGTTCAGTCGGGTTTACAGTATATTCGTTTCTTTATCTTGTGGGCGTGGGGTGAGAATTTGGTGTAGAAAAAGGCAGGACTCAGGGAAGCTGTGATCCAAGGCTTCGGTTGACAATTCCCCCAACGCTCCGGACTCTCCACCTCATTTGCACCGGTGAAAATTACCACAGTTTCTCCTTATTTGATGCAAATTGTGTTAACAGGACCTCTTTTTAAGAAAGAAACGGAAATAACCCTAACCCCAAGTGACCCTATAACCTCTGTCGGCTTAGGAAGCTGAAGGTGAATAAGGATGTGGATGTCTTTATGGAGGCAGAGAGCCATGTGACCGGTGGCCCGGGGCAAGTGGCGGGATTGAGTGATGGTCTCAGGAGTTTGTGTTCAGGCTGTCTCTGGAAGGACTGGCAGCAAACTTCTCTAGTGAGAAGTTGTCAGTTCAGAGCTTAACAGAGTGACTACAGAACCCTAGGCCATCAACTTTAAGCTATTGACTCAAAAGAGGTTGTAGATGAGTGTGTGCGGTGAGCATTCTGACACAATCAGAGCCAAAAAGGAAAAACGTGCCAGACAGAGCCCGTGCAGTCTTGGAAGGTTCTCACTGGACCACAGAGCTGCTTTTTTCAGCATTCTAGTATGAAAAGGACTCCTGATTGGTGAGAAATGTGCTGAGCATTAAGATAGTACAGGGCCACAGCTCTTACTTTTTCCTTTCCCATTCCCTCTTAGCTACAAAACCTCCTTGCAGAACTGATTCGCAAGACCTCGTATCTCCTGAGAAGTATACACTTCAATAAAGAAAAAAAAAAGGAAGTACAGGGAAGGCTTATTAGGAGGGAAGACTTATTAGGCTTAGTAAGGCAGAGTAGAGCCAGAGTGAGATGATGGTATGCAAATATATGCATCACTAAAGTCTGGTTCCTTTAGCAAGCAACACCCCCCACCCCCACTATACAAAGTGATGATTGCTTAGCCCTGAATAAGTAGAGAAGTGTAAGGACAGACTCAATTAGTCCAAAAGTAGAGTATTCTTAACTTGCATTTCTTTATATAATCTTAAAATATTCTACATAATTTTTAAAAAAATGTGCTGTGCATGTGTTTTCCAAGAATGAAAAGTTCTCTTCTGAAGTTTTAAGTGAATTCTGACATTGATGTGATTTATTTATTTTCTTTTCTCCCTTGAAATCTCTTGGACACCTTCCTCTCAGCTCATTTAAGACATAAAGAAACAGACTTAGTTTATTGCTTTTATTCTTGTCTGGATAAGATTGTTTACTGTTGTTGATCAAAGAAAATACTCTCCTGTGGTCTTCCAGTAGAGTACCATTCAGAGCAATAGGCACAGGCTGAGGGAATGATGGAAAATATTCTGGCTAGACTCAGAGAACTCAACAATATGTAAAGGTAATTTTTTTAAGGGGGAAACACTGTTTTGAAGAAAGTATGCACTGGTTTGTTTTTTAAGTCATGTTTCACTTATGAGAAAAGACAGACTTATTGAACAAGATCTCATCTCCATAATTATAATAATGGTGTAGGTAATAAAACCATGAAATAAAGTTCATAGGGGAAAAAAAATTATTTGCCAAAACTCAACTTGTTAAAATTCCATAATCTTGATTCTTAAGTCAACTTTGGGCTTCCAACAATGATTGAACTTGATAAGGCTGATATTTGTTGTATGTTTGAAGTTGATTAGTTCTTTATCACTCATGTTGACGAAAGATAGGTTAAAGTGTAGACCTGCCTATTTTATCTTCAAATTAAGATAGATGTTTAAATGAAGCTATCTAAATTAGATGAATAAATCTAAATATATGCAAATGTTAGAAGCAACAAATTCGGTTAAAAAGGCTTAGAAATAGGTCTATCACATTTTTCTTATTTATAGTAAAAAAAAAAATTATATGAACTTCATAGCTAATCCTTCAACATTGTGCTTACAAACTGCCCAAGTTTGTGTTTCCTGTGCAAGATATTTATACTGACTGAAATCATGTGGATTTTCATATGTGGTTCCTCCATAATTGAAAATATTAATTTAAAAAGTAATATATGTCATATGTTTACTTTCTGTGTCTTTTGATGATTTGTTACTGAAGAGAATGAGACTCATACCTGTTTTTATAATAGAAGAGATTCTAAATATATCCGTAAATGAATTTTTTAAGGAAATACTTTTCTATACTTACCAAAAACTATATTCTTTACAGCAAGTAGGATGCTATGAGAGCTTATTATAAACTAAAACTTACTACAAGCTAAAAACAGAAAACTGAACCTGAGACTTATCAGAAATAACAACCTTAATAAGAAACACAAATATTATCTTACAAATATATATGTTCCACAATTTTCATGTAAGGGTTTATATTGTCATGTCATAGAATGAAGTGATGAGATCTTTTTTACTTTCTTGCCTATTTGATTTTAACATATTGTGAACTTTGCCTTTAAAAAATCATCACATTTTTGTATTTTGAAATTTGTTAAGTTTAAAGAATTTTAATAATATCTCATTTTTTTTTTCCTATTTCAGGAAAAAACATTTTACTTAAAATGTAAAATCCATTTAGGGATTTTTTTTCCAAAGAAATTCCAATTATTTTCAGCCACTGGAAAGCAAATGGATATTCCAAATATTTTTTAAATTCATATTTTTAAAACATTTTATAGTCTTTAAAATTATTGAACTGATTTAAGATAGGCTGTAATTGTTGATACAGTGTTCTTTCATGAATTAGAAGTTATCTATAAAGTTACAGAATAAAACTCACTGTTTAATGACATTGATTAATTGCTTTAGTCCTAAATCTAGAATTCATATTCATACTGAGGAGATTCTAAAAATGTGCAGACCTTTCCAACGGTCATATTATGTCCCTCACACAATAAATTTTTAAGGATACTTAATGACTAAGCCTGTTGTTAACCTTGACCCTATTCCTGAGCCTTTAAATATACTTCTCTTCACAATTTTAACTGAAAATACACAAATCTCAGTTTTGCACGGTCTTACCTCCAAAGACAAAGGTCACTCTACCTGTGATGATTTCTGTTGTAAACAGTATCATATCTGTGATATAGCTTTAATTCCATGGAATAAAAAATTAGCTAATATTTTATTAATGCTCCAGAATATGTCTAAATAAGTTATGTGGTTTAATAGCAGTGAATAAAGTTTACCATCCATGTATTCTCATTGTTTTTACTTAGATTATCTCAAACCACCATTGTGTATGCATTTGTTTATTGGATAAAGACATTCTTTTATATTTATATTTTGCAATTGATCCACAGAAGTTTTTGCCCTAATTATTTAAAAATTGTAATGCAAAATATTAAAAAATATTAAAAAAATAATTTACATATATATGTAATCACTTTTATTATGGAATTTGGAGTTTGTGGAACTTTGGAAATCATTACTGATTTGTTTGTTGCATTGTCAGTTTGCCAGCATTTTTTTATTTCACAAGAGTTTTATGTCTGTGTAAAGACTATGAAATTCAGAAAAAAGAAGTGCTGATTTGAGGTCAAAAAGTGAGTCACTATTAAATGCAGATTTCCTGACTCTAGACAAATTTTCTTCATAATTTTTATGCTAAATTAGAGAATCTATAGCAATTGGTACCATAATCTCCATACTGATAAAGAGGTGTAGGTGTCATCTATTGTTTGAGGACATTCTACTTTTCCACTTGTCTTTAGGTGTAAATAAATAGTACCAGACTCACAGAATAGTTTGAATTCAAATTTATTTTATTTCTTGTCTTCCAGTATGTGAACATGGATAATTTTTGTCTTGCCTAAACCTTGCTTCTGAAGGCTGTCCTCCATTTCCAAAATATTTAGTACCAGGTTTGTTAAGATGTATTGACTTATTAATCATTTCTAAACATATTGTTATTTAGTTCATTCAGATTTACTGAGATGCTTTAATTGCAAAGCACTAGTCTAGGCACTACAGGATCTGTGCTAAGCATTATGCACTAAATATTGTGTTAAGATGTATTCATGTATGTGCCTGTTCATTTTGAACGTGTTGAAAAAATATTCACAAATTTTGACAAGTTTATATGTTTCTTATCACTCAAGATATTTTTATATATATTCATTTTGAAAGTATGAAAAATTTCTTGGATTTTTCCTTTGTGTATACAGGAACTCACTAAAATTAGATAGGTCTTTGAAATATACTCTATAAACTTGTTCTCATTACCATTATAATAATATTATGTCATTCCCTTACACATTTCTGTATCTCCTACGGTTTATAATTTAAAAGGTTCCTCCATCACTAAAACCCATTTATGTGGCACATTTAGGATTGTGCCTAAGACTAAAGAAACAGTTGTTAAATTTGTGCTACTGAGATGTTATCATTGTTAGATTAATATTCTCAAGAATGGTCAAGAATGAAGGTGGATTAGGGTGAATAATATGTGGCTAAACTTCCCCACGCTATAGGCTTAGTCGTATAATCAGTTCTATATTTGTTCCAAGTTTCTTTTCCACTATTATGCATTCAGAGTCAAAGACCATCTTGTGTCTCACTTTTCTGAACTTAAGGTGTCATATATTCTTTGTCATACTTGTTTTGTATTCCAGTAGAGCTTTACAGCATGTGCATTTCCAGAACACATTATTGGAGTGAGGAACATAAGATTGAAATATTGATATTATAACCTATTCAAAAATGTAAGCAGTATTTTAAGACAGATGTTGTCAAGTAATAGCCATGATTCCAACATATCCTTTTTGGTTTATCAAATATTGTGTAAGTTATTTTTGATAGTTGAAATTCAAATAGTGACACGCTATCTTGTGACGTAACTTCTCTGTTATGCACCGGTATTTTCTAGTTTATTGATGACTGTTACTACTTTTGCTGAAAATACAGCAAGAGTTTTGGAGACCACTAATCCAGAGGTTTCAGATAGTTGTGTGCAGGACTAAATTCAGGTGGCAGAAGTAGTTTGTTGAGTATGCGCTGTGTTTTAAAATATTTGAGCTTAAATACCATTCAAAGAGGAATACACTTCACAGTTTGCTACTGTTGATACTATTTTTGTTTTTACTGTTATATAAGTTTATCTAATTATACAGTCCTGATCAATGAAGGCACTTGAATTTTCCATCCCTTGTTTAGTCTGAGAACCAGATTTTACATAAAGGTAGTCAGAAACATTTTCGTCATTCTACCGTTCATGGTACCAACTTTTAGGTAGACAGGAGTCTTCTGAAAAGTTTTCCACATACTCATCTTTCTGTACTGTTTACTATATATTGGCTGGACTGCTTTACAGTGTTTTCCAGATCGTATATCTAGACAAACTTTCACTTAGACCACTGGTGGTTTTGGTAATTTGTGTTGTTTTTAGTCTTTTAAAAAATTAATTTTGAATGTAATTTTATTCTTTAACTTATACTTTTGATAAACATGTTTAACTCATATAGTATACTTAGAAAATAGTTTTTGAAGGTATATATAGGGGAAATCATACTTTTAAATAAATGTAATCATAATACAGGGTTGAAATAATTTTCTCCAGTGGTCTTATTTACCTGAGATAAATTGAAGGCAGTTGTATATAAAGAGTTTGAGTAATCCTTCCAGAAAGAAAGAAAAAATAGTCTTTTTAACCTGTAGTATGCTGAAGCCACAATTCATAGCAATCTGTCACTTTTTTATACTGCTAATTACAATATTGGGCTTCCCTGGTGGCTCAGACAGTAAATAATCTGCCTACAATGCGGGAGACTTGGATCTACCCCTTGAGTATTCTTGGGGATTCCCTGGTGGCTAAGACCACAATGTTAATAATTTTATTAATTCTGTTCTCTAAAAATCTTAGCCTGAAACCATTTGATCTGTTTTATCTCGTCTAAATTATCCTTTGCTTCTGAGAAAATTCTTAGCATGTATACAATATTGTGATCGTGTTTTCAACTGGCAAAGTTTCATTAATTTTATAAATGTGTTACACTACACTTCCTAGCACAGTATAAGATAAAGTGGGATAATAAATAATTAAAACTCAATCCTAGTTGTCAAAATAGCAGAATCCATTACCTGATGTAGTACTCTGGACTCCTTCATAATGGTTTGGCACCATTAGAAGAAAGTTATATACTTTCCTAAGTGTAAGTACATTTAATGTATTAAATGTTTATGATGACAGTGCTATTTTCAAATAATAAGAAAACACTTTTTACTTACATAGCTTTAGAAAAATGAGCTATGCTGACTGTGATGACTGGTTTTAGGTATCAACCAGTGTGAATGAAGTGAAAGAATTAATTGCTCAGGTTTGTCCGACCCTTTGTGAGCCCATAGACTGTAGCCCACCAGCTCCTCTGTCCATGGGATTCTCCAGGCAGTAATACTGGAGTGGGTTGCCATTTCCTTCTCCAGGAGATCTTCCCAAACCAGAGATTGAACCCAGGTCTCCTGCATTGCAGGCAGATTCTTTACCATCTGAGCCACCAGGGAAGCCCTGAGTAGTAGCCAGTTATTTAATCAAAGGCTAATCTTGTTGCTCTGAAGGTATTTTATAGATATAGTTAATGAAGTCTATATTTAGTTGATATCAAATAAAGGAGATTACCATCTATAATGTGGATGGACATTATGCGTTGAAAGACTATAAGAGAAAAAACTGAGGTTTCCTGGTGAAGAAGATGTTCTGCCTCAAGACTGTAGAATCAAAGCCTGCCTTGCATTTCTAGCCTACTGACCTGTCCTACACAAGCTCAACAAACCCACAACCAGAATCAATCCCCAATTACTTAAAATAAAATTCTCTCTCTTTTCCTCCCTCTGCCTCCTCTCCTTTGTCTCCATATAATTTTTCCTCACCAGCCCCCCACACCCCTATAATAGTTCTCTCTCCATCTTTCCTGTTGGTTCTGTTTGTCTGGAGAACCCGAAATGGTACACTGAGGATCAGTTATTATATCTTTTATGTTGTCTCTTACAATAAGACAACTCAATATTTCAAATATAAATCATATCCAATTTCAATTGGATTTAATTGGAAATAGGTGAAATTGACATTGTTAAACTTTTGGGGCTTGAAATGGATAGACCTTAAGGTGGAAAGTTTTTGTTATTTTCCAGAGGAACATTTAATAACCTTATTTTAAATATTTTCCTGGATTGCTTTGTATCCCTCAGTCCGTATCACTGCCTTCTCGAAAAGTGAAAGTAAAAGTTGCTCAGGCATGTCCAGCTCTTTGAGACCCCGTGTCTTCATGAAAAATATACTACCAGCTAGAAACTACCAGTAACACCACACTAATTGAACATACCCAAGCGGGACATACTGGTCCTTGTTGGAACAAGATGAACTGCACTCCAAGGGGAACCTTGAGACATCTCATGATGAGGGAATAAGGGTGAATTTTATAGGTTTGGGGATAGTGTAAGATGCTTTTCTGAAGTTTATTAAAATACTGTTTTATTCTGGATTGTTCTGTGAAAATGAAGGACCAGTTCTGTGATTGGTTGTCTTAATGCTTTTTCTCTAAGAGGCAAGAGGAACAGAGTTAGGGTAAGGAAGCAGCTTTTGCTTGTTTTGGCTGACAGATGGGGATGTTTCATAACAAAAACAGCGTGTTTGTTTTTGTCTGTCCCCAAACACGATTGCAAAGTGGTCTTGTTTTTTCCTACTTAACTTTGTACGCATCAGGGACCTTGTCTGGTATTAGTGGATTGTGAGCCTGTGTATGTTTGATCACAGAACCACACCTTACTTTTGGGACTAGACAAGTGTGCCTGACAGTTCCCAGGGGCTTCTCTTTCCTTTCTCAAATATGACATGGATGGTTGCAAGGCAAGACCATCAGAGGAGCATTTCACGGAAATGAATTCCAGAGCTGGGGAGTTTTAGGGATGAGGGAAGGGAGGAGAATGATTGAAGATTACCAAGCTGGAGTGTGGACGATACTGTCCTGTGCTGGCACTTCCTTAGGAGAACTCTGGGAGATAAACAGTCACCTGTCTCTTGAGAGAGATACAGAAGAAAGGATTTTCAAGAGAGACAAACTTCAGCAGGAGCAAAATGGTGAAGTGAAACTTCAGTGAAAACTCTGAAGCTATAGAGATTTCATTGATAAGGTACCCTTCTGAATTCAAGACACAATCCGAGTGTTTTAAGACATGTAGTGATATAGAGAATTTTGTCATAAAAGAGGATGTAACATAATCCAATGGAGGTTGAAATCCAGGAAATGAAGAAAAATTTGGGAATTCTGGGGTTCTTGTGGCAACTGATATTATTAGAAATACAGGGTAGTTTAAAATTGGTTCTGATAATCCCAGGGCAGGTAGTGATTAGCAGTGGAATGGTGAACCAGGACAGAGGAGAAATCCTGTGGGAGGTACTCAAGAGTTCTTGGGCAGCTGGGATGCCTCCTTTAAGACTGAATTATATGCATTCCATGGGGTCGCTAGGAGTCGGACACGACTAAGCAACTTCACTTTCACTTTTCACTTTCATGCGTTGGAGAAGGAAATGGCAACCCACTCCAGTGTTCTTGCCTGGAGAATCCCAGGGATGGGGGAGCCTGGTGGGCTGCCTTCTATGGGGTCGCACAGAGTCGGACACGACTGAAGCGACTTAGCAGCAGCAGCAGCATGTGCATGCTTAGTCACTCAGAAGTATCTGACTCTTTGCGCACCCTCATGGACTGTAGCCTGCTGAGCTCCTCTGTCCATAGAGATTTCTCTAGGCAAGAATACTGGAGTGGATTGCTATGCCCTCCTTCCAGGAGATCTTCCCAACCCAGGGATCGCATCCTGGCTTTCTCCCACATTACAGGCAGATTCTTTACTGTCTGAATTATACACAGCCCTATTCTGAGCCTCAGATCTTTCTCCTGACCCTTGTTGAATTATCATGTCAGAGGGGCATTGTTAGTTCTAGTGCACAAATTTCCTTCCGTATTCAGCCCCTGGGAGTAGGGGCATGGGGAAGGTCAGTGTATTAACAGTGATTCAAGGTTACCCCAGCCAAATTGCCTTGTTTTTGTCTTTCAGATAAGAAACACCTAAAGAATTTGATGTGAAACAAGCAAATTTTGTTTGGAGGGAATTTCAAAAGTTGCCAAACTCATTGAATTATGGAAAAGCAAGAGATTTGGACAATAAGTAATAGAGGAGGAAGTGAGACCAATGACAGAGAAAGAAGGGATTTAATGATGAGAGATTTAAACCTGATTTTACTTACAAGTGGTCAAAGACAGGAAGATGGGATATAATATGAAATTCTCTCCTTGTTCAATGAAAGCCTCTCAAGTGACATGATCTAGTGGCCTCCAAGCATATCAGGGGAAATATGGTGGTTGAAAGCATACTTTATAACCAGATGGACTTAAGCTCAGATCGTAAATAGACCCCTGTATCAATTAATAGAGAGTAAGACTTTTAGCAGAATCCCAAACATCAACTCTGTACCTATATAGTATTTTTAATATATATAAATTTTTAACACACTTAAATATAATTTTAATACACTAAAATATGAAACTATGTATATTTTGATATAAAGTGGCTCAAGAATGTAAAAACTAAAGACTCTGATTTTATTTGTATTTTTCCCTTCATTTGTAAGGTGTTTAGTGCTCCAGCCGTCTTCATTCTAAGTTAGGAAAAATGAGTAAAGAGGACAGATGAAAAGTTGAATATTCTTGTTTTTTAAAGAAGTCCTGCTCAACAGTGTTTGCTTATATCTCTTTGGCTGAAGTTGTGTTATAGGACCACTCAAGTACAGGAAAGAATGGAAACATTATTAATTAAGCCAGGCACTTTGAGAAGCTCAAGAAAATAAGTGTTATGTTAATAATAATAAAGAGGTAACTGATCACGAAAGATAAATCTTCCACACCTGTCACTAGCTTTATAATCTTGGTAAAGTTCACCTCTCTATCAGTTATATTATCCTTAAATAGAGATGATATTAATATCAATGCCTACCTAGGAAACAGATTTACGTATCAAATGAGATGAAGCAAGTACAGTAATTCACTCAAGGTTTGACACTAATAAACTCCCAATAAATGAGGGTAGCTGTTGACAATATTTCATGCTGGAACATTCATATCTAGAATCTCATCTATTCAATTCAGTATGTATGAAGTGAAATGAAGTGAAAATCACTCAATTGTGTCCAACTCTTTGTGACCCCAAGGACTTCTCTAAGGCCAGAATACTGGAGTGGGTACCCTTTCCCTTCTCCAGGGGTTCTTCCCAACCCAGAGATAGAACCCAGGTCTCCCACATTGCAGGTAGTTTCTTTACCAGCTGAGCCACAAGGGAAGCCCAAGAATACTGGAGTGGGTAGTGTATCCCTTCTCCAGGGGATCTTTCAGACCTAGGAATTGAACTGGGGTCTCCTGCATTGCAGGGGGATTCTTTGTCAACTGAGCTATCATAGGGAAGCCCCTCTTACATAATTTGGACAGTTTTAGTATTGAATAGTATCAAGATTTCTGTTTTTTTCCTGTTTATCCATGACACTTCGTACATATTTATCTTCACCCCAAGAGTCATAAAATCTCCCTTAAAAATGGATTGGGCTCTAAATATTCCAGTAGATAAAGAAATGAAAATCTTATGAACACCTTAGATATAAAAGATTCATTTGGCTCATAAAGTACATGAAACTTATATTTTGTACTTCTAGGATGCTGGTTCTTTAGCAAATCTTGGAATTTCTTTTAACTCTCTTCAATAATTTCGGTAGCTGTGATTCCTTTGCAATGTCTTGGATCACTGCAGTTCTGGTGTTACAGAGTTAATATTTACACTAGGGGGCGACATAACATTTCCTCTTGCTCATATAGTAAATAATCATACATTAATAAATTTGTCAGCTATAGGGTTATCACAGTTTATTAACCAAAACTCACTTTAAAATTTTACCGACAAGTCAGTACGGAAATGCAAAACAGGTGTGATGTATTTGCTATATAGTTTACTTGTGTACTTCCTCAAATAATTATTCTTGGCCATTCTTTACTTCAGTCACATGAGATACATGTAGTAATATGGAGCTAGCATAGCCTTGATGTCTAACTATAGCCTATTATATCATCATTCTTGGCTGTGAAAGTATCAGTTTTCATTCTTGAATTTGATATTTTTGGTTTCTTCTAAGTACCTCCAACCTACTAGATTTATGATTCTTAATATCCCATTTATGTCATAGTTATCTTACAGTTAGTTGTTATAGTTAATTTGTAATTAAATTTGATTGACATTTTCAGGGACTGCATTATTAAGCAAAAGGAAAGTGGACTATGAAGACCATTACTTGTTAAAACAAAAATAGCTATAGCACAAAATAAAAAAACATGTCAAATTGTGAAATCTAACCATTAATTTCATGATTGACACATGATATTAGAGAATAGCTAAAAAATATCTGAGACTCAAGTTTCCCAGTTTTACTAAAATTTAATGGATTTTTCTCCATAGAAATTGGGATTAGGTTTCCTAGGGAAAATGTACACAGTGCATGAAATAAGACAAACTGTTCTGCTTGTGTTACTAATCATTGTGAAATTATTGGTACAACATGAAAGATGCATTTTTTATGGATCAAGATTTAAAGGAGTTGATACTATGATATGTGCTGCTACTCAAAAGCTCCCAAGGTTTTGTTTTTTGTTTTTTTTTGGTGGAATAATATTAATAAAATTTCAGATGTTGCATGTTACATATTGCTGTCCTGGACAGCCACATTTAAGACAATCTATTAGCCTATTATTCCACAGAAAGTGTTTGTGACCTAAATAATAGTCATAGTAATGATAATAATGAATCAAAACAAATTGATCCTCTTTGTACAGTGCCTAACATAGCTGTAAGCATGATTTGATGATGTAAGGAAAAAAAACCTACAGAGATTATTAATTATAATGTTAAATTATTTTAATTAAAATACTATATCAATAATTCAGTTTACATATGCTGTACTATGAGTAATTATTCACCTTATAGGCATTAAACATGCCAACTATTTTGACTTATTCATAAAGTGCCAATACAATTATGTCAGCTATAGATACTATAGGTCTTGTGAGAAATTCTTCTCTTTTCTCTCAGTACCTTGCATAAAATAAGTACAATATCTATTCTTGGACACAGGCAAAATGGACATGTTCACACACAGTAAAATCAAGCACACACCTGCTTTCTCTCTCTTTCTTTACCCCTCTAACTGATCCCCTGCCTCCTTCCTTCTCTCTTTCTCTCTAATTCCTCTCTTGCTACACTCTGATTGTATTCTAGATGAACAGAGAGCGTATTGTTTTTCCAGTTTCAGGCTGTCTGCATGTTTTTTTCTCAGGCAGCACATAGAATTCTACTAGCAATTCTGGCCAGATCCAGACAGCAAAATGATGATTTACTTGAAAAGCAATTGAGAACTCCCCTTCCCCCCACCTCAGCCACCAGATATAATATCAGAGATCTGAAAATAATGCTGGAAAGATTTTGAGAAATCTGAAGCAACTTAATGGCCCACATTCCACTGAATGGCCACAGTCCTAGGAATTAAGAGTAAGTAGAGAGAGATGGCTTCTCAGGCGGTGCAGTGGTAAAGAATCCACTTGCCAATGCAAGAGATGCAAAAGACACAGGTTCGATCCCTGGGTTGGGAAGATCCTCTGGAGAAGGAAATGGCAACCTGCTCTAGTATACTTGCCTGGAAAATTCCATGGACAGAGGAGCCTGACTGGTGGGCTACAGCCCATGGGGTCGCGAGTTGACACCACTGAATACACGCATACGCAGACACAAAGAGAGAAGGAGAGAGAGACAGAGAAACAGAGAGAAAGGAGGGAGAAAGAAAGAAAGAAAGGAAAAAGTAAGGAAAGAAGGGAAAGAAAGATCATTCGTTCTTCTTAGGCAATAAAGAAGAATATAAGCTAATAGATGAATGTATATCAGTTTAAACAATTAGATGATGGTACATTCAGATTTGCCTGGGATTATCCCAGTTCAGATTGTTGTCCTGGTATGGCACTGCCTTTAATTCTTAGAATTATTCTGACTTGGATGATAATCTATATGGTTATCCTGCTAAACAGAGAAACATTTAGAGTGACAGGAATCTGGCTGGATTGTTTCTTCATTCTCCACCCTGGCTTGACACCCACTTTCCTTTAGGATCTGTTGGTTCTTATGAGAATGTTATCTACAGATGTATTTAATGTTCTGCTTTGCTGTTTTTCAGCAACAGTGATATAGGATCAACAATAAGTTGCAGTGATAAAAAGAATGTAGTTATTCTTTCTCCCCATCTTTTGGCAGTTTGAGTTTAGCTGCATCATGGAAGAAGGGCTGTTCAGAGGCAGGATGATGCAGAGGCACAGGGTCCAGGGAAGATCACTCGGGGCAGCTGCAGTAGATGAAGAGGAGAAGGGAGCCAGAGTGTGTTTCCAGTGGCCACATACCAGCCAAGCCTTGTCTGTGAAAAGTTCCTGGGGCTGAAGTGTTCCAGCTGCAGTGTTCCAAGTTATTTTAGTGGCAGAATTTTGCCCAAACATTGCCAGTTTTGGTTCCTCAACAAGCCTCCTCTAACGGGGTCACCTTTGAATCTGTCAGCTACCTAATAGTCTTCCAATAAATGTATCTTACGCTTCATTTAATGAGTTAATTTTGGTTATTTTTAGCTGAGAAACCTGACTAGAATTAGGACAACTGTAGAACTGCAGGTTTGTATTTTTTTTTTTTTTCTGAGGATGTGAAACATTACATCTAGAGCATTTTGACAGTGTTTCACTCTCTCCTCTGCTTCTGATCATTCTCCTTCCTTTTTAAAAAAAATAATTATTATGGAATGTTTAATTGTTATTCAGGTCTGCCTGGGATAACCCCACGAAATAGTGAGACCTTTGTTTAAATTCTGGGTGTGTAACCTGGGCCAGTTATTTAACCTCTGTTTCTATAACTAAATCTATATCTAAAAATAACAAAAGTTGTAATTCATCTAGCTCCTGATGTATAGCAAGTGTTATTTTAACCATGGGTCTCCCTGGTGGCTAAGATGGTAAAGAGTCTGCCTGCAATGCAGGAGACCTGGGTTCAATCCCTGGGTTGGGAAGATCCTCTGGAGAAGGAAATGGCAACCCACTGGACTGGAAAATCCCATGAACAGAGGAGCCTGGCAGTCTACAGCCCATGGGGTTGCAAAAAGTTGGACATGACTAAGCAACTTCACTATTTTAACCATATTGCATAAATCATATATAATTTCTGATGAAATGCTTTAAAATGGGTACATGTGAACAAGACTGTTTTAAGGGTAAAATAATATAAGGGAATTCTCTGCTTCAGTGACTGCCACATAATCAAAGTTCTCATTTTTACCATTATTGTTACTTAAAAAAGATATGTTTTTCCTCCTTTCCAAAGCCAATACGTGGACTTCTGCTTTTCAGACAGAACATGATAGATGCCAAATAAAAGAGAGTATAGGTGCTTTAGGGAGTCCAATAAAAGATAGGCCAGATAACTGATTATAAAATTCAGCATTTATATATATGGCCTATGAGTGAATTGCCTATTTTATCCTTTGCAGGAAAACTGAAGACTTGTAGTATACAGATACCAAACTAGGTGATCATAATTATCACCTGAAGATTTGGAAAATAACATCCTGGACTTCACTTCATAACTACTAAATCAATTTCTTCAAAACTACTAGTATCAATGGTGAGGTCCAGGAATCTAGCTTTCCTAAGGGCCACAGATGACTTTCACCGTCCTAGAATAAACCACATCTCATTTGGTATCAATGGTCTTGTTCCAGAAGGATGCTTGGATGTCACACATTCATACTTAGTATGAGAGACAAGGCCCTGTTCTCCTCTGTCCTTTATTAGTTTCTCTGCCCAACATGCCTCTTCATCCTACCCCTGCCTTCAAGTCATCCTTTGGAAAGCTAGTAAAAATGCATTTGTTTCATTGTAAACAAAAATGACATTAGTAAAAAAGTTTAGGTACAAAATAACTAAAGGATATAATCTTAAAATTTAGTAGAGTACATCTACAGAAGGGATGAAAATGTAAGACACTATGTTGTAAGCAGAAAAAATGTCTAGTTTTAGGTTCTGCCTCATGAGACAATTTAGTTAACTTGGTCAATTTCCTTTTCAACTATGCTTTCAATGTATTATTTCATGTAGAAATTAAGGGTAGTAATGCATTTCATGCTTTGTTAAAATTATTGTTTTGAGTAGCAAAGCAAGTGGTTGAGCTAGAAACGTATAAACATGAGGTAATTTACAAAATAAAAAAGATGTAAAGGTAAATAGTTACATGAAATACAGGGTGTTACTATGCACTTTTATGAGAAGTATATCAAAGATTTAACACTGATAGCCTGGAAAGAAAGTGAAAGTGAAGTTGCTCAGTCGTGTCCGACTTTTTGCAACCCCATGGACTGTAGCCCACCAGGCTTCCCCGTCCATGAGATTTTCAAGGCAAGAGTACTGGAGTGGGTTGTCATTTCCTTCTCCAGGGGATCTTCCCAACCCAGGGATTGAACCTGGGACTCCCGCATGGTAGGCAGATGCTTTTTCCGTCTGAGCCACCAGGAAAGTAAAATCATATATCCTAATTACATCCTTATCGTCAGATGATATACCTCAATGACTTCTGAGATTCAAATTCTATTATATATTTTATTTATAAACTTTGGTATTATTATTATTTATATATATGGGATTACCATTTGTCATTGTTTAGAATTTCATTTGTAATGTGATTATGATACCAGCAGAATCAGTTTCTGCAATAGCAATTATGTAATTGTCAGTTTTTTAATGTAGTTTGATAAATCATCTAAGTGTCTTTGATTAACCTTATCTAAGTCATGTTTTCAAATTGTATTTTCAAATCCTAAGAAGATATCAACTCATTTAATGAAAGTTTTCAGTTTTTGAGCATTATTAAAATATTTCATTTAATTATTTCAGCAACTCTTTAACTTGGTATTGTTACAATTTTGACTTATAAATGAGAAGATTTAGTTTTTAGAACTTATCAAGGTGCTCTGAGTTGTTTTAAATTCATAGCTGTCTTGTGAACACTATGGAAAATGGATATGAACACTAAGATTTAACATACATATGTCCATGTCTATTCCATTTTGTTTAGTTTAGCACAGAAATAATGAATACCTCATTTTTATATTCTAGAATTTATGGCTATACCAGTTATAGAGATTCAGAATTAGGAAATGTATATATAAATCCATAACTATTTTTCCCAAATATCATGGCTTTATTTTTAAAAAGTATGTTTATTCTTTCATCTCTCTGTTTTCCTATTTTTATTATCAATGTCTGGACCTTTAATTAAAATTTTCATTACTGCACATTTGCTTATCACTAGTGTTCAATGAGGAGAAGGCAATGGCAACCCACTCCAGTACTCTTGCCTGGAAAATCCCACGGACTGAGGTGCCTGGTAGGCTACAGTCCATTGGGTCGCTAAGAGTCGGCACAACTGAGAGCCTTCACTTTCACTTTTCACTTTCATGCATTGGAGAAGGAAATGGCAACCCACTCCAGTGTTCTTGCCTGGAGAATCCCAGGGACGGAGGAGCCTGGTGGGCTGCCATCTCTGGATCACACAGAGTCGGACACGACTGAAGCAACTTAGCAGCAGTGTTCAATGAAGACAATTTAATATACCTTTTTCTTCTTATAGGAACAGAACAGAACTAGTTAATTAGACTAAATAATTTGTGTCAAATGGTGTGTTTCTGTATACATTACATAGTGCACCAAGACAGAAAAAAAGATACTTTTTACTAAAAATATTATTTTAGAAAAATTCAGGGCTTAGGATATTTTTTTATATTTTCAATTCACTTTGAAATTTCTTCCCCCAGCTTTGTTTATTTTTAGTGTTTGCAATCTTCTATTTACTATTAAGAATAATAAAAATTCTCAAAGTAAAGCAGATGATAAATTATTTGCAAGTTATTTATAGCTGAGAGAGCACCATCATATTCCAGCATATGTTATTGAGTTTTTCCTTTATAGAAATAAGATAAGAGAAGCTGTACATTTTCTAATCACTGGGCTTTGCAGCACACATTTGTTGAAGGTTGACTTTCAGCTTTAGACAGTTCATAATGTGTAGGCTATCCTCTCATCTTTCTCAGAAGATTATTTTCAGGGAGAGTACAAGAAAATGAAAAGATCTGAAACCTTTTAATATATTTTTTTGGTAAAATGCTGGTGCTTCTAAATTTATTTTCCCTTAATTGCTGGCTGTGCTGCTGAGGAGAGGAACAGGGAATGGGAGGGGCAATGAGAAAAGCACCTTGTGATATGTGAACAGAAAGGAGCCTTTGAGCAGCCCTTTGGTATGATTTGTAAAGAACTTTCTACTCTAGCCTCACCAGTTTGACCCAAGACTAACTAAACTCTGTGTGTGTGTGTGTGTGTGTATGTGTGTGTATTCAAGATAAAATCTTTAAATGTAGATACAAGCTATTCTGGAATATCTGGGATCTGAAGAGAAGAGGAATATTTTTAAGGATTAAGGTGGTCTTTATGCTGAGAAAATACTATAGGAACTTTTGGCTCTAGAGAATAAAGGAAGTCAATCTAATTCATTACAAAACAGAAGCTAGAAACAAAAACTGTATGGCTAAAAATAAAATCCCTGCATCACATTTCTTGTAAGGTCATAAGTTCTATTCAGTTCAGTTGCTCAGTCATGTCTCATTCTTTGTGACCCCATGGACTGCAGCATGCCAGGCTTCTCTGTCCATCACAAACTCCCGGAGCCTGCTCAAACTATGTTCATTGAGTCGATGATGCCATCCAACTATTTCATCCTCTGTTATCTATCCCCTTCTCCTCCTGCCTTCAATCTTTCCCAGCCTCAGGGTCTTTTCAAAGGAGTCAGTTCTCATGAGGTCATCAAAGTATTGGAGTTTAAGCTGCAGCATCAGTCCTTTCACTGAATATCAGTCCTAGGACCTTTAGGATTGACTGGTTTGATCTCCTTGAAGTCCAAGGGACCCTCAAGAGTCTTCTCCAACACCACAGTTCAAAAACATCAATTCTTCAGCACTCATATTTTGTGTAAATATGTAAGGTCATATATTACATAAATAGGTTGTATTTCATGTAAATATGTATTTATAATATAGAAAGTATATGATTTTTAATCAGGCAGGTACCATGATTTCTGCCATTTTGTGATACTTGTGAAGAATTGAAGAGAATCTATAAATCTTTACAGAGATTATGAAAGCCTATGAGTACTTCAGTCTAATTTTGTCCTAAGTTGTGTTAGAGTCACAATTACAATAAGTGGTATCTATTTATATGTTTTTATAACAGTAATGCTATAAGCCTTTCCATTTTACAAAGAATACTATAACTTAAGAGTTAAGTATACAATGCCAATTTTGGAAATTACTAGCAAAAAACATGTTCTGCATTCTACCCTTTAAACTGTTTATGATTAAATCTATACTTAATAACAAAAATATCTCAAATTAGAAATTAAATATACATTTCCAAAAGTAAGTATTCCTGGGCAAATAAATATTGTAGCTCTTATAAATTTTAATTTTATATCACATAATTTTATAGGTTTGACAGATCAATAGTGAATACTATTTGAATAAATTAAAAATACAAACTATTAAAGACAGTTTATACAGAAGCATTTGAAGAACAGAATAATTGCATTTAATCATAAATTACTATCTGTAAATCCCTCATATCTATTTTGTGTGCCAAATATTTCAAACAATGAAATTAGAATTCATTAACTTTAATATAAATTCAGAGGGACAAATTGTGTGACAGAGATTTCTACAAATATAAAGTAAAATACACTGCTTTATTTTCTATTAAATAAATTGGCTCATAAAGATAAAAATTGCTATTTTTGCACATTGATTCACAAAAAAGAGGAAGGGATAGCTATGATTTTCAATGAAAGGAAGACTGTCTGTGAAAATAAGATTGCATTTTGCTAATAGGGAGGAAGCTAAGTGATTTGATTTTTATTTTAGAAATTGTCTCATTAAAAATTGGCAAATATACTCATGTGTTTATTCATCAAATATGAATTAAACAGAGTGGTAACATGATCTGATGATTTTCCTTTTCTCCTCTAGTAGTTGCTTAGTCATCAGGGTGTGGAATCACACCTCTTCTCCTTGCTTGAGCCTGATGAAAGTCATCCTCAAGGAGAGTGTCACAAGATAAGTGGAGAGACAGGAAAACAGATTTCAAATAAAAGATGAAAAATAGTAATTAAAATGAGATATAATAAACAATCTGCAGAGAAGAGTTGTAATTTTTGTTGTGTCATAATTGCTTGATCCATTTCATAGCTATAAGCATTAACACCCTACAGATATTTTTATAATTTCAGAATCCAAGGAAAAAGGTAGATTATTATTTTCAATTATTGTAGATATTTAAAAATAAGTAGATGTCATTGATTTCACAATTGAATATTTGGATTTTAGTGGATTTATTTTTCTATAAATTTAACTTCTTGTTATCAAGAACAATGAATAGATTATTGGCACATAAGTAGGTAGTTAATTAATAGACACAGGCAAATATACATTGCCATTGATTTATGTTAGTTTTGAAACTTTAGAAAATTAGAAATTAAATATCATACATACACATGTAAAATACTCTTGGAAATTTTGTTATATTTTCCCAGACATTTTTCCTTATCTAACTTTACTTAGAATCATTTAGAAAAGCTACTTTCCAGGTTAAATATTTTCTTTCTATTTTTAACAGTGCTATCAGATAATTGTTTAAAATACTTAGATACTTAGGGTCAAAATTTAGAACCCTGATAATTTTCTAGTAAAATACATTATAAACTTGTGTATTAGTCTCAGTAACAAATTATTTTCCATTCATCTGCATTAAATCCTAATTATATTGTCCATATATTTGTATAGATTGTATATCTTTCATCTATATATTTATATGGTTAAGTTGGCATAACTCAAAGAGAACTGGATTTATAAGTTGAAGACTGAGTTCCTGTCTGGTCAAATAAGACTTAGTTTCTGGATAATTATGTATGATGCTTAAAAAAGAATTTATCTTCTCTGGGATATATATATATATTCATTTATTTCTATCTTTCTGCAATACAATTGATTACCTCTGTGTATCAGATTCTGCACTCACTATTAATACAATGGAAGGCAATAAAGACTTGGTTCTTTGCTTCTAAAACTGTGTAATGCAGTGGTCTCTAGAGTGGGGGGCATGCACCCTAGAAAGTGTGCAATATATTATACTTTACAGGGAGCAAGTGGAAATATGAAAAGTAATTTTTATATTTGTGATTGTCTCAGTTAAAATATTTTTATACTGTTTTATTCTGTGTAGAAGTGCATGTTTATATTGATATATTAGCTTGAAAGTCTTTTGTTAATAGGATTGTGCTATCAAGCAAATTCAGAGACTGGATTACTATAAGGAAAAAGAGTTGAATGAGATAAAACATTTTATTATAGCCAAAGACTGCATCATTTTTAAAGAAAAACTGTAATGTTGTTTGCCTTGGCCATTATGAATTACAACACTTTTGATGCCCCCTGCAGCTTTACAATTGAGCATCAATTTGTACATGGTATGTTCTAGACACATTTCCAAGCAATTTGTTTGAATTAACATATTTAATCTTCACAGCAACCCTATTTGGAAGGTATTTTTATTTTTATCTAACTTAAAAGTATCACTAAGTCATGTCTGACTCCTTTGCGACCCTGTGGACAGTAGCCCTCCAGGATCCTTTATCCATGAGGTTTTCCAGACAAGAATACTGGAATGGGTTGCTTTTTCCTTCTCCACTGTTATATTATATTATACTATGTTATATTGTGAAAGTGAAAGTACAGTCGCTCAGTTGTGTCCGATTCTTTGTGACCCCATGTACAGTAGCCTACCAGGCTCCCCGTCCACAGAATTTTCCAGGTAAGAGTACTGGAGAGGGTTGCCATTTCCTTGTCCAGCGTGCCATACCAACCCAGGGATTGAACCCAGGTCTCCCTCATTACAGGCCAACACTTTACTGTATAAGCCACCAGGGAAGCCCCATGCACCGAAGAATTGATGCTTTTGAACTGTGGTGTTGGGGAAGACTCTTGAGAGTCCCTTGGACTGCAAGGAGATCCAACCAGTCCATTCTGAAGGAGATCAGCCCTGGGATTTCTTTGGAAGGAATGATGCTAAAGCTGAAACTCCAGTACTTTGGCCACCTCATGCGAAGAGTTGACTCACTGGAAGGGACTCTGATGCTGGGAGGGATTGGGGGCAGGAGGAGAAGGGGAGGACAGAGGATGAGATGGCTGGATGGCATCACTGCCTCGATGGACATGAGTTTGAGTGAACTCCGGGAGTTGGTGATGGACAGGGATGCCTAGCGTGCTGCGATTCATGGGGTTGCAAAGAGTCGGACATGACTGAGCAACTGAAGTGAACTGAACTGTGTTTTAGCTAGCCAGGCTCCTCTGTCCATGGGATTTCCCAGGCAAGAATACAATAGTAGATTGCCATTTCCTTCTCCAGGGATCTTCCTGACCCAGGGATTGGGCCTGTGTCTCTCTCACTGGCAGAAGGATTCTTTACACTGAGCTACCAGGGCAGCCCAGGTGAGAAACTAGCTGTGCATAAATCGAGAAAATGTAAAATTTGGGTATTCTTATCAGGTGAACTGAAGAAATGATCTGATTCCTTTTTTAAAAGCCGATTCAGCTCAGTGTTGGGAAAGATAGCATAGGTTGGATACAGTAATGGATGCTGACCACCAGCTAAGGGGCAATTGCAGAAGTCTAAGCTAAAAATAGCTTAGATTTAAAGAATATATGTATTTTGCAAGATGTATATAGATTATATATATATATATACACACACACTCACACTAAATGAAATCAGCAGGATATATAACAAATGCTATGTGAGAAATGAAATCAAATGATATGCTGAGATGCTCCTAAATTACTCTCTTGTAGCATGTACAAGTGTGAGTACCATTCACTAGCATAAGGGGTAGTGATATAAATATTTTAAGTGTGTTTTTAGACATGTTGAACAAGAAGTGCTTTTCACAGATATTTCAGACATGCAGTTAGACATATGGATTTAGATATCACAGATAAGGTCAGGGTGAGGACATATATGCTGGTATTAACTGGTCATTTTTTCATCATTCCAGTCTTTTATGCTTTCCTATCTCTACCTGAGGACCTGGGCTGGGATTTAGAAAGGACTTACAATATGCACTATTGAATAATCTCTGGACACAAAGCTAGACCTTTACTTCTTCAGTGAAGTAAATTCCATCATCATTATACATTTTCAATAGAAAAGAAAATTCTGCTATTTTTTCTATTTTGAGTTGTAAGTTGACACTTCTTAAATTCATTGCATTTTTATTCATTTTTGTATTCAGTTCTAAACTAGGCGATTTGATATCTATCCATGGACATTTGTTTATGTTGTATCTGTAGAGATTACCAATGACCTTCCAAAACAAACCTTTGGAGGATGCTTTTCAGGTGTGTGATAGTATTTGTAAACAATACAAAGACACTTAGAAATGAAAGATCTAGTAGAGGGTGTGTATGTGTATTTTTAGAATCAACTAAGAATGAGTTACTTTAAATTAGTCTTTAAAGACTAATTTAAATAAACAGAAAACTAAGGAAGGAAAATGATCTAAAGCTGGGAAACAAATTCTAAAGAAAAATTTTAGTAAATGGAATGCCATTCAATTATTGCCTATAAAGCACACTAGAAAATGGCATTTGAAGAAGAGATACCCACATGACAAATACATGATACTGCATTGAGAAACCAGGAATTGGAACAATCTGTTCCCCCATCAGCAGCAGTGCTACACAAACTAAAAGGCATATGCTATTCGGCAGGCAAAAAGTCATTATTTGCTGGAAAAGTGAATAGTGGGTATGTAGCAGCAGTACATTGTAGTGTACTGTTCTTTATTCTAGCCATGGAAAAGGTAACCAAAATGTTTGAACATTTTTAGCTGTTCCTTAATCAGAATCCATATACTATTGTGTGTCTCAGATTTCACCCTTAAAATTCAGAAGTAAAGGAGAGCTTAATATTTATAAAATAAGAGAATAAAAGATTGTGAGAGTTACGATATAAATAAATGTTTAAAGTGAAACTGCTACTGCTGCTAAGTCGCTTCAGTCATGCCCGACTTTGTGCGACCCTATAGACGGCAGCCCACCAGGCTCCCCTGTCCCTGGGGTTCTCCAGGCAAGAACACTGGAGTGGGTTGCCATTTCCTTCTCCAATTTAAAGTGAAAACCTGACATTAAATTAAAAATTATGTTTTAATGCCCGCATAAAAAGAATAATACTGACAAATTTATTTGCAGAGCAGAAAAAAAAGGCTCTCGAATATAAAATAACAGAGAAATATTCCCTAACTGTATACCATTTACTTTGGATAAAATTGCTGTATTCAGAGCAGTGGTTAACAAGATTTGGAAACTTTTCAGAGATTATTCAAGATTTTAAGTATTTGTGTTGTTCTCCTAAATATATGTAAATTTTAAACAAGGACATGTCACATTATTTGTATTTGTTATGTTAGTTGTTCCAAGAAACATTTGTTTTATTGACTTTTGTGTATTTCTTAGGATCAGATTAATGGTTATCAAAAAAAAAAAGTCAAGCTTTTATAAATTAGCCTGCTGAACATCGCAATAATACACGTTTATAAAAGATTATGTCCGAACCCATTGCTTAACACAAATGGAAGGCCATCACAATTGAAAGTATAATTGTCATTACAGTGTTCATCATTTTAAAGAAAGAAAAGAAATGCGTGTACACAGACACAGGCACACACACCTTGTATGTGCTATGTGGCAAATATCAATAGCAAGATTGTGATGTTAAATTATCATTGGAGGATAGTTAAATGCAAATCATTACTCAGCTTGTAACATTCCACTAGCCCCCCCCCCCAAAGTTAAGTAAAGGATATAATTTTAAGGGGAAAACATAATTAGAAGACAGAATAGTATCAAGAAATCAATATGTTTATTTGGACAATCTGCCAAATGGTCTGAAGATTCTTAGATATGTCTGGTTGTTCCAGAAGTCTTAACAATTGTGTCAGAATTCCCTATAATTGATTGGCAAGAGTAGGGAAAATAATGCTGGCCCATTGACCATTTGTATTTATCAGCTTAGATAATTGTAGATTAAAGCAGTTTGGATTCCCATTTTATTCAGCTATAAAAATGTGCAACAGTGTTAATGCACTTAATACCTGTGAGTTGTAAACTTCAGAAATATTAAACTGGTAGGTTCATATACCTTTTACCACAATAAAAAATAAGTCTGAAAGTACTATAAAGTCTATCTGTAAATACAGTGTTTCTAGCTTTTTGTGAAAGTTTCTAATTTCACTTTCGTGCATATATAATCTTAAGTATCTAAATTTCTGTGAAAATATACATGCATGTCTGCATGTGAAGGATCTAGTAAGTCAGTGTCATATTTTCTAAGAGCAGCAGCAGTGATTACGAATGAGTTCATGTGCCATCTTGGATTACTTACATTCTGGAGAAAACACATACTTTCATATGTTTTTAAATTATTTGTAATGTAGCTCCCAGGTTATAACTAAAAAATGGGACTCCATCTGTAGTGTTCTAACTTGTAGACTACTAGAGTATATTTTTTTTCTTCTGTGAGGAACTGCTATACTTTTTCTTCCTAAAATGACTGTTTTCCATTTGTTTTGTTTATCCAACAGCCTTCATGAAAACTTGGTATCATTCAGAAATAATTTCTGACATTTATAACAAGAATAGCAGCTGATTTAATTAATGATAATAATACTGCATTATATAGTTTGAAAAAGTCTACCACTTTGATGAATAGGGGTGGGTAAATGGCATGCAAACTGCTTCTGCATATTGGATTTCAGTATTTTATTACATTTAGCACTAAGTGATTGTTCTATCTGTGTTGGGAATGTTCTCCTATCGCTTCTAACCCTTAAAATAAGCAGGATACATTTATTATACCAAAAAACACTTATGGTATTAGCAGAACAATTCAATCTTCAGATGTCTGAATTTTTAATTGAAGACTATCCAGTTGAAAATGTTAGGAATCAAGCTGATAAGGGTGGGAGAACAGACATAAAATAAATGTGTGTCAATTCTAATAATACAGTGTAAGGGATATAATTTTTAAATTTACATTTTACAAAAATAGTTATCAGATTATAAAAAATCATTAAGCACTTAATATTGTGTTTCTTTTTTTTTTTCCAGTAAGAATTCTTTGTATTAAAATTCATTAGAAAAGTAAGGTAAGATTGAGGTTTAAAAATTATTATACAGTGTAATGTTTTAAATTCAGATTGATAAAAACAGTTATCAATTGGATCTGTATTGTCAAGATAACCTATAAAGTGACTTATTATTTATGTTACATAAAGATGAATACAACATAAATAAGTTGTCATTTAAAATGAAAAATAGATGGAGAGGTAGATAAATAGCTAGATAAAAACACAATTTTAAAGTGAACATATTTTTGCAAAACTTGTTTCAAGCTATTTAGCTTTTATAAGGTTGAGTGGAATAAGTTGATGTATATGACATTACTTTATAAATTAGTAATATCTATATTCTTGCACAAGCTGGAATCAAGATTGCCGGGAGAAATATCAATAACCTCAGATATGCAGATGACACCACCCTTGTGGCAGAAAGTGAAGAGGAACTAAAAAGCCTCTTGATGAAAGTGAAAGAGGAGAGTGAAAAAGTTGGCTTAAAGCTCAACATTCAAAAAACGAAGATCATGGCATCCGGTCCCATCACTTCATGGGAAATAGATGGGGAAACAGTGGAAACGGTGTCAGACTTTATCTTTTTGGGTTCCAAAATCCTGGCAGATGGTGATTGCAGCCATGAAATTAAAAGACACTCCTTGGAAGAAAAGTTATGACCAACCTAGATAGCTTATTGAAAAGCAGAGACGTTACTTTGCCAACAAAGGTCCATCTAGTCAAGGCTATGGTTTTTCCTGTGGTCATGTATGGATGTGAGAGTTGGACGGTGAAGAAAGCTGAGTGCCAAAGAATTGATGCTTTTGAACCATGGTGTTGGAGAAGACTCTTGAGAGTCCCTTGGACTGCAAGGAGATCCAAACAGTCCATTCTAAAGGAGATCAGCCCTGGGTGTTCTTTGGAAGGAATGATGCTAAAGCTGAAACTCCAGTACTTTGGCCACCTGATGCAAAGAGTTGACTCATTGGAAAAGACTCTGATGCTGGGAGGGATTGGTGGCAGGAGGAGAAGGGGACGACAGAGGATGAGATGGCTGGATGGCATCACTGACTTGATGGACGTGAGTTTGAGGGAACTCCAGGAGTTGGTGATGGACAGGGAGGCCTGGTGTGCTGCGATTCATGGGGTCGCAAAGAGCCGGACATGACTGAGCGACTGAACTGAACTGATATTCTTGCATCAGTTTATTTGAAGCAATATTGCTAGTATTTACAGTTAATATTATTCCTAGAGATTAATTTAAATTAAAAGTTAAACAAATTTTGTTTGAAATTTTAACAACTAAACTATAGCAGATGCCCTAATAATGAGGATTTCTTAATATACAATACTTGGAGGGCAGAATAATTTTACAGTCTTTTTGCTTATAATCCTCTAGTCTCTGGTATGGTTAAGTTCTATTTTGAGTTCATCTTCAGTAGTGTATGGCCAGCATTGTAGATGGAGTAAAAATGTAAATTTGACAGATCTTTACATGCCATTCTTCGGTTTTAAACTCTATTAAAGACTTCATGAAAACATTTGAGAGAATTTGTGCTTCTAGAACTTTTAAAGCTATTTTTAAAAAGTATTTATTTATTATTGCTTACTGGTTGTGGTGGGTCTGCATTGCTGCATGCGGGCTTTCTCCAGTCATCGTGAATGGGGGCTGCCCGTTGTTGCAGTGCTCAGGCTTCTCTGCAGTGGCTTCTCTTGCTGTGGGGCACAGGCTCTAGGCACAGGGGCTTCAGTCGTTGCAGCACGTGACTCAGTAGTTGTGGCTTGCAGGCTCTAGAGCCTGTGTTCAGTAGCTGTGGCGCATGAGATTAGTTGCTCTGAGGAATGTGGGATCCTCCTGGACCAGGATCAAACCGGCGTCTCTTACATTGCAAGTCAGAATCTTAACCACTGGACCACCAGGGAATCCCTTAAAAGTCTTTTGGATTCTTAATACCTGATGTAACTTAAAATTCACATTTTCATCCTAAACTTATGCTTGGAAAGTTTAAGTTGTTTCCTTAGCCTTGTCAAAAGATATGTACATTTTACTATCAACAATTATTTCTGAGTCTGAATGACATACAAATAGAATATCTTCAATGTTCAGAATATGTGCTCAACAGTTAAGAAGTGGTTATGTTTATCTATTAATGCTGTTTTTTTTACAGTTTTTTGTAGTGTCACAAACGTAGAAATGATGTCTTTATGACTGAAAAAGAAAACATAGACTCTAACCAAGGCATCAGATTAACAGGTCACTTTAAAAACAGATCCACAATGTAGAATTAAGCAAATAGTGTAACTTAACAATATTTTTATAGACAAAAATTATACTAATAGGAGTTATTTTACTTTTCTTCAAATGGTCATTTATACAAATAAACAATTTAATGTTGTAAGATGAAGATAAATATCAGGAGATAACAAGACATTTAAATATCAATACAATCATAATATATATTATGTAACATCAGAAAAGAAGAATTAAGACCCATTAACGGTAAATGCATGGGAGAAGGCAATGGCACCCCACTCCAGTACTCTTGCCTGGAAAATCTCATGGACGGAGGAGCCTGGTAGGCTGCAGTTCATGGAGTTGCGAAGGGTCAGACACGACTAAACGAATTCACTTTCACTTTTCACTTTCATGCATTGGAGAAGGAAATGGCAACCCACTCCAGTGTTCTTGCCTGGAGAATCCTAGGGATGGCGGAGCCAGGTGGGCTGCCATCTATGGGGTTGCACAGAGTCGGACACGACTGAAGCCACTTAGCAGCAGCAGCAGCAACAGTAAATGCATATTTCTTAATCAGTAGATAAATGATAGTACCTAGGATATATCTCTACATAAAATCTATCCCAGGGTCTATTTTAGCCCCAATTACAATGAATAAACATTCAGTTAAACAAAAACATAATTTAAGATGGATTATACAGTGAAAGTGAGAAATAGGTTTAAGGGACTAGATCTGATAGACAGAGTGCCTGATGAACTATGGACGGAGGTTCATGACATTGTACAGGAGACAGGGATCAAGACTACCTCCAAGAAAAAGAAATTCAAAAAACCAAAATGGTTGTCTGAGTAAGCCTTAAAAATAGTTGTGAAAAGAGAAGCGAAAAGCAAAGGAGAAAAGGCAAGATATATTCATTTGAATGCAGAGTGCTAAAGAATAGCAAGGAGAAATTACAAAGCCTTCCTCAGTGATCAGTGAGAAGAAATAGAGGGAAAAAATCTAATGGGAAAGACTAGAGATCTCTTCAAGAAAATTAGAGATACCAAGGGAACATTTTATGAAAAGATAGGCTCAATAAAGGACATAAATGGTATGGACCTGACAGAAGTAGAAGATATGGAAAAGAGGTGGCATCAACACAAAGAAGAACTGTACAAAAAAGATCTTCACAACTCAGATAATTGTGATGGTGTGATCATTCACCTAGAGCCAGACATCCTAGAATGTGAAGTCAAGTGGGCCTTAGGAAGTATCACTATGAACAAAGCTAATGGAGGTGATGGAATTCCAGTTGAGCTATTTTAAATCCTAAAAGATGATGCTGTGAAAGTGCTGCACTCAATATGCCAGCAAATTTGGAAAACTCAGCAGTGGCCACAGGATGGGAAAAGATCCGCTTTCATTCCAATCCTAAAGAAAGACAATGCCAAAGAATGCTCGAACTACCGTACAGTTGCACTCATCTCACATGCTAGTAAAGTAATGCTCAAAATTATCCATGCCAGGCTTCAACAATATGTGAACTGCAAACTTCCAGATGTTCAAGCTGGTTTTAGAAAAGGCAGAGGAACCAGAGATCAAATTGTCAACATCCACTGGATCATCGAAAAAGCAAGAGAGTTCCAGAAAAACATCCATTTCTGCTTTATCGACTATGCCAAAGCCTTTGACTGTGTGGATCAAATAAACTGTGGAAAAGTCTGAAGGAGAAGGGAATACCAGACCATCTGACCTGCCTCTTGAGAAACCTATATGCAGGTCAGGAAGCAACAGTTAGAACTGGACATGGAACAACAGACTGATTCCAAATAGGAAAAGGAATACATCAAGGCTGTATATTTTCACCCTGCTAATTTAACTTATATGCAGAGTACATCATGAGAAACGCTGGGCTGGAAGAAACACAAGCTGGAATCAAGATTGCTGGGAGAAATAGCAATAACCTCAGATATGCAGATAACACCACTCTTATGGCAGAAAGTGAAGAGGAACTAAAAAGCCTCTTGATGAAAGTGAAAGTGGAGAGTGAAAAAGTTGGCTTAAAGCTCAACATGCAAAAAATGAAGATCATGGCATCCGTCCCATCACTTCATGGGAAATAGATGGGGAAATTGTGCAAACAGTGTCAGACTTTATTTTTGGGGGGGCTCCAAAATCACTGCAGATGGTGATTGCAGCATGAAATTAAAAGACACTTGCTCCTTGGAAGGAAAGTTATGACCAAGCTAGACAGCATATTAAAAACCAAAGACATTACTTTTCCAACAAAGGTCTGTTTAGTTAAGGTTATGGTTTTTCTAGTAGTCAAGTATGGATGTTAGAGTTGGACTATAAAGAAAGCTGAGCACTGAAGAATTGATGCTTTTGAGTTGTGGTTTTGGAGAAGACTCTTGAGATTCCTTTGGACTGCAAGGAGATCCAACCAGTCCATCCTAAAGGAGATTAGTCCTGGGTGTTCATTAGAAGGACTTATGTTGAAACTGAAACTCCAATATTTTGGCCACCTGATGTGAAGAGCTGACTCATTTGAAAAGACCCTGATGTTGGGAAAGATTGAGGGCAGGAGGAGAAGGGGACAACTAGGATAAGGTGGCTGGATGGCATCACCGACTCAGTGGACATGAGTTTGGGTGGACTCCGGGAGTTGGTAATGGACAGGGAGGCCTGACGTGTTGCAGTTCATGGGGTCACAAACAGTCGACTGAGTGACTGAACTGAACTGAACTGAGTGCTAGCAATCTAGTCTGATAAAATGCCAATGGTAGAGAAGGCTAAATAGGAAATTTATTACTTATGCTCTATTTAACATGAATTCTGATCATTAAGATGGTTTATCTTGACTAGTTAGTACATGAAAGTGAATCATAATACAATTGAATTTAATCAGTTTATTAAAATTTCATATTTGTACTTTTTCTAGAAAAAATATGTTGTCTTAGTGCTATCTAGTAGGAAGATGAATTTATATTTCATTAAATTATATATCTCTTTATTGTGCTTTTGAAAGCTGTTTTATTATACAGAAATATTTTGTTACTTAAATACTTTGCATTTTTACTGAAAACTTTCACATCAGTGATCCATTTTTAACCTAAAAAAATTGTATCATTTTTCAAGAGCTCTTCCCTTGAAATGAATTGCATCTAAAACATCCCCACACTTAACCTGTCTAATAATTAGTGTGAGCTTCACATTTGTGAGATATTGAATGTATGTATAAATATGGACTTCCCAGGTGGCGCTAGTGGCAAAGAACCCACCTGCCAATGAAAAAGACGTAAGAGATGCAAGTTCGATCCCTGAGTCAGGAAGATCCCCTGGAGGAGGGCATGGCAACCCACTCCAGTTTTCTTGCCTGGAGAATCCCAAGGACAGAGGAGCCTGGCGGGCTGCAGCGCATAGTGTCACAAAGAGTCAGACATTACTGACGTGCCTTAGCATGCACACGCACCCATGAGTAAATATATGATATGAATGTTACATGTGTAAGTTAAGCATCATTTAATTTTCCTAGACAACTAAGGGAGACTAGGGACGGATTCATTCTAGGAAGTTATTATTTCTATCAAGTTATTATTTCAGCTGGGTCAAAATCCCAATTATTGAGAACTGCCAGTCTTGGAATTCTGAATTCATTTAACCATAATGGTAGTGAAGTGACCTTCAACTTGCCTGGAGAGTATAGGAGGAGTTTAAACAGAGAAAGGAAAATTGGTTCATTAAATATTTATTTAACATAGTTTCTCACATATATCTGTCACAGACTCGGGGAAAAATGAACACAAATATCCCTTGTTTTAACTTCATGGAACTTGCATCTGCTGAGTTAGACAGTTGTCGTTTAGTCACTCAGTTGTATCTGACTCTGACCCTACGACTGCAGAATGCCAGGCTTTCCTGTCCTTCACCATTAGACAGGCACTAACCCACACAGTTACAAAAGCAAATCTAGCATTGCTATTGTTTTAAGAGCTTTATAAGAGAAGAGCTTTGTGCTATGAGAAGCTATAATAGGATTTACTAGAGCACAAACATGAAATTCTGTTCAAGATACCCTTTGGATACTAGCAAAAGGATAAGTAGGAGTTAACTTCAAGTGGGTTGAAGGATTGGGGCTGGGGTGAAGTGTCACTGAATATCCCATATCAAAAAGAGAGCATGGTTTATCTGTTGTTCAGTCACAAGGTCATATCCAACTCTTTGTGACCCCATGGACTACAGCATGTCAAGCTTCCCTGTCCTTCACCATCTCCCAGAGTTTGCTCAAACTCATGTCCATTGAGTCAGTGATGCCATCCAACCAGCTGATCCTCTGTCATCCCCTTCTCCTCCTGCCTTCAATCTTCTCCAGCATAGGGTCTTCTCCAGTGAGTCAGCTCTTCGCATCAGATGACCAAATATTGGAGCTTCAGCTTCAGCATCAGTCCTTCCAATGAATGTTCAGGGTTGGTTTCCTTTAAGATTATCTGGTTTTATTTCTTGCTCTCCAAAGGACTCTCTAGAGTCTTCTTCAGCATTGCATTCAAAAGCATCAATTCTTCAGTGCTCAGCCTTTTTTTATTGTCCAGCTCTCACATCCGTACATGGCTACTGGAAAAACCATGGCTTTGACTATACAGATTGTTATTGGCAAAGTGATGTCTCTGCTTTTTAATATGCTGTGTAGGTTTGTCATAGCTTTTCTTCCAAGGAGTAAGCATCTTTAAATTTTGTGGCTGCAGTCACTGTCTGTAATGATTTTGGATTTGAGAATCCTGAAAAAGACATATGTATAGCTGAATTAGAGAGGCTTGTTTAATATGAAATCCCCAAGTAAATTGAGAACCAGATATGCAAAACTATTCATATAAGACTATACAGAACTTTACTTTTCCCTGAAAGCAATGTGTTTAAATAAACCAATTCTGAATCTTTAGGCATGCTTATGTAACTGCTCTATTTGTGTTTTTAAAAGTTCTTTCTCACTATGGAATAAAGAATAGAAGATATTAAGTGTATATGAGTTGGCTATATAAAAAACTATTGCAGTAATTCAGACCTGTAATGAGAGAAGTTTGAACTTGAGTTGGGATATTCAAGGTGGAAAGAAGACGATGAATTCGGGGATAGTGTTGGTCAGCTTGATTGCGGGAATAACTATAAATAGAAAGTAAAGGCAGGAGTGATGTCAAGGATGATTTCCATTATTTCCTATGGATAGTCGTACCTGTGACCTGAGACAGTCAATAATGAAACAAGACTTATCTGAGTTTACTATGTTATAAAGACTTTGATTTGTCTCTAAATAATAGTTTTATTTGTTTTGTTTTTGCATACTGTTTGAAGGTGGCAAAAGTGATAGATTATATAGAAGGATCCAGAAAAAATTTGACAAATTCTTGATTTTATCCCATGTTTCCATGTACATCATTTTCAAGTTTCAAAGAAGAAAGCTATTTTTGCTGCTATAAGGATGTGGAATAAAAGTACCTAGATCAAAAGAAACATGAGTTCCTTCTTGGTATATACCTAGAAATATAATGGCTCAATGCAGCATATGTAAACATTTAAGTTTATCAAGCAGCATTTTCCAAAGAGGTTGTACTAGTTACTATCTAAACCACAGTAGGCTGGAGTCTCTGTGGTACTATATATCTACTAACATTTGTGCATATTTGAATTTTTCCTTATTTGATGTATATAGGCTGGAATCCTATCTTGGTTTTAGTTTAAGGCTCATTGTATAATTTTGTGTTGATTTTATGTGTTGAAAATACATTCACTAATTTCTACATTATTATTTGTTTTATTGTACTTGTATTTACCAATATTTTTCTTGTATTCCTTGTTTTTCATAAATTGCTTGAAAAATTATTCTCTAATCAGAAGTAATAGAGTCTTCCATATCTTCACTGTCTAATATGGTAATCAATAGCATATTTGCTGACAAAGGTCTGTCTAATCAAAGCTGTGGTTTTTCCAGTGGTCATGTATGGGTGTGAGAGTTGGACCATGAAGAAAACTGAGCACCAAAGAATTGATGCTTTTGAACTGTGGTATTGAAGAAGACTCTTGAGGGTCCCTTGGACCGCAAGGAGATCCAACCAGTCAGTCCTAAAGGAAATCAGTCCTGAATATTCATTGGAAGGACTAATGCTGAAGCTGAAACTCCAATACTTTGGCCACCTGATGTGAAGAACTGACTCATTGGAAAAGACCCTGATTCTGGGAAAGATTGAAGGCAAGAAGAGAAGGGGATGACAGAGGATGAGATGGTTGGATGGAATCACCAACTCAATGGACAAGATTTTGAGCAAGCTGCAGGAGTTGGTGATGGACAGGTAGGCCTGGTATGCTGCAGTCCATGGGGTTGCAAAGAGTCAGACATGACTGAGCAACTGAGCTAAACTGACTGAGCCTGATTTCAAGTGCCTACTAGTCCATGATTTCTGGTTACCATATTGAACAGAGTAAATTAGAATATTTTCATAACCACAAAAAATTCTATTGAGCAGAGACATTTTATTCTATCTTCTAAAAATTTCATTTTCTTTTGTTGTATTTGTTCACTTTTTGCCCTCAGTTATGTGATTGGAACTTCTTTGAAACTGTGTAGCTCACTTCTTAGGACCTTCAGAGAATTAATATAAAAGACTTTACTTGAAATATATTTTTGGTAGTTGTGTGTGTGTGTGTTTAAAGACCATTACTGGGTTGAAAATTTTCCTTCCCAGTCTATTACTAGGACCTAAAACAGCATTTTTCAACATTCCCATAGTAACTGTGTTTATCCACTTATATTTAGGGTGATTAGTGTTATATTTGAACTTATTTCTATAATTTTATAATGTGCCATTTCTTTTTTAAAACTTTTTCTGGTTCTCCTCCTACTTACTCTTGATTTGTTTTGAATTGGAGGAGTTTTAAAATTTTATTTTTATATTATTTATCTAATTATTTAGGATTTAGATATTTCTTTTATTATATTGTTAGTTTTCCTAGTCTAATTATACCATGATTTACTTGTGTGTTAGTTCCTCAGTCGTGTCCAACTCTTTGCGACCTCATATACTGTAGCCTGCCAGGCTCCTCTGTCCATGGGATTTTGTAGGCAAGAATACTGGAGTGGGTTTCCATTTCCTTCTCCAGGAGATCTTCCCAGCCCAAAGACCAAACCCAGATCTTACCAACCCACGGATTGAATCCGAGTCTCCCACATTGCAGGCACTCTTTACCATCTGAGCCACAAGGGAAATCATTTCCTTAACACATTCAAATGTAACTAGTGGCTTTTCTTCATCTCAGATAATAAAATGGTCTGAAACTTTGTCTTTTATCCCTCATTGTGTCTCTGATCTACTATGACTCTTACTATCTAGGATTTAAGTTCTAACTTGCCTCTCCAAATTAGATATACATATTGCCTCATAAAATAAATGACTGTTTAAATTATTTACAGATACATTTTCTTATCTAACTCAAAATTTGTTTTGCATTTAATAGCTTCACTTTGGGCCAATTTTATCTTCCTGAAAAATATTTCTTAAAATTTGCTTTGGTGAACATATTTGTGTAATTGAATTCTATTTTCCCATTTTTTTCCTGAATATATCTTTATATTTAAATCATTCACAAAGGTAATTTTGCTATATAGAGATTATGACTGGCGATTATCTCCTCTCTTTAAGGATATTTCTTCAGTATCATCTGTCTTCTGTTGTTTCCAGTGACAAATCACCAGCCAGTTTAATTACCTTCTCTTTGAAGCTGCTTTATATTTTCTTATTCGTTTTTCTTGACATCTCTTTGCCTCTATTTTTTTTTTTTTTTTTTTTGCGATTTCACTATGGTATGTCTAGATGTGCATTTCTCATGAATTATCCTGATTGGGAATGAATGACTCCCAGACCTGATTATAACATTTTTCAAAGTTTCTGGAAAGCACTCAGCTTATCTCTTTGAATATCGCCTTGTTATTGCCTTCCAGAGCTCTGTTTAGATGTTTGTCAAGCCTTCTCATTATTTCTTCAATGTAATATAGACCACTTTTACATGTCTAGGCGGAAATATAAGCAATTTTGTTGGGTCATTTTTCCAGTTCTCTCTTTCATCAGTTCTATATAAACTACTACTTTATCCATTAAAAAATCTAGTTATAATTTAAAGACATAGGAGTTGTATTTGTTTTCAAATTTCTCTTCCATTTCTTTAGAAAAAACAATTTTTCTTAAATTTGTTTCTAATAATTACAGTAGCTAAAGTCTTTGAATGTCTGTTTCTGCTGTTGTTTGTATTAACTTTTATGCACGGTACCTTCTCTGTGTGTGTGTCTGTGTGTGTGAAGGTGTTTTTGCTTCTCTGTTTATTTATTTCCTATTGTAATGAGGTACTGATTTTCTTTTGAACTTCACTTATTGGCATTCTTTATATCCTGAGTTGAGGTTGAGTTCATATGGTGTTTACTTCTGTCTACCAACTTGGGACAATTTTAAATCAAATTCTTTCAAATAACTTAGTTTTTGAACATGCCCTGTAAAGCGAATATTGACTCTTTCAGAGATTATATTAAAGTTTCGAATGATACTTGTAGTTTTTCTTTTTCCATTTGTGCAGTGTCAAGACAGATATTGGCAATATTCCTGTCTGTCAACATTTAGAAGAGGCAGTTTGAGAAGGCTTGGGAAAGGAATACTGTATTTCTTGTCCTTGTTTTTTGGTTTCAGCCCATATGTTCCAGCTCAACCGAAAATTTCTTGTTAGTTTCCACACCTTGGGTGCCTCTGTTATGGTGCTGTTTTCTGTAATCTGTATGGTGGTAAAGCTATGGCTCAAAACCTTAGATTTTGTAGAAGCACTCAGTGAGACTGCTGACATTGACACCCACTTCCTATGTACCTGGTTTCCAGTTTTTTGATCTCTTTAATGTTCTTATGTTCATGGTAACTCATCAATGAATTTAAAGTTGTTTTACATTACAAAAAGTAATTATCCAGATTTTTAGTTAACTCAGTAATTAACATTAATCTCAAATATGTATTTTCCTAAAACATAACATTATAAATTCTATCATCTAAAATTTTTATGCTAAAATTTTCCTGTTTCAATTGTATACTTGTACTTATTGCATGTATCAAACCTACAAATAAACACTTTAAAATATGTGGTTCAGACATTGTCATAGAAAATAGAATTTCAAATTTAACCCATTGTTTTGGTAAAATTTATTTTCTCTTTGCAAATTATAGAGTGATTCTAAAAGTTTATTCCCCAGGTCCGAAGAAACATGTGAACTTACAGAAATAATTTAAGTATTGGCTTTTAAAAATGTGGTCTTATATTTTGTTCTTTTTACTGTACTAACTTACATTACGTGATCACTATGGCAACGAGATTCTTAGAAAATTTAAATGCCTAGGTTACTGAAGCCACCCACAATAGGTGTTCCTCAAGAGAATAACTGTTAAACTTGCCCAGAAAATAAATTGTGAGGAATAAAAGAAATAGCAACTTCAAAACAATTAGTCTCATGCTAAATTATGTAATTTTCACTAAATATTATTCTGATTGAACTGTATGTCTAGGTTTGGGGAAAAAATTGGAAGAGAATTATTTTCAAAACCTTAATTTCTAATGCATATCACTTAATTTAATAATTTTATTGTTTGTTAATATAAAGATCTCACTTGTAAGAACTTTTCAGTAACAAAGAATTCAAAACATTAAATTTTATGCATAAACATAGGTATAGTATTAACTATATAGCATACCTGAAAAAGGATTTCCCTGGTGACTCAGATGGTAAAGCGTCTGCCTACAGTGCGGGAGACCTGGGTTCACTCCCTGGGTCAAGAAGATCCTCTGGAGAAGGAAATGGCAACCCACTCCAGTACCCTTGCCTGGAAAATCCCATGGAACAGAGTGTGGTAAGCTACAGTCCATGGGGTTGCAAAAAGTCAGAAATGACAGCAATTTCACATACTTGAAAAAGAATCTGTATGCTAGGGATATCACTAAGTATCCCTTAATGCATCAAATTTAAAATGTTAATTTAGCCATTAAAATTATATGCAAAATGAATATGTAGCCACCTGTACAATTATATAATATTAGTAATAAAATATTTATGAGAGAAGGAAGCATTTAAAATTTAAGATATGCTTGCATATGGACTGACAAGAAGAAAACAAAAAGGATTGCAAATATTTATGTTGGCATGGTGAAATTGTGTATGTTTTTAAAACATGCTTCATATATTTTTATTCTATTCTTATTATTAAGACAACCTTAACATGTTACATTTAAATCAACAGAAACAATCAAGATTTACTGTTTTATTAAAATAGCTTACAAATGTATATAATGATGTACCATAATTTTCCACGTGGACCAGCTACCATTTCTAGAATATATGATCTTCAGGCCAACTCATGAAACCAAGTTTCCAAAATTAAAGGTCTAGGGAAAATGTTCTGCATTTTAAAAACTATAGATGAAAATTTTAAAATAAATTAAATAGATGACTGAAATAAATGAATTGAGTATATTGGGAGTTGTTAGATAAGTAAAGCAGAGAAAACAGTTGAATAAAAATAATACAAATCTTACTTCAAAGTACAATTTCAGTTTTATATACCATTAAAATGGAAAACATATCAATGTTAGTTAATCATGATTGCTATAAATGATTATAATATTATATAAAGTATCAGTGTTAAATTCAGGGCATTAATCTCTAATATATTTGTTGATAACAGTTGCATTAAATATCTGAAGTTGCTTCTTGGACTAAATATCAAATGACTTTGCAGAATATGTGTGTTCTTTTAGGCACAGAAGGAAAGAATATGAGAGATTACTTGATAGTTTCAATTTTGCTGAACTTTTATAATGTCCTTGGCATTATGCCAGTTGCTGTAGATATGAGGATAAGGTCTCTTAAGAGTTTACAAATGGAAAGCAGTCACAAAATGGGAATAATATTTGATCTAATAAAAATGTTTCAAGCAATCTCTGGCTGAAGTAATGACTGAAAAGCAGTGTTGGTCTTTCAAGACCCCATTTAGTCTTTTTTGAGTCACTTCTTTATTGCTTAGTGGTGCTTTCATTCTCTCATTTTTAACTAACAGGTGCTCTGCTCTTCAGCAAGTGCCAATGAGCTCAAGATAAAATCTAAGTGACTGATTAAGAATTGTATATGACATTCCTAAGTGACTTTTCTACTTCTAGATTTATAGATTTCTTTTTTTTTAATAACTAGGCAAGATCTTTGGATAATTTATTCAACTTCTGTTCAGAAATTTGAATAATTGAGGTCCAGAGAGGGTGTGCCCTACCCAAGGTCATTAGCTATCAAGTCATAGAATGAGGACCTCTCAATTCTCCATTTTAATATAGGTAAGAAATCCAAGCTAACACCTCTCCTGATTATTACAAGAACCTCTTGATGCCAAACACTTTCTTTAACTTCGCCCTTCCTCAAAGGAATAATGTACAGAAATATAGGAAGGTGTACTATAACCCTTTATGTGTTTTGTGGTTCTAGATTAAATAAAAAGTGATTCAGAATTCTGTCACTTACAAAATAATTGCTTTAAAATGCAATCCTACACAAAAGTAATATTAAAAGAAAGTTGTAAAGATATAAAAATTCAAGGTTTATTCTACTCATCTATCACTTATAATGGAAGCAGTGCAACTAATGATCCATTCATCATTTTGAAAATCTACTTCTAGTATATTAAGCTTCTAAATGCCTTGAGATCCAGGGTACTGGAATGAGGCCATTGTATTAAAAATAAAGTACTTTAAGGTTGGAAACTGCAAAAAATAGTCTTTAAAATTTTCAAGAGCTTGTTGAAGAATTTGTAAATACATTTTAGAACACATAATGCATAAATGAAATAAGCCATTTAAAAATAATTTTTTAAATGTTTGATTATTAAAATTGATCAAAACATGAAAGAGAAGTATTTTAAAAATTAGATGTAAGAAATGAGGGTACAAATTAAATTATATTTTTAGCCTGTGAAATCATTCTAATGACTATATCACTATTGACTTAAAGCATATTGAAATTTGATATAACCTTAGATGTTTTTTTAAAATTGCACTGGATTATTTTTTAATATGCATATAAGACCCTGATGCTGGGAAAGACTGAAGGTAAAAGGAGAAAGGCGCGGCAGAGGATGAGATGGCTAGATAGCATTACTGACTCAATGGGCATGGATTTGGGCAAATTTCAGGAGATAGTGAAGATCCCATGCTGCAGTGGGAGTCAGACATGACTTAGCAACTGAAAACACACATATTGTAAATATATTTTAAAAATATGAGCAACCATTCAAGTATCTAAACTTGATAAGCTTGTAAGCCTGTACGTGACTGGATTTCTTTGAATTATTGTGTCTCTAGGCAATGAAACGGAGGAGGCAATGGCAAACCACTACAGTACTCTTGCCTGGAAAATCCCATGGATGGAGGAGCCTGGTAGGCTGCAGTCCATGGGGTTGCTAAGACTTGGGCACAATAGAGTGACTTCACTTTCACTTTTCATGCATTGGAGAAGGAAATGGCAACCCACTCCAGTGTTCTTGTCTGGAGAACCCCAGGGGCAGAAGACCCTGGTGGGCTGCCATCTATGGGGTCGCACAGATTCGGACATGAATGAAGCAACTTAGCAGCAGGCAATGAAAATAAACTTTAACATTTGTCTACACAAAGGGTGAAAGGAGTCAGCTCCTTCTACTACCCTGTCCCCAAGGGAAAGCCAAGCAGTACTGGAAAACAAACATCAGAAATATTTCCAAACTAAATATAGGGGCTTTGGAGTTACCTATTATTGCACTAGTTTTCAGTACTGTAAATATATTAAAGTGCAAAATATTATGCCTGTTATATTAGTATATTATTCTAGGTAATAATACTAACCGAATGAAGTATCATCTTTAACTGTAATAAATTCTGCATTATTTAATGAGACTTGAAAGTGAAAGTGAAGTCGCTCAGTCATGTCCAACTCTTTGCAACCCTGTGGACTGTAGCCTACCAGGCTTCTCCATCCATGGGATTCTCCAAGCAAGAATACTGGAATGGGTTGCCATTTCTTTCTCCAAGGAATCTTCCCGACCTAGGGAACAAACCCAGGTCTCCCGCATTCCAGGCAGATGCTTTAACCTCTGAGCCACCAGAAGTAATGAGACTTATTTAATGGCAAATTTTGGAGATTTTTCAATATGTATTTTCAACATAATAACACTGGCACTGATCAAATAAAATAGATATAGTCAGCATTAAAACCTATGCTTGGTATATAATTAATATCAAGCTGAAGGTAGAGATTTATCCACAGTTTCATGTAAATTAAATGAAATTTGGGAAACATCAATCATGGTGTTAAATTAAGTTGAATTTTAATCTTTTTCCTATCCAAAAATGAATGTTTAATTTATGATGCAAAAAGTCAAACAAAACCAAAACAAAACAGTTTTCTGTATTGAAATAAAGCAAATAGTATATCAAGCTAGTAAAAACTTGACAAACCTCTGAGGCAGGATACTTGGATTTGGAGAATATGAAGTTATTTAGATCAAGGAAATAGATTCCCATGAAAAGGGGTGAAATAGATAATGCGCTAGCATATAGAAGCAGACGTATAAAGTCAGGTAACATATAAAGATACAAAAGCTCATTGCTTACCTTAGAAACATCACTAAATAATAATAGAATATTGGGCTTGCCAAGACTTGATATCCACACTGGTGATAGAAACTGAACACTTTAGCAAGTGGTTAGTAGGGTTATATAATGAAACATTATTTTTGTAAGCGAAGAAGTATCTATCAGAAATGTTAAATTTTCATACATTTTACTACAGTAATTATATTTGTAACAATTTATGAGAAGTATTCTCTGCTGCTGCTGCTGCTGCTAAGTCGCTTCAGTCGTGTCTGACTCTGTGTGACGCCAGAGATGGCAGCCCACCAGGCTCCACCGTCTCTGGGATTCTCCAGGCAAGAACACTGGAGTGGGTTGCCATTTCCTTCTCCAATGCATGAAAGTGAAAAGTGAAAGTGAAGTCGCTCAGTCGTGTCTGACTTTTAGTGACCACATGGACTGCAGCCCACCAGGCTCCTCCGTCCATGGGATTTTCCAGGCAAGAGTACTGGAGTAGGTTGCCATTGCCTTCTCCGAAATATTCTCTAGCAAAGTATAAATATATTGTTTCATATTTTAATCAGTGAATTCAACTATATTATGCTATATTGGTCTTCACTTTGCTTTAATGATTAAGTTGGCAGATCCTACTACATGTGATAATTTTTACTTATTATAGTAAATACCATTTAGCTTTTATTGTCAATCTGATATTCAGCTGAAATCTCCAGACTGCCTTATTTCATCTTACTAAACTTCAGTGGATCCAGTTCAGTTGGGGTAGGAGAAGGGAAAGGGAAAACAGAATAAATAAGTATCCCTTCCCTTGTCTGGTAAAAGTTGCAGCCTGTTAGTCACGTATGACTCTTTTGAGTGTAACATTGACTGCCTATAACGTGCTTCTGTGGAGCAGATACACGGGCTGTTGGATCTGAACTCTTTAAAGGTGATGTCTGGTTGTTTTACTTCATGATCCCCTAATGGAGGACATCTAAAGGAAGCCTAACCTTTGTAACCTGATCTCAACTTTGCTTACCTGGAACCCTTCCTGAAACATTTTTCTATAGACAGCCTTATTGGGTAAAGGTTCAGAAAGATGTCTCAGGTCCCATATCCTTCCATGGTGTCTACTTGACTAACAGGATATGTGTCCTACATTGCTGTCTCCAACAGTAATCTTATAAGTTCTGCCTCTTTCTATCCTGCTTTCTTAACTCTACTTTTTGTAACAGGGGCAAATAAATGGGTCTACTGCTTAAGCAGAATTCTCACCTGGGAATAGAGTGTCAGTTCTTCCCTCTAGCAAACATCCCTGATCTCTGTAAGTGATTCTTTTGGGATTTTCCTTAATATGAGGTGCTGCAGAAGAGCTGGTTGGAGTTCATCTCATTAGGATTTCAGTATTTCCCAGCAGACACAGGAGAGCACAGCATTTCCTCCCTTTCTCATTTAGATAAACTGGATGAATTCTGTATATGCTGTGCACGCTCAGTCCTCAGTCATGTCCGATTCTGCGACCCCATGGATTGTAGTCCATCAGGCTGCTCTGTCTGTGGAATTTTCCCAGCAAGAATATTGGAGTAGCTTGCCATTTCCTCCTCCAAGGAGTCTTCCTGATCCAGGAATTGAACCTGCATCTCTTGGTGTCTCCTGTATTGGCAGGTGGATTCTTTACCACTAGTGCCTTATTGGCAGGTGGATTCTTTACCACTGGGAAGCCCAAACTAGATCAATGGAAAGGGGTAAGTGTAAGTTTGAGTAATAAAATAAACTTATTCAAGTAGTGACCTTGAGTGGCTATATGTAGGCCTAAATGTTGGTTATTCTTCAGATTATGAGGTTTATATGTTTCTTGTTTTGAGGACTAAATATCCCACTCATCCTGATACTACTCTTACAACCTAACCTAAGAATATAATCACACATGTACACAAAGATATTGATACAAATCTATACATTTTAACATAAAAAACAAGTAAAATAAAGTAAAAATAACCTGAATGTTTAATATGAGGGAATGAGTTGAAGTTAACTTTACTCCAAGCTTTGGAATTACCCATCATCCCCATTTGAACGTGTCCCATTCAAGCTCTAGGACAGATCCTTGTAATGTGTTCCTACAGCCATATGTTTGTAAAATTTGCAATAGTGAGCTATTTTAACTGAAATGGGGGCTTCCCTGGTGACTTAGACAGTAAAAAGTCTGCCTGCAGTGCAGGAGACCCAGGTTCAATCCCTGGGTCAGGAAGATCCCCTGGAGAAGGAAATAGCAGCTCACTCCAGTATTCTTGCCTGGAAAATCAGACCGATGGAGGAGCCTGGCAGGCTACAGTCCATGGGGTCACAAAAAGTTGGACATGACTGAGCGACTTCACTTTAACTGAAATTGGTTAAGACTATTTTTCCTTTTCAACTTCCCCAAGATATAGGTAGTACCTTGATATATCAAACATTTCTTGTGCTGTGTAAAGTCTAATGGTTCTAGAAAAAGCAACATCAGTCAATCATCAATAATAGTGAAATGGACTGAGGGTAAAGTTCAGTTCAGTTCAGTCGCTCAGTCATGTCCGACTCTTTGCAACCCCATGAATTGCAGCACGCCAGGCCTCTCTGTCCATCACCAACTCCCGGAGTTCACTCAAACTCATGTCCATTGAGTCGGTGATGCCATCCAGACATCTCATCCTCTGTCGTCCCCTTCTCCTCTTGCCCTCAATCCCACCCAGCATCAGAGTCTTTTCCAAGGAGTCAACTGTTCGAATGAGGTGGCCAAAGTACTAGAGTTTCAGCTTTAGCATCACTCCTTCCAAAGAACACCCAGGACTGATCTCCTTTAGAATGGACTGGTTGGATTTCTTTGCAGTCCAAGGGACTCTCAAGAGTCTTCTCCAACACCACAGTTCAAAAGCATCAATTCTTTGGCACTCAGCTTTCTGCACCGTCCAACTCTCACATCCATTAATGACTACTGGAAAAACCATAGCCTTGACTAGATGGACCTTTGTTGGCAAAGTAGTGTCTCTACTTTTCAATATGCTATCTAGGTTGGTCATAACTTTCCTTCCAAGGAGTAAGCATCTTTTAATTTCATGAAATTATAAAACTGACATTCCCCAAATTTCAAATTATTCAATAAGTCAGTTGGGAAGAATAAATTGTTTTCAGAATTATGTAGCTCAACATAATGTAGCAGTCATTTAAAAATTTAATTGCTCTGTTGTATTCATTTTAATTACTCTTTAACTCATTTAAATAACTCCTTGAACATCAAAGTGATAGTCTCGCAGTTGTGTCCGACTCTGTGATCCCATGGACGGTAGCCTGCCAGGCTCCTCTGTCCATGGTATTCTGCAGGTAAGAGTACTGCAGTGAGTTGCCATTCCCTTCTGCAGGGGATCTTCCTGACTCAGGGATCGACTCCATGTCTTCTGCATTGTAGGCAGATTCTTTACAATCTGAGCCACCAGAGAAGCCCAAAAGTGAAATGAAATGAACTGAAAATTGTTCAGTTGTGTTGGACTCTTTGCTACCCTATGGGCTATACAGTCCATGAAATTCTCCAGGCCAGAATACTAGAATGGGTATCTATTCCCTTCTCCAGGGGATCTTCCCAACCCAGGGATCAAACCCAGGTCTCCCACATTGCAGGTGAATTCTTCACCATCTGTGTCACCAGGGAAGCCCAAATAACTCCTTCACTTCTGATAAATTTTGTATATTTTAAACAATTATCAATCACACTCAAATTTAGTTACAGTAGAACAGCCTTAATCTGGTGGACAAGAAAGAGAACACTTGATCTGTGTTCTAGGAGTAATCATAGCCCCCAAAGATGTCCACGTATTAATCCCTGAAACCTGTGAATATATCAACTTGTATTAGAAAAGTGACTTTACATTTGTGATTAAATTAATGGTCTTCAGCTGGGGATATTGTCCTGGACTATCTGGGTGAGTGCAATATGATCCCAAGTTTATGGTAATTTATTGCAGCAGCAACAGGAAACTAATAAAAATTGAAAGAAAATATTTGTGGTAGTTGTTAGCACTAAATTTCATTTATTTATATTTTTCTGAAGATTAATATCTTTTTTTGAATTTTATTAATAATTTTATATTCTTTTTCTTTTAAAATAAAATGCTGTGTAAACATGAAGGTGAAAGTCACTCAGTCATGTCCGACTCTTTGGGAACCCAGGGACTATATAGTCCGTGGAATTTTCCAGGCCAGGATACTGAAGTGAGTAGCCTTTCCCTTCTCCAGGGATCTTCCCAACTCAGGGATTGAACCCAGGTCTCCTGCATTGCAGGAAGATTCTTTGCCAACTGAGCTATCAGAGAAGCCTGTATAAATATGAGACCTACAGAAAGTGGATCTTCCTTTTCACAGAAGAGCTGTTAAATTTTGCTGCATCTTTTTCTTCTTCTGAAATAATTAAATCTACTGTTCTGTTTGTCAAATAGATTTTTATCCTTTAGGAAGCATTTAGCAGAGATGTATAGAGCTTTTGCAATTAATTTTCTTCTTTAATTTTGGGTATCTGCTGGGAGGATAATATATACACATTCAACAAGACAGTTTCTTTTCTTTGACAATACAACCACTTTCTCATCTAAAACAATCACGTATTGTTTATCTAACACTGGAAATGATTTCCTGTGTAAGTTTAGCAATTAAGTCAAACTAGATGCTCCACTTCAAAAATAAGGAGTAGCTTGGCAGTAACATTATAAACCTGTCTACTTGTTTTTATTTAGAAATTAGTAAGCCTTACACAAAATAACTAATTGCCCTTGTCTGAAGTACTATAATCACCTTTCATAGTCAAGTATGGGAGATAGTAATAATACATTGTATATGGCAAAAGTATTATTAAAGAGAGCAAATGAAATATAATCTCTATAGTCTAACCCTTTATACTTTACTAAACCTGAATTAGTAATTCAGCTTAATAAATTGAGCTCAATGGATAGTGATTAATTTAATAATTCAGTATCTTATTCTTAATTGCAGAATATTTGAACTGAATTAAAATTGTTGTATATATCCTATTATCTTTATCTAAATGCCCAGAATATAAGTGTGCAGGAGTTTTCTTATTGCGAATTAGGCACATAATTGGAAATTTTTTGTCAGTATTCCCTTCACATATTTTTATCTACCAACTATTTCAATAAGTGTATGCTACTAAGTCTATGACCCTAAATATTCCATTTTAGGTGGTGTTTTGTTTAAAAACTAGCATATAAGCAAACAAATTCAGAGCATGAAGATGAAATGGCATTATAATTCCCAACAAGAAAACTCCTGCAAACTTTTATTCTTGACATTTTGATAAAGATAATAGGATAATCTTTCTGTTTATTTTGTGAGAAGAAATAAGAATTAATGCTACAAAGCTGTAGAAATAATGGATATTTATTTCTTCATCTAATCATTACTACTTACCATCCACTGATGCTAGAACATTATTTTATTTTTATATTTCAAACCTGTGTTTCTCCCTAGTATATTCCATTTTTTGATCAGATATTTATTTCTTCATCACAATTTAATATTTACATTTTACAAGTACCAGTGTACCAAAGGAAATCTTTCATGGTAATGTTTCAAAATATGATGTTATATAAAAAGCCTTAAAAATTTTGGGGATGTTAATTAATAATATCTCCTGCATTACCTAACTTGGAAGACTGCACTTTTAATGTGCCCTTTATTATGGTTATGATTATATTCTTTGCAGCAAAGGTGGAGAAGCTCTATAGTCAGCAAAAATAAGAACAGGAGCTGACTGTGGCTCAGACCATGAACTCCTTATTGCCAAATTCAAACTTAAAGTGAAGAAAGTAGGGAAAACCACTAGACCATTCAGGTATGACCTAAATCAAATCCCTTATGATTATACAGTGGCAGTGAGAAATAGATTTAAGGTACTAGATCTGATAGATAGAGTGCCTGATGAACTATGGATGGAGGTTCGTGACATTGTACAGGAGACAGGGATCAAGACCATCCCCATGGCAAAGAAAGGCAAAAAAGCAAAATGGCTGTCTGGGGAGGCCTTACAAATAGCTGTGAAAAGAAGAGAAGTGAAAAGCAAAGGAGAAAAGGAAAGATATAAACATCTGAATGCAGAGTTCCAAAGAATAGCAAAAAGAGATAAGAAAGCCTTCTTCAGCGATCAATGCAAAGAAATAGAGGAAAGCAACAGAATGGGAAAGACTAGAGATCTCTGATTTTCTTGAAGAGATTTCATGCAAAGATGGGCTCAATAAATGACAGAAATGGTATGGACCTAACAGAAGCAGAAGATATTAAGAAGAGATGGCAAGAATACATAGAAGAACTGTACAAAAAAGATCTTCACGACCCAGATAATCACGATGGTGTGATCACTGACCTAGAGCCAGACATCCTGGAATGTGAAGTCAAGTTGGCCTTAGAAAGCATCACTACGAACAAAGCTAGTGGAGGTGATGGAATTCCAGTTGAGCTATTCCAAATCCTAAAAGATGATGCTGCAAAAGTGCTGCATTCAATATGCCAGAAAATTTGGAAAACTCAGCAGTGGCCACAGGACTGGAAAAGGTCAGTTTTCATTCCAATCCCAAAGAAAGGCAATGCCAAAGAATGCTCAAACTATCACACAATTGCACTCATCTCACATGCTAGTAAGGTAATGCTCAAAATTCTCCAAGCCAGGCTTCAGCAATGTGTGAATCGTGAACTTCCTGATGTTCAAGCTGGTTTTAGAAGAGGCAGAGGAACCAGAGATCAAATTTCCAACATCCACTGGATCATCAGAAAAGCAAGAGAGTCCCAGAGAAACATCTATTTCTGCTTTATTGACTATGCCAAAGCCTTTGACTATGTGGATCACAATAAACTGTGGAAAATTCTGAAAGAGATGGGAACACCAGACCACCTGATCTGCCTCTTGAGAAATTTGTATGCAGGTCAGGGAGCAACAGGTAGAACTGGACATGGAACAACAGACTGGTTCCAAATAGGAAAAGGAGTACATCAAGGCTGTATATTGTCACCCTGTTTATTTAACTTATATGCAGAGTACATCATGAGAAACGCTGGACTGGAAGAAACACAAGCTGGAAGCAAGACTGCCGGGAGAAATATCAGTAACCTCAGATATGCAGATGACACCACCCTTATGGCAGAAAGTGAAGAGGAACTAAAAAGCCTCTTGATGAAAGTGAAAGTGGAGAGTGAAAAAGTTGGCTTAAAGCTCAACATTCAGAAAACGAAGATCATGGCATCTGGTACTATCACTTTATGGGAAATAGATGGGGAAACAGTGTCAGACTTTATTTTTCTGGGCTCCAAAATCACTACAGATGTTGACTCAGCCATGAAATTAAAAGACACTTACTCCTTGGAAGGAAAGTCATGACCAACCTAGATAGCATATTCAAAAACAGACACATTACTTTGCCAACAAAGGTTCGTCTAGTCAAGGCTATGGTTTTTCCTGTGGTCATGTATGGATGTGATAGTTGGACTGTGAAGACAGCTGAGCACTGAAGAATTGATGCTTTTGAACTGTGGTGTTGGAGAAGACTCTTGAGAGTCCCTTGGACTGCAAGGAGATCCAACCAGTCCATTCTAAAGGAGATCAGCCCTGGGTGTTCTTTGGAAGGAATGATGCTAAAGCTGAAACTCTAGTACTTTGGCCACCTCATGTGAAGAGTTGACTCATTGGAAAAGACTCTGATCCTGGGAGGGATTGGGGGCAAGAGGAGAAGGGGACGACAGAGGATGAGATGGCTGGATGGCATCACTGACTCGATGGACGTGAGTCTGAGTGAACTCCAGGAGTTGGTGATGGACAGGGAGGCCTGGCGTGCTGTGATTCATGGGGTCGAAAAGAGTTGGACATGACTGAGCGACTGATCTGATCTGATCTTATTATGGTTATCATCATTAGAAGATGAAATGCTTTAAGTGAAATAAATTTCACAGAATTGCAAATCATCTTCTGTGGACTTCTCTGGTGGCTCAGATGGTAAAGTGTCTGCCTATAATGTGGGAGACCCGGGTTCAATCCCTGGGTCAGAAGATCTCCTGGAGAAGGAAATGGCAACCCACTCCAGTATTCTTGCCTGGAAAATCCCGTGGATGGAGGAACTTAGTAGGCTACAGTCCATGGGGTTGGAAAGAGTCAGACATGACTGACTTTATTCACTTCTCCAAACAGTAAAACATGATGTGTTCACAGTATTGATTTCTGTAAGGGAATATTGTAGTGCTTGTCATTTTTTAGAGAGGTTGGTCTAAATAGCACCCCTCCTTCCAGCCTTTCCCAGCTGAAAGATTCTTTAATCTGAAACTCAGGTATGCCTTCTATTTTTCACAGTCACTTAGGAGAACTAAGCCCAGGTTCTGTAATGTGGTCTCCAGTGATTTAGAAACTACTGATTTCTTGCAACACACTTCTTACCTTTCTTTAGCTTCACATTTCATCTTTACAGAACTATAGTAATTTTTGTATAAATTTATAATTTACATTTGTACATGAACTGAGAACATCCAGATGATCAAGCAGGATTTAGAAAAGGCAGAGAAGCCAGATATCAAATTGCCAACATCTGTTGGATCATAGATAAAGGAAGAGAATTTCAGAAAAACATCTACTTCTGTTTCAGTTACCACACTAAAGCTTTTGACTATGTGGATCATGACAATCTGTGGAGAATTCTTAAAGAGATGGGAATATCAGACCACCTTACTTGCTTCCTGAGAAATCTGTATGCAGGTCAAGAAGCAACAGGTAGAACAGGACATGGAATAACAGACTGGTTCAGAATTGGGAAAGGAGTATATCAAGGCTGTATATTGCCACCCTGCTTATTTAACTTATATGCAGAGTGAAGTGAAGTGAAGTGAAAGTCTCTCAGTCGTCCAACTCTTCGCAATCCTATGGACTATAGAGTCCATGGAATTCTCCAGGCCAAAATACTGGAGTAGGTGGTCTTTCCCTTCTCCAGCATATCTTCCCTACTCAGGAATCGAAACAGAGTCTCCTGTATTGCAGGCAGATTCTTTACCAACCAAGCTATCAGGGAAGACTTGATATGCAGAGTACATGATGTGAAATGCCAGGCTGGATGAAGCATAAGCTGGAATCAAGACTACCAGGAGAAATATCAATAACTTCAGATATGCAGATGACATTGCCCTTATAGCAGAAAGTGAAGAGGAACTGAAGAGCCTCTTGATAAAAGTGAAGGGAGAGTGAAAAAGCTGGCTTAAAACTCAGCATTCAGAAAACTAAGATCAATGCATCTGGTCTCATCACTTCATGGCAAATAGATGGAGAAGCAATGGAAACAGTGAAAGACTGTATTTTCTTGGGCTCCAAAATCACTGCAGATGGTGACTGCAACCATGAAATTAAAAAATACTTGCTCCTTGGAATAAAAGTTTTGACTAACCTAGACAGCATATTAAAAAGCAGACCTTTGTTACTTTGCCAACAAAGGTCCATCTAGTCAAGGCTATGGTTTTTCCAATAGTCATGTATGGATGTTAGAGTTGGACCATAAGAAATCTGAGCACCAAAAACTTGATGGCTTTGAACTGTGGTGTTGGAGAAGACTCTTGTCCCTTGGACAGCAAGGAAATAAAACCAGTCAATCCTAAAGGAAATCAGTCCTGAATATTCATTGGAATGACTGAACTGAACTGAACTGAACTGAGAGAAGTAAATACTTCTCAACTTATTTTATTTTAGGTAGCCAGTGTTTTCTTGGTACCAGTTCAGTTCAGTTCAGTTCATTTCAGTCACTCAGTCATGTCCAACTCTTCCCGACCCCATGGACTGCCTCAAGCCAGGCTTCCCTGTCCTTCATCAACTCCCAGAGTTTACTCAAACTCATGTTTATTGAGTCGGTGATGCCATCCAGCCATCTCATCCTCTACGTCCCCTTCTCCTGGCTTCAATCTTTCCCAGCATCAGGGTCTTTTCCAAGGAGTCAGTTCTTCACATCAAGTATTGGAGTTTCAGCATCAGAACTTCCAATGAATATTCAGGACTGATTTCCTTTAGGATGGACTGGTTGGATCTCCTTACAGTCCAAGGGACCCTCAAGAGTCCTGTCCAACACTACAGTTCAAAATCATCAATTATTTGGCAGTTAACTTTCTTTATAGTCCAACTCTCACATCCATACATGACTGTTGGAAAAACCATAGCTTTGACTAGGCGGACCTTTGTTGGCAAAGTAATGTCTTTGCTTTTTAATATGCTGTCTAGGTTGGTCATAACTTTTCTTCCAAGGAACAAGCATCTTTTACTTTCATGCCTGCAGTCACCTTCTGCAATGATTTTGGAGCCGCCCCCCCCCCCCCCCCGCCCCCAAATAAAGTCTATTTCCACTGTCTCCCCATCATTTGCCATGAATTGATGGGACCAGATGCCATGATCTTAGTGTTTTGAATGTTGCACCATTTCTTGGTACCAAAAGTAAGCAAAAATAATACAAGATAACTGCAGACCAAACTTTCTCTTAAAGAAGGTTATAAATATTTTTAAGAAACATTTGTTCTTTAATAAACTAGTAAATAAAAAGGATAGTACATCATAACCGGTGACTAAATGGAGTTTATCTTGGGAATGTGGGGTAGATTTAAAAATTATTTAATTTGCTAGAATTTAATAATAATATTTGGGCAACTTTTTGTGTACTTGTAATTATTAAATATAATAATTTATTAGAAAAAGGGAGGAAATTATGATAATTATTTTAGATGTAGAAAAAAGTTTGGACAAAGTTAATATTTATGTGTGATAATGGCTCTAAACAAATTAAAATGAAGTTCCCTGTGCTGAAAAGGACATCTGTAAACAAGTCACAATTAAGCCATCAATACAGATGAAAGTCTGACTGTTTCCTTCTAAGTTTGAGAATAAGACAAGAATGTCCACTGACTTTGATTCAGTGTTGTACTACTTGGTAACATAAATTATAAACAATAGATACAAGGAACAGGAGGCTTACATCTCAAAATACTATGCTGAGAAAAGCATCTAGACAAAGAAGTATATCTGTAGTGACAGAAAGCAGATCGGGTTTTGCCTGAGGCTAGGGATAGAACTGACTAGGGACAGAAACAAAGGACCTTTTTAGAGTTATGGAAGTGTTTTGTATTTTGATGTAGTCACCATCAAGTTGATATATACATTTGTCAAATTCATAAACACGTATGCTTACACTGAGTGCACTTTATCATATGTTAAGTTGTACTTCAAAATGTTGATTTTTAAAAAGAAAGTGCATTGTTTTCTTAGGTATGTGTGCATGCTCAGTTGCATCTGACTCTTTGCTACCCCATGGATTGTAGCCTGCCAGGCTCCTCTGTCCATGGAATTTTCTAGGGATTTGTAATTCTGCCGTGAAAGATTCCAGCATATGTATTATCTTTATAGTATTTAATATTACATTTCTAGACTTTTAATTGCAACATATGCAATGAGAATATTTTCCTTCATTATAGAGAAGTTCTTTACATTTTGTTTTCTGCCTTTATTGATTGCCTAGCATTAGAAATGGAACAAAATAGAAAGCCCAGAGATAAATCCACGCACCTATGGACACCTTATCTTTGATAAAGGAGGCAAGAATATACAATGGATTAAAGACAATCTCTTTAACAAGTGGTGCTGGGAAAACTGGTCAACCACTTGTAAAAGAATGAAACTAGAACACTTTCTAACACCATACACCAAAATATGAAACTAGAACACTTTCTAACACCATACACCAAAATAAACTCAAAATGGATTAAAGATCTAAACGTAAGACCAGAAACTATAAAACTCCTAGAGGAGAACATAGGCAAAACACTCTCCGACGTACATCACAGCAGGATCTTCTATGACCCACCTCCCAGAATATTGGAAATAAAAGCAAAAATAAACAAATGAGACCTAATTAAACTTAAAAGCTTCTGCACAACAAAGGAAACTATTAGCAAGGTGAAAAGGTAGCCTTCAGAATGGGAGAAAATAATAGCAAATGAAACAACTGACAAACAACTCATCTCAAAAATATACAAGCAACTCCTACAGCTCAATTCCAGAAAAATAAATGACCCAATCAAAAAATGGGCCAAAGAACTAAATAGACATTTCTCCAAGAAGACATACAGATGGCTAACAAACACATGAAAAGATGCTCAACATCACTCATTATCAGAGAAATGCAAATCAAAACCACAATGAGGTACCATTTCACACCAGTCAGAATGGCTGCGATCCAAAAGTCTACAAGCAATAAATGCTGGAGAGGGTGTGGAGAAAAGGGAACCCTCTCACACTGTTGGTGGGAATGCAAACTAGTACAGCCACTATGGAGAACAGTGTGGAGATTCCTTAAAAAACTGGAAATAGAACTGCCTTATGATCCAGCAATCCCACTGCTGGGCATACACACTGAGGAAACCAGAAGGGAAAGAGACACGTGTACCCCAATGTTCATCGCAGCACAGTTTATAATAGCCAGGACATGGAAGCAACCTAGATGTCCATCAGCAGATGAATGGATAAGAAAGCAGTGGTACATATACACAATGGAGTATTACTCAGCCATTAAAAAGAATACATTTGAATCAGTTCTAATGAGGTGGATGAAACTGGAGCCTATTATACAGAGTGAAGTAAGCCAGAAGGAAAAACACCAATACAGTATACTAACGCATATACATGGAATTTAGAAAGATGGTAACGATAACCCTGTATACGAGACAGCAAAAGAGACACTGATGTATAGAACAGGCTTATGGACTCTGTGGGAGAGGGAAAGGGCGGGAAAAAAAAAAAAAAAAAAAACTGGAAATAGAACTGCCTTATGACCCAGCAATCCCACTGCTAGGCATACACACTGAGGAAACCAGATTGAAAGAGACATGTGTATCCCAGTGTTCATCGCAGCACTGTTTATAATAGCCAGGACATGGAAGCAACCTAGATGTCCATCAGCAGAAGGATGGATAAGAAAGCAGTGGTACATATACACAATGGAGTATTACTCAGCCATTAAAAAGAATACATTTGAATCAGTTCTAATGAGGTGGATGAAACTGGAGCCTATTATACAGAGTGAAGTAAGCCAGAAAGAAAAACACCAATACAGTATACTAACACATATATATGGAATTTAGAAAGATGGTAACGATAACCCTGTATACGAGACAGCAAGAGACACTGATGTATAGAACAGTCTTTTGGACTCTGTGGGAGAGGGAGAGGGTGGGATGATTTGGGAGAATGGCATTGAAACATGTATAATATCATGTATGAAATGAGTCGCCAGTCCAGGTTCAATGCACAATACTGGATGCTCGGGGCTGGTGCACTGAGACGACCCAGAGGGATGGTATGGGGAGGGAGGAGGGTTCAGGATTGGGAACACATGTATACCTGTGATGGATTCATGTTGATATATGGCAAAACCAATACAATATTGTAAAGTTAAAAATAAAAAAAAAGAAATCAAATATTCTGTATTAATGAAAGTTAGATCTTTCACTCCAACAAACTTGTTGGGGTAAAACAGAATATTGAAAGAATAAATCAGAGTCACACTTCTCTCTGATTGACTTTATAATCTCAGACATCTCCTCTTAAAGCCTTCATTTAGCTTTGAATGTCTATCATTTCAGTACATACACACATATATAAATAACACACACACACACACTTGATATGCTTCTCATTCACATGGCTAGGGTTTCTCTTCCAGTGCAGAAAGGCCTCAGGCAATATACACATTGTACTGTTTGAAGACATAGTTGCTTTTTCTTGTAACTGAGTTTAATTATGTAATCCCATACTTTTACTTTTCTTTCTGATTTTTTAATAGTATTAAACTGTTTTAATTGATTCTCTAACTTCATTACTTAGGAAAAACAGTGTTTCCTTTATTTTTTAGTTTATACTTAATCTGTCCTCAAGTGCCCATCTAACACTCTTGCTCTACACCAAAAGCATCTCGCTTCCATTAGTTTTTACTCCCGCTTCAAATAATATTTTCTTACTCATTTAATCTAAAACATACTAGCTAAAGGTTTACTACTGTTCTCTATAACAGGATGATGCTTCATATCTGCTTTTAAATATCCCTTTTAAAGATAAGGATTGCTTGGTTCTGTAGGCCAATGTTTACTTAAGCTAATAGTTTTCAAAACACATCACTTAGAATATAACAGGTAAAAGAACTGTAGAAGTCAGATAACGTATTTACTTCTTTGCCCCTCTTTTCTGTTTTCATTTTTTTTCCTCTTTCTACTTTATCTCATGTAGGCATATGGCAACCAGTTGCTCAGAGAGCCAAGTTTCATTAGTGACTCTGGCAACATCCCCAGCTAATTCTTTCTACTACCCAAGCCCTATACACACAACTTAGACATAACAATTACAGAAGCTCTTGTGTGCCAAAGATGGAAGAAGTCTGAAGAGCTCATATTTGAGAGCACACTCTTAGTTCTTGTTCCTATAACTTTTAAAGCTGGATTCTTTCAATATTAAAATCAAGATCTTTTAGAATGATAGCCTTCACATTTTCTTGATGTAATAGTTGATGATGGTATGCTGTATTTTGGAGAAGGCAATGGCACCCCACTCCAGTACTCTTGCCCGGAAAATCCCATGGATGGAGGAGCCTGGGAGGCTGCAGTCCATGGGGTCGCTGAGTCGGACACGACTGAGCGACTTCACTTTCACTTTTCACTTTCATGCATTGGAGAAGGAAATGGCAACCCACTCCAGTACTCTTGCCTGGAAAATCCCATGGATGGAGGAGCCTGGAAGGCTGCAGTCCATGGGGTCGCTAAGAGTCAGACACAACTGAGCGACTTCACTTTCACTTTTCCCTTTCATGCATTGGGGAAGGAAATGGCAACCCACTCCAGTATTCTCACCTGGGGAGTCCCAGGGGCAGGGGAACCTGGTCGACTGATGTCTATGGGGTTGCACAGAGTCGGACACGACTGAAGTGACTTAGCATGATGTATTTAAGAGCATTTACATTATCTCAGTTCAGTTCAGTCTCTCAGTTGTGTCCAACTCTGTGACCCCATGGACTGCAGCATGCCAAGCTTCCCTGTCCAGCACCAACTCCCCGAGTCCACCCAAACTAATGTCTACTGAGTTGGTGATGCCGTCTAACCATCTCATCCTCTGTCGTCCCCTTCTCCTCCCAACTTCAATCTTTCCCAGCATTGGGGTCTTTTCAAATAAGTCAGTTCTTCACATTAGGTGGCCAAACTGTTGGAGTTTCAGCTTCAGTATCAGTCCTTCCAATGAATATTCAGGACTGTTCTCCTTTAGGATGGACTGGTTGGATCTCATCCAGTCCAAGGGACTCTCAAGAGTCTTCTCCAAAACCACAGTTCAAAAGCATCAATTTTTGGCACTCAGCTTTTTTATAGTCCAACTCTCACATCCATACATGACCGCTGGAAAAACCATAGCCTTGAATAGATGGAACTTTGTTGGAAAAATAATGTCTCTGCTTTTTAATATGCTGTCTAGGTTGGTCATAACTTTCCTGCCAAGGAACAAGCATCTTTTAATTTCATGGGTGCAATCACCACCTGCAGTGATTTTGGAGCCCCCCCCCCAAATAAAGTCAGCCACTGTTTTCACTGTCTCCCCATCTATTTGCAGTGAATAATGGGACCGGATGCCATGATCTTAGTTTTCTGAATGATGAGTTTTGAGCCAACTTTTTCACTCTCTTCTTTCACTTTCATCAAGAGGCTCTTTAGTTCTTTTTCACTTTCTGCCATAAAGGTGGTGTCATCTGCATATCTGAGATTATTGATATTTCTCCTAGCAATCTTGATTCCAGCTTGTGCTTCATCCATCCCAGGATTTCTCATTACATTATCTAATATTAACATAAATATAAAAATGAGTATAGTTCTATTTTATTGGTTTACTACTTTGATAATGAGTGTCATATGTATCTAGAATGGTAATACCAGGTGAAAAATTATAGAACTTCACATGAGAAAAACATAGGTACCCATTTTTTGGCATAGCATGTAGCATGATATCCTGATTGAAAAATGTCACTTAAGGCCCTATTGTTTATTTTCCTTTAAGCATTGAATACATCCTCACTACTTTTCTTTTTTATTTATTTTCTTTTTGTGATGAAGTGCAGTATATTGGTATATAGGGAATATTGAAGTAAAAAGAATAAACCTGGGAGTTAGTTATGGTTTGTTACTTATTAGTCATGATTTGGTCATCTAAACATTTTGAACTTTTTGTTTTGTAGATAAAAATTAAATACTTACTAGCAGTCTTTTCCTTACAGTGAATTTATGTAGAACATAAAATATACTCTATAAATTTGCTTTGAATAGCTAGGGGATGTACACATTTTAAGTACAATTTTTATGATTTTATCTTAATCTTACAATATATTTGTGATAAACTACTGGTGTAATAAGCATGTTTAAAACTGCAAATAAAACTGTGTTTATAAATTTTCTTCCCATAGTGAAGAGCATAGCACCAATAAAAATCACTTTATTTCCTATTCTTCTAATTTTAATATTGCTTATTGAGAAAGGGACTAATCTTATAGAAGGTAAGTATATGTATATATATGTTGAAATAAAATATAGAACAACACATGCAAAAATAAGCACTGGGAAACTGAGTACAGTATAACTAACAATGTTACCAAGGTCACGCTTATACTACTCTTAGCATGACAGGCCATTAAAGAGATGAAAGAGATGAGGCTTTGGGGCAAGGAATATCATAGCAACTTTATTCATAAAGCCAGCAGACTGAGACGATGGTGGACTTCTTTCCCAAAGAATCATTTTACCCAAGTTAGAATTCCAACTTCTTTTATACTGAAAGGGGAAGGGTTGTGTTTGGTTGTTGCAAACTTCTTGGTGTTGGCCAGACCCTACCCATAGTGGGTGTGATAATTCTTTGTTCTTTCACCTGTCCACATAGGTCTGGTGAGAACATGCCTATAAACCTCCAACAAGGAAATTGGTATTTTCTGTTCTGCAACTTTTTTTCTCTATGTGAATTAAAAAGTGTTATGGCTTTAAACCTTTAAGCCTGGAAGACAGTCCTTGAGAAAGGACTGTTATGTATATTTCAGGTGATAAGCAACATTCTTTTACTTATTGAGGAAAACAAAGAAGCAGAGCCAGCTAAAAGAATAGATCCAATAGGGATTCAGGTTTGTTCTCTGTTAAAACAATATGGGTTCCCTGGAGTCAAGAATAGCCCATACAAAATAGCTTCCATTATTAGCAGGATTCTAAAATTTTATCATAAAATTCTCAAAGCACCCTAAAGGCACTTTAATCATGTTAATCCACTTACTTGCTTTTAGTGGAGAGAATAGAGTATAGAATATGGCATTAGGAACCCCTTGTCCTACTTTACAAAAAAGAAATAGTGAAGTTAAGTATTAGGTTGGTTCAAAAGTATTTACAGTTTCGCATTGCTGAGCTTTGCCATTTGATATTGGAATACTTTCCTAAATGTGGTTATGTTATACATCAGTTTAATGCACATTTCTCAATTTATTTGCTTTTTTGGTAATGACTTACTACTTGCCATATATTTTATTTTTGACTATGGAAATGATTTTAGACAAAAAGCAAGTTTAAGCAATTTTCCTATTTGAGTTCAAAATGGTTTGTAAAGCAATGCAGACAGCTTGTAACATCAACCACACATTTGACCCAGGAACTGCTAATGAACATACATTAGTGAGGTGGTAGTCCAAGAAGTTTTGCAAAGGAGATGAGAGCCTTGACAATGAGGAGCCTAGTGGCTGGCCATTGGAAGTTGACAACGGCAGTTGAGAGGATCACTGAAGCTGATCCTCTTACAAGTACACAAGAAGTTGCCCAGGAACTCAGTGTTGATCATCTTATGGTTGTTTGGCATTTGAGGCAAATAGGAAATGTGAAAAAGCTCGATAAATGAGCTGATTGCAAATCAAAAAAATCATCATTTTGAAGTGTCATCTTCTCTTATTCTGTGCAGCAACAATGAACCATTTCTCAATAGGATTGTGACGTATGATGAAAAGTGGACTTTATACAACTGGTGACAGCCAGCTCAGTGGCTGAATGCAGAAGCTCCGTGAAAGTGAAAGTATTAGTCACTCAGTCTTGTCTGACTCTTTGTGACACCATGGTCTGTCCATGGGATTCTCCAGGCAAGAATATTGGAGTGGGCATTACCTTCTCCAGGGGATCTTTCCGACCCCAAAAATCTAACTTGCATCTCCTGCATTACAGGCAGATTCTTTATCATCTGAGCCACCAGGGAAGCCAATAAGAAGCTCCATAGCACTTCCCAAACCCAAAACTGCACCAAAAGATGGTCATGGTCACTGTTTGATGGTTTGATGCTATTTGGTGGTCTGATCCACTACACCTTTCTGAATCCCAATGAAACCATTACATCTGAGAGGTGTGCTCAGCAGATTGATAAGATGCATCAAAAACTGCAATGCCTGCAGTAGGCATTGATCAACAGAAAGGACTCAATTCTTCTCCACAACAATGCTGACCACAGTTTGCACAACCAATGCTTCAAAATGAAGTGAAAGTCACTCAGTCATGTTCAACTGTTTGTGACCCCATGGACTATATAGTCCGTGGAATTCTCCAGACCAGAAAACTGGAGTGGTAGCCTTTCCCTTCTCCAAGGAATCTTCTCAACCCAGAGATTGAATCCAGGTCTTCTGCATAAATGCAGGCAGTTTCTTTACCAGCTGAGCCATAGGGGAAGCCCAAGAATACTGGAATGGGTAGCCTTTTTCTTCTTAAGAGGATTTTCCCAACCCAGGAATCAAACCTGGGTCTCTTGCATTGCAGGTGTATTCTTTACCAACTGAGCTATCAGGGAATCCCCGAAGTCCAAAGTTGATTAAATTGGACTACAAAATTTTGCCTCATTTGCCATATTCACCTGACCTCTCATTCTCACCACCCAACTACCACTTCTTCAAGAGTCTCAACAATTTTTCTCAAGGAAAATGCTTCCCGAACAAACACGAGGAACATATGTTTTTAAAGAATTCATCAAATCCTGAAACACTGAATTTTTATAAGCCAACTTATTTTTCGTTGGCAAAAATGTGTTGATTGTAATGGTTCCTATTTTGATTAATAAAGATATGTTTGAGCCTAGTTACAATGATTTAAAATTCATGGACCAAAACTGCAATTATGATTGCACCAACCTAATAACAGAAATTTAGCTGTCAGGGTTAGAGGTATCATAATAATCATTGGCAGAAAAGCAAGAACCAAGGAGAGATATGAAAATTGCAAAACAACTAAAAAGTTTATAGTAAACACATCACATGATCACTTGCATTTTGAAGGGAATAATTGACTAGATCATTTAAATGTCATTTTTAATCTGAATTAATGCATAAACAAAAATATTTGTGTGTATATAAATTTACCTTTTTGTGTTTTAGCAAGTATTTTGTTAACCAGTCTCTTATTATTAAGTGTAGATGAACTGATTGCAAAGTGAAATAAAATTAAATAGCATATAAATACATCTTGCTTTATAAATAATAACATCTACAATATGTCTGACAAACATCAAATTTTATGTTTTTAGGAAAAAAAAAACCTCTAAGTACATTTTATGTTATGTAATAATCATTAAATCCTACACTAATATTTAACTATTTGATATAGGAAATGTTGTTCCTTTTTAATCTGTCATGTAAATACTCTTTCTCATTATATGAAAGTGTTTCAGTACTCTGAAAAGATTTACATGATGCTGATTTCTCAAAAATTTACAAAACTTCTCAACTTGCTTTTCATTTCTAAACTATTGAAAGGACTGTGTTAGGGAAATGTGCTGAGCAGGTATTTTTCTTCTTATTCTGTTCAAGTCTCTGATGTGTTTAATATTGCACCACACTGGGGTAGCAGATGGCAAGATCACTTTTCTTAAAAGTCTATCACAAGTACCTTGTGTTTGGCTTTTATTTAAAATAATAATGAGAAGTTTATACTTTTTTCTTCATATATTTGGTTTCAAAACTATTATCTGTTTGTAGTTTAATTGTGAGAAGCTACTACAGAGACACTCCTGATTCAGCAAAGAATTTTGTACACCAGATCATCTAAAATCCTGTAAATAATAAAAACACATTAATATAAGATACCTCTTGCATATTTGTTTTAAAATTGATGATGAAAGGCATCACTGTGATTACTGTAGTACTCTCATATTTACTAAATTATGCATGACTTCTACATTTTCATTTCTGGTAAAACAATCCATATCTCTCATATATATATATATAATATTCTTTTGCTTTCAAATGTTTATTAGCAAGATAACTAAAGTGACTTAATTTTTCATAGAAGAAGACTATTCATTTTAAAATATTAATTTCTTGCTGTGCTGTGTTTATTCACTCCATCACGTCGAACTCTTTGTGACCCCATGGATTGTAGCCCACCAGGCTACAGTCCTCTGTCCATGGGGATTCTCCAGGCAAGAATATTGGAGTGGGTTGCCATGCTGTTCTCCAAGGAGTCTTCCCAACCCCAGGATTGAGCCCAGGTGTCCCGCATTGCAAGCATATTCTTTACCATTTGAGCCACCAGGGAAGCCCAAGAATACTGGAGTGGGGAGCTTATCCCTTCTCCAGGGGATCTTCCTGACCCAGAAATCAAACTGGGGTCTCCTGCATTGCAGGTGGATTCTTCACCACCTGAGCTACCAGGGAAGCCCATTAATTTATTAGGTATAGCTATATTTTTAACTGGAGGATAGTTGCTTTACAATATTGAGTTGATTTCTGTCATATATCAACATGAATCAGCCATAGGTATATGTATGTCCTCTCCCTCTTGAACCTCCCTGCCATCTCCCACCCCATCCCCCCATCTAGGTTGTCACAGAGCACTGGACTTGTACTCCCTGCATCATACAGTAAATTTCTACTGGATGCCCACTTTTACATAGAATAACGTGTATGTTTCAGTGCTACCCCCTCAATTTTTCCTACCCTCTCCTTCCCCTGCTGTGTCCACAAGTTTGTTCTCTGTGTCTGCATCTTCACTGCTACCCTATAGATGGGTTCATCAGTACCATCTTTCTAGATTCCATATATATGCGTTAATATGATATTTGTCTTTCTCTTTCTGACTTACTTTACTCCGTATAATAGGCTCTATGTTCATCCCCCTTATTAAAACTGAGTCAAAAGTGTTCCTTTTCATGGCTGAGTACTATTCCATTGTATATATGTACCATGATTTCTTTATACATTCATCTGTGTGTGTGTTTAAATGTTTAATTGGTGAAATAGTTGGGGAAAAGGCTTTACACTGAATTTAAAACAAAATGCTTATGACATTAAAGGGAGTGGGTAACAGATAGGGAGCATTAAAACTGTGACAGTAAAACCCTAACATCACTTAATTAACTATATTTAAACCTTTTAATTGTTTCACTCATTGAAGTTTGAGACTGTGAAATTCTGATGAAATCCTTGATTGTTTGATTTCTAGGCAGTTAAATTACTTTTGAAAAAGGGCCTCTTGCATTCTTTTATTAAATAGCATACCTCTCCAGTATCTTTTTAAGAACATTTCCTCCTGCTTTTTTGAGGGTAGATTTACCTTTCGATCTTCTCTTACTCTTTCTACTTTGTTCTTTTATGTTTCCTCATTATAGGGTCAATTGATATAATGGCAGTTAAAGTCATTTTGCTTGATTGCAGTCAAACAGCAGTTAAGTGTTCTCATTTAATGGTCTATATAATAAAGTAAAAATTAAATGTTTATATAAGCAAGTTTCCTGAACACCTAAACGTATACATTTTACCTCTGTAATGCAAAGCCATTTTGGATATAAATGAAGACTACTCAAATAACAACAAATGGTAAAACATTACTTTAATGCTTTTGCTATGCAGTATGCATATACATTTTTCTAAGGTTGAAATCATGTTACATATAAAATTGCATATTCAAATAATATAGCGTCATCAGTATCTCTAGTGATAGAAATAGGTTTTTAGTGGTTTCAAATCCCAGCATAAATGTATCATATCTCTCATTCCCACACAGTTGTAATTTAAGGCACTTTCCCTTTCTTTAATTAATATTGTGATAATTATTTTAATAATTTTCAGTTGGGGGCAGTGGGAGCTGTTTTTGCTACATTTTGATTATTAAAGTCTGGTTCATTTGTATTGTACCTTTTACAATTTCTGGTTTGGCAAATTTCACTATATTTTGGGAGGTGGAAAAGTATTTGGTTAATTTTATTCCATAGCTACTCAAAAGGAAGGTATAATTCTTTTGAGAATTAAAACTACTCATGCACACACACACACACTCACAATACTTGTTCTGTTGCTCATTATCTCTATTCAGTCTTCTAATAACCTATTAGGTGCTTAACATAAATGTTTTCTATAAACATTTGTTACACTGATTTTATAACATAATTGATGTCAGTAAGCCATACATTACAGTAGTATCACTGTAATTTTATAAGGTTTTATGCATTCTATTTATTATTTAATAAAATTTTTATAGATTAGTTTAACTGAATTCATCCATACTTGTCAAACATTTTTGTTAAAACTCTGATTTGACTAATAAAGTAAACCTATTTTTTTGTGCTTAATTTAACTCTCTTTTGTAAAATTTTTTTTTTCTTGAAGTATGGTTGATTTTTACTCTTGTTCCAATCTCTGCTGTACAACAGAATGACTCAGTTATACACATATAGGTGTTCTTTTTAATATCCTTTTCTTGTTTATCACAGTTTCTGAATAGAGTTTATCCACAAGATACTGAATATCGTTCCCTGTGCTATACAGTACAACCTTGTTGTTTATCCGTTCTATGTATAATAGTTTATACCTACTAATCCTGAACTCCTGTTCCTTCCCTCTCCCACCCCCCATCCTTTGACCACCACAGGTCTGTTCTCTTTGTAAGTCTGTTTCTGTTTTGTAGATAGGCTCTTTTGTGCTATATTTTGGGCTCCACACATAAATGACATCATATGGTATTTGTCTTTCTCTTTGTGACTTACTCCACTTACTATGATAATCTCTAGTTGCGTCCATGTTGCTTCAAATGGTATTATTTCATTTTTTTATGGATGATTAGTATCCCAGTGTATATATGTACTATGTCTTCTTTATCCATTCATCTATTAATGGACATTTAGGTTGTTTCCATGTTCTGCCTGTTGTGAATAGTACTGCTATGAGCATGAGAATGTATGAATCTTTTTAGATTATAGTTTTGTCTGGATATATGCCCAGACATGAGATTGCTGGATCGTAGGGTAATTCTATTTTTAGTTTGCTCAGGAACCTCCATCCATACTGTTTGCCTTAGTAGCTGCACCAGTTTACTTTCCCACCTAAGTGCAGGAGGGTTCCCTTTTCTCTAGACTCTCTCCAGCATTTGTTATTTGTAGACTTTTAAAATATGGCTACTCTGACCAGTGTGAAGTGATACCTCATTGTGGTTTTAATTTGCATTTCTCTAATAATTAGTGATGTTGAGCATATTTTCATGTGCCTACTGGCCATCCATGTATCTTGTTTGGAGAAATTAAAACTACTACACACACACACAAAATAGGTTTTCTGCCTAATTTTCAGTTGGGTTGTTTGTTGTTGTTGAGTTGCATGAGCTGTTTGTATATTTTGGAGATTAAGATTAGTATTCAAAAATTGATTACATTTCTTTATATTAACAATGAAACATCAGAATGGGAATGTAAAAAAAAAAAAAAAAACTTAAAATAGCAAAAAAAAAGAAAAACCTAAGAATAATCCTGACCAAGGTGGTGAAAGACTTATACACCAAGAACTATAAAACATTAATAAACGAGGTTAAAAAGAACTCAAAGAAATGGAATGATATCCCATGTTCTTGATTGGAAGAATTAATATTGTTAAAATATTAGTACTATCCAAAATAATCTACAGATTTAATGTGATCCCTGTCAAAATACCCATGACATTTTTTTATAGAACTAGAACAAGCAATCCAAAAATTTATATGAAACCATGAAAGAGCCAGAATTACCATAGCAATCCTGAGGAGTTGGGGGAAGCAGGAAGCATAACTCTCCCAAACTTTAGACAATATTATAAAGCTACAGTAATCAGAATAGTGTGGCATTGGTACGAAAACAGATAAAGGGATCAATGGAATAGAATATAGAGCCCAGAAGTAAACCCAGATACATATAGTCAATTAATCTGTTACAAAGGAGGCAAGATTATAAAATGGGAAAAAGATAGTCTCTTCAACAAGCAGTACTAGGAAAGTTGGACGGCTGCATGCATATCAATGAGGTTTGAACATACCCTCACACCATGCACAAAAATAAACTAAACATGGCTTAAGGACATAACCATAAGACATGATGCCATAAAACACCTAGAAAAGAGCATAGGAAAACATTTTTCTGATATAATTATACCAGTATTTTCTTAGCTCAGTCTCTCAAAGCTATAGAAATGAAAACAAAAATAAATAAAAGGGACACAATCAAACTTACATTTTTCACAAAAGTGAAAGTGAAAGTCACTCAGTCATGTCTGACTCTTTGTGACCCCATGGATTACATGGAATTCCCTAGGCCAGAATACTGGAGTGGGTAGCCTTTCCCTTCTCCAAGGGATCTTCCCAACCCAGGGATCGAACCCAGGTCTCCAGCATTGCAGGCGGATTTTTTATCAGCTGAGCACAAGGGAAACCCAAGAATACTGCAGTGGGTAGCCTATCCCTTCTCCAGTGGATCTTCCTGACCCAAGAATCGAACCAGAGTCTCCTGCATTGCAGGTGGATTCTTTACCAACTGAACCATGAGGGAAGCCCATTTTGCACAAAGGAAACCATAAAAAAACCAAAAGACAACATACAGAATGGGAGAAAATATTTGCAAATGATGCAACAGAGAAAGGCTTAATTTAACTTTGTTTTAGAAACTCAATGTAAACATCTCTTTATTTTTGTTTCTGAGTTTCACTTATTTTTATAAACTTGCAAAACTTATTTTTGATCTTATTTTGCTGATCATGTTATTATCCTGTTAATAGTAGTTTATTTGTATATGTTTCTTTTTTTAATCTTTCATTTGCTGTATAAGCTTTCTTATCTGATTGTTTTAATTTATTCAATATTTTTGAAAATAAAAATCTTTAAAATGTTCCTGATATTAATTGCTTTGCAAGTTTACAAAGGTTATGATTTAGTTTATATGTCCCAATGATTTAAGTTACTAAAAATGGTATCTTCAGTTATCTCCTACCACTTTACACAGGGAGACAACTGAAGATACCATTTTTAGTAACTTAAATCATTGGGACATATAAACTAAATTATTTATTTATTGGGTTTTCATTCCATCTTTAAGGTTTTTTTCTCTTCTGCCCATGAATCAATATAATCTGGGTTTGAAGGATCAAACTGTTTCTAAATTACCTAGTGTGTTTAATGTCCGAGTTATTTAACTTTCCAAATGCTTACTGGAAGTTTCTCTCTTTTTTTTTTTTTTTAAACTATTTTGCTGGGAGCACAGTACACCCTTATCATTTGCCATTTCAAGTTTCATTTATAATCAGAAAATTATATTCATGGAAACTTTTGATCAGAAAAATATGATCAGAAAATACTTCGTGGAGTCCAATTAAGACTCTGAGCACTTGCTGCTAGTGGTCCAAGTGCTATTTCTTGTTGGTGAACTAAAATCCCACAAGCTGCATAACATGGCCAAACAAATGAGTTAAATAAGAAGAAAATTAAGTTCAATTATGATTTTTGACTTTATTTCTACTCTAACTGGTGTGGTTTGTTCATATGTGTGTGCGTGTGTGTATATATATATATATATATGTATATACATATATATTTGTCAGCATTTCCATAGTTCTTGTGTATCTAGCTCCATTTTCCCCAAATTCTGTATGTGTGTGCGTATTCTCCGTGTGTGTGTATGTGTGTGTGTGTTTCGGCTGTGGTTGGTCTTTTGCTGTGTGTGGGCTTTCTCTCTCTGCAGTCAGCAGGGGCTAGTCTTTGTTGCAGTGTGTGGTCTTCTCACTGCAGTGGCTCCTCGTGTTGTGGAGCACAGGCTTTAGGCCTCATGGGCTTCAATAGTTGTACATGGGGGGTACGGTAGTTACAGCTTGTGGGCTTCAGAGTATGGGCTTAGTAGTTGTGGCACACAGGTGATAGTCGTTCTGTGGCACATGGGATCTTCCTGGACCAGGGATCAAACTCGTGTCCCCTGCACTGGCAGGTGGATTCTGAACTACTGTGCCACCAGGGAGTCCTAAATTATATTTTAAATAATATTATCTGAGTCCCATTTATTTTGTCTTTTTTTTTCTTTCATCTAAGTCTTTTGTCTTTTATTTCAATGAGGCCATGTCTTTTTTCTTTTTATCAAGGGATTTAAAAAGTTTTATAAAAAGAACCTATTCTATGTTGAACACTGTCATGGGACATTTATTTTCTCTAAGATAAACTTACTTTCATCTTTTTATACATATATTTTAGAGTATATACATATATATTAGAGTCTCATATTTGCCCATCCTTCCATAATAAAAGACTTAGCTAGTATTTTTTGTTAAAATAAGACTTAGATACTATAACTTCTTAAAATTTGCCCAAATCTTTGTTTTATTTTATTCACCAATACATCCAAATTATTGAAGAACATGGAGAAAAATATTTTAAATGATCAATCATTAGAGAGTGTGTGTGGTTTTTTTTTTAATAAACAATTTATATTCTCAGATTCAGATAAGGGAAGTTTCAGGGAAAGGTGTTTTTGTTTTTGTTTTTTTTAATGGGATATCAAGAATTTTAGGAAGTAGTAAAATGTCTCCATTTTAACACTGAAAAGCACTATAATGTGGAACATGTGGCACGTGATACCTAATCACTCCTATCTTGAGTAACTTCCAGAGTAAATAATGGACTATCAGTAAAAGTTACCTCAATATTTGTAAGCCAGGAGAACACATTTTCTAGATGTAGTGCAAAATTGAGCTTACTAAGAAGATACATGTTTTCTGGTAATAAAAGCTAATGGTAGGTGATACTGCTAAAAGAAGCAGTTGTCATTTTCAATATAATATTTCCATCTCAGTTAATAAAATACTCTTCCAAATAAGCATTAGATTTCACAACTTGAAATTAAAGTTATAAATTGATAAATATTTTCTGCTGAGAAAAGTGAGTTTGGGTGATGATGCTAAAAGAAACAATACTTTCCATGGTAATAAAACCTTTCCCTAGTTGTTAAAATATATATAAAAATAAATATTAAATTTTACAACACTTAAGCAGCACAGGAAATGAAATCATATTGAAGTACTACAGGTGACATAGATTTCCTTTATATCATGCCTTTGTTTTCACATACACACAAAACTTACATACTTTCCTCTGAACAAAGCACAAGTCTTGCCTAATGCAGGACTGTTCATTTTACTGAATTGAAAGCCAATTTAATCATATGACATTAGTACTTTTATTGTATTTTTTCTGGTGGTTTATCATCTTGGAGATGCAATTGAAGACAAAGCATTGTTCTTTTTCTGATTTTTAATTATTTTTGACAAAATTTACCTCAATAATTACTGTGCATTAACCTAAAAAGAGAAGTTCAACATTTTTAGCAATAATAAGTTAAAATATCATAAAGTATAAAGTGTATAAATTATAATTTATAACTATAAAATTATAGTAAGTTGAAACTTCAAACAATTTCCATTGTTGAATGTGAAGTTACGTTAAGTTTGCTGTTCAGCTTTAATAATGCCATTGTTAGATTTTTTTCTTTCATTGCCATTTTCGTATAGAGTTTAAATGGCATTTTCATGTTGTCTTTAACTGATGCTTTTCCTTAAATTAATTTTCACATGAAAATCCACAGATGGATAAACAAAAGAAAAAGGAGAATAAAGAAGTTCTATGAAAATCTCTTAATATGATTCTTATCCAATCAATCAAAATTACCTCATTAAGATAGAAATGGAATTTTGCTACTTAATAGACACAGTTTTAGTGGTACTGTCACTATTGAATCAAACCTAACATAAGCTACACCTTCGATTATTTACGTTTGTTGTCGCTTCCAATTGTTTTCATTCATTATCTTTTAATATATTATGTTTTTCTGTGGAGCCCTTTATTTGTTGTTAGAATATAAAATTCTAGGGAGACTCTGGCTGTTATAAAGCAAAGCTTCATTGAAATAATACTCTTAGTAATATACTCTCTGAACTTCCAACTCATCTGTCCTTGCCCTTCTGCCAAATGTTATCAGGAACAAATCTGAGCTAGAACAAGCAGTCTTTATTGCTCATGCAGCTCACTGGAGCACCTGACCATGGGGAATTATGAGGAAATATTGGTAATAGAATATTAGAATGACTTTTTATAGGGTTTGGACTTGTGTTCCATGATTTAGGGAAAGACTTAAGTAAGTGGTCTTTATTTGAATTAAGAAGCTGTAGTGTTTTTATGATTGGCTATTTTAAATCTTATCAAGAGGAAGGGAAAATCAGAGCAAGAATAAATCTGTAATTAGTAAAGAAGTAGCCATGATTCATATTACTGGAAGATGCTGATCATTTTTGTGTTTTGGACAATATTCATGATTCTGTCTGTGTTCAGATATGATTATAGATAGCACTTATGTTTGTTTTGACTCATAATGGTGATAGAATGGCCTTACTTGGTATTGATGATTTGAAAAATGTTTTATCTTCAGCAGGAGAACAAGAAGGCTTAGCTGTGAATGCCACCCTAGTTCCAAGATTTTAGGGGCTGTAAATCTTCTTTCTCAGCTCAAACTCAACAAATGAGAAAATATATTGTTTAAATGCATTTGTGTGTATGTTTTTGTGAAGCTAAATTTCTTGGTGCAAATTTGGGGTAAGAAACTTCATCAGATAAGATGTATTGAAACTTCAGGTTACAAAGGCACAAAAAAGTAAAATCAGGAATAAGACCAATTTACATCTGAAACATAAAGAATGAAAGAGGGAAGAAAAATGGAATGAAAATATGAATATTTCTGAAAATATTTATTTTTCCACAAATATTTACACATTAAAATAACTGAATTATTCAACTGAGAATGTATTATATAATTATTAAACAATTTTGTTATTTGCTTACATAAAATTATTGAAGTGAAGCTTATAGATTCCCCATATTATGGTTACTTAAAAAACATATCATCCACTGAATAGTATTGTTAAATATTTGCATGATATATGGATGATAATTCATTACAATTAGGATACTTAATGTTTCATTTACTGTACCTTTAATTAAATAAAATATTCATTAGAAGATTCTGTCATTATTATCTGCACAGAGATTTATCTTATCTGAAGCTCATATCAAAATAATTTGAATAGTTATATGAAAATACAGAGTAGTAAATCATAAATGTAGCTATGTAAAATCATTTTAAACTTGCATCATAATTCAGGACCACAACACATACAATCTCAGAAAAAATTGAGTAAGGACTTGATAAAGGTAGAAAGTGATATTAGATATGTCATGCTATTTAGCTGGGGCAATTCTTAATTCAATCCACTAAGTCTTTTTGAATAAAGCATTACTTTTTCATTTCAATATATTTTTAATAATATAGTATTTGAAAACTTCAAGAGAAATATTTAGACTGCTATTTGTAGAAAATATATGTAGTACTCATTTATTAATTTTCTATAACAAATTTTGAAAATTTTTGAATACTTGAGAACTCCAGTGAACACTTTAAACAGAGATTCTCTAATCCATAACATTTTAGCACATTTGCTTTACTTCTGTTTGTATTTGTATACATTTCATATGTGTGTGCAGGCAGAATCATTTAAGAAATATTTGAGACATCATGTTTCACCTCTAAATTTTCAGCAGCTATCTCAAGGAACAAATACATTCTCCTAAATAACCATAAATTATCACACTCATGATGTTGTTGTTGTTCAGTCGCTCAGTCGTGTTCGACTCTTTGTGACCCCATGGACTGCAGCATGCCAGGCTTCCCTGTCCATCATCAACTCCTGGAGCTTGCTCAAACTCAGGTCCATTAAATCTGTGTTGCCGTCCAACCATCTCATCCTCTCTTACCCGCTTCTCCCGCTGCCTTCAGTCTATCCCAGCATCAGGATATTTTCCAGTAAGTCAGCTCTTTGCATCAGGTGGCCAAAGTATTGGAGTTTCAGCTTCAGCATGAGTCCTTCCAATGAGTATTCAGGATTGATTTCCTTTAGGACTGACTGGTTTGATCTCCTTGCATTCCAAGGGATTCTCAAGAGTCTTCTCAGGCACCACATTTTGAAAGCATCAATTATTCAGTTCTCTGCCTTCTTTATGGTCCAACTATCACATCCATACGTGACTACTGGAAAAACCATAGCTTTGACTATATGGACCTTTGTTGACAAAGGTTCTACTTTTTAATGAACTGTTTAGGTTTGTCATAACTTTTCTTCCAAGGAGAAAGTGTTTTAATTTCTTGGCTGTAGTCATCATCCACAGTGATTTTGGAGCCCAAGAAAATAAAGTCACTCACTGTTCTTTGTTTCACAATCTTTGGCAAGAATTCATGGGACCAGATGCCATGATCTTCGTTTATTGAATGTTGCATTTTTTGCCAGCTTTTTCACTCTCCTCCTTCATCTTCATCAAGAAGCTCTTTAGCTCCTTTTTGCTTTCTGCCATTAGAGTGATGTTGTCTGCATGCTACTGCTAAGTCGCTTCAGTCATGTCCGACTCCGTGCAACCCCATAGACGGCAGCCCACCAGGCTCCGCCATCCCCGGGATTCTCCAGGCAAGGATACTAGAGTGGGTTGCCCTTTCCTTCTCCAATGAAAGTGAAAAGTAAAAGTGAAGTCACTCAGTCATGTCTGACTCTTAGCGACCCCACGGACTGCAGCCCGCCAGGCTCCTCCATCCATGGGAGTTTCCAGGCAAGAGTACTGGAGTGGGGTGCCATATGGTTATGGATATTTCTTGCAGCAATCTTGCTTCTAGCTTGAGCTTCATCTAGCCAGTCATATTGCATGGTGTACACTGCATAAAAGTGTAATAAGCAGGATGACAATATACAGCCTTGTCATACTCCTTTCCCAGTTTGGAACCAGTCTGTTGTTCCATGTCTGATTCTAACTGTTGCTTTTGACCTGCATACAGGTTCTTAGGAGGCAGTTATGGTGGTCTGCTGTTCCCATCTCTTTAAGAATTTTCTGCAGTTTGTTTTGATCCACATTCTCTTCGGTTCAATCTTTCAGTCTTGTCTGACTCTTTGCAGCCCTATGACTGTAGCATGCCAGGCTTCCTTGTCCATCACCAACACCTGGAGCTTGCTCAAACTCATGTCCTTTGATTCAGTAATGCCATCCAACTGTCTCATCCTTTATTGTCCCCTTCTCCTCCCGCCTTCAATCTTTCCCAGCATCAGGGTCTTTTCCAATGAGTCAGTTCTTCACATCAGGTGGCCAAAATGTTGGAGCTTCAGCTTCACATCAGTCCTTCCAATGAATATTCAGCACTAATTTTCTTTAGGATTGATGGTTTGATATCCTTGCAGTCCAAGGGACTCTCAAGAGTCTTTTCTAACACCATAGTTCAAAAGCATCAATTCTTTGGTGCTCAGCTTTCTTTATTGTCCACCTCTCAAATCCATACATGACTGCTGGCAAAACCATAGCTTTGACTATGTGATCCACGTGGGCTTTTAGCATAGTCAGTGAACCAGAAGTATATGTTTTTATGGAATTCTCTTGCTTTTTCTATGATCCGACAAATGTTTGCAATTTGATCTCTGATTCCTCTTCCTTTTCTAAATATAGCTTGAATATCTGTAATTTCTCGGTTCACATACTGTTGAAGGCTAATTTGGAGAATTTTGAGCATCACTTTGCTAGCATGTGAAATGAGTGGTATTGTGGGGGTAGTTTCAATATTCTTTGGCATTGCCTTTCTTCTAATTGGGATGAAAACTGGCCTTTTCCAGTCCTCTGGCCATCACTGAGTTTTCCAAATTTTCTGGTATATTGAGTGCAACACTTTAACAGCAAAATTGTTAGCATTTGAAATAGCTTATCTGGAATTCTATCACCTCCACTGGCTTTATTCATAGTAATGCTTTCTAAGGCCCACTTGACTTCACACTTCAGGATGTCTGACTCTAGGTGAGTGATCATGCTATCATGGTTGTCCAGGTCATTAAGACCTTTTTGTATAGTTCTTTTGTTTATTCCTGTCACTTCTTACTATCTTCTGCCTCTGTTAGGTCTATTTCATTTCTGTCCTTAATTGTGCCCATCTTTGCATGTAATGCTCCCTTGGTATCTCTAATTTTCTTGAAGAGATCTCTAGTGTTTCCCACTCTATTGCTTTCGCCTATTTCTTTTCATTGTTCACTTAACTTTCACATAAGAGGTTTGTAACATTGTACAGGAGACAGTGATCAAAACCATCCCCAAGGAAAAGAAATGCAAAAAGGCAAAATGGTTGTCTGTGGAGGGCTTACACTCAAGATATTTATCCTTAATATTGTATTAGCTATTATATACCCTCCATCTAGTGAGCCCTAATTTTGCTTTGAATGTGCATTTTTATGTGTTGTGTCACTTTACTTTGATTCAGATTCCGGCTGCAGATCACACATTAGTTGTCATGTGGTATAATTTTAAAACATTTTTAAGATCTTTAATAACACTGTGTATGTTTTCCAATTTAGTGTGTTTCTTACCTTCTTTCAATGCCAAACCCTTGGTAGTGTATATATACTAAGAATCTCAAAACTGACCTGAAGTAGGCTTCTCTTAAGATGATAATACTGTAATATATTGAAATATTAGAATATTTATTTGATGTTTATTAAACTAAGTGTTAAACTAAGTGATTTAACACTTAGTTTAGAATTTACATGAACAATGAGTCTCTAGGGAGAGACCCCGTCTTAATCAGTCTGTCTTTACTTTAATGTCCACCTATTTCCTCACATTAACCAATATTTCTTCTTTTTCTCTATGTAGTGTAATCTCTCAGATATTTTCTCATAGAAATCAAAATTTTCATTTTGTTTCTAACAGACTGTTTGCAACATCTTTTCGATTCAATATAAATTTGTTCTTATTTTACTGTGATCATTGTATACTGTTAGGGGCAATGGGAGGAAGAAGAGAGGAGCTTTCCAGAATGAATGTACTTTGTAAAGGAGAATAAAGTCATCATTTCCAGTATGAGGTAAAATCTGCATTATGTGCTTTTATATCTTGTTATGATAACTTCTATCATGCAGGAGTTAGAAAATATAAAATAATATCTATTCTTATTTGGTCATGTTTAAGCAAAAAAAGCACTATAATATTGTTTTTGAAAATAAATAATGAAACTCAGAGTCACTGGATAAAGTAGAATTACTAATTATTCTGCTTGATTTTGATTTTTAAAGAATTTCCAAAGTACATTTTTTTCTATAAATTCTTTGTTAGATTTTAGTAGAAGAAAACATATCTATCTAAACTTAATAACAGATGCTCATTTGCCTATACAAAGATCTGATTTAGAAATTGGAAAATATGATAAACGTGAATAAAGATGAATAATTGGAAAATAACTCTTAAGAGTAAGTGACTGCCTGTATGAATTAGGACTGGAACGGCAACCACATGCATGCTGCCACTCCCTCATTTTCTCCCCTGGGCAATATTGCAAGTAGATCAATAGCACTGAGAGGGAAGAGTGTTCTTTTTGGGAGCCTAGTATTAATTTTAATATCCTTCAGAAGATATAGCTTAATTGAATATTTTTTTAAGTGGAGTGATGATCATTTAATGAAAAGATGTATGCAGAAGACGTTGAAAAAATTAGAATATAGAAGGCAATCTTGAATAGTTATATATGTCACAAAGTTGTAAATTGAATGATGAATTTATCATGAGGACATATTGAATATTTTGTCTTTTTGACTAGTGCTAACAAATTATTTGGAGAAGGAAATGGCAACCCACTCCAGTGTTCTTGCCTGGAGAATCCCAGGGACAGGGGAACTTGGTGGGCTGCCGTCTCTGGGGTCACACAGAGTTGGACACGACTGAAGTGACTTAGCAACAAATTATTTAAACATCTTTGTGTAGAACATATGTTTCCCATGTGTTTTATTTCTGTTACCTGCCTAGTTTGTGAAGACATTCATTTGCCTTTCAAAGAACGCAGTGAGATAAACCAGAGATAAATGATAGTATCTGTAGCAATGCAAACATTTTATTTTTAGAAGTGTTTATATTTCATAAAGTATAAATAAAGTAATGCAAATAAACAATGGGACCAAACTACACATATAAAAGAAATTTCTATGCAAATACAAATCACTGAATTAGATATTCATTCACTATATATACTATGCAGTGTAAATGATAAATTAAACAGCATTAATTTAACAGTTGTTTATAAATCCACAAAATTAAATCTACCTAATGATATATTTATAAATATATTCTTCAGTATGAAGAATGGATATTTTCCTGTTAATAATTCTCATTTTAAACTATGTGAAGGATTGGTAAACTAATTCCTAATTCTGTGTTCAAACTTTTTATCTAATAATCTCCTATCTTGATTGGATACTTAGCTTTTTATTGTTTTACAGCAATAATACTGATCTCTCAGTTTATGTTCATATTCTTTGGTTATATCATGTAAAGAAAAATAATTTGACACAGGCACTTTAATTAATTTCAATATACAATCCTGTCTACATTCTTCTACTTCAGAAAGTTTTTGAGCAAGAGGAAGTATTGTTCTAGCAATGGTTGCTTTGCAATACAACAATATTTTCCTTAATACAACTTTTGTAGCCATGTTCTCTGTATTTTATAGACTATAATTATGTTCATTTTTCTATTAATTAAATAATTGAAATATAGATGCAAATGTTTCTAAATGTAAATATGGAACTTTGGAACTTAAAATAAGCAGGGTATACCAGAATCCTGAAATATTTCTAAACCTTTATTATAATAATTTTTAAAGAATAACCTGCTGCTGCTGCTAAGTCACTTTAGTCGTGTCCGACTCTGTGCGACCCCATAGATGGCAGCCCAGCAGACTCCCCGTCCCTGGGATTCTCCAGGCAAGAACACTGGAGTGGGTTGCCATTTCCTTCTCAATGCAGGAAAGTGAAAAGTGAAAGTGAAGTCGCTCAGTCGTGTCCGACTCTTAGCGACCCCATGGACTGCAGCCCACCAGGCTCCTCCGTCCATGGGATTTTCCAGGCAAGAGTACTGGAGTGGGGTGCCATTGCCTTCTCTGAAAGAATAACCTAATATTCAATTAATTTCACTTTTTAAAATAGCAATCAAAATTTGAAACTACATCATAAATATTTCGGAGAGCAACGTAAATATCTACACACATACAAACTCTTTTTTTTTATTACTTAAATACTAAAGGCAAAACATTTTCAGATTTCTTAAAGATAATTCAAAGTTTTAGAAAGGTAGTTAGTAAGTAACAGATTTTAAGGACTGACAACCTTATAGATGACAAAGATAATTCAAAGTTTTAGAAAGGTAATTAGTGAGTAATAGATTATAAGCACTTAGAACCCAAGAACTAGAGTTCAGTTTTGGAGACTTAAAATTGCTACTTTTATGACATACTTTATTATGATCATGAAACTGTCTATGGGAATTCTAGGATGCAAAGGAAGCCTGTTTTTATGAAGTATGCTATTTCCATGCTGCTATCTCAAGGATCTTACAATAAAAAAATAATCCATTCTCTTCACCTGGGCATCTTGCTCCCCTGTGGAAAGAACTCATAAAGATGGGAATTTTAATTTGAAGATACGGACTTGAGTTAACTATATTCATTTTGTCTCACTCTATAACAAATTACTACATATTTAGCAATTTAAAACAATGCACATTTATTATCTGTTTGTCAGAAGTCTAGCATGACGTGCCTGGATTCTCTGCAGGTTCTCATGGAGTCTAAGTCAAGGCGTCAGAAGGGCTGGGCTTTTATCTGAAGGATCTAGGGAATTAATTCACTTCCAAACTCACTAGGGCTGTTGGCTCAATTCAGTTCCCGAGTTTGTTGGACTCAGGTCCCTGTTTCTTCTCTGATTGTCAGTCAGGGACAGCTCCTTGAGCTGCCTGCATGTTTCTCTCATGTGGCAAGATCACTTGCCTTCTTAGACCCTTAGTGTTATAATTCAATTCAGAAAGGGTACATGATGAGTCCTCATGCTTTGAATTTAATGACTATCCCCTTGGTCACATCTCTTTCTGGCGTCCTTTTCTGCTATCCTCTTCTATTATTAATGGCTCATGTAATTACTCACCTAGATAATATAGAATAATCTCCCTATTTTAAGATCAGCTAGTTAGTATACTTAGTTATATCTGCAAAGTTCATTTTGCAATGTAATGTAATATATAATAATGGGAATTACACCAAGAGGTGGTGATGATGGAAGCCAAAATTCTGCTTATCACAGTTGCTTTTCAAAGAAGACTTGTACATTTAATACAAAATGTTTATTTATTTTGAAATATTTCCTGTACCCAACAATGTACAGAGCAAAACATGTACAGAGCAATTTCCATGTAAGGAAAAATAACTGAATGCAAATGTATGTTTTATTTATTAATTTATTATTAATTAATTTATTAATATTGTATATTATAAACTAGACTTAAAAAAATCAGATAGATGGTCTTTTATATTAGCATCACAAATATACTCTTTCATCAGAAGCTAAGGAGACATATTCATTCCAAAGCAAACACAGAATTAACTAAGAAGTATGTTACATCTACAAGTATAATATTATAATCTTTTACACCAGATTTAAAATATAGGTACTCTAAATTTTCAACTAGTTCAACTCAAGGAAATTTTCAGATGTACAAATAACAAAATTAATAATTGATCAATATCTGAGATGAGAAATTAAATCCACACACTCCCAATTTTAATTATATGTTATAATACAGTTAAACACTGTGTTTAAAAGATTTTTATGGTCATTTTGTATTGCAACAGATGTATTAATATGTTTTCTCATGATCAGTGAAAATTCTAAACTTCCAAATTGTATGCTGTCATCTCAGGCAGATTAGCATAAAATTTAATTTGTGCCAATTATCCAGAGGCGAAGGAGGGAAATTAACTTGACACATTAATTTTGAATTTACAGTAGTCTATCATAATGTTCATGTGCATGTGAAATTTATTAGTTATTCCCTTTACATCAGTGTCAGAAATTGCTTCCTTGAGCGTCTTAACCAGAAAATATTTGTTCACAGAATACATTGCAACACAAATTGAATTACAGAAAACTGGCAATCTAGGAAGTAGTTTCACAGCTTCTTGTTAGCCACATATAAATTTTGATTTTGATTGTAATAATGATACATTTACCTTTCTAATGTTTATAACATTGAGGGTCCAGGAAGGCAAATAATCCAAAGTAGCAGATAATTTGAATTATTTTAGGAAATACACTTTCCTTAAAATGCATGGTATGAGGTAGGAAATCTAAGAATTTGACTCTAATTTGTATTTTAGTGCTGCATACTGAATTTTCCATTTGTAGCCTTTAAAGTCTATCCTATTGATTTATCTTATATTATTCATTAATTAGTATCATCTTTAGTTATTTAAAAAATCCTAATTTCCCTTGACACTTCAAAATTCAAGTTTACAGTATTTTCATTAACATTATTTCTTTGATTTAGTGGATGTTCAGCATTTGTGATACACAGTTGAGTAATTGATGGTTTTTTATATCACTGTTTTTTCTTTGACCAGTTAGCCAAAATTAGATTTTTAACTTTGGTAAAACCTATCACACACATACCGATGTATAATGATTTATTTTATCTGAAATTATGGTTGAAGATTTACTATGTTCAGGACACTATTCTGAGAGCAATAAGAAAGCAATAGTGCACTGCATAAGAGCATATCCTTCTAGAGGTGTTACATTTACAAAAAGGCCCTCAAACATTCATGTACATATTAGAAGAGGAAAAGCTTTTGAAGAGTTAAAATCAACAATTTGTTTGAGTTACATTGCTTCTTTCTTAGGTTTTTAGCTGTAACAACACAGTTACCAAATCTCTATAAATCTCCATGTGTTCATATGTAGTATGGCCACACACATGTTAATTCACATATCAGGGAGTCCCTGTGACGATTAAATGAAATATTTTTTCATGTGAAAATCCTTTAAAATTTCTAAAAAACTATAGTATAACTTATCCAACCAAGATGAAAAACTTATATTCTTTTCAATATATTTTCAAATTATCAAAAAGAACCTTTAAAAATGTCAAAAGATTAAGCTTTCTTATAGTCAGTACTCATTGCTTTGAGGCAATGTGATCTCTTGAACTGTGAACTAATTTTTAGTGTTATCTCTTCAAAAAAGATTAACAAAAGTTAAAAGACTCAGTTTTAGAAAAATTGAGTTCCAGTTATCTCAGATGTAAATTAAGGAAGATTACTTAAAAGCTCATTTGTGAGCTTCCATAACAATTCAAAGACTTATTAATTTCTACATGTTTACAGTAAATGATAAATGGCATTTTGTTTATTTTTTCTTACAATTGCATTTAAACAGAATATCAAAGTTTAGTTGATTATATAATTCAAGTAACATTATTTCTTCTTCCACCCACCAATTTTTAAAACAAAACCTATAGTTTACTGTTTCTTTTTCACAATAAAAGCTTGGCAGGAAATTTAGTTACTAGAAGCAATAGGAGCCACTCAGAAGGTTTAAAGAATCATGAAATATCCTATTTTGCATCCTTGAAAAAAGGAAAAATAGTTGTTTCAAGGACTAGTTGATATCTCTCTCCACTAGAGAGATAGCAAATCTGTAATGTACCTAATATTACCACAGAAATGGATTCCAGATAGAAACTATAACTTGGTTTGATTGAGAACCACAGGGGTGAGAAGAAGTCAACTGAAAATCTACCAGACAAGAAAAAGGGAGCTGAAAGTGAAGGTGGGACACACACACACACACACACACACACACACACACACACACACAACACATACACAGAAAAATTAAAGGTGAATTTACAACTAGCATACTCAAATCCAATACAAAAAATGACCAACAAATAAGCAATAGAAGATATGCTTATTCTAGAAAATATTTGAGTGCTGTAAAATAAGTAAATTTAGAGTCCTGAAAAAGTATAGCATCCATACACATAAGAAAATACTGAATTCTATTCAATAGATACAGATGAATAAGTGGAAATATTAAAATATTAAGTGGAAATATTAAAATTGCAGTATGTAAAAATATATGTAGTCATCTAAATAATTCAATAGGCACTATAATATCTGAAACAGTCACACTCAAGTAGGGAATTAGAGAACTAAAATAGAGACTACAACCCAGAATGAGATATAAAAAACTCCACTAGAGCTTAACAAATTCCAGAGTCTAACTCTAGGCTCATCAATTTGAGGGCAATAGTAATTACAGTGCTAATGAATTAAATTCAAAAACAGATTTACCATTTCTATTGACATAATATATTCTCTTTTTGTTTGCAGATACATCCTTCTCTCTAGTATTTTAAATAATAGAAAATTTCAATCAGGAAAGGAATTTGATCTTTGTTTGATCTTGTACAGTCTTGATCATTTCAGTCAAATAGTAAAACTTGCCAACTATCTAATTGATAAACACGTGTTCAGGTCTTATTTATGAACTTAGAACTGGTTACCAGTCTTTATAAAGTGATCAGGTTCATATAATAACTCAGAACCTGAACAGTGATCAGTCCAGGCTTCTCATCCGTTTTCACCTCAGGTTTGTTTTGAGTCAGTAAACCTGGACACTGTCATACTTTCATTTCCCTATCTATTTAGATCTGCTGTTGCCCCCTATTCACTATTGTAAGATCAGTTATGATCTTACTCAAGGATGCTATCCTGGTGGAGCCTATCAATTGTCTTCCATGTCCTCTAACTATTGACTGGGTTCAGCCATGGGAAGACACAGCCAGAGATGGACGGGAAGAAAGAGAGAATGGATGAGGTATTATTACTTTGGGTACTTTCCTGATTTGTCAGAAGAAACTTGGAGATGTTCTGCAGAGGGATTGGCCCTTTATCTCAAGTGAATTAAACTGCTTTTAATTGTATGAACCTATGCTCCATGTTGTATAACACTCTTCCCTTTCATAACTTGGTGTCTAGATAGATAACAGTTTTCCCTTATGGTAAATTATTTTTGCTACATTGCTTGACAATCAGTCCCTTTGTTAGACCTTCCTGAATTATCTTAATATCAGTGTGCCACTACTTTCCTGCTGATTGATTGATGGAACATCTCTTTGCAGGAATTCTCTAGTATCCCTTGCTTGATTCTGAAGCAGTGGTCTCATTGCACATTCAGATCCACTTATCTCTTTATTTTTCTATTCAATACCTATCTGCTTCAATTCTCTTTATAAGATTTATTATAGTATGCTATTATTCTTTCTCTAAAATAATCCCTCTATCATTGCTATGTGCTATTAGCAGAGCCTGGAGCAAGTTAGTTGTTCAGAAAATGAAATTAAAATATTATAGTGACTGACATTTTGACTTCCTCTCTGTATGCAGTGGGCTTCCCTGGTGGCTCAGATGGTAAAGAATCCGCCTGCAGTTTGGGAACCTGGGTTTGATCTCTAGGTTGGGAAGATACCCTGGAGAAAGGAATGGCTACGCAAGCCAGTATTCTTGCCTGGAGAATCCCATGGACAGAGGAGCCTGGTGGGCTACAATCCATGGGGTTGCAAAAAGTCGAATACAACTGACTGAGCAACTAACACTTTCACTTTTTTTCACATATAAGCAATATTAATGTTTTTGATGCAGGAAAAACTTAAGATATTGCACATGTGATAGGTGCGGAAAAATAACTTCAAATTATCTAAGGAACTTTTTATGGGAATGAAAGTTGAACAAGTGTTTTTAAAGGTCCGTTTAGTGATAACACTGAAACTCCTAAAATGGTGTGGGAGGAGTACAATTATAAAGATAAATAGGCTACTTTTGCCATATCCTTGCTTGTTGCATGATTTCATGCCCTAGGGTCCTGACAGATTCAGAACAGAAGCTCAGTAAGTGTGTGAGAAACTGGAGATGAATTGGAGCATGGCTCTAGGATCAGGCAGAGAGAGAACAGAGAGCTCCTGTAGAGACCTGGCTCATCCATCAGCAACTCTTGGGCTGTTTCTATAATATCCTTGCTTGCTGTGATTACTTCATACCCTAAAGTTCCTAACAGTTGATCATTTAAATTACAAACCTGCCCCAATGTACATACATGCTCTGAAAACATCAGTGGGGATTTATTTAAATAATTAGTTTTATGATAATGATATAACATATTATTATTAAAAAATAAAAAAAAAAACCCTGGATTCTAGATGATAACTGGAAATTTTAGCATTGCTGCTGCTGCTAAGTCACCTCAGTTGTGTCCGACTCTGTGCGACCCCATAGACGGCAGCCTACCAGGCCCTGCCGTCCCTGGGATTCTCCAGACAAGAACACGGGAGTGGGTTGCCATTTCCTTCTCCAATGCATGAAAGTGAAAAGTGAAAGTGAAGTCGCTCAGTCGTGTCTGACCCTCAGCAACCCCATGGACTGCAGCCCACCAGGCTCCTCCGTCCATGGGATTTTCCAGGCAAGAGTACTGGAGTGGGGTGCCATTACCTTCTCCGAATTTTAGCATTAAAGTTTATTAAATCCACTTCTCTAATTTTCAATTGCACAGTTCTTTTTTTTAAGAATAAAGTTTTGTTTTTTTTTTTTAATGAAAAGAAAGCAAGTAGGGAGATTTGCCAGATGGGCAAAGGGGTAAACTTAAGTTCTACAGATGTTTGTAAATCTCACCATAGTAAAAGGAAGAAAGATATAGGAAAACTATATTTTTTCCTATATTTAGAAATATTTTTTCTAAATATAAGAAATATTTTTTCTAAATATAAGAAATATTTTTCCTATAATTACAAATGAAGAAAGAGAGAAAAAGATGGACATGGATGAAGGAAGGAAGGGAGAAGAAAGGAGAAAATTCAGTCAACTTAATTCTCATGTTTGACACTCTTAGCAAATAAAAAAGGCATTGCTTGTGTTTAGTATTCAAATGCACTTGGGTGCCCATTTTTATGCTTTGTAATTAACCTCTTTTTGTCCCTTCCCAATGTTTAGAATCTCCACAGCTCCACATGGCTTTTGTTTTTAATTCAGGTAACTTTATCACAAATCATACTGTGTATTACCATATCCAATTGTTCAGTTGTCAGGAGAGCTTTGCTTTGCTTAAGTCAGATTCAGCTGTGCTGAAACTTAGGCAGAATAGATATTGCCTGTGAGAGCAACTACTTTTCTAAGGCCTATGAGAAGTGACAGTATCCAGTTTACTGATAAATTGCAGTGCAGCAGGAATGATGCTAGGATAAGTATTGATTTCTTTTGTGCACAGAAATCATTTTGCTACAGATGGTAAATTACCTTCATGAGCTGACAATCCATTAAGTATTATTTTGTGTGTCTCTTCTTTCATTATTGATTTTATTTATTTATTTATTTTACTGCTTTATGTTTTACTACCTTTAAAAGAGGTTATCAAAGAAAAAAAGTAAAGGGAAAACCACAATTAAAATGTAAATATGATAGAATGATTTTATTAGGTAAAACTGAATTTTTGCCGCTACCTCCAAGACTGTAAATAAAATAACTTAAAAGAATTGTATTAAAATATCTTCTAGAAAAATAGGTAAAAGAGTGACTTGAATTCTATTTTAAAATCATTAGGTTTACTTTGACATTTTATATTATAAGTAACAATTTATTTTACCTGCTGTTGACCATAATGTAGTTTTATTAATTTATTCATGACCGATCTGATATTTTGAAAATGACACTTTTAGAGTTTAACTCTCACCATCCTAACCTGTCCGCTTAAATTTTTTCTTATAAATGTGCAAATTTAAAATATGTCATTATTGTTTTGTGTGTGTTCCTTTAATTTCTTTATATTGTTGCATCTCAGAGCAACAGTTTAAATACGTAGTTAAATGTTACATTGTCAAAATTTTAGATTTTTATGCGTTATTACTTCTGCTCTTTTTATGTTGGCTGGCTTCATTTTTCTCAAAATATGATAGAAGCACAATAATTATGAGGTATATGAGATAAACCATATATTTCAAATTAGCTTGCAAGAACTGGAAGAAAGTACATCTCTATGATGCATGAAGACATGAAAATGAAGAAACAGAAACAGAAAACCATAAGGACCAAGAGAAAAAGAAATGCATATTTTTTTCCAAAGCAATGTAACGTAAAGGAAGCAAGAGGCTAAATTTCAAAGAGAAAATTAAAATCAGATTGGAAATCATAATGAAAATTGAGATTGTGGGAAATTAATTTTAGGATGTGACAAAGTAATGGGATAATTTAACTATATACAAGTATAACATGAAGACTGAGGGAAAGACAAGGAAGATAACATGGTCTGTAGAATGGATACAGCTAGAAAATTAAAAGATAGGTGTGGAGGAAAGAGAATGCTGATCCAACCTAAAAATTATGTGTTTTCTGATTTAGAGGCCAGAAGGACAGGAATACAACCATAAATTTAAGTAAAATTATACACAATATTCTGAATCTAAAAAAATCCTTACTAAGATCTAAGTAAGAAGATTGAATGTGCACATTGTTAAGAAAGATAAAATCTCACATCACTAACTGTGTATGTATTGATTGAATAAAAAAACTTATACATTTATCTAATGTTTCTTGAATCAGTCTTGTTCTTTTTTTTTAATTTATTTATTTTAATTAGAGGCTAATTACTTTACTTTGGTTTTGCCATACATCAACATGAATCCACCACGGGTGTCAGTCTTGAACATAGTAAAATAGTGTCAGTGGTCCATACCCACCCACCCACTTAATAAAAAGCAATCAAGGAATCTTAGCCATGTATAGGTGTTTATGGGTACATGTGGGTATAAGTACATATATGTATGTATGGATAGATAGGTAGGTAATTAGATAGAAGATAGATACATGTATTTTTGCTTGTGTGTATATTTATACATATGCATGTGCTTGTTTATGTTTACAGAGATTGTAAGTACATGTTTATATGCACATATATATAGGATGCATGCACATTCATATATAATGAAATATAAATACTGCATTTATTAAAAAATCTATAATTATATTGTTATAAAATATCATCATTGTGTGTGCTTAGTTGCTCAGTCGTGTCTGACTCTTTGCAACCCCATGGATTATAGCCTGTCAGACTCCTCTGTCCATGGGGATTCTCTAGGTAAGGATACTCGATTTGATTGCCATACCCTCTTCCATGGGATCTTCCCAACCCAGGGATTGAACCCAGGTCTCACACATTACAGGCAGATTCTTTACTATCTGACAGGGAAGCCCATAAATCATCATCATTATTTTAATTTAACAAACTACAAGTTTAATTGAAATTCAAATGCTATTTATATTTTTAGCTGTATGAAGTTGCAACTAAGTATATTATATTAATTTCTGAAAAGTATACTAATAGAGGTTTAGATTAACTGACTGACTACAATCACAATACTTTAATTGAAATCTTGTCACCACCTCTTGCTAGTTGTGTGAACTTGGCAACTTATTCGGTTTTTATTGCTTCAAAATCCTCATCTCTAATAAGGAATAACAATCACACCTGATATAATTATTGTGACAACTAAATATTATAACATAGGTAAGATATTTAGCATATAGGAAGCACTGAATATGGATTTCCTAATGTAATTCCCAATGTTGTTACTGTTGCTACTACTCTTCCTATTCTTGTGTCCCGTTTCCATAACCTAGAGCTCTCACTCAAGCAAATTTTTATTAAAGGATTAAGAGTATGTCTGAAATTAATAAACTGAAATCTTAAGAGAACTCCAACACACATACAAAATACTGTTTTCCTCAAAAATAATTATGAGTTATTAGAAAATCACTTAGGTAAAATTGTAGAAAAAAGACTTACATATTACCAAAAAATGTTACAGAAATATAAACATGATTTTTTTACTAGTTCTTTGTTCACTTTATCCTTGCTTTAGCATTAAATTTGATTTGTTTACATTTGCACATACACACAAATACAAAATTTTAAGGAAGAACTCACATGTATAAAAACCAACATTATTAAATACTAAAATTATGTATTTTGTTACACATATATGGGGATAATTTTTTAAAGATAATAAAAATAAACTACTAATATAGGGCAAAAATTTTGACACCTACCTTGTTTTTAGTGTATTGTATTTATAAAATTAAAAAAATTTTGAACCTTAGTTTTATGTCAGATACTGCTGGAGTAAATTTTTACATATACTAAGTCACAGTCCATTTAACAGTTACTATTTTGATCTTTATCTTATGGAATAAGAAAGTAAGTACAAAGAAATTTAATATTCTGATCGTTTTTTAGCTACTAAGTAAAAAAATTGATAATTATAACCTAGTACCTTATTTTTAATATCTGTTTTCGGTCTCTATTTTTCCTATCATTTTTCTTATCATTGGATAAGTTTCTTTCCTCACTAAATGGAGCTGAAAAAGGATAAAAATATATTACCTAGAAAAGTAAATGTATATACATTTTAGTACATATAGTATTATTAATTGTTCGTATTTTATGTCTTAGCCATCAAAAGTTTAAGAACATTTATTAAATAGAAACAGTTGTTTACTGTTTCAGTAATGTGACAATACTGGAAAGAGTGACAGTATATACATTTATAGCTTATACTCCCTGGTGGCTGAGACAATAAAGAATCTGAATTAGAGAGACCCCGGTTCAATCTCTGGGTCAAGAAGATCCCCTGGAGAAGGGAATAGTTACCCACTTAAATATTCTTGCCTGAAGAATTCCATGGACATAGGAACCTGGTGGGTAACAGTCCATGGGGTCGCTAAGAGTCAGACAAGACTGAGATGCTAACACTTCTACTGTTTTTAAATTTCATACCACTATACAATTACTGTCATAACGACATAAAAGCAAATAAATACTGGCAGTTATGGGCTTCCCTGCTGACTCAGTTGGTAAGGAATCTGCCTGTAATGCAGGAGACCCTAGTTTAGTCCCTGGGTCTGGAAGATCCCTTGGAGAAGGAAATGGCAAACCACTCCAGTATTCTTGCTTGGAAAATCTCATGGACAGAAGAGGCTGGTGGGCTGCAGTCCATGGGATCACAAAGAGTCAGACAGGACTGAGTGGCTAACATTTTCATAGACATTATACTGATTCTTCATAAATCATTTATTTGTTAAAGTTAATATAATTTCATCCCCTGAGAATATTTAAAAGTTTATTTTTAATGAAAAAATGCTGAGAAAAATATAACAAGTTTACTGTTTTGTTAAATATAATGCAGTGTAAATTATATGAATAAATTTATTTTGTTTCCCTTTTTTCAAACCTTAAAGGTCAAACATTGAAAATATATTTAAAAACATTTAAAAACCTTTAATGATAAATACAAGTTTAGCTGATTTTATTAACAAATACATATTTGTTAATACTTAAACTTATTCAATTGATTGACAGTATTAAGGATGGGATAAATCTATAATACTTGCTATTAAACACTCATTGGCTTTTTACGATTGAAATGAAATCTTATATGTTTATGGGTACAATTACTAGATGCATAAATATAAGGTGGTAAAAATGGATGGCCTCTACCTATAAACATTAATTCTATCAATGTAGTAACAGAAAATAAAAAGAGAATTTTCTCTTATCATTACTGGGTATATTCAATCTGATAATTTGGTCTACAACCAATAGAAATGCAAAATCAATTTGGCTTAAAGTATACATTGTGTATCATGTCATATAACAGAAATTTTAGAGCTTATTGAGATTTCAGATGTACTTTATTGAGGCATCACCAGAAACAATTTTCTTCTGGCTTTCTCATCTGCCATTCATTGTGTTGATTGTAATAATTTCAAACACAGCATTTTAGTATCTAAAAAATGACAAGGAATCATCTTTTTCTCTTATCATCAGAGTCACCTTCACACTTCGTTGGTCAGATTTGGATGGGTAAATCAATTCCTGGCAAGAGAAATGGGACTATCATGAGAAATATGCACAATCATCTACATGCAAAAGATTTAGGGGATTAGGTAAAATGAAAAAAAAAAACACTGAGTATAAAAAAACTTTACCAGTTGAAAAGTCCAAAATGGTTTTGTTGAAGGAGTATCTCTCTAATATATTTTACAAAATGTAAACATTTGGTTCACATTTTTTTGTTTGTTTCACTTTGCTATTACTCTTGAAAATAATTTAGTTGTCCAAGGGATGTTGAAAATTGTTTCTCTAGATTTCAATGAGCTAGATAAACTGTTACCTAATGTTTTAACTAGAATTTCATACTTGGCATTTCAGTACTTTTTTCCCCCACCTATGTCATATATACTGAATGTTGCCAGCAAAACAAATGATAAGCCCAAACACGGCCATTTTGGACTTACTTCCATAGTAATTCCTTTCCGCAATTTATTGCACATATTTATTTCCCTAAATCACTGCCCCCAATTTTTTTTTTTTTCAAAATTTGCACTGATCACTTTTTCTCCTTCAGCTTCAATGGCTAGAACAGTTTCTAACCCAGAGTTGCTAAATGGAAAAATGTATACAAATTGATGCAAAGTAAGGAGGGGATGAAAAAATAAAACAAAATTACAGAATGCTGAATTTAGGAGCTTGGTAGTATGCCCACAGATACATGAATATAGTTATTTTTAACATAATGATATTAGGTAAAATATATAATTTTCTTGTTAATATATCAGGGACTTTACTTCACTTGTAAAATTGTCAGTATTCATCCTATTTGCCATTTAATGTCTTCAAAAACATCTAACTGGGGCCTCATCATTGTCCTTTGCTCTAGATAACATCCTGTACTACTCAGCTTCTTTTGTGGCATGTGTGGTTATTTTTCCTCTGTAACCTTTCATTGACTGCCAGAAACGTCTATTAGCTTGATCTTCTCTTCCTTATTTAGTTAGCTATTCCTTTAAAACATAAGTCTGGCCAGATGTAACGATAAGCAGGCAGATGGCTCTGGAGTGATTCTTTTCTGATAAGGAAGTAGCTTCTTTTGAAGATGTGGCTCTACAACTATCCTGGCCCAAGGCATAATCTATGATTTGTCAACTTGTATAGGATGCTTTTCAGTCTCATGATGATAGAAAAACTTGAATATAAACACTGATATTAAAAAATAAAGAACCTGCATTTCTGTGTGAATATTGCATTTCCTGCCAGCAGGCGTACATAAGTAATATATTTGAGTAGAAAATTGAATTAATTTAAAACAGTAAAACATCACTGTTAATAACTATCCAATTAGTACAGATTGAGAAATTTGAAATCCTGAAACTAAATTTATATAGGGTTAATGGAACTCCATTTAATTTTATTGGGGACCATTATATATTCTATAAACTCTGAAGTCCATTATATTTATAAAGTCTGTATTTTCTTTTTTTAGTAAATATTGTATGTTTATGGTGAAGGAAATGGAAACCCACTCCAGTATTCTTGCCTGGAAAATCCCATGGACAGAGGAGCCTGGCAGGCTACAGTCCACTGGGTCATAAGAGTCAGACATTCAGTTCAGTTCAGTTCAGTCTCTCAGTCGTGTCCGACTCTTTGCGACCCCATGAATCGCAGCACTCCAAGCCTCCCTGTCCATCACCAACTCCTGGAGTTCACTCAAACTCAAGTCCATCCAGTCGGTGATGCCATCCAGCCATCTCATCCTCTGTCATCCCCTTCTCCTCCTGCCCCCAATCCCTCCTAGCATCAGAAGCTTTTCCAATGAGTCAACTCTTCACATGAGGTGGCCAAAGTACTGGAGTTTCAGCTTCAGCATCATTCCTTCCAAACAACACCCAGGACTGATCTCCTTTAGAATGGACTGGTTGGATCTCTTTGCAGTCCAAGGGACTCTCAAGAGTCTTCTCCAACACCACAGTTCAAAAGCATTAATTCTTCAGCGCTCACCTTTCTTCACAGTCCAAATCTCGCATCCATACATTACCACTGGAAAAACCATAGCCTTGACTAAATGGACCTTTGTTGGCAAAGTAATGTCTCTGCTTTTCAACATGCTATCTAGGTTGGTCATAACTTTCCTTCCAAGGAGTAAGCATCTTTTAATTTCATGGCTGCAGTCACCATCTGCAGTAAGTCAGACATTACTTAGAGACTAAACCACCACCATTGTGTATTTACATATGAAGAATGATAGTCCATATCTTGCTAGAAGTTGTCAAAGGTCAATACCTACTTATATTTGATTTACTCAGCATTTGTTGTTATTTTAAAAGATTTATTGAAGATTAAGTCAAGCCAACACTTGAGGCAATAATGACAGTATGTTGAAATCTTTGAGGAATTATAATTCATACTTGTTTAAAGAATTTAATACAAGGATTAAAATTCACTGCCTTGTTTTAAAAGTGAAATTTTAAAATGCAACCTATTATACTGTGGACTTGGAGAAGTGCAAAATAGGAATCATTACTAAATGGTTACAAGTTACTGTTTGTAGTAATGAAAAAGTTTTGAAAATATACAACATTGATGACTGTACAATGTTGTGAATGTAATTAATGTCACTGAATTTTGTACTTAATTATAAAGGTAAATTTTTATGTTTATGCAAACTTTAGCACATTAAAAGTATTCAGGAAAGCATAACAAGTGTGAAGACATTTATGAAAATATACTCAAAAAACACCTAGAAGAAATGGAGTAGCCATCATAGTCAACAAAAGAGTCCAAAATGCAGTACTTGGATGCAGTGTCAAAAACGACAGAATGATCTCTGTTCATTTCCAAGGCAAACCATTCAATATCACGGTAATCCAAGTCTATGCCCCAACCAGTAACACTGAAGAAGTTGAAGTTGAACACATCTATGAAGACCTACAAGACCTTCTAGAACTAACACCCAAAAAAGATGTCCTTTTCATTATAGGGGACTGGAATGCAAAGTAGGAAGTCAAGAAACATCTGGGGTGACAGGCAAATTTGGCCTTGGGATATGGAATGAAGCAGGTCAAAGGCTAATAGAGTTTTGCCAAGACAACACACTGGTCATAGCAAACACCCTCTTCCAACAACACAAGAGAAGACTCTATGATTGGACATCACCAGATGGTTGATACTGAAATCAGATTGATTATTTCTTTGCAGCCAAAGATGGAGAAGCTCTACACAGTCAACAAAAACAAGATGGGGAGCTGACTGTGGCTCAGACCATGAACTCCGTATTGCCAAATTCAGACTGAAATTGAATAAAGTGGAGAAAACCACTAGATCATTCAGGTATGACCTAAATCAAATCCATTATGACATACAGTGGAAGTGAGAAATAGATTTAAGGGACTAGATCTGATAGACTGGGTGCCTGGTGAACTATTGACGGGGGTTTGTGACATTGTACAGGAGACAGGGATCAAGACCATCCGCAAGAAAAAGGAATGCAAAAAAGCAAAAAGGCTATCTGAGGAGGCCCTACAACAGCTGTGAAAAAAGGGAAGCAAAAAGCAAAGGAGAAAAGGAAAGATATACTCATTTGAATTCAGAGTTTCAAAGAACAGCAAGGAGAGATAAGAAAGCTTTCCTCACTGATCAATGCACAGAAATAGAGGAAAACAATAGAATGGGAAAGTAGATCTCAACAAGAAAATTAAAGATACCAAGGGAACATTTCATGCAAAGATGGGCTCAATAAAGGACATAAATGGTAGGGACCTAACAGAAGCAGAAGATATTAAGAAGAGGTGGCAAGAATACACAGAAGAACTGTACAAAAAAGATCTTCACTACCCAGATAATCAAGATGGTGTGATCACTCACCTAGAGCCAGACATCCTGGAATGTGAAGTCAAGTGGGCCTTAGAAAGCATCACTACGAACAAAGCTAGTGGAGGTGATGGAATTCCAGTTGAGCTCTTTCAAATCCTGAAAGATGATGCTGTGAAAGTGCTGCACTCAATATGCCAGCAAATTTGGAAAACTCAGCAGTGGCCACAGGACTGGAAAAGGTCAGTTTTCATTCCAATTCCAAAAAAAGGCAATGCCAAAGAATGTTCAAACTACTGCACAATTGCACTCATCTCACATGCTAGTAAATTAATGCTCAAAATTCTCCAAGCCAGGCTTCAGCAATACGTGAACCGTGAACTTCCAGATGTTCAAGCTGGTTTTAGAAAAGGCAGAGGAACCAGAGATCAAGTTGCCAACATCCTCTGGATCATCAAAAAAGAACGAAAATTCCAGAAAAAACATCGATTTCTGCTTTATTAACTATGCCAAAGCCTTTGACTGTGTGGGTCACAATAAACTGTGGAAAATTCTGAAAGGGATGGGAATACCAGACCACCTGATCTGCCTCTTGAGAAATCTGTATGCACGTCAGGAAGAAACAGTTAGAACTGGACATGGAAAAACAGACTGGTTCCAAATAGGAAAAGGAGTATGTCAAGGCTATATATTGTCACTCTACTTATTTAACTTATATGCAGAGTACATCATGAGAAACGCTGGGCTGGAAGAAGCACAAGCTGGAATCAAGATTTCCAGGAGAAATATCAATAACCTCAGATATGCAGGTGACACCACCCTTATGGCAGAAAATGAAGAAGAACTAAAGAGCCTCTTGATGAAAGTGAAAAAAGAGAGTGAAAAAGTTGACTTAAAGCTCAACGTTCAGAAAACTAAGATCATGGCATCCGGTCCCATCACTTCATGGAAATAGATGGGGAAACAGTGGAAACCATGGCTGACTTTATCTTTCTGGGCTCCAAAATCACTGCAGATGGTGATTGCAGCCATGAAATTAAAAGACCCTTACTCCTTATACGGAAAGTTATAACCAACCTAGACAGCATATTAAAAAGCAGAGACTTTACTTTGTCAACATAGGTCTAATTAGTCAACACTATGGTTTAACAGTGGTCATGTATGGATGTGAAAGTTGGACTATAAAGAAAGCTGAGCACCGAAGAATTGATGCTTTTGAACTGTGGTGTTGGAGAAGACTCTTGAGATTCCCTTGGACTGCAAGAAGATCCAACCAGTCCATCCTAAAGCAGATCAGTCCTGGGTGTTCATTGGAAGGACTGATGTTGAATCTGAAACTCTAATACTCTGGCCACCTGATGCGAAGAGCAGACTCATTTGAAAAGACACTGATGCTGGGAAAGATTGATGGCAGGAGGACAAGGGGATGACAGAGGATGAGATGGTTTGATGGCATCAACGACTCGATGGACATGGGTTTGGGTGAACTCCAGGAGTTGGTAATGGACAGGGAGGCCTGGCGTGCTGGGATTCATGGGGTCGCAAAGAGTCGGACACGACTGAGGGACTGAACTGAACTGAACCCCTTCTAAGTCATAGTGCAAACCCAATATAAAATAAGCATTTTTATTGTCATAGTAGGATGAATCAAGTACATTTCCCCCCTGCTCTTTGTTGAGGATTTTAGGCAACGGTTGTCTCTCTCACTCTTTGTGTGTATGTGTGTCTCCTCTCTATCTCTCTGTTCAAAGTAAATTTAGCAATATGTTTTAATACCTGTATATATATAATCCACCTTACCTTTAATAATAAGCTGAAAAATTACTTAGAAAATGACTTTCAGCTTACTAAATCTCTTTCTTTTCTTCAGGAAGATTTTACCTAACCCTTCAGTTCAACTGCAGCTGAAGGTTAGAATTACTTTGCCATTCTTGCTTACTTCAGTATTTTAACTGTTATCAATAATTTTGTGCTTTAAATTTTCCTCAGTACATAATGCTTTAATACTGTTTTTAATATTTACTTCCCTAGGGATATAAAATAATTTTTGGTATCTCATATCCATTTTAATGTGTAAAGCATCATGAATAATTAAACTAAATAATCATGCATCTTTGTGCTAAAAGGAACAATTTTAAAATTAACAAGTAAAGCACACTTAATGATACTCTTAAATCTATTTTCAAAAGTCTCCCTTTGAAGTATGCTACATATCTGCCTATTCTAAGAAAATGCAAATGAAAACAAGTGAATTATGAACAGCAGTGTTAATCTGATGCCATTGCAATAATAATTATTATGGAGAGAAGATCTAGACCTTTTGTCCCTAAAAACCTATAAATTTATAAAACTTACAGAATTGGATACATGAATATGAATCTATGAGTATAAACTAATAGATTAGTACAAATAATTACTAAACTCAAATACACATTTGTATACACTAACTGATATAAGACATCCATCAGGTAATAAGTCATTCTCTCAAGTACTGAATTGATAATGTTAATTCTCAAAGTCAAAGCATCTCTCACTTCAAAATATTCATATATTGAGCAATATTCCATATATGAAATTTCTTGTACAATTGTTTCATCTTCAAAGGATTCATTTTCAAATGACATTTACCTAAATTTTCTCACAATAAAATAAGTATAAACTTTGAATTAACATTTTGGTGTTCAAATTTTAGTGTTCCCCTTTCATAATTATATGGTCATTGGAAATGCATTTGGTCTCTACAATTATTACATCTATTAGATATATATGTTCATAATAGCTAGAGTTGCTGAAAGTTTCTAAAAGAATTTAAAAGAAAATTCATTCGGAAGCTATTGGTAAGCATTCATATAGAGTAATTTTTAAAGTTTTGTCATACTATTAGGGCGACTATTAAGGAAAAGATATCAGTTAATTCTAGATAAGTGATGTAATCTTTGCTATTGCCGGTTTTAGGCACTAAGTCATGTCTGACTGTTGGCAACTCCATGGATTGTAGACCATCAGGCTCCTCTGTCCTTGGGATTTCCCTGGCAAGAAAGGAGTAGATTCCCAGGGGATCTTTTCAACCCAGGGACTGAACCTTTGTCTCCTGCTTGGCAAGCAGATTCTTTACCGCTGAGCCATCTGGGAAGCATCACCAATTTAATCTTTACTACATTGGAATATGTGATATAGTTAGATATATTTAATGATATGTTTATAAACATAAAATCTTCAGCTCTTCATACATCCTGTTTAAGACATAAAATCTTGCCCTTCCACACGACTTTCATAACAAAACATGGGTATGTGCAGGTGGTTCCTTAGAATTTTTCCAGATTCTTTTTCTTCTCTCATATTCTGTATAGCCTTAGAGTACACTCTATGGTATAAAACCCTTGATCGTACACAAAATAACTTGTAACACAGGAATAAAAGAATTGGGCAGTTAGCCATTAGATGGCATGATTTTTCTTCTTGGAAAAATCATGCCATCTAATGATTGGAATGATTATTAGATGGCAAAGATGTGGAATATATCTCAGGTTTTAACACAAAAGTTTTCCTAAAAGAACAATTTGTACCCATCTACTTATAAAACATCATTTAAGAATCACTAGATACAAGGAAATGTGTAGATTTTCTAATTAAGAATATGAAAAGACAGAAGGAAAGCTTGATTATACAACGTGATTGAAATTACTGTTCTAGTTATCCATCAAATGCCTTGTATTTTATTTATTCAGTTATAATCCTTGTATTGTGACTTATGAATAATTTGATAAACTACTCTTTAATGAGTTTAGGTGAGTTGGCAATAACCTGTTAGGATATAAGATTTGCAATTGACTTTTAGTAAAATATTTTAATTCACAAGAGAAATTCTCTTGATGGAAAAGTCTAATGATATTGCAGGCTGCAGTGTGAAATGTTACCCAGATCATTCCATAGAAAAGTTGTTAGTACTACTTTGGTAAGCCATTCATTAAATCAACAGATATTTACTTAATGGCATCTTTGTATAGTCCTTCTTTAGCTAGTCATCACTTAAGGTTGCATTGGTTAGTAGTATTATCACAAAAGTGACCATCTATTGAAACTGAATATCTCTTTAGGAACATGTCCAATTTATTGTGGGTGGTTTAGCAAAGTATCACTCCCATATTTTCTTCTGTATTTACTTCTATAAGCATATATGTTAAACTGCATTGTGTAAACAAACATATAAAAACAGATTCTACCAAATCTTAGTTTGAAAATAAATCATGGAAAAATAATGCTTATTTTATATACCAAAAAACTCTCAGTGAATTGTTAATGTAAGATGTACAATTGTACTCATCTCACACACTAGCAAAGTAGTGTTCAAAATTCTCCAAACCAGGCTTCTACAGTACATAAACTGTTATCTTCCAGATGTTCAAGTGGGATTTAGAGAAAGCAAAGAAACCAGAGATCAAATTGCCAATATCTATTGGATCATCAAAAAAACAAGAGAGCAAGAGAGTTCCAGAAAAACATCTACCTCAGCTTTATTGACTATGCCAAAGCCTTTGACTGTGTGGATCACAACAAACTGGAAAATTGTTCAAAAGATGGGAATACCAGATCATCACCTGCTTCCTAGAAATCTGTATTCAGGTCAAGAAGCAACAGTTAGAACTGGACATGGAACAACAGACTGGTTCCAAATAGGAAAAGGAGTATATCAAGGCTGTATATTGTCACCCTGCTTATTTAACTTACATGCAGAGTATATCATGAGAAACACTGGACTGGATGAAGCACAAGCTGGAATCAAGATTGCCGGGAAAAATATCAATAACCTCAGATATGCAGATGACACCACCCTTATGTCAGAAAGTGAAGAAGAACTAAAGAGCCTCTTAATGAAAGTGAAAGAAGAGAGTGAAAAAGTTGGCTCAAAACTCATCATTCAGAAAACTAAGATCATGGCATCTGGTCCCATCACTTCATGGTAAATAGATGGGGAAACAATGACAGACATTTATTTTGGGGCTCCAAAATCACTGCAGATGGTGAATGCAGTCATGAAATTAAGACACTTGCTCCTTAGAAGAAAAGTTATGACCAAACTAGACAGCATGTTAAAAAGCAGAGACATTACTTTGCCAACAAAGGTTCATCTAGTCAAAGCTATGGTTTTTCCAGTGGTCGTGTATGGATGTGAGAGTTGGACTATAAAGAAAGCTGAGCACTGAAGAATTGATGCTTTTGAACTGTGGTATTGGAGAAGACTCTTGAGAGTCTCTTGGACTGCAAGGGTATCCAAACAATCCATCTAAAAGAAATCAGTCCTGAATATTCATTGGAAGGACTGATTTTGAAGCTGAAACTCCAATACTTTAGCCACCTGATGGGAAGAGCTGACTCATTTGAAAAGACCCTGTTGCTGGGAAAGATTGAATGCGGAAGGAGAAGGGAACGACAGAGGATGAGATGGTTGGATGGCATTACCAACTCATGAACATGAGTTTGAGCAGACTCTGGGAGTTGGTGATGGACAGGGTGGCCTGGTGTGCTGTAGTCCAAGGGGTCACAAAGAGTCAGACACATAAAGCGACTAGACTGAACTGAATGTAAGATTTATTTATGAATATAATCTAATAAGGTATATTTAGTGAGGATAATTTATTAAAGTAAGATTTTTTAGTGAGATTTACTTCTTTCTATATGACACTTCTGTGTTAGCTAGTTTTGTATAGGCACTTTTAAAGAGAAGATCATGATTTTTCTTTTTTTTTCTTTTTTTAATATATTTTCTTTTATTTTTTTATATTTTATTTTATTTTTTAACTTTACAATATTGTACTGGTTTTGCCATATATCAAAATGAATCCGCCACAGGTATACATGTGTTCCCCATCCTGAACCCTCCTCCCTCCTCCCTCCCCATACCATCCCTCTGGTATGGGGATTTTTCTTACTATAATTCTATCTAGTTGAATTTAAGAGCCTGTGTTAACATCTACTGGTTTATGTCAAAGGAAAGGAGAAGAGGCATTCACTTTGATCTTTCAACTTTCTCAGCACAAAATCCTCAAAAGCTTTGTCTATCTCTTTTTACCAGAAGAACCACTGTTCGTAATAAACTGGGAAAAATTACCAATACTAAAATAAGCTAATGTATTCTAGAATTCATGTTCCTTTTGTTCTGAGCGAATTGCCATGTTATGTAAAACCATATAAAATATATATTCTAAATGTTAATGGTTAAGGTACATAATTAGATTGTATTTACTTGTACATTTTTATTTATAGAATGTCTTCTCTAGACAAATTAATTTACAAAAGTGAGTTTACATATATCACAATCTTATACATCTATGTGAAATACCTGGTATTTCTAAAAACAAATTGCAGTAATCTGATTCAGATGTAATATTGACATGAGCCTTCCTTTTAATCTGACTATGTTATCTTGAAACAGCATTTATTTTTGTCTCTTTGTATAGGCTAAAGTAAAGCATAATTAAGTACTTCATATTTCTACTTTATTAGGTTTTTATTTTCGGTACACTTTTTAAAATATTTTACTACCACATTTTGTGTAAGGAAATTGAGCATCGGGCAGATTTGAGGGGTCTCCCAGAACCAATTCCCTGAGAATACCAAGGGGTAACTGTGGTTCTTCAGGAGCCATAAGTGAGGACATTGTTACCCCTACACTCTTGCAAATAACAGTTGGAGGAAATAGAACAGAATAGAGCTCAGAGAAATGATCCATACCTTATGATGAGAAAAAAAAGTGAGGAATCTTTTACAATTTTCTGATTAGATAACCTACGGGCAAAATGATTTATTAATATAAGCGAAAAATAGTTTGTAAAGGTATATTTTAGATATTACTTGCTTTAAAAAGGCAATTGAACTACATAGCCTCCTCAAAATTAATATTCAATTATGTATGTTTTGCCTGGAAAACATAACTGGGCATAGAAATATATTTTTGGAGACAAAAGCAAACAAGTTAGCAGTTGTTCATCAACGCGTGTCTTCACACACTTTAACTGGTGTGTTTGTGTTTAAATCCAGAGCGCCGCAGTTAGTAGCAGCAATGCTTCACACACACTGATTCAACATTTAATTTTTACTAAAAAACCGTAACTGTCTTCCCTCACGGTGTGAATGTGTCTGCCTCTAGGACTAGCATCATGTGTTGAATTCATTACAGTCTTTCATAGGATCCCAGGAGAGTTTATTCACAGATGTAGATTTATTGCCAGCCACCCATAACTGTTTGTTTGGCCTTCCTTGGGAGCACAAAGACAAGGAATTATCCAGTGGAAATAATTCATAGCAGTGTATTAAAAATAATAAGCATTAGTCCTAGTCAGTGATGCTGGAGGTTTATAGATTCTGACAGCTGACTCTGGTTTTGTGGCAGCCCCCAGGATTTATGTGTAATATCATGTCTTTTCAATGTCTCACAGTAGAACTTGAGTTTTTACAGTTTGAAAGAAGGCTCTAGGATGCTGGTACGATAGATCTATGCTATTTATTTTCCCATAAGTATATTTAATTATTCAGTGAAGGATCCATTAAACAATCTCATCTATTTTTAACCAATTAAGTTTACATTAAAGATTTACCATATCATTCTAATAATAGAATGTTCCATGGCACTTAACCAACAAGTACTCAGTACTGTGATTCTGAATCCTATAGTGCATATAAAGATCTAAAGTAAGTATGCTTTCAGAAAAACAGTAAATATATACATAGTTATCACCTTACAAAGACTTAGTAGTTTAAATATAAAGTATTATAAAATTGTATGCCTTTTGACATTCAAGTAATAAATGAAAATATTATTTCGAATTAGAAATCTTTGGATTGACGTTACACATCTTAAAGTCTGATCATGTAAGACAAAGGAGGCAGTACAATAGTAATTCACTGCAGAATACATATTATTTCTGTTTATCATCCAAACATGTTTACTAAAATGTAGGGTTTTTATTTCTTTGTATTACTACATTCCTTGTATTGCTAGAGAAAAATATGAGATTAAAATAATTTATTAGAATAAGATAGTCACAACTATATTTTTTGAATGGTCATAGAATTTATGACCTGAAGAGCTTTTAAAAACCATATATTACATACACTTCATTTTATTAAAAAAAAGAAAGAAAGAAAAAAACAATGCCCATAATGGCTTGTTCAAGGTAACCTAATATTAATAATATGAGAGTTAAATGTCATACCTTTTGGCCTCTTAGTCCTAGGTTATTTCTACTTGTATTGTACTTTATAACCCCACACTCATATTGTATCACTTGCTACATTGCACTCATATGCCGTTTGCTCTACAACTGAATGTCATAATAAATATTCATACATACAGGATATGTTGAAGTTGGTTCCTGTTACTTCCTGTATTCCTAGGAGGAAGAATGCAACTTTGCCATAATATTGACTTCCAGTAAGCTTATGTCTTGACTTTGACATATATTTAATTTTAAGCCTACTTACAAAACAATAGCTTCCATCTATGTCTAAGATTGCTTTTTCTTTTTGAAATGGGCATATAGCTAGTGTTGTTTTCCTGTTGATAAATTATTTCCCTGTACCTTTTTAATCTTTTTCAACCCCTTCTCACTTTGCTACGCATGATGTCAGTTTGGAGTCAGTAGATATCAATGTGAAAAACTAGGAAACAAAATAAGAAAAAAAAATCTCATGAGTGTTTAACTGCTGTGGGAACAAAATCAATGATACAGCTAACTCTATCTTTATTGTTATATACTGGAATTACAACATTCTGCTGTAAACTTCAGATAATATGAGAATTTCAGTGTGAAATGAAGATTTCCACAGATAGTTCTTTCACTAATTTGTCTTTTGTTCATGGGTAACTTTTAGAAGCATACGATTCACAATTCCAGGAATACTTTTTTGTATATTCATTACTATTTTTATACAACTCCCACATGTTTTTATATATATTGAATAGTGTGTATATATATGTGTGTGTGCATTTAGAGAGATACATAGTTTTGAAATACATGTTTAATAACCTATCAGTATATAATTGGCATTATCTATGGTTGGATTTCCTGGAAGCAGATTCTGAGGCAAAATTTCAAGTACGCATAATTTATTGAAGAAGAGCTCCCAGGAATAGGAATATGAGATTTAGCAAATAAAACCATGGCATGCCTAGTGAAATCTGAATTTCAGATAAACAGCAGATATTTACATGAAATATTCAGGACATACATCTACTAAAATAATATTCTTTTTTTTTTTTTTTTTTGAAATTAACATTTACCTCAGAGTCCTTCTTTTTAATCTGATGACCCTAGTTAAGAGAGAGGTAGTAAAGACAGATTGGGGAAGGGAAAGAGCTAAGCAAAATTGCAGTATTAATGCAGTATAAAGTGCAGCCTGGATCCAGGCTTCACCTGAACCTTTGGCAGTGCTGATTGTATGGGCGGTCTGAATTACCCCCATGAAGTTGGTCCCACACTGAGTCTGAGCTTTTGTACTAGCATGGCTTAGTGAGTGGCTGCAGACTGTAGGAGAGAGGTGGGATTGTTGTTGTTTAGTCACTAAGTCGGGTCTGACTCTTTGTGACCCCTCAGACTGCAGCAAACCACACACTTCCGTCACTATCTCCCAGAGTTTGCTCAAACTCATTTCCTTTGAGTTGGCAATACCATTCAACCATCTCACCCTCTGTTGCCCCATTCTCCTCCTGCCCTTAGTCTTTCCCAGCATCAGGGTGGTCTCCAGTGAGTTGCTTCTTCACATCAGGTGGCCAGAGTGTTGGAGCTTCAGTATCAGTCTTTCCAGTGAATATCCAGGGTTGATTTCCTTTAGGGTTGACTGGTTTGATCTCCTTACTGTCCAAGGGACTTTCAAGAGTCTTCTCCAGCACCACAGTTCCAAAGCATCAATTCCACAGCACTCAGTCTTTTTTATGATCCAACTCTCACATTCATACATGACTATTGGAAAAACTATAGCTTTGACTATATGGACTTTTGTCAGCAAAGTGATATCTCTGCTTCGTAATAGTCTAAGATGGTCATAACTTTTCTTCCAAGGAGCAAGTAAGGGTCTTCTAATTTCATGGCCACGGTCACCATCTGTAGTGATTTTGGAGACCAAGAAAATAATATCTGCCACTGTTTCCTTTTTTTTCCCCATCTATTTACCATGAAGTGATGAGAGCAGGTGCCATGATCTGGTTTTTTGAATGTTGAGTTTTAAGACAGCTTTCTCACTCTTGTCTTGCACCTTCATCAAGAGGCTCTTTAGTTCCTCTTTGCTTTCTGCCATTAAAGTGGTATCGTCTGCTTATGTAACATTGTTGATATTTTTCTTGGCAACTTGATTCCAGCTTCTGATTTATCCAGCCCAGCATTTTGCATGATGTCCTCTGCACAGAAGTTAAATAAGCGGGGTGACAATATACCGCCTTGATGCACTGCTTTTCTAGTTTTGAACCAGTCCATTTTTCCATATCTGGTTCTAACTGGTGCTTCTCCACCTGCCTACAGGTTTCTTAGGAGACAGGTAAGGTAGTAAAGAATTCCCATCTCTTTAAGAATTTTCCACAGTTTGTTGTGATCCACACAGTCAAAGGTTTTATCATAGTCAATGAAGCAGAAGTTGATGTTTTGTTGGAATTCGCTTCCTTTTTCTATGATCCAGTATATGTTGGCAATTTCATCTCTGGTTCCCCTGACTTTTCTAAATCCAGCTTGTACATTGGTTCACATACTATTAAAGCCTAGCTTGAAGGATTTTGAACATTACCTTGCTAACATGTGAAATGAACCCAACTGTACAGTAATTTGAACATTCTTTGGAATTGCCCTTCTAACCTCCTGGATGGATTACTCCCATTTCAACAAGGGCAAGTCTCTAGAGAAGGTGGTAGCTTTGAGTGTTTAGTGGGTTGCTGCTGCTGCTGCTGCTAAGTTGCTTCAGTCGTGTCTGACTCTGTGCGACCCCATAGACAGCAGCCGACGAGGCTCCGCCATCCCTGGGATTCTCCAGGCAAGAACACTGGAGTGGGTTGCCATTTCCTTCTCCAATGCATGAAAGTGAAAAGTGAAGGTGAAGTCGCTCAGTCATGTCAGACTCGTAGCGACCCCATGGACTGCAGCCCACCAGACTTCTCCATCCATGGGATTTTCCAGGCAAGAGTACTGGAGTGGGGTGCCATCGCCTTCTCCGGTGTAGTGGGTAGCAATCACATTAAATACAGACATATTTAAGTGTTTAGGTGTATAAATCTACCAAAGTACCTCATCTTCCTTGCCAAATATAAAATACCTAATTTCGTCCTATCATACAGACTCTGGTTACCAAGAAATCATAAGGAATGCCTTATTGTAGCAGGCATTTAAGGCATCTCATAATTAAATGTTTAAGACAGTTGCATCCTCTGCTTATTATTGTTACAGAACTTTGATTGCATGATTTATTGAACAGAGTGAGATAACTAGGTTATTAGCTGTTCCTAAGAGTTATACTCTCTAAATCAGTTTTAATTTGTGTAAACACTATATAAGAGTTTTAACTGGAGTAACCAATTATGTTGTAATATCTTTGGGTTGTTTATTTCTACTGATGTAAATTTTTCATTTCTGTACTTTTTAATGTTAATTTCAAAGATATTTAGGTCTTAGCAGAATATGCTATGTATGTGGGTCTCTTGTCTTTCCAAGTGGTGCTAGATCTGCCTGCCAATGCAGGAGACATGAAACATGGGTTCAATCCCTGGGTTGGGAAGATCCCCTGGAGGAGGAAATGGCAACCCGCTCTAGTTTTCTTGCCTGGTGAATCCCATGGGCAGAGAAGCCTGGTGGGCTACAGTACAAAGGGTCCCAAAGAGATGGGCAAAACTGAAGCAACTTAGCGCAGCACAGCACAACACATCGGTCTCTATGCTAAGTGACATTTGCCTGGTCAAAGGACAAGAGTTGGCATCTAAGCAGCTGAAAACAGGTCAAAAGAATACAACAAAGGCAAAATTGAGATAAGAAAAAGGAGAAGGCCAAATGAATTTCAATAGAAAATGACTGATTTCAAGTGATGAAAACAGGAAACAACAAGTTCAAGCTCAGACTGAAGCCTCAGGTGCATGGAGTCAGGTATAGACTCTAGTGGAAACAAAGTACAGAGGTGAGGGCAAGTTAGAGAGGAATTATGAGATACGTTATGAAGGGTCGTTCTGGGGAAGTTTACGTGTGACTGGGACTACCTGAATTGAATTTCTGAAGCTTGCTCTAAAGGACCAGAAATTAAAGGGCTGCCGCACTCACAGAGAAATTGTTTTAAAATGTTTAGTATTTCAGGAAATGCAATATCGTTCATCAAACTTCCCATCTAAATAACATTTTGTATTATTTAAATAAATCAAGTAACTTATCTTGTTAAATATTATATATTATATTTTAATATTATATATTATAAAATTAAAATACATTTCTTCATAAGAATTTAAATTATGAAAATGTGCAGGAAGAAATTTGTCTTTAGTTAATCATTCCAAGGCAACAATTATTAACCCTTTTTTACTCTCTTCCTGACTTCTTGCTGTGTATATTATTTTTACATAATTTTAATCAATTGGTGTATATAACATTAAATATGCTGATTAAAGTTTCTGTTCTTCCTGATTATAAATAAATATTTGCTTATTGCAAGTAATAATTAGAAAACATAGAAACAAATGTAATGAAGAAATGTAACTCAGAACCTAAAATAAAAATTGCTGCTAATTCAGTATTTCAAGTTGTTTCTTATTACTGAAGACTTTAAAAATAGTGAATATAATAATTAAAAATAAATTTTATTTTCACAATGAAAAAATATGATGATCTCTTGGTGTGTGAAAGGATGAACTATTTTAAATTCTATTACAGCAAGTTCTATTTTTAAAAACCTAGCTATTATTTTTACAAGATAGAGAACTAAACAGCATGTAATATTGTGTTAAAAGGTCATCAACAAATCAAGAGAACCTATGAGATTTGAGATTTGTGAAGGGTAATGAAGCTCATTGAAAAGCAGAGACATTACTTTGCCAACAAAGGTCCATCTAGTCAAGGCTATGGATTTTCCTGTGGTCATGTATGGTTGTGAGAGTTGGACTGTGAAAAAGGCTGAGTGCCGAAGAATTGATGCTTTTGAACTGTGATGTTGGAGAACACTTGAGAGAGTCCCTTGGACTGCAAGGAGATCCAACCAGTCCATTCTGAAGGAGATCAGCCCTGGGATTTCTTTGGAAGGACTGATGCTAAAGCTGAAACTCCAGTACTTTGGCCACCTCATGCGAAGAGTTGATTCATTGGAAATAACTCTGACACTGGGAGGGATTGGGGGCAGGAGGAGAAGGGGATGACAGAGGGTGAGATGGCTGGATGGCATCACTGACTCAATGGACGTGAGTCTGAGTGAACTCCGGAAGTTGGTGATGGACAGGGAGGCCTGGCCTGCTGCGATTCATGGGGTCGCAAAGAGTCAGACACGACTGAGCGACTGAACTGAACTGAACTGATGAAGCTCAGGAAAACCATTGTCTGTAACATGAAGAGTAGAGTCTCCCTCTCTATGTCACACCTTTGTTTTTGTTCATGGGTTCTGTATGAAACAAAAGATCCAAATGAATTCCTGAGTTTGATATCCCAGATGATAAAGTAACAACAGCCATTTATAATGTTGGAACATCAGAATATATTGCTAATTCTATAACAGTATATAGAATCTCCAAACTCTATATAATTTACGCATGTGTAAATGTAAGCTCAGTGTCAGAGACACAGAATATCATTTATAGGAGATGATCTTAAGGAAAAAACACTGGTCAAGAAACAGTAATTCAAAGAATTATTACTTATCAAAATTGAGTGTCTAGTTCTTCTGAAGTTAAATAATTTGCCAAGTTATAACCAGAAAAATAACTCAGACACACATAAAAATCATCAACATGTATTCTAATATTTTAAAAACTAATTTTCTACTTGATTTATAGACTCATAATGTAAGAGCTAGAAAAGGGCTTAGAGATCATCTATCTAGTTCAGAGGCTTTTAAACTATCCTTAGTAGAGCGTACAGATTTCACCAAGGAGACATCAGGGTATGATGCTGATATCTACTGAGTGTTCTAGTTCCTCTGCTCCCATTGGAACCAAAGCCCATCTACTTTGTAGCCCGTGTATACTGGACTTTTGCCTGGAATTTTATGTGGGAAAAAAAAAAAAAAAGTTTTAGATGATTTAATAAGGAGGTGAAATTTTCAGATTTCATTTGAGCATATTTTACATTATATGTGAGAAATTAATGGTCATTGCAGTCAAGTTCACATACTGGTTAATTCAAAACCAACACTAAATTTTCCAAAAGTGCTAAGTTCTTTCCTCTGCACTTCTTCACTGTGTGCACTTGAAGATCTGTCTTCTGAAAATTCTAGAAGAGTATTCTGCTCACTGAATCATAATTTTGTGTAGGAAATATACAGAGTAGTTTGGGGTATGCAGAACGTGAACAGTTCAATCATTATAAACACATGATATTCTTAAATTTTTATGATAAATTTTAATCCCTAAAATTCATTTCTATGGTTGGGAACATTATAACTTTGATAACTTCTGCTTAAAGTCTAAAAAAAAATGTTTCAGGCTTATTACTGAAAAATAAATACATCACTTCATTTCAGTTCAGTCACTCAGTCGTGTCCGACTCTTTGCGACCCCATGAATCGCAGCATGCCAGGCCTCCCTGTCCATCACCAACTCCCAGAGTTCACTCAAACTCCTGTCCATCGAGTCAGTGATGCCATCCAGCCATCTCATCCTCTCTAGTCCCCTTCTCCTCCTGCCCCTATTCCCTCCCAGCATCAGGGTCTTTTCCAATGAGCCAACTCTTCACATGAGGTGGCCAAAGTATTGGAGTTTCAGCTTTAGCATCATTCCTTCCAATGAACACCCAGGATTGATCTCCTTTAGGAAGGACTGGTTGGATCTCCTTGCAGTCCAAAGGACTTTCAAGAGTCTTCTCCAATACATCACTACTACCATTTAAAATATACAAAATCATTCAGCAGACTAAAAATAAAAAAGCTTTTGACTGAGTTAACCTACCCTTCCAGAATCTTTGTACCTTTATCTGTCTTGTGAGCCAAGAATTAACTAATATAACATAATTCTTTCTATCCTGTGTTGTTAAGGATACTATACCTTGCAAATTGCAAGAAATGCTCATTTAAACTAACTTAATCTGTGAGGAAATTTATTATCACATATATAGAAATTGCAGAGATATGGTAGATATTGAGGTTTGTTAGTTCAGCAGTTCAATTACGTTTTGTATGACCCAAGATCTCTCTATTTTAGTCTAGTGCTCTCAGGGTTGATGACATTTTTTTAGACATTCAAGATGTCTAAAGAAGTTCTGAGTGTTATATCCAAATCCAGGGATGTCCATAGATAGTGGGACTAAAGGTAACTACCTAGTCTTTCTTATAGAAGATATCAGTGCTTTTGTAGAAGAAATCCAGCTGACTTACCATCATGTCTTATGGATTAGAGTTCACTCACATGAATATACTTTTACCAATCAATGCAAGGAAGATGAACTGAACTAACTTTGCCTTCTATGGGGACTGCATATAGGTTCAGTTTACCATGAAATGCATAGCTGTGTGCATGGTGCATGGGAGTAGCCACGTGGATAAAATCTAGAATCTATGACTAAAGAGAGAGCAGGAATGGGTGATGATTAGGCAAATATCCGTGTCCACTCCACAATGCTCGCAGCATATGGCTATGTTTATAATCAGCAATTATGAATGGTAATGATATCAGACAATGTAAAACTAATCTGAATTTGAATAGAATTCTCAAATGTCACTCTAGGCATTCCTACCCAAGCCTTCTCTAACCATTTAAACCTTTGTTAGAAATCAGCTGAAAATAGCGAAACAGATTTGCATTGGTAATACTAATCTGAATACTTTCAATGAGTTAAATATTTAGGCATCATGATGCTTAATGATACATTGATTAGAGAGAAAATTAAAAGCTGAAACCAAGTAACCAAATGACCTCAGGAATTTGGCATAGATAATGACTAAAGCCTTTGCCAAACTGCAGACCTTCCCTGTCTTTAACCACTTGGAGGCTTTAGCCAGCTCTTATATTCAGTTCAGTTCAGTTCAATCGCTCAGTCGTGTCTGCCTTTCTGTGACCCCATGGACCGCAGCACACCAGGCCTCCCTGTCCATCACCAACTCCTGGAGTTTACTCAAACTCATGTCCATTCAGTCGGTGATACCATCCAACCACCTCATCCTCTGTCATTCCCTTTTCTTCCTGCCCTCAATCTTTCCCAGCATCAGGGTCTTTTCAAATGAGTCACCTCTTCCCATCAGGTGGCCAAAGTATTGGAGTTTCAGCTTCAACACCAGTCCTTCCAATGAGCACTCAGGACTGATTTCCTTTAGGATGGACTGGTTAGATCTCCTTGCAGTTCAAGGGACTCTCAAGAGTCTTCTCCAACACCACAGTTCAAAAGCATAAATTCTTCCATGCTCAGGTTTCTTTATAGCCCAACTCTCACATCCATACATGACTAATGGCAAAACCATAACCTTCAATAGATGGACCTAGGTTGGTAAAGTAATGTCTCTGCTTTTTAATATGCTGTCTAGGTTGGTCATAACTTTTCTTCCAAGGAGTAAGGGTCTTTTAATTTCATGGCTGCATTCACCACCTGAAGTGATTTTGGAGCCCCCCAAAATAAAGTCAGCCACTGTTTCCACTGTTCCCCTATCTATTTCCATTGAAGTGATGGGACTGGATGCCATGGTCTTAGTTTCCTGAATGTTGATCTTTAAGCCAACTTTTTCATTCTCATTTTTCACTTTATCAAGAGGCTCTTTAGTTTTTCTTCACTTTCTGCCATAAGGGTGGTATCATCTGCATATCTGAGGTTATTGATATTTCTCCCAGCAATCTTGATTCCAGCTTGTACTTCATCAAGCCCAGCGTTTCTCATGATGTACTCTGCATATAAATTAAATAAGGAGGGTGACAGTATACAGCCTTGATGTACTCCTCTCCTAATTTGAAACCAGTCTATTGTTCCATGTCCAGTTCTAATTGTTGCTTCCTGAGCTGCATACAGATTTCTCAAGAGGCATGTCAAGTGGTCTGGTATTCCAATCTCTTGAAGAATTTTCCACAGTTTGTTGTGATCCACACAGTCAAAGGCTTTGGCATAGTCAATAAAGCAGAAGTTGATGTTTTTCTAGAATTCTCGTGCTTTTTTGATGATCCAGTAGATGTTGGCAATTTGAACTCTGGTTACTCTGTCTTTTCTAAAACCAGCTTGAACATCTGGAAGTTCACAGTTCATGTATTGCTGAAGCCTGGCTTGGAGAATTTTGATCATTACTTTATTAGCGTGTGAGATGAGTGCAATTGTGTGGTAGTTTGAACATTCTTCATTACCTTTCTTTGGGATTGGAATGAAAACTGACCTTTTTCCAGTCCTGTGGCCACTCCTGAATTTTCCAGATTTGCTGGCATATTGAGTACAGCACATTCACAGCATCATCTTTTAGGATCTGAAATAGCTCAACTGGAATTCCATCACCTCCACTAGCTTTGTTCATAGTGATGTTTTCTAAGGCCCACTTGACTTCACATTCCAGGATGTCTGGCTCTAGATGAGTGATCACACCATCGTGATTATCTGGGTCATGAAGATCTTTTTTGTACAATTCTTCTTTGTATTCTTGCCACCTTTTCTAATACCTTCTGCTTCTGTTAGGTCCATACCATATCTGTCCTTTATTGTGCCCACATTTGCATGAAATATTCCCTTTGTATCTCTAATTTTCTTGAAGAGATCTCTAGCCTTTCCCATTCTATTTTTTTCCTCTATTTCTTTGCCTTGTTCACTGAGGAAGGCTTTCTTATTTCTCCTTGCTGTTCTTTGGAACTCTGTATTCAAATGGGTATATCTTTCCTTTTCTCATTTGCTTTTCGCTTCTCTTCCTTTCACAGCTATTTGTAAGGCCTCTTCAGAGAGCCATTTTGCCTTTTTGCATTTCTTTTTCTTGGGTTATGTCTCTTGTACAGTGTCATGAACCTCTGTCCATAGTTCATCAGGCACTCTGTCTATCAGATCTAGTCCCTTAAATCTATTTATCACTTCCACTGTGTAATCGTATGGGATTTGATTTAGGTTATACCTGAATGGTCTAGTGGTTTTCCCTACTTTCTTCAACTTAAGTCTGAATTTGGCAATAAGGAGTTCATTATCTCAGCCACAGTCAGCTCCCTGTCTTCTTTTTGCTGACTGTATAGAGCTTCTCCATCTTTAGCTGCAAAGAATATAATCAATCTGATTTCAGTATCAACCATCTGGTGATGTCCATGTGTAGTGTCTTCTCTTGTGTTGTTGGAAGAGGGTGTTTGCTATGACCAGTGCATTCTCTTGACAAAACTCTGTTAGCCTTTGCCCTGCTTCATTCTGTACTGCAAGGCAAAATTTGCCTGTTACTTCAGGTATTTCTTTACTTCCTACTTTGCATTGCAGTCCCCTATAATGAAAAGGACATCTTTTTGGGGTGTTAGTTCTAGAAGGTCTTGTAGGTCTTTATAGATGTGTTCATCTTTAGCTTCCTCAGGGCTACTGGTCAGGGCATAGACTTGGATTACTGTGATATTGAATGGTTTGCCTTGGAAATGAACAGAGATCATTCTGTCGTTTTTGAGATTGCATCCAAGTACTGCATTTTGGACTCTTTTGTTGACTGTGCTGGCTATTCCATTTCTTCTGAGGGATTCCTGCCCACAGTAGTAGATATAATGGTCATCTGAGTTAAATTCACCCATTCCAGTCCATTTGAATTTGCTGATTCCTAGAATGTCAACGTTCACTCTTGTCATCTCCTTTTGACCACTTCCAATTTACCTGGATTCATGGACCTAACAATGCATCTTCCTATGCAGTACTGCTCTTTACAGCATTGGACCTTGCTTCTATAACCAGTCACATCCACAACTACTCTTATATTGCCATCATTTAAGTAGTGTTAGCATGGAACCCTGTATGACATTGAGTGGTATGTCAGGAAACCAATATGTATTCTTGAAAATGAAGCTAATGTTGCCATGATTATCATACAAAATAATTTAAATGAGCAGATTGGATGAGAACAATGAAGATATAAAATAGATTATGAGCACTGATAGACAATATTTACTAAAGCCTTATAGGCAACACTTTAAGTGATCAAATATAATTGAAGTTCTGCAACAAATATAGAAGGCAGGTGCTGTTATTATTTGGAGAAGGAAATGGCTGTTATTACTGTTATCATCTTCATTTTATGAATGAGAAAAACCAGTGAGTCACAGAAAGGATGAGAAAGTCATGTGATTAGTAAGTAGCAGGGTGAGTACTACCACCCAAGTAACATAGTATCAGAGCCCACATACTATATTATGCTATTCTGCTAGTACCATAGCATCTTTTCGAATAGAGACATAAAGGAGAAATATATAACTTCAAATGAAGAACTGGCTTTACTGATGAAATGAGAAAGGCATTTATGGACTTACTTATGAAATTATTTGGCAAATTTTAATTTTTTTAATATTCTAGATGCTGCAGAAATGAATGTATACAAGTTATTTTAGTATATCATTTAAATAGTGAGTTAATTTTCTGTTCATAGTATAGTATGTGCTTATTTATATCACTGAATGAAATCTTTTAAAGCTATGTTGCTTCCATTCATTTCCAGACTACATAGTACTTGGAGAATCTGGAAATGCATTTCGTGTAATTTCATAAGAATAGCACCAGAATTCCAAAATCAAATTTATAAACTTATTTTCAATTTGGTTCAATTTTTTTCTCCTAAAAATTATGTCCAATGTTTTTAATAGATGTACAGTGTTCCTAATGAATAAAAAGGTCTTCTTAAATGCAAATGAATAAGTAAATACATTTAACTTAAGAGATTGATAGAAATACTTCTGTCAGTCCTGCATTTTCCTTGTATTACTGAAAAATATTTTTCCTACAAAAACTATTTTTCAGGGTACTGGGAACTTATATAAGACCATATGCATATAAAACCAAAGCTCTTGACAGCCTATATAGAAACCTGTTGGTACCAAAATCTAAGGATGCTCAAGTCACACATAAAATGGCATATTAAAACTGGTGTATTATTTGTATGTAACCAAAATATATCCTGCTGTATACTTTAAATCATCTCTAGATTATATGTAATACCTAGTACAAGGTAAATGCTATATAAATAGCCGTAAGTCTAATGAAAATGCTAGGTAAGCAGTTGTAAGTACAATGAAAATGCTATGTAAATGTATGGCAGTTTCAAGTGTTGCTTTTTGGAATTTTCTGGATTTTTTAACACTATTTTTTCAGCTATAATTGGTTGAATCTGTAGATGCAGGATCTCTGAAAACAGAAAGCCAACTGTAACAAAAACTAAATATTAAGAATCATATAAAGTCCATTTTAAGGTGATAAAAGTTAAAGTGGTTGACAGTAAAATAATAAACAACATATATTTGCTCTGTGCTCAGTTGTGTATGACTCTTTGCAGCCACTGAACTGTAGCCCACCTGGCTCCTCTGTCCCTCTGTCCCTCTGTCCGTGAAATTTTCCAGGCAAGAATACTGGAGTGGTTGCCACTTCCTACTCCAGTGGATCTTCCCAGCCCAGGGATCCAACCTGTGTCTCTTTCACCTCCTGCATTGGCAGTCAAATTATTTACCACTAGCACCACCTGGCAACCCATATATATATGGTAACCCATATATATGTATGGCAAGCCAAATATATATATATATATGGCAAGCCATATATATATTTAATGCAGGCTTAAATCATAAAAGAAAGACTTAAGAAAAGACATCAGGGTAACCACAAATTTCACACATACCTCATTATATTGTGCATCCCGTTATTGCATATTTTAGATACTACATTGAAGATTTGTGGCAAGCCTGTATGAGCAAGTCTATTGTGCTATTTTTCCAAAAACATTTACTCACTTTCTGTCTCGATGTCACATTTCAGCAATTTCTGCTGAAAGCAATTTCAAGTTTTTCATTATTCTTTTATTTGCTATAGTGATCTGTGATCAGTTATCTTTGATGTTACTACTAGGATTCTGAAGGCTTGGTTGATGGTTAACATTTTTTAAAAACAAAGTATATTTTAATTAAGATTTGTACATTTTTAAGACAATGCTCTTGCACACATAATAGACACAGTATAGAATAAACATAACTTTTGCATGCACTGGGAAATAAAAAAAATATTGTGATTCGCTTGTGATATTTGCCTTATTGCGGTAATCTGGAATTGAACCAGCAGTATCTTTGAGGTTTGCCTGTAAATCCCATCAAAGACAGCCTTAAATGACAAAAAGGCAAACTGACGACAGCGATTTTGAAAAACATAATCAACAAAAGGATTGAACTTTGTTTGGAAATGTGCTGAGTGGAAAGAGGTGAGTTATCACTTGACATGGGGCACTATTTGTACCAAGTTAGAACTGCATCAACAGAAAACAACAACAATAACAACTAAATATCCTAAATAGTAGGTGATACGTATGCACACTGAAAAATGACCCTTAATCACTGTTAACCTAAAAGAGTTAATGAAGGAAATGTTTTCTCAGTGTTTGCGCTTTTATATTGACATATAAAACAATGATTAAGCCTTTCTAAAATTAATAGTTTTATAGTGAATAAAATACCATCAGACTTCCCAGGTCACTCAGTGGTAAAGAATTCTTGCCTGGGAAATCCCATGGACAGAGGAGCTTGGCAGGCTGCAGTCCATGGGGTCGCAAAAGAATTGGATATGACTTAGCAACTAAGCTGCCACCACCAGGTATGGAAATGATAATTACAACAGAATATAGTCAAAGACATGCAGCATTTCTAGGGTAAAATTTTAGAGAATAAATAGAAACATACCTTATAAGACAATATAGAAAAGCAACAGAGCTCTTTCGTTCTGCTAAAATAAATATTCTATTTCTCTCAGTTACAAAACTTTTCCAAAATAATTTGAATGTATGCATTTTTTTTCCTTCAAATTGTATTTCAGTTAATTTATACCGTTGCTTGAAATCAGTGGTAAGAGGGCAAATTAACATCTAATTTGATTCAAATAAGGTTTGCTACTTCGCCTGCCAACCCTTTCAGTCATTTTATTATACCTTAGAAACATTTTATCTAAAGGGGGAAAAAATGATTTAGTGCCACTGGAATTCTAGAATAATCAAGTGGCATTAGCAGCTTGATTTTCTTAGAAATCAGGTTCATTTTTTCCTTGCAACTTAATATCATAAAAATCTAAAGGCAAATGAAATGTTGTAAATTCATAGAACAGTCTCCGTGGGAAAATACTATTAGTGCAGAATTTCTAACCGTGAACAAATTACTGCAATTAGAGATACCTGAGTGGTATTGTAAGGCAGCTCTACCTCACTAAAGTTGTTTGAACCCAGACTTCATGTTCCTTACATTAATCTTAAGATTCTCTGAGTGAATAAAGGAAGATATTTAATGATTATTCATTGAATAAGGTGATTTGATGTCAAAAGGAGTTCTTTGGAGTTTAGACTCTTATAAATTCAGAGCAATTATAGGTCCTCTGGGATATTCAACTACACTTCTAACTTTAAATAAGAGCTGTAAGGAAAATCACTCTAAGCTATCTGTAAAATTAAAACTGTGCTTTTTGAAAAGAATCTTGAATTCTTCACTCTGATATGTCTGCAGAAATCCATAGGTATCAGTATATATTTAATTAAGGATTGTATAGACCCTTAATCCATATTAATCTCCTTCAGGAATTTTTGTCAAGTTTGATTTGATGAAATAATTGAAATAAAGCTGCATAATATAGAAATATGAATTTATGGGTAAGAAAAATAAGTAACCAGGAATGAATCAGAAGTACTACAGAAATCAGGAATTTCTAGGCTACAGTGAGAATAAAGGGGGCGTGAAAACTCTCTAAAGGCCATACAGTGCTCTCTTTTTATTTCTCTCTCTCTTTTCCTGTCTGTCTACCTATAGTTCTCTAAAGAGATTGATAAAAATAGTGTATAATGCATTTTAGCTAAACCTTCAACAGTGAAACTAAATGCTGAACTAAATGCAGAATTACAAAAATCTTAGTTTAAATAACAATGCTTTGAAACACTTTAAAATTTATTTCAAGACTTTCTTTAAAATTTATTGTTTTAAAAATAACTTTTCTTCCCACCAGATTTCCCTGGTGGCTCAGACGGCTACAAAAAAAAAATAAATAAATAAAATCTGCCTGCAATGTAGGAGATCCCAGGTTTGGGAAGATCCCATGGAGAAGAGAATGACAACCCACTCCAGTATTCTTGCCTTGAGAAGCCCATGGACAGAGAACCCTGGCAGACTGCACTCCATGGCATTGCAAGAGTCAGACACAACTTAGTGACTAAACCATTACCAAGTGACTAGCACTTTACTTATAGTACTTGGTAGCTTCTCAAATCTAAATCTTTAGAACTATCCTTATAAAATTTGAAGTTCTTAATTAATATACTTGGATAAAGACCTAGAATCAGTTTTTACCAAGCTTTTCAGGAAGAATTGTACAACAGATGAAAGAATTAGAGTATCTCTAAAGACAGACAAACTCTCGAAATAATACAGTAAATTTAACAAAAATGAATATAACATCTAGTATTTTGCTTCAATAAATTAATCTTATGACATAGACTCTCATAAATTGAGTTTACATACAGAGTATAATTTATCTGATAATAATGGCTTTTTCCAATTAGAAAAAACATATATACACTCATGTGCACACACACACACACACACATGTATACAGCACTCCCTGCCCTTAGTTTATAACCTATTGGAGGATATGAAGATATGATGATCCAGTGTAGTATGGCCTTGACTGTGAAAGAATCAGGGTCATAAGTAGAGAAGAAGCACTTCACCTTGTTTGGCCAGAATAAGAAATGCCTTTGAGAGTGATGACACTTACATTGTGTTTTAATAGTGCTTCTTGACTGCATAATAAGATATATGGATGAGACAAATAGGAGCTAAAGTTGGGAAAGTGGAGAGGTCGTTATCATCAGAGTCCCAGTATGGAATGCTAAAGTTGTTGGCCTTTATCTTGTGCCTGATGAAAAAGCTGTCCTGTTATTTAAGCTGTGGAATGGCGTGTGTATTTTAGAAAGGTTGCTTTAGAAACAGAGTATAAAACAGACTGTGGAGAGATGCTAGGGTTTTTAAGGAGTCCTAAATGATAAGAGACTGGGGAAAAAAGACATCTGTATTTAAATATTTCATAGTGTCATGTATCTCTGTATTATAATTTCACTTTTTTTCATAGAAGAAAATGAACCATGTTACTTTCACTTCAAAGATCTAATCTGGACTGATGCTTTTCTGATTTGTTCTGTTTTTGATTCCTGCTAAATGCTGCTAGAGCCTATTTTAAGGAAAAAGAAAGAGGCTGAGTAGCTAAACCATGAGAACTTTTGGGGGCTGCAGGTAAAAGATTATTTGTAACTAGATTAATTTATGAACTCCACATAGTATCGCACTGAATTTAGGGTTTGGAAACACTGCATTGTGTTTACATACTTAAGAAATCTGGGTTGATTCTAAAAGGTATAGGCTCTCATTCTAGTGTAAATTTGCAATCTGATGGTAATTAGAAAATTCAGCAAAAAGTTTCTAATAGATACGTATTTACTATCATTGTCATCATTGTGACAAATATGTTTGTGCATAAGCTGAAGCTGCAATACTTTGGCCACCTGATGCAAAGATCTGATTCATTAGAAAAGACCCTGATGCTAGGAAAGATTGAAGGCAGGAGGTGAAGGGGATGACAGAGGATGAGATGGCTGGATGTAACAATTTACATAGTTAATATTTAACATGGTTAATATTTGAGGCACAGTTATTTGATTTATCTATTGATTCATATTTATATCCATTAATTACTTGCTTTACCTGTAAGTATATTTATGTGGATACAGATATATTTTTAAAATAAAATTTTAAGTTATGGAAATTTTGCCCCTTCCCATTTTGCCAGTCAATTATATAAACACTGATATTGTAACATCTCGGTAAACATTATTTGAATCTCTGGGGGTTTTGATTGCTATGCTTAGGTCATAATATGCATAGAGAGTATTCTGTCTGGATCTTTTTGTTTTCACAGTTGTCCCCATTTGATTATGAGCAGTTATGCTGCTGCATAAACATTACAGCTTGCCATGATAGCTTCTTTTTTCTTGCATGTTCATGAAGAATTTACTACGTAAATACTTTTAATGGGAAAATTCTATTTACTGTTAAAATTCCAAGTGTCATATATATTTTTCAGAGCAATAATCACTGTAGTTAAAAAACAGCTTATGTATTGTCTTATTTAGTGTGGAGAACCCAGCTGGTATGAATGAGAACCATAATGTCTCAATTAAAATAAACACAGCCATAAACAACATATCACCAAATACAAATGCATTAGTAGAAGAATTGCTTCCAGACAGGAGCTGTATATTTTGAATGAATGGTACAATGTAGAGAGACCAGGTGTGCATTTATCTTATGGAGGGAAATGCCAAATTTAAAATAATGTTTAATAAAATCTAGAATAGTTCTGTTTGAAGAAAAATTTGTTGATTCTAAGTAAAACCAGATAATCATCATGATAAAGCTCAGAAGCTCATGCTTATTTCAAAATCAGAGTATTTACAGTATAAATTACTTTTTTAACCTCAAAAATATGACATATGATTCATTACATTAATGACTTTAACGAGAGATACAGTGGTGACATATCCCCCAGGGTTCATACATTCAAGATAAGATCCTAGTTGATAAGTGAACTTACTATACTTATTGGAATATAAAGGATAGAGAGAGCACCTGTAGACTGAGTTTCAGAAAGGCTTCATGAAAGACTTTCAAGTGAGTCTGGAGTGATAGGTAAGATTTCCGACATAAATCACAGCAGGATCCTCTATGACCCACCTCCCAGAATATTGGAAATAAAAGCAAAAATAAACAAATGGGACCTAATTAAAATTCAAAGCTTCTGAACAACAAAGGAAACTCTAAGTAAGGTGAAAAGACAGCCTTCAGAATGGGAGAAAATAATAGAAAATGAAGCAACTGACAAAGAACTAATCTCAAAAATATACAAGCAACTCCTATAGCTCAATTCCAGAGAAATAAACTACCCAATCAAAAAATGGGCCAAAGAACTAAATAGACATTTCTCCAAAGAAGACATACAGATGACTAACAAACACATGAAAAGATGCTCAACATCACTCATTATCAGAGAAATGCAAATCAAAACCACAATGAGGTACCATTTCATGCCAGTCAGAATGGCTGCAATCCAAAAGTCTATAAGCAATAAATGCTGGAGAGGGTGTGGAGAAAAGGGAACCCTCTTACACTGTTGGTGGGAATGCAAACTAGTACAGCCACTATGGAGAACAGTGTGGAGATTCCTTAAAAAACTGGAAATAGAACTGCCTTATGACCCAGCAATCCCACTGCTGGGCATACACACTGAGGAAACCAGAATTGAAAGAGACACGTGTACCCCAATGTTCATCGCAGCACTGTTTGTAATAGCCAGGACATGGAAGCAACCTAGATGTCCATCAGCAGAAGGATGGATAAGAAAGCAGTGGTACATATACACAATGGAGTATTACTCAGCCATTAAAAAGAAAACATTTGCATCAGTTCTCGGGTGGATGAAACTGGAGCCTATTATACAGAATGAAGTAGGTCAGAAAGAAAAACGCCAATATAGTATTAATGCATATATATGGAATTTAGAAAGATGGTAATGATAACCCTGTATGCGAGACAGCAAAAGAGACACAGATGTAAAGAACAGTCTTTTGGACTCTGTGGGAGAGGGAGAGGGTGGGATGATTTGGGAGAATGGCATTGAAACATGTATAATATCATATATGAAATGAATCGACAGTCCCGGTTGGATGCATTATATAGGATGCTTGGGGCTAGTGCACTGGAATGACCCAGAGGGATGGTATGGGGAGGGAGGTGGGAGGGGGCTTCAGGATGGGGAACACATGTACACCCGTGGTGGATTTATGTTGATGTATGGCAAAACCAATACAATATTATAAAATAATTAGCCTCCCATTAAAATAAATAAATTTATATTTAAAAAAAAAAAACAGAAACGCATTGTGAAAGACTTTCAAATGAGTCTAGAGTGATAGGTAAGATTTCCAAAGAAGAAAGAGAGAGTACAGACATTGAGAGATGTTAATATAGAATGTGTTAGAAAGATGCTCGTAATAATAGTTTAAGTAAGTTCATGTAGGAAAGTAAATCAGAAAGGTAGAAAGTCTTCAGCTTGTGAAATCCTTTGAATTAAAGACTTATTTAGGACTTTTGTTAGTAAAGTTTTTTTTTTTTTTTAAGACAGTACAAGTCCAAATCTAATGTCTTTGCCTGGGTTCTTAAGCCTGGATTACAAGCTTATATGCTCCTCTTTTCTTAGGGAATACATCTCAAAGAACAAAAAATAAGGGACAAGAGATTGAAGCAGGGGGGGAGAAAGAGCAGGAACTAAGGTGGTCACTTATAAATGTGACTGATGCTTGGTCCTTGATAGGGTAACCCAAGAAACCCTATAAACCGTGTCACGACTATTTCCCATGGAGAGAAAGGAGAAAGTAAGAATAATTTAACCATTTCTTCTCAAGATATATTGACTAAATATTCACCCCATGAATTGTTAATACCCCTACTTTTTTTGGTCCGTAAATTAGGCAAAAAAAAAAATGAAGCAATGTGAGATTGTACCTATTTGAGGTTGATTAGAGCATAAGCAGAGTTGGAACTAGCAGCAAATGGTGCAAAGAAATGTTTAGGAGATGTCTGATATTATTATGTTTTAGGAAAACTGCATGGTAACATAATTGAGAAAAATATATTACATACAGGATGCCCAATTAGAAAAATATTTAAACAGTTTAGGTAAACATATGAAGATTTTCTTTAGCAGAGTAATATTTGGAGTGGGATTAAAAGAATGACTATTAGAAGACTGAAGTGAAATGAAGTGAAAATCACTAAGTTGTGTCCAACTCTTTGCAACCCTGTAGACTACAGTCCGTGGAATTCTTTAGGCCAAAATACTGGAGTGGGTTGCCTTTCCCTTCTCCAAGGGATCTTCCCAACCCAGGGATTGAACCGAGGTCTCCCACACTGAAGGCAGATTCTTTACCATCTGAGCCACCAGGGAAAAATATATCAAGGACTAACAGATAGATGAACGGATATGGGATGATAGAAGGCAACAAAAATGATATCACATTTCTTAGCCTAATTTTAATGGTAACACTATTTTCATAAGAAATAATTTTGTTGTTCACCTTTTTTTTTTCTGGAGCAGATTTTAATGGTAAATATGCTTAGATGTAGAATTCAAAATCCATTGATTTAATTGGTAAAGATTGTCTAACCATGCATATAGAAAGTGTTGCTAAATAGATGATGTAATATTCTGATTTCCACATTTAGTAAATCTATTTTATCCTTCCTATCTCAGAATACAACTACAATTAATAACCTTAATCGTTTTTTATGTACCCCAAGGGGTCAGGGTATGGCTTTTTCTCCAAAAGAATCATATCTATTATTTCTGTTTCACAGAAAGAAATGTAAGATTATGCTCTGTGATCAAAAGTTCATTTTGGAGAGTTTCTATAATTTTTTAATGCAAAAATAAACCTCCACCCCACCCCCAAATACAGTAGCTGTGAATTTTTACATGTGACTATTTCATAGGTTGAGATGGAAGAAAATATGGTTCAGGGCTTAAAAACAGAAAATAATGGCTATTATTTCATGGATGCTAACTGAACAACAAATTGATAACTGATATAACCTCCATTCCTACCAACATGGCCATTCTGTTCATAAGCCTAACAGACAATGACAGGGATGGCTGGGAAAAGAAGCAGAGTGGTGTTGACAGAATGAGTCATCCTATTCACTTCATTACTAAAATCCTCCTTTGCTGAAGTGATCCATGTGTAAGCATGTATGTGGGACGCAAATATCCCTGACAGTTGAATATAAGTTCTTTTGTATATTTAAAATAATGTAAAATGATACGGTTGATGTGAGTGATGAGTGTAAAGTTCACTGTGTCTAAGGATTTTAAAAAGACAACTGATGGTCTTCTGCCATCAAATTATTAAATTAAAAATATTTATTTTAATGAATTAGATATTATAATAGGTGATCCCTGCAGGTGGTTTCTGGACTTCCCTGATGTCTCAGACAGTAAAGAATCTGCCTTCAGTGCAGGAGACCTGGGTTGGATCCCTGAGCTGAGAAGAGCCCCTAGATAAAGGAATGGCTGCCCATTCCAATATTCTTGCCTGGGAAATTCCATGGACAGAGGATCCTGGCAGGCTACGGTCCATGGGATTGCAAACAGTAGGATATGACTGGCTGAGTGACTAATACATACTTACAGGTGGTTTCCAGATAGAAACGTTTACTTGTGTTGAAATGAACTTGTTTCTTAATTCTCTACTCTAAATCTAAGCTTTATAGTATATAGCTTTAGAGTTTCTCTGGTTTTTTTCTTGTGGTATTACACAGTTTAATGCCATCCAGATGTATTTTCACTATAAGAGCCTGTGCAACATTAAACATATAAGAGCATAAATTATAGGAATTATTTTGTTTCTTTTATGTACATATAACTCCTTTTATGTATGTATAACATTATTTATGGGCTTTATGAGCTTCATACTAGAAATTCCAATAGCAAATGATGGAATTTCTATTGATTTCATAGAAATCAGTAATTCATGAGAAATACTGTATCAGTATTTAATTTGTACTAATTAAATCAGTATCTAATTTGTATCTGTCATTCCATATTCTTTTCTTAACACAGTGGAAGAATCTCTATTTTAATACCTGCAAAGTAGTCATGTTAGGTGCTGAACTGGTATGTTTTTGCCTGTAGTTAGGGTACTACTTCTTGATTTTGCAGCTTTTTGTTTGTGACAAAGACTGCAGTTCGTTCATGTACCAACTCTGTATGCTGTTCTAAGAGCCACTTCAGGGCAAACCCATTTTCCATATGCTCCATTGACTATGTATGCACCTAGTTCCCTCTATTAGAGGGCTCATTTTTTTTAATATGCTGAGCTGGATTTAGTTCTCTGAAACTTACCTCACCTGATAGAAGTATTCAACTCATCCTTCAAGTCCCATCTTTGTATTTCGTATTTCCCTCTATATCATAAGCTCCCCAAAACAGTAAATATGTGCTATATATGTCTTTATGCCTCACAGCATCTGTTTCTCATATTTGAACAGTATTTTGAGAGGAAGGGCTTCCCTGATAGCTCAGTTGGTAAATAATCTGCCTGCAATGCAGGAGACCCTGGTTCGATTCCTGGGTTGGGAAGATCCACTGGAGCAGGGATAGGCTACCCACTCCAGTATTCTTGGGCTTGCCTTATGGCTTAGCTGGTAAAGAGTCCGCCTGCAATGTGGGAGACCTGAGTTCAGTCTCTGGTTTGGAAAGATCCCCTGGAGAAGGAAAAGGCTAGCCACTCCTGCCTGGAGAGTTCCATGGACTTTATAGTCCATGGGGCTGCAGAGAGTTGGACATGACTGAACAACTTTCACTTCACTTGAGAGGAAATGGAAGTGTAATGAGATTACAAGAGTATTGCTAAAATCCTAGGCAATGAAAATGCTAATGATACATTTTTCTTAGATATTTTATTATAGAAAGTATTAGTCATCATAATCAATTATTAAATATTGCTTTTATACTAATATTGTTCTTTTTACATATATATATGTATAAAAATAAATTCACAGTCAGTCCAAGGTAATAAAAAATTGTCCTTAATGCAGAAGAGGAAATGATGTGCCTTTTGAGATGGAAATTAAATTTTTATTTGGGTAATTGCATATTTAAGTTAATACACATGAGGAATTAAATGAGGTTATTTTGAGTCATTTTAGTGATGTGCAGACTCTTACTAAAAAATAGGTTAAACACTAAGGTTTTTTAGGAAACACTGGTGTAGCAATTTAATGGATTATATTTTTAAAATTATAATGAATCATTCAATTGCATTTTAATGTTTTTACTCTAAAATCCTCTGATTAACTAGAATTACTTGTTACTGTATCATCTTTTTAAATTAAACCCTATTGTAAGATGGGTTATCTGTTCTAAGTGGTTGCCTTGTTGAACTTAAAATATAAAAGCCATCCAGAGAAATTCAGATGTCTTCTTCCTTCATCATTTATGGTTTATCTCATTCTCTCTGACAGTTTCAAATCAGCAGAAACAAAGTTATAGGCACATGTATAAACTATTCCCTTGCTGCCAACATTTAAATTTCTCTATTTTATTTTAATCACTGCAAATTATTAAATATGCATTACCATTTGTGTCTAGAAGCTGCATATCTAAGTTTTATAAATGTTATCTTTTTTTTTTTTTTATTTTGTATGTTAAGACACGTTTGTGTGTTAGCTGCTCAGTCATTCCCAACTCTTTGTGATCTCATGGAATGTAGCTCATCAGGCTTTTCTGTCCATGAAATTCTCCAGGCAAGAATACTGGAATGTTGTTGCCATTTCCTTCTGCAGGGGATCTTCCTGATCCAGGGATTGAACCCAGGTCTCCCAAATTGCAGGAAATTCTTTACCATCTAAATACATTTAAGTTTGGTAAAAAAAAAAAAAAGAAAAGAAAATCTAACGCAGCACATTTTCCAAGATGACTTCTAGAACTTGTGAACTGTTTCAAAAAGTTTAGAGTGTACATTCAATAAAGACCCCCCACACACACCAAAATTGATAACAAAGCTGTTCATAGACAAGTGAATGTGCTCCATGTCATTATATTTATTCTTTTTTAATCGGAGAAAAGTTGCTTTACAATATTGTGTTGGTTTCTGTTATACAACAATGGAAAACAGCCATAATTATACATATATTCCCTTCATCTTGAGCCTCCATCATATTTTTAAACACAAACAGAAATCTCAGATTCTATCTGGTAAGCTATTAAAATCATCAAAGCCGGGCCACAAGAGCGTAACCCTCGTTTTTGTGTATGAGGAAAATGAGAAGTCCATATTCTATCTGAATTTGATTTTTTTTTCCTCCATGGCATTATTGGGAAAGAACAGCTTACTCTGAGGTGTGTGTGTGTGTGTGTGTGCGTGTGTGTGTGCACTCAGCTGCTCAGTCCTGTCCAACTCTTTGGAGTCCCATGGACTGTAGTCCACCAAGCTCCTCTGTCTGTGGGATTCCCGAGGTGAAAATACTGGGGCAGATTGCCATTTCCTTCTCCAAGAGATCTTCCTGATGGTGGGATGGAACTCATTTTTCCTGTGTCTCTTGTACTGGCAGACAGATTCTTTACCAATTGCATCACCTGGGAAGCCCTGGGAAGCTCTGAGATAAAGATGATAAATAGATTACTGCTTTGTATTAGCCTCAAATTTTTGAATCTTTAAAAAGATCTTAATGATTCTTGCCTTCTAGAGTTTTACTTTATAGATGAAGACTGGCCTGGGTTGCCATGCCCTCCTCCAGCAAATCTTTCTGACCCAGGGATCGACCATGTGTCTCTTAAGTTTCTAGCATTGGCACTAGAATCGCCTGGAAGCCCCAGGGATGAAAGCACTACAAGATAAACATTTGTGTAACCCTGGCAAAAAAGAGTGAATGTGAAGAGTGGGTTTAGGGCTGTGATGTTTAGGATGAGCACTGAAACAAATAATAAAGCCCGATCAGCTTTTAAAATAAGAAAATGCAGGTAAATATTTCTTTATATGAAGGATAAACCAAGTTTGGGTACATTTTATAAAGAAACAAAGGAGCTTTATTTGCTCTCTTAGCCATGAATTTAAAAGACACTTACCCCTTGGAAGAAAAGTTATGACCAACCTACATAGCATATTCAAAAGCAGAGACATTACTTTGCCAACAAAGGTCCATCTAGTCAAGGCTATGGTTTTTCCAGTGGTCATGTATGGATGTGAGAGTTGGACTGTGAAGAAAGCTGAGCACCAAAGAATTGATGCTTTTGAACTGTGGTGTTGGAGAAGACTCTTGAGAGTCCCTTGGACTGCAAAGAGATCCAACCAGTCCATTCTGAAGGAGATCACCCCTGGGAGTTCTTTGGAAGGACTGATGCTAAAGCTGAAACTCCAGTACTTTGGCCGCCTCATGTGAAGAGTTGACTCATTGGAAAAGTCTCTGATGCTGGGAGGGATTGGGGGCAGGAGGAGAAGGGGACGACAGAGGATGAGATGGCTGGATGGCATCACTGACTCGATGGACGTGAATCTGAGTGAACTCTGGGAGATGGTGATGGATAGATAGGGAAGCCTGGTGTGCTGCGATTCATGGGCTTGCAAAGAGTTAGACACAACTGAGCGACTGAACTGAACTGAACTGATGCCTTCTTTATACTTAAATTAAAAAAAATATAAAAGGGTGAGTGCTGAAAGGGATCAGGATTACTAAATGTATCTCTCTGGCTTTGACATGCTTGCAAGTAAGACTGGTAACCAGAATAACGAGCCTGTTATCTGACCAATAGGAGATGGCAAGAGAAAACAATGACATTTTAGGAATCAGTGAACTAAAATGGATGGGAATTGGTGAATTTAATTCAGATGACCATTATATCTGTGGATTCCATAGAACGAAATGGAGTATCCCTCTCAGTCAACAGTAGAGTCTGAAATGCAGTTCACTTCAGTTCAGTTCAGTCACTCAGTCGTGTCCGACTCTTTGCGACCCCATGAATTGCAGCATGCCAGGCCTCCTTGTCCATCACCAACTCCCGGAGTTCACTCAAACTCATGTCCATCGAGTTGGTGATGCCATCCAGCCATGTCATCCTCTGTCGTCCCCTTCTCCTCCTGCCCCCAATCCCTCCCAGCATCAGAGTCTTTTCCAATGAGTCAACTCTTCGCATGAGGTGGCCAAAGTACTGGAGTTCAGCTTTAGGATCATTCCTTCCAAAGAACACCCAGGGCTGATCTCCTTCAGAATGGACTGGTGGGATCTCCTTGCAGTCCAAGGGACTCTCAGGAGTCTTCTCCAACACCACAGTTCAAAAGCATCAATTCTTCGGCGTTCAGGTTTCTTCACAGTCCAACTCTCACATCGATACACGACCACTGGAAAAACCATAGCCTTAGTACTTGCGTGCAATCTCAAAAATAAAAGAACGATCTCGGCTGATTTCCAAGGCAAACCCATTCAATATCACAGTAATCCGAGTCTATGCTCCAACTACTAATGCTGAAGAAGCTGAAGTTGAATGATTCTATGAAGATCTACAAGATCTAGAACTAACACCAAAAGAAGATATCTTTTTCATCATAGGAGACTGGAATGCAAAAGTAGGAAGTCAAGAGATACCTGGAATAAAGGCAAGTTTGGCTTTAGAGTATAAAATGAAGCAGGACAAAAGCTAACAGAGTTTTGCCAAGAGAACTCATTGGTCATAGCAAATACTCTCTTCCAACAACACAAGATATAACTCTACACATGGACATCACCAGATGGTCAATACTGAAATGAGATTGACTATATTCTTTTCAGCCAAAGATGGAGAAGCTCTATACAGTCAGCAAGACTGGGAGTTGACTGTGCCTCAGATCATGAATTCCTTATTGAAAAATTCAGACTTAAATTGAAGAATGTGGGGAAAACCAGAAGCCCATTCAGGTATGACCTAAATCAAATCCCTTACAATTATACAGTGGAAGTGACACATATATTCAAGTAATTAGATCTGATAGACAGAGTGCCTGAAGAACTATGACACAGGTTTCTAGCATGTATAGGAGGCAGTGATCAAAACCATTCTTAGGAAAAAGAAATCCAAAAAGGCAAAATGGTTGCCTCAGGAGACTTTACCAATAGGCTGAGAAAAGAAGAGAACCAAAAGCAAAGGACAAAAGTAAAGCTATACCTATCTGAATGCAGAGTTCCAAGAAGAGGAAGGAGAGATAAGAAACCCTTCCTAAGTGAACAATGCAAAAAAATAGAGGAAAACAATGGAATGGGAAAGATAAATCTCTTGAAGCAAATTAGAGAAACCAAAGGAACATTTGATGTAGAGATGGGCACATTAATGACAGAAATGGTATGAACCTAACAAAAGCAGAAGTTATTAAGAGGAAGTGGCAAAAATACACAGAAGAACTATACAAAAAAGATAGTGACCCAGATAACAATGAAGGTGTGATCACTCACCTAGAGCCAGACCTCCTGGAGTGAGAAGTCAAGTGGGCCATAGGAAGTGTCACTACCAGTCCAGGTTCGATGCACGATACTGGATGCTTGGGGCTGGTGCACTGGGACGACCCAGAGGGATTGTATGGGGAGGGAGGAGGGAGGAGGGTTCAGGATGGGGAACACATGTATACCTGTGGCAGATTCATTTCAATATTTGGCAAAACTAATACAATTTTGTAAAGTTTAAAAATAAAATAAAATTAAAAAAAAAAGAAAAAATCTAGTGGAGATGATGGAATTCCAGCTGAGTTATTTCAAAACCTTAAAAAAATGTTGTTAAAGTGCTGCATTCAATATGCCAGTAAATTTGGAAAACTCAGCAGTGGCCATAGGACTGGAAAAGGTAAGTTTTCGTTTTAGTCCCAAAGAAGGGCAATGCCAAAGAATGTTCAAACTACCACAATTGAAATGCACTCATTTCTCATTTTAGCAAAGTCATGCTTAAAATCCTCCAAGCTAGGCTTCAACGGTACATGAATGGAAAACTTCCAGATGTTCAAGCTGGACTTAGAAAAGGGAGAGGAACCAGAGATCATATTTCCAAAATCTGTTGGATCATAGAGAATTCCAAAAGAGCATTTACTTTTGCTTCATTGACCCCACTAAAGCCTTTGACTGTGTGGATCACAACAAACTGGAAATTTCAAGAGATGGGAATGCCAGATCAACTTATCTGCCTCCTGAGAAACCTTTTGCAGGTCAAGAAGCAATAGTTAGAACCATACATGGAACAACAGACTGGTTCATATTTTGGAAAGGAGTCCATCAAGGCTGTATAGTGTCACCCTGTTTATTTAACTTATATGCAGAGTACATCATGTGAAATGCTGGGCTGGATGAAGCAAAAGCTGGAATGAAGAGTGCTGGGAGAAATATCAACAACCTCAGATATGCAGATGAAACCACCCATGTGGCAGAAAGCAAAGAGGAACTAAAGATCCTCTTGATGAAGATGAAATAGGAGAGTGAAAAATCTGGCTTAAAATTCAACATTCAAAAAGCTAAGATCATGGCATCTGGTCACATCACTTCATGGCAAATAGATGGGGAAACAGTGGACAACGTGATAGCCTTTATTTTCTTGGGCTCCAAAATCACTGCAGATGGTGACTATAGCCATGAAATTAAAAGACACTTGTTCCTTACAAGAAACAAGTGGCAAATCTGTGGCAAATCTAGACAGAATATTAAGAAGCAGAGACATTATCTTGCTTACGAAGGTTTGTATTGTCAAAGGTATGGTTTTTCTAGTAGTCATGTATGGATGTGAGAGTTGGACCATAAAGAAGACAGAGCCCCAAAGAATTGATGCTTTTGAACTGTGGTGTTGGAGAAGACTCTTTAGAGTCCCTTGGACTGCAAGGAGATCAAACTAGTTAATCCTAAAGGAAATACACCCAAAATATTCATTGCAAGGAGTAATGCTGAAGCTGAAGCTCCAATAATTTGGCCACCTGATGTAAAGAGATGACTCATTGGAAAAAACTCTGCTGCTGGGAAAAGGCAGTAGGAGAAGGGGATGACAGAGGATGTGATGGTTGGATGGCATCACTGACTCAATGGGCATGAGTTTGAGCAAGCTCCGGGAGTTGGTGAAGGACAGGGAAGTCTGGTGTGCTAAGTCCATTGGGTTGCAAAGAGTCTGACATGACTGAGCTACTAAGCAACAATCTGACCAAAACTTAGAGGCAATGGGCTAAGGAAAACTGGACATTTTTTAAGCAATATTGCAAAAGTCTACAGAGGAAAGGTTTTTCTAGCCCACAATCTTCAAAAAAGTTTGAGGCATCAAATGCTAATGGTTCTGCTATACTTAATGTTCTGTATTAAGAGTGAAAGCTGGAGAACATATTATTATTGGGCTATGGAACTGTGTGCACCAGCAATGTGGGTGAGCACTCAAGCTGTTGAAAGTATAAAGTGTTCATCTCTATGAAAATATGCCCCAATTTGGAACTGAGCTTTGTAGTTCTTTCAGTTCAGTTCAGTCGCTCGGTCGTGTCCGACTCTTTGCGACCCCATGAATCGCAGCACGCCAGGCTTCCCTGTCCTTCACCAACTCCCGGAGTTCACTCAGACTCATGTCCATCGAGTCAGTGATGCCAACCAGCCATGTCATCCTCTGTCGTCCCCTTCTCCTCCTGCCCCCAATCCCTCCCACACTTAATAAATGACATAATCACAATACTTTAAAAAAGGTAATTGGTATATAATTCTCTGAAAAATTTTGGAAGTTCATCAATATTTTAGTCATTTTTGTAAATAATTTTATATATAAAAGAAAAACTGTGTTTGTACTGTGTTTAGACTAATAGAAGATTTTTACATTGGTAATTCACTGAACCTGTTTTGCCTTGGATAGATATTGGCCTAAAATAGGCATTCATTGAAAGAATACACATTTCAAGCAGATGTTCAAATACTGTTTTATGCTAACAGGACTAAGGCTATCTGAGGGTAACATTTTTGTGAACAAATCCATTAGAATTGCATGATACTTTTAAACTTTGTAACTTATGAGTAGTTAATTGTGTGTTTAAATCACTTCTCTTTGACATAATTATCAGGTCATATTATTTAGTTGTTAATTTAAGTACAGAAACTGTCAGTTGCTCAGTTGTGTTCGACTTTGCAATCCCATGGACTGTAGCCTGCCAGGAAGCTCTGTCCATGGAATTCTCCAGGCAAGAATACTGGAGTGGTTTTCCATTTCCTTCACCAGGGGATCTTCCTAACCCAGGGATTGAATCCTGGTATCTCACATTGCAGTCAGATTCTTTACATCTGAGACACCTGGGAAGTCCCAACCTTAGTAAATGGGAAAATAATTATTTCAAAAGCCAAAGAAATATTTACATTCTGGAATCACTAGGCTTTTAACTGAGGAATATAACCATATTTTCATATACCTTATTGTTGTTCATGATTATTAATATTTGACAGATTTCCTCATGCATTTCCCCTAGGTGGTACTATTAGATTGCTGTGATAGTTTGGTTTTGTATTCTGTTTTGTCCAGCTAACATTTAATACAAGCATTTTAATCATATTACTTTTTAAAATAATGCTATAATACCTGAATAATCGATGTAATAGTTGTATAATTTCTCATAATTGATGGTTCAGTCAAATCATTAAAAGTTACAATCAATAAAAAGAAAGATTCATAGTGTAAAAAGGTGAATGACATAAAGATCTTAGTCGTGCAGTAAAGATATCATATAGTTTTAAAGCAAATAGTTACTGGATATTTAGGTGTGTGGATACTGGAACCACTCACCTTCAGTTGTCCATATTCTATTACTAGACAAGAGCTCACCCAGAAGTGGATTTAAGAAATCTGTGGTTGGTATGTGCATATCTGCAGATGCATGCAAAAATATTGAGAGGTGCAGCTATTATAAAGGGAGAGAGGGGAATAATTAAGTGAATTTAAATGTCGTGTGATCATTTGTGTTTTATATACACTAATAAGATTTCTACCCCAACAACTGTCCTCTTATGACCACAGTATGGGACACTCTGCAAGAATCTATGTAGAAAGGCTATCATAACTCCTCTGAAATCATAACACATAAACCTGAACACTTCAGGCATCTCACCCTGTCAGAGTGTCAAACTTAAGGACAAAGCAATTAGATGTTATGAAATAATGTGAATAACTGTTTACAGTAACTTGCTGAAAAAAGTACCCCCCCTCCTCAAATCTATTCATATAATACTACAAAGCTGCTTTTTTTTGGTGGGGGGTGCTCTGCTGGGTCTTCACTGTGGCATACAGGCTTCTCTAGCTGTGGTGCACAGGCTTAGTTGCTTTGTGGCATGTGGCATCTGAGTTCCCTGACAGGATTAAACTGGTATCCCCTGCATTGGAAGGTGGATTCTTTACCCTGGGCCACCAGGGAAGTTCCCTAATGCTTCTTAAAATGAGTTTTTATATGTGTCTCCCTCAAGATCTTTCTTGTCTTTCAGCAGCCACGGAATCTTTTTATTTACTTTCACATTCCTAAATTTCCTCTGATAATTAGTTTTTCTTCCTTCTCTCTTCACTTCTTTTTTTTTTTTTTAATAAAATCACTTAACATAAAATATACCTTTCAGCAATTTTCTAAGTATACAATACAGTATTGATAACTATAGATAACTCAGTTTCACTTCATCTAATTGTTAGATTCTTCATAGTAAATGTCCAGACCCTAAGAGAATGATATGGGAGAGAAGAAAGAAATTTTGAATTCATGCAAATAAGATTCTATTCTGCTGCCCTACATTCCAGGAACTGATGAAAGGAACTATCACCTTCCATACAAGTCGTCAAAGAGACCCATCCTTCTTTTCCTTAGAATGCTCATAATTATATGTATTTTTAAATAAATTGAGAAACTAGAGAAATATTGGCAGCAAAAGTAAAGATGATTTTTCTAGATAGTAAAATATGGTTTCTTTGGTCTACAGCACTTAATTTTAAGTTTCAGAGAAAAGAGTTGTTCCAAAGTCAGTTTGCCCATGGAGTGCTGCGTGAAAATAAGTCCAGTCTCACCACTGCTGACCTGGTCTTCGTACGCTAAATACAATCACTTCTTTGTATCCGAAGGGATTAGTTCCAGCACCCACCCCCCTCCACAGATACCAGAGTCCATGCATGATTAAGTCTCTTAATATGAAATATTGTGGAATTTACATATAGCCTACCCCCATCCTGTTTAACTTGAATCACCTCTAGATACAATGTAAATGCTATCTAGATAGTTGCCAGCATTATTGGTGTGGCAAATTGAAATTTTGGTTTTTGGAGTTTTATGGAATTTTTCAAATACTTTCAATCTGCATTGGTTGAAACGGGGGATGCAAAATTCATGTATAAGGAGGGTCAACTGTAATCTATTTGTAGGTCCATATCTGCAGAAACCAATTTAAACACGGAATTGTTTTTAATGGCTTCCCTCTTGACTCAGTGGTAAAGAATCCACCTGCCAGTGGAGGAGATGCAGGGACCCAGGTTGGATCCCTGAGTGGGGAAGATCCTCTGGAGAAAATGGAAACCTGCTCCAATATTCTTGCCTGGAAAATCACATGGACCGAGGAGCCTATTGGGCTATATAGTCCATGGAGTCGCGATAAAGTTGGACACAACTGAGTGACTAAACACACATGTTGTAATTAATACATAGGGCAATGTAAGTGAGCCCTCAGAGAAGTTTTTTTTTTCTTCTGTATGTGTGCTTTGTTTAAAGTGACTGGAAAATAAATGGTGCACACAAATATTTTCCATCTTGAAAGTTTAGATTTTAGGAATTTTGTGTTAAAACTAATTACTTAGAAAATGTGAATGTATAATAGAAGCTACTGGGAATGTCTTCCCCAAAACTGGTTAGTTTCTGAGTTTTTTACATCTATTACTAAACCAGAGTAAATTTAATTTACCAATTATATTTATAATTATTTCAGAATTGCCCACAGTTAACTTCAAGAGAATTTAGAGTGAGAATGTTTTACTCACTATTGAACATGAAATCACTGCAGATGGTGACTGCAGCCATGAAATGAAAAGACGCTTACTCCTTGGAAGGAAGGTTATGACCAACCTAGATAGCATGTTGAAAAGCAGAGACATTACTTTGCCAACTAAGGTCAGTCTAGTCAAGGCTATGGTTTTTCCTGTGGTCATGTATGGATGTGAGAGTTGGACTGTGAAGAAATCTGAGTGCCGAAGTACTGATGCTTTTGAACTGTGGTGTTGGAGAAGACTCCTGAGAGTCCCTTGGACTGCAAGGAGATCCAACCAGTCCATTTTAAAGGAGATCAGCCCTGGGATTTCTTTGGAAGGAATGATGCTAAAGCTGAAACTCCAGTACTTTGGCCACCTCATGCAAAGAGTTGACTCATTGGAAAAGACCCTGATGCTGGGAGGGATTGGGGGCAGGAGGAGAAGGGGACGACAGAGGATGAGATGGCTGGATGGCATCACTGACTCGATGGACATGAGTCTGAGTGAACTCCGGGAGTTGGTGATGGACAGGGAGGCCTGGCGTGCTGCCATTCATGGGGTCGCAAAGAGTCGGACACGACTGAGAGACTGATCTGAACTGATCTGATCTGAACATGAAATGGTTAAATATATATTCTGAAAGTCAAATAATGTCACTGAAATACCTCAACAATAAGAAGTTGTTATTTTTGGTTTGTATAGCTCTATACAGATAATTAAGGTGAATTTGTACTTTGTCTTTCCTATATGTGATAATTAATTTACAGAAATAATTCTTCCCCAAAAAAGTTTCATGAGAGTGCAAAACTTTGGCATTGAGAGACATCATAAAATAATTGTAAAACTGCTTCATGTTAATAGTATTTACCCTACATGAAAGTTTTGGCTTCATTTACAGTGTGCAGCCATTTTAAACAGCATAACTTTGCTGTGCTATTAAAGTAATCATCCAATTTAAGAACATATTACTGTAAAGACATCATCTAGCATAGTACAGGATCTAGAGGGCAGGATTTGTTTTACTATGGGTTTTTAAAGACTGTATAAAATAACATGGATTATCTGGTAAATAGCCCTGTATAGTATTAAAGCTTATTACAAGCCCAGGAGGCTAAGTAGGCACATAAGCACATTAAAGAATCTTTCTTTTAAATAAAAACTCATTCTAAAACTATGTTTACAGAAACCATACACTTACGTGGAAAATGGTCTAGATGATAGGAATTTTTAAAAACTGTATTGTCTGACACATGTCACATGCTTAGTATTATATCTGCATATTTCACTATAATTGACAGATGAGGATATTCTCCAAAGGAAAGTGAATAGGAGCAGAAACACCAGCCCAAAATATACTTCTTAAGGATTATCTCGAGCTGCTTATTTTTGAAGAAACAGAAGATGCAGGGGAAGCTCTGAAAAAGTCAGAAGTTACCCTTTTGTACGATAAATTTACTTTTACAAGGAAAATCTCCATTTATAAGTTGTCTCCCTCTCTGTACCATGGAAAGGAGGAATACTAGATCTCTAGAAACTCTCATCAATGGAGAGGGCAGCTGATTTAAATCTGCTTCACAACCCTATCCTTGTTTACTGTATTTTTCCTATAATCTCCCACAACTGACTCCCCCCTCCCCCGCACCCCCCCGCTCCACTATGTCTTCTGATCTGTCTTTAGGAGGAAATGGTATTTAAGGTGAAGGCTAGGGCCATTTGTTAATACCATGACTCGCTGAAGACTCAGATGAAGGTTAGCATTTTTTAGCAATGAAATATATTTAATGAAGGTATGTGCATTGTTTTTTAGACATAATGCTGTCGCACATTAATACACTACAGTATCGTGTAAATGTAGCTTTTGTTTGCACTGGGAAACCAAACAAATATGTGTGACTATTTTGTTATTCACTTTATGGCCGTGGTCTGGAACTCTAGCCACGTGATCACTGAGGTATGCCTGTGCTCAGTTTCCTAGGTATCTGCCATGTGCACAGGAGGTATGCATGTTGTAAAACTTCTGTTTTTCTCTTGTTAATCTGTCTTCTATTCTCAGCCAACAACCTAGAAGTGTAGAGGGAAATTTATTTTTTCTCCCCTACAGAAAATAGTCATTTTATGATTCGATATGAAATGGCAACTTGCTTCAGTATTCTTGCCTGAAAAAATTCTATGAACAGAGCAACCTGGTGCGCTACAGTCCTAGGGTTGCAGAGTCAGACACGACTTAGCAACTAAATGACAGCAACGATATTATCATAAAATGATTTGCAAAAACTTTAAAGATAAAACCTATTTGCAGAGAAAAAATTAAAACAGGTATACTTGGATTAAAAGCTTATTTTATTTTATATAGATTATGAATGTTATTTTAGACATAATATAGCTACAGATATAGGAACTATAATCTTGCATAAGTCTCATTATTTTATACACATCTCAACCTCTCAGGGTACACCTTAGTATTTTGATTTGAAATTGTGAAAACTGTCATATACTTTTATGAGGATATTTTTTAAAGTAAGCTGTTTATTTCAAACACATCTACCTTATTGCTTTCAGCTCACTATTACTCTATTAAATGCACATTTTGATCACATGAACACAGCAGCTGCTTTCCATACAGTAAGTGTCAATGTTATACAGCACACGGAAAAACTGCAGTGATCAGCATTAAAACTTTCAGTGTTTTCCAATATTTTGGCTTGTAATCATCTGCAAGTTTGAGGATCTCTATATTCAAGAAATTAATTGTTTTGCCTTTTGTTCAAGTATTTATAAATGATAGACTAGATGAATGGATGGATTTTTAAAAAATTCTTTTATTCTGCAAAATCATTTAATTGGCACATCTTGAAAATGAATATAAATCACTATGTGGTATTACAAACTGACAGAATCTCTAATGTTTAACTTGTGAGGTTCAACATACTTTTAGTAGTTGTTTGTATCCCTCATACATATATGTTTATTCTTCTTGTTTTAATTTTACTTCCCCTTCTCAAAATTCTCAACACTTTTATATAAATTAAATTTAAGCTTAATGGCCTAAGCTCTGTACCAGGAAAAGGCCATTATAATCTTGGCTCAAGCAGCTTGTAGTAAAAAAACAAACTAATAAAATGATGTTCATAAATTCTTAAAGATGGAACAAGAAATTACTTAGAATTTACATTCATTACCTTATATAAGTAAATGAAGTATATAGAATATATGCATGTAATACTTTATGCTCATTATTTAAATGAAGAGGAAATTATAGTCACTACATTTTAAAATAATATGTATGAGTTTGAAATCATGGTAAATCTAGAAAGCAGGAGAGGGAATTACAGATCTGATGGAATTACAGAATATTGAAAATCAGGCAAAAATCAGACAATCTCCGAATAAAGTCCTGTACAGAAATAGGAGAAAATATAAGATGATGAATGTTAAATAAAATTGCCTCAGAAACAACGCAAATTAAACAAGATACTGATATTGGTGTTGGAGAAAAAAAATTTTCCTTTACCCTTTGTTTTTTTGGCTGGTCTGATGGCATTAATATGAACTGGATTGACAGGAGAAATTCACATTTAATTTTGTATGTACAGGAACCCACATACATGATGGATTTTAAGACAGAAAGGTACAATGAAGTATATATATGTGTGTGTGTGTGTGAATATGTATATATGCCACTTGAATGGAAAGGATCCTGGAGCTTCAAAGAGGAGAAGGGCAGTTCGCAGGACAGTAAGGATAAGAGCAGATGTTTGGTAACTGATGTTTTTCCTGACAAACAGATGGGCCACTCAGGTCAAATTTATCTCTAGAAATAATTCTCATTCTGGGAAAGACTTCCAATTTAAAGTTTTCTAAATAATTAAGGGAGGGACAGAAGTTTCTTTGGAACCCACGGGTCTCAATTGCTTTAGTTCAGAATAATCACATGCCAAAGTGGCACATTTTGGGAAGGTTAGTTATCCTGGTCTATTGAGTCACAGTCAACATGGGGTCGCACAGAGTTGGACACGACTGAAGTGACTTAGCAGCAGCAGCAGCAGCAGCATACCATGTTATTCACCAAACTCTTGCTAAAAATGTACATAGTACAGATTCTACAAATATGAATAGGAAGTAATTCTACTCTTAAGGGAGCTCTTATCTCTTCATAAAGGACATGTAAATAAATGAATTACAATACATTTTGAAGAATATTAGAAATGTATACTTTATAAAGGGATAACAGATAAAGAAGGGATGGAGGATATATAAGAGTTTTTCAGAAAGATAGGAAAATAATTTTACAATAAGGAATAAGAGTATTTAAAAAAATTCTAGTTAGAGAAATGTAAAAAGTGGTGGTTTTAGGGCACTAATGCAAAGCTTAAATTATATGATAAGAATAAAGTGAAACAGTACACATTTATCTTTATACAGATAAATTTTTAAACATAAAATATATGGAATTTTCCCTAGGGACATTTATAAATTTTTAAGAATTAAAATGCTCATTACCATAGAAATACCACATGATGGTTAACCACTAGAATTATGGAATCAAACAGTGTTGATTTTGGATCTAGGGCTGCCTGTTAGAAATAAACTGACTTTTGGAAATTTCTTAGCTTTTAAAAAATTCACTTTCATCTTCTATAAAATGGGAACAACAGTATTTACCCATTAATTGGCTTCAGTTCATTTCAGTTCAGTTGCTCAGTTGTGTCCGACTCTTTGCGACCCCATGAATCGCAGCACTCCAGGCCTCCCTGTCCATCACCAACTCCCGGAGTTCACCCAAACCCATGTCCATCGAGTCAGTGATGCCATCCAGCCATCTCACCCTCTGTCATTCCCTTCTCCTCCTGCCCCCAATCCCTGCCAGCATCAGTCTTTTCCAATGAGTCAACTCTTCGCATGAGGTGGCCAAAGTACTGGAGTTTCAGCTTTAGCATCATTCCTTCCAAAGAAATCCTGGCCTGATCTCCTTCAGAAAGGACTTGTTGGATCTCCCTGCAGTCCAAGGGACTCTCAAGAGTCTTCTCCAACACCACAGTTCAAAAGCATCAGTACTTTGGCACTCAGATTTCTTCACAGTCCAACTCTCACATCCATGTATGACCACTGGAAAAACCGCAGCCTTGACTAGACAGACCTTTGTTGGCAAAGTAATCTCTATGTTTTAATATGCTGTCTAGGTTGGTCATAACTTTTCTTCCAAGAGGTAAACATCTTTTAATATCATGGCTGCAATCATCATCTGCAGTGATTTTGGAGCCCCCAAAAATAAAGTCTGACACTGTTTCCACTGTTTCCCCATCTATTTGCCATGAAGTGATGGGACCAGAGGCCATGATCTTAGTTTTCTGAATGTTTAGCTTTAAGCCAACTTTTTCACTCTCCTCTTTTACTTTCTTTCATCAAGAGTCTTTTTAGTTCCTCCTCATTTTCTGCCATTACGGTGGTATCATCTGCATATCTGAGGTTATTGATATTTCTTCCAACAATCTTAATTCCAGCTTGTGCTTCTTCCAGCCCAGCATTTCTCATGATGTCCTCGACATATAAGTTAAATAAGCAGGACAATAAATAATATATTGTCATATTAAATATGACAATATACATCCTTGATGTACTCCTTTTCCTATTTGGAACCAGTGTTGTTCCATGTCCAGTTATAACTGTTGCTTCCTGACCTGCATACAAGTTTCTCAAGAGGCAGGTCAGGTGGTCTGGTATTCCCAAATCTTTCACAGTTTTCCACAGTTTATTGTGATCCACACAGTCAAAGGCTTTGGCATAGTCAATAAAGCAGAAATAGATGTTTTTCTGGAACTCTTTTGCTTTCTCGATGATTCAGCAGATGTTAGCAATTTGATCTCTGGTTCCTCTGCCTTTTCTAAAACCAGCTTGAACATCTGGAAGTTCACGGTTCACATGTTGCTGAAGCCTGGCTTGGAGAATTTTGATCATTACTTTACTAGTGTGTGAGATGAGTGCAATTGTGCAGTAGTTTGAGCATTCTTTGGCATTGTCTTTCTTTGGGATTGGAATGAAAACTGACCTTTTCCAGTCCTGTGGCCACTGCTGAGTTTTCCAAATTTGCTGACATATTGAGTGCAGCACTTTCAGAGCATCATCTTTCAGGATTTGGAATAGTTCAACTGGAATTCCATCACCTCCACTAGCTTTGTTCATAGTGATGCTTTCTAAGGCCTACTTGACTTCACATTCCAGGATGTCTGACTCTAGGTGAGTGATCACACCATCATGATTATCTTGGTCATTAAGCTCTTTTTTTGTACACTTCTGTTTATTCTTACCACCTCTTCTTAATATCTTCTGCTTCTGTTAGGTCCATACCATTTCTGTCCTTTACCGAGCCCATCTTTGCATGAAATGTTCCCTTTGTATCTCTAATTTTCGTGAAGAGATCTCTAGTCTTTCCCATTCTGTTGTTTTCCTCTATTTCTTTGCGCTAATTGCTGAGGAAGGCTTTCTTATCTCTCCTTGATATTCTTTGGAACTCTGCATTCAGATGCTTATATCTTTCCTTTTCTCCTTTCCTTTTCGCTTCTCTTCTTTTCACAGCTATTTGTAAGCCCTCCCCAGACAGTCATTTTGCCTTTTTAAATTTCTTTTCCATGGAGATGGTCTTGATCCCTGTCTCCTGTACAATGTCACGAACCTCCATCCATAGTTCATCAGGGACTCTGTCTATCATATCTAGTCCCTTAAATCTATTTCTCACTTCCACTGTATAATCATAGGGATTTGATTTAGGTCATACCTGAATGGTCTAGTCATTTTCCCTACTTTCTTCAATTTGTCTGAATTTGGCAATAAGGAGTTCATGATCTGAGTCACAGTTAGCTCCCGGTCTTGTTTTTGCTGACTGTATAAAGCTTCTCCATCTTTGCTGCAAAGAATATATTCAATCTGATGTCCGTGTTGACCATCTAGTGATGTCCATGTGTAGAGTCTTCTCTTGTGTTGTTGGAAGAAGGTGTTTGCCATGACCAGTGTGTTCTTTTGGCAAAACTCTATTAGCCTTTGCCCTGCTTCATTCCGTATTCCAAGGCCAAATTCGCCTGTTACTCCAGGTGTTTCTTGACTTCCTACTTGTGCATTCCCGTCCCCTATAATGAAAAGGACATCTTTTTTGGGTATCAGTTCTAAAAGGTCTTGTAGGTGTTCATAGAACCATTCAGCTTCAGCTTCTTCAGCATTGCTGGTTGGGGCATAGGCTTGGATTTCTGTGATATTGAATGGTTTGCCTTGAAAATGAACAGAGATCATTCTGTCATTTTTGAGATTGCAATCAAGTACTGCATTTTGGACTCTTTTGTTGACTATGATGGCTACTCCATTTCTTCTAAGGGATTCCTGCCCATAGTAGCTTAATTGGCTTGCTGCTGCTACTGCTGGTAAGCTGCTTCAGTCGTGTCCGACTCTGTGAAACCCCATAGACGGCAGCGCATCAGGCTCCCCTGTCCCTGGGATTCTCCAGGCAAGAATGCAGGAGTGGGTTGCCATTTCCTTCTCCAGTGCATGAAAGTGAAAAGTGAAAGTGAATCACTCAGTTGTGTCCAACTCGTTGTGACCCCATGGACTGCAGCCTACCAGGCTCCTCCATCCATTGGCTTTTCCAGGCAAGAGTACTGGACTGGGTTGCCATTCCCTTCTCCTTAATTGGCTTACTTAACCATAAAATAATTTAATTGGCTTACCCATAAATAAAATCTTCAAGAACTGAACCACAACTGTTCAAAAAACATGCAAGAACTGATACATGTTAAGATATAAAATTAATTAGCTATTTATTATTATTATCAAGAAAATGTTGAAAACATAATTCTGTATCTGCAAGCATCAGTATTATCTTCTCTCTTCTTCAGTAAAAATTAAATATCCTGAGATTATAATCATGCATGACAAGATATTTATTACATACTGAAGTAAAATGAGTTTAAATATAATGACACTGACATCAATTTGAGTAAACTTTGCCTGCCTAGTGGGATAATTTTCCACTGCCCACCATTTTTCAATGAGAAATTTTGGAAATGTTTATGTTTAAATATTTATATTCATGGGAAATTGCAAAACCAGTACAGAGATTCTCTATGTACTTTACACCCATTTGCCCTTACAGTAGCATCTTCTATAGCCATAGTATGATATTAAAACCAGAATATGACAAAAGCAAAATAGTTGTCTGAGGAGGCCTTATAAATACCTGAGGAAAGAAGAGAAGCAAAAGGCAAAGGAGAAAAGGAAAGACATACCCATCTGAATGCAGAGTTCCAGAAATTGCAAGGAGGGACAAGAAAGCCTTCCTCAGTGATCAATGCAAAGAAATAGAGGGAAACAATAGAATGGGAAAGACTAGAGATCTCTTCAAGAAAATTAGAGATACCAACAGAACATTTCATGCAAAGATAGGCACAATAAAGGACAGAAATGGGATGGACCTAGCAGAAGCAGAAGATATTAAGAGGTGGCAAGAATACACAGAAGAACTGTACAAAAAAATCTTCATGACACAAATAACCACGCTGCTGTGATCACCCCCCGGAGAACTAGACATCCTGCAATGCAAAGGCAATTATGCCTTAGAAAGCATGACTATGAACAAAGTTAGTGGAGGTGATGGAATTCCAGTTGAGCTAGTTCCAATCCTGAAAGATGATGCTGTGAAAGTGCTGCTCTCAATATGCCAGCAAATTTGGAAAGCTCAGCAGTGACCACAGGACTGGAAAAGGTCACTTTTCATTCCAATCACAAAGAAAGGCAATGCCAAAAAATACTCAAACTACTGCACAATTGCACTCATCTCACACATGAGCAAAGTAATGCTCAAAATTCTCCAAGCCAGGTGTCAAAAGTATGTGAACTGTGAACTTCCAGATGTACAAGCTGGTTTTAGAAAAGGCAGAGGAACCAGAGATCAAGTTGCCAACATCTGTTGGATCATCAAAAAAGCAAGAGAGTTCCAAAAAACCATCAACTTCTGCTTTATTGAATATGCCAAAGCCTTTGACTCTGTGGATCACAACAGACTGTGGAAAATACAAGTGATGGGAATACCAGACCACCTGACCTGCCTCCTGAGAAATCTATATACAGGTTAAAAAGCAACAGTTAGACCTGGACATCGAACAACAGACTGGTTCCAAATTGGAAAAGGAGTACATCAAGGCTGTATATTGTCACCCTGCTCATTTAACTTATATAGGAGTACATCATGAGAAATGCTGGACTGGATGAAGTACAAACTGGAATCGAGATTGCTGGGAGAAATATCAATAACTTCAGATATGCAGATGACACCACCCTTATGGCAGAAAGCAAAGAGGAACTAAAGAGCCTCTTGATGAAAATGAAAGAGGAGAGTGAAAAAGTTGGCTTAAAACTCAACATTCAGAAAACTAAGATCGTAGCATCTGGTCCCATCATTTCATGGCAGATAGATGGGGAAATAATGGAAACAGTGGCAGACTTTATCTTTTTGGGCTCCAAAATCAATGCCGATGATGACTGCAGCCATGAAATTAAAAGACGCTTGCTCTTTGGAAGGAAAGCTATGACCAATATGGACAGCATATTAAAAAGCAGAGACATTACTTTGCCAACAATAGTCCGTCTGGTCAAAGCTATGGTTTTTCCAGTAGTCATGGATGTGATATTCAGACTATAAAGAAAATCAGAGCCGAAGAGTTGATGATTTTGAACTGTGGTGTTGGAGAAGACTCTTGAGAGTCCCTTGGACGGCAAGGAGATCAAAACAGTCCATTCTAAAGGAAGTCAGTGCTGAATATTCATTGGAAGGACTGATGCTGTAGCTGAAACTCCAATACTTTGGTCATCTGATGCGAAGTACTGACTCATCGAAAAAGACCCTGATCCTGGGAAGGATTGAAGGCAGGAGGAGGAGGGGATGACAGAGCATGAGATGGTTGGATGGCATCACCGACTCAATGGGCATGATTTTGAGCATGGTACTGGAGTTGGTGATGGACAGGGAAGCTGGCGTGCTGCATTCCATGGGGTCACAAGTAGTCGCACACAACTGATTGGCTGAAATGAACTGAACTGATGACAAAGATAGACGGAATAATTCTGTGTCGTTTTGCCACATGTGGGTAAATGCGTGTAACCACCACTTCAATCAATATGTAGTATCATTTAGTCACTGTAAGATCTCCCTGATGCTGCCCCTTGTTGTCATGTTAACCCTTTCCCTCACCCACTATCCCTAATTCCTGGCAAGCAATCCCATTATTGTTCTTTTCCTTCTCTATCATTTATTTCAAGAATGTTATGTAAATTAAATAATATTTTATGTTACTTTTTTCATTCAGTATGTCTCTGAGATTTACTGAAGTTGTTGGTTTTTATTGGTAATACATAGCCTTCTTTACTGAGTAGTATTCCACTGTATGGTTTTACCACATTTTGCTTAACTAGGACATTTTGATTGTTTCCACTTTGGTGCCTATCACAAATGAAACTGTAGTTAACAATCATTTACGTGTTTCATTGGGCTTATGTTCTGTACATGCCTAGAAGTACAATTACAAGATTATATAAAATGTATATTTGTAGAGTTTTAAGAATTTTCCAAGTTACTTTTAGAGTGCTTATACAATTTTAAGCACATAAATTCGCACCAGCAATATATGGCAGTTTTTTTCATATTCTAACCAACATTTAATATTGTCACCATTGTTTTATTTTAAATGTTCTACTGTATGTTTTTTTATACCTCATTATGGTCTTAATCTGTTTTCTATCAAAAGAAAATATTCATTTTCATAGAAACATACTTCCAGATATGTAATAAATTCTTTGTCTCTTTAAAGTATAGAATTGACATTTGGGAAAAATGAGTGAATTTGCTATAAGTTATCAGGGAACTGAAGAAATACAAGAAAAAATAAAGACCTATTGATATCTCAAGCTTGTTGAGACTCAAACCAGACTTTGGGATTAGAGTGACATAATATTCCATATTCCCATGAGAAAATACATAATTTTATCAATTATCTTCAAGAAAAGCATTCACCAAAGGGAAAAAAGTGATGAACTTATCTCATTATGTGTGGAATCTAGAAAATGTCAAACATAGAAGCAAATGTAGTAGGTGGTGATTACCACGAGTGAGGAGGTGGAGGAAATGGGGAGATGCTGGTCAAAGAGTGCAAATTTGCAATTATTTTAGATCAATAAGTCTATAAAAGATATAATGTTCAGCATGATTATTTTAGTTAATAATACTACTACTATTGAGAATATTGGACATTTGCTAAGAGTATAGATTTCAAGTGCTCCCACCACACACAAAAAGCTGTGACTATATGAAAAGATGGGTGTGTTAATTAGCTTGGCTTTAGTAATCATTTCACTATATATGTATATCAACCCATCATGTTGTACACCTTAAAAAGTTGTTGTTCAAAAATACAGTTGTATTTCTTGTATATGACTGTCTTAAGTAGTATATGCCTAGTAACAGTTAAGAATTCTAAGGATCAATTTCATATTCCCTAATTTAAAAAAAAGTCTATGTGCAAAACATATTAAAAGTACAGTTACTTAAGAGATTTCCCTGGTGGTTCAGTGGTTAAGACTCTACCTTCCAATGCAGGAGGTGTGAGCTAAGATCCCACATGCCTGGAGGTCAAGAAATCAAAACATCACACAGAAGTAATATTGTAACAAATTCTTGAAAAATTGTCCACATTAACAAAATTTTTAAAGAACAATTGTTTTTATTATAGAATGTGTTAATATAACCTAAACTCATAATTTAGGTTCTCTAGCATTACTAACATTGAGAAATTACATGGCACTGGAAAATAGTTTCCTTGGTAATTTAACGAAAGTAAATCCTATCTGTAACTGAAATAGTACAAAAAAACCCACATAACATTTCCTTTCCATTTTTTTTTAAAGGAAATTTTTTGGAACATATGTTAGCATTTAATTTAGGGTCTTATTAAAAATGCCCTGGCATTTCTGCTTGTCTGAATAGAATTTCACTACCTCACACATCTTGAGCATTATAAAATACCACATTAACCTTTCTAACAGAGCTTGATATGACACAGAAGATATATTTTTCCAGGAGAATGTATTATTCATTAAGTAAATAGTAGAAGCAGTATAAAAGAATTGTCTTAGTACTAAAATTTAATCATAGCAATTAAAGTCAAAGGTGTTAATATATAGCTAGACATATTAGAGTAATCAAATGTTGTTGGACTTTTCCTTCAGAAATGAAATAGACTCCTACTTCAAGTACTCATCTGAACTATTATTATGTCTCATCATTTTTGTACTAACTCATGATACTAAATTTATTCCAATACTTGTGCATAAGATATTGTGAATTTTATATTACTCTTCTATTGTGTCTATAGTTGATAAATCATTTCTAACTCACTTTATTTCAGTATTGCTTAAAAGACCTAGTATAATACTATACCAGAGGAAATATTTTAAGCATAAATAGAAGTGATTTTATATATGATATTAATAATTTTCAGAAAATAATTACTGCATGCAGTGTTTTAAGTTGTTATAGTATAAATTTGAATGCCAGATGCTGTTTGTAATTACACTAAAGAGTTTTGCTTGTAATAAAATACAATGACAAGAATAATCAGTTTATGAACATGTAAAATGTGTCATACCTCATGCTGGATAGTTTATATTCAGAATATCTTTTCATATTTATATTATTAGCATTTGCCAATTAAACTCAGAGAACAAGTTACCCAAGAACATACACCTAGTCAGTAACAAACACAGTCTGTGAATTGAGAATATATTAAAAATAACCTTGGATACTCATCAAATACTATGACAGGAAATAACCAAGATATACCAGTGAGAATTCCCATACCTAGAAGTATGCTGCTTTGAGTAAAGCTTTTGAATAAAGCCCTCAAATAAAATAGTCATTTTATAAAAGAGATGAATTTAGGAATGTATTTAAATACACTGCTCTTATGGACATGAAACACATGATACATGAAACCACCAGAAATAGAAATAATTAATTCAACAATTTTCTCAATACCAATATGAACAGGCATCTATCAATGTGATGCCAATATCAATAAAGTGTTATGTAGGGATACAGAAAGTTTAAAGCTGATTTCCCACTTGAAGCTATGCCATAGTTGGATATTTTTAATTGCAATAAATGGGAAAACCCAAATCACTAAGTGATCGAGATCAGTCAATCTGTATCACTGCTTCTATGGACAATCGGACTAGTTCCTAGTAATAGGAAGTATGCATTCTGCTCCCAGTTTTGCGCCTGTTATTTGAGAGTGGGCAATGAAAAAGTTCAAGGACTGTGGCTCACTGTCCAAACACAGTTCTAGGATGGGCTCTGTTGTTCCCAGATTTCCAATTAGGCTTCCTACTTGAACAGGAGTGAATGCTATCCAATCATTATGTTGTACATCTTAAACTAATGCAATACTGTTTATCAACTATATCTCAACCCAACTAGGAAAAAAGTGCAATGGCTTTGTCCCTGGAGATTTCTTCCATCTGACAAACTACTTTCTATAGATGGGTGTTGATCTGATCCTTCAGTGCATAAGTCTGAGCCATGTAGATAACTGTCATAACTTTCTTATTTTTTTTGTCACATGGAAAGAAGAGTTTCTTTTTTTTTTTAAACAAATAAATTGTTTAATTTGAGTTTCTTTCTATATAGATACGTGAAGAACAAACCAGCATAATTTCCAGAAAGTAATTGAGTAAATTAAGTGGCTGTTGCTTTCTTTGTACTTCTTTATTCTTAGAAAGAGGCTTAAAGATCTTCATTAGTTTGTTTAAGAAAAATAGAAAATAATCACACTGCGTTCATCTCCTTTGTCCCTTTGATAAGATGTTACTTTATGGAATGAGAGGATTTCAGCCTAGGACACAGCACTTGATCTCTTGTACAATACATATTAGTAAATGTCAATTATGAAACCATCTTTAAAAAATAGTACATTTGAAATGGATCCATGATTTCAAATCACTCAGTTGGCTCAATTCATCCCTCAGCTTCTTGTTTTCAAAATTATTTTTAAAGTATTTTAATTTCCTCAATGTTCTTCTCTGTAAGCCAATTTTTAAAGCTCAAGTAATCAAAAAATCATGTTGCTGTGCAAAGTATTGAATGCAAAACTGCAAGAAGACAGATTTATTTGTCTGTCAGAAATGATATACTTAATTGAATGTTGAATGTAGAATATAGAAATAATTTCGTCATTGACACATTTTTTCCTCAACTTTATGTATTTATATACCACTTATTACTATAGTGTCTAGACATTGCGACAAATGTGTCATGCCAATATAAAACACTATATTCTTTGGCCAAACTTATAGGAATACCATATGGCATACTGAGTTGTTGAAAAGCAAACACAAAAATAAATCACCCTGCATGATCAGGCATTAGAAATTATTATTGGAGTTTGATGGTGTAACTTTCTCTTCACCTGTTTGTCTTAAATACTAATGTCGTTAAGATATTTTCATGGAAATTACTAGTATTGGGCCTGGCATATAAACAGTAACTTATTCTATTATGGTAACTATCAAAATGGTTACCTTTACTTGTCCAAATTCCTAAAAATCTTGACATAAATTCAGTTAAACTTCAGGAATTATTTAAGCTGCTCATTTTAAGAAGTTTATAGTTTCAGAAGCTTAAACTGTTTTCTAGCAAATTGACTACAAACGGTAGTTTTCATTAACCTGGTTACTTTTAAGTGCATTTAAAAAAATTATTCGTTCTTTATTCTATACTCCTGAAATCATGATTTAAATGCAATTACAGCCTGATCATTAAAAGGAATATTTTTATTATCTGCAAAAATAAACTTTATGACTTATGCACATAATACTAAGTAAATTTTAGTTTCAAAGTTGAAGGTAAAAAAAAATAATGATATTTGAAGACTGACTGGAGAAAGAAAGTGCTCAGTTTTCAGATTTAGTGCTGATTCATATATTTTTTTCTAAGGAAATAAACTAAAATAAGGAAAGTAATGGGAATGTGCATGCATATTGTTACTGGCAGAATCTAGAACATTGAAGAAATTTGTGAGAAATAGAGAAGCAAAAGATCTTAAAATTTCTTTGTATGCTTTTAGCCTCAGCACAGGGACAGAAAGTGGTATGAATAAACTCTTTTACTCCTTTTTATGTCATTGTAGTTCACTGCATTCTTGTGAGATGTAAATAGCCTGTGAGTTGGGAAATATACCAGATTCTGAGTGAAAAAGCTTGACTGACTGATTACGTAGACTTTTCATGTCTTGCAGCTCTGATGCTCATCTCCTCTGATTGATTCCAACACATACATTTGCCCCTTGATGTCTAGGCTACACTTCAGCTTTTTATTGATTGCTTACAAGATGAAAAACACAGCCCAGGGCAACAGAGGTGATTCAGATGTAATCTGACCTTACAAATTTCGTGGTAGAGTGAGGGAGAGACAGTCTTGCCAGCTGCCCTTTCTTGGTGATATTTTGTTTGATATCTTATCCTTTCTAGTTTTGAAATTAAAATGACAAAATTTTTATATGCTTATTAGCTATTTATTCTATATTTTCATAAAATAATACTTAATATTCTGGTACTACAATATAATTTTTATTCTAATACAGTGTAACTAATATAGTGATACTGCTGCTGCTACTGCTGCTAAGCCGCTTCAGTCGTGTCCAACTTTGTGTGACCCCATAGATGGCAGCCCACCAGGCTCCCCCGTCCCTGGGATTCTCCAGGCAAGAACACTGGAGTGGGTTGCCATTTCCTTCTCCAATGCAGGAAAGTGAAAAGTGAAAGTGAAGTCACTCAATCGTGTCCGACTCTTCGCGACCCCATGGACTGCAGCCTACCAGGCTCCTCTGTCCATGGGAGTTTCCAGGCAAGAGTACTGGAGTGGGGTGCCATCTCCTCCTCCAGATAATGATACTAATAAGTAATAATACTTAGTATTCTAGAGTCTGTATTTTTAACTCAATATTCATTAATTTTCTAGAAAGACATTTTCATCATTTAAAAATCATAAGACATCTCTCTTACCTTCTAATATTTCAATCCTTTATTTCTTTTTATTTTTCTGTACAGTGATGACTAAGAACCTTATATCGTATTAAACAGTTTTGGCATTAATGAATATCTTTGTCTTCAGTTACAGAAATGCATTAAACATTTATTCATTAAGCATAAGATTAGGTTTTGATATTACTTATATCAAATTGTGAAAAGTCCCATTTACTACTAGGTTAGCCCATGGCGGATTCATGTTGATGTGTGGCAGAACCAATACAATATTGTAAATTAAAATAAATAAATTTAAAAATAAATAAATAAAAAATATAAAAAATGAGATATGTCAAAAAATTACAAAATTAAAAAAAGAAATTATTCAGTTCACTTCAGTCATTCAGTGGTGTCCAACTCTTTGTGACTCCATGGACTGCAGCACACCAGGCTTCCCTGTCCATCACTGGCTCCCAGGGTTTACCCAAACTCATTTCCATTGAGTCAGTGATGCCATCCAACCATCTCATCCTCTGTCATCACCTTCTCCTAATGCCTTCAATCTTTCCCAGCATCAGGATCTTTTCCAAAGAGTCTGTTCTTCACATCAGGTGGCCAAAGTATTGGGGTTTCAGTTCAGCATGAGTCCTCCCAATGAATATTCAGGACTGACTTCCTTTAGGATGGACTGTTGGATGTCCTTGCTGTCCAAGGGGCTCTCAAGAGTCCTCTCCAACACTACAGTCAAAAAGCATCAATTCTTCAGTACACAGTTTGCTTTATAGCCCAACTCTCACATCCATACATGACTACTGGAAAAACCATGGCTTTGACTAGATGGACTTTTGTTGGCAAACTAATATCTCTGCTTTCTAATAAGCTATCTAGGTTGGTCATAACTTTTCTTCCAAGGAGAAGGGTCTTTTAACTTCATGGCTGCAGTCATCATCGGCAGTGATTTTGGAGCCCAAAAAGATAAAGTTTGTCACTGTTTTCTTTGTTTCTCCATCTATTTGCCATGAAGTGATGGGACCAGATGCCATGATCTTAGTTTTCTGAATGTTGAGTTTTAAGCCAACTTTTTGACTGTCCTCTTTCACTTTTATCAAGAGGCTCTTTAGTACTTCTTCACTTTCTGCCATAAGGGTGGTGTCATCTGTATATCTGTTTCACCCAGCAATCTTGATTCCAACTTATGCTTCATCCAGTCCAGCATTTCTCACAATGTACTCTGCATATAAGTTAAATGAGCAGGGTGACAATATACAGCCTTGATGTACTCCTTTCTCAATTTGGAACCAGTCATTGTTCCGTGTCCAGTTCTAACTGTTGCTTCTTCACCTGCATGTAGATTTCTCAGGAGGCAGGTCAAGTGGTCTGGTATTCCCATCTCTTCCAGAATTTTCCACAGTCTGTTGTGATCCACACAGACAAACGCTTTGGCATAGTCAATAATGCAGTAGTAGACGTAATTCCGGAACTCTCTTGCTTTTTCGATGATCCAACATATGTTGGCAATTTGACCTCTGGTTCCTCTGACTTTTCTAAATCCAGCTTGAACATCTGGAAGTTCACGGTTCACATACTGTTGAAGCCAGGCTTGGAGAATTTTGAGCATTACTTTGCTAGCCTGAGAAATGAATGCAATTGTGCGGTAGTTTGAGCATTCTTTGCCATTGCCTTTATTTGGGACTGGAATTAAAAGTGACCTTTTCCAGTCCCGTGACCACTGCTGAGTTTTCCAAATTTGCTGGCAGATTGAGAGCAGCACTTTCACAGCATCATCTTTCAGGATTTGAAATGGCTCAGCTGGAATTCCATCACTTCCACTGCCTTTGTTGTAGTGATGCTTCCTAAGCCCAGTTGCCTTCACATTCCAGGATGTCTGACTCTAGGTGAGTGATCACACCATCATGGCTCTCTGGGTCCTGAAGATCTTTCTTTGTATAGTTCTGTGTATTCTTGTCACCTCTTCTTAATATCTTTTTCTTCTGTTAGCCATACATTTCTGTCCTTTATTGTGTCCATCTTTCCATGAAATGTTCCCTTGGTATCTCTAATTTTCTTGAAGATATTTCGAGTCTTTCCCATGCTATTGTTTTCCTCTATTTCTTTGCATTGATCACTGTGGAAGGCTTTCTTGTCTCTCCTTGCGGTTCTTTGGAACTCTGCATTCAAATGGGTATGTCTTTCCTTTTCTCCCTTGCCTTTTGCTTCTCTTCTTTCCTCAGCTATTTGTAAGGCCTCCTCAAACAACCTTTTTTCCTTTTTGCATCTCTTTTTTTCAGGGATGGTCTTGATCACTGCCTCCTGTACAGTGTCACAAACCTCCATTCACCATTCTTCAGACACTCTATCAGATCTAATTCCTTGAATCTATTTGTAGATTCAATTCAATTATTGTAAGAGATTTGATTTAGATCATACCTGAATAATCTAGTTTTTTTCCCTACTTTCTTAAATTTAGGTCTATATTTGGCAATAAGGAGTTCATGATCTGAGCCACAGTCAGCTCCCGGTCTTGTATTTGCTGACTGTATAGAGCTTCTCCATCTTTGGCAGCAAAGAGTATAATCAGCCTGATTTTAGGGATGACGATCTGGTGATGTCCATGTGTAGAGTTGTCTCGTGTTGTTGGGAGAGGGTATTTGCTATTACCAGTGCATTCTCTTGGCAAAACTCTATTAGCCTTTGCCCTGCTTAATTCTGTACTCCAAGGCCAAATTTGCCTGTTACTCCAGGTATTTTTTGACTTCCTACTTTTGCATTTTGCATATAATGAACAGGACATCTTTTTTGGGTGTTAGTTCTAGAAGATCTTGTAGGTTTTCATAGAACCATTCAACATCAGCTTCTTTTTTTTTTTTAATTTAATTTTATTTTTAAACTTTACATAATTGTATTAGTTTTGCCAAATATAAAAATGAATCCGCCACAGGTATATATGTGTTCCCCATCCTGAACCCTCCTCCCTCCTCCCTCCCCATACCATCCCTCTGGGTCGTCCCAGTGCTCTAGCCCCAAGCATCCAGTATCGTGCATCGAACCTGGACTGGCATCTCGTTTCATACATGATATTTTACATGTTTCAATACCATTCTCCCAAATCTTCCCACCCTCTCCCTCTCCCACAGAGTCCATAAGACTGTTCTATACATCAGTGTCTCTTTTGCTGTCTCGTACACCGGGTTATTGTTACCATCTTTCTAAATTCCATATATATGCGTTAGTATACTCTAATGGTGTTTTTCTTTCTGGCTTACTTCACTCTGTATAATAGGCTCCAGGTTCATCCACCTCATTAGAACTGATTCAAATGTATTCTTTTTAATGGCTGAGTAATACTCCATTGTGTATATGTACCACTGCTTTCTTATCCATTCATCTGCTGATGGACATCTAGGTTGCTTCCATGTCCTGGCTATTATAAACAGTGCTGTGATGAACATTGGGGTACACGTGTCTCTTTCCCTTCTGGTTTCCTCAGTGTGTATGCCCAGCAGTGGGATTGCTGGATCATAAGGCAGTTCTATTTCCAGTTTTTTAAGGAATCTCCACACTGTTCTCCATAGTGGCTGTACTAGTTTGCATTCCCACCAACAGTGTAAGAGGGTTCCCTTTTCTCCACACCCTCTCCAGCATTTATTATTTGTAGACTTTTGGATCGCAGCCATTCTGACTGGTGTGAAATGGTACCTCATAGTGGTTTTGATTTGCATTTCTCTGATAATGAGTGATGTTGAGCATCTTTTCATGTGTTTGTTAGCCCTCTGTATGTCTTCTTTGGAGAAATGTCTGTTTAGTTCTTTGGCCCATTTTTTGATTGGGTCATTTATTTTTCTGGAGTTGAGCTGTAGGAGTTGCTTGTATATTTTTGAGATTAGTTGTTTGTCGGTTGTTTCATTTGCTATTATTTTCTCCCATTCTGAAGGCTGTCTTTTCACCTTGCTAATAGTTTCCTTTGTTGTGCAGAAGCTTTTAAGGTTAATTAGGTCCCATTTGTTTATTTTTGCTTTTCTTTCCAATATTCTGGGAGGTGGGTCATAGAGGATCCTGCTGTGATGTATGTCAGAGAGTGTTTTGCCTATGTTCTCCTCTAGGAGTTTTATAGTTTCTGGTCTTACGTTGAGATCTTTAATCCACTTTGAGTTTATTTTTCTGTATGGTGTTAGAAAGTGTTCTAGTTTCATTCTTTTACAAGTGGTTGACCAGATTTCCCAGCACCACTTGTTAAAGAGATTGTCTTTAATCCATTGTGTATTCTTGCCTCCTTTGTCAAAGATAAGGTGTCCATATGTGCGTGGATTTATCTCTGGGCTTTCTATTTTGTTCCATTGATCTATATTTCTGTCTTTGTGCCAGTACCATACTGTCTTGATAACTGTGGCTTTGTAGTAGAGCCTGAAATCAGGTAGGTTGATTCCTCCAGTTCCATTCTTCTTTCTCAAGATCGCTTTGGCTATTCGAGGTTTTTTGTATTTCCATACAAATTGTGAAATTATTTGTTCTAGCTCTGTGAAGAATACTGTTGGTAGCTTGATAGGGATTCTAGCAATCAGAATCCAACAACACATTAAAAACATCATACACCATGACCAAGTGGGCTTTATCCCAGGGATGCAAGGATTCTTCAATATCCGCAAATCAATCAATGTCATACACCACATTAACAAATTGAAAAATAAAAACCATATGATTATCTCAATAGATGCAGAGAAAGCCTTTGACAAAATTCAACACCCATTTATGATAAAAACTCTCCAGAAAGCAGGAATAGAAGGAACATACCTCAACATAATAAAAGCTATATATGACAAACCTACAGCAAACATTATCCTCAATGGTGAAAAATTGAAAGCATTTCCTCTAAAGTCAGGAACAAGACAAGGGTGCCCACTTTCACCACTACTATTCAACATAGTTTTGGAAGTTTTGGCCACAGCAATCAGAGCAGAAAAAGAAATAAAAGAAATCCAAATTGGAAAAGAAGAAGTAAAACTCTCACTATTTGCAGATGACATGATCCTCTACATAGAAAACCCTAAAGACTCCACCAGAAAATTACTAGAGCTAATCAATGATTATAGTAAAGTTGCAGGATATAAAATCAACATCAGCTTCTTAAGCATTATTGGTCAGAGCATAGACTTGGATTACTGTGATATTGAATGGTTTGCCTTGGAAACGAACAGATCTTTCTTTGTTTTTTGAGATTGCTTCCAAGTACTGCATTTCAGAGTCTCATTGACCATTATGGCTACTCCATTTCTTCTAAGGTATTCTTGCTCACAGTAGTAGATATAATGGTCATCTGAGTTAAGTTCACCCATTCCAATCCATTTTAGATCACTGATTCTTAAAATGTTGATGTTCACTCTTGCCATATCCTGTTTGACCACTTCCAATTTGCCTTGATGCATGGTCCTAAGATTCCAGGTTGCTATGCAATATTGCACTTTATAGCATCAGACTTTACTTCCATCACTAGTCACATCCACAATTGGGTGTTGTTTTTGTTTGGGCTCAGTCTCTTTATTCTTTCTGGAGTTATTTCTCCACTGATCTCCATTAGCATATTGGGCACCTACTGACCTGGGGAGTTCATCTTTCAGTGTCCTATTTAAAAAATCATTAAATAGTATTAAACTTTGTCATTTGAGTTTTCTGTACCAACTGATGAAGATAAATTGTCCTTTTTTTCTTCCTTAATTTATCAGGGCAATAAATTGCAACTTCCTTTAGAATTTAGGATTTGCTGGTTTGATCTCCTTGCTGTCCAAGGGATGCTCAACCGCCTTCTCCAGCACCACAATTTGAAAGTATCAGTTCTTCAGGACTCAGGCTTCTTTATGGTCCAACTCTCACATCCATACATGATGATAGTAGCATTGACAATACAAACCTCTCTGATTTTAGCCACATTTTTATATGATCATCATTAATAACTCTTCAAAATAAATTGAGTATGTATATGCTTTGATTACTCATGTATAGCCTTGATTTTAATTAATAGTGGGTCCCTTGTTCTTCCTAATATTTACTTCAAATTTTATTGGTCCATGCCATATGTAATGACTAAGGTGGAATAAGCATTCACTCACAAATCTTGGGCATCCAGAGTGATTAAATTCATTTGTTTAGCCTAGATATAATGAATTTCTTGACCTGAATAAGTTTTGACTGGGTAAGTGTCTGGAATTGCTTTTGAGAAGAATATGTTTTTAAAACCAAGGAAATTAGATCCAAAGAATGAAAGATAATAAAGTGAAAGTTATAATAGGAAAATAAACAATAGAGATCCATAGCAAGGAAAGTTGAAAGAAGGGTAAAATAAATTTTGAGAAATTTATGAATGAGGAATATTGAGATGAAAACTCTGTATTGGCTAAGTTGCCCAAATTCAGGAGTGGCTGTGATAGCTTTGATGAACTATGATATGCATGTATGCGGCTTAGTCGCTCAGTCACTCAGTCATGTCCAACTCCTTGCAACTCCATGGGCTGTCACCTGTCAGGCACCTCTGTGCATGGGATTGTACCAGCAAGAATACTGGAGTGAGTTGCCATTTCCTCCTCCAGGATGTTCCCTACCCAAGAATCTTTTGTTGAAGATGTCTCTTGCATTGAAGGTGGATTCTTTACTGATGAGCCATGGGGAAGTCCCTTTTAGGAACTATAGACACTGAAAATTCATGGACTATGTTGACATAAAATTGTCTCTGATGTCCTTCTATAGGCAAATTAGATTACCTAAGCATAATGAAGGATTCCCTGGTGGCTCAGACAGATGCAGGTTCAATTCCTGGGTTGGAAAAATCCCTTGGAAAAGGAAATGACTACCCAATCCAGGATTCTTGCCTGGAGAATTCCATGGACAGAGGAGCCAGGTGGGCTACAGCTTATGGCATCACAAAGAGTCAGATATGACTGAAAAAAAGAATAATGATATGGTTATTATGCACAGGTTTGTGGCATTGTAGTAAATCAGAACATATTTCATTAGGCACCTCTGACCAGCTTAGCTTTAATGTATCCTTTTTAGTCCTTTTATGCTTTCTTTGCAGCATTCACTTTCCTCTATGCATCTGAAGGATTGGTGATTCCAAGAATCCCACTTTTATAAGTACACTGAAGATTTATCAAGATAACAAGTGAAGTTCAGGAAGAGATTCAATCTACGACTCCAAAGTGACTTTGAAATGATTTGTCCATGCAAAATTCATCAAACACTATTTGGAGAATAGTGACCAAAGAAATAAATAAGTAATAAAAACTGAAACAACACTTAAAAAAAAAAATACTATGGGCTGGAAAAAGAGGGATCTGAGTCAGTTTTAATTTTATGTATGTTTTGCAGATGGAACATACAGAGACAAATTTATACAGGAAAGAAACAATGAAAATAATTGCTAATTGAAATTCAGTTAACATGTGTTATCAAAACACTCAGTTTATTTATTTTCTCTAATTTGGAGGATCATTAATAAAAATTCAGAAATATGTGTCTAAAATTTTACATATGATTCTGCAATTTGATTATAGTCTAAATAATAAGAATTGATGAAGTAAACTTTTCATTGTGCCTTCTATATTCAAAGTTTGAAATCTTATTTTAGCTAACATGATTAACAGGAAAAATATTTGTATTAAAATATCAAAAGTTTTGTATCAATTTAATTAGGTTGATTTTTTCCTTGAATATATACAGTCATATAATTAATTGCAAGCTCAGCAAAAAAAAAAAAAAAAACTATAGCCATTTATTCATTCACCAAATAAGATAACAATTTACTCTGTGCTGTATTCATATGTTTTTTGATTACCAATAAGATGTAATACTTAACTATTCTTTGCATCAAAGTATTAACTACAGAAATGTTAATACAATAGTCAATGTCCACCACAAACTTTGTATGTTTTAGCCTTTTTGTCTCTCCCTGAATGTGTCAGCCTTTTCTAAGTGAAGCATAATCAAACAACTGAAGTCAGAATATTATTATAGCCAGTGAAGACGTCATCCGGCATCCATTGCCATATCCAAATATAATTTTCCTTTAGAACATTAACTGAGTTGTTGAATTTTTTTTAACTAGGAGATGCAAGACAATTATCTTCTAAGATATATCACTGTTATTTTTTCTTTATTTTAGTCAGCAATCTGTTAGAATTTTATTCATATTTTGGAAAATGAATTCTGCCATTCATTTAATATTTCTTTTCATGTCAATTTTTTGAGGGGCTCATTGTCTCAAACTGTTGATGCTATAGTACCATAAGTAGTAATTCTCAGTCAAATTTTAGGTGAAATTTCATATATGGTGCTTCCCTTGTGGCTCAGTCGGTATGGAATCCACCTGCAATGCAGAATACCAGGGTTCAATCCTTGGTTTAGGAAGTTCCCCTGGAGAAGAGAGTGGCTACACACTCCAGTATTCTTGCCTGGGGAGTTCCGTGGACAGAGGAGCTTGGCTGACTGTAGTCCATGGGGTTGCAAAGAGTCAGACAACACTGAATGACTAAGCACAGAACAATATATATATATGTATATTAGGACTCCTCTGGTTACCTCCTTTCAGAATAGGGCTCATGTGCATTGTGCTAGAGATATGAAATGTGATTAACACCGGGTAAATGTTTTTTAGAAATACCCAGTTGATTCACAAGATCACTATAAGGAAGGGAGATATGGGAGTTACGAGAATGTTAAAAAGCATCTAGATGGTCCTTATGTTATATGTTTACTGAGCATTATCCAAAGGCTGTACTCTGACTTTCTGATGACTCTTGAGACAGATCTCAATACACCGAATATTTTAGAAGCCAAATCTTTTGATTCCCAAGCATAACACCAAGGTTCTATTTTTTTTTTCTCAAAATTCTGTTCCCTTATGATTAAGTCTCAGAAAACTTACTGTAAGGATGATATCTTTTTAAAGCACAGTTAAATCACATGTTCATTTCTTTACTAGGACAAAAGAGAGGAGTTTCTATATTAAAATCTTTTATTTTTTGTTTGTAAATTAAAAAATTTAGTAATATTCTATATCTTTTGTTGCTAAGTTATGTTTGACTCTTTTGTGACCCTTTGGACTGTAAATCCTGGGGCTTCTGTGTCTTTGGGATTTTCCAGGCAAGAATACTCAAGTGGTGGCCATTTCCTTCTCCAGGGAATCTTTCTAACCCAGGGATCGAACCCACATCTCCTGCTTGGCAGGCAGATTCTTTACCACTGAGCCACCAGGGGAGCCATTCTATATCTTATATTTTACTTGTTCTGAAATAAGAATTTCTATTATGTGAATTAATAACATCATTAAGTTGGTATGGGGGATTTCAGCCACAAAACTGGTATAAATTATTTGGCCACTTCAGTTGCTTCATCTGTAAGATGGGCTCAATAATAACACTTTATTCAGCAGTATATTACAAGAATTAAATGATCGATTGATATAGTTAATAAACATTAATTATAGGATTATAAATATGAGAATTAAAGTACTTTTAATATTTGCAAAATTTAGAAACAATTTATAATACCATCCTCACCTCTGATACCCACTGCAAATTCAGGAATCCTCAAGACCACCACTTCTGATATAAAATGAAACTTTAGGGGTTCTCAGAACCACCCTCATTTTCAGTAATTTGTAAGAAAACTCACTGAACTGACTGAAAGCTGTAGAACTCACACTTAACGGTTTATTTCAGTGAAAGGATACAGATTAAAATTAGCCCAAGAGAAGGGATGTCTGAGGCCAAGTCTAAGAAGTAACATATATACAAGTAGAGCTTCCAGTTATCCTCTCCCCATGAAGTCATGGACAACACTAAATTTCATGGCAGTCATGGTTGACTACACTCAAAATGTCACCAACCAGGATAGCTTGCTGGAGCCTTGATGTCCAGATCCCTTAGTGTAAATATGATTGCTCTTTGGAAAACAAAGGTATGACAAACCTAGACAGCATATTAAAAAGCAATCATGTTAAGGGGCTGTGAGCGCTGAAGAATTGATGCTTTTGAACTGTGGTGTTAGAAAAGACTCTTGAGAGTCCCTTGAACTGCAAGGAGATCCAACCAATCCATTCTCAAGGAGATCAGCCCTGGGTGTTCTTTGGAAGGAATGATGCTAAAGCTGAAACTCCAGTACTTTGGCCACCTCATGCAAAGAGTTGACTCATTGGAAAAGACTCTGATGCTGGGAGGGATTGGGGGCAGGAGGAAAAGGGGACGACAGAGGATGAGATGGCTGGATGGCATCACTGACTTGATGGACGTGAATTTGAGTGAACTCCGGGAGATGGTGATGGACAGGGAGGCCTGGCGTGCTGTGATTCATGGGGTCGCAAAGAGTCGGATATGACTGAGTGACTGAACTGAACTGATTCTATTAAATAGTTAATAGTGTTTATCATATATTTTGCCTTGAAGTAAACTGGTAATATTTTTAGAAGAAAAATGTTAACTTCATGAAAATAGTTTTTGTTTTGGTTTACAACTAACCAGATTTTCATTTCCTTTCTGGATAATAAAGTGACATTTTTCAAAGTATAAATGAGCCATATAGTTACCATTTTGTACTTATGTATAATAAACATATTAGAATGTCAATTTACTTGTTGTCTAGTTTTTATTTTTTAGTCTGTCTATGTTGAATTTTAGGTACTGATTTCTGTCAATAAGATCCAAACTGTGCTTTAAAAAAAAAGTAGCACTGTTGGCATAAAGTGCAAATGCAAAGTACAAATTTGCATATCATTCTGAAAGAAATAACCTTTCTTTTTAATCAGTTAGTCTCAGATATGCTGTGTAACTATACAACAAGTATTTTTGTGCATTCATTTCAATGATTATGATAATAAGCTTAAAGAGATAAAAGCTGTTGTATTTCTTATGCTGCATTGTTAAACCTGTGCAAGTGTTTCAATTACCATAATTCTGAAAAATTTTATGGCTTAAAATTTTAAGGTAATATAGTCTCTTGTATTCAATTTTATTTTTTGTATTCAGTCTAAAATATCTGACAGCTGCTTTTGAATATGTTTTGTAGGTATTTGAAAAGAGTCAAGTGTAGGGTAGGACTGAAAAAAGGCTAGAACAAAGTTGATTCTGACAACCTATCATATGTTAAGAAAGAATAAGATATTTTTGCATATTACATGGTATTTTTTTAAAAATAGCCTAAGTTTTAGTAAAATTACTTTATTTTTTTAGCATTTTTTTTCCTCATTGAATTTAACTACCTCTGAACATGCTTGGTAACTGCTTGGTCAATATACATTTCTAAATATTTATTGATCAGAATCTACTAGGTCCTTGGAATCTAATGGTGGAGACTATAGACACAGTTTCCAACTTCTAGGAAGTTGGATTTCATATAACCTGATGAGAGTGAGCCAAGTTGCATGCACATAGAAACTATTATTTAGCTCCCAGTTTCAGATTCATAGATGTTACTCTCTGCCAGTCTGTCTAATACTGAGTCTTTATGTTTGAAAGCTTTTCTCTTTGAGGCACCATCAATCTCCTGTACATATCTTTGCTATCTAGTTTGGATCTATGATCTATGGCTTGCAGATGCAGGCATCTTTTTGTCTGATTTACTAGTAATTACCAGACCTTAACATGACTGGCTCTCTTTCTCCTCTCCATACCACCAAATTTGAATGTTTCCAGGCTTCTTTAGCTCAGTAAGTTGCACCATTAATGATCCATTTGTTCTAAGTCTAATAAATCTATATTATCCTTAATTCTTCTCTTTCCATTATTCAACATATCCAGTAAATCAACAAGTTTTCCTGAATGTATCTGTTAGTTTTTATTTATCTCTAACAGAAATAGTGTTCCTGGCTTACTTATTTATATTATTCATTGTCAGTGTCTCATTGAGCTATGGTTGCTTAGGCATTAATTTTGATAACTGGAAACAATTATAACCTAAATTCTTTCTTAGGGGCTTTCTAGGTGACACTACTATTAATGTCTTTTTCTTGTTGCAGTAATATTGGAAATAGATGAAGATGGAGAAAGTTAAGATAAAAGTAAAGAAAATATTTTAAAATCAAAAATTAAATTGAAACATTGGAATGCAACATATGGCACGATATTTAATAGCCTTAATAAATATCACATTAAAATATATGTCAAAACTTTGAATTTCTGTACATTATACTAAATTGTTAAATATATAAGCATATATTATATACATACATATTAAATAAAATGTTAAAATAAGAGAAATAAGAAGCTTCAAATCCCCAGAATTTAATTATCTTTTAATGACTGAAAAAGGGCAGTTTTCATTCCAATCCCTAAGAAAGGCAATGCCAAAGAATGCTCAAACTACCACACAATTGCACTCATCTCACATGCTAGTAAAGTAATGCTCAAAATTCTTCAAGCCAAGCTTCAAAAAATATGTGAACCATGAAATTCCAGAGGTTCAAGCTGGATTTAGAAAAGGAAGAGGAACCATAGATCAAATTGCCAACATCTGCTGGATCATCAATAAAGCAAGAGAGTTCCAGAAAAATATTAACTTCTGCTTTATTGACTATGCCAAAGCCTTTGACTGTGTGGATTACAATAAAGTGTGGAAAATTCTGAAAGAGATGGGAATACCAGACCACCTGACGTTCCTCTTGAGAAATCTGTATGCAGGTCAGGAAGCAACAGGTAGGCCTGGACATGGAACAACACCCTGGTTCCAAATTAGGAACGGAGTACGTCAAAAGCTGTATATCGTTAACCTCCTTATTTTACTTATATGCATAGTACATCATGAGAAATGCTGGGCTGGATGAAGCACAAGCTGGAATCAAGATTGCTGAGAGAAATATCAATAACCTCAGATATGCAGATGACACCACCCTTATGGCAGAAAGTGAAGAAGAACTAAAGAGCCTCTTGACGAAAGTGAAAGAGGATCGTGAAAAAGTTGGCTTAAAACTCAACATTCAGAAAATGAACATGGCATCCGGTACCATCACTTCATGGCAAATACATGAGGAAACAGTAGAAACAGTGGCAGATTTTATTTTGGGAGGCTCCAAAATCACTGCAAATGGTGACTGCAGCCATGGAATTAAGAGACACTTACTCTTTGAAAGAAAATTTATGACCAACCTAGACAGCATATTGGAGAAGGAAATGGCAACTCACTCCAGTATTTTTGCCTGGAGAATCCCATGGGTGGAGGAGCCTGGTAGGCTACAGTTCATGGTGTCGCACAGAGTCGGACATGATTGAGCGACTTCACTTTCACTTTTCACTTTGATGCATTGGAGAAAATTGGAACATACTCCAGTGCTCTTGCCTGGAGAATCCCAGGGATGCAGGAGCCTGGTGGGCTGCCATCTATGGGGTCACACAGAGTTGGACACGACTGAAGCAACTTAGCAGCTGCAGCAGACAGCATATTAAAAAACAGAGACATTGCTTACTGACAAAGGTCATCTACTCAAGGCTATGGTTTTTCCAGTGTCATGTATGGATGTGAGAGTTGGACTATAAAGAAATCTGAGCACCAAAGAATTGATGTTTTTGAACTGTGGTGTTGGAGAAGACTCTTGAGAGTCCCCTGGACTGCAAGGAAATCAAACCAGTCCATCCTAAAGGAGATCAGTCCTTAGTGTTCATTGGAAGGACTGATGTTGAAGCTGAAACTCCAATGCTTTGGCCACCTGATGGGAAGAACTGACTCACTGGAAAAGACCCTGATGCTGGAAAAGATTGAAGGTGGAAGGAGAAAGGGATGACAGAGGATGAGATGTTTGATGGCATCACTGACTCAATGGACATGAGTTTGAGTAAACTCCGGGAGTTGGTGATGGACAGGGAGGCCTGGTGTGTGCAGTCCATGGGGTTGCAAAGAGTTACACATGACTGAGTAACTGAAGTGAACTGAACTAAACTTATGATGAAGTTTAAAAAAGTGACAAAAACTAGTTCACATTCTCTGCCATTTTCATTCTCTTAAAATCCTCCAAACATTTGGATACAAATAAATACCTGCATCAATACTGGATACCCAGAAACCCAGACAATGGGCTAAATATCCCTTATATTTTCAGATCTGCTACTGTAGTGAGATGTTACCAGGTGTGGAGGTTTTCCTAGAAGCATATTAGTATTTGACAGATTTAGAAAGGCTGATTCAAGTGAACATTGTCCAAAGAGTACTGGAGAAAAATAAATAAACAGATTTATATCCAAGAGAAGGAATTCCATTCCAAAATCATACTGCCTTATTCACCTGTTTAGCATTTCGTCTCGCCCACAGTGTGGGTTCTTCAAATGCATGCCTTACCAGTCCTGACCACTGAGGAGGACGCTGGCTTTTCTGAACTGAGTATTGAGTACAATGGCAGAATTTAATATTTAAGGATGACATATTATGTATATATTTTTTCTTAATTTATTATTAATGAAATCACTTCTAATTTTTAGTAGGATAAAATAGGAAATGCTGCGGACTGATGATATTTTGAGGAACAAAAACGCATTCTTGTGTTCAGTTGTGTCTGACTCTTTGCCACCCTATGGACTGTAGCCCACCAGACTCCTCTGTCTATGGGATTTCCCAGGCAAGAACACCAGAGTGAGTTGCCATTTTCTACTCCACAGGATCTTCCCCACACAGGGATTGAAACTGTGTGTCTGTGTCTTCTGCTTTGGCAGGCGGATTCTTTACCACTGTATCACCATGAAATGCTGCAAATAGATAATGTTTTGAGAAACAAGAGTAGTAAAAATCAACATAGGCTAGGATTGTTAATATAAAGGTGAAGAGAATTTAGCAGGATAACTAGCTGCCTGAGGAATCCTAGAAGTAATGTGTGAAAGTGAAGTCGCTCAGTCATGTCCAACTCTTTGCGACCCCGTGGACTGTAGCCTATCAGGCTCCTCTGTCCATGGGATTTTCCAGGCAAGAGTGCTGGAGTGGATTGCCATTTCCTTCTCCAGGGGATCTTCCCAACCCAGGAATCGAATGTGTGCTCATCATTATTTTGGTATCTGTATACTAGTTTCAGAATGTGCCAAGACTGTAAACAACCAGAGTGAAACCGAACCATGGAACTGAGCTGCCCATAGTAATGTCAAAAGTGTATAGTAATATATAGTTATTAATATACATCATAGTGAATTTAATTTTGCTTGAAACATTCACCTGTTGTTATGATGTTGTTCAGTAGTTAAGCTGTGTCCTCTTTGTGACTCCATGAGCTGCAGCATGACAGACTTCCTGTCCTTCACTGTCTCCCAGAGTTTCCTCAAACTCATGTCCATTGAGTAGGGAATGCCACCCTGCCATCTCATCCTCTGTCGTCCCCTTCTCCCGCCCTCAGTCTTTCCCAACATCTGAGTCTTTTCTGATGAGTTACCTGTTCCCATCAGGTGACCAAAATATTGTAGCTTCAGCATCAGTCCTTCCAATGAATATTTAGGATTGATCTCCTTTAGGATTGACTGGTTTAATCTCCTTGCTGTCCAAGAGACTCTTTTTTTTTTTTTTTTAAACTTTACATAATTGTATTAGTTTTGCCAAATATCAAAATGAATCCGCCACAGGTATACATGTGTTCCCCATCCTGAACTCTCCTCCCTCCTCCCTCCCCATACCATCCCCCTGGGTCGTCCCAGTGCACTAGCCCCAAGCATCCAGTATCGTGCATCGAACCTGGACTGGCAACTCGTTTCTTACATGGTGTTTTACATGTTTCAATGTCATTCTCCCAAATCTTCCCACCCTCTCCCTCTCTCACAGAGTCCATAAGACTGTTCTATACATCAGTGTCTCTTTTGCTTTCTCGTATACCGGGTTGTTGTTACCATCTTTCTAAATTCCATATATATGCGTTAGTATACTGTATTTATGTTTTTCCTTCTGGCTTACTTCACTCTGTATAATAGGCTCCAGATTCATCCACCTCATTAGAACTGATTCAAATGTATTCTTTTTAATGGCTGAGTAATACTCCATTATGTATATGTACCACTGCTTTCTTATCCATTCATCTGCTGATGGACATCTAGGTTGCTTCCATGTCCTGGCTATTATAAACAGTGCTGCGATGAACATTGGGGTACACGTGTCTCTTTCCCTTCTGGTTTCCTCAGTGTGTATGCCCAGCAGTGGGATTGCTGGGTCATAAGGCAGTTCTATTTCCAGTTTTTTAAGGAATCTCCACACTGTTCTCCATAGTGGCTGTACTAGTTTGCATTCCCACCAACAGTGTAAGAGGGTTCCCTTTTCTCCACACCCTCTCCAGCATTTATTATTTGTAGACTTTTGGATCGCAGCCATTCTGACTGGTGTGAAATGGTACCTCATAGTGGTCCTGATTTGCATTTCTCTGATAATGAGTGATGTTGAGCATCTTTTCATGTGTTTGTTAGCCATCTGTATGTCTTCTTTGGAGAAATGTCTCTTTAGTTCTTTGGCCCATTTTTTGATTGGGTCATTTATTTTTCTGGAGTTGAGCTGTAGGAGTTGCTTGTATATTTTTGAGATTAGCTGTTTGTCAGTTGCTTCACTTGCTATTATTTTCTCCCATTCTGAAGGCTGTCTTTTCACCTTGCTAGTAGTTTCCTTTGATGTGCAGAAGCTTTTAAGGTTAATTAGGTCCCATTTGTTTATTTTTGCTTTTATTTCCAATATTCTGGGAGGTGGGCCATAGAGGATCCTGCTGTGATGTATGTCAGAGAGTGTTTTGCCTATGTTCTCCTCTAGGAGTTTTATAGTTTCTGGTCTTACGTTGAGATCTTTAATCCATTTTGAGTTTATTTTTGTGTATGGTGTTAGAAAGTGGTCTAGTTTCATTCTTTTACAAGTGGTTGACCAGATTTCCCAGCACCACTTGTTAAAGAGATTGTCTTTAATCCATTGTATATTCTTGCCTCCTTTGTCAAAGATAAGGTGTCCATATGTGCATGGATTTATCTCTGGGCTTTCTATTTTATTCCATTGATCTATATTTCTGTCTTTGTGCCAGTACCATACTGTCTTGATAACTGTGGCTTTGTAATAGAGCCTGAAGTCAGGTAGGTTGATTCCTCCAGTTCCATTCTTCTTTCTCAAGATAGCTTTGGCTATTCGAGGTTTTTTGTATTTCCATACAAATTGTGAAATTATTTGTTCTAGCTCTGTGAAGAATACTGTTGGTAGCTTGATAGGGATTGTGTTGAATCTATAAATTGCTTTGGGTAGTATACTCATTTTCACTATATTGATTCTTCCAATCCATGAACATGGTATATTTCTCCATCTATTAGTGTCCTCTTTGATTTCTTTCAGCAGTGTTTTATAGTTTTCTATATATAGGTCTTTAGTTTCTTTAGGTAGATATATTCCTAAGTATTTTATTCTTTCCATTGCAATGGTGAATGGAATTGTTTCCTTAATTTCTCTTTCTGTTTTCTCATTATTAGTGTATAGGAATGCAAGGGATTTCTGTGTGTTGATTTTATATCCTGCAACTTTACTATAGTCATTGATTATTTCTAGTAATTTTCTGGTGGAATCTTTAGGGTTTTCTATGTAGAGGATCAAGGGAGTTCCCATAAGGATATCTTTCAATAGAAACTCTTCAAGCCAGGAGGGAATGGCAAGACATACTTAAAATGATGAAAGAAAATAACCTACAGCCCAGATTATTATACCCAGCAAGGATCTCATTCAAGTATGAAGGAGAAACCAAAAGCTTTTCAGACAAGCAAAAACTGAGAGAATTCTGCACCACCAAATCAGCTCTCCAACAAATACTAAAGGATATTCTCTAGGCAGGAAACACAAAAACAGTGTATAAATTTGAACCCAAAACAATAAAGTAAATGGCAACGGGATCATACTTATCAGTAATTACCTTAAATGTAAATGGGTTGAATGCCCCAACCAAAAGACAAAGACTGGCTGAATGGATACAAAAACAAGACCCCTACATATGTTGTCTACAAGAGACCCACCTCAAAACAGGGGACACATACAGACTGAAAGTGAAGGGCTGGAAAAAGATTTTCCATGCAAATAGGGACCAAAAGAAAGCAGGAGTAGCAATACTCATATCAGATAAAATAGACTTTAAAACAAAGGCTGTGAAAAGAGACAAAGAGGGTCACTACATAATGATCAAAGGATCAATCCAAGAAGAAGATATAACAATTATAAATATATATGCACCCAACACGGGAGCACCGCAGTACATAAGACAAATGCTAACAAGTATGAAAGGAGAAATTAACAATAACACAATAATAGTGGGAGATTTTAATACCCCACTTACACCTATGGATAGATCAACTAAACAGAAAATTAACAAGGAAACACAAACTTTAAACGATACAATACACCAGTTAGACCTAATTGATATCTATAGGACATTTCATCCCAAAACAATGAATTTCACCTTTTTCTCAAGCACACACGGAACCTTCTCCAGGATAGATCACATCCTGGGCCATAAAGCTAGCCTTGGTAAATCCAAAAAAATAGAAATCATTCCAAGCATTTTTTCTGACCACAATGCAGTAAGATTAGATCTCAATTACAGGAGAAAAACTATTAAAAATTCCAACATATGGAGGCTGAACAACACACTGCTGAATAACCAACAAATCACAGAAGAAATCAAAAAAGAAATCAAAATTTGCATAGAAACGAATGAAAATGAAAACACAACAACCCAAAACCTGTGGGACACGGTAAAAGCAGTCCTAAGGGGAAAGTTCATAGCAATACAGGCATACCTCAAGAAACAAGAAAAAAGTCAAATAAATAACCTAACTCTACACCTAAAGCAACTAGAAAAGGAAGAAATGAAGAACCCCAGGGTTAGTAGAAGGAAAGAAATCTTAAAAATTAGAGCAGAAATAAATGCAAAAGAAACAAAAGAGACCATAGCAAAAATCAACAAAACCAAAAGCTGGTTCTTTGAAAGGATAAATAAAATTGACAAACCATTAGCCAGACTCATCAAGAAACAAAGGGAGAAAAATCAAATCAACAAAATTAGAAACAAAAATGGAGAGATCACAACAGACAACATAGAAATACAAAGGATCATAAGAGACTACTATCAACAATTATATGCCAATAAAATGGACAACGTGGAAGAAATGGACAAATTCTTAGAAAAGTACAACTTTCCAAAACTCTACCAGGAAGAAATAGAAAATCTTAACAGACCCATCACAAGCACGGAAATTGAAACTGTAATCAAAAATCTTCCAGCAAACAAAAGCCCCGGTCCAGACGGCTTCACAGCTGAATTCTACCAAAAATTTAGAGAAGAGCTAACACCTATCCTGCTCAAACTCTTCCAAAAAAATTGCAGAGGAAGGTAAACTTCCAAACTCATTCTATGAGGCCACCATCACCCTAATACCAAAACCTGACAAAGATCCCACAAAAAAAGAAAACTACAGGCCAATATCACTGATGAACATAGATGCAAAAATCCTTAACAAAATTCTAGCAATCAGAATTCAACAACACATTAAAAAAATCATACACCATGATCAAGTGGGCTTTATCCCAGGGATGCAAAGATTCTTCAATATCCGCAAATCAATCAATGTAATACACCACATTAACAAATTGAAAAATAAAAACCATATGATTATCTAAATAGATGCAGAGAAAGCCTTTGACAAAATTCAACATCCATTTATGATAAAAACTCTCCAGAAAGCAGGAATAGAAGGAACATACCTCAACATAATAGAAGCTATATATGACAAACCCACAGCAAACATTATCCTCAATGGTGAAAAATTGAAAGCATTTCCTCTAAAGTCAGGAACAAGACAAGGGTGCCCACTTTCACCATTACTATTCAACATAGTTTTGGAAGTTTTGGCCACAGCAATCAGAGCAGAAAAAGAAATAAAAGGAATCCAAATTGGAAAAGAAGAAGTAAAACTCTCACTATTTGCAGATGACATGATCCTCTACATAGAAAACCCTAAAGATTCCACCAAGAGACTCTTAAGAGTCTTCTCCAGCACTACAATTAGAAAGCATCAGTTCTTCAGCACTCAGCCTTCTTTATAGTCCAAATCTCATATCCATACATGACTACTGGAAAAAAGCATAGCTTTGACTATATGGACTATTCACTTGTTAATGGGCAAAAATAACAAGAAGTAGACAACTTTTCTATTTGCGCTTTACCACTTCCTAGTCCTGTGAGCTGAGACAAATGTCTTTTTCTCTCCAGCCTTCTTTTTCTTTCTCTATGAATTTCTCATATCTGCTCACAGATTATTGTAAAGACCAAATACAACACATTACAATTAACATTTTTAAGTGCAAAGCAATGTAATTGCAAATGTAAGGTATTATTATAGAAAAATTTCAAATATTGTATAATATTTGTATATTATTATTCAATATTGTTCAATATTGTTCAATTATTATTCAATAATTCAAATATTGTATAATGGCTTCCTCTGAGTGCAGGTAAGTATTAATTTACAAGAATCTGTAAAGTTGAATTAAGTGACTGTAAATATGAAACTAACATCTTATTTCCAGCATTACCTATCCACCAAACAAATGTTTGTATAATTATGCATAGTTATTTTTTAAAAAACAATTCCTATATTTTTTTCAAGTAAATTCGCCCTACAAAATACATGAAATTAAAAAAAAATGCTTACTCCTTGGAAGGAAAGCTCTGATAAAACTAGACAGCTTATTAAAAAGCAGAGACATCACTTTGCCAACAAAGATCCATATAGTCAAAGGTATGGTTTTTCCAGTAGTCATATATGGATGTGAGAGTTGGACTATAAAGAAAACTGACCACCAAAGAATTGATGCTTTTGAACTGTGGTATTAGAGAAGAGTCTTGAGAGTCTCTTGGACAGCAAAGAGTTCAAATCAGTCAATTCTAAAGGAAATCAGTCCTGAATATTCATTGGAAGGACTGATGGTAAAGCTGAAGCTCCAATACTTTGGCCACCTGCAGTGAAGAACTGACAGCAAAAGAGACACAGATGTATAGAACTGTCTTTTGGACTTTGTGGCGGGGGGGAGATGATTTGGGAGAATGGCATTAAAACTTGTATAATATCATATAAGAAATGAATTGCCAGTCCAGGTTCGATGCAGGATACAGGAAGCTTGGGGATGGTGCACTGGGATGACCCAGAGGGATGGTATGGGGAGGGAGGTGGGAGGGGGGTTCAGGATACGGAACACGTGTACACCCATGGCAGATGCATGTTGATGTATGGCAAAACGAATACAATATTGTAAAGTAAATAATAATAATAATAATTAAAATTTTTGTTAATAATAAAATTAAAAACAACAACAACAACAACTGACTCATTTGAAAAGGCCCTGATGCTGGGAAAGATTGAAAGCAGGAGAAGGGGACAACAGATAATGATATGGTTGAGTGGAATCAGCAATTAGATGGATATGAGTTTAAGCAAGCTCCTGGTGTTGGTGATGGATAGGGAAGCCTGTCATGCTGCAGTCCATGGGGTTTCAAAGAGAGGGACGTGACTGAGGGACTGAAATGAACTGAACTGAACTAACCCTATGCTTAAATAATCATCTGTGAGGAAGGAAAGTAAAATCGTTAATAGTTCAGTCAATACACTAAGAAACCCCTGTATTATAAATATAATTTTATGTCTACTATTTAAGTGGTTTTTGACTGTAGTCAGTTCAGTTCACTTCAGTCGCTCAGTCATGTCCGACTCTTTGTGACCTAGGGACTGCAGAACATCAGGCTTCCCTGTCCATCACCAACTCCCTGAGTTTGTTCAAACTGATGTCCATTGAGTCGGTGATGCCATCCAACCATCTCATCTTATGTCGTCCTCTTCTTCTCCTGCCTTCAATCTTTCCCAGAATTAGGGTCTTTTCCAGTGAGTCAGTTCTTCCCATCAGGTGGCCAAAGTGTTGGAGTTTCAGCTTCAGCATCAGCCCTTCCAAAGAACATTCAGGACTGACTTCCTTTAGGATGGACTGGTTGGATTTCCTTGCAGTCCAAGGAGCTCTTGAGTCTTTTCCAACACCACAGTTTAAAAGCATCAGTTTTTCAATGCTCAGCTTTCTTTGTCATCTGACTCTCGCATTCATACATGACTACTGGAAAAACCATAGCTTTGTCTAGTGGATCTTTGTCAGCAAAGTAATGTCTCTTCATTTTAATATGCTGTCTAGGTTGGTCATAGCATTTCTTCCAAGGAGTAAGCATCTTTTAATATCATGGTTGCAGTCACCATCTGCAATGATTTTGGAGCCCCCCAAAATAAAGTCTGTCACTGTTTCCATTGTTTCCCCATCTATTTGCCATGACATGACGGGACCAGATGCCATGATCTTCATTTTTTAAATGTTGAGTTTTAAGCCAGCTTTTTCACTCTCCTCTTTCAGTTTCATCAAGAGGCTTTTTACTTCTTCTTTGCTTTCTGCCATAAGGGTGGCGTCATCTGTGTATCTGAGGTTATTGATATTTCTCCCAGCAATCTTGATTCCAGCAAGTTATTTCAAATATGTTCAGTGGAGATCTAAACATTGTTTTGCTTTTTTATTTTGAAGGTTATATTAATTTTTATGTAACATTTCATATTGCATCCTTGTGTCTGCTGCAAGAAGTATGCCTAGTATATTATAGCTGTTTTTATACCACTTTAGTATAAGGTAAGAATAACATGTAAGATGCATAGTATTTGCTATAAAATAATAGATATTGTTACCATATTATTATACAATATAAATTTACTCAATCTGACATTATGCTTTGTTCTAAAAGGAGAAGTAATTTTGATCCAAATGATGACACTAGGGCAATGATATGGATGAATATTCTATAAATATAAGTTTGGCTATATTACTTACCCGGTATACAAGGTAAAGTTCTCAGAATAGAAAGAAATTTGAAGATTCAATATTTTTTTCAAGAACAATAATTTATTTGTTTTAATATTATTTAATTCAAAGTTCTACTGACATTTTTTTTTCAAGAATGCAATTATCACTGTCCCTCAGGAATCATATTTAAAGTAACTTATTTGTGTTGAGACATCAAGAACAAAAGACTAAAATTTTATTCATATGAAAAAAATGTCCTCCAACCAAATGTCTTACAAACAGAACATAAACTCATGAATATTTAGCTTTTCTTCTTTTCTCTAGGCATTAGCAAATATCCCATTGTTATTAATAGAATGTTTCATTTACTTAGCATAATATGGAGCCAGTATCAGAAACAAATAGTTTACTTGGATTTCTACTTCTCATGGGCAAGACTATGACTTAATCATATTATGTTCTTTGTCACCAGGCATATCTATGACAGAGTAGATAATGGAATATTGAATAAATAAATTATAACAATGAGTAAAATCAGTTTATATCATATAAGATATCAAATGGTATATGCATTATTCAAAGTATATGTAAATAGTTTTTCTGTCACAAATATAAGAAACTCCGACAGAATTAAATTAAGATTTGTTCTCATGCTTTTTAGAATGAGGTTTTTTTCCGAAAAAGATCTTAAATCCAAAAAACTGTATTTATGACGAATCAACCTGAGAAGATTTGATTTTATTTCATTCCAGGCAAGCACACAAAGGATTACCTGGCTCCTGAAAACTTGTCTGAATAAACCCAAATCCCCCTACCAGAATCATACAAGAATCTGTTTTTTTATAGCCTTTAATGTATTTTCAGTAACTTTCCTTTGTTAGCAAGTTTTTAAAACTGCCTCAGCAATAATGTAAGTAAAATTTAATTAGACTTTTTAAAGAGTGAACAACCTGCACTGCAATATTTTTTGCTTGTGTGGATGAATTATGAAATATATAGGGAACTAATTAGAAATTTGCATATATATGTAAATACTTTGAAAAAAGAATAGTACTCATCTTTCACCTTTTGAAACATAAAAAAGTTTATACTATGTATTCAATTTTTATGTTTAAAATAACTTTTCACATATGGAATATATTGATCATACCATTACATGTTTTGTGAACAACGTAATGATCTTTTATCTAATGTTACTAGAAATGGAAAAGGGGAATAATGCTTAAAGATAGGTTTAAATTTAATATGTACATTCTTATTTATTTTAAGCACAAAATATTTTCATATCAAATAGTGAATGCTACTCATTTACTTAGGTACTTACCTACAGCAGCATACAGCCATTGTTATTAATACTTATATTGGAATAATTATTCTCTTATACTTTAAGAAGCTAATATATAAGTATCGTTCACAATTCTAATTATTTATTGACCTTTGAAAGAGACCATTTTTTGAGCATATGACATTTCTTGTATTTCATTTCTTTTATAGTTTCCACAGAAGTTAAGTAATATTGTATTCAAATAAAATACTGATTTTTCATATATTTAGCTTTCACTTGAGTTTCTCACTAATTGATTACTTTAATATTAAGTGACTCTTACAGAAGATATAAGATATCATAAAAATATAAAGAAGATGTTAATTCTCATGGTTGACAGCGTTATTAGATTTTTTACAGAAGTAATTATTCTTCATATAATTTCTTAGTCCTGAAATTATTTTTAATACATGACGGTTAACTTCAAAATTGGTGGTTACCAAAGTTGGATACTATATAGAATGGGTTGTTCTTTCTTTTTATTAAGTTTTTGTTTTATACCTGTTTGTATGTTTTTAAGTGTTATTTTTGGAATTCCTAGATTAGTGATAACTTAGTCTTGTGAATTTCTTTCATTCTGTAAGCTAATGTGGATAGACGATGATGACAAAGATGATCTTATTCACAGTTTAGTATGGCATAGTTGTGTGGCTAGGCTCACTTTTGCTGTCACTGAATTAGCAATGCAAGTCTTATAGTGAAAAAAATATCTGTCCAGTAATGTCCTGTACTATGAAAATCACTACCTTATGTTTAATTTTGAAAAACTGATTGGGTTTTATCTGTGATCCATTGCTATTAGAGACATAATCAGGAAGATTAATTCACATAGGCAGTAATATAAATTATGGTATGAAGTGATGATGGCCTAAACTGGGGTTAAAATATAGATGGAGAGCCCCACAAAAGGAAGAGTCCACATTGTGTTCATTAGGTAGTAGTAATGATTCCATGATTCTGAAATCTGGGACAGAAGATTAACGGATGAAATTATTTAATTAGGATTCTGATATTTGTCCTTATAGGTGCAGACTTGTTTAATATCATGTTTTCTTGTATCAAGAAAAGTATTTTAAAATTTGATACTAATTATAAATTTGGGGCATGAAACTTCATGAGGTTTGCTTCTGAAGGCAACACATTGGAGAGTTCCTCCTTCCTTGGCCTCCTAAAATGAAAGCAGAATTTAAACATAGCCATAAATATAATCTGGAAAACAACCTTGAATGGTATGAGTATGCATCTCCCACAAGTCTCTTAGTCTTTGCAATATCAATCCTCTTTAAGTTACAAAATGTAGTTCTGTCCATCATTTTTAAAAATGTGATTAAAGCAGCTGCATATTATCTTCTGGGGCTAAACTTGCCTTTCTTGGATAGCATTGAGTACTCTACCATTACCACTCTGTTATCTCTGGTTGAAATCTACCATATGGCAGATAGGTGTCCTGATAGTTCAGTTTTACCTGTGGGAATGGATACCTGTCATGGATTGTTCATGTGATAAATCAGCAATGTTAGCAACTTCTCTTTGAATGTTGTCCTAAATCCACTTTAATAATCTCCAGACTTATTTTGATAGAAATTTTTGAAAAGGAGAAGATGCTTAGAGAAATATTATACTAAGTCCTCATGAAGGAAGTAAGTCTTAACACATGGAGGAAGGATAAAATTTTATTTTTTTCCTTATCAAGTATTCTGGGACTAGAGTTGCCATGTTATCAAATTAAAATACAGGATACCCAGTTGGATTTGACTTGTAGATAAACACATTTTAGTATATCTCAATTATAGGGCTTCCCTAGTGGCTCAGTGGTAAAGAAACGGCCTGCCAAGAAAGAGACATGATGAGTCTGATTCCTGAGTCAGAAAGATCTGCTGGAGGAGGAAATGGCAACCCACTCCAGTATACTTGCTGGGAAATCCCATTCACAGAGGAGCCTGGCAGGCTACTGTCCATGGGGTTGCAAAAGAATCGGGCAAGACAGCAACTAAACAACAACAATCCCAAATGTTGCATGGAGCACACCATACACACTACATCAATATCTATATTAATGTTGGTAGATGTTGATATAGGTATATGTGTAGATACATTTGTAGATGTAGATACAATATATAGATACGTTTCTGAATGAAATTTAACATAGTATTCTAAATTAATTTGGAATTAAATTAATTCTTACAGCCTTACTTGAGACATAAACTTGCATGGGTTAAGACTATTCTCAGTATCCTTTACCTTATGTCCTGTACCCAGTTTGTGTCCATGTCTTATGTAAGCAAAGTGCTCCCTGTGGAACACTGAAAAATAGCCTGGGTGGGTATCCAACAGCTCAGTTATAACGTTCCAACTTAGCACATTTTTGCCTAGCCATAATTTCATTCACTTATAGGCCAATACCAATCTGTGAACTATGATATGTGTGTGCTTTGTGCTTAATCACTCAATCATGTCCAACTCTGTGCAATCCCATGAACTTCAGGTTCCTCTGTTCATGGAATTTTCCAGGCAAGAATACTGGAGTGGGATTCCATTTCCTATTCCAGGGGATCTTCCTGATCTAGGGATCAAACCCACATCTCTTGCATTTCTGGCAGGAAGATTCTTTACACTGTGCCATCTGGGAAATCCAATCTGTGAAATATGTGGGATTAAAAATATCAATCTGTAAAGGAGTTAATGATTTGAAAAAATTATATTTATATCTGAACGCACTTACATTACCTTTATCTAACCCTTTCATCATTTTTTCTCCTTTAACTGTCTAGTGCCTTCTTCATGCACATTGTTGCTTCAGATATCTGTCATTCGTGGTCACTTATTCATGGATATTTAGAATAAATAAATTTCAAAAACATTCTCTATTTCTACTATTTATTTGCCTTTTAAGACTAATTTTCCCATAGTATAATAACATATAAATAATGCCAAATTTGTGGAAATGTCAATAGAAATAATTAATAGCTGAATTATCTTAGTGTTAAAGAGGACCCTCAGTTTATGTTAGGAAAAAATTGAAAGATAAGCCAAACCTAGTCTTTGAGATTGCTGTTCTCATCACATAAAATGGCCCTTCTTTCTGGGAAATATGAGTTGTGAACCATAGATCTATGTTGTGTGAGCATGTTCCAGAGATGTTTAATACTGTAAAGTATTAGTGACCTATTGGAAAATAAGACTTCCCCTAAGAATATAGAGTCAATTTTGGTGACCTTTCTATAATGGGAAGCCTTTCTTTGAACTGGGTGCCTGTCTCTTGTCTGTTTTCCTCCATAGTTCACAGGAGCCTCATGTAACTCCAGCAATTCACCGAACTATATCCCCAAGGCAATCATGTTCATATTTTATATTTCATTGCCCACTTGTTATTTTTGTACTGTGTTCTCCCCATATTTATGAGGCTGTGGGATGAACCCTTATGCTTCCTGTATTGTTTTTCTTTTCTTTTTCTTTACTTGGACTTAAATGCTAAATTTTAGAAGGCAATAAAAATGGGTTGTAGTGTTCTTAAAATTATACTGAGAGATATAAGTGCTGTGATTTAAAGATTTATTGATAGGTAGCTACAGATTTGTAGATAAAAATCTGAACACACCTGATTCTTGGCACTGAATATTTTAAAACCTGGTATTAATATAAAATAACCAGTTCTGGATGCATTTGAAAAAAAATTGTGTACTCCCTCTGACTTTATTGACTTCAAATGCATTCCTAATTAGTGGCTTTGCTCTATAATGGCCTACAATGCTTTAACATAATTTTTTTAAATTTGCCCTTAGTAAAGGAAAGAGGCTTCCCCAGTAGCTCATCTGGTAAAGAATCAACCTGCAATGCAGGAGACCCCAGTCCATTCCTAGGTCTGGAAGATCCGCTGGAGAAGGGATAGGCTACCCACTCCAGTATTCGTGGGTTTCCCTAGTGGTGGCTCAACTGGTAAAGAATCCATCTGCAATGCGGGAGACCTGGGTTTTAATCCCTGGGTTGGGAAGATCCCCTGGAGGAGGGCATGGCTCCCCATTCTAGTATTCTGGCCTGGAGAATTCCATGGACTGTATAGCCCTGGCGTTGCAGAGTTGGACACGATTTTCACTTTCAGAGGAGAGATTATATTTGAAACATCATGTCATTTATTTAAATTTTGTCATATAACTATTAAAATTCTTATTTTCTTCATATCATATAAAATTTATTTGATGTTTAAGGAGAGATTAATTTGTTCCACTGTATTTAACTTTTACAAAAAACAAACTGAGTAAACATAAGCACATTTTTACTAGAAGGCCAAGGCAAATATTGTTCTCAGAGTTTATGAGTATCCATTTCATACTCCAGACTTATAATTCAACATATTTTCATGCTATATGTTTTACCTCTTGGTTAAAGCTGTATATTCATTATATAATAAAATATTTTGGTAAATTTGATATAATAACTATTTGTGATTATGATATATTGAACTTTCACTTAGATTGATATACCTGCAGAATACTTTAGTATGTGCCTTATCCCTTAAGATTTTCTTTTTCATTTTATGTATAAATTTCCCAGGTTTGCAGAGAAGTGCTACTTTTACTGTTATTTTTGGAGAAAGAATATGGTATTAAATATCTAATATCCATAAAAGGGGCTTCCCAGGTAGCTCAGTGGTAAGAAATTCACCTGCCAAGCAGAAGACACATGTTCCACCTCTGGGTCCAGAAGATCCCCTAGGGAAGGAAATGGCAACCCACTCCAGTATTCTTGCCTGCGAAGCCCATGGACAGAGGAGCCTGGTGGACTACAGTCCATGGGTTTGCAAAGAGTCAGGCACAATTTAGCAGTGAAACAGCAGCAGCAATCCATAAAAGAGTGCTTAAAATGAAAAACAAGGCTAAAATGTCCATGCATTATCTCATGTGTACAAACCCTCATCTCCATCTCTTGCCTCAAGAAACTGAAAGGCACATTTTATTACAGGGTGATTGCAATAAAGCAACAGCTTGGAAGAGGCAGAGATGACTGAGGCTAAACAGATGCTATAATAGCAGGTGTTTTTGCTGCATTTTGTTTTTTTGTTTCCATTTTTTTTTTCTTTTTGATTCTGTTTTTTCTCTCTGTAACTTGTTGATTGTCTTGGCTTCAAACCCCATGCTACTGCTGCTACTGCTAAGTCACTTCAGTCGTGTCCGACTCTGTGCGACCCCATAGACGACAGCCCACCAGGCTCCCGTCCCTGGGATTCTCCAGGCAAGAACACTGGAGTGGGTTGCCATTTCCTTCTCCAATGCATGAAAGTGAAAAGTGAAAGTGAAGTCTCTCAGTCATGTCCAACCCTCAGTGACCCCATGGACTGCAGCCCACCAGGCTCCTCCATCCATGGGATTTTCCAGGCAAGAGTACTGGAGTGGTCAAACCCCATAGTCTCATCAAATATGTGGGACCTTTTACTCTCCCAGCTTCAATGTTGTCACCTGTAAAGGGCTTACCTCACTGTCTAACACATGGCAAATTTGACCAAGGTTTCTATTTTTATAAATTAACTTCCATTTAATTTGCTTTTCTCTTTGTCATATAAATTAAACCATTTTTATTTTTGTGAATATCAGAGCAGTTAGTAAGCTTTAGTGAGCCAAATAATGTTTTCCTTTTTGAGTTCTTACTGGAAATACTTTTCACAGAAATTAAGTTTAATACTTCAGCACATTTTGCTAGAGGTATGTTTGAAAGTCAAGAGATAAAGCTGGTTTGTGATTTCTATAGAAATTTTGCCAAACATAAAAGGGCCATAAAAGCATTATGCACACAGGCAAGCACAGTTGGGATATTTTCAGTCTGTCAAGTTTGCATTTTTGTAAATGTAGTAAGGCTGTATGAAAAAAAAAAAAAAAAAAACAACTTGTTTTTCCTCAGTTTTGTTATCTCTTTCTTTGAATGTCAGGATACATTTGTAAATCAAATTGTGCTCAGCCAGATAATGCTGAATCTTAAAGTTTTAAGAATGGTTTTTAGGCACTTTCATAGGTTAGTTTAATGTACAGAAAGTGATTAAAAAAGCATTGTGAGTTTTCAAGGCAAGATTGGAAATACAATTTACTAATAATGGTCTATTCAGGTACATATTTTTAAACATAATGGGAAAATCAATCCAGCAATTGTTTATTGAGTTCTTTAGATGCTAGTCACTCTGTCAGAGGCTTGGAAGGCAAATAGGGAATAGCAACATATAATTAGAACAAATGAAAACAAGTTATCCACTCTCCATATGTCACCCAAGTTGGGCAAGTAAACTTAAGGTAATATTTTTACAGGCCGCAATGAAAGTGTGTTTATGGACAAGACATATACAAGAGAATCATCTGAAATTGCTTAGGATGTCAAGGTCTTATCTGTTAACCAGAACACAGGATGAACTTCAGGTATCTTATGTGGATCTGAGAGTGTTCTTGGCTGCTAGTTATCCTGAGCCCAAGTGAGATTCTTAGACTAGAATTATGAGACTAAGCTTTTGATATGACTTTGTCATGAGGACTGTATCCTCAATCCTTGAAACCCAGCAGAAGCTTTTTCTGAAGGTGTTACTCCTCAAACTGCCAATATGAGGATTAGATGCTGAGAAGAAATATTTCTATTATATTCCATGATGTCTCTTCCTTTTATCACATTGTCTCCTTCAGTATTCTCAGTTTTTTTTTCTCTCTCTCTCTCCTTTCCTCCTCTCTCCCTCTTTTGTATAACAATGTTGTTATTCTTTGCTCATAGTCTTCATTCATTCAACAAATTTTTATTGAGCATCTATTATTTTCTGAGCACTGTTCTCAGTACTAGGAATACAGTAGCATACAAAACATTATATATATATATGTATATATATATATTTCTGGGTTTAAAAGAATACATCTCATAAGGTAATACAAGTTACAAAGAAAAAATCAAGGAACAGAGTTTGATTTTCTTTTCTCACTGATATTCTCTTTATTTTACAAGGCATCATCTACTTCAAGTTTAAAGTGTGTTATTTGTAAGAGAAGTTAATTTATTCAATCATCTGCTTATTAATTAGTTTTTGTATTAGATGTGACTATTTAAGGGCAAAACAACTTAAAGACAGGACTAAGCTTTAATGTTGGGTGCCTCAGTTTCTTTTTTATGAATTGTTTTGGGAGCCCCATAGAAACTGACTGAAAATATTAATACTTCACATGTATGGCAATAGTTTAATGAAAGATTCACACCTTTAAAACTATATTAGCCAAGATGGAGGTAATGTCCAGGGCAGTTACATAATTAGAGGAGAGAAAGACTTAAAAATAACTGGAAGATAGGAAGATAGGGTCTAACATACACAGAAAGTAAGGAATGCAAAAGATATGTGTAGTTGTAGTAAAGAAAAAGTGTCAATTCATGTGAAAGACCCTAATCATAGCTAAAGCTATGTTCATTTATTTGACTGGTAAATTGCTTAGTTTTCAGATTATATCTGAAATGTTGTGTTTATCACAGATCTTTTTGAGATTATCCCTTCATGAAACACTGGGACTGAGTGACAGAAAATGTGAGATATGATTCTTACCAAATAATTTTGTCATCTGCTGGAAAAGAGAAACTTATGAAACAAGTATTTTTACAGTATAAGTAAATCAGTATGAATTTAAATGAGCATGCATGCAAAGAGATGCAAAGGAAGGAAGTTATTTTGACTTGAGGTGTTTTTAAATAAATAAATTGGTACATAAATCTAGACTTAAAGAATGAATTTTTTTTCTGTTGGCAGGGAAAAAGACAATTTGAGACTTTTGTAATATCACATTTTAAGAATACCAACACATCACTGAATTTTCAAATTGTGAGGAGTTGGGAAAGGGAATGACTGAGGGTGTCTGAAAATGTTAAGAAAGAAGAGAAAACTAAAAGGAGACTAAATAATTATATCAAATATTTGAAAGCTTTCTGTGCAGGAGAAGAAAGAGGTTGGGTTTCGTTATTTCTAACTTAGATTATTGGAGAAGAAATGGCAACCCACTCCAGTATTCTTGTCTGGAAAGTCCCATGGAAAGAGAAGACTGGCAGACTATATTCCATATGGTCACAAGAGTCAGACACAACTTAGCAACCGAACAACAACAACAGAAACAACTTGGATTATACAATACATGACTGCCAGGTCCTATTGTAAGACTGTGCCGTGTTTGTCCCTAGGAGCAGCACTCACAAAGATTGCCAAAGCAATATTGTCATGCAGTATTGTGTGATGCAGAATTCACCATGTGTGCAAGTTCCTTTGCTCTCCTAGACTGAATTAGATTAACTTTCTTATGTATTCCAATTAGGAATCTGTGCAAAATACATTTGTCACATTTTATTGCAAATTTTTATTAATCTATATTTCTCCCTTATTGATTCTGAGTTGGTAGATTCCTAATATTTACTTCTGCTTTATTGACTATGCCAAAGACTTTGACTGTGTGGATCACAATAAACTGTGAAAAATTCTGAAAATGATGGGAATACCAGACCACCTGACCTGCCTCTTGAGAAATCTGTATGCAGGTTAAGAAGCAATAGGTAGAACTGGACATGGAACAAAAGAATGGTTCCAAATCAGGAAAGGAGTGTGTCAATGTTGTATACTGTCACCTTGTTTATTTAAATTATATGCAGAGTACATCATGCGAAACACCGGGGTGGATGAGGCACAAGCTGGCATCAAGACTGCCAAGGAAAAACATCAATAACCTCAGATATGCAGATGACACCACCCTTATGGCAGAAAGCAAAGAAGCACCAAAGAACCTTTTGATGAAAGTGAGAGGAGAGTGAAAAAGTTGGCTTAAAGGTCAACATTCAGAAAACTAAGATCATGGCATCTGGTCCCATCACTTCAAGCCAAATAGATGGGGAAATAATGGAAACAGTGAGAAACTTTATTTTGGGGGGCTCCAAAATCAATGCTGATGGTGACTGTAGCTATGAAATTAAAAGATGCTTGCTCCTTGCAAGAAAAGCTGTGGCCAATTTAGATAGTGTATTAAAAAGCAGAAACATTACTTTGCAAACAAAAGCCCATCTAGTCAAAGCTATGGTTTTTTCAGTAGTCCTATATGGTGTGAGAGTTGGACTATAAGGAAAACTGAATGCCAAAGAATTTATGTTTTTGAACTGTGGTGTTGGAGGACTCTTGAGAGTCCCTTAGACTTCAACGAGATCCAAACAGCCCATCCTAAAAGAAATCAGCCCTGAATATTCATTGGAAGGACTGATGCTGAAGCTGAAACTCCAGTCCTTTGGCAACCTGATGCGAAGAGCCAACTCATTAGAAAAGACCCCGATACTAGGAAAGATTGAAGGTAGGAGGAGAACAGGACAACAGAAGATAAGATGGTTGGATGGCATCACCGAATCATGGACATAAGTTAAGCAAGCTCTGAAAGTTGGTGATGGATAGGGAAGCCTGGCATGCTGCAATCCATGGGGTCACAAATAGTCAAATACAACTGAGTGACTGAACTGAACTGAACTGAAACAAACAACAATCACATTATCATAAGCTTGTTTTTTTATTAACCATTTATTTTACATAAAGTATAAAATGCAACATAATATATATATATATATGATTGATATATATTATAGATATACACATAACATAAAAATAGCTCTCTTTAAAATCTAATATGTTTAGTCAATGACTTCCAGAAGGGAAATGCATTTTGAAATTAATAAATTCTAATACACTGTACAAGAGTTTTGTGTCTGGAATAGCTGGATTTTTTGACCAAGTATTCAAATTGTGGCCATTTAAGAGATATGTTGAATTTGAAATATTCCAAGCAGATCACTAAACATAAGGTAATAATATTTAATACTAAAATTTACTTTTTGTATTTTGTTTTCAGTTTGGGAAAGTGTGATGATAATATAAAGTTATTAAATGGTGTATATAGCATATGACCTTTCATATCTTTTTAGGAAACAGTTTAGAATTCACAGTATATGCTGAGTTGCCCAATATAGGTAGAGAAACAAGAATCAAAAATGATTGCTCATAAAGCTATAATTTTATAAAATCTGTTTTCAATTAAGATATCATGTAAGAATTATCAATAGCAAGATTGAATTGAGTTTAAAAATAGGAACAAAGACTCCTATAAAATTTTTGAAAAGTCTTGAAATTTTCTGAAAGTCTATAGTAATTAGCAATATATATATTTAGAATAAGAAGCAGGATTTCCAATTTACCAAGAAGTCAGGATATAGTCTGGATATTTACCAAGATGTATAGGATATAAGGTTTCAATCCAGAGGAAAAAAGCTACTAAAATTTTTGGTAATCAAAGTAAAATTACTTGGAGATATATAATTAAATTATGTCTCATAAATTAATATCATGATAAAGTAGATAAGGTAATAAATTAATAATTCATTGGAAGTATAATGTTTCTTTTTATAGTTCTGGTATTTTTTTAAAAATGCTATAGTTGTACATGCTTCCTCATAGCTCAGTTGGTAAAGAATCCACCTGCAATGAAGGAGAACCCTATTTGGTTCCTAGGTGGGGAAGATCCACTGGAGAAGGGATAGGTTACCCACTCCAGTGTTCTGAGGCTTCCCTTGTGGCTCAGCTGGTAAAGAATCTGCCTGCAGTGCGGGAGACCTGAGTTCAATCCCTCCATTGGGAAAATCCTCTGGAGAAGGGAAAGGCTTCCCACTTGAGTATTCTGGCGTGGAGAATTCCACAGACTCTATAGTCCATGGGGTTTCAAAGAGTTGGACACAGAGTGAGTGACTTTCATTTTCATAGTTGTTAACTATTGCAAATTACATGACATTGAATAACAATTTAAATTATAAATGTAAGCATACTCTTTTTCACCACAGTAGAAGTTTATAACATATAGAATAAGTAAATTATAGAATTATGTATAGCTAAGTTAAGGAACTTTCAAATAGAATTTTCAAGAAAAAGAAATGGCAATTTTTAAATTAAATGACTATTATGTAGTTAATGTTTAAACTTGCAGTTGTTTTCCTAGTGATTATAATTCATTTTATTTTATTAATTTTTATTGGAGTGTATAGTTGCTTTAAAAAATTGTGTTAGTTTTTGCTGTACAGCAAAATGAATCAGTTATATGTGTACACTTAGCCCTCTTTTTTTGAATTTTCTTCACATTTGGGTCACCATAGAACACTGAGTAGAGTCCCTGAGTTATAGAGAGGTTCTCATTAGTTGTCTATTTTATACATAGTACCTGAATTCTTATAAATGCTATGTTATTAGTGAGGGAAAATATGAAAAATCAAGGCTTACACCCTTACTCAATGTATCTCCTTAATTATTATATTTCAAGTCTCTCCCGTGAAATACATTTTCTCTAAACATCAGTCTTAGGCCTTTCTTCTCTCTCATTTTCTCCAAGCCATCTAAAATCAAGCTTTTCCTAGGTAAACCCACCACTTATTAAATTCATTAATTTACCTTTCCTGAATATTTAATATAAGATACCTCACCACAACTATCACTTTTTCTTCAAAAAGCTTTTGCCTTTTCTTGTATGTTTCTTTAACTCATATTTATCTCCTCCCACAAAACTGGGTCTTTTTTTTTTCACTACTTTAAATCTCTATCCCTGAAACTTGTAGTCAATGCTCAATTATTTTTTGAATGGTTCAGTGAATCTGTGGTATAAAACCCAATTAAATACAGGACTGTTATTAAAATCAAAACACCTTTTGAATAAATAAAAACAAAAGCCATGTAATTTTTTTTTCACTTTTTCTGGTCTACACACTGAAGGGATCCTTGTTAAAATAATCATTAAACTATCTTTGGTTAGGGTTATGTGAGACAACATTTGATCAGTTGGCTCATTAATTATAGCCAAAGTTTTGTCTAAATTGATGATCTGAATTAAAAGACTCATAAAATCAACTCAAGGAATTTTGGTATTCTGTGTCATGTTTCTTATTTTCTCATTATGAACATGCCACCTTTATTTTCTTGAGCCATTAACCATCAAACATAGTCTTGGAGAAAATTGTGACTTGATTTTCAGGTTTTAAGCTGGACATAAAAACTGGCCAGCAACTTGGGCTTTGCACCTTCCATGAATCTGAAAGCAGTGCTTTATTAGCTATTTGTCATATAATCCATATGCATGATTTTTCACTTCCTTTTAGGAAAGAGCCACAACCCTAATTTATATAGGTGCACCTACACTGCCAGTCACAAACATCACATCTGTAAATAGACTATATACAGTATAAAAGCTTAGACAATAAGGCAGTTTTCATAGCACCAAGTCATTCCTTGAACGTTTGTCGATTATAAATGAGTTGAAATTAAATCAATGTAATAATTTATCTTAAAAAGATATACTTAATTTATGCTGTTTCAAATGTCTGAATTTTATAATTCATATAATTTATGTTAGCCATTTTAAAATATAACTGTTTCAAAGAACTTATGAAGCTACTAGAGTAAATAGGTGACATTTTAATCTAGGAAAAACAAAACTGTCAAAATTGTTCTTGCTTTAAGAAAATGTCTGAAAGTTGAATTTGATTTTGAAAATACAAGTGTACAAGTAAGTGATTTTAAGCCAGGGTTAGAATTGTGTGTTTTCAACATATTTATAACATTATAATTATGCTAATGTCATTGCTTTCTGAAAATTTTTTTGTAGAGTCATTAAACAGGTGTGAATAATCCAATTTTACCTCTTATCTCAGTAGCTTGTGAATAGCTGACTTGGTGGAACAAGGAAACAGGGTTAAATTGGAATATGCTGCTAAACAACATTGCCACAGAGACTGTTCCTGAATGAGAAGTCAATTCTTCCACTTCCATCATTTTCTCATAATTTAAAGGGACCCAAAATATTTCCCACCAATAATAGCACCCATAGGTCTCTGTGTATTTAACAATTTCAAGCAGAGTTATGTATCTGTTGTATACTGAAACATTACTTAGAAAAATCAATATAGCACTTGCCTGTATGTTATTTGTCCAGAACAGCAGAACAAAATTCTTCTTCTAGAAATGAAAGGGCATGTTTCTAATTTAGAGGAAAGTGGGCCATTATTTTTCCCCAAAAAATACATGATAATATGAAATATATCACTTAAAAAGGATTTATACATATAAACTTACTTATTAACTTCTTGTTAAGTTTGATTTATTAGAATTCCTACATTGGCAAATCAAAATTATTTTTCTGGTTTAATATCAAATCAACTTTTTGTTATAAGATAGCCATTCAGAAGTTTTGAATCTTAGTAGCTAATGTAGTTAATATCCTGAAGCCATTGTTTAGAATCATCATCACTTAGATAATAGTTTCTTGATTCTAGGACTAAACATGGTTCAAAAGCTGTAAATAGACTCAAAAGGTTTTTAAGATTATTTTTTTCTGATATGATTTTTGATTAGTAAACATATAAATATTGATGAAGAGGCTAATCAAAGCTTCATTTTCAAAATGAGTATTTAATCTTATCTTGGAGTATTTGGGAACTAGTAAGTTTACCCAACTAAATGCATCATATAGTGACTATCAAGTAATACTTGAGCAACATCAACTTAATTGCTATGGACATTTAATTTTATTCACAAAAACATACTCTATCTTAATGTAAGCCTTGCTGATATTTCTGTGATTAATATTAGAGCACTTTTGAATAACTGATGAAAAAATAAAATAAAAACCCTTAATCTAACACATGCGATGACAGCTGTTTAGAAACTGAAGAATTTATAAAATGAAGCAGAATCCTTTGAAGAATATTATTTATGCTCAAAAGCATGAGTAACAAAATGTAATTAGACACAGGGTCCTAAACAAAGACTAAATAGGTTTCGACTAAAACTGCTATGCATATCCTATGTTAAATGTTCTTTAGGTGATAAAAACGTCAATTGTACCTAGCGTCTCAGTCCTCACATACCACATACATACACATACACACACACACACAAAGTTGAAAGATACATAATTGGGTACTATGGTAACTGAAAATGAAAAAAATATAAAATTAATCATTATTTGATGCTGCTGCTGCTAAGTCACTTCAGTCGTGTCCGACTCTGTGTGACCCCATAGATGGCAGCCCACCAGGCTCCCCCGTCCCTGGGATTCTCCAGACAAGAACACTGGAGTGGGTTGCCATTTCCTTCTCCAATGCATGAAAGTGAAAAGTGAAAGTGAAGTCGCTCAGTCGTGTCCGACCCCATGGACTGCAGCCTACCAGGCTCCTCCGTCCATGGGATTTTCCAGGCAAGAGTACTGGAGTGGAGTGCCATTGCCTTCTCCGTTATTTGATGCTGCTTCTGCTGCTGCTGCTAAGTCGCTTCAGTCGTGTCCGACTCTGTACCACCCCATAGACATCTGGCAGCCCACCAGGCTCCCCCGTCCCTGGGATTCTCCAGGCAAGAACACTGGAGTGGGTTGCCATTTCCTTCTCCAATGCATGAAAGTGAAAAGTGAAAGTGAAGTCGCTCAGTCATGTCCGACCCTCAGCGACCCCATGGACTGCAGCCTACCAGGCTCCTCCATCCATGGGATTTTCCAGGCAAGAGTACTGGAGTGGGGTGCCATTGCCTTCTACTACTCCTTTAATTTTCTTTATTAATTTCATCTGAATTTTCTTTATTGACTAAATGAAAAATTATATCTCTGACCTCTTTCTGTAAGTCAATCCATTATTTCTTTTCTCAATTGGATATTATATTTACATATCACTTTTGGGGGAAAGTTAATTCAAATATAAGAAACTTTGTAGCATGCTTAAACAGCATAAAATGCTGATTAGATCTACATGTTTAAACTATATTGCAATTAAAATTTCTATGTAACCAGCATTTCATTAAAGACAATATTTTCACATAGATTATAAAATAGTCTATGGATTCTAATTATCAAATTCAAAAGTTATCTTTAATTTACAAATAGAGCTGATAGATGAGACATGGTCTGTTATGTTAACAGACTCGTTATGCTTAATTGCAACTCAAAATTCTAAAGTGCTACAGAAATCAATATCTATTTAAAATGAGAAGCAGAATATAAGACCCATTTTGAAGTAACTCAAGAGTTTTGCTTCCATTTCAATACAGATTAAGAAAAAAATCCAGAGGCTAGTAAAACTTCTTGGTAATTTAACTATAAGAAATGATGCTAATGGCATGGATTCAGTGTAGGTTAGAAATTGAAGTTTCCTGAAGGCATTCTTCTAGATGTGTCATGCTCACAACAAAGTTTATACTGAATTCAGTACTTTCACTGCTGATGAAATCAATTCACAGTGAGCTGCATAAAATACTGAATTTTAATTCAACGCAATTATCTTCATTTGACAGTGGCAACAATCACTCTTTCACTTTATTAAAGTTCAGTAAAATTGTTTTTCAAATGGGTACTATTTTAGGAAAATGCAAAGTAAAACCATAATAAGATATCACCTCACATCTATTAGGTTGACTAATATCAAGAAATAAAAACTAAAGCAGAAAGCAACAAGTGTTGTTTAGATGTAGAATATTGGAGCGCTTGTGCACTGTTGGTGGGAATGTAAAAGGTTGAAGTCTCTATGGAAAACACTGTAGATTCCTCAAAAATTTGAAAATAAAGTTATTATATGATTCAGCAGTTCCACTATTGGTCATGTACCTAAAAGAATCAAATAATAACTTTAAAAGAATTTAAAATAACTTGAGTGTTATTTGCATGCTCACGTTTGTGTGTATGTGTTATCGTTCAGTTATGTCCGACTCTTTGCAACCCCATGTACTGCAGTTTGCCAGGCTCCACTGTCCATGGAATTCTCCAGGCAAGAATATTGGAGTGAGTTACCATTTCCTTCTCCAAGGGATCTTCCTGACTCAGGGATCAATAGCAATATTATCCACAATGACCAAGTAATGAAAGTATTTGATAATGGACTGATACATGGTTCACCAAAATTCATTGGCTAAAACCTTACCCCCTACTGTGACTGTATTTAGAGACAGGGCATTTAAGAAGATAATTAAGATTAAATGAGCTTACAGAATGGAACTCTAAACCAATACGCCTTGTGTCTTATAAAAAGAGGAAGAGACACCAAAAATGTATGCATGCAGAGAAAGGCCATGTGAGGACACAGTCAGAAGGTGAGGGTGTGTGGAAAAGAATGCTCAGAGCAGCATAACTTGAATACTGAAAGCAGATCTTCTTTAAATAATAAATAAGCTAGATAAAGTATGGTATATTCACACAGTGGAACACTATATGGTAATGAAGATGAACAAGGTAATACGACACACAGGAAAAGGCCACACTATCAAGATGTTGAGCATGGGAAATCAGGCAGAAAGTTATTTATACTCTGATTCCAAACATATGAATTTAAAATAGGCAGTACTGATAGACAGAGTGTCTGATGAACTATGGACGGAGGTTCGTGACATTGTACAGGACACAGGGATCAAGACCATCCCCATGGAAAAGAAATGCAAAAAAGAAAAATGGCTGTCTGGGAGGCCTTACAAATAGCTGTGAAAAGAAGAGAAGTGAAAAGCAAAGGAGAAAAGGAAAGATAGAAGCATCTGAATGCAGAGTTCCAAAGAATAGAAGGGAGAGATAAGAAAGCCTTCCTCAGAGATCAATGCAAAGAAATAGAGGAAAACAACAGAATGGGACGGACTAGAGATCTCTTCAAGAAAATTAGAGATACCAAGGGAACATTTCATGCAGAGATGGGCTCGATAAAGGACAGAAATGGTATGGACCTAACAGAAGCAGAAGATATTAAGAAGAGGTGGCAAGAATACACAGAAGAACTGTACAAAAAAGATCTTCATGACCAAGATAATCACGATGGTGACCACTCACCTAGAGCCAGACATCCTAGAGTGTGAAGTCAAGTGGACCTTAGAAAGCATCACTACAAACAAAGCTAGTGGAGGTGATGGAATTCCAGTTGAGCTATTTCAAATCCTGAAAGACGATGTTGTAAAAGTGCTGCACTCAATATGCCAGCAAATTTGGAAAACTCAGCAGCGGCCACAGGACTGGAAAAGGTCAGTTTTCATTCCAATCCCAAAGAAAGGCAATGCCAAAGAATGATCAAACTACTGCCCAATTGCACTCATCTCACACGCTAATAAAGTAATGCTTAAAATTCTCCAAGCCAGGCTTCAGCAACATGTGAACCATGAACTTCCAGATATTCAGGCTGGTTTTAGAAAAGGCAGAGGAACCAGAGATCAAATTGCCAACATCCGCTGGATCATCGAAAAAGCAAGAGAGTTCCAGAAAAAAAAAAAAAAACTATTTCTGCTTTATTCACCATGACTAAGCCTTTGACTGTGTGGATCGCAATAAACTGTGGAAAATTCTGAAAGAGATGGGAACACCAGACCACCTGGCCTGCCTCTTGAGAAACCTATATGCAGGTCAGGAAGCAACAGTTAGAACTGGACATGAAACAACAGACTGGTTCCAAATAGGAAAAGGAGTATGTCAAGGCTGTATATTGTCACCCTGCTTATTTTACTTATATGCAGAGTACATTATGAGAAACACTGGGCTGGAAGAAGCACAAGCTGGAATCAAGATTGCCAGGAGAAATATCAATAACCTCAGATATGCAGATGACACCACCTTTATGGCAGAAAATGAAAAGGAAATAAAAAGCCTCTTGATGAAAGTGAAAGAGGAGAGTGAAAAAGTTGGCTTAATGTTCAACATTCAGAAAATGAAGATCATGGCATCTGGTCCCATCACTTCATGGGAAATAGATGGGGAAACAGTAGAAACAGTGTCAGACTTTATTTGGGGGGGAGTGGAGCTCGAAAATCACTGCAGATGGTGAGTGTAGTCATTAAATTAAAAGACTCTTACTCCTTGGAAGGAAAGTTATGACCAACCTAGATAGCATATTGAAAAGCAGAGACATTGCTTTGCCAACAAAGGTCTGTCTAGTCAAGGGTATGTTTGTTTCCGGTGGTCATATATGGATGTGAAAGTTGGACTGTGATGAAAGCTGAGTACCAAAGAATTGATGCTTTTGAACTGTGGTGTTGGAGAAGACTCTTGAGAGTCCCTTGGACTGCAAGGAGATCCAACCAGTCCATCCTAAGGGAGATCAGTCCTGGGTGTCCTTTGGAAGGACTGATGCTAAAGCTGAAATTCCAATACTTTGGCCACCTCATACGAAGAGTCAGCTCATTAGAAGAGACTCTGATGTTGGGTGGGATTGGGGGCAGGAGGAAAAGGGGATGACAGAGGATGAGATGGCTGGATGGCATCACCGACTTGATGGACATGAGTTTGGGTGAACTTCAGGAGTTGGTGATGGACAGGGAGGCCTGGTGTGCTGTGATTCATGGGGTCCAAAAGAGTTGGATACGACTGTGGACAGGACTGGCTGTTTCAACATGTTAGAAATTAAGGCACTGGCTACTTTTGAGAATTGGGCTGTAGTGCCTAGAAGGGGGAAAAGGAATCTTCTCAGACAACAGTGTGAGTACGTTCCCTCTGCTATATAACAAATCACCATAAACTTAAGTGGGTTAAGAAAAAAAAAACAATTAAATATCTCAGTTTCTGTGAGTAACAGGTGTGACAAGGTTTAGCTGCAGTCTCTGCTTAAGAAGGTAACTTGGCTACAATCAAGGTGTCAACTGAATTGACTTCTCTTTTGTAGGATCAGTTAGGGAGGAGTCTACTCAAGCTCACTCAAATTGGCAGCATTCAGTACTGTACGGTGGAGGACTGATCTCCTCAGCTCCTACAGAGCCTATAGAAAATGAGAAAACTTTAGCAAAATAGAGTAACAGTATAATCAGTGGAATAATACCCCATCACTTTAATCATAAAATATAACCAAATTATAGTCACATCCATGTACAAGTTTTTTTTTTTTTTTTTTATGTATGTGTGGGCTTATGTTGACATTTTTCTTGACTATATTATTAGAAGGAAAATTTCTGAGTCATATGGTAAAGCTATGTTTAAACTTCTGAGGAACTGTCATACTATTTCCAAAGAGGCTGCGTCATTTTGCATCCCCACTAGCAATATGCAGGGATGCAATTTCTCCATATCCTTGATAATATGTGTTATTATCTGCCTTTTTGGTTATAATTGTTTTAGAGGGTATGAAGTGAGTCTCATTGTGGTTCTAATTTGTATTACCCTGATGAATGATAATTGTTTTAAATATGGATATTTATGAGGTGAAAATTCATTGTGATTCAACTACTCTTCTGTATGCTCTTATTCATCACGTTATTTTAAAAAACAGCATCAGTGAGACTGCACTATGATGTGCAGATTGGTTGTGTGATATTCAGCAACCAGTAGCCTTATCTCATCTGTGCAATGTGAATGCACTACTTCAAATGGAAATCTTAGTGAATCATTGTACCCAGTCTCTTTTCCAACTGATGCTCCACCAGAACAGACAGATAGAGACAGAGTATGCATGTGCGTATGTATGTGTGTATGTGTATGCGTGTGTGTATGTGTGAAAGACAGAGAGCAAGAGGAGAGAGAGACAGAGAGAGAACTGGAACCTGCATTACTACCTATCACTTAGTAGGGCTTAGGGAGGGTAAACCAAGTAACTGATCAAGACTTATAGCTGTAACTATGTAGTCTGGAAGCAGGTGGGAAAACACTTTATCTGAGTTTACTATTAAATATTAACACAAATTCAGGAGGAAAATGGAAGACTCTAGGGAATTATTGATCATGCAGTTCATATATGCATATTGAATCTGTATAGAAAGCTATATCAAAATGAAAAAAAATGCTTACATGGTCTGTGGTACTCCATAGATATTTATTCAGAGCTCTCTGTGCAATCAAATTCTCTGAAATCCTGCTTCTTTAATGTAATCTGAGTATTGGGTAAATGTTAGGAAGGTAGTCCTACGTTTTCATAAAGTAAATGCTATGAAAAGTACATGAAATTTAATTCTGTGGCTTTGCTGGTGATAGCTAAACATTTTTTTTTTCTTTTTGCCAGTGAATCTTAAACAAGTAACATCTACCCCAAGGTAATTGGTAAACTATATAATGCAGTGGCAACTAATGTCAGGGGTGGCAAATGAAAATCTTGTATGCAAATATATCTTGCTCTTGTGGACAAAAAGTAAGAACATACAATGTTAACAGTATGCTTTTTTTACTGGGAGTATATAGGATTGTGTTTTGAAAATGTTCTTTCTTTCTTTGTGGATGGTTCTCAAGGGTAAGAAAAAAAAAATCTTGCCAGAAAAAAAGTGGAGAAGTAGAACTTTTAAAGTTTTTTTTTTTTTTTTATTGATTTGGTCAAAGATTGTGAAAGGGGAATCTTTCCTGCTTAATACATGCTTGGACTTGAGCATCTCTAGTCTTCTTTTCCCCATCTGTGGCAAAATAAACTCTATTAATACATCTCTCCAGGTTTATTATTGCAGTTCATAAAGGCAGTTTGCATATTAAGATGAATAAAAAGCACCTATCATTTTATCACAGGAATTTGAGCAAACTCTGGGAGATAGTGAAGGACAGGGAAGCCTGGTGTGATGCTGTCCACCGGGTCGCAAAGAGTCAGACGTGACTTAGCAGTGGAACAACAACAACAAAATCATTTCATCATTCATAAAGTTTTTGAAGAAGGATAAGTTCTATTTTTAATTCCTTTATTCAAAATGCTTGCTCTAGAGACAGATCTTACATCTGATCTCAGCAATTCATTTTTGCCTGATTTGAGGTGGTGTTAATGAAAGAGTAAAGGGTCAGTGAGTATAAACGTATGTGGAGGAAATCAAAGAGTAAGAAAGTTAAAGCACTGCAGCACGTGCCTGTTGGATGTCAATAATATTATTAGTGATCCTTAAATGTGATGTATAGTCAAAAAGAAAGTGACTAAACACTATGAGGTAAGGGATTGATTATTCTCTCTTTTTATCCTTAATACCAGATTTTTTTTAACATTCTACATGAAAGCAAAATAAAAATCTATTGATTTATTTTACAACAGAATTACCTTACTATCTGGGAAATATTAATTTTGAGATAGTTTAATCTGCATTTCCTAATATTTCCTTCTTGTCTATTGTAAAACATACATAAATGTATAATTCTGAGCTTATTTAATGTGTACAGTTTCCTCAACAGTCTCTAAAATCATTTTTCAGTCTTTATGAACTCTAAGCATGTACTTAGGCAAAATTTCTAAAATATTCAAATGGATAAATAGCTCACTAAGCATAGGTTCTTTTGAAAATCAAGTTGGTTATGATTGTCTTAAGAAAGATTATTTATCTAATTTGGTAAGCCATGATATGAAAACATGATAATCAATAAGAAAGCAGAGATTCTTAATTTTCATAAAATAGGGCCAAGTGTAGAGATGGTCTTTGGAAGCAATGTCACAGTTTAAATAGTGAAACCATGTTATTCTCCACATCAGTCTTAGTTGCCTGCTATGAGTCTGTGCAGTGGAGGCTGACACTCTTGGGTCCTAAACTCCTACTTGAGAGAAAGCAGAGTTATCCTATTTGAATGTTATACTATCACAAACTCCTGAATTGGTTTTGTAAATGTTTACTGTACAAGAAACTTTTCTACTTTTGGAGTTAGGGATATTAGTAAAAAACAAATTGTTTTTCTTTCCATATTCTCAGATTACTTCCTCAGGCTATTCTCTGTAATTTAATTCTCCACAGAAGCTTTAATGCTTGTTTATCTATAGTGACATGGTGAAGGATTTGTACTACTAAAGCATTTCTTAGTCATGAAGCAAGATAAAATGGTACTAATTCTCATTACCAAAAATGAAGATGGGTAAATAGTGTGGAGCAGTAGATGTTTGGGTATGAGAGCAAATCTTTACTTAGAATTACTTTAGTATTTCATGGATGAGTCATCAAATGCAAAAATTGTAAAACTAATGACTCTCCAGAATATTTTTTTGAAATATTATTACATTTCATTGTAATCATTAACTGTGTTTAAAGTGAAAGTCGCTCAGTCATGTCCCACTCTTTGCAACCCCATGGACTATACAGTCCATGGAATTCTCCAGGCCAGAATACTGGAGTGGATAGACTTTCCCTTCTCCAGGGGATCTTTCCAACCCATTGATGGAATCCAGGTCTCCCATGTTGCAGGTGGATTCTTTACCAGCTGAGCAACCAGGGAATGGTGTTTACAGAAGTAGTACATCTAGAATAGTTCCTTTTTCACAGATATTTATTAACCTTTTTCTCTGTGTCAGGTATTATTTTAGACAACACTGGAAATACAGTGGGAAAATAAGAGAGAAAATTGGTATGCTCCAGAGTGGTTTACTTTTAGGGGAGTGAGGAGAACAGTTAAACAATAAATAAAGAAATATACACACAAATGGGAAAATATATGGTAATATGTGCAATAAATAAAATGAAACAGGGTTTTGTGACAGAAAGTGCCTAGTGGATACATAGTAGTTCAAAGGAGGTTTATTTGAAGGAAGAATAAGAAATTAGGTCTTGAACAAATTTTGAAATGAGAAGAACCAATAGAGAATGAGTTAATAGTAGATTGTAGAAGCAGAAATAGAGATAATCTAAAAATTTTGTTAACTTCATTCTATCAACAAGCTCTTGTCATTCAGGGTGAATAGATGACACTTGTGAGGTTCAAGTTTTGTTGGCTGTTTTATATAAACTTCATTGTCTTTTTTAGACTGCTATATAAAAGCTAATTCTTCAGAATGAATGTTTTCTCTAATTGTCAAAAAGTTATTCATACCTCTTGAAATAAGACATATTTGGGAGACACCTCCCAATGTCATAAAAGAAGAAAAAGTCACCTGAGGATTATCTAGGAAATGTAATTAGTTTACTCATTATTGCTATTGATTAAAGGATCTAGACTTTGTGAAGTTGTATACTAATTTGCATATTTCTCCAGATGGAACTGACAACACCAGAGATTAGAATTTATGGCTCTATTGAACATTACCCCGTTATCCTAACATTGCCTAGCTTTGTAAATGCTATTTGAACTGGTTATAACATCTGTTTCCCTGATTCATTAATGAGTATAAAAATTATGTGATGCTTATTTATTTTTATTGGAGCTGGAGTCATGTTTTAATTTTTTAAACATATTTTATGTGAGACACAACTAAATCTTGGTTGCTACGGTCAATGGCATCCATAGCTCCCTCCTTTCTTGCTTATCTAAATGTAAGAGAAAACAGAGAACTCTCTGATCTAAGAATTATTCCAGTATATTTGTAAAAAAAATGTTGATATTTGGTTTTGTCTTCATTTCATTCCTTTTGCTGACTGCTTTCATGGGGCATTCTCATTTCTTCCTAATTCCTTCATCCCCTAAACTGCAATAAAGTCTACTTCTACATCCTCAGTCACCCATTCACATAATAATCAACTAGTCCCAATGATGTACTAACTCGTAAATCTTAAAGTCATTCATCCTAATTTCTGGTTCTTCTTCTGATAATTCTTATCCTTCATAGCCTCAGTTTATAGTGCCACTGTACTTGCTCCTGAATCTCAGAAAGACTTCAACACCTTAATATTTTCCGACCAGGTTATTGACTCTCTTTTAGTCTTTCTGACGTGTTTTCTATCTCTACATTGTTGAAATGATGATAACGTGTCTGAACTGCTTTCTCACAATCATCTTAATTTCCTTTCTTGTACTAGTAGCTTTTCTTCATACCAGTGGGCAAGAATGATGACCGTATTCACTTTCTTTAGTGCTATGTAAAGGAAGCTAATTCCTAATTTAAAAACAATTAAAAAACACACCCTACAACTTATTTGATTAGATGAGAATCCACATGAGCCATGCATTTGTTTATAAATTTCTATTCAGTTCAGTTCAGTCATTCAGTTGTGTCTGACTCTTGGCAACCCCATGAATCTCAGCACACCAGGCCTCCCTGTCCATCACCAACACCTGGAGTTCACTCAAACTCACGTCCATCAAGTGGGTGATACCATCCAGCCATCTCATCCTCTGTTGTCCCCTTTTCCTCCTACCCCCAATCCCTCCCAGCATCAGGGTCTTTTCCAATGAGTCATCTCTTCGCATGAGATGCCAAAGTATTGGAGTTTCAGCTTTAGCATCAGTCCTTCCAAAGAACACTCAAGGACTGATCTCCTTTAGGATGGACTAGTTGGATCTCCTTGCAGTCCAAGGGACTCTCAAGAGTCTTCTCCAACACCACAGTTCAAAAATTCTCCAGCACTCAGCTTTCTTCACAGTCCAACTCTCACATCCATACATGACCACTGGAAAAACCATAGCCTTGACTAGACGGACATTTGTTGGCAAAGTAATGTCTCTGCTTTTGAATATGCTATCTAGGTTGGTCGTAACTTTCCTTCTAAGGAGTAAGCATTTTTTAATTTCATGGCTACACTCACCATCTGCAATGATTTTGGAGCTCCCCCAAAATAAAGTCTGACACTGTTTCCACTGTTTCCCCATCTATTTCCCATGAAGTGATGGGACCAGATGCCATGATCTTTGTTTTCTGAATGTTGAATGTTAAGCCAACTTTTTCGCTCTCCTCTTTCACTTTCATCAAGAGGCTTTTTAGTTCCTCTTCACTTTCTGCCATAAGGGTCATGTCATCTGCATATCTGAGGTTATTGATATTTTTCCTGGCAATCTTGATTCCAGCTTGTGCTTCTTCCAGCCCAGCGTTTCTCATGATGTACTCTGCATAGAAGTTAAATAAGCAGACAATATACAGCCTTGACGTACCCCTTTTCCTATTTGGAACCAGTCTGTTGTTCCATATCCAGTTCTAACTGTTGCTTCCTGACCTGCATATAGGTTTCTCAAGAGGCAGGTCAGGTGGTATGGTATTCCCATCTCTTGAAGAATTTTCCACAGTTTATTGTGATCCACACAGTCAAAGGCTTTGGCATAGTCAATAAAGCAGAAATAGATGTTTTTCTGGAACTCTCTTGCTTTTTTGATGATCCAGCAGACATTGGCAATTGATCTCTTGTTCCTCTGCCTTTTCTAAAACCAGCTTGAACATCTGGAAGTTCACAGTTCACATATTGCTGAAGCCCGGCTTGGAGAATGTTGAGCATTACTTTACTAGCATGTCTGTTTTAATCTATAGTTTCATTCTCTATCCTTCCCTCTTCATTATGGCAGTTTATTTGTTGAATAATTTAATAACATGTATTTTATCTTTGAGTTGTTTATCCTACAGTTTTCCATCATCTTCTTTTTTCCTTTCTTTTTGAATGACTTCTGATATATCATGGTATTGTTTAACATGGTCCCCTTTTCACTGTGTTATAAGTTGAGTGTGAAGATTTGTGGTTCAGGTTACTTCACTCATGTGTGTTCCATCAGGAGGCACATGGATTATGTTTCACAACAGTAATATTTTGGTTTTATCATTACTTCTTCATTTATTATAAAACTAGGATATTGCCATTTTGAAGCCCCTAGTTAATCGGTATATTTTGAAAGTCATCATCATGGTACAACTACACAGAAAGACAGACACCATCCAGGGGCCTCCTGATGCTTCCACCAATGAAACACCTCAATGAAGTATTCTTGAACCACAAGCCTTCACATCTAACTTGCAACACAGTGAACAGGGGATCATGCCTATCAACACCATGAAATAGATGTAAGAGATGCAGGCTCAATTCCTGGATAAGGAAGATTTCCTGGAGTAGGAAATGGCAGTCCACTCCAGCATTTTTGCCTGGGAAATTTCAAGGACAACGGAGCCTGGTGAACAACAGCCCATGAGGTTGTATAGAGTTGGACATGACTGAGTGACTACGCAATACTAGTGCTCCTCTTCATTTATTACTTGGAATACTTTCTAAAAGGAAACTTTCTTCACCAGCTCTTTTGCTACCTAGAGGCAGTTCAAATGGAAAAGGTGGAATAAATGCAATATTTTCCCCTTTATTTACCAGTTTCAGAATTATCATTTGGTTCCTTGAATCCTTCAAAGGGATAATGGGGCTATGTATGTGTGTACATGAATTTACCATTATGAACTCATGAATTTATACGTATATGATATGCTTAAATCCATCAAAGCTTTCATGCTCATTTAGAAGATCTTTGGCCAGTGGATATTCTTTAAAATGGCTGTTGAGTTTTTTTTGAGATGACCTTGGTAATGTTTTATAACTTTGCTGTTTCTGCTATTCTGATATACTTACAAACTCATTCTTAGGTTATTATTAATGGAAATAATGTTTAAAGACCACAGTCTGTGACTTCAGTGGTGCTGATTGCTACTTGCATTTTTAAAATTGTTTCTAGGTCTTTAAGTGGATAGAGTTAGCAAATATGTATTATTTGATTTCTTTTTTAAAATTTCAGGGTGCATTCATACTGATAACTCATTCAACTCAGAACTGCAGATCTTAAACTCATAGAACTTAAACACTCAACATTAGCTGCAAAACTTTGTTAAATACACAGTGGAGTATTACTCAGCCATTAAAAAGAATACATTTGAGTCAGTTCTAATGAGGTGGATGAAACTGGAGCCTATTATACAGAGTGAAGTAAGCCAGAAAGAAAACACCAATACAGTATACTGCTGCTGCTGCTAAGTCGCTTCAGTCATGTCCGACTCTGTGCGACCCCATAGACGGTAGCCCACCAGGCTCCCCCGTCCCCAGGATTCTCCAGGCAGGAACACTGGAGTGGGTTACCATTTCCTTCTCCAATGCAAGAAAGTAAAAAGTGAAACTGAAGTTGCTCAGTCGTGTCCAACCCTCAGTGACCCCATGGACTGCAGCCTACCAGGCTCCTCCATCCATGGGATTTTCCAGGCAAGAGTACTGGAGTGGGGTGCCATCGCCTTCTCCAATACTAACGCATATATATGGAATTTAGAAAGATGGTAATGATAACCCTGTAAGTGAGACAGCAAAAGAGACACAGAAGTATAGAACAGTCTTTTGGACTCTGTGGGAGAGGGAGAGGGTGGGATGATTTGGGAGAATGGCATTGAAACATGTATAATATCATATATGAAACAAATCGCCAGTCCAGGTTCGATGCATGATATTGGATGCTTGGGGCTGGTGCACTGGGACAACCCAGAGGGATGGTATGGGGAGGGTGGAGGGAGGGGCATTCAGGATGGGGAATACGTGTATACCTGTGGCAGATTCATGTTGATGTATGGGAAAACAAATACAATATTGTAAAGCAATTAACCTCCAATTAAAATAAATTTATATTTAAAAAAACCTTTGTTAAAGCTTCACAAAATGAAATACATAAACCTAAAATTAGTTTTCTCTAATTTGAGGAAGGAGAGTATCTAATTTTAGGGAAAACTGATACCCATTTGTGTTTAAACTTTCCCTTTGAAAAAGAAATATTTCCAAAATCTCAGCCAGTCATTTCCCTAAAAATGATGTTGATGAGTTGTTTAAAATAGTAGCTAAAAAAGCTGAAACTCCAATACTTTGGCCACCCGATGTGAAGAGCTAACTCTTTCTAAAAGACCCTGATGCTGGGAAAGATTGAGGGCTGGAGGAGAAGGGGATGACAGAGGATGAGATGGCTGGATGGCATCACTGACTCAATGGACATGAGTTTGAGTAAACTCTGGGAGTTGGTGATGGATAAAGAGGCCTGGTGTGCTGCAGTTCATGGGGTTACAGAGAGTCAGACACAACTGTGCGACTGAACTGAACTGAAAACTTTTGAGTATATTCAGTGAGCATCAAAATACAATAGATGAATAGCATATTGTGATGTATGTGATTAATAATTCATTTACAAAATTATAATCAAAGTACAGTGTTTTACAGGATTATGTTAGATTCTCTAGTGTGACTTTACCCTACAGTTTAGAGGAATCTACATTTGAATAAAAATATGCACCCTTTGCTTCCAAGTAATTCTAGCATTAAGCTGCCAAGAAACTATGTTAAAGCTCCCATGACTCCTGAATATTTTCTTGCTTTGTCTACAGATAAAAAGCTTTTGACTTGAGCAAATTACTGGTAGATTCTTTTTGTTATAGTGATTTATTACTTTCACATTATATAATTTTTCATTTGATAAATATTATTGGGCACATAATTTCCAGGAGGCACTGTTCTAGATGCTAGGGAAATTATAGCACAAAAGCCTAATAATACCCCACCTGCTATTGGACTTAATGGAGAGATGAAAGTCTGTCAACCATCTAACTCATATGTGTCAGCTGTTTATAAGACAAAATAGAACAGAAAATGGGAATGAGAGGGACTAGATTTTGGGTGTTACTCTAGATAGGGTGTCAGGGAACACATGATATTTGTATCACCTTCATAATTCTAATACCATTAAAAAAAAAAACTCAAAATCAGCAAGAGTCTAGCTGGCAAATATCCACCTAATAGCTAGGATTCCTGCTAGTTAATAAGAAACACTATGGCAAGAGTTTAGCTTTCAAAGTATAACCTGCTTCTCAGGCCACATGAGATTTGAATAATGTGCTTCTATGTATAGTCATTGTACAAACATTGTTTGGTATGTGGAATGTGCTGGACACTGTGATCAATGCTAGAAGCACAGAAAAAAACAATATAAACCTTAAACTTAAGTTCAGGAACTGAACAGTTGGACAAACCTGCCATGTGCATCTTAGGATCCCAAGTCTACTGAATAATCTTTGGGAAAGAAGTTAACACTTTTATTAAACATTTTCAAAGTCCCTGTAGATTATTTTAGTGTGGAGTCAGTTAAGAATGAATAACTGGGAGAGGAATGCAGTTGTAAATTACTGTTTCAGCATCTACCAACACAATTTCACCAGTGTTTCTCACTTGTAGTTCCTAAGGCTACCATAACACAACATTTTCCTTTCTCTTGCTCTTCCAAAAATATCCTCACAGTTTTCAGGTCACTAGAACACAATATTCTGAAGCTGCAAATGAAAGTTTTATAGACAGGCTTTTCGTATGTGACCTGACAACCTGTATGACTCTGAATTCAGATTGGCCTTTCATCTATGGTTTCTGAGCCACAGACCTCTTCTGTTGCCACTCTGTTTTCTTTTTCAAGCAAGAAGTTTAGTTTCATAGCAACTGATATATTTATTTGTTGCATTTATTCTCTTTTTCCTAAGATTCTTCCACAAGAGTAAGGAAGAATGACTCCTCATGATGCCTACATCTTTACTGCAAGTACCTGTGAATATGGACTTCCCCAGGGCTCAGTGGTAAAGAATCCACCTGCAGTGCAGAAGCCATAGGAGACACAGGTTCAGTCCTGGGATCTGGAAGATCCCTTGGATGAGGGCATGACAACCCACTTCAGTATTCTTGCCTGGAGAATCCCATGGACAGAGGAGCCTGCTGGACTACAGTCCATGTGTGTGTGTGGGTGCTAAGCCGCTTCAGTAGTGTCCAACTCTTTGTGACCCTGTGGATTGGTAGCCTGCCAGGCTCTTCCAGGCAAGAATACTAGAATGGGTTGCCATACCCTCATCCAGAGGATCTTTCCAACCCAGAGATCAAACCCATGTCTCTTACATCTCTTGCATTGTCAGGTAGGTTCTTTACGAGTAGCACCACCTGGGAAACTCCAGGCTACAGTCTAGAGGGTCGGGAAGAGTCTGACACGACTGAAATGACTTAGCATACCCACATGCACTTGTGTATATATTAGGCTACTTGGCAAAGGGAAATGAAAATGGCAAAGGGAAATGAAGATAGCAAATGAAATTAGGTTGCTAATTAGCTGACATTTAGATAGGGAGATTAGCTTGTATTATCCAGTTGAGTTAATTGTAATCAAAAGGGTCCTTAAATGTGGAAGGGGAAGAAGAAGAGTCAGAGTGGTGTCAAGTGAGAAATACTAGAAAGACCTTTGCTACTTTTGAAGGAATGCAGCCATAGCCGAGGAATGCAGGGAACCTCTAGAAACTGAAAAAGATAGAGAACTGAAGTCTCAGTTAGAGCTTAAATAAAGGAACACAGCTCTGCAGGCACCTTTATTTAAACCTGGTGAGACCCATTTTGGACTTCAGACCTCTAGACCTGTAAGATAATACATTTGGTTGCCTCAAGCTACTGAATTTATGGTAATTAGTTATAGCAAAGGCAAGGAAACCAATGCATTACCAAAGGTTTTCTGTTTATTTGTTTGTTTTTTAATTGAAATATAGTTCCCTGGTGGCTCAGAAGGTAAAGAATCTGCCTGCAGTGCTGGAGACCTGGGTTCGATCCCTAGGTCAGGAAGATCCCCTGGAGAAGGGAATCACAACCCACTCCAGTATTCGTGCCTAGAGAATTCCATGGATGGAGGAGCCTTGGCAGGCTACAGTTCATGGGTCCCAAGAGTAGGATATAACTGAGTGACTATTGCTTTAGTTCTCATAATAGCTTTACAATGTTGTGTTGGCTTCTGCTATACAACAATGTGAATCAGTCATATGTATATGTGTAACCCCTCCCTCCTGAGCCTCCCTGCACATGTCCTACCCCTCTAGATCATCACAAAACACCAAGCTGAGCTCTCTGTGCCAGATAGCTTCTCACTAGATATTTTACACATAGTAATATGTATATGTCAATGCTACTCTCTCAATTCATCCCACCTTCTCCTTCCTATCCTGTGGACTGATTCAAGGGTCTTAATTCAGGGAAACTGCCTCCAGTGTAAATAAATTTTGTAATAATTTTTCCTGTTAGATACAGTGGTTCATCAAGTAAGTAAGCCTCCATAGGTTCATTCATCACCTTTCTGCTGCTGCTGCTGCTAAGTCGTTTCAGTCGTGTCCGACACTGTGCAACCCCATAGACGGCAGCCTACCAGGCTCCCCCGTCCCTGGGATTCTGCAGGCAAGAACACTGGAGTGGGTTGCCATTTCCTTCTCCAATGCATGAAAGTGAAAAGTGAAAGTGAAGTCGCTCAGTCGTGTCCGACTCTTTGCAGCCCCATGGACTGCAGCCTACCAGGCTCCTCCATCCATGTGATTTTCCAGGCAAGAATACTGGAGTGGGCTGCCATTGTCTTCTCCGTCATTACCATTCTAGACATCCCTAAATGTGGATGTGTTCACAGTGTGTGTATAGTTTAGACTGTGGCATATCCATTATATTACAAAATCGAGTTTAATCCTGATTAAGAACAAGTCCAGTAAACGATTCCCACATAGTGTGTCAAGTTTTAGAAGAACTGGTGATATTATGTCATATCCGAGAAAAAATTTCATGCCAAAAGTCATGTTGATACTGCCAAAGGCTGTATTAACCAAAGTTGCTGACAAAGCTAAGGCGAAGTCATCACCAAAAGGATTTAATTCTTAGCAGAATTAGCAGATTATAGTTTATGTACTGAATTTTAAAGCTTTCTTATTTAACTAAAATAGACTTAGATGATGATGAGGTTGTCCATTATTATCTCTGCTTTAAATGTGAAAACATTGAGGAATAACTCAGGAGAGTGCTTCCTGTATTTATTTTCCATTTTTGCTTATTGCTTTTCAGAGAAAAATCAAAGCTTAATCATAGATTGGAGTAATGGAATCAAAGAAAAGTGAAAAAATGACTCAAAATTCAGAGGTGAAACATTAATAGGATCCAAGACAAACTCTGAGCAAGGTTTTAACTCCAGAGCTTCTGTAATGACTGAAGTAGAACTAAGAATATTTGTGGTGGAGAAACTGTGCCTTTCCCCAGTCATCATGAAACCAGTAATCCAGGTCCAAAAAGTTTGTTATGCTTTTAAAATTCTCTTCAAGGGTGGATTAGGTACAAAGGTAATATAATGAAACGAGACCTAAAAGGTAGAGATTTTAATCATAGCTCTGGCCTTCTCTCAAACACAAATTATCAATGTTTTTCATTCCCTGCATCTCAAATTCTTCCCTAGGAGAGGACTGGTCTTCTGAAATCTGGAAATTCCAGTTGCCTATGTTCTTTTCAGATGAAGCTTGCAGGGGAAAAACATAACTTCTGTGAAGTTTTATTGAGTAGGTATTTTCCATGTCCTTTGTCTTCTCTTCCTGAGGATCTAGGAAATATACAGCCACTCATCCTTGAGGATAAGTAGCTCCTCCTCCTCACTAAGGCTTAGATCTTGACAGTCAAAATACACATTTTCATCCCCCCAGAATGCTAAGGATTTTGAGAAAACAGAGATGTCATTACAGGAAATGAACCCATGCATGTGATCGTGCACTAATTTATCTTAATAACTTAATGGGCAATTTCTATTATATTTTGATTCTGTAATGGTCCAAGTAAATGCTGCTTTATTTTCTCTTGGACACAATGCCTCTGTCATTCAATGCCAATTTGGGGCAATAAGGGACAACTGGCTATGCTTTTCCTTATGAGAAAATAACTGTTAAATAATATTTAATACATACTTCATTTACATTTTCCTACAAAATTGCACCTTAAAAAAAAGATAAACTACCACTTCAGTAAATTTCAACTATTAATGATCTCTGATAATACCACACTGGTTTAAGTACCATTCTGTTTTAAGGAAAACTTTTAAAATCTTTTTTGGATATCTGTGTTATATAAGTTCCTAGGGGTACCATGCTACACTTTGGCTGCCTGGAGTTGAGAGTTGAGAGGTTTTCTATTACTGTCTATTTTCCCTGTTAAACTAAGCTCATCAGTGACTACATCATAATACTTTTAAGAAAGACTTTAGCTTACTCTAAATTCTTCCTTGCATCATCATTGTACAAGAGAAATATCTTTCTGAAATGTTCCCTTTTCATAATCAGAACAGAGAGGGAAGAAACATGAAAGCATTTGTGTTAGCTTTCTAGGGCTGCCGTAACAAAGTAATAGACACTAGATAGCTTAAACAGTAGAAGTGTATTTACTTAGTTCTAGAAGTTTCAGGCCTGAGATCAGGTTATCCGTAGGATTGATTTTTTCTGAGGCCTCTTTCCTCTTGTTTAGTTAGCCATCTTCTCCTGTGTCTTCACAGCAGCTTCACTTTGTGCATGTCTGTATTCTAATCTCCTCTTGTTAAAAGTACATCAGTACTGCTAGATTATGGCCCATCCCTATGAGCTACTTAATTTTAATAAACTCCTTAAAGGCTCTGTCTTCAAGGTCACATTTTGAGATAAAGAGGGTAAAACTTCAACATATGGGTTAGGGAGGTTGCACAAGTTAGCTTATAACAGAATTCTACAAAAAACTTTTACCATTTAGTTTTATAGCCAAAGAGATTTTTTTTCCTGGACTATTCTCCTTCTTTCTAGTCTTGGTCTCAATTGTAGAATAAGCATACAAATTAGAATTGCATTGATTACCTTGTAGACAATCTAGCACATTCCCCAACTACCTCATTCTATATTTTGTTCAAATTTGTTTTTACAGTATTACTGTTTTTTTCCCAAACTGTGATATTTGTGTGCAAAGTCTTAATTTTTGAAATATATATATATAATGACTTATTCCATGCTTTCAAAAAGCTTTCTGTAAGTAAATTGATTTTCTTAAGGTAATACGTTTTTAAAGATGAATGATTCTACCCCACAGGGCTTCCCTCGGGGACTCACGACTAAAGAATCTACCTGCTATACAGGAGACACAGGAAACCCAGATTTGATCCCTGGGTCAGGAAGATCCCCTGGAGGAGGCCATGACAACCCACTCCAGTATTCTTGGTAGGAAAATTCCATGGACAAAGGACCCTGGTGGGCTACAGTCCATGGGGTCACAGGGTCGTCCACAACTGAAGCACTGAGCACACATGCATGCATGCACGCAGCTCTACACTTTATGTAGGTGAACTGCCACAGCTGTGATGGGGGGTGGAGACTTCAAACAAGATGAGTCAGAAAAATACCATAGCCCCAAAAGTTCAAGAAATCCATATAAAAATTAATGAGGTAAATGGTTATCACAACGTTCCAAGTTTTTCATGTTTTATCCTATATGTTAAATTTTAAGTATCCTTTAAAATATAACCGCAACAATTAAAGATAATGCATATCTAGGAATTTTTTCTTGAAAAGCAATAGAAATTTTATCATATACTAAACAATCACTATAAAATAAATTGTAAGTTTTGTTATTTTTATCTCCCTCCCTTTTACTCTGTAAGAAGATAGGTCTACAGAGCTACAGGTTCTTATTACGTAATAAATACACTTAAATTTGATAACCAGTCTGTATCCCTTTCCATTTCTTTTCTCTTTTCAATCTTTTGCTATGATTTTCTGATATCTCAAACTAGGAAACGTTCGCATGAGTCAACTTCTCTGTTTTCCTCTGTAAATCAATAAAATCCTGCCTTAGAATGTGAGAATCCTTGTTATTCTGTCAGTGCCACAGTGTCCTCAGCGTGACATGCCTCCGCTCTGGAGTCAGAGTCTCTCATTTATTTTCCACAAGTGGATCCTTAAGAGATGACATCACTATTGCTCCTCCTCCCATTGGGCAAGAAGCTGTCTGTACCTGTTGAAATTACAAGAGATTTGTCAGTTCCTAAAATAGCAGGCTTCCTCTTCCGCAGTGGTATATTGCCTTAAGAAATAATGTTAAAATAACTATTTCATTTAGATGGAATAGAGTATTAAATGTTTTTTCATATGACTGCCAGATCTAGGATGTCATTGTTTTAGTTTTCTTTCAAAATAGTGTTTATGAGTGAAATTCTCATTATGAAAATGTCTAGTTCGGTTATAAGAAAGTTAGTATAATACTGATTCACAAAGAAACACAAATAAGGTGCTCAGAAATACTTCATGTCTTCCAAGTGGCGCAATACAGGTTTGGAAATGTGTTCTATATTGACTTTTAAGCATTGAAGACAGTCTTAACCTGAATGACTTAAGATGATAACTCTAAAAATGTATTTGATTTCAAACTTCTTTTTAGCAGCAAAATATTTTTGCTACATGAAATCTTAAATGTATACATGTTCTGTTGCTTCAGTTGTGTCCAACTCTTTGCAACTCTATGGACTATAGCCCAACAGGCTCCTCTGTCCTTGGGATTATCCAGGCAAGAATACTGGAGTGGGTTGCCATGCCCTCCTCTTGGGGGTCTTCCCAATCCAGGAATTAAAACCTGTCTCCTGTGTCTTCTGCATTGCAGGCAGATTCTTTACCACCGAGTCTCTGGGGGAAGTTCCAAAATCTTAAATAAGTAGATATTCATGTCTCTATCCTTTTCTATAGGAATACATATTATATTGTGTATTTCACTTATAATAAAAATGTGGGGTATTCTTGAAGTTCTGCCTTATGCTTACTACCCTGTTCTTTATTTCACTCTTCATTGTGATCTCTGAAAAGTATTTTTTATTTTAAATATCTAAGGCTGTGGGGAATAGGTTTGATTCTCAGCAACTGAAATTACGTGTTTTAACAGCTTGTATGAAAAACCATTGTCCTAACATAGTAGCATGCCCTTGTGATTCTAAGTTGGAATCAGGCAAAAATGTAGAATAAGAGAAAGTTTCTCGGTACCCCAGTGTTCCACTTTTGTGAACTTCTGGTATTTTCCTCTAAACTTTGCCCTCCTGAGACACATGTTGTCAGATTTTTGTCTTTGAAATGATTGGAATTTTTTTCCAGTTTCTTAACTTATCACTTTTGACAAATTTCTGCTAAATATGACCCTTATCAAGAATATTTGTATTTGAAAAGCAACAGTATCAGACGTTCTAAGAGTAGAATCCAACACCTCCATCAGTGGTGGATAAACGTGGAGTTGGGTGTTAGGTAGAAGCTTTCCTGGTGATTCCCATATCAAGTTGCTGGAGATGTGGGCTTCATTATCTGTTCATTGCCCTGACCTTACCCATCTCCTCGCCTTTGCTACTTTTATTCTACATATGCTACGTATGTAAAAGTTGTTGCCACATAAAGATTTGAATTGCTCATAAAAATCTGGGAATCATTGGATAGTATCCCTACAAAGTTGCATTCTTAGAGTTTCTGTCCCCATAAACAAAACTCCGTCTCAGTTCAGGCTGCCACACAGAACACAATAGACTATATGGCTTAGACATTAGAAATTGATTTCTCACATTTCTAGAAAAAAATGTCTGCATGGTCAGGTTCTGGTGAGGACACTCCTCCTGGTTTGTAGATGGTCATCAAATCGCTGTGCCTGCACAGAGGGTAGTCAAGTATCTCCTCTTTTTATAAAAGCACTGATACCACCATAAGTGTCCCACTTTCATGACCTAATCTAACCATAATTACTCCCAAAGTCCCCACCTCCAAATATCACACTGAGGGGTTAGGGCTTCTGTATATAAATCTTGGCAGGGATACCACCATTCAGTACATATATTCTCAAATATCTACAATTGACCCTGCTGCTGCTGCTAAGTTGCTTCAGTCGTATCTGACTCTATGCGACCCCACAGATGGCAGCCCAGCAGGCTCCACCGTCCCTGGGATTCTCCAGGCAAGAACACTGGAGTGAGTTGCCATTTCCTTCTCCAATGCATGAAAGTGAAAGTGAAGTCGCTCAGTCGTGTCCGACTCTTAGCGACCCCATGGACTGCAGCCTACCAGGCTCCTCCATCCATGGGATTTTCCAGGCAAGAGTGCTGGAGTGGGGTGCCACTGCCTTCTCCACAATTGACCCTAGAGACTGCTTATCTCCTATTCACTCATTTACTTGTCTCAGTGTTTTGAGTTTCTCCTGCGGAGGCATGGCTCAGCAGTGACCTGCCATGGGGACAGGAGCTCTGGCTGCAGCAGACCTGGGAAGCAAGGTGTGTGGCATAAATAATCTTGGAGGAGGTTGCCATTAGCCCAACTATGGAGTCACCGAGCAGATGACCCACAATCTGCAGAACAATTATACCAAAGAAGTTCTCAATTGTTGCAAAACTTCTAGGGCCCACAACAGATTTTCCAACCTAGGGATCTGGCAAAAGGACTGAAAACACCCAGGGAAACAGACTCTTGGAGGGCACAACAAAACCATGTGCACACCAGTACCGGGAGAAAAGAGCAGTGCCCCCACAAGAGACTGAGCTAGACTTGCCTGTCAGTGCCTTGGAGTCTCCAGCAGAGGTGTGGGTCAACAGTGGCCTGCCATAGGATCAGGGGTGCTGACTGTAACAGTATTGGGAGCCACAGTGTGCTAGCATAAGTCCTTTTGAAGGAGGACACCATTACCCCAATAACCCCTACTATAGTGGCCTCAGGCAAAACTACAGGGAGAGAACACAGCCCCATCCATCTCCAGAAAATTAAAGATTTACTGAGCCTGGCCCTCACACCAGACAAAAACCCAGTTTTACCCATAGCTAGTCCCTCCCACAAGTAAGCTTCCACAAGCCTCTGATACTCATCCATCAGTGGGCAGGCAGAATGAAAAACACAATCACAGAAAACTAACCAAACTGATGACATGGATCACAACCTTGTCTAACTCAATGAAACTATTAGCCAGGCCATGAAGGGCCACCCAAGATGGATGGGGCATGGTGGAGAGTTCTGACAATACATGGTCCATTGGAGAAGGGAATTCACTTCAGTGGTGAATGGGATTGCTGAATGATGAAAAAGCCACTTCAGCATTCTTGCCTTAATAACTCCATGAACAGTATGAAAAGATAAAAAGATGTGACACTGAAAGATGAACTCCCCAGGTCAGTAAGTCTAAATATGCTAAGGGAAAAGAGTGGAGAAATAGCATCAGAAAGAATGAAGAGTCTGAGCCAAGGTGGAAACAACACCCAGTTGTGGATATGACTGGTGATGGAAGTAAAGTTCAAAACTATAAAGGACAGTATTGCATAGGAACCTGGAATGTCAGGTCCATAAATGAAGGTAAACTGGAAGTTGTCAAACAAGAGATGGCAAGAGTGAGCATCGACATTTTAGAAATCAGTGAACTAAAATGGACAGGAATGGGTGAATTTAACTCAGATGACCATTATATCAACTACTGTGGGGAAGAATCCCTGAGAAGAAACGGAGCAGCCCTCATAGTCAATAAAAAAGTCTGGAATGCAGTACTTGGATACAATCTCAAAAATGATCTCTGTTCGTTTCCAAGGCAAACCATTCAATATCACAGTAATCCAAGTCTATGCCTGGACCAGTAATACTTAAGAAGCTGAAGTTGAACCATACTACGAAGACCCACAAGAGCTTCTAGAACTAATACCCCAAAAGATGTCCTTTTCATTATAGGGGACTGGAATGCAAAAGTAGAAGTCAAGAAATACCTGGAGTAATGGGCAAATTTGGCTTTGGAGTACAGAATTAAGCAAGGCAAAGCCTAATAGATTTTTGCCAAGAGAACACACTGGTCATAGCAAACACCATCTTCCAACAGCACAAGAGAAGACTCTACACGTGGACATCATCAGATGGTCAATACCGAAATCAGACTGATTATATTCTTTGCAGCCAAAGATGGAGAAGCTCTATACAGTCAGCAAAAACAAGACTTGGGGGTGACTGTGGCTCAGATCACGAACTCCTAATTGCCAAATTCAGACTTAAATTGAAAGTAGGGAAAACCACTAGAGCATTTAGGTATGACATAAATCAAATCTCTTACGATTATTCAGTGAAAGTGAGAAATAGATTTAAGGGATTAGATCTGATAGACTGAGTGCCTGAAGAACATTGTACAGAAGGCAGTGATCAAGAACATCCCTAAGAAAAAGATATGCAAAAAGGCAAAATGGTTGTTTGAGGAGGCCTTACAAATAACTGAAAAAAAGACAAGTGAAAGGCAAAGGAGAAAATAACAGATATACCCATTTGAATGCAGAATGCAAAGAATAGCAAGGAGAGATAAGAAAGCCTTCTTTGGTGATCAAAGCAAAAAAATATAGGAAAACAATAGAATGTGAAAGACTAGAGATCTCTTCATGAAAGTTAGAGATACCAAGGGAACATTTCATGCAAAGATGGGCGCAATAAAGGACAGAAATGGTATGGACCTAACAGAAGCAGAAGATATTAAGAAGAGTGGCAAGAATGCACAGAAGAACCATACAAAAAAGATCTTCACAACCCAGATAATCAGGATGGTGTGATCACTCACCTAGAGCCAGACACCCTGGAATGTGAAGTCAAGTGGGCCTTCAGAAGCATCACTGCAAATAAAGCTAGTTGAAGTGATGGAATTTCAGCTGAGCCTTTTCAAATCCTAAAAGATGATGCTTGAAAGTCCTGCACTCAGTATGCCAGCAAATTTGGAAAACTCATCAGTGGCCACAGGACTGGAAAAGGTCAGTTTTCATTCCAATCCCAAAGAAAGGCTATGTCAAAGAATATTCAAACTATCACACAATTGCACTCATTTCACACACTGGCTAAGCTAGGCTGCAAGAGTATCTGAACCGTGAACTTCCAGATGTTCAAACTGGTTATAGAAAAGGCAGGGCAACCAGAGATCAAATTGCCAACATCCATTGGATTATAGAAAAATAAGATAATTCCAGAAAAACATATACTTCTGCTTCATTTACTATGCTAAGACTTTTGACTGTGTGGATCACAACAAATGGTGTAAAATTCTTTAAGATTTGGGAATACCTGATCACCTTACCAACCTCCTGTGGAACCTGTATGCAGGTCAAGTAGTAACAGTTAGAACCTGACATGCAATGGACTGGTTCCAAATTGAAAAAGGAGTATGGTAAGGCTGTATATTGTCACCTTGTTTATTTAACTTATATGTAGAATATATGTGAAGTCATGCAAAATGCTGGGCTGGTTGAAGCACAAGCCAGATTGAAGATTTCCAGGAGAAATATCAACAACCTCAGATATGCAGATAACACCACCCTTATGGCAGAAAGTGAAGAGGAACTAAAGAGCCTCTTGATGGAAGTGAAAAGTGAAAATCCTGGCTTAAAACTCAACATTCATAAGATGAAGATCATGGCCTCCAGTTCCATCACCTCATGGCAAATAGTTGGGGAAACAATGGAAACTGACAGACTTTATTTTCTTGGGCTCCAAAATTACTTCAGTGATTCTGGGTAAAAGGAAGAGGTTATGTAGATGAACACAGAGGAATTTTTAGAGCAGTAGAATGATTCTGTGTGATAGTGTAACTGTGGATATATAGCAATATGCATTTGTCTAAACTCATATGTTTGTATAGCACAGAGTGAACTTTAATGTGTGGTAATAGAAATCTTAATTACAAGATATGACCTTATAGGAAAAAGAGTCTTTGCAGATGTAAAGATCTTTTTCCCCATATCTTTTTGGGGAACAACCATTCAATCCACGCTAGATAGTATCATTTGGTTTCACTGTTTAAACACTTGTTGAATTGTATCTAGATGTATTAGAAATAATTTCTCTGCTATTCAAAGTCTGGTCTTTGTGTCAGTAGCATGAACATCCTCCAGGAACATTTTAGAAATGCAGAATCTTGGGTCCCACACTTATGTAATTGAGTCCAATCTGTATCTTAACAAAATCTTTACTTGTTAATATGCACATTCAAGCTCAAGAAATCATGATTTCTCGAATGTAGAAAAGAGTGGAACAGAATCTAGATAAACAGAGAAATTAGGTATCTATATAAATTGGAAACAAAAAGAAGATAAGTGTTACAAGTCTTATGAAAATAAGTGGCAGGCAATTTACATAAATTGAAAAGCAAAGGAAGGTGAATAGTTTAATGAATTCAGAGCACAGAACTCTGGCAATCTATAGAGGAAGGAAAACTTGATCAAGTGAGTTATACAAGAACAAGAAACCTATCCTATAAACAAAGCAGTGAACTTTGCTGGGGTCAGCTGCATCTTCTTAAACTGCATTCAGATCTGAAGTGCCTCAGAATCACCTGAAGATCTTGGTAAATGAGATATTTCGATGGGCACCCTCAGAGTTTCTGATTTAGTAGGTGTGGAGCAGGCCCCATAAGTTTTAGTACTAACATGGTCCCAGGTCAAGATGTGTGCAGGGACCACACTAAAAAAGTTCTGCTGAGATTTACTTAAAGCATCTAGATAAACATGCTCATAAAGGAAAAACACCTAAGTTTCTTGAGTTTCCAAAGTTCCTCAAGTACCTCCTTCTTTTCATATTTCTTTTAAACAAAACATGACATATAAATATTTTCCTACTTATAAGAGAAATTGATGGTTGTAGAAATGAAAGCAACGTTTAGATGTGGAAGATTTGGGCTGATAAATGTAGGACTTTCTTGAGCGATCAAAATTGTTAATATTATTGTTCAACAGTGTTTTCTGTCTTTCATTGTAAGAACTGTCATGATGTCTTGGTAAGCACTTAAATAGTATTTTCAGATATTTATAAAAGGGGACCTAGCTTTGGAATGTGGCTGTTAATGAATGGTGCTGAATATAATTTTAAATCACCTACCATAGCTTAGTTGGTCATAGCAGATAATTCAAGCCTTCAGAGATATATTTCGAGATTTTTTTCTAAATATTTCAAAACCTCCTTCAAAGATGTCCCTAATAGAAAGTTGAAGAGATCTCAATGGGGGGGAATGTAGGCACTTCATTATTTTGGTCAAAATATTTGAATTGTTTTGAAGTCAATAAGACTTTCTGTTTTTCTAAAATGTTTTAGCCTTTATTTCAGTAAGGGTATTTCAGACTTCAGGATAAGAAGCCATTAGAAATTGAACTATGGAGAGATGTGGAAATATTTGTTGAATTTGAAGTTTTGACCTTTATTTATGGTCAAGAATTCAAAAAGTAGTCAGTGAATTTTCAAGCCAAGAAATTTGCTTTCTCTGAAATATCCAGGAAGCAAATGTCTCTTATAAGAAATCATGTTTCCAGCTGATATATAGAAGTATATCAATAAATAGGATTTTTAGTATTTGCATATATCATCTACAATTCTCTAGAGGCTCAAGAAGCTGAACAAAGGATTTGAAATTTTTAATCATTTCTGAACCAAACAGACATAGAAGATATATTCATATAAAAAGGAATTAGAAAATGTCCCCTTGGTTCCCTGGAATATTTATAGTACAACTAGTGATAATTTTGTGTATCCATCACTAACAGGTTTAGAAGGCACTTAATAAATGGCATTGAATAAGCAAGTAAGCAATTTCTGAGCAATTCAGAATAGAGTGAGTTCTCCAAACCAGTACAAAAAAGAAACACTTATGAGGCCACTACTGCTAGCAGAGTAGCTCCATTCTTTTATCCATTCCTAAGTCCCTTTTTTCCCTGACTTTATTTTCTCCAGTGGGGGATTATTAATAGAAATATTTAAATTTAATATTGTTATCCATTATAATACACTAAATTTTAGTGAAATAAATAAACGTGTGTATATTTAATTTGGATGGACTTTACCAACATTTTAGCGATTTTTAAAAATCACATTTCACATAGAAATAATTTGTGTGATATTTTGATAAACACTACTAGTTGATGATTATGATCAGGATGATGAGCAAGAATTACAAACAAGATTTTTAAAATAAGACAGATTGCCATGACATATATGTAATAAGAGCAGCTATGTTCTTTAACATATGCTGTATATATAATATAAAATATATGTGTATATGATACACCATCTTTATAGTTGATGTACATTTAGGCAAAATTGTTATTTCTATTTTTTTTTAAAGTTTAGAAAAAAGCAAGCTTATTGTACAAGCCTGGGTTCTAACATAACCAAAAGTGGAGTGTGGCTGCTTGCCACTCCAAAGCCAGTAAAGAGGTAAGGTTGGTGGAGAGGAACGTTTGCTTTACTCTGGACATCAGCAAAGGGGGAGGTTTGGGGAGGGGGGATGCAAAGGGCAGACTCCTGTCCAAAGACCCTTAATAATCAGTGGACAAGAGCTTTTATGGGCTGAGGGAGGGGACTATATGCGGAAACAGTACAGTCAGCTCTGACTGTCAGGAAGTTGTCATCAGTAGTCTGACCAGCGTCATCTTGATTTCTTACATACAGCTAATATTAAGTTCCAGGGTTGATTTGTTTCCACTTCTTGAGGCCATTTCTTGGAATTGTGGTAGCTTATATCATCGCTACAGTCTGGTCATCATGTAGTTAACTTCTCCACCAGGTGGGGGTTTCAGTATCTATAAAATAGCTCACAAGATATACCTCAGAATATTATCTGAGAAGAAGCTGAAGGCCCCTGACTTCACTTAATGACTAAACTATTACTATTTTGTCTCTTTAACTGTTTTCCTTTATTTCTGCATTTTCTCACTTCCCTGATTAAACTTATTCTTTGACCTTAGTTTTTCTATAGACAAAAGGCAGGTGAAGGACTTGGGGGCAAGTGCACTAGGGACCTGCTCTATTTCACTAAAATGGTTAAAAAAATTTTTTTCTGAATGAAAAATAAAAATTTCCCATAGGATTATCAGTGACTAAAAAGGAAATTAAAGGTCAATTATATTAAAACCTTTATTTAAATAGAACAAAATTACATTGTTATGTTCAAATGAAATTCTAATTATCAAAATCATGAAGGAAATCATGTTTATATGTTTTGCTTTCAGTAATGAGGAAACAATACTTTGAGTAGTCTTATAACAAAATATTACCTGTGTTCTTTACAGATAGTCCATTTCCAATTTAATACATGTTTTACCTTGAATGTCTTGAAAAAAATATATGCCACATTTGTATATCATATCTAAATGAGATGCAAATAAAACATCTTCACTCTAATCATATTACTATTCCTGTAGTGTAACAATAGAATGCTAGAAAATAAAATTGCAGGACACAAACCTCAGGTGTCAACTTGTCACCATGTTACACTTGAAGTAGTTATTAAAATCATTAAGCTATCAACTCCTGAAGTTTGGATGCACCAAATATAGAAACTTGATTTAATTGCTCACAATTTTATTTTGAGTGAAAGAAAAGGAGGGGGAGATGAGAGTGGATAAAGCTGCATATTTGAAAGATACTTGTAAAGTCCTCCTTCTATCAAAATTAGATGAAAAAATAATTTTCAACATAAATATTGAATATATGAAATCTTGTTTGTTGAACTTAGCTTTCTTTTTTTTTTTTTTTTTTATGCCATCGGCCCCCCTCACGCCCGCTTTGGAGTGCCGCGGAAAGGCCTTCCGGGTCGCGTGTGTGTCTTCCCCGGTCTTGCTGGTGAAGTGCGCATGCCCAGGTCGCTCCAAGTGAACTTAGCTTTCTTATTGTCTTCACATATGGGGCAAAAAAATAAAAGTACCTAATTACCTACACAGCTTGAAGGAAAGCTCAGAAAATACTAAATAAAAATTGTAAAACAGCTGTCTTGATATTGTACACTGTTTCTACTTTTAAAATTAAACCGAAAAAAAAAACATAGTTTATTATTATTTTTCTTTTTGTAGTCTATTTCCATGATTGATGAGTAGGATTGTCCCTATAGAATATAACTTGTGCTGCTTGTAATTAAGTGTCCAATATAGCAGTGCAACCTAGGAAAAACACTTATTAAAATCATTCAATTTTCCAGCTGCCCCTTTTGGCCTTGAATATTTGTGCAGAAATCAATGTTACTTAATGAGAAGGAAAAGAAATAAACTTGAATTCAGTGTTAGATTTAGAATATAAGTATTGGAATTATTATTTTTTTATTCATCTATATTTTCATTTTAAAGTGAAAATTGGTATTTTATAATTATATATATGTAAAAATTAATTTTCTAAAAATTGCAGAATTACCAATTGAAAGGTCACATACCTTAATTTCACGGGAAAAGTTTAAATCAATATTAATGTTTGCAGGTAATATGAAGCTATCAGGTAGCCAGTTCCTCTATTTTATTTTTCACATTTTTATTGGTGTATAGTTGCTTTACAATGTTATGTTAGTTTTTCATGTACAGAAAAGTGAATCTGGTATACATATGCATATACACTCTTCTTTTTCTCGAATTGCCTTCCCATTTAGGTCACCACAGAGCACTGAATACAGTTCCCTGTGCTATACAGTAGGTCCTCATTAGTTATCTATTTTATTTTATTTTTTTATGTATTTTTTTTTTCAGTTATCTATTTTATACATGGACTTCCCTGGTGGCTCAGAGGTTAAAGCGTCTGCCTGGAATGAGGGAGACCCGAGTTCGATCCCTGGGTCAGGAAGTTCCCCTGGCGAAGGAAATGGCAACCCACTCCAGTACTCTTGCCTGGAGAATCCCATGGAGGGAGGAGCCTGGTAGGCTACAGTCCATGGGGTCACAAAGAGTCGGACACGACTGAGCAACGTCACTATCAATAGTATCTATATGTCAATCCCAGTCTCCCAATTCATCTCCCAGTTCACCACCCCCTCTTTCCCCTTTGGTATCCATATGTCGAGGGAGTGTGTAATTTCCTCAGTCCTGTCTCATCACAACAAAAATTCGAAGCGACGGACCAGTGTTACAGCCCTTGGACAATCCACAGTTACAGCCGTCAGACAGAACACTGTTACAGCTCCGTGTTACAGCTCCGTTTTATTTAGAAAATAAAAGAAAATACATCCTTGAGGCATGAGGGCATGCGATCCAAATACGCGAAGAGAAGAGAGGGACCCCCGGCCTTTTGGCTCCTCTTTTTGTATGTTTTTTCTTCTCCCCTTGGGCCTACCCTGTGTAAATTGTGCTAGCCAGGAGTGCTGCTTCTATTACCTGAGGTCCTCACTCCAGTCCTTGGACCTTCCTTTGTTCTATTTTCGCAGGCTGTTAGCCATCGCCATTCTGGGCTCCTTTTTCCTATTCTATAACTACCTAACACATACATTTTTTCTCATCTGTGTCTCTGCTTTTGCTTTGAAAGTAGTATCATCTGTACCAATCTTTTTCTGATTCCGCATATATGTGTTAATATATGACATTTAGTTTTCTCTTTCTGGCTTACTTCACTCTGTATAACAGTCTCTAGGTCCATACATATCTCTACAGATGACTCAGTTTATTTCCTTTTTATGGCTGAGCTATATTCCTTTATATCTATATCTATATCTATATCTATATCTATATATATACACACACACTACATCTTCTTTATCCAGTCTTTTGTTGATGGGCTTTTAGGTTGCTTCCATGTCCTGACTATTGTAAATAGTGCTACAGTGAACGTTAGGTTGCATATATCTTTTTAATTATTAAATTTGTTTAATTTTAATTGAAGGATAATTGTTTTACAGTACTGTGCTGGTTTCTGCCAAACATTAGCATGAATCAACATAGATATACATTTCTGAATTGTGATTTTTTTCTGGGTATATGCCCGCTAGTGGAGTCACTGTGTCATATGGTAGATCTATTTTTAGTTTTTTTTTAAGGAAACTCCATATTGTTTTCCTTAGTGGCTATAACAATTCACATTCCCACTAACAGTGCAAGAAGATTCCCTTTTCTCCATGCTGTTTCCAGCATTTATTGTTTGTTGATTTTGTGATGATTGCCTTTCTGACTGGTGTGTGGTGATATCTCATTGTAGTTTTGACTTGCATTTCTCTAATAATCAATGATGTTATGCATCTTTGCATAGTCAGTTATTTATGTAAATATTATGGAATTATTAATAATGTGATCACATATTATATAATTATATGTAATCTCATATTTTTCTACAATATTTTATAATATAGATTATTCTTTTTTATCTCACAGTATACTTCAGAATAGTTTAAGTATATGTTTCCTCTGCTCACTGACAGCTTAAATTTTTATTTTCTAAAAACTACATTTTATTTTTTGTCTAATTTTTATTTGTTGGAAGATTGAATTGATTTGTGCTTTTTTTTTTTTTGGCAGAAGTGATGCTAAATAATTAAAATTTGAAAAGCTAAGTGACTTTCAGGGAAAAGTGTGAAGCCCATATAGTTAAAGCAAGGTATAAAGTTTAATTTAATATCCAGGTAAAGCATAATGCAGGTATGAAATTTTGAATTGTAGCTTGTTTTAGCTTCGTACTAAAACATATATTGCATGTTTCACAAGTTATTTCAAGTGTTTTAAGTTATAGCTTAAAACTATAACATTTTGTACATTAATAAACTTTTATGTTTAAAGGGGCATTAAATACCACTTGGAAAGTTAAGTAGAAATGTGAAGCCTACATATTTGTTGTTGTTTAGTCTTTAAGTCATGTCATAGAGTCTAAGTCTGACTCTTTTGGGACCCTATGAACTGTAGCCTGCCAGGCTCCTCTGTCCATGGGATTTCCAGGCAAGAATACTGGAGTGGGTTGTCATCTTTCTCTAGGGTGTCTTCCCAGCCCAGAGATTAACTCAAGTCTCCTGCACTGGCAGGCAGATACTTTACTACTGAGCCACCAGGAAAGACCCTAAATATTTTGTAAAGACCTATTTTAGAATTCAGAAATAAGCATTAAAATTTAACAAAATGCTTTACAAAATGTAGCACAGTGACTTTTAAAGTTTAAAACATTATTTATAATAATTAATTTTTATCTTCCACCTCTGGCATATATGTTTATAAGAATGTTCCTTAAGATGATCTGCTCTAGACCTATGTCTTTCTCTGGAAAAAAATAGTACTCAGAATTCCTAAAGTTTGAATGTTTTGGGGGGATTATAAAACAAATGTATGTTGTTTTAGATACCATTTAGTAACTTAGAAGAAACACCTAAAGTATTCTACAAATATCAAGATATAGCCATTTAATTTTCTTCTACATATCAATATTGTATTTATAAATACTATGCTGAGGATTTTTTAAAATATATATATTTAATATATAAGTATATATATTCATAGTAATATAGTCAATTGAGTGTATAGTTTTTAAGGTGAAGGTTAAAAATATGCTGATAAAATTATCACTGTGCATATACACATGTGTATTGATTTGCATAAATTTATTTAAATATACATTATATAAGCTATTAAAATAACATCAATACTTTGATTCTTCAGGTATCTTTTGTATTTTTAATGTATGTGTCAGAAATATAATATAAATGCTTAAAATCCCAATTCCTTTTGCAAAATATAAGCAGGTTTATTTTTATTTTTAATTGGAAAGTATTTGCTCTACAATGAAGTGTCGGCTTCTGCCACACAACTGCCATACAACAGGCTCCTTCCTGTTGAGCCTCCTCTCCCCACCATCCCACCACTCTGGGTGGTCACAAAGTGTGGGCTGGACTCTCTGTGTTATATAGCATCTTCCCACTAGCTATCTATTGATTTTCAACAAATCCCTCATTAAATTCCCCAGTGAAATAAGGTAGTAAAGTAGATTAAAATGATCAGTTCTTATAATTATTCAGCTTAAATCATTTGTTAAGTCAAACACGTATTAGCTTTTCTGTTCATAGATCAAGAATGGGCAAACTTTGGCTCATGAGTCAAGACCAACCTGCCAACTGTTTGGATAAATAAAATCTTATTAAAGCACAGCCATACTGGTTTGTTTCTGTATTGCCTATGAGTACTCTTCCCACGACAATAACAGAGTTGAGGAGTTGCGACAAATACCATATGGTCCATAAAGTCTAAATGCTTACTATTTTTACAGAGCTTGCCAGCCTCTGCTATAGATGATTAGCATACAGGGTTGTAAGATTTGTCTGCTTTTTAGGTTATTAGTAAGCCAATTATATATGTTCACAGCTGTTTCTTATACTCAGTATACACATTCATAGACATAGTCACACAGTCACAAGAACACAAACGTGCTCTCTAATTTTTTTCCTTAACACTCAAATTGTGCAGACATATAACTATTTCATTATAATAATAAGCATTATCACTTCAGTTCAGTTCAGTCACTCAGTTGTGTCTGACTGTTTGCAACCCCATGGACTGCAGCATGCTAGGCCTTGCTATCCATCACCAACTCCCAGAACTTACTCAAACTCATGTCCATTGAGTTGGTGATGCCATCCAACCATCTCATCCTCTGCTGTCCCCTTCTCCTCCCACCTTCAATCTTTCCAGGCATCAGGGTCTTTTCCAATGAGTCAGTTCTTTGCATCAGGTGGCCAAAGTATTGGAGTTTCAGCTTCAGCATCAGTCCTTCCAATGAATGAATATTCAGGACTGATTTCCTTTAGGATGGACTGGTTGGACCTCCTTGCTGTCCAAGGGACTCTCAAGAGTCTTCTCCAATACCGCAGTTCAAAAGCATCAATTCTTCAGTGCTCAGCTTTCTTTATAGTCTGTCTCTCACATCTATACATGACTACTAGAAAAATAATCATTATCACTAGTTCTCCCTAAAATTGGAGATATTCTTTCCCCATAAAATTGACTGAATATACTGAAGATCATTGTACTATGTAAATTTCTAAAAGAATAAGAAATGTAGAAATAGTGTTTACTGCAAAAAATCTCTGAAATGTGCCTTCATATGCAAAGGAAACTGTCATTAAGTGTCAAATGTTACTAGTACTTTCTTTACAATATAATTCTTTCCTCTCTTAGGGTTATTTTTTCCTAAGTGCTTTTAAATTAGAAAATAAGATATTGGATTTGCAAATAAATTTCCCAATGATAGGCATTGAGGTGTTACAAATTTCCAGTAAAAAAATCTGCTTTTGCATTTGTTGGATGTTCTACTTTAAGGATGGCATACTATAGAGCTGGCAAATTATGATTACAATTAAATGTTAAATGTTTTGGATTCAGCCAAGCCCATCACTTACGTAAAATCAAAATCATTGACGAGGGAAAGACACATTATCATCTGCTTACTGCATACTAATATCACACTCTTTATTCTTTTATATTGTCAATAACCTCGTGTTGTAATTTACTTTCTATATTATTCAAGTATAAAATCATTTATTGTTCAATTTATTAGTAAACTGACTCAAGAGCAAATGGTAATCATTTGTTTTCATTTTTTATAAACCTGTCGTGTGTGTGCATGTGTTACTCACTCAGTCGTGTCCAACTCTGCGACCCCATGAACTGTAGCCTTCCAGGCTCCTCTGTCTATGGGAATCTCCAGGCAAGAGTACTGGAGTTGGCTGTCATTCCCTTCTCTAGGGGATCTTCCCAACCCAGGGATCGAACCTGGGTTTTCTGTGTCTCCTGCATTGCAGGCAATTCTTTACCATCTGAGCCACCAGGGAAGCCCTGGTATATATATAGACACACACACATGCATATTTTGCTGGGTATATGAGTATCATGATTTTCTAGATATGTAATCTACTATCAATGCTTTTTTAAAATTTTATTGTGATTTATAGAGCACAATATTATATGCATTGTAGTATCATGATTATATTAGAAATAAAATAGCCAAATTTAATATATCTAAATCTGTATGGAATGTCAGCCTCTAAGTTAGTTAATATTTAATAAGAAAATTTTGCAAAATATGGCAAGGGTATAGAGAAAAATGAACCCTAGTTGGTAGGAATGTAAATTGGCACAGCCACTATGGAAAACATTATGGATGTTCCTCAAAAGTAGAACTATCTATTATATGTTTTAGCATATAATAGCTAATAGCTAATAGCATATAATAGCATACTCCTGAGTATACATCCGAAGAAAATAAAAACACTCCTTCAGAAAGATACATGCATCCCAGTGTTCTAGCAGGACTATTTATAATAGTCAAAATATTGAAGAAACCCAGTGTCTACCAAAAGATGAATGAATAAAGAATATGTGACATGCATATGCAATGAAACATTATTTAGATTAAAAAAAAATGAAATTCTGTCATTTGTAGCAATGTGGATGGACCGACACAATATTATCCTTAATGAAGTCAGACAGAAAAAGACAAATACTATGTGATGTTACATATGTGGAATCTAAAAAAATGAAACGAATGTATATAGTTTAATATTGGGTTGGTCAAAAAGCTCATTAAATTTTCCCATAACATTTTATGGAAAAACTCGAATGAACTTTTTGGTCAGCCCAATTGAGGGAGATTCACACATATAAAGAACAAACTAGTGGTTACCAGTTGGGAGAGAGAAGGGAGGCCGACCGAGACAGGGATAGAAAATTAAGAAGTACAAATTACTATGTACAAGCTAAATAAGCTATGAGGATATATGTTATACAGTACAAGGAGTATAGCTAATATTTTCTAATAACTTTAAATGGAGTATAATATGAAAAAAATATTGAATCACTACATTGTACCCCTGAAACTATATTGAAAATCAACTATGCTCCAATTTAAAAAATTATAACATGGCAGTCAAAATAATCATCTTAGGAATTTGCATTCTAGCTTTGCAGAGTAATTCAGCAGAGAATTACAAAAAAAGCATTACAAATAGATTGCTATTCTTTTAGAAGAGATGAGAAGCCCTCTTACACTGTTGCTGGGAATGTAAATTGGCACAACCACTACAGAGAACAGTAAGGAGATTCCATAAAAAACTAAAAATAGAGGTACTTTATGATCCAGCAATCTCACTCCTGGGCATATATCCAAAGAAAACCATAACTCAAAAGGGTTCATGCAGCCCCGTGTTCATTACAGTGCTATTTACAATAGCCACGCATGAAGGCAACCAAAATGCCCATCAACAGAAGAATAGATAAAGAAGGTGTGGTACATATAGCCAATGGAATATTACTCAGACATAAAAAGAACAAAATAATCCCTTCCCTCTTAATAGTTCTAGCTCAGACGAAGGAAAAAGCACAGTGGAGGCACTTCCTTGGCAGTCCAGTGGTTAAGACCTTGCACTTGCACTGCCAGAAATGCAGGTTCCATCCCTGGTTATGGAACTAAGGCTAGCCCCAAAAGATAAATAAATAAATAAATAAATTTATATTAAAAATAAATTTTGAACCTCTCAAAAAAACCCCAATGGAATGATTTTTTTTTCCTTCTCTTTTCTGACAGCTCTCTGTCAGATTTGACCTTGGGATATCAAGAAGGAAAGTCTAGAACCATACTCTTTAGGAAACGTTGTAGGCAACAGCAAGCAAAGCTTTCAGTTGCAAGGAACAAAAGGAATACAATTTCTAGCAGCATCATCCAAAATCAGACAAGACATGGTTCCACTTTCTGGAAGTGAGTCTGTCCTTTATATTCTAAAGTAATTTTTTTCTAGGAAAAAGAGATAAAACTATATTAATATGAAAAAACTAAGGAAAATATTGTTGATTATGAGGCTGTTACTCTGATTATACTGGAGGCTGCTTTGTTTCTGTTTTCCAGAAAATGCAAGCAGCATTGATCTTTTTATACTTAGTATCATTGGTGGATTAATAAATAGAAACAAATAAGTAATAAAAATAATAACGTGTTTAAAATGAAACATTAGTGTTTATGCCAAGCAACACATCTTGCCAATAATGTACATGAGGACTAATATAAATATTTAGTCATATAAACTGCATGTTTCTATTATTGTGAGCTAAACAACATCAGTGAAGTGAGATGAAAGACCCAAAAGTCTGAGAGTCAACTGACACGGAAATCACATTATTGTTGGGTTTTACCACCGAGTGAGCCGAAAGTTTCATTTAGTTCATTCTGTATGCTGGCGCTAGTAGTGCTTAGTTGTCTTTCAGTTCAGTTCACTTCAGTCACTCAGTCGTGTCCAACTATTTGTGACCCATGGACTGCAGCACACCAGGCTACCCTGTCCATCACCAACTCCTGGAGTTTGCTCAAACTCATGTCCACCAAGTCAGTGATGCCATTCAACCATCTCATTCTCTGTCGTCCCCTTCTCTTCCTGCCTAAAATCTTTCCCAGCATCAGGATCGTTTCCAATAAGTCAGTTCTTCACATCAGGTGGCCAGAGTATTGGAGCTTCAGATTCAACACTAATCCTCCCAATGTATATTTAGGACTGATTTCCTTTAGGATGGACTTGTTTGATTTCCTTGCAGTTCAAGGGACTCTCAAGATCTTCTCCAACACCACAGTTCAAAAGCATCAATTCTTTGGTGTTCAACTTTCTTTATAGTCCAGCTCTCACATCCATACATGACTACTGGAAAAACCATAGCTTTGACTAGACGGACCTTTGCTGGCAAAGTAATATCTCTGCTTTTCAATATGCTATCTAGGTTGGTCATAGCTTTTCTTCCAAGGAGCAAGTGTCTTTTAATTTCATGGCTGCAGGCACCATCTGCAGTGATTTTAGAAGCCCCCAAAATAAAGTCTGTTACTGTTTCCACTGCTTCCCCTATTTGCCATGAAGTGATGGGACCAAATGCCATGATCTTAGTTTTCTGAATGTTGAGCTTTAAGCCAACTTTTTCACTCTCCTCTTTCACTTTCATCAAGAGGCTCTTTAATTCTTCACATTTTGCCATAAGGGTGGTGTCATCTGCATATCTGAGGTTATTGATATTTCTCCCAGCAATCTTGATTCCAGCTTGTGCTTCATCCAGCCTGGCATTTCACATGATATACTCTTAAATAAGCAGGGTGACAATATACAGCACTGACGTACTCCTTTTCCAATTTGGAACCAGTCTATTGTTCCATGTCCGGTTCTTAACTGTTGCTTCTTGACCTGCATACAGATTTCTCAGGAGGCAGGTCAGGTCGTCTGGTATTCCCATCTCTCGAAGAATTTACCAAGGTTTGTTTTCCATGAGGAAAACAATAGTTGTCTTTAACTTCATTCAAAACAATTTTGTTGGAATGTATTATGACAGCTTCATATCAGCATGCATTCTTAAAAAATGATCAAAATTGGTAAATTTTTGTGTAAGCATTTTAATACTGAAGATGGGAAAAAAGCAACATTTTCAGCATATTAAGTGTTGTTATTTTAAGAAAAAAATGCAAACTGAAATGCAAAAAAAAAAAAAAAGATTTGTTCTGTTTACGGAGAAGGTGTCAAAAATGTTTTGCAAAGTTTCATGATGGAGATTTCTTACTGGATGACATTTCATGGAGGGGTAGATCCATTGAAATCAATAGTGATCAAATCAGGACATTGAGAACAATCAATGTTATACCATGTGGGAGATAGCTGACATACTCAAAATATCCACATCAAGCACTGAAAATCATTTGCACCAGCTTGGTTATGTTAATCACTTTGTTGTTTGGGTTCCACAAAAGTTAAGTGAAGAAAAGCTCTTTGACTATATTTCTGCATGTGATTCTGTATTGAAACATAAGGAAAATGTTCTGTTTTTAAAACAAATTGAGAAGGGTGACTAAAATTGGATACTGTATAATACTATGGAGCGGAAGAGATTGTGCAGCAGGCAAAATGAGCCACCAACAACCATACCAAAGGCCAGTCTTCATCCAGAAACTGTGATGTGTTGCATATGGTGGGATTGGGAGGAAGTCCCATATTATTAGCTCCTTCTAGAAAACCAAATGATTAATTCCAACAAGTACTGCTCCCACTTAGACCATTGAAAACAGCACTCAATGAAAAGTGTCTGAAATTAGTTGACAAGAAACACATAAACTTCCATCAGGATACTGTAAGACTGCATGTTTCTTTGATGACCAGGCAAAAACTGTTCCAACTTGGCTGGTAAGTTCTGGTTCATCCACCATATTCACCAGATATTGAATCTTTGAATGTTCATTTCTTTTGGTGTTTACAAAATTCTCTTAATAGAAAAAAATTTTAATTTTCTGGAAAACTATAAAATGCACCTGGAATGGTTCTCTGCTCAAAAAGATTAAAGAAGAAAAAAAAAAAAAAGCTTTGGAAAATTAGAATTATGAAGCTGCCTGAAAAATGGTAGGAGGTAATGGAACAAAACAGTGAATATGTAGTTCAATAAAATTCTTGGTGAAAATGGAAAATGTGTCTTTTAGTTTTACTTAAAAAACTAAAGGAACTTTTGGCCCAACCCAATTTGTTTCCATGTGCATTTTGGCCAGTAAATTATTCATAGAGAGGAATTACTTGTTTTTTATTTTTATTTTTTAATCGTTATAGGACACTCTGGTAGCTCCTATGAGAATGCACAAATTAATGTATAAGATTAGTTTTCAATTTCCTTGTGCTTATAATTTATTTGGGGAAGTAAAGATAACCAATATGAAAAGACCTATAACAAAACTGCCAAATGCTAGTTTCTGAATGGTGAAATCAGAAATTCTGGGAAAACTGGGTGTGAGTTGGCTGTTGAAAATTTGGTAGAATTTAAATTAACAGAAGGTAGAATGTTTCTGGAAAAAGAAACGACAAATTTTTGTTGGCCACCTTATACTAGATTTTGCCTAAATTGAGAGGGTGTTAATTTAGTGATGTAGTAAAAACTACTAGGGGAAAATTAAAGGAGCTGAGCAAAGATAATTTTTATTCTCATTGAATGTAAGTTTATGAAGTGAATGAAACTACGTAGTTTACTTTCTCATTTATCATTGTATTTAACCATCTGTGGTGTGCTGCATTCCATGGGGTCGCAAAGAGTTAGACACGACTGAGCGACTGAACTGAACTAAACTGAAGAACTTTTTAAAGCAATTTTAATGGTATGTGACATCTGCCTAACTCTACAGGTCTATACCCAGAATCCTCCACTTTCTCCCATGCTAACCTCCCCAAAGTCCCAAAACATACTTTGTTCTTCCTAGCTTTGTTTTGTTTCTTCCTAGCTTTGCTTTTTTTTTTTTTTTTCTAGCTTTGCTTTTATTTAGGTTATTTTCTTCTTTTAGCCTCTATTGGTCCAACCAAGATGAAACTTTTCTCTGACCCTTTCCTTTCTCAGATGCTAAAGTATATGGGGGTTCTTTACCTCTATATGCTTAAAACACTTAAGGTACACTTTAAATATAGGATCTTTTGCACGCTTGTAATTATTAGCTATGCTCAATAAGAAAGGCAGATTTTTTTGTCTTCTGCACTGTTCTATGCCCAACACCTGAAATGGTACTTAAACACAGAAATTTCTCAAAATTCTATATGTCTTGATTGAGGAACATGATTTCTTTGAGGGAGTATTTTTAATCTCTGAAAAGCTAGAAACTGCCATGCAGGTTCAGGTTTGGGATTTGCCTCACAAACATCAGTAAATTGCTGTTAGGTGAATGAATGATTAAAAAGACAAAGAGCTAACTTGAATCACTTGAAAGTACAAAACTAACATTTTGATGGAAAGATCACTAGACTGAGAGTTTAACTGTCAGTTCTAGTATTATTCTGACTCAAAATTGCTGAGTTACACTCATCAAGTCAGTGAAGTTATTTGGACATCAGTTTTTCTCATTTGTTAAATTAAGGAACTGGACATTGTACAACTACGTTACTTGTTAGGAGCTATTGTTACTCGTTCACCCCATACATTCCTTAGCAAAACCTTTGCTTCAAAGGTTGCTTCTTTGCTCCACAAACACGTAATTTAACACCTAATTGTCTCCACATTATAGGAAATGAGAAAACTGTCATGGAAAGGTCATTGAGGAGAATTTATTCAGCACAGCATGGCAGTTTCTGGCTTTCAAGTGCTGCCTGGGATATAATCACTTGTCTAGTAGCTGAGAGGCCCTTCTAAACTTGAGTAGATTTTCCTGACCTATTTAAAACTCACTTAAATTTCTGGCATCTTTTTTGGAACATGGGGACTTAATTTGACATATGTAAATGAGATCTCCTTCACCTGGGTAGTTGCTCTTGCATAACTGTTGGTTTAATAGGCATGGCTTTGAGCATTTCTTTTGTTTAAGTAGAATGCTGAATATAAAGGATAATCTCTTCTATCAAGGACCTAACATTTTAAAGTCCTGTCTACATTATATCATTACTATAAAGGACAGATATGTATTAGTCTCAGCTCTGAGTTCCACTTTGGGGTGTATGCTGCTGCTGCTGCTAAGTCGCTTCAGTCGTGTCCGACTCTGTGCAACCCCATAGATGGCAGCCCACCAGGCTCCCCTGTCCCTGGGATTCTCCAGGCAAGAACACTGGAGTGAGTTGCCATTTCCTTCTTCAATGCATGAAAGTGAAAAGTGACAGTGAAGTCACTCAGTGTCCAACTCTTAGTGACCCCATGGACTGCAGCCCACCAGGCTCCTCCATCCATGGGATTTTCCAGGCAAGAGTACTGGAGTGGGATGCCATGGCCTTCTCCAATCGGGTGTATAGGAACTTCTTTACAGAAAATTAAAATTATGCTTGAAGAAATTTTCCAATCCAAACAATGTAACATTTTAAAGTGTTTTAGCATAAATGTTAGTGGTCAGATTGTTGTTGTTGTTCAGTCGCCAAGTAATAGCCAACTCTTTGTGCCCCATGGACTGCAGCACACCAGTATTCCCTGTCCTTCACTATCTCCTGGAATTTTGTCAAATTCATGTCAATTGAGTCAGTGGTGCTATTTGACCATCTATTTCATCCTCTGCCACCCCCTTCACCCTTGCCTTCAATCTTTCCCAGCATTAGGGTCTTTTGCAATGCATTGGCTCTTCACATCGGTGGTCTGATAAGCAGTTACTAATTTGTAGAATTCAAAAGTCACTAACATATATTTAAAATGAATAACCAACAAGGACCAACTATACAGCACATGGGAGAAGACTATGGCACCAATACAAAATAAAACATTAAAAACAAAAATAAAAATCACGGACACAGTTCAGTATTGTAAGAAGTCCAGAGATGCATATAATCCACAGCATGCGTGTGTGCTCAGTCATGCAGTCATTTCCAACTCTTTGCAACCCAATGGACTGTATCCCCAGGCTTCTTTGTTCACAGAATTTTCCGGTCACAAGTACTGGAGTAGGTTGCCATTCCTACTCCAAGGGATCTCCCTGACCCATGGATCAAACCCATGTCTGTCTCTTGCATCTCCTGCATTGGAAGGCAGATTCTTTACCACTGCACTGCCTGGGAAACCCATATAACCCACAAAAAACAATTATATATGTTCATATTTTTTAGATATGTATAGATGCTGTTTTACAATGGTAAAATACATAATTATTATTAAATCTATAATAGATCTTGTCATCTAATATTTTCTCAAATAGTATGTGGTAAGAGTAAAACCCTCATTTGGAGTACACAAAATGTTTGTTATTCCTAGATAGTCCTTACTTTATTTTAGAGTATTGCATTCATGAGAAAAGTTAATAAATAATGAGGATATTTTGCTATGGTCATAATTATATACATGTTATTATATATCAGAGTAAGATAGAATTACAGATTAAGATATACGGCAGTAAAGTGTTATCAAAATAAGAGCAATATAATATACAGGCATACCTCTGAAATTTTGTGGATTTTGTTACAGAGTACTTCAATAAAGTGAATATCGCAATAAAGCAATTTACAAATTACTTTGGTTTCCCAATGCATATAAAAATTATGTTTATGCTGTATTGTAGTCTGTTAAGTACGTGATAACATTCTGTCCAAAAAAGCAATGTATATATCTTCACTAAAAATACTTTATTGCTTAAAATTTCTAGCCATTAGTCTGATCCTTCAGTAAGTCATAATCTTTTTGCTGGCACAGGGTTTGAAAATTACAAGAATTACTAAGTGCAACACACAGATAGGAAGTGAACATGAGCTGTTAGAAAAACTGAACCAATAAACTTGTTTGATGCAAGGATGCCCCAAGCCTTCAATCTGTAAGAAGCACAACATCTACAAAGTGCAAAATAACAAAGTAAAATGAGGTATGCCTGTATTGCTACTTGATATTATTTTCACAATTCATATTTCAAAAATATTTCTAAAATAAGGATGTTATAAAATCATAGTATATGGTAGCTTATTTTCTAATATCTAATGTAAAAGCAGTTATTAACTTGTTCATTTTAAAGCAGTCATTTATTTGCTCATTTATTTTAAATTTGCTTGTGTCCAATATGTCAGGATACAGTGATGAGTCTCAGGAATAGAAACCATAACAGTGTCTGCTATATAGAGTAATGTAATCTTAAAATAATTATACCGTGTAATACAGATAGCCAACACCTTACAGTGAATGAAGTGCTGTCACCTTGACTTTACCAAGATGAAGAAATGAGATCTGGGTGCATGTAAAAGAAAGCCAGACATTTGCTTTGATTTTTGTTGTTGTGTCACTATAGCATGTTAGTTTATGGCCCCTTGTCAATTTTTCTTGTTTTGATACATATGAACACCGAATGCCTTAAATCTCTAAAATGTCATTTTAAAATATACAAGTACAGTACACAAGCTGTCATTTGATAAATGCATTGTGAACACAGAGCCAGGAACATAACATCTTTCACCATCCCATTTTCCTCACTGCTGATTCTAGGTCCCCTTAGGCAATAAAAGACTCTAGAGATTCCTTAATGGAATACAACTTTAGGTCGCAACTTTATTAGCTTAAACAAAGAACATGGAAATTGTCCCCGGATGGATTCACCAAGGCACTAGGCAGCAATGATACCTAATTCCCCCAAGTGATTGTTTGATGTCTCTTTTAAGATAAAATTGCTTTGCACACAGGGAAATGGGCTATCAGTCCTGTCTTACAGTTCTACCCTTGGGAGAGCAGCAGCTACAATATAGTGGCATTTTCAGCAGGGGATTTCAAAACTTAAGAGAAGTGAATTCTGTTTCTTTTTAGGTATTTGTAAGATTGCAAAAGCATAATAATTTACTGTTCTTTCATAAATTAAGAAATTTCTGTTTTTTCTATTTATTTTTCAATTATTCAGTCTTCAATGCACAAAACAGTCACATAACATACTTGTGCGTTGGCAAACATGTTCTTTCTTACATTCTTCATGACTTGTCTAGAATTTGATTTTTAAATTGATTAATTTATGCCCAGATTCAACATGTTCAAATTTGTCTCATTTACCAATCAAGCTCTCCTTAGAGTCCCAGTGTTACTATTTTACCAAAGTTTTATGAAAATTTTGAAAATATTGTCTCCCGCTGCTATGTCTTGTTTTATTCTTGTTGTTTTGTTTCATTTTTAAAACCTCTTCCTCACTCTTCTACTTGGATGAGGATATTATGGATTCATAGATCATTTTGAGTAGCTACAAGTACATTCTTACCATTTGAGCATAGTTAGTGTTGAGAGGGAGAAGGTGATGGCACCCCACTCCAGTACTTTTGCCTGGAAAATCCCATGGATGGAGGAGCCTGGTGGGCTGCAGTCCATGGGGTCACGAAGAGTCGGACACGACTGAGCGACTTCACTTTCAATTTTCACTTTCATGCACTGGAGAAGGAAATGGCAACCCACTCCAGTGTTCTTGCCTGGAGAATCCCAGGGACGGGGAAGCCTGGTGGGCTGCCGTCTATGGGGTCGCACAGAGTCGGACACGACTGAAGCGACTTAGCAGCAGCAGCAGCAGCAGCAGTGTTTAGAGGGTGTGTTCAGACCAGGAAAGGTGAGATTATAGACTATTTTTGCGATAAACTAATGATCTTGGGCTTCCTTGGCGGCCCAGATGGTAAAGAATCTACCTGCAATGCAGGAGACCTGGGTTCTATCCCTGGGTCCTGGAGAAGGGAATGGCAACACACTCCAGTACTCTTGCCTGGAGAATTCTATGGACAAAGTAGCCTGGCAGACTATAGTCCATGGGGTCACAAAGAGTCAGATACAATTGAGAGACTAACAGAAATAAACAACGATCTTGAAAATGTATTCTAAATCTTGAAATCTATTCTAAATATTTTGGGTAATTAAAAACATTAGCTCAGTGGATAATTAAGATTTGCAGTTAAGAAAATGCACTGTCAACATTGCTAATACTGTGTTAGGAAGAACAAGAGAGAGATTATATATCAGTTAATCCATGAGAGAAGTAGAAAAATGGCCATCACAAGTAGGGACTGAAAGGAGGAAGTTGAGTGGGAAAATGTTGCATAGGTTGGGTATACAAAATCCTATTTAAAGAAGTAAGCAAAAAAGTAATAGCTATCATTACTTCCTGATTCTTGCTTAAACTCTTGGGCAGATTTTTTGCATTTTCATTAAAAAATGTATTTTAGAGGATGAGATAGATATTTGGATGAAGGAAGGTGATAAATTCTAGTTAGAGGATTTATACTTAATAGTCGTGTGGAACATACAAATCTAAATATTTAGCAAGCAACTAGATATATCTGTGCATTTCATGATAAATTCATTGCTGCTTCAACCTACTGTTATATTTCAGATTATCAAAAAGTCACAGTAAAGATTATATAAGATAATTCAGCTTGATCCAAAGAAAGTGTATGTGTTCCTGTTCTGTAGTACACATCAAAAGAATACATGTGTTTTAGAAGAGCATAATGATTGAAAGTCATAGAAGTCCTCTGATCAGAGAGCCATAATTCTCAAATTTCAGGAGTTTCTGAACACCTGATGCTGATTATTCCAACACCTCACTCACAACCATTGGGATGTCCCAAAACTATTGATATGTAAAACCAAAAGGAAAACGCTACACTGTAACATGTGATTGATTACCCATGTTTATTAAATTCCTTATTTTCCAAATATATGTATATATATATATATCACACTAATGGGGTATTTATTGCAGACAAAGTATTTTTGTTCTTTTGTTGTAAAGAGTCTTTGAATGAATAAAAGGAAGGAAACATACTGTGTTTTCCCACTGGTGCTCTATTTCCTTGGTCTTCCAGATATATCTATTTCTGAATTCAGCATTGGTGGCATACTTGAAGGAAAGAGCTCCCATCTTGTCATTATGCCACTTATGAGAAAAATATGTTTAAATTAGACTTGGAAACATTTTTTATGGCTTGTTATTTTTATTAATTTCTAAGATTTATGATTGGAATGTTAAGCTGGGTGTTAATAAAAATTAGATCCTTAACATGTACCTTACTTAAAATATGTAAATCATAAATCAACACTAAAATTCTTGATATCAAAATGATGTTAATATTATAGCAAGCTTCCCAGGTGGTGCTAGTGATAAAGAATCCTCCTGCCATTGCAGGAGATGCAAGAGACGTGGGTTTGATCCCAGAGTCAGGAAGATCCTCTGGAGTAAGAAATGGCAACCTGCTCCAGTATTCCTGCCTGGAAAATTCCATGGGCAGAGGACCCTGGCAGGCTACAGTCTATGGGTTGCAAAGAGTCAGACACATCTGAGTGACTGAGCATAAAAGAATATAGCAATAACAAATAAACATATGATATTTCTCTTTCTCTCTTACTTGACTTAATGCCTTCAAGGTTCATCTATGTTGTCATAAATGGCAAGATTTTATTATATAAATAATATTACATATTACAATTTATTTCTCCATTTTTTCCTCAAGGACACTTAAGTAGTTTTCATCTCTTCACTATTGTAAATAATGTTTTCAGTAAACATGGGTTTATATATGTCTGTAGTGTTTTTGCTTTCTTTGGGTAAATGCCCAGTAGAATTGCTGAATCATATGGTATTAATAGCTCCATTTTTTATTTTTTGGAGTAACTTCCATATTGCTTTTTACAGTGGCTGCACCAGATTACATTCCTCAAACAGTGCAAAAGGATTACTTTTCTCCATGTGCTTGCAAGTACTTATTTCCTGTCTTTTTGAAAATAGCCCTTCTAACCGATGTGAGATGATATCTCATTGTAGTTTTGATTTACATTTTCCTGATAATTAATGATGTTGAGCATCTTCTTATGTAGCTATTGGTCATCTGTATATCTTCTTTGTCTATTTAGATCTTCTCCTCTTTTATGTTAAAATCAGATTGCTTGTTGTTTTGCTATTGAGATTTGTTGAGTTTCTTATGTATTTTGGATAGTAGCCCCTTATCAGATACAGGATTTGCAAATATTTTCTCCTATTTAGTAGAGTGCATTTTAATTTTGTTGATGGTTTCCTTTGCCATACAAAAGCTTTTTAGTTTTATATAGTCCCACTTGTTCATTTCTGCTTTTGTTGCTTTTGCTTTTGGTATCAGATTCAAAAGGTTATTGCAAAGACTTATGTCAAGGAGTTTGCTTGACTTATATCTGTGTTCTCTTCTAAGAGTTTTATGGCTAAAGGTCTTACATTCAACCCTTTCACCCATTTTGAGTTAATTTTTGCATGTGGTTTAAAATATGTTTTTTTTTTTTTTCTTTTTCGTATGGCTGTCTAATTTTCCTAACATCATTTTTGTTAAGAGACTGTCCTTTTCCCATTGAATATTTTGGCTCCTTTGTCATGAATTAATTGAACATATATCTGTGTATCTATATCTGGTTCTTTATTCTGTTCCGTTTATCTGTGTGTCTGATTTTGTGCCATACTGTTTCCATTACTTTAGCTTTATTCGAAATCAGGGCTTCTGGTGCCTCTAGCTTTTTTTTTTTTTTCTCTGTCTTTGGATATTACTTTTGGATATTACTTTGGATATTCAGGATCTTTTGAAGTTATACACAAATTTTAGGATTGTTTCTTCCATTTCCATGAAAAATGATATTGGTTTTTTGATAGGGGTTGCAATGAACCTATAGATTGCTTGGGGTAGTATGGACATTTTAACAATATTTATTCTTCCTATCCATAAGACTGGAATATCCCTACATTTATTTGTGTATTCTTCAGTTTCTCTCATTAATGCCCCCTTTCATTTGTCCCTAGGTATTTTTTTAAATTATTTTTTTTATTTCTTCTTTGACCCATTAGTTGTTCAGTAATGTGTTAATTTCCACATATTTGTGATTTTTATAGTTTTCTTCATGCAATTAATTTTTTGTTCATACCAGTGTGGTTGGAAATTATACTTGATTTCAGTCTTCTTAAATTTATTAAGAATTTTAAATTGTGGCCTACCATGTGATCTATCTTGGAAAATGTTTTATGTGCATTAAAGAATTTGTATTCTGCTGCTTTTAGATGGAATCCTGTTTAAGTTTCTAAGTTATCTGGTCTAATATGTCATTTCAGGCCTGTGTTTCCTTATTGATTTTCTATCTGCATGATGTATGTAGGGTATTAAGGTCCCCTACTCTTCTTGTGTTGCTATTTATGTCTCCCTTTTGGTCTGTTGATATTTGCTTTATGTATTTAGGTACTCCAATGTTGGACAAATAAAAATTTACAAATTTTATGTACTCTTCTTGGACTGACCCCTCTATCATTATGTAACACTCATCCTTATCTCTTATTACATTTTTGTTTTAAAGTCTGTTTTTTTCTGATGTAAATATAGCTACTCCAGCTTTCTTTTGATTTATATTTACATGGAATATCTTTTTTTCATTTCTTTATTTTCAGTGTACATGGGTCCTTACATCTAAAGTGAGTCTCTTGTAGGCAACATGTAAAAGTGTCTTATTGTTTTATCCATTCAACTCTTCTATGTCTTTTGATTGGAGAGTTCAAGCCACTTACTTTTAAGGTAATTATTGGTAAGTTTGCACTTTATTTTCATTTTGCTAATTGTTTTCTGGCTGTTTTATAATTTCTCTGTGTTCTTCCCTATCCTCTTGCTCTCTTTCTTTGTGGTCTGATGACTTTCTTTGGTGGTGTGCTTATATTTATTTTCATCCTTTGTGCATTTACTATAGATTTTTGCTTTGTAGTTACCATAAGGCTTTCATATAATTGTTTATATCTAATAACTACATGATTTTGATCACTTCTAAGGTTCAACATTTTTCTACCCTTTCATTTTTCAAATTGGGTGTCATGTTTTACATCTTTTTATTTGTATATCCTTAACTAATTTTTGTAATGACAGCTATGTTTTACTACTTTTTCTTTTAAAGTTTTCATTCTAGCTTCATAAGTGATTAATCGATTGCTTTTAATATATGTTTTCTTTTTTAGTGAAATTTACTCTTTCCTGTATTATAAGTAGTAACAAAAAAGTTTTTCCATATATTTTTAAAAGCATTATCCATAATTTAAAAAACTGTAAAAATGCAAAAGTCTATTAAACTAGGTGAGTACATTTCTGAAATTTATGGTTCTCTACATATCCTCTGGATAAGATTCATATAAATTGCTTTTCAAATATTATATTAAAATATAAAGAACATAATACATTTTATATTCTTACAGGTATATTTACTTATAAAATAAGACATTTTTATTTTAAATGTAAATGACTACTTTTTCCCCATTTCAATATTTTGTTTTAGATGAACTCTTGAAAATGTTTGACAGACATGTTTGGCAAGTTTTTGCACTGTGTAAACAGGATATCCCCTCACTTTGTGGCTATTTTTCTTTTCAAATGCATAGTGGTCTATAACTCAAAAACCAAGCAGAAATGAGATGTATCTGGTTACATTCAATGCCACAGTGCAAATGGATTCTAAAAAAATCTCATCAAATGGGGCAATTCATGTTATGTTTACTACATGAGTAATTATACATAATGCAGATCCCATTTATTTTACAATTTATACTTTTTAAACAATTAAAGAGCTTGTCTTTGGATGGTCACTAAAATGTGAAATGAGGCAGTCAAGCTTAATTTAAAAGTATAGCTCAATAAAGTTTATTAATCATTATAGGTGAGGAAAACATGGTGAGATATAAATACTTTTGGTAGAAATACGAGAATAGCTTTTTGATGTACCTATTATAGTGAAAGAGAGAAGTTTATGTGACTCTGATTGTGTTCATCCTTTTTTTGCTAGGTACAAGGGACCCACTGGTGAGCAATAACAATGAAAATGTCACACTTCCTGCTTTCTTGTACCTTATAATTCATTGAGAGAGACAGATTTACTAAAAATAATAATAGTTATAATAATGTGTTTCTCAAACAGATTTGATACCAGGGCTCTAAGAGAAAGGACTAACATAGTATCTCAAAATGGTCAAAGGTGTTGTTATAAAAAGACTTCTTTGAGCAAGGAATTCTTATCCAGCTAAGTCAGGTGAATAGCAGGTTCAAAGACATCTTAGATTCAGGGAAAGTTATATTCAAAGGCTATATTAGGAAAAGTAAGGGTTCAGGAATGGAGGAGGTGACACAGATTAATATTTTCAAAATAAAGTGGCTCATCGTGTCCGACTCTTCGTAACCCCATGGACTCTACAGTCCATGGAATTCTCTAGGCCAGAATACTGGAGTGGGTAGCCTTTCCCTTCTCCAGGGGATCTTCCCAACTCAGGGATCAAACACAGGTCTCCTCCCTTGCAGGTGGATTCTTTACCAACTAAGCCACAAGGGAAGCCCTCAAACTTAATTAATAGATTATATATTATATACCTGCACATGTATGTATATATGTTTGTGTGTATCCTTACCTTATTTTTTATTTAATAACTGAATATTGGAGATGTAATATATTTCAGAACTATACAGTTATTTGAACATATAGTAGTTTCCTCTTTGAAAATTTTTATAATTTAGAATATAAACATAGTTAAGCATTATAGAATTAAATGAGCATATTTAATGTAGCTTGTGTTAGGAGAAAAACACTTTCTAAAGATAGACTTTAAGAGTATTTCTATTTCAATCTGTGAACATATTTCTTTGCTTGTGAGGGAGAACATTTTCTCCTTAAATTATATGAATATTAGTGAACCAGAATTTTTTTTTTTCTTTATATTTGCAGTCCTTCAGTTCAGTTCATTTGCACAGTAACATCTGATCTTTGTGACACTATGGACTGAACCATGTCAGGCGTCCCTGTCTATCAGCAATTCCTAGAGCTTGTTCAAACTCCTGTCCATCAAGTTGGTGATGCCATCCAACCATCTCATCCTCTGTCATTCCCTTCTGCTCCTGCCTTCAGTCTTTCCCAGTATCAGGGTCTTTTCCAATAAGTCAGTTCTTTCCATCAGGTGGCCAAAGTATTGGAGTTTCAGCTTCAGCACCAGTCCTTCCAAAGAATATTCAGGACTTATTTCCTTTAGGATTGACTGGTTTGATCTCTTTGCAGTCCAAGGGACTCTCTCAAGAGTCTTCTTTACCATCACAGTTCAAAAGCATCAATTCTTCAGTGCTCAGCTTTCTTTATAGCCCAACTCTGATATCTATACATGACTACTAGAAAAACCATAGCTTTTACTAGACAGATCTTTGTTGGCAAAGTATTGTCTCTGCTCTTTAGTACGCTGTCTAGGCTTGTCACAGCTTTTCTTCCAAGGAGCAAGCATCTTTTAATTTCATGGCTTAATTTAAAAGTATAGCTTTTAAAGTATGGCTACAGTCACCATCAGCAGTGATTTTGGAGCCCCCCAAAATAAAGTCTGTCACTATTTCCATTGTTTCCTCATCTATTTACCATGAAGTGATGGGACCGGATGCCATGATCATAGTTTTCTAAAAGTTGAGTTTTAGCCAACTTTTTCACTCTCCTCTTTCACTTTAACCAAGAGGTTCTTTAGTTCTTTGTTTTCTGCCATAAGGGTATTGTCATCTACATATCTGAGGTTATTGATACTTCTCCCAGCAATCTTGATTCCAGTTTGTGCTTCATCTTGCATTTCACATGATATACCCTGCATATAAGTTAAATAAGCAGGGTGACAATATACAGCCTTGATGTAATCCTTTCTTGATTTGGAACCATTCAGTTGTTCCATGTCCAGTTCTGTCTGTTGCTTCTTGACCTGCACACAGATTTCTCAGGAGACAGATAAGGTGGTCTGATATTCTAATCTATTTAAGAATTTTCCACAGTTTGATATGATCTACACAATCAAAGGCTTTGGCATAGCTAATAAAGCAGAAGTAAATTTTTTTTTTTTTTTACAGCATTCTGTGTATTTTAATAGCCAAAAATGGTAAACAAGTAAATGTTTTTCTGGAATTATCTTGCTTTTCCTATGATGCAGCAGATGTTGGCAATTTCACCTCTGGTTCCTCTGCCTTTTCTAAATCCAGCTTGAACATCTGGAAATTCTTATTTCATGTACTATTGAAGCTTTGCTTGGAGAATTTTATTTATTTATTTTTTAAACTGCTAACAGCAAATGTTTATTCATGATTGAAGCCAGGAAGAATTTATAAACGCATTTTAATACCTTGCTGATAAAATAACATTCCATCTTTGCAACCTTGTAAGGAATACAGAAGATATTGTAAAGGCTTTGTGTATATCTACTATCACCAGGTAATCAGAACACACATACATCACCACCCACTAGTGTTACCCCATACAACTTTTCAGAAAGGCCATCTTTAAAGCTCTACTGGATAACTGAGTAAATAGAGTCCAAAAGACTGGGGAGAAGGGAAGAAAGAGATGAAAATGATAAGCAGCACACATTTCAAAGCCCACTTATAAGCACACGACATTATGAATATTGAAAAAAAAATGGGGGGGGGAGGCAATTAACTATTTTCAGAAAGCGTATTTTGGCAATATTCAACGCATAAGGAGGCTGCGCTTGGGACCATCCACTCTCTCCAGCTTCTCAAAGTGTTTCCTGGCATTGCGAATGTTGATCAGAGTAGCCGCAGAAGGGATGGACGGATCCGACATAACCACCATCACGTACGTGTTTGATGTGAAGATGTCGATGAAAGCAGCGAAGTTAGAATTCCTAACTTCCATGCTCTGGAAAGAAGCGGCCAATTTACTGCAGCTCAGCTTGAACTGCTGAATTATGTTGCTGATCGTCTCGAATCGGTGGACATCACGCTGCTCTTTGCACTGGTAATGGGAGATGACCAAGAACGTGGCTCTTTCGAACACCAGAACTTCATCGGCCTCAATAATCTGGGCAAAATTCCCGAGATTCATCTCCAGCTGCTGGACATTTGGAATCAGCTGATAGACAATACTGGACCAGGCTTTGTAGAGCGTTTCATCCCAGATGGATGTTCGAAAACAAGCACACTCCAGCGGGCGAGACAAACGCCTCAGGTCTTCCTCTCGCTCTTTAAAAATCAGGTCACGCTGATCTTCCTGAACCAGATCCATCTTGTGCACCAAGCAGAAGATTTTGGCATCAGGAGCGTTCTGAAGGATGGCCTCCAGACACGACTGGTAATAATGCATGTCCTTTTCCAGTTCGCGGCTCTCCACGTCGAACACATAAATCAGAACCTCGACATTACGGAAGATGTTGTCTCGCTGGCTGGTGAAGTAATTTTCCATGAAGGTGTCCTGACCGCCACAGTCCCACAGATTCAGCACTAGGTTGCCCAGGAATCGGACGTGGGAGTGCTCCACATTAATGGTGGCACCCAGGCGCCGGGTGTCGCAAGCGATGTAATTGGCAAAGATAATCGACCTCATGCTGGTCTTCCCCGACCTGCTCTTCCCCATTAACAGCACCTTTTTCTTCATGGCTGTATTTGGCATCACCCGCCGGAACTCCCGCGGACTAGGCCTCTGGGCGCGGCCTAACTGCAGCGCAGACGGAGGGAGGGAGGAGCCGGGGATTTCGGGGGCTCAGCCGGCTGGGCCGCGCCTCTGTATACTGGTGAAGCCAAAGGGGCGAGCTCGGCGCTGGGAAGGGCCGCGTCCGGTGAGCTCTTTCCCTGGGGAGAGCGCCACAGGGAAGACGGCTGCAGCAGCTCCGAAGAAACCAGCGGCTTCCGGGGAGAGAAGTCTCTGAGCCTCCGCAGCCACCCACTTCCGGCGGCGATCTCGCGAGAACCCGCGCTCTCGAGCGTCGCTGCCGGAAGAGCTTTGAAAAACCGCTCTATCAATGAGACCCAGTACAGACCACCCGAAGGAGAGATTGGAAGGGGAACACAGGACTCGGGTGTTCTATTCTCCTATTTAAACTGAGCTTATGTTATGTTATATTATGTTATGTTATGTTATGTTATGTTAAGTCTCTTCAGTCGTGTCCGACTCTGTGCGACCCCATAGACGGCAGCCCACCAGGCTCCACCGTCCCTGGGACTCTCCAGGCCAGAATACTGGAATGGAGAATTTTAAACATTACATTACTAGCAAGTAAGATGAGTGCAATTGTGCAGTAGTTTGAACATTCTTTGACATCACTTTTCTTTGGGGTTAGAATGAAAATTGACCTTTTCCAATCCTGTGGCCACTGCTGAGTTTTCCAAATTTGCTGGCATATTGAGTGCAGCACTTTCACAACATCATCTTTTAGGATATGAAATAGCTCAGCTGGAATTCCATCATCTCCACTAGCTTTGTTGGTAGTGATGCTTCATAAGGCCCACTTGACTTTAGACTCCAGGATGTCTGGCTCTAGGTGAGTGAGCACACGATCATGGTTATCTATGTCAGGACGACCCTTTTTATATAGTTCTTCTGTGTGTTTTTGCCACCTTTTCTTAATATATTCTACTTCTTTTAGGTCCATACAATCTCTGTTCTTTATTGTGCCCATATTTGCATGAAATGTTCCCTTGGATTCTCTCATTGTCTTGAAGAGATCTCTAGTCTTTCCCATTCTATTGTTTTCCTCTATTTCTGTCCCTTGATCACTGAGGAAATCTTTCTTATCTCTACTTGTTACTCTTTGGAACTCTGCATTCAGATGGGTTTATATTTCCTTTTTTTCCTTTGCTTTTTCCTTCTCTTCTTTCCTCAGCTATTTGTAAGTCCTCCTCAAACAACCATTTTGCCTTTTTGCATTTCTTTTTCTTGGGGATTGTCTTGATCACTGCCTCCTGTAGAATGTCACAAACCTCCGTCCATAGTTCTTTAGGCACTCTGTCTATCAGATCTAATACCTTTAATTTATTTGTTACTTCCATTGTATAATCCTAAGGGCTTTTAACTAAATAGTCTAGTGGTTTTCCCCACTTTCTTCATTTTAAATCTGAATTTTGCAGTAAGAAATTCATGGTCTGAGCCACAGTCTGCTCCCAGTCTTGCTTTTGCTGACTCTAAAGAGCTTATCCATTTCAGCTGCAAAGATATAAGCAATCTGATTTCTGTGTTGATCATCCGGCGATGTCTATGTGCAGAATCATCTCTTGTGTTGTTGAAAGAGAGTGTTTCCTATGACGTGCATTCTCTTGCCAGAACTTGTTAGCCTTTGCACTGCTTCATTTTATACTTCAAGGCCACACTTGCCTGTAACTCTAGGTAGTTCTTGACTTCCTACTTTTGCATTCCAGTCACCTATGATGAAAAGGACTTCTTGTTTTGGTGTTAGTAGGTCATCATAGAACTGTTCAACTTTAGCTTCTTTGGCATTAGTGATTGTCGCACAGACTTGGATTACTGTGATATTGCATGGTTTGCCTAAATGAACAGAGTTCATTCTGTCATATTGTGTGTGTGTATGTGTGGGCAGTCGTTAAATAAAATCAAAATTATTGCATCTCCATGGCTTCCTTCTTAATTGATTCTTAAAACTGCAAGCAAAGAAGCAAATAGGGTAATTGTGAGATTGCTTATTATTAATTGACTTTCTCCAAAATGAGAGTTTTATTTTTATTTTTAATGGGTTCTTGAAACTTTATTAATAGGCACTTGGAGTCCCAGTTTGAAACTTATGAACTGAAGAGTTTCAGAAAAACCTATAAAAGGTATTATATCATCAAAACCTGCTGTGATTGTTTATCCTTGTATTCTTTCACACCAAATTCATGTTTTCACTTGGAAACAACATTAAAACTAATCTGTTGAAGAATGATAAATGGAACTACCTAGGAAACAATTAAGTCCCAACTATCAAACTTCCAGACTTTTTAAACTCTATATTCTTTTTACTTAATCTTAACAAGTATACATGAAATCTTGTTCATAAAATTTGTCCTACTTACAAAGATTCAATCAATTCACCTAAGAAAGTACACTGTTAATCTGTCTGAATATCCTTAAACTATTAAATATTAAGGCAATTTCTACAGCAAATGTCTTAAGTATTCAATCTGAAAGTGGTCAATGTGTTTGATGGAGTACAGAATTAGTTTTATTAAACTATAGAAAAGTAAATGATCTAGTTATTATAAGTGAGATATATAAGACTATAATATTGCTTATTTTATTGTTTATAACTATAATATAATTTTATTATAACTATAATATAATTTTCTGGAGCAGCTGTGGAGAGATACCCCATGTCCAAGGTAAGAGAAACCCAAGTAAGAGGGTAGGTGTTGCAAGAGGGCATCAGAGGGCAGACACACTGAAACCAAAATCACAGAAAACTAGTCAATCTAATCACACTAGGACCACAGCCTTGTCTAACTCAGTGAAACTAAGCCATGCCCATGGGCCACCCAAGATGGGTGGGTCATGGTGGAGAGGTCGGACAGAATGTGGTCCACTGGAGAAGGGAATGGCAAACCACTTCAGTATTCTTGCCTTGAGAACCCCATGAATAGTATGAAAAGGCAAAATGATAGGATACTGAAGGAGGAACTCCCAGATCAGTAGGTGCCCAATATGCTACTGGAGATCAGTGGAGAAATAACTCCAGAAAGAATGAAGGGATGGAGCCAAAGCAAAAACAATACCCAGTTGTGGATGTGACTGGTGATAGAAGCAAGGTCCGATGCTGTAAAGAGCAATATTGCATAGGAACCTGGAATGTCAGGTCCATGAATCAAGGCAAATTGGAAGTGGTCAAACAGGAGATGGCAAGAGTGAATGTCGATATTCTAGGCATCAGCGAACTCAAATGGACTGGAATGGGTGAATTTAATTCCGGTGACCATTATATCTACTACTGTGGGCAGGAATCCTTTAGAAGAAATGGAGTAGCCATCATGGTCAACAAAAGAGTCCAAAATGCAGTACTTGGATGCAATCTCAAAAATGAAAGAATGATCTCTGTTCGTTTCCAAGGCAAACCATTCAATATCACAGTAATCCAAGTCTATGCCCCAACCAGTAATGCTGAAGAAGCTGAAGTTGAACAGATCTATGAAGATGTACAAGACCTTTTAGAACTAACACCCAAAAGTCCTATTCATTATAGGGGACTAGAATGCAAAAGCAGGAAGTCAAGAAACACCTGGAGTAACAGGCAAATTTGGCCTTGGAATACAGAATGAAGCAGGGCAAAGACTAATAGAGTTTTGCCAAGAAAATGCACTGGTCATAGCAAACACTTCTTCCAACAACACAAGAGATGACTCTGCACATGGACATCACCATATTGTCAACACCGAAATCAGACTGATTATATTCTTTGCAGCCAAAGATAGAGAAGCTCTATACAGTCAACAAAAACAAGACCAGGAGCTGACTGTGGCTCAGATCATGAACTCCTTATTGCCAAATTCAGACTGAAATTGAAGAAAGTAGGGAGAACCACTAGACCATTCAGGTATGACCTAAATCAAATCCTTATGATTATACAGTGGAAGTGAGAAATAGATTTAAGGGACTAGATTTGATAGATAGAGTGCCTGATGAACTATGGAATGAAGTTCGTGACATTGTACAGGACACAGGGATCAAGACCATCCCCATGGAAAAAAAATGCAAAAAGAAATGGCTGTCTGAGGAGGCCTTACAAATAGGTGTGAAAAGAAGAGAAGTGAAAAGCAAAGGAGAAAAGGAAAGATAGAAGCATCTGAATGCAGAGTTCCAAAGAATAGCAAGAAGCGATAAGAAAGCCTTCCTCAGTGATCAATGCAAAGAAATAGAGGAGAACAACAGAATGGGAAAGACTAGAGATCTCTTCAAGAAAATTAGAGATACCAAGGGAACATTTCACGCAAAGATGGGCACAATAAAGGACAGAAATAGTTTGGACCTAACAGAAGCAGAATATATTAAGAAGAGGTGGCAGGAATACACAGAAGAACTATACAAAAAATATCTTCAAGAACAAGATAATCACGATGGTGCGATCACTCACCTAGAGCCAGATCCTGGAATGTGAAGTCAAGTGGACCTTAGAAAGCATCACTACGAACAAAGCTAGTAGAGGTGATGGAATTCCAGTTGAGCTATTTCAAATCCTGAAGGATGATGCTGTGAAAGTGCTGCACTCAATATGCCAGCAAATTTGGAAAACACAGCAGTGGCCACAGGACTGGAAAAGGTCAGTTTTCATTCCAATCCCAAAGAAATACAATGCCAAAGAATGCTCCAACCAACGCACAATTGCACTCATCTCATACGCTAGTAACGTAATGCTCAAAATTCTCCAAGCCAAGCTTCAGCAATACGTGAACTGTGAACTTCCAGATGTTCAAGCTGGTTTTAGAAAAGGCAGAGGAACAAGAGATCAAATGCCAACATCTGCTGGATCATGGAAAAAGCAAGAGAGTTCCAGAAAAACATCTATTTCTGCTTTATTGACTATGCCAAAGCCTTTGACTGTGTGGATCACAATAAACTGTGGAAAATTCTTCAAGAGATGGGAATACCAGACCACCTGACCTGCCTCTTGAGAAATTTGTATGCAGGTCAGGAAGCAACAGTTAGAACTGGACATGGAACAACAGACTGGTTCCAAATAGGAAAAGGAATACGTCAAGGCTGTATATTGTCACCCTGCTTATTTAACTTCCTATGCAGAGTACATCATGAGAAACGCTGGGCTGGAAGAAGCACAAGCTGGAATCAAGATTGCCGGGAGAAGTATCAGTAACCTCAGATATGCAGATAACACCACCCTTATGGCAGAAGGTGAAGAGAAACTAAAGAGCCTCTTGATGAAAGTGAAAGTGGAGAGTGAAAAAGTTGGCTTAAAGCTCAACATTCAGAAAACGAAGATCATGGCATCTGGTCCCATCACTTCATGGGAAATAGATGGGGAAACAGTGGAAACAGTGTCAGACTTTATTTTTCTGGGCTCCAAAATCACTGCAGATGGTGACTGCAACCATGAAATTAAAAGACACTTACTCCTTGGAAGAAAAGTTACGACCAACCTAGATAGCATATTGAAAAGCAGAGAGATTACTTTGCCAACAAAGGTCCGTGTAGTCAAGGCTATGGTTTTTCCATTGGTCATGTATGAATGTGAGAGTTGGACTGTGAAGAAAGCTGAGCACTGAAGAAATGATGCTTTTTAACTGTGATGTTGGAGAAGACTCCTGAGAGTTCCTTGGACTGTAAGGAGATCCAACCAGTCCATTCTAAAGGAGATCAGCCTTGGGATTTCTTTGGAAGGAATGATGCTAAAGCTGAAACTCCAGTACTTTGGCCACCTCTTTCGAAGAATTGACTCATTGGAAAAGACTGATGCTGGCAGGGTTTGGAGGCAGGAGGAGAAGGGGACGACAGAGGATGAGATGGCTGGATGGCATCACTGACTCGATGGACGTGAGTCTAAGTGAACTCCAGGAGTTGGTGATGGACAGGGAGGCCTGGCATGCTGCGATTCATGGGGTCAAAAAGAGTTGGAAACAAATGAGTGACTGAACTGAACTGAATATTGCTTCATGGGGCTAGATAATTTTATATAATTTTAATTGTGAAAAGTCTTGTATATTTTTACATAGAAGTCAGTATCCCCCACATATATAGCTCCTTTTTAAATCAACATGTAGGCACAATTTATATACCTCAATACTAGCATATTTTAATTTTCATGACTTTTGTGAAATACATACTTTTGTGTAGATGTCACTCCAGTTTTAATATAGAATATTAATCTCTGTCCTGAAAGTTTACTCAGATGTTTTGCAGTCTTCCCACTATCCCTTGACCATTCACACCAGGTGATGAATAATTAGTTTGCATGCTCTAGATGTTCATACAATGTGTGTGTGTGTGTGTGTTTGTCACCTGGTCATGTCCAACTCTTTCTGACCCTATGGACAGTAGCCTCCCAGGCTCCTCTGTCCATGGAATTCTGTACACAAGAATACTGTGGTGGGTTGGCATTCTCTTCTCCAGGGGATCTTCCTGACCCAGGAATTGAACCCCAGTCTACTGCATTGCAGGCAGATTCTTTACCATCTGAGCCACCAGGGAAGACTTTAATCAGATAATATTTACTAGTTTGTGTTCACTGTCTTTTACTCAATACATGTGAAATTCATTCTCTTTGTTGAATGAATCAGTAGTTTGTTCCTTTTTATGATAGAGTGAGAGTCCACTATGTGAAAATACCAAAATAAATGTGTCTATTTACTGTTCACTATCTATCTAATCCAGTATCTATTCACTGGATTTTCTTGCCTGGCAAATCCCATGAACGGAGGAGCCTGGCCTGCTACAGTCCATAGTTCGAAAAGAGTGGGACATGACTTCAGTTTCACTTCCACTTTCTTTCATTCACTTTTAATGGTATACGATAATATGTGCATGCACATGTTGCATTCACATGCACACACACTTTGGACACAGCATCTCGTAAGTGAATATGTAAATGTTCTGATTTTTCTTTTTGTCCCAGTTAGTGACATTGTGTGAAAAATTCCTTTTCCCAAAAGAAAATGAACTTCAAAATAATACTGATCAGCACATATTCTATTGCAATGATGTGATTTTATTTAGACCAATTTTATTTCCTTTAAATTTAATTAACTAGATTTCTTATGCATCTAAACTACACCTGCCTGTTATCCCCAATATCTTATACTATTTTTGTTTCTTCCCTGCAGAGTGCATAATCACAGTAAAACAATTTGTATTCAGAAAATCCAACATTATTACCATATTCTCTTATTATCTATTTCATTTAATAGTCAAGCAAAAATAAAGTAAAAGTTACATAAACAGTAATTAATGGTGAAATTAGAGTTTATCAGCTTCATCAGGTCTATGCTTATATGTTTTTGTTCTTGTTCAATTGCAAAATCATGTCTGACTCCTTGCAACCTCATGGACTGCAGCATGCCAGGCTTCCTTGTCCTTTACTATCTCCTGGAGTCTTTTTCAATGAGTTGGCTCTTCACATCAAGTGGATAAAATATTGGAGCTTCAGCTTCAGCATTAGTCCTTCCAAAGAATATTCAGAGTTGATTTCCTTTAGGATTGACTGGTTTGATCTCCTTGCTGTCCAAGGGACTCTCAAGAGTCTTCTCCAGCACCACAGTTTGAATGCATCAATTTTTCATTGCTCAGCTTTATTTATGGTTCAACTCTCACATCTATACTTGATTAATGGAAAGATATAATTTTACTATACTGATCTTTGTTGGCAAAATAATGTGTCTGCTTTTTAATATGCTATCTAGTTTTGTCATAGCTTTTCTTCCAAGGAGCAAGCGACTTACATGTTTAGACTTTACTATATTTATATTCTGTTGTGGGATTATAGTAACATCTTTTTCTCATTACTTCTAATTTGAATCTAAAAGATATTTTTATCAACAAAGTTTATTATTATGAAAAATTGGAGAAGGAAATGGCAACCAACTCCAGTATTATTGCCTGGGAAATCCCAAGGATTTGGAATTTGGCCTAAAGTCCATGGAGTCACAGAGAGTCTGACACAACTTAGTTCTGTTTAGCAGCATTATGAAAATATTTATTACTGAAAAAAGTAGTGGCCCTGTAAAAAAAAGAAAATACCGTCTTAAGTCACTAAAACTATGTTTCTTAAAGGAACATTAATGTAAACATTAGATTCAAACAAATTTGCTTTTCTTCAGTTCAGTTGCTCAGTCGTGTCTGACTCTTTGCGACCCCATGAATCGTAGCATGCCAGGCCTCCCTGTCCATCACCAACTCCCGGAGTTCACTCAGACTCACATCCATCGAGTCAGTGATGCCATCCAGCCACCTCATCCTCTGTTTTCCCCTTCTCCTCCTGTCCCCAATCCCTCCCAGCATCAGAGTCTTTTCCAATGAGTCAATTGTATAACATGTGTGCTTAATTATCACAGAATACTTTCTATACATACTGTCTATAAAACAAAATTTACTGATGGTAATTTTTTATTAAGAAATATTTGAATGCAAAAATAATGATAATAAAACTTAAGTTCATTAGCTCTAAGTAAACTGTAAACAAAATTATATTATAAGCTATAATACTGTATATAATAAATGGAGAAGCTATATAAATTCCACATTTCTAACATATTTTATTTCACTTTGGATTGTTTGTCTACGACATGATCTAATTAAGTAGCTACAATACAATTAAAATCCTTTATATAATATTTTCAATAATGTGAAATATATTTTAAAATAAAGCATTTTAAAAGATTTAAGTATCACAAAACTCTCATATTAATAAACATAGAGACTTTAAATCACCTTTTGAATTTTGTACTGATCTTGTCACTGTATTTTTAAGATAAAAGTATAAGAACTGTCATATTGGATTTTTCAAGGAACATATTCCATCTATCAGAAGGCATTTCCTGAGATAGTTGGGACAGTGCCATACGAAATATCTACTCTCTCTTCTAAGATAATACTTATTTTTAGTTTGCTTCCAAAAGAATTTCAGTTGGCTACCATTCGAATTGCAATTAAAAGAAAATCTAGATTTATATCTGACATAGACAAAAAAACAAGTTTTAAGGGACAAATTATTTTAGTGAAGTTTAGTTTTATTAGGCAATTCGTAGATAATCTTTTAATCTCTGGAAGTTAACTAATTAGAATTTTTCTTATTTTTAACTTTACAAAATAAGAAAAACATTTTTAATCCACTTGACAAAATTTTATATTTTGCAAATATTAATTATGTAGAATATAACTGTAAGTCTGTGGAGCTAATATATATTTTCAGAATTTACTTTCTGATAAAATGTGTCAGTTTATGATTTTTATCAATTTAATAGATAATTTTTGCAATCTACCTGTTTTTTTTTATTGTGAGAATTCTATATTGAAACAAGCTTTAAAATATTTATAAACCAGTTGTATACCTGGAGAATTATATCATACGTTTGCTTAACTCACAAGTCTAAAGTTTAATAATAGAAAATTTTTTCCAAGCATAAAGCCTGCAGATTCTTTTCACAAAGTGTTGGTTCCAAGTTTAACTGTTAGCTATTGGCTACCCACTCCAATAATTCTTGCCTGGCAAATTCCATGGACAGAGGAGCCATTGGGCTACAGTCTATGGTGTCACAAAGAATCAGACACGACTGAGCGACTAACACACAGACACATGATTAAAGAGAGAGGTTATTTCATTAATGTTAACTTGAATATTTTGTCCTTTGAGACAGACTTATTTCTTTGTGAGGTGATTAAGGTGAGAAATTTATGTGCATCAGTGATGCCATGAACTACTAAGATGGGCCTTCTCTTTTAGTTGGCAGTGACTAACTAAAGTAACTAAACTAACTAAAGACAAGTAACTCTGATCCATCTGGCAATTCATGAGTAGTGAACTGAATTTAAAAAGAAAACTGTTAGTATACCATTGACAGCACCTTGCAGCATCTAGTCACTTTAATATGAGTCTTGTATGGACAGTCACTTTCTATCCTCCGTCCTCTCCTAAAGAACTAAATTGAGTCTCTGAGGCACTGAAAAGATTTCCATTGGAATGAACCTTTTTACTAGATGGAATGGAATCCAGTTTAGGTGGACAAATGGCTATAAATTTTACTAGATGCTCCTGAAAAACTTACATGACACAGTACAATATAAATTATCTTTAGTGGTAGCCTCAATTTGTAGGAGTAAGTTAGGAGGTAAAGAAGCAAATATGTAGTTATTCTGCTAGAATAAAACTCTGCTACAAAGTATGTTTTACAATCTTCAGAGTACATCTACAGGAAAAAGTGGTGTATTTCATACATTTTTGAAAGCTACTTTCAAAATGAAAAAGGACTGTAGAGTGTATTTGATTTTAAAAGTTGAGAAGTAAGAAACCAGATTTTCCTTTAAAGGTACAGCACCACCTATTTATATACCTGCATATTCGTGTATGCAAATTATTGACAAGTAAACTTGTATTCATCTTAATGGTTAGTGTTATGCTAATAACCCCTTTTGTTTAAATTTGGGGGCTAATATTAATTTAAAAATATTTTACTGTGTTATACTTTTAAAATTTAGAAAAACATCTGATTATTCAATTAATTGCTCTTTCTCTGAATGGAACTGACTACTGGTTATGAATAGGTTTCAGCTAAGGGAGATATTGATGTTATATTTGAAGCATTAATTTTTGAGTAATTTAAATTTCCACTCAAATTGCATTACAGTCACATTAGTGTTGCTTGAGAATGTCTTAACAATCCTGAATCTCAAGCCTCAACTAAACCTATTGAATCGAAGTCTGGACTTTGATAGGTGTTTCAAATGCATATTATTGAGATTTGAAGTACACATATTTGGTAGCCTCTCTGGAAAATCCCATGGACGGAGGAGCCTGGTAGACTGCAGTCCATGGGGTTGCTAAGAGTCGGACAAGACTGAGCGACTTCACTTTCACTTTTCACTTTCATGCACTGGAGAAGGAAATGGCAACCACTCCAGTGTTCTAGCCTGGAGAATCCCAGGGACGGGGGAGCCAGGTGGGCTGCCGTCTATGGGGTCACAGAGAGTCATACACGACTGAAGCAACTTAGCAGCAGCAGCAGCAGCCCTAGCAGTTAGCTTAATAACTGCTATCTGAAGAAAAGGGATATCTTCATATGTGAAGTTGCCATTACCAAAACACTAAACAACCACCATGCCAGCAAAAAGACAGTGAGGGGGATGGGAAGAATCCATTTTGGAAACATTTTGCTTCCCAATGATAATATCCTATCTGTTTCAGATTCCTGAATAATGCCATGAACAAAAGCGGAATCTTGATATCTCACTGTAGAAGTCAATAACTCTTTCTAAACTTTTGACACTGACGGCTACACTTGACTGGAGAGAAACCTCAGTTTTTTAATCTTACATATAGAAAAATAACCAATTTCAGGGATACAATGTCAGTCAAGAATTCATTATACTCTTAAGGCTTTTAAGCAGCCTCTGTTATTTCAATGACCTATCAGTTAATTAAAGTATACTGGGCTATGCCAATTAATTATGCAGTTTGTCCCTCTCTGTTATCCACATCATAATCATTACATCCATTCCTTCAGTCCATAAGAAATTATTGACAGTCTATCACAAACTGGTACTTTGGCTAGTGGGGGGTCCTACTAGCCAAAGAGCTCCTATTTTGGTAATTATTGACACAGCAGGACTTTACTGTGTGCTTAAAAACAAGTAGACTTATATGGTTCCTTTAGGATTCAACCCTATTTTAAGTCTGTACAGTACAAAAGATCAGTAGGAAAAATATAATTAGAACTTAATTTAGAGAAATGTCAAGTTCTTTCCAGAAGTTATTATACCGTCTTACTTAAATGCTCATTTTTACTGCATATTTCTGTCAGTAAAATAAATACTTTTTCTTTTTATTGTGACCACAGACTCTAATAAAATCAGTTAATACAGATAGCATGTAGGTTGTTTAGTCTTTACAGAGATTTTGGCGTAAATATTGAATCTAATTATTTTCTTTTTTATAATTTTGAGACTAGATGTCAATAAATGAGTTAATCATACTCCTGATTCATAGCACATTTTTAACCCTTCATTTATTTAAGAGTTCACTGTTTTGTTCCATTGTTTTTATCCTTGATCCTAATTCCAAAAGGCATCTAATTCTAACTCCTTTAATTAATGTTCTTAAATGTGCATGTGTGCACAATACAGGTACATTTTCATAACTTATTTTGTTGCACTTTTCAGACATTGAAGTTTTTACAAATTGAGGGTTTATGGCAACCCTGAAGCAAGCAGGTCTAACAGCACAATTTTTCCAAGAGCATATGCTCACTTTATGTCTCTGCATCACATTTTGAAATTCTTACAGTATTTCAAACTTTTCCATTGCCATATTGTTACACTTGCTTATGATCAGTGATTTTGATGATACTATTGTAATTGTTTTGAGGTTTCACAAACCATGCCCATATAAGATGGCAAAATTGATTGGTAAATGCAAGTGTTCTGACTGTTTCAGTGACCAATCATTTCTTTCCCTCTTCTTAGACCTTCCTCTTCCTTGAGACACAACAATGTTGATATTAGGCCAGTTAATAACCCTAAAGTTGCATCTAAACGTTCAAATAAAAAGTGTCTCTCACTTTGAATCAAAACCTAGAAATGACTAAGCTTAGTGAAGGCATGTCAGAAGGTGAGATAGGCTGAAGTTTAGACCTTTTGCACCAGTTAACTGAGTTGTAAAGGCAAAGGGAAGATTTTGAAGGAAATTAAAAGTGCTACTCCAGTAAACACATGAAATATCAGACAGAGAAGGAAGCTTACTGTTGTTATGGAGAAAGTTTCAGTGGTCTGGATAGAAGATGAAACCCCCCACAACATTCCCTTAAGCCATAGTCTAATCCAGGGCAAGACTTTAACAGTCTTCAATTCTATGAAAGCTGAGAGATGGGAAAGAAGAAAGGTTTCTAGTTTACCATCTATTAATTTTAAATCATTCTCTTTTAAGTAGAAATCCCTTATTTTGATAATCCTGGAATCTTTCACAGGAGTGTCATGGAAGTGATGGAATGTTCTTCTCATTGCATCATATCAGGAGACACATGAGCCCAGTTGGTCCCATTATTGTGTATCCTAGTTCTAATCACATTTTCACTAATGTTTCATCGCCTTATTTTAGCATCTGTAAGTAATTCTTGCCTAAACCAATTATCACTGTGATGTTTGTGAAGTGGTGATTTTCCTGATTCCAAAATCATATTCCTCATCTAGCAGTCAGCATCACACTATCTAAAAACACTTTTCTCTTCTCAAACATTTTATAATCATATACCTATTTATATTAATATATAATTATGGATTCCTAATTTATATACTGCTTACTATTAAATTTCATTACATTTTTAATGCTAAACGTGTTCAATATTTAGCCAGTGGGTGACTGTTCAATTTGGCTCTGTTTATTCTGATGTGTCCCATAATTCTTCAGGCAGTTCCTCTCTGGCCAACTCCACATGATTTTCCCATCTTATCTTTCCTTTTCTTCTCTCAATCCTAGATCCTTCATTTACTCAAGATACTCTGGTGATCAATAAAGGCACAAATATCTGGGATCTAAGTGTGTTGTTTTCTACTGGAATGTCATTGCTTCTAAGCATTTTCAGTGAACAGAGCTAGAAAATGCATGCTTTCTATCTCTATTTCTTTCTCTTTGTTTCTAATGTCTCTATCTCTCTTCAGTTCCTACAGATACATTGAACTCTAGTCCAGTATCCTGCAAGAGAGTACTCAGTCATGTCTTAGTCCATGTTCTTTATTTTTTTTTAATTTTTTTAAATTTTATTTTATTTTTAAAATTTACAATATTGTATTAGTTTTGCCAAATATCGAAATGAATCCGCCACAGGTATACCTGTGTTCCCCATCCTGAACCCTCCTCTCTCCTCCCTTCCCATACCCTCCCTCTGGGTCGTCCAAGTGCACCAGCCCCAAGCATCCAGTATCATGCATCGAACTTGGACTGGCGCCTCGTGTCATACATGATATTATACATGTTTCAATGCCATTCTCCCAAATCTCCCCACCCTCTCCCTCTCCCACAGAGTCCATAAGACTGATCTATACATCAGTGTCTCTATTGCTGTCTCGTACACAGGGTTATTGTTACCATCTTTCTAAATTCCATATATATGCATTAGTATACTGTATTGGTGTTTTTCTTTCTGGCTTACTTCATTCTGTATAATAGGCTCCAGTTTCATCCATCTCATTAGAACTGATTCAAATGTATTCTTTTTAATGGCTGAGTAATACTCCATTGTGTATATGTACCACTGCTTTCTTATCCATTCATCTGCTGGTGGGCATCTAGGTTGCTTCCATGTCCTGGCTATTATAAACAGTGCTGCGATGAACATTGGGGTACACATGTCTCTTTCCCTTCTGGTTTCCTCAGTGTGTATGCCCAGCAGTGGGACTGCTGGATCATAAGGCAGTTCTATTTCCAGTTTTTAAAGGAATCTCCACACTGTTCTCCATAGTGGCTGTACTAGTTTGCATTCCCACCAACAGTGTAAGAGAGTTCCCTTTTCTCCACACCCTCTCCAGCATTTATTGCTTGTAGACTTTTGGATCACAGCCATTCTGACTGGCGTGAAATGGTACCTCATAGTGGTTTTGATTTGCATTTATCTGATAATGAATGATGTTGAGCATCTTTTCATGTGTTTGTTAGCCATCTGTATGTCTTCTTTGGAGAAATGTCTCTTTAGTTCTTTGGCCCATTTTTTGATTGGGTCATTTGTTTTTCTGGAGTTGAGCTGTAGGAGTTGCTTGTATATTTTTGAGATTAGTTGTTTGTCAGTTGCTTCATTTGCTATTATTTTCTCCCATTCTGAAGGCTGCCTTTTCACCTTGCTAATAGTTTCCTTTGTTGTGCAGAAGCTTTTAAGTTTAATTAGGTCCCATTTGTTTATTTTTGCTTTTATTTCCAATATTCTAGGAGGTGGGTCATAGAGGATCCTGCTGTGATGTATGTCGGAGAGTGTTTTGCCTATGTTCTCCTCTAGGAGTTTTATAGTTTCTGGTCTTACGTTGAGATCTTTAATCCATTTTGAGTTTATTTTTGTGTATGGTGTTAGTAAGTTTCTAGTTTCATTCTTTTACAAGTGGTTGACCAGATTTCCCATCACCACTTGTTAAAGAGATTGTCTTTAATCCATTGTATATTCTTGCCTCCTTTGTCAAAGATAAGGTGCCCATATGTGCGTGGATTTATCTCTGGGCTTTCTATTTTGTTCCATTGATCAATATTTCTGTCTTTTTGCCAATACCATACTGTCTTGATAACTGTGGCTTTGTAATAAAGCCTGAAGTCAGGTAGGTTGATTCCTCCAGTTCCATTCTTCTTTCTCAAGATAGCTTTGGCTATTCAAGGCTTTTTGTATTTCTATAAAAATTGTGAAATTATTTGTTCTAGCTCTGTGAAGAATACCGTTGGTAGCTTGATAGGGATTGCATTGAATCAATAAATTGCTTTGGGTAGTATACTCATTTTCACTATATTGATTCTTCCAATCCATGAACATGGTATATTTCTCGATCTATTAGTGTCCTCTTTGATTTCTTTCACCAGTGTTTTATAGTTTTCTATATATAGGTCTTTAGTTTCTTTAGGTAGATACATTCCTAAGTATTTTATTCTTTCCATTGCAATGGTGAATGAAATTGTTTCCTTAATTTCTCTTTCTGTTTTCTCATTATTAGTGTATAGGAATGCAAGGGATTTCTGTGTGTTGATTTTATATCCTGCAACTTTACTATAATCATTGAATAGTTCTAGTAATTTTCTGGTGGAGTCTTTAGGGTTTTTTATGTAGAGGATCATGTCATCTGCAAACAGTGAGAGTTTTACTTCTTTTCCAATTTGGATTCCTTTTATTTCTTTTTCTGCTCTGATTGCTGTGGCCAAAACTTCCAAAACTATGTTGAATAGTAATGGTGAAAGTGGGCACCCTTGTCTTGTTCCTGACTTTAGAAGAAATGCTTTCAATTTTTCACCATTGAGGATAATGTTTGCTATGGGTTTGTCATATATAGCTTTTATTATGTTGAGGTATGTTCCTTCTATTCCTGCTTTCTGGAGAGTTCTTATCATAAATGGATGTTGAATTTTGTCAAAGGCTTTCTCTGCATCTATTGAGATAATCATATGGTTTTTGTTTTTCAATTTGTTAATGTGGTGTATTACATTGATTGATTTGCAGATATTGAAGAATCCTTGCATCCCTGGGATAAAGCCCACTTGGTCATGGTGTATGATCTTTTTAATGTGTTGTTGGATTCTGATTGTTAGAATTTTGTTAAGGATTTTTGCATCTATGTTCATCAGTAATATTGGCCTGTAGTTTTCTTTTTTTGTGTGGGATCTTTGTCAGGTTTTGGTATTAGGGTGATGGTGGCCTCATAGAATGAGTTTGGAAGTTTACCTTCCTCTGAAATTTTCTGGAAGAGTTTGAGCAGGATAGGTGTTAGCTCTTCTCTAAATTTTTGGTAGAATTCAGCTGTGAAGCCATCTGGACCGGGGCTTTTGTTTGCTGGAAGATTTTTGATTACAGTTTCAATTTCCGTGCTTGTGATGGGTCTGTTAAGATTTTCTATTTCTTCCTGGTCCAGTTTTAGAAAGTTGTACTTTTCTAAGAATTTGTCCATTTCTTCCACATTGTCCATTTTATTGGCATATAATTGTTGATAGTAGTCTCTTATGATCCTTTGTATTTCTGTGTTGTCTGTTGTGATCTCTCCATTTTCATTTCTAATTTTATTGATTTGATTTTTCTCCCTTTGTTTCTTGATGAGTCTGGCTAATGGTTTGTCAATTTTATTTATCCTTTCAAAGATTAAAATTCAGTCCTGCTTTATGTTAATGATTTTTCTTTTCTTTATTGGTGTCAAGACTATGATAACCTCTGATTTACTCTGATACTGATGATAAAACTTGTTTGAATCCAGTCTTTGTGGGTGGTGGGTAACCTGTGAGACTTTAAACTAGGCAGACCCAGAGTGGTGATTTCTAGCTGAATACCTTGCTGAGGGGTCAGAGACTAAATCCAAGTTCATGAAATACCAAGAAATCACTCACAGTAAAAGTAGCTTCTTGCATTTATTCCTCTCTGGGTTCTCAAGTTATTTTTCTGGAGATTTCTTATCATCCTATCAGCCCTGCAATTCTTCTGAGAGGAGATTTTGATATTTTATTCACCTTTTTAATTCATTTCCATTGGAAGCACTAGCCCTAATAATTTGATAGTCTTACTCATAGAAATAAAAGTTTTGATCTTAATTCTCCTATATGAAATTTTCTTGAAAGAAATTCTATTTACATAAGCCTATTCTATTTACATGATTAAAAAATTACCTCTGAATGAAACTGGATTCTTACATAATCCAAGACAATATTTAGCTGTACTTTAATTTTCATCTTATACAATAAAGTTTTTATCAGCAAAACCAAAGTGATACTTTAAAGTTTGTTGTTGTTGTTGCTCAGTCACTTAATTGTGTCTGACTGTTTGTGACCCCATAGACTGCAGCGCTCCAGGCTTCCCTGTCCATAAGTAACTACTGCAGTTTGCTCAAACTCATGTCCATTGAATCGGTGAGGCCATCCAACCATCTCCTACTCTGTAGCCCCCTTCTCCTTTTGCCATCCATCTTTCCCAGCATCAGGGTCTTTTCCAGTGAGTTGGATCTTCACATCAGGTAGCCAAATTATTGGAGCTTCAGCATCGATCCTTCCAATGAATATTTAGGATTGATTTTCTTTAGCATTGACTGGTTTGATCTCCCTGCTGTCTAAGGGACTCTCAAGAATCTTCTCTAGCACCACAGTTCAAATGCATCAAATTTGTGGCACTCAACCAACTCTTTATGGTTCAACTCTCATATCTGTACATGACAGACTGGAAAAACCATAGCTAAAACTATATTGTCATATTAATAGTTTCATTGAGTAATACTTTGTATACTGTGCAAAGTTTGGTATTGTATATGCTTTGTATGCCATACAAAGTATGGATTGTATACAATCGATCCATACATTTATACATTTATAGTTTATATTGAGTGGTTTTTAGTCTATTCACGGTGTTGTACAACCATCACTATAATCAAATTTTAGTACTTTTGATTCACCTCCAAAAAAGAAATTATATTAGCAGGTATCCCCTCTCACCAGTTACCCAGTCCTCAGCAATAACAGCACAATTTTTTTCTCTGTAAATTTGTCTATTCTAGACTTTTCATATAAATGGAATTATACAATATGTTATTTTTGTTGACATTTCACTTAGTAAATATTTTCTTCTATTTTGTAGGCTATCTTTTCACATTTATACTTATGGTTTAATTTTTGCAATAAAAAAAGGAATTTTTTAAAATTCTGCTTATATCCAGCTTACCTATTTTTTTCTTGTTACTTGCGTTTTTACTGTTGTAACTAAAAAAGCTTTAATCATGGTCATAGAGATCTAGTACCTGCTGTTTTTTTAACTAATATGTTATAAATTATGGGGTCACAAAGAGTTGGACATGAGTGAGCGACTGAACTGAACTTAAATGATAGTTTTAAATCTTACATTATTGTCTATGATCTATTTCTAGTTTATTATTGTGTATGATATAACATAGCAGTACTGCTTCACTGATTTGCGCATGAAAGTCTGGTGGTTCCATTTCTTGAAAAACCTTTTTTTTCCCCAATGAATTGTTTCTGTACTCTTGTAGAAAATCAAGATGAGGAATGTACTTATGATGAAGTATGAAATTTTGTCAAATCTTTGTTCCACATTTATTGAGATGATCTTGTGATTTTTGTCATTCATTCAATTAAAACTGATGCATTAAATTGATTGGTTTTATGATGTTAAACCAATCTTATATTGCTGAGATAAAGCCTACTTGGTCATAGTGTCCCATGCATTTTATATATTTGATTCTGTTTATTTCTACATAGTTTGTTGGGGAATTTTACATCTCTATTCCTAAGAAACATTGAGTTAACTTCAGTTCAGTTCAGTCAGTCAGTCATGTCTGACTCTTTGCGACCCCATGAACCGCAGCATACCAGGCCTCCCTGTCCATCACCAACTCCTGAAGTCCACCCAAACCCATAACGTCCATAATGTCCATAATGTCCATTATAGTCCACCCATGTCCATTGAGTCAGTGATGCCATCCAACCATCTCATCCTCTGTTATCCCCTTCTCCTCCTGCCTTCAATCTTTCCCAGCATCAGGGTCTTTTCAAATGAGTTAGCTCTTCGCATCAGGTGGCCAAAGTATTGGAGTTTCAGCTTCAACATCAGTCCTTCCAATGAACACCCAGGACTGATCTCCTTTAGGATGGATTGGTTGGATCTCCTTGTAGTCAAAGGGACTCTCAAGAGTCTTCTCCAACAACAAAGTTCAACAGCATCAATTCTTCGGTCCTCAGCTTTCTTTATAGTCCAACTCTCACATCCATACATGACCACTGGAAAAACCACAGCCTTGACTAGGCGGACCTTTGTTGGCCAATGTCTCTGCTTTTTAACAAGCTGTCTAGGTTAGGATGTATTTTTCTTTGATGTCTTTCTCTGCCATGGGGTCAGAGTAATACTGGCCTCATGAAGTAAGTTGGGAAATTTTCATTTCTATTTTCTGGAAGAATTTGTGAAGTGGTGTAACTACATCAATGTCGTATAGCCTTCACCAGTGAAACCATCTGGGTCTGAGTTTTTCTTTGCTTATTGTTTGAAAATTACTAATTAATCTCTTTATGTTTTACATATATTCAAATTTTCTATTTATTCTTGAATAAGGTGCAGCAGTTTGTGTCATCACAAGATTTTTTTTTTTCATTTCAACAATGTTACCTAATATACTGGCAATTTTGTTTGTTGTATGAGTTTATGAGTTTATAAGTTTTGATGTTTCTATAAACTTGGTAGTGATGTCTTCTCTTTCATTCCTGATTTAGTGATGTCTTCTCTTTAATTCCTCTCCATTGTCTTTGTAAATCTAGCTAAACATTTGCCAATTTCTTTTTTTTTTTTTCCAAAGAACCACTTTTGGGGGATTTTGTTTATGATTTATCTATTTTCTATTCACTTAATTCTGCATTAATCTCTACTGTTTCCTCATAACTGTCTTGTTTAACATTTTTCTTCCTTACAAACTCTTGTTTTAGAAAACATAACAGTTTGTAATTATTTTCTTCTTGCAATTTTGAGCTTATTTTCTTCTTTTTCATTCATTCAGCCTCATTAGATTGTAAGCTCCATAAAGACAAGGACCATGTGTAACTTTTTCTCTATTTTTTTTTTTTTTTTTTTATCATTTCAGTGAGGGGGAAATTCAGAATACTAAGGCACAGACTGGCCTAAAAGATTTCATCACCCTTTTCTTATGACAAATGTAATACTAGGCAGTATTTGTTAATTAATCTGCTTCTCTGATGGTTTGTGGCCTCAAGATCTCATTTCTACTTGGCAAATAAAAGCTGGCAAAAAGAATGTTACCTATGCCTTGCAGTTGAGCTCCCACAGTCAAAATGGGGAGAAGTTCAGAGTCTTCCATTACACAGGTCAAAAACTGTGTTTTTGATAACACAGTCGTATCTCTCTTAACTCACTGGGGACATTCTTGGGTAAGTGTCCTATTTTTCTAAGATGGAGACCTAGCAATAAGCTAGCAGAATTTCTTAAAAAAAAAAAAAAAAATTAAAAAAAAAATACTTTATCAAGAAATTTTCAGGCATTTCATACCTTATTTCTGCTTTATAACTATTTTCTCTTTTTTAAAACTTCTTTATAACTATTATGTAGTTTATTGCCTGGATAAAAAGTCATCATTTTCTTGTTTACTTTTCTTGTAAGTTGACAAGAGGCAAAGTGTATTGGTTCTCTCTGCTTCACTTTAAGAGGAAAAGTTATTACTTGTGGTTTTTGGAATATTGAAGGGTGCTGTTGAGGAGGAGACCTCATAGTATAGGCATTTAGTAAATACTTGTTTAATGGATAAATAACTGAGAACCGTTTAGAACTCTGTAACAAGAAACAAATAATAACCTTTGCAAAATCCTTTTACATGTCTAGATTTATGTTTTTCTCTTTATAATAAAGAGATTGGGTCATGTAATAGTCATATCACAATGATTTGCTGTCAAAAATTGCTTTTAGTGATTTCCCTTCTAATTTAAAAACATAAAACTGTAAAATCATGCTGTACTGAGAACAACACATGAATAATATTTTAAAATGATACATTGATATAAAAGGAAGATAGAACTTAAGCATATGAGCTATCCATTCATTCTGCAGAAAAGATTGAGTGCAACTGAACCCAAAGCAGAGGAAGCAGTTAGCTCCACTCTGTTACTTTCCTTTCCTTTGAACTATAATTATTATGAAACATTTTCTGTCAGTTGGCAACAGAATCAAATTAAACCTGAAACCATCATGAAAAAATTATTTTATATAATATGTATGTATGTATGTGTGCATGTGTGTGTGTGTGTATATATATATAATTATCTTAAGGATACATATGCATTTTAAAAATTACCTTGAAGAAAGAAGTGTTGAGAGTTATATTACCCACCCAGGTAGTTGTAATCATTTCTTTTTGCCGGTTTAAAACTTCTGAAGTTTTCCCATTGTCTATAGGACAAAGATCTATATTATCAAGACATACAGCCCTTCCAAACCTTAGAGCAGGGTTGTCCCCAATTTTGTTTTCTGAGTATATCTTCACAAACTCTCTGGCAACTCTGAACAACTTGCTGTTTCCAGAAAACTTCAGGAATTTTCAACTCCATGTCATAATTCCTACTGTTCCTTCTGACAAATGTTCTCTTTCTGAGTTGGAGTCTCTTCTTCATTCTTTAGAATTCTGTTTAAAGCCATCTCCTCTTCATCCTTCCCTTATTTTCTTTCCTTGTTGAGTTAAGTAAGTGATTTCTCTCTCACTTGTGGTCTAATCGCAGTTGTGCCACAGCATTATAGCCATCTCTTTGGACTGTCTCCTACCCTACTAGTTTGCTGAGGAGAGAACAATTTGGTTTTATGTTTCCATTCCACACCTTCTTTTGGTCTCACACATAGCAGGTACCCGAGGATTTTTTTGGTATTAAATTGAATTTCATACCTTCAGGCTTACATATTAATGATCAGGGCTTCAAAGCTGAGATAACCAGGTGTGGTTTTAAATATTAATGCTGCGACCCAGTACCTCTGAAATTTGGAAGAGCTGCTTAATCTCTGGGCCTCCTTCCCCTTATCTATAAATTAAGATTAAGAATATCAATCTTGTAGAATTTTCATGAAGAATAATTCAGAAATGCCTAGCATGGCTCTTAGCACCCTGTAGCTGTTCTTTACAATGGAATTGTTTAGTAACAGTGAAATATCTCCTAAGGAAAAGAGAACAAAGCTAGACAATGATTGACAGTGTGGCAGAGCCTGTACTTCCTGGGATGCCTATTACTGAACACAAGGAGCTTCTTAACCAAAAGTAGCCACCCAGGCCTGAAATCCACCCATGTTCACGAAGCTTGGAGAGTTGCTTGTGCACACGTACAGTTACAGACACTGGGAGTGACTCATGGCCATCGGGATGCAGAGTCAGTACTTTAGAGAGAAAAGTAATGTGGAGTTGATTGATAGTGGGACTTCATGATTAAAACCAGTGACTGTGTACATTAAATCTATAGAACTATTAGATGGAGTCCTCAAAGTAAGATTTGATAAACTCATTGTTTATAAATTGTTTAGGTATAAATATATGATAGAATTGTATTATTAAAATCAATGTGACTTTTGATCTTAGAATCGAACAGTTTTTTACCTATAGGTTTTGTAACACAGGCTCTCACCATCTCTTGCTTGAGCAATTGTAAAAGTGTGTTACCAAGCTTCCCTATTCCCAATTTCTCTTCTTAATTATCATGAGTAACCCAAACAGCTGCCTGGTCCTTCCTGTGCCACAGACTTTGTGGTCACACTTTTACTTACTCTCCATGCTTTTTCTTTTAAGCGCTCTGCCTAGTGCTTTAAACCCTGTTAATAATACCCTGCTTTTGTTCCCTGACCTCATCAAGTTTGTTCAAACCTCTGTGACTATGTACATTGTATCTCGTTTTCTGGGAACCTATTCAGACATTTCTTTTCTTGGATAATTGCTACTGCTTCTTTACAGCTCAGTTCACTTGTCACCTTCCCCAGAAGCCTCACTTGACCCTAAAGTACTCCAAAGGGTCTCATGAAATCTTTACCATAGCACTTAATGTTACCAGGTTGACACCATCTCTTTATGTGGCCCTCTAGCTCACTAGCTCTTGTATTCCTCTACTCCAGGAACCCTGTTTATCCTTCTTCATAAGCAAAGAATCCATCTAGCATACTGCTTGGTCAACAATAGGTCACGCACAGAACTGGGTACTTGTGTGTCACGAGTAGTATAGCTTCTGAGGTAACATACCTAATTTAGTCTCCAAATTATAACATATTTTCCAGCCTTGTGGAAATTTTCCAGTTGCTCAGTAGTGTCTAACACTTTGTAACCCTTTGGACTGTAGCTCGCAAGGCTCCTCTGTCTATGGAATTATCGAGGCAAGAATACTGGAGTGGGTTACCATTTCCTCCTCCAAGGGGTCTTCTTGACTCAGGGAATGAACCCATGTCTCCTGTGTCTCCTGCATTGCAGGCAGATTCTTTACCACTGAGCCAGCAGTGCTTCCATTTCCAGCCTTAGTTTGACTTATTTTAATACTTTTTATAGTTACATCAGAAATGATAGTTTATTTTCTTTTAGAAATAGTTTTCACATTTCATATTTACTATCATTCTCATATTTTTTTCAGACTTTTATGGTTTTCCAGTCTGATAGTCTTGATGTTTAAAAAGAGAAGGTTAAAATTGTTTGTGGCACATACTGATATAATAAAAGATACAATCTTCTTAGTGATTTGTTCCTAAACACAGAGAGAGACAGACAGAGCAAAGTTGTTAGCAGTTCTCTACAGAAAGATTTAAATGCTGTAGATTAGAAAAAAAAAGACAAAAATAGTCTGAAGAAAAATATTATGTACTTTTCATGCTGAATTTATTTGTAAATACTTAATTGTACTTAAATGTCATCTCTGTGTTAAAAAAAAAAAGCTGTAGATGAAAGCTCAGATCATATTTTACAAGGTATGAAAACATTTCTACACTTCCTACGTGCTTGGAACATCGGACTCTGCTCTAACCCACAGCATTGGAGGCCTCCACAGTGGTTTTGATCATGACAGGAGTTATTACCCTTAGTATATCACTAGGGCCTTTGGGAACCTGCCTGGGGAAGAACAGCAGGAAAAAGCTGGTCACACGGCTCAGTGGGCAGAGGAGCCCTGGCAGCAGACATTTCTGGAGGCAGGACTTCGTAAAGGAGAAAAAGAGCATGCCTGGGCACATAGGAGTTTCTCTCTGGGGAGTATTTGCAGGGAGGGACTCAGGCTACTGAAACAGCAGGTAGGAGTTTAAAACAAAAATGCTTTTTTATTGTTGTCCTTATGATCCCAATTTTAGCTCTAAAGCACAGTCATTTGGACAATCATGAATTGTGCTGTGTTTTTGTTTTTATAGCTCATTGTCATCAGCTTCTATCATTATAATACAACAGTGAAGCCAAGCTTCCTACGTACAGATTTCCTATGTACTGATTTTGCCACCCACTAACTATCTGACCTAGGGCAGGTTCTTAAATTCTCTGTGTCCCTGTGCCTTTATCTGTGAGTTGACAATAATAAGAGGACCGACCACATTAAGTTGTGAGAATTACATGATGTGAAATACATGAAGTATCCTGAAATGAGGCTGGCATGCAGTATGTACTATAGAAATATTCAGTTATGAGTATTGTCATTACTTATTCTGAAGATATCTCCAGAAAGTTTCTTTTTTTTGGTAATAGAATTTTTCTTCCAGTTCCAGAATATATAGGTTCATTTCCTCATCAAATATAATTTAGAACATTTTCATATTTTTTCTCTTTGCCTTACTCAAATCTTTTGTCGTAGCATGAGTATGAACCCTATAGATATCTTTATCAAATTACAGCCATAAATAGCAGCCTGGGATTTTTAAAATAAAAAGCAGGGATATCATCTCAATGGTAGAAAATTTTCAATATTAACTAGCGAGTTCACTATTTATTCTTAAAATGCACTTGTATTATGTTTTCTAGAAATTGAATATATCAAAAACTTTGTTTGCATAGTATTTCCCTTATATTAGAAAACTAGAGTATAAATTTTATCCAGTGATGTGATCAAGTCACCTGGTTATGGTTTCATGTAGGTTACATGGTCACTTCCTTCCCCATTCCTTACATTGTTCAGAGCCTCAATCACTGAAGAATCATATCTTGCTCATTTTATTATTCAAACTAGCATTCTCATAGTTTTAAGTATATATGTTCACTAAGTAATCCTAGTAGTATTAAATGTTTTACATCATCATATGTTTAAATTTTAACTAAATTTATATTTTAACAAAATATACTTTCTTTTTAAAATTTTAATGTCTTTAAAAATCTGTATCTCTCATGTATCTTTTTTGCTGGGTTAATTCTTTAGGCCACTATTTATTTCTCCTAAAAGAAAACAATGTCAGGCATGGAAAGAAAGTTCATGGGTAGCTCAGCAAGAGTAAACAAAATGTCAGACTCCCCATCACATTGTATAGGATTGTGGGCCAATTATTCTTTCCTTCTAGTTTTGTTTTCATCATATGTAAAATGGGGCTAATAATTTACGTGTAGTGCTCTTTTGAGGTAGTCAATATGTGTTAATGTTCTTACCTTCTTCATTGTGTCTTCTCCACCCAAATTTTAGTTCTAAGTTTTTCAAGTTAAAATGCTGTTCTTTGCAAAATGTCCCTTTTCTTTTGGATACCTGAAACATACGATTATTTTCAAACGGGCTTTCCCTGCTGTGCTAACAATATATCAAACACACAGAATATCACTCCCATTTGGAGTTCAAGACAAAGCAGAATTAACCGCAGGGGCAGAGCCTGCAGGCACTAATGGGAGGGACAGCAGGTCTCCATGTATTATTCCTCTTATTATGGAAGCTATGGTTGCATTATGATCTTCGCAAGGCATCTGGGGAACTCCTCCGATGTGACACCTACAGTGTCATGCTTGCTTTTGGGGAAAATATTTTCTAAAAATGCATAAGGCTAAAAGTTTCGAGAACTATTATTTTACCTTATTTTCTTCTCAGCAAGACAATTTCATTTTGTAGCCAGGAAATGAAAAGAAAAGGGGGAAAAGGAGAGAAAACTGTTTGACTTTAGGAAGAAGTAGAACTAGTCTAAAATTAATTAACAATTCACCTTTCCTTCCAAAAATCTGCAGTTTATACATATCTGTATGCAATATACACATACACTCTCAGGTGCTCTTATCTCCTCTTTTCCATGTGGCCATCTTTTAAAGTAATACATACATTAACAAATATGCAAAACTTCTTAGATCTTCTATTCTCAAAATGCAGTATGAGAAAATACACAAATTTCTCATCTAATCCAAAAGAATTAATCTTGGCCTCTAATTAGCCTTGTTGAATGTTGTCGTGAACCCTTCCAGTTCAAGTTATTAGAGGGAAAATAGATATCTGTATTGCTATTATAAGCTTCAGAGCACTTGGAATTTTAAAATGTTTATTATTTCCTTTTAATTTTATTATTATGTAATAAAATCATATTTCTGACCTTTTTGATCTATTGTATAATGCTATGTTTAAAGTAGCTAACAATGAAAATAGAATAAACTGTTGTATAAGAAAACATTATTGGATGAAATTATGTCTAAGTAACAGAAAATATTAAATAACTAAGAAGGCAATGGTACCCTACTCCAGTACTCTTGCCTAGAAAATCCCATGGATGGAGGAGCCTGATAGGCTGCAGTCCATGGGGTCGCTAAGAGTCGGACACGACTGAAATGACTTAGCAGCAATATCTAGCTTTAGGGAATCTAGATTGCAATCTTACAAATTATCCTTCAGAAAATTATAGTATAAGAAGCATTGAATTTTGCACAGGTACTTAGATAGCAAGAGTTATAAGTATTAATTATATTAGAAAAATAATATGTGTATTTTGGGTATTTCAAACATATTTTTTCCATCTACTCAAATAGTACACACCACCAAAATCATGATTCAAGTCTATAAACAATAAATGATATGTACAACCTCCAAAAATATAGTTAGTTTATTCACTTATTTATTAAACAACCTTTTTTAATATCTATTTGTTCTAGTCATTCTTTAGGCATTGGGGATATAGCAATAAACAGACTATAAGTACCTTGCTTTCACAGAATGTATAATAGTGAGAAATTACAACAGATATTTCATGTAATTATAAGTAGTGAGTATATACATATATGTGTGTGTGTGTGTGTGTTTCTATTTGCATCAGATCAGATCAGATCAGTCGCTCAGTCGTGTCTCACTCTTTGCGACCCCATGAATTGCAGCACACCAGGCCTCCCTGTCCATCACCAACTCCCGGAGTTCACTGAGACTCACATCCATCGAGTCAGTGTAACATGTGTTTATAATATAGGTACAGTGTTTTCTGTATATAGTGTCAGGTGTAAATGCCCTCCGAAAACTGCCATGGGCCAATACTTAAGGGGATTTGTTGGATAAATAGCTTTGGTCCCTGACCCTATAAATACAAAACTCCTAGGTTTTTGCTCTCCACTAGGGTCCAGGGTGCATTGGAGAAAGAAATGGCAACCCACTCCAGTGTTCTTGCCTGGAGAATCCCAGGGACGGGGTAGCCTGGTGGGCTGCCGTCTATGGGGTCGCACAGAGTCGGACATGACTGAAGCGACTTAGCAGCAGCAGCAGCAGGGTCCAGGGTTTCCAACATGAACAAGCTTCATTTGCCCTTGTAGCAACTTCCTTCATAACAGTCTTTACTTTTATCCTGGGTCTTTAGAGCAGATTTCTTGTACATGATAGTTAGCCTGTTTTTTATGCAGTTTTTTCTTTTAATTGATGTAATTAAAGTGAGTTTTTTATGCAATTGATGTAATAACTACCATGTTTGTCTTTGTTTTCTATTTGTTAAATTTATTCTTTGTTTTTCTCTCTTTTGGCCTTTTTTTCTGCCTTCTCAAGTTTTAATTAAGCAATTAAACAATGTATATTATTCAATTTTATCTCTTCCCTTAGTTTAATACCTTTTTAGTGGTCTGTCTGGAGTTTATAACATGCATTCTTACTAATCTAAGTCCAGTGTCACATAACACTCTACCATTTCACAGGCAGTGCAGGTGCCCTTTAGGAGACTCTTCCTTTACCCCAGTGCTTTCTTTTTTTTTTATTAAGGTTTATTGGAATATAGCTGCTTTACAATGTTGTGTTAGTACCTATTGTACAGAAAAATGAGTCAGCTCTATGTATACATGTATCCCCTCTTTTTTGGATTTCCTTCCCACTTTGGTCACCACAGATCACTGAGTGCCTTGTTCTATACAGTAGGCTTCCCCAATGACTGCAATGCAGGATTTGATCCCCGGATCTGGAAGATCCCCTAGAGGAGGAATTGGCAACCCACTCCAGTATTCTTGCCTGAAAAATCCTATGGACAGAGGAGCCTGGTGGGCTACAGTCCAAAGGGTTGCAAAGAGTCAGACCTGACTGAGCAACTGAGCACACACTTTCCTTTCTGACATTGCTGTGACTCATTTTGCTTACTTATATGTTGTAACTACCCAATTCATTGATGGTATTGTTGTTTTAAACAAAGTTAACTTTTTAAATGTTTGGATATATCTATTTTACATTAATTTGTTCCTTCTCCAACTTTTCCTATATTCTTTTCTTCTTGAAGAAAAAAAGAATTACTTACAGGCAAGATCTATTGATGATGATTTGGTTAGTATATCTGATAGAAGCTGAATCTGAAGATTTTCTCTTTGTCTTTCTTTTGTATAAATATGATATGTCTAGGTGTTTGTCGTTGTACTATTTATATCCTTTTAATGTTCTCTGAGCTTCCTAGGTCTGTTATTTGGCATCTCTATTAATAAGGAAACTTTTCAGCCAATTTTCTTCAAATATTTCTTCCACTGCATTCTCTTTTCTCCTTCTGGTATTTAAAAAAAAGTTAATTATACCTTGTGATATTATCCCATATTTCTTATACATTCCTGTGTTCTGGCTTCTTCTTTCTTTCCTTCCTCCTTAAATTTTAGTTTGTTTAAGATTTTGTTGGCACATCTTCAATTTCATTTTCCTCAGCTGTACCATGTCTATTGATGAGTCCCCTGAAAGTATTCATTTCAATTAGAATTTTTTTTTAATTCTTGCATTTTTAAAAAATTCCTTCTTGGAATTTCCATTTCTTTGTTTACATAACCTGTTTACTCTTGCATATACCCTGTCTCTCCCATGCTGTTAATATAGCCTTCAGTCTCCAATGCCAAATGGTGTTCTATAACTGTTCTCTTTCTGAATAAACTTTCTCATCCTAAATTTAAAGCTAAAGATAAAAGAAGGAAAGAACTGAATAAAGTGTTCCTCTTATAGAAGGATGATAAGGGAAGTCATCTTTGAGGAAAGAACATTTTAGCAGAGATCAGCAAGAAGTGAATGAGTATTTCATGCAAGCACCTGGTATGAGAACATTCAAGGAAAAATAAATGATAAGTCCAAGTGTCAAAGTGATTGTATAATTAAAGTTTCAAAAACCTTAAGGAAATAAGAGTAGGTAAAGCAAAGTACCTACATCCATGAAATTAAAAGATGCTTGCTGCCTGGAAGAAAAGCTATGACCAAACTAGACAGCATATGATAAAGCAGAGACATTACTTTGCCAACAAAGGTCCATCTAGTCAAAGCTATGGTTTTCCCAGTAGTCATATAGGGATGTGAGAGTTGGACTATAAAGAAAGCTGAGCGCCAAAGAATTGATGCTTTTGAACTGTGGTGTTGGAGAAGACTCTTGAGAGTCCCTTCGACTGCAAGGAGATCCAACCAGTCAATCTTAAAGGAAATCAGTCCTGAATATTCATTGGAAGGACTGATGATGAAGCTGACACTCTTATACTTTGGCCACCTGATGCGAAGAACTGACTCATTTGAAAAGACCCTGATGCTGAGAAAGATTGAGGGCAGGAGGAGAAGGGGAAGGAAGGTGGAAGGAGAAGGGGATGACAAAGGATGAGATGGTTGGATGGCATCTCTGACTCGATGGACATGAGTATGAGCAAGCTGCAGGACTTGGTGATTGACAGGGAAGCCTGGTGTGCTGAAGTCCATGGGTCACAAAGAGTCGGACACGCCTGAATGACTGAACTGAAGTGAACTGAAAGCAAAGTAAAAGAGAATGATAGAAATTGATGACAAAGACGTAGTACAAGTAACAGGTGGAGGAGGACGTGTGGGTCATTATAAAAGCGTTTATTCTAATAATGATGACGGGCTATTAGGGAATTTTGAGCTGAAATATGGTATCATCTTATTTTATTCTAGAAAACGTGTCTTGTCAGAAAGACACTCATAGAAAATACCAGAAAACTGATAGTCTTCTCCCAGTTCATCTTAAAATCAAACCCAAGACAAAGGCTTCTATGCAACCAGTTATTTATTTTTTATTTGAACTTTTTATTTTATATTGGAGTATAGCCAATTAGCTGTGTTCTGATAGTTTCAGTGAAGAGCAAAGGGACTCAGTCATACACACACACACACACACACACACACACATATATATATATATATATATATGTATGTATGTATTCTCCTGAGAGTTGGACTATAAAGATAGCTGAGCACTGAAGAATTGATGCTTTTGAACTGTCATGTTGGAGAAGACTCTTGAGAGTCCCTTGGACTGCAAAAATATCCAACCAGTCCCTCCTAAAGGAAATCAGTCCTGATTATTCATTGGAAGGACTGATGCTGAAGCTGAAACTCCAATACTTTGGCCAGCTGATGCGAAGAACTGACTCCTTTGAAAGGACCCTGATGCTTGGAAAGATTGAGGGCAGGAGGAGAAGGGGATATGACAAAGGATGAGATAGTTGGATGGCATCACCAACTCAATGGACATGAGTTTGGGTAAACTCCGGGAGTTGGTGACGGACAGGGAGGCCTGGCATGCTGCAGTCCATGGGGTTGCAAAGAGTCAGACATGACTGAGTGACTGAACTAAACTGAACTGAACTGATTCTCCCGTAAACCCTCCCCCCATCCAGGCTATCATGTAACATTGAGCAGAGTTCCCTGTGGTATACAGTAAGCTCTTCTTGGTTATCCATTTCGAATATAGCAGTGTATACACGTCGATCTCCAACTTCTTAAGTCCCCTTTCCCCCTATCCTTCTCCCCTGAGACAAGTACTTATTTACTTGGGACATGAGCCCAGGAAGCAGAAATGAAGTTCCACAGAAATAGAAAAGGTAAGAAAAGCTAATATAAGGATATAGTTACTGTTTGTCACTAGTACAAGTAACTGGTGCTCCTTCCCACTGGGAATCTCTGTGGAATCTTAGAAATGTGTCTCAAAATTATCTGTCTGGTAGGTAAAAGGGGAAATAGTTTATCCTTGAGTTCTTACTGTCCATGAAGGTCAAGGGTGGACCTGTATGGTGTTAACTGCTCAACATTCCTGGGTTGCATATTTGTTAGTGCTAAGAAGGAATATGCAAGCTCCTATATCATGAGTCAGAGAAGCCACTGAATGGGATGTGATGCCTCAACGCAGCCTGGGGACAACTGCAGCCACGTGGTACTACAGAAGGCTGCTGGAGACTGTTTCAGAACCTGTCACTTTGATACTAACTGGGACAAGAGATATGGCCCAGAAGATGTGCAGTATTTTACAGAATGTGTAGACTATGGATTTTCTGATGAAATGCCTTCTATCAAATATCCTCTTAAACTAGAACAGTTTTGTGACCTCTTCCTTGGTTAATATTTTCATTACAATCAAATTTTAGCAAAGACTTTTTCTCTCTTTAGAGAACCTATAGTGAAATTTATGCTGGGTATAAATCACAAGGATACTTTTATTCTTGATAGGAGCAATAAGAGAGATAGAGACAGAGAAGAGAGATTTTTCCAAAGTATTTAAGTGTTAATTACATACAAATATTTTTTAGTATTGAAAATAATTATATACTGACAGTGCCTGATCTATTTATACCTTCACAACTTTAGCTACTTTAAATAGAGCATTCCTGGCAGAAATCTTGGATGTAATATATGATCACAACTATTATTTAGCAATGATAATTTATATATTATTTGCTGTTAGCTCTAAAGATGTCCCCCAAATGACTGGATACTGAAAGCCCAAACATGAACATGGCTACTTTAATAACATTGTATCTCTTAGTGCTGCTTGTTTTTGTCGTATTTGTTTTTTATACACATGTTAATTAAAAAGGACAGTTCTGGTATTCCTTATTATTATTTGTCAAGTGTCTGCTAGTGCTGGGCTCTGTTATAAGCTCTGGAGATATCACAGTCAACAAAGCAGGAGTGAATCCCTGCTCTCCTGGAGCTCATGTTCCTCAGGGAAGGTTACTGATGGCATTGAGTTATGATTGACTCTTGCTGCTGCTGCTGCTGCTAAGTCGCTTCAGTCCTGTCCGACTCTGTGCAACCCCATAGACGGCAGCCCACCAGGCTCCCCCATCCCTAGGATTCTCCAGGCAAGAATAGTGGAGTGGGTAGCCATTTCCTTCTCCAGTGCATGAAAGTGAAAAGTCAAAGTGAAGTCGCTCAGTTGTATCCAATTCCTAGAAACCCCATGGACTGCAGCCTACCAGTCCATGGGATTTTCCAGGCAAGAGTACCGGAGTGGGTTGCCATTGCCTTCTCCAACGGTTGACTCTCAAGAGGGGCTGAATAGCATTTGACGCCATGTGTTATGCTGAAGCCAACATAAGTTGCATCATTTTGGAAAAGAGAGGTTTTCCCTTCAAAGTCCTACTGGGTGCTATAGGAGAAGGTAATGGCACCCCACTCCAGTACTCTTGCCTGGAAAATCCCATGGACAGAGGAGCCTGGTAGGCTGCAGCCTATGGGGTTGCTAAGAGTCGGACACGACTGAGCAACTTCACTTTCACTTTTCACTTTCATGCATTGGAGAAGGAAATGTCAACCCACTCCAGTGTTCTTGCCTGGAGAATCCCAGGGATGGTGGAGCCTGGTGGGCTGCCGTCTGTGGGGTCGCACAGAGTCGAACACGACTGAAGCGACTTAGCAGCAGCAGCATAGAATAGATGGAATGACCCTGCAACCCTAGATAAACTGTTAACTTGTATCAATTTGCTATTCTGCAAAAACTCTTGCCCTGCAGAATTGCTATGGTTGCATGTGAAAAGATTATTGACTTTGTAACTTGGGGATAAGGCTGAGCACTGAAGAATTGATGCTTTTGAATTGTGGTGTTGGAGAAGACTCTTGAGGGTCCCTTGGACTGCAAGGAGATCCAACCAGTCCATTCTGAAGGAGATCAGCCCTGGGATTTCTTTGGAAGGAATGATGCTGAAGCTGAAACTCCAGTACTTTGGCCAACTCATGTGAAGAGTTGACTCATTGGAAAAGACTCTGATACTGGGAAGGATTGGGGGCAGGAGGAGAAAGGGACAACAGAGGATGAGATGGCTGGATGGCATCACTGACTCAATGGACGTGAGTCTGAGTGAACTCCAGGAGTTGGTGATGGACAGGGAGGCCTGGCGTGCTGCCATTCATGGGGTCGCAAAGAGTCGGACACGACTGAGCGACTGATCTGATCTGATCCCTGAAAATAAGGATTCAACTTTTACTGTTTTTAGGTATATGTAAACTGTGTTCGGAGAAGGCAATGGCACCCGACTCCAGTACTCTTGCCTGGAGAGTCCCATGGATGGGACTGGTGGGCTGCAGTCCATAGGGTCGCTGAGGGTCGAACATGACTGAGTGACTTCACTTTCACTTTTTACTTTCATGCATTGGAGAAGGAAATGGCAACCCACTCCAGTGTTCTTGCCTGGAGAATCCCAGGGACAGGGGAGCCTGGTGGGCTGCAGTCTATACACAGAGTCGGACACGACTGAAGTGACTTAGCAGCAGCAGCAAACTTTGAAGAGTTTGTATGACTTAATAGCTACAAGAATTCATCCTTTCTTCACTTTCTACCATCGTACTTAGTGGGGCATTGGGAAATGTGTACATTATTGAACAGAATGTGTTTGCCAGATAGAGGGGAGAGTTTGAGTTTGAGGAGGAAATATGAGCAGCTGTGTTACTCTTTCATTTTATTCAATGCATTTCTTAACTTATGCAAGGAGGTAGCTGTGTTGAATGTCTGTATACTATGCTTTATGATACCAGTCAAGGCCTCTTTCGATACCATCCGCACTGGAGAAGGAGAGGGGTCATGGGCACTGGGCATGTCAACCTAATGAGGGCTGATTTTCTCTACATACATACTTAAATTTTTTTTCTAGATACTAGAAGCCTTGTTCTCCATGCTGCTTCTCCCCATTTGCACACACAGCAGCTACCCTTTCCTCATCTTCCAGGATCCATCAGTTTACACACATTTTTAAAAATGTATAATCAATGAAAGTACATATGACTCTTTTCCCTTATGACACATTCAATAACCAGTCGTTCTATTCTACTGATTTTTTATAAGACACAGCCCTGACTTCTTCCAGCAGTTTATATCAAGTTGAAAGTTCTAGCCTAAAAATATTTCTTACTGTGAAACCATTTGCAACCTTAACTGCAGCTATGCCATGCTGCTTTTAACATCTTCTAGGAAGATATAGAGAGAAAGCAAGAGAACAAACACATGCCAAAATATTAACAATTATTTTATTAAAGAGAAGGTCTTATAAAATTTATTGTCATCTTCTTGTAATGTTTCTATAGTTCTGAATGTTTTACAAAATGTAAGGTATAATCAAAAAAAAAATCTGAAAACTAAAATACCATGAAGAATAAAACAAAGAGTGGCAGCGCCTATAGCATGAAAGAGACTGAGAATCATATCAGATGAAGGTAATGTATGGGCCTTATTTGAATCTTGTTTTGAACAACTTTTTTAAAATATTAGATAATTGCAGTTATGTGAACAAACTGACAGGCTATTTGATGATAGTAAGAATTGAATGTAGTTTTTTTGTTTTTTTTTTAGATCTGATATTGGTTTTCTGATTTTTAAAAAAAAAATCTTCTATTTTAGAAATACACACTGAAAGATTAACAGGTAACATAATATGAATTTAGGACTGTCTTTAAAAATTATCTGAGGCAGGGGAAAGGATATGAGGTAGGAGTGGATAAAATGAAACAAGGTTGGCCCTAAGTTAAAGATAATTGTTGAAGCCAAGTGATGGGTATGTGGGAGCTCTTATATTGTTCTCTCTACTTTATTTTCTGCTTAAAAGTTTAAACATAATGAAGTGTTATGGATCAAATTATTTGTGCTCAAATATTAGCTGCACATTTATTTATTATATATCATTAAGCTAGATATTTAACTTTCCTTTGCTTTGGTACTCTCACCTGTAAAATGAGGAAATGTCTAGAATGCATGTTTTTATCATTTTGATCATGATTGAATGAGTTAATATATGAATGAGTTAATATATACAAACCCTAATCAGCAACTGATCCTAAAAAAGTACTGAATAAATCTTGACTATTATTTTTAGATTTGTTTTCCTCTTTCAAATCTAGGCTAAGGCTTATACTTTTGAAGAATGCAATTTAGCCTAAGAATCTCGGTTTGCTTTACTCAAAAATTTCCCACATTTGAGGAAAGAAAAATTAGGAAAAATTATTGCTTCTCTGGAAAAAGATCAGTCTTAGGAAGGAAAAAACAACACCATAATAAGAAATAACCAAAAATTTAGAGAGAGGAAGTCGCTTAACTGTAATTATAATTAATAAGGAAATTCAACTAGTTTGCAAATAAATTGCTGTTCAAAAATATTGTTTTGAAAGTTAATTCTGCTTTGAACCAGACTGTTGCCATTATAATATTAATGCAACTCATATTGATTAAAATTTTATCTCTTCTTTGCACACTTTTGCCATGAAATCATGGTACTTAATTTTTGTTTCATTTAAATTGGATGATCTACAAAGTATTATTTCGAAGATTTTGTAAAAATTCAGTAAGCAGTTTAGATCTGTATGAGTCATTTTCATCATTTTAAACTAACTTTTTAAAAAAACATATTGGATGCAAGCAAAAAGAAGAATGGGGAATATGTCTGAAATCTGCTGCAAAATGGTAAATTATTCAAATTGACAACTCATATATGAACAATTTGAGTAATTTTTGCAATTTATTACCTCTTTCTGTGAAGTTGATAAAATTAATCAAACATAATGACAAATCACTGTCTTTAAAGTAAGAAAGAGGACTATGTACATACAGATTATGCAGATGTATTATGCATTGCTACAAGACATACTACAAGTTTTACCAAGAATGATGGTGAACACTATGAAATGATGCATATACAAATATATAGCAAAATAAGGTAACAAACATATTAATCACTCATGAAATTACAGTTAGTAAATCACTTTCAAATTTTTTCGAATTTAAATATTCAAACTATGAGTTTTTCTAGCCTGTATATTTAGTGAGAGGATTACTGCCATTGACATAGAAAAGATTCGGTCGTTTCTTCTCCACATTCTAGTGCCTGAGGGAGTGTAGCACATAAGAGGCTTGAATGTATAGTTGTTTTGAATTTAAATAAATTGAACATGAGACAATCTGTAAATTAGAAACAAATATATTCTATGGTAGGGACTGAAATGTAGGTCTTTATATCAGTACTTCAGTGAAAGGCCTGGACAGTGTTTCAAGCATTCAGTGTTTATTCATGTCTGACATCATTAACATTTAAGGAAGCATGAAATAGCAATTAAATTTAGATTTAAGGAAACCTAAGTGCTACACACATTTTCCTGTTTTATGCTTTGTAAATGAAAGCTAATGATAACTCACTGCATTTTTCATATTTTCAGGAGTTTGATTGTATAGTGATATTTATTTACTATCAGCATGATGAAAGCAATCTGTTTATACAGTTTAATTCTTTTCAGTTTAGGTAAATAGCTTGCAGGAATGAATTTCATTTTCCAAAGACTAGTGAATTTTAAAAGTGCAACCTAAACAGATGTGGGTCAAGATGAAAACATTAGTCAAATGAAATCTACTTGGGATGAATAAATTGCTGTACAGATATTTTGGGGAAGCAAACAAAAATACCAAGCTTGAATATTTGCACACCAATATGGAGGACATATTTAGATGTTCATAATTTAGAAGTTTTATGTTAACTAAACATAGACAGTGTAGCTAGAAATTGACAGTTGAATTAACAGTTGTATGAGTTTCATATTTCTTCTGTGCTAACATAGCATAGGAACTTGTTCAAGCAAGGGCTTCTATTTCTTCTGTGATTTTTTTTTCTTCTCCATATTTCTATATTCTTTCCATTATTTATTTTGATCTCTTCTGTTAATCTTTCATTTTCCTTAACTGATAATTTCTTCTAATTTGCTTTGCTTGCATTGGCTTTATATATCTCTTTGTCTGTGATATTATTTTTAATTCTAATGACTATACTAAGCTGTCAACTGTCAGAAGGAAGGAACCTTAGAGGAAAACTAATGGCTTCCTTCTTCAAAATTTTATTTTTCAGGATTATGCTGAGAAGGAGAACACCATAGCCAAAGCGCTGGAAGATCTGAAGGCCAATTTTTACTGTGAACTCTGTGACAAGCAGTACTACAAGCATCAGGAATTTGATAATCATATTAATTCATATGACCACGCTCACAAGCAGGTAAGAAAGAGGTGTGAAAAAACCTCTAATATTTCTGAACTTTTGTAATAATTGTAATTATGTAGACTGTATGAATATATTTATCTTGCTATGCAATTTTTAAAGATGCCAGTCTGGGGTGATAATTTAATGACTTATATAAAAGACATGAAAAAAAAAAACCCACCAAAAGTCAAGTCTGAAATAAATAACCAATATCAAGAAATGCTATTCAGTTGCCTTTTAGTGATTGACAGCAGTTTGAAAATTGTATTCTTCAGGTGGTGATCCTTTAAATAATTTAAAATTTATTAATTTCTAAATATGTCAATCAACTAAAGACATTTATCAAATATAAATGATTTATTTATAATTCTTTAGAGAAGGCATTTCTCATTTAAGCTACCATTAACAAATGAAAGAAGTTTCGCTATGGTTAAAAATAATCTAGGGTTACTAGTTAAATAAATACATAATAAGTATATGATTTAGTTTATTTTAATACTATTCCATTTCTCTACTTTTTAATGGAAGGAACATAAATTTTATGACTTAAGTTTAAAAAACAAAGTACAGAATACCATTAACAATGTGAAATGAAACAATATTACCAAAAATGAATAAAAGCAACAACAGGGTGAGGGAAGCCAATTTTGACTGGGGGAGCACATTGATAGTGTATATCAGGGGTGGTGGCTGCAGACTTGGCTCTGCCCTTGGGCATTCTGCTTCCAGAAATGGCTCTGAGTCTCCTGTAAAATCAGATTCAGGTTCTCCATGCAGGGGTGTTTTAATCATTTCCCTATTGATAGAAAATCAAAGGTTATTTTTTGTTGTTGTTATTTTTTCAACACTCTATGTATAAAGTTCAGTTTAAAATAGATAGTGACATCAGAAATGACATTCATAATATAGATTCTGTTTTCCTCATATGCTTTACCTCTATCAATGCAATAGCATATGCTGTTTAGCTTACTTGATATGATACAGTGGGCTTAGTTATCAACTTAAAAATACTTTCCTTTTTAGCTATCACTCACAAATATCATCCAAATGTCATTTTGGTATTAATAAAAAGTACATTTTGACCCTTGAATTTGCACTAACTTTCCATTAACATTTACTGTAAATGTGAAAAGGGTAGGGAGAAATGATCACATAAAGTGCTTATGGACCAATGACATGTATTTTCTATTGTTGTCACTTCTTTCATTTCTCATACCAACAAATCTGTCCTTGGGGAAACTATTGCACGGAGAACATTAGCCTCTATTTACATCTGTCACTAATTAATGCAGACTAAACTTAATGAGCTGTCCCTGTCTTTCTTTCCCTGGTAGTAGATCCACTGGCACACTAGTTAAGGAAAAGGTTTTGATGGAAATATCATTCCTCTTATATAAAAATGCATACATATAAGTATATCATTGCTTGATTTGAACATTAAAATCCATCAGCAAATGGCATGGATTTCATTCTACTGTAACTTGCATTTGTTTTATAAAAAGGTTCTGGAACATGGTTCCTGATGTGGTAAATTGAAGGCAGTTATTCCTCTGATTTTTCCTAATATCTTTCTGTATTCCTTACAAGAGTACAAAGTTAGAATGTTATATTATTATCAGGGTATTGAAATGTGTTTACAAATTCTTTTTGGCTTCATTCATGAATTAACATTTGATGTTAGCAATTAAGAGCAAACCTGTGTATATTTCATGGTTTAAACTAGGTATTTCAGAATGTATGTGTTTATGTATACATGTATTTTAAGAATATCTTACCGACTATGTATTAAATCCTTTACCAAAGAATACTTCATTCAGCCACAGGTTGTCTGGAAAATCAAATTCACTTAGATTATCAAGAGGACCTTTCTATCTCCATATTCTTAATGAAGTTAAGATACTATACACTGTACACAGATAAGGGAATTCAGGATAAACCTGGTTTGTTCTTTTGATGGTCGGGTCACTTGATACTTCTCAGGGACATAAGGCTCTAGAGACAGACTATCTAAATGACCATGAATTCTGGCAGATAGCAGAAACTTAACTGGTTGATTTAACATTAGGTTATGTAACAGTAGCAGAAAATACTTAAAATCTATATGATGATCATATCCCTTCCCCATATGATAGTGGTACATGTTTGAGACAATCTTCCTAGACAATGCACTCTCTTTTCTGAACAGAGACCTCATCCCATCACAGCTAGCTCTGTTTTTACCACAGGATTCCCAAACCTTGGCCACTTCAAATTGAGTAGAGGGGGAACAACATTTAGGGATGAGCAATTCAGATTCTTTTTTTCTCTTGAAAACTGAAATCAAGATAAAACAAAACAAAAAATCTTTCTATTCTTTGATTATGACTGGACCTCACACTTGAAAAATGTAATCCTGTGCTATGGCTAAATGCATTAAAAAGTTGAGAAAACAGGTTTGCTTAAAGAAAGAACAAAACAAGCACACGGAAAATGAGATCTGTGTGGCCATGTGACAATTGAAGGAAACTTGGTATGGAAATAGCAGTTTTGATTTTGAAAGGCATTCAGAAAAAAAAAAAAAAACAGTCTTTACAGTAACTTATATGCAGATCCTTTCCTTCGATTCAGAGAGATACTTCAGCTTGCTATTAATAAATGAACTTAAAAGGAAACCCTAAAACCAAACCCTAGCTTAATACTTACTATTAATTGTGACCTAAAAAGCAAAAAAAAAAAAAAAACTCTTAGTAAAATATTTACCTGTCTCAGTGGCAGAGCAACATTTTTTATCTCCTGCTGTAGAAAACACTCACATAAGAAATATTTATGTTCAAGGTCCATGTAACTTAACTTTCAGGTAAGAAAACCTACACGTGACTAGGACACTTCTTCAATGGAATTAGAAACAGACAAAGAGACCTCACATGTGATACATTCTCTTCCTCCAGAGATGTTTCTGCAGGGCCACCTGATGCAGGATGAAAGGTAGAATGAGTTCTAGCCCTGCTACTCACTGCCTTGGGTAAAATAAACAAAGCCTCAGTTAACTCGATTGTTCATTCTTAGGAAGAATAAATGAGAGAATCACATGAACACACTTTTCAAAGTGTAAAAGAATAGTAAACATTAAATTAGTTTTTATTATACGACTTACCAAAATTTCATTTCCCCTAAAATGTTTGTTGGAGAAGACTCTCGAGAGTCCCTTGGACTGCAAGGAGATCCAACCAATCCATTCTAAAGGACGTCAGCCCTGGGTGTTCTTTGGAAGGAATGATGCTGAAGCTGAAACTCCAGTACTTTGGCCACCTCATGCGAAGAGTTGATTCATTGGAAAAGACTCATGCTGGGAGGGATTGGGGGCAGGAGGAAGAGGGGACGACAGAGAATGAGATGGATGGATGACATCACCGACTCGATGGACGTGAGTCTGAGTGAACTCCAGGAGTTGGTGATGGACAGGGAGGCCTGGAGTGCTGAGATTCATGGGGTCGCAAAGAGTCAGACACGACTGAGCGACTGAACTGAATTAAACTGAAAATGTTTGAGACACTGATAGTTCGCCTTTGAGACTTTTCTTTATATAGGCTTCCCCAAGGATCTATTTTTACTTCATAAAGGTTAATAGAGTCTGAAACATAGGCAGACAATCTTGACCTCAGAGCTGTTTTGCCTGCCTCACGTATATTGATTTGCAAATTAATGTTATGGCAGGATGTTTTGCATTAGAATTCTAAGCTTCATAGAAAAATCTGTTTGTCTCATCCACATAATCTTTGGATAACTTTCAGGATTATTCTTGTGCTCTTACCACTAAGACTCACTAACAGGGAGTTAGAGAAAGGAAGAGGCACGGGTGTATGGAGATGATCACAGTAGCTCACGAATTAGAGTTCATTTTTGAAATATTTTCTCTTTACCTTAAAACTTGAAAGCCTTTGGATTGTTACCCTTTAATGGCAAGGATTGTTTCCCTTATATATTTATTCTTCACAGCATCTATTGCAGCATTTGGTACAGTTTACACACTGAATCAATGCTTCCCATATAAATAAATGTAAAAAAGGCTCAACTCAAATTCCTTTTGAGGTTTTGTACTAAACCACAGCTTTGAGGTAGGTAAGAGTTTCAAAAGAATAAAATTACTTATTTATAGATTTATACTTAGGTGAAACTAATTGTAAGGAGTATGTTATATAGGAGGATGAAGTGACTTGTAAATTGGATGAGTATTTTGAACTCTTCCTCATTTATGAGTATTTTTCCTTTATAAAAGTAATGTTGCTGATTATAATATAGCAACAACTTAAATAGCATATATTGTATATATTCTCTAAAGTTTTCCTATATTTAAAGCTTTTTTACTATCAATGTATTTTGGATTTGTATTGTATTTTTTTTATGTGAAAAAATTATCAAAAGCAAGTAATACTTTTAGAACCACCTCAGAGGTTTCACTTTCAATAGGATAACACAAAATGCTTCAACGGACTCTTGTACCCTTGTACATGAAACAAATAGATCCTCTACGTTATAAAATTTTTATTGAATTGCTGAGTTTCTAGGAAAGATGGTGCCTCTAAAAAGTTATTCCACCACCACAGGGTGGGGGATTGCTGAAGGGGAAGCTACTGGCTGAAACCTGGGCATATAGTAATAATAACCTACAAAAGGTGAAACTCAGTGAAGAGAAACTCCCACTATGAACTCTGCACTCTGGAAATGAACCACAGACAGCAGTTGGTAAACTTTGAGACTTCTGAATGAAAATGAATACTTCCCATAGTTCTTGATTGAAACATATAAAACCCTTGAAAAAAAGCAAATTTAAAATAGACTGTCCACTGAATACGATTATAAAATCAGGGATCACGATACTGGATGCTTGGGGCTGGTGCACTGGGACGACCCAGAGGGATGGTATGGGGAGGGAGGAGGGAGGAGGGTTCAGGATGGGGAACACATGTATACCTGTGGTGGATTCATTTTGATATTTGTCAAAACTAATACAATTATGTAAAGTTTAAAAATAAAATAAAATTTAAAAAAAAAAAAATGTAATGACCAACTTAAAAAAAAAAAAAAAAAATCAGGGATCATAATCAAACATCAGAAACTCTAATCAAAACCTCAAATTTTTAATACTGAACTTTACAGACTGATTGTACAATTTATATGTAAGAATGAATACAATCCTAAAAAATCAACTAAAAGTGGGAAGATTTGTCTTGGATACCAAGATTATATACATCTCTATTGGTACAGAGATGGAAAGATTGATTAATGGAACAGAATCTAAAGCTGTGATACAAAAATCCATTTATGTTTGGAAATTTGCTAAATAACAAAGGCAGGAAGAACTGGAGGTTAAAAATATGTACTTTTCAAAAAATAGTATGTGATGATTTATTATATTTCCTTAAAAAAGAGATTGATTCCTTCTTCACATAACAAGCAAAATCAATGTCAGTGAATTAAAGAGTTAAAATACAAATAAAAACTAAAAATTTAGAAGTGTTGAAAATATTTTTATGATTTCAGAGCAGTATACAATTATATATTAAATAAGACATTGAAAGCACAAAATTTATAGAAAAGATTGATAAGTTTAACTACACTGAAATATTTTATTATAAGAAATTTTCAGTAAAGAAATTGGGAAAATATATTTGTAATACATATACTAATAAAAACTTGGCATTCAAATCTTATTAAAAATATGAATGCAAAAGAAAAATGAAAACAACCCAGAGAAAACTGGACCAAAATAAGGGGGAAATTTGCAAAAAAAGAAAAGCTTAAGGCCACAAATATATTACAAGTTGTTCAACATGAGGAATAATTTTGCACCCACCAAATTTGATAAAGTAAGTTTAATGATATCAAGTAATAATGATGTATATCAATGGAAAATCTTATACATCATTTGTGCAAGTGTGAATTGACTTGGCTGCTCAGGAAAACAATCTTTCAAATTTGTATTAACATAGTGAAACAAAAAAGCCTTTTATTAATAACAATAATAATATAAGTGGACTACAAAATTTGTAAAAAAATTGTGATATATTCATGCAATGCAAAATTATTCTGCAGCACAAATTAACTAACTATAGTAAATAAAACATGAAACAAACTTATAAATGTAATATTGGTTGAACAAAACAGTGTGAAAGACTACACACTTTTTATTTTATTCAGAGAAAAAGCAAAACTTGCTGTCATTATTTTTAAGATTTTAACTGTGATTTATTCCTCTTTGGGAAATGGAAAATGGTGACTATGAAACTCAGGATGGTGGTTCCTTTAAAGAGTATAAGGATTCCAAAGGATTCAGTTTAGTTCAGTTGCTCAGTCATGTCTGGCTCTTTGAGACTCCATGAACCACAGCATACCAGGCCTCCCTGTCTATCACCAACTCCCGGAGTCCACCCAAACCCATGTCCATTGAGTCGGTGATGCCATCCAACCATCTTATCCTCTGTCATCTCCTGCCCTCAATCTTTCCCAGCATCAGGTTCCTTTCCAATGAGTCAGCTCTTTGCATCAGGTGACCAATGTACTGGAGTTTCAGCTTCAACATCAGTCCTTCCAATGAACACCCAGGACTGATCTCCTTTAGGATGGACTGCTTGGATCTCCTTGCAGTCCAAGGGACTCTCAAGAGTCTTCTCCAACAACAAAGTTCAAAAGCATCAATTCTTCTGTGCTCACCCTTCTTCACAGTCCAACTCTCACATCCATACATGACTACAGAAAAAACCATAGCCTTGACTAGATGGACCTTTGTTAACAAAGTAAGGTCTCTGCTTTTTAATATGCTGTCTAGGTTGGTCATAACTTTCCTTCCAAGGAGTAAGCATCTTTTAATTTCATGGCTGCAATCATCATCTGTAGTGATTTTGGAGCTCCCAAAAATAAAAGTCTGACACTGTTTCCACTGTTTCCCCATCTATTTGCCATGAAGTGATGGGACTGGATGCCATGGTCTTATTTTTCTGAATATGGGCATTAAGCCAACTTTTTCACTCTCCTCTTTCACTTTCATCAAGAGGCTTTTTAGTTCTTCTTCACCTTTCTGCCATAAAGGTGGCTTCATCTGCATATCTGAAGTTATTGATATTTCTCCTGGCAATCTTGATTCCAGCTTGCGCTTCTTCCAGCCCAACATTTCTCATGATGTACTGCAGAGTGTACATCTGTACATATGTACTGCATAAGTTAAATAAGCAGAGTGACAATATACAGACTTGACGTACTCCTTTTCCTATTTGGAACCAGTCTGTTGTTCCATGTCCAGTTCTAACTGTTGCGTCCTGACCTGCATACAGGTTTCTCAAGAGGCAGGTCAGGTGGTCTCTTATTCCCATCTCCTTCAGAATTTTCCACAGTTTATTATGATCCACGCATGAGTATATTACATGAGTATATTAAGTATTAACATGTTCTAATTCTTAAACTGAATAATGGGATCATTATTATTCAACTTAGTATTATGTTTCATATAATTGCACATATGAAATACTACAGGCTAAATCATTTAAAAAGAAATATCATAGTCAAACAAATATTATGTTATTAAAGTCTCTGAAATTATTCCATCATATTTACAGAACTGTTTTAATTGCAATGAAATCATCCAATATTAAATAGAGAATTATAATTGAAGTAAATTTTAGCTTTTCCAGGTGCCATTCAAATATTTCACCATTTTTTTTAAGTAAGCACAGATCTCCTTTAGTAATTTATCAGAATCTTCTTGTTTGTTAAACTTCAAACAGTATCAGAATTTCCAGGAGAAGATAAATAAGGTAAAGATACATTTCCATTGCTCTTTCTTATTATCATTTGACCAGATCACACCTTAATATTAATGTATAAAGTGCACACATTTTTAATTATACTTATGTTTTTATTGAATGCTTTACTCAAAAGCCCAGAGAAGCACAGGATTTTATTAGCATACATAAAACCTTATTATATACAGATATGTGACAGTTCAAATGCAAATCATTTTTTTAAGCTACATAAACAAACAAAATAATAGTTAATTTATTATTTTAAAAACATAGAAATTAGTTTTTCATAACAGAAAATAGAGTGGTTAAGTAGAATTAACATCCCACTATCCTAGGACTGTCTCACTTTATATCTGTCATCCTAGTTGAATTTTTAATAAAGTCCTTATTTAAATAATAAATAACATGATTACAATAGATATGTTTATTGAACAGCAGTAACATTTTTGGCTACATTTTAGAAAGATGAAAGTTTAAAGGAAGTGCCATAGGAAGCCTGATCCTTCATGTTAGTTATATATTTACCCAAACTCAGAAATGTCAAACAGAACTTTTTAAAAAATCTAAAAGATCACATACTTAGCATGTCCATTTTATGCTTGAGGAAATCATATAAACATATGTTTGATTATGTAGCAAGTGCACTTAAGAGTCAAGAGGCCAGGCAAGCTCCATCATGAACTTCTGGTAAGGACAACGTTTTTTACCTTTTTTTAATCATCCCAGCCCTCTATTTCTGCATCTATATACAGACAGTTTAAACCAGATGACTTCATTGGCCTTTCTGGATCTAAATTTTGAGGATTCTGTATCAGATACAACACATAGTTAAAACGTATGTGTTCGTCATAAATAACCGTACATACTTCTTTCTCACTTCCACATTTTTCTAAGTGATTCTCTCATGTAAAAAGATTATTAGAATATTTTCACTGAAGTTGTTATTCTGAATTCTAGTCATTGAGTTTTTTTGTTTTGTTTTGTTTTGTTTTTTTAAGTGTAAAACTCACTATCTGGTAAAAAAGAAACGTTTTCCTATAAACCCTTTTACCTGTTCATCCGCCCGAAACCAAAGCTGCACTGTCTGTCTTCTCACCTGGCAGCTGTGGGCAATTCAGAGTTATTTTCACTGTAAGAGATTTGTCACGCTGATGCTATGAAAAGATAGAAAAGGGAATGATTGCCCTATTGCTGCTGCCCCTCAAACATTTTGATTTTTACTTTACCGGTTTTAGTGTGGTTGAAATATCTCCCAAAAGGCATCGAAGTGACCTTCACCCAGCAAGTCAAGACTCTGTGCTTTATGGCCTGCTGTTTCATTCTGCTCCAGAGGAAGTCACTGTGAGGCCAGGTTGTTGGAATTCACTGTCCTGCAGGGACTTAAGAATGCTATAGAAATAGAGCCGCTTTGTTCTCAAATCTGAACGTTTACTAATCATTTAAGCTTCTGTTCGGTAATGTGACACTTGAAAAAAAAAATCACTTCTTGATATTTGGGTGTCAATTTTTGCTTGCAAAATAATATTGAAAGGTTAGTAAGAAGATATAAGATACAGGTAAAGCAATTCATGATTCAATCCTTTCACGCATCCTTCCTGGAATTCTTCCTGTGGGGTGTTTTCAATATAACTGCACTTATTTTTAACCATTTGGAGTATCAGAACAAAGGAAAAATTTTAAAGTTCCTTCTACAGAGCACCTTCACTGCCCAAAATGACTGCCCCAAGAGAAGGACACACATATGTCTTCATCTTCATTGAACTGTACTGTCTTGACATGTCATATTCAAAGCCATGATTTGAATAGAATTAAACTGAAAGTTTTGTGCTTTCTTGACTCTGTGCCAGACTGGATAAAATACTCATTTCTAGTATCTGAACTAATGCCACTGTCCTACACTTTCCCTAGTGGAGCTCAGTCTCTTTCTCTCCTGTCTTCTACCAGCTACTAGCTTGCTGCTCTCTATTGAGTCAGTTAATGTTCAGGGTAGGTGAAAAATACTACAACTTTAAGCAAAGGTTTCTGCTCCACGTCACCTAGATATAATTATGCCAAAAAGAGTAAAAGAAAAAGTAGGATACAGTAGAGAAATGCACCAAAAAAAAAAAAATCACATATTTATAAGCAGTGATTTCTATCATGTTTAAAAACTAAAATGTACCTAAATATTAACTTTCATACATACCTATATTTAAGGATAAAATGAACTATTACATTTAGAAATTACCAAATAGTATCTTGAACATAAGTCAATTTCAATATATCGATAATCTGTGTAAGAATGAATTATTTCTGTATTGCACAAATCAACCCACTCCAGTATTCTTGCCTGGAGAAAACCATGGACAGAGGAGCCTGATAGGCTATGGTCCACATGATTTCAGAGATTCAGACACAACTGAAGTGACTTAGCACAGAAATAGAGAACTATTAAAGAGACACAAAAATACTACTGCTAAGTCACTTCAGTCATGTCCGACTCTGTGCGACCCCATAGACAGCAGCCCATCAGGCTTCCCTGCCCCTGGGATTCTCCAGGCAAGAACACTGGAGTGGGTTGCCATTTCCTTCTCCAATGCATTAAAGTGAAAAGTGAAAGTGAAGTTGCTCAGTTGTGTCCGACCCTCAGCGACCCCATGGACTGCAGCCCACCAGGCTCCTCCATCCATGGGATTTTCCAGGCAAGAGTACTGGAGTAGGGTGCCATTGCCGTCTCTGAGACACAAAAATATTTATATACATATATATTTGTATATATATGGTGAAAGTTGAAAGAAGTGAAAGTTGCTCTGTTGTGTCTGACTCTTTGCAACCCCATGGACTATACAGTCCACGGAATTCTCTAGGCCAGAATACTGGAGTGGGTAGCCTTTTCCTTCTCCAGGGTATCTTCCCAACCCAGGGATCGAACCCAGGTCTCTCGCATTGCAGCCGGATTGTTTACCAGCTGAGCCACAAAGGAAGCCCAAGAATACTGGAGTTGGTAGTCTATCCTTTCTCCAGTGGATCCTCCCAGCCCGGGAATCGACCAGGGTCTCCTGCATTGCAGGTGGATTCTTTACCAACTGAGCTATCAGGGTAGTTGTATATATTTCAATTCATCTTCATTCTTCCATTATCCAGGAATATAAATATTTGCTATCTTGGTTGTTTGAGGTTGGTAACAGTATGAGTAATTAATATCTATAGTTATTTATACCTATAAGTAATTAAAATCTCTTTGACGAAGAAGAATTCTGGCAATCTTTAAGTTACTGAATTTTTGTAAGATTGGTTTTTATTATGATTATACCTTCTGATAGCAGAACATGGTGATATTTGCAACCTTATCTCTAAGAAATATTTCCTCTTTTGAAACAAATGGCTCTTATTTTAATGCATATATGGATCATCTCTGCTTTTTCAAGTTGCCAAAATTATGGCACCTTTTTCTTTTAAAATATGAACTTTGGAGAAGTCATATTATTGGCCAAGACAAGTTATTATGTAAGCTGGTATCCTCAGTTCTTCATATGCTGAAATTCTATTGTGTCACTGTGCTCATTCTATGGACAGACAACTTCTGAGATGTCATGTATGATTATCATAACATAGTTATATAGACTTTACAGTAACTCTAATAGAAGTGTTTATTCCAAGAAAGACAAGAAACAGGCTAAAATAATATATATTGTCCATGATTGCATCTCAGAATGCTGCTGCTGCTGCTAAGTCGCTTCAGTCGTGTCCGACTCTGTGCAACCCCATAGATGCTAGAAACTTTCAAATGACCATGACTTGCAAATAGTAGTCACTCTTTTCATATTCCATAAGACAAGTTTCTAGTCATTTTCCCACTATTTTATTCTGAGCATTTAAGTAGATCCTTTCCTTCTAAAACACACAGTCATTGGGAATTTTAACACTTTGTATTTTCCAATATTCCCCCTTCTAATTTCAATATTATCTAATCTATTGGAAAATAGTACATTTTCCTAATGATGATGTCCTGTTCCTAGTGTTGTAGAGAAGGACTTTTTTTTAACAGCTCCTTATTCTGTACTGTGTGTGTCACCATGGCTTTGCCTTCGTTTCTCTGAGTGCAATCAGGAGTATTCAAAATCTATTTTCCGAGTATGTAAAAAATTGTCTAAAGACAACTTAAAAATAGTTGATGCTATGTAAAGCTAGATCTGCATAAAATGTACCTTGGAATATATCCAGATACCATTATTTAACATTGCATTATGATAATTAGCACATAAAAGTAATGCTGAAATTTGCTCTAAGTAAAGTGAAATTATTCATGAATTCCCCCCAGCCTCCACCCTATATCCTACCTTTCATCTCCATCTCCTACCCAGATGTTGAATAGCAAATGCATAAGAAATATTATGTGCATGTCCACTGGAGAATATATGCAGAGCCCATTTTAAGATAGAGTCTGCTATCCTCTGAGCCCCACTACAGCAAGTTGTTCTTTCAAATCTTTTGCTCAATTTTTCTGTTTGTTGATTCTCTGCTTTTCTGTTTTCTGATCTGTATTATGACCATAAACACCTAAACCCAAAATGAGGTACACAAATTTTCAAGAGGTTAACCTCAAACTGTGCTGTTTTGCTTTAAATTTGGAGTAGCATTGTGTCAAAATCTTGGGGTCCAGAGTTTCTTACAGGTAAAACGAGCTGCCTTACAAATAGGAATCAATGTCATATACATATATGTGTGTATATATATACACATTTCCTTCTCCATTTAAGTATATATAGATAGATAGATAGATAGATATCACTGTAGGTGTGCAGTTTCCCTGGTGGCTCAGTGGTAAAGAATCTGCCTGCCAGTGCATGAGATGCAGGTTCAATCCCTGGATTGGAAAGATCCCCTGGAGAAGGAAATGGCAACCCACTCCAGTATTCTTGCCTGGGAAATCCCATGTACAGAGGAACCTGGTGGGCTACAGTCCATGGAGCAGCAAGAGAGTCAGACATGACTTAGTTACTAAACAACACAACAATACTAAAAGTATACACACACAAATATGTATGTCTATATGTTTTGCTTTTTTGTGTTGATGAGAAAAACACTGTCACTGTTATTTAATGTTGTTTCACATTCAGTTTCATGCCTAACTAAATGCATTGTGTCTAATAGGCATTACAATGCATATAAAATATGTTTAATTAAAAAATCTGTCAAAATAAATATATTAATCCCCAAATCATTTTCTTTATAAAGATTTTACTCTTTAGGAAACTTTGATATGATATGGTGCAATACCCCCTGATCTTTACTCCTGTTCAAAAGTTATCTTGGTGTTTTTGTAGCTATTTGGAAGAGTCCTCCTATGTACTCAGACAACTGCTTTATTTGTAGGATAAACAGGGATATTAATGGGGAAACAGTTGACACCTCTTATTGATATTTCCCCAAGGGCAACCAAAGCTAAAGTTCAAATCATCAGCATGATATTTTCAAACCAGGGAAGCATGATCCATGGCACAAAATCTGCTAAGAAAACCCTCTACACAATATTAAAAACTGCTTTTCTCAGCAGATCAGTGTATTTATTTAATATAAAAATAAGTCACTGTTGTCTTATATCAACAAATATCCATGTTAAAAGCTTAAGTGGTTCCTGATAAAAGAGAATATGCTAGATGTTAACCCCAACTTTGTTTTTACCCAATATTTCTGTGGGCTAAAGAAACTCGTTAGCCCCTGAATCTGTAATAAAAGTTATTACCAATGTTGCAATCTAAATGTGATTCACATAAAGGGAACTATAAAAAAAAATAAGGCATGATGTCAAAAAGTGTCAAGACAAAATATTTTAAACAAAACACCACACAGCTTTTATTTAGCTTATCATTGGCCCCAATGTTTTTATAGAGATAAGACAAAGAAATACAACAAGCAAAATTACAAAAATTTTATTTGGAAAGTGTCATATATAAATTAACATATGCATGTATATGTGTATAGAAGTCTGGATATCTGCTACCTTCTTTCCCTCAAAAAGTAAAATTGTGACCATCATAAAATATAAAATGATGTGTTTAAACATTTTATTTATTAATTTAAAAAGCAGTAAGAAACTAAGACTGGTTCAAAGAATCATTTAAAGAACAAATCATTTAAAAATTTTCTGTATAGTTGAATACTACATAATTAGGCAGGAATGCTGATATTAATATTTTAATATATCTAAACTGGTTTATATCTGGTAGGAAAATAAAATATATTGGGGTTATCTTTTCTAGATGACAAAAATTAATTGTGTTTTTATTGCATAAAATATATTTGCATTTAAATGGACAATAATAATTGACATTTCTCTCCATTATCTACAACTAACATCATAAGTTCTAAAATAGCCTTATCAATGGAAACAAAAACAAAGATGACCATTATAGATATCAGATTATCCCTGAAAGGTTCCTTAGATAATGACCAGCATTTAACTGAAAATACTGTATATACTCTTTTGACTTTCCAAGTTTTGGAAATCATAACTTTTAATGCAAGAGTGACAGTAACACCGACATTATAGGATTTTCAAGTAATTGAAAGAAAAATTTACTGTGAGTTTTTACAATGCTCCTTGGTTATGGTATGTGCAATGTCTCTCAAATCAGTAGCATGATATATCACAAAGCATCACTGTAATGAAAGCTGTGCTATAATTCAGGAAACTTCATTTTGAAATTGAGCTTTTATAATTTTACACTGTGATAGCTATTAAGGGAATTATCTTTTCTTTTTCTTTCATGTGAGAACAATAATATTAAGACTGTCACTGGGGGATAAGAGAAGGGGATATATAATTTATATATGATTTTATTTAATTTCGGAGAAGGCAATGGCACCCAACTCCAGTACTCTTGCTTGGAAAATCCCATGGACGGAGGAGCCTGTTAGGCTGCAATCCATGGTGTTGCTGAGTCGGACATGACTGAGCGACTTCCCTTTCACTTTTCACTTTCATGCATTGGAGAAGGAAATGGCAACCCACTCCAGTGTTCTTGCCTGGAGAATCCCAGGGACAGGGGAGCCTGGTGGGCTGCCGTCTATGGGGTGGCACAGAGTCGGACACGACTGAAGTGACTTAGCATAGCATTATTTAATTTGCTGTAAATATAATGCACGTGTCTAATAAATTTATTGTAGCTGTATTGATTATGTGTATTTTATAAAATTAACTGGCAAGGGAAAACAGGAACCAGGCAATGATTAAATCATAACTGGTTCAGATCTTAACTGTACATACATATGTGCAACTAATCTAGGTGAATACCAATAGTAAAAAAAAGATTTTTCTTTCATAGAATTAAATTTTGGTGAGTCAAGAAGCAGACTTGAAACTCACTATTTAAATTTAGATATTTACATCTTGGAAGAAAAATAAAAATATAGGAGTTAAATGAGGTATAGCTATTATTTTAGATAAGTAAATGAGTAAAGACCTCTCTGAGGAGATGACAGTCAAGTAGAAATTTAAAGTGAGTGAACAAGTGAGAGAGAGATGCTTATGAATACTTTCCAAAATAAACTGGGGCATGATTATGTTTGGCTTCTTTCAATAAAAAATGGAAGTTATGTGACTGGCAAAAAGTGTAATCTAAGGAAATCTATAAGAGATGAATTTGGAAAAGATGCTTGGGGCCAGATTAGGTAAATTTTGGTAGGCCATTTGCTGTGACATTGATGATCTAGAGATTGTCACACTGAATGAAGTCAGACAAAGACAAATATATGATATTACTTATATGTGGAATCTAAAAAAAAATAAAAAGATACAAATCAACTTATTTAAAAAATAGAGTCACAGATGTAGAAAACAAATTTATGGTTACCAAAGGGAAAAGGGGAAGGAGGAATAAATTAAGAGATTGGAACTGAAATATACACACCACTATACATGAAATAGATAACTAATAACCTCTACTTAATACTCTTTAATGACTTCTGTGGGAAAAAGAATTTTGAAAAGAGTGGTACATAAGCCTATATGTACAACTGAACACTTTCTATATAGAAGAAACTAACACAGCATTGTAAATAAACTATATTCTAATAAAAATTAATTTAAAAGAGAAAAAAAAATTGGTAGGCCATAGTGTGGATTATGGGATATACTTTTAATGCTCTAGGATGGTAAGTTTCTTTCTGGAAAGTCAGATCATGTGATCTGCTTTTTTAAAAAGAAATCCCTCTGGTTATTATGTGTAAAATAAACTGGGAGAACAAAAGTAAAAGTGGTAGAAAGGAAACCCTCAAATTGGCATGCTCAGACATGTCTGACTCTTTGAGACCTGTGGACTGTATGTAGCCTGTCAGGCTCCTCTATCCATGGGATTCTCCAGGCGAGAATACTGGAGGGGGTTGCCATTTCCTTCTACAGAGGATCTTCCCGACCCAGGGATCAAACCCACATCTCCTGCCTTGCCAGGTGATTTCTTTACTACTGAGCCACTTAGGAAACCCAGAAAGGAAATTAGTGGGAGGCTAATGCTACAAGTGAGGATACAGATGGCAGTTGCTTGAGTTAGGGAATAGTGGTATTCACTGTGAGGAGTGGTCAGAATCTGAATATTAAATGTCATGGAAGTGCCAACAAATATGCTGATGCATTAGATTTTGAGTGTAAAAGAAAGGAGCTCAAGAAAGCCCTCAAGATTCTTATGAGAACATTTAAGTGAATGGTGCTGAAGAAAAGTGAAAGTGAAGTCGCTCAGTCGTGTCCGACTCTTTGTGACCCCATGGCCTGTAGCCTACAAGGCTCCTCCGGCCATGGGATTCTCCAGGCAAGAATACCGGAATGGGTTACCATTTCCTTCTCCAGGGGATCTTCCTGGTCCAGGGATCGAACCTGGGTCTCCCACATTACAGGTAGATGCTTTAACCTCTGAGGCACCACGGACCTAACCGAAAAATAGTGCAGGGTCAGAGTCAGGCATTTCATTGTGGGTATATCAGGTTTGAGATCCCTACTAAGCATCTAAATGGAGATAATGATTATGTCGCCAGACATAGTAATCTAGAGTTTAAAACTATAAAACTGATAGGTAGGTAGGGAATAAATAGAGAGGGATGAAACGTGGTAAGAATGAGTCCTTGGTATGTATTTACAAGTTGAGAAAATAAAGAAGACCTAGCTTTGGGGCTTGAACAACTGTGGCAGTGGAGCCAAAGGAAAACAAGACAGTCAAGAGCAGAGATGAACAATTGAGTCAAAAAGAGATGACTAATTGATTTTTCAATTTGGAAATGTGGAAAACTTGACAAGAGAGGTTTCATGGAATGGTTGAAGGCAAATGCCTGACTATGGCAGGTTTAAGTAGGAGTACAGTAAGTTCAGTTTCTGCTGTTCAAATACTTCTTAGAACTGAATGGCCTGCAGAATATATTAGCAGTAAAGAAAGAATGAAAGCAGATAGAGCTTTTATAAGATTTAGTGCAGTGTGAGATTTCACTAGCTTTGCAATAGAGTAATATAAGTCACTTTTTTTTGTGAGTTCTCATATATCTCATATATTTATTTGACACATAATTCCTAATGTCTATAAGTCATTATCCTCTACAGGGACCTCCTATTGTTTTTTGTTTTTTCCTTGATTTCTGTTTTCAGGAAAGGGGTCCTATTTCTCTGATTTCAAGGCAGTTTCTCATGTTTTCTGTTCCCAGAATCTAGGTACTGAAATCAAATGGATGGAAAAAATTTTTTTTCTTATTTATTTGTTCTGTCCAGGTTTTACATTTTCCTAACAATCTTCAAAGGTATACCTAAGATTAATAATTACATTGATATGCAGAATAGTATCCTTTTTGGTTGTATAGAAGCTGACTAATTCAAAGTTATACGTTGTATGACTTTGGCAAAACACATGCCAAACTGCAGTGCTTTTCCTAAAATAAAAAATGACTTGAAATCAATACCTCCAGAAAAACTCAAACTGCTGACAGATGAAAAATTTGCTGAAATTCTGGGCAGAACAGAAATAAGGAGAACAAACAATATTTGACAGATTACTCATGAATTCTCAGCAGGTCATCTTTATCTGAAGAAAGTTCTTTATTCTTTTCATCAGTTTATTTCATAATCATTTGTTTTGGACATCAAAGCAGGGTTTTCACACAAATTTTGTCTTTTACTAAGATTCTATTCCAAAGAATATTGGCATTTGACATGAAAGGGCATTTTTGATCAAATGTCCTTCACATTATAATTAGTGAAGCCAAATCACATGGTGTGCCTGTAGCTAGAGTCAGAGAAAAACAAGGTTAATACACAGTTCTTTGTTGATCAAAAAGCTGTATGGATTGAATGAAAGAAGATGCGAAATGATGCAAAAGGAAAGACGCTGTAAGAATATTTTTTTCTCCACCTTCTGCTTGTCATAAGTTTCTTTGAAAACAAACCTGGAATTCTTGTCTCAAATATTTGTCTGCCACCATAAGGGGACTTTAATTCCACCTGGTTTTATTTCTCTTTATATTTAATTCACTATTGCCTATGTTGTAATTGATAATGATGGCTTCATTCTTTCCTTATAAAGTGAAAACGACCAACAGGAATGCGATAGATGAACCTATTAAGTTAACACAACTAGGACATTATTTTTCATTTTAATTGAATAAATATAATTATAAGACTTTATTTTCATTAGTTTTAGATTTACAGTAAAACTGAGAGCAAAGCATGAAGATTTCTCATATATTGCTGTCCATGCACACGGCACATTCCCTATATCAATATTGCTCATCAGAATGGTACCTTTTTTACCAAGGACTGATACATCATCAACACTCACAGTCCATAATTCACATTAGGGTTTACTATTGGTGTTGTGCATTCTATGAGTTTGGAAAAAAGTGAATAATGTATATTCATCCTTATATATAATATAGAATATTTTCACTGCCCTAAACTTTCTCTGTGCTCTGCATATTCATCTTGCATTCCATCCTAACAACCATTTATCTTTTTAATGCCTCAGTAACTTTGCCTTTTCCAAAATATCACATAGTTGGAATCACACATTATGAAGGCTTCTCAAATTAGCTTCTTTCACTTCGGTTCAGTTCACTTCAGTTGCTCAGTTATGTTCGACTCTTTGCGACCCCATGGACTGCAGCATGCCAGGCCTCCCTGTCCATCACAAACCTAGGACTTTAGTCAAATTCATGTCCATTGAGTTGGCGATGTCATCCAACCATCTCATCCTCTGTTGCCCCCTTCTCATCCTGTCTTCAATCTTTCCCACCATCAAGGTCTTTTCAAATGAGTCAGTTCTTTGCATCAGGTGGCCAAAGTATCAGAGCTTCAGTTTCAGCATCAGTCCTTCCAATGAATATTCAGGACTGATCTCCTTTAGGATGGACTGCTTGGATCTTCTTGCAGTCCAAGGGACTCTCAAGAGTCTTCTCCAACACCACAGTTCAAAAGCATCAATTCTTCAGTGCTCAGCTTTCTTTATAGTCCAACTCTTGCATCCATAGATGACTACTGGAAAAACCATAGCTTTTACTAGATGGACCTTTGTTGGCAAAGTAATGTCTGTTTTTTTAATATGGTATCTAGGTTGGTCATAACTTTTCTTTCAAGGAGTAAGCGTCTTTTAATTTCATGGCTGCAGGCACCATCTGCAGTGATTTTAGAGCCCCCCCAAATAAAGTCTGACACTGTTTCCACTGTTCCCCCATCTATTTGCTGTGAAGTGATGAGATCAGATGCCATGATCTTTGTCTTCCGAATGTTGAGCTTTAATCCAACCTTTTCACTCTCCTCTTTCACTTTCACCAAGAGGCTCTTTAGTTTTCTTCTCTTTCTGCCATAAGTGTTGTGTCATCTGCATATCTGAGGTTATTGATGTTTCTCCCAGTAATCTTGATTCCAACTTGTGCTTCCTCCAGCCCAGCATTTCTCATGATGTACTCTGCATATAAGTGAAATAAGCAAGGTGACAATATACAGCTTTGATGTACTCCTTTCCTGATTTGGAACCAGTCTGTTGTTTCACATCCAGGTCTAACTGTTGCTTCCTGACCTGCATACAGATTTTGCAGGAGGCAGATAAGGTGGTCTAATATTCCAATCTGTTTAAGAATTTTCCAAGTTTGCTGTGATCCACATAGTCAAAGGCTTTGGCATAGTCAATAAAGCAGAAATGGATGTTTTTCTGGAACTCTCTTGCTTTTTCAATGATCCAACAGATGTTGGCAATTTGATCTCTGATTCCTCTGCCTTTCCTAAATCCAGCTTGAACTGGATTTAGAATCTGGAAGTTCACAATTCACGTATTGTTTAAGCCTGGCTTGGAGAATTTTGAGCATTACTTTACTAGTGTGAGATGAGTGCAATTGTGTGGTAGTTTGAGCATTCTTTGGCACTTTCTTTGGGATTGGAATGAAAAGTGACATTTTCTTGTCCTGTGGCCATTGCTGAGTCTTCCAAATTTGCTGGCATATTGAATGCAGCACTTTGACAGCATTGTCTTTTAGGATTTGAAATAGCTCACTGGAATTCCATCACCTCCTCTAGCTTTGCATTTATGTTTCCTCCATACCTTTCTATGGTTTCATAGCTCTTTTCTTTTCAGCATTGAATAATATCCCATTGTCTGGCTGTATTACAGTTTATTTATCCATTCACTCACAGAAAGATATCTTTGTTACTTCCAAGTTTTGGCAAGTATGAAAAAGTGGCTATATATTTGTGTAGGCAGATTTCCCTGTGAGTACATTTTCAACTTCTTTGAGTAATTAATAGGGAGTGTTTCATTGCTAGATTTTATGGTAAGAATATACTTAATTTTGTAGAAAACTAGCAAACTGTCTTCCAAAGTGGCTTTGCCATTTTGCATTCACACCAGCAATGAATGTAAATTCCCTTTGCTCCATATCCTCACCACCATTTGGTATTATCAATATTATGGGTCTTGGCCATTCTAATGGTTATGAGGTTCTATCTCTTTCATTGTTTCAGTTTGCATTGCTATGATGATACAGGATGTACAGCATCTTTAATATGCTTATCTGCCATCTATATATCTCTGGTGGGGTGTCTATTAATATCTTTGGTTGATTGGTTGTATTCATATTGTTGAGTTTTAAGAATTATTTGTATATTTTTTATAACAATCATTTATTAGCTATGTTGTATTTTCCAAATATTTTCTCCTAGTCTGAGATTTGCTGTCTAATTCTCTTTTAATTTTAATAAAGTCCAGCTTATCAATGAGTTATTGCATAAATTGTGTTTTTAATGTTGTATCTAAAAAGGCATTACCAAAATCCTCTTGATTTTCTTTTATGTTATCTTCCAGGAGTTTTCTCTTATATGTGTTATGGTTAGGTCTGTGTTTTATCTTGGATGAATTTTTGTAAAAGGTCTGTGTCTGGAGTTTTCTTTTTTGCATGTGGGTGTCCAGTTGTTTCAGCATCATTTATTAAATAGATTATCTTTGTTCCACAGTGCTATCTTTCCTTTGTCAAAGAGCAGTTGACTATGTTTTGGGGCTTCCCTGGTGGCTCTGATGGCAAAGAATCTGCCTGCAGTGCAGGATACTTGGGTTCAATCCCTGGGTTGGGAAGATCCCCTGGAGAAGGGCATGGCAACCCACTCTGTGTTCTTACCTGAAGTAACACCATAGACAGAGGTGCCCAGCGGGCTACAGTCCATGGGGTCGCAAAGAGTCAAACACGACTGAATGACTAAGCAGAGCACAGCACAGGAGGCCCTGTTTCTGGACTCTCTCCTATGCTCTATTGATCTATTTGTCTTATTTTTTCACCAATACCACACTGTTATTATAACTGTATCTTTACTAAGTATAATTTTTCAAACCTAGTTTAAAGTTCAGAAACACTTTTTAAAAGTGCCCCAATAGGCAGTTAAGGATACATTTTCATTTTTTATTTGTTTTAATTTTAATATGTAAGGTACAGCATCAACAATTGTTTCTTAAAATAATCCAACATAATACTACATATTGTTAAATAGTAAGTGTATTTATCTAATAATATGTGTTATTTTTCCAGAAAATGTGAAAAAATTTGGCAATAATGTAACATACTTTGACATTAGAAATAATGTACTCAAAGTTACTTGTTACTTTTTTACATACTCAGTTGTTAGTGTTATAGTTTAAATATTTAGATTAAAATCTCTAAACTTTACATCCTAAACTTTCAAACACTGAGATTATATGCTCTTTTTGTATAGAAGTATACCATATAATGGTTTTTATTGTATATAAATTGCCAAGTTGAGTTAAATCCTAGACTTGTCTAAAAGCGAATCATGTATCATGTTAAATTTTTCAAATGCATATTAATTACTTATAAACTCATGCTTTTCTAAACCTTTGCCCAACATGGCTTATAAAACCCTGAAGGAACAAGTTTTATCAACAATAGATACAGGAATTAAGATATTCTTGACTATCTAGTAACTTCATTATAGTTTTATTTTAAAACTACATAACAATGGGTAAACCATGAAAAAGTGTTTAATTCTGGTACTGTATTATATGAGTCTTTATAAACACTAACTTGAAATATCACTTGATGAGAATGTACCAGTTATTTGTTATATTGTACGATAATTTTTTATCATTTATAAAATATCTTTAATGAAATTTATTTCATGGAGTAGTATAGAACTGATGCTGACTATTTCTATAATCCTTCATGTTCCAGAAGGCTGAAATTTTTTTTTTATTATGAATCACCAGTAGTTTCCAAGTTGTTAACTAAGGCCCATAATACCTAGTCCATAAAATTCATCCACTAAACAAACGTTTATTTCTAAAACCTTCCTTCTTTTCTTCCTTCCTTTCTCTTCCTCTCCCTCCTTCCCTTTATCCCCACTCTTTTTTCCTTCCTTAGTATGTCTTGCTTCATGTTTATTGTTTAGTATTATCAGACAGTAGCATTGATTATTTTGCTATTAACGGATTTCTAATGAACTTTTTAAAGTGAACTTAATTAGCTGTGAGTTAATATCTGATTTAAAGTTAATTTAATTATCTCCAAATTAATTCCCAGATAGCTCAATTGGTAAAGAATTCACCTGCAATGCAGGAGATCCCAGTTCCATTCCTGGGTCAGGAAGATCCACTGGAGATGGGATAGTCTATCTACTCTAGTATTCTTGGGCTTCCCCTTGTGGCTCAGCTGGTAAAGAATCTGCCTGCAATGTGGGAGACCTGGGTTTGATCCCTGGGTTGGGAAGATACCCTGGAGAAAGGAAAGGCTACCCATTCCAGTATTCTTGCCTGGAGAATTCCATGGACTACAGTCCATGGGGTCACAAAATGTCAGACACAACTGAAAGACTTTCACTTTCAATTACCATAAAAAGAGTAAATTTATTAAATTTGGAAAATAATTTAAATCAAAATATTTTAGATATTAGATTTATTATTTTATTCATTTAGAGAGAAAAGTATTCGGTATTTACCATGATTACCAAAAAAAAAAAAAAAGAAAATGCTTTAGAGGAGACAAGTAAATGAAATGCAGATGAAATGCAGATCTAGTGTAGACATTTAGAAAACCTTTCATTGTTTACATTATGTGGTAATTAAGTAATTTTAGAGTTTGCTTTATAAAGCTAATTTATAAAAGATGATATTGGTCATTTTTATCTCTTAAAATCATTGGATTATTTCATTCACAGCTTGAACAGTTAGCTAAAATGTATGACTAGAGACCATTTGTGTTAGTCAAAATTTGGGGATAATATTTTTAAAATATTTTAAAATACAAATAAAGCCATCATCTAAGCTTTACCATTTTCAACCCTTCTTAGACTAAAATATTTTATTCTTTACCTTTTATCAAGTGATATTAACTGTTGAGACCAGCTCGAGAAGAAGGGTTTCCGAAAGTGGGATATGGGAGGGAATGAGAAATGAGACACAAGAATTCAGAGAAAAGCGAGGATCAGGGGACCAACACCGTTCCAAGGTGAAGGTGCTGAAACTGAATCCAAGCCAGTTTATTAGACTTTCAGCCGTGAAATAAAGAGTGAGCGAGGAGTTAAACTATAGCTCATGTGGCCTTCAGGGCCAAAGAACAAAATGATCATTAACCATTGAGTAATTAGGAAACAGTAATCAATAACACGGAGAAGGCAATGGCACCCCACTCCAGTACTCTTGCCTGGAAAATCCCATGGACAGAGGAGCCTGGTGGTCTGCAGTCCATGGGGTCACTAAGAGTTGGACACGACTGAGCGACTTCACTTTCACTTTTCACTTTCATGCATTGGAGAAGGAAATGGCAACCCACTCCAGTGTTCTTGCCTGGAGAATCCCATGGACACGAGAGCCTGGTGGGCTGCCATCTATGGGGTCTCACAGAGTTAGACACAACTGAAGTGACTTACCAGCAGCAACAGCAGCAATCAATAACAAATCAGTAACTAAGACTAATATTCTTATCTGTAGATTTTCCACCAGATATGTAAAACCTGTGACTCTGAGACGCCAGTTGAGAAACAGTCCGGGGTCGGTTTTCCGACCCCAGGACCAAATCTTGTTTTCAAGATTATGAACTGTTCCCTCTGGACTTGTTCCAAGAGTCTCATGCCTTGTAGCATCCAGTTTACCAATAATTATAAATTTCTTTTGTGGCCCTTGCCAGGGCCTGCTTTTGTTCTATTCTTTTTGTCTCCTACATCTCCCCCTTTTTGATTTTCTACGTGATGAGAAATGGTGAGAAATGTTAGTTGTTGTTGTTGGCTTCATTGCCTCTTGATCATTTTTCTCCAGACTATAGAGAAACAAAAACACATAATTAATAGCACTCTCATAACCAAAGCAATTTTGTATCCAAATGTCTTGACCTGTTTTAAGGGATTAAGAGAAGAAGGATTATCAGCAACGGTATCAAGAAAATCTGATCTAGAAATTACATCAAGATGTTAATTCAGTTCAGTTCAGTCGCCCAGTCATGTCCGACTCTTTGCGACCCCATGAATCGCAGCACGCCAGGCCTCCCTGTCCATCACCAACTCCCGGAGTTCACTCAGACTCACGTCCATCAAGTCAGTGATGCCATCCAGCCATCTCATCCTCTGTCGTCCCCTTCTCCTCCTGTCCCCAATCCCTCCCAGCATCAGAGTCTTTTCCAATGAGTCAACTCTTCGCATGAGGTGGCCAAAGTAATGGAGTTTCAGCCTTAGCATCATCCCTTCCAAAGAAATCCCAGGGCTAATCTCCTTCAGAATGGACTGGTTGGATCTCCTTGCAGTCCAAGGGACTCTCAAAAGTCTTCTCCAACACCACAGTTCAAAAGCATCAATTCTTCAGCACTCAGCTTTCTTCACAGTCCAACTCTCACATCCATACATGACCACTGGAAAAACCATAGCCTTGACTAGACGAACCTTTGTTGGCAAAGTAATGTCTCTGCTTTTCAATATGCTATCTAGGTTGGTCATAACTTTCCTTCCAAGGAGTAAGCGTCTTTTAATTTCATGGCTGCAGTCACCATCTGCAGTGATTTTGGAGCCCAAAAAAATAAAGTCTGACACTGTTTCCACCGTTTCCCCATCTATTTGCTATGAAGTGATGGGACCGGATGCCATGATCTTCATTTTCTGAATGTTGAGCTTTAAGCCAACTTTTTCACTCTCCACTTTCACTTTCATCAAGAGGCTTTTTAGTTCCTCTTCACTTTCTGCCATAAGGGTGGTGTCATCTGCATATCTGAGGTTATTGATATTTCTCCCGGAAATCTTGATTCCAGCTTGTGCTTCTTCCAGCCCAGCATTTCTCATAATGTACTCTGCATATAAGTTAAATAGTTTTTGATTATCTTGTCGTAGATCTTGAATATCTACAGAAATATTATCTTGGTTCAATAGTTGTTGTTTAACTTTATCCCAATTGAATTGTGTCTTATTGTATTTGAAAGCCATTACAAAAAAGGAAGTATAGTTTTAATCACATCTTAGTCTCAGCTGTTTTTGTAAACTGACTCATTGATCTCCTAATAAAATAACAGACTGTTGAAGGTCGGCCACTTGGGAGGCCAGCTTTCTATCGATATTTTGTTGAGTGGTCCAAAGGACATCGGCATCTTTACACCATTTTTGTACAAAATGAACTGAATTTTGTACAGATTTATAAAGAGCCATTCCAGCTATGGCTGCCATAGTGGTAATAGCAATAATGTCTAAGATGGCAGCAAATTAGTAATCTCAGAAAATGTTTATCATGTTTAAGATTTTTCAATAACATATAATGTAGGGCTTTCTTGTCAAGGTTGTTGTAAATCAACTGGAACCCATATGTCAGTTCTGGTTTTAAGAATGTAAATACTCTGCCAACTTTCATCAAACAGAATGGTATTATTTACACATGTATAAAATGAACAATTAATACATGTTACTAATCCTAAATTAGGATCATATTTTGTTGGTCTAATCATAAAAACAAAAGGAATTCTTACACAAGTCTGAATACTACAGGTAGAGTTTTTTGTAAAATTAAAGGTAGCTTTTGGGTCATTTAAAATATATTCAGTATATCATCTCTTCCAAGCAATTAGTTCTTTTAATATCATGGGTATTTTCTATAATTCATCACGAATAGGATAATGATCTAGACGAGGCGCAGGGGCAGCTAATCCTACCCCATGCCATATGAGGGGTTGACTACCGTAAGTACTAATTGTCTTTTTATTATATATCCATGGGGAAGACACTTTAGATTCTATAAGTTTAGGGGTTCTTCAGGTTCCCCAACTGATAATGGAGCCTTCTGCAACATTTAATAATAAGTGACCTTTTGATCTTTTACATAATTTTCATCTTAACCAATTTTCAATACCATGGCTAATTTCAGCAACACAATCAGGAAGATCAGGTGGATTTATCATGCTGGAAGTTTCCTCTTTTTTAAAAAAAGTAAGGGCACCTAACAGAAAGTGGGAATTCTTATCCTCATTTGATTCTTTGACAACTGACAGCCACTTTTAATACCCTGTTTTAAGACATATACTTCCAAAACCAATACAAATAGGAGTGGTGTCAGAGCCAATAGTATAATTTATCAACTGACTACCTTCTTTTTTCTTTACAGTCTATTTTAATGTGTCCTAACTTTTCACATTGGTGACATTTTATATGTCTTTTTATTAGCCCTAGACAATGCTTGAGCTAGAAGTTATATTTTATATGGTTTTGACCCAATATCCTGGAAAACTTTAAGATATTTTTCTAGAGGGGCACCCTGTGTTTTGAGAGGCTGAATCACCTTTTTACATTTTGAGTTAGCATTGTCATAAGTAAGAACTTGCATCAGCATATCTCTCAAACCTGGTTGTGAGACTATTTTATTTAAATTTTGACTTAGCCTGGCAATAAAATCTACATAAGGTTCCCCATTTAATTGTTTAATTTGGGTAAATGAAATCGAGGCTTGTCCAGGTGGGTTTATTCTCTCTCAAGCTTTTAAACATATCATTCTCACTTGAGTGAGTAATTGATCATCAAATTGTAACTGAGCTTGAATGTCAAAATGTGCCCCACTACCTATTAATTGATCAAGTGTTATAGCAACTGGCAGGTTGGCTGTCACATTTCTGCTAGGTTGTTGATTTGTCTCATCTTGCTACCAGGTCCTAAATTGTAAAAATTTTGAGGTGGATAGGCAAATTCTGGCTATCATTTCTCAATCATAAGGAATTAACCATTCAGCTTGTGAAAGTCCCTGAATTAGTACCATGGTATAAGGAGAATTAGTTCCATCTTGGGTACATGTCTGTTTCATCTCTTTTATGGTTTTAAATGGTATGGCATTATAATCATAATGGATTCTTCCTTGTGGGAATTGAGGATCTGGTGGGATTTGAGTTACAGCCACAGGGAGAACTAAAGTGTCTTCATCCCCCTGCAACTGCGTCATACGAACTCCCTTTTGTAAAGGCGTCATTTTATTAGGCACAGTTATCTATGGTTTAAAAGCAAATCCGTCATCCGAAGGGGTTTCAGGACTGAAAAGATGGGGCTCCACCAAAGGTGCAGTTGGTTGAGAGAGAAAGATCTGTTCTTGACTTTTATCATTCTTTTGGCTCTTATTTTTCATTTTTATTGTTTGCTTCTCTTTCTCATCACCTATGTTATCATATAAATTCATTTCATCCATCTGTTCTACAGAATCTCCTGAATCCGAGGTTTCGGATTGCAGCAGTCTTAAAGCTGTGCTAATAAGATTTCCTACTGACCATACAGACAAAGGCATCTTTTTGCTGCGTTGGTAGGCACGGCGCAGCCAATGCATAACTTCTTGCCATTCCTCATGCCTCAAAGTCTCTTTATCTGGATCTAGCTAGTAGCAATATTTTCCAATGGCAGAAAACAAATTTTTAAAAGAACAATGAGAAATCTCAACACCTGAACTTTTTAACAAAGTTTTTAACACTTGCATATAGTCACTATGTTTAGAAGGATTTTTCCCCATTGTTACCCTGATTGACAAATCCGCAGGGGTGTACTTACCACGTACTTTCTTCCTCCGCCGAGCTGGCCGGATTTTTGTGCTTTCTCTGCCACTAGGAGCTAGCCTCGGAGGCTGGATTCACTTTCGGGTCCCTGTTCGGGCGCCACTTGTCGAGATCAACCCGACAAGCAGGATTTCTGAAAGCGGGATACGGGAGAGAATGAGAAAAGAGATACAAGAATTCAGAGAAAAGCGAGGATCGGGGGACCAACACCACTCCAAAGTGAAGGTGCCGAAACTGAATCCAAGCCAGCTTTATTATACTTTTAGCTTCAATGAAAAAATAAACGGGGTGTTAAACTATAACTCATGTGGCCTTGGGCCAAAGAACAAAATGATCATTAACCATTGAGTAATTAGGAAACAGTAATCAGTAACAAATCAATAACTACGACTAATATTCTTATCTATAGATTTTCCACCAGATATGTAAAACATGTGACTCTGAGACACCAGTTGAGAAACAGTCTAGGGTCGGTTTTCTGACCCCAGGATCATATCTTGTTTTCAAGATTATGAACTGATCCCTCAGGACTTGTTCCAAGAGTTTCATGCCTTATAGCATCCAGTTTATTAATGATTATAAATTTTTTTTGCAGCCCTTTCCGGGGTCTGCTCTTTTTTTATTCTTCGCATCTCCTACAATTAATATGTTAAGCTATTCATTCTCATTAGTCTACTTTGGGGAAATCTTAATATTGAAAATTTATTCTGTGTAGAATTGTATTGAAGCCAATATAAGTATTCAAAATATTTGAAGTTTAGACTGATTGTTTTTACCTACAAAGATTCATAGTTGAAATTACAGCAAAACTTTGGTTGTAGGATACAGTAATTTTATATCCCCCTATCTATAATGAAACCATTTCACTACATGATAATATGAGTGGTGAAAATTTAAAAAGATTATGCATCATTTACTGTTAAGTACTATGACCTTAATGTAATTTTTCTCTCATTTCTCCCATCATTTTGAGCATGAACCAATAGAATAAAGGTTTTATAAAATAAGAACTCTCTTATTTACAATGCATTTCAAGAAAATTATAAATTATCTGGTAAGTTACTTATCTCTGTTTAATTGGGTTTTTATGGTGTTTTATCTTGTTCTTTTATTTGAAAAATAATTCTCTATATTCTCATTTTGTTTGAATGAAATTAGCCAAATCAGTTACCTTGTGTAGAAAGGTCCCTATTCAGTTTTGTGTGTCAAGTAATTTTCTTAGGTGGGTGACAGCTGAAGTGAGCACAGGTCAGCGCCTTTGCAGAGTGTGCCATTGTCCCCAGTGACTACAAGGAGGGGGTGGGGATAGAGCCAGAGGGGCTGGAGCCACAGATTGACCCCCAGGGACTTCTACTGGGGGTTGTTGACAATGGCTCCTGGGGAGTAGTGGAGCTGAAGCCAGAGGGGCTGTAACAGGAACTTAGCACTGGCCAGAGCTTCTCCCAGTACCTTGGCAGCAGCTGACTTGAAGGTGGGATGGGGTGGAGCCAGAGACAGAGATGGGGTGGGGCATCTACGGCTGTCACCTTACTCAAGGGAGATGGAGCAGGAGCTGGAGCCTGTTAAAGGCTAAGGGCGTGCTGGGGGCAGTTGTCTAGAGCACCAGGGACTTTTCAGTCTGCTTTGTGCTAAGACTTTGCAGCAAGTAAATTCATACACATGCCATTTAAGAGTAGAGACTCAGTTTCCTGCAGCCCTCCATTCTCCAGGTCCTGAGCCCGGCTGGTTTTCAAGACCAGTTAAGGGAATTCATCTTCACAGGGCTGGGTGCCATGTGCCAGGGGCTCAAATGCCTCACTTCTCTGGAGTATATCTGAGTTTGTGATTTCCCTTCCTTTTGTGAGTCACCTGCTGGAGTTGTGGGTCCTCATTAGATTGCTTCTCTTTCCCTCCTACCCATCTTGCTGTGTTTTTTCTTTATAGCCTTAATTGTAGAAGAGCCATTCTGCTAATCTCTAGATTGTTCTAAGAAGGAGTCCTTCTGTATGTTGTAGTTTTTGTGTGTCCGTGGGAGAACCTGAGCTTTGGGTCTTCCTACTACACCATCTTGCTCCTGCCTTTCTATTAGTAAACTGAGAAGTATTCTGACTGGTCATTTCAGTTCAGTTCAGTCACTCAGTTGTGTCCGACTCTTTGTAACCCCATGGACTGCTGCTTCCCAGGCTTCCCTCTCCATCACCAACTCCCGGAGCTTGCTCAGACTCATGTCCATCCAGTCGATGATGCCATCCAACCATCTCATCCTCTGTCATCCCCTTCTCCTCCTGCCTTCAATCCTTCCCAGATTTTCTGACTGCTCAGCTAATCTAATAGAGAACTTTACCTTTAACACACAATAGTTGGTTCAATTATGTGTATTAACTTGCTGTTTTCTAAAGTCTTTCATTATTTACCCTTCTTCATCCTATGAACTGATCAAAATATTTCTGCAAACGTCTAAAATCAACTCTTTCAAATTATTTCCAAAATTTTTTATAATGTGGTTTTTAATTACTTCTTTTTCTTCATTAATTCACTGGGCCATTAAATACCTGAAAAGTTTCTTCCAGTCATAAAACAAATGAGTCCTTGAGATATAATGTACAGTATGGTGCCTGTAGTGGAAAAAAAAAAAATCTGGTACTAAAAATGCAGATCATTTTTTTCTCCTTCTGTCTCTTATCAGAGTACCTCCTCTTATCTAAATTTCAAAATAATGTAAATACATATTGGATTTAGCTAATTTCCTATTCACACAGAATCTCTTCTACCCTGGTAATGACCCTCATTTCCTTTTACAGAGTCTTAATGTGGGTAAAATATTATTTCATTTGAATTTTAAAAATAACATCAAACTAAACAGAAACATGATTAAAATTGGAATTAAGCAATCTTTCCAGATGCTCTGTTTGACACATAGCAATAAAGATGAGCTGAAAATGCTACTAAATCATTTGCAGAGATTTTTAAGTTTGAATATCCCAGTGAGATGTTCATTTTGAATGCTGAATCATTAGCAAAAGAAGAGAGATTACTAAAAAAAAATAAATTATGCAGCTAGGTATTCATTAAAACAGAAACAAATGTAAACAACAAGATATATTCATTCGAAGAGAATTTTGCTGACTGTTTTCTCATCCAATACTAGTCTAAAAGCAGTTTTAATTCTGCAGCTAATCTTTCCCAGTATGCTCTCAGGTCATTTAATTAAAATGATTCTAAACTAGTGAAAGAAAATGTTTTTAAAGTTTCCAACTCTCACAAAGAAACACCAAGGAACTTAAACCTTCATTTTCTTCTGTGTCCAATTTTTAAATGTTCAGTAATCTCATTATGGTAAAGCAAATCTTAAATTTCACTTTCAGTTTAGTTCCTTAAAAAAGTCCTCTTAACAAAGTACATTTGTTTTTACTATACTCTTTACAATATGTGGACATTAAATCCCTCTTTTAAATCTGTAATCCTCTATTCTTTAGGGATGTAGCACAGACCCATTAGAAATACTTTCTGGTAATATAAAAATGCATGGTGTTATTACTACCATGAACATATGTGATTGGATACTGGAGAGATATCGTTTCTTCTATTTTTTTAATTTATCACTTTTTTAGAAACTTCTTAGAGAGTTTTAGCCTTTCTCAGTTTTTAACATAGACAATTGTCAAAAACTGTCTTACTGCTTTTGCTTCATACTGAAGATTTTGCTACTTATTATATAACATTTTCATTTCATCTCTGAATATTTTCTAATAAAATTGATTCTTACACATAATTTATTTATATATTTTACAATTTCTAAACATAACATATTTTCTTCTGATTATCTTTTTTCCTCATCTGTTATCATTACTATATTATATATGTATATTTATTCATAACACAGCTTGATTTACAAAGAAAATTAACAAGATAGTACAGTGTATTCCCATATACATGCATTATTCTTACAATATCTCCCATTATTACCATCTTACATTGGCACAATATATTTGCTACAATTAATGAATCAATGTTGATATACTATCTCAAAAACAACAGAATGATCTCTGTTCGTTTCCAAGGCAACCATTCAATATCACAGTAATCCAAGTCTATGCCCCAACTAGTAATGCTGAAGAAGCTGAAGTTGAACGGTTCTATGAAGACCTACAAGACCTTTTAGATCTAACACCAAAAAAGATGTCCTTTTCATTATAGGGGACTGGAATGCAAAAGTAGGAAGTCAAGAAACACCTGGAGTAACAAGCACATTTGACCTTGGAATATGGAATGAAGCAGGGCAAAGACTAATAGAGTTTTGCCAAAAAATGCACTAGTCAGAGCAAACACCCTCTTCCAACAACACAAGAGAAGACTCTACACATGGACATCACCAGATGGTCAACACTGAAATCAGACTGATTATATTCTTTGCAACAAAGATGGAGAAGCTCTATACAGTCAACAAAAACAAGACCAGGAGCTGACTGTGGCTCAGATGATGAACTCCTTAGCCAAATTAAGACTTAAATTGAACAAAGTAGGGAAAACCACTAGACCATTCAGGTATGAACTAAATCAAATCCCTTATGATTATACAGTGGAAGTGAGAAATAGATTTAAGGGACTAGATCTGATAGATAGAGTGCCTGATGAACTATGGACGGAGGTTCATGACACTGTACAGGAGACAGGGATAAAGACCATCCCCATGGAAAAGAAATGCAAAAAAAACAAATGGCTGTCTGGGGAGGCCTTACAAATAGCTGTGAAAAGAAGAGAAGTGAAAAGCAAAGGAGAAAAGGAAAGATATAAGCATCTGAATGCAGAGTTCCAAAGAATAGCAAGAAAAGATAAGAAAGCCTTCCTCAGCAATCAATGCAAAGAAATAGAGGAAAACAACAGAATGGGAAAGACTGGAGATCTCTTCAAGAAAATTAGAGATACCAAGGGAACATTTCATGCAAAGATGGGCTCGATAAAGGACAGAAATGGTATGGACCTAACAGAAGCTGAAGATATTAAGAAGAGGTGGCAAGAATACACAGAAGAACTATACAAAAAAGATCTTCATGACCCAGATAATCACGATGGTGTGATCACTCACCTAGAGCCAGATATCCTGGAATGTGAAGTCGAGTGGACTTTAGAAAGCATCTCTACAAACAAAGCTAGTGGACGTGATGGAATTCCAATTGAGCTATTTCAAATCCTGAGAGATGATGCTTTGAAAGTGCTGCACTCAATATGCCAACAAATTTGGAAAACTCAGCAGTGGCCACAGGACTGGAAAAGGTCAGTTTTCATTCCAATCCCAAAGAAAGTCAATGCCAAAGAACGCTCAAACTACCGCCCAATTGCACTCATCTCACACGCTAGTAAAGTAATGCTCAAAATTCTCCAAGCCAGGCTTCGGCAGTACATGAACCATGAACTTCCAGATGTTCAAGCTGGTTTTAGAAAAGGCAGAGGAACCAGAAATCAAATTGCTGACATCTGCTGGACCATTGAAAAAGCAAGAGAGTTCCAGAAAAACATCTATTTCTTCTTTATTGACTATGCCAAAGCCTTTGACTGTGTGGATCACAATAAACTGTGGAAAATTCTGAAAGAGATGGGAATACCAGACCACCTGACCTGCCTCTTGAGAAATTTGTATGCATGTTAGGAAGCAACAGTTAGAACTGAACATGGGACAACAGACTGGTTCCAAATAGGAAAAGGAGTTCATCAAGGCTGCATATTGTCACTCTGCTTATTTAACTTACATTCAGAGTACATCATGAGAAATGCTGGACTGGAAGAAGCACAAGCTGGAATCAAGATTGCCGGGAGAAATATCAATAACCTCAGATATGCAGATGACACCACCCTTATGGCAGAAGGTGAAGAGGAACAAAAAAGCCTCTTGATGAAGGTGAAAGAGGAGAGTGAAAAGGTTGGCTTAAAACTCAACATTCAGAAAATTAAGATCATGGTATCTGGTCCCATCATGGGAAATAGATGGGGAAACAGTGGAAACAGTGGCAGACTATTTTTTTGGCTCCAAAATCACTGCAGATGGTGACTGCAGCCATGAAATTAAAAGATGCTTAGTCCTTGGAAGAAAAGTTATGACCAACCTAGATAGCATATTGAAAAGCAGAGACATTATTTTGCCAACAAAGGTCCATCTAGTCAAGACTATGATTTTTCCAGTGATTATGTATGCATGTGAGAGTTGGACTGTGAAGAAAGCTGAGGACTGAAGAATTGATGCTTTTGAACTGTGGTGTTGGAGAAGACTTTTGAGAGTCCCTTGGACTGTAAGGAGATCCAACCAGTCCATTCTAAAGGAGATGGGTCCTGGGTCTTCTTTGGAAGGAATGATGCAAAAGCTGAAACTGCAGTACTTTGGTCACCTCATGCAAAGAGTTGACTCATTGGAAAAGACTCTGATGCTGGGAGGGATTGGGAGCAGGAGGAGAAGGGGATGCCAGAGGATGAGATGGCTGGATGGCATCACTGACTCGATGTGCGTGAGTCTGAGTGAACTCCGGGAGTTGGTGATGGACAGGGAGGCCTGGCGTGCTGCGATTCTTGGGGTCGCAAAGAGTCAGACACGACTGAACGACTGAACTGAGCTGATATCACTATTAGCTAAAAATCTGAACAGTAGATATGCTGGTTTATTCCAGTTTCCTTAGTTTTCACCTAATGTTATTTTTTGGTTCCAAGATACCACATTACGTATAGTTATCACGTCTCCTTAGGCATCAGTTGGTTGTGACAGTTTGTTGAATTTTGCTTGTTTATAATGATCTTTACAGTTATGAAGGGTACTGATTAGATATTTTGTATAATGTCCCACAACTGGGATTTGTCATATTATTTTTTTTTAATGACTACATTTGGTTATTTTTTGGAGGGGAATATATAACAAAGATAAAGTGTAATTTTTTCCAATGGTGCATTTTATCATCATGAATTATCATGAGTTGGTTTTAACTTAATCCCTGGGTGAGGTAGAGTTTGTCAGATTTTTCCAATATAAATTTACTCATTTTTTCCCCTTCTCAAACCTTAATTTTTTGGATGGAATAGGCCTGAGCAGCCTATATCTAATGAATGAACCCACCTTCTTGAGAAAATGTATCTACATAAATTATTTTGAAATTTTACTGCTTGGGACACTTGAGCCTTCTTCCATATTAATTTATTTAATACAGTCATTTATTTGCATCAGTATGGATACTTTATACTTTGGGTAGTAATCTAATACTATCTTATATTCCTGCTCATGTTATTCCAGCTTTAGAGATTGGGAACTCTTTTTTTCAATTGTCTCTTGTGTTCTCCCCACATACCCCCATTCTCCCTTATCATTTTTTTAAATTTCCTGTATGATTCTCCCTTTGTTTTTAGTACTACTTAACCTTCTAATGTCCATATTTTCTTTTATATTTATTGCCCCAAACCTAGAATCAACCATTGCCCCAAGGGACCGGATTACTGTTTTTGGAGAGTAGTTTTAGAAAGCAATATCTGGGCTCTAGTTCTACTCATTGCCAGGTGACCATGAATGTTCCTAACCATTTCAGCTACAGAACAAAGGAGATATATTTGTATATAGTAATGCATGCTTCATATTCTACTTCTTTATATAATCATCTGTATTTACTGCTCTCCAATTACAATCTATTAAGATGTGGATTGTTCTAGGCTATTCCTCTGGTTTATCTGTATATTCCCATCCCACATTGAGAAATTGGTTTCCACTATCTGTAATCCATTTACATATTTGTTCAGTTCCAAAGTACAAGTATGGCAGTGTCAGAATTGCTAACTCATACTCCATGGGGATCTGTAGTATCTAAAATAGAGTATGTATACAGTTTCTTTTACCTTTAATTTGTCAATTATCAAAGTTACTTAGGTCAGCATTTTTTCATACACCCTTTCAGTGAGATTGTTTCATGTATGTATAAAACAGTTTTCCTTATTTATAGTCTGCATTCTTTTATAAGATCTCTAACTTCCTAAACTTTTTTAAATTTGCATACGTTAAGATTTGCTCTTTATGTTTTAAGTTCTATTGGTTCTGGAAAATACATAATGTCATGTATCCACTGTTACAGTATCAAGCAGAATAGTTTGTTGCACTAAAAATCTCCTGTGCTCCATCTCTTTATACCATCCCTCCTTCCCTTGAATGCCTGGTGACCATTGATGTTTTCTTACTCTCTCTGTAGTTTTGTCTTTTGCATCTTATATAATTGGAATCAAACAGTATATAATCTTTTCCAATTGACTTCTTTCATTTACCAGTATACATTTAAGTTTCCTCTACATTTTTAGTGACTTGATGGTTCATTTTTTTTTTTTTTAATAACACTCTATTATGGAGAAGGAAATGGCAACCCATTCCAGTATTCTTGCCTGTAGAATTCCATGGACAGAGGAGCCCAGTAGGCCGCAGTCCATGGGGTCACAAAGAGTTGGACACAACTGAGCGACTATCACTCACTCACTCAACACTGTGCTGTATGGACATAACAGTTTTTCATCCATTCAGCCAGAGAAAGATATTTTGGTTGCTCCCAATTTTTGGTAATTATAAATAAATCTCCTTACAAATATCTGTATGTAGATTTTAAAGTGAACATGCACCGCAACTGAATTTGTTAAATATCTAAGAGTATTATTGCTGAATTGTAAATTATGTTTAACTCTCTAAGGAATTGCAAACTCTATTCCAAAATGACTGTATAATTTTGCATTCCTATCAGCAATGAATAACAGGTTCCAACTTTTGGGGCTAAATGCCTAGGAACACAATTGCTGGATTGTATTTTGAGTGTCTTTAGTGTTATAAGAAACCACTAAACTTAGGCCTTCTAAAGTGACTACACAATTGTAAATTCCCAGCAGCAATGAAAAGGAGATTTTGTTATTCTATATCCTTGCCAATATTCAGTATTGTCAGTTTTGAATATTTTAGCATTTCTAAATAGCGTGTAGTGGCATCCAGTTGTTGATTAGTTGCTAAATTGTGTCCAGCTCTTTATGATCCCATGCACTATAACCTGCTGGACCTCTCTATTCGTGGGATTTTCCAGGTAAGGATACTGGACTGGGTTGCCATTTTCTCTTCTGGGCAATCTTCCCAACCCAGAGATTGAACCCACATCTCTTGTGTCTCCTCCACTGGTAGGTGGATTCTTTACCACGGCACACCTGGGAAGCCTATCACGCTGGTTACTAGTCCCTAAAGGTGTCAATAGGTTTTTATGAAAGATTCTGTGATTTAGTAAAACATCCATGACTATTTTTGCTCTAAATGTTATTGTAAAGTCTATAAAACTGTTCATACCCATAAATAATCATGGAAGTAATGAGCTTTCTTTATCCTATTATTGTTTACATTTTTATGGTTTGTTCAATACAAACCATTGACTTGGAACTTGCTATGTTATAATGGCATATTTTCAAATTAGCAGTGAGATTTGGGGTAATTTATTTATCTATAAGTGTGTGTGGCTGTGCAATATTGCATGACATTTTAGCTTATTTTCCATTTGTATACATATACTGATTTATTACATATCTTCAAATTATATACACATTTGTCTACCTTTCCCCCTCAATTGTACTTAAAGACAGTACAAGAATATGACTCATACAGATTTGGTCACCTGAAAGTGTATTGTTTTGTTTTGGTGTTGTTCTTATGTCTTAAGTGCCCCCTGAGTACTGAGTAGTGTTCTCTAGAAATTAGTCAGAGAAACTTCACTAGGAATTTTTCTGGGTTTCTTAAAGTATTATTAACAAAAAAGTTGTGTAACATGATGTTTTTTTAAGGTATATAATATGATGGTTTAATGTAGGTATGTATTGAAAATGATTACCAAATCAAGTTAATTAGCATATACATTATCAAATATAATCATAGTTATCAACCACAGTTACTTTTTTGTGGTGAGAACATTTAAGATCTGCTCTCTTAGGAAGCTTCAAGTATACAATATATTATTTCAATATTATTTATCTATAGTCACCATGCTGTACATTAGGTCTTCAGAACACAGTCATCCTACAGAACTGGATTTTTGTGCCCCCCTTGACCAACATCTCCCCATTTCCTTCAACCAATATTCTATTCTTTGCTTTTATAAGTTAAACATGTTTTTTAGATTTTACATAGAAGTGATATCATACATACAAGGATTTGACTTTCTGTGTTTTCTTACTTCACTTAGCATCATGTCTTGGATGTCCAGGTTTATCTATACTGTTGCAAATGACACTATCACCAGGGAAATGCAAATCAAAAGCATGATAAGATATCATCTCACAACTGTGAGGACAATTATTATAAAAAGGACAAGAGATTACAAGTATTGGAGAGGGTATGAGGTAAAGAGAACCCTTGTACACTGTTGATGGAAATGTAAATTGGTGTAGCGAATAGAAAACAATATGGAGGTCCCTCAAAAACTAATAGACCTGCATATGTCCCAGCAGTTCCACTCCTGAGTATATATATGAAGGAAGTGAAATCAGTCTTTCAAAGACATATCTGTCCATTGCAGCATTATTCACAATAGCCAAAATATATAGAAACAACCTAAGGGTCCATTGACAGATGAATGGACAAAAAAGAAATGTGAGAAACAATAGAATATTATCCAGCTATAATGAAGAAGGAATCCCTGCCATTAGAAACTATTTTCAAAAGAGTTGTCAACTACCACTAGCTATAGCTTGGCCAAATGGCAAAGCCCTAGCAGGTCAGTTTCCCGGCTCTAAAGATCTACAGTCTTCTGGCTTTACCAGCTCCTTCTATTTTTCTTGTCCTCTACTTCACCATGCCAGCAATTCATATGTCTGATTTAATGCTAATTAAATAAAAATAACTAGATACCCATGTTTATGGCGTATGAAGGTTATTAAAGACTATTATAAATGTTATTAAAACTTCCCAGGTGACACAGTGGTAAAGTGGTAAAGAATCCTCCTGCCAATGCAGGAGATGTGAGTTTGATCCCTGGGTTGGGAAGACCCCTTGAAGGAGGAAATGGCAACCCACTCCAGTATTCTTGCCTGGACATTCCCGTGGACAGAGGATCCTGTCACAAAGAGTTGGACATGACTGAGCAATCAACTGAGCACACATGCAGACACATAGTTTAAAAATTTGTAATAATTCAGGGCTCTTATTCTAAGCAAGAAATTATACTAAATGTTTTAGATGCTTTAGTTCATTTAATGTTTACCACAACTATATCAAGTAGTTATAATTATTATGTCCATCTTATAAATAAGGAAACTGATAAAACAGCTAAAAAGTGGTAGAATGGGGAGCTTGAACAAAGATCTGACTCCAGTCCCATATTGTCAACTATTGCCCAAATATAATTTAGAGGTGTAGATAGTACCTTTTTCAGTCAATGAGGAAAGGCTTTATCAGCTTAGAAAGAGTTCAGGTTTTATAATCATGTATAACTCATCTGCATACCTGAGGTTATTGATATTTCTCCTGGCAATCTTGATGCCAGCTTGTGCTTCATCCAGCCTGGCATTTCACATGATGTACTCTCCATATAAGTTAAATAGTAGGGTGACAATATACAGCCTTGATGTATTCCTTTCTCAATGTTGAACCAGTCTGTTGTTCCATGTCTGGTTCTAACTATTGCTTCTTGACTTTCATACAGTTCTCTCAGGAGGCAGGTAAGGTGGTCTGGTATTCCCATCTCTTTAAGAATTTCCACAGTTCATTGTGATCCACACAGTAAAAGCTTTAGCATAGTCAATGAAGCAGAAGTAGATGTTTTTCTGGAATTTTCTTGCTTTTTCTATGATCCAACGAATGTTGGCAATTTGATCTCTGGTTCCTATTAGGGACAATTAAATTATGTTCCTATAAAATCTTTCAGTTTATTTTAATTATATGTTAAATGTTTTCTCCTGACCTTTTAAATTTGTGAGTTATTTTTTAAAATGTAAAACAAGTTTTAAATTTTAATAGAAGAATATATACAAATAGAATGATCCAGAAGTATATATAAAAATCCTGTCCTTATCTCTTCATTGTATTTCCAGATCTAAGAGGTAAGCTTAGAACTGTAATTATTTATAGATCATTCTTATTAAAAGTATATATTCAAGTATTATATATCTTTTGTTGATTTAGACTATTTAAGATAAAAAATTAGTATTTTTATTTCCTACTTTGCCCCATTCACCTATAATTTTTATGAAATATACTATTATCCATATGATACCTAGTAGTTTTCTTATAATTTTAAATAATATTTTCTTCCTTATTTATTTCTTCATACCAACTTTAGGCATTGTATATTGCCCCATTGATGTAAAAGATAAAGAATTTAGTCTGCCTGCACTTTAACTTTTTCCTTACTTCCGTGTTTTTTCAAGTTAAACAATTCAAAACTATTAAAGAATACCATAAAATTTACTCTGTTTCTACAACTGTAATTAAGTCTTCAGTGCACTGTTTTTCTGTTGAATCACTTTATGCCCCACATGAATGTATACATTATTATGATTAAGTCAGTACTTTTTACAGAACCAAGTCTTGCCTGAACACATAAAGAAGGGAACATAATCCTTTGTTACTAAATCCTGCTGCTTGAAAGAGACCATCTCTGCCTTCAAGTTTCAAAGCCCTCCTTTTAACTTCTTGTAAGCTTTCTTCGATTCTTTTTGATAATACTCAATTGCTGCTGATTCGTTTGGTTCATGTTGTCCTTTCTTAGGTATTTCTTTTTCTTTTACTGTGGCTTATCCTGACAAAAGATCATATTTATGATAATCAGATGACAATTTTTTTTTTTTTTTGCTCTGGCATGTTTAAAAGTACTTTTTTTTCTCTTTACATTTGCCTGAGTATATAAAATTCTGGGTTCAAATAATCATCCCTTAGAAATTTGAATTAGTAAGTTTTTAGGTTTTGTTTTTTGACTTTCTGTTATTCAGTATTATTGTTTATGTCAGTTTCAGTATCACTTTTCATAGGTAATGTGTTACTTTTTTCCTCTGGAAGGACTAAGATAAATCAGTACAGAGAGCTGAGTGCAGATTCTTGGTGGGTTTTGTGTTTATTGGCAAAGAGTGCTTATAGGCATGTTTTCATGGGGGTGGTTTTGTGGTGAGTAATCTAGCTGGAGAAGGTAGGTGCCCCTTTCATTGCTGAAGTAGGAGGTCCTTATTTTGCTGGATGAATCCACTGGCCTAGCTATTCAGAATTCAGTGTTTAAATTAGTCTAATAGCTACATCAGGGCCCACTCTTCTCTTTTGTATTTGCCCACCCAGCGTGCATATTCTCATAATTTCCCTTTGGAATCACCACAATTATCTCAGTGTTCTGAGCTGCCATATTCCTTACATGTATTTCCTGTCAATCCAATCTCTTTGGCCGTATAATCTGGATTTCTTCAAATATTCAGTTCCAATTCTGACTCATTTTCCGGGTTTGAGGAACATTTATTATTTTTCTTTTTTCTTAATTGTGTTTTGTCATCTCTATTTGATCACTGGAAAGACAAGGAAGGAAAATAGTTTCTGGATCATACATTTTTCAACCTACTTGAAATTTTGTTTTCCTTAAAAACTTTATAAAGTAATATATAGAAGGGTCATTGCCCCAATTTTGTATAATTGTAGAATATAATCTAAGTATATTAACATAACATTTAGGACTTTCTGCCCTTAAGAATAGTGCATTCCATTTTAATATCATCTTTATAGCTTCAATGCTTTATTCCTAGTCAGGTGGGATTCTATAATGACCCTCAAAATTCCTGGCCCCTTATGTGTACACATCTTCTCCCTATTATTCAATTACAATTTAATCTCTGTTCTACTATGAAGTGATTTTGCATGTGCAATTAGGATCCCAAATTAGTTGACTTTAAGATGATCTCATTAGGCTTAACCTAATCTTATAAGCTTCAGCAGCATGTGAACCAAGAAATTCCAGACATACAATCTAGATTTAGAAAAGGCAAAGGAACCAGAGGACAGATTGCCGACATTTGTTGGATCATAGAGAAAGCAAGGAAATTCTAGAGAAGCATCTACTTCTGCTTCACTGACTACATTAAAGCATTTGACTGTGTGGATCACAACAAACTGTGCCAAATTCTTAAAGAGATGGGAGTCCCAGACCACCTTACCTGTCTCCTGAGAAACCTGTATACAGGTCAAGAAGCAACAGAATCAGACGTGGAAACAAACTAGTTCAAACTTGGGAAAGGAGTATGTCAAGGCTGTATATTGTCACACTGTTTATTTAACTTATATGTACAGGGAGCGCCTATGTGCTAAGTTGCTTCAGTTGTGTCCAACTCTTTGCAGCCCTATGGACTGTAGCTCGCCAGGATCCTCTGTCCATGGGGATTCTCCAGGCAAGAATATTGGAGTAGGTTGCTATGACCTCCTCCAGGGTTTCCTCCCATTCCAGGGATTGAACCCACTTCTCCTGGGTCTCCTGCATTAGCAGGCAGGTTCTTTAGCACTAGCACCACCCAGGAAGCCCAAATATAGAGTACATGCTGGATTGGATGAATCAAGGTGGAATCAAGATTGCAGGGAGAAATATCAACAACTTCAGTATGTAGATGATACCACTCAAACGGCAAAAGAGAAAACTCTCGAGAGTCCCTTGAACTACAAGGAGATCAAACCAGTCAATACTAAAGGAAATTAACCCTGATTATTCATTGGAAGGACTGATGCTATAGCTGAAGTTCCAATATTTTGGCCACTGGATGTGAAGAGCTGACTCATTGGAAAAGATCCTGATTCTGGGAAAGATTGAGGGCAATGCGACAAGGAGGTGACAGAGGATGAGATGATAGGATGGCACCACCAACTCAATGGACATGAGTTTGAGGAAACTCTGGTAAAGAATGGAGGACAGTGATAGCCAGCTGGCTTTGAAGTTGTACAGGGCTCTATGGAAAGAAATGCAGCAAACACTAATAGTTCAGAGGTCTCTGAGTGACAGACAGCAAGGAAACAGTCCTATAGCCACAAAGAACTGAGTTTTGCCAACAACAAGATTTAACTTGGGAACACATTCTCCCCTGATGGCTCAGATGATAAAGAATCTGCCCATGATGCAGGAGACCTGGGTTTGATCCTTGGGTTGGGAAGATCTACTGAAGGGAATGACTACCCATTCCAGTATCTTTGCCTAGAGAATTTATGGACAGAGGAGCCTGGCAGGCTACAGTGCATGGGATGGCAAAGAGTCAGACACAACTTAGTGACTAACACACTTCTTTCTGGATGAAAACTCAGTGCTAACTGACACCTTGATTTCAGTTTTGTCTACCCTGAGCAGAGAGCACAGTCACTGTGTCTGACACTTAACCATAGGAACCATAACAAATAAAAGTGTGTCATTTTAATCCCTTAGTTTGTGTGATTTTTTCCAGAGAGATATAGAAAATTAACACATTCTCTCATCATTCTACATTTCTTATTATAAACTCTAAACATTCATTCTATAGCTCCATGTCTTTGTTTCTGATTTGAAAACTACCTGTGATGTCCTTCCTTCTATCTCTTAAAGATTTTCATTATATTTCATTATATTGGGTGTTTTTTGTTGTTGTTTTATTTTGTTTTTGACAAGTATCCAAAGCTTTTACATTTCTTCATAAATCCTTTTTGGGAAACGAAATCTCTTATCTTCTGGAAAAAAAAATGGCTCTGTATCTCATATATGATGTATTTTATTCTGCCAAAATTTATATTGCTGAGAGCAAACTATACTCTTAAATTAACTTGTGACACTCCAAGTATTGACACTAACAAACTAAGAATACTCCTTTAAATGGATGAAATATTTTAATAGAAAATATCATATTGTTGACTCTCAAATAAATGAATGATGATAGAGGTTTAGGTTTTCAAATTCAAACTATCAGACATTTCATCATCTAAATAATAAAATAACAATATAATGTCATAAAACATATAATGTTTCATAGTTTGAAAAACATTATATTTTTATATCTATTATTTTATTTTGATCTTTTAAAAATTCTAAAAGCTGGAAAGTTCATATTTAATAGTTGAGGACATACACTTTTAACAATATGATTCATAAAATCATAGAGATAACTACAAATAAATCATATCCAATCTATCTTGTAACTTAAACCTAATCTTTCCCCCACGTATCTTATATTCCCCTGTTTTGGTAAGCTTCTGCTAGAAAAAAATAATTATTTCTTAGGTGAGTGAGTAAGTGAAGTTGCTCAGTCGTGTCTGACTCTTTGCGACCCCATGGACTGTAGCCTAACCAGGTTCCTCTGTCCATGGGATTTTCCAGGCAAGAATACTGGAGTGGGTTGCCATTTCCTTCTCCAGGAGATCTTCCTGACCCAGGGACTGAACCCAGGTCTCCCACATTGTAGGCAGACGCTTTACTGTCTGAGCCACCAGGGAAGATTTCTTAGGTACTGTGTTAATTTTCTATTGCTGTTGTACCAAATTATTACAAATTTAACACAAATTGTCAGAGTCCTAAAAGTGACATGTCATCAGGGCTTTGTTTCTTCTAGAGGCTGTGGGAGAGAATCAATGTTCTTGCCTTTTCCAGTTTTAAGAAGCTGCCTTCATTCTTTGGATCATAACCCCTTCCCTCATCTTTAAAGTCAGCAAGAGGATACTATCTTCAAATTTCTCCATCTCTCTCTCTTTCTTTCCCTCTCTTCCTATCCATCACCTCTGCTTCTATGATCAGATGTCGTGTGACTCTGACTCTCCTGTCCCCTCTTTCATTTCTAAGGATGCTTGTGATCATATCTGGCCTTACCTGGCTAATCCAGAAATATGTCCCCCTTTTACAGTCCTTAGTTTAGGGATAGCTGTGAAGTCCCTTTGCCATGCAGGGTAGTATATTTGCATATTCTAGGGATTAAGATAGAAACATTTTAGGGAACCAGTTTTCTTTCTATCAAAGGTACCTTTGGTTAGAATTATAAGAGAGCTGTATCAACGGTTTTATCTAGTATTAAGATTAGCAGACTTTAGGGACTTCCCTGGTGGTCCAGTAGTTAAGAATCTGCCTTGCAATGCAAGGGACAGGGGTTCGATCCCTGGTCAGGGAACTAAGGTCCATGAGACATGGAGCCGCTAAGCTTGCACTATAACTTCTGAAGCCCTCATTGTCTGGAGCCCATGAAACATGACTAGAGTTGTGCACCACAGTGAAAGACCCACATGATGCAATGAAGATCTGCCTTCAGAAATTATTTAGTATTTGTGTTACACAATTAAATACCATATATGTTAATAAAACTTTTATTTATACATTAAACTGGCTTAAATAAACTTTCTGATATTTCTTTACACAATTATGCCTCTTGACTAATTAGCATTTTTTAAAAAGAGTTTTTTGGTGCAGGTTTGCAAGATAAAGTAGTCTTTGGGTCATTGAATTCAATCTCAAATGAGATCCCTATAGAATACATAAACTTCTACCCTTTAACTTTTGGATTAGAATAAGGAAGAGAAAAAAAAAATGGATATTTACTGAGTGAAAGGAAATAAATGTGCTTTGCATATTTGTTTTCTTCATTTTGCAAACGGTGGAAGGATCACCAATGGTCACACAGACAGCAAATGGTGAAGTCAAATTTCATCTCTTGAAGTATCCTCAAACTCGTAATTTATCCTTCCTGTAGAATAATATGACATATGTTTACAGTGAAACTAATGTTAACATATGAGTGTAGAATTTGGGAAGTTTTCTGAATACCTTAAATTCCAATTTTTGGGGGATAGTGATGTACTCAATTAAATACTGAAAATCTAGCCCCCTGGAGATTTCCTACATTTTCTTAAGACCAAGTGGCAGAAAATGAAGTCCCTAAAATCTGTCTGTAGTTCTCAGGAGTCTTCTGAAAATCACTAAGAGATATCTGTAGTTATTAGATTAGATATTATCCTAAGCATTTTGAATTACCTGCCCATAGGCTAGTGAAAAGCAGTACTTTGGAGTGTAAAATGCTTATTTATTAAAAAGAAGAAAAGAAAACAATGTAGTAGTTTTAATGTCAATGATTTTTAAATAGATCAGATAAATGAGTAAGTAAGCCAAAACAAAATTTTTTGTTTTATATTATTATTACTTTTTCACATCTTCTGATCCTCTTATTTTTACCTTCTCCAAACTGGCAATTTTGCTTGAGGGTCTTAAAACTAACTCATTTTGTTTTAACCAATTAAGGAAAATCTTGGATAAAATGTTGATTATATAAATAATATGAGAAAAATCAATGCATATTCTACTTTTTAGGTGAAATTCACATAAAATAAAATTCACCATAATAAAGTGAGCAATTCACTTTATTATACAAATTGCTCATAAATTCAGTGGCATTTAGTACACTCACCATTCTATGAAACTATCTCTCTATCTAGCTTGACATTTTCATCACCCATAAAAGAGACCCCATACACTTTAAAGAGTCATTCCCCATTTTCTCCTACCCCAACCCAAAGTCACTCTGCTTTCTATATCTATGAGTTTTGCTTTATAAAAGTTTCATATAAATGGAATCATATAATATGTGACCTTTTATGTCTGGCTTAATTTAGCACAACATTTTTGAAGTGTATCCATATTGTATATTCCTTTTCATGGGTAAATAATGTTCCACTGTATGGATTACCATAGTTTGTCCATTTATTGATGGACACTTGGATTATTTTCCTCTCTGACTATTGCAAATAGTACTTATGTGTTCATTTGTGTGCAAGTATTTTTTAAATTTGATTTGAAACACTTTATGTATACATGTAGGAATGGAATTGTTAGATTATAGATAATAATATGTTTAATTTTTGAGCATTTGCCAGAGAATACTCAATAGCAACTGCCCATTTTGCATTGCCAATAGCAATAAAAATGAGTTCCAATTTCTCCATATCTTTACCAACATATGCTATTTTCCTTTAAAAAAAGTATCCATCCTAATAATTATGAAATGCCATCTCATTGCTAAGCATACTTTCCTGTCCTTGTTTGCCATTTTCATAGCTTCCTCAGATAAATGTCTGTTCAAACATCTTGCCCCATTTTTAAATATTTGGTTGTTGAAATTTTAAAATTATAAAACATTGGCTATATGTGTTCATTATCTTTGAGCCTATCTTACTTACACCCAAAAGTTTGTGCCTTCCATCCCTCCCACCCTATACTGCCCCTCCCCTGCTTCCCACTGGTAACTACTAATTTATTCTCTAGGAGTCTTCTTTTTTGTTATATTCACTAGTTTGCTATATTTTTTAGATTCCATATACAGTTGGATAATTGACCGTTATTTTATTTGCAAGTATTTTTCCCATTCTGTAGGTTATCTTTTCACTTACTTTGTCTGATGCATACAAGTGCTTAATCTTAATTTATTCCCATTTATCTATGCTTTTCTTTTGCCAATCTTGCTTTTGGTGTCATATGCAAGAACCATAGCCAAAACTATGGTTGTGAAGATTTAGCCCTATGATTCTCTTCAGAGTTGTGTAGATTTAGCTTTTATATTTAGTTTTTGATCCATGTTGAACTAATTTTTATAAATGGTGTGTTGGGTGTCTTTGATTGTGTTCAAAACTCTGCCCTGATAGAGCTCTGTGCCTTACCCTTCATGTAGTTATTGTTAAAAGTTACATTTTCCTACATTATATACACAATGCATAGATTTATAATTACTGAATTATGATTTGTATTTTAAAACACATATAAGTAAAAGAGTAGTTACAAAGCAAAATACAGTCATACTGGCTTTTATATTTACCTATGGAGTTACCTTTACCAGTACACTTTATTTTTTCATATGACTTTAGGTTACTCTTTTGTGTTTTAACTTCAGCCTGAGGGTCTCCCTTTAGCTTTAAAAATCTTATAAGACCAGTCTATTAGCAGAAACTCCCTTAGATTTTGATTATTTGGTAATACCTTGATTTTACTCTTTATTTCTGAAATATTATTTTGCCAGATACAGTATTTTTGATCGACAGTTTGTTTTTCCCGCAGATAGGTAGGAAGGACAAAGGTGAATTAAAGTGCCAGAAAGCTCTCCTACTGTGTTTAAATTATCTTTTTCTTGATTGACCAGTTACTTGGCTGCTATCAAACCTTGACGGTTTTCCAGAGTTTTGACAAAGAGTTTGACAATTTTGATTCTGAAAATTTTTACTTATTTTTTTGTTTCTGCATAGGGTCAGCTTCCCAGAACTTTTACTCTGCCATTTTCGCTGACATCACATAATAATAGTTTCTAAACATTTGGAAAGATTTTTAACTTGTATCTTCATGTAGGGGGCTTCCCAGGTGGCTGAGTGGTAAAGAATCTGCATGCCAATATAGGAGACACAGGAGACGTGGGTTTGATCCCTGGATTGGGTTGGGTAGATCCTCTGGAGGAGGAAATGGCAATTCATTCCAGTATTCTTGCCTGTGAAATCCCATGGGCAGAAGAGCCTGATGGGCTAGTTCATGGAGTCACCAAAAGGTTGAACAGGATTGAGTGACTAAACAACAATCTTCACGTAGCCATGTAGCTCTAAAATCCCAGCATCGCATTCCTGTAATGTTTCTCCTGTGATCTAACTGGCCAGTGTTCATTTCTATGAGATCTGCCATCTATTAGGGTCTCATAGATCCCTCACCTTAAGACTCCTCAAGCTGATTTCATCCCAGATACTCAAGTATTGCTTTCATGTTTGTTCTCTGGCTCTTGGCTGCCTCTGTCAAGATCCCCATGCTCTTGAGATGTGAAGCAGAATTCAAGCAGCCCCCAGGGTACAGGTCAGCAAGATCACAATGCCCAGCTCTGGTCTCAGTGCCTAGAACATAGCTTATCCTGGGCAGGCCTATCCTGCCACATATGAAGTTTTGAATGATTATTCAGCATTAGGTTCACTTAGAAAGTTATATTGGAGAAGGCAATGGCATCCCACTCCAGTACTCTTGCCTGGAAAATCCCATGGACAGAGGAGCCTGGTAGGCTGCAGTCCATGCGGTCGCTAAGAGTCGGACATGACTGAGCGACTTCACTTTCACTTTTCACTTTCATGCACTGGAGAAGGAAATGGCAACCCACTCCAGTGTTCTTGCCTGGAGAATCCTGGGGACGGGGGAGCCTGGTGGGCTGCTGTCTTTGGGGTCGCACAGAGTCAGACACGACTGAAATGACTTAGCAGCAGAAAGTTATAAGCCAGTATCCCACACCAGGTGTTTTGTTTTGTTTTGTTTTGTTTTCTCTCCAGCACAAGTCCTTACATTTCCATACAATTTGGAGGCTCTATCCCTTGGAATTTCAAGTTACCATTTTATTGCCAAGAGACATCACAGGGGTGAATGTGAAACCCACTATGGCTTAGAAGTTTGCATATCTCACAAATTGGAACGATTATACCTAAAAGGCTCTGTGGGTATAATTTCAATGGTCCTGGCAAGGGACAAACCTGGTTTGTACTCAAGGAAGTCACCAGTTATGGCTTCCCACCAAGTATTAATAAATCCTTCACACTCTTCTCAGCTCAAATGCAGTTTTCAAAATAGGAGTTATTTCCAGTTATAAGCAAAATTGTCTAATAACACAATATTCCACCTTTATTATATGCCTAAGAAACAACTATAAGTTACACCGAGGTTAAATTACTCTATTGATAAGATGTTTGCCAACTCTTTGATCATTTTTTATTATAAATACATGATAAATCTTTCATAATTTTATATATATATATATATATAAATATTAACAGAGAGAAATAGAAAAAGTATATATCTATTTCTATATAATGTGATACTGTATTTCTCACAGATTTTGAGTCCTACTTTCCATGGCAACCCACGCCCGTGTTCTTGCCTGGAGACAAGGGGAGCCTGCTGGGCTGCCGTCTATGGGGTCACACAGAGTCGGACATGACTGAAGTGACTTAGCAGCAGCAGCAGTCCCTACATATTATTTTCCCACCATACATATGCTAAAAAGATTAAAATATTAACCAACCCACAATTATTCCATGATGTTAAAGATCATGTATGTAAAACTCCACCAGATTTGTTTTATCATTTTGTATTACATATAATGATTTATCTGTGAATGTTCAAAGATCTTGGAAGTATTTGGAACACTCTAATTATTTGTGTGATAAGTCACTTCAGTCGTGTCTGACTCTTTGCGACCCTATGGACTATAACCTGCCAGGCTCATCTGTCATGAGATTCTCCAGGCAAGACTACTGGAGCGGATTGCCACGCCCTCTTCCAGGGGAGCCTGCCAACCCAGGAATCAAACCTGTGTCTCATGTCTTCTGCATTGGCAGGTGGGTTCTTTACCACTAGCACCACCATTTATTGGGCCATCAACATGAATGTGGGGTTCCCAAATAGCACTAGTGGTAAAGAAACCACCTGCAGCTTCAATCCCTGGGTTGGGAAGATATCCTATAGAAGGAAATGGCAATCAACTCCATTATTCTTGCCTGGAAAATTCCATGAACAGAGGAGTCAGGCGGGCTACATTTCGTGGGGTCACAAAGAGTTGAATGCAACTAAATGACTAAGCACATAAAGATGAATGTATGATAGGAAGATACAATGATAATTTTTGTTTCAGCCTTAAAGTATATTTATTATTTATATTTCAAATTGAAATTTAAAAAACCTCATAGTAAAACAGGCTAACAAGGAAAAAAATGGCAAAATAGCATATAATGGAAAATAAAAGTATAATACTTCTGATTTTACCTTACAAAGAAAAATATTCATTAGCATTTATGTATTCTAGCATTTTTAGTCTTCTATAGCTACTGATGTGCTGTGCTCAGTCATTTCAGTTGTGTCTGACTCTGTGCAGCCCCATGGACTGTAGACTGCCAGATTCCTCTCTCCATGGAATTCTCCAAGCAAGAATACTGGAGTGGGTTGCCATATCCTTCTCCAGGGGATCTTTCAGACCCAGGGACCAAACCTGTGTCTCTTACATCTCCTGCATTTACCACTAGCGCCACCTAGGAAGTCCTCTATAGCTACAGATACCTTTATATTGTAAAATCATAAGCATGCCATTTTAAAAACTAGCATTATAATACAACAATATTCCGGATATATTAAACTCTTAGCATTACTGGTGGTTCAGTTCAGTTCAGTCGCTCAGTCATGTCCGACTCTTTGTGATCCCATGAACTACAGTACGTGAGGCCTCCCTGTCCATCACCAACTCCCGGAGTTCACCCAAACCCATGATCATTGAGTTAGTGATGACATCCAACAATCTCATCCTCTATCATCCCCTTCTCCTCCTGCTCTCAATCTTTCCCAGCATCAGGGTCTTTTCCAATGAGTCAGTTCTTCGCATCAAGTGGCCAAACTATTGGGATTTCAGCTTCAACATCAATCCTACCAATGAACACCCAGGGCTGATTTCCTTCTGATGGACTGGTTGGATCTTCTTGCAGTCCAAGGGATTCTCAAGAGTCTTCTCCACAGTTCAAAAGCATCAATTCTTCAGTGCTCAGTTTTCTTCACAGTCCAACTCTCACATCCATACATGACCACTGGAAAAACCATAGCCTTGACTAAATGGACCTTTGCTGACAAAGGAATGTCTCTGCTTTTCAATATGCTATCTAGGTTGGTCATAACTTTCCTTCCAAGGAGTGAGCGTCTTTTAATGTCATGGCTGCAATCACCATCTGTAGTGATTTTGAAGCCCAGAAAAACAAAGTCTGACACTGTTTCCACTGTTTCCCCATCTATTTGCCATGAAGTGATGGTACCATATTCCATGATCTTAGTTTTCTGAATGTTGAGCTTTAAGCCAACTTTGTCAGTCTTCTCTTTCACTTTCATCAAGAGGTTCTTTAGTAGATGCATGGTGTTTCCTTATGAAATTGAACCATAATTCTAAATATACTTTTGGCTACTGAAGTTGTTTGTGTATTTTTTAAAATAAAAGTGTCAATATTTCTTAGACTCAAGTTTCCATTGCTTTGTCTGTATACCAAAGATCTTATTGAGATTTTTGCTAACAAATTTTCAAAGCCTCCTATTGTATGAGAAGTTAATCACTGCAATCCTGTGCCAATTCAATTTGACAAGCATTCATGAGTACTTACAATGTGCAAGACGCTTCTGCTCCAGCACTTAAGAAAATGAACTGAATGGTTGGAAAAATCAGTTTTAGACATAACACATACAGATTGCAAAGAGTTTTATATTAGAAATAGAATGAGTTTTTGTCCATAAAGAGAAACTTCAGTTAATGGAATCCAAAGAATGAGAGGCCTTGGGGAAAGATATTGTTCCGATCTGATATGCCATTAAGAGATTAGATGCCTCTAAAGCTGCCAAGAGAAAAGTTCAAAAGATATGTATTCATGATAGTAATGGGAAAAGAAATTTTAAAAAGAAGCTTCCACAGGTTCACTCAGCTTAAAACCATTGATTAGATAATGACTAGAAGGAAATTACACATTGAAGTGTGATACCATTCACTTGAATATCTTAACCTCCCTGAAGAAATATATTTGCTAACATTCTAATAGAATCCAGTGCATGGTGTCTTCCAAGAGAGATAAATTGATTCAGGAAATAGAGATGGTGATTGAGTTGTAATTCTTTGAAGGTATTACTCTGTATAAGATAGAAAGCATACTTAGATTTTTCAAAAACCATTAAAAATAGTTCGTTATAGAAACAACTCTCAGGAATTTAAAGGAAATCTTAAGCCTGTGGAAACAGTAATACTGGGCAATATATTGACTTACTAAGGTACATGAAAATAGGAACAGAAGTATTGAACCAGTTTAAAGGAGTAATGCATTTACTTGTAGTGGAGAAAACACTTAACAAAGTAATTATTATTATTGTTCTAAATACACATTTTATTTGGTAAAAACTAAGTCCATCTTAAAAGATGACATTGAAAACATCAATCTTGAAATGTAAAAACTAGAATGAACTTTAGATATCATCAGCAACTTTATCTGAGGGAACAAATTTCTAAGAATATGAAAGTAATTATCCAGTCATACATCTAGTAAGTCAATATATAAAGCTAAGATTTCTTTCAGCTGCAAATAAAAGTAAAATCAGGTAAAGTTGGATTTTATTTTTTTTGCAAGCTACATAGGTAATCCATCCTAGTATAATACATAATTCAATTATGCTTTTAGGGGAGGGGGAATCTTTTTTATTTTTTGCTTTGCTAGCTTCAGAATCTAGGCCTTCTCTGTCAAGCTGACAGATTTGCAGCTGAAAAGATCGTTGTTTCTCATCTAAGACTCACAACTGCACATGGGTAGGAAGTGAAAAACATAGTTAAAAAAACATATATATATATTTTAATGAGACTTGTTTTTTTAGGTACATGCTCCTCAGAGGCATCTGCTTACAATTCTATTAGTGAGGTTTGTGTCACATACCCACACATTTCAAGGAGGTTGAAATTTTTATTATTTTAATTGAATATCCTTCTGTCCCTCCCCCCAAATTGGAATTCTATTAATGAATTACAAGGATGTAGGGTATAATGTGAAGGCAATTTGCATTGTTCGCCACAAATATCGTATCTAGATACCCACATTTTGGTGAAAACCTGTATTAATGAGGGTTTGCCAGAGAAACAGAGCTAATCTCTCTCTCTTTAGTCACTAAGTCGCGTCTGACTCTTGTGACCCCATGGACTGTAGCCTGCCAGGCTCCTCTGTCCATGGGATTCTCCAGGCAAGAATACTGGAGTGAGTTGCCATTTCCTTCTCCAGGGAATCTTCCTGACCCAGGAATTGAACCGGGGTCTCCTGCATTGCAGGCAGATTCTTTACCACTTGAGCTATGAGGGAAGCCAATAGAGCTAATAGAATATCTATCTATCAGTCTCTCTCAGTCTGTTCACTTCTTTTGAAGAACTGGCTCACACATTGTGGGAGCTGACAAGTCCAAAATGTGCCAGATTGGAAACCTAAGAAAGAGCTAATGTTGTAGTCTAAAGTCTAAAGGCTGTCTGCAACAGGCTGAATGAAGCCCACCCACATTATGGAGAGTAATCTGCTTTACTAGGATTTAAGGAATAAATCTTATTACTTATCTGATTTAAAGTTTATCTCATGTAAAAATGATCTTAGATGAGATTTATATCTAAAATATACTGATTTAAATGTTAATCTCATCTAAAAAATTTCTTCACAGTGGTATCTGACATCTAGTCTGGTATTTGACCAAATATCTGGGTTCTATGGCCTAGCCAGATTGACAAGCACAGTTAACTATCTTAAGTCTTTCCCTCATCAATTTGGCAGATATCTCCTTTAGTTCAGTTCACTCGCTCTGTCATGTCCAACTTTGCTACCCCATGGACTGCAGCAGTCCAGGCTTCCCGATCCATGACCAACTCCTGGAGCTTGCTCAAACTCCTGATATCCCCTTGAAAGTGAAAGTGAAAGTGACTTCGCTTAGTTGTGTCGGACTCTTTGCGACCCCATGGACTGTAGCCTACCATGCTTCTCCACCCATGGGATTTTCCAGGCAAGAGTACTGGAGTGGGTTGCCATTTCCTTCTCCCCTTAAATTATACTTAATGTCTAAACAAAGACAAAAATAGGTACTTTGCTTCCTAAAATAAATGCATCCTGTATGCAACTGAAAATGCACTAATTTGCTCCCTAGAAGAGGATTAAAATTCTTTGGTAGTGTTAGCTCTTCTTGCAATCCTGTTAGTTATATACTATGATATAAATTCAATATATCTTATATGGTAACAGAATAAATGAAGAAAGAAAATGTATATGTATTTCATAACTAAATGAGGAAGAAATACCCATGACAATTACATTAATTAATATAGCTAGTCATGTGATCATAGTTGATATTTATAACTGCTTTATTCCACTACTCATTCCCTTTGCTCTCAACAAGCATCTTAGCTGATCATGGTATTTTGCATGATGGAATGACTCAAACCTTCATTCCCGAGGGGATTGGACCATTACTAGTACTGTCTGAATTGAGTTGTTGTAGTTTCCCATTGACCTTCTTTAATCACAGGGCATGATAACTCTGGGACACCAAAAGGGAGCTCCTGTATTCCAGATAACTTTCCTCACCACTATTGTGGCTAGTAGTTCATTGTCTCCTTGGTGATCAGGATCAGTCATCTCACCCAGCACAGTGCCACCCTTCTTTGCAGGTTGATTCAGTATAAAAAGCCCAAAGCAGCAAAGTAAAAAATTTAATTCCCAGTTCAGTGGAATAATCGATGTATCTCCTGGGTGGAATTATCCTCCGATTTGGAACTAAGACTTCTAGGACACAAAAGCGTAAGTTTGTGGGTACAGAAATCAAAGATTTTGCTAGTGAACCACTAGGGATAGTAGTGAGTGATGCCACCTCAGTTTCTACCCCTTGCTTTTGAATCCTTCAGTCCTGGTTATGAGAAAACTAACACTATATATTGGACACTAATTCAGAGGACATACAGCCTCTTGGATAACATTGCTCCAGCCCTGCTAGGTATCGACACCTAGCAATTTAACTCTAGATATAACTGAGCCTTCTAAAGGTCATTCCTCCCTTCTTTCAAACAAGCTACTTCAAAACAGTGGGGAACATGATAAGACCACTGAATTCTATGAGCATGGGCCCACTTCCACACTTTTTCTTTCTTTGCTGTGAAGAGAGTTTCTTAGTGAGAGCAATGATCATAAACGTGGAGTACCATAATGATGGAAATGGCATTCTGTAGGCCCATAGTTTGCAGTTGCTGTTGTTTTTAATTTTATTTGTTTATTTGACTGCATTGGGTCCTAGTTGAGGCACACGGGATCTTCATTGCATCATGTGGCATCTTTTCCTTTCAGCTCACAGACTCTCTAGTTGTGATACACAGGCTTATTTGCTCTGCAGCATGTAGGATCTTAGTTCCCCAGCCAGGGATTAAACCTGCATCTCTGCATTATAAGGCAGATTCTTAACCACTGGACAACAAAAGAAGTCCACATAGACTGTAGCTTTGACAGAAGTGTTAACAGGGAAGGTAAGTTCATATCCAGAGTAAATGCCTATTGCAGGAAGAGCAAAACTACTTCCTCTTTTTTTTTTTTTTGGAAGGTTGCTGCCCAGCGTAATTAACCTACCACCAGCTAATGGCTGATCACTCCAGGGAAAAATGCCATCTTGGGGACTCAGTGTTGATTTCTGTTACCAGCAGAGTGGGCAGTGTTAACCAGAGTAGCCCTGGCTTATAGCCAGTATGAAGCTGGGGTTCTCAGTCCCACAAACACAAGGAAATTAACTCTACCAACAACCTTAGGGAGGTTGTGAGATGATTTTTTTCCAACACAAGTCTCCAAATGAGAAAAAATCTTGATCAACAACTTCATTGAGCACAGAAGAGGCATATTCATCTACAGAAATATGGAGATAATAACGCATGCTGTTTATAGCTGTTAAATTTGTGGTGATTTTTAAAACAGAAATAAAGAATAAGCCTAATAAAAAAAAACCTTCCCTAATCACTCTATTTGAAATTGTGGCCCCGTGGACTGTAGCCTGCCAGGCTCTTCTGTCCATGGGGATTCTCCAGGCAAGAATACTAGAGTGGGTTGCCATGCCCTCCTCTAGGGGATCTTCCCAACCCAGGGATCGAATGCAGGTCTCCCACATTGCAGGCTGATTTTTTACCATCTGAGCCACCTGGGAAGCCCTTACTTCCTACACCCTCAGCTTAAATTCATTTCATCCATAGCACTTTTCATTATCTACTGTACTATACAACTGACTTATTTATAAGTTTTAATGTACGTTTCTCTCAACTGTGACAAAAAATTCATGCAACGAACAGAGCTTTTATCCTCCGTTGTCACAGATATATCAACAGTGCTTAGAATAACAGCTGACAGGTATTGGGCATTCAAGAAGTATTTGCTGAAAGATAAATGAATATTTGCAGTACATCCCAATGAACCTGACCTAAAGAGTTAGGCATCTTGAATAACATATTGCAGAGTAAACATAGGAGATAAATCACATGAAATGTTCCCGGAAATCCTGATTCCAGTCCGGTTCTACCACTCGCACACATCTGTGAACAAGTTTAAAATTTGCTCAACTTTCGTTTTGTCATCTCTAAATATGGATAATAAGGCTAGCTCTGTTTGCTTTCATGCTTATTTTCAAAGTAATGTATATAATACTGTGTAATAAATTTTAAGGAACAGTATTAATTTTAAATGAAGAGATACAGGTGGCTGTTATGTATGTAAAAATATTTCCACTTCCTAGTAAGTAAATGAATCATAGCAAAACATTAAATCATATATCACTTATTGACTGCCAATAAGTATATCATAATATATATAATATATCACTTTTTGTCTGTCATCTCTCTAAACTAAACAAATTTAGAGGGATGCTGCCCAGTATTGGATAAGGTATATATTCTCATACACTGTTGGGAACAGTACAATGACAGTATAAGGCCGTGTACAGCAGTTTGGAAAATCTCAAAAAGTGCATTTTGATCTTTTATTTTAGTGTTTCTTGTAGGAACCTGTCCTTTGGGTGTAATTAGACAGGTGTACACAATATACATATAAGAATGTTCATGAAAGTTTGGTTTGCAATTGTAAAACAATGTAATTTATCTAAATGTTTGCACAGAAACTGCTGAGTCTTTTAAGTGCTATTTTTCTCTCTCTTGCTTTTTCTCTATTTCTCACATTGATTAAACCTTTGCCACTCTCTAAACACCATCACTAACTTGAGGCCAGTATCGTTATAACTTTACCAACCATCCAATTCCATGGGTTCTCCTGAGACCATATCTGAGGATTAATGACCTTGTGTTGCCCTTGTGACATTCTGTTTCTCTATAGACTAAGAGAAGTAAATCAGTGGGAAAGTAGAATAGACCCTCTGAGATGGTATCATAACCAAAGAATATTGATTTCTGCTTTTTCTTTCTTTAGTGCATATTTTCAAAGTATATGTTGAAGTATATGTGAGCATATATTACAATTTGTTTTACAATGCAGTAGACAGACCACATCCACCCACAAGTTCCTTTTAACATACTTTTAATTTTCTAATTCTTGCTGACTGTCATACCTGTCTTGACATTTATCACCAAGAATTTTTTAAGAGTGATTCTCAATAAATTGAGGAAGCTTTTGAAATAACATTGATATTTCCATAAGCCTCACTGGTATAATCTTGTATATTCCTTTGTGTGGAACTTAAGTTTTCTTTCCATTTGGCATTCTCAGAAGAATTCACTTGGTTTCTATTTTTTTACCTTTCAAAATTACTCTTATAGTTCTAAAATATTATGTAGGACTTTATTTCGCTGCAGAAAAATGCAAGAAAGGATATAAAGACTGATAAATTCTATCCTAAAACTGACCAAAGTATTTGGCCAGACCTATAACCTCTGCAGTTTCCCAGGTGGCTCAGTGGTGAAATAATCTGTCTGCCAATGCAGGAGATGAAAGAGACTCCAATTTCATCTCTGGTCATGAAGATCCCCTGCAGAAGGAAACGGCAACCCACTCCTAGTATTCTTTCCCAGAGAATTCTGTGGACAGAGGAACCTGGCAGGCTACAGTCCATAAGGTCAGAAAGAGTCGGACGTGACTGAGTGCACACAGCATATATAACCTCTACAACTAAGTAGTCCCTAAATATTAGTCAAGTTTATTTACCTTGATATTAGGAAGTCTATCACCGAGATAAGAAAAGTTTTATGTATATAGAGGGAGATTGAGATCAATAGATTCAATACATTACTTGAATGTAATTTGGTGGACCCAACCAGTCCATCCTAAAGGAAATCAGTCCTGAGTATTCATTGGAAAGACTGATGCTGATGCTGAAACTCCAATATTTTGGCCACCTGATGTGAAGAACTGACTCATTTGAAAAGAACCTGATGCTGGGAAAGATTGAAGGCAGGAGGAGAAGGGGACAACAGAGGATGAGATGGTTGGATGGCATCACTGACGCAGGTACATGAGTTTGAGTAGGTTCCAGGAGTTGGTGATGGACAGGGAGGCCTGGCATGCTGCAGTCCATGGGGTTGCAAAGATTCTAACATGACTGAGTGACTGAACTGAACTGACAACCTCTGCAAGACAAAAACAACATCTGCATTCTTCTCTAAATCATCATTTAGGAGTTGATTCTGCCATGTCAATCACTCAGTTATTTCACAGCTATACCACAACTGTTTTGGCATTTGAAAATTGACAGACTCCTTGATATTTAACTATTATATCAGTAGAAATGGATTAAGTAAGATCATAATGGTTAATTTGAAGCTGTAAACAGTGGATTCCTAGCAATTTCATATACTTGCTTTAGAAAAGCTTTGCTTTTTGTTAGAAGCATTGTACATTTAACTTGCATATATATATATATACACAACATATATATCAGAAATTAACATTTATTCTAAAAATTTTATTTAAAATAGTCATCTATTTTTTTTAATTGTATCAGCTTCCTGAAGGATCTAGTAGGAAAAATTATGTCTGATTGTTAAAATATTGCTATATATAAATAGAACTTCTTAAAAACTTTGAATGTTAGTTGTTAGTTCTTTCATTGATATTGCAGCATTCTTGCTTTATTTCACTTGGCACTTTGATTTTAAAATGTTTATTTTAGAGAATTTATCTTCAAATTCTCTCTTAGCATCCTCCTCCTAACCCAAACCCTCTCTGGATTGACTGTCTGTTTGTTAAAATGGCAGATGTTATTTCTCAGTAAAGGTAATGCATATCCTTTAGGTCATTCAATTATGCACACCTAATAAATCACTAATTCTACTTTTTCTCTCCACTGCAATTCCTTTAGAAAAGGTTTTTAATGTTTTTAGCTGGTTCATTGTAAAATTCTATTTATTGGTCACTTTGTCTTTAATTTTACTACATGGCAAAATTTCATGCATACCGATGCCAAAAGAATCTTAATAAAATGAAAATTGTATCATGGAAAAACAAAATAAAAAGAAAATGGTATTGTGACATTGAATTGTTTAAACTCCCCTTAATGTTTTCTACAGTTACATTAAGTCATATGTTAGACAGGGTCCCCCAGGAAATGGTTGGACCTTATAATTCATTAAGTCTTGCTACTTCCACACATACACTCTGCTGTAGCCATGCTTCATTAAATCATGCATTTTTTCAGAATCTGCATGCTCTTATTTCTATGTTTTACAAAACTTTTATTTCTCCTGAAATATCCTCCCACTTCCAACATTCAACCCTTCTTCTTCATGTTTTTACATCCATTAAAACCTAGATCAGATGTGGCTTTTCTCAGGAGCCTACCTAGGGGTTTTGGGTGCACCCCTGTACTGTCCTCATAGGTCACAAAAAGATTTCCTCAACCACTGATTGCCATTATCTTTTACTGTGTGCCTTGTCTCCCTATTTTTGTGAAATGTATATAAATATACACTCACTTGTCCACACATACAGTCACAGAAACACACACACACACTAACACACTAGATAAAGGTAAAAACACATCTTTTACCTTTTTAAAAATATCCTAGACATTTTACAGAGTAACCATGCTGGTGATCAATAAGTTGTTGAATGAATTTTGATATGACCTCAAGATTTTAGGAGACAGAGATAACCAAAACCATCTTGCCCTATTATACTCTAATTCTACATATTTTCAAAAACAATAAATGGTTGAATATGTGTTATAAAATTGCAGCCACTTTTGTTATATCAATGCGATAATATATCAAAATTTTATTTTTATGAATGGCAACCCACTCCAGTACTCTTGCCTGGAAAATCCCATGGACGGAGGAGCCTGGTAGGCTGCAATCCATGGGGTCGCTAGGAGTCGGACACGACTGAGCAACTTCACTTTCACTTTCACTTTTCACGCATTGGAGAAAGAAATGGCAACCCACTCCAGTGTTCTTGGCTGGAGAACCCCAGGGACGGTGGAGCCTGGTGGGCTGCCGTCTATGGGGTCGCACAGAGTCAGTCATGACTGAAGAGACTTAGCAGCAGCAGCAACACAAGTTAGACATTTATGACATGGTCTTTATTTTATTTAAATTCAGCTCTAAATAATCTCCTTCACAAATATGTCAATGCAAATTATCTCAAAAGTTTTTGTTCAATCACTTCATGGAAATGTGATTAGTATATGCTTTATTCTCTTAGATTCCTATTTTAAGACTCTGATATGTCATGATGGCATGACATGAATTCCACAGGAAAATATAGTACTTTAAAATCTTTTTTTAAAGTTTTTAATGGCTGTATACTGTTTCTGTGAAAGACTATAGTGAAAATATCTGGGGCATGGGACCGCTTTGGTATCTCTTAAATCATGCCACATACATGGCTATTTATCAGTTCTATTCAACTTGACATGTTATTTTTCTGTCCTTCAATCTCAAACCTCAGCTCCTTTAATAAGGATGAAACATATGCTCAATGTAACAAGAATTTTCACAATAATACTGCTAATTTTCTTCCTAGATCTTGAATTATTTGAGAAATATGCCTGATATTTGAGGGATGGGATTATTTTAAATCACATTTTTAGTGGGAATTTGCCTTGTAGATTCATGTAAGACATTTACTCTTCTTAGAAAATATGAAAAAGATCAGATACCTTTCTAATGTAGAGCATATCAGCAGAAATAGAGATACAGACATAGAGAACAAATGTAAGATGCCAAGAAAGGAAGGAGGGGTGGGATGAATTGGGAGATTGGAATTGACATATATACATTGCTATGTATAAAATGATTACTAAAGAGAACATTTCGTATAGCACAAGAAACTACTTACTGCTCTTTGGTGACCTAAATAGGAAGGAAATCCAAAAAAGAAGGGATATATGTATACAAATGGCTGATTAATTTTCCTGTACAGTAGAAAGTGACACGATATTGTAAAGCAACTGTACCTTAATACAAATTTTAAAATGATGGAATTTATTACACACAACTAAAATACACAAGCTAATTGGATTTGTTTTAAAAATTAGTTTGTTTTTTTAAGACTCCAACAGTTTCCCAGATGGTGCTAGTGGTAAAGAACTTGCCTGCCAAAGCAGGAGTCGTAAGAGATAAAGGTTCAGTCCCTGAGTTGAGAAGATCCCCTGAAGGAAGGCATGGCAACCCACTCCAGTATTCTTGCTTGGAGAAGACCATGAAAAGAGGAACCTGGGGGACTACAATTCACAGGGTGGCACAGAGTTGGACACGACTGAAGTGACTTAGCACACATACACGCACAAGACATGTATGAATTAGGCAGAGAACCTTGGCAGGCAACAATCAGTAGGCAAAGATCAAATTTCCAGTTTATTAAGGCATAGGTATACATTTTAATACCATGTAATGATGTGTTTTGGCACTCTTTTTACAAGCCAAAAGTGCAAGAACATATTTTGTTAGAAGTAGATTGTCACAAATGCTGTACTTTCCTTAGATGAGATCAAAGATGATGCATTAGAAAATTTCAATAACAATAATAATGACTTTGACATTACTATAGACTCAAATGCTATTAATCATTTTCATATTTTTTAATAGAGGCTCAAAGAACTGAAACAAAGGGAATTTGCTCGAAATGTAGCATCTAAATCCAGGAAAGATGAAAGAAAACAGGAAAAGGCACTCCAACGCCTGCACAAGCTGGCCGAACTAAGAAAGGAAACCGTATGGTGAGTGTGCAGTGACTGTTTTCTTAAAACATGATCACAAATAAAGGAAATGAATAAAGGGCACAAATCTATTTATTTCTGTACCCAGATTAAGACAATCACATTTTCATAACTTTCTGTGGCCTGTGAACAGTAAATTGAATTTGAGATTTAGGCAAACACCTTTTTAATGCACATTTCAATAAAAAACCAAATTGCTGCAATTTTCCTTTCTAAAAATTAATTTTACATTATTAATCAAGTTGTGTTAATAGAAAGCCATTCTATTTCTTATTGAAATTCAAAACATTTGATTGAAGAAGCGATGTAAACACCATCTCATAGCCCTTGTTATAAGTAGAAGTTATTTTTTAATTGAAAATTTGGAGAACTTTTATTTGAAATGATCTTTAAGAATACATATGGAAGGAGAAAAAGAAATAGTGTTAGGGAATACTGACATATCAAAACATTGTTTGAGATGTCAGATTTTAAAAGTCAAAATAAAGTGTAAATATATCTGGAATCCTATAGTGAACTGTTAAAACCAAACGAAACTGCTATTCAATTATACCAACCAGGTATTTTTATTCTGTGCAGTAAAAAATGAAAAATTATACAAGTGCAAGTTTACATTTCAGACTATTATAGTACCTCTGTAATTTAATGCCTTATAAGTAGCCTTTGCAAATGTAAAGTATAATATTTTAAGGGAAATAGACTTGATAATAAGACATGTACAGAAGAAGCAAAACTTCTTATCTAAGTTACTTTTCTTAGCATATAGTACATATTTCACCTTACATACACACACAGTTTTTCCCAATAATTTGGTGCCTCTAATGAGATGCAAATTAAGAATTAGTAGTGTTTCTTACTGTCATACAAGACAGTGAACCAGTACATTGTATTATAGTTTAAAGAAATAATTTGATTAAAACATTTGAGACCATTTATTACCTCTCAGAAACTAACATCTTAGAAAAGCAGGGGAAACTCTGCACAGCGTGATTCTTTTGGGGCAAAGATGATATTTAGTTAGTTCTTTGTGTGCTGGACAGTATAGTTCTTTTTTATAAAAACTCACTATTTATGGTATCCTGTGATGCCAAATAAATGGAAACCACAACCTATATTTATTCTATATAATGGTATAATGGATAACTTCAGGATAATTTTTAAATATTAAGAATGGCAATTCCAAAAAACTTAAAGCTCTCATTGAGCATATCACAGAGTCTTGATAGACAATCAATGAGCATTGGTTGAATTGTTGGACTGAATTCCCAGTCCTGTTTACATCATGACTGAGAGTTTTTCTTTTAACTTCCTTCATATTCTCCATATAGAGAATATGTGGAGTTAAGTATTTGTGAATTAAAAGTATTTTTTAAGAGAATTCTGTATCCCAAAGTGTCACTGATGGAGGTAAAGAAATATTTTTATTTTGGAAACACTGGCTGAAAATCTTTGACCATTGCTGTTAATAGCTGTAAAAGTAACTTCAAGAGGTCATCTCCAAGTGATCCCAAATGATATCCAATAACTAAATTAAATTGCGATACTATGGAAGTCAATTGCACTACATGAATGTAATTATCTTACAAAGATTTACGAACTTGAAAGAAATCTTATGATGACATTTCTAAGATGTAAATGCTTGTTTTTCCTCAAAAGTGTCTTATCTGAAAACATATTTTTGTTTCTTTCTGTAGCGCTCCTGGAAGCGGTCCTATGTTCAAGTCAACGACTGTTACTGTGAGAGAAAATTGTAATGAAATTTCCCAAAGAGCTGTTGTGGATTCAGTTAATAACCAGGAAGATTTTAAATGCACTTTGATTCATAGTCAAGAGAAGGCTAAAGATGTTACCACTCTTGCTGCAGATCCAGAAAGTACAAAGAGTTATATGGCCAAAAATAACCAACTTGAAGATCAAGCCCAGGGGATTCACAGACACAAAATTGGCTTTTCTTTTGCATTTCCAAAGAAAGCATCCGTGAAACTGGAGTCCTCAGCTGCAGCCTTCTCTGAATACAATGATGATGCCTCTGCGGAAAAAGGATTTAGCAGAAAAAGTAGATTTGTCCCGGGTGCTTGTCATCTTCAACTATCTTCACCAACAGATGTGCTTTTGAATTCCGTGGAGAAAGCAAACTCTTTTCATCCACCAGAGGGAATGTGCACTGACAAAGAAACTACTCAAACTCAAGAGATGAAAAAAGTTTCTAGTGAAAAAGATCCATTATTATTACCTCCATTTTGTCAGTTTCAGCTCCCTTCATCATCTGATGCAGATAATTGTCAAATTTCAGTCCCTTCAGCAGATCAGATTTCACCAGAAGATATTCTTATTAATGAAGACACACCTATAAATGGTAACACTTCTGAATTGCTAGGAAATAAATCCATAGTTCTTGATATGGCTGATGACAACATGTCTTTGCAGACTACCACCAAGGAAACTGTTAAGGGCAATGTGACATCCATGATTGAAGTTGAAAATAAAAATCACGGTCTGGACGTGTTGACCCCTGTAAATTCTGAAGAGGATAATATAACCTTACACACAAAAAAAGATTTATATAAAAGACCATGTGAGCCATTTATACCCGTACTTAACAAAGATGGATCCACAGTTCTTCAGTGGCCATCAGAAATGCTGACATACACCACCACTCAACCATCAATTTCCTATAGCTGTAATCCTCTCTGTTTTGACTTCAAGTCCACTAAGTTAAACAACAAGCTAGATAAAAATAAGCTGCCTTTAAGTGATCTTTCTTCTCAGCAGAAGGGAGAAGAAATTTACAAGAACCCAGTTTTGGATTGCAAGGATACATCTATGGCAGGACTCACTGATTATGAAATTGGAGGTAGCAGAAGTGGACATACCCAAGTCACTTCTCATTTGACTGATGATACTGTCTCTAATAGCTGTGATTCTGGAAAAAACGAGACTATGGGTCAGAGGTATAAAAATATTTCCTGTAGGATCAGAAAAACAAAAAAATATACTTTTACTAAAAATCAGATAAAGCCAGATGCTATAGATGGGAAATACAACAAAATAAGATTGAAAAATACTCATGAACGTTGGTTCCATAAAAGTAGACGAAAGAAAAGAAGAAAGTTATGTCACCATAATTATGGAGAGAAAACCAAAGAATCAGAAACACGCTTCAAAATGGAAACAGAAAATAGTTACACTGATACAACTAGGAAAAATCTACTGGAAATAATTTCAGAAAAACAGTATTTAGCTGCAGAGCAACTATTGGACTCACAGCAATTACCTGATAAAAGGCCCAAATCTACATCCATATACTTAAGTGAAAATGAAGAAACGTGTAAAACCTGGAACACTGAATACAATAATAATACTTTTATCAGTTCTAAAAACTACTGTAAAAACAGCTCAGTTGTCTTAAATGGACAATCCAATTCAACAATGATACATTCTGCAAAACATAATTTAACATACTCCAGAACATACTGTAGTTGGAAAGCTAAAATGTCCAGCTGTGGTCATGATCACAGATGCCTAGTTCTTCAGAATGAAATGAAATGCATGAGTCAGAGCCAGGCTGTTAAAAGAGGTTATAATTCTCTCATTAATGAATCAGAAAGATGCCATCGAAAGCGTAGACAACATTCATATTCTTATTCTTCAGACGAAAGTTTAAATCGACAGAATTATCTACCAGAAGAATTCTTGACATCACGTCGTGCTTCTGCTCCTTGCAAACCTAAGAGGAAACAGAGGAGAAAAAGAAATAGATTCCACATGGGTTTTGAAGCTTTGGAACTCAAAGAGAAAACAGATTATCCCAAGAAAGGCAATTCTTCCTTACATCACCAGGATAAAATAGTAAGTGAAGAGGGAAAAGAGGAAGTAAAACCACAGGAAACTGCAGATGTCAAAAGGAACTCAGAACAACTAGACCAAGTAGAAAATAAACTGGCTGTGCCCACCAGCAGCCCTCTTCCTTCTGAAGCCAATGATGAAATTCAGCAGGTTGTAATGGAGACCACTTCTGGTGAACCGTCAGAGATTTCCAGTGAACCCACCACATCAGCCTATACAGTTAGTGCCCCAGCAAAAGGAGAAATAGACAGTACCTCGCTTGAACACAAAGAAAGAAGTGAGGATACAAATGTCAATGAAAAGCAAATTCCTTTCAAGGTGCCTAATAGTGAAAGGAACTTTAGACAGTCACAACCTAAATCGTTCCTTTGTCATTATGAACTGGCTGAAGCCCTTCCACAAGGCAAGATGAATGAGGCATCAACGGAGTGGCTGTGTTTTAATTCAGGAATCCTTAATGCACAACCACCATTGCCATTCAAAGAAGCACATGTCAGTGGCCATACCTTTGTAACAACAGAGCAGATCCTGGCTCCATTAGCTTTACCAGAACAGGCATTATTGATTCCGATAGAAAACCATGACAAGTTCAAAAACCTACCATGTGAAGTATACCAGCACATCCTACCGCCAAACATGCTGGCCAACAAGGTCAAGTTCACTTTTCCCCCAGCCGCCCTCGCGCCCCCCAGCACACCTCTGCAGCCTTTGCCTTTGCAGCAGCCCCTGCGTTCTACCTCCGTCACCACTATCCACCACACTGTTTTACAACAGCATGCGGCAGCGGCAGCAGCCGCAGCGGCAGCGGCAGCGGCAGGAACCTTTAAAGTGCTGCAACCACACCAACAGTTTCTGTCCCACGTCCCAGCTCTCACCAGAACATCATTACCTCAGATCTCAGTAGGACCAGTAGGGCCGAGGCTTTGTCCTGGGAGTCAGCCAACTTTTGTTGCTCCTCCTCAGGTGCCAATCATCCCAGCTTCCGTCCTTCATCCTAGCCATCTGGCTTTCCCACCTTTGCCCCATGCCCTCTTCCCTTCGCTGCTCTCCCCGCACCCTACCGTCATCCCACTGCAGCCCCTGTTCTAGTCATCACCATGAGAGGGAAAGAAAATATCCGTGTGAAAACTACTGCCATATGTGTTAATGCTCATTAAGTGGATAATAGCCTATTTAAATGGTGGAAATAAACTAGCTAAAATATGGCTTCATTGATATGAAATCACTTACTATAAGTGTAATGATGCAAATAAATTCTTAAGCTTCTGATATATAATATTATTAAGGCACTGAATAGTTTGAAAATCAATATAATCTATGCTGTATATCAAAATGATGTCTTAAGAGTATGTATAATGTATATAAAATATATTTATAGTACTGTAATTTATGTTGTAAAGTATGCCCGTCACTTTTTTTAATCTTTGTGTATTTGCACCTATTTAATGTTTAGACAAAGCTGATGGCATTATGTTTTGTACCATGCTCCTTGAAACTGTAAATTCAGTGAAAAATATCTCTTGCAATAAATTTTTGTTAAATATTTAAGTAAATCAAACCCTTGTTTTTAGTTGGTTTTCACTGGGGATTGTATAGTAACAATAGGTTTTGAATTTATATTGTTTCCTCTGTTTATTGACATCTCTGAACCTTAGAGGCTCAGCAAAGCATCTTTGCCACTCTATCGGTACTTATACTATAATACTGTCTTTCAGAAAAAGTATAACAAGTCTATTTACTTTTCTGTTTTTCATACTGTTGCATATCCTCAGAGTTTACTATATTTCATGAACACTTGATCTAAATAATGAGCCATGGAAATTCTTGTTAAAGTAATGTTAGTATTTGGTGGAGAGGAAGCAAATAACTACAATATGCAAAGTATTTAGTATTCTTCCCGGGACTATAAAACAGTACTAGTAGACAAGACATAGAAAGTAACCAATATAAGTTCTTATGACATTTTTGTATGTCAAAATTACCAAATGTATTGTGTTTATTTTTAATTATTGCAGGGAATATACATATATAAGAATGTTGGCATGGATTAAGGAATAAGTTTAATTAACCACTAACCATTATATAACACCTTGCGAAGAATGGTATAAATACAGCCTGGACATATTCTTAACTGAGAATCTTGAAGTGGGAAAAGAGTAAATAAATAGCTCTTCCTTCTGCAAATCTTTCTAGTATACATGTTTCTATCATATTTCCAAATCACCAAGAAACAGTTAGAAAGTCTTCACATTACCCTTCCAGATTCTGTTCTATTTTTAATGACCTCTGCATTTTCATTCACTCAAACGCTGCTTCTATGTGTACTCAAGAATATAATTATTTAATAGAAAAATAGAGAATTTCACACTTCCCATGACAGTTTTCTAACATGTACCTGCCCCAGTGCATGCCACTTGTTAAGACAAAGTCTACATGCCTGATAGAGAAAATTCAACTCACTAAGTGCAAACAATGAAGGATTACGGTATCCTAGCAATGAATCCAAGGAAAAGAGAGACCAAATGAGTCCATCTAAAGTGAGAGCAACTTTTAAGTGATCCTGCACTGAAGAAATGCTATTTCATAAGTTTGCTGTAACAAGTGGGTTACCCTAAAAGTATTTAGTGCAAGCATATATTCCCAGAGCAGAATAATATATTGAATTCTACTTTAACAGGAGAAATAAGAGAGAAAAAAATCTGTTGTCTACTTCCTTTATTATGTGCAATAATAATCATCATTTAAAGGTTTTGCTGCAAAATGCTTGTGTAAGATTGTGTGATTGACAAATAAGAATGCAAAATAATGAGAAGAAATTTTATTTCAAACACTCTAGATAACATGTTCTAAAAATGATAATTAAAATTGGAACGGGTGTTTTTTCCCCAAGCAAAATATTTGAAACTATATTTGAAGATAATATATTAAGAGAGGGGAATATCTACTGAGGAATGCTGACCCAGTTTGTTTTTAATAACAGAGCAGAATTGTCGCTTCTGCTGTTTAAAATCAAACCAAGTGTTTCACTTCAAAATATGCAGATTTCCCCCTTCTTTCTGTCATCTTTTGACAACCATCCCACACATTCACCTCCTACCTTTTGTTCTCATTCTTTAGTTCTTTTTCCCCCTGATCTTTTCCTTCTTTATGTCACTATATAAATCATTTGTATTTATCATGTGTGGGTATCCTCTGCTTCTTTCTCCATTATCACCCTTTTAGTTTGTCTTCAATTCTGCTGCTCACTTACATTTATTTTTGTTAAATAACACATTTAGGTAGTCTAACTTTAGTTGTAGCAGAATATATCTGTTCAGTTACTATATAATAGATATTTCTAGAAAGTTTGATGAGGAATGTTCTCACTTAAGACTAATTGAAACTCACCTTGGTAGACAAACTGATTTGTTTTCATGGATACCAGTGACTGAACAACAAAAGAATGTTAGTTGAGCATGTTAAAGCCATTCTTACTGCTAAGACTCCATTTAGATACTTGATATCTTTGATAAGATATTGCTTATATAGTCTGGGCATCTGTTATACTCTCAGGACTCAAAACGAACCTATGATGACACACTTGTTCATCTGTTCTGATAACACCAACTCCAAAATAAAGGTAATTATAAGCTGACTGAAGATCAGCCATAAGCAGAGCAATTACACAGGTTTGTCAGAGTGGACTTGTCAAGCAATGAGGCTATGAGAGGATTATCAGTCAAGCACATATTAGTGGTGGCAGGAGTCAGGCCAGTATAGCAGCATTATTCTGGGAGTAGCTTTGGGCACTGTCTGATGGCTTGTCCATAAATCCTGGAGCTAAAATCCCAGTCCCATCCAGGTATAAATTACTTTACATTCTATCTAATTGGGAAATTTTATTCTAACACCATCTCTTTTCATTTCATGCAAACATTTCATCCAAAGATGAAATGTTTTCATTTCATGCAAGGAACATTTCATGCAAAGATGGGCACAATTAAAGACAAAAATTGTATGGACCTAAAAGAAGCAGAAGATGTTAAGAAGAGGTGGCAAGAATACACAGAAGAACTATACAAAAAAAGATCTTCATGACCCAGATAACCATAATTGTGTGTTCACTCACCTAGAACAAGACATCCTGGAATGAGAAGGCAACTGGGCCTTAGGAAGCATCACTATGAACAAAGCTAGTGAAGGTAATGGAATTCCAGTTGAGGTATTTCAAATCCCAAAGGATGATGCTGTGAAAGTGCTGCACTCAATGTGCCAGCAAATTTGGAAAACTCAGCAGGGGCCAAAGACTGGAAAAGGTCAGTTTTCATTCCAATCACAAAGAAAGGCAATGCCAAAGAGCGTTCAAACTATCATAAAATTGCACTCATCTCACACGCTGGCAAAGTAATACTCAAAACTTTCCAAGCCAAGCTTCAATAGTACGTGAACCATGAACTTCTACATGTTCAAGCTGGAATTAGAAATGGCAGAGAAACCAGAGATCAAATTGCCAACATCCTTTGGATCATCGAAAAAGCACAAGAGTTCCAGAAAACCATCTACTTCTCCTTTATTGACTACACCAAAGGCTTTGACTGTGTGGATCACAACAAACTGTAGAAAATTCTTAAAGTGATGGGAATACCAGACCACCTGACCTGTCTATTCAGAAATCTGTATGCAGGTCAAGAAGCAACAGTTAGAACTGGACATGGAACAACAGACTGGTTTCAAAGAGGAAAAGGAGTATGTCAAGGCTGTATATTGTCACCCTGTTTATTTAGCTTATATGCAGAGTACATCATGCAAATGGTAGGCTGGAAGAAATGCAAGATGGAATCAAGATTGCCGGGAGAAATATCAATAACCTCAGATATGCAGATGACACCACCCTTATAGCAGAAAGTGAAGAAGAGCTAGAGAGACTCTTGATGCAAGTGAAAGAGGAGAATAAAAAAGTTGGATTAAAACTCAATAGTCAGAAAACTAAGATCATGGCATCTGGTCCCATCACTTCATGGCAAATAGATGGGGAAACAATGGAAACAGTGACAGACTTTATTTTGGGGGGCTCCAAATTCACTGCAGATGGTGACTGTAGCCATGAACTTAAAAGATGCTTTTTCCTTGGAAGAATGCTATGACCAACCCAGACAGCATATTAAAAAGTAGAGACATTACTTTGCCAACAAAAGTCCATCTAGTAAAAGCTATGGTTTTTCCAGTAGTCATGTATGGATGTGAGAGTTGAACTATAGAGAAAACTGAGCACCGAAGAATAGATGCTTTTGTACTGTGGTGTTGGAGAAGACTCTTGAAGTTCCCTTGGACTGAAAGGAGATCCAACCAGTCAATCTTAAAGGAAATCAGTCCTGAATATTCAATGGAAGGACTGATGCTAAAGCTGAAGCTCCAACTCTTTGGCCACCTAATGTGAAGAACTGACTCATCTGAAAAGACCCTGATGCTGGGAAAGATTGAAGGTGGGTAGAGAAGGGGATGACAGAGGATGAGATGGTTGGATGGGATCACTGACTCAATGGACATGAGTCTGAGTAAGCTCTGGGTGTTGGTGATGGAGAGGGAAGCCTGGCATGTTGCAAGTTCATGGGGTCACAAAGAGTTGGACATACCTGAGCGACTGAATTGAACTCAACTGAACCAATCTCTTACTCTCTTATATCTGGTCTGCTATTTATAGGAATTGCTAACAGCATTTGTTATCAAAAAGAAGAGTGATTTGGGGTATACTGAAGAGAATAAAACCTTAACATGGAAAGTAACAAGTAATTACTGTAGCCAAATGACAAAGAACTCACACTGCATGACAGGAAGGAAATAAGGAAACTCATCCACAACTAGCACAATTTTTTTGCCTCCCTCCTCTCTCTCAGATTTTTGCATATCAAGTGTTGAAGCCCTGTATAACATGTGCATAAGACATCTCAACCTATGTATCTGCTACGTATTTTGAACCCATAACTCAAATCCATGATCTTCCATTATAGGTACCACTGGAACCTATTATTTGTCCTGTGTTCCAAAGCTCCGTGAATGTTATTATAATAAATGAAAACTGTTCCAAGTCAGAAGCCAGGGTGTTAGTATGCCCATGTAAAGTCAATCAATGAAGACTTATGCTTTGTTTCCTTAAGTTTTTCTCAGATACTTCTCACTAGTATATTCTATATAGTTGTAGTCCTAGTAGTTCATAGCTGAATTGCTGAATTACTTTTATTAATTAATGTCTCTTCCCAATTTCCCATTTATACACTCTGTCCCCCATTGCTGCCAGGGCCCCATTTTTTGGGCTTCCTTGATGGCTCAGTGAGTAAAGACTTTGCCTGCAGTGCAGGAGCCACAGGAGATATGGGTTCAATCCCTGGTTGGGAAGATCCCCTGGAGTAGGAAAGGGCAACCCACTCCAGTATTCTTGCCTGAGGAATCCCATTGACAGAAGAGCTTGATGAACTACAGTCCACGAGGTTACACAGAGTCGGACACAACTGAGCACATGAGCACAGCAAAATCGTATTATGACTCTCTTCTACTTTGATGGCTCTTCTAGCTTCTCAGTTATTCTCAAAATGAACATCAAAGTTCTTAGCATGTCACAGAAAATCTATGGGGAAGCAGGTGCCAGCTTTCCTACTTAGCATCATCCATTCCAGAATTCATCTTTCTATTTACAATCACCTTCAAGTTTGTGTGAGCATATTCTATGTCCTGCAATGCCTTCCTGCCTGTATTTCTTCACTTGGCTAGCTACTATTGAGCAACAATTTGTTTCAGTTTTTTTTAAGGGATTCTTACCCAGATTTTGGCTGTCTCCACGTTACCCTCCCATCCTCTATCTTCACCTAGAATTTTTGTGCTCAGATATTGTTATGATGGTGTGATCACTGACCTAGAGCCAGACATCCTGGAATGTGAAGTCAAGTGGGCCTTAGAAAGCATCACTACAAACAAAGCTAGTGGAGGTGAAAGAATTCCAGTTGAGTTATTCCAAATCCTGAAAGATGATGCTGTGAAAGTGCTGCACTCAATATGCCAGCAAATTTGGAAAACTCAGCAGTGGCCACAGAACTGGAAAAGGTCAATTTTCATTCCAATCCCAAAGAAAGGCAATGCCAAAGAATGCTCAAACTACTGCACAATTGCACTCATCTCACACGCTAGTAAAGTAATGCTCAAAATTCTCCAAGCCAGGCTTCAGCTGAACCGTGAACTTCCAGATGTTCAAGCTGGTTTTAGAAAAGGCAGAGGAACCAGAGATCAAATTGCTGACATCTGCTAGATCATGGAAAAGCAAGAGAGTGCCAGAAAAACATCTATTTCTGCTTTATTGACTATACCAAAGCCTTTGACTTTGTGGATCACAATAAACTGTGGAAAATTCTGAAAGAGATGGGAATACCAGACCACCTGATCTGCCTCTTGAGAAATCTGTATGCAGGTCAGGAAGCAACAGTTAGAACTGGACATGGAACAACAGACTGGTTTCAAAGAGGAAAAGGAGTACGTCAAGGCTGTATATTGTCACCCTGCTTATTCAACTTATATGCAGAGTACATCATGAGAAATGCTGGGCTGAAAGAAACACAAGATGGAATCAAGATTGCTGGGAGAAATATCAATCACCTCAGATATGCAGATAACACCACCCTTATGGCAGAAAGTGAAGAGGAACTCAAAAGCCTCTTGATGAAGTTGAAAGAGGAGAGTGAAAAAGTTGGCTTAAAGCCCAACATTCAGAAAACGAAGATCATGGCATCTGGTCCCATTACTTCATGGGAAATAGATGGGGAAACAGTGTCAGACTTTATTTTCTTGGGCTCCAAAATCACTGCAGATGGTGACTGCAGCCATGGAATTAAAAGACACCTACTCCTTGGAAGGAAAGTTATGACCAACCTAGATAGCATATTCAAAAGCAGAGACATTACTTTGCCAACAAAGGTCTGTCTAGTCAAGGCTATGGTTTTTCCTGTGGTCATGTATGGATGTGAGAGTTGGACTGTGAAGGCTGAGCACTGAAGAATTGATGCCTTTGAACTGTGGTGTTGGAAAAGACTCTTGAGAGTCCCTTGGACTGCAAGGAGATCCAACCAGTCCATTCTGAAGGAGATCAGCCCTGGGATTTCTTTGGAAGGAATGATGCTAAAGCTGAAACTCCAGGACTTTGGCCACCTCGTGAGAAGAGTTGACTCATTGGAATAGACTCTGATGCTGGGAGGGATTGGGGGCAGGAGGAGAAGGGGACGACAGAGGATGAGATGGCTGGATGGCATCACTGACTCAGTGGACGTGAGTCTGAGTGAACTCCAGGAGTTGGTGATGGACAGGGAGGCCTGGCATGCTGTGATTCATGGGGTCGCAGAGAGCCGGACACAACTGAACTACTGATCTGATCTGATTGTTATGAAGTATTCTCAGTGCTGAATATATTGTCTTGTTATTGAAATCTACTGGATTAAGAGTTCCTAAAGTCCAAGTGCACTTGATGCATAGTAAACATTCAATAAATTTTTTTAATCAGTTGGAAGAATGTAATTAAAAGCTATGCAGATTGTATTGCAAAGTTCCAGAACCATTACCCATTTCTACTCCAAACTGGTCCTAAATCAGTCATAAGTCCAAATTAAAATATATTTTTCCAAAATAATTAGGGTTTCAAAACACGACTTAGCATGAAGAACTTATTTTTAATGGAATTTTGAATTATTTAAAATAGAAATAAGCAATCATGAAAGCATGATTTGAACACTTTTCCTACCCTTGGAAGAAAGCACAACCTTCTACCTATTTTTCATCTTTCTATCTGTACTTGTCACTAGACATTAACATATCTTGTCAGACACAGAACTAGATATAGGTATAAATAAATGAGAACATAACTACTACTCAGACATTCAAATCCAGTAAAAGAGGCAGACATGCAAAATCTTATACTGAGCTACCCAAAGTGTACTCTGTCAATATTGGTCTATCAAAATGTGTTGATTTATATTTACCAATGCCTTCCCCCACCCCACCCCACTGTACTGTATTTTCCATTTCTATTCTTGTTTTTACTTTTCTTCCCCTCTGTTTATTTGCCTAGCTGAGCCACTGTCCTTGGGAGTGAAAGTTGTCACCAGGGATGCTTTCTAATAAGCTGTTTACTTTCTCTTACAAATAAAATGGTAAATGTTTAAGGCTTATTTAGGTTATTAGTTAAGGTCCAAGTCTTGATTTAGAGGCTTCAGTAAAAGGCCGTGCAATTTGTTCTGAGGTGTTGCATATGACTGAAACCTAGCTCACCATCTGGCAGCCCTGTGGATTCTGTCCCCTTCCCCAGACCCAGCATGGGCTTCATTGCTACAGAGAAAGCAACTATTTTTCCTTCACTCAAAGGCACCATTGCTCACTAAGCCAAATGCCTAGGGCAATATCCTTTTATTTATTCATGTGTGCATGGCTTCTCAGTTGCTAAGTCATGTCCAGCTCTTTGAAACCCCATGGACTGTAGCCCACCAGGCTCCTCTGTCCATGGGATTTTCCAGGCAAGAACAATGGATTGGGCTGCCATTTCCTTCTCTAGGGGATCTTCCCAACCTAGGAATTGAACCTATGTCTCCTGCTTGGCAGGTGAATTCTTTACCACTGTACCACCTGGGATGCCTCTTTATTTATTCATAGAGCCATCTTTTAGATTAGCTCAGAGCTTTCAACACTTGGGAACATAGGCTATGGAACATACATGAGCCTGAAAGCTCCTGGTATAAAACTATAACAAGCTTTTCTTTTCTTTTATTCTCCTAAATCTTATTTTTAAGTAACCTATTTTCATTTTTTTACCCTTTTTGTGATAATATTTTGAATATATTACTTACATATTTCATAATATTTTCCTTTTTAGGATTCTGGTTTTAACTTATATGTTTAAACTTTTTGTAAATTACTTTCTAACATTTTTATGGGGTATATTTTCTATTTTTTTAGTATATTCATGCTATTTAGAATATTATATAATATATTTTAATTTTAAGAAATAAGTCTCATTACATTCAGTGGAATTAGTCATACTTTGTGGTTTAGTATTATTACCTTCTATATCTAGTTTGTATTGATTATCTCTAAGACTATCTTAATTCCCTCATGGAATATTAATTTCACTTCATTCCTCAGTATTTTTATTGATAAGGAGCTTTGATGACATGCCTTACATTAACCCTTCAAGCTCTTCCAAAAGTTCTCTTATTCTCTTCAGTACATAATTCCTATAACCAGGACCTATAGCCAGAACTGAATTTACATTTTACCAACAAGAACTAGGATTAATGCTCTTGGAAACAGCTCATTTCATCTTGCTTTATGGGCTTAGTTCAACAACTGGGCTTCTAACAGGAAAATCCCCTCAACATATAAACTTCTTGGTCTCCCTACTTAGTCCATGATCTCCTTTAGAATAAAACTAGATTTTCTTTTAAAAGATATTGGAGAGTACTTGCTTTACAATGGTGTGTTAGTTTCGCCTGTATAGCAAAATAAATCAGCTGTACGTATATCCAAGAAAAGAGGGATATATGCGCATGTAAAACTAGATCTTAAGCTTGTTCCTAACTCCTATCAGCACTACATCATGTTCCAGTGTTTATCTATTTCTGTTATCCCAATTAATTCAACATTTTGTTGTTCCCTAAACTTGCTACCTGGACACTGTACCTTGACCCTTCTAGTTGTACTTGTTGAAGCTAACCTCTGTACTTGAGTAAATTATAGGGAGTCCAAAATGCTTATTGACTTACATATCGTGTTCCTTTCTTTGTTGCAAATTCCAACATATTCTTGGTCTGAGCCTGCCCAAGTTGTAAATTCAAGGAGAGTGAATTTTTTTAAAATCCAGCATTTCAGTTGGGTTACTATTGTGGGTTATATTAAATTTGCCATGTACTTTTGAAAACAACTAAGTTTCAAATTAATGCTTTGAATTTCAGCTAATCTTCTGATGTTTTTAACTTAGTTTTAATCTAAATGATTTTATAAGTGGATATCACTTTAACTTATATAAGTTTATAAGCCATTAATCTTCATATTAAAATGGTACACCCAAAACTGATTATAGATTTTATTAAATGGCTTCTATCTCTAGAACAATTGTACTGAAACAAAATTGATAGGGATATTAATATGTTCTACTGAGATGAGAAATCTATTTTTTACTCTGAAATGCAGTTCTCCTGACCATGATCTTTGAGAAGACATACCATTTGATAGATAGTGTGAAACATAATATTTTAAATACATTTTAAACTTTAGCAATTTTAATTGCATTTTGCCTTTCCAAAATTGCCAGTGAACTTGCTTATCTGTTCTTCTAATAGATAATAGTAGTTTGACGCTATCTTTTTCAAATGCTAAACAAAGATTTATTTGTAAAATTGAAATCAGATGGTTTCTCTAGTATTCAGATAATGTAACAGTGTTCTTTTATAAAGATAATCTTTGCCTAAATGTGCCAGCATAGAAAGGATTCTACAGAAATGTTTTTGTATACTGATAAGTGTAGCTACTATTTTAGGGTAGCCAGTAAAGCTCATTATAGTTATATTGTCAAGTTGTTAGAGTCCCCATCTATATGAACTGGAATCATAGTTTACTGAGAGTAGAGATGCTTCTTAAGTGGCTTTGAACATAGCGTTTTAGATGGAGTATAAATATAATACTTTCTCTACATGAAAGTAATACACTGCAATGTTTCTATACACAAATTTAAATTGAATCCACCTATAAACTCTGCTTTCACTGCTTGGAGCTTCCCTGGTGGCTCAGATGGTAAAGAATCTGCCTGCAACGCAGGAGACCCAGGTTTGATTCCTGAGTTGGGAAGATTCCCTGAAGAAGGAAATGGCAACCCATTCCAGTATTCTTACATCAAGAATTTCAAAAACAGAGGAGCCCAATAGGCCACAGTTCATGGGGTCGCAAAGAATCGGACATGACAGAGCGACTAACACTCACTCACACACTCTGAACTCAAAGTGAGGGAATGTATTTCTGGTTTTTAATCTCATGTTATTTTTTAATCGAGTTACTTGGAAACTTGGAAGCTCTGTATAGTACCGATTGTGTTTCAAAGTGAGGGAATGTATTTCTGGTTTTTAATCTCATGTTATTTTTTAATCGAGTTACTTGGAAACTTGGAAGCTCTGTATAGTACCGATTGTGTTTCTCTTCCCTCTGGTCCCAGGCGCATTGTCCAGCATTCTAGTCACTCCCTGAAAGTCTTAGACATTGACCCTTGGACACTGCTGCTATCTCTTTTCAGTCAGTCAAGAGGGAAAGTGGAACAGGCCACACTGATTCTATGTTGTGCTCTCCTTTCAAGCCTTCCAAGAAGAACACATGGAACTTTCTGAATGGAAATATTGGGACATTTTAAAGGGGTGGAGGGGTTACAAAGTGAGAAGGTAAATGTTAAAATCAAGTGCTGAATAGACTTTCCTTAGAAATAAATTCAGCCATTAACAAGAGGTTAGTGTTTTAGTACCTACTCAGGCTCTTTGCACTCAGATATGCTGCATTCCTCTCAAACTCCCTTCAAATCTTCATCCTATTTTGAAAACCACTGTCATTCCTGCTTCAGCAAGGCCTACATTTTCTGAAGTTCAAATCATTCAGTTAGGATTAGCACTTAGGGAGGGCACCCGGCAGAACGTTTCAGCTGGTCATGATGGTCATCACTCCTAATTCCATAAGAACACAGAGCTAGAGACATTGGTATTCCAAACTCCAGGCCTGAGGATGATTATTATGTCTCCAGATATACATTGTGGAACACACACACATACACATGTGTACACACGTGCACACACACACATACCACACACCTTTCAAGAACTGCCTAATGGCTTCTGCCTGGAATTCCTGGATGTTGGCTCCTAAGCAAGATGCTATCCTCTCATCTCTCCACAGTCACAATTAGGACGTGAGAAGGGACATAATCTCAGATACATAAGGTGAAGATGAGAAAAATTTTCCTAACTCCTTGGAGGACGGTAAGAGGCATTCCTTTCCACATTATCAATAAATCTCATGTTTCTTTAGGTCTTCCCTGGAAAATGCCATGGTAATTATTCTAGTAAAGTATTGAATAAATAGATAGTAAAGTTGCTTGTCTTCAGTATTGATCAGCAATGAGAGGGCTGACTAATCGATTTTTGCCTAATATAATTCCAGGCTGTGACCTCAGTATTTTTACTTTGAGATACTCCTTCAATTTAACTTATTTAGGCTGATGTGTCTCTTATGATCATTTATGTCTGCTGTGTTCTAGGGCTCTACTAGGTGCTGGACAGGCAGAGACAGAAAAAAAAAAAAAAACTTTCAATAATGAGTTTAGAGTTGAAAGGAGGAAGTAGATAAGTAAATTGGCAATTTTAATATGATGGGCTGCATATATAATAAACATGATAAACAATATGTTATGAAAGAGACTATGCCACATTAAGGAAACAAACGAGCAAAAAGGGATCTTTTTGCTAGATGAGGCTTGAGAGATAAACAAAAGACAGATCATTAGGATTTTATAGTTGAGGATGTCAGAAAGACAAAGAAAGTTTCAAGCAGCAGCAAGCAAATAATGTTGAATGGATATTCTAGCAGTTAGATAACCTAAGGCTATTTAAAAGTTGACTTTATAGGGGAAGTTTTCAAAGAGAGTAAGAGAGGATTTAAAAATAAAATTGGAACCTCAGGTCTGATCCATTTGGCCAATGTGATCGTTTACCAATAATAAAAGGACAATACAAGAGTGGAAAAAAGTGTACAAAAGTCGGAGAGCTTAGCAGAAAGGAAAATAACATATTCAATTTTTTGATACATTAAATTTGAGACAGCTAGAATATATCCAAATGGAGCTGTCTTGCAAATACATAAATATGTAGTAAAAATTCTCATATCTGAAATAATCAGAGCTGGCTTATGGTCAGTTATTTGACTGAAGTGGAAAGCACACATTATGGAACGGATGCACACTGGGACAGTCCAAACATCATATATTAATCCATTATCTTATTGGGTAATAGATTCACCAATATTGTATTATAAACCCAAGGCATTTTCTCTGAATATTTTTTCTACCCATTGAAGTTATGAAGTCATCTTTTCTTGTATAAGTAAAGTGTTAGTCACTCGGTCGTGTCCAGCTCTTTGTGATCCCATGAACTGTAACCTGCCAGGCTCCTCTGTCCATAGGATTCTCCAACAAGAACACTAGAGTGTGTAGCCATTCCCTTCTCCAGGGGATCTTCCCAACCCAGGGATTAAACTGGGTCTCCCGTGTTACAGGCGGATTCTTTACTGTCTGAGCCACCAGAGAAGCATCCATTGTAAACTATGGGCTTTAGTTAATAATAGTATATCAATATTGATTCAATTGTAACAAATATACCACACTAATTCATGCTGTTAATAATTGGGAATTGTGTGATAGTGAAGGGATCTGTATGAGAACTCTCTGTATCACCAGCTCAATTTTTCTGTAATTATTTAACTGTTTTATAAAAAGTCCATTAATTAAGTACAGACACACACAAGCACAGCACACACACCTTTACAACTAATTTAGCATGTGATCTTGGATAACTCTCTCATAACTGCAATTTACTTGTCAATAAACTTGGATTGTTAAACAGATTTCATATGAAGATTAATTTAAAATGTAAGAATGTTAAATATATCAATGTAATATAAAAGAAAATTACTGAACTTCACTTAATATTAATTCACTCCATACATGTCCATATACTTATTACACCCATTTATCTCTATCATGGAGAATTTATTCAACTGAAAGTTACCATGCCAAAATTAAAAAACTCAATTTCATAAGATACAAACAATAAGGAAGATTTATTATCTCATAAAGCAGAATTAACATGGATAAGAATTATTCACCATAAAAAAATGGCTATTGGATAGACATCTAGGAGGTATCCTATAATAATTTTTGTTTCATGCAACCTTTTGGCATTATGTGAAATATGGTTTTATCACTATAATTTGTTTTAAAATTGGCTCAAGAATGAATATATTTTGCCCCTTGCTTGATAATTTTGTAGGGTCACAACATCTATAATGTTCTTTACTTTAATTTCCCCATCTATTTTTGCCACCAGAGAGAGAACAGTGCTTTTGTTGACACACAGGTGTACCTGATTTTCAATCATATTATTTCTGCAGGATCTCAGTTGGGGGTACGAGGGATTTATGGCAAAGACAGAAATTATTATTAAATCCATTCCACTTTTCTAGGAGTATCATGAGACTACAGATAAAAAGAGTAAAAGCTACATTGTTTTTCTTATAAACAATAATTTTTCTAAGTGACTATGACCAATGCTATTATTGCGACTCATTCATAATCTATTTTATGCCCAGACTGTCAGGGTACAAAATTGCTTCAGGTCAAAGTTAGTAAGTTAGAATTGTGGAATACATATTTATATTTCAGATGAACTGAATCACTGTTAAATTCTATATTTATAAATTATAAATGGCAACAAAAAAAAAATCACTTAATATTTACTGTAGACAAGTAATCATTGTACAAAGCATCTAAGGTAGCCCATATCTTGAATCTGGAGGGTATCAGAATGTAATATGTATTATGTGTTAGCTGTTATTCCAGATGTATGTTCTCTTTAAAAAAAAAAAACACACTGCAGTCAGTTATTTTAAATTTAAAATTTCTTATTGAGTGTTCCAGAATTAGGATATACAGTGATGGATGGAGATATAATTTAGAGCAAATAATGTAATTTCTTACAAAATATGGTCATTCATTTAAAGATCATTTAATTCAGCTGTCTGATTATAATAGGGAAAATCTCTAAATCACAGGAAGATTTCCTTGTTAAATATCATGGGACAAGTTACTGTAGTAGCTAGAAAATAAACATTATGTTCCTGACCCACTCCAAAGTTAGTTTTTTTGTTTGTTTCCCTACAAGAATATAGCCTACCATACCAAAAAATGAATGAAGAAAATACATTAATGTGTGGTCAGTGGTCTGTAAAGGAAGTTTCCAAACATCGCAACTATCTTTGCCTTTTCTTTCATTGTTTTTATGTGCTATTTCCTCTTTCTATCTCTGTTCTCATATATCTATTGGCATTTTAAAAAAGTGAGAGCTCTTCAATAGGCTTCAGAAGTGACCATTAAGGAAGAGAATCTGAACACAATCTGTTCTGACACGTCTGCCAGCCTCTACACAGCAGTGGATGACATGTGAGCTGTGTGTGCTCAGTCACTCAGTCGTGTCTGACTCTTTGTAACCCCAGGGACTATATCCAGCCAGGCGCCTCTGTCTATGGGATTGTCCAGGCAGGAATACTGGAGTGGATAGCCATTCCCTCCTCCAGGGCATCTTCCTGACACAGGGATCAAACCCACGTCTCCTGCGTTGTCAGGTGGATGCTTTACTACTGAGGCACCTGGGAAGCCCATAGTAATGGACAGCAGAGTCTTATTTATCTATAAATAAGATAAATATTTACCTTTAAATATTTTGCCTTGGCCTCAACATTACTTGACACCTTGGAATTATTCGGCCTGTTATTTATAAACATATAAATGTGATTAAAGAAAAAGTTACATTAAATAACGTTATTTTTTGTAAGTTTCTTCCTATTGTGAATAAGCAATGTATTTATTCTAAGACAGAAATAATTTTTGCTCAAATATTTTAGGTTAATATTTTCTTTATTTTAATTATACTTTATTCATGGAAAGTGGAGCAAAGATGATTAGAGAAAGTGACTAAAAGAAACAAGAATAATGTAAACCAAGAATAAAATAGTTTACACAAAATCTTTTCAGTCAAGGGCTGTGAAAGGTCTGAGATTTAACCTACTTAAAAGATAACAAGGTAGCCTGTAACAGGTTCATGGATTCTGGTGGAAGACAGGAGACTGTTAGGTTAGACATGAAGGGCAATGCTTCTCATTCAGGGCAACAGCATTAGCCTGAGTATCAGCATTTTGTTGCAGCCTTTCCCACTCCCCATTCTGGCAGATTCATGTGAAACAGATGTACAGATTTATCTGCTCATAGTTGGTTGCATTGAAGAAGAGGAACACTGAGCTTAGAGAAACAGATTTTCTTTTAATGATCAACAGTAAGCATGCTTACTCTTTTCTCCAGGGAGAGGAACTATAGTTCTTTTCCAAGTTTGTTTACTATTCAAAAATTATTTTAAAAAAAAAAGAATTCAGAAACAAAAGCACTCTCTACCTCACTTACAAGGCATACAAAAATGTGAGAGATACCTGGAGAATTGTTTTTAAACACCTTCTACCTTATAAAAATGTTTTCTTAAGATCTCCTTCTAAGATAGAGCAATTCTTTGAAACTTTTGGATGCGGAGAGTGGGAAAGTCAAAGAAATCCCACTTGAAGAATAACTAGTGCTATACGATTCTAATGAGGTAAGCTACAAAAGAAAAAATAATCAGTGTTCCAGACACTGGGATTTCTTCTTTTCCTCTTTATATGTCCCACTCCCCTGGCTTCTCTGTAATTTTATTTCTAAAGGTCTGCACTGGCAATGCTTTTCAGAAAACTTCCTTTAGGATACTGATGCCGCTTTGCCTCCACTTGCAGAGAGTTGAAAGAGGCTGAGAGTTTGCGTTTCCTGATGGCTGCTCTTAGCCAGTGACTGACTGGTGCTTGAATTGAAAGCTCCCTATGCTGCTAATCAAGAAAAACACTGAAGTGAAGCCTATACTTCCAAGTTTGCCTGAGGGATCAGCTATATTTGCCCTCCATAAGATTTTCTGGAAATAATATTCTTTCTAACTTCTACTTCCCTTTATGTTTTCCCCATTACCTGCCTAGGTTCTCCTGAGAGCCCTTTTTTAGTAAATCATCTTCACAAAAATTTTTGTTTTAGATTTTACTTCTTATTAACTATGCAATAGCAGGGAGGAAAGATTAAAGAGAATGATAGCTTGTTGTTTAGTCACCAAGTCTTTCGACTCTTTGCGACCCATGGACTGCAGCATGCCAGGCTTCCCTGTCCCTCACCATGTCCCGGAGTTTGCCCAAGTCCATGTCCATTATTAGCTACCACTGCTGCTGCTACTGCTGCTACTAAGTCGCTTCAGTCGTGTCCGACTCTGTGTGACCCCATAAACGGCAGCCCACCAGGCTCTGCCATCCCTGGGATTCTCCAGGCAAGAACACGGGAGTGGGTTGCTATTGCCTTCTCCAATGCATGAAAGTGAAAAGTGAAAGTGAAGTCGCTCAGTCGTGTCCGACTCCTAGCGACCCCATGAACTGCAGCCTACCAGGTTCCTCTGTGCATGGGATTCTCCAGGCAAGAATACTGGAGTGGGTTGCCATTTCCTTCTCCAGTGCATACATGCATGCTAAGTTGCTTCAGTCATGTCTGATTACTGACTGCTTATTATTTGACAAATAAATACAGGATTTATAGATGGGAGTTACAAAGCCCAGTTTAAAGAAATCAAGATGGTCTAAATAAACAGGTTTTTTATATTCATGGGTAGGAAGACTCAATATTATTTAGATGTCAATTTCCCCTTCTTGATCTATAGATTCAGCACCCTGCAATCAAAATATCAGCAATATTTTGGGCATGTTGACAATGTTGTTCTACATTTTATATGGAAAGCAAAAGATCCAGAATGGTCAGCATGATCCTGAAGAAGAAAGTTGGAGAAATGACTACTTGACCTTAAAGTGAAAGTGAAAGTCGCTCAGTTGTGTCCAACTCTCTGTGACCCCATGGTCTATGTAGTCCATGGAATTATCTAGTACAGAATACTGGAGTGGGTAGCCTTTCCCTTTTCCAAGGGATCTTCCCGACCTAGGGATCAAATATTTCTATTTGTATTGTGCTAATGTAAGTAATTGCTATTGACTGAATTGTGTCTTTCCAAAATTCATAGGTTGAAGCTCTAACACACACTGTGACTGTATCTGGAGATTGTACCTTTAAGGAAATAATTAAGGTTAAATGAGGCTATAAGGATTGGGTCTTCTTCCAACTAAACTGATAGCCTTATAAAAATTGGAATAAATGTCAGTTTAAATAAATAAATGGAGTATGTACACAAAGAGAAAAGGCCATGAGAAGACGCCTCCCAGTCAAGGAGAGAGTTCTCAGGAGACACCTACTCTCCTGGCACCTTGATCTTCGACTTCCAGCCTCCAAAAGTATAAGAAAATAAATTTATATTGTTAAAGCCCTTCCATGTAGTAGTTTGTTATGACGGCCCAGATGTCTAATACATGATGTTTTGCTCTTAATTTCAAATTCCAATTACTCATTGCTGGTATTTAGAAAAGCAATTAATCTTTTTTTTTAATTTATTGATTTTTAATTGAAGGATAATTGCTTTACAATGTTGCATTGGTTTCTGCCAGACAGCAACATATATATGCCATAAGTATAAATGTCTCCTCCTCTTTAACCTCCTTCCCACCTTCCACTCCATCCCACCTCTCTAGGTTTTCATAGAGCCCTGGTTGAGTTCCCTGCTGCCGCTGTTGCTGCTAAGGCGCTTCAGTTGTGTCCGACTCTGTGCGACCCCATTACCGCAGCCCACCAGGCTCCCCCGTCCCTGGGATTCTCCAGGCAAGAACACTGGAGTCGGTTGCCATTTCCTTCTCCAAAGCATGAAAGTGAAAAGTGAAAGGGAAGTCGCTCAGTCATGTTCGATTCTTATCGACCCCATGGACTACAGCCTACCAGGCTCCTCCATCCACGGGATTTTCCAGGCAAGAGTACTGGAGTGGGTTCCCTATTCATACAACAAATTCCTACTAGCTGTATGTTTTACATATAGTGGTGTGTATGTTTCCATGCTACTCTTACCATTTGTCCCACCCTCACCTTCCCTGCCCTCTGCAATTGACTTTTATATACTAACCTTATATCCTACAATCTCACTACAATCATTTATTAGAACCAGGAATTTTTTGTGATTGATAAGTATCTTCTACATACACAATCACAACATTTGTGAGCAAGAAGTTTTATTTCTTCTTCCCCAATCTTCATATCTTAACTTCCTCTCCTAGCCTTATTCCATTAACCAGAACTAGTGGTACAATGTTGACTAGAAGTCCTAGAGGGGGTTATCCTTGACTTGTTCCTGATCTTAGGGGGGAAAGCATCCTGTTTCTCACCTTAATTATAATGCTATCTACATTGTTTTAAATAAGTGTACCACAGTAGTGGATTTAATCTTCATCTTTCCCCATCCTTTATCTATTTACATCTCATGTTTCAGGTTGGAAATTTACCATTGACATGTTTTCAAGCTCATTGGTACTTTCTTTTGCCATTTCCAGCCTACTACTGTGATTATGAACATCGTATTTTCATTTCCATTAAACGTTTTTTGACTTTTTTAGCATTTCCTTCTGATCTTCACTTTGAGTTTCCAGCTCTCTGCTTATATTACCTGTTTGTTTGCATGTTGTCCACGTTTTTTTCATGAGCACCTTTAGCATATTAATCATAATGATTTTAAATTCTCTAAATTCATTCTAAAATCAGTTTCATATCTCACTCTGGTTCTGACACTTTGTCTCATGTCTTTTTATCATGTGTTATATTGTGCTGTTGCTGTTATTGTTGAGAATTGCACATGATTTATCAGGTAATGAGACTTTATGTTAATCTGGGAAGGTGCTGAACTGTGTTTAATATTTTCTATAGATGTAGGTGCCAGAGGACTTAGTCTCTTCATATGTAATTTTATCTCCCTATTTTCTTTGAATTTTCATATCATACAGCTCTTTCAGTAATAATTCACTGTTATTATTCTGAAGCCCTGTTGATGTGGTGTTAAGATATGGGCAAAGAGAAGCATAAAAATGTCTTATAGTTAAATCTCAGTTTTAGTTGGCCTGAGTTACTGGGCTAAGATGCAGAAGCATTTCACAACATTTTTCTTCCCCCTGTACATAAGCTATGATGGACAGAGGAGTTGGGAGCTGTCTAATTGCCCTTCCTCCAGGTTAGATAATGCTCTGGTAAAGTAGTTCCCCCTGCAGGGAAAACTTTTGTTATAGAGAGAGCTCTAGGCATATTTCAAAATGCTTAATTATTTTCTAGGTGTATTTCAAAATAGATACTTTTCTCCTCCTCCTGACCAAAATATTAGAGATATTTCTCCAGTTTTTACAATGAGCTACTGGTGGGGTTGCTAGAGGTAAAATTTATAAAGTTTCAGGGAGACCCCTCTAAGATTGGCCCCGAGAACTTCTAGTCAAGCTACTGTCAAGTCCATGGGGTTGCATAGAGTTGGACACGACTAACCAAGTACCACTAACACTGTCAAGTCAGTACATCCTCAGCCTGCACAAATTCTTCAAAGTGACTGTAAAAGTGTTCCACCAGTTAATGGCCTCAGCTGCTTCAGTTCCAGGTAAGCTAATCCTGATTGTAGCTGTTTTTGTCTTTATCTGGCTGCTTCTTTAGATTTCTGGAAGATGTTTGTCCCATGGCCTTAATTCTCCAGAGGATCTAAACAAAAGTTGGTGATTTGGGGTCTGCTAAATTTTTATCTTGTTGTGAGAATGACAGTGAAGATACATACACACACACAAAAAGAAAAAACAACTAAAAAAAAAAAAAAAAACCACTAAAGATTGTTATCAAACCACAAGAATTTCCAACTTTTAAATTGATGGAGCTCAAGCCAGAAGTCTGTAAAAGGGTGTTTTAATCTCAGTTTTATCAGTGGTGAAACTATGCCCAATAACTCATGAAGAAATCATATGCGAGTAAATGAGCTTCCATGGTGGCTCAGATAGTAAGCATTCTGCTTGCAATGCAGGAGACCTGGGTTCGATCCCTGGATTGGGAAGATTCCCTGAAGAAGGGAATGGCAAGCCCCTCCAGTATTCTTGCCTGGAGAATTCCATGGGAGAGGAGCCTGGTGGGCTACAATCCATGGGGTTGCAGAATTAGACACGACTGAGCACACACGCAATTAGACTGTGACTAAGCACACACACAAGTCCATTGAATCTGTGATTCCATCCAACCATCTCATCCTCTGTTGCACAAAGACAACTCAGCTATAGCCAAAGGTCAATATTCTTCATATGACTTGGAAGTCCCAAGGCTAAGCTTATATTAGGCTTGACTGGAGTCCTTGTCTCAAGCACCATAGTTAGGGATTTCTTTCTGCTATCCTAGTAGGATGGGAAATGAAGCATGATGTTTGGCATCCCAAAAGGACCATGTGCGTGCAAAATTTCAGTTTATTATCTCAGCTTCAAATCCAGTGTTTTCTCCCCATTTTGCGATAATGGAGCTAGATTCTGAACATTTTTCCTTGGCATAGAGCAAGATGTTTACTTTTGTCAGCACATGGTGATGTAGATATAGAACTACAGAAAGGGCATCTTTTCCTATTCCAGTGAACTTCCATTTTTATTTTTCCTCCTCCTCTCACTAATGCCAGTATTGCATATTGGGGAACATTCTGTTATATTCCACCTGGCTGGAAGCCTAGAGAAAGTAGTCCCTCAGGGAAATTACAGCTTTGGCCTTAGCTCAGTGACACCCTCAGTGAAGCTATCCCTGAACTGATACTGCACATCCAAACTACATGTCACCCAGCCAGCACATGAGCTCTTGACACTTCCATTTCTTTCTTGCATCTGCCCTCCAACCTTGGCCTACCTCAGCCTGGAAGGGTTTTCTTCTAGTTGGCATCTCACTTGCATCCCAGCAACAATCCACCTATAGCCTGAAGGTTGTTTTCTATTTTCCAGTCAGTTTCCTGTACATAAGCCTTGCCCCATCTGCACACTAGAGGCTATTTCTTGCTTGTTGATGACTGCACACCAACCAGTTCTTACCTGGAACAAGTCAGAAAGCATCTAGTGAAGTAGGTTGTAGCCACACTTCTCCAATGAGGTCTGAATCCCAGCTTTGGAACTAGGACTCCACTCCAAGTTTGTTCCATTTTTGAATCTCTGGGATTCCTAGGCTATTCATTAGAGCCCCTAGAGAAAGTTCATAGTCAACCCCTGTTATAGTTAAATAATTTTTCTTGTTAAACTATCCCCATATGAATTTGTGATTTATGTCTTCTGGTTGTGCTCTCATTGATACAATGTATCATGAAGATGAAGTAATTCCTAAAGTATAAGTTCAGGAAAACTATAATGTAATTTTTACATAATTTCAGATTTAAAATCACCATTATATGAAAGGGCTTCCTGGGTAGTTCAGCTGGTAAACAATCCACCTGCAATGCAGGAGACCCTGTTCTATTCCTGGGTTGGGAAGACCCCCTGGAGAAGGGCATGGCAACCCACTCCAGTCTTCTTGCCTGAAGAATCCTCATGGACACAGGAGCCTGGTGGGCTACAGTTCATGGGGTCATAAAGAGTTGGACACAACCGAGGGACTAAGCACAGAACATTATGTGGAATTATTAGATTATATATAAAAGAATATTATGTTATTTCTTTCATATATTGTTTTCCTGTTATTGATATACTTTAACCATGTTTGTTTTTTCAGTGCTAAAATCAAATGTTTTTTTGAATACCTTTTCTCCTGTGAATGCCATGTTTTAACAATGTTCCTTTCTGTTGTATCCACTATAAAGAAAGAAAGAAGGACATGTTCACAGCATCTGATCAATATTTATTCATAGCTAGACATAAACATTTATGAAGGGTATATATGGGAAGAAATAATTGAATCTCTAAATTCCTGAAAGTCTGCATATTCATATAAAATCCATACCTATCTGGACAATTCTGTTGAGAATCATTTAATCAATTTTCACACATTTTATTTTTTGTCATGGGCTATTTTGTTGAATAGTTTCACAAATTACTTTTCCTTAATTCCTGACAGAGTAAGCAATGAAAAATTGCTAAATTTTTCATTGTTCTTTTTCCATTTATACCAAATTTCTATTGTATGTTTAAGAATCATCTGTTTCTTAGTGTTTTTTTTGCCATCTCATTTATTTTATTAACAATCTAGTAATCAGATATTCTCTTATGATCATTTTAAAAGAAAGAAAATTGTGTTCTCCACCCTTCCCCCATCTAGGGGATAGCCTGCAGAAAGGGAGACACGAGGGCAGAGCCACTGCCAGGGGGTTGGTGTCCAGAGGTGTCCTGCAGCTCTGTGTTAAAGGGGCAGAGCCTAATTGGACAGTGGGTGAGGAATCCAGATTGGCATTTTTGGAAGCAGGAGGTAAGTGAGGATGACCAGCAGGTACTTGGGGGAATGCTTGGTGTTACTGATATTTAGAAAAGTTAGTTTTGGGGCCTTGGTGGGATATCACCTCATGCAGCTCAGATGGCTGTCATCTAGAGGTCCACAGATGATAGGTGCTGGGGAGGGTTGGGGGAGTGAGTGTGAACTGGTGTAGTCACTGTGGGGCAGTGTGAAGGTTCCTTAGAAGACTGAAGGTGGAGCTGCTATGTGGTCCAGCAGTCCCAATCCTTGGTTCATATCCCGAAGTAAAGAGGACTCTACTTGTAGGGAATTCATGCACCCCGGTGTTCTGCGGCAGTGTTAGCAGGGGCTGGGGGATGGGAGTAGCCAGAACTCTTCAGTACCTGGTTGGCTGGGGATGATGTGGTGTAGGGGTAAGGGGAATGTTACTTGGCCATGGGAGGGAATGGGGTATTGCTGTTTGTGGGGCATGAATGGACCCAAAGTGTATTTGCTTGGTGGGATAGGTCAGAAAAAGAGGCGCAGTGCAGTGTCTTTGCCTGTGTGTGTGTGTGTGTGTGTGTGTGTGTGTGTAGTCTAAGAATGATACAGATGAATGTGTGTACTGTTCAAGAGTGGACTTGGAGACATGGAGGGCAGGCTTGTGATTGTGGGGTGGGAAAGGAGAGAGGGACTGATGGGGAGTGTCAGGTTGACTACTGTACATAGGGTGGATGGGTGGTGGGCATTTCCTGTAAAGCAGGGAATCAAATTCAATATCTTCTGATGACCTATAAAGGAACAGGATTTGAAGAAAGAATGACTGGGTTGTTTTGCTATGCACTTGATCCTAAGACAGTGTTGTATAAGTAAACTTTAAAAAATAAATCTGTGTTTTTTAAAATTAAGAGGTTTCCTACACAACAAGAAGTTTTCACATATGTAACAATGAATTACAAACATTACAAATATGTGTAATGATGATTTATAAACATTACTTGAATCCCTTACAAAATCTAATGAGGAAATTCTCTGCCTTGCCTGCCCAAAGAAAGTTCACTCTGATAATATAGAGGGTTTTTCTTCTATATTTCAATAGCTTGCAGACTAAGTTTCTGAGTTATTAGTCATATAGTATTGACAGAAATAATCAAGAATCCAAGATGCCATTTCATAAAGTATTAGTAGAAACTGACATGATATGTGCATGGGTGTGTGAGAAAGTGATTTTTTTGGCCTCTAACTTGTCTGTCTCCCACCTCTGCAGAACGTCTACTGCAAGATGCTTTCTCACTGTAATCCGAATTCAGTGATTATCTTGACATATGGCACAACAATAATTTAACATTTCAATGGCCATCCTGGGAAGGTTTTGGCATCTCACATATCAGACACCTAACAAAACCCTTAGAAAAGAAGGGAGAGCAAGTGAGCAAGTATCAAAAGAAAGTTAATTTTTTGTTATTATGCTGAGGCTTTAAAATGAAGCTCTCAATCTAGAATATCTTCCCCCAAAGACTTTCTAGTAAGGACCAAAGAAAAGAAACCCTTTAAATCGTTTGGAACATGTCTCTTGTGTTCCAAGTTCTATACCTGACTTTAATCCTATTCATATGGCTTATGGCCCTTTTCCTACTCTCCTAAATACACATAGGAACTACCCTTTTACTCAAGATTTTCTACAGAATGATCCCACTTTGGTGGTTGACTTCAGAAGACTTTCAAAAAATATTTTAAAGTATCTCTGAGAGCTGACATAAAAGTAATCACTGTCCTCTATTTTCATAAATGAACAGAGACCAGAAATAAAGTACTTAATAGGAAAATAAGTTGGAACCAAAATATTCTGACTTGAATACTCATTATCTCTCATAAAGCCAAATATTTTCTGAGGGTCTTAGAAAACTAACACACTAAGAACAAAACCAAACTCTGGACAACAGAAATGATCTTTATATATATAAAGATCATTGTATACAAAACAAACATTTCTTACTAAGGGTACTTACAAATATTGCAAGAAAAAGGTCTCTGTCTCTGAAAGAGCCAATACTCTATATCAGAAAAACAAAGCACAAAATGTATAATGGCACAAAACTACTGTATAGGAAAAACTCCCTGCCTCTCATTTACTCACTACACACAGAATACATCCAAACACTCAGTACTACCTTAACTCTCATCACCAAATGTGTGGGTTTATTCCCACACCGACCATATCTCAGACACCAGGTGTCTTATAATATAATTCAGTTTTAATGTTAACTGGAATTAGTAAAGACCCCTATGACTGCCCCACTACCACCACCACTTCAGATGCCAACTGAAAGTCCGGGTTCCTATCTGTGTTCCTGATCGCCTGGTTGTAAATCAGAGATTCCCACATCCCTCTAATTGCATCTGATTATTTGCTACAGTGGCTCATAAAATTCAGGAAAACAGTTTACCTACTAGATTACTATCTACCATAAGGGATACTAAATGATACGAATGAAGAATCATGTGAAGAGATACATACACGAGGTTCAGAAAGGTCCTGAACACAGGAGCTTCTGTTCCCATGGAGTTGGGACGTACCACCCCTGCAGCACACGGATGTGTTCACCAACCCCATACTCTCTGAACCCCATACTTGTGGGATTTTTATGGAAGTTTCATCAGGTGCGTGCCTGTGTGTGTGCACGCTAAGTCACTTCAGTCATGTCAGACTCTTTGCAACCCCATGGACTGTAGCTCACCCATCTCCATCTTTGGGATTCTCCAGGCAAGAATACTGGAGTGGGTTGCCATGCCCTCCTCCAGGGGATCTTCCTGACCCAGGGAACATACCTGCATCTCTTCTGTCTCTTCTGCATTATCAGGGGGGTATTTTACCACTGTGCCATCTGAAAAACTCCCTTTCATGGAAGATGGTACATTAAAGATTGTTGGATATTCAAAATTATCCAAAACTGATAAAAACTTAGGGAATTTCTAGGACTGATTGGATACTGTAGACACTGAGTACTCGAATTTTCTGAAATAGTAAAATTTCATGTGATTTGACTAAGTACATTTTTTACACTTTGCCCATGTAATTTTAATATGCAATGTGGATTGAGAATCTCTGTATTAGAATACAGTCAAAAGAGGACAGGTGAATAGAACAATGAAGCTCCAATTCCCAAAGACAGAATTTTCCTATTATATGTTTTTGTTTGTTTTTTTAAATAAAAGAACAGTTATAAGATGATTGCCTAGCAGTAAACATCTGAATGTTTTCCTGTAAGACATGAATGTTTTGGTTCTTTGCCTCAGATTCAGCAGGTGAGTTTCTAACATTTGAGAGTTTTGAATAAGATTAATTTGTAGAATTTACCCTGTAAATGAACTACAGATTTCTATAGCAAACAATGATTTTGCTATGATATTAGTTGGATCTATCACTTATGAAAATGAAACTTGACTTTTCAAAAATGGAGTTTCCACTGATTCTTAAGAAATAATGAGAAGTTTTTACTTTTACTACATAATTTTTTCCCAAATTATATTGTACACTGTAAAGTTTTTTTTTTAATTTTTTAGAGGTTTTTGCTGGTGATTCTATGTGCAGTATATTACCCATAAAGAAATAATAATATTAGTAATAATTATTAAAAGTAATATTAAATAATAATATTAATAATAATTATTAAAAGTAACATCTCTAAGTATAAAATGCTGCTGAGTAATTTAGCTATACATTTTAGATTTATTTTTGTTGTTAATGTGTCTTTTTATGAATTAAAAAAGTAAAATAAATTTTCCATTTAATATAGAAAACAAAATGTAATGGTCAGTTCTTCTCCTTGTCAAAACCTACCACTAATACTTCAATTAAAAGTAAATACAATTTTAAAAATATCTAACCACTTGTCAAGTATTTAAGATATTTTTGTTGCTTTTGTGCCTATATATCTATATTTGATTCTGCATATATACAAGACACACATATACATATATAATCTCCATAAAAACAAATAAATAAATCTCCAAAAAAATAAATAATCTTACATTATTTAAGTAATAGTAGACTAGACTATTGGAGAAGGCAATGGCAACCCACTCCAGTACTCTTGCCTGGAAAATCCCATGGACGGAGGAGCCCGGTAGGCTGCAGTCCATGGGGTCGCTGAGGGTCGGACACGACTGAATGACTTCACTTTCACTTTTCACTTTCATGCATTGGAGAAGGAAATGGCAACCCACTCCAGTGTTCTTGCCTGGAGAATCCCAGGGACAGGGGAGCCTGGTGGGCTGCCGTTTATGGGGTGGCACAGAGTCGGACATGACTGAAGCAACTTAGCAGCAGCAGCAGCAGCAGCAGCAGACTAGACTATAAATGTTTATCATATTTAATTTTATAGCAAATATATTTTCACACTGTAGATCAATTATTATAACTTAGATTTTTAAATTATTGACAAAATTTTCTCATCTCTTTTCTTTGAAATATTTTATTTTTACCTATATAGGTAGTTTAATCCCATTCTCTATCCTTGTAATTTGCTTTTACTCTCTCTCACCCTCTTTTCTCCCATTGGTAATTCTTTTTAAGAAGAAATGTTTTTTTCAATGTAATCTATGGGAAACTCCACAGAAAACTCTGAGGCCCTCCTAGGCACAAAAACCTTTCTGGGTCTCCAATTTCTTATTTGCAGATTAAAGATTTTAGCCATCTAGACAAGCCAGGCTTCAGCAATATGTGAACCTGGAACTTCCAGATATTCAAGCTGGTTTTAGAAAAGGCAGAGGAACCAGAGATCAAATTGCTAATATCCGCTGGATCATTGTAAAAGCAAGAGAGTTCCATAAAAACATCTAGTTCTGCTTTATTGACTATGCCAAAACCTTTGACTGTGTGGATCACAATAAACTGTGGAAAATTCTGAAAGAGATGGGAATACCAGACTACCTCACCTGCCTCTAGAAAAACCTGTATGCAGGTCAGGAAGCAACAGTTAGAACTGGACATGGAACAACAGACTGGTTCCAAATAGGAAAAGGAGTACATCAAGGCTGTTTATTGTCACACTGCTTATTTAATGTATATGCAGAGTATGTCATGAGAAATACCGGGCTGGATGAAGCACAAACTCGATGGACATGAGTTTGAGTTAACTCCGGGAGTTGGTGATGGACAGGGAGGACTGGCGTGCTGCAATTCATGGGGTCGCAAAGAGTCGAACAGGACTGAGCAGCTGAACTGAACTGAGACCTTCCCTGAATTCCAAAGGTCCGATTCAAATAGCTACTTATCATGGAAATAGGAAATTTGGAGCCTGGTGGGCTGCAGTACATGGGGTCGCTAAGAGTCGGACACAACTGAGCGACTTCACTTTCACTCTTCACTTTCATGCATTGGAGAAGGAAATGGCAACCCACTCCAGTGTTCTTGCCTGGAGAATCCAGGGACGGGGGAGCCTGGTGGGCTGCCGTCTATGGGGTCGCACAGAGTCGGACACAACTGAAGTGACTTAGCAGCAGCAGAGCAAAGGCAGAACAACCAAGAAACTATTCAGTTCAGTTCAGTTGCTCAGTTGTGTGAAACTCTGAGACTCCATGAACTGCAATACGTCAGACCTCCCTGTCCATCACCAACTCCAGAAGTGTACCCAAACATATGTCCATTGAGTCAGTGATGCCATCCAACCATCTTATCCTCTGTCATCCCCTCCTCCTCCTGTCCTCAATCTTTCCCAGCATCAGGGTCTTTTCAAATGAGTTGGCTCTTCGCATTAGGTGGCCAAAGTACTGGAGTTTCAGCTTCAGCATCAGTCCTTCCAAGGAATGCCCAGGACTTATCTCCTTTAGGATGGACTGGTTGGATCTTCTTTCAGACCAAGGGGTTCTCAAGAGTCTTCTCCAACACCACAGTTCAAAAGCATCAATTCTTCTGCACTCAGCTTTCTTTATAGTCCAACTCTCACAGCCATACATGACCACTGGAAAAACCATAGCCTTGACTAGATGGACCTTTGTTGACAAAGTAATGTCTCTGCATTTTATTATGCTGTCTAGATAGGTCAAAACTTTCTTTCAAGGAGCAAGCATCTTTTAAGTTCATGGCTGCAATCACCATCTGCAGTGATTTTGGAACCCCCAAAAATGAAGTCAGCCACTGATCCACTGTTTTCCCTTCAATTTGCCATGAAGTGATGGGATCAGATACCATGATCTTAGGTTTCTGACTGTTGAGCTTTAAGCCAACAATTTCACTCTCCTTTTTCACTTTCATCAAGAGGCTCTTTAGTTCTGCTTCACTTTCTGTGATAAGGGTGGTGTCATCTTCAATTTAAGGTTATTGATATTTCTCCCAGCAATCTTGATTCCAGCTTGTGCTTCATCCAGCCCAGCGTTTCTCATGATGCACTCTGCATATAAGTTAAATAAGCAGGGTGACAATATACAGCCTTGACGTACTCCTTTCCTATTTGGAACCAGTCTGTTGTTCTGTGTCCAGTTCTAACTGTTGCTTCTTGACCTGCATATAGGTTTCTCAAAAAGCAGGTCAGATGGTCTGGTATTTCCATCTCTTTCAGAATTCTCCACAGTTTATTGTGATCCACACAGTCAAACGTTTTGGTATAGTCAATAAAGCAGAAATAGATAATTTTCTGAGACTCTCTTGCTTTTTCAATGATCTGATATATGTTGCCAATTTGGTCTCTGGTTCCTCTGTCTTTTTTATAATGAGTTTGAACATCTGCAAGTTCATGATTCATGTACTGCTGAAGCTTGGCTTGGAGAATTTTGAGCTTTACTTTACTAGTGTGTGAGATGAGTGCAATTGTTTGGTAGTTGAACATTATTTCGCATTGCCTTTCTTTGGGATTGGAATGAAAACTGACCTTTTTCTTCTGTCCTGTGGCCACTGCAGTTTTTCCAAATTTTCTGACATATTGAGTGCATCACCTTTTAGGATTTGAAATAGCTCAACTGGAATTCCAAAACATCCACTAGCTTTGTTTATAGTGATGAATCCTAAGGCCTACTTGACTTCACCTTCCAGGATGTCTGTCTCTAGGTGAGCGATCACACCATCGTGATTATCTGGGTTGTGAAGATCTTTTTTTGTACAATTCTTCTGTGTATTCTTGCCAGCTCTTCTTAAGAGCTTCTTCTGTTAGGTCCATACCACTTTTATCCTTTATTGAAGCCATCTTTGCATGAAATGTTCCCTTGGTATCTCTAATTTTCTTGAAGAGGTCTCTAGTCTTTCCCATTCATTTGTTTTCCTCTATTTCTTTGCACTCATCACTGAGGAAGGCTTTCTTGTCTCTCCTTGCTATTCTTTGGAACTCTGCATTTAAATGGGTGTATCCTTCCTTTTCTCCTTTGCTTTTCACTTCTCTTCTTTTCACGGCTATTTGTAAGGCCTCCTCAGACAGCCATTTTGCTTTTTTGCATTTGTTTTTCTTGGGAATGGTCTTGATCCCTGTCTCCTGTATAATCTTCTGAACCTCCATCCACAGTTCATCAGGCACTCATGAATAGTATGAAAAGGCAAAAGGATATGACACTGAAAGATGAATTCCCCAGGTCAGTAGGTGTTCAATGTACTAGTGGAGATCAGTGGAGAAATAACTCCAGAAAGAATGAAGGGATGGAGCCAAAGCAAAAACAATATCCAGTTGTGGATGTGACTGTTGATAGAAGCAAGGTCCAATGCTGTAAAGAGCAATATTGCATAGGAACCTGAGATGTTAGGTCCATGAATCAAGGCAAATTGGAAGTGGCCAAAGAGGAATTGGCAAGAGTGAACATCAGCATTCTAGGAATCAGCCTACTAAGATGGACTGGAATGGGTGAATTTAACTCAGATGACTATTATACCTACTGCTGTGGGCAGAAATCCTTTAGAAGAAATGGATTAGCCATCGTAGTCAACATAAGAGTCTGAAATGCAGTACTTGGATGCAATAAAAAAAAAAAAAAAAATGACAGAATGATGTCTGTTCGTTTCCAAGGCAAGTCATTCAATATCACAGTAATCCAAGTCTATGCCCTGACCAGTAACACTGGAGAAGCTGAAGTTGAACGGTTCTATGAAGACCTACAAGACCTTTTAGAACTAACACCCAAAAAAGATGTCCTTTTCATTATAGGGGACCGGAATGCAAAAGTAGGAAGTCAAGAACACCTCGAGTAACAGGCAAATTTGGCCTTGGAGTACAGAATGAAGCAGAGAAAAAGGTAATAGAGTTTTTCCAAGAGAATGCACTGGTCATAGCAAACACCCTCTTCCAACAACAGAAGAGAAGACTCTACACATGGACATCACCAGATGGTCAACACCGAAATCAGATTGATTATATTCTTTGCAGTCAAAGATGGAGAAGCTCTATACAGTCAGCAAAAACAAGACCGGGAGCTGACTGTGGCTCAGATCATGAACTCCTTATTGCCAAATTCAGACTTAAATTGAAGAAAGTGGAGAAAATCACTAGACCATTCAGGTATGACCTAAATCAAATCCCTTATGACTATACAGTGGAAGTGAGAAATAGATTTAAGGGCCTAGATCTGATAGACAGAGTGCCTGATGAACTATGGATGGAGGTTCGTGACATTGTATAGGAGACAGGCAACAAGACCATCCACAAGAGAAAAGAAACTATAATGCAGAGATTAAAGAAGGATCCTGGTTCTTCCTGAAGGAACATACATAACAATATCTTTGGGTTCTTCTGCCAGAACTAAGGCCTCCACCCAAGTGGAGGATGATAACTTCAGGCTGAGTCCAAGATTCCTAGAGCATCACCCTGTTACCTTACCACCAAGGAATCAGAAGAAAGTCACACACGCTACAGCACTCACCCCAAATTTTGCCTATAAAAATTTCTTCCATAACCACCAGAGTTTGGGGGTTTGGGGGCACACGCCAGAGGTTCTCACCTGCAATAAGCCTTTCTCTGTCCCAAATGCCTAAGTTTTGTTTGTGTGACCTCACTTGAGCACAGGCTTTTGCATTCTGTAACACTTGTATCCTTTTACAACCAGCTTTGAGGATCTCTATCTAGGTCTTTTTTGGTCAAATTTTTAATATATGGTAATTTGTTAATTTTTCTTTTATATTTATTAGCGTCTTAAACTTTAATTTTTCTTTTTGTTTCTTTCGTTCAAAATTTAATGGATTTATTTATTTATTTATTTTTTAGGAATAAAATCCGTTTTTATGACATTCATAAATCGAATTTAAGTCATGATAATTTTCAACTTTCACCGTATGTTTTTAATGTTAATTTATTCTTTCATGCAGAAATTATTTTAGAAAAATGATGCTCAATTTTTTATATATCTCTAAATTGAGCTTCTTGTTTTATTACATTTTGATCAGAATGGTCTTTGCAACATGTTTATTTGGAACTTACTAAGTGTGTCTTTGTGACAGTGTATGATTTTTAAATTATAAATTAAATATCAAAATCAAGATTTTTATACAAATGATTTATAAAGCTATGATGCACTCAATCCTCTGCCAAGTCAGTCAAAACAGTATTGCAGAGGTACAGTGTAAAATACTATGGAACTTCTAACTTATTTTTACAGCTCTCTATGATGACCAACTAGTACTTTCATGTAAATACTGTAAATGTGAGAGATAAAAGGTGATGCTTGATAGACATTTGATCCTTTCTGTAGATTCTGATATTTTCAGAAATCAGGTTGTATATTTAAAGAAATAACTTGTCTATGATTATGTCTGAAATGTTAAACTTTTCCCTTTTCTTCTTTTTGAAATTTCTTCATCAGAGAGGGGACTTTCTACTAACACTAATACTATAAATATCCTTTGCCCTTTTTTGTGGATAAAAGCAGAGATAATTAAGTTTAAGTTGTTCATCACCTCTCTTTATGTGTGCAGCTTCACAAGCACCCCATTATTGGTTAACTGCCTAATGCTGGAGGATGGGAATTCCTGACACCAAGTGACATCTCATTAGCATGAACAGCTGGAGCCTGAAATGGAAGGCACCACAGGGACTAATTACCTGAAAAGATTTAAATAGCAAATACCTACCAGAGTCTTTCTCACAGAAAGCAAAGCTCTGTTCACTCGCATGTAAAGCCCCTGTATGCCTTAGACTAATATTTGTTTGAAATTTAAATGTTTTAAAGTCTCTTCATTGTAATGTCCTCTGCAAAACCTATCCAGGCCTGTTGCTCATTCCCTCTGTCTTATACTGTGGTATTATGAGCTTAACCTGGCTGGTGTATTTGACGTGGCAGAACTCAGGATCTGTGTCAGTGGAGACCTCAGAGAAGCCCACACATTTTCTCATCACTGCTGTTGTGAGGCAGAAGGAAGCCAGTTGAATGTATTTGACTAGAAGATAATTAAACATTTGTCAGCCACATTTAAACAAGATTTTTGGTCCCAGGGTCTCTGGGCTCTAGAGGTTCTTTGAAGCCCCTGAAATTATAGGTAATATTTTGCGTACATATATCTATTTTTTTCAGAAGTAGATTCTCTTGAATTATACACATCCTGAAGTATTAAGATGTCCCCAAATAAGTATTACTGTTATATATCCTACCCTCCTCCAAGTATTAAGGACCATTCACCTTATTTCTTATTTTTTCAAATTAGAGAAAAATTATTTGCATTTTCAAAGGAAAAAAACAGATGTGACATATTCTTGAGGGGAATGAGCAGGCTTATCTGATAGAAAGGAAGAGAGAGAGTGGTTATTAGTTTCATAAGGAAGAATTCACTGATACAGGTCGATAATGTCAGTGGGGGAATTTTTTAGCATCCTGTGATAAAATGAGAAAATACAATGTTCTCAATTTTAATGATTGTCTTTTAATCTGAGATTATATTTTGCTGTATTTAAATTTTAAACTCTGAATTCAATTAAATTCCTTTAATTGAATGATAGTAAAGATAGTTGTATAGTGTTTCTGTATATTTTTGTACTCTTATATGGTAAAATTCCCTTGTGGCTCAGCTAGTAAAGAATCCGCCTGCAATGTGGGAGATCAGGGTTCGATCCTTGTGTTGGGAAGATCCCCTGGAGAAGGGAACGGCTACCCCGTCCAGTATTCTGGCCTCAAGAATTCCGTGGACTATATAGTCCATGGGATCGCAAAGAGTTGGACATGACTGAGCGACTTTGACTTTCAGGGTAAAATTCTAAAGAAAAGCCATGCCTTATTTTTCAATCTTTTTTTTTTTTTTTTTAAAGCTGTGAAACTTGAAGCTTGGGCATTATTGCTCAATGTTCTTCCCACTCCTATATCCTGCCTTTCATATTGGGAGTCACTGTCTTAATCAGTCATCGGTCTTATGGTGATGAACCCTCATTTGCCCAAGAGTGAGTGGTTTCCTGGGACACAGGGCATGCATTTTTCAGAAAAAAAACACTCAATGAAAACCACAATAAAACTAGTCAGTTTTTTCACTGAGGGGGGGGAAAAAACGGTGAAAATTACTGAAATCCACTGATATTAATAAAACTTTATGATTTAAACAATCATCTAGGTGATAGGCATATACGGCAGTGCATGAGAAATATATATATCTGTATTTCAAGACAGCAGTATTATATAATGATATTTTTTTTTCTTGACTTATTTTATGACTTCTAAGTCATAATTTTGAGTGTGTCTGTGTGTGTTAGTTGCTCAGTCATGTCCAACTATTTGATGATTGCTCAAATCACACTGCATTTTATACCCTCATCTAGGCTGATTCTGGGGCTTCTCTAGTGGCTCAAATGGTAAAGAATCTGCCTGGACTCGGGGAGATCCAGGTTCAGTCCCTGAGTTGGGAAGATCCTCTGGAGAAGGTAATGGCTACCCACTCCAGTATTCTTATCTGGAGAATTCCATGGACAGAGGAGTCATGGGGTCGCAAAGAGTCGGACACAACTGAGTGACTAACACTTTCACTTTCTGTTTGTTTGTTTGTTTGTTTGTTTTTCAAGCTGATTCTATGGTACTCATTTCCTAAGCTTTCAAATATTGGATGCTTATGCTTGGGTCATTTTCATGGGAAAAGATAGAAAAGGCAGCAGTGTGATTCTCCATAATCTCCTACCTGTGATTTTACATATTACTCAGTCATCTAGTATAGCCTGCTAACATATGTAAAAAATGCTTGCAAAACAACTTGGTGCTCTTTCAACATGTGACTATGAAAAAACAGCCTTTGCCATTTTAAGATTGAAAAGATGAACTATTATGTCCTATGATTCACATTATTTGAAGAACTAATGTGTGTAGATACATATAATTGCCATATTTACATAATTATCTACACAGTATAATTTTAAGGTGTAAAGGGTTTCAGAGGAATATTAAGGATAATTTTGTGTGTCAACTTACCTGGGCCATATTACCAACTATTGGAAGAAGTGAAATTTTAGTCTCTCTGTCATATCCAACTCTCTGGGACCCCATGAACTATAGCCCAGCAGGTTATTCTGTGCATGGAATTCTCCAGCAAGAATACTGGAGTTGGTAGCCATTCTCTTCTCAAACTCAGGTCTGCATTGCAGGCAGATTCTTTACCCACTGAGCCACCAGGGAATGTCGACTATTTGGGGAAACATTTTCCTGGATGTTGTTGTGAAAGTGTTTTTGAGTGAGATTAACATTTAAATAGGTGTACTTTGGATAAAGGAGACTAGCCTCTGTTATGTGAGTGGGGCTCATTCAATTAGATGAAGGCCTTAACAGAACAAAGACTGCCCTCTCCCAAGCAAGAGGGAATTTTTCCTGCATTTTGTCTGAAAAATGCCTGTGGACTTGGACTGTGGCTCTTCCTTGGAAATCAAAACTGTCAATATGCTCTGAAGATTTTAGACTTGACCTTCACAATTATGTGAGCGGCCAATTCCTTAAAATAAATCTATGAAAACACATCTTGCTGGTTCTATTTTTCTGATGAACTTTAACTAATACAGCAAATATATCTTTAAGTCATTGTTGTTCAGGAACTATTTCTTTTACCAGCTCCCCATATTAAAGAGAGTGGAACTGATTCAAATGTATTCTTTTTAATGGCTGAGTAATACTCCATTGTGTATATGTACCACTGCTTTCTTATCCATTCATCTGCTGATGGACATCTAGGTTGCTTCCATGTCTTGGCTATTATAAACAGTGCTGCGATGAACATTGGGGTACACGTGTCTCTTTCCCTTCTGGTTTCCTCAGTGTGTATGCCCAGCAGTGGGATTGCTGGATCATAAGGCAGTTCTACTTCCAGTTTTTTAAGGAATCTCCACACTGTTCTCCATAGTGGCTGTACTAGTTTGCATTCCCACCAACAGTGTAAGAGAGTTCCCTTTTCTCCACACCCTCTCCAGCATTTATTATTTGTAGACTTTTAGATCGCAGCCATTCTGACTGGTGTGAAATGGTACCTCATAGTGGTTTTGATTTGCATATCTCTGATAATGAGGTGGATGAAACTGGAGCCTATTATACAGAGTGAAGTAAGCCAGAAGGAAAAACATAAATACAGTATACTAACGCATATATATGGTATTTAGAAAGATGGTAACAATAACCCGGTGTACGAGACAGCAAAAGAGACACTGATGTATAGAACAGTCTTATGGACTCTGTGGGAGAAGAAGAGGGTGGCAAGATTTGGGAGAATGGCAATGAAACATGTAAAATATCATGTAGGAAACGAGTTGCCAGTCCAGGTTCGATGCACGATGCTGGATGCTTGGGGCTGGTGCACTGGGACGGCCCAGAGGGATGGTATGGGGAGGGAGGAGGAAGGAGGGTTCGGGATGGGGAACACATGTATACCTGTGGCGGATTCATTTTGATATTTGGCAAAACTAATACAATTATGTAAAGTTTAAAAATAAAATAAAATTAGAAAAAAATAAAAAAATAAATAAAATAAAATACACAAACAATTTAAAAAAAAATACAGAGAGTGGGAATTTTTACAATGTATCAAAAGTGCAAAGTTATAATTAAAAATTACTTTAAATTTGCTGTCCATTCACCTAAATAATGGGATAGTTTGACTGTCTCTTGGGTAGAGTGCCTGAATAGAACTCGCTAAATATAAGAAAATAATGATTAAAAATCAAATATAAGAAACTGGAAATCTCAGGATAAATAAGTAGCAATTTGTTGGTATATCAATACCACACAGAATTTATGTGGACTTAACAGAGGTGTGGTTAGTGAACTTCAGCAAAGATTAAAGTTGGTGTTAATCCATATGAGGACTTAATGTATGAAAGAAACTAAGAATAAGAAAAAACTCTTAAAAAGGGTTAGATTCAAACAAAGTTCAAAAACAAAGTATTCATCAACTATAAAAAAGAAAAAGGAGTATATTTGAAGGATGGGAATTCTTAATGATTATTCTTGAGTATAGAAACTGAAAACTAACAAGACAGAATTTAAGCTCTCCAAAGTATCAGTCTTGGTGATTGGAAATCTACTGGAAATACTTCAAACCATATTTTCAAGTCATGTTTTTACTATCCAATTACCAAGAGAGCTGATTCATTGGAAAAGCCCCTGATGGTGAGAAGGATTGAAGGTAGCAGGAGAAAGGGGCTATGGAAGATGAGATGGTTAGATAGATAGCATCACCCACTTCAATTCAGTTCAGTCGCTCAGTCGTGTCTCACTTATTGCGACCCCATGAATTGAAGCACGCCAGGCCTCCATGTCCATCACCATCTCCAGGAATTCACTCAGACTCACTTCCATCGAGTCGGTGATGCCATCCAGCCATCTCATCCTCTGTCGTCCCCTTCTCCTCCTGTCCCCAATCCCTCCCAGCATCAGAGTCTTTTCCAATGAGTCAACTCTTCACATCAGGTGGCCAAAGTATTGGAGTTTCGGCTTTAGCATCAGTCCTTCCAAAGAAATCCCAGGGCTGATCTCCTTCAGAATGGACTGGTTGGATCTCCTTGCAGTCCAAGGGACTCTCAAGAGTCTTCTCCAACACCACAGTTCAAAAGTATCAATTCTTAGGCGCTCAGCCTTCTTCACAGTCCAACTCTCACATCCATACATGACCACAGGAAAAACCATCGCCTTGACTAGATGGACCTTTGCTGGCAAAGTAATGTCTCTGCTTTTGAATATGCTATCTAGGTTGGTCATAACTTTCCTTCCAAGGAGTAAGCGTCTTTTAATTTCATGGCTGCAGTCACCATCTGCAGTGATTTTGGAGCCCCAAAAAATAAAGTCTGACACTGTTTCCACTGTTTCCCCATCTATTTCCAATGAAGTGATGGGACCGGATGCCATGATCTTCGTTTTCTGAATATTGAGCTTTAAGGCAACTTTTTCACTCTCCTCTTTCACCTTCATCAAGAGGCTTTTGAGTTCCTCTTCACTTTCTGCTATAAGGGTGGTGTCATCTGCATATCTGAGGTTATTGATATTTCTCCCGGCAATCTTGATTCCAGCTTGTGCTTCTTCCAGCCCAGCATTTCTCATGATGTACTCTGCATATAAGTTAAATAAGCAGGGTGACAATATACAGCCTTGATATACCCTTTTCCTATTTGGAACCAGTCTGTTGTTCCATGTCCAGTTCTAACTGTTGCTTCCTGACCTGCATGCAGATATCTCAAGAGGCAGGTCAGGTGGTCTGGTATTCCCATCTCTTTCAGAATTTTCCACAGTTTATTGTGATCCACACAGTCAAAGGCTTTGGCATAGTCAATAAAGCAGAAATAGATGTTTTTCTGGAACTCTCTTGCTTTTTTGATGATCCAGCAGATGTCAGCAATTTGATCTCTGGTTCCTCTGCCTTTTCTAAAACCAGCTTGAACATCTGGAAATTCATGGTTCACGTATTGCTGAAGCCTGGCGTGGAGAATTTTGAGTATTACTTTACTAGTTTGTGAGATGAGTGCAATTGTGTGGTAGTTTTAGCATTCTTTGGCATTGGAATGAAAACTGGCATGAATGAAATGAAAACATTGGCATTGGCATTTGTCTTTCTTTGGTATTGGAATGAAAACTGACCTTTTCCAGTCCTGTGGCCACTGCTGAGTTTTCCAAATTTGCTGGCATATTGTACTTTGACAGCATCATTTTTCAGGATTTGAAATAGCTCAACTGGAATTCCATCACCTCCACTAGCTTTGGTCATCCAATTAATGGGCAACAATTTGAGCAAACTCCAAAAAATAGTGAAGAGCAGAGGAGCCTGGTGTGCTACAGTCTACAAAGTTGCAAAGAGTCAGACACAAATTAGCAACTGAACAACAACCAAGAGAGGATAGGTAATGTTGGTTTGAGAGAAGAGTAATGATTAAAATAGAGTAATTGAAGAACACATTCTTTGATCTGCAGAAAAAGATAATCAAGAAAACCACTTGACTATTGGGAAAATTTTCCAGGCCCAGTGCATAGTCTCAAGGACCTGAGTCAAGAGCATGCTTTGTGTGTTGAAGAACAAGGAAGCTAATTTTTGGAATGGAGTGAAGAAATAGGAGATGTTGTCAGACAGCATGGGAAGGAAAGAATATATGTTAGGTTTTTTGAAATTTTTAGGGGCTTTTACTGTTAATAAAATGAGAAATAGCTGAGGGTTTTGAGTAGAGGTGTTACAGATCTTACTTTTTAAAAATGTCTATTCTGAACATTTTTATATAACATAAGTAATGATAAATGACCTGCCTCTTGAGAAATCTGTATGTAGGTCAGGAAGCAACAGTTAGAACTGGACATGGAACAACAGACTGGTTCCAAATAGGAAAAAGAGTAAGTCAAGGCTGTATATCGTCACCTTGCTTATTTAACTTATATGCAGAGTACATCATGAGAAACGCTGGGCTGAAAGAAACACAAGCTGGAACCAAGATTGCCGGGAGAAATATCAATAACCTCAGATATGCAGATGACACCACCCTTATGGCAGAAAGTGAAGAGCAAAAAAGCCTGTTGATGAAAGTGAAAGTGCAGAGTGAAAGTTGGCTTAAAGCTCAACTTTCAGAAAACGAAGATCATGGCATCCGGTCCCATCATTTCATGTGAAATAGATGGGGAAATAGTGGAAACAGTGTCAGATTTTATTTTTCTGGGCTCCAAAATCACTGCAGATGGTGATTGTAGCCATGAAATTAAAAGACGCTTACTCCTTGGAAGGAAAGTTATGACCAACCTAGATAGCATATTCAAAAGCAGAGACGTTACTTTGCCAGCAAAGGTCCGTCTAGTCAAGGCGATGGTTTTTCCTGTGGTCATGTATGGATGTGAGAGTTGGACTGTGAAGAAGGCTGAGCGCCGAAGAATTGATGCTTTTGAACTGTGGTGTTGGAGAAGACTCTTGAGAGTCCCTTGGACTGCAAGGAGATCCAACCAGTCCATTCTGAAGGAGATCAGCCCTGGGATTTCTTTGGAAGGAATGATGCTAAAGCTGAAACTCCAGTACTTTGGCCACCTCATGCGAAGAGTTGACTCATTGGAAAAGACTCTGATGCTGGGAGGGATTGGGGGCAGGAGGAGAAGGGGACGACAGAGGATGAGATGGCTGGATGGCATCACTGACTCGATGGACATGAGTCTGGGTGAACTCTGGGAGTTGGTGATGGGCAGGGAGGCCTGGCGTGCTGCGATTCATGGGGTCACAAAGAGTCGGACATGATGAGCAACTGAACTGAACTGAACTGAACTGAATGGTAAATATTTTATTGTACCTCTCACTTGACATTTTCAAATAGAAACATTACAACAAACAGATTAACTCCAGAATTGCCCTCAAGAGTAACACATTTAGAAAAGAAATTTTGAATCTGTCTTTCCTATAACTCTTCCTATGTCCCACAAGAATCTTAATATTGGGCTCTATTCATGCAATTCACTGACTTAAAAAGTCACTACTAATTTCTACAACAGTTAACTTACATTTATTTGCCTGATTTTCAACTACCACCAAATTAGTTTTCTCCATTATGTTTCCAAGATCAGGACATTTTTCCACCTTCTTTCCCATCCAAAGACTTGTAATTTCCAAGTTTTCTTTACCAACTACTCCAGTTCTCACCAGTACTGTTGTCTTTCAGCACTTTTATAACCATACCATTTGGACCATACAATATTATAGAAATCTTTCTTCTTCTTCTTTTTGTTCCTCCAGCTCTTGGCTTAACAGAGGGAAGGGAGACAGAGGTAATTCCCCATAGTACATGTCTCCCATGTTGCCTAGCAAGTTTCAGTCTCCCTATGTCAATATCTTTATTATAAACCTGTTTTACCATCTTAGTATAAACATCACTCTTCCCTATGAATACTATTTGTTGTGTTCCAGTAAAATACTTATATGGTTATTCTTAAATATTTAGAAGAATTAGGGATACATGCCTAATATGATTTCAGTCATGCCCCCCTCTTTCTACAACATAAAGAAAATATAGGTATGGAAACAATAACAAAACAAGTCAACACTTTATTACTGGTTTGCTTTCAGCCTCATAATCCAATTCCAGAGTACTGTCAATTTGTCTAGGCCATTTGAAGGAAACCTTAGTTAGCTAACTTAATCAGTTTGCATGTCCTAAAAATAAAAGTACAATTCCCCAATTTATGCTGCTGCTGCTAAGTTGCTTCAGTCATGTCTGACTCTATGCGACCCCATAGATGGCAGCCCACCAGGCCCCCCTGTCCCTGGGATTCTCCAGGCAAGAACACTGGAGTGGGTTGCCATTTCCTTCTCCAATGCATGAAAGTAAAAAATCAAAGAGAAGTCGCTCAGTCATGTCTGACTCTTAGCGACCGCATGGACTGCAGCCCACCAGGCTCCTCTGTCCATGGGATTTTCCAGACAAGAGTACTGGAGTGGGTTTCCTTTGCCTTCTCCCAATTTATAGATTTTGCTAAATCCAAACATGAGACTTAAAATTTACTCAGTGAAAAAAAACAAGTATGCCTATTAATAAAAATGTGAGAGTTAGACCTAAGAAAGCTGAGTGTGGAAGAATTGATGCTTTTGAACTGTAGTGTTGGAGAAGAGTGATGGAGAAGACTCTTGAGAGTCCCTTGGATTGCAAGGAGATCAAACCAGTCAATCCTAAAGGAAATCAGTCCTGAATATTCATTGGAAGGACTGATGTTGAAGCTGAAACTCCAATACTTTGGCCACCTGAGGCAAAGAACTGACTCCTTAGAAAAGACCCTGATGCTGGGAAAAGTTGAAGGTGGGAAGAGAAGGGGATGATGGAGGCTGAAGTGGTTGAATGGTATGACTCAATGGACATGAGTTTGAGCAAGCTCGGGGAGTTAGTGATGGACAGGGAAGCCTGGCATGCTGCAGTCCATGGGGTCCCAAAGAGTCGAACATGACTGAGTGACTGAACTGAAACTGAATTAATAAAAACACACTGACCTTTTCGTTTGAGCTGGCAGGCCAGCCTGCCGTGGGGAGGGTGAGAGCTCCTGCAGCCACTCACAATGGAGGAACTGGAGCAAGGCTTGCTGATGCAGCCATGTGCACGGCTACAGCTTGCCGAGAACTCCCTCCTGGCCAAGGCCTATATCACCAGGCAGGGCTATGCCATGCTGGTTTCAGATCTTTAACAAGTGTGGCAAGGACAGGTGTACACTAGTGCGATCAGTCAGCGAGCCAAGGAGCTGAACAAGCACCTGACTGCTCCTCCCGAGGCTTTTCTTTGACATTTGGATGATCTGCTTTTCCCACTGTTGAAGGATGCTTCTTGCCCTGGCATAGCTGCATTCTCATGTGATTGTGTGGCAGAGGCACTGACACTATGGAGGCAGAGTGAGCTTTCTGGTCTCCCATTCTACTGGAATTTCCACTGCACCCTAGCTAGCCCTTTGGTGGTCTCCTAATGTTTGATTCGTCCTCTGATGGGCATGAGTCTGGCATTGCAGTGCCAGGTGAGTGACCTAACAATGATGCTTCACATGATAGATCTAGAGATCCAGGACTACCAGGAGAATGGTGCTATGCTGAGCCAAAACTGGTTGAAGACAGAGCCATTTGAATAGACTTTCTTCTTGGAACAATTTATGGTGGAGAAACTACCAGAGGCATGCGGTGTTGGTGATGGAAGACCCTTCATCACAAATCTGCAGAGTCTGGATATGGCAGTCACCAGATAAAAGATCCAGGTGGGACAGAAACATCAGGGTGCTGGAGATCCCCAGACCTCAAGCAGTGCCTTCTCACAGGAAACTGATAACCAACTTCTGAATCAGCCAGAAGAGCCTATCTCCTCAGCACCATCCCTCTCAGGACCTGAGAAGGAGCCCACAGTTCCTTCAGCCCAATGCAGAGACCTCAGCTGTTTGAAAGTGCAGAGGAAGAAGCTAACAGGGCTCTTCAGTTAACCTGTCTCCATCTCAACTGCTCTGGATGGACTCAGAGAGGAGTTTCCTAGTATCACCTTGGAAGGAGATCCCGTGGCAGCAGCATCTCTGACACAGAGTTATCCAGTCAGGGACTCCACCATAAGGGCCAGAAAACTGAAGCTCATGTTGACAGGAATGGCTACTGTTAACAAGGGAATCCTGGCTCCAACCCATTGGGCACTGGCCTTTCTTGTCCAAGTGGAAGACTGTCTCTGGGAATCCCGCACCCTCCCTTCTTTTAGTGAAGGTTCTCTAGACTCAGGATCTACCATGGACTTTAGGTATATGGGGCAGGTCAGCAAAAAGGCACAACGTACTCAAGAAGCCTTGTCTGTCTTTCCAAAGAGTCCCTAGCTACTCCCAGATGCTCCTCAGAGACCAAGTACTCACTTTCCTGAAAAAACAAAATAACAAACAGAAAAAACACATTGAAATCAGAAATGAAAGAATGTATGGGCAAGTAGTAGTATTTAATGCTTCCAAATGGGTAACTTAGATGTCAGTACCAACCTTCAACCAAGTATAGGCAGCCAGCATACCCCAGTAACTTCTTGAATGACACAAAATCCAAAGGACAAAAAAACCAAGCCTGAACCAAGCCTGACCCTTAATCAAGATCTTTTTACCATAGATGTGTATAATAAAGAGAGCTAAGAAAAAATATGTTATTAACACATGCTGACTTTGTAACAAATTTAAGATCTCTACCTTTTAAAAAACTGATTTGACCACCTGTGCTTGAATCAAATTGATCAAAATTAGTTCTTCACTTCTCCTGTTTTAAAATGGGGAGGATTTGCCTTTAATCTTCACTGGGGGTGAATTAGAGTGGGGGCAATTAATGAGGAGTGGAGGAAGATGAAAGAAGACTTGAGTGCTTCTTAAAAGCTAATTGTGTATTTATTCAATCACATGTTGATTAGTTGTCATTAGAGCCTGTTATTTATACTTCAGGATAAACTAGATTTAGTTTTTTTAAAAAGTCACCAAGTCGTCAATAATAAATATTTAATTCAAAGATTTTGTTATTGTATTTTTTATTACATGTGAATGTATGACCAAGTTTTCATTTATAACTATTATAATATTTGGATATAATATATATTTATTCAATTGTCTTTCAAACCACAGAAAAAAAGCTATTTTTCTTTCAACAACATATTTTTGTTGCAGATATTAAGGCAATTATCATTTTTATCTGGAATTTCAGTGTTAATTTTTATTTGTTCCCAGATAGAATTTGGAGTTATTTCATCCTTCAAATAATTTACTGTATTGTACAATTACAATAGCATGACAATTCCAGGTCTTGGTTCACTTACATGAGTTTAAACTTTGTTGTAATTCCATTAGAATATTTTTTAAAAATGTGCTAGTCATGGTTGAGACTTACCTACCATCAGCTATGTAAGAACTTGGAGCACATTGCACAGCTCAAAATGTATATATTTAATATCAGTTCTACCAATTCTTTGTCTTTTAATAATCTAGTTTTTATTTTTTAGAATACCTTAAATGCATTTTTAGGGATATTTTGCTTAAAACATCTTCTTTTGATTCTTAGGTGGCTATTAAAAATGTCTTCATATTTTTCCACAGTATTACAATTTTTAAAAGTCTGGCATTTATAAATAACAAAAAGCATTTTTTTATTTATTATGCAGCATAAAACTCATTTTCCTATAGATTTATACTATTCTGATTTCACTTAGATTATTATTAAATGATACTACTTTAAAATAATTAGGGATAGTAATATTGCATCATCTGTTAGTTACGCACTAATTTTTGACCCCAAATTATTTATATTTGCTATTTGGAAGAAATGTGATTAAAATTCATGTCACTAAATTTGTATATGTTTTAGAGCTTTAAATCAAATGGATTTATATAGCTTTTTCTGAGTGTTACTGCTTCAGAAGATTCAGCTTTTGACAATCTTTTTCACATAGCTCTATTAAGTAATAGCATCAAATTGAATAATCTAAAACATTCTATCTTATGCTATAGTATTTTTCAAAAAACTAATTCACTAAACATCTCAGTTGCTTTACATCTTGAGAACATTAAGAAGTGTGCTGACTTATTCAAATTGTTTCATGAATTAGCTCTAATAAAAGATGATTTGTGAGAGAAAACTTTAAAAAAATTTTATAAATGTAACAAAATAAAATCATTTCAAATAAATAAAACACTTTTAGATTGCAATTAAAATAAATTATACCTAATTTATTTGTAAATGTCTCATACCTGGATTGGGCTTTGCTGGAGGCTCAGTGGTAAAGAATCCACCTGCCAATGCAGAAAAACACATTTTCAACAGGTAGTCTGGCAAGATCTCCTAGCAAAGGAAATGGCAACCCACTCCATTATTCTTGTCTAGAAATTGATACAGTCCATGGGGTTGCAAAGAGTCAGATACAACTTAGCAACTAAACAACAACTGGATTATAGTTAAATACATAAAAACACAATTATTTCACATAACGGTGTTTGTGTTGCAGGGAGTCTTACGCTGATTCAAGATTACTACTCTAACAAAGAATCAAAAAATCAACCCTTGCTGTTTTGTAAGCTCCCACAAATAGTCAGAGGTAGATGATTATAATATTTCACATCAGATTTCTTTTTGAGAATGCTACTGCTGCTGCTAAGTCACTTCAGTCGTGTCCGACTCTGTGTGACCCCAGAGACGACAGCCCACCAGGCTCCCCCATCCCTGGGATTCTCCAGGCAAGAACACTGGAGTGGGTTGCCATTTCCTTCTCCTATATTCTGTATTTTGAGAATATACATAGGAAATATTCTAAAAAGTTTTAAAAGAATATGCTTATAATACTGTATAAATTATTGAAAATAATAATCATAAACATGAAGTGAAGTGAAGTGAAAGTCACTCAGTCGTGTCTGACTCTTTGCAGCCCCATGGACTATACAGTCCATGGAATTCTCCAGGCCAGAATACTGGAGTGGGTAGCCTTTCCCCTCTCCAGGGGATCTTCCCAACCCAGGTCTCCCACATTATAGGTGGATTCTTTACCAGTTGAGCCACAAGTGAAGCCCAAGAACACTGGAGTGGCTAGCCTATCCCGTCTCCAGAGGATCTTCCCAACCCAGGAATCGAACTGGGGTCTCCTGCATTGCAGGCAGATTCTTTACCAACTGAATTATGAAGGAAGCCTAATCATAAACATAGAGCAAAATAAATTTTAAAATGTATAAAAATAAATGTATTACGACTATTAGATATTTTTCAAAGAATTCAAAGTTGGTTCAATGTAAAATAAGTAATTCATAGTTTTCAGATCAAAATTTTCCCATTTATATAATTTAATAATCAAGTTTAGCAAATATACTGGATGTGTAATCAAAATGAAAGGGCCAATTTCATTATCATACACCTGCAAGCAATAGATAGAAAATGTATTTAGAAAAAATGCCTGTGAGGGATGCTGCGATATACTGTCCATATTCCCCTGCATGAATGAAGCACTCCTTAAATAGCCCAGCTAATGAGTTTTGTGCTCAAAGAGAGCCTCTGCTTTCATCTTCTTTCACAGATTGCCTCAGTCAAAGAAAACCACTTCTATCAGGCTCACACACTTCCCCAGACCCTCATGTATAAGGACTGATCAATAGGAGTATTAAGACCTAATCACCCGGGACCTGGTCTCCCTTTAAGGCCACCTGGTCTCTCTTTGTCTAATATTTGGATCCCACCCACTCAATAGGCTCCATACCACAGTTCAGGCTTTTTTTTTTTTTTTCTGTCATGGTAACATTTATTTTGAGAATTTTCCAGACTCTAGTTCCACAAAGCCAAAAGACTCCTTAAATTGATATCCTCTCGTCTTTGATGGGTGTGCTGTATGTTCAGTCACATCAGGCTCTTTGCGACCCACATGGACTATAGCCCACTAGGCTCCTTTGTCCATGGATTTTCAGGCAAGAATACTGGAATGAGTTGCCATTTCCTACTCCAAGGTACTCTTCCAGAGCCAGGGATCGAACCTGCATCTCCTACACTGGCAAGCAGACTCTTTACCACTGTACCACCTAGGAAGCCCTTTTGATGGGTGGTGTAGTGGTAAAGAATCCATCTGCCAATGCAAAAGATGCAAGAGACATGGGTTCCATCATTGGGTCAGGAATATCTCCTGGAGAAGGAAATGGCAAACTACTTCAGTATCCTTGCCTGGAAAATCCCATTGACAGAGGAGCCTGGTGGGCTACAACCCATGGGGTCTTGAGAGAGGCAGATGCAACTATGCATGCATGCACTAATGATAGATGCAGTGATATTATTTTCTCCCTAGTCAGTCTTCTCTCTCTCTCTCTTTAGTCACTAAGTCGTGTCCAACTCTTGTGACCCCACGGACTATAGCTTTCCAGGCTTCTCTGTCCATTGGATTCTCCAGGCAAGAATACTGGAGTGAGTTGCCATTTCCTTCTCCAGAAGATCTTCCCGACCCAGGAATTGAACCTGGGTCTCCTGCATTGCAGGCAGATTCTTTACTGACTGAGCTATGAGCAAGTCAATCTTAAGACTTGCCAAAACAGGGATGATATTCCTTCCTTAATGGGTTCATACTTCTCTGTCCACAGCTACTAACCTATCATCTCTGATGGAGTCTGGAAGGCTGGTATGTGGTCATCACTGGAAGAGATCATGTTCTAGAAGTAATTATGTCCTAAATAATTCAAGAGGAAACATGTTTAGAAGATGTGTTGTTTTATACCCACACAAATGGTAAATTTCACATAGCAAAAAAGGAATTTTCATTCACATATTCTTACTAACTCTTGGTAAAATGTCCATTTGTGGTTGTTACTAAGAAAGCACAATAATGACTTTTGAGAACATCATTGTAAATACTCACCCAGGGTCTTCATATCCTAGGATTGACCCTGTATTTTGCTAAGAAAGATATTCATATTAAGAATAAAAACAATTTCCATTTTTCACATTTTCATCCTTTATAAAATCTATTTAAAATAAATTATATACTTATATTTTTGAAGATAAAAATGAATGTCTTTATGAATCTGAGATAAGAAGGATGTTTTAAAAAGTAATGTTAATGTTACTGATAGATCATTTGCATGATGATCACTTAGACTGCTGTTCTTATTCAGTCCCTAAGCCCTGTCCAACTCTTTACAATCCCATGGATTGCAGCACACCAGCTTCCCTGTCCTTCACTATCTCCTGGAGTTTGCTCAAACTCATGTCCATTGAGGGCTTCCCTGCTGCTGTATAAATACATCATTACCCATGATTTAAAAGCACCAATCATGAATATTGCTTCCCAATTACTGTCTCAAAAGTTGTTACTGTGCTTTCCAAGGAACTCTGTTCAATATTATATAACAATCTAAATAGGAAAAAAATTTACAAAGGACAGATACATGTGTGTGTGTGTGTATATATATATATATATATACACACACACACACGTGTGTTTATATATATATATATATAACTGAATCACTTTGCTGTATAGCTAAAACTATCACAACATTGTTAATCAACTATACTCCAAAGTAAAATAAAAAGTTAAAAATATACTTCCTTAATGATGAGTACAAATGCACATATTACCTTTTCAAGTAATCGGAGTTTGGCAACTATTATGTTCAATATACAACATTATTGGAGAAGGAAATGACAACCCACTTCAGTATTCTTGCCTGGGAAATTCCATGGACAGTGGAGCCTGGTGAGCTCCAGTCCATGGGGTTTCAAGAGTCATATACAACCGAACGACCAAACCATCACCACCACCATAAAACATTATTTCTTAAGGTAGATGTGATAGAAGTTGCTGTTGCCCATCCATATCTCTTAGTTATTTACTATCTTTTATTGTGTTTTGATTTTTGCATGTCTGCCTGCCTTGCAATTGTTAGCACCTATGCTGCTGTGTATAATAGCTTCTTTTTAATTGAAGGATATACCACCACCTACCTGTGTGATTTACAAGCCAGAAATCTGGAGAAATAGGACACCTTTGTCATCAGCATAATCAAAGACTGACAGAGTTGGTGTATATCTCAGGAGCTGCTTTACATATCTAGTAGAAAGATTTTGAGGAATATGTTCTATATAACCTCCCAAATGTAACTTGGTAATATACTCTTTGCTGGATATTTTCCCTGTTCTATCCTAATTCTATCTAATAATTCAAGTCTACATATTATTTGCTATCAATATTTCCATGCTGTTTTGTTAAATAACTACTTATCTTTTTGTCTTAGGCTGTGTCTGCAGAAACCATATATAAGATAGACAGTACTGTCCATAGGTACTCAGTTGCTCAGTCATGTCTTATTCTTTGCAACCTCATGGACTATAGTCCACCAGGCTGCTCTGTCCACAGGATTCTCCAGACAAGAATACCGGAGTGGGTTACCATTTCCTTCTCCATGCGATCTTCCCAGGGATCGAACACGTGTCTCCTGCACTGACAAGCAGAAAAAAACAAAACCTCAGGATTGAAATCTGGAATTTGATCACTTTGCAGTTCAAAAATAAAAAGATAAATGAAAGGAGGATGTATCAACAGTAAGGTAGTAAGTAGTAACTTCTCTGGCATGGCAATATGAAACTGGATGCAGGTAAAAAAGGATGAGGTCTTACTTAGAATCTCCAATATTTGAGACCTACAGTTATACATGTACTTGTATCTATTCTTTTTCCAATTATTTTCCCATTGTTTCATAACAATGAAATTATTAAAGGGATAGAGTTTGTTGTTGTTAACTGCTATTGATTCCCTGAAAGAAAGAAAATAAGCAAACAACCAAGTAGGATTTAGTCGGCCAACTACAAACAGAGCACAGTATGAAAGTCACAAGGCTTCTGTGGCAGCAAGACCCTGATCTCCTGCAGCTGAGGGCAAACTGTGCAGAAAACTGGCCTAAAATCTGACTGTGAGGATTTGCTGGTTTTTATACTTGAGAGCTTCTCACCCATACTCAGAAACCAGCCCCAGTACATTAGCAGCAAGGGAAGACAGAAGAAAGAGTCAGACCATGCTAGACGGGGTAAGAGGCTGGATTAATAAACAAGGCAACTCACACATGACACTTATTTTGGGTGGTTGTGAGATGAGTGGTTCTTTTTACATGCTCACTGAAATCTTAAAGGTATATCAGAGGCCTTAACTTGGTTCCACATGTATTCAGTCCAGGTGGTCTCAACACCACATTGGTCTCTCAAGGTCATGTTCTTGAAAACATTTCCTACTGTGGGAATAATGGACAGAATATTCAAAGAATAGAGGAGGAAATAAGGGGTCTGTAAGTCCAGCCCATGGGTCAACTGGCAAATCAGGTCCTCTTGATGACTTCTTCCAACAGAATTAACAAAAGAACCTCCATGCACAGGGACTAGACATCTTCTATACAAAACTAATGGCACTGATGAAGTAAAGACACTTGAGTGGATACACTTGCAAATCTCGAACCCTGAAATTTCCATGAACTCTCTAGGTTATTATAAATGATTTTCTTTCTCTTCCTAGACGATATTAAGATTCCTTTGATTGGAATCCGTAAAAAAGTAACACATGAGGTGGATGGCCTCATTAAGATCTCCGTAATTTTTTTTTTTTTTTGCTTTTAAAGTTACTAATAAATTTTTTGTCAAAAGAACTAAATTTTTATCTTATATTTAAAAAAAAATCTGACCTCATTTCCCACTTCTACTACTTCTAGAGCAATGATTAGGACCAAGTCAGCTACAGCATGACAAGAGCACAGTAACTAGGGCCTCAGACTTCTCAGGAAAAAAATACTTAGGTTACCCTATGAGGCATACAACTGAAATTGACAACCAACTTAAAGATGAGGAATATCTGGAATAGATCGTGGAGGAGGGAGATGATAAATATCAATTGCATCCTCAGGACCAAATCAGGTGCAGCTGCTGTAGTTCATTCTACTAAACTCCCTAATGTAAATCTTTTTATTTTTTAGATTATGTCATTAGAAGTCACCTTGGGAAATCAGTGATAAGAGGGAATGAATTTAACATGGGTTGTGAACATGTCTGGGCAGACAGAATTCTATCACTGCCCTGCCTATATCGACGTGACACATCCTTTCCATGCACATCAGCTCTACTTTCAATTGCCAGCCACCGCATCTTGGGGCGTATCAGTCAGGTTTCAGCCAGAGAAGCAGAAGCAGAATACGCTTACAAATCACACACACACACACACACACGCACATCAAAGCATTGGCTTGGTTTACATAATTGCAGGAGTTGGCTAAGCATGTCTGAAATCTTTAAAGCAGTCAGTCAGGAAGGGAAGAACGAGGTAGGCTGAAACACATGAGCAGGAGTTAAAGTTCTTGTACACAGGAAGAATTTCATCTGTTTCTCAGAGCAGCTTCAGGCCCACATGTAGAGCCTTTCAACAGATTTAGTCAGGACTAGCCAGATTATCTAGGATGATGTTAAATTTAATTTAGAGGGACTTTACATCTCAAAATCTCTTAACAGCTGTACTTAATGTTTTACTGAATAACTGGGGACTAACAGCTTGGTCAAGCTGACAAATCAAAAAGGCCATGGCAGAGGACTTTCTCTGATGGAAAAAGAACACTCTGTATCCTTGTGGGCCAGGCTAGCAGAATCAGTGATGAACGGTCCTCAACCAAGGCTAAATGAGTGCTGATGGAAAGTACCACAGCTCTCTCACAGCCTAGGCAAGTTAAATTGAAGGTATGCATTCTAGGCTGGCTCTCAATTCTTGAGTGGAATTAAGTTCTAGACACCTACAGGTACTGATGCTTCCTACTCTTTTACTAGTTTCTCCCATGATTATTTTCCAAATAAACAACTTTCACTGGAAACCTTGCCTCTGGATATACTCTGAGGGAAAATAAAGAGGTTAAGTAATACACTATACTAGTAAGATTATATCATACTTGAATATACATGTTAAGAATATATTAACAAAATATTATACTTAAATTTTTTCAATAATTATATTTAACTATTGGTAACTTTCTTAAATGAAAAAGATAGTTCCTCAATATAGAAATATCAAATAGAAATTTTTGAAAATATTTTAAATCAGGGTAAAAGAACTTCTAATGCAAACATAATCACATTTTATTTTTTCCTTCCATGATTAAATTAATGATGTGGGTGTCCATATGCTGAATAGCACTGATTTTCTGAGCTGTTATGCTCTGAATATGTTCTGAGTTTGAGAAAAATGTATTTATCAAGATAGGAAAAAATAATGTTGAACGCTCAAGATAACTTTTTATTGTAAATGCCATAGTTCTATATTCAACTTATAAATTCCTATATTATCTATTTACATGTTTTTCTGTTTGAAATATTGTATTAGAGATGAGAGTAGAGTGAGGAGAAATACAAACAAATAAGTAATTTGATTTAGGTAGCTAGTAAAAATTTGTTAATTTTCTATTAGTAAGATTTTTTCAGAAGCCATGCAGATAACATACTATTCCTTCTCTTTCAATGCATATGTTTAACCTGTAATGTAGATTTAACATCAAGTATACCTTTACTAAAAGCATTTTAAATTTGCTGAATATTGAAGATTTGATTACATTATAAAAATTTTTGTTTGTTTTCTTCCCCTTGAAATCCAGTCTATCTTCCTTAAAAATTATCCTCACCCCCTATCTACTGCTTTTGGTTAAATGTAAGATATTGCTCTGAGAAGTATAGAAAAAGTCAAGACATCTTCTTAATTCCCCTTTCATTATTGTGTCTGCTAAAGTAAAACTAAACTAGCATGACTACAGTTAAGGATATTAAAATAGTGCATGTTCAAGATTATTAAAGTGTTTCCAGCAAAATGTAGCAATTTTCTTGCATTTACCTTAGTAAATTATGGGTTATTTAATGGATTGTTTCAGAGTAGAAAATGAAGCTTATTTTTTAGAGCAATTTAATTTGCTCAGTAGATTAGTGTTCTTCATGATATTATGTTTAGAAAAGTGTACATATTAAAGTTAGAGGAAAGATACCAAAAATCTTAGAGATTTTTAAAGACTTTTCTAAAAGCACCAATGCAGTCTTTGAAACTCTATGCAATTATTCATATATCTATATATGTTTATTAGAACAACATCAGTTTCATGAAAATAATTCACTTGAAAATAATTCAATAGAACACTGTGTCTGAGATTCTTAAGGACAAGTGTGAAATTGTTTTATCTTAATTTTCTGGAGCTCTGGACAGCTGATAGAGACAGTATAGAGAGCATCTGCTAGAGCGATAACTCCTGGGATCCTTGTCAAACTGATTGTGTTCAAAAACAACTGAGATACAAAATAAGGAGAATTTCTTACCATATTGTGTTTATAATGTTGACTCAAATTTAGAAACTATGCTCTTAGGGACTAAATACTTTTATGGGCATTTCAGCAGTTTTAATTAACAGACTATTCTACTAGCTCATGGATTTCTCTCCAGGAGACTGAAATGGATTTTCACCTGAGCTTTGCTTCTATATGTCAAGACATTTTTAAATAAATGAGTAACATACTGATGTCTTAATTCTGATTTGACAAGCAGACTGCCATACCAAAGGCAGAATATACAATAGTCATTCCACTATGTAATGTTCTCCTTTTAAAAGTACATTTCAGTGATTTTGATTTGTCTGTATCATTACACTATTTTTCAGTAGCTAAAAATTACAGATGCTTTATAAGGTAATTGAACTTCCAGATGTTCAAGCTGGTTTTAGAAAACGCAGAGGAACCAGAGATCAAATTGCCAACATCCACTGGATCATCGAAAAAGCAAGAGTGTTCCAGAAAAACATCTGTTTCTGTTTTATTGACTATGCCAGAGCCTTTGACTGTATGGATCACAATAAACTGTGGAAAATTCTGAAAGATATGGGCATACCAGACCATCTGACCTGCCTCTTGAGAAACCTGTATGCAGGTCAGGAAGCAACAGTTAGAACTGGACATAGAACAACAGACTGGTTCCAAATAGGAAAAGGAGTACGTCAAGGCTGTATACTGTCACCCTGCTGATTTAACTTATATGCAGAGTACATCATGAGAAATGCTGGGCTGGATGAAGCACAAGCTAGAATCAAGATTGCCAGGAGAAATATCAATAACCTCAGATATGCAGATGACACCACCCTTATGGCAGAAAGTGAAGAACTAAAGAGTCTTTTGATGAAAGTGAAAGAGGAGAGTGAAAAGGTTGGCTTAAAGCTCAACATTCAGAAAACTAAGATCATGGCATCTGGTCCCATCACTTCATGGGAAATAGATGGGAAAACAGTGGAAACAGTGTCAGACTTTATTTTTCTGGGCTCCAAAATCACTGCAGATGGTGATTGCAGCCATGAAATTAAAAGATGCTTACTCCTTGGAAGGAAAGTTATGACCAATTTAGATAGCATATTGAAAAGCAGATACATTACTTTGCCAACAAAGGTCCGTCTAGTCAAGGCTATGGTTTTTCCAGTGGTCATGTATGGATGTGAGAGTTGGACTGTGAAGAAAGCTGAGGACCGAAGAATTGATGCTTTTGGAGAAGACTCTTGAGAGTCCCTTGGACTGCAAGGAGATCCAACCAGTCCATCCTAAAGGAGATCAGTCCTGGGTGTTCATTGGAAGGACTGATGTTGAAGCTGAAACTCCAATACTTTGGCCACCTCATGCGAAGAGCTGACTCATTTGAAAAGACCCTGATGCTGGGAAAGATCAAGGGCAGTAGGAGAAGGGGATGATAGAGGATGAGATGATTGGATGGCATCACTGACTCGATGGACATGGGTTGGGATGGACTCCGGGAGTTGGTGATGGACAGGGAGGCCTGGCGTACTGCGGTTCATAGGGTCACAAAGAGTCGGACATGACTGAGCGACAGAACTGAACTGAGCTATGAGGTAAGTGATTTTTCAGAGACTAATACAAGTGACTTAGGCCTTACAAAACTCTTGATAAAGTCAAGCATATTCTCTTTTTTTCAAGTATATTTTGTCAGTTTATACCATTGTTGCTACTTTCTTCCATTGATTAGAAATTTTTCTTCACATAACTGTTTAGATATTTATCCACTGTTATAAGAAATTTAACCTGTGGCGGATGCATGTTGATGTATGGCAAAACCAATATAATAGTGTAAAGTAAGAAAAAAAAAAAAAGAAGAGTTATTTTTATTATTTATTAGATTTTTGCAGACTAGATATTTGGAAAGCAAAAGAGGTCAATGTTAAAATATTGTAATAAATATAAAATGATTAATTAAGAGGTAGGCTTAGATATCCCCTTAGGAATGGCACCCCATTCCAGTACTCTTGCCTGGAAAATCCCATGGACAGAGGAGCCTGGTAGGCTGCAGTCCATGGGGTCGCTAAGAGTCGGACACGACTGAGCGACTTCACTTTTACTTTTCACTTTTCACTTTCATGCATTGGAGAAGGAAATGGCAACCCACTCCAGTGTTCTTGCCTGGAGAATCCCAGGGACGGGGGAGCCTGGTGGGCTGCCGTCTATGGGGTCACACAGAGTCGGACACGACTGAAGTGACTTAGCATAGCATAGCATAGCATTGGAATACAAGAAATGTGAATGCTAAGTACCCCAGGTTGATGACACCAAGAAGTATGATTAGCACACTTTTTCTCCATACTTCTTAGCCTAGATAAAGTTGAGACCATTAATGATAAGGTAAAATGATGAAGGGATCTGGAACATACTATTGTGGCATAAAAATTATTTTGAGCTAAAAACATTGAGAATCAACAGATGCAGAATGATAATTTTCCTGAACACTTCTCCCCTTATCTGGCAAAAAACAGAGACTTCCAAGAAGTTTTTAACTGCCATAAATCTCTCTTCAAGGGAAATTAACTCCTAAAGCTGGAGAGAAGCCAGCACCTGATCGAAAAATCTCATAACCAAGCATGGTCCTAACATAACTGTACCTCCCATAAAAAATACTAAAGCTCTGTCTTTCCTAACATCATTTACCTGACCTTTCTCTCTCTTGCCTTTATCCTACTAAGAGGGTATATAAACTCTAAGTCTAGCCACTTTTATGTGTCACTTTCTTTGTGAGTTTCCACAAACGTACGTGAATAAACTTTGTCCTTTCTCCTGCTAATGTTTTTTGTCAATTTAATTTATGAGACTCAATCACTAATCTTAAGTGGGTAGAGGGAAAGTTTTTCCTCAATGATAGTGGCAAGGACAATGAAACAGTTAATCCTGTAAGAAACTCCAGCTTCTCTTTATTTTTCTCTCAACTTTGTAGTCTTTCTGTTCCTCAATCAAATATCCTTAAAGACTGAAGCATAGTTTTAAAGATTTCTCTCTTTTTAAGATATTTTGCTTACTTCCTTATCATCCTAAAATCTGTCATGGCAAGACTATCAAGCATTTTGAATTATGGTTTTAAGTCATTTTGTGACATCTAAACGTTTTCTTTTCATTCACATCACTTGCGGTGAAATCAAGTACTTACTAAGAGTGTGTTTCCACAGGCTACTCTGGGCAGCATGCAGTGGCTGATCAAGCAAGTGATGAGAATGGAAGGTATAGGCGATCTAATTCATGTGTGTTCTCCTCTGGGCTACATTTACATCCCAATGCAGATGTGAATGACTTGCAAGTATTAATATTTTATGGACTCTTGAATTTCTATTCCTATCTTATGTGTATACATAAAAGGTGATATAGTCACTATTGGGACTACAGCTGAAGCAAATGATTTCTAAAACATTATTAGATATTCCTGAATAGACTCAATATTTAAAATACTATTCTCAAGTTACTTTAATAATGAGCATGTATTCTCAATCAATATACTTAACCATTAACGTGTGTGACATAAGAAGTAGATGTTCACATTTGGCTTAATCAATCTTTTGGATTTAGTGGAAAAAAAATAATGTTTTCACATATGGTTAGCTACACTATACTTGCCATTCATCTTCAGTGTTCATTGCCTCATCATTGTTGTTATAACCTGTTAACCTCAGAAAAATAGACTGCCAGATATTTCTCCAGGAAAGATAGGTTATTTGGGATCAGCTGAGAATTGCAATTCAGTGTCTGTCACCATGCAAGCTACTTGGTAAGTCCTCACGGGGCAGAGGAAGGAGACTCTTCTACAGAAGGAAAACAGAAGTTGTGGAGCTGTAGCAAAGAGTTTGTGCTTTTGATTGGCTAAGCCCTTGTGGGCTCTGCTATCACGCTCTGTGAGAGTTCCCCCTTCTTATCTACTGACTCTGTTCAATTGAAATTTCTGTTTATTCATATTTTACACACTCCAGGTTATGATACCATGTTATATAAATGACAATTAAACCAAATTTTCCTTGCAAAGTCATGCCCCATTTCTTCGGGCTCAGGTATGTGACACCAATTGCCAGTATGTTATAGTTGTTGTACTTACTGCTTAAAGAGATCTTCTCTATTATTTCTGCATTTTCTGTGTGGCCATGTGTGAAATTAACTGGTCAGGCTACTTTGGAGGAAAAATTTTTTTTTTTTTTTTTTCAGTTCATAAAGTGTTATTGGGAGGACAGGAGGACAGAACAAGGATCTGGAGTATTCAATTTGCAGGTGTATGCAGAAAATGTTCTCAGCCATATCTGTTCAAACCCCTAACAAAAATTATCTAATGCTGAGAGTTTTCAGAAGTCACCTGAATGACTATAGATTACCGTATTACTTAAGTGCAGTATTCATGATTTTAGTATTATCTAATAGGACCTGTATTCAGAAAGAACTCTGATTTGAAAGTAAACAGATACAAAGTTCAAATTTTCATGCATATATCCTTATATGTGTTAATAAATATAAAGTAAGGAAAAACAATCCCCTTTTTTATGAAAATGAGTAGAAAAACTAAGATATTTGCATAACATTTCCATTTCATAGTTCAGTATATCAAAATCACTGAGGAAGTCCCCTTTTGAAAGCTGTTATCTCTGAGGTTAGGGAATAGAATAGGGCAGTTATTCTTAATCTAGAGCAGACTTAAAAAACATATGTGGTGCTTGTTAAAGCATAGATTGCTGAATCTATTTCCAGACATTCTGATTCAGAAGGATTTAGGTTAGGACCCATGAATTTGCTTTTCCAGCCCATTTCCAAGGGATGCTGAGGCTGCTGGTCTGGGAAAAACAATTGTGACAATTACTGGCATATGGTGGAAACAATTTTACAGATGATATTGATTCTATCAACACTCTCACAGTTGAAGTTAACTTTGATTTATAAAAAGCAGTAAGAAATGAGGCAAAATTTTATTTCTTATTCAATTTTTAAATATCTAGTTTGAAATTATACATCCCAGAAACCTGTGCTCATTCTTAATATGTCCTGAAACATCTGGAAAGATAGACTATGATTCCCTTTTTGATGTAATTTCTCACCGACACACACACATGTATTAAGGGCTTCACACTGGTTATAAAAATATTACCAAACAGTTTCATACTGGTCAGACTGGCTTTGCAATTAAATTTATGAAGTGACATATTTGAAGAGAATCTGAAAATAAGGTCATCTGCAAAGGAAATGTGGTGGTGTCTATTTGATTATTATTTTACCATAGCAAAAATTATACTAGTACTTTAATAAAGACTATTAGCCAATTATATATTCCCAAATGGTTATCTAGAAGAAATACATTAGCATGTTTAATTAATATTGACTATATAAAACTAAAGGAAATATACAGCTGATGAAGTTTTCCAAATATTTGGATCATAAGAAACATTGAATTTTCTACAGTCTGTTAGTAATTAGTTAATAACATTCACTACACCTTTGCTAATCTTAATGCATGTAAATAAAACTAAAACTCATCAATAGTAGCTATGATATCATAAGCTTATGGTATATAATCTTTTTTTTTAACTTGTGTTTTTGTTTATTCTTTGACTTTTTGGGTGTTCATGAGTATGTTTAATTTACACACATTTGTAAAGTTTCTAGTTTTTCTCTTTCAGTTAATTTCTAATTTAATACTTTTGTGGTCAGAAAGATGCTTGATATGATTTCAACCTTAAATTTGTTAAGACTTTGTTTTGTGGCCAAATATTTGATTTTCCCTGGAGAATTTTCATCTGTGCTTGAGAAGAAGGTGTATTCTGTTACTGTTGGGTAGGATTTTCTATACATGTTTGTTATGTCTATCTTGTTTAATATGTAAAGTCAAATATTTCCATACTGATTTTTTATCTGGATGATCAGTCTATTGTAAAATTGGAATAATGAAATCTACCATTATTGTATTGCTGTTTATTTCTTCCTTTATACACACAAATATTTACTTTAAATATTTAGATGCAGGATGCACAAATATTTACAAATGTATTTTCTTGAGGAATTGACCACTTTATCATTATATAATAACCTTCTTCGTCTCTTGTTACGTTGTTTTTGGCATAAAATCTCTTTCACTGATATCAACATAGCTTCTTCTACTTTCTTTTGGTTTGTATTTTCATGGAATATATTTTACATTCTTTAACTTTTAAGCTATGTGTGTTCCTAAATCTGAAGTGAGTGTCTTGTAGACAGCATAGTACTGGGTCTTGTTTTGTTTTTTCATCCATGAAGACTCTCTATGATTTAGATTAGACAATTTAGTTCATTTATGTTTAAAGTAATTACTGCTAAAACTCCAGTACTCTTGCCTGGAAAATCCCATAGATGGAGGAGCCTGGAAGGCTGCAGTCCATGGGGTCGCTTAGAGTTGGAAACAACTGAGCGACTTCACTTTCACTTTTCACTTTCATGCATTGGAGAAGGAAATGGCAACCCACTCCAATGTTCTTGCCTGGAGAATCCCAGGGACAGGGGAGCCTGGTGGGCTGCCATCTCTGGGGTCTCACAGAGTCGGACACAACTGAAGCGACTTAGCAGCAGCAGCAGCAGTAGCATGAGCCTGGAAGGGAAAGCTATGGGAAATGTTCACACACCTATTTAAAAAAAGAAAATTACTTATTTGCTTTTATGGTCCTGTAGAACTCATGAATATTAAGCTCAGCTGCCTCTAAGATCTAGGTGATTTGGGGGCCTGTTCTTTGGATGGCCATCTTAAAAATTCAGGTGCTCGATGTGTGGTACAAATCCTATGCTCCTCAGGGGAAAACTGGCAGTCCAAGGTTCCTTCCTTATTGTAAGACACAGTACTAGAGATGGTGTTTATAAGACTGTGTCTCATCCTTTCCTACCTGTTTTGATGTATTTTCTTAGTTGCCCAAAGTGTAGAAGTAACTCAACTGTCTGTATTATCTAAGAGAGGATAGATTCATGAGTAGCTATAATCTGGTACATGAATGGAAGAAGGAAAAGTCAGGAGTATTCTAGTTTGCCATTTTGATGATGTCTCCCAAAGTTACAATATTTTTTTAATGTCAAAATATCTCTGCTTGAAAATATATATGGTTCTTGTTTAAACATTTCATTATTTATATTTAATTTTATTTTGCATTTAGATTTATTTTGTTTTTATTATATAGTTAGAAGTCCCAATATTAGGAATTCACCAAAGTTACATGTTTTACAAGTCAGATTCATTATGCCCTTGTTATTTGACACTGTATGCAAATTTAATAATTATATGCATTTTCATAACCTGTTTCTGGGAAACCAAACAATCTCCCAAATCACTTTATTTTTTCATTGTAAGCCACTATTTTCTGCAGAATCTGCAGATACCATCAAATTAAAAAAAAATATGACTTCAGTATTATGAAACACTGTATCATAGAGTCCTGGTGCTGTGTAAATTGCCAAAATATAAATTAATTTTATTTAATATGTTATCACTTAACAAATGGTATTCATGTGTGGGCATCCAGAAGACCATAGATGAGCATCCAGTATGTATGTTTGAGAGTAGAATTTCAGGCCAACAATGCCAAGGTTGTTATCTTTCTTGAAAGTCTGTACCTTGACGTCAATGGATTTGTCAAATCAGGAGTAGTAAAGAAATGAATGATGTCCTTCATAATAAACAGAATAATATGACAAGTATTCAGCTAATCTCACATTCTATACCTACATAATCTTTTTTGAAAAGCTTTCATTTATTAACATATTAGTATAAACATCTTTTTATAAATAGAATTTGCTCACACAAGACAAATGATTGCAAGACAATTTCAAAATATATATAATAATGTTGATTTTTTTGGCCTTATTTTTGTGAATTATGAGTACTGTAAAGAACAGAAAGACTACATATTGAGTACATATTTGTATGAAAACACCAATGACTTTACTGAACATTTTTAAATACTTTGGCCACCTGATGCTAAGAGATGACTCATTGGAAAAGACCCTGATGCTTGGAAAGATTGAGGGCAGGAGGAGAAAGGGAGAACAGAGGATTAGATGGTTGGATGGCATCATCAACTGGATGGACATGGGTTTGGGTGGACTCCAGGAGTTGGTGATGGACAGGGGGACCTGGTGTGCTGCAGTTCATGGCGTCGCAAAGAGTCGGACATGACTGAGAGACTAAACTGAACTGAACTGAAGCTAGCTTGAAAGTGGAATTTTTCAACATGTGTTTTTTATAAATGAAAGTATCTGAGATCCATAAATGCTAAGCGAATTTATCAAGAAAGTGAAGTCGCTCAGTCGTGTCCGACTCCTTGCGACCCCATGGACTGTAGCCTATCAGGCTCCTCTATCCATGGGATTTTTCAGGCAAGAGTGCTGGAGTGGATTGCCATTTCCTTCTCCAGGGGATCTTCCTGACCCAGGGATCGAACCTGGGTCTCCCACATTGCAGGCAGATGCTTTACTGTCTGAGCCACCAGGGAAGTGAATTTCTCAAGGCCTTCTGTGAATTAGAGCAACCCTTCCCTGGTGGCTCAGATGGTAAAGCATCTGCCTGCAATGCAGGAGACCTGGGTTCGATCCCTGGGCCGGGAAGATCCCCTGGAGGAGGAAATGGCAACCCACTCCAGTATTCTTGCCTGGAGAATTCCATGGACAGAGAAGCCTGGTAGGCTGCAGTCCATGGGATTGCAAAGAGTCGGACATGACTGAGCGACTTCACTTCTTTGAGGCTAAACCGAGGTGGAGCTAGTGATAAAGACCACACCTGCCAATGCAGGAGACAGAGGAGATGAAGGTTTGATCCCTTGGTCCAGAAGATCCTCTAGAGGAAGGCATGGCAACCCACTCCAGTACTCTTGCCTGGAAAATCCCATGGACGGAGGAGCTTGGTAGGCTGCAGACCATGGGGTCGCGAAGAGTCGGATACGACTAAGCGACTTCACTTTTACTTTTCCCTTTCATGCATTGGAGAAGGAAATGGTAACCCACTCCAGTGTTCTTGCCTGGAGAATCCCAGGGACGGGGGAGCCTGGTGGGCTGCTGTCTATGGGGTCGCACAGAGTCGGACACGACTGAAGCGACTTAGCAGCAGCAGCATATATGGAATTTAGAAAGATGGTAACAATAACCTTGTATACAAGACAGAAAAAGAGACACTGATGTATAGAACAGTCTTTTGGACTCTGTGGGAGAGGGAGAGGGTGGGATGATTTGGGAGAATGGCACTGAAACATGTATAATATCATACATGAAACGAGTCATCAGTCCAGGTTCGATGCACGATACTGGATGCTTGGGGCTGGTGCACTGGGACGACCCAGAGGGATGGTATGGGGAGGGAGGAGGGAGGAGGGTTCAGGATGGGGAACACATGTATACCTGTGGCAGATTCATTTTGATATATGGCAAAACCAATACAATATCGTAAAGTTAAATAAAATCAAATTAAAAAACAAAAAAAAATAAAATAAAATAAAAAGAAATACCAAAATATGAATTTTCCTATTGTTATTTGAATAACTTAAGCATACTTTTGTAGACCTCTACTTTTGAGACTTCTGAAGGCACAGCTGGAAACAATGTATTTCAATATAGAAAATGAGATGAAATACAAGGTACAAGTTAAGAGACAACATTCCTCAATGGATTAAGAGTTATGGCCATGGATCCAAAATGACTTGGGTCATATTTCACCTCTGTCATAAAGTAGCTTTGTAACTTTCTTCAGTTTATTTCATTTGTATGTACTTCCCTTTCCTTATATGTTAAAGGGGAACTTTAGATTCAAGTACTTCATTGAGTTATAAGAGCATTAAGTGAATATTTGTATTAAAAGCATGTGCTACAATGCTTGAAACAAATGAACAGTCAATGCATGTCATACATCATTACAATTTATCAATGATCTATACTTGAAACTCTTATTCCTCTTTCATATATAAAGAAACTAAGTGTTTGAGATTAAAGAATTTACCCCAGGTCACATAACAAATAATTGCTGGGGCCATAATTTGAACAATGAAATAACAATGAAAAATATTCCAAGATTATGCTCTGTTCCATCAGCTACAAGATATGCTTTCCCTCCAACTCACTTCAGGCTATTTATGTTGATCCTGGGAACCTATTAATCCCTAGCCCACAAGCTATTCTAAGTGGATTTGCCTGGTTCATGACTGTGCCAAATGCAGAGGTTCAAGACTACAAAACTGAGGATGAGCAATTCTCACATCATTGCTGCCTTTGTCCACAGTTACATAAAATCCATTCACTTCTCTGCTCATGGTCTAGATTAGCACATAAAATAAAATGAAGCTGATATTCTAGCATGCATAAAATGTAGAAGTAGAAGACTCTATGCAAAAGACATGTGAAAGTTACTACCATACTATAATGTCAAAACCAGAAAGCCAGGATAATTAGGGTTGTTGAAAGTTAATCTTGCCTAGATAGAAATTTCTAGATTGTATAGAATATTTCATAAATATATTAATACAGTCATTTCTGTGCAAATAAATGTGTAACCATATATTTTATAGTGCATGTTATCTAACTCATGTTAAAAACTGTAAGACATGTTTGGAAAACCATTTCTATAGAAAGAAATTTATTGATTTGTATATATATATATATAAAACCTAGAAAAATTATATCACAGCCCTATTTGCAGTGACAATATTTTAGAAATGATTGTCCACTCATCAGAAAATACATTGATAAAGAAATCTATTTATTATAATTATATGGAATAATGAAAATAAATTAATTTGAGCAAAATATATTAATATTCATAAATATGCAAAGAGAATGTTGACTAAAGAAAGTGCCTTTGCTGCCACAACTCAATTCAAATGTTAAAATATGCATTTTGATGAATATATAAATATACAAATAATGTGTAGTAATATGCTTCCGCTTTAGCATCATTCCTTGCAAAGAACACCCAGGACTGATCTCCTTTAGAATGGACTGGCTGACTCATTGGAAAAGACTCTGATGCTGGGAGGGATTGGGGGCAGGAGGAGAAAGGGATAAAAGAGGATGAGACGGCTGGATGGCATCACTGACTTGATGGACGTGAGTTTGAGTGAACTCTGGGAGTTGGTAATGGACAGGGAGGCCTGGCGTGCTGCAGTTCATGGGGTCGCAAGGAGTCGGACACGACTGGGCGACTGAACTGAACTGAACTGAAAATGCTTCAGAATAATTATAATAAACTTCAAAGTACTTGTTTTTAGTCACTTTGGTAGAAGGAAGTGCCATAAGATGCTGAGAGAATACCATGGGGAGTAGATGGTATTAATTATATTGTACACTTGCTATAAACTAATATGAGGCAAATTTGACAAAATGTTAATACTATCTATATCTAGATATTTCATATGTTCGTTATTGTCTTTTGGTTTGTGTACTTTTTTATAATTTGTAAAATAAATACATTAAAAATACTACTTACAACCCAGGTGAGTTATGTCTATAAAAAAAAAGATTTTTCAATAAATATTTTATATTTATTCTGTTTCAGCTATTTAAAAAAAATGTACCTTGATAAATTTTTCTTATAAACTTTCCCTGGTTTTCTGTCTCTGAATAATAAGAGAAATTTTGTATGAATACCCTGAAGAAATCTTGAATTTTCTTCTGTAACTAGAATTCCTTTTATTTTGAATTCCCCAGATACTTTCCCCTGCTCTTTATTTTGTGTTTCCTGTGTACTAGTCATTTTTACAGAGGCAGTATTCATTACGTTGATCCCTGACCATGTTTCAGCTCAGCTTTTTAAAGCAGTTTATGTTTGCATGCAGGCAAACAGCAGAAAGAAATTCCCCTGGGCTCTCCCTTACAGTTCAAGAAAATAAAAAATTTCCACTTTTTAATAAATACTTTTATTAGAATCATGCAAAGAGGGAGTAGATTTTTTTTTTTTTAACTCCAAAGGGCAGGAAATAAGGCAAATGATTATATGTGTCACAGAAACATTTTTTGCTTTATTATGAAAAAAACTTTTTGCAGCTTTATGACTGATATTGTTTGGTTTTCATTTGAAGTTTTCAAGTTTATAATATTAAGAAAGAGATGGAATGACAGATGCTGGGAAAGATTGAGGGCAAGAGGAGAAGGGGGTAACAGAGAACGAGATGGTTGGATGGTATCACTGACCCTATGGACGTGAGTTTGAGCAAGGTCCAGGAGAGTAAAGGACAGGGAAGCCTGGTGTGCTGCAGTCTGTGGAGTCTCAAGAGTTGGACATGACTTAGTGACTGAACACCAACAACTCATAAACCTTATATCCCCATATACTTACAAAGACACACTTCGGGGGTGGTGTAGAAGTCACTCTTACATTATGTCAGAGACTGAATGCAATGATTTATAAGGTCCTTCTAAATATATGTTCCATTTTACAAATACAAATAATAGATACCAATGCAATAGTTCATTTCCAGAAATGTAAGAAGAGAATATTAATTAACAGATACTTTTGATTTGATTACAGCAAAATGCATTTTACATTTCTGAAGACTTATTTCAATTATGTAGCTCTAAAAATCAATGTATATCATTACTGTGTTTTTAAATTAATTTAAAATTTATTTAGAAGATATATAAAACAATAAAATACACATTTATCAAATAATTTTCTTAGCCTCACTTATAATCTTTGGGTATAATATCATAAAATATTATTGAATTGCAAATTGTTTAGACATTTCTTGCAAACGTGGTTATGTATCTGGATTAAAACAATAACCTTAAGTAACCGAAAACATTTTAATTAATTAGGATTCTGAATATTAATTTGCATTAAAGTTATAAATCAGTTTGTAACACCATAAACTATTTCTCTCTCTCTCTTTTTTTGTTGCCCTCCCACATTATTTGACAACCCACATTTATCCTCAATGAGTCTTAATGCTTCTCCTAGAATGTGTTTATTCCTAGTCTGCTTTGTGTCTTGGAACAATACCTGAGTGCTATTTTTATTTTCAGGTTTTCAGAGGATTTCGTAAGTGACTGAATTAATCAATAAAAGGGCAATACGCCAAACGTTAAGGCTGACTTCAAATCCCAGGTTTACTACTAGCTGGCTGTAACACGGGCACATTACTGAAATTTTCTAATCTTCAGTGTCCTTACCTAGGACACTAGTGCTTACCTTATAGAACTGCTTAGTGGATTAAATATGAATAAGACTCTGTGGGTGATGACAGAGTTGCCTAAATATAAATTTTGGGGAAAAATTTTATCTCACTTTTTCTTGGCCATTCAAATGGGCTCATCAAATAAACCCCATTGAAAATGTAGGATTCTTAGCCTGGATAGGAAGGGAGTTTGGGGGAGAATGGATGAAATCATATATAGGTCTTGCTGAGTCCCTTCATTGTTCAATTGAAAACTATCACAACATTGTTAATCAGCTATTACCCAATATAAACTAAAAAAATTTAAAACAAGAAAATGTAGGCTGTTAAGTCAAAGTTTAGCACGTTGAGAGTGTATCAGTTGAGTCTGTTCAGTCACTCAGTGGGGTCCGACTCTGCGATCGCATCAATCCCAGCATGCCAGGCCTCCCTGTCCATCAAGCGTTCACTCAAACTCATGTCCATCGAGTCGGTGATGCCATCCAGCCATCTCATCCTCTGTCGTCCCCTTCTCCTCCTGCCCCCAATCCCTCCCAGCATCAGAGTCTATTCCAATGAGTCAACTCTTCACATGAGGTGGCCAAAGTATTGGAGTTTCAGCTTTAGCATCACTCCTTTCAAAGAACACCCAGGACTGATCTCCTTTAGGATGGACTGGTTGGATCTCCTTGCAGTCCAAGGGACTCTCAAGAGTCTTCTCCAACACCACAGTTCAAAAGCATCAATCCTTCGGCGCTCAGCTTTCTTCACAGTCCAACTCTCACATCCATACATGACCACTGGAAAAATCATAGCCTTGACTAAACAGACCTTTGTTGGCAAAATAATGTCTCTGCTTTTCAATATGCTGTCTAGGTTGGTCATAACCTTCCTTCCAAGGAGTAAGCGTCTTTTAATTTCATGGCTGCAATCACCATCTGCAGTGATTTTGGAGCCCCCAAAAATAAAGTCCGACACTGTTTCCACTGTTTCCCCATCTATTTCCCATGAAGTGATGGGACCAGATGCCATGATCTTACTTTTCTGAGTGTTGAGCTTTAAGCCAACTTTTTCACTCTCCTCTTTCACTTTCATCAAGAGGCTTTTTAGTTCCTCTTCACTTTCTGCCATAAGGGTAGTGTCATCTGCATATCTGAGGTGATTGATATTTCTCCCGGCAATCTTGATTCCAGCTTGTGCTTCTTCCAGCCCACTCTGCATAGAAGTTAAATGAGCAGGGTGACAATATACATCCTTGACGTACTCCTTTTCCTCTTTGAAACCAGTCTGTTGTTCCATGTCCAGTTCTAACTGTTGCTTCCTGACCTGCATATAGGTTTCTCAAGATGCAGGTCAGGTGATCTGGTATTCCCATCTCTTTCAGAATTTTCCACAGTTCATTGTCATATACATAGTCAAAGGCTTTGGCATAGTCAATAAAACAGAAACAGATGTTTTTCTGGAACTCTCTTGCTTTTTCCATGATCCAGTGGATGAGAGTGTATAGCACAAAGGGAAAAGTAAAGACAGCGACCATACACTCCTCCTAATCTACATTCCTTGATTCTAAGCTGGAATATCCTCCTGCCTAGGTAATCTGTCTTTAGAAGCGTACAGCTGCAGCTGTGCTTCTCTGTGAATATGCAAGATACAAGAAACCATGGAGTTGAACTGGGACTGAAAGCACCATCTAAACAAGCAGGATCATGCAACCACGGATCAGTCTGTATATGGCATTTTGTTGTTGTTTAGTCACTAAGTCATGTTCGACTATTTGTGACCCCATGGACTGTAGCCTGACAGGCTCCTCTGTTCATGCTATTTCTCAGGCAAGAATACTGGAGTGGGTTGCCATTTCCTCTCCAGGGGATCATTCCAACCAAGGATGGAACTCTCATCTCCTGCATTGACAGGTGGATTCTTTACCACTGAGCCCTCTATATGTTTTCTTTCTCTTAATATTATCAGAAGTTGAGACCTGTTCCATGTGGATTCTTTATTCCTTCTTAGCTGTTTTATTTATGTTCAAGAATGTGCATTAGAAACAGGATAACGGGGAAGAATAATAATTTAGTTTAACCACATTTTTTTTCCTTGCACAAAATGCAGTCTAATATATTTAAATTAGAAAAAAGGAAATATCTCTTTTCACATGCAAACTTTTTGCAACTTTTTTCTTTGAAAACACAGCATTCCAGATTCCTAAACACTTTCAAACTTCTCATGATTTATTATTATTTATTATTTTTCTCTTTTCATTAAATATTAAATATTAATTAGTTATAGTCTCATAAGAATCTATGACATAAACTCTCAAAAAGAGTAGGCTAGCATTATAACCAAAACAAAAATTTCTCCTATAGATTATTGTACCATGTATTAAATTTATAATTTTACAATGTACATCGATACTAAGATTTACCTTTGGGCTTGATCTATGCTGACCCAGAGTCCACATGCAATATATCCCATAGCAAATCTTTCAGACAAAAATATGGCATTGCCCCTTTCTAATGCCCTTGGAATTAACCAAGGCAGCCTGTGTCATCCCATCCAAATCTCATCATCTTCTTCAGTTTATCCACTTTTGTCTCATGTTCTAATTTAACACAGAATTTAACAATGACCCTTCAGGTCACTGATTCTTGGTCTTTCAGTATCCTTCAGTTTCAAAAGTCACTACTGATACAATTATATAAACACTCTTACTAGAGCAGTCTTTTGTTAAAAAAAAAATTACCCATATAAGAATTTTTAATAATATACCTCTCTCAAGCCTTTGAAGAGATTTAATTGAGACCCTATATCTTTAAGGACTACAAATTGTTATATATCTATATAAAGCAAGAACATTTTGCTTCTCTGGCTAAGCCTTAACATTTTAGGTTCTAGTCTTTGCTATATCCTGTAGAGTTTTCATGATATTAAATCCAAGTGCCAACTAGTTGGTGTTTGAAGCTGCAGCCTTATCAGCACAGGTCTTGAGCTAATGCCTTTTTGGTCTCAGCTCTCCTTCCTTTTAATCTCAGGCTTCCTCTCCTTCCATGACTTTGTCATGTATTCCCAGCTTTCCCTCACATGATGTTAAATACATGCCTGTGTCATGAAATAACTATGTAGAAGGTAGTGGTGTAACAGTATATTCATTCTTGCCTATCCAGAATTTTTTGCTTGGTTAGCTGCACAGAAACCATACATTTCAATTAATCATGCTGTCAAGTGATTTCTTAATATAGCTTATTGACATGTGAATGCATATCATACGCAAACATTGTTACCTGCTAATTTACCACCTACTGGTTGAAGAAAGATGGTAAAAGTCTTACTGTTTATTTTGTTAGACTTCATTTTGCCATTAACCTTTCACTCCTTCAGGGCCTTAGAAAAATTTCCCTTAGTTAAGTTATTCAGCCATAATGCCCTAAAAATGAAAATATCGATTTGCAATATGCCTCATCAAAGATTCACTAACAGTAAATTATTTTCAAATGCTTGACCTTTCCATATGTTTACAAAAATATGTCCTTAGAATGTATAAACACTGAATTTTAATTTAACTAGAGGGTTTCTGACTCCTGAATCAAAAATATTTAAGTAAACTTATGTAAAACTTGGTCTTTGAAGTATTTCAGCACCTTATTTTATCTATAAATGCAAAAATAACAAATAAAAATGCTGAGATTTCAATACCTTATTTCAACTTAAAAAGAGAAAGAAAAATCTTTTATTTATCATGATAGTTTTAAAAATAACATATTCTATAATGTATTAAATGGCTATCAAGATGATTGATCAATTTAGTATATATGTACAAATTTTGGGATAATGATTCTATAGTATTAATTGACTTGATTTATAAAATGTGAATGTTTATGATGAGGGTAATGATAATTTGAGGAATAACAAGGCCATCAGTGATTTCCCTCAGATATTGAAGTATTCAAGTACAATTTCATAGCTATGAAAATTACAAAATATATAGAGTGAAAATAATCTCTAAATCCTTAAATTAATTATTCTGAGGCATATGAATGAAAAAAAGATTTATTAGAACATTTAATGGTCTTTGTTTCAAAAACTGAAATTTTATTTATCATAGATATATAAAATTTCAATTAATTATATATTTAGAAATAATATATAGTTTTATTATATCCCCTGCTTATTCTTTTACCAATAACTTGTTTTATACTGAATAAGATAAAAGGACACCTACATTGGGAGTTCTAAATTATTAATACAGAAATATGATTTTGGAAGGGAGAATTAATATATGATCTAAATTAAAAATAATGCCATCTTCCTGAGTTTCGCACTGATTCAGTTTCTAATCACTCTGTTCTCCCTAATCTTTTAAAAACAACCATGTTTAATACTTAAGAAACTAGTAGAATAGAAAAGCATAAATGACAAAATATAAGCTACTTCTATTCGGTGGTAACTACTTTTGAATGTCCTTCTTGTCTTTTTTTCAATAGGAGTATAGTTGATTTACAATGTTGCATTAATTTCAGGTGTCCAGCAAAGTGAATCTGTTATACATACACACACATACACACACACACACACACACACATATATAAAGGACTTAGGAAATGCTGGTTCCACTGCCTTACTCTGTAGGGCAGGGAGGGAGTCTCCCCCAGCCCCCTGATTCCTCTGACCTCTGCCCAGATGCACATGATCCTGTGTGACCTGCAGCTCCGTCTGAGCAGCTCTCACCAGGCCCTGGAGAAGCAGATTGACGCGCTAGCAGGGAGGCTGGACACCCTGAGCGAGTTGCCCAGCGCTGCGCTGGGGCCGCGGCAGCTTCCAGAACCAAGCCAGGAGGCCACGTAGCTGGACCCATCTGGGAAGAACCAGGCTATCCTTCCCCAGGATTGAGGTCAAGGACATTCTCTCTGCTACTCCTGACCCAGCCGCACATATAAAGCCCCCCCTAAGTGTGAGGACTGCTGGGGACCCCACCTTGGATGGTGGATGCTGAAGGATGCCGGAGGGGATGCTGGATTAAGGAGGGAGGCCGTGGCCCACCCCCCACCAAGGCCCCAAATGGGAAAACGGTCACCCCTGCCTCACATACCCTCGACAAAAACATCCTCACTCTGCCGCTGTAGATGGCCACCAGCTTTCAGTTGGACGTGGAGGTGCTTGGGGGCCAGGACTCCTGGGTCCCAGAGGAGGAAGAGGAGGGGCGCAGGGGCCCAGAGTCCAGGATCCAGGGCTGCCTCAGTGACCCGCCGGCCGGCCGGCAGAGCTAAAAGAACCAGGCCCGAGGCCGGGACCAGGCAGGAGGCAGCGCCCCCTGGCGGTACAGCGAGGAGGACACTGTTTCTCCAGAGGTGCAGAGAACTATCTGGTGGGAGAAGATGGGAGGGGCCAGGGTGCAGCCTTTATATATATATAAAGTCCTTTATATATATGTAAAGATTCTTCTCCCAGGTAGGCCATCATAGAGTATTGAGTAGAATTCCCTATGTTATACAGCAAATTCTTATTATTTTTCTCTTTTATATATATTGTAGTGTGTATATGTCAGTCCCACTTTCCTACTTATCTTACCCCCTCCATCCCCTGGTAATCATGTTTGTTTTGTACATCAATGACTCTCTATTGTGTATGTAAGTCCATTTGCACTTTCTTTTTTTGTTTTGGCTCCTCACACACTTTAAGGGAAGTAATATGACATTAAAAAATTGTTTTATAAGTGCCCTTTTCAGGCATTAACAGGATATAATGAACCTTATCACATATTTTGATGCTAACTGATGTATAGTATGTTGTATTTGTATTGCAATAGCTTCACATGCCTTTCTTTGTCTATAGATTATTTCCTATTTATCTCTATTTCAAATAATGCCACAATAAAAGTTGTTCACTTAAATGCTTGTATATATATGCATTAAGGTTCTAAAGATAAATTCCTGGATTTGGAAATACCGGATGAAATACTTTGAACAGATTTCCAGACGTAGGCCCTACATTAAAGAGCTTGAAAGCCACCCCTCCAAATCTAAGAACAGGAATAAATCTGGAAAAACTGAAAATTAACAACTTTTCCTGGGTATCTCAGGGCAGTAGGAGTGATAAAACCAAGGACAGGAGAAAAGTTGAAGTCTTTCGTACCTAGAGTTACAAAAACCTTTGAACCAGCTAACTCTTAGTCACATGAACATATAACTCGACACCACAGTTTCCTTCCCTTTGCATCCTATACCCAATTGTCATGTTTGGCTTAAAAAAAAATGAAATGAACCAAAACAAAAGCAGAGCAAAACAAGGCATGTTAAAAGGCAAAGAAAAAACACAGTTTGAAGAGACAAAACATGGATCAGAACCAGACACAGATTTTGGGATTATCAGATAGGGAATTGAAAATAAAGTTATGATAAAACTTTAATTGAAAAAGTAAAAAATACACAGAAAACAGTTTAAGCAAAGAGATGGAAACCCTAAGAAAGAATCAAAAGAAAATGCTAGAAATAAAAAAGAAAACACACTGTAACTAAATTTGAAATGTCTTTAATGGCCTCATCAGTACATTGGCCATGAATGAAAAATAAACCAGTGAACTTGAAGATATCAACGGGTACCTAGGAAAATGAAATGCAAAGAAAAAAAACTAAAGGGAAACATCAAAAGGCATAGCCTATATGTATTTGGAATAAATAGACAAGAAAGGGAGAAGGCAATGGCACCCCACTCCAGGACTCTTGCCTGGAAAATCCCATGGACGGAGGAGCCTGGTAGGCTGCAGTCCATGGGGTTGCACAGAGTCAGACACGACTGAGCGACTTCACTTTCACTTTTCACTTTCATACATTGGAGAAGGAAATGGCAACCCACTCCAGTGTTCTTGTCTAGAGAATCCCAGGGACCAGGAAGCCTGGTGGGCTGCTGTCTATGGGGTCGCACAGAGTCGGACACGACTGAAGTGACTTAGCAGACTTAGCAGACAAGAAAGAGAGAATGAAGAAGAATAAATTTTTGAAGTACTAAAGGCCAGGAATTTTCCAAAATTAATGATAGATACCAAACCACAAATCTCAGAAACTAAGTGAACAAGAAGCCTAAATAACAAAGAAACTACACTAGGCATATCATATTCAAATTTCAGAATACCAAGAACAAAAATTAAATTTGGAAAGAAGATAGAGGGAAACAACAAATCAACAAACAAAAAACTTTTACCTATGGAACAATAAGAAGAAGGATTACACTGGACTTCATTTAAGGGTATTTTCTGAGAAAATGTGTAGTAAGTCAACATTTAAAATGCATATTTAGGCTGAGATTCTTTGATATTTTTGATAATGGCAAGCTCTTTGAATAGCACTTTTTATTTATTTTTTATTTTTTTTAATTTTTTTATTTATTTTTTAAAATTTTATTTTATTTTTAAACTTTACATAATTGTATTAGTTTTGCCAAATATCAAAATGAATCCACCACAGGTATACATGTGTTCCCCGTCCTGAACCCTCCTCCCTCCTCCCTCCCCATACCATCCCTCTGGGTCGTCCCAGTGCACTAGCCCCAAGCATCCAGTATCGTGCATCGAGCCTGGACTGGCAGCTCGTTTCATATGTGATATTTTACATGTTTCAATGCCATTCTCAATAGCACCTTTTAAAAAGTCATCATTACAAGGACCTAAATATTGGATTTATTCTTGATTTCTCACTTTGTCTACCTCATTACATTCAATCGATCAGCAACTCCCGATGGTCCAAACTTCAAATGATTTCCAAGATCTGACTTATTTGTACTATCTCCCTCGCTGATATTCTGGCCCATGCTTTGCCTCAAATTCATCATCATTCTAAGGGTTCTTTTCACCCTATAATCACTTGCTGATGGTGCACGAAGTTCTGATATCAGTAGTGGCTCTCAAATTGAAAGGTTTAAGAATGCCTGTAGTTTTATGATGATACCCTGAGACAATATTCAGCATTTTTCACTTACTAATTTAATATATACATGTACATCTTTAAGATGCAGTGATTATATGATGTCACACACACACACACACGTATCAGTGAGAACATTGACAATGCCACAGTAATAGGTTTATCTGGTCTTTCAATTTTCTTTTTTGCATCACTTTTGCCTTTTCCAGATTCTTCCAATAATTATAAGAAGACTGAAAAAGTGAAAATAGAGTGTTTTGGACAATTCCATCCCCTCCATTCAGAAAGTAATTTTAGATTCTATCAAGAATAGGTCAGTAGTATCAAATTTAACAACAAATGTAGAACTATCATATTAAAATTGAGTATCTTTAGTAAGCACCCTTTCCAATTTCTCACTGCACTAAAGAGAATATATATATATTTTTTGCTTCAAATTTATGAAGCTAGGAAGATTTTAATAGAGGTTACCCTGTTCCTTATAAATTCTCGGCTTCATTGAGAGCTGCTCTTCCTGCTTGATCCTTCTGTTGTCTCTGTGCACATATGTTTTTCTGATATTTCAGCTGTTTTGTGAGGACAAATGTTCCAATGCCTGTCATTTTGATGTTAAAATTAGTATAATCATCAACCTTTATAAAAATTCCTTTTTTCTTGGCACTCTACTCAATAATTTCCAATGACTTAAGTGTTTGATTGATAATAGCTGTGTAGAACCAATTATTTATGAGTCATAAGAAACTTAATGTCAGAAATTAGCTAAATTCTAATGATGAAAAGTTATCTTAGTTGTATTAAAATATTTTAATATTTTATACCCAGAAAACTTATGTGCAGTTATTTTCCTATTACTGTATGTCACTTATTAAAATGTATACTGCTGCTGCTGCTGCTAAGTCGCTTCAGTCGTGTCCAACTCCTTGCGACCCCATAGACGGCAGCCCACCAGGCTCCCCCGTCCCTGGGATTCTCCAGGCAAGAACACTGGAGTGGGTTGCCATTTCCTTCTCCAATGCAGGAAAGTGAGAAGTGAAAGTGAAGGCGCTCAGTCGTGTCCTACTCTTAGTGATCCCATGGACTGCAGCCTATCAGGCTCCTCCGTCCATGGGATTTTCCAGGCAAGAGTCCTGGAGTGGGGTGCCATTGCCTTCTCCAAAAATGAATACTGCTGCTGCTGCTGCTAAGTCACTTCAGTCGTATCCGACTCTGTGCGACCCCATGGACTGCAGCCTACCAGGTTCCTCCGTCCATGGGATACTGAGAGAGAGAGATCAGTTGCTTAGTCGTGTCTGACTCTTTGCGACCCCATTAATCACAGCACGTCAGGCCTCCCTGTCCATCACCAAGTCCCGGAGTTCACTCAGACTTACGTCCATCAAGTCAGTGATGCCATCCAGCCATCTCATCCTCTGTCATCCCCTTCTCCTCCTGCCCCCAATCCCTCCCAGCATCAGAGTCTTTTCCGATGAATCAACTCTTCGCATGAGGTGGCCAAAGTACTGGAGTTTCAGCTTTAGCATCATTCCTTCCAAAGAAATCCCAGGGCTGATCTCCTTCAGAATGGACTGGTTGCATCTCCTTGCAGTCCAAAGGACTCTCAAGAGTCTTCTCCAACACCACAGTTCAAAAGCATCAATTCTTCAGCGCTCAGCCTTCTTCACAGTCCAATTCTCACATCCATACATGACCACAGGAAAAACCATAGAGTGAGGCTTAAATTTTCATGTTACGGATTAGCACTCATATAGCTGGTCGTTCATAAATAAGAATGTATGTCATATGACTACCTTCACGTGTAGCAAAATTGGAAAGTAAAAAAGAGCAATAGAAGATTTTCTAAGACTTTCTTAATTTGCATAATAACCTCTAATTCAAAATGGGTAACTTTCAAAAAGGAATTCTGAAATATTAAGTGTCTTCCAGGACCTTGGAATTCATTCAGTAATGCTGTCTCCTAGAGCAGCACTATCTTTTATATATTCCTCACAGTCACTTACACATTCTTTTTAATTACTTTAGTCAGTGACAAACTACTCCTTCACAGAACAGTCTAGTCTACATATTGACACATTATGATTTTAGAAAGGTATTTCTTTTTTATAACGAGGTGCCCATAATTCCCTTCTCTTATTTTTCCTTTTCTTCTCCTGAACTAATATTTTTACATTTTCCTTCCTTTCCTCTTTCATTTCTTCCCTACTTTCTTCTTCCCTTCCTCCCTTTTTCCATCCTTTCTTCTTCCTTCTTTAATTATATCTTTTGTCTTTCATGCACACAGACACACACACACAAACACACATATACCTTCCTAGGTATTAGGCACCATGATAGGTGCTATGTACACTGTGATTGAAATCGAGCCTCTCTTTCCAATAACTTCAGCCCAGTTGAGAAGAGAGAGAAGTGATGGGAAAAATACAATGCATTTTATTGATGACGTGAACACACTGCAAAAGCAGGCAGCTGTGAGAAAAGGAAGAAAAGAAATCAAAGCTGTGCCTGTACTAAAGCTTGAGACTTACTGTTGAAAGTATGTAGAAAAAGAAAGAAAGCTATTCTAGGACAGGGAGCATTCCTAGGTTAAATATTTATGGTCAATTGTACTCACATACTGAAGGTGCCCTGAACTTCTTCGTATCCATGCATTGCTTGTTTTTAAAATTAGTTTGATAAAACCACAGTTGTAATTATCCAACTCTGTCTTTATGTACACTTGAAATATGTAACTGACTGAAGTGGAGAAAACCATACAACCATACTAACTGCTTACAAATTATTCTGTGATTGCTAATTTCAGATAGATCTTTCATGATGACTCACAATCATATTCTATTCCTCTAGTCCAGGGGTCTGCAACCTCTGGGATCTAATGCCTAATGACTTGAGGTAGAGCTGATGTAATAATAATAGAAATAAAGTACACTATAAATGTAATGTTCTTGAATCATCTTGAAACCACCCCTCCATGAGCTCCAGCTTGTGGAAATATTGTCTTCCATGAAACAACTCCCTGGTGCCAAAAAAATTAGAGACTAGTGTTCTAGTCCCTTCACTCTTACTCATATGGATAACTGCTACATATGTTATCCAAGTTTCCTCAAACATCAGTCCACCTCTTGACTTATTTCACTATGAAAATAAAAGTAATCAGAAAATAACTTTAAATCATTTCCTCCACCAGATCTATCAATCCACTTGCATGTAAGTTCTGCTTTCTGTTCTATTATTGTACTATAGATGAACTGCCCATGCTCAAAACCGATGCCAACCCTTTCATTTGGTTCAGTTCAGTTCAGTCGCTCAGTCGTGTCCAATTCTCCATGACCCCATGAACCACAGCACTCCAGGCCTCCCTGTCCATCACCAACTCCTGGAGTTTACTCAAACAAATGTCCATTGTGCCCGTGATGCCATCCAACCATCTCATCCTCTGTTGTTCCCTTCTCCTCCTGTCCTCAATCTTTCCCAACATCAGTCTTTTCAAATGAGTCAGCTCTTTGCATCAGGTAGCCAAAATACTGGAGTTTCAGCTTCAGAATCAGTCCTTCTGATGAACAACCGGGACCAATTTCTCTTCAGATGCACTGGTTGGATCTCCTTCAGTCCAAGGGACTCTCAAGAGTCTTCTCCAACACCACAGTTCAAAAGCATCAATTCTTCGGCACTCAGCTTTCTTTATAGTCCAACTCTCACATTCATACATGACCACTGGAAAAAAACATAGCCTTGACTAGATGGACCTTTGTTGACAAAGTAATGTATCTGCTTTTTAATAACTGTCTAGGTTGGTCATAACTTTACTTCCAAGGAGTAAGTGTCTTTTAATTTCATGGCAATCACCATCTGTAGTGATTTTGGAGCCCCAAAATATAAAGTTTGACACTGTTTTCACTGTTTCACCATCTATTTGCCATGAAGTGATGGGACCAGATGTCATGATCTTAGTTTTCTAAGTGTTGAGCTTTAAGCCAACTTTTTCACTCTTCATTTTCACTTTCATCAAGATACTCTTTAGTTCTTCTTCACTTTCTCCCATAAGGGTGGTGTCATCTGCATATCTGAGGTTATTGATATTTCTCCCGGCAATCTTGATTCTAGCTTGTGCTTCTTCCAGCCCAGCATTTCTCATGATGTACTCTGCATATAAGTTAAATAAGCAGGGTAATAATATACTGCCTTGATGTACTCCTTTTCCTATTTGGAACCAGTCTGTGTTCCATGTCCAGTTCTAACTGTTGCTTCCTGACCTGCATATAGGTTTCTCAAGAGGCAGATCAGGTGGTCTGATATTCCCATCTCCTTCAGAATTTTCCACAGTTTATTGTGATCCACACAGTCCAAGGCTTTGGCATACTCAGTAAAGCAGAAATATATGTTTTTCTGGCACTCTCTTGCTTTTTCAATGATCCAGCAGTTGTGGCAATTTGATCTCTGGTTCCTCTGCCTTTTCTAAAACCAGCTTGAACATCAGGAAGTTCACATTCACGTATTGCTGAAGTCTGGCTTGGAGAATTCTGAGCATTACTTTACTATGTGAGTGCAATTGTGCGGTAGTTTGAGCATTTTTTGGCATTGCCTTTCTTTGGGATTGGAATGAAAACTGACATTTTCCAGTCCTGTGGCCACTGCTGAGTTTTCCAAATTTGCTGATGTATTGAGTTCACACTTTCACTGCATCATCTTTTATAATTTGAAATAACTCAACTGGAATTCTATCACCTCCACTAGCTTTGTTCGTAGTGATGCTTTCTAAGGCCCACTTGACTTCACATTCCAGGATGTCTGGCTCTAGGTGAGTGATCAGACAATCATGATTATCTGGGTTGTGAAGATCTTTTTTGTATAGTTCACTTGGTTACTAGAAACTATTATTTACTGTTTACTCAAGGACTTGAACAAAAATTTTATGACTTTCCTCTTTTGAATAATCAATTTTCCCTCTCCACTAGAGATATAACATTATCACACAATAAACTCCTGACTTAAAATGAAAATCCACTTAACCCCACCAGTTTCTGTAACTCCTACTCTATTTCTAAATACTGTTTATAGAAAAAACTATTCAAAGAAATTTTCTGTATTCATGTTTTTCTATTCCTTTTCTATTTTCACTTGAACTCACTCCAAATAGCCATTCACACTTATGAAGCTGTTGAAATTGTTCTTAATGTCTTAAAAAGTAAATCTCCATATTGCTAAACCACATAGTCAATTCTCAGTACTCTAGTCAGAAAAATTCACAACAGTGCTTGCACTTGACATGGGAGATTACCTTCTCTCTCTCTCACTTTGACATTTTTTACTTTCCTTTTTTTGCCCCTAGAACAAGCGATTTTTCATTTTTCTTCTTATTTGCTTACTCCTTGTTATTCTTTGCTGATTATTCATATCTTAGGTCTTTCAGCTCCTGTACTACCCTGGGAATAAGTCATTAGACCTCTTGTCCTTCTCCCCACAATTTCTTTGTTATCTTGCCCAATTTCTTGGCTCTAAATAACATGTATATGCTTACAGCTTTCAAAAATATATCTGCAGGCAAGAACAATCCAATTACCTACTTGATTTCTTCATCTGAATGTCCGACTCCTCGCAACCCCATGGACTGCAGCATGCCAGGCTTCTCTGCCCTCCACTATCTCCCAGAGTTTGCTCAAACTCATGTATATTGAATTGATGATGCTATCTAACCATTTCATCTTCTGCTGCCCCCTTCTCCTTCCCTCAATCTTTCCCAGCAACAGGGTATTTTCCAATAAGTCAGCTCATTGCATCAGGTGGCCTAAGTATTGGAGCTTCAGCTTCAGCATCGGTCCTTCCAATGAATATTCAGTATTGATTCTCTTTAGGACTGACTGGTTTGATATCCTTACTGTCTAAGGGACTCTCAAGAATCTTCCTCTAGCACCACAATTCAAAAGCATCAGTTCTTCAATGCTCAACCTTCTTTATGGTCCAGCTCTCACATCTGTACATAATTAGTGGAAAAACCATATCTTGGTGTTTAGTTATAGAACATCCTGGTGCCAGGGGAGCAAGTGAGAAGTCTCCATGGGCTCAAGAGTTCTTCTTGATTAAAAGACCATGTAATAGGGTTAGCTGTCATGGACAGGGAGTAGCCTGTGAGATGACCTTGACCAGAAGACTACGTGAGACTCTTACTTGATACTCTACAGAAGTCTTAGAGAGCTTCTTCTAATTTTTGGAAGAGGAGATAATAGATTGTAGTGTATAAAACGGGCCAAGCATTACTCAGACATTGTGCTGCTGTCAACAGTGAGTGTGTTACTTCCCTTCCCATCCACTTCCCTCACTTCTGAATATAAAACCTGGAACCTGAGGGAGAGAATAAAAATGGAAAAGTTTAACTAGATTGTAACAAATTTATACATTTCAAATTGATTAATTAATCATTGGATTGGACTAAATTTAACTGAAAGCAGTTAAGTTATCTGTCATTAGACAGACTGGGGGCTCAGAGTCAGAAATTAGAAGTCAGTTCTAAAAATAAAGAATATGTCATTTTCTAAATCTGAACTAGTGGATGAACAAGTTATACCTCTTTGAGACAACTGTAGGAAAATGTTTTGAATAGAAAGCAAGAAATAAGGTGGTAGATTGGGTTAGAGGTTGGATAAAAATAAATATTTTATTCAATTCAGGACAGAATTAGTTGTGCATAAGAGCTAATGAGAAAGATGCCATTGAGAGAGATTTTGAATATTCAAGAGGAATAAGAGATTATTTGTTAATTTAAAGTTTCTCCGAAGCCATGTAAAAGAATTGCAGGAAATAGATATGAACTTATTGTCATTACAGGAGAGGGCAGAGTGGGTTTAAATATAGGCAAGTTTGTAGAGCTGGTAGTCAAATTTGAAAGAGTTTACATAGAGAGAAAATATTCAATTTTGTGGTATCCAGGAAATAGAGAAGTCACCCAAATTCATCTTATGATATTGAGGATATTTACTAAGACATCCTCTGAAAAAATTGTTACTAATTCTCATTAGAATATCTTCCAATTTAAAAAAAGGAAAAAATGTGTAGGGAATTAACATTAGAAATATTATGTAATTTATACATAGCAAGGAAATTTTAAAAGATTATTTTTTTACTTTATTTTGCATCATACATATGAAATATATGTGCAATATGTAAATTTTGGAAAGTTCTGTATACATAAACAACAAATATGAATCTGTTCTGTTTCTTGAATTGCACTTAGTTACTCAGTCATGTCCAACTCTTTGTGACCCTATGAACTGCAGCCTTCTAGGCTCCTCTGTCCATGGAATTTTTCAGGCAAGAATACTGAAGTGGGTAACCATTCCCTTCTCCAGGGGATCTTACCAACCCAGGGATCAAACTCACGTCTCTTGCATCTCTGCAGAGGTAGACAGATTCCTTACTATCTGATTATACAGATATATTTAGTTTGGGAATTTATTAAACCGTGTACTTATAAATGCACATTTCAAAGTGTATATTACATGTCAATAAATATCTAAATAATCAATACCAATTTCACAGCTCTGAACAATCATAATTGATAATTGGTATTGTTCTATGAATTTTTTGACAGTACAAATAGTAATCTTTATCAGAGGCTGGCAAACTATGAATTAGAGCTAAATCCAGTGACTGAGTTTATTTTCTATTTATGAAGTTTTATTAGAACAGTGTTACACCATTTATTTATGTTTTACTTTTGGTTGATTTTGTAGTACGAGAGCAGAGTTGAGTAGTTGCAAAAGATACTGCACAGTCTGCAAAGTGTATAATATTTACTATCTGGTTCTCTACAGAAAATGTTTGCCAGCTGCTACTATACATTCAAGTCTTCCTTTTTCTTTACTAAATGGTATGATGTGTATATTTGTAAATATATTTTTTCCTGAATTTTTTTCTAAATATGTTTAATTTGACTGCATCTTATTTTACCATATCGAATTTATCTAGTAATTTCCCAAATTATGGAGGTTGTTTTCAATTTTCATGTTTTATTACTTTGCTCATGATAGTTGGTCTAAAATTCATAATGTTTTCCTAGGAATACAGTTTAAGAAGGCTAAGCATTAAGACAAACCCACAAGGTTTCTGGGTATATACTACTAAAAGCTAATTTATGCATATGTTATACCTGTGTTTTTTTCATCAGCAATCATATAAACTTTAAGGAACCACTTATATTGTTTTTAGCAAAGAGTATTATTATAATAAGAGAATTCACTCAAAACGTATGGTTTTTTATTTAATGTAAAAGTAGTTAAAGTGAAAATTCATAGAAATGTACTATTTATATAACTTGTAATGTCTATTTTTCCAGAAATCTGATACCCTTATATTACTCTCCAATATTTTAATTTTGGTTCAGCACTTACTTGATCATGATTAAAGTTTTATTTGTCTACCTTCCATAAAAATATCATATACATTACCTACAATTTTCAGTTAAATTTTCTGCCCATTGGAGTTAAAACTTGAATACACACTTAAAGAAATCTTAGTTTTGGAATAATTTCAATTTCATTGTAAAAATTTCACAATCCTTTTGACCAAATCTTGTTCAAAATCTTTAAAAAATAAATCAGAGGAAAATCCCATGGATGGAGGAGCCTGGAAGGCTGCAGTCCATGGGGTCGCTGAGGGTCAGACACGACTGAGCGACTTCACTTTCCCTTTTCACTTTCCTGCATTGGAGAAGGAAATGGCAACCCACTCCAGTGTTCTTGCCTGAAGAATCCCAGGGACGGGGGAGCCTGGTGGGCTGCCGTCTATGGGGCCGCACAGGGTCCGACACGACTGAAGTGACTTAGCAATAGCAATAACTCAGTTTTCACAGAAGCAAATCTCTCATTTCAGTTGTTGATCATTGCTTATATGATCATTAATCAATTTGCATCATTTGCACATGCAGATAAAATCTGGTGACTAATGATAAGCATACCACTTAATGAAGCACTCTAGAGTTTAACCTGGAACCGTGATTATTCTGCATTCAGTGGGCACAATTACTCTATGTTACATTTGAAGTAGTAGAGTTCATTGACTAATCTTTCATGTTAGCTAATTCATTCTGCAAAGCTTTTAATAAAGAAACAAATTTATCTATGTTAAGCTTCAATCTAATTGTGTTGTTTTTATTACCAAAGATTGTATAATTTTTGAATATTTCTCAATTTGTGTGTATATACTTACTCACTCTACCTATTCTGATTAGTTTCTTTTTTATCATCAGTTTTATAATCTCCTGTACTTAAGCTCATATATTTATCAAAGTTTAATATCTATATTTTGTTTTTTGAAGATTTTTTAACTTTGAATTCTATTCTGATATTAAAGTTGCTATATTACATATGATATTAGAAATATTTGAATAAGTAGAATCAAATAATATCTGATTTTTTAATTAGTATAATTAGTTATTAAAGTTAAAACTGATTTAATTTCATTTTCATGATTGTCTTTACTACATTACCCTCCTTTCTCTTGAAAGTAGCATACTGATTTTGCTATTTTATATAAACCAAAGCCTCTATATTAAAGAGAAAAATTTAACTTATCCATATTCATCATAATTACTGATTTAGTTTAGCATTTCAGTTTAATATTGCTCTCACTCTTATGTTTTTATTTTTCCAGTCTCTTGTCTTAAAATATTTATCACTGGACTGACTTAGCTTTTTTCATTTACTGTTGTTTTCCTCAAGTAGTTAAAAGTAATGTGTGTTATTCTCTTTTTGTTAGTTGTATTTAACACTTTGTCATACATTTTAACTTTTGTTTCTTTAATGATCTCTAGAATTAGTCAAGATTTATGTGAATATATGAATGAATGTATTAAACATGTGTTTTTGTGATTCCTTGCTACATATAAACACTAGTCAACAACTCTAACAGTAATTTTAGAAACATATTTCCCCCTTTGTTCCACTTATTTTTATTTTGATGTCATCTTGGATTTTATTTCCCAATTATCACTCTAAAAACATGTTCAACAATTAGTTGTGCTTTAGCTGATTTTCTGTTTTTATACACATTTAAGCTGTGTTTGCCTAGAAAATCCCATGGATGGAGGAGCCTGGTGGGCTGCAGTCCATGGGGTCGCGAAGAGTCAGACACGACTGAGCGACTTCACTTTCACTTTTCACTTTCATGCATTGGAGAAGGAAATGGTAACCCACTCCAGTGTTCTTGCCTGGAGAATCCCAGGATGGGGCAGCCTGGTGGGCTGCCATCTATGGGGTCGCACGGAGTCGGACACGACTGAATCGACTTAGCAGCAGTAGCAGCAGCAGCTGTGTTTGAGACTAGTACATGGACAGTGGCACATGCTTCAGGATAACAGTAAAATGACATCAGCCCTCGTGATATTTGTCAAATATGTTATACTGGACATGTACTGAAGTTGTTGACTAAAACGCCTACTGAAATGGAATAAATTGGTGTTTTCATATTGTTCATAACTCTCTTAACATCTCTGGATAAATTTGAAGTGTTTTGCTTTCACCTTAGGGCTTCCCTGGTGGCTAAGAGGTTAAAGCGTCTGCCTACAATGCAGGAGACCCGGGTTCGATCCCTGGGTCAGGAAGATCCCCTGGAGAAGGAAATGGCAGCCCACTCCAGTATTCTTGCCTGGAGAATCCCATGGACAGTGCTTTCACCTTATGCATTTGGGTATTATCATATATATTTTAGATTTACAAAAATATTTGAGTTATAGTTGATTCATAAAAGATTGTGTAACCTTTTGAGAATTTTAAAACATAATCAATATTGACAGGAAGTTAATCTGAATATATATCCATAATTAGCAACGGCACCCCACTCCAGTACTCTTGCCTGGAAAATCCCATGGACGGAGCCTGGTAGGCTGCAGTCCAGGGTTCGCTGAGGGTCCGACACGACTGAGCGACTTCACTTTCACCTTTCACTTTCATGCATTGGAGAAGGAAATGGCAACCCACTCCAGTGTTCTTGCCTGGAGAATCCCAGGGATGGCGGAGCCTGGTGGGCTGCCGTCTATGAGGTCGCACAAAGTCGGACACGACTGAAGTGACTCAGCAGCAGCAGCAGTATTATCTTTAACATGAAGTCAGATTAGATTTAGCATGGTACTATTAATATTATTCAAAAAATACGATAGAATGCTTACTTTTGAAAAAATATTTGAAATGTGTTCTTTAAACTTCCGTGTTTCAAAAAAAGTGAAACTACATTAAAAATCAGTTTAAATAGCATATACTCTTCATGATTCTATTGAAAGTTAAGATATGATTGTTTCAAACCCCAAATCAAAAGCCCTCTTTTCACAGGACTGTAAAGTTTAATAGCTCAGACAAGATGATACTTTTCCAACCATCTTTATCTTTGTGAAAAATAAAGAGTAAGGGAATACCAATTATGCTGCTGCTGCTGCTAAGTCGCTTCAGTCATGTCCAACTCTGTGCATCCCCATGTACTGCAGCCTACCAGGCTTCTCCGTCCATGGGATTCTCCAGGCAAGAACACTGGAGTCGGTTGCCATTTCCTTCTCCAATGCATGAAAGTGGAAAGTGAAAGTGAAGTCGCTCAGTCATGTCTGACTCTTAGCGACCCCATGGACTGCAGCCTACCAGGCTCCTCCATCCATGGGATTTTCCAGGCAAGAGTACTGGAGTGGGGTGCCAATGCCTTCTCCCTACCAATTATGAGAATGGCTTAAATAAAAGATAAATAACATAGACAATAGAATCTCTACACAACTGTTTTCGAAGAGGATACATGCCTCATTAGAAATGATTTACATTAGAATGTTAGAAATGTTCTACACACATAATGTGATAGGAGTATGGGACGTATATGAGATATATGTAACTGTTGCTAAAGATATCTTAGAATGAGAGAGAGGTTTCGATCAGAATCCATTCTGCACTCCTGGAGGTATAAATGAGGTCATAGCCACAAAAGCAGAGGAGATGTGCTTAGGAGCTGCAGAAGTTAATACAAATGCCAACGAAAGCATAATGTGGCATGACGAACTGATGAGCATCCAAGAGTACACACAAAGAGCTCAGGGATCCTTTTTGCTATTGCGCTCTCGGAATGTATCTTAACTAGGTTCCCAGCTACAGGAACTTTAGTTACTCGCCCTCTTCACCATCCAATGATATGTTTGTTAGAAGAGTTTTCAAAGTCATTAGAACAATGATACAAGCTGGCAAATTTACTTTTTGTGATAGTGAAACTCTGCTGTTGTGCATACGAGGAAAGGGCTAATAACACCATATTTAGAACCTAAATCACAGATGCACAGGGCTTTTGATATTCCACAGCTATTGAGAGTTTAATTATTCAAACAATATGGAATTGGTCTGGAGATTTCAGAGAAATTCTGAATCATGTTCTCAAAATTCACATTCACACAGGAAGATGCTGATTATCTACTGGTGGCAATCACTCTTTTTGTGTTTCTGACACAATTTTAAATACAAGAATTTGAGTGGCATAATTGAAGAATTAAAAGATTCAAAAGCAACACAAAGGAAGTCAGCATTAATTACAGTAAAATTAAGTGCTAAGAATAAAAGTATCTTTTCCTGTCTATCAATACATTTAACTTAGTGAACTATTATGTGCTTGGTTTTCCTTCAACATGTGTATGCCACTGTTTGAATTAAGTTGCCCAACTTCCTTGGTGCAAAACTGGGCTTCACATTGAGAAAGTTTGCTTTTCTTGATTAAATAGAATTTCTAAATGACTGTAAACAAAGAGAAAATTAGCTGCTGTGTTTCTTCCTCACATATGATTAAGAGTTCTTTTTGGGAACTAATACAAATGACACTGCAGGACGCAGTACCAGTACAAACAGAGTGATACAAAGCACAGTGATACATGTACCCAGAAATGTGCCCCAACCTCAGATTTCTGGGTTTCATTGATTTTTTAAAATATTTTGAATTGTGAGAAAACTGTTACAAAGTGTTTCAAAGGTTAAATAGACTAGAACAAAACCCTGGAAGAAAGACAGGACTTGACAGGTTTTTTTTTTTTTTTTTTAATTAGAGGCTAATTACTTTACAATATTGTATTGGTTTTGCCATACATCAACATGAATCTGCCACGGGTGTACACATGTTCTCAATCCTGAACCCTCCTCCCACCTCCCTCCCCATACCATCCCTCTGGGTGATCCCAGTGCACCAGCCCCAAGCATCCTGTATCCTGCAGACAGTTTTAATAGAAGTGAGATTGAAAAAGAAATAAAGTGTCCAGCTTGAAATAATTCAAGAAAGCATAGAGGACTTATATGGGAATTGGGGGAGAGAGGAGTGTACAATTCATACATGAGGATATATTGCACATTTTTTCTGGCTTAGAATAATGCAGCATTAAAATGCATATCATATATGAAGAGAGATCCTTGGTCTAAGCCTGAGATTTCAAATTTGAGAGTTTTTTAAGAATTCAACTCTGACTAATTTTGACTTTATATCTTTTAAAAGGAGTGTGCTGAAGTATTTCACATTATAAAAGCACAGAGTAACAACAAAAATATCAAAATTAAAAATTCAAATCATTAAGAGATTATTAATGCTGATATTTGAGCTTATTTTCAAAATGTTTATTTGGTTTTTGGAATATATTTGGATGGTTTAAGTTTACTATAAAATAGTAGTAATGAAAAATTCTCTCCATCTTTGTCCATAACTCTCGTTATTACTTTCTCCTGGGTCCTTTTTGAAAAGTTTTAGTGATATATATAATTATTCATATTTAACATATAGTCACATAATATATGTGCTGGTCCTCAACTAACTTTTCTCAATTAAAATGTAGCTTAAAGATATTGCTTTTATAAGTACATAAGTTTCTTTGTTTGTTTAAATAAACACCTTATTGAAGCATGACTGATATCTCATTTAGCATAATGTCCAGTTTCATCCATGTTGTTGCAAATGACTGGATAACCTTCTTCTTCAGGGCAGAATGGTATTCCATTATGTGTAAACACCATATTTCCTTGATCTCTTCACCATAATTACATGATATTGTAATTTTTGGTGATAAATGATTCTAAGGATAAATCTGAAACACGAGACTATTTATTTTTAAGTGATTTTATATTTATATCTGTATAGCTATCCAAAATGTATTTGTTCAAAATGCTTGTTTTATTTAACTTTGAAATCCATTAAAGTTTATTTTTTATTTCTCAGTTTTTAATATCTGAATGTCTTTTCACTGAAGTATCATTTTAATATGCAAATTCAAACCGTTAATTTTAGAAAATATTCTATAAATTATGCCTTATTTGTTTTAGTTTTCTTTTACCAAAAATTAATATTAATACATATTCAGGATTTATTAAGTCTTTTTCTTATCTATTAAATGTTTTATAATGCTTTTTAAAAAATTTTTATGTTTTTTTTTATTCCCTTTTTCTAAACTTTGTTTCCCCTCATTTGTTTCCCCTCATTCCCCTATTGTCTCCTCTTTTCTTTCTAGTTTTGTTTTGTGGCTGTTTTGATATTTTTAAATACCTAAAACTTAGGAGAAATATCAAGTTGGCCCAAAGTGAAACCACTGAAATGTTATTGACTACATTGTGGGATCAAGAGAAATGACAGACCTTTGCCCATCATGTAGGGCAGCTAAAGGGGCAATAACTCGTTAGTCAGAGAGTCAAAGTGGTTATGGCCCATCACAACTGTGACCCCACGGGCTAGGACACATTCACAGCTCCAGTCCAAACGTACATTCAAAGAGTGGATGTGATAGTGGGCCTTGTCTCATAAACTGCTGTGGGAGAATTCAGCCTAGGAGAACGCCTGGTAAAACAAGAGGCCTTGCCAAATGGACATTGGCCAAGCTACCCCAACCACAAACAACAGGAAATCATTAGCACCAAGAAAGAACTAGCACAGGAGCATCATAGGAGCTTTCACAGCCACAGGTGGCTAGGAGGGAGACCAAATGCCTCCTGGAGAACAACTGTAGATGACAGGGGATTAAATAAAGTAACTCTGATCTTATATGCAACTGTGCCTAATATCACCTCTTTGTTCTCCAGGTGATGAACATTTAGGGACTTATTTTTGTTATTGATCTTTCCAATGCTTTCTTTAGCATCCCTTTGGCCCCTGCACAGCAAGACCAATTTTCATTCACTTGGAAGGAAAAAAAGCTGTGGTCCCCTGGGGCTATCACACAGCCCCAAATTTGTCATGGCCTAGTGGCTGTGGATCTGGCTAGGTGGACTGTCTGTGCAATGCTTTCCTCTTCTGTTACATTGATGATATCACACTAACTTCAGAGTCTCAGATAGGCTAACAAGCTGAGAGTTGTGCCCTGGTCAAAGCCCAGTGCTATGTATATACACTCGATGATTCTCACAACATTTCCTCTGCTATGAAAGCTGTAAACCAGCATATCACCACCATAAACTTTCTCAATTGACCCTATTAGTGCCTAGCTACAAAATTTCTCCACCTCTTGGTGAATAACTTTTCAATATAGTTGGCATCTCATTGCTAAAACTGTCTAGCTGCTGCTGTCCATATTGTGTTTCTGGTACCTAATTGCAGTGTTCCTCTACAAACCTGACTCCAGGGATATTGCAGACAAAAGGCAGATAGATTGTGAGGGTCATGTAGGTTATGCAGGGGTGGAGTATGTGATCAGGACTCAAAAGATGGTTGCTCCCTTGCTCTTTGAACATCCCCTGCCCGACCCGGTACTTGTACACATGACTACCTCCCCCTCCGAAGCTAAAAGTTTAATCAGTATCTACCTGTATGATTGGCTTGACTTCCAGAAAACAATTGTTTTGGCACTCAGACCAGAATGGCTCTGGTATGTTCAGTCATCAACAGCCTTCACAAAGTTTGCTAACCCAAAGTGCTGTGGGGGTTGCATTCCAGCAGTTTCCCAGAAACCAAGAAATTTTTCAGTGGCCATGCTCCCTATAAACTGTAGCCTCTTCCTTCCCTGTCCAGTGAAGACTGATGCCCTGTCCTACCCGCCATTGGCCATACATGGTGGGGAGTTGCTCCAGGACCTTTGCCTCTGACTTGTAAGAGTCTCTGTCCAATAAACCACTAGTGTCTCTGTCATTGACTCCAGGTTCTTTCTTTGGTCTCATGACTGGGCATCTGCAAGGATTGCAGGCCTGCAGGGCACAGCTCAACATCTCTATGCCTCACAAATGGGCATATTCTCTGGAGGAATAGAGAACAAGGCTGTGAAAACATCTGGCACACTTCAGTGAGAGTCTCTCTTGTTAATTAATCTCATTTCTCAACTCCTGACTTTTTTGGTTATTCTCTAATGTCTTCACATGGGTTGGGCTTTTCTTTTAAATTATCCTTTGTTTTTTTGTTTGTTTTAATAATTTATTAAGTTTTTTTATAGCTCTTTTTGTAATAAAGTGAACCTGTTACTTACCAACATATATGAAAGCATAACTGATTATGATTCCATTGATTATTTTGAATTTATGAGAAATGTTTAATCATAACATTTATTTGTTAGATGTGTGTGTTTCCTCTGGTAAATGTTCCTCAACTATTAGTCTTTGATGCTGTTTAGCTTACTGTTTTATTATTGAATCTGAAAGGTTGTTGCTGAACCATGAACGATGCAAGAATTCTTGGCCTCTGGAGGAGAAGAATTCTATCCAGGGCCAGAGATGAGGCTTGATTGCTCAGAGCTTTTTTGTAAAAAAATTTTATTAAAGTATAAAAGAGATAGAGAAAGCTTCTGACATAGATATCAGACGGGGACAGAAAGAGTGCCCCCTTGCTAGTGTTAGCAGTGGAGTTATATTCCTTTTAATTATTTATTACAATGAATTAAAAGGACATCTGGAGGTTGTAAAGACCTTACTAGATCCACGCCCTTAATTTACATTTTAAGATAACAGGATTAGCCAGAAGGTTTTTTCCAGAATACATTATTGTTATATAATCTTAAGGAATGTAGAGGAAAAAAAAAAAAAAGTTTGTCCTTTCCTTCTCCTTGAGAATCCAGACCCCTCTCTCCTTGGGGACCCTGGGCTTCTTATCAACATGCCTAGGAATTGACTCTCTCAAATCTTTATAAGATGCTATGCTAGTTCCTTTTATCATTAGCTTTTACTGAATTAGTTGAGTTTTTCTGAATCAGTTATTTTCTAGAATATCCCAGTTTGGGAGGAAGTGGTATCACAGGGCATTATGATAGGCTTTTACAAAGCAAAGAGTCAATTACCATAAGTCACAAATTTTACTACTTTCTGCAAGTATGGGCTGTCTATGTTCTTATGTAACTTTGTTTCCTGAAATACTTTGAATCAAATCAAGTCTGTGGAATACTAGCATAGCTCTGTTCACCCCACTCCTCAAATCAGCTGATGCGAGGCAGGTATCTGTTTCTTCGCCTGCTGCTGCTGCTAAGTCGCTTCAGTCGTGTCCGACTCTGTGCAACCCCACAGAAGGCAGCCCACCAGGCTCCCCCATCCCTGGGATTCTCTAGGTAAGAATGCCTTCTCCAATGCATGAAAGTGAAAAGTGAAAGTGAAGGTGCTCGGTTGTGTCCGACTCTTAGCGACCCCATGGACTGCAGCCTCCCAGGCTCTGCCGTCCATGGGATTTACCAGGCAAAAGTACTGGAGTGGGGTGCCATTGCTACATATTTATTTAGTAACTGTATTTCTTGCTGGCTAATAGTTTTCTGAGATTTACTATTGCATGGCATTTTCATCAAGAAAACTGGTCTCTGAGGCTATTTTTTTCTCCTACACTATAGCATGGTTTTTCATACTGTTCATGGGGTTCTCAAGGCAAAAATATTGAAGTAGTTTTCCATTCTCTTCTCCAGTGGACCACATTTTGTCAGGCCTTAACTAACAGGGACATGCCCTTCAGCTGCTCAACATAGTTGGATGCCATGCCCGGTGCCCTGGTTGCCCCACTGCTGGTCCTGGTTGAGCATGTAAACCTTCACTGGCCATCGTGTGTTAGTCAACATGTGGCTGGGTGTCAAATCAAAGGCCCTGCTGGAGTGGCTGGGAAGGGGGTCCAGGGAAGTCTTGAGCCAATGTTGGAGGATGCCCAGGAGCAGAGGGCCCCCAGCCTCACCACTGCCACTGGAGATGACCAGCCACCAGTGAGTCACAGTCCACCATGGAGACAGATATGCAGATGACACCACCCTTATGGCAGAAAGTGAAGCGGAACTAAAGAGCCTCTTGACGAAGGTGAAAGAGGAGAGGGAAAAAGCTGGTTTAAAACTCAACATTCAAAAAACAAAGATTATGGCTTCTGGTCCTATCAATTCACAGCAAATAGATGGGGAACAAGTGGAAATAGTATAAGATTTCATTTTATTGGGCTCCAAAATCAATGTGTACAGTGACTGCAGCCACAAAATTAAAAGATGCTTGCTCCTTAGAAAAGCTATGACAAATCTAGACAATGTATTAGAAAGCAGAGATATCACTTTGCTAACAAAAGTGTGTCTAGTCAAAGCTATGGTTTTTCCAGTAGTCATGTATGGATGTGAGTTTTGGACCATAAAGAAAGCTGAACATGGAAGAATTGATGCTTTCAAACTTTGATACTGGAGAAGACACTTAAGAGTCCCTTGGACTGCAAAGAGATCAAACCAGTCATTCCTAAAGGAAATCAACCCTGCATATTTATTAGAAAGACTGATGCTGAAGGCCCAATATTTTGACCACCTGATGGGAAGAGCTGACTCATTGGAAAAGACCCTGATGTTAGGAAGGATTGAGGTTAAGAGGAGGAGGGGGTGGCAGAGGATGAGATGGTTAGAAGGCATCACTGACTCAAAAGACATAAGTTTGGACAAACTCCAGGAGATAGATAGTGAAGGACACGGAAGCCTGGCATGCTGCAGTCCATGGGGTCTCAAAGAGTCAGATATGACTTAGCGACTGATCAATGACATAGTATGGTTCCTTGTTAATCTTGAATTTTGGGGTAGGATTCCCATGCTCTTTGAAATCTTAGTTAATATGTTCATCTGAGTTACATAAATATACTCTGATGTATGACTGAGACAGTTTCCATTTGAAAAATAAAAAGGAATGGAAACACGATATGGTGAAGAATGAGAAAGTAGAATCAAAGATATTTTCAGAAATTTTGCTTTTGCAAATAAGATTTTTATCAACCATTAAACAATGGTTTGGAAACTGCCAATTCTAAAAAAAAAAAATCTTTTAATATCCTCTTTTCATAAGATATTTGAATTTCCTTTCTTCTTATATCTGGCTTCTAATCAATCTGTTATTTTGATACAACTCATCAAACTCAGTATATCTCTTCACTTGGGTTTGACTCTGCTACATCTTCATTTTGATATGTGCGCTGTCTCACAAACTGTGTATTGAACTTCTAAAGAATAAGATCTATATTTTATAATTTTCCTCTCCCACAGGGTTCTGCACAATGATGATGTGGGAATATCTATAAATCATTAACCATCCAGTCACCTATCTTTATGTTAGCAGTTCTTGCTAAAGAGCCCCAGGGCAGCTCATACTGGTACTTTGGCATCTTGGAGAAAGCATAAAACTGTGATTACTAAAAGAAGTCTCTATAACTGTTGCCTGTTAATATGTTTATTCTAAAGTTGTGCTGTGCTATGGTGAGTCACATCTGACACTTTGAGATCCCAGGAACTCTAGCCCTCCAGGCTCCTCTGTCCATAGGGATTCTCCAGGCAAGAATACTGGAATAGGTTGTCACGCCCTCTTCCAGGGGATTTTCCCAACCCAGGGATCAAACCCAGGTATCCCTCATTGTAAGCAGATTCTTTACTGTCTGACTTACTAGGGAAGCCTGTTTTAAAGCTGCAAGTCTATGAAGGTGATAACCTTATCATGTGACTTCAAAATTTGCCAGTATTCAGTCCTCATTATTGTCTTTAATAGTGAAACTGCAAATAATAATTTTAAACATAATTTATTAAGTAAATTCTATTTTTTCACTTAATCTTTGTTTTCAATCAAGCTTTAAAATGACCAAAAAGTGGCTGTTTAAAATGGAATCAAATAACTTTTCAAGTGAATTTGGAATTTAGAAAGGGCAATATTTAGATGGAGTCATTTTTCTCTGTACTATAAAACAGCTATTTCCTCTGAATTCATTATAACATCATGACAAAAGGTTTTTTTCTAAAGAAAACTGCAACAAAATAAAATTTTGTGTCCAACGTTGTTATCCATGTCAAACATCACAACAGAGATATTTTAGCAAAATGATCCCCTTTTATACCAAGATAACATGATAAGTAAGATCAGTGTCTACATGTATCATAATATTGACATTTAAGTCAATATGCCTTACTATAAATACTGCTTGATAATAGTATCAAACAGTATGTGATTGATATGCTTTAGCTTCAACTGAGGACTGGCCAGAAAATAAGCTTATTAGCTCTGTTGGTGCTTATGTTGATAAAATCATAACAAATAACTATTTCAGGCTATGATGAAATTTTTAATTTTCCAGTCAATAAACCTATTTAAATATTTTGGTGGCATGGCCAGATTTAGTCCAGTAGTATGAATGGTATTGAATATTCAATGGAATTATACTTTATGTTTGAATTTATTGTTCTTTTAAGATGAAGATGAAATGTGGCTTTTTATTTTTCTTGGAGCAGGCAGTTATACTCCGAATTTCCCATTAAAATATTTCTTTTTATATCTCTTATGGGAATGAAAGATTTTTGTATTAGAACATAGCACAATAAATAGTGGATTAGTGATGACACATCTTAAGAAGAGACTGACAGACATTTGACTTTTTATGCCTGAAAATCCTGTCAACATCCGCAGTTTTGGACTATACATGGTCTCTGGGCTGCAGTCAGAGCCATCTGTCTGAGTGGCAAACTGCCTATTCATAGATTAGTTGGACCATTTCATCAGGGCAAAAATGCCAAGGAATAATAACTACAAAAGAGCAGATTATATATTTCACCAACTGCTGCCGCATCCATAGGAAACTCACATTCACTGCTATATTGTCACAGATAATGAGGCCATCTAATCTCCTTGAAGTGGGGCCCTAAAGAAAGGCGTAGCAGAGACATTTCAGCTTACCCAAGATGTTGATATAATTTACATACCAGTCTTGAAAGAAATTTTTGAAGCATACGTACAGATAGACAAGTCCAGGACACATTAAAAGTAAGTTTATCCACATACAATAATCTTAAAATTGCAGTTATACTTGTTATATAATGATGATATCTCTCCAAAGGGGCAATTTCAATAATCATAATAAATATTTTTATTTTATTTTATTTTTAAACTTTATAATATTGTATTGGTTCTGCCATATATAGAAATGAATCCACCACAATCCAACAACACATTAAAAAGATCATATACCATGACCAAGTGGGCTTTATCCCAGGGATGCAAGGATTCTTCAATATCCACAAATCAATCAATGTTATACACCACATTAACAAATTGAAAAATAAAAACCATATGATTATCTCAATAGATGCAGAGAAAGCCTTTGACAAAATTCAACATCCATTTATGATAAAAACTCTCCAGAAAGCAGGAATAGAAGGAACATACCTCAACATAATAAAAGCTATATATGACAAACCCACAGCAAACATTATCCTCAATGGTGAAAAATTGAAAGCATTTCCTCTAAAGTCAGGAACAAGACAAGGGTGCCCACTTTCACCATTACTATTCAACATAATTCTGGAAGTTTTGGTCACAGCAATCAGAGCAGAAAAAGAAATAAAAGGAATTCAATAATCATAATAAATATTTTAATAGTGAGAAAGGGAAAAGGAGATGTGTGCATGTGTATGTGTGTGCACTTCTTCAAGGAAATAGTATATTTGAGGTTTCATATAAATAACATTTTGGAAGTAAACACTTTGAAAGACTTCAGTCAAAGAAAAGATTGCATAAATTAATATAATTTATTTATAATTTATATTTTATTTTGTAATTCTTCTAAGAATTGTCTTGAGAAATTCACTCAATCGATTTTCTTAATGTACCTTAAATAGGAATTAGTTAATCATTTATCACAATTACTATGTATAGTAATCTTTTATTAGAATCATTTATTTTATTTCCCAGGGACACATTTACTTTACATAAGAAATAAACAGAGTAATATTTTATAAATTAACTGTTTATTTTGGTTCTTATATTATTTTATAATGATCTCATGTTTTAATTTTGAAAATATTCAAAATATGGGATTTTCACTGTCAATTCCCACAAGAAGAAAATGTATTTAGTCTACTTTTCAAACAACCATAGCATTTCATGGCAGAGAGAATTACCTACTAAAATAATGCAGACTTGTAAAATTGACTATTAAAGAATTAAAAGCAAATTTTGAATAATCCCAAAATTCCTTCACTGTCAGTTGAAAGTTAAATTTCCTATATGATGAATAATGTAATAGTATGTGAATGCTAATGGAAAGGAGTTAAGAAAGTAGACATTATTTCTAATATATTATGCAGAATCCTGGCATTAAGCCATAATGAAAGTGCTAGACTCTTACTATTATGGGAGTTCAAATGCCCCTTCAATATCAATCCAATAGCACTACTAGATCATCCTTTTTTTTCCCCCATTGGATAGCATGTGTTCCAAATAAATAAAATACATCACCATTGCAGAGTCATCAAAACTTTGTGAGACTATGCCTTTTAAAAAATTAGATCTACATCCTACCTTGAATGACCCAGAAGTTTTAATTTAGTGAAATAACCTGACATGAAGCCTGAAACTTAGGAGGGAAGTCTGTGATTCTATCTTTAAACCCCTTCTCATCTATTTTTTTTTCTTTTTATACATGAAAATGTTCATTTTAGAATGGTTATTTTAAGTTATAAGCTGTTGATATGGAGTTGTATATGCATATGCTCCAAATATACATCACACATGGATTATATTACACATTGATTTTATTCTTTGAATATTTATTGATAATTTACTGTGTTCTACCTACTTTCAGAATTTCAAGATTTATAAGACACCATAAAGACTTAGAGTCTCAACATTTTATAGAAGAGATAAATGTATGCAGGTATATCACAAAATATACATTACCAATAAAAGGAATAAATTAAGTTCTATGGGAACATAACAAGAAAAAGTAGAAATTCATCTGAAGGAAGGAAAAAAATGATCTTCATGAAAAATTTTGCATTGAATTTTGACCTTGGGTAATCATTTGGACTGGGGAACAGGGCCTGATTAAAACAGAGGAGGAAAGTGGACAGCACAAAATTCCAGCTATGGCTAATAAATAAATTATCAAGAATAGGGTCACAAGAAATCACACTCTAATACAGAAGGAATTAGAGACAGAAACCCACTTTAGGCCAGAATTGTAAATTGAAGACTGAACACTCAGAGTGGAATGGAAATTTAATTAAATCATATTTTAGTATATCTAGTTGCACAAGGACATTCTAGAGGAATGGTATGCTGCTGATGCAAGAAAGGTAAACACTGGAAAACGAAACTAAACAAAATCAAGTCCATCTTAACTCTAGATTGACTATATCCCAACAATATCCATTAGGCAGAAAGAAATATGCCTTTTTCCAGGCATGAATTCTATTTACTTCATTCTCTGCTGTTCTATATCCAGACTTCAATGTCCAATACCCAAATAAGACTATACGAAGAGAAAAAAAAATTGTCAGTCCACTTTTAAAAGATAAAGCAAACAATAAAACTAGACTCAGATATGGACCCAGTTGGTTGAATAACAATATAGAGAATTTAAAATTACTCTTACATTGTATACGATGTATAATGTACAACATGAACATTAAGTTCTCCGATGGGACTAATGGAAAATGTACATAACCTAATGGGAAATTTCAGAAAGTAATGAAAATAATAAAAGTCACATAGAAATGCTAGAAATTAAAGCTACTGAAACAAAGATGAAGAATTGTTTTGAATGGCGCATGAGTGGATTCAGCATGGTTGAGGAAGAGAGGTCATTAGAAACTACCTGATATTGAACTCACAGAGAAGAAGAGTTGTTAAAAAAATAAACAAATAAAAGAGAACATTCAGAAATTGCAGAATAAATTTAAAAAAAGCAAAAAACACATGCACACAACTGGAATCCCAGAAAAGAATAGAGAGGAAATGGGAAATAAATATTTAAAGTGGTAAGGACTGAGAATTTTCCAAAAATAATGAAAAAGAGATCAAACTTTAAGTCCAACAATCACAGCAAAACCCAAACAAGATGTACAGCACACATACATGGACACCTGCACACAGATAGCATCTGGATATTTCATATTTAAACTGCTAAAATTAAAGATTTAAAGTATTGAAGGTATTCAGACTAAGGAAAAAAAAGACACATTTCATGCATAGATGATAAGTAGATCAGACTTATATTTTGAAACTGAGTAAACAAAAAACAATGGAATGACTTTTTAAATTCTGAAAATAATGGGAAAATAATTCTCAACTCAGAATTCTACACTGTGCAAAAATATCTTGGAAAATTAAGGAAGAAAAGATTTTCAGCCATATGAAAACAGAATTCATTGCCAGCAGATCTGTGTTATAAGGAAGATTAAATAAAAAATTGATACTAAATAGAAGGTTAGATATGAACAAAAATAAGGAGCTCCAGATATGTTAAAATATGAGAAACTTGAAAAATGTATTGCCAATATAAGCCTAATGAAAATAAACACAGTTCCAAAGGGAAACACAGGGAAGAATGGTGTGGCACTGTTCCTATGGAGAGGAAAAAAGGTCTCATAACATTACAACTGTCACTCATGGGTAGATTTAGCATGTAAGGCTTTCCCTGGTGGCTCAGATGTAAAGAATCTGCCTGCAATGTGGATGACCCGGGTTCAATTTCTGGGTTGTGAAGATCCCATGGAGAAAGGAATGGCAACCCACTCCAATATTCTTTCCTGGAGAAGAGGAGCCTTGGCAGGCTACAGTCCATGGACTCACAAAGAATTGGACACTACTGAGCGACTAACGCTACTACTACTACTTAGAAAGTAAATAGATAAAAGAGGACTCTTCCAGTTCCTACTAAGAGTAGAAGTGAATGAGGGACTTTACTTGTGGTCCACAGTTAAGACTGTGCTTCCACTTCAGGAGGCACGGGTTCCATCCCTGGTAGGGGAAATAACGTCCTAAGAAAGAATAGGATATGGGAGATAGAGAACACATCCTAAAGAAAGAAAACAGATGAGGCATAAAGAAAAGAAATCAAGAGATAAAAGAAAACTGCTAGTAAAGTGCTTTAATTAGATTGAGTGAAAATAAATAGAAAATATAAAGTAATAAAAACAGGCTTGAACCAATGAAAAGTCTGAAAAACAGATGGAAAAGTATATAATTTATTCAGTTGACCCTTTAAAGCCAATGAAATTTTTGAATTTTGTATTGTATTGGCGCATGTATGCTTTATTCAGCTTTAACTAAATGTACAGATACTGAAGATATAAGGTGAGTAACATAATGCAAGCACCTTTAATATATACAATAGACTAAAATATGTATTGCTTTAATGAATATTTAAACACCTTCTCTCCTAAAATGTAAAAGAATAACACAAAATAATGTAATAAAGAAGTATTTGTGATTAATATGCATTGAAGGAATATGTTTATTCCAGTGAGGAAGAGGGAGTCAGTCAGGGGACTTGCTAGGAAAGATTAATTGCAGGAAATGAGCTTGGTAATGAATTGTTTGACTTTGACTTAAAATGTCCAAAATGCACTGGAATGTGCCCAAGGAAGCAATCTGGTTAGGGCTTATAAATTTTGGAGGGGTGGGCATTTAGAGAAATGTAAAAATCATTGTCATCATCCAGAAACTGTTTGGAGTCAGAGAAAGGCACTGGAATTATAATCTCAAAGTTGATTCCAGATACTGAAAAATTAGATAGACAGAATTAAAATGTTTTTTGTGAGCAGTAGTAAAAAAAAATTGGCCTGGAGAGATTGGTGGTGTGACAAAAAAAAATAGTAAAGAAAGACTTTAGTAATCTACTGTGCTTAACTTGATGATAAATCAATTAATGCTTTTAAAATGCGTAATGTAATGAAACAGCTTTGTAGAGTGTCTTTTTGATTGCACATTTTGAATAATAAGTTAATTAACCCAATATAACACCTATTAAGTATTCTTGAAAAAATAAACATATTATATATTGCAATTTTAAATTTGTAATATTCGAGTATAAGATTTCATGCTAAAATTTCACATTTTTCCCACTCAAAGTATTACACATTTATAGTACTCTTTATAAAATAAATGGTTATAGCATCTGTTCTTATATTAACTATAAATCAAAAAGCTTTAAATGGATAAGTACTTTTATGTTAAATAAGCTTAAATAATTCTTCTCAATCTCTAATGTAGATATCAACCACACAAAATCTTATTAAAATACAGATTCTGACATTATATCTAGGATAGCCTAGACATTTGGGATAATGCTATTCTAATGTGCACAGAGTCATCCTTGCTGTTGCCTGCAAACAATAGTTTGAGTAGCAAAACAACATCAAGATAAGTGGAAACAAATTTAAATTTTTAAAGCAGTGTGATTAATGAGACATTACCAAAGGCTTGACAAGTGCTTCTATATTAAATTTTGATTTTTCGTGCTGCTTTCAGAAATTAGAAATCACCAGGTAAACACTCAGAGCTAGCTTGATGCATGAAGGAACATCAAATGTCAGAGAACTGAGGTGCCTCATAAAATAATTATTCAGCCAAATACCTAACATATGAGAGAAGGCATCTTAGGGTATCCAGGCACCAACCAGCATACAAATTATGCCTTCATGTTAATGAGAGAGCCTAGGAGACATCATTTAAGTCAGTTGAGACCAAAAATTCCTGCTCAATCAACCCATAGAATTGTCAGCTAACTGTTGTGGTTTCAAAGTATAAGTATTTGGGTGATTTGTAACACTGTAATAGCTAAATAGTAAATGTTAAGGACAAATTTGTGGTTTTCATCTGGCTCCCTGTAATTCTTTCCCTCATCTCCCAGTTCTCCTGGATCAACTTAAACATCGTGCTGGTATGACTTTATTGTACTGCACTCAGTTACTCTTCCCTTTCCAGTAGTCATGCATGGATATGAGAGTTGGACTATAAAGAAGGCTGAGCGCAGAAGAATTGATGCTTTTGAACTGTGGTGTTGGAGAAGACTCTTGAGAGTCCCTTGGACTGCAAGGAGATCCAACCAGTCCATCCTAAAGGAAATCAGTTATGGGTGTTTATTGGAAGGACTGATGTTGAAGCTGAAACTCCAATACTTTGGCCACCTGATGCGAAGAGCTGACTCATTTGAAAAACCCTGATGCTGGGAAAAATTGAGGGGGAGAGGAGAAGGGGACGAAAGAGAATGAGATGATTGGATGGCATCACTGACTCAATGGACATAAGTTTGGGTAGACTCCGGGGGTTGGTGATGGACAGGGAGGCCTGACCTGCTGCAGTTCATGGCATCCCAAAGAGTCAGACATGACTGAGAGGGTGAACTGAACTCTTCCCTCATAGCTGTGCTGTGCTGTGCTTAGTTGTTCAGTCGTGTCCTACCTACTCTTTGCAGCCCTACGGACTGTACCCCACCAGGTTCCTCTGTCAATGGGATTTTCCAGGTAAGAATACTGGAGTGATTTACCATGCCCTCCTCCAAGGGATCTTCCCAACCCAAGGATCAAACCCAGGTCTCCCACATTGCAGGCAGATTCTTTACCATCTGAGCTACCAGGGAAGCTCCCCTCATAGCTAGTTGATGCTTTTTCTCTTTGACAGTGCCATGGAGCCCAAATTGCTCCACAGTCTTATCCAATACAATTTGGGCCCTCTCGCAGGGGAAAAGATGTTACTCTTTGAGACTGATTCCAGAGGATTCGTTTTAGGTTTCTCTAGACTATGCCAAAGCCTTTGACTGTGTGGATCACAATAAACTGTGGAAAATTCTTCAAGAGATGGGAATACCAGACCACCTGATCTGCCTCTTGACAAATTTGTATGCAGGTCAGGAAGCAACAGTTAGAACTGGACATGGAACAACAGACTGGTTCCAAATAGGAAAAGGAGTTCGTCAAGGCTGTATATTGTCACCCTGTTTATTTAACTTATATGCAGAGTACATCATGAGAAACGCTGGACTGGAAGGAACACAAGCTGGAATCAAGATTGCCAGGAGAAATCTCAATAACCTCAGATATGCAGATGACACCACCCTTATGGCAGAAAGTGAAGAGGAACTAAAAAGCCTCTTGATGAAAGTGAAAGAGGAGAGTGAAAAAGTTGGCTTAAAGCTCAACATTCAGAAAACGAAGATCATGGCATCCGGTCCCAGCACTTCATGGGAAATAGATGGGGAAACAGTGGAAACAGTGTCAGACTTTATTTTTCTGGGCTCCAAAATCACTACAGATGGTGACTGCAGCCATGAAATTAAAAGATGCTTACTCCTTGGAAGGAAAGTTATGACCAACCTAGATAGCATATTGAAAAGCAGAGACATTACTTCGCCAACAAAGGTTCGTCTAGTCAAGGCTATGGTTTTCCCTGTGATCATGTATGGATGTGAGAGTGGACTGTGAAGAAGGCTGAGTGCCGAAGAATTGATGCTTTTGAACTGTGATGTTGGAGAAGACTCTTGAGAGTCCCTTGGACTGCAAGGAGATCCAACCAGTCCATTCTGAAGGAGATCAGGCCTGGGATTTCTTTGGAAGGAATGATGCTAAAGCTGAAACTCCAGTACTTTGGCCACCTCATGCGAAGAGTTGATTCATTGGAAAAGACTCTGATGCTGGGAGGGATTGGGGGCAGGAGGAGAAGGGGACGACAGAGGATGAGATGGCTGGATGGCATCACTGACTCGATGGACGTGAGTCTGAGTGAACTCCGCGAGTTGGTGATGGACAGGGAGGCCTGGCGTGCTGCGATTCATGGGGTCACAAGGGGTCAGACACGACTGAGCAATTGATCTGATCTGATCTGCTCTGAGCCCTAGTTTTTCCTATGTTAAACTTCCACGTGGTCTTTCGTTATCTTAGTGTTTGTATCATAGAACTAACAGCGCCCTCTTAGCCATGAACTTAAAGCCCATTTTAGTCATGAGCTTCCCATTCTTTATTAAAAATAAAATCAGTCTTTTTCGATAACCTGGACAGAACCTATTTTTATGTACCAGTGCCCTGGAGCTGAGGTTGAACACACAGCCTCTTTTTCTGAGTGGCATCTTTTTGCTTAAACAGGGAACTAGCCACGGATGAGAGTAACTGGTCCTCTTATCTTGCTCATCTGAATAGGGAACCTCCACCTTATGAGCAACCTGTAGTAAGGGGCAATCTGGAACCAGTATTCTCACCGTGTTTTGGATAGAGTTTGGAGAAGGCATGGCAAACCACTCCAGTACTCTTACCTGGAAAATCCCATGGACAGAGGAGCCTGGTAGGCTACAGTCCATCGGGTCACGAAGAGTCGGAAATGACTGAGCGACTTCACTTTCACTGGCCCTATGAGCGCTTTAAGGTGGGTTAAGGGAACCACAGTCATCTTAGCCACATTTACTAGGGATAGAGCTCCTGCAAAGTAGAGTTGGAGATAAGCATTGGCACCAGGCCCTCCTGGGATAAAAATTATAGTTCTGGACTGAAACTATAGCTCTAGAAGTTCATGGAGAAGGACAGTCAGGTCTTTTGGTTACATTTGGCCAGTGAAGAGTGGCTATGAAGGGAAGAACAGGAAATTGGGGTAGGCTGTGGCTCAAACGCCACATACTCTCACTTATTTTACTGAGAATTAGTGTGTGTGCTACGTGCCTGGTCATGTCTGACTCTTTGCAACCCCATGGACTGTAGCCTGCCAGGTTACTCTGACCATGGAATTTTCTAGGCAACAATACTGGAGTGAGTTGCCATTTCCTACTCCAGGGGATCTTCCCAACCCAGGGATTGAACTCATGTCTCTTGCATCTTTTGCATTAACAGGCAGATTCTTTGTCTCTCCACCACCTGGGAAACCCAAAAACTAATAACATATCTTCTTGAATAAATATTTCTGCATTTACTGCTTCCTATTAGTGAAATATCTATCTACTATATAAGATTGTTTTGATAATTTTCATCAGTTGAATGGTTTCACTGGTAATTGTTTTGCTGGGAACTGTGTCCACCAATTGCCTCTTATACCATTCGGGAAGTCCTCTCCACTAACTGCTGAAGTTTCCAAAATCTGGGGTCCATTTTTAGTTAGAGCATTGCTATATAAAAACAAATGAATATGAAGACATCTATTGTACAAAAAGTCATCAATCCTAAACTGAAACACGATTTAAGCACATAAGGAATGAATTTGTTTAAATAATCTGAAAGAGAAAAAAAGTAATTATACATGGGCAGTGTGAAGTTTCAAAGTTGGTTTCAAAGGAGGTTCTTTATATATCATAATAAAAAATAATGATCAAACTGCTGTTGTGTGTCAAATTGAGAAGGATGGATCTATAATTTGATCAATACCTATCAGTTCAGTTCAGTTCAGTTGCTCAGTCGCATCCGACTCTTTGCGACCCCATGAATTGCAGCACACCAGGCCTTTCTGTCCATCACCAACTCCCGGAGTTCACTCAGACTCACGTCCATCGAGTCAGTGATGCCATCCAGCCATCTCGTCCTCTGTCATCCCCTTCTCCTCCTGCCCCCAATCCCTCCCAGCATCAGAGTCTTTTCCAATGAATCAACTCTTTGCATGAGGTGGCCAAAGTACTGGAGTTTCAGCTTTAGCATCATTCCTTCCAAAGAAATCCCAGGGCTGATCTCCTTCAGAATGGACTGGTTGGAGCTCCTTGCAGTCCAAGGGACTCTCAAGAGTCTTCTCCAACACCACAGTTCAAAAGCATCAATTCTTCTGCCCTCAGCTTTCTTCACAGTCCAACTCTCACATCCATACATGACCAATGGAAAACCATAACCTTGACTAGACAGACGTTTGCTGGCGAAGTAATGTCTCTGCTTTTCAATATGCTATCTAGGTTGGTCATAACTTTCCTTCCAAGGAATAAGCATCTTTTAATTTCATGGCTGCAGTCACCATCTGCAGGGATTTTGGAGCCCAAACAAATAACGTCTGACAGTGTTTCCACTGTTTCCCCATCTATTTCCCATGAAGTGATGGGACCAGATGCCATGATCTTCGTTTTCTGAATGTTGAGCTTTAAGCCAACTTTTTCACTCTCCTCTTTCACTTTCATCAAGAGGCTTTTTAGTTCCTCTTTACTTTCTCCATATACCTATACCTATATCCATATATATATATACATATACCTATACTTGTATCTGAATGGAAGTAGAATGAAAAGATTATAAGAAGAAAATAATTAACAATAAATTTGTAGAGATGGGTATGGCAGGTGGGAATGCAGAAAGGATATAGATGCTCTGAATATTAAATATAAAAGCCTAATTTTTCAACAATAACTGACTACCATGTTATATATACATCCGTTAAATATATTTGTTTTGTTAGGAAAATTTATTCTAACATACATACTTGTATGTCTATATAACTCTATCTCCTATCTATTGATTTGCATGTCTTGTATATATGTACAAATATAACTCTAGGATACATTTGTAGAAGTTGAATAATTCTGTCAGATATATGATCCTTTCAATTATGTGAGTGTTAACAAATTTATTTAAAAAGTTTGCAGCTTATTTTTAGAAATGTGAGGACAATGGAAGTGTTTTACTTATTCTTAACTCTCTAAACCTATCCACTGATTTATCCTTTTAAGTGCCTTCAGTAATATTTTGAAAAGATGTAATCATTTAGAGTGATTCAATATCAATGTGAAATAATTGAAAAATAAGTAAATTTATGAAGAATAAAAGATAAATTGCCATCAAATGAACAGTATTATCTCTGATACAGTTTTCTACACAACATTTTAAAGTTCAATCTCGGGAAATAATCCCAATCTGTCGATTTTGTTGAGTATCTTCAGCCACTGTTAAGAGAACAGATGAATCATTTTTATGCCAGAATGAAATTCTTTAAATAAATTATAGATGACTACACAAAAAGTCATTGAGTGGGAGAAAGCTGATATTTGTCCCACTCTGTGATATATTTTACTCTCCTACAAACTCACATAAAATGCATAAAACGAAGCTGATTAAGGAATGTTTACTTAGGATAACTTTAGCATGGCAAGCAATTTCATGGTTTTTAATGGCATTTTTTTTAAATTAGTCAAAGGGACATATAGAACTCATCTACAAAGTCAGTATACTCTAATAAAATTTAATGAAATATAGGTGAAAAATATTGAAAGAATAAAGTCATTTCGGAAAGACCAATTTATAGGAGTATGTACACAAATGAATAAACCATTTGGTCTAGAAGTTTTTAAAGAGACTTTTGGTCATGCTGTGTCACTCTCTGTGTTAATGATGTGTAGTAATTTTATTCTAGTAAGATTATTTGACTTAACAGTTTAAAAATAGCTTATTTCCTTGCAGTCTTGGATTTATATGGCAAATTATTTGGCTGTCTGTGTACACAATGGTTTGCATGATGGAAAATATGCCCCCTTCTGCCAATTCTCTCCTCTGCACACCATCTGCCAAAGAACTTTGATTATAGCATAATGTTGAAAACAAGATCCATGAAAAGATTCACAAGAATTACTTGATAATGGCATAAATTACCAACACACAAATATATGATTAAATTGGATAATTTAGATAATATGAACCATCTCAAACCTTTTTATATCATTCTTTTAAATCTTAATGACTGACTTTTTCCTCTCAATTTTTATTAAAAATGTCTCAACTTCTTGAAATGCTTTCCCTATCCTGATCTAATCTTCCTTTAGATCTATGCAGCTTTTCTATGCAATGAATTCCTGCATCATTTTTATTACTAACTTAGTATGTGTGTGTCTGTGTGTGTGTGTTCTTAGTTGCTCAGTTTTGTCTAACTCTTTTTGACCCCAGGACTGCAACCCACCAAACTCCCTTCTCCATGGAATTTTCCAGGCCAGAATACTAGACTGAATTGCATGCAGTTTTCTACTCCAGGGAATCTTCTTAAGCCCAGAGTCAAACACACCTCTCTTGTCTGCTGCATTGGCAGGCAGATTCTTTACCACTGAGCCACCTGGGAAGCCAATTAAGTATACATTTCTCAAACTGGATTCTTTTTTGAATTCCCCACTTAATATTTCTGCTTAGATATTTCATTGTCATAAGCAGTCTCTGCCCTGGTTTGTGGTATATAAGTAGTTTCCCGAGGAAGAAAGGAAAAAGTTTCCTAAAGACTAGAATTAGTCAGAAACAAGAGAGCATACAAGTCATCTTGCAACACTATGATCATACTTCTTTTACACAATTGATTATATTTTGATCATACATAGTTTATGTATATTAATATATAGTTATACCATTATATCTATATACAAATATACCATTGATCATATATTTTTTGAAATATCTGCTTCACTTTTTAGAATGCAGAACTCCAGAAAACTTTTCCCCACTGATGCTTTGTACTGTCTTGCAAAAAGCAAGGAGCCAATAATGTTTACACATTCTGTAACTATTCTGTTTCCACTTGTTATACTTTATTTGTTAAGCTTTGGATTTTTTCCTTCAATTAGATCATAGCCTAATTAAAACAGATAAATTTTTTGAGGAATTCAGTAGAAAGCAGCTCATGATGCAGTCCTATGTAACCGTATGCTCTTTACATCCTATACTCTCTGGAGAAACTCAGGTTTCTCTCCCTCCTCCTAGGCATAAAGCACCTATGTGATTCAAGGATTTAAGAAAATAAGGCTGACTTTTAAGAATTTTGTATCTATTTTATATTCATGCTCTTGATCAATTATATGATTAGCAAAGATTTTCTTCTCAGTTCTGTAGTTTGTCTTTACATTCTCTTCTCAGGATCTTTCACAGAATAAAAATATTTAATTGTGATGAAGTCCAATGTACATATTTTATTTGATCTTTCTTTTGGTGTTAAATCTTTCCTTAATCTCAAGTTCTTCAAATTTTCTATTTTCTTAGAAGCTTTGTATAAATACAGATTTCGGGAATATGGTTGATAATTCCTTCTTAAACTAACAATTGGACTTACCAAATGACCCAGCAATTGCACACTTGGACATATATCTCAGAAAAAAAGATCTATTTTCAAATAAAAATTGCACATGAACACTTAGAGTGGCTTTATTTGTGATAACCCAAAACTGTAAAGTCCCTAAATATTCTTCAGTGGGTAAATTAGTAAAAAAAGAAAAACAAAATGTGGTTTATCAATAAAATAGCATGAAATAAAACTCAGCTATTAAAAAGACTGAACATAATTTCAACAAATCTTAAGGATATTATGCTGAAGGCCATCTCAAAGGATAAATATTACTGACTCCACTTATAAAACATTTGTGAAACAAAATAATTATGAATATGAAGAACACTAGTGATTGCAGAGTTTAGAGATGGAATGGAGGGGAGGATATGGTTATAAAGAGATAGCATAGAAGTCTTGTGATGATGGTGTAGTTAAGAATCTTTAAGACCTCTATGTAGATTTCTTTGCAATTTCTTGTGAGTTTTATAATTATTTCAAAGTAAAAAATTTACAATAGAAATTCCAATTATAAAATACTAAAATTTAAAATAGTGACAGTAGGCTCCAATAGACCTGCTTTGAATTTTCCCCGCACAGATTTGCTGTGATTAGTCAGCCTATACATCAAAAGCAGGGTGTTATTTGGTGACAATTGTTGGTTTAGTGCGTATTCAGAATGCTAATTGTGGTCCAAATATGGTAGCTTTCAGCTGGTGACAAGAGGGAGTCTTTTAATAGCATTTCTCCACTTATGTTTCATTTTCTTTATCTAATCCACTCTAACCTGACTGAGCGAAGAAAGTTTTTCTTTTTCAAAGAATGTGCTGATTTTATTTTATTATTTACTTGTCTGATTGTGCCAGGTCTTACTTTTCGTAACACTGGAGCTTTGTTAAGGCATGTGGGCTTTTAATTGTGGCATACAGGATCTAGTTCCCTGACTGCGGATCAAACCAGGGACCTGGCATTGAATATTTTTTTTTAATTAATTTATTTATTTTAATTGGAGACTAATTACTTTACAATATTTTGGTGGTTTTTGCCATACATTGACATGAATCAGCCATGGGTGCACATGTGTTCCCCATCCTGAACCCCTCTCCCACCTCCCTCCCCATTCCATCCCCCAAGGTCATCCCAATTCACCAGTCCTGAGCACCCTGTCTCATGCATCGAACCTGGACCAGTCATCTGCTTCACATATGATAATATACATGCTTCAACGCTACCCTCTCAAATCATCCCACCCTCGCTTTCTCCCACAGAGCCCCAAAGTCTGTTTACATCTGTGTCTCTTTTGCTGTCTCACATATATATAAAGTCATCATTACCATCTTTCTAAATCCCATATATATGCATTAGTATAATATATTGGTGTTTTTCTTTCTGACTTACTTCACTCTGTATAATAGGCTCCAGTTTCATCCACCTCATTAGAACTGATTCAAATGCATTCTTTTTAAAGGCTGAATAATATTCCATTGTGTGTATGTACCACAGCTTTCTTATCCATTTATCTGCCAATAGACATCTAGGTTGCTTCCATGTCCTGGCTGTTGTAAACAGTGCTGCGATGAACATTGGGGTACACATGTCTCTCAATTATGGTTTCCTCGGTGTGTATGCCCAGCAGTGGGATTGCTGGATCATATGGCAGTTCTATTTCTAGTTTTTTAAGGAATCTCCATACTGTTGTTCTCCATAGCGGCTGTACTAGTTTGCATTCCCACCAACAGTGTAAGAGGGTTCCCTTTTTCTCTGCACCCTCTCCAGCATTTATTGTTTGTAGACTTGAGTAGCAGCCATTCTGACTGGCTTGAGATGATACCTTATTGTGGTTTTGATTTGCCTTTCTCTGATAATGAGTGATGTTGAGCATCTTTTCATGTGTTTGTTACCCCTCTGTATGTCTTCTTTGGAGAAATGTCTGTTTAGTTCTTTGGCCCACTGTTTGATTGGGTCTTTTATTTTTCTGGAATTGAGCTGCAGGAGTTGCTTGTATATTTTTGAGATTAATTCTTCATCAGTTGCTTCATTTGCTATTATTTTCTCCCATTCTGAAGGCTGTATTTTCACCTTGCTTATAGTTTACTTCATTGTGCAAAAGCTCTTAAGTTTAACTAGGTCCCATTTGTTTATTTTTGCTTTTGTTTCCACTACTCTGGGAGGTGGGTCATAGAGGATCCTGCTGTGATGTATGTCAGAGAGTGTTTTGCCTATGTTTTCCTCTAGGAGTTTTATAGTTTCTGATCCTACATTTAGATCTTTAACCTATTTTGAGTTTATTTTTGTATATAGTGTTAGAAAGTGTTCTAGCTTCATTCTTTTACAATGGTGGACCAGTTTTCCCAGCACCACTTATTAAAGAGATTGTCTTTGTCTTTTCTCCATTGTATATTCTTGCCTACTTTGTCAAAGATAAGGTGTCTATAGGTGCATGGATTTATCTCTGGGCTTTCTATTTTGTTCCATTGATCTATATGTCTATCTTTATGCCAGTACCATACTATCTTGATGACTGTAGGAAAGCATAGAGTCTTAATCATTGGACCACCAGGGAAATCCCATGAGGGTTTTTCTTAATCTTTCTTTTCCAAGTTTATGAAGTCAGAGTTTATTGCATATACAATTAACTTATTTATTCCAAAATCTCACACAGAAAATTGGGATATAATTATTATTAATTGCTTTACTTTTATTAAAGATACAAATTGAAACTAGTAGTATCTACCATACTGTATGTTGGTATGATCAACTATTATATGCCATGTTAAAGGTTTGATTTTTTTAATAACTCATCCTAGGTTTTAATCAAAATAATCCTCAAATTAAAGGATTAAATATGTTTATTACAACTTTTAATTTACCTCTCCTCAAAATGAACACAATAGTATCTAGATATTTTTCATTCCAAGATGAGACGATTATACCCCAAATTTAGAGGGAAAAAAAAAAAAAATATATATATATAGGATTGGTAATGACAAGGACTATAGAAGTTCAGAACAAGTAGAAGTTCCTCTTTACTCTTGCAGAAAAAGTCTTGAAGAGAAAATGATATCAACGCTTTAAATAAAGGATATATTTGATGGTAGATAATAAAGAGAAACCTGTGCACATTCTACATAGAGGAAAAGGTCATGAATGTAGGTAGAGGAAAACTATAAAATATAATGTGTTGCTGAGCCATGAGGGGGAAATTTCCCTCTATGTGCTATGTTCATTAATCATCTAAACCCAGCTAGATTAGTAGCAGTAGTAGTATTAATTGCTCAGTCATGTCCGACTCTCTGTGATCCCACAGACTGTAGCCCACCAGGCTCCTCTGTCCATGGGATTCTCCAGTCAAGAGTACTGGAGTGGATTGCCAATCCCTTCTCCAGAGGATCTTCCTGACCCATGGATCAAACCCGGGTCTCCCGCATTGCAGGCAGATTCTTTACCATTTGAGCTACAGGGAAGACTTAGATTAGGCCATGCTATTAATGCAGGAGATGGAGGAGACATGGGTAGGATCCCTGAGTTGGGAAGAATAATCCATCTCTGAGAGCACTTTACAATGCAGTAAGAATGTGTTTTACACAGCGAGCTAGAGCACAGGAACCCAGAAACAAAGTTAAAATGTTTTAAGTTGTCTGGTGGCCTAATGTTTATGATTTGGGGTATTCACTACTATGACCCAGGTTCAATCTCTGGGTGGAGCACAGAGATCCTGGGGCATGGCTAAAAAAAATAAATAAATAAAATATTTAAAAATAAGAGCGTAATTGAAATTAAGGAAGTTAAAATATAGCCTTTGGCTCAAAGTTTGCATTATGAGGAAACGGCAATGGCAACCCACTATAGTACTCTTGCCTGGAAAATCCCATGGATGGAGGGGCCTGGTGGGCTGAAGTCCATGGGGTCGCTAGGAGTCGGACACAACTGAATGACTTCACTTTCACTTTTCACTTTCATGCATTGGAAAAGGAAATGGCAACCCACTCCAGTGTTCTTGCCTGGAGAATCCCAGGGACGGGGGATCCTGGTGGGCCGCTGTCTATGGGGTCACACAGAGGTGGACATGACTGAAGCGACTTAGCAGCATCAGTAGCAGGATAACTAAAATATAAGTATTTCCACTATTATTACTACTGCAACTGCTACTACTTCTCTACTGCTACTGCTAGTGCAGTTAATGACAATATAAGAACCCTTTCTTCAAATTAAAAGAGTAAAACCAATATATAAAACTGACAAAAACATACCTATTCTGTTAAAATCATGGGATGAAGGAATTATATGTGTGCCTCCTGCAGCCCTACCACTCACCACACTCCAGGAAAACTGTTAGGCATAGATGGAGTACAATTTGGAATCTCTGTGTGATGATACACTATGCTTAAAATTGTTATAAAACAATGATGAAAGTATTTTAAGTGGTTAAAGCTAGTGCTTGTGTTTAGCTATATTATCAGAGAGAAAAATAAAGCACAAAAAAAGTAGTTATCTAACTACTGAGATAAAATAGTTATGGATAAATGGACATTAAAAAAGAGAAAATAAGATGAAAAAATGCTAAAGAAGAAAGAATGAGTCTTGGTAAATGACAAAATAGTCATGACAAAGGTAAGTCATTACTAAGAAGGATGGTTTGTATCTGCATAAACTATTATGGTAAGTCTAGGAGCTTTTGAGGGAGATCTATGTAGATCGTATAAAGGTATATATGAATCTTAGAATCATAGCTCAGCTACTGATTAGCTGTGTGATGGTGGAGAAGTTATTGAAACCTGGTTAGCCTCAGATTCTGCACTTGTAACAATAGTAATATCTTATTCTTCTAATCATTAATTTGTTCAACAAATGCTTATTGACCAAATGTTATGTGACAGGCATATTATTATGGATTTTCTCATTAAAAAGACAGACATACATCAAGATGGTCTTTAACTTGAAACTTACAAATTAAATGGAAAAAGTAGAACCTGAATATATACTTTCAAGTGTAATAAATATTGGAAAAGAGGTGGAAAAAATGTGCCATGGTAGCATACAATAGATCCCTGTGAGGATTAATATAACAGATAACATAAGTAAAGTTTATGGTACAATTCCAGGAAAATTCAGAACTGTTCTTGTTTGTATTTGGAGACAAGTAAGACAGTGTTGCAGAGAAGGAAATGGCAACCCACTCCAGTATTCTTGCCTAGAATATCTCGTGGACAGAGGAGCCTGGTGGGCTGCAGTCCACGGGGTCGCACAGAGTCAGACACTACTGAAGCCACTTAGCAGCAGCAGCAGCAAGACAGGGTTGAGTCTGAAAAAAGTTTGAGTGATTCCTCATTGAATAGAAACTCAGGGCACCAATTCAACGGTTCCACAAAGAGAAAGATCTCAAGGGATGAAGCAAGTTTTTATTACTCACATTTGATTTGAAGATATTATTTTTAAAATCTAAATCTATAAAATGAGAAATATAAAAATAGAGAGACAGAAAATTGTGATTTTCAAGAAGGACATAAGTCACAGGCATTTTGTAATGTTGTGGAAAAATAAGACATAGCCATACAAATTAAATAGCAACAAAAGGGTATAATAAGACAAAAAAAGTACAAGATAAAGTGCCAAGTCAGAAATTCTAGGTTTTACTGAAGTGTTTATATATCTACATTTAAGAATGCTGCTGTGATGTTGTTTTTGCAGAGCAATGATTAAAAAGGGGCAAAAGTTTGATAAAGTTGATCTGGTTACTAAAAAAAAGTAAAGTTGCTCTCTAAGGCTCATTTAAATTATCAAAATAAGGCATTTTTAAGGAATTTTTGTCTAAATGCAAGAGATTGTCAGAATCTGAGGATTAGATACTGATTGTTAAGTGAGTTTTTAAAGTCAGTATTTCTTGTATTAAACTTTCTATCCATAATATGAAGACATGACAATCTTTTTTTTCTTTTGCTTTATTAGGTATTCTTTGTTGGTCATAAAATTGTTCCAGTTATTTATTTTCTTATAAGTGTATCTATAAGGGAAATAAAAGAATATATGAAAATAGAAAATATTCAAATAATTTTTACTATACTTTATGTTTTTAGTTTATATCTATCATGTGTTTGGCTTTAAAGAGCATACTGAGGAAAATAGGAAAAAGTTTCAGAAATCTATAATTAGATAATGGAAAAGATATAAGTATTTTAAGCCAGTATAGACATTATTTAAATTTGAATTTAAAATGAAACAGCATTCTCAAAGTCACACACATTCATGCTTTGATTATGTCACACTTCCAGTTCACTAAGCCCCTAGAGCATCAAGAGGGTCAGGCACAAAATAAATGAATAATTGCAAGTTTGGATATCTTGTAGTCTTATTTTCTGGCCATGCTGTGTGGGTTTTGGGATATCAGTTCCCTGACCAGGGATTGAACCTGGGCTTCAGCAGTGAAAGCACCAGATACTAACCACCAGACCACCAAGGATCTTCTTGTCCTATATTCTATAGAGCTAAAATCTCTGTAAATCCTTTGAACCAAATGTTTATTCCTTGATTGCTCCTTTCATACATAGAAAAATGACTTAGGGTCTCAATTCCCTAGAGGCAAAAAGATACCACAGAATCAAGAGTCAGTATGCACAGTGTCTCAGAATTATTTGGCACATCACTCCAGTGTTCCACACTTTGTTCTCCCACTGTTTCCTTTCAAACATTGGACCTACTCCTTTTTGGAGTATGGGAATCTTCTGATTAATATTCACTGGGGCACCACATGGTTGCCCATCTGTGTGGGTCAGTTTTGAATCACTGATCAGGGCTCAAATTGACTTGAAATTTTGCCAAATAGCCAGCGACAATGACCTTCAAACCTGTCATAGCTGGCTGATGAGCAGCTCTAGGGAATTTAATTTGCTTTAGAGCTTATATCTCTCATGCATATATGATGGTTAAAATGAATTTATTCCTGCTATTGATCTTTGCTTTTCTGATATTTAGGTTTTGGAAAGATTTCTTTCATGTTTCCAGTAGCAGACTCATCTCATAATATTCTCTTAATAATAACTTTAGGAAATCAATAAATCAATCAAATAACATTTATGCAATTGTGCTAAAGAAAATTAATCTACATCTTTCTCCCTCTAATAGCAGCTGACATACTCCAATTAATTGCTAGTAACTTTTATTATTTATAATAGACAAAAACAAAAAAGAAAGTAAGTTTATTTAAGAAATGGAATAGATGACCTTTTAAAAATGAATCAAATTTGGTAAAATATGTGCATTTTGAAAATTATCTAAGTGCTAACATTTTCATGTCCTTTATTTGTTTTCTAATCTTCCATATTTGAGAAATAGATCTATGAAATTTCCTAATTTCCTAAAACTAATTATCTTTTCATGTTCCTGAAAAGGTTATTTTTTTAAGTTTAAAGGAACATTTTCATGTCCCTAGATAGTATATGTATACAATTTAGATAAGTTTTATGTTGTCAAGTATCAGATTATCTGCATAGGAAGGAAAACAATTCTAATATATTCTTACATAGAGGGTTCATCAGAATCAACAGTTTTAGTCTTCTTTAACTCCCTTTCCTTTTCTTAACTTAAGAAATCTAGAATGTGCTACTCTTTGCCAAGAGGATCAAGAGCAATAGTAACAAACTCAATAGATTTTTTTCCAGGACAAGACTTTGCTTCATGTTCTGGGTAGTGCTGCAGATTTCCTCACCATGTGTTCTCATTCCACAACTCAGGCTGAAACTACAGCCCCCATTTCTGGAACATGGTATTCTCATGGAATAGATAACATAAGGAGCAAAAGGAGCTAACAAATCATGCACTTTTAAAGTTGTGCTTGAAGATAAAATGTGTGCAATTTCAGTCACATTCCATAGACAATGGTCCAGCCAAAATTAATAGGGTGGGAAGTGTACTCCTCCAATAGGAGCTTAGCAATGGATAGGTAAACAAATATTTGGATTCAAGTATAAAACTTCTATCTTGATTATATATATTTATTTCTCCTTCATAAAACTCAATTTAGCAAACTATGAAAAGACATTTCTCAACTTGATGAAGACCATCCACAAATAACCTACAACTAACATCATACTTAACAGAGAAACTCAAAGCTTTCACACTGAGAAATCAGGTACATAGCAAGGAAGTTTCCTCTCACCACTCCTTTATCACATTGCATTAGAAGTTCTTGCTAGTGCAAGGAGACAAGATGATGAAATAAAAGGTATATAGATGAGAAGAAAGAAATAAAACTGTCTTTGTTTACAGATGGCATGATTAACTATATAGAAAATTTGAAAGAATCAACAAAAAATCTCTTGGAATAAGTACTTTTAGCAAGGTTATAGGATATAAAGTTAACAAACAAAGTTAATTATTTCCCTGTATACCAACTATGAACAAGTGGATTTTGAAAATAAAAATACAGTGTATTTCTTCTGTGAATTATCTATATCCTTTGCCTTCATCAGGGTCACTATAATCCACTGGGCACTTTGTTGAAAATAGAAAAAAAGTCTTATTCCAATTAGATACAACACCCCTGCTGGCAGGGTTTGTTGAGAATAGTGTAGACTGCAATTCTACTGGAATTCTTCTTCCACTCAGTATTCACCCTTATGAGCTCCCCAGATGTCTTCAGTGGGTAAAGAATCTATCTGCAATGCAGGAGATTCAGGTTTGACCCCAGGGTCAGGAAGAGCCCCCGGAAGAGGGTATGGCAACAGACTCCAGTGTTCTTGCCTAGAGAATCCCATGGACATAAGAACCTGGGAGGCTATAGTCCATAGGGATTCTATTCTCTATCCATTGATTTAGAATAACTTCATCTGTTAAGTTACCATATATATGTCTATTTTGTGATATTGTATTATTATTCTTTCTACTAAGTTATTATTATTATTGTTACATTATGGTTACTTATATACTTCCATTAGCAAACCTAGAGAGAATTGAAATTTTTACAATTTTGAGTCTTTCCATTCATTAACATGGCATTTCTATGCACATTTTAAAGCTTCTTTGTATTCTTAAAAAAATTATCATTCAGTAGTTTCATAGAGATTTTACACATATTAATTTTATTCATTAATGTGGTTTTGTTTTTGTTTTTTTGCTATATCTGAAAAAAAAAAATTTACCCATGAGACATTGTATCTTGTAATTTCTGATTAATTGGAGAAACTATGGATTTTGTATCTTGATTACATAATGTGCTAACTTGCTGGGCTCCCATATTAATTCTGTTGGTGTTTAAGTTGATTTTCTCTCACATGTTCTCTCGGTCTGAAGATCCTGCTTATTAAGGGGGAATGTCACATCCTACTCAACATTTTGGTTTGTCCCTTTGAAGAAAAGAAGAGTAAAAGAGCTGACAAGTAAGGATTAATTTAGGATATAAAAGGAGTCACGTATTATTAGCCATCAGCAGGCATCTCCACCATGATGTTGAACACCCACCCAAGAGTATGGCCTACCCTGGGAAAAAACATAGGAGCTTAGGGAAAATGACAACATGGTATTTTCACTTATGCCTTTTCTTACTGCAATAATAAAGTAAACCTATAAAAAACAAATGTCTAGAGTCTGGTATTATAATGTTCAATGTGATCAGTTAATATGGGATAGATAAGAAAGAGGATTCTAAAAAAAAAAAAAAAAACACGCTTTTCACTTACAGAAAAGTGAGTCATTCAGTCGTGTCTGACTCTACAGTCCTTGGAATTCTCCAGACCACAACAGTGGAATGGGTAGCCTTTCCATTCTCCAGGGAATCATCCCACCCCAGAAATCGAACCTGGGTCTCCTGCATTGCAGGCAGATTCTTTACCAAATGAGCTATCAGGGAAGCCCATTCTCTTACAGAGGTTCCTCCTAAATCTTGTGCCAGCTGAAATTCACGTGCCTGGAAAATACCCACACTATGTCTTGCACTCTCATATAAAATATTATAAAGCCACTTAATTGAATAAACATGCTCTAAAAAAAAATCTAATTGAAATGTATCAATTGCAAAGGAAACTGGAATATACTTGATATCTAACTCCCCCATTCTTCTCATTTATTTTTTTACTCCTACTTATTGATCATTCTGTTGCAAAATTTCACTTTATTGTCCTTGATGTCCTGGGTTTCCACTAGTAAGTTCACTGTCTCTGAAATATACAATGTAAAATGTGTTTTGTGTTTTATTTGGTGTGTTTTTCTTGTTCATTTCCCCAATTCTGTCCTTTATGAGGACAATGTCCTAAGTTATTGGAGCAAATGAGAAAAAAATTATCTTTAATTTACCCAAGCAGAAGTATGTCTTTTCTCTGAAGTTCTCTACCATTTTTCTTTATTCCTCAACTTCACCTAACACTACCATATGAGAAAATACATCTTTTTTCTTTAGAGTTTCAGTTTAAATTCTTTGTTTTAGTACTCCACCCGCACACGGAATATCCGTCGTGGGCTATGTGACTATAAAGTGTGAAAACATGTATAATATGTTTTGCACAAAGGAAAACTATCATAGCAGGCTGGTGAGATTACATGCTTAGTAAAAATATCTGGGGCATTTAGAGTTTAACTAGAAAGAGAAAAAAAAAATCTAGTCATTATCATAACTTACTGTTACTCGAAAATCAATTAAATGTTCTATCTTGTACCCTGGAATAAAGTGTGCATAATATGATCAGGGAATAACAACAAATTACATGTCTATGTGGAAAAAATATAATCATAAATGTTGTGATATTTGGAAGCATAAAAACCACACGTAGAGTTACTCTGGTTTTCAATAGTATTGCAGCACTTCCTTTTCATATACGTTCTCCGCTCAAAAAACACATGCTTCTCTGTTGGCTCAGATAGTAAAGAGTCTGCCTGCAATGTGGGAGACCTGGGTTCAATCCGTGAGTCAGGAAGATCCCCCTTCCTGGAGAAGGAAATGGCAAATCACTTCAGTATTCCTGCCTAGGAAATTCCATGGATTTAGAAAAGGCAGAGGAACCAGAGATCAAATAGCCAACATCCATTGGAAAATAGAAAAAAAACTAGAGAATTCCAGAAAAACATCTACTTTTGCTTCATTGAATATGCTAAAGCCTTTGACTGTGTAGATCACAGTAAACTGTGAAAAATCCTTTACGAGATGGTAATACCAGGCCACCTTACTTGCCTCCTGCAAAACCTGTATGCAGATCAAGAAGTAACAGTATAATCTGGACTGGTTTCAAATTGGAAAAAGAGTATGTCAAGGCTGTATATTGTCACACTGCTTATTTAACTTATATGCAGAGTACATCTTGCAAAATGCCAGGCAGGATGAAGCACAAGTTGGATGAAGATTGCTGAGAGAAATATCAACAACATGCATGCAGACGATACCACCCTTACGGCCAAAAGTGAAGAGGAATTAAAGAGCCTCTTGATGAAGGTGAAAAAGGAGAGTGAAAAAGCTTGCTTAAAATTCATAATTCATAAACGGAAGATCATGGCATCCAGCACCATCATTTCATAGCAAATAGATGGGGAGACAATGGAAACAGTGACAGACTTTATTTTCTTGGGCTCCAAAAGCATTGTGGACCGTGACTGCAGCCATGACATTAAAAGATGATTGCTCCTCGGAAGAACAGCAATGATAAACCCAGTTCAACTCAGTTCAGTTCAGTCGCTCAGTCATGTCTGACTCTGTGACCCCATGAATTGCAGCACACCAGGCCTCCCTGTCCATCACCAACTCCTGGAGTTCACTCAGACTCACATGCATCGAGTCAGTGATGCCATCCAGCCATCTCGTCCTCTGTCATCCCCTTCTCCTCCTGCCCCCAATCCCTCCCAGCATCAGAGTCTTTTCCAATGGGTCAACTCTTCACATGAGGTAGCCAAAGTACTGGAGTTTCAGCTTTAGCATCAGTCCTTCCGAAGAACACCCAGGACTGATCTCCTTTAGGATAGACTGGTTGGATCTCCTTGCAGTCCAAGGGACTCTCAAGAGTCTTCTCCAACACCACAGTTCAAAAGCATCAATTCTTCAGTGCTCAGCCTTCTTCACAGTCGAACTTTCACATCCATACATGACCACTGGAAAAACCATATCTTTGACTAGATGGACCTTTGTTGGCAAAGTAATGTTTCTGCTTTTGAATATGCTGTCTAGGTTTGTCATAACTTTCCTTCCAAGGAGTAAGCATCTTTTAATTTCATGGCTGCAGTCACCATCTGCAGTGATTTTGGAGCCCAAAAAAATAAAGTCTGACACTGTTTCCACTGTTTCCCCATCTATTTGCGGTGAAGTGATGGGACCACATGCCATGATCTTCGTTTTCTGAATGAATGATAAACCCAGAGAGCACATTAAAAACAGAGAAATTACTTTGCCAACAAAAATCCGTCTAGTCAAAGCTATGGTTTTTCCAGTGGTCACATATGGATGTGACCAGTCAATGCTAAGGAAATCAACCCTGAATATCCAGTGGTAGGACTGATGCTGAAGCTGAAGCTGAAGTCCCAATACTCTGGTCATCTGATGTGAAATGCCAGCTCATTGGGGAAAAAACCTATCTTGGGAAAGGTTGAAGGCAGGAGAAGGGTATGACAGAGGATAAGACGGTTGGATGGCATCACTGACTCAGTGGACATGAGTTTGAGCAAACTCTGAGAGATGGTGAAGGATAGGGAAGCCTGGTGTGCTGCAGTCCATGGGGTTGCAAAGGGTGGACTCACAACAGTGACTGAATAACAACAACATAAAACACACCCCACCTTCAAAGGCTCATTCTCAGAGTAAACTTCTCAGACCCTTTCATCTGATATGTGCCACTTCTTATATTCTATTACAGTTACCTGTTATGACAATTACAGCAATAAAAAAATATGTGTATACTGTGTTTATTGCTGTCCTCCCATGAAGAAAGAAAGAAATAAAAAATGCATTATTGGCAGAAAGCATCATGTTTCCACTGCTCTTAACACAATGACAAGCTTAGATAAACAACAGGTAAATTTTGATGAAGAGAGAAATAATTAATTTTGCTTCTTTATATATTTCCTGATAAATTATTGAACTAGTGTTATAGATTAGAGTCTATTTATCTGTACTATTCATTGTTGCCATACTTGGTAGTTCTAATACATGAAAACTATGCTCAGAATGATGCTTTATCTTTAGTCTTGACCAAGTACAAACAGTTTTCAAGTTCAAAATAAATGAATATGTCAAGCTTATACTCTTGCACAGACAGGAACATTCTTTCCAATGACAGTTCAGCTTCTAAAACCACCAGTTCTTTAAATAAAGATGAATGTAAGAAATTGGCCCAACAAGGCTTCTATTAAAAAAATATCATATGTCACTACAAACTTTAGCTTCTCATTCTAAGCCATGTTTCTTGGAGTGTAATAAAACACAAAGGGAGAAGACAGTGAACATTATTAGAAAGCTGTCCAACCATTGCATTGTCTCTGTATGTAGGAAGAGTATCAGTAATCCTGGACTCTGCTCAAACAGGTAGACATCAGAGGGAAGAATGTCATGAGACTGAAAGCTAAAGACCTAATGAAAAAAAGTGCCAATGCTAGTCTCCTTAGGAGTGTGTATATTTGTAAGATTAAAAAAAAAAAAAAAAAGACTATTTAAAATCTAATGGGGTGTAATGAATAAGACTTGCTGGTAAAATAAATCATTATGATATTAAAATAATAAAATTTAAAAATTATTAAGGCATAAAATATGTCATCTCTTAAATGTACATACATTTTACTTTAGCATAGAAAGTAGTCTATGAATACACACACACACACATTTACATCTCTGTTGCAAAATACTCTGGAATATTTTTCCAAACATTGGTCAATGATTGTAAATAAACATGCTATTTATGAAAATGAGAGTTTTAACTATTACTTTTAGCCTGATATTTATACTTTATTTATTTTCTTACTGTATTATCTAGAATATCTAATAAAATATTTAGTACTTCACTGTTAGTGCATGTTCTTAATTTTGACTTTAATGACATGTTTATATGCTATTAATTTGGATTTCTTTTTCCCTCAATTAGAATTTCCCTCAAAAATTAATGAAAATTATTTAATTTGAAAGATGAGCAAATTTTCACTGCCTGTATTTGGTTTTCTCATGTTTCAGGTACTCAAACTATTTAATGATTAAATAAAGCAAGGAAAGAATGAACTAAGGAATCCTAAAGACAAATTTATTTAAAAGAATTTCTCTATAACATTTTCTGTATGAAATTGGTTTATCCAATTTACTGCTCTTAAAGATTTTTATTGAGAATTTCATCTACTCTGTCATGGTTTTTCCAATTTCATGATCTTTCAAAAATCAGAAACAATGATACCTAGTCTAAGTGATATAGAGTTAAAGCTTTGAAATATTTGTTGTAGCAGTGTCATTTTTTCTTATTTTCTTATTAATAAAATGTGATGCAGAAGTTGAAGAATCACTAATAAAGTTGATTTTGTGACATTGATTTCCCAAGCCTCTTTGTTTTAGCTTAATTGCTAACATGATAAACCGTGTGTGTGTGTGTGTGTGCTCAATGGCTAAGTCCTCTCCAACTCGTGACTCTGTGGACTGCAGCCCTCCGGGCTCTTCTGTCCATGCAGTTCTCCAGGCAAGAATACTGGAGTGGCTTGCCATTTCCTCTTCCAGGGGATCTGGAAGATAATAAAATGAAGTACTATATTCTGTGTTCTAAATGTCTATTTTAAAATGGCAGCCCTGTCTTCATAAGAATGTCATAAATCCTCTTCAAATTGACCATAACAATAATACTCAAAATGAACAGAGGTCAGGCTTCTGTTTGTGTGGTAAGCACCATCTGCGTGTAGTCTTACTGCCTCCAGGAAATAAATTGGGGGAGAAATTGTAAAAAACAAGAAAAGCACATAAATACATTGACATGGTGACATAGTGGTGCAGTGTAGTTTTGATCTTGCATATTAAGAAATTAGTAATTTTCTCTATCCCACTGTAAAGAACAGTGGGGCATCCAAGGCCCCTTTTTGGCAGCTTGCTTTTCCCTCAGAGGCAGAAGATAATTGGGCTCATGGAGTTGTACATCTGTCTATCCTCACCATTTTACAAACAAAGTTCATAGTCATTGGGCTTCTGTTCACAGAACTGATGTGGAAAAATTGGATTGATGTAAAGGGATATATGCAAATTTATATAGAGAAAAATAAACTATAATTTGCATTTCTGTCAGCCAGAATCAGTTGGATTTTGTTCACAAATATTTATAAAATTCCTTCTCATTGCCAAGCACTATGCTAAAAACAGAAAAAGAAAGACTATGTGCCTTTGGGGAACAGACATATAAGTAGATGAGTAGTCTGTGAAATAGATACTTTTAACAAAATGGTTTCAAGACTGTGGTAAAATGTTGTGTGTGCTCAGTCGTTAAGTTGTGACTGACTCTTTGCAACTCCATGGGCTGTATCCTCAGACTCCTCTGTCCATGGGATTTCCCACACAAGAATAGTGGAATGGGTTGCCATTTCCTCCTCCAGGGCATCTTCCTGACCCAAGGATCTAACCTGAGTCTCCTGCATTGGCAAGTGGATTCTTTTCCATTGTGCTACCTGGGAAGCCCTGGTAAAATATTACAGGTAGGCTAAAAGAGGAGGAAGAGACAACCAACCCAGTCTCAAAGGTGGGTATCCTGACAGTGTACTCTGAAAATTATTGTTCAGTAATAATTTCAGTTATATCAGTCAGTTGAACAATAATTAAATATTAGGGAAAGGTAATACATTTATCTGTAATTTAAGCATTCCAATTTGCAGACACAAAAAGCAGTATGGTGTGTACTACAAAACTATACAATGTTCCATGCTACTGAAAGATAAAATACAAATAGGTGGTAGTAAGGATGAGGCAGAAAGGAAGGATGGGTTTAGATAGAGCAAAAGATTATAATTTTGAAGAGGTGTTAGAGTTCTGGTCAAGTGTTTAAGCAAGTATTTGTGTATCATAGATTACATTTCAGTCAGAGTCTATGCTGGCAGTGTAGTGAAACACTGGTTTAAGCAGCGAGATCAGTTAAGCGATACTATACTTTTTCTGAAATAAGGTATTATAACATGGAGTGGATTGTCCTTATTTTGATTCTGCACCCAATTCCAGTGTGTGGAGAGGAGTTTTCCCTACACAAGTGTGTATTAGTCACTCAGTCATGTCTGACTCTTTGTGACCCTATGGACTGTAGCCCTGCTGGCTCCTCTGTCCATGGGATTTTCCAGGCCAGAATTTTGGAGTGGGTTGCCATTTCCTTCTACAGTTCCCTACACAACAAGAAAGCAATTCAATGGATATCAGCTGGATGCCCTGATATCATTGGGTTCTGATTCTATTTCCCTGGAAATAGCATCAGATTCCACAGGATAAGAGCTCAATCTCACAAGACCGCCCTCTACTTTGGATGTTGGTCACAAACCAGGCTGTTATCTCTGTTTCTGACTAACCAGCTGCAGATTGGAAGTTCCCAGGAATCCCTCTGTGGACTTCAGACATCCACTGCGAGTCCAGTTTGTTACTTCTGACCATCTTCTGAATTTGGTTACATTTATAAGTTTGGTTACATTCTGAACAAACTTATAAATCAGTTTCCCAGGACACCCTCCTCTGGTTTGACAATATGTTAGAGAAGCTTACATAACTCAGGAAACCCATTTACTCACTAGATTACTGGTTTATTACAAAGGATGTGAAGGGATATGAATTTACAACTGTATGAAGAGATCCATAGGTGAGGTTCCAAATAAAGGAGTTTGGTAGCATATGGAGAAGGATTCTGGCTCCCCAGTCTGGAAACTCTGAGAACTCCAGAGTTTTTATGAAGGCTTCATTACATGGGCAGCATTGATTCAATTATTGGTCCTTGGTGATTAATTCAATGTTGCTCCAGTCCCTCTCCTCTTTCCAAAATCAAGGGGTAGGACTGAAAGTTCCAACTCTCTCTTCCTGGTTGGTAACCTTTGTGGTCACTTTTGAGATTGCATCCAAGTACTGCATTTCGGACTCTTTTGTTGACCATGATGGCTACTCCGTTTTTTCTAAGGGATTCCTGCCCGCAGTAGTAGATCTGGTGTGCTGCGATTCATGGGGTCGCAAAGAGTCGGACACGACTGAGCAACTGAACTGAACTGAACTGAGTTAAATTCACCCATTCCAGTCCATTTTAGTTCGCTGATTCCTAGAATGTAGACCTTCACTCTTGCCATCTCCTGTTTGACCACTTCCAATTTGCCTTGATTCATGGACCTGACATTCCAGGTTCCTATGCAATATTGCTCTTATCAGCATCAGAACTTGCTTCTATCACCAGTCACATCCACAACTGCATATTCTTTTTGGTTTGGCTCCATCCCTTCATTCTTTCTGGAGTTATTTCTCCACTGATCTCCAGTAGCATATTGGGCACCTACCGAGCTGGGGAGTTCCTCTTTCAGTATCCTATCATTTTGCCTTTACATACTGTTCATGGGGTTCTCAAGGCAAGAATACTGAAGTGGTTTGCCATTCCCTTCTCCAGTGGACCACATTCTGTCAGACTTTTCCACCATGACCGGCCTGTCTTGGGTGGCACCATAGGGCATGGCTTAGTTTCATTGAGTTAGACAAGGCTGTGGTCTGTGTGATTAGATTGACTAGTTTTCTGTGAGTATGGTTTCATTGTGTCTGCCCTCTGATGCCCTCTTGCAACACCTACCATCTTACTTGGGTTTCTCTTACCTTGGATGAGGGGTATCTCCTCACCGCTGCCCTCCCGACCTTGAACGTGGAGTAGCTCCTCTCGGCCCTCCTGCACCCACGCAGCCACTGCTCCTTGGACATGTGGTAGTTCCTCTCGGCTGCCGCCCCTGACCTCAGACGTGGGGTAGCTCCTCTTGGCCATGCTTCTTTATACTTTCTATTATTCTTTATTCTTGCTATCCTTTATTGACTATGACAAAGCCTTTGACTGTGTGGATCACAATAAACTGTGGAAAATTCTTCAAGAGATGGGAATACCAGACCACCTGACCTGTCTCTTGAGAAACCTGTATGCAGGTCAGGAAGCAACGATTAGAACTGGACATGGAACAACAGACTGGTTTCAAATAGGAAAAGGAGTACATCAAGGCTGCTTATTGTCACACTGCTTATTTAATGTATGTGCAGAGTATGTCATGAGAAATACCGGGCTGGATGAAGCACAAGCTGGAATCAAGATTGCTGGGAGAAATATCAATAACTTCAGATATGCAGATGACACCACCCTTATGGCAGAAAGTGCAGAGAAACTAAAAAGCCTCTTGATGAAGGTGAAAGAGGAGAGTGAAAAAGTTGGCTTAAAGCTCAACATTCAGAAAACTAAGATCATGGCATCTGGTCTCATCACTTCATGGGAAATAGATGGGGAATTAGTGGAAACAGTGTCAGACTTTATTTTTTTGGGCTCCAAAATCACTGCAGATGGTGATTGCAGCCATGAAATTAAAAGACGCTTACTCCTTGGAAGGAAAGTTATGACCAACCTAGATAGCATATTGAAAAGCAGAGACATTACTTTGCCAACAAAGGTCCATCTAGTCAAGGCTATGGCTTTTCCAGTAGTCATGTATGGATGTGAGAGTTGGACTGTGAAGAAAGCTGAGCTCCAAAGAATTGATGCTTTTGAACTGTGGTGTTGGAGAAGACTCTTGAGAGTCCCTTGGACTGCAAGGAGATCCAACCAGTCCATTCTGGAGATCAGCCCTGGGATTTCTTTGGAAGGAATGATGCTAAAGCTGAAACTCCAGTACTTTGGCCACCTCATGCGAAGAGTTGACTCATTGGAAAAGGCTCTGATGTTGGAAGGGATTGGGGGCAGGAGGAGAAGGGGATGACAGAGGATGAGATGTCTGGATGCATCACCGACTCAATGGACATGAGTTTGGGTGAACTCTGGGAGCTGGTGATGGACAGGGAGGCCTGGTGTCCTGCAATTCATGGGGTCACAAAGAGTCAGACACAACTGAGTGACTGAACTGAACTGAACCTTTGTGGTCGGCTCCCAGTCTCAAGTGTGTGTATAAAAATTATCTTATTATTATAACAAAAGACATATTTATTGCTCCATCCCTTAGGATATTCCAAGTATTTCAGGAACTTTGTGGCAGAAACTAAGAGCAAGACCAAATATATATTTCTCATTATAAATCACAATATTACAGTCCCAACTAAAGAACATGTATCAATAAGACGGATGACAATCTGTTCTTGAGTAGATATAAATGACATGAAAAAAGAAGAAAATAAAGTACCCTTGGTTTAAGCACTTCCAGGAATGGCCTTTCTCACCTTGGGGATAAGAAATACCCTATACAGCTAGAGGGAAGAAAAGTCTGAGAGGATCTTCCCTGGTGGTCCAGTGATTTAGAATCCATCTTGCAATGCAGAGGATTGGGTTGGATTCCTGGTCGGGAAACTACAATCCTACATGCCACGGGGCAACTAAGGCCATGCGTCTCAGCCGTAGAGCCTGTGAGCTCCGGAGTCCGCGAATCACACTAGAGAGAAGTCCTCCCACTGCAGTGGAAGATTCTTCATGCCACAGCTAAGACCCCAAGCAGCCAAAAATAAATAAATAAATAAATATTATTAAAAAAAAAGTTCTGAGGAAAAAAAAAAACTGTAGAAAGTGAACGAGGCTAAGACTTCCAGAATGGCAGCGTGAGGAGCATAGTTAATGTTAATCCTATCCCCCCAAAACAGTGAGAAGAGTGCATAAAGTTGTCAAAACAAACAGTTCAAGATAAAACAAAATGAGAAACATGATTTTTTTTTTAATCTTTTTTTCTAATTTTATTTTATTTAACTTTACAATATTATATTGGTTTTGCCATATATCAAAATGAATCTACCACAGGTATATATGTGTTCCCCATCCTGAACCCTCCTCCTTCCTCCCTCCCCATACCATCCCTCTGGGTTGTCCCAGTGCACTAGCCCCAAGCATCCAGTATCGTGCATCGAACCTGGACTGGCAACTCGTTTCACATATGATATTATACATGTTTCAATGCCATTCTCCCAAATCATCCCACCCTCTCTCTCTCCCACAAGGTCCAAAGGACTGATCTATACATCAGTGTCTCTTTTGCTGTCTCGTATACAGGGTTATTGTTACCATCTTTCTAAATTCCATATATATTTGTTAGTATACTGTATTGGTGTTTTTCTTTCTGGCTTACTTCACTCTGTATAATAGGCTCCAGTTTCATCCACCTCATTAGAACTGATTCAAATGTATTCTTTTTAATGGCTGAGTAATACTCCATTGTGTATATGTACCACAGCTTTCTTATCCATTCATCTGCTGATGGGCATCTAGGTTGCTTCCATGTCCTGGCTAAATCTTGGTGAAATGAGGAGTCAGTGGCACTTCGGCAGGAACTGCTGCTGTGCCCCTAACATGTGAGGCAGGTCTCATGCACCAGAAGCCTTACTGTACTGCCAGATGGGCTCACTTTATTCGGAGTGGAGTGTGGAAACGTCCATACCCAGGGCATTGTTAAAAACAATAGAGATCTCAGTGGCAAATAATTATGAAAGGCTGATACAGGTTAGCTGGAGGTCATAGTATGAGTTGGGGGAAGCAACACAAAGGCAGACCAGCCAAAATTTAACAGAAAGACCCAGCAAGGGATAGCCAGAGGCCTGGCTAAAATCTCACTGGTCCTTGGTGGTTTGGAAGGATATACAGAGGCATAAGGTTGAGCCTGCTCAGGAAAAATCAGAAAGGTCCCCAGTGAATTGTTCATACCTGGCTGAACGTAAGGCCTAAAACAGAAAATGTTAAAAAAAAAAAAAAAAAAAATTAAATTCCCTGAACTTAAATAAAAGCAACCATTGAAGAAATAGAAGCCATTAACTAATATGGCCTTCTTTCCTTAAGGTTGGCTGAACACTAGATAGCTTTCTCCTACCTCTAGGGCCCTGATTTTCTTCTCACCTTATTGTCAGCCTGAATAAGAGGTAAACTGAGGAAAGCTCCAATACTAGAAATTAAGTTTATTTGGGAATAGCGGAGGAACAGCAACTCAGGAAATACATGCTGTAGTAAGCTACAGGAAAGTGCACTGAGGGTTTGTGGTGGGCAGTTTTCATGGGCAAGGAGTACAGAGAGACAAGTCCAGTCAGGGTGCAAGTAATAAGTTCACTGACTTGAGGATGGGGAGTTGCTTGGTGGATGTGTATTCATGTCTTATGTAAATCAGGAATTTACTGGAAAACAGTCTATCCGTTCTTAGGTTTCCTTCTTCTGAGGGTACATGCCTGAGATTCTCCATTTCAAATCCTCTGGATCCATTTAGCACATTATTAGACAGAAATGTATTAACACCACAGGTATTAGTTTCTGCAAAAATCCCCTGGTCAATAATGTGTTAGAATGATACCCTTTCGCATGATCATGAAGATTAGAGGAAGTTTACTTTTATTTTGAATAAAGTTAGTTAGCAAACACAGATCAACTGTGATCTCATCCACTCCAGCTCTTAAAAAATATCTCCCTCCCATTGTTTCAGCAGAATTCAGTTCAGATTTATATTCTGGTTTATCCCCCTGTTATGTATTTAATTTTGGTTCAATTTTTGCTTTGATATCACTATTTTCAGAAACAAACATTTCTATAAATGAATTTCCAATGAAATGGAAGATAGAAAAATTTGCTTTTTATAGATCGATCTTTTCCACCTCAGTGACTCATTTGTATGAACTCTATCATCTAGCTCTTTGTCTTAGGCTTCCACTTGATCTCAGTCATTATGTAATCTCATATTGCAACAGAAGAGAGGGATCATGGTAAGATCAGGATACTTAATGCCTTAGATTCTTCCCTGTAAGTCACACTGGGTTGCTATGTCATTTTAGGTGGGTAATCCTCTTTGGTTTCTCATATTCTCTCTTTTCTCTAAGGTCTTCAGTTCTCAATATGATAACAGCTTGTGGTTCTCATACACCCTAAGCACACTTTTCAAAGCAGTTTTTTGGTTAAAGTTTCTCTGAATTATTCTAATTCATGTGTCATTTGTTTCCCCTAGTGACAATGATAGACAAAATTTCAGAAAGCAAACTGAAAAAAGATAGACTAGAGTGAAGAATGTTAGACCTGAGGTGGTACACTATGATAAAGGTACTCTTAGTCTTAAAGATTTTCAAAATTAATTTAATAAAACACAAGGTTTTTAAATCTCAAATATTTTAGTTTTAATTATGCCCCAAGATCATGCCAAGCTAACTATGTCATTTATAGGATGAATTCTGTTAATCTAATTTATTTATTTCTAAATTAAATTTCCTATCCTATCCTTCCTTAAGTTTACTATTTACTATAAGCAAAATAAACAAAAACTAAAAAATGTTTGCCAATTTCTCCCATTCCCACACCCCCACTGATCTGGTAACTACTGGTCTATCCCCTGTAATTTATGAGCTTTTTGGTTTTATATTGTTTTGTTTCATTTTATTTTTTTTAGATTCCTCATAAAAGAAAGATCATACAATGTCTTTCTCTGTATGACTTACTTTACTTAACATAATGCCCACAAAGTCCATCCGTGTTGTCAAAAATGGCAACATTTAATTATTTTTTATGATTGAATAATATCCCATTATGTATATATGCCACAATTTCTGTATTTATTCATCTATCAATGGATACTTAGGTTGCTTCCATATCTTGCCTTTTAATTTTGTAGGTGATTTCTTTTTACTGTGCAAAAGCTTTTAGTTTGCTATAGTCCCACTTGTTTATTTTCACTTTTATTGCTTTTGCTTTGGTGTCAGATTTTAAAAATCATTTCCAAGATCAATGTCAAGGAGCTTACCACTTCTGTATTCTTCTAGCATTATGGTTTTAGATCTATATTCAAGTCTTTAATTTATTTTAAGTTAATTTTTGTGTGTGATGTAAGCTATTCCAGCTTCACTCTCTTCTATGTGGCCATTCAGTTTTCTCAATATTATTTATTGAAGAGACTGTCTTTTCCCCATTGGATATGTTTGGCCCCTCTGTTGTAAGTTAACTGACCATATATATGCAGGTTTAATTCTAAGTTCTCTATTCTGCTCCACTGTGTATGTGTGATTTCCATTATATGGGTCTGTTTTTGTGCTAATATTACACTATTTTGATTGCAATAGCTTTGTGATATAGCTTGAAATCAGGAAGCATGATACCTCCAGCTTTTTCCTTATTTCCCAAGAATACTTTGACTATTTGGAGTTACTTTTTGGCTTAATACAAATTTCAAAGATTTTTGTTCTATTTCTGTGAAAAATGTCATTGCAATTTTGATATGAATTGCATTGAATATAATTTAATATATTATAAGAAATATATACATAATGTATGTAATATAAATTATATTTCAATATAACTCAAATTCATTAAATTAAAATTATAAAATATATATCTGTTCAAAAAATCAGAAGAGCATTAAGAGGTAGGTTCAGTTTTATGATAATAATAGTTTAGGCATTTCTTATAATACCCAATTACATGTGGTGGAATGTTTTTTCTACTTTTGTGCTTCTCAGTACTTTTTTCCAAGTTTAATATTATCAAAATTAAATATTGAATGAGTCAGAATTGAGTCAAAGTTACAATCATGCAGCTAAGAAATAATCACATATACAAAGTTTTAGCTTTAGGCTACTGCAAAGTGAAAGAGGATTATATAATTCAAATAAAACTTTATTTAATATCTAGTTTAAATCCCCAATTTAAAACTTTCCTTGGAATCTGTTATGTAACATTAAAATTTTAACTACTGTATGCACACGGTAAATTCTTCCTTGGGGGCAGAGTGTTTTTTTGTATTTGACTAATGTTTATGAATAAAAAGCAAGTAATAAATTCATGAATTTGTTTTTATATTATTATTTATAAAATTGATTTTGTGTTTAACTGAGCATGAAAATCTGCACTTTGAAAAATGCAAATACATGGAATTTAATTATAAATACATTCATTGTGTTGTAATTGAGTTAAAACTTTCCAGTTTCAAAACACCAATCTCGCCACATAAACAGGGACTGTGTGTATGTATATGTATAAATTTCTGTGTGTATATACAAATATATATACACTTTAAAACAGATTCAATATTAATAGAGACTTCATGTTATTAACATGATTTATAATCTCTTAATCTTAACATAAATCTATTTTTGTGCAGATTCTTCCTATTTTTTCTCCTTAAAGCTACAAATTTTCAGAAAAGTTGAAAAACAATTCATTACTTGTTAAATAATTTATAATTTTTATTTAAAACAGTGTGTTGCTTGTTGAAAGGCTGCTGCCCATAGGAAAGGTATATATATATAGATATATATATACTATTACAATGAAAATTTTTCTCGATTTTAAAGGCAAAATTCCGTTCACTAATACAGTTTATTTAAGTAGGATATATTTTGGTACATGCAAATACTATCTTTCAAACTTACCTAAACCCTGAAATAATGAAATATTTCAACTAAACTATTATCCTGTGGGTATTTTGAGGAGTTAAATCATATTTCAAAAAATTAAATGATAGGTACCTGAACTGACTCATTTTTCTTTTGAACTTGGGAAAGATGAAGTAGAAAAATATGGGTTTCCCATGTCAGTTTTCTCATTTTTTTCCTATGTCATGAATTTCTTTATGTGGTATCTGTTCTTCCTTATCTGAAGCCCATATCAACTAGTATCATGGAAAAAAAGAAAAAGTTTTCTGATAGACTCTACAGAGCAGCAACTTCTAGCAATATTCCTTTTGGAGTGATAGAACAAAAATGATTTTACTGGAGAAAACTTGTGAAGATTGCTGTCCCTTTATAATGTTGTTAAAGGCCCAATATCTTCAAGTCAGAGAGAATCAGGCTTATCTCTAAAAGTCACAAAGGTTTTCATTTCTGAAGAGAATGTTTGAGTTAACTGAGTTTTTCTCTCTTTATTTTCCTAAATACATTTCTAAGCCATGGAATATTGGAGTTTTAGGTACACACACAAAGAGACTTAGTTTGCTATAAAAGTACAACATGGTCCAGACAGGAAAAAATCGTAACCTGAGATCTGGTTTAAAATTACATTACAAATACAAGAATAAGTATTAGCATTTCTCCTATGAAAAGAGATTACTCCATAAGAAATAATGCATAATTGAGAACAATATCCAAAATAACAGAAACATAGAACACCAAAATCTCTGTTATTTAAAAGAAATGGCTTTTAATTGTTTATTGGGAATTATTATTATTTTTTAATATTTTATTTTATTTTTTAACTTTACAATATTGTATTGGTTTTGCCATACAGCAACATGAATCTGCCACAGGTATACACATGTTCCCCATCCTGAACCCTCCTTCTCCCTCCCCATGCCATCCCTCTGGATCGACCCAGTGCACCAGCCCCAAGCATCCAGTATCCTGCATCAAACCTGGACTGGCGACTCGTTTCATATATGATACTATACGTTTCAATGCCATTCTCCCAAATCATCCCACCCTCTCCCTCTCCCACAGAGTCCAAAAGACTGCTCTACACATCAGTGTCTCTTTTGCTATCTCACATGCAGGGTTATCGTTACCATCTTTCTAAATTCCATATATATGCGTTGGTATACTGTATTGGTGTTTTTCTTTCTGGCTTACTTCACTCTGTATAATCGGCTCCAGTTTCATCCACCTCATTAGAACTGATTCAAATGTATTCTTTTTAATGGCTGAGTAATACTCCATTGTGTATATGTACCACTGCTTTCTTATCCATTCATCTGCTGATGGACATCTAGGTTGCTTCCATGTCCTGGCTATGATAAACAGTGCTGCAATGAACATTGGGGTACACGTGTCTCTTTCAATTCTGGTTTCCTTGGTGTATGTGCCCAGCAGTGGGATTGCTGGGTCATATGGCGGTTCTATTCCAGTTTTTTAAGGAATCTCCACACTGTTCTCTATAGTGGCTGTACTAGTTTGCATTCCCACCAACAGTGTAAGAGGGTTCCCTTTTCTTCAACCCTCTCCAGCATTTATTGCTTGTAGACTTTTGGATTGCAGCCATTCTGACTGGTGTGAAATGGTACCTTATAGTGGTTTTGATTTGCATTTCTCTGATAATGAGTGATGTTGAGCATCTTTTCATGTGTTTGTTAGCCATCTGTATGTCTTCTTTGGAGAAATGTCTATTTAGTTCTTTGGCCCATTTTTTGATTGGGTCATTTATTTTTCTGGAATTGAGCTGTAGGAGTTGTTTGTATATTTTTGAGATTAGTTGTTTGTCAGTTGCTTCATTTACTATTATTTTCTCCCATTCTGAAGGCTGTCTTTTCACCTTGCTTATAGTTTCCTTTGTTGTGCAGAAGCTTTTAAGTTTAATTAGGTCCCATTTGTTTAATTTTGCTTTTATTTCCTATATTCTGGGAGGTGGGTCATAGAGGATCCTGCTGTGATGTATGTTGGAGAGTGTTTTGCCTATGTTCTCCTCTAGGAGTTTTATAGTTTCTGGTCTTACGTTTAGATATTTAATCCTTTTGAGTTTATTTTGGTGTATGGTATTAGAAAGTGTTCTAGTTTCCTACTTTTACAAGTGGTTGACCAGATTTCCCAGCACCACTTGTTAAAGCTGTCTTTTCTCCATTGTATATTCTTGCCTCCTTTGTCAAAGATAAGGTGTCCATAGGTGCATGGATTTATCTCTGGGCTTTCTATTTTGTCCCATTGTTCTGTATTTCTGTCTTTGTGCCAGTACCATACTGTCTTGATGACTGTGGCTTTGTAGGAGAGCCTGAAGTCAAGCAGATTGATTCCTTCAGTTCCAATTTTCTTTCTCAAGATAGCTTTGGCTATTCGAGATTTTTTGTATTTCCATACAAATTGTGAAATTATTTGTTCTAGCTCTGTGAAAAATACCATTGGTAGCTTGATAGGGATTGCATTGAATCTATAGATTGCTTTGGGTAGTATACTCATTTTCACTATATTGATTCTTCCGATCCATGAACATGGTATATTTCTTCATCTATTAGTGTCCTCTTTGATTTCTTTCACCAGTGTTTCATAGTTTTCTATATATAGGCCTTTAGTTTCTTTAGGGAGATATATTCCTAAGTACTTTATTCTTTTCATTGCAATAGTGAATGGAATTGTTTCCTTAATTTCTTTTTCTATTTTCTCATTATTAGTGTATAGGAATGCAAGGGATTTCTGTGTGTTGATTTTATATGCTGCAACTTTATATATTCATTGATTAGATCTAGTAATTTTCTGGTGGAGTCTTTAGGGTTTTCTATGTAGAGGATCATGTCGTCTGCAAACAGTGAGAGTTTTACTTCTTCTTTTCCAATTTGGATTCCTTTTATTTCTTTTTCTGCTCTGATTGCTGTGGCCAAAACTTCCCAAATTATGTTGAATACTAGTGATGAAAGTGGGCACCCTTGTCTTGTTCCTGACTTTAGGGGAAATGCTCTCAATTTTTCACCATTAATATATATTATCTAAAGAAAAGCGAAAGAAAGTGTTAGTCACTCAGTAGTGTCCATTCTTTGCAGCCCTGTGGACTGTAGCCTGCCAGGCTCCTCTGTCCATGGAATTCTCCAGTGGAGAATACTGGAGTGGGTAGCTATTTCTTTCTCCAGGGGATCTTCTTGACTCCAGTCTCCTGAATTTAAGGCAGATTCTTTACCATTTGAGCCACCATGGATGACCATATTATATAAAAGTGTTTCTTAAATCTAGAAATGTGGTAAATAGGTTGATTAGAAAGCAATTGATGTTTCAAGTACTTTGCATGTTTTATTATTTCCTAGATCATTATTCCAAAAGACAAAATTATATAGGTAAGTTGTATATTTCTCTATTTCTTGGAATAAAATATTTGTAAGGCTATAGAGAAATATTTGAGGAAGAAGAGATACATTTTCCTGTGACAAACTCTAGGAAAATTTATTTTGCATGGCTATATGATTTATTTTCAAAAAGGTGATAGCATTTTAATTTGCCTATCTTGTTAAAATTAATAAATTATAAGTCTTATCCTCCATTAACCATCAACTGTTTCTAGGAGAAAGGAAGTACTTATTGTCCTACTTTTGCCTTTTACTTAAATCCCCTGGGATGAAGATCTTCTAATGAAGATTTAAATTTTGAAAAGGAGACTAAGTTTGACTCATTTGTAAATCTCTCTAGCATATAATTTGTTTCACATGGCTTGATTAGTGTTTTTGTTAGTCATGATTAATTTGGTTATAATCAAGTAATGATAATGAAAAATTGCTTTATTTATTTATTTTAGTTTGTCTCTGTTGTCCTGTAAACCACTCAGCTTAAAAACATGATCAAATCCTTGGACTTTTAGCATCTCCTACTGAAAACATATACATAATAATTACTTCCTTTATCCTATTTGGGGGGTATGGAAAGTACAAATGAATATAAAGCCTTCTTTAGAACGCATTTTGCATGTATTTTTCATTAATATATCTATGCAGAATGACATAACTTCATATGCATTTACTATATTAAGTCATTTTAAAGATTTTATAGTAACTCTAGCAAACAGTTTGATGCACTGGACCACGTTTTTTCAGCCTTACTGATTCAAAGTTTGTGTGGTAGACAGGCTTCTCAGATGGACCACAATAATCCTGCCCTTGGCTGACATTTTGATCACAACCTTTTGAGAGATCTTTGAAACAGAGAGCCCAGGTTGTGTGTTAAGTTGCTTCGGTCGTGTCCAACTCTTTGTGACCCTACGGATTCTAGCCTGCCAGGCTCCTCTGTCCATGGGATTTCCTAGGCAAGAATACTGGAGTGGATTGCCATGCCCTTCTCCAGGGGATCTTCCAGACCCAGAAATAAAACTTACATCTTTTATATCTCCTGCATTGGCAGGTGGGTTCTTTACCACTAGCGCCCCCTGGGAAGCCCAGGTTCACTGCATCCAAATTCCTAACCCACAGAAGTGATGAGATAATAAATAATAATTTTTTTTTCAGCCACTAAGTTTTGGAATAATTTGTATTGCAGCAATTATTAACTTGCAATATGGTTGACAGTTCCATGCACTTTTAACTTCTTCAAGCTATAGAGAATCTCTTAAAAAAAACCTGTTAGTCACTTAATCATGTCCTACTCTTTGCGACCTCATGGGCTATAGTCTGCCAGGCTTCTCTGTCAATGGAATTCTCCAAGCAAGAGTACTAGAGTGGGTAGTCATTCCCTTCTTCAGGGGATTTTCCCAACCCAGGGATTGAACTGGGTCTCCTGCATTACAGGCAGACCTTTGCCATCTGAACCACTAGGGACATTCATAGAGAATCTCTAAGCTGCAAGCAGGTATATCCAGCAGTAGTTCCCTCAACCAGATGGGGATAGAAATCCATGGATAAACCCTCAGGAAGACAATTTTGACGCTTATTCTTTACAGTTTATCGGTGGGTCTACAAGTATTTGAGTGCTCTTGTATCATTATGTGATAGATAAATAAGATTAAAAATCCTCCAGGAATTATGTGGCATTGGTGTACATTGCATGGAGTAAACAGAGCAGCAAAATGACAAAGCACAATTTTCTTGGATGGGAACTTAGCACTCTCTGGTATCCTACTGCAAAAATAAAACCAGCTATGGTCATTTGAACCAAGTTTACTTAGGATTGGTTCTTCTCTGGAGCTCAGACGGTAAAGATGATGGTAAAGAATGGCAATGTGGGAGACCTGGGTTTGATCCCTGGGTTGGGAAGATCCTCTGGAGGAGTAAGTGGCAATCCATGTCAGTATTCTTGTCTGGGGAGTCCCATGGACAGAGGAGCCTGGCGAGCTACTATCTATGGGATCGCAAAGAGTTGGACAGGACTGAGAGACTAACACTTTCACCTTACTTAGGGTTAGCTTCTGGATGGTCAGATAGATTTTTGCAATTGAATATGATGGATTATTTGGGGAGGTGGTGGAGACAATGTTTATAAGCAAAAGAATAATAAGCTTAAGTTTCAATTGTTACTTTAAAAGCTGAGATTCAACTCTGAATTTGTTAATCTCTTGTCTTACATAATACATATCAAAGTTCAAAAAAATGTATTTTGGGCTTAATTTTGGTGTTTACTGCATTGCAATGTCAGTGAAATTGAAACTTCCTAGATGCCACTTGTGAAAATAAGGATATTAATAAGGAAATGTTTAATAATGGCTCCTTGAAAAGGTTCCCTAATAATTTTCCTCAAATCCCATTCCTTAAATCTCTAAGTCTAGGCAGGGCATCAAATGTAGTAAGTCCAGCAAGCAATTTGGTAATTAGTAGAAATATGAGTTTGCTTTTTCCAGATATTTTTCCTTTGCAAATATTGACATTCATGTATTTTTTATTTATATATTTTTATGATATTACACCCAACAAAACACTAAAACATGAACCTCATTCATAGTGAAGAATGTAAGCCAATAGATTAATACATTTGTGATTTAATGGCCCTATTGTGCATCTCATCACTCAGAAGCAGTGGCTTTATAAAACACTGGATCAGTTCAGTTCCATCGCTCAGTCGTGTCCGACTCTTTGTGACCCCATGAATCCAGCATGCCAGGCCTCCCTGTCCATCACCAACTCCCGGAGTTCACTCATACTCATGTCCATCGAGTCTGTGATGCCATCCAGCCATCTCATCCTCTGTTGTCCCCTTCTCCTCCTGCCCCCAGTCCCTCCCAGCATCAGAGTCCTTTCCAATGAGTCAACTCTTCGCATGAGGTGGCCAAAGTACTGGAGTTTCAGCTTCAGTATCAGTCCTTCCAATGAACACCCAGAACTGATCTCCTTTAGGGTGGACTGGTTGGTTCTCCTTGCAGTTGAAGGGACTCTCAAGAATCTTCTCCAACACCACAGTTCAAAAACATCAATTCTTCAGCATTCAGCTTTCTTCACAGTCCAACACTCACATCCATATGTGACCACTGGAAAAACCATAGCCTTGACTAGACTGACCTTTTTTAGCAAAGTAATATCTCTGCTTTTCAACATGCTATCTAGGTTGGTCACAACTTTCCTTCCAAGGAGTAAGCATCTTTTAATTTCATAGCTGCAATCACCATCTGCAGTGATTTTGGAGCCCCCCAAAATATTAGTAACTGTTAAATGGAAGACAACTGTTAGTCAGTTTCAAACACTGTCCTGAGGAATGCTCCTATAATCCTCTGAATAATGTGAAGGGCAGGTGTCCCAAATATTTCAAATATATCTGATTTGTTCCTGTTTTGTAAATTGTCCCAGTCACAGTGAGTCAATTACAGGATTTAATGCATATAAATTAAACATTTCTACCAGAGATTAAAAAAAATAAAATTATGGTATCCTCCACTGGATTAGATGACAAGGCTATCATAAGGCTGTTTGGAGTGGCTATGTAACATAAGATATTTGGGTCAGAAAATGGGTTATGCTTTTTTTATTAACATAACTGACTCTGATTATCACAGTTTTGTTAATAAAGTTGGAAGTAAAAAGGATATAGGTGAATATTTTGGTACTGTCCAGGTTTCACTTTATATTAACGTTCAGTCAAAACAATCATCAGAAGTTTCAGATATACTCAGATAGCATAAACTTTGGCTCAGATTCATCAAGAATGAATGTATAGGTTACAACATTAGACAAAAGATTTTAATCTTCTCAGGTTATGAACAAAGAAGATATGTAGGGTTGATGGATATGACAAACACTGGCTATGTTTAGATGGTCAGTTGCAGACATAAGATTATAGTCTTAGCCTGTTTACTTAATATTTACTACCTTGTGGTGCCACTTACCTAGCCATGAAATTTAACTTATTTTCTTTCTTCTCCTATGCCTATCAACACATCCTGTTGTGCACATATGCTATAATTACTTTACATTTTCCCTGATACTTACTAGTTATATGATATTGAATGAGTTATTTTGAGAAAATTTTCTGTATCTCAGAGTTTATATCTATCAAACAGGATTCAGGATTATTACAATAAAAAATGTTATAAATATTTCCTGGTAAATTTTTAATATTTAGTAAACAATGGTTATTTTTATTACACCTATTATGACAATTAAATGAGAAGACTCTAGGAGGAGTCCATATCATCCTATCTAATGATGGCACTGCAAGCAAAAATTATATAACTTTTAGGTTGCCTTCTTTTATAAAAAGGAATAGGTTTCTCTTTTATATAACATAATTGCCTTGTATCAGATAGGAATACTGTGGAAGTATATGTGCAGGAAAATATGGTTAATTTAGGTACAGTGGACATAAGAATGGACTGTAGTGGAAACTTGAGTTGTTTATTTTCTTGTTTTGTCACCCTAAAGTCATTTCTCTTCCATAAGGCCACCCTAATTTACTCTCTAGAATTAATTCACTTTGCATTGTATGCTATCTGAAGTCATATTTAACTTCATTCTTTCCTCTTATTTTGGTAGTATGTTTATGAAACCTTCCACTTCCAGCCCACACTCTCACTGCAGCCCAAGTAGAGAGACAAAAAGACTGATAGATATTGGTTTTAGTTAATCCCTCCAGGATTCAGTACTATGAAATGAGTGTACCTGCTGTGAGATTTTTCTGACAACTCTTTTTTATCTACTCTTCTAATGGCCTGGCTCTATCCTAAACCCAAATTTTGTTCTCCAAGCCTCTTGATTTTGTGTGCCAATTTCTGTATTCTTCCCATAACTCCCTTTAGCACAAAATTTATTTTACTTTCAGATAATAAGTTTATATTTATATCAAAATTAATAAAATATTTCTTAAGAATAAGTAAGAACAAGTTTGAAAGAATAAGGAGTTGAATCACAAAACTTCAAACAATTTTTTTCTTGGGCAATATCAAACTAAATGACCCCAGATGTACCAGGACTCATTGTGTATTAAATTCAGCAGTTAATTTTACTTCAAAGGAGATATTTTAGAGCCTCTGTTGGAGAGAGAAAATTCTCATAAGAGTGAGGTTACAAAGTACAGGAAGCCAACTGGCTAAGAAAAAAGTCACAGAGAAAGTAACAAAAAGGAGAACTTTGAAAAAATTGTATTGTCAGTGGTTGTCAAGATGTGGTCCCCAAAATGGAGGCATCCGCATTACAAGAGAAATTGTGAGTAGAAGATATGCTGTATAGTCAAGAATTCATGAAGTTCAGAATGTCTATTGCAAAGAAACATTGATCATGAAAGAGGTCACAATATTTGTCAACTAAGATACAGGGGAAACTAAAAGATATTTGACTATTTGTCCAGGGAAGTGAGATATTTAATACTTGTAACAAGGGCAGAATCTTGATCTGTGTGAAAACAATGAAATACCTTTGTTAACTGAAATTTTTAATCATTAGATTAAAATAATATCAACTTGTGTTAATTATGGAAAGGCTAATCTTTTCACCAAACCCCAACAAATAACGAAAGATATCAACTCAAAATGGTTTTCTTTGCATTTCTGTTCATAATAATGTGAAGTTGTATGTATCATTTGATTTTTATAGTGTTAGTCACTCAATCGTGTCCGACTATTTGTGACCTCATGAACTGTAGCCTGCCAGGCTCCTCTGTCCACAGAATTCTCTATGGCTAGAATACTGGAGTGAGATCTTTCTGACCTACGGATCTAACCCTGGCCTCCTGCATTTCAGGCAGATTCTTTACTGTCTGAGCCACCAATGCTCAAAAAATCACATTTGTAAAGAAGGAACTCTAAAGACAAACTCAAAATGAATGAGTTCTATAATGTGCAGACAGCCAATTATCCATTCATTATTATTTTCTTTTTTTTTTTTTTTTTGTCTTTTCTCAAGTTTTGTCTGGGAATATGTCAGTTTCCCTAGAAATAGCACACCTAAATGGCACCTCACTCCAGTACTCTTGCCTGGAAAATCCCATGGGTGGAGGAGCCTGGTAGGCTACAGTCCATGGGGTCGCTAAGAGTCAGAAATGACTGAGCGACTTCACTTTCACTTTTCACTTTAATGTATTGGAAAAGGAAATGGCAACCCACTTCAGTGTTCTTGCCTGGAGAATCCCAGAGACAGGGGATCCTGGTGGGCTGCCGTCTATGGGGTCGCACAGAGTCGGACACGAATGAAGCAACTTAGCAGCAGCAGCAGCACTGCTGGTGGCTAATTTTTGTCACAGTCTTATGACCAGAAATTATGTCAAATATCTTCATAGTCTCTCAAAGTAAGCTATTACTTTTCTTTCTCCTTTTCTGGATACTATGAAGTGTTCTAGAGCTTACACTTAGTATACAGAGATGACTGCCATATGCTGAAGATGGTAGAGTTAGCTCCAAATTTCTCTCCTCTGGATTGTCATACAAAAGAAAACTAAATATTTTATTTAAATCATATTTGAGATTTTTTTGTTACAATGGCATTTCCTTCAAGTAACAAGAACTCTAATATTGGAGGTACTGAGGCTCTTCTATAATAAAATCCTATAATATGGGTCATACAAATAGACACTGAAGCTGGAAATCTGATGACCCTTGCTATACAATGAAAAATATGCAATAAATTGCTTATTTTCAGTTGTTTGGAAGGGAGATCAAATTCTTATAGAACCAGGAAAGGTCAGAACATATATTTTATTTTTTATAAATCAGTACAGAAAGGGAAATAAAAAAAGGCAACTTCAAGAAAGAATTAATCAATAAGAAAATATAGACAAAAAGAAGTGCTAAGTCACTTAGTCGTGTCTGACTCTTTGCGACCCCATGGGCTGCAGCCTACCAGGCTCCTCTGCTCATGGGATTCTCCAAGCAGGAATACTGGAGTGGGTTGCCATTTCCTACTCCATATAAAAAGGAGTAAGGCTGTACTAACAGAGGCACTCTCAAAATTAAGTAGGAGTCCAGTAATCTGTGGCTTCCTGGGTGGCACTAGTGGTAAAGAACCCAACTGCCAATGCAGGAGACATAAGAAAAATGAGTTTGATCCCTGGGTAGGGAAGATCCCCTGGAGGATGGCATGACAACCCACTCCAGGAAAATGCCATGAATAGAGGAGCCTGACAGTCTACGGCCCATACAATTGCAAAGAGTTGGACATGACTGAAGCAACGTAGCACACAAGTACCAGTAATTTGTAGACTTGCAGAGTAGAAAAGCCATCACTTTCCAAATTCCAAACCTCAAATATGTGAGTGTCACTCCAAGTCTTTTTCATGCTCTTCTTATTAAATACAATTTATCTATAATCAGTATATGCTGAAGTATTTAATTTTTGATTCAATGCCTTTCTTAGGAACTTCCCCAATGGCTGACAGGTAAAGAATCTACCTCCAGTGGAGAGCCAGGAGGCACAGGTATGACTCAAGGGTCAGGAAGATCCCCTGGAGTAGAAAATGACAACCCACTCCAATATTCTTGCCTGGGAAATCCCATGGACAGAAGAACCAAGTGGGCTACAGTCCATGGATTCACAAGAGTTGGACATGCCCACACATGACTTCTTTAAACTTAAGAGGAGTCAAACATTTGTGTATCAAACAGAGTCAATACCTACATGGCTCCCATTTTCTTAACCTAATTTCTAAAAACTGAGAAAAGAATCTAATTGATAGTAAACAAGTTACCATCTTTATTACTCAAAAAAAAAAAATAACTTTTAGAGGAAAATTTGAATTAAATGAATGCATTTATTTAAAGATATCCCCATTTGAATTAGATACACTTAACTTATAGTTGTAGGAAAATGTGAAAAAAATGAAAGCCCTCTTTTTTTATCCTCTGGGGCTCCTTCTGAGACTGCTAATGGCAATATAAATTTTGCTTTCAAACCATGTAACCGCCAATTGATAAGGTCCATTAATAAACTAACTCTAAAGTTATTCTGATCTTCCCTGGTGGCTTAGATGGTAAAGCATCTGCCTACAATGCAGGAGACCTGGGTTCAATCCCTGGGTTGGGAAGATCCCCTGGAGAAGAAAATGGCAAACCACTCCAGTACTCTTGCCTGGAAAATCCCATGGACAGAGGAGCCTCGTAGGCTACAGTCCATGGGGTTGCAAAGAGTCTATACTCATCTATTACATTTCTCATCCCAAATTTGGTTCAAACATATATGTAGAATATAGTTCATTACGGGGATTGTGAAAAGATTAAATAGCATTAGAATTCACCACATTTTAAAATGACTATCTCCCATTATGAAGTTCCTAGGGAGATGGTAAAGGTAAAAATTCTTTGAAAGCTAAATTCCCAAGTACAGACCAAGGGAAGTGATGTCAAAATTAATTACTTTGTGTGTTATTTGTCCATAGCACACATGGTTCAAAATTCCTTCTCTCAAATTTCTTACTCTGCTTAGCCTCAGCCAGAGAGAATGTTGATGTTGATGATCACAATCATGATGATACATATAAGTTTCAAGTAGGTGTATGGATGTAGTTTCCTTGTGGTTCTTTCAGAACCTAAAAGTCTAAGTTAGTCTTTCACATATTATAGAACTAAAGGAGCAATTTACATAAATTTACAATGACTTTATGCATAAATAAAAGGTAATATAAAGGAACAATTTATAATGTAACTTATGTACAGTTAATACAATATTGGCTGCATACACAGTAAGTTTGGAAAATAATAATACTCAGACTATTTTTCACAATTGAATGAAAAACACAGTAAAACAGAAAAAATTTTACTGAAGTTTATTTTTTATCTTTGTATGTTATTTTAGCCTTCACTAAAAACAGAAAACTAATTTTTGCTTAGAATCCAATTCTTGCTACATTCATACATGCTAAGGTAAGAACTGTTCCTATAGACTTCAATAACTGCAGCATCCACCATACTGACAACCCACCAAGCTCTGCTCCCTAAAGAAAATAGTTCTTCAACTTTGTAGAAACCTTCTGTGATTTACAGTGACCTAAAAAATATCAGAATTCCATATGGCAAAAGCTTATCAAACCTGAGCCTAAATTCATCCTCCAAGTTTTAGTTCTATTATGTAATTCTATTCACTAGTTTTCAATATTCATGTCTGGTGCATTTATTTTTTTTTTTTTTCATCAGTTGATTCATAAAATATTTGCTAAATGCCTATCTTACATTTGGACAAATTGCTTAACTTCTGACAGGTGAGCTTCGTTTCCTTAAACGTGAAGATAATGTCTATCACAGGGCTACCATTAGGATTAAATAAGACAAAGTATGTGAAATTGCCCTGCATATCACCTGCTCAATATGGGATTTCAGTGGTGATTTTTTTTTTTTTTTAATTGCCATACCTCATTTTACTGTGCTTTGCTTTAGTGAGCTTTATAGATACATGTTTTTTTTTTTTTTTTCCTTGTTAATTTTCTGTTTAGTTGATCTATCCATAAGTGTGAGTGGGGTATTAAAGTCTCCCACTATTATTGTGTTATTGTTAATTTCTCCTTTCATACTTGTTAGGATTTGTCTTACATACTGCGGTGCTCCCATGTTGGGTGGATATATATTTATAATTGTTATATCTTCTTCTTGGATTGATCCTTTGATCATTATGTAGTGACCTTCTTTGTCTCTTTTCACAGCCTTTGTTTTAAAGTCTAATTTATCTGATACGAGTATTGTGACTCCTGCTTTCTTTTGGTCCCAATTTGCATGGAAAATCTTTTTCCAGCCCTTCACTTTACAGGATAAACCCAAGGAGAAACACCCCAAGACACATATTAATCAAATTAACAAAGATCAAACACAAAGAACAAATATTAAAAGCAGCAAGGGAAAAACAACAAATTACACACAAGGGAATTCCCATAAGGATAACAGCTGATCTTTCAATAGAAACTCTTCAAGCCAGGAGGGAATGGCAAGACATACTTAAAATGATGAAAGAAAATAACCTACGGCCCAGATTATTGTACCCAGCAAGGATCTCATTCAAGTATGAAGGAGAAATCAAAAGCTTTTCAGACAAGCAAAAGCTGAGAGAATTCTGCACCACCAAACCAGCTCTCCAACAAATACTAAAGGATATTCTCTAGACAGGAAACACAAAAATGGTGTATAAACTCGAACCCAAAACAATAAAGTAAATGGCAACGGGATCATACTTATTAGTAATTACCTTAGACGTAAATGGGTTGAATGCCCCAACCAAAAGACAAAGACTGGCTGAATGGATACAAAAACAAGACCCCTACATATGTTGTCTACAAGAGACCCACCTCAAAACAGGGGACACATACAGACTGTCTGGTGCATTTAATATGGTGATTGGATAATACTGTTAATGATTCCCTTTATTGTCCCTGAATTTAGACATATAGGGTCTAAATATCAGCTTTATTATGAATAAACATTGACTGGGGAATGTGGGTTTTGCATATGAAGCACATGAATTTGTGAATGTTTATCACTTATACAGGAAGACTTATCCGCCCAAGTACAGGAGCATGTTGGCAAGCAGGTTGGTCCAAAGTGGTCCACCCCTAACTTTCTAATACTAATGTGCTGAAAATAGGTATTCTCTGTTGACAGAGGAAGTGCAAAAGTAGAAAAGAGAAAGAACTGAGACACACATTTTAGTTCTTTCTTGAAAACTCATCAAACATGTCAATCATTCTCTTTTCTTGAGGGGGAGGGCTAATGAAGAGGGTATGCTGTAAGTTCAGACGTGACTCTCTTAAAGGATGGTCCTTTATTTGGAACCCTAAATAAGGGGTAAGAAGTGCCCTCTCCCCAGTTTCACCTCAATATTTTCCATGTGCCAGGTGCTAAATTGAATTTCATCAATATATGGTATTGTCCCCAAGCTATTTGATACAAATACTAACCAAGAAGGTCTGTCAGAGAATCTTAGAATTTTAGCATATTGTATACTTAACATGGATTAAATCTGATTTATTCAAATTTATATTTTTCAAATTATGTCTTTCTTGAAAACTAGTATACCTTTACTTTCGCACACAATCAATCTTTCATACTTCTTCAAGTTAATTTATATTGAAAATTTATATTAAAATAATGCAAGATCTCTAATTAAAAACATAGTTCCCAGACAGTGAGATGAATATACAAAATAAATTTAGTGGTACATAGCTATAAATATTACTATCACTGCCTAGTATAATGGAAGGAGTGCTTGTTCAGAGTGTCAGGTTCCTAGAAGATCTGAGTTCAAGTCCTAGTTTTATGATTAATTTGCTCTTATGATCTGGTCAACATCAAATACTCTCACTGTCCTCCAGTGTCACAGACTGTAAAATCAGGGAGGTAGACCACATGACCACTAATGCTGATTCCAGATCTAAACTTCCTATTTTTCAAAGCATCTCTAGTTTGGAATTTTTAGATACTATGATAATACCTCTGACCTTGGAACACACACATATCCTAAACAAATGTGACAGTACAAACAAAAGTTTCCCAGAGGACACTTAAATAAGAAATATGATTCCTTTTGAAATTAAATATATACATGACTTCACTATATCCATTTAAGAAAGGAAACTAAATATTTATAACCAGGCTCATTTAAGATTGGGCTTCCCAGGTGGCCCTACTTGTACAGAATCCACCTGCCAATGCAGGTGCTGCAGGAGATACAGGTTCAATCAGTGAGTCAGGGAGAGTCCCTGGAGAAGGAAATAGCACCCTGCTCCAGTATTCTTGTCTGGAAAATCCCATCGACAGAGAAGTCTGGCACACTACAGTCCATGGAGTTGCAAAGAGTCGAACATGACTTAGCAACCAAACAACAACAACAATAATTTAGGATTAAGAGGGGAAATATATCAATGAATAGACGTAGTAAACACATTCTAATATTTCTACTTTAAACACTTTTATGTGCTACTTTTATCACTTCAAAGACAGCTTAAATAGTCTCTAACATTTATATTCTATTACTTATTTAGATTTGTGTGCTGTTTCTTCATTTTAGCTTTATGTATGGCAAATAACTTCAGAATATGTCAGTGTATTTTTAATGCTGATTACAAAAATTTATAGACCATTGCAACATAGCTACAGTTAATTTTAGGGAAATATAATCTAGATAGTAAATAAAAGGACTACTTAGTTAAAATACTAAATGCATGTGGATATATTTAATGTTATAAAAGTTTTCAAGATGCCATATAAAATGTAAATCTAAAATTTTCAACTTTACTGTGAACAGAAGAGAATTAGATAGGTGAGTACAGCCAAAATAGATGTATAACAGCTTTTTACATCCAAAATAAAACAGCCTTGGATAAAAGGGAAGAGCCTAAAATGTCATTGATATTAACTATGGATCATGAAAAATATTAAAAAAAAAAACTTCCTTGTAAACAATATAATTGTAAAAATAAATTTAAATTCTGTATACTAATTACTTAGCTGAGGCTGAAAACAATTTCCTGATTCACACTTCGCATTTCTGTGGTTTTGATATTCTACTTGTTATGCACCCTGGACAATGCCACTGCAGCTGTAAAGACTGTCTCCCATTCTGTACTTTATTGCAATATTGGTGAAAAAATACCACACATGTCAAACTTTTGTTAAAATAAGATATAACTAATTTTTGACAATGCAAGTAAGTTCGAAGTATCCATAGATATAGTTTTGGAAAAATAGCCAGCAGCAATGTAACCCATGGGATAACCCTGTTATAACACAACACAAATCAGACAATGGTGTTTCAGAATGTAATTAAGTCTGAAATATTAAGTAATGTAAAGACTTAATTTAAAACTATTTTTATGGTAAAAAGTAAAGGATTAGAAGAAAACAGTAATCAGGAACTGATTTCCAATGCACCATAATTAAGAGAGATTTAAGATAATAATGATGATTGGGGCAAGGTTTGACAATGGTTAATAAAAAATTAGCTTGTAGTTAAGGTTAGATTGTTAGTCTTAATAGGGACTTTGCTTTTTCTGATTTCTAAAAATTCTCTAATTTTTCCTACATCTGTGCTTTTATAGCACTACTCAAAATTATACTGGATGTTAAAATTCAATCTAGACATTATTCTACATATATAGACATTTTCAGTTGCTAATGATGGCATTTTGTAGCAATATGAATGGACCTAGAAAATAGTTTACTAAGTGAAGTGAGTCAGATAAAGACAAATATGGTATCACTTATATGTAGATTCTAAAACTAATATAAGTAAATCTATGTACAAAACAAAAACAGACTCATAGACACAGAAGACGTACTATGGCTATCAAAGGGGGCAGAGAGGGGATATAAATTAGGAAAATGGGAAAGAAATCAACCTTGAATACTGATTGGAAGGACTGATACTAAAGCTGAAGTTTCAATACTTTGGCCACCTGATTCCTAGAGCCGACTCACTGGAAAAGACCCTGATGCTGGGAAAGATTGAAGACTAAGAGGAGAAGAGGGCAGCAGAGGATGAAATGGTTAGATAGCATCACCAACTCAATAGACGTAAGTTTGAGCAAACTCCAGGACATAGTGAAGGACAGGGAAGTCTAGTGTGCTGCAGTCCATGGGGTCACAAAGAGTTGGACATATCTTAGCAACTGAACAACAATAATTATATTACCATATAATCCAGCAATTGCACATCCTTGATGTTTACCCAATTCAATTGAAAACTCATGTGCACATAAAAGTCTGTTATTTTTGCTCTTGCAAACAAACAAATATGTTTATGTATATAATTTTTACCTATAACTTCAGAAAAAATAGAAGCATTCACAATGTTAATACATTAATAGGTAAACATTAATATATGTATAAACATACGGTGTATTCATATAATGGAATATTATTCAATAATTTAAAAAGGTAAAGAATCAGACCATGACAAGATATACAGAAACTTTAAATTCATATTGCTAGTAAAACAAGACAGTCTGAAAAAGCTACACAGTTTATGATTTCAATAATATGCCATTCATAAAATGTCAAAACAAAAAGACAATAATAAACATCAGTTCAGTTCAGTCACTCAGTCGTGTCTGACTCTTTGCAACCCCATGAACCACAGCACGCCAGGCCTCCCTGTCCATCACCAACTCCCAGAGTCCACCCAAACCCATGTCCATTGAGTCAGAAATGCCATCCAACCATCTCATCCTCTGACGTCCCATTCTCCTCCTGCCCTCAATCTTGCCCAGCATCAGGGTCTTTTCAAACGAGTCAGCTCTTTTTTTTGTATCAGGTGGCCAAAGTATTAGAATTTCAGCTTCAGCTTCAGTCCTTTCAGTGAACACCCAGGACTAATATCCTTTAGGATGGACTGGTTGGATCTCCTTGCAGCCTAAGGAACTCTCAAGAGTCTTCTCCAACACCACAGTTCAAAAGCATCAATTCTTTGGCGCTCAGCTTTTGTTACCAAAGTCTTGGAAGTCAAGGAGCGACTTAAATAACTGAAGTACAGGATTTTTTAAGGTGGTAAAACCATTCTGTGTGAGACTAAAATTGTAGATACTTAACCCTATGCATTTATCAAAACATTGAAATTTCTAGTACAAAGAGTAAACTTTAATAGATTTAAATTAAAAAAATATGTTTTTAAAAGGTCAGAGTATCCTAGAATGATGCAGGTTGTGGCAAAAGGATCTAAATATATTACAAATATATGAAATAAACTTACTGAAGACAGTGAGGGAATAAGGTATTGACCTAAGCAATTTTAGAAGCAAGTGGTAATAAAGAAAAAGAAAACTGTACATAAACACTGTGCTCTATGGAAAATGCTTTTCCCCAATCCACCACCTCCTCAACAGAGTATGGGATAATAATTCTGCAATCAGTATACCTGAATAAGGGAATTTAACCTATTAACTAAAAGGTTGGGAGGGGGTAGGATGATGGTAGACAAGTCTCTGACTGTTGGAATTGGAGATTACAGATAAGCAAGGAGAAAATAGGTAAAAAGACTTATGTGGTAACAAATTAGATTTGGAGTCATTAGTATGAACTCATGTTTACTACTATACATATATATGTTTAAATATATAGAAATATTTAACATGTATTGTATACATAAATGCAAGTTTACAGTCATATATCTTCTAAGAAAAAATATGTCAAGGACTAGAGCAGAAATATAGGATGAGACTGGATCATCTTGCAGTGCAAGCAAATTAAAGTGTTTGAATAAATAAGGGAGTATTATATCAAAGACACATAAAAACACTGAAATTGTCCCCAGTGACCAAATAGTTAACAATTTGAACAATAGTAATGAGTTCAGTTCAGTTTAGTTCAGTCGCTCAGTCACGTCTGACTCTTTGCAACCCCATGAATCGCAACACGCCAGGCCTTCCTGTCCATCACCAACTCCCGGAGTTCACCCAAACTCATGTGCATCGAGTCGGTGATGCCATCCAGCCATCTCATCCTCTGTCGTCCCGTTCTCCTCTTGCCCCCCAATCCCTCCCAACATCAGGGTCTTTTCCAGTGAGTTAACTCTTGGCATCAGGTGGCCAAAGTATTGGAGTTTCAGCCTCAGCATCAGTCCTTCCAATGAACACCTAGGACTGGTCTCCTTTAGGATGGACTGGTTGGATCTCTTTGCAGTCCAAGGGATTCTCAAGAGTCTTTTCCAGCACCACGGTTCAAAAGCATCAATTTTTCAGCCCTCAGCTTTCTTCACAGTCCAACTCTCACATCCATAAATGACCTCTGGAAAAACCATAGCCTTGACTAGATGGAACTTTGTCGACAAAGTAACATCTCTGCTTTTTAATATGCTATCTAGGTTGGTCATAACTTTCCTTCCAAGGAGTAAGCATCTTTTAATTTCATGGCTGCAATCACCATCTACAGTGATTTTGGAGCCCCCAAAATAAAGTCTGACACTATTTCCACTATTTCCCCACCCATCCATTTCCCATGAAGAGATGGGACCAGATGCCATAATCTTCATTTTCTGAATGTTGAGCTTTAAGCCAACTTTTTCACTCTCCTCTTTCACTTTCATCAAGAGGCTCTTTAGTTCTTCTTTGTCTTCTGCTATAAGGGTGGTGTCATCTGCATATCTGAGGTTACTGATATTTCTCCCAGCAATCTTTATTCCAGTTTGTGCTTCTTCCAGCCCAGCTTTTCTCATGATGTGCTCTGAATACAAGTTAAATAAGCAGGGTGACAATATACAGCCTTGATTTACTCCTTTTCCTATTTGGAATCACTCTATTGTTCCATGTCCAGTTCTAACTGTTGCTTCCTGACCTGCATATAGATTTCTCAAGAGGAAGGTCAGGTGGTCTGGTATTCCCTTCTGTTTCATAATTTTCCACAGTTTATTGTAATCCACACAGTCAAAGTCTTTGGCATAGTCAATAAAGCAGAAATAGATGTTTTTCTGGAACTCTCTTGCTTTTCCCATGATCCAGCAGCAGATGTTGGCAATTTGATCTCTGGTTTCTCTGCCTTTTCTAAAACCAGTTTGAATATTTGGAGGTTCATGGTTCATGTATTGCTAAAGCCTGGCTTGGAGAATTTTGAGCATTACTTTACTAGCATGTGAGATGAGTGCAATTGTGTGGTAGTTTGAGCGTTCTTTGGCATTGCCTTTCTTTGGAATTAGAATGAAAACTTACCTTTTCCAGTCCTGTGGCCACTGCTGAGTTTTCCAAATTTACTGGCATATTGGGTGCAGCACTTTCACAGCATCATCTTTCAGGATTTGAAATAGCTCCACTAGAATTCCATCACCTCCACTAGCTTTGTTCATAGTGATGCTTTCTAAGGCCCACTTGATTTCACATTCCAGGATGTCTGGCTCTAGGTAAGTGATCAAACCATCGTGACTGTATGGGTTGTGCAGAACTTTTTTTGTACAGTTCTTCTGTGTATTCTTGATATCTCTTCTTCATATTTTCTGCCTCTGTTAGGTCCATACCATTTCTGTCCTTTATCGAGCCCATCTTTGCATGAAATGTTCCCTTGGTTTCTCTAATTTTCTTTTCTTTTTGATTTTTTGTTTGTTTTTGTTTTTTTCCTGTTTATTTTACTTTACAATATTGTATTGGTTTTGCCATACAGTGACTTGAATCTGCCATGGGTGTACATATGTTCCCCATCCTGAGCCCCACTCCCACCTCCCTACCCATCCATCCCTCTGGGTCATCCCAGTGCACCAGCTCCGAGCATCCTGTATCCTGCATTGAACCTGGACTGGCGATTCGTTTCACATATGATAGTTTACATGTTTCAATGCCCTTCTCCCATATAATCCCACCCTCACACTCTGCCACAGAGTTCAAAAGACTGTTCAATACATCTGTGTCTCTTTTGCTGTCTCGCATACCGGGATATAATTATCATCTTTCTAAATTCCATATATATGAGTTAGTATACTGTATTGGGGAAGGTCAGGTAGGGAGGCAGTGAGGAGATACCCCTCGTCCAAGGTAAGGAGCAATGGCTGTGCTTTACTGGAGCAGCTGTGAAGAGATGCCCCACGCCCAAGGTAAGAGAAACCCAAGTAAGACAGTAGGTGTTGCAAGAGGGCATCTGAGGGCAAACACACTGAAACCATACTCACAGAAAACTAGTCAATCTAATCACACTAGGACCACAGCCTTGTCTAACTCAAAGAAACTAAGCCATGCTCATGGGGCAACCCAAGATGGGAGAGTCATGGTGGAGAGATCTGACAGAATGCGGTCCACTGGAGAAGGGAATGGCAAACTACGTCAGTATTCTTGCCTTGAGAACCCTATGAACAGTATGAAAAGCCAAAATGATAGGATACTGAAAGAGAAACTCCCCAGGTCAGTAGGTACCCAATATGCTACTGGAGATCAGTGGAGAAATAACTCCAGAAAGAATGAAGGGATGGAGCCAAAGCAAAAAGAATACCCAGCTGTGGATGTGACTGGTGATAGAAGCAAGGTCTGATGCTGTAAAGAGCAAAATTGCATACGAACCTGGAATGTCAGGTCCATGAATTAAGGCAGATTGGAAGTGGTCAAACAAGAGATGGCAAGAGTGAATGTCGACATTCTAGGAATCAGCGAACTGAAATGATCTGGAACGGGTGAATTTAACTCAGATGACCATTATATCTACTACTGTGGGCAGGAATCCCTCAGAGAAATGGAGTGGCCATCATGGTCAACAAAAGAGTCAGAAAGCAGTACTTGGATGCAATCTCAAAAATGACAGAATGATCTCTGTTCGTTTCCAAGGCAAACCATTCAATATCACAGTAATCCAAGTCTATGCCCCAACCAGTAACACTGAAGAAGCTGAAATAGAACAGTTCTATGAAGACCTACAAGACCTTTTAGAACTAACACCCAAAAAAAGATGTCCTTTTCATTATAGGGGATGGGAATGCACAAGTAGGAAGTCAAGAAACACCTGGAGTAACAGGCGAATTTGGCCTTGGAAAACGGAATGAAGCAGGGCAAAGACTAATAGAGTTTTGCCAAGAAAATGCACTGGTCATAACAAACACCCTCTTACAACAACACAAGAGAAGACTCTATACATGGACATCACCAGATGGTCAACACCGAAATCAGATTGATTATATTCTTTGCAGCCAAAGATATAGAAGATCTATACAGTCAGCAAAAACAAGACCAGGAGCTGACTGTGGCTCAGACCATGAACTTCTTATTGCCAAATTCAGACTTAAATTGAAGAAAGTAGGGAAAACCACTAGACCACTCAGGTATGACCTAAATCAAATCCCTTATGATTATACAGTGGAAGTGAGAAATAGATTTAAGGGCATAGATCTGATAGATAGAGTGCCTGATGAGCTATGGAATGAGGTTCATGACATTGTACAGGAGACGGGGATCAAGACCATCGCCATGGAAAAGAAATACAAAAAAGCAAAATGGCTGTCTGGGGAGGCCTTACAAATAGCTGTGAAAAGAAGAGAAGTGAAAAGCAAAGGGGAAAAGGAAAGATATAAACATTTGAATGCAGAGTTCCAAAGAATAGCAAGAAGAGATAAGAAAGCCTTCTTCAGCGATCAAGCAAAGAAAAAGAGAAAAACAACAGAATGGGAAAGACTAGGGATCTCTTCAAGAAAATCAGAGATACCAAAGAAACATTTCATGCAAAGATGGGCTCGATAAAGGACAGAAATGGTATGGACCTAACAGAAGCAGAAGATATTAAGAAGAGAAGGCAAGAATACACAGAACTGTACAAAAAAGATCTTCACGACCCAGATAATCACGATGGTGCGATCACTCACCTAGAGCCAGACATCCTGGAATGTGAAATCAAGTGGGCCTTAGAAAGCATCACTACGAACAAAGCTAGTGGAGGTGATGGAATTCCAGTTGAGTTATTTCAATTCCTGAAAGATGATGCTGTGAAAGTACTGCACTCAATATACCAGCAAATTTGGAAAACTCAGCAGTGGCCACAGGACTGGAAAAGGTCAGTTTTCATTCCAATCCCAAAGAAAGGCAATGCCAAAGAATGCTCAAACTACCACACAATTGCACTCATCTCACATGCTAGTAAAGTAATGCTCAAAATTCTCCAAGCCAGACTTCAGCAATATATGAACCGTGAACTTCCTGATGTTCAAGCAGGTTTTAGAAAAGGCAGAGGAACCAGAGATCAAATTGCCAACATCCTCTGGATCATGGAAAAAGCAAGACACTTCCAGAAAAGCATCTATTTCTGCTTTATTGACTATGCTAAAACCTTTGACTGTGTGGATTACAATAAACTGTGGAAAATTCTGAAAGAGATGGGAATACCAGACCACCTGATCTGCCTCTTGAGAAATTTGTATGCAGGTCAGGAAGCAACAGTTAGAACTGGACATGAAACAACAGACTGGTTCCAAATAGGAAAAGGAGTACGTCAAGGCTGTATCTTGTCACCTTGTTTATTTAACTTATATGCAGAGTACATCATGAGAAACGCTGGACTGGAAGAAACACAAGATGGAATCAAGATTGCCGGGAGAAATATCAATAACCTCAGATATGCAGATGACACCACCCTTATGGCAGAAAGTGAAGAGGAACTCAAAAGCCTCTTGATGAAAGTGGAGAGTGAAAACGTTGGCCTAAAGCTCAACATTCAGAAAACGAAGATCATGGCATCCGGTCCCATCGCTTCATGGGAAATAGATGGGGAAACAGTGGAAACAGTGTCAGACTTTATTTTTCTGGACTCCAAAAACACTACAGATGGTGACTGCAGCCATGAAATTAAAAGACGCTTACTCCTTGGAAGGAAAATTATGACCCACCTAGATAGAATAGTCAAAAGCAGAGACATTACTTTGCCAACAAAGGTTTGTCTAGTCAAGGCTATGGTTTTTCCAGTGGTCATGTATGGATATGAGAGTTGGACTGTGAAGAAGGCTGAGCACCGAAGAATTGATGCTTTTGAACTGTGGTGTTGGAGAAGACTCTTGAGAGTCCCTTGGACTGCAAGGAGATCCAACCAGTCCATTCTGAAGATCAGCCCTGGGATTTCTTTGGAAGGAATGATGCTAAAGCTGAAACTCCAGTACTTTGGCCACCTCATGTGAAGAGTTGACTCATTGGAAAAGACTTTGATGCTGGGAGGGATTGGGGGCAAGAGGAGAAGGGGACGACAGAGGATGAGATCGCTGGATGGCATCACTGACTCTATGGATGTGACTCTGAGTGAACTCTGGGAGTTGGTCATGCACAGGGAGGCCTGGAGTGCTGGGATTCATGGGGTTTCAAAGAGTCGGATACGACTGATCGACTGATCTTATCTGATACTGTATTGGTGTTTTTCTTTCCGGCTTACTTCAGTCTGTATAATAGGCTCCAGTTTCATCCACCTCATTAGAACTGATTCAAATATACTCTTTCTAACAGCTGAGTAATATTCCATTGTTTATATGTACCACAGCTTTCTTATCCATTCATCTGCTAATGGACATCTAGGTTGCTTCAATATCCTGGCTATTATAAACAATGCTGTGATGAACATTGGGGTACATGTGTCTCTTTCAATTCTGGTTTCCTTAGAGTGTATGCCCAGCAGTGGGATTGCTGGGTCATATGGCAGTTCTATTTCCAGTTTTTTAAGGAATCTCCACACTGTTCTCCATAGTGGCTGTACTAATTTGCATTCTCACCAACAGTGTAAGAGGGTTCCCTTTTCTCCACACCCTGTCCAGCATGTATTGCATATAGACTTTTGGATAGCAGCCATTCTGATTGGCGTGAAATGGTACCTCATTGTGGTTTTGATTTGCATTTCTCTGATAATGAGTGATGTTGAGCGTCTTTCCATGTGTTTGTTACCCCTCTGTATGTCTTCTTTGGAGAAATGTCTGTTTAGATCTTTGGCCCACTTTTTGATTGGGTCATTTATTTTTTTGGAATTGAGCTGCAGGAGTTGCTTGTATATTTTTGAGATTAATTCTTTGTCTGTTGCTTCATTTCCTATTATTTTTTCCCATTCTGAAAGCTGTCTTTTCACCTTGCTTATAGTCTCCTTTGGTGTGCAGAAGCTTTTAAGTTTAATTAGGTCCCATTTGTTTATTTTTGCTTTTATTTTCAATATTCTGGGAGGTGAGTCATAGAGGATCCTGCTGTGGTCTATGTCGGAAAGTGTTTTGCCTATGTTTTCCTTTTAGGAGTTTTATCGTTTCTGGTCTTATGTTTAGATCTTTAATCCATTTTGAGTTTATTTTTGTGTATGGTGTTAGAAAGTGTTCCAGTTTCATTCTTTTACAAATGGTTGACCAGTTTTCCTAGCACCACTTGTTAAAGAGATTGTCTTTTCTCCATTGTATATTCTTGCCTCCTTTGTCAAAGATGTGTCCATAGGTGCGTGGATTTATCTCTGGGCTTTCTATTTTGTTCCACTGATCTATATTTCTGTCTTTGTGCCAGTACCATACTGTCTTGATGACTGTGGCTTTGTAGTAGAGCCTGAAGTCAGGCACGTTGATTCCCCCAGTTCCATTCTTCTTTCTCAAGATTGGTTTGGCTATTCGAGGTTTTTTGTATTTCCATATAAATTGTGAAATTATTTGTTCTAGTTCTCTGAAAAATATCGTTGGTAGCTTGATAGGGATTGCATTGAATCTGTAGATTGCTTTGGGTAATATACTCATTTTCACTATATTAATTCTTCCAATCCATGAACATGGTATATTTCTCCAGCTATATTTGTCCTCTTTGATTTCTTTCACCAATGTTTTACAGTTTTCTATATATAGGTCTTTAGTTTCTTTAGGTAGATATATTCCTAAGTATTTTATTCTTTTCGTTGCAATGGTGAATGGAATTGTTTCCTTAATTTCTCTCTCTGTTTTCTTATTGTTAGTGTATAGGAATTAAAGGGATTTCTGTGTGTTAATTTTATATCCTGCAACTTTACTATATTCATTGATTAGCTCTAGTAAAATCTAATTTTCTTGATGAGATCTCTAGTCTTTCTCATTCTGTTGTTTTCATTTATTTCTTTGCATTGATCACTGAGGAAGGCTTTCTGATCTCTCCTTGCTATTCTTTGGAACTTTGCATTCAAATGGTAATATCTTTCCTTTTATCCTGTCCATGAGTCTGTACTGATATCTGTCAATGACAGAAAAAAATAAATGAGAGAGAATAAATAAATATCCTTTGCAGAATAATTTTTACATACTCTTGCCTTTAGGAGTTCTAGCATAAATCTCTACTTCTTAACTTTGGGCTGTGTATAGTTACTTTCTTCCCAAAAGTACACTATGGAATGGAGAAATAATACGAGAAAATTTACTTTGGAGGAACCTTGACAAAATCTATCTCAAGAAAGGTGATTTAGGTTATCATCATAGCAATAAATCATATTGATTGAATATACACTTAATAGGATGTGATGAAAACACAGTGTACATCTATAGTCTTTCTCCCAAACACCCTGAGTCCAATCTTGAGAAAAGCATCATACAAATCCCAACTGAGAGATATTCTCTAAAACATCTGACTGGTAATACTCAACACTGTCAAGGTCAACAAAAAAATTCAAAATGTCAAGGAAATTTTGAAAAATTTCACAATGTGAAGAACCCTAATAAGACCTGACTATGGAATATAATGTAATTTAAACTGAATCCAAGAACAGAAAAATAAATTAGGAAAAAACTGAAGAAATGATAATGAAGTATGAATTAGGTTAATAATAATCTCAAATGCACCATACCCATATAAAATACTAATAACAGAGAAACAGTGTGGACCATAGGGAAAAATGTCTACACTATCTTCACAATAATTCTATCAATCTCAAGCTGTCTGAAACCTGCAAGTTTATTTTTTAAATTTGTTCCCTTTCATATTATAACTTCTTTTCAAATTCTCTCATGTGGCTATTGTTTAGTTTCTTACTCTGGATTATTTGTTTTTGATCTTATTTGCCTCAAATATTTAGAACTCATCGTTGGTAAATTATTTGCGGATAATGGATAAGGTTACACAATATGGGGAGGAGAGAAAGATTCCCTTGACAAGTGTATAAATCTCAATCCATAACCCTATTTCCTCGAAATAGAAAATTATAAATAGTGTTCTGCATATGAATGATTAGGGTATTCTCATTAGCATACTTCTCTTTAGGAAGTTTATGCATATAAAAGGAAAATGAGTGTCCCCAGTGACTTTAATTTTAAAAGCCTTTGTAGTTTCATTTATTCACAAAAAGCTTTGTCTTTTTATTGCACATCAATTTTGAAAACTGAAACTTACCTGAGGCTTGATTACCAATCCCTCATAGGCTATATAATTTCTCCTGCTTATCACCAACCCTTCCCTTTTCCCCTGTACTTTGCTTGCTTTGACCACCTTATTTGTCTCTTGAGAAATCTGTACACAGGTCAAGAAGCAACAGTTAGAACCAGGCATAGAACAACAGACCGGTTCCAAATTGGGAAAGGAGTATGTCAAGGATGCATATTGTCACCCTGTTTATTTAACTTATATGCAGTGTACATCATGCAAAATCCTGGGCTGGATGAAGCAGAAGCTGGAATCAAGATTGCTGGAAGAAATATCAATAACTTCAGATATGAAGATGACACTATTCTTATGCCAGAAAATGAAGAGGAACTAAAGAGTCTGTTGATGAAAGTGAAAGAGTAAAAAAGCTGGCTTAAAATTCAACATTCAATAAATGAAGATCATGGGATCTGGTCCCATCGCTTCATGGCAAATAGATGGAATAACAGTGGAAACAGTGAGAGACTTGATTTTCTTGAGCTCCAAAATCACTGCAGATTGTGACTGCAGTCATGAAATTAAAATATACTTGCTCCTTGGAAGAAAAGCTATGACCAACCTAGACAGCATCTTAAAAAGCAGAGACTACTTTGCCGACAAAGGTCCAAGGAGTTAAAGCTTTGGTTTTTCTTCCAGTAGTTTTGTATGGATGTGGACTATAAAGAAAACTGAGTGCCAAAGAATTGATGCTTTTGAACTGCGGTGTTGGAGAAGATTCTTGAGAGTCCCTTGGGCTGCAAGGAGATCAAACCAGTCAATCCTACAGGAAATCAGTCCTGAATATTCATTGGAAGGACTGATATTGAAGCTGAAACTCCAATACTTTGGCAACCTGATGCAAACAATTGACTCATTAGAAAAGACCCTGATGCTGGGAAAGATTGAAGGTAGGAGGAGCAGGAGAAGACAGAGAATGAGATGGTTGGATGGCATCACTGACTCAACAGACATGAGTTTGAACAAGTTCCAGAAATTGGTGATGGACAGGGAAGACTCTAGTGCTGCAGTCCATGGGGTCGCAAAGAATTGGACATGACTGAGTGACTAAACTGAACTGAATTTCCTTGCTTTAACTGGAGATTTGGGTTTGAAAGGCCGGCATAGGTCCTACACTGTTTTTCAGGTTGTCTATTCATCCATTATATCTTGATGATAAACTTAATGCTGATTGTTCACTAGGTTCTTGACAATGAGTTTCTTTGAGGGTCTCCTAGGAAGAAGCATTCTGCACTATGTCCAGGCTGATTTTTCTTTGTCTTAATTTCTTTTTCATCCAAGTGTCATCTGTTTGCTATTTCCCTGAAATGCCTTAAATATTTTCATTTACCAGTGACATGCTTCCTGTTTTATTTTTCAATGCTAGTGTGTTATTAATTTTCATATTTTCTTTTACCATTCAAATGGGATTCTTGGAAGGAGGTTAGGTATACATGATGGTTTTGTTGTGTTTTAAATGAGAATCACATATGAAATAGTTTGAAATATGATTTTATTTTCTGTTATAACATGATCTCTATATAAAAATTCAATATATTTGATTTAGGATGAATTCTGCTGATCCAATATAATAGACTAAGGGACAGAATATTTTTCAGGGAAAAAGTAATAGAGTTTGCAACAAAGCAAAAACAAAAGAAAAAAATTTTCTATCTTCACATGAAAACAATAGTCTGAAATTATGTGAATAGACGAATAATACTTGGTGCTATTTCTTTTACTGAATCAGTTCATTTACTTTTCTTCATTTTCATGTGCTCTAGCAAATCTCAAGCATGGGTGGGTAATACCTTTTCACAAAGAGGAGAACTTTTGGTTGGATGATGTGGAAATGGCCATTAATAACTGATTTCAGCCAATATAGATATATAATAGTAAGACTGAGAATTAGGTCAAGAAACATCCTGACACACCATCTGTTACCCTATTTTATTTGTTTTTATTATAAAATGAAGAATGGAAAGATCAGGCTTATTGGTCATTTGCTAAACTATTTCATGTTGACATTTAGGTAAGCTATCTTCACTAATAGTGTATGAAGACTTTTTAAAGGGATAAGTATTTTATTACTCATTCAGTATATATGACTTTATTTTATTTTTATTATAATATTTAATTATACATAATATAAAATTATAATTGACTTAGTATTAACACATGAAATAAAAAAGATAAAAATCAAATTAACTTAAACTTAATAGGACTGAGGGTGTTCTACTGTAATTACATTTCTTTGTACAGTGTATATGACACTAATGTCTGCAATGCACTTTCTATTGAATTTTATGTGTCTGTACTTCTTGATATTGGTTCATAATTCAATTTTCCCACTATATTTTTCTACTCAAAGTACTGCAAAGCCAAAATGTTTGTCTTGCAAATCATGGCTTCTTTTGACCTAACTCATTTAGAATATAGTATTTACATTAAAAATCACCCCTGTCCTTTTCCCATTTCTGTTTGCATATATCTTTTACCAGATACACTAAGGTAGTATTAACGACACCAATATAACTATAAATGAAAAACACACACAGCTACAGAAATTGCTTTGTAACATTTGATTTAAATTCTTATACAAATGATTCAGGAAATGTTCATGTGGATTTTTTGCATAATTATCTAAAATAAAATTATATATTTTGCATACACACATATATACATATAGTGCATGTGTAGATAAGTATAACCTGAGAAACTTGTGAAACATTTCTGAGTCTTTGGAGGATTGTAGAATTGTAGAATGGATAATCAAAAACAGCTTCCTATCACCTTTTCCTGTGTAATGTACAGAGTGTAACACCTTCTAAAAGAGTTTTTCTAAAAAGTAACCTTTACTAGCAGTTCAATCTGTTTATATATAGCAAAAATAATCTTTTGTAAAATATGCCTTACCAAGGATGTAGAGGTCATTATGCATAGTTACATATGTTGGTAATATTTAAAATCTGTTTCACATAAAAAGAAGCCATCAGAGTTACTTCTTTTACTTGAAGGATGTTGAAGCATTACATTAAAATTGTCAAATATCATTCATCCTATCTTTAGTTAAATGTTGTCAATTAAATGTGCCTCACCAGTAAAAAAAAAAAGCTTGATTGGTTTGCGTTTCAGATGTGTACTGGGACAGCATTAATTCTATGTCATCCAGACCTATCTACAGTGATAGAATTAAGGGCAATTTCATTTTCTTAATGAGATTTCTCCTAAGAGAGCTGGGCAGAATGAAAGACAGGCCAGGAAATTTAACATGGACACATTTTTTAAAAATACCCCTCAGGAAAATGTCATTCCTTCAAAAGTGTGAAATTAAAAATAAACAACATTTAGCTTAAGAAATATCTCCTCTCTGCCATCAAGGCTAAAATATTGAAGGGTGGTGCCTTAATATATGCCTATTTGGCATAAGGATTATTTTCAATTAAAGACACTTGAAAAATAACATATGCAAGAACAGCATTCTAACCTCCCCCTTTTTACCTAAAAGCAGGAGATAAAACTCATTTGAAAGATGCCTTCTCTATTCCAGAAGGAAAAAGAAACATTCTCATTTCTAGAGTTTGGGGATAGAAGCCAAGAGAAATGTGTACAAATAGGACTTGTTAAAATAATTTTTAGCCCCACAGCCTTAATTCATTTTAGTTACCTATCTACAATTGTCTGTCTTCATTTAACCTAGTATAAAAACACAGGCAGAGCCATTTCTTTTTGTCTTCATTTTTATGGGTAATCCCATGTACATGTAAACATTTGTATGCTTTTCTTTTTTTAATCTGTCTTATGTTGCATTACTTCCTAGGCCCAGTCAATCAGAAACCCTAAGAAGGCAGAGGTAAAGTTTTGCCTCCATTACAATATTAAGACAATTTTAATACAACAGACCAATAAAAATGATGGAGCTAATTTTCTTTTTCTTGAGAACTGTGCATGCACTGAACTGACTGTTACACTTTTTATTTCATATTAGTGATTGGTTTAAAACTATGTGTATTAATATATTTGTATATTGCTTAAACCCATATTATTTATTGGTTATATTTATTCTTATCAGAACCATTTGAAAATTGCAATAAAATACAAAGATAGCAAGAAATCATAAGAATATGCAAAAATATAACTGAACTATGAAGCCTAATCCATCAAAACACTTTTGATTTGTGATCAAATGAACTTATGAAATTTTTATGTTAATTAAAAATAATTTTATACATTAAATATAATTATACACAGTTTACATTAGAAATGGAATACCTATAGGTAGATGATACATGAGATAGAGAGATAATGAATAAAACCACAAGTAGTCATATTGTTAGGGGAAGCACACTGATTGAAACCTTCCATAGTAACCATTTGCATGAGTTGTTTTATGACAGAAGAGGTTCTGGTAAGGAACACGGAACTAATAAGTCTCCACCAACTGGAAGAGTTTGGGAAAGGTCAAAAGGAGACACCACAGGTCCGACCACCTCCCAGAATCCTTCTCTCTAGCATCCATCTTGGCTGAACAAGTCATACACCACCAGGAAGGACTCTGAGTCAGAATGATTGGCTAAAGACAACCCAGAAACTAATCAAATTACCATAAAACCTGCAAGACTAAAGACTGCAAGCCACATCAGAGAGCAGTTCTCCTGGGTTCCCTTACCCTACTGCTCTCCACCTGGGTGCCCTTTCCCAATAAAATCTCTTGCTTTGTCAGCACATGTGTCTCCTCGGACAATTCATCTCTGAGTGTTAAACAAGAGCCCAGTTTTGGGCCCTGGAAGGGGGTCCCCCTTCCTGCAACAATATGGTTTTGTATATGTATAAAAGTAGAGAAACAAAGAAGGATACTAAGAGTCATAGCAGAACATAAGTGGCAATTGGTACTTACATATATGACAAAAAAAGAAAGAAACATTAACCATAAAAATCTGAGTTCCACTAAATGCCAAGACATGAGAATCCTTGCAACTGGCATTTCAGAATTACTCTGCAAGCAACACTCAGTCTTCAACCCATTGCAATCTGTCATCCCACTTATCATCTCCCTCCCTCCAAAATGTGTGTAAGGAAGACCATCAGTGACCTCCTTATTGTAAAAACCCCAAAACACTCCCTAGTTTTCTCTCACAGCATTTGAATACCCATTCTCCTCTTAAAGTAACTTATGCTACAATTTTAACTCAAACTTGAAAGATTTCTTTTTCTGATTCTCCTGAATCTTTTCACAATTATTCGCATTGTCATTTTTTTTCAGTCATTATAGACTTATTCCTAACTGCTTTATTGTAAATTGTCTTCCCTTCCACTCTAGTTTATCCACTATCCAGAAACGACAAAATCCTTTTCTATGGCTTCAATTATGGCCTCACCAGATTTTTCTCCTAAACTTTAGTCAGTTCCACTGGAATATTTTGCAGGAACCACAAATGTAAATGGAAAACAGCTGTGATTTCTAACTGCCTTTTCAAACTTGATCATTTTTCTAATGTATAAGCTCAAAGACAATTTACTGCTCAAGCTAGAAACCTGGGCACTACACAGGTGTCCTCCTTCCCCTCCTCACAGGTCATCCTACAAATTAAATCCCAACAGTGCTTACCCTTTAGATTACTTTTCAATTCATCTACCTGTCCCCAGCGGTGCTATCTTTAAGCCACTCAGGAAAATTTGCATTGTATTAGTTTCTAATTGGGGCTTTCCTGGTGGCTCTGAAAGCAAAGAATCTGTCTACAATGCAAGAGACCCAGGTTTGATGCCTGAGTCAGGAAGATCCCCTGGAGGGAATGATGGCAGCCCACTTCAGTGTTCTGGCCTGGAGTATTCCATGGGCAGAGAACACTGGAGGACTATAGTCCATGGGGTCACAAAGAGTCAGACATGACTGAGCAACTGACACACAGTTTCTTATTAGTTTGTCAGTCATTTGTCTTTCTTCTCCAGAATTAATTTTTCTCCTTGTGGAAAGAGAAAACACTGCAATAATCTGACTTTGTCAAAAGCTTGAAATTCTTCAGTGACATCTACTAAAGCTTAGATTAGTGTCTGAAATCTTGAATTTAGCTTACAAGTCTCTATTCCTGCCACCTCTTCTATTGCTTGCTTTTCATTTTTTTTAATTTTATATAACAGTCATGTGACTAGATTTCATTCTCTTTTATCCCACCATCATCCGTCTATTTCCCACTCCCTGAAGCATGCCTCTTCATTCCTTATTCCATATTCATTCAGCCAACTTCTACAAGTTTTTCTTCCTTAAATTAGACATAATTTTATCCACGATGAACTCCTGGAATCCTATACTCTAGTCTAGTGGACCTCCTCATGACCTTTAAGCCTCACAACACTATGCTGCACAAACACTACTCTCATTTCAGAAATGACAAGAAAACCTCAAGGCAGGTTAATAACATGCCCGAGAAAAAGCATCAGAGATAAGTTTTAAGTCCACTGTGTTAATCTAAAGTCTCTTTGTTACTTTAAACATGCTATCTAACTAATGCAGAAATATGCAAAATAAGATTTATCAAGAGGGTTAAATTATAACTTGCATTTAATGTAGTTTCCCAGAACTATCGGGGCTTCCCTGGTGGCTCTGACAAAAAAGAATCTGCCTGCAATGTGGGAGACCCAGGTTCGATCCCTGGGATGGAAAGATCCCTTGGAGAAGAGAATGGCTACCCACTCCAGTATTCTTGCCTGGAGAATTCCATGGACAGAAGGGCCTGGTGGGTCTACAGTCCCTGGGGTCACAAAGAGTCTGACCAGACTGAGCGGCTAACAGAACTATTTAATTTTAACTATTTAACTTTCCAGAATTACTAAGACAAATTTATTGGAGAAGCAAATATAGTTGATGGCTATCCATGACTGATTAAGGAAGTTAATGAAAAAAATTTAAATTGACCTGTTAAAATTTATTCCATTCACAATTGTATTTAGCTTTGTCCTCAGCCATCCATATGTCTGTCTATCTATGTATCTATTTATGTATGTATCTATCTGTGCTTCCCTGGTGACTCAGAAATAAAAATCCACCTCCAGTGCAGTATACATAGGAGATGTGGGTTCAATCCCTGGGTCAGGAAGATGCTCTGGAAGAGAGAATGGCAACTCACGCCAATATTTTTGCCTGGGGAAATCCCATGGACAGAGGAACCTGGTGGGTTACTGATCACTGATCCTGTTCATGATGCCAATTGTCTTGCTGTATCTCACTGTGCACACTGTTTGCTGAACCCATGGTAGGCAAGGGGAGAGCAGGAAGCTGGAAGAAGCCTGGAGGAGCCACAGGGACTGCAAACACATTTGTTCTCTCTTGGCTGGTGCAGCAGCCATAGCAGCAGATACTCTATATACTCTCCTCTCATGGTTGACCCAATGGATATAGCCATGATGCAGCATTAATGCCACCACTTTTTAGGTTGAACTCATATATGCACACCACACAAAGTAGTCCTTGACCAAGCAAGTACCTCGTGACACGCATGCACAGTGCTATAAATGATCTGAGCTGTCACATAGTCGGGGGGTGAGAGAATCTGAACACACCATCTTGGCTAATTTGCTCTCTCCCCACAGCTACAGTCCACATTGGTGTCGCAAAGAGTTAGACATGACTGAAGTGACTGAGCACACACACGCATGGATGTATCTATCTATCCATCTATGTCATCTATTTCATTTATGAGATGAAATAGATGTCATCTATGTAATCTATTACCAATTTGCAAAGCAATAACAGAATTCAAATGCCTGAATCAAGTTTTCTAGATTTAGTCCTCTCTCCTATAGTAACACATAACATTAAAACATCTGCAACATATATTGAAGAATGTTGCATATCAATTAAAGGTCACCCTGGATGAGCTGCTGGTCTTCTCCATGTGTATTTTGTCTAGAATCTAGACATTCTTACTTTCCACGTTATATTTTCATTCCTGAAGTAAAAGAGCAAAATAGGTGGAAACATGAAAAAATTCTCAAATTATCTGTTCAGATGTAGTGTACATTAAATCTGTTCTTCACTTCAGTCGCTCAGTCATATCCGACTCTTTGCAACGCCATGAATCACAGCACGCCAGGCTTCCCTGTCCATCACCAACACCTGGAGTTCACTCAAACTCATGTCCATCGAGTCAGTGATGCCATCCAGCCATCTCATCCTCTGTCGTTCCCTCCTCCTGCCACCAGTCCCTCGCAGCATCAGGGTCTTTTCCAATGAGTCAACTCTTCACATGAGGTGGCCAAAGTACTGGAGTTTCAGCTTCAGCATCAGTCCTTCGAATGAACACCCGGGACTGATCTCCTTTAGGATGGAATGCTTGGATCTCCTTGCAGTCCAAGGGACTCTCAGGAGTCTTCTCCAACACCACAGTTCAAAAGCATCAATTCTTCAGCATTCAGCTTTCTTCACAGTCCAACTCTCATATCCATACATGACTACTGAAAAAACCATAGCCTTGACTACCTGGACCTTTGTTGACAAAGTAATGTCTCTGCTTTTTAATGGGCTATCTAGGTTGGTCATAACTTTCCTTCCAAGGAGTAAGCATCTTTTAATTTCATGGCTGTAATCACCATCTGCAGTGATTCGGGAGCCCCCAAAAATAAAGTCAGCCAATGTTTCCACTGTTTCCCCATCTATTTCCCATGAAATGATGGGACCAGATGCCATGATCTTCGTGTTCTGAATGTTGAGCTTTAAGCCAACTTTTTCACTCTCCTTTTTCACTTTCATCAAGAGGCTCTTTAGTTCTTCTTCACCTACTTCCATAAAGGTGGTGTCCTCTGCATATCTGAGGTTATTGATATTTCTCCTGGCAATCTTGATTCCAGCTTGTGCTTCATCCAGCCCAGTGTTTCTCATGATGTACTCTGCATATAAGTTAAATAAGCAAGGTAACATTATACAGCCTTGACATACTCCTTTTCCTATTTGGAACCAGCCTATTGTTCCATGTCCGTTCTAACTGTTGCTTCCTGACCTGCATATGGGTTTCTCAAGCAGGTCAGGTGGTCTGATATTCCCATCTCTTTCAGAATTTTCCACAGTTTATTGTGATCCACATAATCAAAGGCTTTGGCGTACTCAATAAAGCAAAAGTAGATGTTTTTCTGGAACTCTCTTGCTTTTTCAATGATCCAGTGAATGTTCGCAATTTGATCTCTGGTTCCTCTGCCTTTTCTAAATCTAACTTGAACATCTGGAAGTTCATGGTTCACGTACTGTTGAAGCCTGGCTTGGGGAATTTTGAGCATTACTTCACTAGCGTGTGAGATGAGTGCAATTGTGAGGTCGTTTGAACACTCTTTGGCCTTGCCTTTCTTTGGAATTGGAATGAAAACAACCTTTTCCAGTCCTGTGGCCACTGCTGAGTTTTCCAAATTTGTTGACATATTGAGTGAAGCACTTTCACAGCATCATCTTTCAGAATTTGGAATAGCTCAACTGGAATTCCATCACCTCCACTAACTTTGTTTACAAGTACATTATTATATGCCTTCCAGATGCATATGAGTAAAATGTTAATACTTTTACTCTAAAATCATTAATATATTATTGAAAGATGAATAAAATTGTTTTCCCATTACTTATTTTGGCATTTGCTCTTCCAATTACTGTTCTCTGCATATTCATCCACTTTCCCAGTAAAATATTATTTAGTACCTATCTGTGTCAAGCTCTATTTTATCACTGGAAACATGATAATGTAGAAAGCAGATAATGTTCTATCCATTTTAGATCTTATATTCTAGTCAGAGGATTCAAACAAAATAAGTAAACAAAAGCAAATACTCTAAAATACTAACTTTGGAGAGTAAATAAGTGCTGTGAAGAAACTTAATGATGTACCAGAGTGACTTGATGGGTGGAATACAATAGAATGGGTGGCCAGGGAAGGCCTCTAGGACCGTATATTGTCACCAAAGAATATGAGGTCATGTGAAAGCCCAAGTTTACTCAGTAGCTAAATAATTGGAATCATATAGCTCATAAAAAGTTGTTTGTATTTTTTAATTAATAGGCTTTTTATGAGCGACATAGCAAAATACATTTGTAAATGGTCATTCTTAAAATCATGTGGAAAACTGACATTGCAAAAATACCTAAGATACAGCAGAGAATCCAGTTATGTGGCTATTGAGACAGTTCATGTCAATTCATGTCACTTAGACTAAAAAGGTAGCAGTGGAGAGGGAAGGAAGATGAGTTTGAGTTATATTTTGATAGAACTGAAAGGACTTGTGTTTGTACTGGACATGGCAGTGTAGTTAAAAAAAAGAATAATGAACGTCTCATGAGTATTTGCATTCAGCATCTGTGTTGATGGTAGAGCCATCTGGTAAGATATGAAGAATGTGGGGAAAAGTAGGGCTGAGGGAAGGGCAAACAAGTATAAGGTATGATGTGTGCTAATATCAAAATGCAATTGGAGATACTAGGAAGTAAGCTAGAAAAAATATTTTGAAACGTATAGCAGAAGACCTAAAGAGACAAATACTTTAAAGGCATTTGTATATATGTCAGTACTTCTGTCTTGATTCATCCCACCCTCTTCTCCCCTTGCTGTGTCCACCACCTTATTAACAACAGGTAGCCAATGGGAATCTGGTGTATAACACAGGGAGCCCAATCCAGTGCTCTGTGCTGACCTGGAAGGGTGGAGTAGGAGAGAGGCTTAAGAGGAAGGAGTATCCTGGAATTAAAAAAAAAAAAAAAAAAAAGACACATGTACATAGATGCCTTTAAAAGCATTAGAGGGAGGTGGGCCTAAAAGTGTGTTCTGGCACATCTCAACATTTAGTTTTAATTATAGAGGATCCAACGAAGAAGTTTAAGAAGTGCTCAGTGAAAAAAAGAAAACAAAAAGACAGAGAACATACTGTCGTGTGATCATATATCAAAAAGAATTGAGTGTTGAGATACATCAAGTTCTAAGTGAGGCAAAAACAATACTAAGGTGAAATAATATGCTAAAAGAAAAGTGCTCACAGAATTTTACATTATGGAAGCTCTTCTACCTGACAAGGTTAGTTTCACTGGGCTGGTTGACAGGGGAGTAATCTGGGGCTAGATTAATGCAAAAAAAAAGAGTTGAGGAAATGGCAACAGAGTTTTATGACCCCTTCAAATATAAAAATTTGAGGGAAATTATTTTTGTAGACAGAGATGTGATGGTTATGATTGAGAAGTAAGGACATTATTAAAGATTCAGTCAAAAAAATAACAATTTCAGGAGTACAGTTCTTGCAAAAATAAAGGCAGATCAATCCAAACACGAGCATGGGTTTGGAGTGGTATGTGTAACCCATTATAGAAGCAGAAAAGTTTATGAACTTCAACATTAAAGAAAGATTACCTAAGTAAGAAGGGAAGTTTTGTAGATTTGGCATTATGCAACAGAGGGAGTTTCTGCCTGATTGCTTCCATTTCATTAAATGACTTAATATATGTAAAGCTCTTGGAACAGTGTCTGGCCCCAGGTACATATAAGTGTTAGCTGTGAAAATTTCTTGATGTAATATGAAGCAAAGTCATTAGTGGAACACAATAGAAGAGCAGAAAAGTGTGAAAAGGTTAAAAAATGTGAAATAATCATTCTTAAGAAGGAACACTTCTTTATTCTGGGAGTTTCACCCTGCTCCCATGTATAAAGAACCTTATTTGCTTGACTCCATTAGCTTTTTTCTGATTCTTTACTCATTTTGTCCCTAGAGAAGTAGAAAACCATATTGGAAAATTTTGATATAATACAGTGGAAAGGTATAGTTTGGTTACGCCTGTTTCCACTTGAGTTTCTTTGAAGTGAGCAAGCTGTCTCCTTCATTCCTCCATGACCTGACATCAATTAACTGGGCTAAAGCTCCTTCAAAGCTGAGATCTGTCTTGGTCCATCACAGCCCAACACTTGAGTGACAAAGGATTGATGCCTTTGAACTGTGGTGCTGGAGAAGACTCTCAACAGTCCCTTGGAGAGTAAGGAGATCAAACCAGTCAATCATAAAGGAAATCAACCCTGAATATTCACTCATTTATGCTGAAGCTCCAATACTTTGGCCACTTAATGCTAAGAGCCAACTCATTGGAAAAGACCCTGATTCTGGGCAAGATTGAAAGCAAGAGAAGAAGGGGGTGACAGAAGATGAGACGGTTGGATGGCATCACTGAATCAATGGACATGAGTTTGAGCAAACTCAGGGAGATGGTGAAGGACAGGGAAGCCTGGTGTACTTCAGTTCATGGGGTCACAAATAGTCAAACACAACTGAGTGACTGAACAACAACTTGCCTGTAAACAGAAGACATGTCCTCCAACTTAGGTTTTATTCATGAATAAAAATCAATGATGTGTCCTCTGTCTACCACCCCTTTGTCTTAGTGGTCACTTGGTCTAAAACAAAAGTACGGGGAAAAGGGAGATACTTAACACATTTCATTCGAAATTACAGCTCTCCTCCTAAAGATTATTGGTTGTATAGTTTGGGGCAAATTAATTAGTATATCTTTAAACCAATTTCCACATCAATTAAGTATGAATATCTAACATTGATTAAAAGTATGTTTTCCAGTTAGTAAATGCTTTACAATGTAGGCTTTTTTTTTTTAATGTAAATTCATAATAAGGGTTAACTGAGTGAAACTAAAGTAGAAAAATAATAGCACAGGAAACCATTGGAGAAAGAGGAAGAGAGTATATACATATTTAGAAAGTCTCAATTAGACCACAGACATTTTTAGACTCAGTTGGGAGATAATTCTTCAAATGGCACATCAAAAATCAAAAGCTATTCTTTACTTCATTTCCCAAGTTGTTTATAGGGAAGGTGACAAGTTAAATGTGGGAGGATTATGAATAGATTTCCAATCCAAGCTGGCAACATAATACCATGAAAATGACAAGACTGTCTTCTAGAGTCCAAATTGGAGTCTATTGTTTTATTTGTTAAGCTTAGTGCTAAATATTCATCAATGCAAACATTTATGCAATAGTTTTATTGGTAGAGGTTGTGGGTTGCTTGCTAAAGGAGAAAGATTTAATTGTACCAATGCTAAACATAATGTTTGAATGATGAAAGGATAATCACAAAAGATACATGAAGTAAATTTGTTTTGTTTTGGGGTTTGTTTTCTCCTCCTACACCCCTTGAAAAGAAAAAAGGAGTTGACAAGAAAATATGGTATTTCAGGCAGAGGGAAAAACATATGCAGTGCTATGGAGATGAATGAGAAGTGCTTAGGAAATAGAATCTAAAATATGAGGCAGTGTCAACAGGTAGAATTAAGTACCTACAAGTTTGTGGTCCACAAAGAAGTTTGAATTTTATTCTTAAAGGGAAACTGGAGTAAGTCATTAAGAAAGGAAGTGGTATGAAAAGATGTGTTTTCTTTCTTTCTTTTTTTTTTTTTTGACAGGATACAATGAAAGCCTGTAAAAAAGATTGTTAACCATAAGTTACATGAGACTTGAATAAAGTCTGATTGTGATAGATTGTCTTATTCTTCACTCTAGGAAAATAACACATCTACTCCCCATGTGACTTGCAGTGATTCCCTCTAAACTATGTAGACTTCCCTGACCTGCTGACTGGCTTGGCCATGTGTCTTGCTTGGACCCATGAACTGGAAATGGAATAGCACAGTACCATTTCCATGGAAATGTTTTAGGAGTCAATGGGTATGTTTTCCTTTTACTCACCATTATCTTCTGCAATTATAAGAGTAAGTCCCAAAGAGTTCTGACACCCAGGCTGCCTTTGCAGCCTGAAAATCAGAATGTGGAAACATGTGCAGCGGAGGCTGTAAGTCTGCCAGCACTTGCTGGCAGCTAACATGAGAGAGAAATGTTTATGTTGGAGACCACTGAAATTTTGGGTTTCCTGTTACCACCATAATATATTAATAAAATACACTTACTTAAAATTATATCAGTAAGAGTGAAGAAAGAGTGGATCAAAAAAAGACATAAGCAGGTTGATTTTTAAAAAATTAGACAACGAATAAGAAAACTCAAAGGTGATTCTTAGTCACCGCAATGGATAACTAATCACTATTACAGTGCATGCACTATACTCATTTTATTCTCAAAACAATGCTACAATATAAATATTGTATTTCTCTTTTGTAGGTGAAATACTTTACACACAGAAAATCTGTCTTGGATTAAATAAATTGTTAATAGGAAAACAAGGATGCAGTATCACACCCCACTGTTAATGAAGGAGGAGGAATAAATTTGTGGATAATGATGAGTAATAAAGATAGGATTTTCTCAATTGTAAGTGATAGACTCCCTTGGAATATAATCAGTGATCCATGTCTCTGGTATGTTCAAAGACTTTATCAAACTATGATTACTGTTAGAAACAACACCTTCAAGTCTCTGTTTCTCTTTCTACATACCATGGATTTGATTTCTTTTACATGGCTTAATTCTTAAGTAGTTTCCAACAGCAAGTGACAATACGGCTGCCTGAAATTTAGAGATCATGATTACAGAGGAAAATAGCCAAATTAAAAGAAACTTTTTGAAAAGAATCTTATTTGTTAGCCATCTGTATGTCTTTTTTGGAGAAATGTCTATTTAGTTCTTTGGCCCATTTTTTGACTGGGTCGTTTATTTTTCTGGAGTTGAGCTGTAGGAGTTGCTTGTATATTTTTGAGATTAGTTGTTTGTCGGTTGCTTCATTTGCTATTATTTTCTCCCATTCTGAAGGCTGTCTTTTCACCTTGCTAATAGTTTCCTTTGATGTGCAGAAGCTTTTAAGGTTAATTAGGTCCAATTTGTTTATTTTTGCTTTTATTTCCAATATTCTGGGAGGTGGGTCATAGAGGATCCTGCTGTGATGTATGTCGGAGAGTGTTTTGCCTATGTTCTCCTCTAGGAGTTTTATAGTTTAAAAACTGGAAATAGAACTGCCTTATGATCCAGCAACCCCACTGCTGGGCATACACACTGAGGAAACCAGAAGGGAAAGAGACACGTGTACCCCAATGTTCATCGCAGCACTGTTTATAATAGCCAAGACATGGAAGCAACCTAGATGTCCATCAGCAGATGAATGGATAAGAAAGCTGTGGTACATATACACAATGGAGTATTACTCAGCCATTAAAAAGAATACATTTGAATCAGTTCTAATGAGGTGGATGAAACTGGAGCCTATTATACAGAGTGAAGTAAGCCAGGAGGAAAAACATAAATACAGTATTCTAACGCATATATATGGAATTTAGAAAGATGGTAACAATAACCCTGTGTACGAGACAGCAAAAGAGACACTGATGTATAGAACAGTCTTATGGACTCTGTGGGAGAGGGAGAGGGTGGGAAGATTTGGGAGAATGACATTGAAACATGTAAAATATCATGTAAGAAACGAGTTGCCAGTCCAGCTTCGATGCACGATACTGGATGCTTGGGGCTAGTGCACTGGGACGACCCAGAGGGATGGTATGGGGAGGGAGGAGGGAGGAGGGTTCAGGATGGGGAACACATGTGTACCTGTGGTGGATTCATTTTGATATTTGGCAAAACTAATACAATTATGTAAAGTTTAAAAATAAAATAAAATTTAAAAAAAAAAAGAAAAGAATCTTATTTGGTCTATTTAGTCCAGGTGTCTATCTCCTGGAATAATCACTGTGGACTAAGAAATGACTAACTAGGTCAGCAGTTTGAGATGTGCAAAATAATGAGACTATCCCTTGAGAACTAGTTAAAGTTGCTAAAGTTTGTTATAAAAAGTAAGCTGGGGATAGGTATAATAAAGTAAAAATATGTCAATACATACAATGGTTTCTTACAAATTTATTTTGAGGTTTATGTGGTATATCTGGTGAGAGTTGATGGTATATTGCTGGTACTCAGAAGAAACACTTGGAACAAAGCTTTTTAATTATTGGTGTATAGACAGAAATTAAAGACTTAGGTCTTTCTTTACTATTTCTATGACTACTTTCAGTAAATTTTGTGCTAATTTACTTTGCCAAATTTAAATTTCATAATTTAAAATTAATTTGAATAATCATCAATACATTAAAATTCAATATCTGTATATATTCATATATGAATTTATTTTATTCTATATAAAATAAGCTATAAAAATATATACATGCACATACATTCACACACACACACCATGTTTGTCTTGATGGAATTATGTCATTTAAATTATTCTCACTTTTATAAAAATTTTTCATCACAGGCTAGTGCTTCAATTATCAAGCCATATCCTGACAATGAAACACAAGGACCAACATCATCATGTGCAACTAGAGATGTGAATAAAGAATGAAATAATTTCAAGCAATCACATTTAATTCAGATGTATCTGGATCTTTGTTCAAGTGCTCTTTTAAGCTATTGTGGATATAAAACTTAAAAACAAAAAACTATTATGGAATCAAAAGACTTATACATTATGTTTTATAAGATTAAAAGAAAAACTGATATTTTGCATTCAAGCAGCTTGGTAAGTGTCCATAGTGTAAAGTCTGGCAGAGTAAATATTTTCTCCTTTTGAATCTAAAAGGCAAGGAGTGCCTTGTTTTAAAAAACATATGCTATTTTAAAGGAAAGTGATATAGTTCTGAAATGTTCAAACACAATTAGAATTAGGATAAATTCAGTTTATTATACTAGGTTGGCTAATGGAAAAAAACAACAGAATACTGTAAATATACTAAACAAAGTAAGTGTCTAGAAAAAGCACATTATAAAAGACAAAATGTAATACCAGTCAATTTAGCAATTATTCTAAACAGCCTGGATTAATTTTAATTAAAAATTTATTTTCCAAGTACCCTGGGAAAAGAATTAATATAAACCTAAATTCAAAGTTGATATAAGAATTTGTTTCAAAATCCTTTTCAACACTGCAGTTTACAGAGCAAAAACATGCAATGAATGCCATGGATTCTCTACTGCCTATAAATGTTCTCTTTATTTCTTCCCAGTTTCCTTAATGCACTTATAGAACCATGATTCTTTCTTTACACTCATACTTTCATTTCATTTTACATTTATTTTTAGTTGTTGTCCTTAGACACTCTGCATAAGAACATCAATTTGAAACAACTAAAAAGAGAAATGAAGAAAACATCAACACAAAGAATCATATTTTTGTATTAATTAAGGCACATGACCATTTTGTATTGACTGTTAGGTAACAAGTGCTGTAAACATTTGCAAAACCAATTATTTTCACCAATTATTTTTTATAAATATTTTTCCTGAGAGTTTGTGTGAATTATATTTTTGTAATTGAAGTGTTTCGTTGTTGCTGTTGTTGCATTTTCCTTTTTTGGTTTTGTTCCTATTAAAGGTTTAAGGGAAAACTGAAAAAGCTGTTTGAGATGGTTACAATATTCATTAGTAAGAAACTTTAAATAAAATAATTGTACTATAAAACTCCATAGCAGGTTATTCAATTAAAAAAAAATTAAGGACTCTGTAATATGATATCCCATTGTGGGAGGAAAACAGGCAGCTTAGAATGATTTCTTCCTCTCTTGATATTTAAGCAGGCTAATAAATGTTGAGCATATAATATAGATATTAAAGTGTCATTGTTCAAACAAATGCAATTCATATATTCCAATTTTCATGATTTATTACAATCTATATTTAAAGAATTTTAGTTTTTTTTTTCCTGAATCTTGAGTGCTCAATAGTTTTCTAATGAATTATATGCTATATTATTTCTATTAGAATTCATATTACTGAGACAAAGGTAAATTTTATTTTTCTATGAATATCACTAATGTGATTTTTTAGTAGTTAAAATTCAAATTGAAACAATATCATTATTGAGATGATAATGATCATATTAAGACAAATTTGATATGATTATAGTATAATTTAGTGATATTCTATTCTGTCTCAAGAAATTTATGCAATAAATAATACAAGGAATGAAAACTGTTTAGGAAATGATAACTACCAGTTTGGAGCATTACAGTAGAATAAATCTTTAAAGAAATATACCTAAGCATATCTTCTACTTGATGTTGATATATTTTAATATTTCCCCATCCAAAAAGTTATGTATGTAGGAAGATATTAAAGATTGAGTCAGTTATGTTCAATAGAAGGATTTAGGTATATTTAGGCTTGATGCTGGGGCTTCTCAAGTGGCTCAGTGGGTAAAGAATCTGCCTGCAATGCAGAAAATGCAGGAGACTCCAGTTCAATCCCTGGGCTGGGGAGATCCCCTAGAAGAGGGCATGGCAAGCCATCCCAGTATCTTTGCCTAGAGAATGCCATGGACATGGGAGCCTGACTGGCTACAGTCCATAGGGTCACAAAGAGTCAGGCATGACTGGAGCAACTGCGCATGAGCACAAGGCTTGATGCTAAACTGGCACACTGAAGCAAGAAAGCTGATGTGACTGCAAATGTACTGTCTCCTAGGAAAAGACCCACTCCAGGAAATAAAAACCTGGGGCCTGTTAGTATATCAGTAATTCAGCAAAAATCATTCTGGGATAAAAGGGTATATGTAAGCAAGACTTTAAAAAAACACAAACATAAACTATAAATCCTTAACTACAACAACAACAACAAAAATACTATGTTGGAACTGCCTAAGGAAAAAAAAAAAAGTAAAGATGCACTTTCCTATTTCTAGGAAATAGGAAAAATGGTAGTTCCTCTATGGGAACTACCGTAGAGGCCGGACACAATGACACCACTGCTGTCAATGGGCAGTGACACAGCAGTAGTCAACAATGGGAGACTGGACTGTCCTCTAAGAGACTGCAGGGGAGTTTCTATTTGTGAGAGAAGACTGTAATGACAGGGAAGCAAGAGAGAGAGGAAAGGGGTAGAGAAGAGGAGTGGAAGGGGGCAAAAGAGAGAGAGGGGAGAAAGAATGAGTGAAAAACAATGATGTTTAAAAAGAGACTGTCCCAGTGATTAAGAGGAACCATACTAGTGGTGAGACCCACATGCTCTGTGGGAGAGAGAAGAGCATGTAGATTGGAGTTATGCAGGAAAGTAGAAAAATGCTCACTATAAAACAAGTTGTTTGTGTGAACCAAAGTTTACCTGGGCATTTTTAGATTTTCTTTCTTTTCCTTATGGCAGGGGAGGATTGTGGAGGACACTGTAGAGACTGTATTTTACATTGACATGTTTGGGCTAAAAACAGTGAACTCTGAGTTAACAGAGTTACTAATACTCAAATTGTATACATAGGAAAAAAGTTTTGAGAAGTATGTATTATGATTAATTTCTAAAGCAAGACAATATTGATTCTCTATCATTAAATATGGAATTGGGGACCAGTGGAAAAGAAATCCTAAATAATAAATTGGCATACTCTAGGAATATTCATGAAAGCTCCAGAATAATTGTCTTAAAAGGCAGCTATGATTTATGTTTGGCCTAATTGATTGCACTAAAATAATTTGCTTACGGGCAGCTATCAGCAAAGACTTAAAAGAATAATTTTTCTGACAGTACACAGAAAAAAAATTATAAAAATAATGGTTACTACCAGTTTTCATGAACTATTTTGTTTCCATATTAATATATATGACCCAGAACGACTCATTCACAAAGACTGTCATATTTTCAATATGGAGAGAATATATAACATTTTCACAAGATACTCTGAAATGCCTCTAAGTTATTTCTGGCAAAAAAAAAAAAAAAAGAAAAATTATTCTCTCATGCATTTTGAGTTAAAACTATACAAAATAAATGTAAAAATAACATATGGTAAGTAAAATGACTTGCTTTCAAAACCAAGAGAAACTGCTTTGCTTTCTTCTAAATGCAACCATAAAATTCTAAGAGCAATAAGCATGTCTTTTTTCATCTTTGTGTTGCTCACAATGCCTAGCATGGTTATTGTTTCATCTCTAAGTCATGTCGGATTCTGCAACCCCAGGGACTGCAGCACACCAGGCTTCCCTGGTCTTCACTATTTCCCTGAATTTGCTCAAACTCATGTCCATTGAGTCTATGATGCCATCCAACCATCATGAATTAGAGGGTCCTTCAGGGACTTCCCTGGAAGCCCACTGGTTACAAATCCTTACTTTCACTGGAAAGGGTGTGGCTTCAATCCCTGGTTTGTGCAATGTGGCCAATAAACAAATAAAGACAGTAAAATGTTTACTTGCTCAAAAAAGAGTCATGCTCCTCCAAAAATCCTGCAAAGACGCTATGAGTATTTGCGTTACCTATTTAATTAAAAATGCATGCCTAGTTTCACAAGTATTTTCTGCCTTATGTTTCCTTGAATAACTGTAAATTAACTTTTTACATAAACTTTGCTTTTATGTATGTGAATCTTGTCTAAAATTAACAATCAATTTCACCACTTAGTTCCACCATCTAAGAAATCTGGAGCTGATGATTATGTTGAAGAACTGAAGTTGTTGCAAGTTTATTCACCTAATACAGGAATATTTGAGCTGATGGCCTGACATCTTGAAAGGAGAAAGAGTTTTTTTTTAATAGACTCTTTTTGAAAAATTCTAAGAAGGATGTATATCAGGCCAGATTTTGTGAAAAGGATAGTTCAACTCACAGGTTTATCACTAGATGAGACAATTGATGAATCTAAGGGAATAGAGTGGTGTGACTGTACCCCAACCAAAAAAAGGCACAACATTGTTTGAATGTCATCTGCTGCTGCTGCTGCTGCTAAGTTGCTCAGTTGTGTCTGACTCTTCATGACCCCATGGACTGCAGCCTACCAGGCTCCTCCGCCCATGGGATTTTCCAGGCAAGAGTATTGGAGTGGGTTGCCATTGTCTTCTTGAATGTCATCTACAAAGAGTAAAATGACAAATATAGGCTGAGAAGCCTATATACAAGTAACAAAACTGAGTTTTTAGTTAAAAGTAAACAGTCTTTGAATTCTCAAGTTACCAACATTTATTACAGAAGAATACTTCTGAGGAAGTCTGTGCTTATAACTTTAAAATCATTTTTTTCCAAAAATTTAAAGTCATTTAAAAATTCTCATTTCTCAAAGAATATATGTGAGTGTCCTGGAATTGTGATGAAACCAAGAAAGAAAGAAGATTCATTTTCCTGTAATGCCTTTCACTCAGAGATTTTTGTGTAAGTAGAATTTAAAACAATTTAACAGATAAATTATTTAAAATATTTTTAAACACTTATTTCTATCTAACATAAACATAGTAAGGTTGAAAAATCTTAAGTGTAAATTGTATCACCACAAAGTAAACACACCAGAGTACCACCAAGATTAATGGAATAATATCAGAAAAATCACTTTATTTCTCTTTCCAAGTAACTAACCCAATCTTTCTCCTCAAAGGAAACTGATAGTCCTACAACCATTACTCAATTTTGCCTGGTTTAAATCTTTATGTAAAAGTATTGAATCACTACATGTTATTTTGTCTATCATTTCAAAATATTTTGAGTTTTACCTCTTAGGTAGTAATAGTATTTTATTTTCTTATTATGATACAGATTATATTGAATTAAAAATTCACAATTTATATTCTACTGTTGATAAACAATTGTCCATCAACAATAGAATATAAATGGGGTTGCAAAGAGTCCAACATTTCTGAGTAACTGAACTGAATCCTACTCTGAAAATTTTTGTCTTTTGTATATAGATATAGACATGTGAAGTGAAGTTTCTCAGTCATGTCCAACTCTTTGCAACCCCATGGACTGGAGCCTACCAGGCTCCTTCATCCATGGAATTTTCCAGGCAAGAATACTGGAGTGGGTTGCCATTTCCTTCTCCCGATATAGACATAGATATCCATCAAAATGTGATATTTCCTAGTTATATATTGTGCATATTTTCCCCTTTGGTAGATGCCACCAAAGAGTTTTACAAAATGGACATACTATTTTAATTTGTATTTTACCAGTAGGGAATCAGAATTTAAACTGTTTCAAATAGTAGGAAATGGCAACCCGCTTCAATATTCTTGCCAGGAAAATTCCATGGACAGAGGAGACTAGGAGGCTATAAGTCCATGGGATTGCAAAAAGTCGAAAACAACAGAGCGACTAGGTGCACACACAAATTTTTGCTAACACTCTGTACACTTTATATTATGAATTTTTAAAGAAATAAACTCTTCTATGGGCATAAACGGGTATCACACTGTGGTTCAATTTGCATGTCTATGGTGAGCAATGAGTTTAAATGTATTTATATTTTCATATTTTTTTTATCATTTTGATATACTCTTTTGTAGTGTGCTGACTGAGGTCTATTGGCACATTTCTCTTTCATATTGTCTGTCTTTTTATTACCGATGCTTAGATATTATTTATAAAATCTAAATATAAGTTGTCAGTTCTTTATTAAATATTCTGTCCTATTTTATGACATTGCTATTACTCTAAATGGTATGCAATGTTTCCTAATCTTAATGTAGTCCAATTCAAGAATCTTTTCCTTTAATATTGGTGAATTTTGTGTCCTGCCTTAAAAAAAAAAAACAAAAAAACAAGGACTTATACCAAAGTTATAAAGAAATATTATTGGGTGTTTCTCCTGAAATACTTCTTATTTTAACTTTCCACTTCACCATTATCATACATTTTAAATTTACTTTTGTGTATTATATGTAATCAATAGAATCAGTTTAGTTACTCAGTTGTGTCCGACTCTGCGACCTCATGGACTGCAGCACTCCAGGCTTCCCTGTCCATCACCAACTCCCGGAGCCTGCTCAAACTCAAGTCCATTGGGTCAGTGATGCCATCCAACCATTTCATCCTCTGTCATTCCCTTCTCCTCCTGCCTTCAATCTTTCCCAGCATCAAGGTCTTTTCCAGTGTGTCAGTTTTTTGTATCAGGTGGCTGAAGTATTGGAGTTTCAGCTCCAGCATCAGTACATTCAATGAATATTCAGGACTGATTTCCATTAGGACTGATTGGTTTGATCTCCTTACAGTTCAAGGGACTCTCAAGAGTCTTCTCCAACACCAAGTTCAAAAGCATCAATTCTTTGGCATATACATTATACATGATGTATATAGTATACATTATACATAATCAATAGTTTTGAAAAAAATCTTCTTTTCCCATTGAGTTTTGTAGGCATCTTTGTAGTAAATTAAGGGATTATGTGTGTTTAAGACTATTTCTGTACTCTATTCTGTTGTATTTGTCTAGCTTTGCACTAACATACAAAGGTTTATACCAAATCACTTTTAGTTAATCTTGATATCTGCTAGTATAAGTTCTCCAACTTTATTTTGTGTTTCATTTGGTATTTCCTTTCCTTCCATTCTGCATTTTGTACCAACACTTTTAAGCAGCTCCTGGTTAGCTGGAGCTTATGCAACTTCTAAAGAGAATGTAGTAGTTATTGAAATAACCTAGCTCAAGAACCACTAAAATGGCATGAACTCTGAGGGAGCTCCAAAGAACAGTAAGCAAGTCATGCCACCACAGACATGCCTGTGAAATATGGAGTTGATACCTAAATACATCTAGTGTAGTCTGAGATGCCGTTCCTGCTAATGATACCCAATGTCACATGAGAACAAGAAAATTTCATTTCTTCCCCAAAAAGAGACAAGTCTAATTTTTCAAAACTATAATTAATGTTAGAAAATCTAGTGAAGTCCCCCGTGCTGCAATGTGAAGATCATGGATATATGTATTTCACAACTTTAAAGCAAACAACTTTAGAAGACTTTGGGAAACTTTTAGCATGGACTGTATCTTACATGATATAGAAATTTCATGAATTGTAAAAGGTGTGTTAATGGCATGGTGATTATTTTTTAAAAAATAAATTATTTTAAAAATAAATTTAAAAAATAAATTATTTTTAAAATTTTAATTATGTTATTTTTTGTCTTTGCTATTTTTTATGCTTTTGTTTCAAATTTATTTTGATTGGAGGATAATTGCTTTATAATATTGTGTTGATTTCTGCTCTACAACAATGTAAATCAGCCATAAGTATACATGTGTCCCCTCCCTCTGGAGCTTCCTTCCCTCTCACACCCCCACCCTACCCGTCTAGGTCATCACAAAGCACCATGCTGAGCTCCCTGTGTTTTACAGCAGCTTTCTACTTCTTATCTGTTATAGATACATTCTGAAGTATTTATAGTTAAAATATGCTTTCTGATTGTGGCTTTATATAAGTGAAATAAAGTGAAAGTTACTTAGTTGCATCTGACTCTTTGCAACCCCCATGGAATTCTCCAGGTAGGAATATTCGAGTGGGTAGCCTTTGCCTTCTCCAGGGGATCTTCCCAACCTAGAGATTGAGCCCAGGTACCCCACTTTGCAGGCAGATTCTTTACCAGTTGAGCCACCAGGGAAGCCCATTGCTTTATATAATGAATGACAAATGCACAGAAAAACAAATATATTGGGAGGAGATGCAGGCAACAATATTGACAAAAATGTTGATTTTTTATTTTTTTAAAGCTGGTGATAGGTATCTGGGGATTCAGTATCTTAATCTATTTACTTTTGTATATCTTTGAAAATTTCCATAACTGAGTTAAAAATAAATGCATATGTTATTCCATTTGAAAGAAAAATATTAATGAGCACACACACAAACTTACCCCTTAATTTAAATATGCAAAACACCTTGTTAACAGACATAGTTCAGTTCAGTTCAGTCGCTTAGTTGGGTCTGACTCTGCAACACCATGGACTGCAGCATGGATTGCAAAGGCATAAAAGTCATCTAATTGAATTGGTGAGTTTTATAGCAATAGGAAAATCTGTGTTTATATGTACAGTGGTTAACCAATGAGTACCCATTATAAAAGGAAACTCACATCTAATATATGAAGTTAATTTATTAGTTTCACTAGACAAATAACCTTATAGACAATTATAAAATAATAAAATAAAATAGTTTTATTAAAACAAATATATTTCACATAGTTTTGTTCAAATGTCTTCTTTCTGTTGTGTTTTTCCAGAAATATTTAGCTTATACAGTGTCATACTATAACTATTTTGAAATATTCAGTATGGACTTTGCAATGCAGGAGATGCAGGCAGACTCAAGTTCGATCCCTGGGTTGGGAAGATCCTCTAGAGGAGGGCATGGCAACCCACTCCAGTATTCTTGCCAGGAAAATCCCATGAACAGAGGAGCATGGAAGATTAAGGTTTATGGAGTCGGAAAGAGTCAGACACAACTGAAGCAACTGAAGCAATGTACACATGCATTTTAATGTTGCTATTACCAAAAAAAGTTCCTATAACTTTTAATATCACTTTTATCCCAAGAATTACTTCTCACCAATTGCCTATTTCATGGTGAAGTACTCATCATTATTATCATTATGGTTATGGCTTAATTTTGCTATGATGAAAATATTTCAGATCAGATCAGATCAGATTAGTCGCTCAGTTGTGTTTGACTCTTTGTGACCCCATGAATCGCAGCACTCCAGGCCTCCCTGTCCATCACCAACTCACGGAGTTCACCCAGACTCACGTCCATCGAGTCAGTGATGCCATCCAGCCATCTCATCCTCTGTCGTCCCCTTCTCCTCCTGCCCCCAATCCCTCCCAGCTTCAGAATCTTTTCCAATGAGTCAACTCTTCACACGAGGTGGCCAAAGTACTGGAGTTTCAGCTTTAGCATCATTCCTTCCAAAGAAATCCCAGGGCTGATCTCCTTCAGAATGGACTGGTTGGATGTCCTTGCAGTTCAAGGGACTCTCAAGAGTCTTCTCCAACACCACAGTTCAAAAGCATCAATTCTTTGTTGCTCAGCCTTCATCACAGTCCAACTCTCACATCCATACATGACCACTGGAAAAACCATGGCCTTGACTAGATGAACCTTTGTTGGCAAAGTAATGTCTCTGCTTTTGAATATGCTATCTAGGTTGGTCATAACTTTCCTTCCAAGGAGTAAGCGTCTTTTAATTTCATGGCTGCAGTCACCATCTGTAGTGATTTTGGAGCCCAGAAAAATGAAGTCTGACACTGTTTCCACTGTTTCCCCATCTATTTCCCACGAAGTGGTGGGACCAGATGCCATGATCTTCGTGTTCTGAATGTTGAGCTTTAAGCCAACTTTTTCACTCTCCACTTTCACTTTCATCAAGAGGCTTTTGAGTTCCTCTTCACTTTCCCCCATAAGGGTGGTGTCATCTGCATATCTGAGGTTATTGATATTTCTCCCGGCAATCTTGATTCCAGCTTGTGTTTCTTCCAGTCCAGCGTTTCTCATGATGTACTCTGCATATAAGTTAAATAAACAGGGTGACAATATACAGCCTTGATGAACTCCTTTTCCTATTTGGGACCAGTCTGTTGTTCCATGTCCAGTTCTAACTGTTGCTTCCTGACCTGCATACAAATTTCTCAAGAGGCAGGTCAGGTGGTCTGGTATTCCCATCTCTTTCAGAATTTTCCACAGTTCATTGTGATCCATCCAGTCAAAGGCTTTGGCATAGTCAATAAAGCAGAAATAGATGTTTTTCTGGAAGTCTCTTGCTTTTCCCATGATCCAGCGGATGTTGGCGATTTGATCTCTGGTTCCTCTGCCTTTTCTAAAATCAGCTTGAACATCAGGAAGTTCACGGTTCATATATTGCTGAAGCCTGGCTTGGAGAATTTTGAGCATTACTTTACTAGCGTGTGAGGTGAGTGCAATTGTGCAGTAGTTTGAGCATTCTTTGGCATTGCCTTTCTTTGGGATTGGAATGAAAACGGACCTTTTCCAGTCCTGTGGCCACTGCTGAGTTTTCCAAATTCGCTGGCATATTGAGTGCAACACTTTCACAGCATCATCTTCCAGGATTTGGAATAGCTCAACTGGAATTCCATCACCTCCACTAGCTTTGTTTATAGTGATGCTTTCTAAGGCCCACTTGACTTCACATTCCAGGATGTCTCACTCTAGGTGAGTGATCACACCATCATGATTATCTGGGTCGTTAAGCTCTTTTTTTGTACAGTTCTCCTGTTTATTCTTACCACCTCTTCTTAATATCTTCTGCTTCTGTTAGGTCCATGCCATTTCTGTCCTTTATCGAGCTCATCTCTGTATGAAACGTTCCTTTGGTATCTCTGATTTTCTTGAAGAGATCCCTAGTCTTTCCCATTCTGTTGTTTTCCTCTATTTCTTTGCATTGATCGCTGAAGAAGGCTTTCTTATCTCTTCTTGCTATTCTTTGGAACTCTGCATTCAGATGCCTATATCTTTCCTTTTCTCCTTTGCTTTTTGCTTCTCTTCTTTTCACAGCTATTTGTGAGGCCTCCCCAGATAGCCATTTTGCTTTTTTGCATTTCTTTTCCATGGGAATGGTCTTGATCCCTGTCTCCTGTACAATGTCATGAACCTCATTCCATAGCTCATCAGGCACTCTATCTATCAGATCTAGGCCCTTAAATTCATTCCACCAATTTTCTCTGTTTTTCACTATAGAAGTGATTTTATTTTATTCTTTTTATTATTGCATTATTAATGAATTTTTTAATATAAAAGGAAAAACGTTCCCTTTGAGATAATTTGATATCATAAAAGTTGGGTTTAAAAATGGACTTGATACTAATAACTATCCACCCCTGGTGGCTCAGATGGTAAAGAATTTGCCTGCAATATGGGAGACCTGGGTTCAATCCCTGTGTTGGGAATATCCCCTAGAGGAGGGAATGGCTACCCACTCCATATTCTTGCCTGGAGAATCTCATGGACAGAGGAGCCTGATGGGCTACTTTCCGTGGGTTGCAGAGTCAGACATGACTGAGCGACTAAGCCTGCACACACTGCAGGCATCCTCACTACTAATATTCAGAAATGAAATAAAAACACAGGGGATGGAAGACAAATGGGAAGAAGTGCTATTTCATTAATGCCTGGGAAACATTCTAATAGATTTTGATGCAACTCATAGCTCAGTTCAAAGTATAAAACCAGGACCTCCAGCAGTTTTTAATTTGAAATTTAGACTGCCAACTCTGTAAATCAGGCTGACGTCAAGTAAGCAATAACTCCCACACAGAGATGCTAGAGAGAGTAATAAAGTATTTGAAGCTTCCTTGGAGTGGCAAATCTTGGTAGCATCTGTAGCGGATGGTAGAACAACCAAGCGTATTACATGTACATAGGAAGTAGTGAGAGAGTCAATTCCTAGGCAGATTGATAAGAAGTCCGGGGTCCCTGAGGAGGAGAGAGGGGTCTGGGGCTCTGGAGGAGGAGATAGGGATCTAGAGTTTTCAAGGAGAAAAGGACCAATGTTTTTTTGTTTTTTCCTACATACCTTACTTAGTCTTAGTCACATAAAAGGGTTTTTTTTTTTTTTTTTTTCCTTTAAGCCCAGAGCTGATGATTGCACAACAAAAAACTTACCTTTAACTCTGTACTAAGGATTATATAACAACAATGTATCCTGCTTGAGGTCATGTTTCTCTTTCTTGAGAACCTTTTGACTAATCTTGTTATCTTAAAATGTATATTATGGGAGTGGATCTGATAACATCTTTCTATTGTTAGTTCTAAACCTGTCATCTTAAAGTGTGAATTGTGGAAGTGGGTCTAGTAAGACCTTTACAACCTTGAGACATTCTTTTGATTTACTGTAATAACCAATTGAAAAAGTATATAGCTCCCTTGCTAAGACTAGTGAAGGGGCACTCTCTGCCCCCTTCTGATGTCTATGTCAGAAGCTTTCTCTGTTGCTTTTCACTGGAATAAAACTTCTGCCATACAAGAGCCCTGAGTGGTTAAGTTTGGTCTCTGGTCCTGAAGCTCAGTTTTCTTCTTTGGAGATCATGAATCTGACATTGTTCACTGTAAGCTATTAGTAGCATGAAAGAGTCTAGAGAGTAGATTCTACTTTTAAGACACAATTAACCCAGCCACTTATTAAAAAGGCAGCCAATGAAATGCAAATATGCTGTCTCTTCAATAATTTTAAATGTATAATCTATACAATACCCTAGATTGCATATTCATGCCAATGGAGCTAATTATCACCTGACTACTACTGTCTACCTCTACATAAATCACAGCTGTATTCTACATGACTCTCTTGAATCCTAGATGTTATCTTGATTGATAACTCAAAATTCATCACACTATCTTTCCAAAAAACTTTTCTTTCACTTGCATATCTATCAACAACAGCAAATCAATAATTCATTGAATGCCTGTGAGACCCAAGCACTGTTCTAGGAACTTAAAATAATCCTTAAAAAAAAAAAAAAAAAAAGGCAGCAACAACTAAAAACAAGTAAACATCAAATATTTTTGCCCTCATGTAGTTTATATTCTTATAGAGGGAGATAGAGAAAATGCTCATTTGACCTTAGAACTGAATGAAGCAATAGAGGGTAGTCATTGGTATATCTCGGAAAAGGCAATGGCACCCCACGCCAGTACTCTTGCTTGGAAAATCCCATGGACGGAGGAGACTGTTAGGCTGCAATCCATGGGGTCGCTAAGAGTCGGACACGACTGAGCGACTTCACTTTCACTTTTCACTTTCATGCATTGGAGAAGGAAATGGCAGCCCACTCCAGTGTTCTTGCCTGGAGAATCCCAGGGATGGGGGAGCCTGGTGGGCTGCCGTCTATGGGGTCGCACAGAGTCGGACACGACTGAAGTGACTTAGCATAGCATAGCATAGCATTGGTATATCTGGTGAAAGACATACAGGGCAAAGCATGACCACAATGGCAGGGCCAACTAGCATAACTGAAACAGACTGAAATAGTGAAACTCTTCTCCCTAGCTGGAAATTGGTTTAGCAACATGAGTAATTTCTAGTCAATTACCATACCCTTTTGGTTCACCTTTCTAAACATTTGTTACACATATCCTCTCTCTCACATCTCTACTGACATTACTCTGTATAAATCCCATCATCTTTTGGTTGAACTACTACAATTGTAGACTTACATTACTCAAGCTTTAGTGTAATGATGTCTTCCATGGAAAACTTGCTAGAACTCTTTGTGGAAATTTGAGTAAAACATTCTAACTTTCATGGTTCTAATCTTATTCCCCTAGTTTGATCTATCAAATCCAGCTAAAAATTCCTTCAAACAGTCAATCTGACTTGTAGTTATGTCACTCCTGAGAAAGGTCTGCAAATGTACATAATATTGCTTCCCCTCCCTCTTGTAGCCCTCTTCTGTCCTTTCAAGCTGTTCCACACCACCTTCTGCCCATCTTCTCTTTCTATATGTGTCTTCCTTGCCCTCATCTCTTTCCTAATCTCAAGCATTCTTTTACGTCATTCGCTCTGTTGAATGCCTCTTTGGTGTTATATTCTAGTCATCTTTTGGGCACTACTTAGGAGGCTACTTACTGAAGATAGTTCCTCTACTTCTTTCCTTCTTCTTTTTTTTTTGCAATCTAAATTATGTATACCTTTGCTTTTCTTCTCAAAACACATGGTGTTGTCCTCTATACTCAATTAGCAGAATTTGTAATTTTACATTTATTCTTATATCTGCAATAACTCTACACTAAATATGTGTGTTTTGAGGATACATTTATTTCATTTCCCTTTACATCCCAGAGCCTAATATGGTACTCATCATGGAGCAAGTGCTCAAAAAAAATTGTTCAAATAATATTAACATATTGCTGGTAATAATAATATTTATTTCCTGATTACTTAATATGGAGTAAGCAGTCATATATATGTGTGTGTGTGTATATATATATATATATATATATATATATATATCAGTTCAGTTCAGTTCAGTTGCTCAGTCGTGTCCAACTCTTTGCCAACCCCATGAATGGCAGCACACCAGGCCTTCCTGTCCATCACCAACTCCCAGAGTTCACTCAGACTTACGTCCATCAAGTCAGTGATGTCATCCAGCCATCTCATCCTCTGTCATCCCCTTCTCCTCCTGTCCCCAATCCCTCCCAGCATCAGAGTCTTTTCCAATGAGTCAACTCTTTGCATGAGGTGGCCAAAGTATTGGAGTTTCAGCTTTAGCATCATTCCTTCCAAAGAAATCCCAGGGCTGATCTCCTTCGGAATGGACTGGTTGGATCTCCTTGCAGTCCAAGGGACTCTCAAGAGTCTTCTCCAACACCACAGTTCAAAAGCATCAATTCTTCAGCGCTCAGCTTTCTTCACAGTCCAACTCTCACATCCATACATGACCACAGGAAAAACCATAGCCTTGACTAGACGGACCTTTGTTGGCAAAGTAATGTCCCTGCTTTTAAATATGCTATCTAGGTTGGTCATAACTTTCCTTCCAAGGAGCAAGCGTCTTTTAATTTCATGGCTACAGTCACCACCTGCAGTGATTTCGGAGCCCCCCAAAAATAAAGTCTGACACTGTTGCCACTGTGTCCCCATCTGTTTCCCATGAAGTGATGGGACCAGATGCCATGATCTTTGTTTTCTGAATTTTGAGCTTTAAGCCAACTTTTTCACTCTCCTCTTTCACTTTCATGAAGACACTTTTTAGTTCCTCTTCACTTTCTGCCACAAGAGTGGTGTCATCTGCATATCTCAGGTTATTGATATTTCTCCTGGCAATCTTGATTCCATGTATATATATATATATATATACACACAGATAAAATTTTTATTAATCACCTAAAATTTAGATTAAGACCTTTAAAATAACCCCCCAAATCACAAAATTAATAGGGTATAGGTGGAAACCAAGAATGCAGAATTCTGTGCCTATTCGTCAAATTTCTCTGTTATCCTCTAAAACCAGAATTCTTTTATTTTAAAGAGAATGCATGGGGTTGCATTTATACCAAAATTAGTAGAAAATGAAACAATCATTTTAGGAGTAGTACTTGTCACTATTGTTGGTGCTTGATTCCATGTTGATGCATTAGCTTCTTAGCTCTGTTCAAGATTTAAAATGGTGTGTTCTCAGGGTACCTGCCAAGAGACGCACGTCACAGAAATCACCAAGAATCTCTTGTAAATAATCCTGTTACTATTAAGCTTTATTGGTTTCCTTAGTAACATACTTACTGCTGACACTGACAACAACCTAGGGACAGGCTGCTTCTTCTAAAAACGATATTTTACGGTTTTCAAATCCTTTCTGTCCTCCCTTGACAGAAAAACTTTCTAAGACTTAACCAAATACCGACAGTTAGTACTTTCTAAAATATATGCATCACCTTATACATCTTGTTCCTTCTAAGAGGTCACTGTGCTTCTCTTTTTATAAATGAATGTACTTACATATATTAAAATTGGAAAGTTGTTTTACATGATTTTTTAATAATCCCATTTATATTTTCTAAGAATTAATACTGGGAAATTATTCCCAGTAGATTAATGTTTTTATCATTGGCAGTATGATATCTTTTTCCAGTTAAAAAAAAAAGTACATTAAACTCCTATCTTATAGGCTTCTTTTTATTAGATTTGCAGTCATATTGATAGGGACAGAATAAAGGGACAAAGCAGGTGATTAAATAGTTAATTCCACTAGGGAAGTTAAGTAGAAAAAATATGGGAGACGCCTGTAAATTAATGATTACTCAAGAAAGAAGGTTTGCTTAACCACAAAACCATGTAACAGAAGCATGAAACGTGCCCCCAGCAGTAAAACAATGCTGACATGAGACCCACATCCTGCCCACTGAGCTCAGTAAGTTAATTATTCCAAGGACATGCTCTCTACACACATAAAACACAATAATTTGTGAACCTAGCTTGAACATGTAGCAAAAAGAAAACTCCCCTGCTCAACCTGGAGAAGGAGCTGATGAGGGAAGCATTAGATCTACTCGAAATACACAAAATTTCTTCCTCTCCTCCCCACTTTTCCTTTGATTATAAAACTCTAGTAAGTTCTCAGGGTGCAGCATCCGCTCACCTGCCCACTTGTAAACCTCACAAGCATCCTGTTCTAATAAACCACTTCTTTTTAAAAAAATTTATTTATTTTGATTGGAGGCTAATTACTTTACAATATTGTGGTGGTTTTTGCCATACATTGACATGAATCAACCATGGGTGTACATGTGTCCCACTGTCCTGAACCTCATCCCCACTTCCCTCCCTGTCCCATCCCTCTGGGGTCGTCCTAGTGCACAGGGTTTGAGTGCCCTGTTTCATGCATCAATCTTGGACAGGTCATCTATTTCACATATGTTAATATACATGTTTCAATGCTATTCTCTCAAATCACCCCACCCTCATCTTCTCCCACAGAGTCCAAAAGTCTGTTCTTTATATCTCTGTCTCTTTTGCTGTCTTGCATATAAGGTCATTGTTACCATCTTTCTAAATTCCACATATATGCACTAATATACTATATTGATGTTTTTTCTTTCTGACTTACTTCACTCTGTACAATAGGCTCCAGTTTCATCCACATTATTAGAACTGACTTAAATGCATTCTTTTCAATGGCTGAGTAATATTCCATTGTGTATATGTACAACTTTCTTATACTTTTGTCTACCAATGGACATCTAGGCTGATCCCATGTCCTAGCTATTATAAACAGTGCTGTGATGGACACTGGGGTACAAGTGTCTCTTTCAAATCTGGTTTTCTCAGTGTTTGTGTCCAGCAGCAGGATTGCTGGGCCATATGCCATTTCTATTTGCAGTTTTTCAAGAAATCTCCACACTGTTCTCCACAGTGGCTGTACTAGTTTGCATTTCTACCAACAGTGTAAGAGAGTTCCCTTTTCTCCACACCTTCTCCAGTATTTATGGTTTTTAGACTTTTTGATGGCAGCCATTCTGACTGGTGTGAGATGGTACCTCATTGTGGTTTTGATTTGCATTTCTCTGATAATGAGTGATGTTGAGCACCTTTTCATATGTTTGTTAGCCATCTGTATGTCTTCTTTGGAGAAATGTCTGTTTAGTTCTTTGGCCCATTATTTTCTTAATATTGAGCTGTGTGAGCTGTTTGTATATTTTTGAGACTAATTATTTGTCAGTTTCTTAATTTGCTATTATTTTCTCCCATTCTGAAGTCTGTCTTTTCACCTTACTCATAGTTTCCTTTGTTGTGCAGAAGCTTTTAAGTTTAATTAGGTACCATTTGTTTATTTTTGTTTTTATTTCCATTAGTCTGGGAGGTGGGTCATAGAGGATCTTGCTGTGATTTATGTCAGAAAATATTCTGCCTATGTTCTCCTCTAGGAGTTTTATAGTTTCTGGTCTTACGTTTAGATCTTTAATCCATTTTGAGTTTGTTTTTTTTTTTGTATAGTGTTAGAAAGTATTCTAGTTTCATTTTTTACAAGTAGTTGACCAGTTTTCCCAGCATCAGTTGTTACAGAGATTGTCTTTTCTCCATTGTATATTTTTGTCTCCTTTGTCAAAGATAAGCTGTCCATAGGTGCATGGATTTATATCTGGGCTTTCTATTTTGTTTCATTGTTTTATATTTCTGTCTTTGTGCCAGTACCATACTGTCTTGATGACTGTAGCTTTGTAGTATAGTCTGAAGTCAGGCAGGTTGATTCCTCCAGTTTCATTCTTCTTTCTCAAGATTGCTTTAGCTATTTAAGGTTTTTTGTGTTTCCATACAAATTGTGAAATTATTTGTTCTAGATCTGTATAAAAAATACTATTGGTAGCTTGATAGGGAGTGCATTGAATCTATAGATTGCTTTAGGCATTATACTCAGTTTCACTATATATTGATTCTTCCAATCCATGAACATGGTATATTTCTCCATCAATTTGTGTCATCTTTGATTTCTTTCAGCAGTGTTTTATAGTTTTCTTTATATAGGCCTTTTCTTTCTTTAGGCAAATTTATTCCTAAGTATTTTATTCTTTTCATTGCAATGGTGAATGGGATTGTTTCCTTAATTTCTATTTTTGTTTTCTCATTGTCAGTGTATAGGAATGCAAGGGATATCTGTGTATTAATTTTATATCCTGCAACTTTACTATATTCATTGATTAACTCTAGTAATTTTCTGGTGCTGTCTTTAGGGTTTTCTATGTAGAGGATCATGTCATCTGCAGACTGAGAGTTTTACTTCTTTTCCAATCTGGATTCCTTTTATTTCTTTTTCTTCTCCAATTGCTATGTCTAAAACTTCCAAAACTATGTTGAAAAGTAGTGGTGAGGGTGCGCACCATTGTTTTGTTCCTGAATTTAGAGGAAATGCTTTCAATTTTTGATCATTGAGAATAATATTTGCTGTGGGTTTATCATCAGTTCAGTTCAGTTCAGTTGCTCAGTCATGTCCGACTCTTTGCAACCCCATGAATCACAGCACACCAGGGCTCCCTGTCCATCACCAACTCCTGGAGTTCACTCAGACTCACGTCCATTGAGTCAGTGATGCCATCCAGCCATGTCATCCTCTGTCGGCCCCTTCTCCTCCTACCCTCAATCTCTCCCAGCATCAGAGTCTTTTCCAATGAGTCAACTCTTCACACGAGGTGGCCAAAGTACTGGAGTTTCAGCTTTAGCATCATTCCTTCCAAAGAAATCCCAGGGCTGATCTCCTTCAGAATGGACTGGTTGGATCTCCTTGCAGTCCAAGGGACTCTCAAGAGTCTTCTCCAACACCACAGTTCAAAAGCATCAATTCTTTGTTGCTCAGCCTTCTTCACAGTCCAACTCTCACATCCATACATGACCACAGGAAAAACCATAGCCTTGACGGACATTTGTGAGCAAAGTAATGTCTCTGCTTTTGAATATGCTATCTAGGTTGGTCATAACTTTCCTTCCAATGAGTAAGCGTCTTTTAATTTCATGGCTGCAATCACCATCTGCAGTGATTTTGGAGCCCCCAAAAATAGAATCTGACACTGTTTCCCCATCTATTTGCATTGAAGTGATGGTACCAGATTTCATGATCTTTGTTTTCTGAATGTTGAGCTTTAAACCAACTTTTTCACTCTCCTCTTTCACTTTCATCAAGAGGCTTTTGAGTTCCTCTTCACTTTCTGCCATAAGGGTGGTGTCATCTGCATATCTGAGGTTATTGATATTTCTCCCGGCAATCCTGATTCCAGTTTGTGTTTCTTCCAGTCCAGCATTTCTCATGATGTACTCTGCATATAAGTTAAATAAGCAGGTTTATCATATATGGCTTTTATTATGTTGAGGTATATTCCTTCTATGCCTGCTTTCTGGAGAGTTTTGATCATAAATGGGTATTGAATTTTGTCAAAGGCTTTCTCTGCATCTATTGAAATAGTCATATGGTTTTTATCTTTCAATTATTTAATGTGGTATATCACATTAAATGGTTTGCATATATTGAAAAATCCTTGCATCCTGGAATAAAGCCCACTTGATTATGATATATGATCTTTTTAATATGTTGTTGGATTCTGTTTACTAGAATTTTGTTGAGGATTTTTGAGTCTGTGTTCATTAGTGATATTGGCCTATAGTTTTCTTTTTTAGTGGCATCTTTGTCTGGTTTTGGTATTAGAGTGATGGCGGCCTCATAGAATGAGTTTGGAAGTTTACCTTCCTCTGCAATTTTCTGGAAGAGTTTTAATAGGATAAGGGTTAACTTTTCTCTAAATTTTTGGTAGAATTCACCTGTGAAGCCATCTAATTCACTTCTTATATACCACTTTGTCTCTCATAAAATTATTTCTGTGCTGAGACATAAAGTACTATGGTCCTAGAGCTCTTCAGAACCCCTAAAGCATACTCAACATTTCAGTATCATTAACTCATTTTTTGCTCTTTATTTCATTAGGCTGTGGGATCATTTTAACCTTTATTTCATTGTTGCTTTAACTACAAAATTATTGGCATTTTAATTGAAACAGTTTGGTATTATAATCATGTTGACTTTATTTAAATCCCATGGTTTAGACATTTTATTTATATATGAAGTCCCACAGCCATATATATTTCTATAAAGATACGTTAGGCATCTTGAGTAAATTGAGAGCATTCCAAAGTCTTTGTTCTCATAATGTATTTCAGAGGATGCTCTTTGATGAAAATGTTCTTCTTTGGGGAAAGGAGTGTTCTAAAAAGTTGCCTAAGAGCATAATGATTGAGGGGTTATGAAATGTGATAGAATTCCATACAACACTCTACTTGTAGCTTGAAATGATTTTTAAGTCTTCAGATTTGGAAGAATACTAACAGCTTGCCACATTCTTTAGCTATTCAAACCCACCTTATTCACATGTAGATGACTTGCCCTACTGTCAGAGCACCTGAATTGGATGCTTCCACATATTTCTAGCACTGACTTAAGCCAGAGTAAGACAATGAGTGGCTAGGAATCAAAATACAGTGTTGTAATGTAAACTGCTTAGAGGGGAAGTAAGTTTTCATCTGTGACCATCAGTCATCTGTACTTATCTTGCTATGTGCCTTAGGCAGACTGCAAGGAAGGGAGTGAGATATGAACTTGTAAAAAAACAACTTGTGATAAAATCTTCTTACCTGATTCTCCATTTTGGGCATTACAGTCTTTAATGCAATAGGCAGAGTCCAACTAGTCCAAATAGCTATCTGTAACAAGGGCAAGAGTTTAAAGAAAAATTCAGAAATTCTCAGAGATGCTTAATTACTCACAGGTGATGTTGCTAGGCAACCACTTCACCTTCTGATTCTGCCTTCACCTAAGTGTGGTACTCAGTTTGCTCTATTGTTACAGAATGTTAAAAGAGATGGAGAAGTGAAGTATAAAGAATTTTAAACCAGGTGAAAATAGAGAGGGGAAAAAATCTTACAATGTAGCTCTGAATTAAAAGATATGCAAACACAGTTTAAAAAAAAAATTCCCCATGGCTTGAGAAATCATTCTTAATGAATAGAAATATGAGACGGAATTTCAAAAAGAACAGAAAAATGTCATATTTGAAGTCATAAATTACTTTAAGCTAATGTGCTGGGGGACAGGATCAATGAGCTATGCCATTGGACAGACCCAGGAGTACGCACAGTTGTAGATCCCTGCTATATTTCAAGAGAATTTCCAAGGACAACAACGCTTAAAGATATTACTTCAAACTTTCTGAAACTAATTACTGTTCTCACCTTGCCGTTAGTTTGCAATTAACCGTTCTTTACCTTTGATACAGAACCTTGAAGTTTTCCTGATAAGAAATTGCTTTTTCTTGTTAAACTACGAATTTTAGTCATGGCCATGGCTCTGATTTTGCTTTTATAGGCTATATAAAGTTTTAGTATCATTTCTCAGCTGTTTCAGCATGTTCTTTGGTTCTATGGTTCTTTGAAGTGAACTGGATGGAATGGGCTTCCTCTTATATTTGATACCAAGAGATAGCTCCACCCTAATGTGCCACTAGATGATAAATACACTTGAACCCACTCCTATATGCCTTCCAATAGGATAGTTAGATCAGTGATTATTAAGGTGAGCATGTGTGTGTATGCTCAGTCATTTCTGACTCTGCAATCCCATGGACTGTAGCCCACCAGGCTCCTCTGGCCTTGGGATTTCCCAGGTAAGAATATTGGAATGGGTTGCCATTTCCTCCTCCAGATTAAGGTGAGCATTGCATATTATATTAATGCATATGATTCATTGATCCTTTGTGTCAGTAAAATTCATAAATTATCAATATTAGTTCAATCATTCACTTCTTCAGTGACTTAACAAACACTGTCTACCTAATGTCAAACATCATTATCATTCTGTTAAGCAGTTTCTTAACAGATGAGTACTCAATTGCTTTATGCAGTATACCTTAGAAGGAAGCGTTTCTACCCACTTTTTGTTGATCTTCAGATTCCTTGTTACTTAACCAAGATGTAACATTATTTTTATCTGCTGCACAAAGCAAAATGTAAACTAATGTTATAGAAGACTCTCTAAACTTGTAATGAATGGACTTGCCAGATTATTCAATGTTCTTCTTCTTCTTTTTTTTTTAATTGTAAATGGTCTCTGCTATGCCCGTTTTACACTAAAGATGACTAGCTAGTCTATTGAACTATGAACATCTAGTTTACTAGATGTACACCTACACACATATACACCTACTGCTCAGATGTATGTTTGCCAAAAATTACAACCTATTTCATTAACAACCTGCTTATTTCTACTGCATTTATGCTTAAAATCATGTAATAAGATGAAATATACTTAAAATAAGAATATAAAGCAAATAACTGGTTATCTTTTACTATGGAAAAATTTTATGATTTAACAAAAGTCCAAGAAAGAATTGTTTAACATTCATGAAAGACAAGCAAACAATAACCATATAAAAAGACCCTTGACTAAAGATTGTTTCTCAGGTATCTTTGAATCCAAAATCTACATTAAGAAAATAGGAACTGCTAGCTAAGGCAATAAACTCTGTGTGATTTACAGTTTTACTGAGAGTCTTATGTTAATGTACTGCACGGTGTACTATTTACTTGTAAATTCTTCTATTACAACTTGAAGTTTAATATCAACCAGAAAGTACTCATTTCTAAAAAGTTTTCAATTAAACTGAACTATAAAAATAGCCATCCTAAAAAAATGAAGTTGTTAAAGGGTAAAATTGGTAGAAAGTTATACTTGCTGCTGCTGCTGCTAAGTCGCTTCAGTCGTGTCCGACTCTGTGCGACCCCATAGACGGCAGCCCACCAAGCTCCCCGTCCCTGGGATTCTCCAGGCAAGAGTACTGGAGTGGGTTGCCATTGCCTTCTCCAATGCATGAAAGTGAAAAGTGAAAGTGAAGTCGCTCAGTCATGTCCAACTCTTAGCGACCCCATGGACTGCAGCCTACCAGGCTCCTCTGCCCATGGGGTTTTCCAGGCAAGAGTACTGAGTTAAGACTAATTTTAAGTAGGCTGTTTAATTGGGTTTAAAAGAAAAAAAATACTGGTCAAATAAATTTGATAACCTTACATGGGGCATTCTCTCAGCTATGCACCATCCATGCTAATTGTTATGAATAATTCTAAAATAAAGGAATCTCATTAATATGTTCATAATTCAGCATTCCCCATCACCTTTAACCGTTGTTTTTGGCTTTACATAGACACAAATAGGGCTTCCCTGAAGGTTCATGTAAGGTATAGTTTCAATGAGGCAGAAAAGATGGAGAGATGACCTCAACGGAGGTAGGTTACCCTTATTCAGGCAAGGAGGGGCGACAGTCAGCCTAACGACCAGGCTGAGAGAGCGAGAGGGATCAGGGGGGCTTCATATTTAAAGGGAGGTTTGTGGAAATGCTAAGAGAAATGTTAGTCAGGTGGGACATTTTGGGTATTCTTTAGTTGAGATGGCATTTGTAGTTGGGCACAGGGTGATAAGTCCCAGGTAGATGCAACTGGCCTGGAGCATCAGCGTGGGACCTAAAGTTCAGTTTAGTTTTTCCCGAAGTTAGATGATTCAGCAAGGGCCTTTGACACTGTTGTTTTCTTTTCTAGGCCCAAAGACTCCTTCAGGTTAGATGGTAAAGAATCTGCCTCCAATGCAGGAGACCAAGGTTCGATTCCTGGGTCAGGAAGATCCCCTGGAGAAGGAAATGGCACCCACTTCAGTATTCTTGCCTGGACAATTCCATGGAGAGAGGAGCCTGACAGGCTACAGTTTATCAGGTCACAAAGAGTTGGACATGACTGAGCGACTAACACTTTAATTTTCAGACCACAATAACATTCCAAGTACTAGTGACTGTGACACACAGTCTTGGAAATGTTGAGCTACAAAATGACTTTCCTGTGCATCTCTGGGTTTCAGCAGTGTATGTGTAATTCATTCACGTCATTGTAGATTACACACATTGCTGCTGCTAAGTCACTTCAGTCATGTCTGACTCTGTGCTACCCCATAGACGGCAGCCCACCGGGCTCCCCCGTCCTTGGGATTCTCCAGGCAAGAACACTGGAGTGGGTTGCCATTTCCTTCTCCAATGCATGAAAGTGAAAAGTGAAAGTGAAGTTGCTCAGTCATGTTTGACTCCTAGCGACCCCATGGACTGCAGCCCACCAGGCTCCCCCATCCATGGGATTTGCCAGGCAAGAGTACTGGAGTGGGTTGCCATAGATTACATACATTAGGTGTAAATAAAAACTTGTTACTGAAGTAATGTTTGAAAGTAGCCATATATTAAGAACATTCTTTACAAAATTAAAATCTCAGAACATTTAAGAGTTCTCTAACTTCTTACATTGTGCAGGTTCTTACATTGTGTAAGCAAGAACATATTTTCTCAAAGTCCGATTTTAAATATTTGGTCTTATTCTATTCCTCTGTTTTGGGGTTAAAGATTACAGCAAAAGTGGTGGTAAGAAAGGGACTTACCAGGTTGCAGTAGTGCAGGAGATGCAAGAGACGCAGGTTCCATGCCTGGGTTGGTTGGGAAGATTCCCTGGAGTGGGAAATGGCACCCTAATCCAGTATTCTTGCCTAGAAAATTACATGGGCAGAGGAGCCTGGCGGGAGTCCAGGAGCTACAGATATTCAGGCTCGACTGATCACACACACACACAGAGGTAAGAATAGAGAAAATATATACACTTTGTATTAGTATTATAATGTGTAAATCTGGGAAATTTTTATTGTAAGATGGTGTGAAAATGAGTCTTTTCCAATAACCCAAAATACTTTAGATAGACTTTAGAATTTTAGAAGTAAACTTAGATAAAGCTTTACCATGTAAAGCAATAAGAAAAGTAAATAGACCAATGTGTTCAGATAGAGTTCAACCATGTTCATCCATCTTTTCACTCTTCTCTGCATGCAAATGTAATTAATAAATGTAATGTGCATCAGAATAAAGGCATGCCTTTCACACTATAAATATTACATTATCAGTATTCAACAAAGAGAATATAAATATGCCTACTCTTATGTCAAGCAGATCCAGGTTGATGTAAAGTGCTTGCCAGAATATGCATCCACTTGAACATAACTACAGCTGCTGTCACATAATTCATATTCTAATGCAGGACTTGGCACAGGTGGATTTTGTGTTGAGGGAAGGGTGTGTAGGGGGGTCATATCTTTCATTTTAGGCAAGAGCTTTTTGATGAACAGTAGAAAATGAACTACCTTTTGCATTATGCTGCATCACTTATTAAAGTCCAGGAACAGATAGGGAATATCATCTGCATATACCAGGATGTAGATTTTTAAAAATTTTTGACAATAGCCCCAATAATAGAATAGTCAGAATAATACACATATTTCAGATTAAAGCTAATTTTATGTATACCTGTACAAAATATATGTGTGTTTATGCATACATACATGCACACACATATATACTTACTCATGATTGACAACTTTTGCCTCACATTTAAGATTATAGTTTGGGTAGAAATGTTACACTATTCTAAGCAGTCTTACCATATGTTGTCAGAACGGCTAATATAATTAAATTTGACACAAGAAAATCTATACTGTAAAATCATCTATATATAAAAGGTCAAGAAAGGTCAAAAAAACCTTAGAACTTAGGTAGAGAAGTAGTGACATGAGTGTAAGGCCTTTTACACGTTTCAGTAGAAAAAGTCTACAGCTTAAGCTTTCATTTTCCATCATTGATGTGAATGATTTACTCTATAGATATCTATTTCCTTTGACCTTCCTCACAGGTGATTTATTCTCTCTTCTTTTTCTTTTCATTCCTCATAGGTATTGATTATTTTACTCTTCAGTTCACTTCAGTTCAGTCGCTCAGTCGTGTCTGACTTTTTGGAACCCCATGAACCACAGCAAGCCAGGCCTCCCTGTCCATCACCAACTTCTGGAGTCCACCCAAACCCATGTCCATTGAGTCGGTGATGCCATCCAACCATCTCTTCCTCTGTCATCCCATTCTCCTCCTGCCCTCGGTCTTTCCCAGATTCAGGGTCTTTTCAAATGAGTCAACTCTTTGCATCAGCTCTTCACATCAAAGTATTGGAGTTTCAGCTTCAACATCAGTCCTTCCAATGAACACCCAGGACTGATCTCTTTTAGGATGGACTGGTTGGATCTCCTTGCAGTCCAAGGGACTCTCAAGAGTCATCTCCAACATTGCAGTTCAAAATCATCAATTCTTCGGTGCTCAGCTTTCTTTATAGTCCAACTCTCACATCCATACATGACCACTGGAAAAACCATAGCCTTGACTAGACAGACCTTTGTTGACAAAGGGATGTCTCTGCTTTTTAGTATGCTGTCTAGGTTGCTCATAACTTTCCTTCCAAGGAGTAAGTGTCTTTTAATTTCATGGCTGCAGTTACCATCTGCAGTGATTTTGGAGCCCAGAAAAATAAAGTCTGACACTGTTTCCACTGTTTCCCCATCTATTTGCCATGAAGTGATGGGACCAGATGGCATGATCTTTGTTTTCTGAATGTTGAGCTTTAAGCCAACTTTTTCACTCTCCTCTTTCACTTTCGTCAAGAGGCCCTTTAGTTCTTCTTCCCTTTCTTCCATAAAGGTGTGTCATCTGCATATCTGAGGTTATTGAGATTTCTCCCAGCAGTCTTGATTCCAGCTTGTGTCTCCTCCTTGTGCCTCCTCCAGCCCTGCGTTTCTCATGATGTATTCTGCATATAAGTTAAATAAGCAAAGTGACAACATACAGCCTTGATGTACTCCTTTTCCTATTTGGGACCAGTCTGAAGTTCCATGTCCAGTTCTACCTTAGTTTCTACTTTTTCATGTGTGTGTCGCTAAGTTACTTCAATAGTGTCTGACTCTTTGCCACCCTATGGACTGTAGGCTTCTCTGTCCATGGGATTCTCCTTGCAAGAGTACTGGGGTGGGTTGCCATTTCCTCCTCCAGGGTATCTTCCCCACCCAGGGATTGAACCTTATGTCTCTTATGTCTCCTGCATTGGCAGGCAGGTTCTTTACCCCCAGCACCACCTGGTAAGCCCCTATTTTTTCATAACTTCAGATTAAAATCATCACACCAAGGTATGTCTAGCTCATGCATGTTTTCAGTTTCAACTCCTGCTAATGGCTGATTTTAACCTAGTATTTCTGAATTCATTTTCCTGAGAATGAGAACTGATATTCCAGCTACATTTTCACAGGGTGCATTCAGTGACCAAACACCCAAATGTAGCTTGGGTTACCTGCCTTCTAGATGTTCAATCATCTTCAAAGGTGAGATGGGGATCCTGGGGCTTGTATAGATGCCCTCATATGAAGATTAGCAGATGGAGTGGGACCACAGAGAGCTCTTCAGTGGGGTGTCAGAATCCATGATTAACATGTGAATGGAAGTATAATTATATTCTGCTATATTTTGAAGTTAGTGTTTCAGTTTGTCTATATTTACTAATAGAAATGTGATGAGTTGCTATGCAAATATGCATTAAATTCTCCTCCTGTGGAATATAGATGAACAGAAAAAGAATTAAAAGTCTGTAAATATTTTATTATGAGAAATTCTTTAGCTATAGGGTTCTACAACATTTAAAATTCTTTATATTAAATACTACTAGATGCAATAGAATGTTTATGTAATGTGTATGTGTAGATTACAATAGTTTAAAAAGTATCTGTATATCTTTGAATTTATTTTTTTAAAGTATCCCCTTCAAATCCGTCAGCTCTTGTGAGCCCTTTTTTGAACTCATTTCCCCCTCTTACCTAAGAGGTGAGCAATATCTTGAGTTCTCAATATTTAATGTTTTCTCTTATTTTGTCACAGTCCTATCATATACTTTAAATATAGATATAATCTATTACATATTTTGGTTCACTGTAAAAAAATTTAGAACCATACTACATGTATATTTTTACAGTTTGCTCTTTGCACTTAACATTATGTGTCTACAATGTATTTATATTATTCAAGTTGTAGTTTATAGATTTCCACTGCTGATATTTCTTGGGATGAATAAACTGATAATTTGATTCATATATTCTGATATTGATGGGGTTTGAGTAGGTTTCAGTTTTTTCTGTCACAAAGAGTTCTGCTATAAATTGGTTTTATATCTTCGCCTGGATATGTGTAAGTTTTTCTCTCAAGTGCAAACCCAGCTGTGAATTGCTGAGTTTTAAGTGTACACATTGTAAAATTTACTGTATAAAGTGAATTTCATTCTCAAAATGGTTTGTACTAATTTAGATTCATGCTAGCAGTGTGTAAGGCTAGTGTGTAACTTTTCTACACTATTGTCAATTTTTGAAGTTACCAATTAAAAAAAAATTTGCTTATTTACTAACTTTGAATGGGTAAAAATGTATATACTTAGTTTATTTTGTTTGTATCATTATTTTTGCATTTATCTGATTACCAGTGTGGCTGGTAAATTTTAGTTTTTATTTGTCATTAGGGTTTCCCCTTTTAAGTATTTTCTTAGGTCTTTAGCTTCTTTTCCTCTAAATAGGTCTTCGTTTAAAATATTGGTCTTTGTTTAATATATACTTATGCTAATTAAGTACTTAATACTTAGTTAAGTACTTAAAACTTAATTAAGTGTATACTAAGTACTTAATACTTAATTAAGTATGCTAATTATATATTTTGTACATATTGCCAATAAGTCCTTCCCATCTGTATTTTACACAAAACTCTAATGAACAGAACTTTTAAATTTTACTGGATTAAAATTTACACAATATTTTCAATATTTTACAATATTTTACACAAAACTCTAATGAACAGAACTTTTAAATTTTACTGGATTAAAATTTATTGATATTTTTCCTTGTGATATGTTCTCTCTATTTATTGTTTAATGTATGTCTTTTCTCTCTTTAGTTCATACAGATATTTTCATATATTATGTATTCAAACATTTTACTTTTGCTTGCCAATATTCAGTTTTTAATTCAAATGGAATTATTTTGTACATTTTTGTACGGAGGATTCTTGTTGCTTTTCTTTTACTTATTGATTATTAAGCATCTAAACCAACATGTTTAATTCAATTTTATGTCTTTTAGGACTTTTTATTTTATCAATTACTGTATGTTAAAATCCCTTTTAAGGTTTATGGATGTGTCTATTTTTCTTGGCATTTTTAAAAAGAAAACTAAAGAAATTATTGACTCAGTAACAGAAATCTATGAGTTGATCAAAGCTTTGTACAGAGATGAATTCAAAGACCATAACAATAACATTATGTCTTGATTTTACATATCATTTTTATACATCTGTTAGTCTTACTTTGCTCCATTTCATCTTGTTTCTCAGGTAAGTCTACTTGGTGGCTTCCTGAGATAATTCCTCTTTATGAAAAATCCAATATATATCTCGGGCTTACTCTCATTGGTCCAAAGAGAATCACCTGCCCTTTCTGATTAAAGGTAGGGGATAAGAACAACTGACTGGCTGAGAATGGGGCACATTTCCATCTCTGGAACCGGGACTGAGTTGAACCTTATCCAAGGTAAAAGTAAAGAAGAAAATATGCCCTTTGTCAGTCGTTACAGACAAATTCACTTCTAACATTGTAAATCATATTTTTTATAAACTTCATATAAATTGTATCATATGGAATGAATAGTTTGTGTCTGTTTGTGAACTGTATTAATAATGCTGTAAATAGTAGTAGTTCACTAATTGTCTCTGCTCTATAGTATTATATTGGATGAATATGTGATCAAATATCTATTCATTCTAAAGTTGAAAACTAGTTTTAAATTTGGGGCTATTCAAAATAATGTGTACATGAACATCCTTGCACGTGTAAATACATGTTTGTATGTATGTGAAAGTGTGCATTTTTTGTTGAGTATCTACTTAGGATTACTAATGCTGGGTCACAAGGTATGCATATTTTCAGCTTTATTCTGAAAGTGAAAGTTGCTCAGTCGTGTCTGACTCTTCGTGACCTCATGGACTATACAGTCCGTGTAATTCTCCAGGCCAGAATACTGGAGTAAGTAGCCTTTCTCTTCTCCCAGGGATCTTCCCAACCCAGGGATCAAACCTAGGTCTCCCACATTGCAGATGGATTCTTTACTAGTTGAGCCACAAGGGAAGCCCAAGAGTACTGGAGTGGGTAGTCTCTATCTTCTCCAGTGGACCTTCACGACCCAGGAATTAAACTGAGGTCTCCTGCATTGCAAGCAGATTCTTTACCAACTGAGGTTCAGCTTTATTCAGTTCAGTTCAGTTGCTCAGTCGTGTCCGACTCTGTGACCCTGTGAATCACAGCACACCAGGCCTCCCTTTCCATCACCAACTCACGGATTTCACCCAGACTCACTTTCATCGAGTCAGTGATGCCATCCAGCCATGTCATCCTCTGTCGTCCCTTTCTCCTCCTGCCCCCAATCCCTCCCAGCATCAGAGTCTTTTCCAATGAGTCAACTCTTCGCATGAGGTGGCCAAAGTACTGGAGTTTCAGCTTCAGCATCAGTCCTTCCAATGAAATCCCAGGGCTGATCTCCTTCAGAATGGACTGGTTGGATCTCCTTGAAGTCCAAGGGACTCTCAAGAGTCTTCTCCAACACCACAGTTCAAAAACATCAATTCTTCGGCACTCAGCTTTCTTCACAGTCCAATTCTCACATCCATACATGACCACTGGAAAAACCATAGCCTTGACTAGACGGACTTTTGTTGGCAAAGTAATGTCTCTGCTTTATTAGCTATTCCTAAATAATTTGCCAAAATGATAGTATCAATTAACACTCCCACCAACAGGAGGAGTTGTTCAAATCTTCGTCATCAACCCTTTGTTTTGCATTGTGATTGTGATATGTATCGCCCTTATGTTTGATAAACATCATTCACATGCTTAATGACATTTGGATGACATTGGATGACAATGAATTTTTTTTTTCAACTCAAAGCTGCTAAAATCCTTTTGCATTTTTCTATTGGATTATCTTTTTCTTATTGACTTATAAAAGTTCTGTTTGAAAACACTCAGCTCACTAATGTTATGCTCATGTCTTCATTCTTTTTTTTTTCATTTAAGTATACTTTTTTAAAAAATATAAATTTATTTATTTTAATTGAAGGCTAATTACTTTACTATATTGTATTGGTTCTTTATTCTATATATATATATATATATATATATATGTTTAATATTAGATAGTACTTAAGGTACCTTTTCAAATTCACTAATATTTCTTTCGTAATAACAGATTTGCTTTAAGCCCACCCCATAAATTTTTCACTTCATATAGTGCAATCTTCATTTCTAGATATTTGATTTAAATATATTCTATATCATCCATGTCTTCACTTAATTTTTAAAAATATGGAGTAGAGTTATAATAACTTCTGATGTTTCTCTCTGTAAATTCTAACATCTGTGTCACTTTTCTGTTGGTTTAAGATTAACTGATATTTATACTCATTATGGGTTATTATTATTATTATATACCAGAAATTATGAATTTTACTTTGTCTGGCTTCAGATATTTTTTATTCCTGTAAGTATTCTCCTCTCTGGTCTTGTCCACAATTAAGCTACTTGGAAATGTCACATAGTGCTTTTATTTTTAAGTGGAACCTAAGTGTGGTCAGTCTAAGGCTAAAGGCTAATATTTTACTACTACTCAGATAAGAGCCCTATCTCTATCTATACTCTACCCAATGCTCCAGGAGTTCTAAGTTCTCCATTCTGCTCTGTGGGGACAGAAACTCTCTCTGGCCCTTGGTGAGCACTGGGTACTATATATCAAGTTCTTTTATGTGGCTCTTTCCCAGCTTCTGGTAATTTCCTCTCATCCCCTTGCTTACAAATACCAGCTGAAAATTCAGTGTGTCTCCTCCAAATGACCAGTATTGCTCTGATACTGGTCTCTCTACTCTGATCCTTTGTCTTATAAACTTGACCATCTTGGTGCATCTATTTTATCACCTCAGTCCAGGAGCTCGCTAGGTTCCATTTGAGTTACCCTCTCTTGTACTGCTCTAGAAACGGCCTTGGAGTTGTACGCTAAAGCAACTGTAGCACTCATGTGGCATTTGTTTCTTGTCTTTCAGAATTACTCTCCTTAGTTGTTTGTTATGGGGTGAATTGTCTCTTACAAAAAGATGTTTAAGTCCTAACCCCCAGAATCTGAGAATGTGACCTTATTTAGTAATAGGCAAGGGATCAAGGTAAGATGACATTATTGGGGTAAGCCCTAATTTAATATGAATAGTGTTCATGTAAAGAGGGGATTTGGGACACAGATATGTACAGAGGGAAGACATGATGACACCGAGAGAGTAGTCAAGGAACATTTAAGGCTATAAGAAGCTAGGAGACAAGCATGGAACAGGTCTTTCCCTCACAGTTCTCCAAAGGAAAATTATCCCTATGAAACCTTCATTTTGAATCTCTCATCTTCCAAACATGAGGCAATAAAATTCTCTTGTTTAAACCATCCAGTTTGATGGTTTGTTACAGAAGTCCTAGAAACCAAATACACTGCCATATACAGCTTTATGTCCAATGTCTTGAAAATCACCACACACACTTTTTACTTTTGCTCAAGCAGGATCATAAATCTAGTCCTTATTAAAACATCACTAACCAGAAGTAGAGTACTCTATCAACAAAATTTTAATTGCATTCTCCATCTCTTTAAAATTGCTTAAACATATTAATCATGATAAAATGTGGTACACTGGAAAAGGGAAGCAAACCACTTCGGTATTCTTGCCTTGAGAACTCCATGAAGAGTATGAAAATGCAAAAAGATAGGACATTGAAAGATGAACTCCCCAGGGCAGTAGGTGCCTAATACACTACTGGAGAAGAGTGGAGAAATAACTCTGAAGAATGAATAGGCTGAGCCAAAGTAAAACAATGCCCATTTGTGGATATGATTGGTGATGGAAGTAAAATCCAATGCTGTAAAGAACAATATTGCATAAGAACCTGGAATGTTAGCTCCATGAATCAAGGTAAATTGGAAGTGGTCAAACAGGAGATGGCAAGAGGGAACATCAACATTTTAGGAATCAGTGAACTAAAATGGACTGGAATGGGTGAATTTAATTCAGATGACCATTATATCTACTACTGTGGGCAAAAAATCCCTTACAAGAAATGGAGTAGCCCTCACAGTAAAAAAAAAAAAAGAAAAGAGTGAAATGCAGCACTTATCTGCAATATCAAAAAATAACAGAATGATCTCTGTTCATCTCCAAGCAAACCATTCAATAGCACAATAATCCAAGTCTATGCCCAAACTACTAATGCTGAAGAAGCTGAAATTGAATGGTACTATGATGACCTAGAAGACCTTCTGGGAGAAGGCAATGGCAACCCACTCCAGTACTCTTGCCTGGAAAATCCCATGGACAGAGGAGCCTGGTAGGCTGCAGTCCATGATGTCGCTAAGCGTTGGACACAATTGAGTGACTTCACTTTCACTTTTCAGTTTCATGCATTGGAGAAGGAAATAGCAACCCACTCCAGTGTTCTTGCCTGAAGAATCCCAAGGATGGAGGAGCCTGGTGGGCTGCCCTCTATGGGGTCGCACAGAGTCAGACACGACTGAAGTGACTTAGCAGCAGCAGCAGCAGAAGAGCTTCTAGAACTAACACCCCAAAAAGATGTTCTTTTCATCATAGGGGACTGAAATGCAAAAGTAGGAAGTCAAGAGATACCTGAAGTAACAAGGAAATTTGGCCTTGGAATACAGGATGAAGCAGGGAGAAGGCTAACAGATTTTTGCCAAGAGAACACACTGGTCAGGGAAAACACCCTATTCCAACAGCAAAAGAAATGACTCTACACATGGATATCACTAGATGGTCAATACCAAAATCAGATTGATTATATTCTTTGCAGCCAAAGATCGAGAACCTCTATACAGCCAAAACAAGACTGGGAGCTGACTGTAGCTCATGTCATGAACTCTTTATTGCAAAATTCAGACTTTAATTGAAGAAAGTGGGGAAAACCACTAGGCCATGCAGGAATGACCTAACTCAAATCATTTACTATTATACAGTGGAAATGACAAACAGATTCAAGGATTAGATTTGATAGACAGAGTGCCCGAAGAACTATTTATGGAGGTTCATAACATTGTACCCGAGGCAGTGATCATAACCATGCCCAAGAAAAAGGAATGCCAAAAGGCAAAATGATTTTCTGAGGAGGCCTTTCAAATAGCTGAGAAATGAAGAGAAGTGAAGGCAAAGTGCAAAGGGAATGATATACCCATATGAATGCAGAGTTACAAAGAATGGAAAGGAGAGATAAGAAAGCATTTCTCAGTGATCAGTGCAAAGAAATAGAGGAAAACAAATGAATGGAAAGACTAGAGATCTCTTTAAGAAAATTAGAGATACCAAGGGAACATTTCATGAAAAGATGGGCACAATAAAGGACAGCTAGAATCATACATGAAACAACAGAATGGTTCCAAATTGGGAAGGAGTATGTCAAGGCTATATATTGTCACCCTGCTTATTTAATTTATATGCAGAGTACATGATGAGAAACACTGGGCTGGATGAAGCACAAGCTGGAATCCAGATTGCAGGGAGAAATATCAATAACTTCAGATATGCAGACAACACCACCCTTATGGCAGAAAGCTAAGAGGAACTAAAGAGCCTCTTGATGAAAATGAAAGAGGAGAGTGAAAATGCTGGCTTAAAACTCAACATTCAAAAAACTAACATCATGTTATCCAGTCCCATCAATTCATGTCAAATAGATGGGGAAACAGTGAAAACAGTGGCTGACTTTATTTTTCTGGCCTCCAAAATCACTGAAAATGGTAACTGCAGCCATGAAATTAAAAGACTCTTGCTCCTTGGAAGAAAAGCTGTGACCAACCTAGACAGCATATTAAAAAGCAGAGACATTACTTTGCCAACAAAGGTCCATCTAGTCAAAGTTTTTCCAGTAGTCATGTATAATGTGAGATTTGGACTATAAAGAAAGCTGAGCACTGAAGAATTGATGCTTTTGAACTGTGGTGTTGGAGAAGACTCCTGAGAGTCCCTTGGACTGCAAGGAGACCCAACCAGTCCATCCTAAGGGAAATGAGTCCTGAATATACATTGGAAGGACTGATACTGAAGCTGAAACTCCAATACTTAGGTCCCCGGATGCCAATAACTGACTCATTGGAAAAGACCCTAATGCTGGGGAAGATTGAAGGCAGGAGGAGAAGGGGACAACAGAGGAAGAGATAGTTGGATGGCATCACTGACTCAATGAACATGAGTTTAAGCAAACTCCGGGTTTTGGTGATGGACAGGGAAGCCTGACATGCTGAAGTCTATGGGGTTGCAAAGATTCAGACGTGACTGAGCAACTGAACTGAACTGAAATAAGGAGTTGATTATTTATCCTCCCTGTGGGCCTTGAAAGAGATGTGTACAATTCACTCAGATTGTTAGGTTGGTCTTCCTTTGATTTTTATGCAACACAACACCCAAGTTCTACAGAATGAAATATGTAAAACAATAATATTATAATCATGCAATCACCATAGCCCAAAAATGTACTAAAATTTCCTTTGTCTTTTATTTGTGTTTAAATTTAAAATATGTAGAATTAGTTATACTATCAACATCAAAGTTCATAGGTGTTGTTTCCCACAAGTTCACTGTGATATATTTATTGATGGAAGAGTAAGGACTATACACTATAGAAGTGTAACAAAGGGAGGGCATTCACAAGGTCACAAATTATTTCAAGGCTGTGTAAATCAATCATAATTTTTCATGTGCCATATATTTTTCTTTTTGTGTGTGTAATGCTGATAAATATCTTATATTTCTGTAAATAAATGTGCTATTTTCCTCTAGGTTTATACTAATACATGCCAGTGAGTAATCATGAATACTATCATTTCCTGGCTGAATTTCACTACATTTGTATTTTAATTTACATATGTCCAGAAAAGTTCCTTATTGGGTAGACAATTCAAACTTACTTAAACATTATATTCCATTGATTTTTTTTTTTTTATTTTTCAAAATTGAAAGTAAGTTAATATTTTATAGTCAGGCAAAGTGAGTAGTAATCACATAAAGCATATGATATATATCTACTATTGATACACATTAGTTATCCTTAATACCCAATAGTCTCAGGCAAAAACTGGAAAGGGAAATTTTTCTTGGCCTTCTGTATTGAGTTAATGGGTCAAATAGAAACAATTCTATGGATCTCGAACAGATTGAGCAAATTATCTCAGTATTCATTATTTGTGCTCAGTCTTGTCCAACTCTTTGTGACCCAATGGACTGTAGCCTGTCAGCCTCCTCTATCCATGGGATTTTCCAGGTAAGAATACTGGAGTGGGTTGCCATTTCCTTCTCCAGGGGATCTTCCAGACCCAGGGATCAAACCCACATCTATCATGTCTCCTGCACTGGCAGGTGGATTCTTTGCCACTGAATCACCAGGGAAGCCCACTCATTATTTAGCTAAGTTTTTAGATATTCCAATGCACCTAAATGTTGCAATCATTTTGGCTCAATCATTCTTATTAAAAAATATGTAACTTTTTTAAAGAAAATGTATCCTAGTAACCAACCATAATAAATTTCATTTTTAAAAGATTAAAATTTAATAATTAAAATCTTGACGTGAAAAGATTGATTGTTTTTCTTTTCCTTTTTGGAAAAATTTTTGTTTATACCAGAGCAAAGCTAATGCATAATTGTGAACCATATTATCAAAGAACAACTTGGCCATCTGGTTTTCTAGCAGATGGTAAATATTTAATAAGGGAATGCCCCATACAATCTCTAGTTATTAAATATAAGTCATTACACTTTTTCAATACCCTTCCTGCTTATTCTCAGTATTCATGTCTAGGCAGTATTCTGTGACACAGACAAAAATGTTTAATTCTGTTATTTGCAAGTAAAAATCAGGAAGATGTATTCCAGAGTAAGATAATTTTATTAGCTGAGCAAGATGTTAAATGCACAGTAACTTGACTTGGGAGTTGGATTTTTTTTAACATGTCAAAAACTTGTTTAATATGATCCATTAGTTAAAATGAACATGGCTAAACTCCAAATTATTTTTTCTTCTGTACTGTCAGCTAATTTGGACCATGCTGATTATGGAATGACCCATTTTAAGAAAGCTCTATCCTTCTGAATAACAATAAATTACAGTAAGTCTTCTCTTAAGGAAAAAAAAAATGTATGTATATGCAGTGTAACTAAAATGCCATGGTTTATCTTACTTTTAAGTATCACTGTAATGATGAATTAATAAACATTGATGAAACAAGACATGATCACACTCCCAACTGTGCTGCAGCACTAGAAATAGATTTCTTTCTAGTGCAAATGTCCATACATTTCTGTCTACTCTCAAAAGATTTAGTCACTATGTATGCAATTTGAATTTTTTAATAGTGCATTCAATGCTATTAAAATAGTCTTAACTATATTACCAGGAGCATGGCAGATGTAATAATCAATGGCAAATGAAAATAGTGATAGGTTGACAAATAAGTTATTTCACACATATTCATCCAAGTATTACAGAAGGCACAAAGAGATCAAGCAAGGACTTGGTCCTACTAATGACCAGACTGGGTTTCTTGTTGTATCACTCATGTTTGCTCAGATGGAAAATGACGGGGAAGATAAGATGACATTTTACAGTTTATTTCATTCATTCAATAAGTATTTTTATTTCTTTATATTTTCCCTGAAATATAACTGACTATGTGTAACTTACAGGTGTAAGTTACATAAATTTAAGGTTTGAAACATGTTGAATTGATAGTTATAAGTTCTAATAATGATTGTTATTGTAGCAATAGTCAGCACCCATATTACCTCACATAATTATCATATCTTATTTCAATATGGATTTTTAAAATAATTTATTTATTTGGGACTGTGCTGGGTCTTTGCTGTTCCTTGGGCTTTTCTCTAGTTATGAAGGGCCTGGGCTTCTCATTGCAGTGGCTTCTCTTGTTGCAGAGCATGGGCTCTAGGGCAAGTGAGCTTCAGTAGTTGCAGCATGCAGGCTCAGGAGTTGATGTTTCCAGGCTCTAGAACACAGGCTTAGTAGTTGTGGTGCACAGGCTTGGGTGCTCCGTGGCATGTGGGATCTTTCTGGACCAGGGATCGAACCTGTGTTTCCTACGTTGGCAGGTGGATTCTTTACCACTGAGCTACCAGGGACGCTCTTAATAAGTATTTTTTTAATTGCTTGTGCCTGGGATTTCTTTGGAAGGAATGATGCTAAAGCTGAAACTCCAGTACTTTGGCCACCTCATGAGAAGAGTTGACTTATTGGAAAAGACTCTGATGCTGGGAGGGATTGGGGGCAGGAGGAGAAGGGGATGACAGAGGATGAGATGGCTGGATGGCATCACCCACTTGATGCATGTGAATCTGAGTGAACTCCGTGAGTTGGTGATGGGCAGGGAGGCCTGGCGTGCTGCGATTCATGGGGTCACAAAGAGTCAGACATGACTGAGCGACTGATCTCATCTGATCTGATCTAGTCTAGAACTTATATGTTTCTAGTGCAAATTTTTCCAGAAAAATGCTATAAAATTGCTCCATTGTGGCAAAAAAAAAAAGGGAATATTTTTACTTGAAAATTAATAATATCCTTTATGTTATTTTACTTTATAGTACTTCTTTACCTTGGAAAAATGTGCATTTTAATTTTTTAATGCTTCTAATTCAGAATTACATTACATGAAAACAACGGATTTTTTCAGCACATTTAAAGATTTTGGTTTTCTTGAACAGGACCTCAGTAGAACTATGTCTCATCTCATCTTGTCCATCTCATCTTGTAACCTGGAACTTCTGGGAGTGTATTCACCATAAAAATTTTATTTCTAAATCTAATAAATAGTACTCAAAAAAACATATTCACTGAAAATGTTTACAGGCATTACTCCTTTTACTGTGCTTCTCTTTATTGCAGATACTTTGCTTTGAAGATACTATGTTTTTCAAAAAATTGAATGTTTGTGGCAACTCTGTGTCTAGTAAGTCTATCAGCACCATTTCCAATGACATTTACTCCTTTATCTTTCCTGTGTGATATTTTGATAATTCTCTCAATATCTCAAATCTTTTCTTAATTGTTATATTTGTTATGATAGTCTGTGATATTTAATGCTACTATTACCACTCACTAAACAAGATAATTAGAATTTTTAACAATAAAGAATTTTTAAATTGAGGTATAAACATTGATATTTTTAAAATAATGCTATTGCATAGTTCAGAGAAGGCAATGGCACCCCACTCCAGTACTTTTGCCTGGAAAATCCCATGGATGGAGAAGCCTGGTGGGCTATAGTCCACAGGGTCGCTAAGAGTCAGACACGACTGAACGACTTCACTTTCATTTTTCACTCTCATACTTTGGAGAAGGAAATGGCAACCCACTCCAGTGTTCTTGCTTGGAGAATCCCAGGGACGGGGGAGCCTGGTGGGCCGCCGTCTATGGGGTCGAACAGAGTCGGACACGACTGAAGCGACTTAACAGCAATAGCAGCAGCATTGCATAGTTAATACAGTGAAGTATAAATATAACGTCTATATGCACTGGAAGACCAAAATATTTGTGTGACTTTATTGTGATATTTGCTTTATTGTGGGGACTGGAATCAAACCCACAATATCTTTAAGGACAGCTGTACTTTTCATATAATTATAGTCTATATTTAATATAAGTAATAAATAATATATTATAAAGGTAATATAAATATATGAAATTTATGAATACTAAAAACTTTAGTATACTGGTATACTCATTTTAAACTCTGATAATGATGAGTTACTTGCCATATTACAGACTGATGAACTAAATCAACTTTTTTAGGTCTTAGAAACTGACATTTATAATTTAGTCTTATCATGTTTTCATACATTTTATTTACTATGAGTAGCAGATGAAGTTCAGAGACAAAGAATTTCTGAAGTGGTAGAAATTCTATAAGAATTACCCTTCAGAGAAGACCATCCTGAGAAATTTTTAAATGAATTTTGCTCATCTCTCCATTAAGAAAGAAATTGCCAATGTTCCTATATTATTCACATACCACAAAAGTTAAATCACAATTTTCTTTCTTTCTTTTTCCTTTTTTTCATTGTAAGTAGATATGAATCCAAAGTAATGTGTGAATAATAAATAAAATACAACCTGCAAGTTACCTGCTTTGAACAATACGGAGATTTTTATATCAGCTCTTAAATCCTAGATCTTCATTACTTCAAGAGACTGAACTTTTTCATTTTGTTTAATTTTATTAAAAAAAAAAAAAACAAATTGGGAAACAGGAAAAGAAGGGAAGAAGGAAGAACAGAGAAGAGGAGGAGAGGGAGGAGGAGGGAGGTGGCGGCGCCGTGGCGGAGGAGCAGGAGCAGGAGGGGGATGGCGAGGAGAAGGCTCCTGGGTGGCAGGGCGCTCCTGCTCCTCCAGGCGCTGCCCAGCCCCCTGTCAGTCAGGGCTGAACCCCCGCAGGATAAGGAAACCTGCATGGGTACCAACAATCAAAGCTACATCTGTGACACAGGACACTGCTGTGGACAGTCTCAGTGCTGCAACTACTACTATGAACTCTGGTGGTTCTGGCTCGTGTGGACCATCATCATCATCCTGAGCTGCTGCTGCGTCTGCCACCACCGCCGAGCCAAGCATCACCTTCAGTCCTAGCAGCGGCAGCATGACATCAACCTGATCGCCTATGGGGAAGCCCACAATTACTCAGCGCTGCCATTTTACTTCAGGTTTTTGCCAAACTATTTACTACCTCCTTATGAGGAAGTGGTGAACCGACCTCCAACTCCTCCCCCAGCATACAGTGCCTTCCAGCTCCAGCAGCAGCAGCAGCAGCAGCAGCTACCTGCACAGTGTGGCTCTGCAGGCAGCAGCCCCCCAGGCACCGACCCCACCAGGGACTCCCAGGGGGCTCAGAGCAGCCCCTTGTCCGGGCCCAGCAGAAGTAGCACGCGACTCCCAAGCGTCACTGACCCTGAGCCCTCTGACGTGCCAGCAGACCCAGCAGCCACCAAAACCTCTGGCATGGAGCCCAGCGGCTCTGTGGCTGGCCTGGGGGAGGTGGACCCCACGGCCTTCCTGGACAAGGATTCCGAATGTAAGGAGGAGCTTCTGAAAGAGTACAGCTCTGAGCAGGGCAGCGCCCTCCCTGACAACAAAGACAAGACACCTGGCAGACACCGCCGCTTCACAGGTGACTCAGGCATCGAGGTGTGTGTGTGCAACCAGGGCCACCATGATGATGACCTCATAGAGTTCAATGCACTCATCTACGATGCTCTGGACGGGCCCCTGAACTTCTGCGACAGCTGCAATGTGCGGCCACCTGGCGACTAGGAGGAAGGTCTCTGCTAGCCCTCCGAGGAGCAGGCCCGGGAGCCCGGGCATCCACACCTGCCAAGGCCGCCTGCCTGCCTGCTGCTGAACACCATCAACGAGCAGGACTCCCCAAACTCCCAGAGCAGCAGCTCCCCCAGCTAGAGCAGGTCCTGGCTATACCTGAGATTTGGCGATGCAATCAGGGTAGGGGAAAACCATGCGAGAAACATTAAGTAACTGTGTTCCTTCCCCCGCACCCCTGCTCCTGCATTTTCCTGCATCTCCAGGTACACTTTGGGGTGTGGGTGGCTTGCCCCCCCCCCCACAGAAACACAGTGCTGTGGAGGGCTGAGAAGTTATCCTGTGACTCATTTCTCATACCCCACCCCATTCCCCTTTACCTCTTTTAAAGTCACATCTCACTGCCTGCTTGGGTCAGAGAGATGTGTGTTCAAAAGCCCCCAAGGAGGGAATGAGACCGTGCCCTGAGGTGACTCTTGGTGATGGAATGGATGTGCTTTCCGGTGTTAGTTTATGAGAACCTCGCTGCATCTCTGTCCAGAGGAGGCGGCTGGTCTCAGCCCTGGATGAAGAAGGAAGCTCACAGAGGCCCAGGGATTGTCTCCCCTTGCTACCAGCATCTGTGAAGCCAGAACTGTGTTCTGCTGTGGTGGGGAGGAGAGTTGACTGCAGTTGTGTGGTGGATTGGTAAGGGACTTGTGCTCTCAAATTCCAGCTGACGAGCTCGCGGTGCCAGGGTGTTCTGGAGGGGCTCCTCCCTTCTCAGCAGGATCTGGCTGGCCACAGGTTGGTTTCAGGCTGGAAGATTATATACCTGCCTTTTGTTTTGTTTTTTAAAGAAAAAAAAAAAAAAAGCAAGCTGAAAACAAGAACTTGACCAGTGGGCAGGCAAGAATTCTGTTTTGGAAAAGGGAAGTTTGTGTCTTTTTCTCAACTTGGCCTTCAAAGAGCTTGACTATAGTTGAGCCAGGAGATACATAATGTGCAGGCTTGGGTGGGGGCTGTCTCTGGAACTCCTGTGAATGAGCAGGAGGCCCTGCAGTGTGGCAGCGGATGGAGGTGCAACTTTCCGTTGTCTCTGCCCTTTGATCTGCACCCATGGGTGACCAGTGCCCTCCCTCCGTCCCAGACACACGTCTGCCGGCCTTCACGTCTCACTGTTTTCTATGAACAAATGAGGCTGTGGGTCCTGAGGAAGGGCAGGCCCAAAGTCTGGCTCTCGCACAGTATTTTCTCTTGATTCTGAATAAGTTGTTTGTTTATTTGTTTATTTTTTCAAACTGACCACTTGGAAAAAGAATGCCTTGGTTATCTGTGGTTTACATGCCCTTTGCCTGCTCTGCACCACCCCTTGAGTGGGGTATCTGATTTTTGTAGTCTATGTAAAGAGTCTCAGTAGCCCAGATAGGAGAGTGTAGGCAGCCCTCCTGAAGGACCACAGGATCCTTACTTCCTGTAGTTTTGTTTCAGAAACCAGGTGAGCTTTGATAGGAATAATCTGAATGGAGAAAGCAAACTGCTGAAACTAACATTCCCTGCCCAACCCTGTTCACATGAAGAGCTTGGTTCTTCCCCGACTCTTGAATAATGATATTCAGAATAGGCGTTGATGTTTTGGTTGAGAAAGGAAGGTATAAACAGGGGACACATACAGACTGAAAGTGAAGGGCTGGAATAAGATTTTCCATGCAAATAGGGACCAAAAGAAAGCAGGAGTAGCAAAGCTCATATTAGATAAAATAGACTTTAAAACAAAGGCTGTGAAAAGAGACAAAGATGGTCACTACATAATGATCAAAGGATCAATCCAAGAAGAAGATATAACAATTATAAATATATATGCACCCAACACGGGAGCACCGCAATATGTAAGACAAATGCTAACAAGTATGAAAGCAGAAATTTACCATAACACAATAATAGTGGGAGACTTTAATACCCCACTCACACCTATGGATAGATCAACTAAACAGAAAATTAACAAGGAAACACAAACTTTAAATGATACAATAGACCAGTTAGACCTAATTGATATCTATAGGACATTTTATCCCAAAACAATGAATTTCACCTTTTTCTCAAGCGCACATGGAACCTTCTCCAGGATAGATCACATCCTGGGCCATAAAGCTAGCCTTGGTAAATTCAAAAAAATAGAAATCTTTCCAAGCATCTTTTCTGACCACAATGCAGTAAGATTAGATCTCAATTACAGGAGAAAAACTATTAAAAATTTCAACATACGGAGGCTGAACAACACGTTGCTGAATAACCAACAAATCACAGAAGAAATCAAAAAAGAAATCAAAATTTGCATAGAAACGAATGAAAATGAAAACACAACAACCCAAAACCTGTGGGACACGGTAAAAGCAGTCCTAGGGAAAGTTCATAGCAATACAGGCACACCTCAAGAAACAAGAAAAAAGTCAAATAAATAACCTAACTCTACACCTAAAGCAACTAGAAAAGGAAGAAATGAAGAACCCCAGGGTTAGTAGAAGAAAAGAAATCTTAAAAATTAGAGCAGAAATAAATGCAAAAGAAACAAAAGAGACCATAGCAAAAATCAACAAAACCAAAAGCTGGTTCTTCGAAAGGATAAATAAAATTGACAAACCATTAGCCAGACTCATTAAGAAACAAAGGGAGAAAAATCAAATCAATAAAATTAGAAACGAAAATGGAGAGATCACAACAGACAACACAGAAATACAAAGGATCATAAGAGACTACTATCAACAATTATATGCCAATAAAATGGACAACGTGGAAGAAATGGACAAATTCTTAGAAAAGTACAACTTTCCAAAACTCGACCAGGAAGAAATAGAAAATCTTAACAGACCCATCATAAGCATGGAAATTGAAACTGTAATCAAAAATCTTCCAGCAAACAAAAGCCCCGGTCCAGACGGCTTCACAGCTGAATTCTACCAAAAATTTAGAGAAGAGCTAACACCTATCCTGCTCAAACTCTTCCAGAAAATTGCAGAGGAAGGTAAACTTCCAAACTCATTCTATGAGGCCACCATCACCCTAATACCAAAACCTGACAAAGATGCCACAAAAAAAGAAAACTACAGGCCAATATCACTGATGAACATAGATGCAAAAATCCTTAACAAAATTCTAGCAATCAGAATCCAACAACACATTAACAAGATCATATACCATGACCAAGAGGGCTTTATCCCAGGGATGCAAGGATTCTTCAATATCCGCAAATCAATCAATGTAATACACCACATTAACAAATTGAAAAATAAAAACCATATGATTATCTCAATAGATGCAGAGAAAGCCTTTGACAAAATTCAACATCCATTTATGATAAGAACTCTCCAGAAAGCAGGAATAGAAGGAACATACCTCAACATAATAAAAGCTATATATGACAAACCCACAGCAAACATTATCCTCAATGGTGAAAAATTGAAAGCATTTCCTCTAAAGTCAGGAACAAGACAAGGGTGCCCACTTTCACCACTACTATTCAACATAGTTTTGGAAGTTTTGGCCACAGCAATCAGAGCAGAAAAAAAAATAAAAGGAATCCAAATTGGAAAAGAAGAAGTAAAACTCTCACTGTTTGCAGATGACATGATCCTCTACATAGAAAACCCTAAAGACTCCACCAGAAAATTACTAGAACTAATCAATGATTATAGTAAAGTTGCAGGATATAAAATCAACACACAGAAATCCCTTGCATTCCTATACACTAATAATGAGAAAACAGAAAGAGAAATTAAGGAAACAATTCCATTCACCATTGCAATGGAAAGAATAAAATACTTAGGAATATATATCTACATAAAGAAACTAAAGACCTATATATAGAAAACTATAAAACACTGGTGAAAGAAATCAAAGAGGACACTAATAGATGGAGAAATATACCATGTTCATGGATTGGAAGAATCAATATAGTGAAAATGAGTATACTACCCAAAGCAATTTATAGATTCAATGCAATCCCTATCAAGCTACCAACAGTATTCTTCACAGAGCTAGAACAAATAATTTCACAATTTGTATGGAAATACAAAAAACCTCGAATAGCCAAAGCGATCTTGAGAAAGAAGAATGGAACTGGAGGAATCAATGTGCCTGACTTCAGGCTCTACTACAAAGCCACAGTTATCAAGACAGTATGGTACTGGCACAAAGACAGAACTATAGATCAATGGAACAAAATAGAAAGCCCAGAGATAAATCCGCGCACATATGGACACCTTATCTTTGACAAAGGAGGCAAGAATATACAATGGATTAAAGACAATCTCTTTAACAAGTGGTGCTGGGAAATCTGGTCAACCACTTGTAAAAGAATGAAACTAGAACACTTTCTAACACCATACACAAAAATACACTCAAAATGGATTCAAGATCTAAATGTAAGACCAGAAACTATAAAACTCCTAGAGGAGAACATAGGCAAAACACTCTCCGACATACATCACAGCAGGATCCTCTGTGGACCCACCTCCCAGAGTATTGGAAATAAAAGCAAAAAATAAACAAATTGGACCTAATTAACCTTAAAAGCTTCTGCACATCAAAGGAAACTATTAGCAAGGTGAAAAAGACAGCCTTCAGAATGGGAGAAAATAATAGCAAATGAAGCAACTGACAAACAACTAATCTCAAAAATATACAAGCAACTCCTCCAGCTCAACTCCAGAAAAATAAACGACCCAATCAAAAAATGGGCCAAAGAACTAAATAGACATTTCTCCAAAGAAGACATACAGATGGCTAACAAACACATGAAAAGATGCTCAACATCACTCATTATCAGAGAAATGCAAATCAAAACCACTATGAGATACCATTTCACACTAGTCAGAATGGCTGCGATCCAAAAGTCTACAAATAATAAATGCTGGAGAGGGTGTGGAGAAAAGGGAACCCTCTTACACTGTTGGTGGGAATGCAAACTAGTACAGCCACTATGGAGAACAGTGTGGAGATTCCTTAAAAAACTGGAAATAGAACTGCCTTATGACCCAGTAATCGCACTGCTGGGCATACACACCGAGGAAACCAGAAGGGAAAGAGACACGTGTACCCCAATGTTCATCACAGCACTGTTTATAATAGCCAGGACATGGAAGCAACCTAGATGTCCATCAGCCATTAAAAAGAAAATATTTGAATCAGTTCTAATGAGGTGGATGAAACTGGAGCCTATTATACAGAGTGAAGTAAGCCAGAAGGAAAAACACCAATACAGTATAATAATGCATATATATGGAATTTAGAAAGATGGTAACAATAACCCTGTGTACGAGACAGCAAAAGAGACACTGCTGTATAGAACAGTCTTATGGACTCTATGGGAGAGGGAGAGGGTGGGAAGATTTGGGAGAATGGCATTGAAACATGTAAAATATCATGTATGAAACGAGATGCCAGTCCAGGTTCGATGCACGGTACTGGATCCTTGGGGCTAGAGCACTGGGACGACCCAGAGGGATGGTATGTGGAGGGAGGAGGGAGGAGGGTTCAGGATGGGGAACACATGTATACCTGTGGCGGATTCATTTTGATATTTGGCCAAACTAATACAATTATGTAAAGTTTAAAAATAAAATAAAATTTAAAAAAATAAAATAAAAAAATAAAATAAATATAAATATCTGCTTTACATACTGATACTCCAAATTGTGACTTTAAAAAAACACTAAAAATAAATTAATTAAATAAAAATGTCTTATAAAAAAAAAGAAAGGAAGCTATATATCTGTATATATATGAATACACACGTATCTATGTGTATGTGTATATATATGTATATGTATATAAACACATACACACAAAATAGACAAATCTGAGGTTGTGAGGTGAACAAGTGTCTGCAATTGGAGTCCACAAAACCAAAATCCATGTTGAACAAGTGCAGTCTGTATACGATGACTTTTCCAGTAACCTGTGTGCATCTGTCCATTGTGTGTGAGCCCCCAGCCTTGTTTTCCTGTGAATATACTTTGAACGGCAGCCACTCTATTCACATTACCCATGCGTTCAGAGCAGGCGCAGCCGTTTCAAGGTAATTTACTTTACACATTTACTGTTTACTGAGCAAATGTCTGACTGTGCACTTGAGTGTACTCAGCAGTGCTGTTGACGGCAGTCCTCACGTTTGCCAGAGATACTGTGCTCCAAATAGAGGTTTTACTCTACCCCTCACTGCAATTTGCACATTGCTCCATGAACACACGGAGGCCTGTGTCCTATTCCCTGTAAGCGGAAAGTGCTCTGAACCTGTCTGCTTTCCCCAGCTGCTCCCAGCCCTCGGCATCAGCCCCCAGGAGGGTCCAAACCCCCTCAGGACAGAGGGCCAAGGTGGAACCTCAGACAGAAGCTTGACTGGATCTTCAGGGTCAAGCTCAGACTGGCTTTGGCCCAGGCATCGGCCCCACCCAGAATTGCCAGGAGGCTTTGATGGCCACCACAGTGCCATAGGGCTTACCTCCCTCTGCTGAGGTCCAGCACGCGGCTGACGTGTGGCCAGAGCAGGCAGGAGTGTGCCTGCAGCCCCCCTCAGATGCCTTTCCTGATGCCTTTTTTTTAAATCCCAAACAACTCACTGAAGTGTCTCAAAGGCTATTAAGTTTTACCAAAATGAACCCTGTTTGAGTTAACTGGTTAAAGGGGTGGATTCTGGCCCTCTGAAGATTCCTTCTCCAGTCAGAGTGGGGAACTGGTCTGCAGGTTTACTGCTGGGTTCACTGCAGTGTCTGACCCTAAAGGCACGAGAAGAAAACAAACATGCGGTGGGTGGAGCTGGACTCGAGTCCAGTGTCACCGCCTGGCCCCTGCTACCTGAGGCTGCCCTGCACACGGAGGCACTGAAGTAGGGAGCTGAAGGACACTTGAAGGGCCGGGGACATTTGAGGGAGCCTGGTGTTCCAAGCGAATGAGAAGAAAGGGACGGGTCAAGGGTTTGGTGCTACAGTCGGAAGATTTGCAATTGCTAACACATTCCTGTGTGAGGCACATCACCCTTTGTCAGTTATTGTGAATATGTGTATTTTAAGCAATAAGATTCAGCTGGTCAGACTTTTCTGGGCAGTCTTGGTGACACATTTCCTGTGCTGTGATTGTTCTGAAGACAGAGTGGCTATAACCACTGTGAGAAGCCCAAATAAAAAATCCATTCCCAAAACCTGAAACAAACAAACAAACAAATTGAAATGACAACTTTCAATGGTTACAATAAAATTTGAAAGAGATTCCTTGCAAATAAAAATATAAATAACTTGCTTAACAGTTATAATATCCCTGTGTCACTGCAATTTAATAGACTTATGACTCACAGTAAAAACAAAAGGAACATCTCCTAGTGGTATTTGATTTTTTTCACCAGGATTACCCTTATTCTTTTGAAAACAAGCAAAGAATACTCACTGAGTTATATGATAGGTCACTCATGTGTGGAGCATCCATAGCTAGTTTTCCATGTACATTTTCATTGATTCTGAAGGAAAACCTTGTTAGTGTTATTTTGAGGGACTATATATTTGTGTCTCTTTCTGATTTTTATATATTTAAATTAGACAAAACCAATGTTATGGCTATTCGTTTTGAATTATTATCTTTATCCAACTGACATTTGTAAAAGGAAAAAGTATTTCAGTTTAAAATAAGTCCAAATAACAGATATCTTGAACTTATGCCAAAATTGCTGACTTCAGAGAGTGTTTATCTGGAACTAATAGATTTAACCTCTCCAAAATGATAAGATAACTATTTGTTATTTTATATGCTCAAAGTCAAGACATGGTTGTTATTTTACTAAGGTCTATAAATTAAAATTAACAAACACTACAACTTATCAAAATACTATGTAAAATAGTGGTAAGTTTCAGCTACTTAAACTCTTGAGGCAGAGTGTGCCTCACTTCTGTTCATTCAAAGGTGAGTCCTGGAAATGACAACAACAATAGAGCAGAAACGCTACAATAAATTGAGGTAAAAGGTGGGTAAATTTATCCTTTTTTGTTTTGAAACAATGTAAAAATTATATTCACATATTCTATACATTTTGTTAATTGTATGGAGATAACAGAAAGTGGAACAAAAATATTCTGGAAAACAAACTGAATTTAATTGCTCTAACCATGGAACATAACAGACAGGCTGTCATCTAGTGAGTATCAGAAAAATGACAAACCAGCATATTTTTCACAAATGTATATTGGAAAAATATGAAAATGAATTTGTTTTCACATGCTTTAGTGTTCATTTGTGTGTATAAGTTTCACCCTAGAGTGTATAAGGTTTATGACATTACTGGCTACTGTAGTAAATAGAGAGGAATTGAGAGGGAGGCTAATAAAAGACTGTCTTGAATTGTATGTGAAGAGGTGGGAAGTGAAAAATTAAGAAATGGGAAAACTAACAGCTATGTGAAGAAATATATCTTGCAAAAGCTTCACAAATTAAAAATAGAAAGGACTAGATATTTGTTTAGGACTAGGAAGACGTTTCGGAGAAGGCAATGGCACCCCACTCTAGCACTCTTGCCTGGAAAATCCCATGGACGGAGGAGCCTGGTGGGCTGCAGTCCATTGGGTCACGAAGAGTCGGACACGACTGACTGAGGGACTTCCGTTTCACTTTTCACTTGCTTGCATTGGAGAAGGAAATGGTAACCTACTCCAGTGTTCTTACCTGGAGAATCCCAGGGATAGTGGAGCCCGGTGGGCTGCTGTCTATGGGGTCGCACAGAGTCGGACACGACTGAAGCGACTTGGCAGAAGCAGCAGGAAGACGTTTTAGAGACAAGAGTCCTTAGAGAAGAATGCTGTTTAATAGTAAGCATCTCAAGCTTACAAAGGAATATGACATAGAACTGGTTGATTAGATCATTTATTTTAGTACAGAATTCATTAAAAGTGTTTTGCATAGAATTGTATCAACAAGCTTAGGAAATTAGTATCAATATTAAGAGCTAATACTATAGACATAGGAAGGAAGGAGACAATGTTTTCATCTACAATCACATAAATAATGATATAAAATGATGTAACATATTTGTAGCTTTCTTACAAATTATTTAAAAATAGATTATGGTTTGTTAGGAAAATGTCATTTTGACCCCTTGAGAGAATCCCAATAAAATTTCTAAAGAAGACTCAAGTGTTTTAATATAAGAATTTGAAACATGATTACAGTGGCCCAAAGGAAATCAGTCCTGAATTGGAAGGACTGATGCTGAAGCTGAAGCTCCAATACTCTGGCCACCTAATGCGAAGAACTGACTCATTTGAAAAGACCCTGATGCTGGGAAAGATTGAGGGCAGGAGAAGGGGACAACAGAGGATGAGATGGTTGGATGGCATCACTGACTCAATGGACATCAGTTTGAGCAAGCTCTGGGAGTTGGTGATGGACAGGGAAGCCTGGCGTGGTGCAGTCCATGGGGTCACAAACAGTTGGACATGACTGAGCAACTGAACTGAACTACAGTGGCTTCAGATTCTTATTTTTAAAGGGGCTATCCACTTTTTAGTTCATAGGTATGTGGGATTTTCTCCAATCCATTCATCATGGCATATATGTGGGAGTTTTTTAAAAAGAGTCTTGCATATGACCAATGATCAGATCATGACCTTAATAACAAACAACTGAAGATCCATGATTTTGTTAGACTGGCAAATGTGCTCAAACAGGAAAGAATATTTCGTAAGGCATTTGGTCAGAAAACAAGGATGACTTATCTATCCATTACTTCATATAAACTGGTTATTTAATACCATCTAGAATGTCAGCAAGCATTCCGTTATGACTTGAAATATATAGTTATATAAAGTTGGTGAACATATGAACCAATATTATATGCAAATAATAATAAATGTGTATTTTCATTGATGGATAAAGAAGAAATGATTTTAAAATTGGAAGATTTAATTATTTTTATTATTATTTAAAATATGAATATGAGAAAGATCCTTTGGCCCATGGCAATGATCAAATTCAGTCACTGGAAACTATCAAACTTAAAAGCAGCAGGGTGAATTACTATTTTTGATACACAAAACAGATTTCTTTAATATCCAAGCATAAGCACCATAGTGACTAACAATATATAAATATATCAAGTTTAATAAATGTTCTTCACAGTTTAATTCTAGAACAGACATCAAATTAAGGAGGACAGTGGTATCAGAAAGATAAAGTTAGCTGTGACTAATCTTCTGTCAAAACTTCCAGTTCACTTTCTGAATTCAACTATTGTATTTATCATTTAAAAATTGTGTATTTATCATTTGAAAAATTTATTTCTTGTCTTTGCAAGTGTGTTTTGTTTCTTAATGCATTAGCTTTTATTTTATTGTGTCTGAAACTTAAAAGCATTTTCAAGCTTATCTTTAAATTTTTTTAAATAAGTATAATTATTTTGTAACATGTCTAAAAATTCCAAAACTGAAATCTTTGAGGGCTTTTATCTACTGTTTTGATTCTGATTGTTTTTACACGTGGTGCTTTGTCTGCTAAGGGTTATCATCTGCACTCATTATTGTTGGAGATTTTGGCCTCGGATGAAATTTATTTTTAATTCACCATTAGAGAATATTTCCTTAAAACATGCTTACTCCTTGGAAGGAAAGTTATGACCAACCTAGATAGTATGTTTGAAAGCAGAGACATTACTTTGCCAACAAAGGTCCGTCTAGTCAAGGCTATGGTTTTTCCAGTGGTCATGTATGGATTTGAGAGTTGGACTGTGAAGAAAGCTGAGTGCTGAAGAATCGATGCTTTTGAACTCTGGTGTTGGAGAAGACTCTTGAGAGTCCCTTGGACTGCAAGGAGATCCAACCAGTCCATCCTAAAGGAGATCAGTCCCGGGTGTTCACTGGAAGGACTGATGCTGACACTGAAACTCCAATACTTTGGCCACCTCATGCAAAGAGTTGACTCATTTGAAAAGACCCTGATGCTGGGAGGGATTGGGGGCAGGAGGAGAAGGGAACAACAGAGGATGAGATGGCTGGATGGCATCACCGACTTGATGGACATGGGTTTGGGTAAACTCCAGGAGTTGGTGATGGACAGGGAGGAGTGGCATAGCATGCGATTCATGGGGTCGCAAAGAGTCGGACGTGACTGAGTGACTGTACTGAACTGAATGCAAGAGTATTTAGTAATAAATACCACTAAGTTCATAGAGGTAAGTTTTTGTGGTCGCAGATCTGAAACTCACATGTTTTTACAGTGACTTTCTCCCATGATCTGCTCAATGCCAAGCCAATCTTTAAAATCCTGTGGAAGATATTATTTTACAGTAATACTAGGGCTGTGACACTCAGTGCCTCAAATCAATGTGAGAACATCTCCTCTCAACTTCCCCATGGTATGTAAAACCCTGTTGGCCATTAATTTCTATTTCAGCACTGTGGAAATCTACCAAAACACAAATCAAGTTTGGATTATCATACTTCTTTGGGACAAATGTGAGTTCTGTTGTATAGTACTCAATGTAACAATCAGAGTGTGCTCTTTCTCTTAAAGTATCCTGTCAGTTTTAAAATGTAATCAGTTGTTTGATATTTTTAAGGAGAATTTGTAAAAAATATTTTGATTACAATTTTTAGTAATTTTTAGCTGTTTCTGAAAATGTAAGTACTATATACAAACCTTTCTTCAATGCTGTGTATCTGAAAAGGAAATTTGCTTTCTCAGTGCAAAAGCTATAAACATTTTTATATAGCATAGCAGTCCACCTGACACAAAATTAAATTACCTTAAATATCCAATATTTTAATGAAATATATTTAATCTCTATTTTTTATCTGAAGTATTAGTAGAATGATTCCTTTTTGTTTCTTTCTTTCTTTTTTTAATCTTACCTTACCAATGCCCATATGTCTCTACATTTATTTCTATCAGTTGTATAGTTATGGATCTTAAATGATCCTAATTGCTTTCTTACTTTCTGATGGTGTCACTCTCCTTACCCATAGTTTCTGATTGGTTGCTGGATGATTTACAGACTTTTTTTCTCAAAGCCATACTTTAAATATATCTGTATGATTCTATTTTCCAGTACACTACTATACAAGTGGGGATTTCCCAGGTGGTACAGTGGTAAAGAATTCACCTTCCAATTGGAAAGATCACCTGGAGTAGGAAAGGGCAACTCAATTTAGTAGTTTTACCTGGAAAATTCCATGGACAGAGGAGCCTGGAGGGCTACAGTCCATGGGGTCTCAGAGAGTCAGACATGACTGAGTGACTGAGCATACACATACACATACACAGACACAGACACACACACACACACACACACACACACACACTATCCATGCAGTATAGATATGCCTTGTTAGATTCTTACTTCTATGCATTTATTCCTTGATATTTATCTCTTAAAATCTGCTTACATATATATTTCTATTGAAATAGTCATGTATTATTAGAACCCAAATTAAATGTCATTTTCAAAATGTACCTTTCACTAACTGTTTCAACTCTGAATTATTTGAAATTCCTCTGAACTTACACTTTTAGTTAAATATTTTAATATCTGGGCAGGGAGGCCTGGTGTGCTGCGATTCATGGGGTCGCAAAGAGTCGGACACGACTGAGCGACTGATCTGATCTGATCTGATCTTTACTTTTAAATAGTAGTTTCATTTCCAGTGTTGTGTAAGCTCATGAGGTAGAAACATTACCGTATTTATCTTTATTCCACATAGTAACTAAAATATTTTAACATATATTAGCATGTGCATATATACATACATACATGTACACACATATTGATTAGAATAAAGAGTTTTTGTTCCATCAAAACTCTGGAACAAAAAGTGTTAATTTTTAAAATTATCAATATTAAAAAAAAATTACCCACCATTTCTGGGGAGTGATTAACCTGTACTCATTGTGTAATAACCCTGTTTGAGCCACATGGTATATGAGCGAATAACTAGGTGATCTCAAACAAGACAAATTAATCACCTTATTCCATCTCCATGATCATAGCAAATATATTAAATTCAACACATGTTACGCATAAAAGTTCAAAAAAAGGATTCTAACATAACATTTTAGTGAATTTATGTGATTAATTAATCTAACTCTTAGTAAAACCATTTATTAAATTGTGCTCTGGGGATAATAATAATGTTTACTTGGTAAAAGAAAATAATTAACAGAATGTTGTGTGAAATTTCCTGTACTCTCAATGACATCTAATAAAATCTCCTATAAAACCCCAATACAAAATTCCAGTGAACCTACAATATTACAGGTAATGAAAAATAGCTGTGGATTATATACACATCCAGTGGCTATATATTTTTGTTGAAATTGTTTATCAAATTCAGATTAACTTGTTTGTTTAAGATGCAACTTGGAAAATGGAAACTATGTAGTTACCTACCCTTGATCTGGAGTAATGTCAGAGCTGATGTCTTGCCTAAATTGAGATTGTCTACTCACAGTCAATTTTTCTTCAACTTTATTTTCATGGTCTTTTGGGATCATCAGGTGCAGAGTAACTTGGGGATATTTGGTGTTAATCATTAAGCACAATTTCAGAAATGGAAACCTAATTGAATAAAGAGATAATTATTGTTAGGAGCAGACAGATTCAAAAATCACTTGAACTGTTTCCACCAGACTACAATGTGGGGGAGGTTTAGATAAAGTTTAAAAAAAAAAAAAAAAAGCACAAGCAAAAGCCCTTACAACATTACATGAGCTGTTGGTCAATATTTAGAGCTGAAAAGAAGTAAGGGTGCTTGTTAACGGTTGGGGTCTAAAATGGTTGCATACTTATAAAGGAGGACAACTTTAAGACTACACATTTGCAGCTGGCAGATGTTTTTAAAATGGTCTTTGGAGTATTACTCAGCCATTAAAAAGAATACTTTTGAATCAGTTCTAATGAGGTGGATGAAACTGGAGCCTATTATACAGAGTGAAGTAAGCCAGAAGGAAAAACATAAATACAGTATTCTAACGCATATATATGGAATTTAGAAAGATGTTAACAATAACCCAGTGTACGAGACAACAAAAGAGACACTGATGTATAGAACAGTCTTATGGACTCTGTGGGAGAGGGAGAGGGTGGGAAGATTTGGGAGAATGGCAATGAAACATGTAAAATATCATGTAGGAAACGAGTTGCCAGTCCAGGTTCGATGCATGATGCTGGATGCTTGGGGCTGGTGCACTGGGACGGCCCAGAGGGATGGTATGGGGAGGGAGGAGGGAGGAGGGTTCGGGATGGGGAACACATGTATACCTGTGGCGGATTCATTTTGATATTTGGCAAAACTAATACAATTATGTAAAGTTTAAAAATAAAATAAAATTGGAAGATTTAAAAAAAAAATAAAATAAAATAAAATGGTCTTTGGGTTTGGTACAGTTCACAGAAAGTTCAAGTTCTCAGTGCTGCAGGGGTGTGTCTGAGCCAGATCCTCAATGGCTGCCTGACTCAATTTTGTATGCCTGAACTATGATTACTCCATTATAATTTCAATTTGTCATCACCATGCCTGTTGGTTTATCATGCATTTTATACCTCTTTGAAAGGTTAAATAAATTCAGAATTGAGTAAAGACTAGTGTCTCATGAAGTTTGATTTGTGATTCTGAATGTCTGAGCAGTGTAATCATGGCATTTCATTAGATACATGTGAGAAATATTAGATTAAAATATGTTAAATGATTTTTTTTACTGTAGAACTTCTCAGAGCTTTTAATAGAGAGGGGAAATAATACTGTCACATTACTCTGTTATTTGACACGGAAAGCATTTCATACAAGTATGCACATTAAGAAATCTTCCCCTAGGCTATGTAAGACATGAACATATCACTTTGGCAGATAATTTAATTATTTGTAAATTAATCTTTGATAGTTACCTAAATTGTAGAAGAAAAAATGTATCTGCAGGTTTTCTAAGATAATTTTCTAAAATAAAAGGCTATAAATGTAAAGATATAAGCAGAAAAAAACATGCTTATAATGTCATCATAATTTAAAAAGGATTGATCCTATATAGTTTGATTTTAAAGAATCCAGAGTTGATTGAAAAAAGTTATTGTTAGTTACAATTAGTTAATAGTTCCTAGTTCTATTAATAGAACTAGTTAATAGAACCTAAGTTCTACTTAGCTACGTGGACTGAAACAGAGCAATTTAATTGGTATCTTGATTTGTTGCTGGAGAAATAGTATACACAAGCCTATAAAACTTTAATAATAAATACTCTTTTCTTTCTTATTTAAGATTGTTATCACTGAAGTCATATTTAATTATGAATTTAAAATTCAGAGTTTTCAGTAAAAACTTTTATGTGACCCACATATAAAACTGTTGTTGGGTTTTGGCTGGAGTTCCTTTGTAATGCCTATCATCTTTCTGTCCCATTATTTCACCTTACAGTTTCACATATTGGTTTAAGAAGAGCTATTTATTTCAACTTGCAACCTTGGCTCATCAAACTGGTCTGGCAAATGTTTCCCAAATCTATAGCTTTTCTACATTTTTTAACTTTGTGTTTCTGTGTATGTGTATGTTATTTCTGTACTCTTAATGAATCAGGCCACTTTATGGGATCTCTTTTCTGAAAACATTTAAAGCTGAAATTAATTTGGTACATTTTTTTCCCCAGAAGCATGGAGATGATTTCAGAAATTCCTTGAATTCTCTTATTTTCTACTTTATTGTATAAGCTTCATTTACTCATATTTTTAGTATGCTATGCTATGCTTAGTTGCTCAGTCCTGTCCAACTCTTTGCAACCCCATGGACTATAGCCCACCAGGCTCATCTGTCCATGGGGATTCTCCAGGCAAGAATATTGGTATGGGTTGCCATGTCCTCCTCCAGGGGATCTTCCCAACCCAGGGATGAACCCAGGTCTCCCACACTGCAGGCGGATTATTTACAGACTGAGACACCAGGGAAGCTCAAGAATACCAAAGTGGGTGGCCTATCCCCTCTCCAGGGGATCTTCCTGACCCAGGAATCGAACCAGGGTCTCCTGCATTGCAGCCGGGTTCATAATCCACCCCCCAACCCCCATATTCATTTTCACTCTCTGTGGTTTTAGTTGAAAATCCCTTGTAGGAGGAAATGGCAATACACTCCAGTATTATTTCCTGGAGAATTCCATTGACAGAAGAGTCTGGCAGGCTACAGTCCATGGCATTGCAAAGAAGTTGCACATGACTGAGGATGCATATGGAAATCAACCAAGGTCTGACAATATTAAATGAAAAATTCCAAAAATCAACAATTGGTTAGTTTGAAACTGAGTATCATTCTGAGTAACATGATGAAATCTCTCATTGTTTGGTTCCATCTCACTCAGGACATAAACCAGCCTTTTATCCATATCCATACAAAATACACTACTTGACCATTAGTCATTTAGCAGTCATCTGGGTTTCCAGATTGACGAGCATTTCAGTGCTTGTGCTCAAGTAATTCCCACTTTATTTAATAATAGTCCTAAGCAAAAGATCAGTGATGCTGGTAATTTGGATCCACCAAAGAGAAGCTGTAAAATGCTCCTGTTTAGTGAGAAGGTAAAAGTTCTTGACTTTCATACATACAGAAGAATGTATGTATAGAAAAAAATATAGTATTTACAGGATCCAGTACTATTTGCTATCTCAAGTATCCACTGGAGGTCTTGGAACACATTACCTGTGGATAAGGTGGGAACTACTGTACAATCTTCAAAAACTCAATAGCCCAAAAAATTGAAAAATGTGATTATTTAACCTTTTGATTTCTATAGAATGTTCTACTGAAATAAAAGTTTAATAGAGCCCATTGTGTTCATTACATAGCAGACAAAATTTGAAAGAAAGGAGGCTAAAATGTGGCATTTGTCATCAAAACTTTGACACTACAATAGAAAACAGAATGAATCAACAACCTCAGATATGCAGATGGTACCACTCTAATGGCAGAAAGCAAAGAGGAACTAAAGAGCCTCTTGAAGAAGATGAAAGATGACAGTGAAAAAGCTGGCTTAAAACTCAACATTCAAAAAACTAAGATCATGGCATCCAGTCCCATCACTTCATGGCAAATAGATGGGGAAAAACTTGAAATATTGAGAGACTTTATTTTCTTGGACTCCAAAATTATTGTGGATGGTGACTGTAGCCATGAAATGAAAAGATGCTTGCTCCTTGGAAGAAAAACTATGATAAACCTAGATAGCATATTAACAGAAATTGTAACAAAAGTTATGGCATTGAGGTGAAAGTTGAATGACAGATTTTCAGGTAAATCTTTAGATAAGGAACATATTGCTAAACACATCAAAGCACCAGATTTTCTCCAAATTTCAGAAATTATATTGTTGTGACAAGCCCAGCCATGTAGCCATGCTGGAGCTTGGAATTAAGCTGTTGTGTATTACTCTTTAAATATCAACTAAATAAATTTGATTGACAGTATTATTCTTATATATTATATGCTATACAATTTTGTCTGGACATTTTATTAATTGTTGTGATATGTATGCTAAAATATTTTGTATCCCAATCATAAAGCACTCAATAAGAAAATTTGAGAAATTATTTGAAATGACATTTTACAGAAAGTAAATGAATGATTATTCATTTATTATTAACATAAATAGCCATTAGAAAGCACAAATTAAAATCCATGAAATATCACTCACTTGCCTGCCTGGCCAAAAAAAAAAAAAAATGGACCTGTCAAGTTATGGCTAGGTATAACTAGAAGACACAGACAGTGCTGGTGGCAATGTAAAATGGGACAAAAACTTTGTAAAACTATTTAATGGTTTCTCATATAGTTAACAAAAAACATATGGTAAGACTGAAATTCTGTGGGCCTACAGAATTATATCTATACACACAATGATTTTAGGACAAATGTTCAGAGTAGCTTTATATATACTGTTCCCAGCAGTAGTCATAATTATCAACAGCTCAGTGGATATAAAATTGTGCTACATGCATAAAATATTATGTTCCTCAGGAATAAAAATTGATAAACTACACAGAATAATCCTAAAGACTTGTATTTGTCAAAAGAAGTCAAAATCAAAAGAGAATACATTCTATGATTTATGTGAAATTCTAGATTAAGCAAAACTAATGTATAATGACGGAAACTATAACATATAAGTGTTTGTTGGGGCTGAGGGTGGGGAAATCATAGCAAAGAGAAAAATTTAGGGTGATGTAAAATATCTTAATTGTTATGTTTATGTAGGTATGTATATTTCAAAACTTTTTTAAGCAAACAGGATAAGTGGATTGTTGTTGTTGCTGTTCAACACCCAGTAATGTCCGACTCTTTACAACCCCATAGACTGCAGCACATCAGGCCTCCCTATCCCTCACCATCTCCTGAAGTTAGTCCAAGTTCATGTCCATTACATCAGTTATGCCATCCAGCTGTCTCATCCTCTGACGCCCTCTTTTCCTTCTGCTCTCAATCATTCCCAGCATCAGAACTTTTTCAATGAGTTGGTTGTTTACATCAGATGACCAAACACTGGAGTTTCAGCTTCAGCATCAGTCTTTCCAATGAGTATTCAAGGTTGATTTCCCTTGATTGACTGGTTTGATCTCCTTGCTGTCCAGGAATGGCATATACAAAGTGGACTTAAACAATGAATGACTTCATTGGTTGCTCAGACGGTGACTGCAGCCACAAAATTAAAAGATTACTCCTTGAAAGAAAAGCTATGACAAACCTAAACAGGACATTAAAAAGCAGAGACATCACTTTGCCAACAAAGATCAATGTAGTCAAAGCTATGGTTTTCCAGTAGTCACATACGTATGTGAGATTTGGATCATAAAGAAGGCTGAACGCTGAAGAATCGATGCTTTTGAACTGGTACTGTAGAAGACTCTTGAGAGTTGCCTGGACAGTAAGGAGATCAAATCAGTCCATCCTAAAGGAAATCAACCCTGAATATTCACTGGAAGAACTGATGTTGAAGCTGAAGCTCCAATACTTTGGCCACCTGATGTGAAGAGCTGACTCATTGGAAAAGACTCTGAAGCTGGGAAGGATTCAGGGCAGAAGGAGAAGAGGATGACAGGATGAGATGGCTGGGTGGTATCACTGACTCAATGGACATGAATTTGAGCAAACTCCACCAACTCTGAGAGATGGTGAAAGACAGGGAAGTCTGAAATGCTGCTGGCCGTGGGGTATCAAAGAGTCGCACATAACTTAGCAACTGAATAATAACAGCAGTATATATTAAATGACAATATCTTAAAGCTTTTGAATTAGTAGAAAGCCCCTTTCATTGATTTTGCCTATGTTTATGTCTCTCCAATCTCATAAGCACACATTCTAATATTTGATACATAATCTTGCTGCTGCTGCTGCTAAGTCACTCAGTCATGTCCGACTCTGTGTGACCCCATAGATGGCAGCCCACCAGGCTCCCCCATCCCTGGGATTCTCCAGGCAAGAACACTGGAGTGTGTTGCCATTTCCTTCTCCAGTGCATGAAAGTGAAAAGTGAAAGTGAAGTCGCTCAGTCGTATCCGACTCTTAGCGACCCCATGGACTGCAGCCTACCAGGCTCCTCCGTCCAGGCTCCTCCGTCCATGGGATTTTCCAGGCAAGAGTACTGGAGTGGGGTGCCATTAAATATGCACATATCTTGGTATACCAGCATCTGTATGTTTCAGCACTTAATTACAAAGGAAAGGAAAGTTAGTCTCATAGTCGTGTCCGACTCTTTGTGATCCCATGGACTGGAGCCTGCCAGGTCTTCTGTCCATGGAATTCTCCAGGCAAGAGTATTGGAGTGGTAAGTGAGTTATAAATCACATTCTACTTCTTTTTTAAACTCAAACTTGCATTTTTATGATCTCTCTTTTCCATTTATATTGGCTTCCCTGGTGGGTCAGAAGGAAAAGAATCTGCTTGCAATGCAGTAATCCCAGGTTCCTCCCTGGATCAGGAAGATCCCCTGGAGAAGGGCATTACTACCCATTCTAGTATTCTTGCCTGGAGGATCCCATGGACAGATCAGCCTGGTGGGCTAGAGTCCATGAGATTACAAAGAGTTGGACATGACTGAGCAACTAATTTTCCCTTTACAAGTTTTTCATAACTGGCATTGTACAAATCATTTCTATAGAATAATGTTTTTATGAAGCTATTTTTAAATGGGTTATTTTATCATTTTGGTTTAGAAAACCCTGTATATATACTTTTACCTTTGAGATTTAACCATAAAATTAAATTATTAATGCAACAAGGCATTTTAATCTGTAATTTACTCTGGAATGTAAATGTGTTATGAATACAAAACTTTCTCTCACATATATATAAAGTATCCCCATAACAAGTGTTAGAAAATCTTACTTTGGAACACAAATAATTCATGTACTCTAAAGTTACTCTTGTACACTTGATCCTACTTTGAAAATATTGCCCTAGTGAGCTGTTTCTTAAATTTTATCAATTCTTCATGAGTACAATGAATATCTCTTCCTTCTTAAGTAATCCTAATTTTAATAAGCTGAAATGTCATCTCCTTCTTGTATTCCCATAACACCTGATGTAAGTCGAATACTATTAATGTTGTTTTACTAATAAGAAGCTCTGAAACCATGGATGGGACTTATCAAATGAAAAAATAAAATATTTTGTGGTTAGATGGAGGCCTATGATGGAGAAATGTTCAAATGACAGTATCTCAGGGGTTTTTTTGGTTCTTCAGAGGATATTCTTTCAAATTATTACCTCTGGATTTTCTGCTTGAGTTAATCTCTCAAAACTAAAGCTATCATTTTTACTACACATATCCTTTCATTCCCTACTTTCCTTTGTTATTGGTATCTATAAATTTAAATAGATCTAGTTAGAATTTTGGTATAAAATTAAACTCTATCTCCTGGGGAAACTGAATCTAGTTATGTTTTTTCATATTCAAAATATGTTTTCTATTTTTCACTTTTAAATATAAAATTATAGTCAATGATTATTAGCTATTTTAGGAAAACCCAATCACAAAATACATAGAAACAAAGACAATAAATCAGTAAAAGAAAAAAGTGGGTTAAGAAGATTAAAAGTAACCAGCCAACAGTGTAAGCAGTAAAATAAAACTTCAAAACTAAATAGTTTTTGTATGGTAATCATACATTCATAAAATATTTTTAAAATAAAGATGAAAAAGTTAGAAAAATTTAAGAACACCACATATTTCCAGAAACAAACAAAAGATTAACAGAATATTTAGAGTGATAAGCAATTACTATATGCAGGAAACAACAGAGGGGATGTTACTTTAAAATAATGAATTTTAAGTAGAATTCTATTAAAAATTTCATATCTACATTAGATATGAAACTTCCTGAAGAATATTGAATAGTTTTAATCAGTAGAAATAATTAAAATCAGAAAAAAAAAGAGAGAGAGAGAGAGAGAAAGAAGAAGTGTAAGTAAATGACATAATCAATACTGGATATATTGGGAAAGAAAACTTAAAAAAGGAAAACTTAGGGAAAATATTAAATAAATAATAATATGAAACTTCCTAGAACAGAAAGAAATTACAAATTGAAAGTGTCTATCAAAAATCAGAATTATAACTGGAAAAAAATCTCAGCAAGTAAAACATTCTAAAATTTTAAATTATAAGCAGAAAAAGTCCAATAACTTTCTGTGTGTGGGTGATGTGTGGGGTGCTCTCAAACAAGAGGGATAAATAACAAAGTAGCATCAGATTTCTCAAGATTAACTATGGATGCTAGAAGAAAAAAAATTTTTTTTTCAATTTCAGAGGAAAATTTAATTCTATTCTAGAATTCACTACTCAATTACTTTTGAAAATGGAATAAAAATATTTTCAAATATAAACAGCAATAGCCTTCTATCCTTCTTTGGTGAGCCCATACAAATATACTCTTTCAATAAGAATATTAATACTTCCATAACCACCTTAACCATCAAAAAGCAAAGGGCATGGAAAGGGAGCAGTGGCCAGGAAATTGTGAAGCCATCTTAAGTTAAAATTGGATGTCATCTGTGCAGAATTCGCAATAAGCTAATAGACTTGGGGGAGAGGGTGGAGGTAAAACAGAAATGTCTAAGAAGAAAAATAGTTAAAAATCAGGGAGATACTTTGGGGAAAATGTAAAGTTATGTGGTCACCAATGTATGCAAGGAAGATAAATTAATAAGAGATCTGCACACAGATAGCCATGCTGCATTGCACACTTAAAAATATGGTACTATATTAGGTCTTATATCATTTTTTCTTACCACAAAAAATAAAATTAAAAAAAGAAAAAAAGAAAAACTCTCCTTTTCTAGTAAGCAGCCTGAGATGACCTCTAAAAAATGGTAGCTATTCATTTGACCCAGAAAACCCCACAAAATCATGTAAATCAAGAGATTCAATCTTCATGTTCACTTTAAGAATGCTCCTGAAACCACCCAGGCTATTAAGGGTATACATATCTGAAAAGTCACCAAGTATCTGGAAGATGTCCCTTTCCAGAGCAACTTGTGCCATTCTGTCCTTACAATGTTGGAGTTGGTCAGATGATTATAGGCCAAACAATGGGGTTGGACACAGGGTCGTTGGCACAAAAAGTGCTGAATTTTTACTCCACATATGCAAAGAGTAATACTGAACTTAAGGGCTTTATATATAGATTCTCTGAACATTGAGCACTTCCAAGTGGACAAAATCCCCAAGATGCAGTTCAGGACTTACAGAGCTCATGGTCAGATCAACCCACACAAGAGCTCTCCTTGCCACATTAAGATGATCCTTACTGGAAAAAAAAAAAAAAAAAATCAGGTTGTTCTTAAACCAGAAGAGGAAGTTGCACAGAAGAAAAAGATATCCCACGAGAAACTGAAGAAACAAAAATTTATGGCTGGGGATAAATGCCACAAAATTATTAATAAATGCAAATAAAAGTTTAAAAAAAGGGAAAAACTAAAAACAGGTGGGAAACTATAACAATATGGAATTTTAATCCTGAACAATGTTTGGTATGACACTGACTCATAAATTCAAAGTCAAAGTGACATAAGTTCTGATTATTACTTAAGAATTTGTTATGAAAATATTAATTCAGGATATTGTAATAGATTATACTTTTTGTCTTCGCCTTTGTAACTGAGACAAAAATTAAGAATAGAGTGGTTTCAAACAACAAATATTTTATGTCCAGTCACCACCTCCAGGTTAGTAGGAATAAATTAATCCAAACCAGTTTTAATATAAACATCCACACAACTGTCCATCTTTGAAAACAGAAGGGTCAAGGAAGAATGGATCCTTATAGTGTGAAATTACACATCAAGAAAGAAGCACAGCTTCTTTTTTCTAGGGTGTGGCTTCTTCTCTTCAAAGCCAGGACATGCCATGGTTGTAAAGGTGGTGTAAGGATTGTTAAATTGTAATTGTCACAAGAGAAAATGAATAGATAATATCTAAATTGAGAAAATATTGTTAACTATAAAATTTAGTAATGGGGGGATAATTAATCATAGAAAGAACTTGAAAATATCTAAGTGGTTGCCTGATAATAAGGGTTTGAGGACTAAAGGTTAGAACTGATGGGAGGCAGCATGCTCATACTCTTGTTTTTCATTTATATGCTCTTTCTATTTAGTCACTAAGTTGCATCAAATTCTTTGGGACCCAATGGATTGTAGTCCACCAGGCTTCTCTGTCTATGGGATTTCCCAGGCAAGAATACTGGAGTGGATAGTCATTTCCTTCTCCAGGGTATATTCCTGACCCAGGGATCGAACCTGCATTTCCTGCTTGATGGGTAGATTCTTTACCACGGAACCACCTGGGAATCCCTTCTTCATTTATGTAATTCAATATTGTTTAACTATATGTATATATACAATGATAAAAATATGCATATGTGTGTATGTATATGTTTAAAGGGGATGTATTCATGGAGAATCTTTCAGAAAGATAGAGCTACTGATTAATGAAGCAGGGTCTTAGAAGAAAACACATTTGACAACAATTTTCTAACCTATGGTGACATAGATGAGTTTTACACAGTACAACTTCTGCTCCCAAGTTTTGTAATTACAAAAGTAGGCTTTCTTAATATATCTGTGATTGATTTGATGGTAAAGAAATGTTTCTGACTACTAAGTTCATAAAACTCAGTGAATATATAAAGCTGAATGTCACATTTTATTACTGAAAATTTAAGAATATAATGATTCAGTGTATTTGTACAAGTAAAAGCACACATCCACATTTAATATTTGCTTTTGAAATAGTTTTTTATCTACAAAGTTTAAAGATGCAGCAAGTCATACCTGAGGAAGAAACCACAGGGAATATTATGTGGAAATAAGAGACATAAACATTCAATTGTCAATGTTAGTCAACCAAGAAAGAAAAATATGAAGATAACATTTCTAAATTGTCTTATTTTCCATCAATATAATAACACATGGATGAATCTTTTCCACTATACTATAATTCAGTTTCTGATTGGTACTTTGTCATTTTTTCATCATTTTAAACAATTCCAATTTAAATTATATGGTAGTGGCAATCTAAGTACCTGATGTGTCTAAATGATGAAACACTAAGCCTTGCCAAAAATGATATAGCAGCACATACTCACTATCAGCTGTGAAAGCTACTGGCAGTCCCTAGGTTGCAAAGTCTTTTCTTAGCTGAAAAACAGCAACAACTGAGTACAAGATCATTTATAGACTTGGAACACTTCATAATAATTTTTAAAATTATTTTGTAAAGTCTGAAAATATAAAAGATGTAATTTTCATTATTTTCGCTTTAAAAGAATAGTACTTTTTGTTTAAGACTTTATATTCATTATATTTATAATGATATTCATTATATTCATAATGATATTCATGAATACTTAAAATCACTAAAAGAACTGACAGTAGTACTGCCTGCAAAAATGTTGTTGTTGTTCAGTCGCTGGGTTGTGTCTGACTTTTTGCTACCCCGTGAACTGCAGTACTTTTTTCTGTCCTTCACTGTCTCTCAGAGTTTGCTCAAACTCATGTCCATTGAGTCAGTGATGCCATCCAACCATCTCACCCTCTGTAACCACTTCTCCTTTTGCCCTGTCTTTCCCAGCATCAGGGTCTTTTCCAATGAGTAGGCCCTTCACATCAGGTGGCCAAAGTATTGTAGCTTCAGCTTCAGCTTCAGTCCTTCCAATGAATATTCAGGGTTGATTTCCTTTAAGGTTGACTGGTCTGATCTCCTTGTTGTCCAAGGGACTCAAGAATCTTCTCCAGCCCCACAGTTTGAAAGCGTCAGTTCTTCGGAGCTCTGCCTTTTTTATGATCAAGGTCTCACATCTGTACATGACTACTGGAAAGGCTATAGCCTTGAGTCTATAGACCTTTGTCAGCAAAGTGATATCCCTGCTTTTTAGTTCTCTGTCTAGGTTTGTCATAGTTTTCCTGCCAGGAAACAATTGCCTTCTAATTTCATGGCTGCAGTCACCATCCCTAGTGATTTTAGAGCCCAAGAAGAGGAAATCTGTCACTGGCTCCACATTTTCTTCTTCTATTTGCCACCTTTTCTTCTTCTATTCTTCTTCTATTTGCCATGAAGTGATGGAACTGGATGCCATGATCTTAGGGTTTTGTGTGTGTGTGTGTTTTTTTTTTTTTTTAGATTTTTAAATATTGAGCTTTAAGTTGGCTTTTTCACTATCCTCTTTCACACTCATCAAGAAGCTTTTTATTTATTTTTTTTCTCTCTAATTTTATTTTATTTTTAAACTTTACATAATTGTATTAGTTTTGCCAAATATCAAAATGAATCCACCACAGGTATACATGTGTTCCCCATCCCGAACCCTCCTCCCTCCTCCCTCCCCATGCCATCCCTCTGGGCCGTCCCAGTGCACCAGCCCCAAGCATCCAGCATCATGCATCGAACCTGGACTGGCCATTAAAGTGGTATCATCTGCATATCTGAGGTTGTTGATATTTTCCCCATCTATTTGCCATGAAGTGAGAGGACTAGATCTTAGTTTTTAAGCCAGCTTTTCCACACCTTCAAAAATACTATAAATTATATTCATGGAAAAAAACACTGGTGTTTTATCACTGGTTATTTGATAGATATCAAACAGTAAGCCATCACCTGATGAAGTTCATATACATATGAAGTCACACTTTAGCTTCAGTAATTCAAGCTAATATGGATTGAGAAATTTATTTTATTATGGAATAATTAGGAATTAATATTTTAAAAATGAAATGAGAGAAATGGATTACTATGTACCCCAAGTGATGTTGGGTCAATTAACATGGCCTGAGAATATAAGAAAAGTATTATTTATATAACTGTTTGTGGCTCAATTCTTTTGGATATTTAAAGCAATTTGTCATTTATACAAGCTACTTTCTATATTTATAAACCTTTAAAAATCTTTATCTTAGACTGACGTTATAGATTATTATCTACTTATGTTACACTAATGTCAGTGAAAATATACAACAGTGCTTTAATGTGGATAACATTAACATATGGGTAAAATCAGTGGGCTACATTTTCTACCTAGATTTAATAAAAAGAAACAAAATTTTATAAACTTACTAAAATACTTGCCAATTTCATATATATCTGAGCCTCCAACATTACAGTGTGATATTTATCTGGTTTCAAAAACTGAAGCCTATTGTGCCCATGTTTCTAGATATAAAAATGATACATTTGTTATTTGAAAAGCAATATATGAAAAAATATATAACTGGGGGAGTTTTCAGTTTGGGGTAAGATGAAATAAGTGCACCTCTGTCTCTCTCCCCCACAGAACACAATTATAAAACTTTGACAGAATCCATGGCACAACCATTTGAGCACTGTGAAATGTACAGCAACAGGAGACTGAAGTAGAACACATAAATCAAAGAACCTTCAAACTGTTGAGGAGTTTCCTATTTTTTTTTTTTTTTTTTTTTATCCTTTAGTTATCTCCTGGCCTGAATTTAACTCAGTTGGGAACCTTGAACTGGCCACTGTGAGGCAAAAAACAAAAACACAAACAAAAGTCGCTTCAGGAAAAGCTTTTCAGTTCTAGCTTGAAAAATGAGAAAGTGAATTATTAAAGTTTGGACAGAGAGAAAGAGAAAATTTTTTTCTTTCTTTCGTCTTTTCTTTCAAACCACAGGGTATAGGTAATCTGCTGAGGTGGTGGTAGTGATGGCAACAAATAGCGGCCAGCAGAAGTCAAAAACCGAGGAAATGATAACCCTTTCCCCTTATTCTCTCTGGAGGTATAGGTTAAGATGATGAAGCTCAAGTCTGTCTCTATTTCTATATCCTCTTATATTTTTGCCTTAGACATATCTCAAGAGCAGATGTACTTCCTGTCTGCCTTAAAAAAAAAAAAAAAAATGGAACCAAAGAAATAAAGGCAATAAGAAAGTGTTGGAGAGATTTTGAAAAGGAAGCTTAGGAAATCAACCCTGGAAATTCATTTAGGGCTAACTGGGCCAACCTGTGGCATATATATGTGAGAGTATAATTCTAATTAGCATATAAAAGATTTAAGCATATAAAAGCATATAAGACACCTCTGTCCAAAATTCTGCCCACTAAACACTGTGTGGCACATAAAGCATAGAATTGGATACTGCTTCAAAAGATTCGAAAAATGAACTAACATTGTAACAACAGGCCAGAGAATGAAGGATAGACCTTGCAGCATGAACATAATCAGGTGATTGTCATCAGTTCAGTTCAGTTCAGTTCAGTCTCTCAGTCATTTCTGACTCTTTGTGACCCCATAAATCCCAGCACACCAGGCCTCCTTGTCCATCACCAAGTCCCAGAGTTCACCCAAACTCACGTCCATCGAGTCAGTGATGCCATCCAGCCATCTCATCCTCTGTCGTCCCCTTCTCTTCCTGCCCCCAATCCCTCCCAGCATCAGAGACTTTATCAATGAGTCAACTCTTCTCATGAGGTGGCCAAAGTACTGGAATTTCAGCTTTAGCATCATTCCTTCCAAAGAAATCTCAGGGCTGATCTCCTTCAGAATGGAATGGTTAGATCTTCTTGCAGTCCAAGGGACTCTCAAGAGTCTTCTCCAACACCACAGTTCAAAGGCCTCAATTCTTCGGCGCTCAGCCTTCTTCACAGTCCAACTCTCACATCCATACATGACCACAGGAAAAACCATCGCCTTGACTAAACGGACCTTTGTTGGCAAAGTAATGTCTCTGCTTTTGAATATGCTATCGAGGTTGGTCATAACTTTCCTTCCAAGGAGTAAGCGTCTTTTAATTTCATGGCTGCAGTCACCATCTGCAGTGATTTTGGAGCCCAAGAAAATAAAGTCTGACACTGTTTCCACTGTTTCCCCATCTATTTGCCACGAAGTGATGGGACCAGATGCCATAATCTTCGTTTTCTGAATGTTGAGCTTTAAGCCAACTTTTTCACTCTCCACATTCACTTTCATCAAGAGGCTTTTGAGTTCCTCTTCACTTTCTGCCATAAGGGTGGTGTCATCTACATATCTGAGATTGTTGATATTTCTCCCAGCAATCTTGATTCCAGCTTGTGTTTCTTCCAGCCCAGCGTTTCTCATGATGTACTCTGCATATAAGTTAAATAAGCAGGGTGACAATATACAGCCTTGACGTACTCCTTTTCCTATTTGGAACCAGTCTGTTGTTCCATGTCCAGTTCTAATTGTTGCTTCCTGACCTGAATACAAATTTCTCAAGAGGCAGGTCAGGTGGTCTGGTATTCCCATCTCTCAGAATTTTCCACAGTTGATTGTGATCTACACAGTCAAAGGCTTTGGCATAGTCAATAAAGCAGAAATAGATGCTTTTCTGGAAGTGTCTTGCTTTTTCCATGATCCAGTGGATGTTGGCAATTTGGTCTCTGGTTCCTCTGCCTTTTCTAAAACCAGCTTGAACATCAGGAGGTTCACGGTTCACATATTGCTGAAGCCTGGCTTGGAGAATTTTGAGCATTAGTTTACTAGCATGTGAGATGAGTGCAATTGTGCGGTAGTTTGAGCATTCTTTGGCATTGCCTTTCTTTGGGATTGGAATGAAAACTGACCTTTTCCAGTCCTGTGGCCACTGCTGAGTTTTCCAAATTCGCTGGCGTATTGAGTGCAGTACTTTCACAGCATCATCTTTCAGGATTTGAAATAGCTCAACTGGAATTCCATCACCTCCACTAGCTCTGTTTGTAGTGGTGCTTTCTAAGGCCTACTTGACCTCACATTCCAGGATGTCTGGCTCTAGGTCAGTGATCACACCATTGTGATTATCTGGGTCGTGAAGATCTTTTTTTGTACAGTTCTTCTGTGTATTCTTGCCATCTCTTCTTAATATCTTCTGCTTCTGTTAGGTCCATACCATTTCTGTCCTTTATGGAGCCCATCTTTGCATGAAATGTTTCTTTGGTATCTCTAATTTTCTTGAAGAGATCTCTAGTCTTTCCCATTCTGTTGTTTTCCTCTATTTCTTTGTATTGATCACTGAAGAAGGCTTTCTTATCTCTTCTTGCTATTCTTTGGAACTCTGCATTCAAATGTTTATATCTTTCCTGTTATCCTTTGCTTTTCACTTCTCTTCTTTTCACAGCTATTTGTAAGGCGTCCCCAGACAGCCATTTTGCTTTTTTGCATTTCTTTTCCATGGGGATGGTCTTGATCCCTGTCTCCTGTACAATGTCGCAAACCTCATTCCATAGTTCATCAGGCACTCTATCTATCAGATATAGGCCCTTAAATATATTTCTCACTTCCACTGTATAATCATAAGGAATTTGATTTAGGTCATATCTGAATGGTAGTGGTTTTCTCTACTTTATTCAATTTAATTCTGAATTTGGCAATAAGGAGTTCATGATCTGAGCCACAGTCAGCTCCTGGTCTTGTTTTTGCTGACTGTATAGAGCTTCTCCATTTTTGGCTGTAAAGAATATAATCAATCTGATTTCAGTGTTGACCATCTGGTGATGTCCATTTGTAGAGTCTTCTCTTCTGTTGTTGGAAGAGGGTTTTTGTTATGACCAGTGCATTTTCTTGGCAAAACTCTATTAGTCTTTGCCCTGCTTCATTCTGTATTCCAAGGCCAAATTTGCCTGTTACTCGAGGTGTTTCTTGACTTCCTACTTTTGCATTCCAGTCCCCTATAATGAAAAGGACATCTTTTTTGGGTGTTAGTTCTAAAAGGTCTTGTAGGGCTTCATAGGACCGTTCAACTCAGCTTCTTCAGCTTTACTCGTTGGGGCATAAATTTGGATTACTGTGATATTGAATGGTTTGCCTTGGAAACAACAGAGTTCATTCTGTTGTTTTTGAGACTGCATCCAAGTACTGCATTTTGGACTCTTTTGTTGACCATGATGGCTACTCCATTTCTTCTGAGGGATTCCTGCCCGCAGTAGTAGATATAATGGTCATCTGAGTTAAATTCACCCATTCCAGACTATTTCAGTTCGCTGATTCCTAGAATGTCGACCTTCACTTTTGCCATCTCTTGTTTGACCACTTCCAATTTGCCTTGATTCATGGACCTGACATTCCAGGTTCCTATGCAATATTTCTCTTTACAGCATCGGACCTTGCTTCTAACACCAGTCACATCCACAGCTGGGAATTGTTTTTGCTTTGGCTCCATCCTTTCATTCTTTCTCGAGTTATTTCTCCACTCATCTCCAGTAGCATACTGGGCCCCTACTGAGCTGGGGAGTTCCTCTTTCAGTATCCTATCATTTTGCCTTTTCGTACTGTTCATGGGGTTCTCAAGGCAAGAATACTGAAGTGGTTTGCCATTCCATTCTCCAGTGGACCACATTCTGTCAGTTCTCTCCACAATGACCCACCCATCTTGGGTTGCCCCATGGGCATGGCTTAGTTTCATTGAGTTAGATAAGGCTGTGGTCCTAGTTTGATTAGATTGACTGGTTTTCTGTGAGTATGGTTTCAGTGTGTTTGCCCTCTGATGCCCTCTTGCAACACCTACCATCTTACTGGGTTTCTCTTACCTTGGGCATGGGTTCTCTTCATGGCTACTCCAGCAAAGTGCAGCCACTGCTCCTTACCTTGGAGGAGCAGTATCTCCTCACCGCCTCCCTTCCTGATCTTCAATGTGGGATAGCTCCTCTAGGCCCTCCTGGGCCCACGCAGCCACAGCTTCTTGGATGTGGGGTTGCTCCTCCCGGCCGCCGCCCCTATCAATAATTACCTTAAACATAAATGGGTTGAATGTCCCAACCAAAAGACAAAGATTGGGTGAATGGAATGGATACAAAAACGAGACCCCTATATATGTTGTCTACAAGAGACCCACCTCAAAACAGGGGACACATACAGACTGAAAGTGAAGGGCTGGAAAAAGATATTACATGCAAATAGAGACCAAAAGAAAGCAGGAGTAGCAATACTCATATCAGATAAAATAGACTTTAAAACACAGGCTGTGAAAAGAGACAAAGGACACTACATAATGATCAAAGGATCAATCCAAGAAGAAGATATAACAATTATAAATATATATGCACTCAACATAGGAGAACAACAATATGTAAGACAAATGCTAACAAGTATGAAAGGGGAAATTAACAATAACACAATAATAGTGAGAGACTTTAATACCCCCTCACACCTATGGATAGATCAACTAAACAGAAAATTAACAAGGAAACACAAATTTTAAACCATACAATAGGCCAGTTAGACCTAATTGATATCTATAGGACATTTCACCCCAAAACAATGAATTTCACCTTTTTCTCAAGCGCACATGGAATTTTCTCCAGGATAGATCATATCCTGGGCCATAGATCTAGACTTGGTAAATTCAAAAAAAAATTGAAATCATTCCAAGCATCTTTTCTGACCACAATGCAGTAAGATTAGATCTCAACTACAGGAGAAAAACTATTAAAAATTCCAACATATGAAGGCTGAACAACATGCTGCTGAATAACCAACAAATCAAGTAGAAATAAAAAAAAAAATCAAAATATGCATAGAAACGAATGAAAATGAAGACACAACAACCCAAAACCTGTGGGACACTGTAAAAGCAGTGCTAAGGGAAAGTTCATAGCAATACAGGCATACCTCAAGAAACAAGAAAAAAGTCAAATAAATAACCTAACTCTACACCTAAAGCAACTAGAAAAGGAAGAAATGAAGAACCCCAGGGTTAGTAGAAGGAAAGAAATCCTAAAAATTAGGGCAGAAATAAATGTAAAAGAAATAAAGGAGACCATAGCAAAAATCAACAAAGCCAAAAGCTGGTTCTTTGAAAGGATAAATAAAACTTACAAACCATTAGCCAGACTCATCAAGAAACAAAGGGAGAAAAACCAAATCAATAAAATTAGAAATGAAAATGGAGAGATCACAACAGACAACACAGAAATACAAAGGATCATAAGAGACTACTATCAGCAATTATATGCCAATAAAATGGACAATGTGGAAGAAATGGAAAATTCTTAGAAAAGTACAACTTTCCAAAACTGAACCAGGAAGAAATAGAAAATCTTAACAGACCCATCTCAAGCACAGAAATTGAAACTGTAATCAGACGTCTTCCAGCAAACAAAAGCCCAGGTCCAGACAGCTTCATAGCTGAATTCTACCAAAAATTTATTAATTTTTTCTTTTTTTTATTTTATTTTTAAAATTTACAATATTATATTGGTTTTGCCAAATATCAAAATGAATCCACCACAGGTATACATGTGTTCCCCATCCCGAACCCTCCTCCCTCCCCATACCATCCCTCTGGGTTGTTCCCATGCACCAGCCCCAAGCATCCAGTATCGTGTATCGAACCTGGACTGTTGACTCGTTTCATATATGATATTATATGTATTTCAATGCCATTCTCCCAAATCATCCAACCCTCTCCCTCTCCCACAGAGTCCAAAAGACTGTTCTATACATCTATCCTACTCAAACTCTTCCAGAAAATTGCAGAGGAAGGTAAACTTCTAAACTCATTCTATGAGGCCACCATCACCGTAATACCAAAACCTGACAAAGATGCCACAAAAAAAGAAAACTACAGGCCAATATCACTGATGAACATAGATGCAAAAATCCTTAACAAAATTCTAGCAATCAGAATCCAACAACACATTAAAAAGATCATACACCATGACCAAGTGGGCTTTATCCCAGGGATGCAAGGATTCTTCAATATCTGCAAATCAATCAATGTAATACACCACATTAACAAGTTGAAAAATAAAAGCCATATGATTATCTCAATAGATGCAGAGAAAGCCTTTGACAAAATTCAACATCCATTTATGATAAAAACTCTCCAGAAAGCAGGAATGGAAGGAACATACCTCAACATAGTAAAAGCTATATTTGACAAACCCACAGCAAACATTCTCCTCAATGATGAAAAATTTAAAGCATTTCCCTTAAAGTCAGGAACAAGACAAGGGTGCCCACTTTCACCACTACTATTCAACATAGTTTTGGAAGTTTGGGGCACAGCAATCAGAGCAGAAAAAGAAATAAAAGGAATCCAAATTGGAAAAGAAGAAGTAAAACTCTCACTGTTTGCAGATGACATGATCCTGTACATAGAAAACCCTAAAGACTCCATCAGAAAATTTCTAGAGCTAATCAATAAAAGTTGCAGGATATAAAAGCAACACACAGATATCTCTTGCATTCCTATACACTAAAAATGAGAAAACAAAAAAGAGAAATTAAGGAAACAATTCCATTCACCATTGCAATGAAAAGAATAAAATACTTAGGAATATATCTACCTAAAGAAACTAAAGACCTATATATAGAAAACTATAAAACATTGGTAAAAGAAATCAAAGAGGACACTAATAGATGGAGAAATATAACATGTTCATGGATTGGAAGAATCAATATAGTGAAAATGAGCATACTACCCAAAGCAATCTATAGATTCAACGCAATCCCTATCAAGCTACCAATGGTATTTTTCACAGAGCTAGAACAAATAATTTCACAATTTATATGGAAATACAAAAAACCTCAAATAGCCAAAGAAATCTTGAGAAAGAAGAGTGGAACTGGAGGAATCAATGTGCCTGACTTCAAGCTCTACTACAAAGCCACAGTCATTAAGAGAGTATGGTACTGGCACAAAGACAGAAATATAGATCAATGGAACAAAATAGAAAGCCCAGAGATAAATCCGCGCACCTATGGACACCTTATCTTTGACAAAGGAGGCAAGAATATACAATGGAGAAAAGACAATCTTTAACAAGTGGTGCTGGGAAAACTGGTCAACCACTTGTAAAAGAATGAAACTAGAACACTTTCTAACATCATACACAAAAATACACTCAAAATGGATTCAAGATCTAAATGTAAGACCAGAAACTATAAAACTCCTAGAGGAGAACATAGGCAAAACACTCTCTGACATACATCACAGCAGGATCCTCTGTGGACCCACCTCCCAGAGTATTGGAAATAAAAGCAAAAATAAACAAATGGGACCTAATTAAAATTAAAAGCTTCTGCACACCAAAGGAAATTATAAGCAAGGTGAAAAGACAGCCTTCAGAATGGCAGAAAATAATAGCAAACGAAGCAACTGACAAACAACTAATCTCAAAAGTATACAAGCAACTCCTGCACTCAATTCCAGAAAAATAAACAACCCAGTCAAAAAATGGGCTAAAGAACTAAATAGACATTTCTCCAAAGAAGACATACAGATGGCTAACAAACACATGGAAAGATGCTCAACATCACTCATTATTAGAGAAATGCAAATCAAAACCACAATGAGGTACCATTTCACGCCAGTCAGAATGGCTGCGATCCAAAAGTCTACAAGCAATAAATGCTGGAGAGGGTGTAGAGAAAAGGGAACCCTCTTACACTGTTGGTGGGAATGCAAACTAGTACAGCCACTATGGAGAACAGTGTGGAGATTCCTTAAAAACTGGAAATAGAACTGCCTTATGACCCAGCAATCGCACTGCTGGGCACACACACCGAGGAAACCAGAATTGAAAGAGACACGTGTACCCCAATGTTCATCGCAGCATTGTTTATAAGAGCCAGGACCTAGATGTCCATCGGCAGATGAATGGATAAGAAAGCTGTGATACATACACACAATGGAGTATTACACAGCCATTAAAAAGAATACATCTGAATCATTTCTAATGAGGTGGATGAAACTGGAGCCTGTTATACAGAGTGAAGTAAGCCAGAAAGAAAACACCAATACAGTATACTAACACATATATATGGAATTTAGAAAGATGGTAACGATAACCCTGTAAGTGAGACAGCAAAAGAGACACAAATGTATAGAGTAGTCTTTTGGACTCTGTGGGAGAGGGAGAGGGTAGGATGATTTGGGAGAATGGCATTGAAACATGTATAATATCATTTATGAAACAAATCGCCAGTCCAGGTTCGATGCATGATACTGGATGCTTGGGGCTAGTGCACTGGGATGACCCAGAGCAATGGTACAGGGAGGGTGGAGGGAGGGGGGTTCATGATGGGGAACAGGTGTATATCTGTGGTGGATTCATGTTGATGTATGGCAAAACTAATACAATATTGCAAAGTAATTAACCTCCAATTAAAAAAAATTTTATATTAAAAAAATTTTAACTAAAAGAAAAAACCTTTTGTAAGTGTATTTAGGATACGGCAATTTTTGATTCTTCAAGTTATTTTCTTTTTACTTTCAGTTAGAAAAAATACATTAGTATTTTTAATCAGCTATGTTTTCTTGATGTAATTTTGAAATAAAAAGCAATCACATCAAATGTACTACTTTAAAAAAATATATATATATATTTAGTTTCCTTTTAACTACCAAAGTAATTATACTATTTCAGCTCTTTTCATGTCTGATCATATGCATCATTCCACTCACATTATCCTGAGAATTACTAGGACTATGAATAAAATAAAAATGCTATTTCTAATATCTCTTATTCTACACTCTCTGTCCGTTGACCAACTTTGCTTATTTGCATGTAAAAAAAATTCAACTTGATCCAGTTTGTCTCTAAACAAATAGATCATATTAATGTATAATATGATGTTATTACAGGAAACTTGAATTTTAATGAACCCTGTTTGATTTGGGTGAGTCAAGACAGGCATAACACAACTGAGTCAATTAGCAAAAATTTTGTAATCAATGTTGATTAAGAAAATGGGATGATGGTATGTTATAATTTGGAGGCATACCCTGGCTTAAACATTAATATAATGGTTTAAAAATTGGCATTTTAAAGGTAGCGCATTGCTCTGAAATTAACTGTTACATATTTTTGGTACATATAAATATTAATCTGTTTACCTTTTATTATGCATGACTGGAAATCATTTAATGAGATCTAAGAAAGAACAATAAATTGTTCTTATTTCATCATCTAGTAAAATATTACCATTAAATTATCTATTGCTAAACATATAATGAGCAAATCTAAGATATAGCATATAATTATCATGATTAGATTTTTTGTCCTATACATCAAAGATGAGTATATATCCTTGCTTTGGTGTTTTTATTTTCCCTCTGTCATTGGTAACATATTTTTCCTAGGAAGAAATCAATTCTCTTAACTGCTTTGGGATTACAGGTAATATATGTATGCCTATTTTCTATAGTTCTTTATAGAGTCAACTCTTTTTCCTTTTAATATATATAAGGGTTGTGTTGGGGATAATAGTATTTGCTTTCTCTTAATATTCTTTTGAATTATAACTTAGTAAGCTATTATCTCATGTCAATTAACATTTTTTAATAATACTTTTGAGACATGATATAATTTCATAGGGCATACAGTTGAATAATGTATGTGAAATTTTTTTTTTGATAATAAAGCCTTCAAAGAAATAAATGATTGTGTTTAAAATTAAAACTAATGCTAGACAAAACAGGTACAATTTATGTGAACTCATATAAAAAAAGATTTAACAAATTAAAATGTCAAGATTGTTTACTGAATTATTTAAAAAATAAATAAATGAAACAAAAATAGAGATGTCAAAATAATAAGCTATTTTGATATAACAATGAAGTTCTATTACATAAATTTTGTATCTGCCAAACATCAAACTTGTTTTTCAATAATTGTTCTTGATCTGATTCCGTGTTTATACGTAATTTAGAGTTCATCAACTAAAGTAACTGAAAACTATTAACATATTCTTTCTACTTATTATTTAAAATCAAATTTGCTTTGCTAAATTTTGTAAAATATCATGAACACAATTTTGAATATTATTATTTCCATTCTCCACAATAACTTCCAGAAATTTACCATTATTATTATCTTTCACATATAAAACTGAAACATTATTATATTTTCCCAGATGCTTATATATAGTGATAACTCTTCATCTAAGTGAAGATTTATGGTGCATTCCATGTTACATTTAATAGTTCTTCATGTAAAAATATTTAAACATGGGATCTAAATGTATTTTTAGTGTACTCTTTTTTTTTTTTTTTCCTTTAAGCTGGGAGCTCAGAAAATTCTCCCAAATTTTCAACTACTTTTGTGAATTTCTCTGTAAAATTCCAATTTGTTTAAAGATACAGTTTGCAATAGGGCATTTGCATTGTAAAAAGCAATGGGTTAATTTTAGGGAAGAGGAGAACTGTTTCTGAGATAGAGTAGAACGTGATCTCTAAGTAATGTGTGGCATGCTAAATGTTATAAAAAGCACAGTGCCATTATGAAAATACACAAGCAAACTTGATATAACTATTCACTAAAGATTTCCCTGAAGAAAATTGTTTATCTTATAGGCAGCATCTGGTAATATCTTGATTTTACCTTGACTATAAACCTGACAATCTCTGTTTTTTAGCTGATTTGAAACATTCATATTTAAGACGACTGCTGATCAGATCAGATCAGATCAGATCAGTCGCTCAGTTGTGTCCGACTCTTTGCAACCCCATGAATCGCAGCACGCCAGGCCTCCCTGTCCACCACCAACTCCCAGAGTTCACTCAGACTTACGTCCATCGAGTCAGTGATGCCATCCAGCCATCTCGTCCTCTGTCCCCTTATACTCTTGCCTCCAATCCCTCCCAGCATCAGAGTCTTTTCCAATGAGTCAACTCTTCGCGTGAGGTGGCCAAAGTACTGGAGTTTCAGCTTTAGCATCATTCCTTACAAAGAAATCTCAGGGCTGATCTTCAGAATGGACTGGTTGGATCTCCTTGCAGTCCAAGGGACTCTCAAGAGTCTTCTCCAACACCACAGTTCAAAAGCATCAATTCTTCGGCGCTCAGCCTTCTTCACAGTCCAACTCTCACATCCACACATGACCACAGGAAAAACCATAGCCTTGACTAGACGGACCTTTGTTGACAAAGTAATGTCTCTGCTTTTGAATATGCTCTCTAGGTTGGTCATAACTTTCCTTCCAAGGAGTAAGCATCTTTTAATTTCACGGCTGTAGTCACCATCTGCAGTGATTTTGGAGCCCAGAAAAGTAAAGTCTGACACTGTTTCCACTGTTTCCCCATCTATTTTCCATGAAGTGATGGGACTGGATGCCATGATTTCGTTTTCTGAATGTTGAGCTTTAAGCCAACTTTTTCACTCTCCACTTTCACTTTCATCAAGAGGCTTTTGAGTTCCTCTTCACTTTCTGCCATAAGGGTGGTGTCATCTGCATATCTGAGATTATTGATATTTCTCCCGGCAATCTTGATTCCAGCTTGTGTTCCTTCCAGTCCAGCGTTTCTCATGATGTACTCTGCATATAAGTTAAATAAACAGGGTGACAATATACAGCCTTGATGAACTCCTTTTCCTATTTGGAACAAGTCTGTTGTTCCATGTCCAGTTCTAACTGTTGCTTCCTGACCTGAATACAAATTTCTGACGAGGCAGATCAGGTGGTCTAGTACTCCCATCTCTTTCAGAATTTTCCACAGTTGATTGTGATCCACACAGTCAAAGGCTTTGACATAGTCAATAAAGCAGAAATAGATGCTTTTCTGGAACTCTCTAGCTTTTTCCATGATCCAGCGGATGTTGGTAATTTGATCTCTGGTTCCTCTGCCTTTTCTAAAACCAGCTTGAACATCAGGAAGTTCACGGTTCATATATTGCTGAAGCCTGGCTTGGACTATTTTGAGCATTACTTTACTAGCGTGTGAGATGAGTGCAATTGTGCGGTAGTTTGAGCATTCTTTGGCATTGCCTTTCTTTGGGATTGGAATGAAAACTGACCTTTTCCAGTCCTGTGGCCACTGCTGAGTTTTCCAAATTTGCTGGCATATTGAGTGCAGCACTTTCACAGCATCATCTTTCAGGATTTGGAATAGCTCAACTGGAATTCCATCACCTCCACTAGCTTTGTTCATAGTGATGCTTTCTAAGGCCCACTTGACTTCACATTCCAGGATGTCTGGCTCTAGGTCAGTGAATACACCATTGTGATTATCTGGGTTGTGAAGATCTTTTTTGTACAGTTCTTCTGTGTATTCTTGCCATCTCTTCTTAATATCTTCTGATTCTGTTAGGTCCATACCATTTCTGTTCTTTATCGAGCCCATCTTTGCATGAAATGTTGGATTAAAATATGTCATTTTCTTATCTCTTTTCAATGTATTTGTTCTTTCCTTCTTTTACTCTTTTTTTTTCAAAGTTCCTTGGATTTTATAGACCATGATTCTGTATTATGTACACAGTATTCATCTTTTTAAAAAATTAATAGTTTCTGTAGTTTTATTTTATACACACACACACACACATATACTTAAATAATCTGAGTTTGCCTTCAAAGAATAATATACCATTTCATGTATACTATAAAGATTTTATAATAGTAATTCCCAACTCCTCCCTCTCATACCTTGCAATATACTTCATACTATAAAGACAATAATTGTTCTGTTTTTGCTTTAAGCATTCAATTCTCTTTTAGAAAAACTAAGCATCATGAGAATAATTTCATCTTTATCCCATTTCAAATACTCTTCAACTTTTGGCTTTGATCTATGTTTTTTTTTGGTCTACATTTTTCTTTAACCTGAAGAATTTCCTTTGACATTTCCTATAAAGTCTGCTGCTAATGAATTCTTTCAGTTTTATTCATCTGAGTAGATTTTTATTTTTATTTAATTTAAAAGAATTTTTTTATAGAATAGTCCTTGAAATTCTGATTAGCTATTTTCTGTTTCAGCATTTTAACAATTTTACTGCATTTATCTCTTTTGAACATGGTTTATGATGAGATTATATATGTAGACTTCAGATTCTCTTTCCTTATAGGTTATCGCAAAATATTGAGTATAGTTCCCTGTGCTGTATGACAAGTCCTTGTTGATAATCTATTTTATATATAGTAGTGTGTATATGTTGATCCAAATCTCTTTTGGACTCAAAGTCCAAAGACTAACTTAGAGTCTTTCTCTGGTTATCTTCAATATTTTCTCTACATTTCTGGTGTTCAGCACTTGAATATAATAAATCTGATTTTTTAGTTTGCTATTTTTCCAGAAGCTATTCTTCAAGAGTTGTGGGTATAGGATTTTATATCTGTCATTAATGTTGAAAATTTTTTGGAATTTTTTCTCCAAACATTATTTTCTACTTCTGTGATACTGATTACACGTATGTCACACAACTAGATATTCTGCTATATCTCTTGTAAGGTATGTTATATTTTTCTTTTCATTTTTTCTTTTAATTTGAATTTGAGTAATCATTCATTTGTGACATTGTACAGGAGACAGGGATCAAGATCATCGCCATGGAAAAGAAATGCAAAAAAGCAAAATGGCTGTCTGAGGAGGCCTTATAAATAGCTGTGAAAAGAAAAGAAGTGAAAAGCAAAGGAGAAAAGGAAAAATATATCCATTTGAATTCAGAGTTCCAAAGAATAGCAAGGAGAGATAATAAAGCCTTCTTCAGTGATCAATACAAAGAAATAGAGGAAAACAACAGAATGGGAAAGACTAGAGATCTCTTCAAGAAAATTAGAGATACCAAGGGAATATTTCATGCAAAGATGGGCTCGATAAAGGACAGAAATGGTATGGACCTAACAGAAGCAGAAGATATTAAGAAGAGATGGCAAGAATACACAGAAGAACTGTACAAAAAAGATCTCCATAACCCAGATAGTCACGATGGTGTGATCACTGACCTAGAGCCAGACATCCTGGAATGTGAAGTTAAGTGGGCCTTAGAAAGCATCACTACGAACAAAGCTAGTGGAGGTGATGGAATTCCAGTGGAGACATTCCAAATCCTGAAAGATGATGCTGTGAAAGTGCTGCACTCAATATGCCAGCAAATTTGGAAAACTCAGCAGTGGCCACAGGACTGGAAAAGGTCAGTTTTCATTCCAGTCCCAAAGAAAGGCAATGCTAAAGAATGTTCAAACTACCGCACAATTGCACTTATCTCACACACTAGTAAAGTAATGCTCAAAATAGTCCAAGCCAGGCTTCAGCAATATATGAACCGTGAACTTCCTGATGTTCAAGCTGGTTTTAGAAAAGGCAAAGGAACCAGAGATCAAATTGCTAACATCTGCTGGATCATCAAAAAAGCAAGAGAGTTCCAGAAAAACATTTATTTCTGCTTTATTGACTATGTCAAAGCCTTTGACTGTGTGGATCACAATAAACACTGGAAAATTCTGAAAGAGATTGGAATACCAGACCACCTGACCTGCCTCTTGAGAAACCTATATGCAGGTCAGGAAGCAACAGTTAGAACTGGACATGGAACAACAGACTGGTTCCAAATGGGAAAAGGAATACATCAAGGCTGCATATTGTCACCCTGCTTATTTAACTTATATGCAGAATACATCATGAGAAACGCTGGGCTGGAAGAAGCACAAGCTGGAATCAAGATTGCCAGGAGAAATATCAGTAACCTCAGATATGCAGAGGACACCACCCCTATAGCAGAAAGTGAAGAGGAACTAGGAAGCCTCTTGATGAAAGTGAAAGAGGAGAGTGAAAAAGTTGGCTTAAAGCTCATCATTCAGAAAACTAAGATCATGGCATCTGGTCCCATCACTTCACTGGAAATAGATAGGGAAACAGTAGAAACAGTGTCAGACTTTATTTTTTGGGGCTCCAAAATCACAGCAGACAATTAATGCAGCCATGAAATTAAAAGACGCTTACTCCTTGGAAGGAAAGTTATGACCAACCTAGATAGCATATTAAGAAACAGGGATATCACTTTGCCAACAAATTTCCATCTAGTCAAGACTATTCTTTTTCCAGTGGTCATGTATGGATGTGAAAGTTGGACTGTGAAGAAAGTTGAGGGCCAAAGAATTGATGCTTTTGAACTGAGGTATTGGAGAAGACTCTTGAGAGTCCCTTGGACTGCAAGGAGATCCAACCAGTCCATTCTAAAGGAGATCAACCCTGGGTGTTCTTTGAAAGGAATGATGCTAAAGCTGAAACTCCAGTACTTTGGCCACCTCATGCGAAGTGTTGACTCATTGGAAAAGTCTCTGATGCTGGGAGGGATTGGGGGCAGGAGGAGAAGGGGACGCCAGAGGATGAGATGGCTGGATGGCATCACCGACTCGATGGACATGAATTTGAGTCAACTCCAGGAGTTGGTGATGGACAGGGAGGCCTGGCGTGCTGTGATTCATAGTGTCGCAAAGAGTTGGACATGACTGAGTGACTGAACTGAAATGAACTGAACTGAATCTTCATTAACCTACCCAAAATTTTTGATTTTCTTTTTTAAACTCTCTCAAGCTACTGCCAGTCTGTTGAATTCTTCTGTTTTTCATTGTTGTGCTTTGATTTCTAGCACTGCTGCTTTCTTATGTCTTATTATTTTCATTTCTCTGCTGGATGTATCTGATTGCCTAACTTTTGTATTAGAGTCTTTAAAATATTTATCATAGTTCAGTTCAATCACTCAGTCATGTCCAAGTCTTTCAGATCCCATGGACTACAGCATGCCAGGCTCCCCTGTACATCAGCCAGAGCTTTCTCAATGTCATTGCCATCATGTCAGTGATGTCATCCAACCATCTCATCCTCTGTCATGCCCTGCTCCTCATTCCTTCACTATTTCCCAGAATCAGGGTCTTTCTAAGGAGTAGGAGTCAGTTCTTCATGTCAAGTGGCCAAAGTATTGGAGTTTCAGCTTCAGCATTAGTCCTTCCGAAGAATATTTAGGACGTTTTTCCTTTAGGATTAACTGGTTTGATCTCCTTGCAGCCCAAGGGACACTGAAGAATCTTCCTCAACACCACAGGTCAAAATCATGAATTCTTCAGTGCTTAGCTTTGTTTATAGTCCAACTCTCACATCCATACATGACTACTGGATACACTATAGCTTTGATTAGATGACTTTTGTTGGCAAAGTAATATTTCTGCTTTTTAATATGCTGTCTAGGTTGGTCATTGGAGAAGGCAATGGCACCCCATTCCAGTACTCTTGCCTGGAAAATCCCATGGGTGGAGGAGCCTGGTGGGCTGCAGTCCATGGGGTCGCTAAGAGTCGGAAATGACTGAGCGACTTCACTTTCACTTTTCACTTTCATGCATTGAAGAAGGAAATGGCACCCCACTCCAGTATTCTTGCCTGGAGAATCCCAGGGATGGGGGAGCCTGGTGGGCTGCCGTCTATGGGGTCACACAGAGTCAGACACGACTGAAGCGACTTAGCAGTAGCAGCAAGTTGGTCATAGCTTTTCTTCCAAGGAGTAAGCATTTTTTTATTTCATGGCTGTAGTCATCATCTGCAGTGATTTTGGAGCTCAAGAAAATAGTCTGTTGCAATTTCCATTGTTTCTCCATCTATCTGCGATGATAGTGATGACACCAGATGCCAAGATCTTTGTTTTTTGAATGTTGAGTTTTGAGTGAACTTTTTCACTTTCTTCTTTCACTTTCATCAACAGGCTCTTTAGTTCCTCTTTGCTTTCTGCCATTAGAGTGATATCATCTACATATCTGATGTTATTGATATTTCTCTGGGTAATGTTGATTCCAGGTTGTGCTTCATCCAGCCCAGAATTTCACATGATGTATTCTGCATGTAAATTAAATAAGTAGGATGACAATATATAGCCTTGAGTTACTCTTTCCACAATTATTAACCAATCAGTTTTTCCATGTTTGGTTTTAACTGTTGCTTCTTGACCTGCATACAAATTTCTCAGGAGGCAGGTAAGGTGGTCTGGTATTCCATCTTCTTTAGAATTTTCCACAGTTTATCCTAGCTATTAAATTTTATATCTGATTAATCCAATACCTCCATCATATCTGATTATGGTTATGATGATGCTTTTATGTCTTCAGACAGAGTTATTCTCACATTTTGTGTACCTCAGGAATTTTTGACTCATGCCAGACATATTGTAAAACAAGGATGACACAGAGGAACATCAGTTTATCCTGATAGTTCTTTACTGTGGGGTTTTCAATTCATCTAGTCAGGAATTAGGCTTGTACAACATTTTTTTTTTTTATAATGGATCCTGTCAGTGTATTGAGAACTCACATCCTCCAGTTATTCTTTGTGTTTAGTAGACATTCCCTTCTCCAGGGGATCTTCCCAATCCAGGCATCTAACCCATGTCCCCTGCATTGCAGGATGATTCTTTAGCAACTGAGCCACCAGAGAAGCCCAAGAATACTGGAATGGTTAGCCTGTCCTTTCTCAGCAGATCTTCAAACCTAGGAACTGAACCAGGGTCTAACGCATTGCAGGTGGATTCATTACCAGCTGAACAACCACGGAAGCCCATTTTTGTTTTGAATGTGGGCAAATTTGCAATTTCTACTTTCATACTTAGTTTAGTTATCCTCACCTTTGTTTTGGTTCCCAGACAGAGAAACTGTCTCTTGCACCTGTCTCAGTTGTGTTCCACTCAATGATTTCATTCAGTGCTTATTTGAGAGATGGATGGTGTGTGTGTGTGTGTGATTTAGAGGGCTGAGGGTACATATTCTCTGATGTTTTCATTGACTTCAATTTTGCTTAGGCACTATAAACCTGGAAACCAGGAGTATGGCTCACAAAAGTATTTCTGCTCTCATCCAGAGGTAATATTGTGCCTATTATGTTTTAATATTCATCACCCAGAAGCAGTTTTGTGTGTGTATATTTGTGTGCATGTACATGTGTTTGCTTTTTGTACCTGTTTCCCTTCTTCAACTGTACTGTTTTTCTACCTTTGCCATAATACTACATTTTTTGGTCCTTTCCTCTGTAGATAATGCCTTTATTCATTAGTGGAGACAAGTGAGATGGACCTGGGTGATTTTGGCAGTGGCTGCTGCTCCCCTCATGCAGCTAACACCAAAATGAAACTATTTAGTGATTTTTACTGAAACTGAATGACAGGTGAAAAGCCCATGCATTAGTGCAAACTCCCCAATGTCTGTGGTCCTCAGGTAGAGATTACTAGGCAGTCGGTGAAGGACTCTTTAAGACTTCATTATTTTTTTCAATAAACGTCTCACTCCTTTAGCCTAAAGCTATACCCTTTGTCCCTAATTCCTGGAATGTGTCCTTGGTCTGATAAATTATCAGCACTCAGATCCAGAGAAGGGCAGTAATTAGCTTCTGTTTCATATGCCTGAGGGAAAAACAACTGGTGATCATTAATTTTAAACCCATACATCTGGTCCATTGTAAAATGGCAAGGGTGCATGAAAAAGGGTAGTGGCTTAATCTAAGGATCAAGAGGAGCCACAGATGGTAAGTTAAGCATCTTGACCTTTAAACTGATGAGTTAAAAATTGGTTAAACTGGCTAAGGACCGGAGCCAACCAAAAATATACACATTAAGGATATCAAAACTTCTGTAAGTCTCATCTTTGGGGGACCCTTTAGTCCCTCTCAGTGTCTATGCTGAAAGTGTTGTACTTACCTTCTTTTTAATAAATACTATCCACTTGCTACTGTGTTTGCGTATACATGAAGTTCATTCTTCAGCCCTGTGAACAAGAACTCAGATACCTATTTCAATCCCAGCAATCTTCACACATTCACTCTAGCTTACATGTAAGATTTGGAAACATCAACTACAAATTGGCACTTCCCAAGAGCATTGCCAAAGACTGAACAACAAAGGCATTTACCATCTGCTTCTATGGAGAGCAAACCCCATGCTGCTATAGTTGTTGACCTTCAACAACCCCTGAGGGAGTTCAGGGTGGAGTGAGGTACTTTGTGCTCCAGGGAATCTGGTCGACCAGATCTTTAGACAGTTTTGTGTTTTTAGGAATAGATTTTATGATCTCAATCCTTGCATCTCCTCATATCTAGAGAAGTACTAAATCCCTTCATGTTGACATCAGATTCTCATGACTAACAAAAATCCTTTTGTAAAATGAATGCTTCGTGATATTGAACTCACCTTTCACCAAAACCTATATATTGACTTTCCCCCATTGCTGCTTTGGAGCAGTCTCTCAGAGCTATCTGAGATGCTGCTTCCTGGGCTGCAGTCCTCATTTTACCTGAAATAAAACTTAACTCACAACTCATAAGTTGGACATCTTTTATTTAGTCGACAGAAATTTGGTAAAAATGTCTGGATCTTTTTACTTAATTCTGTGCTATGAACAGCATCTATTTCAGGTAAGTATGTATCTGTGGTCACTCACCTAGAACCAGACATTCCAGAGTGTGAAGTCAAGGGGGCCTTAAGAAGCATTACTATGAACAAAGCTTGTGAGTGATGGAATTCCACCACAGCTATTCCAAAACCTAAAAATGATACTGTTAAAGTGCTTCACTCAATATGCCAGCAAATTTGGAAAACTTAGTAATGGACATAGGACTGGGAAAGGTCAGTTTTCATTCCAATCCAAAGAAAGGCAATGCCAAAGAATGTTTAAACTACTACATGATTGCACTCATTTCATATGCTAGTAAGGCAATGCTCAAAATCCTTGAAGCTAAGCTTCAATAGTACATGAACCAAGAATTTCTGATGTACAAACTGGATTTAGAAAAAGCAGAGGAACTAGAGACCAAATTGCCAAAAACCACTGGATCATAGAGAAAGCAAGAGAATTCGAGAAAAACATATACTTCTGCTTCATTATCTGTGCTAAATCCTTTGACTGTGAGGATCACAACACACTTGGAAAATTCTTAAAGAGATGGGAATAACAGAACACCTTACCTGCCTTCTGAGAAACCTGCATGCCAGTCAGGAAGCAACAGTTAGATCTGGAAATGGAATGTCAGACTGGTTAAAAATTGGAGAAGGAGTTCCTCAAGGCTGTATGTTGTCACCCTGTTTATTTAACTTATATGCAGAGTACACAATGTGAAATCCTGGGCTGGATGAAGTAAAAGCTGGAATCAAGATTGTCCAGAGAAGTATCAACAACCTCAGATATGCAGATGATACCACTTTAATGGCAGAAAGCAAAGAAAAACTAAAGAGCCTCTTGATGAAATGAAAGAGGAGAGTGAAAAAGTTGGCTAAAAACTCAGAATTCAAAAAACTAAGATCATGGCATCCAGTCCCATTGCTTCATGACAAATAGATGGGGGAAAATGGAAAACAATGTCAGATTTTACTTTCATGGGCTCCAAAATCACTGCAGATGGTGATTGCAGCCATGAAAAAAATTTTGCTCCTTGGAAGAAAAGCTATGACCAACCTAGAAAGCATATTAAAAAGCAGAAACATTACTTTTCTGACAGAGGTCCTTATAGTCAAACTATGGTTTTTCCAGTAGTCATGTACAGATATGACAGTTGAACCATAAAGAAGGCTGAGACCTAAAGAATAGATGCTTTGGAACTGTGGTGCTAGAGAATACTCTTGAGAGTCCTTTCGATAGCAAGGCAATCAAACCAGTCAATCCTAAAGGAAATCAACCTGAATATTCACTGAAAGGTCTGATGCTAAAACTGAAGTTCCAATACTTTGGTCATCTCATGTGAAGAGTTGACTTATTTGAAAAGACCCCGATGCTGGGAAAGATTGAGGGCAGGAAAAGGAGAGGGTAACAGAGGATGAGATGATTGGACATCATCACTGACTGGATAGACATGTGTTTGAGCAAACTCATGGAGATATTGAAGGGTAGGGAAGCCTGGCTTTCTGCAGTCCATGGGGTTGCAAAGTTGAACATGATCTAGTGACTGAACAACAACAACATACCTCTGGGTGGGCTTCCCAGGTGGCACTAGTGGTAAAGAACCTGCCTGCCAATTCAGGAGACATAAGAGACGTGGGTTTGATCCCTGAGTCGGGACGATCCCCTGGAGAGGGGCATAGCAACCCATTCCAGTTTTCTTGCCAGGAGAATCCCAGGGACAGAGAATCCTGGCAGGATACTGTCCAGTTCAGTTCAGTTTCTCAGGCGTATCTGACTCTTTGCAACGCCATGAAGCTCAGCACGCCAGGCCTCCCTGTCCATCACCAACTCCCGGAGTTCACTCAGACTCACGTCCATCAAGTCAGTGATGCCATCCAGCCATCTCATCCTCTGGCGTCCCCTTTTGCTTCTGCCCCCAATCCCTCCCAGCATCAGAGTCTTTTCCAATGAGTCAACTCTTCACATGAGGTGGCCAAAGGACTGGAGTTTCAGCTTTAGCATCATTTCTTCCAAAGAAATCCCAGGGCTGATCTCCTTGAGAATGGACTGGTTGGATCTCCTTGCAGTCCAAGGGACTCTCAGGAGTCTTCTCCAACACCACAGTTCAAAAGCATCGATTCTTTGGCACTCAGCCTTCCTCACAGTCCAACTTTCACATCCATACATGACCACAGGAAAAACCATAGCCTTGACTAGATGAACCTTTATTGGCGAAGTAATGTCTCTGCTTTTGAATATGCTATCTAGGTTGGTCATAACTTTCCTTCCAAGGAGTAAGCGTCTTTTAATTTCATGGCTGCAGTCACCATCTACAGTGATTTTGGAGCCCAGAAAAAAATAAAAATAAAGTCTGATACTGTTTCAACTGTTTCCCCATCTATTTACCATGAAGTGCTGGGACCGGATGCCCTGATCTTCGTTTTCTGAATGTTGAGCTTTAAGCCAACTTTTTCACTCTCCACTTTCACTTTCATCAAGAGGCTTTTGAGTTCCCCTTCACTTTCTGCCATAAGGGTGTTGTCATCTGCATATCTGAGGTTATTGATATTTCTCCCGGCAATCTTGATTCCAGCTTGTGTTTCTTCAGTTCCAGCATTTCTCATGATGTACTCTGCATACAAGTTAAATAAGCAGGGTGACAATATACAGCCTTGATGTACTCCTTTTCCTATTTGGAACCAGTCTGTTGTTCCATGTCCAGTTCTAACTGTTGCTTCCTGACCTGCATACAGATTTCTCAAGAGGCAGGTCAGGTGGTCTGGTATTCCCATCTCTTTCAGAATTTTCCAGAGTTTATTGTGATCCACACAGTCAAAGGCTTTGGCATAGTCATTAAAGCAGAAATAGATGTTTTTCTGGAACTCTCTTGCTTTTTCCATGATCCAGCGGATGTTGGCAATTTGATCTCTGGTTCCTCTGCCTTTTCTAAAACCAGCTTGACCATCAGGAAGTTCATGGTTCACATATTGCTGAAGCCTGGCTTGGAGAATCTTGTGGTTACAAAGAGTTGGACATGAATGAAGCAACTTAGCATCCATGCATGCGTACGTCTGTATAGTGTTTCTACTTGCAAGCACTTGTCGTTCTCCAGATTTTGAATTAGCTTTTTGAATTATGATGTCAATTCACTAATGGGTTCAAAAATAGCACTATTTTTCAGTTCGTCCAACTTGTTTCTGTTTGTTACATGAGAACAATGGTTCTTTTCCGTTCTCTACATCTCTAAACTGAAACCAAGTATATATATTGTGAAAATTCTATTTCATATGGAATCACATCTGAGTATCAACCCTTTTAAAATTTTTTTAAACTTTTTTAGGGTTAATATTTTTAACCCTAAGAGTATAAACATTGTTCAATAACCTATATAAATAATCATACTAGATGTAGCATTTCCCCTTTCTAATCCACATATACCACTATTAAGTCTAGTTCCCAATTTATTGTCCTCAGTGTACTTTGTGCAGCAAATTGCAATTCTCCATTTATCAGAGAAAAATATTTTAGTAATTATAATGAATAATGTAACATTTTAGCTAAATGAATTTACTCTTGTTTCACATATTGTCTTAGAAAAATGTGTTGCATACAGGGAAATTAAATCTACTGTATATTAAACTTTATTGATGTATCCTGATATCCTTTAATCAATTCACATTTCATTTTGAAAAAGTCAACAAATGCACCATACTCTACTGCTAAATTGTTTGTATTGAAATTCACGTATTTTATTATTGCAGCAAATATCAGACTGACATTTTTAGAAGTATAATGAAGAGAGGGAAAATTACTTAAAGTTCCTATTAAATTGAATGTGATACCATATAAGAATATGTATAAACTAAGGTTATTTATTTTTAATTTTACTTAATACATTTCTAATTTAAAGTAAAGGACTAGGTTTCAGAAATCAGTTCCACAGTTCTAAGTATTCTTAAAAGTTATATATGTATATATATATATATATATATATATATATATATATATATAATCTTTGCAGAGGTTTGTTTTTTACTGTGATATTTGTGCATTTATAGTTGTTCAAAATTTAACAATGAGATGCAAAGGAATTTAGTATCAGTGCAGTAATGAAAAATGTATTTAGTTAAATGTTTAATGATTATTACCAGTGAAACTAATGGGCATTGTGGTAGTGTTTCGTCCCTGAAAAAACACCTTTAAAAGTGTGACAGAACTTTTAAAAAGTGACAGAACTTTTAAAAAGTGACAGAATAGCATAATGCTTAACTGTGCAGATCCTAAAGCCATGCATTATCCTCAGTGACTGAGCTCAAATATTTTATCTAGTATTGAATAGCTGCTGCAAAACTTTGGCAATTTTCTTAAATATCCTGTGACTGAGTTTATTTACCTATCCAATGATGATAATGGTAGTATCTACTTCATTGGTTTGTGAGAAGATTAAATAATTTAATTGATATCAAGCACTTAGATTTCATCAACAGACAACCATTGTATGATTTTATTAGTCATATTTTCTCAATTCCTTAATATATTTGATGCTTTATGTAAAATTGTTCAGCATCAAGAACAATGACTACAAAATGACTATGAAACTGTGTTCACAATTAAGGTCAGAATTAAGTAAATGCAATTGGATTCAAACTTAGGTCCTTAAGACCCCAAAGATAATCTTTCAACATATCAGCTGACAATAGGTGAAAGAATTGGTGATGACTATCACCACCCTTGGAGAAGGAAATGGCAACCCGCTCTAGTGTTCTTGCCTGGAGAATCCCAGGGATGGGGGAGCCTGGTGGGCTGCCGTCTATGGGGTCTCACAGAGTCGGACATGACTGAAGCGACTTAGTAGCAATAGCAGCATCACCACCCTTATCCTTCTCTTCCTTAAGTAATTGCCACTGGGGTTCTATCAGTCTGGACATCCTCCTGCAGGGATTTGACTGTTCTTCTATGTGCCTTTACCCTATTACTTTCCAAGATTCAATGACTGTTATCTTCTTTCCCCATTGCAATATAGTTTAGTTCAGTTGCTCAGTCATGTCCAACTTCTTGCGACCCCATGGACTGCAGCATGCCAGGCTTCCCTGTCCTTCACCATCTCCTGGAGCTTGCCCAAACTCATGTCCATTGAGTTGGTCATGCCATCCAACCATCTCATCCTCTGTCGTCCCCTTCTCCTGCCTTCAGTCTCCCCCAGAATCAGGGTCTTTTCTAATGAGTCAGAATATACTATAAATTAAATACAAATTTAATTCTAAATTTTAATACAAAATGCATTATTTAAGCATGAGGTGAAAATGGTACCTATGAAAATGAAAACTATCTACATATATATTCTTTTCCAAAAAAATCAACTTCATGTATCTGAAAAAGCAATATTATATGAACAGAAAAATCTCTATTAAGATGAGTCAAGGTGTTCTTAGGAATAAATGTTCACTCAAACTCTGAAAATGAAAGAAAAGTGGCTTTCTTATATGTGTACATATTAATCCACTAAAATAGAACTTTATCTTACTTTGTTATTTACAAAGCAGAGAATGTTAACTTCTCAATATGGCACAAATAAAAAAGCACAAGGGCCTCAATAGATGTGCTTAATATTAGATTTCATGAAAAACTTTTTAGTATTTTTATGAAAATATATTAAAAACAAATTGCAAAGCATTGACAATACGATACATCTTTTAGAAATTGCTGACTATAGAAGAAAACTATGGTTTTTGTAATTCCACAAATATTCTCTGAAATTATATTACATTATAATGTATTATATTACATTATATTATATATTAGAATGTAAAAAGGATATAGCTTCTATTTCGCATTTGGAATAAAAGAAGTTTATATCTGAATTTCTTTATATTTTAGTTGAGCAATATATTGTATATGCATATTTTAATTATAAAATCACAGTATGCATTCACCATGAAATATTTGTTAAGAAGTATAAGAAGAGCAAAGTTTATGATCTGTTTTGCTTAACACTGAGTAATCTCTTATCTTCAAAATATTAACATTTTTATTTGCAATTCTTGAAAATATTTTTATCTCATATTTTCCATATTACTACCAAATTTTTATCGATGTAATTTTTGTACATAAGTTTTTTCATATTCCATTTTCTTTCATTAAAATTCACAGAAATGAAATTTCTGATCTATAATTTACCTTTTTTGTGTGTGTGGAAGAAAGGGTTAAATGACTGGAATGCTTTCCTGAAAATCTTTTAGCATGTTATGCTTTTACCAGCAGTATATAGAGGACACATTTTGTTGTAACTCATATAATTGTAATCTTATTTCATATTTCTTTGATATCAGGAAGTTTGAACAACCTTTTTGTTTCTCCTTCCTTACTTTCAGTTTTAGAAACATTGTACTTTCGGTTCATATAGTAAAGTTTGTGAGCTTGGTAACTTAGCTGTGTAAAAAATTATATTAACTACAAAATTTAAATATCAATCAAACATACTGAATAAATGTCAAATTCTCATATTTTAAAACAATTCTCATGTGTCAAGCAGGAGTTTATTTTAATTGATATTAGCCACAAATCCTATCCTATAGCATTGGGAAGATACCAAAATATTATGCTGTTTATATAAGTGTAAATATATACATAATTGAAGCAAAACCATATGGCTATTTACTTTTTCTTTATTGTAGCTTTTATTATTTCTATATCATATATCATCAGTGTGTTCTCTTTATTTATGTATTTCAAAAAATTGTTCATATTTAAGGTACAACATAATGACTTGATATACATATATTTGAATTGATAACTACAGTCTAATTAATATATCATCTATTCACATTATGGGCCTCCCTCATAGCTCAGTCAGTAAAGAATCTGCCTGCAATGCAAGAGACCCGGGTTTGATTCCTGAGTCAGAAAGATCCCCTGGTAAAGGAAATGGCAACCCACTCCAGCATTCTTGCCTGGTCGGCTACAGTCCATAGGGTCATGAATGAGAGTGGGACACGACTTAGCAACTAAACCACCACTCACATTATTACCATTTTTCTGTGTTAAGTACATCTGAAGTCTACTTTCTCAGTGTCCAATATTTCTAGTGTCCAATACAGTGTTAGTATCATTAGTTTGTTCTATTGTCTCGTGTTATCGATAATACTTTAAAATAATAAACAGACAACCCTAAATTTGATAAATTTGATTAAAAAAGACATGAAAAAGGCAAACTAAAACAAAAACATGGGCCTTTATATCAATACAAATGATTTTATTTCACTGGTCTGGAAATGCTGTCGCAATATCTTTTCTGTAAATTGCTACTGGTATTTACTAATTATTAGCATAAAAAATGACTATAATGTTTCAAGTTGTAATTAGTTATGGTAACTGATTCAGATCAAGCACTGGGCCATCAGCTGTCTTATATTATGAATGTAAGACATTCCTTGCTCTCTTCCAAAGTATTCATTAGTCATGCTGTTTGAGAGCAGCTGCACTCTTTGAAATGTGATTTACTCAGATTCCCTCAATATTACCGTAGAAGCATAAGTGGCTTGATGAGGCTATGTATTTACTGTCAAATGCCATTGTGTTTTGAATGTGCAGTAGTAGAGATAGTGGAAGTGGAAGTTGCTCAGTCGTGTCTGACTCTTTGTGACCCCATGGACTGTATAATCCATGGAATTCTCCAGGCCAGAATACTGGAGTGGGTAGCCTATCCCTTCTCCAGGGGATCTTCTCAACCCAGGGATCAAACCCAGGTCTCCCGCATTGCAGGCAGATTCTTTACCAGCTGAGCCACAATGGAAGCCCAGTAGTGATAGCAAGTTTGTATTTTAAAGGCAAAGGGTTATGTTAAATGAAGAAAAGCACATGAAATCTCAAGGTACAAAATCACATCTTCTATAGTTGGGCATATATTTTTTGAAGGAGTTTATGCTTCCCAGGTGGCCCAGCAGTAACAAATCTGGCAATCCAGGAACTGCAGGAGACGTAGGTTCAATCCCTAAATCAGGATGATCCTCTGGAGGAGGAAATGGCAACCCACTCCAGTATTCTTGCCTGGAAAATTCCTTGGACAGAGAAGCCTGTGGGTGGACTACAGTCCATGGGGTCACAAAGGTTCAGACAAGACTAAGCATGCATGCAGTGAAGTAGAAACCATTAAATATTCACTTTGCCATTTCTTTTTATTAACTGTGAAGAGTAGATACACTATTTAAATACAAGCAGAAAAAAACACAGTTGCTACAACTACGAATCACCAAATCTTTAGCCACTGAAAATAATTATAATTGTCTTGTGTTTACTGCTGTAATTTAACTGACTTTATGCATACATATTTTTGAAAATAATAAATAGAAAGCAATTTTATTTAAAATTAACTATATATTCAGATCGGAGAAGGCAATGGCAACCCACTCCAGTACTCTTGCCTGGAAAATCCCAGGGATGGAGGAGCCTGGTGGGCTACCGTCTATGGGGTCATGAAGAGTCGGACACGACTGAGCAACTTCACTTTCACTTTTCACTTTCATGCATTGGAGAAGGAAATGGCAGCCCACTCCAGTGTTCTTGCCTGGAGAATCCCAGGGACAGGGGAGCCTTGTGGGCTGCCCTCTATGGGGTCGCACAGAGTCAGACACGACTGAAGGGACTTAGCAGCAGCAGCAGCATATATTCAGATAACTTGATTTTAAATATACTATCTTGAAACTGTGATATAGAATGAATAAATCAAATGTTTACTTACAGTGTTTCTGAAAAAATATTACAAGAAAATGTATGCATATTCTACTGATTGGAAATGTTGAAAGTATCAGTTACTATCAAAATGTTTCATCATTCTAATCCTTTTACATAAAAATAAATTTTACATTCTTACCCACAAATACAAAGATAGATACAAGTAAAATTTATGTAGCTAAAATTGTGGGATTTTTGCAGAATCTAACACCTGTGGCCTGTGATCTGTAATGTAAGTGAATATTGAGACATCTCCACTCAATAAAACTCAGGTAACAAAAGACATTGGCTTCCCTGATGGCTCAGTGGTAAAGAATATGACTGCCAATGCAGGAGACATGGATTTTCCCTGAGTCAGGAAGATCCCCTGGTGAAGAAAATGGCAACCCACTCCATTATTCTTGCCTGGGAAATCCCATGGAAAGAGGAGCCTGGCAGGCTAGAGTCCATGGCGTCACAAAAGAGTTGGATATGGCCTTAGCAATTAAACAACAGCAGAATATATATTAATATACTTCTAGTCAATAATAAATGATAACTGACTTATTTATTATATTATAGCAAATAATAATAATAAAAGCAACAATAAAAACATTCCTGATGTCTCATTCTGCTTTCCTTCATTTGACCTCTCTCACTTATGAGGCTCTCATGAGTTATTCAGTTTCTATAGACCATCTGTTTTATACCACTGATATAACCAAGTTCTATATATAACAGAATTAGAAGGAAGAGACTAGAAAGTCATACGGTACATAAGCAGACAATGTCTTAAACTCAAGTCTTCTGACTTCTGTGTCCCATGCTAATGACATTTTACCAGGATCCTTCATGGAGAAAAAAATAAAAATGTTCTAATGATCAAATTTCTCAAAGTTTTTATGAAGGCATGCAATCTGAGAATTAAGTTTGAGCTGTAACTATTCAGCTATGGCTATAACTGGAGAAGACTCTTGAGAGTCCCTGGGACAGCAAGGAGGTCAAACAAATTAATCCTAAAGGAAATCAAGTATGAATATTCATTAGAAGGGCTGTAGCTGAAGCTGAAGCTCCAATATTTTGGCTACCTGATGTGAAGAGCTAACCTGGAAAAGACCCTGATGCTAGCAAAGATTGAAGGTGAAAGAAAAAGGGGGCAACAGAGGATGAGATAGTTCGATAGTGTCACCGATTCAATGAACATAAATTTGAACAAAGATAGTGGAGGACAAGGGAGTTTGACATGCTGCAGTCCATGGGGTCACAAGAGTTGAACACAACAGTGGTTGAACAGCAACATAAATATACAGTAAAACAGGTCTATATAGAACATTTACAAAGGGATATTTTCCCTATAAATATTAAGCTTATGTGCAAATTTTTTTCCTTGTACAGTTTACAATTTTTTTCTTTTCCCATAAAATAGTTGTGTGTCAGTTTCAAATGATCTGGAGAAATAAACAAATGATAATGATTAAAGGTTAGAAGAAGAAGAAAGGGCTATAAAAAATAAGATTTAAGCTTGACTTTAGAGTTTGGTAAATGAACATTACCACAAAAAGAAATATAAAATCTATAGTAAACTTTTAGACACATTAATTTAGACACTTCTAAGTTCCAAATGCTGGACCAAAAAAACTGAATGCAGCATAATCCTCAATAGTTTCTACAGGAGGAAGCATACATAAATATTTATAATACTAAGAACATATAAGTTGATGAGATACAGAAATGATAATTATTTCAGCTTGAGATTGGAAAGTTGGAATATTTGAATTAGACCTTCAAGAAGGAATAAACAGAATAATAAATAGAATTAGCATGAAAGGGCAGAGAAACATTCCAGCAAAAGGACAAGTTTTCTTAATTATTAAACTATCTTTTTAGAAGTAATAATCACAGTGATAACTAACGCTTGAACCCATATATAACTCATATTTCTAACAATTTTGAAACTGTTAAAATATTATGTATTGACTAACATAAAATTTTATTAACTGATTTAATTTCTGAACAACTTGTGAGTTTGATATTATTATACCATGTTATAGGTTAGGCAACTAACTCAAAGGGTAACAATTTTCTCAGGATCCACACAGCTAAGCAATGGTAGACTTGTACTCACATCTTCTCAAACTTACTTGAGAGCTAATATTTTTGAGAGCTCATTATTCTGCCTCCTATAAGGCAATATATAAAACTAACTTATTGAAGATATTTCATCTGTACTTCTCATAATTAAATGAGTACAAGTTAAAACACAAAATGAGAGCTTTTGAGTCATCATCAACATGCATTATTTGCAACTAGAAACTCACAAGTTTTAAATAAAACTTATGAAAAGAATAAAGTGAATTATGTCAAAATTAAGTTGTTTTCTGTTTGTCAACTTAAACTAGACATAAATATAGATGTATTATAAAAGTTTCATAAAAGTTATAATAAATACACAAATGATAATAAGATAAAGAAGCTAAGTATACTACTACTACTACTACTACTAAGTCGCTTCAGTCGTGTCCGACTCTGTGTGACCCAATAGACGTCAGCTCACCAGGCTCCCCCATCCCTGGGATTCTCCAGGCAAGAATACTGGAGTGGGTTGCCATTTCTTTCTCCAATGCATGAAAGTGAAAAGTGGAAGTGAAGTCGCTCAGTCGTGTCCGACTCTTAGCGACCCCATGGACTGCAGCCCACCAGGCTCCTCCACCCATGGGATTTTCCAGGCAAGAGTACTGAAGTGGGGTGCCATTGCCTTCTCCGGAATCTAAGTATACCATCACGAAAATATCAATCCATATAATAAAGCACCAAGAGAGAAAGAATAGAACAAAGGAAGAACAAAACAATGAAATGACAAGAATATGTTCTTACTTATCAATAGTTATTCAAGAAGTAAATGGTTTAAATTCTCTAATTAAAAGGCACAGAATGGCTGCATGGATAATAAAACAAAAAACAAGACTGAACTATGTGCTGTCTTCAAGGGATTCACATAATCTTTAAGTATATCTATAGGCAAAAAGGGCTTCCCCGGTAGTTCAGCTAGTAAAGAATCCACCTTCAATGCAGGAGACACTGGTTCAATTCCTGGGTCAGGAAGACTCCCTGGAAAGGGATAGATTGCCCACCCCAGTATTTTTTGGCTGCCCTAGTGGCTCAAGATGCCCTGGAAGAAAGCATGTCCACCCACTCCAGTATTCTTGCCTGGAGAATCCCTAAGGACAAAGGAGCCTGGTGGGCTACAGTCATGAGATTGCAGAGTCAGACACGACTGAGCGACTAAGCACAGCACACAGCACATGGGCTAAAAGTGAAGGGATAAAAGGAGATATTCAATGAAAATAAACACCAAAAGAAAGCAGTAGTAGCTCTACTTAGACAAAATAAACTTTAAATAAAAATTCATAAAAAGAGACAAAAATGTCATTATATAATAATAAGGGATTGATTCATTCAGTTCAGTTCAGTTCAGTCGCTCAGTTGTGTCCGACTTTTTGCGATCCCATGAATCGCAGCACGCCAGGCCTCCCTGTCCATCACCAACTCCCGAAGTTCACTCAGACTCACGTCCATCAAGTCAGTAATGCCATCCAGCCATCTCATCCTCTGGCGTCCCCTTCTCCTCCTGCCCCCAATCCCTCCCAGCATCAGAGTCTTTTCCAATGAGTCAACTCTTCGCATGAGGTAGCCGAAGTACTGGAGTTTCAGCTTTAGCATGATTCCTTCCAAAGAAATCCCAGGGTTGATCTCCTTCAAAATGGACTGGTTGGATCTCCTTGCAGTCCAAGGGACTCTCAAGAGTCTTCTCCAACACCACAGTTCAAAAGCATCAATTCTTCAGCGCTCAGCTTTCTTCACAGTCCAACTCTCACATCCATACATGACTACGGGAAAAACCATAGCCTTGATTAGACGGACCTTTGTTGGCAAAGTAATGTCTCTGCTTTTGAATGTGCTATCTAGGTTGGTTATAACTTTCCTTCCAAGGAGTAAGCATCTTTTAATTTTATGGCTGCAGTCACCATCTGCAGTGATTTTGGAGCCCCCCCAAAATAAAGTCTGACACTGTTTCCACTGTTTCCCCATCTATTTCCCATGAAGTGATGGGATCAGATGACATGAACTTAGTTTTCTGAATCTTGAGTTTTCAGCCAACTTTTTCATTCTCCTCTTTCACTTTCATCAAGATTGATTCATTAAGAGGATATAATAATTATAAATATATATGAATACCTTATTGGAGCTTCTAAATGTATTAAATAATGATCAACATATCTGAAGTCAGAAATACATAGCAATGCAATAGTAAGGGACTTCAATATCCCACTTTCAACAATGAATAGATCATTCAGACACAAAGTCAATAAGGACATAATGGATTTGAACTATACTTTACACCAAATTCATCTAACAGATATTTACAGAACCATTCACTCAACAGTAGAATACATATTTTCTTTTCTTTTTTTTAACAAGCATACACAGAAGACTGGAAGATTCACAAATATGTGAAAATTAAACAGCACACTCCTGAAAAACCAGTAGGGCAGGAAAGATATACAAAGAGAAATGAAAATTATCTTGAAACAAACATAAATAAAAATGCAACATACCAAAAGTTATGGGGTAAAGAAAAAGCAGTTCTAAGAGGGAAGTTCATAGCAACACATTAAGAAAAAAACAAAGATCTCACAGAAACAATTTAACATTATACCTAAAGGAAGAGATGATAACATTCTCAAAAGTGAAAAGCTGAAATGTTTTCCTCCAAGGTCAGGGATATAACAAGATGGTGGCTCGGCTCAGATGCTAAAGAATCTACCTGGAATGTTGAGATCTGTGTTTGAACCCTGTCAGGAGGTCTGCTGGAGAATTCCATGAACAAAGGAGCCTAGCAGCCTACAGTCCATGGGATCACAAAGTATCAGACATGACTGACTTTCACATACACTAGTAAATTTATTTTTTATATTCATCTCATTGTCTGGAAATTATGATTTTAATTAGATACCTTAATCACATTACTTTAATATAAATTTGCAATTTTAAGTTTAAGAAGCATAAAAGTGTGTTAAAGTAAAGGCATATTAGTTTTCAAGAAAGTCATAATTTCAAAATACAGATTTGAGTAAATCAGATATATTTCATGTTAAGCATACAAATATGCTAAAGTTCTAAGATTCACCAGTTTGTCTCCTTGGTTAGTACTTGCATGTGGACAGTGGCAAATTTTGGAAACTGGCAAGTCATTCTGTTTTCTATTTTCTTTAGATCAGATTTCCTGAGTCGATTAAGGGACAAAGAATTTTCTATTAATTATAAGTAAAGTTATGCTTTTGAATTGTGATGTTGGAGAAGATTCTTGAGAGTCCTTTGGACTGCAAGGAGATCCAACCGGTCCATTCTAAAGGAGATCAGCCCTGGGTGTTCTTTGAAGGAATGATGCTAAAGCTGAAACTCTGGTACTTTGGCCACCTCATGCGAAGAGTTGACTCATTGGAAAAAACTCTGATGCTGGGAGGGATTAGGGGCAGGAGGAGAAGGGGACGACAGAGGATGAGATGGCTGGATGGCATCACCGACTCGATGGATGTGAGTCTGAGTGAACTCCGGGAGCTGGTGATGGACAGGGAGGCCTGGCGTGCTGCAATTCATGGGGTCACAAAGAGTTGGACACAACTGAGCGATTGAACTGAACTGAACTGAATTTTCTATTACACCTAAAATTTTTCTCAAAGAAGTATCTGCACTGTCACATTCATTGCAGCATTATTCAAGATATGGAAGCAATGTAAAGATCTTTTGAGGGATGAAACAATAAAGAAAAATAAACTTATATATAGGTAGATAGATATAGATACAGGCTTCTCAGGTGGCATTAGTGTTAAAGAACCCACTTGCCAATACAAGAGACTTAGGAGACCTAGGTTTGATCCCTGGGCCAGGAAGATCCCTGGAGGAGGACATGGCAGCCCACTCCAATATCCTTGCCTGGTGAGTTCCATGGACAGAGCAGCCTGGAGGACTATGGTCCACAGGGCCACAAAGAGTCAGAGACAATAGAAGCAACTTAGCATACATGCACGTATACATAATAGACACACACATGTATTTTCAGAAATTTAAACAAGAAGAATATCATGCAATTTGTGACAACCTGAATGCAACTGGAGGATATGCTAAGTGGAATAAATCAGACAGAGAAAAATGAAAGACAAATAGTATATCATATCACTTATATGTTTTATCTTTAAAATTGATGTCACCTTCACATAATGAAAGAATACAATGATGGGTACCAAGGGCTGAGGATGTGGGACAGAGGTAGATCAGAGTGCAAACTTTCAGTTACAAGATGAATAAGTTCTGAAGATCTAATGTGCAGCATGATGACTAGAGTTAATAATATGGTACTGTATACTTGAAAGCTACTGAGAGTAAATCTTTGTTCTCACTACACAGAAAAATAGAAGCACAAAAATTTAACTACATGAGGTGATGGATGTGTTAATTATCCTTTTGATATTGGTAATCATTTCACAATGCATACGCATATCACTTATCACAGGTTGCACTTTAAACTTACATGATTATATTTGTCAATTATTACTTAATATAGTTGAAAAAAAAGAAAAAATAACTATTCTCAATTTTAAAACCCAGTGTTTCACAATCCTCCTCACATAAAAATAGACCTTTAGTCAGATAAAATTAGTATTAATAAATGTATTTAAAAATTTCAAGGAAACTTGTAGAAAATGCAGTCTTATAATAACACACAAACATTACAATCTAACATATGTAATGACATTCACAATAATACATAATTTTGGGAGGGCCACATAGCTTTAGGAAAAGCTTCCTCCCTATTGAAAGACTTTATATATATATATACATATATATATACACATATATATGTATATATATATAGAGAGAGAGAGACAGAGAGAGAAAGTTAATGTGAACATTAGCAGTAACAACTCAGTGTCTTTAGGGACAGGTGATCAAATTTCTCCCATTTGTACATGAGGTATGAACGCTATGCAAGAATATTAACTACATACTATTCAATTTCAGAATGCTAGTGATAGTTTACATTGTTAATTTTAGTTTTTTTCATGATGACTTTAATTCCTAGAAGAGAAAAAAGATGTAAAAAATATAGTTGGAGGAATGATTTTTTTCTTACAATCTGTCCGCTTGTCTATGGAAAGCACAGAAGAAGATTCTTATATTAATATAAATCATTAACATGTCTTTGTTGGATGTATGCGTAGAAGATATTTTCTCTGAAACCATGTCGAGCCTCTTACCTCCCTTCACAACACATTTTAACAGACAGGAATTCTTAATTTCAGTTGCATTCATGTTTATTATATTTTTCTTTCTGACTTGTGCTCTTTGTGTCCTATTGTTAAAAAATCTTTGCCTATTAAAATCATTATGGAATTTTCCTAACCTTTCTTCTAGGCACTATATGGTTTTGTATTCACAATTACTTTTATGACATACGTGGAATAAATTTTTTGTATACAGAGTAAATTAAAAAGGGGAATAATTATCTTTTTTCCAAAAAGGTTATCCAAGCAATGTAGTCTTTTTTTTTTTTTTTTTAATAGCAATCCTTTTTTTCACATAATTCCGAATTGAGATTTTTGTGATAAAATCAGAAGACTGAATACGTTGGTCTGTTACTGGACAATCTGTTTTATTCTTTAAATCTATTTTTCTACTCGTGATAATCCGCCCCCTCATAAAATTTATAAACATTTAAAATAAATTTTTATTTCTAATTTGTTCAACAAAGTTTGAAATTTTCTGTGTTGAACTGTCTCATAACTATTGCAAGTTTATTTCTAACTATTGGGTGTTTCATTTTTATGTTCTGTTAACTGAGTAAAGATTTACTATATTTTATTGGTGCTATATTTAAGTACAATTAAATTGATTTAATAATGACATTGGACCCAACAAATGTGCTCAAGTATTAAAAAATGTGTTAATTTTAATCATTTATTTTTATTTTAGACTTTTTTTTTTACATATAAAATGCTGCTGTCTGTAAATAATGACAATTTTGTTTCCTGCTTATGTTGATTTTCCCCCCTGCCTTATTGTACTAGAAAGAGTTATAGCAAACTGTTTAAAGTAATTGGAGATACTGGAATTCTTTGTCTTGTTCTGGAACTCAGATAATGATTTTTCATCATTTCATAATAATTGTGATACTTTTGTACTTTTGTAATGTATCCTTATCAGAGAAAGGAAGTCTTAGTTCTTCTTTACTAGAGAAAGGAAGTCTTAGTTCTTCTTTACTAGAGAAAGGAAGTCTTAGTTCTTCTTTACTCGTTTGCTAAGAATACTAGTTTGTTTCATCTTATCATATGTGTTGATTATCGCAAATGCTATTTATTTATTAAATGTAGCAATCAGATACATTTAAAAAATATATTATTTTTAAATGTGGATTTAGATTGATTAGTTTTTGCATTGATAAATTTTGCACTATTGGAATAAATTTCAGTAATTAGATTGGACATTTTTAATATACTGTCTATTTACTTTTCTTGTATTTTGTTTGGGATATCATTTCATTTTTTGTGACAGAGATTGGACGGGATTTTCCTTTCTTTAAGTGTTCTTGTATGGTTTATCAAGTTTATTCTAGCTTTAAAAGATAAATTTGTGTTTCCTTCTTTTTCTATTGTCTGATAATTTGTGTAAATTTTGTAATTGATGTTCCAATAAACTAATCAATGAAGACTTCTGGTTCAAAGTTTATTCTATGGGTAGGTTTAAATACAAATTCAATGCTTAAAATAGATATAGCATTACTCTTACTAGTACTTACACTGTTTCATAGGGTCATACACTATTTTGTTGGTTTTTGCATATCCCTTTTTCTTTCTTTCTTGTTATTTTGTGCATGTATTTTCTACCAACTTATTTAGTTTGGTAAGAATTAATCAACATGCATATTTTACAGTTCTAGAGTTTCTATTTGATTCTTATACATACTTTCTAGTTATCTTGTGAAATGCTCCTCTGTTTTATTTCTTTTCTAAAATACATTATATTAATACTAGTCACTTTAAAGTCTGTGTAAGTCACTTCCACCAATTGGAATTGTCGATTTGTTCCCACTTTCTCTTGCTTTTAGATCATGTTTCATTATTGATTGGTGGACATTATATTCAAAATATGGAGGCTCTGAGTGATTTTAATTCCCCTTACAGATTTAATTTCCTTCTGCTTAGCAGTTAAAGAGAAGAGATTGACCCCGCACTTTTATCAAAGGTTTGGCAGGTCCTAGGGTTTTTCCAGGCCTTATGAAACCTATGTATTTTCTGGTTTGCAGTGTTTCTAGACCTCTGGGCACATCTAATAGTTCAGTTGGTAAAGAATCTGCCTGGAATGCAGGAGACCATGGTTCGATTCCTGGGACAGGAAGACTCCCTGGAGAAGGGCTAGGCTAACCACTCCAGTCCAGTATTCTTGGGCTTCCCTTGTGGCTCAGCTGGTAAAGAATCTTCCCACAATGTGGGAGACCTGGGTTCCATCCCTGGATGGGGAAGATCTCCTGGAAAAGGGAAAGGCTACCCATTCCAGTATTCTGGCCTAGAGAATTCCATGGACTGCATAGTCCATGGGGTTGCAAAGAGTCAGACACGACAGAGCGACTTTCACTCACTTTGGCACATCTTAGGAAACAGCTGGAAAAGGAAATGGCAACCCACTCCAGTGTTCTTGCCTGGAGAATCCCAGGGACCAGGGAGCCTAATGGGCTGCCATCTGCCGGAGTCCAGCTCCAGCAGCCAGGGAATCAGCCTGAAGAGGTGAGCGGTGTATGATGATGTAGCCTCTGACTCCTAGTACGGAACTACATGTTTATATCAAGCTTCAGGTTCTATTTTATACTTTGACAAAAGCATTAGGTCAGAGGTTTGACATTTTCAGTTTCCCCTATCCAGATTTACTGTCTCCAGAAATCATTGTTGTTCTTCAAACAGAGTTCCTTCTTCAGCCATTCTCTCAGAATCGGCTTTACTATCTATTATCTACTTTCTCTTATGTGTCCTATACTTAACTTGTGATGACATTGTAACTCATGCTACATTCCTCAGTTTATGTGTTATCTTTCTAAATCCTGTTTGCCCCTAGCATCTTAAGATCACTATTTCCTAAAAAGGCTTCTAGCTATTCATAATTATTCCTAAACCCTAAACTCAGTAAACTTCTTTTGCCATAAATATTTCCCTCACAAACAGGTCTCAAAAAACAATCCTTCCCATGGCCTCAAGCTATGGCCTAAGTGCTCATCCTGGAACATTCTTTGTAAAGATCCTTGAACAAATGTCAATGGTTATTTTATAGACTATTTTCTGGGCACAACTGCAGAAGGCTTTGTGCTTTCTCATGCTTCTCTCAAGCACCTTAACATTCTTTCCAGCCAACTCAACTGAAGAAAGGAAAGAACAAGTCAGAATCACAAGGCCTGACTTCTACATCCCAGGGCTGTGCCTTCAAGATGAGGAGAGGGGGTTGGGGCTGTGCCTCTATTTTGTCAGTAATGCCTAACATGGCTCCCAACAGCCATCTATGGGGTCAAACAGAGTTGGACACGACTGAAGCGACTTAGCAGCAGCAGCAGGAAACAGCTGCTTATCAGAGTGGGAAAGCAACTGAGGAAGTCCAGCATACCTGTTTGTTTCCCTTCACCCTGTGATCTTGGATTCATAAAGTCTCACAGCCCTTTTTGCTCCCTAATGGGCTTTAAACAGACTGTTTAGGTGTTTGTTGTTTGTTTGGCTAACACAGCTTTTATAGACTTCTATGATAAAAGCTTGTCTTTATTAGTGACAGGTGGTATAATTTTTTCTTTGTGGATACCAAATATATAGCACAAATGTTTATGAAAAAATTTTCATACATCTCTCAAACTGAAAACTCCTACTTCAGTCCCAAAATATAATAAAAATAGCAGAAATTTCTTTAAAGGTTAGAAACACAATAACCTTTGAAATAGAACTTATTAATTAAAGCACTGTGTTTGGAGTCAGAGGAAGGGGATCACCAGCTTTGTAATTTGGGACAAGTTACCAAAACTTTCTAATCCTTAATTTTTCTCATCTATATGCTAAAGCTAAGTCACTTCAGTCATGTCCGACTCTGTGTGACCCCATAGACGGCAGCCCACCAGGCTCCCCCATCCCTGGGATTCTCCAGGCAAGAACACTGGAGTGGGGTGCCATTTTCTTCTCCAATGCATGAAAGTGAAAAGTAAAAGTGAAGTCGCTCAGTTGTGTCCGACTGTTAGCGACCCCATGGACTGCAGCCTACCAGGCTCAGGAATAAAAATGGTAGTTACTTCTGATAATTTAATATAATATTTTCCATAAATGACCTAACATAAATTATTTAACATAGTTTTGGCAGCTATTACTCTTTGGATAAACCATAATTATTAAAATAATGAATTTTTATTTAATGAGCAAAATCATTTAAAAGAGAAACCAAAGAAATGTATACTACATTATTATTTAATATATATTCCTGGTTCAATGTGGTTAATCATATTCAAACTACATGGATCTTTCAATATAATATTATAATTATATTTTTAAGAAATTGCATCTCTTGTCATGTCCCCATCTAAATTAAAATTTCTAACATCTCCCTGACAGGTCTAAAAGAGAAAAATTGTATGTAATTGTTACAATTTATGGATAAGTCTAGCTTCCAAAACTTTATATATAAATCTAATTTTGTAACCAAATATATTGAGCCTATTCATTTTTATGTTGTTTATATATGTGAACATGTGTTTTCAGAAATGAGATTAAATTTTTGTTCTTAAGTAATTTTATTTTTAAATGATCTACTTGCTAATTAAATATTAAGCCACTTGAATACAATTTTAGGATTATGAAGTCATTTGTCAACATTTATGTCAAACAGCTTCTGGAAATCATTATGTGAAGCAAATAATTTAGATATAAATCAATAAAATATTTTATACTAAAATAATGCTATACATACATTAAACCTCAAAGTAGAGAGCAGAGTGTAAATTATTACAATGAGTAATGTATTAGCATTATTGCCATATACCACCTTTGAATTACCAGAATAAGACCATTCAATGGTATTCATATTGCTTTTAAACAACTTATTTTTTTCTCATTAAATTTGAGAGATGACAGGGAGACATTTGGAGAAACTAAGACAAAATCCTCTTGATCCTGAATAATTATAGTGGTTTTTTGAGTGTTTTCCATGTTCTGAGTTTTTTTTTTTTTTTTTTAAGAGTTCTATGTGGATTTATTCATTTAACTCTTCCAACAGTTAAATTATGCAATTATTACACCTATTTTTACAGAAGGTGTAATATAGGCACAAAGAGTGTAGGTAGCCTACCCAAGGCCATGGGCAGTAAGTTAAAAAATCAGAAGCTAAACCTAGCTCTGTCATGAAAGCTTCATTTAACTACTCCTTAATATTGCCTTTATCAGGGCAATAAAAGAGAACATGAAAGTGGCCTAAGAATTCAACAGGCAGATATCAAGGGTAACAGAAAGGATAAGGAGAGAATTACCAATCTAAAATCATAAATTAAGTCACAAATTATGTTTAACTGAGAACAAGCAGGGAACTCCAGAGTAAGAATAATTAATGAACATTGATATTGTATCATTTATCAGCAATTTACTTGTACTTGGATCTCTCTATAAATTGGGTATGTTATAGTGTGTTCTACTTTGTATAATTATGATGCTAATTATTTTTACAGTCAATTTAATATGTAGATAAAGTGTATGAAATGCTTTTATGAGTACCTGGTACATAGTCAGCATTCAAGAAATTTCAGCTAGAATGATTAGGTTGTCTTAATGTTGTAGCCACGCGTTCTGGGAAACAAACTCACTCAGAAAAACAATGCAGATAGTGGAGTGCAGTTTATTACACCAGCGGGCCCAAGGCAGAGTCTCCTCTTAGCCAAGGACCCTGACCAATTTTTGTGGAAACTTTATACACCCTAATTGTACGTGCTCAAACCCATCTCCCCAAATACCTTGAAACTAGTCTGGACAAGGTAAAAGAGAGATATGATCAAAGTTAACCCATGATTCATGTGTCATGAGCCTAGATAGTTAAACAGTGGACATTTATCAATAGGTCTGTGGTCATACCCCGATAAGCATAATGGGATTTAAGACTTTGTTCTGTTACAGAGATAATTAGCATATTCTTTTAGGCCCTGGAGAGGTACAAGTCCTGAGGCTCTTTTATCCGGGGGGAGGGGGGTGTGTGGTTTTCCATGGGTATGCCTTTTCTATAGACACCGGGCACAAAGTTCAGATCCATTGGGAGGGTGACCATGCGTGTAGCCTAATGTTCGCAGGCTGGCCTAAGATGCAGTCCAGCTCTGTCTGTTTCCTCCTTCATTAACAGTCTGCATCAATATAGCAACAACACTAATAAAATGGCATTCCTCTGATATTCTATGCTAGGATTTGGGAAACCTTCTTCTTAAGTAACTTCTGTCACTGGCAACTCCATGTAAAGCTCAGGAATGGTCAAGCTAGAGCTTTTAGTTGCTTATAGCTACATTCGCTCCAGACTAAGGAACAGTGCTGGAGAAGGAAACTCAGCCCATGCCAGTATTTTGTCTGGGAAATGTCATGGACAGAGGAGCCTGGTGGGCTATAGTCCATGGGGTCACAAAAGAGTCCAACACAACTTACTGACTAAACAACAAGGGTGGGAGAACAAGATGGCAGAGGAGCAGGTGGACATGGAATACATCTCTCTCCATGGATACATCAGGAATACACCTTCACACAGAAGTGCATGCAGAACACCAGCTGATAGAGGACAGGAGTACCTGACCAGAGGAAAAGAATGTATAAAAGCTTGCAAAACTCATTTTAGTTCAGTTCAGTTCAGTTGCTCAGTCGTGTCTGACTCTTTGCGACCCCATGAATCACAGCACGCCAGGCCTCCCCGTCCATCACCAACTCCCGGAGTTCACTCAGATTCATGTCCATTGAGTCGGTGATGCCATCCAGCAATCTTATCCTCTGTTGTCACCTTCCCCTCCTGCCCCCAATTCCTCCCACATCAGGGTCTTTTCCAATGAGTTAACCCTTCACATGAGGTGGCCAAAGTATTGGAGCTTCAGCTTCAGCATCAGTCCTTCCAATGAAAACCGGGGACTGATCACCTTTAGGATGGACTGGTTGGATCTCCTTGCAGTACAAGGGACTCTCAAGAGTCTTCTCCAACACCACAGTTCAAAAGCATCAATTCTTTGGTGCTCAGCTTTCTTCACAGTCCAACTCTCACATCCATACATGACCTCTGGAAAAACCATAGCCTTGACTAGACAGACCTTTGTCAGCAAAGTAATATCTCTGCTTTTGAATATGCTATCTAGGTTGGTCATAACTTTCCTTCCAAGGAGTAAGTGTCTTTTAATTTCATGGCTGCAATCACCATCTGTAGTGATTCTGGAGCCCCCCCAAAAATAATCTGACATTGTTTCCACCAATTCCCCATCTATTTCCCATGAAGTGATGGGGCAAGATGCCATGATCTTAGTTTTCTGAATGTTGAGCTTTAAGCCAACTTTTTCACTCTCCACTTTCACTTTCATCAAGAGGCTTTTGAGTTCTTCTTCACATTCTGCCATAAGGGTGGTGTCATCTGCATATCTGAGGTTATTGATATTTCTCCTGGCAATCTTTATTCCAGCTTGTGCTTCTTCCAGCCCAGCGTTTCTCATGATGTACTCTGCATACAAGTTAAATAAGCAGAGTGGCAATATACAGCCTTGACGTACTCCTTTTCCTATTTGGAACCAGTCTGTTGTTCATGTCCAGTTCTAACTGTTGCTTCCTGACCTGCATATAGGTTTCTCAAGAGGCAGGTCAGGTGGTCTGGTATTCCCATCTCTTTCAGAATTTTCCACAGTTGGTTGGGATCCATACAGTGAAAGGCTTTGGCATAGTCAATAAAGCAGAAATAGATGTTTTTCTGGAACTCTTTTGCTTTTTCCATGATCCAGCGGATGTTGGCAATTTGATCTCTGGTTCCTCTGCCTTTTCTAAAACCAGCTTGAACATCAGGAAGTTCATGGTTCACATACTGCTGAAGCCTGGCTTGGAGAATTTTGAGCATTACTTTACTAGCATGTGAGATAAGTGCAATTGTGCGATAGTTTGAACATTTTTAGCATTGCCTTTCTTTGGGATTGGAATGAAAACTGACCTTTTCCAGTCCTGTGGCCACTGCTGTGTTTTCCAAATTTGCTGGCATATTGAGTGTAGCACTTTCACAGCATCATGTTTCAGGATTTGAAATAGCTTAATTGGAATTCCATCACCTCCACTAGCTTCGTTTGTAGTGATGCTTTCTAAGGCCCACTTGACTTCACATTCCATGATGTCTGGCTCTAGGTGACTGATCACAACATCATGATTATCTGGGTCGTGAAGCTCTCTTTTGTACAGTTCTTCTGTGTATTTTTGCCATCTCTTCTTAATATCTTCTGCTTCTGTTAGGTCCATACCATTTCTGTCCTTTATCAAGCCCATCTTTGCATGAAATGTTCCCTTGGTATCTCTAATTTTCTTGAAGAGATCTCTAGTCTTTCTTATTCTGTTGTTTCCCTCTATTTCTTTGCATTGATCTCTGAGGAAAGCTTTCTTATCTCTCCTTGCTATTCTTTGGAACTCTGCATTCAGATGCTTATATCTTTCCTTTTCTCATTAGCTTTTCACTTCTCTTTGTTTCACAACTATTTGTAAGGCCTCCTCAGACAGCCATTTTTCTTTTTTGCATTTCTTTTCCATGGGGATGGTCTTGATCGCTATCTCCTGTACAATGTCATGAACCTCCATCCATAGTTCATCAGGCACTCTATCTTTCAGATCTAGTCCCTTAAATCTATTTCTCACTCCCAAAACTTGGTAGGATAAAGGAATTAGAGGGAAAAACAGGAGTGTTCGTAGGAGTGGACTTGCCTTCAGCACGTTGGGGAACTGAAGCAGGGGTCTGATCCCCACATCAGGGCAATTGTATGAGTCAAAGGAAAAACATTTAAGGCAGAGAGTGAAACAGGTGATCTATGGAAGCCTAAATGGATTTAGAAGCAGACAGTCCTTGCCACAGCCATACATTCCCTGGATAAGGACACAGGTCCCCTGGAGGGTGCAGCTGTTGGGAGCTGGAGTTTAGGGATTGTGGAACAATCCTAGGGCAAGGGCCGCCGTTGACTGTGGAGAGACAGATCAAATGGATGTTAGGGAGGAGATTTTGGTGGGAAATACCTATGGAGGAAAGCCGGGCATCGCAAGGTGATACTGCTGAGTCATATGTAGGCAGTGTATTCATCACCATAGCCTCTCACCCCCAACACGCCAGCAGCGGCAGCTGAAGAATAGAGAGGCTGGCCCATCAAACGCCTGACTTACTGAACTACAGAGTAGGACCCCACCCAGTGTTGGCTCCTCTATGTGCCTGACATGCCAAACAACAGAGAAGAGCCCCAGGCAAGGGAGCCCTCTAAGTGCCTGAATGGGCAGAGCTATGGAGAAACACTGGCCAAAGAGGCCTTCTGATCGCCAGCTACTAGAAAAGACTGATAGGGCCATAACTCCTGTGGCAGAAGAAGTCTATAGCCCTGCACACTTGGCCCTGCCAGGGTCCCCACAAGCCAAATTGTTGCACCACCTTCACACTCAACTCTCACTGGGGCAGTGTTGCCACAGGCAAAAACGTCTTATGTCTATGCACACAGGGTTGTTTTCATAGTGTCTGGCACTTTGAGACCCTGGAGACTGTAGCCTGCCAGGCTTCTCTGTCAGGGAGGGGAATTCTCCAGGCAAGAATACTGGAGTGTATTGGGCAATACTGCTTGCCATACCTTTCTAGAGCACTATATTTCCTGCTGCCCTAGCTGCCAACTCCCCTGAGTACCTGGTGCTGTAAGAAAACCTGTGACCCAAGCAGCTGCACCACCTCCACATTTGGCCCACACAGGAGCAGACCCAAGTCCTCCAGGGCAGCCTGAGGAGCAAAGCCCAGTGAATGACCCACATGGAAAACAATTAAACCCATGGGCAGTGGGGCTGAGAAAGAAAACCCAAAACCTTCTCACCAACTGTACAAACTGCAGATTAAATCCACATGATCAAATAGGCAGACTCTGTGTCTATGGAATATATAAAAGGTTACTGAGAGCTCCCACAAAAGAAAACTTACTGGTTCTGATAGCCATGGACATTGGAGGCAAGAACACACAGGAATAGGACTAGATTAGGATCTGAGCTGCCCCCACAGGTCCAGCACATTATTGGAGGGCATCCTGGGGAGGTGAGGTGGACTGCAACTCCCATCGAGGGAAAGGACTCTGACAGCAGTGGCTCAAGAAAAACATTTGTTATTCTTATGTTTTGACTTGTTCTGTAGATTATTTTGGATTTTTTTCTTTTCTTTTCTTTTTTTTCCCCTTCTGTTGTAGTTGTCAATTTTATTGGCACTATGAAATCTAATTAAGCTTTTGAGCTATTTTTTTTTCTCAGTCACATTTTTTATTGTTATTATAGACCTTTGCCTCTACTTTGTGCTTTAGCAGTTCTATGCAGTTTTCCCTTTTTTTTCTTTTAGCTTTTTTTAATTTTAATTTTTTAAAACTATTATTATTTTTCTACATTTATTCTCTTGTTTGCTTTTCCTAATGCTTTTTTTTTCTCCTTACAGTTAATCCTTAATGTATATAAATCTTCATCTACCTTTATTTAACTTTTCAACTCTATTCTTTCTTTCCTTTATTTTCAACAAATTTGTTTGTTTTGTTTTCATTACTTTATTCCCCAACTTGGCACCTTGCTTTAGTTTTGCTTTCCAGTTTTTGCTTTAGCTAGTTATGTTCTTAACTGGTAAATATAATTTTTTATTTCCTTTGCTCACCTGGTCAATCTACTGTACTTTATTTTTGTTGGGCTGTTTTGATTTTACACATGGGTGTATATGTGTATATTCCATTATTTTAATTATTATTTGCCTGATTTTGTAACTGCCATTTGTCTGGGATTCATCTTTGGTTTCTCATTTTTGGGTATTTGTTTTAATCTTGCTTAATGCCATAATGAACCACTTGTGGAATCTTCATTCCTGACCAGAGATCAAGCCCTGAGGCTTTGGAGTGGGAGCACTGATTCCAGGACCCTAGACTACCAGAGAACTAACCCTAGGGACCCAACCCAAGGGACCCAACCCAAGGGACCAACCTCCCCCGCCAATTTTGATATTAATCCCCTATTTATAAGTTGCTTGCTATGGACACCTGAACTCAGAAAGCAATGGTTCTCATATTTGGCTGAAATCAACATCTCCAAAACAAAACATCCGAGGCCCCACCCTTGAAAGGCTGACTCAGGATGTTGGCTGGAGGCCAGGAATTTGCTGGTAAACAGAATCACCCCAGGTAATTCTGATTTGGACCATCCCAGGCCTGAATGTTGGGAAATGCTGACCTACAGAGTAGATATCTGGGTGTTAAGATCTCTGGGTGTTATCTGGGTGTTAAGGGACTAACTCACCTAAAGGAAAACACTTGAATACAAGACTCTGCATCACCCAACCACCAGTAGCACCCTGTGCAGGAGGCTCATCTAAACAACAAGAACAACAAAAAACAACATAAATACAAGCCCAATCATCAGCAGACAGGATTACCACCTCAATCAACCTTGACTATCAGAGGAAAACAAACAAAAACTCAGCACAAATCTCACCCTATATGAGGCTTACACAAACCACTGGACCAACCTTAGGATGGCAGAAACAAAAAGGAAGAAAACATTCAGCCTTTAAGCCTAGGAAAAGGAGACCTAAAACACACTAAGTTTAAAAAAAAATGATAAAAAGGTAGAGAAATACTACACAAATGAAGGAACTAACAGGAAACACAGAAATCCAAAAATAAATGGAGAGGAACGGGCAAACTACCTGAAAAAGTATTCAGAATAATGATAGGAAAGATGATCAAAAGCCTTGAAAACAAAATGGAGAAAATGCAAGAATCAATTAACAGACCTAGAAGAATTAAAGTATAAACATACAAACAATTCATTTACTGAAATTAAAAATACTCTAGAAGGAATCAATAGCAGAATATCTGAAGCAGAAGAATGAATTAGTGAGCTGGAAGATAAGATGGTGGAAATAACTTCTGAAGAGTAGAATAAAGTAAAAAGAATGAAAAAAACTGAAGATAGTCTCAGAGACCTCTTGTTGCTGCTGCTGCTGCTAAGTCGCTTCAGTCGTGTCTGACTCTGTGGGACCCCATAGATGGCAACCCACCAGGCTCCCCCATCACTGGGATTCTCTAGGCAAGAACACTGGAGTGGGTTGCTATTTCCTTCTCCAATGCATGAAAGTAAAAGTGAAGTCACTCAGTCGTGTCCAGCTCTTCGTGACCCCATGGACTGCAGCTTACCAGGCTCCTCCATCCACAGGAGTTTCCAGGCAAGAGTACTAGAATGGGGTGCCATCACTTTCTCCGCAGAGACCTCTTGGACAATATCAAATGCATCAACATTCGAATTATAGGTGTGCCAGAAGAGAAAAAGAAAGGGTATGAGAAAATTTTTGAGGAGATTATAGTTGAAAATTTCCCCAACATGGAAAAGGAAATAGTCAAGTCCGAGAGTCACAAAGAGTCTGATACAGGATAGAAGCAAGGAGAAACATGCCAAGATGCATACTGACCAAACTAACAAAGAAATAATATTAAAAGCAACAAGGAGGATGCAACCAGTAACATACAAGAGAAACCCCATACACTTAAAAACTGATCTTCAGCAGAAACTCTGCAGGCAAGAAAGGAATGGCAGGATATATTTAAAGTACTGAAAGGGAAAAATCTACAACCAAGATTACTCTACCCGGCAATGATATCATTCAAAATTGATAGATTTTGAGAAATAAAAAGCTTTTCAGACAAGAGAAAGTTAAGAGAATTCAGTACCACAAAACCAGCTTTACAACAAATGTTAAAGGGACTTAAATAGTCAAGAAATACAAGAGAAGAAAAAGATCTACAAAATCAACTCCAAACAATTAAGAAAATGGCAATAGGAACATATATATCAATAATTACTTTAAATGTAAATGGATTAAATGCTCCAACCAAAAGACACAGACTGGCTGAATGGATACAAAAATAAGACCTGTACATATGTTGTCTACAAGAAATCCACTTCAGACCTAAAGACACATATAGACTGAAAGTGAAAGGATGGAAAAATATATTCCAAGCAAGTGGGAACCAAAAGAAATCAGGAGTAGCAATCCTCATGTCAGACAAAATAGACCTTAAAATAAAGAAGATTGCAAAAGGTAAGGAAGGACACTACATAATGATCAAGGGATCAATCCAAGAGGAAGACATAACAATTGTAAATATCTGTGCACCCAATATAGAAGCACCTCAATATATAAGACAAACACTAACAGACATAAAAGGAGACATTGACAGTAACACAATAATAGTAGGAGACTTTAACACCCCACTCATACCAATGGATAGATCATCAAAACACAAAATTAATAAGTAAACACAAGTCTTAAATGATACATTAGATGAAACGGATCTTATTGATATCTTCAGGACATTCCATCCAAATGCAGAAGAATACAACCTTCTTCTCAAGTGCACATGGAACATTCTCCAGGATAGACCAAGTCTTGGGTCAGAAATAAAACCTCAGTAAATATAAGAAAATTGAAATTGTATGAAGCATCTTCTACAACAAAAATGCTATGAGAATAGATATCAATTACAAGAAAAAAAACTGTAAGAAGCACAAACACATGGAGATTAAACAATACATTTCTAAATAACCAACAGGTTAGTGAAGAAATCAAAAAGAAAGTTAAAAAAAAGTTCTACAAACAAATTACAATGAAAACATGACAACTCAAAATCTATGGGATGCAGCAAAAGCCCGGTTCCAAGAGGGAAGTTTATAGCAATACAATCTTACCTCAAGAAACAAGAGAAATATCAAATAGACAACCTAACTTTACACCTAAAACAACTGGAAAAAGAAGAACAACCCCCCCTCCCCACCTCAAATTAGCAGAAGGAAAGAAATCATAAGGATCCAAGAAACAACAAATAAAAATGAAATGAAAGAAACAATAGTAATGATTAATAAAACTGAAAGCTGGTTCTTTGAGAAGACAAACAAAATTTACAAGCCTTTAGTGAGACTCATCAAGGGAAAAAAAAAAAAAAAGAATAAAATCAACAAAATTAGATAGTAAAAAGGAGAGGTTACAGCAGACAGAAATACATCAGATGAGACTATTGCAAACTATATGCAATAAAATGGATAACCTGGAAGAAATGTACAGATTCTTAGAAAAATTCAATCATCCAAGACTGAACCAGGAAGAAATAGAAGTTATAAACAACCCAATTACAGGCACTGAAATTGAAGCTGTGATCAAAAATCTCCCAAAAACAAAAGCCCAGGACCAGATGGCTTCACAGGAGAATTCTATCAAACATTTAGAGAAGAGCTAATACCTATGCTTCTAAAACTCTCAAAAAATCACAGAGGAAGGAAGACTTCCAAACTCATTTTATGAGGGCACCATCACCCTGATACCAAAACCAGGCGAAGACAACACAAAAAAGAAAACTACAGGCCAGTATCAGTGGTGAACACAGATGCAAAAATCCTCAACAAAATTTAAGCAAACAGAATTCAGTAACACATCAAAAAGCTCATATACCATTATCAAGTTGGGTTTATTCCAGGAATGCAAGGATTCTTCAATATATGCAAATCAATCAATGTAATACACCATATTAAAAAATAGAAAGATAAAAATCATATGATAGTCTCAATAGGTTCAGAAAAAGCCTTAAACAAAATTTAGCACCCATTTATGATTAAAAGTCTTCAAAAAATGGGCATAGAGGAATCTACCTCAACATAGTAAAGGCCATATATGATAAGTTTACAGCAAACATATTCTCAATGGTGAAAAACTGAAAGCATTCCCCCTAAAATCAGGAACAAGACAAGGATGTCCACTTTCCCCACTATTATTCAACATAGTTTTGGAAGTCTTAGCTACAGCAATCAGAGAAGAAAAAGAAATAAAAGGAATCCAGATCGGAAAAGAAGAAGTAAGGCTCTCACTGTTTGCAGATGACATAATACTGTACTTAGAAAACCCTAAAGATAGTATCAGAAAATTACTAGAATTAATCAGTGAATTTAGCAACGTTTCAAGATACAAAATCAATACATAGAAATCACTTGCATTTCTACATACTAACAGTGAAAAATCAGAAAGAGAAATTAAGCAATCAATCCCATTCACCATTGCAAGAAAAATCATCAAATATCTAGGAATAAACTTACCTAGGGAGACAAAAGAACTGTACACAGGAAATTATAAGACTAATAAAAGAAGTCAATATTGACATAAATGGATGGAGAGATAGTCCATGTTCCTGGGTAGGAAGAATCAATATAGTGAAAATGACTATAATACCAAACACAATCTACAGACTCAATGTGATCCCTATCAAATTACCAATGGCACTTTTCACAGAGCTAGAACAAAAAATTTCACAATTCATATGGAAAAACAAAAGACCCTGAATAGCCAAAGCAGTCTTGAGAAAAAAGAATGGAGCTGGAGGAATCAACCTTCCTAACTTCAGATTATACTACAAAGCTACAGTCATCAAGACAGTATGGTACCAGCACAAAAATATAGAAATATAGATCAATGGAACAAGTTAGAAAGCCAAGAAATAAATCCATGCACCTATGGGTAGCTTATTTTTGATAAAGGAGGCAAGAGTATACAATGGGGCAAAAACAGCTTTTTCAATAATTGGTGCTATGGAAACGGGATAGCTACATGTAAAAGAATGAAATTAGAACACTTCGTAGCACCATACACAAAGATAAGCTCAAAATGGATTAAATACCTAAATGTAAGATGATAAACTCTTAGGGGAAAACATAGACAGAACACTTGATGACATAAATTAAAGCAAGATCCTCTATGACTCACCTCCTAGAGTAACAGAAATAAAAACAAAAGTAAACAAGTGGGACCTGATTAAATTTAAACGCTTTTGCACACCAAAGGAAACTATTAGCAAGGTGAAAGACAACCCTCAGAATGGGAGAAAATAATAGCAAATGAAACAACTGACAGGATTAATTTCCAAAATGCACAAGCAGCTCATACAGCTCAATGCCAGAAAAACAAACAACCCAATCAAAAAGTGGGGAAAAGACCTAAAAGACATTTCTCAAAGGAGACATACAGATGGCTAACAAACACATTAAAAGATGCTAAACATAGCTCATTATTAGAGAAATGAAAATCAAAACTACAATTTGATGTCACCTCACACAGGTCAGAATGGCTATCATAAAAATGTCTACAAACAATAAATGCTGGAGAGGGTGTGGAGGAAAGGGAATGCTCTTGCACTGTTTGTGGGAATGTAAACTGATACAGCCACTGTGGAAGATGGTATGGAGATTCCTTAAAAAACTAGGAATAGAACCACAATATGACCCAGCAATCCTACTCCAAGACATATACCCCAAGGAAACCAAAATTGAAAAAGACACATGTATCTCATTGTTCATTGCAGCACTATTTACAATAGCTAGAACATGGAAGCAACCCAGATGTCCATCAATAGATGAATAGATAAAGAAGTTGTGGTACATATACACAGTGGAATATTACTTGGCCATAAAAAAGAACACATTTGAGTCAGTTCTGATGAGGTGGATGAACCTAGAACCTATTATACATAGTGAAATAAGTCAGAAAGAGAAAGATAAACATTGTATTCTAAAGCATACATACGGAATCTAGAAAATCGATACTGAAGAATTTATTTCCAGGGAAGCAATGGAGAAACAGACATAAAAAATAGACTTATGGACTTGGGAAGAGAGGAGGAGAGGGTGAGATGTATGTAAAGAGTACCATGGAAACTTACATTACCATGTGTAAAATAGATAGCCAATGGGAATTTGCTGTATGGCTCAGGAAACTCAAACAGGGGCTCTGTATCAATCTAGAGGGGTGGAATGGGGCGGGAGATGGGAGGGAGGTTCCAAAGAGAGGGGGTGTATGTATACCTATGGCTGATTCATGTTGAGGTTTTATAGAACACAACAAAATTCTGTAAAGCAATTATCCTTTAATAAAAAAAATAAATTAAAAAAAGAACAAAAACCAACAACAATGGCCAGTGACTTGCATTTTCTGTCACTACTGCCAGTTATTTTCTCTCTACAAAGTTCTATTGCCTCGCTCCTTCAAAGATGCTGTAGATAAATACTGAGTCCTTTTGTTCTAAGTTATTAGTCTAAAGATTTCCTTAGGAGTTCTCTCTTCTAAAGGTCATCATCATTTTAAAAACAGTTGTCACTTGTGAATTAATTGAGGCATTCATACAAACCACAAAAACTTTAGCTGTCTTATTTATACTGAGACAAGGGAATAAGAAGCCTAAATTTATTGAAAGTATATTGGAAAAATTAGAAAGTCAAAAGAAGCCTTAAGAAACAGACTTTGTAAAACAGGCAGCAGAAAATTCAACCTTTAGAGACCACACAAAATAACCTGTTAAGATGGTCTGCTGTCACTTCTGCACAATCATTATGCTATCGCTGGACAATAAACTTCACCTTTGTTCTGAATTATATAACTGACTTTCCTAGTTTATTTGATTTTCTCATTCTAAATTCAAAGGCCAGAATCCCAACTGGCTATGGTTATTAAAAAATGTTCATGTCTTAACTTTTATAAAGAAAGGAAAACAAATGTAGATCACTTCACTCACAGTTGGAAAAAAAAAAAAAATCCTTGCCTTTCATAAAATCATATCCAATGACAGATACTTGATCACCAAAATAACAGCTGTGCTCTATATCTTCTAATTAAATGTAGATGCAGATTGCACCTGAGGCCAGAATACAACAGCTCTATATCCTCTGACTGGGCCATTTCCGTGTCTAATCTTTATCAGATCAGTTCAGTCACTCAGTCGTGTCCGACTCTTTGCAACCCCATGAATTGCAGCACGCCAGGCCTCCCTGTCCATCACCAACTCCCGGAGTTCACCCAGACTCACATTCATCGAGTCAGTGATGCCATCCAGCCATCTCATCCTCTGTCGTCCCCTTCTCCTCCTGCCCCCAATCCCTCCCAGCATCAGAGTCCTCTCCAATGAGTCAACTCTTCGCGTGAGGTGGCCAAAGTACTGGAGTTTCAGCTTTAGCATCATTCCTTCCAAAGAAATCCCAGGGCCGATCTTCAGAATGGACTGGTTGGATCTCCTTGCAGCCCAAAATGTTCAAACCTAAAAGGATTACATCACTAGAATGGCCAACTACTGGGTATTACTAGTTGCCTAATTCACATGGAGGAAACTATCAAGAAAGAATACCAAAGGAAAAAAAAAAAATTCTAACCCAAAGGTCTAGCATGCCTTTAGAAACACATTAAGACAGCATAGTACAGAAAATTGTGGATACTATCTCATAGTTAATTGTATCTGCTCTAATGTACTCAAGTTACTTAATCTAAAATGTTTTTTATTATTTTATTTTTAGCTCCCTTATTATAATTTTTCCAATAGAATCCTCCATTTAAAATGTTTATGCTAATATTTATTGAATACTTAATATACATTGGACACTGTTCTAAGTTATTTAAATGTACTAAATGAAGTCTCAAAACAATTGAATAGCTGTTATTATTATCTCTGCTTTGCACTTTGGGAAACTTAACCATAGACAGCTTAAATAATTTAGCCAAGATCCCCTGACTGCTAAGAAGCAGAGCTACATTTGATTTCAGAAACCATGCCATGAATCATTAACCTCACACACAAATCCATATGTGTAGATACATGGATACAGAAAGAGAGAGATAGAAAGAGACTGATCAAAAAAGCTAAAAAATTACATTTGTGGTATAATCAGGTAATATCATGCTTTTGAACTCAAATGACAGTTCAATATTCTCAAAGCCAAATTTGTTTTATAAAATCTTAAAGCCAACTCTTTTAAATGACCACTGTGGAAAAATAGACAGGACATGTCTGCATGTTCCAGTGCCTCAATGTTCAGTTTTCTTACCTGAAAAAATTTTAATAAACAAAACAAACAAACAAAAAAATGGCAGTCCGACATCTTTTGTGATTTACAGCACCAAGGTACTTTGGCAAAAAATGAATTAGAGTGGGAGAACTGGTATTAGAGGAAATCATTGATGAACTGATCTTATAGATGACTGGTTTGTCTGGCTTTTCTCTCAAGATGATTCACTGGTTGGCTGCTTACATCAAATATTTTAGAGCAGAGTGTTCTTTCATTGGGAATTGTTCTTTTTTGTGAAACAGAAATAATGGACACTTGACAGTTTAAAGGTGCTTTTGTTCTTGCCACTGAAATTGTCTTTGGTAGCAAGTTAAAAAAAATGGATGCAGTTGTTCAATTCGGATATTTGTCATTTCTTTGGACAACACATGTAATATGCCTAGAGCCCTCTGAATAGAGGGACTAACCAATAATCACATTACACAATGATAAACTCGTATCTAATTTGTAATGTCTGTGATTCAAAAACTGTTGAAAAACAAGTTTGCTTAAATCAGGTTGTCTTGCTATTACAAAAATTAAGGAATAAACTTGCTAAATATTATTCTGAAATATAAAAAAATATAGAGGCAAGTGGTTAGATGATTACAATTATAAACTGTGTGTGTGTGCTCAGTCGCTTCAGTCATGTCAGGCTCTTTGCAACCCCATGGACCATAACCCACCAGATTTCTCTCTCCCTGGGTTTCTCCAGGCAAGGATACTGGCCTGATTTGCCATGCCCTCCTACAAGGGATCTTTCTGACCCAGGGATCAAGCCCACGTCTCCTTCATTGCAGGTGGATTCTTGACCATTGAGCCACTGGGGAAGCCCATATATCTAAACTATTATGATGTATATTTTATAAAATGTCCTTTGGTAGAAATATATTAAAATGTTAATTCTTTTCTAATAAAATGTGTAATGACACCTGATTTCCAGTAGTGCATGCTAAGTTGCTTCGGTATGTCTGATTATTTCTGACTCTACAGATTGTAACTTGCCAAGCTCCTCTGTCCATGGGATTCTGTAGGCCAGAATACTGGAGTGGGTTGCCATTTCCTTCTAGAGGGATGCTCCTGACCCAGATATTGAACCCACACCTCTTAAGTCTCCTGCATCGGCAGGTGGGTTCTTTACAACTAGTGCCGCAAATTTCCATTAGAGATGATGATTGACATTATACCTTTGTGTGGAAAAGGTCATGACATTCTTCATAAAGAAAAACATTTATAAATAACTATATGTTAATTTAATTAAATAATTAATACATCTATTTAAAGATTTTATTGTAAGCCAGGAGGTGATATTATTGTTATTACAGAGTTAAGAAGATACTACTACATGATGTTAATTTTTAATCTAATGAGCTCTCTATGCCAATTACATGACTTTTCTTATATCCTGAACTTAAGTTCTAACATTTTTAAGAGGTTACAAACAAAAAAATTACTTACATAATCCTTAGATAAATAAGTTACCTCATGATAGATATTAAAAAAGTTAATCAGGCAGATACTGAATCTATCACTGAGGTATTTATAGTCATTATAACACGTTTGGTTATACAGCATTAGATTTGATATATGTAAAATGTTCTTACATGTACTAATATTCAATATTATACCTATCAAAAGCTAGGTCTGAATCTGGCAAACAATTTCTTTTTAATATTTTATAAATATAATATCAAAAGTACTTATTTGTCTGTAATAATTTTGACCATATGAAAATGTTTCAAAAGTATTAACACATTGACTCCAGTGGAATAAAAATAATAAATCACAATAATTGACTATAGATAGTCTAGTATCAGAAGGTTTAGTGATAGAAAATTTGTTTACTTTGTTCACCAAAACTATAGTTTAGACGAAAGCAGAGTCAAGTCAGATGTTGCACAGACAATATTGCATAGGGACCTGGAATGTTAGGTCCATTAATGGGGGTAAATTGGTAGTGGTCAAACAGGAAATAGCAAGAATAAACATTGACATTTTAGGAATCAGTGAAATAAAAATGGACTGGAATGGGCGAATTTAATTCAGATGACCACTATATGTACTACTGTAGGCAAGATCCCGTAGAAGAAATGGAGTAGCAGTCATAGTCAAGAAAGGAGACTAAAATACAGTACTTGGGTGCATGCAGTCTCAAAAGTGACAGAATGATCTCTGCTCATTTCCAAGGCAAACCACTCAGTGTCACAGCAATCTAAGGCTATGCCCCAACTAATGCTGAAGAAGCTGAAGCTGAACAGTTCTATGATGACCTACAAGACCTTCTAGAACTAACACCAAAAAGATGTCTTTTTTTCATCATGGGGTCTGGAATGTAAAAGTAGAAAGTCAAGAGATACCTAGTGGAACAGGCAAATCTGGCCTTGGAGTACAAAATGAAGCAAGGCAAAGGCTAACAGAGTTTTGCCAAGAGAACACACTGGTCATAGCAAACACCTTCTTCAAACAACACAAGACATGACTCTACACATGGACATCACCAGATGGTCAATATCAAAATCATATGGGTTATATTCTTTGTAGCCAAATATGAAGAACCTCTACAGTCAGCAAAAACAAGACTGGTAGTTGACTCTGGCTCATATCATGAACTACTTTGTGCAAAATTCAGATAAAGTTGAAGATAGTAGAGAAAAGCACTAGGTCATTCATATATGACCTAAATCAAATCCCTTCTATTATATACTGGATTATAGATTCAAGGGATTAGATCTGATAGAGTGCCTAAAGAACTATGGACAGAAGTTAATAATATTTTACAGGAGGATATGATCAAAAACATTTCCAAGAAAAAGAAATGCAAAAGGCAAAATGATTGAGGAGGACTTACAAATGACTGAGAAAAGAAGAGAAGCAAAAGGCAAATGAGAAAAGGAAAGATATATCCATCTGAATGCAAAGTTCTAAAGAATAGTAAGGAGGGATAAGAAATACTTCCTCAGTGATAAATGCAAAGATAGAGGGAAAAAATAGAATGGGAAAGACTAAAGATCTTATCAAGGAAAAGAGAGAATACAAAAAAACATTCCATGCAAAGTAGGGCTCAATAAAGAATAGAAATGATATAAACCTAAAAGAAGCAGAAGAGATTAAGAAGAGGTGGCAAGAATACACAGAAGAACTATACAAAAAAGGTCTTAATGACCCAGAAAACCACGATGGTGTGATCAATCACCTAGAGCCAGACATCCTGAAATGTGAAGTCAAGTGGGCCTTAGGAAGCATCACTACAAACAAAGAGAATGAGATGATGGAATTCTAGTTGAGCTGTTTCAAATCCGAAAAGATGAAGCTAGGAAAGTGCTGCACTCAATATGCCAACAAATTTGGAAAACTCAGCAGTGGCCACAGGACTGGAAAAGGTCAGTTTTCATTCCAATTCCAAAAAAAAGGCAATGCCAAAGAATGCTCAAACTATTGCACAATTGCACTCATCTCACACATTAGTAAAGTAATGCTCAAAATTCTCCAAGGCAGGCTTCAGCAATATGTGAACGGTGAACTTCCAGATGTTCAAGCTGGATTTAGAAAAGGCAGAGGAACCAGAGATCAAATTGCCGGCATTGCGATGGATCATGGAAAAAGCAAGAGAGTTCCAGAAAAACATCTATTTCTTCTTTATTGACTATGCCAAAGCCTTTGACTGTGTGGATCACAATAAACTGTAGAAATTTCTGAAAGAGATGGCAATACCAGACCACTTGACCTGCCTCTTGAGAAACCTATATGCAGGTCAGGAAGCAACAGTTAGAACTGGACATGGAACAACAGACTGGTTCCAAATAGGAAAAGGAGTATGTCAAGGCTGTATACTGTCACCCTGTTTATTTAACTTATACACAGAGTACATCATGAGACACACTGGCCTGGATGAAGCCCAAGCTGGAATCAAGATTGCTGGGAGAAATATCAATAACTTCAGATATGCAGATGACACCACCCTTATGGCAGAAAGTGAAGAAGAACTAAAGAGCCTCTTGATGAAAGTGAAAGAGGAGAGCGAAAAAGTTGGCTTGAAGTTCAATATTCAGAAAATTAAGATCATGGCATCCGGTTGCATCACTTCATGGCAAATAGATGGGGAAACAGTGTAAACAGTGGCTGACTTTATTTTTTGGGGCTCCAAAATCACTACAGATGGTGATTGCAGCCATGAAATTAAAAGACACTTACTCCTTAAGTTATGACTAACCTATATAGCATATTCAAAAGCAGAGACATTACTTTGCCAACAAAGGTCTGTGTACTCAAGGCTATGGTTTTTTCCAGTAGTCATGTATGAGAGTTGGACTATAAGGAAAGCTGAGTGCTGAAGAATTGATGCTTTTGAACTGTGGTGTTGGAGAATCTTGAGAGTCCCTTGGACTACAGGAGATCCAACCAGTCCATCCTAAAGGAGATCAGCCCTGGGATTTCTTTGGAAGGAATGATGCTAAAGCTGAAACTCCAGTACTTTGGCTACCTGATGCAAAGTGCTGACTAATTTAAAAAGACCCTGATGCTGGGAGGGATTAGGGGCAGGAGGAGAAGGGGACGAAAGTGGATGAGATGGTTGGGTGGCATCACCGACTCAATGGACATGGGTTTGGGTGAACTCCTGGAGTTGGTGATGGACAGGGAGGCCTGGCGCGCTGCCGCTCATCGGGTCGCAAAGAGTTGGACATGGCTGAGCGACTGAACTGAACTGAACTGAAGATTCAATAGTACATGAGCCGAGAACTTCCAGATGTTCAAGTTGAATTTAGAAAAGGCAGAACAGTCTTATGGACTCTGTGGGAGAGGGAGAGGGTGGGAAGATTTGGGAGAATGGCAATGAAACATGTAAAATATCATGTAGGAAACGAGTTGCCAGTCCAGGTTCGATGCACGATGCTGGATGCTTGGGGCTGGTGCACTAGGACGGCCCAGAGGGATGGTAAGGGGAGGGAGGAGGGAGGAGGGTTCGGGATGGGGAACACATGTATACCTGTGACAGATTCATTTTGATATTTGGCAAAACTAATACAATTATGTAAAGTTTAAAAATAAAAAAATAAAAAAATAAATAAATAAAAAAAAGAAAAGGCAGAGGAACCAGAGATCAAATTGCCAACATCTGTTGGATCATAGAAAAAGCAAGAGAGTTCCAGAAAAACATCTGCTGCTGCTGCTGCTAAGTTGTTTCAGTCGTGTCCGACTCTGTGCAACCCCATGGAAGGCAGCCCAACAGACTCCCCCATCCCTGGGATTCTCCAGGCAAGAACACTGGCGTGTGCTGGGAGCCAGCGTGAGGATCTCTGCCCATCGCAAAGGTCATGAGGAAGGAGGCTCGACATACCCAAAGGCGGGATCGAGCCTCAGGAGTCCCCCTGGAAATTCTCGAGCATCTACCCCCAAAATCAGTGTCTGCCTACTTTACTGCTTTGTGCTCTCACCTACACCTCTGACTCTATGGGGGGCTGTCCCCCACCACCTCTCTCTGAAAAAGAGTTAACTTAGAGCTCCAGTTAATAATAATTCTTGGGAGTGACAGGAGTGTTCCAACCTACAAACTCCTCTGAAGGTTCTCTAGCTTGCCTGACAGGCTTGTCCGGCCACATGTGATTGTTCACAGCCTCCCAACCGTGAGAGGCACGAGATGCTTTAAACCTTCTAAAAACAGGTTCTTTAGAGAAGTTAGAAAACTATTAGTATAGTATAGTGGGCTGATTAGAAATTATATTGGTGAAGGGTTTTTCATTTGTTGAGCCAGTGTTTTTTGCTAAGTTTCCACATCCCCTGCCCTTATACACATTAATGAACATATAGAAGAAATAAGTATTAACCTTTGATATTAATCACGTTAGACCTTAGGCTAAGCAAATTCTTTCCTTAATTAAAACCCACTACACCCTCACCCTATAGGAATGTAACTTTATCTGGTACCTTCAGAAGGTGGCATCTGCTTTAAGAATAATCACCCCTGGAGAAATAAGTGTTCTGGTTGACTGACCGCTGTCACAAGGAGAGGGTCATAAATTGTCAGCAGGCCCCCTGGCCAGAAGATGATGTAACACCCCTAAGACCTCTGTATACATTTGTATGAAGCGGACTGCTGACCCTGCGTGACTTTTGTATAACATCTCAGGTATAAAAACAGATCCTGGAAAAATAAAAAGTAGGATCAGTTCCTCGAAAGACTGGTCTCCCCGTGTCGTTCTTTCTCTCACCTTCTGGCTGAATCCCCATCTGGAACGTGGAGGCTCATTAAGCCTACTAATTATGCCTAGGCTTCTAAGATCTGACCGGGGAGGCCTTAGTGTCTCCTCTCCTTCGGGAGAATGGGAGGACGCCTGCGGCCTACGTAGGTGATGTAAATTCCTTATTTTGGAATTTTATTAGCTTTCCACGTAAACCAAGTTATTCAGCCTCTTTTCTCCACTGAACTTTCTCACTGAGCTATTCTTATTCTATTACTCTTTATATCTTTAATTAATATTTAGTTAAAGCCAGTGTATTCGCCGATGCCGTCTCTCCTTTGAATTTCCGTGGACCCACCGGGGCTGGACCCCGGCAGAAGTGGGTTACCATTTCCTTCTCCAATGCGTGAAAGTGAAAAGTGAAAGGGAAGTCACTCAGTTGTGTCTGACTTTTTGCGACCCCATGGACTGTAGCCTACCAGGCTCCTCCGTCCATGGGATTTTCCAGGCAAGAGTACTGAAGTGGGGTGCCATTGCCTTCTCCAAGAAAAACATCTACTTCTGCTTTATTGACTACACCAAAACATTTGACTGTGTGGATCACAAGACTGGAAAATTCTTAAAGAGATGGGATACCAGACCCACCTTACCTGCCTCTTGAGCCATCTATATGCAGATCAAGAAGCAACAGTTAGAATCAAACATGGAACAATGGATGGTTCCAAATTGGGAAAGGAGTACAACAAGGTTGTGTACTGTCACTCTGTTGATTTAACCTATATGAAGTGTACATTATGCAAAATGCCAGGCTGGATGAAGCACAAGTTAGAATCAAGATTGCCGAGAAATATCCATAACTTCAGATATGCACATGACACCATCCTTATGGCAGAAAGTGAAGAGGAACTAAAGAATCTCTTGATTAAAGTGAAAGAGAGAATGAAAAAGTTGGCTTAACACTCAATTTTCAAAAAATGAAGATCATGGCATCTAATACCATCACTTCATGACAAGTATAGGGAAACAATGGAAACAGTGACAGACTGTATGTTCTTGGTCTCCAAAATCACTGCAGATATTGACTGCAGCCATGAAATTAAAAGATGCTTACCCCTTGGAAGAAAAGCTATGACTATTCTAGACAGCATATTAAAAAGCAGAAACACTACTTTACTTACAAAGTCTGTCTAGTCAAAGCTATAATTTTTCTAGCAGTCATGTATGAATGTGAGAGTTGGACTATAAAGAAAGCTGAGTGCTGAAGAATTGATGGTTTTGAACTGTGGTGTTGGAGAAGACTCTTGAGAGTCCCTTGGACAGTAAGGAGATTAAACCTGTCAATCCTAAAGTAAATCAGTCCTGAATATTCATTGGAAGGACTGATGCTGAAGCTGAAGCTCCAAGACTTTGGCCACCTGATGGGAAGAACTGACCTCTTGGAAAAGACCCTATGATGTGTAGTTATATAGCCTTATCTAGTTTAAAAGACCCGGGAAATATAGTCTAGTAGTTCACCAAACAAAAGGAATGTGGATACTGAAAATCAGTTTAGACAGCTTCTGCCACACAAGAATTACAGAACTATTTTTCAATATGATTAGTTACTAACAATTACTAACAAGTATCTCATACTAGGGGCTTCCCCAGTGGCTCAGGGGTAAAGAATCTGCCTGCAATGAAGGAGTCTCAGGAGACACAGGTTCAGTCTCTGGCTTGGGAAGATCCCCTGGAGGAAGGTATAGTAACCCACCTCAGTATTTTTACCTGGGGAATCCCATGGACAGAGGAGCCTGGTGGGCTAGAGTTCACAGGTTCTCAAAAAGTCATACACAACTGAAGTGACTTAGCACACAGGTATGCATCTTATAATAGAAACATTCAGAGTAAAACAAAACAAAACTAAAAGGTTATTATATCTGCTCTTCAACATTTTTAAAAATTGCTACAAAAATTTTAAGCAACTGAGTGGGAAAAAAAAACAGCAATAAATACATTTATAAAATGGTTATCATTTATTCATGATATGATTATTTGGAAATCTCTAGGAAAGCATAAACTAATAAAAGTAAATTTAAAACTACAAATTGATAAGTTAAAAATACATATTGAAATAGCAATACTTCTCCTGTAAACTTGGTCCCTCAAAAATCCAATTCAAAAGAGATATAAAGTAGAAAATTCACTCTCAATTTAACGGAAAAGTGTTGGGTGGAAATGTGTCATTTCTGAACTGTCTCAACAAAAAATTAATCAATAGTCAATCTAAGAAAGAAATGGAAAATTTTACTTGAGCCAAATTGAGGGTTTTAACCTGGACCTGTCAGTAGGAGGTAAGTGAGGAGGTGTCTATATATGATTTTGGCCAAGGGGATACATACAATAGAACACTCATGACAGTAGAGGGTTCCTGCTGGCCACGAGGAAGAGATACCTTGGTTAATCGTGTTAGTGATTTTCTACATATGGGAAGATGCCTGAATCCAGATTCATAAAAAGATTTCTTCTGAAAATATGAACTGTCTGAGAACCAATTATGTCAGTTTCCCCAGAGCACAGAAAGTCTCATTTGATTTCTACCCTTAATTCCTTTCAAGTGTGTTTTGTAGGTCAATGACTGCAGTGGCTAATAATCTGATTCTTGTAGAACTGAAATCTGAGCAACATTCCTTATTCTGCAACACTTTCCCTTTCAGTCTTAATTTTGACCAAGGTTTGGGAGGCAATGTGTGATTAACTGGTCCGTGGCACTAGGAATGCTCATTCCCAGGTCAGGAGAGGATTTCATTGGCCACTCAATGTGCTATTACTGACTGAGGCCCTGCTTTGTTGTTTGCTATTCAGTCACTAAGTTGTTTGTGACTCCATGAACTGTGGCATACCAGGCTTCCCTGTGCTTCACTATCTCCCAGAATTTGCTCATACTTATATTCATTGAATCAATTATTCCATCCAACCATCTCATCCTCTGTCATCCCCTTCTCCTGCCCTCAACCTTTCCCAGCATCAGGGTCTTTTCCAATGATCCGGCTCTTGGCATCAGATGCCAAAGTGTTGGAGCTGTGCTTAACATCAGCCTTTCCAATGAACATTCAGAGTTGATTTCCTTTAGGATTAACTAGGTTGGTCTCCTTTCAGTCCAAGGGACTCCCAAGAGTCTTCTTCAGCACCACAGTTTGAAACCATGGTGCTCAGCCTTCTTCACAGTCCAACTCTCACATTTGTACATGACTACTGGAAAATCATAGCTTTGACTATACAGAGCTTTGTTGGCAAAGTGATGTCTCTACTTTTTAATATGCTGTCTAGGTTTGTCATAGCTTTTCTTCCTAGGAACAAGAGTCTTAATTTTGTGGTTGCAGTCGCTGTTCTCAGTGACAGTAACCAAAATCTTCTGGAATGTCTATCTTATTAGTCTGTTAAGATCCAGGAAATTGTTCCATATTGTTGCTTCTTCCCATATCCAGAATTACATATTATAATCATTGATCTTATAGAACTATGTATTTGGTCAGTCACTTCAAGTTACCTAATAATCTTCAATAATTTTAACTGAGGCTCAGTCACATATTTAGTAATGCAAGAAACAATAATCATGTAAAAGGGAGAATTTAACATATAATATAATAATATTACTAGTAACATTAATAAGATCATAAGTAAGTATTTAAGCTAAGAACTTCCATTAGGTGTGGTCCAGTATCTTCCCAGGTTATCTGACTAATCTGTTCTATACCAATCACGATCTTTAAAGGAAACTATATATTGACATTGTACATAAAGCTCACCAAAGTTGTCTGCGTATGCAAGATAAGTGCACAGGATTGAGAAAGAAATGTTATCATCTAAAGAGTGATGTGGCTGGCACAAGAAAGAGAATAATGGACCTTTATTGTTGAGCAGGTATTTCTGCCACTGGGGACATCTGGTTCACACGTGATGCACATGCAGAATGCAAACTGCAAGTGAAGAAGGAGACCAAAGGGCAGAGAAAAAGTTTTACATTTGCAGTTTTCTTGTCTTGCTTAAAACATGAATTTTTATTTCATCAATTGGAAATGTCAATGATTTTCTACAAGTTCTTTTTATACATATATAAAACAAAATCTAAGAACAATGAAAAAATTAGGTGGAATGGTGGGAATTTAACAATGTAAGTACAAAGTGAAAGTCACTCAGTCGTGTCCGACTCTTTGCAACCCCATGGACTATATAGCCCATGGAATTATCCAGGCCAGAATATGGAGTGGGTAGCCTTTCCCTTCTCCAGGGGATCTTACCAACCCAGGGATCAAACCCAGGTCTCCTGCATTGCGGGTGGATTCTTTACCAGCTGAGCCACAAAGGAAGTCTGTAAGTACAAACATAATCTGGAAAAAAGTAAATGTGAGGTAGAATGATCATTATGAAACATTTATCCTGAAAATATAAAACTAGTGGAAGAAAATATACCAAAATACGTCTCTAATCTTACGGAACAGAACTTCTCAAAATGTTAAAAGAAGATATAAACAGAAGGAGAAATAACTTTTACTATTTTTTTTTTTTGCTATTTTGCTGTTATATATAAAATATACATATATACATATAATATTGCAATTAAAAAGAAATCAGAATAACAAAACATTTCAAATGACATAAAATCAATAAGAAAATATGAAGACAAATTTAGACAACATAATTGTTGTTATGATTACAAAATCATGATATTATGATTTTACCTATTCACATGGTAGGAAATAATTTTCATTTTTGAGATATGATAATGTCATCTATTTCTATCAACTATTAAAGCTCTCATATTCTTTCTATTCTTGGAGCAATGATAGCTTTCAATATTTGAGAATGGCATTATAGTATTAATAGAAAGTGTCAAATTGTATTGATTGTGTAATGTTATAATTCTAACTTACAGTTTTAGAGAGTTAGTGCAAATGAATTTTGCTGTTCAATATTTTTAAAAGCATTCAAAAGACACCCTCTTCATGTCAAGTAATTTTTCAAAATCTTTAATGTTGGCCACAATTCCAGCAGAGTTATTTTGAGTTGCTCAAACTCAGCAATTTCATACTCTCTCTCTCTCTTTTAGACAACACACATAATTTGGGCTTTAAATACCACAGGGGAAAAAAATTATGAAAACTAGAACGAACTAATATATACAGAAATGCATTGTTAATTTTATCTACAAACAGGCCACTCCATCTGTTCAAACATAATGTTCCAAACCAAGGAATATGTTCCAAACCAAAGAGCATGATATTTGACAGATGGAAAGGTCTGTAAGCCTGTCTGGAGCACAGAATACTATAGAGTTTGTACCAGGGTCCAATTTTCCATGCTAAATGAAATCTAATAGAAATTTCTTCCCAATACACATGAAAATCAGCACCAGTTTTACCAATTGCTATGCGTCATAGACCCAATCATTTAATTTATTTTCTTTCTCATACGCAAGAAACCCATATCTACTCTCTGAGTCAATTTTCTATTTTCATGGTTGTTCTCCTATATAAATAAACCCAAATGCCAAACATATTTCATGTGAAATAAAAGTCACTAATGAGTCAAACACCGGATGACCTACTGTTTAGCATAAAACACATGAGGGTTGTTTTTAGAAAAATTCATCATTTAAGGATCATGTCATAATATATAAGATTTGGAAAAAGCTTTCATAGGATTTTGATAAACCTCTTCAATTTATTGAACTGAACAACAGATAAGAAATATAGGATATTTGTACTTCCCTAAAAGCATGTAGCCAGTGAGAGAAAAGATTTCTTTGCTGTTGCCCAGTGTTCTATTCTAAAATCTAGCATTCTAATTTGGGTTATTGCCTCATTATCATTAAAATTTCAGTACAATTAAACTGGACAAAAATTTGACTGGAAAATATCTGTGTCATATTTGTTGCTCAGAACAGAGAACACCGCTTCTACTTACATAAATTAATTGTGGGTTTATTGAGTACAGCATGAAAGACAATTTTTCTTATAAGTTCTTCAACTGGTCTAATAATTAAACTGACATGAGACAAATTAACAGGGGAAAAATTAATTCTGTATATATGGGAGCTCATAAAAATATGCAACTCAAAAAAATGACCAAAGCAGGCAGCTTTTATACCTTTAAACAAAGAAGAAACTATGAGCAAAGAGTTGACAAATGCTTGCCAGGTGGCGCTAGTGATAAAGAACCCTCCTGCCAATGCAGGAAACGTAAAAGATGTGCATTTGATCCCTGAATTGGGAAGGAAATGGCAACCAACTCCAGTATTCTTTTCTGGAGAATATTCATTGTCAGAGAATCCTGGTGGGCTATAGTCCACAGGATTGCAGAGTCAGAAATGACTGAAGCAATTTAGCCCTTAGGACTTGAGGTAGCAAATTAATAAAGAAATAACAAAGTTGTTTATACAGTCTTCTCAGCACTGAATACCCTGTCTCTGGTAATAAGGACACTTTCTACCCTCTAGGGGCAGGGAGGGTGCCCTTCACATGGGGAATTTATTTCCTGCTTTTAGGGGAACAAGGAACCGTCAGAATGTCTCTCTCATACCATCTGTTTCTTAAATAACTTTAATTCAAACTAATCAGTATGTGGAAGTGGCATATATAGGGGTGGCATATTTTCCCCCCTCAGCATCCAGTGCGATATGTATAGATAAAATATATTGATATTGTTGGGCTTCTCAGGTCCCTCAATGGTAAAAAATCTGCATGGCAATGCAGGAGATGCAGGTTCGAGCCCTGGATCAGGAAGATCCCTTGCAGAAGAAAATGGCAATCCACTCCAGTAGCCTTACCTGAGAAATCCCATGGACAGAGGAGCCTGGAGGCCTACAGTCTATAGCGTTACAAAAGAGTCAAAGGTAACTTAGCGACTAAACAACAACACTGATATTTTTACAAAACTGAACTTGCCTGCCTTTGAGGCAAAGCCAACCTACCAACACAGGCTGTATTGAAGGAAAGCATAGCATTTATTGCAGGGTACAAAATAAGGAAAATAGGCAGGTCATACCCAAACTCCTCAATGACTTTCAAGGAAGGGTTTTTAAAGGCAATATTTGGGGTGAGGGTTGAAGCTTGTGGACTTTCTTCTGACTAAATTAGTGGTGAGGTAGCTCAACATTCAGAAAACTAAGATCATGGCATCTGGTCCCATCACTTCATGGGAAATAGATGGGGAAACAGTGGAAACAGTGTCAGACTTTATTTTTGGGGACACCAAAATCACTGCAGATGGTGATTGGAATCATGAAATTAAAAGACTCTTACTCCTTGGAAGGAAAGTTATGACCAACCTAGATAACATATTCAAAAGCAGAGACATTACTTTGCCAACAAAGGTCCGTCTACTCAAGGCTATGGGTTTTCCAGTGGTCATGTATGGATGTGAGTGTTAGACTATAAAGAAAGGTGAGTGCTGAAGAATTGATGCTTTTGAACTGTGGTATTGGAGAAGACTCTTGAGAGTCCCTTGGACTGCAAGGAGATCCACCCAGTCCATTCTAAAGGATATCAGCCCTGGGTGTTCTTTGGAAGGGATGATGCTAAAGCTGAAACTCCAGTACTTCGGCCACCTCATGCGAAGAGTTGACTCATTGGAAAAGACACTGATGCTGGGAGGGATTGCAGGGGAGGAGAAGGGGATGACAGATGATGAGATGGCTGGATGGCATCACCAACTTGATGGACATGAGCTTGAGTGAACTCTGGGAGTTGGTGATGGACAGGGAGGCCTGGCGTGCTGCAATTCATGGGGTCGCAAAGAGTCGGACACGACTGAGTGACTGAACTGAACTGAGCAGGATAATGTTTCAGGAATCTTAATCATCAACCTTCTGGTGCCATCCTGTCTGGTTTCTACTTGGTTGTGTTCAATATGTAGTCACAATCCTCCATTTGGGCAGGATGATCAAACTAGTCAATCCTAAAGGAAATCAACCCTGAATATTATTGGAAGGACTGATGCTGAAGCTCAAGCTCCAGTGCTTTGGTCATCTGATGCAAAAGGCTGACTTTTTGGGAAAACACTGATTCTGGGAAAGATGTAAGGCAGGAGGGTCTGGTTGGATGGCATCATCTACTCAATGGACATGAGTTTGAGCAAACTCAGGGAGACAGTGAAGGATAGGGAAGTCTGGCTTGCTGCAGTCCCTGGGGTCGCAAAGAGTCGGACATGATTGAGCAACTGAACAACAACTTAGTTTCTGAATAACAACTCAAAGATATGCATCAGATTGTTTTTATATCCCTTGAGGAGGAGGAACTAGGATTCTGTTTTATCCCTGAGCTCTGGTTAATGCTCACGCTTGGTTCTGCATTCCATCACTTCTCTAATTAGTAACTTCTTGAGTCTGATCTTTGGAACTCAGAGAATACCTGAGAGACTAAAGCATTTTTCCCATAAATAAAAAAGAGGGAGGCAGAGAAGTCTTGTCACTGAGAAGGCCTCAGAAGGTCCTGCTCAGTTTCAATACATGTTGATGAGTGTCACATGAGTTCTTAGTACTTGAAACTGGAACACAGTTCAATATCTAATTTTGACACTTCAAAATTTAGAGCTGCTTTGCATCTCAGGAAGCTTGGCATCATTTAAACCTTATTTCTAGCTGTGCTTATTTTCAAATCTGGGTAGTTATGACTATACCCCATCACCTGTAGTGGTTATTGGAGCAAGCAAAAACATTTTATAACTATGGAAACTCTAAAGGATGCTAACTTTTATCTTCTGCAGATATATTATAATCACATCATATGAACTTGAGGGGGGACAGAATTTGCCATCCAAAATATTCTACATTGGTGTAAGGACTATCTTAAGTTGGTAATTTTTTAAGAAATGGGAGAAACAGGAAGAACTCTGAAAATCAGTAGAAGTTACACTGCAGTTAAAAAAAAAAAAGGGCATTTATAAAGGAAGCCTCCATTTTTAAGGGTGTCTATCTCTCTATACCAGAAAAGAGGTTGATAAATTTATAGAAACTTATCAGTGGAGATGGGTTGGACTTAAACCTGAATAATAACCATAACTTTGTTTACAGTGCTTTTCCTGACAGCCTTCCATAACTGGCTCTCCAACCCCCAACATCCCGTTTGCCTTTAAGTGGAGATATTATTGAACCAGGAGGAAGATTCCACTTCTTCTCTCCAGAGTAAAGCAATGGAAATTAATTCCCTATGGATTGAAACTCCGAGAGAATTGTTGTTCAGTCACTCAGTTATGTCCGACTCTGCAACCCCATGGACTGCAGCATGCCAGGCTCCCTGTCCTTCACTATCTCCTGAAGTTTGTTCAAACTCATGTCCATTGAGTCGATGATGCCATTCAAACATCTCATTCTCTGTCACCCCCTTTTCCTCCTGCCTTCAATTTTTCCCAGCATCAGGGCCTTTTCCAATGAATCAGCTCTTCACATCAGGAAGCCAAAGAACTGGAGCTTCAGCTTTAGTATCAGTCCTCCCAATGAATACTCAGGGTCAATTTACTTTAGGATTGACTGGTTTGGTCTCCTTGCTGTCCAAGGGACTCTGAAGAGTCTTCTTCAGCACCACAGTTCAAAAACATCAATTGTTCAGTGCTGAATTGCAGGACAATTATGGGAGGAGGTTGAGCCCTGCCCAGACCACATATTTCTCAGAGTCAGGAGCAACCCCGGCCCACACATGAGCATAAAGACTGTTTGGAGGTCAAAAGGTGTGATGTTAACTAAGGCCAGGCTGCTCACAGACCTCTTCAGTAGAAGCCATTTTGGCTAAAACATGCTGTGCATACATGGGAGGATCTTAAGATGTACTAAATATGCACTGTGAACCAGAGAAATAAAAATGATTGTCCAAAATAACCTGAAGAAATAGCCCATAGAAGTAACTCAAATTGCCATGAGGACTCGATTCAGCCAGTGACTCTCCCTGAGTTCACCCCTGTACTTTTCTTGTACTGCACTTTTTTTTCCTCCTCTTGATTAATACTTAACTTGCTCCACTATTGTCGATATTTGTGGGGATTTTTTTTTTTTTTCATGCAAAGCTGAAGGGACAGAGCCTTGTCAATGACCACTGGTTTTGTGGTTAGGATTTGGTACTTTCCACCGCTGCAACATGGTCTTAATCTGTGGTCAGGAATACAAGTCCCCCTCCAAACAGTTTCAGGCTGAGGCTACCTGAAATCAGTATTTAAGGTGGTACTAGGACACTTCCAGGATCTACTCAGTTTTCCTGGATATTTTCCATATACACAAGAGGTATGTATGTTACTAAACTTATGTTTTCTTTTCTCCTGTTAATTTACCTTTTATTATGGGGTGGGGGTCTCATCCAAAAACCTATAAGGGTAGAGAAAACATTATTTTTCCTCTCTTATAAACTCCCTTTTTGAAGACATTTCCTTTCCTGACACCTCAAAGAAATTGAATATTCAAGCAATTTGACCATAAATTTAAAGACTAGAGTACTTATGCTTCATTTATTGGGTATAAAAACTTTTATAACATAATGCAAAATTCAGGTAAAATCAGTATTTCTTAGCCATGCATCAGTTCAGTTCAGTTCAGTTCAGTCACTCAGTAGTGTCCACTCTTTGCGACCCCATGAACCGCAGCACGCCAGGCCTCCTTGTCCATCACCAACTCCCGGAGTTCACCCAAACCCATGTCCATTGAGTTGGTGATGCCATCCAACCATCGCATCCTCTGTTGTCCCCTTCTCTTCCTGACCTCAACCTTTCCCAGCATCAGGGTCTTTTCAAATTAGTCAGCTCTTCGCATCAGGCGGCCAAAGTACTAGAGTTTCAGCTTCAACATCAGTCTTACTAATGAACACCCAGGACTGATCTCCATTAGGATGGACTGGTTGGATCTCCTTGCAATCCAAGGGACTCTCAAGAGTCTTCTCCAACATCACAGTTCAAAAGCATCAATTCTTTGGCGCTCAGCCTTCTTTATAGTACAACTCTCACATCCATACATGACCACTGGAAAAACCATAGCCTTGTCTAGACGCACCTTTGTTGACAAAGTAAGGTCTCTGCTTTTCAATATGCTGTCTAGATTGGTCATAACTTTCCTTCCAAGGAGTAAGCGTCTTTTAATTTCATGGCTGCAATCACCATCTGGAGTGATTTTGGAGTCCAGAAAAATAAAGTCAGCCACTGTTTCCCCATCTATTTCCCATGAAGTGATAGGACCAGATGCCATGATCTTAGTTTTCTGAATGTTGAGCTTTAAGCCAACTTTTGCACTCTCCACTTTCACTTTCACCAAGAGGCTCTTTAGTTTCTCTTCACTTTCTGCCATAAGGGTGGTGTCATCTGCATATCTGAGGTTATTGATATTTCTCCTGGCAATCTTGATTCCAGCTTGTGCTTCTTCCAGCCCAGTGTTTCTCATGATGTACTTTGCATGTAAGTTAAATAAGCAGGGTGACAATATACAGCCTTGATGTACTTTTCCTATTTGGAACCAGTCTGTTGTTCCATGTCCCGTTTTAACTGTTGCTTCCTGACCTACATACAGGTTTCTCAAGAGGCAGGCCATGCTTGAGCTATCCCAATTTACATTTTTCTGGTCATGAAATAAATTATTACAGGTTTTTAAATCAAATATTCCACCACTGAGTAGTTATATTATTATTTTGGCAGTCATTTATTTGTTGATGTCACTCCCACATAAAATGCTCTAAGTATTCTCTCTCAAATTTACGTGTTTCTATTAAATGGTATTCTATGTTGACAAGAACTACCTAATGACATACTCTCAAATTTTGGTCCTGATGTTGGTTCCCAATTATATGAAGTTTTACTAGACCTGTGTCTATACCAATAGAAATTAATTGAGAGGGTGTTTACAGTGCCCAAGTAAATCTTCAGATACTTTGTGGATTTCAGTATAAACTTATCTTCTCTTTTTAGATCCCACATATTAGTCTCTGCATCCTTTTTGCCCATTCTCTTTGAATTTTCTTATGACACATAACCTAGCATATCTTGTAACACTGATAACTTGGGTTAACTGACTGCTCAGCTTAGCTTTTTCTAGTCTATTAAGGTGTTTATTTTATTTATTTATTTTTGTCAATACTAAATGAAAGAGAGAGAGAGAGTAATAGTATATTATCCACAGTGATCACTCAACTCCAAAATAGTTTTGAAACTTCTGTAATCTGATTGGATACCCATAAAATAGTTTTGACAGTGATTCAAATAAAACCATTTCCCATAAACACTGAATTTCTATTGCAGCTGTTTTTAAATATCTGAAAATAAGGTGTGTATATTTATTTGTGAAGAGGGAAATACATTGATATTTTTTAAACTGTAATTTTTCATTCATTTGGGAATAGGTAAAATTCAGGCCTCTGTCTCTCCTCTCTGCTTATAATTAAGACCTCTATTTAGATCTGCAGAAAATCTGAGGTATAGTACAATTGTTTTATAGGGAATTTGATTTAATTCATCCTGAATATGCCAATGTTGCTATAGTTACTCCATGTTTGGGGGGATTTTTGAATCTTATGTGCCTAGTTAGTAATCCAGTATCAACCTGTTTTATTCTTTTTAAAGTATCTGATCTAGGATTAACTGCAGTATTCTGCATACTGATTCTAGCTTGAAAGTTTTTCCCTCAAAACTTTATATTTTATATTTATCTTGTGTTCTTGAAACCCTCATTCAATAAAGCCTGTATATCTATCTTACAAGCTTATAAAAGTAGAAAAAAGAGATAAAATATTTTTGAAAATGATTTGAAATTATACAATATGTTATATAGGCTATTAATACTATTTGAATGTCATAAAATGATTATTAATTAGCCAATATGCAACTGCCAGTTATGCATTAATTTATACTGAGAACTTTTTAAATATATTTGTTTCTGTAGAAACACATATGAGTTTACATATTTATTAGCCAGGATTTTTCAGAGAAACAGAACAAACAGGACATATATATTAGTAACTGTATGAATACATATGATATATAAAAGTACACAGACTGATGGTTTTGGACAGAGAAAGAGAGAGAGAGAGAGAAAGCAAGATTTTAAGGAATGGGCTCATGTGATTATGGAGGCAAGCAAATTTTAAATCAGCAGACTTATTTGGAGACCCGAGGGAAGAACTGATACTGAATCATGAGTTCAGAAGCAGTCTACTGGTAGAAACTTTTTCTCAGAAAAGAATAGTCTTTTCCTTAAGGCTGCAACTGATTGGATGAGGCTCATCCATATTGTGGAGAGTAGTCTCTTTGTTCAAACATCATTGATTTGAATGTTAATCTCATTCAAAAATATACCTTCACGGCTTTACCACACATGTTTGACTAGATATCTGATCCTGTAACCTAGCTAAACTGACACATAAAATTACCAAGACCCATACACATATACATAGTATCAGAAAAAAAAATATGAATAGGCTTACATTTTAAATTAGATAAGTATAATTTTGTCTACAAAATGTCAGCCTCAGTTGCACAAACATGCTATTCATGTTAACTTTAGAAACATAAAGGAAAATTTATTTGATATTTTTCATAGGTTACACATATTTCAGCCTAAATATAAACATGTGTCTAGCTGTAATCTGCCTTTCTGTGGACTCACTCATAAAATTAACTAGAATCAAAGGAATCTAAATATTAGGTTTTTTAGTATACAATAACTATTAGTATCAGTTATACTGTTTAGAACAAAATTGGTCACTCACAATTCATCGAGAGAAATGAATATTAGAATTACTTATGGCCTTTGAAATGTATACTTTCTAAAAATCTTTCTCATAAATTCTTATTTTGTATGTTTGGAGCAGAGCTCTGCATCTACTGTGTACTGCTGAACAAGAATTATGGAAACAGAGCATGCTCTAGGAAAAGTAATAATAACTTCCCTTTAGAATTAATAATAATCTGGCAGGTTGATGGATCAAAATGTAACAGGACATGTATCCTAGATATTAGTAATACAAGATAGATGGAGATTCAGAGGAATAGAGTTGCCCAGCCAGACAAAAAGAGTATTATATCTGGAAAGCCTGGTCAGTGAGGCACCAAGTTAATGGATAAAACAGAATGTCCATATCTAGAAAGCCTGGTCAGCAAGGCACCAAGTTAATGGATAAAACAGAATGTCCATGTTCTCCTAAATTAGCAAATATTTGTGAAAGTACCTGACAAGCATAAATTTTAAGGATACTTTTGATTATAAAGATGATTTCAAAATAAAGAATGAAGTCTGAGAAAAGGGCTTCCTATATACCAGTTTTTATCCCCATGTCCTATGCTGTATTTCATTGATGGTGGTGTTATTTGGCTCTTGGTTCCTTAATGTATAATTTACATAAGGTAAAATTTATCTTTTTAGGAGTACTGTCCTATGAATTTTAACAAATTGAAACAAGCATCAACATCACCATGAATATTTCTGCCCCCCTATAAAGTTCCTTATAATTTTATAGCTAATTCACTTACATCATCCTGAGCTTTTGACAACTGTTGATCTGATTTCTGTCTTGGTATTTTCTATCATAATATAAAATATTCTCTAAGAGGAAACCTTTATTATATGGACTTTCAAGACAGACTTTCTTCATTTAGCATAGTCCTTCTGAGATTCATCCTTATGGTGGTTTGCATTTGCGGTTCATACTTTTGCTGAGTTATCCTGGATTGGGAAGAATTCCTGGGTTGGGAAGATCCCCTGGAGAAGGAAATGGGAACCCACTTCAGCATTCTTGCCTGGAAAATCCCATGGACAGAGGAACCTGACAGGCTACAGTCCATAGGGTTGCAAGAGTTGGACATGACTTAGCAACTAAACCATATGCTATTATAACCATGAATGACAATTTTTTTTTTTTTAAACCATACACCAGTTGATTAACATTTGGGTTATTTCTAGCTTTTGGTGATTCTGAAAATATCTTCTGAAAACATTCATATACATGAGATATTTGGACGTATCTTTGCTTCTTTTTGGTAAATATCTAAACATAAGAGTGTTGGGCCACATGGTAAGTTTGTTACCTTATTCTAAAAGAAAAGTGATATTTCTAGAAATTTTGTAGTAGTAGGACTATGACTTACATTGAGCTAATTTTTGTGTATGATGCAATTAGATGGCATCTTTTTTTTTTTTTTTTTTTTTGGTGGCGAACCCCATGTCAGGCTACACTCCATGGGGTCATAAAGAGTCTGACAGAACAGAAGCTACTGATCATGCACACGCCTTTTTGTATATGGATCTTACAGTCGGACACAACTGAGCGAATGAACTGAACTGAACTTAAATTCATCCAGCTTCATTTGCTGAAGAAAACTATCCCTGGTATAATTTCCTTGACAACTATATTGGGCATCAAATGACCATATCTGCATGGGTACTTTTCTGCATTTTCTATTTTTTTCTATTGATCTATGTGTTTATATTTTTGGGACTAACACAATACCTTGATTATTGTAGTTTTATATCCAATTTTACAATCAGATAATATAAATTTGTTCTTTATTTTTCAAGTTGTTTTTGCTATTCTAGGTCCTTTGTTCTCTAAACAAATTTTAGACTCAGTATTTTAATTTTGACACAAATGTCTCTGGAGTTTGACTGAAATTGCTGTTTATTTATAGATTATTAGAGGACAATAGTATTTAGGCATTTTTAAATCATCTAACACTTGAACGTATATCTCCCAATAAATTTTTATCCTATTTGGTTTTCTCTTGAAATGTTTTATGGTTTTTAATGTAAAAAATCTTCCACATATTTTAGTAGACTTATCAATAGATATTTCAAATTCATTGGTATTATTGTAAGTAGTTCTATTTAAAATTCTAAGTTCCAATTCAGATGGGTATATCTTTCCTTTTCTCCTTAGCCTTTGGCTTCTCTTTTTTTCTCAGCTATTTGTAAGGCCTCCTCAGACAATCATTTTGCCTTTTTGCATTTGTTTTCCTTGGAGATGGTCTTGACCTCCCATATAATGTCACAAATCTCCAGCCATAGTTCTTCAGGCACTCTGATCTAATTCCTTGAATCTATTTGTCACTTCCACTGTATAATCATAAGGGATTTGTTTTAGTTCATATCTGAATGGTCTATTGGTTTTCCCTACTTGCTTCAGCTGAAGTCTGAATTTTACAATAAAGATTCATGATCTAAGCCACAGACAGCTCTCAGTCTTGTTTTCGCTGACTGTATAGAGCTTCTCCATCTTTGGCTGCAAAGAGTATAAACAATCTGATTTCGGTATTGACCATCTGGTGATGTTCATGTGTAGAGTCTTCTCTTGTGTTGTTGGAAGAGGATGTTTGCTATGACCGGTGCGTTCTCTTGGCAAAACTCTGTTAGCCTTTGCCTTGCTTCATTTTGTACTCCAAGGCCAAACTTGCCTGTTACTCCAGGTATCTCTTGACTTACCACTTTTGAATTCCAGTCCCCTATGATGAAAGGTCATCTTTTTGGGGTGTTGGTTCTAGAAAGTCTTGTAGGTCTTAATATAACTGTTCAACTTCAGTGTCTTCAGCATTCCTGGTTGGGGCATAGACTTGGATTACTGTGATATTGAATGGTTTTCCTTGGAAACAATCAGAGATTATTCTGTCATTTTTGAAAAGGAAAGATATACCCATCTGAATGCAGAGTTCCAAAGAATAGTAAGGAGAGATAAGAAAGCTTTCCTCAGTTATCAATGCAAAAATAAAATAGAGGAAACCAAGAGAGTAGGAAAGGCTAGAGATCTCTTCAAGAAAATTAGGGATACCAAGGGAACATTTCATGCAAGATGGGCACAAAAAAGGACAGAAATGATATGGACCTAACAGAAGCAGAAGATATTAAGAAGAGGTGGCAAGAATACACAGAAGAACTATACAAAAAAAATTTTAATGACCCAGATAACCATGATGGTGTGATCACTCACATAGAGCCAGAATCCTGGAATGTGAAATCAAGTGGGCCTTAGGAAGCATCACTACGAACAAAGCTAGTGGAGGTGATGGAATTCCAGTGGAGCTAATTCAAATCCTAAAAGATGATGCTTAAAGTGCTGCACTCAATATGCCAGCAAATTTGGAAAACTCAGCATTGGCATGGGACTGGAAATCATTTTTCATTTCAATCCCTAAGAAAGGCAATGCCAAAGAATGTTCAAATTACCACACAATTGCATTCATCTCACATGGTAGCAAAGCAATGCTCAAAATTCTCCAAGACAGGCTTCAACAGTATGTGAACCACGAACTTCCAGATGTTCAAACTGGTTTTAGAAAGGGCAAAGGAACCAGAGTTCAAATTGCCAACATCTGTTGGATCACAGAAAAAGCAAGAGAGTTCCAGAAAAACATCTATTTCTGCTTTATTGGTTATGAGAAAGCCTTTGACTATGTAGGTCACAACGAGCTGTGGAAAATTCTTCAAGAGATGGGAATATCAGACCACCTTACCTGCCTCCTGAGAAATCTGTATGCAGGTTAAGAAACAACAGTTAGAACTGGACATGGAACAATGGGCTGCTTCCAAATTGGGAAAGGAGTACGACAAGGCTGTATATTGTCACTGCTTATTTATCGTCTATGCAGAGTACATCATTTAAAATGCCAGGCTGGATGAAATACAAGCTGGAATCAAGATTGCTGGGAGAAGTCTATGGGGTCACAAAGAGTTGGGCAGAACTGATTTACTGAACTAAGTAACTTAGTTTCAAGTGTTGATTGCTACTTCAAAGAAATATAATTGATTTTTGTATATTGACCTTGTGCCCTGTGACATACGTACTATATCTGACAGCTTGTTTTAGATTCCTTGTAATTTTCTGCATAGAAAATTAGGTCATCTGCCTGGAAAATCCCATTGGCGGAGGAGCCTGGTGGGCTGCAGTCCATGGGGTTGCAAAGAGTCGGACACGACTGAGCGACTTCACTTTCACTTTTCACTTTCATGCACTGGAGAAGGAAACAGCAACCCACTCCAGTGTTCTTGCCTGGAGAATCCCAGAGACAGGGGAGCCTGGTGGGCTGCCGTCTATGGGGTCGCACAGAGTCAGACATGACTGAAGCGACTTAGCAGCAGCAGCAGCAGCAAATAGAAACAGCTTAGTTTTTCCTTTCCAAAATAAATGCCTTTCATTTCGTATTCCATGATTTTACTGGCAAGAATCTCCAGTACAAGTTTGAAAATGAGTTGTGAGAAGAGACATTCTATCCTGTTTCTGATCTTAGGGAGAGAACACATTTATGAGATACCCTTTATCAAGCTGAATAAGTTATCCTTTTATTAGTTTGTGCAAATATTTTGATAAGATGGATTTTAAACTTTGCAAAATCCATTGCCGCATCTATCAAAATGAACCTATGTTGTTACTTTGATTTTGATTATTAGTTTTAGATCACAGCACCTTAGTTGATTTTTGAAAGTTGAACAAACTGCCTACAGTAAATTACACTCTGAAAGAAAACCCTTGGGAAAGAAAGGAAGAGAGACAATGATGATGATGATAGTGATGTTTTTTTTCTTTTTCATGAGGGCTATAGTTGTGTTTTCTTATAAAGTCTGCTTCCAATTTCGTATCTACATAATGAAGGCCTCTTACAATGAGTAACAAAATAGCTCTCCTGTCTTACTGTCTGGAAATATTTTGGTGGAATTGGTATTATTTATTTTGGTTAGTATATTTATCTAGTGAAGGTACTTTTGTCAGGGTTTAGATTTTTGGAAAGCTTTAAACTTTGAATTCTGTATGTTTAATAGCTACAGTAATACTTATGTTCTCCATTTCTACTTAAGATAGCTTTGATAGTTTTATTTTAAGGGATGTATTCATCTCATACAGCAAATTGACAGGCATAAAGTTGTTTAGAATGTCTCTTTATTATCCTGTGAATGTCTATAAAATCTGTGGCAATTTCTCCCTCTTATATTCCTGTATTGGTAAACTTTGTCTTTCTTCCCCATAATCCATCCCACCAGAAGTTTACAGCTGTTAATTATTTCCTCAAGAACAATCTATAGATTTTATAGATATTCTCTGCTGCTTTTCTGTTTACAGTTTCATTTATCCCTGCATACAACTGTCCCTGTCTGTTCTTTGTCTTAAATTCAGTTTAATTTGTGCTTATGTTTTTTGTTTTAAAGGTGTGACTTTTTAAAAAGTTTATAAATTAAGTAGAATTTCAGGTGTCAAAGATTAGATATAGGTTTCAATAGGAATATATAGATTTTCTCTCCTCAAAGTAATTATACAGACTTGTTTTCTCTAAATTTTCCCAAACTAATTACTTCAAACTTTTCTGAATATAGGTATGTCCAGAGCATGCCAAGGACTTCCCTGGTGGCTCAGACAGTAAAGCATCTGCCTACAATGTGGGAGACCTGTGTTCAATCCCTGGGTTGGGAATATCTCCTGGAGAAGGAAATGGCAACCCTCTTCAGTATTCTTGCCTGGAAAATCCCATGGACTGAGGAGCCTGGTAGGCTACAGTCAATAGGGTCACAAAGACTCGGACACGACTGAGCAACTTCACTTTCACTTTCAGAGCATGCCAAGGTAAATCAATATCTTCACCCACTTATAGGAGACAGGGATCCACAGAATGCATTTTTTAAAAATAATCAAACATATAAGTTATTAACTTACTAAATTTCTCAAATAAATTTATTCAAGTTAAGGGTATTTTATGTGGTAATACTTTGTAATCTCTTCTATGTGTGAAACTAAAATATTTCCTTTAAAGAAGTAAACATTTATTACTCTAGGAAAATACATGCTGTGCTGTGCTTAGTCACCCAGCCGTGTCTGACTCTTTGTGACCCAAAGGACTGTAGCCCACCAGGCTGCTCTGACAATTAGGTTTCTCCAGGCAAGAATACTGGAGTGGATTGCCATGCCCTCCTTCAGGGGATCTTCTCAACCCAGGGATCAAATCCAGGTCTCCAGCATTGCAGGCAGATTCTTTACCATCTAAGCCACCAGGGAACCCCAAGAATACTGGGGTGGGTAGCCTATCCCTTCTCCAGGGAATTTTCCCAACCCAGGAATCAAACTGGATTTTCTGCACTGCAGGTGGATTCTTTACTAGCTGAGCTACCAGGAAAGCCTGGGAAGGTAAATATGACTTAATAAAAACCTTGGTCAGTAAAAATTCTAACAGGCTTAAATGGCTTGAGAACCTAAGCCTTCAAAATTGTGGTTCTGCATCCCTCTTAACTCATATGCACCTTCAGTGAATGATGAATCATTGGTTTGAACTTAATAAATAGGCTGTACCCTGTCAGGTACTCAGAAATGTTATTGGAGGCACTATATTTTGAATTTAAGGGTGTATGATATTTTTAACAAGTCAATAGAAACATATCTTTACTCTGAGGCAAGAAGTAAGTATTTCACCATATGAAGTTAATTGGTTCATATACGACAGAAGTGATGATTTTGCCATGATTTATATTAAGTCAGATGCCAATCTGCCTCCATCCTATTTCTATAACAAGTAAGTGAAAGGTAGACTAAAAGATAGTTTCTCAGTTTGCAACTGCTAATTGAGAAGAAAGCAAAACTACCTATATATTCTTTCTTAAAAAGAAAATTTTACATGCAGTGGACTTTAAACTTGCAATAGCTATCATTAAGAAATAGGATTTAGATATATAAAATAATATTTTTAAAAGATGTCAAATTTGAGAATTCATGTGGAAATATTCAAATACTTGAAATAGGTACTTCTGAATAGTTAAAAAGGGAAAAAGGAAAAAAAGCACTTTATTTTTGTTGAGATTAAAAGCAAGTTATAACATGTAGCTTGAATTCTAAAAAATGCATGTTACTCTTCCTGAAAAATCACTGCAACCAATTCATTAAGATTTTGTTTTTAATGTAAGATAAAAATGATGTCTTGACTATGGAGACACTAAGTAATGGAAGTTTAAAAATTGAAATAGTCAATTGTTCTGTCATGAAAATACATATCATATTAGTTTGAAGCCTTACATTCCTATCATTATTATAGTAAGAATGTGCTATTAATTAAAAAAAAACAACTAATCTTTATAATCAGATATTATACTTGAGTTTTCACATTATGGTAGGTACTGTGAAATAACATTTGAATAATTATGTTTATTAATAGTTTAATGTTAAGAATATAAGATTTCAATAAGTCTAAAACTTTGCACCTAACATTCACTGGATATCATTTGGCTCATATTTAGATAATTCTAGACATAAAACTACCCATGTATTTACTGTTTGTCCACTAATACTAGGGTCATCTTTTTGCATTGCTTGTTTTGAAGTCCTTTGCTTTTTCTTTAAGAAAAAATAAACATTTCCATGAAATATATTTTCCAATTAGTGGAATATATATGTGTGTGTGTACATATGCATGCATATGAAAACACAGATAATTTTTTTCTATAGCATCTATTAAAAACAGGTATACACTAAAAAGATTAACATAAACATTTTGATGAACATTTCTGCAAAACATGTGTCATAAAGACTTCTGATATGAACTCAGTATTTCTCTGTTACTGTCAAACAGGTTTTGTAAATCTTTAATTTTAATATACATCTAAAGGTATATTTACCAGATAAAGTAGTTAAATTTCTCTTCACTTAATCTAATGCTTAATGTACTTCATTAGAAGAGTAGAATATTTGGGAAATGCAACAAAAAAATTAATAAGAAAATAGGAAATAACAAATCCCATCTCAAAATAATAACCAAGATTATCTTTTGGTTTGTTTTTATTAACATATATAACTATTATAAAAATCCATCTCCATTCAAATTTAGCTAAAACAAAATTTATTATATATTCAGAGAGGTGGTAGACACAAAATAGGACTAGAAGGCATCTTGGTGTTAATTAGGTAAAACAACAAGATTGGAAGTAGATCCAGATTTACTTCCTCATTCCTGCTTCTTTCTTCTTTTGTCTTACTGCTTCTGCTCTTCTCTCTTTCTCCCCTCATTATCTTTATTTTTATATAGCAGGATATGGCCACTCAGCTACCTCACAGCCCATCAAGATATAAAAATTAACTGGCTCTATTATCCAGTTCTGGAGAAGACAATGGCACCCCACTCCAGTACTCTTACCTGGAAAATCCCATTGACAGAGGAGCCTGGTAGACTGCAGTCCATGGGGTCGCTAGGAGTCGGACACGACTGTATAACTTTCAAGTAGACAACCTGAGCGATTTCACTTTCACTTTTCACTTTCATGCATTGGAGAAAGAAATGGCAAACCACTCCAGTGTTCTTGCCTGGAGAATCCCAGGGATGGGGGGAGCCTGGTAGGCTGCCATTTATGGGGTCGCACAGAGTCGGACACGACTGAAGCGACTTAGCAGCAGCATCACCCAGTTCAGAATTCCAAAGAAAGAAATCATATTGTCTCAGCCTAGAGACAAGAGTTTCCACAAGAGTTTGAATAAATTTTGTCACAGGGTCAGGGGCAGAAGTATTAAACTTGAATCAATTATGCCACAGTGTTAGTGGCAGAGATATGAAATTACGAAAGTCATTATACTTAACAGTCTTCCTTCTGATTGATAAAATGGGTAATCATTCATCATTCAGTAGTCCTAATGAGATTATGCTTGTAAAGAATCTATTAATAACAAAGGACTGGAATAGGCATTTTTCCAAAGACATACAAATGTCCAAGAAGTACATGATAATATGCCCAACATCACTAATCATCAGTGAAATGCAATCAAAATCCTAATAAGATATCACCTCAGACCTGTTAGAATGGCTGTCATCAAAAAGATAAGAAATAGCAAGTGTTGGCAAGGATGTGAACACTCATTACACTATTGATGGGAATGTAAATTGATGTAGCCTGTATGGAAAATACTATAACAATTCCTCAAAAATTAAAAATAGTACTACCATATGACCCAGCAATCCCACTACTGGGTACATATCCCCCCCAAATAAAAACAGGATACTGAAAATATATCTAAACTCCTGTGTTTATTGCAGCATTATTCGCAGTAGGCAAGATACGTAAACAACCTACGTGTCCTTCAATGAGCAAATGAATAAAGAAGATAAAGAATAAAGATAAATGAATAAAGATGATATATATATCTTTCAAATTCAGCAGACACTGTAGATGGAGGGTTTTATCCCTGGATGGGGAAGATATCCTGGAGGAGGCAATGGCAACCCACTCCAGTATTCTTGTTGGAGAAGCCTATGGACAGAGGAGCCTGGTGAGCTACAGTCCATAGGGTCCCAAAGACTCAAACACGACTGAAGTGATGAGCACACACACACACACACACAAATACAATAAAATATTCAGCCATGACAAAGAAGGAAACCCTGTCTTTACAATCACATGGGTGGAACTCAGAGCATTACGCTAAACAAAATAAGCCAGATACAGAGAGAAAGAAAAACAAAACAAAACAAAACAAAACACTTCATGATATCACCTTTATGTGGATTTTAATAAAATGTTGAATACATAGAAGTTGAGTAGAATGGTGGTTACCAGGTTAGGGAAGTGGGCAAAAGAAGAGATATTGGTCAAAGGTTACCAACTGCAGTTATGTAGGAGGAATAAGTCTAGGGATGTAAGTTACAGCATGATGACTCTAGCCAATAATTCTGTGCTGAATGCTGGAAATTTTCTAAGAGAATAGATTTCAGGTGCTTTTCTCACACACTTACACACACACAAACAAATGGTAGATATGTGAAGAGTTAATATATTTAGTTTGACCTTAGTAATGATTCAACTATGTATATAAAATTATGTTGTATACCTTAAGTATATACAATTTTGGCTAAAGCTGGAGGAAATGATGGGTTTGGGGTTAACAGCTAGAGGGTAGAAGAATTTCTTTTTGGAGTGATAGTTATGTTATAAAACAGATGGTGATGGTTGCACAATTCCATGAGTATACCAAAACCACCGAATTAAACGTTTTAAATGGGTTCGTTGTATGGTGTATAAATTAGACCTCAATAAAACTTTCAAAAAAAATCTAACATAATACTTGGCACAGTGTGTGCATGCTAAGCCACTTCAGTCCTGTCTGACTCTTTGTGATCCCATGGACTATAGCCCTTGAGGCTCCTCTGTTCATGGAGATTCTCCAGGCAAGAAGACTGGAGTAGGTTGCCATTTCCTTCTCCACTTGGCACAGAGGAAGCACACAATTAATCCTTATTACTATTAGTTTAACTGTGTCTCTTACTGTTGTTTTTAGACTCTACCCTCTAACATTAGATTTCATTAGTTCACATCCCAGCATTATTATTTACACTTGCTACAGATGACAGCATGATCTTAGGAAAATGATGTATTCTGTCTAGTTTTGACATTTGTATCTGTCAATTAAGGGCAATAATATTGCTATTTCATGGAATAATTTTTTTTTATTAGTTCTCAGGTAAGAGTTCTTTGGCTCACTTTTGAAGGAACAACCTATTTTGTACCCCATTCCCTTAACTGCAGAAAACCACCTTGTTTTATAATTTTTCAGAATTTTCTGGAATTTTCAATCTCTGATGGATTTACAAGGGTGGCGGAGAAGACAAATGGTGAGGGAACTCATCACTGCTACTGTGGAACACAGCAGCATGTGATAGGTGGGGTGAGACAGTTTCTCAGTGTCTGTTGGTTGCAAGTCCTGATCCACTGAGTCAGAGGGCAGCCTTGGATGGCACAAAGAAACTCTCTTTTTCCAGGTTTTCCTTTTCACGATCTGAAACCACGGTTTGTTAACCCTGGTTAACACAGCGTTTCTAAGTCCAGCTTTGAATCCTTTGAAATTACTGTTAATTGTAGCATAATAATTTGCTGTCAGTCTTGATTTTCAGTGTTATGAATTTTTTGTTTGTGTTTCATTTTGTTTTCCTGTGTTTTCATTTAGTGAGACATTGGAAGAAGAAACAGTAAGGATTTCTATTCAAATTCCATTTCAAAACAAAACATCTGAATGCTTTTTAAGACACTATTTATTTCTTCATTGGTGGTGGTTTAGTCGCTAAATTGTGTCTGACTCTTGCGACCCCATGGACTGTCGCCTACCTGCTTCCTCTCTGTCCATGGGATTTCTCAAGCAAGAATACTGGAGTGTTTGTCATTTCCTTCTCCAGAAGATGTTTCCAACCCAGGGATTGAACCTGCATCTCCTGCATTACAGGCGGTCTCCTTTATTGCAGGTGGGTTCTTTACCAACTGATCCACTGGACATTAGTGAGTTTAAAATAGACTAATATTAAGCTTTATTAAAGTTTTAAAACTCTACTTAAATATGACTCATCATATTTCAAATATATTTTAAGCATAATAACATTTGTATATCTGTCATCAAATACATAGCCCAAAATTCCTCATGGAAACATTTTTTAAATGACAACATTTACAGGAAAAAATACCAATACTTAAAGAAAAAGTGACTGTAATGTTTATGCTGGAAAACATCTTTTTTATTCACTTATAATAAAAGTATCTAGAAAAAAGTTCCCTATGGTACATGACCTAGTCATATTTTTATTCACAGAAAATTCCACAAGTGCCTGGTAGTTTTGCTGTTGTGAGGAAGTATCGGATGAAGAAGGTCAAAGGTGCTGAGGAGGACTAAGTGAACCTCCCAGGGAAGAAGGTATTATCTGATCTGTACACATGTCACATTCTGTGTGGTTGCTGCTGAGCTCCCATCTGTCAGATCTCAACAGAAAGAACAAAGACTAGAGATGCTGGCAATTCAGGAAGCATCCTCTTACTGACTAGCAAGAGAAATAAAATTAGGAGGAGCTATTCTATTCCTGTTATATGTTATTGATTCGTGTTCTACCTGGCCATATTATATTTTAAACAAAATGCTTTCAACCACTTCAATGATACTTTCTTAAATTATCTCATTTCTCTAAACTTTTTCATGATTGATGTATATATCAAATACACTATGACCTGTAGTCATTTGACAATGTGCATTTTTATTGTTGTAGCAACTATGAATCTTCAGTGAAACTGCATTCAGTCATTAAGATAGAATTACTATTTGGTAGAGATGTAGGGAAGTGCAATACTTGTCTTCCATAGCACTTCAATGAAAAGAATAGGCTTTTCTTAAGATATGAAGTAAACTTAATATTTGGATATCCATCATACATGAAAAACAAAACTCTTCACTTCTGATGGTGCTATTAGAAAGAATTTAGAAAAACCAGTATCTGGGAAATTGAGCTGAAAGAATTTTCTTCAATTCCAAGAAAATTAATGATAATGTGCCACAGGTATACACGTTCTACGTTGTATCTCCTAGTGTCACATCATTTAACAGTGGGTGAACAGGTAATGTAGAAATCTGTCTTTAATACATTTTTTTTTAGTGACAGCTAAAGTAATGTTGATTTATTCCTATATCTTAGGTGAACACTTGAAATGTTTATGCAATGCATACTTTATTTTAAGATTGAATATAGAAGAGATGTTTTGACATAAATGGAACTAAAACCATAAAAAAATTTCACACATAAAATTAATATACTTTTGAGTTATGGCCCATTGTGTTCTAAAATGTGACTTGCTCAGATTGAATTACTTCTTTGCATACGAGACACCAAGAGCTTAATGTTTTATTCAGTAAATGTGACAAATTTTGCTATGTCAGACACTTGGCCGTATACTAGGACTACAAAAAATTAATAAATAAGATAGCTACAGACAAGGAACTCAAAGTTAAGTAGAGGTAAAAGAAACAAGCATAGATAAATTTCCTATAATGGGAATATGGGGGAAAATGTATTACATGACTGTAATATGATACTGGAGGATAAAAGTTCTTATAAAAATCTGGAAGTTTCCAGTTTGGCATCCCAGAAGAGGTAATTCTTTACTTGTATCGTGAACAATAATTATTAGTCAGGTAAAAGCTAATGATGAGCTTGGGGCAACATAGGAGTATGTGTTGTGCTTGAATCAAATACACTAGGCAGGGAGTGATAAGAATTGATCTGCTGAATTTTAGAGACATTAGTGGAAGTCCTTCTATAACCCAGCAAGAAGTTCAGAATTCATCTTACATGCACCAGTAAGACACTAAACTGTTTGAAATATAAAAAGTAATGTGGGTTGCAGCAGATTTTGCCACAGTCTCATTCCAATGCCCTTTGCTCAAACTAGAGGTAATTGTAGCTTTAGTTACAGTTCCCATATACATTAATTGTTTCCTACCTCAAGCACCCAATTCTTCTATTGGACAGCTTTCCCTGATGATATTGTTTGGCCTTCACAAGAGGCAGGTAGAAGTGTCTGGAAGTCAACTCACCTTACAAGTGATACTCAACCAGTAAGAGACAGAAATTAATGAATAAATTTTACAGGTTTCTGCTGCCCTAGCTGTCATTTACAAAGTATGATATACAATTCTTTTAAAAGGTCCTCAACAGGATTGAGCTCCAGTTTCCCAAGGTGAGAACTGACTTATTAATATATCATTCATTGATTTTCCTCCATCTCCGGTCTCACTTCAGTTCATAATGATGCTTTCTAGGATTACCTCCCATGTAAACTACTTGCACGCAAATCCTTATACCTGGTCTACATTTGATAGAAGTCAAATAAAGTCACTTAAGCTTACGTTTTAGATAAATCTTTCAATCAGAAACATAGAAAAGGTCACTAAGCACAACGAGCTAGAAATTAGAAAAGAGTTATTGGCTGTTGTATTTCAGTTCAGTTCAGTTCAGTCACTCAGTCATGTCCGACTCTTTGCGACCCATGGACTACAGCATGCCAGGCCTCCCTGTCCATCACCAGCTCCCAGAGTTTACTCAAACTCATGTCCATTAAGTCAGTGATGCCATCCAAACATCTCATCCTCTGTCATCCCCTTCTCCTTCCGCCTTCATCTTTCCCCGCATCAGGATTTTTTCAAATGATTCAGCTCTTCGGATCAGGTCGCCAAAGTATTGGAGTTTCAGCTTCAACATCAGTCCTTCCAATGAACACTCAAGACTGATCTCCTTTAGGATGGACTTGGATCTCCTTGCAGTCCATGCCTCCTAGCACACCGTGTGTGTGTGCTAAGTAGTTTCAGTCATATCTGACTCTCTGTGGCCCCATGGACTGTAGCCCACCAGGCTCCTCTGACCATTGGATTCTCCAGGCAAGAATACTGGAGTGGGTTGCCATGCCCTCCTTCAGTGGATCTTCCTGACCCAGGGATTAAACCCCAGTCTCTTATGTCTCCTGCATTTGGAGGAGAGTTCTTTATCACTCACACCACCCGGGAAGGTGGCTGTTGTAGTAGCAACAATTTAAAGAAGAGACAGTAAGTATTTAAATGAGAATAGTTATAGTCAGAATGGATGTTAGAGTAGGTTTGAAAAATGTATAAGTGATAAAAACTCAGTAAGACTTGACAGTTTATTGAATGTAGCTATAGAAACTAAATATATGTAGTGGAATTAGGAAGAGAAGTCAAGGATGACCTCTTGGATACCAGGGTAGATAACTGGATAGAGAGATTATAATTTTAGTATTGAATAATTTTGTGTTAGTATGAGAATAAAGTAAATGTTTACAAGAGGATGTTGGATATGTGAAACTGAAATCTCTCTGACATACAGATATCAGTGGTGTTCAAGACCTGTAAAGTAAATAGGACCATCAGGGGAGAATCTGTAGTATCTATTGGACAAGGAAAGAAGAGTCAATGAAAAGCACATGGTCTACACAATAAGAGGAGAGTTAAAGAAAATGCAGTGTCATATTGCAAAGAGAGTATCTGTGCTTAACAGGAAACATATAGCCATAATAATGGTTAGGAGATATCCAGATAGACAGTCATTGAAATAATATTTGCTTTGAATAATAAGAAATCACCTAGGCTTTAACTATAGAAGCTTCAGAACCTAGAAGAGAAATAACTACAAAGATACTGAAGACTAACATGCAACAAAGTAGACACAATGACTAACTAGGACTCTTCTTGAGAAATTTTAATATAAACAAATATAAGAGTGTTAGGCAGTCACTAGAATCATCCAAGAATCAAGGATTTTTTCTTAATAAAAATATATATCAGTTTAAGCTAAGAAAAAGGAGGTAAAGAAAGGTACAAATAACGTATGATGAATGGGTAAAAAATGGAGTTTATTCAAGCACAGAAGTTAATCCTGAGCAGGATAAATACCTCATTATCTGAGACCAGGAAAAAGGTAATGAGTAAAAGTCACAGACAGAAATAATGTTTGGAACTTGAGCACAAGTTTAGAAGAATATCCATTACCACTGGGGTTTTTTAAGCTGCCTATTGAAAATGATGAAGGCAAGATTTAGAATAATGATTATGAATTTAGAATATTTATCATGTAACTCAACCAAGAACAGTCATGGTGAAGATTCAAGTGAGTTTTGTAATTAGGTTGTAATGACCACTACCTACATAGTTCATTGATTTTTGTCCAACTTGCTTAGCTAAAAGAATTAGAAAACTTGTAAGTGCATCTTGTTTTATTGCTCTTTGCTTTATTGGCTTCACATATACTGATTTTTTTTACAAACAGAAGGTTTGTGGCAACCCTGCATTGAACAAATCTATTGGTGCCATTTTTCCAACAGTATTTGCTTACTTCATGTCAGTGTAATATTTTCATAATTCTCTCAATACTTCAAATTTTTTCATGATAATTATATTTCTTAGAGTTATCTATGATCAACGATCACTGATGTTACTGTTGTTATTGTTTTGTGGTGCCACAAACATCTCCCATATATGACAGCAAACTTAACTTATAAATACTATGCATTCTGATTGCTCCACTGACAAGCCATTCTCCCATCACTCTGCTTCTCCTCAGGCCTTTTTTATACCCTGAGACGCAGCAGTATTGAAATTAGGCCAATTATTATAATATCCCTATAATGGCCTCCAAGTGTTCAAGTGAAAGGAAGAGTCACACATCTTTTACTTTAAGTCAAAAGCTAAAAGGGATTAAGCTCAGTGAGGAAGACATATCAAAGTTGAGATGGGTCCAAAGTCAGTCCTCTTGTGCTAAACATCCAAGTTGTGGATGCAAAGGGAAAGCTACTGAAAAAAATTAAAAGTGCTCCTCCAGGGAACACAGGAATGATAAGAAAGCAAAACAGCCTGTTTGCCGATATAGAGAACATTGTAGTGGTCTAGAGAGACCGAACAAGGTGCAACATTTTCTTAAGCTAAAGTGTAATTTGTAGCAATTTGTGTAAACTCTCCTCACATTTAGGAAGATTGAGAGAGGTGAGGGAGCTACAAAAGAAAATAGAGATTTTGAAGCTAACAGAGGTGGATTCACAAGTTCTAAGGAATGAAGCCATCTCTATAACATCAAAGTGCAAAGTAAAGCAGCAAGTGCTGATGTAAAAGCTATAGCAAGTTATTTTGAAAATCTAATTAAGATAATAAAATGAAGGTGATTACACTAAACAACAGATTCTTAATACAAGGGAACAGCCATTTATAAAAAAAGCATGTCATCTAGAACTTTCACTGAGAGAAGACATACCTGGCTTCAAAGAGTCAAAGCACTTGTTAGGGGATAATGTACTAATAGCTGGTGAATTTAAGCTGAAGCCAATGCTCATTCACCATTCTTGAACTCTTAGGGCCCTTAAGAATTATGTTACATATACTCTGCCTACATACTATAAAGAGAACAAGCCTGGATAACAGCACACAGATTTACAACATGGTTTATTTTAAGCCCAATGTTGATACCTACTGCTTAGAAAAAAAAGATCCTTTCAAAATATCACAGCTCATTGACAATGTACCTGGTCACCCAAGAGCTCAGATGATGTACAATGAGATTAATGTTGATTTCATGCCTGCTAACACAACATCCATTCTGCAGCCCATGGATCAAGGTGGAATTTAGACCTTCAGATTTTATTATTTAATAAATATATTCCTTAAGGCTAAAGCTGTCAAAGATAGTGACTCCTATGATGATCTAAGCAAAGAAAATGGAAAACCTTCTGGATGGGATTTACCATTCCAGATTCCAGATGCTACTAAGAACATTCATGATTCATGGGAATAGATTAAAGTATCAACATTCACAGGAGTTTGGAATCAATTCCAACCCTCTTGGATGCCTTTGAAAAGCTGAAGACTTCAGTGGAAGAAGTAAGTGCAAGTATGGTGGAAATAGCAAGAGAACTAGAATTAGAAATGGAGCTTGAGGATGGGAATGAATTGCTACAATCTCATGAGAAAATGTTAATTGATGAGGAGTTGCTTCTTACTAATGAACAGTGATTTTTTGATATGGAATCTACCTTTGGTGAAGATGCTGTAAATATTGTTGAAATGACAACAAAAGATTTATATTACAACATGAACTGTTGATTAAACATCAGCAGGTTTTAAGCGGTTTAATTCAAATTTTGAAAAAAGTTTTACTGTGTGGGTAAAATGCTATTAAACAGGATTATATGCTACAAAAAATCATTAATGAAAGGAAGAGTCAACCCAGGTGGCAAATTTCATTGTTGTCTTTCTATAAGAAATTGCCATGGCAACCCACTCCAGTATTCTTGCCTGGAAAAGTCCATGGACAGAGGAGCCTGGCTGGCTGTAGTCCATGGGGTTACATGACTAAGCATGTGTGTATGAGGGTGGAGGGGCATGGGTTGGCAGCAAAAAACTGGTAGACCTAAAAAAAAAAAAAAAAAGGAAATTGCTGTAGCTACTTCAGCCTTTAGGAATCACTACCCTGATCAGTTAGCAGCATCAGCATCAAGGCAAGATCTTCCACCAGCAAACAGATTAGGACTTGCTGAAGGCTCAGATGATAGGCACCATTTTTGAGCAATAAAATATTTTCTATTACAGATAGGTACTTTTTTATTTTGTTAGAAACAATGTCCTTGCATACTTAGTAGAATATAGTACAGTGTATACATAAAGTTTGTATGCAGTGGAAAACAAACAAACAAAAAAAAGTCATGAGACTTGCTTTTGCTTTATCGTAGTGGTCTGAAATTGAGATTTGCCTGTATTAAAATTCATGTTGTTGAATTGCTCAACAAATGTTAAGAACAGGCTTATAAAATGGGCAGACACTGTCTGTACTCCATTCTGATATTTTTAAGACTTATTTTACCCTCTTTATGCACCACTCTCTGGCTTTTGTGTGCTTTTGCTTTCAATAGCCAGTGCTTGCAATCCATTTGACAGGGCTGCAACCAGGCTACTAGAGCTACATACTTAACTCATGTGCACACGTACAACTGCCTGGAAGCATAATTCTGCCTCCTACCCCCATAGGGTCTTGTCTCTATTATTCTCAGCTTACACCTAGGACCTCATAGATATCAACTGAGAAAAGGAAGGAAAACACCTGGGCTTAGTGGATTAATTAGTTAATTCAGTATATTTTGTGAGCTAATAATTGATGTGTTTTTAACTACAATCCCTCACAGGCTAACTTGGAAAGATAAAAGGTCCTCCTGGGACAGAGGTTTGGATTACACATCTGGCCCACCAGTGTGAGAGAGTGGCCTAAGTAACAACCTACATTGACCCCTGGGAAGTAATGCATGTTTGGTAAGGAACATAGAGTAAGAGAAAAGTTCATAGACAAGGAGGTCTGAAAAGAAGTATGATACTGTGACTACAGGAGTAGGCCCAAAACATGAGGACCTTTGTAGCACCCACAAAGGTAGCAGCCTGGTTATTGAGCACAAGTAGTTCTCAGTAACCAGGGGTTGAGGATGATATGCAGTAGATATCAGCTAGTCTATTCCTTCCACCTTCCCAGTGGGTGTGTACAAATGGAGAAGCCATGTTGGCAGATACAGAGACTATATATAAGCCAAACCACAATGTCTCTCTTGCTAAAGCTGCTCTAGCCATCAGAGGTGCTAAATATCCCACCTGTCAGCAGTGGACACTAATGGCTCTGAGACCTCTACATACATGATCTGTCATGAGGCCAATGATCCACTTGGTGTTGAGTTGATTCTTTAATACCTATTTCATTATGGAAAGGACAATAATTTATCCTTATCAGTATTTTTTTTTCCTTATCAGTATTAACATGTATTCTGAGTATGGATTTGTCTTTCTTCCTGACAGGACTTCATCAGCATCATTATTTGAGGGTTCACACTATGTCTGATTTATTAATATGGTATTCCACATAGTAATGCCTCAGACAAAGAAACTCACTGTATAATAAAGGTAGGGTTGCAACAGGTATATAGCCACAGGATCCATCGATCCTACCAACATTAGGAATGGGCAATAAAAGTGGTATCCACTTTGCTCTCATAACACACACATACACACCCATACATCCATATAATTGATTTTCCTTATCCAAATATATGTGTATTTCACTTCATAATATGCCTTATGTATCATCTATTAAGACTGTCATTTAGAATGCAAAATGCTTAATTACATTTGAATTTCATATAAACAATAACTATTCAGTGTAAGTACATGTAATAATGTAATAACCCATGGAAAGTAAAAGTTGCTTAGTTGTATCTGACTCTTGGTGAGCCCATGGACTTTAGCCCACCAGGCTCCCTTGTCGCTGGAAATCTCCACACAAAAATACTAGAGTGGGTTGTCATTCCCTTCTGCAGGGGATCTGCTTGACCCAGCACCCCTGGGTCTCCTGCATTGTGGTTGGATTTTTTATCATCTGAGCCACCACGGAAGCCCGATAATGCATGAGGATACTGTAAAAATTGATTTTATCCAAAAGCCAAATTCCACTGGGTGTTATTATTTATTTTTCTATGGCTCACAAGCTAGATGTTCTGTTTTCTATTTCGTAATTCTGACAACCCATGTAGCTTAGCTGCCAGACAGACAGTATCATATAATATCATTCCAATGATTCTTCCCCTCTGCAATATTAATAGAGTCAGTAGAGGGTGTATCCATGCCCATGAAGGCAATATATAGCATATGAGGAGTGCAATGAAGTGAAACATTGGGCTGTCTTTTAAAAGAAATAGTCTAAGGAGAAGTAATCAGGGGTTATCTTTTTTAAATAATAATAAGAAGTAAGACAAGTTTATCTCCCATCTCAAAGAATATGGTTGCTGGGGAATTTAGTAGCCTCTCCTCTTCTTATGGAGGAAATTCAGATTTCATTTGTTGCTAGATTTTCTTCGAATGGTTCGATATTCTAGATAACTATGAATCCAAGGAATGAAGAGACCCCAGTGTAAAAATTTGGAGAAAGGTAGTGGAGAACTTAAATTAAGTATATAGACAGTTTCTGGGTAGCATGCACATAAGAATAAAAATTAAGGGAATTTTATTGTGAGTCATGACCAAGAATGATAGGAAAACTGGGCAAGGTACCATAAATGGACTTCAAAATTCCAAACAGATTTCTGGTAGAATAGCACCATTGATGATAACGTAAATTGAAGTCTGAAGAGTTTAGTGCCAGATCTGACAAAAGTAGAATTTTTGGTCTCTTGATGCTATAGATGAGCTTAGGCAGAGCAACACATGATTGCAGGATTTGTCTGAAGGTGCCCAGGTTGGTGCACAGATAGTTTCCGGGTATACAGAGGACATTATCTAAATGCTGTAATTCAATGCTGGACCAGACTTCAGCTTCAATAATTTGATGGTAAAATCAGTGCAGCATATGCTAACATGTTTACTGAACTATTTCCGGTACTTTCATTGATTAATGAGCCATTTAAAAATATTACTTTGTGTAACCTCTTTAACATTCTCCTCTTGTCCTTTAAATATGAAAATATGCATATATTGGATACTCACTATACAAACTATTTCATGACTGTATATTGTCCTAATGTCTTAGAATCATAAAAATGAAAGACATGAGAGAAACTTAAAGAATGTCTCGTCATAGCCTTTCAACATCCAGATGAAGAAGCAGAAACTGAGAAACTGAATAACTTGTCCAGAGTCCAGCAAAACCACCTAACACACAGATCTCCTAAACACTACTCATTAAATCCCCAAGTTACGCTTTTCTTCACCTGTTGAGTTCCGTCCCTCAGCCTCTATTTATATCAGATGGGAGAGAGAGAACTTAAGAACTGACATTTAATAGTGTGACTAGCACTCTCTGCTGTGAACTCTTACACTTAAGTCTCAACTACACGTATTTGGTGTAGAATCTGAGATAAGTTATTTCAATCTTCTGGAGAAAAAGAAAAAAATAATTGTCACACAAATGAAACAATAAAATATTTTAGTTATATATGAATTCTAAAGAAAGAGTAGGAGGAATACTAAATCTGATTGAGTTAGAGAATATTTTACATAAGCTAGGGAAAGGATCATATTACAAATGGCAGTTTAGCTGATACTTAGAGGATGATTTAGATCAGGAATTAGGAAATCACCACTTTCACCTCTGGTTCATAAACTAAGAATGCTTTTTCCATGTTTAAATGGTTGAAAAAAAAACAAAGTATAATCCTTTGTGACACATGAAAATGTATACTATTGAAATGTCACTGTCCATAAAAGTGTTTTATTAGAACACAATCAGATACAGTCACTTACATATTATCAATACTGTACAGCAGAGCTGAGTATTTGCAGCAGAAACTGTGTGGGCCTCAGGTCTAAAATATTTAGTGTCTGGCCTTTTGTTGAAAAAATTGCTGAACTCTGGTTTAGAGAGAAATGTTACTCAGAGTACCAGTTTGCAACAAGTTCAGGTGCTTGTGCCAGTGTGTGAATTAATGCACTACTTCCTATATGGGAAAACTCTTGCTAGGAAAAAAAACAAGGAAGGGTCAACTAATCCATATGTTTGGTCATGTGGTAGATTCATTTTCATTTTCTGACTCAAGATCCTTACCTTGTCACAGATGGAGAGCTAACAGTTTGAAGACATTTTAATAGTCCAAAGACACTTTGAGTACCACTGTTTCAAGGTTCTCAGGATTTATCATCCTTGAGCGATTGCACATCTCAACATGATTTGAAGAATAGTTATAATTCTGAGGGGATTCCGCAGGGCTCAGCAATAGAGAATCCACCTGCAATTCAGGAGACCACAGTTTGATTCTTGGGTCAGGGATATCCCCTGGAGAAGGGAACACCTACCCATTCCAGTATTCTTGCCTGGAGAATTTCTTGCCTGGAGAATTCCATGGGCTGTATAGTCCTTGCGGTCGCCAAGAGTCAGACATGACTAAGCAACTTTCATTTTCACTCTACTTCTGCTACCTGTGTTCATATGTAAATGGTTTTAACTGTGTTTAAAATATAGAAACAAACTGTGAAATATTGAATATTTTAGCATATGTGAATTTTGAAAGTTTATAAGAAGCAAGCCCAGAGGAAAATTTAGTAATACAAGAAGCAATTTTACTAATTTGTCTGGATACAGTGTCTTCCAGATGTTCAAGCTGGATTTAACAAAGAGAGAGGAACCAGAGATCAAATTGCCAGCATCCATTGGATCAAAGGAAAAGCAAGAGAATTCCAGAAAAACATGTATTTCTGCTTTATTGACTACACCAAAGCCTTTGATCATGTGGACCACAATAAACTGTGGAAAAGTCTTACAGAGATGGGAATACCAGATCACCTGACCTGCTTCCTGAGGAATATGCATGCAGGTCAAGAAGCAACAGTTAGAACTGGACATGGAACCATGGACTAGCTCCAAATTGGGAAAGGAGTACGCCAAGGCTATATATTGTCACCCTGCTTATTTAACTTATATGCAGAATACATCATGTGAAATGTCAGGCTTGATGAAGCACAAGCTGGAATCAAGATTTCTAGGAGAAATAACAATAACCTCAGATACACAGATGACACCACCCTTATGGCAGAAAGCGAAGAAAAACTAAAGAGCATCTTGATGAATATGAAAGAGGAGAGTGAAAAAGCTGGCTTAAAACTCAACATTCAAAAAACGAAGATCATAGCATCCGGTTCCATCACTTCCTGGCAAATAGATGGGTAAACAATGGTTACAGTGACAGACTTTATTTTTTGTGCTCCAAAATCACTGCATATAGTGACTGCAGCCATGAAATTAAAAATTGCTTGCTCTTTGGAAGAAAAGCTATGACCAACCTAAACAGCATATTAAAAAGCAGAGGCATTACTTTTCTGACAAAGGTCTGTCTAGTCAAAGCAATGGTTTTTCCAGTAGTTATGTATGGATGTAAGAGTTGAACTATAAAGAAAGCTGAGTGCCGAAAAATTGATGCTTTTGAACTGAGGTGTTGGAGAAGACTCTTGAGAGTCCCTTGGACTGCAAGGAGTTCAAACCAGTCAATTTTAAAGGAAATCAGTCCTGAATATTCATTGGAAGGACTGATGCTGAAGTTGAAGCTGCAGTACTTTGGCCACTTGAAGAGAACTGACTCACTGGAAAATACCCTGATGCTGGGAAAGATTGAAGGCAGGAGGAGAAGGGGAGGACAGAGGATGAGATGGTTGGATGGCATCACCAACATGATGGACATGAGTTTGAGTAAACTCTGGGAGTTGGTGACGGACATGGAAGCCTGGCATGATGCAGTCCATGGGGTCGCAAAGAGTCGGACATGACTGAGTGACTGTACTAAACGAATTGAAAGTGTCTTACAGAGTGTCAGTCAAAAACAATGCTTCATTTTGATGCTAAATTCTTTGAAATGTAAAATAGTAAACATACTACTGATTTCAAAACCAGGATAGAGGGCTTCCATAATCAATTATCTTCAGATATTTAGTAATTATGATCAGCAGCATCAGCTTGTTCTAACATTTTCTTTAAATCATCTTTGTGAATTTTTGAAACTCAAATACTCTGCCCAGCTTGAAATAGAATACTCATCCTTACAGCCTCAAATTTTATAGCATCTTTAACATTATGAAGGTAATAATTCCTCTTTTGTTAGTGGTATTTCCATTATCTTATCATTTACTGACAGAGGAAACAGATACAGAGTCAGAAGATATTTAATATTAACTTGATATATTGGTAAGAATGATTTAATGAAATTGAAAAGTAATTGCTTCAAAAAATACCATTACTATCTATAGGGAACCTCTGATTCTGAACTCCAAAGACAATCATATTAAATATCAATTTTTATATACTTCTCTTGTCTTCTTAAATATTACTTTAAAAGTGTCTCATTAATTTTAGTAAGTTTCTGAAGTATCATTTCCTCTTCAAAAATTTTAAAGCATTTCCAGTAGTTTACTCTATCTTTTTCCTCTTGTAGATAAAACATACAAAACTAGTTTGCTTTCTAGTTTGTTAAAATTGAGGTATAGTTAATTTATAATGTGTTAATTTCAGGTGTACAGCAAATTGATTCATATATACATGTATATGTAGATAGATTCTTTTTCAGATTATTTTCCATTATGGGTTATTACAATAGATTGAGTGTAGCTCTCTGTGCTATACTGTAAAGCCCTTGCTTACCTATTTGATACATAGCAGTGTGTATGTGTCAGTCCTGAACTCCTTATTTTTCTCCCTCACCCCTACTATCCACTTTGATAACCTTTTTTTTTTTTTTCTGTCTGTGAGTCTATGTTCTGTTTTGTAAATAAGTTTATTTGTATCATTTTCCTAGATTCCACAAATAAGTGACATCATATATTTATCTTTCTCTGTCTAGCTTACTTCATTGAGTGTGATAATCTCTAGGTCCATGCATGCGTGCACGCGTGCTCAGTCGCTTTAGTTGTGTCCAACTCGTTGTGGCCCCAAGGGCTGTAGCCCGCCAGGCTCCTCTGTCCGTGGGGATTCTCCAGGCAAGAATACTGGAGTGGTTTGCCACGCCCTCCTCCAGGCGATCTTCCCGACCCAGGGATTGAACTGGCACGTCTTATGTCTCCTGCATTGGGAAGTGGTTTCTCTACCTCTATCACCACCTGGGAAACTCCTAGGTCCATCCATGTTGCTACAAATGATATTATTTCATTTTTTTATGGCTGAAAAATATTCCATTCTCTATATACACCGCATCTTTTTAAAAATGCATTTATTCTTTAATTGAAGGATAATCACTATACAGAATTTTGTTTTATTCTGTCAAACATCAACATGAATCAGCCATAGGTGTACATACGCCCCGCCCTCTTGCCACATCTTTATCCATTCATTCATCAATGGGGACTTACGTTGCTTCCATATCTTGGCTATTATAAGTAGTGCTGCAGTGAACCCTGGGGGTGCACATACCTTTTGAATCATAGTTTTGTCTGGATAAATGTTCAGTAGTGGGACTGCAGCATCACATGGTAGTTCTATTTTTAAGGAAACTTGGTGCTGTTTTTCATTACTTTCCTATTTTTTAATTGTCTATCTTTTAAAGACGTGACTCATATATTCTTGGGGGCTTCCCTGATACCTCAGCTGGTAAAGAATGCATCTACAATGTGGGATACTTGGGTTCAATTCCTGGGTTGGGAAGATTCCCTGGAGAAGGGAAAGGCTATCCACTCTGGTATTCTGGCCTGGAGAATTCCCTGGATTGTATAGTTCATGTGGTTGCAAAGAGTCAGACATGACTGAGCTCACTTTCATATATTCTTAAAAATGAAACATTTCCTGAAATATATATATTTTGCCACACTAGATATTTGGTACATTTATTATGTTATGATCTGCTAATTCACTGCATCTATGTTATTATTGGACTTTAAAGAAAATATTTTCATCCTTTGTCACTATAAGATAGCCTTAGAATACAAAAGGCTTGCCATCAGCAAGACCAATAGTCTGGGGTCAGGTTAACAAATGTATGTACTTAAAGTAGAAAAGATACTGATGATGGTAAACTGCTGATTGTGGTAAACTTATAGACATGTTTCAAAGAGGAAAGTGAGCCCGTGAGCCAGTAGAAGCACTGTCTGCCTCAAGGGATATTTTTATAACAAAACATGTTACAAAACCTTCCACTTATGTCTTCTTGCACACATTTTTTTGAACAATACAACCTTTGAAATAGCATGTTAAATGATATGTCTGTTGAACATAATGCTGAATGACAGAATGAAGATGCAAAAGAGCACATGCTATATGATTCCATTTATCTGTGATTCTAGATTGCTTTTGGGGGGAATTGACTAGAGAACATGAAGGAATTTCCTGAGAATATGAACTTAGATAATAATTAGAGTATGGTTAACTGAATGTCTGCATTTGTCAAAATACATCAAATTGTATTCTTAAGATCTGTACATTTCATTGTGTGCACACTTAAAAAAAAAGAACTATAAATCAATACTGGACTCTAGCTAAAAGCTTTGATTTTTGTAGCAATGCAAGATGTCAATTCTTAAACTAATATCTGTTTGTTCTATGTTTGAACAAATGAATAGACACATTGAGGGTAATGAAAGTCAGGCTTCTCAGTGTTGTAGGAGGTGATTACAGACACAGGAAGTGAGAAGTCTAGACTGCACCATATGGTATTGGATTAGAACTGGAGTAGAAGCAATGACAGTGTCAGCAGTAAGGACAGATAGTACCATTCTCCACTAAATCAATCAGGATTTTAGGAAGGGGAAACACTGACTCTAGAGCTGAGTAGGAGAGACGATTTTTAAACTGGGTACCAAAGTAGATGGCAATTAGAAGGTAACACCTAACCTGAGAAATTAAAGACAAACTAATTAATGGTACAAATGTACAATGAGAATAACACTTTCCAAGGCCACAGGCAGTGCATTCAAGAGACTTTCTTCCTGGAAACTTTCTCCCTAAAATATGAAAAATCTTTGCACTGAGTTCCAGATCCAGGGAGCAAGAAGATTGGGGAGGGGGGCAAGTCCTAATTCAGAATACAACTTGTGTCAGTCTATTATGTTACAAAAACACCATTAGTACATCTTTTTTGTTTTTTTAATTTTCATTGAGGTGTAATTGATTTACAACTTTGTGTTAATTTCAAATGTACAACAAAGTGAATCTGCTTTACAAATACATGTGGTTCCTGCCAATGCAGGAGATGCAGGTTCAATCCCTGGGTCAGGAAGATCCCCTGGAGAAGTAAATGGCTACCCACACTCCAGTATTCTTGCCTGGGAAAACCCCATGGCCAGAGGAACCTGGTGGGCTGCAGTCCAGGAGGTCACAAAAGAGTTGGACACGACTTAGTCATTAAGCAACAACAATGCGTGTTCAATTGCTCAGTCATGTCCAGCTCTTTGTGGCATCAGGACTGTAGCCTGCCTGGCTCCTCTGTCCATAGAATTTTCCAGGCAAAAGTACTGGAATACCCATTTCCTAAACATTATTTCATTGTATATACACACAACATCTTCTTTATCTATTTCTCTGTTGACGCGCATTTCAGTTGCCTCCATATACGGGCTATTGAGAATAGTGCTCAATGAACATTGCGGGTGCATGTACCTTTTCAAATTATGGTTTTCTCCAAATATATGCTGAGGTATGGAATTGTTGGCTCATCTGGTAGCTCTATGTTCAGTTTTTTAAGGAAACTCCATGGCCCTGCCCATTAGAGGGACAAGATGCTGCTCCACCTACCAGTGCACAGGCACCAGTCCCTCCCTCCTGGAAGACTACACAAACTCACGGACCAATCCTATCAAACAGGGGGAAGACACCAGTGTATCTGTTTAAAAAAAAAAAAAAAAAAAAAAAACACCAAAAAACTGTTAACTGTTTGGAGAAGGTATTTTAATGGATAATAAAAATAATAATATACTGATATTTATGCAATACTTAAAACAAAATGGCACCCCACTCCAGTACTCTTGCCTGGAAAATCCCATGGACAGAGGAGCCTGGTGGTCTGTAGTCCATGGGGTCGCTAAGAGTCGGACACGACTGAGCGACTTTACTTTCACTTTTCACTTTCATGCACTGGAAAAGGAAATGGCAACCCACTCCAGTGTTCTTGACTGGAGAATCCCAGGGACGGGGGAGCCTGGTGGGCTGCCGTCTATGGGGTCGCACAGAGTCGGACACGACTGAAGCGACTTAGCAGCAGCAGCAAGCGCTTCTTAATACATTTCATTTGTTAACCAATACAGGATTTTTACAACCGTTCCATGAATCAGGTACTAATATTATCCTAAATTTATAAATAAGAATTGGGGCACATATAAGTTAATTAGTTATCTATAGTCACACAGTAAATGGTTGATCTAGGATTTGCACCTAGACAGTTTAGTAGAGTTTGTATTCCTGACCAATTTACTATATGGCTTTTCTACCAGGTGAATTTACTTCAGAAAGTTGTTTTTGTTGCTGTTTATTGGCAATTATAAAAAGAAGTGACGACCATTGATCTTCATTTCTACTCTTATTTGCTTTTCCCTACAGAATCTATACCTTCTAATTAATTGGAACACCCAACACTGGCACAAATAAGAATTACTGTTATGATTCCTGTCATGAGAGAAAAAAAAAAAAAGTGTGAGATTATGTGGTAGCTTTGCTCTCTTGGCACATAATTCTGTTTCCATACTATTATGAAAGTCCAAAAAAATTTTTTTTTGGAAAATCAACAAATGAGAACATCCAAAATGCAAATACACATGAAAAATTTTCCTGGTTTAAAAAGAAAAAATGGAACAACCTTCTACATTCTTTCTTGCCCTCAGTACCTATTATAATGTGTTGGACACTAAATAGTGTCCCAACATAATTCTTAGTTTATTTTCCTAGCATTGGTTTTAGTATTTGTTTTTGAAAATGTGATTTTTAAAATATACGCTTATTTCAATTTTTAAAAAAATTTTGCTTTAAAGTATATATATCTATATATCTATATATATATTTCATTTTGAGAAAAATGTTCTTTAGATCTTTCCAGGAATATAATGTTGCAGCAACATGTCAGAGTTAAGAAACTAATTTTTCAGTCTATTTCCCATATGCAGTTTTTCAGGGTAGTTAACTGATCACTTCTCAGCTGTAATTTTGAGCTCCACTGAACTGTTATGGATGTTCCATTTTAAAACAGAACATATGTGAACAGAACTGTTCCTGTTATGCTTGACTGATGCCCCTGATTGTGTTCTAAATTCACAACTCTGCCTCTAGTTATGAACTAATAACTTTGATTATTTCAGTAAGTCAGACCTTCAAATCCAATCCCATCTGTTTAATTGAAAAGCAAGTAAAATATGCATCTTCTCTATGCTGAGTAGCTTTTTTCCCCCTTCAGTAAAGAGCGATCTCAAAAATTAGAGTGTATGAAAGCATTGATATTACCCCAAACTGCATTATGCCCAGTCCACATTTAAAGTCAACAAACAATTGCTTATTGACATGAAAGCATGCAAGGTTTCTCTCATAAAATACTGATATAGTTTGAATAAACATTATGATATGTAGAAATAGTTTTAATGCACTTAGAGGATATCCTAAAAGCATGATCCAAAACCAGATTTATTGTCCATCCAGGTACTACTGTGCTTCTAAAACACATAAAAACTTTATATAGAAAAGCATGATACTGTGAAAAACAACCTGTTTTTTCAGGACCTGAACTCTAGCTTCAGTTCAATTACTTTTGCTAAATATATTTGGTATCCCATTTAACCTTTTATTATTGGTTTCCACGTTTACAAAAAGGGGATGATACAATAACTTAAACATAATTCCTATATGACAGATTATTTAATGTTTAAATAGAACCATATACATGAAGAAATTTTATAATCTGATAATCAGTATAAATGTTACTTATTGTAACTTATTTCGTACAGAAGACTTACTCAGATAAATTTAGGGTATTGCAGATACTATACCTTATTTTTCTAAAACTGTCTGCTTATGACCTAAAAGCCTGCATTTTGGTCACAATCATAATCCATGATTTAAACTCCTTTACGAAGCAGTTTCTGCTTTTTGTGATTACATGAGGATTTTCTTTGTTACCTGTGACTGTTACTTAGAACGACCATTTTCATGCAACTACATTTGCACTGTTTTTGCTAAATGTCATTATCAGTTTAAGTATTTACATATTTCTAACCAGAAATAAGAGTTTGAAACTATAGCAACAGCTTTTTGATTGTTCCTATCTTTTTATGGATATACATTGAAACATTGGTGCTAATGGTAAAGAACCAGCCTGTCAATGCAGGAAATGTAAGAGATGCAGGTGCAGTCCCTGAGTTGGGAAGGTCCCCTGGAGGAGAAAATGACAACCCACTCCAGTATTCTTGCCTGGAGAATCCCATGGACAGAGGCACCTGGCAGTCTACAGTCCATAGGGTCACAAAGAGATGGACACAACTGAGGCAACTTAGCACACGTGAGAGAAACATAATTTTATCTCTATCAACTTGTATGTAGCCTCTTTGTTTTTAATATCACATAAGAAATGAACTTCACTAAGTTTATGCATTACAGGTGAATTAATAGCTTATATTATTGCTATTTTATATATGTATAATTTATTTTTTCCTCATTGTTGTGATGTGCCATGAGCAACACACTCTCTCTCGTCTTTTCCATATAAAGACATTATCTTCTTTAAGGCCCATTTGTTAATTCTCTGTCCCTATGTTTACTATCATTCTTCTTTCTCTTTCCTAGCAAATTCCTCTTGCTAAGTTTCCCTGTTATTTCTATACTACATATCGAAAGTAAGATGTTCTATTTGGTTGGAAATTATATCCTTTAGGGAACCTTTTATAATATCAAGTCTCTACTGCTTATTTAAATTATTCTCTCTAATTTCATAAAAAAACATTTTTAAAACTAGTCTATAAACACAATAACTTAATATTGTATTTTAAAGTAAACCACTACTTCAACCTAGGTCCCATCTGAAAACACACAGAATACTCAAAAAACTGAAAGGAGGGTTTATTTACAAATGGTCTTTTAGAAAATGTGTGAAAGGTAAACAGTTTCATTGAGTAACCCACCTCAAACCTGAAGTGATAAGTGGAAGGAGCAATCATCCGAATCAGAAAGTGGCTTGTGTAGAGTAGACCTCCTTGAGAGAATCATTGAACTTGAGTCAAAGTGCATGACAAGTCCATGCTGATCACACAGGGAAGGAATCAAAGGAACAGACTGCCTGATCTCACTCTCTATCTTCCTTTCATTTCTTACCCAGATTTCCATCCGGCCCAACTCAACCAGAAGACACAGGTGATATTTGTGCAAAACCTAGTTAGTCCCAAATAGAGAACAGGGGTAAGAAAGATGGATAAAGTATATCTGTCATAGTCCATTGATGTTACCCAACACACACACACATTTCATCATTCATCATATTGTTGTGGGGCAGGGTCAACTCCCTCATATACCTACTTAAATCTGAACTACCTGCCATCACAGGTGTTCCTCACAAAATATATATGGAGAAAGATGAGGGGAAAACTTATTTTTAGAAAGATGGAGATAGTTAACCACCTTGATACAGTTCCTGAGGCTTCAGAGGGTAATCGTGGCTGTCTTCTTTCATTGCCTGTTCTATGTTCCCTTCACCTTCTGCCAGTCAGTCAGCTGTGCAGGGCTTTTTGTACAACTCTTAAAAGCTTCAGAATCTGTGTCTTTCTACTCAGTCTGGGTTATTATTGATTCAATTTGCTATTCACCAGTAGGTTTGAGAAACATATTACAAATAAAAGTGTACCAATCAATCCATTTATTTTGAAATATAGTACTCTTTACCAACATTGTAAAGCATAGATCTAATTCTACTTTTCTGCTCAATACTGTGAATATAATGTCAATAGTAGGGCTTCCCAGGTGGCTCAGTGGTAAAGAATCTGCCTGCCAAGCAGGAGATGCAGGCTCCATCCCTGGGTCAGAAAGATCTCCTGGAGAAGGAAATGGCAACCCCCTCCAATATTCTTGCCTTGGAAATCCTATGGACAGAGGAGATCGGCTGGCTACAGTCCATGGGGTTACAAAAGTATCTGACACAATTCAGTGACTAAACAACAAAAACAATGTCGATTAAAAAAAAAAATCAACATTATAGAGCTGTCGCATTTCAATACGAAAAAAGTCTCTAAAGAGGATATAAAAAAAATGCAAGAGAGTTCACCTAGTTCTGTGCAAGAAAGTAAAGGTATCCTCTTCTTTTTTGCCATATTAAAACAGACTGTTCCTGAATTTCGATACTGATTCCTACTGATTCTTGGTCTTTTGAGCTAGAAAGCTTCCTATGTTGGCCTGAATAATTCCTGCAAACAGGCGGGAGAGTCTTCAAAGAGAACATTCTAACAACTGCTGCAGTATCTTTTTTTTTTAATCACTGGAGCTTAGTTCCAAAGACAACAATGCAATAATATCAGTGGAAGTATTTTTTTCTTTAAGTGAGAAAAATCAGTGTCATAAAGGACTAATGAAAGATTATCTATTTCTGTAGTATTTAAGCAAACTCATTAATATTTTGACAATAAGATCATATAGGGAAGGTGACCAATTCAGCTATCAGATGTAAGATGAAAATGCAACTCTTTGAATCTATATAAATGCTCCGAAGTAAAGAATCCACCTGCCCAGCAGGAGCCACAGGAGATATGGGTTCAGGAAGATCCCCTAGGGGAGGAAATAGCAACCCACTCCAGTTTCTTGCCTGGAGACTCACATAGACAGAGTAGCTTGTCAAGCTACAGTCCATAGGGTCACAAAGAGTCAGACAGGACTGAAGGGACTCAGCACGTTCCCACGAGGGAGATAAGGAGTATAACAGATGACTTTGGTACAGATGACTAAAAATAAAGCTAGAAGGAAAAGAGTGGAAAAGTTCTCAGAGAAACAATTCTTTTTTCTTAAGTGGAAGCTTTCTACTTCTTATTATATCATCTGTTTAATTACAAGATTTTGAATTAGCTGTCTCCTTGTTAAGGTTGTCTGCTTTTGAAAGATTATTAAGAATCCGTTGTTTCAGTTTCCAATATTGTAGAATTTCTAATATTTTTTGCTCAGTAACTGACACTGTAGTTATAGCGGGAAATAATCATTCAAAAATCAATCCCTTGAAGTTTTACTTCAAATAGATACCTGTCAATATTACTTTCCCAATCATTTTTAAGTAGAGTGCTTTTCTTAGGATTATGTTTCTGAAAATGATTTTGCTATCAAAATACACCAGTCTACTAATTTAGGTTCATTTAGCGCTTCCCTACTTTTGCATTTCAGTCCCCTATAATGAAAATGGCATATTTTTGGGTGTTAGTTCTAAAAGGTCTTGTAGGTCTTCATAGAACCGTTCAACTTCAGCTTCTTCAGTGTTACTGGTTGGGGCATAGACTTGGATTACTGTGATATTGAATGGTTTGCCTTGAAAACGAACAGAGATCATTCTGTCGTTTTTGAGATTGCAGGCAAGTACTGCATTTTGGACTCTTTTGTTGACCATGATGAGCACTCCATTTCTTCTAAGGGATTCCTGCCCACAGTAGTAGATATAATGGTCATCTGAGTTAAATTCACTCATTCCAGTCCATTTCAGCTTGCTGATTTCTAGAATGTTATTCTTGTCATTTCCTGTTTGATCACCTCCAATTTGCCTTGATTCATGGACCTAACATTCCAGGTTCCTATGCAATATTGCTCTTTACAGCATCAGACCTTGCTTCCATCACCAGTCACATCCACAGCGGGGTGTTGTTTTTGCTTTGGCTCCATCCCTTCATTCTTTCTGGAGTTATTTCTCCACTGATCTCTAGTAGCATACTGGGCACTTACTGACCTGGGGAGTTCCTCTTTCAGTATCCTATCATTTTGCCTTTTCATACTGTTCATGGGGTTCTCATGGCAAGAATACTGAGTGGTTTGTCATTGCCTTATTCAGTGGACCACATTCTGTCAGACCTCTCCACCATGACCCGTCCATCTTGGGTGGCCCACATGGCATGGCTTAGTTTCATTGAGTTAGACAAGGCTGTGGTCCATGTGATCAGATAGGATGGTTTTCTGTGATTATGATTTCAGTGTGTCTTCCCTCTGATGCCCTCTCACAACACCTACCATCTTTCTTGGGTGTCCCTTACCTTGGACGTGAGGTATCTCTTCATGGCTGCTCCAGCAAAGCACAGCTGCTGCTGCTTCTCTTGGACGAGGTTGACCCTCCTAACCTAAGCTAACGTGGAGTAGCTCCTCTCAGCCCTCCTGTGCCTGCTCAACTGCCACTCCTTGGACATGGGGTTGCTCCTCTCAGCCACCACCCCTGACCTCGGATGTGGGGTAGCCCCCAAAAGATGTCCTTTTCATTATAGGGGACTGGAATGCAAAAATAGGAAGAAAAGAAACACCCGGAGTAACAGGCTATTTGGCCTTGGAGTACGGAATGAAGCAGGGCAAAGGCTAATAGAGTTTTGCCAAGAGAACACACTGGTCATAGCAAACACCCTCTTCCAACAACACAAGAGAAGAGTCTACACACGGACATCATCAGATGGTCAACACCGAAATCAGATTGATTATATTCTTTGCAGCCAAAGATGGAGAAGCTCTATATAGTCAGCAAAAACAAGACGAGGGCTGACTGTGGCTCAGATCATGAACTTCTTATTGCCAAATTCAGACTAAAATTGAAGAAAGTAGGGAAAACCACTAGACCATTCAACTCTGACCTAAATCAAATCCTTTATGATTCTACAGTGGAAGTGAGAAATAGATTTAAGGGACTAGATTTGATAGACAGAGTGCCTGATGAACTGTGGATGGAGGTTCATGACATTGTACAGGAGACAGGGATCAAGACCATCCCCAAGAAAAAGAAATGCAGAAAAGGAAAATGGCTGTCTGAGGAGGCCTTAGAAATAGCTGTGAAAAGAAGAAGAGCGAAAAAGCAAAGGAGAACAGGAAAGATATAAGCATCTGAATGCAAAGTTCCAAAGAATAGCAAGAAGAGATAAGAAAGCCTTCCTCAGAGATCAATACAAAGTAATAGAGGAAAACAACAGAATGGGAAAGACTAGAGATCTCTTCAACAAAATTAGAGATACCAAGGGAACATTTCATGCAATTATGGGCTCGATAAAGGACAGAAATGGTATGGACCTAACAGAAGCAGATGATATTAAGAAGAGGTGGCAAGAATACACAGAAGAACTGTACAAAAAAGAGCTTCATGACCCAGATAATCACGATGGTATGATCACTCACCTAGAGCCAGATATCCTGGAATGTGAAGTCAGGTGGGCCTTAGAAAGCATCACTACGAACAAAGCTAGTGGAGGTGATGGAATTCCAGTTGAGCTTTTTCAAATCCTGAAAGATGATGCTGTGAAAGTGCTGCACTCAATATGCCAGCAAATTTGGAAAACTCAGCAGTGGCCACAGGACTGGAGAAGGTCAGTTTTCATTCCAATCCCAAAGAAAAGCAATGCCAAAGAATGCTCAAACTACCACACAATTGCTCTCATCCCACATGCTACTAAAGTAATGCTCAAAATTCTCCAAGCTAGGCTTCAGCAATATGTGAACCGTGAACTTCCAGATGTTCAAGCTGGTTTTAGAAAAGGCAGAGGAACCAGAGATCAAATTGCCAACATCCTCTGGATCATCAAAAAAGCAAGAGAGTTCCATAAAAACATCTATTTCTGCTTTATTGACTACACCAAAACTTTTGACTGTGTGGATCACAATAAACTATGGAAAATTCTGAAAGAGATGGGAATATCAGACCACCTGACCTGCCACTTGAGAAACCTATATGCAGGTCAGGAAGCAAAAGTTATAACTGGACATGGAACAACAGACTGGTTCCCAATCATGAAAAGAGTATGTCAAGGCTATATAATGTCACGTTGCTTATTTAACTTATATGCAGAGTACATCATGAGAAACACTGGGCTGGAAGAAGCACAAGCTGGAATCAAGATTGTTGGGAGAATATCAGTAACCTCAGACATGCAGATGACACCACCTTATGGCAGACAGTGAAGAGGAACTAAAAAGCCTCTTGATGCAAGTGAAAGTGGAGAGTGAAAAAGTTGGCTTGAAGCTCAATATTCAGAAAACGAAGATCATGGCATCTGGTCCCATCACTTCATGCAAATAGATTGGGAAACAGTGGAAACAGTGCTCACTTATTTTTTGGGGCTCCAAAATCACTACAGATGGTGATTGCAGCCGTGAAATTAAAAGGTGCTTACTACTTGGAAGGAAAGTTATGATCAACCTAAATAGTATATTATAGAGCAGAGACATTACTTTGCCAACAAATGTCTGTCTAGTCAAGGCTATGGTTTTTCAAGTGGTCATGTATGGATGTGAGAGTTGGACTGTGAAGAAGGCTGAGCGCTGAAGAATTGATGGTTTTGAACTGTGGTGTTGAAGAAGACTCCTGAGAGTCCCTCGGAATGCAAGGAGATCCATCCAGTCCATTCTATAGGAAATCATTCCTGGGTGTTCTTTGGAAGGACTGATGGTGAAGCTGAAACTCCAATACTTTGGCCACCTCATGTGAAGATCTGACTCATTGGAACAGACCCTGATGCTGAGAGGGATTGGGGGCAGGAGGAGAAGGGGATGACAGAGTATGATATGGCTGGCTGGCATCACCAACTCAATGGACATGAGTTTGGGTAAACCCCGGGATTTGGAGATGGACAGGGAGGCCTGGAGTGCTGTGATTCATGGGATTGCAGATTCGGACACAACTGAGCGACTGAACTGAGTTCTTCCCTGGCAATCGAAGACAATCAGTACTTTGTTGACCATAATACTAGATAGTTCTGGGATTTTATTTTTCATATTGACCAATATAAAATGTAGCAAAATCTTCCCATGTGTTTTAACATACCATAAATACATTTCTTCATTGATTATTCTGATAATAGGAATATAATAACAATGAATGCATGAACAAATCTCTAGGCCTTTAATTTATGCACTAGTGTATTATGAATATCAGAAATTTATAAAATATGGAAACCTAGGAACAATGCCTTTTTTCCCCCTAATTATTTTGTTGCCAATGTTTGTGTCCTTCTGCAAAAAAGATGGGTATATTGTTTTAATCTGCAAAATACATCATTACAGCATTTCTATATTGACAATATTTTTAACTAGTTAGGCTAATTTACTCTTTAATTTTTCAGATTTTGCAGGGACTCAGATGTTTCCTAAATAAAAATGGCTCTCAGTATATTTTTAAGTTAGTTAAAATCTATAGATTTACAAAAAAAATAAAATTATTCTGGTTTTCCTTCCTTTTGTAATGTGAAAGGTCAACTATTAATTGTTATTTAGGTTACACAAAGATAGTTTTGATACTAAAGTTATTTTCATATGTATTTTTATTCTGAATTTGGTACTTGAGTTAGGAAAGAATAAAAATCAATAATTTTTTTGGGAAAAGACAAGAAAATAAGTCACAAGTTTATAAAGATATTGAGACAACATTTTTAAGTTCATGTGTGCTCTGCTTAGGCACTTAGTCATATCTGACTCTTTGCAACGCTATGGACTGTAGCCTGCCATGCTCCTCTGTTTATGGGGATTCTCCAAGCAGGAATACTGCAGTGAGTTGCCATGCTCCCCTCCAGGGGATAGTCCCAAACCAGGGATTGAATCCAAATCTCTCACATTGCAGCTGGATTCTTTACTGTCTGAGCCAGCAGGAAAACCCAAGTTCAGGAATAAATATCAATTATATTCCCAAAAAATATTTTTCTTAAACAATGAACTTTTATTTTAAAAATTTTATTGGAGTCTATTTGATTTACTACATTGTATTAGTTTCAGGTATACAGCAATGTTACATCAAAAGCACAATAAAACAAAAGAACATTTTTGTGATAAAAGTTCAACAGGGCAAAGAATTTTAAACTAAAAAATTTTAAAGTTTAGCTTAACCTTTCTTTATATCACGTAAGAAAAAATCTGCAATAAAAGATTCTTATGCTTTCTCTTTCTTGCAAACACCAACACTAATAATGCAATATAGCCACTTGTTTTACTGTAACATACTCCACTGCTCCCATCAAACTCACTACTTGTATGAATTATACAGAAGGATAAAAGTTTATTTAATGTACTGATTCAAATTCACCCTTCATCCTCCCTTCATTTTAATATTCTGACATTAATTAAAACTTTTTCCTTTAAAGACAAATGTTTCCTGGACAAACCAAAACATATTTATGATCTTCCACTAACATCTGCTGTATTGTTATGGACTTTATTTTACATTTTTTAAGAAGAGAACACTCATGCTAATGTAAATCAAAGACACTTATGCATCCTTCTTAACCTCTTTTATTGTTAATCAGTTGCTAAGTTCTGTCCAATTCTGTGTGACCTCATGGACTGCAGCATGCCCGGCTTCCCTGTCCTTCACTACTTCCTGGAGTTTGCCCAAATTCATGTCCATTGAGTCAGCGATGCTATCTAACTTTATCTCATCCTCTGTCGTCCTCTGGCCTTCAATCTTTCCCAGTGTCAGTCTTTTCCAATGAGCGACTCTTTGCATCAGATGGCCAAAGTACTGGAACTTCAGCCTCAACATCAGTCCTTCCAATGAATATTCAGGGTTGATTTCCTTTAGGATTGACTGGTTTGAACTCCTTGCTGTCCAAGGGGCTCCCAAGAGTCTTCTCTAGTGCCGTATTTCTAAAGCATCAATTCTTTGGCATTCAGTGTTCTTTTGGTCCAACTCTCACATCTGTACATGACTACTGGGAAAAAACGCAGCTCTGACTATATGGACCTTTGTTGGAAAAGTGATCAGTGTTTTTTAATACATTGTCTAGATTTGTCATAACTAAGGGCCTAGATCTGATAGAGTGCCTGATGAACTATGGAATGAGGTTTGTGACATTGTACAGGGGACAGGGATCAAGACTATCCCCATGGAAAAGAAATGCAAAAAAGCGAAATGGCTGTCTGGGGAGGCCTTACAAATAGCTGTGAAAAGAAGAGAAGTGAAAAGCAAAGGAGAAAAGGAAAGATATAAGCATCTGAATGCAGAGTTCCAAAGAATAGCAAGAAGAGATAAGAAAGCCTTCTTCAGCGATCAATGAAAAGAAATAGAGGAAAACAACAGAATGGGAAAGACTAGGGATCTCTTCAAGAAAATGAGACATACCAAGGGAATATTTCATGCAAACATGGGCTCGATAAAAGACAGAAATGGTATGGACCTAACAGAAGCAGAAGACATTAAGAAGAGGTGGCAAGAACACACAGAAGAACTGTACAAAAAAGAGCTTCACGACCCGGCTAATCACAATGGTGTGATCACTGACCTAGAGCCAGACATCCTGGAATGTGAAGTCAGGTGGGCCTTAGAAAGCATCACTACGAACAAAGCTAGTGGAGGTGATGGAATTCCAGTGGAGCTATTTCAAATCCTGAAAGATGATGCTGTGAAAGTGCTGCACTCAATATGCCAGCAAATTTGGAAAACTCAGCAGTGGCCACAGGACTGGAAAAAGTCAGTTTTTATTCCAATCCCAAAGAAAGGCAATGCCAAAGAATGCTCAAACTACCACACAATTGCACTCATCTCACATGCTAGTAAAGTAATGCTCAAAATAGTCCAAGCCAGGCTTCAGCAATATGTGAACCATGAACTTCCTGATGTTCAAGCTGGTTTTAGAAAAGGCAGAGGAACCAGAGATCAAATTGCCAACATCTGCTGGATCATGGAAAAGGCAAGGGAGTTCCAGAAAAACATCTATTTCTGTTTTATTGACTATGCCAAAGCCTTTGACTGTGTGGATCACAATAAACTGGAAAATTCTGAAAGAGATGGGAATACCGGACCACCTGATCTGCCTCTTGAGAAATTTGTATGCAGGTCAGGAAGCAACAGTTAGAACTGGACATGGAACAACAGACTGGTTCCAAATAGGAAAAGGAGTACGTCAAGGCTTTATATTATCACCCTGCTAATTTAACTTATATGCAGAGTACATCATGAGAAAAATGCTGGACTGGAAGAAACACAGCTGGAATCAAGATTTCAGGGAGAAATATCAATAACCTCAGATATGCAGATGACACCACCGTTATGGCAGAAGGTGAAGAGGAACTCAAAAGCCTCTTGATGAAAGTGAAAGTGGAGAGCGAAAAAGTTGGCTTAAAGCTCAACATTCAGAAAACGAAGATCAGGGCATCCGGTCCCTGCACTTCATGGTAAATAGATGGGGAAACAGTGGAAACAGTGTCAGACTTTATTTTGGGGGGCTCCAAAATCACTGCAGATGGTGACTGCAGCCATGAAATTAAAAAACGCTTACTCCTTGGAAGGAAAGTTATGACCAACCTAGATAGCATAGTCAAAAGCAGAGACATTACTTTGCCAACAAAGGTCCATGTACTCAAGGCTATGGTTTTTCCTGTGGTCGTGTATGGATGTGAGAGTTGGACTGTGAAGAAGGCTGAGCGCCGAAGAATTGATGCTTTTGAACTGTGGTGTCGGAGAAGACTCCCGAGAGTCCCTTGGACTGCAAGGAGATCCAACCAGTCCATTCTGAAGGAGATCAGCCCTGGGATTTCATTGGAAGGAATGATGCTAAAGCTGAAACTCCAGTACTTTGGCTACCTCATGTGAAGAGTTGACTCATTGGAAAAGACTCTGATGCTGGGAGGGATTGGGGGCAGGAGGAGAAGGGGACGCCAGAGGATGAGATGGCTGGATGGCATCACTGACTCGATGGACGTGATTCTGAGCGAACTCCGGGTGTTGGTGATGGACAGGGAGGCCTGGCATGCTGTGATTCATGGGTCGCAAAGAGTCAGACATGACTGAGTGACTGAACTGAACTGAACTGATCCTTCCAAGGAGCAGGCATCTTTTAATTTCATGGCTGCAGTCACGGTCCCCAGTGAATTTTGAGCTCAAGAAAATGAAATCGGTCACTGTTTCTGCTTTTTCCCCTTCTATTTGCCTTGAATTGATGGGACCAGATGCCATGATCTTAGTTATTTAAATGTTGAGTTTTAAGCCAGCTTTTTCAGTCTCCTTTTTCACCCTCATCAAGAGGCTCTTTAGTCCCTCTTCATTTTCTTCCATTAGGATGATATCATCTGCATATCTGAGGTTTTTAATATTTTTGTTGGCAATCTTGATTCCACTTAGTGATTAATGTAGCCCAGCATTTCGCATGATGTATCCTGCATATAAGTTAAATAAACAGGATGGTGTTACACAGCCTTGTTTTACTACTTTCCCAATTTGGAACCAGTCAGTTGTTCCATGTCTGGTTGCTGCTTCTTGACCCATATACAGGCTTCTCAGAAGGCAGATAAGGTGGTCTAGTATTCCCATTGAAATTTCAGGATTTTCCACAGTTTGCTGTGATCCACACAGTTTAAGGCTTTCACGCAGTCAGTGAAGCAGAAATAGATGTTATTTTGGGGGGGAATCCCTTTGCTTTTTCTATGATTCAATGAATGTTGGCAATTTGATCTCTTCTTCTGCCTTTTCTAAATCCAGCTTGTATATCTGGAAGTTCTCAATTCAGGTACTGGTAAATCCTAGCTTGAAGAATTTTGAGCATAACCTTACTTACATGTGAATTGAGCACAATTGTACAGTAGTTTTGGAGAAGGCAATGGCACCCCACTCTAGTAGTCTTGACTGGAAAATCCTGTGGATGGAGGATCCTGGTAGGCTGCAGTCCATGGGGTCGCTAAGAGTCAGATACGACTGAGTGACTTCACTTTCACTTTTCACTTTCATTCATTGGAGAAGGAAATGGCAACCCACTCCAGTGTTCTTGCCTGGAGAATCCCAGGGACAGGGGAGCCTGGTGGGCTGCCATCTATGGGGTCGGACAGAGTCAGACATGACTGAAATGACTTAGCAGTAGCAGTAACAGTACAGTAGTTTGAACATTCTTTGGCACTGTCCTTCTTTGGGATTGGAATGAAGATTGATTTTTTCCAGTCCTGTGGTCACTGCTGAGTTTTCCAAATTTGCTGGTATATTGAGTGCAGCACTTTCCCAGCATCATCTTTTAGTACTCGAAATAGCTCAGCTGGAATTCTACCACTTCCACTAGCTTTGTTGAGAGTAATGTTTCCTAAGGCCCTCTTGACTTCACACTACAGGATGTCTGGCTCTAGATTGTCAAGACTGGCTTGACAAGCAGGGTTTTCAAAAGCATGATACAGTGAGAGAATGAGAGAAAAGACATGAGAATTCAGAGAAAAGCAAGGACCAGGGGACCAACATCGCTCCTAGGTGAAGGTGCTGAAACTGAATCCAAGCCAGCTTTATTATACTTTCAGCAGTGAATGAAAGAATATGCAGGGAGTCAAACTATAACTCATGTGGCCTTCAGGGCCACAGAACAAATGATCATTAACCATCGAGTAATTAGGAAACAGTAATCAATAACAAATCAGTAAGTAAGACTAATATTCTTATCTATAAATTTTCCACCAGATACATAAAACATGTGACTCTTAGATAGTTGAGAAACAGTCTGGGGTCAATTTTCCGACCCCAGGATCATATCTTGTTTTCAAGATTATGAACTGTTCCCTCTGGATTTGTTCCAAGAGTCTCATGCCGTATAGCATCCAGTTTATCAATAATTATAAATTTCTTTTGTGGCCCTTTCTGGGGCCTGCTTTTCTTTTATTCTTCCTGTCTCCTACATCTCCCCCTTTTTGATTTTGTATGTGATGAGAAATGGTGAGAAATGCTAGTTGCTGTTGTTGGCCTTGTTGTCTCTTGATCATTCTTCTCCAGACTATACAGAAACACAAACACATAATTAATAGCACTCCCATAACCAGTCAATTCCATATCCAAATGTCTTAATTTGTTTTATGGAATTAAGAGAAAAAAGATTATCAGCAACAGTGTCAAGAAAATCTGATCCAGAAATTATATTGAGATGTTTGTTAAAAACTTTTAATATATCTTGTTGTAGATCTTGAATATCTGCAGAAATATTACCTTGGTTCAATAGGTGTTGTTTAACTTTATCCCAATTGAATTGTGTTTTAATATATTTGAAAGCCATTACACAAAAGGAAGTATAGTTCCAATCACATCTTAGTCTCACCTGTTTTTGTAAACTGACTAGTTATCTCCTAATAAAATAACAGATTGTTGAAGATCAGCCACTTGGCAGGGCACCTTTCCATCAATTTTTTGTTGAGTGGTCCAAAGGACATCAGCATCTTTATGCTACACTTGTACAAAATGAACTGTTTGTGCAGATTTATGAAGAGCCATTCCAGCTACGGCTGCCATAGTGGCAATAGCAATAATGCCTAAGATGGCAGCAATTAGCGATCCCAGAAAACATTTAACACATTTAAGATTTTTCAATATTTCTTCAATAACATATAATGTAGGCTTTTTTGCCAAGGTCGTTGTAAATCAACTGGAACCCATATGCCAGTTCCGGTTTTAAGAATGTAAATACTCTGCCAACTTTCATCAAAGGGAATTGTATTATTTATATATGTATAAAATGAACAGTTAATACATGTTACTAATCCCAAACTGGGATCGTATTTTGCTGGTCCAATCATAAAAACAAAAGGAATTCTTACACAAGTCTGAGTAGTGTGGGTAGAGTTTTTGTAAAATTAAAGGTAGCTTTTGAGTCATTCAAAATATATTCAGTATATTATCCCTTCTACGCAATTAGTTCTTTTAATGCCATGGGTATTTTCCATATTTCATCATGAATAGGATAATTATCTAAATGAGGCACAGGGGGAGCTAATCCTACCCCATGCCATATGAAGGGTTGACTACCATAAGTACTAATTGTATTATCATTATATACTCATGGAGAAGATACTTTAGATTCAATAAGTTTAGGGGTTCTTCAGGGTCCCTAATCAATAATGGAGGCTTCTGCAACATTTAATAATAAGTGACCTTCTGATCCTTTACATAATTTCCATCTTAACCAATTTTCAATACCATGGCTAATTTCAGCAACACAATCAGGAAGGTCAGGTGGATTCATCATGCTGGAAGTTTTTTTTTCTAGAAAAGTTCTTTTTCTAGAAAAGTAAGAGCAGTTAAGAGAAAGAGGGAAGTCTTATCCTCATTCATTTCTTTGACAACTGACAGCCAAATTTGATACCCTGTTTTAAGACATATACTTCCAAAACCAATGTAAATAGGAGTGGCATCAGAGCCAATAATATAATTTATCAACTGACTACCTTCTTCTTCCTTTACAGTCTATTTTACTGTGTCCTAATTTTCCACATTGGTGACATCTCATACCCATCCAAGCCTTAGACAATGCTTGAGCCAGAAGTTGCATTTTACATTGTTCTGACCCAATATCCTGGCAGACTTTAAGATATTCTTCTAGAGGGGCACCCTGTGCTTTGAGAGGCTAAATCACCTTTTTACATTCTGAGTTAGCATTGCCATAAGCCAGAATTTGCATCAGCAAATCTCTCAAACCAGGTTGGGAGACTGTTTTATTTAATTTTGATGTAACCTGGCAATAAAACCTACATAAGTTTCCCCATTTGATTGTTTAATTTGGGTAAGTGATATCGAGGCTTGTCTAGGTGGATTTATTCTCCCCCAGGCTTTTAAACATATCATTCTCACTTGAGTGAGTAATTGATCATCAAATTGTAACGGAGCTTGAATGCCAAAATGTGCCCCACTACTCATTAATTGATCAAGTGTTATATCAACTGGTGGGTTGGCTGTCATATTTCTGCAAGCTTGTTGATTTGCCTCATCTTGCCACCAGGTCCTAAATTGTAAAAATTCTGACGTGGATAGGCAAGTTCTGGCTATCATTTCTCAATCATAAGGAATTAACCATTCAGCTTGTGAAAGTCCCTGAATTAGTCCCATGGTAAAAGGAGAATTAGTTCCATATTGGAACATGCTTGTTTTATCTCCTTTATAGTTTTAAATGGTATGGCATTATAATCATAGTGCATTCCTCCTTGTGGGAATTGATGATCTGGTGGGGTTTGAGTTACAGCCACAGGGAGAATTAGAGTCTTCATATCCCTGTAATTGTGCCATACAAACTCCCTTTTGTAAAGGTGTCATTTTATTAGGCACAGTTGTCTGGTTTAAAAGCAAATTCATCATCTCAAGGGGTTTCAGGATTGAAAGGAGGGGGCTCCACCAAAGGTGCAGTTGGTTGAGCGAGAAAGATCTGTTCTTGACTTCTACCATTCTTTTGGCTTTTATTTTTCATTTTTATTGATTGTTTTTCTTCCTCATCACCTATGTTATCATATAAATTCATTTCCTTCCATTGTTTTGTATTTGTTCTACAGAATCCCCTGAATCTGAGGTTTCAGATTGCAGTGGTCCTAAAGCTGTGCTAGTGGATTCCCTACTGACCGTACAGACAAAGGAATCTTTTCCCCTCATTGGTAGGCACAGCACAGGCAACACATAACTTCTTGCCATTTCTCATGCCTCAAGGTCCCTTTATCTGGATCTAGCCAGTGGCAATATTTTTCAATGGCAGAAAACAATTATTTAAAAGAAGAATGAGATATCTCAACCCCCAAACTTTTTAGCAAAGTTTTTAACACTTGCATATAGTCACTATGCTTAGAAAGATTTTGCCCCATTGTTACCCTGATTGACAAATTTGCAGGGGTGTACTTACCAAGTACTTTCCTCGTCCACCAAGCTGGCCGGATTTCCCTTCATTCTCTACTGCTAGGGGCTAGCCTGGCAGGCTGGATTCATGTTCCGGTCCCTGTTCGGGCACCACTTGTCGAGACCCACTTGACAAACAGGGTTTCCGAAAGTGCGATACAGTGAGAGAATGAGAAACAAGGCACAAGAATTCAGATGAAGTAAACTATAAGCAAGGTGAAAAGACAGCCTTCAGAATGGGAGAAAATAATAGCAAATGAAGCAACTGACAAAGAATTAATCTCAAAAATATACAAGCAACTCCTGCAGCTCAATTTCAGAAAAATAAAAGACGCAATCAAAAAGTGGGCCAAAGAACTAAACAGACATTTCTCCAAAGAAGACATACAGCTGGCTAACAAGCACATTAAAAGATGCTCAACATCACTCATTATCCAAGAAATGCAAATCAAAACCACAATGAGATACCATCTCATGCCAGTCAGAATGGCTGCTATCCAAAAGTCTACAAGCAGTAAATGCTGGAGAGGTTGTGGAGAAAAGGGAACCCTCTCACACTGTTGTTGGGAATACAAACTAGTACAGCCACTATGGAGAACAATGTGGAGATTCCTTAAAAAACTGCAAATAGAACTGCCATATGACCCAGCAATCCCACTACTGGGCATACACACTGAGGAAACCAGAATTGAAAGAGAAACGTGTACCCCAATGTTCAATGCAGCACTGTTTATAATAGTCAGGACATGGAAGCAACCTAGACGTCCATCAGCAGACGAATGGATAAGAAAGCAGTGGTACATATACACAATGGAATATTACTCAGCTATTAGAAAGAATACATTTGAATCAGTTCTAATGAGCTAGATGAAACTGGAGCCTATTATACAGAGTGAAGTAAGCCAGAAAGGAAACACCAATTCCATATATATATGGAATTTAGAAAAATGGTAATGATAACCCTACATGCAAGACAGCAAAAGAGACACAGATGTATAGAACAGTTTTTCGGACTGTGGGAGAAGGCGAGAGTGGGATGATCTGACAGAATAGCACTGAAACAAGTATATTATCATATGTGAAACATATTGCCAGTCCAGGTTTGATGCATGATATAGGGTGCTCAGGGCTGGTGCACTGGGATGACCCTGAAGGATGGGATGGGGAGGGATGTGAGAGGGGGATTCAGGATGGGGGACATATGTACACCCATGGCTGATTCATGTCAATGTATGACAAAACCACTACAATATTGTAAAGTAATTAGCCTCCAATTAAAATAAATTAATTAAAACATAAAATTAAAAAGAGGGAATTCAGAGAAAAGCGAGGATCAGGGGACCAATACCACTCCAAGGTGAAGGTGCTGAAACTGAATCCAAGCCAGCTTTATTAGACTTTCAGCAGTGAATGAAAGAATATGTGGGGAGTTAAACTATAACTCATGTGGCCTTAAAGGCCAAAAAACAAAATGATCATAAAGCATTGAGAAATTAGGAAACAGTAATTAATAACAAATCAGTAACTGAGACTAATATGACTTCCCTGGTGGCTCAGACGGTAAAGTGTCTGTCTACAATGTGGGAGACCTGGGTTTGATCCCTGGGTCTGGAAGATCCCCTGGAGAAGGAAATGGCAACCCACTCCAGTACTATTGCCTGAAAAATCCCATGGACAGAGGAGCCTGGTGGGCTACAGTCCATGGGGTCGCAAAGAGACTGAAACAACTGAGCAACTTCACTTCACTTTGGGCTTCCCTGGTGGCTCAGAGGTTAAAGCGTCTGCCTGCAATGCGGGAGATCTGGGTTCAATCCTTGGGTCAGGAAGATCCCCTGGAGAAGAAAATGGAAACCAACTCCAGTATTCTTGCCTGGAGAATCCCATGGACGGAGGAGCCTGGTGGGCTACAGTCCACAGGGTCGCACAGAGTTGGACATGACTGAGCGATCTATAGATTTTCCACCAGATACATAAAACACATGACTCTGAGATGCCAGTTGAGAAACAGTCTGGGGTCGGTTTTCTGACCCCAGGATCATATCTTGTTTTCAAGATTATGAACTGTTCCCTCTGGCCTTGTTCCAAGAGTCTCATGCCATATAGCATCCAGTTTATCAATAATTATAAATTTCTTTTGTGGCCCTTGCCCGGGCCTGCTTTTCTTTTATTCTTACTGTCTCCTACACTAGATGAGTAATAACACCATTGTGATTATCAGGGTCATTAAGACCTTTTTTTGTATAGTTCTTCAATGGCTAATCTATGATGCATTTAAAACAGCTCAGTAAACTAAAATTTTGTTGTACAGAAATACAATATTATTATCTATTCTTTATATCACTTTAAAATCCTAAAGCTAATCAAAGATCTGAAAATTGCAATATAAAGTTCACATGTCAGGTCTCTGTGATTTGTAAGACTAAGAATTTCAGAAGATTAAATTCCTGTAAAATAATTTCAGCCTTAAAATTACTTGAATAGACATAATTTTATGTTTTTGCAGCTTTAAACAATTTGTAACATCAATTACATTTCTTTTGATCCTTAAAACCAATGTAAAAAGTTAGAATGCTAAGTCACAGGAAGATGAACCTTAATCTTGTACAAGCTAAAATACTGTAGACTTGTACTGTATAAAAATAAAATATTTTTTGCTTTGGTAAAATCAAAAAGGAGACATTTTTTTTTTCAAAGCCATTTAAATTGTTTTAAGATACATAAATATCCATCTTGATATAAATATTACAAAAACTTTTTCTAATATAATTTAGAAATATTTGTATCTAAATATCAAATTTTAAAGAAGATTTAGATCATATTTTAAAACTGAGTATCTTGCTTTCCCTTGATGTAGTTACAGGCCAATAATATAGCAGCTTAATTATTTTTCTATTATAGAATTGCTTCTTTAGAAGAGCAAACAAAATTTTAAAGAGAGTTGTTTCTTTTACTTATGGGAAAGTTTTGAATTCCCAAATGTCAAATGTATGTAGACCTTAACATGACAAAATTGTTTATAAAAGCATTACAGTGTAGGAAATTTTCTCCTATAATTTGTTCCCATTTCTGTTATATCTATTTTCTATAGCAGATATTCTTAGAAAGTGCCCATTTTCATGATGAATTAATTTCCTAAGTGAAGGGGGAAAATGAGAAAAAGAAGAAGAAAAAATAATGGAAACTAGCCTTCACCAGCTATAGACAGACGAGAGTTAAAGTTCACTGTGGAAGCTAATTGTGTTCTCTTCACAAGATGGGAAGAAGGCATCTATGAAGCAAAATTAATTTAGATGAGAGAGAGCTTGTCACTGTAGCTGGTTTAAATAATTCCATCAAGATTTCATGATTAAAATTTGGTACTTATTAATCTTCACAATACAGAAAATGAAAAGAGGGAAGTCTGCTCAATTAAACAAAGTAATCTTTCTTTTATATGACAAGATTTTATTTCTCTGTGAGTTTTTTTCCATTTTTTTGTTCTACTTTTCCTCATTTTTCCCCATTTTTTTCCAAGGTGCATCTCAAAAACACAATTTTGGTTATAGCTAAAAGTCTACAATGTTACTACTGAAATTTTAAATTGTCCTTGGCACAATCATGCCATTAAGAAAGAAAAATGGAAGAAGGATAATACAAAAGCAAGTGCCAGGAGCTAACACATTTACCAGGAACCAATTCATTAGAAGCTGACTGATGATCAGTCAAAAGTAAAAATATCTCTTGTACATAACTTGGATACTCAATCTTAAGGACAAGCTGCTTCTGCCTGCTGACTTGAGAAAATCAGCAGTTCCCCTGGCAGGTGGAATTTTCAGAGAGAAACAGTTTTTAAAAGCCAACTTTGTAAACCATCATGGTATACCATGTGTAGCCATCATGGTCAACAAGAGAATACAAAATGCAGTACTTGGATGTAATCTCAAAAATGACAAAATGATCTCTGTTCATTTCCATGGCAAACCATTCAATATCATAGTAATCCATGCTTATGCCCTAACCAGTAATGCGAATTGAAAGGTTCTATGAAGACCTACAAGGCCTTTTAGAACTAACACCAAAAAAAGATGTCCTTTTCTTTACAGGGGACTGGAATGCAAAAGTAGGAAGTCAAGAAACATCTGGAATAACAAGCAAATTTGGCCTTGAAATACTGAATGAAGCATGGCAAAATAGCAAACACCCTCTTCCAACAACACAAGAGAAGACTCTATACATGGACATCACCAGATGGTCAACATCAAAATCAGATTGATTATATTCTTTGCAGCCAACGATGGAGAAGCTCTATACAGTCAGCAAAAAAAAAAAAACAAAAAAAACACCGGGAGCTGACTGTGGCTCAGATCATGAACTCCTTATTGCCAAATTCAGACTTAAATTGAAGACAGTAGAGAAAACCACTAGACCATTCAGGTATGACCTAAATCAAATCCCTTATAATTATACAGTTGAAGTGAGAAATAGATTTAAGGGGCTAGATTTGATAGACAGAATGCCTGATGATCTATGGGCAGAGGTTCATGACATTGTACAGGAGACAGGGATCAAGACCATTGCCATGGAAAAGAAATGCAGAAAAGGAAAATGGCTGTCTGAGGAGGCCTTAGAAATAGCTGTGAAAAGAAGAAGAGCAAAAAAGCAAAGGAGAAAAGGAAAGATATAAGCATCTGAATGCAGAGTTCCAAAGAATAGCAAAGAGAGACAAGAAAGCCTTCCTCAGTGATTAATGCAAGAAATAGAGGAAAACAACAGAGTGGGGAAGACTAGAGATCTCTTCAAGAAAATTAGAGATACCAAGGGAACATTCCATGCAAAGATGGGCTCAATTAAAGGACAGAAATGGTATGGACCTAACAAAAGCAGAAGATATTAAGAAGAGGTGGCAAGAATACACAGAACAACTATACAAAAAAGATCTTCATGACCAAGATAATCACGATGGTGTGATCACTGACCTAGAGCCAGACATCCTGGATTGTGAAGTCAAGTGGGCCTTAGAAAGCATCACTATGAACAAAGCTAGTGGAGGTGATGGAATTCCAGTTGAGTTATTTCAAATCCTGAAAGATAAAGCTGTGAAAGTGCTGCACTCAATATGCCAGCAAATTTGGAAAACTCAGCAGTGGCCGCAGGACTGGAAAATGTGTTTTAATTCCAGTCCCAAAGAAAATACCAAAGAATGCTCAAACTACCACACAATTGCACTCATCTCACACGCTAGTAAAGTAATGGTCAAAATTCTCCAAGCCAGGCTTCAGCAATACGTGAACCATGAACTTCCAGATGTTCAAGCTGGTTTTTGAAAAGGCAGAAAAACCAGAGATCAAATTGTGAACATCTGCTGGATCATCAAAAAAGCAAGAGAGTTCCAGAAATACATCTATTTCTGTTTTATTGACTATGCCAAAGCCTTTGACTGTGTGGATCACAAGAAACTGTGGAAAATTCTGAAAGAGATGGGAATACCAGACCACCTGAACTGCCTCTTGAGAAACCTATATGCAGATCAGGAAGCAATAGTTAGAATTGGACATAGAACACCAAACTGGTTCCAAATAGGAAAAGAGTATGTCAAGGCTATACATTGTCACCCTGCTTATTTAACTTCTATGAAGAGTACATCATGAGAAACGCTGGACTGGAAGAAGCACAAGCTGGAATCAAGATTGTTGGGAGAATATCAATAACCTCAGATATGCAGATGATACCACCCTTATGGCAGAAAGTGAAGAGGAACTAGAAAGCCTCTTGAAGAAAGTGAAAGAGGAGAGTGAAAAAGTTGGCTTAAAGCTCAACATTCAGAAAACGAACATCATGGGATCTGTTCCCACCACTTCATGGGAAATAGATGGGGAAACAGTGGAAACAGTGTCAGACTTTATTTTTCGGGGCTCCAAAATCACTACAGATGGTGACTGCAGCCATGAAATTAAAAGACGCTTAGTCCTTGGAAGGAAATTTATGACCAACATAGATTGCACATTCAAAAGCAGAGACATTACATTGCCAACAAAGGTCCATCTAATCAAGGCTATGGTTCTTCCAGTAGTCATGTATGGATGTGAGAGTTGGACTGTGAAGAAAGCTGAGTGCTGAAGAATTGATGCTTTTGAACTGTGATGTTGGAGAAGACTCTTGAGAGTCCCTTGGACTGCAAGGAGATCCAACCAGTCCATCCTAAAGGAGATCAGTCTTGGGTGTTCATTGGAAGGACTGATGCTAAAGGTGAAACTCCAGTACTTTAGCCACTTCATGCGACGTATTGACTCACTGGAAAAGACCCTGGTGCTGGGAGGGATTGGGGGCAGGAGGAGAAGGGGACAACAGACGATGAGATGGCTGGATGGCATCACCGACTCGATGGACATGAGTTTGAGTGAACTTGGGACACGGAGATGGACAGGGATGCCTGGTGTGCTGCGATTCATGGGGTCGCAAAGAGTCAGGCATAACTGTGTGACTGAACTGAACTTGTATACTCAGCAATTCTGAGGAAAGTGTTGATGTTGTGTTGTTTGTTAATGACACAAGGCAATGTTTGCCCCACAAAAAAAAATCTCTAAGAAGGGTTTTAGTCTTCAGATTCAGTTGGAAAGACATTTATCAGACCTATGGGGACCTTGAAGTTCCTCTTTTTTCTCTAATAAACAAGAAGTACCAACCAACAAACAAAAATCAGAGGGGATGGTTAGTGGCCAAAAATCATTTTTCAGTCTTTCATCAAGGAAAATGAGTATAAACAGATCAGATATGCAAAGAGATCTGAATCCTTCATTGTGAGGAAGAAACAGAAAATCTTATTCATTTGGATTTGGAGCATAGCTTCAGTATTGACTTCCCTTACTATTATTGGCTGCTGCTGCTGCTGCTAAGTCGCTTCAGTCATGTCCGACTCTGTGCGATCCCATAGACAGCGGCCCGCCAGGCTCCCCCATCCCTGGAATTCTCAGGCAAGAACACTGGAGTGGGTTGCCATTTCCTTCTCCAATGCATGAAAGGGAAAAGGGAAAGTGAAGTCGCTCAGTCATGTCTGACTCTTCGCGACCCCATGGTCTGCAGCCTACCAGGCTCCTCCATCCATGGGATTTTCCAGGCAAGAGTACTGGAGTGGGGTGCCACTGCCTTCTCCATTTATTGGCTAGTTTGCCTCTAGTAGGTTTAGACAGAAGATAAGAACACTACTTGTAAGATAAGGTTATTAGTTTATGGCAGCAAGAGTCTCAATAAAATATCAGTGTAAACTCCAGAATTGTTAAAGCTTACCAACAAAGATGATCAAGAACATACTTTTATCTAGATAAAGTTAAAAAAAAATGAAAAGGTTTATTTAGCTACTGAAGCACTCAAGGAACACTGTAAGACCAATTTTAATTATGTGAAGAGGCATCATCTTAAAAGATTTAGGTTTCTATGGGCAATTAAGAAGAAAGTCAAGGCCAGTTCTACATTCATTGCTATCAAAAAAGGAAAGTAATTTGGTGATTGGCTATTTGACAACATAATAGGGACCCCTATGCCTCAGGTGCATCACCACGTTTACCTATGTTTCATTATATCAGTGTACCCCATGTTTCATTACAGCAAACCTCCATACTAAAAGGAAACATCATTTAATTTATTTGTAATCACAGAGTAAATGAGCAAAACATTGAAATGAAATCAATATGAGTTTTTATTAGATCTGAAAATAGACGGTTTAAAATAGAACAATATTATTGTTACTTCTTTATAATTTGTATTTACACTACAGCATCCTTGGGGTCATGTATGGATGTGAGAGTTGGACTGTGAAGAAGGCTGAGCGCCGAAGAATTGATGCTTTTGAACTGTGGTGTTGGAGAAGACTCTTGAGAGTCCCTTGGACTGCAAGGAGATCCAACCAGTCCATTCTGAAGGAGATCAGCCCTGGGATTTCTTTGGAGGGAATGATGTGAAAGCTGAAACTCCAGTACTTTGGCCACCTTATGCGAAGAGCTGACTCATTGGAAAAGACTCTGATGCTGGGAGGGGTTGGGGGCAGGAGGAGAAGGGGACAACAGAGGATGAGATGGCTGGATGGCATCACTGACTCGATGGACATGAATCTGGGTGAACTCCGGGAGTTGGTGATGGACAGGGAGGCCTGGCGTGCTGCAATTCATGGGGTTGCAAAGAGTCGGACACGACTGAGCGACTGATCTGATCTGATCCTTGGGGCAAACCTTGAGGTAGCAAGCCAATGAAAGACAACAACGTGGGAAGTTTTCTCTCTCCAAGGATGAGTTGGCTGCAGGAATGATAAACTGCCACTACTTTTCGCTTGAAGTCGAAGTCCCACCAGGAGCAAGCACAGAGAGTAAAGAAAGGTGAGAAATATGACACAGTAGAGAAAATGTTTACAGGAGAATCATTTCAAATTATAAGGAAGGCAAGAAGTGTGGGTTTTTTTCTGTGAATCTCTCAGATAACATGATTATAATGCATATGTATGGCTTTTATAACACTGAAGAGGAAAGTACATCTACATATTAACACAGTATACTCCACTTTTTAAAATGATATTATATATGATGTCAATATATACTTGATTTTTAACACATGGGATTTATGCTATTGGATGGTTATGACTTAAAAAAATAAAACTCATGATATCCCTGTGTCCCTATATTTAAATATATAATTTAAAGTTACTGTATTTAAGAATAGCTAAAATATGAAACAGATAAAATAATCTGGTAAATTATGCTATTAAAAAATTCTAATATGCTGCCAATGCTGACTTTAGAGAAAAATAAAATCACCCACTACACATGCTGTGGAATAAATTTTGATGTTTTAAAGTATGACCAGATTTTAGAGGTACTTTTACTTCAATACACCAACATTAAACACTAAGTACTTACAAAATTGCATTTTCCACAAACTGGGTCCTAGCTAGAGAATACTAAAAATCAACTAGAGCCATAATGTTTCACTTTATTGATCTCTAAATCAAAGTCAGATGTATGAATTTAAATAATTTGTAAATAAAATATGCATTAAAACTTATATCCATGAGCCAAGCTTTACTCTGAAGGAAACCAAAATAAGCAAGATTATATCCTGAAAATTTCCTATAAATAAAATGTAGATAAATATATTAATCACAACTCAAAATAACAATATTTCACTACTGATACTTACTAAGGATTTTCAAGTTGTTTAACATTAGAAGTTGATGGAATATAGACACAATAAGAAATATTTACTAACAGAATTATGATAATGTTGAAATGATTACTTTACTATCTAGGGCCAAACATTTTAAATTCATCTCACCTAGGTCAGGATATTTGTTTTTCATCACTTTGCTATGTGAAATTAAATGTATATTTACATTTAATTTCACATAGCAAAGTATATATGTATGTGAATGTATCATGAAATATATGAAACATATTATGAACTATTAGATGGAGGGATATATGAAGATCTATGTGTAATCCATTTCACAAAGCACCACCTCCATATATATGGTCATCCAAAATATATGTTATGTCTATTGTTAATGGAAATAACACCTACCCTCAGGTTTATGATGCATCATTTGCCTATTTATAGATATTGGCTGTATAAAATGTGTAAATCTTTTTTACTTTATAATGGAAAAGTAAATATATGCATATATTAATTATATATATTTACATGTCTATATGGAGATAAAAATATTTTAAACACTCCAAAATATGTGAGTTTCCTTCCCAAAGCAACTGTGATCAAGTAGAAATCACAGAAAATATTTAAGCAGAAGCACATAGAACACTGAGAAGGCCCATTAGTGGCAGATCTCCCCAAAGGCAATAGAACTTCAAAATGAACATAACTTTTGTTTGCAACAATGGTCATGCTGAGCTTAGAAGAGCTGATGGCAACAGCTTTCCTGGAATTTGCTTGGTTCAAAAAGAAGATAAACTACATTTTTAAGATCTTTACTTTTTAAATTGTAGTGTCGTTGATTTTCTGTGTTGTTCCAATCTCTGCTGTACAGCAGAGTGACTCAGTTATACACATATATACATTATTTTTATATGCTTTTCCATTTTGATTTATCCCAGGAGATTGGATATAGTTCCCTGTGCTGTATAGTAGGACTTTTCTGTTTATCCAATCTCAATGTAATAGTTTGCATCTACCAACCCCAAATCCCTGTCCATCCCTCTCCCTCCCTCTGTTTCCTTGGCAGCCACAATCTGTTCTCTATGTTTGTGGGTCTGTTTCTGTTTTGTACTAAGGTTCATTTGTGCCATATTTTAGATTCCACATGTAAGTGAAATCATGTGGTATTTGTCTTTGCCTAAGTTAATTCACTCAGTAGGTCCATTCATGTTGCTGCAAATGATATTATTTTGTTATTTTTATGGATGAGTTATAGTCCACTACATACATATAATTATAATATATATATATATTTAGTGTATATATATATATATATATATATACACTAAATCTTTATCCATTCCTTTGTTGATACACATTTATGTTGTTTACATGTCTTGGCTATTGTGAATAGTGCTCCTATGAACATAGGACTGCAGCATACTTTTGACTTACAGTTTAGTCTGGACATATGCCCAGGGGTGGGATTAATGGATTATATAGTAATTTAACTTTTAGTTTTCTAAGGCACTTTCATACTCTTTTCATAGTGGCCCCACCAACTTACATTCCCACCAACAGTGGGAGGGTTAACCATGTAACAGTAGGAGGGTTCCCTTTTCTCCACACTCTCCAACATTAGTTATTTACAGGCTTTTTAGTGATGGCCATTCTGACTAGTGTTAGGTAGTGCTTCGTGGTAGTTTTGTTTGTTTTTTTCCTAATAATTAATGAATCCGAGCATCTTTTTATGTGCTTACTGGCCATTTGCATATCTTCTTTGGAGAAATGCCTGTTAAGATTTTCTACCCATTTTTTGATTGTTTTTTTTTGTTGTTGTTGTTGTTATTGAGGTGTGTGAACTGTTTGTATATTTTGGACATTAAGCCCTTGTTGGTCACATAATTTGCAAATATTTTCTCCCATCCAGTAGGCTGTCTTTCTTTTCTTCTTTTTTTTCTTCTTTTTTTTTTTTTTTTGGTTTCCTTTGTTGTACAAAAGCTTGTAAGATTGATTATGTCCCATTTGTTTATTTTTAGTTTTATTTCTATTCGCTTGGGAGACTCACCTAAGAAAACATTGGCAGTATTTATGTAATAGAATGTTTTGCCTACACTCTCTTCTAGGAGTTTTATGGTGTCATGTCTTATGTTTGAGTCTTTAAGTCATTTGGAGCTTACTTCTGTGCATGATGTGAGGATATGTGATAACTTCATTGATTTACTTGAAGCTGTCCAACTTTGCAGCACCACTTGCTGAAGATGAGCTACATTTGCATGAAGAAGTGTACTTTTTTGCCAGTAAAGAAAAGGAGAATCTTTTGGTTGTGAAAATTTAGCTGGACTGAAAAATATGTTACTCATTTCTATCCATCATGTCAGAAATTTCCTACAAATATCATATCCTGAAAACTCTAGTTCATTTAAAGATAAATAAAAAAAAGAAAAAGAAAAAAAGTAGCATGGATCAATAAATACATTTTTCAACTCTGCGGACTGTAGCCCACCAGGCTCCTCTGTCCATGGGATTCTCCAGGCAAGAATACTGGAGTGGGTTGCCATGACCTCCTCCAGGGTTTCTTCTTGACCCAGGGATCAAACATGCGTCTTTTATGTCTCTTGTATTGGTAGGCGAGTTCTTTACCACTAGCCCCACTTAGGAAGCCCCATTATTCAAGGGAAGAGGTAAAAATATGAACATTCACAGGAGTCTGAGAAACGTTGGTTCCAACCCTCTTGGATAACTTTGAGGGATTCACAACTTCAGTGGAGGAATCAACTTCAGAGAGAACTAAAATTAGTACAGCCTGAATACATTAACGCATTGCTACAATCTCATGATAAAATGTTAATGAGAGGCAGTGGCCGATCAGGATGTGGGGTGGCCCGCAATGAAGCCACGTAGCTCAATGCAGACAGGTGATTTTGACTCATCAGAAGAAAAGCCTATTGAAGATGAACAGACTCCAATTCAGATTATCATGGCTACCCCTATCATGAGTGAATTGTTCTCAGTTTCTTGGTTTATGTGCTCTTCCAGTTTGTAAATTTGAAAATGTTAGAAGAAATATCCAAAAAGATACAGAAGAACTAAAGAGCTATGGTATACAGACATATTTGTTTCTGCACCAGAGGGGAACTGTCAAAATACAGAGCTCTGAACCTTTTGGATCACTACCATCAGTATGGAATTATCACTCATCATCATCCAATTTCAGATGGAGGGACTCCTGACATCACCAGCTGCTGTGAAATTATGGAGGAGCTTGAAATTTGCCTTAAAAATAACTGAAAAACCTTAATACACTGTTATGGAGGACTTGGGAGATCTTGTCTTCTAGCTGTTGCCTCCCCCTATACCGTCTGACATAGTATCACCACAGGAAGCCATGACAGCCTGAGGGAACTGAGAGGATCTGGAGCAATACAGACCATAAGATCAGATGAGATCAGTTGCTCAGTCGCGTCCGATTCTTTGCGACGCCATGAATCGCAGCACGCCAGGCCTCCCTGTCCATCACCAACTCCAGGAGTTCACACAGACTCACGTCCATCGAGTCAGTGATGCCATCCAGCCATCTCATCCTCTGTTGTCCCCTTCTGCTCCTGCCCCCAATCCCTCCCAGCATCAGAGTCTTTTCCAATGAGTCAACTCTTCCCATGAGGTGGCCAAAGTACTGGAGTTACAGCTTTAGCATCATTCCTTCCAAAGAAATCCCAGGGCTGATCTCCTTCAGAATGGACTGGTTGGATCTCCTTGCAGTTCAAGTGACTCTCAAGAGTCTTCCCCTACACCACAGTTCAAAAGCATCAATTCTTCGGCGCTCAGCCTTCTTCACAGTCCAACTCTCACATCCATACATGACCACAGGAAAAACCATAGCCTTGACTAGACGAATCTTTGTTGGTCAAGTAATGTCTCTGCTTTTGAATATGCTATCTAGGTTGGTCATAACTTTCCTTCCAAGGAGTAAGCGTCTTTTAATTTCATGGCTGCAGTCACCATCTGCAGTGATTTTGGAGCCCAGAAAAATAAAGTCTGACACTGTTTCCACTGTTTCCCCATCTATTTCCCATGAAGCGATGGGATCGGATGCCATGATCTTCGTTTTCTGAATGTTGAGCTTTAAGCCAAATTTTTCACTCTCCATTTTCACTTTCATCAAGAGGCTTTTGAGTTCCTCTTCACTTTCTGCTATAAGGGTGGTGTCATCTGCATATCTGAGGTTATTGATATTTCTCCCTGCAATCTTGATTCTAGTTTGTGTTTCTTCAAGTCCAGCATTTTCATGATGTACTCTGCATATAAGTTAAATAAACAGGGTGACAATATACAGCCTTGATGAACTCCTTTTCCTATTTGGAACAAGTCTGTTGTTCCATGTCCAGTCCTAACTGTTGCTTCCTGATCTGCATACAAATTTCTCAAGAGGCAGATCAGGTGGTCTGGTATTCCCATCTCTTCAGAATTTTCCACAGTTTGTTGTGATCCACACAGTGAAAGGCTTTGGCATAGTCAATAAAGCAGAAATAGATGTTTTCCTGGAACTCTCTTGCTTTTTCTATGATCCAGCGGATGTTGGCAATTTGATCTCTAGTTCCTCTGCCTTTTCTAAAACCAGCTTGAACATCTGGAAATCACGGTGCACATATTGCTGAAGTCTGGCTTGGAGAATTTTGAGCATTACTTTACTAGCGTGTGAGATGAGTGCAATTGTGCAGTAGTTTGAGCATTTTTTGGCATTGCCTTTCTTTGGGATTGGAATGAAAACTGACCTTTTCCGGTCCTGTGGCCACTGGCATATTGAGTGCAGTACTTTCACAGCATCATCTTTCAGGATTTGAAATAGCTCAACTGGAATTCCATCACCTCCATTAGCTTTGTTTGTAGTGATGCTTTCTAAGGCCCACTTGACTTCACATTCCAGGATGTCTGGCTCTAGGTCAGTGATCACACCATCGTGATTATCTGGGTCGTGAATATCTTTTTTGTACAGTTCTTCTCTGTATTCTTGCCATCTCTTCTTAATATCTTCTGCTTCTGTTAGGTCCATACCATTTCTGTCCTCTATCGAGCTCATCTTTGCATGAAATGTTCATTTGGTATCTCTGATTTTCTTGAAGAGATCCCTAGTCTTTCCCATTCTGTTGTTTTTCTCTATTTCTTTGCTTTGATCGCTGAAGAAGGCTTTCTTATCTCTTCTTTCTATTCTTTGGAACTCTGCATTCAGATGTTTATATCTTTCCTTTTCTCCTTTGCTTTTTGTTTCTCTTCTTTACACAGCTATTTGTAAGGCCTCCCCAGACAGCCATTTTGCTTTTTTGCATTTCTTTTCTATGGCAATGGTCTTGATCCATGTCTCTTGTACAATGTCACGACTCTCATTCCATAGTTCATCAGGCACTCTATCTATCAGATCTAGGCCCTTAAATCTATTTTTCACTTCCACTGTAGAATCATAAGGGATTTGATTTAGGTCATACCTGAATGGTCTAGTGGTTTTCCCTACTTTCTTCAATTTAAGTCTGAATTTGGCAATAAGAAGTTCATGGTCTGAGCCACAGTCAGCTCCTGACCTTGTTTTGGTTGACTGTATAGAGCTTCTCCACCTTTGGCTGCAAAGAATATAATCAATCTGATTTCGGTGTTGACCATCTGGTGATGTCCATGTATAGAGTCTTCTCTTGTGTTGTTGGAAGAGGGTGTTTATTATGACCAGTGCATTTTTTTCGCAAAACTCTATTAGCCTTTGCCCTGCTTCATTCCGTATTCCAAGGTCAAATTTGACTGTTACTCCAGGTGTTTCTGGACTTCCTACTTTTGCATTCCAGTCCCCTATAATGAAAAGGACATCTTTTTCGTGTGTTAGTTCTAAAATGTCTTGTAGGTCTTCATAGAACCATTTAACTTCAGCTTCTTCAGCGTTACTGGTTGGGGCATAGACTTGGATTACTGTGATATTGAATGGTTTGCCTTGGAAATGAACAGAGATCATTCTGTTGTTTTTGAGATTGCATCCAAGTACTGCATTTTGGACTCTTTTGTTGACTATGATGGCTACTCCATTTCTTCTGAGGGATTCCTGCCCACAGTAGTAGATATAATGGTCATCTGAGTTAAATTCACCCATTCCAGTCCATTTCATTTCGCTGATTCCTAGAATGTCGACATTCACTCTTGCCATCTCTTGTTTGACCACTTCCAATTTGCCATGATTCATGGACCTGACATTCCAGGTTCCTATGCAATATTGCTCTTTACATCATCGGACCTTGCTTCTATCACCAGTCACATCCACAGCTGGGTATTCTTTTTGCTTTGTCTCCATCCCTTAATTCTTTCTGAAGTTATTTCTCCACTGATCTCCAGTAGCATATTGGGCACCTACTGACCTGGGGAGTTTCTCTTTCAGTATCCTATCATTTTGCCTTTTCATACTGTTCATGGGGTTCTCAAGGCAAGAATACTGAAGTAGTTTGCCATTCCTTTCTCCAGTGGACCACATTCTGTCAAATCTCTCCACCATGACCCGCCCGTCTTGGGTTGCCCCACGGGCATGGCTTAATTTCATTGAGTTAGACAAGGCTGTGGTCCTAGTGTGATTAGATTGACTAGTTTTCTGTGAGTATGATTTCAGTGCGTTTGCCCTCTGATGCCCTCTTGCAACACCTACTGTCTTAATTGTGTTTCTCTTACCTTGGGTGTGGGGTATCTCTTCACGGCTGCTCCAGCAAGGCGCAGCCATTGCTCCTTACCTTGGCTGAGGGGTATCTCCTCACCCATAAAGCAATATAATTATCTTCACGAGTTCCAGGACAAGCTAGCTACACACCTTTCATCAAGAGATTCACTTTCAAGATCTGTATCTAGATAAAAGAATTTCAAATAGCATATAAATATGGCCATGTCTGCATTTGAGTTCTCTAATAACATTTGTATGGAGAAGACAATGGCAACCCACTCCAGTACTCTTGCCTGGAAAATCCCAAGGAGCCTGGTAGGCAGCAGTCTAGGGTATCGCAAAGAGTTGGACATGGCTGAGCAACTTCACTTTCTCTTTTCATTTTCATGCATTGGAGAAGGAAATGGCAACCCACTCCAGTGTTCTTGCTTGGAGAATCCCAGGGACGCGGGAGCCTGGTGGGCTGCCGTCTATGGGGTCACACAGAGTCAGACATGACTGAGCGACTTAGCAGCAGCAGTGTTATAAAACTGAATGTAATGAATGTAAATGTACATGTGCAGATATTCCTAAAACTTTTATTGACAAAAAAATATGTTAATGAGGAGTTACTTCTTATGGATGAACAAAAGTTTCTTGAGATGGAATCTACACATGGTGAAGATTCTGTGAAGATTATTCAAGTGACAACAAAAGATTTAGAATATGGCATAAATTTAGTTGATAAGCAGTGACTGGGAGGGTTGGAAGGACTGACCCCAATTTTCAAACAAGCTTTATTGTGGGTAAAGTACTATCAAACAGCATTACATCCTAGAGAAAAATCATGAGGGGAAGAGTCAATTGATGCAGCAAGTTAAGCATTGTCTTATTTTAAGAAAATGCTGCACCTACCCCAACTCTTAGAAAACACTACCCTCATCAATATCAGACACCCCGTGGCACCCTGGGAAGCCATCAACATCAAGACACAACCTCCACTAGCGAAAAAAAAAAAAAAATTACAACATGCCGAAGGCTCATATGCTGAGAAGGCAATGGCAACCCACTCCAGTACTCTTGTCTGGAAAATCCCATGGATGGAGGAACCTGGTAGGCTGCAGTCCATGCGATCGCTAAGAGTCGGACACGACTGAGCGACTTCACTTTCACTTTTCATTTTCATGCATTGGAGAAGGAAATGGCAACCCACTCCAGTGTTCTTCCCTGGAGAATCCCAGGGACAGGGGAACCTGGTGGGCTGCCGTCTATGGGGTCGCACATAGTCGGACACGACTGAAGTGACTTAGCAGAAGGCTCATATGATTGTTAACCTTTTTAAGTTATGAAGTATTTTTTAGTGAGGTATGTTAATTTTTAGAAATAATGCTGTTGCAAACTTAATAGTCTACAATATAGTGTAAACATACCTTGAACATATGCACTGGGAAACTGAAAATTTAGTGTGACTAACTTTAATGTGTTATTTTATTTATGCCAGTAGTCTGGAACCAAACATTCTGTACCTTCAAGGTGTGCCTATATGCTAAAGGAACTGGTTCAGTTCAGTTCAGTTCAGTCACTCAGTCATGTCTGACTCTGTGACCCCATGAATCGCAGCACTGCAGGCCTCCCTGTCCATCACCATCTCCCGGAGTTCACTCAGACTCACATCCATCGAGTCAGTGATGCCAATCAGCCATCTCATCCTCTGGCGTCCCCTTCTCCTCCTGCCCTCAATCCCTCCCAGCATCAGAGTCTTTTCCAATGAGTCAACTCTGCATGAGGTGGCCAAAGTACTGGAGTTTCAGCTTTAGCATCATTCCTTCCAAAGAAATCCCAGGGCTGATCTCCTTCAGAATGGACTGGTTGGATCTCCTTGCAGTCCAAGGGACTCTCAAGAGTCTTCTCCGACACCACAGTTAAGCATCAATTCTTCAGTGCTCAGCTTTCTTCACAGTCCAACTCTCACATCCATACACGACCACAGGAAAAACCATAGCCTTGACTAGATGGACCTTTGTTGGCCAAGTAATGTCTCTGCTTTTCAATATGCTATCTAGGTTGGACATTACTTTCCTTTCAAGGAGCAAGCGTCTTTTAATTTCATGGCTGCAGTCACCATCTGCAGTGATTTTGGAGCCCCCCAAAAATAAAGCCTGACACTGTTTCCACTGTTTCCCCATCTATTTCCCATGAAGTGATGGCACCAGATGCCATGATCTTCATTTTCTGAATGTTGAGCTTTAAGCCAACTTTTTCACTCTCCACTTTCACTTTCATCAAGAGGCTTTTGAGTTCCTCTTCACTTTCTGCCATAAGGGTGGTTTCATCTGCATATCTGAGGTTATTGATATTTCTACCAGCAATCTTGATTCAAGTTTGTGTTTCTTCCAGTCCAACGTTTCTCATGATGTACTCTGCATATAAGTTAAATAAGCAGGGTGACAATATACAGCCTTGACGTACTCCTTTTCCTATTTGGAACCTGTCTGTTGTTCCATGTCCAATTCTAACTGTTGCTTCCTGACCTGCATATAGGTTTCTCAAGAGGCAGGTCAGGTGTTCTGGTATTTCCATCTCTTTCAGAATTTTCCAGTTTATTGTGATCCACACAGTCAAAGGCTTTGACATAGTCAATAAAGCAGAAATAGATGTTTTTCTGGAACTCTCTTGCTTTTTCCATGATCCAGCGGATGTTGGCAATTTGATCTCTGGTTCCTCTGCCTTTTCTAAAACCAGCTTGAACATCAGAAAGTTCACGGTTCACATAATGCTGAAGCCTGGCTTGGAGAATTTTGAGCATTAGTTTACTAGCATGTGAGATGAGTGCAGTACTGCAATTGTGCGGTAGTTTGAACATTCTTTGGCATTGCCTTTCTTTGGGATTGGAATGAAAACTGACCTTTTCCAGTCCTGTGCCCACTGCTGAGGTACTGGTGGATACCCACAATTATTAGAGAAAAGAAACATAAAAAGTATTTTAAATGTTTACTGGTGAAGGGGTGCCAAAATGCTGTTAGGTCCAGAGCTACATCTAGAAGAGGGCAAAAACTGTTGTGGCGCCCAGAATCCAGAGTCAGGTACATAGCCTTTGCTTAACATTGAGCTTTATTCAGAGTACTGGTGAGTGCTGCCTTTTCCACCCCACATCACAATGCTAACAAATGTCAAGAAGACTAGTAGTGGGAGAGATGTATCAGGAAATGGTATAAGACAAAGATTCTATCTGGGTAAAGTGCAAAAAACAAACAAATAAAAATATGCTAAGACAAGTAGAAGACATGACAGTGGGAATGAGATACTGAGAAAAGTTCTCTGGCAAATTAGCTACACAACAAAAACAACATGAAGTAGTTCAACATACATATTATGAAACTGGATAAATATAAATGCAGATATAATCCTGAAAGAGTTAATTATTAGGGAGATTGATAAGAATCTGGGATGCCTGAGGAGGAGAAAGGCATCTGGGGCTCTTGGGAACAGAAAAGGACAAATTTTTTTTCTACATTCCTTCAGTTCAGTTCAGTTCAGTTCAGTCACTCAGTCGTATCCGACTCCTTGCACCCCATGAGTCGTAGCACGCCAGGCCTCCATGTCCATCACAAACTCCCAGAGTTCACTCAAACTCATGTCCATTGAGTCAGTGATTACCTCTAACCAACTCATCCTCTGCCGTCCATTCTCCTCCTGCCCTCCCAGAATCAGGGTCTTTTCAAATGAGTCAACTCTTCTCATCAGGTGGCCAAAGTATTGGAGTTTCAGCTTAAACATCAGTCCTTCCAATGAACATTCAGGACTGATCTCCTTTAGGATGGACTGGTTGGATCTCCTTGCATTCCAAGGGACGCTCAAGAGTCTTCTCCAACAACACAGTTCAAAAGCATCAATTCTTCGGTGCTCAGCTTTCTTCACAGTCGAAATCTCACATCCATACAAGACCACTGGAAAAACCATAGCTTTGACTAGATGGACCTTTTTTAGCAAAGTAATATCTCTGCTTTTTAATACGTTGTCTAGGTTGGTCATAACTTTCCTTCCAAGGAGTAAGCATCAATTAATTTCATGGCTTCAATCACTATCTGCAGTGATTTTGGAGCCCACAAAAATAAAGTCTGACAGTGTTTCCACTGTTTCCCCATCTATTTCCCATGAAGTGATCGGACCAGATGCCATGATCCTAGTTTTCTAAATATTGAGCTTTAAGCCAACTTTCTCACTCTCTTTTTCACTTTAATCAAGAGGCTTTTTAGTTCCTCTTCACTTTTTGCCATAAGGATGGTGTCATCTGCATATCTGAGGTTATTGATATTCTCCGAACAATCTTGATTGCAGCTTATGCTTCTTCCAGCCCAGCGTTTCTCATGATGTACTCTGCATAGAAGTTAAATAAGCAGGGTGACAATATACAGCCTTGACGTACTCCTTCTCCTATTTGGAACCAGTCTGTTGTTCCATGTCCAGTTCTAACTGTAGCTTCCTAACCTGCATACAGGTTTCTCAAAAGGCAGGTCAGGTGGTCTGGTATGCCCATCTCTTTCAGAATTTTCCACAGTTTATTGAGGTCTACACAATCAAAAGCTTTGGCATAGTCAAGAAAGCAGAAATAGATGTTTTTCTGGAACTCTCTTGCTTTTTCCATGATCCAGCGGATGTTGGCAATTTGATCTCTGGTTCCTCTGCCTTTTCTAAAGCCAGCTTGAACATCAGGAAGTTCACGGTTCACGTATTGCTGAAGCCTAGCTTGGAGAATTTTGAGCATTACTTTACTAGTGTGTGAGATGAATGCAACTGTGTGGTAGTTTGAGCATTCTTTGGCATTGCCTTTCTTTGGGATTGGAATGAAAACTAACGTTTTCCAATCCTGTGGCCACTGCCCGCTGAGTTTTCCAAATTTGCTGGCATATTGAGTGCAGCACTTTCACAGCATAAACTTTTAGGATTTGAAATAACTCAACTGTAATTCCATCACCTCCACAAGCTTTGTTCATGGGAGCTGACCAGGCACTCTATCTATCAGATCTAGGCCCTTAAATCTATTTCTCACTTCCAGTGTATAATCATAAGGGATTTGATTTAGGTCATACCTGAATGTTCTAGTAGTTTTCCCTACTGTCTTCAATTTAAGTCTGAATTTGGCAATAAGGAGTTCATGATCTGAGCCACAGTCAGCTCCCCATCTTGTTTTTGCTGACTGTATAGAGCTTCTCTATCTTTTGCTACTAAGAATATAATCAACCTGATTTCAGGTTGACCATCTAGTGATGTCCATGTATAGAGTCTTTTCTTGTGTTGTTGAAAGAGGGTGTTTGGTATGACCAGTGTGTTCTCTTGGCAAAATTCTATTAGCCTTTGCCCTACTTCATTCTATAATCAAGGCCAAAATTGCCTGTTACTCCAGGTGTTTCTTGACTTCCTACTTTTGCATTCCAGTGCCCTATAAAGATAAGGACATCTTTTTTGGGTGTTAGTTCTAGAAGGTCTTTTTTGTCTTCATAGAACAGTTCAAGTTCAGCTTCTTCAGTGTTACTGGTTGGAGCATAGACTTGGATTACTGTGATATTGACTGGTTTGCCTTGGAAATGAACAGAGATCATGGGTGGCGGCTGAGAGGAACTACCCCATGCCCAAGGATTGGTAGCTGCGCTGGCACAGGAAGGCCTAAAGGAGCTACTCCACGTTCAAGGTCAGGAGGGGCAGTGGTGAGGAGATACCCCTCATTCAAGGTAAGGAGCATCAGCTGCGCTTTGCTGGAGCAGCTGTGAAGAGATACTCCACGTCCAAGGTAAGAGAAACCCAAGTAAGACGGTAGGTGTTGCAAGAGGGCATCAGAGGGCAGACAAACTGAAACCATCATGACAGAAAATTAGTCAATAGAATCACACTAGGATCACAGCCTTGTCTAACTCAATTAAACTAAGCCATGCACTGGGGGGGCCACCCAAGATGGCCACCCAAGATGGCCACTTCTCATAGTGGAGAAGTCTGACAGAATGTGGTACATTGGAGAAGGGAATGGCAAGTGAAGTGAAGTGAAGTCGCTCAGTCGTGTCTGACTCTTAGCGACCCCATGGACTGCAGCCCACCAGGCTCCTCCATCCACAGGATTTTCTAGGCAAGAGTACTGGAGTGGGGTGCCATTGCCTTCTCCGTGGAATGGCAAACCACTTCAGTATTCTTGCCTTAAGAACCCCATGAACAGTATGAAAAGCCAAAATGATAGGATACGGAAAGAGGAACTCCCCAGGTCAGTAGGTGCCCAATATGCTACTGGAGATGAGTGGAGAAATAACTTCAGAAAGAATGAAGGGATGGAGCCAAAGCAAAATCAATATCCAGTTGTGAATGTGACTGGTGATGGAAGCAAGGTCTGATGCTGAAAAGAGCAATATTGCATAGGAACCTGGAATGTTAGGTCCATGAATCAAGGCATATTGGAGGTGGTCAAACAGGAGATGGCAAGAGTGAACGTCAACATTCTAGGAGTAAGCGAACTCAAATGGACTGGAATGGGTGAATTTAACTCAGATGACCATTATATATCTACTACTGTGGGCAGGAATCCCTTAGAAGAAATGGAGTAGCCATCATGGTCAATAAAAAACTACATTGCTTAGTGAACATGGTGAAGTCACTCAGTCGTGTCCAACACTTTGCGATCCCATGGACAGTAGTCAACCAGGCTCTTCAGTCCATGGGGTTTTCCAGGCAAGAATACTGGAGTGGGTTGCCATTTCCTTCTCCAGGGGATCTTCCATACCAAAGGATTGAACCCAGGTCTCCTGCATTGTAGGCAGACGCTTTACAATCTGAGCCACCGGGGAAGTCTTAGTCATATAATACGTTTTCTCTACTTTAATCTCAGAGCTAATAATTGCACAACAAAATAACTCATCTTGCTCAAGGATATGTTTTTCCTTAAACTCTCTACCAATTGTTATATGATAACAGTGTAACCTACTGGAGGACATGTTTCTGCTTCTTAAGAACTTTCTGACTAATCCTATCAATTTAAAGTATATGATGTAGGAGTGTGTCTGGTTCAGTTCAGTTCAGTTGCTTAGTCATGTCCGACTACTGTGACCCCATGAATTGCAGCATGCCAGGCCTCCCTGTCCATCACCAAGTCCCGGAGTTCACTCAAACTCATGCCCATCGAGTCGGTGATGCCATCCAGCCATCTCATCCTTTGTCGTCCCTTTCTCCTCCAGCCCCCAATCCCTCCCAGCATCAGGGTCTTTTCCAGTGAGTCAACACTTCGCATGAAGTGGCCAAAGTATTGGAGTTTCAGCTTCAGCATCAGTCCTTCCAATGAACATCCAGGACTGGTCTCCTTTAGGATGGACTGTCTGGATCTCCTTGCAGTCCAAGGGACTCTCAAGAGTCTTCTTCAACACTGCAGTTCAAAAGCATCAATTTTCGGCACTCAGCTTTCTTCACAGTCCAACTCTCACAGTTCTCACTCAGTCACAACTCTCACTCCAACATACATACATGAACCTGGAAAAAGCATAGCCTTGACTAAACGGACCTTTGTTGGCAAAGTAATGTCTCTGCTTTTCAATATGCTATCTAGGTTGGTCATAACTTTCCTTCCAAGGAGTAAGCGTCTTTTAATTTCATGGCTGCAATCATCATCTACAGTGATTTTGGAGCCCCCAAAATAGTCTGACACTGTTTCCACTGTTTCCTTATCTATTTCCCATGAAGTGATGGGACCAGATGCCATTATCTTAGTTTTCTGAATGTTGAGCTTTAAGCCAACTTTTTCACTCTCCTCTTTCTTTTTTATCAAGAGGCTTTTTAGTTCCTCTTCACTTTCTGCCATAAGGGTGGTTTCGTCTGCATATCTGAGGTTATTGATATTTCTACCAGCAATCTTGATTCAAGTTTGTGCTTCTTCCAGCCCAGCATTTCTCATGATGTACTCTGCATATAAGTTAAATAAGCAGGGTGACAATATACAGCCTTGACATAGGCTTTTCATGATTTGGAACCAGTCTGTTGTTCCATGTCCAGTTCTAACTGTTGCTTCCTGACCTGCATATAGGTTTCTCAAGAGACAGGTCAGGTGGTCTGGTATTCCCATCTGTTTTAGAATTGTCCACAGTTTATTGTGATCCACACAGTCAAAGGCTTTGGCATAGTCAATAAAGCAGAAATAGATGTTTTTCTGGAACTCTCTTGCTTTTTCCATGATCCAGCAGATGTTGGCAATTTGATCTCTATTTTCTCTGCCTTTTGTAAAACCAGCTTGAACATCTGGAAGTTCACAGTTAACGTATTGCTGAAGCCTGGCTTGGAGAATTTTGAGCATTACTTTACTAGCATGTGAGATGAGTACAATTGTGTGGTAGTTTGAGCATTCTTTGGCATTGCCTTTCTTTGGGATTGGAATGAAAACACTTTTTCCAGTCCTGTGGTCACTGCTGAGTTTTCCAAATTTGCTGGCATATTGAGTGCAGCACTTTCACGGCATCATCTTCAGGATTTGAAATAGCTCAACTGAAATTCCATCACCTCCACTAGCTTTGTTTGTAGTGATGCTTTCTAAGGCCCGCTTGACTTCACATTCCAGGATGTCTGGCTCTAAGTGAATGATCATACCATCGTGATTGTCTTGGTCGTGAAGCTCTTTTCTGTATAGTTCTTCTGTGTATTCTTTCCACCTCTTCTTAATATCTTCTGCTTCTGTTAGGTCCAAACCATTTCTATCCTTTATCGAGCCCATCTTTGCATGAAATGTTCCCTTGGTATCTCCAATTTTCTTGAAGCAATCTCTAGTCTTTCCCATTCTGTTGTTTTCCTCTATTACTTTTTATTGATCACTGAGGAAGGCTTTCTTATCTCTCCTTGCTATTCTTTGGAACTCTGAATTCAGATGCTTATATCTTTCCTTTTCTCCTTTGCTTTTCACTTGTCTTTGTTTCACAGCTATTTCTAAGGCCTCCTCAGACAGCCGTTTTGGTTTTTTGCATTTCTTTTTCTTGGGGATTGTCTTGATCCCTGTCTCCTTACAATGTCATGAACGTCAGTCCATAGTTCATCAGGCAGTCTGTCTATCTGATCTAGTCCCTTAAATCTATTTCTCATTTCTAATGTAAATCATAAGGGATTTGATTTAGGTTATACCTGAATCGTCTAGTGGTTTTCCCCACTTTCTTCAATTTCAGTCTGAATTTGGCAATAAGGAGTTCAAGATCTGAGCCACAGTCTACTCCTGGTCTTGTTTTTGCTGACTGTATAGAGCTTCTCCATCTTTTGCTACTAAGAATATAATCAACCTGATTTCAGGTTGACCATCTGGTGATGTTCATGTGTAGAGTTTTCTCTTGTGTTGTTGGAAGAAGGTGTTTGGTATCACCAGTGTGTTCTCTTGGCAAAACTGTATTAGTCTTTGCCCTGCTTCATTCCATATTCCAAATCCAAATTTGCCCATTACTCCAGGTGTTTCTTGACTTCCTACTTTTGCATTTCAGTCCCCTATAATGAAAAGGACATCTTTTTGGGTTTTAGTTCTAAAAGGCCTTGTAGGTTTTATTAGAATCATTCAACTTCAGTTTCTTCAGCGTAAGTGGTTGGGGCATAGACTTGGATTACTGTGATATTGAATGGTTTCCTTGGAAAAGAACAGAGATCATTCTGTTGTTTTTGAGATTGCATCCAAGTACTGCATTTTGGACTCTTTTCTTGACTATGATGGCCACTCCATTTCTTCTGAGGGATTCCTGCCCACAGTTGTAGACACAATGGTCATCTGAGTTAAATTCACCCATTCCAGTCCATTTGAGTTTGCTGATTCCAAGAATGTCGACGTTGACTCTTGTCATCTCTTGTTTGACCACTTCCAATCTGCCTTGATTCATTCACCTGACATTCCAGGTTCCTATGCAATATTGCTCTTTACAGCATCAGGCCTTGCTTCTATCACCAGTCACTTCCACAACTGGATATTGATTTTGCTTTGGCTCTATCCCTTCATTCTTTCTGAAGTTATTTCTCAACTGATCTCCAGTAACATATTGGGCACATATATGTGTGTGTCTGGTAAGTTCTTTCTATTGTTAGTTCTAATACTATTCTCTTAAAATGTAAATTGTGTGAGTGGATCTGGTAAGACCTTTACAACCTTCAGACAGTCTTTTGATTTACTGTTATAGCCAACTGAAAAAACATATAGTTCCCTTGCTAAGACTAGCAAGGGAGGCACTCTTTGTCCCCCTTTTGATGTCTGTGTCAGAGGCTTTCTCTGTCCTTTATCACTGTAATAAAACTTCTGCCACACAGAGGCTCTGAGTGATCAAGCCTAGTCCCTGATCCTGAAGTCAAATCTTCTTCTTCAGAGGTCAGGAATCTGACATCTTTCACCATAAGCTATCAAACTCATAATTACTTGGCAATATAACACTCTTTACTCAGTAACTGATAGAATAAACAGGAAACAAATCAATAAACATATAAATAACATTAACTGCACTGTCAATAAACTTGACCTGATTGACATAGAAAATATACTCAACAGGAGAATACATATTATTCTTTGAACACATGGAACAGTCACCAAGTTAGAGCACATACTGGATCATCAAACAAATATGAATACATTTAAAACAATTGAAATTAAAAATTAAACAAAAATAAAGTAGAAATCAATAATAGGGATATATGTTGAAACAAATCCCAAATAGAAAATTAAACAACATATTTATAAGCAAACCATGGGTCACAGAGTATGTTTCAAAGGAAAAATGTATATTTTGATGTAACTGTAAATGAAAAAAAAATATATCAAAATTGTGAAGTACAATTAAAGTGATTTAGAGAAAAACTTATAGCAAGAAATGTTTATATTAGAAAATAAGAAATAGCAATAAGTAAGTAACCTGTGCTTTTCCTTTAAAAAAAATGGAGAAGTAAGAACAAATTAAACCCAAGCAAAGGTAGGAATAATAAAAATTAGAGCAGAAATCAAAGATATTGAGAATAGATAAACAATACAAAAAATCAAATCCTGGTTTCTGAGCAAAGGGTATTATCAGTGATAAAGAATTGTATTTGATTAAAACAAAGGAATCAATTCCTCAGGAGACATAACAATCCCAAATATTTGTCCATATAATAACATAATTTCAAAATAAAGAAAGCAAAAGCCAGTAAAAATTAAATATGAAAATAGATAAATCCACAATTAAGTTTAGAGATTTTAATATTCTTCCCTTTAAAATTAATAGAATTAAGCATGAAAAATCAGTAACAGTATAGCATATCTGACAACTAACAACACACTGAGATGACAGAATAGAGTGACAAATAATAGGAGAACGCATTCATTGCAAATGTACACAAAATATTTCCCAAGATATAAAAACAGTCTATAAAAACAGTCTCAATAATTTGTAAAAGAATCAAGTCATACAATTTTTTATCTCTAATTGCAATAAAAGTAAAGTAAAATCAATAACAAAATGATGTCTGAAGCAAAATCTCTCAAAATTAGTTTACCTAAATAATGCACTTTAAAATAACTTATGGACCAAATGAGAAATCAAAAAGGAATTTAATGAATATCTCATACAGAATGAAAATGAAATTTCAATATGTCATAATTTGTGAGAATATGTGAAATGCCATTACATCACTTTGGGAGGAATGTTACAGCATAAATAACTTAGAAGAAAGGTGTGGTTCAGCCAGTGGCCACAACTTCTACTTTTTAAGAAAACAAAGAGCTAATAAACCAAAAGTAAGTAGAAGTAAGAAAGCAAGAAAGATCAGAGTGGAAATCAATGAAATATAAAAGACAAAACCTATAGAGAAAATCAATGAAACCAAAAGTTGATTTTACTGACAGGAATGATAAAAGTGATAATCCATCAGCCAGTATAATCAAACAAAACAAAGAGAAAGAGCACAGTTATAAATTTCAGGCAAAAAGGAATGTAGACATTTGATTAGACCTGAATTTATAAAAGAAATTGTAATTAAAACCTTCCCACTAAAAAATAATTCTATGACTACATGGCCTTAGTGATAGATTATCAAAACTTTAGTGAAGAAATAGAGCTAATAATAATCAAGTTTCCATAACATTGAAAAAAAATGAAGAAATGTTTCCCAACATTTTCTATGATGGCAGAAATAAAACCAAAGACCTCAAAAGAAAAATAAATTAATGGCCAATGTTCCTTTTATACAAAGATGTATAATTTGTAAAAGCTTTTTCACACCAAATCCAACTACATATTAAAATCATTAATATAGTGAGTTCAAGTGTTATTAGTATTTATTCTGAGTCTAATTTATTTTTACATTTGAAGATCAGTTAATGTAACTTATTACATTAACTGATAGACCAAGCCAATAGACAAAGAAAAAGCTCTCAGCAAACTAGGAAAAAGGAACTTCCTCAACTTAATTGTGATCAATTATGGAAAAACTACAGCTGTTACATTTAATCATGAATGACTGAATATTTACCCCAAAATCAGGAATAAATGGGATTTCCACTCTCACTAATTCAACATTATATTGGAGGTTCTAACAAGTTCAATGACAAAAGGCAGAAAAAAGCATTGTGTTTAGAAAAGTAAAAGTATTCACAGATGATATTATTTTCTATGTAAAAAAACTGACACAATCCATGAAAAACCTCCTAGAAGGAATGAAATGGTTCAGGAAAATTCAAGATACAAGATCAATGTACAGAAATCAATTGTATTACTTCTTTAATCAACAAGCACATGTAACTTTAAAATAAATATATTACTACAAATAATTACTACTGAAAAATTTACAAGTAAACTTTACAAAACACACAAGACTTACACATTGAAATCTATAAATCATTGCCGACTACAAGTGAAGAAAACCTAAATAAATAATGAGCTACACTATGCTCATTGGTTGATATACTCAAATTATTAAGATGTCAATTTTTCTAAATAGATCTATAATTTCAACACTATTCAATTGAAATTCCAGCAACCATCAATTGTAGAAATTAAAAAACTGATTATAAAATTCATATGGAAATGCAAAGGACCTTGATTAGTCAAAACAACTTTGGAAAAGAATGGAACTGATGTAGGAACACTATTTTGCAGAATCATTATACAGCTTCAGTAATCAAGATAAAGAGGTATTGACATAAGGACAGACAACCTGATAAATCAACACAGTGAGAACTATGTAATAAGCCAACACTAAGTGGAAAATTCATGCTCTACAAAACTTCAAAGGCAATTCAAGGAGAAATTATCACTTTTCAACAAAGGATATTAAAACAATTGAATACCCATAGGTGGAAAACCAGTTTTTAATCTATGCCATATAACATTGAACAAAAATTAATTGACAGTGAATCATAGAACTAATTGTAAAACACAACATGAAAAAATTTCTAAAAGAAAACATGAGAAAAATCTCTGAGATCTTGATTAGACAAATATTTTAAATATTTTGCCGAGATATTTAGAACCAAAACATAATCCATGAAAGACGAATTGACAAATTAGACCTCAGATGAATTAAATCCAGACATTGTTAGGGGAATGAAAAGATGAGCCACAAAGAGAAAACATTTGAAACTTACATATCTGTTAAAATTCTTCTAGCTAGAATATGTTAAAAATTCTTTTTCAATTTCAATAGTAAAAAACATTCTTTACACAAGTAAATGGTTTGAACACATGCTATTGGGAAGATTCGCCTGGAGAAGGGAATGACAAACCACTCCATCATTCTTGCCTGGAGAATTCCATGGACAGAGGAGCTTGGTGGGCTATAGTCCATGGGATCGCAAAGAGTCGGACATGACTGAGTAACTATCATTTCATTTTCACTTTACCAAAGAAGATATACAGATGACAGAGACACATGGAATATATTAGGGAAACATAAAATTAAAAACCACAACACATCTCTTAAAATGGATGAAAGACAAAAATAGATTGTACCAAATGCTACAACATAGAGGAAATTGGTGCTTCTAATTTTGCTTGTATAAATGCAACACAGTTTGACCACATTAGAAAACAGCTTCAGTTCAGTTCAATCGCTCAGTTGTGTCCGACTCTTTGCGACCCCATCAATCAGCAGCATGCCAGGCCTCCCTGTCCATCACCAACTCCCGGAGTTCACCCAGACTCACGTCCATCGAGTCAGTGATGCCATCCAGCCATCTCATCCTGTCATTCCCTTCTCCTCCTGCCCTCAATCCTTCCCAGCATCAGAGTCTTTTCCAATGAGTCAATTCTTCACATGAGGTGGCTAAAGTACTGGAGTTTCAGCTTTAGCATCATTCCTTCCAAAGAAATCCCAGGGCTGATCTCCTTCAGAATAGACTAGTTGGATCTCCTTGCAGTCCAAGGGACTCTCAAGAGTCTTCTCCAACATCACAGTTCAAAAGCATCAATTCTTTGGTGCTCAGCCTTCTTCACAGTTCAACTCTCACATCCATACATGACCACTGGTAAAACCATAGCCTTGACTAGACAGACCTTTGTTGGCAAAGTAATGTCTCTGCTTTTCAATATGCTATCTAGGTTGGTCATAACTTTCCTTCCAAGAAGTAAATGTCTTTTAATTTCATGGCTGCAGTCACCATCTGCAGTGATTTTGGAGCCCAAAAAAATAAAGTCTGACACTGTTTCCACTGTTTCCCCATCTATTTCCCATGAAGTGATGGACCGGATGCCCTGATCTTCGTTTTCTGAATGTTGAGCTTTAAGCCAACTTTTTCACTCTCCACTTTCACTTTCATCAAGAGGCTTTTTAGGTCCTCTTCACTTCCTTCATAAGGGTGGTGTCATCTGCATAAGTTAAAAATAAGCTTACCATATGGATCAGCATGTTCAGTGTTAATTTATGTTCACACAAAAGCTTTGATGTGAATGCTGATAGCAGTTTTATTGATAATCACCAATAAAAAAAAAGATGTATAAAATTTTGATATGTAATCTAAAGGAGTATTAGTCAGCCGTAAAAAGTAACAAAATTTAATAGGTACAAGGATGAATTAGTAAATAATTATGGTATTATAATTAATAATATTTGGTGAAAGAAGACAGATACAACTGAATATCCACTCTATGGTTTAATTTGTATAGAATTTCATATATTTCAAGCTAATCTATCATGACAGAAAGCAGATCAGAGGTTGTATGGGGCAGGAAGTGGTTGGAAGGAGTGGGAAGGATAATTTTTGAGGATAACTGATATAGTTATATAGTTATATTGATTGAATTACTGGTTTCACAGGTGTTATGCAGGTATATATGTCTGCATATATAAAAATGTATCATATTGTGCACTCAATATGTGCAGCTTACTGCATATAAATTATACTTCACTGAAGTTTTTTTCTTAAAAAACGATTCATCAACTGCTATTTCTCAGGCTACAACATTTACACATTTAATTCAATTATTCAAATGATTTCAGAAGTGTCTACAGTTAGGGTGCAAGCAAATTGAATTTTTAGACAAAAGTGCATGAGGCACTTCCTCAAGAAATCTATTTTCAAAGACAACTGTTAACTTGCCATCAGGTGTCAGTTGAGACTAAATGGCATACACACATCAGGTAATCCTCAGCCCAGAATAACTATCATGTCTCTGGTAATGCAAGTAAGACATACAGATATAAAAGGAGCTGCTTAGCAGCTATTTGGCAATAAAATGTATAATATCACACAGACTATAAATCTCTGGAAAAAGAAGGTAAGGTGTTTAGTGGAAGAGAATAAGGGCAAATCTACACCATTACTAAAGCCGAGGGACACTATTTAGTAATAGAATAGGCCTGTGTCCTCAGAAGAGGAGCTGGAAATTTATAGATCCTAAAGCCATAATAGGCTGGCAGTATGGTCATGTAAACAGGCCCTAGATAATTATGTGGTAAAACCATCCCCATTTCCCACACTCAAAATTCTGAAAATATCTGTGGAAATTTAGAGAGAAAATTGGGGTGAATCATGAAGACTCATCAACAAAACCTGGTAGCTAGCTCAGAAATGGATTGGATTACTTAAATTACTGACTATATCAGATCCTTAGAACTGGGTTCAGACCTGGGTTCATGAAATAAATGGACTTAAGTAGTGCAAAGATGGATCAAGTGATTACATATTTGCTTCCACATGTTGAAGTAACAAATGTGGGGTAACTTGCTGTACTTCCTTATCAGCAGGAAAGAAATGATGTGAAGATGGCTTTAGACAAAATTCCCCAAGAAAAAGTACCTGTTAGCTGGTGAGTAGGCTATAGCGGACCCTACTAGGAGCCCTACAAGAGACACAAATGGGCATTGCTTGAATTAAAAACTATTCTGTAACAGATCCAACCATAGTAAGCGTAATTGAAACTTGAAACTTAACTTCAAAAAACCTAAGATCATGACATCTGGTCCCATTGCTTCATGGCAAATATTAAGAGAAGGGGCAAGTGGAATTAGAGACAGATTTTTATTTTCTTAGGCTCCAAAATCACTGCTGATGGTGACTGCAGCTCCACGGACAGAGGCTACAGTTCACAGGGTCAAAAAGAGTCGGACAGACTGAGGGACTAAGCACAGCACACAGTACATTTATGATGCTACCTGGTAAACAAAACCCTGAAAGCCTAATGTGTAGTTTTATGAAGTATGTCCTAAGATTTGAAGCAATGACTATTATACATAGGCCTTCTTTTCCTGTAATCAGAATACAAAGATCTGGGAATCAAGGTGCAGGGGTGGCCCTTCTCATGAATATACCTAAAGGTTCATTGAAGTAATTTTTTATTCTTTTTTCTGAAACTTTAAATATGGCTCAATAGGACAATGCAAAGTTCTTATCTCAGTGTCTGACAAATTACTTAGAAAATAATAGTTTTTATGTGTATCACTGGGCCTCCCTGGTGGCTCAGCAGTAAAGAATCTGCAATGCAGGAGACATAGGAGACACAAGTTCTATCCCTGGTAGGGAAGATCCCTGGAGGATGAAATGGAAACCCACTCCAGTAATCTTGCCTGTGAAATCCCATGGACAGAGGAGCCTGGCAGGCTATAGTCCATGGGGTCACAAAGATTTGGACATGACTGAGCGACTGATGGACACACATGCACACACTACAACGTATTATCAGATGACCACTCATTTGGATATGGAATTTAGGATAATATAGTGGAAGGAGGCTTAATTCATTTATACTTTTTAATTGAAATATAGATGATTTACATTATTACATAAGTTGTATAGCACAGGGAACGAAATCAATTACAGAGGAATAGCACCTTTATGAAGTTCATAGGCAGAAATTTGTAAGAAAATAAACATGCAAAGACCACAGTAATAACTTTTATTTCCAGCTACAAATTTCAAAAATTTAATAAATCTGTATACCTATCACAAACCAGTTAGGCATACAAATATTAAAAATGAAATTATCTCAAGCTTGAATTGATGAGTCTGGAAAATAGTCATTGTCTTGTGAGTTGACATTATTACTTCAAGTTAAGGATATTCTTAGGCAAGTATTATATGTACTGTAGTAATAGATTACTACTTTTAAATTATCTTTTGGCAAGCTTAAAAAATAAGTAAAACTGTGTGTGTGTGTTGGGGGTAGTTTGGGTGTAAGAATGAGAGGAAAGTTGTTTAAGAGGTATTTTTAAAGAATAAAATTGTATAATTCCTAGAAAAATATCCTATTTCCTTCTTGAAACAGACTGGATATCTGATATTTATATTGAACTCCTATACCCTACATAATCCTGTGATAATCCCTAGCTGATTAGAATGTTTTATCATATTTAGAAATTAATATAAATATTTTAGGGGAGAAATAGAATGGAAAAAGGAGAACAACCCATGGCTTAAAATCCAAACAAGAAATTTCAGGCTCAGAAAAATAGCAACACAACATAATGCTCTATTAGATTAACACTAGAATAAAGTAATTAAGGTAAAGGTAAAAATTAGGTGGCACTTAAAGGTACAAGATATATCACATGTAGTTAAAATAATCCTAAATACAGTATAAACTCCACAAAACCTTCCTCAAGCTTAAGAAATAAAACTTTTTAAAAGATCAAGACTAATCAGAGTTCAAGATGGATTTTGTTTGATTTTTATTGCCGGGAGGACTGTTTTATCCAGGAAGATATTCAAGCTTTCTGTCATATGAGTACTTGCCTGTGTCATTCTTTTAAAAGGAAAATTGACTGCCTCAGCTTCTTCCCCTGGAAACACCTTAAAAATAAACTGTGGCACCTAAATCTTAATCTAGTTTTTGTTATAGAACCATTATTGGTGGTGAAAAGAGTCACAGGGTGATTTAATAAAGATTATTGTTCTTTCTCTTGTTCTCTTATGAATTTTTTAGCTATTCTGTTTGGGTTTGAAAGTTTTAATATAACAACTCCTAATCTATGATTTTTGGTAAGGCTTGTTGAAATAGACTCTACTTTTCATTACCAGATGAGGTATTGATCCTTTAAAGGGCATATCTACATGATCTCTCTACTCAATTTCAAAAGCCCAATGCTATTGCTCCTCTCTTGAAGTCAAGCAACTCTTTGTTCAAGGGAATTGATACTATGTATGTCCTAAATAAAATTTACTCTGCACTTCTGCTAATAACAGTGCAGAAAAATAGCATAGAACATTTATTTTTGAAAGGTCTTTCTCCCCAACCTCCAAATATAGATTTTTGTCACCCCATTATATACTGATAAATGTAATAAAATGTATAGAACTTATGTGAAGCTTAATTTTTAAATTATTTATCTCAATCTGAACTTTTCTACTGGTCCTTAATGACAGGAAACCCCTACACACATAGAATTTACTGTAGAAGGCAGCAGAAGGCAGATAGTTCTCAGTACTAAATTCATTTAAATAAAAAAAATTCCAAACAGCTAAAAACAGCAGTAGAAAATCAAGAATTAAATGTCACTGCAACACAACCCAGTGACAAGAATCAATGCCTATTCAGTTTTTAAAATTCACATCAGATTGTACATTTCCAGAGGCCACTGCAACAAGGCAAGAAATGAATAAATCTTAATCAAATGTTAAGGTGATGGAATAGTGGACAGAGTTGAGAAATACTTAGAAGATGGTAAAATAAGAAGGACTGAATACATTTGAATGAACATTATGTATAAAAAAGGGAAGGAATAAATGATGATGATGAGGCTTCTAAGTCCTAACCATTAAAATGATGTCATGCATAGGAATCACAGACAAATTGTCATAACACCAAGGAATGCATATATAAAATAGAAGTTATTGGGGAAACCTGCAATCACATAGCAATAGAACAACTAAAACGGAAAATGTTATGTATGCATGCATGTGAAGTTGCTTTAATCATGTCTGACTCTTTGCAACCCTATTGACTGTAGCCCACCAACCTTCTCTGTGCATGTAATTCTGTAGAGAAGAATACTGGAGTGGGTTGCCATGCCCTCTTCCAGGGGATTTTCTCAAGGAGGGATCAAACCCGTGTCTCACGTCTACCTGCATTGACAAGTTCTTTACCACTAGGACCAACTGGGAAAATGTTATCTTCCAGCTTAACCAGGCAAATAGCCTGTATGTATTATGACCTAATTTTGTCTCTATTTTTAGGATTTCTAATATTTTGTATTGGACACGCAAAAGTTTTTCTCAAATTTCATAACCCTCCTCTCTTATTTTCTATATATATTTTCTTCATTTTTAAGAAAATGTCTTCAAACTTACCTTTCAAAACAATATTTTTTAAATTTCTACTTTAGTATGGAGTAGTCATCATGGTCAACAAAAGAGTCTGAAATGCAGTACTTGGATGCAGTCTCAAAAATGACAGAACAATCTCTGTTCATTTCTAAGGCAAACCATTCAATATCACAGTAATCCAAGTCTATGCCCCAACTACTAATGCTGAAGAAGCTGAAGTTGAATGGTTCTATGAAGATCTACAAGAGCTTTTAGAACTAACACCCAAAAGAGATGTCTTTTTCATTATAGGGGACTGGAATGCAAAAGTAGGAAGTCAAGAAACACCTGGAGTAACAGGCAAATTTGGCCTTGGAATATAGAATGAAGCAGAGCAAAGGCTAATAGAGTTTTGCCAAGAGAACGCACTGGTCATAGCAACACCCTCTTCCAACAACACAAGAGAAGACTCTACACATGGACATCAGCAGATGGTCAACACTGAAATCAGGTTGATTATATTCTTTGCAGCCAAAGATGGAGAAGCTCTATACAGTCAGCAAAAACAAGACCAGGAGCTGACTGTGGCTCAGATCATGAACTCTTTATTGCCAAATTCAGACTTAAATTGAAGACAGTAGGGAAAACCACTAGATCATTCAGGTATGACCTAAATCAAATCCCTTATGATTATACAGTAGAAATGAGAAATAGATTTAAGGGACTACATCTGATAGACAGAGTGACTGATGAACTATGGACGGAGGTTCGTGACATTGTACAGGAGACAGGGATCAAGACCATCCCCATGGAAAAGAAATGCAAAAAAGCAAAATGGCTGTCTGGGGAGGCCTTATAAATAGCTATGAAAAGAAAAGAAGCAAAAAGCAGAGGAGAAAAGGAAAGATATAAGCATCTGAATGCAGAGTTCCAAAGAATAGCAAGAAGAGATAAGAAAACCTTCCTCAGAGATCAATGCAAAGAAATAGAGGAAAACAACAGAATGGGAAATACTAGAGATCGCTTCAAGAAAATTACAGATACCAAGGGAACAGTGTCAGACTTTATTTTCTGGGGCTCCAAAATCACTGCAGATGGTGACTGCAGCCATGAAATTAAAAGACACTTACTCCTTGGAAGGAAAGTTATGACCAACCTAGATAGCACATTGAAAAGCAGAGATGTTACTTTGCCAACAAAGGCCCGTCTAGTCAAGGCTATGGCTTTTCCAGTGGTCATGTATGGATATGAGAGTTAGACTGTGAAGAAAGCTGAGTGCCAAAGAATTGATGCTTTTGAACTGTGGTGTTGGAGAAGCCTCTTGAGAGTCGCTTGGACTGCAAGGAGATCCAACCAGTCCATTCTGAAGGAGATCAGCCCTGGGATTTCTTTGGAAGGAATGATGCTAAAGCTGAAACTCCAGTACTTTGGCCACCTCATGCGAAGAGTTGACTCATTGGAAAAGACTCTGATGCTGGGAGGGATTGAAGGCAGGAGGAGAAGGGGACGACAAAGGATGAGATGGTTAGATGGCATCACCAACTCGATGGACGTGAGTCTGAGTGAACTCTGGGAGTTGGTGCTGGACAGGGAGGCCTGGCGTGCTGCAATTCATGGGGTCACAAAGAGTCGGATACGACTGAGCGACTGAATTGAACTTATGTTTAATTCAAACAATTCCTGTTCTGTTCTCTTTGTACTCTTCTTCATAACAATATCTTTTTCATCTCTTTGAGGAAACTGTCTTTGGTCACCCAAACTAATTGTTCCCATCAGGTTTGTTTAAGGGTCCTTTTTTATTTTTAGGAATTTTCATCCAATATTTGGGGATTCATATTTAGGAAACAGCCATACTGAGTAGAAAGATGGCATGTTGAGGAATTCTGAATAGAAGTTTGGCGTTTTTAGGCAAAGATTACAAATGAAAACTTCAAATTGATAATCTGGTTGCATCTTCAGAGATTTATTTCAGGATAGTTATAATACTCGGATACTCTCTCTATTTCCTGTCCTGGCTTCCAATAAAAGACGTGGACCAAAAGGATGCACTGGAGTGCTATCTATGTGCCTGATGCTGATTGTTTCTGTACTGTAACATGGCATCTCCATTATCAAGTCACTGAGCTTCACTATGAGGGTGAAAGGAACATCTCCCTTTTATAACCAAGATCCCTCTCTACATAAGGGAGTTCACTGTTTCTTTTGATGATTACAATGAATCTAACTCTTTTTTTTTCCTTTAGAGAGGAGTCCTGTCTCATGGCACACAATTGTTCTACGTCTGTTATTATTAAATCAGAATGTACTGTCTTAAAAAAATTAACTAAATAGTTTCTTAAATAAAAAAAAACAAAAGCAGAGAGAGAAAGAAATGAAGGAGGGAAGAGGCATGGATTGTGTCAGTGGTGGTATGGGTTTTCAGTTTATCCTTTTGTTTTCTGTACTGTCTTCCTGAAGTTAGATGTTCCTGCATGTACTTCATGTATATGTCTCTGGATCACTGCCTCAAAAGGCCAAATTTTCACTTTTCTGCTAGTATAAGGATTTACCACTTAAAAAACAAACCAAAAAAAAAACTCACCAATTCAACAAACCGTTTTGCTTTCAAGCCAACTCTGACCCTATGTTTAAGCACCAATTTCTGAGATTTTTACGGCTTCTGCAGTGAAAATCATATTACTTTGTGTTTCTTCTGCTATAACTCAAACAGTATGTTTTTCAAATTTGCAAATTTCTGCGAATTCATGCACTTTTCAATGTCTAAAATTGTGTTATTATAGATTTCTCTTTTATTATTTTTGTACTTAAGGAAGGATTATTCATTTAGATCAAATTGGCAACATCCGTTGGATCATCAAAAAAGCAAGAGTCCAGAAAAACATCTACTTCTGCTTTATTGACTATGCCAAAGCCTTTGACTGTGTGGATCACAACAAACTGGAAAATTCTTAAAGAGATGGAATACCTGACCACCTTACCTGCCTCCTAAGAAATCTGTATGCAGGATGAGAAGAAACAGTTAGAATGGGACATGGAAACATGGACTGGTTCCAAATTGGTAAAGGAGTATGTCAAGGCTGTAAATTGTCACCTGTCTTATTGAAGTTATATACAGAGTACATCATGCAAAATGCCAGGCTTGATGAAGCACAAGCTGGAATCAAAATTGCCAGGAGAAATATCAATAACCTCATATATGCAGATGACACCACCCTCATGGCAGAAAGCAAAGAGGAACTGAAGAGCCTCTTGATGAAAGTGAAAGAGGAGAGTGAAAAAGCTGGCTCAAAGCTCAACATTCAGAAAACTAAGATGATGATCATGGCATCTGGTCCCATCACTTCATGGCAAATAGATGTGGAAACAGTGGAAATAGTGACAGACTATTTTCTTGGGCTCCAAAATCACTGCAGATGGTGACAGCAGCCATGAAATTAAAAGATGTTTGCTCCTTGGAAGAAAAGTTATGACCAACCCAGACAGCGTATTAAAAAGCAGAGACATTATTTTGCTGACAAAGGTCCATCTAGTCAAATCTACAGTTTTTCCAGTAGTCATGTATGGACGTGAGAGTTGGACTGTAAAGAAAGCTGAGCACTGATGAATTGATGCTTTTGAACTGTGGTGCTGGAGAAGACTCTTGAGAGTCCCTTGAACTCCAAGGAGATCAGATAATTCAATCCTAAAGGAAATCAGTCCTGAATATTCATTGGAAAGACAAGTACTGAACCTGAAGCTCCAATATTATGCCCACCTGATGCAAAGAACTAACTCACTGGAAAAGATCCTGATGCTGGGAAAAATTGAAGGCAGGAGGAGAAGGGGATGGCAGAGGATGAGATGATTGAATGGCATCACCAAATCGATGAACATGAGTTTGAACAAGCTCTTGGAGTTGGTGATGGACAGGGAAGCCTGGTGTGCTGCAGTCAATGGGGTCGCAAATAGCCAGATACCACTGAGGAACTAAACTGAACTGAAATTTAAAGAAAATAAAATTATCATTATTTGCTGGTGATATTCTATACATTGAAAATTCCAAAGAATCAGCCAAAAAAAAAAAAAAAAAAACTATCAGAATTAATCAAAATTTACGGTAAAGTGGCAGCATACAAAATTAACATAGTGATCAGTTGCATTCCTTTAAACTAATAATGAAACATCAGAAAAAGAAATAAAGAAAATCACTTAAAGCACCAAAAAATTAAAAAAAAAAACTTTTTAGAACTAAATTTATCTAAGCAAGTGAAAAATCTGTACAATGAAAACTGTTAAACACAGCTGATAGAAACCAAAGATTCAAACATATGGATAAATGCCCCATGTTCATGGATCAGAAGAATTAATATTGTTAAAATGGTAAACTGCCCAGAACCATTTACACATATAATGCAACCTCAATCAAAATATATAATGCATTCAGAAAACTCAATAACAACAAAAACAAATCAATCTGATTTATAAATAAACAGAATAATTACATAGACATTTCTCCAAAAAGGACATCAAAATGGCCAATGGACCCATGAAAAAATGCTCAACATACCTAATCAATACTAAGAAAGTTCAAATCAAAAGCACAATGAGCTCTTACCTCATACCTGAAGCATGACTAGCATCAAGAAGACAAGAGTCAACAGAGACTGGCAGTGAAAGGGAACTCCTATACATTTTTGGTAGAAATGTTAATTGGTCTAACCACTATAGGAAATGGTATGGAGTTTCCTCAAAAAATTAATAATAGACCTACCATATAATCCAGCAATTCCACTCCTAGGTATATACATAAAGGAAATGAAAACAAGATTTTGACCGTATATATGCATTCCAGGGCTTCTCTGGTGGCTCAGACAGCAAAAAATCTGCCTGCAATGCAAGAGACCTGGGTTCAATCCCTGGGTTAGGAAGATCCCCTGGAGAAGGGAATGGCAACTCACTCCAGTATTCTTGCCTGGAGAATCCCATGGACACAGCAGTTTGGTAGGTGACAGTCCATGGAGTTGCAAAGAGTTGGACATGACTGAGCAACTAACACTAGTATGTATTCTCATGTTTACTGCAGCATTATTAACAATAGTGAAGATATGGAAACAACCAGATGGCCACCAACAGATCAGTTCAGTTCAGTCACTCAGTCGTGTTCGACTCTTTGAGATCCCATGGACCACAGCATGCCAGGCCTCCCTGTCCATCACGAACTCCTGGAGTCCACCCAAACTCATGTCCATTGAGTCGGTGATGCCATCCAACCATCTCTTCCTCCGTCCTCCCCTTCCCCTCCTGCCTTCAATCTTTCCCAGCATCAGGGAAAGAAGGCGCTCAGCCTTCTTCACAGTCCAACTCTCACATCCATACATGACCACAGGAAAAACCATAGCCTTGACTAGAAGGACCTTTGTTGGAAAAGTAATGTCTCTGCTTTTGAATATGCTATCTAGGTTGGTCATAACTTTCCTTCCAAGGAGTAAGCGTCTTTTAATTTCATGGCTGCAGTCACCATCTGCAGTGATTTTGGAGCCCCAAAAAATAAAGTCTGACACTGTTTCCACTGTTTCCCCATCTATTTCCCATGAAGTGGTGGGACAAGATGCCATGATCTTCGTTTTCTGAATGTTGAGCTTTAAGCCAACTTTTTCACTCTCCACTTTCACTTTCATCAAGAGGCTTTTTAGTTCCTCTTCACTTTCTGCCATAAGGGTGGTGTCATCTGCATATCTGAGGTTATTAGGGAGAATTAAATTAAAAATTCATTAATAGTCCATGATACTTGCATGGCATTGACCAACCTAGATAGCATATTCAAAAGCAGAGACATTACTTTTCCAACAAAGGTCCTTCTAGTCAAGGCTATGGTTTTTCCAGTGGTCATGTATGGATGTGAGAGTTGGACAGTGAAGAAAGCTGAGTGCCGAAGAATTGATGCTTTTGAACTGTGGTGTCGGAGAAGACTCTTGAGAGTCCCCTGGACTGCAAGGAGATCCAACCAGTCCATTCTAAAGGAGATCAGTCCTGGGTGTTTTTTGGAAGGAATGATGCTGAAGCTGAAACTCCAGTACTTTGGCCAGCTCATGGGAAGAGTTGACTCATTGGAAAAGACTCTGATAATGGTAGGGATTGGGGGCAGGAGGAGAAAGGGATGACACAGGATTAGATGGCTGGATGGCATCACCGACTTGAAGGACATGAGTTTGAGTGAATCTGGGAGTTGGTGATGGACAGGGAGGCCTGGAGTACCTGGATTCATGGGGTCTCAAAGAATCAGACACGACTGACCAACCAGACTGTACTGAACTGAACTGAGGGAAATGATTTTATATCTGATATTACTGTTTTCAGTATCTCTTAAATCTTAAATAAGGTTATTTTCTTAGCAATCTTAAATATGGTTAGTGGGTTTAAGTAAATTGCTTTTGAGCTGTAAACATAGTTTCTTGGTACAAGATGAGAAGAATACAATTAATACCTATAAATTAGGTATTAAAAGCCATTCATCAGTGTCAGCAAAATGATCTCACAATGTTGTGTTCTTATCAATCAACAAAATATCTTGAAAGCCATTGATAGCAATTCCCTGAATATATGTCTATAATTAAAGATATTCTCATTAGAGTGGCTAAAATAATTGAAACTCCTCAGTTAAGGTTTCTTATCTTTTTAAGGATATTTAAGGAAAATATTTTTATGATGTATCCATGACAGATTGAAGTTTCACTGTTAATATTTGATACAAGATTTGAGCACAAATATTTATAAATCAAAATCTCAAGTTCTTTCCAAGATGAAATGTTTTCACCTATTTCTAAGCTTGTTTTAAAAAATGCAGAATCATCTTTTCTTTTTTCTTTTGGAAATAATCTATCAGTATTCATATTGCTATGTATTTTGTTTTACATAATTGAAGTTTTATTTAAATTAAATATTCCAATAAACTCCATATGCTCTATTGTACTACCAAATCACAGTTTATTATAAGCATACTAACTGGAATATATTTGTGTAATGATGTTCAGAAAAGACAGCACTCCTCATATCTACCAATATTAGGCAGATAAGTCTCTCACTTAGGGTATGTCAGACCATATTCCAAAATCCATAGTAGAAAATGCAGGGACACCCACACAAAAAGACAGAACTAAAAAGACATACACAGAAATGTAAAATGTATTTTTCTATTAATTATTATTGAAATTCCATGTTTCAATTTCATGACTGCTATACAACTAAACTCTTACTTCTCTTCATATTTCCTTAAAATGGTTTCTTTTCTTTTCTAAGATCCTATTCCATTTATATTTTAAATATAGGTATTCAGCCAAAGGCATTGATTAACAAAAAAAAAAAAAATTCAGTGGTTCCCAAGTTCCACAGGAAAAATTCATACTATTGAACAGAATACAAAATGCACCCTGTGACCTTTTCTTTGGTTAGCACTCTAGTCCTAACTCTTTTAATTCACACCAATCTCCAGCCCTCAAACTATTTATTGAGTTCCCTACACACAGTTGGGTGTTGCTCCTTTCTGGTATCGCTTAACTTGTTCCCTGTCCTCAAAATGCTGTTGTTGTCATTGTTTACCTTAGTTTTTCTAACTTAGCTCTGAGGTAACTTTAACACAAAATTCGCTTTCTAAAAAATTAAGCTTCAGTATCATCTTCAGCATATTCACATTACCATATCATTATATTTTACATCACTATTGTATTTTATCTTTATCTTTCCTATTAGACCAAGTTTGTTATATCCATTAATACTGTCAGCAACTGAAAGTAGCAGAATACCTAAAATGCATGAATGAAAAAGTGTACTTAATTGTCTCATGTAATAGTTCTGGAAATAGATTAAAAGTTGGTTTCAGGGAATTAATTCAAATCTCTCAAGACAGAGTCTCATTATATAGTCCCACTTGACTATCCTTGGCAATTATGTATTAAAAGTGTTGACTAAAGATTCCAGTGTTTACTGAATAAACATAGAACATACTCTATGAATAATAATTTAGTTTAACTTTATAGATATGCTTCATTGTATCACAAAACTATAGCATATTTAGTTGGTCATAATTATAGTTTAATTAATATATTGATATTCCAAATAAAATAATGTTTTTTATTTTAAAGTTAAGGCTGAAAATGAGGAAGAAATATCTTTTCCTTTTTTTAAATTAGAGGGTCTATGAGGGTCTATGTATAACATCTAATTTAGGTCAATTTTGGGTCAATGATTCCTGTTCTATATATTAACTCTTAAAACCACCAGGGCTTTCAGATAACTACATAATTATATTAAGAAAATATTTTAAAATGAAGAAAAAGAAAGAAAAAACATTATTTATTTGACAGTGTGCCAAAAGTAAGAATTTATGATCTAATTTCTACCACTTAAGTATAGTAAATGGAGAAGGCAATGGTACCCCACTCCAGTATTCTTGCCTGGAGAATCCCATGAATGGAGAAGCCTGGTAGGCTGCAGTCCATGGGGTCACTAAGAGTCGGACACGACTGAGCAACTTCACTTTCACTTTTCACTTTCCTGCATTGGAGAAGGAAATGGCAACCTACTCCAGTGTTCTTGCCTGGAGAATCCCAGGGACAGAGGAGCCTGTTGGGCTGCCATCTATGGGGTCACACAGAGTTGGACACGACTGATGCGACTTAGCAGCAGCAGCAGCAGCAAGTGTAGTAAATAACCAGCTTATCAATGACTTATGGTAAGAAATTTCTGCACAAACAGGTTGTTTGATAAACAGGAATTATTACCCAGTAGAGACACATTTTCATGTTTACTAAGTTTTATGGACTGTGTGGATCACAATAAACTGGAAAATTCTGAAAGAGATGGGAATACCAGACCACCTGACCTGCCTCTTGAGAAATCTGTATGCAGGTCAGGAAACAACAGTTAGAATTGGACATGGAACAACAGACTGGTTCCAAATAGGAAAAGGAGTACGTCAAGGCTGTATATTGTCACCCTGCTTATTTAACTTATATGCAGAGTACATCATGAGAAACGCTGGACTGGAAGAAGCACAAGCTGGGATCAAGATTCCGGGAGAAATATCAATAACTTCAGATATGCCGATGACACCACCCTTATGGCAGAAAGTGAAGAGAAACTCAAAAGCCTCTTGATGAAAGTGAAAGTGGAGAGTGAAAAAGTTGGCTTAAAGCTCAACATTCAGAAAACAAAGATCATGGCATCTGGTCCCACCACTTCATGGGAAATAGATGGGGAAACAGTGGAAACAGTGTCAGACTTTATTTTTCTGGGCTCCAAAATCACTGCAGATGGTGATTGCAGCCATGAAATTAAAAGACGCTTACTCCTTGGAAGGAAAGTTATGACCAACCTAGACAGCATATTGAAAAGCAGAGACATTACTTTGCCAACAAAGGTTCGTCTAGTCAAGGCTATGGTTTTTCCTGTGGTCATGTATGGATGTGAGAGTTGGACTGTGAAGAAGGCTGAGCAATGAAGAATTGATGCTTTTGAACTGTGGTGTTGGAGAAGACTCCTGAGAGTCCCTTGGACTGCAAGGAGATCCAACCAGTCCATTCTGAAGGAGATCAGCCCTGGGATTTCTTTGGAAGGAATGATGCTAAAGCTGAAACTCTAGTACTTTGACCACCTCATGGGAAGAGTTGACTCATTGGAAAAGACTCTGATGCTGGGAGGGATTGTGGGCAGGAGGAGAAGGGGACGCCAGAAGATGAGATGGCTGGATGGCATCACTGACTCGATGTACTTGACTCTGAGTGAACTCTGGGAGGTCTGGCATGCTGGGATTCATGGGATCACAAAGAGTTGGACACGACTGAGTGACTGAACTGAACTTAACTGAAGTTTTATGTTGATGCTTGGAAAGATTGAGGGCAAGAAAAGAATGGGGCAGCAGAGGATAAAATGGTTTGATAGCATTCCTGACTCATGAGTTTGAGTGAACTCCAGGAGATAGTGAAAGATAGGGAACCCTTGTGTGCTGTAGTTCATGGGGTCACAAGAGTCAGATATGACTTAGTGATGGAACAAAGAAACAAATGGTAGATAATATATAGTGCATGAATATATACTGTTTTATTAATGCTTAGAACATGACCACCATATTCAATAGTAAGGTGAACCTGGATTGACTTATTTGAATTTTCAGTTTTCCCATAACTCAGTGACTGACTCTTTCAATATTCTAACCCTATAGGGCCTCCTCTTCTATTTTCCATTCTTCTCTGAAAGGCTGGTCTTTATAGCCCACATTTCAAGCTCCCTTGAGACTGGCATTGTGTGGCATTCTCAGGAGATTAAAAAGCAGAAGAGAGAGATCAGAATAGTCATTCCAGCAGTTCTTTTCTAACCAAATTAGCTAAGCCCTAATTTGTATTTAAAGGTGCATTTCTTTATTTAAGGCTACCGGTTCTGTGGGCAATCATATTCCTATGGGTACAAGACTCTCCATGACCAGCTTTATGGCTTCTTTCGCATGCTAATTCAGGTCTGGATGTGATGAAGGCTTTCCAGTATTGCTAGTCCCTGCCTGCTTCCAAGTTCATGTCTGCTGTACAGTGGCTAAGCCATGACAACTCTTTGTGACCCCATGGACTTCAACATGCCAGGCTTCGCTGTTCTTCACTATCTCCTGGAGTTTGCTCAAACTCATGTCCATTGACTTGGTAATGCATACAACCACCTCATCCTCTGTTGCCCACTTCTCCTCTAGTTCATGACTGAACACATTAATTTTTTTTTCCCTACTGTCACTCAGAAAAATATATTCTTCTCTATTTTTTTTTGTTTTTATTACACTTATTACCTTCTTAGGTACTACACAATTTAACATTTATTGTGCATAGTATTTATTGTCTATTTCCTCCAACTACTATGTAAGGGCTACATGAGTAGGAGTAGCAAGGTAATGCTCAAAATCCTTCAATCTGGGCTTCAACAATACATGAACTGAGAATTTCCAGATGTACAAGATAAATTTTAAAAGACAGAGGAATAAGATATCAAATTTCCAACATCCGTTGAAATAGAAAAAGCAAGAGAATTCCAGAAAAACATCCATTTCTGCTTCATTGATTACTTGAAAGCATTTGACTAAGTGGATAACAGCAAACTATGGAAAATTCTTCAAGAGATGGGAATACCAGACTGCCTTACCTGTGTCCTGAGGAATCTGTACACAGGCCAAGAAGCAACAGTTAGAAATAGACATGGGACAATGGACTGGTTTCAAATAGGGAAAGGAGTACATCAAGGGTGTATGTTGTCACCCTGCTTATTTAACTTATATGCAGAGTGCATCATGAGAAACGCTGGGCTGGAAGAAGCACAAGCTGGAATCAAGATTGCTGGGAGAAATATCAATAACCTCAGATATGCAGATGACACCACCCTTATGGCAGAAAGTGAAGAGGAACTAAAAAGCCTCTTGATGAAAGTGAAAGAGGAGAGTGAAAAAGTTGGCTTAAAATTCAACATTCAAAAAATTAAGATCATGGCATCCAGTCCCATAACTTCATGGCAAATAGATGGGCGAAACAATGGAAACAGGGACAGACTTTATTTCTTGGGCTCCAAAATCACTGTGCACAATGACTGCAGCCTTGAAATTAAAAGATGCTTGCTCCTTGGAAGAAAAGCTATGACAAACCTAAACAGCATATTAAAAGGCAGAGATATCACTTTGTTGACAAAGCTTCACCTAGTCAAAGCTTTGGTTTTTCCAGTAGTTATGTATGGATGTGAGAGTTGAACTATAAAGAAAGCTTAACACAGAAGAACTGATGTTTTTGAACTGTGGTGCTGGAGAAGACTCTTGAGAGTCTGTTGGACAGCAAGGAGATCAAACCAGTCATTCCTAAAGGAAATCAACCCTGAATATTTGTATATCCGTGGCGGATTCATGTTGATGTATGCACAACCAATACAATATTGTAAAGTAATTAGCCTCCAATTAAAATAAATAAATTTATTAAAAAAAAAAAAAAAAAAAGGACTGATGCTGAAGCTGAAACTCCAATACTTTGGCCACCTGACACAAAGATCTGACTCACTAGAAAAGACCCTGATGCTGGAAAAGATTGAAGGCAGGAGGAGAAGGAGATGACAGAGGATGAGATAGTTGGATGGCATCACCGATTCAAAGGACATGAGCTTGAGCAAACTTCAGGAGATTGTGAACCACAGGGAAGCCAGGCATGCTGCCGTCCATGGGGTCACAAAGAGTTAGACAAGGCTGAGTGATTGAAGAGCAACAACATGAGCAGGAAAGTACTCACAAGTCCTAGAACAGGATCCAGTATATAAACACATTTAAAATTACTTTTTGAACAAATAATTGGGGAATTGGATTCAAAATTCCAGTCTGTTATACTAAGAACACGTCTTCTTTTATTGCTAACTTGATCCATAGATCAGCGACTCCTGTACTTCATTACTGTTAGACTGTTGGAACAGTCATTTTTCTTGTGTCTGAAGCAACACTGTCTATTTTTCGGTCAATAGAAACAGCTTGGGCAGAGCAGGCTGAGTGCACTAAGATTATGAAAAGATCTGCTATTTATGTTGAAAGAACTATAGAGCTTCAGGCCTCTCAGCTGGGGAAAATCCCCAGGTTATCCTCATGATACTTTACAACAAAAAAGGATTTCCTTCCCTTCTGACGGCAACACCTTCAGTTTTATCCAGGTCTTCTGTTTCACACTGCAAATGTACCTCTAATTCTATCTTCACTACCAGCTACTCCAGCCCCTTTAATAAAGAGGAGAAAACTGAATTAATGTATCAATAGAACCAGAATTACTTAGAAAAAAATATCATTACTTGAGAAAAATGCTATGATTAATTGCTTGACTTAGTAATGGTGTCACTCTATAACATATTGAAAGTGAAAGAGGGCACAACTATAAACCAGAACTCCACTGGGCAAAGCAAGACATATGTTGGCAGTAGTTAAAAGGATTGAGTTGCCAAGCCAATTGGTGTCAAGAGTTCAAAGGAGTAGAGAAGTGGCTATGTAAAATTTAACACTTATGGGCATAATATGGGTAAGAGCAGAGAAGAAATACATTTGAAGGGAAAACAGAGAGGAAAGCAAAAAGTTGGCCTAATACTGTGAGTTTTTATTTATGATCTTGATCTTGCATATCTTTTATAAGTTTATTACCAAATCCATGAGCAATTAAACTATTTCAATGTATATAATGCTATTTATTTATCCAATTTAATTTGAATATTTATGAATTCCTGTGTCTAGACTCTTATATATATATATATATATATATATTTTTTTTTTTTTTTTTTCTTGAACATACCACACTTCATATAGTATCTTAGTTCCCTGACCAAGGATTGACCCTGAGCTCCTTGTGTTGGAAGTATGGTGTTTGAACCACTGAACCACCAGGAAAGTCCCTAGACTCTTTCAAATATAATAAAATATGCAATATGTGCAATTTATCGTTTCTCTAAATCACAAGCCCCTGCTCTCCATGATTAAATATGATCTTAATTTTACTTGTCAACTTATTTAGATTATAGTGTCCAGCTGTTGGGTTAAATACCAGTCTAGATGTTGCAGTTGAGGTGTTTTATTTTTTGTTTTTTCTAGATGGAATTGACATTTAAATTGGTAGACTTTGTGTAAAGAGAGTATCTTCCCTAATGTGCATAGACTTCATCCAATCAGGTGAAGGCCTCAGAGTAAAATAATGAGATCATTAGGAGGAAGAAAGAATTTTCCTTTCAGATTGACTCAGATTTGAGGCTGAAACATCAACTCTACTGGATCCAGTCTTCCAGCCTGCCCCACAAAATTTAGTCTTGCCAGCCCCCACAATCCTGTTGAGTCAATTCTTTAAAATCTATCTTTAGTTATATCTATGTGTGTGTGGTGTGTGCATATTCAGTCATGTCCGAATCCTTGCAACCCTATGGACTATAGCCCACCAGGCTCCTCTGTCCATTGGATTTCCTAGCAAGAATATTGGAGTAGGTTGTCATTTCCTCCTCCACGGGATCTTCCTGAGCCAGGCATCTCCTGTGACTCCTGCATCACAGGTGGATTCTTTCCCGCTGATCCACAGGGGAAGACATTTATAGTTATTGATATATTGATATTGATATTGATATTTGATTGTGTTTTCTCAGGACAACAAAACTAATACATCAACTTTTAAAATATAAATTACAAATCTCCTTTAAACTTGATTTCTCTCATATCTTTTGATTCCCTCTATTATATATTCTTGTTTTATGTGCTATAGCCAAATTGCCTTTTTATTTCCATTTCCTAAATGTGTTATACATAGTCTTCTTGTCACTTAATCACTAAGTCATGTCTGACTCTTTTGCAACTCCATGGACAGTAGACCACCAGACTCCTCTGTCCACAGGATTTCCTGACAAGAATACTAGAGTGGTTTGCCATTTCCTTTTTCAGGAGATCTTCCCAACCCAGGGATCCAATCCATGTCTCCTGCTTGGCAAACAGATTCTTTACCTCTGAGCCACCACGGAAGTTTCCCACAGGCTTTCTAACAAGCTCCTATCTCTCTGTGGAGCACACTGTATCTTCCTGAATGCTGGTTCTGTTTTATTTAGCATATATATTTTAGCCATACAAAGATGTTCTTAATGAGATCTCCCAATCTCCCATGATTAAGAGTGGGGTTACCGTCCTTGGAGTTTTTGTGGATTCTTTATCTTTTTTTAAACTGAATTTATTTTTATGGCTGTTTAGATTCATGGCAAAATTAGCTAAATGTACAGAAATTTCCCATATACTTTCTAACCCCACACATGCATAATCTCCCCTATTAGCAGAATCTCCCACCAGAGGTGGTACATTTGTTACATTGACACACCATTATAGTCCATAGTGCTATAAATCCAATGTTTACAATACCTTAGGGTGTTGTACATTCTGTGAGTTTGGGCAATTTTATGATATGTTTTTACCATTACAGTATCATACAGAATAGTGTCACTGCCCTAAGTATCTTCTCCATGGATTCTTAAATTTCCTTCATCTTAAGTAGCACACTTTGTCAATTGGAGGTTCTTAAACTGGTGATAGAAGCAAGGTCCAATGCTGTAAAGAGCAATATTGCATAGGAACCTGGAATGTTAGGTCCATGAATCAAGGCAAATTGGAAGTGGTCAAACAGGAGATGGCAAGAGTGAACGTCAACCTTATAGGAATCAACGAATTCAAATGGACTGAAATGGGTGAATTTAACTCAGATGACCATTATATCTACTACTGCTCAGATGACCATTATATCTACTACTGCAGGCAGGAATCCCTTAGAAGAAATGGAGTAGCCATCATGGTCAACAAAAGAGTTTGAAATGCAGTATTTGGATGCAATCTAAAAAAAAGACAGAATGATCTCTGTTCCTTTCCAAGGCAAACCATTCAATATCACAGTAATCCAAGTCTATGCTTCAACCAATAAGGCTGAAGAAGCTGAGTTGAATGGTTCTATGAAGATCTACAAGACCTTTTAGAACTAACACCCAAAAAAGATGTCCTTTACATTATAGGGGACTGGAATGCAAAAGTATGAAGTCAAGAAACACCTCGAGTAACAGGCAAATTTGGCCTTGGAATATACAATGAAGCAGGGGAAAAGCTAATAGAATTTTGCCAAGGGAACACACTGGTCATAGCAACACCCTCTTCCAACAACACAAGAGAAGACTCTGCACATGGACATCACCACATGGGCAACACTGAAATCAGACTGATTTATTCTTTGCAGCCAAAGATGGAGAAGCTCTATACAGTCAGCAAAAATAAGACCGGGAGCTGACTGTGGCTCAGATCATGAACTCTTTATTGCCAAATTCAGACTTAAATTGAAGAAAGTAGGGAAAACCAGTAGACCATTCAGGTATGACCTAAATCAAATCTCTTATGATTATACAGTGGAAGTGAGAAATACATTTAAGGGACTAGATCTGATAGACAGAGTGCTTGATGAACTATGGACTGAGGTTCATAACATTGTACAGGAGACAGGGATCAAGACCATCCCCATAGAAAAGAAATGCAAAAAAAAAACAAAAAACAAAAAACAAAATGGCTGTCTAGGGAGGCCTTACAAATAGCTGTGAAATAAAGAGAAGTGAAAAGCAAAGGAGAAAAGGAAAGATATAAGCATCTGAATGAAGAGTTCCAAACAATAGCAAGGAGAGATAAGAAAGCCTTCCTCAGCGATGAATGCAAAGAAATAGAGGAAAAGAACAGAATGGGAAAGAGTAGAGATCTCTTCAGGAAAATTAGAGATACCAAGGGAATATTTCATGCAAAGATGGGTGCAATAAAGAACAGAAATGGTATGGACCTAACAGAAGCAGAAGATATTAAGAAGAGGTGGCAAGAATATACAGAACAACTGTACAAAAAAGATCTTCACGACCAAGATAATCACGATGGTGTGATCACTCAGCTAGAGCCAGATATTCTGGAATGTGAAGTCAAGTGGGCCTTAGAAAGCATCACTACAAACAAAGCTAGTGAGGGTGAAGGAATTCCAGTTGAGCTATTTCAAATCCTGAGTGATGATGCAGTGAAAGTGCTTCACTGAATAGGCCAGCAAATTTGGAAAACTCAGCAGTGGCCACAGGACTGGAGAAGGTCAGTTTCATTCTAATCCCAAAGAAAGGCAATGCCAAAGAATGCTCAAACTACCACACAATTGCACTCATCTCACATGCTAGTAAAGTAATGCTCAAAATTCTCCAAGCCAGGCTTCATCAGTATGTGAACCGTGAACTTCCTGATGTTCAAGCTGATTTTAGAAAAGGCAGAGGAACCAGAGATCAAATTGCCAACATCCGCTGGATCATGGAAGAAGCAAGAGAGTTCCAGAAAAACATCTATTTCTGCTTTATTGACTGTGTCAAAGCCTTTGACTGTGTGGATCACAATCAACTGTGGAAAATTCTGAAAGAGATGGGAATACCAGACCACCTGACCTGCCTCTTGAGAAACCTATATGCAGGTCAGGAAGCAACAGTTAGAACTGGACGTGGAACAACACACTGGTTCCAAATAGGAAAAGGAGTACATCAAGGCTATATATTGTCACCCTGCTTATTTAACTTATATGCAGAGTGCATCATGAGAAACGCTGGACTGGAAGAAGCACAAGCTGGAATCAAGATTGCCGGGAGAAATATCAATAACTTCAGATATGCCTATGACACCACCCTTATGGCAGAGAGTGAAGAGGAAGTAAAAAGCCTCTTGATGAGAGTGAAAGAGGAGAGTGAAAAAGTTGGCTTAAAACTCAACATTCAGAAAACGAAGATTATGGCATCTGGTCCCATCACTTCATGGCAAACAGATGGGGAAACAGTGGAAGCAGTGTCAGACTTTATTTTGGGGGGCTCCAAAATCACTGCAGATGGTGACTGCAGCCATGAAATGAAAAGATGCTTACTCCTTGGAAGAAAAGTTATGACCAACCTAGATAGCATATTCAAAAGCAGAGACATTACTTTGCCAACAAAGGTCCATCTAGTCAAGGCTATGGTTTTTCCAGTGGCCATGTATGGAAGTGACAGTTGGACTGTGAAGAAGGCTGAGCACCGAAGAATTGATGCTTTTAAACTGTGGTGTTGGAGATGACTCTTGAGAGTCCCTTAGACTCCAAGGAGATCCAACTAGTCCATTCTAAAGGAGATCAGTCCTGGGATTTCTTTGGAAGGAATGATGATGCTAAATCTGAAACTCCAGTACTTTGGCCACCTCATGCGAAGAGTTTACTCATTGGAAAAGACTCTCATGCTTGGAGGGATTGCAGGCAGGAGGAAAAGGGGACGACAGGGGATGAGATAGCTGGATGGGATCACCGACTCAATGGATGTGAGTTTGAGTGAACTCTGGGAGTTGGTGATGGACAGGGAGGCCTGGCGTGTTGCGATTCATGGGGTCGCAAAGAGTCGGACATGACTCAGCGATTGAACTGAACTGAACTGAACAATTATAGAAAATTGTTATTTGAAAAAGTCTATTTAAAGTAAATCCTTAAGCATGGAGTCAAAGTTGTATGGGGCTTCCATGGTGGCTCAACAGTAAAGAATCCACCTGCAATGCAGGAGATGCTGGTTTAATCGCTGGGTTGGGAACATCCTCTGGAGAAGGAAATGGCAAACCATTCCAGCATTATTGCTTGGGAAATCCCATTGACAGATGGGGTTGCAAAAGAGTTGGGCATGACTTAGTGACTGCTGCTGCTGCTCCTGCTAAGTCATGTCTGACTCTGTGTGACTCCAGAGACAGCAGCCCACCAGGCTCCCCCGTCCCTGGGATTCTCCAGGCAAGAACACTGAAGTGGGTTGCCATTTCATTCTCCAATGCAGGAAAGTGAAAAGTGAAAGGCAAGTCGCTCAGTCATGTCTGACTCTTAGCGATCCCAGAGATGGCAGCCCACCAGGCTCCTCCATCCATGGGATTTTCCAGGCAAGAGTACTGGAGTGGGGTGCCATTGCCTTCTCCAGACTTAGTGACTAAACAACAACAAAAACAAAATTTTACAGTAAATAGTAAAGCAAACAGAAAGAAATTAAATGTGATGAGTATCACTTCAGGAAATGTACATACATAATATAATGTTCCTTCATATAATAATTATATGTTGAGTAAATGAATAAAAGTGGATTGAGTTGATTTTTTGTAGATAACTTTTCAGATAAAATTGTATCACTATATAATAAGACATCTTCACTTTATAGGAGACAATCAAAACACAATTAAATAAAAGGATCATTTTTGTCAAACTACCTGAGGCTTTTTCCAGCAGTCATGTATGGATGTGAGAGTTATACTGTAAAAAAGGCTGAGCACTGAAGAATTCATGCTTTTAAACTGTAGTGTTGGAGAAGATTCTTGAGAGTCCCTTGGACAGCAAGGACATCCAACCAATCCTTCCTAAAGGAAATCAGACCTGAATATTCATTGGAAGGACTGATGTTAAAGCTGAAACTCCAATCGTTTGGCCACCTAGTGGAAAGAACTGACTCATTTGAAAAGACCCTGATGCTGGGAAGGATAGCAGGCAGAAGGAGAAGGGGAGGACAGAGAATGAGATTGTTAGATGGTATCACTGACCCAATGGACATGAGTTTGAGTAAACTCCAGGAGTTGGTGATGGACAGGGAGGCCTGGCATGCTGCAGGCCACGGAGTGATAAAGAGTAGGACTTGACTGAGCGACTGAACTGAACTGAACTGACCCTGAGGCTTAATAACTTTTTATAAGGCCCACTTATATTGATGTAATCATCATTTTCTTTTGAAGCATCTCATCATCTTTGTCCATTTTCTCCTTTTTAGTTGATAACTAGTCTATCTCTGTCATATCTCTAGATACCAAATGTTTTGATTATTTTTTATGCAAAATATTTACAACTGCTATGACATGAAGACACACCATCTGAACAGGTACATATCAACAGATTATCAGTTCTGGGTTTGCACATGAGTATATTTTCAAAAACACTGTTTACCTACTTTATAAAATGAATGTTTCACCTGCTGAAAAACAAATTACTTAAGTTTGTAGCTGATTTGCATTTTTTCAGTTGAGAATATATTATTTTTTTAATTCTCTAGAAAGAAAAAAAAGGTGCAAATATTAAACAAAAAGTGTAGTTTAATAATAACTAGTTTTTACTGTGGCAAGTTCATTAGTGAATATTTTTGTGTTCTGATGAGTTTTGCTTTCCTTTAGCTCAGATTTGGAAATAAAGCTGATAATGAAAATTTATATTATGAATACCCATCATATTAACATCCTTTTTGGTGTGTTACAAACTACTTCTACCCCAAAATAGTAAAGACAAAGATAAATAATACATATTAGTAATCTAAAATAGGAATCAGGGATACTAGTATATAAAAGTTGGAATAAAAAAAAAAACTTTTGGCAAATGATGTAAAAAATGTGTTAGAATACTAGTAACTCAGAAAAATATATGTCAAAGTGTTAATTTTCAGCATATTTATTTGGAAGAAAACTTTCTAGTTTGTTTACTAGGAGGGTTTTTAATTCAGTAAACTTGTTTACAGGTGATTAACAATAAAATTAACATTTGAATGATTCACTTCAATTGCTGAATACAATGTTTAAAAACAAAATAATTTTAATAGAATAATTAAAAGGAAGACAAAAATTATGTTGGTTTTTTTTTCCCTGAAACTAGATCTGATTAGTAATTTCAGTTTTATAGCTGTGGAAATGCATGAATTAGAAGTTAACACCCTCTGTTGACCTTTTCATCAAGTATATTTCAGAATTTCCATTTCACTGCTTTGATATATGTTTGTTCACTCATATAAGTATTTATAAAGTGCTTGAACATATTTTTAGCAGTTGTTTTAAAGTATTTATCTGCTAGTTTTAACTCTTTTTAAAATTTTTATTGTATAATTGACAGTGGAATTTGGTGTTGAGTTCCTTTCTGATAAGCAGATACATTGCTGGCTTATTCTCTTGACTCCGTTGGGCTTCCATTCTTTGTAAAGAATACTTGATTTTTTGTCTTTGTTGCAGACCATGATTCAGTTTAGGAAATACCTCCTGTGGCATGACTTCTGAGATATCAAGTGAATGGATAAATTGCTCAATATGGTCTCTCACATTGCACTGATCTGCAACTCAAACATTCTTCACACTTGCCCAACTTATGGCATTATTTTTATTTTTAAGATTTTTTAAAATATGAAGTAAGAATGGGGATAAAATCAGTCTAATGGATACCACCATTGAACAGATAGCATGATGATAAGCAACTTTCAAAGAAACTGAAGAAAATAACTAAGGTTTGAGTGGTTTGATGTGTGTGAAGTGAAAGTCGCTCAGTCATGTCTGACTCTTTGTGACCCCATGGACTGTATAGTCCATGGAATTCTCCAGGTCAGAATACTGGAGTGGGTAAGCTGTTCTCTTCTCCAGGGCATCTTCCCAACCCAGGGATCGAACCCAGGTCTCCCACATTGTAGGCAGATTCTTTACCAGTTGAGCCACCAGGGAAGCCCAAGAATACTGGATTGGGTAGCCTATCGCTTCTCCAGTGGATCTTCCCAACTCAGAATCGAACCAGCGTCTCCTACATTACAGGTGGATTCTTTACCAGCTCAGCTACCAGGGAAGCCCTAGTTTGGGGTGTAAAGGTTCTCAAACTTTAAGGTTGAGACAATTCATTCAAGAAGTTTGGCTGTAACATCTATAATATATAGAGTGGTAATATAACAATAATTCTGAAAAATAATCTTTTAAACTTAAGTTTAATTTTAAAAGTACATTATAAGTACTTTCATATGATTATTTAGAATCTCACAAAATTTTATGAAGCAGATATTTTTATATTCCCTTTTCAGTAGTCATTAATATTAAGTGACTTCCTTGAGTTTGCAGTGTCGATTTTCTGAAAGAGCCATTTGTAGATTCATCATTCATTTGTATTGTAAATGTTTTAGTTATCTAAAAAGTTCCAAGCTGCATGTCTATAGGCTTTTACAATTGTATATTCCAATACTCATAAAATTGAAACCACTGAAAAAGTTAAACAGTTTTAAACTGCATTAAATTATTTAAATAAACAGAACACAAATGATAATGATGGAAAAGTAACATTTTTGTAACTAAATCAGAGTAGTAAAATGTTATACTACTTTTTTACTTGGAAACATTCCAATTTCCTTTGAAATTTTATATATATATATATATATATATATATATATATATAAATTCTACATTATTTAGTCTTAAGCAGAGTCTCTGTGACTATCTTTCAAGTATTCTGTTGATTATATTTTCTAATTCCAGGAAGAGGAAAGAATACATTATTTGAAGGATTCATTCCAACTCAGTTATTTGAATAATTTCTTTTTTTCTTCTTTCCCTCTGTCTGAACAATGTTTGTGCAATTGTTACATGTTAGGAATTGTGTTATGTACTCTGTACGTTAGAATAGTAATTAGTGAACAATGAGAGAGGTCACTGAGACTTGAGAGTGACATATATTATCTACTTTATATAAAGATACATTTTAAAAATTATAGGTTAATAATATTTATCCAATTTTATTCTAAAATAGTCATTATTTCTATACACCCTTAGAAAAGGACTTGATGAAAGATCAGAATAAATTCACTAAGAAAAGCATGTAAATTATAATATATATTTAAAATACGTGTCTGCTCAGCTGACAGAGCAAGCCACATCCATCGATTTGCAAAACTGTTTTTGATAGTTTCTTTTCTGATATATTCATGGAAAAATTATTCAGAAAATAGTACAGCCCAAATTGGTGAATTACTGTTGCATGAGAACCACACAGGTGTGATAACTTAGGAGAAGTACCTTCTACTACTTTCTAAAATATAAATACTGAAATATTTTAAAATGAATAACAAAATGCCAGTGAATTTAAGAGAAAAATAGAAAGGCTCATGCTTAAATGTAAACACATATACACACAAAACAATACATACATAGATTATTGAATATGCCTTAGCATTTGTTAACATATAAAGAGATTATTTGGTTTCAGTGATGAGAAACTTAAGAAAAAAATGTGTATCAGTATGACAGTACAATCATTCACAAATGTGGCTTCTAGCCCTCTATAATGTTCCACTGTCACATCTTATCCAGAGGGTTATGCTCAGGGTGGAGGCCTCATTTAAAATTGGATATTGATTCATGGGGGCACCCCAGGTGGCTCAGTGGTAAAGAATCTGCCTGCCAATGCAGGAGACATAGGTTCAATCTCTGGGGTGGGGAAATCCCCTGGAGGAGGAAATAGCAACCCACTCCAGAATTCTTGTGGGAAAATCCCATGGACAGAGGATCCTGGTGGGCTACCTTACATGGGGTCACAAAGAGTCACATGTGACTGAGCACTGACTCATGGGAATGTATCAAAATATAAATTAGGAAGTAGGAGAACATGTATACTAAAATAGCTAAGGTGGTAAAACAAAACAAAACAAACAAACAAACAACAACAAAAAAAAACGTAGAGTAGGTATGAGTACAATATTCACATGTAGGAATGGACAGTATATAGTGCCCAGATTGTTCATGTGGTTGACACTAAACTTAGGATGCTAATTTTTGGTTTTTATCTTTATTCCTCCATGACTTTTCTCTTGAATTTCTACAAATTCAATGCTCATTATTGCTTTAGAGAAAGTACATGGATGGGCAGGAAGCACAAGTAGATTTCACTATTTTTTTGGCTTTTGTATTCCAAAATCCTAAATCCTTGGGTGATATTAGAGGGTTCATGGGGAGAAAAAAAAAAGAGAGAGAGAGAAAGGTCTTAGAAAATCACGGTATGTAACAACATTTCCTCATTCAATAGTCTGGGGCAAATATAGGTGTAAGAGAGTTGTGAGCATTGGAGCAATGAGGATCTGCACCCCACTGGTCGGCAACATTTCTGGGAAATGGAGGGATTCCAGGGAAGACCTTCTAATGTAAGAGACTTGGCATGGGATGACCAGTCTCAGCAGTTAAACGTTCCCAAGCATGCTGCTGCTGCTGAGTCGCTTCAGTCGTGTCCGACTCTGTGCGACCCCATAGACGGCAGCCCACCAGGCTCCCCCGTCCCTGGGATTCTCCAGGCAAGAACACTGGAGTGGGTTGCCATTTCCTTCTCCAACGCAAGAAAGTGAAAAGTGAAAGTGAAGTCGCTCAGTCGTGTCCGACTCCTAGCGACCTCATGGACTGCAGCCTACCAGGCTCCTCTGTCCATGGGATTTTCCAGGCAAGAGTACTGGAGTGGGGTGCCATTGCCGTCTCCCAAGCATGCTAGGGAAGCAATTTCCAGTTGATTGATGACACTCATATTCTTCTAGCCTCTCTTGTTCAAATACATAATGCCTTAGCTCAGGATTAGATTCCAGAGTCTTGACATGACTGAGGAAATGGGGAAATTTAGGCATCATTTAGAGTAAGCATTTCATAAATTTGGCCAGATGGTTCTCAATGGTAGATAATAAACTCTTCACAGAAAATCATGGTTTATTTCTTGTATAACTAACTTCAAGATTTAGTTAGATCAATAAATGGAAATTAGGAGAAGGTATATTTTGCTCACTATAAATGCTTCATGACATATAGATGCATTGAGCAAACACTCTGTTTCATAAGAATATTATGCTTTTTATTTATTTATTTATTTTTCTGGAAGGGCTGAAAACAAATTATCACTTGTTAAGAAAGCTGTGAAAAATATTCCACTGACTAAGAGTATGAAGTAGTGATATTTGGGTTCCCCTTCATTCCTAATTTCTATCATATTGATTTTACTTAAACAATTCTCATGGTATCACTGCCTTCCAAATGTCTCTGAAATTTGCAATCAGTCAAACCAACAACAATAAACACTGCTGCTGCTGTTTTCTAATATATGTGAAACCAAGTAGAAAACCTGTGATTCTCCCAAAACATGACTGTTCTAAGTAAAATTTTATTGTGTTCTATGAGAGAATGAGGGTCTTCCCTGGTGGCTCAGATGGTGAAGAATCCACCTGCAATGCAGGAGACCTGGTTTTAACCCCTGGGTTGGGAAGATCCCCTGGAGGAGGGCATGACAACCCACTCCAGTATTCTTGCATGAAGAATCCTCATGGACAAAGAGGCCTGGCAGGCTACAGGCCACATGGACGCAAATAGTCAGGTACGACTGAATGTCTAAGCACAGCACATGAGAGAATGAGAAATTAACAACTGGATGCCTTGAGTTCTCAGGACAGTATGCCAAATTTTACTTAAAAGGACAGTAAATTGTCCCTCTTTCTTAGCTATTTAGATAAATATTTTAAAGTGAAAAAATCAATGGCTTATCAAATATTCTATATGATCTTTTAATCTTGGTTAAGTGGTGCTAGTGGTAAAGAATATACTGTCAATGCAGGAAATACAAGAGACATGGGTTCGATCCCTGAGTCAGGAAGATATGCTGAAATAGGAAATGGCAATTCATTCCAGTATTCTTGCTTGAAAAATACAGTGGACAGTTCTATACATCAGTGTTTCTTTTGCTGTCTCATACACAGGGTTATTGTTACCATCTTTCTAAATTCCATATATATGCGTTAGTATACTGTATTGCTGTTTTTCTTTTTGACTTACTTCACTCTGTATAATAGGCTCCAGTTTCATCCACCTCATTAGAACTGATTCAAATGTATTCTTTTTAATGGCTGAGTAATACTCCATTGTGTATATGTACCACTGCTTTCTTATCCATTCATCTGCTGATGGACATCTAGGTTGCTTCCATGTCCTGGCTATTATAAACAGTGCTGTGATGAACATTGGGGTACATGTGTCTCTTTCAATTCTGGTTTCCTCAGTGTGTATGCCCAGCAGTGGGATTGCTGGATCATAAGGCAGTTCTATTTCCAGTTTTTTAAGGAATCTCCACACTGTTCTCCATAGTGGCTGTACTAGTTTGCATTCCCACCAACAGTGTAAGAGGGGTCCCTTTTCTCCACACCCTCTCCAGCATTTATTGCTTGTAGACTTATGGATCGCAGCCATTCTGACTGGTGTGAAATGGTACCTCATAGTGGTTTTGATTTGCATTTCTCTAATAATGAGTGATGTTGAGCATCTTTTCATGTGTTTGTTAGCCATCTGTATAGAACAGTCTTATGGACTCTGTGGGAGAGGGAGAGGGTGGGAAGATTTGGAAGAATGGCATTGAAACATGTATAATATCATGTATGTAATGAGTCACCAGTCCAGGTTTGATGCACAAGACTGGATGCTTGGGGCTGGTGCACTGGGACGACCCAGAGGGATGGTATGGGGAGGGAGGAGGGAGGAGGGTTCAGGATGGGGAACACATGTATACCTGTGGCGGATTCATTTTGATATTTGGCAAAACTAATACAATATTGTAAAGTTTAAAAATAAAATAAAATAAATACAGTGGACAGAGGAGTCTGGCAGGATACAGTCCATGAACCCACAAAAAGTCAGATACAACTGAGCACGCATGGCACACATAACATTTTAAAACATCTCAAATATGCAAATAAAGCATGAGAAATATTTTTAAAGTGGTTATATGAATACATTCTCTGGATAATAAAGAAGTCTTTTTTTATATATGTATATGATATTGCCATAAATTTTGATTACTTTGCATGAAAAAAGACGAAAAGGTAATAGACTAAATGGGTATAATTTGTATTATCTCACTTCAAAATCAGCTTTTCCAGAATCCTTTGTCAACTATTCATATTCTGAGTTAAGACTCCTGTTTTTATTGCTTTAACAAATTGCCTTAAATAGACTATAGTTTCAAAGTTGTAGAAAACATTACTAAGAAGAGTTACTGATAGGGTAAAGTACTGAATAGTCTTTTAAAAATTATATTTGCGATTTTTAAACTATGCCATAAAAACACAAATGAAAACATAATGATAAAAATGTATGTATACACCAAATTTGGGGTTAAGATATATTACTGTATATAAAATAGCACAGGGAACGATACTCAATATATTGTATACTACTCGGAAGTAGCAAAGATGATTTTGTCAAAATCATATCCCATCTCTTTACTATAAAAAATTATAGAGTAAAATCTTAATCCTCAGTCACATATTCCTTCTATCTTTCTTACACAGAGGCAACTGTTTTATGAGTGATTCAATTCAGTTCAGTTGCTCAGTCGTGTCTGACTCTTTGCTACCCCATGAATCGCAGCACGCCAGGCCTCCCTGTCCATCACCAACTCCCGGAGTTCACTCAGACTCACGTCCATTGAGTCAGTGATGCCATCCAGCCATCTCATCCTCTATCGTCCCCTTTTCCTCCTGCCCCTAATCCCTCCCAGCATCAGAGTCTTTTCCAGTGAGTCAACTCTTCACATGAGGTGGCCAAAGTACTGGAATTTCAGCTTTAGCATCATTCTTTCCAAAGAAATCCCAGGGCTGATCTCCTTCAGAATGGACTGGTATGAGTGATTACATAGTGTTTATTTTTTTAACTTATTTCTTTGAATTCCATTTCTATGTGTTATTTTAAAATATAAATAATCCAGTGAATGTTTTTGTTTGTGTGTTTTTCCTGATTTGGGTTTGTATCAAAACAAAGCAAAATACCAACAACAACAAAAATAATGATTTTTTTAAAATGGATATTAAGTCTATTATCTTAGGAAACTAGAATAACATAAAAGCAACATTACTACTTCATATTGATTTCCCTGAGTTTAACAAGACTATATCACATAATAGGCATGACTGAATGTAGACTAAGAACAAATTAACACATCAGATTAAAAAATCTAATGAGTGTTTCTGAGTGATTTGATACTTCTGTTTCCAGCAAATTACTGATTTCTTATTTTTTGCTTTTACTTATTTGGGGCTGCTTACTGAGGTGGTTTTAAAGGAAAAAAACTAAGAAAAGTTTAAGAATTTTTGTTTGCTTGTTTTGTTTTTAAATCAGAAGAGTAAATGAAAGCTAGACTGTACCCAGGAAGGAGGTGGTCCACTACTGAATAGAAGAAAAGACATTTTAAACAAAGTAGAAAATCAGGACTGTCATGACAGTAACCTGGAATGATTGGAGCCAACAGAAATTGAAGAGATGATTCAAAAATGAAAGAAATAAAAGAAGAGACAAGGAAAGGAAAAAGATTAAAGAAGAAAGTAAATAGCAAGCAGTAGCTAGGCCAAAAATTTAGTCAGATCTTGTATATCGCACATAATCTATCTCTCTCTCTCTTTAGCCATTGTAATATATTATTAACTATTTTTAGTTTGGATGTGCCGTACCTTGTGAGAAGGTAAAACTCCTTGGAAGAAAAGTTGTGACCAACCTAGACAGCATATTAAAAAGCAGAGACATTACTCTGCTGATGAAGGTCCATCTAGTCAAAGCTATGGCTTTTCTAGTAGTGATGTATGGATGTGAAAGTTGGACCATAAAGAAAGCTGAGCACTGAAGAATTGATGCTTTTGAATTGTGGTGCTGGAGAAGACTCTTGAGAGTCCCTTGGACAGCAAGGAGAGAAAACCAGTCATTCCTAAAGGAAATCAACCCTGAATATTCATTAGAAGAACTGATGCTGAAGCTGAAGCTCCAAAACTTTGGCCACCTGATGCGAAGAACTCACTTGTTGGAAAAGACCCTGATGCTAAGAAAGATCAAAGGCAGGAGGAGAAGGGGACAACAGAGGAGGAGATGGTTGGATGGTATCACCGACTCAATGGACATGAGTTTGAGCAATGTATTGGAGGTGTTGATGGACAGGGAGGCCTGGCATGCTGCAGTTCATGGGGTAGCAAAGAGTCAGACACTACTGAGCAACTGAATTGAACTGAACTGAACTGAAAACTGAATTTGATTATGTTAAGGTACTCTGCAACCTGGTACCATGGAAATCACAGGAGTTTTCACCAAATATTCTGGAGGTCAGGTCAGTTCAGTCACTCAGTCGTGTCCAACTCTTTGAGACTCCATGGACTGCAGCATGCCAGGCCTCCCTGTCCATCACCAATGCCTGGAGCTTACTCAAACTCATGCTCTTCGAGTCGGTGATGCCATCAACCATCTCATTATTGTCCCCTTCTCCTTCTGCCTTCAATCTTTCCCAGCACCAGGGTCTTTTCCAAGGAGTCAGTTCTTCGCATCAGATGGCCAAAGTATTGGAGCTTCAGCTTCAGCATCAGTCCTTCTAATGAATATTCAGGACTGATTTCCTTTAGGACGGACTGGTTGGATCTCTTTGCAGTCCAAGGGACTCTCCAGAGTTTTTTCCAACACCACAGTTCAAGGCATCAATATTTCGGAGCTCAGTTTTCTTTATAGTTAAACTCTCACATCCATACATGACTACTGGAAAAATCACAGCTTTGACTAGATGGATCGCTGTTGGCACAGTAGTGCCTCTGCTTTTTAATATGCTGTCTAAGTTGGTCATAGCTTTTCTTCCCAGGTCATAGCTTTTCTTCCCAGTGTCTTTTAATTTCATGGCTGCAATTACCATCTGCAGTAACTTTGGAGCCCCCCAAAATAAAGTCTGTCACTGTTTCCATTCTTTCCCATCTCTTTGCCATAAAGTGATGGGACTGGATGCCATGATCTTACTTTTGTGAATGTTGAACTTTAAGCCAACTTTTTCACTCTCCTCTTTCACTTTCATCAAGAGGCTCTTCAGTTCCTCTTTATTTTCTGCCATAAAGGTGGTGTCATCTGCATATCTGAGGTTATTGATATTTCTCCCAGCAATCTTGACTCCAGCTTGTGCTTCTTCCAGCCCAGATTTCTCATGATCTACTCTGCATATAAGTTAAATAAGCAGGGTGACAATATACAGCCTTGACGTACTCCTTTTCCTATTTGGAACCAGTCTGTTGTTCCATGTCCAGTTCTAACTGTTGCTTCCTGTCCTGCATATAGGTTTCTCAAGAGGCAGGTCAGGTGGTCTGGTATTCCCATCTCTTTCAGAATTTTCCACAGTTGATTGTGATCCACACAGTCAAAGGATTTGGCATAGTCAATAAAGCGGAAGTAGATGTTTTTCTGGAACTCTCTTGCATTTCCTATGATACAACGGATGTTGGCAATTTGACCTCTGGTTCCTCTACCTTTTCTAAATCCATCTTGAACCTCTGGAATTTCACAGTTCACGTACTATTGAAGTCTGACTTGAGGATTTCGAGCATTACTTTGCTAGTGTGTGAGATTCTGCTGGTAGCAGCCCTTGATTTCTCAGACCAACACTTTGGTGAGGCAGATCCATATGACTAGTTCTGTCTAGAGATCTGGATTCTAAAACCTGCCAAAGTGATGCAGAAAAAGGCCATGTGTGCTCTCTCAGGTTTCTTCTGCAACAAATATTAAGAAGGCTGTATGTTAGTATGTTCCAATGTAAAATTGCAAGGTATATTATGTCTACAATATGGGTAAGGCTTATGTCAAATGAATTCCTTAGTGACTGTGTGTAGCAGAACTCCTGATAACTATGAGAATGAATTCATCCTTTGATGTAAAAAGTCATACAGAGTTTTATCATTTTTTTGTATTACTTAGCCTATCATGATTACTTTCACACCTATCTTAATCATACCCTCTCTTCAGCATCATTTTGTAACTATCATTCTTTCATTTATCCTACTGTATTATCCCACCATTTAATTTAACCTTCTCTACCAAAGGTCATTGATTACTTCCATCACTGCAGATGGTCACTGCAGCCATGAAATTAAAAGACACTTACTCCTTGGAAGAAAAGTTTTGACCAACCTAGATAGCATATTGAAAAGCAGAGACATTACTTTGCCACCAAAGGTCCATCTAGTCAAGGCTATGGTTTTTCCTGTGGTCATGTATGGACTGTGAAGAAGGCTGAGCACCGAAGAATTGATGCTTTTGAACTGTGGTGTTGGAAAAGCCTCTTGAGAGTCCCTTGGATTGCAAGGAGATCCAACCAGTCCAATCTGAAGGTGATCAGCCCTGGGATTCTTTAGAAGGAATGATGCTAAAGCTGAAACTCCAGTACTTTGGCCATCTCATGCAAAGAGTTGACTCATTGGAAAGGACTCTGATGCTGGGAGGGATTGGGGGCAGGAGGAGAAGGGGATGACGGAGGATGAGATGGCTGAATGGCATCACTGACTCGATGGACGTGAGTCTCAGTGAACTCCGGGAGTTGGCAAGGGACAGGGAGGTCTGGCGTGCTGCGATTCATGGGGTCGCAAAGAGTCGGACATGACTGAGCGACTGAACTGAACTGAGCCAAAGGTCACTGATTACTTCCTAATTGTCTTTGTTCTTTGAATCACTTACTACCCTTCTAGCAATTATTTCTTTTTCCATCCATAATGTTGTAATTTCCAGTTCTTCCTAATGCAAAAGAAAATATTGAATGTCTCAAACACTTTAAAATCTCTTTGAAATCTTACCATAGAGTGTCAGAAAGACAATATACATGGAGATACAATTGGTTTACAATTTGAAGCATCTTCTTCTTTGGGTTATATGATTGTGAAAGAGTACAATATCAACATTGACTTGAATATGATGATAATAATGCTGATAAATATAAATGTACATTTCGTTCCTCCACAACACACAGCAAATGAAAAAAACTGCATTCTAAATTTATGTTTGTTTTTCATTCTCTACACTTTACAAACTATTGTTTTTATATCAAGATGTTCATGGCTTGATTTGGAAAATGGCAATTGCCTTTAAAAAGCCAACTTCTGCTGAAGCATTCATAACGTGAGCCTTATTTACAAATTGATAGGAAATTTTCTTTATTTTATAAGCACTTCCCAATGCAAGAGTGCATGTAATTACAGATAGCTTATATGTATATGCATAGATATCAGTATTCCATAGAGGTCAGTCTGAGGCAATTGCACTCAGGACAGTTTTGAGTGTGTTAAGTCTAGTACCAAGTGACTTGCCTGTGGGATTTAATACAGTATACTCAGGGTTTTCACCTTTCCTCAGTGTAATTTGTTGGGCTCTTGTATTGTTGGAAACTTGAATTTTCTTAAGTACAAAATCCCAAGGAAAGCAGAGATATAATTTGTGATTAACACACAGGTGAAAAACAGTTTTAACTATACAGTACTTACTCTGTATTAGTTCAGTTCACTTCAGTGGTTCAGTTGTGTCCGACTCTTTGCAACCCCATGAATCACAGCACACCAGGCCTCCCTGTCCATCACCAACTCCCGGAGTTCACTCAGACTCACGTCCATTGAGTGAGTGATGCCATTCAGCCATATCATCCTCTGTCATCCCCTTCTCCTCCTGCCCCCAATCCCTCCCAGCATCAGAGTCTTTTCCAATGAGTCAACTCTTCACATGAGGTGGCCAAAGTACTGGAGTTTCAGCTTTAGCATCATTCCTTCCAAAGAAATCCCAGGGCTGATCTCCTTCAGAATGGACTGGTTGCATCTCCTTGCAGTCCAAGGGACTCTCAAGAGTCTCCTCCAACACCACAGTTCAAAAGCATCAATTCTTTGTTGCTCAGCCTTCTTCACAGTCCAACTCTCACATTCATACATGACCACAGGAAAAACCATAGCCTTGACTAGACGGACCTTTGTTAGCAACGTAATGTCTCTGCTTTTCAATATGCTATCTAGGTTGGTATTATCTAAATGTTGGCATTGTCTAAATGTCTCACGGATGTTAACTCATTTAAAAAAAAAAGATTGTGAGTAAAATTATCCACATACCACATACCCGTATTGTTGGGTAAGAAATGAGGTAAAACTCTTACTGGAATTCAGGGAACACTAACACTTGTGGAAGAGGGAGAAAAGTCAGTTAAATGGTGACTGAAAAAGATAAGCCAAAGATGCTGACACAGTGCTTAAGAAAGAGCATACTTTGGGAGAGGGTGGACGACATAATCACTTTATCCCAAGTAGCCAAGCATAATAAGTACTGAAGTTTGCGCACTGCGTTTACTGTAAGGAGCCATGGATGGAAGACCTTACAATACTGAGTGAGTAGAGCGGTGGGAGCTAAAACCAGGTTGTACGGAGTTGGAAAAAATAAATGGGAAAGAAGGGCATGTAGACAGTGAACACATCATCCTTCAAGAAAGGTGTCTGAAACAGTAGGTAGAGATGGCTTATGTTCATGTTTTGAGGAGAAATGGTGTGTAATTTCTGTCTTGTATTTTAGATAACAGATTCTTAGTAATCTTAAAATAGTGTTGAAAATGAACCAGAATAAAAGGAATAATTGGCTACATAGGCAAGAGAGACAGATGAAAGGAAACCCTCTGAATCACTTTATATCTTTTCATTCTTTCACCCCATATACACTCTAATTGTAAATTTTAGTCTTTAGTCTTAACCCTCCCCAGGGAGTTCATAGAGCCTAGTGCTTAACAATTACTTCTCTGAAACTGATCCTAAAATCCACATCTCAAACTCTAATCTCTTCTTCCATTGCCTGCTGGGCGTTTCCATTTAAAATTTAAATACATCTAAAAAGTTAGCTTTTCATTTTTCTAAAAAATCATCTTTGATCTCTGACTCTTCTTTCTGGAATTTGTAGCCTGACACCTTTTCTTTGACTATTCTCTGTATTTAAATACCTTTAATAACCATGCAGTGTTCAATTAATCGTAACCTCATGGAATTTATTCCTTATCTGTTTGGAGTACATGACCTTTAAGTTCTCTTCTGAAACTAATTTTGCCTGCTTCTAGAAACTAATATAAATATAAAGCTCAGTCAGAACATTGCAATAAAGATTGTCTAAATTCATGGACCTACTTTATGAATGTAAAAAAATAAAAGGTAATTAAACTGGCAACTGCTCTCTCCCAACGGAAACTTAAAACCGAAATTTTATTTCCGTTTTCCTTTAGCTCTTATGAATTAATCATGTATGGTACATTGGATTATTTTTGATATTTGATATAACTAAAATACAATTATATTTTTACCAAAAATATTCTCTGATAACTTAGCCATGTTAGGTCAGAGAATTTTCAGCAAATCATGGACATTGTGTTCTTTCAAAGGTTTGTTTCCTGCTGAATTAGCTCATTTGATAAAGTATCCGAAAGCAATTAAACAGCAATATATTGAAATCATGAAATTAGTTGAGATTACAACTAAAAATGCCTCAAAGCAAATTTCACTCAATTAAGGAAAGACAGTATGTCTCATTATGTTGGTAATGTGGTAGAGATGTGACCTAGAATCTCCAATTCATTCTGAAGACCTCTTGGTTACCTGTTGCTAGCCTAAGACATAGGACTTGATTGCTCAGTTGCCATTGTTGTCATAAGATTATTATAAAAACAAAGTGATCAATATTTCCTGTATTAGAGGTAAGCGCTTTTAAAACATACACATGAGCATATGAATGTATGCTAACCTGAAATCCACCAAACCAGAGGAAAACTGTCAATGACATAAATAATAAAAATAAGACACGGTCCTCCACTGTGGCATCGAGCAACCTATACTGTAAGAAAACTTCAATAGCAGTAACCGACTGTAAACAAACTTGAGTCAACTGTGTCATTTACTTTACTATTTAGGTCACTTTACATAAAACCACATTAGTTCATATTTGCTCATCACATTTGCTCATCCTTTATTAGAACATTGATGGCAGGGTAGAGTTTTGTTAATTTTTATACCCTCTAAAATATCTCTCATATAAATTAGGTTGATCTGTGAATTGCCAACATTCTGTAAGGTTTTCAAATTTATAAAACCAGTAAATTCCCATTGTGCAGTCTAATAGCAATTGTCTTATAAATATACATTGGTAGTGTAACTGACAGTAAAATGGCATGGGCAACATGGAATAGATCCGCTGGATGACAAAGCACCTTTGTAAGATCATGCTTACCCTTACTTTATAAGAGGGTCAAAATATATTCAAGGTATGTAACTAAAGAATGGTAAACTGAGATTCTCTGATATGTGCCCAGGGCACATTCAATTCTCTATCACACTGCTACTCCCTTGCTGTTTGTTATCCAACCAACTCTTCCAAGTTAAAAAAAAAAAAACTTGAAGTTTGAAATAAAATAAATTATACATGTTTTTCATGAACACAGAATTATCTTTTATAGAACTGGAGTTAAAAATTATTATTTTTTATTTATTCTTATATTCATTCATCCACCTATTTACTTACCTAACCACTATGACTGATACCCTAGCATCCATAAAATATATTGACAGCATGTTTTATATTTAATAATCCAGCAAAATATTTTCTAAATTTTATTTCATGAACAAAACAATAAATGCAACGTTACCTTAAAAACCCTATATTTATGATGTTTTTCATGTATTTTATTTTTAATTAAGTTAACCAAGCAAGTATTTTATGGAACTTATTCTATGTAACCAAGCAAGTATTTTATGTAACTTATTCTATGCTTTAGGCATTTTACTAGGAATTAGGGATAAACTGATGGAAATCTATTTCCTTGCCTTCATTGAGCTTATATTCTGATGAGAAGGGAAAAAGTATACATGTATAAAATCAATACATAATTTTTATGTTTTTTTAATTAAAAACATATACAAAAATTGCAAATAATTTTATCTCTATACCTACATGATAATTTCTTACACTACAGAAAGCAATGTGTGTGTGTGCTCAGTCGTGTCCGACTCTTTGCAACCCCATAGACTGTAGCCCACCAGGCCTCTCTGTCCATGGGATTTTCCAGGCAAGAATACTGGAGTGGGTTGCCATCCTCTTCTCCAGAGACAGAGAACAATAAAAAGATCTGAAGAGCAATAAAAATATATAAGGTGCCTTTCTTCTCTAAAAACCATAATCTATTTGGAAATATTGGAAAATCCATCTAAAATAACACAAATGAAAGTTTATTTGTCTCAAGAACTATAGTTAGATAGCTGCTTCCTTTGTTTCAGAGGCTCAATAAAATCAGGACCAGGATTTTCAGATTCTGTAGGTGAATTGAGCTATAAGGAAGGGAGGGAAATTGAGTATTTAGCTTTTACAAACTCTGTTAGCAAAATTAAGAAAAGGAGAATAAAATTGGGATTAGGTATTGTTTTAAAACATGTTCCACAGAATCAGACTTAGGAGTTTTGTATAAAAGTGATTTATTTACAGGAAAATCTAACAGATATAAACAGGTGAGACAGAAGGAATGAAGAAAGCCAAGTCAGGTATCCTAATAGATAATTTTGATTCAGTCACATAAAGGAGTTTCAGAGTCAATGGTAGGAGAGCAGAAATATTTATATTCCCACACCCACAGGTCATTGGTTCAGGACAGCTTCCTGAAGAGAGTAATTGCTCAAGCAATTCCCATACTCCATATCTGAGCTCTGCCAGATTGAGGGAAGCTCTCTGAAAAAAAAAAAATAATAATAATACAAGTGCTGGCTATTGGGAATGAAGGCACACCAGGAGCATGTGTACATGAAAATGGTAAAGATATCCAAGGGGCAGAGCACTGATATCATCTGTTATAGGGACTGAGTGAGCTATCCTGCTTTCTCCACCAAGGAGCCAAAATATGCAAAAATAAGTTAAATAGTAGTGAAAGTAACTTTACTAGAGATAACATTAATATAATTAAAAATCAATATATTAATGTCATACACAGGGTGAAAATTTTCTGAGGATCAGGCTCATTAGGTCAAGTTTGATTATATTTACTTAAACTTATACCCTGTCAGTTTTGTTAAATACATGAAGTAGAATGTCGGGGGTAAAGATCAATATAATCACTCTGAGAAATAATGTTCTATGTAGGTCCCTGAGATGGAATTTTTAAGAGCAATATGAAAAAATGATCTTCACCTGGTAATCAACTAGAATCAATATTTGGACTTAAAAAAGTGCATTGATTATTTTTAACTATGCCCAGATCTTTACAGTGTCTGATTTTATTCCATTTTAGTTACCTTAGAAATCCACTTGAGAAAACATGACTTGAGAAATTATAAAATATATTTTGACTAAAATTATTGACAAAATGTGGTCCACTGGAGAAGGGAATGGCAAACCACTTCAGTATTCTTGCCTTGAGAACCCCATCAACAGTATGAAAAGGCAATCAGACAGGACACTGAAAGATGAACTCCCTAGGTCGGTAGGTGCCCAATATGCTATTGGAGATCAGTGAAGTAACTCCGGAAAAAATGACGGGATGGAGCCAAAGCATAAACAACACCCAGTTGTGGATGGGAATGGTGATAGAAGCAAGGTCCGATGCTGTAAAGAGCAATATTGCATAGGAACGTGGAATGTTAGGTCCATGAATCAAGGCAAATTGGAAGTGGTCAAACAGGAGATGGCAAGAGTGAATGTCAACATTCTAGGAATCAGCAAACTAAAGTAGACTGGAATGGGTGAATTTAACTCAACATGACCATTATATCTACTACTGTGGGCAGGAATCCCTTAGAAGAAATGGAGTAGCCATCATAGTCCACAAAAGAGTCTGAAATGCAGTACTTGGATGTAATCTCAAAAATGATAATCTCTGTTCGTTTTCAAGGCAAACCATTGAATATCATGGTAATCCAAGTCTATGCCCCAACCAGTAAGGTTGAAGAAGCTGAAGTTGAACGGTTCTATGAAGACCTACAAGACCTTTTAGAACTAACACCCAAAAAAGACGTCCTTTTCATTATAGGGGACTGGAATGCAAAAGTAGGAAGTCAAGAAACACCTGGAGTAACAGGCAAATTTGGCCTTGGAGTACAAAATGAAACAGGGCAAAGGCTAATAGAGTTTTGCCAAGAAAATGCACTGGTCATAGCACACACCCTCTTCCAACAACACAAGAGAAGACTCTACACATGGACATCACCAGATGGTCAACACCAAAATCAGATTGATTATAATCTTTGCAGCCAAAGATGGAGAAGCTTTATACAGTCAGCAAAAAGAAGACCAGGAGCTGACTGTGGCTCAGATCATGAACTCCTTATTGCCAAATTCAGACTGAAATTGAAGAAAGTGGGGAAGACCACTAGACCATTCAGGTATGACCTAAATCAAATCCCTTATGATTATACAGTGGAAGTGAGATATAGATTTAAGGGACTAGATCTGATAGACAGAGTGCCTGATGAACTATGGATAGAGGTTTGTGACATTGTACAGGAGACAGGAATCAAGATCACCACCAAGAAAAACAAATGCAAAAAAGCAAAAGGGCTGTCTGAGGAGCCTTACAAATAGCTGTAAAAGGAGAGAAGGGAAAAGAAAAGGAAAAAGGAAAGATATACCCATTTTATGCAGAAGTCCAAAGAATAGTAAGCAGAGATAAGAAAGCCTTCCTCAGTGATCAATGCAAAGAAATAGAGGAAAACAATAGAATAGGAAAGACTAGAGATCTCATCAAGATAATTAGAGATACCAAGGGAACATTTCATGCATAGGCTCCATAAAGGACAGAAATGGTATCGACCTAACAGAAGCAGAAGATATTAAGAAGAGGTGGCAAGAATACACAGAAGAACTATGCAGAAAAGATCTTCACAACCCAGATAATCACGATGGTGTGATCACTCACCTAGAACCAGACATCCTGGAATGTGAAGTCAAGTTGGCCTTAGGAAGTATCACTATGAACAAAGCTAGTGGAGGCAATGGCATTCCAGTTGAGCTATTTCAAATCTTAAATGATGATGCTGTGAAAGTGCTGCACTCAATATGTCAGCAAATTTGGAAAACTCGGCAGTAGCCACAGGCCTGGAAAAGGTCTGTTTTCATTCCAATCCCAAAGAAAGGCAATGCCAAAGAATGCTCAAACTACTGCACAGTTGCACTCATCTCATATGCTAGTAAAATAATGTTCAAAATTCCCCAAGCCAGGCTTCAACAATACATGAACCATGAACTTCCAGATGTTCAAGCTGGTTTTAGAAAAAGCAGAGGAACCAGAGATCAAATTGCCAACATTCCCTGGATCATCGAAAAAGCAAGAGAGTTCCAGAAAAACATCTATTTCTGCTTTATTGACTATGCCAAAGCCTTTGACTGTGTGGATCATAATAAACTGTGGAAAATTTTGAAAGAAATGGAAACACCAGACTACCTGATCTGCCTCTTGAGAAACCTGTATGCAGGTCAGGAAGCAGCAGTTAGAACTGAACATGGAACAACAGACTGGTTCCAAATAGGAAAAGGAATTCATCAAGGTTGTATGTTGTCACCCTGCTTATTTAACTTATATGCAGAATACATCATGAAAAACCCTGGGCTGGATGAAGCACAAGCTGGAATCAAGATTGCCAGGAGAAATATCAATAACCTCAGATATGCAGATGACACCACCCTTATGGCAGAAAGTGAAGAGGAAGGAAGGTGAAAGAGAAGAGTGAAAAAGTCAGCGTAAAGCTCAACATTCAGAAAACTAAGATCATGGCATCTGGTCCCATCACTTCATGGGAAATAGATGGGGAAACAGTGGAAACAGTGGCTGACTTTATTTTTCTGGGTTCCAAAATCACTGCAGATAGTGACTGCAGCCATGAAATTAAAAGACGCCTACTCTTTGGAAGGAAAGTTATGACCAATCTAGACAGAATATTAAAAAGCAGAGACGTTACTTTGTCAACAAAGGTCCGTCTAGTCAAGGCTATGGTTTTTCCAGTGGTCATGTATGGATGTGAGAGTTGGACTGTGAAGAAAGCTGAGCACCAAAGAAATGATGCTTTTGAACTGTGGTGTTGGAGAAGACTCCTGAGAGTCTCTTGGACTGCAAGGAGATCCAACCCATCCATCCTAAAGGAAATCAGTCCTGGATGTTCATTGGAAAGACTGATGTTAAAGCTGAAACTCCAATATTTTGGCCACCTGATGTGAAGAGCTGACTCATTTGAAAAGACCCTGTTGTTGAGAACTTTGAAGGCTGGAGGAGAAGGGGACAACAGAGGATGAGATGGTTAGATGGCATCACCAACTCAATGGAAGTGAATTTGAGTGAACTCCGGGAGTTGGTGATGGACAGGGATGCCTGACGTGCTGCGCTTCATGGGGTCACAAAGAGTTGGACATGGCTGAGTGACTGAACTGAACTGAATTGTCCTAAATTATATATCCTTCTATTCATTAGTTAAATTATATGAAAAGTAGGCCTAAAAATAAATCTATAAGGAGATTTTTAATAACATATTTACCCATAAAAAGTTCTAATTTAGTCAATTACTTCTAATCCACTTTTTAAAAATTGATTTATTTTTCTACTGATCTACTTTTAAAGATAATCCCCAAATATATTCCTGATAAATCAATGTATTCCACTCAAAGGAGTGATATTTATGGTGGCAAAATTAGCTACTTTATGCAATCAGCTGATTTGTTTTCAGTGCTACTGCTACTGCTGCTAAGTTGCTCAGTCGTGTCTGACCCTGTGCGACTCTAGAGATGGCAGCCCACCAGGCTCCTCGTCCCTGGGATTCTCCAGGCAAGAATACTGGAGTGGGTTTCCATTTCCTTCTCCAATGAATGAAAGTGAAAAGTGAAAGTAAAGTCGCTCAGTCATGTCCGACTCTTAGCGACCCCATGGACTGCAGCCTACCAGGCTCCTCTCTCTGTCCATGGGGTTTTCCAGACAAGAATATTGGAGTGGGTTGCCATTGTCTTCTCTGAATTTGTTCTCACTACTGACTTCTAAAGTCTTTTAAACAATGTTTAGTGTTGTTGTCTTTCATCTTTGTAATCATGTTCATTTGAGATGAAGGAAGCAGTCTAAAATAATCTATTCAAGCAGGTAAGTTATGTATCTCTTCTCTTCTGAGCTGTGCCTTGGTATAACTCGGTAAACTGTGGCTTCCATTTTACTCCAAAGAAATGTTTATCAATGAAGATTTCTATCCAGGGAAAAATCTAACCTGGAATTGAGCTTTGCCTGTTTGCATAGTTGCCTTTCATTCTGAAGAAGTGAAGTGAAGTGAAGTCACTTAGTCGTGTCCGACTCTGTGACCCCATGGACTGCAGTCTACCAGGCTTCTCTGTCCATGGGATTTTCCAGGCAAGAGTACTGGAGTGGGTTGCCATTTCCTTCTCAGGGGATCTTCCTGACCCAGGGATGGAACCCAGGTCTCCTGTATTGCAGGCAGACGCTCTACCCTCTGAGCCACCAGGTTCATTCTGAACCTACTACCAAATCACAAATAATTAAATGTGATAATTCTGTTTTTTTAAAGGGAAAGATGTATTATGCTTTTGCACCTTTAAAAAATTAACCTTGGTTTTTAAATAAAGTGAATATCAATTGTCCCAGTTACTCATAAAATGGCACTAATATTTACTTAATAGTTCTTTTGTTTCACTTAAAAAATATTACTCCCATTACTTTCCAAGAAGCATTAAATGACCATAAATCCCGTGGGTATTTATATGTATATTGAGGTAAAATTGTATTTAGGAGGTTTCTTTAAAGTTTATCATTAGTTTCCCTGTTTTCTGCTCATCAGTCAATGAGTATGTGTATCTGTTATCTGAGCATAAATAAGATTCTTTACCAACTGAGCTATGAGGGATGCCCTGAACATAAATAAAACCAACTTAAATCTAGTTTTGTCAGTTATTTCTTTAACAATTATTATTATGATAGCATTTATGGAACAGAATTACTTTAAAATAATCTTACAAACAAATTTGAAATATTTTATGAATAAATGTGAAAATGCAATTAGATTTCCATGATGATTGTTTCCCAATCTTGTTTATGTGTCTGCATTAGCAATATTTCACCTTGTTCTTTGAATCAGTTGTTGAGTATATTCAGAAATCATGACAAAATGATTGGTGATTATGAATTCCAATTTGAGCTCTGTTTGTTCAAAATAATTTATATTTGACAATCCAGCAATAGCTCATGAAGACTGAAAGGGTTTTTTTTTTTTTTTTTTTTGGTCATTGCAGTTGTAATCAAACGCCTCTTCAATAACTTTTGAGTACTTTTTCTTTTTTTTACTAACTAGTTATTGATGTAAATGTTAGAGCCTGCTTAAATGCACTTTGAAACTCTGTGTTGGAAAGTAGAGACACCTAGTGTGTTTCTGAAACATTGCAATAACATTTACCTTGGGCTTGTTGAATTCCTACTGTTTGTTTAAGTGCTTTATTTTCATTAGATCGCATAATCTTACCAGCAACTTCAAAGGAAAGAAGTGATGGTAATTAGCATTCATTTTCATATGAGGAAACTGAGACTTAAAGAGAAATATTAACAGTAAGTTGGCATGGTCCTTGGATAGAGGCTGTGTACATGCATAGAACCCCACACATAATTGTTTTACATAGATTTTTTTTTCCTGAGACCCCCTCAAACTTTATGTATTTAAAGAGAAATAGAGAAATATTTTAAAAAGCATGAACATGTCATGATTGCTTTAATGCCCTAAGGACTGATCAATTCTATTACAAAGACTAGAACTTTCCAGACAGAGAATAATACTTGAATTAAGCCTTGAAAGATCCATTAGTATTCAACAGTATTAAGTTGTTGGGGTCCAAGGAGGTGTATTAATAGGAAAAATTTCACAGATTTGAAAGAACTAGACAATTTTAGGGAATTGTGAACGGTTCAGTGTTAAAAGGAATATGCTGTGTTACTGGAAATTAAGAATACAGATAAGTCTATAATATTCTGGGGAAGCTGACACAGTTGAGCCCATCAGTTATTTAGCGCACATAAATGTCCAGTATATTTCTCTTGAAAATAAACAATCTAAAATATTATTACTATGGTGAAGGCTGTTCTGATCTCCAGAAGATTTCTTTCAGACTCCAAAGAACTGATAATTTTCAAGTCTAGGATATTACTTCCATAGAACTTATTCAATATTCAGTCAGCAAGTGTTCTACAAGCCAAACAAACAAAAAAACTAAGAAGAGCTTTTAATATTCAAAGAAGTAGCATTAACTTAGTGAGCTCAAGATCATAATTTACAGAACAGTAAGACTGCTTATTAATTTTATTTCTTCAAAATGATCAATAACCAGTTACTACAAGCATAACTCTGGCAGTTGCTAAGACACCTGGAAACAACACATATTGTACTGATAATCTGATAACATACTATCCTGTGATAATGATGCCAAAAAGCACTTACTCTAGAAAAAGTTAAATCACCTAGGCACATTGTTTTTATTATTTATAAAGTTTTATAGAAAGAAAACATCTGAGCATCATTCTACTGGTGATGACAGTTAAAGAATACTCATAAAACATAACTGTTCTTGAGTAATTAATAATTATCAAAGATGAACTGTGGTGTTGAAGAAGACTCTTGAGAGTCCCTTGGACTGCAAGGAGATCCACCCAGTCCATTCTGAAGAAGATCAGCCCTGGGATTTCTTTGGAAGGAATGATGCTAAAGCTGAAACTCCAGTACTTTGGCCACCTCACGCGAAGAGTTGACTCACTGGAAAAGACTCTGATGCTGGGAGGGATTGGAGGCAGAAGAAGAAGGGGACGACAGAGGATGAGATGGTTGGATGGCATCACTGACTCGATGGACGTGAGTCTGAGTGGACTCCGGGAGTTGGTGATGGACAGGGAGGCCTGGCATGCTTCGATTCATGGGGTCGCAAAGAGTCAGACACGACTGAGCGACTGAACTGAACTGAACTGATAATTGTACAATATTGAGAAGTATAGAACAAAACACAATTGTTAAGTTAGGCAAGAGAAATACATTTGACAATATTGCTCCAATATTACTAGTAAGTCAAGTATAGTGTTACATGCACCAGACTCTCACTGATAAGAAATAAAAATGAATCCACTCGAAGAAAGTTTAATGTTTACTGTCAATAAGGTCAAATTTAGGCATTTGATTCCTGGGTCCGAAAGATCTGCTGGAGAAGGGATAGGCTACCCACTCCAGTATTCTTGGGCTTTCGTTGTGGCTCAGCTAGTAAAGAATCTGCCTGCAATGTGGGAGACCTGGGTTCGATTCCCGGGTGGGGAATATCCCCTGGAGAAGCAAATGGCTACCCACTCCAGGATTCTGGCCTAGAGAATTCCATGGACTGTAGAGTCCATGGGGCTGCAGAGTCAGACACAACTGAGTGACTTTCACTTTCACTTTTACTGCAGCAATGTACAGTATCTCTTATCAGCCTAAACTTTTTTGTAAAACAATAAAATTGAATAAATTAAAGGAAAAACTTTTTTTTCACATATTGAAAAGCAAGCAGTGAATGATTCTGATGCTTGAGAGAACACAATGAAACAGCATCCTTAAAGTGCCAAAAGAGAAATCTGCCAAATTATAATTCATCATCAGGTGAAGACTCTTGAGAGTTCCCTGGACAGCTAGCAGATCAAACCGGTCAATCCTAAAGGAAATCAACCCTGACTATTCATTGGAAGAACTGACGCTGAAGCTGAAGCTCCAATATTTTGGCCACCTAATGTGAAGAGCTGACTCATTGGAAAAGACCTGATGCTGGGAAAGATTGAGAGCAAGAGGAGAAGGGGACGACAGAGGATGAGATGACTGGATGGCATCACTGACTCAATGAACATGAGTTTGAGCAAACTCCAGAACACAGTGAAGGGCGGGGAAGCCTGGCATGCTGTAGTCCATGGGGTTGGAAAGAATTGGACATGGCTTAGCTGCTGAACAGTGAACAACAAACAGGTGAAAATATTTGTTAAAAAAAAGACAAGATAAAGATATCCCCAAATAAATTAAAACTCAGATTATTTGACACTAATAATTATGGACTATAAGAACTATCAAAAGCTATCCTTAAAGCAAATTAAGATGATATCCACTGAAAATTCAAAACCAGTAGAAAGAAAAAAATATTATGAACTAATAAATATGTAGATAAATATTTTTTTAATTCTTTTATTTTTCATATTAATTTAAAAATTAATAGTTGAAAGCAAAGGTAATCACAGGATATTTGAGTCTGTAATATAAATAGAAATATAAGCAGTGCTGCTGCTGCTGCTAAGTCGCTTCAGTCGTGTCCGACTCTGTGCGACCCCATAGACGGCAGCCCACCAGGTTCCCCCGTCCCTGGGATTCTCCAGGCAAGAACACTGGAGTGGGTTGCCATTTCCTTCTCCAATGTATGAAAAGTGAAAGTGAAGTCGCTCAGTCGTGTCGGACTCCTATCGACCCCATGGACTGCAGCCTACCAGACTCCTCCGTCCATGGGATTTTCCAGGCAAGAGTACTGGAGTGGGGTGCCATTGCCTTCTCCGAATATAAGCAGTAAAAGCACACAAATATAAGCAGTAAAACACACAAATATTAAAAAATTACATGGATTTATACTGTGGTATTATTCTTATAAATTAAATTGTATCATACAAATTCAAGAGACATTGTGTGAAATTTGTATATAAGTTGGAATCCCCAGAAAAATCACTAAAGAAAAAGCTATACCTAAAATGCCAATAGATATTTTAAACTATTCAGTTAACTCCAATGTGGAAAGAAAAGAGAAGGAAAGGAACTCAAATCAGATGAGTCAGAAAGAAAGCATTTATTAAAATGGCAGACTTGAAACTAACTGCAACTGCATTATATATAAACAGATGTCAAATTGGAAAAAGAAAAACAGAAAACAAGATGCAGGTATTTATTGTTTTCAGAAATACCCCATAAACTTTAAAGAAGAGTTAAATATTTCATAGCAGAATACACAAAGAGAAGCCACAAAGTTTTATCAAATTCTATCTGCTCAAGAGAAAGAGACTTCATTAAGAAAATGAATAGGAAAAACACAGACTATGTAGTAAATATTCACAATACATATCTTTGAAAAGAACTTGTACTTTTAATATGTAAAGAAATTCTATAACTCAATATTAAAGTTAAAAGATTAATCTAATTATAAATGGACAAGATCTGCAAAGAGACAGTTGGTAAAGGGAAAAACAGCCAATAAAAGATAGGAAGCCATACTCAACATTATTAGTCATGAGAGAAATGAAAATTAATGCATCAGTGTGATACCATTAAGTCTGGAGTCTCGCTTCTGGTTAAAACCCATGTGTGATTTTCCAGATCTGAGTATAGGCAATTATAAAGGCTTTATTTGACAGGCCTCGGGGGAAAGCTGTCTTCCCCACAGCAGACTTGATGTATAGCCAGTGCATGGCAGTCTTTGAAGGGAAAGCAGGCAAAGATTCAAACCCCTCTGGCAAGTCATTCTCTCCATATATTTGCATTCCTAGCCCTGGTGCTCTCATTCTGAGTTCTCTTTATCTGTTGTCTTGGGCAGAGGCCTTCCTCTGGGGACATCTGTTGAGACCAACTTATGGGCGGTGGAGATTGGGGAGGAGTGGAAAATGAGAAAACAATTTTCTCCATTCTTACTCAGGACTCAGTGTTTTCCACTTGGTCCTCCCCACTTCACCTCCCCAAGCTTCATAAAACTGCCAGTCTTTTGTTCTGGCTTCCTCAATAGTAAGAAAATCTCCACATTTGTGCTGAGCCATGGGACCCTCAACCAATGGGCAGTTTCAGGTAGGGAAATGCAATAGGAAAAAGCGGGGCACTTTCTCTGGTTTTAACCTCTTGCTAGAAACACCATCACAATTAGCAAGTTAGCAAGTAAGGCTTAATTCTTTTGGTTTATTGCTTTTATGAGCTACTCCAGCACCTGAAAATACAGTTTTTCTCTCTCTTTTTCTCTCAGCCTAGCTGACCTCTTCACACTACATACATAGTAGACAGGCAAAAATGATATTTACCAACATCAAAACCTGGAGAGGATTTATAGCAGTAAGAACTTTTAATGTTGCTGCTGCTGCTGCTAAGTCGCTTCAGTCATATCCGACCCTGTGCGACCCCATAGACGGCAGCCCATCAGGCTCTGCCATCCCTGGGATTCTCCAGGCAAGAACACTGGAGTGGGTTGCCATTTCCTTCTCCAGTGCATGAAAGTGAAAAGTGAAAGTGAAGTTGCTCAGTCCTGTCCGACTCTTAGTGACCCTATGGACTGCAGCCCACCAGGCTCCTCTGTCCATGGGGTTTTCCAGGCAAGAGTATTGGAGTGTTAGAAGACTGCAAAATGGTATCACCAGTTTAGAAAACAGTTTGCAAGTTTTTTATAATGTTAAACATGTACCTACACCCTATCTAACAATTATATATCTAGGTTATTGCACAAAAGAAATGAAAACAGAAACTAATTAAAGGACAAAAACTTTCATAGAAGCCTAAAACTGGAAAAAAGAAAAGCTCAGATTTTCATTACTAGAAGGTATATAAACAAAGAGTGGCATATGTAATGGAATACTGTTTAGCAATAAAAAAGAACAAAGACATACAACTTGAAAGAGTCTTTCAAAATTAAAGAGTCTTTTTCAAAATTATGCTCAGAGAAAAAAATCTAGACACCAAAGAATACATGTTATAACATTTCATTGATGCACAGTTTTTGATCTGGTAAATCTTCAGTGAGTGAAATAACATTATTTGTCAATGGTGAGTGAAGTTCAGATTGACAGGAGAGGCACCAAAAAGACTCTTAGATGATGGAAATACTCTGCTTCTTGAAATTTTCCTGTGAATATATAAGGTCTGTGCAACGTATTCTATGTAAATTCAATCTCAAAAAATAAATATGTATATCACTCACATCCCTTCATCTATGAAACTCAATAGACTCTGCATCTAAAAGTTCAAAGCAATATCTAAATATTTTATTTTCATTGTAAAGACTAATAATTTCCAAAAATTATATTCACTCACTTTGAACTTTGTAATTATTTGGCAGTCTATTTTTTTTCTACATATCAAATATATTCTTAGGTTGAATTTATCCTTAAGATTCATTTCTCCATAGAAATAGTTTAAGGAAGGAAAATTTGATGTAACTGTCAATTATAAAGGAACATGACAGTATAAGGATTTTTGAGTTGACCTTGACTAAGTTTTCAGGTTTCCTATTTTCAGTAGCTGTCTTATAATATTAATATTTGGTATAAGCACACCAAATTTTGTATTCCTTCATTGGTAAAACTTTATGAACTGGCTTTGATTAGTTAGGTCCCAAAGGATATCAACTATTATCTAAGCCTGAAGCATCAACGTTAGAAATATAGTCAATTAAGAACTGGGAGTAAGACTAACTAAAAAGCTGTAGTAATACAAATTTCCCAAATAACTGATTAATGTGTTGTGCTTAGCCACTCAGTTGTGTCTGATTCTTTGTGACCCCATGAACTGTGGCTGGCCAGGCTCCTCTGCCCATGGGAATTCTCCAGGAAAGAATACTGGAGTGGGTTGCCATGCCCTCCTCCAGGGGATCTTCCCAACCCAGGAGCAAACGCAGGCCTCTCATGTTGCAGGCAGATTCTTTACCATCTGAGCCACCAGGGAAGCCTGACTAATTCATAGTTCATTCAACAAAAACAGAATAAAAATTTAAAGACAAGAATAAAGTATTTGTTCAGTTAACAGATCACAATAGCATTTTGATTATTCAGAGAGAACTTGTACTTGACTACAAATTGGGCTCTTTACTTACAAACTATAAACAATCATTATAAGATATAATATCTAAATGTTTAATCCTTGACATCTGCATTTTATATTTGAGATGTGTATGCCTGTGTGTGTGTGTGTGTGTAAGGATGAAATTTGGCACATTAGCTAGCTGAAAACCGTATTCACTTCTATTTCTATTGTATTAACAGAAAAATTGGCTGCAGCTGGCAGTAATTTCTTTTGAAAAGGATTCAATAACACATTATTTCAAATACAAATGTATATAGTTGAGTAATGATTAAACAACTGTACCACTCTACCCACTGAAAAAAGTGTTTATTGTGAACATCAAGCAAAGAGAAACATATGTATATATATACTAGAATTCTGACTTTTATCTATACTATTTGATAAGTGTGGAATCTGTATACAAACGAATGTTAACACTTTTTCAAAACTTCATGCTAATAATGTGTATACAACTTTCTTAAAAGAAACTAGAATAGGCAGAACAATCTTGAAAAAGAAGAAAGTTTATGAACTCACACTAGTTTATTTCAATATTACTATTAAGTGACTAATCCAGATAGACTAATGTTGGTGAAAGATAGATATGTAAAAGAGTGGAACAAAATATAAACTTCAGGAACACTCCCAGCAATGATCAGTTGACTTTTTCTAATTAATAAACTTTACTTTTAGAACAGATTAGATTTATAGAAAAAGTAACCAAATAGTACAGAGAATTCTGATATCTCTTCTATCTTCCCCACACCATAGAGTTTCATCTATTATTAAGATCTTTTAATAGTATGGTTTATTTTTTATAATTGAAGAACCAATATTGATACATTAGTGTTAACTTAAATTCATGATTTGCATAAAGTCTCATTCTAAAGTCTTGCTATGAGGCCATTAATACCCTGGTAACAAAAGCAGACAAAATCAATAGATGTAACAAAAGTACACTTATAGATGAATATCCCTTAGGAATATAGACACAAAAAAATAACAAAAATTAAAAAAAAAAACAATAAACAAAAAAATTCATTAAAATACTACCAAAGCAGATCCTGCAATGTATAAAAGAATTATACACCATGACCAAATGAGCTTCAAGTGAGGAATTCAAGAGTGGTTCAACCTAAGAAAATCAATCAGTGTAATATACCACATTAACAGAAAAAAAAATCAAATGATCATCTCAATTTTATGGAAATAAAAAGCTGGATTGATAAAAACACTAAAACTAAAGTAGGTATAGAAGGGAATTTTTCAACCTGAAAAAAAATTTATGGAAAGTCCATAGGTAACATCATATTTACTTATGAAAGACTTTGATTTCCTCCTACTATCAAGAAAGAACAAGTATTTCTACTCTTGCCACTTCTACTGAACCTTATACTGAAGTTCCTCGCCAGGGTAACTAGGCAAAAAAAGAAATAAATGGCATCTGATAGGACAGAAGAAATTAAAACATTCTATGGTGTGAGTTTATATATAGTAAATCCTAAATAATCTATGGGAAAAAAACCCTATATGATAAATTAATTCAACAAAGCTGCAGTATACAATGTCAACATACAAAAATTTATTACATATCTAACATTGGCAAAAACAATCAAAACTGAAACTAAGAAAACAGTTCTAATTTTAGTAGAATCAAAACCAATAAATCCTCAGAAATAAATTTAATAAAATAAATACAAGATTTATACATTGAAAACTATAAAAATTGTTCAAAGAAACTAATGAAGACCAAAGTAAATGGAAAGATCCTGTATTCGTGGATTTGGAAACTTAAGTTTTGCTAAGATGTCAATAATTCCCCAATTTATCGACAGATTCAACAAAATCCATATCAAATCCAAGCTTCCTTTTTTGCTTAAATCGATAAACTGTTCCTAAAATTCATATTTAGGAGAAGGGGGCATCAGAGGATGAGATGGCGATGCTGTCACCAATGCAATTAACATGAAATTGGGCAAACTCTGGGAGATGGTAAGGGACAGGGAAGCCTGGCGTGCTGTGGTCCATGGAGTCACAAAGAGTCATACACAACTGGGTGACTGAACAACAACAACAAAATTCATATGGAATTTCTGAGAACATTGAAAAGCCAAAGCAACCTTGAAAAAAAAACGAGTTATTTAATCCACAGTTCCTGATCTTAAAATACTATTACAAACACATTATGATCAGTAGGATGTGGTATTTTTATACAAATAGACATAGATTAATGGAATATAATTGAAATTTCAGAAGCAGACCCCTATATTTATAGTCAACTGATTTTTAACAAGAGTGTGAAGACAATTCAAGGGAAACCATAGAATTTTTAATGAATTTGCTGTTCAAATTGGATGTCCATGTACAAAAAGAATGGATTTGGATCCATATCTCACAGCATCTACCAAAAACATCAAACAAGTCAAAGATATAAATGTAAGATCTGAAACTATACAATTAGTAGAAAATATAATGCAGATCTTTGTTACCTTGAGTTAGGCAATGATTTCACAGATATGAAACCAAAGCAGAATGACAAAAGAGAAAAAAATAAATAAATAAGACCACATAAAAATATTTAATATGCTTTAAATTATACTATCAAGAAAATAAATTTAACCCAAAGAATGAAAGAAAATATTTGCCAGTCATATATCTGATTAGGTATTTGTATCAAGAATAAAGTTCTTTTTAAAACAAAACAATAAAAACATAATATGCAAAGGATTTGAATAGACATTTCTCTGAAGAAGATAAACAACTGGTAGATGAAAAGGTACTCAATACCTTTAGTTATAAGGGCAATGCAAATTAAAAGTGCAACAAGATACCATTTTACACCTATTGCTGTCCTGTCCTTAGTCATTAAGGCTTGTCCAACTCTGCGACCCCATGGACTGGAGCCCACCAGGCTCCTCTGTCCATGGAATTTTCCAAGCAAGAACACTGGAGTGGGCTGCCATTTCCTACTCCAGGGGATCTTCCTGACCCAGGGATCGAACCCATGTCTTTTGCTTTTCCTGTGCTGGCAGGCAGATTCTTTACCATTGCCCCTCCTGGAAAACCCATGCTGTTCTATGCAAATGACTGATTTTTGGACAGAATATGGGTATAAGAGTTATACACCCATATTCACAGGAAGACTTATTCTCTGTTTCAGGGACAAAAGGAAGTTAAGTATTTTGAATAATATCAATTATGGTTCCCAATTTCTCCCCTTCCTTCTCATACTGTTGACTAACTACTCGTTCTTTTGAAGACCAAGATAGTATTCTGTGCACATGCACAGAAGCACACAGCAGCATAAGCCCTGGTCTAGAAGGCAGGATAATCTGCAGTCAACTCCCTGAACATTATCCAACAAGCTGAATAAGTTTCTGCACATTTAATTTCTCAGGACTTTACTTTTTCTGCTATAAAATGAGAGTATAGCTCATTTTTCTAGCTTTATATTTACTTTTGAGTTGACCATAAAAATGTAACCCTTATGTTTTAGCACACTTCATAAATTTAAAGAATGCAACTTATTAACACCATAGTATATGACATATTTGATAGTGGTACATGGAGACATTTCTGTATATTGTCAGCTTACAATTCCCAAGTAATATTAAATGAATTGTAAAGCATTGGTTTCCACCAATGCTATATTATATTCTTTTAAATAAAAGACCTTTTATAAACAAATGAATGCACCGTGACAAGCTTGAAAGACAGGTTAAGATATTTCAAAACAACTAATATGAAAGATTAAGCTTATTATTTTTAGATAAGAATCAAATTATATGTGTTTAATTAAGGTCTTTTCTATTATCATCCATAAAAATATAAAATTTACTGTCATTTCTTGATTCTAATTAAAGTGGAGTATAATCATCCAAAATGCAAAGCTACCTTTAATCATCGGAGCTATTCTTATTGTTTAAGGAATCTTGAGGTTCTGAGATACTTGATAATAAAATTCTTAAGATTTAAAGGAGAAATATTAGCTTCTACATTTTAGAAAATTTGCTTTATATTAGGCAATAAGGAAATTGCTGGTATACATATATTTCCTTTCCACTGAACTGCAGCCTTAGGTCCTAAATACATGTTTTATTAATAGTATTAATATTGACCTAATTAGTCTATATAATTAATTCCTAAGTTCAGCTATTCCCTCCCATATTTCGCCAAATTTTGCATTTCTCTCCCCTTGTGCAATACTTTGAAATTTTCATTATCTTTTTCTTTCTATAATGTGTATTTAAGAACTGTATTATGATATCTAAGGTTGTCCATCTCTTCCACATCATCTTATATTTTCTTTTTTTTCATATACCTTGATTTTAAATTCTTTTACTGCTTGCTACATATTTAACCTGGAAACAGACTTAAGTAAATATCAACTTCTGTAACTACTAAGATATTTAGGACGTTTGCTACTTTTATTTGAAAATGTATAAGAAATTTTTCTTTTCAAAACTGCATGTTCAATCAAATATAAAACCATATAAAATGCTAAATTTATGCAACTCCAGTGAAGACACAATACTGTTAAGTCCTATGAAAAATATGGATCTGATTTTGCAATGTCATTAAGGAAATACCAACACAAAAACTGCAGCAGGTATGATCACAAGGTCATTACTTTAAAAATATAATATTCTTTAATAATATATACTTTAAAAATACAAAAATAGGGAGCATTTTTATTAGCTGCATTTTCTAAATTTAACTGAATTAAAATTAAACCGAACACTTAGTTATCTGTACCAGTAATCTAATTTTTCAGTCACTCAACTAGAAATACTTGCATTTATTTATATACACATTGTGAAATTTTCTTCTGTGCATTTACTATTATGGTAAATATAACCCAATAAAGCTGATAAGAAAAGAATATTATATGAAACTACTGTAAAACTAACTGGAATTTAACATAATGATATACTAAATTTAAAAAAAAAATCCCTGTATAGTGTAAACTTAGGAAGACTAATATCAGTTAGAAATATTTTCTTTCTTTTAAAAAAAGGGAGCTTCAAAGACAAAGGAGTCTTCCATAACACTTTAAAACAAATGAGAGAGGATTATATCTATGTGTGGGTGAGGAGATTTACAGAGGACAATAGAAATGTTTAATTAAACTTACTTAAAAAGAACAAGTGAACCATATGTTTACTGGGTACACATTATTAGCAATTTGTAACAGACTAGAATAAAAATAATGTTATAATTTCTGAAGAACCTTGTTCAACTTAGTGTAGTACAGCAACAAGAGCAAGGTATCTGAGGTCTGATCATTTGGTTTTAAATATTTGCCTCAAATTCCCTTACTCTGTGATTTTGAACAAATTATTTAATCCCTCTAAGCCCAGGATTTTTACTTATAATATGGGAAAACAGCAATACATAGTTTTGGGATTTGTGGTGAAGATTCAAAGACATAAAATATACAACCTATATAGCACTGGATTTGTTGAGAATAAAAGCTCACATATTTTTAATGGAAATTAGATATTATGTTAGTTTGGGGAAATGTTTGCTAGCATAGTCTGTGTAGTAATAGCTGTATTTTTTAAACATATTGCTTTACAAGACTTTTCTATGCTAGGAAATAAATGTAGCAGTGTAAATTTTAAAAAAGGTAATTTCACCATTAAATAAAGTTCATATCAATGAAGAGATAGATTTCAGTAAAACTGTGATAATATCTCTTGTGACACCACCTGTGTGTGGTCAGCAGAAAAAAGAAAAAGTAATTTCCCCATTAAATAAAGTTCGAAGAGGTCGATTTCGGGCAAACTGTGATACTATCTCTTGTGATGCCACCTGTGTGTGTTCAGTGGTATGATAGCCTCTTCCTTATGAATGATATCTAGGTCATGTTTTTCTCAAAATTCCTCTGTGCAGTAGCCCAGTCTGATAAAATGAAAAATGAATTTCAAACTGGTATGAAAAATAAGAGTATTGGAGAAAATCTGAACATTACATGCAGTAGGTTTTGCTTAAAGGCCATATAGAAAATAGTCTGACAAAAACATTGATATGTGGAAAACATTGATATGTGGGGAAATGTTTTAACACAAGGCATTGGACATAGGGCTGCTAGAATTAAATGATATTTTGCTTTAAAAAGGAAAAACAAAAAGTAAAATCCTTGAAGAGGGGAAAAAAGTCAAAGCAGAAATGGATCACTTTGGAAAAAGTCAACAAATAGCACAAACAAAACCACTGGCAGACTCTGAACTTTATTTTCCACATCAGAAAGCTGTTCATATGTGCAGAAGAATCAACAGCTTTGAAGTTAAGTGAGAAGGATAATTACTGCTTTAACTAAGTACATATCCAGATGAAATTTAGGGCAAAATAGAGCTATTCCTTGTCATAAATTATAGGGATATAGTTCTCAAAGAATGCATGTTTCTTGTGACTTATTTTCATGTTGCTTCACAGAAACAGATTGTTGGATATATTTACTCATTAACATCAGTCCCAATAAGTCAATTCACAAAATACTAAATACACAGAGAAAAAACAAAACAGTAAATTGAGTTTGCATTTTTAATGATATGCATATCCAACTTAGAAAATTCCTAACCATATGCTAAAAATTCTGTGATTTCTTGATATCACTAATAAAGTCAAACTCAAATAACATTTTTATCATTGAAATTATTGTTAACTGTCTTTTATTTCATCATATACTTCAGTGCCCATCAGGAACCCCACAATCATCCACATTTTATAGTCATAGCATAGTGAACAGATTATATGGCAATGGAAGATGATATATCATATCACAACCTCCCTCTCCCCCTTCCCCTTATTAATCTATTGGAGACAGTAGTTCTGACACATTAGCAGGCTCTCAGAACACATATAGGTTACTAGGTAGGTAAACATTAGAACTGGTGACTCTTCTGACAAGCCAAAGCTTTTCTTTAAAAGTTTATTCATCTAAGTTTCTCTCATAATCTATTTATAGGACTCAAAAAAGACTTTGATCAAAATGTAATGGTTGGATCATATCTTTAACAGTAGGAACGATTTTTTTTTCTTACATCTGCTCAACTTCTTTTTCATATACAGTCCCCAGTGACTTTCATGAGCATCACTGCTGTACATACACCAGAAACTTCATGTTATGAATACTGCTCCTGTGCTTGAGTCAGAAATTCTATCACTAGGAGTCCTGCTCAATCACTTGATAAGTATATTGGCCATGAGAGGGTCTAAGACCCTTGTCTTTAAACTCTAGTTATTTATAAGGCACTGTAGAGGGATGTACACCTTTTAGATAACATGAGCAATATGTACATCATCTGAGTTAGATGAGCACCACTTATACCCACTGATATTAGACATGTAGAGACAGGAATATTAACAAAAGAGCTCCTATTAGGTGTCAGAGTAATGATTGCCAAGTACCTGTCCAGTAGACCATTATTCCATTATCCTATATTTTCCTGTAAATATCCTCATATCTTAGTTTATTTCTTAGCTCTCCATTTTCCTCCTATGAATTATCTTCTATTTTACTTGACACAGTTCATATAATCTATCTCTGCATTTGTTCTTGCTCTGTTGTCAGATATTAAGAGAGCAAAGCCATTGACACCCTAATTCACTACACCCAACTTATGATTATCTTATTTACTTGAGCTCACAATCCTGAAACAATCAGTTTCATCTGTCTACTTATTGCCAAGGTCCACTTCTTTGTATGTGGTTGATTTTATCTATATTTCACAAGAAATGTAGTAGATTATAATTCATGGGGTAAACTGTGAAGTCTGAAAATATCATGAAACAAGGTGGAGTATACTCAAAAGAGAACAAATTTAGGTTTTGCTGCCTCTGTGAAGGAACACTCTCAACCAACACTGAGTTCACTTTAGGTCTTAATTACAATCGAAGCCAGAGTTCCATTAAGAATTTCAGGGATACTGTTCACGAAAAAGGGGTAACGTTAAGTAGCTGGAGCTGTCAATGTTGTACTCTCTTTGGCTTACATCTCAGGTAGCTTATGGAGAGGATTTAAATATGCCAACAACTTCCTGCATCTCTGCTCTGGAGGTAAAGTGTATTGCTCACAACTCAGTTCTACAAGAGTGAAATCATAACCCGCTGCAGTTGCTGAACAGCAGTGCAATCTGAGAAGAACTCAGGATGGAAAAACAGGATAAGGCAGTCTGAACACATGAATGTAGAGTTCCCAAAGATAGATATATATCTCAATAAGAATTTTAAGGAACTCAGATTCTTGCATCTTTCCATACAATAGAAAAACACTAAAATCATTGACTTGGGATATCTTTTCTTTGTGATTAGCAGCAATGTTTACCAAGATGTAAACCATATTTTCAAGCCAAAATTCATAAATAAACTGACTTTTACCTGTTCAGAGCTGACTGGTTGTATCCTAGGCTATAGCCCTCAGTAACACCCTGAATAAAATTTAAACTCATAACTATCATGCTGTGTGTCTTTAACTCAACATACCTATCTGATAACACTCCAGGAATAATCATTTCTGAATTCTAAGAGAAGTGATTAATTCCAGCCCCTTTCATACATTATAACTAATTATTCATAAATAATCTTCTGTACCTGGCTTTACAATTCAATATTATGTTTGTGAAGTCCCATCCGTATTTCTGAGTATACTCACTATTCTTTCTTTGTGGAATGCTTTTCTTTGTTTTTGCCAAAATCTTTAGATATTTGAGTCATTCTTATCATTTAGGTTTATCATGAAAAGATATGATTTCAAAGAAGGTATTTTATGTTCATCTGCCTTCCATTTAAATACTTTATGATACTAATCATTAGAGTAAATCATTTTGTATACTTACATACTCACACTTTATACATAATTAAATATATATTTATGCAATACTTATAAATAACTTATTGAGGTATAATTAACATAAAATAAATTTCAAATATATTTGAAGTATAATTTTGACAGAGGTATTGTTATTGTTCTGTCGCTAAGTCATGTCCGACTCTTTGAGACCCGATGGACTGCAGCACATCAGGCTTCCCTGGCCTATATCTTGCAGCTTGATCAAACTCATGTGCATTGAGTCAGTGATGCCATCCAACCATCTCATCCTCCGTTGCCCATTTCTCCTCTTGCCCTCAGTCTTTCCCAAAATCAGGATCTTTTCCAGTGAATCAGCTCTTCATATAGAATGGCCAAAGTATTAGAGCTTCATCTTCACCATCAGTCCTTCCAAAGAATATTCAGGATTGATTTCATTAAGACTGACTAGATTGAACTCCTTGCAGTCCAAGGGACTTTCAACCGTCTTCAGCACCATAATTTGAAAACATCATTTCTTCAGCACTCAGCCTTCTTTATGGTCCAACTTTTACATCTGTACATGACTACTGGAAAAACAACAGCTTTGACTATACAGACCTCTGTCAGCAAAATGATGTCTCTGCTTTTTAATATACTGATGAGGTTCATCATAACTTTAATTCCAAGGAGTAAATGTCTTTTAATTTCATGGCTACAGTCACTGTCCACAGTGATTTTGCAGCCCAAGAAAATAAACTCTGACACTGTTTCTACTTTTTCCTCTTTTATTTGCCATGAAGTGATGGGACCAGATGCCATGGTTTTATTTTTTTGACTGTTGAGCTTTAAGCCACTTTTTTCACTCTCCTCTTTCACCCTTGTCAAGCAGTGTTTTATTTCCTCTTCACTTTCTACCATTAGAATGATAATATATTCATATCTGAGGTTGTTGATATTTCTCCCAGAAATCTTAATTTCAGCCTGTGATTGATCCAATCCAGCATTTCACATGATGTACTCTGCATATAAGTTAAGTAGGTATAGTGACAATATACAGCCTTGATGTACATTTTCTCAGTTTTGAACCAGTCCATCCTTCCATGTATGGTTTTAATTGTTGCTTCTTGACCTGTACAAAGGTTTCTCAAGAGGCAAGTAATGTGGTCTGGTATTCCCACCTGTAAGAATTTCCCACAGGTTTTTCAAGTAATATTTTTGGAATTCCCTTGCTTTTTCTATGATGCAATGGATGTTGGCAATTTGATCTCTGGTTCCTCTGCCTTTTCTAAATCCAGTTTGTACATCTGGAAGTGTTCAGTTCACACACTGTTGAAACATAGCTTGAACAATTTTGAATGTTACCTTGCTAGTATTTGAGCTTCCCTGCTGGTTCAGCTGGTAAAGATTCTGCCTGCAATGTGGGAGACCTGGATTTGATCCCTGGGTTGGGAAGATCCCCTGGAGAAGGGAATGGCTACCCATTCCAGTACTGTGGCCTGGAGAATTTCATGGGCTATATAGTCCATGGGGTCGCAAAGATTCAGATACAACTGAGCAACTTTCATTTTCATTTTCTCTTTTGCTAGCATGTGAAATGAGTGCAATTGTACAGTAGTTTGAACATTCTTTGGCATTGCCTTTCTTGGGGATTGGAATGAAAACCAACATTTCCCAGTTTTGTAGCCACTGCTGAGTTTTCCAAATTTGCTGGCATATTGAGTGCAGCAGTTAAACAGCACCATCTTTTGTTTCTATTAGGTCCTTGCCATTTCTGTCCTTTATTTTCCTCATCTTTGCATGAAATGTTCACTTGTTATCTCTAGTTTTCTTGAAGAGATCCCTGGTCTTTCTCATTCTATCATTTTCCTCTATTTCTTTGCATTGTTCATGTAAGAAGGCTTTCTTATTTCTCCTGCTATTCTCTGGAACTCTGTATTCAGTTGGGTACATCTTTCCCTTTCAACTTTCCCTTTTGTCTGTTCTTTTCTTTGTTATTTGTAAGTCCTCCTCAAACAACAATTTTGCTTTCTTACAATTCTTTTTCCTTGGGATGGTTTTGGTCACTGCCTCCTGTATAGAGGTAAACACCTATGAACATGCCAAGACTGTTCCGTGAAAACATCATGTTTGAGAAGAGATGGTGATGGAGAGGGGATATGCAGGGAAATTTTAAGATATGGGTATTATTCTATTTCTTTATCTAGTGTTAATTGCACCATTGCTTTTGTAGAGTTTCATTGAGCTAAATACTGATGATTTGTCATTTTTTTCTTATGTATGTTATATTTCAGCATTCAAAAATTACATTTTGACCATATTCAACCCCTATGCTTTCTTTACTTGAATTTTAATGTCTATTTTTGTGTGGTTCTTTTCTATACAATAGTATTTTTCACACATATTTGAATAAAGAATCAAATCTTCCAGGCATTATAACAGATTTTATTTGACTAGTTAAAGGGTTAGCTTTTAATATAAACAGTGATCTACTGTTAACCTAATTTAAAGCTGCATGATCATACCCAAGAGTATGAAGAGTTAAATGTTGTCTGCCTGGTTTATAATCTGAGGATTTCAAGTGACTAAAATTCCCTTAAAAATAATTCAAATTTTAGACAGTTTTTTCTTTAAAAGGCATACTAATTAAATCTCTAAAAAAGAACTAAAATACTGGTTATATTTTTCTTGCAAAATTCTTACGTCTTGTGAAGAAATACCTTATGTTTCAGCATCCACCGAGTTCCTAAACACCCCCTGAATGTTTTCACACTGTGTAATTGTGTTATGTGAGAAAAACAGTCCTTTTCACCCTTAATTGTCTTCTAATGTATGCTTACCATATGGCAACCTGCTAAGTATAACAAACACTTATGCTAATGCTCTTTTATTTTATAGAAATCTGATAGTTAAATAAATCAATAATAATCTTAAGCATTTTTAAGCAAAGGTGTCTCCTGTGACCTCTTCAGAAAGACTATCAAAATAACTAATTGATTAAATAAAGATAGATTTATTACTTACTGCATAAGGGAATGAACTACTTTGACATCTTTCGGAGTACGTGGAACAGAAAGGTCAGGACAGGATATTTATAAGACTTGGAGGACACAATTAAGGGTGATTCCTTTCAGTGAGAGGGTGTACTTGAAACTGGGTCCAATTTGTAAAATAATAATTTATTAGTGGGGAACACAGTGGGGGTTGCTGAAGTGAGCCTTGGTGAGCATATTTGACCAGTCTATGGCTGTGAGAAGACAGTGGTTAATTAAATATTCTATTGCTTGAGTTTCTGTATTTTCATGAAGTTCTTAGAAAAAAAAAAAAACTTATTTGTAACATAACCTTCCTGGGTAAGTGTTTCCTGGAAGAGCAAAATAATGTTAATGCTGACTTTTGGACAGTAATATTAATACAGATACTCAGCTTTCAATTCTCAAGGATTTTAAAGAAATGTATCCTGAGAAATACCTTGACCAATTATTAAAAATGCTCAAAATTACCACTAGTAATATGGCATTCTCTCCTAGAAATCCCACGTTTGAGATTCTGAGAACTATACAAGATAGTAATTTGGTCAATAATGTGAAAACATTTGAGTAATTTAATAGTTAAAAACAGTACTAAGTGAATGTAATGAAAAAGCACAAAATAATTTTGCAAATGTTTCTTGTAATGATTTGCATCATTCTTTCCAACATTTTATAGATATTGTGACATTAATTATTTTAAAGTATAGATCTTTCCAACATTTTATAAATTTTGTGATATTGTTTTAAAATATAGACCTTGTTTCACATGTTTACTTTTGTCTATGTATTTCTCTAGTATATCACCTTTAGATGTATCCATTTTTTCACATTTATTTTATTTAAAATAGTGATGCATCTTACAAGTTAAGGTATATAAAATTTACTATTAATCGGATAGCACACATATAAAATAAAAAGCCTTCTACTTGCATTATCAGACTCAATGGTATTAAATTTGTTGAAATATTAGTATGTAGGTTTATTTTAACATTAAATATTCAGGAATTCAGTAATATTAACATGGATAAAATTTTAGGTTATCAACCAGTGTTTACAAAAGGAGTGATTTCAAATGCAAATTGCTACTTATAGCTCAAGTAGCAAAAACTATATTTTTAAAGTAAAAATTATTTTAGGAAGCTATTAACATCAATATTTGCATGCCAAATATTATATGGCTTCCAAGTTGTGAGTCTGAGTTTTTTAAATCAATCTGTCAATTCTAGGGAAAAAATCAATTATTGAATCTTTTTTTTAGACTGACCTTGGAACTTAAATGACATGCTTAAAGAGGTTTTAGCATTTAAATGCTTATTGTAAATTAGATTACTGAAGCACAAAATTGTGTCCTATTTCTGAGCAATTTTTTTTTTCAAGTTTTCTACAGGGAAGGCATTATTAGGGCATTCTATTTTTCAAATAATTTGTACTTCAAATTTGCTAAGTTTAAATACTTTATTAATTTGTTTAATCATTTCATTCATCTTACAATGTAAGAGGAAGATAGTTTAAACCAGAGAACTTAACTACATCTATTAGAGGAGAGATGATGGCTAGCTCAGTTCCCTGAGGTGCATGTTCTACATCAGTCTTAGAGATGATTTCCTCTAATATTCATTTGAAATGGTTTTTACCAGTAAAGAAGTTCTAAGAATTCAATAGTTTGGTCTTCATGGAATAAATACTTAATTTTTTATACTTCAAATATTAATGTTCAAGTATAAAAATATGCTTTTATCACATCCTTTCAGATAAAGCCACATTTTCCTTTTATGAATATGAGCAGTTGAGTTTTTACTCTATCTGTTTTAAAGATGGATATACAGCAGATAGTCTCGACATTTCTGTTCTATATTTACGCCTCCTCAAAGTTATCCAAATATTGGTATGGTATATTTAATTCAAATAAATAGATATTTTAAATAAAACAATAGAAATTTTATAAATATTAAATTTAAATACAGATTTTTTTTAAATTGCATAACTTTTGTCTCTCTCCTGATTACAATTATAGAATGCATTTCTGTGAAGGGTTTGTAAAGTGTGTAACTTATATGAAAGTTTTCTAAAGGTTATTAGCAAAAAACTCAGATAACAAATACAATACTGCTGGACAAAGAAAATCAACCATACTGGTGGTACAGAAACTGGCAGTTATCACAGAAATGTTAAGGCTAGTGATATTTTAATTTTAAGGCATTTCATTCAAACCTATCCCCTTAAGAATGTTCTTGTTGTTCAGTCACTAAGTCATGTCTAATTCTGCAACCCCGTGGACTGCAGCATGCCCAGCTTCCCTGTCCTTTGCTATCTCCTGGAATTTGCTCAAACTCATGTGCTTTGAGTCAGTGATACTATCTAACCATCTCATCCTCTATTGCCATCTTCTCCTTTTGCCTTCAATCTTTCCCAGCATTAGGGTCTTTTTCAATGAGTCTGCTCTTTGTATCAGGTGGTCAAAACATTGGAGCTTCAGCTTCAAAATCAGTCCTTACAATGAATGTTCAGGATTGACTTCCTTTAGGATTGCTTGGTTTGATCTCCTTGCTATCCAAGGGATTCTCAAGCATCTTCTCCAGCACTGGCATTCAAAAGCATCAGTTCTTCAGCATTCAGCCTTCTTTATGGTCCAGCTCTCACGTCCATACTTGACTATTGGAAAAACCATAGCTTTGACTATGCAGACCTTTTTTGGTAAAGTGATGTCTCTCTCTGCTTTTTAATATACTGTCTAGATTTGTTATTTTTCCTTTCAAGGAGTAAGCACCTTTTAATTTCATGACTGCAGTCACCATCCACAGTGAGTTTGGAGCCCAGGAAAATAAAATCTGTCACTACTTCCACTTTTTCCCCTTCAATTTGCCAAGAAGTGATGGGACATGATGCCATGATATTAATTTTTTGGGTGCTGAGTTTTAAGCCAACTTTTTCACTCTCCTCTTTCACCCTTGTCAAGAGGCTCTTTAGTTCCTCTTCACTTTCTGCCATTAGAGTGTTATCTTCTATATATCTTAGGTTGTTTATATTCTCCCATTAATCTTGATTCCAGCTTGGGATTCATCCAGCCCAAATTTTGCATAATGTACTCTGCACAGCAGTTTAAATAAACAAGATGACAATATACAGCCTTGCCATACTCCTTTCCCAGTTTTGAACTAGTCAGTTGTTCCATCTAAGATTCTAACTACTGTTTGATGACCCACATACAGGTTTCTCAGGAGACTAGGTAAAGTGGTCTTGTATGCCCATCTCTAAGAGTTTTCCACAGTTTGTTGTGATCCACACAGTTAAAAGCTTTTGCATAGTCAATATAGCAGAAATAGTTTTTTTTTTTTTTTCTAGAATTCTCTTGCTTTCTTTATGATCTAACAAATGTTAGCAATTTGATATCTGGTTCCTTTGCCTTTTCTAAATCCAACTTGTACACTTGGAAGTTTTTGTTTGATGTACTGCTGAAGCCTAGCTCGAAGGATTTTGAGCATAACCTTGCCATCATTGTGAAATGAGTGCAATGTGATAATCATACAATAGCTTCAACATTCTTTGGGATGGTCCTTCTTTAGGACTGGAATGAAAAATGACTTTTTCCAGTCCTATGGCCACTGCTGAGTCTTCCAAATTTGCTGACATATTGAGTGCAGTGCTTTAACAGCATCATCTTTTAGAATTTGAAACAGTTCATCTGGAATCGCAACACATCCATTAGCTTTGTGTGCAGTAATGCTTCTTCAAGCTCTGTGTATTCTTGCCACCACTTCTTAATCTCTTCTGCTTCTTGACAGTACTAACAATCCTTACCATTTCTGTCTTTTATTATGCCCATCCTTGCATGAAATTATCGCTTTATTTTTTTTAATTATCCATTTATATCTCCAATTTTGTTGAAGATATCTCTAGTCTATCCCATTCTATTGTTTTTCTCTACTTCTTCATATTGTTCATTTAAGAAGGCTGTCTTATCTCTCCCTTCTATTTTTATTCTCCTTAAGATTACTGAGGGACAACTTCAGTGTTTTCAAATGGTTTTTCCTCCTACACCTGTTTCATATACTATCTTCTGAAATGGTTCTCATTATACCACTGATTATTGTAGAGTCTGACTAGCTTTCTAGGGCCTGGAAGCCTAAATATAAACCACTTGGGAAAAAATATATAATAATAGCATACTTTTCCAGAACATATTTGTTTTCTTTGAACCAAGTCTTTCCTGCATTATCTAATATATAAGTAGGAGGGGCTTCCCAGGCAGCTTAGTGGTTAAGAATCCTCCTCCCAATACATGCAATGTAGGTCAATCCCTGGGTCGGGAAGATCCCCGGGAGGAGGAAGCAACAAACCACTCCAGTATTCTTGCCTGAAAAATCCCATGGACAAAGGAGTTACAGTCCCAGGGTCAAAAAGAGTCAGACACGACTGAGTGACTGAGCACATAAGTAGGAGGAGTACTGAGTGAGGGAGGAAGCAGACTGAAGTATTAAGTCTGGAGGTTCAGGGCAGAGCATTGTAAATGACACATGTGAATAAAATACAGGAGAAAATTAGGAAGTTAGCCACAGGAAGAGCTGGGACTCAGCTAGGCTTAGTCCATGAGGAGAGAGCATGCCTGGAAAGAAAGAAAAGGCATTCAGTACAATGAATCTGGAGTTGAGCTAGCTGACAAAGTGTACTGAAAGAAAAAGCCAAAACAGTAGCAGTGCAAATCCTACAGATCGATGAATGAAATGGGAACAAAATGCACAGATTTATCAAAGGAATGAAGCTAGCTGACTATATATTTAAGAGATCATGGAGGCTTCTGTGTGATTCTTTGGGGAAAGGATGGCAAGTAGAAGCAGTAAGGGTATGAAAAGCTAGGAAGTTACCAACATAGTCAAGAAATCCCCTTACCCCACAAGAAGAGAGAATACCTAGGATATGATGAAGGAGATGAAGAGTAGTGGTATTGTACATATTTTGACAATAAAGGGAAGAAGATTTTTTTCACGAAAATTCTTTAGAGACAAACTTCTGTAACATTTATTTCATACTGCAATATCCCAGGCCTTATATTTCTACCTATTTTTGTCAAAAGTTTGCTTCTTTAAAGGGCAAAAAATATTTAACAACTAAGTGAACACCTCTGAATTAGCTCAATATTTTGAAGAAAATATTATCATAGAATAATTTTAAAGCAACTGAAATTAATACTATGTAAACATTTCTGAAAATAATGGTTTGAAAGTGTGTGTATATGTATAGACACACACATATATATATAAATATATACATACACATGTATATATATATATGTTAAAGAAATGTATGTATATACATCTATATATTTATATATAGATATATAAACACATATATTTCAATATATACATACTGTTGGGGGCACATACATACATATATATGCATATCATCAGGACATACAATTTTTAAAAAGTATCTTCCCAACCTAGAAAACTTCTTCCATACAGGTAGAAGAGAAAGAAAACAATTTTATTGTTGAATAAGGATTAATACAGAATGTGCTGTGCATCACAGGTAACCTACTAAGAGACTGTAAAGATAATTTTTTATATAGCCAAACAATCTTCACATATGTGTTCTCAAGATAAATAGCAAACAGAATGACCGTCTGTGTTAGGAAGTTGGCTTATCCAAAGGAAAAATAAGTTTCTCACATCTTTGTGACACTAATGTCATACCTAAATAGTTTTGCAACTTGGAGAGAGACATCCACCCAAATTAGACTCCTTCCTTCTCACAGAAACCGGGAGATGGTGGTGCTAGCTTCCTTGAAGTTTACACTTTAAACAGATGGCTTCCAGGTCCTTGAGAAGGCATTCCTGGATCTTAAAACTGGCACTAGGCTTAACTAGCTTTTACAAGTTTTATATATATTTCAAAAAAACAGTGAAGAGTTTACACATTTTCTAAAGTAAATGAGCAAGAAAAAGGATGGAAGAAGTCCCTTATTCACATGAGAATTGAGCCTTTTATATTTATTTGTATTTGCTCTTGCAGTACACACACATACATAAACACAAAGATCAACACATGTGTTACACTAGTTCCCTCAAGAAACAGATACTAAGATAAGCGCACAAAAATTTATTAGAAAAAGTGACTATGAGAAAAAAGGAAAGGATTCAGAGAACCATGATTCTGAGAGGCAAGTCTAATCTCAAATGCAGTAGTGAGGAAAAGATGGAAGAAAATTTGGATGCAAGCATCTTAGACCAATCTCAAGTGCTAAGAAATGCCATGAAATTTTGGAGTCAAAGCCATTTATGAGGGAACTCACAAATTTTTCTTGAACAGGCCCGCCATAATATTCCTGCCATGTTCAGGCACTGGCTTGGCATCACCCATCAGAAGTCTAGTCTAGGCACAAACCTGGTAATATACTTCAGAATGCAATAGCTTGGAACCTTGGTCAATCATGTTTGCTGTGGTCAGAGATCTGAGAGGGATATTGTCATGGCCACAGAATTCATCTATTCATTTTTTATACCATTTTAGAAAACCCTTTGAACAATCATATATTTTTTAGTTTGAGAATCTGGACTCCCTGATAGAGGTTATTTTCTTTGCCAGATTTTTTAAAATGTGATTTGTCTAAAAAATGATAGTTGAAATAGCACTTGTGCTCTGAGGATAATTACTTTGTTGTTTACATATGTTATATGTCTACATAGAAGATAAGAGTTACTTGAAAGTCATTATTTAGAGTCAAGGAAAGTATCTGCTTTATTGAATGCTGTGGTAGAAAAAAATTTCCCTGATTGTCATTTTTTTATTCACATTCTTTTTTGCCCCAAACCATCTCTTTAAATATGTTTTACTTGGAAATATAAAGGAAGATACACAAATCTTGGATCGCTTGACAATTACAAAATCCAAATATCTTTAAAGACTGAATGTGTTTATCAATTTGAGGCAAAAATCTTTGGACAGAAAAGCCTGATATATATTTAATGTGAGCCTACTTAGAGTTTTTATGTCAATTGTAGATATTCATAGTTTTGCTGCCCAAATACTATTGTGCTTGTGTCAACTTTGCAAACTGTCAACTAGGCTTGACTGACCTATGATTCCTAGAATTCCGACCAGTTGTTCAGACTTGGAGCTTTCACTGCAGAGGCTCGGGGCTTGACCCTTGGTTGGGAAGCTAAGATCCCAGTGCAGCCAAATTTGGGTGGGGGGGGGCAGAGGGGAACAGTTGAAACAAACAAACAAACAAACAGAATGAGCCCCAGGATTTGAATGAAAGATGTAAAACAGCAGTCATTTTGTTTTTTTGATCAAGAGGTCAAGACAGAGACTTTCGTTCATGTCTCCATACTTATTTGCTGACTTTCCTCATTTGCATATGGCAGCTCCCAAGCTGAAATTAAATCCACTTTTTTTTTTTTTTTCAGAATACTCTTTTAGTTTCTCTATTTCTGGGTTAATTGTCCATTTATTTATATGACAAGAAGCATCAGCTTCTTCTATAAGATATTCTCTTTATCAAGGATGAAGGCAGAGTGAACTGACTTGGTCTCTAATCTGTTCTCATGGGTTTGTCTTCCGTTTGTAGGTTCCAGTTATCCTGGGTTTCACCCACATTACATCCATTTTTAATTCCTAACTGCCTGCCCTGTGAACTCTAAATACATATAAAATAAGAAATTATGACACTGATAAACAGCTTTCAAAATTGTATGAGGTCAAATTTCTGTAGCAAATTCCTATAAATATGTATGTATATGAGTAGAAACACCAGTGATTGTATTTCTCTGACTGAACACTGACCAATACAGAATTTAGTATCAACAGTGGTTCAAAAGAAACATAATCCTAAGGATCACTTCTCTGAATTCATTCTATGTTATTTGTAATTGGGTCTCTTATTAGATTTAAGGATATTAACACCCATGTTTCAGTTTTAATATTTAATTTTATTTTTGCCCCTTGGTTATGTAAATTGTTTAAAAACTTTTATTGGAGTATAGTTGATTTACAATGTTGTTTCTGCTGTACAGCAGAGTGAATCACTTATACACTCTTTTTTTAAGATTCTTTCCCATATAGATTTTTACAGAGAAGAATTCTCTTTGCTATATAGAAGGTCCTTATTAGTTATCTGTTTTATATATAGCAGTGCATACATCTGAATTTTAATTTTAGAATGGATACTAGTACTCCACATTTTGCAGAAACAAAAGTTATGAAAATTATCATTTGTAGATATTGTGAAAATAAATAAAGGTAAATCTCATTGAAAATGGAATAGGAAGCCTCTGAAGGTAGCACTCTCACGCACATAGCACTCATTGCAGCCTGCATAACCAGCAGGAAGAAGGAAGATAAGATTTCAGCAAGGTCTGTTTGTGTAGAATTTTTTGTGTAAAGTTTCCTCAGTCTCAACTGAGGAACTTTGATGATATCTCAATTTTTGATAATAATCATGTTATTTTTCTTTGGGTGCAAGGGAGAACAGTTTTCACATGGGAATTTAATCTCTTGCTTTTAAGAAAAAGAAGGAAACCCCTGCCAACTGCCCTACCCCCACCAAACAGAAATGCATTAACCACTCAGTTCAGTTCAGTTCAGTCACTCAGTCGTGTCCGACTCTTTGTGACCCCATGAATCGCAGCACGCCAGGCCTCCCTGTCCATCACCAACTCCCGGAGTTCACTCAAACTCATGTCCATCGAGTCGGCGATGCCATCCAGCTATCTCATCCTCTGTCGTCCCCTTCTCCTCCTGCCCCCAATCTCTCCCAGCATCTAAGTCTCTCCCGATGAGTCAACTCTTCACATGAGGTGACCAAAGTACTGGAGTTTCAGCTTTAGCATCATTCCTTCCAAAGAACACCCAGGACTGATTTCCTTTAGAATGGATTGGTTGGATCTCCTTGCAGTCCAAGGGACTCTCAAGAGTCTTCTCCAACACCACAGTTCAAAAGCATCAATTCTTCGGTGCTCAGCTTTCCTTATGGTCAAAATCTCATATCCATACATGACTCCTGGAAAAACCATGTCTTTGATTATATGGACCCTTGGCAAAGTAATGTCTCTGCTTTTTAATATGCTATCTACGTAGGTCATAGCTTTTCTTCCAAGGTACAAGCATCTTTTAATTTCATGGCCACAGTCACCATCTGCAGTGATCTTCAAGCCCCCCAAAATAAAGTCTCTCACTGTTTGCATTGTTTCCCCATCTACTTTGCCATGAAGTGATCGGACCGGATGCCATGATCATCATTTTTTTGAATATGAGTTTTCAGCCAGGTTTTTCACTCTCTTCTTTAACTTTCATCAAGTGGCTCTTTAGTTCTTCTTTGTTTTCTGCCATAAAGATGGTGTTATCTGCATATCTGAGGTTACTGATATTCCTTCTGCCAATCTTGATTACAGCTTGTGCTTCATCCAGCCCAGTGTTTGGCATGATGTACTATGCATAGAAGTTAAATAAACAGGGTGACAATTTACAACCTTGATGTAATCCTTTCCCAGTTTGGAACCAGTCCATTGTCCCATGTCCAGTTCTAACTGTTGCTTATTGACCCGAATACAGATTTCTCAGGAGGCAGGTAAGGTGGTCTGATATTCCCATCTCCTGAAGAATTTTCCACTGTTTGTTGTAAGCCACAGAGTAAAAGGCTTTGGTGCAGTTAATGAAGCAGATGTAGATGTTTTTCTGGAACTCTATTGCTTTTTCTATGATCCAACAGATGTTGGTCATTTGATCTCTGGTTCCTCTCCTCTTTCTAAATCCAACTTGTATATCTGGAAATTCTTGGTTCATGTGCTGTTGAAGTCTAGCTTAGATAATTTTGAGCATTACTTTGCTAGTGTGTGGCATGAGTTAAATTGTGCAGTAATTTGAACATCCTTTGGCATTGTTTTTGACAGGTATTGGAATGAAAACTGAACTTTTCCAGTCCTGTGGCCACTGATGAGTTTTCCAAATTTGTGGGCATATTGAGTGCAGCACTTTCACAGCATCATCTTTCAGGATTTGAAATAGCTCAGCTGGAAGTCCATCACCTCCACTAGCTTTATTCATAGTGATACTTCCTAAGGCCCACTTGACTTCACATTCCAGTATGTCTGACTCTAGGTGAGTGATCCCATCATGATGGTTATCTGGGTAATTAAGATCATTTTGTATAGTTCTTCTGTGTATTCTTGCCACCTCTTCTTAATATCTTCTGCTTCTTTTAAGTCCATACCATTTCTGTTGTTCATCATGTCCATCTTTGCAAGAAATATTCCCTTGGTATCTCCAATTTTCTTGAATAGTTCTCTAGTCTTTCCCATTCTATTTTTTTCCCTTTATTTCTTTACATTAATCACTTAGGAAGGCTTTCTTATCTCTCCTTGCTATTCTTTGAAACTCTGCATTCAAATGGGTATATCTTTCCTTTTCTCATTTGTCTTTTGCTTTTCTTCTTTTCTCTACTTGTAAGGCCTCCTCAGATAATCATTTTGCCTTTCTTTTTCTTGGGGATAGTTTTTATCACCACCTCCAAATTATGTTATGAACCTCTATCCATAGTTCTTCAGGCACTCATCTATCAGATCTAATCTCTTGAATCTATTTGTCACTTAACTGTCTAATCGTAAAGGATTTGATTTAGGTCATACCAAAATGGTCTAATGGTTTTCCCTACTTTCAATATAAGTCTGAATTTGGCCATAAGGAGTTCATGACATGAGCCGTAGTAAGCTCCTGGTCTTGTTTTTGCTGACTGTATAGAGCTTTTCCATCTTTGGCTGCAAAGAGTATAATCAATCTGTTGATGGGTGTATTTCATCCCTGTACTTTGTCCTGGGGTATCATAGAGGCCAAACTATGGTAGGGGTGATGGAGGTAATAGTTACCTCTTTCAAAAGGGTTTATGCCAGCACCCTGAAGCTCCCAGGAATATAGTCAGTGCCCTGACCCTGTGGCAGGCCACTGTTGACCCATGCCTCCAACAAAGACTCCTGGACACTCGCAGACAATTCTGGCTCAGTCTCTTATGGGGTCTTTGCTCCTACTTCCTGGGTCCTGGTGCACACTAGCTTTTGTCTGTGCCCTCTGAGAGTCTTTTTTTCTCAGTCCTGTGTAAGTTTTGTAACCAAATCCCACTGACCTTCAAAGTCAAATTCGCTGGGGGTTCTCAGTCCCTTTGCTGGATCCTCAGGTTGGGAAATCTGTTGTGGGCCCTAGAACTTTCACAACTGTGTGAGAACTTCTTTTTTATAATTGTTCTCCAGTTCCAGGTTGTCTGCTCAGTGGCTCTATGGTGGGACTAACACGCCACATCTCCCAGGTCTCCTAAGCCAGAGCCCCTGTCCCTGTGGTAGACCACTGCTGACCCATGCCTCCACAGGAGACACTTAAACACTCAAAGGCAGGTCTGGTTCCATCTCTTATGGGGTCCCTGGATCCTAGTGTGCACAAGTTTTGTTTCAGCCAGCTGAGCATCTCTGGTAGCTATGGGTTTTGATTCCAAAGACAATTTTGCCCTTCCTACCACCTTGTTTGGGCTTCCCTTTTGCCCTTGGGCATGGGGTATCTCTTTTTGTGGGATCTAACATTCTCCTGTCAATGGTTATTCAGCAGTTGCAATTTTGGAGTTCTCACAGAAGAAGATGAACACATGTACTTCTACTCCCCCATCTTGAATTGTGATTACCTGCTACATCCAATGGAGAAGGCAATGGCACCCCACTCCAGTACTCTTGCCTGGAAAACCCCATGGACAGAGGAGCCTGGTAGGCTGCAGTCCATGGGGTCGCTGAGAGTCGGACACGACTGAGCGACTTCACTTTCACTTTTCACTTTCATGCATTGGAGAAGGAAATGGCAACCCACTCCAGTGTTTTTGCCTGGAGAATCCCAGGGACAAGGGAGCCTGGTGGGCTGCCATCTATGGGGTCGCACAGAGTCGGACACGACTGAAGTGACTTAGCAGTGGCAGCAGCTACATCCAAATCAACCCATTTTGCTGGTAAAAACTGGCTACTTTGTTTTTGTGGTTGACATTATTTGATAATCAGAGAGGGAGACAAAGAAGACCCCAACAATCCCTAGGCTGGTGAGCAAACAAATGCTAGTACCCACAGAGTTCCTCGAATCCACGTCTCCTGCATTGGTAGGCGTATTCTTTACCACTGAGCCACCTACCTCAACATGGTAAAGTTCATATATGACAAACTCTGTGCTTTCTCACTCATCCTGGAGTCTGAGGGTCTCTCCTGCATCTGAATTTCATTCTCTTTTCATTTTGAGCTCTCCAACTTTATTAGGTATCTATTTGTATGAACCTTCTTAGTAAACCACTTATCCTGTTCAATAGTGGGGAAATGTGATTCAGTGTTTTAGAATAGATGTTGGAAAACAGGACCCATCATAATTAAGGTTTTATAGGGAATCCAAAGGCAGGATAGCTGCCATCTAGTCCTTGGACCAGGATCTTGTGCTTTTCTAGAAAAATGGATGAGTTTTTTGATAATTTGAAATTATAACGGCCATTCTTGGGAATCTTTGTTTTTTGTAAGATTTATAAGGGTAACCATAAAGGATAGAATCCCAAAACTCTCAGAGACAATGGAATACATTCTTTAACTGGTACACAGAAGCTTCTAAGATAAAATGACTTTGGTTCAGTTCAGTCACTCAGTCGTGTCCGACTCTTTGCGACCCCATGAATCGCAGCATGCCAGGTCTCCCTGTCCATCACCAACTCCCAGAGTTCACTCAGACTTACGTCCATCGAGTCAGTGATGCCATCCAGCCATCTCATCCTCTGTCATCCTCTTCTCCTCCTGCCCCCAATCCCCCCCAGCATCAGAGTCTTTTCCAATGAGTCAACTCTTCACATGAGGTGGCCAAAGTATTGAAGTTTCAGCTTTAGCATCATTCCTTCCAAAGAATCCCAGGGCTGATCTCCTTCAAAATGGACTGGTTGGATCTCCTTGCAGTCCAAGGGACTCTCAAGAGTCTTCTCCAACACCACAGTTCAAAAGCATCAATTCTTCAGTGCTCAGCTTTCTTCGCAGTCCAACTCTCACACCCATACATGACCACTAGAAAAACCATAGCCTTGACTAGACGGACCTTTGTTGGCAAAATAATGTCTCTGCTTTTGAATATGCTATCTAAATTGGTCATAACTTTCCTTCCAAGGAGTAAGCATCTTTTAATTTCATGGCTGCAGTCACCATCAGCAGTGATTTTGGAGACCAAAAAAATAAAGTCTGACACTGTTTCCACTATTTCGCCATCTATTTCCCATGAAGTGATGGGACCGGATGCCATGATCATTTACTGAATGTTGAGCTTTAAGCCAACTTTTTCACTCTCCACTTTCACTCTCATCAAGAGGCTATTTAGTTCCTCTTTACTTTCTGCCATAAGGGTGGTGTCATCTGCATATCTGAGGTTATTGATATTTTTCCCTGCAATCTTGATGCCAGCTTGTGTTTCTTCCAGTCCAGTGTTTCTCATGATGTACTCTGCATGACTTACAGCATGCAAATAAAATTTCTTTAGTAAAAGACTTTGGCTATCTGAGCAAGTAAACTTAACTCACTGAGTTTGCCAGACATACAACTTGGATCCAACTATTCCTTTGAGTTTTCTACCTGAAGTATGGCTAATATTACATTTTAAAAAAACCTGTAAGATGTATGTGTCTATCTGTATATCTTACACGTCTACATGCGTATATCCAAAGTACATAATATTTTTCTACCTCTAGGTGGCATCATCAAAATTTGTTTGTAAAGAACACTATTTAATTGGCCCATAGGAAATGGTGGCCCTGTGATAAAGAATCAGGCTTGCAATGCAGAACACCCAAGTTCTATACCTGGGTAGGGCAGATCCCCTGGAGAAGGGAATGGCTACCCACTCCAGTATTCTCATCTAAAAAATTCCATGGATGGAGGAACCTGGCATCCATGGAATTGCAAAGAGTCAGACACAACTGAGTGATTAACACTTGCAAAGAAATATTGCGTGTTTATACAAATCAAGTATATTATCAGAAATATAGATACTAACCCAAATGTTTTTTTGAGTTCATGTGATCTGAGGTAATCTTTGAGAAGTAAAAGTTAGTTTAAATTTGTTGGCTTAATGAAAAAGGCATATCTTCACAGTTATCAATATTGAATATAATGCAAACATAGAACCTTTTTGACCTGGATTTACTGATGAAATTAAGTCATGCTATTTCTGTTGCAGAATTTGTCAACAAGAAAAACAATTTAAGTTGATAGTTAAATATTTAATGGAGAGAATGATGCTGAAGCTGAAACTCCAGTACTTTGGCCACCTCATGCGAAGAGCTGACTCATTGGAAAAGACTCTGATGCTGGGAGGGATTGGGGGCAGGACGATAAGGGGACAACAGAGGATGAGATGGCTGGATGGCATCACTGACTCACTGGACGTGAGTCTGAGTGAACTCCAGGAGTTGGGTGATGGACAGGGAGGCCTGGCGTGCTGCGATTTATGGGGTTGCAAAGAGTCAGACATGACCGAGCCACTGAACTGAACTGAACCCAAGCATAATCAGTAAAAGCACAGTATTTTTAACAATTATAAATAAGACAAAAGTTTATATTGTACTATGCTGTGCTAAAGAGCCTCTTGATAAAAGTGAAAGAGGAGAGTGAAAAAGTTGGGTTAAAGCTCAACATTCAGAAAGCTAAGATCATGGCATCTGGTCCCATCACTTCATGGCAAACAGATGGGGAAACAGGGGAAACAGTGGCTGACTTTATTTTGGGGGGCTCCAAAATCACTGCAGATGGTGATTGCAGTCATGAAATTAAAAGACTCTTATTTCTTGAAAGGAAAGTTATGACCAACCTAGGCAACATATTAAAAAGCAGAGACACTACTTTGCAAACAAAGGTCCATCTCATCAAGGCTATGGTTTTTCCAGTAGTCATGTATGGATGTGAGAGTTGGACTATAAAGAAAGTTGAGTGCTGAAGAATTGATGCTTTTGAACTGTCGTGTTGGAGAAGACTCTTGAGAGTCCCTTGGACTGCAAGGAGATCCAACTAGTCAATCCTAAAAATCAGTCCTGGGTGTTCATTGGAAGGAGTGATGCTAAAGCTGAAACTCCAATACTTTGGCCACTTGATGTGAAGAGCTGACTCATTTGAAAAGACCCTGATGCTGGGAAAGATTGAGGGCAGGAGGAGAGGGGAATGTCAGAGGATGAGATGGTTGGATGGCATCACGGACTCAAAGGACATGAGTTTGGGTAAACTCTGGGAGTTGGTGATGGACAGGGAGGCCTGGCGTGCTACAGTTTCATGGGGTCACAAAGAGTCAGACATGACTGAGAGACTGAACTGAACTGAACAGATGCTGTGCTTACTCCTGTCCGACTCTTTGTGACCCCATGGACTATAGTCTGCCAGGTTCATCTGTCCATAGGAATTCTCCAGGCAAGAATTCTGGAGTGAGTTGCTATGTCCTCCTCCAGAGAATCTTCCCAACTCAGGGATCAAACCCAGGTCTCCCACATTGCAGATGGAGCCTTGACCATTTAAGCCACAAGGGAGTAGCCTATCCCTTCTTAAAGGGATCTTCCTGACCCAGGAATTGAACTGAGGTCTCCTACACTGCAGGCGGATTCTTTACCAGCTGCGCTATCAGGGAATCCCAAAGGCTTATATTAAGTTAAACTAAACAATGGATATTTGTTGAATATCTAAATTAGTTCCAAATAGTATGGTAATGCTGAGTGCTAAACATAAGTTGTTGAGTTTTGACTTTTTAACTTTCACAGAAATGAGGGTTATTTGGGGCTCTTAATATACATGTTTTATGCTTCATTGAAAAAAATTATTATGAGGGAGAATATATTTCTAATCATTTTTAATGTATTTATAATTTTTTCTAATCTACTGCAGTATCCTAATATATGAGAGAGAGTTCATTTTTGCCTGCTTCCTAGTTTTCACTGGAAAGAAAAATTACAGATAATTTAAAAGTTGGGAAAAGAGCTCAGATTCCAAAATAGACCAAAGAGTGTTAAAATACAGAGTAATAAGCATAAATTAACTCCATGCAAATTGTATAAACTGATGATGAGAGAATTCAAGGACACTAGCCAATGCCCCTTTGAAAGATAAAGAACAGTGGCAGTCCCACTTTCCTACTATGAGAGGATTTATTATAACTTCTTATTTTTCAAACTGTGTTCATATGCTATTGGTGAATTATGCTATATATATTATCTGTATTTGTCTATATAGATGAATTGATAATATATCAATATCTCAAATTTTATCTATAATTTATAAACAGATTTGGTATAAATTTGTCTATTATCTATATATAAATAAGACACCAGTTTTGTAAGGTGCAAAACAGAATACACATGTGTCATACTGGAAATATAAAATACATATCAATTTATTAAACTTTTATTTTTGTTCCATATATGGCTTTACATATGTAAGTACATTTGACAGTGAAAGTTGCTTGTGTCCAACTCTTTGTGATCCAATGAACTGTAACCTGTCAGGCTACTTTGTCAAAGGAATTCTCCAGGCAAGATTACTGTAGTGGATAGCCCTTCCCTTCTCCATGAGATCTTCGCAACCCAGGGATCAAACTCAGGTCTCCCACATTGCGGGTGGATTCTTTACCATCTAAGGTACCAGGGAAGGCCAGGAATACTGGAGTAGGTAGTTTATCCCTTCTCCAGGGGTCTTCATGATCCAAGAATTGAACTTGGGTCTCCTTATTACAGGCAGATTTTTTTTACCATTTGAGCTACCAGGGAAGCCCTGTGAGTATATATACGTGTGTGTGTGTGTGTGTGTGTGTGTGTATACATTATACACTATATTTCTTATTAAGGAATGACTCAGGATGATTGAAAGTCACTGCTCTTATACCACAATGAACTGAGCCACAAAATGTTTTGTGCAGTCAGTTGAAAAGGCCAGTACAAAAATAATCACCCTTTCTGCCCTGTTCACAATCACTGGTAACTCTTCAAGGTAGGACTGTAATAATTATTTAATATGCTCATACTTTGTTAACTTGTCTCCAGATTTGCAGCCAGGCAGCAACCCTCATTTAAAACAAATTATCCCATTTCTTATAACTACTTGTAAGGCTGGGAATTCTGATAGTCATTTCCCAGATATTTATAGATCTATCATCAATTTAAAAATTGTTTTACCATCTTTCAAATCTTTATTCCCTCTTCTCCACTTAAAACAACACTCTTTGGCAGTATTATGAAGATCCTGTTTCCTCTGTCTATTCATTCATTACAGTCTAGCATAGCAATGCCAGGGTGAACCTGTAGACATAGTAAGACAGTGAATCTCATGCTGTAATTTCCAAAAGTGTAGTGTTTATTTTAACTGTATTATGTAGAAAGAATTTATATTAATTTAATGTAGTGCATAAACAATAACTCTTTCCTCTAAGTAAATCTGTAATTACTCTGTAACAACTATCTTGTCTCATTTCTTTTCTAGAAAAGCTGTGTATGCTTTCAAAATTGAGAAAATAATATTTGAACTAATAAAGTGGAAATTTTAAGCGAAAAGAGAAAGAAAAAATTTTAAATACAAGACTGATTTGTAAAAGAGCTAAGGTTTTTGGCTTATTTTTGTTGCTTGCTTTTATGAAACTACCAGAAATAATAATGATGAAAGAAAACTACTGTGTATGAAAAGTTAGAACCAGACATGGAACAATGGACTGGCTTAAAATTGGGAAACAAGTATGTCAAAACTGTATATTGTCACCCTACTTATTTAACTTATATACAGAGTACATCATGTGAATGCCAGGCTGGCTGAAGCATAAGCTGGAATCAAGATTGCCAGGAGAATTATCAGTAACCTCAGATTTGCATATGATACCACCCTTATGGCAGAAAGTGAAGTGGAACTAAAGAGCTTCTTGATGAAAGTGAGAGAGGAGAGTGAAGAAGCTGGCTTAAAACTCAACATTCAAAAAACAAAGACCATGGCTTCTAGTCCCATCATTTCATGACAAATAGATGGGGAAACAATGGAAACAGTAAGACGCTTTATTTTCTTGGGTTCCAAAACCACTGCAGGTAGTGACTACAGCCATGAAAAGATGCTTGTTCCTTGGAAGAAAAGCTATAACCAACCTAGACAGCATATTAAAAAGCAGAGACATGACTTTACTGACAAAGGTCCATCTAGTCTAAGCTATAGTTTTACCAGTAATAGTGTGGATGTGAGATTTGGCCCATAAAAAAGGTTGGGCACCAAAATATTTATACTTTTGAACTGTGGTATTGGAGAAGACTCCTGAGAATCCCTTGGACTGCAAGAAATCAAACCAGTCAATCCTAAAAGAAATCAGTCCTGAGTATTCATTGGAAGGACTGATACTGAAGTTGAAGCTCCAATACTCTGAGTACCTGATGGGAAGAGCATTAGACTCATTACAAACTCATTAGAAAAGACCCTGATGCTGGGAAAGATTGAAGGCAGGAGGAGAAGGGGACAAGAGATTAAGATGGTTAGATGGCATCACCGACTCAAAGAACATGAGTTTCAAGAAGCTCCAGGAGATGGTGAAGGATGGAGAAGCCTGGCTTGCTACAGTCCATGGGGTCACAAAGAGTTGGACACGACTGAGGACTGAACAACAACAACAATGAAAAGTAGGATATGTGTTTTCAGTGAAATAAAGTATAAAGAAGGGAAGAAAATAAAGAATTCTGTTCTATAATAAAAGGAGTGTTCCAGAAAAAGAAAAGAAAAAAGGACAAAACCTAAAAGGATATAGAAAGTTGTAGGTTTGTGGAAAAGTTATCCTGGGAAAGGTATTTTATGTGTGATCAAGCTGAATAAGATATAATAAATTTGCCATAATTTTTTTTCTCATTAAGTTTTAATATCAATAGTGTAATTAGATAAAACTAGAATTTAATTTTTCTTCATCTGTTAAAAAAACCAGTTTCATTGGACTATGGATCAGTTCCTGATTAGAGTTTATGAAAGGTTTTCCCCTACCTTTACAGTAATCTACTTAAAAACAAAGATTTTACGTTTTACCAACTGTACTTCACACTGTTTACATGAGCCTTCAATTAAGGAAACCTAGTCTCTTGATAATTAGAGCTAAGTTTTGCTCTACATTTCTGTAGAGGAACCATCTAGGTTTTTATGTGAAGTCTTCAATTGCTATTTTGGTTACCTAGGTAACTAAGAATAGTGTCACACTGATCTATGATCCTATTTGACCAAGTATTTTGAAAAGTTTTAGCATTTGACAATACTCACCCTTAAAAAAATTAAGTTCTAAATGAAGTCTTTTTGACCTCAAACTAACTTCGGAATTTTTCAATGGACCCTGAAACATCTCAAAAGGTGTGTTATTTCTCCTTATAAAAGGAAAGTGTATGCCTGCTATGTTGCTCAGTCATATCTTACTCTTTGTGACCCCATAGAACACCTGGAAAGTCCCTATAAAAGGAGAGATGCAGTAAAGAATCTGCCTGCAATGCTGGAGACACAGGAAATGCGGGTTTGATGATTCCTGGGACACGAAGATCCTCTGGAGGAGGAAATGGCAACCCACTCCAGTATTCTTGTCAGGAAAATCCCATTTCAGAGGAGGCTGGTGGGCTATATAGTTTATGGGGTCTCAAAGAGTCAGACATGACTGAGCACACATGCATATATACATACATGCATAGCTTTTAATAAATTATATTTCTGTGGGATTTGTGTTATTAATATAAGTATTTCAGAATTGCATAAAATTCCTAGTAATCTGGTATGTTCTTATATTTTATCACTTGTAATTCTAGTTAGTATCTTAACAGTTATGTGTCACAGAAATAGCTAAATTTCTTTGTAAATTGCAATTTTCATCAAATCTTTCATTGTGGATATTCTAAAGTTATTTGTCTCTTACAGTTATTGTTTTACCCTGATGCTTTTCTAAAATGGCTTTGCACAAGTGCTTCATCTTCAGAGAAATTCACAAAAAGGGCTCTGACATGTACTCTGGAATAGAGGGTTCTTTTCTTATCATACCAATGAATTAGGTAAAAATTTATAGAACTCTCATGGAGGAATTGATGGCTTCATAAAACTTTCAACCTAAGGTCAAAATCAACAAGAATTAATTATGGGGGACTATGCAAGATGGTTATAATTCTCTTTATAACTTTTGAAACACTGTTGATTTTTTTATCATTTTAATTTATGAGATTTAAGGAAGCTTTTTGTTATAAGCTATCTATGACTTACAGAAATTTGATAAAATGTCCCTTTCTAGACAAAGAAAAAGCATTTACTTTTTCTCTCTGCCTGATACTTTCAAAATTCAGAAACTATCAATGAGTATTCTTTTAATGTCAATAGAGTTGTCTGCATGAGTTTAGAAAGAATCTATTCTTCTTTAAACAGGAAACAATTGGAAATATTGGCTATAATATCAAGACTTTGGCTAGAATGTCATAGTTGAGATTATGCGTGGAAAAAATCTTCCTAGTACCCTGCTTAGGAGGTTCCAGGGAATTAATCTCTAAAAGAGCTTATATGGTCACTCACTATTCTTGCTGCATTTTTGTAAATAATCAGGCCAATATTAATTCAAACAAATTAGTTTTTACTATGATTCTCTTTGACAAAAAGAGGAATTATTAAGAGAAAAATTAATTGTGCACATTGTAAATATTAGATTCTTATTCTGTTAATTGTCTTTAAGGTTTTATTTTACATCCATAAGCTGAACTAGACTCTAAACTTTTCTAGTTTCCTCAAAGACCCAACTACAACTTTCCAAACTAAACAGTTCCAGTTTCTTACATCCTTCTGTTTTGGAATCCATAAGAACAGTTACTGACCTAAATCTCCTTGGAAGGGAATATACAAGATCCTCCTCACTACCCAGACACCAAACATCAGACACTCAAGCCTTAAGTACACAACACATAGCTAAAGAAAGTTCCATCTACATTCAGTCTCATGTGCACTGCTGCTAAGTCTGTTAAGTTGCTTCAGTAGTGTCTGACGCTGTGCAACCCTAGAGATGGCAGCCCCATCCCTGGATTCTCCAGACAAGAACACTGGAGTGGGTTGCCATTTCCTTCTCCAATGCATGAAAGTGAAAAGTGGAAGTGAAGTCGCTCAGTTGTGTCCGACTCCTAGCGACCCCATGGACTGAAGCCTACCAGGCTCCTCCATCCATGGGATTTGCCAGGCAAGAGTACTGGAGTGGGGTGCCATTGCCTTCTCCGATGAGAGGGTATAAAAAGAAAAAAAAAAAAAAAAGCAAGAAAGTCACTCAGTCGTGTCTGACTCTTTGCAACCCAATGGACTGTAGCCTACCAGGCTCTTCCGTCCATGGGATTTTCCAGGCAAGAGTACTGGAGTGGGTTGCCATTTCCTATGTGCACTAGAAACTTTCAAATCAAGTTTACCAGGAGTTGAAGTAGATGATAGCTGAATGATTTCACTTTCTCAAGATGACAATACTAGATCGTTTACTTTTTTTTCCTCACAGTTATTTCCTACTCCCACTTTATCCCCTTTCCTTCCCTCTCTTGGATAGATAATGCTCTAATTTGCATTTGTTGGGCTTGCCACCAGAAACTCCCATCCATTGACAGCAATGGGGCCCCTTTAGTCCATCCTGTAATAAATTTTTTCACTTGTCCTAAGTGCTTCCTAATTACAGCTGGCATCCCCTTGATATCAGCTACAGAGTAAAGCATTTGAAACCTCCCATTGATCCATCCCAGTAAGCTTTAATGGTACTCTTAAATGGGAAATACCCAGGGAATATATAACTCTGAGTTTGCCTCCATAGATAGAGGCTTTCTCCTTTGGATCAGAACAAGTGTCAAAGAATACATGATCAGAAATTTCTTTTTAACAGTAGGCAAGCTGGCTGATTTTAGAACCAAAGCAGTAGCAGCCCCAAAGCAATCACTTTACTCATCGGCTAAAGTAGTTTGAAACCATTGTGTAGCCCTTGATTGCCAACTTGGTGAACAAGAAAGCATTTGTAAAATAGCAAATACCACTTGTTGCACATGAATGGCCATCATCCAAAATTCTACAAATAATAAATGCCGGAGAGAACATAGAGAAAAAGGAACCTTCCCACTGTTGGTAGGAATACATATTGGTGCAGCCACAATGTAGAATAATATGGATCTTCCTTTAAAAAATTAAAAACAGAGTTACCATATGATCCTGCGATCCTAGTTTGGAGTATGTAGGTGGAGAAAAACTCTAATTCAAAAAGGTACAGTGCACCCCTATGTTAATAACACCACTATTTACAATAGCCAAGACATGGAAGCAACCTAACTATTCATCGATAGATGGATGGCTAAAGAAGATGTGGTATATATACATAGTGGAATATTAGTCATATAAAAGAATGAAGTAATGACATTTACAACAAAAGAACCCACTGTATAATAGCACAGAATACTGTATTCTACATGTTGTGATAACCTGTAATGGAAAAGAATCAGAAAAAGAATATGTGTGTGTGTGTGTATAAAACTGAATACTTTATTGTATACCTGAAGCTAACAAAATGTTGTAAATTAAGTAGACTTCAATTTAAAAAATGGTTTTAAAAAGTAAAAAAATAAAATAGGTTATTGCATGATAATAAATGGAATCCTAATAATCAGATTAGGCATAAGACAAATATTGATAAAGCTGGGGACAATTAATTTATAAATTCTTTCTTCACCTCTAGAAGAGGGTTTTTCATCCCTGCTTGAGGAATTTAGTCTCCTCTTCAAAAAAGACTTTAATGTCATCTCTTGAGGTCTTTGGCTTACAGAGAATTGCTGTTCTTCCTGAGAACATATCTCTGCCATCTCTCTATTCTTCTTGACGTATAACTAGAGTGTAGACCAAGCAGGTCTCAAAACGTGAAATACAAAGTATAACCAATGAGGAGAAGTGATACCTATCAAAAGAATCACATGATTTTGCCATTTATATCAATAGATATATGGAAAATTTAATGGGAATGGATCATAAAAATATGAATCAGAATGGAAGGCATATAAAACTGTATCAGGATGAATTTATTGACATAGCTCACTAAGACAGATTACACATTTATTGTGTTAGCTCAATGGTATGGGAATGACTCTAATGCTTTTTGTCCATGTTTGGCTTAAATACAAACCTAATGGTGACTTAGATTAAAGGAAACAGAAAAATATAGTATATTATAGAATCAGACATTTAAAGCCTTCAGTTCAGTTCAGTTCAGTCGCTCCATCGTATCCGACTCTTTGCGACCCCATGAATCGCATAGGGAGATTGAAAAGCTAGAGCAGATTAATCATGTGTGACTTCACCCTTCATCCCTTTACTTCATTTTCTGAGTGGGTACTGGGAATATTCTCTTTCCAATGCTGTGAGATATAAAGTACCTAAGTAGCCAATGGCATGTATGTTTCTTCTAAGGAAAATTACATTCTTATTTACAATTTATCAAGGAAATAAAACTATATTAGATATTCTCACTCATTAGCAAAATAGTTACATGTGTATATAGGGAGGAAAATTACATTTTTGTTGAGCTTAAACTCTGAAATTTTATGTCTGTAGCTGGAAAGCTCTATTGGCTAGCAAGAATGATACCAATATAACCACAAATGTGTTTTTATTCTGTAGTCCTTTACATTTATTCTGTGCACTGTTCAGTTCAGTCACTCAGTCATGTCCAGCTTTTTGTGATCTCATGGACGGCAGCATGACAGGCTTCTCTGTCCATCACCAACTCCTGGAGCTTGCTCAAACTCCTGTCCATTGAGTCAGTGATGCCATCCAACTACCTCATCCTATGTCATCCCCTTCTCCTCCTGCTTTCAATCTTTCCCAGCATCAGGGTCTTTTCCAATGAGTCAGTTCTTTGCATCAGGTGGCCAAAGTACTGGAGTTTCAGCTTTAGCATCAGTCCTTCCAATGAATACTCAGGACTGATTTTCTTTAGGATGGACTGGTTGGATTTTCTTGCAGTCCAAGGGACTCTCAAGAGTCTTCTTCAACACCACAGGTCAAAGGCATCAATTCTTTGGTGCTCAGCTTTCTCTATAGTCCAACTCTCATATCCATACATGACTATGGGAAAAATCATAGCTTTGACTAGACAGACCTTTGTTGGCAAAGTAGTGTCTCTTTTTTAATATGCTCTCTAGTTTGGTCACTAGGTCGCTGTCTAGGTTGGTCACTGTTACTAGTACAATTAACATTAATCAATTAACCATCAATAGCAACCAATAATGTGTCAAATGCTAAAAACTGATATTTGGCAAAACTAATACAATTATGTAAAGTTTAAAAATAAAATAAAATTGGAAGAATAAAAAAAAAAACTGAGATGGGCATAGGAGATTGAGATATGATCTTGATGTGAGCACAAGCTATAGATAAATATCTACATGTTATAAAAATGATGAAAACATGCAATTCTTCTAGAATATTCTTGAATATTCTAGATAACTTCTGTATCTCTATTGTCAGTGTCACTGGACTTAATGAAGGCATTGAGAGCTGAACATTCCCTTCCACAAAAACAGCAGCATCCTTAGTAATTTGATGAGAATGAACCTTAAAGAAATATCATATTTTGGAGTGAAAAAGCCTAACAGAGTACAATATTGCCAACAATTTCTTAGTGTTGAAGTAACAACATATTAAAATAGTAAGTTATTTATAGCTTACTGTATATGGTAAGAGTTCAGAATACCAGACCACCTGACCTGCCTCCTCAGAAAGCTGTATGCAGGTCAAGAAGCAACAGATAGAACTGGACATGGAACAACAGATTGATTCCAAATTGGGAAAGGAGTACGTCAATGCTGTATATTGTCACACTGCTTATTTAACTCATATGAAGAGTACATCATGCAAAATGCCAGGCTGGATGAAGCACAAGTTGTAATCAAGATTGCTGGGAGAAATATCAATACCCTCAGATATGTAGATGACACCACCCTTATTGCAGAAAGCAAAGAAGAACTACAGAGCCACTTGATAAAAGTGAAAGAGAAGAGTAAAAAAGCTGGCTTAAATTTCAACATTCAGAAAACTAAGATCATGGCATCCAGTCCCATCACTTCATAGCAAATAGATGGGAAACAATGGAAACAGTGAGAGACTAATTTTGGGGGATCCAAAATCACTGCAGATGGTGACTGTAGCCATGAAATTAAAAGACTCTTGCTCCTTGGAAGAAAAGCTATGACCAACTTAGATAGCACACTAAAAAGCAGAGATGTTACTTTGCCAATGAGGTCTGTCTAGTCAAATCTATGGTTTCTCTGGTAGTAATGTATGGATGTGAGAGTTTGAGTATAAAGAAAGTTGAGCACTGAAGAACTGATGCTTTTGACCTGTGGTGTCAGACAAGACTCTTGAGAGTCCCTTGGACTGCAAGGAGATCCAAACAGTCCATCCTAAAGGAAATTAGTCCTGAATATTCATTAGAAGAACTGATGCTGAAGCCGAAACTCCAATACTTTGGCCACCTGATGTGAAGAACTGACTTACTGGAAAAGACTCTGATGCTGGGAAATATTGAAGGTGGGAGAAAAGGGATGACAGAGGATGAGATAGTTGGATGGCATCACCAACTCAATGGACATGAGTTTGAGCATGCTCTGGGGTTGGTGAGGGACAGCGAAACCTGGTGTGCTGCAGTCCATTGGGCTGCAAAGAGTCGGACACGACTGAGCCACTGAACTGAAATGAACTGCACTGGAGCTATTTATGGTTTCCTTGTGGGTAAGCATAAAAATCTATGTCTAACTGGGGATTGTTCTGAGTTATAGGACAATAGCCAAAAAAGGAATCTTGAAGTGCAGCTTGTGGCTATACTGAACATTGTTTAAAAAAATAAAATCAGTGCACTGAAAAGTACCCCAGGTAAATCTTTTCTCTCCTCTGTAGGTTTTGTACATGCGATTCATTTTCTACATGCATGAGCCCTTCAGGCTTTTGACTGAGTGAACTGCTAACATCAATAACATGACTAATCCCCCCTTTATGATCTGAGAGGAGGATTCCAACAGAAATATTTTTGACAGTTAGGATTACATCAAACTACAATTTCTAAATTTAATTTATTTTTTAATATAAGGGTTGTTAACTTTGAGTGTAATGGGTGAGGCCTCAAATGTTCTTCCCAATCCAGTTTCTTTTTGTAGAATATTCTGAATGAAAGGTCAGGCATTAACCTCTTTCCTATACTTTTTATGATCTTGGTTTCAGATTTCCTGTGAGCAGATGCTTGAAAAATAGTACATATGCACACCCATACACCTTCTATATAGCATATACTAATACACAGAAAGTTTGGCTTCCAATCTGAATATTTTTCATGCATGCTACTTTATAATCTAGATTATGAATTGTGCTTCAAGTGATAAGTTACTTTTTGAATTAATTGTCACAATATGAGATGAAATTAGGCCACCTCCCTACAAACACCACTTTTTGATGACTTACATCAAGAGTTTTTAGGAAGATCTGGAACCTTGTCACTCAGAGTATCCTTAATGCTGCAAGATGTATATATACAGTTGTATTGAAAATACTGACCCCAAATCCAATTTTAGGATTCTAAGCATAGTCTTGATTCAAAATGCTAATCCCCAAAATATCTGCCTTCCTCTTACAGTTATCACAGTATTATATAATAAAAGTAAATAATAAAAATTCTGATCAACTTTTCTTTGTGGTTAACAGAATATATTTTACAACTTTTGAACCCGTTCTTAAGCAAAGGAAAAGTCATTCCTTTAAACCCCAATGAACTCAATGACTTAGCAAACAGGAAGAGAGAGATATAAGTTAGAGAGAACTAAAATAATTAGAACAGAAAAAATACTTTACCCAAAGCTCCCCACCATGTTTGAGTAAGTTCTAAGGGTTCAGAAGGTCATTCCTTGGAAGATCTATTCAAGTTCAAACTATGCTTTTAGACAACCTAGTTGCTACTATTTAAAATCTGTCACATGCTAAATCCTGTGATCTTGCTACCCATGGAAATAGAGCCCCTGGAGCACGTTGGGTAGAAACCACAGATATGATCTATTCCAGTTGCCCCAACTGGAAATGAGCTTCTCCAGATGCCAACGAACAATGGTTCAACTGATGGAGCAGTTTTATGAGAGAGGAAAAGTCATACCTAAAGGACTTCTGCAACAAAAAGTAGAGCGGATACTCATCATCTGAGCCTTAGGGCTGGGGACAGGGAAGATTTTAAATGTTCATACAGATTCTCAGTATGCCTATGTCACCTTACACACATACAGGTCTATTTGGAAGAAAAGAGGTATGTTTCCTGCAGAGAATAAACAGGTATATCATGTGTAAAGCTTACTGAAGCTCTTAGATGCAGTATAGCAAAAAAGGTGGCAGTGATTCACTGTACAGGTCTCAAAAGGGGAATGCAAAGCTATCAAACGGAAACAACAAGGTGGGAGCAACTGCCAAAAAGCAGCCCTAGAACTAGTCAGTAGCCTCAAAGGTTAGATCCATTCAATTATTCCCCAATCTTCACAAAAGAAGAATTAGACAAATACCTGAAATGGAGCTTTAATAAAGACCGAAGAAGCCATATGTGGCTAGATACTGTATATGGGCCATGCTTCTTTCCCCAAACTGTGGCTTGTTAAAGCCATTAAGGAAGTTCATCAAGGAACTTATAGGAGGGAAGTCCTTTACAATTAGGTGAGGTCATGGTAACTCCTGTCATGAAAAGTATAGTTAGCTACATAGTTGAGACATGTTTCTTTTGCTTAATGACCAGCTCCAACATCAGACCCACCCCCCCACCCCCTACACACACACACACACACACACACTGCCAGAAGCCCTCAGATAAGGCCTATTCAAACCAGAGGGACATATCCTGGATAAGGTTGGCAAACTGATTTCACTGTCATGCAGAGAGTACTGGGAAATTTCAAGTATCTCTTGGGGCTAGTAGATACATTTTCTGGGTGAATAGAAGCATTCTGTTTTAATAGAAGCTGCCAAATGAAGTGGCAGCCGAAGTGGATAAGGAATTACTAAAATAAATAATCCCCAGTTGTAAGCTCCCAAAGTCCCTACATTATTTTGGTCCAGCATTCATGTCTCAAGTGATGAAAGGAATAATGAATGTCCTGGGCATAAAACGGAGCTTGCACTCAGCCCAGAGGCCCCAATCATCAGGGAACATAGAGCCATCCAGTCAGATCTTCAAATGGGCTTTAGTCAAGCTATGTTAGGAAACTCAATAAAGTTGGATTAAGGTGCTTCCAACTGCCCTAATCTGCATACAGTTAGATGCATTTGAGCTCATGTATAGTAGATCCATACCCCAACCTTGAGAAGGAACACCTTAACCCCTTTGGGCCCCCTATACCCCAAGTATGCTCTCCAGGTAGAAGAAATCATGAAATCCCTCATACAGTATGGTAACTAGGTGCTTCCTGCACCCACTAACCTGGCCCACCAAACTAGGAAACTGGATGAATCAAAAAAAGCTGGGAAACCCACAACCCTCAAAATCAGCTCACTACTAAGTGGAACAGACCTCACTTGCTGATCCTAACCAACCATTCTTCCATGAAGTTGTAGGAGAGCACACTGTGGGTATATCACACTTGAGTGAAAAGAGCTCCCAAGCCCCAGACTCCAGAAAGACAACTTAGGAAAGCAGACACCCTTGACTACTCATGTGAACCTCTTTCTGGCCTGAAGCTTCTCTTCTAAAGAACAACAGAAGTGTCACCAGAGATATTTAGGCCTTGGCAGTGAACCTCAGTATCAGGGCACAATTTTGCCTATAGGCAAAAAATCTATATAATTTCATTTTTAGGAAAAATTTGACATATGACCATTATTCTCTTGCTAATACTTGGGTCATATGTCTTAAATTATCTGGTATCCTTTGTCCCCAAAAGGTTAGACAAGTGGTGGTCGCTTAGTGATAATAGCAGGTAGAACTTAGGCCTTGTGACAATCAAACATATCTGAAAGTAGTTGGGGGGATGTTCTGCTTCTCTACCAGAGGTTATAAATGAAAGTGGAAAGTGAAAGTGAAGTCGCTCAATTCTGTCCGGACTCCTTGTGACCCCATGGACTGAAGCCTATCAGGCTCCTCCGTTCATGGAATTTTCCAGGTAAAAGTACTGGAGTGGGTTGCCATATCCTTCTCCACTATAAGGGTGACCCAAATTGGCAGAAAGCAGTTACAGAAGACAGATTTCACTCCGTCAGCACCCCTCAAGATTGAGGAGCAAGACAAAAGACAGAGGAAGGGTTTTTCACCACCACAGCATATTAACAATTCCTGGGAAATAAAAATACAACCTGGTAATAAAATACAAGGTAATAAAATCTAACCCCCCCCCCCCACTTTGTGCTTCACGTAGCTTCACTTTCTCACAAGGGGCCATGTGCAGAGGCCCCACACCTGGCACTTCAGACAGGATTCCTAGTGCAAAACACCTGCAGTAACACCTCAGCTCAGCTGCGACCTCTGCGCGAAAGCACCTGGCACAACACAGCAATTCAAAATGGCGGCGGTGCCCAGTGCAGGAACAGTGCACCAGGCATGGCAGTCAGGTGAGAACTCTGCTCACTCCGCTCCCTCCTGACAGAAATCCTGTAAAGTGCTTGCTCATAGTGTTTATGGGAGAGTGTGTCTCTCCATTTTTGATCTAAGAATAAAGCTTTCCTTCTGAATCAAGCTCATTCTTATTCTATTGGCTCAAGACACACCAAGCAGGAGGTCCCTTGTTGGGGCCTGACTCAAAAGGGTCGGTAACAATGACACTTACTTGCTCTTGCGCTTATACCATCACCATGTGAAGTAAACGCCTGGGCTAACAGCCTGATCTCTCCGGGGATGGATGAATCCTCCCAGGAATGGAAATAAACACATATGGAATGAGACATGTGGATGAAAGAGATGTCCAGGATGACCCTAGATCAGGTGACCTGATCCAGCTGTGGATATGAAAATTATCTCAACCAAAATCATCAGAGATGTCCAGCTGAGCTCAGACTAGATCAGTAGATTCTTGGCCTATCAGCAGAGGCATTAAAAATAACTATTTATGCTGCTTGCCACTAAGATATTGAGGTGATTTTTTAAGAAGCAAAAGCTAATGGATCCAGCAACATTTAATGAACAAAATTAGTGGAGTAACATCTACAACATTCTCATGGGAATAAAAAATTATAACCAGGTTCTTTGTCTTTTACATGAAATCACTACAAAAACTTCCTTGAATGTGCAATAACAAAGGGAATATTATTAATGTGAGTCTTCTAAGAAAAGACATAAGAAACATTTCTTGCCATTCAAATGAAACATTGGAAATTTTAGGAAAAATAAATGCCACTGGTCATTTAATATATTTAATTAAATATCCTTGGTTCTGAAACGAATATGTGATAGGATGAAAGGACGACATGCATACATCACACACAGTGACAACATGGAAACAGTTCATCTAAAAGAAAGAGGGAAAGAAATAAGAAAAATATATTAAAAAAATTAAAATCCTAACGCTTGTCTCAATCATAATAACTAAGAGTCAAAGCCAACAAAACTAGTAGTAGTGAACATTCAAGAATACAAAAGTAAACTCCAAGAAAGGGAGTACTAGTGACGAGAATTCAGAGATGAAGGTAATTTTACTGTTATTGTAACTAGAATCTGATCACTGCTGTAAATAAAGAAAAAAGTAGATCTATAAAATTCTACTTCTAAAGTTATGTGAGCCATCTCTCGTGCCCTGTCTCACAGTTTCTGAGCCTATATTTTATCCTAGCCATTGCTATGACAACTGGTTTAATGCAGTTGTAACCAGATAGGGCCTTTTCCCTCAGCTTTACAATTACTTGTTTCTTTTTCAGCACTTTCTCTGAAGTCTATGGTTGTGTTGTGATTTTTGTTAAACTAACAGATGGTGACTGCAGCCATGAAATTAAAAGACGCTTACTCCTTGGAAGGAAAGTTATGACCAACCTCGAGAGCATATTCAAAAGCAGAGACATTACTTTGCCAACAAAGGTGTGTTTCGTCAAGGCTATGGTTTTTCCAGTGGTCATGTATGGATGACAGAGTTGGACTGTGAAGAAAGCTGAACACTGAAAAATTGATGCTTTTGAACTGTGGTGTTGGAGAAGACTCTTTATAGCCCCTTGGACTGCAAGGAGATCCAACCAGTCCATCCTAAAGGAGATTAGTCCTGAATGTTCATTGGAAGGACTGATGTTGAAGCTGAAACTCCAACACTTTGGCCATCTAATGTGAAGAGCTAACTCACTGGAAAAGATCCTGATGCTGGGAAAGATTGATTACAGGAGAAGGGGACAACAGAGGCTGAGATGGTTGGATGGTATTCACCAACTCAATGGACATGGGTTTGGGTGGACTCCAGGAGTGGTGATGGACAGGGAGACCTGGTGTGCTGTGGTTCATGGGATCACAAAGAGTCAGACACGATTGAGCGACTGAAGTGAACTGAACATTTATTAAGTAGAACACTGATTGCTTTGTGGTTGGTGAGCCAAGTTTCAGCAAAAGACTGCAAGAAAAAGTGAAATGTGCTGTTGTTTTTAGTTACTATGTCACGTCTGACTCTTTTGCAACCTCATGGACTGTGTCTGCCAAGTTCCTCTGTCCATGGGGTTTCCCAAGCAAGAATACTGTAGTGGATTGCCATTTCCTTCTCTAAGGAGTCTTCCCAACCCAGGGACTGAATCCATCTCTCCCTCATTGGCAGGCAGATTGTTTACCACTGACCCATCAGTTCAGTTCAGTTCAGTTCAGTTGCTCAGTCGTGTCTGACTCTTTGTGACCCCACGAATTGCAGCATGCCAGGCCTCTCTGTCCATCACCAACTCCCTGAGTTCACTCAAACTCACGTCCATTGAGTCGGTGATGCCATCCAGCCATCTCATCCTCTGGCATCCCCTTCTCCTCCTTCCCCCAATCCCTTCCCGCATCAGAGTCTTTCCAATGAGTCAACTCTTCGCATGAGGTGGCCAAAGTATTGGAGTTTCAGCTTTAGCATCAGTCCTTCCAAAGAACACCCAGGACTGATCTCCTTTAGGATGGACTGGTTGGATCTCCTTGCAGTCCAAAGGACTTTCAAGAGTCTTCTCCAACACCACAGTTCAAAAGCATCAATTCTTCAGTGCTCAGCTTTCTTCACAGTCCAACTCTCACATCCATACATGACCACTGGAAAAACCATAGCCTTGACTAGACGGACCTTTGTTGGCAAAGTAATGTCTCTGCTTTTCAATATGCTATCTAGGTTGGACATAACTTTCCTTCCAAGGAGTAAGCGTCTTTTAATTTCATGGCTGCAGTCACCATCTGTAGTGATTTTGGAGCCCCAAAAAATGAAGTCTGACACTGTTTCCACTGTTTCCCTATCTATTTACCGTGAAGTCATGGGACCAGATGTCATGATCTTAGTTTTCTGAATGTTGAGCTTTAAGCCAACTTTTTCACTCTCCACTTTCACTTTCATCAAGAGGCTTTTTAGTTCCTCTTCACTTTCTGCCATAAGGGTGGTGTCATCTGCATATCTGAGGTTATTCATATTTCTCCCAGCAATCTTGATTTCAGCTTGTGCTTCTTCCAGCCCAAAGTTTCTCATGATGTATTCTGCATATAAGTTAAATAAGCAGGGTGACAGTAAAGGAGCCTTGACGTACTCCTTTTCCTATTTGGAACCAGTCTGTTGTTCCATGTCCAGTTCTAACTGTTGCTTCCTGACCTGCATACAGGTTTCTCAAGAGGTAGATCAGGTGATCTGGTATTTCCATGTCTTTCAGAATTTTCCACAGTTTATTGTGATCCACACAGTCAAAGGCCTTGCCATAGTCAATAAACCAGAAATAGATGTCTTTCTGGAACTCTCTTGGTTTTTCGATGATCCAGCAGATGTTGGCAATTTGATCTCTGGTTCCTCTGACTGACCCATCAAGGAAGTCCAAAAATTGAAATAGAGAAGTTTGCTACTCACAGATCCTGGAAGAGGTTCATGGCCTCAAGGAACCACACAAAAGTCAAGGCAGTGTTTAGACACAGTGCTAGCAGCAGGATCTAGGGTGCACACATTTATTAGGATCCTTGGCAGAGTGCTTTGCAGTTTCCTGATTAAGAGTAAATTGGTTAATTCAAATTCCCCTAAATGTTTTTTTTTTTTTTTTTGTGAGCTCAGGGAGAGTTTCTTTAAGGAGTTCACAAGGGCAAGGATTGGGTGGTATCAGACTGTATCAGTTGCACTGGGGCATCACATCAGTACTTACATTTACTTGCGGTTCTTCCGGCTGTTATCTTGGGCTATCTAGTGTCAGATCAAGGCCCCTACATGCCTCTTGGCCACACAAAGTGTATGCCAAGGCACCGACATTATGGAGTAGTTTAACTAAATTCTCGACAGGTTGGGACTCCTGAGAAAAGAAACAAGATCTCACTCACTGAAAATTTGGAAACGTTCAAGGGTTAACAGCTAACACACCAAGAAGCAACTGCTTTACCAATGGGGTTAATATCTTCAGAACTCCCTAGAGGAATTCAACATCAGTGGCCATAACTGTGTATATTCTTCCCTTCATTCCTTGTTTCACTCTTCCCAAACCCCAACTCTTGACCCTTAGGATCAATTCCCCAAACAAACTTGTACAGGAAACCCTTGTCTTACATGCCACTTTCTGATGGGAATCTAGGTTTAAAAATCAAAAGATAAGATATGAAACAAAATATGAATATGAAAAGATTGTGATTATAGACAGAAAAGTGTCACAGTTGCAGTTTATACTACTGTGGTTTGTTACATACTTTCATAATTGAAAAAATGCTAAATTTAAGATCAAGATTAAGAAAAACTAAAAGCATCATTTTGCTCCCATTCAATTTCATGAACTCACTAAATTTCATCTAAGTTAAAACTTCTGGTATAATAACTATTTGATTTTCATAACAAACAAACTCATGAGTTAGTGTAAACCTTATTCCTATTAAAGAATTTACATTGCTCATTCTAAGGCAGTTTTTAAACTGTACATAATTCTTAATGAACTCTCATTCATCTTTTTAATATCATTGATGTTACTGATCATATATATAAAGTGCATCTATGTGTTTTCTTAAGTATATACAACTTAAACATTCACACAAATTTTGTTGTTCATTATTTACAGAGGAGGAAAAGATAGCAAAAAAAGTCAGCACTTGCCTAAAATAACTTGTCTAGTAACTGCAGGAGGCTGGCAAAGACCTAGGTTAACAGAAAGACTTCTTGCTATAAGTGTGTATGGTAGACTATGGAGTTTTCATACCTGGTATGGTGTCCTAGATAACCTTCTTAACTATATATGCTTTTTGAATTTAATTTGCAAATTGAAGATGATATAATCCTTCTATAAAATGGTGTTGTAAGGATTAAATGAAAAAATCATTTATCAGAGTATTTTTACTTATGACATTTCTGAAAGTGTAGTGGTGGTCACCGTTTTAAAGAAAATAGTTTATTGGTGAGATCAGAAGCGGATGGAGGACAGGGATTTGTATAGACACTGAATATGGAAAATGTGAATAGCTCATCAAATATTAAGAGCTAGACATAGTTGCCTAGCCAGAGGAAACTATCTCCACCATCTCCCCAAAGAACAAAATTAGCCTAAAGGACTGTCCTTACTGAAGAAAGTTAAATACTCCTTCCCTTCAAATAGAGAGAGGAATGGGAAAAACTGGCTGGCAATGCCGGTGAGTTCTCCCACATTCACCAGTCAGAAAAGTTGTTCCTCTCCTCTAAAAAAAAGAAGCCCTGAATGAAACATTCTTCACATGTTATAAAAATGCAGAAGTGGGAAACACAGAATATGATCACACCACCTATTAAAAGATGGGAATTTTTAAGTCACTTCGCATCTGTAAGAATCAGATCAGTATTGCAAAGTGAAGTAAAACATACTAATATATGTTAAATGGCCAAGTGAATCAGGAAATGAGATAGAAAGGAAACAACTGGTAGAATTTGTATCGTAAACCAAGATCAAACAAAAACTCAAGTTTATTATGTCAATCCAGTCATATATAAAAGAGGAAAACAGGGAGGACTTAAAGAAAGAAGTAAACCTGACCTGTAGAGGACATGTGAACTATTAATGTGATGGTGACCTCCTCAATGATGATAAATATCCTAATGGAGTTATGATTTCATTGTAGTCTGTGTAAGGGGGCACTTTTTAGTATGCAAGAGAAATTAGAAAACATAGAATCTGTGCAATCCAGTTACTGGAGTAGGAATTTATACATGAGATTACCAATGTCACAAACCTAGCCTATGATAGTTTCAACACAAGAGCCAGATCAGATAAACAGCAAAGTGTGGGTGATTCAGAATCAGAGAAGTATAAAGAAAGGCTCCTTTTCATGAGTAGAATTTTAGCCATATTTTCGTGGAATAGGGATGCGTGTAAGAGTTAAATTGGTATTCTTTGTAAGATAGGGCAAGGAGAAGAAAACAAGCAGCTCTTACACTAAATAACATTACATTTATATTTTAAAATCAAAGAACTTCAGGTTTGGAAATGTCTTTAAAGGGCATTTTCAATTCTTGCATTATGCAGGACTGACTCCAAGTTAAAAGAAAATCATTGTGAATTGAAGTCTAGAGAAGGCAAGAAGTGACTTTTTAAAAATAAAAACCTTTGGCTACATTAAAATAGCTTTTGAGTTATTTTTATTTCCTGCCTTAGCTAAAGAACTTCCAACATCAATAAATGTGAAGAATTACCATCTAACATTTTTACCAATTGAATATGTGATGATAAATTTGCTTTTTATAAAATGTTAAGATATTTTCTTAGATATGCTCCATTCTTTATAAAGTATAGCTAATCACTTAAATAGCACTACATTCCCATCAATCCATGCCATTAAAAAAAAATGGATTATGTAAGCTGCTCTCTGCAAAAGGGACATTTTACTCAAATTTATGTTTTTATCTATAGGCAAAGTAAAATAAACGAGCCTCAACTATATCTATGCAATTCATTTTCCTTAAAAAATATAAAGAAAATCTGGGATTTCTCAGGATATTATGTTATTCATTGTCATATAATAAATAATACATGTGTTTTTTGTCCCTAGTTCCTAACACAGAGCTTGGAAATCCATTGGAGTGTCTTATGTTTTTCATAATGGGATCCTTTAGATCATAGTTGAATTTATGCTAAGAAATGACTCGTGGTGGGCCCTTAGATAGTTTCAGTAGTTTTGAGGGAGAGGTTAGCCATGTCAGAAAGACCAAGCACTTGATTAGAGGGTTGAAACTTTTGCTTTTATTTCTCAAACTCTAAGGAGGGGAGTGGGACTAGAGATTAAGCTCAATCACAGGGTCAGTGATTTCATCAACCATTTATATTTAATGAAACTCAAATAAAATCTCTGAATACTGAAGTTCGGTACATTCTGGATTGCTGAACACATTGATATGCTGACAGTGTCTTTCCTGGATATATTAAATATAATAAACTGATATTTTATGTTGGCAAACAAATATATGCCAGAGCTTAAAAATTAATTTTGTGAAAACTAAATTGCAAGTAAGGAAACTAGCTCTATACATGGGGTATCATGTACAGGTATCATAAAAACACAGAAATAATGACATTTTTATGGGTCAGAGGAAAGTTCAAAGACTACAAAAGAGCACAGTTTGCATTATAATTACAACTTCTGATTTGTATAGACTTTAAAAGCCTTAAAATAATCTTCTAATTAGACTTTCTGATATGCATGAAAAGAAATTGAAGTTTAAATTATTTTAATACAGTTTGAAAAAATATAATTATATGAATATTGCTAAATAATGATTTAATAATACCAATTTGAAGGTATCCCACTCTAGTATTCTTGCCTGGAGAATCCCCACACAAAGGAGCCTGGCAGGCTACAGTCCATGGGGTCACAAAGAATCAGACATGACTGAGCAATTAAGCACAGCACAGCACAGCACATTTGAAGTTATGTATACTAACTGGAGAAGGAAATGGCACCCCACTCCAGTATTCTTGCCTGGAGAATCCCATGGATGAGGGGCTTGTTGGGCAATAGTCCACAGGTCACAAAGAGTCGGACGTGACTGAGCGACTTCACTTTCACATACTAACTCTTACCATAAAACGTTATCTTATAAAATTATATAATAATAGTTTAAAGAATAAATCAATATTGGTTTTATTTTATAATTTTTATCAATTAGCAATGATAAACTATTTTTCCTTTATTAGTTATTGTTCTTTCAAAATTGTCTTTAATTTGAAATTTTGAAATTTTAAAAATATATTTAAATTTTAAATTTTTAAAAATTATTTTGTTAGGCCAACTGAAGGATATTTAATTCATTTATCATGTCTCTTAAATACAAATACCATTAAATACATTTTAATGTTAATATATACTATAAACATTTTTATGTGCCTTCCCATTTGCCACTTTACAGTTTATAATTACTGTTTTTATTATATGATGCTTAATCTTGGAATATTTTTACTTTACATAGTTAACCTACCATATTTTTAGTTTGGAATACATTTTAATTCTTATAATTTTTTACTTTATATTTAAATATCACTAAAGGTAGCTTCTATCTTAAATTTCAATTAGTTTTATGTTTTATATGTATTTTAAATATATTTTATAAATATTGTATATTAAATAGTTAATCAATAGTAATACTTTTAGTGTCTGGCATATCAGGGACATCACTCTATGGGTTTTCAAACTCTGTCTTCAATTTTGATGCCTTACAAATATTTATTCTCTTGCTTTTATTTTCTTCAATCCACTCTCCCTACATAAGCTTTTTCATATTATTTCCTATTGTCAATATACTAACTGTTTTCTTGCTGCAAATCTATTTATACACATGTGTCATTTCACACTCTTGGGAATGTTAACTTATAAAAAAGAAAATTAGATCATTGAATTCCTCTGGGGAAAATGTAGTATCATCTAGTGGCTCTACATTAGCTAGAGAATAAATAGCCAAAGTACTATGATTTAATGTGGAAACTAAGGTCCTATACAAAGTGGAAGTGATGGAATTCCAGTTGAGCTATTTCAAATCCTAAAAGATCACGCTCTGAAAATGCTGTACTCAATAGGCCTGCAAATTTGGAAAACTCAGCAGTGGCCACAGGACTGGAAATGCCAGTTTTTATTACAATCCCAAAGAAAAACAAGGCCAAAGAATGCTCAAACTACCACACAATTGCACTCATCTCACACACTAGTAAAGTAATGCTTAAAATACTCCAAGCCAGGATTCAGCAATATGTGAACCGTGAACTTCCTGATGTTCAAGCTGGTTTTAGAAAAGTCAGAGGAACCAGAGATCAAATTGCCAACATCCGCTGGATCATGGAAAAAGCAAGAGAGTTCCAGAAAAACATCTATTTCTGCTTTATTGACTATGCTAAAGTCTTTGACTGTGTGGATCACAATAAACTGTGGAGAATTCTGACAGTGATGGGAATACCAGACCACCTGACCTGCTCTTGAGAAACCTATATGCAGGTCAGGAAGAAACAGTTAGAACTGGACGTGGAACAGACTGGTTCCAAATAGGAAAAGGAGTACTTCAAGGCTGCATATTGTCATCCTGCTTACTTAACTTATATGCAGAGTACATCATGAGAAATGCTAGGCTGGAAGAAGCACAAGCTGGAATCAAGATTGCCCGGAGAAATATCAATAACCTCAGATATGCAGATGACACCACCCTTATGGCAGAAAGTGAAGAGGAACTAAAAAGCCTCTTGATGAAAGTGAGAGGCGAGTGAAAAAGTTGGCTTAAAGCTCAACATTCGGAAAACTAAGATCATGGCATCTGGTCCCATCACTTCATGGTAAATAGATGGGTAAACAGTGGAAACAGTGGCTGAGTTTATTTTTCTGGGCTCCAAAATCACTGCAGATGGTGATTGCAGCCATGAAATTAAAAGAAACTTACTCCTTGGAAGGAAAGTTATGACCAACCTCGAGAGCATATTCAAAAGCAGAGATATTACTTTGCCAACAAAGGTCCGTCTAGTCAAGGCTATGGTTTTTCCAGTAGTCATGTGTGGATGTGAGAGTTGGACTACAAAGAAAGCTGAGCGCTGAAGAACTGATGCTTCTGAACTGTGGTATTGGAGAAGACTCTTGAGAGCCCCTTGAACTGCAAGGAGATCCAACCAGTCCATCCTAAAGGAGATCAGTCCTGGGTGTTCATTGGAAGGACTGATGTTGAAGCTGAAACTCCAATACTTTGGCCATCTGATGTGAAGAGCTAACTCACTGGAAAAGACCCTGATGCTGGGAAAGATTGATTGCAGGAGAAGGGGACGACAGAGGCTGAGATGGTTGGATGGCATCACCGACTCAATGGACATGGGTTTGGGTGGACTCCGGGAGTGGGTGATGGGCAGGGAGGCCTGGCGTGCTGTGGTTCACTGGGTAGCAAAGAGTTCGACACGACAGAGCCATTGAACTGAACTGAACTGAACTGATCAAAAAAATGCTTTCTCTTTTTATTTCTAAATCCAAATTAGCTTTTTTTAGTGATGCTATCATTTTTGTCAAATATAGCATGGATAAACATCCCTCTCCTTGCTAAATTTAACTGGTTGCTGAAACAAAATAATAGTTTTTATGGTGGATTTTTTAAGTTTATGATATATTAATATATTCTATTTATATAACTGCTGTTAGAAATAATAGATTTTTTCCTTTTGATGGTTGTTTATTTTTCCTTTTATTTTATTGTATTTTTTGTGTCATTGGCCATATTTTTAGGCAAATCCCAGGAAATACTAAGTTAAATTTGAAGTCTACATGGGAAAAGCATTTAAAAATGCTACTTGATGAATTAATTCAGATTCCCTTTGTTTCTCTTTTATCTTTAAAAATATGAGGATAATGAATTGATAAAAACTTTAGTTTAGCTCATGATTCCCAGACATTTACTATGACTTCCTTCATGTTTCTTTGATATTTTAAGAATGGCACATTTAGATAAATTGCTCTTTTTTAAACTCATCTTATGTATTTGACATATCCCTTATTCTTTGATATAGAGACCTTGCTTATATCCTTAAATATCTTCTAAAATATAGAACAAGGTCAAGGTTGCAGTATTTTGCTTCAATTGTATTTATGAATGCATGCAATGTAGGGTCTGTGTTATAAACATAATTAAATTACTTGAAAACTTTTCTCTAGATTCATGTCACGACTTGCATTTGCTTTTTTTTCAAATTTAATGAATTATCTTACTGAACACCACAAGCTTAGAAAAAATATATATACTAAGCCAAAGTTCAGGGCTTATGAACTGATATTTTTTTTTCCTTTTTCCAAACTACTCTATTTTACTGTGATGATGTATCAAGAAACACAGCTACCTTGTCAATAAGAAAATACATAATAGGCTGACCTTTAGCTGGTAGAAGGCCAGAACTGAAATTCAACAGGTTACTTTTAATTAGTTAAGATGTCAGTTTAAAAAATTGTGAAACTGAGCCATGATTCTGGTAGATGTTTTCTTCAATCCAATTTGGAAAAAGCTAATAGGAGGCAATGCTGTCAAGTTTTAATAGCTTCTTGAGCCTGAGTGACAACACAACTTTTCATTATAAGTAGGTCAAAATTAGCTTGTCACTCAGTGGCAACACAAATAGACACCACAGTCCCCAGCACATATATCAGAATGAAATCAGCAAAGCCAAGAAAAAAGGATTAATACTATAGATTCATTTCAGCTTCCTATCAACAATTTACAAAACTGTACAAAGTAGAGTGCTATAAGCTAAAAAACGTATAAAGCAAAGTAATAAGATATTCATAAACTATATATTTCTATAAATTCTATTTAAATGAATGATTAATTGACAAACTCAGAAAATGTAGAGATTAGTTAGCTTATTCCACTGTGGGAGGGATCTTAATAAGTTTATAGTTATCAGTAATTTTTATCATATTACTATTAATATATTTTTATATCCCATCTTCTCCACTCATAGGACTGTGTCAGAGTCAGGAAAATGAATATATTTATTAACATCTTGTGAAAATAGAAAGTTTACCACTTTGGGATTTGGAATTGAAACAGTTTTTATTGCTATAGTAGTCTTTATTGTTATGACAGTTTGTACTGCTACAGCAATGTTTTTCTCCTGAATACCCACTTTTATGCCATCCCTCTCCAAATTTCTCTTTGACTTAAAACCAAGAAGGAACAAATATGTCTTTATCTTACCGTTACTCAGAATTATCTTTCAAGCTCATTCTTATTCAGCTTTGTTTTCTTCTAAGCGATATTTTTAAAGACAATAAAATGTTATCAAGTAGCAAAAATAAACAATATGCTTGTGGCTGGTGCACTGGGATGACCCAGAGGGATGGTAAGGGGAGGGAAGTGGGAGGGGGGTTCAGGATGGGGATCACGTGTACACCCGTGGTGGATTCATGTTGATGTATGGCAAAACCAATACAATATTGTAAAGTAATTAGCTTCCAATTAAAATAAATAAATTTATATTAAAAAAATAAACAATGTAATCAAATGTGTATATATATTTATATACACATAAATATATGCACATACATTATATACATCTGTATGTAATAATCCAAGAAAGCCAAAATAAAAATACATCAACATAGACTCCATTCAATTTTTAATTTTGCACCTGCAGTTACATTGCTTTATTTTCAGCTTCTTCTTGTGTTATTTTTTTAATTTTAAAAGTAAATGTATTTTATATTTTCTGAGGAAAACAGAGTTCATAAAAAGCAGTCTTCCACAATAAAATCACTGTAAATATTTTGCTGCATTTGTATCCAGTCTTTTACACTTTCGTTGTAATCTTTGAAAATTCCTTTGGTGTCAATTTGCCTGCAACTGAGTGACAGCCTTATGGGTAAATTCAGTTTTCCATAACAATTCATAGAGATGAATTTGCTTTGTTTGGGATTAAGAGGTACTGAGAGATGAAATATTGAGAGATGAAATATGTAAATTGCATTGGTTTAAACATGTGCCAATAGCTTATCTCCATTGGTTTTGCTTCTGCTTCAGATTGATGCCAGCTGTGTTTAATTGATAGACAGCCACTGTGTTTTTGAGTATACTATAAAAGAGATGCTTACCCCATATAAAATGTTCAGGTGTTTCCTAATAGCAATCCTAACTTTTGATCATTCTTTAGTCAGTGGGAGGATTACTTCCAATTCTAATTACAGAAGTTCAATGATTTCTATTAAAGAAATAAGGCTCCTCTGTCCATGGGATTCTCCCGGCAAGTATACTGGAGTGGGTTGCCATGCCCGCCTCCAGTGGATCTTCCCAACCCAGGGATAGAACCTGTGCCTCCTGTGGCTTTTGCACTGCAGGCAAATTCTTTAGCACTGAGCCACCTGGGAAGCTCAGTGAGAAACATGTATATATTGAAAGAGGAAAACAGATTCTACCTCATAGATTGTTAGAATAGCATGTTTGTGCAGAGGGAAAGGATTGATTGGTGTCTTCTTTAAAGACAACATGCCAATTGCTTTTTAAAGCACCAATGTGCTGTGAAGAGTTGTGCATGTTTCATAAATATTGATTAACTTAATATTTCTTTGTTTTTTAATTTTATTTTATTTTTAAACTTTACAATATTGTATTAGTTTTGCCAAACATCTAAATGAGTCCTCCACAGGTATGGCCATGCTCCCCATCCTGAACCCTCCTCCCTCCTCCCTCCCCATACCATCCCTCTGGGTCGTCCCAGTGCACCAGCCCCAAGCATCCAGTATCGTGCATCGAACCTGGACTGGTGACTCGTTTCATACATGATATTATACATGTTTCAATGCCATTCTCCCAAATCTCCCCACCCTCTCCCTTTCCCTCTCCCACAGAGTCCATAAGACTGACCTATACATCAGTGTCTCTTTTGCTGTCTCGTACACAGGGTTATTGTTACCATCTTTCTAAATTCCATATATATGTGTTAGTATACTGTATTGGTGTTTTTCTTTCTGGCTTACTTCACTCTGTATAATAGGCTCCAGTTTCATCCACCTCATTAGAACTGATTCAAATGTATTCTTTTTAATGGCTGAGTAATACTCCATTGTGTATATGTACCACTGCTTTCTTATCCATTCATCTGCTGATGGACATCTAGGTTGCTTCCATGTCCTGGCTATTATAAACAGTGCTGCGATGAACATTGGGGTACACGTGTCTCTTTCCCTTCTGGTTTCCTCAGTGTGTATGCCCAGCAGTGGGATTGCTGGATCATAAGGCAGTTCTATTTCCAGTTTTTTAAGGAATCTCCACACTGTTCTCCATAGTGGCTGTACTAGTTTGCATTCCCACCAACAGTGTAAGAGGGTTCCCTTTTCTCCACACCCTCTCCAGCATTTATTATTTGTAGACTTTTGGATCGCAGCCATTCTGACCAGCATGAAATGGTACCTCATAGTGGTTTTGATTTGCATTTCTCTGATAGTGAGAGATGTTGAGCATCTTTTCATGTGTTTGTTAGCCATCTGTATGTCTTCTTTGGAGAAATGTCTATTTAGTTCTTTGGCCCATTTTTTGATTGGGTCATTTATTTTTCTGGAGTTGAGCTGTAGGAGTTGCTTGTATATTTTTGAGATTAGTTGTTTGTCAGTTGCTTCATTTGCTATTATTTTCTCCCATTCTGAAGGCTGCCTTTTCACCTTGCTAATAGTTTCCTTTGTTGTGCAGAACCTTTTAAGTTTAATTAGGTCCCATTTGTTTATTTTTGCTTTTATTTCCAATATTCTGGGAGGTGGGTCATAGAGGATCCTGCTGTGATGTATGTCGGAACTTAATATTTCTGAAAACATTGTGGTGATTATTATTATCATGAAACAAGAATATATACATATACAATATAAATGGAAATAATATCGTACTTTTTTATCCGTCACATTTCCAGCTTAACCCCAGGACCATCAACATACCAGTACTGGCTATTAGACAGAAAAAGAGGGGTTTTTCCCTTAGGCTTGCATGATTTTTCCCTTAGGCTTAATAGCAGGGAGTTATTGTTCAGTTGTTGCATGATGTTTGACTCTTTGAACCTGATGGATTGTAGCAGGCCAGGCTTCCCTGTCCTTCACCATCTCCCACAGCTTGATCAAACTCATGTCCATTGAATCGGTGATGCCATCCAACCATCTTATCCTCTCTTGTCCCCTTTACCTCCTACATTCAATCTTTCCCAGCATCAGGGTCTTTTCTAATGAGTTGGCTCTTCACAACAGATGGCCAAAGTATTGCAGCTTCGGTTTCAGCATCAGTCCTTCCAATGAATATTCAGGACTGATTTCCTTTAGAACTGACTGGTTTGACCTCTTGATGTCCAAGGGACTCTCAAGAATCTTCTCCAACACCACAATTCAAAAGCACCAATTCTTTGGCACTCAGCTTTCTTTATGGCCCAACTGGCACATCCATACATGACTACTGGAAAAAACATAGCTTTGTCTATACAGATCTTTGTTGGCAAAGTAATGTCTCTGCTTTTTAAAATGCTGTCTATATTTGTCATAGCTTTTCTTCCAAGGAGCAAGCATCTAATTTCGTGGCTACAGTCACCATCTGCAGTGACTTTTAAGACCAGTGAGATTTGATTACAACCTTCCACAGGACTGGGGGAAAAGACACTTTGAGAACACAACAAAACCTTGTGTGCACCAAGACCCAGAAGAAATGAGCAGTGACCCGACAAGAGACTGAGCCAGACTTACCTGTGAGTGTCTGGGAGTCTCTGGTGGAGGCATGGGTCAAAAGTGGCCTGCATGGGATCGTGGCACTGACTAAAGTACTAGAGGTTGAAGCATGCTGGCATAAGTCCTTTTGAAAGAGGTTGCCATTACCCCTACCATAGTTTGGCCTCAGGCCAAACTACAGGGAGGGAACACAGCCGCACCCATAAACAGAAAATTGGATTAAAGATATACTGAGCATGGCCTTGCTCACCAGAGCAAGGCACAGTTTCCCCCACAGGCAGTCCCTCCTATCAGGAAGCTTAATCAACCTCTTATCTTCATCCATCAGAGCAGACAGAATGAAAACCACAATCACAGAAAACTAACCAAACTGATGACATGGGTCATCAGTTCAGTTCAGTTCAGTTCAGTCATTTAGTAGTGTCCAACTCTTTGCAACCCCATGAATCCCAGCATGCCAGGCCTCCCTGTCCATCACCAACTCCCGTAGTTTACCCAAACTCATGTCTGTTGAATCGGTGATGCCATCCAGCCATCTCATCCTCTGTTGTCCCCTTCTCCTCCTGCCCTCAATCCCTCCCAGAATCAGGGTCTTTTCTAATGAGTCAACTCTTCACATGAGGTGGCCAAAGTATTGGAGTTTCAGCTTCAGCATCATTCCTTCCAAAGAACACCCAGGACTGATTTCCTTTAGAATGGACTGGTTGGATCTCCTTGCAGTCCAAGGGACTCTCAAGAGTCTTCTCCAACACCACAGTTCAAAAGCATCAATTCTTCGGCACTCAGCTTTCTTCACAGTCCAACTCTCACATCCATATAAGACTACTGGAAAAATCATAGCCTTGACTAGACAGACCTTTGTTGGCAAAGTAATGTCTCTGCTTTTGAATGGGCTATCTAGACTGGTCATAACTTTCCTTCCAAAGAGTAAGCGTCTTTTAATTTCATGGCTGCAATCACCATCTGTAGTGATTTTGGAGCCCCCCAAAAAATAAAGTCTGACACTGTTTCCACTGTTTCCCCATCTATTTCTCATGAAGTGATGGGACCAGATGCCATGATCTTAGTTTTCTGAATGTTGAGCTTTAACCCAAATTTTTCACTCTCCTCTCACTTTCATCAAGAGGCTTTTTAGTTCCTCTTCACTTTCTGCCATAAGGGTGGTGTCATCTGCATATCTGAGGTTATTGAGATTTCTCCTGGCAATCTTGATTCCAGCTTGTGCTTCTTCCAGCCCAACATTTCTCATGATGTATTCTGCATATAAGCAGAATAAATAAGCAGGGTGACAGTATATAGCCTTGACGTACTCCTCTTCCTATTTGGATCCAGTCTGTTGTTCCATGTCCAGTTCTAACTGTTTCTTCCTGGCCTGCATATAGGTTTCTCAAGAGGCAGATCAGGTGGTCTGGTATTCCCATCTCTTTCAGAATTTTCCACAGTTTATTGTGATCCACACAGTCAAAGGCTTTGGCATAGTCAATAAAGCAGAAATAGGTGTTTTTTTCTGGAACTCTCTTGCTTTTTGGATGATCCAGCAGATGTTGGCATTTTGATCTCTGGTTCCTCTGCCTTTTCTAAAACCATCTTGACCATCTGGAAGTTCACTGTTCACATATTGCTGAAGCCTGGCTTGGAGAATTCTGAGCATTACTTTACTAGCATGTGTGGTGAGTGCAATTGTGGTAGTTTGAGCATTCTTTGGCATTGCCTTTCTTTGGGATTGGCATGAAAATGGACCTTTTCCAGTCCTGTGGCCACTGCTGAGTTTTCCAAATTTGCTGGCATATTGAGTGCAGCACTTTTACAGCATCATTTTTCAGGATTTGAAACAGGTCAACTGGAATTCCATCACCTCCACTAGCTTTGTTCTAGTGATGTTTTATAAGGCCCACTTGACTTCACATTCCAGGATGTCTGGCTCTAGGTGAGTGATCAGACTATTGTGATTATCTGGGTTGTGAAGATCCTTTTTGTACAGTTCTTCTGTGTATTCTTCCTGGAGAAGGAAATGGCAATCCACTCCAGCACTCTTGCCTGGAAAATCCCATGGACAGAGGAGCCTGATAGGCTACAGTCCACGGGGTCGCAAAGAGTCAGACACGACTGAGTGACTTCACTTTCACTTTCTGTGTATTCTTGCCACCTCTTCTTAATATCTTCTGCTTCTGTTAGGTCCATACCATTTCTGTCCTTTATCGAGCCCATCTTCACATGAAATATTCCTTTGGTATTTCTAATTATCTTGAAGAGATCTGTAGTCTTTCCCATTCTGTTGTTTTCCTTGTCTAACTCAATGAAACTATGAGTCATGCCATGTAGGGCCACCCAAAACAAACAAGTCATGGTGGAGAGTTCTAAAAATATGTGTTTCACTGGAGAAGGGAATGACAAACCACTTTAGCATTGTTTCCTTGAGAAACCCATGAACAGTAGGAAAAGGCAAAAAATATGACATTGAAGGATGAACTCCCAGGTCAGTAGTTGTCCAAGATACTACTGTAGAAACAGCTAGTGGAGAAATATACTAGTGGAGAAATAGCTCCAGAAGGAAGGAAGAGTTCGAGCCAAAGCAGAAACAATGCAAAGTTGTGGATGTGTCTGGTGGTGAAAGTAAAGTCCACTCTGTAAAGAACAATATTGCATAAAAACTTGGAATGTTAGGTCCATTAATCAAGGTAAATTAGAAGTGATCAAACAGGAGATGGCAAGAGTGAACATTGACATTTTAGGGATCAGTGAACTAAAATGGACTGGAATGGGCAACTTAAATCAGATAACCTTTATATCTACTACTGTGGGCAAGAATCCCTAAGAAGAATTGGAGTAGCCCTTATAGTCAACATAAGAATTCAAAATGCAGTTCTTGGGTGCAGTCTCAAAAATAACTGAATGATCTCTGTTCATCTCCAAGGCAAACCATTCAATATTGCAGTAATCCAAGTCTATGCCTCAACCACTAATGCCAAAGAAACTGAAGTTGAATGATTCTATGCAACCCTACAAGAACTTCAAGAACTACACCAAAAAAAAAAAAAAAAAAGAGTAATGAACGGAAAAATATAGGGAGATACTGTCTTTTGAGATTTTATCTAAAACACTTCACCAGCGTTTTATTTGTAAGTCACAATATTGACAATTAGGCTTTAATATTATTTTGCTTTCCTCTAATTGATGAGCCTTTTTAAGTCATTTCAGGTCAAGTCAGAGAGAGTCTAACATCATTCCAACATGAGAGCTCTATGATGTGGCTGTATCTATGAAGATGTGTGTGTAAATGAGCTTTCAGCCTCTGGTACTACGGCCTCTGGAAGCAGGAATAAAGGTAAAAGTAATCCAGAAATGTATTATATTGAAAAAAAGGAATTTTTTGAACTTTCTAGAGTATTGTAGAATAATTCACATAATTTCAGGATTCATGGACAACACCTCAACACACACACACACACACACACATAAACATACATACATACATAAACACATACATGCGCAGACACACATACATGATGGATTATTTCCTAGAAGGGGCATTTAAATATATAGTCTCATATTGGAAATATACTATACATATACTGAAGTCTGGAAAGTTTGAAAATTGACATACAAAGTCTTAAAACTATTCACCAGACTTTTATTAGAGTTTTGGATACCTAAATTTGAAGTGTATGCCATATATTCAGAGAATAATCACAATGATTTGGAAGATTCAAAAAAATAAATTTAATAGAAGCTATTAGCCTCAAGAATATAAGGCTTTGAAATTTAATAATGGTTATATATTGCAAAAAACCCACATGTTTTTTGAAACATAGTAGCAAGAGATATTAATTGCCACAGGCACTTCAAAAACTTATTTTCCCACCTGCTGTCTATTGTTCTTTTTTCATCATTCAGTATAGTTCAGTTTATTAAGTAACACTTTTTAAATTGTATAGAATCAAAATTTCTTAGATTCAGATAATTCCCCTCATAAAAACCTGATAATAACATCCAAAGCAGGTTAGTCTCTGACTGCAAGGAAAGTTCTATTTACATTTAAACATGAGGAACTATCTTCTTTACTAAGTTAATCAATTTAATAATACAATATGCTACATTAGTAATCAGGATCTTCTCCTTCCCAGGAAAATGAACTTGCATTTGTGATACTTAATGTTATGTGTCACCTTGGCTAGGCTACAATGCCCATACTTTTGATTAAACACCAGTTTACATTTTACTGTGAAGGTATTTTTAAAGATATTATTAACATTTAAATTGGTAGACTTTGAGTGTAGCTGATTTCCTTTCAAACTATGGGTTAGTTGATCATCCAATCAGTTGTTCAGTTGTTACTCAGTCATGTCCGACTCTTTGCGACCCCATGGAATGCAGTATGCCAGGCTTCCCTGTTCATCAAAAACACCCGGAGCCTACTCAAACTCATGTCCATTGCATCGGTGATGCCAGCCAACAATCTCACCCTTGGTCATCCCTTCTCCTCCTGCCTTCAATCTTTCCCAGCATCAGGGTCTTTTCCAAGGAGTCAGTTCTACTCATCAGGTGGCCAAAGTATTGGAGTTTCAGTTTCAGCATCAGTCCTTGCAATGAATACTCAGGACTGATTGCCTTTAGGATTGACTGGTTGAAACTCTTTGCAGTCCAAGGAACTCTCAAGAGCCTTCTCCAACACCACGGCTCAAAAGCATCAATTCTTTGGCACTCAGCTTTCTTTATAGTCCAACTCTCATGTCCATACATGACTACTGGAAAAACCATAGCTTTGACTAGACAAACCTTTATTGGAAAGTAATGTCTCTGCTTTTTAGTATGCTGTCTAGGTTTGTCATAACTTTTCTTTCAAGAAGTAAGCGTCTTTTAATTTCATGGCTGCAGTCACCATCTGAAGTGATTTTGGAGCCTATCAAAATAAAGTCTGTCACAGTTTCCATTGTTTCCCTATCTATTTGTCATGAAGTGATGGAACTGGATGTCATGATCAGTTTTCTGAATATTGAGTTTTAAGCCAAATTTTTCACTCTCCTCTTTAACTTTCATCAAGAAACTCTTTAGTTCCTTGCTTTCTGCCATAAGGATGGTGTCATCTGAGTATCTGTGATTATTGATATTTCTCCCAGAAGTTTCATCCAATCAGTTGAGGGGCTTAATAGAAAAGACTAAGACCCCTGAAAGAAGAAGGAATTCTGCTTCAAGACTGTTTGTGGATTAAAGATTGCACCATCAACTTATCCCTGAGTCTACAGCTTAGCAACTTTCACTGGGAATTTTGAAGCTGCCAGCCCATGTAATCATGTGAGCCAATTCTATAAGATAGATATTTCTCCATTTAAATGTATATCATATTGGTTCTGTTTCGCAGGAGAGGCCTGACCAGTACAATCTTTATATTGTTAAAATGCATATAAAGATGTTCAGACTCAGGGAACAGAGACTGATACTTCTACTGAACATTCTGGAAATATTTTTGCATGGTTACCTAAATGGCAGGTGAGCACAGAATGCAGTGCTGCCATGCTGCCTTCTAAGGAAAAGAATCATATAAAGCCCTTTAGCCCCTTTCAAATCCAATTTTATCAAATGCAAAATAAGTGAGTTAAAAGGTTGGAACATGAAATAAGGGACAATGACTATAAAACTTTTGTTTTTCCACTAAATAAGCAATAAAATAAATTATTTAAAATTATACTTTATGTAGAAAATATAATTTAAAATTAATAGATACAAATGATTATAAAGTTTTACCTCATATTAATAAATAAAACAAACATTCTTCATAATTCTCTTTTTCTTTAGTCAGTATGGGATTGTAAAACTCATGGCAGCAGGAAAGTGAAAGTGTTAGTTGCTCGGTTGTGTCCAACTCTTTGAGATTCCATGGTCTGTCCATGGGATTCTCCAGGCAAGAATACTATGGATTGCCACTCCCTTCTCAAGGGGATCTTCCTGACCCAGGGATCGAAGCTGGATGTCTTGCACTGTAGGCAGATGTGCGCTACCAGGGAAGCTAACAATGGCAGCAGGAGTCTAATAGAATTAAAAGTATTCGTTTAGATATTGGGGCTTTCCTGATGGCTCAGAAGGTAAAGCATCTTCCTGCAATTCAGGAGACCCAAGTTTGATCCCAGGGTCAGGAAGATTCCCTGGAGAAGGGAATGGCTACCCACTCTAGTACTCTTGCCTGGAAAATTACATGGACAGAGGAGCCCCATATGTTCATGGGGTCACAAAAATGCAATCATGGTATATAAATGTTTCTCATGAAAACTAGTAGTGCTGGAAACAGCTAAAAGGTACATTACTGACTTCAATGAAGCGTGTACTTTTTTTGGTTTGTTTTTTTAGGTACCAGTTTTTAAGTACTGTTTTGCATGTAATCTGGTTAATAGATTAGTTTTTGCCATATTAGTTCTTGCTAATCAGAGATATTATAGTATTAAATTATTTAAAAGAATATATGCATAAATAAAGGTTTCTAAATTCTTTAGTTTTCAAGTCAAATATATTGCAATTTTTGACCAAAATATGAAGGCTGGGATGTTCCATTTGAGAAAACACATACTTCTCTCTTCCACTTTGATCTTGCTGCTTAAAAGGAATAGCTGTGCAATCATTTCAAGGATACAAATCTTCCGTAAATCACAATTGAATTTTTCCTACATAGAGTGGTAACAAACAAAATTTTATATAACATTAAATTAAATCCTCAAATGTTTCTGTTACATTTAATTTTCTCATTTAATGTTGTATAAACATTCATTTTGACCTGTGAATGACAATGAGAGATGGTTTGTTACAATGTTTTCTATTGCATATGAAATATAAGATAAAATTATCTACAAAAGTTACATTTAATTAAATTTTCAGGAAAAGAATGATGAATTTTATTAGTTGTTTTCAGTTGATATTCTTTTATAAAATGCTCCATTTCATAGATTTTTGTAGTTGTAGAATAAACAAAATTAAATTATAACAAAAAAGGACTTTTAATTCCTTTCAATGTCATGGTAATTTAAATCTTCCTATGTACCTGTGCTACTTTTAGATTATTAATTTTTTTTTTATTTAACTTTTACTTTGTTAGCTGTGTTAGATTTTAAATTTGGCCCACTGTTAGTTCAAACTCTCCTTATCAAAATTTTGAACTTTATATATTTTATATGCAGTATAGATAGATTAGCTCACCATTTCTATCTCTGTATATCATACGAATTTTTGTGTTTGCACTCCTTCTAGAATCTTGTCATCTGAAAGTGTGATAATCATTACATCTAAGGTTTCTCTGAGTTACTGATAATACAAGTAATGTGCTCTGTGATATGTTTTTAAAGACATGACATCACACAAGTACTCATCAGCTATTGAAACTTTAGAATTGGCATGACTGTTTTTATTTAGCCCTACATTCCGATTTCTTTATGGATAGTGTTGATGAGAAATTAAACACAATGTTTTCTATATTCCCTGCTCACCAGGCCTAATGATTTGTTCTCAAATAAACTATTATTTTATTTTTTTCTTCCATAATGATTCCAAGGGTCCCACATTATTATTTTCTCAGGACCATGTGTCTAAAGTTTGTAACATCTAATTTTATTTATCTTTATAAATCTTGGAAGCATTTGGCCACTGTGATCTTCAAGCCCTCTTCTTGATTTCTCCCCACAAATTATACCATATGAGAAGGCAATGGCACCCCACTCCAGTACTCTTGCCTGGAAAATCCCATGGACGGAGGAGCCTGGTAGGCTTCAGTCCACTGGGCCGCTAAGAGTTGGACACAACTGAGGGACTTCACTTTCACTTTTCACTTGCATGCATTGGAGAATGAAATGGCAACCCACTCCAGTGTTCTTGCCTGGAGAATCCCAGGGACCGGGTAGCCTGGTGAGCTGTCGTCTATGGGGTTGCACAGAGTCAGACACGACTGAAGCGACTTAGCAGCAGCAGCAAGCTTCACACGTTTCTTATAAATAATGATCTCGGCCAGGAAGATAGGGTTATTTTAGGAACTCAAAGGCTCCCACTTCTATCTTCTTGCATATCACAAACCAATGAGAAATTACAAGATAAACTACGCCATTGAAATAGGAATTAAGAGTGAATTCCTTATAGACTGGACTCCCCTGGTGGCTCAGATGGTAAAGAATCTGCTTGCAATGCGGAAACCTGGACTGGTTCCCTGGGTTGGGAAGATCCCCTGGGGGAGGACATGGCAACCCATTCCAGTATTCTTGCCTGGAGAATTCCATGGACAAAGGAGCCTGGTAGGCTACAGTCCATGGGGTTGAAAGAGTCAGATACGACTGAGACTTTCACATCACACACATCCTTACAGACTACTTATGTGGTTCCCAAAATCCAAGCTTCTCACCTGCCCCTCGCAGGTCACTATTTAAAAATTGACACCATCAAAAACCTTCACAGGCACAATACTAATATTTAACTTTGAAAAGTTTATTCTCATTATTTCTAGACATAAGCAAAGTAAGATGTCCTCATTTCTGTCATACTTTTTAGACTAATCAATGGTCTGTTTTACATTTTTACATGTTTACATCCTATGGAAAGTTAAAGGCCCTTTGAGAACTGAAATAATGACTCCTTCTTTATTCTGAACACAGTAGCAGAAAAAATAATAATTGCTCTTACTATAGTGTCATCTTACATTTTCTGTCTTTATAATCTAAATGAGCTGAATTATTTCTAAGTAAATATCCTTCTTCTTGACAAAAAACCTAAAATCATATGTCACAAATTTCTCAAATTCAAACTCTAACTTGAATATTAAATTTCCTGCTGGACTCAACAGTCCAATAGGTTTATTTTACTTGAAGTATTTTTATGGATGACACCATTTTTGAAAGTCAGTGACCTTTGTTTTATTTATAGTTCATGTGGTTACCTCCTTTCTCTTATAATTTCATACATGTATCTTTAAAACCCCAGAACATCTGAGAGTGCCCATATAGCCACATAAATTGACCTAAAAAGTTGTCCTTCATTTCTATATTATTGTAATTATTTGCAGTAGCATACTGAGCATGTATTGTTTTGGAGATCCTGATTGTTTTGTTTAAAAGAGGGCAGCAAATATTAAGTAGTTTAACAATATTAATATGTCATTATAATATATTTAACTTCTGTATATTTGAGACTTCTATGACTCATTTATTCACAGTTTATAATAAGAAACTTATTGGCTTACTTGAATATGTATGATGGTAAAATATCTTAAGGAATTAATCAGTGATACCTGCTGATTTTTTATGGATCTTGACATTCAGTGCTTACTAGTTGAAGGCATCTATTGATATGTTTGTTTAAGACTATTATTGAAGAAATCTATAGAAAAATAAATAAATTATTTATTTTTATTTAATAAAAATATTATTTGCTTTTGAAATATACTTTATTAAGAAGGTAGATTCAGTTCAGTTCAGTTCAGTGACTCAGTTGTGTCTGACTCTTTGGGACCCCATGAATCACAGCACACCAGGCCTCCTTGTCCATCACCATCTCCCGGAGTTCACTCAAACTCACGTCCATCGAGTCGGTGATGCCATCCAGCCATCTCATCCTCTGTCGTCCCCTTCTCCTGCCCCCAATCCCTCCCAGAATCAGAGTCTTTTCCAATGAGTCAACTCTTCGCATGAGGTGGCCAAAGTACTGGAGTATCAGCTTTAGCATCATTCCTTCCAAAGAACACCCAGGACTGATCTCCTTTAGAATGGACTGGTTGCATCTTATTGCAGTCCATGGGACTCTCAAGAGTCTTCTCCAACACCACAGTTCAAAAGCATCAATTCTTCGATGCTCAGCTTTCTCCACAGTCCAACTGTCACATCCATACATGACTATAGGAAAAACCATAGCCTTGACTAGATGGACCTTTGTTGGCAAAGTAATATCTCTGCTTTTGAATATGCTCTCAAGGTTGGTCATAACTTTCCTTCCAAGGAGTAAGCATCTTTTAATTTCATGGCTGCAGTCACCATCTGTAGTGATTTTGGAGCCCCCCAAAAAATAAAGTCTGACACTGTTTCCACTGTTTCCTCATCTATTTCCCATGAAGTGATGGGACCAGATGCCATGATCTTAGTTTTTTGAATGTTGAGCTTTAAGACAACTTTTTCACTCTCCTCTTTCACTTTCATCAAGAGGCTTTTTAGTTCCTCTTCACTTTCTGCCATAAGGGTGGTGTCATCTGCATATCTGAGGTTATTGATATTTCTCCTGGCAATCTTGATTCCAGTTTGTGCTTCTTCCAGCCCAGCGTTTCTCATGATGTACTCTGCATACAAGTAAAATAAGCAGGGTGACAACATACAGCCTTGATGTACTCCTTTTCCTATTTGGAACCAGTCTGTTGTTCCATGTCCAGTTCTGACTATTGCTTCCTGACCTGCATATAGGTTTCTCAAGAGGCAGGTCAGGTGGTCTGGTATTCCCATCTCTTTCAGAATTTTCCACAGTTTATTGTGATCCACACAGTCAAAGGCTTTGGCATAGTCAATAAAGCAGAAATAGATGTTTTTCTAGAACTCGCTTGCTTTTTCCATGCTTTATTTTAAATATTATAGAAACTTCATAATAACCATACACACACACTATCTTGGAGGAAATAGTGTTTAAACTGAGATTCAAGGGTAAAAAGTCACTAGTCATATAAAGATTTGGCACAAGACTCTTCCAACAGAGGAACTAGTAAGTACAAGTTTCCTGTGGTGAGAAATAACTATATGTGGGGCAGTCTACTAGGCCTCACACAAGACAGGCCTATAGGAGACAAGGCTAGCTTCTGAACTCAGAGGTTTGAAATCTAGTGGTTGTAACAGACAGTAGAGAATTCACTGTATAATTACGATTTTAATTTTTCTAAATAACTGAGCTTCCCATGTGGCTCAGTGGTAAAGAATTCCCCTGCAATGCAGGAAACAGAGGTTCAGTCCCTCAGTCCAGCAGATTCCCTGGAGAAGGAAATGGCAACTCACTGCAGTATTCTTGCCTGGGAAATATCATGGACAGAGGAGAATGGCAGACTACAGTCCATGGGGTTGCAAAGAGTTGAACATGAATTAGCAACTAAACAACAATAAGAGCAAAATAATTAGGTGCTGTCAGAGCTGGTATTGTTTGTTAGTACCCGACAGTCTGAGGAAGGTAATCAACAAGTGATGAGGAACATCAGGTACAACTTCAGAAGCTGAAGAGCTCTAGATGAGAGTGTTCATGAATTCTGAAGATTTTAAGCAAATCATTAGGCAGCAAAATTTTATTTGAAATGATGTGAACTATTTATAGCCTTTATTCTTCTCACTTAGTATGAATATTTACACATATTACTGGAAAAAGTTACCATTTTGAACATGTATATTGATTCAGACTCTCCTGGGAGTGTTATATAAAGTCTAAATGCTCATAAATTCAAAAGAAACACATATAGCTTTGAGGTCTCCAGATAATGAGATGTAAATTTCTATTTTCAGATTCTCCTGAAAGAGCCACTTAATGATATGCTAAGACTGCACCAGGAAATAAAATGTTGCATATAAGAAACAATGAAGGAATAGTCAAACAATTATGAAACAGAGCAATAAAGCTGCACTCACCCTTCCCCATTTCAAAATCACTTCAAAGATGCAATCAGTAAGCTAATGTGGTACTGGCATAGGACAGAAATACATATCGGAAACAGTTTGAGAGTTCAGAAACACAGCGTTACATTTATACTCATTTGTTTTTGACAAGGATTCTATAACAAATGAGGGGGAAAATCAGATTTTATTTCCTAACAAATACTGTTAGGACAATGGAATATCAATATGCAAAGGATTAAAGTTGACCCTTGCATTATACCATATGTAAAAACTAAGCTACAATAGATCATAGAGCAAAATATAAGATCAAGAGTTATAAAACTCTTAGAAGAAAACATAGGAGTAAATGTTTGTGACATTTATTAGGCAAGCCTGTTTAGATATAATACCAAAAGCAAAAAAACAAACAAATATAAGAAATAAACAGATAAACATCAAACTGAAAATTTTTGTGCTTCAAAGGGTGCCATCAAGAAAGTGAAAAGATGGCTGAAAAATTGTCACGGTCTTCGTAGACTGGGACCTGGTGACTGGAGTCGACAAGAAGAAGGATGCAGGGAACCCAAGTCTCGAGTGAAACAAGGGTACTTTATTTGCAGAAACGCATGCTTATATATCTTCAATAAAATGATTACTCAGCCATTAAAAAGAATGAAATTCCACCAGCTGCAACAAAATGGAGAGTCCTTTAAGTAAAAGGTCAATGAAGAGAATCACTGAAGGGAGTCACTGAAGGGAATCCAAGCAGGTGCTCTTTCCCATGATCTCAGTCTTGAGAACTGCCTGCAGCTCTGCTCGTTCTGTTTTCCAGGAACTGATAAGGAACAGAGAGTCCTTGAGAAATGGCACACAAAAGAAGAAAACATATTGGATCCCTTAAAGTTGAACGTCCCTTGACAAAAAATTAGTTTTATTCACAAAACATATCTAATGAGGAACATGTATCTAAAATACATAAAGAACTCTTTCAAATTAATACTAAAAATATGAACAATGTATTTTATTAAAAAGTGGGCAAAGTGCTTATGCAGGCATTTCACCATAGAAGGTACATGAAGACGCAGCACCTGGAAATACGTTCAACATAATTATGTTAGGAGAATGGTAAGTCAAAACCAAAATTAGACAACAATTCACCCTGACTTGAAAGACCATAATCAAAATGACTGAAATGAAAACAAATATTAACAAGAAGCTGCAGAGTTTAGAAATCCCATTAATTGCTTGTGGGAATGTAAAATGACATAGTCACTTTGAAAAAAATATTTGGTGGTTCCTCAAAAGTTAAACATATAATTATCATATGACCTAAAAATGTCACTCCTACATCTATAACAAAAGAATTGAAAATATTGTTCTTATTATCATTTTAAATGTGAACTGAGTTAACACATCAATCAAAAGACAAAAATTGTCAGAAGAGATAAAAAAATCAAGAACCAACTATAGGTGTCCACAAGAAACTCAGTTTAAAGATTCAACACAAGTTAAAAGCAAAAGATGAGGAAAGAAGATATATCCTAATACTAATCAAAATAAGTCTGGAGTGTTTATGCTGATTTCAGACAAAGCAGAAGAGGACAGTTATGGGAGAACAAAGGCTGTGAAGTAAACACAAAGGAGCCAATTCTCCAACAAGACATAATGGTTCTAGCTGTGTGTGTATCTAACAGAGTCAAAATACATGAAGCAAAAACTGATGAATATAAAGAAGAAACAGATGAATCTCGTAATTGGCGATGTCAACACCTTTGCACAACTTTTCAGAACCATCAAAGTCATTGAAAATAAAGCAAGTCTGAGAAACTTTCACAAATAAAAGTTGCTGAAGTATGACTAACTACAATGTGGTAGACTGGATGGGATCCTGGAACACAAAAAAGACATTAAATAAAAACTTTAAAAAAAAATTAAACAAGAGTGTGGCCTTTAATTAGTAACAATTTATCAATACTGGTTCATTAGTTGAGACAAATGTACCATGTTAATAACACTAAGGAAAACTGTATGTGGGAAGTCTGTACAATTGTTGCAATTTTTCTGAAAATCTAAAGCTCTCCTAAAATAAAAAGTTTACTAAAAAATAAACAGGGTAGAAATAAAAATTTAGGTATCTCTAACTTTGAAAATAGAGAAAAGATCAGAGTTCAAGTGTTTAAACATTCTTACATTATTAAGACAGAAGCTAAAAGAGGAAATGATAAATATCCCTTGTTAAATCAGGTATGACACATTAAACTTCTTACTAACCTGTTTTTCTATAAGAGAAGGAGGAGTTACATTGCTGAAGAAAACAGTCACAGCAGTTGTCTTATTACCCCAACTGTTTCTGGTTTCTCCTATGCGTCTTTATTGATATGAGAGAGCACTGCCATTGACCGCCAGCCTAAGCTGTCTTACAGGAAGATATCATTGTTACTTCTAATAATATAGGAGTAGCAGTGAATATTTGTGAATAAATTGCCTAGAAACTACTATTTCAGTGCCAAAGCTCTCAGTCTTTTGGTTTCCTCTAGATACTCCTGCTCCAGTAATCAGTTTGCGACACACAACACACTTTGTAGTGCTTCTGCCTTCTATGTCAGTCCCCTTCCATTCCTATGCTGATATAATCTTGTTTCTTCAATCATATCTCATCTGCTTGCCATTGTTCAACTGTTGTCCATATATTATTAACACTTTTCCTATAATGTTTGGGTATTTGTTATGGGAAGGAAAGGCTGGTGAGGATGGGGAATGGTGCTGGTATTGCATCTATCAGCCCTGGAATTTCTTTGGAAGGAATGATGCTAAAGCTGAAACTCCAGTACTTTGGCCACCTCATGCGAAGAGTTGACCATTGGAAAAGACTCTGATGCTGGGATGGATTGGGGGCAGGAGGAGAAGGGGACGACAGAGGATGAGATGGCTGGATGGCATCACTGACTTGATGGCCGTGAGTCTGGGTGAACTCTGGGAGTTGGTGATGGACAGGGAGGCCTGGCGTGCTGCGATTCATGGGGTCGCAAAGAGTCGGACACAACTGAGTGACTGATCTGATCTGATCTGATCTGATTGCATCTATCATTTTGAAACAGTAATACTGTAATCCTTTCCAGACAAATATCCGTGTATGAGTCATTCTCTGGGTAGTACCTCTGTAGCTTCTACTCAATGGGGCTTTTAGCTTAAGTCAATATTTTCATAAGATATTTTTGCAGCTCAGGTTGCATGAGCTTTAAAAGACAGGAAAATTGTATTTGGAAACTGGGCAATGTTACACAGTAATGAGCATTAGCAGTGGTAAGTGACCCTGATCACATCACAATTCTGTTTCAGGGCTTTTGATGACTCTAATAATAGATTTGTTTGGTCATAAGCACAAAAGTAACATTATTAAAATATTTATAGAAATAATATACAAATTTTGCATAAAAGCAAGATGCAATATTTGGAAAGGTTTTTATTTTTTTTAATTTATTTATTTTAATTGGAGGCTAATTACTTTAGAATATTGTGGTGGTTATTGACATACATTCTCATGAATCAGCCATGGGTGTACATGTGTTCCCCATCTTGAACTCCCCTCCCACCTCCCTCCCCATCCCATCTCTCAGGGTAAAATGACATTTATTTTTATATATCGGTAATTCATGACATTGTACAAGAGACAGGGATCAAGATCATCCCCATGAAAAGAAATGCAAAAAAGCAAAATGGCTGTCTGAGAAGGCCTTACAAATAGCTGTGAAAAGAAGAGAAGGGAAAAGCAAAGGAGAAAAGGAAAGATATTCCCATTTGAATGCAGAGTTCCAAAGAATAGCAAGGAGAGATAAGAAAGCTATCCTCAGCCATCAATGCAAAGAAATAGAGGAAAACAACACAATGGGAAAGACTGCAGATCTCTTCAAGAAAATTAGAAATACCAAGGGAACATTTCATGCAAATATGGGCTCGATAAAGGACAGAAACAGTATCGACCTAACAGAAGCAAAAGATATTAAGAAGAGGTGGCAAGAATACACAGAAGAACTGTACAAAAAAGATCTCCATAACCCAGATAACCACGATGGTGTGATCACTGACCTAGAGCCAGACATCCTGGAATGTGAAGTCAAGTGGGCCTTAGAAAGCATCACTACGAACAAAGGTAGTGGAGGTGATGGAATTCCAGTTGAGCGATTTCAAATCTTGAAAGATGATGCTGTGAAAGTGCTGCACTCAATATGAAAGCAAATTTGGAAAACTCAGCAGTGGCCACAGGACTGGAAAAGGTCAGTTTTCATTCCAGTCCCAAAAAAAGGCAATGCCAAAGAATGCTCAAACTACCACACAACTGCACTCATCACACACGCTAGTAAAGTAATGCTCAAAATTCTCCAAGCCAGGCTTCAGCAATACGTGCACCGTAATTTCCAGATATTCAAGCTGGTTTTAGAAAAGGTAGAGGAACCAGAGATCAAATTGTCAACATCCACTGGATCATAGAAAAAGCAAGAGAGTTCCAGAAAAACATCTATTTCTGCTTTATTGACTATGCCAAAGCCTTTGACATGTGGATCACAATAAACTGTGGAAAATTCTGAAAGAGAAAGGAATACCAGACCACCTGATCTGCCTCTTGAGGAACCTATATGCAGTTCAGGAAGCAACAGTTAGAACTGGACATGGAACAACAGACTGGTTCCAAATAGGAAAAGGAGTACATCAAGGCTGTATAATGTTACCTTGCTTATTTAACTTATATGCAGAGTACATCACAAGAAACGCTGGGCTGGAAGAAGCACAAGCTGGAATCAAGATTGCTGGGACAAATATCAATAACCTCAGATATGCAGATGACACCACCCTTATGGCAGAAAGTGAAGAGGAACTCAAAAGCCTCTTGATGAAAGTGAAAGAGGAGAGTGAAAAAGTTGGCTTAAAGCTCAACATTCAGAAAACGAATATCATGGCATCCAGTCCCATCACTTCATGGCAAATAGATGGGGAAACAGTGGCTGACTTTATTTTTTTGGGCTCCAAAATCACTGCAGATGGTGACTGCAGCCATGAAATTAAAGACGCTTAGTCCTTGGAAGGAAAGTTATGACCAACCTAGATAGCATATTGAAAAGCAGAGACATCATTCTTCAACAAAGGTCTGTCTAGTCAAGGCTATGGTTTTTCCAGTGGTCATGTATGGGTGTGAGAGTTGGACTGTGAAGAAAGCTGAGTGCCAAAGAATTGATGCTTTTGAACTGTGGTGTTGCAGAAGACTCTTGAGAGTCCCTTGGATTGTAAGGAGGTCCAACCAGTCCATCCTAAAGGAGATCAGTCCTGGGTGTTCATTGGAAGGACTGATGCTAAAGCTGAAACTCCAATACTTTGGCCACCTCATGTGAAGAGTTGACTCATTGGAAAAGACCCTTATTCTGAGAGGGATTGAAGGCAGGAGGAGAAGGGGAAACAGAGGATGTGATGGCTGGATGGCATCACTGAGTTGATGGACATGAGTTTGAGTGAACTCTGGAATTGGTGATGGACAGGGTGGCCTGGCATGCTGCAATTCATAGGGTCACATAGAGTCGGACGCGACTGAGTGACTGAGCTGAATTGAACTGAATGTTAAAAAGTATGTGTATATGCATACTTTTTAACACTGCTTTATAACATATGTGTATATATATATTCTTGACATACTAGCAATAAAATTGGAGCTATATTTTTTTAAAAATCTATCTGTATATAAATATGTACAAGCATGCTAAGTCACTTCAGTCATGTCCAACTCTTTGTGACCCTATGGACCTTAGCCTTCCAGGGTCTTCTATCTGGGATTCTCCAGGCAAGAATACTGGAGTGGGTAGCCATTCCCTACTTCAGCAGATCTTCCCAACACAGGGATCAAGCCTGCATCTCCAGAGTCCTATAATGGTAGGCAGGTTCTTTACTGATAGTGCCAAACATAATTTAATATTAAATAGTGTTTATTTTATTCAACAAGTTACACTATGAGACTATAATCAAACATAGTACTAAAACTATATGTTGCTAAATTTAATTTTCCAAAAGTATCTTTTAGAAATTAAGGAATTATATAAGGAAGTTAACCTTTGATAAATATCTATATTTTCTAGTGGTACTAAAATGCTGTAGAATAATCAGTAAAATGGTTTATTTCAAACTAGTTGCATTTCCCTTTTGTTTTTATTAGACAAATGAATTCACATTATTCTTTATGAGATTGCATTAGTAGCTGGGAATGCAAATGTTTATTTCTCAAATAATCTCTTTTTTTCTTCCATATATATATATATATATATATATATCAAGAGAATCTTGCCATATAAAAGACTGCATATGAAACTATTATTTTATTATGCCATGATAATTCTTTCCTTAAAATAACCCACAGCCCTTACATATGCCTATTTTATAATATTCTGATCTAAATAAAATAAAATTGCTTGGCTGCTGAATTATTAATCTCCAAGATACATAAATTTCTCAGTGATTACAAATGAATAAAACAAAATTAATTTTTAATATCATCCTTCTTCAGGTTGAACATTACTGTCATTTCAGTTTTCATACCTAAAGACATGCCAAAGTAAATTATTAAATAAAAATATAAATATTTAATATTATATTACAATGCATAAAAATAAGATTAAATGTGAAAAGTCATATCAGATCATATACCTTTTAAATCTAAAATGATCCAATGTTAATAATCATACTGGATGAATCAATGAGATAATTTTATTGTTGTTGTTCAGTTGCTAAGTTGTGTCCGACTCTTTGCAGCCCAATGGACTGCAGCATATCAAGCTCCCTTGTCCATCACTATCTTCCAGAATTTGCTCAAATTCATGTTCATTGATCAGGGATGCTATTTAACCATATCAGTCGCTCCCACTTCCTTCTCCTTTTGCCTTCACTCTTTCTCAGCATCAAGGTCTTTTCCAATGATATAATAAGGTCAAAGAAAATTTTGATTAAATTTATAAGCTTTGTTTTATGTAAAGTCACAGTTAACAACAAACTACAAATACTCAGTAAAGTCACCATGATTGTATCATAACATGTATTTCAATAGCAGTCCATTCTCAGAAAATGGTGTGTTAACATGTCAGTGTTGGAAGTGTTGTTTATTATCACAAAAGCATCACTTCTACAGCAAGTTCAAAGTCCTAGCATAATGTCCTCTTTATATTGAGTTGGTGAACTTACATCTTCACTTTTAAACTTTCATCCAAACTTTTCTATTCAATTCTCTTAACTTGACCATCAAAATTTACTTCTTAAACTTCAACCTCCTGCTCTGTAATGTTTCTTTAACCTCTCTGAGATGTCATATCTGACAGTGTAATATCTGAAAAACAGATATTACAACCAAAAATGTCTTTAAAAATATGTTAAATTCTTCATCAGTTGCTTGCAATGGTGGTCACTGCTTAAAGTAGTGGTTGGCCAATTTAGTTGCATTTAAAAATCACCATGGGAACTTAAAAACAAACAAGAAGCAAATAGCTTTAGCCCAGTCTCAGAAATTCTGGTTTATTTGGCTCGAAGTAAAGCCCATGTAAAGTATTTTCTAAAATCTCCTTAATGAGGGGGCAGGGTGGAGAATGTCTGTATTTGAAGTTAAAGTTCAAAATCCTTAGAAATGTAATGTTCTTCCTCATTAATTTTACAGCTTAGTTGCATATTTTAAACTATCCACACTCTCAATCACAACACCCTGCTCAGGATCCTGAGTCTTTCTCTCCAATTCATTCATTAACAACCCAAATCCTTGTAATTGTTAAAGGACAGTTTAAGACCTAGCACGGACAGAAGATCCTGGCAAGCTTTCGTCCATGGGCTCACAAGAGTCGGACAGGACTTTGTGACTAAATCACAATGATGAAACACAATTTTAAGCACTTTTATCTGTGTCTTTTAAAATATTTTAGTATTAATTTTATCTACATTCTTTTGCTTATATATTTCCCAAATGATTGAGAACTCTATTGTTACTAGCATAACAGCTTCATCTGTTTAGTACAGTTCTGTCAGTATTTTATGATACTGATTGGGCTTAGAACAAACCTATCAGTATTACCAAAGTCAGGTCAGCTCTGGGTTTTTTAATTTCTGTCACTCAAATATATTCCCTTCTTAATATATGCATTATATAAGCAATGGTATAATAGGATTTATTTAATACCTGATTTATATTGATTCATGTTTTTTCTGAAATATGTTTACTTTAAAAGAGACTGTGATGCAGATATAAACACAGAAGTAATATTTCTGGCTATAAAAATAAGTACAACCAGGAAATGTTATTCAATTAGATCTGAAGTAATATCATAGTTTTCATCTTTTTGAAAGGAGAATACCAAATTTTAAAAAGTTGCTTTTGAATCTGGTCATTTGTCCTTGACTTAAAAAAAATTGAGAGGTTGAAAAGATCATTACTTGTACCTCTTTACAATGTGATTTATATTTAATGTTATTTAATGTTTTATTAGTATGCTACATAAAGCATTTGATGTAGTAAGAGGACCATTACATGTTTTTATATATTAACTTTAAAAATATTCAGCTGAAAGTAACCCAGATACATATACACTATGAATTTGTCACATGAAATCATTCTGGACAGGACTATATTTTGAATGTTCATGTTTCTATAGAACAACTGTGTTTTATAAAGGAAAACTCAAAACTCTCTTATGATTCTGGATTATATGTTCAATTTTTCCCCTATTTATATGCCACCATATCTTTGACTCATATTTCCAGAGGGGAAAAAAGAGAGCAAAATTTTAGAAATGTGTAAGACTGAAATATATTTTACATTTGTTAAAGTGTTCTCTTGAAACCTACAGATTTAAAGAAAAGCTTTTTCAAGGAAGCCATTTGTATACAATTGTCGAGTAACAGCATTTTATAGGATCTAATCAACCTAGTTTTAAAGTAACCAACATACTAAGTGATATATCAACCTTAGTTTGAGAAGTTAATTGGAAGAAGTTGAGAAAGTTCTAAAAATTGAAATTTTTCAATGTAGAAGGAGCTGAAAAACAGCTATTTGTTAAGATAGCTCAAAGATCATTAAAATATACTATAACTTGCTAAAAGAAAGATTGCCCAACTCAATAGCTATAATCTCTCAGGTGTAAATATTTTTTGTTCTTTTTTGGGCATTTATTATTATCAGTGGACCAATCATGCAAATAACTTTGTGGTTTCCTCTCTTGGTATAACGAACACTTTCCACTGGCTTTTTAGAAAAATGTAGCACATAACCCAGGCACCTAGGTACATTTTAAAAGTCCATTGAGTCCTTTACACAAATAGAAAAAGATATTGTTATTGTTTGCTCAAGGCATTGGAAACTTAAAATGGACATATTCCATTCTTTTTTTTTTAATTGTGGGATAATTGCTTTACAATGTTGTGCTGGTTTCTGCCATACAACATGTGAATCAGCCATAAGTATACACATAACTACTCCTTCTTAAATCTCTCACATACCTCCCACCCCATCTTACCCCTCTAGGTTGTCACAGAGCACCAGGTGAGCTCCCTGTGCTATACAGCAGCATCCCACTGGCTAGTTTTTTACATATGGTAGTGTATATGTTTCCATGCTACTCTTTCAATTTGTCCCACCCTCTCCTTCCCCTGCTGTGCCCACAAGTTTGTTCTCTATGTCTCTGTCTCTATTTCTGCCTTGAAAATAGGTTCATCGGTACCATTTTATATATATATATATATATATGTGTGTGTGTGTGTGTGTGTGTGTGTGTGTGTATTTATAACAGGCTCTAAATTCATCTACCTCACTAGAACTGACTCAACTTAGTTCCTTTTTATGGCTGAGTAATATTCCATTGTCTATATGTATCGCAACTTCTTTGTCCATTCATCTGTCAATGGACATCTAGGTTGCTTCCATGTCCTGGCTATTATAAATAGTGCTGCAATGAACGTTGGGGTACATTTATATTTTTGAATTATGGCTTTTTCAGGATATATGCCTAGTAGTGGGATTGCTGGATCATATGGTAATTTTATTCCTGGATTTTTAAGGAATCTCCATAATGGCTGTATCAGTTTACATTCCCACCCACAGTGTGGGAGGTTTCCCTTTTCTCCACCCCCTCTAGGATTCATTGTCTAGGTTTTTTGATGATAGACATTCTGACCAATGTACGGTGATATTTCATTGTAGTCTAGATTTGCATTTCTCTAATAATGAGCAAAGTTGAACATTTTTTCATGTGTTTATTGGCTATCTGCATGTCTTTGTCAGACAGATGTCTCTTTGGACATATTCCTTTCTAAGTACAAAATTATGAAATCAATACTTAATGGGTCAAAGCAACGTTATACAGATTTTTAAAGAGATGTAAAGAATCTTTGATTGTGTGGCTTGAATGTAAGTTGTTTGAAGTTATTATTATGTGTAAATAAAGAATTTGACATTGAAATGAAGTATTTGAATACACAGAAAAAATTCAAAATATTGTGAAAGGAATATAAGAAACAGATTTTTGTGATTAAATATTTTCTAGCCTTCACTGGATAGTGGAAAGGGCTCCAACTCAAGAATAGGAATATTAGTTGAATGTGGCATGCACATCCCTAACATAAAGATAACTATTACTGACCAACTACATGGATTTAGCTTTAGGATTATTCATTCAACTACATTCCCTGATATTTTCCCCTATGTTTGCAAACTAAGCTATAATTAAATCTATTTGGTAGGTATTTCTGGAGAAGGTAGTGTGAGTTCTTATTTTATATTCAGCCATATATTTGCAATTTTAAGGCAATGAACACTGAAATGGCTTCAGGCTCAGCTTAATATAGTTTTATCAATTGCTATTTTTATCAGGTTAAAAATAATAGTCAAAGACTTATCCAAGGCCTTGCTACATACTCTCTCTGTATGCAGGACACTAAAAAGGGCAATATTCTAAAGGTTCTGAGTGAATACTACTATTAATAGTGAGAAATTGGATTGATAAATACCTATTGAGGATAAAAATAAAATGAAAATTCAGGAAGTGAAAATAAATTCTGCTTTAGCATTTGTGTGTGTGTTTGTGAGTGCTCAGTTGCTCAGTCATGCCTGACACGTTACAACTCTCTAGACTGTGGCCTGCCAGGATCCTCTGCCCATGGAATTTTCCAGGCAAGAATACTGGACTGGGTTGCCATTTCCTCCAGGAGATCTTCCCAACCCAGGGATCAAACCTGCATTTCTAGCATCCTCTGCATTGTCAGGTGGATTCTTTACTGCTGAGCCACCAGGGAAGCCCCTGAATTTAAAAATTTGTTGCAATAATATTACAGGGTCAAATAATTGAAAGGACAAGATTGCAAAGGGTATACACCTGAAAGGCTTTAGCAAAAGTAATGGATAAGAAACAACAGGGAAAAAAAGAAAGCACAAGCAAGCAATAGTAAAGTAGTTCAAAGATTTCCAAACACAGTTCCCCAAGATCCTTTATCCATTGTTCAGGTCATACTTGGTTTTGGATTATGAACCACCAAAGTTTACATATTTCTCAGTTCCAGAGGAATCTACATAGGAGTTTCTGAGGAGTCTTTTTTTTAAAAATCACTTTTTTTAATTAAATTTATTTATTTTGATTAGAGGCTAATTACTTTACAATATTGTATTGGTTTTGCCATACATCAACATGAATCCACCACGGGTGTACACGTGTTCCCAATCCTGAACCCCCCTCCCACCTCCTTCCCCATACCATCCCTCTGGGTCATCCCAGTGCACCAGCCCCAAGCTTCCTGTATCCTGCATCGAACCTGGACTGGTGATTCATTTCTTATATGATATTATACATGTTTCAATGCCATTCTCCCAAATCAATCATCCCCCTCTCCCTCTCCCACAGAGTCCAAAATACTGTTCTATACATATGTGTCTCTTTTGCTGTCTCCCATACAGGGAGACACTTTAAAAACCACTTTTTAATGGAAGTATAGTTGACTTACAACATAATAATTTCATGTGTACAACATATTAATTCAATATTTTATAGAGTATACTGTATACAATGTATTTTATAAAATGTGTCTGTACAAAGTTATTATGAAATATTGACTGTATTCCATTTACTGAACATTACATCCTTGTACCTTATTTATTTTACATCTAGAAGTTTCTGCTTCTTAATCCCCTTCACCTCCTTTGCCCCTCCCACTATCTCTCTCCACCCTGGTAACAATTAGTTTTCACTCTGTTTTGTAATATTTGTTCATTTGTTTTTCTTTTTGAGATTTCACATATCAGTGAAAACATACAGTATCTTTCTTTCTACGCCTGACTTATTTCACTAAGTGTAATACCTTCCAGGTCCACCCATGTCATTGCAGAAGGCAAAATTCCATTCCTTTTTATGGCTGAGAAATATTCTATATTGTGTATGTGTGTTTGTGAGCATGTGTGTGTACATACGCAGGTGTGTAATACATCATCATTATCTATTTATCTGTTGTCGACCCATGGTGTTCCCATACTATTAAATATTGTAAGTAATGCTGCTATGAACACAGGGTTTCACAGATCTTTTTGAATTTATGCTTTTGTTTTCTCTAGGAAAATACCAAGAAGTGGGGCTACGGGATCTTATGGTAGTTTTATTCTTACTTTTTCATAAGCCTGCAAATAGTTTTCCATAGTGACTCTACCAGTTTACATTCCAATCAACAGTGCATGAGGGTTCCCTCTTCTACCAGAGGTCTTTTATACACCGTATGTTAGTTGGCTAAACTGGGCTCTGTATCTGTTAAACCAGGAATAAACTATCGATGTCTACTTCTCTAAACAATGGGAACAAGTTAGTACATGTGCTCCCAGAAGAGTTTTGAATTTTAAACAGCATGTTATAAATGGTTAGCTAGGGAACTCATTCCTTTATGGTCAGTGGTCAGTATCAGACTTCCAGGCTTTCCTGGAGATAACTGTGAAGCTGCCCCAGTCCAACTCTATCCTTGCAATCTCACAAGAGACTGAGTGATGTGAATCTGGCAGGATAACTTAAGCTTCAGTCTCCATGTGCAAATTCTTTAATAGACCTTATGGCACTTATCATGACAATTCTGAAAGCACCTAAAGGCTTCTCTGGTGGCTCAGATGGTAAAGAATCCGCCTGCAATGCAGGAGACCTGGGATTGATCCCTGAGTCAGGAAGATCCCCTAGAGAAGAAAATGGTAACCCATTCTGGTATTCTTGCCTGGAGAATTCCATGGACAGAGAAGCCTGGGTGGGCTACAGTCCAAGGGATCCCAAAGAGTCAAAAGTGACAAGTGACTCAGTGACTAACACACAGAAAGAAATCAAAGCTAAACCTTATACCGAGGTATAATACAGCATATATATATAAAATACAACTGAGCGACTAAGCACATACACGCATAATACAACATGGCATGTAGTGTGTGTGTGTTAGCCAATCAGTTGTGTCTAATTCTTTGCAACCCCATGTACTGTAGCCCACTAGGCTCTTCTGTGCATGGGATTCTCCAGGCAAGATTGCTGGAGTAGATTGCTGTTCCCTTCTCTAGAGGATCTTCCTGACTCAGGAATTGAACCCTGGTCTCCTGCATTGCAGGCAGATTCTTTACCATTTGAGCTACAAGGAAGTCCTTGTAGTATTTACTTCAAAAGGAACCCATGTAGTATTTATTTCAAAATTCAAAAGAGGCTTAGTATAAATAATTTTCCAAAATAATGACTGGTTGTTGTTCAGTCTCTAAGTGGCATCCAACTCTTTGTGACCCCATAGACTGTAGCATGCCAGGCTGTTTTGTCCTCCACTATCTCCAGAAGTTTGCTCAAATCCACGTCTACTGAGCTGGTGATGCTATCTAACCATCTCATCCTCTGTTACCCCCTTAACCTTTTGCCTTCAATCAGGGTCTTTTCCAATGACTAGGCTCTTTGAATCAAGTGGCAAAAATATTGGAGCTTCACCTTAGCAAGTGTCCTTCCAATGAATAGTCAGGGTTGATTTCCTTTAGCATTGATTGGTTTGATCTCTTTGCAGTCCACAGGACTTTCAAGAGTCTACTCCAGCATCACAATTCAAAAGCATCAATTCTTCAGCACTCAGCCTTCTTTATGGTCCAATTCTTACATCCATACATGACTACTGTAAAAACCGTAGCTTTGACAATATGGAACTTTTAACAGCAAAGCGATGTCTGTTTTTTTAATACACTGACTAGGTTTGTCATAGGCTTCCTTCCAAGGAGTAAGTGTTTTTTAATTTCATCGCTGCAGTAATACATCCGCAGTGATTTTGTAGACAAGGAGTGTCATTGTCTCCACTTTATCCACTTCTATTTGCCATGAAGTGATGGGACCAGATACCACAATCTTATTTTATTAATGCTGAGTTTCAAGCCAGCTTTTTCACTCTGCTCTTCACCCTTATCAAGAGGTTCTTTAGTTCTTCTTCACTTTCTGCCAATAGAGTGGTATCATCTGCAATCTGAAGTTGTTGACATCTTTCCCATAGATCTTGATTCCAGCTTGTGCCTCATCCACCCTGGCATTTTGCATGATGCACTCTGCATATAAGTTAAAAAGCAGGGTGACAAGATATAGCCTTGACATACTTCTTTCCCAGTTTTGAACCAGTCAGTTGTTTTATGTCCAGTTCTAACTGTTGCTTAAGGACCTGCATACAGGTTTCTCTGGAGACAAGTAAGGTGATCTTTTACTCCCATCTCTAAGTTTTCTACAGTTTGTTGTGATTCACACAAAGGTTTTAGCATAGTCAATGAAGCAGAAGTAGATGTTTTTCCTGGAACTTCCTTGTTTTATCCATGATCCAACAAATGTTGGCAATTTGATATCTGGTTCTGTTACCTTTGTGAAACCCAGCTTGTAGATCTGGAAGTTCTCACTTCGTGTTCTGCTGACACCGAGCTTGAAGGATTTTGAGCATAACTCTGCCTGTACGTGATATGAGCACAACTGTATGGGAGTTTGAACATTCTCTGAGATTGCTTCTCTGGAATTTGAATGAAAACTGACCTTTTCCTCATCTGCGACCACACTGCTGAATTTTCTAAATTTGCTGACATATTGAGTACACCACTTTAACAGCATCATCTTTTAGGATTTTAAATAGCTCAGCTGGAATTCTGTTATCTTCACTAGTTTTGTTAGGAGTAATGCTTCCTAAGGCATACTTGACTTCACACTCCAAGATGTCTGGCCATGGGTGAGTGACCACACAATCATGGTTATCTGGCTAATGAAGATCATTTTTTGGATAGTTTTGTGTATTCTTGCCACCTCTTCTTAATATCTTCTGCTTCTATTAAGTCCTTGCACATTTCTGTTCTTTACTGTGCCCATCTTTGCATAAAATGTTCCCTTGTTATCTCTAATTTTCTTGAAGAGATCTCTAGTCTTTCCCATTCTATTGTTTTCCTCTATTTCTTTGCATTATTCATTTAAAAAGGGCTTCTTATTTCTCCTTGCTCTTCTCTGGAACTCTGAATGCAACTGGGTATATCTTTCCCTTTCTCCTTGCTTTTGCTTCTCTTCTTTCCTCAGCTGTATGTAAAGTGTCCTCAGGCAACCACTAATGCCTTCACGCATTTCCTTTTCTTTGGGATGTTTTTGCCCACTGACTCCCAAACAGTGTTATAAACTTCAGTCCATAGTTTTTCAGGCACTCTGTCTACCAGATATAATCCCTTGAATCTATTCCTCAGCCTCCACTGTATAATCCTAAGGGATTTTACTTAGGTCATGACTGAATGGCTTAGCAGTTTTCCTTTGGTTGCAAAGAACATAATCAATCTGATTTCAGTATCAAGTTGTTGGAATAAGGTGTTTGCTACGATCAGTATGTTCTCTTGGCAAAACTCTGTTAGGCTTTGTTTTGCTTCATATTGTACTCCAAGGCCAAGCTTTCATGTTATTTGGGATATCTCTCGACTTCCTACTTTTGCATGTCAATCCTTCCTCTATGATGAAAACTACATCTGATTTTAGTGTTAGTTGTATGTCTTCACAGAACTGGCCAACTTCAGATTCTTCGGCATTAGTGGTGTGGCACAGATTTGCATTACTGAGATGTTGAATGATTTGCCTTGGAAACAAGCCAAGATCATTCTGTGGTTTTTCAGATTTCACCCAAGCCTGTATTTTACATTCTTTTGTTGACCATGAAGGCTACTCCATTTCTTCTATGGGATTCTTGCCCACAGTAGTAGATATAATGATCATCTGAATTAAATTCAACCATTCATGTCCATTTTGGTTCGCTGATTCCTAAGATGTCAGTTTTCACTCTTGCCATCTCCTATGGCATCTCAACCATGTCCGATTTACCTTGATTCATAGACCTAACATTCCAGGTTCCTATGCAATATAGTTCATTATAGAATTGGACTTTCGCCACCAGACACATCCACAACTGTGTCATTTCTGCTTGGCCCTGCTGTTTCATTCTTCCTGAAACTATTAATAATTGCCCTCCACTCTTCCCTAGTAGCATATTAGATGCCTTCTGACCTGAGGGCCTCATCTTTCAGTGTCATATTTCTTTTCCTTTTCATAATGTCCATAGGGTTTTTCAGGCAAGAATACTGAACTGGATTGCCATTCCCTTCTCTAATGGACCACGTTTTTTTCAAAACTCTTCAGTATAACCTATTCATCTTGGATGGCCCTTCATGATGCAGCTCACAGCTTCATTGAGTTATACAAGCCCCTTTGCCTTGACAAGGCTGTGATCCATGAAGGGAATGACTGGTTACTTCAGTAAATTACCAATAAAAAACACCTACAAACTAACACAAACCCTCCTCAGACACATAATCACAAACCAGTGCTATTAAACCATGTATTTCTTACCTTGACTATAAGTAAATGTTGCAAAAATATTTTAACAAAATTATTCAGGTTAATTACAGATCTACTGAAATTAACCTTTACAGCACACAATCCATGAGGTAAAGGGCTTAACAATCAAGTAAAATGAAGGATAAGTAAATTATACAGAAATAGTGACTACACAATCAAACACCTACTATTTCTGATGTCCTGTGCTAAGAGCTTTGAATTAATCTTCTTTTAATCTTAAAGCAGCACTGTATAATTTCTTCCAACGTTTCCTCCCAACTTTGTTGAAATGCAATTTAAATACAATGAAATTCAACAACTTTAAATGTACAGTGTGACGAGATGTGTCTGCATGTTGACTGTATTGAACATTCTCCAGGCCAGTATAGTACATGTGGAGAGATCTGCCTGGTTTGGTCTATTTCTTCACATTCATATTTCTTATCTATTGACAGAACCCAGGCTTTCTACAGAGTTCTACTGGAAAGGGTACATTTTTGTAAAAAGTTTCTTTGTTAAACTTTCAAATTACTAGAGTGACCATGCACCATAGTTGGCTGGGTAAAGTTCCAGCTTCTGTGTCTTTTTCTCCTTTACTTGCTAATGGTAGATTGGCAGTATTGGGAGATAACCTCACTGGTGTATGATTATGCTGATTCTTTCCTGCTGTGACTCTGACAAAGATCATTACAAAACTATGAATTTTACTTAAAAATTATTTAGTAAATGGTGAAAAGTGAAAGTGAAGTCCCTCAGTTGTGTCCAATTCTTTGCGACCCCGTGGACTATAGCCTACCAGGCTCCTCTGTCCATGGGATTTAAATGGTATTGAACACAATTACTTCAGCTCTGTGCTAAGTCACTTCAGTTGTATCTGACTCTTTGAGACCAGTGGACCGTAGCCTGCCAGTTTCCTCTGTCCATGGGATTCTCCAGGCAAGAACACCAAAAGTAGGTTTCCGTGACCTTCTCCATACTTGAGCTCTTAGTAATTGATTATTAAAAATATACACATCCAGAAATCATTAAGAAATTAAATATGGAAAAGTTTTATATCCAATTTGGTGTTAAAATGATGAGAGTTCAAACTTGATTTGTTATTTAGATCAGACTTAATTGAAGAATAGAAAATGTTGCGAAACATTCAGCTTATGAAGGGATCTTGTCATTGCAGAGGATGCTTGAGTAGTGAGAGTTTTTTATATTCTTTTGTAGGTAGATTTTCTAGTAGTATTCTGATAATATTAAACTTTCTATGTGGTTAATCATACATTTCCATCATGAACTATAGAACATTATGTATAATTCATTACAATATGGGTTTTATGGTAAAAGATTCAAAGATATTTATTGAAATCCTCACAATTTAGAAAAATAGACTTACTAGGCTCAACAACATTCCCACATTATTAATCCAATTGTGAAAAAAATTGCCTAGGAAGAGCTAATAGTATACTTTTCTTGTTTATTCTAGGTGTTAGGAGAATTTAGAAGTCTGACCTCAGCTTATTTTTACCAATAGTTGCTTACTGTGAACTGAAGTTCTCTGATATTAATCTTTTTCACTCACTAGAAATCCATAAGTTATTGTTTTGTAAATATAACTATTTTTAAACAAAATAATGCATATATTCATTTTCATTTATATTGCATTTACTTTTATTTTGGTTGAATTTTGTCCCCTCCAAAAAATTTGTTGAAGTCCTAACACTCAGAATCTAAGAATGTTACTTTACTTGAAGATACAGGTCTTTATAAAAGTAATCAAGTTAAAATGAAGTCATTAGGATGGGTCCTAATCCAATATGATTAGTAACCTTATGGCAAAACCAATACAATACTGTAAAGTAATTAACCTCCAATTAAAATAAATAAATTTATATTTAAAAAAAAGGAAATTTATATACTGAGATGATACATACAGGGAAGATGACATGAAGAGATAAAGGAAGAAGACAGCCAACCACAAGCCAAAGAGACAGGCCTCAAAAGAAACCAAAACTGCTGACACCTTGATTATGAACTTCTAGCCTCCAGAAGTATGAGAAGATAAATTTCTATTGTTTAAGCATTCTAATTTGTGGTTCTCCATTACGGCAGTCCCAGAAAACTAATACACTTTCAAAAAGTGATAAATTATTTCCACTAAGCTAGTCTCTGAGCTTTCAAATAGTCAAGGCAAAAAGAAAATCTCATCTTTCATTACAAGAAAAATAAGAACATTGTAGATTTTCTTCCAGTCACTGTATTCTAGAAAAACTCATTTTCACAGATCATACTAAAAATAAAGGACAGCTAATAATATTTTAAAGAAACCTTCAGAGTGGGAATTGCAAGAATGTTCTTATATAAACACTTTTATCAGTATCAAAGGTCATTTTTCTGTATCTGCTAACAGAAAAACAGCGTGCTGCTATTCCTGCTGATCTCACCAGGATCACCTTTAAAAATCTGAGTGTATCCCAAATAAAAATTCATTTGAAGACATTATAAAGTTATCATAAAACTCAAAACTTAAGAAGGAATATCCTAGGATAAAGGAAAACACAAGCCTGATTCCTACAGCACTTTTCTATAAGTGGCACAGGACAGAGAGTCTAAGAATTCAAGCAGAAAGAAGCAGAAGCCAATGTTTGAAAGATGAGAAAAAAAAGAGAGAGATTTGGTAAATATTTCAAATTTTCAGTTAGAATTCCAAAAGAGCAACACCCTTGAGAGAGGTAAAGAAACAATCCTTAGGAAATATTAAATCCAGTCTCAATTCAACACAGTTACAGACAGAACAAAAGTGACCTATCTCAATCAACACTGCACACCAGATAGTCAGATTTCATCATCACCTGATGGATTCCTAAAACAAGGCAACATGCCTCAACATTTCCCCAAGGGAGTTTAAGCAAACTTTGAAAGCCCAGATAATCCTATGCCACATATTTTCTCCACAGCATTAGAAAATATTTCAACTCTTTAATGAAGCAAGTATAGTATTAATAATGAAAATATTTAAATGTATAAACAAAGTCATAACAAAAGATTTAATAAACCAATAATAAAGATAAGATTTAATAATAATAATAAAGGTATATGCAGTGTGCCTGGTGGACTACAAGTCCAAGGGGTTGCAAAGAGTCAGACATAACTGAGAGACTAACACTCACTTAACACTGCTTGCAAAGTCTCTGTTGCAAATATTATTAAGTACACAAAAATTAAACTGAACAAAATAGAAAGATCTTTTTCTATTTGATAAAACGACTGAATATTATATAAATCAATTATTTCTAAGTTTCTAAGTTAATATTTATCAATTATACATAATCCAAAATTTAAAAATGTATTGGGTTAGTATTTTTTCCCACTTATTCAATAGAGATAGATATATCAATAATAAAGTTCATGATGAAAAATGAATATGAAAACTAGCTAGGGAATTATTAAAGAGAAAAGGCTATGAAAATTGATAATTCCCTAACAGGTATTAAAACACAAAAAAGCATAATTAAACCATAATTAAATGTGGTCCAAACACAAAAATAGACCAATGCTTAGCATAAAAAGTCAATGTCTATAACCAAGTACATAGGAGTTTCTAGTATATAACCCAAACTGGCATCTCAAATCACTAAGAAATAGAAAAATTTTATTTTAAAATAAAGGGTGAAGAGGTAACTGCATAGCCAAAAAATAAACATAAGAATAAAGCAAGTGGACCCATACCATCATCACGTGCAAGAATGAATTCCAACCACACTGGAGATCTAAACATAAAAAGTGAAACCATACAAAAACTGGAAGATAACTTGGATGTGTTTCTCTGCATCATCAGAAGAAAATCAAAGACAAATGAAGAGTGGGAAAAAGTTGCAATATAACAAATTCAGCACCCACTTATGGTTAAAAAAAAAAAAAAAAAAACTCTTCAAAATGGGCATAGAAGGAACATACCTTAACATGTTAAAGGCCATATACAACAAACCCACAGCAAACATTCTTCTCAATGGTGAGAAACAGATAGCATTCCCTCTAAGAAGACAAGGGTGCCCACTCTCGCCAATATTATTCAACATAGTCTTATTGGCAGCTCTAGCTATGGCAATAGGAAAAGAGAAAGAAAGAAAAGGAATCCAGATTGGAAAAGAAGTAAAACTCTCACTATTTGCAGATGATATGATACTGTACATAGAAAACCCTAATGATACTATTAGAAAATTACTAGAACTAAACAGTGAATTTATTAAAGTTGCAGGATACAAAATCGATGCACAGAAATCACTTACATTCCTAAAGACTAACAATGAAAAATCAGAAAGAGTATTTAAGTAATCAGTCCCATTTATCATTGCAACTAAAACAATAAAATACCTCGGAATAAACTTACCTAAGGAGACAAAAGAGGGATATTCAGAATACTATGAGACACTGATGAAAGAAATCAAGGACACCATAAACAGATGGAGGGATATTCCATGCTCCTAGGTTGGAAGAATCAATATTGTGAAAATGACTATACTACCAAACATAATCCAGATTCAGTGAAATCTGTATGAAAATATCAATGGAATTTTTCACAGAATTAGAACAAAAAATTTCACATTTTATATGAAAACATAAAAGACCCTGAATAACCAAAGCAATCTTGAGAAAGAAGAATGGAGCTGGAGGAATCAATCTTCCTGACTTCAGACTATATTACAAAGTCACAGTCATCAAGAAAGTATGGTACTGACACAAAAACAAGAAGTATGGATCAATGGAACAAGATAGAAAGCCAAAATATAAACCCAGAACATGTGGGCACCTTATTTTTGACGAAGGAGGCAAAAATATACAATGAGGAAAAGACAGTCTCTTCAATAAGTAGTGCTGGAAGAAATGGTTAACTACATGCCAAAGAATGAAATTAGAACACTTCCTAACACCATACACAAAGATAAAATCAAAATGGATTAAAGACCTAAATTTAAGATCAGAAACTATAAAACTCTTAGAAGAAAACATAAGCAGAACACTGTATGATATAAATCATAGCAAGACCTTTTATGACCCATCTCCTAATACCAAATGAAACAACTGACAAAGGATTAATTTCCAAAATATACAAATATCTCATACAACTTAATACCAGAAATAATATTAGCCCAATCAAAAAGTGGGCAAAAGACGGAAAAAGATATTTCTTCAAAGGAGACATGCAAATCAAAACTAAATGAGATCAAAACTAAAATGAGATATCACCTCATTCCAGACAGAAGGGCCATAATCAAAAAAATCCACAAACAACAAGTACTGGAAAGAGTGTAGAGAAAAGGGAACCCTCCCACACTGCTGGAGGGACCCTCTTTCACTGCTGTGGGACACTGCTGGTGGGACAATTCAGTCGCTGTGGAAGACAGTATGGATATTCCTTTAAAAACTAGGAAAAAAAATATATGACCCAGAAATAACACTTCTAGGCATATACCATGAAGAAACCAAAACTGAAAAAGACACATGTACCCAATGTTCACTGCAGCCTTATTTACAATAGCCAAGACATGGAAAACATCTAGATGTCCATGGACAGACGAATGGATAAAGAAGCTGTGTTACATATGTGCAATGGAATACTACTCAGCCATAAAAAGGAATGCATTTGAGTCAGTTCTAGTGAGGTGGATGAACCTAGAGCTTATTACACAGAGTGAAGAAAGTCAGAAAGAGAAAAGCAAATATTGTACATTAATGCACACATACGGAATCTAGAAGGATGGCACTGATGAATCTGTTTGCAGAGCAGCAATAGAGATACAGAGATAGAGAACAGACTTACGGATAACAGCGAGGGACAAGGGGGGAGAGAGTGAGATAAATGAAGAGAGCAGCATGAATGCACATGCACTAACATATGTAAATCAGTTCAGTTCAGTTACTCAGTCATGTCTGACTCTTTGTGACCCCATGAATCGCAGCACGCCAGGCCTCCCTGTCCATCACCAACTCCCAGAGTTCACTGAGACTCATGTCCATCGAGTCAGTGATGCCATCCAGCCATCTCATCCTCTGTCATCCCCTTCTCCTCCTGCCCCCAATCCCTCCCAGCATCAAAGTCTTTTCCAATGAGTCAACTCTTTGCATGAGGTGGCCAAAGTACTGGAGTTTCAGCTTTAGCATCATTCCTTCCAAAGAAATCCCAGGGCTGATCTCCTTCAGAATCGACTGGTTGGATCTCCTTGCAGTCCAAGGGACTCTCAAGAGTCTTCTCCAACACCACAGTTCAAAAGCATCAATTCTTCGGCACTCAGCCTTCATCACAGTCCAACTGTCACATCCATACATGACTACAGGAAAAACCATAGCCTTGACTAGATGAACCTTTGTTGGCAAAGTAATGTCTCTGCTTTTGAATATGCTATCTAGGTTGGTCATAACTTTCCTTCCAAGTAGTAAGCACCTTTTAATTTCAGGGCTGCAGTCACCATCTGCAGAGATTTTGGAGCCCAAAAAAATAAAGTCTGACACTGTTTCCACTGTTTCCCCATCTATTTCCCATGAAGTGATGGGACTGGATGCCATGATCTTCGTTTTCTGAATGTTGAGCTTTAAGCCAACTTTTTCACTCTCCACTTTCACTTTCATCAAGAGGCTTTTGAGTTCCTCTTCACTTTCTGCCATAAGGGTGGTGTCATCTGCATATCTGAGGCTATTGATATTTCTCCCAGCAATCTTGATTCCAGCTTGTGCTTCTTCCAGCCCAGCGTTTCTCATGATGTACTCTGCATATAAGTTAAATAAGCAGGGTGACAATATACAACCTTGACGTACTCCTTTTCCTATTTGGAACCAGTCTGTTGTTCCATGTCCACTTCTAACTGTTGCTTCCTGACCTGCATATAGATTTCTCAAGAGGCAGATCAGGTGGTCTGGTATTCCCATCTCTTTCAGAATTTTCCACAGTTGATTGTGATCCACACAGTCAAAGGCTTTGCCATATTCAATAAAGCAGAAATAGATGTTTTTCTGGAACTCTCTTGTTTTTTCCATGATCCAGTGGATGTTGGCAATTTGATCTCTGGTTTCTCTGACTTTTATAAAACCAGCTTGAACATCAGGAAGTTCATGGTTCACATATTGCTGAAGCCTGGCTTGGAGAATTCTGAGCATTACTTTACTAGCATATGAGATGAGTGCAATTGTGCCGTAGTTTGAACATTCTTTGGCATTTCCTTTCTTTGGGATTGGAATGCAAACTGACCTTTTCCAGTCCTGTGACCACTGCTGAGTTTTCCAAATTTGCTGGCATATTGAGTGCAGCACTTTCACAGCATCATTTTTCAGGATTTGAAATAGCTCAACTGGAGTTCCATCACCTCCACTAGCTTTGTTCGTAGTGATGCTTTCTAAGGCTCACTTGACTTCACATTCCAAGATGTCTGGCTTTAGGTCAGTGATCACACCATCATGATTATCTTGGTCATGAAGATCTTTTTTGTTCAGTTCTTCTGTGTATTCTTGCCATCTCTTCTTAATATCTTCTGCTTCTGTTAGGTCCATACCATTTCTGTTCTTTATCGAGCCCATCTTTGCATGAAATGTTCCCTTGGTATCTCTAATTTTCTTGAATAGATCTCTAGTCTTTCCCATTCTGTTGTTTTCCTCTATTTCTTTGCAGTGATCGCTGAAGAAGGCTTTCTTATCTCTTCTTGCTATTCTTGGAACTCTGCATTCAGATGCTTCTATCTTTCCTTTTCTCCTGTGCTTTTCGCTTCTCTTCTTTCACAGCTATTTGTAAGGCCTCCCCAGACAGCCATTTTGCTTTTTTGCATTTCTTTTCCATGGGGATGGTCTTGATCCCTTTCTCCTGCACAATGTCACGAATCTCATTCCATAGTTCATCAAGCACTCTATCAGATCTAGGCCATTAAATTTATCTCTATTATATTCTTTGCAGCCAAAGATGGAGAAACTCTATACAGTCAGCAAAAACAAGACCAGGAGCTGACTGTGGCTCAGATCATGAACTCCTTATTGCCAAATTCAGACTTAAATTGAAGAAAGTAGGGAAAACCACTATACCATTCCAGTATGACCTAAATCAAATTCCTTATGATTAAACATATATAAATAGCCAATAGTAATTTGATGTACAACTCAGGGAACTCAAACTGGGGCTCTGTAATAACCTGGGGCGGGGAGTGGGCAGGAGGTGGGAGGGGGATTCAAAAGGGAGGGGACATATATACACCTATGGTTAATTCATGTTGATGTATGACAGAAATCCAATCAATATTATAAACCAATCATCAATCAACTGAAAATAAATATTTTTTAGAAAGCATAGATAAAGAGCATATTGGAGAAGAAAATGGCAACCCACTCCAGTACTCTTGCCTGGAAAATCCCATGGACAGAGAAGCCTGGTAGGCTACATTCGCAAAGAGTCGGACACGACTGAGCGACTTCACTTTCAAAGAGTATATATAATTACTAATATAGAAGCAGCTTTCAAAATTGGGAAACATGAGACAAAAATCTGATAGAATAACGTCATGAAGACAAAAAAAAATGACCTGTAAACATATTTTTTAAAATCTGTTCACTTTCACTTAATATAAGAGAATAAGACAAATAAAACCAGACAGAGATAAAGTATTTCAACTACTCACTTCATTCACTCAGTCCTGTATGACTCTTTGTGACCCCATGGACTGCAGCACACCAGGCTTCCTTGTTCATCAACAACACCCAGAGCCTACTCAAACTCATGTCCACTGCATCGGTTATGCCATGAAACGATCTCATCCTCTGTCATCCCCTTTGCCTCCCGCCTTCAATCTTTCCCAGCATCAGGGTCTTTTCCAATGAGTCGGTTCTTTGCATCAAATGGCCAAATTATTGAAGTTTCAGCTTCAGCGTCATTCCTTCCAATGAACACCCTGGACTGATCTCCTTTAGGATGGACTGGTTGGATCTCCTTTCAGGCCAAGGGACTCTCAAGAATCTTCTCCAACACCACAGTTCAAAAGCATCAATTCTTTAGTGCTCAGTTTTTGTTATAGTCCAACTCTCCCATCCATACGCACTAGAAAAGCCATAGCTTTAACTGGACAGAACCTTATTGGTAAAGTAGTCTCTGCTTTTTAATATGCTGTCTAGGTTGGTCATAGTTTTTATTCCAAGGAGCAAGTGTCTTTTAATTTCATGGCTGCAGTCACCATCTTAGTTTTCTGAATGTTGAGTTTTCAGCCAACTTTTTCACTCTCCTCTTTCACTTTCATCAAGAGGCTCTTTAGTTTGGTAAAATTTAAAAAGCACTGGGACGACCCAGAGGGACAGTATGGGGAGGAAGGAGGGAGGAGGGTTCAGGATGGGGAACACATGTACACCTGTGGCGGATTCATTTTGATATATGGCAAAACCAATACAATATTGTAAAGTTAAAAAATAAAATAAAATTTAAAAAATTAAAAAAAAATAAAAAGCTTGACAATATACTATTTTGGTAGGGAGATCTTAACATAATATGTTACTGATGTTGAGATTACACAACTTTTAAGAAGGATAGTTAATCAATACCTTAAGAAATTACATTTATCTTTTAACCCAGGAAACTCACTTTGTAAGAATGTACCTTGAAGGTACATTTCTAAGAGTGTGAAAATACATCTATACAGTATTGTTTATTGAAGAATTATTTCTGATCACTACAGTTTGAAAAGGGCTTCCCAGTTGGCGCTGTGGTAAAGAATCTGCCTAACAATGCAAAAGACATGGGGTTATTCCCTTAAGCAGAAAGATCCCCTGAAGGAGGAAATACTTAAGCAACCTGCTCCAGTATTCTTGCTTAGAAAATTCCATGGACAAAAGAACCTGGTGGGCAAAAGTTCACAGGGTCGCAGAAATGGACACAACTGAGCAACTTACTGGGGAAACAGTGGAAACAGTGTCAGACTTTATTTTTTGGGGCTCCAAAATCACTGCAGATGGTGACTGCAGCCATGAAATTAAAAGGCGCTTACTCCTTGGAAGAAAAGTTATGACCAACCTAGATAGCATATTAAAAAGCAGAGACATTACTTTGCCAACAAAGGTTCGTCTAGTCAAGGCTATGGTTTTTCCTGTGGTCATGTATGGATGTGAGTGTTGGACTGTGAAGAAGGCTGAGTGCCGAAGAATTGATGCTTTTGAAATGTGGTGTTGTAGAAGTCTCTTGAGAGTCCCTTGGACTGCAAGGAGATCTAACCAGTCCATTCTGAAGGAGATCAGCCCTGGGATTTCTTTGGAAGGAATGATGCTAAAGCTGAAACTCCAGTACTTTGGCCACCTCATGCAAAGAGTTGACTCATTGGAAAAGACTCTGATGCTGGGAGGGATTGCCAGGAGGAGAAGGGGATGACAGAGGATGAGATGGCTGGATGGCATCACTGACTCGATGGATGTGAGTCTGTGTGAACTCCGGGAGTTGGTGATGGACAGGGAGGCCTGGCGTGCTGCAATTCATGGGTTTGCAAAGAGTTGGACATGACTCAGCGACTGAACTGAATTGAACTGAACTGAGCAACTTACATTTTTTCAAGTTAATGATATGGTATGACATTCTTTTCTGCATATGGATTTACTCTTTTTAATTCATTTAAATTTTAGAAAACTAGAAATACTAGAAGACCAGAAAACATAGTCATAGAAAGAAAATTCTCATTTTCGTTTCTTTAGGATCAAAAGAAAGACAGCAAAAAAAGCAAAAAAACAACACTATCAAAAAAAAGTAGAAAAAAAATTGTGTCTTCAGTTTTTCTTACACTTTCTGGTTCCTGACCATAGAGTATTTAGACATATACATTTAATGCTCTATAATATTCATTGCAATAAAGTCATCAAATTTCTCATTTAGTTCACTTATAGTTTAAAGTCCGATTTTTTCTAACCCACCACTTCTTTTTTTTTTTTTTATTGGAAACATCTTCAATTTAGTTCTATCAGTGCATATGTAGGAAGTGCCTAATTTCCATACACAATCAATATAGTATAAATGACTACATTAATCAGAAAATAGTATTCATATTTATTTAGATGCAAACCAATGTGGTAAAAAATATAAACTTTTAAGTCCCATTTATATCCCATTTTTTAACACATAAATGGTATGAAATAATCTATTGTATCAGAATTGATAACAGATATCAGTTCAACTCTAATTACACAATATAATAATAATAAAAAAAACAGATGCATACTTCATATTTAGCCCTTCAATAAGAATCCCAGGTTTCAAAGTTTGTTCTGGAGCAAGAGTTTGCACATTGGCAAGATAATTTTACAGCAGTCTCTGCAAACTGTCAGTACCCTCTAGTGTACATTATCAATAAAAACATCAAATAAAATGAATAACATTGCCTTTCTCTTCAACAATTGCCATTTGTCTATACTCTGATTATTTTAATATTTCCAATCATGCAGTCAAGTAACAATTACCTGGATGAAATGATGAAACATGCTGATTATAAATATTTCTTAACCAAGTGCAATCCATAGGAATCTATTCCTTGGTTCAGGGCTGTATTTTCTATTCATATTCATGCTGACTAAAAATTTGTATTGATGAAAGAATTAGACCTTGCAGTGGTTCTTATTCTAAAATTCTCTCATGGTTATGGTTTTAACTGATATTTAAATTATCATAGCATGTCACAAACACACACAAATCATTGTATATCTCTTCCAAAGTCAATAAAAATACAGATAGAAAGAGAAAAAAAAATAAGGGAAGTGTAATAATGCCCTAAGTTAGCTGTTTTTAAGAATTTCCTGGACTAAGTAGAATTCTTATTATTTCTGGCATAAAGTTTCAAATTATAATTATGCACATTGGGACATCCTCAGCACTACCCAGATGGTATAGCCAGTACAGAATGAAATAATTTCCTACTTCAATATTAAGCCATTGCTCTTGAATTCACACTGATTCACCTATATATACTAGCACAAGGAAAATCAAATAATATACAGAATACACATCTGGAACCAGAAAATAGATAGATACATTCCAACAGGAAACTTCACTTTCTTAATTTGTTGTGAGAGTCAAAGGACATTGGTCTTGAGATCCTTATTTTAGAAAAAAAAAAAAATCCTAACAGTGTCAAAGAAGTAGTTCACCAGTTAATATGCTCAGCTATTTGTAGTTTACTGTAACAATTACATTTTGCTGTTATTATGTAGGGTAATATTTCAAAAGCAAATTGGTTGTCAAAGGAAATTAAGGATTCCTAAGAAGGTAGATTTATCACCTGAAGAAAATGGCTATTCATTTCTTGCATATAAACAGACAATCTTACAATGGAGTGCGTTCATACAGAAAAGACTATACCTACTTTTCATTTTTAGATAAGTGTAATTTAAAAAAATGCTAAGTTAGAAGCTATTGTTTAAAGGATCTGATAATAAAGACTGAATAAAGGAAAATATAAAAACACTTTGATCATAAAAGTACATTACTGGAGATTCTGGAATTATGAAATAAGAAAAAGCTAAAATTAAATAGTAAGATTATATTAGTGCTATTGGTTAAGCAATTGTATAGCATGAAGATTTGGGGGAAAAGAATATTTAATTTTAACAATTGTCAGGATGTGTGATCAAAGCTGAAGTAAACACACACACATACACGCAGTATATGCATATACACATGTACCACTCTAAGCTTCATGGCAGCAAGGTAAAAGTAATGACCAAAGAAGAATGACCAAAGAAAATGTGACAATTGGAAAATGGAAAAATCACTAAACAAGTTTCTTTGTAATAGCTCCTGGGAAGATGAGGGATAAGAAAGTTAATATTTAATTTTCATGATTAAATACATTTTTGGAGCTTATTAAACAAGCCAAAAAAGCATTACAATCAAAATAATCACACCATTTTATGTGATAAAGAATCTTTTCTTTTCACAGTTTGCTTCTTATCTTGAGCGACATAGTTCTTATTAAACATAGCTTTACAAAAATCTAATGATAATATTTCTATAAAATCATTTTAATGATAATATCATATGGACATTAAATATATAAGAATGGAGATACAAAGATAAATGTCTATCTATATCATAATTAGTAATTTCTACATTTTTATTATCACAAAATACTGTAAAATGATTTTTTTAATGGTTTCAGGAAATCTTATCTTTTCCTCATGCTGCAGAAATGGATCCAAGTATTTTTTGGAAACAAAAACAATAATACCTTCAAGTAGTTAAATCTCAATATTGGAGAGAAGTGTTGAATTAACAACTGTTTGTTTATGATATATAACAATTACTCTTTTAATTTGTGGTTTCGATTTTTATTATTTGGCTGAATATAGAAAATAGGTTAAAGCAAGATTTTATTTAAAGACATTTTCCTTAAAAAAATTCTCTCGACTCTGATTCCAATTTACAAAAGGAATACATGAAAGTTAGTTTCACTAATGCTGATTTGAACAATATTAAGTCATTAATGGGGTTTCTTAGGTGGCACTAGCGGTAAAGAATCGGCCTGCCAATGCAGGAGTCTTGAGTGAGGCAGGTTTGATCACTGGTTCAGGAAGAACTCTGCAGGAGGCATGGCAACCCACCCCAGTATTCTTGCCTGGAGAATCCTATGGACAGAGGAGCCTGGCAGGCTAAAGTCCATAGGGTCACACAGAGTCAGACACAACTGAAGCGACTTTGCCCACATGCACATCATTAACCTTCAACATTTTGCTTAAAAAATAGCAGTACTACATGGATTAATCTAACGATTAATATACCATGTAAACATATAAAATTATTATAATGTTTTGTCTAATGTTCTGATAATATATTTGTCAACTAAATGCAAATTGGGTTGCAAAGAGTTGGATACGACTAAAGCAATTTAGCATGCACACAGGGCAGTTTCAAATTATAGTTATTTACACTAGGAATTCTATAAATCTGTTGATAAAACATACACATATGGGGAAAATCAGTCTTAGACAAGGTCTCCTGAACTATAAAATTATTCAGACTCCAGTGGCTGCTTCAGTTGAGATCATAATCTTTGTACCTTCCCAGACACAGGGCTTCAAAACCACAGATAGTCTGAACTGAACTGGCCTCTGGGAGTTAAGAGGTGAACTGGTATTTGTTTAGGAGAGTTCTTGCTTCTCAGTGTCAGGTAAGATGACAATTTAAGAGAAGTAACGTATGTATTATTTATAGTTGTGTCCTTTATTTTCTTTCATTTTACAGCTGTTCTAAAATGGCTTTAAAAATCCTGAACCAAGTCTAATTGTAAATATTGCATAAATATTTCTTCTTATCATTTTAAATTATACTTTCCTAAACATTCAAAATGACTACAAAAATCTTTATCTTGAAAAGTTTATGAAATCTGTTATAACCCTATATATTGCTTTTGACAAACTTTATTTTATAAGTTATGTCTTCAATAACATCAACATCATTCTAGAATATCACAGAACAAAAAGAATGAAAATCTAGGGTGATTTTTTTAATAATTTAATAATAAAGCAAATAATAATAATAATTATTATGTAAGCAAATGTTAAACTTTGAAAGACTATACCTTAAAATCTTAATATAAAATAACAAAAATATGATACAGTGACATTTACTTTTGCAAAAGATATTAAAAACTATTGTTAATTAAGAAGATACAATTTTGGAGTGACTATTATATTACTAATAAAAGTATTGATGCTATGAATTACAAACCAAAAAAATCAAAGGGTGTTTTTTTTGTACAAGAATATATTTCAACAAATAATTTCTCTTGAATTTCTATCTCTTTATTTAAAGAAGATCTGCATAATATCTTACTGCAAGTTAAATGATCATTTGATTTAGGACTTACAATCAGGATATGTAGTATATTTTGTTATTATTATTACTTTATTGAGAAAAAAACTTCTAAATTTGATATACTACTGTAACTTCACAGGTTAAAAATTAATTTATGTAAATCTACATTTTCAGTTCAGTTCAGTAGCTCAGTCGTGTCCGACTCTTTGCATGAATCGCAGCATGCCAGGCCTCCCTGTCCATCACCATCTCCCGGAGTTCACTCAAACTCACGTCCATCAAGTTGGTGATGCCATCCAGCCATCTCATCCTCTGTCATCCCCTTTTCCTCCTGCCCCCAATCCCTCCCAGCATCAGAGTCTCTTCAACTGAGTCAACTCTTCACATGAGGTGGCCAAAGTACTGGAGTTTCAGCTTTAGCATCATTCCTTCCAAAGAAATCCCAGGGCTGATCTCCTTTAGAATGGATTGGTTGGATCTCCTTGCAGTCCAAGGGACTCTCAAGAGTCTTCTCCAACACCACAGTTCAAAAGAATCAATTTTTTGGCACTCAGCTTTTTTCATAGTCCAACTCTTGCATCCATACATGACCGCTGGAAAAATCATAGCCTTGACTAAATGGACCTTTGTTGGCAAAGTAATGTCTCTGCTTTTCAATATGCTGTCTAGGTTGGTCATAACTTTTTCTTCCAAGGAGTGAGTGTCTTTTAATTTCATAGCTACACTCACCATCTGCAGTGATTTTGGAGCCCAAAATCTGATACTGTTTCCACTGTTTCCCTATCTATTTCCCATGAAGTGATGGGACCAGATGCCATGATCTTCGTTTTCTGAATGTCGAGCTTTAAGCCAACTTTATCGCTCTCCTCGTTGAATTTCATCAAGAGGCTTTTTAGTTCCTCTTCACTTTCTGCCATAAGGGTGGTGTCATCTGCATATCTGAGGTTATTGAGATTTCTCCTGGCAATCTTGATTCCAGCTCATGCTTCTTCCAGTCGAGCGTTTCTCATGATATATTCTGCATATAAGTTAAATAAGCAGGGTGACAATATACAGCCTTGATGTACTCCTTTTCCTATTTGGAACCAGTCTGTTTTCCCATGTCCAGTTCTAACTGTTGCTTCCTGACCTGCATACAGGTTTCTCAAGAGGCAGGTCAGGTGGTCTGGTATTCCCATCTCTCAGAATTTTCTACAGTTTATTGTGATCCACACAGTCAAAGGCTTTGGCATAGTCAATAAAGCAGAAGTAGATGTTTTCTGGAACTCTCTTGCTTTTTCTATGATCCAGTGGATGTTGGCAATTTGATCTCTGGTTCCTTTGACTTTTCTAAAACCATCTTGAATATCTGGAAGTTCACAGTTCATGTATTGCTGAAGCCTGGCTTGGAGAATTTTGGGCATTACTTTACTAGAGTGTGAGATGAGTGCAACTGTGGTAGTTTGAGCATTCTTTGGCATTGCCTTTCTTGGGATTGGAATGCAAACTGACCTTTTCCAGTCCTGTGACCACTGCTGAGTTTTCCAAATTTGCTTTCATATTGAGTGCAGCACTTTCACAGCATCATCTTTCAAGATTTGAAAGAGCTCAACTGGAATTCCATCACCTCCACTAGCTTTGTTTGTAGTGATGCTTTCTAAGGCTCACTTGACTTCACATGATGTGAAGTCTTCCATGATGTGAAGTCTTCCATGATGTCTGGCTCTAGGTGAGTGATCATACCATTGTGATTATCTTGGTCATGAAGATCTTTTTTGTACAGTTCTTCTGTGTATTCTTGCCACCTCTTCTTAATATCTTCTGCTTCTGTTAGGTCCATACCATTTCTGTCCTTTATCGAGCCCATCTTTGCATGAAATGTTCCTTTGGTATCTCTAATTTTCTTGAAGAGATCTCTAGTCTTTCCCATTCTGTTGTTTTCCTCTATTTCTTTTCACTGATTGCTGAGGAAGGCTTTCTTATCTCTTTTTGCTGTTCTTTGGAACTCTGCATTCAGATGCTTATATCTTTCCTTTTCTCCTTTGATTTTCGCTTCTCTTCTTTTCACAGCTATTTGTAAGCCCTCCCCAAACAGCCATTTTGCTTTTTTGCATTTCTTTTCCATAGGGATGGTCAAGGTTAAATTATGAGACAAAATTTTTCACAACATTGAAAGTGATAGTCGCTTAGTTGTGTCCGACTCTTTGTGACCCCGTGGACCATATAGTCCATGGAATTCTTCAGGCCAGAATACTGGAGTGGGTTGCCTTTCCCTTCTTCAGTGGAATTTCCAGACCCGGGAATCAAACCAGGGTCTCCTGCATGGCAGGTGGATTCTTTACCAACTGAACTATCAGGAAAGCTCAAATATTGACATCATATAAAGTAATAAATTAACACAGAATTAGGAAAAGGAAAGGACAGCTGTAGCAATTAACTACTTTCGGGAAAGAGTCAATGGATATACAAAAGATATAAGCAAGGGCATTTGCTGATTTTTCTTTTTTTTTCTAGTGAACTTAAAGAAACTGAAGTCGCTCAGTCGTGTCTGACTCTTTGAGACCCCAAGGACTATAGCCTACCAGATTCCTTTGTCAATGGGATTTTCTAGGCAAGAATACTGGAGTGTGTTGCCATTTTTTCTAGTAGAAAAAAAAAAAAAAAAAAAAAAACTAAACTCAAATGACTGTCCATTAACAGAGAAATAACACATAAAATATGACTTTATTGATATGTGATATTATTCAGTCATTATAATGAAAGGAGCAATTCCATAAGTGCTTTTGTGAAAAAATCTTCACAAATTAGTGTTCAGTGAAAGAAGTTGTGGCAAATAGCACACATTTGTTTTGCACCTATACTTTGTCCCAGGTGCTGTTCTAGGCTCCAGTGTCCCATTTATTTTGGAAACAAACAAACAAAAAAAAAGAATTAACTTTTAAAATTTATTTGTGTTCATATGTTTTAAATTGAAAGAACATCAAAGGAAGCAAAGAAATAGTACTTTTGAGAAACAGAAAAGTTGGGATTGTGGTGAGAGACCAAATAAAATTGTGTTCCTGTATTTAAATATTTAAACATCAATTTTCCATTTCAAAGATTAGTTACCACGTTTTAGTAAAATAATAGCAGTGTTCCAACAACAGTTCAAATTTTAATTACCATGTTATATTAAGTGTGAGTAGTTGCATAAAGTATAAACTTCACTATTAGCTTTTTAGTCCACAAATCATGTAAATACAGACACACAACATGATCAGTGACCAACGATGCCACTTCTTTCAAAGTCTGCCAATGGCTGGTCACTATAAGTCTGTTATTCAGACAGCAAAGCCCATAGTTGTGCTGACTGCTTGCCTCATAGTGATAAACTCATGTGGAATTTACAAAAATCAATAATAGAATGAAGTAATTGGCTGAAAAAACTGAAAATGTGGCAAAGAAATGAGAAGTGTTAATACTGAAAAAGGGAAAATATAAATTAAATGGAAATGGAAATATAGAAGAATTATGAAGCTGTTGGATGTTGCAATCACTCTAAAGACTCTGTATATGCAGTCAGAAATCTTAGTGAAGGTAAATTTAGAGGCATAACGAGAAAAGTGGCTGCAATGTAAAAGATAATATTGTCCCAGTATAGGCAACACCAACACCAACAAAAAACTTCATATTAAAGGAATAGCTGGGGAAATCTCACAATATTAAAAGGGCGAAGTTTGAACTTTGGTCTGTTTTTGTATGACTTCTGAACTAAAAAAATATTTTTCTTTTCTTTTCACACCTTTAAAGGAATCACAGGAAGGAAGAGGGGGAGAAGGAGGAGAAAGGTGCTTATGACCTGCCAATAATGATTTGATGATCATATTACAAAAGGACTTAAAAGAAAAAGAAAGTTTGTCGCTCAGTCATGTCGACTCTTTGCGGCCCCATGGACTTTAGCCTGCCAGGCTCCTCTGTTCATGGAATTCTTCTCCAGGCAAGAATACTGGAGTGGGTTGCTATTTCCTTCTCCAGGAGATCTTCCCAACCCAGGGATTGAACCCAGGTCTCCTGCATTGCAGGCAGATTCTTTACCATTTGAGCCACTAGGGAAGCCCCACAAAAGGACTTGAATGGCAGTGTAAATAATCTGCACATTTTAAACAACAAAGAACCATTGAGCTATCCCTTGAAGAAAAAGGTACGGAGGGGATACATGACGGGCCTGCTGGATTTGCATGCTTACTGTGACGACTTAGAACTCATATATTCACGCCTACACTGTCTGTACAGCTCTTATCGCTCCATGTGGTGATCAGAAATGTTAATCAAAAGTCGAGGTTCTCATGTCCCTCTGCCTAAAGCTAAGTATGTGTCTCAATTTGAAAACCCTTGCTTTTATAAAGTGAGTATACTGCTGAGATGATATATTAGTTTTACTGCCAAAGGTACAGGCACATAAAATCTGAAATGGTAAATTATCACTTCTCTAGGAGTATTTGTAAGTTTGAAAGATAACCAAGACAAAATCTTATGTGGAGTACTGAATATGCCACGCAGAAATGCATTATGTTCATATTTTATAAGATTATTTTATTTTAAGAGCAACTGGATTACATAAGTTGCAGGAAAAGCCCTGAAGCTTAGCTGTCAGAACTAATATAGTAGATTCTAGGATATAGATTTTCTCAGTTCAGCCTTTTATTGTAAAAGAAAACACAATATTATTGGCATATTCTAACTTATTACCATCAGCATTTTAGCCTTAATTTTCACATTTTATGTGGCTAACCTTCTCACACAGATATATTTAACTTTTTTCTATAAAAAATGAAGAAATTAAATTTATGAAGAGTTTCTGATGTGTACAACAGCATAAATTAAATTCTGTTCTGAGGGGTACATTTTAAACACTGACCGACTACTGGTCAGCTTAACCTCTGAAATATTTTGCCCTTCTTATAGGACTTATATGTGTAATTTCATGTCTTTAAAGTGCCAACTTTTCACTTTTCTGAAACAAAGAAATAAAATTTTGACCTATATTCTCTGCATAAGTCTTAGATGTAAAGAGTAGGGTTGCAACTTAAAATTTTCAACTGGCATAAGATTAGAGGATGAAAAGGAAGGTGTATGCGAGAAGCCAGAAATCCAGAGATGAGGAAGCCTAAGCTTCCTGGTAGCTCAGCCAGTAGAGAATCTGCCTGCAATGCAGAAGACCGCAGTTTGATCCCTGGTTCGGGAAGATCCCCTGAAGAAGAGGTAGACTACCCCCTCCAGTATTCTTGGGCTTCCCTGGTGGCTCAGATGGTAAAGAATCTACCTGCAGTGTGGGAGACCTGGGTTTGATCCCTGGGTTGGGAAGATCCCCTGGAGATGGGAACAGCTACCCACTCCAGTGTTCTTGCCTGGGGCAAGAATTCCACAGACAGAAAATTCTATGGACAGAGAAGCCTAGCAGGTTACAGTCTATGGGATCACAAAGAGTCAGACGTGACTGACTGAATTTCATGTTTACAATCAGCAATTATTTTGGAGAAGGGGATCTTAAATTACTGTGATAACTTTGAAGATGGAAGAAAGGGTGTGGACCATGATAAAAACAATAGTAATCATTCTGACACAGATAGTTTGGATATTTAATAGTTAGAGATTTTAACTCACTGACATGGAATACCCATGCACCCACCCCTCTCCCCCCACCAACACACAAACATGAAATAAATAATTTAATATTTCCAAGTAATCAATACTATGTTTTGGTGGGAACTTGGTGTTATGTAGACAATGCTATATTATAAAAAATGTTGTATTTCTAATCTTATTTTAACTCATTTTTATTTTTCAATTTTGCAATTCTTTGAGATGAGTTTGTTTGCCTTGGAAAGTGAAAGAAAGAAAGTGACGTTGCTCAGTTGTGTCCGACTCTTTGTGACCCCATGGACTGTAGCCTACCAGGCTCTTCCGTCTATGGGATTTTCCAGGCAAGGGTACTGGAGTGGGCTGCCATTTCCTTCTCCAGGGGATCTTCCCGACCCAAGGATTGAAACCAGGTCTCCGGCCTTGCAGACAGATGCTTTACCATCTGAGCCACTGTTAAAAGAGTCAGAAATTTCATATTTCTGATAATCTAACTTTGCATCATTAGACAGGCTGTAATAACATATTATTAGGGTTAAAATGATAGCATTTTTTATACTCTTGATATTGCTGATGGGGCACTGGCACCTGCTATATCCCAAAACTCTACGTACTTTGAAAAAAGACTACAATAAAACAGTCGCTTTTCAACCACATAAGAAAACAGAAAGAGAGAAGGCACAGAAATAGGTTCAAAAAGCAAGTATGAGAAGAAAATCACTAAAATAATTGCTAATATACAGAAAAATAACTCATCTGGATTTTTTATGCAACAAAAATTGACACACACAAATGTATTCTCAATCATACGTCCTGACAGGTTCAGAGTTTGAGGTGATCAAAGCTGAGAATTAGATGTTTTAGCTTGGTAAAAATTTTAAGCTCAGATTTGATCTCTGACCTAAACTGGAATTTCAGGAAGTGTCCTGTGAAAGTCATGCAAAGGAATGAGAGCATGTTGAAATAAGTGAAAAGTAGGTTCTCAAAGGTTAGGCAAAACAAAAAATGTTTTGCAAGGGGCAGAAATGAAAGTTTGAGTCCAACTGTAAAAGGATGAAAAAAAAAACACAGAAAAATAATTCCAAAGCATATGAAAATCAGGAGAGAAACAAGTTGAGTCAGGGAGGAAATAGTATCCTGTGGTTAAAGCTGAAAAAATCTCCAAATTAAGACAGAATAAAAATCAAGAGAGAGAAGTTAGTCATCCTGAATTCCTATATACTGAAATATGTGAAAAAATAGATGCATGTTACATACAATAGTACAGTCTCATATACTGGGAACCAGATGGTTATTCCAGTTATGGGATTAGTGTTGCCCACAAATGAATGTTTCGTTTGAAATCAAATGGCTTCACTTCAGGCATCTTTTCTATCCCATGTGAGTTTACAGTAAGAGATAAAGATCCCAACAAACTATTTAATCCAAGGGTTCTTGAGTAATGTAATGAAAATTTCATGTAATGAAAATAACGAAGATGAAAACTGTAGCTGATGCAGATGTATAGACAATGAGGCTACATGTATCAGGGCTCACAGACTCTCTTTTAGCTCCAGCTGTTACTCACTCTCAAGTTCACACAAAATGGGAAAGAACACCCAACTCTTCCAAAAGTACAAGACAAATCTCTTTACTCTTTATAAGCTCCAATGAGAAATGTCCTTGTAAGGATGTGATACTCACATGGGCTTAGGCTTGGGTCATATGGTTTATCCTTGGATCAGGTCCCTCTCAACTGGAATGCACTGACTTAGAGTTGAATAGATAAAGAGAGAGAAAAAAAAGATCATATTAAAGATACAGATCTTTTCCACATAAAATAGATCTCATGTTGGCAAGGCAGGTATCAAAGTCTAAAGCTATGTCTTACTGATAAACCCAGAAATGGAAAATTAACCCTTGCCTGAACTTTACTTCTGAAATTTGCCATAAGATTATCTAGTCTTTGGAGTTTACATTGAAAGAAATATTATATGACAGTTAATTGCTCAGTCTGTAACACTAAACTCAGATACTATACCCCACACATTCTAAGGATTTGACTTTCACCATGTTATTTCAGCATGTTTTCAGCATGTTATAAATCAAGATGTTTTTAACATAAAATGGGAATCTCAATAAGGTCTATTTAACGAGATTTTGTGATAAATAAATGAGAAAATGTTTAAAAGCACTTCACACAGAAATTAGCTTAGAGTAAGCATTTTCTCAATAAGACACTGTATGTAGAAGGGTAATTTAAGTTCAAAGATAACAGAAAACATTGGTAAGAGGTAGAAAAAGTACAGTATAAGCATTTTGAAAAGTATATACAATGAAAACATCAGGTTCAAAATTCTATTTCCAAATGTAATCACAAACAGATTAAATTTTTAAAAAATACTATGGCATGTTCATGTAAAAAGATATTACAGAAAGAAATTTCACAATTAAAACTTCAGTGAATAAAAAGAGTAATATTTTTCCTATGTTTATTTTAGTCCTACACTTCCATTCATTAGATGCAAACAAACTAGAGGCTAGCCATTTTATGATTAACTCATCATTTCTGTGTTTCCTTGGTTATTTTTGGATCTACTAAAATTTCAATTTGAATTGAAAGGTTTAAACTTCATCTACTGAAGATCCAGTTCCTTTCCCCTGCTTTCCCTTGAAAGAACATCTATATTTGTTGGGAAGAGCTGTTTGTATATGGCACCAGGGTATCCAATGCTCAGTTGTAATTTGTGCGTGTTGAGTTTCTTTCACTGTAGCGTGTAATTCCCAATGGCCCTCAGTTGGCATTAATCTTTGAAAACCAAGACTGGTCCAGCTACTGCACCTTCTCAGTATATTTTTAAACCTTGAGTTCTTCCTGCCAGATGTTTAAGAATCTTTTTGTCCAGAAGTTCAAGAACATTTGTGGTCCAACTACCTTTAATTAAGCCTTTTGAAACTTCCTTAGAACACTGGAAATGTTCGCTGACCTTCCCACACAACCCAGTGGAACATAGGCATGTGAGTCTTCTCTGCTGTCTCCTCATAAACTCCAGAAGCCACTGTGGTTTTATTGCTTTCGTGCTGCGCTGGATGTCCCTTTCTCTATTAGGATTATGGTCTCCACCAAATAAGTCTAGGGAATGCTTGAATTCTGTCTCATGTCAAGCATCTTCCCACTACACGATTGAGTATTCTGAGAAAAGTCTAATCAAAGCAAAAACAGAGACAGAGTCTGTTAAGGTGCTTTGGGGCAATTATTCTAGATTTAGCCACATCTTTCTCCCATCAATCTTTTCCTAACTGTACCATTATGTGACATACTTTAACTCACTTACCTCATGTGAACTGTGATTAAGTTGTAATAAGTTGTTACAAGTTCTACAACCAAAACTATTTGTACCACAAAACACATATTTGGAAATTTGAATACTTTCTTGAATAACTTCAGTAAATATTAAACCCTAGTGAAATAGTATAAAAAGAGAAGAAATCAATATAATAAATTTGAATCTGCAGTTGAAAGTGTTCTTTTTTATATATTCAAGCTCAAGTAGGTAAAGGTGTTACAATTTAAGATTAGATATTTACCATATGTAACAGATATCCCTAGTCTAACTAGCCTAACAGAATTTAGACCTTTATCAGAAAAGCTTCATCCTCCTGAGATCACTTTACATTTCCTCTAAATCATTTGGTTGTTCACCAGGGATTTTTATCCCAACGTATAACAGTTTTCTTTTTTCCTGTTCCAGTTCACTTTTGTTAACTCTAGATGCCTCAGTTCAGTTCAGTTCAGTCACTCGGTCACGTCCGACTCTTTGCGACCCCATGAATCGCAGCACGCCAGGCCTCCCTGTCCATCACCAACTCCTGGAGTTCACTGAGACTCACGTTCATCGAGTCAGTGATGTCATCCAGCCATCTCATCCTCTGTCATCCCCTTCTCCTCTTGCCCCAAATCCCTCCCAGCATCAGAGTCTTTTCCAATGAGTCAACTCTACGCATGAGGTGGCCAAAGTACTGGAGTTTCAGCTTTAACATCAGTCCTTCCAATGAACACCCAGGACTGATCTCCTTTAGAATGGACCAGTTGGATCTCCTTGCAGTCCAAGGGACTCTCAAGAGTCTTCTCCAACACCACAGTTCAAAAGCATCAATTATTTGGCACTCAGCTTTCTTCACAGTACAACTCTCACATCCATAAATGATGACTGGAAAAACCATAGCCTCGATTAGACGGACCTTTGTTGGCAAAGTAATGTCTCTGCTTTTCAATATGCTATCTAGGTTAGTCATAACTTTCCTTCCAAGGAGTAAGTGTCTTTTAATTTCATGGCTGCAGTCACCATCTGCAGTGATTTTGGAGCCCAAAAAAGTAAAGTCTGACACTGTTTCCCCATCTATTTGCCATGAAGTGATGGAACCAGATGCCATAATCTTAGTTTTCTGAATGATGAGCTTTAAGCCATCTTTTTTCACGCTCCACTTTCACTTTCATCAAGAGGCTTTTTAGTTCCTCTTCACTTTCTGCCATAATGCTGGTGTCATCTGCATATCTGAGGTTATTGATATTTCTCTGGGCAATCTTGATTCCAGCTTGTGCTTCTTCCAGCCCAGCATTTTTCATGATGTACTCTGCATATAAGTTAAATAAGCAGGGTGACAATATACAGCCTTGACATACTCCTTTTCCTATTTGGAACCAGTCTGTTGTTCCATGTTCCAGAGGCTTCCAATTCAAAGTTAATCTATGGACTAATAGTGTCAATACCATGTAGAAACATTTTTCAAGTTCATAATCTGAGACCCTACCTCAGACACAAACAGAATCTTCATTTTCAATAAAATCCCCAGGTGATTCACAAGTATATTAAAGTTTGCAAGGAACTGGATTAGATGACAAAGCTGGAATGTATGTACTCTAATGCCATGAGAGCTCATCATGTTACTTGTACTACATGGGCTGGCTTCCTGTTTATGTTCACGCTGAAGCTGATCATGTTCAATGCCAATAAGGCTGGTGTTTGCCTCTAGGGTAGTTTCATGCCACTGTTGAAGTTACTATAGAACCATCTCTTATCAAACTTTAGACTCTAAACCAGTGTTGTTGATATTGTGTGCTAAAGTAATGTTTGCGTATTTTCTTATTCTCAAGCTCTTACTGAAGCTCCCATACCATAGAACTGAAAACTATGAATCCAAATTAAATAGTCAGAGCATAATATGAGTGACAGAAACTGTATTTTATTCAAAAATATCTCCATTCAGAAAAAGTCTGATTCTGTAAATAACAATATTGCATAGGAACCTGGAATGTTAAGTCAATGAAACAAGGTTAATTGGATGTAGTAAAGCAGGAAGTGGCAAGGGTGAACATCGACATTTTAGGAATCAGTGAACTAAAATGGACGAGAGTGGAAAATTCAATTCAGACGACCATCATATCTACTACTGTGGGCAAGAATCGCTTAGAAGAAATGGAGTAGGTATCATAGTAAACAAAAAAAGTCCAAAATTCAGTACCTGGGTGCAATCTCAAAAATGACAGAATGATCTCTGCTCTTTTCCAAGGTAAACAATTCAATATCACAGTAATCCAAGTCAATGCCCCAACCACTAATGCCAAAGAAGCTGAAGTTGAATGGTTCTATGAAGACCTACAAGACCTTCTAGAACTAACACCCCAAAAAGATATCCTTTTTATTATAGGCCACTGGAATGCAAAAGTAGGAAGTCGAGAGATATCTGGAGTAACAGGCAAGCTTGGTCTTAGAGTACGAAATGAACCACGGCAAATGCTTACAGAGTTTTTCCAAGAGAATGCACAACACATAGCAAAGACCCTCTTCCAATAACACAAGAGAAGATTCTACACATGGACATCACCAGATAGTCAATACCAAAATCAGCTTGATTATATTATTTGCAGCTGAAGATGGAGGTTCTCCATACAGTCAGCAAAAACAAGGCCAGGAGCTGACTGTGTGTGGCTCAGGTCATGAACTGCTTATTGCTAAATTCAGACTTAAATTGAAGAGAGTAGGGAAAACCACCAGACCATCCAGGTATGACCTAAATCAAATCCCTTACGATTATGCAGTTTAAGTGAGAAATAGATTGAAGAGATTAGATTTCATAGACAGAGTTCCTGAAGAACTATGGGTGAAAGTTCATAACATTGTACAGGAGGCACTGATCAAAATCATCACCATGAAAAAAAATGCAAAAAGGCAAAACGGTTGTCTGAGGAGGCCTTACAGATATCTGAGAAAAGAAGAGAAGCTAAAGGCAAAGAAAAAAGGAAAGATATATCCATCTGAATGCAGAGTTCCAAAGAATAACAAGGAGAGACAAGAAAGTCTTCCTAAATGTTCAATGCAAAGAAATAGAGAAAAACAATACAATGGGAAAGACTAGAGAACTCTTCAAGAAAATTAGAGATACCAGGGAAATATTTCATGCAAAAATGGGCACAATAAAGGACAGAAACAGTATGGATCTAACAGAAACAAAAGATATTAAGAAGTGGTAAGAATACACAGAAGAACTAAAAAAAAAAGAAAAAAAATCTTAATGATGAACATAACCACAATGGTGTGATCACTCACCTAGAGCCAGACATCCTGAAGTGCAAAGTCAAATGGTCCTTAGGAAGCATCAATACAAACAAAGCTAGTGGAGATGATGGAATTCCAGTTGAGCTACTTCAAATCCTAAAAGATGATGCTGTGAAAGTGCTGCACTCAATAGGCCAGCAAATTTGGAAAACTCAACAGTGGCCACAGAACTGGAAAAGGTTAGTTCTCATTCCAATCCCAAAGAAAGACAACGCCAGAGAATGCTCAAACTACCACACAATTGCAGTTATCTCATATGCTAGCAAGCAAGGCTTCAACAATATGTAAGCCAAGAACTTCCAGATGTTCAAACTGGATTTAGAAAAGGCAGAGGAACAAAGAGATAAAATTGCCAACATCCATTGGATCATATAAAAAGCAAGAGAATTCCAGAAAAACATCTTCTTCTCCTTCACTGACTACAGGAAAGCCTTTGACGGTGTGGATCACAACTGTGGAAAATTCTTAAAGGGATGGGAATACCAGATCAACTTATCTGCCTCCAGAAAAATTTGTATGCAGGTCAGGAAGCAACAGTTAGAACTGGACATGGAGCAGCAGAATGGTTCCATATTAGGAAAGGAGTACATCAAGGCTGTATATTATTATCCTGCATATTTAACTTATATGCAGAGTACATTATGCAAAATGCTAGGCTGGATGACAAACAAGCTAGAATTGAGACTTCAGGGAGAAATATCAATAACCTCAGATATGCAGATGAAACCACCCTTATGGCTAAAAGCTAAGAGGAACTAAAGAGCCTCTTGATGAAGGTGAAAGAGGAGAGTGAAAAAGGTCACTTAAAACTCAAAATTCAAAAACCTAAGATCATGGCATACGATCCCATCACTTCATGGTGAATACGTAGATAGGGAAACAATGGAAACAGTGACAGACTTTATTTTCTTGGGCTCCAAAATCACTGCAGATGGTGACTGCAGCCATGAAATTAAAAGACACTTGCTCCTTGGAAGAAAAGTTCTGACAAACCTAGACAGCATATTAAAAAGCAGAGACATTACTTTGCCGACAAAGGTCCACATCGTCAAAGCTGTGGTTTTTCCAGTAGTCATGTGAGAAGGCTGAGCGCCAAAGAAGTGATGCTTTTGAACTTTGGTGTTCCAGAACACTTTTAAGAGTCCCTTGGACCACAAGATCAAACCAGTCAATCCTAAAGGAAATCAATCCTGAATATTGACTGGAAGGACTGATGCTGAAGCTGAAGCTCCAATATTTTGGCCACCTGATGTGAAGAAATGATTCACTGGATAAGACCCTGATATTGGAAGATTGAAGGCAGGAGGAGAATTGGATGATAGAGGATCAGATGGTTGATGGCATAACTGCCTTGACAGACATGAGTTTCAGCAAATTCCAGCAGTGATGGACAGGAAAGCCCGGCATGCTGTAGTCCAGGGGACACAAAGCTGAGTGACTTAAATGAACTGAACAGAACAAATAAAGACTGATCGCCTCTAAATCAGTGCACACGTACTTTCTCTATTCGAAGGGTGATTTCTTTCTCCAGAAGTCTCCCTGATATTAAAAACATATTTTAGTCCTACTGATGTATCCAGCCATTCCTAAATCCTAAACTGAGAGAAGACTCAGATTCTAAGATCTCTTAATATCTTACATATCTGAACTTTGCTGAAAGAGGAGTGGAGATATGGAGTTACCAAATTGATTGTTTGCTATTTTCTTTTTTATTTTAAAAGGAGATTTTATTCTGACAGAAGGATTAGCATTTTGTTTCATAATGATGATGTGTAATTTCTATAATTAGCACATATGGTCTTTTCTTTAAGAAAACAATCTGGCATTGTTATAAAAGACAAATTTAAATAAAAATCTTAAGTTATGCTGAGAATTTATCAAAATAAAGTAATGACTAGTATATATCTCAGGGCAAAAGAAAAAGAAAATTATTTTATACTTAAAGTACGTAATAGTTTCAGAAGCAGAGATTGAATCAAAGTACATATTTAAATTTTGAAAAGAATGATATGCCTTAAGACAGATTATATACTTTATAGTGATAGAAATTTTGAACAAGAAAGGAAGAAGTGATGTAAATCATAAAGATATATTAGTTTTTAAAAAGTGGTTTCAGTGTCATTATAGAAAAATATAAATACATTTTCAGTGCAAAGGAGCTTTACATTTTACTTTGATGCTAATCTTTAAAACCTTGGTTTATGCAAGAATGTTTTTTCTCCAGTGTCTTAACTTGTTTAGATCTTCTCTACACTACTGGTGACACAAAGCCACATCAGCAACTAATGGTAGTTATTAAAAATATGTCAAAATTCTAAAATAACTGTACTATAATATGATTCCAAAGAATTTTTAGTGATTAAAGAGACATCAGCTTTCTTCGGCTTTCAAGACAGTATGGCTAAATATCAAATGGAAAATTACTTTCTGTCTATATTCCCTAGTTTTTTCATTTGTTTAGAAAGTTTTTTAACAAAATAAAAGCACTTAAAATACAAATAGAACACAAACTACAAATTTGTCATACAATGGAAATAAACAGAATACTTTTTCATGTTATTATCTTTGGCCCCACAACAGATGTGTAAACCTTTGCTGAATGTGTGCATCCTAATGAAAAAGTGAATGAGGAAGTTATTTTCACACTCTTAAGAAGATAACAGCAAATGAAACTGCTTATAAAAGATTAATGTCTGAAATATATAAGAAGCACATATAGTTCAATAAAAGAAATAAAAACAGCCTGATCAAAAATGGACAGAAGACCTAATCAGACATTTCTTCAAGGAAGACATTCAGATAGCTAGTAAAAAAGGCTTAATATCACTAGTTATTAGAGAAATGCAAACCAAAACTACAATGAGGTATTATCTCACATCAGTCAGAATTAGTTCAGTTAAGTTCAGTCACTCAGTTATGTCCGACTCTTGGCGACCCCACAGACCACAGCACACCAGGCCTCCTGGTCGATCACTAACTCCCGGAGTTTACACAAACTCATGTCCATTGAGTCGATGATGCCATGCAACCGTTTCATCCTCTTCTCTTCCTGCCTTCAATCTTTCCCAGCATCAGTGTCTTTTCAAATGAGTCAGCTCTTCACATCAGGTGGACAAAGTATTGGAGTTTCAGCTTCATAATCAGTCCTTCCAATGAACATTCAGGACTGATATCCTTTAGGATGGACTGGTTGGATCTGCTTGCACTCCAAGGAACTCTCAAGAGTCTTCTTCAAACCACAGTTCAAAAGCATCAATTCTTCAGTGCTCAGGTTTCTTTATAGCCCAACTCTCACATCCATACATGACCACTGGAAAAACCATAGCCTTGACTAAACGGATCTTTGTTGGCAAAGTAATGTCTCTGCTTTTCAATATGCTATCTAGGTTGGTCATAACTTTCCTTCCAAGAAGTAAGCGTCTTTTAATTTCATGGCTGCAGTAATTCATCACCATCTGCAGTGATTTTGGAGCCCCCAAAAAGTAAAGTCAGCCACTGTTTCCATTGTTTCCCCATCTATTTGCCATGAAGTGATGGGACCGGATGCCATGATAATAGTTTTCTGAAAGTTGAGCTTTAAGCCAACTTTTTCACTCTCCTCTTTCACTTTCATGAATAGACTCTTTATTTCTCCTTCACTTTCTGCCATAAGGGTGGTGTTATCTGCATATATGAGGTTATTGATATTTCTCCCTACAATCTTGATTCCAGTTTTTGCTTCTTCCAGCCCAGCGTTTCTCATGATGTACTCTGCATATAAGTTAAATAAGCAGAATGACAAAATAAAGCCTTGACATACTCCTTTTCCTATCTGGAACCAGTCTGTTATTCCATGTGCAGTTTTAATCATTGCTTCCTGACCTACATACAGATTTCTCAATAGGCAGGTCAGGTGGTCTGCTATTCACACCTCTTTCAGAATTTTCCAGAGTTTGTTGTGGTCCACACAGTCAAAGGCTTTGGCATAGTCAATAAAGCAGAAGTAGATATTTCTCTGGAACTGTCTTGCTTTTTTGATGTTCCAGCAGACGTTGGCAATTTGATCTCTAATTCCTCTGCCTTTTCTAAATTCAGCTTGAACATCTGGAAGTTCACATTCATGTACTGCTGAAACCTGGCTTGGGAAATTTTGAGAATTACTTTACTAGTGTGTGAGATGAGTGTAATTGTGTAGTAATCTGAACATTCTTTGGCATTGCCTTTCTTTGTGACTGGAATGAAAATTGACCTTTTCCAGTCCTGTGGCCACTGGTGAGTTTCCCAAATTTTCATGCATATTGAGTGCAGCACTTTCACAGCATCATCTTTTAGGATTTGAAATAACTCAACTGGAATTCCATCTCTTCCACTAGCTTTGTTTATAGTGATGCTTTGTAAGGTCCACTTGATTTCGCATTCCAGGATGTTTGGCTCTAGGTGAGTGATCACAGCATTGTGATTATCTGGGTCATGAAGATCTTTTTTTGTACAGTCTTTTTGTGTATTTTGCCACCTCTTCTTAATATCTTCTGCTTCTGTTAGGTCCATACCATTTCTGTCCTTTATTGAGCCCTTCTTTGTATGACATGTTCCCTTTGTATCTCTAAATTTCATGAAGAGATCTCTAGTCTTTCCCATTCTATTGTTTTCCTCTATGTTTTTTCACTGATCACTGAGGAAGGATTCCTTATCTCTCCTTGCTATTCTTTGGAACTCTGCATTCAAATGGTTATGCCTTTCCATTTCTCCTTTGCTTTTTGCTTCTCTTCTTTTCACAGCTATTTGTAAGGCCTCCTCAGACAGCCATTTTCATTTTCTGCATTTCTTTTTCTTAGAGATGGTCTTGATCCTTGTCTCCTGTACAAGGACACGAACCTTCATCCACAGTTCATCAGGTACTCTGTCAGATCTAGTCCCTTAAATATATTTGTCAGTTTCACTGTATAATCTTAAGGGATTTGATTTAGGTCATACCTGAATGGTCTAGTGGTTTTCCCTACTTTCTTCAATTTAAGTCTAAATTTGGCAATAAGGAGTTCATGATCTAGCCACAGTCAGCTCCAAGTCTTGTTTTTGCTGACTGTATAGAGCCTTCCATTTTTGGCTGCAAAGAATATAATCAATCTGATTTCACTATTGACCATCTGGTGATGTCCAGGAGTAGAGTCTTCTCTTGTGTTGATGGAAGAAGGTGTTTGCTATGACCAATGTTTTCTTTTGTCAAAACTCTATTAGCCTTTGCCCTGCTTCGTTCTGTACACCAAGGCCAAATTTGCCTGTTATTCCAGGTATTTCTTGACTTTCTACTTTTGCATTCCAGTCCCCTATAATGAAAAGAACATCTTTTGGGGGTGTTAGTTCTAAACAGTATTGGAGGTCTTCATAGAACCATTCAACTTCAGCTTCTTCAGCATTAGTGGTTGGGCCATAGACTTGGATTACTGTCATATTGAATGGTTTGCTTTGGAAATGAACGAGATCATTCTGTCATTTTTGAGATTGCATCCAAGTACTGCATTTCGAACTCTTTTATTGACTATGATGGTTACTCCATTTCTTCTAAGGGAAACTTGCCCACAATAGTAGATTAAATGGTCATCTGAGTTAAGTTTACCCATTCCAGTGCATTTTAGTTAGCTGATTCCTAAAATATCCACATTCACTTTTGCTATCTCCTGTTTGATCACTTCCAATTTTCCTTGATTCATGTACCTAACATTTCTGGTTCCTTGAAATATTGCTCTTTACAGCATTCGACCCTTATTCTATCACCAGTCAAGTCCACAACTGGGTGTTGTATTTGCTTTGGCTCTGTCTCTTCATTCTTTCTGGAGTTATTTCTCCACTGATCTCCAGTAGCATATTGAGCATCTACTGACCTGGGGAGTTCATCTTTCATTGTCCTATCTTTTTGCCTTTTCATACTGTTCATGGGGTTCTCAAGGCAAGAATGCTGAAATGGTTTGCCATGCCTTTCTCAAGTGGACCACATTTTGTCCGAACTCTCCACCATGACCCCTTGTCTTGGGTGGCCCTACATGGCATGGTTCATAGTTTCACTGAGTTAGACAAAAATGTGGTCCATGTGATTAAACTGATTAGTTTTCTGTGACTGTGGTTTCAGTCTGTCTGACCTCTGATGCTCTCTCTCAGCACCTACCATCTTACTGGGGTTTCTCTTACTTTGGACGTGGAATATCTCTTCAAGGCTGCTCCAGCAAAGTGCAGCCACTGCTCCTTACCTTGAACATGGAGTATCTCCTCACCGCTGCTGCTGCTGACCTTGGATGTGGGGTATTTCCTCTTGGGCTGCTCACTGCTCCAGCACTGCACAGCCATGTCAGAATGGCAATCATCAAAAAATATACAAGCAATAAATGCTGGAGCAGATGTGGAGAAAAGGGAACCCTCACACGACTGAAGCAACTTAGCAGCAGCTTGCACAGTTGTTGCTGTTGTTCAGTTGTTAAGTCATATCCAAATCTTTGTGACCCCATGGACTATAGCTGGCCAGGTTCCTCTTTCCATGGTATTATCTTGGCAGAAATACTGGAGTGGGTTGCCATTTCCTTCTCCAGGAGATTTTCCCAGCCCAGAGACTGAATTCTCCTATCCTGAATTACAGGTGAATTATTTACCACTGAACCACCAGAGAAGCCCCTTGCACTGTTAGTGGGAATGTAAATTGATACAGCCACTATGGGAAACAGTATGGAGATTCACTTAAAAACGTGGAATAAAACTACCACATGACGCAGCAATCTCACTACTGGCCATATACCCTGAGAAATCCATAAAAGAAAAATACACATGTACCTCAGTGTTTATAACAGCACTGTTTACAACAGCCAGGATATGGAAGAAACCTAGATGCACATCAACAAACAAATGGATAAAGAAGATGTGCTACATATATACAATGGAATATTGCTCAGCCCTAAAAAAGTATGAATTTGAGTCAGTTCTAATGAGGTGGATGAAACTAGAGCCTGTTATAAAGAGTGAAGTAAGTCAGGAAAAGAAAAACAAGTATCATATAATGCATATATACAGAATCTAGAAAAATGGTATTGATGAACCTATTTGAAGAAAAGAATGGAGACTTAGAGAATGCACTTGTGGACACAGTAGGGGCAAGAGTGGGACAAATAGAGAAAGTAGTACTGACATATATACTCTACCATGTGTAAAGCAGATAGCTGGTGATAAGTTGCTATACAACACAGGGAGCCAAGCCTGGTGCTCTGTGAAGACCCTAGGGTGGGGGGAAGGGAGGGAGGCTCAAGAGGGTGGTGATATATGAATAATTGTGGCTTATTTGCATTGTTGTATAGAAGAAACCAATAAAACATTGTAAAGGAATTTCTCACAATTAAAACTAAGTCGCCAGTCCAGGTTTGATGCACGATACTGGTTGCTTGGGGCTGGTGCACTGGGACAACCCAGAGGGATGGTATGGGGAGGGAGGAGGGAGGAGGGTTCAGGATGGGGAACACATGTATGCCTGGGGTGGATTCATTTCGATATATGGCAGAACCAATACAATATTGTAAAGTTTAAAAATAAAATAAAATTAAAAAAAAAAGAATACTAAAAAAATAAATAAATAAAAAATAAAATAAAAATAAAAAAACAAAAAAAAAACTAAATTTAAAAAATAAAACAAATGCATGTTGCATATAAGTAAAAAAAAAAATAGTCCTGAAATACTTTTATTTTTTTATTTTTTCCAAATAGAGTAACTGGGATTTTATGAGTAAATCAGACATTACGTAAAATCATTTGCCCTCTATACACAAAGATTTTGCCATTTGGTTCCTGGAAGCATATACCCTTCCACCAATATCATTCTCTCATCTCCCACCTTGCTCTGCTCATGCTGTGTATTTGACAGTCAGCTTTATGAATAGAAATAAGTAAAGGTTATTTGTACTGGAAAAGCATTAAGGTAGAATTTTTTCCCCCTTACATTTAATTTCATTTTTGTTTTTCACTTTAAGCAGGCATTTCAATGTAAAGCTAGAATCACAGGCAAATCTAAAGTTTATCAACTATATATATATATATATATATATATATGTATAAATGCATCTACAATTTTGTGGTTGTTGAAACATCAGAAAATAATAATGGATTAGTTAAGAAACTTCAAGGCATGGTGAGGAAATATTTCTTTATTAGAAAATATTGGCTCTAATGGTTTGCACATCATGTAAAAAAAGCAGGAAATGCATCTGCTTTTACCTTATGACAATACAGAAGAGCATCTTTTCCATCATATTTGAGGAATTATTTACAAGATATTTCACTGAGCTGTGAGAAGTAAGCTATATTATCCCCCTGTTGAAAAGATGAGGGATAGTGAAATCACAAGGTTAAATGGTTTGCTCACCATCTCAAGCCAAGTTATTGGCAGAGGAAATATAGGAAAATAGCCTCTGGACTTTAAATCTGTTGCTTAGCTACTGATCCACAATAGTGCCCAAATGACTTGAACTACAGAGTGCTAGTCTAGAGAATCTGAGGATTCAGAAAAGATCATGCCTCCACTGGAATGAAAAGTGGAAAATTCTATCAAACAGATTGTTTGATCAGTTTCATTGAATAGATTCTTGTGTTTGTATTTCAAATTTCATTTTGAATTTCCATACTGTCACAAATAAATTCCCGGATGACAGTAAATAATCATTAGGCCATAACTACCTTCAGTTCAGTTCAGTTCAGTCACTCAGTCGTGTCCAACTCTTTGCGACCCCATGAATCACAGCACGCCATCTCAAATAATGTCTTTGATATATATGTAAGTAGAGGAGGTTTCTTAAAGTAATCTTCATATTAACTTAACCTCAGTTGTAATAAGGGAAGATATTACAACTGCCAGATGATATATGGTGTCACACACTCCACTCCACTATAAAGGAAAACTGAAATAGAATTAATTTTTTTTCAACATTTAGACACTAAGTCTATGTTGATTTAAAATAATCAACAGTTCAGGGAAATTTTAGTTTAGTCTGAAAAATCGAAAGAAAAATGTTTTGATTTTTAGTATCCTCCTACCAAAAAGTAAAGACGATCATATGGTCTTAACTGATTAATTGATATTTGATTTTTTTATTTTGATTTTTTTTAATTTTATTTTATTTTTAAACTTTACATAATTGTATTAGTTTTGCCAAATATCAAAATGAATCCGCCACAGACATACATGTGTTCCCCATCCTGAACCCTCCTCCCTCCTCCCTCCCCACACCATCCCTCTGGGTCGTCCCAGTGCACCAGCCCCAAGCATCCAGTATCGCGCATCGAACCTGGACTGGCAACTCGTTTCTTACATGATATTCTACATGTTTCAATGTCACTCTCCCAAATCTTCCCACCCTCTCCCTCTCCCACAGAGTCCATAAGACTGTTCTATACATCAGTGTCTCTTTTGCTGTCTCGTATACAGGGTTATTGTTACCATCTTTCTAAATTCCATATATATGCGTTAGTATACTGTATTTATGTTTTTTCCTTCTGGCTTACTTCACTCTGTATAATAGGCTCCAGTTTCATCCACCTCATTAGAACTGATTCAAATGGATTCTTTTTAATGGCTGAGTAATACTCCATTGTGTATATGTACCATTGCTTTCTTATCCATTCATCTGCTGATGGACATCTAGGTTGCTTCCATGTCCTGGCTATTATAAACAGTGCTGCGATGAACATTGGGGTACACATGTCTCTTTCCCTTCTGGTTTCCTCAGTGTGTATGCCCAGCAGTGGGATTGCTGGATCATAAGGTAGTTCTATTTCCAGTTTTTTAAGGAATCTCCACACTGTTCTCCATAGTGGCTGTACTAGTTTGCATTCCCACCAACAGTGTAAGAGGGTTCCCTTTTCTCCACACCCTCTCCAGCATTTATTATTTGTAGACTTTTGGATCGCAGCCATTCTGACTGGTGTGAAATGGTACCTCATAGTGGTTTTGATTTGCATTTCTCTGATAATGAGTGATGTTGAGCATCTTTTCATGTGTTTGTTAGCCATCTGTATGTCTTCTTTGGAGAAATGTCTATTTAGTTCTTTGGCCCATTTTTTGATTGGGTCATTTATTTTTCTGGAGTTGAGCTGTAGGAGTTGCTTGTATATTTTTGAGATTAGTTGTTTGTCAGTTGCTTCATTTGCAATTATTTTCTCCCATTCTGAAGGCTGTCTTTTCACCTTGCTAATAGTTTCCTTTGATGTGCAGAAGCTTTTAAGGTTAATTAGGTCCCATTTGTTTATTTTTGCTTTTATTTCCAATATTCTGGGAGGTGGGTCATAGAGGATCCTGCTGTGATGTATGTCAGAGAGTGTTTTGCCTATGTTCTCCTCTAGGAGTTTTCTGGTCTTACGTTTAGATCTTTAATCCATTTTGAGTTTATTTTTGTGTATGGTGTTAGAAAGTGGTCTAGTTTCATTCTTTTACAAGTGGTTGACCAGATTTCCCAGCACCACTTGTTAAAGAGATTGTCTTTAATCCATTGTATATTCTTGCCCCCTTTGTCAAAGATAAGGTGTCCATATGTGCGTGGATTTATCTCTGGGCTTTCTATTTTGTTCCATTGATCTATATTTCTGTCTTTGTGCAGTACCATACTGTCTTGATGACTGTGGCTTTGTAGTAGAGCCTGAAGTCAGGTAGGTTGATTCCTCCAGTTCCATTCTTCTTTCTCAAGATCGCTTTGGCTATTCGAGGTTTTTTGTTTTTCCATAAAAATTGTGAAATTATTTGTTCTAGCTCTGTGAAGAATACTGTTGGTAGCTTGATAGGGATTGCATTGAATCTATAAATTGCTTTGGGTAGTATACTCATTTTCACTATATTGATTCTTCCAATCCATGAACATGGTATATTTCTCCATTTATTAGTGTCCTCTTTGATTTCTTTCACCAATGTTTTATAGTTTTCTATATATAGGTCTTTAGTTTCTTTAGGTAGATATATTCCTAAGTATTTTATTCTTTCCGTTGCAATGGTGAATGGAATTGTTTCCTTAATTTCTCTCTCTGTTTTCTCATTATTAGTGTATAGGAATGCAAGGGATTTCTGTGTGTTGATTTTATATCCTGCAACTTTACTATAGTCATTGATTATTTCTAGTAATTTTCTGGTGGAATCTTTAGGGTTTTCTATGTAGAGGATCATGTCATCTGCAAATAGTGAGAGTTTTACTACTTCTTTTCCAATTTGGATTCCTTTTATTTCTTTTTCTGCTCTGATTGCTGTGGCCAAAACTTCCAAAACTATGTTGAATAGTAATGGTGAAAGTGGGCACCCTTGTCTTGTTCCTGACTTTAGAGGAAATGCTTTCAATTTTTCACCATTGAGGATAATGTTTGCTGTGGGTTTGTCATATATAGCTTTTATTATGTTGAGGTATGTTCCTTCTATTCCTGCTTTCTGGAGAGGTTTTATCATAAATGGGTGTTGAATTTTGTCAAAGGCTTTCTCTGCATCTATTGAGATAATCATATGGTTTTTATTTTTCAATTTGTTAATGTGGTGTATTACATTGATTGATTTGCGGATATTGAAGAATCCTTGCATCCCTGGGATAAAGCCCACTTGATCACGGTGTATGATCTTTTTAATGTGTTGTTGGATTCTGATTGCTAGAATTTTGTTAAGGATTTTTGCATCTATGTTCATCAGTGATATTGGCCTGTAGTTTTCTTTTTTTGTGGCATCTTTGTCAGATTTTGGTATTAGGGTGATGGTGGCCTCATAGAATGAGTTTGGAAGTTTACCTTCCTCTGCAATTTTTTGGAAGAGTTTGAGCAGGATAGGTGTCAGCTCTTCTCTAAATTTTTGGTAGAATTCAGCTGTGAAGCCGTCTGGACCGGGGCTTTTGTTTGCTGGAAGATTTTTGATTACAGTTTCAATTTCCTTGCTTGTGATGGGTCTGTTAAGATTTTCTATTTCTTCCTGGTCCAGTTTTGGAAAGTTGTACTTTTCTAAGAATTTGTCCATTTCTTCCACGTTGTCCATTTTATTGGCATATAATTGTTGATAGTAGTCTCTTATGATCCTTTGTATTTCTGTGTTGTCTGTTGTGATCTCTCCATTTTCGTTTCTAATTTTGTTGATTTGATTTTTCTCCCTTTGTTTCTTGATGAGTCTGGCTAATGGTTTGTCAATTTTATTTATCCTTTCAAAGAACCAGCTTTTGGCTTTGTTGATTTTTGCTATGGTCTCTTTTGTTTCTTTTGCATTTATTTCTGCTCTACTTTTTAAGATTTCTTTCCTTCTACTAACCCTGGGGTTCTTCATTTCTTCCTTTTCTAGTTGCTTTAGGTGTAGAGTTAGGTTATTTATTTGACTTTTTTCTTGTTTCTTGAGGTGTGCCTGTATTGCTATGAACTTTCCCCTTAGGACTGCTTTTACCGTGTCCCACAGGTTTTGGGTTGTTGTGTTTTCATTTTCATTCGTTTCTATGCAAATTTTGATTTCTTTTTTTATTTCTTCTGTGATTTGTTGGTTATTCAGCAGGGTGTTGTTCAGCCTCCATATGTTGGATTTTTTAATAGTTTTTCTCCTGTAATTGAGATCTAATCTTACTGCATTGTGGTCAGAAAAAATGCTTGGGATGATTTCTATTTTTTTGAATTTACCAAGGCTAGCTTTATGGCCCAGGATGTGGTCTATACTGGAGAAGTTTCCATGTGCGCTTGAGAAAAAGGTGAAATTCATTGTTTTGGGATGAAATGTCCTATAGATATCAATTAGGTCTAACTGGTCTATTGTATCGTTTAAAGTTTGTGTTTCCTTGTTAATTTTCTGTTTAGTTGATCTATCCATAGGTGTAAGTGGGGTATTAAAGTCTCCCACTATTATTGTGTTATTGTTAATTTCTCCTTTCATACTTGTTAGCATTTGTCTTATGTACTGTGGTGCTCCCGTGTTGGGTGCATATATATTTATAATTGTTATATCTTCTTCTTGGATTGATCCTTTGATCATTATGTAGTGACCTTCTTTGTCTCTTTTCACAGCCTTTGTTTTAAAGTCTATTTTATCTGATATGAGTATTGGTACTCCTGCTTTCTTTTGGTCCCTATTTGCATGGAAAATCTTTTTCCAGCCCTTCACTTTCAGTCTGTATGTGTCCCCTGTTTTGAGGTGGGTCTCTTGTAGACAACATATGTAGGGGTCTTGTTTTTGTATCCATTCAGCCAGTCTTTGTCTTTTGGTTGGGGCATTCAACCCATTTACATTTGAGGTAATTACTGATAAGTATGATCCCGTTGCCATTTACTTTATTGTTTTGGGTTCGAACTTATACACCGTTTTTGTGTTTCCTGTCTAGAGAATATCCTTTAGTATTTGTTGGAGAGCTGGTTTGGTGGTGCAGAATTCTCTCAGCTTTTGCTTGTCTGAAAAGCTTTTGATTTCTCCTTCATACTTGAATGAGATCCTTGCTGGGTACAATAATCTGGGCTGTAGGTTACTTTCTTTCATCATTTTAAGTATGTCTTGCCATTCCCTCCTGGCTTGAAGAGTTTCTATTGAAAGATCAGCTGTTATCCTTATGGGAATTCCCTTGTGTGTTATTTGTTGTTTTTCCCTTGCTGCTTTTAATATTTGTTCTTTGTGTTTGATCTTTATTAATTTGATTAATATGTGTCTTGGGGTGTTTCTCCTTGGGTTTATCCTGTTTGGGACTCTCTGGGTTTCTTGGACTTGGGTGATTATTTCCTTCCCCATTTTAGGGAAGTTTTCCACTATTGTCTCCTCAAGTATTTTCTCATGGTCTTTCTTTTTGTCTTCTTCTTCTGGAACCCCTATGATTCGAATGTTGTAGCGTTTAATATTGTCCTGGAGGTCTCTGAGATTGTCCTCATTTCTTTTAATTCGTTTTTCTTTTATCCTCTCTGATTCATTTATTTCCACCATTCTATCTTCTAATTCACTAATCCTATCTTCTGCCTCTGTTATTCTACTATTTGTTGCCTCCAGAGTGTTTTTAATTTCATTTATTGCATTATTCATTATATATTGACTCTTTTTTATTTCTTCTAGGTCCTTGTTAAACCTTTCTTGCATCTTCTCAATCCTTGTCTCCAGGCTATTTATCTGTGATTCCATTTTAGTTTCAAGATTTTGGATCAATTTCACTATCATTATTCGGAATTCTTTATCAGGTAGATTCCCTATCTCTTCCTCTTTTGTTTGGTTTGGTGGGCATTTATCCTGTTCCTTTATCTGCTGGGTATTCCTCTGTCTCTTCATCTTGTTTAAATTGCTGAGTTTGGGGTGTCCTTTATGTAGTCTGGCAGTTTGTGGAGTTCTCTTTATTGTGGCATTTCCTCGCTGTGTGTGGGTTTGTACAGGTGGCTTGTCAAGGTTTCCTGGTTAGGGAAGCTTGTGTCGGTGTTCTGGTGGGTGAAGCTGTATTTCTTCTCTCTGGAGTGCAATGAAATGTCCAGTAGTGAGTTATGAGATGTTTATAGTTTTGGGGTGACTTTGGGCAGCCTGTATCTTGAAGCTCAGGGCTGTGTTCCTTTGTTGCTGGAGAATTTGCTTGGTATGTCTTGCCCTGGAACTTATTGGCCCTTGTGTGGTGCTTGGTTTCAGTGTCGGTATGGAGGCATTTGATGAGCTCCTGTCAATTAATGTTCCTTGGAGTCAGGAGTTCCCTGGAGTCAGGGTTTGAACTTAAGTCTCCTGCTTCCGGTTATCGGTCTTATTTTTACAGTAGTTTCAAAACTTCTCCTTCTATACAGCACCATTGATAAAACATCTACATTAAAGATGAAAAGTTTCTCTACAATGAGGGTCACTCAGAGAGGTTCACAGGGTTACATGGAGAAGAGAAGAGGGAGGAGGGAGTTAGAGGTGACCCAAATGAGATGAGGTGAATCAATAATGGAGAGAGTGGGCTAGCCAGTAGTCACTTCCTTATGTGCACTCCACAACTGGACCACTCAGAGATGTTCACGGAGTTATACAGAGAAGAGAAGGAGGAGGAAGGTGACAGAGGTGGCCAGAAGGATAAAAGGGGGGAATGAAAAGGAGGGAGACAGATCCAGCCAGTAATCAGTTCCCTAAATGTTCTCCACTGTCTGGAACACACAGAAATTCACAGAGTTGGGTAGAGTAGAGGGGTTAGGGAGGAGACACAGGCGACCTGGTGGAGAAAAAGGAGAGTCTAAAGGGAGAGAGAGCAGTCAAGCCAGTATTCTTGCTCCCTAGTGAAAAATGGGTCCTGAAGATTGGGTTCTTAAAGGTACAAAATTGGTAACAATTACATAAAAGCAAAAATTAAAAATCTAGAGTAGAGTTTGGAATTTCAAAAATATGATGTTAAAGAAAAGAAGGAAAAGAAAGAGAGAAAAAACGAACAAACAAAAGCAAACAAGGTCACGAAAATTGTAAAGAAAGTACAGGTACAAAATTGATAACTAATACCAAAAAGCAAAAATTAAAAATTTAGAGTAGAGTTTGGAATTTCAAAAATACAATGTTAAAAAAAAAAAAGAAGAAGAAGAAGAAGAAAAATAAAGAGAGAAAACAGACAAACAAAAATAAACAATGTCACAAAAATTATAAAGAAAATACAGGTACAAAATTGATATTATTCAGATATACAATGTTATATAGAAGAAGAAGAGAAAGAAACAGAGAAGAAGAAAAAAAAGAAGTCACAGAAATTATATAAAAAAAACTATAGGTACAAAATTGATAACAAATACCAAAAAGCAAAAATTAAAAATCTAGAGTAGAGTTTGGAATTTCAAAAATACAATGTTAAAGAAAAGAAGAAAAGAAAAAAAAAAAAAAACAAGGTCAAAAAGTTATAAAATATGTATATATGAAGTTTGCTGAAGAAGAAAAAAATAGGGTCTTTTTTTTTGGCAAAGTAATAGGTGATAAAAGTGAAAATTAAAGGAACAATAGAGGACTTAAAAAAATTTTTTTAATTAAAAAAAAAAGAAAGAAAGAATGATCATAAAAATAATAAAAATATATCTAGGACTTTCTTGGTGTTGTTGTGGGTTCAGTTCATTTTTGGCTCGTTTCTTGGTCAGACTTATATTTCTCAAGATCTATAGGCCCCTTCCTATGTAGTCCGTAGTAACCACAGGGTTTTGTTCTATTGCCTGTAGCTTCCAAGGCGTTTCCCTCTGTTATATCTTCTTCTGTTTGCTAGTCTCTTCAGTATCTGGTTTCCGCCCTGACACAAAGGGGACGGTGGAGGACACTTTTTTTTTTTTTTTTTTAGGCTTACTTGTTCAGTTGCGCTGTGGGGAGGGAGGGAGGAATGCTGCAAACAAATAACACTGGCGTGGGCTCGCAGTGCCTCAGCCACCCTGGGTCTGCCCCCACTCACGGCGCATGTAGCCACCCTGCCCACACTGCTCGGGCTCTAGGTTGTTCCGCTGGGAACAATCCGAGGCCGGCCCTGGGTTGCATGCACCTCCCAGGTCCAAGCCGCTCAGGTTCAGGCACTCGGGTAGTCCTCAGAGGCGCAGACTCAGTTGGGCCTGCGTTTTGTGCTCTTCCCAGGTCCGAGCAGCTCAGGTGATGAGGTGTTTGGCAAGCGCCAATGCTGCGACTTAATGCCTCCCCGCCACTCGGTTACCTGGGTGTAAAACCGGCGCACCTTCTCAGGCAGATGTTGACCGTCCAGACCCCCAAGAAGTTTTAGTTAGCAAAGAAGCCTGCTTACAGTTTTATAGATAATGTCTCTCTGGGGCTGCGATTGCACCCTTCCGGCTCTGGCTGCCTGTCACCGGAGGGGGAAGGTCTGCAGCCGGCTATCTCTGTTCAGTCCTTTGTTCCGTGCGCGGGCCTGGCGGTCTTAGGTTAAGACTGGCTTTTCGTGTGGTAGATATCCCACAGTCTGGTTTGCTAGCCCAAATTACTTCGCTCAGAGAGCACTCAGGGTATTCAGGCCAGATTCTTACTCTCAGAGATGCAGCCCGCGCCGCGCCTCCCTACCCAGCCCCCGCTTGCTAATGGCGGATGCAGGCATCTGTGCTGCTTCTCTGCTGGGGGAGTTACCGTAGGGCTCTCAATCTGCGAGTTTTAATTGTTAATTTATTTTTTCTCCCTGTTATGTTGCCCTCTGTGCTTCCAAAGCTCGGCACAGATTCGGCAGTGAGAAGGTTTCCTGGTGTTTGGAAACTTCTCTCTTTTTAAGATTCCCTTCCCGGGACGGAGCTCCGTCCCTCCCTCTTTTGTCTCTTTTTTTTTTTTGTCTTTAATATTTTTTCCTACCTCCTTCCGAAGAGTTGGGTTGCTTTTCTGGGTGCCTGATGTCCTCTGCCGGCGTTCAGAAGTTGTTTTGTGGAATTTACTAGACGTTTAAATGCTCTTTTGATGAATTTGTGGGGAAGAAAGTGTTCTCCCCGTCCTACTCCTCCGCCATCTTGGCTCCTCCTTATTTTGATTTTTTATTTCACTTAATATCTTAAAAGAAATGTCTTTATCCCTTTTCCATCCTATATTGATGAGTCAGAGCTGTTGACAGGGAAGTGATTTCTTCCTTTTCCATGTGTACATCTTGCAGATGATATTTTGCTCTCTACATGATGGTACAGTGGCAAAGAATCCACCTGTTGATGCAGAAGACCAAGAGACACGGGTTCAATCCCTGAGTGGAGAAGATCCCTGGAGTAGGATATTGTAACCCACTCCAGCATTTCTGCCTGGAAAATTCCATGGAGAGGTGCCTGGAAGGTTATAGTCCATGAGGTCACAAAGAGTCAGACAAGACTGAGTGACTGAGCATCCACATGACCCCTGTGATCCCCTCTGTTGACCCTATTCTACTTCTTCATGTGCACAAACCTGGGTGATGGTATCAAGAAGAGCCCTAAAAGCTGTAGCTCTAAGGCTGAATTAAATAGGAAACCAGGAGAGGGAACTATACTTTCTTGAGAACTTGACTTCTTTTGGTTAGACACAGAAGGTACCAGAAGGTGCAAAATAACAGGAATAACTGTAAGATTTATTACCAGGGGCCAAGATGGAAGACTAGAAAAATCCTGAACTCACCTTTTCTTATGGGCATGCCAAGACTACAACTATTTACAGAGCACATGCTGATGAGAAAGAACTGAAGCCTAGCAGAAAATATTTCCCACAACTAAAGATATATAGGAAGAGCAAGCCACATGGGTAGGAGGATTGTAGAACCTATATAGTAAAGCCCACATCCCGGGTAAGCAACTCACAGAAGAGAGAGGATAAGCACAATTGCAGAGATTCTCCTCAAGGGCAAGGGGCTTTAGATCTACACTTGGCTCTACGTTGGGCTTCCCAGCCAATATATGGCTCTGAGGCCATTGGGCACTGTGTGTGAAGGAGCAAGAGGGCTGTTACATACAGAGATTCCAATTGTAAAGAGCTCACGCAATATCTCACATGATCCATACCACAGCACAGAGGCAGTAATTTGAAAGGGGCCTGGATCAGACCCTCTTGCTGATCTAGGAGAGCTTCCCAGAGAGGTATGAGGCAATTGAAACTCTCCATGGGGACATAGACACTGCAGCTATCCATTTTGGGGAGCTCATCTACCATGAAGCCTTCCCTCATTGTTCAGTAGTAAAGAATTCATCCACCAATGCAGGACAATCAGGTTCGATCCCTGGGTCAGGAAGATCCCCTAGAGAGGGAAATGACAACCCACTCCAGTGTTCTTACCAGGGAAATCCAATGCAGAGAAGAACCTAGTGGACTACTGTCTACAGGCTTGCACAAAGTCGGTCATGACTCAGTGACTAAACAACTACCATGAGAATACTAGCACTGGCAAACACCAATCTGAAGTTCTCCTTCTAATCTCATACACCCTGGGAGCTTACCTGCCCACTAATTGGTTGTCATCATTCCCATGAACCCCGATGCCAAAGAACCAATCATTTGGAGACCCAACCCCAGGACCCCCTGGGCCATGTAGCAAGCCATACCAGAAGCCAGCATTCCCAATCAGGGGCAAATAGCCTTTCCAAGTGGCACCCACTGGCAGCCAGTCAAACTGGGGACCAGTCCTGACCAGCATGCTCAGATGGTTAACCATGCCACAACAGAAGTGTCCATGCAGTCCATGAAGGGAGTACCCCTGGAGCATGTAGCTCTGGTGACCAGTGGAGAGTGTGCAGTTGGGCCCCTCAAAATTCTCCTGTATAAGGCCACTTCTCCAAGACTGGGAAATGTGACCAAACTGACTAACACAGAGAAAATTTTAAAAGACAATTAGGTAAAATGAGGAGAAAGATGAATATGTTCCAAACAAAGAAACAAGATAAAACCCCAAAAGAAGAACTAAAGGAAGTAGAATTAGCAGTTTTCCAAATATGTTCAAGGTAATGATCATAGAGAAGCTTAATGAATACAGACAAAGCATGGATGAACACAATGAAAAGTTTAACAAGGAGTTAGAAAATATAAAGAAGACTCAAACAACTAAAGAATATAACAGTAAATTATATGATAGAGAAGAATAGATCACTGAACTGAAAGAGTATCATATCAGAAAACACCTAAGCTGAACATAAAAGAAGAAAAAGAAATGTTAAGATTTGAGGACACACTATAATGAGATTCTAAGATGATGGTGGATGTCGTGGTTGATGTTGAGGAGTTGAGGTAGACAAGGTGGCCATTGAGCCCTTAAGCAGCCAGGGGACTTGGGGATTCTCCCTGCTGCAGGCTCTAAGAGCAGCCTGCTGCTGATGTCGGGTCATAGGGTGCTGACTGCTACTCTGCCCTTGGCAGAAGCAGCTGTTTTATTTACAGCACACAAGAGCTTTGAAGTGTGAAGCAGGATGGGAGCCATTTATGAGCTACAAAAACTAGTTTCTAAACAGAGATCACGCCCTGAGCCTTTGAACTCCACGACCCTAGACTACCAGAGAACTAACCCTGGGGAGTATCAAATAGTGAGAACTCCCACAAAGGAAACCATTTGAATACAAGACCCAGCATCACCAAACCATCAGAAGCACGCGGTGAAGAACACCTCATCCAAAAAAAAAAAAAAAAAGTACAAATCAATCATCAATAGATAGGATTACCACTGCACTCAGCTTTCTCCATCAGAGGAAAACATCCAACCAACCAACCAAACAAAAACTCAGCATAAATCACACCCTATAGGAAGCTTACACAAACCACTGAACCAACCTTAGGGTGTAAGAAACCAAAAGGAAAAAAAGAATTCACCCTCGAAGCCTAGGAAAAGGAGACCTCAAACAAAATAAGTTAAAAAATAAATAAATAACGAAAAGGCACAGAGTTCAGTTCAGTTCGGTCGCTCAGTCGTGTCCAACTCTTTGCAACCCCTTGGACTGCAGCACACCAGTCCTCCCTGTTCATCACCAACTCCCTGCTGCTGCTGCTGCTGCTAAGTCGCTTCAGTTGTGTACGACTCTGTGCGACCCCACAGACAGCAGCCCACTAGGTTTCCCCATCCCTGGGATTCTCCAGGCAAGAACACTGGAGTAGGCTGCCATTTCCTTCTCCAATGCATGAAAGTGAAAAGTGAAAGGGAAGTCATTCAGTCATGTCCGACTCTTAGCGACCCCCTAGACTGCAGCCTATCAGGCTTCTCCATCCATGGGGTTTTCCAGGCAAGAGTACTGGAGTGGGTTGCCATTGCCTTCTCCCCAACTCCCTGAGTTTATACAAACTCATGTCCATTCAGCGGATGATGCCATCCAACCATTTCATCCTCTGTCCTCCCTTTCTCCTCATGCCTACAATCTTTCTTAGCATCAGGGGCTTTTCAAATGAGTCAGTTCTTCGCATCAGGTGGCCAAAGTATTGGAGTTTCAACTTCAACATCAGTCCTTCCAGTGAATATTCAGGGCTGATTTTCTTTAGGATGGACTGGTTGGATTTCCTTGCAGTCCAAGGGACTCTCAAGAGTCTTCTCCAACATCACAGTTCAAAAGCATCAATTTTTTGGCTATCAGCTTCCTTTATAGTCCAACTTTCATATCCATACATGACTACTGGTAAAACTATACCTTTGGCTAGATGGACCTTTGTTGGCAAAGTAACATCTCTGCTTTTCAATATGCAGTCTACATCGGTTATAGCTTTTCTTCCAAGGAGCAAGCATCTTTTAATTTCATGGCTGCAGTCACCATCTGCAGTGATTTTGGAGCCCAGAAAAATAAAGTCTGTTCCTGTTTCCACCGTTTCCCCATCTATTTGCCAGGAAGTGATGGGACCAGATGCCATGACCTTAGTTTTCTGAATGTTGAGCTTTAAGCCAACTTTTTCACTCTCCTTTTTCACTTTCATCAAGAAGCTCTTTAGTTCTTTGCTTTCTGCCATAAGGGTGGTGTTATCTGCATATCTGAGGTTATTGATATTTCTCCTGGAAATCCTGATTCCAGCTTATGCTTCCTCTAGCCCAGCATTTCTCATGATGTACTCTGCATATAAGTTAAATAAGCAGGGTGATAATATATAGCCTTGATGTACTCCTTCCCCTCTTTGGGACCAGTCTGTTATCCATGTACTGTTCTAACCATTGCTTCCTGACCTGCATACAGATTTCTTAAGAGGCAGGTCAGGTGGTCTGGTATTCCCACCTCTCCAAAAATTTTACATAATTTATGTTAATCCACACAGTCAAAGGCTTTGGCATGGTCAATAAAGGAGAAATAGATGTTTTTCTGGAAATCTCTTGCTTTTTCATTAATCCTACTGATGTTGGCAATTTTATCTCTGGTTCCTCTGCCTTTTCTAAATCCAGCTTGAACATCTGGAAGTTCACAGATCATGTACTGCTGAAGCCTGGCTTGGGAAATTTTGAGCATTACTTTACTAGCGTGTGCAATCAGTGTAATTGTTTGAGCATTTTTTGGCATTGCCTGTCTTTGGGATTGGAATGAAAACAGACCTTTTCCAGTCCTGTGGCCACTGCTGAGTTTTCCAAATTTGCTGGCGTACTGAGTACAGCACTCTCAAAGCATCATCTTTTAGGATCTGAAAGGGCTCAACTGGAATTCCATCACCTCCACTAGATTTGTTTGTAGTGATGCTTTCTAAGGCCCACTTGACTCACGTTCCAGAATGTCTGGCTCTTGGTAAATGATCATACCATTGTGAATATCTGGGTCATGAAGATCTTTTTTGTATAGTTATTCTGTGTATTCTTGCCACCTCTTCTTATTATCTTATTATCTTCTGCTTCTGTTAGGTCCATACCATTTCTGTCCTTTATTGAGCCCTTCTTTGCATGACATGTTCCCTTCGTATCTCTAAATTTCTTGAGGAGATCTCTAGTCTTTCCCATTCTATTGTTTTCCTCTATTTATTTGCACTGATTGCTGAGGAAGGCTTTCTTATCTCTCCTTGCTATTCTTTGGAACTTTGAATTCAGATGGGTATATCTTTCCTGTTCTCCTCTGCCTTTCATTTCTCATTTCACAGCTATTTGTAAGGCCTCCCCAGACTGCCATTTTGCTTTTTTGCCTTTCATTTTCTTGGGAATGGTCTTGATCCTTGTCTCCTATACAATGTCACAAACCTCCACCCATAGTTCCTTAGGCACTCTGTCTATCATATCTAATCCCTTGAATATATTTGTCATTTTCACTGTATAATGGAAAGGAATTTTGATTTAGGTCATACCTGAATGGTCTAGTGGTTTTCCCTACTTTCTTCAACTTAAGTCTGAATTTGGTAATAAGGAGTTCATGATCTGAACCACAGTCAGCTCCCAGTATGGTTTTTACTGACTGAATGAAGCTTCTCCATCTTTGGCTGCAAATATTATAATCAATCTGATTTTGCCATTGACCATCTGGTGATGTCCATGTGTAGAGTCATTTCTTGTGTTGTTGAAAAAGGGTGTCTGCTATGATCAGTGCATTCTCTTGGCAATGCTACATTAGCCTTTGCCCTGCTTCATTCTGTACTCCAAGGCCAAATTTGCCTGTTAGTCCAGGTGTTTCTTGATTTCCTTTGCATTCCAGTCCCTGATAATGAAAAGGACATCTTTTTTGGGTGTTAGTTCCAAGAGGTCTTGTAGGTCTTCATAGAACCACTGAGATTTTTCAGCATTACTGGTCGGGACATAGACTTGGATTACCATGATATTGAATGGCTTGCCTTGGAAAATGAACAGAGATCATGCTGTCGTTTTTGAGATTGGACCCAAGTACTGCATATTACACTCTTTTGTTGACTATGATGGCTACTCCATTTCTTCTAAGGGATTCCTGCCAACAGTAATAGATAGAATGGTCATCTGAGTTAAATTCACCCATTCCAGTCCATTTTAATTCACTGACTCCTAGAATGTCAATGTTCACTCTTGCCATCTCCTGTATGACCACTTCCAGTTTGCCTTGATTCTTGGACCTAACATTCCAGGTTCCTATGTCATATTGCTGTTTACAGCATTGGACCTTGCTTCTATCAGTCACATCCACAACTGGGCATTATTTTTGCTTTGGCTCCATCTCTTCATTCTTTCTGGAATTATTTTTCCACTGACCTCCAGTAGCATATTGGGCACCTACTGACCTGGGGAGTTCATCTTTCAGTGTCCTATATTTTTGCCTTTTCATACTGTTCATGGGGTTCTCAAGGCAAGAATACTGAAGTGGTTTGCCATTCTATCTCCAGTGGACTATACTTTATTAGAACTCTCATCCATGACCCGTCCATCTTGGGTGGCCCTACATGGCATGGCATATAGTTTGATTGAGTTAGAAAAAAATGTGGTCCATGTGATCAGATTGGTTAGTTTTCTGTGATTGTGGTTTTCAGTCTGTCTGAAAGGCACAGAAATACTGCACAAGTGAAGAAACAAACTAGAAATACAGAAGTCCAGGTAATTGAAGAGGAAATAGGCAAACTACCTGAAAAAGAATTCAGAATAATAATAGTAAAGATGATCAAAACCATGAAAACAGAATGGAGAAGATGCAAGAATTGATTAACCAAGACCTAGAAGAATTAAAGAATAAACATACAGAGATAAAAAACACAATTACTGAAAATAAAAATACTCTAGAAGGAATCAATAACAGAATATCTGAACCAGAAGAACAAATCAGTAAGTTGGAATATAAAATGGTGGAAATAACTTCCAAAGAGCAGAATAAAGTAAAAAGAATGAAAAGAACTGAGGATAGTCTCAGAAACCTCTGGGACAATATCAAACACACTAACATTTGAATTATAGGAATCCCAGTAGAAGAAGAGAAAAAGAAAGGTTATGAGAAAAATTTTGAAGAATTATAGTTGAAAATTTCCCAAACATGGAAAAGAAAATAGTCAATCAAGTTCAAGAGGATATCCGTAGAGGATAAAGACATATATTCATCAAACTAACAAAGATTAAATACAAAGACAGAATATTAAAAGCAAAAGGGAAAAGCAACAAGTAACATACAAGGGAAACCCCATACGTTTAACAGCTGATCTTTCAGCAGAAACTCTGCAAGCCAGAAGGGAATGACAGGATGTATTTAAAGTAATGAAAGGGAAAAATCTACAATCAAGATTACTCTACCCGGCAAGGATCTCATTCAAAATTGATGGAGACATCAAAAGATTTTCAAACAAGCAAAAGTTAAGAGAATTCAGTACTACCAAACCAGCTTTATGACAAATGTTAAAGGAACCTATATAGTCAAGAAATACAAGGAAAGAAAAAGATCTACAAAACCAAACCCCAAACAATTATGAAAATGGCATTGCTGCTGCTAAGTCACTTCAACTCTGTGCGACCCCGTAGATGGCAGGCCACCAGGCTCCCCTGTCCCTGGGATTCTCCAGGCAAGAACACTGGAGTGGGTTGCCATTTCCTTCTCCAATGCATGAAAGTGAAAAATGAAAGTGAAGTTGCTCAGTTGTGCCCAACTCTTTGCGACCCCATGGACTGCAGCCTACCAGGCTCCTCCATCCGTGGGATTTTCCAGGCAAGAGTACTGGAGTGGGGTGCCATCACCTTCTCCAGAAAATGGCAATTAGAACATATATATCAATAATTACTTTAAATGTAAATGTATTAAATGCTCCAACCAAAAGACATAGATTGGCTGAATGGATACAAAAACAAGACCCATATATATGCTGTCTACAAGAAACCCACTTCAGACCTAAAGACGCATATAGACTGAAAGTGAGAGGATGGAAAAAATATATTCCATGCAAATGAGAAGCAAAAGAAAGCTGGAGTAGCAATCCACATATCAGACAACATAGACTTTAAAATAAAGAAAATTACAAGAGTTAAGGATGGACACTACATAATGATCAAGGGATCAATCCAAGAGGATGACATACAATTTTAAATATCTATACACCCAACACATGAGCACTTCAAAACATAAGACAAATATTAACAGACATAAAAGGAGAAATTGCAGTAACACAATAATAGTAGACTTTAACACCCCACTCATACCAATGGACAGACCCTCAAAACAGAAAGTTAATAAGGAAACACATCTTAAATGATTATTAGACGAGATGGATCTCACTGATATCTTCAGGAGATTTCTTCCAAATGCAGAAGAATACACCTTCTTGTCAAGTACACATAGAACATTCTCCAGGACAGACCACATCTTGGGTCACAAATTAAACTTCAATAAATTTAAGAAAATTGAAATCACATCAAGCATCTTTTCCAAACACAATGTTATTAGACTAGACATCAATTACAAGGAAAAAAAAAAAAAAAAACCTGTAGAAAACACAAGTATGTGGAGATTAAACAATACGTTTCTAACTAACCAACAGGTTACTGAAGAAATAAAAAGGGAAATAAAAGAAAAATTCTAGAAAGAAATGACAATGAAAGCACGACAACTCAAAACCTATGGGATGCAGCAAAAGCAGTTTAAAGAGGGAGGTTTATAACAATGCAATCCTATCTTAAGAAATAAGGAAAACATTGAATAGACAACCTAACTTTCCATTTAAAAACACTGGAAAAAGAAGAACAAAAAGAACGCCAAAATTAGCAGAAGGAAAGAAATCATAAAGATCAGAGCAGAAATAATTGAAAAAGAAATGAAACAATATTAATGATTAATACAACTAAAAGCTGATTCTTTGAGAAGATAAACAAAATTGACAAACATTTAGCCAGACTAATCAAGGAAAAAAAAAAAAAAAAGAAGAATCAAATCCACAAAATTAGACGTGAAAAAGGACCAGTTACAACAGACAATGCAGAAATACAAAGGATTATAAGAGACTATAATGAACAACTATATGGTGATAAGATGGATAACCTGGAAGAAATAGACAGATTATTAGAACAGTTCAATCTTCTAAGCCTGAACTAGGAAGAAATAGAAATTATGAGCAACCCAATTACAAGTACTGAACATGAAACTGTGATCAAAACTCTCCAAAAAAAAAAAAAAAAAAACCACAAAAGCCCAGGACGAGATGGCTTCAGAAGAGAATTCTATCAAACATTTAGAGAAGAGCTAGTGCCTATCCTTCTAAAACTCTTTCTAAAAATTGTAGAGGAAGGAACACTTCCAAACTCATTCAACAAGGGCACCATCACCATGATACCAAAAACAGACAAAGACAACACACAAAAGAAAACTACAGGTCAATATCACTGATGAAGTATGGAAATATGGAAGTAAAGTCCTCAGTCGTGTCTGACTCTTTGTGACCACGTGGACTGTAGCCTACTAGGCTCCTCCATCGATGGGATTTTTTAGGCAAGAGTAATGGAGTGGGTTGCCATTTCCTTGTCCAGGGGATCTTCCCAACCCAGGGATCAAACCCAGATCTCCTGCATTGCAGGAAGATGCTTTATCATCTGAGCCACCAGGGAAGCCTACCACTGATGAACATAGATGTAAAAATCCTTAACAAAATTTTAGCAAACAGAATTTAGCCACACATCAAAAAGCTCACACACCATGATCAAGTTGGGTTTATTCCAGGGATGCAAGGATTCTTCAGTATATGCAAATCAATGTGATATACCATACTAACAAATTGAAAGATAAAAAAAATATATATGGTAATCTCAACAGATGCAGAAAAAGGCTTTGACAAAGTTCAGTACCCATTTATATTAAAACTCTTCAAAAAATGGGCATAGAAGGAACCTACTTCAACACAGTAAAAACCATATATGATAAGCCCACAGCAAACATTATTCTCAATGGTAAAAATTGAAAGTGTTCCCACTAAGACCAAGAACAAGACAAGGGTGTCCACTTTCAGCACTGTTATTCAACATAGTTCTGGAAGTTCTAGTTACAGCAATCAGAGAAGAAAAAGAAATAAAGGAATCCAGATCAGAAAAGAAGTAAAACTGTCACTGTTTGCAGATGACATGACACTCTACATAGAAAACCCTAAAGACACCATCAGAAAATTACTAGAGCTAATCAGTGAATTAAACAAAGTTGAAGGACACAAAATCAATACACAGAAATCACTTGCATTTCTATATACTAACAATGAACAATCAGAAGGAGAAATTAAGGAATCAATCTCATTCACCATTGCAATGAAAAGAATAAAATATCTAGGAATAAACCTATCTAAGAAGACAAAAGAACTGTACACAGAAAATTATGACACTGATGAAAGAAATCAAAGATGACATAAACAGATGGAGAGATATTTCATATTCCTGAGTAGAAAGAATCAATATTGTGAAAATGATATACTACCAAATGCAATCTACAGATTCAATGTGATCCTTATCAGATTGCCAGTGGTATTTTTCAGAGAAGTAGAACAAAAATTTCACAATTCATATGGAAACACAAGACACTGAATAGCCAAAGCAGTCTTGAGAATGAAGCATGTAGCTGGAGAAATCAACCTTCCTGACTTCAGATTATACTACAAAGCTACAGTCATCAAGACAGTATGCTACTTGCACAAAAATGGAAATACAGACCAATGGAACAGGATAGAAAGAAACGCATGCACCTATGGGTACCTAATTTTTGACGAAGGAGGCAAAAATATACATTGGGGTAAAGACAGTCTCTTAAATAAATGGTGCTTGGAAAACTGGATAGCTACATGTAAAGAAATGAAATTAGAACACTTCATACACAAAGATAAACTCAAAATGGATTAAAGACCTTTATGTAAGACCAGAAAATATAAAACTCTTAGAAGAAATCATAGGCAGGACACTCAATGACATAAATTAAAGCAAGATCCTCTATGACCTACCTCCTAGAGTAATGGAAATGAATCAAAAGTAAACAAGTAGGACCTGATTAAACTTAAAGCTTTGCACAGCAAAGGAAACTATTAGCAAGGTGAAAAGACAACCCTCAGGATGGGAGAAAATAATAGCAAATGAAACAACTGATAAAGGATTGATTTCCAAAATATACAAGGAGCTCATACAACTCAATGCCAGAAAAACAAACAGCCCAATCAAAAAGTGGGAATAAGACCTAAACAAATATTTCTCCAAAGAAGACATACAGATGGCTAACAAACACATGAAAAGATGCTCAACATTGCTCATTGCTAGAGAAATGCAAATCAAAACCACAGTGAAATATCACCTCACCCTGGTCTAAATGGCCATCATGAAAAAGTCTACAAACAATAAATGCTGGAGGGGGTGTGAAGAAGTGGGAACGCTCTTGCACTGTTGGTGGGAATGTAAATTGATACAGCCACTATGAAAGACAGTATGGAGACTCCTTAAAAAACTAGGAATAAAACCATCATATGACCCAGGATGGTGACTGCAGCCATGAAATTAAAAGACGCTTACTCCTTGGAAGGAAAGTTATGACCAACCTAGATAGCATATTCAAAAGCAGAGACATTACTTTGTCAACAAAAGTTCATCTAGTTAAGGCTATGATTTTTCCTGTGGTCATGTATGGATGTGAGAGTTGGACTGTGAAGAAAGCTGAGTGCCAAAGAATTGATGCTTTTGAACTGTGGCTTTGGAGAAGACTCTTGAGAGTCCCTTGGACTGCAAGGAGATCCAACCAGTCCATTCTGAAGGAGATCAGCCCTGGGATTTCTTTGGAAGGAATGATGCTAAAGCTGAAACTCCAGTACTTTGGCCACCTCATGTGAAGAGTTGACTCATTGGAAAAGACCCTCATGCTGGGAGGGATTGGGGGCAAGAGAAGAAGGGGACGACTGAGGATGAGATGGTTAAATGGCATCACCGACACAATGGACATGGGTTTGGGTGGACTCCGGGAGTTGGTGATGGACAGGGAGGCCTGGCATGCTGCAATTCATGGGGTCGCAAAGAGTCAGACACAACTGAGTGACTGATCTGATCTGATCTGATGACCCAAGAATCCCACATACCCTAGGGAAACCAAAATTAAAAAGACACATTTATCCCTTTGTTCACTGCAGCACTATTTACAATAGCTAGAACATGGAAGTAACCTAGATGTCCATCGACAGATGAATGGATAAAGAAGTTGTGGTACATATACACAATGGAATATTATTCAGCCATAAAAAGAATTGATTTGAGTCATTTCTGATGAGGTGGATGAACCTAGAACCTTTTATAAAGAGTGAAATGAATCAGAAAGAGAAAGATAAATATTGTATTCTAATGCACATATACAGAATCTAGAAAATGGTACTGAAGAATTTATTTGCAGGGCAGCAATGGAGAAACAGACATTGAGAATAGACTTATGGACATGGGAAGAGGGGAAGAGAGGGTGAGATGTATGGAGAGTAGCATGGAAACTTACATTACTCTATGTAAATTAGATAGACAATGGGAATTTGCTGTATGTCTCAGAAAACTTAAACAGGGGCTCTGTGTCAGCCTAGGGGGGTGAGATAGGGAGGTAGATGGGAAGGAGATTCAAAAGAGAGAGAATATATGTATATCAATGGCTGATTTCATGTTGAGATTTAACAGAAAACAGCAAAATTCTGTAAAGCAATTATCCTTCAATTGAAAAATAAAATAATTTAAAAAAAATTATGGACACATTGAGACCTCTCAGATAACATCAAGTGTATTAGCATTCATATAATACGGTTTGAGAAGGCGAATAGGAATGAAAGGGCAACTTAGTTGAAAAAAAATAATAGCTTAAAACTTCCCTAACCTGGAAAATGATGCCCACATCCAGGTCCAAGAAGCACAGAGTCCAAATGAAATTTATGACAAAAATTAAAGACAGATAAAATCTTAAAAGCATCAAGGGAAAGACAAGTAGTTACCTAAAAACAAGCTCCCACAAGACAATCAGCTGGCTTTTCATCAAAAACTTTGCAAACTAGAATGTAGTGACATGACATATTAAACATCATGAAAGGAAAACACCTACAACCAAGAATACTCTTCCCAGTAAGGATAACATTCTAAGCTGAAAGAGAGATCGAATTTTACAGATGAGCAAAAGATGAAAGTATTCAGAATCACTAAATGAGTTTTATAGAAAGTTAAATGCACTTCTTTAAGCAAAAATCAAGAAATCGTTACTAGAAATACGGAAATTATGAAAGAAAAAAATCTCATTGGTAAATATACTGTGTATGTAATAGATCAAATACTTATAAAAGTAGTTGCAGCTGTTGTTCACTTGCTAAGTCGTGTCCGACTCTTTGTGACCCCATGGACTGCAGCACGCCAGGACCCCTGTCCATCACCAACACCCGGGGATTGAAATTCATGTCCATCGAGTCGGTGATGCCATCCAACCATCTCATCCTCTGTCATCCCCTTCTCCTCCTGCCTTCAATCTTTCCCAGCATCAGGATCCTTTCCAATGAGTCAGCTCTTCATATTAGGTGGCCAAAGTATTGGAGTTTTAGCTTCAGCATCAGTCTTTCCAATGAATATGCAGGGTTGATTCCCTGTAGGATTGACTGGTTTGATCTCCTTGCTGTCCAAGGGACTCTAAAGAGTCTTCTCCAGCACCACAATTCTAAAGCATCAATTCTTCATCACTAACACTTCTTTATGGTCCAACTCTCACATCTGTACTTGACTACTGGCAAAACCATAGCTTTGACTATACGGATCTTTGTTGGCAAAATGATGTCTCTACTTTTTAATACTGTCTGCGTTTGTCATAGCTTTTCTTCCAAGGAGCAAGAGTCCTTCAATTTCATGGTTGAAGTCACTGTTTACAGTGATTTGGATCCAAGAAAACAAAGTCTGTCACTGTTTCCAATTTTTCAGCATCATTTTGCTCTGAAGTGATGGGAGCAATGCCATGATCTGGGTTGTCTGAATGTTAAGTTTTAAGCCAACTTTTCTACTGTCTTCTTTCACCCTCATCAAGGAGCTCTTCAGTTCCTCTTCCCTTTCTGCTATTAGAGTGCTATCATCTGCATTGTAAGGTTGTCGATATATCACCAGGCAATGCTGATTCCAGCATGGAATTCATCCAATCTGGCATTTTGCATGATGTACTGTTCATAAAATTAAATAAGCAGGGTGACAATATACAGCCTTGTTGTAACTCCTCCTTTCTCAATTTTGAACTAGTCCACTGTTCCATGTCTGTTTCTAACTGTTGCTTCTTGATCTGCATATAGGCTTTTCAGGAGACAGGTAAGGTAGTCTGGTATTTCTATCTCTAAGAATCTTCCACAGTTTATTGTGATCCATACAGTTAAAGGCTTTAGCAAAGTAAATGAAGCAGGGGTAGATTTTTTTCTGGAATTTCCTTGTTTTCTCTATGATTTGACAGGTAGGCAATTGATCTCTGGTTCATCTGTCTTTTCAAAACCCAGATTTATACACCTGAAATTCTCAGTTCACGTACTGCTGAAGCCTAGCTTGAAGGTCTTTGAGCACTTATTGAAGGACATGCTAGCATGTGAAATGAGTGACACAGCCATGATAAGGCTGTGATCCATGAAGGGGCCATATTCATAGCAGCATTATTTACAGCAGCCAAGACATGGAAACAACCTAAAGTGTCCACCCATGGATGAATTGATAAAGATGTGGTATAAATATATGGAATATTCTTCAGCCGTAAGGAAGTATAAATTCTTCCCATTTGCAGCAACATGGATGGACCTAGAGGATATTATGCTATGTGAAAAAATACAACACAGGGAAACAAATACAGTATGATTTTATTTATATGTGGCATGCAATTTACAAAACAAACAACAAGTCAAACAGAAAAAACTCATAGATACAGAGAACATGTTCTTGTCAGAAGAGAAAGGGATAGGAACATGAGTGAAATAAATGAGGGAGATTGAATGATGTAAACTTCCAGTTACTTAAAAGTGAGTCATGGGATGAAATTTGTAGCATAGAGAATATAATTACACTGTAATAGTTTTGTAGGGTGACAAATAGTAGGTGGATTTATTGTGGTGATCATTCTGTAATGTATAGAAATACTAAATCAGTATGTTATGCACATGAAACTAACATAGTGTTTCTGATCAATTATACTTCAATAAATTTTAAAAAATCACTGATGGTGAATTGGGAACAATGAGTGAGTGGAGAAATTGTCAGCACTCAGCAATATTTCATACCGAAATCAAATGCTCTTTCTCATGTGATAAATCTTATTCTACATTAGAGAAATATAACTAAGTTTCATTCCTGATACTATTTCTGGGATCACAGTTGACCATACTTTTACTTCATTTGCAAGTATGTTTTTCAGTATAATGTCAATAGCATAATAAAAAAAAAAAATCACACTTTCTTCCTTAAAGAAGAATCTCTAAAGAAAACCAACAACAACAACAAAAAAAGTACTTAGACTTTGGACAAATTCCTCACTAGTTTTTCTCATTTCACAGTGGTGTTGGTAACTATGTACATATTCTATAATCTCTCCTTCTTTAGTTATGTCTGTTTCTCATCAGGTCTTGATATGCTCTCCAAATTTCATGAATTTATTTATTTTAATGCATGTATTTCTATAAACTAACCCTGATGATTTCCAGCATTATGTGAAAAATCCTCCACTTATTTCCTCAGGCATGAATAGTGCCCTATCAACAAAGCTCATGAGAATGAAAAGCAACCAGAAATAGGGCCAAGTATCATTGGAAAAGACTCTGATGCTGGGAAGGATTGGGGGCAGGAGGAGAAAGGGACGACAGAGGATGAGATGGCTGGATGGCATCACTGACTCGATGGACCTGAGTTTGAGTGAATTCCAGGAGTTGGTGATAGACAGGGAAGCCTAGCGTGCTGCGATTCATGGGATCGCAAAGAGTCGGACACCACTGAGCAACTGAACTGATCTTGCATGCATGCATGTAAGTTACTTCAGTTGTGCCTGTTTGGGACTCTGTGGACTGTAGCCCTCTAGGGTCCTCTGTCCATGGGATTTTCAAGGCAAGGACACTGGAGTGGGTTGCCATGCCCTCCTCCAGGGAATTTTTCCAACCCAAGGATTGAACCTAAGTCTCTCTTAGGTCTCCTGCATTGGCAGGTGGATTCTTTACCACTAGCGCCACCTGGGAAGCCCCCAAGTATCATGCTGCTGCTGCTGCTGCTGCTGCGTCGCTTCAGTCGTGCCCGACTCTGTGCGACCCCATAGACGGCAGCCCATCAGGCTCCCCCGTCCCTGAAATTCTCCAGGCAAGAACACTGGAGTGGCTTGCCATTTCCTTCTCCAATGCAGGGAAGTGAAAAGTGAAAGTGAAGTCTCTCAGTCGTATCGGACTCTGCGACCCCATGGACTGCAGCCTACCAGGGTCCTTCATCCATGGGATTTTCCAGGCAAGAGTACTGGAGAGGGTTGCCATTGCCTTCTCTGCCCAAGTATCATACTTACACACAAATAACGCAAAAATAAGGAAAAAAATCTATGGTAAGTATCTGTATTTTGGGGACAGAAGTTTAAGATTAAATGGAACTGGTGCCATTTCTATAGTTTCTTATTCAAATACAACAAATTGTTCCCTATTTCTTTTTTAATTACCTATGTTAATTGCTTCATTCACTGGAAACATAATGATGAGTTAGGTAGAATTATAATGTCTTACCTGTAGAACTCATTTTATAACAATGCAAACATTTGTATAATTAAGTAATAGAATCTTCAGTTCAGTTCAGTTCAGTTCAGTCGCTCAGTCATGTCTGACTCTTTGCGACCCCATGAATCGCAGCACGCCAGGCCTTCCTGTCCATCACCAACTCCCGGAGTTCACGCAGACTCAGGTCCATCGAGTCAGCGATGCCATCCAGCCATCTCATCCTCTGTCGTCCCCTTCTCCTAGTAAAATAACATTGCTGAATTTTCCCATGGGTGGAGGAGCCTGGTGGGCTGCAGTCCATGGAGTCACTGAGTCGGACATGACTGAGCGAATTTACTTTCACTTTTCACTTTCCTGCATTGGAGAAGGAAATGGCAACCCACTCCAGTGTTCTTGCCTGGAGAATCCCAGGGACGGGGGAGCCTCGTGGGCTGCCGTCTATGGGGTCGCACAGAGTCGGACACGACTGAAGCGACGCAGCAGCAGCAGCAGTAAACAAAAATAAGATTTGATAAAATACCTACATATATAATTTTTTGATGTTTAGCAAAATAACACACTGCAAATTAGTTAAATTGCAAGAATATGCTCAAAATTCTAATAATATAAGATAATATGATTATAAATTAGATTCATTTATGCAATCTCCATGTACATTTATAGTTTTTATATCTAACTTTCTTATAATTAGATAAAAGCAGATTTTTATTTCAACATGTTTTTATACATTTATTCAAAATGCATAAATACTTGAAATAAATGGGATAGTCAAGGCAGGTTTCCAAGATTATGACAGCATACACAGTTAGCTAAATACTTGTTAAAATATGTTGTTAGCTTGATGTTTTGACAATCGAAAAGTGAAATAGGCAAAAGGGAAATAAAATATATGTGTCATTTTTTATGAAATCATATTCAGTCATGTTAACAATGAGAGAAAAATTGTCATTCTATCTCTATATCCTGTCTTTTTTATAAACTTAGAGTTGGTAAGTCTTTGCATAATATGGAGACTATTTTTTGTGTTTGGTTGGTTTTAGTTCTGAGGAAATGGTATTTCTCAATTGCTCTCCATTAATATTGTTTTCTCCCTTGTGACCTATGCATCTATGTTCCAGAGCTTAGTCACGCTCTAATACATTGTAACTCCTCAGAGTGAAATGGCCTAAAGAAAAAGAGAAAAACTTTATTTCTAGGAGTCTTGGTGTGCAGAAGATTTTAGGAAAACAAAGGTACAGTATAGATTTAATTTATATTATGAATGTAAGTTATCAAACATGCATCTTAAGTAGTTCATAAAATGTTAATAAATTGTATTTAGTTTTACTTTAAAAATTCATAGTTTTTTGTGTATTTCTAAAATGACATTCTTTTAAAAAGCTAAAGCAATGCTTAGTGTATTTAAATATCTTATGTACAAAATCACCAATAATGTTTCTTTTTTTCCCTCAAATATTACTAATTTCAGAGAATGTACTGATAACACTAGAATGTGAACATCCACCTGAAGGCTTCAGTCATCTTCCTTTATATTGTCAGATTCTTGAATGACTAATTTCCAGTGCCTTGATTAAGTTAATTACATGCTATAAGATTGTATAGAAGTTTAAAACACTGACATTTAATAGGATATTTTCAATTAAAGGTTTGCAGTTGTCTATCCTGATTTTTTGGAGAAGGCAATGGCATCCCACTCCAGTACTCTTGCCTGGAAAATCCCATGGACGGAGGAGCCTGGTGGGCTCCTGTTTATGGGGTCACTAAGAGTCGGGCACGACTGAGCGACTTCACTTTTACTTTTCACTTTCATGCATTGGAGAAGGAAATGGCAACCCACTCCAGTGTTCTTGCCTGGAGAATCTCAGGGACAGAGGAGCCTGGTGGGCTGCCATCTATGGTGTCGCAGAGTCGGACACAACTGAAGCGACTTAGCAGCAGCATCCTGATTTTTAATTCATGGATAACTACAGGTTTTCAAAATATAATGCTAACAGTTAAAGAAGGGGAAAGAAACCCCACATATAAAATTGTCAAGGAACAGTTTATTTTAGTTTTAATTAGCCAAGCAGCTCTGTCAGTGATATTTTATTAAAATAAACAGAACTATCACATGTATAAATATGATTATTATGTTAAGACTATTGGAAATAGAGTCACATTAGTAAAAAAAAAAAAAAAAAAACTCACAGATTGCAGGCTGACTAGAGATATATAACTGGAATTAGTTCATTAAAACATATTATCTGAGTGTGTACTATAAGCCAGGCCCTTAGCTATTCCAAAATGCATGTATAAGTGTGTGTATACATAAAAAATGTATTACAAAGAATGAGCTGTGGAGGCTGGCTAAGGGGATATATCATCATAGGCAGGCTGTCAGGAAGACATGATCATAAGTAGGCTGTAATTTGAGCTTGATCAGCTGGTAAAGAATCAACCTGCAATACAGGAGGCCCTGGTTCGATTCCTGTGTTGGGAAGATCCCCTGGAGAAGGGATAGGCCATCCACTACAGTATTCTTGGGCATCCCTGGTGGCTCAGTAGGTAAAGAATCTGCCTGCAATGCAGGAGACTTGGGTTAGATCCCTGGGTTGGGAAGAACCCCTGGAGGAGGGCATGGCAACCCACTCTAGTATTCTTGCCTTGAGAATCCCCATGGACAGAGGAGCCTGGCAGGCTACCAACCAAGCAACTGCAAAAAGTCAGACACAACTGAGCCACTAAACACAGCACAGCACAGGTGATAATTTGAGTCTTTGACATAGGAAATGCTTAATCCCTCTTCTGGAGAAGGCAATGGCACCCCATTCCAGTACTCTTGCCTGGAAAATCCCATAGAGGAGCCTGGTGGGCTGCAGTCCATGGGGTCGCACAAGGACACAACTGAAGTGACTTAGCAGTAGCAGCAGCAATCTGTCTTCAACAGACTTGGCCTGATTAGGTCAGGCCATCCAGGATAAAGAAGCTTAATCAAAATTCCCTTCACAGCAGCATGTAGATTAATGTTTGTTTGAATTATTAGGGACCATAGTGAAGCCTAACCATGTTGCCACACCATAAAGCTGTTACAGTATCAGGGACTCCAGTTGTCAGTTTAAGGACTTGGGAATATTACAGAAAATGTGGTTATTCTAAAGTAGAATTAGCATCTTAGAAAATATGTTATTTATTTTTAAAGTTTCAATGGTAACTTTAAAAGTGAATATTTATTGAGTACTTAATATATATTTTAGGCAATTTCCAAAATATTTTACATGGATAAATTCTTTAATACAAAAAGAATTATGAGATAGATATTAGTTTCCCTATTTGGGGAAATCAAGATTCTGGTTAAAGAAATTGCCTATTTTTAAGCATCATAGGCATATTTCATAATCAGTATCCTGTATAGTGTGACAGATAGAATAGATAGAAGTGAGGAGTAAAAAAGATTCAGACAGCAAGTGTAAGATGACTAAGTTCCTAAATAGCATTCAGACCCTGACATAAACAGAATTAAATAAAGGCCTGAAAGTGAGAAAATCATATTTGAATAAATACAAAGGATAAATAAGAGAAAAGCATCAAAATTCACTTCAAGGTAGAGAAAATGGGAAGCTATGAATATTATGCTAGTATTGACATAAAGTAAGATATTCTCAAAGAGAGATTGTTAGGGAGTGATATACTTTACACTTAGTGGAGACGTGAATCTTTCAAAAAAATAAGGTGACTGGGAGTTGGTGGATTGTCTGCAGTTAAAGGACAAAGGAATAATGCAAACAGCAAATAAACATGACAAATACTTAGGAAATTAGAAAAGGTAAAATATGCAGTATTTTAGAAAGATAAAAAAATTAGAAAGATAAAATACATAGTTTAATTAAAGAGGGATAATTAACCTTTTAAATAAATTTGAGAGCTGAGAATTTCTTTGGAATTTAGCTAGTAGAAAAACAGTAGTGATATTTAAAAGGACTATCTTGATGGTAGAGGTTAGAATGCCAGCTACGGAAAACAAAGAAGGAGCTAAGGATGAAAATATTCATTATTCATGTGAGGATGATTGTTGTAAGAAGAGAGGCATGATTGAGTTACATCCAGGGAATCGCGGGGTCAACTGAATGCTGTCTGAAGTGATTTTTAAAAGGCAGAAGAGGGAACTGATAGGTTACAATGTGTGACAGAGAGATATTTGAGTGCCAACTACATATAACTTTAAATATCTTCATGAATTATGTCTCTAAACAGCAATCTGATGTCAGACCCACAGCGAGGTATTAAAGATTAATTTGGGTATCATCAGATTTTAATCTGGTATATTTAAATTTCAAAATAAACTAAGAATTAAGAAATCTTATGAAAATGATTTTCAGAACAGAAAGATTTAAGGAAAATAAGTTGTTTGGAGAAAGTCCCAAGGAAAAATTTTTAAATACCAAACAGTGCTAAAAGTGCTCAAAGTTGAAGAAAGGACACAATCCATTGTATGAATGCAGAGAACCAAGAAAACAAATTTTTCAAATGTGAACCTAGTCTGACCCCTCTCCCTTCCTAATGTTGTTGGGTCACTGGAGTTTGCATAACAATTTAGAAGTGGTAGATTTATGCAATTAAAAATCTTATTGATTGATTTTTTTTCTTAATTACTAACTTTCAGCTTTGACTCCCTTGTTATATCTTTTTATTAAATCCTTTGCAGTTTAAGGTCAAATCCTTCTTAAAGACAAAAGGACTGCAAATATGATAATGCACATTTTATACACTAAAGTTCTCAGACATTTAAAGGTGTATATCTCCAATTTGCATGAAGAAAATAACATTCCCATGGAAATATAAGGTTAGTTCATGATGGAAAACCTCAAAAAGCGCATTTTCCAGAGACAAGACAAATCATTTTCAGGCCAGTACTTTACTCTTTTCTCTAGGTTTGTACTCAGTGCCATTTCTTTTGATTTAGTAACAAGTTATTCAGTAGACAGCTGTATCATTCAACTCAAGTTACCTTAACGTGGAATTCTCCTCTATCAATAGACATCACTGAACATGTACCAGGATTAAAGACAAGGCTAGAAAAAATGAAATGTAAAATAAAATAGGAAACACGGAGTTGTAATGTGTGAGTTCATGTGAAATTGTGGGAATTAACCTTAGCGTGAAAAATGGAAAATAAATAATGATGCAAATAGCTTATTGGTGAATAACTTGTTCTGTCAATTTTAACACTGACTTTTTTGCAAAGTAATAAAGGCATAAAAGATTTTATATTTAAAAATAAATTATCATTACTTATTCTAATTAAAAAGTGGTAATTCTTATAAACCTGATACCTTATTTAAAGGTAGAATGCTAATTAATCCTTATTTTCCAGCATGATATAATCACTAAAATGCTAACATCATGATCCACTTTTCAGATCTCTCATCCTGAGATTTGATTATGAATCATCTCACAAGCTGTGTGTGTATATACACTTTTAACAAATATAAACAGTAAATATATGAATGTATTTAGCATATTCAAAATAATTTATATGCAATGTCACAAACCCCTGTGATTTAGATAAACGCTTTAGTTCTAGGCCCAAGTAGGATATGTTTAGAAAGCAGAGATCTGGTGATATCTCAGTAATCAAATCATGCAGAATTTCATCTGTACACATACTAATCCACCTGCAAACTGTTTTTATCTTATTGGAAATGAGCTCTACTGACATGACAGAATCATCTTTAGGATTTTCTTTTTTATGTTAATTATCATCTGTAGTTTGCTCCTTATTCTTCACATTTCTTTCTGTCCCCATATAAAGTTATGCTAATTATTTCTATAATATTGAGGTAAAGTTACCTGTACAAAGGGCTTCCTGCAAAGGAGACACAAGTAGTAAAGAAACTGCCTGCCAATGCAGGAGAGGCAAGAAATGCTGGTTTAATCCCTAGATCAGGAAGATCCCCTAGAGAAGGAAATGGCAACCCACTCCAATATTCTTGCCTGGAAAATTCCATGGACAGAGGAACCTGGCAGGATACAGTCCTTGGGGTTGCAAAGAGTCATACATAACTGAGCACGAGAACACACTTGTACAAAAACCTCACACATATATGCTGCTGCTGCCATTTAGTCGCTAAGTCATGTGTCCAGTTCAGGAAACTGAACCTGCGTCTCCTGTTTGGCAGGTGGATTCTTCACCGCTGAGCCCCTTGGGAAACTTCCACACACACATGATTTGAGACTAAATCTTGCTTTCCTATGTTCTTTATTATCAGAGTCCAATTGAAGATAGAATCCAATATATTCAATGCCTGGCTCAGTACACTGGCTACTGGTAACTAAATCTTACATTGGAGTAAAACTTTTAGAGGCATCAATCATGTTCAAAGGTTATGAAAAGGACTGACAGTCATCCAATCCAGTCCTAACTGGATATTACAGTGGAGTTAATCTCACTTATTCCCTGATAATGTTCTCTCTTCTGATTGCAGTTTATTTTTAATTCCTCATTAACCTCTGTTGCTCCAGTGTGTTGCAGAAAAATTATGTTTCCCAGGCTCCATTATATAATTTGATCAGAAAAAAACTCATATCTGTCACACTAGAAAATAAATGACAGCTCCAAACCACAAGCAACCAATACAAATTTCAAAATCCTACTCTGCTATCATCAAACTCTCCCTCTCAGCCTCACAAGAGCAATACCACAGTAAATCCTTTTTTCCTGCCTCACCAGTCTTACACTAATACACTTTATAAGATTTGATTTTATCTTTGATATTTTAGAAAACTGAGCTCCTTTGGGAAACACCCGTTCTGTGTTTTCTTGCAATAATTAATGCATTGTTTGTTAATTATGGAGACTCTTATTATGTCACTTTACTCACTTAGAAAATACAGGTAAAAACATCAAACCCACAGTCTCTTCATAATAAGATTTCTTTGAATGAAATTCCCTGCCATTTAGCTATAGAAGTGCTTCACTTGTTGGTTTGTTTATAAATTACATAATACTTTTACATCTTAATTTTATTAGTTATTAGTTAGTTATCATAGGGATAACTAAAGGAGCACAGGAATGGGAGTGATAGTAACATTAAAGTAGCTAGTTTTGCTACTGAGAGTTGAAGTTAGTTTTTTTAACTTTAAGATTGGGATTTTTCTAATTGAACACAATTTAAATGTCCAATAATAGAAAACTTTTAATGTAAAGTATTCTATATTCAAAGTATATAACTATGCAGAAATTAGCAGTAATGACATAACTCACATTTATTCACATTAAATTTTATTGAAATTAAAACTATAACTCTGATCTGAAAATACATATTCATACATGTATTTTTAAACAGTGATTTACTGAGATATTGGTTTAAGAAATAGTATCTTTTATTGATTTCCTAAATTTCTAATATGAGTATCATTTACTAATGTAAAAATATAGTACAAAATTAATTGAATTAATGAAAATATTTCTACTTACTGTAATGTATTAGTATATTTGATCTTTGGTTTTCATTGTTAGCAACTTATGAGTGCTCAGTCACAACTGATTGACATCCTATGACAATATGCATCTATTACACAGATTTATAAAAGTTTAGTTTTCCTACTAATACATTTATTTAATTAGGCATAGTCATTTTTCAGGACCCAGCAAGGCATGTTCTTATTATACTGAAAAAAGAATAGAGAGAGGGCTTCCAGAGGGCTCAGCAGTAAAGAATCCACTTACAATGCCAGAGCTGCAGGAAATGCGGGTTCAATCCCTGGATCCAGAAGATCCCTTGGAGGAGGATATGGCAACACACTTCAGTATACTTTACCTGGAGAATCCTATGGACACAGGAGCCTGGTAGGCTGTAGCTCGTAGGGTCACACAGAGTCAGACACGACTGAAGCATCTTAACAGTCATGCATGGATACTAAAGGGGACAATTATCCTGAATGGGAAAAGGTGTATAAAAATGATACCAATAGAAGGTATAGAGAAGGCTTATGTATATAAGAAGAAAAAGATAACTAGTTATCTAAGAGATGTCAATATACAGAAATATAATTGCCAATTGGGGCAATAAAGGAACCTTACAAAGATTTGGTACAAAGAACCAGACTATACTTTTCTTTAATAGACTATTTTATGTCTGAAAATGATATCAGGCATGTTATCTAGAAACATGCTCAGATGCAGTTACACAGTGGATATTAGAAAAATCATCTGAAGCATTTTACAGAAGTGAGGTGACATTAAATTTGCCTGGAAGCCATTATGACAGACAATACAATATAATTAATATTTTATACAGAAACAAAAAAAAGACATAACATTTTAAATGGATTAAGATATTTCTAAAATATAGATTAAAGTTTATTCCTATATAATATACTGTTTAAACAATAAAAAATTTAAATCTGAGGCTTAATTTCTTCTATTAAAGTTTTAAAAACACAAACTAAAAGTGATCACAAAGAAGGACAAAGTTGAAATTTATAACCACTGGTGATAAATTTATAAGGCAGTGAAAACAGAGGGAAATTATTAATAATTTAAAACATTGAGGTCAAAGGTAACATGTCATTTGTATTTGTAACATGAAACATGTATTTGGTAACATGTTATTTTCTTTGGCTTAAGATTCTCCTTTGGAGAAGGCAACAGCAACCAACTCCAGTACTCTTGCCTGGCAAATCCCATGAACGGAGGAGCCTGGTAGGCTGTAGTCCATGGGGTCACGAAGAGTTGGATACGACTTAGAGACTTCACTTTCACTTTTCACTTCCCTGCATTGGAGAAGGAAATGGCAAGCCACTCCAGTGTTCTTGCCTGGAGAATCCCAGGGACAGGGGAGCCTGGTGGGCTGCCATCTATGGGGTTGCACAGAGTCAGACATGACTGAAGCGACTTAGCAGCAGCAGCAGCAGCAGTAAGATTCTCCTTGATATTTGGTGTCTGCAATCTGAATATAATATATCTAAGGTGTGTGTGTGTGTGTATATCTGTGCATGTGCTGACACACTTTGTTTTGGTATGCATTATGAATTACGTTTTCATAGGTACTTCAGAGGATCTATGGACCATCATTTGGTTTATTATCATTATTTTTTCTTATGTAAATAAATTAATGCCATTTTTTCTTAAATCTTTATTTGTACCACATTCTATATATTTTGATATGATATTTTTAATATCTAGTCATGATATTAAAATACCACTTTATTAATTTCTCATAAGGATGAAAAGTGATTTTTTAATTAAAAATGAATAACTATTTTTATGATTAGTGTCCAAATTAATACTGTATAGAATATATGATATCAAGTGCTTAAATTTTGTTAAAAATTTCAAAATTGCAGTGATAAATAAATGTAAATATATTTCTGATGTATGTGGAGGAAATAATTTCTTAAACTAGACACAGAAGTACCACCTCTAAAAAGTTTTGTCAATTTTGGATATGTAAAAATTAAAATTTCTGTTAATATATTTATAATACACATAACAAACAGAAGGAATAATATCAAGAATAGCATATACACACATATACACACAAATTTTTCTAAATCAGTTAATAAAGACAACCTAACAGAAATATTGGCAAATTTAAAACAAAATTAAACCATATTTTGTAAGCATTTGATCAAAATACAGAAAAGTTATGACCAACCTAGAGAGCATATTAAAAAGCAGAGACATTACTTTGTCAACAAAGGTCTATCTAGTCAAAACTATGGTTTTTCCAGTTGTCATGTATGGATGTGAGAGTTGGACTACAAAGAAAGCTGAGTGCCGAAGAATTGATGCTTTTGAACTGTGGTATTGGAGAAGACTCTTGAGAATCCCTTGGACTGCAAGGAGATCCAACCAGTCCATCCTAAAGGAAATCAGTCCTGAATATCCATTGGAAGGACTGATGTTGAAGCTGAAACTCCAATACTTTAGCCACCTGATGCGAAGAGCTGACTCATTTGAAAAGACCTTGATGCTGGGAAAGATTGAAGGCAGGAGGAGAAGGGGACCTCAGAGGATGAGATGGTTGAATGGCATCACTGACTTGATGGACATGAGTTTGAGTAAACTCTGGGAGCTGGTAATAGACAAGGAGGCCTGGTGTGCTGCAGTCCATGGGGTTGCAGTCGTATACACCTGAGCAACTGATCTGAACTGAGAGTTCTGATAACATCAAAAGCTGCAGATGTGTATCAATAGCTTTCCTCATAATTAAATGGTTGGGATGTAAATTAGTAAAAATAAATTAGAAAAGTAGTTTAGAATTATTTTTTATTGTTGATAATATCAGTCTCAACCTCTCTTGCTCTCTCTCTCACTTTTTCTGTCTTTCTCGTCCCCTCTCTCTCTTATTTGTCCTTCTATATGAAGAGACGTACATAGATCAGGGGTACATAGGCAAATTATTTTCAATATTCTTCTATTGGCAGTTATAGTCACAAATATTTATATATTTTAAAAAGTAGCATGCAATGAATCAAAATTCTCTTTAATCCATTTTTACTATTTTTTTATTCTTTACACAGAACCAAGGAGAAATGTCTAATATTTTCTAACCTTTGTTTTAACAAAGGAAAAATAAGTTTTAAGCTCAAAGCTTGGCAGACAGCAATATCTAGGGGAAATTTAATAACATAATTTCCCAATATGCTCTTTTAGATACAGCATTTATATATTATAAACAATACTGCTTTTTAAACCATAATGATATTGCTACCTTTTAAGCTAAAACAATACACAGAATAGTTACTTAATATAAGAAAACAAATTAAAGCAAAGATGGTATGATGTGTGAACAACTCTGGAAGTGCTAGTCATGTGACCAATAGTTGGGAACAAAAAAATTGAGAGTAGGTTTAAAATAGATTACCATACCAAAACATAAATAATATTAAATGTGCCAGATTCCAAGAAAATAAGAAAACTTTACTAACCACAAGAGTAGGAAAACAAAGATTTTAAATGAGGAATTTTGGGTTGAATGTTCATTAATTTGCTTGGATATTTAGAACAAAAATATAATTTTCTACAGTATTTCTACCTATAAGCTATATTTATTCTCTTACAGGAATGTATTCATTTCATACCATCATATTCTTAACTATGTGCATACTATTCTTCTAAACTATCCTAGAAATTTGTTTTACAATGATTTTGGTGTGGACTTTATAAATATAGACTTACATTTTATAATACTAATAGTACAACATGCATTTTCAAACTTATAATAGCTGTATTTTTCTTGACCCAAGTTGTTATTCTGATAAGGGGATATGTAGTCCAATGCTGAAAGCCACATGGTTCACTATGTTGTCCATTAGTGAAATTCAGACTTTCACTCTTAAGGGAAGACTACTGCTGCGTGCTGAGTGCAGCTTGAATTAAAATTTCCCTTGCCACATCTTGGATTTATAGAAGTTATATCTTAATTTTAAAATCTAATCTGCAGAAAATTCCAACCAAGTAAAACTTTACATGTACTTAATTACTTGATAAGGACCTACGACTTCTATTTATTCTCCTATAGTATCCACTAAATCTCAAATGTTTATAGTCCATAAAGTAAAACATTTAAGCAGCATAAGCAATATTTATTTACCAAATTTTTGCTTGAGATTGATAAATAGGATATAGCAAACATAAGATATAGCAAACATATTATTTGATTAAGAAACAATGGTAGGAAAATTATTCCAAACTGGTACACATGCATCTTTAAATTAATCAGGTAAATATCATCCTTGTAATCCAGGCTGACCAGTCAGTACAGGTCAATGTGTAAAGTCTCCCCATTTGACTCATGACTAAGCTCATTACCTGAGTCTTCTGCTGGTCCCTTCAACATAGAACACCATTTCTCATATCACAACTTTCATGCTTTCTCTTCTACAACTGAAACAAAGGTTTCTCAAATCTTTGATTATCTAAATCATTGCTATCTAAAGCACTCTTCAGTTTTCATTGTTTTACACGTTTAAAGCATCAAGTTTGTTTTTGATATCCTTAATAACAATCTCTATTGTTTTCAGTTATTTGTTATATTTTATGTTTATCCTCAACCATAATATTATGGTTCATGAGACAGGAACTTGTCTGTTGTATTTGCTGTTCTTGTACATTTGTTCATGTCAGAAAGACAAAGCCGACACAGAGTTAATTATCAATAATACTTGGTGAATGAAAGACTACATTACTATAAATTTTAATAGTATTTATATTTCTAATCACATTATATCTCATGAGTCCTCACTTGATTTTTATAAAAGTGATCTCACTTGATCTGATATTAAATTTTATATCAGTCTACAGACCTTGGAAATTTTTCAAGTTTAACATTCTGCTCTTATCATTCTCTCATCTCTATTATGTTTGGAACATTGTTTCTTGGTCAGAAATTACTATTTCTCAAAATCTGGGTAATTTTAGAAACTGATTTTATTTATATTTTTAGACAATAATCAATGGGGTATTATTTGCCCCTAAAATTGCCAGAAGAAATATCAATAACCTCAGATATGCAGATGACACCCTTTATGGCAGAAAGTGAAGAACTAAAGAGCCTCTAGATGAAAGAGAAAGAGGAGAGTAAAAAGTTGGCTTAAAGCTCAACATTAAGAAAACTAAGATCATGGCATCCAGTCCCATCACTTCATGGGAAATGGAGAAACAGTGGAAACAGTGGCTGACTTTATTTTTCTGGGCTGCAAAATCACTGCAGATGGTGACTGCAGCCATGAAATTAAAAGATGCTTACTCCTTGGAAGGAAAGTTATGACCAACCTAAACAGCATATTAAAAATCAGAGGCATTCCTTTGTCAACAAAGATCAGTCTAGTCAAGGCTATGGTTTTTTCAGTGGTGATGTATGGATGTGAGAGTTGGACTATAAAGAAAGCTGAGCACCAAAACATTTATGCTTTTGAACTGTGGTGTTGGACAAGACTCTTGAGAGTCCCTTGGACTGCAAGGAGATCCAACCAATCCATCCTAAAGGAAATCAGTCCTGGGTGTTCATTAGTAGGACTGATGTTGAAGCTGAAACTCCAGTACTTTGGCCAACTGATGTGAAGAGCTGACTCATTTGAAAAGACACTGATGTTGGGAAAGATTGAGGGCAGGAAGAGAAGGGGATGACAGAGGATGAGATGGTTGGATGGCATCATCGACTCAATGGACATGGGTTTGGGTGAACTCTGGGAGTTGGTGATGGATAGGGATGCCTGGCATGAGGCGGTTCATGGGGTTGCAAAGAGTCAGACACGACTGAGCGACTGAACTGAACTGAAAATTGTCTGATGTGCCATTTTAAATATATTAAGGTAAATTATATTCTATTCAAAGATAAATTAAACTCATAACTTTTAAATATCTTGCCTTATCAGTGTCTAAATGCCCAAATGTAGTAATGACACACAGAGTGATATAATTTTCTGCCAGGTCCAATTGTTATTTACCATGCTTTCAAAGTACCTCTTTTACTGTTTATTACTTTTTCACTATCAGAAAATATTCATAAGCTACAGTTCTCTTCTTGAGGAATTGAGATTGATATTAGAAATATTGGGTTTTTTTTATTATGATATATATTAATCCATTTTAGACCCAATTTTATCACAATTAAAGCAGGTGGTTTTTTCATATTTGCACTTATAAATTAAATCTAAAGAAAAGTTTTACATGTAACAAAAGTTAACACTGAAGAATACCCAAGATACATGCTGTTTACATGGATGATTACACATCAAAGTCTTAAAAGCCTAAGTATTTAAAGAGCTTCAGTATGATTCATTAGGGCATTGAACTACTTGTTTGGATCATTTTTGAAAAAAAAAATTAGATTGCTCTGTGAGGATTACAATATTAATAAAATACTCTTTAATAAATAATACATTTAGCAAAGAGCATTAACTTTAATGGAGCTCCAGTTGGTGCATTGGTAAAAATTCTACTTGTCAACACAGGAGCCACAGGAGACCCAGGTTCCATTTCTTGATCAGGAAGATTCCCAGAGTGGGAGATGGCAATCCACCCCAGTATTCTTGCCTGGAGAATTCCCTGGATAGAGGAGCCTGGCCTGCTACAATCCAAGGTGTCTCAAAGAGTCCAACATAACTGAGCACACACACACACACACATTAAATTTAGTAGCAGAATGACTCACTCTATAGCTATTAGAGAAACCCACTAATTGTTCTGAGAAATTCCTTCTTACTAAGTGATACATCTCAGTAGAAATAAGCCCTAAATAAATTTCCATTCAAGTAATAGTTTAACTCAAAACAGTACTGAGTTTTGTCATTTTTGACAGTATGCATGGACATAGAAGGTATTATGTAAAGTGAAATAAGTCAGAGAAAGACAAATCCTGTATGATTTCACTTATATGTGGAATCTAAAAAACAAAACAAATGAAGAAAAACAGACTAATAGATACAGAACACAAACACGTGATTGTCAGGGGTGGGTGGGAAGTTGCATGGGTTATCAATAAAATCTGTAAGAGAAATTAAGAGATACAAACTTCCAACTACAAAATAGACGAATCATAGGTATGAAGTGTACAACATAAGGAATATAGTCAATAATACAGTAGTAACTTTGTATGGTGACTGATGGTAACTATTCTTATAATGGTGATCATTTTGTAATGTATAAAAATACTGAATCACTATGTTGTGTATCTAAAACTAACATGGTGAAAGCGAAAGTGGAGTTGCTCAGTCGTCTCTGACTCTTTGCGACCCCGTGGACTTTAGGCCACCAGGCTCCTCCATCCATGGGATTTCCCAGGCCAGAATACTGGAGTGGGTCACCATTTCATTCTCCAGGGGACCTTCCCGACCCAGAGATCGAACCCGGGTTTCCTGCATTGCAGGAAGACGCTTTAACCTCTGAGCCACCGGGGAAGCCCAACGAACATGGTGGTATAAGTACCATGTGAGAAGCCCTTTTATACTAACTTATTTTAAATTTTAAAACATACATTAAAATTACAGTCAAATTTTAATTTAGAGTGTATCAGGTTATAAATGAAAAGCCACTGTTTCTTCCTACACATTTTCTTAATGTGTTGAAAAAAGGAAGAAAATGTGTAGGAAGAAACAGTGGCTTTTCATTTATAACCTGATACACTCTAAATTAAAATTTTATTGTAATTTTAATGTATGTTTTAAAATTTTAAATAAGTTAGTATAAAAGGGCTTCTCATATGGGGCTAGTGACAGAATCCTCCGGCCAATGCAGGAAACATAAGATACATGGGCTTGATCTTTGGGTTGGGAAGATCCCCTGGAGGAAGGCATGGCAACCCACTCCAGTATTCTTGCCTGGAGAATTCCATGGTCAGAGGAGCCTGGTGGGCTACAGTCCTAGGGCCACAGCATCAGACACTACTGAAGCAACTTAACACACACTCACACACATTTCATTTATACATGTACGTACTGAGAGATATGTTGGTTGCTTCTATATTTTTGCAATTATCAATAAAGCATTCATGTGAAGGTTTTTAAGTAAATGTGTTTTCAGCTCATTTGCATAAATACCTAGGGATGTAACTGCTGGCTTATTATAGGAAGAGTATGTTTAGTTTTATAAGAAACAGCCAAAATGTCTTCAAAGTGACTGTAACATTTTGGCTTCCCCCAGCAAGGAATGAGAGCTCATGTTACTCCACATGTTCACCAACATTTGGTGTTGTCAGTGTTTTTGACTTTTACCAATCTACTAGGTATGCAATGGTCTCCCATTGTTGTTTTAATTTGTGATTCCCTAATGATGGTGGGAGGCTTACCTATTGGCACAGCTGGTAAAGAATCTGCCTGCCATGCAGGAGACACAGGTTCAATACCTGGGTAGGGAAGATACCCTGGAGAAGGGATAGGCTACCCACTTCAGTATTCCTGCCTGGAGAATTCCATGGACAGAGGAGTCTGGCAGACTATAGTCCATGAGGTCACAAAGAGTTAAATATGAGACTAACATACACACACACACACACACACACACACACAGTGATGGTGGACCATAATGAAGGCTGAGTGCTGAAAAATCTATGCTTTAGAATTGTGGAGCTGGAGAATACTCTTGCGAGTCCCTTCAACAGCAAAGAGATCAAATCAACCAATCTAAAAGGAAATACACTCAATAGTCACTGGAAGAGCTGATGCTAAAGCTGAAGCTCAGATATTTGGCACACTGATACAAAGAGCCAATTCATTAGAAAAGACCCTGATACTGTGAAAGATAGAAGGCAGGAAGAAAAGGGGGCAACAGAAGATAAGATGGTTCAGCTAAGTACAGTTCAGTTGCTTGGTTGTGTCCAACTTTTTGCAACCTCATGGACTGCACCATGCCAGGCTTCCCTGTCCATCACCAGCTCCCAGAGTGTGCTCAAACTCATGTCCATCGAGTTGGTGATGATATCCAACCATCTCATACTCTGTCATCCCCTTCTCACCTGCCTTCAGTCTTTCCCATCATCATTTCCAATGAGTCAGTTCTTCACATCAGGTGGACAAAGTATCAGGGTTTCAGCTTCAGCATCAGTCCTTCCAAAGAATATTCAGGACTGATTTCCTTTAGGACTGACTGATTTGACCTCCTTGCCATCCAAGAGACTCTCAAGAGTCTTTTCCAACATCACATTCAAAAGCATTAATACTTCAGCGGTCAGCTTTCTTCATAGTCCAACTCTCACATCCATACATGACTACTGAAAAGTCATAGCCTTGACTAAATGGAACTTTGTAGGCAAATTAATGTTTATGCTTTTTAATATGCTGTCTAGGTTTGTCACAGCTTTTCTTCTAAAGAGCAAGTATCTTTTAATTTCATGACTGCAGTCACCATCTGCTGTGGTTTTGGAGCCCCCCAGAATAAAGTTTGTCACTGTTTCCATTCTTTCCCCATCTGTTTGCCATGCAATGATGGGGCCAGATGCCATGATCTTAGTTTTTTGAATGCTGAGTTTTAAGCCAACTTTTTCACTCTCATTTTCTTTTTTTTTTTAGATATAAATTTATTTAATTGGAGGTTAATTACTTTACAATATTGTATTGGTCTTGCCATACATCAACATGAATCCGACACAGGTATATACATGTTCCCCATCCTGAATCCCCCTCCCTCCTTCCTCCCCATACCATCCCTCTGGGTTGTCCCAGTGCACCAGCCCCAAGTATCCAGTATCATGCATCGAACCTGGACTGGCAATTCGTTTCATATATGATATTACACATGTTTCAATGCCATTCTCCCAAATCATCCCACCTTCTCCCTCTACCACAGAGTCCAAAAGACTGTTCTATACATCTGTGTCTCTTTTGCTCTCTCACATCCAGGGTTATCGTTACCATCTTTCTAAATTCCATATATATGCGTTAGTATACTATATCAGTCTTTTTCTTTCTGGCTTACTTCACACTGTATAATAGACTCCAGTTTCATCCACCTCATTAGAACTGCTTCACATGTATTCTTTTTAATGGCTGACTAATACTCCATTGTGTATATATACCACTGCTTTCTTATCCATTCATCTGCTGATGGACATCTAGGTTGCTTCCATGTCCTGGCTATTATAAACAGTGCTGTGATGAACATTGGGGTACACGTGTCTCTTTCAATTCTGGTTTCCTCAGTGTGTATGCCCAGCAGTGGGATTGCTGGGTCATAAGGCAGTTCTATTTCCAATTTTTTAAGGAATCTCCACACTGTTCTCCATAGTGGCTGTACTAGTTTGCATTCCCACCAACTGTGTAAGAGGATTCCCTTTTCTCCACACCCTCTGCAGCATTTATTGCTTGTAGACTTTTGGATCGCAGCCATTCTGACTGGTGTGAAATGGTACCTCATAGTGGTTTTGATTTGCATTTCTCTGATAATGAGTGATGTTGAGCATCTTTTCATGTGTTTATTAGCCATCTGTATGTCTTCTTTGGAGAAATGTCTACTTAGTTCTTTGGTCCATTTTTTGATTGGGTGGTTTATTTTTCTGGAATTGAGCTGCAGGAGTTGCTTGTATATTTTTGAGATTAGTTGTTTGTCAGTTGCTTCATTTGCTATTATTTTCTCCCAATGTGAAGGCTATCTTTTCACCTTGCTTATAGTTTCCTTTGTTGTGCAGAAGCTTTTAAGTTTAATTAGGTACCATTAGTTTATTTTTGCTTTTATTTCCAATATTCTGGGAGGTGGGTCATAGAGGATCCTGCTGTGATTTATGTCAGAGAGTGTTTTGCCTATGTTCTCCTCTAGGAGTTTTAGAGTTTCTGGTCTTACATTTAGATCTTTAATCCATTTTGAGTTTATTTTTGTGTATGGTGTTAGAAAGTGTTCTAGTTTCATTCTTTTACAAGTGGTTGACCAGTTTTCCTAGCACCACTTGTTAAAGAGATTGTCTTTAATTCATTGTATATTCTTGCTCCCTTTGTCAAAGATAAGATGTCCGTAGGTGTGTGGATTTATCTCTGGGCTTTCTATTCTGTTCCATTGATCTATATTTCTGTCTTGTGGCTTTGTAGTAGAGCCTGAAGTCAGGCAGCTTGATTCCTCCAGTTCCATTCTTCTTTCTCAAGATTGCTGTGGCTATTCGAGGTTTTTTGTATTTCCATACAAATTGTGAAATTATTTGTTCTTGCTCTGTCAAAAATACCGTTGGTAGCTTGATAGGGATTGCATTGAATCTATAGATTGTTTTGGGTAGTATACTCATTTTCACTATATTGATTCTTTCAATCCATGAACATGGCGTTTTTCTCCATCTATTAGTGTCCTCTTTGATTTCTTTCACCAGTGTTTTATAGTTTTCAATATATTAGTCTTTAGTTTCTTTAGATAGATATATTCCTAAGTATTGTATTCTTTTCATTGCAATGGTGAATGGAATTGTTTCCTTAATTTCTCTTTCTATTTTCTCATTGTTAGTGTATAGGAATGCAAGGGATTTCTGTGTGTTGATTTTATATCCTGCAACTTTACTATATTCATTGATTAGCTCTAGTAATTTTCTGGTGGAATCTTTAGGGTTTTCTAAAAGGCTTTTTGGTTCCTCTTCGCTTTCTGCCATAAGGTGGTGTCATCTGCCTATCTGAGGTTATTGATATTTCTCCCAGCAATGTTTATTCCAGCTTGTGCTTCATACAGCCAGGCACTTCACATGATGTACTCTGCATATAAGTTAAATAAGCAGGGTGACAATATATAGCCTTGATGTACTCCTTTCCCAATTGGGAAGCAGTCTGTTCTTCCATGTCCAGTTCTAACTGTTGCTTCTTGACCTGCATACAGCTTTCTCAGGAGGTAAGATGGTCTGGTATTCCCATCTCTTTAAGAATTTTCCACAGTTTGTTGTGATCCACACAGTCAAAGGCTTTGGTATAGTCAATAAAGCAGAAATAGATGTTTTTTCTATATTTAGTACACCAGTACTTATACAAATTACACAGTCTTAAATAAAATAGAATACTCTCTTACATATAATTTAAAATCATTATAATGCTAATTTCATAATTAAAGTTCCAGGCTTGAAAAAAGTGTAAATATTTTAAAAATTCAAATTGATTTATTCAATAAGTAATTTTTTTCAGATATTTATGCAGCTTTTTTCCCATGTTTTTGTCTCTAAAAGTTAGGTGAATTGGGTGAGTCTTAGACTTATTTCCAGATTATTTCAGAATATACAAAACATTGATTCTTCATGTTTTAAGATGAAGTGCAGTGTGAAAAGATAATGGAAAGTAAAAGTGAATACATGTAAAAGTTGAGTTTACATCTTCATAGCAGATGTAAAAGATTACATTATTTATGTATAAATATAAACTATTACATTACATAATAGATTTAAAATACTGGCTTCCCTGATAGCTCAGATGGTAAAGAATCTTCCTGCAATGCAGAAGACCCAGGTTTAACCCCTGGGTCAGGGAGATCCTCTGGAGAAGGGAATGACTACCCACTCTGGTATTCTTGCCTGGAGAATTCCATGGACAGAGGGTCTTGGCAGGCCACAGTCCATAGGGTCACAAAGAATTGGACATGATTGAATGACTAACACACAATAGTACTTATTCATTTGTTATATGCTATAGATTACTGGAATTTTCATTAAGTACGTGTAGTATGAAAGATACTACTAGGTTGTGAAATTAATTTATTTTGGAATAATTTTGTTAAAAATAAAACAAGCACTTAAGACTAATTTCAATAAGAAAAAGGTATTTATGTTCATCCTTTTAGGGAAGATGACAGGAAAGCAACTACAGAGGTGTAGAATATGGAAATTTATGCAAATGTATTGAATATGTGAAGAGTACACTATTAATTTTAGGCAATGAAAAGACAGGTAAAAGTTACAGTTCTTAATGATTTGTGCACTGGGAATTGCATACTTTCCTGAATATATTAATTGAAGGCCAGATGAAGCAGCAGTCATGAAGATGTCACAGTGAATGTTGCACAGATATGCACAACTGTCAGTGGTAGGTATACCACTACTGTGTTTAATTTCTATATTATATGCACATGACAGCTTCAGTAAAGAGGTGCTAGGGTAAGGTGGACAAATAATAAAGTCTACTCTTTTCCCTGAAAACTTAAATGGGTTACAAATACCTAGAACAAACCCATAAGAAATGATTTTACATGCACAACATGAAATTGCAGTATAGAATTTGCCAAGTGAGAAAAGCATGATTTTAAATCTCATATTTAAAAATAAAAAATTATGCTAAAACATATGGTATTTAAAAGTCATAATGTACATGAGATAATTCATTATATTGATAAGAATAATGGTTAACATGGCAGTTTGGAGCATTTTTAAAAGCTGAGAATTTTGTGAGAAACTTTAATTTTAAAAAAATAGTTCTTATGAGTAGTAAAAACTTGCACCCTTTCAAGGGCTTGAAAACATTTGATGACACCTATTTTCTTTGTCCTGTTATTTTCTACTATTGACATTAATATCTCTTAGAAGGCCAGTAGGAAAAAAATTATTTTTAATGTTACAATTTGGATACTTTCTAAGGTTTAGATCTGATATAATCCTTGATTGGCTATTTAAATATTAATTTCAAAGACTATACAACAACTTGGAATTTAAACATTAATATTTCGCTATTGTAGTTCAGTCCCTCTGCCATGTCCAACTTTTTCAACCCCATGGACTGCAGTACACCAGGCTTCCCTATACTTCACCATCTCCTAGCTGCTGCTGCTGCTGCTGCTGCTGCTGCTGCTACTGCTAAGTCGCTTCAGTCGTGTCTGACTCTGTGCGACCCCATAGATGGCAGCCCACCAGGCTCCCCGTCCCTGGGATTCTCCAGGCAAGAACACTGGAGTAGCTTGCCATTTCCTTCTCCAATGCATGAAAGTGAAAAGTGAAAGTGAAGTCGCTCAGTCATGTCCGACTCTTAGTGAACCCATGGACTGCAGCCTGTCAAGCTCTCCTGTCCATGGTCCATGGGATTTTCCAGGCAAGAGTACTGGAGTGGGGTGCCATTGCATTTTCTGGCCATCTCCTAGAGTTTGCTCAAATACATGTCCATTGAGTCGGTGAAGCCACACAACCATCTGATGGTCTGTTGTCCTCTTCTCCTCAGGCCTTCCGTCTTTTCCAGCATCAAAGTCTTTTCCAGCTAGTCAGCTCTGCACATCAGGTGGCAAAAGTATATGAACTTCAGCTTCAGCATCAGTCTTTACAATGAATATTCAGGGTTGATTTCCTTTAGGATTGACTGGCTTGATCTCATTTCTGTCCAAGAGACTCTCAAAAGTCTCTACAGCACCACAGTTTGAAGGCATCAATTCTTCGACACTATTTTTTTATTGTCCAACTCTCACGTGTGTACATGACTACTCGAAAGAACATAGCTTTGACTATACGGAAATTTGTTAGGCAAAGTAATGCCTGCTTATTAATATACTGTCATTGCTTTTCTTCCATGGAACAAGTGTCTTTCAATTTCTTGGCTGCAGTCAATGTCCACAATGATTTAGGAGCCCTAGAAAGTAAAGTCTGCCATTGTTTCACCATCTATTTGCCATGAAGTTATGGGACCAGATGCCATGATTTTAGTTCATGTTGAGTTCTAAGCCAGCTTTGTCACTCTCTTCTTTCTCCTTCTTCAAGAAGCTCTTTAGTTCCTCTTCACTTTCTGCCACAAGGATGGTACCATTTGTATATCTAAAGTTATTGATATTCCTCGCCAATATTGTGATTCCAGCTTGGCATTTCACATGATGTACTACTCATATAAGATAAATAAGCAGGGTGACAGTATACAGTCTTGATGTATTCCTTTCCCAATTTGGAACCACTCTGTTGTTCCATGTCTGGTTCTAGCTGTTGCTACTTGACTTGCATACAGGTTACAAAAGAGGCAGGTCAGGTGGTCTGGTATTCCCATCTCTTCAAGGTTTTCCACAGTTTGTTGTGATCTACACAGTCAAAGGACTTAGCATAGTCAATGAAGTAGAAGTAGATGTTTTTATGAAATTCTCTAGCTTTTTCTATGATCTAAATGATTTGGCAATTTGATCTCTGGTTCCTCTGCCTTTCCTAAATCCAACTTATATATGTGGAATGTCTTGATTCACATGCTGTTGAAACCAAGCATGGGGGATTTTCAGCATAACTTTGAATACATAGGAAATGAGTGTTTGAACATTCTTTGTCATTATCCTTCTTTGGGATTGGATGAAACCTGACCTTTTCCAGTCCTGTGGCCTTGGCTGAGTTTTCCAAATTTGCTGGCATATTGAGTGCAGCACTTTCACAGCATCATCTTTTTAGGATTTGGAATAGCTCAACTGGAATTCCATCAACTCCACCAGCTTTGTTCATAGTGATGTTTCCTAAGGCCCACTTGATTTCACACTCCAGGATGTCTGGCTCTAGATGAGTGGTCACACCATCATGGTTATCTGGGTCATGAAGATCTTTTTTGATCTTCTGTGTATTCTTGCCACCTCTTGATAAACATCTTCTGCTCCTGTTAGGGCCATACCATTTCTGTCTTTTATTGTGCCCATCTTTGCATGAAATGCTCCCTTGGTACCTCTAATTTTATTGAGGAGATCTCTAGTCATTCCCATTCTACTGTTTTCCTCTATATCTTTGCATTGTTCACTTGAGGGATGGTATGGGGAGGAAGGAGGGAGGAGGGTTCAGGATGGGGAACACATGTATACCTGTGGACGATTCATTTTGATATATGGCAAAACCAATACAATATTGTAAAGTTAAAAAAAAAAGTTAGGAAAAAAAATAAGCTTTTCGATCTCTCCGTGCTCTTCTTTGGAATTCTGCGTTCAGATGAGTAAATCTTTCCTTTTTCTCCTTTGTCTTTCACTTCTCTTCTTTTCTTAGCTATTTGTAAGGCCTCCTCAGACAACCATTTTGCTTTTTGCATTTGTGTTTCTTGGGGATGGTTTTGGTCAGCACCTCTGATACAATGTTATGAAACTCTGTCCATAGTTCTTCAGGCACTCTATCAGACTAATCCCTTGAATCTGCTTGTCACTTTTACTGTAAAATTGACCTGAAGAAGCTGAAATTGAATGGTTCTATGAAGACCTGTGGAGAAGGCAATGGCAATCCACTCCGGTACTCTTGCCTGGAAAATCCCATGGATGGAGGAACCTGATAGGCTGCAATCCAAGGGATAGCAGAGAGTCAGGCACAACTCAGCAACTTCACTTTCACTTTTCACTTTCATGCATTGGAGAAGGAAATGGCAATTCACTCCAATGTTCTTGCTTGGAGTATCCCAGGGACATCGGAGCTTGGTGGGCTGCAGTCTATGGGGTCGCACAGAGTCAAGCATGACTGAAGTGAATTAGCAGCAGCAGCAGCATGAAGACCTACAAGACCCTTTAGAACTAACACCCAAAAGAGATGTCCTTTTCATTATAGAGGACTGGAATGCAAAAATAGGAAGCCAAGAAACACCTGGAGTAACAGAAAAATTTGGCCATGGAGTACAGAATGAAGCAGGGCAAAGGCTAATAGAGTTTTGCCAAGAGAACTCACTGGTCATAGCAAACACCCTCTTCCAACAACATAAGAAGAGACTCTATACATGGACATCATCAGATGGCCAGCAGTGAAGTCAGATGATTATATTTTTTGTAGCCAAAGATGCCAAAGCTCTATACAGTCAGCAAAAACAAGACCAGAAGTGGACTGTGGCTCTGATCATGAAATCCTTATTGCCAAATTCAGATTTAAATTGAAGACAGTGGGGAAGACCACTAGATCATACCTGAATGGTATGATCCCTTATGGTTATACAGTAGAAGTGAGAAATAGATTTAACAGACTAGATCAGATAAACAGAATGCCTGATGAATTATGGACAGAGACTCATGACACTGTCCTGGAGACAGGGATCAAGACCATTCCCAAGAAAAAGAAATGCAAAAAAGAAAAATGGCTGTCTGAGGAGGTCTTACAAATAGCTGTGAAAAGAAGATAAGTGAAAAGCAAAGAAGAAAAGGAAAAATATATCCATTTGAATGTAGAGTTCCAAAGAATAGTAAGGAGAGATAAGAAAGCCTTCCTCAGTGATCAGTGCAAAGAAATAGAGGAAAACAATAAAATGGGAAAGACTAGAGATCTCTTCAAGAAAATTAGAGATGTCACAGGAACATTTCATGCAAAGATGGGCGCAATATAGGACAGAAATGGTATGGACCTGACAGAAGCAGAAGATATTAAGAATAGGTGGCAATAATACACAGAAGAACTGCACAGAAAAGATCTTCAAGACCCAGTTAATCACGATGGTTTGATTACTCACCTAAAGCCAGACATCCTAGAATGTGAAGTCAAGTGGGTCTTAGGAAGCATCACACGAACAAAGCTAGTGGAGGTGATGGAATTACAGTTGAGTTCTTTCAAATCCTAAAAGATGATGCTGTGAAAGTGCTGCACTCAATATGTCAGCAAATTTGGAAAACTCAGCAGTGGCCACAGGACTGGAAAAGGTCAGTTTTCATTCCAATCCAAAAGAAAGGAAATGACAAAGAATGCTCAAACTACTGCACAATTGTACTCATCTCACATGCTAATAAATTAATGTTCAAAATTCTCCAAGCCAGGCTTCAGCAATATATGAACCATGAAATTCTAGATGTTCAGTTGGTTTTAGAAAAGGCAGAGGAACCAGAGATCAAATTGCCAACATCTGCTGGATCACTGAGAAGCAAGAGAATTTCACATAAACATCTATTTCTACTTACTGACTATACCAAAGCCTCTGACTGTGTGGATCACAATAAACTGTGGAAAATTCTGAAAGAGATGAGAACACCATACCACCTGACCTGCCTCTTGAGAAACCTGTATGCAGGTCAGGAAGCAACAGAACTCAACATAGAATGACAAACTGGTTCCAAATAGGAAAAGGAGTACATCAAGGCTTTATATTGTCACCCTGCTTATTTAATTTATATGCAGAGTACATCATGAGAAACACTGGGTGGGCAGAAGCACAACTGGAATCAAGATTGCTGGGAGAAATATCAATAACCTCAGATATGCAGATGACACCATCCTTATGGTAGAAAGTGAAGAAGAACAAAGAGCCTCTTGATGAAAATGAAAGACGAGAGTGAAAATGTTGGCTAAAAGCTCAACATTCAGAAAGCTAAGATCATGGCATCTAGTCCCATCACTTCATGGTATATAAATGGGGAAAAAGTGGAAACCGTGTCAGACTTTATTTTGGGGGGCTCCAAAATCACTGCAGATGGTGACTGCAGCCATGAAAATAAAAGACACTTACTCCTTGGAAGGAAAGTTATGACAAACCTGTCTCAAAAGCAGAGACATTACTTTGCCAACAAAGGTTCGTCTATTCAAAGCTATGGTTTTCCCAGTCATCATGTATGGATGTGAGAGTTGAACTATAAAGAAAGCTGAGTGCCAAAGAATAGATGCTTTTGAACTGTAGTGTTAGAGAAGACTCTTGAGAGTCCCTTGAACTGCAAGGAGATCCAACCAGTCCATCATAAAGAAGATCAGTCCTGAGTGTTCATTGGAAGAACTGATGTTGAAGCTGAAACTCCAATACTTTGGCCACCTCACGCAAAGAGCTGACTCATTTGAAAAGATCCTGATGCTGGGGAGGATTGAGGGCAGGAGGAGAAGGGAACGACAGAGGATGAGATGGTTGGATGGCATCACCAACTCAATGGACATTTCTTTGGGTAGGCCCTGGGAATTTGTGAAGGACAGGGAGGCCTGGCGTGGTGCAGTTCATGGGGTCACAAGGAGTCGAACACGACTGAGTGACTGAACTGAACTGTATAATCATAAGGGATTTGATTTAGATCATACCTGAATGAGCTAGTGGTTTTCCCCAGGTTTCAACTTAAGTTTTAATTTTGCAATGAGTTCATGATCTGAGCCACAGTCAGCTCCCAGTCTTGTTTTTGCTGACTGTGTAGAGCCTCTCCATCTTTGCCCGATAATGAACATAATCAATCTGATTTCAGTATTGAACATCTGGTGATGTCCATGCATAGAGTCATCTCTGGTGTTGTTAGAAGAGGGTGTTTGCTATGACCAGTGTGTTCTCTTGGCATAACTCTGTTAGCCTTTGCCCTGCTTCATTTTGTACTCCAAGGCCAAACTTGCCTGTTACTCCAGGTATCCCTTGACTTCCTACTTTTACATTCTAGACCCCTATAATGAAAAGGACATTTTTTCTGGGTGTTAGTTCTAGAATGTCTTGTAGGTCTTCATAGAACTGTTCAACTTCAGCTTCTTTGGCATTAGTGGTTGGGGCAATGATCTGTATTACTCTGATATTGAACGACTTGCCTTGGAAAAGCTCAGAGATCTTTCTATCACTTTTGAGATTGCACCCAAGTACTGCGTTTCAAACTCTTTCATTGACTATGAAGGCTACACCATTTTTTCAAAGGGAATCTTGCCCACAGTAGTAGATATAATGGTCATCTGAATTAAATTTGCCCATTCTGGTACATTTTAGTTCACTGATTCCTAAAATGCCAATGTTCACTCTTGCCATCTTCTGTTTGAACACTTCTAATTTACCTTGATTCATTCACCTAACATTCCAGATCTCTATGCAATACTATTATTTACAGCATCAGACTTTACTTTCACCACAAGACACACACACAACTGGGCATTGTTTTCACTTGGCTCATCCTCTCGTGCCTTTGGAAGAATTAAATGACAAAGAAAACTTAGGGACACAATTGTGAAATATTTCTGACTCTGTTTCAAAATTTTTATTATTTGTTTTATACTTTTTTTTATCAAGTTTTAACAATAACATGAAGATTATATATGTGTGTATATATATATTGGATAAGACAATGGTACCCTACTCCAGTACTCTCACCTGGAAAATCCCATGGATGATGGAGCCTGGTAGGCTGCAGTCCATGGGGTCACACAGATTCGGGCACGACTGAGCAACTTCACTTTCACTTTTCACTTTCATGCATTGGAAAAGGAAATGACAACCCACTCCAGTATTCTTGCCTGGAGAATCCCAGGGACAGGGGAGCCGGGTGGGCTGCCGTCTTTGGGGTCACACAGAGTCGGGCACGACTAAAGCAACTTAGCAGCAGCAGGAGCAGTATATATGTGTGTATATATATATATATATATATATATATATATATATGTATGTATGTATAAAGTGGCTCCCCAGGGGCACAGTGGTAGAGTATCTTCCTGCTGATGCAGGAGACTCAAGAAACACAAGTTTGATCCCTGGGTAGGGAAGATCCCCTGGAGTAAAAAATGACAACCCCCCATTCCAGTATCATTGCCTGAAAAATTGTATGGTCAGAGGAGCCTAGCCTACTACAATCTATGGGGTCACAAAAAATCGGACACAAGTGAGCACACACACACACGTATGTATATGAAGCACTATCAAGTAACTTTCTTGCCAGAAAAATAAATACAGTATTTTTATTCACTCAGTAAAGTATATATGCTGTGGTTAGTTGCTTAGTTGTGTCAGACTCTGTGACCCCATGAACTGTAGCCCATCATGCTCCTCTGTCCATGGATATTCTCCAGGCAAGAATACTCCAGTGGGTTTCCCTGCCATCCTCCAGAAGATCTTCCTAACCCAGAGATCAAACCCATGTATCTTTTGTCTCCTGCATTGCAGGCAGTTCTTTACCAACGGAGTCAACAAGGAAGTCGACATATATACTTAACATTTTTTTTTTTTCCCAAAAATTAGAGTGGACCTCTATTAATCAATTTGTATTATCTTTTCCAGTTTTTATTTCCCAAGCTATCTCACATTTTTAAGATATTGTGGACTTTTAGTGACATCATCTGTGGCTAAGGATGAAAAGGATATTCCTTGGCTAATAGCATCCTCAGATCTCAAGTTTACCATTTATTGTTTAAATCAGTTGATATATGAGTCACTAAACAAGAAAGCATATCAAACATAGAACAAATAGTTTTATACAAATCCAACATAGGATTTACGACCAGCATTATGGCAGAATTGTATAAATTACTTTGATAATTTTATGAAAATTATCCACATGATGACAACAAACACCTTTTGAATCTCTACTCTTTAAAACTTCAATAGACTGACTGAACAGACACACTAAAACAAGAATGTTACATCATTGGTTTTTCTGATTCAGCTGTTCATGCTGTTTGAATGTGACACATATATGATTATGTAGATAGATATTATTGATAGATTGATAGACTTTTAATAAATAAATACATAATTTGCAAGAATAATTGGATTTATATATGGGTTCCCTCAGTTCAGTTCAGTTCAGTCGCTCAGTCGTGTCCGACTCTTTGCAACCCCATGAATCCCAGTACGCCAGGCTACCCTGTCCATCACCAGCTCCTGGAGTTCACTCAAACTCACATCCATCAAGTCAGTGATGCCATCCAGCCATCTCATCCTCTGTCGTCCCCTTCTCCTCCTGCCTCCAATCCCTCCCAGGATCAGAGTCTTTTCCAATGAGTCAACTCTTTGCACGAGGTGGCCAAAGTACTGGAGTTTCAGATTTAGTATCATTCCTTCCAAAGAACACCCAAGACTGATCTCCTTTAGAATGGACTGGTTGGATCTCCTTGCAGTCCAAGGGACTCTTAAGAGTCTTCTCCAACACCAAAGTTCAAAAGCATCAATTCTTCAGTGCTCAGCTTTCTTCACAGTCCAACTCTCACATCCATACATGACTTCTCAGGGATGTCAAATATACACAAATTATAATTTCTTTAGAAACTATGTTTCAGATATTTTTATATTGTTAACATATGATATTAGTTTACACTGTTGTAAATGTAAGCTGTTCGGTTTGAATACTTACAGAGTTTGGGGATTGGAATACAATATGTTAAGTATCTCAATTTAATGTATTTTGAAGGGAAATAAGCCGTTAGACAATTTTCTCCCAATTCACAGACACTCAACAAACATTTCTAGGAAGCATTTTAAAGTGCTGTCCAAAGACAAGACAATTTAAAACAATCAGCTCAAAAGAAATAAAAATTGTAAGTTGTTCATTAAAGCACAAAAGAAACTGACAAGTCAACAAATGGTCCTAAATCAAGGTCCTCTGTTTCCTTTCTTTTTTGTATGTTTAATTGTTTTGCTTTGTTTTATGTAAATTCTAATATTTTTACCTAGATAAGGATAACAAAAAAGAGTTAAATATCCCAAAATATAGCATCTAGAGGAAATCTTTGCATTGGAAAATGAACTGTAAGTGGTTTTTAAAATCTTGAACTGAGTATTCCAGTATTTTCTATATATTTAATGAAAAAAAATTTTTTTTAAGCTTTCTTACTATGAGGATCACTTAGAGAGTCTGTTTGTCTGAAGATCTTACAAACTGAAATTCATTATTTTATTGAATTTAGATTTTTGTTGTTCCAGCTTGCACACTCAGAAACCTGACATTATTAAGACTTGTTGGCACAGACTTACATAACTAAAATTTATGAAGTTGCTAAATTGCTAACATGTTAACTTACTTATTTTTTATTATAAATGTAACTGAAATTTATAACTATATTCTTCTCCCCATCATCAGTTCAATAACTTCTTGTAGCTAAATGACATGAAAAGCCAGTTCCTACTCCTAAAGTGTTATGTGAGCATAGGATAAAAGTAAATAACACTGAGTAGATCAATATATGTCTGATGGTAGCCATTGAAAGATACCCCTCTTTGGTTTAGAACATTTGACCAGCATAATTGGAGACTATTGGCTAAGACCTAATGAAAGTGAAAGTGAAGTCACCTCTGACTTTTTGCGACCCCGGGGACTGCAGCCCACCAGGCTCCTCTGTCCATGGGATTCTCCAGGCAAGTATCCTGGAGTGGGTTGCCATTTCCTTCTCCAGGGGATATTCCCAACCCAAGAATCGAACCCAGGTCTCCCGCATTGCACGCAGACGTTTTAACCTCTGAGCCACCAGGAAGCCCATATCTCAAGTTAAGGCTTGGATTAACAGTGTTGGTTTCTGTGGCAAAGCTACTTTTAAAATTAAAACATCTTTTCTGATTACCAACTGATTAGAACAGCATTTCTAGAGTATGCACATACATTTAATGAGCCTAAATTCAAATCCAGCAATTGTGCCTTTAAGATGGTTGTTCAGTTCTCCTTACTCAAAACTTTTGGAAAGTTTTCATTGCAGTTTCCAAGTACTGACATTGCTCACATATTTATGCAAATATATCCTTGTATCCTGTATAGTTTCTTGAACTTAGATATAAAACTTTCTTTAATCTAGTTATGCAAAAATCAAAAGTAATAGGCCTTCTGGAATGATTAAAACAGAATTTTTCTATGAAATAGAAATTTTCAGGATGAAGATTCCTGATGAATATTTACTAAGTAGAAAACTAGGTCTAGTTTCACTATTTTAAAGGCAAAAAACCTACATTTTCACAAGATATCTTATTTACCTGCAATTCATGAGTACTATTTACCTTTTGGTTAGTGACTTCTGTATACTCATAAGTAATGTGTGTGATCTCAGGATACTTTGTGTAAGTAATAATGGATTTAAGGCTGTCTTTTCACCTTGCTAATAGTTTCTTTTGATGTGCAGAAGCTTTTAAGGTTAATTAGGTCCCATTTGTTTATTTTTGCTTTTATTTCCAATATTCTGAGAGGTGGGTCATAGAGGATCCTGCTGTGATGTATGTCAGAGAGTGTTTTGCCTATGTTCTCCTCTAGGAGTTTTATAGTTTCTGGTCTTACGTTTAGATCTTTAATCCATTTTGAGTTTATTTTTGTGTATGGTGTTAGAAAGTGGTCTAGTTTCATTCTTTTACAAGTGGTTGACCAGATTTATAGCAAATGAAGCAACTGACAAACAACTAATCTCAAAAATATACAAGCAACTCCTACAGCTCAACCCCAGAAAAATAAATGACCCAATCAAAAAATGGGCCAAAGAACTAAATAGACATTTCTCCAAAGAAGACATACAGATGGCTAACAAATACATGAAAAGATGCTCAACATCACTCATTATCAGAGAAATGCAAATCAAAACCACTATGAGGTACCATTTCACACCAGTCAGAATGGCTGCGATCCAAAAGTCTACAAATAATAAATGCTGGAGACGGTGTGGAGAAAAGGGAACCCTCTTACACTGTTGGTGGGAATGCAAACTAGTACAGCCACTATGGAGAACAGTGTGGAGATTCCCTAAAAAACTGGAAATAGAACTGCCTTATGATCCAGCAATCCCACTGCTGGGCATACACACTGAGGAAACCAGAAGAGAAAGAGACACGTGTACCCCAATGTTCATCACAGCACTGTTTATAATAGCCAGGACATGGAAGCAACCTAGATGTCCATCAGCAGATGAATGGATAAGAAAGCAGTGGTACATATACACAATGGAGTATTACTCAGCCATTAAAAAGAATACATTTGAATCAGTTCTAATGAGGTGGATGAAACTGGAGCCTATTATACAGAGTGAAGTAAGCCAGAAAGAAAAACATCAATACAGTATACTAACGCATATATATGGAATTTAGAAAGATGGTAACAATAACCCGGTGTACGAGACAGCAAAAGAGACACTGATGTATAGAACAGTCTTATGGACTCTGTGGGAGAGGGAGAGGGTGGGAAGATTTGGGAGAATGACATTGAAACATGTAAAATATCATGTAAGAAACGAGTTGCCAGTCCAGGTTCGATGCACGATGCTGGATGCTTGGGGCTGGTGCACTGGGACGACCCAGAGGGATGGTGTGGGGAGGGAGGAGGGAGGAGGGTTCAGGATGGGGAACACATGTATACCTGTGGCAGATTCATTTTGATATTTGGCAAAACTAATACAATTATGTAAAGTTTAAAAATAAAATAAAAATTTTAAAAAAAATTTAAAAAAATAAAAAAAATAATGGATTTAAGATAACATAATCCAGAAGTACATTTTTAAAGAATTCTGGTATTTCCTTAGTAAATAATTAAAGATAATTTAATTTACAACCCCAAACAATACTTCTGCTTTCTATTCTGCTATCAGGTATTTTCTGCTTCAGGATCTTGTTTAAAATTCTAAACCCCCAAAACAGGAAACACTTCTTCCTCACCCATGTTTTTTTACTGTCATTTATCATCATAAAATTAGAACCACCCAACAAGGAAAAATTATATTCCCTCACATCACTCTCTCCAAACTGTTCAATTCTGTGATATAAAGTTAACCAAGAGGCAGTTGGTTCTCAAGAGTTACTGGAAGTTATAAAAATTAATAATTGTTCTGTCAAATTGCTTTGAGTAATCAGAGTAATCTTTGTTTCTTCCTCTTTTAGAGTTGAAATCTTAATTCACAGTTCAGTTCAGTTCAGTCGCCCAGTCCTGTCCAACTCTTTGTGACCCCATGAATCGCAGCACACCAAGCCTCCCTGTCCATCACCAACTCCCGGAGTTTACCCAAACTCATGTACATCAAGTCAGTGATGCCATCTAGCCATCTCATCCTCTGTCGTCCCCTTTTCCTCCTGCCCCCAATTCCTCCCAGCATCAGAGTCTTTTCCAATGAGTCAACTCTTCGCATGAGGTGGCCAAAGTACTGGAGTTTCAGATTTAGCATCAGTCCTTCCAATTAACACCCAGGACTGATCTCCTTTAGAATGGACTGGTTGGATCTCCTTGCAGTCCAAGGGACTCTCAAGAGTCTTCTCCAACACCACAGTTCAAAAGCATCAATTCTTCAGCCCTCAGCTTTCTTCACAATCCAACTCTCACATCCATACATGACCACAGGAAAAACCATAGCCTTGACTAGACGGACCTTTGTTGGCAAAGTAATGTCTCTGCCTTTGAATATGCTATCTAGGTTGGTCATAACTTTGCTTCCAAGGAGTAAGTGTCTTTTAATTTCATGGCTGCAGTCACCATCTGCAGTGATTTTGGAGCCCCCAAAAATAAAGTCTGACACTGTATACACTGTTTCCCCATCTATTTCCCATAAAGTGATGGGACCAGATGCCATGATCTTAGTTTTCTGAATGTTGAGCTTTAAGCCAACTTTTTCACTCTCCTCTTTCACTTTCATCAAGAGGCTTTTTAGTTTCTTCACTTTCTGCCATAAGGATGGTGTTCTGCATATCTGAGGTTATTGATATTTCTCCTGGCAATCTTGATTCCAGCTTGTGCCACTTCCAGCCCAGTGTTTCTTGTGATGTACTCTGCATAGAAGTTAAATAAGCAGGGTGACAATATACAGCCTTGACGAACTCCTTTTCCCAATTGGAATCAGTCTGTTGTTCCATGTCCAGTTCTAACTATTGCTTCCTGACCTGCATATAGGTTTCTCAAGAGGCAGGTCAGGTGGTCTGGTATGCCCATCTCTTGAAGAATTTTCCAGTTTATTGTGATCCACATGGTTAAAGGCTTTGGCATACTCAATGAAGCAAAAATAGATATTTTTCTGGAACTCTCTTGGTTTTTTGATGATCCAGCCGATGTTGGCAATTTGATCTCTGGTTCCTCTGCCTTTTTTAAAACCAGATTGAACATCTGGAAGTTCACAATTCACGTATTGCTGAAACCTGGCTTGGAGAATTTTGAGCATTACTTTACTAGCATGTGAAATGAGTGCAATTGTGTGGCAGTTTGAGCATTCTTTGGCCTTGCCTTTCTTTGGGGTTGGAATGAAAACTGACCTTTTCCAGTCCTGTGGCCACTGCTGAATTTTCCAAATTTTCTGGCATATTGAGTGCAGCACTTTACTAGTCTCATCTTTTAGCATTTGAAGAAGCTCAGCTGGAATTCCATCGTCTCCAGTAGCTTTGTAGTGATACTTCCTAAGGGTCCCTTGACTTCTTACTCCACTATGTCTGGCTCTAGGTGGGTGGTCACACCATAATGGTTATCTGGGTCATTAAGGTCTTTTTTGGTACAGTTTTTTTCTGTGTATTCTTGCCACTTATTCTTAATATTTCTACTTCGGTTAAGTCCATACCATTTCTTTTTTTTTTTTTTTTTTTTTTTTTACTTTAAGGGCCAAAGGACTCATTGATTTTATTTTATTTTTTTAAGTGTATTTCATGCATTCCATTTTATTTATTTTTTCAATTTTATTTAATTTTTAAACTTTACATAATTGTATTAGTTTTGCCAAATATCAAAATGAATCCACCACAGGTATACATGTGTTCCCCATCCTGAACTCTCCTCCCTCCTCCCTCCCCATACCATCCCTCCATTTCTAAAAAGCCTCTTGATGAAAGTGAAGAGGAGTGTGAAAAAGTTGGCTTAAAGCTCAACATTCAGAAAACTAAGATCATGGCATCTGTTCCCATCACTTCATGGGAAATAGAAGGGGAAACAATGGAAACAGTGTCAAACTTTATTTTTGGGGGGTCCAAAATCACTGCAGATGGTGATTGCAGCCATGAAATCAAAATACGCTTACTCCTTGAGAGGAAAGTCATGACCAACCCAGATAGCATATTCAAAAGCAGAGACATTATTTTGTCAACAAAGGTCCGTCTAGTCAAGGCTATGGTTTTTCCAGTAGTCATGTATGGATGTGAGAGCTGGACTGTGAAGAAAGCTGAGTGCCAAAAATTGATGCTTTTGAACTGTGGTGTTGGAGAAGATTGTTGAGAGTCCCTTGGACTGCAAGGATATCCAACCAGTCCATTCTAAAGGAGATCAGTCTTGGGTGTTCTTTGGAAGGAATGATGCTGAAGCTGAAATTCCAGTACTTTGGCCACCTCATGTGAAGAATTGACTCATTGGAAAAGACTCTGAATGTGGGAGGGATTGGGGGCAGGAGGAAAAGGGGACGACAGAGGATGAGATGGCTGGATGGCATCACTGACTCGATGGATGTGAGTTTGAGTGAACTCTGGGACTTGGTGATGGACAGGGAGGCCTGGTGTGCTGCAATTCATGGGGTCACAAAGAGTCGGACACGACTAAGTGACTGAACGAACTGAACTGATGCAAATTCTTCCTATTAGCACTTTTAAAATGCCACATATTTATCAATGTTTGCTGCTGCTGCTGCTAAATCACTTCAGTCGTGTCCAACTCTGTGCGACCCTGTAGATGGCAGCCCACCAGGTCCCCCGTCCCTGGGATTCTCCAGGCAAGAACACTGGAGTGGGTTGCCATTTCCTTCTCCAATGCATAAAAGTGACAAGTGAAAGTGAACTCGCTGGGTCATATCTGACTCTCAGAGTCCCCATGGACTGCAGCCTACCAGGCTCCTCCATCCATGGGATTTTTCCAGGCAATAGTACTGAAGTGGGGTGCCATTGCCTTCTCTGTTATCATTGTTTACCAGTTTTTAAATGATTATTTCATTCTTTATTGTCTTACTATAGCATAATTTTAAATATTTTACATTTTGGACATATAGATAGATAGAACTACATTTTGATAAGGCAGAAGAACATCACTACATCTTTGTCACCAGTGAGAGGTCTCCTATTCTGTAACTGTAATTACATGCAATATAATTATTTTCCCCTATATTGTACGTCTAAAATATACTTTATTTAGTCTTCAAGTGACTCATATGGGTGCAAAGCAATGAGTATAAAAGATCCTTTTCAATAAGGTACGTACTAAAGGTCATGTCTTAATAGCTTCTATAATATATATATATATAGATAGATAGATAGATAGATAGAATAAGAACTTTAGAATATCAAATAACTTTGATTTCTACTATGTTGGGAGTTATAAGGAGCAAGAGTTATGAGTTAAGTCAAGTGTAAGGTTATACACATATCTGAGGTAGAAGAAACACATGAAAAAGATTTGGAAAGGATCATGGGAGATGATTGAATCATTTTTATATTGATTTTGAGAAACTGTACATCAAAGTGGTTTGGTGAAACTATGAATGTAGAAACTGATTGGCGATGAGATAAAGGATAAATCAGATAGAGATGATTTTTCAGGAGCTCAGCTGTTAAGAATGACAAAGATGATAGGAAAACTATGAGTGAATAACTGAATGTTAAGAATCTAAAGAAATAATAATAACCAAGAAAATAATAACAGGCATGAAGTTTGTAAAGAAAATCTGAAGATTAAAAATAAAATGTACTATTGGGTGATGAAATCAAGATCACCATAAAGATGGCTTTCAATAAAAGTAGGGGCAACAGATCACTGTACTATGAAAAGAGAAAAAAATGATATTTTAAGGAATGGAGATTAGGTTTAAGTAATTTATTTATTTAAATTTTCTCATCCTCAGAAACAATCTTGTTTGGAATTCTTTACAGAATAAATCAAGTTAAAGTGAGCTCATAAGGGTGGTCCATAATCCAGTGTGATTGGCATCCTTATAAAAGAAATATGGATACAGAGCCATATTCATAGAGGAAAGATGATGCAAAGCAACAAAGGGAAAAGATGACTATTGATAAGCCAGGGAGAGAATCCTGGAATGATGCTGCTCTCAATCCTCACAAGAGACTGAGCCTGTTGACAAATTTATTTTGAACATCTAGCCTCCAGAAACGTGAGAAAAGAATTTTCTACTGTTCAAATTTATAGTACTTTGTTAAGGCAGTATCAGCAAACTAATACAGAGGGATAATAATAATTAGCTTAAAAACAATAAATTAAAACACCCTGTAAGTAATTTATGAAAGTGTCTAAAACCCTGCCCCCTCCCCGCACACACAGAAAAAGACTAAAATTTTTCCTAGGTATATGGACTATTGCTTCAAATCTTTCATTTTATTTATTTTGTGAATATGCAACACAATGAATATGTTTTCACCTGAATTCATACAATGCAGTAGAGCCTAATATGGTGGAATCTGAGCTAGTTAGAAAAGATTCTAGGTCCTAGTTCTATCACTCAATGTCTTAACAATTATAGTGAAATTAAGACAAACAAAACTACTTTTCCTCAATAATTAATTGAATATATTTGCTGTTGTTCAGTGACTAAATCATGTCCCACTCTTTGTGACCCCATGAACTGCAAAACGCCAGGTTTCCCTGTCCTTCACTGTCTCCTGGAGCTTGCTCAAACTTACGTCCATTGGGTCAGTGATGCCATCCAACCATCTCATCCCCTGCTGCCCCCTTCTCTTCCTTCCTTCAATCTTTTCCAGCATTACAGTCTTTTCCAATAAGTCAGCTCTTCACATCAGGTGGCCAAAAGTATTGAAGCTTCAGCTTCAACACCTGTCTTTCCAATGAATATTCAGGGTTGATTTCCCTTAGGTCTGACTGGCTTGAACTCTGTGCTGTCCAAGGGACGCTTCAGAGTCTTCTCCAGCACCACAGTTTGAAAGCATCAATTCTTCGGCACTCAGCCTTCTTTATGGTCCAACTGTCACATCCATACATAACTACTGGAAAAACTATAGCTTTGATATACAGGCCTTTGTTGGCAAAATGACATCTCTGCTTTTTAATATACTGTCTAGGTTTGTCACACACCTATCCATTCATCTAATTGTCATAACAACAATACACAAATTTTCAAAACCATGTAAAGTACAAAGCTGTAACAAATATTAGAAGTTGACATTTTTAAAAGTATCTTACTAATGTAAAACAGAAAAATATAATGGCATATTAACAAAAATATAGACTATTAGTGATGTCTGAAATCATTTAAAGTACAATCTAAATAGCCACAAGTTTCAGTTGGCAAAGTTTTAGTTTTAGTTTCATATTAATTTAATTTAAATAGCTATAAACAGAAAATAAATGTCATTTAAATTCTGTACACTCTTAAGGCAGGGAGCATCTGTCAGCATAATAGATCCTTTAGACTCCTGCTGGGCAAACCCAGCTAGTAGACATTTTAAAATTGACTGAGTTTGAGAAGAAGCAGTTTTTCATACAAAAGTTGGCAGTTAAGGAGGAAAATGTTTTCATCCTAATTGAATTGGATTTGGCCACTGGGATATTTTCTATTCACCACAATAAATTTAGAAACCGTTTGTAAATTTATACCACTCAGGATTTTCCTAGTTACCTGAGAAAGTTGCCTAACTCAGCTCTTGGTGCTGAGTCTGCTCTTTGCTTCTCTAATAGTTTTCTGCACACTTTCCCTTGTGGGTTCCTGAAGAATTTAAGGAGGGATCTGGGTTTATTTAGCAGCTGGTTATCTCCTGCTAATGGCTGACGAAGATACTAGAACATACTCTTTGCTTTGCTTCTCTCTTAACTCATTCTGTTTATTCGAGGGTATGTTTTGAACCTGTCAGGAAAATAGCACAAGCTTCAAGAGTTACAATTGTAATGTTATGCCAAATGCTTATTCTTGGATTATACTTTTTACAGCAACTGGGATAATATGTTGGAAACATTTAGTGTTTTAACAATCAAATGCTATAATTAGTACTAGTATCTAAACTGCATTCATTTTTTAAGGCTACAGTGAAAATGATGGTACTGTATATATACTTGATTTAATAGTTATTAATGATTTCCCCTTAAAGTACAAAGACACGAACACACACACAATCACATACACAATCATACACAATGATTATTTTCATTGGTTTAATTTTTAATTCAAATAATTAGTATAGAATATAGCTGAATGCATTTAATGCTCATTTTTTTGTTACTCATAATATGTTAATCCTCAAAAATAATGCTTTAATAAGTTATTTGAAAAATCCATAATCTAATAACTGGTATATTCCAATGTAATTTTTAATGGTATTTTTCTATTTGGATTAAAAACACGTGCCTAAATCAGGACAAAAACACACTATATACACCAAAGAGAGGATTAAAAAAACTGGGAGCCAGATCTAAATAAAAAACAGTTATATTAGCTCTGTTATCCAGAAATTGTATCCCCATCTCCACACAGCCCCTTGATGTTGTATACGCAGAATTCAAGAAAAGAAAAGAAAGGAGAAGTTTCAGAATTCTACAAAGAGTGGATGGCATAAAAACAAAAACAGAGACAAAAAACAATAACAGCAAATACTAATAAGAATCAGGGAAACTGACGCAACGAAAACAGTGCTATATCATTCTTGGGTGAGATGTCTGACTACTTAGGAAGCAAAATTACTTCCTAGTTAGGAAGCCCTGTGTGCCTATTTGACCAAGAAAGTGGAGATGTAGTGAGAGAAGCTAGGGTGAGAAGGAGGGTCCCAGTGAATCTGAGTCCATTCCCAGCATCTGCTTTTGTAACACTGCGTGTTTCCTTCCAATCAAGTAGGCAGAGGGACTCGTAGTGAGGCATCAGCAAAATTGCTCATATCTTGGATGATTATAAAATTATTCTCCGACATAGGACAGTTTTGAGAGCAAAATTGATCACTGTTAATAATTACTCGGACAAAAGGCATAAGCTGGGAGAGAACAAAGCAAACTAAGAAAAAGGAGAAGGGAGCAGCAGAGGATGAAATGGTTAGATAGCATCACCGAGTTAATGGATATGAATTTGAGCAAACTCCTGGAGATAGTGGAGGACAGAGGAGCCTGGTGGGCTGCAGTCTATGGAGTCGCAAAGAGTCAGACACAACTTAGCGACTGAACAACTGTGTATGATTTCCCAACTGCTATTCCACCTGATCAAGTGTTCACAGATGCCTATTTTGTACCTTTTGCTTTCAACCAAACTGAAGTTAGGCTTCTGCCCTCCCCATAAGCCCCTGAATTCTGCTTATCTCAAAACTTGAGCAAACATTCAAAACAGAGCATGTTGCCTTATTAGGTATCCTGAGAACTGGCAAATAGGGCCAGAAACATTTTTGTCAGACTCTCTCAGTCACTTTTCTGAATTTTCCCAACTTCCCATTACTTATTGCTTCAGTTCAGTTCAGTTCAGTTCAGTCACTCAGGCGTGTCTGACTCTTTGCGACCCCATGAATCACAGCACACCAGGCCTGCCTGTCCATCACCAACTCCCAGAGTTCACTGAGACTCACATCCATCGAGTCAGTGATGCCATCCAGCCATCTCATCCTCTGTCGTCCCCTTCTCCTCCTGCCCCCAATCCCTCCCAGCATTAGAGTCTTTTCCAATGAGTCAACTCTTCGCATGAGGTGGCCAAAGTACTGGAGTTTCAGATTTAGCATCATTACGTCCAAAGAACACCTAGGACTGATCTCCTTTAGAATGGACTGCTTGGATCTCCTTGCAGCCCAAGGGACTCTCAAGAGTCTTTTCCAACACCACAGCTCAAAAGCATCAATTCTTTAGTGCTCAGCTTTCTTCACAGCCCAACTCTCACATCCATACATGACCACTGGAAAAACCATAGCCTTGACTAGATGGACCTTTGTTGGCAAAGTAATGTCTCTGCTTTTCAATATGCTATCTAGGTTGGTCATAACTTTCCGTCCAAGTAGTAAATGTCTTTTAATTTCATGGCTGCAATCACCATCTGCAGTGATTTTGGAGCCCAGAAAAATAAAGTCTGACAGTGTTTCCACTGTTTCCCCATCTATTTCCCATGAAGTGATGGGACCAGATGCCATGATCTTCGTTTTCTGAATGTTGAGCCTTAAGCCAACTTTTTCACTCTCCTCTTTCACTTTCCTCAAAAGGCTTTTGAGTTCTGCTTCACTTTCTGCCATAAGGGTGGTGTCATCTGCATATCTGAGGTTATTGATATTTCTCCTGGCAATCTTGATTCCAGCTTGTGCTTCTTCCAGCCCAGCATTTCTCATGATGTACTCTGCATATAAGTTAAATAAGCAGGGTGACATTATACAGCCTTGACATACTCCTTTTCCTATTTGGAAGCAGTCTGTTGTCCCATGTCCAGTTCCAACTGTTGCTTCCTGACCTGCATATAGGTTTCTCAAGAGGCAGGTCAGGTGGTCTCGTATTCCCATCTCTTTCAGAATTTTCCACAGTTTATTGTTATCCACACAGTCAAAGGCTTTGGCATAGTCAATAAAGCAGAAATAGATGTTTTTCTGGAACTCTCTTGCTTTTTCAATGATGTAGACGATGTTGGCAATTATTTCTTACTCTTTGCTATAAAAGAAAATATTTTTCTGTTTGATTTTGAGATATTCCTGAAATCTGAGGATTGTCCCTTTTGTAGTGGCCTTTCCAATTAAGTCTACATTTCATTTTATTTGACACACCCAACAATTGATGTTGGAAAATCTCCTTTCCCTTGAAATGGAGTGAAGACTCTCAGGGCACTCTGAAGTGAAAAGGACTTTTGTCCCTGTAACAAAGTTGGCTGTCCAGGCCTCACCTCCAGACTTGCTGGAAGTAGAGGAAAATGACAGAGAGGTCCCTATTGCCCAACTCCTCAGACTAGTGTTGATTCTCAAAGTCTGGCCTGTGTTTGGGGTGGCAGGTGAGGAAGATGAGGGTAGAATGGGGAAAATGTAGAGCTAAAATAAATAGGAAATTGACACTTGAAATTGGGCTAAATTGAACTGGACTTAATAAATACCTAATTAGCAGTAGAGCTATGGGTTGATTCAAGATGTTCCTGAGAGATATGAGATACAGTTACAACACAGTATGATTACATGTAGTATTTACAAACCATTTCAATTATCTTTCAATTATCATTGAGTTAAGACAGGTAGATACATTTACTTGTTATATTAACTGGCATGCTTTCAGTAAGAAATAAAAGAATGCCTGACTCACAGTGGATTAAAGAATGACATTTAGTTTCCTATGTACCAGAAGTCTGCAGGAAGATAGCTACAAGGTTGGATGGGAGGCAAAATGTTATTATTAAGGATATATGTGCATGTTAAGTCACTTCAGTCATGTCTGACTCTGTGTGACCCTATAGACTGTAGTCAGCCAGGCTCCTTTGACCATGGGATTCTCCAGGCAAGGACATGGGATTGGGCTGCTATGTCCTCCTCCAGGGGATCTCCCTGACCCAGGATCAAACCTGTGTCCCTTATGCCTCCTGCATTGGCAAATGCAGGCTCTTTACCACTGAGCCACCAGGGAAGCCCCCTAACATGGCTACAAAACCTAAAGATAATGCTCCCACATAATTATATACAGAGAAATGTAAGAAGGACAGTCTATTGGTGAGACAGTGCTTCTCAGATACACTTCTATGTTTATCTATAAAGAAAAATGTTACCATGAGTACCTCTACCCAACACAAAGAATGTTTGCTTCTCTTTGCTCCAAATCTCATTACCATCTAGGAAGCAGGGGATAACCAGGGAGTGAAAATCAATAATTTTTAACTTCAGATTTTGAGGGCAGTCTTTGACAGCCTAGAAAAGACAGGTATGTCATATTATGGCATAAGTGAAAACCTATGTACTAAAGTACAGTATGGAAAATGTATTGTACACTAAAAGATACTAAGAGGGTAGATCATAAGTGTTCCTACCACATACACAAGAAAAGTATGTGAGGTGATGGATGTATTAATTTGCTTTATTTTTATAATCTTTTAACAATATACATATATCCAATTATCATATTGTACATCTTAAATATATACATTTTATGTTTGTCAACTGTACATCAAAAAAGATGGATGAATAAAAATTACATTTACTACATGAAAAATCATAGAATACAATATAATAAAAATCTCTAGGCTTATCAACTATTTTTACTAAATATATCTATATCACATATAATCTTCAGTTCTGTACAGTTCAGTCACTCAGTTATGTCCAACTCTTTGTGACCCCATGGACTGCAACATGCCAGGCTTCCCTGTCCATCACCAACTCCCAGAGTTTACTCAAACTCATGTACATTGAGTCGGTGATGCCATCCAACCATCTCATCCTCTGTCATCCCCTTCTCCTCCTGCCTTCAATCTTTCCCATGATCAGGGGCTTTTCAAATGAGTCAGTTCTTCACATCAGGTGGTCAAAGTATTGGAGTTGCAGCTTCAGCATAAGTTTTACAGGATTGATTTCCTTTAGGATGGACTGGTTGGACCTCTTTGCTGCCCAAGGGACTCTCAAGAGTCTTCTCCAACACCACAGTTCAAAAGTATCAATTCTCTGGCGCTCAACTTTCTTTATAGTCCGACTCTCACATCCATACATGACTACTAGAAAAACCGTAGCTTTAACTAGATGGACCTTTGTTGGCAATGTCTCTGCTTTTTAATATGCTGTCTAGGTTGGTCATAACATATAACCTTATTTAAAGGTTAATTCACTATGTGAAAGTGAAAGTGTCAGTGTGCAATCATGTCTGACTCTTTCTGACCCTATAGACTGCAGTCTGCCAGGCTCCTCTGTCCATGAAATTCTCCAGGCAAGAACACTGGAGTGAGATACACTACCATTTCCTCCTGCAGGGGATCTTAAGGGTCAAATCTGTGTCTCCTGTGTCTCTTGCATTGCTGGCAGATTCTTTACCCATTGAGCCATTGGGGAAGCCCCTCTTAAATTTAAAACTGGACAACTGAAATTATTTTACAAGTAGTCATGAATATAGTTTGTTATTACCTTTAGTGTTTCCAACTCATGACAATTCAGTCAGCATTGTTTTGTCTCTTTCTATCTTCTCTTTCCAAAATTTTGATTAGTTTGAAGATGGAACTTTTTACTCTGTGTATTTTACATTTTTATATACTCTATCACCATGTACTATATTCTATGAAGTTTGTTAACATCTACTCTTAGTCTATCATTCTCAACTTAACGTACTGTTAAATCTAGAAATTTTAATATCTATCCTTATGTTTTCCCATTGCAATTTCTATTTATTTATTATACATATATTTTATATACTATAGAAATACTATATTCAAATAGATTATATAGTTATAAATCTAGCTATTTTTCAGGATCCTGGTTAATTCATTATATTCTCTTATTCTTATTAACTGAACAACCATTTCTTTCATGTTTGTTATTTATATTTTAAATATTGAATGCACTATTTCCTGTAACTTAAAATTCTAGCATATAAAGTATTTATAGAGCTATAGTTAAGAATGTTTTTGATAGTTCTTATTCATATGCCTTATTCTTTGATGTGTTGTCTTTAATTTTTGCACTCAAAACTGCTCATTTACCTTCTAGAATTATCTGAAAAAATTGTTTTAGTCTATCATTATACTTATTACAGTCTTCCTCCAGAAAACATTTCATTTACTTCTTCCAGAGACTGGAGGAATCTACAACTCTTTGCCACCTTTAAAGAAAATTCATAGTTTGAGATTTCGAGTGAAAAGAAGGGGTCACTCAGGATTTGAATTTATGACACAATTATATGTTAGGACTGGCTTCTGATTAAAAATTCTCTGAGATGAGTTAATTGCCCCCTTCCTCCACTCAGTGTTAAAGCAACTTTTACTGCTTTCTTCTGGGTAGAAAAGGGACTAATTCTGTTTTACTTTTTCTCTGAGAGTATAGTTCATTTATTTCTCAGCTTTATGAATTATGGGCTTCTTTATTACCTTTCCAAGTTGACCTTAGACTTGCTTGCAGGTTTCTTATTTCTTATTTATAAGAGTCCATGAAAGAAAAGTTCAGTGTAAGAGGATAAACAAAGGAGGATAGCTCTTGTGAACAGAGCTGCTATGAACATTAATATGAATGTATCTTTTTAAATTATCTGAGCATATTCCCAGAAGTGGGATTGCAGGATCACGTGGTAACTCTACTTTTAGTTTTGTAAGAAACATCCATACTATTCTCCATAGTTGGCTATACCAATTGATATCCCACCAACAGTGTAGGAGGGCTCATTTTTCTCCACACCATTTCAAGCATTTGTTATTTGCACACTTTTTAATGGTAGCCATTCTGACTCATATAAGCTGACAGTTCACTGTATTTAGATTTGCATTTCTATAATATTAGTGATATGGAGCATCCTTTTATGTGCCTATTGGCCTTCTATATGAACGGATAAAAATATGTAGTATACATTCACAAGGGCTTTCCAGGTGGCACTAGTTGTAAAGAACCTGCCTGTCAATGCAGGAGATATGAGACATAGTTTAGATAACCTGGATCAGGGAAGATCCCCTGGAGGAGGGCATGGCCACCCACTCCAGTATTCTTGCTGGAGACCACAGGAGAATAGTGTGGTCAGAGGAGCCTGGCGGGTTACAGCCCATGAGGTCACAAAGAGTCAAACACGACTGAAGTGACTTAGCAGCAGCAGCAGCATACAAATACCATGAACTATTATTCAGTAATAAAAAGAATGAAATAATGACATTTGTAGCAATGCAGAATAACCTAGAGATTAGCATATTAAGTGAAGTCAGATAGAGTGAATTCAGACAGTCTTCTGCCCATTTTTTGATTGGATTGTTCATTTTGTGATATAGAGCCGTATGAGCTGTTTGTATACTTTGGAGATAACTTGGTTGCATCATTTGCAAACTTTCAGTCTGTAACTTGTGTTTTGCTTTATTTTTGTTTTCATTGCTAAGCAAAAGCTTTTAACTCGAATTAGGGCCCACTTGTTTATTTAATTTTTTAATTTCTATTACTCTAGGAGACAAATCCAAAAATATATTGCTGATGTTTATGTCAAAGAGTGTACTGCCTATGTTTTCCTTTAGGAATTTTATGGTATCTATTCTAACATTTTGGCCTTTAATCCATTTTTAGTTTATTTTCATACATGGTGTTAGACAATGTTCTAATTACATTCTTTTACATGTAGGTGTCCAGTTTTCCCAGCACCACTTATTGAAGAGACTGTCTTTTCTCCATTGTGTATTTTTGCCTCCTTTGTCATAGATTAATTGACTATAAGTGCTTATGTTTATTTCTGGGCTTTCTTGTTCCATTGATCTATATGCCTGATCTTGTGCCAGCACCATATGTTTTGATGACTGCAGTTTTGTAGTCTAGGGATATATCAGGGATCCTGATTCCCCCAGGTCTATTTTTCTTCCTCGTAATTGCTTTGGCTATTTGGGGTCATTTGTGTTTTTATACAAGTTTTAAATTTTTGTTCTGGTTCTGTGAAAAATACCATTGGTAATTTGATAGGGACTGCACTGAATCTATAGATTACCTGGGGTAGTATGGCCATTTTAACAATACTGTTTCTTCCAGTCCAAGACCACAGATATCTCTAAATCTGTTTGTGTTGTCTTCAATTTCTCACATCACTGTCTTATATTTTTGGAGTACAGGGCTTTAGCACCTTTTGTTGCTGTTCAGTTGTGAAGTCATGTCTGACTCTTTGCGACCCCATGGAATGCAGTGTGACAGGCTTCCCTGTCTTTCATTTTCTCCTGGAGCTTGCTCAAACTCATGTCCATTGAGTCAGTGATGGTATCCAATCATCTCATCCTCTGTCACCCACTTCTCCTCCTGCTCTCAATCTTTCCCAGCATCTTGATCTTTTCCAGCGAATCAGCTCTTTCTATCAGAAGGCCAAAGTATTGGAGCTTTAACTTCATCATCAGTTTTCCAATGAAAATTCAGAGTTGATTTCCTTTAGGATTGACCAGTTTGATCTCCTGGCTGTCCAAGGGACTCTCAAGAGTCTTCTTCAGCTCCTCAATTTAAAAGGATCAATTCTTTGGCACTCAGCCTTCTTTATGGTCCAATTCTCACATCCATACATAACTACTGGAAAAACCATAACTCTGCCACCTTCAGTTCATTTCACTTCAGTCACTCAGTCGTGTCCAACTCTTTGCGATCCCATGAATTGCATCATGCCAGGCCTCCCTGTCCATCATCAACTTCCGGAGTTTACTTAAACTCATGTCCATTGAGTCAGTGATGCCATCCAGCCATCTCATCCTCTGTTGTCCCCTTCTCCTCTTGCCCCCAATCCCTCCCAGCATCAGAGTCTTTTCCAATGAGTCAACTCTTTGCATGAGGTGTCCAAAGTATTGGAGTTTCAGCTTTAGCATCAGTCCCTCCAATGAACACCCAGGACTGATGTCCTTTATAACGGACTGGTTGGATCTCCTTGCAGTCCAAGGGACTCTCAAGGGTCTTCCCCAACACCACAGGCAGGTTTATTCCAGTTATTCTTTTTGATGTGATGGTAAATGGGATTGTTTCCTTAGTTTCTCTAATATTTCTTTATTAGTATATAGAAATGCAACAGATTTATTTATATGAACTGTGAATCTAGCAACTTTACTGAATTCATTGACGAGCGTAGTAGATATCTGGTAGCATCTTTAGGATTTTCTATATATAGCATCATGTCATCTGCAACCAGTGACAGTTTTACTTCTTTTTTCCCAGAAATTGGATTTCTTTTATCGCTTTTCTATTCCTTTTTCAGGGTTAAATATTATTTTATTATTTATTTATTCTTTAATATTCCCCCCTTTTTAAATTTTCAAATGGGGAAATAATTAATTATTTTGCAGATAATAAATAGAAATAATTTAATTAGCATGTAGTAATAAGATTATGGCCATTACAGAGACTGTAATACTGATAAATATGTGTAAAATAATATAAGTAAGTCAGTTTAATGGGTAAATAAATTCAGTTAAAATAGATAAGATCTCATATTTTAACTTTTATAATAATGTAATCATGAATATAAAGTATTATAAAATGCATAATGTTAGAGGCTTTAACCAGTAGTGTAAAACTATAAATGGTAAAGATGTCATTGCTTAAACTGTTTAAGTTAATTATTCCAGGGATGTCAGTGTTGCCTGAAATTGACCCATGAAGCTCACTCTAGGTGCCTGGACAATAAGCTAACTAGTACAACAGGCTTCTGATTTCTTGTGAATGAATTTCATTTTAGCTCAGCTTTTCACATACATATCTTCCAGGTGTGAGGAATCTGATATTTTTCAGACAACTACTGTAAACAGCTGCTGCTGTTGCTACAGCTAAGTCATGTCAGTCGTGTCCGACTCTGTGCGACCCCATAGATGGCAGCCCACCAGGCTCCCCCGTCCCTGGGATTCTCCAGGCAAGAACACTGGAGTGGGTTGCCATTTCCTTCTCCAATGCATGAAACTGAAAAGTGAAAGTGAAGTCGTTCAGTCGTGTCCTACTCTTAGCAACCCCCTGGACTGGAGCCTACCAGACTCCTCCATCCATGGGATTTTCCAGGCGAGAATAGTGGAGTGGTGTGCCATTGCCTTCTCCAGTAAACAGTTGCTAGGTAAGCCCTATTGCCTGGTACACATGTAGCCCACTTCTCTCTCCACTAGTAATGTTATTCTTATAAATGCCCTATAGAAATGTGTGCTTTATAAGTGGAAGAAGAAGCACAGACTCTGTCACTGAACACATGTCCTCTCACTGCACAGGTTTTCACGCTTTTCTGTGAGATGTTGAGAGGACTTAGAGAAATCTACCTTAATACAAAATATGAATGGCTTAGACCACTATATCTAATTTGTGACTAAATGTTATCCATTATGTTTATCTATCACTTTGTATCACATGCTATGTATCTACCTTCACCATATTATACTATAACTGATTAAATAGCAAACATGAAGAAAGAACAATTAAAGTTCTATTAAATACTTGTATCAGGGAAGGACTAATTTTGTCTCCCTAAGCTTTGTCTCTCACATCTTAGATAATGTCTACATCACAGATCAGATCAGATCAGTTGCTCAGTCATGTCCGACTCTTTGCAACCCCATAAATCGCAGCACGCCAGGCCTCCCTGTCCATCACCAACTCCCGAAGTTCACTCAGACTCACGTCCATCGAGTCAATGATGCCATCCAGCCATCTCATCCTCTGTCATCCCCTTCTCTTCCTGCCCCCAATCCCTCCCAGCATCAGAGTCTTTTCCAATGAGTCAACTCTTCACATGAGGTGGCCAAAGTACTGGAGTTTCAGCTTTAGCATCAGTCCTTCCAAAGGAATCCCAGGGCTGATAACCTTCAGAATGGACTGGTTGGATCTCCTTGCAGCCCAAGGGACTCTCAAGAGTCTTCTCCAACACCACAGTTCAAAAGCATCAATTCTTCGGCCCTCAGCCTTCTTCACAGTCCAACTCTCACATCCATACATGACCACAGGAAAAACCATAGCCTTGACTAGACGGACCTTTGTTGGCAAAGTAATGTCTCTGCTTTTCAATATGCTTTCTAGGTTGGTCATAACTTTCCTTCCAAGGAGTAAGCACCTTTTAATTTCATGGCTGCAGTCACCATCTGCAGTGATTTTGGAGCCCAGAAAAATAAAGTCTGACACTGTTTCCACTGTTTCCCCATCTATTTCCCATGAAGTGGTGGGACCGGATGCCATGATCTTCATTTTCTGAATGTTGAGCTTTAAGCCAACTTTTTCACTCTCCTCTTTCACTTTCATCAAGAGGCTTTTTAGTTCCTCTTCACTTTCTGCCATAAGGGTGGTGTCATCTGCATATATGAGGTTATTGATATTTCTCCCAGCAATCTTGATTCCAGCTTGTGTTTCTTCCAGCCCAGCATTTCTCATGATGTACTCTGCATAGAAGTTAAATAAACAGGGTGACAATATACAGCCTTGACAAACTCCTTTTCCTATTTGGAACCAGTCTGTTGTTCCATGTCCAGTTCTAACTGTTGCTTCCTGACCTGCATACAAATTTCTCAAGAGGCAGATCAGGTGGTCTGGTATTCCCATCTCTTGAAGAATTTTCCACAGTTGATTGTGATCCACACAGTCAAAGGCTTTGGCATAGTCAATAAAGCAGAAATAGATGTTTTTCTGGAACTCTCTTGCTTTTTCCATGATCCAGTGGATGTTGGCAATTTGATCTCTGGTTCCTCTGACTTTTCTAAAAGCAGCTTGAACATCAGGAAGTTCATGGTTCACATATTGCTGAAGCCTGGCTTGGAGAATTTTGAGCATTACTTTACTACCTGTGAGATGAGTGCAATTGTGCGGTAATTTGAGCATTCTTTGGCAATGTCTACATAGTGGTAGGCAATTATTTGCAAAATGATAAATTCTATCTAGGTACCCACTTATTTTTGTCTACAAAGACGCCAAGAATTCTTTTCGGTCTCATTTTGGTTTTCCCTTTTCTATTGATCAGAAAATTATTTGGACATTGTATATGGACAATTTCAGTTACCATGTATACACAGGTAGTATGTCTACCAAATAGATGGTAATAGAAAATATGGGAAAAAAAGGCTTAAATTGCTTCAAAACACAAAATTATTTTCTATATTCTAATCTTTTTCCCTCAGAAATATTCACGTGAAATTACTCCTATTTCCCCAAATGTTAACTGTGGTTTTATTCTGGCACTGCAGTAGCAACTCACACATCCTACTGTTTTCAAGAAATATCATTTATCAAGAATGAAAGTACTACAGATAAAAATAGAAAATCAGAGAGAGGAATGTAATGTAATGTAAAGATGTAATATATGTATAAAATCTGTAGAATTTTTTTATGTGACACTCTATTGTAGTCTATTCAATTTTTTTTAGCATTTGAGACAACTTTCAGGTAAATTGCCAGTGGTTAAGAATCTGAGAGTACATCTTAATTAGGCTCATATTATTTATAGTTACTTGAGGTGTGCACTGTCCTTTTGCCTCCACAGGAACCATTGTTGCTTTAAGGGCTGGAGTCTACACAAGGCAGCCAAGAGTGTGGCAGACACAGCAGGGCCCACTCTGTAGCTGCTGAGTCCATCTGTCATAGCAAGGGCTTTAGCATTTACTTTAAAATCAAATCTCCATTCCAAAATGTAATTTCTCCAACCACTAACTCTTGCAACATTATATATGTGTGTGTGTGTGTGTGTGTGTGTATATAATATATATAATTGTTGCACACATTCCAATTAATGTGAATAATACATTTTTCCCAAGAACTATATGAATTTATACAGGCAATTTTCAATGTTCAGAAATAATATCAGTTATGAGTTTTTAAATGCTTAAAACATCCCTAATAACAATAACATTGCTTATGAGTTAATAGTAATTTTAATTGATCAAAGAATAAAATATAATAATTACTATTTTAGAACATGTGTGTGCATATGCACATGTTAATTTGTATCATATCTATAAACATATATATGTACTATATATATACACACACAGGTATATGATGTCTCTATATAGTATACACTATATAAATGTATGTGTAAATACACTCTTGTGGAGTATAAATGTAGACTATATCCATATCTATATGTGCATGTATATGCTTATATATAATGCATTTGTATAAGTTTCTATATACATGTGAATTTTGGATATATTATAAAACTTGCAAGACATACCTTGTGTCAATCACTCTGCTCTTAGCTATGTAAATGATTTCAACTGATGATTTTCCTTTCTCAAATGTTCATTATTCTTTAACTCATTAAAAACTAGGATATGGGAAAAAGAACTTAATGTACTGCCTTGAATGAAACTGCAGTTTAATGTATGAATGAGAGGATCAAGCAGGTAGTGGAGTAAATATTCCACTAGGGCCTCTTAGCTAAAGACAGCTGTTTTTTAGAATATCTTCCCACCTTATCACTCAACAATCTATTATTCCTACTAAGAAGGAAATGAAAAGTGATGCAATCATATGATGGGATGTTTGCTCACTCTGACAGGCAAATAGTCTGTGAAAAGTAGTGTTGACTTCATCAAAGAAAAACTGTTGAAAACCAATCAGCTCTCAAATGCAGATAAGAAAACAGTCACTTCTTTTCAAGTCATCAAATGCTTTCAATAAAAATCTATAACTGCAAGATAATTAAAATGTCTGTTAGCATTTTATTAATCATTTCTGCGGATTTAAAAAGAGAAATAAGTCCCAACTTATTTTCCCTTCTGGATTTATGTATTTGTGTTCAAAATCAACAGTGAGCAAGCCCCCTCAGAACTATATTTCTGCATAGCCCCGTAAACCTCTGTTAGAGCTGACTCAGGCCCTTGCTTCCCTGACACCCTCCAACGCAATGTTCACAAGTGACTCTGTTTAACCTGCAAAAAAAGTTCAGAATAAGAATTTGATATAGTCTGTCAAAGCATAGGCAAAATTACAATTCCCAAACTACAAAGGATGTGATTACAAACTAGTGTTTTTACATAATAGAACTAAAAACTGCTGACAGTGCTGTGTAAAGTCACCTGTCTATTCATTAACCCATCTTTCTTCATGCAATCCAGAGCCACTCACATCTGACACATGTTGCATACTGTATTTCAGCATACACAAATTTGGCCTGGACATAGTGACCAATCTTCATTATTTTTATATCGAGTTATAATTAAAATAATGGAAAACTCATCTGGGTCCATTTCAAGTAAATCTGACAATTAAAGGTGTACCCAGGTGTACCCACCACTCATGTCTTGCTTGAGATTTTAAATGGTATCTGTTGGGTAAGGGAGTTAGAGAAGGTGAGGTTCAGAAAAAGAAGGAGACTGGCACTTTACAGGAACAGATTACCTTTAATGAGGCAAGACGGGGCAGCGGTCAGATTAGTGAGCTGCTGCACTAACCCAAGAAAAGAGTAAGTATATATAGGCACGTATGTGGAAATCTACTGTCTTAAGGGGTCTGTTCTTCTCCAAGGTTATTCGGAGTAGTTATCTTTTAAACGGCTGGGGAAAGGAATTCTCGAGATGGGCCAGAGGCTGGACCAGCTGGGAGCTGGGTGTAATTAGCCTTAATGTCCATTTTTTTCTTCGAGTGAGAGAGTTCTTTGTTTTGCATAGAGTGGTGGGGAGGACCTAGAGGGGAGTTTTAACTCCAGGCTATTTTGAGCCTTGTAACTTTCCTTCAGTATCCTCAGTGTGATCCTATAGGAAATGCATAACAGGGCAAAATTCCTGAAAAGACTCGTGTTAATTCACATTGTTTATAATTAGTTTATCTGATGTGTGCGTGCGTGTGTGCATGCAAGGGGTCGCGTCTGACCGCTTGTGATCGTAAGTACTGTAGCCCGCCTGGCTCCTCTGTCCAAGAGGTTCTCCAGGCAAAAATACGGGAGTGGGTTGCCATGTCCTCCTCCAGGGGATCTTCCCAACCCAGGGATCAGACCAGGGTCTCTTATGTCTACTGCATTGTCAGGTTAGCTGAGTTCTTTACCGTGGCACCACCTCAGAAACCCATTTTATCTGATAGCATCAATTAATTCATGCTACACAGGTTTTTTGGGATACCTATTATATGCCAGATAAACATTAAAAGAACCATACCTGAATGAGAAATGGGTATCTTGAGGATTTGGGTAAAGGTGGCAGTTGTGTCCACACTTATGAAAGTGAAAGAAAACAGAACAATGCTTCAGACAGAAAACCTGAGACATGATGGCTAACCAGATAAATTGTTCCTTTTCATTCGTAAGGTTTAATCAACCTTTGCCTTGATGAAGTTTCTTGAATTCCCATGTTTCCACAAGCTTCTATGAATTTGCATGTATTCTCCTACCCCAGTGATTTGATATTAGTTAGCGTTCTCTATATTTAATATCATGTCATCCCCTGGAGCTCAGATGATAAAGAATCCGCCTGCAATGCAGAAGACCTGGGTAGATCCTTGGGTTGGGAATATCGCTGGAGGAGGGCATGGCAACCCACTTCAGTATCCTTCCCTGGAGAATCCCCATGGACAGAGGAGCCTGGCGGGCTGCAGTCCGTGGGATCACAGAGTCAGACACGACTGAGTGAGTAGGCAGAGCACACAGCACAGCACGTCTGAAAATAATGACAGTCTACCTCTTCCTTTCCTGAACATGAAATATTTTGTTTTTAAATACTACTGAGTACAACTGGCTCCTTTTTCTAATATATTTATGTTCACAAGGCAATTTGTCTACAATATTCTTTGTGCTTTCCTTGTGAAGAAAATCTTATAATCAACTTTTTATAGACCTATACTGTAATGATATTTTTATTTATCTTTTCTACTTTTTGAAACAGTTTTAAATGGAGTGATCATTTGTTCTGTGAAAGTCTGATAAACTCTTAGCTTGGACTAGTGACTTTAATCATCTATTCATTACAAATTCATTCACATGACTTTGGTTTAAATATTTACAAAGCAATTTTGAAAATCTCTACTGCATTATGTTTCTGATATTAATCATGTTTTTTCCTGTTGTTTGCAATTATCAATCTCTAATGTATACTACTTTTTATTAATCTTTTCAATGAGTCAACTTGCTTTTCTTGATTGCTTATACTGCTTTATTGTATCTTTGCTCTCTTACAATGTGTCTTTACTTATATTTATTTCCTTCAACATATTCAGACTTACCTGGTTGTTTTTCCTAGATTTTTGTGCTGAAAATGTAACTCATTTATTTATTTTTTTAGACCACAAGCACACACAATTGTATCAGTCATACCTTTTGATTCATGGCACATTTTTTACATGGATGATGTAAAAGAAAGCCATGAGATTTCACTTTAAATTCATAAAATTGCTAAAGATAGGGAAAGACCCTCATATTATAGATAGCTGTTAAAATATATGTAAAATTTTTCACTCTCTATGGGGATGTAATTTGGTGTGTACACATTATAGAGCAGTTTAGAAACATAAATTTTGAAAAAATAACAAATTTGAAAAAAATATTTAAACACACTGATTTTATTTCTAAATACAAATCCCTGAGAAATTTCACATTAAGTAAGCAGCAAGATGTGCATAAGAATATTCACATCAGCACTATTGTTAATGCAAATGAATGAAAACAACACAAATCATTGGAGTCAAAAAAATTCATCCATATCTGCTAACTGCTCATTTATTTTTTGCCTATAACAGCAGGCATTATAAGTGAAAATCTCAGTTTTAATTCTTTCCAAATTATACTGTATTCCATGTATTGCATTTTTATTTCAGGGTTCACTGTTTTCTAAATCTTAAAATTAGCTTCTTTTCAGTGGTGCTTCCCTATAGATTCAGTCGGTAAAGAATCTGCCTGCAGTGCAGGAGACCTAGCTTCAATCCCTGGGAAGGGAAGATCCCCTGGAGAAGGAAATGGCAACCCACTCCATTTTCCATTCTTGCCTGTAAAATGCTATGGACTGAGAAGCCTAGTGGGCTACAGCCCATGGGGTCACAAGAGTTGGACATGACATAGCAACAAAACCACCCAATGCATCAAATATTTTTCACATATTATCTTTAAAATCTTTTGATTCAGCAATCCTCCTTCTGAGTATATAATCAAAGGAAATTAAATCAGGACCTCAAAGAGATATCTGCACTCCCAAATTTATTGTAGCATTATTCATAATAGTCAGGATAGAGAAACACCTATGTATCTGTCAATGGATAAGTTGATAAAGAAGATATAGTATATTATTCAGCCATGAGAACAAAAGAAATTCTGCAACTTGTGACAACATGGATGGACCATGACAGCCTTATTGTAAGTTAAATAGGTCAGATAAAGAAAGACAAACACTATATTATATCACTTATATGTGTAAACTGAACAAGTCAAACTCACAGACACTGAGAATTAAATGATAGTTACTAGCAGCTGCAGGTAGGGGAAACTGGAAGTTGTTGGTCAAAAGGTACAGACTTTTAGTTACAACATGAATATGTTCTAGTGTTCAGCATAATGATTATAGTTACCAAAACTGTTTTCACATATAGTTGCTAAGAGAGTAGGTCTTAAATGTTCTCACCACAAAAAAGACATGAAAATTATGTGAAGTGATGGAGGTGTTAACTAACACTGCAGTGGTAATAATTTTGTAATATATAAGTAAATCAAATTGACAGATTGCACACTTACACTTACACAATGTTATATATCTATTACATCATAAAAATATAATCAAACCTTTTCAAATATTATGTAAAGTGTATCTCTACAAGACCAGTTGCTGTTCTAATTGTTGATTTTACTGGCTCAGTATTTATTAGATACATTTCTATATTTTGTATATTTGATTTGCTTACTCTGAGTGAAAATGTCTCTCAAATTTTTGCTTGCATCCCTTCTTCCTTTCACTTATTCTTCATTTTTTACTCATTTGCCATTACTACCACCTGTCCTTCTGGACTCTGGATCCAAAATTATTCCTTTACAACAACTAAGAATTAGTCTCATCTTGTTAAAGTCATGAAGAAACAATCAGGGAAGTAGTAATAATAGGCAGTTTCATCTAATTTCTAGTGAAAGTGAAAGTTTTAGTCACTCAGTTGTGTCCAACTCTTTGTGACCCCACCTACTGTGACCTGCTGGGCTCCTCTGATCATGAGATTTTCCAGGCAAGAATACTTCATTGGGTTTCCATTTCCCTCTCCAGGGAATCTTCCTAATCCAGGGATTAAACCTGAGTCTCCTGCATTGCAGGGATATCCTTTATGGTCTGAGCCACCAGGGAAGCCCTAATTTCTGACAATAAAGCTGATTTCCCCCTGACTTCTGAAGTCAACAATTTTGAATTAAAATGAATTCTATTAGAAGATAACAATGATAGGAAGAGGTAAAAAATTAAACTTTAATTAAGAGTGAGAGAATCTAATCTTTGTCCCTAACATCATCAATGGACCTTGCTCAGTTTGCTGTCTAAAATAAATGTTTGTAGTTCTCTTTACTCAAAAGAAGCCTTACTTCTGCCCTTAAATACCTGCTTCCTGCACAATGTCTAGGAAGTTTATTGCATCAACTCTGGTTTAACATTTTATATTTCTTTCATGTTTCAAATGTACAAGTAAGTAATTATGATTTTCAAACCCAGAGATGTGTATTTAGTTATCTATATTCAGTCCATGTGGGTCACAAAGAGTTGGTCATGACTGAGAGACTGAACTGAACTGATCACTTTTTATATGTGAGCTGACATAGTGTGCACCACTTCTGGTCATTACACTAAAAATACTCCATAATGATTCTTCATGCTCTTTCCACTTCCATGAGTATGATATAGATGAGAACAACCACCAAGAAAGCCATATGTAAATGGTGGAGAGAAAAAAAAAAGTAAGTAACTTGAAATTCGAATCAGAACTTGGAGGAAAAATATGTCTATCCAAAACAACTATTTTAACATTTTTATCTGGGAAAGAAATTTTATTATAGTTCACATTATTATACATTTTGGACTTTTTCTTAATAAAAATACAGTCAAAGGACAAATAAATAAAGTGGTAGTTACTACAGTGAAATTAATGACATTAAAAAAATACAAAAGCTAAAAACAGAAAATGTTGATTGAATAAAATGATATGTGCTCAGTTCAGTTCAGTTCAGTCACTCAGTCATGTCCGACTCTTTGGGACCCATGAATCGCAACATGCCAGGCCTCCCTGTCCATCATCAACTCCCAACTCCCGGAGTTCACCCAAACTCATGTCCATTGAGTCGGTGATGCCATCCAGCCATTTCATCCTCTGTCATCCCTTTATCCTCTTGCCCCCAATCCCTCCCAGCATCAGGGTCTTTTCCAAAGGGTCAGCTGTTCGCATGAGGTGGCCAAAGTACTGGAGTTTCAGCTTTAGCATCAGTCCTTGCAATGAACACCCAGGACTGGTCTCCTTTAAGATGGACTGGTCGGATCTCCTTGCAGTCCAAGAGACTCTCAAGAGTCTTCTCCAACACCACAGTTCAAAAGCATCAATTCTTCGGCACTCAGCTTTCTTCACAGTCCAACTCTCACATTCATACATGACTACTGGAAAAACCATAGCCTTGACTAGACGGACTTTTGTTGGCAAAGTAATATCTCTGCTTTTCAATATGTTGTCTAGGTTTGTCATAACTTTCGTTCCAAGGAGTAAGCATCTTTTAAATTCATGGCTGCAATCACCATCTGCAGTGATATGTTCTAATATAGTCTAAAAGAGCAGCTGATCCTTAAACAACATGGGTTTGAAGTGTACAGGGCCACTTATATGAAGATATTCTTCAATAGAAATTATTTCAGTATTACAGTGTCTGTCATTGGTTGAAACTGAAGATTTGGAAGAACTATGAATATGAAGGGCCAAGTACAAAATTACATGAAAAATTACATTTTTCAAGGCTCAACTCTTTTCCTAATTCTGACTTGAACAATCAGTATTAAAGGACAAAGTATAGTATTAGGGGCATATATGACCATCAGAATTCTTTCAGGGTTAAATGATGAGATGATATTTATCAAATAAGTTTTGAATACTCAGTTATATAATTAGATATATTAATATGAAATGCAGGGCTAGAGAAATTTTGGACTCATCAATATAATACAGATTGTAGCCCATAAGTCTGGACTGATCAAATAGTCTGTGGAGAGAAATCTTAACTATTAAACACTACAAAAATTAAAAGTGTGATAGAACAGCAAAATATGAGAATTAGTGTGAATAAAGACCAAATTAGAATCAATTAAGGTAGGATTTTCAACAAACGGTATACACAAAATATAAGAGTGTAATAGGAGACAACTGTGCACAAGAACCCAGTGTTCCAAACACAGGTTTATAGTAAAAATAATATAGGACAGATAGCTAAGGAAAATTTCCCATTTATTCCTAATTTCAACTTCAGGATCTTTTATGTTTCTGACACTCGAAGTGAGCAAACAAATACACACACACACACACACACACACACGTTCTTTGAGCCTCTGTAAGTAAATTTTGAAGGATATGACCTTGTTAAATAAATAGTAAAATACAAAGACACATGTCAGAAACAAAGGACTAGGGAATTTACGATGTAAGCATTCTGTGACTATTCCAAGATTTTCCACACCAGCTAATTGAGCAACTTGACTGTAATATTTAACATATATTTTTTTCTGCTTATATGTCTTTGACAAGCCAAGTCAATTTGGGGGGATCATTTTCAGGGGAGAATCTGATGATCCCAGAGACTGTTGTTGAAATCTGTCCAGCACTCTGATATTTGCCCAGAATTGAATGATTCAGAAAATAAAATTTCAGCAAACCACTCTTGTATCAAAGAGAACAAGCTTCTGGATTCCCATACACAACAAAACTTTTCATTTAAGGAATTTTAAAAATCGACACATCCTAATAAATGGACTTCTGAACTTCAATTTTAGGAGGGTTTATTTTGGTCAGAATTGATAGGCTTTGACTGTGTGGATCACAATAAACTGTGGAAAATTCTTCAAGAGATGGGAATACCAGACCACCTGACCTGCCTCTTGAGAAACCTATATGCAGGTCAGGAAGCAACAGTTAGAACTGGACATGGAACAATAGACTGGTTCCAAGTGGGAAAAGGAGAACGTCAAGGCTGTATATTGTCACCCTGCTTATTTAACTTCTATGCAGAGTATATAATGAGAAATGCTAGGCTGGAAGAAACACAAGCTGGAATCAAGATTGCCAGGAGAAATATCAATAACCTCAGATTGCAGATGACACCACCCTTATGGCAGAAAGTGAAGAGGAACTAAAAAGCCTCTTGATGAAAGTGAAAGAGGAGAGTGAAAAAGTTGGCTTAAAGCTCAACATTCAGAAAACGAAGATCATGGCATCTGGTCCCATCACTTCATGGGAAATAGATGAGGAAACAGTGGAAACAGTGTCAGATTTTATAGTTTTTTGGCTCCAAAATCACTGAAGGTGGTGATTGCAGCCACGAAATTAAAAGATGCTTCCTCCTTGGAAGGAAAGTTATGATGAACCTAGACAGCATATTCAAAAGCAGAGACATTACTTTGCCAATAAAGGTCTGTCTAGTCAAGGCTATAGTTTTTCCAGTGGTCATGTATGGATCTGAGAGTTGGACTGTGAAGAAGGCTGAGCGCCGAAGAATTGATGCTTTTGAACTGTGGTGTTGGAGATGACTCTTGAGAGTCCCTTGGACTGCAAGGACATCCAACCAGTCCATTCTAAAGGAGATTGGTCCTGAGTGTTCTTTGGAAGGAATGATGCTAAAGCTGAAACTCCAGTACTTTGCCCACTTCATGTGAAGAGTTGACCCATTGGAAAAGACTCTAATGCTGAGAGGGATTGGGGGCAGGAGGAGAAGGGGACAACAGAGGATGAGATGGCTGGATGGCATCACTGACTCAATGGACATGAGTTTGAGTGAACTCCAGGTGTTGGTGATGGACAGGGAGGCCTGGCGTGCTGCGATTCATGGGGTCGCAAAGAATCGGACATGACTGAGTGACTGAACTGAACTGAACTAATGCACATTACTGATGCTTGATTTCATCAACTTTGATATTTTAAGCAAGGTTTATCATCAGCTCTACCCCATCTTTCATCATAGCTTTTCCAATGTGTTATATGATCAGTGAAATCTCTCTCCAATGTCGTGCCAAACACAGTATCCCATTTTCTCTCCATGACCACCCATACATCTTTCTCTGCCCTTGTAGAGAGTTTAGCCAAATTACTAGACAGTACTGCTTCCTGAGCATTCATTTTCTTTGGTCAACTGGCCTTCAGTTTCTTTAAATAACACTAGCTACTTATGCATGCCCTAGAGAGCAGCCTGCAGTCACAAGTAAATTAAAGTTCCTGATATGACTTCCCCAACATCCTGTGATGAACAGTCCCCGCTGCCATCCAATGCCTTCCCCTCATGAATGCCTTTGATTCAGACTGCCATGGTTGTGATTTAGTTGCTAAGTCATGTGGTCCAACTCTTACAACTCCATGAACTGCAATGCACCAGGCTCCTCTGTCTATGGAAATTAAGGTTTTGGTAAAATTGCCATGGACTTACCAAGACCTTTGAGTTTGAGTTGACCAATCTGTCATTAGCCTGGGAACCTCCAAGCACTTCATTCATGGAACATAATAAAGGCATGTACCCCAGATTCTGTCTGTCTGTCTCTCTGTCTGCACTTTGCCTTGACCTCCCTATGTGACCCCCACAAGGCATGCCACGTACTTCTTCAGGACCTGTGAGCAGTAAGCTTCTCTATTTCAATTTTCTCTTGTGGTCTGTTGTTGAAACAACATGTTGAACCACTGCGCACCATCTGGCAGCTTGTGCTCCAACTAACAAGTGTTAATCTGACAGATGCATAACCACTCTCTATCACCTTTTCCTTAGTTTTAGACTATTACCATCTCGCCCTGAACCAAGGCAGATCACCAACAGATTTCAAATTTATCCTTACTTCTAATCTTTCCTTTTTTTATCTTCTATATTTCAATGAAAGTTTTTTTTTTAATTTTGAATATTCTATCCTGCCCTTCCTTTCTTAAAAATATGCAATATCTCCCACCATGTGCAGATTCAAACACAACTTCTTAACCGCTTTTACTCATTCAACCCATTCAGCTATCACAACCCCTCATTCTGTATATACCAGTAACACACTTTGTGTTTAAATCTGTTAGAGAATGGAAACTCTCTAACTAGGAGTTATAGTTAAAGAGTCTTTGTCACTGACTATGTCCACATGTGTCTCTATTCTCTCAATGAAAATGTTGCTTTGATAAGCCAGTAGAGATTCATACTGGTACAGCAAGTCCAAGCAGGAAATTTGTGAAGTGTTTTAATAGTATATAACTTACCCTGATTCTGAAAAGTCAGGGTAAAACAAAAAATAAGCTTCGTTCTCAACTATAGCAGGAATTGTAATCTGCAGCACAGTAACTTTGATAAAAACAGGTCAAGAGAGTCTCAGGAATATAATCTGCATCAGCCTCTGTTCTGTATAACAACCTAGAGTCTGTACATTCTGTATCTTTGCCATAATTAACCTGAAACTTTATAACTGGTATGAGTTGTGGGGTGGGGAGAGGATTGGAAAGTAAGATCTACAATGCCGTAATACATTTTTATAATTTTTATGTATTATTTATCATAGTTATAATTCCTCTCTGAAATTATTGTATAATGTCAAGTCTAAATGATCTTTCCCCTCTAAATATCCGTGACTGAGTTCACCACATAAATACCTAGGCATGCACACATATATCATATACATACACACACACACACACACACAAACACACACAAATATACACTTATTGCACTTCTCTCCACTCTGCAGATTCCTGTGTTCCTTACCCTAATCTCCCACTGCATTTCAGAAGGTGCCTATTTTACAGGACTGATGAAAGTAGTAATAAGAGACAATATTTATTGGTATTAAATACTAAAAAGTACTGTCATATAAGGAGAAAGTGAACACCTAGTGACTGCTACAGGAGAAGACGATGGCACCCCACTCCAGTACTCTTGCCTGGAAAATCCCATGGACAGAGGAGCCTGGGAGGCTGCAGTCCGTGGGGTCGCTAAGAGTGGAACACGACTGAGCAACTTCACTTTCACTTTTCACTTTCATGCATTGGAGAAGGAAATGGCAACCCACTCCAGTGTTCTTGCCTGGAGAATCTCAGGGGTGGAGGAGCCTAGTAGGCTGCCATCTATGGGGTCGCACAGTGTCGAACACGACTGAGGCGACTTAGCAGCAGCTGCAGCAGTGACTGTTAACATTTATATGATTATTTTTGCATAATTTCTGATTATTTTCAGAATCGTAGCCACAGATATATAGAAAGAATGGACAAAGTTGGAGGTTCTAACCAGTCACAAAAGTAAATAAGAATATAAAGTGACAGAAATCTAAGAATATTGGTTTATGATATTTCCTGTACAAAATAGACAACCAGAATTTTTTTTTTCAAGAAAGGTAATTATTATTCAGGGTGTACAAATTTGAATTTAATTTACCAAATTATTTTAGACTCTTCAAAATGTCCCACTCCTTTCACTTTTATAGTTCCTGAGCCAATTTTTGTAGACGTGTATATATTATTACTTAAAATCATAATGATATTTTTCTAATGTTTAAATTGCCTTAAGTAATGTAGATTTAAAATAGTACTGTGTGCTTTTGATCTACTTAAGATCGTTATGAAAATTGTCTTCCCTTTGTATGAAATATTTTCCTCTATGATAACTATTATATTAAAAAAATAACTATGAGGCAGGTATTTTAATTGTCCTACTGCCTTTTATAAATTTTAGATGATTCATGAATTGTAAAATAAGTTTGGAAATTAGTAAAACATGGGTTATTCCATAAAACACTATACTGAATATAACATACATTTATGTATGTGTATATATACATGCACATTCATATTTATGTATGTCCAAATATATATATATATATATATATATATATATATATATATATGCACATATATCTTTATTTTCAAGCAGGATTCTTCAGATAAAGTACACTTGTTTATACTCAAAAGGCTCACTCCAATTTAGAGCAAGACACAACATACCTTGAAGTGTAATTTCAGCACCACCTGAGATAGTACTCCCTTGATAAAATGATTTTAATTGTTGTCATTAATAACTTTCCTGCACATACAGAGTCTCAAATCCCCTTGCCATATTCTATTTAGTAATTGCTAAAGCCAAGCTTACTCATGTCCATATTTAGAAGGTAAATTTTGCAGGATGAACTAAAATATCTCACTTTAGAAGATGTTCTTTTCTAGAAACATGTATGCTTCTAACTAGCTACCGCATTCTTGGCTGACACCCCTGCTGATTTTGCTGACCGCAAAGAAACTAGTGGTCCTCTGGAGTCATCCTAGTTATCTTTTAATACTTGAGAAATATGGCACTTTGTTCTAATTTTATTCTTGATATGGAAAATGGTGTCTGTTAATGCCCAGAATAGAACAATTATATTTTGGTATTTATTACTGAAGGGCACTTTCTTTTCTAACATTTTTTTACTTATAATCAAATCTTGCAGGCAACTATATGCAATCTAGCTCAGTCCATATACATATAAATAGGGCTTCCCTCCTAAGCCTCCTAAGGCTTACCCCCTAAGCTCAGTCCGCGAAGAAATCTGCCTGCAATGTAGGATACCTGAATTCGATTACTGGGTCAGGAAGATACCCTGGTGAAGGAAATGGCAACCCACTCCAGTATGCTTGCCTGGAGAATTCCAAGGACAGAGGAGCCCAGTAGGCTACAGTCCTTAGAGTCGTGAGTAGGACACGACTTCACAACCCAAACCACCACTATACATATAAATATTTCTATTCATGATAAACCTTGAGTATTTCTTGTAATAGGGAGCTTACCAACTCCAGAAAAGTTATATGTGCTAATTTGAGTTTTTTTATTTGTACAAAAAAGTTTCTTTTTGAACATATTATCCTAATAAACAACAGGTCATATTTATTGAACGTTCAAGAATGCATCAAAGTAATTACAGTAACAGGTTTGAATAATTTTAGTCTTCTTGCAGGTATGTTTCAGTCTTTGCTTTATTCAAGATAATAAAAATTCAATATCTGACTAGTTTGAACATTGAAAAAAGTTGGAACAAGTATTAGACATGAATTAAAAAAAAAAAGATATAATTAATTAAACAAATGAGTCCTGGAGGCACATAGTCCATTTGTTCCAAGCAGAACATGTATTGAAGGACTTTCTTTTTTTTTTTTTTGGTAAAACTTCCTAACTCCTTTTATTCCATATTTATCTTTCTTGTATCTTTCATAATGTGTATTAAACTCTCCTTTCTATTTCTCTGTATCTTTTTACTTCTCATGGTTATTTTTTTCTGCAATGCATTGTTATTATTCCCTTTTTTTCCCTCTCACGTGTGACCTGCTTTTTTCCCCCCTCATACTACTCTCTATCTCTGTTTCTCTTTTTGTAGATAGAGAGATAATCGGTATTGTGCATATATGGGTGTATACACACAGACACATATATATATTTCTTCCCTGAAGTTCAGTATAAATTAGAACGCATTTAATAGTAGAAACCTAATCAAATATATTTAAACACTAAAATAAAGATATTAACTGCTACAAACATTATACATAAGGGTGATCCTAACAATTTTAGACAGCTGTTAAAACATATTTGGAAGAATTTCTATCTCTGCTCTGCTTCCTAGGATTTTTGACTTTATCTTAATGTTTCGTCAGTTAAGAGGCATATTTTTATTTCATAAACAAGGGATAAGTGGTGATATTTCTGGTGTTTTATGTACAAATAGTGGGATTCAATTACTCTTGTTGACTTGAATTAGGTCACTTGCCCATAACTGAAATGATTGTTAAGTCCAGAGAGTTGAAGGATTGATTTTCTTTTCTCGATTGGGACAAACCAAACGAGCTTGGCACTAATCCCCTCCCTCACTCCAGCACACTCTGAATTTGACACAGTGGAAAAGGATTGACTTTCTCAAAGGGAAATCGAAGGTATTTTGGCGGCAATAAATGCTAGAGAAGGACTCAATAAATGCCCATATTTTATGGCCCTTCTCAATTCAAACTTTTTCCTTCTGCTGTACTATTGCTTTCCATTCCCCAAATTCCGTGATTCTTCAGTTTCAGTGAGAGACCTGGTTTGTTTGTTTTCAAACATTTGTTTACATGTTTGTTCTACTTCATATTCCATTTAGCTATTCTAAAATTTGCAATGTTATCCATGTTTTCTATGAAATCATGTGGGGGGAACATTCCAAGGTGCTGTACTTAATATCAGATCAGTCTTCCCTAGTTATACAAGCTTAAATACACTTTGTAATAAGGAAATAAGCCACACAACTCTAAGTTAATTTGTTTTCACAGGGGAAATCTCTGAAGACTGTTTCTTTAAAAATAATATATGAGGTAATATATACTATATGAGGAATTTTTCATACATAAAAACAGACACAAAAGAGAAACATTTTATCAAAATAAGTTTATTAAGTCTAAATTTCAGGCATCAGATCAGATCAGTCACTCAGTCATGTCTGACTCTTTGCGACCCCATGAATCGCAACACACCAGGCCTCCGTGTCCATCACCAACTCCCGGAGTTCACTGAGACTCACGTCCATGGAGTCAGTGATGCCATCCAGCCATCTCATCCTCTGTCGTCCCTTTCTTCTCTTGCCCCCAATCCCTCCCAGTATCAGAGTCTTTTCCAATGAGTCAACTCTTTGCATGAGGTGGCCAAAGTATTGGAGTTTCAGCTTTAGCATCATTACTTCCAAAGAAACCCCAGGGCTGATCTCCTTCAGAATGGACTGGTTGGATCTCCTTGCGGTCCAAGGGACTCTCAAGAGTCTTCTCCAACACCACAGTTCAAAAGCATCAATTCTTTGGCGCTCAGCCTTCTTCACAGTCCAACTCTCACATCCATACATGACCACAGGAAAAACCATAGCCTTAACTAGACGAACCTTTATTGGCAAAGTAATGTCTCTGCTTTTCAATATGCTATCTAGGTTGGTCATAACTTTCCTTCCAAGGAGTAAGTGTCTTTTAATTTCATGGCTGCAGTCACCATCTGCAGTGATTTTGGAGCCCAGAAAAATAAAGTCTGACACTGTTTCCACTGTTTCCCCATCTATTTCCCATGAAGTGATAATTGTTAAAGTTAACAAAGAGGATAACAGAAGAGATTTCTGGAGGAAAAATAAAAGAATGGAGAAATTAAATTTATGTTACTACAACAAGGAATATGTTTTCTGAGAATTCTAGTGAAATAAATTTTAAACTCTAAAAGAGCTCTTTCTAACATCTAAACAATATATATGGAATCATGGTATCTTGTAAATATATCAACTTTCTTATGTAGATATGCTATTTCCATATTCTTATTTAATATGCAAGCTCTTATTAATTTTTCAACATATTTTTAACAGTGTTTAATTTACATTATGTATTTTATGCCTCAAAAATTTGAAATGCATATGTAAAATGCTATTAAGATACATTTCTCATTGTTTTTCTTTTGTATGTAGCTTACTACAGAAATGGTATGTTCAACTATTTCTTCAAGTAAAAATGCATGTTAATTTGTTAACTTATTCTGGGATTTAGTTGAAATGTTTCCATTTTCAATTCTCATCCATAAATTATGGAATAAACTACTTTTAAATATGAGAATTTCAGTTTAAAGGGTCAATTCAGTTCCAAACAAGATTGTGGTGAAATGCTTTATAACTAATCATATCCTAATAAAATTCACCAACTATGAAAAAAAGCTAAAATTTTAGGAGTTTCCATCCAAGAAAGAGACTATACAATAGTCTCTCAGTTTCAGTATCTTCAACTCTGGAATTCAGAAAACAATGGAATAGCAGCAGCAGATTACTAAAATGAAAGAACTACAAGAGTCCTATATTCTTCTTAGTAAATGGCATCATCATCCACATTGATATAGTTTTTCAAGTCCCAAATGTAGAAATTAGTCATGAATTTTCTTTTTCCTCATTACCCATATGTAAACTACTTGTTCATTTAACAGATATTTATAAACAAATATATTTTCACTTTATGAAGTTTATGTATTTTGTGTATCTGTAAATTTCAGGGACTCTATAACCAAAATTGCATGCTCCTTATGGAGCAATATTGAGAGTTTTGTTGTTGTTTGTTTGTTTTTTTCTTTTTTGCCTTAAGGCCTTTGCACTGGCCCTTCCTCTGCAAAGGAAGCCTTGTTATGGCTGGTTCCTTTCTGTGTTTAAGGTTTAAGCTCAAACATCACCACTTCAATGAAACTCCCTTGACCAATTATCAGGCCTTTCAGACTCTCATATTTACTTTTTTTAGCATGAAATATTAAACTTAATTTAAGTATAATTGATCTACAATGTTGTGTTAATTTCTGCTGTACAGCAAAGTGATTCAGTTATACATGTATATGTGTATGTGTGGTCAGTCATGTCCAGCTTTTAGCAACTTCATGGACTGTAGCCCACCAGGCTCCTCAGTCCATGGAATTTTTCAGGCAAGAATACTAAAGCAGCTTGCCATTTTCTACTCCAAGGGATCTTCCTGACCCAAGGATACAACCCACATCTCTTGTGTCTCATGCATTGGCAGGCAGATTCCTTACTATACCGCACCATCTGGGAAGCCATATATACTTATGTATATATACATATATACATATACTTGTTCACATTCTTTTCCATTCTAGATTATTACAAGATGTTGAATACAGTTGTCTGTGCTATACACTAGGACCTTGTTGTTCATCCATTCAGTATAGAAGAAGTTACGTTTGCTAATCCCAACCTCCCCCAGCATCTCTCTCCCACCCCCCTCCTCATTGGCAACCACAAGTTTGTTCTCTGTGTCGGTGGAACTATTTCTCTTTGGTCATTTATGTCATATTTTAAATTCCACATATAAATTATATCATATAGTATTTGTCTTTCTCTTTCTGACTTATTTCTAAGCTTAACTTTTTAAATCATATTCTCATTTGTTAAGTATCTCTCCTTCACTATCTCCTACCATTTACACAAAAAATATGTCCCACGAGATCAGACACCCCTTTTGTTTGTTCCCTAATGTATAGGTGAAACCTAGAAAAGTGTCTGACAGAATTGTTGGAAGAAGAAACATGATTTTAATTTTTGGAATGGCTATTAAATTGACTCCATTTAGAAGTTGAGAGTCACAAGAATTAACTTCAAGAGTACCTTGAACTGTATAATCTTCTTTTCAATCTGAACTGAAACCAAGAAAGATTCTAAAAAAGAATCTAACCTCATAAATTTCATAGTAGTAGGTACTTTTTAACCACATGAGACTCGTTAGCTGATATCCTTTTTCACCTAATGACTCTGTATCTCTGAACTTTCTTGTAATTTCATCTCTCTTGAGGTCACTAGAAGGCTCCATGCTAGGATATTAAGCTAATCCCAACCAAAATGCCACAATTCCATGTGGAAGTATCCAACCCAGTAATAAAATATAGAGGTAGAAAGACACAAGTTTGAATTTACTATTAGATGATGGTATCTATTTTGGTATGGGGAAGCAGCTGTACTTTGTTGTTGCTTTGGGTTTTATTGTTGTTGTTTAATGAGTGAAAATAAAGGTAAAAAGAATGTTAAACTTACCACTTACATATCAGTGATTTTTCTTCTTACCCAAATTATCAGTCATTCATTAGAGATAATTTAATTAAAGAAAGATAACTAGTAAATCATGTATGATTCTAAGATGGTTAAATCTGTGATATGTCCCTAATGTACAAAATATTACAACTGTATTTGCTTCACAGATGCTAGAAAGAAAGTGAACTAATTTTAAATAAGTGAATGAGAAAAGAGACCTAATACCATATAGGTTAAAAAAGTGGACATACAAATAAGAATAATACAGTAATATTTTGTGAGGCTTTATTACTAAATGAATATTAGATCAGTGTTTGTTTCTTAATGATCATGATGGGTAAATTTATGTTCTTTAAGTCTACTAAAATCATTTATTTTAGAATAAATTATAGCAAGGTTTACATTAAAATACTAAACTCCATTGTGAAATTGAATTCAGAAATAATATAACACATAATAACATTCGTGTGTGCATATGTACATATGAGTGAGTGCACAAATATGATTCTTTTTCTATAATACAAAAAGTAAAACAAGAATCATTTAAAACAATATTACATTAGAAGCAACAAAGACATAGATTTCTGTTCCTAAGAAAAAATTATGATAATTATAAAAGGAGACTGATAAAAGTACACTGTATTTCTAATTTAATTTCTATGTACAAGGTTTCTGATTAACAACTTTTAGCAATAACTCCCAATAACAGCAATAAAAAAGTTCTACCCTCTTTTTTAACATACTAGTTTTATTCTTAAAATTTTGAGTAAATATTAAAATCTTACAAAAATAGTTTGTGTTCATTTGTATGATTAGGTTTGGATCACTGTGATCAGTGTTTCACATATATGACTGATATGATATTTAGAAATCTTATTGGACACTCAGGACTAATTTTCACTTTTTCAGATAGTCCTTATTTATGTAGGATGTCTGGCATATTTGACCCTTCATCAAAAAGTGCCTCAATCCTTATAAAGACAAATAAGCAACCTCTAAGGATACTGCTGACCTGTACAGGGGGTGGGAAACTATGACCTTTGTGCCATAAAATGACCTATGGCCCCTTTTGTATGGCCATGAGCTAAGAATGGTTTTAAATTTGTAAAGAGATTAAAGAAAACAAACAAAACACAGACTATGCAGTAGAGATGATTAGTATTTGACCCTTATTAAAAAATGCTTATCAATCCCTGTACTACTTCCATGATTGACACATACTTTGTATTGTTCATCAATATACCAGGAGTAGAAGTGTTTCCAAAACATAGAAAGGATATAATTAATGTTTGTATAGAGTCAGGAAGGGATAAACTATAATTAGAATAAGGAGACTATAAAAATATAACACTGAAAGGAATTTAGAAATCAAAGCAAAAGTGGCAAAGAGGATCAGATGGTTAAATTAACTCATCAAAGAACTCAGGTAAGACTGAAGTCATTACCTATTTTATCTGTGACTTCCAGTACATTATATATGCATAGAGATATATATATGTGTATACAAAATAACACAATTTTATAAGCTACTGTACACAAAATTTTATATCTTCTTTGCTTGTTTTTTCCTCCTAGCATTTTTTGGTAAAGTTTTTTCTATATCATTGAATTATTTTTAGGAATATATATTTAATATTTATTGCTAAAAATAGATTTGCATTCTTATTTTTCTATTTTTATTTATTACTATAAAATAATATAATATTAAGTAGAATGTGATTCTACAGGATTTTTATATCTATATCTACTGACAGTCAACAAACCAACATACAAGACACATTTAAGTGAAATGAGGAAAAAATGTAGGGAAAAATAAAATCTGGATAAATGATAAAGCGTATAGTATTGAGAAACATGAAATTAAAAACACTAGTCTGGGAGTTGGTGATGGACAGGGAGACCTGGCATGCTGCTATTCATGGGGTCGCAAAGAGTCAGACATGACTGAGCGACTCATCTGATCTGATCTGATCTGAATGATTCCTAGGAGGAATCATTCCCAGACAAAAATTATTAATTCGTTTTCCATTGAAAAAGCTCTGTAAGAATTGTATTATCTTGATTAATAGATGGTTAAAGCTAGTTGAGTACAGTTCACTGAATTACAGACAAATGCAACATATTTTACAGATTGATCTTAATATTCATAACACTGTATTTAATGAGTATTGATCTTAGAATAACACTTTTAAGGATAGAAATCTCCACGACATCATGAGTATAATGTCGATTAGAGTTAGTAATGATAAATGTTTGAAATTTTAAAAAAGGAGACATACTGAAATTTAACCAAATTCTAATTAAATCTGCTATCTGGTATAAGAATCAGACAGTTGGTGAAGTTTGCTATATCCTATATGTGAGTAAGGCTGTTAGAAGATGTTATTACTTCTAAATTGCTTTTGTGCCCTGAGCTAAAACACAAATCTCTCAGACTAAGTATTACATTACTATTTAATTACTAAGTATTACATTGCTAAGTATTACATTACTATTTAATAAATATATCTTTTTCTCTCACTTTATTGCATAAGTAAGACTATATCTATAATTAGGCTTCCCAGGTGGCTCAGTGGTAAAGAATTGCTGCCAGTGCAGGAGACACAAGAGACGCGGGTTCAACCACTGAGCCAGGGATCTTCCTGACTTTCTTAGAGAGAAGGAAATGGCAGCCCACTCCAATATTCTTGCCTGGGAAATATCAGGAGGGCAGAGTAGCCTGGAGGGCTGCAGTCCACAGAGTTTCAAAGAGTCAGATACAGCCGAGCATTCAGATTGTATATATACATATAATTTGGCACGTCTTCATTTCTTTCTGCATTTTCTATTTGTCCATGTGAAATTTTGAGATGCAATCTAAGTAAAAATTATGTGAGAAATGAAAGTGAATTCACATTGAAATATTCACTTATTTAAAATTGGTAAACTCTTTGCTGATGGCAATACAGTTTAATCTTGCCTTAGTGAATTTCTTACCCTTTATGATTAGCAATTTTTTGTCAACAAAAGGTATATTAATTAATAACTATTTTAAATGTTTTTAAAATGTACAGGAAGGGTGCATTCTGTGTGCATTGGATGTGTGTTCATTTGTCCATGTCAATGTGTAAACACTTGGGCTCTGTAGATTTGGTGTGTCTTTTGATTAATACAGTTCAGTTCCTCAGTCATATCCGACTCTTTGTGACCCCATGGACTGCAGCACAGCAGGCCTCTCTGTCCATCACCAAATCCTGGAGTTTAGTCAAACTCATGTCCATTGAGTCAGTGATGCCATTCAACCATCTCATCCTGTGTCATCCCCTTCTTCTCCCACCTTCAATCTTTCCCAGGATCAGGGTTTTTTTTAAATGAGTCAGCTCTTTGCATTAGGTGACCAAAGTACTGGAGTTTCAACTTCAGCATAAATCCTTCCAATGAATGAATATGCAGGACTGATTTCATTTAGGATGGACTGTTTGGATCTCCTTGCAGTCCAAGGGACTCTCAAGAGTCTTCTTCTCCAACACCACAGTTCAAAAGCTCAGCTTTCTTTATATTCCAACTCTCACATCCATACATGACTACTAGAAAAACCATAACTTTGACTAGATGGACCTTTATTGGCAAAGTAATGTCTCTGCTTTTTAATATGTTGTTTAGGCTGGTCATAACTTTTCTTCCAAGGAGCAAGTGCCTTTTAATTTCATGGCTGCAGTCACCATCTGCAGTGGTTTTGGAACACCCAAAAATAGAGTCTGTCACTGATTCCATTGTTTCCCCATCTATTTGTCATGAAGTGATGAGACCAGATGTCATGATCTTAGCTTTCTGAATGGTGAGTTTTAAGCCAACGTTTTCATTCTCCTCTTTCACTTTCATCAACAAGGTCTTTAGTTCTTCTTTGAATTCTGCCATAAAGGGTGATGTCATCTCCATATATGAGGTTATTGATATTTCTCCAGGCAATCTTGATTCCAGCTTGTGCTTCATCCAGTCTAGCATTTCTCATGATACACTCTTCATATAAGTTAAATACACAGGGTGACAATATACAGACTTGCCAAACTCCTTTCCCAAGTTGGAATGTTTGTTGTTCCGTGTCCATTTCTAACTGTTCCCTATGGACCTGCATACAAATTTCCCAGGAGCCTGGACAGATGGTCTAGTATTCCCATCTCTTCAAGAATTTTTCAGTTTGCTGTGATCTACACAGTCAAAGGACTTAGCATAGTCTATGAAGCAGATGTAGATATTTTCTGAAACTCACTTTTTTGATGATTCAACAGATATTGGGAATTTGATCTCTGGTTCCTCTGCCTTTTCTAAATCCAGCTTGAACATCTGGATGTTCACGGTTCACATACTGTTGAAGCCTGGCTTGGAGAATTTTGAGCATTACTTTGCTAGCATGTCAGATGAGTGCAATTGTATGGTAGTTTGAGCATTATTTGGCATTGCCTTTCTTTGAGATTGGAATGAAAACTGACCTTTTCCAGTCCTGTGGCCACTGCTGAGTTTTCCAAATTTGCTGGCATATTGAGTGCAGCACTTTCACAGCATCATCTTTCAGGATTTGAAAGAACTCAACTGGAATTCCATCATCTCCACTAGCTTTGTTCATAGTGATGCTTTCTAAGGCCCACTTGACTTCACATTCCAGGAGTCTGGCTCTAGGTGAGTGATCATACCATCGTGATTATCTTGGTCATGAAGATCTTTTTTGTACAATTTTTCTGTGTATTCCTTCCATCTCTTCTTAATATCTTCTGCTTCTGTTAGGTCCATACCATTTCTGTCCTTTATCGAGCCCATCTTTGCATGAAATGTTCCCTTGGTATCTCTAATTTTCTTGAAGAGATCTCTAGTCTTTCCCATTCTTTTGTTTTCCTCTATTTCTTTGCATTGATCGCTGAAGAAGTCTTTCTTATCTCTTCTTGGTATTCTTTGGAACTCTGCATTCAAATAGGTATATCTTTCCTTTACTCCTTTGCCTTTCTCTTCTTTTCACAGCTATTTGTAAGGCCTCCCTAGACAGCCACTTTGCTTTTTTGTGTTTTTTTCCTTGGGGATTATCTTGATCCCTGTCTCCTGACAATGTCATCCATCCGTAGTTCTTCAGGCACTCTGACTATCAGATCCGATCCCTTGAATCTATTTGTCATTTCCACTGTATAATGGAAAGGGATTTGATTTAGTCATACCTGAATGATCTAGTGGTTTTCCCTACTTTCTTCAATTTAAGTCTGAATTTAACAATAAGGAGTTCATGATCTGAGCCACAGTCCTCTCCAAGTCTTATTTTTGCTGACTGTATAGAGCTTCTCCATCTTTGGCTACAAAGAATATAATCAATCTGATTTCGGTGTTGACCATCTGGCGATGTCCATATGTAGAGTCTTCTCTTGTGTTGTTGGAAGAGGGTGTTTGCTATGACCATTGTGTTCTCTTGGCAAAAGTCTATTAGCCTTTGCCCTGCTTCATTCTGTACTCCAAGGTCAAATTTGCCTGTTACTCCAGGTGTTTCTTGACTTGCTACTTTTGCATTCCAGTCCCCTATAATGAAAAGGACATCTTTTTGGGGTGTTATTTCTAGAATGTCTTGTAGGTCTTCATAGAACCTATGATCTAATAGGTTCTAACCTAATATCTTGGATTACCATTATATTGAGTGGTTTGCCTTGGAAACGAACAGCAATCATTCTGTTGTTTTTAAGATTGCATCCAAGTACTGCGTTTCGGACTCTTTTGTTGACCATGATGGCTACTCCATTTCTTCTAAGGGATTCCTGCCCAAAGTAGTAGATATAATGGGCACCTGAGTTAAATTCACCCATTCCAGTCCATTTTAGTTCACTGATTCCTAGAATGTCGACGTTCACATTTGCTATCTCCTATTTGGCCACTTCCAATTTGCCTTGACTCATGGACCTAACATTCCATGTTCCTATGCAATATTGCTCTTTATAGCATTGGGCTTTGCTTCTATCACCAGTCACATTCACAACTGGGTGTTGTTTATGCCATGGCTCCATTTTTAAATGAGTAAAACACTTTTCATTTGTTAATGATAATAGAACTATTGTTTTCACAAATTGACCCAGAAAGTGATTATTCTCATTTATAATTCAATATTCTTTTCTTTGTGGTTCAGTGTCTCTTTTGTGTAACATCTTATTTCTGTCTAGTATTATAAATGTCTCATATGGTTTTTGCTGCAAAATCAGTTCCAACACAATCTTTTCAAATATATTTACTATTCACTGCACTTAGGACCCCTTCCTCTGTGACTTCATTACAGTTCAGTTAAATACAATTAAATCCACATTTATGGGGCACATGCTAGATACTGATCTCTTTTAGGACCTGAGAGATCCATAATTTGGAAGACATTTTCCCATACACCTGGAAGTTTGCTATTGTGACAGGAGACTAATAATATACATAAATTACTCTAATATATGGAAGTATTTGGTGAATGCTGTATAACATCTTTGAACAAAGTATTATAGTGAAGCAGAAGAAGCAATTTATTTGACTAAAAAGAGGAACATGGAAGGTTTGATTTTGAAATGGCATGTGTGATAAGTATGATATAATATGTCATATATCATGCATAATATTTTTGAAATAACTGTACATAAATCCTTTCCAAATCTTCAGTATACTATTCAGTGTTCATAGTCATGGATATTTTAACTTGATAACTTCAGAATAAACTAAATCAATTCAGGACTTCTTGATTTAATTTAAATTTTTGCCTTCTACTTTTCTGGGTTTGCACTAATGTTGGAGACACCTAGTTTTATAGAATAAGTGTGGAGGAAGTATGATGGCTAATATGTTACAATACTGTTTCATTGCACATGTCACTTGGTCCATGAAACATGGGCTTTTTTCCTCCAGTAAATAAGATAAGTTTAATTTCATCAGAGGTGGTAAGCATTATACACAAAAATATGGATACATGAAAATACATGGCATATTTGGATAAGCCACCATTTTGCCCTGGTTTTATTAGTCATCTCTTATCTGAAAGTATTTCTTCTCTTTCCTTCAAAATATGGCTGAAAATTCATGTCATAAAGGAAGTATGTTTCAGCTGTTCTATTAAAATTCTCTATTAATCAATCTCAGCAAACTCACCTCTGTCAGTGACAAATGTAGCATTGTATAGGAGGTATACTTCCTGCCACAGAACATGGTTGAATTCTAGAGGAAAAAAAAAAAAAAAAAGGAAACAGAGTACATCTAGATGGGCTTTTTCAGGTTTAAAAATTACGAAAACAGTTTTATAAAACATAATGTGGTAAAATGGCAATGCCAGTCAGTTTATTTACAATATGTCTTCTTGTAGTTGTTGGTTTGTTTTGTTAGTTGACATAAAGAAGGCAGAAAAGAAAGGATGGATTTGTGATGGGCAAAATGTAAGAGAAGATGATTAGACCTGTACACTGGTTTCTAGGTTGGGTGAGAATGTGGGGAAGGTGATTTGTTACATTTATTTTTTTGATTGTTAAATTTTTATTAGAAACACATTCATGAATTATTTGCTAAACTTATTTACATTATATCCTATTTACATCTTTTCTTTAGGTGCCTCTTATTTTAAACAAGTTGACAGTTCTTCATGGTAGAGCCCTATTCTAAGTGTGACTATCAGTTATCAAATGAATGATATGCTTCTTAAAATAATGCCCATTGGAAGTCAAATGGTTGTCAAATGAATTATTTTGCCATCTGAGTAACATATCCTCATAATTTAAGTGTTTATTTCAGTTGCTAACCATAAGACACATGTTAATTAATTATTTCAATATTTGAAATGTTTGAAAAAATTGCTCTATAGAAGGTCAAGAAAACACAAAGCCATATCCTTTGGAAGATTCATTAAACAAACCAGCTGACTCTATCATCTTCTATCATCCCCTTCTCCCATGATTCCATTTATTATTTAATTATAAACTAATCTTAAGTTAAAATTGCTGCATAGGAACTAGTAATTCATTTTGACAAAGATACCAAAGAGAATTAAAAGTAATATAATATGCTAAATTATATATACTTTAATATAACTGAAAATATAGAACACATTTAAAGTTATATACACATTTATAATTATCAGACTTACACTAGTAGAATCTTTTTCTTTTTTATTTTATGTATATTTTACCTATTTAATTTATTAATGTCTTCTTTCAGAAATATTAAATCACAACTAGCCACTGCAGGTTTTTTTTTTTTTTTTTCACATAGCTTTTCTTATGATGGATCTTAATCTTGTCAGCAGTATTGTTTGCAGTTTTTCCTGTGTATATTTTTCAAGAAAAAGCTGATTTTAATGGCTCTGTATTATGAAAAATCCTGTGTCAAAACCACAAGTTTGTCAGATATATATATGATATATATAGTATAGAGAGGAAGAGATACACACATTCACATGTGTTGAAATAAACCAATTTCACAATGTTATTATGAATGGTGAATTTTTGTTTAAAAAAAAAGTCTGGATAACCACAATGTCTGATGACCACACTCACCTAGAGCCAGACATCCTGTTTCCTAAGTAGGCCTTAGGAAACATCACTACAATCAAAGCTATTGACGGTGATGGGATTCCAGCTAAGCTATATCAAATCCTATAAACTGTTGCTGTTAAAGTGCTGTATTCAATATGTCAGCAGATTTGAAAAACTGAATGTGGCCATAGAAATGGAAAAAGTCAATTTTTATTCTAATCCCAAAGAAGAGCAATGCTAAATAATTTCACACTACTGTGCAATTTTGCTCATTTCACATGCTAGCAAGGTAATGCTCAAAGTCCTACCAGCTAAGCTTCAACAGTATCTGAACAGAGAATTTCCAGATGTACAAGCTGGATTTAGAAAAGGCAGAGGAACCAAATATCAAATGTCAGCATCCATTGGATCATAGAGAAAGCAAAGGAATTCCAGAAGGATATCTATTTCCGCTTCACTGACTACCTGAAATTCTTTGACTGTGTGGATCACATCATACTGTGGAAAATTCTTAAAGAGAGGGGAATACAAGATCACCTTACCTGTCTCCTGAGAAACCTGTATGCAGGTCAGGAAGCAACAGCTAGAACTGAACATGGAACAACAGACTGGTTCAAAATTGGAAAAGAAGTACGTCAAGGCTGTATATTGCCACACTGTTTATTTAACTGACATGCAGAGTACATCATGCAAAATGCCAGGCTGGATGAGTCACAAGCTAGAATCATAATGCTGGGAGAAATATCAACAACCTCAGATATGGAAATGATACCACTTTAATTGCAGAAAGCAAAGAGGAACTAAATAGCCTGTTGAAGAGGGTGAAAGAGGAGAGTGAAAAAGCTGGCTTAAAACTGAACATTCGAAAAATGAAGATCATAGCACCCAGCTCCATCACTTCATGGCAAATTGATGGGGGGAAATGTGGAAACAGTGACAGATTTTGTTTTCTTGGGGTCCAAGATCACTGCAGGTGGTGACTGCAGCCATGAAATTAAAACACACTTGCTCCTTGGGAAAAAAAAAAGCTATGACAAACCTAGATAGCATAATATAAAGCAGAGATATCACTTTGCTAAAAAAGGTCCATATAGTCAAAGCTATGGTTTTTCCAGTAATTATATGGATGTGATAGTTGGACCATAAAGAAGGCTGAGTGCTGAAGAACTGATACTTTAAAATTGTTGTGCTGGAAAAGACTCTTGAGAGACCCTTGGACAGCAAGGAGATCAAACCCGTCAATCCTAAAGTAAATCAATCCTGAATATTCATTGGAAAGACTGATGCTAAAGTTGAAGCTCCAATACTTAGACTGGCAGTGGTTTAGTTGCTAACTTGTTTCTGACCCTTGTAATCCCAAGGACTATAGCTCACCAGGCTCCTTTGTCCATGGAATTTCCCAGGAAAGAATACTGGAGTGTATTGCCATTTCATTCAGCAGGGGATCTTCTCAACCTAGGAGTCGAACCTCAGTCTACTGCGTTGCTGGCAGACTCCTGCACTGCAGGCGGATTCTGACCAACTGAGCTTCAAGGGAAGGTATACTAAGGCTACTTGATATGAAGAGCCAACTCAGTGGAAAAGGTCTTGATGCTTGGCAAGATTGAGGGCAGGAACAAAAGGTGATGACAGATGATGATATGGTTGGATGGCATCATTGACTTGATAGACATGAGTTGGAGCAAACTCCAGGAGACAACGAAGAACAGGGGAGCCTGACATGGTGCATTTCATGGGGTTGCAAAGAGTTGGACACAACTTAGTGACTGAGAAACAACAAAATAGACTGGAATTGGACATGCCACATTTCTCAGGAAATGAAAGTGAAGAGAGATGTATGAAAATATTTTGAAAGAATGACAGTTTAGAATACTTTGCTTCAAGCATATAGTTTGATCAAGGCTATTCCTAGATAAAACAATATCATTAAAGATTGGCCATTTTGCCAGTCCAGGTTCGATGCACGATACTGGATGCTTGGGGCTAGTGCACTGGGATGACCCAGAGGGATGGTATGGGGAGGGAGGAGGGAGGAAGGTTCAGGATGGGGAACACATGTATACCTGTGGTGGATTCATTTTGATATTTGGCAAAACTAATACAATTATGTAAAGTTTAAAAAATAAAATAAAATTTAAAAAAAAAAGATTGGCCATTTTAGTAAAAGGCAAACTCAATACTGTATTTGTTTTGAGCACCAAAAAATTTTACTACATTTTTTAATAAGAAAATGGATACTGTGACAATCATTGAGAAAAAATTATTTGAAGAGCATTTTTGCTTTGATAATCAATTCTATTGTCCAAATAACTTCATAAGCCTAAGGATTTCTTTGGAAGGAATGATGCTAAAGCTGAAACTCCAGTACTTTGGCTACCTCATGTGAAGAGTTGACTCATTGGAAAAGACTCTGATGCTGGGAAAGATTGAGGGCAGGAGGAGAAGGGGACGACAGAGGATGAGATGGCTGGATGGCATCACTGACTTGATGGACATGAGTCTGAGTGAACTCCGGGAGTTGGTGATGGATGGGGAGGCCTGGTGTGCTGCGATTCATGGGGTCGCAGAGAGTCAGACAGGTGTGAGTGACTGAACTGAACTGAAGGAGTCAAGCATTCTCATCTTCCAGAGAATGGAAGAATTATAAATGCACCTAATAAATTCACTATACACTTTGCAATACAGATTATGTATGAATTGCTGAAACTTTCATAAAGAATCACAGCCTCAGTTGTATATGCAGGCACAGTGGAGTTGAGTAAAGTCAAAACAAGCAAAATATAGTGGAAGGTTTATTTAACATATTTGTCTTAATCAATGATTGACTTTACTCATGACCATTATATCTACTACTGTGGGCAAGAATCCCTTAGAAGAAATGGAGTAGCCATTATAGTCCATAAAAGAATACAAAATACATTCAGTTCAGTTCAGTTCAGTCGTTCAGTCGTGTCCAACTCTTTGAGACCCCATGAATTGCAGCATGCTAGGCCTCCCTGTCCAACACCAACTCCCGGAGTTCACTCAAACTCACATCCACCGAGTCAGTGATGCCATCCAGCAATCTTATCCTCTGTTATGCCCTTCTCCTCCTGCCCCCAATTCCTCCCAGCATCAGAGTGTTTTCCAATGAGTCAATTCTTCACATGAGGTGGCCAAAGTACTGGAGTTACAGCTTTAGCATCAGTCCTTCCAAAGAACACCCAGGACTGATCTCCTTTAGAATGGACTGGCTGGATCTCCTTTCAGTCCAAGGGACTCTGAAGAGTCTTCTCCAACACCACAGTTCAAAAGCATCAATTCTTTGGCACTCAGCTGTTTTCACAGTCCAAATCTCACATCCATACATGACTACTGGAAAAAACATGGAAAACTACTGGAAAAAACTTGACTAGACAGACCTTTGCTGGCAAAGTAATGTCTCTGCTTTTGAATATGCTATCTAGGTTGGTCATAACTTTCCTTCCAAAGAGTAAGTGTCTTTTAATTTCATGTCTGCAATCACCATCTGCAGTGATTTTGGAGACCAAAAAAATAAAGTCTGACACTGTTTCCACTGTTTCCCTATCTATTTCCCATGAAGTGATGGGACCAGACACCATGATCTTAGTTTTCTAAATGTTGAGCTTTAAGCCAACCTTTTCACTCTCCACTTTCACTTTCATCAAGAGGCTTTTTAGTTCCTCTTCACTTTCTGCCATAAGGGTGGTGTCATCTGCATATCTGACGTTATTGATATTTCTCCCGGCAGTTTTGATTCCAGCTTGTGCTTCTTCCAGTCCAGAGTTTCTCATGATGTACTCTGCATATAAGTTAAATAATCAGGAAGACAATGTACAGCCTTGATGTACTCCTTTTCCTATTTGGAATCAGTCTGTTGCTCCATGTCCAGTTCTAACTGTTGCTTACTGACCTGCATATAGGTTTCTCAAGAGATAGGTCAGGTGGTCTGGTATGCCCATTTCTTGAAGAATTTTCCAAAGTTTACTTTGATACACACAGTCAAAGCTTTGGCATTGTAATTAAAGCAGAAATAGATTTTTTTTCTGGAATTCTCTGGCTTTTTCAATGATCCAGCAGTTGTTGACAATTTGATTTCTGGTTCCTCTGCCTTTTCTAAAACCAGCTTGAACATCAGGAAGTTCACTGGCTTGGAGAATTTTGAGCATTACTTTACTAGCGTGTGAGATGAGTGCAATTGTGTAGTAGTTTGAGCATTATTTGGCATTACCTTTCTTTGGGATTGGAATGAAAACTGACCTTTTCCAGTCCTGTGGTCACTGCTGAGTTTTCCAAATTTGCTGGCATATTGAGTGCAGCACTTTCACAGCATCATCTTTCAGGATTTGAAAGAACTCAACTGGAATTCCATCACCTCCACTAGCTTTGTTCATAGTGATGCTTCCTAAGGCCCACTTGACTTCACATTCCAGGATGTCTGGCTCTAGGTGAGTGATCACACCATTGTGATTATCTGGGTCATGAAGATCTTTTTTGTACAGTTCTTCTGTGCATTCTTGCCATCTCTTCTTAATATCTTCTACTTCTGTTAAGTCCATACCATTTCTGTCCTTTATCCAGCCCATCTTTGCATGAAATGTTCCCTTGGTATCTCTGATTTTCTTGAAGAGATCTTTAGTCTTTCCCATTCTGTTGTTTTCCTCTATTTCTTTGCATTGATTGCTGAGGAAGGCTTTCTTATCTCTTCTTGCTATTCTTTGGAACTCTGCATTCAGATGCTTATATCTTTCTTTTTCTTCTTTGCATTTTGCTTTTCTTCTTTTCACAGCTATTTGTAAGGCCTCCCCAGACAGCCATTTTGCTTTTTTGCATTTCTTTTCCATGGGGATGGTTGATCCCTGTCTCCTCCACAATGTCATGAACCTCCATCCATCATTCATCAGGCACTCTATCTATCAGATCTAGTCCCTTAAATCTATTTCTCACTTCCACTGTACAATCATAAGGTATTTGATTTAGGTCATACCTGAATGGTCTAGTGGTTTTTCCTACTTTCTTCAATTTAAGTCTGAATTTGGCAATAAGAAGCTTATAATCTGAGCCACAGTCAGCTCTTGGTCTTGTTTTTGCTAACTGTATAGAGCTTCACCATTTTTGGCTGCAAAGAATATAATCAATCTGACTTCTATGTTGACCATCTGGTGATGCCCATGTGTAGAGACTTCTCTTGTGTTGTTGGAAGAGGGTGTTTGCTATGACCAGTTTGTTCTCTTGGAAAAACTCTATTAGTATTTACCCTGCTTCATTCCGTATTCCAAGGCCAAATTTCCCTTTACTCCAGGTGTTTCTTGACTTCCTACTTTTGCATTCTAGTCCACTATAATGAAAATGACTTCTTTTTGGGGGGTGTTAGTTCTAAAATGTCTTGTAGGTCTTCATACAACCATTCAACTTCAGCTTCTTCAGAATTACTGGTTGGGGCGTAGACTTGGATTACTTTGATATTTAATGGTTTGCCTTGGAAACAAACAGAGATCATTCTGCATTACTTGGATGCAATCTTAAAAACAACAGAATGATCACTGTTCATTTCCAAGGCAAACCATTCAATATCACAGGAATCCAAGACTCTGCCCTGACCAGTAATGCTCACAAAGCTGAAGTTCAACCACCTTCAAAAATAACACCCCAAAAAAGATGTTCTTTTCATTATACGAGACAGGAATGCAAAAGTAGGAAGTCGAGAAACACCTGGAGTAACAGGCAAATTTGGCCTTGGAGTACAGAATGAAGCAGGGCAAAGGCTAATAGACTTTTGCCAAGAGAACACAATGGTCATAGCAAACACCCTCTTCCAACAACACGAGAGAACACTTTACACATGGAAATCACCAGATGGTCAACACTGAAATCAGATTGATTATATTCTTTGCAGCCAAAGATGGAGAAGCTCTATACAGTCAGCAAAAATAAGACCAAGAGCTGACTGTGGCTCAGATTATGAACTCCTTATTGCCAGATTCAGACATAAATTGAAGAAAGTAGGGAAAACCACTAGATCATTCAGATATGACTAAATGAAATCTCTTTCCTTTATACAGTGGAAATGACAAATAGATTCAAGGGATTGGATCTGATAGTCAGAGTGCTTGAAGAACTATGGATGGATGACATTGTCAGGAGACAGGGATCAAGATCATCCCCAAGGAAAAAAACGCAAAAAAAGCAAAGTGGCTGTCTGAGGAGGCCTTACAAATAGCTGTGAAAAGAAGAGAAGTGAAAAGGAGAAAAGGAAAGATATACCTATTTGAATGCAGAGTTCCAAAGAATAACAAGGAGAGACAAGAAAGCCTTCCTCAGTGATCAGTGCAAAGAAATAGAGGAATACAATAGAATGGGAAAGACGAGAGATCTCTTCAAAAAAGTTAGAGATACCACGGGAACATTACAGGCAAAGATGGGAATAATAAAGGACAGAAATGGTATGGACTTAACAGAAGCAGAAGATATTAAGAAGAGATAGCAAGAATACACAGAAGAACTGTACAAAAAAGATCATGACCCAGGTAACCATGATGCTGTGATCACTCACCTAGAGCCAGACATCCTGGAATGTGAAGTCAAGTGGGCCTCAGAAAGCATCACTATGAACAAAGCTAGTGGAGGTAATGGAATTACAGTTGACTTCTTTCAAATCCTAAAAGATGATGCTGTGAAAGTGCTGCACTCAATATGCCAGCAAATTTGGAAAACTCAGCAGTGGCCACAGGACTGGAAAAGGTCAGTTTTCATTCCAATCCCAAAGAAAAGCAATGCCAAAGAATGCTCAAACTACCCACAATTGCACTCATCTGACATGCTAGCAAAGTAATGCTCAAAATTCTCCAAGCCAGGCTTCAGGAGTACGTGAACCGTGAACATCCAGATGTTCAAGCTGGATTTAGAAAAGGCAGAGGAACGAGAGACAAAATTCCCAACATCTGTTACATCATAGAAGAAGTAGGAGAATACCAGAGAAACATCTATTCCTGCTTTACTGACTATGGAAATCATTTGATTGTATGTATCACAACAAACTGTGGAAAATTCTTCAAGAGATGGGAATACCAGACCACCTGACCTGCATGTTGTAAAATGTGTATGCAGGTGAGCAAGCATCAGTTAAAACTGGATATGGAACAACAGACTGGTTCCAAATAGAGAAAGGAGTATGTCAAGGCTGTATATTGTCACCCTGCTTATTTAACTTATATACAGAGTACATCATGAGAAACGCTGGGCTGGAACAAGCACAAGCTGGATCAAGATTGCCAGGAGAAATATTAATAATCTCAGTTATGCAGATCATACCACGCATATGGCAGAAAGTGAAGAGGAACTAAAAAGCCTCTTGATAAAAGAGGAGAGTGAAATGGTTGGCTTAAAGCTCAACATTCAGAAAACTAAGATCATGGAGTCTGGTCCCATCATTTCATGGGAAATAGTTGGGGAAACAGTGGAAACAGTGACAGATTTTATTTTTGGGTGCTCCAAAATCACTGCAGATGGTGACTGCAGTCATGAAATTAAAAGATGCTTACTCCTTAGAAGAAAAGTTTTGATGAAACTAGACTGCATATTAAAAAGCAGAGACAATACTTTGCCAATAAATCTCCATCTAGTCAAAGCTATGGTTTTTCCAGTAGTCATGTATGGATTTAAGAGTTGCGCTATAAAGAAAGCTGTGCACCGAAGAATTCATGCTTTTGAACTGTGGTGCTGGAGAAGACTCTTGAGAGTCCCTTGGACTGTAAGGAGATCCAGCCAGTCAATCCTAACGGAAATCAGTCCTGAACATTCTTTGGAAGGACTGATGCTGAAGCTGAATGAAACTCCAATGCTTTGACCACCTGATGCAAAGAACTTACTCTTTGGAAAAGACCCTGATGCTGGGAAACATTGAAGGTGGGAGGAGAAGGGGACCATAGAGGATGAGATGGTTGGGTGGTATCTCCAACTCAATGAACATGAGTTTGAGTAAACTCAGATATTTGGTGATAGACAAGGGTCCTGGTGTATTGCAGTTCATGGGGTCACAAAGAGTCAGACATGACTGAGCCACTGAACGTTACTTTACCCATTTAAAATGAGAACAATATTTATCTTGTAAATTTAAAGAGTTCTGACATAAAAGTTAATATATGTGGAAATATTTTCTATATCAAAGAACATTACCATATAAGGTGCTATTATTATTGCATTTATTAATATAATGTATAATTATGAATAGTTATAATGATATTATACTGTAAAAGATATCTATTCAATAGAAATTATGTACAAAGCACTATTCTAGGTGATAAACACAGGACTGAAAGAAACAAAATATCATTATCTTCATGATTTTTGATTAAGAAAATTATGTTATATAGTATTCTTGTGAACTTTTGAACAGATTAAAAATTTCAACTTTATCTCTGCAAGAGTTTAATTTTATTCATCTATTGGGAGGCATCCCTTAGAGATATTGCTGTAATAATGAATGAACAGAAAGAAGTTTCAACTTTTTATTTTTGACCATCTTATTGAAAAGACGTCTCTGTAGGCTAACTCACCTTGAAGTTTTAAATTCTTAGGTATTAAAAATTCTATGTGATCTTTCTCTAAATAACTCTTTATAGCCCTTCTTTAAGAAGGAACCAATCCTAATCGAGACAAATGTGGTCTTCACAGTGCTATTATATCAAGCATATGTGGAAAGCAAAATAATATGTATATTCAGTATATAGAAGCATTCATATTTGCATAAAATTTAAAAGTAGTGAAATCTAGGCATAGTAAAGAAAACACTTAAAAGGTAAAGTAGTTGATGAATGCCGACATGAAATACAACTGAAAGACAAGCAAAGACAGCCAAGTACTGAGAGATAATTCATTCATTAAAGTAAATTAACTTACTGTCATAACAAACACCCTCTTCCAACAACACAAGAGAAGACTCTATATATGGACATCACCAAATGGTCAACACCGAAATCAGACTGATTATATTCTTTGCAGCCAAAGATGGAGAAGCTCTATAACAGTCAGCAAAAACAAGACCAAGAGCTGACTGTGGCTCAGACCATGAACTCCTTAGTGCCAAATTCAGACTTAAATTGAAGAAAGTAGGGAAAACCACTAGACCATTCAGGTATGACCTAAATCAAATCCCTTACGATTATACAGTGGAAGTGAGAAATAGATTTAAGGGACTAGATCTGATAGATAGAGTGCCTGATGAACTATGGAATGAGGTTCGTGACATTGTACAGGAGACAGGGATCAAGACCATCCCCATGGAAAAGAAATGCAAAAAAGCAAAATGGCTGTCTGGGGTGGCCTTACAAACAGCTGTGAAAAAAAGGGAAGCAAAAAGCAAAGGAGAAAAGGAAAGATATAAGCATCTGAATGCAGAGTTCCAAAGAATAGCAAGAAGAGATAAGAAAGCCTTCTTCAGTGATCAATGCAAAGAAATAGAGGAAAACAACAGAATGGGAAAGACTACAGATCTCTTCAAGAAAATCAGAGATACCAAAGAAACATTTCATGCAAAGATGAGCTCGATAAAGGACAGACATGGTATGGACCTAACAGAAGCAGAAGATATTAAGAAGAGATGGCAAGAATACACAGAAGAACTGTACAAAAAAGATCTTCATGACCCAGATAATCACAATGGTGTGATCACTCACCTAGAGCCAGACATCCTGGAATGTGAAGTCAAGTGGGCCTTAGAAAGCATCTCTATGAACAAAGCTAGTGGAGGTGATAGAAGTCCAGTTGAGCTATTTCAAATCCTGAAAGATGATGCTGTGAAAGTGCTGCAATCAGTATGCCAGCAAATTTAGAAAACTCAGCAGTGTCCACAGGACTGGAAAATGTCAGTTTTCATTCCAATCCCAAAGAAGAGCAATGCCAAAGAATGCTCAAACTATCACACAATTGCACTCATCTCACATGCTAGCAAAGTAATGCTCAAAATTCTCCAAGACAGGCTTCAGCAGTATGTGAACCGTGAACTTCCTGATGTTCAAGCTGGTTTTAGAAAAGGCAGAGGAACCAGAGATCAAATTGCCAACATCCACTGGATCATCAAAAAAGCAAGAGAGTTCCAAAAAACATCTATTTCTGCTTTATTGACTATGCCAAAGCCTTTGACTGTGTGGATCACAATCAACTGTGGAAAATTCTTCAAGAGATGGGAATATCAGACCACCTGATCTGCCTCTTGAGAAACCTATATGCAGGTCAGGAAGCAACAGTTAGAACTGGACATGGAACAATAGACTTGTTCCAAATAGGAAAAGGAGTACGTCAAGGCTGTATATCGTCACCCTGCTTATTTAACTTCTATGCAGAGTACATCATGAGAAACGCTGGGCTGGAAGAAACACAAGCTGGAATCAAGATTGCTGGGAGAAATATCAATAACGTCAGATATGCAGATGACACCACCCTTATGGCAGAAAGTGAAGCAGAACTAAAAAGCCTCTCTATGAAAGTGAAAGTGGAGAGTGAAAAAGTTGGCTTAAAGCTCAACATTCAGAAAACGAAGATCATGGCATCCGGTCACATCACTTCATGGGAAATAGATAGGGGAACAGTGGAAACAGTGTCAGACTTTATTTTTCTGGGCTCCCAAATCACTGCAGATGGTGACTGCAGCCATGAAATTAAAAGACGCTTACTCCTTGGAAGGAAAGTTATGACCAACCTAGATAGCATATTCAAAAGCAGAGACATTACTTTGTCAACAAAGTTTCGTTTAGTCAAGGTTTTTCCTGTGGTCATGTATGGATGTGAGAGTTGGACCGTGAAGAAAGCTGAGTGCCGAAGAATTGATGTTTTTGAACTGTCGTGTCGGAGAAGACTCTTGAGAGTCCCTTGGACTGCAGGAGATCCACCGAGTCCATTCTGAAGGAGATCAGCCCTGGTATTTCTTTGGAGGGAATGATGCTGAAGCTGAAACTCCAGTACTTTGGCCACCTCATGCGAAGACTTGACTCATTGGAAAAGACTCTGATGCTGGGAGGGATTGGCGGCAGGAGGAGAAGGGGACGACAGAGAATGAGATGGCTGGATGGCATCACCGACTCGATGGACGTGAGTCTGAGTGAACTCTGTGAGTTGGTGATGGACAGGGAGGCCTGGCGTGCTGCGATTCATGGGGTTGCAAAGAGTCGGACATGACTGAGCAACTGATCTGATCTGATAAGCATTATAAAATAATTTCCACACTTACGTTAAACATTCTCAAGAGTTTGCTAATATAAATATGCTCATGAGACATGACTAAAACATGTCCACATATATTTTTGTTATTGTTGTTTAGTCACTAGGTCATGTCTGACTCTTTAACCCCATGGACAGTAGCTGCCAGGCTCCTCTGTCCATGGGATTTCCCAGTCAAGAATACTGGAGTAGGTTGTCAGTTTCTTCTCCAGAGGATCTTTCTGACCCAAGGATCAAATCTGAATCTCCTGCATTGCCACCTGGTTCTTTACCACTAAGCCACGAAGGAAGCCCCCACATGTATCTACTCCTTACAATTTAAATTTGTCTCTAAATAAAAACCTGTTAAAAATGTATGATGTATTCAATTTCTGGATATGCAAACAACCTCCATAGGCAGAGAAAAAGCATCATTTGAGAAAGGAAAAGTTTATGGAAATAATAAAAAACTCAAAATTATATATATATGTGTATATATATATATGGCTTGTACATAAAAATTAACATAAGAAAGATATATCACCATCTCTGAAAGAAGAAAAGAGGGGGATTGCTGGCAGAGGAGGTTTGCAGAGAGTGATACTTGGAGGGACATTCTTCATTCTATCATTCTGTTCTATCATTCTATTTTCTTTGGTAATATTTCAAAACTTTGGCAATTCACCATCATCTTTTATTAAAATTGTGATTTAAAAGTTATGACACAGAAAATTACACTGTGAATAAAACAAAATCTAAAGAAAAACCTGCTTCAAGCCACATGGAATTAGCATATGTACTAAAAACAGACTGTGATTGCAAAAATGGGTACATATATCTTGGACATGTCCACAAAGCAACAAGTTGCACAATTCAAATTTATTTCTTATGGTATATTATGACTAAAATATACTATTGAGTGAAGTGCTGAAGTTCTTTGCCAAAAAATGTAATGTCACTCTGTATAATAAGCTCCAGCTTCATCCACGTCATTAGAACTGATTCAAATGTATTCCTTTTAATGGCTGAGTAATATTTCATTGTGTATATGTACCACAGCTTTCTATCCATTCATATCCTGATGGACATCTAGGTTGCTTCCATGTCCTGGCTATTATAAACAGTGCTGTGATGAACATTGGGGTACACGTGTCTCTTTCACTTCTGGTTTCCTCGATGTGTATGCCCAGCAGTGGGATTACTGGGTTGTATGGCAGTTCTATTTCTAGTTTATTAAGGAATCTCCACACGGTTCTCCATAGTGGCTGTACTAGTTTTCACTCCCACCAACAATGTAAGAGAGTTCCCTTTTCTCCACATCCTCTCCAGCATTTATTGCTTGTAGACTTTTGGATAGCAGCCATTCTGACTGGCGTGAAATGGTACCTCATTGTGGTTTGGATTTGCATTTCTCTGATAATGAATGATGTTGATCATATTTTCATATGTTTGTTAGCCATCTGTATGTCTTCTTTCGAGAAATGTCTGTTTAGTTCTTTGGTTCACTTTTTGATTGGGTCGTTTATTTTTCTGGAATTGAGCTATAGGTGTTGCTTGTATATTTTTTAGATTAATTCTTTGTCCGTTGCTTTGTGTGCTATTATTTTCTCCCATTCTGAAGTCTGTCTTTCACCTTGCTTATAGTTTCCTTTGTTGTGCAGAAACTTTTAACTTTAATTAGGTCCCATTTGCTTATTTTTGCTTTTATTTCCAATATTCTGGGACGTGGGTCATAGAGGATCCTGCTGTGGTTTATGTTGGAGAGTGTTTTGCCTATGTTCTCCTCTATGAGTTTTATAGTTTCTGGTCTTACACTTAGATCTTTAATCCATTTTGAGTTTATTTTGATGTATGGTATTATAAAGTGTTCTAGTTTCATTCTTTTACAAGTGGTTGACCAGTTTTCCCAGCACCACTTGTTAAAGAGATTGTCTTTAATCCATTATATATTCTTGCCTCCTTTGTCAAAGATAAGGTGTCCATAGGTGTGTGGATTTATCTCTGGGCTTTCTTTTTTGTTCCATTGATCTCTATTTCTGTGTTTGTGCCAGTCCCATATTGTCTTGATGACTGTGGCTTTGTAATAGAGCCTGAAGTCAAGCAGGTTGATTCCTCCAGCTCCATTCTTCTTTCTTAAGATTGCTTTGGCTATTTGAGGTTTTTTTGTATTTCCATACAAATTGTGAAATTATTTGTTCTAGATCTCTGAAAAATACTGTTGGTAGCTTGATAGGGATTGCATTGAATTTATAGATTGCTTTGGGTAGTATACTCATTTTAGCTATATTGATTCTTCTGATTCATGAACATGGTATATTTCTCCATCTATTTGTGCCCTTTTTGATTTCTTTCACCAGTGTTTTATAGTTTTCTATATATAAGTCTTTTGTTTCTTTAAGTAGATATATTCCTAAGTATTTTATTCTTTTCATTGCAATGGTGAATGAAATTGTTTCATTAATTTCTTTTTCTGTTGTCTAATTGTTAGTGTATAGGAATGCAAGGAATTTCTGTGTGTTGATTTTATATCCTGCAACTTTACTATATTCATTGATTAGCTGTAGTAATTTTCTGGTGGAGTCTTTAGGGTTTTCTATGTATAGGATCATGTCATCTGCAAACAGTGACAGTTTTACTTCTTCTTTTCCAATCTGGATTCCTTTTTTTTCTTTTTTTGCTCTGATTGCTGTGGCCAAAATTTCCAAAACTATGTTGAATAATAGTGGTGAGAGTGGGCACCCTTGCCTATTATACAGAGTGAAGTAAGCCAGAAAGAAAAACACCAATACAATATACTAATGCATATATATGGAATTTAGAAAGATGGTAATGATAACTGTATGCGAGACAGCAAAAGAGATACAGATGTATAGAACAGTCTTTTGTACTCTGTGGGAGAGGGCAAAGGCAGGACGATATGGGAGAATGGCATTGAAACATGTAAATTATCACATGTGAAACAAATCACCAGTCCAGGTTCTATGCATGATACAGGGTGCTCGGGGCTGGTGCACTGTAATGACCCAGAGGGATGGGATGGAGAGGGAAGTGGGAGGGGGGTTCAGGATGGGGAACACATATACAACATGGTGGATTCATGTCAATGTATGGCAAAACCAATACAATATTATGAAGTAAAAAATAAAAATAAATAAATTTTAAAAAATGAAGGATTAAATAAATACTTAAATCATGGGGAAAAAAAGTAATGTCAAAATACTGCATACTTTTTTTTTTAATATTTTCCACTGAAATACATACTGTTCATGTTGCTCCATGGACAGAAAGCACCGACAAAGCTAGAGAGTGTTTTAAAGGACAGCGACATCATTTTGCAGACAAAGGTCCATATAGTCAAAGCTATAGTTTTCTAGTAGACATGTACATGTGAGAGGTGGACCATAAAGAAGGCTAAATGCCAAAGAATTGATGTTTTCAAAATGTGTTGCTAGAAAAGATTCTTTTTTTTTTTTAATTTTAGCATTTTTGTTAAGATGTAATTTAACTATTATAAAATTGACAAGTTTTTTTTTTTTTTTTTTTACTTTACAATATAGTATTGGTTTTGCCATACATCAACATGCATCCACCACGGGTGTACCCATGTTCTTGAGAATTCCTTGGATTCAAGGAAATCAAACCAGTCAATCTGAAAGGAAATCAATATGAATCCGCCAAGGGTATACACGTGGTCCCCATCCTGAAACCCCCTCCCACCTCCTTCCCCATACAAGTAATTAGCCTCCAATTAAAATAAATAAATTTAAATTAAAAAAAAAATAGAATAAAAAAATAGGAAATCAACCTTGAATATTCATCGGAAGGATTTATGTTGAAGTTGAAGCTCCAATATTTTGGCCACCTGATGTGACTCACTGGGAAATGAAAGGGCTGACTCACTGGGAAATGATCCTGATACTGGGAAAGACAGATGGCAAAAGGAGGAGGGGGCAGCAGAGAATGAGATGGTTAGATAGCATTACCAACTTAATGGACATGAATTTGTACAAACTCTGGGAGATAGTGAAGGACAAAGGAACATGGCTTGCTGCAGCCAATAGGTCGCAAAGAGTCAGACACACTTAATGACTGAACAACCACAACAACTGAAATCCATTATTCAAAAAAAAAAAAAAAGAGGGAGAGAGAGAAGTCATTAATGGGAGGTTGCAGAGCTTTTCATGCGCTCTGATGGTGCAAATTCATAATGGAGCAGACTATGTGTGAGGTAAATCTGTAAGATATTATGTTTGAGAAGAGCAGTTTATTTGACCAGCAGTCCACTAAGAAGTTAGAAAAAAGGACAAAATTTTAGGATATTTCTTGGAACTCCTTTTGCCTTGGAGTTCTGAGAATGTGGGCACTCATTAATTTTAGGAATCTGATTTTACCATGCATAATGTAACCTGTATGCAAATTAAGAGGTAATGTTCTATTAAATCACTCAAATCTGCTACAAAAGGGGAAAGACCTTCCTTAGGTAGCAAAGCACCAGTAAATTCCCCACAGGCTGCAGTTTGGCTCAATTGGTCAAATCTATAGTTAGGGAAAAAGTATAAATTAAATTTTTAAGGGAATAAGTTTTTAAATGTTTATTTTAATATAAAATAAAATGTTAATACTTTCTAAGAATATAGTAAGCAGTCATTAATGAGAAAAAACTGTCTTAAAAATGATTCAGTTATTAAAAAGGAATTAAACATTTATACCAAAATTTTAGACTTTAATATCATCACATATCATCTTCAAAATACTGTATTAAGTATGAACATTCGCTCAAAAAACCTAGTAATGTATTAAGAAAGAAAATTGTTATACAAATAGCTAAAGTAAAAATATTATAATGCTAAAAATAAATAGCTAAAGGGAAAATTTCATAGTGCCAGGTCTTTGTCCAAATCAAAAATCTACCTAATATATCTCTTTCCTCGAATTTTTCTCTAAGTTGTTAAAATGATTATAATTGATGTGTGTGATGTAAATTTTCCAACACACATATGAAAAAATCACAGTGTCCTTCACATAGATGGTCAAATGGAGTGGAAGATAGTAATAGAAATATTTATAATTACTTGGTAAAACTAATCTGACCTATAGCTATTGATATTACCAATTGATAAGAGTAAAATTTCTATAGGATTCAGAACTTTTAATATACTCTTAGATTGTACTTATGTTCACAACATCTTAGGTAACTAACACCCTAGTACATATTCTGTGGCATTAATATTGAGACTGGCTGGATCAGATATCCATTTAGGAAGGTCAATTTCTCAGTCATAGGATATATGAATCATACATTGGTAAGTTCACCTGACTACACTCTTAGTCCTATTGTTAGTAGCTGAGATATCATTTAAGTTTAGGTTTAACATACTTATACCAATATCAGATCTTTGAAGTAAAAAACAAGCAAGCAAAAAATAATATATTGAAGATGAAACTGTCATAGTAGCAAATGACTGTAAACTCCCCAAGGTAAAAAAAAAAAAAAAAAGAGAGAGAAGACAATAACTTACTGACAAGCGTAGTCAAAAAGGCAAAATAAAAGTTAAATGTCCAATAGAATAGTTCTCCCCATAAAAGAAAACACAAGCACTGTGGAAGAAAAACAAGCATCATGGTGTAGAAAACACTAAGTCTGTAGAGAGAAGAGCTGCTACCTTATTTTTTAATATGATTAGATTGAAATTAATCTGTAATGCAGAGAAGTGTTGGCACCCATCAGTGGAATAAAAAATACAGAAGAATTTCTATATCAGCAGGTAGAGAGAAAGACTGAATAGCAGTATCTTTAGAATGCAAAAATAAGGGTAAAAGGGTAAAAGTGAAAGGACACCATAAATATGAACTAAAGTAAGTTAGAAAAACCCAAATCAAATGTAGAAGTCATTAGGCTAAAAGAGACAAAAATTTTCAGAGTTAAGAAAGCTGAGATGCATGCATTTTAAATAAATTCTGACAAGGCAAAGCAACAAAATAGTTGAAAAGGAACATTTGGACAAGGACAGGCATTAAAATAAAAAAAAAAAAAAAAAACAGGAATGACAAATTAACATCATATGTTTTAGAGCCAGACTAAGATACCAGGTGCACCAAGTGACATTATTTAATGACTGAGATCCAATTTATAAACATTATTAACAGTCATAAACCTTAAACTATAAAATTCATAAAGATACATATATTGATATTCGATCTCACCAAAGTAGGGGGAAAAAAAACTTAGACACACTTGTGAAGTTCACAGTCCAGAGGAATAGGCTCATTAAAAGATTGAGACATGAGATTTAATCATAGGACTATAGAACACTTTCCCTCCCTCCATACCTCACCATCACATTACTAAAACCTTGTTTAGAGCAATTCATTTTACCTACATCATGTCTGGACATCTAGAAAACAATTACAAAAAGCAAAAGTACAATTTAAAGAAAAACTCAATGCAGAGCTATTGTAATTATAAAACTAGGAATTTAAATAACTATGATTAGTAGAGTAAGGGTTTTATAAAGTAAATGTCGTGCAAGAACACATGAGCAATGTAAACAGATTGAAATCGTAAGACAGGATAAAAAATAAATGTTGGACATTAAAAAAAAAAAACTAACAGAAATGAAGAATCCCTTTGATGGACTTATTAGTGGATTGGACATGGTTGAGGAAATAATCTCAAAGCTAGAGTATATATATAATTCTTAAAAAAAAAAAAAAAAAAGAAGAAGAAGAGCAAAGGTGGAAAACTAACATAAAATATCCAAAGATTGTAGGACTACAAAAGGAGCAACAAAGGCCAAATGGGAATACCAGAAGGAAAATAAAGACAAAAACAAGAACAGAAGAAATATTTGCAACAATAATGACTGAGAATTTGTCCAAATCAATATCAGACATCAAACCATACATGTAGAAATTTCAGAGAACACCAAACAGGAAAATGCCAAACAAACAAAACAAAAACAAAAGAAACAACCCTACATATAAACATATCATCTTCAAACTACAGAAAATCAAAGATAAATTAAAAAGCATCACAGAAAACAGGAGGGACAAAGATAAGAACTGCAAGCTTCCCTGATAGCTCAGTTGGTAAAGAATCTGCTACAATGCAGGAGACCCCAGTTTGATTCCTGGTTCAGGAAGATCCCCTGGAGTAGGGATAGGCTACCCACTCCAGTATCCTTGGGCTTCCCTTGTGGCTCAGCTGGTAAAAAAAAAAAAAAAAAATCTGCCTGCAATGCAGGAGACCTGGGTTCAATCCCTGGTTGGGAAAATCCCCTGGAGAAGGGAAAGGCTACCCACTCCAGATTTCTGGTGTGGAGAATTCCATGAACTGTATAGCCCATGGGGCCACAAAGAGTCGGACACGACTGAGTGACTTGCACTTTCACTTTCTCAGAAAATATGTAAACAAAAAGAGGGTGAGGTGTAGACAAAAAAAAAAAAAAAACACAACAATAATTATAAAAGTTAATATTAAAGGGGCCTACAAAATATATAGGTGAATATTCAAATAGCTCATAAACTCACTATTGTATTAATGAGAGCCTTCCCAATGCTACTGTTGTCTCAAAAATACTATTTTTTTTCTCTTTGTTCTCCCACTGGAATTCTGGGAACTTTTCCCAATAAGTAAATAGTCACCAAAACACAACTTCTAAGAGTTGTCTGGCTTTCCCAGGTGGTTCAGTGGTAAAAAAAAATCTGCCTGTCCATGTAGAAGACACAAAAGGCACAGGTTTGACCCCTGGGTTAGAAAGATCCCCTGAAGTAGGAAATGACAACCCACTCCAATATTCTTGCCTGGAAAATCCCATGGACAGAGGAGCCTGGTGAGCTGCAGCCCATGGGGTCATAAAAATTCTGACATGACTAAGCACCATCAGCAGTAAGAGTTATCTAATATTCCCTTCTCTAGATGCAACTGGCTTAATTGATTCCATATTGTAAGACACCTCGTTGTTTTTATTTTCCTTTTTTTTATGCTTCTCTAAATATTCCTTACAAAAATTTGAATTTATTATTATTCCTTAGAAATAATTCCTAGAACAAAAGTTCTGGATTTTTGAGCCTCTGTAAATTGGCAAATTGCTAATCTAACAGACTATGGAAAATCAAAAGCCACAAATGGTACAGAACTTTTTTTAATACTCTCACTAGCACTAATAATTATTCTACTAAACTTTTGTCAAATTAACAGATGAATATTGTTTCAATTAGTATTTCATTGATTCCTAGAGTGCTTAGTTTAAATATGTTTTTAAAAATTCTTATTTCTTTTCCTATAAATTAACTCTATTTTTCCTCTACCCTTTTCTTTCTATAGAGGTGTGTGGTTTTTTCCAAATGCGCTGTAAATTTATTTATATGATAAAGATATCAATGCTTTGCCACAAAGTAAAGCACAACAAAACACCAACCTAAACTTCTGTATCCTGAAAAAATATCTTACAGAAAGGAGCGCAAGTTCTTTAAAAATTAGGACTAAAGCTACCCTATGACCAGAAATTCCACTACTGGGTATATACCCTGAGAAAACCATAACTGAAAAATACATACACCACAATGCTCATGTGCCAAGTCACTGCAGTTGTGTCTGACTCTTTGTGATCCTATGGACTACAGCTGGCCAGAGTCCTCTGTCCATGGGATTCTCCAACGTTCATAGCAGCACTATTTACAAAAGGCATGACATGGAACAATCTAGATGTCCATAGACAGATGAATGGATAAAGAAGTTGTGGTGTATACACACACACACACACACACACACACACAATGGAATATTACTCAACCACAAAAAGAGATGCATTTGAGTCCATTCTAGTGAGGTGGATGAACCTATAGCCTGTTATACAGAGTGAAGGAAGTCAGAAAAAGAAAAACAAATATCATATATTAATACACACACACACACACATATATACATACACACACATATATATACATCCATATATATAAATATATATATATATATATACACAGAATCTAGGAAATTGCTGGTATTGATTAACATATTTTCAGGGAAGAAACAGAGATTCAGATATAGAGAATGGACCGTGGACACAGTGGGGGAAGAAGAAAGTAAGACAAATGGAAAAAGTATCATCAATAGATACACAAAACCATGTGTAAAATAGTTAGCTGGTAAGAATTTGCTATATAATACAGGTCACCTAGGCAGGTGTTCTATGATGACCTAGAAGGGTGGAAGGTGGGGATGGAAGAGAGGCTCAAAAAGAGGTTATGTATTAATATGTATCATTATGGTTGATTTACATTGTTGTGTGGCAGAAACCAACACAACACTGTAAAGCAATTTTCTCCCAAATAAAAATATATTAAAAAATAGAGTGAACGAGAAATAGACTTTCTATCCAAAATCACTGCAGATGGTGATTGCAGCCGTGAAATTAAAAGACTCCTTGGAAGGAAAGTTACGACCAACCTAGATAGCATATTAAATAGCAGAGACATTTGCCAACAAAGGTCCGTCTAGTCAAGGCTATGGTTTTTCCAGTGGTCATGCATGGATGTGAGAGTTGGACTGTGAAGAAAGCTGAGCGCCGAAGAATTGATGCTTTTGAACCGTGGTGTTGGAAAAGATTCTTGAGAGTCCGTTGGACTGCAAGGAGATCCAACCAGTCCATCCTAAAGGAGACCAGTCCTGGGTGTTGGAAGGACCCATTGGAAGAACCGATGCTGAAGCTGAAACGCCAATACTTTGGCCACCTCATGCGAAGAGCTGACTCATTAGAAAAGACCCTGATGCTGTGAAAGATTGAGGGCAGGAGGAGAAGGGGACGACAGAGGATGAGACGGCTGGATGGCATCACCGACTCAAGTGAGTCTGAGTGAACTCCGGGGGATAGTGATGGACAGGGAGGCCTGGCGTGCTGCGATCCATGGGGTGGCAAAGAGTCGGACACTACTGAGCAACTGAACCGAGCTGAACTGAAACAAATAAAAATTGATAAAATCCATTGCCAGTAATCATGTCTTGCAAAAAATATTAAAAAAAAATTTCTCAAGAGAGAAATATAATGTGGTCAAGAACTCAGGTCTAGATAAAGGAAGAGTATAGGAAAAGGTATAGGAAAGATAAAATAAAAACAAAAACTTTTACTTTTCTCATCCTTAATTAGATTAACATATAACATTTTTCAAAATAATAATGCAACAATATTTCAATTATTAAACTTATGTACATATACATAGGTATATATCAACTTATGGATTCTTATATATAAGTGATATAAATGACGGCAGTGCTATAGGAATGGGAGGAAGAAATTATAATTATTTTCTTATTATAAGGTATTGACACTACCTGTGAAATTGTACAGTGTTATTTGAAAGTAGACTTGGATTATTTGAAAATGAATATTGCAAAACCAAAATCACAAACTATAAGATGGTTTTTAAATGTATAACTCATATGCTGAGAGAAAAGGGAATCATATAAAATGCTCAATCATATATAATGCTCAACTAAATGTAAATCATATAAAATGCCCAATTAAAATCACCAAAGGCAAAAAATGAATGGATGACAAAAATAGGAACAAAGAACAAGACAACAAATAGAAAACTATAAGGAATAGAGTAGATCCTAATCCAAGTATATCCATAATCATTTTAAATGTCAATAGTCTAATGTGCCAATTAAAATCTGAGATTTTCAGGTTACCAATATATGTTGCCTACAAGAAACCCTATGAACATTTATAGGACATTTTAATAACTATTAAATAATAATAATATTTTAATGATTTTAAGAAGTCCACGAAATAAGGAACCAGCAAATAATACTGAGGAATGAACAATTTTGTAATGTATTAGGGAAACCAGGGAAATATGACATCTTAGAAACCAAGGGAAGCATGTGCTTGAAAGAAGAGGAAGTGATTTACTATGTCAAATGCTAAAAATTATTTAAATAAAAATAAATCTTACAGTTAAATGTTAGATTTACCAAGAGTAAGCTCATTGGTGACTTTGGCAAGAACTGTTTAAATGAAACAGTGGAAGGAAAAGCCAAACATTTAAATGAGTTTTAGGGAAAAAGATATGAGGAAAATTGGAGAGCGCCTAATTCTCTTTCAGGTACCTTCAGTTCAAATCATTTCAGTCGCTCAGTCATGTCTGACTCTTTGCGACCCCATGAATCGCAGCACGCCAGGCCTCCCTGTGCATCCATCACCATCTCCCGGAATTCACTCAAACTCACGTCCATCGAGTCAGTGATGCCATCTAGCCATCTCTTCCTCTGTCGTCCCTTCTCCTCCTGCCCCCAATCCCTCCCAGCATCAGAATCTTTTCCAATGAGTCAACTCTTCGCATGAGGTGGCCAAAGTACTGGAGTTTCAGCTTTAGCATCATTCCCTCCAAAGAAATCCCAGGGCTGATCTCCTTTAGAATGGATTGACTGGATCTCCTTGCAGTCCAAGGGACTCTCAAGAGTCTTCTCCAACACCACAGTTCAAAAGCATCAATTCTTCAGCGCTCAGATTTCTTCACAGTCCAACTCTCACATCCATACATGACCATTGGAAAAACCATAGCCTTGACTAGACGGACCTTTGTTGGCAAAGTAATGTCTCCACTTTTCAATATACTATCATGGTTGGTCCTAACTTTTCTTCCCAGGAGTAATTGTCTTTTAATTTCATGGCTGAAGTCACCATCTGCAGTGATTTTGGAGCCCCCCAAAATAAAGTCTGACACTGTTTCCACTGTTTCCCCATCTATTTCCCATGAAGTGATGGGACAAGATGCCATGATCTTCATTTTCTGAATATTGAGCTTTAAGCCAACTTTTTCACTCTCCTCTTTCACTTTCATCAAGAGGCTTTTTAGTTCCTCTTCACTTTCTGCCATAAGGGTGATGTCATCTGCATATCTCAGGTTATTGATATTTCTCCTGGCAATCTTGATTCCAACTTGTGCTTCTTCCAGTTCAGCATTTCTCATGATGTACTCTGCATATAAGTTAAATAAGCAGGGTGACAATATACAGCCTCGATGTACTCCTTTCCTATTTGGAACCAGTCTGTTGTTCCATGTCCAGTTCTAACTGTTGCTTCCTGCCCTGCATACAGGTTTCTCAAGAGGCAGATCAGGTGGTCTGGTATTCCCATCTTTCAGAAGAAGCCATAAAAGGAAGAATAGAAGTAGTGTGAAGTCCATGTGAAGGAATACGATACTTATACATGCTCAATTGTTATTCTGCTTGTAAAACATTCCAAATTCCACAAAACAAACTTTAAAATGTCTTAATACATAATTAAATTTTTCAACATACGCATTTTTTTTAGCCTAATATATGTCTTTTCCTGGGCTTTCCTGGTGGCTCAGATGGTAAAGAATCCTCCTGCAATGCGGGAGACCTGGGTTCAATCTCTGGGTTGGGAATATACCCTTGAGGAGGGCATGGCAATCCACTCCACTGTTCTTGCCTGGAGAACCCCTATGGACAGAGGAGCCTGGCAGGCTACAGCCCATGGGTTCGCAAAGAGCCAGACATGACTGTACGACTAAGCACACATACATGCATGTTTCTCCTAGTTGATGCTGATAACATAAATTTAGAATAGTTTTAAATAACTGCAAGAGGGGAACACTAATTCTGCCCAAATTTAATGAGATGACATTTTTTAACAGAGGCTAGAAGTATAGCATATGTCTAATTAGAGAAAAACTGCTGATTCCATTAGAATAAGAATTTCTTCCTCCTAATGAAAATTTATTGATGTATATAGTAATCACTATTTCCATTATATAGCTACAGATTTTTACCCTCTAATCTAATATGCTTTCTCAAAAGATATTTAAATTAAAATATATTTATATATAGTGCATGAATGCTCAGGGGTTCAGTTGTGTCCAACTCTTTATGACGCTATGGACTGTAGCTGGCCAGGGTCCTCTGTCCATGGGATTCTCCAGGCAATAATATTGGAGTAGGTTGCCATTTCTTCTTCCAGGGGACCTTCCTGACCCAGGTATTGAACCAACATCCCCTGCATCTCCTGCATTGGCAGGGGATTCTTTCAACACCAAGCCACGTGGTATATGCATATAAGTAAAAAGATCTATAACACTTAACTAATCATATAATGCATACCATCTCATACAAATCAATAAAATACTATAATCCTCACAATTATATCTATGTATAGAAACTACTATACTGTTTTTCTGAACCAAATACATTTTCCTTAAGGTAGGTATATATTAAGTTTTTATCATGATTTTGTGATTTTACACAAAAATCACAATATCAGATATTGGAAAGTCATGTTTTTACTAACTAAGAAGGAATCTACAAACTCCCATTTTCACCACCCTTTAGACATATGAATTCTTACTTGCTAGTTGCCAAAATTATAAATAAAAACCAGTTAAGTATTATTTTGAAGTTTCTTTTTTCTCAGCAAAAAAAATTAAATAATAATATACTGCATAATAATTTTGGAAATTCAAAATCTCTTTCAGAGTACAAAATTTTTATTAAGGGTGGCAAAAAACTTATTAATAATATTTATGAAATTTTTCTCCTTCTATTTGCCATGAAGTGATGGGACCAGATGCCATGATCTTAGTTTTTTGAAGATCGAGTTTTAGGCCACCTTTTCGTCTTTCAACTCTCCTCTTTCACCCTCATCAAGAGGCTCTTTAATTCCTCTTCACTTTCTACCATTAGAGCAATATCATCTGCATATCTGAGGTTATTGACATTTCTCCCAGAAATCTTGATTCCAGCTTGTGCTTCATTTAGCTCGGCATTTTGCTTAACGTACTCTCAAAGAAGTTAAATAAGCAGGGTGATAATAAACAGCTTTGACTTACTTCTTTCCTTAATTGTAACCAGTCTGTTGTTCCCTGTCTGGTTCTAACTGTTGCTTCTTGACCCACAGACTTCTCAGGAGACAGGTAAAGTGGTATTCCCATATCTTTAAGAATTTTCCAGTTTGTCGTGATCCACACACTCAGTCTTTAGCATAGTCAGTGAAGCAGAAGTAGATGTTTTTCTGGAAATCCCTTGCTTTTTCTATGATCCAATGTATGTTGGCAATTTGATCTCTGGTTCCTCTGCCTTTTCTAAATCCAGTTGGTACATCTAGAAGTTCTCAACTGGCATACTGCTGAAGTCCAGCTTGAAGGATTTTGAGCATTACCTTGCTAGGATGTGAAATGAGCACAATTGTATGGTAGTTTGAACAGTCTTTGGCATTGCCTTTCTTTAGGATTGAAAAGAAAATGAAACCATTAAGAGTATTGTATGAGTATCTCTTATGACAATGACTAAGGATTAAAGTACATGTAACTATATCTATAGTACATATAGATATGCTATCTTGGTGCATTATCTCTGGATGCATTGGACTAATATAAAACGCTACAGAGACAAAAAATAGATTTAGAAAATTCACCTAAAGCTAGGATTTCAGAATTATAGTACTAAATATAATTTGAGTTTATAATAAATTTCTCTGAAATTTTCTTACGGTTTTATAGAATTGAAAAGTCATGCATTTGATTGTTTTCCTTTTAGAATATACTTTTCATCCTTTTTCTCTTACAGTATTCCTAAATTAGTAAATGCCAACAGTATCCACCAAATTACTCAGGTCAAAATCAGAAGACATTCTTGATTTATCCTATTGCCCACTTCCTTTGCAAGCTACATAATTCCTCCTCACCTGGGCTATAGAGGGAAAATTATCTTGACTGGGGTCTGTTCTTCCATTCTTAACCCCTGAAATCCATTCTCCACACACTAACCAATGGAATATCTTAAACTACAAATATCTCTGTATTTAAAACTACTTTACATCTACAAAATTCCAATCTGCATATTATGACCTATATTGCTTCCTTTAATGATTCTTCTTCCACATCTTTAACCACTCACCCACTGCTTGTTGTGCTATAATCATACCAGTATTAGTTAAGATCATGGAATCCAGTCCCATCGCTTCATGGCAAATAGATGGCAAAACAGTGGAAACACTGGCTGACTTTATTTTTCTAGGCTCCAAAATCATTGCAGATGGTAATTGCAGCCATGAAATTAAAAGACACTCTTTGGAGAAAAGTTATGCATGACCTAGACAACATTTTAAAAAGCAGAGACGTTACTCTGCTAGCAAAGGTCCATCTAGTTAAAGCTATGGTTTTTCCAGTAGTCATGTGTGGATGTGAGAGTTGGACTATAAAGAAAGCTGAGTGCAGAAGAATTGATGCTTCTGAACTGTGGTGTTGGAGAAGACTCTTGAGAGTCCCTTGGACTGCAAGGAGATCCAACCAGTCCATCTTAAAGGATATCAGTCCTGGGTATTCATTGGAAGGACTGATGTTGAAGCTGAAACTCCAATAGCTTGGCCACCTAATGTGAAGAGCTGACTCATTGGAAAAGACCCTGATGCTGGGAAAGATTGAGGGCAGGAGGAGAAGGGGAAAACAGAGGGTGAGATGGTTGGATGGCATCACCAACTCAATGGACATGGGTTTGGGTAAACTCTGGTAGGTGGTGACAGACAGGGAGGCCTGGCGTGCTGCGGTTCATGGGGTCGCAAAGAGTCGGACACGACTGAGCGACTGAACTGAACTTATGACTCTTCTTCCACATCTTAACCATTCATCCACTGCTTTTTGTGCTATAATCATACCAGTATTAGTCTGTGAGATAAACTAGTTCCACCTTGAGGGTATTGCAATTTTTTATTTCATCACTTGAAACACACTGTCCTCATACTTTCCTTGAGTGACCCAGGTCATAATATAATGTCAGCACTCCAGAGAATTTTTTCAGACCAAAAGTATACTTTTTACAGTTAACTCTTGAATAATATGGGGGTTGGAGATATTAGACTAGAGTCTGATACAAGAGTCTGATTCAAGACTAGAGTCCCTTGACAGCAAGGAGATAAAACCAGTCAGTCCTAAAGGAAATCAAGCCTTCATTTGAAGGAATGATGCTGAAGCTGAAGCTCAAATACTTTGGCCAACTGATGTGAAGAACTGAGTCACTGGAAAAGATACTGATGCTGGGGAAGATTGAGGGCAGAAGGACAAGGTGGCGATAGAGGATGAGATGGTTGGAAGGCATCACTGACTCAATGGACATGAGTTTGAGTAAACTCCAGGAGACAATGAGGGGCAGGGAAGTTTTGCATGCTGCAGTCCACGGGATCACAAACAGTCTGAAATGACCTAGAGACTGAACAACAATAGCAGTATATTTACAGTACTGTACTATATCTATCAATATTATAAGTTATGTCATCTGTTTATAAGATGAATTGTCTGTCAGTATTTAGATCAATATTGTCTTATATGATACAAAACATTGTAGATGTTACACAATTAATTACATTGACATCAGAAATGAAAAGATAATGAGAAAAAGAAATTAACATTTATTTACAGTTATTGTTCATGCATTGATAACAAAGAAGCAACACTATGATTGTTTTAGGGTGGCTCACTGTAATCAGTATGATTGCTTCATGATAACCTATACACTAATGAATTCTTATAAAATGTTTCTTACATATGGTATTACAGGCATATTCATGGTACATATTGGAAATAGTATTAATTTTGTTACATGTGATGTGATGATAGGTGGGCAAAAATTTCTCCAAACATGAAAATGAAGGGCATACTGCTGGTCAGTCAGTTCAGTCTCTCAGTCATGTCCGACTATTTGCAGCCTCATGGACTGCCAAAGTCAGTCTTCCCTGTCCCTCACCAAATCCCGGAGCTTGCTCAAACTCACATCCATTGAGTTGGTTTCACCATCCCGCCATCTCATCCTCTGTTGTTCCCCTTATATACTGCCTTAAATCTTTCCCAGCATCAGGGTCTTTTCCAAGAAGTCAGTTCTTTGCGTCAAGTAGCCCAAGTATTGGAGTTTCAGCTTCAGCATCAGTCCTTCCAATGAATATTAAGGACTGAGTCCCCTTAGGATTCTCTGGTTAGATCTCCATGCAGTCCAAGGGACTCTCAAGAGTCTTCTCCAACACAACAGTTCAAAGCATCAATTCTTTGGCGCTCAGCTTTCTTTATAGTCCAACTCTCACATCCATACATGACCACTGGAAAACCACAGCTATGGTTAGATGGCCCTTTTTTGGCAAAGTATTGTCTCTGCTTTTTTGCATGCTGTCTAGGTTGGTCATAGCTTTTTTTCCGGAGGAGCAAGCATCCTTTAATTTCATGGCTGCAGTCACCATCTGCAGTAATTTTGAAGCCCCCCAAAATTAAATCTCTCACTGTTTCCCCATCTATTTCCCATGAAGTGATGGGACTGAAGGCATGATCTTAGTTTTCTAAATGTTGAGTTTTAAGCCAACTTTTTCACTCTCCTCTTTCACTTTCATCAGGAGACTCTCTAGTTCTTCTTCACCTTCTGCCATAAGAGTGGTGTCATCTGCATATCTGAGGTTATTGATATTTCTCCTGGCAAGCTTGATTCCAGCTTGTGCTTCTTCCATGATGTACTCTGCATATAAGTTAAATAAGCAGGGCGACAATATGCAGCCTTGATGTACTCTTTGCCCTATTTGGAACCAGTCTGTTGTTCTGTGTCCAGTTCTAACTGTTGCGTCTTGACCTGCATACAGATTTCTCAGAAGGCAGGTCAGGTGGTCTGGTATTCCCATCTCTTTCAGACTTTTCCACAGTTTGTTATGATCCACACAAAGGGTTTGGCATATTCAATAAAGCAGAAGTAGATGTTTTTCAGGAAATATTCTGCTTTTTCCATGATCCAAAGGATGTTGGCAATTTGATCACTGGTTCCTCTGCCTTGTTCCAGCTTGAACATCTGGAAGTTCATGGTTCATGTATTGTTGAAGTCTGGCTTGGAGAATTTTGAACATTTCTTTGCTAGCTTGTTAGATGATTGGATGGTAATTTGAACACTCTTGGCATTGTCTTTCCTTGGGATTGGAGTGAAACTGACCTTTTCCGGTTCTGTGGCCACTTTAGAGTTTTTAAAATTTGTTGTCATATTGAGTGCCGCACTTTCACAACATCATCTTTTAGGATTGAAATAGCTTAACTGGAATTCCATCACCTCCACTAGGTTTTTTTGTAGTGACGCTTTCTAAGGCTCACTTGACATCACATTCCCGGATGTCTGGCTCTAGGTGAGTGATCATACCATCGCGGTTATCTGGGTCATGAAGATCTTTTTTTCTATAGTTCTTCTCTGTATTCTTGCCACCTCTTCTTAATATGTTTGGCTTCTGTTAGGTCCATACCATTTATGTCGTTTATTGTGCCCATCTTTGCATGAAATGTTCCCTGGCTGTCCCTAATTTTCTTGAAGAGATCACTCATCTTTCCTATTCTATTGTTTACTGTATATTGTTTATTGTTTACTGTATTTATTGTCATACTGTAATCTAAATCTTTGAAAGCAAAATTATAAAACTAAGAAAATTAACACCTTTTCCATTTTATATTAAATTCCACTCATGAGTGTGTGTGTGTGTGTTAGTAGCTCAGTCATGTCCGACTCTTTGCCACCCTATGGACTGCAGCTCGTCAGGCTCCTCTGTCTGTGGGAATTCTTCAGGCAAGAATACTGGAGTGGGCTGTCATAAACTAGTATCTTTGCTATTTTATGCATTTATGATCTATCAAATTTTTCTTAATTTCTTCAATATTTCTCAACTATGCAGTTCATTTACAAGTTTTTTCAAACTGTTGCAAATCTCCAAAATTTTTTCTTGTGTATTTCTTTTACATAATTTGCATATAAGTAGACCCCTGCATTTCAAACTTGTATTGTTCAGGGGTCAATAGCATACTTTTTCATTTCCTTTCAGAGCTAGGCACATTACAGACACTGAATATGTATTTTATAGATTAACAAATCTGACTCACAATGTATGTAACACTTAATTTATAGCTTTTCTAATTAGTATAGAATTGTTGAAAGGAAGGGAGAATGCTGCAGAAGACACATAGACTCTCCTATCAAATACTGGAGCTCAAATCTCATTTTTTCCATTTACTTACTGTATAGGCAAACTATAAAACTACTGGACTTTTCTTACAAACAAATAACTTCCTAAAAATAGTATTTAAGAAATGAAATTATATTGCACTTTATATGTGTGGCACTACTTAGAGCTGAATAAATAATCTCTTCTGAGTATTCATACTTTAAATAGCCTCATCAGATATCTATGTTGTCTCATGCAAGGTAAATTATTAGGTAGTGAATACATTCAGAAAGAATAAATATATATTTAACTGTACTGAAGAATAATAAATAATTGAAAAGTTTTGCCTAAAATTGTGCCGGTTACTAGATAGTTATGGATATTAATCATACAATAAAATAGGCATAATTTAGAAGCCTTCAAAACACCTGTCACTTGTACTTTTTTCAACTTAGAATCATAATAGCCACTTGTTACTATATGTGTAAATTCACATGTTAAGAGCAATGTAACACATTTCACAAGAAATATGGAACTGAATAACTATTATTATCTAAATGTAGAACTTGATTATTTCCTTCTGAACAATCCAAACTGCTTCCAAAGATACATATATCACAACAGTTCTAATTTTTTAAAATTATAGAAAAATATCTGATTTCTAACAGCAAACAGAATCTTCTTTCTCAGAGAGCATATACTTCATGTTCTTATTGAACAATTAATGTCATTAGAGAATAGAGAATTAATAGCTCTCATTAAAAACATCTGCAGAGTTTCAACACCACCACAACAGCTGCCAACTTGTTCTCCCCAAGTGGAAATCAAGGTTATATCCTTTATTCTTGCTTTTAAATTGGCTTCAATAAGTTTATGATTATTATGATTTTGGAGATTCAAATTTGGTTGCTATTCAGGATTAGTATAAAATGCTAAATTATTAATTCAGTTTAATGAAAAATAAAACTTTATCTTGACATATCAGTTAGTATAGAAAAACCAATACTGTTTTTATTTTCTGCAGTCAGAATGACAAAATGTTATATCCTTGTTACTTCCATTATTCCTAAGGCCATCAAGAGAAAATAAGTGATTTTTCACAATCTGTTCATTTGATACACAGCCATGTAGCCTTAGATTATTTTCTAATACAAAAATTCACATAATATTAATTTAATTCAGTAAGACAAAAGAGGTAATACTTAAATATGCCATTTAAATTGATGTTAAGTTCTTAAATTATTAAAAAAAACTATTATACAAAATAAACAATATTAAAGCAATATATTTCAATTCAATGCAAATTGATTTTTTAACTTTATTATATAAATGGACTTAATTCTTAAAGGTGTAGGAAAATAGAGTTCACCTAGATTAAAATATGTGATACATTTTAATAATCAAAGAATAAATTGAAAAGCTGAAGGAAGCAAATAAAAAAGTATGTGATATGAAAGTAGTGAAGGTATAGTTCTTCCAGCCTAGTAGTCTGAGAGTTATACAAATATTAGCAATGTAGTAGGATTTTTTTTATTATTGTGGTTAAAATTCCTTTTTTATTTAATTATTATTTATCATTTTTTACTAAAGATTTATGTTTTCAATCATCAGTTTTCTTTGGAATTATATTTTTCAACCATTTCATATAGTTTTTTAAATAATAAATTGATATAATAATTAAGTTAATTTATATAATAAATTCTGAATTTAAACCATAGTCAAAAAATTTAAACTCACAATAAAGTCACACAATTATATCACTACAGAGCTCATTTTTATGTATATATGTGTGAGGGAAAGTAACTTATAAATATACTATAGAACTAATATTCTATGGAACACAATTTGGGAAATTTTCCTACTAGTCCACAGATGTTCTTTTATGTAAGATCAAAAGGAAACTATGAGTTATTAGAACTATGAATATTTATAAAACTCCTAGTACCTTAAGAGTATTCAAAACTTTGACTACTTATTAAAATTCTCAATATCTTAGGTATGCAAAAATTTCCTAGAAACTAACCTCTTAAATACTGGCTATATAATTAGATTGCTAGCAATTCTACTTCCCTTCAGGCTATAAACACACTTAGAACAATTTTCAAATGATTTTACTTCCTTTCTAGAAACTATTATAGAAAAGGCAGACATACATAGAATATAAGAAATTTTAAAGTTTTAAAATTAAGTTTTATGAAATTTCAGATTTCATAAGCTCAAAGTGTATAATTAAAACAATTATCATACTTTTAAAGTCATTTCTCAGTTCAGTGCAGTTCAGTTGCTCAGTTGTGTCTAACTTGGCAACCCCATGGACTGCAGCCCACCAGGCTTCCCTGTCCATCATCAATTCCTGGACCCTCCTCAAACTCATGTCCATGATGTCAGTGATGCCATCCAACCATCTCATCCTCTGTCGTCCCCTTCTCCTCCGGCCTTCAATCTTTCCCAGCATCAAGGTCTTTTCCACGAGTCAGTTCTTCGCATCAGATGGCCAAATTATTGGAGTTTAAGCTTCAACATCAGTCCTTACAATGAATACTCAGGACTGATTTTTTTTTTTTTTCCTAGGATTGACTGGTTGGATCTCCTTGCAATCCAAGGGACTTTCAAAGAGTCTTATCCAATATCACAGTTCAAAATCATCAGTTCTTCGGTGCTCAGCTTTCTTTATAGTCAAAATCTCACATCCATTCATGACTACTGGAAAAACCATAACCTTAACTAGATGGACCTTTGTTGACAAAGCAATGTCTCTGCTTTTGAATATGCTGTCCAGGTTGGTCATAACTTTTCTTCCAAGGAGCAAGCGTCTTAATTTCATGGCTGCAGTCACCATCTGCAGTGATTTTGGAGCCCCCCAAAATAAAGTCTATCACTGTTTCCATTGTTTCCCCATCTATTTGCCATGAAGTGATGGGACCAGATGCCATTATCTTAGTTTTCTGAATGTTGAGCTTTAAGTCAACGTTTTCACTCTCCTCTTTCACTTTCATCAAGAGGCTCTTTAGTCGTTTCTAGGAATTATTAAAAGGAGAACCAACCAAAGCCAGTTTCCTACAGTTAATGTACTAAAAATATTTGGATGTTTTGAACTGTAGTTCTTTTTACTTAAGTGAGAGGACACATACTTGCACAGTTTATTTTCAACCTTTATCTTTAATTTATAATTTACTTGTATATGTAAAATTGAGTTTATTAAGCTTATAAACAGGAGTTCTGGCTAAGTGTGATAGGAATACCAGTTTGAGGAACAGATAAACTGTACATTCAGTTTTCCTTATAAAATCAGCATTCCAGTTTGTTCTGATTTAGCAAATATTCTGTATTATTTGCAGTCCAAAATAGTTTGTATTAGTAGAAAATAAAGGTTCAGAATAGAGGTCAAAATTTTCAAGCCTGCTTCCTCTAAGAAAACATGATGATGAAAGCTAAAGTTTAAGAACACGTTCATTAAATAAAGTTAAATACACCATACCTTCAGCACACAATAGATCCAATATTATTCATTGCATTGTTTTATTCTTGTAAATTTTAAAAAATCTTCTTTTCATATTTACCTTAGAAACAGCTAGAGTATTTTACCATTATAAGGTAATATAAATATATTATCTCAAAATTATCTTTTAATTTATCAGAAAGCAATTTAAAAATCTACCTAAAATGTAATACTACTAAAATGTAAACAGCCCTCTGTTTTTTAAGCTTATTTATAGAAATATAATGGATAGAGAAGAGCAGCTAATTTTTTCTAACTTTCCTTTGAGGGTTTTGTGCTTTCCAGATTTTTCAGGTGTTTCAAGCCAGCATTCTTTACTATGCAATATGCATGTATGGTAGAATAGAGAAAGAGAGAGATGAATAGGAACAACTTTACTTTTTGAGAGGTTCTGTGATAACAGTATTCAGGTTTGATTGATGTGTGAAACTATTTTTCTCATGAAACACAGTTATGGGTTCTCTGGAGAACCCTACACATTGGAGATTTCTCAGCTACATTAACTTTGATTTAATAACTCAATTAGACTGTATGTTTACTTCTTCATAATTTTCCAACTATTCAATGCTCACATTTCAGCTTCAGTGTCATTTGGTTTCATCCTCTGTCCAGACGGACAGAACAACAAGATGAAACCAATGTATACTGTTTTTCTCTCCCAGGATACATCTTACATCATATTTAAGAGTATCAGGGAGAGCAGAATTGAGGCACTAATATACTAATAGAAAGAAAGGAAAAAATAAGGAAAGGAGAGAATGAAGGAGGGAAGGAAGGAGGAAGTAATAAACACAATCACTGCACAATCTTCCTTTTAGGCATTTGTCCAAAACCCCATCTGAATAGGACATGTCCTGATAAAACCACAGGCTTTTGACTGAGACCAGTGAACAGCTACCTTCTAGAAGAACAAGGCAACTTGGAAAGATGCTAGCTCCTGTAAAAACTGACACAGAGCTCCCAATAATCTTATTCTTAGTGTACGGTGAGCTACTCTTTATCAATCTTTGAGAGGAAAATAAAAATCCTCTGAAAAAGGATTTCAGAGAACTGATAATTATAAAAAAGAAATGTAGAAAATATATAAATATAAGTTTAATGCTAGAGAAGAAGGCAACAGATGGGATTAACAGATCATCAAATCACTGGACACATCAGAGGAGAGTATTAGTTGGCCATAATAAATGTTGATATAAAGTGAAGTGCATGGGAGAAAAAAAACAGAAAGTACTGAAAAGAGCTAAAGAGCATGATGAAAATATCTAATGCACATGAAATATGACTCCTAGATGAACAGAAATAAAACAAGAAAAGGCAATATTTGAAGAAATAATGAGACTATTTGTTTTCAGACTGACAACACAGTACCACCGATACAATAAACTCAAATCTTAAGAATATAAAAGTTCATACTTACCTGGCAGGGGAGATACCATGATCACAAAGGTGGTTTTCCCAGGGCGAGGCTTATCCATTGCACTCCGGATGTGCTGACCCCTGCGATTTCCCCAAATGTGGGAAACTCGACTGCATAATTTGTGGTAGTGGGGGACTGCGTTCGTGCTTTCCCCTGCAAAAAAAAAAAAAGAATATAAAAGTTCACACCAATAGAAAATTGTTAAACTGTGAAAAATGAAATATAAACAGAAAACACTAAATATATCTGAATAAAACTCATGTATTAAACTTCAAAAGCAGTAATAAAATTAACATCTGATTCTTCAACTGAAAGCATAACAGCAAGAAAACAATTAAATGGTTTAAAGTCCTAACAAAAATAACTTTCAACATATGTACTAAGCAACAAAATTAAATCCATATTAAACACAATGACATTCAAAACTAAAGATAAAATAAAAGCATTTTAAAACAAAAAATATAAGATAATTTGACTTTACCACATCTGTACACACACACACACACACAAAATACTAAAGGGAGTTCTTTAGCCAAAATCATAATAATTTAATAGGAAATAATTATAATATAGGAGGGGATAAGAAGCATTAGAATGACAAAATCTATATATAACTTTAAATAAATCATAATAACTTATAAATGTATTAAATATATGTGGATCTATAAGTAGCATCAATAGCACAGAAAAAGGAATGAGACAGTAAATGAAACTCAATTAGAGAAATAATTAATGAGTCTAAACTTGAGAATTTGTAATACAGATTTTAATCACCAAAGTACCAATCAATATAATAAAAGTATCAGTTAGCAAGCTAATAGAGAATAAAATCAATGATAATTGACTAATGATGATTAATTAAACCAAAGGGCAAGAATTTAAATTGATGGACACAAAAGAGACAGGTAAATAGGAAAACAATAATAAGATTGTGTATGTGTGCTAAGTCATGTTCAACTCTTCGTGATCCCATGGACTGTAGTCTGCCAGGCTCCTCTTTTCATGGAACTCTCCAGGCAAGAATACTGAAGTGGGTTGCCATCCTCTCCTCCAGGGGATCTTCCCAACCCAGGGGATTGAACTGGGCATTGCTCATGTCTCCTGCATTGACAGATGGGTTATTTTACCACTAGCGCCACCTGGGAATCCCAATAAGATTGTATATTTAAATAACTATATCGTTAGTTGCATTAAAACTAAATTACATACTGTAAAAGAAAAAGTTCATCAAATCATCAAATAGGTGTGTATATACATATAAATCCACACAACTTAAAGTAACTGTTAAGAAGAAAAGATGAAGTTAAAAAAAAATCTGATTTAGCTAAATTAAAATTCAGAGAAAAGAAGACTCAAACCCAAGAAATACTATGAGGTGAATAGGTATCTTTTCTAATGAAAAAGTATCAAGTCAGTAAGATATGTGTTCTAAGCATGCATTTCATAACAAAGTATCAAAATATAAAAGCAAATGGAGCTCACTGACAGAAAAAATTGACAAATCCAACATAATTGTTAAATATTTTAATTTCAAATAAGAGAATTGATACATCACAATTAACAAAAGAAACAATAGCAATAACGATGTCATTGTTGCTTATTTGCTAAGTCCTGTCCTCTCCTGACCCCATTCACTGCAGCATGCCAGGCTTCCCTGTCTTCCATTATCTCCCTGAGTTTGCTCAAACTCACGTCTGTTGAGTTGGTGATGCCATTCAACCATCTCATCCTCTGTTGCTCCTTCTCTTTCTGCTCTCAATCTTTTCCAGCATCAGGATCTTTTCCAGTGAATTGGCTCTTCACATCAGGTGACCAAATAATTGGTATTTTCCCGATTCAGTGTTATCCTGAATTAAAAGCAGATTCTTTACAGTCTGAGCCACCAGAGAAGCCCCATAAGATGTTAACAATATGAATAACAAAATTTGATGAACTGAAATACATATAATAATCCAAGAAATACAGAAAACACTTTAAAACACAAGGAATTTTTGACAAAAGATACGTATATGGGCCATAGTGTCTCAAATAATTTCCAAGGATGAATTAATCCAGTTATAAATAACAAAAGACACACACAATCACAAAAAATTGAATAATACATGTTGTATTATATAGCATGAAATAAAATATATTCATTACAAATGTAGAAGATGTTGACTTTTGATAATTAAATATATACCTTACAACTGCAACCAAGATACATAAAATAAATATTATCTCAAAAATATTCCCTTGTAACTTTTTCAGTCATTCTTTTTCTACAATTACTCCCAGGAAATCACTGATCTCCTTTCTCTCACTATAGATTAGTTTTGTGTGTTCTGGGATTTTATATCAGTGGAATCATATGGTATAAACCCTTGTGTCCAGGTTCTTTCTCACACTGCACTTTCTGAGGTTGATCCACATTTTATGTTATTATTTGTATCAGCAGTAAACTGATAAGGTATATACCATATGATTCCACTGATATAAAATACTAGAACACACAAAACTAATATATAGTTATATATATATAACTATATAATTAATATATATATATATAATTATATAACTAATATATACCTCACTATAGTGAGAGAAAGCAATGGCACCCCACTCCAGTACTCTTGCTTGGAAAATACCATGGACGGAGGAGCCTATTAGGCTGCAATCCATGGGGTCGCTAAGAGTCGGACACGACTGAGCAACTTCACTTTCACTTTTCACTTGCATGCATTGAAGAAGGAAATGGCAACCCACTCTAGTGTTCTTGCCTGGAGAATCCCAGGGATGGGGGAGCCTGGTGGGCTGCCGTCTATGGGGTCTCACAGAGTTGGACACGACTGAAGTGACTTAGCATAGCATAGTGAGAGAAAGATAAGTGATTTCCTGGGACCAACTGTAGAAGAATGACTGAAAAAGTTACAAGGGAATATTTTTGAGATAATATTTATTTCATGTATCTTGGTTGCAGTTATAAGGTATATATTTAATTATCAAAAGTCAATATCTTCTATATTTGTAATTAATACATTTTATTTCATGTTATATAATGCAACATGTATTATTCAATTTTTAATCATTGTATTTGGGCATTTCTTTTAATTAAAGGATTTTTTTTTTTTAAGTTAAAGACAAGGTGTGCAGAGAATGCAATTAAGAAATGATTACAAATAATGAATGCTGTAGAGGGTATGGAGAAAAGGAAAGCGTCCTATACTACTGTGGCAATGTAAATTGGTACAACTACTATGGAGAACAGTGTGGAGGTTCCTTAAAAAACTAAATATAGAACTATCATTGTTGTTCAGTCACTAAGTCACATCCGACTCTTTGCAACCCCATGGACTGAAGCACACCAGCCTCCACTATCTCCCAGAAAAATCTACACATTCATGTCCATTGGTTTGGTGATGCTATCTAACTATAGAACTATGATAGGATCCAGAAACCCCACTCCTGATGCGTATATCTAGAGAAAACCATAACTAGAAAACATACACGCACTCCAGTGTTCATTACAGCACTATTTACATAAGCCAAGGTATGAAAGCAATCTGAATGTTCATCAACAGAGGAATAGATAAAGAAGGTGGTACATATATTTTTACTCAGCCATAAAATAGAACAAAATAATGCCAATTGTAGCAACATGGATGGACCGAGAGATTATCATACTAAGTGAAGTCATAGAAAGTTAAATATCATATGATGGAACTACACATGTAATTAATTTAAAAAATGAGACAGATGAATTTACAAAATAGAAACTGGCTCACAGATCTGAAAATCAAGCTCATGGTTACCAAAGGGGAAACATGGGAGGAAGAGACAAGTTAGGAGACTGGGATTAACATATACACACTACTATACATAAATTAGATAACTAATAAGGACCTAATGTATAGTACAGGGAACTCTACTCAGTATTCTGTAATAATCTATGTGGGAAGAGAATCTGAAAAAAAAAAGGAGATATATATACAATTGATTCATTTTGCTATACACCAGAAACTAAAACAACATTGTAAGTCAACTACACTCCATATTTTTAAGTGATTACAAAATGAACTTGTGTTTTTTTGCTTACTTGTGGGAAGTTATTATCAAGTTGTCTAACAATAACTGAATGGCTTTGCAATGATCTGTTTCAGTAAAGAACATTAAGATGAATTATACTGTAGAGATATGATACAATGACTAATTTGACAATATTTAAGGTGATAAAAGTTCTAAAGATACTTTAAATTCTTTCTGAAACTCTTTTCTATTATAAATGCTAGAAATCTTCAAAACAGAGGAAGTGGTCATGATTCAAAAATATGAATGAAATAACAACAATAAGGCACATCAATAAGTGTATATCTATTAACTTGGAAAAATAAATACCCATTAAATATGATGAAATAATCATCCATAAAACAAGTGATATTCATTATCTCATTTATTAATAACTATTAAGTAATTGACTAGGCAAGTCTCTAATTATAAGTACCATATGGAAAATTATGCTCTCGTGTATGTTTAAATCTTTAAAAATCTATAGGAATGTAAAGTCTATAAGTTTACAAAATTAGGTGTATGAGATTAGTTTCATAAAGATGGTGTAAAATCAATGACAACTTTTCACCTTTTCCACATTTCACAATCATGTTATGTAAACACAACCAATTTTTTGAAGAATTTGAGCCAGCAATAAATTTGATCATATGGTTTCTGTAGGATTTGTAACATATTCCATCTAGTTATTTTATTAATTTTGTTAAAATTGATGATAGATTAAAGAATTTATTGGAAACAAAAACTCTGAATATGTTGTACATACTTGAAAGTTCTGTTTCAAACTGCATATAAATTTAAACTATTCAATATCCCAAGTGTATTGGTACTCTTCTGATAACAAAATGTCTTTCTCTAGGAATTTTTTAAAGTTTACATTTAATTTTCCTAAAATTTTTTGGTTAGGTAGTATACTATGAGATTTTTTTTTTCATTTTTTCTTTGTGCTTTTATTTAATGTGCTTCTTTTATGTGACTTGTAAACATTTCTCCCCTAAATTCAATGTAAGATCATAATCTTGTAATTGAGTATTTACCTGGTTTAGATTCATATAAATACTGATAATATTTAAGTTGTTAGCTATAATTATAATTTTATTTACTTTGGTTGACATCTAGAGTGGAATAAGATTATGGAAAATCAACCAAGGATTAGAAAGAGTAAATGACAGGTCTTTAGTTAGTTAGTCTACTTCTCTTTTTTATTTTGAGTCTTTCCTGAAGCAAAGTCTGTGACAAATTTTTAACCAGTCTAAGGTCTTATAGCAGTCCAACCACTTTAAAAGAAGTATCCCATTCGTAGGTGGAGAAGGGTGTGGGAAACTAACACTTCTCAAATAGCTTTGTTACAGCTTGTCGTTAACTCCAGGGAACAGATGAACTGTCATATCGTTCAGAAACATCTGCTCATAGAAGTTTGTGGCCTCTTAGGTGTTTATGGTCCTATTATTTCTTTTTTTGTTTGTTTGTTTGTTTTCATGTAGTATCTGAAATTAGCAGTATAACTTCCTGACAACTGAGTACATATTCATGTCTAGACAGATCAGACTTCAGCTAGCATTTCTTGCTGAAATATTCAGCAGCAGCAGATGAAGCAAAGAGAAGTATGGCATGTCAATTTTTCCTCAGGTCCTTCTCACACAAAATCTGTCCCTCCAGTGCAGAAAACAGAAGTTTTGTAACTGGGTTTCAAAGGATCATCTCACACAGCTGCTGCTGCTGCTGCTAAGTCGCTTCAGTCGTGTCTGACTCTGTGCGACCCCATAGACGGCCTCCTACCAGGCTCCTCTGTCCCTGGGATTCTCCAGGCAAGAACACTGGAGTGGGTTGCCATTTCCTTCTCCAATGCATGAAAGTGAAAAGTGAAAGTGAAGTTGCTGAGTCGTGTCCGACTCCCAGGGACCTCATGGACTGCAGCCTACCAGGCTCCTCCATCCATGGGATTTTCCAGGCAAGAGTCCTGGAGTGGGGTGCCATTGCCTTCTCTGTCTCACACAGCAGCAGCAGTTAAATTATCAAAGATGCTCATTTTATACTTCAGAGAATAGTTTAGCCCTGCAAGAGCACTCCAGAAATACATCTATTTCTGCTTTATTGACTATGCCAAAGCCTTTGACTGTGCGGATCACAATACACTGCGGAAAATTTTGAAAGAGATTTCAAAATTGCCACCTGAGAAACCTGTATGCAGGTCAGGAAGCAACAGTTAGAACTGGACATGGAACAACAGACTGGTTCCAAATAGAAAAGGAGTACGTCAAGGCTGTATATTGTCAACCTGCTTATTTAACTCATATGCAGTGTGCATCATGAGAAATGCTGTGCTGGAAGAAGCACAAGCTGGAATCAAGATTGCTGGGAGAAATATCAATAACCTGAAATATGCAGATGACACCACCTTTATGGCAGAAAGTGAAGAGGAACTAAAAAACCTCTTGCTGAAAGTGAAAGAGGAGAGTAAAAAAGTTGGCTTAAAGCTCAACATTCAGAAAACGAAGATCATGGCATCCAGTCCCATCACTTCATGGGAAATAGATGGAGAAACAGTGGAAACAGTGTCAGATTTTATTTTGGGGGGCTCCAAAATCACTGCAGATGGTGATATCAGCCATGAAATTAAAAGACGCTTACTCCTTGGAAGGAAAGTTATGACCGACCTAGACAGCATATTCAAAAGCAGAGACATTCCTTTGTCAACAAAGGTTTGTCTAGTCAAGGCTATGGTTTTTCCAATAGTCATGTATGGATGTGAGATTTGGACTGTAAAGAAAGCTGAGTGCCGAAGAATTGATGCTTTTGAACTATAGTGTTAGAGAAGACTCTTGAGAGTCCCTTGGACTGCAAGGAGATCCAACCAGTTCATCGTAAAGGAGATCACTCCTGAGTATTCATTTGAAGGACTGATGTCGAAGCTGAAACTCCAATACTTTGGCCACCTGATGCGAAGAGCTGACTCATTTGAAAAGACCCTGATGCTGGGAAAGAGTGAGAGCAGGAGAAGGAGACAACAGAGGATGAAGTGGTTGGATCGCATCTCTGACTCAATGGACATGAGTTTGGGTAAACTACAGGAGTTGGGGATGGACAGGGAGGCCTGGTGTGCTGTGGTTCATGGGGTGGCAAAAAGTCGGACAGGACTGAACTGATATTCTCCAGGGAACCATGACTTAGAGACTCTGAGTTGTATCAGATAATCCTTGGCCAGGGACATTATCTAGGGTATTTTAGAGATAAAGTATTAATATGTAACTCTTAATAAGTATCAGCAGTCTTTATTTTTAATCAGGTCATCATCTTTCTTTTCTGGTATATCCTACTGAAAAGAAGAATGAGTAGTCAGTTCTTTCAGGTCCAGCTCTTTTAACTCCCTTCATCCATTGCTTTTTCTTTCTGGCTATTGTTCTCTATCATTCTACCTAGCTTCTTCATGGGTCTAAATCTATTTTCTCAAAATTTCACTGGTGATATTTGTCCTTTATAATTTCCCTTCTTTTTTCTGGCTAAATGTATCATAAATAATGGTTTGTTGGTCCAGAAGACAATATCATTCATCACACCAGTATGAGCTAGCCTAACCAAATCACTGATTATAAATCAAACTCACAAAAATTAGAGATTTTACACAGTGTCAAGGCTTCCTAATAATTTCAAAGTTACAAGCGATCAAAAGGCATGGGTAAAGCTGGAAGAAGCCTGGGACATTTTACATGTTTCCTAGAATTCTGCTTGCAGTGTGTTCATGTTTGTGCACTTATGTATACAAGTCCATATGTACGTGTCTATATAATATATATTTTATGTAATAATATGGTTGCACTCTATAAATACATATACAGAGATTTAAAAAAAGTGGTGTTTTGCAGTGGGCACTACTGGACACATGTGCTTAATAGGCCATATTAAAATTGTAAGTCTCTGTTAATTCAGTAATTATCTCACACAGTTGGGAACACTTAAGTTATGAACTATCTTTATTTTATTCATCATAGTCATAGCTTATATAATTTTCCTGGTAGTCTTGCTCATATTCCATAGGTTGTAGATGTGTTTACCATAGGGAATTCTAAGCCAAGTGTCATGAACTACTTTTATGGTGGTGGTGGTTTAGTTGGTAAGTCATGTCCAACTCTTACAACCCCATGGAGCATACCAGGCTCCTCTGTCCATGGATTTCTACAGGCAAGAATACTAGAGTGGGTCACCATTTCCTTCTCCAGAGGATCTTCCAGACCTAGGAATCAAGCCCTGGTCTCCTGCATTGCAGGCAGATTTTTTACCAACTGCGTTATGAGGAAACCGGAACTACATGTGTGTATACTCCCAAAACTCATATTTTGAGACCCTTTGCTTAAGGGAATGTTGTCAGGAGGTAGGGTATATGGGAGATAACTGGATTTAGATGAGGTCAGAAGGTAGGGCTTCCAATATGGGATTAATATCCTTAAAAGAGAAAGGGAATAGAGCTTGCTCTGTTTTCTGCTGTGTGAAGATACAGCAAGAAGCTGGCTGTCTATCAACCAGAAATAAGGCCCACACCAAGAACCTGACTGTGCTGTCACTCTGATCTTAAACTTACAGCCTCCAAAACTGTGAGATAAACATTTTAAAAGCATTTATTCTATGATAACCTGTAATAGCAGCTCAAACTAAGACACTAGTGAGGTAAAATTGCTAGGCAGTCAGTGTAGGACTCTGAGACCTCAGTCTTGTTTTCAATAAATATCTCACTCCATTAGCCTAAAGCTATATTCTTTGTCCTAAATTCCTGGAATGTCCTTAGTTCCTTGATCTGATAAATTATCAGCACTCAGATGCAGGGAAGGGCAGTAATTAACTTCTGTTACATATGCCTGAGGGAAAACTGATGATCATTAATCTTAAACCCATACATCTAGTCCACTGTAAAATGGTCAGGGGGCACGAAAAAGATTGGGATTTAATCCAAGGATCAAGAGAAGCCATAAAGATGTCCAGCTAAACATTTTGACCTTTAAATTGATGGGATAGAAATTAAATAATGTATTTTTTGGCTTTAGTTCAGTTGGTAAAGAATCTGCCTGCAATGCAGGAGACCCAGGGTTGATTCCTGGGTTGGAAAGATCCCATGGAGGTGGAAATGGCAACCCACTCCAGAATTCTTGCCTGGAGAATCCCCTGGACAGAGCAGTCTGGTAAGCTACAGTCCATGGGGTTGCAAGAGCTGGACATGACTTAGCAACTAAACCACCACCACCAATGTATTTTAAGGACAGGAGCCAACCAAAAATGTACAGATTAAGGATATAAAAACTGCTGTACTCTTTAACTGCCCTCCGTGTCTATGACAAAATTTTTGTACTTTCCTCCTCTCTAATAAATCCTATTCGCTTGCTACCATGAGTGTTTGTGTGCGTGGATTCCATTCTTCCACTCCAAGAACAAGAACTCAGATTCCTGTTTCACTAGGAATAGTCAGCTTAAGGCATTTCATTGATAAGGACTTTTCTCTTATTTAATAACCTTATTCTATAAGTCTAGATTTTAATTATCAAATTTTTAACAAAGTTAATGTGCCTAACAAAACATGTGCCTCTTTATCCCAAGAATTTTCTTCAGTAAGTAGCTTATCATTAAAAGATCAATTACATTCCTTTTACATTTAAATTGTCAATTGCTAAGTCACTTCAGTTGTGTCCAACTCTATGCAACCCCATAGACAGCAGCCCACCAGGCTCCCCCGTCCCTGGGATTCTCCAGGCAAGAACACTGGAGTGGGTTGCCATAACCTTCTCCAATGCATGAAAGTGAAAGTGAAGTCATTCAGTCATATCCGACTCTTAGCAACCCCATGGACTGCAGCCTACCAAGCTCCTCCGTCCATGGGATTTTCCAGGCAAGAGTACTGGACTGGGGTGCTATTGCCTTCTCCTAAATTGTCAATAGGTATTATTATACTAAGTTTTATGTACCTTTTAACATCCCTCTGCTGCCTACTCACTGTTTTCTTATGAGATATAACAGTTACTATGCATTACATAATTATGTTACCTTTCTGCATGTATATCTACATCAGATCAGATCAGTCGCTCAGCTGTGTCTGACTCTTTGGGACCCCATGAATCGCAGCATGCCAGGCCACCCTGTGCATCCATCACCAACTCCCGGAGTTCACTCAGACTCACGTCCATCGAGTCAGTGATGCCATCCAGCCATCTCATCCTCTGTCGTCCCCTTCTCCTCCTGCCCCCAATCCCTCCCAGCATCAGAGTCTTTTCCAATGAGTCAACTCTTCGCATGAGGTGGCCAAAGTACTGGAGTTTCAGCTTTAGCATCATTCCTTCCAAAGAAATACCAGGGCTGATCTCCTTCAGAATGGACTGGTTGGATCTTCTTTCAGTCCAAGGGACTCTCAAAACTCTTCTCCAACACCACAGTTCAAAAGCATCAATTCTTTGGTGCTCAGCCTTCTTCACAATCCAACTCTCACATCCATACATGACCACAGGAAAAACCATAGCCTTGACTAGACGAATCTTTGTTGGCAAAGTAATGTCTCTGCTTTTGAATATGCTATCTAGGTTGGTCATAACTTTCCTTCCAAGGAGCAAGAGTCTTTTAATTTCATGGCTGCAGTCACCATCTGTAGTGATTTTGGAGCCCAGAAAAATAAAATTTGACACTGTTTCCACTGTTTCCCCATCTAATTCCCATGAAGTGATGGGACTGGATGCCATGATCTTCATTTTCTGAATGTTGAGCTTTAAGCCAACTTTTTCACTCTCCACTTTCACTTTCATCAAGAGGCTTTTGAGTTCCTCTTCATTTTCTGCCATAAGGGTGGTTTCATCTGCATATCTGAGGTTATTGATATTTCTCCCAGCAATCTTGATTCCAGCTTGTGTTTCTTCCAGTCCAGTGTTTCTCATGATGTACTCTGCATATAAGTTAAATAAACAGGGTGACAATATACAGCCTTGACGAACTCCTTTTCCTATTTGGAACCAGTCTGTTGTTCCATGTCCAGTTCTAACTGTTGCTTAATCCTAAAATTTTATGTCCAAATCCCAAATAAATGCTCCAGGTAATTTTGCAGTCATTCACAATCATAGTGACAGAAACTTTTAATTGTTCGCTTTCTATATTCCCAACTGATGCTGAATGAGGTCACATTCTGTTTTCTTGTTTCAGTTCTCATACTGTAAACAAGATTTATTTAGTGCAACTGGCTTTGCATTTTTATCCATTTTGCTACTTAAAATGCCACCAAGCATATCGTTGATATGATGTCTAGTGCTGGTAACCATAAGACTGTGATGGGCCTTTTGGAAAATATATGTGACCAAGAAAAGTTTTATGCAGATGTGAATTATAGTGCTGTTGGCTGTAAATTTACTGTTAGTGGATCAACAATATGGTACATCCAGGAAAAGGAAGGAGAATTTACCCAATTTGTTATGAGGCCATTCTGGAAAGTACTAAAGTAACATCCATAGTTTGTGATAAAGCTATGGAAAAGATGGAAAAGTGTCTAAATTTGTGGATTCATGAGATGGCAATTAGTTTTTGTGTTTTTTTTTTTTTTTTAAAAAAGCACAGCAGTGAAGTTGAGAGCCAAACAATTTTATAGTGTCAGATGTTTGGATTTAATAGAACTGAGATGGTAATAAAAATCTTTATATTTAGCTAGCAGAATGAGTAATTCAAATGCAGACAGTTCACTCTTTGAAAAGCAGTAAAAAAAAAAAAAAAAAAAACAGAAATGCAGCTATTTTCAATTTAGGATTTTTTGTTTGTTATTGATCAAACTTGTTAAAACTGTTAGAGCAACATCATGAAGCACTAATATTTCAAAAATATCAGTAGGGATTCCAATCTAGTTGGTCACAGGAAGATATTGATTTCCTCTCCCCAAATCCCACAGCTTTTTATATATAAAAAAAGTGTGGTTGGAAATGGATTGATTACTCCTATAATGTTTGAAATATGTGGAGAAAGCCTGATAATTATTCAGCCACATCTTCCTCTAAATCAGCATTTTTTACGTTGTTAGCAACTTAACCAAGAGTTGGTTTGAAAGACATGCATAAATTTCTGTGGAAAAAAAATGTGGATAAAGTGACATATTTTGTATATTTTTTAAGATTATTAATACTTTAAAATTTTTATAAATACTTTGAAAATACTTTAAAATTAAAAATCTATTTCAAAACTTACTGGTGTTCTTATTTGGGCAGAATTTATATATAACTGAAGTTCTGACTATGGTTATAACAATATAAATTTTATGGAATTTTAATGGTTTTATAAATTAAAGAATGTTAATGTCAAGATAATGTTTAAAGTGCTACAGTTTTATAAACAATTTTACAAATGTTTTATCATTATTTATATTTTTATGAATAATATAAGGTTCAGTTAGTTCAGGTCAGTTCAGTTGCTCAGTCATGTCTGACTCTTTGCAACCCCACGAATCCCAGCATGCCAGGCTGCCCTGTGCATCCATCACCAACTCCTGGAGTTCACTCAGACTCACGTCCATCGAGTCAGTGATGCCATCCAGCCATCTCATCCTCTGTCGTCCCCTTCTCCTCCTGTCCCCAATCCCTCCCAGCATGAGGGTCTTTTCCAATGAGTCAGCTCTTCACATGAGGTGGCCAAAGTACTGGAGTTTCAGCTTTAGCATCATTCCTTCCAAAGAAATCCCAGGGCTGATCTCCTTCAAAATGCACTGGTTAGATCTCCTTGCGGTCCAAGGGACTCTCAAGAGTCTTCTCCAACACCACAGTTCAAAAGCATCAATTCTTCGGCACTCAGCTTTCTTCACAGTCCAACTCTCACATCCATACATGACCACTGGAAAAACTATAGCCTTGACTAGATGGTACTTTGTTGGCAAAGTAATGTCTCTGCTTTTCAATGTGCTATCTAGGTTGGTCTTAACTTTGCTTCCAAGGAGTAAGCATCTTTTAATTTCATGGCTGCAGTCACCATCTGCAGTGATTTTGGAGCCCCCAAAAATAAAGCCTGACACTGTTTCCACTGTTTCCCCATCTATTCCCCATGAAGTGATGGGACCAGATGCCATGATCTTAGTTTTCTGAATGTTGAGCTTTAAGACAACTTTTTCACTCTCCACTTTCACCTTCATCAAGAGGCTTTTGAGTTCCTCTTCACTTTTTGCCATAAGAGTGGTGTCATCTGCATATCTGAAGTTATTGATATTTCTCCCAGCAATCTTGATTCCAGCTTGTGCTTCTTCCAGCCCACCATTTCTCATGATGTACTCTTCATATAAGTTAAATAAGCAGGGTGACAATATACAGCCTTGACGTACTCCTTTTCCTATTTGGAACAAGTCTGTTCCAGTGAAAATTCAGAGTTGATTTCCTTTAGGATTGATTGGTTTGATCTCCTTATCAAAATACATTAGAGTTTATAAAACAAACAAACAAAACCTCAGGAATTCAATTAAAGTTTGTAAAAAGGCTCAAGAATTGCTCAGAAATACATTTTTATTTGTCTCTACTGTATTTATTAATCTAAGAATTAAGGTGTCATAGTTTTATTGGATGAAACAATGCTAATTTGGGGCACTAGAAGATAAATATATTCAAATTTCTCAAAATTCGCTTAGTTCAAAAGTTATTATTGCTGATTCTGTTTGCTAGGTACTATCCAAAGATCAATGCAAGTGGGAAAGCAAACTTATACTGAGATTTGAGAGATTCTGATACTGCTTTTCTTAAGCTGTAGCCCTATAGGGCATCACATAATATGAAACACATAATCAGCTTTCAGTATATATTTACCTTCATTAATCATAAACTGTAGGCAAATCCTGAGCTTGAAAATTTAGACACTTTATTGTTGTTTTGTGTTAATGATTATTGCTCTTTATTCCCCTTTGGGTTAACATTTTTGAAAACTACAGAGTACAGATGGTAGCAAGTCCTTGCAGAAATGTAATCAGCATATGTGAACATGATGTATTCAAACAGATGATAAAGGAAAATACTGAGTTACTCTCTGTCCTAGATAATAAATTAAAATGCTATAATATAAATGCGTATAGCAAAACAGTCACAATTTTGTTTTATTACTGGAATTTCAGTTATGTGTATGAAAAATTAAACATTAATTCCCATTAAGTGATTATGTTAGATAAAAAGATATATACTAAGCTCCATATTAGTATATATCTTTTTATCTAACATAATCACTTAATGGGATTGTATAGCATTGTTTCATCCAGTAAAACTATGACACCTTAATTCTTGGATTAATAAATAAGGTAGAGGACAAATAAAAATGTATTTCCAAGCAATTCTTGAGCCTTTTTACAAGCTTTAATTGAATTCCTAAGGTTTAGTTTGTTTGTTTTATAAATTCTAATGTATTTTGATAAGGAGATCAAACCAATCAATCCTAATGGAAATCAACCCTGAATTTTCACTGGAAGGACTGATGCAGAAGCTGAAGCTCCAATACTTTGGCCACCTGATGCAAAGATCTGACTCACTGGAAAAGACCCTGGTGCTGGGTAAGACAGAAGGCAGAAGGAGAAGGGGACAACTGAGGATGAGATGGTTGTATGGCATCACTGACTCAATGTGCATGAGTTCAAACAAGCTCTGGGAGACAGTGAAAGACAGGGAAGTGAGGTGTGCTACAGCCCATGTGGTCACAAAGAATTGGACATGACTGAGCAACTGAGCAACAACAATGTCTTTTGAATATTCACTCTTGTTTTATTTACATAAGAAATTACAAAATTTGTATTCTATAAACACCTCAAGATTTCCTTCACAGTGGTTCTGTGTTCCCTACTGCTGATACATTTTATTTCCTCATCAAAATAACAACAACAAAAGATTAGTTTTATTTTTAAAATTGTATAAATCTAACAATGGACTCATGACTGGTTTGAGACTTTAACTTGTTCTTTTTATCTTATCCTATCTAAAAGAAGCAAATTTTGGTTATGTTTGATATTATATGTTAATTTGTTATTGATTTGTATTATTACTGTATGGGTAAGACACTAGAAAATTTGTATTTACCTTTAATCTTATTTTTTCATTCCTGAAATTCCTAAAAGCCCATGTTCTAAACTACTGATAAGTATTTTTTAATAGTTTAATAGTTTAGAAAACAACATTTAAAATTTATATTTAACTTGGTAAAATATTAAAAATCAGGGATGTATACCTGATTAATGTTGATATATGGCAGAAATCAATATGATATTGCACAGTAATTATCTTCCAATTAAAAATAAAACAACATGAAACAGTCATAGGTATACATATATCCCCTCTCTCATTAACCTCCTTCCCATCTCCCTGCCCATCCCACCCCTCTAGGTTTTTAAAGAGCCCTGGTTTGATTTCCCTGAGTCATACATAAATTCTCATTGGCAATCTATTTTACATATGGTAATGTAAGTTTCCATGTTATGATGTTTGGCAGAGACCAATACAATTCTGTAAAACAATTATCCTTCCAAAAAAATAATTAAATTCAAAATTAAAAATAAAATAAACCAAAAAGTAAAATAAGGAAATTAACATGGATAATTACTTCTGACTAATCTCACATGCTAGTAAAATAATGCTCAAAATTCTCCAAGCCAGGCTTCAGCAATACATGACCGTGAACTTCCAGATGTTCAAGCTGGTTTTAAAAAAGGCAGAGGAACCAGAGATCAAATTGCCAATATCCACTGGATCATGGAAAAAACAAGAGAGTTCCAGAAAAACATCTATTTCTGCTTTATTGACTATGCCAAAGCCTTTGACTGTGTGGATCACAATAAACTGTGGAAAATTCTGAAAGAGATGGGAATACCAGATCACCTGACCTGCCTCTTGAGAAACCTGTATGCAGGTCAGGAAGCAACAGTTAGAACTGGACATGGAACAACAGACTGGTTCCAAATAGGAAAAGGAGTACGTCAAGGCTGTATATAAGTCATCCTGCTTATTTAACTTATATGCAAAGTACATCATGAGAAACGCTGGACTGGAAGAAACACAAACTAGAATCAAGATTGCTGCCTATCAATAACCTCAGATATGCAGATGATACCACCCTTATGGCAGAAAGTGAAGAGGAACTAAAAAGCCTCTTGATGAAAGTGAAAGTGGAGAGTGAAAAAGTTGGCTTAAAGCTCAACATTGAGAAAACGGAGATCATGGCATCTGGTCCCATCACTTCATGGGAAATAGATGGGGAAACAGTGGAAACAGTGTCAGACTTTATTTTTCTGGGCTCCCAAATCACTGCAGATGGTGACTGCAGCCATGAAATTAAAAGACGCTTACTCCTTGGAACGAAAGTTATGACCAACCTAGGTAGCATATTCAAAAGCAGAGACATTACTTTGCCAACAAAGGTCCATCTAGTCAAGGCTATGGTTTTTCCAGTGGTCATGTATGGATATGAGAGTCGGACTGTGAAGAAAGCTGAGCGCCAAAGAATCTATGCTTTTGAACTGTGGTGTTGGAGAAGACTCTTGAGAGTCCCTTGGACTGTAAGGAGATTCAACCAATCCATTCTAAAGGAGATCAGTCTTGGGTGTTCTTGGAAGGACAAAGCTGAAACTCCAGTACTTTGGCCACCTCACGTGAAGAGTTGACCCATTGGAAAAGACTGATGCTGGGAGGGATCGAGGGCAGGAGGAGAAGGGGACGACAGAGGATGAGACAGCTAGATGGCATCACTGACTCAATGGACATGAGTTTGACTGAATTCCAGGAGTTGGTGATGGACAGGGAGGCCTGGCGTGCTGCGATTCATGGGGTTGCAAAGAGCCAGACACGACTGAGCGAATGAACTGAACTGAATCTACACAACTCATTCAAGTTTTGCCAATTATCCTAATAATATTTTTTAATTGGTTATTTTTGGTCAGTTTCTCAGTCTTATCTGACTCTTTGTGACCCCATGGACTGCAGCAGGTCAGGCTTCCCTATCCTTCACTGTCTCCTGGAGCTTGCTCAAACTCATGTCCATTGAGTCGGTGATGCCATTCAATCATCTCATCCTCTGTTGTTCCCTCTCCTCCTGCATGCAATCTTTCCCAGCATCAGGGTCTTTTCCAATGAGTATCTACATTTCACCCATAAGTCATGGCATATATTAGTGGGTTTTGACTAAATAATTATTGATAGTGTTTGTAAAGTGATGATCTAATATTATTTCTTCAGTATTTATCAGTTGTTAGTGAAAAAGTTGGCTTAAAAGTCAACATACAGAAAATGAAGATCATGGCATCTGGTCCCATCACTTCATGGGAAATAGATGGGGAAACAGTGGAAACAGTGTCAGACTTTATTTTTCTGGGCTCAAAAATCACTACAGATGATGACTGCAGCCATAAAATTAAAAGACGCTTACTCCTTGGAAGGAAAATTATGACCAACCTAGATAGCATATTCAAAAGCAGAGACATTACTTTGCCAACAAAGTTTCGTCTAGTCAAGGCTATGGTTTTTCCAGTGGTCATGTATGGATGTGAGAGTTGGACTGTGAAGAAGGCTGAGCGCTGAAGAATTGATGCTTTTGAATTGTGGTGTTGGAGAAGATTCTTGAGAGTCCCTTGGACTGCAAGGAGATCCAACCAGTGCATTCTGAAGGAGATCAGCCCTGGGATTTTTTTGGAAGGAATGATGCTAAAGCTGAAACTCCAGTACTTTGGCCACCTCATGTGAAGAGTTGATTCATTGGAAAAGACTCTGATGCTGGGAGGGATTGGGGGCAGGAGGAGAAGGGGACGACAGACGATGAGATGGCTGGATGGCATCACTGACTCGATGGACGTGAGTCTGAGTGAATTCCAGGAGTTGGTGATGGACAGGGAGGCCTGGCGTACTGTGATTCATGGGGTCGCAAAGAGTCGGACATGACTGAGTGACTGAACTGATCTGATCTGATCCCATTGTAAATAAAAAATAATAAAAAATATCTCTCCTCAAGTAAAATAAAATTTGGGAAATTTGATGAATGATACCTGGGGATTCTTTGTGCTATTCTTTTTAAAGACATAATTATTGGAGTATAGTTGATTTACAATATTGTATTAGTTTCAGGTGTACAAAGCAAATCAGTTTTACATACACATATATCCACTCTTTTTTATATTATTTTCCCATATAGGCCATTACAGAATATTAAGTAGAGCTTCCAGTGCTATACAGTAGGTTCTTATTAGTTATCAATTTTATATACAGCAGTGCATAGGTGTCAATCCCAATATCCCAATTTACACTTCCACCCTCTTACTCCCTGGTAACTATAAGTTTGATTTCTACATCTGTAACTCCGTTTTTGTATTGTCTATAAGCTAATTTGTACCCTTTTCTTTGATTCCACATATAAATGTTACCATGATATTTGTCTTTCTCTGTCTGACTTACTTCACTTAGTATGATAATCTCTAGGTCCATCTAAGGTGCTGCAAATGGCATGATTCCATTGTTTTTATGGCTGAGTAATACTCCACTGTATATGTGTACCATACCTTCTTTATCCATTCCTCTGCTGATACACATTTACATTGCTTCCATGTCCTGGTTTCTGTAAATAGTGCTGCATTGAACACTAGAGTGCATGTATCTTTTTTAATTACAGTTTTCTCCTGTTATACGCCCAAGAATGGGATTTTTGGATCATACGGTAACTCTATTTTCAGTTTTTTAAGGAACCTCCAATTATGGTTTTCCATAGTGTCTGTACTGTATTATTCTTGATGTTTCTTCTTTTTTTTTTTTTTAAGTTTGATGTTACTTCAAAATATGTAAGTGAAGGAAAAAGTAAGTGTTGGGAGCTGAGCATTTCAAGCAATTAAAATGGAGGAAATGTCATTGTTATCTATGTCACAGAATTATGAAACAAAGTGTTGACTACATTGACCACATGGACTCTGAAAATACGCAAGATGGTGAAATACATTTAATGGGAATGAGAAAGAGGCAGGTCAAATGTCCTTAATGAATGTGGAAAGATTAGTGGGAGTAGATAAAATAGAAAGTGTTTAAGATTATTAAAATGAGTTACACATTGCTAAAAAATGAATATTTATGATTTGGAAGACACAAAATATATATCCATTTCTTTCCAACTGAGAGTCAATTTTTAATTAAGGTAAGTAATAAAATATTCAGTAAAAAATAATTAATGAAAAGTTTTTTCAAACTCCTAAGAAATATCTTTCTATTAATAATTGCTTTTTATACAACTCACAACAAGATCATCACATCTATTTTCTGGGAAATAGGCAGCATATATATAGAATAATACAATAGAACTTATGTGGTTAGGATAAGAACTGCTCATGATTTTTTCTCAATTATATTAGTGTTTAAACTGCTAATGATGGAAAATATAATACCTAATGTGGATAGAATTTTTTAAATGTTTGAAAAGTTAATGAATCCAAAACAAGAAAAAAAATTTCTATTGTTGTAGAGGATTTAAAGGAAAGAACTTGAAAGGGATAGGTATCACTTACGGAAATGGATTAGCACAAAAGAAGGGGAAAGAAGAATGTGCATGATAGTTCAAGAGAGGGCAGATACTTAGATGAGCCATTTTTAAGTTCACTAGATAAAAAAGGACATGTGGAAGTTAGCTAACTTTAAGGTTTTACCTAAAAGTTTTGTTTAAAGTTTATTTATTTATGTGGACCAACCTGGGGTCTAACATCCTGCTATATAGATGAGTCCACTAATTTTACTGCTCTGGGAGTATTTCCAGGAAATTCACCTATGTGTATGGTGACAGTGTCAGTAAACCACAAATGTGAATTCATTGCCTTACTATATTCCTTTAGTTTTCTGTTTCCATGTTGTCATACCTGGCCCACTGGCTAAGGATTGTGATTAATAAGGTGATTCCAAAGGAATATTTAAGGGTTTGATGACCTTGTAGTTATTTTATGTAAAAGTTATTTAGATTCATCAGGGATGATTAAATTATACCCATATATCCCAACATGGAAGATCTGTATTTTTATTTAGTCATTAACAGACTATATTTCTACTGGGAAAGACAATAAATATGTAAAGTATTAGAGTGTGAAGAGCATGATCAAAATAAAGTTAGCTTCCCAGCACTGTTATTTTCTATAATCTTGAAAGAATTAAATCCAGTATTTATTTGGTAGTTGCTTCAGTAACTTAAAATATTTTTCAGGAAATTTGGACCAAATTATTTCAAGATCCTATATACATCTGACATCATTTAAAGTTATGATTCATTCAAACTATTTTATATATTCATGGGAATTAAATCAGAATCCTATCTTAAAGTACCAAGTTGAAGCACACAATATATTTTAAATCAGTATTTATGCTAAAAGAATATATGACATTTAAAGAATGATAGCAATTTCAAAATAATGTTTCAAACTTTTATAAAAAGGGACAGAGGAAAATTATTGTTTTACACATAAAACAAATTATTTCTGTTTATTTCATTAAAAATATCCTTGAATACTATACAATGAAATGCATGGATCTTAAATTTATTGAGATTGACTTTTACATATGATACTTTTATGTAATTGTCACCTGTCAAGATGCAAAGTATTTTTAGCATCTCAGAAAGTTCTCATGTGCCACTTCCTTGGACTCTTCTCACCTGCCCAAAGATACCACTATTTTGATATTTTTTATATCTATCATGTATCATGAAAAGCATAAGTATTTGGGGGATATGGCTATGCATAAATAGCTTTAAATGTATGACTCCTTATATTAAAACTGATATTCAAAATCTAGAAAACAAATTTAAAACAATATATGTAAAATAAAACACTAGCAAATGAAAGTTTTCAAGAAAATTGAAATTCAGAAAATGAAGTTTCCAGTCTTCCTTGTTAAGATAGAAGGGAGATTATGAAGGTTATGCACCTTTATTCCCTGGTTAAATTCTAGAAGGTAAATTTGATCTTCCCCTGTTTATGAAGGAAATGATTTTAGGTCATATTTAAACTCATGGTTTGAATGATCAGGAGGATAATAGTTTGACATATGTCTAGTGTAACACTGCTGCTGCTAAGTCGCTTCAGTTGTTTCCGACTCTGTGCGACCCCATAGAGGGCAGCCCACCAGGCTCCCCCGTCCCTGGGATTCTCCAGGCAAGAACACTGGAGTGGGTTGCCATTTCCTTCTCCAATGCAAGAAAGTGAAAAGTGAAAATAAAGTCGCTCAGCCATGTCCGACCCTTAGCGACCCCATGGACTACAGCCTACCAGGCTCCTCCATCCATGTGATTTTCCAGGCAAGAGTACTGGAATGGGGTGCCATTGCCTTCTCCAAGTGTAACACTATTAATAGTTATTTAATGAGAATTTTAACATTTTACCTGATCTAGTATATCCCTTAGTAAATTTTTTCAAGAAAATCCTTATCAAAGCAGCTTAAGAACTATAAATGTATTAATTTATTAATACATTTATATAAATGTATTAATGTATTAATTAAACAATGTATGCATTTGAAGCTTTTCCTATTACATAACATTTTAAAGAGTACTGATCTTTGTACTAAGCTGTGTCTTGGCCACAAAGCTACTATAACAGCTTGGCGAAATCACTAAACCTGAGCCTCCTTACACAGATAAGGGAGATGATAAAAATACCCTATAGAGTATTTGTTTGATTTCAGTGAGGGTACTGAATAGTGCATTTAGCATTTTATAAGAAACTCAATTGCCACTTTGTTGTTGTTTAGTCACAAAATCATGTCCAACTCTTTTGTGACCCCATGGGCTGTAGCCCCAAACCTGTCCACAGGATTTATTTTCCAGGCAAGAATATTGTAGTGGGTTTCTGTTTTCTTCCCCAGGGGATCTTCCCAACACAGGGATTGAAGCTGCATAACCTGCATTGGCAGGTGGATTCTTTATAACACTGTGTCACCAAGGAAGCCCTGATTACTACTCAGTCCATCCTAAAGGAGATCAGTCCTAGGTGTTCATTGGAAGGACTGATGCTGAAGCTGAAACTCCAATACTTGGGCCACTTCATGCGAAGAGTTGACTCTTTGGAAAAGACCCTGATGCCGGGAGGGACTGGTGGCAGAAGGAGAAGGGGACGACAGAGGATGAGATGGCTGGATGGCATCACCAACTCAATGGACATGAGTTTGGGTAAACTCCAGGAGTTGGTGATGGACAGGGAGGTTTGGTGTGCTGCATTCATGGGGTTGTAAAGAGTCGGACAACGACTGAGCAACTGAACTGAACTGAACTGAACCGAATCTTTAACTATCAGGAATTCATGTCTCAGCTTGCTTTTAACTCTATTAATTAAAATATTATCTATAATATAGGAGACATATAATAAACATTTTAAGGATAAATTATGTTAAATTTTCTTGTAAAGTACATTTAGGAGGGAGTATTATCAGAATTGCCTAATAAGAACCTTATAAAAACACTCCTATATAAAAACAGTGAACACATTGCCAAAACTTTCAAAATCAACTTTTTCAAAATAGTGAAAATGAATTACACATTATAAAAACCTGAACAGTACTTATGTAAGAAAACTAGCCAAATCTCAGTAAAAACAATGAGCATTGTTACACTATTTACACTATCCTCATTCCCCCTCTTTCTAACTTGATGCATGTGTGAAACAGTCTTTGCAACTAAGGTAATATAAAGAAAGCAGCTTAGCAGCCACTGGAGGAGACAAAACATATTTGGAGGTCCACAAATGCCCCATTCCCAAAGAATTGTAACCATCTGATGTCTTTTCTCACTAAAAAGCTCCACTCTCATGATTTCTCTTAGCTGATCTGACTCAGAGCCACTCTGAACATATAGCCTATCCTCCTGTTATTTGTAAAAATTAATCAAAATAAAAGTCTGCATGGCAAATGACATCAACAAAGTAAAAGGCAACCTACTGCATGGGAGAAAATACTTGTAAATCATGTATCTCATGAGGTCTAATATCAAAAATACACAAAGAGGTCATACAACTCAAGAGCAAAAACACAACCTGATTTTAAAAAATGGGCAGAGGACCTGAATAAGCATTTTTCCAAGGAAAACATACAGATGGCCAACAGACCCATGACAAGATGTTCAGCATCACTATTCATCAGGGAAATGCAAATCAAAACCACAATGAGCTATCACCTTACACCAGTCAGAATGGCTATTATCAAAAATACAATAAATAATAAGTGTTGGTGAGGATGTGGAAAAAGGAAACCCTTGTACCCTGTTGATAGGAATGTAAATTGGTACAGTCATTTATGAAAAATAGTATGGGGATTCCTAAAAACATTAAAAATAGAACTACCATGTAATACAGCAATCCTACTTTTGGATATTTTTCCAAAAAATAAAAATAAGCAAAACACTAATTTAAATAGATATACACACTCCAATGCTCATTGCAGTCTTTTTCACAATAGCTAAGTTATGGAAGCAACCTAAGTGTCCACAGACAGATGATGAATAGATAAAGAAGATGTGGGGTATGTGCATGTATTTGTACATACACACACAATGGAATATTACTCAGCCATAGAAAAGAATGAAATCTTGCCATTTGTGATAAGAGGGGATTATACAGTGTGAAATAAGTCAAACAGAGAAAGACAAGTACCATCTGATTATACTTATATTTGAAATTTAAAAAACAAAACAAATTAACAAATATAAGAAAAGTGAAACAGTCACAGAGAACATAAATACAGAGTCACAGATACAGAGAATAAATATGTGGATGCCAGAGGAGAGGAAATAGGCAAATGAGTGAAATGGATGAGGAAAATTAAGGGGTACAAATACCCAGCTACAAATAAATGAGTAATAAGGATGAAATTACAGTGTAATATAATCAATGAAAAGTTACTAATTTTGTTTCGCAATAGTACTAACTAGACGTTTTGTGGTGATGATTTTGTAAAGTGTAGAAATATCAAAAGTTGTGCACCAAGAATTTGCATTGTGTTGTAGGCAATTATACTTCAAAAAAACAAAGAAATTCATAGAGAAAGAGACCAGATTTGTAGTTATTAGAGGTAGGGAGCAGTGGGGAATGGGAGGAGGGAGAAATTGGATAAAGGTGATTGAAAGGTACAAACTTCCAGTAATAAGATAAATCAGTACAGGGATGTATTATACAACATGATTAATATAATTAACACTGCATATGTTACATAAGGAAGTTGTTAAGACAGTAAATGAGAGTTCTCTATAAAAGGAAAAATGCTTTTTAAATGGGAGACACATGTACACGCATGGCTGATTCATGTCAATGTATGGCAGAAACCACAATATTGTAAAGCATTTAGCCTCGAATTAAAATAAATAAATTAATTTTTAATTAAAAAAATTAAAACTCAATAAATAAAATAATGTGAGACCAGCAACAACAACAATAACAAGATGACCAAAACCCAAGCTGACCAAAATTTAATTATAAAGATTGAAGAATGAAAGCTCCACAGGGAATTCTGACAATTTCTGACACATTGCTGAGCATCTGGGAGGCAAAAAGATACACAGAAAAGATCTGAGAAGACTAAATTCTAAGCTCTGACTGACTTCGAGTATCTATATAAGCAGAAAGTAAAAGTGTTAGTTGCTCAGTCGTGTCCGACTCTTTGTGACCCCGTCGATTCTAGCCCACCAGGCTCCTCTGTCCATGGCATTCTCCAGGCAAGAACACTTTAGTAGATAGCCATTTCCTTCTCCCAAGGATCTTCTAGAGAAAGGGATCAAACCCAGGTCTCCTGCATTGCAGGCAGATTCTTTACCATCTGAGCTACCACGGAGGCTCATATAAGCAGAAAACAGAGGCTAAAACGTTTACTTTAGTGTGCTTTTGGCTTAGGCTTACTCAGTCATGTCCAACTCCTTGTGACTCCATGGACTATAGCCTGCCAGGTTCCTCTGTCCGTGGGACTTCCCAGGCAAGAACACTGTCGTGGGTTGCCATTTCCTCATCCAGGGGATCTTCCCAAACCATGAATTGAATCTGCATCTCCAGTATTGCAGGCAGATTCTTTACCACTAGTGCTGCCTAGGAAGGCTTCTAGTGTGCTCTAGCCTGTTATAAGCAAAAACAAGAGGCTAAAGCACACTAAGTAAATGGATAATAAAAAGCACCCCACGTAAATAGTTCATGAAAGAGAACTAGTATGATTATACTCAAAATAGACCAAAATAATTTAAGATGAAATTGTTAGAGGAAAAGAGGGATATTTTAAAATTATAAAAGAATCATCCTACTTATGGTATGCCTCTAAATTATCAGATGCTTTGTGCAGGATAAAAAGGAACTCTGTGTTCTTTCTGCAACCTTTATTTAAATTTAAATTTATTTCAAAATAAAACATCTGAAAAAATACTTTTCAAAAAATTAGTTTCAAATAGAATAAGAATTTACTACAATTAGAGTACATAATTCCTTATAAGAAGTCTTCATTTGTTCCTAGTTTACAACCACTGTGATGAAAAGAAGTAATTGTTATGAATCAAATTATTAATTTCATTATGTCATTCTGCATATTATCCTAAAATGCACTGAATCTCTGTTCTAGTCCCAGTATTTTTCTAGCTGAATTTTCTTTAGTTGTTTTGAGTAGTTGTAACTTTCTGCTTGACAAACATATCTTTGTCAAGTTAGCTAATAGTAAATTACACATGAAAATTTTCCCTGCAGAAATCCATTGTCAGCTAATGAACCAACCAAAGTGACATCAAGTTGACTGATGTTCATTTTCAGACACAAATCAAGGTAGTTCATCAAAGCCACTGCAGTTGTAATATCCATGGTTGAGAACAACCAGAGGCCTTGCTTACCTGGCTGTAAATCACAGACAATCAATATACTGCTTCTACAACTGTATACTGTCTCTGCAAATTTCTTATTGTATATTAAAGGCTAGGATAATATATCCTAGAAAATTGAGTGAGTTCAACTTAGTAATATACTATACTTGACACTGCACAGCAGCAATATCTTGAATTACAATTTTCAGTGTGTTTTAAATTTATTAATTTGTTTAGACATTTGTAGGTTGACAGCTAGAAAATTTAAGAAAAAAAAAAAAAAACTATTTTATTCCTTACAACATAAGTACCCAAGTGTACATATTCTCAAGAAATAGTTTGTAAATATGATGTATTAGTCTGATTGCTCAGGATTGTGATTTATTTTCATGGTCTATAACTGCCAATAAATTGAGCTCAAAATCTTAGGTGCTTTTTAAACATTAAACAATGCTGAGTCTAGAAAAATTTTAGAAAATTAAAGAAGGAAGCTCTCTGGTCTGAATCATATAGCATACACATTTTCTTTCCACTGGAGTTTTCATTCTTTATCCTTAACACTCAGCTCAACATATGCCAGGTGTTTCTGATATGAATATAATGATGTCAACCTCTAGACTTTTAATGCAAGTAAAAATAGCAACAAGGAGTACGTTGTGCCCTATAATAGCCTGCACACTTCTATTACCACACCACTTTATTTTATTTCCACAGTGCATACCATTAATGTTATTCTCCTTTAAGCTAATGTTACACTTAAAGGTGAAATACGGAACACTTTCACCCTACAATCAGAAATATGTCAAGAATATCCACACTCACCACTTCTTTACAACACAGTGCTGGAAAGTTTAGCCAAGCAATAAAAAAAATAGAAATTTAAAAAGTATATAGATCAGGAACAAAAATATCAGTATTTGCAGAAAAATGATTATCTTAATACACAGAGAGACATGTTATGCTCATGGACTGGAAGTTTTAACACAGTAATATGCCTAATCTCCCCAAGTTGATAGATAAATTTAACTGAAATCCTATGAAAATTTCAACAAGATTTTTTTTGTAGATATAAACAATGTTGTTCTCAAATTTTTAATGAAAAACAGAGGCTCTAGATAACTGAAACTTTTAAGAAAACATAAAGTGAGAGGACTGACTACATGACTTTGATACTGCTGCTGCTGCTAAGTCACTTCAGTCATGTCTGACTCTGTGCAACCCCATAGACGGCAGCCCAGCAGGCTCCCCCGTCCCTGGGATTCTCCAGGCAAGAACACCAGAGTGGGTTGCCATTTCCTTCTCCAATGCATGAAAGTGAAAAGTGAAAGTGAAGTTGATCAGTCGTGTCAAACTCCTAGCGATCCTCGATCCCATGGAGTGCAGCCCACCAGGCTCCTCCGTCCATGGGATTTTCCAGGCAAGAGTACTGGAGTGGGGTGCCATTGCCTTCTCATATCAAGAGCCGATAGGAGCTACTCCATGTTCAAGGTCAGGAGGGGCGGCGGTGAGGAGATGCCCCTCATCTAAGGTAAGGAGCAGCGGCTGAGCTTTGCTGGAGCAGCCGTGAAGAGATACCCTACGTCTAAGGTAAGAGAAACCCAAGTAAGATGGTAGGTGTTGCAAGAGGGCATCAGAGGGCAGACACACTGAAACCATAATCACAGAAAACTGGCCAGTCTGATCACATGGACACAGCATTGTCTAACTCAATGAAACTAAGCCATGCCATGTGGGGCCACCCAAGATGGGTGGGTCATGGTGGAGAGGTCTGACAGAATGTGGTTCACTGGAGAAGGGAATGGCAAACCACTTCAGTATTCTTGCCTTGAGAATGCCAGGAACACTATGAAAAGGCAAAACAATAGGATATTGAAAGGTGAACTCCCTGGGTCGGTAGGTGCCCAATATGCTACTGGAGATCAGTGGAGAAATAACTCCAGGAAGAATGAAGGGATGGAGCCAAAGCAAAAACAATACCCAGTTGTGGATGTGACTGGTGATAGAAGCAAGGTCCAATGCTATAAAGAGCAATTTGCATAGGAACCTGGGATGTTAGATCCATGAATCAAGGCAAATTGGAAGTGGTCAAACAGGAGATGGCAAGAGTGAACGTTGACATTCTAGGAATCAGCGACGTAAAATGGACGGGAATAGGTGAATTTAACTCAGATGACCATTTTATCTACTACTGTGGGCAGGAATATCTTACAAGAAATGGAGCAGCCATTATGGTCAACTGCATCCAGCAGTACTTGGATGCAATCTCAAAAATGACAGAATGATCTCTGTTCATTTCCAAGGCAAACCATTCAATATCACAGTAATCCAAGGCTATGCCCCAACCAGTAATGCTGAAGAAGCTGAAGTTGAACGATTCTGTGAAGACCTACAAGACCTTTTAGAATTAACACCCAAAAAAGATGTCACTTTCATTATAGGGGACTGGAATGCAAAAGTAGGAAGTCAAGAAACACCTGGAGTAACAGGCAAATTAGGCCTTGGAATATGGAATAAAGCAGGGCAAAGGCTAATAGAGTTTTGCCAAGAGAACGCACTGGTCATAGCAAACAGCCTCTTCCAACAACACAAGAGAAGACTCTATACATGAACATCACCAGATTGTCAACACTGAAATAAGACTGATTATATTCTTTGCACCCAAAGATGGAGAAGCTCTATACAGTCAGCAAAGCAAGACTGGGAGCTGACTGTGTCTCAGACCATGAACTCCTTATTGCCAAATTCAGACTTAAATTGAAGAAAGTAGGGAAAACCACTAGACCATTCATTTATGGCCTAAATCAAATCCCTTCTGATTATATAGTGGAAGTGAGAAATAGATTTAAGGGACTAGATCTGATAGACAGAGTGCCTGATGAACTATGGACAGAGGTTCATGACATTGTAAGGAGACAGGGATCAAGACCATCCCCGTGGAAAAGAAATGCAAAAAGGAAAAATGGCTGTCTGAGGAGGCCTTACAAATAGCTGTGAAAAGAAGAGAAGCAAAAAGCAAAGGAGAAAAGGAAAGATATAAGCATCTGAATGCAGAGTTCCAAAGAATAGCAAGGAGAGATAAGAAAGCCTTCCTCAGGGATCAATGCAAAGAAATAGAGGAAAACAGAATGGGAAAGACTAGATATCTCTTCAAGAAAATTAGAGATACCAAGGGAACATTTCATGTGCAGATGGGCTCGATAAAGGACAGAAATGGTATGGACCTAACAGAAGCAGAAGATACTAAGAAGTGGCAAGAATACACAGAAGAACTATACAGAAAAGAGATTCGCGACCAAGACAATCACGATGGTGTGATCACTCACTTAGAGTCAGACTCTTGGAATGTGAACTCAAGTGGGCCTTAGAAAGCATCACTATGAACAGAGCTAGTGGAGGTGATGGAATTTCAGTTGAGCTATTTCAAATCCTGGAAGGTGATGCTGTGAAAGTGCTGCACTCAGTACGCCCGCAAATTTGGAAAACTCAGCAGTGGCCACAGGACTGGAAAAGGTCAGTTTTTTATTCCAATCCCAAAGAAAGACAGTACAAAAGAATGCTCAAACTCCCACACAATTGCACTCATCTCACATGCGAGTAAAGTAATACTCAAAATTCTCCAAGCCAGCCTTCAGCAATATGTGAACCGTGAACTTCCAGATGTTCAAGCTGGTTTTAGAAAAGGTAGAGGAACCAGAGATCAAATTGCCAACATCCGCTGGATCATGGAAAAAACAAGAGAGTTCCAGAAAAACATCTATTTCTGCTGTATTGACTATGCCAAAGCCTTTGACTGTGTGGATCACAATAAGCTGTGGAAAATTCTTCAAGAGATGAGAATAGCAGACCACCTGACCTGCCTCTTGAGAAACCTGTATGCAGGTCAGGAAGCAACAGTTAGATCTGGGCATGGAACAACAGACTGGTTCGAAATAGGAAAAGGAGTACATCAAGGCTGTATATTGTCACCCTGCTTATTTAGCCTATATACAGAGTACATCATGAGGAACTCTGGGCTGGAAGAGGCACAAGCTGGAATCAAGATTGCTGGGAGAAATATCAATAACCTCAGATATGCAGATGACACCACCCTTAAGGCAGAAAGTGAAGAGGAACTCAAAAGCCTCTTGATGAAAGTGAAAGAGGAGAGTGAAAAAGTTGGCTTAAAGCTCAACATTCAGAAAACTAAGATCATGGCGTCTGGTCCCATCACTTCATGGGAAATAGATGGGGAAACAGTGGAAACAGTGTCAGACTTTATTTTTTGGGGCTCCAAAATCACTGCAGATGGTGACTGCAGCCATGAAATTAGAATATGCTTACTCCTTGGAAGGAAAGTTATGACCAACCTAGATAGCATATTGAAAAGCAGAGACATTACTTGACCAACAAAGTTCCATCTAGTCAAGGCTATCGTTTTTCCAGTATGGATGTGAAATTTGGACTGTGAAGAAAGCTGAGCACCAAAGAATTGATGCTCTTGAACTGTGATGTTGGAGAAGACTCTTGAGAGTCCCTTGGACTGCAAGGGGATCCAAACAGTCCAACCTAGGGGAGATCAGTCCTGGGTGTTCTTTGGAAGGACTGATGCTAAAGCTGAAACTCCAATATTTTGGCCACCTCATGTGAAGAGTTGACCCATTGGAAAAGATTCTGATGCTGGGAGGGATTGTGGGAAGGAGGAGAAGGGGACGACAGAGGATGAGATGGCTGGATGGTATCACCGACTCAATGGACATGAGTTTGAGTGAACTCCTGGATTTGGTGATGGACAGGGAGGCCTGGCTTGCTGCAATTCATGGGGTCGCAAAGAGTTGGACACGACTGAGTGACTGAACTAAACTGAACTGAATTGATCAAGACTATGTGATACTGATTGTAATCTGGACACATAGATGAAGGAACAGAATAGAGATCATATGAATTTTTTTTTTTACAAAGGTGCAAAACAACAAGTAAATGAAGGAAATACAGCTTTTTCAACAAATGTTTTTGGAGCATTCCTATATTCATAGACAAAATAACTTACAACCCTCATCTCGTATAATGCAAAAATAGGCTGAAAATATATCACAGACTTAATTGTAAAATTAAAACTATAAAATTTAGAAAAAAAATTAAATAGCAAATCTTCTGGATCTAGAGATAATCAAAGAGTTTCTAAACTTAACATCATAAGCACAATTAGTAACTTTAGCACAAATAGTTAACTTTAGGCAGGTTAATAAGGAGCCCAAGCCCCCTTAAGAAGAAAGTATTAGTTCTTTACCTTAGGTAGGCTCCATGTTAATGACTAAATGACAACAACGTATCTTGCTTGAGGAAAGAACCAGCCCCTTCAGGTTAATCTTGTATGGATGTTATATCAAGATGTATTTTGAGGGAAAGTGTCTGGTGAGAACTTTAGGACCTGGAGGTGTTCTTTGAATCTATTGCTAATGCTATGCTAAGTCACTTCAGTTGTGTCCGACTCTGTGCGACCCCATAGATGGCAGCCCACCAGGCTCCCCCTTCCCTGGGATTCTCCAGGCAAGAACACTGGAGTGGGTTGCCATTTCCTTCTCCAATGCATGAAAGTGAAGTCACTCAGTCATGTCCGACTCTTAGCGACCCCATGGACTGCAGCCTACCAGGCTCCTCCATCTATGGGATTTTCCAGGCAAGAGTACTGGAGTGGGGTGCCATTGCCTTCTCCATGGATCTATTACTAGTAACCAACTGAATAGGTATATAATGTTCTGCATAAGTCAATCACGTGGGTATTCTCTTTACCCTCTTCTGATGTCTATGTCAGAAGTCCTCACTCTTTCTCTTCCATAAGCTCTCCTTCATTGCCACAAGCCTTGAGTTGTTTCTGTTATCTGCCAGGCTTGGTGAGAAATTCTTCTCTTCACCAGGGCAGTGAGCTCAGGTACAGCCAACACTCTTTGGCTTCACTACATTGGGACTGATCTCCTCTCAACAGGAAAAACTGGACTTTACAAAAAAATTATTTTCTCTGTCTGAGGTAAGTCAGAAAGAGAAACACAAATACTGTATACTAACGCATATATGTGGAATTTAGAAAGACAGTAAATGATGATCCTATATGAAAGGCAGAAAAAGAGACACAGATGAAAAGAACAAACTTTTGGACTCTGTAGGAGAAGGCGAGGATAGGATGATTTGAGAGCATAGCATTGAAACATGTATATCATATGTAAAATAGATGACTAGTGCAAGTTCCATGCATGAAGCAGGTCAGTCAAAGCCAGTGTTCTGGGTCAACCCAGAGGGATGGGGTAGGGAGGGAGGTGGGAAGCGGGTTTCGGATGGGCGGTGAAGGCACAGTGCACTCATGGCTGTTTCATGTCAATGTATGGCAAAAATCATCAAAATATTGTAAAGTAATTATCTTTCAATTAAAATTAATTTAAAAGTATTTTCTCTGTGAAAGACTCTATTAGGAAAATTAACACACAAGATACAGAGTTGAAGAAAATATTTGCAAAACACATACCACAAAGGTCTAGTTTCTAGTACATATAAAAATTGCCCCAAATTCAGAGTGAAAGCCAAAAATAAGACAACTCAATCAGAAAATATGAACAGACATTTAAATGGAGAAAAGATAGTAAAATAAGCACATGAGAAATATTCAACATAATTTATTGCTACAAAATTTCAAATTAACACCACTATGAAATATCCAAACACAACTAGAGAATGGTAAATTAAAAATTAATGCAAACATCAAATGGTGGAGAAAATGGTTAACTCTTAAGTTGATTCTGGGAATGTAAACTAGTACAGCTACTCTGGAAAATAGTTTTGTTAGTTTCTTATAAAATTAAAACTCTTATTATCATATAAAGCACCAGTTGCTCTCTTGAGCAATTATTCTCCCAAAATGAAAATTTACATTAACACATAAACTTGTATATGAATATATAAGCAGCTTTACACATAGTATCCAAAGGGTATCCAAAGTTAGTATCCAAAGGAACTAAGTGTTAAATGATACTAGAGCATAAACAGACTTTTAAAACAATTCAGTTCAGTCACTCAGTCGTGTCCAGCTGTTTGCAACCCCATGAACCGCAGCATGCCAGGCCTCCCTGTCCATCACCAACTCCCAGAGTCCACCCAAACCCATGTCCATCGAGTTGCTGATGCCATCCAACCATCTCATTCTCTGTCATCTCCTTTTCCTCCTGCCCTCAATCTTTCCCAGCATAGGGTCTTTTCAAATGAGTCAGCTCTTAGCATGAGGTGGCCAAAGTATTGGAGTTTCAGCTTCAACATCAGTCCCTCCAATGAACACCCAGAACTGACCTCCTTTAGGATGGACTGGTTGGATCTCCTTGCAGTCCAAGGGACTCTCAAGAGTCTTCTCCAACACCACAGTTCAAAAGCATCAGTTCTTCGGTGCTCAGCCTTCTTTATAGTCCAACTCTCACATCCATACATGATCACTGGAAAAACCATAGCCTTGACTGGACAGACCTTTGTTGGCAAAGTAATGTCTCTGCTTTTCAATATGCTGTCTAGGTTGGTCATAACTTTCGTTCCAAGGAGTAAGCGTCTTTTAATTTCATGGCTGCAGTCACCATCTGCAGCGATTTTGGAGCCCCCAAAAATAAAGTCAGCCACTATGTCTACTGTTTCCCCATCTGTTTGCCATAAAGTGATGGCACCAGATGCCATGATGTTCGTTTTCTGAATGTTGAGCTTTAAGCCAACTTTTTCACTCTCCTCTTTCACTCTCATCAAGAGGCTCTTTAATTCTTCTTCACTTTCTGTCACAGGGGTCATGTCACCTGCGTATCTGAGGTTATTGATATTTCTCCTGGCAATCTTGATTCCCGCTTGTGTTTCCTCCAGCCCAAAGCCATTAGATGGGGTGTGACATAATGGAGTGCTTTATTAAAGTTCTGGAATCTAAGTATTATTACTGAAGTGATAATACTTATATTCTATTAAAGTGAAATGAAAGAAATGAAAAATATTATGTTTTTATTTTCTGTTTACTGTAATAGAATACAGTTGATCCTTGAACAACATGAGGGTTAGAAACACTGACCCCAATCTATCAAAAATCCACACATAACTTTACATTCAGCCCTCCATATCCTTAGTTCTGCATCTGTAGATTCAAGCAACCTCAGATCCTGATTGTGTAGTAGGTAGCATGCATTTACTGAAAAATTATTTTATATGGACCTATGTATTTTAAGCCTATATTGTTCAAGGGTCAACTGCATTTTAATTATCAAATATTTGGACACTAGAAATGTCCTACTTACTTGAATTATTCACTATTTTCTTGAAGTTATAACTTATAGCTATAGCTGAGGAGTGTTTAAATTTTCACCCTACCAAAATGTCCACTTTACTTATCTTACACAGTGTTATACAATTGAAAGAGTACAAAGGAAGTATAAACATATCCTCTTTTATTTCATTTTATTCAAAAATGTTTAACATGATTTCAACATTTTTTGCTTTTGGTGCTGAGTATAAAGAATAAAAAAAAAAAACCTTCATATAGAACTTTCTTGAGAATGGAAACAAATTAAACTAACAAGTATATTATATATAAGATGGTAAGATGAACTATAAAAAAATTATTAAAGGTATTATTAAGTTAAATAAAATTATTATTATATAACTAAATTATTAAATTAAAATAGAGAATAAATGAGCCATATTTCATAATTAGTCAAAAAAAGAGAAATCTCTAACCATTGTTCTAATCTAAGGGAAGGGATATACAATACAACCAGAGTCCTACGAGAGCTCTCCAGTTAAACTAATGAAAATCTCGCAGGGGTTAGCAAGATGGCATTTTCAAGACATTTCAAGAAGTCACTAGGTTGGGTAAGTGCAAGGAGAGAGTGATGGGCATCTCAATGATGGAGATGAATTCAGGAGTTCAGCAAGGTTTGGGAGTTTTATTTTAGTGAACTGAGAAGCCACTGAAGACATGAGCACTTGTTTATAGGGACAAACTATAGAGAGATAATGAAACCAGTAAGAATGCTGTCACAAATAATCCACTTAAGAAGCAACAATGGTTAGGGATTAAAATTTTAAAAGTGAGAGTAGAGAGAAGTATAGCATCCTGCATAAACTTCAAAGAGAGGGATAATAGGATTAGCTAAAGAATTATCTATGACAAGTAAGAAACAAAGAAGAATAAAAGGGTCTTCAGGATTTTTTCCGATCACCTAAAATAATCAAGTTTTCCTTTTCTGAGGTGGAGAAGTATATGAGGATGAAAAAATTCAAACTATGATATTTAAAATGTTATAATTAGAATGATTTATTAATCATGAAAAAGGAGGTGCTGAGTACATAATTGAATATAGGAGACTGAAGTCAAGGAAGAAACTTTCACTTAAGATACATCAGCTGTATAAGATCGACTATGCCAAAGCCTTTGAGTGTGTGGATAACAATAAACTGTGGAAAATTCTGAAAGAGATGGGAATACCAGAGCACCTGACCTGCCTCTTGAGAAACCTATATGCAGGTCAGGAAGCAACAGTTAGAACTGGGCATGGAACAACAGACTGGTTCCAAATAGGAAAAAGAGTATGTCAAGGCTGTATATTGTCACCCTGCTTATTCAACTTATATGCAGAGTACATCATGAGAAACGCTGGGCTGGAATCAAGATTGCCGGGAGAAATATCAGTAACTTCAGATATGCAGATGACACCACCCTTATGGAAGAAAGTGAAGAGGAACTAAAAAGTCTCTTGATGAAAGTTAAAGAGGAGACTGGAAAGAGTTGGCTTAAAGCTCAACATTCAGAAAACGAAGATCATGGCATCCGGTCCCATCACTTCATGGGAAATAGATGGGAAAACAGTGTCAGACTTTATTTTTGGGGGCTCCAAAATTACTGCAGATGGTGATTGCAGCCATGAAATTAAAAGACGCTTACTCCTTGGAACGAAAGTTATGACCAACCTAGATAGCATATTGAAAAGCAGAGACATTACTTTGCCAACAAAGGTCCGTCTAGTCAAGGCTATGGTTTTTCCAGTGGTCATGTATGGATGTGAGAGTTGGACTGTGAAGAAAGCTGAGCACCAAAGAATTGATGCTTTTGAACTGTGGTGTTGGAGAAGACTCTTGAGAGTCCCTTGGACTGCAAGGAGATCCAACCAGTCCATTCTAAAGGAGATCAGTCCTGGGTGTTCTTTGGAAGGAATGATGCTAAAGTTGAAACTGAAGTACTTTGGCTACCTCATGAGACGAGGTGACTCATTGGAAAAGACTCTGATGCTGGGAGGGATTGGGGGCAGGAGGAAAAGGGGACGACACAGGATGAGATGGCTGGATGGCATCACTGACTCAATGGACATGACCCTGAGTGAACTCTGGGAGTTGGTGATGGACGGGGAGGCCTGGAGTTCTGCAATTCATGGGGTCGCAAAGAGTTGGACACGACTGAGTGACTGAACTGAACTGAAGTGAAGAAGTATGTAATTTTCCTATTTTAATTCACATGATAAAAATAACTTTTCAAAATTTGAGTTCTGAGTTCACATTTTTAACAAAATAATAGTAAATTTGCAAAAATATTAATTTTATTCCGAAAAAAAATTTTGATGTTTTGTTTTTTCTATTATAGCGATAAAACTAACATACATCATAATATTGGTTTTAGGTATCAGTGCTTCTTTCTTTTTTTTTAAAATTTTATTTTATTTTTAAACTTTACAATATTGTATTAGTTTCGCCAAATATTGAAATGAATCCGCCACAGGTATACCTGTGTTCCCCATCCTGAACCCTCCTCCCTCCTCCTTCCCCATACCCTCCCTCTGGGTCGTCCCAGTGCACCAGCCCCAAGCATCCAGTATCATGCATCGAACCTGGACTGGGGACTCGTTTCATACATGATATTATACATGTTTCAATGCCATTCTCCCAAATCTCCCCGCCCTCTCCCTCTTCCACAGAGTGCATAAGACTGATCTTTACATCAGTGTCTCTTTTGCTGTCTCATGCTTATTTCTTATAAGAAATCTGTTTTTTTTTTTTTTTATTAAAGTAGAGCAACTTTTACATTTTTAGTAGAACAACTTTGACCAAATCAAATATGTTACCTACTATTTCCAAAAGTAAGGAGACGATATTAAACAAATTAAACATCTAAAAATTAATATAAACAACGTTGAGTTTTCTTTAAAGTTTTCCCACTCTTTAAAGTGTAGTTCAGTTCAGTTCAGTCGCTCAGACATGTCCAAATCTTTACAAACCCATGGACTGCATGCGTTTGTAAAGAGTGCATGCAGCACGCCAGGCTTCCCTGTTGGTCACCAGCTCCCAGAGCTTGCTCAAACTCAGGTCCATCGAGTCACTCATGCCATCCAATCATCTCATCCTTTGTTGTCCCTTTCTCTTCATGCCTTCAATCTTTCCCAGCATCACGGTTTTTTCCCAATGAGTCAGTTCTTCACAAAAGGTGGCCAAAGTATCAGAGTTTCAGCTTCAGCATCAGTCCTTCCAATGAATATTCAGGACTGATTTCCTTTAGGATGGCCTGGTTTGATCTCCTTACAGTCCAGTGGACTCTCAAGAGTCTTCTCCACAACACAGCTCAAAAGCATCATTTCTTCAGTTGCAGCTTTCTTTATGGTCCAACTCTCACATCCATACATGATTACCAGAAAAACCATAGCTTTAACTAGGCAGACCTATGTTGGCAAAGTAATGTCTCGGCTTTTTAACATGCTGTCTAGGTTGGTCATAGCTTTTCTTTCAAGGAGGAAGCATCTTTGAATTTCATGGCTGCAGTCACCATCTGCAGGGATTTTGGAGCCCAAGAAAAACAAGTCTGTCACTGTTTCCATTGTTCCCTCATTTATTTCCCATTAAGTGATAGGGCAAAATGCCAAGATCATAGTTTTTTCAATGTTGAGTTTTAAGCCAGCATTTTCACTCTCCTCTTTCACTTTCATCAAGAAGCACTTTAAGCAAGGTGAAAAGACAGCCTTCAGAATGGGAGAAAATAATAGCAAATGAAGAACTGAGAAACAACTAATCTCAAAATATACAAGCAACTCCTACAGCTCAACTCCAGAAAAATAAATGACCCAATCAAAAAATGGGCCAAAGAACTAAATAGACATTTCTCCAAAGAAGACATACAGAGGGCTAACAAGCACATGAAAAGATGCTCAACATCACTCATTATCAGAGAAATGCAAATCAAAACCACTATGAGGTACCATTTCACGCCAGTCAGAATGGCTGCGATCCAAAACTCTATAAGCAATAAATGCTGGAGAGGGTGTGGAGAAAAGGGAACCCTCTTACACTGTTGGTGGGAATGCAAACTAGTACAGCCACTATGGAGAACAGTGTGCAGATTCCTTAAAAAACTGGAAATAGAACTGCCTTATGATCCAGCAATCCCACTGCTGGGCATACACACTGAGGAAACCAGAAGGGAAAGAGACACGTGTACCCCAGTGTTCATCGCAGCACTGTTTATAATAGCCAGGACATGGAAGCAACCTAGATGTCCATCAGCAGATGAATGGATAAGAAAGCAGTGGTACATATACACAATGGAGTATTACTCAGCCATTAAAAAGAATACATTTGAATCAGTTCTAATGAGGTGGATGAAACTGGAGCCTATTATACAGAGTGAAGTAAGCCAGAAAGAAAAACACCAATACAGTATACTAACGCATATATATGGAATTTAGAAAGATGGTAACAATAACCCTGTATACGAGACACCAAAAGAGACACTGATGTATAGAACAGTCTTTTGGACTCTGTGGGAGAGGGAAAGGGTGGGAAGATTTGGGAGAATGGCATTGAAATACGTATAATATCATATATGAAACGAGTCACCAGTCCAGGTTCTATGCATGATACTGGATGCTTGGGGCTGGTGCACTGGGACGACCCAGAGGGATGGTATGGAGAGGGAGGAAGGGAGGAGGGTTCAGGATGGGGAACACATGTATACCTGTGGCAGATTCATTTTGATATATGGCAAAACCAATACAATATTGTAAAGTTAAATAAAATAAAATTAAAAAAAATAAAGTTAATGAGGACTGGAAAAAAAAAAAAAAGAAGCACTTTAGCTCCTCTTTGCTTTGTGCCATAAGGGTGGTGTCATCTGCATATCTGAGGTTATTAATATTTCTCCCAGCAATCTTGATTCCAGCTTGTGCTTCACCCAGCCCAGCGTTTCTCATAATGTACTCTGCATATAAGTTACATAAGCAGGGTGACAATATACAGCCTTGACGTACTCCTTTCCCAATTTGAAACCAGTCATTTGATCCATGTCTGATTCTAACTGTTGCTTCTTGACCTGCATACAGCTTCCTCAGGAGGCTGGTCAGGTGGTCTGGTATTCCCATCTCTTTCAAAATTTTCCAGTTTGTTGTGATCCACACAGTCAAAGGCTTGGCATAGTAAATAAAGCAGAAGTAGATATTTTTTCTGGAACTCTCTTGCGTTTTCTATGATCCAACAGATGTTGGAAATTTGACCTCAGTTCCTATTTCTTTTCTAAATTCATCTTGAACCTCTGGAAGTTCTTGGTTCACATACTTTTGAAGCCTGGGTTAGAAATTTTTAAGCATTACTTTGTTAGTATGTGAGATGAGGACAATTGTTCAGTAGTTGACCATTCTTGGCTTTGCCTTTCTTTGGGATTGGAATGAAAACTGACCTTTTCCAGTCCAGTGGCCACTGCTGAGTTTTCCAAATTTTTTGGCATATTGAGTGCAGCACTTTCACAGCATCATCTTTTAGGACTTGAAATGGCTCAGCTGGAATTCCATCACCTCCACTAGCTTTGTTTGTAGTGATGCTTCCTAATGGCCACTTGACTTCAGACTCCAGGATGTCTGGCTCTTGGGGAGTGATCACACCATTGTGATTATCTGGATTGTGAAGATCTTTTTTGTATAGTTCTTCTGTGTATTCTTGCCAAGTCTTCTTAATAGCTTCTGCTTCTGTTAGGTCCATACCATTTCCGCCCTTTATTGTGCCCATCTTTGCATGAAATGTTCCCTTGGTATGTCTAATTTTCTTGAATTGATCTCTAGTCTTTCCCATTCTGTTGTTTTCCTCTATTTCTCTGCACTGACCACGGAGGAAGGCTTTCTTAGCTATCCTTGCTATTCTTTGAAACTCTGCATTCAGAGTTTCCTTTTCTCTTTTCAAAGTTTCCTTTTCTCATTCAAAGTTTCCTTTTCTCCTTTCCTTTTCTCCTTTCCTTTTCTCCTTTTCCTTTTGCTTCTCTTCTTTTCTCAGCTATTTGTAAGGCCTCCTCAGACAATCATTTGCCCTTTTTGTTTTTTTTTTTTAATATGTATGTATATATATATATATATATATATGAATCACTTTTCTGTACAGTTGAAACTAATACAACATTGTAAATCATCTCTACTTCAATAAAAAATTCATTATAAGCAAATTCTCCCTGTATTGTATCCACATAATGCCTTTATCTGAAAGTTAATTGGAAGCAAGAAACTTGTCTTCGACACCAGTGAAGAAAGTTTTGAACATCATTGAGAAAGTTTTGTTTTTTTTTTTCAGGATAAATTAAAATGTAATATTAATTTAATATTTGAAATCAGGCAATGTAATTCTCCACATTAACAAAACAAAGGGGGAAAAACATGATCATCACAACAGATTCAAAAAGTGGTTTAGACAAAATGTAATACCAATTCATGACAAAAACTCTCAGGAAACTAACAATAGAAGGGAATTTCCTCAGTCAGGTAAAGTACTTTTAAGAAAAATCTGTACGACATAATAATTTTTTTTTTTCCCCAAATCTTCCCACCCTCTCCCTCTCCCACAGAGTCCATAAGACTGTTCTATACATCAGTGTCTCTTTTGCTGTCTCGTATACAGGGTTATCGTTACCATCTTTCTAAATTTCATATATATGCGTTAGTATACTGTATTGGTGTTTTTCCTTCTGGCTTACTTCACTCTGTATAATAGGCTCCAGTTTCATCCACCTCATTAGAACTGATTCAAATGTATTCTTTTTAATGGCTGAGTAATACTCCATTGTGTATATGTACCACTGCTTTCTTATCCATTCATCTGCTGATGGACATCTAGGTTGCTTCCATGTCCTGGCTATTATAAACAGTGCTGCGATGAACATTGGGGTACACGTGTCTCTTTCCCTTATGGTTTCCTCAGTGTGTATGCCCAGCAGTGGGATTGCTGGGTCGTATAGCAGTTCTATTTCCAGTTTTTTAAGGAATCTGCACACTGTTCTCCATAGTGGCTGTACTAGTTTGCATTCCCACCAACAGTGTAAGAGGGTTCCCTTTTCCCATTTTCCCTTTTTGTATTTCTTTTTCTTGGGAATTGTCTTGTCACTGACTCCTGTACCATGTAACAAACCTGTGTTCATAGTTCTTCAAGCACTCTATCAAATCTAATCCCTTGAATCTATTTGTCACTTCCACTGTATAATCTTTGGAATATGAAGTGGCAACCCACTCCCTCATTCTTGCTTGGAGAATCCCATGGACAGAGGAGCCTGGCCAGCAACAGTCCATGGGGTCGCAAAGTGTTGGACATGAATGAGTATGCATGCATACTGTATGCATACAAAGGATATAATTTAGGTCATACCTGAATGGTCTAGCAGTTTTCTTCACGTTAAGTCTGAAATTTGCAATAAGGACTTCATGAATGAGCCACAGTCAGCTCCTGGTTCCTGTTTATGCTGACTGTATATAAATTCTCCATTTTCGGCTGCAAAGAATATAATCAATCTGATTTTGATATTGACCATCTGGTGATGTCCATGTGTAGAGTCATCGCTTGTGTTGTCGGACAGAGGTGTTTTTTTATAACCAGTGCAATCTCTTGGCAAAACCCTGTTAGCCTTTGCCCTGCTTCATTTTGTACTCCAAGGCCAAACTTGCCTGTTACTTCAGGTATCTCTTGACTTCCTTCTTTTGCATTCCAGTCCCTTACGATAAAAAGAACATCTTTTTCAGGTGTTAGTTCTAGAAGGTCTTGTAGGTCTTCATACAGCCATTCAACTTCAGTTTCTTCAATGTTATTGGTCAGAACATAGACTTGGATTACTCTGATATTGAATGGTTTGCCTTGGAAACAAACATGATCATTCTGTCATATTTAAGACTACACCCAAGTACTGCATTTCAGACTCTTTTATTGACTATGAGGACTACTCATTTCTTCTAAGGGATTCTTGCCCACAGTAGTAGTTCGGAATTAAATTCACGCATTCCAGTCCATTTTAGTTCACTGATTTCTAAAATGTCAATGTTCACTCTTGCCATCTCCTGTTTGACTGTTTCCAATTTGCCTTGTTTCATGGACCTAACATTCCAGGTTCCCATGCAATATTGTTCTTTATGGCATCAGACTTTACGCCAATCACCAGTCACATCCACAACTGGGTGTTGTTTTCTCTCTGGCTCCATCCCTTCATTCTTTCTGGAGTTATTTCTTCACTTTTCTCCAGTAGTATTTGGGCACCTACCCACCAAAGGAGTTCAACTTTCAGTGTCATATCTTTTTGCCTTTTCACATGTTTATGGGCTTCTCAAGAATACTGAAGTGCTTTGCCATTCCCTTCTCCAGTGGACCATGTTTTTCAGAACTCTCCACTATTACCCATCCATTTTGGGTAGCCCTACACAGCATGGCTCAGTTTCATTGAGTTAGGCAAGGCTGTGGTCCATGTGATCAATTTGGTTAGTTTTCTGTGACTGTTGATTTCATTCTGTCTGTCCTCTGATGGATAAAGATAAGAGATATGTGGAAGCTTCCTGATTGGAGAGAATATTTTCTACAAATTTAATAGTAGGTGCAATCTGTTTTTTTGTTTTGTTTTGTTTTTGCTTAAAGTAAAACCATCCATGCTAGGAAAATCCACAGGCTTCTCAAAACAGAGTATCATAACACATAACAAAACACTCACCTCTGATATCACCTATTTCATTAAAGATCAATCAGACTGCTTCATATTTTAAAATGTCTTCAATGTTGCTCTTTTGTTGTCTACAGTCAGGAAAAGATATATGTTCCTTCATAACAGATTACAATTAAGCAGTTCCTTTTTTTTTTTTTTTGCTCTGGCTAACTCATTCCCTTTATTTTTTTTTAATTAATTTTATTTTATTTTTAAACTTTACATAATTGTATTAGTTTTGCCAAATATCAAAATGAATCCACCACAGGTATACATGTGTTCCCCATCCTGAACCCTCCTCCCTCCTCCCTCCCCATACCATCCCTCTGGGTTCAATGCACGATACTGGAAGCAGTTCCTTTTGAAAGAAACCTGGAGAAGGAAATGGTAACCCACTCCAGTATTCTTGCCTGGAAAATCCCATGAATGGAGCAATCTGATAGGCTAAAGTCCATGGGGTCGCAAAGAGTTGGACAAGACTGAATGACTTCACTTTCACTTTTTGAAAGAAAGATCTTTTCCCACTGTTCTATACAGTGGCCTTATTGTCAAGTAACGATATAAACCACTAACCTGGAAAGGATGGTAATACAATTCTTTTCATACAAGAATTTAAACAATCTTATATAAATCCTTTGTATAGGTACTGATTTAAAATTATCTCCTAAGATCAACACTTTCTTTAGAACTCTATGGAAATACTGCACAAATCTATTTGAAAAGAGGTATTTTCTTGGCAATGTAGTTATGTAACAAATACTCTGTGTGTTCACTATATATTCAATACACATTAGTCTTATAAAGATAAATAAAACATACTTATTAAATAGTATACAAAAAAAACTGTAGGAGAAAGTCTAGTCTAGATTTTCATGCACGTGTTTATTGGATACAGTTCTCAAGAACCAGACCATTGGGCAGTGAGTAATGCAGGGTTACATAGAAGGAGAAATCACACTTTAATACTGCTGTCACAGAAGCCTAATCTCCCACAAAGGGCTCCAAAGCAGGGATGGCGCCCTTCAGAAGAGTCACAAATTGCGGGAAGTTATGCCTTTGTGTGCCTGCGTCCATCAGTTTATAAAAGGAAGATACTCCCAGGGAGGAAGAATGGTTTTTGGGTAAGAAAGCACCATTGACTTCTGGCTTTCACAGACAGGAGCAGGACTATGAGCAATCGGCTACCTAGCAATCTCTGCAGTTGAGAGAGGGAACAGTCTTAAGGCAGTTCCTCTGAAATCAACTGTAATATGATTTTTATTATTAACAATAATAATATTGTTAATATTATTAATATGATTATTATTAACAATAACTCTCTGATTGTTAATAATGCTATGATATGCTTACTGTACCTGTTCTTGTATTTATTGCTCTTAAAACTTGTAGTGATCCTAGAATCTCTGTAGTGAGTATATATTTTCTCAGTTTTGGTGTATTGTGAGTCTTATTCTCTTCAAATATTGCCTCTGAAATCGCAGATATTCTTAAGAATATTTTATACACCTTTCCTACTTGTTTACTTAGGAGGAAAGTTTTATGAAGAAAGAAAAACTTACTTTTCTCTCAAAGACTCTTTGAATTGTTCTTTATACAACTCTTCTTTCTTCTGAATGTTTTGCTACAATGATCCACCATTTGTACAAGTTTAATATGTGGGTAAATTGTGACCATGGATCTTGAAAAACTAATTAACATTTTCCTCAGGAGGATGATATTCTTAGAATTGTATCTTAAAAAGAATACTTTACTGGTGACATTGAGGGGAAAAGTTGTGTTAATCATTGAAATCAAGGAAAACACTTTCTAATTAGTCAGATGAGTACTGGATAGAAGTCTAAATTTAAGGGGAAAGTAGAGGAGGACTCAGGGGGAAAATATCATGAACTTAAATGTTGATCTGAATTTAAAACAATCATATATTCCTTGTGATGAGGATATGGCCTCTTCACTTCACTCATCTGTTTTCTGTCTGCCCAATCACTCAGTCATGTCTGACTCTTTGCAACACTGTGAACTGTAGTCCGCCAGCCTCCTCTGTTCATGGGGTTCTCCAGGCAAGAATACTGGAATGGGTTGCCATTTACTCCTCCAGGGGATCTTCCTGACCCAGAGATCCAACCCACATCTCCTGAATCTCCTGCAGTGGCAGGCAGATTCTTTACCACACACCACCTTTATTCCATACTATGATTATAAATTGTCAAGGTTAAATTCTTATAGTCAAAATTACTTTCAGTAAAATTCTTACTATAATAATATAGAATAGAAAATTATTCATGGGGGAGTGGATCAAGATGGTGCCAGAGTAGTAGGGCATGTAACAGAACTCCTCCCACAAATACAGAGGAAATGCATCTACATGTACGAGTCTCACAGACCATCTATTGAATGCAGGCAGAAAATCTCAGACGTCTGAAAGGGCAAGAAAATGTCCATATAGCCAAATAGGACAAAAAAAGGGGGGAGGGGTGAAAGAATAAGAAGAAAGTAAGAAAGGACTAAGGAATGGGACCTGCCCCTCTACAAGGAAGCCGTGAAAGAAGAAATCTTCCTTCACTCAGGGAAGCCCCCTCATCAGTGAGGAGTTCAGCTGGGACTGAAGGGGAGCTGCAGAAAATTATTCTTATAAACATAAATATTCCTCACAATAGCACAAACACAGTGATTTGCTTGTGCCATGGTTTTGCACATTTAAATAACATTGCTAGTGTAGAAATATTATATGTTGCCCTTTAACGTAACCACTGAATAGTGCTAAAACTGATATCATTTCTGACAAAAAGGTGCAAAGTGTAACCAAAAATAAATAAATAAACAAAATTTTAAAGATAGCACATTCTCCAGGCACTGATGAGTAACCTGAAAGAGTAAAGTGTGTTTTCAGTGTATCATAACATACCACAGCAGGGTTCTTCACAGGAAAGCTACAACGAATATTCCAGTTGAAGCAATGAACTTTAAAAACAATTCCATTTTACACATGAATATATACTGTGTAATAATCTCAGATCCATTTATTCAACAGCTGTACCTCAAGATTAGAATGAAGGTGACAAGAGTACAGAGAATTATATTCCTACAGTGTAAGAAAAACCCTATTAACCTTTAATGGCCTATTTTTCTTGGGCTTTAGTTTAAAATTCCAATATAATCTATTGGTAACTTTGTTTTATTTTAAAACATAGTGTACAGAAGCAAACATATGTATCTTATTAATAATAGTCATTTTAATTTAGAGAGTGAGTCCAAGGCCAGGGTGGTATTGAGAGAATAATCTTGAAGTGGCACAGGGAAACCTAAGGAATAATGCATGCAAAATATGAAAGTATCGGATGTCAGCATAATGCACAGCAGTGTACAAACAGAAGTTAAATCACTGCTATATTACTTTCTGTACCCCTCAATACTGCCTCAATTCATCTACCTGCACACCTCTCATATTAAAGCAGTAACAAAACCTTTCATGACTGACTAATGAGTCTGTTATTAATTTAATTATTGTCTGGACACTTAGAAACTCAGCTTACTGGAAAGGAAATAGTGACTACTACACCAGGCAACTCCCCTTGGCTCACATGTTATTCAGGACACTACCTCATGGACTTATTACTTTTGCTATTCTACACACAAGTACGATGTAAACAGTTCACATATTGCTGAAGCCAAGCTGGTTTTAGAAAAGGCAGAGGAACCAGAGATCAAATTGCCAACATTTGCTGGATCATTGAAAAAGCAAGACCGTTCCAGAAAAACTTCTATTTCTGCTTTATTGATTATGCCAAAGCCTTTGACTGTGTGGATCACAATAAACTGTGGGAAATTCTTACAGAGTTGGGAATACCAAACCACCTGATCTGCCTCTTGAGAAACCTGTATGCAGGTCAGAAAGCAACAGTTAGAACTGGACATAGAACAACAGACTGGTTCCAAATGGGGAAAGGAGTATGTCAAGGCTGTATATTGTCACCCTGCTTATTTAACTTCTATGCAGAGTACATCATGAGAAACACTGCACTGGAATAAACACAAGCTGGAATCAAGACTGCCAGGAGAAATATCAATGACCTCAGATATGCAGATGACACCACCCTTATGGCAGAAAGTGAAGAGGAACTAAAAAGCCTCATGATGAAAGTGAAAGAGGAGAGTGAAAAAGTTGGCTTAAAGCTCAACATTCAGAAAACGAACATCATGGCATCTGGTCCTATCACTTCATGGGAAATAGATGGGAAAACAGTGGAAACAGTGTCAGACTTTATTTGTTTGGGCTCCAAAATCACTGCAGATGGTGACTGCAGCCATTAAATTAAAAGACGCTTACTCCTTGGGAGGAAAGTTATGACCAACCTAGACAGCGTATTGAAAAGCAGAGATATTACTTTGCCAACAAAGGTCTGTCTTGTCAAGGCTATGGTTTTTCCTGTCATGTATGGATGTTAGAGTTAGACTGTGAAGAAAACTGAGTGCCAAATAATTGATGCTTTTGAACTGTGGTGTTGGAGAAGACTCTTGAGAGTCCCTTGGGCTACAAGGAGATCCAGTCAGTCCATCTTAAAGGAGATCAGTCCTGGGTGTTCTTTGGAAGGACTGATGCTAAAGCTGAAACTCCAATACTTTGGCCACCTCATGTGAACAGTTGACTCATTGGAAAAGACCCTGATGCTGGGAGGGATTGGGGGCAAGAGGAGAAGAGGACGACAGAGGATGAGATGGCTGGATGGCATCACCAACTCGGTGAACATAAGTTTGGGTGAACTCCAGGAGTTGGTGATGGACAGGAAGGCCTGGCATGCTGCAATTTATGGGGTTGCAAAGAGTCGGACACGACTGAGTGACTGAACTGAAATGAGGATCTAAATATTTCATTAGTGACTTCTGTTATATACAATAACACATAAATATTTATTTTGTGAATACTTAAATGATGACTCATAAATCTTTCTCCACTTGTTTATCTGCATTTGATCATATTAAAATTAAAAATAATAATACTCATTATATTCCATACTCTATGCTAAATATTTGATATGTATAAGTTGGTATAAAACATGGTTCATGCTTTTAAAAATATCTTAATAGGAAAAGTAAAGCATGAGATGAAATAGAATTTAAATAAATGTTGAGTAACTTACATAATAGCATAAAAACCTTGACATACAAAAGATATGAAGTTAGGAAAATTTTTATTCTGAGTATAGGGGCCAAGGTAGGGTTAGAAAGGTAAGTGGGACCTAAAAGAATAGACATGATTTTAAGAGACAGTGAGGAAAGATTAGAGCTAGTCAGGGTTTTGTACAGGTTGAGTTATAGGTATTTCTAGAATACTCATAAAATTATGTGAATTAGGAATATGACATTTAAGCCTGGATCTTAGAGATTGAGAGGGGTCAATATGAGGTGCTAACAAAAGAAATGGGAATAAGGTATACTAGAGAACAAGAAAATGTAGATAAAATTTAGTCTTTGGGAAGACCTTTCAATGACCATGGGAAGGATGCTGACAACAGATGGAAATTCAAAAATCATAAAGAGAAGAGGAAAGTCTGGAGATGAGATGGAAGTTTCATGGGATGAATGCAGGCAAATCAAGGTAGACTGCACAAACAGTGAAGCAGGGCCAACAAAGATGTATAAAGATTTTGATAATTAGGAGAGCATGTTTGATTTATAAAAGAGTGAAGTCAGAGAACAAGCAATTAAGAGATAACAATACCACTGTTTAACCTGTTCAACATCTTATTGTTTGATAACCTCCTATGCATAAGAATGGTGATGATTCTTAAAACTAATTCAAATCCAAGAAGATTCAAGAGACTGTAACAGAAATTAGGGTTAGGGTTATAATAATTTGCACATACTGACATTTGTTTTCTAAGTGTTGCTCGTAAAGCCCTACGCATATCAACTTATTCATTCCTCCCAAATCATTATTAACACCATTATCAGATAGGTAAACGGAGGAACAGAGGCATTAGGTAACTTGCCTAATATCAGAAAAATAGTAAACAAAAAAGCCAGGAGAGTCAAACCCTCTGATTCCAGAAATCTATGAATTTAAGCAATAAATTGTGGCTTTTGTTGTTGCTATTGTTTTTTTTTATTTTACCTGTTTTTCATAATTTTATTGTTGATTAGTTCACAAAATTCAGTTTAGTTCAGTGACTCAGTCATGTCCGAGTTTTTGCAACGCCATGAACCTCAGCACACTAGGCCTCCCTGTCCATCACCAACTCCCGGAGTCCACCCAAACCCATGTCCATTGTGTCGGTGATGCCATCTAACCATCTCATCCTCTGTCGTCCCCTTCTTCTCCTGCCCCCAATCCCTCCCAGCATCAGAGTCTTTTCCAATGAGTCAACTCTTCGCATGAGGTGGCCAAAGTACTGGAGTTTCAGCTTTAGCATCATTCCTTCCAAAGAAATCCCAGGGCTGATCTCCTTCAGGATGGACTGGTTGGATCTCCTTGCAGTCCAAGCAACTCTCAAGAGTCTTCTCCAACACCACAGTTCAAAAGCATCAATTCTTCGCACTCAGCCTTCTTCCACAGTCCAACTCTCACATCCATACATGACCACAGAAAAAACCATAGCCTTGACTAGACGAACCTATGTTGGCAAAGTAATGTCTCTGCTTTTGAATATGCTATCTAGGTTAGTCATAACTTTCCTTCCAAGGAGTAAGCGTCTTTTAATTTCATGGCTACAGTCACCATCTGTAGTGATTTTGGAGCCCAGAAAAATAAATCTGACACTACACAATAAGAATAGTATTCCTGCATTCTAGGTTAAGTTCCTTAAAAACATGCTAAAGTACATCTATTTCTTATGTTGCTTAGACTAAACCTCCATTTTACCACCAAAATTCTCTTTGATAAACTGGAAGTTGAAATTTACATATAGAAGACCAAAAAAAAAAAAAGAAAGAAATTTACATATAGAAGAATGAAATTATAGTTTCAAAATTATAAAACAACTTGTCATTCTCATAAATTGATATTAATAACATATGAAGACAATTTAATTGAATTCAACTGACCTTGTTTATGAAACATTATTCTGGTAAAATCTATCATATTTTACAATGGAACATCTGGCAGGCTACAGGACTTTTATTAAATTTGGCTTTATCTAATACAAGGCATGCCAAATCTTCAACTTAATGAACATGGATGGCTGATGCCAATCATTTGTTCCATGAGAGCTGAGATATACACATTTATTTGGATGATCTGTGGCTATATGTCATCCAAAGAAAACAAGCAATGTCACTGAAGTGAAAATTGAATAAACTTATACATGTATATGTATGTATGTATAGATATCATTTGGAACTGATCTTATTGATATAATCTCATTCTATGTGTAATGAAAGGTACCAGAATAGTGAGAGAGTCAATTCCTAGGCAGGTTGATAAGAAGTCTGGGGTTCCCCAAGGGGAGAGGGGTCTGGAATTCTCAAGGAGGAGGAAAGGACAAACTTTTTTCCCTCTGCATTCCTTAGGATTGTATAACAATAATGTATCCTGCTTGAGGATAGTTTATAGAAAAAACCTTCTGGCTAATACTGTTATCTTAAAATGTAAATTACAGGAGTAGGTCTAGTAAGGTCTTTACAACCTCCAGACATCCTTTTGATTTGCTGTAATAAGTAATTAAAAAGTATATAACTCCATTGCTAACACTAGCAAGGGGGCACTCTTTCTGCCCCCTTCTGATGTCTCTGTCAGAAGCTTTCTCTATCCTTTTTATACTTTAATAAAACTCTATTGCACAAAAGCTCTGAGTGATCAAGCCTCATCTCTGGCCCCAGATTGATTTCTTCTCCTCCAGAGGCCAAGAATCCCAGCTTCTTTTGTGGTTCAGCAACAAACTTTCAGTAGGAAAATAGGAAGCAAATAATTGACAGAGGAAGTCCCTATGTAATTATAAATTGAGGAATTCTAGCCCTGGCACTGCTTGGCATTCTTCTGACATTCTGGAACAGAAAAAGAATGTATAGAGTGACAGTCATTCTGTCTGTGCCTTTCACCTTTGCCAATCTCAGAATGTTATCTCCTTATCCTAATATCCTACACATATTCCTCAACATAATATCTTTATGCCCTTTTAAGGCCATTGGAGTGTTCTTCTTTGTACAAACAAATTAGACCTCCAAATTATATTTTCTCCATAATCTTGCCTTCACTGAGTGCAGATTATTTTCCTTGAGACCAATATTGTAACAATATCAAGGAACAAGATCAGGGATGACTTGAGAAATCTTGAGGTTCAAGGCATTCTTCCTTTAGAGTTTTCATTTTCTTTCATATCAAGCATGAAGACCAATATGGATCACATACCAAATTAAATGTTTTTGTAATTTTAAACATGATTATAATACTGTTTTAAAATTATTTGCTATAATTTACTCATTTAATTTAAAATAATACAAGGCTTCCTTTTAGCAATCAGCTAGCATGCTCATAAATTCTTCCAAAATTTAAAAATCTAAACTTCAATATGCCTTAGAAAGTTGGATCATCAAACAAGCTTGAAAGTTCCAGAAAAACATCTATTTATACTTTATTGACTATGCCAAAGCCTTTGGCTATGTGGATCACAACAAACTGTGAAACATTCTTCAAGAGATGGGAATACCAGACCACCTGACCAGCCTCCTGAGAAATCTGTATGCAGGTCAAGAAGCAACAGTTAGAATTGGACATGGAGCAACAGACTGGTTCCAAATTGGGAAAGGAGCATGTCAAGACTGTATATTGTCACTCTGCTTATTTAACTTCTATGCAGAGTACATCATAAGAAATGCTGGGCTGGATGAAGCACAAGCTGGAATCAAGATTGCTGGAAGAAATATCATTAACCTCAGATATGCAGATGACACCACGCTTATGGCAGAAAGTGAAGAACTAAAGAGGCACTTGATGAAAGTGAAAGAGGAGAGTGAAAAAGCTGGTTTAAATCTCAACAATCAAAAAACTGAGATCACGGCATCTGGTCCCATCACTTCATGGCCAATAGATGGGGAAACAATGGAAACAGTGACAGAATTTATTTTCTTGGGCTCCAAAATCACTGCAGATGGTGACTGCAGCCATGAAACTAAAAGACGCTTGCTCCTTGGAAGAAAACCTATGACCAACCTAGACAGCATACTAAAAAGCAGAGAAATTACTTTGCTGACAAAGGTCCATCTAGTCAAAGCTATGGTTTTTCTACTAGTCATGTGTGAATTAGAAAGTTGGACTATAAAGAAAGCTGAGCACTGAAGAACTGATGCTTTTGAACTGTGGTATTGGAGAAGACTCTTGAGAGATCCTTGGACTGCAAGGAGAATAAACCAGTCAATCCTAAAGGAAATCAGTCCTGAATATCCATTGGAAGGACTGATGCTGAAGCTGAAACTCCAATACTCTGACCACCTGATGTGAAGAACTGACTCGTTGGAAAAGACACTGATGCTGGGAAAGATTGAAGGCAAGAGGAGAAGGGGAAAACAGAGGATGAGATGGTTGGAAGGCATGACTGACTCGATGGACATGAGTTTTAACAAGCTTAGGGAGCTGTGATGGACAGGAAAGCCTGGTACCCTGCAATTCATGGGGTCACAAAGAGTCGGACATGACTGAGCAATTGAACTGAACTGAAAACTTCAATATATTATTTTCAAATATGATATTCAGCCTCAGGAGCTATTTTCTGCTTTCTTTCTTGGTGTGACTCCCTTTTCTTAGTTTTGACCATTTTTCAGCCCAAACTCTTACGCTGACATCCTCAATATTGTAATTTTGCATCAAAGGACTTTTTCAGTAAACTTGGAACTGTAAAAGTTGTTCACAGCAAGAAATCTAAAATAAATGAGGTTTTTGTTGATGTTTCCCTTTTTGAAATATTGAATCCCTTAAACTTGATTTAAACTGATGATCTTTCAATGTCTTTAAATAATGTTTTGTTAAAAATCTGCCCAATACTTTGCTTCAAAAGAAGGGTTAGCCCCCAATGTGGTGTGTTTGTGCCTTTCTATTCAGGAATTTTAATTTTTCCTTTACATACACAAAACACTAATACAGTCAGGATCCACTCTGCATATCATGTTACATATAAATTTCTAAGTAATTAAGGCAGTTCTGAATACTGTCCTATTTTTACTACCATCATTGACTTTCCCACACAATGTTGTTTCTCTTTCACATGTATGTTTATTTGATTTTAGAGAATATACTAAACCTAGTATCATTTGCAACTCAGTTCCCAGAAGAAGGTAGATGATCATAACGATCTTGAATAAATAAGAGAATGTCTGCACATTCATCTTTAGTATAATTATCAAAATCTTAGGCTATTTGAGAGAAGTTTCCTTATCCATTCTCAGCAGATCAGATCAGATCAGTCACTCAGTCGTGTCCAGCTCTTTGCGACTCCATGAATCGCAGCATGCCAGGCCTCCCTGTCCATCACCAACTCCCGGAGTTCACTCAGACTCATGTCCATCGAGTCAGTGATGCCATCCAGCCATCTCATCCTCTGTCGTCCCCTTCTCCTCCTGCACCCAATCCCTCCCAGCATGAGGGTCTTTTCCAATGAGTCAACTCTTCGCATGAGGTGGCCAAAGTACTGGAGTTTCAGCTTTAGCATCATTCCTTCCAAAGAAATCCCAGGGCTGATCTCCTTCAGGATGGACTGGTTGGATCTCCTTGCAGTCCAAGCGACTCTCAAGAGTCTTTCCAACACCACAGTTCAAAAGCATCAATTCTTCAGCGCTCAGCCTTCTTCACAGTCCAACTCTCACATCCATACATGACCACAGGAAAAACCATAGCCTTGACTAGACGAACCTTTGTTGGCAAAGTAATGTCTCTGCTTTTCAATATGCTATCTAGGGTGGTCATAACTTTCCTTCCAAGGAGTAAGCGTCTTTTAATTTCATGGCTGCAGTCACCATCTGTAGTGATTTTGGAGCCCAGAAAAATTAAGTCTGACACTGTTTCCACTGTTTCCCCATGTATTTCCCATGAAGTGGTGGGACCGGATGCCATGATCTTCGTTTTCTGAATGTTGAGCTTTAAGCCAACTTTTTCACTCTCCACTTTCACTTTCATCAAGAGGCTTTTGAGTTCCACTTCACTTTCTGCCATAAGGGTGGTGTCATCTGCATATCTGAGGTTATTGATATATCTCCTGGTAATCTTGATTCCAGCTTGTGTTTCTTCCAGTCCAGCATTTCTCATGATGTACTCTGCATATAAGTTAAATAAGCAGAGTGACAATATACAGCCTTGACGAACTCCTTTTCTTATTTGGAACCAGTCTGTTGTTCCATGTCCAGATCTAACTGTTGCTTCCTGACCTGCATACAGGTTTCTCAAGAGGCAGGTCAGGTGGTCTGCTATTCTCATCTCTTGAAGAATTTTCCACAGCTTATTGTGATCCACACAGTCAAAGGCTTTGGCATAATCAATAAAGCAGAAATAGATGTTTTTCTGGAACTCTCTTGCTTTTTCTATGATCCAGCCGATGTTGGCCATTTGATCTCTGGTTCCTCTGCCTTTTCTAAAACCAGCTTGAACATCAGGAAGTTCATGGTTCACATACTGCTGAAGCCTGGCTTTTAGAATTTTGAGCATTACTTTACTAGCTTGTGAGATGAGTGCAATTGTGCAGTACTTTGAGCATTTTTTGGCATTGCCTGTCTTTGGGATTGGAATGAAAACTGACCTTTTCCAGTCCTGTGGCCACTGCTGAGTTTTCCAAATTTGCTGGCATATGGAGTGCAGCACTTTCACAGCATCATCTTTCAAGATATGTAATAGCTCAACTGGAATAACATTACCTCCACTAGCTTTGTTCATAGTGATGCTTTCTAAGGCCCACTTGACTTCACATTCCAGGATGTCTGGCTCTAGGTCAGTGATCACACCATCGTGATTATCTGGGTCATGAAGATCTCTTTTGTACAGTTCTTCTGTGTATTCCTGCCACCTCCTCTTAATATCTTCTGCTTCTGTTAGGTCCATACCATGTCTGTCCTTTATCGAGCTCATCTTTGCATGAAATATTCCTTTGGTATCTCTGATTTTCTTGAAGAGATCCCTAGTCTTTCCCATTCTGTTGTTTTCCTCTATTTCTTTGCATTGATCACTGAAGAAGGCTTTCTTATCTCTTCTTGCTATTTTTGGGAACTCTCCATTCAGATGTTTATATCTTTCCTTTTCTCTTCTCTTCTTTTCACAGCTATTTGTAAGGCCTCCCCAGACAGCCATTTTGCTTTTTTGCATTTCTTTTTTATGGGAATGATCTTGATCCCTGTCTCCTGTACAATGTCACGAACCTCATTCCATAGTTCATCAGGCACTCTATCTATCAGATCTAGGCCCTTAAATCTATTTCTCACTTCCACTGTATAATCATAAGGGATTTGAGGAGCTATCCCACATTGAAGGTCAGGAAGGGCGGCGGTGAGGAGATACCCCTCGTCCAAGGTAAGGAGCAATGGCTGAGCTTTGCTGGAGCAGCCGTGAAGAGATACCCCACGCCCAAGGTAAGAGAAACCCAAGTAAGACAGTAGGTGTTGCAAGAAGGCATCAGAAGGCAAACACACTGAAACCATACTCACAGAAAACTAGTCAATCTAATAACACTAGGACCACAGCTTTGTCTAACTCAATGAAACTAAGCTTTGCCCATGGGGCAACCCAAGACTGGCGGATCATGGTGGAGAGTTTTGACAGAATGTGGTCCACTGGAGAAGGGAATGGCAAACCACTTCAGTATTCTTGCCTTGAGGACCCCATGAACAGTATGAAAAGGCAAAATGATAGGATACTGAAAGAGAAACTCCCCAGGTCAGTAGGTGCCCAATATGCTACTGGAGATCAGTGGAGAAATAACTCCAGAAAGAATGAAGTGATGGAGCCAAAGCAAAAACAATACCCAGCTGTGGATGTGACTGGTGATAGAAGCAGGGTCTGATGCTGTAAAGAGCAATATTGCATAGGAACTTGGAATGTCAGGTCCATGAATCAAGGCAAATTGGAAGTGGTCAAACAAGAGATGGCAAGAGTGAATGTGGACATTCTAGGAATCAGTGAACTGAAATGGACTGGAAAGGGTGAATTTAACTCAGATGACCATTATATCCACTACTTGGGCAGGAATCCCTCAGAAGAAATGGAGTGGTCATAATGGTAAACAAAAGAGTCCAAAATGCAGTACTTGGATGCAGTCTCAAAAATGACAGAATAATCTCTGTTCGTTTCCAAGGCAAACCATTCAATATCACAGTAATCCAAGTCTATGCCCCAACCAGTAACGCTGAAGAAGCTGAAGTTGAACGATTCTGTGAAGACCTACAAGACCTTTTAGAACTAACACCCAAAAAAGATGTCCTTTTCATTATGGGGGACTGGAATGCAAAAGTAGGAAGTCAAGAAACACCTGGAATAACAGGCAAATTTGGCCTTGGAATATGCAATGAAGCAGGGGAAAGACTAATAGAGTTTTGCTAAGAAAATGCACTGGTCATAACAAACACCCTCTTCCAACAACACAAGAGAAGACTCTATACATGAACATCACCAGATGGTCAACACCAAAATCAGATTGATTGTATTCTTTGCAGCCAAAGATGGAGAAGCTCTATACAGTCAGCAAAAACAAGACCAGGAGCTGACTGTGGCTCAGACCATGAACTCCTTATTGCCAAATTCAGAAGTAAATTGAAGAAAGTAGGGAAAACCACTAGACCATTCAGGTATGACCTAAATCAAATTCCTTATCCATTCTAGAATTGAGTAATTTTCAGCTCATTGTCACACTAGGCAGAACAGCTATATTGATAACCTAGTTGAAATAAATTTTGCATTTAAAATGCCTCATTTTAAGAGATTTTTAAATTGTAATTTAGGGTTATGTCATAAACTCCAGGAGCTTCCCACATAAGTCAGTCAGTAAAAAATCTGCCTGCAGGGCAAGAGACATGGGTTCAATTCCTGGGTCGGGAAATTCCCCTGGATAAGAAAATGGCAACCCATTCCAATATTCTTGCCTAGAGAATCCCATGGACAGAGGAGCCTGGCAGGCTGCAATTTATGGGATCGCAAGAGTAGGACATGACTTAGTGCTTTCTTCTTCTTCTTCATAGACTCCAAAATATTTCTTAAATGCAGTTTAAAAAAAATTTACTTTAGGGTACCATTTACCAAATATTTTAAGAATACAATAATATATCAAATAATCAGGATGTAAGAAAAAGGATAGATATTTTTATAATCCTAGCAAAGTATTGTTTCTATGCTATATTTAGTAACAATAGAAATACTGTCAGATGTTTCTGAAAATATTTTAAGTATTTAATATATGTAAGTATTTAAAATATGTCAGATTCAGTATGACATAAAGTTATTTAGTGCTTTGGTATTTAAATGAGTAGCATTATTCTGTTTTGGTAATCAACAACTCATGCATTTTGTTAGGCTAAATTGATGCTAATAGAAAACAAAATCATTTGAACATATATAACTGACTGGCCCTAAAGAGAGAGAAAATGCTTAGTGAAATCATCATGGTTTAAAAAAAAATGATATTTAAGGAAACAAGAAGATAAATATAACTTTCACTGTAGGAGAGGGAGTAAATGATATTACATTCAGAGAAAAACATATAACAAAGCAAGCCCATGTTAAATACAAGTACACACATTTGAAAGAGTGGAGAGGAAAAAAAGGCTGAAAGTGGACATAAATTATATTTGCCATCTGAAGAGTTTTGATTTTTGAATTTTATAATGTTATGTAAGAGAAGTTACCAAAGTATTTTAAACCAGATGGCTGACATGATCTGATAAAATTTGAGAATTATTACTCTGACAACTATACATGAAGGGATGGCATTAAGAGAAAAAGAGGAAAGTCCAATTCAGATCTCATTTCAATAATCCAGTAAGCAGGAGCAGTAGAAATGGAAAGGAGTAGATGGAAGCAATTTGACTTGGTTCACTGCCAATATATGGGTGGAGGAAGAGAAAGATTCAGTAATGACTCAATTTTTCTGACAGGCAATTGAATACAAAATGGTACCATGCACTAAAATAGTAAAGCACTTGTAGCTATAGTTTTAAAATATAACCATTAGAGTTTGATTTATTAATTGGCAGAATAGGTTTTCAGATAGTTATATATTTTCAGGAACTGATTTTATGAGCCCAATTCTTTCATCTCCTCATATCTAGAAAAGCACTAAATTATTTCATAGTGATATCTGCTCCTCATTACTAGCAGAAACCTGCAAAAATATGTGCTTGATGGCATGAACCTCCCCTTCACTGAAATCACATATATACTGACCTTCTCCTCTCCAGTTGTTTGGAGCAATTTCTCAGAGCTATCTGAAATGCTGTCTCCCAGGTCACAGTCCTCATTTTTCTCCAAATAAAACTTAACTTGAAACTCTCACATTTTGCATTTTTTAAGTCAGAAATTATTACATAAAATTTATTTTCTAAAAGATTAGGAACACCAGATCCACAGATAATAAAATGCAACACAAACTTATTGTAAAATAACATATTTGGCAATAATTACATAAAGGTTAGATATTTGTTTTCAACATTTAATTCTGTATTACATACAAATTATGGAAGACCTCGCTATTTCAATACAAAGCTGATACCATAAATGCTGCTGCTGCTGCTAAGTCGCTTCAGCCATGTCCGACTCTGTGCGACCCCATAGACGGCAGCCCACCAGGCTCTCCCGTCCCTGAAATTCTCCAGGCAAGAACACTGGATTGGGGTGCCATTGCCTTCTCCAATGCATGAAAATGAAAAGTGAAAGTGAAGTCGCTCAGTCGTGTCCGACTCTTAGCGACCCCATGGACTGTAGCCTACCAGACTCCTCCGTCCATGGGATTTTCAAGGCAAGAGTACTGGAGTGGGGTGCCACTGCCTTTTCTCATACCATAAATGACCTTATCTTATTTCATTTTACCATGAGAAATAACATCATGCAAATGCCAGAACAACTCTAGAATATGACTACTGTTTGCATATGTACTTGTATAGTACATATACACACTATATGTACTATATGTCTGTTAGTTTTCCTTGACAGATTAACATAATGTCTCCAGCATATTCTGTTATGTGGCATAATGATTCTGGCATTCATAATCAAAGACCCAACTATGTACATATTTCCTTTGATTAAAAGCAAACAAAATCTACCTGTCAAAGCATTCCAGCAATATACTAATTGAATACTAAAATACTTGTAAATATCTTCCAATAATTTTTATAGTTATCTTGGCAACCCACTCCAGTAGTCTTGCCTGGAGAGTCCCATGGACGGAGGAGCCTAGTGGACTATAGTCCATGGGGTCACAAAGAGTCGGACACAACTGAGCGACTTCACCTTCACTTTCATTAATAAAACAGCTTTTCAGTTCCAGAAAAGTATATAGTTGTAGTCAGACTATAGTCTAGAATAATTGTTCAGTACATTTGTCTCATTATCTTAGAGTTTTAACCCATATTTTGTTACCTATATACCAACAATTGATTTGTCATAAACAGAAGAGTAATTGCAACATTGGTTTTTCTTGGCAATTCTTCATCGAAACATACCAAGATCAGCATGTTTTTCTTTAGCTCATAGCACAAATAGTTGACAAGTAGGGTATCTGTACAGAACTTCTTGCTAAATTTCATTATTTGATCTGATTTGACATAGGAAAAGTTGTTAAACCAGTGTGCTGACAAACCCTGCTTATGCTGTTGCAACTTTTAATCAACATCATAGTTAATATTCATCTGGTGTTCCTCAACTGTGTACCACAGGAGGGCATACAAATCATTATAGTTAACTGAAATCAGTTGATGACTTGGACAAATATTAGAAGTGATGCTTCTTATGGTGGTAATTTATGACTTGATCCACATTAAGAAACTTTTGAGTAATATTTTTCACTTGTGCAATGTGTGTGTGGCAAAAATTATTTGGTTATTTGTCATAGTACTTCTTCACTGCTTACCATTTTTCTGTTGTATATAATTTTTTTCACCTTTTAAATTCATTATTCAGTTCAGTTCAGTCACACAGTCGTGTCCGACTCTTTGCGACCCATGAATCACAGCACGCCAGGCCTCCCTGTGCATCCATCACCAACTCCCGGAGTTCACTCAGACTCACGTCCATCGAGTCAGTGATGCCATCCGGCCATCTCATCCTCTGTCGTCCCCTTCTCCTCTTGCACCCAATCCCTCCCAGCATCAGAGTCTTTTCCAATGAGTCAACTCTTCGCATGAGGTGGTCAAAATACTGGAGTTTCAGCTTTAGCATCATTCCTTCCAAAGAAATCCCAGGGCTGATCTCCTTCAGAATGCACTGGTTGGATCTCCTTGCAGTCCAAGGGACTCTCAAGAGTCTCCTCCAACACCACAGTTCAAAACCATCAATTCTTCAGCGCTCAGCCTTCTTCACAGTCCAACTCTCACATCCATACATGACCACAGGAAAAAACAGAGCCTTGACTAGACGAACCTTTGTCAGCAAAGTAATGTCTCTGCTTTTGAATATGCTATCTAGGTTGGTCATAACTTTCCTTCCAAGGAGTAAGCATCTTTTAATTTCATGGCTGCAGTCACCATCTGCAGTGATTTTGGAGCCCAGAAAAATAAAGTCTGACACTGTTTCCCCGTCTATTTCCCATGAAGTGATAGGACCAGATGCCATGGTCTTCATTTTCTGAATGTTGAACTTTAAGCCAACTTTTTCACTCTCCACTTTCACTTTCATCAAGTGGCTCTTTAATTCTTCACTTTCTGCCATAAGGGTGGTGTCATCTGCATATCTGAGGTTATTGATATTTCTCCCAGCAATCTTGATTCCAGCTTGTGTTTCTTCCAGTCCAGCGTTTCTCGTGATGTACTCTTCATATAATTTAAATAAGCAGGGTGACAATATAAAGCCTTGACATACTCCTTTTCCTATTTGGAACCAGTCTGTTGTTCCATGTCCAGTTCTAACTGTTGCTTCCTGACCTGAATACAAATTTCTCAAAGGCAGATCAGGTGGTCTGGTATTCCCATCTCTTTCAGAATTTTCCACACTCAATATGCCAGCAAATTTGGAAAACTCAGTAGTGGCCACAGGACTGGAAAAGGTCAGTTTTCATTCCAATCCCAAAGAAAGGCAATGCCAAAGAATGCTCAAACTACCGCACAATTGCACTCATCTCACACGCTAGTAAAGTAATGCTCAAAATTCTCCAAGCCAGGCTTCAGCAATATGTGAACCGTGAACTTCCTGATGCTCAAGCTGGTTTTAGAAAAGGCAGAGGAATCAGAGATCAAATTGCCAACATCCACTGGATCATGCAAAAAGCAAGAGAGCTCCAGAAAAACATCTATTTCTGCTTTATTGACTATGCCAAAGCCTTTGACTGTGTGGATCACAAAAAAATGTGGAAAATTCATTATTACTGCATTTAAATTTGTATTAATATTTGCATTATTATATTCCATTGTTATCTTTAGATGCATTATTATTACAATTTTATATTGAAATGCCAAAATAATGAAACAAATTAAGGAAAATACAGGTAAAAATGTTTAGATAATAGGAATGAAAATTAAATAGCCCTATGGTATTTCACCCATTCTACCTATGCAAATAAACTTGGTGAGGCAGTGAAAGTTTCTACATGTAGACTTCACAAAGACAACATTTATCTGAGAAGACATGTCCTAGGAACAAGGAGTAAGTATAAATGTGAAAAATGCATCATTTTCATGTTTCAATTCAGTTCAATTGCTTGGTTGTGTCCAACTCTTTGCCACCCCATGAGTCACAGCATGCCAGGCCTCCCTGTCCATCACCAATTCCCAGAGTTCACTCAAACTCATGTCCATCGAGTTGGTGATGCCATCCAGCCATCTCATCCTCTGTCACCCCCTTCTCGTCCTGCCCTCAATCTTTTCCAGCATCAGAGCCGTCTCAAATGAGTTAGGTCTTCGCATGAGGTGGCCAAATTATTGGAGTTTCAGCTTCAGCATCAGTCCTTCCAATGAACACCCAGGACTGGCCTCCTTTAGGATGGACTGGTTGGATCTCCTTGCAATCCAAGGGATTCTCAGGAGTCTTCTCCAACACCACAGTTCAAAAGCATCAATTCTTCAGTGCTCAGCTTTCTTCACAGTCCAACTTTCACATCCATACATGACCACTGGAAAAACCACAGCCTTGACTAGACAGACCTTTGTTAGCAAAGTAATATCCTATCTAGGTTGGTCATAACTTTACTTCCAAGGAGTCTTTAATTTTATGGCTGCAATCACCATCTGAAGTGATTTTGGAGCCCAAAAAAATAAAGTCTGACACTGTTTCCACTGTTTCCCCATCTATTTCTCATGAAGTGATGGGATCAGATGCCATGATCTTCGTTTTCTGAATGTTGAGCTTTAAGCCAACTTTTTCACTCTCCACTTTCACTTTCATCAAGAGGCTTTTTAGTTCCTCTTCACTTTCTGCCATAAGGGTTGAGTCATCTGCATATCTGAGTTTACTGATATTTCTCCCAGCAATCTTGATTCCAGCTTGTGCTTCTTCCAGCCCAGCGTTTCTCATGATGTACTCTGCATATAAGTTAAATAAGCAGAGTGACAATATACAGCCTTGACATACTCCTTTTCCTATTTGAAACCAGTCTGTTGTTCCATGTCCAGTTCTAACTATTGCTTCCTGACCTGCATATAGGTTTCTCAAAAGCAGGTCAGGTGGTCTGGTATTCCCATTTCTTTCAGAATTTTCCACAGTTTATTGTGATCCACACAGTCAAAGGCTTTCATGTTTAGGTTGTGTAAATCTAACCATGTCTTCATAACTGGCTATTTACTTCTGATTCTTGGCACTTGGGTTTTCCTAGAGCCAGTTTTTTGTTTGTTTGTTTGTTTGTTTCAAGCCAGAGATTTCTAGCTACATGTGATACACTAATTAACTTTAAATTAAATGTTTAACAATGTCATGGATTGAATAAAATGATATGACGATTTACAACAGACATTACTGTCTTGTCAGGAGAAATGAAGTTATGAACAACAGTTGTGAGCAGCAGTTTTTGGACTGTCCACCAAAGGTAAAGTCAGTCTGCCATAAATGCTTAAAATTTAAGTTAAAAAGATAAAGTGAAATAAGTTAAGCTCATGTTTAAGTATGAAGTATTAACTTTAATATGTCACCAACATATTTTTATTATATACAATCAACACACCCATAACTTTCACTTCAAGTTCAGGAGAAATAGATAACTTCTTAGCATGTAACAGCTTTTTCATATATATTCCAAATGTCACCTTTCAGGAAAGCAAAATATTCTCAATCCAATTTCAGAATAGCTATAAACACTGTAAAGACATTTCACTTTACAAAGTTGTAGAAAAGACTGACATGTCATTCTCAAGTCTGCTTAAGATTTTATGTTCCATGGGGTTTTCTCTTGTCTCTATGTGTGCACAGATCTCCATTGGCCAAGAACATGTGGGTAGCTTGGGCCCACTATAGTCTCTGATATGTATATACACAGTTTCTGGTCAACTCAGGATATGAGAATAACATCAATTTTGGCTAAGATATGGCTCTCTCACTTCTAGAACTCCCTATTAAATTTCCTAACAAATTCACTTGTCCACTGCTTGAGCCTAACAGAATCACAACCACAGGCTAGTGAAACCTACAGGTGTCCTGTTTGCTTGCCACTAAGATCACACTTTCGGAGAAGGCAATGGCACCCCACTCCTGTACTCTTGCCTGGAAAATCCTATGGACGGAGGAGCCTGGTGGGCTGCAATCCATGGGGTCGCTAAGAGTCGGATATGACTGAGCAACTTCACTTTCACGTTTCACTTTCATGCATTGGAGAAGGAAATGGCACCCAACTCCAGTGTTCTTGCCTGGAGAATCCCCGGGATGGGGGAGCCTGGTGGGCTGCTGTCTATGGGGTCGCACAGAGTCGGACACGACTGAAGTGACTTAGCAGCAGCAGCAGCAAGATCACACTTTAACAATGCTTCACATCAACTGAGCCTCTCCTAGCCGCAAAAGCAAGACAGTTGAAATGGTTTCACAGCCTGCCCCACCCCTGTCAAATAATTAGGCTGACAGGGACAGGTTGGGGTGGGAGCCACTGCTTTTACTGAACTTTACAAAGACAACCTAGATTTCAGCAGAGATTTGATGGCCAGCAAAATAGTTCAGATCATGCAAAATAAAGCTTACATTTGAAGTCAGATGTCAATGTAAACATATTTCCTTTATATTCAAAGCCATAATGGATATAACAGTTATAAAAGAATCAGTATATCCCTCATAAAATGGACAGAAACTAACAAACCATTTGTTTACTGTATGACTAGCACTTGACTCCTCCAAGCTACAGTCTTTTCATCTGTGAAACAGGCTTAGTATAAGCACATGGATTAAATATACAAATGCAATATTAATGAAAGACAGTATTTATTTAAAGTACTCTATCATGTCAAACTATAAACTGTAATCTCTCCTCAGAAAATTGTTTCCCCTAACTTCTAATCAGTTGTTTTCACTCTTCAGTTTCTATGTTGTCCATCATGACAATAAAATTTCAATAAAGACCTGATCAACAGTAATCATAGTAGATTACTCTGCAAGCCCTATAAACCATAGACTTATGTTACCTTTCTATTCTGCTATTCATTTGACATATGACATCATAGACAAAAATAGAAAATATATTAATAAATAGATTTTCTTTAACTGTTTCATTATGTAAATTTTCCCACATTTATTTAAAATAATACTTTCTGAATATGTACAGAATAAACTCTAATACAAAATTTTGAAACATCAGAAAATAATTGAAAATAACAAGCATCCCAAAACATATATCTGCAATAGAAATTATGAACATTATTTTGTTTTTAAACACTTGAGTTTTACACTGTGTTATTTTACAGTATCATAGTTTATTCTGATATTTTAGTTACTGTCTGGTAAAATTTTCTTTTCCATTTGCTTAAAATCTGCTTGCCATTCCTTTTTAAAAAAAATACTTTTAGGATTCTTCATCAGTTGTTTGTCAAATACCATATTTTTTGTTTAGAATAAAGTTCCATCAAAAATATGCTTAACTAGTGTATAAAGAAACCAGTAGTACAGTAAACCCCTTCAAAAGGAACTAGATAAAAGGAAGTATTTAGAGCACACCTCATTTCATTTTGTTTAATATACTGCACTTTGAAAATATTGGTTTTACAATGTGAAGGTTTGTAGCAACCCTACTTAGAGTAAACCTATTGGAGCCATTTTTTTTTTCCCACAGCATTTGCTCACTTAGTATCTTAATATCTTAATATCTCTATATCACTTAATATCTCTATATCACAAATTGGTAATTCTAACACTATTTCAAACTTTTACTTGTATGGTGATCTGTGATCAGTAATCTTTGATTTTACTACTATGACACTGAAGGTTCAGATGATGGCTAGCATATTTTAGCAATAAAGTATTTTTAATTAAGGTATAAACTTGTTTAAGACATAACTCAATTACATACTTTGTAGGCTATAATATAATCAGAACTTTTATATACATTGGAAAATTAGAAAAAAAAAATTGTGGGTCTCACTTTATTGTGATATTCGCTCTTTACTGGTGGTCTGCAAAGAGGTCCAAAGTATCTCCAAGGTATGCCTATGTAAAGGTTGAGGAACGAGTATTCAAGATTTTTAATTTACATTCAAAATAAAACCGTAAGTTTGAGGTTGTAATTTTCTATATTGAACAAAATCCAGAAATATTAACATCTCTGTGCTTCCCTGATAACTCAGCTGGTAAAGAGTCTGCCTGCAATACAGGAGATCCCAATTCGATTCCTGGGTCAAGAAGTTCCCTTGGAGAAGGGATAGACTATCCATTCCAGTATTCTTGGGCATGTTTCTTAATGGTAGGCTTGCCATACTTATCAAATAATATCTATTTTCAGTTTCCTTCTAAAACTGACATGCAACAAAATTAATTTCAAAAGATTAAAATACAATAGATGTATTCTTCGATCATCATGTAATCAATTAGAAATAAAAAACAAAGCATCTATAAAGGCACTATCTATAAATCTAACAATTTAATTCTATACAGCCAATTGTTAAGGAAAAATCTGCAAGTGAAGTGAAATCTCTCAGTCGTGTCTGACTCTTTGCAACCCCATGGACTGACTGTAGTCTATCAGGCTCCTCCGTACATGGGATTTTCCAGGCAAGAATACCGGAGTGGGTTGCCGTTTCCTTCTCCAGGGGATCTTCCTGACCCAGGGATTGAACCCCGGTCTCCCGCATTGTAGGCAGATGCTTTACCATCTGAGCCACCAAGGAAAATCTGCAAAGGACATTATAAAACTGTAGAAATTCAAAGATAATGAAAGCACAGCATACTACAAATTTTGGGACCATCTTAACCTGCACTTAGGAGAAAATTTATAGCTTTAACATACATTAAGGAAGTTTTGAAATAAAAAATATATATAATCTTTCATTATGGGAAGCTAGAACAATAAAAATTTAACTCCAAAATACAAATATATGCTGTCAACAAAATAAACAAACAAAAAAATCTCACTTTATATTTAAGATTGCATATAAACTGAAAGTTAAAGGGTAAAACAATATATTCTATGCAATGTCAATGAAAATAGAGCAGAGGTGGTTATACTTACATGAGACAAAATATATTTTAAGGCAATGATCATCACAAGAGAAAAAAAGAACTTTATATAATGATTAAGAGACCAACAGTATTGCTGTTGTTCAGTTGGTAAGTCAAGTCTGACTGTTTCATGAAACCATGGATTGTAGCCTAATGGGTTCCTTTGTCCACAGGATTCTGTAGGTAAGAATATTTCCTTCTCCAGGTGATCTTTCCAACCCAGAGATTGAATCGTGTCTCCTGAACTGGAAGGTGGATTCTTTACTGGCAGCCATCAGGGAGGCCCAATTCAACAGTAGTATATATCAAAAATAATCATAAAGATATGTGCACCCAACATCAGAGCATTTAAATATATAAAGCAAACATTGACAGAACTGAAGAAAAAACAGACAGAAGTAGATTAATAGTAGGGGATTTCAATATCTCATTTTAAATAGTGGACAGATCAATTGTTTTTAATTGCTTGATATCACTTTTGATTTCTCTCATTCACCAAGTCAATCTCCTGTACTTCTTTCTTTAGAATACTTTGATTATAACTGTGTGTGTGGAAGTGTGTGTATATGTCCCATTATTTCTGTAACTACCTGCTTGATGTGCTTGATATCCTCCCTCTAGAACACAGGCAGAAATCACCCCTAACAAGAAGTCAACACAAACCACTCAACCAACCTTTCCTTCCAGGGGCAAAAGCAGAAGGAAGAAGGAATGTAACCCTAAAGTTTGGGAAAAGGATAACTCAATTGGAGCAAGTTTGGAAAAAATGAAAAGACAGATAAACACAGCACAAATGAAAGAATAAGGTAGAAACTCACACGATCAAATAAATGATGAGGAAATAAACAATCTACTTGAAAGAGAATTCAGAATAATGGTAGTAAAGATGCTCCAAAGACTTGAAAATAGAACAGAGAAACAAGAAACAATTAACACAGTTAATACATTCACCAAGGACATAGAAAAAATAAAGAAACAGCAAACAGAGATGAATAACATAATTAATGAAATTAAAAATACTCTAGAAGGAACCAATAGTAGAATAACAAAAGAATATTAACACAAAGAAAGAATAATAACACAAAGAAAGAATATTAAAAGCAGCAAGGGAAAAGCAACAAGTAACATACAAGGGAAAACCCATATGATTAACAGGATCTTTCAGTAGAAACTCTGTAGACTAGAAGGGAATGGTAGGATATATTTAAAGTACTGAAAAAAAAAAATCTACAACCAAGATTAGTATACCCAGCAAAGATCTCATTCAAAATGTATGGAGAAATCAAAAGCTTTACAGACAAGCAAAAGTTAGAATTTAGCATCACCAAACCAATCTTACAACAAATACTAAATGGACTTATATAGCCAGTAAAAACAAGAGAAATGGAAGACCTACAAAAACAAACCAAAAACTATTAAGAAAATGCCAAAATGGACATATATGTCAATAATTACCTTAAATGTAAACAGATCAAATACACCAACCAAAAGATACTGACTGACTGAATGGATACAAAAACAAGATCCATAAAAATGCAGCTTACAAGAGACCCACTTCAGACCTATAAGAGACACATTCAAACTGAAAGTAAAAGGATGGAAAAAGATATTCCATATGAATGGAAACCAAAAGAAAGGCAGAGTGGCAATCCTTATTTCAGACAAAATAGACTTTAAAATAAAGAAATTATAAGAGAAAAAGAAGGACACTATATAAGGATCAAAGGATCAATCCAAGAACAAGACATTACAATTGTAAATATTTATGCACCCAACATAGGAATACCTCAATACATAAGGCAAACACTAACAGGCATAAAAGGGGAAATCGACAGTAACACGGTAATAGTAGGGGGGACTTTAACACACTACTTATACCTTTGGATAGATCATAAAAACAGAAAATCAATAAGGAAACATAAACCTAAATGAAACATTAAACCAAATGTACCTAATTGATATCTTCAGGACTTTCCATCCAAATGCAGAAAAATACACTCTCTTCTCAAGTGCACATGGAACATTCTCCAGGATAGACCACATCTTGGGTCACAAATCAAGGCTCAGTAAATTAAAAAAAATTAAAATCATATCAAGTTCTTCTCTGACCACAATGCTATGAGAATAGTTATCAACCAGAGGCAAAAACAGCAAAAAACACAAACTCATGGAGATTAAACAATATACTACCAAATAACGAAAAGATTACTGAAGAAATAAGAATGGAAATCAAAAAAAATTCTGAAACAAACAACAACAAAAACACAATGACCCAAAACCTATGGGATTCAGAAAATCAGTTCTAAGGGAGAAGTTTATAGCAATACAATCCTACCTCAAGAAAAGCATCAAATAGACACCCTAAATCTACATCTAAAGCAGCTGCAAAAAGAACAAAAAAAACCCCAAAGTCAGCAGAAGGAAACAAATCATAAAGATAAGAGAAGAAATAAATGAAAAAGAAATGAAGGAAACAGTTGCAAAGATTAATAAAACTAAAAGCTGTTTCTTTGAGAAGATAAACAAAATTGACAAACCACTAGCCAGACTCATCAAGAAAAAAAGGGACAAAGAACAAATCAACAAAATTAAAAATGAAAAAGGTACAGGTTACAACAGACAACACAGAAATACAAAGGATCATAAGAGAATATTATGAGCAATTATATGCTAATAAAATGGGCAACCGAGAGGAAATGGACATATTCTTAGAACAGTTCAACCTCCTAAGACTGAACCAGCCAGAAATAGAAATTGTGGACAAGCCAGTTACAAACACTCAAATCTAAACTGTGATTTAAAAAAAAAAAAAAGTCTCCCCCCAAACAAAAGCCCAGGTCCAAATGGCTTCACAGGGGAATTCTATCAAATATTTGCTGCTGCTGCTGCTAAGTCGCTCAGTCGTGTACAACTCTGTGCGACCCCATAGACAGCAGCCCACCAGGCTCCCCCGTCCCTGGGATTCTCCAGGCAAGAACACTGGAGTGGGTTGCCATTTCCTTCTCCAATGCATGAAAGTGAAAAGTGAAAGTGAAGTCACTCAGTCACGTCTGACTCTTAGCAACCCCATGGACTGCAGCCCACCAGGTTCCTCCATCCATGGGATTTTCCAGGCAAGAGTACTGGAGTGGGGTGACATTGCCTTTCCGATCAAACATTTAGAGAAGAGTTATATTCAAAAGCAGAGACATTACTTTGCCAACAAGTGTCTGTCTAGTCAACGCTATGGTTTTTCCTGGGTCATGTATGGATGTGAGAGTAGGACTGTGAAGAAGGTTGGGTGCCGAAGAATTGATGCTTTTGAATTGTGGTGTTGGAGAAGACTCTTGAGAGTCCCTTGGACTGCAAGGAGATTCAACCAGTCCATTCTGAAGGACATCAGCCCTGGGATTTCTTTAGAAGGAATGATGCTAAGGCTGAAACTCCAGTACTTTGGCCACCTCATGCGAAGAGTTGACTCATTGGAAAAGACTCTGATGCTGGGAGGAATTGGGGGCAGGAGGAGAAGGGAATGACAGAGGGTGAGATGACTGGATGGCATCACTGACTCTATGGACATGAGTCTGAGTGAATTCCGGGAGTTGTTGATGGACAGGGAGGCCTGGTGTGCTGCTATTCATGGGGTGGCAAAGAGTTGGACACGACTGAGCAACTAAACTGATCTGAACTGAATTGTCTATGTTCCTGAAACTCTTCCTAAAATTTCAGACTAAGGAACACTTCCAAACTCATTCCACATGGCCATCATCACCCTGATAACAAAACCAGGCAAAGACAAAGCAAAAAAAAAAAAAAAAAATTATAGGCCAAGGTCACTGATGAACATAGATGCAAAAATCCTCAACAAAATTCTGGCAAACAGAATTCAACAATACATTATAAACCTCATACATCACGATCAAGTTGGGTTTATTCCAGGGATGCAAGGATTCTTCAGTATACGCAAATCAATCATTGTGACACCATATTAACAAACTGAAAGATGAAAAGTATATGATCCTAGTAGATGCAGAAAAAGCCTTTGACAAATTTTAGCAACCATTTATAATTAAAACACTTCAAAAAAAATTGGGCAAAGAAGGAACCTACCTCAAGATAGTAATGGACATATATGATAAGCCCACAGCAAACATTATTCTCAATGGTGAAAAACTAAAAGCATTCTGTCTAAGATCAGGAACAAGACAAGAGTGTCCATTTTCATCACTATTATTCAACATAGTTTTGTAAGTCCTAGCTATGGCACTTAGAGAAGAAAAGGACAAATAAGAGGAATTCAGATTGACAAAGAAGGAAAACCCTTACTGTTTGCAGATAACATGATACTATACATAGAAAACCCAAAAGATACTATCAGAAATTACTAGAACTAATCAGTGAATTCAGCAAAGTCATAGATACAAGGTCAATACACAGAAATCACTTGCATTCCTATATAATAACAATGTAAAATCAGAAAGAGAAATTAAGGAATCAATCCCATTCACCATTGCAACAGAAAGAATAAAATATCTAGGGATAAACCTAACTCAGGAGAAAAAAAAAAAAAAAACTGTATAAGGAAAATTATTCACTAATGAAAGAAATAAAAAAAAAAACACATAAATGGAGAGATATTCCATGTTCCTGGGTAGGAAGAATCAATATTGTGAAAATGACTATACTATTAAACGCAATCTACAGATTCAATGTAATCCCTATCAAACACGAATGACGTTTTTCACAGAAGAAGAATAAAATTTTCACAATTCATATGGAAACACAAAAGACCCCAAATAGCCAAAGCAGTCTTGAGAAAGAAGAATGGAACTGGAAGAATCAACCTTCCTAACTTCAGACTATACTACAAAGCTACAGTCATCAAGACAGTATGGTATTGGCACAAAAACAGAAATATGGACCAATGGAACAAGATAGAGAACCCAGAACAAGAGAGGGAAACCAAGGTACCTATTGATACCTTATTTTTGACAAAAGATGCAAGAATATACAATGGGGCAAATACAGCCTCTTCAATAAGTGGTGCTGGGAAAACTGGACAGCCACATGCAAAAGAATGAAGTTAGAACATTTCCTAATGCCATACACAAAGATATGGATTACTCAAAATGGATTAAAGACCTAAATATAAGACCAGAAACTATAAAATTCTTATAGGAAAACACAGGCAGAACATTTGATGACATAAATCAAAGCAAGATCCTCTATGACCCACTTATGAGAGTAATGGGAATAAAAATAAAAATAAACATGTGGGACCTAATTAAACTTAAAAGCTTTTGCACAGCAAAAAAAAAAAAAAAAAATAATACAATCAAAGTGAAAAGACAACCCTCAGAATGGTAGACAATAATAGCAAAGCGTACAACTGACAAAGGATAAATTTTCAAAATATATAAGCAGCTCATACAACTCAGTGCCAGAAAAACAAACAACCCAGTCAAAAAGTGGGGAAAAGACCTAAACAGACATTTCTCCAAAGAAGACATACAAATGGCTAACAAACACATGAAATGATGCCCAACATCACTCTTTATTAGAGAGATGCAAGTCAAAATGAGGTACCACCTCACACCAGTCCGAATTGGCCATCATCAAAAAGTCTACAAACAATAAATGCTGGAGAGGGTGTGGGGAAAAGGGAACCCTCTTGCATTGCTTGTGGGAATGTAAAATAAATTGATACAGCCACTATGGAAGACGGCATGGAGATTCCTTAGAGAACTAGGAGTAATACCACCATATGACTTAGCAATCCCACTCCTAGGCATGTACCCTGAGGAAACCAAAACTGGAAAAGACACGTGTACCCCAATGTTCATTGCAGCAATATTGCAACAGCTAGAACATGGAAGCAACCTAGACGTCCATCGATAGATGAATGGATAAAGAAGCTGTGGTACATATATACAATGGGATATTACCCAGCCATAAAAAGGAATGCATTTTAGTCAGTTCTAATGAGGTGGACAAATCTAGAGTGTACTATACAGAATGAAGTAAGTCAGAAAGAGAAATACAAATATCATATACCGATGCATATATATGGAATCTAGAAGTATGGTACTGATGAATTTATTTTAAGGGCAGCAGTGCAGAAACAGACATAGAGAACAGACATATGGACACAGTGGGAGGGGAAGAAATAGAGGGTGAGACATATGGAGAGAGTAACATGGAAACTTACAATACCATATGTAAAATAGATAGCCAATAGGAATTTTCTCTATGCCTCAGGGAACCCAAACAGGGGCTAACAATCTAAAAAGGTGGGATGGGGAGGGAGACGGGAGAGAGTTTTGGGAGGGAAGGGACTTCGGTGTACCTATGGCTGGTTCTTATCAATGTTTGACAGAAAACAACAAAATTCGGTAAAGCAATTAACCTTCAATTAAAACATAATTAATTTTTTTAAATGTCAAAACAAAGAGTGAACAGAAGTCACCCAAATTATAATGAAAAATGGTCACAATTATACATTAGATAGGTAAGAAAAGGCAAAAAATGCTATATTAGTACAGACTTACAATATTATGAAGAAAAATATGTGTGTGCACAAACTTTATTTTAATATATTTGAAAACTAACTTCAATAAAATAACAAATGACTTGAAAGACAAATGTTTTCACATATGTTACAACAAAAAACAAGTTGTTAAAAGCCTGTTATTTAACAGAGAAATTAGAATTGGAAAAAAAAAAAAAAGGCTCTGACAAAGTAAACTCCAAGACTTGAGGAAGTCATCTGTGAATTATTCATAACATCTAATGAAAAAAATACAATATCAATAAAAATTATTTTAGAATACAGAGTAAGAACAATTCTCAAGTTATTTATAAGGATACACAAGTCTGTACAAATCTAATCAAAGACATTCAGTTCAGTTCAGTTCAGTCACTCAGTTGTGTCTGACTCTTTAAGACCCCATGGACTGCAGCACACCAGGCCTCCCTGTCCATCACCAATTCCTGGAGCATACCCAAACTCATGTCCATTGAGACAGTAATGACATCCAACCATCTCATGCTCTGTCATCCCCTTCTCATCCTGCATTCAATTTTTCCCAACATCAGAGGCTTTTCCATTGACTCAGTTCTTTGCATCATGTGGCCAAAGTATTGAAGTTTCAGCTTCAGCATCAGTCCTTCCAATGAATATTCAGGACCAATTTCCTTTAGGATGAACTGGCTTAATTTCCTTGCAGTCCAGGGGACTCTCAAGAGTCTTCTCCAACACCACAGCTTAAAAGCATCAGTTCTTTGGTGCTCAGCTTTTGTTATAGTCCAATTCTCACATCCACACATGACTATTGGAAAAACCATAGCCTTGACTAGATGGACGTTTGTTGGCAAAGTAATGTCCTTGCTTTTTAATACGCTGTCTAGTTTTGTCATAGTTTTTCTTCCAAGGAGCAAGCATCTTTTGATTTCATGGTTGCAGTCACCATCTGAAGTGATTTTGGAGCCCCCCCGAAATAAAGTCTGCCACCATTTCCATTGTTTCCCCACCAAGTTGCCATGAAGTGATGGGACTGGATGCCATGATCTTAGTTTTCTGAATGTTGAGTTTTAAGTCAGCTTTTTCACTCTCTTTTACCCTCATCAGGATCATAAACTATAAATCGATATAATTAATTATATTACCAAAATAGAGAAAAATACATTTGATCATTGCAAATGAAAACATATCTGGGAAAATTATACACCATTCATGGTAAAAACTTTTAGCAAAATAACAATAGAAAGGAATTTTCTCAATTTGATAAATATTACCTAAAAAATTTGCATATGATAGCATAAGTAAAAGTGAATTCCTTGCTCTACAAACAAGTATGTCTACGCCTTGGTGAGCAGTCCATCTTCTGGTTAAAAACCTATCTGCAACTTTTCAGGCCTATTTGTAGGCAATTACAAAGGCTTTTCCAGGTCCAAGAGAAAAGCTGCTCCCCACACAACAGACTATGTTCACAGTCAGCACACTGAAGTATCTGGAGAGAGTTACAGGCAAGGTTTCAGGCATCTCTGGTCAGTTATACTCTTCATATATTGCATTGGGCTTCCCTTGTGGCTCAGCTGGTAAAGAATCCACCTTTAATGCAGGAGACCTGGGTTTGATCCTTGGGTTGGGAAGATCTCCTGGAGAAGGAAAAGGCTACCCCCTCTAGTATTCTTGCCTGGAGAATTCAATGGACTGTATTGTTCATGGGGATGCAAATAGTCAGACATGACTGAGCAATTTTCACTAGCTGAGGCAGCTTCCTTCTAAAGTCTCTTTATCTGAGGAATTGGTCAGAAGTCTTCTTTCAGGCACTTCTGCCAAGATCTCCTTATCAAGAGGAAAAAAACTTGAAGGCACTTTCTCTACTGTGACCCAATACTTCTCTGCACTCCGAGTCCTACCTCTCATCTTTCCATTTATCCCAGAATCCATAAATCTGCCAGAGCTTTTTGCAATTGCTAAATATTTTTGAGACATTTTGGGACAATAATAAGTATCCTGTTCCTCATGATATTTCCACCCATTACTTATCTCATCTATTAATATTTTTTTCTGAAGCCCTTTTTACTTTAATATATCTTCAATATATGCCATGGTAAGTGTTAGTTTCTCAGTCAAGTCCGATTCTTTGCAACCCCATGAAATGTAACCCACCTGGCTCCTCTGTCCATGGAATTCTCCAGAGAACAATACTAGAGTGGATATCCAGGGAATCTTCCAGACCCAGGGAGCAAACCTGGGTCTCCTGCATTGCAGGCATATTCTTTACCATCTGAACCACCAGAGAAGCCCCAACATATGCTATAGTGTTTTTTCTATTTTCTTAATCCATTATGTATTTGTTATACTTTTTCACCTATTAAATGTGATTCTAGTTTTAGAAAAAGTTTATCTATCTTTCCCACTTATTTATTCAATTATTTACACTAATCATTATTTCAGTTCAGTTCAGTTCAGTTCAGTTGCTCAGTCATGTCCGACTCTTTACGACCCCATGAATCGCAGCACGCCAGGGCTCCCTGTCCATCACCAACTCCCGGAGTTCACTGAGACTCACGTCCATCGAGTCAGTGATGCCATCCAGCCATCTCATCCTCTGTCGTCCCCTTCTCCTCCTGCCCCCAATCCCTCCCAGCATCAGAGTCTTTTCCAATGAGTCAACTCTTTTCATGAGGTGGCCAAAGTACTGGAGTTTCCGCTTTAGCATCGTTCCTTCCAAAGAAATCCCAAGGGCTGATCTCCTTCAGAATGGACTGGTTGGATCTCCTTGCAGTCCAAGGGACTCTCAAGAGTCTTCTCCAACACCACAGTTCGAAAGCATCGATTCTTCGGCGCTCAGCGTTCTTCACAGTCCAACTCTCACATCCATACATGACCACAGGAAAAATCATAGCCTCGACTAGATGGACCCTTGTTGGCAAAGCAATGTCTCTGCTTTTCAATATGCTATCTAGGTTGATCATAACTTTCCTTCCAAGGAGTAAGCGTCTTTTAATTTCATGGCTGCAGTCACCAACTGCAGTGATTTTGGAGCCCAGAAAAATAAAGTCTGACACTGTTTCCACTGTTTCCCCATCTATTTCCCATGAAGTGATGGGACCAGATGCCATGATCTTCATTTTCCGAATGTTGAGCTTTAAGCCAACTCTTTCACTCTCCTCTTTCACTTTCATCAAGAGGCTTTTGAGTTCCTCTTCACTTTCTGCCATAAGGGTGGTGTCATCTGCATATCTGAGGTTATTGATATTTCTCCTGGCAATCTTGATTCCAGCTCGTGCTTCTTCCAGCCCAGCATTTCTCATGATGTACTCTGCATATAAGTTAAATAAGCAGGGTGACAATATACAGCCTTGATGTACTCCTTTTCCTATTTGGAACCAGTCTGTTGTTCCATGTCCAATTCTAACTGTTGTTTCCTGACCTGCATACAAATTTCTCAAGAGGCAGGTCAGGTGGTTTGGTATTCCCATCTCTTTCAGGATTTTCCACAGTTTATTGTGATCATTATTCCATTATTTATCATTATTTATTTTACATATTATTCAAATTGTTTCAGATTTGGCCCAATTTGAGAGCCACTTCAAGATTATATATGTGTGCATTTTAAATGTCCACATCATAATCCTGATATCTTGATATTAAAAGTCCAAGCATTTTTTCTAAGTCCATTTGTTAGAAAAATTTTAATTTTTACCTTAAAATTTTAAAGTTTTAAATTTGTCTTAAAATTTTAAAATAAAGCTCCATAAAACATTCTTTTACAAAATGACTACATCTTTTAAAAATAGATACACTTTATTGTGGAGAAGGCAATGGCACCCCACTCCAGTACTCTTGCCTGGAAAATCCCATGGACGGAGGAGCCTGGTAGGCTGCAGTCCATAGGGTCGCAAAGAGTTGGACATGACTGAGCGACTTCCCTTTCACTTTTCACTTTCATGCATTGGAGAAGGAAATGGCAACCCACTCCAGTGTTCTTGTCTGGAGAATCCCAGGGACGGGGGAGACTGGTTGGCTGCCGTCTATAGGGTCGCACAGAGTTGGACACGATTGAAGCAACTTAGCAGCAGCAGCAGCAGCTTTATTGTGTAAAAGCCTTTACTTTTTTGGCTATGCAACACAGCTTCTGGATCTTAGCTCTCCTTCTAGGGATATAGCAGGGAGTCCTAACTACTGAACCACCAGACAATTCCCCTAACGGTCTTTGTAATCTACTTTATGTGACATCCTGAGAGCAGTTACCTTGCTGAGACCTGTACACAATCATTTCTAAATAATAGAGATTCAATGGATAACTGCATTTTAAGCTAATAAGAATAAATTTATCCATAGCAAACAAATGTTAAAATTTATAAACGTTTCAAAGATTCTCCAAATCCTCATTGAAACTGCTTATCTGTAATTTGTTTCAACAAGATTATTTCTTTTCTCATGTATGTTAGTGCCTGAGTGAGTTTTAATATTACTTATGCTCAGTTTTACTGTTTTAACTTTTATTAAAGAAGCTTAATCAAGTGCAATAAAAAATCCCTGATTGTAGATTTTTTCTTTATTAAAAGCAAAGTGCTGCCAAGAGTCTGGATGAGAACTATGGGGTATTATATCCAACAAGAAATCTATTTTTTAATAAAAAGGAGGCTCTTGATAAACTCTATGCTTGAAGCAAATTTCAAAAGCATTTGCTATAGCCACAGAGCCTTTTAATTCCTTAACACCCACACATAAATCTTAATAATGTCCTTCTTGACTATAAGTTTTAGCCACTTCACTGAAAAGGAAATGGTTTAATATCTACATCATAAACTTAGCAAAAATATATTTAAATATGTAGAATTTAAAATCTTCTAGTTAATAAAATATTAAGCTCATCAAATATTTCAATACTTACAATTCTTAAAATGTCAATTTTTTCTGTTTCCTATGTAGCCAAAGGTGATTGTCATAAAAAATTCTATGGAGAGCAAAAGGAAATGCTTGGATAAAATGAACAATTCTGAAAAACATCTTAAATAATTATGAATCCTCCAAGTATAAATACAGAGCTGTTGATAATTTAACGAAGGCAAACATCAGTTTTAAATTTCCATAAAAAAAATTTTTTTTAAAAGACTGTAATTAAAGCCTTCTCATAATGTACATATTTCAATTCTAACTAGAGAGAGGGCAAGGGAGAGAGAGGGCAAGGGAGAGAGAGGGCAAGGGTCACAATAATGCTGTACATAGTTATCATGCAGGAAGATATTTTGTAGAATTTATTCCAACCCAGTTAATATACTTTGAAAGAACTAGTTCCTGCTTCTATACTTTGCTCTTTCAGTACTTGGTCTGGTCCACAATATGCAATAAATATACTTCTACAAAAATTGTTTTCCTATATTTTATTTGTAAATCAAGTATACTAAACAATGAAAAGAGTGGCTATTATTGATTATTTTAAGTCCATTTAAATAAAATTGAATTTTAGAAACTTTTAATATAAATTCCATCATAACATAGCATTTTACTCTGATTAGCTAACGAATGTTTGCATTTGTTGATATGCAAATAATCTTCTACTTATTTGAAACTTAAAAGATTTGATTTCTGGTTAAAGCAGATATAAAAATGATCTTCATATTCACTGTCCTTTCCAAAAATATGGACACTACATTAAAACATTAAAATCAGAAAAATCGATTCCACTTTCCAAGGAGCAAAGGTATAGTCTTATTGTATTGGCTATTTCCTACCACATAATCCATTAGTCCAAAGTCTAGTAGCTTAAAACAACAAGCATTTATTGTCTCATAGTTTCTGTGGTCAAGGATACAAATACAGCATAGCTGAGTCCATTTCTTCAGGATATCTCAGAAGGCTGCTCAAAATGTAGGCCAGGACCTAAAAAAATTTACATAGGATTAAGCTAGCCCAGTTCTCACCTGGAAAATCCCATGGATGGAGGAGCCTGGTAGGCTACAGTCCATGGGGTCTCACAGTCAGACATGACTGAAGCGACTTAGCAGCAGCAGTAGCAGCAGAATAAAGGAAAATTTTAATTTCCTCAGGAAAACAAAAAGCTGAAAAACAGCCTCAGAAGGGTCAAGTTTGTCAATCATTGGTTAATTAACTGCCAAAACAAAGTCCAACAATTTTTAAAGAAATACTTGTAATATAGAACTTGAAAACATAAAATACATAACAATAAAATTGACCATCTTATTAAAAATAATTGTACATTCAAATAAAGAAATATATCACTAGGAGAAATGAAAAATAAAATGAATCTTAAAAAGTAATTAGAAAAGATTTGAAGTGGATTTTAATACATTTATTTTAAATATGCCCAGGTATTTCAAGTATTTATTAATTTAGTATAAATAGAAATTAAACAAGAACAAATAAATATTTCTACATATGAAATAGATTAAATGGGGGAAAGAGCTTGTTTTACTTAATAGTGGATTACAAACTGTAATACACTAAATTTAAGACATAGCAAACAAAAGGACAAGGAGAAAAGTATCCATTAGCAATTGACCTGTTGTATTACCAAGCAGTCTAACATACAGGTAACTGGTACCTCAGAAAAGGGAGAAGGGAAGTAGAGAAAAATATTTAAAGAAATAATGACCAGCATTTTTTCTCAAATGTGTGAAGCACAATAAAACCATGGACCAAAAGTAAAATCAGGATCTACCACATAAATACATGGAAACTCACAGGAGTTAAACGTCATAAAGTGTAAAAAAGTGACAATCAAGTCTTTAAGTAAATACATTTTTTCTTTTTTAAAAATCATGATAAAAAACACATATGAATACACTTCATGTCAACAATGTTGCTGCATATTACAGGATTTCTCTCTTCTAAAGGCTTAATAATACACCATCGTATGTGGGCTTCTCTGATGGCTCAGCGGTAGAGAATCCACTTGCAATGTGAGAGATGCATATTCGACCCCTGTGTTGGAAAGATTCCCTGGAGGAGGGCATGGCAACTCACTCCATTATTCTTGCCTGGAGAATCCCATGGGCAGAAAAGCCTGGTGAGGTACAGTCCACAGGGTTGCAGAGTCAGACACGGCTGTAGCAACTTAGCATACATGCATATACAACATACTCTTTATCCATTCATCTCTCAGTGGACGTGTAGATTGCTTCCATCTCTTGGCTAGTGTGAATAATGCTGCAATTAACCTGGGAGAGCCAATATCTTTTGGAGATCTTGATTTCAATTCTATGGATATATATTCAGAAGTGAGATTTCTTAGTCATATGATAGTTCTATTTTTAATTTTGGAGGAAGATTTCCATATATTCCCACAAATTATGTACAAGGGTTCTAATTACTCAACATCTTCTCCAAAATTTATTTTGTTTTTCTTTCTGCTTTTGTTTTTGATTTTAGCTATCCTAACAGGTGTGAGGTAATATCACATTCTGGTTTTAATTTGCACTTTCTTATGATTAGTAACTTTGAGCACCTTTTCATATATCTATTAGCTATTTGTGTGTTTTCTTTGGAGAAGTGTCTGTTCAAGTTCTTTGCCTATTTTTTTTTTTAAATTCAACTTTCCATTTTATTCAAAGACATTAGTCCTTTTATTCTAGACATATATGATCTGTTCTTCATTATCTATCACCTTATCTCGCTGCTTTCTAATCATATCTTCCATTAGGTCAAGCCTATTTTCGTGTCATTTCTGTCAGAGGACTTGCTGGTTTAAGGTTTTGGTTGTGCCCTGTCTTGGATCCTGGAATTTTTTCTTCTCTATTTCCAACCAGTGTGAAGTTCTGTGATGATCTATACAAGGTCAGCCTTGCTCACCCTTGTATTCCCAGTGACTACTGCAGTCCCTGGCATACACGAGGTGTTCACCAAATGAGTTAGCATACTGGCCTTTACTAATATACTTCTCTGTTGTGGATTGTATATCTCTTCTTTGACTGTCTCCTTTCTACAGTAAACTTTTTTTTTTTCTCCCAAATCTTCCCACCCTCTCCCTCTCCCACAGAGTCCATAAGCCTGTTCTATACATCAGTGTCTCTTTTGCTGTCTCGTATACAGGGTTATCATTACCATCTTTCTAAATTCCATATATATGCATTAGTATACTGTATTGGTGTTTTTCCTTCTGGCTTACTTCACTCTGTATAATAGGCTCCAGTTTCATCCACCTCATTAGAACTGATTCAAATGTATTCTTTTTAATGGCTGAGTAATACTCCATTGTGTATATGTACCACTGCTTTCTTATCCATTCATCTGCTGATGGACATCTAGGTTGCTTCCATGTCCTGGCTATTATAAACAGTGCTGCGATGAACATTGGGGTACACGTGTCTCTTTCCCTTCTGGTTTCCTCAGTGTGTATGCCCAGCAGTGGGATTGCTGGATCATAAGGCAGTTCTATTTCCAGTTTTTTAAGGAATCTCCACACTGTTCTCCATAGTGGCTGTACTAGTTTGCATTCCCACCAACAGTGTAAGAGGGTTCCCTTTTCTCCACACCCTCTCCAGCATTTATTATTTGTAGACTTTTGGATCGCAGCCATTCTGACTGGTGTGAAATGGTATCTCATAGTGGTTTTGATTTGCATTTCTCTGATAATGAGTGATGTTGAGCATCTTTTCATGTGTTTGTTAGCCATCTGTATGTCTTCTTTGGAGAAATGTCTATTTAGATCTTTGGCCCATTTTTTGATTGGGTCATTTATTTTTCTGGAGTTGAGCTGTAGGAGTTGCTTGTATATTTTTGAGATTAGTTGTTTGTCGGTTGCTTCATTTGCTATTATTTTCTCCCATTCTGAAGGCTGTCTTTTCACCTTGCTAATAGTTTCCTTTGATGTGCAGAAGCTTTTAAGGTTAATTAGGTCCCATTTGTTTATTTTTGCTTTTATTTCCAATATTCTGGGAGGTGGGTCATAGAGGATCCTGCTGTGATGTATGTCAGAGAGTGTTTTGCCTATGTTCTCCTCTAGGAGTTTTATAGTTTCTGGTCTTACATTGAGATCTTTAATCCATTTTGAGTTTATTTTTGGATATGGTGTTAGAAAGTGTTCTAATTTCATTCTTTTACAAGTGGTTGACCAGATTTCCCAGCACCACTTGTTAAAGAGATTGTCTTTAATCCATTGTATATTCTTGCCTCCTTTGTCAAAGATAAGGTGTCCATATGTGCGTGGATTTATCTCTGGGCTTTCTATTTTGTTCCATTGATCTATATTTCTGTCTTTGTGCCAGTACCATACTGTCTTGATAACTGTGGCTTTATAGTAGAGCCTGAAGTCAGGTAGGTTGATTCCTCCAGTTCCATTTTTCTTTCTCAAGATCGCTTTAGCTATTTGAGGTTTTTTGTATTTCCATACAAATTGTAAAATTATTTGTTCTAGCTCTGTGAAGAATACTGTTGGTAGCTTGATAGGGATTGCATTGAATCTATACATTGCTTTGGGTTGTATACTCATTTTCACTATATTGATTCTTCCAATCCATGAACATGGTATATTTCTCCATCTATTAATGTCCTCTTTGATTTCTTTCACCAGTGTTTTATAGTTTTCTATATATCGGTCTTTAGTTTCTTTAGGTAGATATATTCCTAAGTATTTTATTCTTTTCGTTGCAATGGTGAATGGAATTGTTTCCTTAATTTCTCTTTCTGTTTTCTCCTTATTAGTGTATAGGAATGCAAGGGATTTCTGTGTGTTGATTTTATATCCTGCAACTTTACTATAATCATTGATTAGTTCTAGTAATTTTCTGGTGGAGTCTTTAGGGTTTTCTATGTAGAGGATCATGTCATCTGCAAATAGTGAGAGTTTTACTTCTTCTTTTCCAATTTGGATTCCTTTTATTTCTTTTTCTGCTCTGATTGCTGTGGCCAAAACTTCCAAAACTATGTTGAATAGTAATGGTGAAAGTGGGCACCCTTGTCTTGTTCCTGACTTTAGAGGAAATGCTTTCAATTTTTCACCATTGAGAATAATGTTTGCTGTGGGTTTGTCATATATAGCTTTTATTATGTTGAGGTATGTTCCTTCTATTCCTGCTTTCTGGAGAGTTTTTATCATAAATGGGTGTTGAATTTTGTCAAAGGCTTTCTCTGCATCTATTGAGATAATCATATGGTTTTTGTTTTTCAATTTGTTAATGTGGTGTATTACATTGATTGATTTGCGGATATTGAAGAATCCTTGCATCCCTGTTTTTAATGGGTTATTTGATTTTCTGCTATAGAGTTGTTGTTCAGTAGCTAAGTCATGTAACTCTTTGCAACTCCATTGACTGTAGCATGCCAACTCCTCTGTCCTCCACTACCTCCCAGAGTTTGCTCAAATTCAGGCCCATTGAGTCGGTGATGCTATCTAACCATCTCATCCTCTATAGAGTTGCATGCCTTACGTATTTTGTATATTATTATCTTAATAGATACATGATAGCAGTTTAGTTGCTAAGTTATGTCCAACTCTTGCAACCCTGTGGACTGTAGCCTGCCAAGTTCCTCTGTCCATGGGATTTCTCAGGCAAAAATGCTGGAGTGGGTTGCTATTTCCTTCTCCAGGGGATCTCCCCAACCTAGGGATCAAACCCAGGTCTTTTGCATTGCAGGTGGATTCTTTACCACTAAGCCATTAGGGAAGCCAACAGATATGCAGTTTACGAATGTTTTCTCCTATTCTGAGGTTTGCATTTTCACCCCTTGACTGGTTTCCTTTACTAGGCAGAAGATGTTTTTTGATATGATGCAACCCCACCTGTCCATTTTTTGCTTCTTTTGACTGTGCTTTTGATTTCATATCTAAGAAATCACTGCCAAGACGAATGACATGGAGTTTTGCTCCTGTTTTCTCTTAGGAATTTTATAGCTTCAGATTGTGTGTTTAAGTATTTGATTCATTTTGAGAATTTTTTGTATGATGAAAGATAAGGATCCAATTCTATTCTTTCATACATGCATATCCAATTATGAAAATGCTATTTGTTGAAGAGACAATTCATTGCCCATTGTATATTCTTGACAATTTTGTTGAAGATGGTTGACTGTGTATGTGAGGATTTTTTTTTTCTATTATGCTATCTGTTATGTTCCATTGGTTGGTCTGTATAGTAGTACTATACCGTCTTGCTTACTGTAGCTTTATAATGAGTTTTTAAATCAGGAAGTGTGAAATGTCTGACAACTGTGTTCTCCTTGCTCAAGATTTTTCTGACTGTTGATGATTTTTGTGGTTATATATGACTTTTAGAATTGTCTTATATATATTTTAAAATTCCATTGAAATTCTGATAGGAATTGCATTGAATCTATAGATCACTTTGGAAATTTTAACAATGTTAAATCTTCTATTCCATAAACATGGGATATTTCAATTTATTTGTGTTTCAGCAATGTTTTGAAGTTTTGAATGTATAAATCTTATACTACCCTGGTTAGGTTTATTCCTAAGTATTCATTCTGTTTGGTGCTAGTGTGAATAAAACATTTTTTTTCTCATTTTCCTTTTTGAATGTTCATTGTTAGTGCATAGAAACAAAATTGAATTTTTACATTGATTTTGTAACCTACCAGTTTATTGAATTCATTTATCAATTCTAATGAGTTTTTTTTTTTTTTGATAAAGGTTTTACAGTTTTCTTTACAAATAATTGTATCATCTATGAATAATATTAATATTATTTCTTTTCCAGTATGGACCAATTTTATTTTTATTTTTCTTGCCTAATTTCTCTGGCTTCTATGGTTAAAAGAAAAAAAAAAAAAAAAACCTGGTAAGTATACATATCTTTGCTTTGTTCCTGAGCTTAGAGGAAAAGCTTTTAGTCATTAATCATTGAGTGTAATAACAGCTGTGAGGTTTTCATATGTATCCTTTATTATGATGGAATTTACTTCTAATTTGGTATTTTTATAATGAAAGGGTATTAAATTTTGTTAAGTGCTTTTTGTGCATTTATTGAGATGCACTGTGATTTTTGCCTTAGCACTTTAAGGCAAAACATATGTATCTAATTGATCACATATGTTCAACCATCCTTTCTTCTCATGGATAAGACACACTAGATTGTGATGTGTGATCCTTTAAATGTGCTACTGAATTTGTTTATTAATATTTTATTGAGGATTTTTATATCTATACAAATCAAGAATATTGTTTTTTGGTTTTCTTGTGATATCTTTTCTGGTTTTGGTAGTAGTAATTCTGGCTATATAAAATGAATTTTTAAGAGCTTCTCCCTCTTCAATTTTCTGAAAAAGTCTGAGAAAGACTGTCATTATATCTTTAAATGTTTTCTAAAATTTACCAGTGAAAACATATGGTCCTGGGCTTCTCACTTTTGTGGAGGTTTTTCACCAATGACTCAGTATAAAAATAATATCATTAAAATAGCCTAAATAAAAATCACAGTGCATAGAGAAAAATAGCTTGTATGTCTCACTAATAAAATAATAACCACGACAACAATGGAGTGAAATTGTTTAAGAATTAGAAGAAAAAACTCTATAATTCTATGTCCATGGAAAATACTGCACTAAAATAAGGGCAAATTTTCAACAACACAAAGCTGACACTATTTTGCTGGCAAAAAAAGCACTTCAAGAAATGTAGTAGGACAAAAATAAAAAAGACATCAGATGAAAACATGAAATTACACAAAGAAAAGGAGAATAATTAAATCATAAATATGTTGGTCAATATATTTTTAAATTCTCCTCATTTAACAGACTCAGAATATATTTCACTATATTTTAAAGAATTTGGAATCATATAGAGTATCTCAGATGACCATGAAACTAAATGAGAATTTAAAATCAGAAAGTATGTTAAAAATATTCAAATGTTTGCATGATAAACTATATATCATGTGTCAAAAAATAAACCTGAAGGAAAAATAGATTTTTTTTTTCAAAATGAGTGAAAATCAAAACCTGAGAAAATTTGTGGAATGCTAATAAAGCACTTCTTAGTGCAAAATTTATAGCTCTAACAATTTAAATAGAAAAAAAAAAAAAAACCCTCAGACCAATACCTAGGAGTCTACCTAAGAAAACTATAATAAAGAAGACTAAATAAAGCCCAAAGTAGAAAGTAAAATAAAGATGAGTCAAAATTAGTGAAAAAAAGTTAAATGGTAGAAAATATTCATAAAATCAAAAGATTTTGCTTAATTAGATCAACATAATTTATAAAACTCTAGCTGGACTAATAAAAAGTATAAAAATACAGATTTTAAAATTCAGATTAAAAATAAGCAATACTAGATATAATTCAGATATCAAAAATATACTAAGGGAACATTTGAACAATAATATGACAATAAATTTGATGATCTCATCAAAGATTTTGAGCTCATAATTTGTATCTTCTGTAAAACAATCCCAAGCCAAGATGCTAATTCCCTCAAACTAATTCCCTCAAACATTTAAAAATAAAAGTAATGTCAATCCAGTGTAAAATGTTTCAGAATACTGAATAGGAGCAATGTTTCCCAATTTATAAGACTAATTTTTTATTTAAACATAAATATATATGTGTATATATATATATATATATATATATATATATCCATTATAATACCAAAAACCTGCATCTCTCTTTAATGCATGTATAAAAAGTATTTAAGTACATATGAGTGAATTGATGGAGAAGGCAATGGCGAGCCACTCCAGTACTCTTGCCTAGAAAATCCCATGGATGGAGGAGCCTAATAGGCTGCAGTCCATGGGGTCGCTACGAGTCAAATGAGACGGAGTGACTTCACTTTCATTTTTCACTTTCATGCAATGGAGAAGGAAATGGCAACCCACTCCAGTGTTCTTGGCTGGAGAATCCCAGGGACGGCAGAGCCTGGTGGGCTGCTGTCTATGGGGTCGCACAGAGTCGGACACGACTGAAGCGACGCAGCAGCAGCAGCAGCAGAGTGAATTGAATCTAATAATATATAAAAATGATTATAAATGATGAACAAATGGAGTTTACCCAAGGTATTTGAGTTTCATTCAGTAATACTCAACAAGAACAAGTGATCATCCAATAAGGCAGATAGCATTCATAAGTCCAAGACAACCCAAATCGATGAATAATGTAATTTGAAATATATAAACAACATTCAGAGTTTGAAAGTTGTAAGCAATCACCAGAAATTTTGAACATTAAATGCCAGAGTTTAGCCATATCTCCAACAATTCATTAAGAAGACCCTTTCATCTAATCAGCAGTTAGAAGACAGAATTCCTTTATCAAATTTTACACAAAGAAAGAAAAACCTTAATTGATAATTAGTCAAATGCATTTGCAGAATTTAGTTCTTAATGCTATTTTTTGCTTTTTAACAGCTAAATGAGAAATAATCTACAAGCCTTAAAAATCCATCTACATAAACTGTAAAATTTAGAGTTTTAGTAGATTCACAGAGTTATGCACACATCATCTCAATCTAATCTTAGAATATTTTTAACATCTCCAAAGAAACACCATACTAATTTGCAATCACTCTTCATTCCTTTCCTCTCTACAACATAGGCCTAGGCAACCAGTAATTACTTTTCTATCTTTATACATTTGAGTATTCTGGACATTTTCTAGAAACACATCAGATAATGCATAGATTTTAGTGACTGGCTTTTTCACTAAGCATAATGTTTTCCAGGTTTACCCTGTGGTCTAACTCACTATGTCATTCCTTGTTATGGTCAAACACTATTTCGTTGTATGGATATATCACATGATGTTTATCTCTTCAATAGTTGATAAATTACTGAATTTCAATTGTTTCAACTATTTTTGCTTTATGAATACTGCTATGAACATTCATCCTAAGCTTCTGTGTGGATTTAGGTTTTAACTTATCTTGTGTAAACATGTAGAAATAATATTACTGGTTGATAGAGAAAGCAATGGCACCCCACTCCAGTACTCTTGCCTAGAAATTCCCATGGACGGAGGAGCCTGGTAGGCCACAGACCATGGGGTTGCGAAGAGTCGGATACGACTGAGCGACTTCACTTTCACTTTTCACTTTCATGCACTGGAGAAGGAAATGGCAACCCACTCCAGTGTTCTTGCCTGGAGAATCCCAGGGATGGGGGAGCCTGGTGGGCTGCCGTCTATGGGGTCGCACAGAGTCGGACACAACTGAAGCGACTTGGCAGCAGCAGCATAGTAACTATGACTATCATTTTAAGGGACCACCAAATTATTTTTGAAAGGAACTGCACCATTTTAAATCACCACCAACAATACATGAGGATTTCAAATTCTTCACATCCTCACCAACTCTTGTTAGTCTCTCATTTTAATTATAGCTATCATGGTGGCTAGGAAGTAGCCTTTTGTAGTTTTGATTTGCATTTCCCTAGTGATTAATCATATTGATCATTTTCATGTGTTATTAGTAATTCTTACTTTTTAAAAAAATATGTATACAATTTATTGTGGACAAAAGGACATTTTTTATGAATTCAGTTTTTCTAGATTTATTGAGACTTGTTTTGTGGACTAGAGTATGGTCTAGCCTGCAGAATGTTCCATGTGCACTTTAAAAAATGTGTATTTGTTGGGGGTGGGGGTAAGTTTTCTATTCATGTTTAGAAAACATATACATTGTTCAAGTCTAATATTTCCTTACTAATCTTATGTCTAGAAATTCAATCCATTACTAAAATGTGGTAATGGAAACTATTATTTTAGAATTCTCTTTCTCTTTTCAATTCTGTGAATGTTTGCCTCATATATTTGGGGCTCTGTTGTTTGGTGCATGTATTTTTATAACATATAATTTTGATGAATTGACCCTTTTATAAAAATGTTATATATGACTTAGTCTCTTGTAAAAGTTTTTGACTTAAAGCCTATTTTGTCTGACATTAGTATAGTCATTACTACTCTCATTTTGTTACTATTTGCATACTATTTTTCACTTTTTCATCTTGAATCTATTTGTGTCTTTGGTTATAAAGTTAATCTCTTGTAGATAGTATGGAATTGCATAGTTGTTTTTTTTTTTTTTTAATCTATCCAATCAATTTCTGCTTCTGGACTGGAGGTTTAATCAATTTAACTTAAAAATAATTACTATTAAGAAAGAATTTATTTCTGTCATTCTGCTATTTGTTTTCAACATGTCTTTCAACTTTTTTGTTCTTGCTTTACTCCATTAGTGACTTCCTTTTCTAAGAGTTTTATGGTGTAAAATTTACCTTCCCTCTCATTTCCTTTGGTGTTACTGTTTAGATAATTTCTTAACAGAGAACATGGAAAGTGGAATTCATAACTTAAATTTATTAAAACTAGTTTTAATTGATACGTAGCTTCAGTCAGTCAGTCAGTTCAGTTATTCAGTCATGTTTGACTCTTTGTGACCCCATGGACTGCAGTTTGCTAGGCCTCCCCGTCCATCACCAATTGCCAGTCCTTGCTCAAACTCATGTCCATTGAGTCAGTAATGCCATCCAACCATCTCATAATCTGTCATCCCCTTCTCATCCTACCTTCAATCTTTCCCGACATCAGGGTCTTTTCCAATGAGTCAGATCTTTACAACAGGCCAAAGTATTGAAGCTTCAGCCTCAGCATCAGTCCTTCCAATAAATATTCAAGACTGATTTCCTTTAAGATGGACTGTTTGGATCTGCTTGCAGTCCAAGGGACTCTCAAGAGTCTTCTCCAACACCACAGTTCTAAAGCATCAATTTTTCAGTGCTCAGCTTTCTTTATAGTCCAACTGTCACAACCATACATGACCACTGGAAAAACCATAGCTCTGACTCAAACCATTACTTTGCCAACATGGACCTTTGTTGGCAAAGTAATGTCTGTGTTTTTAATATGCTATGTATGTTGGTCATAGCTTTTCTTCCAAGGAGTAAGCATCTTTTAATTTCATGGCTGCAGTCACCATCTGCAGTGATTTTGGAGCCCAATAAAATGAAGTCTGTCAGTGTTTCCATTGTTTCCCCATCTATTAGCCATGAAGTGACGGGACTGGATGCCATGATCTTAGTTTTCTGAATGTTGAGTTTTAAGCCAACTTTTTCACTCTCCTCTTTCACTTTCACCAAGAGGCTCTTTAGTTCTTTGCTCTCTGCCATAAGGGTGGTGTTACTGCATAGCTGAGGTTATTGATATTTCTCCTGGCAATCTTGATTGCAGCTTGTGCTTCATCAAGCCCAGCATTTTTCATGATGTACTCTGCATATAAGTTAAATAAGCAGGGTGACAATAAGCCATACCTCTACAGGATACACTCAAACATTCAAAGGCAGGACTGGCTCAGTCTCTGTGAGGTCTCCTGGTGCACACAAAGTTTTGTTTGAGCCCTCCAAGTGTCTCTGCCAGGTAGGGGTTTGATTCTAAACACAATTTCACCCCTCCTAGCATCTTGCTGGGGTTTCTCCTTTGCCTTTGAATATGGGATATCTTTTTTTGGTGGGCTCCAACATTCTGCTGTTGATGTTTGTTCAGCTGTGAGTTGTAATTTTGGAGTTCTTACAGAAGTAGATAAACACATGTCTTCCTACTCCATCTTGTAAACACGTAGCTTCAATAGCATTCAAATATGTTTCCTATACAGTTCCACCTCCCATTTATTGTGATATTCACAAATTACACAAATATTCACAAATTCACAATTACAGTGGTAAAAAATCCACCTGCCAATAACTGGAAAATTCCATGGACAGAGGAGCCTGGCTGGCTACAGTCCATGAGGTCACAAAGTATTGGACACAATTGAGCAACTGAGCATGCATGCGTAGTGTGTGTGTATATACACTTTACAATTGTTGTTTCATGCATTTCCTTTAAAATAATATAGGGACTATAAACAGGAGTTAAAAAAACAAAATAACAACAATACTGGATTTTATATTTACCTATGCAGCTACTTTTTATCAGGTTTCTCTTTTATGGTTTTGATTTACTTTATAGTATCCTTTTATTTCAGCCTGAAGGACTCTTTTTAGTGTTTACTAGTACCAAACTCTTTCAGCTTTTCTTTTTAAAGTATCTTAATTACTTCTTCATTCCTTAAGGACAGTTTTTTCAAATATAAAATTCTTGGTTGACAATTTTTTTTCTTTTATGATTTAAAAAATATCATCCACTCCTTTCTGGTTGCCATGTTTATCATGAGAAATCTGCTATTCTATTGAAGATACACTGTACCTTTTTTCAAAGATTTTCCCTTTGTCTAACTGTAATGTGTTTTTGTGTGGATTTCTTTGGGTTTATTTTTCTCTGAAAGAGGGAGGAGAAGGGGATGATAGAGGACAAGATGGCAGGATGGCATCACCAGCTCAATGGACATGAGTTTGAGCCAGCTCCAGGCAATTGAGCAGGACAGGGAAGCCTGGTGTGCTACAGTCCATGGGGTCACAGAATCAGGCACGACTGAGTGGCTGAACATTTTTCTCTGATTTTTTTGAACTTCTTTATTGTGTAGATTAATATCCTTTATAAAATTCAGAAAGCTTCAGCTATTATATATTCATGATTTTTTTTCTGCTCCAATGCCTATTTTACACTTGGGATTCCCATTACACATATGTTGTCATGAGTAGCATGTATGCTCAATTGTGATCCACTTTTTGCAACCCCATGGACTGCAGCCTACCAGGCCACTCCGTCCATGGGATTTTCCAGGTAAGAATACTGGAGTGGGTTGCCATTTCCTTCTCCAGGGTTCTCCCTGACCCAAGGATTAAATCTGTGTTTCTCGCATCAGCAGACAGATTCTTTACCAACTGTGTGTCACCTGGGAAGCCCCTATGTTGGTATGCTTCATCATAATCCATAGGTCTCTTAGTCTCTGTTTAACTTTCCTTATTCTTTATGCTTTCCATTCCTCAGAAGAAATAATTTCAATTACCTATCCTCAAGTTCATTGATCCTGTATTATTCTATTAAGTCTATCCTTTTCCTGCTCAAATATGCTATTGAGATGCTCTAATACATTATTTTAGCTATTGTAATTTAAGGTCATTAATTAGTTTACTCCTTTTTACAATTTCTCTTTATTGACATTCTCAAAAGTTTATACATCATTCCCCTAATTTCCATTACATCTTGCCTATAGTTTTCTTTAACTTTTTGAACATATTTAGAAGTCAATTTATAGCCTGTAGTTTGTAAATCCAATCAGGGATAGTTTTTGTTACTTTCCTCTGTAATTTGGTCACATACTGCTTCTTTAAACATGTTTTATAAAATATTGTTTAAAAAACCAATATTTTCAACATTTTAATGTGTTATCCACGGAAAGCAAATTGTTTCTCTTCCTAAGGGTTTTCATTTATTTCTCTAGCTATTTGTTTAGTGATTCTTAAAGACTATTTCTCTAAATGTATGACCCTTGCCATGTATAATCTCTGAATTTTCTGCTACTTCAGCTTGTGTTCAGTTAATGGTTTGATAGATATTTCACAGAATGATAAAATGGAGAGAGAGAGAGGGAGAGGGAGGGAGAGGGGGAACTCTCAGTCATTGCAGATTGGCTCTGTACTGTGGGACTCCTTTGATTCTTAGCTGGGCTATTTATAACTCTGCTGCTGCTGCTGCTAAGTCGCTTCAGTTGTGTCCGACTCTGTACGACCCCATAGACAGCAGCCCACCAGGCTCCCCCGTCCCTGGGATTCTCCAGGCAAGAACACTGGAGTGGGTTGCCATTTCCTTCTCCAATGCATGAAGCTGAAAAGTGAAAGTGAAGTCACTCATTCGTGTCCTACTCTTAGCGACCCCATGGACTGCAGCCTACCAGGCTCCTCTGTCCATGAGATTTTCCAGGCAAGAGTACTGGAGTGGGTTGCCATTGCCTTCTCTGATTTATAACTCTACCATTGCTTTTACTTCTTAAGTGCTAGGCACTGAGACTAGCAAACAGGTAAAATCTTAAGATCCCCTCAAGTTTTTTATGAGTATGTGCATTGTCCCAGGCATGCACATGATTTTCCAAATTTCCCAGTGGACATGGGCACTTTTGAATTCTCTAATTTTCCAAAGAAACTCTTTCCTCTAGTTTATTTCTTGAGGACAACAAATTTTAGTTGTTCCATTGTTTGATTCAACTGTAATATTTTGCTCCAAGAAACTGTATGTTTTTATGTTGTTTGTTTACCTTAAACTATTTTTAAGAATCCCCATGACTTTTCTACACTGAGTGAGTTTTGATTTAGGCCAAAAAAAAAAAAAAAAAGATAAGCAACTTGAATCAGTCTTTTAGGAAGCCCCATATAGAATAAATAATTCTTTGATAATCAATTCTGCTCTGCTCCCTCTGTTTTCAAGAACCAGAGTTCTACATTAGAAACAAAAGGTACTATCTCCAAGCCATTATGATGAAGAGAAGGTAGGTAGGGCAACAGCAAGTAAAAGCACTACATTATTCTACCCTTTAAAGTTCCCTTTTTCTTGATTCAGCTATATACCTTTGACTATTTTCCAGAGTTCTAACAAAATTGGTCTACATATCTTGATTTTTCTTTTATGTTCTGGCAAGATGGCTTCTTGGAGTGTTCTACTCTGCTATTTTTACTGACATCTTCACTTTATTTATTTTTATTTTATTTTATTTTTTAACTTTACAATATTGTATTGATTTTGCCTTATATCAACATGCATCTGCCACAGGTATACATGTGTTCCCCTTCCTGAACCCTCCTCCTTCCTCCCTCTCCATACCATCACTCTGGGTCATCCCAGTGCACCAGCCCCAAGCATTCAGTATTGTGCATCGAACCTGGACTGGCGACACGTTTCATATATGATATTATACATGTTTCAATGCCATTCTCCCAAATCACCCCACCCTCTCCCTCTCCCACAGAGTCCAAAAGACTGTTGTATACATCAGTGTCTCTTTTGCTGTCTCGTATACAGGGTTATTGTTACCATCTTTCTAAATTCCATATATATGCGTTAGTATACTGTATTGGTGTTTTTCTTTCTGGCTTACTTCACTCTGTATAATAGGCTCCAGTTTCATCCACCTCATTAGAACTGATTCAAATGTATTCTTTTTAATGGCTGAGTAATACTCCATTGTGTATATGTACCACTGCTTTCTTATCCATTCATCTGCTGATGGACATCTAGGTTGCTTCCATGTCCTGGCTATTATAAACAGTGCTGTGATGAACATTGGGGTACACATGTCTCTTTCCCTTCTGGCTTCCTCAGTGTGTATGCCCAGCAGTGGGATTGCTGGATCATAAGGCAGTTCTATTTCCAGTTTTTTAAGGAATCTGCACACTGTTCTCCATAGTGGCTGTACTATAAGTGATAGGCTTGCGAGAAACAAATTCTCTTAGTTTTCCTTCATATACCAATTTCTCTATTTCATATTTATCAATAAAGGGTATTTTCACTAGATATACATTTAAAAATATTTTCTACTTTTTCTATCTTATTATATATATATTTATGTTGTTGTTTAGTTGCTAAGTCATGTCTGACTCTTTGCTACCCCATGGACTGCAGGCCATCAAGCTCCTGTGTCCATTGCATTTCCCAGGCAAGAATACTGGAGTGGGTTGACATTTCTTTCTTCATATAATATATATTATATAATAAATATATTGTGTATATATAGATACACACACACATATATTTCACTTGACAAGTTTTTTCTTTGAGTACTTTTGGCTCCCATGGTTTCAAATGTAAATTCACTGTATTACACTGAATTCACTGTAAACTGGGATTCTCATATAAGAAATTTGATATTTGTCAAAACTAATACAATTATGTAAAGTTTAAAAATAAAATAAAATTTAAAAAAAAAAAAAAAGAAATATATCCTTTCTTTTGGGGTGTTTTCAGAAACTTTTGTTTTTTAGTTTTCAGAAATTTAATTGTGATTTATTTCTGTGTGGATTTCCTTGAGTATAGTATTTGGGGTGTGTTCAGTTATTAAATCTCTAGACTGAAGTCATTTCCAAATATTGATTTGTCCTTAAGTTCACTGACTTCATCCTCTATAATCTATATTTTGCCATTGAGCCCAACCTGTGAGTTTTTATTTCAATTACTGTATTTTTCAGTTCTACTATTTCTGTTTGGTTATTTTTATTTAATTTATATTTTTTGAGAGATTTTCTATGTTTTATTTTGTTTCACTAAAATCCAGAGTTGTTTGTTGTAGCATTTTTATGAAAGCTGCTTTAAAATATTTGTAAGATAATTCCAACATCTGATTAAAATCAGTATTGATATCTATGGATTGTCTTTTGTCATTCATGCTGTCATTTTCCTGATTCTTGGTATAATGAATGATTTTCAAATGCATCCTTAATACTTTAGCCATTAGGATACTCTGTTTCTTATTTTTCTTGTTTTTATAGCAGGACATCCCCTTGGTGAGGTATAGCACACTGGCCTGGTGGTTGTGCATATTCAGATCCCTCTTAGATCTCACCAACTCTACTTCATCAAAAGTGAAGCACTTACCCATACTGTTGCATTGCTGATGGATAAGATGAAATTTCAGCTCCCTTTGAGTCAGCTGGATACCTTCCTGGTGAGAGAAGACACTAACTCATATATTATTGCCTTCTAGTTGAGATGTAATACCACTATCAACAAGGAAGGTGGAAGTGAAAAGATTACTCAACTGTTCTGTTGTTGCAGGTTGAAAGCAAAGTTTTTACCTCCTTTTTTGACCAGCTGACAGCTGGAGAAAATGGCAACTAGACCTTCCTCTCTCCTCATTTTTCTACTTCACTGATGTTAGTTGGTTGTGGAACCTCAGATATATACTGGATCCCAATTATACCAAAGGACTAGAGTATTGACTATTTCAATTTAAATAACTTTGTTCTGATCACTGACATCAAGTGTGTGTGTGTGGAAGCTCAGCTTGCCACTTGACTTATTGACATCACCATCAAGAATTGATCATTGCACCTTGAATAATTACAATGCCCCATGCTGTCTCTCTCTACTGCGCAATGAATTTTATATTATCTTGGGTATGGATCTGATGTTATATATGTATATTCATGTGTGTGTGTGTGTGTGAAACACTTATTACTCACAATAACATGTATATTGTGGTAGAGAAATACTTCCATAAAATTATCCTTCATTTGTCCTAATTTTGTCATCTAAATAACCAAAAATATCAACAGCTGAAATTTCAAATTTAGTCAATTAAAATATATATCTTAGGAGATCTCCATAATGCAAATATATTACTATAACTATATAGATAATGAATAAAATGAATTAAAACATTTATTACTTGCATATTACGGAAAATTCTTTAAAAACATCATGTACTATACAGCCACATGGGGGCAGTGAGAATCACTTCCCATATATTATTATGCACATTATATATTGAACACAAATACAGATAAAATCAAATGTGCATCATGCTGCACGGGCATAGCTGACTGCCTATATTACCATCACGGATGGTGAACTTTCCCTTTACTGTCAAATTAGTTTCAGGTATTAGATGTTATTAGTATCTCCAATAGTTCTGACTGGTCTAAAATTGAACTGCCTTTGGATGTAAATCTGTATCACTGTTTTGTTGTGATGTGATATTCCAGTATTAATACAAAATTTTGATAAATATAAACTCAAGTGTCATTTGATTACTAAAGACTCTCCCGTTTACAAGGTCACATTATAGTGGAAATAAATGTAATCATGTAGATGTATAATATGATAATTTTAATTTTGGTCAAAGAGGACAAATGTAGAACATCTGGATTTTATGTTTTATAATTCCCATCAGTCAATTATAGTACAGTGATCTGAAAACAGATGCCACTGAAGTCAGGCAGATTTCTCCAGCACTGAGTATTAACATGTAGGAATTTTAGCAATATAGAGTGTCAATCAAAAAGTAAATTCTGTATGATATTTGTCATTGTGCTACTACATAACAATTTTTAAGAACAGTTAACCTGATATTGCATTATGCCATATCAGTGACTGATATGCATTATATATATAACCAATTTTATATCCTAGTAGCTACATTCCCTGGAGAGAAAGAATAGTTATGTTTTCAGTGATTTTTTTTTTTTTTTGGCCAGATGGCAATTAAACGGTCAGAGTTTTTGGATGACTACAGAAACATCTGTTCTCATTATCGTCCTGCTTTCAACAATTCAGCTTGTTAGTAGATGGAGAAAAGTCCCATGTCTATGAGTTGTCTTCCATAATTGAGACTGTTAGGATTACATTTTCTAGGAATAATGTAAGAGAATCGGTAGCACCCATATTAAAAATGTATAGATTCATTAGATACAATTTTCATACCACACTACAAATGCTCATTGAATTAAATCCCTTATGCAAAATGACAATTGATCATTTTACAGCCTATAGAATGTGAATGCTAAAGTATATGATATTCATTGTAAGCAAATTATATATTGCAACAGAGACTAAAAAAGCAGAGTTGTACTGCTGCTACCATTTACCAACTAAGTTCAGTGTAATAAAAGATGCAACTCTTGAGCTAAATAATTAAGAAAATAAGCAAAACGCTTCCCTTACGAGACAGTTCAAGATATAATTCTCAATATTTCAGTGACATAAGTACTAATAAAACAAACAAAAAAAAAACCCTGCAATATTACTGGAGGATTTCATATTCTACCAAGATAGAATTGTTCCTTCCAATCCCTGTACAATTAAAACACCCTTGCCACAAACAAGCATAAGAAGACTATGATAGATGGAAAAAAGAAAATCAGTCTAGAGACCTCTAAGCATGGTGAATAACACAATGATGAGTTCCATGGATTTTCTCATCCTTTATACATATTCTGATAAAGCATCACAGACTATAGCATGTACAGGACAACAATAACAATTCTAGATAGGAATAGGATAATATCTTCCTAATGGCACCCCACTCCAGTACTCTTGCCTGGAAAATTCCATGGACAGAGAAGCCTGGTAGGCTGCAGTCCATGGGGTTACTAGAGTCGGACATGACTGAGCGACTTCACTTTCACTTTTCACTTTCATGCATTGGAGAAGGAAATGGCAACCCACTCCAGTGTTCTTGCCTGGAGAGTCCCAGGGACAGGAAGGCCTGGTGGGCTGCTGTCTCAGGGGTCACACAGAGTCGGACATGACTGAAGTGACTTAGCAGCAGTAGCAGCAGCAAACCTAAGGTAGCTAAAGGTTGTTTTTCAAATAGAACATGAAGGGGATTAATCTCAAAGTAAAAATGAAATTTCTAATTACCAAAAATAGTGCTGAGAGTGAAGAGGAAAGGTATAAACTTTGAAAATATATCTACAGAGCATAAGAAGTATAAATGACTTGTACTCAGAATATATGTCAAATCACTTTTTAATATAAAGAACTGCATAGAAACTTGGTTAAAATTTTGAATGAGTATGCCACAAAAGAACATATTGACTAAATAAATATATATATAAGGTATTAAATATCATAGTAATTAGAGATATGAAATTAAAATTAATACATTATATATCTACCAGAATGGCAGACTCACAACCAGTAGTTTGAAAATAATTTTACTAGATTTAACTAAAGATCTGAACAACAACAAATTATTTATATCTGAATGCAATATATTCATTTTCTATAAAGCTATGTGATGTTCCTCTTAAGTTGAACTCCTGAAACAAAGTTATTATTAAATGGGTTCTGATAAAACAGCTGTTATTAGAGCTAAAAATGACACCTTTACTTTGGATGCAATGCATGGCAGAAGTAAACTTTAAAATCATAAATATTTTCTTTCCTAAAGCAATTGCAACTGAATATCTGTAGCTTTCAATTAGTAATATAGTTTCAAAATAGAAAATCAGTCGATTGTACTGAACTCAAAGTATCATTTGCCTACAAGCTCTCCCTGAAAGTTTTTTTTTTTTTTTTTTCAATAAAGGGTGCCATATATAATCAAATATCACAGTCAAGGGAAAAAGTATTTTAAATGCTTTTGTTAGCATTCTAACTATACATTTTCAAAAAGAATACAATATCAAGCTTTGTAGTAACATTTTTGTTTTCTCCCTCTCAGAACAGCACTGTCAAATTATAGTTAATGATCCATTTTAAATCCCTCAAATTATAGAGTGAATGAAATGAGTTAATGTGCTCCATTACTTTTTTTTAACATCTCTTAAGTATTTTTCAAAGTTTTTTAAAAAGAAAATATGCTTCAGTCATATCAAAACTTATGCTCAACTTTTCCAGACAAGGGAGAGAGTTTGTTTTTTTTTTTTAATTTTATTTCTTTTACAGAAGATTTGAAAGCATAGATTATACATATCTATAAACATATCACTTGTTTTACCTCATTTGAATAAAGTTTATGTCAAAGAAATAAATCAAAATATCACATTTTGGAAATTAAAATGTTTTATAATAGGAAGTGATGTTGAATTTTATATGATTCTTTCAATATTCACTCTACTTAATTAAATATTAGGTTTATCATAAGACAACACTTCTCTAGTTTCATAGTAATTTCTATTGCAGATGAGTAGGTCTTTTGGTACTTGCCTAACACTGTCTGCAATATGGCAGAATTATGCATTCATAGGTATCAATTCACATTTTAAGAAAATGTTTAAGAGAATAGGAGCTCACTCATGGTTCTTAGGAGCTTCCTTCGTCACTCAGACAGTAAAGAATCTGTCTGTAATGCATGATACCCAAGTTCAGACCCTGGGTTGGGAAAATCCCCTGGAGAAAGGCATGGCAACCCACTCCAATAGTCTTGTATGGAGAATTCCATGGACAGGGGACCCTAGTAGGCTACAGTGCATAGGGTCACAAAGAGTCAGACAGGAGTGAGTGGCTAACATTTTCACTTTTCATGGTCCTTAGACAGTAGGAAGCTTCTGGTAGAAGCTTCTTCCTGGAAATTTAACGGCAGTTGCTTGGGAATGTGACTTCCAAAATTACAGGGTGATACCCTTTATGTCTACAAGATATGAAGGTGGAAGAACTGATTAATAAAAGGTAACACTGAATATTGTCACCATGTCATATATAATAGCCACACAATAAGCAATTTTTTAGAACTATTTAGGATCATAAAGCATATACCTATGGTGTCCTTTCTTTATTTAATAAATTGTTACTGTCAGTAAATTTGGTGAGGTGATGGATGTGTTAATTAACTTGACTTTGATAATTATTTCACAGTGTGTGTATATATATATATATATATACATATACATATATATTAAATCATCATATTGTGCATCTTAAATTATGTTGTACAACCTAAATACCAACAAGTTTTATTTATCAAGCATACCTCAATAAAGCTAGACAAATAAAAATTAAGTGAATAAATAAAACAAACACCGTTGATTCTTATAAAAAATAAATATATATTTAAAAAGTGCTTACAATCTGCCATTGCCGAGAACTAGCAAGGTATGTAACTGGAGTGATTTTAAAAAATGAAATACTTTTTGAAGTCTAGAAACAGAATTTTCAATAATGATTTAATGGAATTTTTCCCTTTTTTTCTGTGAATTAAAACTTGTGAAATATCTCTTATTTGAACAAAGCAGAAAACTTTTCTGAACTGTTTAAAAAAGAGACTAATATGTAGAATATTTTGGGGTTATTGTTAAGACAGTAAACTAAAGAAATTTAAGTATTCTCCTGCCATGAACATCTGGAAATCATACGTAAATCCTAACAAACATATTTTAAATTTGAATCTGATCTCACATTAAAGAAAAAGAAATTTTCGGTTTCCAGATATAAGGTGGAAGAATAGAATCTAGTGATGAAAGTAACTGACCTGAGGCTGCTCCTGTGTGAAGTCTCAGAGGATAGCAGTACACAGGACGAGAGGGTTCCATCCACATAAATACAGGACATTAGGCCTTGTGCACATGTAGGCAGAGGGTAGAAAATAAGATAGCTAAAGATAAGACTCCACTAGAAAATTACTAGAACTAATCAATGACTATAGTAAAGTTGCAGGATATAAAATCAACACACAGAAATCCCTTGCATTCCTATACACTAATAAGGAGAAAACAGAAAGAGAAATTAAGGAAACAATTCCATTCACCATTGCAACGGAAAGAATAAAATACTTAGGAATATATCTACCTAAAGAAACTAAAGACCTATATATAGAAAACTATAAAACACTGGTGAAATAAATCAAAGAGGACACTAATAGATGGAGAAATATACCATGTTCATGGATTGGAAGAATCAATATAGTGAAAATGAGTATGCTACCCAAAGCAATGTATAGATTCAATGCAATCCCTATCAAGCTACCAACGGTATTCTTCACAGAGCTAGAACAAATAATTTCACAATTTGTATGGAAATACAAAAAACCTCGAATAGCCAAAGCTATCTTGAGAAAGAAGAACGGAACTGGAGGAATCAACCTACCTGACTTCGGGCTCTACTACAAAGCCACAGTTATCAAGACAGTATGATACTAGCACAAAGACAGAAATATAGATCAGTGGAACAAAATAGAAAGCCCAGAGATAAATCCACGCACATATGGACACCTTATCTTTGACAAAGGAGGCAAGAATATACAATGGATTAAAGACAATCTCTTTAACAAGTGGTGCTGGGAAATCTGGTCAACCACTTGTAAAAGAATGAAACTAGAACACTTTCTAACACCATACACAAAAATAAACTCAAAATGGATTAAAGATCTCAATGTAAGACCAGAAACTATAAAACTCCTAGAAGAGAACGTAGGCAAAACACTCTCCAACATACATCACAGCAGGATCCTCTATGACCCACCTCCAAGAATATTGGAAATAAAAGCAAAAATAAGTGGGGAATAAAGCAATGAAAACAAAACTAACAAATATGTTGAGAGGACAGGAAAGAAAGAAAAAGAATAAATATGCAACATTAAATAGAGGTAGATAAAGAAGATTTATATACATTTAAGTTTAACTGTAAGGGGAAAAGAACAGTAGAAAAGCAAACAAAGGAATAAATGTAGAAAATATAATACTAGGTTTAAAAAAATAAAACTTAAAATTAAAGAGAAAAGGAAAAAACAAGGAATAAGAAAGAAAAAAAAAGTGGGGGAGAACTCCACATAACTGCAAAAGCTCAATGTAGAGGCAGAAGTTTATAACAAGAGTAAAAAATACAACTGAGAAAAAAATGCTCAAAAGCTTTGTTAGATTTCATAATGCCAATAAAATCAACAACTACAACGTGGGGTGGGGGAAGGAAAAGGGAAAAAAAAGAAAAACAATCGAAAAGAATCTACAAAACCAGTCAAAACATAACAATAATAAATATTTTTCTTGAGTCAAAAAAAAAAAAAATAAACAAATGGGACCTAATTAAACTTAAAAGCTTCTGCACAACAAAGAAAAGTATTAGCAAGATGAAAAGGCAGCCTTCAGAATGGGAGAAAATAATAGCAAATGAAGCAACTGACAAACAACTAATCTCAAAAATATACAAGCAACTCCTACAGCTCAACTCCAGAAAAATAAATGACCCAATCAAAAAATGGGCCAAAGAACTAAATAGACATTTCTCCAAAGAAGACATGCAGAGGGCTAACAAACACATGAAAAGATGCTCAACATCACTCATTATCAGAGAAATGCAAATCAAAACCACTATGAGGTACCATTTCACGCCAGTCAGAATGGCTGCTATCCAAAAGTCTACAAGCAATAAATGCTGGAGAAGGTGTGGAGAAAAGGGAACCCTCTTACACTGTTAGTGGGAATGCAAACTAGTACAGCCACTATGGAGAACAGTGTGGAGATTCCTTAAAAAACTGGAAATAGAACTGCCTTATGTTCCAGCAATCCCACTGCTGGGCATACACACTGAGGAAACCAGAAGGGAAAGAGACACGTGTACCCCAGTGCTCATCACAGCACTGTTTGTAATAGCCAGGACATGGAAGCAACCTAGATGTCCATCAGCAGATGAATGGATAAGAAAGCAGTGGTACATATATACAATGGAATATTACTCAGCCATTAAAAAGAATACATTTGAATCAGTTCTAATGAGGTGGATGAAACTGGAGCCTATTATACAGAGTGAAGTAAGCCAAAAGGAAAAACACCAATACAGTATACTAACACATATATATGGAATTTAGAAAGATGGTAACAATAACCCTGTGTACGAGACAGCAAAAGAGACGCTAATGTATAGAACAGTCTTATGGACTCTGTTGGAGAGGGAGAGGGTGGGAAAATTTGGGAGAATGGCATTGAAACATGTAAAATATCATGTATGAAATGAGTTGCCAGTCCAGGTTCGATGCATGAACTGGATGCTTGGGGCTAGTGCACTGGGACGACCCAGAGGGATGGTATGGGGAGGGAGGAGGGTTCAGGATGGGGAACACATGTATACCTGTGGTGGATTCATTTTGATATTTGGCAAAACTAATACAATTATGTAAAGTTTAAAAATAAAATTAAATTAAAAAAAAAAGAAATATAAACACACACACACAAAAAAAGAAATCCTAAGAAGAGTGGGTAGATAGAGAAATGTGGAAACTATTACAAGCTTCTCTATATCTGCATGAGCTATAGGTGAAAAGAAATAAATAGGATTGTCAGTTCACACCAGACATGCCCTGGACATAAAAGTTGGTCACTGAGGTTTGAATTCCTAATATGTCTGATGAAAGCAAACCAAAACCTACTATGGAGATACACTCCAACTCAGAGATAAAATTTACCAGAATAGAAGATTAATGTTTTCCAATGCAAAGAAGTATAAAATTTCAAGTAGGATAAATGAATAAAAATTCACAGCTGAACATATCTTATTGAAACTCCTTAACTTTTATTTCTGCCTTATTGACTATGCCAAAGCCTTTGACTGTGTGGATCACAATAAACTGCAGAAAGTTCTGAAAGAGATGAGAATACCAAACCTCCCTCTTGAGAAATCTGTATGCAGGTCAGGAAGCAACAGTTAGAACTGGACATGGAATAGCAGACTGATTCCAAATAGGAAAAGGAGTACTTCAAGGCTGTATATTGTCACCCTGCTTATTTAAATTATATGCAGAGTACATCATGAGTAACACTGGGCTGGAGGAAGCACAAGCTGGAATCAAGGTTTTTGGGAGAAATATCAATAACCTCAGATATGCAGATGACATCACCCTTATGGCAGAAAGTGAAGAGGAACTAAAGAGCCTCTTGATGAAAGTGAAAGAGGAGAGTGAAAAAGCTGGCTTAAAGCTCAACATTCAGAAAACTAAGATCATGGCATCCAGTTCCATAACTTCATGGCTAGTAGATGGGGAAACACTGGAAACAGTGCCTGACTTTATTTTGGGGGGCTCCAAAATCACTGCAGCCATGAAAGTAAAAGACTCTTACTCCTTGGAAGGAAAGTTATGACCAACCTAGACAGCATATTAGAAAACAGAGACATCCTTTTGCCAACAAAGGTCCACCTAGTCAAGGCTATGATTTTTCCAGTAGTCATGTATGGATGTGAGAGTTGGACTATAAAGAAAGCTGAGCACCAAAGAATTGATGCTTTTGAACTGTGGTGTTAGAGAAGACTCTTGAGAGTCTGTTGCACTGCAAGGAGATCCAACCAGTCCATCCTAAAGGAGATCAGTCCTGGGTGTTCATTGGAAAGACTGATGTTGAAGCTGAAACTTCAATACTTTGGCCATCTGATTCGAAAAGCTGACTCATTGGAAAAGACCCTGATGCTGGGAAAGATTGAGGGCAGGAGGAGAAGGGGACGACAGAGGATGAGATGGTTGGATGGCATCACAGACTCAATGTACATGAGTTTCAGTAAACTCTGGGAGTTGGTGATGGACAGGGAGGCCTGGCGTGCAGTGGTACATGTGGTCGCAAAGAGTCAGACATGACTGAGTGACTGAAATGAACAGAATTGAAAAATAATCATATAACAGGCAAGAGACAGAAAACCAGATAAAACACAGGCAAAAATTTTATCTAGAGAAAAAATTTTTGAGCATTATGAAGCCAAATATCTTTAAAATACTAAGATAGTCATCAAATCAAAAGAGAAAAGATCAAAATAAGGAGAAAAAATATACAAAAATAAATCCAAAACGATTAACAAAATGGCAATAGGAACAGACATATAAATATAAACAATTATCATAAATGTAAGCAGAGTAAGTCTCCAACCAAAAGACACAGACTGGATAATTGGATAGCAAAAAAAAAAAAAAGACCTGTATATAGGCTGCTTATAAGAGACTCACTTAAGATCTAGTGATGTATACATACTGAAAGTGAGAAAATGGAAAAATATATTCTACATAAAAGGAAATTAAAAGAAAGCAAGGGTTGTAGCACTTATATCAGACAACAGAGACTTTAAAATCCATACAGTTACAAGAGACAAATAGGACACTATATAATTATCAAAGAATCAATCCAAGAAGATACAACAATTGTAAATATATATGCACCCAACAGAGGAGCACCTCAGTATATGAGGCAAATGCTAACAAACATAAAAGGAGAAATTAACAGTAACAAAATAATAGTGGGGGACTTGAACACCACACTTACATCAATGGATAGGTCATCCAGACATAAAGTCAATAAGAACAGATGCCTTAAATGACACATTGGGCCAGATGAACTTAAATGATATTTATAAAGCATTCCACTCAAAAGCAACAGAAAACATATTCTTGTCAAGTGAACATGGAATATTCTCCAGGAGAAATTGCATGCGAGGCCACAAGGCAAGCCTCCATACATTTAAGAAGTTTGAATCATATCAAGTGTCTTTTCTGATCACAAACTATGAGATCAGAAATTAATTATAAGAAAAAAACCTGCAAAAATCATAAATATGAGCAGTTAAAAAAACATGTTACTAAACAGTCAATGGATCACTGAAAAAATCATACAGGAAATTAAAAAATATTAGAGACAAATTAGGACATAAACATGATGATGCAAAGTCCATGGGATGCAACAAAAGCAATTCTAAGAGGGCATTTTAGAGAAACAGAAGCTTACCTCGGGAAGTAAGAAAAATCTTGCAGAACAAATCACCTAATCTTATGCCTAAAGCAATAAGGAAGAGCAAAAAAACCCTCAAAGTTAATAGAAGGGAAGAAATCATAAAGACCAGAGCAAAAATAGATGAAATACAGAATAAAAAAAATTATACCAGAGATCAATGAAACTAAAAGCTGGTTCTTTGAAAAAATAAGCAAAATTGATAAACCTTTAGCCAGACTCATCACAAAAGAAAGGGACTGGTTTCAAATCAATAAAATCAGAAATGATAAAGCTACAACTTAAATCACAGAAATACAAAGACTCATAGAAGACTACTGTGCGTGCTAAGTCACTTCAGTCCTGTCTGACTCTTTGTGACCCTATAGAACATGGCCTAACAAGGTCTTTTGTCCACAGAATTCTCCAGGAAAGAGTAGTGGAGTGGATTGCTGTTTCCTACTCCAGGAGATCTTCCTAGTCCAGAAATTGAACCTACATCTCTTAAGTCTCCTTAATTGGCAGGCAACTTCTTTATCACTACCGCCACCTCGGAAGCCAAAAGACTACTAGATGCCAATCAAATGGACAATCTACAAGAAATTAAGAAATTCTTACAAAGTAACAATTTCCCAAGACTAAATCAGGAAGAAATAGAAAATATGTAGGGACCAATTATAAGTACTAAAATTTTGAATTTGTGATTAAATAACTAATAAGAAATAAATGTGCAAGATCAACTGGCTTAACACATGAATTCTAACAAACATTGAGAGAAGAGTTAACCACTATCCTTCTCAAACTATTCCAAAAAATTGCAGAGGAAGACATTTCTGAACTCATTCTATGAAGCCACCATCACTCAGGTAACAAAACCGGACAAATACATATCACACAATAACAAAAAATTAGAGGACAATTTCAATTATGAACATGGATGCAAAAATCCTCAACAAACTACTAGCAAACCAATTCCAATAACACATTAAAAGGATCACATACCATGATCAGGGGAGTTTACCCCAGGAATGCAAGGAGTTTTTAATATCTGCAAGTCCATCAATGAGATACACTATATTAACAAACGGAAGAATAAAAACCACATGATCATCTCAATAGATGCAGAAGTTTTTGACAAAATTCATTACCCATTTATAGTATAAACTCTCCACAAAGTGGGCATAGAGAGAACCTTCTTCAACGTGAATGTTAGTTGTTCAGTCCTGTCCTACTTTTTGCGACCCCATGGACTGTAGCCCATTAGGCTCCTCTTTCCATGAAGGCCATATTTGAAAAACTCACAGCAAACATCATTCTCAACAGTGAAAAATGAAAGCATTTCTGCTAAGATCAGGAAGAAGACAAGGATGCCTATTATTACCACTTTTATTCAACATAGTTTTGAAAATCTTAGACACAGAAATCAGTAGGCTTCCCAGGTGGCACAGTGGTAAAGAATCGGCCAGCCAATGTAGGAGACATGAGTTTGATCTCTGAGTTGGGAAGATCCCCTGGAGGAAGAAAAAGCAACCCACTCCAATATTGTTGCCTGAAGATTCGCGTGGACAGAGGAGCCTGGCAGGCTTATATAGTCCATAGGGTCACAAAGAGTCAGATGTGCCTGAGCACAAACACACATGGACAAAGAAATCAGAGAAGAAAAAGAAATAAAAGGAGTCCAAATTGGAAAAAAAAATGTAAAACTGTCACTGTTTGCAGATAACAAATGATAGTATACACAGAGAATCCTAAAGATGCTGCCCAAAACTACTAGAGCTCGTAAATGATTTAATAAACTTGCGGGGTAGGAAATGAACATACATGAATCTGTTGCATTCCTATACACTGAAAGCAAAATGACAAAAAGAGAAATTAAGAAAACAATTCCATTTACCATCATATGAAAAAGAATAAAATACCTCAGATTAAACCTACCTACCAGTTTCCTACCAGTTAGAACTGGACATGGAATGACAGACTGGTTCCAAATCAGGAAAGGAGTACATGAAGGCTGTATATTGTTACCCTGTTTATTTAACTTATATGCAGAATACATCATGAGAAATGCTGGGCTGGATGAGGCACAAGCTGGAATCAAGACTGGTGGGAGAAATATCAATAACCTCAGATGTGATGACATCACCCTTATGGCAGAAAGTGAAGAAGAACTAAAGAGCCTCTTGATGAAAGTGAAAGAGGAGAGTGAAGAAGTTGGCTTAAAACTCAACATTCAGAAAACTAAGAACATGGCATCCACTCCCATCACTTCATGGCAAATAGATGGGGAAACAGTGTAAATAGATACAGACTTTATTTTCTTGGGCTCCTAAATCACTGAGATGGTGACTGAAGCCATGAAATTAAAAGATGCTTGTTCCTTAGAAGAAAAGCTATGGCCAAACTAGATGGCATATTAAAAAGCAGAGACATTATCCTGCCAACAAAGGTCCATCTAGTCAGAGCTATGGTTTTTCCTGTAATCATGTATGGATGTGAGAGTTGGACTATAAAGAAAGCTGAGCACCAAAGAATTGATGCTTTGGAACTGTGGTGTTGGAGAATGCTCTTGAGAGTCTCTTGGACTGCAAGGGGATCCAACTAGTCCATTCTAAAGGAAACCAGTCCTGAATATTCATTGGAAGGACTGATGCTGAAGCTGAAATCCCAATACTTTGGCCACCTGATGCGAACTGACTCACTGGAAAAGACCCTGATGCTGGGAAAGATTGAACGCAGGAGGAGAAGGGGACGACAGAGGATGAGATGTTTGGATGGCATCACCAACTCTATGAACATGAGTTTGGGATGGACAGGGAAGCCTAGCGTGCTGCAGTCCATGGGGTCACAAGGAGTTGCACACGACTGAGAGATTGAATGAATTGAACTGAAACCTACCTAAGGGGGCAAAAGCATATCCCTGGTTGCTCAGTGGTAAAGAATCCACCTGCAATGTAGGCATCTCAGGAGACACAGGTTCAGTTCATGGGTCGGGAAGATCCCCTGGAGGAGGACATGGCAACCCACTCTAGTATTCTTGTCTGGAGAACCCCATAGACAGGGGAGCCTCGCTGGCTACAGACCACAGAGTTGCAGAGTTGGACACCATTGAGCAACTGAGCAGGCAAGAGCTGAGAAAACAAAAAATAAAAATAAGAGAAATATAAGTAAAGGAATGAAACTTTTGCCTGAATTATTTCCTTACTTTCAAGGAAGAAAAAAATTGTAACCAATTTTGTGTTCTACTTAATTGAAATATCTTAATGTCTTTATGTTTTTGTCTCACTTAAATATAGAACAATTGTTCTTTGACATATAAATATTATCCCTTTCTACACTAAAAGATCACTTATCAATAAGTATATATTGCTTTCATATGTTGCTCATTTATTTAGGAGAAGTGTCAGATTGTGTCTTGGTCTATAAAGGTAGTAAAAAATGCACTCTTCAGAAATTATTGCGTACCAGGTTTCATACTCATGGTGTGCTGGCATGCTTTGTTCATGTAAAATAGAACTAGTTTCTATTTTATTTCTTAACTGTCAGCAGGTGACAGTAATGTAAGAAAAATTTTAAGAAAAAGAACTTTCTTACTTCTTTTCTTGTAGGAGCCACAGTGATTACATATCATAGTGCAAAATTATATTAGTGGTATAAAATGTCACTCAACATTTAGCTGTAAACCACACAAGAGTTGGTGGGTCAACCCAGAGCCCAGAATTCATTTTCCTTTCTCCTTAGCAATGCAAGGATAAAAATATTAACTGTCACACAAATAAGAATGACAGAAGAAACTCTGATGTAATTTTTTGGTGATTAAAATTTCCCTTCTTAATAATCAATAGCCAGAAAAAGATAACAAAAAATAATGTATGTAAAAGTCCTTCTAATGCTCCATGAAACAACAGAGAATAACTTAGATTCTTAAAGGCAATAGAAAAGAGTTACTTATTTAGAATAGAAATATAGTCAAGTCGCTCAGTCATGCCTGACTCTTTGAGATCCCATGAATTGCAGCATTCCAGGCCTCCCTGTCCATCACCAACTCCCAGAGTTTACCCAAACTCATGTCCATCGAGTTGGTGATGCCATCCAGCCATCTCATCCTCTGTCCTCCCCTTCTCCTCCTGCCATCAATCCTTCCCAGCATCAGGGTCTTTTCCAATGAGTCAACTCTTCACATGAGGTGGCCAAAGTACCAGAGTTTCAGCTGCAGCATCAGTCCTTCAAATGAACACCCAGGACTGATCTCCTTTAGGATGGACTGGTTGGATCTCCTTGCAGTCCATGGGACTCTCAAGAGTCGTCTCCAACACCACACTTTAAAAGCATCAATTCTTTGGCACTCAGATTTCTTCACAGTCCAACTCTCACATCCATACATGACCACTGGAAAAACCATAGCCTTGACTAGATGGACCTTTGGTTTAGGCAGGGTTAATGTCCTTTACTTAAATACATATGTAAAAGAATCATTCACTTTTTTTGTTTGTTTGTTTGTTTTTAATTTTATTTTGTTTTTAAACTTTACAATATTGTATTAGTTTTGCCAAATATCGAAATGAATCTGCCACAGGTATACATGTGTTCCCCATCCTGAACCCTCCTCCCTCCTCCCTCCCCATACCATCCCTCTAGGTCGTCCCAGTGCACCAGCCCCAAGCATCCAGTATCGTGCATCGAACCTGGACTGGCAACTCATTTCATACAGGATATTATACATGTTTCAATGCTATTCTCCCAAATCTTCCCACCCTCTCCCTCTCCAACAGAGTCCATAAGACTGTTCTATACATCAGTGTCTCTTTAGCTGTCTCGTACATAGGGTTATTGTTACCATCTTTCTAAATTCCATATATATGCATTAGTATACTGTATTGGTGTTTTTCCTTCTGGCTTACTTCACTCTGTATAATAGGCTCCAGTTTCATCCACCTCATTAGAACTGATTCAAATGTTTTCTTTTTAATGGCTGAGTAATATTCCATTGTATATATGTACCACTGCTTTCTTATCCATTCATCTGCTGATGGACATCTAGGTTGCTTCCATGTCCTAGCTATTATAAACAGTGCTGTGATGAGCATTGGGGTACCCGTGTCTCTTTCCCTTCTGGCTTCCTCAGTGTGTATGCCCAGCAGTGGGATTGCTGGAACATAAGGCAGTTCTATTTCCAGTTTTTTAAGGAATCTCCACACTGTTCTCCATAGTGGCTGTACTAGTTTGCATTCCCACTAACAGTGTAAGAGGGTTCCCTTTTCTCCACACCTTCTCCAGCATTTATTGCTTGTAGACTTTTGGATAGCAGCCATTCTGACTGGCGTGAAATGGTACCTCATAGTGGTTTTGATTTGCATTTCTCTGATAATGAGTGATGTTGAGCATCTTTTCATGTGTTTGTTAGCCCTCTGTATGTCTTCTTTGGAGAAATGTCTGTTTAGTTCTTTGGCCCATTTTTTGATTGGGTCATTTATTTTTCTGGAGTTGAGCTGTAGGAGTTGCTTGTGTATTTTTGAGATTAGTTGTTTGTCAGTTGCTTCATTTGCTATTATTTTCTCCCATTCTGAAGGCTGCCTTTTCATCTTGCTAATACTTTTCTTTGTTGTGCAGAAGCTTTTAAGTTTAATTAGGTTCCATTTGTTTATTTTTCCTTTTATTTCCAATATTCTGGGAGGTGGGTCATAGAGGATCCTGCTGTGATGTGTGTCAGAGAATGTTTTGCCTATGTTCTCTTCTAGGAGTTTTATAGTTTCTGGTCTTACTTTTAGATCTTTAATCCATTTTGAGTTTATTTTTGTGTGTGATGATAGAAAGTGCTCTATTTTCATTCTTTTACAAGTGGTTGACCAGATTTCCCAGCACCACTTGTTAAAGAGATTGTCTTTAATCCATTGTATATTCTTGCCTCCTTTGTCAAAGATAAGGTGTCCAAAAAAAAAAAAAAAAGATAAGGTGTCCATATGTGCGTGGATTTATCTCTGGGCTTTCTATTTTGTTCCACTGATCTATATTTCTGTCTTTGTGCCAGTACCATACTGTCTTGATAACTGTGGCTTTGTAGTAGAGCCTGAAGTCAGGTAGGTTGATTCCTCCAGTTCCATTCTTCTTTCTCAAGATAGCTTTGGCTATTCGAGGTTTTTTGTATTTCCATACAAATTGTAAAATTATTTGTTCTAGCTCTGTGAAGAATACCGTTGGTAGCTTGATAGGGATTGCATTGAATCTATACATTGCTTTGGGTAGCATACTCATTTTCACTATATTGATTCTTCCAATCCATGAACATGGTATATTTCTCCATCTATTAGTGTCCTCTTTGATTTATTTCACCAGTGTTTTATAGTTTTCTATATATAGGTCTTTAGTTTCTTTAGGTAGATATATTCCTAAGTATTTTATTCTTTCTGTTGCAATGGTGAATGGAATTGTTTCCTTAATTTCTCTTTCTGTTTTCTCCTTATTAGTGTATAGGAATGCAAGGGATTTCTGTGTGTTGGTTTTATATCCTGCAACTTTACTATATTCATTGATTAGCTCTAGTAATTTTCTGGTGGAGTCTTTAGGGTTTTCTATGTAGAGGGTCATGTCATCTGCAAATAGTGAGAGTTTTACTTCTTCTTTTCCAATTTGGATTCCTTTTATTTCTTTTTCTGCTCTGATTGCTGTGGCCTAAACTTCCAAAACTATGTTGAATAGTAATGGTGAAAGTGGGCACCCTTGTCTTGTTCCTGACTTTAGAGGAAATGCTTTCAATTTTTCACCATTGAGGATGTTTGCTGTGGGTTTGTCATATATAGCTTTTATTATGTTGAGGTATGTTCCTTCTATTCCTGCTTTCTGGAGAGGTTTTATCATAAATGGGTGTTGAATTTTGTCAAAGGCTTTCTCTGCATCTATTGAGATAATCATATGGTTTTTATTTTTCAATTTGTTAATGTGGTATATTACATTGATTGATTTGCAGATATTGAAGAATTCTTGCATCCCTGGGATAAAGCCTACTTAGTCATGGCGTATGATCTTTTTAATGTGTTGTTGGATTCTGATTGCTAGAATTTTGTTAAGGATTTTTGCATCTATGTTCATCAGTGATATTGGCCTGTAGTTTTCTTTTTTTGTGGGATCTTTGTCAGGTTTTGGTATTAGGGTGATGGTGGCCTCATAGAATGAATTTGGAAGTTTACCTTCCTCTGCAATTTTCTGGAAGAGTTTGAGCAGGATAGGTCTTAGCTCTTCTCTAAATTTTTGGTAGAATTCAGCTGTGAAGCTGTCTGGACCTGGGCTTTTGTTTGCTGGAAGATTTTTGATTACAGTTTCAATTTCCGTGCTTGTGATGGGTCTGTTAAGATTTTCTATGTCTTCCTGGTCCAGTTTTGGAAAGTTGTACTTTTCTAAGAATTTGTCCATTTCTTCCACGTTGTCCATTTTATTGGCATATAATTGTTGATAGTAGTCTCTTATGATCCTTTGTATTTCCGTGTTGTCTGTTGTGATCTCTCCATTTTCATTTCTAATTTTATTGATTTGATTTTTCTCCCTTTGTTTCTTGATGAGTCTGCCTAATGGTTTGTCAACTTTATTTATCCTTTCAAAGATCCAGCTTTTGGCTTTGTTGATTTTTGCTATGGTCTCTTTTGTTTCTGTTGCATTTATTTCTGCCCTAATTTTTAAGATTTCTTTCCTTCTACTAACCCTGGGGTTCTTCATTTCTTCCTTTTCTAGTTGCTTTAGGTGTAGAGTTAGGTTATTTATTTTACTTTTTTCTTGTTTCCAGAGGTATGCCTGTTTGCTATGAACTTTCCCCTTAAGACTGCTTTTACAGTGTCCCACAGGTTTTGGGTTGCTGTGTTTTCATTTTCATTCGTTTCTATGCAAATTTTGATTTCTTTTTTTATTTCTTCTGTGATTTGTTGGTTATTCAGCAGGGTGTTGTTCAGCCTCCATATGTTGGAATTTTTAATAGTTTTTCTCCTGTAATTGAGATGTAATCTTACTGCATTGTGGTCAGAAAAGATGCTTGGAATGATTTCAATTTTTTTGAATTTACCAAAGCTAGATTTATGGCCCAGATGTGATCTATCCTGGAGAAGGTTACATGTGCACTTGAGAAAAAGGTGAAATTCGTTGTTTTGGGATGATATGTCCTATAGATACCAATTCACTTTGTACCAAAATTTTCACCTCTGTAATTCTAGTCTTTAGCCTTCTTCCAGCTGTTACCTCTGCTAAACTGACACAGATACTTGGAATGAGCAAGTTATATTAATATAGAAATAATACTTTATTAAATTTTGATGCATTATTTTTAATTACAATTAAATAAAAGAATATTTTTCTCTTTTTCATTTGAGGCCATGACCTTACTATGTCCCATTCCTTTTTCTAAGTCACAATACACTTACACAAAGTAATAATATAATATATATATAATATATAATAATATAATATATATATATAATAATATATATCCTTCTTGCCCCACACTTCCTTTATGATTTCTTTCTCTGCTAGCCAAGATATAAGAATAGAAAAAGATAAACATGGATAGCTTTCAGTAATGTAAAAAGTATTTTAACTACAAGTGGAAATTAATCTATTGAAATAAATTATTTACATTAGTCTAATTTTTCCAATTCACAGATATCATAACCTCCCTTGAGATAGAGAACTTAATGTGAGTGATCTACCTATACACTCATTTGTTTCCCATAAGCTTACTTTTCTCAAGAATATTTTTGTATGTATATAGTTCTAATAACATTTATTGTGGTTCAAGTTTCAGAGAATTACTCTAAGCTAATAGTACAGTCTAAGCTATTACATTAAAATTTTAATTGTACAATTTGATACTGTTATTTTGTCAAAATGTATGTTGCAACATAATTGTCCAAAATATTACTTTTAATGTTTAATTATTTCATGTACCATTTATTTTTGCAAATATGCTAAATAGATATATAATCAGAGTATGTACTACTATGTACCCTGCTTTGGCACTCAGTATTTTTCTAAAAATCTTTCAACCCTGCCACATAATCTGGATGATTATTTTAATGATCCTTTAGTTGTCCACTGATTTTTGACATAACTTTGATTGTCTCCTGGTGGCCCCAGCTATGATATAATTCATACTTGGTGATTTAGCACCACATTACAGTACCTCTGTGTTCACAGATTAAATATCATCATACTTCCCTATTTGTTGTTGTTTGGTCGCTAGATCAAGTCTGCCTCTTTGCGACAACATGGGCTGCAGCATGCCAGGCCTCCTTGTCCTTCATTATCTTCCAGAGTTTGCCCAAATCGATGGCAATTGAGTCAGTGATGCCAACCGACTATCTTGTCCTCTGCCACACACTTATCCTTCTGCCTTCAATCTTTCCCAGCATCAGGGTCTTTTCCAGTGAGTCAGCTCATCACATCAGGTAGCCAAAGTATCTGAGCTTCACCTTCAGCATCAGTCCTTCTAATGAATATTTAGGATTGTTTTCCTTTAGGACTGACTGGATTGACCTCCTTGCTGCCCAAGGGACTCTCAAGAGTCTTCTCCAGCACTGCAATTCAAAAGCATCAATTTTTTGGCACTTGGCCAACTTTATGGTCCAACTGTCACATCCATAATGACTACTGAAAAACCTGTAGTTTTGACTATATGGACCTTATCAGCAAAGTGATGTTTGTGCTTTTTAAACACTGCCTAGGTATGTCATAGCTTTTCTTCCAAGGAGCAAGCATCTTTTAATTTCATGGATGCAATCACCATCTGCAGTGATTTTGGAGCCCAAGGGGAAAAAAAAGTTGTCACTGCTTCCATTTTTTTCCCATCTATTTGCCACAAACTGATGGGACCAGATGCCATGATCTTAGTTTTTTGAATGTTGAGTTTGAAGCCAGCTTTTTCACTCTCCTCTTTTACCTTCATCAAGAGGCTCTTTAGTTCCTCTTTGCTTTTTTCCATTATAGTGGTATCATCTGTATATGTGAGGTTGTTCATGTTACTCTACACCATCTTGATTCCAGCCTTTGATAGTTCCCCATGACTTCAGGTTATTTAGACAATGCATTCATTCTGATTCTGCTGTCTTCAATTCTGTCAGTCTACACTCAGCCACTTACATTGGTTCCTTCCTATGCCCTATCACCAGAAAAAATCTGGAGAAATGCCTAGGTTCTTTCTTCCTAAAAAGTCAATGACTTGCCACAGAGTTGCAGATAGTAAGAAAGAACAAAGTCTTTCTCTCTCTTCTTACATGTAAAAAAAATTCTGGAGCTTTTTGTGTATCCAACTTGGGCTACTCTGCCTATGGGATTTTCCTGGCAAGAATATTGGAATGGGTTGCCATGCATTCCTCCAGGGAATCTTCCAGACCCAGGGATCAAATCTGGGACTCCTGCATCTTCTGTGCTGTAGGTATGCTCTTTACCTGATGAGCCATTGGGAAGCCCAGGTGCTTTTTCTTACTTTCTAGATTTTGACATGAGCAAGATAAGAGTGGAGTTAGCTGAGAGGAACTTTATGACAAGGATGGATAGATATATAACTGTCAACTGGTAGAAACTAAAAAAAAAAAAAAATCATTTAGACTAATTTACGGGGACTTTTAATGTCTTAGCCAAGTTGTATTGCAATTCTAACTTCATAAAAGTCTGTGACATCTGTGACCTGTGGCAATTGTGTCACTGCAGCAACCATAAGAAAAGACACATGACCTTTCATCCCCTTCATAAAGCTGTATTGAGAAATGAAAGCATTCACTTAAATTTGATACACAGATATAAAGTTTAACTGTCTAATAAACCAATAAAATCAGTATTTGTCATAAATTTCTTCATCATTGGAAGATTAAACTTGTCACAGATATTTCATTAGGGGATAAGGTCCGCAATACATTAGTCCCATTGTTTTATTTCTTAATCTTACTTTCCAAGTAGTGCTTTTTTTTTTTTTTTTCCAAGAAGTAATTCAGACTTTAACCATAAGGCCAAAGAGATCAAGCAATATTTCTTTTTTTTTTCTCGGTTGCAGAAAGTTCATTGACATTTATACATTTTAAAATATTACTCACCTTGCAATATCATTTAATAACAGTAAATCAAAGTACAGTTAGAAAGAGTGGGTTTATTTATAAGCTAGTGGTAGTAAACATATGTCCTTGAGAACATATTTTCAAAGGCCACCAATTACCAATCACTTTCAAAATTGCCTCGTACTATAATAATATGCCAAAACTTAATTTTGTTATTAAGATATTTCTAAAAAAAAGTAAATAGAAGTGAAAATGTGGAAGTGTCAGTCACATAGTCGTGTCCAACTCTTTGTGACCCCATGGACTGAAGCCCACCAGGCTCCTCTGTCCATGAGATTCTCCAGGCAAGAATACTGGCATGGGCTGACATTCCCTTCTCCAAAATAGAAGTGGACTGGAAATATTTTTAATTACATTTTTAAAATATTCACTGTGTTACTTATATTCTAAAACAGAAATAATCCTAGGGGAAGATTTAGAAACACCACATTTTGTAATTGCCAATCTCTTTTGGAATTGATACAAAATCAACAATATAATACCTGTAAGCAAGTCATTCATTGGTTTAACAAATACTTTTTGAATGATATTGTGCAACAGGTTCTGTTCTAGGTGCTATAAAGCAATAACAAACATGATAGATAGGGCTATGATCTCATTTATTTAAAGTAGACAATAAAGAAATTTATAGATAAATAAAATTGATCAGATTATAAACTTTCAATTATAGCTAATGTAAAGTAAGTCCCTACAATATTCAGCTGAATGTCATAGGGACTTTTAAGCAAGCAGATGTATAATAGTGATGTAAAGTATGATTACTCTAATTGCACAGATGAAAAAACAGAGGTATAGATATACTAAAAATATCAAGATGCTAACAAGCAATTGAGTCCTTTTTAAAACCTTCTCTTGTTTCTCCAAAACCCATAGGTGCTCTTTCTCTTAATGTTGTTCATGGCTGCACTCCCCAAAATTATAACCTTCTTTAAAGAAGATTAGCTGCCAGTTAGATGGGACAGCTAGTTCTATACCTGTTAATGGATTGAGGCCTTTAGAAGTGGCCTATAAAAAAATTAAAATGGTTAGCATTTGTAGCAGCTGTAAGAAGTTTTGTTGAAAAATTCCCTAAATTGCAAGAAATGAAACACCTTTTTCTCTATGGTCATTCAATACCCTTAAAGGTTGCTCATATCTGGATAATAGAAAGATAATAGGCTTAAAAAAGAATAATCTGGCCCAAAATACTGTCATTTGCTCCATAGAAGTTGTATAGGTAGCCCTCTATGAGCAAACCACATCACACCTTAGATCAGTGGTTAATTAACCATCTGAGTGATCCCCAGTAAAAACTAAAACTTACTTGCCCCCACCAAAAATTGTAAGTGCCCTTGATAACCTACTTTATGGAATATTAGTAGATTTCTGGCTCTACTATATGTATTATACAAAAAGGAGAAAGTCTAATTGCTAGTTCAGTTCAGTTCAGTTCAGTCACTCAGTAGTGTCTGACTCTTTGTGACCCCATGGACTGCAGCACGCCAGGCCTCCCTGTCCATCACCAACTTCCAGAGTTTACTCAAACTCATGTCCATTGAGTCGGTGATGCCATCCAACTATCTTGCCCTCTGTCATCCCTTTCTCCTGCCCTCAATCTTTCCCAGCATCAGGGTCTTTTCAAATGAGTCAGCTCTTTGCATCAGGTGGCCAAAGTAATAATTGCTATCCTTTTCTTAATTACATCCGTGTGAGTCAGAGTTCATATAAATGAGAAAAGCACTGCTAACAAATAGGTAAACACCCATGATTTTAATGGTACATGAGAAGTGATGACTGAAATATAATTCTGATCTTGAATTTACTGTATGGAAAATTGTAACAGAATAGCCAATAAAGTATATACAAGAATTTATAATAAACTAAGGACATATAAAGGTAAGTAAATTCAGTAATTCTACATAATTTTCAAGTTCACCATTGAATAATCCACCAATTAATGCAAACACTAGGTCAAGAAATAAACAACAAAACTACCCTGATTACTTATGCCATCATCACTTTCTAATTGCTTCATTTTATAGAAATCAGTCACAAAAAATACAGTCAGAACAAAAACCTGTTAAAAAGTTTACATAATTTTATATATGTATGTGTATATATATATATACACATATAAACACATGTACACATATACATATATATAATAAGTTTCACTTCACTCACAGTCCTTTTCACTTTAGATTTTTTTTTAAAGTAAGATTGACCCCAAACTGACATATTGAATGTCTAGATGCCATGGAGTTGAAGAAAATATACACATAAAATAGCTTAATTTTAGTAATTTTTTTTTCTTAAGCAGAAAGAAAACAAACTTTTTCATATTGACTTACCTGATTTTTCTAGTCCAGAAATAACTGCACATCTACCAGACACAAGAGAAAAGGAATGCTTTTCTTTCATATATCTGTTTATTGTAGACTTTAACTATGTTAAAAGACCTTTCAAATCTCAAACAGAGTGAAGCAAACAAAACATTGGTGCTGAGTTCATTAGCATTTAATGAATAACAAATTAGCTTGCCTGGGCTAGTAATCTGAATTAGTTTTCCTCCTGAGTTTTTCATTTATGTTATCTTCTTTCATGCAAATTAAGGAACTACACAAACACAATTAGATGTGGCAGCAATCTCTGTAGCAAGTAACAGGAAATGGGCTTTGCAAAATAAATTACAGATATATTTCCTCTTATAGCGCAATAATCAAATACTACATTTCAGGCACATTTCAGACTTTTTTCATTTCACCATCTCCTATGAATTAGAAAGTAGGTTAATACAAAGTAAATGTTTTTAAGAACATGAATTAAGTTGCTTTCCCTGGTCTATTTTTCCTTACAAATAGCTGATTTCATGAAGTCTTGGGGAAGAGGCGTGTTAAAAGTATTGCTGCTGAATCCATGGTTGCCCTCTTCCTGTAATTCACACGTTCACCAAGCCCAGGCTTGAGAATAACCACATCCATTCCCACTTGTCCATCTGATTTGGCTGCATACCCTCAATAGCAAAAGTTGGGTTCTTTAAACAAAAATGAAATTTGATTCCAGTTCTTCAGCAATAACCTTTTCAGACATAAATCGTGACTGCCTCATGGCACAACTGGGTCCAGGTGAAACTGCAGAGTAAGCAACATTTGCTACAGTTGCTGTAATATTGTTCCACTTCTGCAAAAACATTCAAGGTATTAAATTTACCTTAGTTGAACATTAACTCATTTACATGTGTTAAACAATTTAATCCTCCCTGTAACTCTGTGAATTAAAATGAACTAAATTTTAATTCAGAAGAGCTAAGTGAAAACAAATTACAGGAAGTAAATGATAGATCTAGTGCTTAAACACAAGTCTGAATAACTCCAAAAGAAGTACTCTTAACTCCTTATCCCATCGCCTGCCAGAAAATTGGGTTTTTCACAATTTCTTGAACATGGTAATTAGGACTGAAGGCTCACCTCATGACGTCCAATTCTTTAACTAGGTCAATGCTCTGGGTCTACTTCTTGATTTCTCCCTTAAGCCTAATATGCCTGTGACAACCAACATTAAGTCCTTCATTGCTGTAGTCACTCATTTTTAAGCTCCTAGTATAAGTAGGTTATTATTTTAGTACCAAAGGGCATGGCTTCTGTGCTAAAGTAGTTTGAAGTCCAGTGGGACAATAGATAGGTGATAAAGTTCTGGAAAATGATTAGTGTTAAGGCAAAACTATGCAGGGAGGCTTATGAAAAAAAGAATCTAATGTTTTCTACAAGTTTCTGCAACTTTCTAAGGGAGAAACATTTACATGGTGATCTGGGTCATTTCTTGGTTCAGCACCTTGCAAGTGTTATTTTCTTCAGTGACACAAGTGCAGAGCTCAATTCTTTTCTTTATATCAATACACACAAATCAAAATTAAAAAAAAAAAAACAAAAAACTGCTGACCTAATCCTGAATGTGAAGCTATGTAACTTGGTAAGAGAGAAGAAAGAGATAAGAATTAACTTAAAATAAAATGAACATTAATCAAACATTACATAACTTTGTCCTTGAGCGTTCTTCAACTAGTCTATATTGTCCTTACTATACCCCACTCTTTTTCTCTCTCTCTTTTCTTCTATTTTCCCACCACTCCCAGTTTCCTGTTCATTCTGTCAATTAGAAATCTAATAATATTTGAGTGTGCGTGTCTCCATAAAAGGCACTCACTCACCTTTTATCCTAAGTGAATATCAATTGTGTTTTCCAAAACAAAAGTTCTTTGGAATAAAACTGGTAACAGCTCCAGAAAATACGCAGGTAGGTAAAGTGTCTCAAAGGAGAGTAGAAAAACAAGACCAAGAGTAAATTTATAAGAGTTAATCTGTGTAAGGCTTATCTAAGTAAGAGGAGTTATCTAGGTAAGAAAAGGATAAAAAAATAAGCTTATAATCACTGATAAGTAATTTCTAATATGGTGGGTTTCACAGACCCCAAGATAGAAAAAAATTTCATGAAGGACAGGATGAATGAGCAAACTGTCACAGATGCTAGACAAATGAAAGACAAGAGACAAAATAGGCCATTGCCTCTGGCAATGTGACAGTTATTGCTGACTTCTGCAAGAAGAGTTTCAGTATTGTATGTAATGCGAGACAACTTTTATACAAAATTCAACCTAAAGATAAGTATTATTCTCAATGGAAAGGTCTTCCTTAAAAGCTCAGCTAAAATAAAAGAGCTCGGATAAATAATTTAACATAAATATATCTTAGTTTATTTAGTGTATTACAATTTTAAAGATCTCCATGTGTCAGATGTAAACAATCTCCTATTCCAAATACTCAGATAGTTTTTACTGATGGGTCAGCAAACGGTAAAGCCTCCATAGTTACTAAAAATCACCAAAATGTTTTAGAAACACAGAAAACTTCGGCTCAAAGAGCTGAAATAACAGCAGTCATAGAGGCTTTTGCTGTGTTTGGAGATGAGGAATTTAACCTTTATTCTGATTCTCAGTATATTGTCAGGTTGTTTCCACACATTGAAACTGCGTTTTTTGTCTAAAAATAAAACTACCATATTTCATTTGTTAACTAAATTACAGCAACGAATTTGGAAAAGAAATAAAATATTTTTCATTGGACACATTCGGGCTCATTCCGGATTGCCCGGCCCTTTAAATGCCTTTAATGATTTGGCTGACTTAACCAGAAATACAGTGGCTACTGTGAGGAGGCCAGAGCCTCTCACTCACTTCATCATCAATATGCTACTGCCTTAAGATATCAATTCCAAATTCCCAGAGAAACTGCTAGGGAGATTGTGCGTTCTTACTTATATTGCCCCACTGTTTATAATAGTCTACCTATGGGAGTTAACCCTCGCGGTCTCAAACCTAATGTACTCTGGCAGATGGATGTAACTCATGTCTCTTCATTTGGAAAACTGTCCTTTGTTATACCTTTTCTCATGTCATTATTGCAACTTCTCGTACCGGAGAGGCAGTTAAAGGACGTTATACAACATCTCTTTACTTGTTTTTCATATTTGGGCCTACCAAAAGCTCTGAAAACTGACAATGCTCCTGCTTACACTTCCAAGTCTTTTCAGGAATTTTGTTTACAGTTTCAAATTAAACACAATACAGGCAACCCTTACAATCCCCGGGGACAAGCCATTGTGGAAAGAGCACATCAAACATTAAAGCTTCAAATTCAAAAATTAAAAGAAGGGGAGTTTAAGTATAGCTCTCCCCATCAAATCTTGCAACATGCTCTTTTTGTAATAAATATGTTAAATGACGATTCAGCTGGAACTACTGCAATGCTTCGTCATTGGTGCCTGGAGCAATTAAATGCAAAACCATTAGTCAAATGGAAGGACCTCCTCTCCGGACAATGGAAGGGTCCTGACCCATTATTAATTAGCGGTCGAGGATGTGCTTGTATTTTTCCACAGGACGCAGATTCACCAATTTGGGTTCCAGACAGGCCAGGTTCGCGGCGCGCACTCGCTCGCCCCGCCCACCAGGCAGCCCTCGCCTCTGCGCCTCCAGCCTCGCCCCGCACCCTCCTCGCTGCACCCCGCGACCTAGAGCAAAGAAGTTTGTGCAGCGAGTGAGGGCCAGAGAGGAGAGCGCACCCGCAAAGTGCCGACCAGACCAGCGCGACGCCCGCCAGCAGGGGAGACAAGATAAACATCGAGATCCCGGCGAGACTGACAGGGCTGCTGCAGCATGAACTCCAACCAGAAAATAATTCTACTTATTCTGTTTTAGCTTGTCCACCCTCGCCTTATGTTTTCCTTTTTACTAATGACTCCAACAAACTTAATGTAGGCATGAATTATTCAGGTGGACCTAACGTAGTGACTTGTGAACAATGTATGCTTTCATCTTATTTAAACCCTCAATGTAATGTTTGCTCCTTTGTGGTGTTACAATGCCCATCCTATCTTATGGTGCCTATATGATAGCTATGGTCTTACTGTGTTACAACAACTGCAGGATTTAATGCGATCGTGACAGTTTGTGGTCTTACTTATTTTAAGAATATCAGCTTTAATAGCAGCAATTAGTTCTGTTACTGCGGCAGCAATATCATTGACTCAACAAGTGCATACTGCCCAATATGTTGATACCATGTCTAAAAATGTTTATTTAACTCTAGCAACACAGGAAGCTATAGATAGGAAATTAGAGATGAGAGTAGACGCCTTAGAAGAAGCAATTATGCATATTGGGATTGAGTTACAGGCTTTAAAGGTGAAGATGGCTTTGACATGCCACGCTGATTACAGGTGGATATGCGTGACATCTTTGAAGGTAAACGAGACAGATTATGAATGGGAAAAGATTAAAAATCATATCTCAGGTGTTTGTAACAGTTCTGATATTGGCCTGGACTTAGGGAAACTTCATAATCAAATACAGACCTTGGAACACTCTCAACTGGATTTTACCGCCGCTGGAGCAGCTAATGACTTTTTTCACACCATCTCTAACTTTATTTCTGGAAAAAATATTCTGTCTAATATCCCTAGTCTCTAATCCTACTTCTCATAATCATTCTTCCTTGTATTGTCAGGATTCTCCGGCAGAGCATTTGGAGGCTCGCGACTGAGCTGCATCTGGCTGTTTTAAGAAATAAAAAAGGGAGAGATGTTGGGGGCCAGAGTGAGGTACTCCGCCCATGGCAAAGGTCATGAGGAAGGAGGCTCGACATACGCAAAGGCGGGATCGAGCCTCAGGAGTCCCCCTGGAACTCCTCGAGCATCTACCCCCATAACCAGAGCCTGCCTACTTTACTACTTTGTGCTCTTACCTACACCTCTGACTTTACGGGGGGCTGTCCCCCACCACCTCTTTCGGAGAAGGAGTTAACCTAGAGCTCCAGTCAATAAAAACTCTTGGGTGTGACAAGAGTGTTTTAACCTACAAACTCCTCTGAAGGTTCTCTAGCCTGCCTGACAGGCTCGTCCGGCCACATGTGATTGCTCACAGCCTCCCAACCGTGAGAGGCACAAGATGCTTTAAACCCTCTAAAAACAGGTTCTTTAGAGAAGTTAGAAAACTATTAGTATAAATATAATGGGCTAATTAGAAATTGTGTTGGTGAAGGGTTTTTCATTTGTTGAGCCAATGTTTGTTGCTAAGTCTCCACATCCCCTGCCCTTACACACATTAATGAATATATAGAAGAAATAAGTATTAACCTTTGATATTAATCACGTTAGACCTTAGGCTAAGTAAATTCTTTCCTTAGCTAAAACCCACTACACCCTCACCCTGTAGGAATGTAACTTTATTTGGGTGGCGTCTGTTTTGAGAATAATCAGCCCTGGAGAAATAAGTGTCCTGATTGACTGACCGCTGTCACAAGGAGAGGGTCGTAAATTGTCAGCAGGCCCCCCTGGCCAGAAGATGATGTAACACCCCTAAGACCTCTGTATACATTTGTGTGAAGCACCTGACTTTAATAAAAGTCAGGACTGCTGTCCCCACGTGACTTTTGTATAACATCTTAGTGTATAAAAACAGACTCTGGAAAATAAAGAATTGGGATCAGTTTCTCGAAATACTGGTCTCCCCATGTCGCTCTCTCTCTCACTCTGGTTGAGTCTCCATCTGGAGCGCGGAACCCACCATGCTTACTAATTATGCCTGGGCTTCTAAGATCCAACTGGGGAGGCCTCAGTGTCTCCTCTCCTTCGGGAGAACGGAAGGACGCCTGCGGCCTACGTAAGTGGTGCAAACTTCTTGTCTTGAAGTTTTATTGGTCTCCCGCGTAAACCAAGCTACTCAGCCTCTTTTCTCCACTGAATTTTCCTACTGAGCTATCCTTATTCTATTACTCTTTATATCTTTAATTAATATCTAATTGAAGCTATTGTATCCTGATCCTGGCCTATGCCGTCTCTCCTTCGAATACCCTGGATCAGCTGGGGCTGGTCCCCGGCATGTAATAGTTTTCACTGTTTGTAGGTTGTACACCAGACAAGGGCACAAAAAATATTCTCTTCATCTGAAATAAAGAAATAATTTAATTCCCATATATAATTCCAATTGCTATTTTTAGAATAAAAACATCTTATGTACAATTGAAGCCGGGAAACTGTAATAAAAATTCCAATCATAAATACAAATGAAAAGAGGATAATTTATATATGTCAAATGATGAGTTAGTAATATTATGCACAATTGCTTTTCAGTCACTCAATCATGACTGAGTCCATCCTTTGCAACCCATAATTTGCAGCATGACAGGCTTCCCTGTCCTTCACCATATTCCAGTTTTCTCAAACTCGTGCTCATTGATTTGGTGATGCCATCCATCAATCTCATCCTCAGTCCTTGCCTTCTCCTCCTGCCTTCAGTCTTTCTTAGCACCAGGGACTTGTCCAATGAGTCGGTTCTTTCCATCAGATGATCAAAGTATTGGAGATTCAGCTTCAGCATTAGTCCTTCCAGTGAAAATTCAGGATTGATTTCTTTAGGAATGACTGGTTTGATTTCCTTGCTGTCTAAGGAATCCTCAAGAGTCTTCTCCAACACGACAGTTCAAAAACCAACAATGCTTCTGAGCTCAACCTTCTTTATGGTCCAACTTGCACATCAGTACATGACTACTGAAAAAAACATAGCTTTGATTATACAGACCTTTGTCAGCAAAGTTTTGTCTCTGCTTTTTAATACACTGTCCAGGTTTTTCATAGTGTTTCTTCCAAGGAGCAAGGTTCTTTTAATTTCATGGCTGCAGTCATCATCCACAGTGATTTTGGAGCCCCAGAAAATAACATCTGTCACTGTTTCCACTGTTTCTCCATCTATTTCCCATGAAGTGATGGTACCAGATGCCATGATCATTTTTGAATGTTGAGTTTTAAGACAGCTTTTTCATTCTCCTCTTTCATCTTCATCAAGAGGCACTTTAGTTCCTCTTCACTTTCTGTCATGAGAGTGTTTTCATTTGCATATCTAAGGTTAGTGATATTTCTCCCTGCAATCTTGATTCCAGCTTGTTAGAATTTTGCATGATGCAGTCTGCATATAAGTTAAATAAGATGACAATATACAACCTTGATGTACTCTTTTCCCAATTTGGAGCCAGTCTGTTGTTCCATATACAGTTCTAACTGTTGTTTTTTGATCTGCATACAGGTTTCTCAGGAGACAGGGTAAGGTGGTCTGGTAGTCTTATCTTTTTAAGACTTTTCCACAGTTTGGTGTGATCCACATAGTCAAAGACTTTCAAGTAGTCAGTGAAGCAGAAGTAGATGTTTTTCTGGAATTCCTTTGATTTTTCTATGATCCAACAGATGTTGGCAATTTGATCTCTGGTTTTTCTGCCTTTTCTAAACCCAGCTTGTACATCTGGAACTTCTTGGTTCAACAATTTTGGTTGAAACCTAGATTGAAGGATTTTGAGCATTACCTTGCCAGCATATTAAATGAGTGCAACTGGGTGTTAGTTTGAACATTCTTTGGCCTTGCCCTTCTTTGAGATTGGAATGAAAACTGACCTTTTCCAGGCCTGTGGTCACTGCTGAGTTTTCCAAATTTGCTGGCATATTGAGTGCAGCACTTTCACAGCATCAACTTTTAGGATTTGAAATAGCTTAGCTGGAATTCCATCATCTCCACTAGCTTTGTTTATAGTAATGCTTCCTAAGACCCACTTGACTTTACACTCCAGGATGTCTGGCTCTAAGTGACTGATCACACCATTGTGGTTATCCAGATCATTAAGATATTTTTGGTATAGTTATTCTATATATTCTTTCCACCTCTTATTAACCTCTCCTGCTTCTCTTAGATCTATACTATTTCTTTTATTATGCCCATTTTGCATGAAATGTTCCCTTGGTATCTCTAATTTTCTTGAAGAGATCTTTCCCATTCAATTGTTTTCCTCTATTTCCTTCATTGTTCACTTAAGAAGGCTTTCTTATATCTTCTCACTATTCTTTGAACTCTGCATTCAGATGGGTATATCTTTCCTTTTCTCCTTTGCCTTTTACTTCTCTACTTCTCTCAGCTATTTGTAAGGCCTCATCAGACAATCATTGTGCATTTCTTTTTCTTGGGAATGGTTTTGATCATTGCCTCTGGTACAATGTTACGAACCTCTGTCCATAGTTCTTCAGGCTTTCTCTCAGGTCTAATCCCGTGAATCTGTTTGCCACTTACACCGTATAATCATAAGGGGTTTGATTTAGGTCATATTTGAATGGCCTGGTATTCTTTTCCAATTTAAGTCTGAATTTTGCAATAAGGAGTTCACGGTCTGAGCCACAGTTAGGTCCTGGTCTTGTTTTTGGTAACTTCATGGAGCTTTTCCATCTTCAGCTGCAAAGAATATAATCAATCTCATTTTGGAACTGACCATCTGATGATGTCCCTGTGTAGAGTTGTCTCTTGTGTTGTTGGAAGAGGGTCTTTGCTATAGCTAGTGCATTCTCTTGGCAAAATACTGTTAGCCTTTGCCCTGCTTCATTTTGTACTCAAGGCCAAACTTGCCTGTTACTCCATGAACTTGACTTTCTACTTTTGCATTCTAGTCCCCTGTGATGAAAAGGACATCTTTTTCTGATGTTAGTTCTAGAAGGTCTTGTAGGTCTTCACAGAACCATTCAACTTCAGCTTCTTCAGCATTACTGGTTGGGGCATAGACTTGGATTACTGTGATATTGAATGGTTTGCCTCAAATTGAACAGAGATCATTCTGTAGTTTTTGAGACTGCACCCAAGTACTGAATTTCAGACTCTTTTGTTGACTTTGAAGGCTATTTCCTTCCTTTTAAGGGGTTCTTGCCCACAGTAATGGATATAATGGTCATCTGAATTAAATTCACCCATTCCCATTCATTTTAGTTCCCTGATTCCTAAAATGCTGATATACACTTTTTGTCATCTCCTGTCTGACCACTTCCAATTTAGCTTAATTCATGGACCCAACATTCCAGTTTCCAATTAAATATTGTTCTTTACAGCATCGGACTTTACTTCCACCAACAGACACATCCTCAACTGAGCGTTGTTTCTGCTTTGGCTCAGCCTCTCCATTCCTTCTGGAGCCATCTCTCCACTCTTCTCCAATAGTATATTGGGTACCTACTGATCTGGGGAGCTCATCTTCCTGTGTCATATATTTTTCCTTTTCATACTATTCATGTGGTTCTCAAGGCAAGAATGCTAAAGTGGTCTGCCACCCAGTGGACAATATTATGATTATATTTGTAATATAACATATTAATAATATTCATGATCATACCTGTTTATTAAGTGTTAATATAGATTATAAAAAGTATAACTAACAGAGGCTCTAATTCAACACCTATGTTTATTATCCATATATACCTCTGAGGGCCAGGAAGGGAAGCACATCCAAAGGAATCACTGTGGTCCATCCAAAGTGTCTAAGACCACTCTGGTTCTCCCAAGGAAGATTTATTTATTCTTTTCCGAACCTAGTTGTATAGGTGTCCTATCCTATTCTCCAGGATCTCATATGACTAGATGGAAAAGAATCCTGCAGGTGTTCTTTTAATTGTATCCCCTAGATTTGACCTATATATACTGGCATAAGTGGGTGTTTGAACCAAGAGTGGAAGATGACTGTAATAGGGTTGGGGCAGGAAGCAAGGGAAGGCACATTTATGTTGTCAGTTTCTTGAATATCCATACCTTTTATTTCTAACATGATTGCATTTATTATTAGAATATTTTAAAATTGTTATTCATGATTATTAATTTGAATAATTATTATATTTTATACAATATTAGGCTGCAATGGCACATAAGCTCCAGTGGCTGCGATGGCCTACAAGCACGGCCGAGAGGAGCTACCCCACGTCCGAGGTCAGGGGCAGATGCCAGGAGGACCCCATGCTCGAGGGGCAGCAGCCAAAAGGAACTACACCACATCCGAGGTCAGGGGAGGCAGACTAGAGGAGCTACCCTGCGTACGAGGTCAGGGGCAGCGGGCAAGAGTGCCAGGTTGCAACAGCTCAGGAGCAGCTGGGAGGAGCTACCCCACGCCAGAGGCCAGGGGCAGCAGCCGGGAGGAGCTACCCCAGGTCCAAGAAGCAGCAGTTGCCTGGGCACAGGAGGGCCGAGAGGAGCTACTCCACGTTCAAGGTCAGGAGGGGCGGCGGTGAGGAGATACCCCTCATCCAAGTTAAGAGAAACCCAAGTAAGATGGTAGGGTGTTGCAAGAGGGCATATGAGGGCAGACACACTGAAACCATACTCACAGAAAACTAGTCAATCTAATCACACTAGGACCACAGCCTTGTCTAACTCAATGAAACTAAGCCATGCCCTGTGGGGCCACCTAAGACAGGCGGGTCATGGTGGAGAGATCTGACAGAATGTGGTCCACTGGAGAAGGGAATGGCAAACCACTTCAGTATTCTTGCCTTGAGAACACCATGAACAGTATGAAAAGGCAAAATGATAGGATACTGAAAGAGGAACTCCCCAGGTCAGTAGGTGCCCAATATGCTACTGGAGATCAGTGGAGAAATAACTCCAGAAAGAATGAAGGGATGGAGCCAAAGCAAAAACAATACCCAGTTGTGGATGTGACTGGTGATAGAATCAAGGTCCGATGATGTAAAGAGCAATATTGCATAGGAACCTAGAATGTTAGGTCCATGAATCAAGGCAAATTGGAAGTGGTCAAACAGGAGATGGCAAGAGTGAACATTGACATTCTAGGAATCAGCCAACTAAAATGGACTGGAATGGGTAAATTTAACTCAGATGACCATTATATCTACTACTGCAGGCAGGAATCCCTTAGAAGAAATGGAGTAGCCATCATGGTCAACAAAAGAGTCCAAAATGCAGTACTTGGATGCAATCTCAAAAACGACAGAATATTTGTTCCTTTCCAAGGCAAACCATTCAATACCACAGTAATCCAAGTCTATGCCCCAACCAGTAACGCTGAAGAAGCTGAAGTTGAATGGTTCTATGAAGACCTATAAGACCTTTTAGAACTAACACCCCCAAAAAAGATGTCCTTTTCATGACTGGAATGCAAAAGTAGGAAGTCAAGAAACACCTGGAGTAATAAGAAAATTTGGCCTTGGAATATGGAATGAAGCAGGGCAAAGGCTAATAAAATTTTGCCAAGAGAATGCACTGGTCATAGCAAACACCCTCTTCCAACAACACAAGCGAAGACTCTACACATGGACATCACCAGATGGTCAACACCAAAATCAGATTGATTATATTCTTTGCAGTCAAAGATAGAGAAGCTCTATACAGTCAGCAAAAACAAGACCAGGGCTGACTGTGGCTCAGATCATGAACTCCTTATTGCCAAATTCAGAAGTAAATTGAAGAAAGTAGGCAAAACCACTAGACCATTCAGGTATGACCTAAATCAAATCCCTTATGATTATGCAGTGGAAGTGAGAAATAGATTTAAGGGACTAGATCTGATAGATAGAGTGCCTGATGAGCTATGGAATGAGGTTCATGACATTGTAGAGGAGACAGGGATCAAGACCATCCCCATGGAAAAGAAATGCAAAATAGCAAAATGGTTGTCTGGGGAGGCCTTACAAATAGCTGTGAAAAGAAGAGAAGTGAAAAGCAAAGGAGAAAAGGAAAGATATAAACATCTGAATGCAGAGTTCCAAAGAATAGCAAGAAGAGATAAGAAAGCCTTCTTCAGTGATCAATGCAAAGAAATAGAGGAAAACAACAGAATGGGAAGACTACGGATCTCTTCAAGAAAATCAGAGATACCAAAGAAACATTTCATGCAAAGATGAGCTCGATAAAGGACAGACATGGTATGGACCTAACAGAAGCAGAAGATATTAAGAAGAAATAGCAAGAATACACAGAAGAACTGTACAAAAAAGATCTTCACGACCCAGATAATCACAATGGTGTTATCACTCACCTAGAGCCAGACATCCTGGAATGTGAAGTCAAGTGGGCCTTAGAAAGCATCACTACAAACAAAGCTAGTGGAGGTGATGGAATTCCAGTTGAGCTATTTCAAATCCTGAAAGATGTGGCTGTGAAAGTGCTGCACTCAATATGCCAGCAAATTTGGAAAACTCAGCAGTGGCCACAAGACTGGAAAAGGTCAGTTTTCATTTCAATCCCAAAGAAAGGCAATGCCAAAGAATGCTCAAACTACCTCACAATTGCACTCATCTCACACGCTAGTAAAGTAATGCTCAAAATTCTCCAAGCCAGGCTTCAGCAGTACATGAGCCATGAACTTCCAGATGTTCAAGCTGGTTTTAGAAAAGGCTGAGGAACCAGAGATCAAATTGCCAACATCCACTGGATCATGGAAAAAGCAAGAGAGTTTCAGAAAAACATCTATTTCTGCTTTATTGACTATGCCAAAGCCTTTGACTGTGTGGATCACAATAAACTGAGGAAACTTCTGAAAGAGATGGGAATATCATACCACCCGACCTGCATCTTGATAACCTATATGCAGGTCAGGAAGCAACAGAACTGGACATGGAACAACAAACTGGTTCCAAATAAGAAAAGGAGTATGTGAAGGCTGTATATTGTTACCCTGCTTATTTAACTTCTATGCAGAGTACATCATGAAAAACGCTGGGCTGGAAGAAACACAAGCTGGAATCAAGATTGCCAGGAGAAATCTCAATAACCTCAGATATGAAGATGACACTACCCTTATGGCAGAAAGTGAAGAGGAACTCAAAAGCCTCTTGATGAAAGTGAAAGAGGAGAGTGAAAAAGTTGGCTTAAAGCTCAACATTCAGAAAACGAAGATCATGGCACCTGATCCCATCACTTCATGGGAAATAGATGCGGAAACAGTGAAAACAGTGTCAGACATTTATCTTTTGGGGCTCCAAAAGCACTGCAGATGGTGACTGCAGCCATGAAATTAAAAGACGCTTACTCCTTGGAAGGAAAGTTATGACCAACCTAGATAGCATATTCAAAAGCAGAGACATTACTTTGCCAACAAGGTCCATTTAGTCAAGGCTATAGTTTTTCCAGTGGTCATGTATTGATGTGAGAGTTGGACTGTGATCCAACTGAACTGAACTGAGGCATTTCAAATGAGGAACCTATATGCCAAAGGGTATACTGACATTCTCTCATCATATGTTGAAATACTAACCCTTAATATTAGGAGGTAGGGATTCTGGGAGATATTTAATCATGAGGGTTGAACCTTCATTATGAGGTTAGTGCCCTTACAAAAAGACACATGTAAGAAGTCATCTCTTTTTCCACCATGTGAAAATACGAGTAGATGTCATATATAAACTAGGAAGGGGATCTTCACCAAACACACTATTAGTCTAATATTAGACTCTTAGCCACAGAACTGTGAAAAATCAACTTTTGTTGTTTAAGCTACACAATCTATGCTATTCTACTGTAGTACTCTTAAGACATTCAGTATTATGAAAAAGACACATTGCTTAATTCTTTCCTTCTTATTTTTGTGTTTGACCAAATTCTCCTCAAACACCTGCAACCTTGATTTGACCATATTTTAGTCAGGCTTCTATCCTCTTACTAGACCCCTGAACTTTGTCCCACACTTGAGCTTAAGCACTGTAATGAAGATCAGTATCCTGTTAATGACACCTTCTGAAAATCAGATGACCACAAAGACTTGTTTTTTGTTCAGCTCTTTGATCATGCTACCTGCTCACCCTACTTCTCCATACCTAGTCTTTTCTTTTACGTTGTTTTGCTTCTCCCTATAAGAAAAGGGAATTCCCTTCTTTCTTTACTCTGAGACATTTGTAGATTTGCTCAGAGCATTCTCCCATTATCATAGTCTTTCTGAATACAATCTTTCCTTATTTAAATTTGGGCTTATTTTATTATGATATGCTAAAATATTCTGTACATTTTGTTGACCTTGGGCAAAGTTAAAAGAAATATTTTGAGGATATAAAAATGGTTTTATTGAAGAAAGCTTTCATTACTAAACTGAAATATTTAAAAAGATAATGGAATTCCCTGGCAGTCCAGTGGTTAAGACATTGCTTTCATGGCCAAGGGTGCAAGTTCGATTCCTGTCTATGAAACACAAATCCAACAAGCCAAGTGGTATGGCAAAACAAAACAAACAACAAAAAATAGGAATTTTAGAGTGTAAATCAGCATTTTAATGTTGATAAAAATACAACTAAATAATTCATTTGAACTATTATTGAGTATTTGCAATGAGACAGAAAATGTATTGCATGCGTCCAAATACTTTATTGCCTTCATGTTTCCCATTAACTCCATGCAAGTTTAACTCATTTTCTGAAAGAAGGAAATGAAGATCATGGATACAGGAATGATATATTTTGGCCAAGGTCACACACATAGCAGGAATATGGACAGTTGTCATTTGAATGCAAGTCTCATGATGCCAAACCAAATGTTGTTTACACACAACAGCTGCAGCACAAAACCTGTACACTATTTGATTATAAATGAAAAGAAAAAAATACTCTCGGCGTAATATTGAAAACTGAACACTTTCAAAGTCACCAAGAATATTACAGATTTTTTTTTTCATTATTAAACAAACCAACAAAAAAACAGTAAGGACACAGGGAATTCTCTTACCATATATATAAGATGAGGTTACTTATGGATATTTTGCAATTTTTCCATTTCCTAATGGTATTCAAGAGAACTGAGAATCTTACCTTAAGAGTATGAAGTGTGTGTGTTTTTTTTAATATTTATATATTTTAATTGGAGGCTAATAATTTTACAATATTGTGGTAGTTTTTGCCATACATTGACATGAATCAGCCATGGGTGTACATGTGTCCCCCATCCCGACCCCCATCCCACCTCCCTCCCCATCCCATCCCTCTGGGTTGTCCCAGTGCACCAGCTTTGAGTGCCCTGTTTCATGCATCAAACTTGGACTGGTCATCTATTTCACATATGGTAATATACATGTTTCAGTGCTATTCCCTCAAATCATCCCACCCTTGCCTTCTCCCACACAGTGCAAAAGTCTTCTTTATATCTGTGTCTCTTTTCCTGTCTCATGTATAGGGTCATTGTTACCATCTTTCTAAATTCCATATATATGCGTTAATATACTATATTGGTGCTTTTCTTTCTGACTTACTTTGCTCTGTATAAAAGGCCCTTGTTTCATCCACCTCATTAGAACTGATTCAAATGTGTTCTTTTTAACAGTTTAGTAATATTCCATTGTGTATATGGACCACAGCTTTCTTATCCATTCACCTGCCGATGGACATCTAGGTTGCTTCCATGTCCTAGCTATTGTAAACAGTGCTGCAGTGAACTTTGGGGTACATGTGTCTCTTTCAATTGTGATTTCCTCAGTGTGTATGACCAGCAGTGGGATTTCTGGGTCATATGGGAGTTCTATTTCCAGTTTTTTAAGGAATCTCTACATTGTTCTCCATAGTGGCTGTACTAGTTTGCATTCCCACCAACAATGTAAGAGGGTTCCCTTTTCTCTGCACCCTCTCCAGCATTTATTGTTTGTAGACTTTTTGATAGCAGCCATTCTGAACAGCATGAGATGGTACCTCATTGTAGTTTTGATTTGCATTTCTCTGATAATAAGTGATGTCGAGCATCTTTTCATGTGTTTGTTAGCCACATGTATGTTTTCTTGGGGAAATGTATATTTAGTTCCTTGGCCCAGCTTTTGATTGGGTCATTTATTTTTCTGGTATTTAGCTGCATGAGCTGCTTGTATATTTTTGAGATTAATTGTCAGTTGCTTCGTTTGCTATTATTTTCTCCCATTCTGAAGACTGTCTTTTCACCTTGTTTATAGTCTCCTTCATTGTGAAAAAGGTTTTACATTTAATTTAGTTCAGTTCAGTTGACTTGCTCAGTCGTGTCCGACTCTTTGCAACCACATGAATCGCAGCACGCCAGGCCTCCCTGTCCATCACCAACTCCCGGAGTTCACTCAGACGCACGTCCATCGAGTCAGTGATGCTATCCAGCCATCTCATCCTCTGTTGTCCCCTTCTCCTCCTGCCCCCAATCCCTCCCAGCATCAAAGTCTTTTCCAATGAGTCAGCTCTTCACTAGAGGTGGCCAAAGTACTGGAGTTTCAGCTTCAGTATCATTCCCTCCGAAGAAATCCCAGGACTTATCTCCTTCAGAATGGACTGGTTGGATCTCCTTGCAGTCCAAGGGACTCTCAAGAGTCTTCTCCAACACCACAGTTCAAAAGCATCAATTCTTTGCCTCTCAGACTTTTTCACAATCCAACTCTCATATCCATACATGACCACAGGAAAAACCATAGCCTTGACTGGACAGACCTTTGTTGGCAAAGTAATGTCTCTGCTTTTGAATATGCTATCTAGGTGAGTCATAACTTTCCTTCCAAGGAGTAAGCGTCTTTTAATTTCATGGCTGCAGTCACCATCTGCAGTGATTTTGGAGCCCAGAAAAATAAAGTCTGACACTGTTTCCACTGTTTCCACATCTATTTCCCATGAAGTGATGGGACTGGATGCCATGATCTTTGTTTTCTGAACGTTGAGCTTTAAGCCAACTTTTTCACTCTCCACTTTCACTTTCATCAAGAGGCTTTTTAGTTCCTCTTCACTTTCTGCCATAGGGTGGTGTCATCTGCATACCTGAGGTTATTGAGATTTCTCCTGGCAATCTTGATTCCAGCTTGTACTTCTTCCAGCCCAGCGTTTCTCATGATGTACTCTGCATAGAAGTTAAATAAGCAGGGTAACAATATACAGCCTTGACGTACTCCTTTTCCTATTTGGAACCAGTCTGTTGTTCCATGTCCAGTTCTAACTGTTGCTTCCTGACCTGCATACAGATTTCTTTGAAGGCAGGTCAGGTGGTCTGGTATTCCCATCTCTTTCAGAATTTTCCTCAGTTTATTGTGATCCACACAGTCAAAGGCTTTGGCATAGTCAATAAAGCAGAAATAGATGTTTTACTGGAACTCTCTTGCTTTTACCATGATCCAGCGGATGTTGGCAATTTGATCTCTGGTTCCTCTGCCTTTTCTAAAACCAGCTTGAACATCAGGAAGTTCACGGTTCACATATTGCTGAAGCCTGGCTTGGAGATTTTTGAGCATTACTTTACTAGCATGTGAGATGAGTGCAATTGTGAGGTAGTTTGAGCATTCTTTGGCATTGCCTTTCTTTGGGATTGGAATGAAAACTGACCTTAGGTCCCATTTATTTTTGCTTTCATTTCCACTACTCTGGGAGATGGGTCATAGAGGATCCTGCTGTGATTTATGTTAGAGAGTGTTTTGCCTATGTTTTCTTCTAGGAGTTTTATAGTTTCTGACCTTACATTTAGATTTTTAATCCATTTTGAATTTATTTTTGTGTATGGTGTTAGAAAGTGGTCTAGTTTCATTCTTTTACAGGTGATTGACCAGTTTTCCCATCACCACTTGTTAAAGAGATTGTCTTTTCTCCATTGTATATTCTTGCCTCCTTTGTCAAAGATAAGGTGTCTATAGTTGTGTGGACTTTATCTCTGAGCTTTATGTTTTATTCCATTGATCTATATTTCTGTCTTTGTGTCAGTACCATACTGTCTTGTGACTGTGGCTTTGTAGTAGAGCCTGAAGTCAGGCAGGTTGTTTTATCCAGTTCCTTTCTTCTTTCTCAAGACTGCTTTGGCTATTTGAGTTTTTTTTTTTTTTTTGTATTTCCATATAAATTGTGAAATTATTTATTCTAGTTCTGTGAATAATACCATTGGTAGCTTTATAAGGATTGCATTTAATCTATAGATTGCTTTGAGTAGTATACTCATTTTCACTATACTGATTCTTCCAAACAATGAACATGGTATATTTCTCCACCTATTTGTGTCATCTTTGATTTCTTTCACCAGTGTTTTATAATTTTCTATATACAGGTCTTTTGTTTCTTTAGGTAGATTTATTCCCAAGTATTTTATTCTTTTAATCACAATGGTGAATGGGATTGTTTCCTAAATTTCTCTTTCTGTTTTTTCATTGTTAGTGTATAAGGATGCAAGGGATTTCTGTGTGTTGATTTTATATCCTGCAACTTTACTATATTCATTGATTAGCTCTAGTAATTTACTGGTGGAGTCTTTAGGGTTTTCTATGCAGATAATCATGCCATCTGCAAACAGTGAGAGTTTTACTGCTTCTTTTCCAATCTGGATTCCTTTTGTTTGTTTTTCTCCTCTGATCCTTGGCTAAAACTTCCAAAATTATGTTGAATAGTAGTGGTAAGAGTGGACACCCGTGTCCTGTTCCTGACTTTAATGGAAATGCTTTCAAATTTTCACAATTGAGAATGTTTGCTGTGGGGCTGTCAAATATGGCTTTTATTATGTTGAGGTATATTCCTTCTATTGCTGGTTTCTGGAGGGTTTTTATCATAAATGGATGTTGAATCTTGTCAAAGGTTTTCTTTTCATCTATTGAGATAATCATGATTTTTACCTTTTAATTTGTCAATGTGGTATATCACATGGATTGATTTGCAAGTACTGAAGAATACTTTCATCCTTGGGATAAAGCCTGCTTCATCATGATGTATGATCTTTGTAATATATTGTTGGATTCTGTTGGCTAGAATTTTGTTGAGGATTTTTGCATCCATGTTCATCAGTAATATTGGGCTGTAATTTTCTTTTTTTATGGCATCTTTGTCTGTTTTTTCCAGTAGTCATGCATGGATGTGAGAGTTGGACTGTGAAGAAAGCTGAGTGCTGAAGAATTGATGCTTTTGAACTGTGGTGTTGGAGAAGATGCTTGAGAGTCCCTTGGACTGCAAGGAAATCCAACCAGTCCATTCTAAAGGAGGTCAGTCCTGGGTGTTCTTTGGAAGGATTGATTCTGAAGCTGAAGCTCCAATACTTTGGCCACCTCATGCGAAGAGTTGACTCATTGGAAAAGACTCTGATGTTGGGAGGGATTGGGGGCAGGAGGAGAAGGGGATGACAGAGGATGAGATGGCTGGATGGCATCACCAGCTCAATGGACATGAGTTTGAGTGAACTCTGGGAGTTGGTGATGGATAGTGAGGCCTGGCATGCTGCAACTCATGGGGTTGCAAAGAGTCAGACATGACTGAGCGACTGAAATGAACTGAACTGAACTGTCTGGTTTTGGTATTAGGGTGTTGGTGGCCTCATAGAATGAATTTAGAAGTTTACCTTCCTCTGCAATTTTCTGGAAGAGTTTGAGTAGGATAGGTGCTAGCTCTTCTATAGATTTTTGGTAGAATTCACCTGTGAAGTCATCTGGTCCTGGGCTTTTGTTTGTTGGAAGATTTTTGATTACAGTTTCTATTTCCATGCTTGTGATGGGTTTGTTAAGATTTTCTATTTCTTTTTGGTTCAGTTTTGGAAAGTTCTACTTTTCTAAGAATTCGTCCATTTCTTCCAAGTTGTCCATTTGATTGTCATATAGTTGCTGTTAGTAGTCTTATGATCCTTTGAATTTCTGTGTTGTCTATTGTGATTTCTCCATTTTCATTTCTAATATTGTTGATTTGATTTTTCTCCCTTTTTTTCTTTATGAGTCTGGCTAATGGTTTGTCTATGTTATTTTTCTTCTCAAAGAACCAGCTTTTAGTTTTGTTGATTTTTGCTGTAGTCTCTTTTGTTTCTTTTTCATTCATTTCTGACCTAATTTTTATGATTTCTTTCCTTCTACTAACCCTGGGGTTCTTCATTTCTTCTAGGTGTAAAGTTAGGTTATTTATTTGATTTTTTTCTTGTTTCTTGAGGTAAACTTGTATTGCTATGAACTTTCCTCTTAGCACTGCTTTTACTGAATCCCATAAGTTTTGAGTTGTTGTGTTTTCATTTTCATTTGTTTGTATGCATATTTTGATTTCTTTTTTTATGTCTTCTGTGATTTGTTGGTTATTCAGAAGTGTGTTTAGTCTCCATGTTTGTATTTTTAATTTTTTTTCCTGTAGTTTACATCTAATCTTACTGCACTCTGATCAGAAAAAGATGCTTGAAATGATTTCATTTTTTTTTTTTAATTTAAGAGTACAGCATATTTTGGATGTTTGCCATGTAACTATTCTTTCTGATTTGTGAGGAATTGAGCTTTATATACTGCCACTATTTGAAAAAATATATGAAATAGTTCAAAATGATTTGAAAATCAGTGACGGTTATGTTTTATTATTATTAAAAATTATTTGGGATAGACAGAAAGGACTGAAGAAATTTTTTTCTGTATTACTGTCTCCTGATATTCTTAAAGTTGGTTTCTATACTTGATAAAAGGAGTAATGCTTGGGTCTAGGAAATGAAAAGACATTTATTGTGACAAGACTCTAAATAAGCTTTCTTACATTTCAAGGTCATGGATGGTATATCCCATTAAGACAATATCTCCAGCCTGTGTGGGATGGACATTAATAAGTCTATTAAAACACAGATATTGCACTCTGAATCTGGTTCTGCTGCATGTCCAATTAAAAAGGAAAGTTGTGCCTACAAAGATTGAATTGTGGTAAATTCTGATTTATATAATCACCCTTCCTTTCCTCCTTTCTTTTCATTTCTTCCTTCCTTTCTTTCAGGTACATTCTATTTAGAACTTGCTTTACTCATGATGCATGACTCATGATGCATGAAGGAAACACAACTTGGAAAGTTCCAAGTATCAAGGTTCAAATACTTCCTGCACATTGCAATAAAGAGATTCTCTGATATCTTTAAGTAGGGTAACTATTCACTCTTAGAAATTATACTTCTTTGAAGAAAACCCAGCTCTTTTTATATTTCCACCTATTTACCACTTCATTGAGTCTTAATCATGTCTTTTTTATTCTATATCAACCCTAGAGCTTTCTCTGCTGCTGCTAAGTCGCTTCAGTCGTGTCCGATTCTGTGCGACCCCATAGATGGCAGCCCACCAGGCTCCTCTGTCCATGGGATTCTCCAGGCAAGAGTACTGGAGCGGGTTGCCATTTCCTTCTCCAATTCATCTAAGTGAAAAGTCAAAGTGAAGTCGCTCAGTCGTGTCTGACTCTTAGCGACCCCATGGACTGCAGCCTACCAGGCTCCTCCATCCATGGGATTTTCCAGGCAAGAGTACTGAAGTGGGGGTGCCATTGCCTTCTCCTAAGTCTTGTTATAAAAGTATCCTTCCAAATCCTTGGCAAACCCATTCACTCCTTCATTGAAAAAATATTTCTTAAGTATCTACTGTATAAAATGAACAATTCTAATTAGATTCAATGGTATGGGGGGAGAAAAACACAGTGCCCACAGTGCCCATTCTCTTGAAACTTACAGTATATTGACAGGAAACACAAGACATTAAGAAACAAACATTCAATGTACTATCACATGCTTAACCGTTCAGTCATGTCAAACTCTTTGTGACCCCATGGACTGTAGCCCACCAGACTTCTCTGTCCATGGAATTTTTCAGACAAGAATACTGGAGTGGGTTGCCATTTCCTCCTCCAGGAGATATTCCCAATCCAGGGATCGAATTCATGTGTCCTGCGTCTCCTGCACTGCAGGCAGATTGTTCATCACTAAGCCACCTAGGAAGCCCCCAGTGTACTATTAGGTCATAATAAATACTATGCTGAAAAATAAGCAGGAAGCAGACACAGAGAGTTTGGGTAGTGGTGAGGGGGTAGGAAATATTTTAGGTAGGTAAGGTAGGGAAAGCTTCAGAGCCAAGACATTTGCACATGGATCTGGAGTAAAAGCAGTGGAAGAGAAGTATCCCAGACAGAGAGAACAGAGGGTGTGAGATTTCTGAGGTGGAAATATTCTTGAACTAATCAATGAACAATAAGCCAGCTTGGTAAATGTTAGAACATTGAGCAATGGAAAGAATAAAGGGGCTGAAGTTGATAAAGCAGCCTGGGTTAGAATTTTGTTTTGAATTATATTGATATTAAGAATATGATCAAGGAGAAAATGAGCAGTGTCAGAAAGTTCATGAGATTTCCTAAGAATAAATCAGAGGGTTCCTATGCATAAATCTAAAATCAAGGATGTTCTATGATATTAAATAGGCATGGATTTTCCCTTAGCTTTGTTTGGGATTTCAAAGGTCTGAATATGTAAAATATATAACTACAAATACAAAATGGAGGCTACCTTCAACAAAAGTACAAAAGAAATATTTGAAAGTGTTTCCATTAAAATCTTGCCAATAAAGAAACAAACAAAAAAGGGAAAAATTGAGGAGGCAAAGTCTGATTCTCAACAAGTATTAGCAAGAAAAGGTTAATGAAGATATTTCACAAAACAGAACTGAGTCAGTGTATCTCCACTCTTAAAATTACAACACTAATGAGTATACACAGCTGACCCTAAATATATATCTAAATATTTTATTCTTGTTTAAACCTTTATTTTTCTATATTTAAAGTAATAAAATGTTATTTTGATATAACCTAGAAAAATATAGAAAGTCATATCTTGGCATATAAATGACATTTCTAGGAACGTTTTTCTGCTGGCAATTTTCTTATGGCAGACGCAACTTAAGCTGCTGATAATTTCAGTGGGTGGGGGAGGCAAGGCATCAGGAGGTGGGTGAGTGAATTATCACAGTAACTACTAGGAATGACACTATAAATACAGAAATATCATGAATAAGTTATAACTTAACTTATATTAACTTAAATTTAACTTTAAATTTAACCAGTTAAAATTTAAAAATACTGGGCTAAAGTAATAAGAATTAACATAATTTCACATACTAAAATATGTCACTCTTTTATGTAATGAAGTACCTAAACTTCAAATCTGAACTAAAAATCTGTTTTATTCAAAAGCTATATAAGTTCAACCAGGATCATCTTTATCACTCTACCTTAAGCCATTAAATTCCTAGACCTGGTTGTAGCTCTAACAATGCACAGTTCTACTGGTAGCCAAAACATGATGATATTCACTTTGGGGCTATGGATATAAAACTGAGGTCTTCCAAATTTCCACTCATGACATTTCCTAGCATCAAGTATGATTTAGCAGGGTGGGAAATTAATATGTAAGATAGCCGGATATATGTATTATCAAGTTCTTCTGATTATAAAAATTAGTCCAATTTTCTGAGGAAATAAAGCAGTTACTGAAAACAAGTAGCTGAGACTCCAAGCCACAGGGAGAGCAGAAACTAAATTTATTCAAGATGATGGCCACTTCTTAACTTTTCTCTTTCATGGCCCTTCAGTTTTACATTATTCTGTTTCCCATCTCACCTAACTGACTTTTGAGTTAGCTTCCCTTTTTCTCAACATTTCTCGAATGTTTTCTGAACATTCCCTTTTTCTCTATGTCTTAAATTCCTCTGACATAGCAGGAAGTTCTCACTTACTCAGTTTCAGTAGCGTGGCCAGCTATATAATTTGAAAGACCCAGTGAAAAGTGAAAGCAAGGGGCCCCATCTTCAAAAATTATTAAGAATTTCAAAAGGCAGAATATTGAACCAGGGAAGGAGTATTTCTAAGTGAGGACTATAAGGGTCACATACTTATGAAACTGGCCCTACTCAGGAATAAAACTAAATTACTCAAGTTCTTTTTTTTCCCAACCAAATCACAGCTTTTGTCAAGTTGGTGGATGAACTACCTCTGCATCAAATCTAGTGCTTGTACCAATATGAGTTATAACTTAGAAAGAGTATGGATACGTAGTGTATTTCTTATAGCAAAGCTAGCTGTAGAAGCTTTGTAAAATGTAAAACACAGTAGAAGATTCTTGTTATTTATATGAAAATAAAAACCTGCATTCCTTCTATGGTATTGCCCAATTATCTCTTATGGCCTCATTGCCACTATATTTAGCCAGTAAAAAGATAAGAGTTAATAAAGAAGTAGCACTTCATCTCTTAACAATATCAGCCAAAACTGCACACAGGATTTCTTCTCACATCTGATTGGCTGGAATGAGTCACACTGGCATGCCTAACTGCAAGGAGATTAGAGGATACAGTCTGGCATGGTTTACACAAAGAAAAGGAAATGCATTTCTGATAAACAGTTACTATTTTCTTCCATACACAGCATATAACAAGCTGCCTGGGCCATCTTTGTTACCATGAAGTGAATTTTACAGAAGGATTTCTTCTAGTCCAAGTCAGCTTCCTTTACTATGTCCTCATATAAACTCTTTTATTTTCTTTCAGTGTGCTCCTTTCCAATAATATATCTATTTAACAGTAATCTAGTTAATATCTGACTCTTCTACTAAATTCACAAGTAAGCACACAATGTGTGTCTTAATCATCTTATCCACTACCCTGTACTCGTAGCATAGCTGACCAAATCTGAGTGTACGTTTGAACCTTGGATTTGGTGGGACCTAAATTCCCATGACATTCTTTCAATAGTTTGTATAGCTTAACCCTCTTCGGTTTTCCTTTTTTTTTTTTTTTTTGTGACCCAGGATTATGACCCAGAATCCCATCCAGTTCTTGGTCAGATTTGCCTTAGATCCATATTAGAGAGAAATGTTATAATTTTACCACAAAACCAAAATTATCAGCCAGTACTATTGCCACCATGTAAGAGTCAGAAATTACTGAAAATAATTAAATTTCCAAACCCTTTGAAATAGTGAGGGTATAATAGGCTCTTGGTTGCAAAAATTAAGAAAAAAATCTAGTAGTCCTTTAAAATCTTTATAGCACTTAAATAACATAAGAAAATTAAGAATTCCTGATGAATGTGGGGGTCAAAGATGGCAAATTATCTTCCAGTAGAAAGTCTTTCCCTCTATTCTTTAGGAATAGAACTCCCTAAGCTTTCACCAAGCCCATGCCTTCCACCTAGAGATATATTTCCCAGCTCATCTCACAAATTCATTTGGTTATGTAACTAAGTTTTTACCAATGAAACAGGAGCACAAACAATTTGCCTGTAAAATGATTAGATGAGTATTTCTTTTAGTATTTATTTTTCATTTATAATTTCACAAAGCTGCAATATAAGATTGCTAGTGAGACAGATTCTAATTCTCACGGACTATACAGATGACAGAGAAGATAGGTAACCTAGCAGATGGCAGACCAAGAAAATTGAAGTAACCTGGGTATTTGGGTAACCATGGGAACAGATCAGCATATCAGTATGTCTGCATTCAGTTATTCAATATTCCTCAGCTAAAAAGTAAGAATTAATCAAGCTTTGTACTAGCTTGATAGAGATTTATAAAGTTTTGGTATAGCAGTTTAGCCTGTAATGTTTTTACCAATATAGAGGTGTTATGCTTGATGAAGTACAAACACAAGGCCAGAATACCAGCCTGAACCAGAAACACTTCCAAGATTTCTTTCTTTTAAACTGATTGGATAAGAAATGCCAAAATAGAAGCATGAAGTATCTCAATGAGGCATATTTTCGAAAACAAGGAGACTATAGCAATCATACTTGATATTTGCCCCAATTGAGTCAAACTACTTATAACACATTTCTAAACCCATACAAAATATTCAAACTATTTTTAATACCCAAACCCATGGAAAGTAATAAATCTCAGTTAAATTTTAGAACCATAGCAACCCCAGAATGTCAGGAGAGTTATGGTCATGGAAGAGATATAGAAACAATAACAATACTCTTTATTCTTGTTCCAGATAAATTTTTGTTTGCAATGCAGCAGATATAGGAGACACGGGTTCAACAGCAGAGTCAGGAAGATCCCTTGGAGAAGAAAATGGCAACCCACTCCAGTATACTTGCCTGGAAAATCCCATAGACAGAGGAGCCTTGTAAGGTACAGTCCAAAGGGTCACAAAGAGTCAGACATGACTGATGACTAAACACAGCACATGGAAACACTGGGAAATAACAGAAAAGCTAAGCAAAAAGCACTTGATATAATAATGTAAGCCAAAAATTTCTGAGGAGATATTTTTAATAAATCAAGAGACCTGTGCATAAGTGTTTATATGCTACTTCAAGTGGCAAATGTCCGGTAATGCATCCATAACCCAACCCACTTTACTTCTCTATAGGTGAGAAAACAAGGGGTAGATAGTCCTTTGGCTCCTAACTTTAGTCTTCCCAAAATTTGTCTACAGCATATGAGATGAATGAGCAGCATAGTTCAAGGAACACCTGGTTGTGATGACTCGGACATGAATTTATTTTCTTTTCTCCCATGTCATACTTTCTCCCCCCTCTGCTTGAGGACGTTCCACTCAGACCCTGCACTCTTCAAAACTCTCTGTGCTCAGAAACATTTTTTCTTCAGACAACCATTCATCCTAATTTCAATATATGATGGAATATCATGTAAGCAGGACAATGCTCAGATCAAGAACAGCAATGATATATATATTTTTAATATTTATTAACTAAAATTTTTAGTTTAAAAGAATCAAAGAACTACAAATGCATCAGGGCTTGAAGGGCCAAGATCTTGACAAGACGAGGTCTTTTTCTGGGCAAACCTAATTTTCTGTGTCCAACTTTTCTCTTTAGGAATTTCTGGCAGCAGATTTCACTAAAATGATAAGAGAATAAATAGATCAGGTGATTGTCAATGTTAAGGAACCAGGAAATAAGAGATCAAGAACTTGAAAAGGAAAGAGGTCTGATCTCTGAGAAAATGGAGGTGAATAGAAGTAAGCATGGCACTTAGCAGTTTTTCCCTTGAGGCTTTTGCTGACTTCTTATTAAGCAGAAGAAGAGGCTAATAAGTCGAGAAAAAGACACTGAATAGCAGAACAGTTTTTGACATTCTTGTGATACTGAGGAGAAAGATTGTAGTTTAGGATCCGTCAAGAAAGAAGGCCACTGGTAAGCTTTCCAAGCTTGCAGTTTGTATGCTTGTAGACTTACACACTAGGGATTATAACTAACGAGGGATAGACTGAGATTTCTAAAAGTGCAATGCCACCTGGTACAATCACTGCAACTTGTGAATTGTTTTCCTCATTCTAATTCTTTGAAGAATAGGCTAAATACTCTCTAACAAAAAATCAAATAAGTCACAGTCTGCAAGGTTTGTATAGACAAATCTGAGTTTAATGAAGGCCTTTTTCCTGTGGATGTTTACGTGGCATCTCAAATAGGAAAAAAGGCCCATTTTCCAAGTATTTGCTGCTTATTAAATATGTCTGATATGGAACATGGAAGTTTACCACTATACCTGAAATGTCATGATGATGTTTAACATATTGTAGTAATTCTGAGATGTTAATAAGAATTGAATTATGAAGAAAAAAAGTTCTATGTGAGTTTAAGGTCTATGTAGAGAACAGTTATATGCCTGGATGCATTTTCTCAGATCCTGGAAGACAAATACTATTATTTTCTAACTCTGTAATGAGTTGATTTTTTTTTCAAAGCTTCTAAATCAAACATATTCTGGACTTAAAAACTTTGAATACAATAGTAGTCAGGGTGCTGAATTGAAAAAAAGGTGACTATAAGATAAAAACCCCATCGTCCTTGCCCATAATCTCCCTTTTCTATCTTAGTCCAAAAAGGAGAGCTACACTATGTACTCCCACTAGAAGTGTGCAGAATTTCTCTCTGCAGAAACTGACTGGCCTAAGAGAAAGGATCTATACTTATTGACAATAGGATTCTCCATCAAAATACCTTTATCCCATACTTGATCACTCTGCAGTGAAAGTCACTAATTGATTAGGCCTTCCCATACACTTTTGTCCCTCATTGTAAAATTTAAATGGATAGTCATGGACCAGACATTTCAACAAGGCCTTCAACTTGAGAAAAAACTAAAATGAAAACCAAGCAAAAATGCTCTTACAACAATCAAATAAGGGGAAAAAAAGGAAGAGACTAAAAGGTGAAAAAGGCTTAAGCATAAAATCCAAGAAATGTGTCCTTTTCTATACTATTGAATATTGTTTGTGACTATATATTATTTTAATAATATAATAAATATATTTCAAATTATAGGCATTTAACAAGTGGAATAATTATATGAAAAAATAACTTGATATTGGCATATGGACAAACTTAAATATATAAATAAATAAAACCCAAGAAAAATTTAATGACCTTTAATTAATAATCTCAGAATTAAAAGAAGATAAGGAATCTCTAAAATATAAAATGGCATGATATACTTAAAGTGATGAAAGAAAATAACGTACAGCCCAGATTATTGTACCCAGCAAGGATCTCATTCAAATATGAAGGAGAAATCAAAAGCTTTACAGACAAGCAAAAGCTGAGAGAATTCAGCACCACCAAACCAGCTCTCCAACAAATACTAAAGGATATTCTCTAGACAGGAAACACAAAAAAGGTGTATAAATTCGAACCCAAAACAATAAAGTAAATGGCAACGGGATCATACTTATCAATAATTACCTTAAACGTAAATGGGTTGAATGTCCCAACCAAAAAACAGAGACTGGCTGAATGGATACAAAAACAAGACCCCTTCATATGCTGTCTACAAGAGACCCACCTCAAAACAGGGGACACATACAGACTGAAAATGAATGGCTGGATAAAGATTTTCCATGCAAATAGGGACCAAAAGAAAGCAGGAGTAGCAATACTCATATCAGATAAAATAGGCTTTAAAACAAAGGCTGTGAAAAGAGACAAAGATGGCCACTACATAATGATCAAAGGATCATTCCAAGATGAAGATATAACAATTATAAATATATATGCACCCAACACGGGAGCACCGCAATATGTAAGACAAATGCTAACAAGTATGAAAGGAGAAATTAACATTAACACAATAATAGTGGGAGACTTTAATACCCCACTCACACCTATGGATAGATAAACTAAACAGAAAATCAACAAGGAAACACAAACGTTAAACGATACAATAGACCAGTTAGACCTAATTGATATCTATAGGACATTCCATCCCAAAACAATGAATTTCACCTTTTTCTCAAGCGCACATGGAACCTTCTCCAGGATAGATCACATCCTGGGCCATAAATCTAGCCTTGGTAAATTCAAAAAAATTGAAATCATTCCAAGCATCTTTTCTGACCACAATGCAGTAAGATTAGATCTCAATTACAGGAGAAAAACTATTAAAAATTCCAACATATGGAAGCTGAACAACACTCTGCTGGATAACCAACAAATCACAGAAGAAATAAAAAAAGAAATCAAAATTTGCATAGAAATGAATGAAAATGAAAACACAACAACCCAAAACCTGTGGGACACTGTAAAAGAAGTCCTAAGGGGAAAGTTCATAGCAATACAGGCATACCTCAAGAAACAAGAAAAAAGTCAAATAAATAACCTAACCCTACACCTAAAGCAACTAGAAAGGGAAGAAATGAAGAACCCCAGGGTTAGTAGAAGGAAAGAAATCTTTAAAATTAGGGCAGAAATAAATGCAACAGAAACAAAAGAGACCATAGCAAAAATCAACAAAGCCAAAAGCTGGTTCTTTGAAAGGATAAATAAAATTGACAAACCATTAGGCAGACACATCAAGAAACAAAGGGAGAAAAATCAAATCAATAAAATTAGAAATGAAAATGGAGAGATCACAACAGACAACACAGAAATACAAAGGACCATAAGAGACTACTATCAACAATTATATGACAATAAAATGGACAACGTGGAAGAAATGGACAAATTCTTAGAAAAGTACAACTTTCCACTACTGGATCAGGAAGAAATACAAATCTTAACAGACCCATTACAAGCACGGAAATTGAAACTGTAATCAAAAATCTTCCAGCAAACAAAAGCCCAAGTCCAGACGGCTTCACAGCTGAATTCTACCAAAAATTTAGAGAAGAGCTAACACCTATCCTACTCAAACTCTTCCAGAAAATTGCAGAGGAAGGTAAACTTCCAAACTCATTCTATGAGGCCACCATCACCCTAATACCAAAACCTGACAAAGATCCCACAAAAAAAGAAAACTACAGGCCAATATCACTGATGAACATAGATGCAAAAATCCTTAACAAAATTCTAGCAATCAGAATCCAACAACACATTAAAAAGATCATACACCATGACCAAGTGGGCTTTATCCCAGGGATGCAAGGATTCTTCAATAACTATAAATCAATCAGTGTAATACACCACATTAACAAATTGAAAAATAAAAACCATATGATTATCTAAATAGATGCAGAGAAAGCCTTTGACAAAATTCAACATCCATTTATGATAAGAACTCTCCAGAAAGCAGGAATAGAAGAAACATACCTCAACATAATAAAAGCTATATATGACAAACCCACAGCAAACATTATCCTCAATGGTAAAAACTGAAAGCATTTCCTCTAAAGTCAGGAACAAGACAAGGGTGCCCACTTTCACCATTACTATTCAACATAGTTTTGGAAGTTTTGGCCACAGCAATCAGAGCAGAAAAAGAAATAAAAGGAATCCAAATTGGAAAAGAAGAAGTAAAACTCACTATTTGCAGATGACATGATCCTCTACATAGAAAACCTAAAGACTCCACCAGAAAATTACTAGAACTAATCAATGATTATAGTAAAGTTGCAGGATATAAAATCAACACACAGAAATCCCTTGCATTCCTATACACTAATAAGGAGAAAACAGAAAGAGAAATTAAGGAAACAATTTCATTCACCATTGCAACGGAAAGAATAAAATACTTAGGAATATATCTACCTAAAGAAACTAAAGACCGATATATAGAAAACTATAAAACACTGGTGAAAGAAATCAAAGAGGACACTAATAGATGGAGAAGTATACCATGTTCATGGATTGGAAGAATCAATATAGTGAAAATGAGTATACTACCCAAAGCAATGTATAGATTCAATGCAATCCCTATCAAGCTACCAACAGTATTCTTCACAGAGCTAGAACAAATAATTTCACAATTTGTATGGAAATACAAAAACCTCAAATAGCCAAAGCTATCCTGAAAAAGAAGAATGGAACTGGAGGAATCAACCTCCCTGACTTCAGGCTGTACTACAAAGCCACAGTCATCAAGACAATATGGTACTGGCACAAAGACAGAAATATAGATCAATGGAACAAAATAGAAAGCCCAGAGATAAATCCATGCACATATGGACACCTTATCTTTGACAAAGGAGGCAAGAATATACAACGGATTAAAGATAATCTCTTTAACAAGTGGTGCTGGGAAAACTGGTCAACCACTTGTAAAAGAATGAAACTAGAGCACTTTATAACACCATACACAAAAATAAACTCAAAGTGGATTAAAGATCTAAATGTAAGACCAGAAACTATAGAACTCCTAGAGGAGAACATAGGCAAAACACTCTCCGACATACATCACAGCAGGATCCTCTATGACGCACCTCCCAGAATATTGGAAGTAAAAGCAAAAATAAACAAATGGGACCTAATTAAACTTAAAAGCTTCTGCACAACAAAGAAAAGTATTAGCAAGGTGAAAAGACAGCCTTCAGAATGGGAGAAAATTATAGCAAATGAAGCAACTGACAGACAACTAATCTCAAAAATGTACAAGCAACTCCTACAGCTCAATCCAGAAAAATAAATGACCCAATCAAAAAATGGGCCAAAGAACTAGACATTCCTCCAAAGAAGACATACAGAAGGCTAACAAACACATGAAAAGATGCTCAACATCCTTCATTATCAGACAAATGTAAATCAAAACCACTGTGAAGTACCATTTCATGCCAGTCAGAATGGCTGCGATCCAAATGTCTACAAGCAATAAATGCTGCAGAGTGTGTGGAGAAAAGGGAACCCTCTTACACTGTTGGTGGGGATGCAAACTAGTATGGCCACTATGGAGAACAGTGTGGAGATTCCTTAAAAAACTGGAAATAGAACTGCCTTATGACCCAGCAATCCCACTGCTGGGCATACACAATGAGGAAACCAGAATTGAAAGAGACACGTGTACCCCAATGTTCATCGCAGCACTGTTTATAATAGCCAGGACATGGAAGCAACCTAGATGTCCATCAGCAGATGAATGGATAAGAAAGCAGTGGTACATATACACAATGGAGTATTACTCAGCCATTAAAAAGAATACATTTGAATCAGTTCTAATGAGGTGGATGAAACCGGAGCCTATTATACAGAGTGAAGTAAGCCAAAAAGAAAAACACCGATACAGTATACTAACGCATATATATGGAATTTAGAAAAATGGTAACAATAACCGTGTATACGAGACAGCAAAAGAGACACCAATGTATAGAACAGTCTTTTGGACTCTGTGGGAGAGGGAGAGGGTGGGATGATTTGGGAGAATGGCATTAAAATACGTATAATATCATATATGAAACGAGTCACCAGTCCAGGTTCGATGCATGATACTGGATGCTTGGGGCTGGTGCACTGGGATGACCCAGAGGAAGGGCAGGGGAGGGAGGAGGGTTCAGGATGGGCAACACATGTATACCTGTGGCGGATTCATTTCGATATTTGGCAAAACCAATAAAATATTGTAAAGTTTAAAAATAAAATTAAATTAAAAAAATAAAAAATAAATTAAAAAAATAAAAGGGCATGATAAAATATAACATCTGTGAAGCTATGATGGCATATAATTAGAAAGAATACATTATTTATATGAAAAAATAAATTTTTAAATTTAAATAAATTTAAAAACAAAAGTTCGTTGAAAACTGCACTTCTCAAAAAGAATCATTTTGAAATAGACCTAAATTTCCAAGTTTCTGAATTTTATTTTAATATTAAATATTTAAAGTGCTTTTATGATTCAAACAATACATTGTAGATCTGGGAATATTTGCTGTAGTTTCTGAAAATATATATAAATATATCTTCATATATAAACATCTTTAGAACAATGTTCTTGGTCTTTTTTTTTTTTGGAGGTAATGAAAAATATGGAACAGTGGATCCTCAAAAAACACATAAGCAACCAAATATGCACTAATTCCAGGTCTTTTCCCCGATTTCCACCTTGCCATCCATCTACACTCTCCCAACTACATCCTCACTTCCTCTATACCAGATTAACTGGGTATTCAGACAAAGTTAAACCCTCTGAAAGAGATATTGGGTGGCATCTCTCTCTCAATTTAAACTTTTTATTTTATATTGGGATATAGCTGTTCAAAGCACTTTGAGTCAGATAGTAAAAAAATCTGCCTGCAATGCAGGAGACCCGGGTTTAATGACTGGGTTGGGCAGATCTCCTGGAGAAGGAAATGGCCACCCACTCCAGTATTCTTGCCTGGAGAATCCCATAGACAGAGAAGCCTGGTGGGCTACAGTACATGCAATTGCAAAGCATCAGATGTGCCTTAGTAACTAACATTTTCAGTTTCATAGCAGATTAACAATGTTGCAATAGCTTCAGAACAAAGGAAGGGACTCAGCCATATATATACATGTGTTCCTTCTCCTCCAAAGTCCCCTCCCAAGCAGGCTGCCACATAACATTGAGCAGAGCTCCATGTGCCATACAGTAAGTCCCTGTTTGTTATTCATTTTAAATATAGCAGTGTGTACATGAAGTAAGCTTCCTATTGAAATGTTTAATTTCACACTTTTCTGACCTTTTACATGTCCTTGCTTTTTGACTCCTTGTGTTATTGATAAATTTTTTCCCTCTTTCTGTGCCCATTGCATTGTACCAGCAACTTTCACTACAATTTTCCTTATTTGAGAAAAAGCAAGCATTTTTGTAAAAAGCCTTTGACTCCTGGGGGGAAGATACTTGGTATGAATTTAGTGTGTTTGATCAATCATAGATAATTTTAACATTTTCAGAACACATTGATTTTTACTGCTAACATAAAAGATCAAAATTAAATTTCCACAGGGATTCTTAACTGCTATATTAAGATGTATAAAATTATATATTTTTAACAATAAAGACAGCAAAACTGAAGTCTGATTTCATTTTGATTATGGCGGATGTCATAGAAACAAAAGAAAATTCTAAATTAGTCTTTTGATATTTTCATTATACTTTCATCTGTCACAGTACTTGAAATGCACATAGAGTAGATATTAGAGAATGAACATATATTTACTACAAATATCTACATAAACATATTTTTCTAAATATGTTTTCAAAGCCCACTTTACTCCCTGCTGGCTTGATTGAGTTTCTTAACCAGCAAAATAAAACAGTAAAATGGATACACATACAATTACATTTTAGAATCAACTATTTATTAACCAACATGAACATTTATTTATGAATCAATATGAACTTACTGAATGCAATATGAATAATTCATTGTATGGTTTTTAATCAAAGGAGTCTTTCATGATTTGGTGCAAATCCAGAAGGGGCATCCATTTGACTCACATTTTTCTGAAATCTTAACCTTACTCCCACTTAACATTTGGTTTACTGTGTATTTTTCATCTTTTTCATCAGGAATTCCTCTGGTAAAGTAATAGAAATGTTGATGAATTATTGAGACAGTCTATTCAACCACTAAAAATTATCAGCATGTTTGTAAGTACTCCAGTCACCTCTGAAAACAAGGATTCCCAGCTGTTTTATGCCCTTAAGAAAATTTGTTGTTGTTAAGTCTCTCAGTTGTGTCCTACTCTTCGGAATCCCATGGACTGCAGCATGCCAGACTTCCCTGTCCTTCACTGTCTTCGGAGTTTACTCAAACTCATGTCCACTGAGTTGGTGATGCCATCCAAGCATCTCACCCTTTGTCGCCCCCTTCTTCTCCTGCCCTCAATCTTTCCAACCATCAGGGACTTTTTCAGTGAGTCAGTTCTTCACATTGGGTGGCCAAAGTACTGGAGCTTCAGCTTCAGTATCAGTTCTTCTGATGAATATTCAGGATTGGTTTCCTTTAGGATTGCCTGGATTGATCTCCTTGATGTCCAAGGGACTCTCAAGAGTATTCTCCAGCACCCCAGTTTGAAAGCATCAATTCTTTGGGGCTCAGCCTTCTTTAAGGTCCAACTCTCACATCCTAAGACAAATTTCAAAAACACCTGATTTTGATTCAACTGCCTCTATGACTGTTGATTTGTGTGTGTGTGTGTGTGTGTGTGTGTGTAAGAAACTTTTCAGATGATACCACATCAATATTGCAGCCACAAGTAAAACAGATGGCACAAAAAGTGTTTTAAACTAAAAAAAAAAAAAGCAACAATATTCAGTATATATGTAATGTAGGTTAGTTATTCTTCAAATTCTATATTGAAAAGTACCTGGCAGAATAAATTAGGAGTTATGGATTAATAGATACATACTGCTGCTGCTGCTTCAGCCGTGTCCGACTCTGTGTGACCCCTCAGACAGCAGCCCACCAGGCTCCGCTGTCCCTGGTATTCTCCAGGCAAGAACACTGGAGTGGGTTGCCATTTCCTTCTCCAAGATACACACTACTATATATAAAATAATCAACAAAGATCTACTCTATAGCACAGGGAATTATATTCAATATCCTATACTAACCTATAATGGGAAAGAATCTGAAAAAGAAGATGCATATATAATTTTGCTGTACATCTGAAACTAACACAAAATTGTAAATTAAAGTATTAGGTGATGGTTTTATATCTATATCTATATTTACATATATACATAAATATATATATTTATGTATTCTAAATATAGTTTATTAAATAAACTAGAAATATGAATGCTAATAAAGAGTTATAATAAAGCCAAATTTTATTAGTATTTAACTTATATCTATCTCTCCTTCCCCCAAAGATAGAAAAACAAACATATTCTTCTTTTAATAACATTTGATCTCTACTCAAATATTCCCTATTCCTTAATAGAAATTTTCAGCTCTGCATGCATGATTTATGTTTTCTAATGTAGATAGGTAGGGCATATTTTATTATAACTTCTTAGCATTAGTTTATGTTTAAATGCATTTTTAAATTACCTGATTAAGGAAAACAGTTTAGCAGAAACAATATTTATTTTATTGCATTCTAATAACTCAAAATGATAGAAAGTTAAAGTGTGCTTTTCTTCTTTTTTATTTTGGTTTATTTTCTTTTAAAATCGCAAGGTTTATTTCTTTTAAAATATGATTCACATATTTGCATTTCATTTTCTGATATAAAAGTCAGCTTTGCAACTGGAATATTTATGTAACTCTGTTTTCCATCTAGACCATTAAAATTTACTCTGAACCTGGCATGTGTTTCTAAACTTTTCTCTGGTAGGACGTTTTAAAAATTAATAAATTAGATGTAAAAATGGAAATAAAATGGGAACTTAGAGTTAGGAAGCAGAAGGAACTAGAACAAAACCAATAACTTATTACCAGCTATCTGAAATGCATAAATCAAAAGACTGAATATTCAAACTCAGAAGGCAGAAGGTAAAAATGTAATCTTGCTACAATGTTCCTGAAACTGTAATTGGGGCATGGTATTTCAAAGCTGTGGAAGTCAAACATTTTCTGCAACATTATTAATTGGCCCCAATAGCAAAGCATTCCAGTATTTTAGACTGGTAAATCCCATGGACAGAGGAGTGTTCAGATTTTTACCCACACATGTTAAGACTTTACCAAGACAAAATTCTGCTTCTTATGTCTTCTTAGGGACACTAAATGATTAAATCAATTAATAGGATGAACTTTGAGAAGGGCTGTCATAGAAATCGATACCTCTTGGAATTTAAGGTAACATAAACGGTTGGATTGATAATTAAGATTCAAAGGACTCAGATCTTACCCAGTATCAACCTTCACTAATGCTTTCAGGGATATATGTAATCATAACACACAGGCGAAAAAACAAAGGTCCATGACCTCTAGTGCAGTTCCCCAAGTCCTATTATACATGAGACGCTCTCTGGCTCAAGGTAACAGACAAGTTTTTTTGTGAGAAATGCTTTACTTTCACAGAAGGAGCCAGTTAAATTAAGAGATACGTTTTACACTGAGAGGATTACACAGATTACATAATTTTCCAACCAATCATTACCCAAAAATCTCTATATTCCAGTTTGTTTACCGTGAGCAATTCTAGACAATTTAGGAAGATTGTTGCTAAATGCTTGCTAGGCACTATACTGGGCTTCCCTCATGGCTCAGCTGGTAAAGAATCCATCTATAGTGTGGGAGACCTGGGTTCAATCCCTGGGTTGGGAAGATCCTCTGAAGAAGGGAAAGGCTACCCATTTCAGTATTCTGGCCTAGATAATTTCATGGACTGTATAGTCCATGGGTTCACAAAGAGTCAGACACGACTGAGCAACTTTCACTTTCAGGCATTATACTATGTACTGTGCACATAAAGTTGAATAAGGAAATACCTGCTTTCAATAATGAACTTTCTATTTCATTAAAGGGGAATGACAGGTAAAGAGATATCCTTTTTTTAACTTTTTATTTTGTACTTGGGTATAGGCCATTAGCAGTGTTATGATAGTTTCACATGAACAACAAAGGGACTCAACCATACACATGTATGTATCCAATCTCCCCCAATCAAGATTTCAGGGAGAAATACCAATAACCTTAGATATGCAGATGACACCACCCTTATGCCACAAAGTGAAGAGGAACTAAAGAGGCTCTTGATGAAAGTGAAAGAGGAGAGTGAAAAAAGCTGGTTTAAACTCAATGTTCAAAAAACTAAGATCATGGCTTCTGGTCCCAGCACTTCATGGCATATGGATGGGGAAACAACGAAAACAGCGATAGACATTATTTTCTTGCATTCCAAAATCACTGCAGATGGTGATTGCAGCCATGAAATGAAAAGATGCTTGCTCCTTGAAAGAAAAGCTATGACAAACCTAGAGAGCATATTAGAAAGCAGAGCCATTGTTTTACTCACAAAGGTCCATCTAGTCAAAGTTATTGTTTTTCCAGTAGTCAGGTATGGATGTGAGAGTTAGACCATTAAAGAAAGCTGAGAGCAAAAGAAATGATGCTTTCAAATGGGGGTGTTAGAGAAGACTCTTGAGAATCTCTTGGACTGCAAAGAGATCAAACCAGGCAATCCTTAAGGAAATCAGTCCTGAATATTCACTGGGAAGGACGGATGCTGAAGCTGAAGCTCCAGTGCTTTGGCTATCTGATGGGAAGAGCTGACTCATTTGAAAAGACCCTGATGCTAGGAAAGATTGAAGGCAGGAGGAGAAAGGGACAACAGAGGATGAGATGATTGGATGGCATCACCAACTCAATGGCCATGAGTTTGAGCAAGCTTCAGGAGTTGATAATGGACAGGGAAGCCTGGTGTGCTGCAGTCCATGGGAGTCACAGAGTTGGACACAACTAAGCAACTGAACTCAACTGATTCTCCCCCAAGTAGAGAGAGATTTTGATATTGTGAAAAGTGCTAAAATGGAGGGAAGCACAGAGGAAGCAAAGAATTGGTGCTTTTGAATCATGGTGCCAGAGACTTGAGAGTCCCTCGACCTGCAAAAATATCAAACCAGTCATTCCTAAAGGAAATCAACCCTAAATATTCTCTTGAACAAGTCCTACTGAAGCTGAAGCTCCAATATTTGGTCACCTGATGCAAAGAGCCAACTCACTGGAAAAGACTCTGAAAATGGGAAAGACTGAAGGCAAAAGGAGAAGGCAGAAGCAGAGGATGAGATGATGGAATAGCATCACCAACTCAATGGACATGAATTTGAACAAACTAGGAGATGGTGAAGGACAGAAGAGCCTGGTGTGCTGCAGTCTATGCAGTGGCAAAGAGCTGAATGTAGTTCAGTGATTGAACAACTACAACAGAGGAAGATAATTTGACAAAAGCTTAAAATGTCAGAAAGGCTTCCTAGAGGTGAGAATACTTAAGCAGTCTTAAAGGTTGACTGAAACTATCCAAGCAAGAAAGTGGGAAGGGCTGTCAGGAAGAGGAAACAGCACAGTAATACAGAGAGTTTTGAGTCAGGGGGCTCAGAAGGGGAAGTAGGTCTAAGAGGATTTCTCATCTTCTGGTTTGGGTAGACACTGGTACTGTTATTGAGATGGGAAGTGCAGGAAGAATGGGGCTTTTGTTTTGTCCTGTGGTGAAAATTGTGGGTTGAGATTTGAATATATTGAATCTGAGTTGATTGTAAGAAATCCCTGTGGATTATAACCAAAGTTTAGATTTCAAATTTCAAAGTCCTAAGCATATGGGTGATGTTAAGACAAATAAAGCAGATGCAAAAGAAGAGTGTAATGATTAAGAAACTGTCTCTTGGGCCACTATTTAATACTGACCTTCTTTAATCTTTGAAAAAAATGGGATAATTGACAAGGGTGTTAAAAACATTAATGCACAAAGTGTTTAGCACAGTACCTAGAGTTAGAGGATTCTCAATAAATAGTAGGTATTATTATTAAATGGCCCAAAAAATAAAAGGATAAGAATAGATCAAGGAATCTAAGGGGCTAAGTCCAAGCTCCTAACATCAGATACAGTTTCTGCTTTCAAAGTTCTCACATCCTTGTTAGCTCCCTGAAGGAAGGACCATATTTTTCTCATCATTGTATCCTTAAATTCCTAGCTCAGATGACTGGCCCAAAGGAGCCAGGCACTTGATAAATTTTCGCTGGAAGACTGAGAGGATGAAAAAGAGGCCCACAGGAAGACACAGGAGAGGCAGTCAATAGGGACAGGAAGAAAGAAAAAAGAAAGAGCTAGAAATGAAAGAGGGCGACTAGAAGAGGAGGGAGGACAATAAGTTATGTGGGACCTGGAGTGGATTGGGAAGAGGTTATGGACACCTGGGGGTGGGGTGTGGTCACAGTTTACAAGGGAGCCATGTGTATTCATCAGTCCTGAGTGCAGAAGAATTGATGCTTTTGAACTGTGCTGTTGGAGAAGACTCTTGAGAGTCCCTTGGACTGCAAGGAGATCCAACCAGTCCATCCTAAAGGAGATCAGTCCTGGGTGTTCATTGGAAGGACTAATGTTGAAGCTGAAACTCCAGTACTGTGGCCACCTGATGCGAAGAGCTGACTCACTGGAAAAGACCCTGATGCTGGGAAAGATTGAGTGCAGGAGGAGAAGGGGACAGACAGACAGAGGATGAGATGGTTGGATGGCATCACCGACTCAATGGGCATGGGTTTGGGTGGACTCCGGGAGTTGGTGATGGACAGGGAGGCCTGGGGTGCTGCGGTTCATGAGGTCGCAAAGAGTCAGACATGACTGAGCGACTGAACTGAACTGAACTGGCTCTAGAATGGGCTGCACAATCATTCTTGTTTGTTTTCTGCATAGAACCAAACCTTCTTGGAGAAGAGGAGAAATTAGCCAGCTAACGTGCCAGCAAAGTTCTGTAAGTTTTGATTTTGGTTTGGTGTGGCTGAGGGCTGTAGGGCTCGTAGAGAAATATGTCTCCCTCGGCACGCAGGGACCAGGCCCCGCGTCCTGATTTCCCGGCTCTGAGGCTCCCAAGCCAGCGCGCGAGGGGCTCGCCCTCGGGAGGGCGCTCTGCTCTTCATAGTTGAACACCCGCACGTTCGGAGCCTGGAACGCTGAGAGGGAGGGCCTCTGACACGCAGGATACTGGTCATTCAGTCCGGTGGGGACGGAGGGACGACGACAGGGACGGGGTGTGAGGGGAGGTGAGAGAGGGGGACAGCGAGGGCACAGAGGGGCCCAGGCCGGCTATGGAGCTGTACATCAGCGCCTGCTCCAAGGCTGCCGACGTCGCAGCCACCAAGACGGCCACCAGCGGCCTCACCACAGAAAGCCAGCAGTGTGGAGACGTGAGTGGCCCCCAGGCTGGTCAGCTCTGTCCTCCTCTGCCGTGCCTCCAGCCTGGGAGGGCGGGGAGGGGAGGGCGGCGAACGGTCACGTGCCCTCGGTGAGGCCCGTAACCGTCCGGCTTTCAGGGCCCACAAGCAGGGCCGCCGCAGGAGGCAGGGCTGGGCGGGTGCTGGCGCAACCGGCTGTGGCGCTGCCTAGGGAGCTGGTAACTGGAAGCCAAGGTCTTCCAGGCTGCCTGGCAGGGCGGGACCTTTCTGTTCCTTCCTTCCTCAGGATTGGAGTAGCAGTTAAGTTGGCCTAAACTAACATACCTAAAGGAACGACAAAACTCTCCAATTGTATCCGACAGGGTGAGCACAAAACTCAATTTTCGGGGGTCGGAGCAGCTCAGCTACTGGATCTGCCTCTTGGGGTCAAGCTGCCTGTGATCCCAGGAAGCAATAGTTTATACTATACCACAAAATTAAATGAGAAGGTAAGGTGATGTTTAATTTTCTTACATTGACTTCATTCTTTTATGAAAATTGTTAGTTGCTCAGTTGTGTCTGACTCTTTATGACCCCATGGACTGTAGCCTGTCAGGCTCCTTTGTCTATAGAATTCTCCAGACAAGAATAGTGGAGTGGGTTGCCATTTTCTTCTACAACAGGTCTTACCCACACAGAGATATAACCCTCAGGTGGCTCCGATGGAATGAATCCACCTGCAATTCAGGACCCAGTCCTATACTTTGCTCTTCTCCCAGCTATGAACTTGGACCATCTTTCAAGATTTCTTTTCAACTGTTACAGCCTTTATTTCCTTAGAATTTGCATTGTCCTTGGTTTGTATAAGTCTACCCCATACTATAATTTTATAATTTAAATCTTACTAGGTTATAGTGTGTATGCCCCTCAAACTCTTCCATGTTTTTAGTCCTCAATGTAATGTGAAAGTGAAAGTGAAGTTGCTCGGTTGTGTCCGACTCTTTGTGATCCCATGGACTGTAGCCTACCAGGCTCCTCCTTCAATGGGATTCTCCAGGCAAGAGTACTGGAGTGGGTTGCCATGTATGCCCCTCAAACCCTTCCATGTTTTTAGTCCTCAGTGTAATACCCTCCCTCAAACCTTCCCACTCCTTGATTCAGTAATTAACAGGGCAGGAAGTGCAATGCAGTCTTTTTAACCAGTTGCTTTGATCAATACGGCAAAAAATTCTACTGGAAAGATTTTTCAGTTAACCGCTATGTGTGCATACTAAGTTGTTTCAGTCATGTCCGACTCTTTGCGACTGCATGGGCTGTAGCCCACCAGGTTCCCTGAAGACTGACTTTGTGATAGCTTTCTTTTTCTTTCAGTAAAATCTCCTTGATGAAGTACTGCCTTATATTTACACTTTTTTTTTTTCACCCAGTTGTTTTAACTGACAGCAGAAGGATTACCTGACACTAAGGAATGGGTTTGTATAAAAGATGTTCTTTGTTTAGAGATCAGTAGCCCAGGATTGATTTTGAGAAACACAGACCATCAGAGGAACCAGAGATCAAATTGTCAACATCCACTGAATCATTGAAAAAGCAAGAGAGTTCCAGAAAAATATCTACTTCTACTTTACTGACCATGTCAAAGCCTTTGCCTGTGTGGATCACAACAAACTATGGAAAATTCTTAAACAGATGGGACTAGCAGACCACCTAACCTGCCTCCTGAGAAATCTGTATATAGGTCAAGAAGCAACAGTTAGAAACGGACATGGAACAACAGATGGTTCCAAATTGGGAAAGAAGTACATCAAGGCTGTATATGGTCACCCTGCTTGTTTAACTTATATGCAGAATACATCGTGAGAAATGCTGGGCTGGATGAAGCACAAGCTGGAATCAAGATTACTGGGAGAAAAAAAAATCAATAATCACAGATATGCAGATGACACCACCCTTATGGCAGAAAGCGAAGAACTATTGGTGAAAGTGAAAGAGGAGAGTGAAAAAGGTGGCTTGAAACTCAACATTCCTAAAATGAAGATCATGGCATCAGATCCCATCACTTCATAGCAAATTAATGGGGAAACAATAAAAACAGGGAGATATTTTATTTTCTTGGGCTCAAAAATCCCTCAAGATGGTGACTGCAGCCATAAAATTAAAAGACGCTTGCTCCTTGGAAGAAAAGCTAAGACCAACCTAGCCAGCATATTAAAAAGCAGAGACATTACTTTGCCAACAAAGTTCTGTCTAGTCAAAGCTATGGTTTTTCCAGTAGTCATGTATGAATGTGAGAGTTGGACTCTAAAGAAAGCTGAGTGCCAAAGAATTGATGCTTTTGAACTGTGGTGTTTGAGAAGACTCTTGAGAGTCCCTTGGATTGCAAGGAGATCCAACCAGTCCATCCTAAAGGAAATGAGTCCTGAATATTCATTGGAAGGACTGAAGTTGAAACTAAATCTCCATTACTTTGGCCATCTGATGCGAAGAACTGACTCATTGGAAAAGACCCTGATGCTTTGAAAGATTGAAGGGAGGAGGAGAAGGGGAAGACAGAGGATGATATGGTTGGATGGCATCACGGACTTGCTGGACATGAGTTTAAGTAAGCTCCAGGAGTTGGTGATGGACAGAGAAGCCTGTCCTGCTGCAGTCCATGGGGTCGCAAAGGGTCAAAAATGACTGAGCAACTGAACTGAGCTGAGACCATCAAAGCTAAAATTCAGTATCTAAAATACAGTGGAAGTGACAAATAGATTCAAGGGATTAGACTGATAGACAGTGTGTCCGAAGAACTATGGATAGAGGTTCGTGACATTGTACAGGAGGTAGTGATGAAGAGCCTCCCCAATGAAAAGAAAAAGGAAAAATGGTTGTCTGTGGAGGCCTTGCAAATACCTGAGGAAAAAGAGAAGCTAAAGGCCAAGGAGAAAAGGAAAGATATACCCATCTGAATTCAGAGTTGCACAGAATAGCAAGGAGAGATAAGAAAGCCTTCCTCAGTGATCAATGCAAAGAAATAGAGGGAAACAATAGAATGGGAAAGACTAGTGATCTCTTCAAGAAAATTAGAGATACCAAGGGAATGTTTCATGCAAAGATGGGCACAATAAAGGTCAGAAATGGTATGGAACTAACAGAAGCAGAAGATTATTAAGAAGAAGTGGCAAGAATACACAGAAGAACTGTACAAAAAAGATCTTCATGACCCAGATAACCACAATGCTATGATCACTCACCTACAGCCAGACATCCTGGAATGCAAAGTCAAGTGGGCCTTAGGAAGCATCACTATGAACAAAGCTAGTGTAGGTGATAGAATTCCAGCTGAGCTATTTCAAGTCCTAAAAGTTGATGCTGTGAAAGTGCTGCACTCAACATGCTAGCAAATTTGGAAAACCCTGCAGTGGCCACAGGACTGAAAAAGGTCAGTTTTTATTCCAGTCCCAAAGAAGGTCAATGCCAAGGAATGTTCAATCCACTGCACAATTGCACTCATCTCACACGCTAGTAAAGTAATGCTCAAAATTTTCCAAGCCAAGCTTCAGCAATACATGAACCGTGAACTTCCAGATGTTCAAGCTGGTTTTAGAAAAGGCAGAGGAACCAGAGATCAAATTGCCAACATCCATTGGATATAGAAGAAGAAAGAAAATACCAGAAAAACATCTACTTCTGCTTTATTCATTACACCAAAGCCTCTGACTGTGTAGATGACAACAAACTGTGCAAAATTCTTAGAGATGGGAATACCAGACCACCTTACCTGCCTCCTGAGAAATCTGTATGCAGGTCAAGAAGCAACAGTTAGAATTGAACATGGAACAACAGACTTGATCCAAATAGGGAAAGGAGTACTTCAGGGCTGTATATTGGCACCCTGGTAATTTAATTTCTATGCAGAGTACATCATGTGAAATGCTAGGCTGAATGAAGCACAAGCTGGAATCAAGAATGCTGGGAGAAATATCTATAACCTCAGATACACAGATGACACCACCCTATGGCAGAAATTGAAAAGGAACTAAAGAGCCTCTTGATGAAAGTAAAAGAGGAGAGTGAAAAAGGTAGTGTAAAATTCAACATTCAAAAAACGAAGATCATGGCATCCAGTCCTATCACTTCATGGCAAATAGATGGGGATACAATGGAAACAGTGATGGACTTTATTTGGGGGGGCTCCAAAATCACTGTGGATAGTGACTATAGCCATGAATTAAAAAACACTTGCTCCTTGGAAGAAAAACTATGACCCACCTAGAGAGCGTATTAAAAAGCAGAGACATTACTTTACTGACAACGGCCCGTCTAGTCAAAGCTGTGGTTTTTCCAGTAGTTATGTATAGATGTGACAGTTGGACTATGAAGAAAACTGAGCACTGATAAATTGATGCTTTTCAATTGTGGTGTTGCAGAAGACTCTTGAGAGTCCCTTGGACTGCAAGGAGATCCAACCAGTCCATCCTAAAGGAGATGAGTCCTGAATATTCACTGGAAGAACTTATGCTGTAGCCGAAACTCCAATACTTTAGCCACCTGATGCAAAGAATTGACTCCTTAAAAAAAACCCTGATGCTGGAAAGATTGAAGGGAGGAGGAGAAGGGGACAACAGAGGATAAGATGGGTGGATGGCATTATCAGCTCACACATGAGTTTGAGCAAGCTCCGGTAGTCGGTGATCGACAGAGAAGCCTGGCCTTCTGCAGTTCCCGGGGTCTCAAAGAATCGGACATGACTGAGCAACTGAACTGAACTGAATATCTAAAAGTTCTCAACTAAAAATCAACTAAATATCAACATCTAAAAGAAACAATCCATTTCTGAGTGACTCACAACTCAAGATTGTTGATTGTTTTCCTTAGAGAAAGATACGGATTTCACTTCTGGTCTCACTGAATTTATGACATTGCCCTATGGAATTCCTTTTTTTTTTTTTTCCCCTTTCTTAGGGAATCTATGGTAATTAGGGAATTCTGCTTTATAACCTAGATGCATTGGAATAGAGTAAAGTCTAGTATTAAGCATTGTCAGAAATTTATCAAGGAAACTTTTAAATGGATAAGGCATCCTAGCATCCTATCAGCTCCCCAATCTCCCTCTTTTTTCACATAAGCATCCTCAACTTAACTTGAGGGAGTTCTTTTTAGGGTCCCACCCAAGCCAGGCTCTTTAGTGTTCAGAATCTGACTGAGGAGGCTACTGCCAGACAAAACACAGGCTGAACACAAATTGGTACCTGCAGACAGATCAGTTCAGTTCAGCTCAGTTTGGTCGCTCAGTCGTGTCTGACTCTTTGCTACCCCATGAATTGCAGCACACCAGGCCTCCCTGTCCATTACCATCCTCCGGAATTCACTCAAACTCACATCCATCAAGTTGGTGATGCCATCCAGCTATCTCATCCTGTGTCGTCCCCTTTTCCTCCTGCCCCCAATCCCTGTCAGCATCAGAGTCTTTTCCAATGAGTCACCTCTTCTCATGAGGTAGCCAAAGTACTTCAGTTTCAACGTTAGCATCATTCCTTCCAAAGAACACCCAGGACTGATCTCCTTTAGAATGGACTGGTTGGATCTCCTTGCAGTCCAAGGGACTCTCAAGAGTCTTCTCCAACATCACAGTTCAAAAGCATCAATTCCTCAGCGCTCAGCTTTCTTCACAGTCCAGCTCTCACATCGATACATGACCACTGGAAAAACCATAGCCTTGACTAGACGGACCTTTGTTGGCAAAGTAATGTCTATGCTTTTCAATATGCTATCTAGGTTGGTCATAACTTTTCTTCCAAGGAGTAAATGTCTTTTAATTTCATGGCTGCAATCACCATCTGCAGTGATTTTGGAGCCCAGAAACATAAAGTCTGACACTGTTTCCCCATCTATTTCCCATGAAGTGGCGTGACCAGATACCATGAACTTCATTTTCTGAATGTTGAGCTTTAAGCCAACTTTTTCACTCTCCTCTTTCACTTTCATCAAGAAGCTCTTTAAGTCTTCTTCACTTTCTGCCATAAGGGTGGTGTCATCTGCATATCTGAGGTTATTGAGATTTCTCCTGGCAATCTTGATTCCAGCTTCTGCTTCTTCCAGCCTAGCATTTCTCATGATGTACTCTGCATAGAAGTTAAATAAGCTGGGTGACAATATACAGCCTTGACGTACTCCTTTTCCTATTTGGAACCAGTCATTGTTCCATGTCCAGTTCTAACTGTTGCTTCCTGACCTGCATATAGGTTTCTCAAGAGGCAGGTCAGGTGGTCTGATATTCCCATCTCTTTCAGAATCTTCCACAGTTTATTGTGATCCACACAGTCAAAGGCTTTGGCATAGTCAATAAAGCAGAAATAGATGTTTTTCTGGAACTCTCTTGTTTTTTCCATGGTCCAGCGGATGTTGGCAATTTGATCTCTGGTTCCTCTGCCTTTTCTAAAACCAGCTTGAACATCAGGAAGTTCATGGTTTACGTATTGCTGAAGCTTGTCTTGGAGAATTTTGAGCATTACTTTACTAGCGTGTGAGATGAGTGCAGTTGGGTGGTAGTTTGAGCATTCTTTGGCATTGCCTTTCTTTGGGCAGACAGATACCAGTGTGCAAAGATGTATAGATCACAGAATTTGAATAGCATGCCTGCACAGGGCATGGTGTGCTCTCAGGTTTGCCACATCTCCCACACATTCCAGTTGCTTTTCACTTGAGACAGTTCCTACTTTAACTTTAGACTAAAAATTTCTGTTGTCTGGCTAAGACAATCTAAAGGATAGTATAAATATAGGATACAAAGACAACATTTGGATGACTTCCGCACCTACTTCTAGCCTCTCCTTTTCCCCTTTCAGAGGTTCTCCCATTACCTATTATCACTATCCTGCTATTGAAAAATTTTTGAAAAATGAACGAAGTACTGATGTCCCCCCTGGCAGATTTTAAAGTGCCTCGTCTTGGTAATGTTTTAACTTACAAATGAGATGAAATTATTCATGTTTCTTCTAAAGTAACAGATAAACTAACATGACTATTAGTTATTTTCCTTCTTTGATACAGTAATAGCTATTTAATAAGGTTGTATTTGGTATGGAGAAATCTCAATCCCTAGCATTATTCTTTATAATTGATTCTTCAATATATTGAACTTTATAATATAAAGTGGTAACTTTTCCCTGACTGTAGCACTCAGAAATCATTGCATTTCTTAGATAAGAGTTCAAAATACAATAACTCTTTAATTCATCATCTTTTAACATCTGAGTTTTACTTTTTTTTTTTTTTCAAAGTTGTTTCAGTGAATCTTTGTGGAAGATTTTCTGTTTTTCTTTATTGTTAGAATATGAGATACAGAGCATGAGCTGGCTGGATGGCATCACCTACTGGATGGACGTGAATTTGAGTGAACTCCGGCAGTTGGTAATAGGGAGGCCTGGCGTGCTGCAATTCATGGGGTCCCAAAGAGTTGGACATGACTGAGCGACTGAACTGAACTGAACTGAATGATATTGATATTGAATGCAGTTTCTGGATCTGGAGGAGGGAAGAGGAAAAGAGAAAGTCTTAGTTTTGGCTTTATACATTAAAACAAAGTTTATACTTTCCTCTTTCTTTTCATTTCCTCCTCCCTTTTCTAGCTTTGGGCTAGGGACTGATAAAGATGGGGGAATTAATTGAGTGAGGGTGGGGTTTTAGGATAATTCAGGTTAGTGAAGAAAAAAGGTTAGGGATAAGCAATTAACACTGCCCATTCCAAATTCTTTTTCTGATTTTGTCCCACTTCACATTCTTACATGTTTTATTTTCTATGAATAGTCTGGTCATTTTAATAGATTGATATTTAAAAGAAAAATTGATTAATTGTACATTTATAATATGCTTAAATTTCTTGTTTGCAGCTTTTTCGACCTTCTTATGGTTTTAACCTGACTGATCCATACTGTCGACTTTTGGAAAACCAGTATAAAAGTCTCCATGATCCACATTTAAGAGCCTACCATCAGCGTAAAGACATCTTGAGAAGATTAAAGAAAGGTGGTTACATCACCAGCAATAATAAAGTGAGTTGAAAATAACTTTTTTTAAATTTAAATTTATTTTAATTGGAGGCTAATTACTTTACAATATTGTATTTGTTCTGCCACACATCAATCATTGAAAACCTCTAAGATTTGATAAAAGCTTGCTTCTGTTCCTCTCTGGGGGGCCTGGATCACCTTTAGTTTGGTCAGAAGAGATACTTACTGGAAAATTCCATTAAATCAATCAGTATTTGGGTCAAAGAAAATCAGACAGTAGTTGTTTTCCAAGTGAAACTACTTCTTCCTTTAACTTTTTTTCCTTGAAATATCAAAAGATGACTACTAAATAATTTGAAGATGTAAAAAGAATTTTCCCAACTGTATCATAGTTTTCTTTGTCTCTAATGGCACTGTATGCTTGTCAAGGGTTATGTCCCATGTACTTTTTAAAAAATTAAGAAAAAATAAGAACCTAGAAAAATCAGCTTAATACAGTCCTAATACACTCTGTTCTTATTGAGGTTGAACATTATTATTAAATTGGTATTTTATTTTAATAACTTTATGTACTCAATTCCTTACCATGGCATAAGTCATATAAATAAAGTAATGCTATTTGAATAGCAATTTCCTGTTGATTAAAAATTCTAGAGAGATATTACTTACAAAATTGTTAGCAGTTTTTTACTTGGTTAACAGAGTATTATTTTACTTCTATAAAGTAATTGCTTTGATTTTTAGATATTTTTATTTATATATTTTTCTAATTATTTTGTGTTTTTTTAGGTTGTATGTACCTTGAGGGAATTGAATAAGTACAGGCAATATCTTACCAGTTTAAAATTAGACTTTGAAAGAAACTATATAAGAGAACAAGTAAGTTAAATATTTAAATTTGGTTTCTGTACATGGGGTTTGGAACAAAGGTTTACTTGTGGGCAGAGTATTTTCTTATAATATTCTACCTTTAATTTTGGCAACCTAAATAATTTCTCCAAGTAAAAATTTAGAGCAGAAGAAAATATTTTGAGATTGCTATTTTGGGCCAAGAAAGGGAAAGGGACCAGGTCATCTATTAATATGCCAGTGGTAGCTGGCAAAATTTAATAATAAAATTGTTACTAGGATATGCCCCATCTACCTGATTTGGGACCAATTGGAAGAGTCTGTTGTGGCAGCAAGATTCTTAGGCTGGAGACCAAAACAACTTAAGTAACAGGAGAGGAGCCATATGAATTGTTATAACATCCTAAAAATGCAAAGAACACGTACACTGTATGTTTGTACACATGTGGCTGTGTTCATCCACTAAAACATGTGAGCCTCTTCTCATGTGTGTGTAAGTGAATTCAGACTTTAGAGTCACAAGTTGGATAAAAATGAAAAAGCTGCACATATGTGAATTTTACAGATTTATGTTCCAAGGTCAAGAGTTGTATAGAAATGAAGATGATTCCCCTATACTTTAAAGTGTTCTCTATTTCCCCTCATCTACTCCTTTGTGCTGGGAGTTTCTCCTCCACTTCTTCCATTTTTTTAAATTAATTTCTTTAGAATGGATAGAAAAAAAGCTGAAATATTTTTTATTTTCAGAAACAGAAATCTTTGAGTCAATTGTCCATATCTACAGTGGATTCAAAATAGATTTAAATGCAGTTAAAAGGAATTAGTTATTTACAAAGTATGGGAATTTCACTAAACATTAAATATAAAAAAAGCAGATCAAAAGACATTTTTATTTCTGGGAAATGTTAAAAAATTGTATATACATATATATATATACATCCATATATATATGTGTATATATATGTTACACACACACTTTTTTTTAATAGAAAATGCTTGCAAAACAAGTAAATAAACTACAGGAAGACAATCAAATACCTGGACGTTCTGATGTTACACAGTTCCAAAATTGGTTGTTACAGGAAGGCACCCCATCTATTAAGGACCAAGAACGATTAATAAGGCACAGGTGAGATTGAAGTTAATGAATGTTTTATATATATATTGTGGATCCAAATAAGTTACAAAATGCTAGAAATAATTGAAGCTAAGAGTTTTTTTAAAGTATGGGATGCTATTTAACTTCACTATTTCAGTATGGAGAGGAAGGGAGAGCAAAAGGTCCAGGAATTGGGAATTCTGGTACCAAGGCTATAAACATGAATTTCTGCTAGAAAAGATACAGTTTCTGGGAGTCCAGGAGGTAATCCAAGCTGTTAACTGAATAAATAATCAAATACAAAATCCATCCTGTAGTTGGAAATGGAGGGAAAGTATCTTTAGCACATGATTTTAATAATAATTTTTTATTGGGTCATCTTTAAGAGCTGGCAGCATTGTTTGAGGAAATTAATGCAAATTCAAAAAAGGAGGGTAGATATAGCTTCAATACTGATAAAACATGTGTGATTGCTTAAAAAACCTGCAAGCTCCTTGTTGTTGTTGCGGCTGTTCAGTTGCCTAGTCGTGTCTGACTCTTCACGACCCCATGGACTAAAGCATGTTAGGCTTCCCTGTCCTTCACCATCTCCTGGAGTTTGCCCAAGTTCATGTCCATTGCATTGGTGATGCCATCCAACTGTCTCATCCTCTGTCACCTTCTCCTTCTGCCAACAGTTTTTCCCAGCATCAGGGTCTTTTCCAATGAGTCAGCTGTTTGAATCAGGTGGCCAATATAATCGAGCTTCAGCATCACTCATTCTAATGAATGTTCAGGGCTTGCTTCCTTTAATATTGACTGGTTTGATCTCCTTGCTTTCTAAGAGATGCTCAAGAGTCTTTTCCAGCATCACAATTTGAAAGATTCAATTCTTCAGCACTCTGCCTTCTATATTGTCCAGTTCTAACATCTGTACATGATTACTGGAAAGACCATAGCCTTGACTATATGGGCCTTTGTTGGCAAAGGGATGTTTTTGCTTTTTAACTTACTATCTAGGTTTTTCATAGCTTTCTTGCCAAGAAGTAATCATCCTCTAATTTCATGGTTTCAGTCACCATCAGCAGTGGTTTTAGAGCCCAGGAAAAGGGAACATGTCACTGTTCCACCTTTTCATCTTCTATTTGCCATGAAGTAATGGGACTGGATGCCAGAATCTTAGTTTTATTAATACTGAGTTTTAAGTTGGTGTATTCGTTCTCCTTCACCCTCATCACGAGGCTTTTTACTTCCTCTTTGCTTTCTGCCATTAGAGTGGTATTATCTGTATATCAGAGGTTGATATTTCTCCCAGAAATCTTGATTTCAGCTTGTAACTCATCCAGCCTGGCATTTCTCATGATATGCTCTGCGTGTAAGTTAAATAAACACGGTAACAATAAACAGCCTAAAGGAGAAATCATACTCCTTTCTCAGTCCTGAACCAGTCAGCTGTGCCATACAGGGTTCTAACTTTTGCTTCTTGACCTGCATACAGGTTCCTCAGGAGACAGATTAAAATGGTCTTGGTATTCCCATTTCTTTAAGGGTTTTCAACAGTTTTGTTATGATCCACACAGTTAAAGGCTTTAGCATAGTCAATGAAACAGAGGTAGATGTTTTTTTCTGGAATTCCCTTGCTTTCTCTATGATTCAGCAAATGTTGGCAATTTGATCTCTGGTTCCTCTTGCCTTTTCTAAACCAAATTTGAACATCTGGAAGTTCCTCGGTTCATGTAATGTTGAAGCTTGCTACTGCTAAGTCACTTCAGTCGTGTCCGACTCTGTGCGACCCCATAGACGGCAGCCCACCAGGCTCCCCCGTCTCTGGGATTCTCCAGGCAAGAACACTGGAGCAGGTTGCCATTTCCTTCTCCAATGCATGAAAATGAAAAGTGAAAGTGAAGTCACTCAGTCGTGTCCAACCCTCAGCAACCCCATGGACTGCAGCCCACCAGGCTCCTCCATCCATGGGATTTTCCAGGCAAGAGTACTGGAGCGGGCTGCCATTGCCTTCTCCGATGTTGAAGCTTAGCTTGGAGGATTTTGAGCATACACTTAGTGGCATGGGAGATATGTGCCAGTTGTCTGGTGGTTTGAACATTCTTTAGTACTTCGTTTCTTGGGAATTGGGAGGAGGATTGACCCTTTCTATTCCTGGGGCCACTGCTGGGTTTTCCAAATTTGTTGCCCTAAAGAGTGCAGCACTTTAAAAGCATCATCTTTCAGGATTTTAAAAAGCTCTGCTGGAATTCCATCACCTTCACTAGCTTTATTGGCAGCAGTGTCTTCTAAGGCTGACTTGACTTCACACTCCAGATGGTCTGGCTCTGAGGGAGAGACTGCACCATTGTGGTTATCTGGGTCATTAAGATCTTTTTTTGTACAGTTCTTCTGTGTATTCTTTCCATCTCTTCTTGATCTCTTCTGCTTCTGTTTTGTCTGTACTGTTTCTGTCCTTTTTTATGCCCATCTTTGGATGAAATGTTCCTTTGATAATTTCCAGTTTTCTTGAAGAGATCTTCTAGTCTTAAACCCTTTCTGTTGTTTTCCTCTAATTCTTTGCATTGTTCATTGAAGAATGCCCTCTTGTCTTCCCTTGCTATTATCTGGTACTCTGCATTTAGTTGAGTATACCTTTTCCATTTCTCCCTTGATTTTTGCTTCTCTTCTTTCCTCAGCTATGTGTAAAGCCTTCTCAGATAACCACTTTGCCTTCTTGCATTTCTTTTCCTTGGCATGGTTTTGTTCTCTGCCTTCTGTACTGTATTACAGATCTCTGTCCCTAGTTCTTCAGGAACTCTGGTTGCTAGATCCAATCCCTTGAATCTATTCATCACCTCCACTGTATATTCATAGGGAATGTAATTTATGTTGTTCCTGCCTGGCCTAGTTGTTTCCCCACTTTCTTTAATCCAGAATTTTGCTATGACGGACTGATTATCTGAGCCACAGTCAGCTCCAGTTCTTGTTTTTTCTTATTGAATACAGCTTTTTCATTATCGGCTCCAGAAAATGTAATCAACCTGATTTCAGTATTGACCATTGGTAATGTCCATGTGTAAAGTCATCTCTTGTGTTGTTAACAAAGGGTGGTTGCTATGACCAGTGTGTTTTCTTGACAGAATTCTGTTAGCCTTTGCTCTGCTTCATTTTGTATTTTAAGGCCAAACTTGCCTGTTATTCCAGGAATCTTTTGTCTTCCTACTTTTGCATTCCAATCCCCTATAATGAACATAATATCTTTTGGAGGAGGATTGTTAATTCTAGGAGGTCTTCTAGGTCTTCATAGACTGGTCAACTTCAGTTTATTTGGCATCAGTGGTTGGGGCATAGACTTGGATTACTGTGATGTTGAATGGTTTGCTTTGAAAACGAACCAAGATCATTCTATTGTTTTTAAGCCTGCATCCAAGTACTGCATTTCAGACACTTTTGTTGATTATGAGGGCTACTCCATTTTTTTCTATGGTATTCTTTCCCTCAGTAGTGGAAATAATGGTCAACTGAATTAAATTCACCCATTCTTGTCCATTTCAGTTCACTGATTCCTAAGATGTCAGTGTTCACTCTTGCCATCTCCTGCTTGACCATATCCAATTTACCTTGATTCATGGACCTAACATTCCATGTTCCTATGCAATACTTTACTTTACAACACTGGAGTTTACTTTCATCACCAGACACATCCACAACTGAGCTTTGCTTTGGCCTAGCTGCTTCATTCTTTCTGGAGCTATTAGTAGTCGTCCTCCTCTCTTCCCCAGTAGCATATTGGTAACCTTCCAACATGAGGACCTCATCTTTTGGTGTCATATTTTTTGGCCCTTTTATACAGTTCTTGGAGTTCTCATGGCTAGTATACTGGAGTGGTTTGCCATTGCCTCCTCCAGTAGATCACATTTTGTCAGAACTCTCCACTATGATCTGTCCATTTTAGGTGGCCCTACATGGCATGGCTCATAGCTTCATTGAGTTATGCAAGCCCCTCGATCATGACAAGGCAGTGATCCATGAAGGGGCAAGCTCTTTAGATGCCATCTATTCATGTTCAATCATTACCTTTCCATGGTCAAGACCATCTCTTAGGAAGTGAAAATATATATATTTTCCCCTCCTCCTTCATTAAGCTGTGGAATTAAGCTGCATTTCCTAACTGCTATGTTCCATAGTAATTTTGTAACACAGAGACATACCAGAGACCCAGACTATACATGGAAGATGTGTTCAAGGCCTTTTAAATTACAAGGGAATCAACATACATCTTTTCTTAGAAAATCTAAATCATTTTTCCAAATTTGAAGTCACTGTTTCAGTTATTTCAACCTTCTTTGCAAACATATATTCCTAAATCTATTGTGAATAGGTACTATGCAAAATGTTTTTAATAATATGCCTCACATTTATCCTTTTCTTGGCTACAATAACAGATATATATATATCTATATATATATATATATATATAAGCTTATATATATATAAGCTCAAGAAATAAAGCAAGCAAGGAGGTAGTTTTGGAATATCAAAGCAGATGATGTCATTGTAAGCAAAACTCCTAGTTCACCATGACTTACATTTGCTTTTACTTAGATATCTGGATATGATAAGGAGGGAATTAGAACATCTTGAGCACACAGCTGAAGAGCAACGCCTGCTCCGAATGGATAGAGAAGAAAGACGACAGCGAGAACATGCAAGAAGAAAACTTAGTCTTCGTAGAAAAATTGAAGAGGTGAGAGACAGCAAATTTAAACCAGAGAAAAATTGTGTACAGTTATTCATTTGTAAATAAGTTGAGCTGTCCATCATGCTTCTTCAGGTAATGTCAGGTCTAAACATTTTACCCACATTGAGCTTTCTCCACAGCTGTAATCATAAGTTGTTACATAAAATAAGGATGACACCACACACTGTGTGTATGAGCCAGTATCTGCTCTTAAAGTGATGATGGGGAAAGTTACTAGATACTGTTTTAGTCCATTATAGCCCTCAGTGTGGAGAGGAAAACATTTTAAATTTAGATTTAGTTAAACACCCCTGCATTCCTAATAGGAGTGCAGTAAAGTAAAGAAAGCCCATTCTAGAGCCAATGAATGATTTTATTAGGTTAGTGCAAAAGTAATTGCAATTTTGCATTGCTGAATGTTGCTATTTGATATTGGAATGCATTCTTAAGTAAATGTGGTTATGTTATATATCATTTTAATGTACATTTCTTCCTTTTATGTTTTTTGCTAATGACTTATTACTTGTTTATTTTTTATTTATTTTTTTAGATTGTTTTTATTTTTTTTTTCCAACTACAATTTTATTTTATTTTTAAACTTCACAAAATTGTATTAGTTTTGTCAAATATCGAAATGAATCCACCACAGGTATACATGTGTTCCCCATCCTGAACCCTCCTCCGTCTTCCCTCCCCATACCATCCCTCTGGGTTGTCCCAGTGCACCAGCCCCAAGCATCCAGTATCGTGCATCGAACCTGGACTGGAAACTCATTTCATACAGGATATTTTACATGTTTCAATGCCATTCTCCCAAATCTTCCCACCCTCTCCCTCTCCCACAGAGTCCATAAGACTGTTCTATACACCAGTGTCTCTTTTGCTGTCTCATATACAGAGTTATTGTTACCATCTTTCTAAATTCCATATATATGCGTTAGTATACTGTATTGGTGTTTTTCTTTCTGGCTTACTTCACTCTGTATAATAGGCTCCAGTTTCATCCACCTCATTAGAACTGATTCAAATGTATTCTTTTTAATGGCTGAGTAATACTCCATTGTGTATATGTACCACTGCTTTCTTATCTAGTCATCTGCTGATGGACATCTAGGTTGCTTCCATGTCCTGGCTATTATAAACAGTGCTGTGATGAACATTGGGGTACACGTGTCTCTTTCCCTTCTGGTTTCCTCAGTGTGTATACCTGGCAGATTTATTTTAGACTAGGGAAATGATTGGAAGAGGTCAATCCTAATCCCAGTTCCCAAGAAGGGCAGTACTAAAGAATGTTCAAATCACCAGACAATTGCACTCATGCTAGTAAGGCTCTGCTCAAATTCCTGCATGCTAGGCTTCAGTATTATGTGAACCAAGAACTTCCAGATGTTCAAACTGGGTTTAGAAAAGGCAAAAGAACTAGAGATCTAAATGTCAACATTTGCTGGATCATAGAGAATTTGCTGGTAACAAATAGGGAAAGGAGTACATCAAGGGTGTATATTGTCACCCTGCTTATTTGACTTATATGCAGAGTACATCATGAAAAATGCTCAAGGGTGTATATTGTCACCCTGCTTATTTGACTTATATGCAGAATACATCATGAAAAATGCTGGGCTGGATGAAACACAAGTTGGAATCAAGATTGTCAGGAGAAATATCAGTAACCTCAGATATGTAGATGACATCACCCTTATGGCAGAAAGTGAAGAACTGAAGAGCCTCTTGAAAGTGAAAGAGGAGAGTGAAAAAGTTGGCTTAAAACTCAACATTCAGAAAACTAAGATCATGGCATCTGGTCCCAGCACTTCATGGCAAATAGATGGGGAAACAATGGAAATGGTGACAGACTTTTCTTTTTTGGGGGGGGGGGCTCCAAAATCACTGCAGATGGTGACTGCAGCCAAGAAATTAAAAGATGCTTGCTCCTTGGAAGAAAAGCTAGGACCAACCTAGACAGCATATTAAAAAGCAGAGACATTACTTTGGCAACAAAGGTTCATTTAGTCAAAGCTATGGTTTCCCAGTAGTCATGTATGGATGTGAGAGTTTGACTATAAAGAAAGCTGAGTGCTGAAGAATTGATGCTTTTGAACTGTGGTGTTGGAGAAAACTCTTGAGAGTCCCTTGGACTGCAGGGAGTTCAAACAAATCAAACCTAAAGGAAATCAGTCCATCCTAAAGGAAAGCATGATGGGCAGCTGAATATTCATCAGAAGGATGGATGCTGAAGCGGAAACCCCAATACTTTGGCCATCTGATGCAAAGAACTAATTCATTGGAAAAGACCTTGATGGTGGACAAGATCAAAGGCAGGAGAAGAAGGGGACAACAGAGGATAAGATGGTTGGATGGCATCATCAACTCAATAGACATGAGTTTGAGCAAGTTTCAGGAGTTGGTGATGGACAGGGAAGCCTGTCATGTTGCAGGCCATTTGTTCACACAGAGTTGGACTCGACTTAGCGACTAAACTGACTGAACTGTTTCTTGGCAGGAAAGCTATGACAAACCTAGACAGTGTGTTAAAAAGCAAAAAATCCCTTTTCCAACAAAGGTCCATATAGTTAAGGCTATGGCCTTTCCAGTAGTCAGGTATAGTTGTGAGAGCTGGACAATAAAGAAGGGAGAATGCTGAGAAATTAATGCTTTTGAACTCTGGTGCTGGAGGTGACTCTTGAGAGTCCCTTGGACAGGAAGGAAAACAAACCAATCAATCTTAAAGGAAATCAACCCTAAATATTCATTAGAATGACTGATGCTGAAGCTCCAATGCCTTGGCCACCTGATTTGAACAGCTGACTCATTGGAAAACACTCTGATGCTGAGAAATATTGTTGGCAGAAGAAGCAGGTGACAAGGGATGAGATGGTTTATTGAATCACCAATACAATACATGATCATGGGCAAGCTCTGGGAGATGGTGAAGGACAGGGAAGCCTAACATGCTATGGGGTCATGAAGAGTCAGACATGACTTGGCGACTGAACAACAACAGCAAACAGATATGTTAGACAAAGAGCAAGTTTGAGCACTTTTCTTATTCAACTTCAAAATGGGTCGTAAAGCAGTGGAGACAACTCACAACATCATTGATGCATTTGGCCCAGGAACTGCTAATGAACCTGTAGTGTAGTGGCTGTTAAGTTTTGCAAAGGAAACGAGAGCCTTGAAGATGACGAGCACAGTGGATGGCCTTTGAAAGCTGACACCAACCAATTGAGATCATCGAAGCTGATCTTCCATCAAAGCTGATAGAAGAACTACCTGAGAAGTTGCCAAAGAACTGAACTTTGACTATTCTATGGTCATTTGGCTTTTGAAGCAAATTGGAAAGGTAAAAAAGCTTGTTAAGTGGATACCTAATGTGCTGACTGCAAATTAAAAAATCGTTGAAGTGTCATCTTATTCTACACAACAACAATGAACCATTTCTCAATCAAATTGTGATGTATGGCGAAAAGTTGATTTTATGTGACAACTAGCAATGAGATGACCAGCTCAGTTGTCGGACCAAGAAAAAGCTCCAAAATACTTCCTAAAGCAAACTTGCACCAATAAAATGTCATGGTCACTATTTGGTCATCTGCTATCAGCTTAACCCACTATAGCTTTCTGAATCCCCATCAAAACCATTATATCTGAGAAGTATGCTCAGCAAATCAATGAGATGCACCGAAAACTGCAATGCCTGCAGCTGGCACTGGTCATGAAAATGTGTCCACTTCTTGATAATGCCCAACCATACATCGTACGACTAGTGCTTCAAAAGTTGAATGAATTTCACTTTGAAATTTTGCCTCATCTGCCATATTCAACTGATCTCTCACCAACTGACTATCACTTCTTCAGGCATCTTGACAACTTTTTGCTTGGAAAGCACTTCCACAACCAGCAGGAAGCAGAAAATGGTTTCCAAGAGTTCAGTGAATCACGAAGCACAGATTTTTATGCTACAGCAAACTTATTTCTCAGTGGCCAAAATGCATTGATTGTAACAGTGCCTATTTTGATTAATAAAGATGTGCTTAAGCCTATTTTTAATGGTTTAAAATTCACAGAACTGCAATTACTTTTTCACCTTGACTTGTTCTAAATAACTTGCTTTTTGGTAGTGGAAAAAATATAGAGGTTAATTGTGTATGCATACTGAATATGGTAACATGGTGCTCTTTAGGAATGGAAGACAAAAGAGATGTTACTTCTGACAAGGATTGGAGAAGATGTGAAAAGAGAAGCTAGGATAGAGGAACAACGGCGTAAAAGCAGAGAAGAGAGTGACAAGAAGGTAGGGTGAGATTTAACCTCTGATTGGGGCTGATTGAGGATGTGCTTTTGATAGTTTTCATTTTTGAATGTAGTCCACTTTGTGAGATGGCAATAGAACAGTTACCCCAAATGATTTGTATTATACCAAGTGAAAGTTATAAAATTTTTATTGTATTTTGGTTGTATTTTATTGTGGCTGTAATATAAAAAGTACTTCACTATTATTTGATAAAGCTACTTTTGACTTTATCTCACACCATAAACTATACTTGTAATTCCTGTAGAAAAAATTTATATAACTGATTGTTTTTATTAGAATTTTGAAGCAAGTTCTCAGTTTTTCCCCACCAGTTAATCTTCTCAGAATACTTGTTTTGAACTTTAAATAATATGTAATATTTTATGATTTAGAGTATAAATCAGTATAAAGAGAAATAAAATTCATTTGTAATTCCATCACCACCATATTTATTTATTGGTATATATACACACACCACTGTATTCTTACACATTGTATAATACTTCTGTAAATGTTTATATGTTTGAATTAACACATACATTCATGTTATTATTCCTTACAGATTCTTCACTTTTTTAATAACAAAACAACATTGACAACTCTATGTCAATAAATGTTATCTAAAATAATCTAATCTAAATAATTATTTTAGGTAATTTCTTGTTGACAAACCTATGTGTAAGTGTAAGATTTACATAGTTTGGTTATACTGATATACACTGCTATATAATTTTTTAAATATTGAAATTGAAATATATTAATATTTTATTCTACCATTGCGGTGGTGGTGTTTAGTTGCTAAGTCATGTCTGACTCTTGCGACCCCTAGGGAAGCCCTCTAGACTTCCTACATGTACATTTTAGTATTGTTAGTGACTCGTTGTTCATATGGAAATCTCAGCTTACTTGAATTTACTATAATTATTATTTTCTAATATTTAATTTTTCACCAGTTTTTTATTGGAATGCAGTGCAGGAGACTTGAGTTTGATCCATAGGTTGGAAAGATCCCCTGGAGGAGACCGTGGCAGTTCACTCCAGTATTCTTGCCTGGAGAATCTCCATGGACAGAGCAGCCTGGTGGGCTACAGTCCATGAGGTCACAGAGTTGGACATGACTGAGCGACTAAGCATAGCACATAGTTGATTTACAGTGTTGAGTTAGGTTCAGGTGTATAGAAAAGTGATTCAGTAATACATGTATTCATTCCATTTTAGATTCTTTTCTCATGTAGGTTATCACAGAACACTGAGTAGAGTTTACTGTGCTATGCAGTAGGTCCTTGTTGGTTATCTGTCATATATATAGTAGTGTTTTGTGTGTGTTATCACAGGCTTCTGATTTATTCCTCCACCCCCTCACATTTCCTCTTTTGTAACCGTAAGTTTGTTTTCCATATCTGTAAGTCTGTTTCTGTTTTGTGAATAAGTTCATTTTTTTTTAAATTTTATTTTACATATGAGTGATATCATAAAATATTTGTCTTTTCTACCTGACTTAGTGTGATAATCTCTATCCAGGTCATCTATGTTACTACAAATGGCATTATTTCATTTTTCATGGCTGAGTACTTTTCTGTTATATATATGTACCACATCTTCTTTATCCATTCCTCTATCAATGGACATTTAAATTGTTTCCATGTTTTGGCTATTGTGAATAATGCTGCAGTGAACACTGGAGTGTGTGTATCCTTTTGGATTATAGTTTTCTCTGGATACGTGGCCAGGAGTGGGGTTACTAGGTCATGTATAGTAGTTCTATTTTTAGTTTTTTAAGGAATCTCCATGTTATTCTGCACTAATTATCAGATAAATGCAAATCAAAACTACAATATGGTATCACCTCATACTGGTCAAAATGATCATCATCAAAAAGTCTACAAACAAACAATGCTGGAGAAGGTGTAGAGGCAAAAAGGGAACCCTTCTACACTGTTATGACAATGTAATGGTACAACCACTATGGAGAATAGTATGGAGATTCCTTAAAAAACTAAAAATAGAACTACTGTCTTTTCATATATTTTGGCCATCTGTATGCCTTTGGAGAAATGTCTGTTTAGATCTTCTGCTTATTTTTGATTGGGCTGTGTATTTTTCTGTCTGAGCTGAAGGGGCTGTTTGTAAATTTTGGAGACTAATTCCTTTTCTGTCTCATTTGCAAATATATCTCTCTTTTTGTTTATGGTTTCTTTTGCTGTGCAGAAGCTTTTAAGTTTAATTAGGTCCTTTTTTCTTTCCCTTTTTCTTTTCATTACTCTAGGAGGTGGATCAAAAAAAGATATAGTTGTAATTTATGTCAAAGAGTGTTCTGGCTATACTTTCCTCTTAAGAGTCTTATAACATTTGGCCTTACATTTAGGTCTTTGATCCATTTTGAGTTTATTTTTGTGTATGGTGTTAGTGAATATTCTAATTTCATTCTTTTATGTGTAGCAACAGAGTGCCCCAGGTTTCCTCTTAATTTTCACCTGATGACATTTACTGTGTCTCCATAAACTTTAGTCTCAATCAAATTCTGGCACTGGGCGTGCCCATTAAACATGAACATTCATGGTAGGCATGGTAATACCACAGGCTGCTTGAGGAATCTTAATGGCAGAGCAGTTTGAATTGTTGGTATTTCCAGTGCAACTATTCTAAATTGGGTTTTTGAATTATGTTTTAATATAAAAGCTTTTCAATTCATTTTTGTTTCTTAGTATAATCTATATTTTCTTTTAGATTTGACATTACCTGTATTTTTACTCAAAGTATGTGTTTGTTGCAGAGTTATCAAAAACTTAAGATAAGAGATTTATCTTAGCTTCTTTGTCAAAAATGAGTTTCAGGAGAAGGCAGTGGCACCCCACTCCAGTACTCTTGCCTGGAAAATCCCATGGATGGAGGAGCCTGGTAGGCTGCAGTCCATGGGGTCGCTAAGAGTCGGACACGACTGAGCAGCTTCACTTTGACTTTTCACTTTTATGCATTGGAGAAGGAAATGGCAACCCACTGCAGTGTTCTTGCCTGGAGAATCCCAGGGACGGGGGAGCCTGGTGGGCTGCTGTCTATGGGGTCGCACAGAGTCGGACACGACTGAAGCAACTTAGCAGCAGCAGCAGTTTACTAACTTTACTCCTTTTTTCTGTTTTTTGACCTGTTTGTCTTATCTTGATTATACATTTAATAATTCTTTAAATAAGTCATTTTAGTTTTCCAAGTTTGTTTTTCTGTTTCAGAGTTGTTTTGGTTAATCTATATTTACATTTATATTTCTATATATATTTTAAAACCATGTTGTACATGTTTGCCAGGAAATTTTGCTGAGATTTTGATGGGAATTGTATTGACTGTATAGGTCATTTTGGGCAGAATTGATCTCTTGATTATATTGGATCTTCCAACTCATGAACCAAACACCTCTATTTATTTATGTCTTCTTAATTTTTCTTATCATGTACTTATATAATTTGAAGTGTACAGCTTTTACACATATTTTGCTAGATTTATTCCTATATATTTCATAATTTATTGTAATTTGTATTTTAAATTCCAATTATTTTATGTTGGGATATAGGAAATCAATTTTTAATATTCATCTTATATCTTATATGGATAAAAACACTTACTAGCTCTATTAGTTTTATTGTAGGTGCCAACTGATGTTCGACATAATGATCATGGTTCTACAAATGATCTTGGTGCTCATTAAACATGGATGAGTTTTTAGTTCCTTCTCTTGCCTGATTGCATTGGCTAGAACCTCCAGTATAATGTTTAATAGAAGTGATTATCATGGACATTATTGTCAAATATTTATTTTGTCCTGCTTGCCTCTCTACAGAGCTATTAGGCTGCTTGACATTGCACCAGACCTTAATGATGTTTTTCATTTTGTGGTTCTTTAATTGAAATATAGTCAGTGTATAGTATTACAATGTACAATGTCAGCTTCGGGTGTATTATATAATGATTTTACACATCCATACATTATAAAATGATCACCACAATAAGTCTAGTAAACTTTGTTATACAAGCTGATTTATATTATTGACTGTATTCCAGACGCTGTATATTTTGTCCCTCTAATTCGTTAGATAACTTGAGATTTGTACCTCTTAATACCCTACATCTGCTTCCCACCAAACTCCTTTCTGGAAACCACCTGTTTCTTGTCTGTATCTGAATTTGTTAGTTTTATTTTTTAGCTTCTACATTTGATATATGTTGCATTTGTCTTAATGTGAATTATTTCACTTAGCAGAATACTTTTAGATTGTCCATGTTGTCACAAATGGCAAGATTTAGTATTTTTAATGGCTAAATAATATTCCAATGTGTGTGACCACATCTTAGTTATCCATTTGACTATGGATGAACACTTGGGTTGCTTCCTTTTCCTGGTTATTGTTAATACTACTGCAGTGAATACTTGAATGCCTGCATCTTTTGTATTAGTGTTTGTATTTCCTTTGATTAAATATCCAGAAGTGAAATTGCTGTGTCATATGGTAGCTCTATTTTTTTTTTTTTTTTTTAGGATTTTACGTACTGTTTTCTGTGGTGGCTTCTACCAGCTTATAATTTATAATCCAGACAACAGTGCCTTGAGGGTTCCATTTTCTCCTCATCCTGAAGTTCAGTTCAGTTCATTCGCTCAGTCATGTCCGACTCTGTTCAGCCCCATGGACTATAGCATGTCCACCACCAACTCCCGGAGTCTACCCAAACTCATGTCCATTGAGTTGGTGATGCCATCCAACCATGTATTCCTCTGTTGTCCTCTTCTCCTCCAGCCTTCAATCTTTCACAGCATCAGGGTCTTTTCCAATGAGTCAGCTCATCACATCAGGTGGCTAAAGTATTGGAATTTCAGCTTCAACATCAGTCCTTCCAATGAATGTTTAGGACTGATTTCCTTTAGGATGGACTAGTTAGATCTCCTTCCATTCCAAGGGACTCTCAAGCGTCTTCTCTAACACCACAGTTCAAAAGCATCAATTCTTCTGTGCTCAGCTTTCTTTATAATCCAATTCACATCCATACATGACCACTGGAAAAACCATAGCCTTGACCAGATGAACCTTTGTTGACAAAGTAATGTCTCTGCTTTTAATATGCTGTCTAGGTTGGTCATTGCTTTTCTTCCAAGGAGTAAAGGTCCTGGACGCCATCACCATCTGGACACCATCACCATCTGCAGTGATTTTGGAGTTCAGAAAAATAAAGTCAGCCACTGTTTCCACTGTTTCCCCATCTATTTGCCATGAAGTGATGGGACTGGATGGGGAAACAGTGGAAACAGTGTCAGACTTTATTTTGGGGGGCTCCAAAATTACTGCAGATGGTGACAGCAGCCATGAAATTAAGAGACGCTTACTTCTTGGAAGAAAAGTTATGACCAACCTAGATAGCATATTGAAAAGCAGAGACATTACTTTTCCAACAAAAGTCTGTCTGGTCAAGGCTATGGTTTTTCCAGTGGTCATGTGTGGATGTGAGAGTTGGACTGTGAAGAAAGCTGAGTGCCAAAGGATTGATGCTTTTGAACTGTGATGTTGGAGAAGACTCTTGAGAGTCCCTTGGACTGCAAGGAGTTCCAACCAGTCCATTCTGAAGGATATCAGCCCTGGGATTTCTTTGGAAGCAATGATGCTAAAGCTGAAACTCCAGTACTTTGGCCACCTCATGCGAAGAGTGGACTCATTGGAAAAGACTCTGATGCTGGGAGGGATTGGGGGTGGGAGGAGAAGGGGATGACAGAGGATGAGATGGCTGGATGGCATCACTGACTCGATGGACGTGAGTCTGAATGAACTCTGGGAGTTGGTGATGGACAGGGAGGCCTGGCGTGCTGCAATTCATGTGGTCGCAAAGAGTCAGACACGACTGAGTGACTGAACTGAACTGATGGGAATGGATGCCATGATCTTAGTTTTATGAATATTGGGCTTTAAACCAATTTTTTCACTGTCCACATCCTTACCATTTGTTATTAGTTGTGTTTTTAATGATAGCCATTCTGGCAGAGGTGTGGTGGTACTGATTCTGTTTTTGATTTGCATTTTCCTGAAGACTTATGATGTTGAGCATCTTTTCATGTATTTTTTGGCCATAAGTATGTTTTTTAGAAAAATGTTCATTCAAGTCCTCTGCCCATTTTTGGTTGGGTTATTTATTTATTTGTTTTTGATAAGTTATATGATTCCATTTTATATTTTGGATACTAACCTTTTATTGGGTATATCATTAACAAATATCTTCTCCCATTCAGTAAACTGCCTTTTTATTTTGCCAAGAATCTACGTGTCCAAAAAAGTTTTAGTTTTTTGCAGTCTCATTTGTTTATTTTTGCTTTTTGCCTAAAGAGCCAGATCAGACTAGTAATAATATGCTAAAATTTATGTCAAAGATCATGATACCTGTTTTCTCTAGGAGTTTTTTTATTTGAAATCTTAAACATTTAAATTCTTAATCCATTTTTAATTTGGTTTTGTATATGGTATGAGAAAGTAAATCTGTTTTTTCTTTTCCCTTTAGCTCTCCAGTTTTCCCAACACCATTTATTGAAGAAGCTATATTTTTCCTATTGTATATTTATGCCTCCTTTGTTGTACATTAATTGACCATAAAAGTGCAGGTTTATTTCTGGGCTGTCTCTTCTGTTGTAATGATATATGTGTCTGCTTCTGTGCCACCTACATACTGTTTTGATTACTGTAGCTTTGTCGTATAGTTTGAAACCAGGGATTATGATTTTGAACATCTTTCTCAAGATTATTTTGAGAAAAGACCCTCATCTATCTCAAAAACTTTTATGTTTTCATACCAATTTTAGAATTATTTGTTCTGGTTCTGTAAATGCCATTGGTATTTTAATAGGGTTTACATTAAATCTGTACATTGCCTTGGGAAATATGGTCATTTTAACAGTATTCTTCCAATTTGTGAGCATGGTATATCTTTCCAATTTTTTGTGTTGTTTTAAATTTATTTCATTAATGTCTTACAGTTTGTGATTTTAAGTCTTTTATCTCCTTTGTTAGAATTATTCCTAGGTAATGTATTCTTTTTGATGCAATTGTAAATGACATTGATCCTTAATTTCTCTTTCTGTTAGTTCATTGTTGGTTTGTAGAAATATGACTTGTGATTATTAATTTTGTATCCTGCAATCTTACTGAATTCATTTATTAGTTCTAATAAATTTGGGGGCATCTTTAGGATTTTCTGTGTATAATATCATGTCATCTGCAAACAGTTTTACATCTTCTTTTCCAAGTTGGATACAGTTCATTTCTTTACTTGTCTGACTGTTATGGCTAGGACTTCCAGTGTTCAGTTGCTGAGTTATGTCTGACTCTTTGCTTTTTCCTGAACTCTAGCTCACCAGGCTCCTCTGTCCTCCACTATCTCTTGGAGTTTGCTCTAATTCATGTCCCTTGAGTAAGTGATGCTATCAAACCATTTTATCCTCTGTTGCCCCCTTCTCCATTTGCTTTCTGTCTATACAGCCTCAAGGTCTTTTCCAGTGAGTCAGTTCTTTGCATCAAGAGGCAAAAGTATTGGAGCTTCAGCATCAGTCCTTCCAATGAATATTCAGGGTTGATTTCCTTTAGGATTGATTGTTTTGATCTCCATGCTGTCCAAGGGACTCTCAAGAGTCTTCTGTGAACAGCACCACAGTTCAAAAGCATTAAATTGTACTCAGCCTTCTTTATGGTACAATTCTCAAGTCTGTACATAACTACTGGAAAAGCCATAACTTTGACTATATGGACTTTTGTCAGCAAAGTGATACCTCTGCTTTTTGAATACTTGTCTAGATTTGCCATAGCTTTTCTTCCAAGGAGCATGTGTCTTAAATTCATGATTGCAGTCACCATCTTCAGTAATTTTAGAGCCCAAGAAAATAAAATCTGTCACTGCTTCCACTTTTTCCCCTTCTATTTGCCATGAAGTGATGGGACCAGATGCCATGTTCTTTGTTTTTTGAATGCTGTGTTTCAAGCCAGCTCACTCACCTCTTTCACCCTCATCAAGAGGCTCTTTAGTTCATCTTCACTTTCTGCCATTAAAGTGGTATCATCTTCATATCTGAGGTTGTTGATATTTCTTCCAGCAATCTTGATTCCAGCTTGTGATTCATCCAGTCTAGTGTTTTGTGTGATGTACTCTGCATTTAAGTTAAATAAGCAAGGTGACAGTATACAGTCTTGTCAAACTCCTTTCCCAATTTGGAACCAGTCAATTTTTCCATGTCCATTCTAGCTGGTGCTTCTTGACCTGCATTTAACTTTCTCAGGAGACAAGTAAGGTGGTCTGGTACTCCCACATCTATAAGAATTTTCCAGTTTGTTGTGATCCAGATAGTCAAAGGTTTTAGTGTAGTAAACGAAGCAGAAGTAGATTTTTTTTTTTTTTAACTCCCTTGCTTTCTCCATGAGCCAACAGATGTTGGCACTTTTATCTCTGGTTCCTCTACCTCTTCAAAACGACTTCCAATACTGTATTCAATAAAAGTAGTGGGATGGGGCATCCTTGTCTTATTCCTTATCTTAGAGGAAATGCTTTCAATTTTTCACCATTAACTATGATGTTGGCTGTAGGTTTATCACATATGACCTTTATTATGTTGGGGTATGCTTCCCCTGTCACCTACTTTGTGGAGAGTTTTTTGTTTTTTTTTTTTAACTTTTTGATTTATTTTTTTATTGAGGGATAAATGCTTTACAGAATTGTGTTGATTTCTGCCAAACATCAACATGAGCCAGCCATAGGAAGGTGTTTATCATAAATAGATATTGAACTTTGTCAACACCTTTTTCTACACTGATTGAGATAATTGTATGATTTCTGTTTTTCACACTGTTAATATGTATCATATTGATTTCTTTGCAGGTACTGAAACATACTTTTCAGACAAATCCCACTTGATCATGGTGTGTGATCTCAAATTCTGACTTTTAATATTTTGAGGATATTTACATCCGTGTCCACCTTTGATAATGACCTGTAATTTCCTTTTTTGAGTGGTGTTTTTGTCTTGTTTCAGGGTGATGTTGGTCTCATAGAATGAGTTTGGAAGACTCTCCCTTCCTCTTTGATATTTTGGAATTGTTTGAGAGGGATAGGTAGTAAATCTTCTTTAAATATTGGTAGTATTCTTCAGTAAAGACTTCTGGTCCTGTTGATTAAATTTCATTACTGGTAATTTCTTTTTTCATCTTTCATCTTCTTCTCAATTCAGTCTTGGGAGATTATACATTTCTAGGAATGTATATTTCTTCTAGCTTGTATATTTTATTGGGATATAATTGTTCATCATAATCTTTTATGATATTTTGTATTTTTATGATGTTGATTATAACTTCTTTTTCACTTCTAATTTTATTTGGGCCCTCTCTTTCTTGATGAGCCTGGCTAAAGATTTTTCAATTTTGTTTATCTTTTCAAAGAACCAGATCTTATCTTCATTGATATTTTACAACTTTTTTTTAGTCTTTGTTCCATTTATTCTGCTCTGATCTGTATGACTTCTTCCCTTCTACTAACTCTGAGTTTGTTTGTTCTTTTTCTAGTTCCTTTGGGTGTAGATTAGGTGGTTTATTTGAGAATTTTGTTCCCTGATATAAGCTTCTATTGCTGTAAACTTCCCTCTCAGAACTTCTTTTAAGTTCCCTCTTAGAAAAGTTGCTTCCCATAGATTTTGGATCATTGTGTTTCCATTTTCTTTTGTCTCCAGATAGTTTTAGTTTGATTTCTTCAGTGACCCGTTGGTTGTTTAGTAGCATATTGTCTAGCCTCCACATACACATATTTTTATTTTTTTACAATTTTCTCGTGGTGATTTTATTGTGCTAGGAAGAAATGCTTGATATGATTTCAGTCATCTTAAATTTATTTAGACTTGTTTTCTGGCCTAACATGTGATTGATCTGTCCTTGAGAATGTCACATGTGTACTGGAGTGTGTACTCTGTTGCTTTTTGATGCGATATTGTATATATCCACCATTTAATTTGTTGTTTAAGGCTAGTGTTTCTGTATCGATCTTCTGTCTAAATGATCTGTCAGTTAATGTAAGTGAAGTTATTATTGTCCCCTACTGTTATTGTGTTACTGTCAATTTCTCCCTTTATCTATGTTAGTATTTGCTTTGTGTACTTAGGTGCTCCTATGTTGGGTACATAGGTATTTACAATTGTTATATCTTCCTAGATCAATCCTTTCTTCATTATGTAATATCCCTCTTTGTTTTTTGTTAGAGTCTATGTTTGAAAGTCTATTTTGTCTGATAAAAGTATTGCTACCACCAATTTTGTATGGAATACTTTCTCCATCCCCTTACTTTCAGTTTGTGTGTCTTTATTTTTTTTTAATTAATTTTATTTTATTTTTAAACTTTACATAATTGTATTAGTTTTGTCAAATATCAAAATGAATCCACCACAGGTATACATGTGTTCCCCATCCTGAACCCTCCTCCCTCCTCCCTCCCCATACCATCCCTCTGGGTCGTCCCAGTGCACTAGCCCCAAGCATCCAGTATCGTGCATTGAACCTGGACTGGCATCTCGTTTCATACATGATATTTTACATGTTTCAATGCCATTCTCCCAAATCTTCCCACCCTCTCCCTCTCCCACAAAGTCCATAACACTGTTCTATATGTCAGTGTCTCTTTTGCTGTCTCGTATACAGGGTTATCGTTACCATCTTTCTAAATTCCATATATATGCGTTAGTATACTGTATTGGTGTTTTTCTTTCTGGCTTACTTCACTCTGTATAATAGGCTCCAGTTTCATCCACCTCATTAGAACTGATTCAAATGTATTCTTTTTAATGGCTGAGTAATTGTGTGTCTTTAGATCAACCTGCAGGCGGCATATGTATGGCTTATTTTTTTATATTCATTCCGCCATTCTGTCATTTGATTGAAACATTTAATCCATTTAGATATAAAGTATTGATAATTACTGATATCTATGTACTTGTTTACATTTTGTTCATTGATTTCTGGTTGTTCTATAGGTTCTTTTTCATTCATTTAATCATTTGCTCTCTTCCATTGTGATTTTATGAATATCTTTAATATTATTCTTGAGTTTGTTTCTTTTCTTTTGTGTTGTACTACATGTTTTTGGTTTGTGGTTACTGTAAAAATGTATGTGCATGCTCAGTAGCTCAGTTTTGTCTTTATGACCACAAGGACTGCAGCCTGTCAAGCTCCTCTGTCCACAGAATTCTCTAGGCAATAGTACTGGAGTGGATTGCTATTTACACTTCCAGGTGCTCTTCCCAACTCATGGGTCAAACCTGCATCTCCTGGGTCCTCTGCATTGGCAGGCAAATTCTTTACCACTGAGCAACCTGGGAAGCATAAAATGTGTGTGTGTCTGTGTGTGTGTTTAAAATCATATATATATATATATAAATATATATATATATATATATATATATATATATATATATTACATATGATTGATTTAGTTGATTATCTCTTAGATTCAAATACTTCCTAACAACCCTACAGTTTTATTCTCCTCTCCATTTTTAATGTTTTTACATATTATATTTTAAATATTTTGGGGCATCCCTTAACTACCTTTTGTGCATCCCTTAACTACTCAACTACACTCACAGTCAAGTGTAACTCAGTCTCTTGTCAGGGCACTGCTCCTTTCTCCTGGCTCCTGGTGTGCACAAGGTTTTGTTTGTGCCCTCCAAGAGTCTGTTTCCCCAGTCCCGTGGAAGTTCTGTAATCAAATCCCACTGGCCTCCAAAGTCAAATTCCCTAGGGGTTCTGAGTTCCTTTGTTGGACCCCCAGCTTGGGCTTCCCTAGTAGCTCAGTTGGTAAAGAATCTGCCTGCAATGCAGGAGAACCACGTTTAAGCCCTGGGTTGGGAAGATCCCCTGAAGAAGGAAATGGCAACCCACTCCAGTACTTGTGCCTGGAGAACTTCATGGACAGAGGAGCCTGATAGGCTACAGTCCGTGGGATCACAGAGTTGGATACGGCCATGCAACCAATTTTCATTTTGACTTTACTTACTGTGGATATGATTTTACTACTTTTGTGTTTTAACTTTCCTACTAGTTTTATAAGTGCTTGATCCACTGCCTTTACTGTGTGTGTGCCTTTACCAATGAGATTTTTCCTTTTGTGTTTTCCATATTTCTAGTTGTGCTCTTTTCTGCTTAGAGCAGTCCTTTTCAGGTTTCTTATAAAACTTTTCAGTGGTCTTTTCAGTTCAGTTCAGTCCAGTTCAGTCATTCAGTCATGTCTGACTCTTTGCGACCCCATGAATTGCAGCACGCCAGGCCTCCCTGTCCATCACCAACTCCCAGAGTTTACACAAACTCATGTCCATTGAGTCCGTGATGCCATCTAACTATTTTGTCCTCTGTTGTCCCCTTCTCCTCTTGCCTTCAATCTTTCCCAACATCAGGATCTTTTCAAATGAGTCAGCTCTTCACATCAAGTGGCCAAAATATTGGAATTTCAGCTTCAACATCAGTTCTTCCAGTAAACACTCAGGACTGATCTCCAGTCCCCTACAATGAAAAGGACTTTTTTTTTTTTTTTTTTGAGTGTTAGTTCTAAAAGTTCTTGTAGGTCTTCATAGAACCATTCAACTTCAGCTTCTTCAGCATTCCTGGCCGGATTACTGTGATATTGAATGGTTTGCCTTGGAAATGAACAGAGATCATTCTGTCATTTTTGAGATTGCATTCAGGTACTGCATTTCAGACTCTTTTGTTGACTATGATGGCTACTCCATTTCTTCTAAGGGATTCTGGCCACAGACGTAGATATAATGGTCATCTGGTTAAATTCACCCATTCCAGTCCATCTTAGTTCGCTGATTCCTAGAATGTCGACGTTCACTCTTGCCGTCTCCTGTTTGACCACTTCCATTTTGACTTGATTCATGGACCTAACATTACAGGTTCCTATGCAATATTGCTCTTTACAGCATCGGACCTTACTTCTATCACCAGTCACATCCACAACTGGATGTGTTTTTGCTTTAGCTCCATCCCTTCATTCTTTCTGGAGTTACTTCTCCACTGATCTCCAGTAGCATATTGGGTACCTAACTACAAAATTCATGGGCTGACCTTCAAATTTGAATGACAGCCTTGGCAAATATTCTTAGTTGTAACTTTTCCTTTTGTCACTTTGAAATATTGTATCACTCTTTTCTGGAGTGCAAAATTTCTGCTGAAAAGTTAGCTCAGAGTCTTATGGATACATAACTATTTGCTTTTCCCCTGCTGCTTTCAAGATTCCTTCTCTTCTTTACTTTTTGCCAAAAATTGGTGTGAACCTCTTTGGTTGATCTTGATTGTGATTCTTTGTGCTCCGTGGACATGGATGGCTGTTTTCTTTCCCACTTTAGACAAGTTTTCATCTATTTTTTCTTCATTTAAGTCCTCAGCCACTTTCCTTCTCTCTTCTCCTCCTTCTGTGACCATTGTAATGCAAATTATGGTATGATTGATGTCTAGAATTGTCTTAAACTCATTTTGTTTGACTTTTATGTCTTTTTTTCAGTTAGGCTTAGGTAATTCGGACTACTTTGTCTTCCAGTTCACTGATCCCTTCCTCTGTATCAGCTAATTTGTTGACTCCTTCTAGTGTTTTGTTTGTTTGTTTTGTTTTTTTAGCTATTTTATTAGTTCCGTTTGATTCCTCTCTATGTTCTAATGCTTGTTAAACTTCTCACTGGTTCATCCATCTTCTTCTGTGTTCCTTGAGCATCTTATGCCCATAATCTTGAACTCTTTTATTAGGTAGATTGCTTGTCTCCCCTTATTTAGTTATTTTCTGAAGTTTTATGTTTGGAACATATTTCTCTCATTTTGCCTAATTCTTTTTGTTTATTTCTATGTATTAGATACATTGGTTACATTTTCAAGTCCTGAAGATGTGGACTTATGTGGGGTATATCCTTTGAGACCCAGCATCTCCTCTGGTCATGAGAATTACGTGCTCGAAAGGTGTCCCATATCAGATCTACATGGCCTGGTTGACTGCCAAGTGCTGCCTCACGTGATGGCTGCCTGCCCACTGGTGGACAGAGCTGGGTCCTGGTGCAGCTGGTTGAAAGGTCCAAGGGTCCCATGCCTCAGCCAGCTGGTAGACAGTGTATATCCTAGTAAGACTGGCTGTGGGACCTCTGGTGAATGGAGCAAGGACCAGGCCCCTGTTGCAAGATGATGGGTCCCAATGAGGCTGGGTGTATAGCCCAGATGGGTCCCAGGACTGTTGCCAGCTCCCTTGTGAGCAGGTCATCCCTTAGTGCTAACAACCTAAAAGGAGGACTCCAAAATGGTACTTGCCATCCTTGTAGTAAAACAGGCCTCCAAAAGTGGCTGCCACCCTCATCCCCATCCCCAAAGGGAATGCCAGTTGCCTCCTGTCTCTCCAAGAATCTCTCCAAGATGAACAAGCTGGTCTGATGCTTCTTTCATCTTACTGCCTCTGCAGTGGGCCTCAGAACATATATTTGCATGTGCCTTTTTAGAGCAAAGTCATTATTTCCTACCACCCTCTGGTTCTTCCATATGTAAGCCCTGCTAACTTCCAAAGCCAGATATTCTTGAGGTTTGTCTTCTTGGTGCAGGACCTTTCTGGTTGGGAAGCCTAATGTTGAGCTTGGACCTTTTTCTCCTTGGGAAGAACCTTTGCAGTTGTGATTATCCTGTTGTTTATGGGCCACTGACCCCAAGGTGAGGCTCTAGACTATATTACATCTCTTTGTCTCCTACCCATCTCATTGTGGCTACTTCTTTCTGTCTTTAGTTATTAAAGTGTTTTCTGCTAGTCTTCCTGTCATTCTCTTAGTTACCCTGAAAATAGTTTTAATTTTGGTGTGTCTATGATCAAGGAAGGAAGCCTGGGGTCTCCCTTCTCTACCATCTTAGCCACATTCCCTAATTTTGCTTTTTTTTTTTTTTCCCCTCAGTGTTTCTCTTTGGATGGTTTCTTTTTCTGAATATATATTAATATCTTCCCCTTCAATGTGAACTCTACCATTAATGCACCAAATGCATTGCTTACCTCACACATTTAAAATTGACTGGGCACTGTTTATATCTTCTGTGTCTCTTGTTTATCTTATAAATATTTGGAATTCAGTTATTTTATGCTTTTAATTCAAGTGTAGTTAGTTTATAATGATGTATTAGTTCTATGTGTATAGAAGTGATTCAGTTGTATATATATATATATATATATATATATATATATATTCATGTGTATATATAAAGTCTTTTCCAAATTCTTTTCCACTATAGATAATAAGAAAATACTGAATATAGTTCCCTGTGCTATGCAGTAGGTCCTTTTTTACTTATTTTATACATAGAAGTGTGTATATGTTAATATCAAACTCTTAATTTGTCTCTCTACCCATTGCCTGCTACCCTCTTTGGCAGTCTTCAATTTTTTTTCTCTGCCTGTGAGTCTATTTCTGCTTTGTAAATAAGTTCATCTGCATTATTTTTCAGATCTCACATATAAGTGATATATATATATTTGTCTCTGACTTATTTCACTTAGTATGATAATCTCTAGTTCCATCCATGTTGCTGCAAGTAGCATTGTCATTCTTTATATGGCTGAGTAATATTCCATTGTGTGTGTATACACACATATTGTATCCTCTTTATCCATTCACCTGTCAATGGACATTTACATTACTTCCTTGTTTTGGCTATTATAAATAGTGCTGCAGTGAATGTTGAAGTGAGTGCATCTTTGTGAATTAGTTTTCTCTATATATATGCCCAAGAATAGGATTGCAGGATCATATGGTAACTCTATTTTCAGCTTATTTATTTCAGTGTTATCATTAAGTCTAACATCTGTATCATTTCTGGGTTATTTTTGATTGATTACTCTCTTTATGGGTCATATTTCTGTGCTTCTTTATATGCTCGGTATTCCTTGATTGGATGCCAAATATTGTGAACTTTTTATTGTGTGTGCTGAGTATTTTCATCTTTATATAATACTCCTTAGCTCTTTTTTCTTGGATGTAGATAGGTTATTTGGAAATAAGTCTTGCTTTTTAATATTTGTTAGATGGGAATAGAACCACATTGAATCTGGGACAGGTTATTCATCACTGCAGAAGCAAGACCCATTTTAGTACTCTACTCAATGCTCTATGACTTAATGAATTTTTTCTGGGTAGCCTCATGAGAATAAGTATCATAGATTGGTACCAGATATTTTTTCCTTGATTCATTTGGGATGGGCCTGTCTTTGGTCTTAGGTGAAGTGAAGTCGCTCAGTCGTGTCCGTCTCTTTGTGACCCCATGGACTGTAGTCTACCAGGCTCCTCAGTCCATGGTATTTTCCAGGCAAGAGTACTGGAGTGGGTTGCCATTTCCTTCTCCAGGGGATCTTCCCAACCCAGGGATTGAACCTGGGTCTCCCACATTGCAGTCAGACGCTTTACCATCTGAGCCACCAGGGAAGCCCTTGGTCTTGGGTAGTTTCTCACATAGAAGTCCTATAAGTACTAATCCATTATCTTGCTGACTACTCCTCTAGGGAATTCTCTGAGGATTACTGGGGCTCTTTCTCTGTGCAGCTGTCTCTTTTCTGGTATATCCAGTGTCAATATTAGTCCAGAGATAGACAAAAAGAAGCCAGATTTCATGTACGATATTCTGTTTATATGTGTTTGACCTGACATTTGGTAAAGGAATTGTCCAACTGAAGATGATTTAGAAATTGCCTAAAATCACAGGAGAGCAATACATTGAGAAGATGTCTGATCTGAAACTGGATACCCTGAAGGTGTGCAATGAGAAAAACTGCATCTAAGGGTTAAATGGTTTCCCTGGTGGCTCAGAGGTTAAAGCATCTGCCTCCAATGTGGGAGACCTGGGTTCGATCCCTGGGTTGGGAAGATCCCCTGGAGAAGGAAATGGTAACCCACTCCAGTACTCTTGCCTGGAGAATCCCATGGACCAAGAAGCCTGGTAGGCTACAGTCCATGGGGTCGCAAAGAGTTGGACATGACTGAGCGACTTCACATTCAAGGGTTAAATATATTCTTCCTGTTTGACAACATATGGAAATTTACCCATTACCACCCTCCCAAATTTATGTTCAGAATAACCTTACAAGTCACAGGACAGGAATGACTGCTGATTTCCAACAGACTGTAACATTTTAAATATTTATTTGTATCTTTAAACAGCAAGTTGAAGTTAACCAATATACTTGTTTGATATTTTAGAAACAAGCTCTTCTAGAGAAAAAAATGGCTTATCATTTACAAAAAATGCAAGAAAGTGGCATTAAAAAGGAAGATATGAGGAAAAATACAAATGATTACGGAGAACAAGATGGACTACATTATGAATGTGAGAATATTAATATCTAATGTAGCTATGTAGAAAGTGCTTGACTATATATTTATGTAAAAAATTCTTTTGCAAAACAATTGCTCATGCTTGCTATCTGCTTTGTACCAGGGCAGGATTCTAGGAATTTCCCTATCACAGTTCAAGTTGAAATGTAGACATATATATATATATATATATATAAATTAAACAAACTAAAATAGCCTTATCAAGTGATTCAGCAGAGAGTCATGCCTAGACTGCAGTTCTAGTCAACTTCCTTATACTTATATATTTTGTGCTCAGTTCAGTTTAGTCACTCAGCCATGTCCATTTCTTTGCGAACCCATGGACTACAGCATGCCAGGCTTCCCTGTCCATCACCAGCTCCCAGAGCTTACTCAAACTCATGTCCATTGAGTCAGTGATGCCATTCAAACATTTCATCCTCTGTCATCCCCTTCTCCTCCCACCTTCAATCTTTACTAGGATCAGGGTCTTTTCCAAGGAGTTAGTTCTTTGCATCAGGTGGCCAAAGTATTGGAGTTTTCAGCTTCAGCATCCATCCTTCCAATGAATATTCAGGACTGACTTCCTTTAGAATACACTGGTTGGAGCTCCTTGCAGTCCAAGGGACTCTCACAAGTCTACTCCAACACCAAAGTTCAGAAGCATCAATTTTTCAATGCTCAGCTGTCTTCACAGTCCAACTCTCACATCCATACATGACTACTGGAAAAACCATAGCCTTGACTAGACAGAACTTTGTTGGCAAAGTAATGTCTCTGCTTTTTAATATGCTGTCTAGGTTGGTCATAGATTTCCTTCCAAGGAGCAAGCATCTTTTAACTTCGTAGCTGCAGCCACCATCTGCAGTGGTTTTGGAGCCCCCCAAAAATAGTCTTTCACTGTTTCCATTGTTTCCCCATCTATTGGCCATGAAGTGATGCCATGATCTTGGTTTTCAGAATGTTGAGTTTTAAGCCAACTTTTTCACTCTCCTCTTTCACTTTTATCAAGAGGCTCTTTAGTTTTTCTTCACTTTCTGCCATAAGCGTGGTGTCATGTGCATATCTGAGGTTATTGATATTCCTCCTGGCAATCTTGATTCTAGCTTGTGCTTTATCCAGCCTGGCTTTTTGCATGATGTATTCTGCAAATAAGTTAAATAAGCAGAGTGCCAGTATGTAGCCTTGACATACTCCTTACCAGATTTGGAACCAATCTTTTGTTCCATGTCCAGTTCTAACTGTTGTTCTTGACAGGCACACAGATTTATTAGGAGGCAGGTCAGGTGGTCTGTTATTTTCATTTCATTAACAATTTTCCACCATTTGTCGTGATCCACACAGTCAAAGGCTTTGGCATAGTCATTAAGCATAAATAGATGTTTTCCTGGAACCCTCTTGCTTTTCCGAGGATCCAACAGATTTAGTCTCTGTTTCCTCTGCCTTTTCTAAATCCAGCTTGAACATCTGGAAGTTCATGGTTCATGTATTGTTGAAGCCTGGCTTGGAGAATTTTGAACATTACTTTACTAGTGTGTGAGATGAGTGCAATTGTGTAGTAGTTTGAGCATATTTTGGCATTGCCTTTCTTTGGGATTGGAATGAAAATTGACCTTTTCCAGTCCTGTGGCCACTGCTGATTTTTCCAAATTTGCTGGCATATTGAGTGCAGCCCTTTCATAGCATCTTCTTTCAGGATTTGAACTAGCTCAACTGAATTCCATCACCTCCACTAGCTTTGTTCATACTAATGTTTCCTAAGGCCCACTTGACTTCACATTCCAGGATGTCTGGCTCTAGGTGATTGATTACACCATTGTGGTTATCTGGGTCATGAAGATCCTTTTTGTATAGTTCTTCTGTGTATTGTTGCAGCCTCTTCTTAATATCTTCTGCTTCTGTTAGGTCCATACCATTTCTGTTCTTTATTATGCCCATATTTGCATGAAATGATCCTTTAGTATCTATAATTTTCTTGTAGAGATTTCTATTCTTTCCTGTTCTATTGTTTTCCTCTATTTTTTTTGCATTGATTGCTGAGGAAGTCTTTCTTATCTCTCCTTACTATTCTTTGGAACTCTGCATTCAAATGGCTATATCTTTCCTTTTGTCCTTTGCCTTTCACTTCTCTTTTTTTCTCAGCTGTTTGTAAGGCCTCTTCAGACAACCATTTTCCCTGTTTGCATTTCTTTTTCTTTGGGATGGTCTTGATCACTGCCTCCTGTACAGTGTTATGAACCTCCGTCCATAGTTCTTCAAGCACTCTATCAGATCAATCCCTTGAGTCTTTGTCATTTCCACTGTATAATCATAAGGGATTTGATTTAGGTCATACCTGAATAGTCTGGTATTTTCCCCTACTGTCTCCAGTTTACTTCGGAATTTGGCAGTAGGGAGTTCGTGATCTGAGCCAGCTCCCGGTCTTATTTTTTCTGACTGTATAGAGTTTCTCCATCTTTGACTGTAAAGAATATAATCAATCTGATGGGCCCCGCCCATTAGAACAAGACCTAGTTTCCTCCTCAGTCATTCTCTCCTTTCAGGAAGCTTCCATAAGCCTGTTATCCATCAGAGGTCAGACAGAATGAAAACCACAATCACAGGAAACAAACCAAACTGATCACATGGATCACAGCCTTGTCTGACTCAATTGAAATTATGAGTATGCTGTGTAGGGCCACTTAGGACAGACTGGTCATGTTGGAGAGTTCTGACAAAAAGTAGTCCACTGGAGAAGGGAAGGGAGAAGGCAATGGCACCCTACTCCAGTACTGTTGCCAGGAAAATCCCATGGATGAAGGAGCCTGGTGGGCTGTAGTCCATGGGGTTGCTAAGAGTCAGACATGACTGAGTGACTTCACTTTCACTTTCCACTTTCATGCATTGGAGAAGGAAATGGCAACCCACTCCAGTGTTCTTGCCTGGAGAATTCCATGGACAGAGAACCCTGGTAGGCTGCAGTCCGTGGGGTCGCACAGAGTCGGACACGACTGAAGCGACTTGGCAGCAGGCAGGAGAAGGGAATGGCAAACTACTTCAGTATTCTTGCCTTGAGAATCCCATGAACTGTGTGAAAAGGCGAAAAGATAGGACACTAATGATAAACTCCCCAGGTCGGTAGGTGCCCAATATGCTACTAGAGATTGGTGAAGAAATAACTCCAGAATGAAGAGACGGAGCCAAAGCAAAAACAGCAACCACTGGTGATGGAAGTACACTTCGATGCTGTAAAGAGCAATATTTCATAGGAACCTGTAATATTTTGTGCCACTGAAATTAAAATATGTAAATAATTGCTATTACCTACCAACATGATGTTCTACTGTTTTGTCAGCCATAAAGAATAGACAGTACCAGAAAAAAAAAAAAAAAGATGAAGGAAAGGAGGAAGTAGAAAAAGAGGGAAAGGAAGAAAAAGGAAAAAACAAAGAAAATTTAAAGGAAGGACTTCAGGTCATTACTTTGTTATGCCCAATATCTACCAGCTTCCTCTTATTTCTAACATTATAAGACTATAGAAGTATTTGTTAAAATTAATGATATTAAAATTTCTTGGACAGAATAAAAGTATGTAGGTTTTTGTAAATTATCTGTGAGTATATGTATCAGGGAAAAACATAATAATCTTCCATAAGTTATCACAGCACGCCATCAATCCTGTCTCTGTCCCATCAATGCTGTTTCTTGGTGAGAGTCTCCCTTTGTCTGTCCAGTAGATTCCTAACTAGTCTCCATTGGCTCTTATTTTTACCTGCCTCAAATCCATTTTTTATGCTGTTACATAATTATATGTAAAGGTCTGCTCTGATAGTTTCTTCTCCTGGCCCCCAAACTTAAAGATTTCCATTAACTCTTAAATGAAGCTCAGACTTCTTAAGCAACCATTCATCACCATTGAGGGTCAAACTTAAACCTAACTTTACTTCACATTACCTCCTTGAAGAAGGTGGATATGATCTAGGAGGTGATATGCACCCAAACGGGAGCCAAACTGCTGAAGTTCAAGTCCTGCTTTATCATTTTATAGCCTTTAAATAGGTTATACAAATTATTTAACATCTTTGAATCAGTTTGATCATCTGAGAAGATAATACTTCTAAATTCCATAAAGAGCCCAAAAGTTCTAGCCCTTAGCAAGCATTTAGTTAATTGTCTAATCTAATGAGACTACTGACCTTTCCTAAAACACAAGTTACCATTTATACTTCTGTGCTGCTCTTTATCCAGGTGTCTAGCCTGGAATGCCATGTTTACTGTTCATCTATTCAAATCCTACAATTCTTTAAATCTTCACAATAAATGACACAATAAAAAATCTTTCTTGATGTCTGTAATTGGAAGATACCTCTCCTTTGAACTCTCTAATACTTTGTGCTATTCTTAATCCATGTATTCCATATTTCCCACCATCTTAATTACCCCTAATATTGAAACTCCCACCTTTGTGTTTCACAGAGTACTAAGTACTGTGTGTGTGCATGTGTGTCTGTGTGTGTGTGTGTGTGTCTGTGAATGTGGTCAAGAATACATTTTAAACAAATTGTTACGTCAAATCTCCTCTTTTGAGGAAGTAGTATATAAATTATTTTATCTAGGTGACAAATTGAGTTATAGCTCTATAGTGATGTTGTCATCTTCCAAATAGCTTCCAGAGGGACAGAGAGAATAAGAAAGGAAAGGAATATTGGGTGAACCTGGTCTAGTTAGAGGAAAGATCACTCTCATATGTGACAATTTTACTGAAAAAACATTGAGCACACATGCTATGAAGTTCCTTTGTCCTCCTAATTGGTTAGAAGCACGAATTATAATTTCCTTTTTTATAGAGAAGGAATATGTATATGGTTACTTATGCTAATTTGTGAGGCACATTCAAGAGTTGCAGTTGTCACTGTGGGCTAGTGGGTCTCCAGCCAGTAGTTCTATTGGTATCCCATCTCTATAAAAAAGAAATAGTATCATCCACCTCATTAGAACTGATTCAAATGGATTCTTCTTAATGGCTGAGTAATACTCCATTGTGTATATGTACCACAGCTTTCTTATCCATTCATCTGCTGATGGACATCTAGGTTGCTTCCATGTCCTGGCTATTATAAACAGTGCTACAATTGGACACTGTGGGAGAGGGAGAGGGTGGGATGATTTGGGAGAATGGCATTGAAATATGTATAATATCATATATGAAACGAGTCGCCAGTCCAGGTTCGATGCACGATACTGGATGCTTGGGGCTGGTGCACTGGGACGACCCAGAGGGATGGTATGGGGAGGGAGGAAGGAGGAGGGTTCAGGATGGGGAACACATGTATACCTGAGGCAGATTCATTTCGATATTTGGCAAAACCAATGCAGTATTGTAAAGTTAAAACAAAATTAAAAAAATAGAAAAAAAGGAAATAGTAAATTATAGTTAATAAACCAGATACAGCTTTTCTGTCAGAAGAAAATTCTGTCCCTTCAAATATATATTTTAACCTTAAGGGATAATATTTGAAGAGTAATTCCATTTCACATTTCTTCTTGTTCTCCAATACCTCCCCAAAATGCTGAATATAATTAGCATGTAGGCTCACTTCCTATTATGGTATGATAAGAGAGTCTATCTTGGGTAATTCTGTCATCACTACTATTAAAAATAAATGTTTTGTTGCATTTTAAAGCTATTTATCCAAAGAAGAAAAAGAAGAAGAATGATGACATAAAGGTAGTTTATGCTGTTGCTGACCAGAAACCAAACAGAGGAGCAGATGGTAATTTAATATTATAATAAGAAATATTAAATAGTATTTTTAGGGAAGACTAAATTTGGATGACTTTTTTTTTTTTTTTTTTTGGCTTAAATGCAGACAATTCCTCTATTCCTTTTTGTCAAATGACAAAATTTGGGTGATGCTTACAAGCAATAATACAACTCTATTGCTTCCAGAATTTTATCTCTAATTGCTAATTTAGTATTCTGGCCTTATATCATCATTTTAGAGAAATTAAATGGTCTATTGCTGCTGAATGAACAGTATATGAAACAAAAAATTGCAAGATAATTTTTATATTGCTCAAAATGATTTTTGAAAATTCTGAAGTGGATCAGAAATTAAGTACATTAATTCAGTCCATCATGGACTCCATATCACTTTATTATTTCTATCATTCTGTGTCACTTCATGTTGTATGTTAGAATTAGACCAGGAACCCAAATAACAGCATAAATATCCTCCAAGTAATACACTATCAAAACTATAAGACTGTTTTAAATTGAGCAATATGAATTCTTCTCCAATATTAAATTTCCAAAGAAAAATTTAGTATAAAAATTAAATCCATTTGTATTTATCAGTTAAATTCTAAGTAAAAAGTTTAAAATCTTTCTTATCCGAGGGTGTAATTTGATTACTCTCATAAAGTCTCTAGGATGAAACAGGATTGAGCTAAGGCTGTCTTCCACTCAGAACTACTGTAGTTTACTTAATTCAGCTCTAAACTTTGTGGGCACCATTTGTAACCCATTTGTAACATTTGTAACCCAGTTCAGTTCAGTCACTTAGGCATGTCCGACTCTTTGCAACCCCATGAATCACAGCATGCCAGGCCTCCCTGTCCATCACCAACTCCCGGAGTTCACTCAGACTCAACGTCCATCGAGTCAGTGATGCCATCCAGCCATCTCATCCTCTGTCATCCCCTTCTCCTCCTGCCCCCAATCCCTCCCAGCGTCAGAGTCTTTTCCAATGAGTCAGTTCTTCTCATGAGGTGGCCAAAGTACTGGAGTTTCAGCTTTAGCATCATTCCTCCCATGTGGGTCCCAAAAAGTTTTTTTTGTTGTTGTTGTGTTTTTTTTCTTTAATAAAACACCAAGTAATTACTTACAACATATACAATTATGACAACACAAGCCACATATCCACTAAATAGAGACAATAAAACTAAATTCTCAGTTTCTGAAGCAGTTATCCTATGCAGAATGGTTTTCTAAAACTCTAGTGTTTAATGAAGGTCAGAATTGTCTTAGAAAAGAAAGTCATTTAGTCATGTCCGACTCTCTGTGATCCAATGGACTGTAGCCCACCAGGCTCCTCTGTTCATGGAATTATCCAGGCAAGAATACTGGAGTGGGTTGCTATTTACTTCTCACTGATGTCAAAATCAGTGCCTCTTGAGAAACCTATATGCAGGTCATGAAGCAACAGTTAGAACTGGACATGGAACAACAGACTGGTTCCAAATAGGAAAAGGAGTACGTCAAGGCCGTATATTGTCACCCTGCTTATTTAACTTATATGCAGAGTACATCATGAGAAATGCTGGACTGGAAGAAGTACAAGCTGGAATCAAGATTGCCAGGAGAAATATCAATAACCTCAGATATGCAGATGACACCACCCTTGAGGCAAAAAGTGAAGAAGACCTAAAAAGCCTCTTGATGAAAATGAAAGAGGAGAGTGAAAAAGTTGGCTTAAAGCTCAACATTTAGAAAACGAAGATCGTGGCATCTTGTCCCATCACTTCATGGGAAATAGATGGGGAAACAATGGAAACAGTGTCAGACTTTATTTTTCTGGGCTCCAAAATCACTGCAGGTGGTGATTGCAGCCATGAAATTAAAATACGCTTATTCCTTGGAAGGAAAGTTATGACCAACCTAGATAGCCTATTGAAAAGCAGAGACATTACTTTGCCAACAAAGGTCTGTCTAGTCAAGGCTATGGTTTTTCCTGTGGTCATGTGTGGATGTGAGAGTTGGACTGTGAAGACAGCCGAACACTGAAGAATTGATGCTTTTGAACTGTGGTGTTGGAGAAGACTCTTGAGAGTCCCTTGGGCTGCAAGGACATCCAACCAGTCCATTCCAAAGGAGATCAGTCCTTGGTGTTCTTTGGAAGGAATGATGCTAAAGCTGAAACTCCAGTACTTTGGCCACCTCATGTGAAGAGTTGACTCATTGGAGAAAACTCTGATGCTGGGAGGGATTGGGGGCAGGAGGAGAAGGGGATGACAGAGGATGAGATGGCTGGATGGCATCACCGATTCGATGGACGTGAGTTTGAGTGAACTCCGGGAGTTGGTGATTGACAGGAAGGCCTGGTGTGCTGCAATTCATGGGGTCGAAAAGAATCAGACACGACTGAGCGACTGAACTGAACTGAACTGATGTCAAAATATCTCAGTGATATTGGAGGAAAGAATGGTAAATGGAAAGTACTATTTTAAGCCTCACCAGGTTACCAGTCTATCTGTGACGGTTCTCCAGGTATCAAAATTATAAATTTAATTAAGTATAACTGAAAGACAAAAATGAATTCTCAAACTGTATTAATTCTTTATCTGGGGGTGGTGGGGAGGTACTGTTTCTACTTTCCACTCCTAGAGATTGGCATGTGAGTCATTCTTTTTTTATGAACTTTAGAAATGTACAGTAGTGATATCACAATTATATATTAAAAGTGTTCCTCTCTCTCATTCACCATAATCAAACCTCCTAAATTTGCCTCTCACCGTTGCACTGAGTATGAACTCCATATGGTGTAACAGCCTATCCACCATTATGGGCAGTTTTCTCAACATTTTGTAATTGGCAACAATCCAAGTAGAGTTCAGAGGTCAGAATTCTCTACAGTTCCTGCTTCTTGTCTCTATATTTTTACATTCTCAAAAAAAGATCTGGAGGTAATTTATTTTGGTTTTTAAATTACTTTAAAGCAAAATGGAATGGTTTTATGTAATTACATGAGTTTTAACACATATGAAATTGTGTGACTTCTATCAAAATCATAACATTTTCAACATTCCAAAAATGTTCTTTGGCAGTCATGCATTCCTTCCTCCAACTGATAAGCCCAGGCAACCACTGATATGTTGTCCAGCACTACAGTTCTTTTTCCTTTGGAAAATGTCTTATAAATGGACATTTTGATAATTGTTCCTTTCATTCAACATAGTGCCTTTGAAATTCATTCAAATTATTTCATTTGTCAGTAGTTTACTCCTTATTATTTCCTTTGTGTGTATGCAATGGATTTACCTCTGCATATATCAGTTGAAGAAAATTTGGTTGTTTCCAGATTTGGATGATTATGAATAGAAAGATCAGAAGTATACACTAAGTATACATTAAGCTTTTTGTGTGAACAAGGGATTATTATTGTGTATGTCGAAGTTTATAAAGAATTGCCTATTTCTCAGAGCAGCTATAACATTTTGTATCCCCCATTAGTAATGCATGAGAGATCTATTTGCTGTGCATCCTTGCAACCGTTGATGTTATCAGTATTTTTTATTTTAGCTATTTATATAGATGTAATGGTATATCACTGTGGCTTTCATTTGTATTTTTCTGATGTCTAATGATGATGAGTATTTTTTCATATGCCTTTTGCCTTTTGTAAATCCTGCTTAGTGAAGTAGCTGTTGAAGCCTTTTCCTCATTTTTATTTGGACAGTTTTCTTACTATTGAATTTTGAAAGTTACTAATATATTCTGAATATAAGTCTTTTTCAGGTATGTGATTTGAAAATATTTTAATCTGTGACTTGCCTTTCAATTTTCCATTTCTAATTATTCAGTATGTCTATCCTTTTGCACATATTGCACTACCTTTGATTATTGTAGCTTGTTATTCTTAAAATGAAGTAGTATAATTTCCAGCAAGTTTATTTTTCTTCCCAGTTTTTATGGACATTTTAATTCATTTGCCTGAGTATTAGTTTTATACTCAGCTTTACATCAAAAAATATGCCAGGGTTTTTGAATGAAAGAGAAATAAATCTTTACAGGGTCTTCCAATCCGTAAACATTGTATTTCTTCCTATTTGTTTAGGTCACCCTTGATTTCTTTCATAAGTGTTTTGTAGTTTTCAGCTTAGAAATCTTGTATATGTTCTGATGAATAAGTGCTTCATTTTTGTACATGTACATGGTATTTTAAAAATTTGATTCCCAGTTGTCTGTGGCTATTGTTTTTACTATATCTCTTTGTACAGATATTTTAGGGGTTTTGTTCAAGGTAATAGCATACTTACTTAGCTTATCACAATCAACTCTGACTAGACATTCTTACCTCTTTATGTTAAATGTAAAGTGTAAAATGTGTAAATCTTACCAGTATATATGTTTCCTTATTCCTCTCCCCTTTGTTATTAGGTACCTTATATATTACATCTACATACACCAAACACGCACTCAGACAATGTAATCATTATTTAAATAACTAAACAGAGGTAGACAGTCTATTATATTTAGTCAAATAATTTACATTTTGGTTGCCTTTTAACTCCTGATGTTTCTGGTTATTTTTATTCTTTTTATCTTAACTTTTTTTCTATTGGAGTATAGCTGATTAACAATTCTGTGTTAGTTTCAGGTGTACAGAAAAGTAACATATACATATATCTATTCTTTTTCAAATATCTTTTGATGTGAAGGAATTCTTAATTCAGTACAATAAAATTTCACATATTTTCATTATAGTTTGTATATTTTGTTACTTTTTCAGGCTCATTTGTATGAATTCTCTTTGATATTGAAAAATTATTAATCTTTTACCTTATTTGTGGGAAATATTTTCATCATTTTGTTAATGGCATTTTTAGCCTTTCTTATTAAACATTTCAAACATAAGCAAAAACCAACAGAATACTTATGTGCCTCTCTTTCAATTTCAACAATTCATAGACTATTTTGTTTTGTCTGTGCCCTCAACTTCTCCCTGGTGCCCTATTGTTTTAAAGCACGTCACACACATTATTTCATCCATCAGTATATTATTATGTACCTAAAAGATAAGGATTATTTTTAATGCATAACCACAATATCATGATCGCATTACACAAATGAATAAGTCATTAATGTAAAGTGAAAGAAAGTGAAGCCGCTCAGTTGTGTTCAACTCTTTGCGACCCCATGGAATGTAGCCTACCAGGCTCCTCCGTCCATGGGATTTTCCAGGCAAGCGTACTGGAATGGGTTGCCATTTCCTTCTCCAGGGGATATTCCCAACCCAGGGATCGAACCCAGGTCTCCCGAATTGCAGGCAAACGCTTTACCGTCTGAGCCACCAGGGAAGCCCTTAAGGGAAGTCCTTAATATAATCAGACATTAAATCACTATTCAGCTTTCCAGTAATCTCATAAATATCACAAAAATATTTGGAAGTTACTTTGAATCTACATTGACAAATATTGCAATGGTTTGTATATCTTCTGAGTCTCTTTTAATCTGTGGATTCTCCTTCCATATATCCCTCTTCTTCCCTCCTTCCCTTCCTCCTCTTTTTTCAAACTATAGTTTGTTTGTTTCAGAAATTGAATTGCTTGCCTGGTTGAGCTCCTCAGTGACTGAACTTTTGCTGATTGTATCTATATGGTGTATGTTATTTCTTTTGTATTTCTAGTAAAGTATCAGTTTATTTACTTTCAGGTTCAGGTTCTTTAGCAAGGTTGATTCATAGATGGTAGTGTATCTTTCTATCAGGAAGCACCATAATATTGCACTGTTTTTCTCTTTGTGATATTAACAGCCATTTGTGCTCAAGGACTGATCCATGAATTAATTATAGGTTTCAAAATTGGGTTAATTCCATCATCTCTTCTTTATAAATTAGAATGATCTAATAAAAAGAAATTTACCCTCAACTTCTGATTGGTTACATTGTGATACAGATATTTAAGAATAGCAGACGGATGCTTAATACTTTAACATCATTTATTAGTTTTCAAAATAATGAATTATTTCAGTAGCATCTTCCATGCATGTGTGCTATGTCGCTTCAGTCATGTCCAACTCTTTGTAACGCTATGGACTGTAGCCCACCAGGATCCTCTGTCAATGGGATTGTCCAGGCAAGAATACTGGAGTGTGTTGCTATGCCCCCCTCCAGGGGATCTTGCCGACCCAGAGATCAAACCTGACTCTCTTGCATTACTGGCAGTTTCCTGCATTCAGTGAGATTCTTTATGCAGTGACCTACCAGGGAAACTGTCCATAATGCTATTACTGTGCTTGTTTATGCTGAAATAAACAAGCACAGTAATTATATACTGTGCTTGTTTGTACTTTGTAGCAGGTGAGAGCCCCTTCAAGATAACTCTTGAGTCCCTTTTGACACAACCCTATCGATTTTTGTTAGCTTTCTTGTTAACTGAGAAGCTTATTCTGTACACATTCAGTTGTTTTCAACCAATGAATTTCATTGGCATCTTTGAAAAGATGAAGTGATATATATAGTTGGACCTATTTCTGGACATGCTGTTTTGTTTCATTCGTCTGTTTACCCTTATGTGAAAACAGTATTCTATTAATTACTTTAGCCTTATAATGAGTCTTGAAATTTGGCAGTTTGAGTTCTCCAACATTAATTGCTTTTCTAGGTTAACTTAGTTGTTCTAGGGCCATTGCATTTCCATAGAAATTTTAATTTTTAATTGAAGTATAGTTTATTTACAATATTATGTTAGTTTCAGGTGTAAAAATTATTCAGGGTTTTTTGTAAATTATATTCCATTATATGTTATTACAAGCTATTGAATATAATTCCTTGTGCTATACATCAAATCCTTGTTGTTTTATCTATTTTATGAATATAGTTTGTATCCATTAATCCTATACTAATTTGTCTCTCCCTTACTCCATCTCCCCTACATAACCATCTTTGTTTTCTAAGTCTGTAAGTCTGGTTCCGTTTTGTAGAGATTCACTTGTATTACCTTTTCGATTCCACATATAAGTGATATCATAAAGTATTTGTCTCTCTCTGTAGCATTTACTGGTGGCTCAGAGGTTAAAGTGTCTGCCTGCAATGTGGGAGACCCAGGTTCGATCCCTGGGTCAGGAAGATCCCCTGGAGAAGGAAATGGTAACCCACTCTAGTATTCTTGCCTGAAGAATCCCATGGACGGAGAAGCCTGGTAGGCTACAGTCCACGGGGTCACAAAGAGTTGGACACGACTGAGCGACTTCACTTTCACTTTCATATGACTGACTTCACTAAGCATAATATTCTCTCTAGGTCCATCCATGTTACTGCAAATGGCAATATCTCATTCTTTTTATGGCCACATAATATTCCATTTTGTGTGTATGTATGTATATCTTAAGCCAATCATTTTCTGATGGGCACTTGAATTATTTCCATATCTTGACTACTGTAAATAGCAGTGCTTTGAACATTGGCATGCATGTATCTTTTCAGCTCTCTAGTTTCTACAACTGTCATTTGGAAATTTTGTGGGTTCACCTTTCATTTCTTTTTCTTGCTGGCCAGGACTTCCAGAACAATGTTGAACAAAAAGGTGATTGTCTACATCCTGATCTTGTTCTAAAATTTAAGGCTAAGTGATCAATATAAACTAAAATATTAGCTCTAGAGATTTGAAGATAACTTTTAACAAAGGAAAGACATATCCTCTCATACTCCCATTCACTAAGAAGTTTCATCATGAATGGGTGTTGTTTTCCCATGTTTTTCCTTGCATCTTGGAGATAATCATCTAAATTTCCTTCTTTTTGCTCCTACTGTGGTAAGTTACTTTGACATATTTTTGAATAATAAACCACCTTATGTTCTTGGGATAAACATCACTTATTCATTGTGTATTATTTTCTAGTATATATTGTCGCTGCTGCTAAGTCGCTTCAGTCGTGTCTGACTCTGTGCAACCCCATAGACGGCAGCCCACCAGGCTCCCCCGTCCCTGAGATTCTCCAGGCAAGAACACTGGAGTGGGTTGCCATTTCCTTCTCCAATGCATGAAAGTGAAAAGTAAAAGTCAAGCCGCTCAGTCATGTCCGACTCTTAGCGATCCCATGGACTGCAGCCTACCAGGCTCCTCTGTCCATGGGATTTTCCAGGCGAGAGTACTGGAGTGGGGTGCCATTGCCTTCTCCAGTATATAGTGTTAGATTCAGTTTATTTATAATTTTTACATCTTTTGACATGGGAGGATATTGACTGAGTTTTTCTTATAATGTCTTGTAATTTTTATATGATTTTTATATGTGAGTGATTCTGATCTCAAAGTATGAGTTAGGAGATGAGTTCACTCCTCTTCGTTTTTCTGGATGAATTTGTGTAGAATTAGTGTAAATTCTTCCTTTGGTATGTTGTATAATTCAGAAGGAAAGTCATTTGAGCCTAGAGTTTTCTTTGTGGAAATGTTTTAAAGTACACATTCCATTTATTAAATAGATATGTTCTTCATATTTTCTATTTGTTCATGAATGTGATTTGGTCATTTTTTGTTTTTGATGGAATATATATCTCATTTTATAAGTTATTGCTATACCTTTTCATAATTTATTATTTTTAGCATCATGGAAATGGCAACCCACTCCAGTGTCCTTGCCTGGAGAATCCCAGGGACAGGGGAGCCTGGTGGGCTGCCATCTATGGGGTCGCACAGAGTCGGACATGACTGAAGCAACTTAGCAGCAGCAGCATAGACTCTGTTATGCCATTATCTCTGTGTCTTCTCTTTTTCCTGATCAGTCTGACTTATCAGTTTTATTTAAACTGTTTATTTTCTCTTGTTTTTCTATTTCCTTTTCACTTAGATCTTATTTCTTTTCTTCTGCCTATTAAGTGTGACAAGGTTGCGGAAGAATTAAAATTTTGATACACTGCTGAATAGTATGATATGGTACAACCACTTTGGAAAACAGTCTGACATTTCTTAAAACTAGACATACACCTACCATATGACCTAGCCATCCACTACTATGTATTTACTCAATAAAAATGAAAACATATACTCACAAAAACTTGTGCAGGTAAATTCCTAAATATTTGTAAGTTGCCAAAACTGTAAATCTCAAACAACAGGGGAGTAGATAAAAATAATTGTGACAAATCCATTGAATGGAATAATTTTTAGAAATAAAATGAATGAATTTTTAAAACATACAATATTATGTTGAGTGAAAGAAGCCAGGCAGAAAAACAGAATACATACTATATGATACCATTCCTATCAAAATTCTAGAAAATGCAAATAAATCTTGTGTTAGAAGTACAGAGCAGTGTTGTCAGAGAGTGGGAATAAAGAGATAGATGGATTACAGGTGAATGAGAGAACCTTCAGGGGGTATTATAAATTTTATTTTGGTTGTAGTGATGGCTTCACAGTTATGAGCATATTTTTAAATTCAGGAAACCATACAGTTAAAATAAGTACAGTTTTTGTTACTTCAATTATACTTAATATGCTGTTTCTCTTTCATTTACTTTTAGGACCCTATGTAAACACTCTTCAGAGATCTCTAAGTAGTTCAAAGAATGTTGCCAAAAAACCTGTACCTGCTGTTGTTTGCCGGCTAGATGCACAAGATGATACAGAACAAAAGGTATAAAATTATGTCTCAAACTTTTGTATGCTGATTATTAATTTATCTAGTTAACTGTTGCTTCTATGAACCACCTCCTTCTCTAGCATGTTAACTTATCTGTTAGGTATATTAGGGTCTATTCCTGAGAACTGATCCTTTCCCCTATATGTATTGATTTACCTTTGTGCTAAATTCACTATGTAATTTAGCAGAAACTAATCCAAATAATCATTTAGCAACTGCAATGATAATATCTAATATCTATTGAGCATCTGTTGGGCAAAGCCCTGTGGCTTTTTCCAGAAGGAAGAGAAAATGAATAAACTGGTCACATAGGATACATAATCTTCCCTCCTGAGGACTTATTATTTAGGGAAGCAGATAGACACACAAAAAAATGTTTTACAGTAAGTAAAGAATATGGAATGATACATTTTATTTTGATTCTAAGCAATGTGTTTTTAAAACATTAATTGGATTAGAATAGTTTGGATTGTACTTCCCTGAAACAAAGCAAATGACTAAAGTTTTTAGAATCAGCCATTAAATAGATTATCATGAATTTAAACAAAGTATGGAATACTGGAAGAAGTGAAGTCGCTCAGTCGTGTCTGACTCTTTGTGACCCCATGGACTGTAGCCTACAAGGCTCCTCTGTCCATGAAATTTTCCAGGCAAGAGTACTGGAGTGGGTTGCCATTTCCTTCTCCAGGGGATCTTCCCCACTGGCCACATACTAAACTCAATTTTGAACTAGTGAAATACCTATAGAACTAGTACCTACCTGTAGAAGGTACCCTAGGAAGCTGGTATTAAGTATTACCCCTGAGACAGTTGGAAGATTAAAGACAAGAAAATCTGTATTAATTTGGTTGACTGATGGAAGGCAAATCTCTTTAAGAAGTAAAGTTACTAACTATCTTTAATGTTGTGCCATTTAGAAAGATGGAGAGACAAGTGAAAAACCAAGTGTTTTTGATGATAGAGGTAAGAAAATAAAAAACATTTCATAATTGTTCTCTTATTTGTTAAGTACCTAATTATGGTTTCACCATATAGTTTCTCAAGTTGTTTTATTTGATTATAAAAGTCATGGTTATTTTGGAAAATAAAGCATGATATGAAACTATGAATTTTGATTTGTAAATTAGCCTATATATTTGAATGATTGCTTGATGAGGATGGTTTTTGAAAATTGTGAGGTGTGGGCAAGTTAGAATACCTGCTGTAACTGTTCCAGTGATAAATAGAGTAAGGTACTGACATACTATGGTTCAGTAGGTTACAATACAGAGCACTTCCCAGGAAGGCCCTCGTGTCCCACTGCCATATATTCCTCATAGGCAATATATCCTAATTTGTATCTCCTCTTGAATGGAATATACAAAAGCTAAGTTTTTATGCATGTTGTTAGATTTCTGGAAGTCACCCAAAGCACTTCCATGCATATCCTACAGTATACACACATAGAACATGCTAGAACCCTCCATGTAGTACCCAATGACCAGCTCAGATTCAATACAAAAATCAAATTCTTCATCCTCCTGTTTTTACCCAGGCACAAAACTTGACTAATCTTTGACTCTTCCTCCTTCTTAAATTTTGTATCCCAACATTACCAGTCTCTGTCTAACCTACCTCCTTAATTCCTCTTCCCCTCTCCTCTTTTCCATTCCCACAACTGCTGACTTTGTTTTGTCCATCCTTGAATATTTCAGTAATCTTTCCCCAACCTCTTCCTCTTCTTTTTAATTTACTATATATTTTGGTATAAAAGCAATTTTCCTAAAACACAGTTTTGGTTATTCCCCTATTCAAGTTGTGAATGGTTTTCCATTGCAGACTGAATGAAATGCAAATATCCAGTTAAATCTGCCAGTGGTTTGTGACTATAGGAATTAAATTGGCATAGTAGTATATGAATTAGGATCAGAGGTTAAGGATCTCAGACTTGGTTTTGAGGGCAGTGGTGAGCCACTGGAAATTTGTAGGCACTGAACATCAACAAAGCACATGTTATTCTTGGTGATACTGCCTTAACTCAGGTGAATCCCTGATTGATGTAACCCACTGATTGAGCTCAGTCAGCAGGGAGAACATTGAATCAGTTCTTTTCATGAACATTCATCCTGAATCCAGCAATATTATCTTTTTGTATGTAATTGTTTCTCTTCTTTGTCCAGGGCAGCCATGTGTCTCAACTCAAGATTCAATGATTTCACCTCAGAATTCAGCTACAAGAAATTTTTCCAGATCTTCAATGACTTATTTGAATCATTCAAAAGTTGAGGTATATAATATTTCCTTTGCTCCAAATGTGAATAATAAATGAAGTACCATTTTATGATCATCATTGGTTAAAAAAATTCATTCATGAAACTACTATACAGAACAACTTTGCTGCTGCTACTGCTGCTGCTAAGTCACCTCATTCATGCCCGACTCTGTGCGACCCCATAGACAGCAGCCCACCAGGCTCCCCCGTCCCTGGGATTCTCCAGGCAAGAACACTGGACTGGGTTGCCATTTCCTTCTCCAATGTGTGAAAGTTAAAAGTGGAAGTGAAGTCGCTCAGTCGTGTCTGACCCTCAGCGACCCCATGGACTGCAGCCTAGGCTCCTCTGTCTGTGGGATTTTCCAGGCAAGAGTACTGGAGTGGAGTGCCATTGCCTTCTTCGAGAACAACTTTACTCGCTGAAATTAATCATATCATAAAATTTCCCCAAAATAGGCTGCAACATATAGTTCATGGTACATACCTGTAACCTTCAGAGAAAGTATCAAATTAGGCTTATTTGATTGGGCTTTGGATAGTGCTGATAGATTGTTCTGAGACAGATCATTTCTTCCCATTGCCTTTTGACTAATGATTAGTTAATTGCTTTTGAAAAGTTACCAGCAAAAGTTCAGGGTGTGACATCTGGATATAACATAGATACATAGATACCTTTCTCTGTGGGTTGCCAACTTCCTATCACAGGAGTCAAAAAACACATCTTCCATTACGTTAGCAGCACAGTGTTAACTGGTTGAAAGAGATTTCAGTATACTCAAAATTTATTAAAATTTTTCTAAATGAATTCTATTTGATTACGGTAGAAAGTAACATCATTTTCTGTGTCCTCTAACGCATAACTTTTGAAAGAGTCCATTATATAAATTCATAAATGTGTGATTAATATAATATGCTTTTCTGTAGCACAGTTTTATTATGAACAAGCAGTTTACGTTTCAATGTTCTGCTGTGTTAATAACCACATTAAGCATGAAAAAGAAATTTTTTACTAACTCTTAACATCTAAAGTCCTCATATTGCCCAACAAATATTAAAGACTATGTCATTTACTAACAACCAAAAAAATGAAAAACTTCTTTAAATACATTTTATTATTGACCTTTTTTGAGTAATGTGTGTATTCTTAAATTTGCCATCTGTATTTCTTGAAAACGAATATGAAATGTCCACAAATACCGAGTTTATTATAGGCAATACCATTAGAATTTTATTATGAAAAGTATTACATCCTGTTTCCAACATGTACAAAGATTACCACTGTCAGAAAATGTATGTCTGATGGTCTGTGTTCAACTCTTAGATCTGGGAATTTAAAAAGTCTATTGTGAATTCACTGATTAGCTCTAGTAATCAACAAATTCAACAAAGTTGCAGGATACAAGGTCAACACAGAGAAATCACTTACACTCCTATATACTAGCATTGAAAAACCAGAAAGGAATTAAGGAATCAATACCATTCACCACTGCAACAAAAAGAATAAAATATCTAGGAATAAACCTACCTGAGAAGACATAGAAGCAAGGTCCTATGCTGTAAAGAGCAATATTGCATAGGAACCTGGAATGTTAGGTCCATGAATCAAGGCAAATTGGAAGTGGTCAACAAGAGATGGCAAGAGTGAATGTCAACATTCTAGGAATCAGCAAACTGAAATGGACTGGAATGGGTGACTTTAACTCAGATGACCATTATATCTACTACTGTGGGCAGGAATCCCTCAGAAGAAATGGAGTAGCCATCATGGTCAACAAAAGAGTCTGAAATGCAGTACTCGGATGCAATCTCAAAAACGACAGAATGATCTCTGTTCGTTTCCAAGGCAAACCATTCAATATCACAGTAATCCAAGTCTATGCCCCAACGAGGAACACTGAAGAAGCTGGAGTTGAACGGTTCTATGAAGACCTACAAGACCTTTTAGAACTAACACCCACAAAAGATGTCCTTTTCATTATAGGGGACTGGAATGCAAAAGTAAGAAGTCAAGAAACACCTGGAGTAACAGGCAAATTTGGCTTTGGAATACGTAATGAAGCTGGGCAAAGACTAATAGAGTTTTGCCAAGAAAATGCACTGATCATAACAAACACCCACTTCCAACAACACAAGAGAAGACTCTACACAAGGACATCACCAGATGATCAACACCGAAATCAGATTGATTATATTCTTTGCAGCCAAAGATGGAGAAGCTCTATACAGTCAGCAAAAACAAGACCAGGGCTGACTGTGGCTCAGATCATGAACTCCTTATTGCCAAATTCAGAACTAAATTGAAGAAAGTAGGGAAAACCACTAGACCATACAGATATGACCTAAATCATATCCGTTATGAATATACACTGGAAGTGAGAAATAGATTTAAGGGCCTAGATCTGATATATAGAATGCCTGATAAACTGTGGAATGGGGTTGGTGACATTGCACAGGAGACAGGGATCAAGACCATCCCCATGGAAAATAAATGCAAAAAAGCAAAATGGCTGTCTGGGGAGGCCTTACAAATAGCTGTGAAAAGAAGAGAAGCAAAAAACAAAGGAGAAAAGGAAAGATACAAGCATCTGAATGCAGAGTTCCAAAGAATAGCAAAGAGATAAGAAAGCCTTCTTCAGCAATCAATGCAGAGAAATAGAGGAAAACAACAGAATGGGAAAGACTAGACATCTCTTCAAGAAAATTAGAGATACCAAGGGAACATTTCATGCAAAGATGGGCACAATAAAGGAGAGAAATGGTATGGACCTAACAGAACCAGAAGATATTAAGAAGAGATGGCAAGAATACACAGAACTGTACAAAAAAGATCTTCACGACCCAGATAATCACGATGGTGTGATCACTCACCTAGAGCCAGACATCCTGGAATGTGAAGTCAAGTGGGCCTTAGGAAGCATCACTAAGAACAAAGCTAGTGGAGGTGATGGAATTCCAGTTGAGCTATTTCAAATCCTGAAAGATGATGCTGTGAAAGTGCTGCACTCAATATGCCAACAAATTTGGAAAACTCAACAGTGGCCACAGGACTGGAAAAGGTCAGTTTTAATTCCAATCCCAAAGAAAGGCAATGCCAAAGAATGCTCAGACTACCACAGAATTGCACTTATCTCACACACTAGTAAAGTAATGCTCAAAATTCTCCAAGCCAGGCTTCAGCAATACATGAACCGTGAACTTCCTGATGTTCAAGCTGGTTTTAGAAAAGGCAAAGAAACCAGAGATCAAATTGCCAATATCCGCTGGATCATGGAAAAAGCAAGAGAGTTCCAGAAAAACATCTATTTCTGCTTTATTGACTATGCCACAGCTTTTGACTGTGTGGATCACAATAAACTGTGGAAAATTCTGAAAGAGATAGGAATACCAGACCACCTGACCTGCCTCTTGAGAAACCTGTATGCAGGTCAGAAAGCAACAGTTAGAACCAGACATGGAACAACAGACTGGTTCCAAATAGGAAAAGGAGTACGTCAGGGCTGTATATTGTCACCCTGTTTATTTAACTTATATGCAGAGTACATCATGAGAAACACTGGACTGGAAGAAACACAAGCTGGAATCAAGATTGCCAGGAGAAATCTCAATAACCTCAGATATGCAGCTGACACCACCCTTATGGCAGAATGTGAAGAGGAACTCAAAAGCCTCTTGATGAAAGTGAAAGTGGAGAGTGAAAAAGTTGGCTTAAAGCTCAACATTCAGAAAACGAAGATCATGGCATCTGGTCCCATCACTTCATGGGAAATAGATGGGGAAACAATGGAAACAGTGTCAGACTTTATTTTTTTGGGCTCCAAAATCACTGCAGATGGTGACTGCAGCCATGAAATTAAAAGACGCTTACTCCTTGGAAGGAAAGTTATGACCAACCTAGATAGCATATTCAAAAGCAGAGACATTACTTTGCCTACAAAGGTCTGTCTAGTCGAGGCTATGGTTTTCCTGTGGTCATGTATGGATGTGAGAGTTGGACTATGAAGAAGGCTGAGTGCCAAAAAATTGATGCCTTTGAACTGTGGTGTTGGAGAAAACTCTTGAGAGTCCCTTGGACTGCAAGGAGATCCAACCAGTCCATTCTGAAGGACATCAGCCCTGGGATTTCTTTGGAAAGAATGATGCTAAAGCTGAAACTTCAGGACTTTGGCCACCTCATGCGAAGAGTTGACTCATTGGAAAAGACTCTGATGCTGGGAGGGATTGGGGGCAGGAGGAGAAGGGGATGACAGAGGATGAGATGGCTGGATGGCATCACTGACTCGATGGAGGTGAGTCTGTTTGAACTCTGGGAGTTGGTGATGGACAGGGAGGCCTGGCGTGCTGCAATTCATGGGGTCGCAAAGAGTCGGACACGACTGAGCGACGGAACTTAACTGAACTGAAGAAGACAAATGACCTGTATACAGAAAGCTGTGACACTGATGAAAGAAGTCAAAGATGACATAAAGAGATGGAGAGATATTCCATGTTCCTGGGTAGGATGAATCAGTATTGTGAAAATACTATACTACTGAATGCAATCTGCAGATTCAGTGTGATCCCTATCAAATTACCAATGGCTTTTTTCATAGAACTAGAACAAAAAATTTCATGATTCATATGAAATAGCCAGAGCAGTGTTGAGAAAGAAGGATGGAACTGGAAGAATCAACCTTCCTGACTTCAGACTATACTTAAATGCTACAGATATCAAGACAGTACAGTACTGGCACAAAAACAGAAATATTGATCATTGGAACAAAATAGAGAACCCAGAGATAAACCTACATACCTAAGGGTACCTTATTCTTGACAGAGGATGCAAGAATTTACAATGGGGCAAGACAGCCTCTTCAATAAGTGGTGCTAGGAAAACTGGTCAGCTACATGCAAAAAATGAAATTAGAACACTTCCTAATGCCATACACAAAGATGTGGATTACTCAAAATGGATTAAAGACCTAAATGTAAGACCAGAAACTATTAAACTCTTATAGGCAGAACAGTCAATGACATAAATCAAAGCAAGATCTTCTGTGATCCACATCCTAGAGTAATGGAAATAAAAACAAAAGTAAACAAGAGGGACATAATAAAACTTAAAAGCTTTTCCACAGCAAAGGAAACTACAAACAAGGTGAAAAAACAACCCTTGGAATGAAAGAAAATGATAACAAAGGGAACAATGATAAAGAATTAATTTCAAAATGTACAAGCAGCTCATACAACTCAATACCAGGAAAGCAAACAACCCAGTCAAAAAGTGGGAAAGGAACCTGAAGAGACATTTCTCCAAAGAAGACATACAGATGGCTAACAACCACATGAAAAGATGCTCAACATCATTCATTATTAGATAAGTGCAAGTCAAAACTAAAGTGAGATACCACCTCACACCAGTCAGAATGCCCATCATTGAAAAGTCTACAAACAATAAATGCTGGAGAGGGTGTGGAGAAAAGGGAACCCTCTCGCATTGCTGGCGGGAATGTAAACTGATATAGCCACTACGGAAGACAGTATGGAGACTCCTTAAAAAGCTAGGAATAAAACCATCATATGACCCAGCAATCCTATTCCTAGACATATACCCTGAGGAAATCAAAATTGAAAAAGACACATGTCCCCCAATGTTCATTGCTACACTTTATACAATATCTAAAACATGGAAGCAACCTAGATGTCCATCAATGGATGAATGGATAAAGAAGTTATGCTATATATATACAATGGAATACTACTCAGCCATAAAAAGGAACACATCTGAATCTATTCAATGAGGTGGATAAAACTGGAACCTATTATACAGAGTGAAGTAAGTCAGAAAGAGAAATGTAAATATAGCATGCTGCTGCTGCTTCTGTTAAGTCGCTTCAGTCATGTCCGACTCTTTGCGACCCCATAGACTGCAGCCCACCAGGCTCCCCGATCCCTGGGATTCTCCAGGCAAGAATACTGGAGTGGGTTGCCATTTCCTTCTCCAATGCATGAAAGTGAAAAGTGAAAGTGAACTCGCTCAGTCGTGTCTGACTCTTCGCGACCCCATGGACTACAGCCCACCAGGCTCCTCCGTCCATGGGATTTTTCAGGCAAGAGTACTGGAGTGGGGTGCCACTGCCTTCTCCAAATATAGCATACTGACACATATATATGGAGTCTGAAGAGATAGCACTGATGAATTTATGTTCAGAGCAGCAGTAGAGAAACAGACATAGAGAACAGACCTATGGACATGGTGGGATGAGAGGAGGGAGAAGGGGAAATATGAAGAGAGTAACATAGAAATTTATAATACCATATGTAAAAGAGATAGCCAATGGGAATTTGATGTCTGACTCAGGCAACTCAAACAGGGGCTCTGTGACAGGCTGAAGGGTGGGATGGGAGGGAGGAGACATGGGTGTACCTATGGCTGATTCTTGTCGATATATGACAGAAAACCACAAAATTCTGTAAAGCAATTTTCCTTCAATTTAAAAAAAATTATTTTTAAAGCCTATTGTGGAATTCCCTGGCACTCCAGTGGTTAGGACTTGGCATTTCGCTGTTGGAGGTCTGGGTTTCATACCTGGTTTGGAACTTATGATCCTGCAAGCTACACAGTGTAGCCCCCCAAAAAGAAAAAGTCTGTTGCACCTGATTCACTGCTCTCAAAGTTTCATATATTCAGAGAATCTGCAGTCTGCCTTCCAGCTCTATTTAAACGTTTATTCTTTTAGTGTTAAAAAAAAAAAAATGTACCTGTTCATTTATTCCATTGAGTTAGCTTCCTTACTAATCAGTGCACTCCAAAGATAGTTAATTTAACAGTAAATGATATTGTGCAGAAAAGAACAGGCTTGAGACTGCTGACTTTGTAGTGGCTTGCTTGCAAGACTGGCCTGTGGCTAGTGTTTGGGAACTTGGTTTTTCTAACATTCTCTAACTGATATGAAAATTCCCTAACTGAACAGGTACATACATGTACCTAGACTCTGCAGAAAATGTGATTTTTGTTGAACATATGATTTCCTTTTGGAAAGCTAGAATTTCAGATATGCATTAGGCAGAGGATGTCTTCATGATGAACCTTCAATAAAACCTTAAATGCTGAGTTTCTAATGGATTTCTGAGGCCAAAACATTACACACATGTACTTTTATTGCTGGAGAAAAGAGCATGTTCAAATGTGTCCTTTCACAGGAGGGGTAAAGCAACTGTGCTTATATTTTCCCAGACTCCTGCTGTCTTTTCCCTTTACTTATCCTATAGTGTATCCTTTTACAATTAATATAATAAATATTAGATATGAATACACTATATTCTGAGTCCCCTGAGTCTTTGCAAATTACCACGTGTGCATAGTCTTGTGGTCCTCCTATAATATACCTATAAACTTGTTTAGTTCTGTAAATAATAGATGTAATATAGCCATCAAAATGTGTGCATTTCTTTAAAAAATTACAGTTAAGAGAAAGTCTCAAAAATCATAAATCTTTGTGTTTTAAATATATAAATAATAGTTGGTCAGATCCTGGAAAAAAATATTTGAAGATATTTGTTTTGTTGTTTGTATTATGTAGAAGGAGATAAATGTTGACTGGAATGGAAGATCAAAGAGACCAAGCCTCTTATGCAAACCAGGTAAATATCAACAGCTCTTAAGTAAATCATGCAGTCTGTTAATTCATTTTTTCAACTAACATTTATTGAGCTCCTGATTCATGCCAAGTATAATGCTAAAGACTGAAAAAAGAAAATCCAAAGTTCAGTTATAGTGTAGTAAGAAGATAGACATGCCAATAACCACAACCCAATAAGGTAAGTACAATAAAGAAAGTAGTGTGCATACATATCACATATAAATATAAATATATGTAATATATATGTAAAATATAAAGAAGACATATAAATATATGTGCATACATATCACATATAAATATAAATATATGTAATATATATATATGTAAAATATAAAGAAGACAGTGCGTAGGTCTACCTAGGGTCCTCAGAGAAGCCTTTACAGAATAGGCCATAATTATGACATGAAGGAGGAGAAGGAATTTTCTATTTTAATTTTGAGAAAATTGATACTTAATATTAATTGTTCTTTCTCTAAATATTGAGTGCCTTTTCAATGGAGAAGTTGCCTTGAATATTGTTTTATTATGTACATATATGAAACATAAATATGTGAAACATGATATAGATTGGTTCTGTACATGAGTTTATTCCTAAGTAATTTGATCATTTTTATAAATATTTTTCTACATTCATGTATAAATAGGTTCCTAATGCTAGAGAAACACAGTAAAGTTTTTCCTTATTATTGAATTACCTCATGAAAATCTCTTGTTAATTTTAATATTTTTGCTCATATCTCTTTATTCTTAATAAATAATTATGTGACAAAATTCTTAAAAATTCCCAAGTGTTTGTGCTCATTTTAATATCCTTTCTAAATATAATTACTGGAACTTCCAATATAAGTGGCATGGTAGTTAACAGTATGCCTGTTAAATTTGGGGTTTTACCTGAAATAGTTTTGTTGTTTCACCATTTAGGATATTTGCCTTTGCTTTTGGTAAATATACCTTTATTATCTTTAAATAATGTTTTTCCTATCTTATTAGGAATATTACAGCTGAAATTATGAATTTATTTTATGAAATAAAGTCATTTTAAAAATCTTGTAATTAGCCTCCAATTAAAATAAATAAATTTATATTTTAAAAAATCTTTTCTAGTACCTATTGATAGAATCATGTGATATTTTCTCCTTTGATTTATAAGGATCATATTGACAGATTCTATCATATACTATTTTCCTATTTCAGAAATAAATTGCACTCATGTTTTACTTTTGTATATTCTTTAAATTGAAGTAAAACATAATCAGAAAAGATTACAGAACAATATACAGCTTAATGAATTAACAAAGGAAAACACCCATGAAACCACAACATAGGAGAAATAGAACATTGCAAATCTAGTAGAAGGAAAGCCTAGTTATACTCACTCCCAATCAATATTCTCTCTTCTCACCAAATACTGTCATTATCTTGATTTCCGATATAGTTTATATATATATATTTGTATATATTAGTGCAGTTCCCTACCATCTTCTTATCAAACCAATACTCCACTGTCCTAATTCCAAAAGCCTTGTAACATATCTTGATATCCAGTAGAGCAAGTAGAGTATCTTGGCCCTTTGCCTTTCCATATAAATTTTCCAAGAATATATTTAAGTTTCCTTTAATTTCTCTCAATAATATTTATGCTTTTGTGTCTTAAATATATCTATTGGATTTATTCCTGGGAGCTTGATTTTTTAATGATATTTTAAAGAGTATCTTTTATATTTGTATTTTTATATTTATCAATAGTCTAATGAAATAAAATTGTTTTCTATATTAGTCAGAAACCTGGGTAACCTCAATTATTATTCCTAGTAATTCATTTGCAGATTATTTTAGACTTTCTGTGTATATTATTGTTTCTTACAAGTGTCAGTATTTCTTCCTTTTCAACCCTTTATCTATTTTTTTTTTAAATTTTAACTGTCTAGTAGCATTAGTGTGTGTTGAACAAGGCAGTTTTTTATTCCCAGGCTGAGAGTGAAAACTTAACAAAAATGTCTGCTTATTTTTTTTTTCTTTTTAGATCTTAGCATATTAAGGATGTTGTCTTAAAGCCTTAAACTACTAAGTAAGATCTTTCATTATGATTGGATGTTGAGTTTTTTCCACCTGGATTTTGCTTTTGTTTTACATCTATTGAGATGGTTATATGATTTTTTTCCTTTATCTGGTTAATGAATTATGTTGATTTTTCAAATGTTGTTCCAAACTTTTCTTGAAAGAAAGTGCAAGTGTTAGTCACTCAGTCGAGTCCATCTCTTGGTGACCTCATGGATTGTAGCTTGCCAGGCTCCCAAATCCATGGAATTCTCCAAGCAAGAATACCGAAGTAGAGTGGGTTGCCATTCTCTTTTCCAGGGAATCTTCCCAACCTATGGATTGAATCCAGGTCTCCTGCATTGCAAGCAGATTTTCTACCATCTGAGCTACCAGGGAAGCCCAATCTTTTCTTACTTCAAATAATAATCATATGATCATTATGTATTATTTTTCTCTGCACCTGGATTCAGTCTACTTAAGTTTGTTTTTAATTTCTTGCTTCTGTAGTGGTAACAGTGATTAGCTTATAATTTTCACTTCTCATACCGTTTTGACATGGTTGTGCTATTCTCATTAGTGTTTCATCCTTTATTTTCTTCTGGAAGAGCTAGGTAGAATATTGGGATGATTTTTTATTTCCCTTAAACATTGTATCGAATTTATTTGTGAGGCTGTCTAGGCTAGGAGTTACTTTGTTAGGTAGTTCTTAATTACAATTAAAAAATTGTTTTTTTCATTTTTAAAGTCTGTTGAATTTGTTTTTTAATTTATTTTTAAATGAAAATGAATATTTTTAATGGTAAAAGGTACAATTCACAAAGAATATAGATATCATAAACCATTAGATACCTAACAACAAAGATATATAAAACAAAAATCAGAAGAAATAAAAGGGAAATGAAAAAAGTATATAATCATGGTGAGACATATTAACATTTCTCTGAGAATATTTTATCTAGTGCAGAGAAGAATAAGAATAGTAGCATTTTGAATGATGTCATTAATAAATAAAATATAATAGATTTATACTTATATTAATCTTATATCCTACACAAATATGTTTAAATTTTGTGTTTCATATATTGTTATTAGAAGTCCATAGGATATTTAGGAAAACTGGCAAAAAGATAAACATTACTAAATTTCTAAAAGTAGAAATATTTTTTGTGTGTGATTCAGTTATAATATACACATATATTATTTTTAAATTATTTTCCATTATAGGTTATTACAAGATATTGACTGTAGTTCCCTGTGCTATACAATAAGCCTTTGTTGCTTGTTACATATCTATTTTTTTTAATTAGAAATCTAGTATTCTATTTACAGTAAGCCAAACAAGTAGAATCAAAATGTCATAAATGTTTTAGTTAGGCAGAAATTCATAAGTTTTCTAAAATATATATTATATGTATTATTTATATATATATGTATACAAGAGGTTTTCTACTACACGTGATAAAGGCTTGAGAAAGAACATAAAAAAAAGAGGTGGAAAAATTGGAAATCATAAACTAAATGAAATGGGAGCACTGAATATGAAATAAAAAAAGTGAAACAAACTAGATAAAAGTAAAATATCTTCATATAGTCCAGTTGTTTTTAAACATGACTGCTCATTAGAAACATATCTGAAGCCCTGACAAAAGGAAAAGCCATACCTGGGCATTTTTATTTTTCAAAAAATTCCAAGATACTTCTGATTAGCATCTGGGTTTTAAAAAGTTATTACAGGTTTTTCTATTAAATGGTAGTTTTGGTGATACAGAATTCTGTTATTTTTCTGTTAACCAGTCATGATACAGTGGTATTGAGTGATAGTTACATAATTGCTGTAGTGAAAACGTTGATCAGTTTTCACAATCAATAGCCAGCCAAAAAATAAAGATAAGAACAATCACAAGCCATAATGGGAACATCATTAACCTAACAATATAAAATAATTACATACACTTTGGGGGGATCAAGCAGAGTGAAATGGAAGTGAATACATGCACATGTTTTCATCTCCTTAGCCAATCTATGTCTTTTGATTGGTGTACTTAATCCATTTACATTTAAGGTAATTATGGATATATATATGGGCTTCCCTGGTAGCTCAGCTGGTAAAGAATCTGTGTGCAATGCAGGAGATCCCAGCTCGGTTCCTGGATAGGGAAGATCCCCTGGAGAAGAGATAGGCTACCCACTCCAGTATTCTTGGGATTCCTTGGTGGCTCAGACAGTAAAGAATCTGCCTGTAACGTGGGAATCCTGTGTTTGATCCCTGGATTTGGAAGATCCCTGGAAGAGGGCATAGCAATCCACTCCAGTATTCTTGCCTGGAAAATCCCCATGGACAGAAGAGCCTGGTGGGCTATAGTCCATGGGGTCACAAAGAGTCAGACATTACTGAGCGATTAAGAACAGCATATGGATATGTATGATCCTATTATCATCCCCTTAATTGTTTTAGGTTTATTTTCTGTAGATAAGTCTTTTCCTTGTTTCCTGCCTAGAGAAATTCTTTTAGCATTTGTTGTAAGGCTGGTTTGGTGGTGCTGAATTATTTTCACATTTGCTTGTCTGGAAAGCTTTTGATTGATTCCTCCATCAGATCTGAAAGAGAGTCTTGCTCAGTAGAGTATTCTTGGTTGTAGGTTCTTCCCTTTCATCACTTTAAATATATCATGCCATTCCATTCTGGCTTGTAGAGTTTCTGTTGAGAAATCAGCTTGATGTGAGTTCCCTTGTATGTTATTTGTCATTTTTCCTTTATTGCTTTTAATATTTTATCTTTGTCTTTAATTCTTGTCATTTTGAATACTGTGTGTCTCAGTGTGTTCCTCCTTTTATTTATCCTGCCTGGGACTCTGTGTTTCCTGGACTTGGTTGACTATTTCCTTTCCCATGTTAGGGGAGTTTTCAGCTATTACCTCTTCAAGTATTTTCTCAGGTCCTTTCTCTTTCCTTCAGGGACCCCTATAATGCAAATGTTGGTGCATTTAATGTCCCAGGTCTCTTAGGCTGTTTTCATTTCTTTTCATTCTTTTTTTCTCTATTCTGTTCTGTGGCACTGATTTCAGCCATTCTGTGCTCCAGGGCATTTATCTGTTCTTCTGCCTCAGTTGTTGTTCTGCTACTAATTCCTTCTAGTGTATTATTCATCTGTTTGTTCTTTAGTTCCTCTAGGTCTTTGATAAACATTTCTTTCATCTTCTCAATATTTGCCTCGATTCTGTTTCTGAGATTCTAAGTCATCTTCATTATCATTATTCTGAATTCTTTTTCTGGAAGGTTGCCTATATCCATTTCATTTAGTTGTTTTTCTAGGGTTTTATCTTGTCCCTTCATCTGGGACATAACTTTCTGCTTTTTCACACTGATTAACTTTCTGTAATGTGCTTTTTGCTTTAGTCACTGTGGGGATGTGGTTCTTCTTCTGTCTGCCCTCTGATGGAAGAGGTTAAGAGGTTTGTGTAAGCTTCCTGATGGGAGAGACTGGTGGTGGGAAAAACTGGGTCTTGCTCTGGTGGGCAGGGCCTTGCTCAGTAAAACTTTAATTCAATTATTTGCTGATGGGTGGGGTTTGTGCTCCTTCCTGGGTTTTTTGGCTTGAGGCAACCCAAGGCTTTATGGTTGGGTTAAGCTTCCCTGGTGGCTCAGAGCCTGCAATGCAGGAGACCTGGGTTCGATCCCTGGGTCAGGAAGATCCCTTGGAGAATGAAATGGCAACCCACTCTGGTATTCTTGCCTGGAAAATCTCATGGATAGAGAAGCTGGGTAGGCTACAGTCCATGAGATCGCAAAGAGTCCTACATGACTGAGCGATTTCACTTTCTTTTCAATGGTGACCTCCAAGAGGGTTTACACCATGGGAGACCTTTCCAGACTGGTGCCCCTGTTCCTGTGGTGAGCTCCTGCTGAACCACACCTCCACAGGAGACTGTCCAACACCAGCAGGTAGTTTTGGTTCAGTCTTCTGTGGGGTCACTGCTCCTTTCTTCTGAGTCTTGGTATCACAAAGTTTTGTTTGTGCCCTCCAAGACTGGAGTCTCTGTTTCCCCCAGTCCTGTGAAAGTCTTGTAATCAAATCCCTCTGGCTTTCAAGGTCAGTTTCCCTGGGGAGTCCCAGTCATTGTGGAACCCCAAAGCTTGGATGCCTGATGTGGGGTTCAGAACCTTTACAAAGTGGGAGAACTTCTTTGGTATTATTGTTCCCAATTTGTGGGTCACCCACCTGGTGGGTATGGATTTGATTTTATCATGATTGTGCCCCTCATGCTGTCTCACTGATATCTCTTCTTTGTCTTTGGATATAGGGTATCATTTTTTGGTAGGTTCCAGCATCTTCCTGTCAATGGTTGTTCAATAGCTAGTTCTACAATTTAAAAATTTTAAATATAGGATCATTTAGCTGTTTGTCTTGGTGGTAAGTTTTCTTTTTCTAGAAATTGAAGTAAGGAAAGCATAAAATTATCGATAGTGTATCATACACACACACACACACACACACACACACACACACACACACGGTGCTCTGCCGCAGGCATAGGGGCTCTGGGTGCAGCAGACTTGGGTATGACATAAGCCCTCTTGGAGGAGGTTGCCATTAACCCCACTATAGAGCTGCCAGAACTAACACCAGCCTGGGAAATGGACTCTTGGAGGGCGCAACAGAACCTTGTACACCAGGACCCAGGAGGAAGGAGCAAAGGAGCAGTGACCCCACAAGAGACTATCGCAGACTTGCCTGTGTCCAGGAGTCTCCAGCGGAGGCATGGGTCTGTGGTGGCCTGCTGCAGGGTTGGGGGCACTGAATGTAGCAGTACATGAGTGAGATCTTTTGAGGGATGTCACCATTATCTTCATTACCTTCACCGTAGTTTGGCCCCAGGTAAATAGCAGGCAGGGAACACAGCTCCACCCATCAATAGAAAATTGGATTAAAGCTTTATTGAGCATGATCCTGCCCATCAGAGGAAGACCCAGTTTTCCCTTCAGTCAGTCTATCCCATCAGGAGCTTCCATAAGCATCTTATACTTCTCCATCAGAGGGCAGACACTCTGTAAATCACAGTCACAAAAAACTAACCAATCTAATCACATGGACCACAACCTTGTCTAACTCAGTGAAACTATGAACCACACCTTATAGGCCACTCAAGATAGACAGTTCATGGTGGAGAGTTCTGAGAAAACGTGGTCCACTAGAGAAGGGAATGGTAAACCACTTCAGTATTCTTGCCTTGAGAACCCCATGAACAGTATGAAAAGGCAAAAAGATAGGATACTGAAATATGAACTCTCCAGGTTGGTAGGTGCCCAATATGCTACTGGAGGTCAGTAATGAAACAACTCCAGAAAGAATGAAGAGATGGAGCCAAAGGAAAAAAAAAACACCAAGCTGTGGATGTGACTCATGATAGAAGCAAGGTCCAATGCTGTAAAGAGCAATATTGCATAGGAACCTGGAGTGTTAGGTCCAAGAATCAAGGCAAATTAGAAGTGGTCAAACAGGAGATGGCAAGAGTAAATGTTGACATTTTAGGAATCAGCTAACTAAAATGGACTGGAATGGGTGAATTTAACTCAGATGACCATTATATATATCTACAACTGTGGGCAGGAACTTTTTAGAAGAAATGGAATAGCCATCACAGTCAACAAAAGAGTCTGAAAGACAGTACTTGGATGCAATCTCAAAAATGACAGAATTATCTCTGTTCACTGCCAAGGCCAACGATTCAATATCACAGTAATCCAAGTCTATGCCAAGACTAGTAATGCTGAAGAAGCTAAAGTTGAATGGTTCTGTGAAGATCTACAAGACCTTCTAGAAAGTAAAAGTCCCTCAGTCGTGTCCGACTCTGTGCGACCCCATGGACTGTACAATCCATAGAATTCTCCAGGCCAGAATACTGGAGTCAGTAGACTATCCCTTCTCCAGGGTATCTTCTCAACCCAGGGATCAAACCCAGGACTCGTGCATTTCAGGCAGATTCTTTACCAGCTGAGCCTAGAACTAACACCCCAAAATGATGTCCTTTTCATTATAAGGGACTGGAATGCAAAAGTGGGAAGTCAAGAAACACCTGGAGTAACAGGCACATTTGGCCTTGGAGTACAGAATGAAGTAGGGCAAAGGCTAATAGAGTTTTGCCAAGAGAATGCACTGGTCATAGCAAACACCCTCTTCCAACAACACAAGAAAATACTCTACACATGGACATCACCAGATGGCCAACACTGAAATCAGGTTGATTATATTCTTTGCAGCCAAAGATGGAAAAGATCTATACAGTCAGCAAAAAACAAGATGGGGAGCCAACTGTGGCTCAGATCATGAATTCCTTATCACCAAATTCAGACTTAAATTGAAGGAAGTAGGGAAAACCACTAGACCATTCAGGTATGACCTAAATCAAATCCCTTATGACTATACAGTGGAAGTAACAAATAGATTCAAGGGATTAGATCTGATAGAGTGCCTAAAGAACTATGGATGGTGGTTCATGACATTGTAATAGAGACAGTAATCAAAACTATCCCCCCAAAAAAGGAAGGCAAAATGGTCGTCTGAGGAGGCCTTAGAAGTAGCTGAGAAAAGAGAAGTGAAAGGCAAAGGAGAAAAGGAAAGATATATCCATCTGAAAGCAGAGTTTCAAAGAATAGCAAGGATAGCTAAGAAAACCTTCCTCAGTGATCAGTGCAAAGAAATGGAGGAAAACAATAGAATGAGAAAGACTAGAGATCTCTTCAAGAAAATTAGAGATACCAAGGGAACACTTCATGCAAAGATAGGCACAATAAAGGTCAAAAACTGTATGGACCTAACAAAAGGAGAAGATATTGAGAAAAGGTGACAAGAATACACAGAAGAACTCTACCAAAAAAATCTTCATGACCTAGATAACCACAAAGGTGTGATCACTCACCTAGAGCCAGATATCCTGGAATGCAAAGTCAAGTGGGCCCTAGGAAGCATCACTATGAACAAAGCTAGTGGAAGTGATGAAATTCCAGCTGAGCTATTTCAAGTCCTAAAAGATGATGCTGTGAAAGTGCTATATTCAATATGCCAGCGAATTTGGAAAACTCAATAGTGGCCACAGGACTTGAAAATGTCAGTTTTCATTTCAATCCCAAAGAAAAGCCATGCCAAAAAGTGTTTAAACTACCTCACAATTGCACTCATCTCATACGCTAGCAAATTAATGCTCAAAATTCTCAAAGCTAGGCTTCAAATGTTTGTGAACCAAGAACTTCCAGATGGTAAAGCTGGGTTTAGAAAAGGCAGAGGAACCAAAGATCAAATTACCAACATCCGTTGAATCATAGAAAAAGCAAGAGAGTTCCAGAAAAGCATCTATTTCTTCTTCATTGACTATGCTAAAGCCTATGACTGTGTGGATTACAGTAAACTGTAGAAAAATCTTAAAGAGATGAAAATATCAGACCACCTCACCTGCCTCTGAGAAAGTTATATGCCTGTCAAGAAGCAACAGTTAGAACTGGACATGGAACAACAGACTGGTTCCAAATTGGGAAAGGAGTACGTCAAGGCTGTATATTGTCACCTTTCTTATTTAACTTATATGCAGAGTACATCCTGCGAAATGCCAGGCTGGATCAAGCACAAGCTGGAATGAAGATTGCTAAGAGAGCTATCAATAACCTCAGATATGCAGATGACAACCACCCTTATTGCAGAAAGTGAAGAGAAACAAAAGAGCCTCTTGCTAAAAGTGAAAGAGGAGAGCGGAAAACCTGGCTTAACACTCAACATTCAAAACACGAAGATCATGGCATCCGGTCCCATCATTTCATGGCAAATAGATGGGGAAACAATGGAAAGATAGATTTTATTTTCCTGGGCTCTTTTTCTGATATTTATTAGTATACAGACACATAACTGATTTTTATATACTGATTTTGTATGCTATATCTTTACTAAATTTGATTATTATCTCCAAAATTTTGGGTCCATTCTTTATGATTTTATCTATATAATATTATGTCATCTGAAAATAGAGATTATATTACTTCTTTCTTTCTTTCTGTTTTAGCCATATTTTCTTTTTCTTTACTAATGGCTAGGACTTCCAGTACTATGTAAATAAAAGTGCCCAGTTTGCACACCCTTGTTTTGTGCCTAATGTAGAGGGAAAGCTCTCAGATCTTCACTATTGAATATGATGTTAGCTGTGGACTTATCATGTGATGTTTTTATTATGTTGAGGAACATTCCTTCTGTGCTGTTTGTTGAGAATTTCTATCATGAAATGGTGTAAATTTCTATCAAATGCTTTTCATGCATCCAGAGATCATATAGTTTTTAATTTTCATGTAATTAATATGGTGTATCACCGGTAACCACTTGGATATGTTGAACCATTCTTGCATCACAGGGACAAATCACACTTGATCCTGGTGTATGTTCCTTTTAATGTACTATTGAATCACTGGCTAATGCTTTGTTTTGAATTCTTCCATCCATGTTCATCAGAGATGGGCTTCCCTGTAACTCAGATGGTAAAGAATCTGCCTGCAATTCAGGAGACCCAGGTTTGGTTCAATCCCTGGATCAGGAAGATCCCTTGGAGAAGGGAATGGCTACCCACTCCTGTATTCTTGCCTGGAGAATTCCATGGACAGAGGATCTTGAAAGGCTATAGTCCATGGGGCCATAAAGAGTCAGACATGACTGAGTGACTTTCACTTTCATCAGGATATTTGCCTACAGTTCTTTTTTTCTTGTGTATTCTTGTCTGCCATTCATATCTCAGTAATGCTGGCCTTTTATAATGAATTTATAAGCTTCTGGTTTTTTCCAAAAGAGTTTGATAAGGATTAGTATTAATTCTTATAGTCAAAGCTATGGTTTTTCCAGTAGTCATGTATGGATGTGAGAGTTGGACCATAAAGAAGGCTGAGGGCAGAAGAATTGATGCTTTTGAACTGTGGTGTTGGAAAAGACTCTTGAGAGTCCCTTGGACTGCAAAGAGATCAAACCAGTCAATCCTAAAGGAAATTAACCATGAATATTCATTGGAAGGACTGATGCTGAAGGTGAAGCTCTGGACCGCCTGATGCAAAGAGCTGACTCATTAGAAAAGACCTTGATGCTCGTATAGATTGAAGGCAGGAGGAAAAGCGGATGACAGAGAACGGGATGGTTGGATGGCATCACCAACTCAGTAAACATGAGTTTGAACAAGCTCTGGGAGATGGTCAAGGACAGGGAAGCCTAGTGTGGTGCATTCCATTGACTACAAACAGTCAGACACGGCAACTAAACAATTATTAATTCGTCTTTAGATGTTTGGTCAATTTACCAGTGAAACTATCTGGTCCTGGACTTTTCTTTGCTGGAATGTATTTTGATTACAGATTCAATCTCCTTGCTAGTAATCTCAAAGATTTTCTGTTTTTTGTTTGTTTGTTTGTTTTGTTTTTTAATAATTCCACCTTGGCATGTTGAATGTTTGTAAGAATTTATCCTTTTTTCCCCCTAGGTTATCTAATTTGTTGGGATATAATTATTCATGATAGTTTATTATCCTTTGACTTTATGTGGTATTAATTTTAATATTTCCTTTGTCATTTCTGATTTTGAGTCTTTTATCCTTTTTTTTCTGTTAAGTCTAGCTAAATGTTTGTCTATTTTGTTAATTTTTAAGACAGAGTATTTACTAAGCTTTCCTATTTTCTTTTGAGACTCTGTTTCCACACTGATATTTGTCATTTCACCTGTTGTGCTTAGGTTGTTCTTCTTTAATTTGTTCCTTGACATGTTAAAACTAGATTATTTAATTCACATATTTTTTTCTTCTCAGAATATCAAATAAGGCAACAGACATGACACAATAGATAGGTTTGACTTAACTGACATCTACAGGTTACTACATTACAAAAAAAAAAAAAAGTAAATAGACATTCTTTCCAATCATGTATGGAACACTCCCTAGGATAGACCATACACTAAGGTAACCAAATAATATTCAACAAATTTGAGAGAATAGATATTATTTTAAGCATATTTTCTGACCACAATGACATGAAGCCAGACCTCAACCACAGAAAGAAAAATGGGAAAAGAATGACTACTAGTGGAAACTAAACAGCATCATACTAAAAAATCAGTGGATCAATGATAAAATCAAAGAAGAAATCAGAAAATACTTTGAGACAAAAATGAAATCAAAACCATACAAAATCTATGGGATCCAGCAAAAGCAGTTCTATGTACAAAACAGCAACCGTCTCACAGATGTAGAAAATATATTTATGGTTTTCAAAGGGGAGAGGGAGGGAGGAGGGACAAATTAAAAGTATGAGATAAACAGATACAAACAATTATACATAAAATAAGCAACAAGGATTTCCTGTATGGCACAGTGAATTTTATTCACTGTTTTGTAATGTAGAATGGAATATAATCTGAAGAAATATATATATAGCTGAATTACTTTACTGTATACCTGAAACTAATGGAATATTATAAATCAATTATACTTCAATAAAAAGAAATAAGGAAAATTTAAATTTAATAGGCTAAAGAAGTCAAACATTAATTTTTCCACAGAGATAAAGACAGAACATTCTTAACCAAGTTTTTAACTCTGTCTTACAAGATTTTGTTTTGTAATTCCATTATAATAATAGCCTCTATGATTGACATTTTCTTTTTGTACAACTCAATACTATTATTATGCTGTAAATTGTTCTGCTTTTTATTGGTTTATATATATATATATATATATATATTTTACTTTCCCTCACATTATTTTTCTTTTTTTTTTATTTTTATTTTATTTTTAAACTTTACATAATTGTATTAGTTTTGCCAAATATCAAAATGAATCCGCCACAGGTATACATGTGTTCCCCATCCTGAACCCTCCTCCCTCCTCCCTCCCCATACCATTCCTCTGGGTCGTCCCAGTGCACTAGCCCCAAGCATCCAGTATCGTGTATCGAACCTGGACTGGCAACTCGTTTCTTACATGATATTTTACATGTTTCAATGTCATTCTCCCAAATCTTCCCACCCTCTCCCTCTCCCACAGAGTCAATAAGACTGTTCTATACATCAGTGTGTCTTTTGCTGTCTCGTATACAGGGTTATTGTTTCCATCTTTCTAAATTCCATATATATGCGTTAGTATACTGTATTTATGTTTTTCCTTCTGGCTTACTTCACTCTGTATAATAGGCTCCAGTTTCATCCACCTCATTAGAACTGATTCAAATGTATTCTTTTTAATGGCTGAGTAATACTCCATTGTGTATATGTACCACTGCTTTCTTATCCAGTCATCTGCTGATGGACATCTAGGTTGCTTCCATGTCCTGGCTATTATAAACAGTGCTGCGATGAACATTGGGGTACACGTGTCTCTTTCCCTTCTGGTTTCCTCAGTGTGTATGCCCAGCAGTGGGATTGCTGGATCATAAGGCAGTTCTATTTCCAGTTTTTTAAGGAATCTCCACACTGTTCTCCATAGTGGCTGTACTAGTTTGCATTCCCACCAACAGTGTAAGAGGGTTCCCTTTTCTCCACACCCTCTCCAGCATTTATTTGTAGACTTTTGGATCGCAGCCATTCTGACTGGTGTGAAATGGTACCTCATAGTGGTTTTGATTTGCATTTCTCTGATAATGAGTGATGTTGAGCATCTTTTCATGTGTTTGTTAGCCCTCTGTATGTCTTCTTTGGAGGAATGTCTATTTAGTTCTTTGGCCCATTATTTTATTGGGTAGTTTATTTTTCTGGAGTTGAGCTGTAGGAGTTGCTTGTATATTTTTGAGATTAGTTGTTTGTCGGTTGCTTCATTTGCTATTATTTTCTCCCATTCTGAAGGCTGTCTTTTCACCTTGCTAATAGTTTCCTTTGATGTGCAGAAGCTTTTAAGGTTAATTATGTCCCATTTGTTTATTTTTGATTTTATTTCCAATATTCTGGGAGGTGGGTCATAGAGGATCCTGCTGTGATGTATGTCAGAGAGTGTTTTGCCTATGTTCTCCTCTAGGAGTTTTATAGTTTCTGGTCTTACGTTTAGATCTTTAATCCATTTTGAGTTTATTTTGGTGTATGGTGTTAGAAAGTGGTCTAGTTTCATTCTTTTACAAGTGGTTGACCAGATTTCCCAGCACCACTTGTTAAAGAGATTGTCTTTAATCCATTGCATATTCTTGCCTCCTTTGTCAAAGATAAGGTGTCCATATGTGCGTGGATATATCTCTGGGCTTTCTATTTTATTCCACTGATCTATATTTCTGTCTTTGTGCCAGTACCATACTGTCTTGATAACTGTGGCTTTGTAGTAGAGCCTGAAGTCAGGTAGGTTGATTCCTCCAGTTCCATTCTTCTTTCTCAAGATCGCTTTGGCTATTCGAGGTTTTTTGTATTTCCATACAAATTGTGAAATTATTTGTTCTAGCTCTGTGAAGAATACTGTTGGTAGCTTGATAGGAATTGCGTTGAATCTATAAATTGCTTTGGGTAGTATACTCATTTTCACTATATTGATTCTTCCAATCCATGAATATGGTATATTTCTCCATCTATTAGTGTCCTCTTTGATTTCTTTCACCAGTGTTTTATAGTTTTCTATATATAGGTCTTTAGTTTCTTTAGGTAGATATATTCCTAAGTATTTTATTCTTTCCGTTGCAATGGTGAATGGAATTGTTTCCTTAATTTCTCTTTCTGTTTTCTCCTTATTAGTGTATAGGAATGCAAGGGATTTCTGTGTGTTGATTTTATATCCTGCAACTTTACTATAGTCATTGATTATTTCTAGTAATTTTCTGGTGGAATCTTTAGGGTTTTCTATGTAGAGGATCATGTCATCTGCAAATAGTGAGAGTTTTACTTCTTCTTTTCCAATTTGGATTCCTTTTATTTCTTTTTCTGCTCTGATTGCTGTGGCCAAAACTTCCAAAACTATGTTGAATAGTAATGGTGAAAGTGGGCACCCTTGTCTTGTTCCTGACTTTAGAGGAAATGCTTTCAATTTTTCACCATTGAGGATAATGTTTGCTGTGGGTTTGTCATATATAGCTTTTATTATGTTGAGGTATGTTCCTTCTATTCTTGCTTTCTGGAGAGTTTTTATCATAAATGGATGTTGAATTTTGTCAAAGGCTTTCTCTGCATCTATTGAGTTAATTATATGGTTTTTATTTTTCAGTTTGTTAATGTGGTGTATTACATTGATTGATTTGCTGATATTGAAGAATCCTTGCATCCCTGGGATAAAGCCCACTTGATCATGGTGTATGATCTTTTTAATGTGTTGTTGGATTCTGATTGCTAGAATTTTGTTAAGGATTTTTGCATCTATGTTCATCAGTGATATTGGCCTGTAGTTTTCTTTTTTTGTGGGATCTTTGTCAGGTTTTGGTATTAGGGTGATGGTGGCCTCATAGAATGAATTTGGAAGTTTACCTTCCTCTGCAATTTTTTGGAAGAGTTTGAGCAGGATAGGTGTCAGCTCTTCTCTAAATTTTTGGTAGAATTCAGCTGTGAAGCCGTCTGGACCGGGGCTTTTGTTTGCTGGAAGATTTCTGATTACAGTTTCAATTTCCATGCTTGTGATGGGTCTGTTAAGATTTTCTATTTCTTCCTGGTCGAGTTTTGGAAAGTTGTACTTTTCTAAGAATTTGTCCATTTCTTCCACGTTGTCCATTTTACTGGCATATAATTGTTGATAGTAGTCTCTTATGATCCTTTGTATTTCTGTGTTGTCTGTTGTGATCTCTCCATTTTCGTTTCTAATTTTGTTGATTTGATTTTTCTCCCTTTGTTTCTTGATGAGTCTGGCTAATGGTTTGTCAATTTTATGTATCCTTTCAAAGAACCACCTTTTGGTTTTGTTGATTTTTGCTATGGTCTCTTTTGTTTCTTTTGCATTTATTTCTGCTCTAATTTTTAAGATTTCTTTTCTTCTACTAACCCTGGGGTTCTTCATTTCTTCCTTTTCTAGTTGCTTTAGGTGTAGAGTTAGGTTATTTATTTGACTTTTTTCTTGTTTCTTGAGGTATGCCTGTATTGCTATGAACTTTCCCCTGAGGACTGCTTTTACAGTGTCCCACAGGTTTTGGGTTGTTGTGTTTTCATTTTCATTCATTTCTATGCAAATTTTGATTTCTTTTTTTATTTCTTCTGTGATTTGTTGGTTATTCAGCAGTGTGTTGTTCAGCCTCCATATGTTGGAATTTTTAATAGTTTTTCTCCTGTAATTGAGATCTAATCTTACTGCATTGTGGTCAGAAAAAATGCTTGGAATGATTTCTATTTTTTTGAATTTACCAAGGCTAGCTTTATGGCCCAGGATGTGATCTATCCTGGAGAAGGTTCCATGTGCACTTGAGAAAAAGGTGAAATTCATTGTTTTGGGATGAAATGTCCTATAGATATCAATTAGGTCTAACTGGCCTATTGTATCGTTTAAAGTTTGTGTTTCCTTGTTAATTTTCTCTTTAGTTGATCTATCCATAGGTGTAAGTGGGATATTAAAGTCTCCCACTATTATTGTGTTATTGTTAATTTCTCCTTTCATACTTGTTAGCATTTGTCTTATGTACTGTGGTGCTCCTGTGTTGGGTGCATATATATTTATAATTGTTATATCTTCTTCTTGGATTGATCCTTTGATCATTATGTAGTGACCTTCTTTGTCTCTTTTCACAGCCTTTGTTTTAAAGTCTGTTTTATCTGATATGAGTATTGCTACTCCTGCTTACTTTTGGTTCCTATTTGCATGGAAAATCTTTTTCCAGCCCTTCATTTTCAGTCTGTATGTGTCCCCTGTTTTGAGGTGGGTCTCTTGTAGACAACATATGTAGGGGTCTTGTTTTTGTATCCATTCAGCCAGTCTTTGTCTTTTGGTTGGGGCATTCAACCCATTTATGTTTAAGGTAATTACTGATAAGTATGATCTTGTTGCCATTTACTTTATTGTTTTGGGTTCGAGTTTATACACTGTTTTTGTGTTTCCTGTCTAGAGAATATCCTTTAGTATTTGTTGGAGAGCTGGTTTGGTGGTGCAGAATTCTCTCAGCTTTTGCTTGTCTGAAAAGCTTTTGATTTCTCCTTCATACTTGAATGAGATCCTTGCTGGGTACAATAATCTGAGCTGTAGGTTATTTTCTTTCATCATTTTAAGTATGTCTTGCCATTCCCTCCTGGCTTGAAGAGTTTCTATTGAAAGATCAGCTGTTATCCTTATGGGAATTCCCTTGTGTGTTATTTGTTGTTTTTCCCTTGCTGCTTTTAATATTTGTTCTTTGTGTTTGATCTTTGTTAATTTGATTAATATGTGTCTTGGGGTGTTTCTCCTTGGGTTTATCCTGTTTGGGACTCTCTGGGTTTCTTGGACTTGGGTGATTATTTCCTTCCCCATTTTAGGGAAGTTTTCCACTGTTATCTCCTCAAGTATTTTCTCATGGTCTTTCTTTTTGTCTTCTTCTTCTGGAACCCCTATGATTCGAATGTTGTAGCGTTTAATATTGTCCTGGAGGTCTCTGAGGTTGTCCTCATTTCTTTTAATTTGTTTTTCTTTTATCCTCTCTGATTCATTTATTTCTACCATTCTATCTTCTAATTCACTAATCCTATCTTCTGCCTCTGTTATTCTACTATTTGTTGCCTCCAGAGTGTTTTTAATTTCATTTATTGCATTATTCATTATATATTGACTCTTTTTTATTTCTTCTAGGTCCTTGTTAAACCTTTCTTGCATCTTCTCAATCCTTGTCTCCAGGCTATTTATCTGTGATTCCATTTTAGTTTCAAGATTTTGGATCAATTTCACTATCATTATTCGGAATTCTTTATCAGGTAGATTCCCTATCTCTTCCTCTTTTGTTTGGTTTGGTGGGCATTTATCCTGTTCCTTTATCTGCTGAGTATTCCTCTGTCTCTTCATCTTGTTTAAGTTGCTGAGTTTGGGGTGTCCTTTCTGTATTCTGGCAGTTTGTGGAGTTCTCTTTATTGTGGCATTTCCTCACTGTGTGTGGGTTTGTACAGGTGGCTTGTCAAGGTTTCCCGGTTAGGGAAGCTTGTGTCGGTGTTCTGGTGGGTGGAGCTGTATTTCTTCTCTCTCCTTTCGAAGAGTTGGGTTGCTTTTCTGGGTGCCTGATGTCCTCTGCCGGCATTCAGAAGTTGTTTTGTGGAATTTACTCGACGTTTAAATGCTCTTTTAATGAATTTGTGGGGGAGAAAGTGTTCTCCCCGTCCTACTCCTCCACCATCTTGGCTCCTCCCCCCCACATTATTTTTCAATAAAGCATCTATATGTGTGTATATTTTTAGATTTCTAGTAAATAATTTGGGTATTTATTATTTTTATTTTCCTTAAATTAATATCAGAAAAATATAGCCCTTGAATCTCTCTTCTTTGAAGTTCAGTTTTCTTCATGGCCAAATATGCATCACTGTATTTTTTTGTAACAATTTTATTTATGTATTCATCTTTGGCTGTGCTGGCTCTTCATTGCTGCATGGGCTTTTCTCTAGTTGTGCAATGAGGTGGTACTCTCTGGTCTCAGTTCACAACCTTCTCATTGCAGTGGCTTCTCTTGTTGCAGAGCTTGGGCTCTAGGTTACACAGGCTTTGGTAGCTCCAGTATATGGACTCAGTAGTTCCTGGGCTCTAGAGCACATGCTTAATAGTCATGGCACATGGGCTTAGTTGCTCCATGACATGTGGAATCTGACCAGGGGTCAAACCCATGTCTCCTGCATTGGTGGGTGTATTCTTTACCATTGGGCCACCAGGGAAGCCCACATCATTGTTTTTAAATGTTTCACAAATATATCAAAAAACATTCTGTGAGAGATGTAATGTTTTAATTCATGTGTTGGCAGTCATAATGTCTCTCTTGGAAAAATTCAACTCTGCCAATTAGGCTGGAAATCAGTCATAGGCAATATGAGTGAATAGACATAACTTGAGTCTTTCATCAGTTTTGCTTTTGAGAATGTCACATGTAGTTCTTAGCCCAGTTATTGCTGAGTTCTTATTGAGTTTTAAAATTTTCTCTTCCGCTTCATACTTTATGTTCTCAGCTGTTATTGTTCAGTTGCTAAGTCATGTCCAACTCTGCTCCGACCCATGAACTGCAGCACGCCAGTCTTCCCTGTCCTTCACTATCTCCCTGAGTTTGAGTCGGTGATGCCATCCAACCATCACATCCTCTGTAGCCCCTTTCTGCTCTTGCCCTCATTATTTCCCAGCATCAGGGTCTTTTCCAATGAATCATCTCTTCACATCAGGTGGCTAAAGTATTGGGTCTTCAGCTTCAGCATCAGTCCTTCCAGTGAATATTAGGGTTGATTTCCTTAGGATTGACTGATGTGATCTCCTTGCTGTCCAAGGGACTTTCAAGAGCCTTCTCCAGCACCACAGTTCAAAAGCATCAATTTTTCAGCACTCAGCCTTCTTTATGGTCCAACTCTTAACATCCATACATGACTATCAGAAAAACTGTAACTTTGACTATATAGACCTTTGTCGGACAAGTGATGTCCCTGCTTTTTTAATACACTGTCTAGGTTTGCCATAGCTATTCTTCCAACGAGCAAGTTTAATTTCACGGCTGCAGTCACTGTCTGCATTGATTTTGGAGACCAAGAAAATGAAATCTGACACTATTTCCACATTTTCCCCATATATTTTCCATGATATGGCAAATATAGTTCAGTTCAGTCGCTTAGTCGTGTCCGACTCTGCAACCCCAAGAATTGCAGCACGCCAGGCCTCCCTGTCCATCACCAACTCCCGGAGTTCACTCAGATACATCCATAGAGTCAGTGATGCCATCCAGCCATCTCATCCTCTGTCATCCCCTTCTCCTCCTGCCCCCAATCCCTCCCAGCATCAGAGTCTTTTCCAATGAGTCAACCCTTTGCATGAGGTGGCCAAAGAACTGGAGTTTCAGCTTTAGCATCATTCCTTCCAAAGAAATCCCAGGGCTGATCTCCTTCAGAATGGACTGGTTGGATCTCCTTGCAGTCCAGGGGAATCTCAAGAGTCTTCTCCAACACCACAGTTCAAAAGCATAAATTATTTGGTGCTCAGCTTTCTTCACAGTCCAACTCTCGCATCCATACAGGACCACAGGAAAAACCATAGCCTTGACTAGACGGACCTTTGTTGGCAAAGTAATGTCTCTGCTTTTGAATATGCTATCTAGGTTGGTCATAACTTTCCTTCCAAGGAGTAAGTGTCTTTTAATTTCATGGCTGCAGTCACCATCTGCAGTGATTTTGGAGCCCCAAAAAATAAAGTCAGCCACTGTTTCCACTGTTTCCCCATCTATTTCCCATGAAGTGATAGGACCAGATGCCGTGATCTTCGTTTTCTGAATGTTGAGCTTTAAGCCAACTTTTTCACTCTCCACTTTCACTTTCATCAAGAGGCTTTTGAGTTCCTCTTCACTTTCTGCCATAAGGCTGGTGTCATCTGCATATCTGAGGTTATTGATATTTCTCCTGGAAATCTTGATTCCAGCTTGTGCTTCTTCCAGCCCAGCATTTCTCATGATGTACTCTGCATAGAAGTTAAATAAGCAGGGTGACAATATACAGCCTTGACATACTCCTTTCCCTATTTGGAACCAGTCCGTTGTTCCATGTCCAGTTCTAACTGTTGCTTCCTGTCCTGCATATAGGTTTCTCAAGAGGCAGGTCAGGTGGTCTGGTATCCCCATCTCTTTCAGAACTTTCCACAGTTGATTGTGATCCACACAGTCAAAGGCTTTGGCGTAGTCAATAAAGCAGAAATAGATGTATTTCTGGAACTCTTTTGCTTTTTTGATGATCCAGCAGATGTTGGCAATTTGATCTCTGGTTCCTCTGCCTTTTCTAAAACCTGCTTGAATGTCTGGAAATTCGTGGTTCACGTATTACTGAAGCCTGGCTTGGAGAATTTTGAGCATTACTTTACTAGCGTGTAAAAATTGTCAGAGACATTTACTAACATATATGGGAGATTTTACAGTCAGGTCTAATTATCCTAACATGGAAGTCATTTGCTCTTCTTGTTTAATATTTTCAGACCATGTGACAATGAAAGTTTTCATTTGAGCTTTTGCATCCCTGGCATTGCTGAGTGAAGAGCAGTGGCTGGGTTCGGGTTTACCTTTCCTTTTGTTCAGCAGACAAAATATCCTTTCAGGGTGTGCTTTCTTTGGAGTATTTACACCTTTTGTCAGCATAGCAAACTTTTAGAAAACTTTATTGAAAATGTTTGCCTGATCCTGTTGTATTTTGTCTGTGCTGCTTTGTGTTGGAATGATTGTGTGCTACAAATGAGACTTACTGTGGACTGCATTTGGAATCTCCTAGAGGTAATTCGTGGCTCATAGGATCTTTTGCAACTTTATATATGTAAATGTACCCTGGCTTATGTATATGCATATATATATGACATGTATCATGTGTATCGTGTGTATTGCTCATTTTACGTATTTATACACACAACCCAATTAGTAGTTGTTTAAAATCTATAATAATGAAAAGTATTAAATTTACAATAACATGAAAGATGCAGGGATGCATGAGAGAACATTTTGTAAATCATGCCCTTTGGAGAAACTACTCAAGTGAAGAATTAAAAGGAAAATAAGGACACTAGTATTTTTAAAGAGTAAAGGTATTTTCTTTTAAACATCTTTGGTAACTGAAAAATAGAACTTAAGAAGTTTCTACATAGAATGTTTTCATATAACTTCAGCTTCATGCCTTTATATTTTTCTGAAAAGCTAATGAGTATCCAGATATATACTCCCTCAGTTCTCTCTGAGAAGCCCGTGAGGGGACTCTGTTGTCATCAAGTGAGGGGACTAAGGAAGCAGCAGTTCCATGTACCACAGAATGGGTGCTAATTATGACTTCCACTTGGCAAGTTGAGACTGCTCGTTACTTCTCCGTTAGAGCTAGCAGCCTTTCAAAAACGTAACACTCACGTTGTCTTTGACTAGAAAGTAAAGGTGTATTCTCAGTGCATGAGAAAATTTTGAGGCCTTATTTGGAATATCACCAAGTCTTTCACAGTTGTGTTTTTCTTTAGCAGTTAACTTTTTTTTTTTTTTTTTTTAACAAATAGATATGATTCAGGGTCATAAATACATAGAATGTACTTGGTTACTTAGAATTTGGTTAAGGTGAATTTTGGAGAACAGAAAATAGGTTTTGGGGTCTCACTTTCCTGGTGGCTCAGAGGTTAAAGTGTCTCCCTGCAATGCGGGAGACCTGGGTTTGATCCCTGAGTCGGGAAGATCCCCTGGAGAAGGAAATGGCAACCCACTCCAGTACTCTTGCCTGGAGAATCCCATGGATGGAGGAGCCTGGTGGGCTACAGTCCATGGGGTCGCAAAGAGTCGAACATGACTGAGCGAATCCTTAGTAGTGAGTTAGTAGTTAGTTAGTTAGTAGTTACCTTTTCCAGTCCTGTGGCCATGGCTGAGTTTTCCAAATTTGCTGGCATATTGAGTACAGCACTTCCACACCATCATCTTTCAGGATTTGGAATAGCTCAACTGGAATTCCATCACCTCCATTAGCTTTGTTTGTAGTGATGCTTTCTAAGGCCCACTTGACTCCACATGCCAGGATGTCTGGCTCTAGGTGAGTGATCACACCATCTTGATCATCTGAGTTTTGAAGATCTTTTTTGCACAGTTCTTCTGTGTATTCCTGCCACCTCTTCTGAATATCTTCTGTTTCTGTTAGGTCCATACCATTTCTGTCCTTTATCGAGCCCATCTTTGCATAAAATGTTCCCTTGGTATCTCTAATTTTCTTGAAGAGATCTCTAGTCTTTCCCATTCTGTTGTTTTCTTCTATTTCTTTGCATTGATAGCTGAGGAAGGCTTTCTTATCTTTCCTTGCTAGTCTTTGTAACTCTGCATTCAGATGCTTATATCTTTCCTTTTCTCCTTTGCTTTTCACTTCTCTTCTTTTCACAGCTATTTGTAAGGCCTCCCCAGACAGCCATTTTGCTTTTTTGCATTTCTTTTCCATGGGGATGGTCTTGATCCATGTCTCCCGTACAATGTCACGAACCTCCGTCCATAGTTCATCAGGTACTCTGTCTATCAGATCTAGTCCCTTAAATCTATTTCTCACTTCCACTGTATAATCATAAGGGATTTGATTTAGGTCATACCTGAATGGTCTAGTGGTTTACCCCACTTTCTTCAATTAACTCTGATTTTGGCAATCAGGAGTTCATGATTTGAGCTGCAGTCAGCTCCCGGTCTTGTTTTTGCTGACTATATAGAGCTTCTCCATCTTTGGCTGCAAAGAATATAATCAATCTGATTTTGGTTGACCTTCTGGTGATGTCCATGTCAAGATTCACTCTTTCCATCTCCTGTTTGACCACTTCTAATTTGCCTTGATTCATGGTTCCTTTGCAATATTGCTCTTTATAGCATCGGCCCTTGCTTCTATCACCAGTCATATTTACAACTGGGTGTTGTTTTTGCTTTGGCCACATCCCTTCATTCTTTCTGGAGTTATTTCTCCACTGATCTTCAGTAGCATATTGGGCACCTACTGACCCGGGAGTTCATCTTTCAGTGTCCTATCTTTTTGCCTTTTCATACTGTTCATGGGGTTCTCAAGGCAAGAATACTGAGTGGTTTGCCATTCCCTTCTCCAGTGGACCACACTCTGTCAGACCTCTCCACCATGACTCATGTGTCTTGGCTGGCTCCACACGGCATGGCTTAGTTTCACTGAGTTAGACAAGCTGTGGTCCGTATGATCAGATTGGCTAGTTGTCTGTAATTGTAGTTGCTTCTTTACCTGCATACAGATTTCTCAGGAGGCAGGGAATGTGGTCTGGTATTCCCAACTCTATAAGAATTTTCCAGTTTTGTTGTGATCCACACAGTCAAATACTTTGGCCAAGTCAATTAAACAGAAGTAGATGTTTTTCTGGAACTCTCTTGCTTTTTCAGTGATCCAACGAATGTTGGCAATTTGATCTCTGGTTCCTCTGACCTTTCTAAACCTAGTTTAAACATCTGGGCCATATCCAGGTTTACCTTGGTAAACTGAGTCTCTTATATTATGTAGTGACCTTTATCATGAGTCATACTTTCTGTTTTAAATTTACCTGGTCTAATGTTAATATAGTTGTATACACTTTCAATCTTTAGTGTTTAGATGTAGCTCTTAAAAATATTTCTGGGTTTTCCTTCATGGTATTCAGTATTAGCATTTCTGATTTTTAACTGTAGTAAACTAGTTATATTTATGTTAATTATAGATCTTTGGGAGATTTTTCCTTCCTTTGCTTGAAGCTGATTCTCCTTTTTAATACATACATAATATATTTGTTTAAATTAAGCATATTATATATTTTTTTAACTTCTTATTTCTTCCTTTCATTTAGAATATTAAATGTATTTTAAATACAGTTTTCCCTCTACTGTTTTGGAAATTATATACTATATTTCTGTTGACAATTATCCTTAAATTTTAACATGCATACTTAAAGTTAGAATATTTCAAAGTAGGTACATTTTACTTATAATCACAATCCTATATTTATCTAATAGTTTATCTGGTAAAACATTCAAAATTAAACTACTCTCCTCTTTTTCATACAGTCAAGTTTTATTTATATTTACTCAGATACTTATTATTTTGTTGTTGTTCATAATTCCTTTTTGCACTTCATACTTTATGGAATCACCTTCATTCTTCCTAAAGTATATCAATTCTTTAGAAATGTCATTAATGATTTTTTTTTTTTTTTAGTAAACTCTGATTTTATTTGATAGAACTATATTTTATTTGTTATAGGATTTAATTAATTGTGGCTGGGTATACCAGTTCTCAGTTATTTTTTTTTAGCACTTTAAAGAGATTGTTCTACTTAAATTATCTACAGTCCATCCTACTTAATTTCATGTAAGTGATCATCTATCTCCCTGACCTTCCCACCCCCTGCCACACACATACACCACAGGCTGCTTTTAAGATCTTGTTTCACTTTAGTATCACTATGATGAGCAGTTCCAGATATGTATCAGCTATATTCCTCTCCTATATTGCCTCTTCTCATTTTATTTTTTTCTCCTAAAATTCCAAATACGTATGTATGTGTATGCATGTGTCTCTGTCTGTTTATTTCCCTTTCTACTTATACATACTCTAAAAACCACTGTATTTTCCATTTTTCTATAGAATTCTGGTTATTTCTTAGTCTCTCTTCCATTTAAACCATTCTCTCTTCAGTTATATCTATCTTACTATTGTATTAATTCAATGCACTTTTATTTTATTAGAATAAACATATACATTGTATATTATAAATATGTGTTTTATATTTATTTAATAAACTATATTTATTAATATATAAAATATATTTCTCATTTTCCAGATTTGACTGGATTTTTTGATAGGTTCTATGATTTCCAAATACTTCTTTATGTATTTAAACATATGAAATGCATATATTTTATATATCTGATAATTCAGATATATGAAATTTCTGAGATCTAATTTTAATATTTCTTATTCGTGATAACAGGCACATTAATTTTTTTTATATTTGTCTATGTGTATGACAGGGATGTGTTTTATATGTTAGTTCATTTATGACAGAATTCTATACTTTGATATGATGTATTACTATGTAGAAACTCAAATTGAACACATTAAATATGTAGAGTTCTAGGAATATTATACTTCAATAAAGCTGTTAGTTTTTTAATATGCTTCTGCTAGGCATCTGGGACAGCTATAAATATAGGTTCATTTAAATTTCTCATTTGGAGTTTTATGGCCCATACAGTGAATTTGCACCTGAAAATCACATAGGAGATAACCTGTGGTTGTGAATTATTAAGATATTTTTTTTTCTCCTTTTCTCCCTCTTCCACACTGATACCAAGGCATAACGTGTTTGTGCCTTGGCATCATGTGCATCTCTGTGCCATGATTTTTTTTTAAAGACAACTCTTTCACCAAGAGTGTAGCTCTGTGGGATCCAATATGTTTTTACAAGCTCTAAGTTTCAATTTCCCATATGACTTGAGCCTGCTTTATTTTAATTCTCTGGCTCTCCATTAAGTTTACAGTTTTGGCCGATGGGCAGAGAGTAGGCATCAGCTTCAACATGTCCTTATAGTTCTATATTTACGTTCCCCCAGTTTTTTACTCTAAAAGACTTGTCTTTCCTCTTTGAAACCTTAGCTTTTTAAAGAAGATAGCTATAATGTTTTATACAGAATTCTAGGAAAATATTTCTATTTACTACAGCATATTAATGAAAACCATAGAAGAGGTTTTTATTTTGCTTTTAAAACTGTATTATCCTCACACTTAGTTTCTTAGTTCTTTGAAATCTTAAATTGAAGTACTACTTCTCAAAATATGAACACGCACAACAAATATATCTACACAAACTCAAAAAGGTCCATAGGATTTAAGTAAGACTTTTTATATACACCATTGTTACCTATTTGTTACTCATTCATTGGAAGAAACAAGAATTACCTCTTAAACTTGACTTTGGACAGGCTCTAATTTCTAATACTTTTCTGTATCCGACACATTCTTTTTGTCTAAAGTTTTTATTCATTTCTACATTTGTGTAATTAACAAACACTAAATCCACTGTACCTGTAGCTGCTGCTGCTGCTAAGTCTCTTCAGTCGTGTCCGACTCTGTGCGACCTCATAGACGGCAGCCCACTAGGCTCCCCCATCCCTGGGATTCTCCAGGCAAGAATACTGGAGTGGGTTGCCATTTCCTTCTACAATGCATTAAAGTGAAAGTGAAGTCGCTCATGTCCAACTCCTAGCCACCCAATGGACTGCAGCCTACCAGGCTCCTCCGTCCATGGGATTTGCCAGGGAAGAGATGTATGTAAAAACTTCCTGTCACCTGTGTCCAGAATCTTTACTATTCAGTTCAGTTCAGTTCAGTTGCTCAGTTGTGTCTGACTCTTTGAAACCCCATGAACTGCAGCACGCCAGGCCTCCCTGTTCATCACCAAGTCCCGGAGTTTACCCAAACTCATGTCCATCGAGTCGGTGATGACATCCGGCCATCTCATCCTCTGTCATCCCCTTCTCCTCCTGCCCCCAGTCCCTCCCAGCATCAGGGTCTTTTCCAATGAGTCAACTCTTCGCATGATGTGGTACAAAAGCAATTGTGGTTTCAGACCATGAAATTTAAATCATTATAATTAGTCTCAAGTACATTTTTATTAATCAAAATAGGAGCCATTATAATCAACATGCTTTTGCCAATAAGAAATAAGTTGGTTTATTTCTGTAGTGCAAAAATCCATGCTCCAGGATTCAGTGAACTCTTAGAAAGCATTTTCTGTTTCCTACCGGTTATGGAAGCATTTTCCCTGCAAAAAGTTGTTGAGATGCTTGAAGTGGTAGTCAGTTGGCAGGAGGTCAGGTAAATATGGCAGATGAGGCAAAACTTCATAGCCTAATTCATTCAACTTTTGAAGTATTGGTTGTGTGTTGTGCAGTAGGGCATTGTTGTGGAGAATAATTGCAGCTGGGTGTTGTTGTGAATAAGAATTGGGCCTATTCTGTTCACCAATACCAGTTACAGGTGTTGCAGTCTTTGGTGCATCTCACCAATTTCCTGTGGAGAAGACAATGGAACCCCATTCCAGTATTCTTTCCTGGAAAATCCCATGGATGGAGGAGCCAGGTAGGCTGCAGTCCATGGGGTCGCTAAGAGTCGGACACGACTGAGTGACTTCACTTTCACTTTTCACTTTCATGCATTGGAGAAGGAAATGGCAACCCACTCCAGTGTTCTTGCCTGGAGAATCCCAGGGACGGGGGAGCTTGGTGGGCTGCCATCTACAGGGTTGCACAGAGTCGGACACGACTGAAGCAACTTAGCAGCAGCAGCATCGATTACCTGAGTATACTTCTCAGATGTAATGGTTTTGCTGGGATTCAGAAAGGTTGTCAGACCACCAAACAATGACCATCACTTTTTTTTTTTTTTTTTTTGATGCAAGTTTGACTTTGGGAAGTAGTTCAGAGCTGCTTCTTCATCCAGCCATTGAGCAAGTCATTAACAGTTGTATGAAATCCACTTTTATTCACATGTCACACTCTGATAGAGAAATGGTTCATTGTTTTGTGCAGAATAAGAGAAGATGACACTTCAAAACGATGATCTTTTGATTTGTGGTCAGTTCATGAGGCACTCACTTTTCAAGGTTTTTCACCTTTGCAATTTGCTTCAAATGCCAAATGACTGTAGAATGTAGTTCTTTGGCAATTTCTCATGTAGTTGTAAGAGGGTCAGCTTCGATGATGGCTCTGTATTGGTGGTTGTCAGCTTCCAATGGCCAGCCACTATGCTTCTCATCTTCAAAGCTCTCATCTCCTTTGCAAAACTTGAACCATTACTACCGCAGTGTACATTCGTTAGCATTTCCTGAGCCAAATGTATGTTGCTGTTGCGAATTGTCTCCCCTGCTTTGTGACCCATTTTGAACTCAAATAAGAAAACTGCTCAAATTTGCTTTTTGTCTAAAATCATTTTTATAGTCTAAAATAAGAAGCAATTAACATAATTAGCAAAAAAATAATAATAATAAAGTGAGAAATGTGCATTAAAATGATGTATATCAGTTATAACCACATTTATTTAAGAATGTATTCAAGGATCAAACTGTAAAGTTCAGTGTTAAACCTCAATTATTTTTGCACCAACTTAATAAAACCCAGTAATGGAAACTTACTGGATTACATGCAAGGCAAATTAGATGATACTGGAGTGAGAGAAGATTAGTGGCCAACAAATCAATGAATAAATTTCGAGGAAACATTAATTAAATAGTATTCTCAAAAAATTAATGTTGGGGATATAATGGTAGATTTGTATCATAATCAGGAAGACAGAAGAAAAAACCTTTAATTTCAATATAGCATAAGTTTTATAATAGAAACAGATAGAATACTTTAGGAGCACTAGAGAAGAATATTCATTTGTGCTGTGTGTGCTTAGTCGCTCAGTTATGTCCGACTCTTGAGACCCCATAGACTGTAGCCTGCCAGGCTCCTCTGTCCATGGGATTCTCCAGGCAAGAGTACTGGAGTGGGTTGCCATTTCCTTCTCCAGGGGATCTTCCCAACCCAGGAATTGAACCTGGGTCTCCTGCATTGCAGGCAGACTTTTTAACAACTGAGCTATGAGGAAAGTCCTAATATTCATATACTTAGTTTCAAAGAAGTCTTTCTAGAAGAGTTAACATAAGCTGAATGAGACCAAAAAGGTAAGTTAAAAGAGGGCATAGGGTGCTCCAGACAGAGAAAATGGCAAAACAAGGGCCCAGAGGCATGGAGAATATGATACATTTAGGAAGTAAGTTATTCTGTGCCTCTGATTAATAGAATAAATATGGAGGACTAGTCAGTGAAGACCCTAGAGACCTAAGAAAGAACATCAGATTGTACGGTATATCTTATGCCTTGCTAAGGAATTTAGATTTCATTGTGGAGAGTCTCTGGAGGCTTTTAAACAAGACTGATAACAGAATAAAGACCTATTAAAGGACATTAATTGCCATTTTATAATTTGTTGGGGAAGGATGCAAAGTAATTGTTTTCTTTTTCTGCTAAATAGGACTTCAGGCTTCTGGCACAACCCAGGGTATTTTCCCTTCTTGTGTTTTCTCAAATACGTAAGTATCTAAGAAAATTAATATATATTTATAAATGAATATTCTAAAAAGTACATGAGTGATGTTAAAAAGCAAATAATTGCATGGGATCCTCCATTCTTGTAGTTCTACTTAGATTTAGTGAACTGATGTCTTTTGCAAATTCTCATCACTAAGGTTAAATTGTAAAGTAGACAAAGTGAATATTTTTCCTTTTCCTTCTCGATTTCCTTATCCCACTGTGGTCTACCCTCACCCTATATTTAGAGTCTTCATGCCACATTCAAATATGACCTCTCCTCTTCAGGTAGCTTTCCAGAATCTAGACTTGCCTCTTTGCGTTTATCCCCTTTTAAATATTTACCATTCCTTGAAACTTTTGAGATTACTGGCTTCCTAAGGATGGTAGATTAGTTTTAATTTTTAAATTTTTAATTAGTCATTGTTATCCTAAAATGTGTTTGCCATATAATCCAAAATAATAACCTCTAATGATGGAACTTGCCAGTCTTTGGAAAAGAGATTTGGGGTACCTCTGGGAGTTTTATTCCTCAAACTGGTGATGATCTGTTTCCGTTGGTGTCTAGAATGGCTTTCTCAATGTTAGAGCTGAAAGACTATTATTTTAAACCAAACACTGTTACCTTAAAAAAAAAAATCAATTACCAAAATAAGATCCAGCTTCAGTTCAACTCAGTCGCTCAAGTCATGGCTGACTCTTTGTGACCCTATGAGCCACAGCATGCCAGGCCTTCCTGTCCATCACCAACTCCCAGTTTACCTAAACCCATGTCCATTGAGTTGGTGATGCCATCCAACCATCTCATCCTCTGTCCTTGCCTTCTCCTCCTGCCCTTACTCTTTCCCAGCATCACAGTCTTTTCCAATGAGTCAGCTCTTCGCATCAGTTGGCCAAAGTATTGGAGTTTCAGCTTCAACATCAGTCCTTCCAATGAATACCCAGGACTGATCTCCTTTAGGATGGACTGGTTGGATCTCTTTGAAGTCCAAGGGACTCTCAAGAATCTTCTCCAACACCACAGTTCAAAAGCATCAATATTTCCGCACTCAGCTTTCCTTATAGTCCAACTCTCACTGACCATTGGAAAAACCATAGCTTTGACTGGATGGGCCTTTGTTGGCAAAGTAATGTCTCTGCTTTTTAATATGCTCTCTAGGTTGGTCATAACTTTCCTTCCAAGGAGTAAGCGTCTTTTAATTTCATGGCTGCAGTCACCATCTGCAGTGATTTTGGAGCCCCAAAAAATAAAGTCAGCCACTGTTTCCACTGTTTCCCCATCTATTTCCCATGAAGTGATGGGACCAGATGCCATGATCTTAGTTTTATGAATGTTGGGCTTTAAGACAACTTTTTCCACTCTCCTCTTTCACTTTCCTCAAGAGGCTCTTTAGTTCTTCTTCACTTTCTGCCATAAGGGTGATGTCATCTGCATAACTGAGGTTATTGATATTTCTCCCAGCATTCTTTATTCCAGCTTGTGCTTCTTCCAGCCCAGAGTTTCTCATGATGTACTCTGCATGTAAGTTAAATAAGTAGGGTAACAATATACAGCCTTGATGTACTCCTTTTCCTATTTGGAACCAGTCTGTTGTTCCATGTCCAGTTCTAACTGTTGCTTCCTGACCTGCATACAGGTTTCTCAAGAGGCAGGTCAGGTGGTCTGGTATTCCCATCTCTTTCAGAATTTTCCACAGTTGATTGTGATCCACACAGTCAAAGACTTTGGCATAGTCAATAAAGCAGAAATAGATGTTTTTCTGGAACTCTCTTGCTCTTTGATTATCCAGCGGATGTTGGCAATTTGATCTCTGGTTCATCTGCGTTTCCTAAAACCAGCGTGAACACCTGAAAGTTCACGGTTCATGTATTACTCAGTAAGGTGAGTAACTCTGTGCACTATTTGGAGCTTTTTCACCACTCCCTTCCAGATTGACAGGGAAAAATAACTTTTAGCTGCACCCAACCAGCCTAACATCCCATAAGAATACCAACAAAACACAGCTAATAATGTTTTCTCATCTGACTCTACCAATCATACTATTCACATTCTTCTCATTCTGATTTCACTCCAGATTTCATAAGACTTTACTGTGGAATGATTACATGTATTCTACCATCCACCTTCTGTATCCCTCCCTTTCCTCTATTGATTAGTTCTATTTTCTCTAACGTTAATACTAAAAACAGCAAGACTTATAAAATAGACTTGGAAGTTCAAAACCAAGAGAATGAAGACAAAGTAAATATAGCATTGTGGATAAACTTCAATGATTTTTATAATTAAGTTTCAATAATTAAGCATTACACTTAGATAATGAGTACGTTTATATTATTGGGATGGAAGTTGTAAGGAGTAACAGTAAAGAAGACAGTAAGAGTGCTTGCTACTTTGTATACTATCAGAAATTTATAGTTTATCTACCGGGCAACACTGTTTAGGAGGGATAATGGTATGATCAAGTTGGAGTACGTGATGAATACCTAACAGAAATATATAAGAATAATTTATGGAAAGAAAGTAGAAACCAGTGTTAGAAGTCCATTAGTGGCCTGCACAAAGGCTTCATTTTGAATTACATGAGTAGGCCCATATCCAAAAGATTTTAAATAGGAATTTATATTTGAAGCATAATGCTAGATATTAGGTAGATATGACAAGAAGAAAACCATGCCTAAGTGATTGTGAGGTGTTCTTTTTTAAAGATACCTTGTTGCGGCAATTTTTTGGAATAGTTTCAGAAGGACAGGTATTAATTCTTCTCTAAATATTTTTTAGAATTCGCCAGTGAAGCCGTTTGATCCTGGATGTTTGTCTGTTGGAAGTTCTTAAATCATAGTTTTGATCATTATTCCCTTCACAATTGCTTATTTTGATATCATATTTGTGTGCAAATGATTTCCTACCTTTAGGTTTGCCTTTGCTGGTGAGCTTTTCCATTCATTCATAGTTTCCTTGTTTCTAGGTGTGGCCTTATCCTCTCCACCTCGAGAAGTTCCTCTAGCATTGTTGTAAAGCTTGTTAGGTGGTACTGAATTATGTTAGCTTTTGCTTGTCTGTAAAGCTCTTGACTTCTCCTTCAAATCTGAACAAGGGCCTTGTTGGGTAGAGTATTCTTGTTGGTAGGTTTTTCCCATTTCTCACTTTAAATATATCATGCCACTCCCTTCTGACTGCAGAGTTTCTTCTGACAAATCAGCTGATAACCTTATGCAGATTCCCTTGTATGTTATTTGTTGCTTTTCCCTTGCTGCTTTAATTATTTTCTCTGTCTTAAAGTTTTATCAGTTTGGTATGTGTCTCTGTGCATTCCTCCTTGGCTTATTCTGTATGGGACTCTGCACTTCCTGGACTTGAGTGTTTCCTTTCCCGTGTTAGGGATTTTTCTAGCTATCGTCTCCCAGGCCCTTTCTCCTCTTCCTGGGACCCCTATAATTGGAATGTTGATGTATTTAATGTCCCAGAAATCACTTAGACTGTCATTTCATTCTTTTTTCTTTATTGTTCTGCAGCAGTGATTTCCAACAGTCTGTCTTCCAATTTACTTATTCATCCTTTTGCCTTATTTATTCTGCTATTGGTTCCTTCTAGTGTATTTTTTATTTTAGTTATTTTATCTCTGTTCTTTAAATCTTCTAGCACTTTCTAAACATTTCTTATATCTTCTCAGTCTATACCCTCATTCTTTTTCCAAGCTCTTGGATCATCTTTGTTAACATTATTCTGAATTTTCTTTCAGGTAGATTATCTATCTCTACATCACTTACTTTTCTTCTGGGGTTTCATCTTGTTTCTTCATCTAGAACATATTTCTCTGATGGCTCATTTTGTTTCACTTTCTGTGTTAGTGGTTTGTGTTCCACAGGCTGTAGGATCATACTTCTTGCTTCTGTTGTCTGTCCCTGGTGGGTGAGGTTAGTCTAGGGGCTTATGCAGGCTTCCTGTTGGGAGGGTCTGGTAAGTGCTCACTGGTGGGTGGTGCTGGATTTTATGCCTGTGGTGGACAGGGCTGTGCCAGGGGCCTCAGGACAACTTTAGCCAACCTCTCTGTTGATGAGTGGGGCTGTGTTCCCATTTTGTTGGTTGTTTGGCCTGAGGTATCCCAGCACTGAAGCCTGCAGGCTGTTGGATAGGGCCAACTCTCAGTGCCAAAATGGTGACCTCCTGGAGAGCTCACACTGAGGACTTCCCTGGGACTTCCGCCAACTCCAGGGAGACCTTTAAAAACCCACAGGTAGGTTTGGCCCAGATTCCTATGGAGATTCTGCCTTGTTCTGGGTCCTAGTGCATGTGAAACCTTGCATGCATGCTCCAAGAGTGGAGTCTCTGTTTCCCCTAGTCCTAGGAGCTTCTGCAGTTAAGCCTTGTTGGCCTTTAAACCAAATTCTGTGGGGGCTTCTACTTGTGATGCCAGACCCCTAGGCAGGGAAGCCTGATGTGGGGCTCAGAATTTTCAGACCTCTAGGATAAACTCTGCAATATGTTTCAAGTCTGTGGGTCACCAACCCAGTGGATATGGGATTTGATTATATCACAAAAGCATGCTTACTGTCTCGTTGTGGCTTCTTCTATGTCTTTAGATGTAGAATACCTTTTTTTCATAGGATCTAGTCTTTTCTGTGGATGATTATTCAGCAGTTAGTTGCCTCTTTTGTGTTTTTGTGAGAGAAGATGACCGCAAGTCCTTCTACTCTGCCATCTCGTCACCCTTCTGAAAGCATCTATTTAACTGTATACATATTCTCCAGAGATCTTGGGAGAATACAGTTTATGAGCACGCAAACACTGATTTCATTCCAAATCTGTTTCCTTTGCAAGTGGTCTTCCTCCTAGGTCAGCAATGCTCATTGTTGTTGGATCAGGAGTCCATGTCTCATCACTCAACACAAACTCAGTGTCTGGTTTTATAATGTAAAGTACAGGCCTAGAAAAAGTAAAAAATGTGTATCGATTTTATTTTAAGTAATTAGGAAAAAGATAAGCAAAGGACCTATACTGAAATACATGAAAATAAATACCTGAAATATACAAAAATAAATAAGAACTAAAGTCTTAGATTTTGTTTTATTAACAGTTCTATAATTTTCATTGAGTTCTTGTTACCAGTGAGAAAACTGCATTGTTAATTTCATTATCATGATAAAAATATGACTAGAATACATGATACAATATTGTCATACATAGAAAAGGGCTGTGTCTAAATTTGTATTTAAGAGGGCTAGAAATGTATTATTTTAACCCACAGTTATTGAATAGTTATCACATAATTCCTTGCCGTTTGATGAAAGCATGGGTAAAACCATGGGATTTGAAAGAGTAAATTAAGGATTATCCAGAAGCTCTGGTCAGATGTCTTGTCACTTCATGCTGCCTTTTAACAAACATGAAAGACTAGCTCACCTCCCTCCAAGTCTGTGTCCTTTCCCAGCAGACAACACAGCAGGAATGTCTAAGGCGGGTCAGAAGTAGAATTTTCAAATAGACATTTTTATGCAACAGTTATAATTCTGCTTCTGAGTATTAAGGCATATGGGCCAGTATCAAAAAAGGAAGGAGAAGTAGGTGGTGGGGGATAGAAATAAAATTTATTCTTTTGATTTCTGTTTAAAAAAAAAACAAACTTTCAGATATAAAGAGAAAAAAAAATGATTCAGTGATTATAAGTTTTGGAAAAAGCTACATAAATTCTTGATCCTAAATAATAACAAAAGTATCAACCTTTCTTGACTTTACAGACAACAGCATCTCCTACAAAACTGCTTGCAAGAAAAAGTATGTATCATAAAACTCATTGATAAAGCAGCATATTAGTGATAATTTTAAATGTTTCATAGTAGAAAAAAACTATGCAATCATTTGCTGATATTAATGTCCCTCTTTGCCCATTTTTTCTTCTTTAAAGTTCACTTTCAGTTAATTCTTAGATTTTGCACTAAAGTTCTTATCAAAAGATAATTTTGCCCATTCAGGAAGAGGTCTCATGGAGATGGGCAGGAAGTCAGGGGAGGAGCATTAAGGGACCTAGCCCTTATAAGAATAGTGTCAAACAACCATAAACCCATTCTGTCATGGGAAGCTACTACACATCACTTTGCAGATTTGGCTCATGAGTTGGGATGCCTGGACTTGTCCAAAGTCAGTTTTGTGGGAAGGGACCTAGTCACCTAAGAACAAAACATATTATGGATAGCTTTCTTTCATATGTCATACTTAGCCTAAGAATAATAATGTAGTTCTATCATTTATGATCTCTGGTAGTAAGAAAAGCAGAAAGCAATATATATATATATATATATATATATATATATATATTGAATGTCTCAGTTTATATGTCATAGTAGATTAGAATAAATTATTTGTTTTTATTCAAAACATTTCATTTTGGATGTTATATAATGTTTTGGATGTTGTATAATAAATGCAAAACATATGAGAAGATTCAAGGATTAGAGCAGAATAAAATGGCTTTCCCTGGGGTGCCCCCAAACATTCTTTAATGTGTCAAAAGAGAATATGCTGCATAGGTGTTAACTTATCTTTGACTGTTGGCCTAATATGGGTATAATTGTGTGCTTGTTGTTCAGTTGCTAAGTTGTGTCTGACTCTGTGACCCCAGGGATTGCAGCACGCCAGATTTCCCTGTCCTCCACTCTTCCCCAGAGATTGCTCAAACTCATGTTTGTTGAGTCAGTGATGCCACCCAACCATCTTATCCTTTGTCACCCCCTTCTCTTCCTGTCTCAGTCTTTCCCAGTATCAAGGTCTTTTCAAGGAGTCGGCTCTTCACATCAGGTTGGCCAGAATATTGGAGCTTCCTCATTGGTCTTTATAATGAATATTCAGGAATGACTTCCTTTAGGATTGACTGGTTTGATCTCCTTGCTGTCCAAGGGACTCTCCAGCACCACAATTTGAAAGCATCAATTCTTCAGCACTCAGCCTTTTTTATGGTCCAATTCTCACATCCATACATGACTACTGGAAAAGCCATAGCTTTGTCTATACTGACCTATTGGAAAAACTGTAGCTTTGTCTATACTGACCTTTGTCAGCAAAGTGATGTCTCTGCTTTCTGTGCTAACTTAATGCAGTATTTTGGGTGTGAATAGCCCCATTACAGAAATCCTTTTTTTTTTTTTTTTTTTTATTCTCCTGCCTACATGACAGCTTTCCAGGCTTTGCTGCCAGTTACTTATGTTTACTAGTTTTTGTTTTAAGAGTCGTAACAATTTTGAACAGACTGTTAGTTTATTATAGGCAAGAGGATTTTTATTAATACAAATCCAAAGTATGTTTTTAATACATAAGCAGAAGTATATAGAAACAGATGGATTCTGTTAGTGAGGCTCTTAGTCCAACTTTAAGTAAGTAAGTAAGTGAAAGTCACTCAGTCATGTCCGACTCTTTGCGACCCCATGGACTATAGAGTCCATGGTATTCTCCAGGCCAGAATACTGGAGTGGGTAGCTTTTCCCTTCTATAGGGGATCTTCCCAACCCGGGAATCGAACCGAGGTCACCTGCATTGCAGGTGGATTCTTTACCAACTGAGCTATCTGGAAAGCCCAAACTTAAACGTAGGATAGCCCCATTGACCACTAAGGAAATGGTAGTTCAAATCTAGTCCCTGAAGTTTTATATCAAGCTCAAAAGGAGGAATTCTCTAAACCTATCCTTGCTCAGCCCTCTTGACTCTTTGAGACGAAATTCTAGCCTGCCCTTATTTTCTATCTAAGCTCGTTTGTTCACAACTTCACTGTATCACCTTTTTTCTGCCTTCTATGACAGTTTCCATTGATACTATCTTGTTAGATACAAACCCATTCAATCTCCATAAAGCATAAACTTTTTATTTTTGCTTATTAGATTCTTGGAAAGAAAGTTATGACCAACCTAGATAGCATATTCAAAAGCAGAGACATTACTTTGTCAACAAAGGTCCGTCTAGTCAAGGTATGGTTTTTCCCGTGGTCATGTATGGATGTGAGAGTTGGACTGTGAAGAAGGCTGAGCGCCGAAGAATTGATGCTTTTGAACTGTGGTGTTGGAGAAGACTCTTGAGGATCCCTTGAATTGCAAGGAGATCCAACCAGTCCGTTCTGAAGGAGATCAGTCCTGGGTGTTCTTTAGAAGGAATGATGCTAAAGCTGAAACTCCAGTACTTTGGCCACCTCATGCAAGGAGTTGACTCATTGGAAAAGACTGATGCTGGGAGGGATTGGGGGCAGGAGGAGAAGGGGACAACAGAGGATGAGATGGCTGGATGGCATCACCGACCCGATGCACATGAGTTTGAGTGAACTCCGGGAGTTGGTGATGGTCAGGGAGGCCTGGCATGCTGCGATTCATGGGGTCATAAAGAGTCGGACACGACTGACTGACTGAACTGAACTGATTAGATTCTTAACAATTAGCTGTAGTCCTTTCCCTATCAACAAAACACAGGCTCACCTCTGCATCAGGGAATGAGAAGAGAGCTGGGTTCTTTTCCATCCTTACTTTTAGCTAGATGGATGCCTCTGAAGCCACCCAAATGTTTTGACCATATCTGTTTGAGAAATAATTTGTTAGAAATAACCTGGTTCATTTTAAAATAATTTTGCTAGATTGTAGACACTATGTTTCTTCTTGAAAAAATATATGCATGTAATATAATGTGCCTAGATAGCAATTTGGTGATTTTTCATTTTCTTTCTTTTTAACCAAAAATTCTTTTATCCTAGCTATAAATGTTAGGAAAAATAAATAAATAAAAATGTTCTGAAGGAATGAGAGCCAAATGGAAACTTATATATATATATGTGTGTGTGTATATATATATATACACATTTTACTTTAGTATAGAATAAACTAACTCAAAATTAATTTGAAATTCTAAATATATATATATATATATACATATTTACCATGTTCTCTTTATAACCATGATGGTATCAAGCTATGCATTGTTTGATATAAAACATCAAATGTTACCCTCTGTTGCATCATAGAGTAGATAGTTACATGATTTTCTTTTCATTCCTGCTTGCCTCAAACCAGGTAACTTCTGAAGAACTGAATAGCATAATTCAGAATATAATGACCTGGGTTGTGGCTACAGTTACCAGTATATTATACCCAGCCATCACAAAGTATGAAGAAAGGTTGAAAAATAATACATATCCAGTGTCTGATGACTCTGTCCTCTCCTCAGATAGTTCAAGTTTTTGTAGCACATGCAGTGAAGAGTTTACTTACGGAAGCTACACTTCTGCAACAACTAAATCATTTAAGAGAGAGCCCTGTGCATTTGCAGTTGACATATCAGTAAGGAGACCAACCACACCATTAAAGCCATCTGCCCATGTGGAAAAAGCAGTTGTGGGAAAAACATGTCACATTACAGGACAATCTGTAACAAATGAACTAAAACATAATGAAACAAACATGGTATATACATACCCTGACCTCAGAAGTTGTAAATCTGATAGTCATCTTCTAGCATCACTTGAAACAGACACAAAAAAATCAAAGGATGCTACCACTGAAACAGATGGTTTAGAGAATCCACCATTTTCTGATCAAAAAGCAAAAGCCGTGAATGAAATGAAGAATTTAAAGAATGTTTTTGTTAACTTTAAGTGTCACTTAAAAGGAGAAACTGAATTGATTTTGGAAAGCATTTTTCAAGAAATAATGTCTGATTTAACACATGCCATTCCCTCTATTTCTTCTGTTACTGCTGAAGTTTTTGTTGACCAAAGTGAGCCTGTAAGAGGAGACTTGGTTTCCAATACTGATATCTGCTCAGTAGCTTCAGAAATTGTGGAAAATATGCTTGAGAAACTACAGTCTGCAGTTGAGAAAAAATGTGTCCAGATATATTCACAAGAAGATTTACCAGTCAACATTCAACCAAGCCTAACACCCAGTGGAGAATCTCTCACTCTATCATATGGAAAACCTTTAATAGCTTCAGTGCCTTCTACTGCAGAACCCATGTGTGATGTTGCAGAGGATATGGTGCATGCCATTTTAGAAAAGCTGATGACTCTTACAGCTAATAAGCAAAGTAAACTTCCTCATCTTGAAGAGGCAACTAAACTTTCCCATCAGCAACATATGACAGACCCAACATATATGTGTCATATAAAAGCCAACAAAAATAAATGTAATCCTGAACTTGATGCAGCTAATGTAATTGTTAAAGAAAAGATACAGAATTTAATGTCAAATATTCTTTCCCAGTCCTCTTTGGTTGGCTATATAGAGGAAGCAATCAGCACTATACTAGGATATGTACAAACTGAACTTAATAATGAGAGACTTATTGCATCTGAAGAAACAGTAGTACTCCTTAAGTTGCTTGATGATATCTTTACTCAGCTACATCAGGAACCAGTAAAAGCTGGTAATCAAAAATGTAGACATTCTAGACTGAGAAGTCCTTCTAACACTGATGTAAAGTACAGACTCACTGGCACTAGATTTTCTAATGGCCCTAGGTCTGGAAGACCATTTCCACCTATTAATGTTCCTGGCATGGTCCTTTATTCTGAAGATGATAATGAAGAAGTAGACAGAATTGTGGAAAATGTGCTTGATTCATCTTTCAAAGATGAAAAAGCAAAACCACAAGAACAAATTTCTGAGCATTGGTTTACAAAAGGAAGCACTTGTCTAGAATTCCAAAGAAATAGCAAACTACCTACAAAGCCTGCTTCTCCAAGAAGCAAAGCTACATTTCACAGTTGCAGGTTAAGGACTGAGCTACCATTTTTTAAGGATAGAAAAATTTTGAAGGAAAAACCCTGTTTGAATAAAGACATTTTATTTTTCAGCCAAGATCAAAAGCATCAAATACAAAAGGCTTCAGAAAACACAGTTAAAAGTATTTTAACAGAAATGCTCAAGGACATATCTTCAGTTCCTCCTGGTCACTTAGAAAGTAGAACTGACAAAGCTTCAGTTCATGTTTCAGAAAAACCTCAAGAACCATTACATCAAGAATGGATGGACCAGCTGTTTTCTGTGTCAGAAATTAGTACAGTAGCTCAGGAAATAACAGACACTATACTAAACATACTTCAAAAAGCAAGCTGCATTCCCAGTACCACCAAAAGTTCCATTTCATCATCAGTTCATCCAGCTTCTCTAGAGAGTCCTGACACTCTCCACATGGTCAAAGCAGCACCAAATAAAAAGCCACTAAAAATATGGTTCGACAGTGAAAAGAAAATGAAATATTTGTCTTCACTAGATGGAGATATGGCAAAACCTTCCCTGTTAAAATCTAAAGAGAGTGAACCAAAACCTGCAGATGAAATTACTGATAAGATCATTAATGCAGTTTTTAAAAAGCTGAAGTTATTTATTTGTCCAAAATTGCAAATGGGCTTCAAACCTTCACTTGCAGACAAATCTTCATTACAATCTCAACTTAGTACTTACACAGCTAAAGTGGTAAACATCGTTTTGCGTGCTATCCAGAATGAACTAGAACTCAGTGAGAAAAACCTAAATCTTAGGGAAAGAAACTATACCAAATCCCTCACAGGTAAAGGATGTTTTACTGACACTAAGAAATTAGAATCTCTTGTCTCAGATCTCAATGATGACATCATGGAATCACCATTATTAACTTGTATTTGTGAAATATTATCAAGTGGACATCCAGATCAAAGCAATATTTCACTCTCTTCAGATAACTCAAAGCCAACAGCTTCACATGGATCTGATAAAGTTGATAAAGGGAACATTTTGCCAAGCAGACAGGATAAAAAATCTTTTTACAAAATTTTAGCTACTCCATGTGCTCTCCATAGTGTCATTAATGGAAAAGATCTGAAAGAGAATTCCAGATTACAAGTGTTAGATAATATTGGGGAAACACTCTATGAAATGTTATGCAAGCTCATAGGGGCCCACCCTCACTGTCAGCCATCTTGTTCTAAGGTAAGTAGAGAGAAGACAAACAAGAATCAGCAAAGAGCCACTGAATTGCAGTCTAATATTCAGCTCATTTCCACAACAATTTTGGAATATATCATTGCAAAATTATGTAGTGTCGACACAGATACTAGTTCAGTAAGTTCTGGATGTAAAGCTACCTCAGAGTCTCTCGATATTGACAACCTATCACTTACTTCAATTATTGAGGAAATGGCCAAATGCACTGACATAATCTCCAGCATAGTTTCCAGGATGGTTCAAGAGGGTGATAAAGAGATAACTAAAAGCACGGAAAAACCTATTGCTCCCAAGTCTTCCAAAACAGGGAGTGCAAAAGAAATGCATTCAAATAAGCTAAAAGCGGTAGCTTCAGATATTCTTAATATGGTTTTTGCTAAACTGGAAGGCTTTGCCAATGGAAATTTAGAAACTCTGGATTCTACTAATGATGAAAATAAAAAAAGCAGTAAGATGAACGTGGAATGTGAAAGCTTCAGTGTTTTCACAGACACACATGAAGAACTATTGCAGTCAGCTTTATACACAAATGCAAAGAAAGTATCAAGTGCTATTTTGAAAGCTATTCAAACAGAATTAAATATGAACTCGTTAGATTTGAGGACAAGTGTGGAAACACCACCACCTGAGAAACAAATGCTAGAGAATATAGTCAGTTTAATCTTAGATGCAGTATCCTCAGATATGCTTAATGAAACTGAATCTGAAGAGAGAGACAGTGAAACTTATGGATACAGGCCAATCTATGGAAATTTTCTTCCTGGGGGAGCTGAATCAGATTCATTTCTAGAAGATGCTACAAATGCAGAGAAAGAATTCATTGGTGAGGAAATACCACTAAGAGAAGAAACTCAATCAAATTCTCTTCAACAATGGGTTCTAGAAAGAACCTTAAACAAACTTGAAGTAAAGCTCAAAGAACCACAGAAATCTCCAATTGTCCCCATTATAAGAAATATTTTGAATGAGATCTTTCAAAATGCTTTGGTCAGTCAATTAAATATGCTTTTTCTCTCCCATTCTCTTTTAAGCGACATCCCTCCCAATGTTGACAAGCCAATTGCTCAAACGTCTGTTCCATTTATAGATAAAATGATGGTGTCTGAAGCAGATGTAACCATAGTGGCAGATGATGTTGTTACAACTGTATTTGATAAACTTTATACAGCTGCTAAGACAGAGACAATTGCAAGTGAAAATAGCTATAAAACCATCACCTTCTCAGCAAATGTTTCTTTCCATGAACACACCTATGGAAGAGGAAAACCCTCCATCACTGCACTGAACAAGAATCCTTATACTCTTCAGTCCAGATTCAATATTGGCAGACAAGCTAAAGGAAACATAGTTGAAGATATTGTGCAGGCAATATTAACAAGTTTAGAAACTTTTGTAACTTCCAAAGTAGAGTCTCTTTTTTGTCCCCAAATCAACTTCACAGTTCCAATGGCTTTACCTGTTCAACAGGGTAAGAGTACAATAAGCAAAGCTTTGTCAGCCAAAGATTTGTATTCTGAGGGTCAGCTTTCCTCTTGCTCAGTGGATAATGTTATGTCACAAAACACCAACTCATTTTGTCAGGTCTCTTTGAACAAATTAAATATATATGCAACAGAAGTGGCCAGAAAAATTTTAAAAGGAATCAAAAATGAATTAGATAAAGAGAAGGAAACTCCTTTCTTAACCAATAACATTGTGGTTTCTGAAAGTATTACAAGACAAATTGTTAACACAGTGTTAGATATTGTATCATCCAAAGGAAAATGTGACAAGAACAGTTTTGACAAAGAGATCAGTTCAGATCAGCAAGAAGGTATTATTGAAAAGCTGTTTAAGAAGATTGAGTATCGAAAAGTACTTCAGTTTCAAATACAAGATACCATTGAAAGTGTCTTATGTGATATTTATGAAAAAACACTCAACCAGAATAATCTCTCATTTGCCACACCCACTTTGAAATGTACCATAGCTGGCAAACATTCCAGAGCAAATTCTGACACTGAGGGTGTAAATAAAATTCTTCCAAAGTTTTCAGTTCCTAAATCAGATGTTATTTTGATATCCAATGATATAGTAGATGTTGTACTTCATAATCTCAGTTCTGCTGTCATGCTTAGCATAAATGCAAAGGATCCTACTTCTACTAGATTGCCTCTGACCTTTTGTGATACGTTTTCAAAACTACAATGTCAACAGTCTCTTCTTACGGTGTCAGAAAGTGAAAGAAAAACAGAGCATTTTCCATCTTCAAAAATTCTTAAACCAGCTTATGTTAATGATAGCCAGATAACTATAGTAGAGAAAGAAGACCCCAAGAAATCTGTTCCTGACCCATGTGAGGAAAGTGCTAACTTCATTACTCAAAATATTTTTAATTGGTTAGAATCATTTGCCACAGAAAGAATAGATTCATTTATTATGCTTGCTTTCCAGCCTAAAGAAAAGTCATTTGTGAGACCAGAACTGGAAAACTGTAAGCAAGATGGCATCATCTTTCATGAACCAAGCCAGGTGGAATCAAATGTGAATATTCTGAAAATATCAAATGAAACTATTCTCAGCCAAGAGCTCACAGATTCCACTTTTGCCAGTTACAGAGAAAAACTTGGATCTACAATTCATCTATCACAAGCTCATCTTAAGGAATATTCTGACATCATTGCCAGTGCCATTTTGAATTTTATTAAAAATGACTTAGACCTTGAAATCCAAAAGATGCATCCATATCCAAACAATGTTTCATTCCAAGAAATTACCATTGTAAGTGAAATTGTCAATGGTATCTTAAAGAGTTTACATAATAAAAGAGCTGCAAAGGATATCAGTTTTTCCTCAAAAGACAATCCTAATTTATTTTCACAGTTAACCGCATCAAATGAAATATCACTGGGACAAAAAGCTCAGGAAAAAAAGACCAAACTGTCTCTGTTTTCAAAGTATCCATTAGAACAAAACCAAATGGCATTGGAAAGGGAAAGCCAAAGAATTATTTTAGAAGAATTATTTATGAGAAATGAAAACTCAAAACAAAAAGAAAGAACTGCATTATTCAGTGCAGTGGAAGAAGTTTTAAGTAAAGTGTATCAAAAAATAATAGAAATCATAGGCCATTTGCCTTCCTTTAATGAAAAATCCCACTTTAACTCTAAAACATCAGACATAACACAAAATAACTTCTGTCAATCACATATCAACAGTACGGCAAGTGACATAATTGAAAATGTTTTGGGGAACATGTACTCTGTAATCATGACATCATTATATGAAAATAATGAAGGAGAACCAGCTGACAAAAATATTTTACCAAAGAAATCACCATGCATCAAAGAAACTAAAGCAGGAATAGGAAGTAGTGTCACTAGATTTGTGCTACCACAGGTTTATCATTATGCAGACAGTCAAAATATCTCTCTATTGGAAAACACATTTTTACGATATTCACCATCACAGGTGGGGAAAGATTTAATCCAAGTGGTTCTCAGTAAGATCACAAATTTTGCCTCATTTTATCTTGAAGAGACTGTGTCCCATGAAAATTGTTCTGATGAGTTGCAACCTTTAAGACTACACAGTTCTAAAGTGAGCCCTAAACCAAGTGTTAAAACAAGTTTAAAAGCAAGATCAAAAGTTACTCCTTTGCCTAAACTTAGAACAAAACCACACATAGGACCTAGTCGTGCTAAGGCCAAGAGCAGGACCAAATCAAGTCCTGGAGAGAAGACCCCAAAAGATGTCTGGTCCAAGACTGATATTGGGCTGCCACACATCCTGTCAACAGGAGATGCCAAAAACTTACTGGAAATGAAACTGCCTACTTCGCAACTAAAAATGTATGCCAAGGATATAATAAGTAATATCCTGAAAACAACTATTAAAGAATTGGAAAAGGTGACACGAGCTAGAGCAATGGTAAGTAATAGAGCTTTACCATCTGATCAAATCATGGCAGCAAATAAAATAGTTACTACAGTTTTGCAAGGATTATATGCCATCAATAACCACAGTTCAGCTAATCCTGTCAAATTCTCACATCTGGATGAAACCAAACGTTCACGCGGAAATGAAGGTGCAGAGTCTCTTGCCAGACCACAAGCCTGTTTCTACTTGGAAAATGTTTCTTCACAGTTAGAGCAGATTTTTCCTAAAGAAGGTATATTTAAAAAAATGTTTGACAAATGGCAAGCAGAATCAAATGACATGGAAAACGAAAAATGTAAGCTTTTAATGATAGCTGAAAATGATTTGACTGAAATTTCAATAAAAGCAAAAGAATTAGAATATTCTCTTTTGCTTTTAAATCTGCCACATCTTGAGGACTGTGAAAACCGGTTTTATAGTTGTTTTAAGGGCGCTTCTACTAGAGCTGAAAACAACAAAGCACAAATTAATATGTTTGGAAGGGAAATGGTTGAAATGCTGCTTGAAAAATTACAGCTGTGCTTTTTGTCCCAGATGACCACCCCATATGGTAAAGAAACTTCAGCAAATAGGAAAGAACACATTACTACTAAAAGTAAATATGGTTTTCCAGCCAAGGACATCCTCAGCAACGTACCAGTATATAACACTAAAACCAAAGACCAAAGTGCTTTGGGCTCTAGCAACCAAATTGTTCGAGAAATTGTAGAACGGGTTTTAAACATCTTAGAGTCATTTGTGGACTTACAGTTTAAACATATCTCTAAATACGAGTTTTCTGAAATAGTGAAAATGCCTATAGAAAATCTTTTTCCTGTCCAACAAAGACTATTAAGCAAAAAGATGTTGCCAAAGTTACAACCATTGAAAAAATTTTCTGATGAATCCAAGTCAAGTACTATTGTTTCCAAGGAAAATGTACAGAATACCCTTCTACAGGTTCATTCATTCCATTCAGAATTACTTACATATGCTGTTAATATTGTCCACAACATGCTTGGTGTAATTAAGAACAAGCTAGACAAAGAAATAAGCCAAGTGGAACCATCTTCCGTCAGCACATTGAAAGAGAACACTGCAGCAAGTGAGATCATTGGTACACTGATGGACCAGTGTGCTCATTTCAGTGAGTCTCTAATCAAAAACCTTCCCAAGGAAAATTTCTTCCAAGGAGTAGAAAATACTTACATTGTTAACCAGGTTGAATTAGCAACTGATACGAAAATGCCCATGTCAAAGTTAAAGGAAGTAAGTTTTGGGAATAATCTTCCACAAAGCAGTGTTCCAGATTTGGGTTTTTATTCAGAGGAAAACATGAAAAAAAGGTATAAGTCTTCATCAAATTTACCTTCATATTCCAGAGCCTCTGTAGAAGACACAGTTAGAAACTCAGAGCCAATGAGAAGGCCTAATTCAGAAAATAGACCTTCATCTTCTAGAAACAAAGTGCAAGACACTATCCCAAAGGAATCTGACTTGGGCTATTTTGATCAAGCTATGAAAGGAAATAGCTCCCTCCCTGAAGGGAGTGTCTTACAAAAACTGTTAAAGAAAGCAAATGAATCCACAGAAACAGCATTAAAGCAAGTAATGTCATTTATAGAAATGAGAAAAGGTGAAAATCCGAGGGTGTTTCATTATGAGATCTCCAAACCAGTTATTGAGCCTAACCAAATTCAGACAAGTGTTTCTCCACTCAAAATTTGTTTAGCCGCAGAAAATATTGTCAGTACTGTGCTGTCAAGCTATGGATTTCCAAATCAACCACACATTAATGAAAGCACAGAAACAATGAAACCATTTTTCATATCAAAGCAAGACCCTTTGTCTGAAACATCTGGAGGACAAAAGAATGAGGAGAAAAGTCTGCTTAGAATGTGGGATAAAAGAATCAGCTATATACTTGAAGAAGAAAACAAAAAAGCTGAGGTCAAAAGGGAAGATTTTTCTTTATTGCAAAAATGGGAAAATAAGAGTTACCTGAAAATAAAGACGCTGAAGGAAGTTGAAGTCATTGCTTTTGCTGACCATGAACTGGGTCCAAATGAAATTCACCTGGTATCCAGACATGTCACCACATCTGTGGTCACATATTTCAAGAACTTTGAAACTAGAGGTAAGTAAGAGTGGGCTTAATTTACAAAGAAAATAATCAGATATATATAAAAGAGCTCCAGTTCAAGAAGCTTCATTTACTGTTTTTCTGAAAACAGCCTTAGAGGGACGGTGTTTAATCACTTCTTAATATAACAGAATACTAAAAAAAAAAAAGTTAAAAATTCATATGGTTTGAATCTGAAAAGGTGTATTGCTCATTTTTCCATATCTACAGATGAGAGAAAATATGACTATTGAAAAGCGGGAAATATTGGTTTGAACATGAGGTCTGAGTTCTAAACATTTTTAAAGTTGTCATGCATGACTTATTTATAATTATACCAAATGTACAGGTAACTGATTGAAAGTTGTGTTTCAACTTTAAGGTGGACAGTTGAAGTCATTACTATGATTAGTCACAGTTTGTAAGAACAGTGATATTAAACATCTTGTTTTGTTTGTATTACAGTATTATTATATTCCTTTTAGGTATAATACTCTAAACATATCCTTGAAAGCATTTTTTTAAGAAGGTGAAAATATATTTATCTATATGTATATTTAGCTTCTCAGATGGCTCAGTGGTAAAGAATCTGCCTGCCAATGCAGGAGATGTAGATACGTGGGTTTGATCCCTGGGTCAGGAAGGTCTCCCAGAAGAGGAAATGGTATCCCTCTCTTGTATTCTTGCCCAGAAAAATTCCATGGACAGAGGAGCCTGGCAGGCTGCAGTTCACAGGGTTGCAAAAGAGTCAGACACAACTTAGCGACTGAGCATGGATACATCTGTATGTTTGGTTGAACTATATGATAGCCACTTTATGTCAAACCTGGTAATTATTGGCAGTTTCATAAAATTCCATCTAATACTATTATAGCCTTGAGCTGGATCATTAATTCCAGTTGCCAGTAATTAATTGCTACTTTACCAGTCTAGATACATCACTTCACCATCATTGAAATAGTAGAATACATATTATCAGTCCTAACTACTTGTACAATGAGGCCATTTCCTATAATTAAAACTGGTATTATTTCAAGGTGGACAGTTGGGTGTGTCTGCAGTTCCAAGCTTATAAGTATAATTTCTTCAAGTACAGCCTAACTGAACTTAAAGAATAAAGAAAAACAAAGAAAATAGGAGAAGATAAGATTCATAATCCCATCCCATTGGTATTTGACTCTGTGGTGGTGGTTTAGTTGCTAGGTCTCTGACTCTTTTGTGACCCCGTGGACTGTAGCTCCTCTGTAAATGGAATTTTCCAGGTAAGAATTCTGGAGTGGGTTGCCATTTCCTTCTCCAGGGGATCTTCCTGACCCAGGGATCAAACCTGTGTCTACTGTCTTGGGAGATCAGATTCTTTACCACTAGCCCTTTCCTTCTATCACGTCTCTTCTCTATTCCCAGACATGTCTAGGGTTTTTCAGTGATGTCACTCATGCTCCTTCCATGTGGAGCTTCCTTTCCTTACTTCCTTCATCTCAAGATATCTAAACCCATCTAATTGTCAAAGTTCAGCTTAAAGCCTCCACTCGCCACTGGTCTTGCCTGATTCCACAGAGATCACTGTGCACATGTTAAGATATAACACTTGGAAATCATTTCTCTGCCCCAGGAATTCCAGCTCTTTAGAGCACCTTAACCATCTAAGCAAAACAGATACCAGCAGTAGACTTAGATATTTGAATTCTTCAGGGTTATTTTCTCAACTTTATGGCTAAAATTAAGATTCCACAAGTGGGAAATAAGTATCTGAAGAAAACCCAGTATTTTTCTTGACTAGATTTTTTTTTTTTTTTAGTGAGGTGTTCCACAGATGAAATTCATACATAAATAATTATCAAAATACTGAATTTTCCATATGTCCCTTAATGCAAACTAAAATGGTAATGTTTTCTTTTTTAAGTTTCCAGTGAGAAGGTGTCTATTGTTTCCACACTGTCAAGGAAAAAATATGAATCAAAATCGCCTCTAAGAAGCATATATAGTGATTCTTCACTTCATCAATTTTGTGAACATCTCACTGAGTCTGTCATTTGCCATTTAATGTCAAGCATTTCTGGTAGCACCACAGATATTACAGAAAAAGAGAAAACATCGGAAAGACAAAATGCTGCATTTAACACTATTATTTCAATTGATTCTCAAGTATTTGAGAGTAGGTCAATTTCTGTTGGAGAACTTGCCCTAAGTATCTCTGAAATCATCACTGAAATCCTTTTAAATAGTAACATCATAGAGACCGACATTGCACAGCAAATGTTTTCATTAACAAGAAAGTACACTTACTGCCCAGGAGTAAGTGCTGCTGATTTTGATGATCTCTTTCAGGACCTCTTAATAGGTGTGATTCATGTACTCTCCAAAGAAATAGGCTTAAATCATCACCTTGAAAATAGCGGAAGAAACAGACCATTTCCCATGCTCAGAAGTAATAGTATGCCCATTTGCAACAGAAGAAATACAATGCAAAGACAGAAAGGTTCCAGAGACTGGGGATTAGCTACTCACCAAATTGATCATATCATTCAAAAAAATAAATTAAATTATTTGGCACACAAGTTAGATAGTCTGGCTGGTAGCCTAAAAACTCATGAATCCAAAGAAATAGTCAACAGAGTTTTCAGTATTGTTTTAGATTTATTTTTACCAGATGAACAGCCAGATGAGGCTATGGGTTCTGAAATAAAAGCAAGAACATTTTTCTCATCATCGTATGAAGGGCAATATAATAACATACTTGGAAATAACTTAGGGCTCTCCCCTAAATCAGTTTTCCTTCTCAATGTTGTATGTGAGAAACTAATCAGAACACTTTTAGAAAAATGCACAAACTCTGTCTTTCTTGATAATTTCCCTCTTTCTGAAGAGGTATCAGCAGAAGAATGTCAACTTTTAAAAATACTTCAAAGTGTAGATGAAGAATTTGACTACTGTAATGGAACAATGGACTGGGAACAGTTTCAAGGGGATTATACGTCAGACATTTTGGAAAATCTGGCAGAAATGGATCCGGATTTATTGTCAACAGACTCTATGCTTACTATTATTTCCCACAGCTTGGTTAAATCATTGATGGATAAACTACATCACAGTATACAACTCCCCCAAAGTCCACCTTTTGCAAACAAGCATTTGAAGTGTGGAACAAGAGAAATACAGCCTAGTTGTATAAAAGCAAAAAGGCCAGAATTAACAGAATTGGAACAAGGTAGAGGCTCTTTAGGATGCATGAGTTATTATGGCCATGCTTTGACAGGACCCCTGAATAATCCCAGTGTAGTTAGCTCCAAAATACAAGCACCGTTTGGCAAGAAATATTCAGTAAATTTTGCTAATGTGCCACCTCTTAAAAGACAGGGAGCAAAGGATATGAATACAATAGCCATCCATAATACGCTTTATCCAGGAGATATGAACACAGGTGTTTATTCAGCCACATTTTTAGAGGACATAATTTCAGAACTGTTTTTTAATCTCTCTATTTCACTGTTGGGCAAAAATGAAAACATCATGGATGCCCAGCTCAATGAGATGAATACATTATTTGTCAACAGTATAGTGAATGAGTTTAATAAGGCAAGGGTCACTGTTTTACGGAATTCTGAAGAAAGGCTATGTTTTCCACCAATCCATAAAGAAACCGTTAGTAGGATTGTTGACTCAGTTTATTATGGTGTTTTACAACAATATAAATCAAAAGTGACCTGTGGTGGTAATCTGGCATGTGACAGTACTTCAATAGCAGAACAAATAACTAATAGCATATTGTTAGAGATTTTGGACTACCAACTCCCATCTTGCTTCAGGGAAAAGCTCTTACACAATTCATATTACCCTCTCAATGCTGAAATTATATTACAGAAACTTCAAAATAACCTGAGGGAATTTACTTCCAAACCTAGGTCTTTAACAGACTATAGCACCATGTTATCACAATCATTTTTAGAAGATATCATCAGAAGACTTTTAACTCAACTCATTCCTCCACCCAGTAAAGCTTCCTCTTTGGAAAACAAATATTTCGTGAGTTCAGATTTTAATGAAATGTCTACCTGTATAATAAATAAGGTTATATCAGCTATTTCAAAACATAAAATTTGGTTCACTATATATGATAATCAATATCTGTGTACAGGAAAAAACCTCCAGAAGATGGTGGATTCTGTTTATAGAAATATTATGCAAACCTATGACTCTCTTATTTCAATACAGAAAAGTATACTCAGCCGAAGCCCGATTTTGGTTGACCGAATAGCCAGTTTTATTATCCAAGAGATTGTTGAAAATCACCTTCAGCCATTTTTGTGTGGAGAAGGTTTACCTCGTCCAAAAACTCCTTCAGATGCAATATCGAATATGGTTAAACAAGTTCTCAATGAAGTCATAGAGTCACACAGACCCCAGACGCCAGCAGCCGCAGGTATTTACACTGAGACATTTGTAAGGGAAATTGTTGCCAGACTTTTATCAAAAATTTTCAGTCCAAAGCATAACACGGAAATTGAGCTGGAAAACATGACCCAAAAAATTGTAAACTCAGTAAATAACCATTTTGACAAAGCTAAAGTTCACCTTCTATGTAATGACAAAGAACAGTCTTACCCTTCTGTGGATACAGATATTGTGGACGAATTGGTCACCTCAGTTTATAGAAATGTTTTAAAACAGTATGGATTAGATCCTGAGTTTGATAAAGAGTCTGAAGACAGCAGTATTTTTGTGGAAAAAATTACCAACTTAGTTGTAGCAGCTATTTCAGATTACCTTTTTCATCCACTGTTTTCTGGGAATTTGTCATCTTCATATTCTCTTTCAACAACTGACAATATTGTTCAAGACATTCTTAGTAACATCAGTGGATCTACCATGCCAAGTCAGAGTTTATCTCCATATAACACCTTGCTGCCATACACATTTTTAGAAGACATGATCAGAGTACTATTATCTAGAATTTTTCCCTCTGCACATAGCATTGTTGCAAACAGAGAAATTCCGAAAGATAGATCAAAAGCTAATTTCAATGAAATTGCTTCAGATATAATCAGTGATATTAGAAGGAAAATTTCCCAACATGAAATTCGATTCTCAAAAGATGAAGAAGGAACCAAGTTTATTTATTCAGAAGATGATATCCACCATCTCGTGGACTCAGTATTCAAAAATATTCTAAACTCTGAGTCTCAAGAATTAGTTGAGCCAAGTGTCACAAGTAGTAATGATGTTCTTATTGACAGGATAGCAGGTTTTATCATTAAATATGTCTGTCAACAACATCTTCAGCCATTTGTGGATGGAAAGTCATTACCTTCTTCATCATACACATATTTGGGATATGAGAGAAGGCAGTGGTTTTATGCCAGTGTTTATTCCTCAGCTTTTTTGGAGGATGTGATTTCTGGGGTTTTAAGCAAAATATTCCACAGGGGGTTAGGCATCGTACAAACAAAATCAGTAAGAGATTCAGAAGATGAACTATTTGATAAAGCTGAAAAACTTGTACATTTCATAACAGAGGAATTCTCAAGAGCTAAAGTTAGCATTTTAGAGAATGCAGAGAAAAATTTATGTTTGCCTCCAGTAGAGAGAGATGTGGTCAAGAACATTATTGACACGGTGTACAGCAAAGTTGTGCAAGAATATGAAATGGAAATAATGCCTGATAAAAATTTTCTAAATGACACGAAGACACTGGCTGCAAAGATAACTGAAATCATCCTGGCTGAAACCTCTGATTTCCAAATTCATCCAAATCTTACAGAAAAGCTTCCATTTGGGTCACAATCCAAACTTAGTAGTGATATTTTGATAAAGAAAGTTCACCATGACATTACTAAATCAAGATCCCAAAGACAGGCTTCGACAATATATACTACTATGTTATCACATACTCATTTGGAAAAAATTGTGTCTCAGCTTATATCGCAGATGAGTCCATTGGTCTCCAGTACAGAACACCAAGATACTTCTCAATCAGACTTAAGTAATACAGTCATAAAACTGATAAATGAAATCATGTCAATAATTTCAAAACATGCAGTATGTATTATTAAACATGGAAATGAAAAACATAGTATGATTTCAGAAAAAGACATCCAGTCCATGGTTGATTCCATTTATGCTGCTCTTTCCTGTTCAAGTATATACCAATCTCTTACAAAAGATAAAAAAGATATAAATAATATACCTGTTTCAAAAATAGCAAGTTTTATAATAAAAGAAATCTTTAATCATCATCTTCAGTCATTTTTATCTGGAGATAAAACTCTCCTTTCAGCTGAAGTTGATCAAACTTATAAACAGAAAGTATTAGATCCTAAAGAAAAACAGTTGTCCTTCATCATGAATTCAGCTGTCTTTTTGGAAGAAGTAATTTCTGAACTTTTATGTAAACTCCTTTATGCATTCTCACACAATGTCTTGGCTGCTGAAAACCCAGATATAGTAAAAGCCAAAGTTACTGGCATTGTTACAACATTAGTAAAATCAATTGTTCTGGAGTTCACCACATCAGAGATTTTCCTTGCAGATAGCTTTGATGCTGATATGTGTTTTTCAGAAGGATATAAAGAAATGGTTCAAAGAACAGTCAGCTGTACTTATGAAAAAATATTAGATGAATATAAATCTCTGATTCAAATATATAGGGCTATGCAAAGTGACACTGCTTGTTTTGGAAGAAAAATATATAATTTCCTTTTGGAAGAAATTTATGACTGCCAGGTAAAGTCATTAATTTCAGGAGAATTAATATCTTCTTCCTCTTCTTCTCCTCAAGCTGATAAAATCATCAGAAATGTACTCAATGTCATCATGAGAGATAGCCATGCCTTGCCATCATGTATTACTGTGTTGCCATGTTCTCTTTTAGAAGATATGATTTACAAGCTGCTAGTGCATATCTTCCCTTTGACTGATACTGAAAGTGAACTAAAAGAGGAAGAGGTTTCAGATTATGAGTTCGTGGATGCAGCATCAAAACTAACTGATGAAATCATCAAAGAAATTTCTGAACATGAGATCTGTCTTGCTACAGCAGAGGAGAATGCAGAAAGTGTGCAATTAGAAGTGATTCAAGATTTGATTAACTCTATATGTAATAATATTTTGAAAAAATCTGAATTTCAAGCTGAAGTCCAGAAAGATGCAAACAAAAATGGAGGCTCATTCCTCAGTAAAATAGCTGGTTTCATTATGAAGGAAATCATGGATCATCATCTGCAGCCATTTTTACATGGTGAAGAATCATCCTCCAATAGCTTATCTAATTATGACCATGTCTCTGTACATACTATACCTGGTAAAAAAAAGACACAGCCTTCTCTATATTCGGCTACATTTTTGGAAGATGTAATTGTTGACCTTGTTCACAAATTTTATTCTCTTCCAAGTATCACTGAAGAGATTAAGGAAAAAGAAAAACCAGAGCCAGATGTTGTGAGCTTGGCTATAAAATTTGCAAACTCTCTGATAGGAGAATTTAGGAAAAGTGAAATTAAAGTTCTACCAAATGCTGAAGAAATGTTTTCCTTTCCACCAATTGATAAAGAGACAGTTGATAAGATATCTGATTTTGTGTATGATCAGTTCATAGAAACTTATGGATCTAATGATATTCAGAAGAATGGTAAAAATAACATTGTTACAGAAATGATTGCTACTTTAGCCCAGAAGGCAATCTCTGCTTTCAAGATTCAACCACTTTTTTCAGGAGACTGGTCTTCTACTTTCTTTTCGTTTCTAAATCCAGATAACATCACTCAAAGGGTTAAACACCTTCCACAGCAAACTTCTACACAGATAAACAGATGCTTAAAAGAGAATCAACTTACTTTATCAGAACAGTCATATAAACACACGTCTCTAACTTCAGACCAGAAAAATGTGTTGGATACTTTGGAAGTAGATAGAGGTGCAATGAGCAAAAGGAAAAGTTTGGAAACTAAGGAGACATCAATGAAAACAGGTGATATCCAAGACCCAGTGGTTACCTCTGTAACTAGTATTATGAAAAGCAATGTAGTTAACCTGTTATCAGGACCAGGTGTGGCCAATAAAGAGAATAAAAACAAAATGGGAATTCCAGTTCAAAAATACAATGTATCAAAAGTTACTTGTCCAACTACAAAAACTAAAGATAAACAGGAGCCATATTTGAAGGGAACACTCAAAAATAATGAAACTGACAAGAAAAGAATATCAGCTTCAGATAAGGAGGGGCAAGGTAAGGAGGTACACACACAAATTCTAGTAGCTACTGATGGTGAAAGGGAAATCTTTCAACTAGATTTTAAAATAGGCAATGAGAAGAAGGTTGACAAAACAAGAGAAAGTTCATTAAAAACAGAAGACAACCCCCTTCAGTTATCTTCTTTGATAGCCAAAGTGAGAAATACAGAGAACACAATCGAGAAACCTTCAGAAGCAGTTACCCAGAAGCCAAACGACGAGGAGAGGAAAGACTCTTCAGCTCAAATAGACATAAAGGAAGGAGAGTACTCAGATTATGAATTAGTCCAAAATGTCACTGAGAATATTTATGACAGTATCTTTGGAATGTACCATTCTCAAGAATCAGCTGATTATTTAAGACAACAAAGTCTTCCTAGTCATACAGCATCACCTATAACTCAAGCATTGCCTGTAACTCAAGAGATTGGCAAGGATTTTGCACAGTCTGTTTTAACAAAGGGTTTATCCCTCTCAGCCAACAAAAATCTCGGGGCCAAAGAGAAAGAAGAAAAAGAGAATGCAAGCAAAATAGAAAAAGAGAGGGAAAAGAAGAGAGGGGGTGAAAGAGAAAATGACAGCGTGAAAGTTAAGGATATTAAAAAGGAACCTAGTAAACCAGACAGTCCTCAGTACCCTCCAGAACCTGCGGTTTTCCCTGCTAAATTTTTAGAAGATGTTATTACTGAAATGGTTAACAAATTGGTATTTTCTTCCTCACCAGAAACACAAACATATGATAGATGTCAAAATGTATGTGATGATGAAAATCAAGATGAACTCTATGACACAGCTATGAGACTTATTGATTCACTGTTAAAGGAGTTTTCTGATGCTCAAGTTAAGGTATTTAGGCCAGATAAAGAATATCAGGTTTTTCCTCCTGCAGATAAAGTGTCATCAGTTCCTAAGGAATATCCCAGGCATAAAGAATCAAATATAGATGAAGCACCATGCAACGTTAAGACAATAACTATGGATAAGAGTCACACAATGACTGAAAAACCCTCTTCAAATAAGATACTTTTTTTAGATAAAATGTCATCAATTGATAAAACATTGGTCAACAAAGTTGTCCATGCCTCTGTGTGCAATATTTTGAAGGAATATAAATCTCAAGACTCCATTTGTAAGAATATAAAGAATAATGGGGGACATTTAGCAAGAAGATTAGCTAGTGCAATGATAAATGAAATTTTTCAACATAAGCTTAATTTGATATTGTGTGATGAGTTTCCAGTTTCATCATGTTTGCCTCTGGAAACTAAGGATGTTGTTAAAAAGGTCCAAAAAGTGGCTCAAACAGCCAGCAAAGAATGTCAGACATCATCACCATATACCATCATGCTGCCTCATGAATTTTTAGAGAATGTGATTTCTACTCTTTTATCTAAAATTTTCTCAACCGTATCAAACACCATAGCAGAAACATATGAAAGCAGCTGGTTTACAGAACTGGATTTCCTTCAAATGAAGTTATTAAGTACAGTTACAACAGAGATCTCCAAAGATGAAGATATGATTATACAGTATGTGGAATCCTTACATCCCAGTGATGATGAAACTATTCAATTAGTGGTTCAATCACTCTATAATAATCTCTTGTCACAATTTGGGTCACAAGAGAGTATACAAAATTGTGCAGCCAGTGGATGTAGAATTCTTTCAGAAACCATAGTTGACTTAATTCGACGAGAAGTGACTGGCAATCAGTTGCAGAACTACTTTTCTGGAGAGCTAACACCGTATCAGTGTGCAGAAGTTGACAATGTTGTTGAAAATATTCTTAAAGATGTGATCCAAATGGCTGACATTCCCCAGCCTCATCCATCACAGGCGTGTATACTGCCTTATAACATAATAGAAGAAATTGCTGTAAAATTTTTATCGAAGCTTTTATCTGCGTTTCCAAAGGTCAATAAGGAAAGACCCAAATCCCTAGAAACTGAAATGCAAAAAATAACATCAAAAATATTAAATTCAATACAAGAAATTATCTCCAAAAATAAGATTAAAGTTGTATCACCGGCAAAGGAAATACCTACTGCACCTTTGGCTGACAATGAAGCTATTGAAAAAGTAGTTAATTCTGTTTATACCAGTATTTTAAAACACTCTGGCTCACTCAATTCTATATTTAAAGATTTAATGGGTAAGAGTAATATCCTCTCTGATATAATAGGGTTTTTAATGGTGAAAGAAATTTCCAAATCCAAATTTCAACCTCAAGTACAGGAAGAATTATCAGGTCCAGAATTAGCTCTGGAAGCTGTTAAAATTATGGAAAAAGTAGTCAAAATGGTTGATGAATTTAAGTCCCAGGAAAAGTCTTCATCCAAAAAGGTTCTATGTTAGATGCCACGTTTTTAGAGGAAGCACTAGCCTTGTTCTTGGCTAAAATAGTAAGGTTGCCAAGTGACTCAAGCAAACATGCAAAAAACTTATCAAAGCCTGAATTAAATAAAATTGCATCTCAACTGACAAAATCTGTGACGGCTGAAATTTCAAAGAGTAATATTAATCTTGTTGCTGCTGATTCTGAAGAACACTTTCTAAATCCAGAAAGTATAGAAATGGTTTCTCAGGTTATTGATTCTATTTATAGTAATGTACTACAACAATCTGGAACCCAAAAGGATCTTTATCATGATATAAAAAGTACAAACGGAGTTTTCCCTAAAAAAGTGGCTAATTTAATTATTAATGAAGTTTCAAATTTTCCCTTCGATTCAGCTAGTCCAAAGAATTCAAATGCTTGTTTCTTTGGAGATCTAGACATTAACAGAATTGTTGAAAAGGCACAAGAGCATGCTGTTAACATGATTCCTGACTTAAATAAAGAATCAACTAAAGATTCAATTGTAGAGGACTCTGCAATTAAAATAGTTCCACATGTTGGGAATAAACCCCTCAAAATAGATCCAAACATTATCTCAGAACACTTAGCAGTAATTTCTATAAAAACTCAACCCCTTGAGAAACTTCAGACGGAATGTTTAAAGAATACTGGACATAGCATAGCAGAACTGAGAAGAGCATCAATAGGTGGAAGAAGTTATCCCTCAGACACATGTACTATAAGAGAGTTGAAGAGAGAAAGACGGACCTCATTGAGCAAGACAGGACGACTAGATATAAAACCCTTTGAGGTAAGTATAAAAAGAATAGCAAAAAAAAGTGAGAAATGGTTGTTCTGTTCTGTTCCTCAGATGGATATATGAGAATGTGTTTTTTTGTTGTTGTTATTGTCCAACCCAATAGGAAAATTGGTGGCATAAGTTTATCTGTATAGTTATATGACTTACTGGGACTTGCCATTCCAGCTCTGAGGCTCATTCTAAAAGTCTCAGGCTAGTTTTCCTAAGACAATCAATTTAAACTTTAAGAAAAAAATAATGAGAATACAGGGATATACCCTTGACTGGCCTTCCCAGGTGGCTCAGAGGATAAAGAATCTGCCTGCAAATCAAGAGATCGGGTTTCAGTCCCTGGGTCAGGAAGATCCCCTAGAGAAGGGCATGGCAACTCACCCCAATATTCTTGCCTGAAGAATTCCATGGACAGAGGAGCCTGGCAGGCTATAGTCCATGGGGTCGCGAAGAGTTGGACACGACTGAACAACTCTCATACAAACACATACACACACACATACACACCCTTGACAGCAGAATTGTGCTGACTGAAATAATAATAAAACTATCTAAAATACATTTCTTATATACGGCTCTACAGCAGTAATACTACTCTTTTTACTTTTAGCAACATTTGTCAACACACATCAGAATACAAACTCTTAGATTATGCTAGTTTCTTATTTCACTTTAATAGTCTTCCTCAGGTTCTTCTATAATCTCAAGAAGTGTTAAGTTTCTTCTTATCCTTCTTCTAGATTTAGCTGCTTTAATGTTTCCATATTTATGAATCTGTTTCCTCTGTTTTAGTCCCTAATTCTGCTCTGCAGTTCCATATTTAGGCCCCCAATATATTAACCTAGTGGAGACTTTAAAATGCAAAAATGATGTCCTTGTTACAAGGAAACTGTACAACTGAGGACAAAGGATGGTCTGGCCAATGGAATCACACTAATCTACACATTTTTATCAGAGCCCCTTGTACTGATCGTGTTCTCTCATAAGAGGACTGAGTGTGCTGAGGGTATAATCTGTTTGGAGAATGAGCCAAGTTTTATAGAACTATTCTCCCTGGAGCAGACACTTGAAGTAAATTTTCTCCAGCACTGTCCTGTAACCCATTGAACTAGGTATCAGGGCTGTTAAATATGTTAATTGGCACTTATGTTTTCATACCCAAGAACTGAAATTATTATGGGAAGACATACTAATTTAATCTTTGCCTTAACTTTTTTGAACCAGATGACAGTCTTTTCAAGCTCTAAAAGTTATTCCTTACATGGATTCTCATCATTTTCATCAGCATATTTTTTGGTAGTCTTCATTCATATATATATGTAACCCCTTAGGAGTAAAATTTGTGTTCAAAGACATAGAATAACATTGCTCAAAGGTAGTTTTTAATTATATGTAGAATTGTCTGTCACAAATCTCACTCTTGGTCACCATTCTCTTTCATTAAGTCATTTATAGACCACAGAAAGCAGGAAGAGAATATTTAAATGAAAATAATGGCCATTTTTCTCTTAAGGGGGAGAAAATTCATCCAAAAAATAAAGTACAAATGAAGCAGACCTAGACAACTCTGGTAAGACATGATTTGAACCAGTCTGGGTATCAATGTTATCAATCTCCTGCACAGGGACAAAAAGACTAAAGAATAGTAGATTAGAACAGAGAATCTAGGTATTTGTTGGCTGTGCCCCAGGGCTTTATTTCCTGTTTTGAGATACCATAAATTCCTAACACACTAGCCATGTACATATTAAAATTATATATATTAACAAAGCCAGATAGAATGATTTTGGATTTTCTAAACCACTGCCTGCCCTGCACGCCCCCCGCCCAACCCCACCAATAACACAGAAAATCAAAACTGATTGTGTTTTAAGTTCTTAAGGAGACTGTTTGTATATTTTGTTTCCATAGAAAATATTCTCTTCTGGTACCAATATTTTAAAAATTGCCTTGCAGTGTTCCAAAGGAATGTTGATGTCTAGGATTAGGAACAATTTGGAGGTTCTGTGGCATCATCAAAGGCTACTGAAATGGGGATGTTATATTACTCAATAATAATTGTCTTTTCTTTAGACATTTAGATCTGTCTTTAGACATTGAAAATGAAAGGTGAGATTTGCCTAGGGAGGTGAGGAAAAAATGAAGACTTATGTTTTGAAGAGTCTTTTGGAAAATATATCCAGAGAATCAAGAGTGGAATGATAGAGATTAAAGAGTCAGAGACCTTCACAATCTTGGTCATTCATCATTTTTAAAAATCAAGAGCAGATAATACACTGCTTTTCTATTGAAAATATGTACATTTCAGTTTCTCTTTGATAACCTATCTACAGTTTTAGAAAAATATATCATCATGTCTACTTCTCTCACCAACTTCCAAAGTAAAAGAATAAAAAAAAATACATAATGCAACAAGATACAAAGTTTAAGCAAAAAAAGAAAAAGAAGAACCTGTGTTAGTCCTTCATTAAACTCCGGAGTAAATTATGGTAGATTATTTAAATGGTATGATAGATTACATACAATCCCTGAATGTAAAAGACATGATACCAACAAATATTTCTTACAATTTTCATGTTTCTTTTTTAAAATATTGCTAATGTAAACATAGCATCTGAAGATATTATTTTACATTAAAACTAGAAATCAAACTGAAATAGCTCTTTTGTAATAGAATCACAGGAAAAGTGATTGAGGCATTTGTTTCTGATATTCATTATACCTTCAATTCTAGGCTGTTTGCAGAAATTCATTTCAGAATATAAGAAAGCCTGATATCACCAAAGTGGAGCTTTTAAAAGATGTTCAGAACAAAAAAGAACTTATCCTTCGGTTAGTAGCTCATGATATTGAGCAGGAAATCTCAGAAAGTACCATAGAAGAGGAACTAACTTCATCTGATGAAGATGAAGTTGTTTTAAGAGAGATTGTACAAGAACACTCAGGAGAAAATATTGAAGATCAAGTAAAACATTCCACAAAGCCAGTAGAAAGCAAAGTCGTTTCTCCCAAGCCAACACAAAGCACAAGCAGTCTGAAAAAGTTTTTTTCACTAAGTAAATGTTGTCAGGCCACATCCAATGCAAATGTTGAAAATACTGGAACAGTGTCAAATCATGTAATAGAAGCTAAGAATGGACAAATTAAAAGAACTGTTGCTGAACTTGACATGTCCCCCTGCTCAGGAACCTTCACTGAAACAGATTCTACTTGGGAGGAAAAGTCACAGAGTAAGGTGAGTGAGAAACATGACTCTCAATAACCAGATGTCTGTGGAAAGAGTAGAGGTCTTCAGAGATTCTGTCCAAGTATGCACCTTAATTGAGTAGAAAGGAATACTGAAAAGGTTCCAGATATAGTCTCTTCCTAAATCTGGCAACATTTACAGTATGCAAGAAATGCATACAGTATGCAAGAAAAATTTACAATATGAAAGAAACTTTCTAAAAAAATTTACAACATGCATAGAACACAATTGTGCGCATAGAACACAATTGCATATAGAACACAAAACAGATAATGGAAAGAGACGTAGAATAATTAGAAAGCCAAGGATGACAGAAAAGGAAGCTACTTAAGAGAAATGAAAGTTAATTATTTACATATTTTAGAAGATTTCATCCCTTTTATATTTTGACTGGTAAATACATTTTCAACAAGTAGGGCAGGACCAGAAGATGGGTCGAGGTAGGAGGTAATTTAAAAAAAAAAAAAAAAAACTTCAGATTGGGTTTCAATCCCAACTCTGTCTTTAATAGCTATGCATCTTTTGGGCAAGTTACATAGCTTTTTTTTTTAATATGTTGCTTAACCAACTTGACCAAAGTTAACAAGTTAATAAAAATATTTTAAATATCATCCTTGCAATCAGCCCATAAACCCCTCTATATTCATGGAGAACAACTTTCATCCCTAGTACCAAGTGCCTCACATAGCATAATGGTTTGGATTTCAGTGACTCTTTGGGTGGTCCTTGTTCAAAAATGTATACCAAAGTATGTTTTTGAAAAGTGTATATGATTTAGGGTTTCCTGGTGGGATAATCCTATTGATTATTCTTTTGACATGATTCCCAAATTAACACAAAAGCTGAGATGAACCAGAAACAACAGATACAACTCTGTTCAGTTCAAAAGCTTCCCAGGCAAATCATCTTAACACATACTCTAAACTATTTGCTGGGAATCTATGTGATTACATGACTAGATGCAGTCTGCAGAATAGTTTTCTTGAGCCTCATTCAGAAGTACTGACTTCATAGACAACTAAAGAATTGTTATAACATTAACAAAAGTAAAAACGGATTGTATGAACAGTAATCCCAGTAATAGTAGTCTATTTTTTCAAGATTATAATAGACACAACACTAAACGTATTCTTATAAAAGTTATGGCCTTAAAATCACACATGACTTCCCAACCAGATCAGAGTACAGGTTCACATGATTGAGTTGACAGTCTTCTGAACTGACCAGAGTTATATCTCTGTTCTTTTTGAACTGTTTCCATAAAACACCTGTAAAGTACAGAATTGGAAAATCATATACATCAAACTTTGTGCTACGTTTATCTTTAGCATTTACTCAAACTTCAGTGTTATTGTCTAGAACCTTTCACTAGCTATTTCCTAAAAACTATATTGGAAAAAGACATTTTACTTAGAACTATAGGTTCCATCCATTTTTAAGTAACCTCTGAAACTTTTTCTAATTATAGTGTATGTTAAGAGGGGAGAATATGCCAAGTATATGGTGAAGTGCATATCAAATGTAATACATGGCTTGCATTTTTCCAGAAAGAAGAAAAAATCCTTACTACTGAGCCTACACATTACTTCATACACAGAATTATGAGTTCATCTTCATACAACCAAGAAGATCTGATTTCATATGCCAGGTATATGAAATTAAAGCAATATAAAATAGCAATCTGAGATGAGGGTAATGCTTCTGGGAAGACTGAAGTCCCTGGTAAAACTTGATTGGGCAAGTATTCAATCCTATAACTTCCTTCACTCCTTCTTATCCTTTCCTCCCCTACCTCTCCACTGTGCTTCTCTAAGGCCTTTTCATTCTGTCTGATGCCCCATTCCTAGTTACTTGCCCTCTACATTCTTCCTAGTCTAACAGTGTCTTGAATTAAGAATTCGCTAATGTGTTATAGTTTTGTTTTGTTTTTTAATCTGGAAGATAGTGATATGAATGCAACCCAGTGTCTTTCAGCCCAAAGGGTTCCTACTCAAATCTCTTTAAGTAATTCAATGTTCCAGTATGTATGAAGAGAGGGAACAGTTGGAGCATTCAGAGATGAATTCTAGGAAACAATGTAGTTTGATGTGGGTCTGTATATATAGACAGCATTTACATGAGAAGGCAACCCAAGTTTGTATGATTATCAGAGCAAAGTCTGAACTGTTTAGCTGTGAGATCAGATTGCCAACATTTACTGAACCATAGAGAAAGCAAGGGAATTCCAGAAAAAACATCTACCTCTGTTTTGACTACACTAAAGCCTTTGACTGTGTGGATCATAACAAACTGTGGAAAACTCTTAAAGAGATTGGAATACCAGACTATTTTACCTATCTCCTGAGAAACCTGTATGTGAGTCAAGATGCAACAGTGAGAGCCCTGTATGAAACAGCTGATTGGTTCAGGACTGAGAAAGGAGTACAACAGGGCTGTCTGTTGTCACCTTGCTTGTTAACTTATACACTGAGCACATCATAAGAAATGCCAGGCTGGATGAGTTACACAGTGGAATCAAGATAGGCGGGAGAAACATCAACAACCTCAGATACACAGATGATTCCACTCTAATGGCAGAAAGCAAGGAGGAACTAAAGAACTTCTTGATGAGGACGAAGGAAGAAAGTGAAAGAGTCAGCTCAAAACTAAATATTAAAAAACTAAGATCGTGGCATCAAGCCCCATTACTTTATGGCAAATAGAAGGGGAAAAAGTGGAAGCAGTGACAGATTTACTCTTCTTGGGCTCTAAAATCACCATGGATGGTTACTACAGCCATGAAATCAGAAGATGATTGGTTCTCAGCAGGAAAGCTTTGACAAACATAGACAGTGTGTTGAAAAGCAGAGACATTACTCTGCCAACAAAGGTCTATATGTCAAAGCTATGGTCTTCCCAGTGGTCCCATATGGTTATAAGAACTGAGCCACAAAGAAGGCAGAGCGCCAAAAGATTGATGCCTTCAAACTGTGGTGCTGGAGAAGACTCCTGAAAGTCCCTTGTACAGCAAGTTGATCAAACTAGTTGATCTTAAAGGAAATCAACCCTGAGTACTAATTGAAAGAACTGATGGCTGAAACTGAAGCTCCAGTATTTTGGTCACCTGATGTGAAGAGCCAATACTTTGGAAAAATCCCTGATGCTGGGAAATACCAAGGGCAAAAGAAGGGGGTGTCAGACAATGAGATGGCTGGATGGCGTCATCGATCCAATGGACATGAACTTGGGCAAACTCCAGGAGATGGTGGGGAACAGGAGGGTCTGACGTGCTGCAGTCCACTGGGTTGCAAAGAATGAGAAACATCTGGGTGACTAAACAACAGCAACAGACTTGAAATCTAATTAGATTTCTAATCTAATTATATCTAGAACAGAAGTTGCCTAAAATTATTCTTAAGTTTATAAGAGTATTCATAACCTAGAAACGGAAGTATCTCTATTGTGGGAGAAGCAATAGGTATAAATAGAAAAATCTACCTGGTTATAATTTTTCCCCACACAGCATGATGCAATTCTTTTGACATACTATTTTGGAACATTTGTTCCTGGCCAAATTATTGCCTCTTGTTCCTAAATAATGATTGATTGTATTAACAGACAAAATTAGTAATGCAGGTACCCCTCTATTATTTATATCAGTGAAGACAGAGGGCACAGTTGATACCAAATAAAAGTCAATTTAGAGTGAGGTAGGAGAAGGCAATGGCACCCCACTCCAGTACTCTTGCCTGGAAAATCCCATGGATGGAGGAGCCTGGTGGGCTGCAGTCCATGGGGTCGCTGAGGGTCGGAAATGACTGAGCGACTTCACTTTCACTTTCCCCTTTCATGCATTGGAGAAGGAAATGGCAACCCACTCCAGTGTTCTTGCCTGGAGAATCCCATGGATGGGGGAGCCTGGTGGGCTTCCATCTATGGAGTCGCACAGAGTCGGACACGACTGAAGCAACTTAGCAGCAGTAGCAGCAGCAGCAGGCCAAAAAAATGCAAACCCTTATTTTCTTGTAGAAACAAAAATAACTAGAGACTGATAAAACAACTTCACAAGAGCTCTAGAAACCGATCAAGTAATAGCATCAACCAAGGGAATGCCCAAAGAAAGGCCACATTCAAAGTGGCAGAAAATTCCACAGACTTTTCTTATCATTACCTAAGCCCCTTCTGCAACATGATGTGGCATAGTTGGGAAGAAATGGCCCAATTCTCAGTTTTTTCTCTTGAAGTGGAAAGAGCAGATTGGAACTTATTTGCAATGTTCAGATCTATCTGTGGACTACCTGAGAGACTATTTCTGTCTCACCTGAAGAAGCACAGATTGGGAATGATGGCATAGTTTGGATCTAAGCCTGGAAGCCACAGAAGTCAGTAGATGGATGCCATGGTGTATGGAAATCACAAGGGACTACAGATGCACAGACACCTGAAAGCAAGAGATTACAGACACAGGGAAACCACAGAACAGCTAAGGCCCTGAGACGAAACCTCGGATATGCAGATGATCACCCTTATGGCAGAAAGTGAAGAGGAACTAAACAGCCTCTTGATGAAAGTGAAAGAGGAGAGTGAAAAAGCTGGCTTAAAACTCAACATTCAGAAAACTAAGATCATGGCATCTGGTCCCATTACTTCATGGCAGATAGATGGGGAAACAATGGAAATAGTGACAGACTTTATTTTCTTTGTCTCCAAAATCACTGCAGATGGTGACTGCAGCCATGAAATTAAAAGATGCTGCTCTTTGGAAGGAAAGTTATGACCAACTTAGACAGCATATTAAAAAGCAGAGACATTGCTTTGCCAACAAAAGTCCGTCTAGTCAAAGCTATGGTTTTTCCAGTAGTCATGTATGGATGTGAGAGTTGAACTATAAAGAAAGCTGAGCGCAGAAGAATTGACGCTTTTGAACTGTGATGTTGGAGACAACTCTCAAGAGCCCCTTGGACTGCAAGGAGATCAAACCAGTCAATCATAAAGAAATCAGTCCTGAACATTCATTGGAAGGACTGATGCTGAAGGTGAAACTCCAATACTTTGGCCACCTGAAGCAAAGAACTGACTCGTTGGAAAAGACCCTGATGCTGGGAAAGATTGAGGGCAGGAGGAGAGAAGGGGATGACAGAGGATGAGATAGTTGGATGGCATCACTGAGTTGATGGACATGAGTTTGAGTATGCTCCAGGAGTTGATGATGGACAGGGAGGCCTAGCATGCTGCAGTCCATGGGGTCGCAAAGTGTCAGACACGGCTGAGCAACTGAACTAAACTGAGAAGAAATATGATGATACTCTTAGCAAACAAAACATTTAACAGCAGGTCGGGAAAAGTGAAAAAGGAAAAGCAAAAGTACATACATAGGCCCAGAAGGACATAGGCCCGGAACAAAATGAACACCTGAAGGCTTTACCTCCGTCTGTTCCCAAGGTTCCCTGTTCTGCTAGTTAGTGAAGGGTTTCTACACCAATCTCCAAAAGCTGGAAGAGATAACTGTTTCTTTAAATGCTCAAATTCCATCATAAGATCACAATGTATATTAAGAAACAAGAAAATTTGGCACATTTTTAAGAAACCAAATAAATCCTCAGAAAATGTCCATGGAGAAGCACACCAAATGGACATATATGACAAAGAGTTTAAATAACTGAAACACAAAGACCCAAAGGAAGTCAAAGGAAAAGTATACGAAAAAAAAATCATACAAATAAAAAGAGATTAAAAGCTGTAAAAAGGAACCGGTCAGAACTAACAAATTCTGTAACTGAAAAATATAGCAACTAAATTGTAAGATTCACTAGATGGGCTCAAAAGCAGTCACAATCAAGCAGAAGAAATAATCAGTGAATTTGAACACAAGTCACTTGAAATTATTGAGTCTGACAAGCAAAAAGAAGAGGCTGAAAAAGTGAACAGATTCTATAGAACTTAAGGGATATCAGCAAGCATACCAATACACACACACCCACACACACTATGGTGAATTCCAGAGAAATGAGAGAAAAAGGGCAAGGGGATTATTTTAGGAAATATGGCTAAAACCTCCTCAAATTTGTAAAAGCATGAATATACAAATAATAAATTCAGTGAATTTTAAGTAACATAAGTGCACAGAGATTACCTGAGACATAATCACAACCATCAAAAGACAAAAAGAGATTCTTCAAGTGGCGCCGTAGAAATTGCTTGTACAAGAGATCTCCATAAAACTGTCAGTAAAACTTTTAGAGGGAACCTTGCAGGATGGAAGGCAGTAGATTATATATTTAAAGGGCTAAAAGAGAAAACTGTCATGTGACAACTCTTATTACCAGTAAAAAATACCCTTCAAAGTGAAAGAGAAATCAGAACATTCTAAATTAGAAAATGAAATGCAAGAAATGTTAACACAAGTTCTTCAAATTGAAACTAAAGGATGTTGGATGGTAACTCAAAGCCGTATGAAAATTTTAAATTCTCTAGTAAAGTTAAATATATGGACAAATGTAAAACCAGTATTATAATAATTTTATGTGGATTCTTTACTATTTGAGCCACCAGGGAAGCCCAAAGACTAAATGGAATTTATATAAAGCCATAATTTGGGATAGCAGTAACAAAGGGATGGCGGTTGATCTATCGAGGAGTAGAGTTTTTGTATGCAACTGAGGTTAAATTGGTATCAGTTTAATTATCATAACTTTAAGATGTCATATGTACTCTCTGTGTTAACAACAAAGAAAATAACTATAAAATATACATGAAAGGAAACAAAAAGGGAATCAAAATGTGTCTCTGTAAAACCTCAACTAATAGGAAGGAAGCAGCAGTGGAGCAAATGAGGGATTTCATTCTTCAACATAATAAAGGTAGTATCTGACAAACTTATAGCTAACATTATGTATAACCATGAAAAGCTGAAAGCATTTCCTTTAATATCAGAAAGAAGACAAGGATGTCTACTCTGTCCAGTTTTATTCAATGATAGTTGACACTCTCATCACTTCTATTCAATATATTACCAGAAGTCCTAGTCAAAACAATTAGGCAAGAAATAAAAGGTATCTAAATTGGAAGAGAATTAAAATGAGTTCTGTTCATAGATGATATTATCTTATATGTAGAAAACCAATGATGCCATACAAAAAAAAATACTTTTAAGAGAAATATATGAGTTAATCAAAGTTGCTAGATATAGAATTACCCAGAAGAAAACCATTGCATTTCTATACTCCAGTGAAAACTGAAAAACATACCTGGAAGAAATTTAAAAAGACACAAATTAACAGAAATATTCTGTTAAGATTTTAAAATAATACCCGAAGGATTGTGCTCATTAAATGGAATCCTTATAAAAATTCTGACTTTTTACAGCAAAAGAAAAAATACATCTGAATATTTATATGGTATCTCAAAGGACTTCCAGTAGCCAAAACAATCCTGAAAAGAAAGAACAAACTTGGACTCCTTGTTACAAAACTTATTACAGAATCATGGTAATCAAAGCAATGTGGTGCTGACATAAAGACAGATATGTAGACCAATGGAATAAAATAAATAACCCAGAACAGATCTTTAATATATCAAATACTTTTTGATAAGCATCCCAAGACCATTAAATGGAGAAAAATGTCTTTTCAACAGATGGCGTTGGGAAAACTAGATAACCACACACAAAAATGAAGTTAGACCTTTACCTTATACTATGTAGAAAAACTAATTCAAAATGGGTCAAAGACACCTAAGTAAACTATAGAATTCTTGTAAGAAAACATAGAGGGAAAGCCCATGACATTGGATTTAGCAATAATTTCTTGGATATGATACTAGAAGTACAAGCAGTAAGAAAAAAATTAGATAAGTTTGACTGTATCAAAATTAGAAATGTTTGTGCTTCAAAGGAGAGTAAAAAGTCAGCACATAGAATGGGAGAATATAATTGCAAGTCATATATCTGATAACGAAGTACTATCCAGAATATATAAAGAACTCCTATAACTCAACAAAAACAAAAAACAACCTGATTAAAAAATTAGGCAAAGGGCAGCTTGAATAGATACTTCCTCAAAGAGGATATATAAATGGGCAATAAGCTTGTAAAAAGATCCCCAGCATCACTGATCATTAGGGAAATGCAAATCAAAACCACAATGAGATGCTATTTCACACCCATGAGAATAGCTATAATCAAAAAACAAATTTGTTTTTTCATAAAATAACATGTTGGCAAGAATGTAAAGAAATCAGAACCCTCGCACAATGCACTGGGAATTTAAAATGGTATAGGCACTATTGAAAACAGTATGAGAGTTTGTGAAGAAAAAAAAAATTTAAGAGTTACCATATGATCCAGCAATTCTACTTCTGGGTATATACTCCAAAGAATTGAAAACATGGACTCAAACAAATATTTTTATATTTATATTCATAGCATCATTATTCACAATAACCAAATCTTGGAAGCAACACAAGAGTCCACTGATGGATGAATGGATCAGCAAAATATGGTACATAATTTCAACAGAATATTTCTCAGTTTTAGAAAGGAAGGGCATCCTGACAAGGACACGTCACCTTGAAGACACTATGCTAAATGAATAAGTCAGTCACAAAGTAGCAAATTTATGATTCCACTTATATGAGATACCTAACTAGTCAGATCACATAGGCATAAGGTAAAATATGGGTTCCAGGGGATGGAGAGAGAGGGATGTACAGTGTTAGTATTTATGAATAAGGATTTATGAGTACAAAGTTTCAGTTTCAGGGGGAAATGAAGAAGTTCCAGAGATGGATGGTGGTGATAGTTGCACAGTAATGTGAATGTACTCAAGTATAAAACTGTACACTTAAAAATGGTAAAGATGATAAATTTTATGTGTATTTAACCAGATTTTTAAAATTGGGAAGAAAGTCAATTTAAAAATAATCTGCATTTGATTTGGAAATTCAGTGATACATTATTCCAGGTTTACCTCTGTATGGAGAATGAGGACAGATTGTGATTTTACTTAACCAGTAATTTCTTGATTCATTAAATACATTAAAAAATGAAATGTTCTTTTTCTCTTCTGTTTTAGTGAAACTGAAGATTATACTGCAGAGAGAACTAAAATTTTGGAAGGTTGGATTTATTCTTTTTCTTAATTTAAAGTAGAAACTATTCAGAAGGATACTCTACTACTCTGATCAGTTTTTTTAAGTTATCAAGCCTGAAGTTGATACAACTTTTTCCTATGAGCTTATCTACTTTTAGAAAGGATCTAGTACTATATCATGCAGATGTTAAAATAAGTGAACTAGTTTATGTTATTATTAATGATGTTGGTCAAGAATATGATGTGATAAATGAATTTATGTTTACCATGCTCCTGTGAGAAATATCCACAAAATCAGGGTGTATATCATAGATTCTAGCTGAACCAGAAACCATGATACTAGGATTTAACAATTTATTTGAGAACTTATCCTATCTTTGTGCTTAACCAAATCAAAATGTACCCGTAAAAAAGGCCTTTAGAGCTAAATTCATATGTTTACATTTAAATGTGGCTAGTATGGACCTCACATTTTTTTTTTTAACCTATAATAATATTGAGTGCTTAGAACATTTGTGTGAGGACTATCCAGCACTGTATTTGTTGAAACCTCCGGTAATTGATATGGTTCTAACAGTGGTAGCATGTCCAAGAATTTGAGTTTGTGCCTACTATATGAAGTGGCCTTTAAATCTGAACCACAAGTTTACCCTGGGTATTTTGAACATACAGCTCACTCAAGGTGTTACTTAAGAAACATTCTCTCAACTTGAGGGAGGAAATCATTTTTATTAAGATGGTTCATAAAATAACAGTAAGTACACCAGAATTCTGTAAACATACTATCAGATCAGATCAGATCAGTTGCTCAGTCATGTCCGACTCTTGGCGACCCCATGAATCACAGCATGCCAGGCCTCCCTGTCCATCACCAACTCCTGGAGTTCACTCAGACTCATGTCCATCAAGTCAGTGATGCCATCCAGCCATCTCATCCTCTGTCTTCCCCTTCTCCCCCTGCCCCCAATCCCTCCCAGCATCAGAGCCTTTTCCAATGAGTCAACTCTTCACATGAGGTGGCCAAAGTACTGAAGTTTCAGCTTTAGCATCATTCCTTTCAAAGAACACCCAGGGCTGATCTCCTTCAGAATGGACTGGTTGGATCTCCTTACAGTCCAAGGGACTCTCAAGAGTCTTCTTCAACACCACAGTTCAAAACCATCAATTCTTCGGTGCTCAGCCTTCTTCACAGTTCAACTCTCACATCCATACATGACCACAGGAAAAACCATAGCCTTAACTAGACGGACCTTTGTTGGCAAAGTAATGTCTATGCTTTTGAATATGCTATCTAGGTTGGTCATACTTTTCTTCCAAGGAGTAAGCGTCTTTTAATTTCATGGCTGCAGTCACCATCTGGAGTGATTTTGGAGCCTAGAAAAATAAAGTTTGACACTGTTTCCACTGTTTCCCTATTTCCCATGAAGTGATGGGACCGGATGCCATGATCTTCATTTTCTGAATGTTGAGCTTTAAGCCAACTTTTTCACTCTCCACTTTCACTTTCATCAAGAGGCTTTTTAGTTCCTCTTCACTTTCTGCCATAAGGGTGGTGTCAGCTGCATTACTGAGGTTATTGAGGTTTCTCCCGGAAATCTTGATTCCAGCTTGTGTTTCTTCCAGTCCAGCGTTTCTCATGATGTACTCTGCATAGAAGTTAAATAAACAGGGTGACAATATACAGCCTTGACGAACTCCTTTTCCTATTTGGAACCAGTCTGTTGTTCCATGTCCAGTTCTAACTGTTGCTTCCTGACCTGCATACAAATTTCTCAAGAGGCAGATTAGGTGGTCTGTATTCCCATCTCTTTCAGAATTTTCCACAGTTTATTGTGATCCACACAGTCAAAGGCATTGGCATAGTCAATAAAGCAGAAATAGATGTTTTTCTGGAACTCTCTTGCTTTTTCTATGATCCAGCGGATGTTGGCAATTTGATCTCTGGTTCCTCTGCCTTTTCTAAAAGCAGCTTGAACATCAGGAAGTTCACAGTTCACATATTGCTGAAGCATGGCTTGGAGAATTTTGAGCATTACTTTACTAGCATGTGAGATGAGTGCAATTGTGCGGTAGTTTGAGCATTCTTTGGAATTGCCTTTCTTTAGGATTGGAATGAAAACTGAAATTTTCCAGTCCTGTGGCCACTGCTGAGTTGTCCAAATTTGCTGGCATATTGAGTGCAGCACTTTCACAGCATCATCTTTCAGGATTTGAAATAGCTCCACTGGAATTCCATCACCTCCACTAGCTTTGTTCATAGTGATGCTTTCTAAGGCCCACTTGACTTCACATTCCAGGATGTCTGGCTCTAGGTCAGTGATCACACCATCATGATTATCTGGGTCGTGAAGATCTTTTTTGTACAGTTCTTCTGTGTATTCTTGCCATCTCTTCTTAATATCTTCTGCTTCTATTAGGTCCATACCATTTCTGTCCTTTATCGAGCTCATCTTTGCATGAATTGTTCCTTTGGTGTCTCTGATTTTCTTGAAGAGATCCCTAGTCTTTCCTTGGCTTCCTTGGTGGCTCAGATGGTAAAGCCTCTGTCTACAATGTGGGAAACCTGGGTTCAATCCCTGGGTTGGGAATATTCTCTGGAGAAAGAAATGGCAACCCACTCCAGTATTCTTGCCTGAAAATTCCCAGGCTACTGCGTCCATGGGTCGCAAAGAGTCGGACACAACTGAGCGACTTCACTTTAGACTTCCCTGGTGGCCTAGACGGTAGGTAAAGTGTCTGCCTACAATGCAGGAGACCTGGGTCATTCCCTGGGTGGGGAAGATCTCCTGGAGAAGGAAATGGCAACCCATTCCAGTATTCTTGCTTGGAGAATCTACAAGAAAGCTACATGAGGATCAGCAAGTACAGAGATGCTGAATTCCTGGAATGTTTAAGGACTAGACCAAGGAAGCCTTCCTCCTGTATCTACATTGCTTATTCTTTACCTTCAGAAACTGAGATGTCACCTGCTCAGTGAAGTCTTCTTGGACCACACTCTTTTAAATTGTAACCTCATTGTCAAGTTCAGTTCAGTCGCTCAGTCTTATCCAACTCTTTGCGACCCCATGAATAGCAGCACGCCAGGCCTCCCTGTCCATCACCAACTCCTGGAGTTCACTCAGACTCATGTCCATCGAGTCGGTGATGCCATCCAGCCATCTCATCCTCTGTCATCCCCTTCTCCTCCTGCCCCCAATCCCTCCCAGCATCAGAGTCTTTTCCAATGAGTCAGCTCTTTGCATCAGGTGGCCAGAGTATTGGAGTTTCAGCTTTAGCATCATTCCTTCCAAAGAACACCCAGGGCTGATCTCTTTCAGAATGGACTGGTTGGATCTCCTTGCAGTCCAAGGGACTCTCAAGAGTCTTCTTCAATACCACAGTTCAAAACCATCAATTCTTCGGCACTCAGCTTTCTTCGCAGTCCAACTCTCACATCCATACATGACCACTGGAAAAACCATACCCTTGACTAGATGGAGCTTTGTTGGCAAAGTAATGTCTCTACTTTTCAATATGCTGTCTAGGTTGGTCATAACTTTCCTTCCAAGGAGTAAGTGTCTTTTAATTTCATGGCTGCAATCACCATCTGCAGTGATTTTGGAGCCCAAGAAAATAAAGTTTGATATGGTTTCCCCATCTATTTCCCATGACGTGATGGGACCAGATGCCATGATCTTCGTTTTCTAAATGTTGAGCTTTAAACCAACTTTTTCACTCTCCACTTTCACTTTCATCAAGAGGCTTTTTAGTTCCTCTTCACTTTCTGCCATAAGGCTGGTGTCATCTGCATATCTGAGGTTATTGAGATTTCTCCCGGCAATCTTGATTCCAGCTTGTGCTTCTTCCAGCCCAGCATTTCTCATGATGTACTCTGCATATAAGTCAAATAAGCAGGGTGACAGTATACAGCCTTGATGTACTCCTTTTCCTATTTGAAACCAGTCTGTTGTTCCATGTCCAGTTCTAACTGTTGCCTCCTGAACTGCATATAGGTTTCTCAAGAGGCAGGTCAGGTGGTCTGGTATTCCCATCTCTTGAAGACTTTTCCGCAGTTTATTGTGATCCACACAGTCACAGGCTTTGACATAGTCAATAAAGCAGAAATAGATGTTTTTCTGGAACTCTCTTGCTTTTTGGATGATCCAGCAGATGTTGGCAATTTGATCTCTGGTTACTCTGCCTTTTCTAAAACTAGCTTGAACATCTGGAAGTTCACAGTTCATGTATTGCTGAAACATGGCTTGGAGAATTTTGAGCATTACTTTACTAGCATGTGACATGAGTGCAATTGTGTTGTAGTTTCTGCATTCTTTGGCATTGCCTTTCTTTGGGATTGGAATGAAAACTGAAATTTTCCAGTCCTGTGGCCACTGCTGAGTTGTCCAAATTTGCTGGCATATTGAGTGCAGCACTTTCACAGCATCATTTTTCAGGATTTGAAATCGCTCAAATGGAACTCATCACCTCCACTAGCTTTGTTCATAGTGATGCTTTCTAAGGCCCACTTGACTTCACATTCCAGGATGTCTGGCTCTAGGTCAGTCATCATACCATCGTGATTATCTTGGTCGTGAAGATTTTTTTTGTACAGTTCTTCTGTGTATTCTTACCACCTCTTCTTAATATCTTCTGCTTCTGTTAGGTCCATACCATTTCTGTCCTTTATTGAGACCATGTTTGCATGAAATGTTCCTTTGGTATCTCTAATTTTCTTGAAGAGATCTCTAGTCTTTCCCATTCTGTTGTTTTCCTCTATTTCTTTGCATTGATCACGGAGGAAGGCTTTCTTATCTCTTCTTGCTATTCTTTGGAACTCTGCATTCAGATGCTTATATCTTTCCTTTTCTCCTTTGTTTTTTGCTTCTCTTCTTTTCACAGCTATTTGTAAGGCCTCTGCAGACAGCCTTTTTGCTTTTTTGCATTTCTTTTCTATGGGAATGGTCTTGATCCCTGTCTCCTGTACAATGTCACGAACCTCCGTCCATAGTTCATCAGGAACTCTATCTATCAGATCTAGTCCTTTAAATCTATTTCTCACTTCCACTGTATAATCATAAGGGATTTGATTCATTGTCAAGATGGCAGTGCATATTCCGCTTCTTTGCTTTTTTTTCTCCCTAGCTCTTATTACTGTATGACAGACTTCATATTTTTTTTTCACTATCTCCTTCTAGAATATAAGCTCAATGAAGATCAAATCTATATCCCAAAGGGTCTAAAACAAGCTTATAATAGGTGGAAGCAGTAAATAAGGGAGACTATGGGAATAACTAAAGAGAGAGCACAAGAATTCTGTTTTGAATATGTTAAGATATTAGATATTTAAGTTGAGATGTCACATAAGCCGTAGGATATTTAAATCTTGAGTTGAATGACAAGATTAAGGTTGAACGTTTTAGTTTATAGTTTTATATACACTATAAAATATTCCTAATTTTAGTTTATAGTTTTATATAGAATATAGAAGAAAATCTCAAATAACTTGTATCTGAATATCCTAGGATCCTAAACTAGCAGGAATTTTTCTGTGACTTTTCATCAAAACAAATTCTAGTACATCCTGGAAAGTTGATAGTCACCTAACCTAGAAACATAAAAACCTGTGTTTGGAATGACAGCCATGGTAGTAAATCCAAATGTCCTCAGTCATTTAAATGTAAGTTCAATTATGTGCAGTATAGAGTTAGGGACTTTAGTAATATTATTAACCAACAATGAAATTTTGCCAACCTTGTCAGGTAAGTCAGATAATTAGCTCTTCTCTTGAGTTAACTGAGGTCTTGCTACTGTTTTGTTTTTCCAGAACCTAAATTGATCCTAACAAACATGTATTGACTCTTGATGAGTACATGTCTATAAAATGCATAGTTTTTTATACATGAGATATCCCATTAAGTCTTCTTCAGACAGAGACAGGAAAATAGTCTCATTCACAGTCTACAAAGGGGAGGAAACTGGGAGAGAAGTCAGATTAAATTCAACAATATCCTCACAGCTCTAAGTAGTAAAGCTAAGACTTAAACTCAGGTTTTCTGATGCCCCAGCAGGTGAACTGCCTTCTTAGTGATGGGTCTTTGTGAAACGTATTTCCTAGTATCATTTCTACCTCCTTGGGTTGATTTTTTTTACTGGTGTCGACTTCCCCTGAAATTTAGGCAACTTTTAGTTGTGCAGCAACTCCACCAGGTTTCCTCTTGGTATTGTCTCAAAATTCTCCTGATTCTCACTCAGAATATTTCATAAGACTAGCTCTTTGTTCCAATTGTCTGCTTTTAATTAGCTATGTAGAATCAAAGAGTGCTAAAGCTGGAAAGGCCCTTAGGAATCACATATAGGGTAATTTCTTATTTTACATGTAAAATAAATAATAAAGAGGCACATAGGGATTGAGTGGTCATTCTTAGATTTATAGTTATTAAGTTATAGAACCTGTCTTTCCTATGACATCACACTTCATCTTTCATAATTCCTAAAAGAAGGGCTAAAATATGCCACATACATCTGGGGATCTCACCTATTTCAGTTTTATTCACATTGTCTGTGCACTGAAACAAGTGCTTCTATTAACCTAATTCTATGACTTTTCGGTGAAAAACAATAAGATCAGGTTTGTGTCAATGTTATTTGTGCCTCAGAAAGAATACTATTTTTTTCCTGTTTTTTTCTTCTTCTCCACAGCAAGTTCTCAGGAACAAAAGCCAGAAAATTCAAACAGTGTTAAGGTAAGTATTTTTTCTATACCTTATAATTAGAATATATGAGGCCATTTGAGTATATTCTGTTTTAATCAATAACCATATGGTGCTGTTTGAGGGGCATCAGGAAGTATTCCCCTATTTGCAATTTCTTCATGCTCAAATCTCTCCTCCAGGCTAAGACTTGTCCATGGTACCCAAGAAATCTGTCAATTCTTACCTTAGGGTTAAGCTATCATTCCTTGCTTAAGTGCACAGGATAAGCCACTATTCCTCCTTAGCACCTGAAAACAATTCCATTCCTTAACTCTGTTACTGCAGTCACTAGAGGAAATCTGAGAAGGAATGGGTCATTTGGCCCTTCAGTGCAGATGGTGACTGCAGCCATGAAATTAAAAGACGCTTACTCCTTGGAAGGAAAGTTGTGACCAACCTAGATAGCATATTCAAAAGCAGAGACATTACTTTGCCAACAAAGGTCCGTCTAGTTAAGGCTATGGTTTTTCCAGTAGTCATGTATGTATGTGAGAGTTGGACTGTGAAGAAGGCTGAGTGCCGAAGAACTGATGCTTTTGAACTGTGGTATTGGAGAAGACTCTTGAGAGTCCCTTGGACTACAAGGAGATCCAGCCAGTCCATTCTGAAGATCAGCCCTGGGATTTCTTTGGAAGGAACGATGCTAAAGCTGAAACTCCAGTACTTTGGCCACCTCATGCAAAGAGCTGACTCATTGGAAAAGACTCTGATTCTGGGAAGGATTGGGGGCAGGAGGAGAAAGGGATGACAGAGGATGAGATGGCTGGATGGCATCACTGACTCGATGGACGTGAGTCTCAGTGAACTCCGGGAGTTGGTGATGGACAAGGAGGCCTGGTGTGCTGCGATTCATGGGGTTGCAAAGAGTCAGACACGACTGAGCGACTGAACTGAACTGAAGGCAAGTAGACCCAAGTGAGGGATTTGGTGGAGGGAGAGAAGAAACAGAAGCTTCAAAAATGGAAGAGAGCAGGTTTTAAGAAATAAATGCTGATTCCATTTATTTATCTGCATTCCTAAGGACTGACTGCCTGAAGACAATTTTCCGAAAGACTCAGCCAGCTAGGCTCCACTGTAAACTCAGAAAGTGTCCTCCTTCCTAATCCTCTTTAGAAAGTTTTCAATGAGTCCCCAAGCTACAAATCCTCTTATGTTGTGGTTGTTTCTTGGCTCAATTTAATCCTCTTTTTAAGCAAATCTCCCTAACTCCATGACACCCAATCCATTGATTATCCAGTCACTTCTTATTACCAGAGTAATTTTCAGAGTCAAATCTTACAACTCATACTTAAGATAACTTTTACCACATCTCTAAAGATGTTGGGTTAGTTCCTCACTCAACCTAATCTTCATTTTTAAACTAAAATATCTGTTTGACAACCTCAGGCTTCACTTAGGCCATGTTTTCCAAGTAATATCAAATGTCACTAAAATGGAGACAATCTTTAGTCTAAGGACCTGATTAACAGGCTATTCCTTGTGCCAATCTGAACTGCTGGCTAATCTGCACACTTTTGGCTCCTGTCCTTTTTCTTCACTTAACTGTTTTTCCATGGTAAAATTGTGCTTACAGTTTTTATTCAGCCCAGTTCTGAGAAAGGTAAAGTAAAGCACATTCCAGTTGTGCCTCTCACTGATTAAACTCTCTAGACAACTACCAAGGGCCATGAAAAGCAACTGATTGAGTAGCTTGGGGCAGGAAATCAGAACTCCAAAACCCTTATGAGTTTCGTGGGTTTTTTCCTCTCACATCTCCTAGCATAGACCCAGGGCAGTTAAAATCCTGTAATTACATAGAGGGAATGGATAAAATAAGAAAGCTCCAAGAGAAACCATGGCTATCTTACGACAATTAGGAAGGAGTACCTATGAAATGGAAAGTAGGGAGGCTCACTTTTCACCACCATTTCCCCTCTTCTGCCCTCTCTCAAGGCAAGATTTAGCCATGAACCTGTACAACAGTGGCAACGAAGCTGTGAGGCACTTAAGACTGAGAGAAAATCCTTCTCTCTGACCAGAGGAATTAGTCTCCAGCAGCAGCAACATGAAGAACACTAGGGGGAAACCTGCCACGTTTTTCTCTGCCTTCTTTTGTTACTTTACCCTGGACATCAATACCGTCATGGGATGTGTGAGACGGCACCCAGGAAGGCTAGAGCCATAGCATTCTAAACATAGAATCAGAATAGGGGACTGTTGAGAATCAGAGACACTGAAATCAAAGAGAAGAGGGACATGAAAAAGGAACCCCTCCAAATCTGTTTTTATAAAGTGTCTCCTGAGATGTGCATGCAAGGAACTGACTTGATGTTCTATAGACAAAAGGTTATAGAAACTGAACTACAGTCTTAATAGAGATACACACTAAAAAATACTGCCAAGACTCTGAAAACTAAATTTACATTGGAACCACTGTCACAGAAGGCGGGGTAGGATGTGTGTTCTGAACTTTAAAGGGTTAATTAGCTACTTTAAAAACAAATCAACCCTCTACAGAGGATTTTAACAGTTCTTAGAATCATATAAATTGTTCAAAAAGGTCAGGATACAATACAATATTACTCAACATACAAAGAACTAAGACAGTGTCTATAACTTTAAGGCAAAGGAAAAAGATGCCAACTCCAACACAGGCAATATTTTTAAATTTTCAAATAAAAATTTTAAGTGATATTAAATTTAATCAGGCTTCATTGGTTTATTTTTGTTTTCATTTTCTTTATTCTAGGAGGTTAGTCAAAAAGATCAAATAGAACCTAACTAAATTTAAAAGCTTTTGCACAGCAAAGGAAACCATAAGTAAGACAAAAAACAACCCTCAGAATGAAAGAAAATATTTGCAAAGCAATCGACAAAGGATTAACCTCCTAAATATACAAACAGTTCATGAAGCTCAATATCAAAGAAATAATGCAACCAAAAAATTGACAGAAGACATAAATAGACATTTCTCCAAAGAAGACATACAGATGGCCAACAAACACATGAAAAGATGCTCAACATCACTAATTATTAGAGAAATGCAAATCAAATCCATGAGATATCACCTCACACCAGTCAGAATGGCCATGATCAGAAGACACATGCATCCCAATGTTCCTTGCAGCACTGTTTAAAATAGATGTGACATGGAATTAACCTAAATGTCCCAGAGAGATGGACGAAGACAATGTAGAACATACATACAATGAAATATTACTCAGCCATCTAAAGGAATGGAACTGGGTCATTTGTAGAGACATGGATAGACCTAGAGATTGTCATACAGAGTGAAGTAAATCTGAGAGAAAAACAAATATTGTATAATGTCACTTACATGTGGAATCTAGAAGAATGGTACAGATGAACTTATCTGCAGAGCAGAAATAGAGACACAGATGTAGAGAACAGATTTATGGTTACCAAGGGTGGTGGGGAAAGTGAGGGTTGAGATGAGTTGGGAGATTTGGACTGCCGTACATACACTGCCATGTACAAAACAGATAACTAATGAGCCCCTGCTGTATAGCACAGGGAACTCAGTGTTCTCTGGTGACCTAAATGGGGAAAAGTCCAAAGAAGAGGGGATCCAGGCACAGCTGATTCTCTTAGCTACATAGCAAAATCTAACACAACATTGTAAAACAACTACAAGAATTTTTTTTTAAAAAGAACCTATAAATTTTTATTAATAAGGTTATTTTAACAATGTTCCATGAAGTAGCAGCAAATATTCTTGAATCTCATGTAATGCTGGAAGTTCTTAAGTATATTTATTCATCTGAGACACATGGCACCATCAGCTTCCTTCTTATAGAATAGGTATTATCAACTCTGATTCTCACACAATAGAGTCATGTGTTTTTCTTTAGTATCAATATCTTCCCCACCTTCAGGGACTTCAATTCCATGGTGTTATGGGCCCAGGGATTCATATTTAAAAAAAAAAAAAAAGATTTCATAGATAATTCTACTGTGCAGCCAATGCTGAGAATATGTTCTTTACACAGTCTCTGCTCCATTTCATTCTTCAAGTATCTTGTTCAAAATATCTCAAACTCTGCCTCAAATCCTCTTGGAGGAACTGTGGTAGAACTCATTAATATCTGGTGGTCTTTTCATAATCTATACACATGGCATTTTGTGGTGCATATATTTAGCCTTACTTCATTGACTTATTTCCTTTTTAAATTACTAGCATTCTAGAATAGCTACAGTGAAATCTTGCTACCTGTCCCAGGCTATTTCATGCCTTTCTGGGGAAATTGCTTCTTTTGCATTCAAAGACATGATAAAGTCCTATGGAATAAAGCTAGTATCTGAGCCATGTTCCCTGCTCTAGATCCACACAGCCACTTGACTTCTCTTTGGAAACAGCTAAGATTTCCATAAAAGGAAGAGTTTATGTAGTAAACATCTATTTCCTTCTCTTATCTTTATTATCAGAAAATAATCTATAACTTACTACTCATTGCAGTTTATCCCAAAGAGGAGGAGGGAGAGACACAGCTGACATTTTTTTTTTTTTTGTCTGTTATGATACCTGAGCCTTCAATTATTTGGTAGTCAAGCTTGGTTCATATCTATGATAAGGGTCAATCCTAGCCATATAATTGGCAAAACGTATGAGTCTCAGATAATAATTGTTACTGCAGAACACAGAAGTCATATAAAATGCTATAATGATTATGCTACATCTCTTGAGGATTTCTAGGTATCTCTAGTATGTAGTATCTAACAAAAGGTTGAATCAGTACTTTGCTTTGTCTTGCAGTTTATCACCATTTTTGAAGGAAACAAGAATATTCTTCACAGTATGAATCCCTCAAAAGAAGTCATTTCAGGTATAAAATATGTTATGCTTTTAACATTACTTCTAGAATGAGTACATTACTTCTCCTTTGCAGTTTTGATGCACGTTATCAATATGAGATTGCTATATATTAAAATACAAATATTATATATAAATATTAAGATATTATTTCCACTTGCAGTTTACTATGCAATTCTTAAACCAAAGAGGTAATAGGTAATGGAACTAACATTGATTAGGTATCAGCTATCTTCATTTTACTAAAGAAAAAGTGAGAATAACTTATTCAAGGCCACCCCAAGCTAGTAAGCTACAGCGCTGGGGTTCAAATACAGATCTGCCAGACTTCAAAGCCTGAGCTCATTCAGCATGACCATAGCTGACATACTCAAATGATCACAGGAGCTAAGTAGGTGACAAACAAGAGCAGTATTTGAGCAGGGGTCCATGGCATGCCCCATCTGAAGAAAGGAGCTGTTACTCATGTCCAGTCATTGGCATGCTGGCTTGTTGCCAGGCCTTCTAATTCAGGTCTTAGCATTTTTCAGAAGAAAGTAGAGACAGTTTTGTGTGAAAAATCCTGACTTTCAGATTTTATGACGTAATTTCAAAACACCTGATGAATGAAATAAAACTTGTTTATATCTCCTACACCATATAGTATTCCCTCTGCAAGTCTTAGAACCCTAATTTACAAATGAGAAATGGAGGTAAATAACTATCAGAGGTTATACAGCCAACAAATGGAGAGCTTTTAGGGTTCAAAAACATATCTTCTTTCTTTTATCTTACATTCTTTCTTCCCTCTACACTGTGGATCCATATAGTTGCCATTGCGTCCCAGAACTAGGTCCTTAGTGGGTAATGACCAAAGATACCTTATAGTTTTGTTGTGAAAAGAACTATTAATTGATAAACACAAGAGTTCACTGTTCACTCTGGGAATAATGCTATTAACCTAGTACACCAGCCACCCCCCAGTCTTCTAATAGTGAATATGGATTTGGGCAGTCTTTGGTGTGTTTCTAGGAACTGCTTTACAACACTGGAACCACCCAGAATACCTTTTTGACTCTGAAGATTCCCAGACCCTCTATAGCCTGGCTAAGTTAGTATCTTGGAGTAATGATGCCCAGAAATCTGCATTTTTAACAAGACCACCAAGTTTTCAGAACATTAACCCTTACCTCTCCAATGAGAATTTCAGAAGCCTTGTCATAATGCCTCAGTCATGTTAGAAAAATTTTTATCTTTCCTTTTCAGAATGTACATTTTTCTCTTTCATCCATACTTCTGTCTTTTTGCTACAGATTTTGGCTTTTTCCTTTTTAAGTTTTAGATAATTTAAAAAACAATAGCACAGGAAAAATCTAAACAGAGGCTTCCCAGGTGGCTCAGTGGTAAAGAAGCTGCCTGCCAATACAGGAGACTCAGGAGACAGATTCAATCCCTGGGTTGGTAAGATCCACTGGAGAAGGAAATGGTAACACACTCCACTATTCTTGCCTGAACAAAAAATCCCACAGACAGAAGAGCCTGGTGGGCCATAGTCCATAGGGTTGTAAAGAGCCGGACATGACTGACAAACGGGGCATGCACTAAAAACCTAAACATAGTTTTGTTTTTTTTTTTTTTTTATTCTTTATTGTGTTGGCTTTCTTGGACTTCCCTGATGATTCAGATGATAAAGAATCTGCCTGAAATGCAGGAGACCCAGGTTTGAACCCTGGGTCAGGAAGAGCCCCTGGAGAAGGGAATGGCAACCCACTCCAGTATTTTTGCCTGGAGAATTACATGAATAGAGGAGCCTACCAGGCTACAGTCCATGGATCACAAAGAGCTGGACACAGCTGAGCAACTAACACTTTCACTTTTCACATCTGACAGCTTTAAATTTGCTGTTAGCTGTGTTAGCTTTTCAGGGGCTTCCCAGGTGGGTCAGATGTAAAGAACCTGTCTGCCAGTGCAGGAGACACAGGAGACCTGGGTTTGATCCCTGAGCCAGAAAGATACCCTGGAGAGGGAAATGCCAATCCATTCCAGTATTCTTGTCTGGAGGATCCCATGGACAGATGAGCCTGGCAGGTTACAGTCCATGGGATCACAGAAGAGTCAGACGTGACTTAGTGACTAAACAACATTTTTGCTTAACCATAGAAGATCACCTTGCTAGAAAAAACAAATGTAGTAACTATAAGAGGTATAGTCATGAATTCTGGCGTGAAGTGGAAATAAGAAAAGATGGGCTTTTACTATCATGTGTGCTTTCATGTCCTGTCACATCCTATCATAAGTTTTCATAAAAGTACATAAATATTCACCTCTGTCTTTACATGTAAAATACTCATTTTGTTAAATTTTAATATGATATTCTCTAAGAGTCCACGCCCTGAAGAAGTGATAAGTGAAAGTGAAGTTGCTCAGTCATGTCCGACTCTTAGCAACCCCATGGACTGCAGCCCACCAGGCTCCTCCGTCCATGGGATTTTCCAGGCAAGAGTACTGGAGTGGGTTGCCATTTCCTTCTCCAAATCCCATGTGATACAGAACAATAATTCCAAATGGAAACTTTTATTATCCATACAGTCTCCTTTCACACGACAAAAGAAATCACATGAAGTCAGTCAACTAAAAATTTACCCGAAGTCATGAGAAATAATAGCAGTTTTAATGCACTTCTGTTTTCAACTGAGCACTCTGAAATTGTCTCGCTGTGTTGAGTTGAAAGTTATCAGTACTCTCTATGTGAGTTTAACTCATTACCTTTTAGGAGGTTCTTCTGCTAGAAAAAGAAAGGTATTCTTTAAACACCTGATTAGAGAAGTATCAGAGTAGAGCAGGTATAATGATGCCATGAAAGGCAGAAAGCTGGACCCTATGGAAGTGAGATGACTTTCTACTAATGTGACCTTAGGCAGGGTTTCTGACTTCATCAAGATTCATATCCAAAAATGAGGATATCATTCTGTTTCCTTCACAGGGGTGTTAGAAGGATCAAATCAACAGAATCTTTGTGAATATTTTTTAAATCCCATAATTTATTTTATAAATGTCAATTTCTGAATTCTAAATCATTAATCCTATGGTATTACTGTCTCAACTAGAATGTCTAATAAATATCTATACTGCTTTGCTTTGTCCACAGAAACTTCCAGGTCTGATGTTCCCAAACAAGGATCTAAAATGCTGGCAAAGGTATCTTCAGCTCTGTCAAAGGTGTTTTCTCGAAATATTAACACCAATATTTCCAAATCTTCCTCACCACCTCACCAGAATGAGCATTGAAGTTTTTATACCTGATATTACTATGCTTACTTCCCTTATAAAATAAAATGTTTTTTAAAACATTAACATAGTGTCCAATAAGATGATTCCTATAACTCTGAGCAAAAAATTAAGAGCAAGAAAAATAGAGACCTGAGTAACAAAATTTTGACAATGCTTCTGATTAGAATTTTGGTATAAGGAGATGCTGAGTTCTGGTATTACATACATGCCATGAAGATAAAGAGACAAAAAGTATATCAAGTAAATCAATCAGCCCTCATTACCCAGCAGAAAATGAACTTGAATTTTTTCCTATTAAATTTCCAGAGGGTATGTTCACCAAAATAGTCAGCAAGCTGAGATAAAACTCAAGCTGAATTCTCTGACACAGATACGAAACTGATTGGTTCACTAGAAAAGATGTATTTGTATGTTCAAATAAGAAGTATCTCTAACCAACTACAGGTAAAATTTCATCAGTTTATAAAACACCTGCCAAATAGAAATATGTAACTATTGATAAGAACTATCAAGAATAATAACTATCAAGAAGAATCACTGTGGAAAAAATATTATATATACATAAGATAACCCCTCTCCTTAAAAACCCTTTTCAGACAAGGTACCTTTTTGGATAAAATACCATCAATAAACAAATTGTTGGTCAGTAAAGTTATTAAATTCTTTATATAGACACCTTATATGAGCATAGATCTCAAGATTCTATTTGTAAAAACATAAAAAGTACTGAGGAAAACTTAACAAGATGGATCATTAGTACAGTGATAAAGGAATTTTTTTAATATCAGTTAACTTGCTACTTTGTGATATGGATCCAAATTTATTCAGAATATTTGCTCCTTGGTTTTAAAAGTCTTTTGAAAAGATCCAAAAGGTGGACCAAACAGTAAAGAATGTCAGTCATCACCATTATCTATCCCAGTGCCGACTCATAGATTTTCAGAGAATGTGATAGCTTCTCTTTTCTCTATATAATATTCTTGACAGTAGCCAGCATTAAAGCAGAAACATCTGAGAAAATTTTGTTTTACACTATTGGATTTCCTTTAATAAATTTAGTCAGTGAGGTTATGACAGATAGTTCCAGAAGAAAAAATGTAATTATAAAGAATTTTTATATTCCAGTGATGATGAAGATACTCAATTAGTAATTTACTCTATAATAATTTCTTATAAATTATTTGATCTAAAAGGTCATAAAAAATCATGTACACTATAGATGTAGATCTTTTAAAAAATGATAGTTGATAAGAAATGATTGGCAGTCCAGATCAAAACTATTTTCAGGAGAACTAATTCTACCAGTGTGCATAAATATCCAACCAAACCACCGGTTGTCCCCAGCTTTAGAAATTCCATGCTTTCAGGTTGTCTTTTAACATAAAAAAGTTTTACCATAAATTATTTTTAATCAAAGCTCCTCATTCATGTTTTCAAAAGTTGATGAGGAAATAAGCAAACCTTTAGCAAATCTGATTCTAAGGTACTCTGATTTACATACTTCTCTAATTAAAGATTTAACATGTAAGAGTAATGTACTCTCTGATAGGTTTTTAATGATGAAAGAAATTTCCAGTTTTCTCCAACTGGAGAAAAAGAACTGGAGGTAGAAAAAGAAGCATAAAGTTCAGAATTCTTGAAGCTGTCAAAATTATGGAAAAAGTGATTTAAATTATTCATAAATTTAAGTTCTAGGAAAAACCTTAATCCAGAAAAGTTTCTATAACATGTCATGTGTTGAATAAACTTTGTAGCTGTTTAGATAGTATTATAAAAGATACTAAAAGTATCAAAGACTGAGATGAAAGAAATGCATATTACCTGATAAAATCTGTAGTAGCCTTAAATTTCTATAAGTAATGAACTTTTGATACTGAAAAATATTTTTTTAAATCCATAAAGCATGGGAATAATTTCTCAGGTTTTTTATTCCATTTCTGCTGTACTAATACAGAGGTTGGCAAATCTTTTCCATAAAGGGCTAGATAGTGAACATCATACTTTTGGAGGGTATAATGGTCTCTGTCAGAACTATTACATTATGGCTTTCTAGCACAGAAGCAACTATAGTTAATGTATGAACAAGTGAATATGGCTGGAAATTCAGTTTATGAAAAGTAAAATTTGAAGTTTAAAATCTTTACATCACAAAACATCTTTCATTTTTTCAGTGATTAAACAGATTATAAAACCATCCTTAGCTCACAGATTTCACAGAACGAGACGGTAGGCCAGGTAGACCCCATGGTGGTAGTGTCCTGACTCATGTACTATGAAAGTTTGGGACCCAGTTAATAAATTAACTGAGTTTGATATTAAAGATACTAATGCTAATCAAAGATACTTTGATATTAAAAATATTAAAAATAGTTCTAAAAACAATGAATTGTGGGAGTTCCCTGGCAGTCCAGTGGTTAGCACTTGGTACTTTCATGGCTGTGGTCTGGGTTCAGTCCCTGGTCAGGGAACTAAAATCGCACAAGTCACGCAGTGTGGCCAAACAAGCAATGAAATTTTACTAAGGAAGTTTCAAAATATATTACAAAAAATGAATACATAAGGTTCAAATATTCATCTTTTTTTGGTAATTTTATTTTTGAATACAGTTCTGAATGAATGAATACATGTACATTCTGCTTCAAGCTACTTTGAATTAGAAAAAGAAAGTTACATCAAGATTTAATTTGAAGTTGAATTTTCGGTAAAAATTTGTTCTTACCTTAGAAACAGCTAGTCAAAACGGATCCAGACATATTTTCAGAACACTTGGTAGTCACATTTGTGAAAACCTCTCATCAGTCTAGATTGCAGCTCCAAGTTCCCATCCCCCTTCAGAAACAACTGACAAGCAAAAACTGTCAAACCCAACTTTTCAGAACTTTGTGAAACAGTTAAATGTTTACAGTAACTAATCAAACACTGAATCAAGAAAAAGGTAACTGGAAAATGGTAGCAAAAATGTATGATGTTTTTACTTGTCCTTGCTCATTCTCTCGCCAGCACAGTGGCATTCCTAAAAGAAAGAAACTTGTATTCCTTGTGTGTAAGTCCTTGGACCCTGCTTCTGGAAGGAGCAGAGCAGACTTGGTTGGAATATTGTTGTTTGTCTGTCACAAACTATCTGGGAGCTGCATGAAATAGTGGCAAAGCACTTGTTCCCAGTTCAACCTAACTGGGAACTCAGAGCAGAAAAGCAATAGACATCACTCAAAAAAAACCTGCAAGCCAAGCTAACAACTCACAGATACTTAGGGGGTAAAATATGATGGAAACATAAAACAGATATTCAAAATCTGAGGAACAAAAGTTAATGTCGTTTCATTAAGAAATTAAGACATTCAGAAGCATCTATGAGAGGAATACAGAAAGCCATGCATATGCCCACAGCAAAACTCATGCTCAGAAAAGATATGAAACACCTTAAGCTTTCACTTCAAGCCAATCATTAGGCTAGCTAAGCCTAGCTAGGTATTTAAAGTAGTTTCCCTCATAGATCCTGCAAAGACTAGGATGTGTGCTTTTGAGCTTCTGGTGTTCAGGGAACCTCTATTAAAACTCTAGCTTAACACAAGGAACAGACTTCAGTGATCACAGAAGACAAGAAATACATCCTTTGAAACTATAGTTTAAGAAATTCACTAAACAAATGGGCTACTATAGCCTTCAACAATCAAAAACAAACAAACAAATAAGAAAAAAACATGGAAAAGATGGAGACTTGATTTCCAAGGTTACCACATTATGAATCACAAATGTCCGGTTTTCAACAACAAAATCAACCCCCCAAAATCCTACAAGGAATGCAAAGAAATAGGGAAACATATCCCCTAGAAGAACAAAATACAAAGACATAGGGAAACATATCCCCTAGGAGAACAAAACAAATATTAAGAAACCCTCCCTCAGGAAGCCCAAACTTTGGAGTAATATATAAAGATCATAGAACAATTATACTAAATATGCTCAAAAAGCCAAAGGAAAACCTGGACAAAGACTGAAGGAAATCAGGAAAACAATGCATGAACTGAATGAGGATATCAATAAAGAAGTAAAAAGTATAAAAGGGACTCCAGCAGCCACCATGGAAAAGGTTGACAGTTCCTGAAGAAGTGAAACATAGAACTGCCACATATTCTATTAATTCCCCTTCTAGGTATATACCTAAAGACATCACTTTGTCAACAAAGGTCCATCTAGTCAAGGCTATGGTTTTTCCAGTGCTCATGTATGGATGTGAGAGTTGGACTGTGAAGAAAGCTGAGTGCTGAAGAACTGATGCTTTTGAACCGTGGTGTTGGAGAAGACTCTTGAGAGTCCCTTGGACTCCAAGGAGATCCAAACAGTCCATCCTAAAGGAGACCAGTCCTGGGTGTTCATCGAAAGGACTGATGCTGAAGCTGAAACTCCAATACTTTGGCCACCTGATGCGAAGAGCTGACTCATTTGAAAAGACCCTGATGCTGGGAAAGATTGAGGGCAGGAGGAGAAGGGGACAACAGAGGATGAAATGGTTGGATGGCATCACCGACTCGATGGACATGGGTTTGGGTGGACTCCGGGAGTCAGTGATGGACAGGGAGGCCTGGTATGTTGCAGTTCGTGAGTTCACAAAGAGTCAGACACGACTGAGTGACTAAACTGAACTGAAGGTTATATTGATACCAGTTCAAATTATATGGTATAAACTTGTAAATGCATTCTCTCCACAGTATCCACAAATAAAACATCTAAAAAATATATATACACAATAAAAAAATAATAAGATAATCAAATGAATCATGACAAAAAAGTAACAATACACAAAGGAAGGCAGTGATGAAGCAAATGAAGGAACAAAAAAGCTGTAAAGCATACCAAAAACAAATAATTAAATGGAAAAATCCCTCTCTGTAATTACTTTGAATGTAAATGGATTAAATTCTCTAATCAAAAGGCACAGTCTTGTAGTAGGAAAAAAATAAAAGCATATTGCCTCAGGAGACTGTTTTAGATCCAAAGAAACAAATAGATTTAAAGGATGGAAAAGGATACTCCATGCCAGTAGTAACCAAAAACAGGTCAGGTGGCTATATTAGTATCAGACAAAATGGATTTTAGGTCAGTGTTACAGACAAAAAATGACATTATATATTGATAAAAGGGTCTTTTATATATATCAAAATATATATATATTTTATATATATATATCTTTAATAATATCAATAATAAAACAATTGTAAACATATCTGCACAAAACAGAGCCCCAAAATATGTAAAGCAAATATTGACAGAGTTCAAAGAGGCAAGAATTGTTGCAATTCACCACGTACTTAATGAATAGAACTTGTATACAGAATATCAATAAGTAAAAGACTAAAACAAAACTACAAATTGATTAAACTTCCCAGTCCATTCTGAAGGAGATCAGCCCTGGGATTTCTTTGGAAGGAATGATGCTGAAGCTGAAACTCCAGTACTTTGGCCACCTCATGCGAAGAGTTGACTCATTGGAAAAGACTCTGATGCTGCCAGGGATTGGGGGCAGGAGGAGAAGGGGATGACAGAGGATGAGATGGCTGGATAGCATCACTGACTCGATGGACATGAGTCTGAGTGAACTCCGGGAGTTGGTGATGGACAGGGAGGCCTGGTGTGCTATGATTCTTGGGGTCACAAAGAGTCGGATACGACTGAGCGACTGAACTGAACTGAACTGAACAGAAATAGAGCACTACACCTAGAAAGTACACACAAGTGCACACAATATTCTTTGGAATAAATCATATTTTAGGCCACAAAACAAATTTCAATAAATTCTAAAAGACTAACTCAAAGTATCTTTTCTGACAACACTGGAGTAATGATAGATATCACTAAGAAAAATTGGAAAATTCATAAAAATGTGGAAATTAAACATCATACTCTTAACCAATGGGTCAAAGAAGAAATCTGAGATTTGAATATACTTATAAGTAAATAAAAAATAATGATGCAACACAGCAAAACTTATGGGATGTAGCAAATGCAGTGCTCAGAAGAAAATTTATAGCTGTAAATATCTACATTAAAAAAGAACGATCAAGTCAATAAGCTTAATTTTACACCTTGAAAAACTAGAAAAAGAAGCTAAATAAACCCAAAGCTAGCAGACACAATGAAGTAATATAGATTAGAATGAAGAAAAGTAAAATATGCACCAGAGAAACAATAAAACCTATGAAATGATATGTTTGTGTTTTTTAAAATGAAAATTTATAAACTTTTAGCTAGGTTGACTGAAAATAGGAAACTCACCATTGAGTATAATGTTATTATCTGTGGGTTTTTAATAAATCCCCTTTATCATGTTGAGGAAGTTCTCTTCTATTATTTTTCTGAACTTTTTTTTTAATCATAAAATAGTGGTAATTATTGTCAAATGCCTTTTTTCTCTGTCATAGGAACGTTAATGTGGTTTTTCCTCTTCAATCTATTAATATAGTCCCAACTAGTTGCTTGCTGCTGCTGCTGCTAAGTCGCTTCAGTTGTGTCCGACTCTGTGTGACCCCATAGACGGCAGCCCACCAGGCTCCCCCGTCCTGGGATTCTCCAGGCAAGAACACTGGAGTGGGTTGCCATTTCCTTCTCCAATGCATGAAAGTGAAAAGTGAAAGTGAAGTCGCTCAGCCGTGTCCGACTCTTAGCGACCCCATGGACTGCAGCCCACCAGGCTCCTCCATCCATGGGATTTTCCAGGCAAGAGTACTGGAGTGGGGTGCCATTGCCTTCTCCGATTAGTTACTTGGGCACTGTAGCACAAACTGAATGTCTTAAACAACAGAAATGCCGCACAGTTCTAGAAGCTTGAATTCTGAGATCAGAGTGTTTTGCAGGACGATGCTCCCTCTGAACGAACTAGAAAAAGATATATCCTAAGCCTGTCTTCTAGCTTCTGGTAGTTCTTTGGCTTTGGGCAATTTAACTCCAATCTTCACGATGGATTTTCCTTGTGTATGCCTGGATTTTTATATGGTATTCCTCTTACAATAACACTCATCATATTGAAGTAAGGTCCCACCATTCTCCAGTACAATTTCATCTGAACACAAAATCCTATTCCAATGATCCTATTTTCAAAAAAAAGGTGACTTTATTTGGTAGAGAGGTTAGAAAATCAATATGAATTTGGAGGAAGCACAATTCAAACAATAACACAGTGTATCACATTGATTAGTTTTTCCATGTTGAACCTTGTTTGCATTCTCTAATCCTTTTAAATTAAATCAGTGTGCTAGTATTTTGTTGAAAATTTTTGCATTTATGTTCATAAGGACTTCCCTGGTGGCTCATACGGTAAAGCGTCTGTCTACAATGCAGGAGACCTGGGTTCAATCCCTGGGTTGGGAAGATTCCCTGGAGAAGGCAATGGCAACCCACTTCAGTACTCTTTCCTAGGAAATCCCATGGACAGAGGAGCCTGGTGCAGGCTCCTCTGTCCATGGGGTCACAAAGAGTCGGACACGACTAAGGGACTTCACTTTCACTCATAAAAAATATTGGTATTTAATTATTTTCTTGTGATGTCCTTATATGGCTTTGTGTCAGGGTAATTCTGGCCTCATAGTATAGATTAGGAAATGTTCCTTCCTCCTCTTGATTTTTGGAAAAGTTTAAGAAATAACTGGTGTTAATTCCCATTTAAGTGCTCAGTATAATTCACTAGGGAAGTCATCTAGTCCTAGGTATTTCTCTGTTGGGAGGTTTTTATTGCCCTGTTTCATTCACTACTATTCAACATCATAGTAGGACTTTTTTACCAAAGCAATTAGGCAATAAATTATAAAAAGCATCCAAGTGAGAGAGAAAAGAGTAAAACTATCTCTGCTTGCAGATATGAATAGAGATCCCCAAAGAAGATCCACAAGAAGGCTACTGGAACTAAAAAGTGAATTCAGCAAGATTATAGGATAGAAGATAAATTTTAAAAAGTCCTTTGTATTTCTATATACGTGAAATAAATACCCCCCTCAAAATTAAGAGCAGTTCCCACAATATCAAGAATCAATCAAGAAAGGAGGTGTAAGACTTATAATAAAACGTTTATAATGTTTCAGAAAGAAATTTTATTTTTTTTCATAAAGAAATTTTAAAAGGACTAAATAAATGGAAAATATGTTCATGATCCTATATTTTTGGCAATGGATTACTGAATATGACACCAAAACCATGAGCAACAAATCTAGACTCAAAAATTAAAAGCTTATCTGCAAAGAATATTATCATGAAAGTGAAGAGACAGCCTGTAGAATGGATGAAAATATTTTCAAATCAAGTATCTGATAAAGGTGTAATGTCTAGAATATACAAAGAACTCATGCAACTCAAAAACAATTAAAATATGGGTGTTGAATAGACATTTCTCCACATAAGATATAAAAATGGCCATAAGATTTGGTAGACATGCAATTCCATTAACTATTAGGAAACTGAAATCAAAACAACACTCATTTACTATTTCATTCATACTAAGATGACTTTTTTATTTTTTAAAGGAAAAAAAATGTTGAGTGGGCCAGGACATAGAGAAAACAGAATACTCATAAATTGTTGTTGGGAATTGCAACTGCTGTGGTAATGGTGGTTTCTCAAAAAGTTAAACCTAGAATTACCATGTGACTCAGCAATTCCACTCCTATATATATGCCAAAAAGGACTGAAAATGGGAACTTAAACACTTATACAATAACACTCATTGCAGTACTATTTGCCAAATGTGGAAACAACTCACCTATTTATCAACAGATGAATGTACCCCAAAAATGTAATATATACATATAGTGGAATATTATTTAGCCATCGAAGAATGAAGCCCTGATACATATGGCAACAGAAACGAACCTCTAGAATGTTATTCTAAATAAGTGAAATAATCCAGACTCAGGACTGGATATTCTACTTAAATTACATATTGTATACAATTGGCAAATGCATAGAGACAAAAGGTAGATTAAACATTACCAGGAACAGGGGTTGGAGATAGGAATGGGGATCACTGCTTACAATTACTGCTTAATTGTGGAAGTTTCTACTTGGACTACTGAGACATTTTTGGAAATAGCAGTGATGATTCCTTAACACTGTGAATGTCATGCTGTTGAATTTTACACTTCAAATATGTATTAAATGTCAAATATTCTATGTTCTATCACAAGAGAAATTTAAAAGCCTCAACTGAAGATGTGATATCGAACTGGAACTGGTCATAGAGTAACTCAACTGAGAAAAGCATCAATAAGTGAGAAGTGTTACTTACTAGGCACATCTAATGCAGAAAGCAGAAAGACCTCATTAGATAAACCTACACAGTGGATGTAATGTTTTTAAAGGTAAGTGAAAAAAAAAAAAAAGCAATAATGAGAAGAAATGAGAGGGCAGTGAGATACAGTCCTTCTGTTACCCTCTTAAACTCTGGGAATGTAAATAGAGTAAAATCGACAGGCTGAAATTGTAATCCTCATTGACAATTCAGAAGAAATGCAATCTTTTACAGTTTATGCAATTCTTTATTATGGATACTCTTTATCATGACACTCAGATCAGATCAGTCGCTCAGTCGTGTCCGACTCTTTGCGACCCATGAATCGCAGCACGCCAGGCCTCCCTGTCCATCACCGACTCCCGGAGTGCACTGAGACGCACGTCCATCGAGTTAGTGATGCCATCTAGCCATCTCATCCTCTGTCGTCCCCTTCTCCTCTTGCCCCCAATCCCTCCCAGCATGAGTCTTTTCCAATGAGTCAACTCTTCACATGAGGTGGCCAAAGTACTGGAGTTTCAGCTTTAGCATCATTCCTTCCAAAGAAATCCCAGGGCTGATCTCTTTCAGAATGGACTGGTTGGATCTCCTTGCAGTCCAAGGGATCCTCAAGAGTCTTCTCCAACACCACAGTTCAAAACCATCAATTCTTCGGTGCTCAGCTTTCTTCACAGTCCAACTCTCACATCCATACATGACCACAGGAAAAACCATAGCCTTGACTAGATGAACCTTTGTTGGCAAAGTAATGTCTCTGCTTTTGAATATGCTATCTAGGTTGGTCATAACTTTCCTTCCAAGGAGTAAGCATCTTTTAATTTCATGGCTGCAGTCACCATCTGTAGTGATTTTGGAGCCCAGAAAAATAAAGTCTGACACTATTTCCACTGTTTCCCCATCTATTTCCCATGGGGATGCAAAAGGGCAAGTAAACAGAATAATAGAAAATTTATCTCTACTAGTCTTTAATCTAGTTCACAATAGTACTGTTATTCAAACAATATTAATAAGACTTCAAATACTAGGTTTCCCCTCATTTTTTCTTATTGTACTTGCATTATATAAACTTCTCATATATTTTCACATCCTCATAATAAAACTGACTTCTTTCCTCTTTTACCTTGTCCTGGATTCCTAGGTGGCGCTAGTGGTAAAGAACCCACTTGCCAATGCAGGAACCTAAAGAGACATGGGTTCGATCCCCCTGGGTCAGGAAGATCCCCTGGAGAAGGGAATAGCAACCCACTCCAGTATTCTTGCCTGGAGAACCCCATGGACACAGGAGCCTGGCAGGCTACAATCCATAGGGTCGCAAAGAGTCAGACACGACTGAAGCAACTTAGCATGCAAAGCTACCTATCTCCGTGCTGCTAATTTTATGCATCAGTTGCAATAAGGAGCTTACCAGGTCAATAGTTTTATCCAGATATCATTACTAAATACAATGTGTAATTTCCCAATATAGCATGGTCAGATTGCTGGCTTATATCATTTCCAAGGAAATTTTGTGGGTTTTTTCCTTAATTTATATCAATTTCTACTATAATACTAGACTTCCTTTTTTCCTACATAACAAAGAAGACCGACTACTGAACTAACACAAAATTATGAGTTCACCCTCACATATCCAAGAGGATCTAATCTCATTTGCTGGTTATATTTAATTAAAGCAACTAAAAACTATGAATCTCAGATATAAGTTAAGCACATGGCAAGATGGGACCCTTGATGAAACTTTGAGGAAAATGGTGATCAACCCTCAATCTTTGTTGACTTCTTGACCATTCCTCCATTCCCTGGGTCAGTTCTTAGATCCCCCTTTTCCATCTGATTTTCTATTCCTATTTCCCTGATTTCTCTTTCTTTTTCTTGAGACCATGTTTGTTGTGCAGTGATACAATGGATCGGATCTTTGGAATGTGTTATTTAATCAGAACACAGGCATGAGTTAACAATAGTACAGTGTCTGTACCATAGGCTCAAAAGTTCACTGATTAATAGCTTGCATTCTTATTTTTAGTGTTCAATTATTCAATTTCTAAATCTAAGTCTCCTTCAACTTGTAACACAACTTACAATCTGTCACAATAATCACTTGTAAATATAGAAATCTGTGTTAAAGGTACTCACTTTTACTTACGTTGTTTGTTCAAATAATACTCAATTAGTTTATCACTTTGAGGGTGGAGAATAACCTTAAATATTTACCATGGTTCACAAATTTCATTATGTAAATTCTGTGAGTTATTTCAAGCTACATGCAAATATCAGTCTATTTTTCTCAAGCATTCAAAACCTCTAAATCTCAATATAGACAACAAAGTCTTCCTGTCACCTACAAAACTCTTTTAAATTGATATATCAGACTTTTAAATTAAAAAAATCAAACAAGTATTTCAAAGTGTGAATAAAAGCATAATGATTAGAAAACTTGTCACCAAACTTCTTAAATATATCAAATAAATTAACAATGCTATGAATTTTTTATAAACATGCACCCATTCAAGTACACCCACACACATATAAATATTTAAATGTTATTATAATTGCAAAGCAGTTTAAGCTTTGTGACCAAAAATGAAATTTGGGGTGAGGAATTTCGTTGGTGGATTAGGGGGCCTGAAACAACTAAAGGTTACCAGAACCACCACAACACTCTAAGGACCAGACCAATCTAAGAGCAATCATCACAGAGGAAACCCACTGACAATGTTTACTCAACTGAAGCTAATGCTGCTACTAAGTCGCTTCAGTTGTGTCCGACTCTGTGCGACCCCATAGAGGGCAGCCCACCAGGCTCCCCCGTCCCTGGGATTCTCCAGGCAAGAACACTGGAGTGGGTTGCCATTTCCTTCTCCAATGCACGAAAGTGAAAGTGAAGTCACTCAGTCGGGTCCGACTCCCAGCGACCCCATGGACTGCAGCCTACCAGGCTCCTCCGTCCATGGGAATTTCCAGGCAAGAGTACTGGAGTGGGTTGCCATTTCCTTCTCCACCCAACTGAAGCAGTTAACCTCAAAAGACTATTTGTCTTCTAATGCTGATGGTGGTTTAGTTGCTAAGTCGTATTTGACTCTTTGCAACCCCATAGACTGTAGCCCACCAGGCTGCTCTGTCCATGGGCTATCCCGGGCATGAATACTGGAGTGGTTGCCATTTACTTCTCCAATTGTCCTCATTGCTTAAATTTACTGGATAGGTAACCAGAAGAATTCATTTAAATAAAAATAACCTAGGATGTTGTCCATTAAGAAGTTTACTTTTTCATTAGCAGTGTGAGATCCCATGAAAAACCAAAGGAAGAAATATTAGAACACTTAGACAAAGAAGAAGAAACTTTTTCTCTACCAAAGTATTATCTGAGTAAATGTGCAAAAGTCATGTCTGAGTCTTTGGGCTATGGCTCAGTAATTTAATGAATCATCCTCCTCAAAAACAAGTATAAAATTAGACAACATTTTCAAAACAAACCATATAAGGAATCTGAAAATAGACCAGTGGCAAACAAAAAATTGGAATGGGATTATTCATAACAACCTTCCAGAATTTCAGGTAAGAACAGAATCTGTTTTGCCCATGTGGAATTGCTCCATTGCTTCTCTCTTCCCATCTTGATCAGGAAGGACAGTTTTCACAGAGCATGGCTGATGACCATAACCAGAAACTTGGTTTCCAGAAAGGAAGACATATTCTTTGAAATGATAGATGTGGCAGTTGAATCCAGAAAAGTTACAAAAAATGTAAAAATAAAGCAGAATTCATACTTGCTACAATATACTAACTAAAATGCAAAATTTTGTTCATTTAAGTTAGGAAATGTGCAAAAAAATCAGGAAACTCTACTCTGGAAGTAAAGCAGGCAAATATAAAGGACCATGAGAGGGCCTAAGTGTCGGACTGAGTAGACAAATGCCTCAACTATATATATGTTTATATATAGAATATATTTGTGCATATATATATGTATACACACACACACACAAGGTGTCAATTATATTCAGTTGATTGTCCTTATTGATTTCTTGACTGCTAAATCTGCCCATTTATAATATGGGGATGTTGAAGTTTCCAGTTATAATAATTGATTTATCTGTTTCTCCTTGCAACTTTATTAGTTTTTGCCTCATGTAGTTTGTCATTCTGTTATTAGGTGCATACATGCTAACCACTGTTATACTTGTTGAATAATTGATCCTTTTATTATTATGTAATACTCTTTATCTCTGATAGACTTCCTTCCTTTGAAGTCCTTACTAAGATTAAGATATCTACTCCTGTTTTCCTTTGATTTGTATTAGCGTGTTATATTTTTCTCCACCTATTAACCTTTATATATGTCTTCAAAATCATGCAGTTTCTTGTAGACAACTTATATTTGAGTCTTTTTTTTTTTTTTAACCCACAGGATAATCTGTCTTTTAATTGGTGAATTTAGACAACTGATATCCAAAGTAATTACCAGTTAAAAATTAAATTAGAGACCAAAACTATTAATCTTCCCAAACTTAATAATTTGTTATCACTTTTATGACAGAGCCATTATTGGCAAAAAAAAGAAAAGAAAAACTGGTAAACATATAGCTATGTACCAAATTAATCATGTTATCACAAATATGTTTTAAAAATAACACTAAATTGTAAATTTTTCAATATCACAAAGAAAACTTGTGTTCTCAAATATTTCTGATACAAGCACTTAGAAGAATGTCATTTAATTTAATACTGTTTAAGCTTTCAAAAGTTGAAAATACTTTTCTGAAGATTATTTTATGATAGTACATATACAAGTCTTTATTTTGATAGAATAAAATCACTACCTTTGGAATTTCTAAGAAAAATCTTATTTCAAAAATTCTCATGGACTTAAATCCAAGAAAGTTGTAGCAGAGAGGTGATAGGATGTAAATGGAAGAGTTATGATGTAAATGATTTGCAGTGTGTAAAGCACTTAAGAGGGCTTCCTAGGTGACTCAGTGGTAAAGAACCTGCCTGCTAATGCAGGGCACCATGAGTTCAATCCCTGGGTCAGGAAGGTCCCCTGGAGAAAGAAATGGAAGCACACTCCATTTTTCTTGCCTGGGAAATCCCATGGACAGAGGAGCCTGGTGAGCTACAGTCCATGGGGTCACAAAAAAAATCGGACATGACTTAATAACTAAAGAACAGCAACAAAGTACTTAGAACAGTCTGACACAAAGTAAATTTAAGAGTGCCCAAATGAAATAATGAACATACATTGCCAACCAACTTCTCATTCCTAATTTTTTCTCCAGAGAATTAAAACAATCCAGGAAATCATATTGAAAGGCACCTAGTTTACTTTCAACCAAAAGCAGAGTTAATGGTTATACAATTTTTTCAAAGGCAATCGGTGACAGTTGTGGGACAGTGGCTCAGAAGATAAAGAATCTATTTGCAATGCAGGAGATCCAAGTTTGATCTCTGGGTCAGGAAGATCCCCTGAAGAAGGGAATGGCAACCCACTCCATTATTCTTGCCTGGAGAATTCCATGGATAGAGGAGCCTGGTGGGCTACAGTCCAAAGTTGCAAAGAGTCAAACATGACTGAACAACTAAAACACATGAGGATCTATGGCCGGAAAATCTTATAATACTTTCATGTGACATAAAATGTTCAATTTAGAGACATGCTAAGAGTTCTAGAGATAAAAAAATAATAATAATATACTTAGGAAGTACTAGTGTCAGTTAAATTTGGTTCTTTTAAGAGTTAACTAACTCTTTTTACCCCAATAAACATGTAAAGATGTTGGTCACAAATTGCTCCTAGTGGGCAGAGTGGCTTCCTTAGAGAACACTGCCACTCATACCCAGAAAGATCTGAGGTAAGAGAGATAATAGGTGGGTATGACTTTTCACCTCAATATGTGCAAACTGCAAGTGCTATGCCTATGATCTTAAAATCCAAATTAAATTGCACACAGGATTTTAGATATACATTGTGAAGAGGGAGAACATCAAATATTTACTAAGCTTCTACTATGTCTTAAGCATTGCTCACATTGGGGAATACAGAAATAAACAGTCTGCAGCCTCTTCCTCAATATAGTGTACAAGGAATATATATTATCTGATAATCACAATAATGTGTAATAAGTAGTAATGGATAATGTAAATAAAACATGAAAGATAGATGAAAAACATAGCTAACTGTACCAAATAGCAGAATTTTAAATCACTGAAATTTCAGTTCCATTGTAAATGACATAAGTAAAAATTTGTAGAAAATGAAAATACACATGTATCTTTTATTTAAAAAATAACTATATAACTGATGGAAATATAAGCAATATGTGCATGCATGCTAAGTCACTTTAATTGTGTCTTATTCTTTGTGACCCTATGGACTGTAGCCCACCAGGCTCCTCTGTCCATGGAATCCTCCAGGCAAGAATACTGGAGTGGGTTACCATTTCCTTCTCCAGGGGATAAAAAAACACATTATATCAACATCATAGAAAAGAATCTGGAAATTAGATTTAAAAACCTGTAGAGAAATATTTATAAATAGGCATGTATATAAGCAGAAGTCTGGAAGGTGTTATAGGAAATGGAAAAAGTTGTGTTAGCTCTGAGGAACATTTTTTTTTAATAAAATATTCTTGGGGTTAAAATCAATAAGTGAAATTAAATGCCTCATAAAGTACAAATATCATTTAACATTTTAATATAAATTTTAACATTAAAAGTAATTTATTTTGTATTTCAATGTCAAAGAATTTCAAGAACATTTAACCATTAAAATGCTTGAAATAATGGTAAGTTTAGCAATGTTATAAAAATAATTATATAAAAATGCATACCTGTAAGTCACCTTTCTCTCACTACCTCAAATGTATATGGGTAGGTAAATTTTAGAACATAAATTTTAATTTTCTATCTTCCACAGAAGTGCTTAGCTCCTAGTTGCATAACCCCTTACCATATTACACACATGATGTGAAGAAAATCAGTTTTTTAATTTTATAAATTTCCAGATTTATAGTCAGAATTTTATCAACTCATTTTTTTCAATAAAATAAACATGAGGAAAAAAGACAAAAATATGACTTCTCTCACAAATATCCATTGAGTAGTGCTTCTTTTAAATACTCGCCTTCCAAACATATTTGTGAACTGCCAAATGTTATGCTTCTCTGTTACATTTTGACTAAGCTGGGAGTCCACATTTAATTATTAATAAAACATATTAGGTAATAAGTGCATTGTTCTGATGCTCAGTATAGCACAGTAATCAATATGTTTAGCTCATTTACACAAGATGAATTAAATTTTCATTGCATTTCACTAAGATTATTAATATTTAAACAAAATGAAATCTGTACAGAGGAATAAAAGGACATTGTCTATTTTCCCTCAATTTCAACTACTCTGTGGGCAAAGATGTTTCAAAACCTATTTCTAATGAATTCCTAATAAATAAGCAAAGGCAACACATTCCCAAAATCCTGTTAACACTGCTGCTGCTGCTGCTGCTGCTAAGTCGCTTCAGTCGTGTCCGACTCTGTGCGACCCCATAGACGGCAGCCCACCCGGCTCCCCTGTCCCTGGGATTCTCCAGGCAAGGACACTGGAGTGGGTTGCCATTTCCTTCTCCAATGCATGAAAGTGAAAAGTGAAAGTGAAGTCATTCAGTCCTGTCCGACTCTCAGCGACCCCGTGGACTGCAGCCCACCAGGCTCCTCCATCCATGGGATTTTCCAGGCAAGAGTACTGGAGTGGGGTGCCATCACCTTCTGTTAACACTAGTCTAATCAAATGTGCAACGTATAAACAATACACTCTCATTGAATTTTGTCATACTATTTGAGGAAAGCACTACATGATTGGAGAATAAGACCTGTCTGTAATAACTGTTCATCTGATGACTTTCCTAAATTAATTCATTTAAAAAACATTACTAAATACCTATTCTAAATTCTTTCCTAAATGTTAGCATATGACCTGGCAAAATTTTAAGTGATTTCATAGGGCCAAAAAATTAACTCATATCATTTGGCTGTGACTAGGAAAAAAAAAAAAAAAAACAAGCAGTTAAATACAAGAAAAAATTATATATATATATATATATATATATATATATATATGTCAGAAAAATAGCTGAAGTAGAACCTTTTATTGAGGATGTTTATAAACCTTTCTATGATACTAAATATTAAATATTAAACACTAAGAAGTGATGTTTCCAAAGGAAGATTTGAAACTCTTCTTCTGCATAATTTTATCAATGAGCAAATACTCCAAAACTAGGAAATACGGCAGCAACTGACCACAAACCAAATAACTTCCCTCTACCCTTACTTGCCAAAACTTGACAAAATAGCCAAAGAAAAAATTACTTATAGAAAACTTTAAACGTATGCTGGAACTAAACAATGGTGACAAAAATCCTAAGATAACTTTAAATGAATACAAGCAATGAAATAATGTGCTTGTGCATGCTCAGTTTCTCACTTGTGTCTGACTCTTTGCAACACTTTGGACTGTAGCCCTCCAGCCTCCTCTGTCCATGGAATTTTCCAGGCCAGAATACTGGAGTGGGTTGATATTTCATCCTCTAGGGAATCTTCCTGACTCAGGGAACAAACCCATTGTCTCCTGCACTGCAGGCGGATTCTTCACCTGCTGAGTCATCGTGGAAGCCAATTAAATTAAATAATGGTCAACTAGCAAGTCTCATTTCTAAAAGATCATTTTAATGTTGTTTGTAGTAGTGCTAGAAAATATCAACTACCTAATTTGATGCAAGATTAAAAAAAAACAAAAAAAACACCTGAATGAGAAAGAACCACTTTCTACCATCTACCCACTCAGTTCAGTAAACACAGAGAGCAAAGATAAAAGAAAAAGGATTCAAACACAAAGCCAAAAGCGTTTGGGAGAATGTTTTCTTAAATTTGAACCAGCCTCTCTATTATTGCTCAAGGGTTCAGGGAAGAAAAGAACATGAAAAACTGTAAACTTCTTTTTTTGGAGTTACATTTTGCCACCACCATGGTTCAAGAATAATTAGAAGAAATTAGACGAAGTCAGCAGACAATGGGGTAATAGAGGGAAAAAAGATGAGTTAGTATTACAAAATTTCTATTTAAAGTTATTCCCTATGGATATGCATGGGCTTCCCAGGTGTCTCAGTGGTAAAGAATTTGTCTATCAATGCAGGAGATGCGGGTTCTATCCCAGAGTCAGGAAGATCCCCTGCAGAAAGAAATGGCAACTCACTGCAGTATTTTTGCCTGGAAAATTCCATGGACAGAGGAGCCTGGCACGCTACAGAGAATCATACAGATTGCAGAGAATTATACACGACCGATTACACAAGCGTGGATATCCATACGACAAAGAAACAAAAAAGAATCAACATCAACTCCTACCTCACATAATACACAAACATTTACTCTAAATGGATCATACATCTAAGTGTAAAAGTTTAAAGTATGAAAGTTCTAGAAGAAATTATTAGGGAACTTCTTTGCCATCTAGCATAGGAAAAAATTTCTTTAGAAGTAGGTAAAATATTTTAACAAACACTTTGCAAAAGAATATTCATGGATGACCAATAAGCACATGATAAGATGCTCAGCAGGTAAGTTGATTAAAAACAATGGTCTATCTGTACAATGACACACAACTCTACAATCAGTAAAATGAATTGCTACTGCTACATGCAACAACATTCATAAATCTAAAAATCACTTTCCTGTGTAAAAATATATTAAAAAATGTAAGTACTATATTTTGTCCCTTAAACTGCAAGGAGATCAAACCAGTCAATCCTAAAGGAAATCAGTCCTGAATATTCATTGGAAGGACTGATGCTGAAGCTGAAACTCCAATATTTTGGCCACCTGAAGTGAAGAACTGACTCATTGGAAAAGACCCTGATGCTGGGCAAGATTGAAGGCAGGAGGAGAAGGGGACAACAGAGGATGAGATGGTTGGATGGCATCACCGATTCAATGGACATGAGTTTGAGCAGGTTCCAGGAGGTGGTGATGGACAGGGACGCCTGGCATACTGCTGTCCATGGGGTCCCAAAGAGTCAGACACGACTGAGCATCTGAACTGACTACATTTTGTAGTAAAATTCCAGAAAATGGAAACATAGTAACAAAGAACATTTACTGATATATGAATCCAGGCACAGATGAATGGATAGGCTGCAAAGGTGCATAAGGAATCTTTTTTGGCATGATGGATATGAACTTTACCTTCAGAATCCACCTGCCAGTACAAGAGACATGGGTTCAATTCTTGGGCTGGAAATATCTCCTGTAGGAGAAAATGGCAACCCATTCCAGTATTCTTGCCTGGAAAATTCCACAAACAGAGGAGCCTGGTGGGCTACAGTCCATGGGGTTGCAGAGTCAGATATGACTAAACACACATGCACATAGAATTTTATACTTTTAGTAAATTATTTTATATAAATAGCTCAAAACTCTTATAAAATATATAAAAGGATATTTGTACCAGGATAAATACTATGCTATAATTTTAAATAGCAAAAAATGAACCATGCTTAATTTTCAATATATGATATATACATAAATTATTATCCAGTGGCTTAATTCCACTAAAAACAGAACTTCTCTTAAATGAGCAAAGGAACATTGCCATAACTCAAGTTTATTGGACTGACAAAATATTTTGGCCCAAGAGATCAGAGTGAATCTTTGTTTTTCATATTTGGCTTTGTAAATATTTAGAATAACTATATTCTTTTTTCTTTTTGTTATTACATTAATTATCTTACTATTTTATATTCCTATCATGGATTACATGTCCAAACAAGTGGTTTTTGGTTAATCCAATATTTAAATATTACAATGTGGTGAACAATGGCAAAGTTGAGAAACAAACATACCTGGGTGCATATTCCCTCTCTGTCATCCACTACTTTGAACAGGTTACTTATTCTCATTGTAAATGGGATACCAAAAATTCCCATTTCACAGAGATGTTATCAAAATTACTGAGGTATGTAAATGATGCTCAACAACATTTATTACTTCCAATTATTATCAACTACTGACTTTGTTTAGCAATTTCACTTTACAGATGAGAAAACAAGAGATAAAGAAAATTAATAGATTTATCCAAGGTCACAGATTATAAAATTTAAAGCCAGATTTACAACTATTTATTCTAAATAACAGCTACTTTGCTACATATTATGTTGATGAATTTTAGTTCAATTTATCATTATCTCAATTTTTTCATTAAATTGACTTGTATAATTCATGGATAATTTTCATTCAAATCAAATATTCTCAATTCCATAATTTAGAACAATGCCCTAATGTTCCTCCACAGGCCAGAAATAGTCACTCTACTACTGAGTCTTGTGTAGATGTTCCATACTTTATAAAACATAAGAAAAAGTAAAAATCTCACCTTCCCCCAGTCCATACTCAGAGGCCCATTTTTCATTGCAGTGAAAACTATTTTCAGGTAATTAGAAAAATTAACAGGATTCATGTTGTTTGTTTTACTTTTCTCAAAGGATCATAGACGTACACTGCATTTTGTCCAATGTCCAAAAATAATTATTTCATATGTTTTGTCTATCTCTAGATTTTGTTTTTGCCTAAGTGGAGAGGGTAAACCTTGTCCATTACTCTGTCATAGATGAAAAGGGAAGTTATTATTTTATTTGTACTCATTTTAAAATTATTTTATTAGAAAGCCCATTAGGCAATTTTAGTTGAAAACTTTCTACCAGCTAGAGTTTAGTCAGTTCAGTTCATGATCAAAAGCCTTTTGTATACATTCCTTGTGGAGCACATCAATTTCCTCTGAGCCTGAAACACCAAATCTAAAGATCCCTGACCTTAGAAAAAAAACTAAGAGTGTATGAAATTAGTTTTTTATTGACTTGAGGAATGTAGTTTAGTTAAATCATTTTTTGATATTCTAAACAGATTCATCATGTTATTCAGAGTAACTATATTTTGTGCTTAAGACTCACATCGCTAATATGTGCCAGACTCTGATATATTTATAAAAATGTTACATCTGATAATGTTTTATAGATGATTACACAAAGGATTCCAAAATTCACAAACTTCAATTTCTTTAAAAGTTTCTAAAATATGGTTATTCTTTGTCTTAACTAAGAAATAAGAGTTACAAAATAACACTATAATACAATCAGATAATTGATCATTATCAATACTTTTTGCTTTAAATGACTCATTTTCTGAAAATTATATATTTCTAACTTGCTGACAGCCTATTTTAAACACTGAATAAACTATTTTACTCTCTAATGTATTTCTCTTATGATTTATTTTTTATTGCAATATAAGGGAAAAAGCAGCTGCATTCTCCAGCTGTGACAAAATGTTTCAATATATGAGGCAAGAACATCAGTAATAAATAAAGCAATTTACTTCTTTACAAAAATGACTATCTTTATTTAATAGCAAAGCTGTTGTTAGTGGTAGAGCCTAGCAGCTGGTATGGCTAAAGTGAATACTCACTGAGAAATTAGGTTGTCACTGTATCAGCTATATCATGCTCCAAGAGCATACTAAGTTTACTGTGGAAAATGTTTAAGCCCTTTCCTTTTGAATTCACTACCAAGAAGCTATCTTGTTTCACTTGCTGCTGCTGCTGCTAAGTCGCTTCAGGTCACTGATAACAACTGAGTGACAGAATGTAGCCCACTGCTGCTGCTGCTGCTGCTGCTGCTGCTAAGTCCGTGTCCAACTCTGTGCGACCCCATAGACGGCAGCCCAACAGGCTCCGCCATCCCTACGATTCTCCAGGCAAGAACACTGGAGTGGGTTGCCATTACCTTCTCCAATGCATGAAAGTGAAAAGTGAAAGGGAAGTCACTCAGTCATGTCCGACTCTTAGCGACCCCATGGGCTGCAGCCTACTAGGCTTCTCCGTCCATGGGATTTTCCAGGCAAGAGTACAAAGCAATTAACTTTAGAACTATTTGTATTTTCCAACAACTATTAGTCTATAAGGATCTATGGTAAGACTGAATTTTTGCATATCACTGCTCTCTAGAGAAACCATGCAACTATCCAATAGTTATCTTTGAACTATCAACCTGCATCACATTCTCACACTAATATTTGGATAATAGAGATCAAGATATCATCTATTCATGAATTCAGGTATGCATCCAGAATGCATATGTCAACAACTAAGAGCCAGAATTTTGTTCATATTTCATTGAAATACTTATAGCTTATATTTGGATATCACCTTACAGTTTACATTATATTTTTGTATGTATTTAATAACTATATAAGATAGAAATGAAAGTATAACAGAGAAAAACAAATCTGTTCACACTGGATTTATGCCTTTGGCTCTAACCCATGTGTCTGTTGCCCATGCTTAGTCATTCTGGCTCTGCACCTTTGTAAGAGAATGTTGCCTATAGCCTGAAATATATATGATAACCCATTCTCAAGGCTCTGACCTTTAAAAAGTATAACATTTTTCAGCTTATATAGAGATAAAAAGTTGCAGAATAAAGAATAATACTTGTCTTGTTGGAGGTTTACAGGAACGTTGTGAACAGCCCCACAAAACAGATACAAGAGCAAAGGATGCCTGTACCAAGTTTGCAACAACCAGCCATACCCTCTCCCCTTTTTGTATAAAAGCACCCTGAATTCTAACTCTAGGTCTATGAAACAGGATGGAAAGATGAAACAGGATGAAACAGAGATAAATCCACACATCTATTGTCACCTAATCTATGGCAAAAGAGGCAAGAATATATAATGGAGAAAAAGCAGTTTATTCAATTAGTAGTGCTGGGAAAACTGAACAGCTAAATGTAAAAGAATGAAATTAGAACACTCTCTAATACCATACACAAAAAATAAACTCAAAAAGAATTAAAGACCTGAGTATAAGGCCAGATGCTATTAATCCCTTAGAGAAAAACATAGGCAAAACACTCTTTGACATAAATCACAAGATTTTTTTGTTCCATCTCCTACAGTAATGAAAATAAAAACAAAAATGGACAAATGGAACCTAATTCAATGTAAAAGCTTTTGTATAGCAAAGGAAACCATAAGTAAGACAAAAATACAACTCTTAGAATGGAAGAAAATATCTGCAAATAAAGCAATTGACAAAGGATTAATCTCCAAAATATACAAGCAGCTCAAGCAGTTCAACATCAGATAAAAAAAAAAGTCAAAAAATGGGCAGAAGAAATAAATATACATTTCTCCAAAAAAAGTCATGCAGATGGCCAAAAAACACATGAGAAGATGTTCAATATCACTAATTATTAGAGAAATGCAATTTACAACTACAGTGAGGTATCACCTCATACCAGTCAGAATGGCCATCACCAAAAAAATCTACAAATGCTGGAGTGTGAAGAAAAGGAAACCCTTGTGTACTATTGGTGGGAATGTAAATTGATAGCAGCTTCTATGGAGAACATTATGGGAGTTCCTCAAAAAACTAAAATTAGAACTACCAAGCATTCTCACTCCTGGGCATATACCCAGAGAAAACCATAATTCAAAAAGATACAGGTACCCCAATGTTCATAGCAGCACTATTTACAACAGCCAGGACATGGAAGTAACCTAAATGTCCATCAGCAGAGGCATGGATAGAGATGATGCAATACATATATACAATGGAATATTACTCAGCCATAACAAGGAATAAAATTTGGTCATTTGTAGAGACATGGAATCGAGAAAAATGATATAAATGATCTTATTTGCAAACCAGAAATACAAAAACATAGAGATCAAATATATGGATAGAGAACACATATATGCATATACAGAGCGGAAGAGGAATTAAGAGATTGTTATTGATACATATACACTATTGATACTATGTATAAAATAGATAATGAGAACATACTATATAGCACAGGGAATTCTACTTAATGCACTATGGTGACCTGACTGGGGAGGAAATTCAGAAGAGAGGGGATATGTGTATATGTATAGCTGACTCATTTTGCTATACAGTAAAAACTAACACAGCATTATAAAGCCACGATACTCCAGTAAAAATTAACTTACAGATAGAACTTACCCACATTAAGGTTCTCCACAATTTTTAAGAATTTTTTTAAGCTTCTGAGAGCAAGTTTTGAGAACCCCTTCCGTAAAATATGTTATAGAGTGTGTTACACCAGGCCCATAGTATATTCATCTTTTCAAATGGGCAGAGAGCTCTGCTTATGCTACATGTAATTTAATGAGTTCTTTTTGTCTGGTCTACTAATTTAAAGTTTAAATTTAAAATATGTTTAAAAATAATTTATTCCAAATTTAAATATTTTAGAATAAATATTTTCCATGGAATATTTTTAAATGTTCATAAATTATCGTTAAACATAGGTAAGTGAAATGTGAGTCAAATTTGTTATTTAATTTGATAGTTTATCACTGTAGGTAAAGAAATTTACTTTTCATTGTCATGACAGTTCATTATTATACTGGTGAATAACTATAAAATTTACCTGTATCAGGAGTCTATTTTGAAGTATAGAGAAAATATGCAAATATTTTGGCTACGGTCAAATTGGATTATTTTAAGTAACTTCAGTAATAGCATTCTCTTCTTTGGCATTAGAAAAAATAGATCTAAAATGTTCCTGACTGTAAATTTTGAGAATCACTCAAAAGCACATGCACATTAGAAATTTTTTTTTTAATGAATGTAATTCTGCTCCCTTATAATGCAAAATATTTAAAATAATCAGAATTTAGAAACAACCTATAGCATGAAAATGCTAATATTTAAACTAAGGTAATTTGAAAGCATTATATAATATGGAAAGTAGATAGGCATATCTGCAAAATTAAGACTTACATTAAAGAAAGTAGCAAAAACCACTAGGCCATTCAGGTATGACCTAAATCAAATCCTGTATGATTATAGTGGAAGTGAAAAATAAGATTCAAGGCCTTAGATGTGATAGACATAGCCTGAAGAACTATGGACAGAGATTCATAACATTGTACAGGAGCCAGTGATCAAAACCATCCCCAAGGGGGAAAAAAAATACAAAGAGCAAAATGGCTGTCTGAAGAAGCCTTACAAATAGCTGAGAAAGGAAGAGAAGTGAAACTCAAAGGAAAAAGGAAAGAAAGGCCCATCTGTATGCAGAGTTCTAAAGAACAGCAATGAGTGATAAGAAAGCCTTTTTAGTGAACAATGCAAAGAAATAGAGGACAACAATAGAATGGGAAAGACTAAAGATCTCTTAAAGAAAATTAAAGATACGAAGGGGATATTATATGCAAAGATGGGCACAATAAAGGACAGAAATGGTATGGCTCTAACAGAAGCAGAAGATATTAAGAAGAGGTGGCAAGAATACACAGAAGAACTATACAAAACAGATCTTCATGACCCATATAACCATGATGGTGTGACCACTCACCTAGAGCCAGACATCCTGGAATGTGAATCAAGTGGGCCTTAGGAAGCATTACTATGAACAAAGCTAGGGGAGGTGATGGAATTCCAGCTAAGCTATTTCAAGTCCTAAAAGATGATGCTGTGAAAGTGCTGCACTCAATATGCCAGCAAATTTGGAAAACCCTGCAGTGGCCACAGGACTGGAAAAGGTCAATTTTCATTCCAATTCCAAAGAAGGACATTGCCAAAGAATGTTCAAATTATTGCACAACTGCACTCATTTCAAACACTAGCAAGGTAATGCTCAAAATCCTTCAAGCTAGGCTTCATCAATATGTGAACTGAGAAATTCCAGATGAACAAGCTGGTTTTAAAAAAGGCATAGGAACCAGAGATCAAAGTGCCAGCATCTGCTGGATCACAGAAAAAGCAAGACAAAAAAAGCAATGCAGAAAACATCTATCTACTTCTGCTTCATTGACGATACTAAAGCCTTTGACTGTGTGGATCACAACAAACTATGGACAATTCTTAAAGAGATGGGAAATTCAGACCACCTTACCTGCCTCCTGAAAATCCTGCATGCAGATGAAGCAATAGAACCAGAAATGGAACAATGGACTGGTTCAAAATTGGGAAAGGAATATGTCAATCCTGCTTATTTAACTTATATGCAGAGTATATCATGCAAAATGCAGGGCTGGATGAAGTACATCCTGGAATCAAGATTGCCAGGAGAAATATCAACAACCTTAAATATGTAGATGACACCACCCTAATGACAGAAAGAGGAACTAAAGAGCCTCTTGATGAAGGTGAAAGAAGAGAGTGAAAAAGTTGGCTTAAAACTCAACACTTAAAAACTAAGATCATGGCATCTGGTCCCATCATTTCATGGCAAATAGATGGGGAAAAAATGGAAACAGTGATAGATTTTATTTTCTTGGGCTCCAAAATCATTGTGGATCATGACTGCAGCCATAAAATTAAAAGACACTTCTTGGAAGAAAAGCTAAGACAAACCTAGTCAGCATATTAAAAAGCAGAAATATCACTTTGCCAACAAAGGTCCATCTAGTCAAAGATATGGTCTTTCCAATAGTCATGTACAGATGTAAGAGTTGAACCATGAAGAAGGCTGAGTGCCACAGAACTGATGCTTTCAAACTGTGGTGCTGGAGAAGACTCATGAAGGAGCCTCATCCAACTCATTAAAGGATTGAATAGACTAAAAATCTGAATAAGAAAAAATTATTTCTCACTGCTTCATTGTCTTCAAGTAATCAGTCTTCTTCACTCAAGCTCAGTCTAAAACTTATACCACTGGCTCTCCTGCATCTTGAGTTTGCTGACTACAGATCTTAGATCTTATACCATAAGTGTATACACACACACACACACACACACACACACACAGGTTTTATATAGAGAGTACATATATAGAGAAGCCAAAAACTGGGGCAGGGTAGAGAAAATGAAGAATTATTATTTAGTGGGTCTAAAATTTCAAGGACGCTGGGTGAATAAATTCTAGAATTGTAGAATATATACCTATTTCAGTTCAGTTCAGTTGCTCAGTTGTGTCCAATTCTTTGCAACGCCATGAATTGCAGCACGGCAGGCCTCGCTGTCCATTACCAATTCCTGGAGTTTACCTAAACTCATGTCCATTGATTCAGTGATGCCATCCAACCATCTCATCCTGTCATCCCCTTCGCCTCCTGCCTTCAATCTTTCCCAGCATCGGGGTCTTTTCAAATGAGTCAGATCTTCACATCAGGTGGCCAAAGTATTGGAATTTCAGCCTCAACATCAGTCCTTTCAATGAACACCCAGGACTGATTTCCTTTAGGATGGACTGGTTGGATCTCCTTGCAGTCCAAGGGACTCTCAAGAGTCTTCTCCAACACCACAGTTCAAAAGCATCAATTCTTCGGTGCTCAGCTTTCTTCACAGTCCAACTCTCACATCCATACAAAACTACTGGAAAAACCATAGCCTTGACTAGACAGACCTTTGTTGACAAAGTCATGTCTCTGCTTTTTAATATGCTGTCTAGGTTGGTCATAACTTTCCTTCCAAGGAGTAAATGTCTTTTAATTTCTTTGCTGCAGTCACCATCTGCAGTGATTTCAGAGCCCAGAAAAATAAAGTCAGCCACTGTTTCCACTGTTTCCCCATCTATTGGCCATGAAGTGATTGGACCAGATGCCAAGATCTTAGTTTTCTGAATGTTGAGCTTTAAGCCAACTTTTTCACTCTCCTCTTTCACTTTCATCAAGAGGCTCTTTATTTCTTCTTCACTTTCTGCCATAAGGGTGGTATCATCTGCATGTCTGAGGTTATTGACATTTGTCCTAGCAATCTTGATTCCAGCTTGTGGTTCTTCCAGCCCAGCATTTCTCATTATGTACTCTGTATTAAGTTAAATAAGCAGGGTGACAATATACAGCCTTGACGAACTCCTTTTCCTATCTGGAACCAGTCTGTTGTTCCATGTCCAGTTCTAACTGTTGCTTCCTGACCTGCATACAGATTTCTCAGGAGGCAGGTCAGGTGGTCTGATATTCCCATCTCTTTCAGAATTTTCCACAGTTTATTGTGATCCACACAGTCAAAGGTTTTGTCATAGTCAATAAAGCAGAAATAGATGTTTTTCTGGAACTCTTGCTTTTTCAATGATCCAGCAGACATTGGCAATTTGATCTCTGGTTCCTCTGCCTTTTCTAAAACAAGCTTGAACATCTGGAATTTCACAGTTCACGTATTGCTGAAGCCTGGCTTAGAGCATTTTGAGCATTACTTTACTAGGGTGTGAGATGAGTGCAATTGTGCGGTAGTTTGAGCATTCTTTGGCATTGCTCTTCTTTGGGATTGGAATGAAAACTGACCTTTTCCAGTCCTATGGCCACTGCTGAGTTTTCCAAATTTGTTGGCATACTGAGTGCAGCATTTTCACAGCATCATCTCTCAGGATTTGAAAGAGTTCAACTGGAATTCCATCACCTCCACTAGCTTTGTTCTTAGTGATGCTTCCTAAGGCCCACTTGACTTCACATTCCACGATGTCTGGCTATAGGTGAGTGATCACACCATCATGATTATCTTGGTATGAAGATCTTTTTTGTACAGTTCTTCTGTGTATTCTTGCCACTTCTTCTTAATTTCTTCTGCTTCTGTTAGGTCCATACCATTTCTGTCCTTTATCAAGCCCATCTTTGCATGAAATGTTCCCTTGGTATCTCTAATTTTCTTGAGGAGATATCTAGTCTTTCCCATCCTGTTGTTTTCCCCTATTTCTTTGCATTGATCTCTGAGGAAGGCTTTCTTATCTCTCCTTGCCTTTCTTTGGAACTCTGCATTTGATGTTTATATCTGTCCTTTTCTCCTTTGCTTTTTGCTTCTCTTCTCTTCACAGCTATTTGTAAGGCCTCCTCAGACAGCCATTTTGCTTTTTGCATTTCTTTTCCATGGGGATGGTCTTGATCCAGCTGATGGGTTTTTACAATAATTGGTTATTACAGTAAATCAAAATAATATCTCAAGTTTGTAAAGATCTTACTAGACCCACTCTCACAATTTACATTTTAAAATGACAGGATTAGAACTTACAGTAGAAAGATCTTACCAAACCCACTCCCTTAGTATATCTAACATTAACATTGTAAGATAACAGTATTAGCCAGAAGGTTTTCAAGAAGGAGAAACTATCCTCAAGCAGGATACATTTTTGTTATATAATCCTTAGTACAGAGTTTAAACTGAGTTCTTTGTTGTATAATCATCAGTTCCAGGCTTAAAGAAAAAAACATTTTATGTGACTAAGACTAAGGAAGGTATAGGAAAAAAGACATTTGTCCTTTCTTCCTCCTTGAGAATTCCAGACCCCATCTCCTATTTGAGAGACCCAGACTCCTCTGTCCTCCTTGGGCACCCCAGACTTTTTATCAACTTGCCTAAAAACTGACTCTCACACTGAAAGATGAACTCCCCAGGTCGGTACATGCTTAATATGCTACTGGAGAGAAGGGGACGACAGAGGATGACATAGTTGGATGACATCACCGACTCGAAGGACATGAGTTTGAGCAAGCTCCAGGAGTTGGTGATGGACGGGGAAGCCTGGCATGCTGCAGTCCATGGGGGTCACAAAGATTTGGACAAGACTGGGTGACTGAACTGAACTGAGAGAGTATGATTATTCAAATAGAAAATTCCATGCAATCCACACAAAAATACTAAAATTTATGAATGAATTAGGCAAAGTTCAAGGATAAAAGATAATACTAAAATCAGTTGTATTTTTACTAACCAGTGAGAACAATTAAAAACTAAAACATTTAAATTTCCATTCACTGTACACAAAATAAAATACCCAAGGTGCACTATTTCCCAACAATATAAATTGCAAATCATTAGTGATAGAAAATTAAGACTACTAAATAGAGAAATATTCATTATTCACGGACTGAAACATTTAATATTTTTAAGATAGTAAAGCCCCTCCCATTTCAACTATGCATTAAAGACAACCCCAAATATACAAGTCAACAAGCTGATTCAAAAATTATTTTAAACAAAAACAAAAATCTTAAAGACTTATTCCACCTAATTTCGAGAGTAAGGCGACAAAATAAAAACTGGTATTAGTGAAAGATAGATATATGCATCAATGTAGCAAAATAGAACATCTAGAAACAGGCCCACATATATAGGCTCAATTTATTTCTGACAAAGATACCAAAGCAATTAAATTTGATCTCTATGTATAAAGATTGAGTATTCTCCCTTTTATCACATCATGCATAAAAAATGAACTCAAAATGAAAAGCCTAGCTAAACATTCAACCAAAAACTATAAAATGTCATAAAGAAAGCAGTTTATTTGTTATCTAACAAAGTTTTTTTTTATAAACTAAACAAAACATGGAGCATAAAAGAAAAAATCATAAACTGAGACTTCATTAAAAAAAAAAAAGTGTTCTTCAAAAGGCATCATTTATACATGGATGAGAAAAAATGTTGAGCTGCCAGGTGTCAGTGTGGTAGATTAGGACAACACACCATACCTCAAGTAACAATCAAGCCTTTATTCACTTACTGTGCGTATTTGTTTGTTAGGGCTACCATAACAAGGTACCAGTATACCACAGGGTTGTTTAAACATACAGGTCTAGATGCTAGAGATTGAGATGTTGACAGGGTTACTTCTTCTGAGGCCTCTCTCCAGAGCTTGTAGATAGCCACCTTCACATGACCTTCCCTCTGTGTGTCTTCATCCTAAAATTCTCTTCAGGGGCCCAAACTCTTCAGAGACACAATTGAGCCCAATATACTGTGACAGCGCAGGCAAGAGGCAAAGAAAACAGTACAAGCTAACCAGTGTTCCATGTTTCCCCATGGAGTGCTACCGGGAGAGGGTCAGTTAGATTACCCAGCACGGTGGGGGAAACCACCTCATTGCTGAGGATCCTGAAAAAGAAAAAAAAGAAGAAGCAAAAAAACTCTCTTGTCTTTTATAGGCTTAGGTAGCCAGGAGCTGGGGGAAGGAGATGTGTTAAGAGTGAAAAAGTGCTGAGTCAGAGTGGAGACAATTTCTTAGTAAGAAGGTTTCAGCTGAGACTGGTCTCTGAATGGAGGTGCCTCCCATAGGAATGCTGATAAGCATATGATCAAGGCCGGCCCAGCAGGTGGGGGTTGCGTCCTTAACTGACACTCTCTCCATAGTTACAGTGTCAAAAATGGGTGTTCAGGAATAAAATGCATAATTACGTAAATAGCTGAAAGTCTACATTTTAAACGTAGTATTAGGGACACATACCCTAGAAGCAACTAAAATAAGTTTAATTGTCAGAGTCTAATAAAGGAACTGTGGAAATAACAAAGACTATCCAAATGAGAATGAGCTATTCTCATTTGAACTATCCAAATGCTATTTACTCAGAGCAAGGAAGTCAGCCATCAACTCTGACTGGCAGAGACTCAGAGGGAGACAGATTAATAGGGACGCTTTATATAGCAAAAAAAGGGAAGGCTTCAAGTATCCTTTGATTGGAGGCTGTTGCCATGGAGAAGGTGTAAGCAAACTAGAAGTGGGCACTCTGTATAATTGGTTAGATCCTAAATCAGAAGCAGGGGCAAAAATTAGAGAAGCTCCCAGTTACCCATCAAGTCCTGGCTGTTTTGGGTCAAAGGTTACTGAGGCTGTTATTTAGCTTCCTGGATTGGCCGCTGCAGGTTGAGGGGCAGAATTCTACTGTTAAATATGCTTTTGAGACAGGCTGGGACATGGGACCCTTTACTAGAGTCCTTGCACCTGGACAAACATCTCCTCCTTGAGCAACAGAATACAAAGAAACTCTAAGGCACGTCTCCCACTTTGTAGACAGACGCTTTACCTTCTGAGCCACGAGGGAAGTCCAAAAATAACTGCAAGTATGCACAATTGGGGCAAATAATGAACAATAAGATATAAAAAGTCTAAAAACCCACTGACACTTATGAGCTTCCAGGAGCAAAAGCAGGGTACTGCACACGATCCCTGCACACAGCCACCAAGAGGACGGGCAGATCACCCATCAGGCTGACCCGCGAATCTGCCCCTACCCTCACCCCATTAAAGGAACCAGCTTGCCCTACCCTCAGGGAGAAAGCAAGGGCACCTGTTACTTGCTTTTGCTCCCCCTTGCTGCAGCCCCAGTCCCAATAAATCATTAGAGTCCAAAGGCTCATATATTCATTCTCTCAGTGAGAAAGCAGTGAAACGTTAGTGCATTATCCTGTCAATTCCTGAATAAAGCCCAAGTAACATATATTCTTTTGCATTTTTTTCTGGAATTTATATGTGGAATTGAAAGTAAAATTAACATTAAATATATAGTTAGAATTAAAGTTACATGTAAAGTAGGAAAAGTATTCACAGAGCACAAAATTAAATGAATTAAGCATGGAGGTACTATAAGATACTGAGGAGAAAAAAAAATCAAAGCCTAGATGGACAAAATCAAAAAATCAAAAAAAAAAAAACCAAAGCCTAGAGGACAGTGAATGCAAGTCACAAATAAGGCATAACACAAGATTAGAAGATTAGAGATCCTAAAGGCAAAGTATATATTTTTTTAACTTACCACATTTTTCCCAGAAAAAAAAAAAAAAAACACTTGGATTAGCATGTTAGAGAAGGCATATATCCCATGGCATTGATAGAATTAATGATTGGAGAAAAAACAGTATTTTAAACTCTCAACGAGGGTTAATTAAATTTGCTCTCTTTATTTGAAAGAATGAAGGATACCAAAACCTCAGAGAAGAGAATAATATTTGAAACACAAAAAGAGATTTCTTATATTTGGTAGTTTGATATGATGATTAATAGTATAATCTCTAAATCTGCCTAATGTCAAATACTGCCTCCGCCACTTATAAGCTGGCTGTTTTCTCTCTATCACATGGAATTCCTGTCATGGTTATGTACCATATATTTAAACCACTTAAACATAACACCTAGCACATTGGTTAATATCTCATCAAAGTTAGCTTAAATATATGTTTCACATAAGGAATAAGTACTGAGTGCTGAATACAGTCCCGTCACTATTTTGAACACTGGGGATACAATAGTAAACCAAACAGACACAATCTCTGGTTTGATAGTTGCATTCTGGAGCCCTATGAATACTATACAGAAGAATTAGGGTAAAGTAAGAATTCATGATACTGCAGAGAGGAGTGTTCTATATAGAGCGGTCCAGGAAGAACTTCTTCAAATAAGTAACCTTTAAACATAGACCTGAAAATAGGAGAAAAGTCAGAGGGAAATGTAGAAGGGTGTGTTTGATAGAAGGAACTTTGTGGAGTGCACACATGTCAACGCATTTTTAGTATGTTTCTGTCAAAAACAACAAGGCCATATTGGCAAAATGGAAACCATGAAATATTTTGAGCAAAGCAATGACCTGATTTTATTTCCAAAGTATTACACTGGATTCTCTTAGCAGTATAGGGCAAGATAGAAGAAAAGTCATTATCTTTATCAATGTCTCCCCCTCCCTTCTCTGCATATATGTATTTGTATTCAGTCCCTCAATCATATCTGACTCCTTGAGATCCTGTGGACTATAGCCTCTTAGGCTCCTCTGTCCATGAGATTTCAGCAACAAGAATACTGGAGCGGGTTGCCATCTCCTCCTCTAGGGAATCTTCCCAACCCAGGGATTGAACCCACATCTCCTGCATTACCAGCAGATTCTTTACTGCTGAAACACTGGGGAAGCCCTTTCCCCTGTATATATCATTCATTTATTTATTTCTCTGTCTATGTAGAGTATGTTATATCCATAATATATAATATGTTGAATGTATATGTTGAATGTATGAAAGAAGATGAGCTATTATATTTGCCTTGTTCATGTATATATCATTCATGTATTTATTTCTCTGTCTATGTAGCGTATGTTATATCCATAATATATAATATGCATACGTTGAATGTATGAAAGAAGATGAGCTATTATATTTGCCTTGTTCATCTCAGGTGCTATAATGAGAACAGTTCTGGAGAGAATTCTTAACACAAAAGTAAATGGAGGGTATTATTTTGCTTTGGTTTTTGTTTTCTGTTTGTCTTGCTATAATTTTAATAACAGATGAGAGCCCAGTAAAGTGAAATTCAATGCAAGCAAGGTTGTAAGGATCTAAGATAGGTATGCTTGAGTTTGAATCTTGGTTCTGTGACCTTGGGCAAATTATTTAACCTCTCTGTGATTAAATTTCTTCATCTTTAAGTTGGAATAATACAAAGACCTACACCAAAGTTGACTTTTTTTAGTGAGAATTAATATATACAAATGCTTAGGAAAAAGCCTATAATATAACAAGCACTTAATAAACGAGTTCTTATTCTTAATATTCTTATTGTTATTATTATTGAAGGAAAAGAGAAAAAAAAAAGATTTGTGACTAAACATCAGTGTGGCTCCAAAAGAAAATTGTAAGTAGTAGAATATTATTTATTCTAATGTAAGTAGTAGAATTCTGTCAGCACAGGTGACTTTGCTCAGCAGCACAGCGGGGAACCCAGGCTCTGACCCAGAGCTCAGCAGTCTCTGGGCAGGGGGCGCTGAAGGACAGCAGCAGTCTGGGATCTTCTATAGACTGAGGTTTATAATATGGATGCCTAGCAGGTGTTGAGTGCAGTTTTGCAGAGTATGCAAAGCAGACAGTCTCTAAATGGCCTAATCTAAAATATCTGACATTGGTGACTGTGGGCTTTTGAGCTAATGGGCCCCCAGCTTGTTATGAAGAAATAACCAACATAGAGCCAATAGACGGAGGCCATTTTTGCCTTGTTTATACATAAAACAGGACTCCTGTGATTCCCAGGTGATGTGGACATAACTATTTCAGAGCCAGGTTTGTAGTCAGAGACCCTGAAATAGCAGGGTCCCAAAAGCAGGTGTCAGAAGGGAAATCTGACAGAGAGGTTAGAGAGGTCTCCTTTTCTCAGGATAAAAGGAAGACTGAGAGGGGCAAGAACTGGAACTTTTCAAATACGTAAACACCAATTCATTCACAAACACCTTGCACCTTCTCTCATTTCTACATCCATTACTCTAACATAATATTCAACTATCCATACATACCCATATCCAAGAGCATAAAGACCCATGGATTCAAAAGCACACATAAACTCATATTTACATATACGTATTTAAATGTAACTAGAATGGACTTATCAATATTATTAGAATAACATCAATCCTAAAATATTCTTTCCATATTCATATATTCTAATGCTTTAAGTACATATACAGTAGAATAAATAATCCAAAATATAACGATTGAATCGCTTCATTTGGTATTGCAATATAAAATATTCACATAGGAAATCTTGTAGGACTGTCAACCATGTAGCCTATCTGTTCCCTTTTGTTGAAAACATATCAATTTTTGTATGAAGATTAGCTCCAAATCTCAAAGGAGTTACTTTTAGTTTTCAAAGTGAATACCATGGAGAATGGGACATTCTCATATAAGTTTCCTTAGATCTTGTCACTAATTTCAGCCAGGTGTATGATTACTTTAGGTGTTGCATCTTTTAATCTGAATATCAGAGTTCTCACTGCAACTTTTGAACAAGATTGTTAGTAAGTCATCAAGTTGGAAGTGCCTAGCTGAGAATGGCCATTAAAAAAGAGCACCTGAGATGTACACTCAGCAACAATAGGATTTGCAAAGGGCAGCCGAAAATAAAAAGTCTAATTCACGCTTAAGATTAGATTTCAAAATAAAAGGGATAATTTTATACATAAAATTTGCTATAGCGAATGATTGATTCATTTCTCAAAATAATAACCTCCTCGTAGTTACCTTCTGAATAAAAAATATTTTTGTGGTTCTGGATATGTACAAACAGAAAGTTTTAGTGCTTTAAAATATATGTAGATTCCAAAATTAATCTGAAGATGCAGTATATTTAAATATACTTCAATATTAATGTTGAAATATGCTATAGTTTATCAACAAGTTTATTTTTGGTTTCAGTATGAATTCATAATTAGACCAACCGTGGTCTGAACATAGTTTATGTTTGCAACAAAGTGAGTATTTTGTGTAATTGAATCATAAATTTTACCTATTATACCTGGACTTTACATCTATATCCTTCAAAAGAGCTCTAACATCCTTAATTGCATCCTGTGTTATTTTTGTAAAATAGCTCTGTTTATAGATTTATTGCACAATTATTTCAGAACAATATGAGAACACAGAGATATCACATTCATTTTATAAGCATTATTTCTTCCATTGTGTAATGCTTCTGTGAGGAACTGCAGTTCTAAAATTTTTATTTGATTTGAATATTGGACACTACATTAATTTAGTTGAAAATTGCAAACATTTAGAATAGTCCACAACGAAGAAACATTATTTCAAACTTTTTGGTAAATGTAAAGATGTACAGCCAGGTCTCCCATCAGGAAGGCTTCCTGCCTAACAGTAGAGAAGAAGGTCTGCAAACAGCTTCCAGCTCATAATTCCTCAGAGCCTGCCTCAGCTGCAAAGAGCTGAATTTACACAACCCTCATGCCGTTCCCAGGGCACCTGTATCCAGACTAAAGAAGATAAGGAGACAAGGACCTGAGCCTTTGGGCCCAGCTGGGTATCATCTGATGGGCAACACTCCTGAGAGCTCCTTTCCAGGTTGACTAAGGCTTTTTTTGAGTCAGCATTACTCGAAAAAGTCCAAGAGTTTTTTGACATAAAGACCAGACCAGCAGCAGCAGTGTAACTAGGATCTTTTAAAAATGCAGATTCAGCTGATCTCTGAAATGCAGATTCAGCTGATTAGATATTCTAGGAGTGGGTATTAGCAATTTCTGAGTAATTCTGACGGATGCTGAAGTTTGCTCTCCTAAATTCTTTCTCTTCCCTCCCACTACAGATATTGTGTGTGTGTGTGTGTTTGTGTGTGTGTGTGTGTGAAAGTTGCTCAGTTGTGTCCAAGCTCTTTGCAACACCATGGACTGTAGCCCATCAGTCTCCTTTATCCATGGAATTCTCCAGGCAAGAATACTAGACTGGGTTACAATTCCCTTCTCCAGGGGATTTTGCCGACCCAGGGATCGAACTCAGGTTTCCCTCATTGTGGGCAGATTCTTTACTGTCTGAGCCACCAGGGAAATAGATATTAATCTCTAATAAATATCTTGCAGACCAATTCTTTCTCAGTACCTGTTTATCGGAAACCCAACCTGGGACAGTTTTGTTATATCAATATCTAAATAAACCATATGACATTTTAAGAGCTCACAGAACTTTATCTGTGGGCAGGTCATTAGTAACCTCAAAACACTACACTTTCTGTTAGGAAGCTTGACCTTTATAGTTTCTTCGGTCAGGCCTACCCCTCTATCTGCAAACTATATTCAGCCAATTCCTTTACCAGCTGAGAATTATTCTCTCCTACTAGTAGTCACTGGTGGAAGATTAGAAAGCTAGAATGAGGAGCTCACTAGTCTGGTTGACCTCTCTCTGGTTAGGAGAGTTAAATCTAGAATCCAGCATCTTTGAACACACCTAGCAGTCACGCGTCACTCCCTCTGGAGCATGAACAGTAGCCAGAAACATGAACTGAGGAGTCAGAGTTTCAGAAGCACCAACTTGCATACACCTATCTTCTGCTCTCTGAACACCATCAATCGCAGCCCTTCATCACAGGTCTGAGCAGCAGTCAGGATGACTCAGGCTTACTAGACTCATATCACTTCTTCCCTTTGGTTTCCCTGTTCGAACAATGGTAGGAACTTTATGCAGTTTAGATTCTCTATGTGCCCTAAGCATCCTTTTATCCCCTGTTGGGCTCCATCTGTGAAAACAACTGACAGTGTTTAATCTCTATATTAAAACTGGACCCTGACTGATACAGGATGTTTTCTCAGAACTATGGGGGAGTGGAATATAAATTCTTATATATCAATAAACCTTAGTATATAAACATGAACACTGTGAAGACAGGACATGAAAGGATGTGACAGCATGAGACTACAAGCCAAGCATTGAAATTCCTATACTGGAAAATCAATTTAAAAAACATATGTTTAAGAAAATCACAGTTTTAAGTAGAGATCTTTTTCTTCACAGTACATATGTATACAAAACATGACCTAGGAAGTATGAGAAAACCTAACTTCAAAAACATCTAATTAGTCTGCTAAATTATAACTTGGGGCTTCCCTGATGGCTCAGTGGTAAAAAAAAAAAAAAAAAAAAAATCCACCTGCAGTGCATGAGATGTGGATTTGATCCTTGGGTCAGGAAGATCCCCTGAAGAAGGAAATGACAACCCACTTGAGTATTCTTACCTAGGAAATCCCATGGACAGAGGACCCCAGAGGGCTACAGTGCATGGAGTCGGACAAGACTGAGCGACTAAAGCAAACAAAGCAAAATTTTAACTTAGAAGATACATTGAGGAAACTTTCCATTCATTCAAGATGTGTGGATTCCTCTTTAAGATACGAAGTATATAGTATTTTTTTTTTAAATCTTCCACTTGGCGGTAATATTTAACCCAATATTATGGACAATCCCAAATCACCCTATGGACAATCATTCATATATGTTTATAAAAATTACTGCAGGATGCAGCCTTGGAGATGCTCCCCACCTCACCCCTCCCTACCCCTGCCTGCTGGGATTCAAGCCCTTCTGTAATACTCTACCCTTGATTATGGCCTGGACTTATTTGCTCATTTCTAGTGAATATGAGACAGCAGACATGAGATTCAGTCTCATCAAGAATCATGAAAGACAGTCTGGAAGTGAATCCTATCCTAGTTGAGCTATGACACAACTGTAGTCCCAGCTCACACCCTGATTGCAGACTCTTGAGAAGCCATGAAGCAGAAATACCCAGCAAATCTGTGTTTGGATTCCTGACTGACAGAAACCATGGAAAAATAAATGTTTTCTATTTTCAACCACTGTGTTTGGAGTAATATATGAGGCAGAAGAAGATTACTAATTCAGACTTTAGTGTTTGAATGTAAGGACTGCCATTACAAAAACCTAAAATGTGGGAAAAGCTTTGAAAAGAGCGGTGGACTTGAGGAGAGTGTTAGTAAAAACTTGAAGTGCCTTCAACATTCTGAGGAACTTTGGATTTTATACTGTAGCTAAGGATTTTATAAGAAAATGAGGAATGTATTTCTGAAAGCAGGAATAAGATGAATCCTTGTTACTTAGTGACAGAAAGATTAACAACACTAAAGTGGATCACGTAGAAAGTAGCTGCTGCTGCTAAGTTGCTTCAGTCGTGTCCGACTCTCGTGCGACCCCATAGACGGCAGCCCACCAGGCTCCCCCATCCCTGGGATTCTCCAGGCAAGAACACTGGAGTGGGTTGCCATTTCCTTCTCCAATGCATGAAAGTGAAAAGTGGAAGTGAAGTCGCTCAGTCGTGTCCGACTCTTAGCGACCCCATGGACTGCAGCCTACCAGGCTTCTCCGTCCATGGGATTTTCCAAACAAGAGTACTGGAGTGGGGTGCCATTGCCTTCTCCGTAGAAAGTAGAACATGTGACTGATGAGATGAGTGATCTCCCTAAAGAGATGTTTAAGAAAAGAAATATATTAACAAACGATATGTATATGAAAAGTTTTGAAGGTACAGCCTGCTTTCTAGGAATCATGACGCTAATAGTGAACTGTAAGAGGAAAGAGATAAATTGAAAGAAAGAAGGTTCTTTCTTTCTTCAAACCAGAACTTGAAGGTTTAAAAATCTCCAGCCACTCCAGGAAGTACATGATCCTAAAATTAAGAATATAACAAGTGAAATGAGGCCTTTGAACCTCCAGACTACTTGCAGGAAGCAGGCAATGCTGTTTAGCAATTAAAAAAAAAAAAAAGTGCTGCCTTTCATGTAATAGGAAAATTACTCACAGTGTGAAACCGAGAGCCTAGAGATTAGAAATAAGTGCCAAGGAAAAGTATTTCCAGGCATTAAGGAATAATCAAGACATGTCTAACATTTCCATAGGTTTTAGAATTCTTAGGAACAAGTGACTACTTGTCTCACTTATCCCTTTTTTAAACTGAATGTCTATAGCAGTTATTCTATAGCTACCCAACCACTCACCATTAATGTTAGATATTTTTAGGGTAGATAACATGTCTTTTGAATTTCCAGGGTCTACAGATGCAGAAATATAACTGAGGAACTGTAATTAACAAACACCCAGTTGTGGATGTGACTGATGAAAGAAGTAAAGTCGGATTCTGTAAAGAGCAATATTGCATGGGAACATGTTAAGTCCATGAATCAAGGCAAATTGGAAGTGGTCAAACAGGAGATGGCAAGAGTGAACATCAACATTTTAGGAATCAGCGAACAACATGGACTGGAGTGGGTGAATTTAACTCAGATGACCACTCTATTTATGACTGTGGGCAAGAATCTCTTAGAAGAAATGGAGTAGCCATCATAGTCAACAAGAGTCTGAAATGCAGTACTTGGATGCAAACTCAAAAATAACAGAATGACCTCAGTTCATTTCCAAGGCAAGCCATTCAATATTAAAGTAATCCAAATCTATGTCCCAACCAGTAATGCTGAAGAAGCCAAAGTTGAATGGTCATATGAAGAACTACAAACCTTTGAGAAATAACACACAAGAAAGATGTCCTTTTCATTATAGGGAACTGGAATGCACAAGTAGGAAGTCAAGAGATACATGGAGTAAAAAGTAAATTTGGCCTTGGAGAAAAAAATGAAGCAGGGCAAAGGCTAATAGACTTTCGCCAAGAGAATTCACTGGTCATAGCAAACTCCTTCTTCCAACAACATAAGAGAAGACTCTACACATGGATATCACCACATGACAATACTCAAATCAGACTGATTATATTATTTGCAGCCAAAGATGAAGAAACTCTATACAGTCAGCAAAAACAAGACTGGGAGCTGACTGTGGCTCAGATCATGAATGCCTGATTGCAAAAGTCAGACTTCAATTGAAGAAAGTAGGAAAAACACTAGACTACTCAGGTATGACCTAAATCAAATCCCTTACAATTATACAGTGGAAGTGACAAACAGATTCAAGGGGTTAGATCTGATAGAGTGCCTGAAGAACTATGGACAGAGGTTCAGGACATTGTACAGGAGGCAGGGATTAAGACCATCCCCGAGAAAAAAAATTGCAAAAAGGAAAAATGGTTGTCTGAGGAGGCCTTACAAATAGCTGTGAAAGAAGAGAAGAAAAAGGCAAAGGAGAAAAGGAAAGATATACCCATTTGAAGGCAGAGTTCCAAAGAATAACAAGGAGAGATGGAAAGCCTTCCACCAATGCAAAGAAACAGAGGAAAACAACAGAACTGGAAAGACCAGGGATCTCTTCAAGAATATTAGAGATATCAGGGGAATGTCATGCAAAGACGGGCACAATAAAGGACAGAAATGGTATGGACCTAAGAGAAGCAAAAGATATTTAGAAGAGGTGGCAAGAATACATAGAAGAACTATACAAAAAAGATCTTCATGAACCAGATAATCATGATGGTGTGATTCTCACCTAGATCCTGGAATGCAAAGTCAAGTGGGCTTTAGGAAGCATCACTACAAACAAAGCTAGTGGAGGTGATGGAATTCCAGTTGACCTATTTCAAAGTATAAAAGATGATGCTGTGAAAGTGCTGCACTCAATATGCCAGCAAATTTGGAAAACTCAGCAGTGGCCACAAGACTGGAAGAGGTCAATTTTCATTCCAATCCCAAATAAGGGAAATGCCAAAGAATGCTCAAACTACCACACAATTGCACTCATCTCACACACTAGTAAAGTAATGCTCAAAATTCTTCAAGGAAGACTTCAGCAGTACATCAACTATGAACTTCCAGAAGTTCAAGCTGGATTTAAAAAATGCAGAGGAACCAGAGATCAAATTGCCAACATCCACTGGATCATTGAAAAAGCAAGAGAGTTCCAGAAAAATATCTACTTCTGCTTTATTGACTACGCCAAAGTATTTGACTGCGTAGATCACAACAAATTGTGGAAAATTCTTAAACAATTTTCTTAAAAAGATGGGAACATTAGACCAACTGGCCTGCTTCCTGAGAAACCTGTATGCATGTCAAGAAGCAACAGTTATAACTAGACATGGAACAACAGACTGGTTCCAAATTGGGAAAGGAAAGCTGTATATCGTCATCTTGTTTATTTAACTTATATGCAGAGTACATCATGAGAAACACTGGGATGTGTGAAGAACAGGCTGGAATCAAGATTGCCAGGAGAAATATCAGTTTAACCTCAGATATTCAGATGACACCACCCTTATGACAGAAAGTGAAGAACTAAAGAGCCTCTTGATGAAAATGAAAGAGGAGAGTGAAAAAGTTGAATTAAAACTCAACATTCGGAAAACGAAGATCAAGGCATCTGGCCCCATCATTTCATGGCAAATAGATGGGGAAACAGGGGAAACAGTGGCTGACTTTATTTTTTTTGTGCTCCAAAATCACTGCAGATGATGACTGAAGCCATGATTAAAAGATACTTGCTCCTTGGAAGAAAAGTTATGGCTAACCTATACAGCATACTAAAAAGCAGAGACATTACTTTGCCAACAATGGTCCATCTAGTCAAAGCTATGGTTTTTCCAGTAGTCATGTATGTACGTGAGAGTTGGACTATAAAAAAGCTGAGTGCTGAAGAACTGATGCTTTTGAAGTGTGGTGTTGGAGAAGACCCTTGAGAGTCCCTTGGACTGCAAGGAGACCAAAGTTGTCAATCCTAAAGGATATAAATCCTGAATATTCGTCGGAAGGACTGATACTGAAGTTGAAACTCCAATATTTTGGCCAACTTATGCAAAGAACTGACTAATTTGAAAAGACCTTGATGCTGGGAAAGATTGAAGGCAGGAGGGGAAGGGGATGACAGAGGATGAGATGGTTGGATGGCATCACCGACTCAATGCACATGATTTTGAGCAAGCTTCAGATTTGGTGATGGACAGGGAAGCCTGGCGTGCTACAGTCCATGGGGTTGCAAAGAGTTGGACACGACTGAGCAACTGAACTGAACTGATCCTTGTGTAGACCTGATTTAGATGATGAGATTCTGAACTTTGAATTGATTAAAAAATGGGATAAAGAGCCCACTAGGAAAGATATAGGATGTATATCAGAAAATAGAACTGTTTTGAAATGGAAAAGAGTTTTCAAAAACCATCCAAACTTCATTATTTTCTTGAAAAGTACAGGGAGGAAAAAATTCAAATCTCTTATAACCACTTGAAATGAAAAATAGTTAATATTTAATTCAAAGTCAGGAAAATCAAATAGTTAACTGATGAATACCCATTGATATTATTAAACATCATTTCTTACAAAATTTTAAAAATAAATCATTTTTATTTCATATCTCAAAATTATGTCAGTCTCATATTTCTCAAATTTAAAAGTAGCAATTTGATTTGGATTAGAAAATGGGAAATATAAATAAAGATTATGCTGAGTCATTTTAAAGAAGAATTACTTAGCAGTTATCAGAGTATATGATAAAAAAAAAAAAAAAAACTAGTGTTTTATTTAAAATCAAAAAAGAAATGACAGACATTTGGCAAAATTAAAAAGACATTTTTCTTTGAAAGCAAATACTTGTATAATGTGTTAATACAAATACATTTTAAGAATAAGGGAATGATTAAAAACATTCTATTCAAACCACTTCTTTAACTGAGTTATAAAGGTTTCATTAAACTAGCTTATGATTGAGAGTCTAGTGAACATAAAAGCACAATCATAATGCATCTTGTTTAAACAAAAAAGTCAAGCCACTATCCCTGATAGATGCAAAAGTCTTCCACAAATTATTAGCAAACATATCAATGCATAGAAAGGATCACAGACAATGATAAAGTGAAATCTAGTCCATGGATGCAACAATGGTTCAACATTTGCAAACCGATCAATGTGATATACCATATGAACAAAATGAAGGATAAAAATCAGATGAGCATCATATGATACCAAAGGCAAAGACAAAAAAAGCAAAAATAAACAAGTGGGACTTCATAAAACTAAAAAGCTTCTGCACAATGAAGGAAATCATCAGCAAAATGAAAAGGCAACTTATTGAATGGGAGAAAATCTTGCAATCATATAGCTGATAAGAGGTTAGTATCTAAAATATATATAGACTCGAACAACTCAATAGAAAAAGAAAAAACAATCCAATTTTAAAAGGGCCAGGGAACTTAATATTTTTCCAAAGAAGTCATGAGTATCAGTTCAGTCGCTGAGTCGTGTCCAACTCTTCGTGACCCCATGGCTTGCAGCATGTCAGGCTTCCCTATCCATCACCAACTCCCAGAGTTTACTCAAACTCATGTCCATTGAGTCAGTGATGCCATCCAACCATCTCATCCCCTCTCTTCCCACCTTCAATCTTTCCTAGCATCGGGGTCTTTTCAAATGAGTCATTTATTTGCATCAGGTGGCCAAAGTATTGGAGTTTCAGCTTCAGCATCAATCTTTCCAATGAATGTTTAGGACTCATTTCCTTTGGGATGGACTGGTTGGATCATCTTGCAATCAAAAGGACTCTCAAGAGTCTTCTCGAACACCACAGTTCAAAAGCATCAATTCTTCAGCGCTCAGCTTTCTTTACAGTCCATCTCTCACATCCATACATGACTACTGGAAAAACAATACCTTTAACTAGATGGACCTTTGTTGGTAAAGTAATGTCTCTTCCTTTTAATATGCTGTCTAGATTGGTCATAGCTATTCTTCTGAGGAGCAAACATCTTTTAATTTCATGGCTGCAGTCACCATCTGCAGTGATTTTGGACCCCCCAAAATAAGGTCAGCCACTGTTTCCCCATCTATTTGCCATGAAGTGATGGGACCAGATGCCTTTGTTTTCCGAATGTTGAGCTTTAATTCAACTTTTTCATTCTCTTCTTTCATTTTCATCAAGAGGCTCTTTAGTTCTTCTTCACTTTCTGCCATAAGGGTGGCGTCATCTGCATATCTGAGGTTATTGATTTTTTTCCTGGCAATCTTGATTCCAGCCTGTTCATCAAGCCCAGCATTTCTCATGATGTACTCTGAATATAAGTTAAATAAGCAGGGTGACAATATACAGCCTTGATGTACTCCTTTCCCAATTTGGAACCTGTCTATTGTTCCATGTCCAGTTCTAACTGTTGTTTCTTGACCTGCATACAGGTTTCTCAAGAGGCAAGTCAATTGGTCTGATATTCCCATCTCTTTCAGAATTTTACACAGTTTGTTGTGATCCATACAGTCAAATGCTTTGGCGTAGTCAATAAAGCATAAGCAGATGTTTTTCTGGAACTCTCTTGCTTTTTCAATGATCCAGTGGATGTTGGCAATTTGATCTCTTGTTCCTCTGCCTTTTCTAAATCCAGCTCAAACAACTCCAAGTTCACGGTTCACGTACAGTTGAAGCGTAACTTGAAGAATTTTGAGCATTACTTTACTAGACTGTGAGATGAGTGCAATTGTGCAGTAGGTGAGCATTCTTTGGCATTGCTCTTCTTTGGGACTGGAATGAAAATTGACCTCTTCCAGTCTTGTGGCCACTGCCGAGTTTTCCAAATTTGCTGGAATATTGAGTCCAGCACTTTCACAGCACCATTTTTTTTTAATAGCTCAACTCTAATTCCATCACCTCCACTAGCTTTGTTTGTAATGATACTTCCTAAAGCCCACTTGACTTCACATTCCAGGATGTCTGGCTCTAGGTAAGTGATCACACCATCATGATTATCTGGGTTGTGGAGATCTTTTTTGTTCAATTGCTCTGTGTATTCTTGCCACCTCTTCTTAATATCTTCTACTTCTGGTAGGTCCATACCATTTCTGTCTTTTATTGTGCCCATCTTTGTATGACATATTCCCTTGGTATATCTAATTTTCTTGAAGAGATCTCTAGTCTTTCCCATTCTATTGTTGCCCTCTATTCCTTTGCATTGATCACTGAGAAAGGCTTTCTTATTCTCCTTGCTATTCTTTGGAACTCTGCATTCAAATGGGTATATCTTTCCTTTTCCTTTGCCTTTTGTTTCTCTTCTTTTCAGTTATTTGTAAGCCCTCCTCAGACAACCATTTTGCCTTTTTGCAATTCTTTTTCTTGGGAATGGTCTTGATCCCTGCCTCCTGTACAATGTCACAAACCTCTGTCCATAGTTCTTCAGGTACTCTATATGATCTAATCCCTTGAATCTATTTCTCACTTCCTCTGTATAATCACTAGGGATTTGATTTAGGTCATATCTGAATGGTCTAGTGATTTTCCTTAATTTCTTCAATTTAAATCTGAATTTTGCAATAAGGAGTTCATGATCTGAGCCACAGTCAGCACCCATTCTTGTTTTTGCTGACTGTATAGAGTTTCTCCATCTTTGGCTGATAAGAATATAAACAAGCTGATTTTGGTATTGACCATCTGATGATGTCCATGTGTAGAGTCTTCTCTTGTGTTGTTGGAAGAGGCAGTTTGCTATGGCCAGTGCATTTTCTTGGCAAAACTCGATTAGCCTTTGCCCTGCTTCATTCGGTACTCCAAGGTCAAATTTGCCTGTTACTCCAGATATCTCTTTACATCCTACTTTTGCATTCCAGTCCCCTATAATAAAAAGGACATCTTTTTTGGGTGTTAGTTCTAGAAGTTCTTATAGGTTTTATAGGTTCAACTTCAGCTTCTTCACCATTACTGGTTGGGGTGTAGATTTGGATTACTATGATCTTGAATGGTTTGCCTTGGAAATGAACTGAGATCATTCTTTCATTTTTGAGATTGCATCCAAAACTGCATTTTGGACTCTCATTGACTATGATGGCTACTCCATCACTTTTAAGGGATCTTGCCCACTGCAGTAGATAGAGTGGTCATCTGAGTTAAATTCACTCATTCCAGTCCATTTTAGTTCACTGATTCCTAAAATGTCGACGTTCACTCTTGCCATCTCCTACTTCACCATTTCCAATTTGCCTTGATTCATGGACCTAACATACAGATGACCTAAAGAACACATGCAGGTGACCAACAGGTATATGAAAAGGTGTTCAGCTAATGAAAATCAATACAATGAGTTATAACCTCATACCTCTTAGAGTAGCTGTAATCAGAAAGTTACGAAATAACAAATGGGGCAAGGATGTGGAGAAAAGCACCCTGTGTATTGTTGGTAAAAATGCAAATTGTTACAGTCACTATGGAAAATGGTATGAGATTCCACAAGAATTAAAACTAGAATTACCATATTTACCAGCAATTCTACTTCTGCATATTTATCTGAAATAAAAGAAAAACACTGACTCAAAAAGCCATATGCACCCCCATGGTCATTGCAGCAACATTTACAATAACCAAGATATGGAAGCAACTTCAGTATACATCTGTAGAATAATGGATAAAGAAGCTGTGGTGAATTTATATATAATGGAATATTATTCAATCATAAAAGAATGAAATTTTGCCCTTTCGAAGGCATTATCTTAAGTGAAATGTCTAACAGAGAAAAAAAAAAAAAAACATTTGACCTTTCTTATATTATAATAGGGCTTCCCTAGTGGCTCAACGGAGAAGGCAATGGCAACCCACTCCAGTACTCTTGCCTGGAAACTCCCATGGATGGACAAGACTGGTAGGCTGCAGTCCATGGGGTTGCTAAGGGTCGGACACGACTGAGCAACTTCACTTTCACTTTTCATTTTCACGAATTGGAGAAGGAAATGGCAACCCACTCCAGTGTTCTTGCCTGGAGAATCCCAGGGATGGCAGAGCCTGGTGGGCTTCCATCTATGGGGTCGCACAGAGTCAGACACGACTGGAGCAACTTAGCAGCAGCAGCAGCAGCAGTGGCTCAAACCATAAAGAATTTGCTTGCAATGCAGGAGACCTGAGTTTGATCCCTGCATGAGAAAGAAGCCCTGGAGAAGGGAATGGCTACCCACACCAGTGTTCGTGGCTGGAAAATCTGACCAAGAAGCCTGGTGGGCTACAGGTCATGGGGTCGCAAATAGTCAGACACAATCAAAAAAATAAACAGGTAAACAAATGAAGGCGAAGCCCATAGATACAGGGAAGAAACTGGTGGTTACCAGAGTTAGCAGGGGTAAGAGATGGGTGAAATGGGTGAAGGAGGTCAAAAGGTACACACTTTCAGTTATAAAATGAATAAGTCATGGGATATTAATAATACCATATTGCATATTTGAAAGTTGCTAAGCGAATGTGTCTTAAAAGTTGTCAGCAACAATAAAAAAATGATTTTTCTAACTATACATGTGATGGATGGTAAATAAACTTGTGGTCATTTTACAATATAGACAAATACTGAATCATGTTGTATACCCAAAGCAAATATAATGTTATATGTCAATTATACCTCAATTAAAAAGAAAACTGTCTATCAAAGAACAAGTAAACAAAACCCAAATATGAGTATTTTGTATGCAGGAAGAGGTCCAGGGGTATACTGCAGTTGGTTTCTCTATGACGGCCCCAAACATTCTTTGCCTCCTGATAGTCACATCCTTGGAGAAGGCGATGGCACCCCACTCCAGTACTCTTGCCTGGAAAATCCCATGGACGGAGGAGCCTGGTGGGCTGCAGTCCATGGGGTCGCTAGGAGTCGGACAGACTGAGCGACTTCACTTTCACTTTTCACTTTCATGCATTAGAGAAGGAAATGGCAACCCGCTCCAGTGTTCTTGCCTGGAGAATCCCAGGGACGGGGGAACCTGGTGGGCTGCCGTCTCTGGGGTCGCACAGAGTTGGACATGACTGAAGCGACTTAGCAGCAGCAGCAGCAGCAGCAGGTACACCCTTGTGTAACATCATCACTTTGCATATTCCCTAAGTTCGCTGATTCGCTTCTAATGACTAGAGTAAGATAGAAGTGATGGAATGTCACTCTGAGATTACGTTATTAAAAGGTTTCTGTCTGGGGCACTCACCTGCCCTCTTTTGAGGTAGCTCTGTGGAGAGAGGTCCATGTACTAAGACTGCAAGTAGATCTGAGGTTTTTCAGCCTCTGTGAGAATGAATTTGGAAGCGGATTCACTCCCAGTTGAGTCTGAAAATGACTTAAGCCTTCATCTACACTTTGACTGCAATCTTATGAGAAATTCTGAGGTAGGAAAATCTAGCTAACTCTTTCCAGATTCTGGGCTTACAGATGTTTCTTGGTTTTGGTTGCTAAGTCTTGGGTAACTCAGTGCACAGCAGTAGATAAGTCACAAGGCAAGCCATAGAATGAAATAAAATACTTTCAAAACAATAATAGCAACAACATAATCTTTTCATCATTAACTATTAGATTGTGTTCTAATTATTGAATTATAAGTGTTCATTATATATCTGTTCACAAGACCTTTATTAGAAATGTTTTGAAAATATTTCCTTTCATTTTATGACTTGCCTTTTTATTTTCTTACAATGATATTTGAAAAGCATCATAATTTTGACTTTGATAAAGTCCCACTTTTTTTAAACTTTATAATTCATGATTTTTTTTGGTCCAGTCTAAGAAGTATTTGCCTAACCCATAGTCACAAGATTTCTTTCTTTGTTCTCTACTAGAAGCTATACAGTTTTATTTTTTACATTTAGGTCACTGATCAACTCTCATTTTGGTATCATTGCTGTGTGTGCTCAGTCATGTCTGACTCTTTGCAACCCCTTGGACTTGCAGTCCACAGGCACCTCTGTTCATGGAGTTTTCCAGGCAAGAATACTGGAGTGGGTTATCATTTTCTACTCCAGGAGATCTTCCTGACCCAGGGATCAAACCCATGTCTGCTGCATCTCTCGTATTGGCAGGCAAATTGTTTACCACTGCACCCCCTGGAAAGCCCTGAATTAAGTGTTATAAATGTGTAAATTGAGTTCTTAGGTTCAGTTTTTTTCCCCATGTGAATATTCAACTTTCCTGTCATCACTTTTTTTAGGACTATCATTTCTCCCACTGAATTTCTCTGGCACCTTTGTTAAAACTGATTTGATCATATATGTTCAAGAATATTTCTGAACTCTCTATTTTATGCCACCAATATAAACATCTAATACTTAAGTAATAGTACACTATCTTAATTACTGTAGTTTTATGGTAAATCTTGAAATCAGGCAGCTTACATCCTTCAAATGTGCTCTTCTTTTTCTAAAATGTTTTGGGTTTTCTCACTCTTCATACTTTCTTATCAGTTTGAGAATCAGTTTATCAGTTTCTGAGAACTCCCAGTGAGGTTTTGATGGTATCTAATATTTGCCATGTTTTATATAATTTGCTTGCTAAAAATTAGTAGTATACAGAATAAAATAGCTTAGCTTTCAAAACTGCTTACTCTAGGAAAATGCAAATTATTAGTTTGATTGTAATATGGAAAAACATCTTGGCCAACAGGTTTTTAATCAATAATTTTCTTCATTAAAATACATAAAGAAAAACACCAATACAGTATACTAACGCATATATATGGAATTTAGAAAGATGGTAACAATAACCCTGTGTACGAGACAGCAAAAGAGACACTGATGTATAGAACAGTCTTTTGGACTCTGTGGGAGAGGGAGAGGGTGGGATGATTTGGGAGAATGGCATTGAAAGATGTATAATATCATATATGAAACGAGTCGCCAGTCCAGGTTCGACGCACGATACTGGATGCTTGGGGCTGGTGCACTGGGACGACCCAGAGGGATGGTACCAGAAGGGAGGAAGGAGGAGGGTTCAGGATGGGGAACACATGTATACCTGTGGTGGATTCATGTTCATATATGGCAAAACCAATACAATATTGTAAAGTTAAAAAATAAAATAAAACAGAAAATAAAAAAAATAAAATACATAAATCCAGAATAATTTTTAAATAAAAGAAATATAATATTGTCTGACTCCCTCTCTGTATCTAGCTTCACATCACTGAGATATCTTTCTCACTAGACTACAGGTGAAAATTAAAATGTTGGTGCAAATTAACAATACTTGCTATAATAAGCATAATATAACCTTTTTTAATGTTCTTATTATTCATTAATGTGACATCAACCCATTTTATTTATATATTATTATTATTCATTATAAACATAATTAGCACTCTTATTCTTCTCAGATGCACCACTTAATGAGTATGGTAATACAGTTCTCAAGAGGGAAACACACAATCCTGTATGGCTAGAAGCAAATTTTCTTTTAATAGATTATCTCTGTAGTAGACTGAAAAGTGCATATATATAAACATTTAAATTCTGTTTAAACTACAGAATACCCATTTACCAATACACTTCAAAAATGTTTAGGTTTACATGGATACATTAATAAACAGTCACAACATATCTGTCAGCTCTTTTGGTCTATATTTATAATATATAGCTTTAATAGAGCAGCGTCACTGAACACTTGTACCTTTATTGGCTGGAATGACAATAGGAAATCATGTTGAGTGGAACCTGGAGAAATTTACTTAAGTATTCTGCCCTCTAGGGAGCAAAGGCTCGCATATATCTCAACCTGGTACTGTACTCACCGAGTGAGTTGAAAAGGGCATGCAGGCATCTTCACAGTGTTGGAAGGGATCGGTATTCATTGGTATGTTAGGTTATCTGTCATTCATTTTCTCTGGATAATCAGTATGTGATTGCCCATTGGCTAGTCATCTTTCATAGTTAGCATATCTTGACAGACACATGTTATCTAAAACTCTGACCATTTCTTGCTATATCCAAAGCTAGTAACTACCACCATTCCTCAGCTGGATAATTATTATGGATTTTTCACTGGTCTTTCCTTTTATTTCTAAGTCTATTGTCTACTCAAAAGCCAGAGTGAGCCTTTAGAATCATTATTCAGATCATCTTATTCTATTTTTCAGAGCCATTCAGTGACTCCCCATTTCACTCAAAGCAAAAGTCAAAGTTCTCACAATGGTCTGAATGATCCTCCAAGGTCTGTGCTTCTCAGTAAAGCTTTGTCCCTAATTCTCTCAAGACAGTATTCAAGGTCACAAGGATGAGTGCACATAATTATACAGTCTGACATTTTTCTATTTAGATCTTTAAACTTCCAATCTCTGTAGGTATATGATATATGTCTTCCCCCAACACACACACACACACACACACACACACACACACACACAGATAATTTAAAGGATTGCCAAATTCCCACTTATTAGTGAAGATATTAAAATATTCCCATCCTTCTGACACCACCAAAAAATTCATACTTTAGAGCCTGTCAGATATAACACTCTACTTCAAGTATCAAATTAAGTATTGGGAAACTTTTGACGGCAAATGATACCAATAGCTCTCAGACAAGTTCTAAGAAAAGAAAATATAGTGCCTAATTTGAGAATCTGAAGAGAGAAAATGAATTCAGGCCTCTCTTCTCCTACTTACTTAGCTTTGCATCCTACTGTGTAGGGCTCCTTTTGTGAGCTCCACAGATGGGCTCCCACCATTCAAATAGGTGAGAGGCCACCACAGGCCTTAACACTACATCTCATAGTTTAAAAGGCTTAGAGGTTTCTTTTCATCCTCTTCCTTTGTTTCTTAAAATTAATATTTGAGAGTATATCTCATTGGCACTGTTTACATTACATGCATAATTCTCTGACAAACACTGCTGAGAAAGAGAAATTCAGTTCAGTTCAGTCGCTCAGTCATGTCCAACTCTTTGTGACCCCATGAATTTCAGCACTCCAGGCCTTCCTGCCATCACCAACTCCCGGAGTTCACCCAAACTCATGTCCATGGAGTTGGTGATGCCATCCAGCTATCTCATCCTCTGTTGTCCCCTTCTCCTCCTACCCCCAATCCCTCCCAGAATCAGAGTCTTTTCCAATGAGTCAACTCTTCACATGAGGTGGCCAAAGTATTGGAGTTTCAGCTTTAGCATCAGTCCTTCCAAAGAACACCCAGGACCAATCTCCTTTAGAATGGACTGGTTGGATCTCCTTGCAGTCCAAGGGACTCCCAAGAGTCTTCCCCAACACCACAGTTCAAAAGCATCAATTCTTTGGCACTAAGCTTTCTTCACATTCCAACTTTCACATCCATACATGAACACTGGAAAAACCATAGCCTTGACTATGAGACGGACCTTTGTTGGCAAAGTAATGTCTCTGCTTTATAATTGGTCTAATCTTGGTTATCATTCCCTCTAAAACCTGGAAATGCCTTACCAGGATGACATAACAGGCAATAGAGTAATTCCCCAAAAGGAAAGATGCTACACACTAGGAAGAGGACAATTCTCTGATATCTTGCTATTATATTGTATATTTGCACTTCAATGTTAAGATATGGAAGCTAGTAACATTTGCCAAATTCTGCATTGTTCACTATAACAATAATTACTACTTTGAGCAAAAATTAAATGTTTTTGTCCCAAGCCAGAATAAGGAAACAAATATCCAGGTAAAGGAAGCATAAAGAACCTATAACAAAAGAATGGATAAAGAAGATGTGGTATATATATGCAATGGAATATTACTCGACCATAAAAAAGAATGAAATATAGACATTTGAAGCAATAAGGATGGACTGAGTTGCTTCAGTCATGTCCAACTCTGTGTGACCCCATAGACAGCAGCCTACCAGGCTCCCCCATCCCTGGGATTCTCCAGGCAAGAGCACTGGACTGGGTTGCCCTTTCCTTCTCCAATGCATGACAGTGAAAAGTGAAAGTGAAGTTGCTCAGTAGTGTCCGACTCTTAGCGACCCCAAGACTCCTGCCCACCAGGCTCCTTCATCCATGGGATTTTCCAGGTAAGAGTATTGGAGTGCGTTGCCATTGCCTTGTCCTAGAGAGAGACTATTACACTTAGTAAAATAACTCAGACAAAGACAAATACTGTATTTTACCATTTATGTGTAGAATCTATAAAATAAACCAATGTATATAACAAAACAGAAAAAAGTGCAGGTTTTCATAGAAAAAAATAACAGACTCAATATTGAAATTTTGCTCTCAAGAAACTTTCTGTGTAAGTAAGTTACACAGAATGAGAATTCTGAGGCCCATGTAAATGAGAATTCAAGGACTACTGTGATATTTATGGAAATATGATGTGATTTAAAGCCACACATTGATAAAGTCTCAAAAAATTTAAATTCTGTGATACAAATGGAAACAAATAACTACAAACAGAAAGAGGGAAGGTTGTTGGAGCCAAGAAGAATTCATGAATTTCAATATAAAAGTAATCGATTATAACACAATGCATAAATAAATAAATTCACCTAACAAAAATAAATAATACCTTTATGCATATTTTAAAAATCCAATTAAAGGACAGACATGAATACCTATATAGATGTAGACATATCATTTTCATTCAGTGATGAAAAATATTAATACTGAAAAGATGCAAATCCAAAATAGTTTAAGTATATATTTAAATAATAAATTTAATTTATAAATGTAAAGAAAAATGAAAAAAAAATGCAGTTATATAAAGGGGTCCTAAGCTTTACATGGGAAAACAAATGCCCACAATGAGCAAAATCAATTAAAAGGAACACACATAAGAGAAGCCAAGGAAAATGCACCCTAAATGCTATTAAGTTAGCTGAAGCCATTGCAATTACAACAGTAATGAACTGATATAGACAAACAGAGCACATAGAATCCAGGAATCAGCATGATTTGTGTAGATGTATCATCAGAAATAAATGTGAAAATAATACAACGTTCCATAAATTTTGAGGGGAAATTTAACTCACTTCATGAAAAAAATAGGATGCTGTTATCACTAACTTACATCATATATGAAAATGAGCCCCAGGTAGATTAAATACCCAGATATGAAAAACAAAATTATAAAGCCCAGGAAGATAAAATTAAGATGATTTCTGGAGAAAGAAGGATTTTTCATACAGGGCCTAAAAGGCAAACTCTAAGTTTATTTTTAACAAATTTTACTATAATATATAATGATACATGCTTGTTAATTTAGTTACTATAACTTTGATCTAAATAATCTCTATATCCTATATAAACTTATCAATAATAGTTAAGTAATTAATAACCTAAAATATAAAAAGTACTATTGGGAATACAGAAAGTAATTAAGACAAAAATCTCTTTTCACATAGTTGACATGTGCATGAATAACAAAATTTCGAGGAGAATTTGATCGCTTTTTTTAAAGATAACACAAATTACTAGCCATTTTTCCACCCTGAATGTTTTAGAGCATAATTTATATGTTATCTTCTTCCTATTTAAATGACACATTCAATAATTTTTATGTTTTCATTTATGATGCTACAGTCAAACTTACTAATATGTTTGCAAACCTGCTTCAAAATATCTATTAATTTCCACTGAACTTTAAAATAACCTAAAAAAGGGAAATATATAAATGTTTACAATGGCTTTTTCGCCAACAAACCTGTATGGTTTCATTACTGTTGTTATAAATGTAAAGGCTTTTCTCCCCCATGATTTTATTATGAAAATATCTGTCTAAGTCATATACCATATGGACCACACCAGGGAAAATTCATTTAATGTGTGATAAAAGGCTGTACTCCTCTTTTTAATTAAGACTTTAATGCCGAAAAATTAAATCACATTAACCACTGCATCTCAAGTTAGCCACAAAATTATCAACAGCAATGCTTGGATTTAATTAAATATTTTATAACCCCTTTTATACTGTCAAAGATGTTCACCCTTTTCACATGTCCATTTATAAGATGAGAATAGTAAACAGCTAATATACTAGAATTTGGTTTATAATTTTATATCCAGAAAAACTATGTGTTTTTAATATGTATTTCAGCTTATTTGTAAATAACCGAAAAGTGATGTCAAGATCTAACCAGGTAACATCCTTTCTGTCATAGTCAAGTATAAGCTGGTGAGTGCTGTGCATTAAGTGACTACAGTTTTCCAAAACGCTACATAATGAATCACATATTTTAAATGTTCAATAAACAACCATTTTTTGTCCTTCCTTAACATATAGTTCTTTATGGAATATTGTATTAAACTTCCATCAACCTAAACTTTTAAGGTAAAACAAAGCAAGCTGAAAATTGTCAAAAGGAAAACTTTATTCTGGAATAAAAGAGGAACTACAATTCCAGACAGGCAAACTGGCAAGCCTACTAAGGGTTTGGGGCAGCCTCTATATATGGGCAGGGAATGTAAAGAGAAAGTGCATTTGCGGCTGCGACAGCGAACATAGTGCGGGCGGCTGCAATGGCACACAGGCGCAGCCAAGAGGCGCTACCCCACGTCCAAGGTCAGGGACAGAAGCCGGGAGGACCCTATGCCTGAGGGTGGCAGCCAAGAGTAGCTGCCCCACGTCTGAGGTCAGAGGCAGTGGCGGAGAGTGCCAGGCTGCGATGGCGCAGGAACAGCAGAGAGGAGCTACCCCACACCCGAGGCCAGGGGCTGTAGCCAGAAGGAGTTACCCCACGCCGGAGGCCAGGGGCGGCGGCCGGGAGGAGCAACTCCACATCCAAGGAGCAGTGGCTGCGCGGGTGCAGGAGGGCCTAGAAGAGCTATTCCATGTTCAAGGTCAGGAGGGGAGGCGGTGAGGCGATACCCCTCATCCAAGGTAAGGAGCAGCGGCTGCGCTTTGCTGGAGCAGCCGTGAAGAGATACCCCACACAAAAATAAGAGAAACCCAAGACAGTAGATGTTGCAAAAGGGCATCAGAGGGCAGATACACTGAAACCATACTCACAGAAAACTAGTCAATCTAATCACACTAGGACCACAGCCTTGTCTAACTCAATGAAACTAAGCCATGCCCGTGGGGCAACCCAAGATGGGCGGGTCATGGTGGAGAGATTTGACAGAATGTGGTCCACTGGAGAAGGAAATGGCAAACCACTTCAGTATTCTTGCCTTGAGAACCCCATGAACAGTATGAAAAGGCAAAATGATAGGATACTGAAAGAGGAACTCCCCAGGTCGGTAGGTGCCTAATATGCTGCTGGAGATCAGTGGAGAAATAACTCCAGAAAGAATGAAGAGATGGAGCCAAAGCAAAAACAATACCCAGCTGTGGATGTGACTAGTGATAGAAGTAAGGTCTGATGCTGTAAAGAGCAATATTGCATAGGAACCTGGAATGTTAGGTCCATGAATCAAGGTAAATTGGAAGTGGTCAAACAGGAGATGGCAAGAGTGAAGGTCAACATTCTAGGAATCAGTGAACTGAAATGGACTGGAAGGGGTGAATTTAACTCAGATGACCATTATATCTACTACTGAGGGCAGGAATCCCTAGAAAAAATGGAGTAGCCATCATGATCAACAAAAGAATGCAAAATGCAGTACTTGGATGCAATCTTTGAAATGACAGAATGATCTCTGTTTATTTCCAAGGCAAACCAGTCAATAGCACAGTAATCCAAGTCTATGCCCCAACCAGTAACACTGAAGAAGCTGAAGTTGAACGGTTCTATGAAGACCTACAAGACCTTTTAGAACTAACACCCAAAAAAGATGTCCTTTTCATTATAGTGGACTCGAATGCAAAAGTAGGAAGTCAAGAAACACCTGGAGTAACAGGCAAATTTGGCCTTGGAATCCGGAATGAAGTAGGGCAAAGACTAATAGGATTTTGCCAAGAAAATGCACTGGTCATAGCAAACACCCTCTTCCAACAACACAAGAGAGGACTCTACACATAGACATCACCAGATGGTCAACATCGAAATCAGATTGATTATATCCTTTACAGCCAAAGATGGAGAAGCTCTATACAGTCAACAAAAACAAGACCAGGAGCTGACTGTGGCTCAGATCATGAACTCCTTATTGCCGAATTCAGACTTAAATTGAAGAAAGTAGGGAAAACCACTAGACTCTTCAGGTATGACCTAAATCAAATCCCTTATGATTATACAGTGGAAATGAGAAATAGATTTAAGGGATTAGATCTGATAGATAGAGTGCTTGATGAACTATGGACGGAGGTTCATAACATTGTAAGGAGCCAGGGATCAAGACCGTCCCCATGGAAAAGAAATGCAAAAAAGCAAAATGGCTGTCTGGGGAGGCCTTGCAAATAGCTGTGAAAAGAAGAGAAGCCAAAAGCAAAGGAGAAAAGGAAAGATATAAGCATCTGAATGCAGAGTTCCAAAGAATAGCAAGAAGAGACAAGAAATCCTTCCTTAGCGATCAATGCAAAGAAATAGAAGAAAACAACAGAATGGGAAAGACTAGAGATCTCTTCAAGAAAATTAGAGATACCAAGGGAAAATTTCATGCAAAGATGGGCTCAATAAAGGACAGAAATGGTATGGCCCTAACAGAAGCAGAAGATATTAAGAAGAGGTGGCAGGAATACACAGAAGAACTGTACAAAAAAGATCTTCATGACCAAGATAACCATGATGGTGTGATCACTCACTTAGAGCCAGACATCCTGGAAAGTGAAGTCAAGTGGGCCTTAGAAAGCATCACTATGAACAAAACTAGTGGAGGTGATGGAATTCCAGTTGAGCTCTTTCAAATCCTAAAAGATGATGCTGTGAAAGTACTGCACTCAATATGCCAGCAAATGTGGAAAACTCAACAGTGGCCACAGGACAGGAAAAGGTCAGTTTTCATTCCAATCCCAAAGAAAGACAATGCCAAAGAATGCTCAAACTACCGCACAATTGCACTCATCTCACACACTAGTAAAGTAATGCTCAAAATTCTCCAAGCCAGGCTTCAGCAATACGTGAACTGTGAACTTCCAGATGTTCAAGCTAGTTTTAGAACAGGCAGAGGAACCAGAGATCAAATTGCCAACATCTGCTGGATCATGGAAAAAGCAAGAGAGTTCCAGAAAAACATCTATTTCTGCTTTATTGACTATGCCAAAGCCTTTGACTGTGTGGATCACAATAAACTGTGGAAAATTCTGAAGGAGATGGGAATACCAGAGCACCTGACCTGCCTCTTGAGAAACTTATATGCAGGTCAGGAAGCAATAGTTAGAACTGGACAAGGAACAACAGACTGGTTCCAAATAGGAAACGGAGTACGTCAAGGCTGTATATTGTCACCCTGCTTATTTAACTTCTATGCAGAGTACATCATGAGAAACGCTGGGCTGAAAGAAGCACAAGCTGGAATCAAGATTGCCGGGGGAAATTATCAATAACCTCAGATATGCAAATGACACCACCCTTATGGCAGAAAGTGAAGAGGAACTAAAAAGCCTCTTGATGAAAGTGAAAGAGGAGAGTGAAAAAGTTGGCTTAAAGCTCAACATTCAGAAAACAAAGATCATGGCATCTGGTCCCATCACTTCATGGGAAATAGTAGGGGAAACAGTGGAAGCAGTGTCAGACTTTATTTTGGGGGGGTCCAAAATCACTACAGATGGTGACTGCAGCCATAAAATTAAAAGACACTTACTCCTTAGAAGGAAAGTTATGACCAACCTAGATAGCATATTGAAAAGCAGAGACATTACTTTGCCAACAAAGGTCCGTCTAGTCAAGGCTATGGTTTTTCCAGCAGTCACATTTGGATGTGAGAGTTGGCCTGTGAAGAAAGCTGAGCGCTGAAGAATTGATGCTTTTGAACTGTGGTGTTAAAGAAGACTCTTGAGAGTCCCTTGGACTGCAAGGAGATCCAACCAGTCCATTCTGAAGGAGATCAGCCCTGGGATTTCTTTGGAAGGAATGATGCTAAAGCTGAAACTCCAGTACTTTGGCCACCTCATGTGAAGAATTGACTCATGGGAAAAGACTCTGATGCTGGGAGGGATTGTGGGCAGGAGGAGAAGGGGACGACAGAGGATGAGATGGCTGGATGGCATCACTGACTCTATGGACGTGATTCTGAGTGAACGCCGGAAGATGGTGATGCACAGGGAGGCCTGGTGTGCTGCGTTTCATGGGGTCGCAAAGAGTCGGACACGACTGAGCGACTGAACTGAACTGAACTGAAAATAAAAACAAATAGGACCAACTTTGAAAATTCCCTGAGCAGACAAAGCCAGTCCAATCATATCAACAAATCTCAATTCATCTTATTTTGTCAAGACCAACCAGACCTGGGTCATTTCTTGTTCGTGCCTCTGGAAACCATAAGGAAACTTTCCCAAGGTTGATGAGACAACCTTAACCATTCCCTGTTATTTACGAAAATTCCACTATCAGTCATCTGTAAATCAAGCATTTACAGGGAATCAGTCTCTCAGTCCTTAAGTTTTGTTTACCTGAGGGCACATGTTGAGATTTTCCATTTTATACCTCTGGTTCCATTTTAGATTGGCATTCTTTCCTACTACTTGCACTGCTATTAGCTTCTCTTTGAATTGTCCCAGCATAGCACAGCTTTCTTATTCTTTCAAAAAACACCCTCAAATGATTTCTCTGTGCAAGAGTCATCAATTTTCTACTGCCTGTAAGAAAAATGTTCATTATCTTACTTAATGCCTTTTGTAACCTTGCCCAAATAGTTTTTCAATCGAATTTCCCATTAATATCTTACAGGAAATTTGTGTTTAAAGATCACGAGTCTCCTTACCAACACATAAATGTGAAGTCACTCAGGTGCGACTTGCGACCCTGTGGACTGTAGCCTACCAGACTCCTCCATCCATGGGATTTTCCAGGCAAGAGTACTGGAGTGAGTTGCCATTTCCTTCTCCAGGGGATCTTCCCGACCCAGGGATCGAACCCGGGTCTCCTGCATGGTAGGCAGACACTTTACCGTCTGAGCCACCAGGAATGTTTACCAACACATAACTCACTTGTAATTTTACTCAAATTATTGAGTACCTACTATGTGCCAGGTACCACCTTAGCACTCTTGTTCATCTACGTATATATGACAGCCTTTGATGGTTTTAATTATTGAAAGTCTATATGTCTTTCATGTCCTAGAACAGACATCATCCATACCATGATACCTATCCAAACTGCCTAAACTCAGTTATCTCTACTTGAGCCAAGAATCCATATTCTATACAGTCGGAAATACTAACAAGGTGTATATCTTTGTGTAGTGTTACACACTTTCTCATATTATTACTTTATATATTGATATTTATTGGTTTGATTTACTAAAATTTACATACCTAAATACCGCAGAAAAAGATAATTGGTCCCTCTAACCCAAAGACAAAATATGGCATATGAATAAAATACCGTTCTTGCTTTCAAGTGCTTTTTGTTGTTGTCGTTCAGTCGCTAAGTCGTGCCTGACTTTTTGAGATCCCGTGGACTGCAACCGACCAGGCTCATGTGGCCATGGAATTTCCCAGGCAAGAATACTGGAGTGGGTTACTATTCCCTTCTCCAAGGGATCTTTCTAACCCAAGGCCAAACCTGTGACTCCTGCACTGGCAGGCAGATTCTTTACCTCTGAGCCACCAGGGAAGCTCAAGTGGATTGTCAGCCCTAAATAGACAGCAGATGATCTCTCAAATGTTTTCCTCTCCTATAAACCTTAATAGACATCCAGTATACCAATGTGCAGATGCACACATACACACACACACACACTGAGCAGTCACACTAACTTGGAGAAAATAGTTTTCCATAATTTATTTACATTTTAAATTTCCATTTTTAAGATGTGTGAGAATTGAAACCATTTAGGGTATATCCACACAGTTTACTGTCAATATTTATGTGACTTACTTCATCAATGTGACCAAGTGGACATAAAGTAGTTATGGCTTTCAAGGTTTTTTCCTGTGTTTTCCAGGAAATTCTTGCCAAGAAAGAAAAAAGCCACAAATAATTTTATTACTCATTTCAGGGACTTCCTGAAAGATCTATTCATTGAACATCAGATTATTGAGTAATTTAATCAATAATCCCAAATGATTGTTTTCTTTCCCCAAACTCTTGTTTTGTTTTTATTGAGGTATACTTGACATACAATATTATATTAGTGTACAAAATAGTGATTTAACACTGATATACATTACAAAATAATCAACACAATAAGTCTATTTTGACAATTACCATCTGTCACCACAAAAGTGACAGATGTGCGTGTGTGTGTGTGTGTGTGCCACATTTTCTTTATCCATTCACCTATCAATGGACTTTAGGCTGCCTACACATCTTGGCTATTATAAATAACACTGTAATTGACATGGGGTGCGTATACTTTTCAAATTAACGTTTTTGCTTTCTTTGAATAAATACTCAGAAGTGGAATAATTAGAACTACCATAAGATTTCCTGGTGTTCAGTTGCTCAGTCATGTCCAACTTTTTGCAATCCCATGGACTGTAGCCCACCAGGGTCCTCTGTCCATGGAATTTTCCAGGCCTAGACTCTTCTAAACCCTTTCTTCAAAATCCTCACTTTGCTGTATCCACAAGGCCTGAACTATCATAGCAATCTTTACCCAATCCTAATCATATCCTAATCAGACTAATCCTAATCAGACTATGACATCAAAAAGTTCATAAATTTCACAACTCTGGGTCTCCCTCTGTGATGCTAAGACTCTATCTAGGTAGTGCTGACTCTTAACAAAGAAAGTAATGGACTCGCCTGTGTCTATTAATAAACTGTTTCAGTGGTATTTTGGGGAAGCTAGTATTTAATATTTGTCATCATTATAGTGAGTATATTCTGTATTTATTTACAGTCTGTATTCCCAGCTCAAAAATCAGAAATTAAAACTAAAATACCTAAGAGTAATTTGAGAGACTAAGAATTTAAGATACTTGGGGCATAAGGTATGATGCAGAAAGAAAAAAGATCATAAGCATAGGGAAAACAATATTTGATGCTTGAAACTTACTTTCTTTTAACACCTGAAGAGAAATTTTGTATACCGGATTTACTATATCCATATTATGATATAACTTAATTATAAAAATTATTTAATCCTTGTATTTAAATTATGGACAAGAAAGCTGTGGTACATATACACAATGGAGTATTACTCAGCCATTAAAAAGAATACATTTGAATCAGTTCTAATGAGGTGGATGAAACTGGAACCTATTATACAGAGTGAAGTAAGCCAGAAAGAAAAACACCAATACAGTATACTAATGCATATATATGGAATTTAGAAAGATGGTAACAATAACCCTGTGTACGAGACAGCAAAAGAGACACTGATGTATAGATCAGTCTTATGGACTCTGTGGGAGAGGGAGAGGGTGGGGAGATTTGGGAGAATGGCATTGAAACATATATATATCATGTATGAAACGAGTTGCCAGTCCAGGTTCGATGCACTATACTGGATGCTTGGGGCTGGTGCACTGGGACGACCCAGAGGGAGGGTATGGGAAGGGAGGAGGGAGGAGGGTTCAGGATGGGGAGCACGGGTATACCTGTGGTGGATTCATTTTGATGTTTGGCAAAACTAATACAATATTGTAAAGTTTAAAAATAAAATAAAATTTAAAAAAAATAAAGTCAATTTAGAGACTGTTATAGAGGATCTTACTTAAAGAGCAGAAATAAGCACAGAGGTACAGATGGATATCAAGGGGGAAGGGGAGATGGGATGAACTGGCAGATTGGAAATGACATATATACATTATTAATAGTATATATAAATAATAACTAATGAAAACCTAGTGTATAGCACAGGGAACTCAGTCCTCTGTGATGACCTAAATGGGAATAAAATCTGAAAAAAAGATGGGATATATGTATGTGTATAAGTAATTCAATTTCCTGTACAGTAGAAACTAGCAAAACATTGTAAAGTAACTATACTTCAATAAAAATTAAAAAAAAAAGAAAATAAAGTAAAAAAATAAATAAATTATAGACAAGAAAATATACAGAATAAAAGATAAATTTATAGTCAATAATGACTCTCAAGGCTGCTGCTATGAGATAAATAATAGAATTAATCTATTTCACTTTTTCATATTTTTAAAGCGTTTTATATTTAAGTAGTGATATTCCTATTTATAAAACTATCGATATATAGCAGTTCTTGGAAAGAAAAAGTTTGTAACAGGAAAGAACAAATCTGACTTCATATTGAGTATGTTTCTTTTACTTTAATCTTTATAGTCTATTCCTTTGCTACAAGTTAATCACTAAAAGTATGTTGCCTATATCTTAAAGTAGGCATAATGGCCCATCTCTAAGAACCTTGCCTTCCATACAATGAGGTTAAAGGGTGTGGGAGGGAGATCCAAGAGTGAGGGGATAATTATTATTTTAAATAATAAATTTAAAAAATACCCTTGCTTACCTCTTGGGAAACGTCCTGACCAGCCCACCTGTGAATGACTGTTTAAGAAGAAATTAATACATCCCCTCAGAGTCTGACAGAAACTAGGAAACATTTATAACTTTTCTTACAAACTTTTTTGCTCACCTCACCTTCTTTGTTCTATAAAAGAAACTAGTATCCAAACTCTTAGCAAGACGGTTCTTTGGGACACTAGACCAAAATCTTCTTAGTCAGCGGGCTTTCTGAATAGTTGCTATTCCTTGCCCCAATACTTCATATCTCCATCAGTGGCCTATTGTACAACAAATAGTATGAATTTAGACTCGGTAACAAGTTCACTCATTTTCTTCACTGAAAAATGTGTAATATTTCATACCAATAACCATTGAATATATTATAGAAAGGTAAGGTAAAAAAAATAAATAAAATAAATAAGGACTTCCGGGGTGACTCAGCCAGTAAAGCGTCTGTCTACAATGCGGGAGACCCGGGTTCGATCCGTGGGTTGGGAAGATCCCTTGGAGAAGGAAATGGCAATCCACTCCAGTACTATTGCCAGGAAAATCCCATGGACAGAGGAGCCTGGTAGGCTACAGTCCATGGAGTCGCAAAGAGTCGGACACGACTGAGCGACTTCATGTTCACGTTCACGTTCAAGGTAAAATAAAGAGAAATACAAAAAGAAGAAGACAGAAAGAAAGGGAAATAGAGAAAGAAAGCCAGACATCGCAAAATGTTAGATTATGAACTTGATTTTATGACCTTTATGTTTGTAATAATTTGATATCAGGTTTTAAATGTTCAGAATGCAAAATGATAAAAGCAGCAAAAAGTATTAAAGGAGTGTTGATTATATACTTAACATCTGAGAAGACTGTATTTTTTAAATCCTACATATATAACTAGTTAATATATAAAGAGGGCTTCCCTGGTGGCTCAGCTGGTAAAGAATCCGCCTGCAGTGTGGGAGACCTGGGTTCAGTCCCTGGGTTGGGAAGATCCCCTGGAGAAGGGAATGGCTACCCACTGTAGTATTCTTGCCTGAGAATTCCATGGACTGTATAGTCCATGGGGTTGGAAATTGCTAGTATATAACTATTTCTATTATTAAGCTAATGGAGTACTTAATCATAAACTAACCTTTTTATTGCTGTATATTTCTAATATAACTTTAGAGCTTGTAGTTTATAACATTTATAGTCTACTGTTTTATCATACGAACAGCCTTCTTAGTATATAAGCATTTATAGTCGTAGTTATAGATGATGAACAGAAGGCTTGAGTGCTTAAGTTATTTTCTTAAGGCTACTTAACTAGTAAATAGCAAAGTCTAGATCCAATCATATCTTCTGAATTTAAATACTGTGTCTTTTCTATTATAAATAATCTCCCTTAAAATAATTTTTCTTTATTAGTAGTTTTAATCAAGGCACATACACTCACTAATTATTAATTCTAAGAACTGAATTCAAGACAACCTATTGGCCATTGAAATAGCTCTATGAAAAGCAACTTGAGCATGCTTGAACATTTTCAGATGCCTAGTTCTGCTCCAGTTATCAAGCATGTTACCTACCAAAGAAATTGTTCTCTCTTAGCTATAAAATTTTGCTTCTTATCTCTTAGCATTTAGCTAAGACTGGTGAGGAGGAAAAGCACTGATCATTTATTTTGCTCATTTCCAAAGGTCTATTTTCTGCAAAGAGGAAAAACCCAAAGTGGAATATTCTCCTGAAATAAACCCCACATTACAATATTGCCATTGGATGATGGTATAAAAAAAAGATGAGCACATCAAACAGAGAACTTCTAGGAGATGTTTCCTTATGGGTGTGATATTCAGTTCAGGCTTGAAGGATAAGATCAACAGAATAGTGAAAATGCTTTAAGCAGAGAAACAACGTGGACAAGGCCCTCTGGGAAGAAAATATGCACATTCAAAGAAATTTTGAAAAGTCTGCATGACTAGCCAAGCAAGAAAAACACAATTCATGTTATGATAAACTTTTGACATTGTTTCTGACTTCAGTTTCTCTATTGTCTGTTGCATCTGTCCCTTGCGGCTTTCCTTTTCTTTGCTTCTTTTCTCCTTTTCCCCCTGCTATCCTGGCCCTTTTAGTCTTTTAATTTTTTCAAAGAATGGTAAATAAAACCCATGATCAGATAGTAAGTAAACTTACTAGGATTCCAAGAACCATGCCAATAAGTAAAAAATATACAGAATAAAGCATTATTTCACATATTTTGTTTTGTATTAACTAGTTCAACATTTTAACTGGCATCCTTATTTAAAAGTTATCACATTCATTCAAACAGCATGATTCTGAAACTGTAACAAGTCTTTCTGTAATAACTTTATATCCCATAATTAATGTATATTCATTTAGTAAAGATTAAATTAATTCAATGCCAAAATATCCAGACAATCATTTTTGCTCACTGAAGTCCATTAGTGAGAAAGTGAAAAACAGAGTTAATAAGTGGGTGCATGCTAAGTCACTTCAGTCATGTCTGACTCTGTGCACCGTCATAGACTGTAGCATCCCCCCAGCCCCTTGGCTCTTCTGTGCATGGGATTCTCCAGGCAAGAATACTGGAGTAGGCTGTCATTCTCTTCTTCAGGGGATCTTCCTGACCCAAGGATCAAACCCACATCTGTTATGTCTGCTGCACTGGCAGACAGGTTCTTTACCACTAGCACCACCTGGGAAGCCTATTAATAAATGAATAACTAACTGCCAAATAGAGGATATTTTGAAACCAATTAGTGGAAAATATCAGAACTGTCTATATAAATACAATTCCCATGGAATGTGTAGAATTATCTAAGAAAATCTGGCATAACTCTTAAGCATCCAAATAACAATCTTGAAGGAAATGTAAGTTTGAGGAGAATAGTCCTGCTGCAGGTGAGATATGTAACATCTCCAGGTTTCTCATTTAATACTGTACAGTAGTCAGGAAGGACTTTCCTGATGGGCTGCCCTGATAGCTCAGTTGATAAAGAATCCACCTGCAATGCAGGAATCCCCAGGTTGGATTCAACCCAGGTTGGATTCCTTGGTTGGGAAGATCCGCTGGAGAAGGGATAGGCTGCTCACTCCAGTATTCTTGGGTTTCCCTTGTGGCTCAGTTGGCAAAGAATCCACCTGCAGGGGGACCCGAGTTCAACCCCTGGGTTGGGAAGATCCCCTAGAGAAGGGAAAGGATACCCACTCCAGTATTCTGGCCTAGAGAATTCCGTGGACTGTATAGTCCCTGGGGTCGCAAAGAGTCAGACACGACTGAGGGACTTTCATTTTCACTTTCACTTTCAGTCAGGAAGGAAGAAAAAAGTAGGATATCTGCTTCGGAACTTTCTGAGACCTGTGGTATAAACTAGAATTCTGGACTGAAGATGTTGCAGAATGGAAAAAAAAAAAAAAAAGAAATGGTTGAGCAAGAAGCAATTTTGTAACTACTGATTCAAGTCACTTGAAACCAGATAAATAAATTTTCACCTGGCAGAATTGTGAAAACAATAAAAACTCCTACAGATAAAAAAGGGATACACCAAACCTGAGGGCAGACCTGTCACCCAAGAAAAAGGGCCCAACAGATGTGGTAAAAAAGGACCCTTATAGATTATAACCTAATTAAGACTTTCAGATGATTCCTACCATTCTCCCCAACTTTCCCCCACAAATTCTTCACCTAAAAATAGATACAAAGTTTTTAAAAGTGTCCCTGATACAAAGTATCACTTTTGTTTTGAAATCTCCCATTCAAAATAGTGATATTCTTTCTTAGTGCCTAGGACAACACACTTAACACACAAGCACACACAAACAAAAAAACAGTTTTTCAGGGGAAAAAAAAGAATGAAAACACACCTGAAACTAGAACATGCTAAGAGGAGATCCTCAAATTCTAAATGCTAGCAGAAACAACAGAGAACTTTGGAGACAACCAGAAGCAGCGGTGGGAGTGGCGGAGTAGAGTGGGGAGAGACAGTGAGGTGCTGAAGGGCAGATACCCCAAATCAGAAGCACAGGTGAGCTTTGGCCGTCTGCTTCCTGTGCACAGGATGTGAGCATATGTGAAGGTGTAGAGAGACCTCTGTCTTATACTAAAACAGAGGAACACAGTTTACAAGCAGGGGCTAGGAATTTTGGAGATAACAGCCAGGGAAGTTACTAGAGAGCACTGGAAGCTCCCCAGAACATGACTGAGTTCATAAAAGTCAGAAACAGCTTAGCTACCAACTGGCATAGTACTTAAAGAGGATAACTGCCCCCACAACTTCCTTGGGGATGACTTCCTTGCTTTCTCCCCTTATGCAAAATGTTGGTATAGAAAAATTAAAGTTGGAAGCAGATTCTAGGACTAAAAAAATGCTAAAAAAGCAGGCAAAACTCAGTTTCTAAGAAAAATAAAACATTTACAGAAGCAAAGTCAAAACCTCAAGGATCCCAGGAGATGACTGCTGCTGCTAAGTCACTTCAGTCGTGTCCGACTCTGTGCGACCCCATTGACGGCAGCCCACCAGGCTCCCCCCGTCCATGGGATTCTCCAGGCAAGAACACTGGAGTGGGTTGCCATTTCCTTCTCCAATGCATGAAAGTGAAAAGTCAAAGTGAAGTCTCTCAGTCATGTCCAACTCTTAGCGATCTAGCTAATAGTTAAGTAGGGAACATAAAGGACAGAAATAAGAAAATAGTGAGCAAACTGAAACAAAAATAAACATAAAAAATTATTAGTAAAAAATATATCAATGAATAGGGAAAGAGTAGGCATACTTGGAATTTCCAAAGAAAAATATTAAAACAACTAGAGAGAACAACTGTTTAGTAATATAATTCAATAAACTCTTGAAATAATAGACTAGAATCTGACATTAAAAGACACATTTTTGCAACTCATCCTACCCTCTCCTTTTCCCTCTGTGTCCAGAAGTCTGTTCTCTACATCTGTGTCTCTATTCTTGCCCTCCAAATAGATTCATCAGTACCATTTTTCTAGATCTCATATATAGGAAGGAGGATCAAGGATATATGTAGACATATAGCTGATTCACTTTGCTGTACATCAGAAACTAACACAACATTGTAAAGCAATTGTACTTCAAATTTTAAAAAAAGAAAGAAAGAAACAGGACATTTATGACAGAGAAAATTACCCCAAAATGTTGAACACCAAGAATAATGCTACAGAAATACTTAGATTTTTAAAATAAAATAGTAATTTTTGGTTATTAGGCCAAAAGATCAACTCATATATTTCAGAAAAAATAAAGAGTATGGCTAGTATAAAATTTTTCTGCATCAAAATTCAAACTACATTAAGAAGTGTGCATATTTTGGGATGAAGATAACTGTATTTGCACTTTGGAGGGTGGCCATTGGACTGACTACATAGAAAACTTCTACAATTAGGAGAATAGCAAAATTAAGAAAACAGTTTATAATTCAACAGCAAAAGAGACATAGCTAAAGAAAGAATCAGTGAAGAAGCAGAGAGGTCACAAGTAAATATACAGACTAAAACACAGAACAGAAAAAGAGAATTATTGGGAGAAAATGGGGGGTTAAGAAATACACCAACTATGGTGGAAAAGTACAACATAAAATATAGATAAAACTCCACACTAAGTGGAGAGGAGATAGATAACAGGGCAGCAGAAATATCTGCAGAGTTTTTGGTTAAGAATTTATAATACCAAAAAAAAATTTTTTTTAATTTATAATACCAATGGAAGACATTAACCTATATATATATTCTATAAGAACTAGAAACACCAAAGAGGAAAAAATCATAAAAATCATAACTTAGGACATCATAGTAAAATTTCTGGGAAAAAAGGGAAAAAGTTTTAAATTAAGTAAGAAAAAATATTTCTGCTATATTGAGACATATGTGTTCTTATAAATAATTGTATTAAGCAAAGTGCATAATAAAATCCACAGGAATTATGAGTAAATAGAGCTGTAGGCACAACATTCAAAAACTTTGTCAGCAACACTTAAGAACGAAGTCAGACGGAAATCTAATAAAAGCAATAGTACAGTTTTATACACATTAAATGATTAAGAAATACATAAATACTATAAAATTATGGCACTTTTCCTTGAAAGATGTCCAAAGTTTACTTGTGAAGGAAAGTGTGAAAAAAGCTGCAGCACAGTCTTATGAAAAGTAAAAATAAAAAAATAATAGGGTAGTTCTCTCTGATGATCAGTCTTCTCAGTACCTACTTTATGGAATTATTTTAAGTATAAAATCAAATTGCTTACAAGAATGTCTGGCATTTTATGTGTTCACTAATTGTCATTAGTCATCAAGGAAATACAAATAAAAACTTTGTATTTATTTGTGATAGTGAATGTAATAGCACTTCATACCCAATAAAATGGCTAAAATAAAAATGACTGACTATGCTTAGTGATGACAGAGATGTGCTGCTACTGCTAAGCCGCTTCAGTCGTGTCCGACTCTGTGCGACCCCATAGACGGCAGCCCACCAGGCTCTCCCGACCCTGGGATTCTCCAGGCAAGAACACTGGAGTGGGCTGCCATTTCCTTCTCCAGTGCCGGAAAGTGAAAAGTGAAAGTGAAGTCGCTCAGTCCTGTCCCACTCTTAGTGACCCCACGGACTGTAGCCTACCAGGCTCCTCCATCCATGGGATTTTCCAGGCAAGAGTACTGGAGTGGGTTGCCATTGCCTTCTCCAACAGAGATGTGGGACAACTATAATTCTCATGTATTTTAGGTGAGAGTGTATGTTACACTACTTTGGAATGTTACAACTACTTTGGAAAACCTTACACTACTTTGGAATGTTACAACTACTTTGGAAAACCTTATACAATTAAATAAATATTCATTCTATGTCCCAGAGATAGCAACTCATGGATACATACCCAAGAATACATAATGCATATGCTTCAAAAGATTGGTAAACTAATATTCATAACATTTTTTAAAACCTGGAAACAACACAAATAGCCATTGACAAGAGAATGAATATGAGAATTTTGGCATATTCTTATATTGTGATATTACTCAATAATAAAAGATTTGACCTACTGATCTATGAAACACTATAAAAGATTTTTTTTTTAATTATCATGGATGATTTTAAAAAACAATAACACATTGCTGAGTGAAAGAAGCCAGATGAAAGATTATTTTACAACACAACTTATATGTCATTCCATAATTGAAAAATTAAAGCTTTAGTGATCAGTGATTATCCAGAGGTCCGGACATTAGAAACAGAAGTTCAGGAGGATCTTCCAATGATTATAGATATAACTTTGATCTTGAGACAGTAGTTCCACAAGTACACGAATTTGTCAAAACTCATCAAGTTGTAGTCTTAAAATCTGCTCATTTTAGCTTATATAAATTTCATCTTGGTAAAACTTATTTTAAAAATCTGACTCTTTGCTACCCATGGACTATGGCCTGCCAGGCTCCTCTGTACATTGAATTATCCTGCCAAGAATACTGGAGAGGGTTGCCATTACCTCCTCCGGGGGATCTTTCTGACCCAGGGTTCGAACCCATATCTCCTGCAGCTCCTGCATTGGCAGGCAGATTCCTTACCACTGAGCCAGCTGGGAAGCCCCTACTCATTTATTAGGATATATAAAAATGAGTGAAGCACTGATTCATGTCACAATTGGATTAATCTGAAAAGCATTATGTTGAGTACAAAAATCCAGAAATAGACCAGCTGGTATATAAAAGCATTGCATTGAATTTCTAAAACCAGCAAACAAAGCTAACATACTAAGTCTAACTGGTGCACTGTTCAGGGGTACTTTTGGAAGCTTAAATAAAAAAGAGAAAAGTATAAATTTCTGAGACAATGGGAATATTCTATATCTTGATTTGGCATAACTTGTCAAACATATAATCAAAATTAGCTGATTTTCTTACATGCTAATTTATACTTCAGTGATAAACAAGAATATTCATATCTATGTATGTATATTTTTGAAAAGAAATAGAATGAAAATATTTAAAATCTGAACTATGTTTTTAGTAGTCTTAAACTAGTATGCAAACTAACTGATTTTTCAGCATAAAATTCAAGTTCTCTGGCAATACTCTCAAAATTCACGTGAGCAGGAAGGAAAAATTCCATTACTAAAATAAAATGTGAATGATTCAAATTTTTGCATGGAAATAAGTAAGTAATACAAGGACAGAAAGCCTTTCTTTCCTGATAACTGAATCTACTGGTTTACTATCTTGTAGACATTAAGAGAAAACAAAATATCAATGCACAATATCTGTTTGATGTTTTCAGAGACAGCTTCAAAAAAGGCAACCTATTGTCTTATATATCAGGATCTAATCATGCAGTTCAGTGGCCTGCATCTATGACTTTACTGCTTGAGAGTGAATTTCACTCATAACTGTATCTAAAGGCTAAATTGCAGCTCTAGTCAATCCAACATCTATTTAATTTATTTTTTGCTCATGATTATAAAAACTACTATGCAGAGAATGCCTAGCTCCTCTGTAAGATTCCTGTGCTGCACTTTCCATTTTATTTAGTAGTTCTGAAAACATGTGTACAAACTAATAATACCCCTCGAACCTAATGGAACATGTCTCTTTTTCTATAGATTTTAGATCATATTCATATTTTAGAGTAAAGGTTAGGAATCAGTTAAAAATAAAAGTTGGAAAACCCTAGCTTGACCCCCAGAGGAGCGTGCACCAGGCCAAATATCTGTGGATTCTGTCTCTCCTTTGTGTTGCTCATCAACCATGTTCTACAATTTCAAACTTCCTATAATATTCCAATTTGCAATATTCTAATTTTTTGCCACCACTAATTTAGAATTCAGTTTCATGTCATCTAATTAGTACCCAGAAATTTATACTATTTGTTGTTTTAACAAAAGATAGTGCAGGTGATGGAATTCCAGTTGGGCTATTTCAAATCCTAAAAGATGATGCTGTGAAAGTACTGCACTCAATATGCCAGAAAATTTGGAAAACTCAGCAGTGGCCATAGGACTAGAAAATGTCAGTTTTCATTCCAATCCCAAAGAAAGGCAATGCCAAAGAATGCTCAAACTACCGCACAATTGTACTCATCTCACACGCTAGTAAAGTAATGCTCAAAATTCTCCAAGCCAGGCTTCAGCAATACGTGAACCATGAACTTCCAGATGTTCAAGCTGGTTTTAGAAAAAGCAGAGGAACCAGAGATCAAATTGCCAACCTCCACAGGACCATGGAAAAAGCAAGAAGAGTTCCAGAAAAACATCTATTTCTGCTTTATTGACTATGCCAAAGCCTTCGATTGTGTGGATTACAATAAATTGTGGAAAATTCTGAAGGAGATGGGAATACCAGACCACCTGACCTGCCTCTTGAGAAACCTGTATGCAGGTCAGAAAGCAACAGTTAGAACTGGACATGGAACAACAGACTGGTTCCAAATAGGAAAAGGAGTATGTCAAGGCTGTATATTGTCACCCTGCTTATTTAACTTCTATGCAGAGTACATCATGAGAAACGCTAGGGTGAAGGAAACACAAGCTGGAATCAAGGTTGCCAGGAGAAATGTCAATATCAATAAACTCAGATAAGCAGATGACAATATCAATAACCTCAGATATGCAGATGACACCATCTTATGGCAGAAAGGGAAGGGGAACTAAAGAGACTCCTGATGAAAATGAAAGAGGAGAGTAAAAAAGTTGGCTTAAAGCTCAACATTCAGAAAATGAAGATCATGGCATCTGGTCCCATCACTTCATGGGAAATAGATGGGGAAACAGTGGAAACAGTGTCAGACTTTATTTTGGGGGGCTCCAAAATTACTGCAGATGGTGATTGCAGCCATGAAATTAAAAGACGCTTACTCCTTGGAAGGAAAGTTATGACCAACCTAGATAGCATATTCAAAAGCAGAGACATTACTTTGCCAACAAAGGTCTGTCTAGTCATGGCTATGGTTTTTCCAGTGGTCATGTATGGATGTGAGAGCTTTCTTTATGTGATAAAGAAAGCTGAGCGCTGAAGAATTGGTGCTTTTGAACTGTGATGTTGGAGAAGACTCTTGAGAGTCCCTTGGACTGCAAGGAGATCCAACCAGTCCATCCTAAAGGAGATCAGTCCTGGGTGTTCATTGGAAGGACTGATGTTGAAACTGAAACTCCAATACTTTGGCCACCTGATGAGAAGACCTGACTCATTTGAGAAGACCCTGATGCTGGGAAAGATTGAGGGCAGGAAGAGAAAGGGATGACAGAGGATGAGATGGTTGGATGCCATCACTGACTCAGTGAACATGAGTTTGGGTGGACTCCAGGAGTTGGTGATGGACAGGGAAGCCTGGCGTGATGCAGCTCATGGGATCACAAAGAGTCGGACATGACTGAGCGACTGAACTGAATTGAACTGTTGTTTTAACAAGCTCAATCAAGACAGAATTCTCTAAATCAGCAGTTTTAATAATTTGGGGGCTCACGGATGCTTTTAGGACTGTGAAAAAAGTATGAATTGACTCTCCTAAAGAAATATATGTGTGCACAGAGACGCATTCATGTCCACATTTACACATATATGTCTGCATATTTATTATGTATATGCAAATTATCAAATTATATGTAAAACTATTTTAAAAATGTACCTAAGTGAAGGACCCTCTGTGGATCTTGCAGGTCTTTCTGGACACCAAATTGATAAATCTTTTTGATTTGGCCTCCATATTTGGTTTTACTTACTCTGGGCTCTAGCATTTTGGCAAATATAGATTTCTCTGTATACTATTATCTGAAGTGGACTTTTACTTAAGTTTTATGAAATTGGCAGAATTTATTAATAATAACTGAAGAATAAATGGGCTTCCCTAGTATCTCAAATGGTAAAGAATCTGCATGCAATGCGAGAGACTTGGGTTTGATCCCTGGGTTGGGAAGATCCCCTGGAGAATCAAATGGCAACCCACTCCATTATTCTTGCCTGGAGAATTCCATGGATAGAGGAGCCTGGCAGACTTCGGTCCATGGGGTTGCAAAGAGTAATAAATGATATATATTGTGATTCTAAAACCAGTTTCTAGAACACTACCAACAACAACAAAAAACTATTATATAAATACTATGGAGGAACTAGTTTTGATAATATGAAGACCATGGAAAGAGGAATGTTTTCCTCTCTCCCTACTGCACTAAATGTAATGAAATCCTTGGTTCTTTCTCAGTTTGGTGAAGCTTCCAGCCACTTCTCTGTATCAGCAAGAAAAGATGATCACATTGGAACAGATCTTTAATCTTTAGAAACTTTTGAAAAGCTCTTAATTTATACAAATTAAAAAAAAATAAACACTTTGTGCAAAAAGAAAAATTTTCAGTACAGCGTGACTGCACTATGACTTCTTATTAACATTCAGGAATCTGAAGAGGATGGACCTATTTATACAGGACAGGAGAAAACTAGAAATCTTGATAGCAAAGACTGAGCAAGGAAGCAAATCACTCAATCTCCTCCCTAGGCTTCAGAGTTCTGCAGATCTTGTCAGATGGATCTCAGCATCTTTGATCAAGGGATCATTCACTGCTATTTACCATCATAAATATTATTAATTGACTGACCATGAGAAAAGAGACACAATTATGTGAGCTTAACAAAAGGAGACAGAGGTTCCCATACAGGTGATTTGATCTGGGAAAGATGATACATAAACTTTGAAGCTTGGGGCTGGGGAATTTTAGTGGCCCAAGGAGGCTTCTCTATTACCTACTGTTGGTTCCACTTTTCCCACTGAGCCTTGACACAGAATTTGCATGGAGAGTGGTTCCAGAGGAACAGACTCTTAAGGATAAATTCTATGAATTAGTTCTAAGATTAACAGAATGAGGTCTCTAATCTGATTGGATACAAAAGCATTAATGACTCTGCTTCCAGTAGTAAAGGAGCTGTAGGAGCCTATGACATGAGTGGGAAATGGTTACTCAAATTATCATGCTAAGATGCTTGAAATCAAGTGTTGAAAGGCGAGGTTCCGGGTTCCCATAGAATATTTTAGTGAACATAGACACAGTAGTACAAATGGTTGGTTGGTTGCTTCTCACTGTGCTGGAGGGTTTGAGAAAAGAAAATTATGCACTCAAGATTTTAAATTCCTAGTTCCAGGCATTAAGTAAGTGATATGAAAGCCTCTGTGACTTTCCTGAAGAAAGTCTTATTTCTGTAGGTACAGCGAGGGCCAAGACTTCTGAAAACCCAAACAAGCAAACTGAACTCCTAAACTTCTGGGGTCTCTTTTATTATAGTTAGGGCATTAATTGGGAATGAATGAGTTTCTGACAATTGTAATGGAATTAGAGGACGCTTGACTCTGTATGGAATATGGAAAACTTGAAGTAGGCTGAGAAAACTGATCAGTTGTGAACATATGCTACCTTTCCTGAAGAAGAAACTTCACTCAAAAGAGCCCAGAATTCTCAGGATATATGTCCAGTACTAGGATTGATGGGTTATATAATAGTTTTATCCCTAGTTTTTAAAGAAATCTCCATACTGTTCTCCATAGTGGCTGCATCAATTTACATTCCCACCAACAGTACAAGAGGATTCCCTTTTCTCCACATCATATAATCTGAGAAAACCATAATTTGAAAAGACACATGTATGTAATGTTCTCTGCAGCACTATTTACAATAGCCAGAACATGGAAGCAACCTAAATGCCCATTAACAGATGAATGGATAAAGAAGTTGTGGTGTGTGTGTATATATATATATGTGTGTGTGTGTGTGTGTGTGTGAATATTATTCAGTCATAAAAAGGAACAAATTTGAGTCAGTTGAACTGAGGTGAATGAACCTAGAGCCTGTTATACAGGGTGAAGTAAATCAGAAAGAGAAAAACAAATATATATTAACACATATATATGAAATCTAGAAAAATGGTACTGATGAACTTATTTGCAGGCAGAAATAGGGATTTGCAGGCAAAGAATGGATTTGTTGACACAGTTGGGGAAGAAGAGGGTGGGATGAATTGGGAGAGTTAACACTGACATATACACATTACCATGTGTGAAATAAATAGCTGATGGGAAACAGCTGTATAACACAGGGAGCCCAACTCTGTGATGACCTAGAGGTGTGGGATGGTGCAGTAGGAGGAAGACTCAAGAGTAAGGGGATACTTATAGCTGATTCATGTCATTGTATAAGCTATACTTACAGCTGATTCATGTCATTGTATAGCAAGAAACCAACACATTATTGTAAAGTAATTATACTCCAATTAAAATGAAAAGAACCCAGTTGGTGGAGCTCAAAGTCATGGAGAATTATTCCAAAGCCTTAAGATCATTCAAACTTCCAACATTATTCTTTATGGACTTCAGAAATTCTATAGGCCAGTGACGGACTTTAGCCTCCCATTCCCACATTTTGAACAGAAATTTCTACGGTGGCTATCCTATATTGGCCTATCATTGTATGTTAGGTATATGGGTAGCAGACACCTCATCTATTTAGTTTCACGGATCAAAAGGAATTGTGCTCAAAAAACTATAAAGAAACTACACTTGAGGAGCCTCATCCATGCTCAGACCTTATTTAAAAGACTAGACTATGGATTTTGAGCTGATGCTATGAGACTATGAGCAGCCTTCAGAGGGAGAGAGTGTACCTCGTATGTGGAGGGCTGGGAACTATTGGTCGGGGAGAGGGTAGAACATGGAAGGCAGAATCCAAGAGGGCCTTCAATTATTTTACCTCCTGGAATTTGCATAATCCCTTCCCCTAGTGTGTGTACTGAATTTAGTGACATATCTAATGAAGGCTTCCCTGGTGGCTCAGGAGGTAAAGAATCTGTCTGCAATGTGGGATACCTGGGTTCAGTCTCTGGGTCCAGAAGACCCTGTGGTGAATGGAATAGCTACCAATATACTTGCCTGGAAAATTCCACGGACAGAGGAGCCTGGCAGGCTACAGTCCATGGGGTCGCAAAGAGTTGCACATGACTAAGGAACTAACACTTTCACATCTAATACATAAGGTTAAGTGATAATTTACTTCTGATATTAGGTTATAAATATCTGACATACATTCTTACTTTCTCTTGGATCACTTATTCTAGGTGAAGTCAGCTGCCATGTGAGATATAGAAAGGTCCACATAAAGAGGCCAATGTCCAGGGATGAATTGATGCCCTCAGCCCAACAGCCCACAGGGAACTAAGGTCTGCCAAAAACCTTGCAAGTGACTTTGGAAAAAAAATTCTACTCTAGTCAAACCTTCACAAGAGATCACAGGCCCAGTTCAGTGTTTGACTATAATCATGAGAAACTCTAAGCCAGAATTACCCATTTAAGCTGCTCCTGACTTTGTGATCTATAAGAATTATAAGGTATTTGCAGTTTTTTTTTTAATTTTATTTTATTTTTAAACTTTACAATATTGTATTAGTTTTGCCAAATATCGAAATGAATCCGCCACAGGTATACCCGCGTTTTAAATGCTAAGTTTTGGAGTAATTTGTGGCACAATATGTAACTAATATAGTACTACTGAAATGAATAAACAGAATTGTAAGAGATACAGACTATAGTTCTGATAATAATATTCCATGCTCTCTACAAAGCAAAGGAAAAATAAACCTACTAGCCTTTTCAAAGGAAGGATATCTTTCCTAGTATAGTTCGCATTTTATATGTTGTTCATTTTAGCTGATTCTCTTTAGTGGATCTAATCTAATCATCACTATAATAATTCTACTGATTTATTACAGTGCCCTTACTATTAAGTTCTTAGCCTTTGTTACATTCAATGCTGCAAGTACCACTTAAGAACTGAATCTTTATCAGTTGATATTCAATGCAGAGTCTATGTCTAATGTGTTCTACAAAATGCCAGCTTTCTGCTTTACTTGTTAACCTTGAGAATGACTGCTATCTGCTTGCGTGGCCCTATAGTTCCTCCTGTAACTAATCAGTCTGTCTTGAGCTCATATTTTTTTAGTCAGCCATGTCATCTCTGCATGCTGGGGTAAGTGTGTTTTCATTCTTTCTTTTCACCAGTAGTAGGAAAAGGGAGGGAAAATATGTCTACAGTCTTACATAATTATGCAGTATTTCTTTTACTAAAAATTTATTTGAGGGTAACAGTCTCAGTTTATGCCTGTAGTCCCAGCATAATTGTTAGCAAACCTCTTACTCTAGAAAGTGTCTAGATATAAATGATGATTTTGGACAGCTGTATTTATAATCCAAATTGTTCAATCTAAAAGCCTGTGTTAAATTGTGACAAGGAGTACCATTTTTGTCACCAGAAAATTGTAATTGAAATTCTAACACTATCTTTTTTCAGTTTTTTGCTCTTAGGCTAATTATTTACCTGCTATTTGTCTCCCAAATTAAAAAAAAAAAAAGCAATATGAACTCATAGTTTTAAGTATTCAATAAATTAATCCATGAAGGAGGGCATGGAAACCCACTCCAGTATTCTTGCCTGGAGAATCCCCACGGTCAGAGGAACCTGTGGGCCATAGCCCATGGGGTCACAAAGAGTCAGACGTGACTGAAGTAACTTCACCTGCATGCATGCATTCAATAAATTAATACATGCAAAATCCTAAGAAAAGTAACTCTTATACAGTAATAAGTAAATATGAATATTGCTAATTTTCTGTTAACTTGACTGGGTCATGAAATGCTCAGATATTTGGCTAAACATTATTCTGGATGCTTCTAAAAGAGTGTATTAGGATGAGATTAACATTGAAATTGATAGACTGAATAAGGCACATTGCCCTGGAACACCAATTTCTTCCTACATTTGGACTTGAACTTAAAGATCAGTACATCCTGAGACTTGAGGCTGCACCCCTACAGACAGGAGCTACGCAGTAGGCTCTCCTAGGACTCCAGTATGCTGACCCACCCTGTAGATCTTGGCAGTTGTTAGCCTCTATGAAATTGCTCTGCATGAGCAATTCCTCCAAATAAATAAACAATCAAGCAAACATCTTATTGATTATGTTTCTCTGGAAACCCTGATTAGTACAAGTGTTACACAGTCTATGAGAAAATTGCTTAATAACCAATTGTGCATGCTAGACATATTCTTCACCTGTTCCAACTTAGCTGCTTAAAAGTGGGGGTGGGGGATTTAACACTGATCTTGAGCAAACTCATTTACAAAATGTTCTGTCGAGATTGTGATTAAATTAGCTTATAATAGAAAAAAAGGTAGTAAATATAATTCAGGGATTGGGTTCTCAGACTTTTGATATCATGATGAAGATGATGACTATGACTATGGAAATCAAACAACTGTTACAGTCACCATTTACCTTAATACAAAGGGACTAAGGTTTGAACCCAGGAGTGAGGTGCCTACGTGCTTGCAATGTACATCGATTGCTTCAGTTGTGTCCAACTCTGTGCGACCCTGTGGACCGCAGCCTGCCAGCCTCCTCCATCCATGGGATTCTCCAGGCAAGAATACTGGAATGAGTGGCCAGGTCCTCCTCCAGGGGATCTTCCCGACCCAGGGATCCAACCCCTGTCTCTTAAGTCTCCTTCATTGACAGCTAGTTTCTTTACCACTAGCACCACCTGGGAAGCTAGGTCAAAGGGAAAAAAAAAAAAAAAAGGTGTTTCTTAACATTAAAATGCAAATTATTCAAACTAAAATAATAATGAAGCACACTTGATCTATTGGAATAGTAAAAGCTTTTCTTTACAAATAACAACAATGTGTTATTGAATAGTACCCTTGAAATGAATAGTTTCTTAGATTTAAAACAATTATAACATTAAAACTAATTTAACTTACCTAGGAAAACAATCAGAAATGCACACTCAACCAAATAAAAAATGACTCTAGTCTTATTTAACAGGGTAAATAATTGAAAAAACAATGGTTATTCACATTATATCACATTGTTTTAAGACAATAGTATGTAAATACTAAAATTATGGTTATAAAAATTTTATATAGCATTCCAAAGTAATGTTAATTGGCAAAAATTCAGGTGAAATGTAATTACAATCAAATTTTTAAAACTTAAGGAGATCAGCCCTGGGATTTCTTTGGAAAGAATGATGCTGAAGCTGAAACTCCAGTACTTTGGCCAACTCATGTGAAGAGTTGACTCATTGGAAAAAACTGTGATGCTGGGAGGGATTGGGGGCAGGAGGAAAAGGGGACGACAGAGGATGAGATGGCTGGATGGTATCACCGACTCGATGGACATGAGTCTGAGTGAACTCCAGGAGTTGGTGATGGACAGGGAGGCCTGGCGTGCTGCTATTCATGGGGCCTCAAAGAGTCAGACATGACTGAGCGGCTGAACTGAACTGAACTGAAAGTAAAAAAATAAACACAATGTTCATTTCATTTCTGGTTAAGAAGATCGTAGCTTTTTAAGATGATATTCTTTAAAATTTTAAATACATTTCCCAAATTCTCATCAATAAGCAGTAATACTTTAATTGTATGTGGAAAGGGAGAAACAACATGTATTATAAGCAAAACAAACAAACAAAAACTCGGTCTGTTCATTTGTTATACATTTTGTCCTCAGCTGCATGGCTACAAGGAACTTAAAATCTAATTGAGATAATAAATAAAGTATTTACTGAACACTAGGGCTTAAAGCCATCCCTTGTGTTATATGAGCCGCCAGAATTACCTGTCACTTTGAGTGCCAATTTTGCAAACAATATAACCCTTTCACCCTGAGGAGCAAAGTAAGAACTTCTATCTCCCACAGAGCAGCATTCATAACAGGAATACTGGGAGTATATGACTAAGTGACTGCCTTAAAGTCCTAGATTATTGTAAGTGCATTATTTCTGAATCTCTACAGTAATGATGCTATTTCACTGAACTTTTATTCTTCCCTGTTTTCCTTGAATGTAAATTAATAAAAGAACAAATTCCAACAATCCAACCTACTATATTGTTCTTAGTAAAAATCTGTATTAAAATCACTCACAAAGGATAACCATCATTAATAGTTTATATTTTTTCCTCTAAATATCTTTCAGATCTCTCTTTCTCTTCATTTATATTATTGGACAGTATAAAATGACTTCTTCATTAAAAATATATAATATCTATCTATCCAGATATACACAGTTTTAGCCAGTTTAAATTTCTTATAAAAACATAAGAGAATTATGATAATGCTCCTTTTACACATATTAATAAATAATAAAATATATTCTGATTTTGCTTTTTTAAAAAATTTTCCCAGGATTATTTTCTCTTTATTTGCCGGGTCTCCAAGCAATTCAGTTGAATCTCACTATTTCTTAATGTGTGTACATTAGTTATAGTCAGCATATAACAGAGAACTCCCAGTACAGTTAAATAAACAAATGAGAAATTTAGACATTAATCTCTTAGCCATAACAATCAGGAAATAGATTGCATTATGCTTTGTTTCTCTTTCACATAAAGAGATAAGAGCATGTGTGACACCTAAAGTGAATCTTCCCCCAAATTGTATGGGGAAGCATTTCTGCTTATGTCTAATTGGTAAGAACTGTAATATGATTTGGCTTCCCCTGTGGCTCAGTGGTTAAGAATTCACCTGCAATGCAGGAGCAGCAGGAGAGCAGGGTTCAATCCCTGGGTCCGGATCTTAACTGACAGGAAGCCTGGGGAAACATCCACCTGGGTTCATCACTGCCTGATCTCAGATTTCCAGCTTCCAGAATTGTACGCAGTAAATTCTTGCTATTAATCAGCTACTCAGTCTGTGATATTTTGTTGTAATTGCCTAAACAGACTAAGACAAAAGTCGGTACCTAATAGCAGAGGTGCTGTTGTAACAAATACTTGAAAATGTAGATGTAGTTTCGGAACTAGACAATGGGCAAAGGCTGGGAGAGTTTCGATCTGCATATAACAAAACACCTATTTTAACATGAACAAACCATTAAAGACAATTCACACGAAGACTCAGCAGAAGAGGACACCTGCAGAGAGAGCCTCATCAGACTCTGGAGAATGTCTAACTGGTTGTGAACAGAATGTTGATAGAAATATGCACAGTAAAGGCCTTTCTGATGAAGTCTCAGATGGAAATGAGGAATGTGTTATTGGAAACTACAGCAAAGGTGATTTTTATTACAAACTGTTGAAGAACTTGGCTGAATTTTGTCAAGTCCTGTTGTTTCATGGAAGGTAGAACTTGTGAGTGGAGAAGGCAATGGCACCCCACTCCAGTACTCTTGCCTGGAAAATCCCATGGATGGAGGAGCCTGGTGGGCTGCAGTCCGTGGGGTCGCTAAGAGTCAGATACGACTGAGCAACTTCACTTTCACTTTTCACTTTCATGCCCTGAAGACGGAAAGGGCAACCCGCTCCAGTGTTCTTGCCTGGAGAATCCCAGGGACGGGGGAGCCTGGTGGACTGCCATCTATGGTATCGCACAGAGTCCGACACGACTGAAACGACTTAGCAGCAGCAGCAGAACTTGTGAGCAGTGAAATTGGCTATTTGGCTGAAGCTATTTCTAAGCAAAGTGTTCCAAGTAAAGGTTGACTTCTCTTGAATACATATAGTAAAATGTGAGAAGAGAAATAACTTAAAGAGGTAACTGTTAATCAAAGGGGAAGCAGGAATTTTAAATTTAGAAAATTCCTATCCCACCATTTTGCAAAAAAGATTTAGAAAGCATGTTCTAAAGGGAACACTATGGATATGACCAAGTGATCCTTTGATAAGGGGATTAGTATAGGTATGAACCAGATTTAATCAGCCATCCCAACAGGAAAACAGACAATCAGAACTGAAGGAGGAGACAGGAAGGAATTTGGAAAGTCCTTAGATTTCCTATATTTTATGAGAAGGGATCACAGAGTTATTGTCCTACTAACATGCAATATTCTTCTCTTGAAAAAGGATTCCAAAGGTGATTAAGAAATCATCAAAGCTGCCACCTCAGTTTCAAAAGTAGGGGTCACTGTTAAATGGGTTTCAACAGGCCAGAAGACCTCTGGCCAAGTCTGCAGGGGTGGTACCACCCAAGCCATGGGGGCTAGACTAGTGCACAGAAAGTCATGTGGGTGAGTCTACCCCCACAATAACAGACTGGTAGAGCCACTGGCCTGTTTCCAGACCAGGCGATATGCTGCATGACGGCCTGTGCCCAGCAAAGCCATGCGAGCTGGAATGCACTAGTGTGTCCAGAGGGCAGAATCCCCATCCCAATAGGTCTGAAATGCAGGGCCTCTGCCCAGAGGGCAGAGCATCAGATTAAAGACTTACTCTCAAGCCTTAGGATTTAATGTTGTTTGTCTTACTGGGTTTGGGATTTGGTTTGGAGCTATTAGTGAGGTATAAATTGTTACGTAGTCAATGTAGGGTAAGGGCCTTGGTTATTTTTCTGATTGCAACTTATTCTCTCACAAAAGCATTTTGCTCCATTAGCCTAAAGCTATACTTGTTGCTCCTGTTTCTAGGCATTCAGAGGAATGCCTGGTCTGGAGGGTCATAAAACATTCAGACCCAGGACAAGACAATCATTAACTGTGGTCCAGCTTATCAAGGAGAAAAACTTGAGGTGGGCCGTTAACTCTTAAACATACATTTGGTCCCTAAATTGTGGTCTGGGGTCTTGAGAAAGGTTTGAGGAATGGCAATGCAAAGTCTGGGGAAACTGAGAGACTGGGGGAATCCAAGAAAGCCATAAAAATGAAAAACTGTACATTGCAACATTTAAACTGATTGGTCAGAAATTACATGCATCTGGCCCTGAGCCAACCAGAACACGAACAGATCAATTCTAATAAAGATATAAACTGCTGCTATTCCTGCCTTTTCAGGCACTTCACCCCCTCTCAGTGCATATGCTGAAAACTTTGTGTCTCTATCCTCTAAAATAAACTTTGCTTGTGGGTGTTTGTGAGTTTGTAAAGTTCAATTTTCAGCTCAGTGAACAAGAATCTTGTTTCACATTTCAATAGTATCACCCCATCCTTCTGTCCTATGTCTCCCTTTTGCAATTGGAATATTTGCCCTATGCCTATTCCACTATTGTCAGTGAAGGCAATGGCACCCCACTCCAGTACTCTTGCCTGGAAAGTCCCATGGACGGAGGAGCCTGGTAGGCTGCAGTCCATGGGGTCGCTGGGAGTCGGACACGACTGAGCAACTTCGCTTTCACTTTTCACTTTCATGCATTGGAGAAGGAAATGGCAACACACTCCTGTGTTCTTGCCTGGAGAATCCCAGGGACAGGGCAACCTGGTGGGCTGCTGTCTATGGGGTCGCACAGAGTCGGACACGACTGAAGCAACTTAGCAGCAGCAGCAGCATTCCACTAAGCACATAGCTTTCACAGATTCATAGTTAGAGGGAAATTTGTCTCAGAATGAATAATACTTTGAGTTCCACCCATAACTAATTAGGTGATATTTAGATGAGACTTTGGACTTTAGATTTTTAAGTTGATACTTGAACAAGTTCAGACTTTTGGTGCTGCTGGGGTGGAATTAATGTATTTATATTCAACAAGGAAATAAATTTGGCTGGAGGTGGGTGCAGGCCAAGTGCACTCCCCAGGAGGTGCTAGTGGTAAAGAGCCCACCTGCCAGTGCAGGAGACATGAGACATGGGTTTGATCCCTGGGTCAGGAAGATCCCCTGAAGAAGGGCATGGCAACCCACTCCAGTACTCTTGTCTGAAGAATCCAAGAGGAGCCTGCCAGTCCATAAGGTCGCAAAGAGTCAGACATGTCTGACTGAAGTGATGGGAATGCGCATACAACGGGCAGGCAAAAGGCAAAATGCCATTATTTGAATATTTGTGTTCCTCCAATATTCATTTATTGAAATCTTAACCCCAAAATGTGATGATATTAGCAGGTGAGGGGTCTTGAGACTTGAGCCCTCATGAATGAGATTTAGTTCAGTTCAGTTACTCAGTTGTGTCCGACTCTGCAACTCCATGGAATGTAGCACACCAGGCTTCCCTGTCAATCACCAACTCCGGAAGCTTGCTCAAACTCATCTCCATTGAGTCGGTGATGCCATTCACCAATTGTCATCTCCCTCTCTTCCTGCCTTCAATCTTTCCCAGCATCAGGGTCTTTTCCAAAGAGTCAGTTTTTCGCATCAGGTGGCCAAAGTATTGGAGCTTCAGCTTTAGCATTAGTCCTTCCAGTGAATATTCAGGGTTGATTTCCCTTAGGATTGACTGGCTTGATCTCCTTGCAGTCCAAGGGACTCTCAAGAGTCTTCTCAGTTCAAAAGCACCACAGTTCAAAAGCATTAATTCTTTGGCACTCAGCTTTCTTTATGGTCCACCTCTCACATCCATACATGACTACTATAAAAACCATAGCTTTGACTAGAGGGACCTTTGTCGGCAATATAATGTCTCTGCTTTTTAATATGTTGCCTAGGTTGATCATTGTTTCTTTTCCAAGGAGCAAGCATCTTTTAATTTCATGGTTGCAGGCACCATCTGCAGTGATTTTGGAGCCCAAGAAAATAAAGTCTGTCACTGTTTCCATTGTTTCCCCATCTACTTGCCATGAAGTGATGGGACTGGATGCCATGATCTTTGTTTTCTGAATGTTGAGTTTTAAGCCAGTTTTGATGAGTGAGATTATGCTTTACAAAAGACTCCCCACAGAAACAACTCAACCCTTCTACCACATGAGAAAATAATGAGAAGTCTGCAACCCTGAAGAGGACCCTCACCCAACCACACTGCCACCTTGATCTCAGTCTTTCAGCCTTCAAAATGGAAGGAAACAATTTTTTTTTTTGGTTATAAGTTATCCAGTCTGTACATTTTTTTTTTATAGCAACCCTAACGGACTAAGAAACCACCCCCAAAAAACTTGAAGCTTTGTTACTGAGGAAAAAGGAGAACTGAAATTAGATATGTTAACAATCAATGCAAAGAAATAGAGGAAAACAACAGAATGGGAAAGACTAGGGATCTCTTCAAGAAAATCAGAGATACCAAAGGAACATTTCATGCAAAGATGAGCTCAATAAAGGACAGAAATGGTATGGACCTAACAGAAGCAGAAGATATTAAGAAGAGATGGCAAGAATACACAGAAGAACTGTACAAAAAAGATCTTCACAACCCAGATAATCACGATGGTGTGATCACTGACCTAGAGCCAGACATCCTGGAATGTGAAGTCAAGTGGGCCTTGGAGAGCATCACTACGAACAAAACTAGTGAAGTTGATGGAATTCCAGTTGATCTATTCCAAATCCTGAAAGATGATGCTGTGAAAGTGCTGCACTCAATATGCCAGCAAATTTTGAAAACTCAGCAGTGGCCACAGGACTGGAAAAGGTCAGTTTTCATTCCAATCCTTGTTTATTTAACTTATATGCAGAGTACATCATGAGAAACACTGGCCTGACAGAAACACAAGCTGGAATCAAGATTGCCGGGAAAAATATCAATAACCTCAGATATGCAGATGATACCACCCTTATGGCAGAAAGTGAAGAGGAACTCAAAAGCCTCTTGATGAAAGTGAAAGTGGAGAGTGAAAAAGTTAGCTTAAAGCTCAACATTCAGAAAACGAAGATCATGGCATCCGGTCCCACCACTTCATGGGAAATAGATGGGGAAACAGTGGAAACAGTGTCAGACTTCATTTTTCTGGGCTCCAAAATCACTGCAGATGGTGGCAGCCATGAAATTCAAAGACGCTTACTCCCTGAAAGGAAAGTTATGACCAACCTAGATAGCATATTCAAAAGCAGAGACATTACTTTGCCAACAAAGGTTCGTCTAGTCAAGGCTATGGTTTTTCCTGTGGTCATGTATGGATGTGAGAGTTGGACTGTGAAGAAGGCTGAGCACTGAATTATTGATGCTTTTGAACTGTGGTGTTGGAGAAGACTCTTGAGAGTCCCTTGGACTGCAAGGAGATCCAACCAGTCCATTCTGAAGGAGATCAGCCCTGGGATTTCTTTGGAAGGACTGATGCTAAAGCTGAAACTGCAGTACTTTGTCCACCTCATGTGAAGAGTTGACTCATTGGAAAAAACTCTGATGCGAGGAGGGATTGGGAGCCAGAGGAGAAGGGGACGACAGAGGATGAGATGGCTGGATGGCATCACTGACTCAATGGACGTGAGTCTGAGTGAACTCCAGGAGTTGGTGATGGACAGGGAGGCCTGGCGTGCTTCGATTCATGGGGTCGCAAAGAGTCAGACACGACTGAGCGACTGATCTGATCTGAACAATCTCTATCACATTAGCTTTTTATACTACTTTGTGTGTGTTTGTGTGTGTGTCTAAATTGCTTATTTATTTTTTAGTCTATTTTTCTGTTTAGCTGCTCTATTTTTTTTTTAATCTGTCGAGATGATTATATAGCTTGATACAATGATGTTCTGGTAAATATTTAGCAATTAGTTCTCCTAATCAAATGAGTATAATTTGTAGCATTTCTCAGTAGTCATGGTACAAATAGCCCATGGAGAATAATTTCAAGCTACCAAAGTAATATCACTGAACATGAAGTAGAAAGTAATATCAGAGGTAAGTAGTAATAGATTACATAGTATTTCTACCCTAAAGATACAGTAAATGTGAACTCAAAAGCATAAATATTAGTAAAATGTAGTAACTAACTAGAAAGTGATGTGTCAGTTTATATTACCTTTGTTTTTAAAATAATTTAATTGTGTTCTCTCTCTCTCTCTCTCTCTCTCTCTATATATATATATATATATATATATATATAGTGGTGAATATGAAAGCTGAACCATAAAGAAAGCTGAATGCTGAAGAATTGATGCTTTTGAACTGTGGTGTTGGAGAAGACTCTTAAGAGTCCCTTGGACTGTGAAGAGATCAAGGCAGTCAATCCTAAAGGAAATCAACACTGAATATTCATTGGAAGGACTGATGATAAATCTGAGGCCTTAATATTTTGCCACCTGATGTAAAGAGCTGACTCATTTGAAAAGACCCTGATGCTGGGAAAGATTGAAGGCAGGAAGGAGAAGGGGATGACAAAGGATGAGATGGTTGGGTGGCATCACTGACTGAATGAATATGAGTTTGAGCAAGCTCCAGGAGCTAGTAATGGGCAGGGAAGCCTGGCGTGCTGCAGTCCATGGGGTCACAGAAAGTCAGCCACAGCTGAGCAACTAAACTGAACTGAATGGCTGTATTTAACCTCTGACACAAGATTAAATCTAACAACTGGTTATTACAATCTATTACAATCTACTGTTCATGGGGTTAGTCATTCTCTCCTCCAGTGGACCACATTTTGTCTGAACTCTCCACTGTGACCTGTCCATCTTAGATGGCCCTACATGGCATGGCTCTTATGTTCATTGATTTATACAAGTCCCTTCACAATGACAAGACTGTGATCCATGATGACATCCACGAAATACTAGAGATCTCTTCAAGAAAATTAGAGATGTCAAGGAAATATTTCATTCAAGAATGGATACAATAAAGGACAGAAATGGTAAGGACCTAATAGAAACAGAAGAGATTAAGAGGAGGCAGCAAGAATACACAGAAGAACTGTACAAATAAGACTTAATGATCCAGATAACTGTGATGGTGTGGTTACTCACCTAGAGCCAGATATCCGGGCTTATGAAGTCAAGTCGGCCTTAGGAAGCATTATTGCAAACAAAGCTAGTGGAGGTGAAGGAATTCCACCTGAGCTATTTAAAGTCTCAAAAAATGATACTGTTAAAATGCTGCACTCAATATGTCAGAAAATTTAGAAAACTCAGCAGTGGCCACAGAACGGGAAAACTGGAAAATACGTTTTCCTTCTAATCCAAAGAAAGGCAATGCCAAAGAATGTTCAAACTAACATACAATTGTGCTTATTTCACATGCTAACAAGGTAATGCTCAAAAATCTTTTAAGCTAGGCTTCAGCAGTATGTGAGTTGAGAACTTCCAGAAGTACAAGTGGGCTTAGAAAAGGCAGAGGAACCAGAGATCAAATTGTCAACATTTGCTGGATCATGGAGAAAGCAAGGAAGTTCCAGAAAAACATCTTCTGCTTCACTGGCTACGCTAAAGCCTTTGACTGTGTAGATCACAATAAGCTGTGGACAATTCTTAAAGAGAGGGGAATACCAGATCACCTACCTGTCTCCTAAAAAACCTGTATTCAGGTCAAGATGCAACAGTTATAATCGGACATGGAACAATGGACTAGTTCAAAACTGGGAAAGGAGTATGACAAGGCTGTATATTGTCACCTTGCTTATTTAACTTATATACAGAGTATATCATGTGAAATGTCAGGCTGGATGAATCACAACCTGCCCAGAGAAATATCAACAACCTGATAGCTCAGTTGGTAAAGAATCTGCCTGGAATGCAGGAGACCCTGGTTCAATTTTTGGGTTGGGAAGATCCCCTGGAGAAGACAATGGCAGCCCACTCCAGTGTTCTTGCCTAGAGAATCCCATGGACAGAGGAGCCTGGTAGGCTGTAGTTCATGAGGTCGCTAAGAGTCAGACACGACTGAGCGACTTCACTTTGACTTTTCACTTTCATGCATTGGAGAAGGAAATGGCAACCCACTCCAGTATTCTTGCCTGGAGAATCCCAGGGACGGGGGAACCTGGTGGGCTGCTGTCATGGGGTCGCACAGAGTCGGACACGACTGAAGTGACTTAGCAGCAGCAGCAGCAAGAAAACAAAACTAAACTACATTTAAAACATACATTTACATACTAACCACCAATTTTACTTTTGGGCATTTATGCCAAAGAAATTAAAACTTATGCCTTCAAAAAAAACTGTCCATGATTGTTCATAGTGGCTTTTAAAAAAACTGAGGCCAGAAATTGGAAGCAACCAAAACATCTCTTAATTATTGAACAGTTAAACACACTGCAGTACCTCCATACCATATATTCAGCAATATGAAGGGATAAACCACTGATCAACATAACACCTTGGATGGATCTCAAGGACATAATGCTGAGTGAGAAAGAATACGATCTCAGAAGTCACATATGTTATGATTTTACTTATATAACAGTCTTGAAATCCCGATATTAAAGAATTGAAACAGATTAATGGTTCCCAGGGGTTAGCAGGGAATACAGAGTAGTGGTTTCCATTTTGGAGGGTGGAGAGTGGAAATGACTGAAAAGGTATACCCTGAGGGATAACTCTGGAGTGATGAGGAAGTCTGTGTCCTATTGTAGTGATTGTTATATAAATCTGCCCATGTAAATAAAAGACAAGAACTATACCTACTAATGTCATTGTGCCAATGCTAAATTCCTGGTTTTGATATTATTGTACTATAATTATGTGAGATATAACCAGTGGGGGAAGTTGGGTAAAGGGGTCTTTCTGTCCTATTGTTACAACTTCCTTTGAATCTACAATTATGTTAAAATAAGAGGACTTTTAAAAAAAATTAGCAGCAAAATATACATATTCCTTTGTATCTGGGGAAAAAAAAAATGTCCTAGAGATTATACCATGTTATCTATTTATCATGGTTTCTCACTATATGAAGTTTTAAAATTCTGGTATTGTTTGCTATGTTGTTTTTTTCTGGCTTTTTGGTATAATAAACATTGTGACAGTAAATATAAATAGTATGTGATATCAACAAGTGCTTATCACAGCAAATTCATATTAGTTGGTTACATGGTAATCTATTCTAAGAGATTAGACATATAATTTGATGAATCCGTTCCATTAAAGTACTGGCTATATAAGTTTTATACATTGTGTTACTCTGATAAATTTCCAAGAATGAAATTACCAGATAAATCTCTTTTTATTAAGCACAGTTTAAATTAGTTTTAATACTCAGTAGAGATAGTATCTCCTCATTAATTTTTATTTTTACACAATTTCCTAGGAATCTTTGTATATTGATTTCAATGTGAATTTAGAATCAATTTTGCTAACTAAAACTGCACACTGACATATTACTGGAAATGTGTTAAAATTATAGATTAAAAGAGGGAGAGATAGTGCCTTTCTGATAGTGAGTCATCTCAAGAGTAGTCTAATCTGGGAATAGACTAGTCTCTATTCCTACCCTGTGAATAGGTTCATCAGTACCATTTTTCCAGATTCCATTCCCTCATGGTCCAGTGGCCAAGGCTCCGCACTCCCGATGCAGGGGACCTGGGCTTAATCCCTGGTTGAGGAACCAGATACCACATGCTGCAGCCAGCTAGCCATGCTCCCTCCCTTCTTTCCACCTCCAATTTCAATTATTGACAACTTATGTAACCAAGAATTTTTTGCTCTTATACACTTCCCCCATTTTGTAGTCTGCTGCTACTGCTACTGCTAAGTCACTTCAGTCGTGTCCGACTCTGTGTGACCCCATAGACGGCAGCCCACCAGGCTCCCCCATCCCTGGGATTCTCCAGGCAAGAACACTGGAGTGGGGTGCCATTGCCTTCTCCGTTTTGTAGTCTGAAAGAAAACAAATCGAATGCTTCTTGAATTTGTGTCTCCCAGACAGCAGGCCTGAACAAACCCCAAATAAATGCCTCCTTATTTTAATTAGGGACTCATTTTTTAAAAGTTTTGGTTAACATCTTAAAGCATTGTATGTTCAACTATTTCAAGTTCCATTATCCTTCAGCTAGGCTATGGACTTGGAAAATGTGATTTTATAAATATCAAGAGATTTTTTTACTTTATTATGGAATAGTTTTTCTTTTTGAAGTCAGAAGATGTTATTAATAGTTTAAATAGACTTATACTGTTTCAGAGATAATCAAAACTAGTTATTTTTTAAATCCACAAAAGAAAAAATTGTCCTGAAAAGTATCAAATTATTCAGTAAAGGTATTATCTTTAAAAAAATAATTCTGCCTGTTATTGAACTACAAGAAATAAAAATGCAATTTTAACATAGTGACACTGATTAAAATTTTTAAATAAGTATTTCTGTACATTGCAGATTTCATTCAAATAATATATTTATTCTATCTAGTCTCATAGAGGGGATAGTTACTAAGAATTTGATTATAAATGGATAAATAGAAAGATAGAAATAGAAAAAATTTATGGATAGCAAGAAATATATGACTAAATCAGTTCAGTTCAGTCGCTCAGTCATGTCTCTTTGTGACCCCATGAACTGCAGCATGCCAGGCCTCCCTGTCCATCACCAACTCCTGGAGTTCACTGAAACTCACGTCCATCGAGTCAGTGATGCCATCCAGCCATCTCATCCTCTGTCGTCCCCTTCTCCTCCTGCCCGCAATCCCTCCCAGCATCAGAGTCTTTTCCAATGAGTCAACTCTTCGCATGAGGTGGCCAAAGTACTGGAGTTTCAGCTTTAGTATCATTCCTTCCAAAGAAATCCCAGGACTGATCTCCTTTAGAATGGACTGGTTGGATCTCCCTGCAGTCCAAGGGACTCTCAAGAGTCTTCTCCAACACCACAGTTCAAAAGCATCAATTCTTCGGCGCTCAGCTTTCTTCACAGTCTGACTCTCACATCCATACATGACTACTGGAAAAACCATAGCCTTGACTAGGCGTAGACAAACAAATATAATTTTAAATATTTATAAATAATTTTAACTTCTTCAAAATGTTATCAACAGAGCATTTGGAAATTTGAACAATTTCCAGAAATCTGAGTTTATCCAGAAATAAATGTTCTAGTTCAGATAAAGTGGTTTATTGAAAGTCTTAATTTTTATGGTATAAGGATAAAATAATAGAAATTTTAAGCATTTTGTTATCTAGTATTCTACTGGATATTAAAAGAATTAATGTATTATTCCTTCATTTGTAGAAATAAAATTTATTTCAATTCTAAGCTAAATGATAGTTTCATAAGTAGAAATATCTTTTCTTCTCATTCCTACTTTTTTGTTTTTATGGATTTGTTTTTATTTTATAATGTTTGAGAATATCTTCACTATATTTCTTTTTAAATGTCTTTTGGTTAAAAAACAAAGCACCTAAAGGTACCTTATATTATTTACCTTGTGTAATGGATCACCTTGAATTGACCTGGAGATTATTGCATAATGATGTACAAGATACTCTGCAAAAATCATTAACTCATATATCTTAATACTGTCAAGAATTCTTGAAATATTTATTTCTCATTCCCATTAATTTTCCAGTTCTAGTCTCCTCTAATATTTTGTGTTACTTTTAGTTAATATCTTTGTCTATCCTACTGAGAAAAAAATTACACTCTTCTATATTAATTCTAAATGTTTTCCTGAATGGGTTTCTTAAATCTGTTATTTATTGTTTATTTTCTTTCCCTAATAGTAGAATGCTTTCTTCAACTTCCAAAAACATTATTTAGATGAATTTATCACCACCCCAGAACAGATTATATTTTTGTTTGGTTATCCTTTCTTTTATATGTAACATTTCTTTGATTCCTATCTCCTTACCTTATTATCAATTAAAAGGTATTAGTGATTTGTGTATTTCCCACTACAATATTTTTTCAATATGTACAAAACACTGGGAACAAGTCACATAGTCAGTGTAAAAGAATCTTTCATTTTCTCCATTTTTTTGTACACTAAATATACATATTTTTGACTGTTCAAGGAATTTAAAGTTGTTTTTTTTTTTTCCAATTGAATTGACCCTTGACCGAGAGACTGGCTGCATCACTCCTGTCCCTGGCTCCTCTTTCTCCATGACCCCCTCACTCCAACCAGTGAGCAGGGAGAAAGACAGAGCAGGAAAGCAAGGCAGTCAGAGGGAGATGTGACAACTTTAAAGGAAGTTCAATAATTTTTAACTTTTCTCCTGGAATTGACATAAAAATTACTGAACTGATGTTTGAGGTGAAAGAGAAAATAAAACTTTCTGTTTACTAGCTGTTATAAACTGACTGTCTCCCCAAGATTCATATCTTGATGACTTAACCCCTAGTGTGACTGATTTGCAGATGGGGTCTCTAAAGAAGTAGTTAAGGTTAAGTCATAGGAGTGGGACCCTGATAGAATTAGGGTCTTTATAAGGGGAGACACTGGAGACTTGCTCACACTTTCATCCACATGCAAGGAGGAAAGGCCATGCTAGGACAGAGGGAGATGGTGGCCAGCTGTAATCCAGGAGGAGAGTTCTCACCAGAGACCAAATCAAGGGGAACCTTGATCTTGGACTTCTGGGATCCAGAACTAAGAGAAAATTAATTTCTGTTTGTAAGCCTTCCATTCTATGGTATTTTGTTGTGGTAACTCAAATAGACTAAAACACTGCTGCTGTCATTGCTGCTGCTGCTGCTAAGTCACTTCAGTCGTGTCTGACTCTGTGTGACCCCATAGACGGCAGCCCACCAGGCTCCCCTGTCCCTGGGATTCTCCAGGCAAGAACACTGGAGTGGGTTGACATTTCCTTCTCCAGTGCATGAAAGTGAAAAGTGAAAGTGAAGTCGCTCAGTCGTGTCCGACTCCTAGCGACCCCATGGACTGCAGCCTACCAGGCTCCTCCATCCATGGGATTTTCCAGGCAAGAGTATTGGAGTGGGGTGCCATTGCCTTCTCTGAAAACACTGCTGCTGCTAAGTCACTTCAGTCGTGTCTGACTCTGTGTGACCCCATAGACGGCAGCCCACCAGGCTCCCCTGTCCATGGGATTCCCCAGGCAAGAACACTGGAGTGGGTTGCCATTTCCTTCTCCAACACGTGAAAGTGAAGTTGCTCAGTCATCTCTGACTCTTCGCAGAAAGTAAAGAAATAAGCTACAGATCTGCTCAAGTTTAAATGCAGAAAGAAAGGAAAAATTAGCCTCAAAACTCAGTTTTAAGAGGTTAATTTGGGGAGAACAAAGTGGTTTTCAATTGAATACTATTTCTTGTTTTTCTTTGGACATTTGCACAAAACATGTACACATATGTTTTTCCATATTTCCAAAGTTAATTTTTCTAAAATTATTGTGCAAAGTAATATACCTCAAAAAAAGTAAAACAAGATGAAAAGAAATACTGTTCTTTAATACATTCTGGTTCTAACTAGGAAGAAAGAACTGACAATGCTTTTTTTTTTTCTTTTACAAAAATGCTTGTTCTAGGGAGCTTTTTCTTTCCACTCATTCTCTTAACTCTACTTAAAGGAGAATTTCAACTTAGCAATTTGGAAAGTCTGACTAGCTAGGTTATTAAGATTCATTACATCTGTTAATGAATGACCTGCTATTTTGCACTTGGTAAAAACCAAATATCATATATATATATATATATATATATATATATATATATACATAAAGTCACTATCAGATCAGATCAGTCGCTCAGTTGTGTCCGACACTTTGCGACCCCATAAATCGCAGCACGCCAGGCCTCCCTGTCCATCACCAACTCCTGGAGTTCACTCAGACTCACGTCCATCGAGTCAGTGATGCCATCCAGCCATCTCATCCTCTGTCGTCCCCTTCTCCCCCTGCCCCCAATCCCTCCCAGCATCAGAGTTTTTTCCAATGAGTTAACTCTTCCCATGAGGTAGCCAAAGTACTGGAGTTAAAGCTTTAGCATCATTCTTTCCAAAGAAATCCCAGGGCTGATCTCCTTCAGAATGGACTGGTTGGATCTCCTTGCAGTCCAAGGGACTCTCAAGAGTCTTCTCCAACACCACAGTTCAAAAGCATCAATAATTCAGTGCTCAGCCTTCTTCACAGTCCAACTCTCACATCCATATGACCACAGGAAAAACCATAGCCTTGACTAGATGAACGTTTGTTGGCAAACTAATGTCTCTACTTTTGAATATGCTATCTAGGTTGGTCATAACTTTCCTTCCAAGGAGTGTCTTTTAATTTCATGGCTGCAGTCACCATCTGCAGTGATTTTGGAGCCCCAAAAAATAAAGTCTGACACTGTTTCCCCATCTATTTGCCATGAAGTGATGGGACCAGATGCCATGATCTTCGTTTTCTGAATGTTGAGCTTTAAGCCAACTTTTTCACTCTCCTCTTTTACTTTCATCAAGAGGCTTTTGAGTTCCTCTTCACTTTCTGCCATAAGGGTGGTGTCATCTGCATATCTGAGGTTATTGATATTTCTCCTGGCAATCTTGATTCCAGCTTGTGTTTCTGTCAGGCCAGCATTTCTCATGATGTACTCTGCATATAAGTTAAATAAACAGGATGACAACATACAGCCTTGACATACTCCTTTTCCTATTTGGAACCAGTCTGTTGTCCCATGTCCAGTTCTAACTGTTGCTTCCTGACCTGCATACAAATTTCTCAAGAGGCAGATCAGGTGGTCTGGTATTCCCATCTCTTTCAGAATTTTCCACAGTTTATTGTGATCCACACAGTCAAACACTTTGGCATGGTCAATAAAGCAGAAATAGATGTTTTTCTGGAACTCTCTTGCTTTTTCCATGATCCAGCAGATGTTGGCAATTTGATCTCTAGTTCCTCTGCCTTTTCTAAAACCAGCTTGAACATCTGGAAGTTCACGGTTCACATATTGCTGAAGCCTGGCTTGGAGAATTTTGAGCATTACTTTACTAGCGTGTGAGATGAGTGCAATTGTGCGGTAGTTTGAGCATTCTTTGGCATTGCTCTTCTTTGGGATTGGAATGAAAACTGACCTTTTCCAGTCCTGTGGCCACTGCCGAGTTTTCCACATTTGCTGGCATATGAGTGCAGCACTTTCACATAGAAACACTTTAGCTTGGAACTGAACTGTCAAATAGAATTCAAAACAAACAAGCCTAGAGTGCCTTTTATCACATTTTCTGCACATAAATTATCTTTTTGTTTATCAACAGACTATTTGTGAAATTGATGTGCCAATGCCCTCTCTTCCTCTGGAACAAATGTAAGCATACTTGTTGTCCATTATAAAAGACTGGTGTCCCCTAACCTCCAAGTTCTAATGTAACACAAACACTTACCATGTAGATATTACCTGGCTCTCTTCACATCTTCCTGTGGGAATTGGAACTTGGGAAATCACTGCAAGAAAATGCTGATGCTCTGGCTACTACTATTTATGTGAGAAAAATATCCTTTATCTATGACACTGAAATTGTGTGTATCTCTCAGCACTAGTGAAACCGTGGAAATGTGCTTGGCAGAGTAAAATCTCAGACCACTCACAAATTTTGATAAATTTCATTACAGTAGCCTGGCTGTGATGAACAGATTCTAGAACAACCTCATGATTGCTACCTCCTGCTGCTCACACCCTTATGGATCCACTCCCCTTGTGTATGGACTAGAAAGATGATTTGCTGCAAAATACATAGAATATGGCAAAAGGGATGGTATGCATATGATTATGTATATGAGATGACATGATAAGAATGCAGTACTTATCCTTTGAGTTTCTTTCTCCCCGTTTGGGTGTATGGTGGCAGCAGTCTTACCAAGATTCAAGAGATCAGATATGATAGGCAGAGTACCTGAAGAACTATGGACTGAAGTCTGTAACTTTGTATGGGGGCATTGACCAAAAGCATCCCTAGGAAAAAGAAATTCAGCAAGGCAAAATGATTGTCTGAGGAGGTCTTATGAATAGCTGAGGAAAGAAGAAATGCTATGTTATGCTAAGTCATTTCAGTCATGTCCGACTCTGTGTGACCCCATAAATGGCAGCCACCAGGCTCCCCCATCCCTGGGATTCTCCAGGCAAGAACACTTGAGTGGGTTGCCATTTCCTTCTCCAATGCATGAAAGTGAAAAGTGAAAGTGAAGTCCCTCAGTCGTGTCTGACTCTTAGCGACCCCATGGACTGCAGCCTACCAGGCTCCTCCATCCATGGGATTTTCCAGGCAAAAGTACTGGAGTGGGGTGACATTGCCTTCTCCAGAAAGAAGAAAAGAGAAGGGCAAAGGAGAAAGGGAAAAATATACCCAATTAAATACACAGTTCCAGAGAATAGCAAGGAAAGATAATAAAGTATTTTTAAGTGAACAATGCAAAGAAATAGAGGAAATCAATAGAACAGGAAAGGCTAGAGATCTCTTCAAGAAAATTAGGGACACCAAGGGAACATTTCATGCAAAAATGGGCACAATAAATAAGAGAAAAGGTAAGGACCTAACAGAAACAGAAGAGATTAAGAAGAGGTGGCAAGAAAACACAGAAGAATTGTACAAAAAACAGTGTAAATGACCCACAAAACCATGAGGTCTAGGTTACTCACCTACAGCCAGACATCCTGGAGTGTGAAGTCAAGTGGGCTGTAGGAAGCATTACTATGAACAAAGCTAGTGGAGGTGATGGAATTCCAGTTGAGCTATTTCAAGTCCTAAAAGATGATGCTGTGAAAGTGCTGCACTCAGTATGCCAGCAAATTTGGAAAACACAGCAGTGGCCACAGGACTGGCAAAGGCCAGTTTTCATTCCAATCCTGAAGAAAGGCAATGCCAAAAAATATTCAAACTACCACACAACTGCACTCATCTCACATACTAGCAAGGTAATGTTCAAAATTCTCCAAGCCAGGTATCAGCAGCACATGAACTGTGAACTTCCAGATGTTCAAGCTGGATGTAGAAAAGGCAGAGTAACCAGAGATCAAATTGCCACATCTTTTGAATCATGAAAAATGTGAGAGAGTTCCAAAAAAAAAATCTTCTGATTTATTGACTTTGCCAAAACCTTTGACTGTGTGGATCACAACAAACTGGGGAAAATTCTTCAAGAGATGGAAATACCAGACCACCTGACCTGCCTTCAAAGAAATCTGTATGCAGGTCAAGAAGCAACAGTTAGAGCTGGACATGGAAAAACATACTGGTTCCAAATTAGACAAGGAGTATGTGAAGGCTGTATATCATCACCCTGTTTATTTAACTTATATGCAGAGTACATCATGAGAAACACTGGGCTGGATGAAGCACAAGCTGGAATCAAGATTGCTGGGAGAAATATCAATAACCTCAGATATGCACATGATACTACCCTTATGGCAGAGAGCAAAGAAGAACTAAAGAGCCTCTTGATGAAAGTGAAAGAGGAGAGTGAAAAAGTTGGCTTAAAACTCAACATTCAGAAAACTAAGATCATGGCATCTGGTCCCATCACTTCATGAGAAATAGATGGGGAAACAATGGACACAGTGAGAGACTTCATTTTTGGGGGGCTCCAAAATTACTGCAAATGGTGATTTCAGCCATGAAATTAAAAGACACTTGCTCCAAGGAAGAAAAGCTATGACCAAACTAGACAGCATGGTAAAAAGCAGAGACATTACTTTGCCAACAAAGGTCCATCTATTCAAAGCTATGGTTTTTCCAGTAGTCGTGTATGGATGTGAAAGTTGGACTGTAAAGAAATCTGAGCACCAAAGACATGATTATTTTGAACTGTGGTGTTGGAGAAGACTCTTTAGAGTCCTTTGGAGTGCAAGGAGATCAAATCATTCAATCCTACAGGAAATCAGTCCTGAATATTCATTGGAAGACAGATGCTGAAGCTGAAACTCCAATACTTTGGCCACCTGATGAGAATAACTGACTCATTAGAAAAGACCCTGATGCTGGGAAAGATTGAAAGCAGGAGGAGAAGGAGTTGACAGAGGATGATTGGTTGGATGGCATCACTGACTCAATGGACATGAGTTTGAGCAAGCTTCAGAGTTGGTGATGGACTATGGGGTCGCAAATAGTCAGACACGACTGAACTGAACTGAACTGATTTCAAATCCTGAAAGATGTTGCTGTTAAAGTACTGCACTCAATATGCCAGCAAATTTGGATAACTCAGCAGTGGCCACAAGACTAGAAAAGGTTAGTTTTCATTTCAATCCCAAAGAAATGCAATGCCAAGGAATGTACAAACTACCACACAACGTTGCCCATTTCACATGCTAGCAAGGTAATGCTCAAAATCCTTCAAGCTAGGCTTCAATAGTATGTGAGTCGAGAACTTCCAGATGTACACACTGGATTTAGAAAAAGCAGAGGAACCAGAGATCAAATTTCTAACATCTTTTGGATCATAGAAAAAAGCAAGGGAATTCCAGAAAAGTGTCTACTTCTCTCCATTGACTACACTAAAGCTTTTGATTGTGTGGGTCACACAACTTGTGGAAAATTCATCAAGAGATAGGAATACCAGACCACCTTACTTGTCTCCTGAGAACCTGTATGCAGGTCAAGAAGCAACAGTTAGAACCGGAGATGGAATACTAGACTGACTCAAAATTGGGAACGAAGAAGCAGTATTGTCACCCTGCTTATTTAACTTCTATGCAGAGTACATCATGCGAAATGCTAGGCTGGATGAAGCATAAGCAGGAATTAAGATAGCTGGGAGAAATATCAATAACCTCAGATATGCAGATGACACAATCCTTATGGCAGAAAGTGAAGAGGCACTAAAGAACCTCTTAATGAAGGTAAAAGAGGAGAATGAAAAAGCTGGGTTAAAATTCAACATCAAAAAAAAAAAAAAAAAACCTACTATCATGTATCTGGTCCCATCACTTAAGGCAAATAATGGGAAAATATGGAAACAGGGGCAAACTTCATTTTCTAGGGCTCCAAAATCACTGCTGATGTTGACTGCAGCCATGAATTTAAAGATACTTGCTCCAAGGAAGAAAAACTATGACAAACTTAGAAAGCATATTAAAAATCAGAGACATCACTTTGCTGACAAAATTCTGTCTACTCAAACTATGGTTTTCCTAGTAGTCATGTATGGATATGAGAGTTGGACCATAAAGAAGGCTGAACACCAGAGAACTGATGCTTTCAAATTGTGGTGCTGGAAACCAGTTGACTGGTCACCTCCTTGAGAGTGCCTTGGACAACAAGGAGATAAAACCAGTTTATTCTAAAGGAAATGATCCCTGAATGTTCAGTAAGGACTAATGCTGAAGTTGAAGCTCCAATATTGGCCACCTGATGAGAAGAGCCAACTCATTGGATAAGACCCTGATACTGGGAAAGATTGAAGGCAGGAGGAGACAAAGGAGACAGAGGATGAAATGGTTGGATGGCTTTAGCGACTCAATGGACATGAGTTTGAGCAAACTGCAGAGACAGTGAAGGACAAGGAAGCCTGGTGTGCTGAAGTCCACTGCATTGCAGAGTCATACATGACTGAGTGACAGAACAACAACAACAAAACCTTATAGAGAAGCACCATTCAAAGAAGTAGGAAAATAAACTCCAAGTCTTGATGGAGGTAGCAGAAAATTACACTACAGTGGACATGGGGGGAATTGTTTTAAACAACTTTCAAAGCAATTCAACACAATCTGCTCTGTTGTCTCAATAATTAATATACCTACCCCATGCGAAATAACACATTCACCTCTCTCAAGACCCTCAAAATCTCGCAATCATGATTTCAAGCTCAAAGTTTATGAGATGCAGATCAGGCTCCTTGAGCATTATTCTTTTAAAGGCTTTTAAATTGTTTTTTTTTTTTTCTTCTTCTTCTTTTTTTTTTTTTTTTTTGGCTGAAAGAAATCTAGAGAGAAATGTTCCATGTAAATGTAAAACTAGTTATATATGATAAATGAAAACAATTACTAGAATAAGAGTCTATCCTTAAAAATAGAAAATCATTGCTATTTTCCACATCAACTTACTCCTTCCTCAAAACACTCAACTCAGTTTTACTTTCTGTCTTAAAGTTTCCCTTCCCAGGTAACAACTATAACCACCAATGAAATCACCAGCTCATTCATTTTCTTGTCCTTTGGCCGGTAAGAGTTGATGATCCATGTTTCTTAAAAGTGTCAGCAATTAAGTTTAGCAGCAAGAAAATGTAACAAGAGTATGGTAGAGCAGGAAGAGTGCATATATTTGTCCCAGCCTAGAAATAGAAATTAATGGAGTACAGATTATTGAAGTTCTCTGGTTGATATTATCAGTTCTTTCTTTAGGTGAAATAGACATACTTTCAAGCACTGGAATGTGTACATTTTTTAAATGATGGGCAGGTTCCTTTACTAAAACATGATACATTTCTACTTGCTAGCTTCTAATTTTTACCCACAGATTCTTCTTGTCGCAGATGAGTAAAAAGCTAAGAATTCACATCAAATAAATATGCCTGGTTATTCCTTTTACTCTAGAACAATGGTTGGCAAAATTTTTCTTCAAGATCCAGGTAGTAAATACTGTAGGCTTAGAAGATCATGTTGTCTGTTTCAATTACTAAACTCTGCCATTGTAGCCTGAAAGCAGCTATAGCCAACGTGGAAATATATGGGTGTAATGCTGTTTTACAAAGGGAGTCATTGCAACAATCCCACTACTGGCCATATACTATGAGAAAAACATAATTGAAAAAGGCATATGTACCCCAATGTTCATTGCAGCACTATTTACAATAGTTGGGACATGGAATCAACCTAGATGTCCATCAACAGAAGAATGGATAAAGAAGCCATGGTGCACATATACAGTGGAATATTATTAGGCATAAAAAGTAATGCATCTGAGTCTGCGCTGAGATGGATGAGCCTAGAGCCTATTATACAGAGTGAAGTAAGTCAGAAGGAGAAAACCAAATACTGTATTTTAATACATATGTATGGAATCCAGAAAGATGGTATTAATGAATCTATTCGTAGGGCAGCAATGGAGATGCAGACATAGAGAACAGACTTACAGACACAAGGGTAGGGCGAAAAGGAGAGGGTGGGATGAATGGAGAGAGTAGCGTGGAAACATATAGACTACCATATATAAAATAGATAGCAAGTGGGAATTTGCTGTATGACTCAGAGAACTCAAACAGATGCTCTGTGACAACCTAGAGGAATGGGATGTGAAAGGAGGCAGGAGGGAGGTTCAAGAGAGAGGAGAAATAGGATTACCTCTGGCTGATTCCTGTTGATGTATGGCAGAAACCAACACAATATTGTAAAGCAAGTATCCATCAATTAAAAATCAATTTAAAAAAAAAAAAAACAGTGGTCATTGGTTGGCTTTGGCCCACAGACAGTTTGCTGACTCCTGCCTTAGAACAGCACTGTCACCTTGAAAAACATGAGCCACACATCTAACATAACATTTTCTAGTGACTTTATTTAAAAAAATAAAAAGGAACAGGTAAAATTAAACTTAGTGCTATATTTCATTTCAGTTCAGTTCAGTTCAGTCGCTCAGTCATGTCCGACTCTTTGTGACCTATGAATCGCAGCAGACTAGGCCTCCCTGTCCATCACCAACCCCCGGAGTTCACTCAGACTCACATCCATCGAGTCAGTGATGCCATCCAGCCATCTCATCCTGTCGTCCCATTCTCCTCCTGCCCCCAATGCCTCCCAGCATCAGTCTTTTCCAATAAGTCAACTCTTCACATCAGGTGGCCAAAGTATTGGAGTTTCAGCATCAGTCCTTCCAATGAACACCCAGGGCTGATCTCCTTTAGGGTGGACTGGTTGGATGTCCTTGCAGTCCAAGGGACTCTCAGGAGTCTTCTCCAACACCACAGTTCAAAAGCATCAATTCTTCGGTGCTCAGCCTTCTTCACAGTCCAACTCTCACATTCATACCTGACCACTGGAAAAATCATAGCCTTGACTAGACGGACCTTTGTTGGCAAAGTAATGTCTCTGCTTTTCAATATGCTATCTATGTTGGTCATAACTTTTCTTCCAAGGAGTAAGTGTCTTTTAATTTCATGGCTGCAGTCACCATCTGCAGTGATTTTGGAGCCCAAGAAAATAAAGCCTGACACTATTTCCACTGTTTTCCCATCTATTTCCAATGCAGTGATGGGACCAGATGCCATGATCTTCGTTTTCTGAATGTTGAGTTTTAAGCCAACTTTTTCACTCTCCTCTTTCACCTTCATCAAGAGGTTTTTTAGTTCCTCTTCACCTTCTGCCATAAGGGTGGTGTCATCTGCATACCTGAGGTTATTGATATTTCTCTTGGCAATCTCAGTTCCAGCTTGTGCTTCTTCCAGCCCAGCGTTTCTCATGATGTACTCTGTATAGAAGTTAAATAAACAGGGTGACAATATACAGCCTTGACATACTCCTTTTCCTATTTGGAACCAGTCTGTTGTTCCATGTCCAGTTCTAACTTTTGCTTCCTGACCTGTATACAAATTTCTCAAGAGGCAGGTCAGGTAGTCTGGTATTCCCATCTCTTATTTCATTTAGCCCACTATATATAGTCAAGATTTTGTCATTTCAACTGTAATTAACATAAGTGAAGTGAAGTGAAGTCTCTCAGTCGTGTCCGACCCTTTGTGACCCCGTGGACTGTAGCCCACCACGCTCCTCCGTCCATTAGATTTTCCCAGCAAGAACACTAGAGTGGGTTGCCATTTCCTTCTCCAGAGGATCTTTCTGACCCAAGCATCGAACCCACGTCTCCCACATTGTAGGCAGATGCTTTACCGTCTGAGCCACCAGGGAAGCAAGAAGTTATTTTAAGTAATGTTTTTATAAAATTGCTATATTCTATATGCTCTGTATATCTAAATAACGTCTTTTTAAAAACATCTCTAGATATTTCACATTCTTTTTCTTTTTTGTACTAACTTCAAAATTGAGTGTGTGTCTAATATTTATAGAACATCCCAATTTGGACTAGTAGCCATATTTCATGAGCTTAATAGCTACTTGTAGTCTACTGGCTACCTTACTGGACAGCACAGGCATAGAGTATTTTTAAAATAAAAACAACAAGAAATACTACCAAAACCTTTTTCAAGATTGTCCTTTGTCCAGTTCAATTCCTGTTGTACTATGTGTGAATTAAAAGTTTTGGTAGATATTTTAGGGGAGCAAAATTTGCCACTGCAAAATGTAGCAGAAGGATTCATTTAAGCTGATTATTATCAAGAAACAGAAGACTCAAGAAGTCTTTCTTTTTACCTTCCCCTTAACTGCCTATAAATAAATAAAGGGACAGTTCCCAGAATAGAGAGATCTGCAAAGAATATGGCTAGTTGCAGTGGAGGAAACTCTAGGTCTGCCCTTAGGAAATGGCAACCCACTCCAGTATTCTTGACTGAAGAATTCCATGGACAGAGGAGCTATGGGATCACAAATAGTTGGATACAACTGAGCAACGTTGAGTGTCTACTCTGTATCTCATTGTTTCTGCAGGGCCTTGCAAATATTTGTTTATCAAACCTTTGCTTTTCCATCTCCATATGAATTGTTTCTTTCTACTTCTGAAGCCCCAAACCACCATTCCCAATATTCTTTTTTGAATTTAGCTGAAGATGATATTTAAGATGAGGACTTTGGCCATTTGGGCAAGTCAGTTTTCTTGTTTCTTACTCAGTTTTCTTGAGTGTCTCCCACCTACACAGGTTAATAAATTTTACCTGATATTCCTCTGAATAGTTCCTGCCCTTAGAGGTCCTGGCTCCGGTAGATAGAATTTTTCACTTATGAGATGCCTTCCAGGATGTTTCCAGAGGAAGGGTGACTGGTCATCTTCTATACCTGTCTTTAACTGTTACAGTAATAAGATAAATATAAAACCAAGTGACAAATATGAAACAATGTGGACATTTTAATTAAAGAACAGAAAGGGAACAGCAGAGAACATCACACACACACATACACAAACACAAAAAGAGATAGGAATCAAAGAAAAGAATGAGAAACAGATATAAACAAATATAGGGAAAAACAGAGACAAGGAAAGAATAAAGTCAAGCAAGAAACAGGAATGCAAGTACCCAACAAAAGACAAGAGGAAAAAGCCTGACAGGAAATACAAAAATAATGATTAAGCATCTTTGGGAGATATAACTATATTTTCATTTACTGTCTTTCTGTATTTTTCATATTTTCTACCAGAAGCATTCATTACTTTTATAAATTTTCATATTTTTTACCCATAAGCATCCATTACATTTATAAATAATTTAAAAATATATTTTATGTCTCAATCAGAAAAATACTATAAATTTTTTAGTAGAATTTAATATAGGGACCAAATAATTTTACCCATCCTCATGTAAAAGTATGGCATATATTCACTTTCTTGATCTGAAAAAAAAAAAGGAGGGAGAAAAAGGTTTTAAACCACATATAAACCTAAAAAATTTTAGTATAAATCTGAGTCAATCTCAGAACAGCTTTAAAAATAGAAAATTTTCACAAGTGAAATCTGGGCTCTCAAAATTCTTTTGTTCTTGTTCTAGTGTTCCTTAAAGCATTAGTGTTCTCATCATTTTTTTAATAAGCAAAGTTATAAAAGAACTTAAAATTCTTACAGTAAAGATCAAAATAAAATTTCAACTTTACTTCTCAAGAGAACTCAAATATTATTGAAGGAACAATATATTATAAATTCTTTTAAAAACAAGTTTAAAATAGAAGTTTAATACTGAATTGTGTGAGACATACACAAACTCTCAATATTATATCCAACCCAAATATTGTGTATAATATGTTCCCACTGTACTTTCTGAGTACTAAGGCATTCTTCCTATAGGGCTTCTCTGTACTCTTCTAAAAAGCTAAACTAACTAACTCAACAATTTATTCATTTGAAAATATAGTTTAGCTTCTGCTTTATGCCCGGATTTGTTCTAAGCCTTTTGTATAAAAAGATAATAAAACAAGGCTCTGCCACTAAGATCTTATAAAATAATATTTACAATTTAGTGTTATAAAGATTCTAGCAAATGTAAGAATGAAAGATTATATTTAACATACCCATGCATTCAAATTAAATTTCATAATAGTAGATGTCCCAAAATATAACAAATTTTAAATAAATAGATTGGTAGTATATGATCAATCGGAGAAGGCAATGGCACCTCACTCCAGTACTTTTGCCTGGAAACTCCCATGGATGGAGGAGCCTGGTAGGCTGCAATCCATGGGGTCGCTAAGGGTCGGACACGACTGAGCAACTTCACTTTCACTTTTCATTTTCATGCATTGGAGAAGGAAATGGCAACCCACTCCAGTGTTCTTGCCTGGAGAATCCCAGGGATGGCGGAGCCTGGGGGGCTGCCATCTATGGGGTTGCACAGAGTTGGACACGACTTAAGCGACTTAGCAGCAGCAGCAGCATATGGTCAATACATCTGGAATTTATGTGGAATTGATTTACTGTTTTTCACAAGCTAAAAAGCAAATCAGCATGGCCCAATTATTTTACATATAACCTGGTAATGAATCTTGGAGAGATCACTGCTTTTTAAAAAGGGGTAAATAATATTATTGGAAAAAGAATTTACCAACAAGTGCTATATAGGACCAATACAAAAGTAGTATATCCTTAGTGGATTTTGTTTGGATTTTTTTTTTCTTTTTTTAATTTTATTTTATTTTTATGGATTTTTTAAAATAATTTTATTTATCCTGATTCTGGCCTTATTGTTATAAATCCTTTCTGCTTAAGCCAAACAGGAGATGACCAGAGTGAACATTGACGTTTTAGGAATCAGTGAATTAAAGGGGACTGGAATGGATGAATTTAATTCAGATAACCATTATATCTACTACTGTGGGCAAGACTCCCTTAAAAGAATGGAGTAGCCCTGAGAGTCCACAAAAGAGTCCAAAAAGCAATACTTGGCTGCAATCTCAAAAATGACAGAATGATCTCTGTTTCCAAGGGAAGCCATTCATCATCACAGTAAGTCTATGCCACAGCCACTATGCTGAGGAAGCTGAAGTTGGATGATTCTATGAAGACCTACAAGACCTCCTAGAACTAACACCAAAAAAAAGATGTCCTTTTCATCCTAGGAGACTGGAATGCAAAAGTAGGGAGTCAGGAGATACCTGGAATAACAGGCAAGTTTGGCCTTGGAGTACAAAATGAAGCAAGGCAAAGGTTAACAGAGTTTTGCAAGAAGAACACATTGGTCATAGCAAGCACTCACTACCAACAACACGAGAAGACTCTACACATGGACATCACCCCATGGTCAGTACTGAAATTAGACTGATTATATTCTTTGCAGCTGAAGATGGAGAAGCTCTATTCAGTCAGCAAAAACAAGACCTGGAGCTCATTGTGGCTCAGATCACCAGCTTATTTGAAAATTCAGGACAAATTGAAGAAAGTAGGGAAAACCACTAGGTCATTCAGGTATGACCTAAATCAAATATCTTATGATTATACAGTACATATTATACCTGAAGAACTATGCACAGAGGTTCATGACATTGTACAGGAGGCAGTGATCAAGACCATTCCTAAGGAAAAGAAATATACAACGGCGAAATGGTTATGTGAGGAGTCCTTACAAATAGTTTAGAAAAGAAGAGAAACAAAAGGCAAAAGAGAAAAGGAAAGATATACCAATTTGAATGCAGATTTCCAAAGAATAGCAAGGAGAGATAAGACTTCCTCAGTGATTAAGCAAAGAAATAGAGGAAAACAATACAATGGGAAAGACTAGAGATCTCTTCAAGAAAATTAGAGATACCAAGGGAATATTTCATGCAAAGATGGGCTCAGTCAAGGACAGAAATGGTATGGACCTAACAGAATCAGAAGAAATTAAGACGAGGTGGCAAGAATACACAGAACTATACCAAAAAAAAAAAAGATCTTCATGACCTAGATAATAGCAATGGTATGATCACTCATCTAGAGCCAGATATCCCAGAATGTGAAGTTAAGTGGGCCTTAGGAAGCATCACTATGAACAAAGTTAGTGGAGGTGATGGAATTCAAGTTGAGCTATTTCAAATCCTAAAAGATGATGCTGTGAAAGTGCTGCATTCAATAAGCCAGCAAATCTGGAAAACTCAGCAGTGGCTATGGGACTGGAAAAGGCCAGTTTTCATTCCAATCCCAAAGAAAGGCAATGCCAAAGATTGCTCAAACTACCACATGATTTCACTCATCTCACATGCTAGCAAATTAATGCTCAAAATTCTCCAAGCCAGGCTTCAACAGTACGTTAACCATGAACTTCCAGATGTTCAAGATGGATTTAGAAAGGCAGAGGAACCAGAGATCGAATTTCCAACATCTGTTGTATCATTGAAAAAGCAAGAGAGTTCCAGGAAAAACACCTACTTCTGCTTTACTGACTATGCCAAAGCCTTTGACTGTGTGGATCACAACAAATTGTGGAAAATTCTGAAAGAGATGGGAATACCAGACCACCTTACCTGCCTCCTGAGAAATCTGTATGCAGGTCAAGAAGAAACAATTAGAACTGGACATGGAACAATGAACTGATTCCAAATGAAAAGGAATACATCAAGGCTGTATATTGTCACCTTGATTATTTAACTCATATGCAGATTGCATTATGCAAAATGTTGGGTTGGAGGAAGCACAAGCTGGAATCAAGATTGCTGGGAGAAATATCAATAACCTCAGATATGCAGATGACAGCACCCTTATGGCAGAAAGTGAAAAGGAGCTAAAGAGCCTCTTGATGTAAGTGAAAGAGGAGAGTGAAAATGCTGGCTTAAAACTCAACATTCAAAAAACAGAAATTATGGCATCGTTTCCCATCACTCCATGGCAAATAGATGAAGAAACAATGGAAACAGTGAGTGACTTTATTTCCTTGGGCTCCAAAATCACTGCAGATGGGGACTGCAACCATGAAATTAAGACACTTGCTCCTTGGAAGAGAAGCTATGACCAAACTAGATAGCATATTAAAAAACAAAGACATTATTTTGCCAATAAAGCTGTCTAATCAAAGCTCTGATTTTTCTAGTAGTCATGTATGGATGTGAGAGTTGGACTATAAAGTAAGCTGAGCACCAAAGAATTGATGCTTTTGAACTGTGGTGTTGGAAAATACTCTTGAGAATCTTCTCAAGAAGATCAAACCATTTAATCCTAAAGGAAATAAGTCCTGAATATTCATTGGAAGGACTGATGCTGAAGCTGAAAGACCAATACTCTGACCATGTGATTCAAAGAACTGACATATTGGAAAAGAACCTGATGCTGGGAAAGATTGAAGGCAGAGGATGAAATGGTTGGATGGTATCACTGACTCAATGGACTTAAGTTTGAGCAATCTCTGGGAGTTGGTGATGGACAGGGAGGCCTGGCATGCTGCAGTCCATGGGGTCGCAAAGAGTGGAACACAACTGCATGACTGAACTGAACTGATATAGTGGAGGAGATGAATGGATTCTAGAGACTAGATCTGGTAGACAGAGTGCCTGAAACTATGGGTGGAAGTTCGTAACACTGCACAGGGGGTGGTGACCGAAACCAATCCCAAGAAGAAGAAATTCAAGAAGCCTAAGTAGTTCTCTGAGGAGGCCTTACAAAAAGCTGAGAAAAGAAGAGGAGCTAAAGGCAAAGGATAAAGGGAAAGATATTCCCAACTGAATGCAGAGTTCCAGAGAATAGCTAGGAGAGATAAGAAAGTCTTCTTAAGTGAACCAATGCAAAGAAATAGAGGAAAATAGAGTGGGACAGACTAGAGATCTCTTTAAGAAAATTGTAGATACCCAGAGAACACTTTATGCAAAGCTAGGCACAATAAAGGATAAAAACAACAAGAACCTAACAGAAGCAGGAGGGATTAAGATAAGGTGGCAAGAATACACAGAAGAACTAGATATAAAAGCTCTTAATGACCTAGATATTTATGATGGTGTGTCACTCAGCTAGAACCAGACATCCTCGAGTGTGAAGTCAAATGGGCCTCAGGAAGCATTACTACAAACAAAGCTAGTGGAAGTGATGGAATTCCAGCTGAGTTATTTCAAATCCTAAAAGATGATTATATTAAAGTCCTTCACTCAATATGACGCAAATTTGGATAACTCAGCAGTTGCCACAGGACTGAAAAAGTTTCCTTTTTTTTTCTTTTTTCCAATCCAAAAGAAAGGTAACACCAAAAAACGTTCAAATTATTGTACAATTGCACTTATTTCACAAGACAGCAAGATTATGTTCAATATCCTTCAAGCTAGGCTTCAGCAGTATGTGAACTGAGAACTTCCAGATATAAAAGATGGGTTTAGAAAACACAGAGGAACCAGAGATTAAACTGGTAACATACTCTGGGTCATAGAAAAAGCAATGGAATCCAAAAAACTCTACTTCTGCTTCATTGACTACACTAAAGCCTTTGACTGTGTAGATCACAACAAACTATGGAATATTCTTAATGAGATGGGAATACTGAACCACATTATCTGCCTCCTGAGAAACCTATATGCATGACAAGAAGCAACAGTTAGAACTGTCATGGAACAATGAACTGGTTCAAGATTGGGAAAGAAGTACATCAAGGCTGTATATATTGTCACCCTGTTTATTAAACTTCTGCTCAGAGTACATCATGCGAAATTCTGGGCTGGATGAATCACAACCTGGAATCAAGATTGCCGGGAGAAATATCAATAAAGTCAGATATGCAGATGATGCTACACTTACGGAGGAAAGTGAAGTGTAACTAAAGAGCCTCTTGAAGGTAAAAGAGAAGAGTGAAATGCTGGCTTAAAACTCAGCATTCAAAAAATGAAGATCATGGCATCTGGTCCCATCACTCAGGGCAAATAGATGGGGGAAATGTGGAAACAGTATCAGACTTCATTTTCTTGCACTCCAAAATCACTGCACATGGTGACTACAGCCACGAATTAAAAGACTCTTGCTCCTTTTAAGAATAGCTATGACAAAATTAGACAGTGTAATCAAAAGCAGAGATATCACTTTGCCAACAAAGGTCCATATAGTCAAAGCTATGGTTTCTCCAGTAGTCATATATGGATGTGAGAGTTGGACTATAAAGAAGGCTTAGTGCCAAAGAATTGATGCTCTTGAACTGTGATGCTGGAGAAGACTCTTGAGAATCTCTTGGACAGCAAGGAGATCAAACCAGTCAATCCTAAAGGAAACCAAACCTGAATACTCATTCAGTTCAGTTCAGTTGCTCAGTCGTGTCCGACTCTTTGAGACCCCATGAATCACGGCACACCAGGCCTCCATGTCCATCACCAACTTCTGGAGTTTACCCAAACATATGTCCATCGAGTCAGTGATGCCATCCAGCCATCTCATCTTCGGTCGTCCCCTTCACCTCCTGCCCCCAATCCCTCCCAGCATCAGTCTTTTCCAATAAGTCAACTCTTCACATCAGGTGGCCAAAGTATTGGAGTTTCAGCATCAGTCCTTCCAATGAACACCCAGGACTGATCTCCTTTAGGATGGACTGGTTGGATCTCCTTGCAGTCCAAGGGATTATCAAGAGTCTTCCAACATCACAGTTCAAAAGCAGCAATTCTTCAGTGCTCAGCTTTCTTCACAGTCCAACTCTCACATCCATACATGACTACCGGAAAAACCATAGCTTTGACTAGACAGACCTTTGTTGGCAAAGTAATGTCTCTGCTTTTGAATATGCTATCTAGGTTGGTCATAACTTTCCTTCCAAGGAGTAAGTGTCTTTTAATTTCATGGCTGCAATCACCATCTGCAGTGATTTTGGAGCCCCCCAAAATAGAGTCTGACACTGTTTCCACTGTTTCCCCATCTATTTCCCAGGAGGTGATGGGACCAGATGCCAAGATCTTTGTTTTCTGAATGTTGAGCTTTAAGCCAACTTTTTCACTCTCCTCTTTCACCTTCATCAAGAGGCTTTTTAGTCCCTCTTCACTTTCTGCCATAAGGGTGGTGTCATCTGCATATCTGAGGTTATTGGTATTTCTCCTGGCAATCTTGATTCCAGCTTGTGCTTCCTCCAGCCCAGCATTTCTCATGATGTACTCTGCATAGAAGTTAAATAAGCAGGGTGACAATATACAGCCTTGACGTACTCCTTTTCCTATTTGGAACAAGTCAGTTGTTCCATGTCCAGTTCTAACTGTTGCTCCTGACTTGAATATAGGTTTCTCAAGAGTCAGGTCAGGTGGTCTAAAAGAGATGGTGGTCCATCTCTTTCAGAATTAATACTCATTAGAAGGACTTAAACTAAAGTTGAAGCTCCAATACTTTGGCCACCTGATGCGAAGAACTGATTCATTAGAAAAGACCCTGATGCTAGGAAAGATTGAAGGCAAGAGGAGAAGGAGGTGACAGAGGATGAGATGGGTGGATGGCATCACTGACTCAATGTATATGTGTTTGAGCAAATTCTGGGAGATAGTGAAGGACAGGGAAGCCTGGTATGCTGCAGTTCATCGGGTCACAAAGAATCACGCATAACCTGAGTGACTGAACAACAGCAACTTAAATCTTCTTCGAATCTGCCTTTTCTGTCTTTGCTTTTAACTTAACAGTATTTGAGAACATTATAACTTAAAACAAATAAAAGGTTAAGTTTTTAAAAAAGGAACAATTAGCCTCCAATTAAAATAAATAACTTTATATTTAAAAAAAGGAACAAATAAAAAGTGATTTTTGAGGCCTCTTAACCTAAAGCTCTGAAACAAAAATAAACTCAGTCTTCAAGTGGTAGTCACTTTAAGCAGGCAGTAGTTTGTATCGATGCATTTCAGCTCATTTTAAAAGCCTCTAAGTATCAAAGGAATACATGCACAAAACAAGAGGGTTCAGACAGCAGGTTTCAGAATGAGAAAATTAACAGGAAGAAGCAGTTCCTTTCATCTTTTAATTCTTTTCATGTCAGATTCTCATGTTAACCTAACTATAACCTAAATTGTGAGCAATCAAGACACAAAGATGTTGGTTCTTACCTTTTATTCATATAATTTGGTGTTGAGCAGATGCAGCTATTAAATGATGAAAAGAATCATCTATGAAAATGAATGTCATATAGTCATGAAACAAATGCACAAAAGAAGTCATACTGATTAATAGCATCCTAGTATAATCCCCTTATATGTAGTATTGGTTTATTACAAGTTGCCTTGGAAACTATTTTGGGAAATTTTGTTTTCAGAGCTAAAATGATTTTCCTAATGAGAAGAAAGTTGTAGTAAGGGTATGCAATCAGTTCCTCTGCCAAGCCCCTGCAAAAAGAAACAGTAAATAAAACTCCCCTGTGTTTGAGGCTAGCTGCTTAATGCAACCACAGTTTTCATATTTTAAGCAAAATTCTCGGTTTGCAACAGCAGAAGAGGGTAATGCAGTATTGTGATTATCGAGTCATGTTTCCATGTTTTGTGCTTGAGGGATAAGGCTTTGGAACCACATGGTTTGGGTTTGAATCTCAGCTCTGCCATTTAGAGCTGGCTGTTCATGGATAAGTTTTAAAAACTGTGTTTTAACTTCCTCGTTGGCAAAACTCAAAAGAAGTCTTGCACCTGCAGCACAGAACACATGTGTGCATGCTTGTTAAGTCATGTCAGTCGGGTCCAACTCTTTGTGACCTTCAGGACTGTAGCCCACCAGGCTCCTCTCTCCATGGGATTCTCCAAGCCAGAGTACTAGAATGGTTGCCATGCCCTCCTCCAGGGGATCTTCCCAACCCAGGGATCAAATCCACGTCTCTCTTTTTTTTTTTTCTCTCTAATTTTATTTTATTTTTAAACTTTACATAATTGTATTAGTTTTGCCAAATATCAAAATGAATCTGCCACAAATCCACGTCTCTTATGTCTCCTGAATTGGCAGCCGAGTTCTTTACCACTTGCACTGCCTGGGAAGCTCAGAACACATAGTATAGTCTTATTAAATGTTAGTATAGTCTTATCATCACCGATAAATAAAATGGAATAAAGGCTTACCAACAATACTGTGGAAACACAGTCCTGTGCAGTACCTATTGTTATTTCCTGGTTTTCAGATAAGAAATGTTTTATCTGAAGTTTGCCAGTTTTCAGATAAGAAAATGAGACAATCAAGAAACATACTAGCTACCCAGTTAGAATTGGGAGGACTAGGATTCCAACTTCATCTTCTGACTTTAAGTGTACCAGCCTAAATGTGCATGTTGGTTCATCCTCTGATCAGCGTTTTCCTCTATCTTACCCTCTTCTGCTACCCAACCTGACCCAGGCCATCTTCATCATCATCATCACCTCTACCACCACAGCCAGGGTTTATTGGTTATTGATTTCTAACTATGTGCCAGTCACTGAATTTTTTGTTTGTTTGCTTGTTTTATGATCATTACTTAATTATTTCTCATAATAACTCTGGAAACATGGTGTAATTTATTACCATTTTACATAAAAAGAAAGTGAAGCTTTAGATTAGCTAGATAAAATTTCCAAGTCTTTGAGTTAAGTAATGAAATGGAGTTGAATCATTTTTTTCATGCTGAAGTCCAGACTTTATGTTTTAACGGATTCATTTAGATATGATTCACATACTACATGGGCTTCCGAGGTGGCACTAGCGGTAAAGAACCCACCTGCCAGTGCAGGAGACATAAAGAGATGTGGGATCTATTCCTGGGTTGGGAAGCTCCTCTGAGGAGGGCATGGAAACCAAGTTCAGTATTTTTGCCTGGAGAATCCCATGGACAGAGGAGCCTGGCAGGCTACAGTCCATAGGGTCACAAAGAGCTGCACACAATAGAAGAAACTTAGCACATACTACAGAATTCATGCATATAAATTGCACAATTCAATGCCTTAAATATATTACATTATTTTTATTGTTAAAATATATACAAAATAAAATTTACCATTTTATCCACTTTTAATTGTACAATTCCATGACATTAATCACTTTCACAATGTTATAGAACCATCACCAGTCTCTATTTCTAAAACATTTTATAAGCAAAACATCTACACCCCACTTTCCCAGCTACTGATCGCCTCTAATCTACTTTGAGTTTGCCTATTTCTCAGATACTTATATAAATGAAATCATTCAACATGTTTTCTGTTTTGAGGGTTTATTTTATTTAACATAATGTTTTCAAGGTTCAACCATGCTGTAGCATGTATAAGAACTTTATTCCTTTTAATGGATTATAATTATTCTATTTTATGTGTATACTATATTTTACTTAGTCATGTGCTGATGAATATTTGGGTTGTTTCCACCTTTTGGCAATTGTGAAAAATGCTGCAATGAATACTGATATACAAATATCTGTTCGAGATCTTGCTTTTCAATAGCTTTAGGAATACACCTAGGATTAGAATTGCTAGATCATATGATAATTTTAAATTAGACTTTTTGAGGACTTACCAACATATTTTCTATAACACCTGCATCATTTGACTTCCCCGTCAGCCATGTAATAAGAGTTCCAATTTTTCTCATCTTTGCAAACATTATTATTTCTCTCTTTTGTAAATGATATCCATTCTTGTAAGAGTGAAATGGTATTTCATGGCTTTGATTTGCATGTCTCCAATGAATAATAATTTTAAGCATATTCACATAACCTTTTTGAACATTTGTATATCTTCTTAGAGAAATATATAATCAATTTTTTGGTCCATTTTTAAATTGAGTTCTTTGTCTTTTTGTTGTTGATTTACATTAGTTCTTTATATATTCTATAAGATATATCCTTATCAGATATATGATTTGGAAAGATTTTCACCTCTTCTGTAGGTTGACTTTATACTTTCTTAATAATGCTCTTTGATGCACATACATTTTTAATTTTTATGTAGTACCATTTATCTTCTAAAAAATTTTTTCTTCATATTTTGATGTCATAGCTAAGAATGCTTTGCCAAACTCACATTCATAAAGATTTACTTCTATGTTTCCTCCTAAGAATTTTGTGGTTTTAACTCTATATTTAGGTTTTTGATCATATTGAGTTAATTTTTTCATATAGTGTGATTTAGTGATCATCATCATTTTTTTACATGTGAAAATCCCCTTGCCCCAACATTATCTTTTGAAGAGACTATTCTTTCTCCATTGAATATACTTGGCATCCTTGTCAAAAATTAATTGGCTCTCAGACTAGAACTAAACCATCTACTTTCATGAGTACACAGCTTGTCAACTGAAACATATGGGATTGTCAGTCTCCATAATCATGTAAGCCAATTTCCATTTCTATTTAAGAAAGAAGTTTTAGGGAAGCCCAAACACAGGAGAGACAAAAATAAAAAGACTAGAAGAATTCAAAGCCTCTGGCAACTACAGGTACAACAACCACTAAATATGCTACAATTCCTAGCAAGTTTAACAGGCAATTTTACAATAAAGGCCTTTACATCTGTTCTAATTATTTAATACACCATATCTGGATTTCAACCTAAATTTACATGGCATGAATAAAGCAAGGGAAAACACAATCTGAAGAGAAAAATAAGCATTAAAATAACTATGATTAATATGTTAAGGACTCTAATAGAAAGCACAAAAGATCAGGTACAATACCACAAGTTGGCAGAAAGATAATAGTTTTAAATGTATCAAGATGGAAGAAAATTAAAACATTGTAACATAAATCAAGAACTTCTTTGATGAATTTAGTAGACTGGGCATGGCTATGGAATAAATCATTAGATTTGAAGATATATCAATATAAACTCCCCAAATCAAAATGCAGTGAGAAAAAAAAGAGTACAGGAAAAAAAAAAAAAAAACTGTTACAAAGGTGTAACATAATGCAAATGTTAGAAGAAAGAGACAAAAAAAAAACAGAAGAAATGTTATAGCTAAGTAATAATGAATGAGAACTTTCCAAAATTAATGAGAGACAAAAAATCCAACATCCTAAAAGATCAGAGAATACCAAACAAGTTTAAAAAATTATATTAAAAATATAGGTAAGCATATCATGTTTGAACTGCAGAAAATCAAACACATTGTATATTCAATGCAAGAATATACAATGGATTAAAGACAATCTCTTTAACAAGTGGTGCTGGGAAAACTGGTCAACCACTTGTAAAAGAATGAAACTAGAGCACTTTTTAACACCATACACAAAAATAAACTCAAAATGGATTAAAGAGCTAAACGTAAGATCAGAAACTATAAAACTCCTAGAGGAGAACATAGGCAAAACGCTCTCCAACATACATCACAGCAGGATCCTCTATGACCCACCTCCCAGAATATTGGAAATAAAAGCAAAAATAAACAAATGGGACCTAATTAAACTTAAAAGCTTCTGCACAACAAAAGAAACTACAAGCAAGGTGAAAAGACAGCCTTCAGAATGGGAGAAAATAATAGCAAATGAAGCAACTGACAAACAACTAATCTCAAAAATATACAAGCAACTCCTACACCTCAATTCCAGAAAAATAAATGACCCAATCAAAAAATGGGCCAAAGACCTAAACAGACATTTCTCCAAAGAAGACATACAGATGGCTAACAAACACATGAAAAGATGCTCAACATCACTCATTATCAGAGAAATGTAAATCAAAACCACTATGAGGTACCATTTCACACCAGTCAGAATGGCTGTGATCCAAAAGTCTACAAGCAATAAATGCTGGAGAGGGTGTGGAGAAAAGGGAACCCTCTTACACTGTTGGTGGGAATGCAAACTAGTACAGCCACTATGGAGAACAGTGTGGAGATTCCTTAAAAAACTGGAAATAGAGCTGCCTTATGACCCAGCAATCCCACTGCTGGGCATACACACTGAGGAAACCAGAAGGGAAAGAGACACATGTACCCCAATGTTCATCGCAGCACTGTTTATAATAGCCAGGACATGGAAGCAACCTAGATGCCCATCAGCCAATGAATGGATAAGAAAGCAGTGGTACATATACACGATGGAGTATTACTCAGCCATTAAAAAGAATACATTTGAATCAGTTCTAATGAGGTGGATGAAACTGGAGCCTATTATACAGAGTGAAGTAAGCCAGAAAGAAAAACACCAGTACAGTATACTAACGCATATATATGGAATTTAGAAAGATGGTAACAATAACCCTGTGTACGAGACAGCAAAAGAGACACTGATGTATGGAACAGTCTTATGGACTCTGTGGGAGAGGGAGAGGGAGAGGGTGGGATGATTTGGGAGAATGGCATTGAAATACATATAATATCATATATGGAACGAGTCGCCAGTCCAGGTTCGATGCACAATACTGGATGCTTGGGGCTGGTGCACTGGGACGACCCAGAGGGATGGTATGGGGAGGGAGGAGGGAGGAGGGTTCAGGATGGGGAACACATGTATACCTGTGGCAGATTCATTTCGATATTTGGCAAAACCAATACAATAGTGTAAAGTTTAAAAATAAAATAAAATTAAAAAAAAAAAAAAACAGAAAATCAAACACAAAGAGAAACCTTGAAAGAAGCCAGAGAAAAACAACACTTTATTTATAGAAGGAAAAGGAAAAGAAAAAGATCAGACCTGTCTTCAGAAACCATGTAAGCAAGAAGAAAAAGGAGTAAAATACTTAAAGCATAGAAGGAAAAAAAGCCGTCAACTCAGAATTCTGACCAAATTAAATGCTCTTCAATGTAAACGAGAAATGCTTTTTGACATAAGCAAAAATGGAGAGAATCTGTCACTAGTAGATCTGAATTGTAAGAAATGTCAAAACAAGTTTTCAGAGAGAAATCATAGTTATAGTATCAAATCTTCCAAATTTACCTTAATATTGGATTCATTTCCCATCAAAATTCTAGCAACTTACTTTGTGAACATCAACAGACTGATTTTAAAGTTTATATGGAAAGGCAAAAGATCCAGAATGGCAAACACAATATTCAACAAAAAGTACAGAACTACATGAGTTTGTGACTCACTATTCAGTTATAACTATCAAGGGAATGCAGTATTGGTGAAAGAAGATAAACAGATCAATGTGAAAAAATAGATAGCCCAGAAAGAGACTTACAGAAATATAGCCAACTGATCATTGAAAAGGAGGCAGAGGCAATGGCAACAGAAAAAGAATAGTCCTTGTCAACCAATGGCGCTGGAACAACAATTCGTGTGCAAACTGACCTTATAACTTTCGCAGAAATTGACTCACAATGGATCATAGGCCTCAGTGTAAAACACAGAACTATAAAACTTGTGGAAGATAACAGAGGAGAATATATAAGTGACTGTGAGTTTGGCAAAATGTTTTTAGGTAAAACAGCAAAAGCATGATCCATGAAAAAAAAAAATACTATATACTGGATTTCATTAAAATTCAAACTATTTTCTACAAAGACACTATTAAGATAATGGAAATACAAACCACAGACTGAAAGAAAATATTAGCAAAATAAATATCTATTAAAGGACATATACCGAAAATATAAAAAGAACACTCAAAAGTCAACAATAAAAAATGCAACCCAATTTAAAAAGTGGGGAAAGATTAGAACAGATACCTTCACAGAAGATACAGAGATGGCAAAAACAGCATATGAAAAGATGCTCCATATCATATGTCATTAAGGAACTGTGAACTAAATAAAAAATGAGACAACTATACACTTACTAGAATGACTAAAATCCAGAACACTGATGATAACTCTGCTTTGCTGGTGGAAACACGAAAGAGTATAGCTACTTAGGAAGACAGCTCAGCAGCTTCTTAAAAATACTAAATATAATCTTCCCATATGATCCAACAATCATAATCCTTGATAGTTACCCAAATGAGCTGAAAACTTATCTCCACACCAAAACTTACACATGTATATTTATAGCAGCTTTATATATAATTGAGAATACTTACAAGTAACTAGCGGAGAAGGCAATGGCACCCCACTCTAGTACTCTTGCCTGGAAAATCCCATGGACGGAGGAGCCTGGTAGGCTGAAGTCCATGGGGTCGCTAAGAGTCGGACACGACTGAGCGATTTCACTTTCACTTTTTACTTTCATGCATTGGAGAAGGAAATGGCAACCACTCCAGTGTTCTTGCCTGGAGAATCCCAGGGACAGGGGAGCCTGATGGGCTGCCGTCTATGGGGTCGCACAGAGTCAGACACGACTGAAGCGACTTAGCAGCAGCAGCAGCAGTAACTAGATCTTCAATAGATGAATGGATAAACAAACTGTAATAACCCATTCAATGGAATAAAAAGAAATAAGTTATCAAGCTATGAAGAGATGTGAGAGAACCTAAAATGCATATTAATAAGTGAAAGAAGCCACTTGAAAAAAGATTAAAAATTGTGTGATTCCAACTATATGACATTCTGGGAAAGGCAAAATTATGGACAGTAAACTATTAGTGATTTCCAAACAGGAAAAATGGAAGAGATAAAAATGAGATTATATATTTTATAAAATGTATGTACTTATTCTATATATAATTATGCATATATAAAATAAATATATATTTTTCTAAAGTGTTTTATAAAATGTCAAATGAAAACTAGAAAAGGCAAAGGTGAAGGAAATAAAAAAGGAACAAATATAATGATTAGAAAATAGTTATAAATAAGATAGATATTAACGTAACTCTATCAATGATGCAATAGTCTAAATATGTCAATGAAAAGAGAGATTGTCAGAATAGATTAGGAAAGTCAAGAAAAGACCCAACTGTAAGTTGTCTACAGAAACCTACTTTAAATATAAGAACACTGATAGATTAAATGCAGAGATGGAGAAAGATATATCATGCTAACAATAATCAAAAGAAAGCTGAAGTAGACAAAATAGATTTCAGAACAAGGAACATTATCAGGATTAAAGAGGCATTTCAGAAGGATAAAGAAGTCAATTTTTCATAAAGACATAACAGCCTGTAATGTGTACGTATCTAAAAACAGTGTCAGAACACTTCAAACAAAAACCGATAGAATTGCAAAGAGAAGCAGACAATTCATGAGTATAGTTGGAGATCCATTGCAGTCAGCAATGCTCTCTCAGTAATCGATGAATCAAGAAGGCAGAAAATCAGTAGAGATACAGATTACCCAAATAGAACTATCAATCAACTTGATTTCATTGATATTTATAAAATACTCCATTAAACAACAGAAGAACACACACACATCTTTCTCAAACTCACACGTAACACTCACTAAAATAGACTGAATTATAGGCAATAAAATAATAAAATACCCTTTTACCAATTTAAAAGGATAGAAATCATGCAAAATGTATTCTCAGATGACAATGAAAATGAATTAGAAACCAATAACAACCAATAAAAGATGGAAAATTCTCCAATAATTTGGATATTAAACAACACACTTCTAAGCAAAATATATGCCAATGAAGAAGTCTCATGAGAAACTTTTAAAAAATTTCTGAACTAAATTTAAATGAGAATACAATTTAAAATTTGCAGAATTCATTGAACATAGTGTTTAGAGAGAAAGTTAGAGCATTAAGAATACAGATTAGAAAAGAAGAAAGATCTAAAATCAATTATCTAAGCTTCCACCTAAGGGAACTAGAGAAAAAGAAGCAATCTGAGCTAAGCAAACAGAAATAAAGATATTTCTGTTATCTTAAAAAAGAAAAGAAAAACAAAGTTAAAGCAGTAATTAATAAAATTGAAAACATAAAAATAATAGAGAAAATCAACAAAATCAAATGCTGGTTCTTGGATAAGATCAGTTAGATTGATAAACCTCTAGCCAGACTAACAAAGAAAAAGTGAAAGAAGACAAAATTATCAATATTAAAGTGAAAGAGGTGCCATCACTGTTGATCCCATGGACTTTAAAAGGATAATATAGAAATATTATGGCTGATCTCAGGACTAGGGAAAAATATACAGGATAAACAGGCAACATCTTGTAGTGACAGAAAATCAAGTGGTATTAAAAACAACAACGTATTGATGGGGGAGAAGGAACATAAGCCAATTTAAACAGTGCTTCCAATGGCCAAAGCTAAAACTGTTTGAGCAAGAAAGCAATGAATTATTGGTTATAACTCAAACTATAAACTAACTAGCCATAGTTCCATAATGATATGCACAAGTGACTGCATTAATATTAATAAATAAATGGAGAATGAGAGATAAATATCTCCTGTAAGAGCCAAATGATTTACTTAATTAATAGATACAGCCCTTCAAGGAGGTTGAATGAACTACTCACTCAAAAGTGAGCTGTGCAGTGACTTCCTTCCCATTATTACAGTATGGAAAGTGGGTGGAAAAAACAGTAACTCCACAGTGTAAAAGCTGAAAAGCATTAGCTCGGCCAGGTAATTGAGGTCAACATCAACAGTGTAGATAATATGTCCTCTTGACATGATGTGATATGACGTGATGTGACATGATGTGGCATGATGCTTCACTTCTATGGTATTCCTCCCCAAAACCTGTAATCCCAGTGTACCATCAGAAAAACATCAGACAAATCACAATAGAGTGGCAATCTAAAAAATATCTGCTCAGCATTCAATAAAACTGCCAATGCCATCAAAGAAAAAGAAAGTCCTAGAAAATGTCACAGACAAGAGAATCCTAAGGAAACATGACAACTAAATACAATGTAGTATCCTGGATGGAATCTTGGAACAGAAAAAGGAGAGTAAGTAAAAACTAAAATGCATGAATTATATATGGACTTTAGTTAATAATTATGTGTGGGTGGACTTTAGTATCAGTAATGGTTCATTAACTATAACAATGTATTATACTAATGTAAGAGGCTAATAATTGGGAAACGGGGTATAAACACAGGGAACTCTGTACCATCTTCAATTTTTCATTAAACCTAAAAATGTTCTAAAATATAATGCCGATTCAAAATTTAAAGCAAAAAATTCAGGGAAGCAATAAGCCTGGAACATGAAGAAATATGAAAAGTATGAGAAGTGCACCTAAATACAACTCTGCTGCTGCTGCTAAGTCACTTCAGTCGTGTCCGACTCTGTGCGACCCCATAGATGGCAGCCCACCAGGCTCCCCCGTCCCTGGGATTCTCCAGGCAAGAACACTGGAGTGGTTGCCATTTCCTTCTCCAATGCATGAAAGTGAAAAGTAAAAGTGAAGTCTCAGTCGTGCCCGACTCCTAGCGACCCCATGGACTGCAGCCCACCAGGCTCCTCCATCCATGGGATTTTCCAGGCAAGAGAACTGGAGTGGGTTGCCATTGCCTTCTCCAAAATACAACTGTAGATGTGATTATTTCCACTTGTAGATCAATATTTGGATATGATGCTGTACAGCATCATATTTTGCTTTTCTAGAGAGAAAAAGATATATTCTTTTTAAATTTTTTATTTATTTATTTTTGGCTGTGCTGGGTCTGCATTGCTGCATGGACTTTTCTCTAGTTGCAGGCTACTCCAGTGGTGGGGTGCAGGGTTCTCACTGTGGGGGCCTCTCTTGTTGCAGAGCACAGGCACACGAGCTTCAGTAGTGGCACGCGGGCTCAGCAGTTGTGGCTCCCAGGCTCTAGAGCAGCTCAACAGTTGTGGCATACAGGCTTTGTTCGTCCGCTGCATGTGGGATCCTCCCAGACCAGGCATCAAACTCTTGTCTCCTGCATTGGCAGGAGGATACTTTACCACTGAGCCACCAGGGAACCCCCATGTGTTCTTATACCACATTTAATTCCTAAGTTCATGTCCTGCTCAAAATTTCACTGTAAGACAGTCAACAATCATCAGTCTGCCCATTAAATGTGTCTCCTCTGGGCTCCTCTCCTAGAGCAGTGAGGAGCAATTTTGTCCTCTCAGTGAGGGGCAATTTTGCTTTTTGGAGTAGATTTGTCATTGTCTAGAGACATTTTTGGCTTTCACATCTGGAGGAATGCTGCTAGCATCTAGTGGGTAGATGCTAGGCTTGCTGCTAAACATCCCACTGATGCAAACAACCCTGACAATAAAGAACTATTCATCCCCAAATATCAATAGTGCTAAAGCCTGCTCTAGATTTACAAGTCTGTCTCCCAAATCACTTCACATTAGAGTTTTACCAAATATTTGCTATCATATCACACGAATCACCAATTTTCTAGTCTTCACCACATAAACAAATGTCACATGCTTTGGGGCTTTGTTAGTGCAGCACTCTGTTTCAGGACCAAATTCTGTGTATGTGTTGGTATGCCACATTATGCTAACATAATAAAGAGCCACAAAATAATTATTTTAAGTTTCATTTTTCAATCATATTATATGTCTGTTTTGTATGGGTTAGAGACCCTTCTCAACCCAAGTCAAAGCTCATAAGAGCTCTATCAGCAAGTATTTCATTTGATACGGTGACAAGGAAAAAAGAGAGAGATGAAGACATTTCATAATTTATAAAATACCGCATATCAAATTCACCTTCCCTACAGCTTTTTTGGTAAAAATTAACCCTATGGTACCACACAAAGATTAGAGGAGCAGGAACCTATAACCATGCCACGTGCCTGGAAATAGATAATTATCAATAAGATTAAACATATAATTTTACATGATTGTCAATATCAAGTAAATATTTTGTTCTGTTTTATGGATATAATATTATGCCTATATGCTTTTAAGTATTGTCACATAATATTCAGAATCATTATTTTTGTGTCACGATATTTTGACAAAACAGCCTAATACAACTTCAAGAGTCATTCCCCAATTTGAGATGTTTATATTGTTTCACTTTTTGTCAGTTTACATAATGTCAGAATCATCCAGGTCATGCTGTAATAGCAATGCCTTACTGTCCCTAGTTAATGCAACAAAGATTTATTTCTTTCTCATACTCCAAGATTAACATGATTAGACTGTGGGGCTGTTCTCTGCATTTCTCTCCCTCTGCGATCCAGGCTGATTGAGCAAAATACACCTGGAATATCAGGAATATTGCTGACTGCCATTGAAGAGAGACAAAGAGGGAGTGACAGAGGGCGGGGAGGAGGAAGGAAGAGAGGGAGAGAGAGAAAATGAACAAACTCTTGAAGATCCAATACCAGAAATAAAATCTCAAAGCAAAAAATGACACGTTTAGTCACTCAGTCGTGGCTGACTCTTTCTGACTCTATCGATTGTAGCCCGTGAGGCTCCTCTGTCCATGGAATTTTCCAGGCAAGAATACTGGAGTGGATTCCCATTTCCTACTCCAGAGATATTCCCAACCCAAGGACCGAATCAGCATCTCCAGCAGCCCCTGCATTGTAGGCAGATTCTTTCCCACTGAGCCACCTCGAAAGCCCCCCAAAAATAACACGTACTACTTGTAGAACTAATTGCCTAGATCTAATCACCTGATCCTATGCAAGCAAAACAGACTGGCAAGTAAAATCTTACCATATACTAAAGAGAAAAAAAAAGCTATTATTTGGTGAATAGCAATCATGACTCACAAAATTCTGTGACTTTGATGATCACCAGCATTTTCTCTAGCATTCTGTTCAATTCCACATGGAAATTACTATTTGAAACAGCTGATAGAATTTGAACTAAAATAACAAGAGAAAGTCAGGTATATTCATTATATATTGTTGCATAATAACCAATAACCCCAGAAGTTACCAGTTGAAAACAACAGAAATATCTCAGCTTCTAAGGATCAGGAATCTGGACATGACTTGGCTAAGTGTTTCTTATTTAGAGTCTTTCCTGGTGGCGCTAGTGGTAAAGAACCCACCTGCCAATGCAGGAGACATAATAGACAAAGGTTCAACCCCTGGATCAGGGAAGATCCCCTAGAGGAGGAAATGGCAACACACTCCAGTATTCTTGCCTGCAGAATTCCATGGACAGGGGAACCTGGTGGGCTGCATTGCATGGCGTCATGAAGACTTGGACACCACCGAAGCAACTTAGCACATGTAGCTACAATGTAAAGTTGTCAAGAAGCTTTCAGCTGGGCTACATTCTTTGAATACATAATTAGGACTGGAGGATCCATTCCAAGCACACTCATACAGCTGATGACAGGTGACTCAGTTCTCTCCCAAAGGGTCATGCATAAGACTGTTCTTCTCAGATCTGATCATGATTTGGTTTCCCCCAGTACTAGTGATACCAAAGAAAGAGAACAAGAAATAACCCAAGGTGGGAGCAAAAGTATCTTGTACACCTCAGTCTCAGAATGACAGATCATCACTTTTTCTGTACTCTCAGTCAGAGATGAACCACTGTAGAGCATGGGAAGGAGAGGAAGACTACAAAGGTGTGAATGCCAGGGTGCCATTTGGAGGCTATCTTCTATCTTCTAGCCCCTGACTTAAAATGACTTATATCCATCCACATGCAAAATATATGAACACCTTCTCAATATCCCTAAGCATCTCAACCCATGACCCATAACAAGCAGCTCCCAGTCTAGAATCTCATTATCTAAGTCAAATCTGAGCGTGAATGAGATCCCATAGGTGTTGCTCCTTATGTACACCTCCTTGTGTATGGTTCCTCTCGATCTGAAAACTTGAAAACTAAAGAGAAAGTGGTGTGTCTCATATACTCAACATACTGAGAGAGGAACACGATAAATGTTATAGACACTCTGCCTCAAAGATGGAAAATCGGCACACAATAGGTACTGGTAAAAAGTAATTCTTAAGTACATCCAAGCAAATATTTCAAGTTACTTAATTAAAACTTAGTGCTATCCCTACCTGGAAATAACTTTACTCATCTCTTGGCTCTAACTCCAGGGTTCCTGCTTCCACACTCCAATTTACTCTTCCTATATGTATCAGGTGAGTGAAAGTCACTCAGTCATGTTCGACTCTGCAATCCCATAGACTATTCACTCCATAGTATTCTCCAGGCCAGAAAACTGGAGTGGGTAGCCTTTCCTTCTGCAGGGGAATCTTTCTAACCCAGAGACCAAACCTAGGTCTTCCACATTGCAGGCAGATTCTTTACCAGCTGAGCTACAAGGAAAGCCCACATGTATCAGAGATAGCATGTATTTTTGGCTGAGGAGTTTTTATTAATCTGTTTGTGTTTGTAAAAGAATCATGATCAGATCTGGTAGAACAGCCCTATGCATAACCCTGTGGGAGGGATCTGAGTCTCCTGTCATCAGCCGCATGAGTGTGCTTAGAATAGATCCTCCAGCTCTTCTCTTTTCCTTTTATACTGTCTCTTTAAATCCAAGCTATCAGTATTTCAATGCTTTCAATCCAAGATAGCAATGCTTCTATTGATAAAATTTTATTGAAAATATTGTGGACCTTCTATTAATTTTATTGCTATTGACTCCATTAAACAAAAGTCAGGCACAATATCTACTTGAGATAGGTTCTTCTCTTCTCTGGGCTTCCACTGAGATGACTGAGGAACAATGATCTTAAGCTTCCTAGAAGCCCTGTTGTGTAATTGAGAGAATCTGAGGAACACCCTTAATCATTTACAGTGCATTCTGTATAAGCTAGATCTCAAAAAAATGATTTTACAATTATATACCTTTGGGTTCATCTCCAAACCATGCTTTCCTAAGAGCTTCCTTGATTTGATCTTTGCTTAGAAGCCTTTTATTAATTTTAGCTTTCTTTGCCACCCGAAACGGTTGGTAACCTTCAAAATCAGGAAGTCTCAGCTTCATTATTTAATGGACCTTCTAAATTAGCTTATCTTTCTCTTCTCACATCTTGCATCAAGAAGAAGCAAGATAGCATTTTCAACCCTATAGTTATATAATTCCTTAGCTATATCACCCAGTTCATTGGGCACACTGTTTAATTTGTACATTACTACAAGCCATGGGATTGATAAATTTTATGCCATAACATAAAAAGGATCTCCTTTATTTCAATATCCACTCCAGTAGTATTTTTCTCACTTTAAGACTTCACCAAGCCACCTCAGAGTTCAAAATTCTATAAACAGTGTGTTCAAGGCATTTAATGATTTAACTGTTTTCTCAAAATCCTTACAGCTTTTCCCAATTCCATTCTAATTCGCTCCCATATTTTAGGTTTTTGCTTTAATAGTACCCACTTTCTGGTACCAGTCTATTTTGTTATTGTTGTCTAAATATCACCCCCAAACTTAGCAATTTAAAATGACAAGTACGTATTATCTTACACATTGTTCAAGGTGCAGCAATCAAGGAGCATGCTTTCCTGGGTTTCTCAGGGCTCGGTGTTTCTTATGAGGTTGCAGTTAAGCTGTCAGCCAAGGATACCATTTCTGAAGAAAAATTCATTCTTAGCGTACCCATATGTTTGTTTGTAGGAGAAGCTGCAATTCCTGACAGTGTGGGTCATTTCATAAGACTGTTTATGAGCTGGCTTTCTCTGGAACAAGTGCAGAGAGATAGAAGAGAGCAATGATAGCTTTCATAACCTCATTTTGAAAGTGTAATGTATTGGTCACATAGAACAACTCTGGTGCAAATAATTTGGGCAGAGACTACACCAAGAGGCAAAATGACAGAGGTTAAAATCATTGGAGGACATTACTGGAGGCTAGGTACCTCAGTAAGATGTGTGAGTTTCCATGTAGGCAGAATAGTAGAATCTGTTGTAAAAAGTAGTTCACTTTTTTTTCACAATATAAAGCAGAGTCATCAGCAAGATTAAGTAAAGGCAAGAGAGTCACTGGGGTTCTATGAGGAGTGAGTGTAAGTGAAATTCTTAGAGAAGGGGAAGAAAAAAGAGTAAGGGTGTATGGTAGGATTGCCATGCTGTACTCAGCAACCACTTAGTTAACATTTTAAAGTGCAACCAGTCAGCAAACTGTGTTTTCTCATCACATTCTCTTGCTTGTTGGTAGCTCAGTGTAGATGAATTGTTGGGTTTTTACAAGGCGGGAGTTTTGCAACCAAAGTGCAATGGATTGTTTTTAAAAGTTGCAGGAAACAAAAGTGTTTGACAAGAAAATGTTAAATGCAATTGAAATGAGCAAATGTTGGGGAGTAGAGCTCAGACCAGAGTAATGGTTAGAGAATAAACTACCTGAAAGAAAATATTTTTAAGTCTTCAGAAATGGATTAATGCTTTTTCAAAGAGAGAATTGCTGATGTGTGAGTCATTAGATAGTATTTGCCATATGCTTTGAGGAATTGTCAAGAAGACTTGATTTCTTAAACAAAAAGAAATAATTTTAAATAAAAATTCATCTAAAAAATTATTACAAGAAAAGGATTAGGCTCCAAAATAACTGTAACACAAAATTGGTAAATGTATATTTTATGTTATATATACATACTGACCACAATTATCTTTATATTCTACCTGACATAAAACTGACAGAAACAATACAGACCTCCTTATTTCAATATAATCTATTGTTTATAAGTATGTCACAAATTCAAGTGATTACTTAATTTCCTATAAGCCTATCTTGACATTGATAAATGCAAGTCTATTTGGAATAAAAAATTATTCCTCACTACACTTATAAATTTTGGTATAATAAAATTATATCCCTATCACTTAATAAATTATTCTAACCAGGTTTGAGAAGATATAAGAGAAAAATATAAATGTTCATATTATTATATTTCATGTGTGAATGAGGAATAGGCTATTACTTGTCTTCATATTGATAAAAATTATCTTTTCTTGATTGACTTCACTACAGGACCAGAATTTTCAACAAATACCTTAAATTTTAAAAATGATTTAGTAGAAAAATAATCATGTTCAGCCATGCCTTTTTTTTTTAAGATAGCAATTTTTTAAAAGTAGTTCATACAAAAAGAGCAGATTTTAGTCTCCTATTTGTTAAATAGTTCAGCTTCAAAAAATACATTTTGAAAGTACTTTAGCTACATAGAGGAAAATCTGAGTACTGAATTCTAGATCATTCTCTTCCTTTCTGAAAATAATAGAATTTTAAAATTGTAAAAACCATTCAGTAAATGAAGAAATAGGTTGTATCACTAGAATATTTTTAATATTCTTTTTGATTTTTAGATTTTTTTCTATTTAAAATAATGAGAGGAAGAAAAAAATGATTCTTTTAAATTTTTGTATTTATCATAAATTATAAGGAGTTTTAATATACAATTTCAAAAAAAATACACAATTTCCATAATTGGAGGGAGAGTTCTGGTTAGGCCAGCTTTTTATTCAGATGTTTTTTGTGTAGATATGGTTAATTGTTCCATTTCTTATTTTTCTTCTTATGTGATCTCAGTTCAGTTCAGTTCAGTCACTCAGTCGTGTCCGACTCTTTGCGACCCCATGAATCGCAGCACGTCAGGCTTCCCTGTCCATCACCAACTCCCGGAGTTCATTCAGACTCATGTCCATCGAGTCAGTGATGCCATCCAGCCATCTCATCCTCTGTCGTCCCCTTCTCCTCCTGCCCCCAATCCCTCCCAGCATCAGAGTTTTTTCTAATGAGTCAACTCTTCGCATGTGATCTCAGCATTTAATAATATAAATTTCTCTTTCAGTTCAGTCAGTTCAGTCTCTCAGTCGTGTCCAACTCTTTGCAGCCCCATGGACTGCAGCATGCCAGGCTTCCCTGTCCATCACCAACTCCCGGAGTTTGCTCAAACTCATGTCCATCGAGTCGGTGATGCCATCCAACCATCTCATCCTCTGTCGTCCCCTTCTCCTCCTGCCCTCAATCTTTCCCAGCATCAGGGTCTTTTCAAATGAGTCAGCTCTTCTCATCAGGTTGCCAAAGTATTGGAGTTTCAGCTTCAGCATCAGTCCTTCCAATGAATATTCAGGACTGATCTCCTTGCATAAATTTCTCTTTAAATATCCCTTTTTATGTATACCACAAATGTGATAAAATACTTTCATTAGTACTCAGTATAAAATATTTCTAATTTTTAAGTTACGTTCCAATTCATTCATACTATCTTATATTCATATTTATTTGGCACAAAAAGGTGAGGGTTTACCTTTCCAACACTACAGAGATTTTCAGTTATGCTTTTATTACTTAATTGCAACTTAATTTCATTGTCGCTGGCAAACTGGTCTCATTTTTTAAAGAAATTATTAGGGCCCAATAGATAGTCAACTTTTTTTTTTTTTTTAAACTTTACATAATTGTATTAGTTTTGCCAAATATCAAAATGAATCCGCCTCAGGTATACATGTGTTCCCCATCCTGAACCCTCCTCCATCCTCCCCATACCATCCCTCTGGGTCGTCCCAGTGCACCAGCCCCAAGCATCCAGTATCGTGCATCAAACCTGGACTGGCATCTCGTTTCATACATGATATTTTACATGCTTCAATGCCATTCTCCCAAATCTTTCCACCCTCTCCCTCTCCTGCAGAGTCCAAAAGACTGTTCTATACATCAGTGTCTCTTTTGCTGTCTCATACACAGGGTTATTGTTACCATCTTTCTAAATTCCATATATATGCGTTAGTATACTGTATTGGTGTTTTTCTTTCTGGCTTACTTCACTCTGTATAATAGGCTCCAGTTTCATCCACCTCATTAGAACTGATTCAAATGTATTCTTTTTAATGGCTGAGTAATACTCCATTGTGTATATGTACCACAGCTTTCTATCCATTCATCTGCTGATGGGCATCTAGGTTGCTTCCATGTCCTGGCTATTATAAACCGTGCTGCGATGAACATTGGGGTACATGCGTCTCTTTCCCTTCTGGTTTCCTCAGTGTGTATGCCCAGCAGTGGGATTGCTGGATCATAAGGCAGGTCTATTTCCAGTTTTTTAAGGAATCTCCACACTGTTCTCCATAGTGGCTGTACTAGTTTGCATTCCCACCAACAGTGTAAGAGGGTTCCCTTTTCTCCACACCCTCTCCCAGCATTTATTATTTGTAGACTTTTGGATCGCAGCCATTCTGACCAGTGTGAAATGGTACCTCATAGTGGTTTTGATTTACATTTCTCTGATAATGAGTGATGTTGAGCATCTTTTCATGTGTTTGTTAGCCATCTGTATGTCAACTTTTAAGTGTTATATGTTTGTTTGGAAAGAATATGTATTCTCCAGTTCTAGAGCAGAGAGAGAGATATACAGATAGCAGATCAATGCAAGTATAGATACATATAAATACAGAGGTAGATATATACAATAACATGTATATACTGGACTCATTATGCTTGTAGTTTTCTTAAGATTTTGAGTCTGAATAATCTATAAACTAGTAAGAAAACTGAGTTAAATTTCTTGTTTAATTCTGTCAATTTTTGCTTCACATATCTTCAATCTATATTTGTAAGTGTATACAACTTCATAGTTTTTACATATTCCTGGAAATCTGGATCTTTCAAAAGCATACAATGGATTTTTAAAAAAATTTCCAGCAATAATTTTTTTGTCAAAAAGTCTAGAGACATAAAAATTTCTTTTTGTTAGTCTTCCCTTGTGTGTGTGTGTGTGTGTGTGTGTGTGTGTGTGTTTTTGCCATGCCTTCACTTTCAAGTTTTCTCTGTCTATATTACATTCCAGGTATGATTTTATTAAATTATGCAAAAATCACATTTTTGTCTCATCCAATTTGACAAGTTTTATCTTCATTGGAGGATTAGTACATTTGGACTGAGTGTTGTTGGATATATGTGAATTCATTTCTAACATCTTGTGCTTCTCATTTAATCTCCTTTGTACATTTTTTTTTCTAATCAGTGTAGTTTATACATTTTTTTTCTGTTCTCCTGACTTCATTTGTGTTACTGAATTTATGTTTCTTTTTTCTGAATCCACGCTTTCTTTCCTTGCATTGTATGAGATTTTCTTATATAACCTCCCAACATCATCTTTGACCTTCATTAAAATCAAGGCTTTGTTTCCTGGTCCCCAAGGAAGTGGCCCATTAAAACTAAGGGCTAGGCCATCAAAAATAAACATCAAGTGGAAAGATGCCAGATCTAAAGATTTTTTCTTTAGGATCATCAGTGGTTAATAACAACTAAACTACCTGACTAGTACAAGAGGAAATCTAAATAAGGCTCCATTCAAGGAACATTTCCCTGGAGAAGAGGGTAAGTCTTACAATTCTACCCAAGAATATACTTGGTTTTTGCAATTTATTTACCTCAATTAGCTGCCTTTTCTCAAAGTCTATGCAGCTTCCACATGTGCTAACATGTATCAGTGCTTTTTACTCTGGATTAATGCTTCTTTGTTGAATTGTTTACTATCTTATCATGGAAAGAGAAACCTCTCTAGTTATTTAAAGCATGAAAGCCTTAATGCAGGGAACTGGATACAGAAATGGAGGAACAAAAGGGAGAAGGAGAAAATGTACCATGGACAGAAGGAACAAAAGGAACAAAGCTATCTAGAAGTTGCTTCCTCCTTCAGGCTGGAAGCCATGAGCCTGCATGTGTCACTAAAATGATTGAAGTGATGTCTTTTTTTTTTTTTTCCTGTGTTTAAAATTGGACCGCTGCCAATTCAGAAGCCCTCAATCTTGTTCATATGGTTGGAATGTCTCCTGACCCTAAGAGAACATAGGTCTATTTTCAATCAACTGCTGTTCTTACTACCAGCAATCACTGATAGAGCAGAATATAAATAGCTCCCACTTTCTTTCTGCTTTTCGATCTTTCATCTATACTTTTTCACTGGCAAAAGCTAACATGAAGTCAGGTGATAAGCAGCTCTGGAGAGTGTAATTGCAAGCTTCCAGCCTCAGTGAATAAGAAAGCACAGGTTTCCCCCACTATCCGAAAGTACAGCATTCCCATGAGAACTTTCATAATGGCATAAAGCGGAGCACACTTGGAACACATCTTGCTAATGGATGCACAAAATTGAGACAAAGCATAGACACAGTTACAGCAGCTTATCGCTAAGATGCTGAGTGAAGTCACAGGGGAAGAAGCTTAGTGGTTGTACTCTTGCTTCCAAGGTATAGGTTGCCTATATAACAGCTGAGTGCAAAAGAAACAATGAATACTATTTGCACTTTTTGCCTTTTTTGTACAAGTGAAAATCTTCATTGTAATAAATCTATCGGTTTCTTTCGGTTAATGAAAACTAATGTAGATAATACATGTAGGTACTATTGTAAGTCTTTTGTAAGCACAAAGCAAACTTTCAAAAAGTGGGGGACGCCTGTATAGATGTGCCAATGTGGGAGGGAGACTACATACTACCACCTCTTCTACAATTCAGCATCTGTATACATTTCTGTACTTGCTAAAGACTTAGAGTTTGTGTCCTCCCCCCCTCCTCAAAATCCATATCTTGAAGCCTAATCTCCAATGTGTTCATGTTTGAAGGCAGGGCCTTTTGGGTGTGACTAGGTCATGACAGTGGAGCCCACACGAATGTGCCCTAATAAAAGACACCCCAGAGTTCCTTTCCCTCTTCTACTATATGAGGAAACAGCAAAAAGACCACTGTCTATGAACCAGGAAGAAGGCCTCTACCAGACACGGAAACTTTCTGTGGCTTTTTTGACTTCCTAGCCTCCAGAACTGTAAATTTCTGCTGCTTATAGTCCGCCCCGTCTATGATATTCTTTGTGTGTGTGCTCAGTCGTGTCTGATCCTTTGCAACCCTATGGACTGTAGTTTGCCAGGCTCCTCTGTCCATGGGATTCTCCAGGCAAGAATACTGGAGTGGGTTGCCATTTCCTACTCCACGGGATCTTCCAATCCTGGGATCGAACCCACATCTCCTGCAGATCCTGAATTGGCAGGCGGGTTCTTTACCACTGAGCCACCTGGGAAGCCCATGGTATTTTATTACAGCAGCTCAAATGAACCAAGACACTATTCATATTTGAATTTCTATTCAACAACAACAAAAACAGTATAATGTTTTACCTAAAAAAAATGCAACAATAGCTCATATAAATGAAAATAAATTCATCGTCCCCTCAAAAAGGGGAAACAAAAATCTCATCAGTTATTGTATTCAACTGTGAAAGATGTCAGCTCCTCTTTTCTAGAATTAAAGATTACATGTTAAATTTATCCATGAAAAATGTACTTTATACAAAATGTTAGTAAAACAGAAGAATAATTACTATATTCAAATATGGAAACAATAAGTGCCTACAATTCTATTTGTATAATTGTTGTGAGGTTATACATGATATTTATAATTTTCATGAGATATTATTGGTTTGTTTGTTTTATTTTTTTAACTTAAGCAAGAACCTCATATAGCCAAGGATTTTTACTAATTGGTCATCCCCCACTAAATCATTAATTGTCCTGTCTTTTTGTGTTGTCTTATTCTTCTATGACTTTGTAATAGATTATTTTAACTGTCTGTTGAAGTAAAATATGTATACACAAAGGTACTAATGTAATAAATGTACAGATCAAATTATTTTTCAAAATTGAATATTTCTGTATAGTCAGCACAGATAAAAATCAACATTACCAGAAACCTGGAAGCTTCTCTCATGCTCCCTTCCTTTCACTGTCTCTCCGAAGAGTACCCATAATGTTGACTTCAATTTTCACTTGCTTTTACACTTCAAACATTTTTACTTTTACCTGATTTAAAATTTTACATGAATGGAACCAATTGAATATAAATCTGTGTTAGAGTTCTCCAAAGAAACCAGTAAATAGATAGATGATAGATTTATTAAGATGAATTGTGTCACATGCTTATGGAGACTGAGAAGTCCAACAATCTGTCATCTTCAAGCTGGAGATCCAGGAAAGCCAATCGTATAATTCAGTCTGAGACCCAAGGAAGTCAATGATGTAGATTCCAGTTTGAACCGGAAGAACTGAGAGCCAGGAGCACCAAGAGCAGGAAAAGCTAGAATGCCCCAGGTGAAGCAATCAGGCAGGAAAAAGGTAATTCCTCCTTCCTGTACCTTTTCTTCCATTCAAGCCTTCAATGAATTGGATGATGCCCATCCACATTGGGAAGGACAATCTATTGAATCCACCAATTCAAATGCTACTCTTATTCAGAACACCCTCACAAAAACATCCTCGTTAATCTGGTCAGTCAAGTGGACAGGTAAAATTAACTACCACAGTATTCTTTTGTGCCTGGCTTCTTTTCCTCAACATTATGTTTGTGAGATTCATCAACATCATTCATTCAGTTTTAGATTGTTCATATTTCTATTTCATGGGGTTAGAAATTTGGGCAGTTTCTAATTTTTACCTATTAAAAATTAATACACATACCTTCTAGTATACTGCTTTTGATAAACATATGTATTCATTTCAGTTGAACATGTATAAGAATTCGAATTTCTGGATCCTGGATTAAAGTAGATACTGCCAAACTATTTAATCTTCCAGTAAGCTTTACTACTGGACACAGAATCACTAAAGTGACACAACACAGACTGCCATTCATAACCTTCCTTACTTGTATTATGTAGCAGAAGCCTCAGTGAGTACAGGAATACCTCAGAAATACTGAACTTTGGTTCCAGACCATCACAATAAAGTTAGGATGGCAGTAAGGTGAGTCAAACAAAATTTTTGGTTTCCCAGTGCATAAAGAGTTATGTTTACAGTATCCTAAAGGCCACTAAATGTGCAAATAATAGCATTATTTCTAAAAAAATGCAGATATCTTAATTTAAAATTTCTGCATTGCTAAAAAATGGTAACCACCATCTGAGACTTCAGCAAGTTGTAATCTTTTTGCTGGTGGAGGCAACTTGATGCTAAAGGATGCAGACTGTCCAGGGAGTGGTTGCTGAAGGGTTACTATGGCTGTAGCAATTTCTTAAAATAAGACAACAGTGAAGTGGGCCATACTGATTGATTCTTCATTTCACAAAAGATTTCTCAGTAGCATGCAATGCTGTTTGATAGAATTTCACCCATAGCAGAGCTTCTTTCAAAACTGAAGTCAATCCTCTCAAACTCTGCTGCTGCTTTATCAACTAACTATAGGTAATATTCTAAATCCTTTACTGTCATTTCAGTCATCCCCACACATCTTCACCAGGAGTAGATTCCATCTCAAGAAATTACTTTCTTTGCTCAGCCATAAGAATCAACTCCTCATCTTGTTAGTTTACAATGAGATTGAGCAATTCAATCGCATCTTCAAGCTCTACTTGCAATTCTAGTTCTCCTACTATTTCTGCCACATCTGTAATTTACTTCCCCCACTGAAGTCTTGAGTCCCTCAAAGTCATCCATGAGAGTTGGAATAAGCTTCTTCGAAACTCCAGTCTGTGTATGTTGATATTTTGATCTCTTCCCACAGATCATGAATTCTTCATGGCATTTATTAATAGAATGGTGAATACATTCCAGAAGGCTTTCAGTTGGCTTTGCCAAGATCCACCAAAGAAATCACTATGACACCTATAATCGTATATATATGTCTTAAACAATAAGGTTTGAAAGTGAAAATTACTTCTTGACCCATGGGCTACAGAATGGATGCTGTGTTATGCAATGCCAGCTGCTTTTTATTTATTAATTTAATTTTTTGGCAGCACCACACAGCTTACAGGATCTTAGTTTCCTAACCAAGGACTGAACCCAGTCCCTCAGCTGTGAAAATACAGAGTCCTAACCATTAAACCACCAGAGAATTCCCCCAGTTGCTTTTAGATGTTAGAGTATATGAGAAGACCAGTGAACTCAATCAACATAAGCTTATTATAAAATATATTTTGCTGATGTAACCATGATCAGAAACAAGGCTGTGTGAAGCAACATGGTAGTAAATAACTATTTCATAAGTTTTTCATTGTGCTACTAGCAGAAGCATTGTAACCAAAAACAGCAATACAATCTCTAGGATAAATTTGTTGTTCAGTGAATCAAATAATGCTCTTTTTTAAGAAGGTAAATTCCACTGCCAATCAAATTCTACAAGGAACAATCAAATTTCAATTTTGATATTCAATGGTTATAGTTCTTTAGCTTTTGTTATCTTCCTATGTCTTAGTTATATGAGGGACTGGCAAGAAATTTAAGTGTGTGAATTACTCATTTTCTCTCCAGAAATTATCTAACATAGTCAGGAAATGGTGATTGTTAACATTATTGAGGTTCTGAAGGAAGTCACAGAATGGCAAATGGTGATAAACTACATATACAGGGCGAAGTGTGAAAGCTAGAGGACCTCTTTAGCAGTGTAGAAAAACATCTCATCTTCAATTCGGCACCTTCTCAGAATCTCCTCCAACTGTCCTCTCCTGGTTACCATAGAAATAAGAGAATAAAGTCACAAATAAACCAAATCAGGGAAGTGTTAGACCTCATAATGGAGGAAAGGGGTTATACTCTGAAGAATCTGTAGACTAGGCAGCATGTACCCAAGGAATCCAGTAGTACCCATGGGACAGGACCTTGAGAGTGCTGGACTATGTATGTAGACTATGTATGTATGTATGTATGTATGTAGACTATGTATGTAGACTATGTATGTATGTAGACTATGTATGTACTAGAGTATGTAGACTATAAAGCTCTACAAAGCCAGAAAAAAAGACTCTATGGAGATGGCAGTATTATTTCATAAAGTGAGATTAAACAGCCTGAAAAGGAGCCTGGTAAATGGTGCTGTCTAGAAAGGATCCTGGAAACTTAAAGAAAGTGATGGTCCACATCAAGTAAGGTAGTAATTCCAGTATGTTCTTGAGAGATGGAGGAAGAATGAATGAAAAGACCCAAAGAAGAGAATAAAGTACACAAGGCTGGAAAATCCACCAGTTGATTATGTTCTTCAGAAAAGACTAGGGAAAATCAAAATAACTCCATTTATCAATCAATAAAGAATGTACTGGTGAGAAGCATCAGCACCTCCAAGAAGGTCAATGTTGGCTACACTCTTTGGAAAAGGAATGACTATGAGAGATTCTTTTATTCACCAAATTGCCTTACTTGAAAGGAACTTGGAGAATAAGAACCCTGAAATAATTGAGATCAGGTAGCAGCACCTAACAGAAACAAAGTAGGTGAGTTACTGTACTAGCAGCAAGGTTTGAATCACAACATGGGAGACCTGAATGGTCAAGAGCTATGAAAACATGAGTTATAAAACAAGAGTTATAGAACATGACATAGGTAATGTCAATATAGATGGCAGCCAACAAGTGTATTTCTAACTCTTTAAAACTAAAAGAGATGCAGGATGAATTCTTGGATCCTGGCTTGGAAAAACCAGCAAAATAAACAGCATGATGCCTTGTCTAACTGGGCCCAAGCTTACTTTCAAGTCCCAGTAAAAAAAAAAAAAAAAAAATATATATATATATATATATGTATATTTGATAAGTATTCCCCCTGTCTTCTCCAAAGGGTAAGTGTACTAAGAGAAAGAGAATACTTGGTGATGTTGAGAACTGTTGGACAATGGGTCCAAGTTGACATCAATATTGAGACCCAAAATTTCATTTATAATGCGGACTTGTTGGAACCATGTCATAAATGTAATCTTGTCTCAGGATCAGTACAGAAAATAACCACAGGGTCCACAGACCCATCCAGTGGCCATATAATCAACTCACAAATGTGTAATTGAAATACATATACTTGGCGTTTGACAGAATGTCCACATGGATACCTGGTCTTTGGGGAAAATTCTATTATAGAGCACAAGGCCAACATGCACTTTTGAAACTGCCCTCCAGGTGTCAAGTTGGTAAACCAAAGGCATCACTGCCTGGTAAAAATTGCAGAATTTAATGCAACTCTCAAAGATCTAAAAGGATGTAGTGGTTGCATTCCTGTATTGTCCCCCTGTCTCTAGTTAAACAAAGATCCTGGAGGACAGCGATGTGTTACCCCGCATTCTACTAAGAAATATTCTCAATGGCAGATGCTTTCCAGATGTAGAATGTTTGCTAGAGCATATGAACACAAGCACACATGGGAGCTCAGAACTTTCAAAGAGGAGGATATGTATTAACCCACCAAGTAAGACCTGTAGTCCAACTGCCTTCCATAAGCTAATAACTCGGTTGTCATCACAGCCCAGAAAACACATGGAAGTGACCAGGGCTGTAGTTACTGCCACTAATCTGTGTCTAAGTTTCCCTAGGAAAAGAAACTAGCTAGAATAATGGAAGAGCTGTTCCCAGATGGACTGAAGTTAACGCATTGACCTGAAAGGCACAAGTGTTACCAGGAGCAGATACTGCCACGTGCTAACCAGGTTAGGACCAAGGCATTAATTCCCCCAGCTGCTGGGAGGGACACTTACTGATGGCTGAAACTGACTGACTCCCCAGAAACTGTCCTTGGCAAGACAGAGTTATATTACTCAAAATTATGCCTCTTCTCCAGAGGCATCTGACAGCCAATCACTTGCTTATGAGTGAGTACAAACTCTGGGTCTAGTTTCAGAGCTCATGGTACAATTGACTGAGGCTTGGCAGTAACTATATAGCACTTCAGCTTCTCACTCTTCCCAGGCTTCCCAGGCCTTCATCACTGTCTAACAGCCATCATGCCCTAGAGAACTACCCCAGTAAGGTCATGCACACAAATTTCCACTTTAGAGTCTATTTCCCACATGGTCATTATTTAGTCAGTCATGTCCAACTCTTTTGCAATCCCATGGACTGCTGCCCACAAGGCTCCTCTGTCCATAGGATTCTCCAGGCAAGAATACTGGAGTGGGTTGCCATGCTCTCCAGAAAGATCTCCAGGAGATCTTTCTGACTCATGGATCAAACCCACATCTCTTATGTCTCCTGCATTGGCAGGCAGAGTCTTTACCACTAGTGCCACCTGGGTAGCTTGCCTAAAATAAAGACTGAGGAAACACCACTGTGTTTGGCAGTTCTGAGTATACAGTGACACTGTAAAGAGGAAATCATTTTGTTCTGCCTCTGACAATAAAAACACTAGAGCTTGGTTATTAATTTTCTTGTTTATCCATTAATACATTCATAAAAAAATGCATAACATAACAATAGAGGACCAGATCTACTCTCCATTTAAATAGAAAACATTTACACATTTATATAAATTTAAAATATTTCTCATATTTGCTGAGTGAGATGATAAATTTTATAATCTCCACTTAAAAAGCTGCAATTGTTTTATTTTTTGTGTATTTTTTTAATTTTATTTTTTAACTTTACAATATTGTATTGGTTTTGCCATATATCAATATGAATCCACCACAGGTATACATGTGTTCCCCATCCTGAACCCTCCTCCCTCCCCATACCATCCCTCTGAGTCATCCCAGTGCAGCAGCCCCAAGCATCCAGTATTGTTCATCGAACCTGGACTGGCAACTCGTTTCATATCAACTGATAAATGATGGGATTTGTGACTAAGCAGTTAATCCCAAAGAGAAAATCTTTTAAAAATTTTCTATAGTTAGGACTTTCCTGGTGGCTCAGTAATAAAGAATCTGCCTACCAATGCAGGAGACAAGAGTTCAGTCCTGATCTGGGAAGATCTCATGTGCCTCAGAGCAACTGAGCCCATGCACCATAACTATTGAGCCAGTGCTCTAGAGCCCAGGAACTGCAACTCCTGAACCCATGTGCTGCAGCTACTGAAGCCCGCAGGCCCTAGAGCCTGTGCTCTGCAACAAAAGAAGCCACTTTAACGGGATGCCTGCACGCCACAATTAGGGAGAAGCCCCTGCTCACTGAAACTAGAGAAAAGCCTCTGCAGCAATGAAGATTCAGCATGGCCAAAAATAGATAAGTAGATACAATTTTTTTTTTAATTTCTATAGTTAATCCAAAACATTTATAACTGATTGCTTTTCAGAGCATTTAGAATACAAAGAAATAAATACATTTCCATCTGTTGTATCAATATTCAATTCTTTCCTTTATAAATATGACTCATTTATTCTGAATTTGTCACTATCATATCAATATATATTATACAAAATTGCCACTATATTACAAAAGCAAAATAAAATGCTAAAGACAAAAGTAGTTCTTTTCCAATAACATGTGAGTCACTTATTTCAGTTTTATTAATATTATATTTGGAATAAGTAAATGTTTATAATTGAAAGACTAGAAAATATAGAATTTTGTTTTAATTTTTAATGCACTTTATAATAAGACTGACAAATTAATATTGAATTAAACCCATAAAGCTTGCATCCATTGAAGTGATTTTTTTGAGAGAGAAAAGCACATAACTACATGGTATATTCTACTAATGGTAGAATGTTCTTAAAAACCTTATATCAATTTTGACAACATGTCAGTTAATTTTCATTGCAAGTTTCTAGCTAGAACTCTTTTTTGTTACAAGAAAGAAAAATGCATTTAAGAGAGCTCAGAAAAAGGAAAGTTTATTTGAAAGAATACACTAATTTGCAAAGAAAAAATAAAGCAACAGCAACAACAACAACAAAAAATCCATAGAGTTTTCCTAAAAACTCAACACCCAAGCCAAGCCCCAGGAGGATCAAAGCCGTTGAATATGCAGCTTCGCTCTTTTTCTCGTCACGCTTTGTCTTCACTCTTTTTCAGAAGCTCTCTTCCTGAGTATTGTCCTCCAAGTACTTATTTTTCTTTTGTGATTGGTTTGCAGTCTCCACTTATTAATCATCCAGGAAGCTCTTAATACTTCTCTAAGATGACATCAACAACCAAAACTTCCTTTCTTGACTCTCAGAATTCCAAATAAACCCAATTTTCCCAACTTATCTCTGTGAGACTCACACAAATCATGATACCTAGTCAGGCAAAGATTAGTCAAAACACACACAAAAAGGTTTGGGATCACATGGTACTGAAGTCTCAGCAGAGCCTATAAGGTGGAGCATTTTCCCCTTAAAAATGGCGATAGCTATAAACAAAACCAAATATCTTCAAGTAGAACAGATTTTGAGACACATGTTAGTCAATTTTTCAATGTCTCATTTTTTTTTAATTGATTTTTTGTCCTTGCCACTTTATATTTGTTTTTAAATATCACCTGTTAACCCCAGGTGTTATTTAACCCCAGGTGTGAACAGCTGGCAAGAACTAAGAAAGTTGATATAGAAAAGTGCTGAGTGGCAAAAAAAAAAGCTGTTGCAAAGCCCTGACAAACTTATTTCCAAGAGAGAAAGAATCTCTGAAAACAACTAGCTAAAAAATTAAGGGGAACTCTACCTCTGAAATGGCAATGGGAGGATCTCAAAGACCTATTTCCCAGCACAACAAGTATAAATGGTGGGGAAAATATATTAATGATGCTTTAGGAAACAGTTCCAAGGGCAGAAAGTAAATAGCAAACATTTATTTAAGAAAATCTATTAGAACTCAGTAAGAACAGGGAGAGCCAATGGCACCCCACTCCAGTACTCTTGCCTGGAAAATCCCATGGATGGAGGAGCTTAGTAGGCTGCAGTCCATGGGGACACGACCGAACAACTTCACTTTCACTTTTCACTTTCATGCATTGGAGAAGGAAATGACAACCCACTCCAGTGTTCTTGCCTGGAGAATCCCAGGGATGACAGAGCCTCGTGGGCTGCCATCTATGGGGTCACACAGAGTCAGACACGACTGAAGCGACTTAGCAGCAGCAGCAGCAGCAGAACAGGGAGAGCCCCATGGTATTTGAACTTGGCCCACTTCCTCCTTCCCCATCCTGGCTCAACAAATGGAAGCTCCATTGAAGGTGACTACAGTCAAGAGCACAGGTTTTCTTCTCCTAGTCAAGGGTGATGGTATTGTTGGGAAGGAAGAAGTTTTCTTTTGCCCTTCCAGATTCTTCTGGCTGGTCAAAGTATTAAGTCAACATCAGGCAGACTAACAAGAAAAACTAAACAAAAATTTAATAACATGTACTCATATGGGAGGTGCAGGAAAACTCATTAACTTACTTAAAATGGCCAAAACCCTCAGCTTAAACACCATCTTCAGCTGAAGACAAAGGATGTTGGGGGTAGTAGTTTGGAAACTCAAAGGGGAAGAAGGCAATGCTCATGGAGATGGAAAAGCAAATGTTTAGTAAACAAATGTACACTGGCCCACGTGGAGACACTGGGACACAGAATGGACTCTGCTCTCTAGGCCCTGCTGTCCCTTCCCCACCACACCTGGCTCATATTCTTTACAGGTATCTCTGGTGATACCTGTAAATTCTCTATTCAGGGAATAAGCCTTGTATCTAAGTTATTTTAGGTAGCTAAAGTACAGGTCAAAATTTTTTCCTGAGTCTGTTGAGCCTTAATTGTTTTCAGTTCAAAATAATGCACATGCCAAAGAGACATTTAAGGTTGCCAATTTTGCTCCCTTACAGTATCATGCAGCAGGAAACAGGCTACCAGGATTTCTTATCTCTGTCAGATTTGAGTTGCAGAAACTAAATCTCAGGTGAGTGCACCCAAGATGTTAGAGGTTCTCTTTGCCCACCGGTCCCCACTCATAAGGTAGAGGATCAACCTCAAGCATGAAATGCCAGGAAAATGGCTCCAGTCTATCCATATGGCAGCTCATATGCAGCATGGAGGTTCCATGCCACAAGACACAAGCTGAACAGACCAGAGGCTACCATCCTGCCCAGCACCTTGCTCTTAAAGCAGAGGTGTCACTCAGAGAAAAGGGCCCCTGTCCCAGCCACAGACCCAGAGCCAGGACTCAGAGATTTGGCCAAAAGAGAGGCAGGCTTGAAGAACAGGGTGCTGTGAAGTGAACAGAGGGTGGTAAAGGTCAAAAATAACAGTGCGTTCCAAAACATTGAAGATTTTGGTGGTAAGTAATTAAGGTGATGTCACAGGAGTAACAAGTTAAGCCCTAGAAAACCAAGTAAATCAGAAAAAGCCAAGAATAGAGACACCTAGTCGGAGAAGGCAATGGCAACCCACTCCAGTACTCTTGCCTGGAAAATCCCGTGGACGGAGGACCCTGGTAGGCTGCAGTCCATGGGGTCGCTAAGGGTCAGACACGACTGAGCGTCTTCACTTTCACTTTTCACTTTCATGCATTGGGGAAGGAAATGGCAACCCACTCCAGTGTTCCTGCCTGGAGAATCCCAGGGATGGGGGAGCCTGGTGGGCTGCCGTCTATGGGGTCGCACAGAGTCGGACACGACTGAAGTGACTTAGCAGCTTAGCAGCAGCAGAGACACCTAGTAATTCTCATGGAATAAGCCAAAACCTCTAACAATGGCCTCCAAAACTACCCCAGTAATGGGCCAAATTTAAGTATATCAGATAACGGAGCAATTTACACTCAAGGGCATTGTCAAAAACAAGAGCAATTAGTGGAGTCTAACAGCTGGGTTTAATCAGGTAAAGGGACAAACAGAGCCCTGCTAAAAACACCACTGTCACCACAGAGTGAATATGTACACACCCACGACTATACCACTGAGCAATAAACTCAGAGACTTCACACTGCAGGGGAATTAGCTGTCACTGAAATAGTCTAGCAGGTCTAAACAAACAAACAAACAACAAACCTCAGATAGAGGGGAGCTGCTCTAATATATTATCTATGGTGTCTAATTCTCAACAAAACAAATGACAACATATGCAAACAAACAGCAACATGAGAATTGGAAAAGCACGAAAACAGTGTTGAAAAAGAACAATGTCAGCAGGCTTACACTTTCCACTTTTCAAAACTTACTACAAAGCTGCAGTAATTAAGACTGTATGGTACTAGCATATGCACAGAAATACAGGTACATGGAACAGAACAGAAAAACCAGAAATAAAAGCCTTCATGTTTATGGTCAGTTGATGGCAAGATGGGCCCCAGATCATTCAGTGGGTAATTCATAGTCTTTTCAACAGATGGTTCTGTGACAATAGGATATCCTCATACAAAAGAGTGAAGATGTCTCCCTACCTCCCTCGATATACAAAAAAATATCTTAAAAGGGATCAGGAACCTAAACGTAGGTGCTAAAACTATAAAGTTTATAGAAGAAAACTTAAGTTCATTGCCGGGGACCAGCCCCGGCTGATCCAGGGTACTCGAAGGAGAGACAGCGTCGGCGAGGGTCAGGATACGATAGCTTCAATTAGATATTAATTAAAGATATAAAGAGTAATAGAATAAGGATAGCTCAGTAGGAAAATTCAGTGGAGAAAAGAGGCTGAGTAGCTTGGTTTACGCGGGGGACCAATAAAACTTCAAGACAAGAAGCTTGCACCACTTACGTAGGCCGCAGGCGTCCTTCCATTCTCCCGAAGGAGAGGAGACACTGAGGCCTCCCCGGTCGGATCTTAGAAGCCCAGGCATAATTAGTAAGCATGGTGGGTTCCGCGCTCCAGATGGAGACTCAGCCAGAGTGGGAGAGAGAGCGACATGGGGAGACCAGTATTTCGAGAAACTGATCCCAATTCTTTATTTTCCAGAGTCTGTTTTTATACACTGAGATGTTATACAAAAGTCACGTGGGGACAGCAGTCCTGACTTTTATCAAAGTCAGGTGCTTCATACAAATGTATACAGAGGTCTTAGGGGTGTTACATCATCTTCTGGCCAGGGGGGCCTGCTGACAATTTACGACCCTCTCCTTGTGACAGCGGTCAGTCAATCAGGACACTTATTTCTCCAGGGCTGATTATTCTCAAAACAGACGCCACCCAAGTAAAGTTACACTCCTACAGGGTGAGGGTGTAGTGGGTTTTAGTTAAGGAAACAATTTACTTAGCCTAAGGTCTAACGTGATTAATATCAAAGGTTAATACTTATTTCTTCTATATATTCATTAATGTGTGTAAGGGCAGGGGATGTGGAGACTTAGCAACAAACATTGGCTCAACAAATGAAAAACCCTTCACCAATACAATTTCTAATCAGCCCATTATACTTATACTAATAGTTTTCTAACTTTTCTAAGGAACCTGTTTTTAGAAGGTTTAAAGCATCTTGTGCTGTGAGCGATCACATGTGGCCGGACAAGCCTGTCAGGCAGGCCAGAGAACCTTCAGAGGAGTTTGTAGGTTAAAACACTCTTATCACGCCCGGGAATTATTATAAACTGGAGCTCTAAGTTAACTCCTTCTCCAAAAGAGGTGGTGGGGGACAGCCCCCCGTAAAGTCAGAGGTGTAGGTAAGAGCACAAAGTAGTAAAGTAGGCAGGCTCTGGTTATGGGGGTAGATGCTCGAGGAGCTCCAGGGGGACTCCTGAGGCTCGATCCCGCCTTTGCGTATGTCGAGCCTCCTTCCTCATGACCTTTGTCACGGGCGGAGTACCTCACTCTGGCCCCCAACAGTTCATGACTTTGGATCCAGCAATGACATAACATTCTTAGATGTAACAGGAAAAATAAAAAGCTACAAGAGAAAAAATTAGATAAATAGGGCTTTATGAAAATTTTAAAACTTTGTATTTTAAACTGTATCATCAAGAAAGTGCATAGACAACCTACTAGATGGGAAAAAGTATTTGCTGTACTTGAAACTTTAAGAAAAGGCAATTTATAAAGTAATTTAAAAAAAGGTGAAAAGTGCAGAAAAACCTCTCATTTTTTTCAACAGAAGTACAGTATACATTAATTTGAAATCTATACATGAAAATAGCAAGATTTCTAACATGTTTCAGTAGAGAGAACATAGAAACGTTTTTTTAAATAGGAAAGAAAGAAAAAAGAAAAGAATCAGAAGGCTTTGACAAAAACAAGTTGCCTTAAAATAAAAACTGTAATTTTAACCACTCTTATTGTGACATTTTCATCTCAAGGAAAAATTTTGTTTCAACCACAGGAACCCAAGATACATATCAAAGTGATAAAAAGCTTGACTTTAGAGTTCTCAGCATGGCAACAAAATTGGAAGTATATCAGAGTTATGAACACTTGAGAATATCCAAGGAGGAAACAAAGCAAAATTTTCTGATTGTTTAAAACAAAATAAAAAGTACTTTATATCCTTAGAGTTTGAATGTTCTGTTTCTGAAATGCTGATACAAGTGCATAATCTCATGAAGTAGTCAAAATTATAAATTTTAAGATGTGAAATACTGTTTAAATGGCAGTTTGGATATGTAATGGGGTATTAATATAAACTATGTAGAAATACTGCTATACTGCAGTGGAAAAAAAGGGAAAGTATTAGTCGCTCAGTCATGTCCAATTCTTTGTGACCCCATGCACAGGAACCTGCCAGGCTTCTCTGTCCATGGAATTCTCCAGGTAAGAACAATGGAGTGAGAAGCCATTCCCTTCTCCAGGGGGTCTTCTTGATGAAGAGATTGAACCCAGGTCTCCCGCATTGCAGGCAGATTTTTTACCATCTGAACCACCACAGACATCATTATGACACCAATGAGAAAATTCTGGCAAAATAATGTGTATTCAAATTCCCTGCTTGTAACTCATTAAAACCGAAAATTGATTTGGTATAAATTTTAAGTTATTATACCTAAAGAAAAAGAAATGCAAAAAAGCACAATGGCTGTCTGAGGAGGCCTTGCATATAGCTGTGAAAAGAAGAGAAGTGAAAAGGAAAGGAGAAAAGGAAAGATATACCCATTGGAATGCAGAGTTCCATAGCATACCAAGGAGAGGTAATAAAGACTTCCTCAGTGCAAAGAAACAGAGGAAAACAATAGAATGGGAAAGACTAGATCACTTCAAGAAAATTAGAAATACCAAGGGAACATTCCATGCAAAGATGGGCTCAGTAAAGGACAGAAATAGTATGGACCTAACAGAAGCAGAAGATATTAAGAAGAGGTGGCAAGAATACACAGAAGAACTGTACAAAAAAGATCTTCACAACCCAGATAATCACAATGGTGTGATCACTCATCTAGAGCCAGACGTCCTGGAGTGCGAAGTCAAGTGGGTTTTAGGAAGCATCATGAACAAGGCTAGTGGAGGTGATGGAATTCCAGTGGACCTATTTCAAATCCTAAAAGATGATGCTGTAAAAGTGTTGCACTCAATATGGAAGCAAATTTGGAAAACTCAGCAGAGGCCACAGGACTGGAAAAGGTCAGTTTTCATTCTAATCCCAAAGAAAGGCAATGCCAAAGAATGCTCAAACTACCACACAATTGCACTCATCTCACATGCTAGTAAAGTAATGCCCAAAATTCTCTAAGCCAGGTTTCAGCAATATGTGAACCATGAACTTCCAGATGTTCAAGCTGGTTTTAGAAAAGGCAGAGGAACCAGAGATCAAAATGCCAACATCTGCTGCATCATCAAAGAACAAGAGAGTTCCAGAAAAACATCTATTTCTGCTTTATTGACTATGCCAAAGCCTTTGACTGTGTGGATCACAATAAACTCTGGAAAAATCTGAAAGAGATAGGAATACCAGACCACCTGACCTGCCTATTGAGAAACCTGTATGCAGGTCAGGCAACAACAGTTAGAACTGAACATTGAATAGCAGACTGGTTCCAAATAGGAAAAGGAGTACATCAAGGCTGTATATTGTCATCCTGCTTATTTAACTTATATGTAGAGTATATCATGAGAAATGCTGGGCTGGAGGAAGGACAACCTGGGATCAAGATTGCTGGGAGAAATATCAATAACCTCAGATATGCAGATGACACCACCCTTATGGCAGAAAGTGAAGAAGAACTAAAGAGCCTCTTGATGAAAGTGAAAAAAGAAAGTGAATAAGTTGACTTAAAGCTCAACATTCAGAAAATGAAGATCATGGCATCTGGTCCAATCACTTCATGGGAAATAGATGGGGAAACAGTGGAAATAGATGGGGAAACAGTGGCTGACTGTATTTTTGGGGGTCCAAAATCACTGCAGGTGGTGACTGCAGCCATAAAATTAAGAGATGCTTATTCATTGGAAGGAAAGTTATGACCAAAGTAGAGAGCATATTCAAAAGCAGAAACATTACTTTGTCAACAAAGTTCCGTCTAGTCAAGGCTTTGATTTTTCCCTTAGTCAGGTATGGATCTGAGAGTTGGACTAGAAAGTTGAGCACTGAAGAATTGATGCTTTTGAACTGTGGAATTGGTGAAGACTCTTAAGAGTTCCTTGGACTGCAAGGAGATCCATCCAGTCCATGCTAAAGATCAGTCGTGGGTGTTCATTGGAAGGACTGATGTTGAAGCAGAAACTCCAATACTTTGGCCACCTGATTCAAAGAGCTGGCTCATTTGAAAAGGCCCTGATGTTGGGAAAGATTGAAGGCGGGAGGAGAAGGGGATAACAGAGGATGAGATGGTTGGATGGCATCACCGACTCAATGGACATGAGTTTGGGTAAACTCCAGGAGCTGATGATGAACAGGGAGGCCTGGCATGCTGTGGTCACAAAAGTCAGACACAACTGAGCAAATGAACTGAATTGAACTGAATACCAACAGCTAATCTTTTTTAATTGGCTGTCATGGTTTATAGAAAATAGCCACAGAATCAGCTCACTTTTCTAATTGCAATATATCTACTTGGTAATATTTCCAGTGATAATCTTTTTTTTTTTTTTTAATTCTAGTCTCCTGAATTATAAGTTATAACTTAATAACTAAAGCCATATACTATAGGAAAAATATTCCAAATTGAAAGGACTGTAGAATGAATATTGCAAATGAAATAAAAAGCATAAGAAGCTAAATTATTGTTTGAATATGCAAAACTAAGTATTTCACATCTACAAATGCAATTATACCACTCTATAATATATTCCCATGCCTTTACTATATTCCAGACATAATGATATGGAAAGTCATATGGTCCCCTAAACCCCAGTTGCAGAGAGTGGGAATGAGATCTACCTGGATTTTTTTTTCTATATTAAACAACACATTTTTAGATGTGATGAAGCTTCCTGTTTTTTAGAGTTTCATGATACTGAGAATGACAACTGTAATCAAAAAATTTATCATATGTTCATGACTTTCAAAGTCATATGTTCATGACTTTCAAAACTAAGATAGCAGAGTTGAAGGGCTCATCCTCATCTTCTGCGAGAACACCAAAATCACAACTAGCTGCTGAACAATCATTGACAGGAGAATGTTGGATCTCATCAAAAAAAGATACCCCATATCCAAAGGCAAAGGAGAAGACCCAACAAGACAGTAGGAGGGATGAAATCATATTTAGAATCAAACCTCATACCCACCAGAGATGCTCAGAGGACACAAACTAACCTTTTGTGCACCAGGACCCAGGGAAAGGAGTAGTGACCCCAAGAGACTGACCAAATCTGCCTTTGAGTGTCCCCTGAAGAGGCACAGGTCAGCAATGACTTGCAGCAGGGACAGGGGCTCTGGCTGTAGCATACCTGGGAGGCGTGATGTGTGACATAATCTTCTTGGAATAGGTTGCCATTAGCCCCCCATAGAGTCACTGAGCAGATGACCTACAAAATGGAGAACAATTATACCAAAGAAATCCTCACACTGTTGCAAAAGTTCTAGGGTTCACAACAGATTTCCCAACCTGGGGATCTAGCAAAGGAACTGAGATTCCCCAAAGAATTTGACTTTGAAGACAAGTGAGATTTGATTACAAAACTTCCACAGGACTGGGGAAACAGACTCTTGGAGGGCACACGCAAAACCTTGTGCACAGCAGGACCCAGGAGAAAGGAGCAGTAAACCCACAAGAGACTAAGCCAGACTAGTCTGTGAGTGCCCTGAAGTCTCCAGCGTAGGCATGGGTAAACAGGGGCCTGCTGAGGGGTCAAGTGCACTGAACAACAATCTTGGGAGACGTGGTATACAGATCAAGACTCAGATTTCCCCATAGCTGGTACCTCCCATCAGGAAACTTCCACAAGCTTCTTATCCTCATCCATCAGAGGGCAGGCTGAAAACCACAATCACAGAAAACTAACCAAACTTATCACATAGATCACAGCCTTGTCTAACTCAATGACAGTATGAGCCAGGCTGTGTAGGGCCACCCAAGACAGGTGGGTCATAGGGGAGAGTTCTGACAAAACGTGGTCTACTGCAAAAGGCAATGGCAAACCACTTCAGTTTTCTTGCCTTGAGAACCACATGAACAGTATGAAAGGCAAAAAGATATGACACTGAAAAATGAACTACCCAGGTCAGTAGGTGCCCAATATGCTATGAGAGAAGAGCAGAGAAATAGCTCTAGAAGGAATGAAAAGTCTGAGCCAAAGTGGAAAAAATCTCCAGTTGTGGATGTGTCTGGTGGTAAAAGTAAAATCCAATGCTGTAAAGAACAATAATGGATAGGAACGTGAAATATTAGGTCCATGAATCAAGGTAAATTGGAAGTGGTCAAATAGGAAAGGAGATCCAACCAGTCCATCCTAAAGATTAGTTCTGGGTGTTCATTGGAAGGACTGATGTTGAAGCTGAAACTCCAATACTTTGGCCACCTGATGCAGAAAGCTGACTCATTTGAAAAGGCCCTGATGCTGGGAAAGATTGAAGGCAGGAGGAGAAGGGAATGACAGAGGATGAGATGGTTGAATGGCACCACCAACACAATGGACATGGGTTTGGGTGGACTCCAGGAGTTGGTGATGGACAGGGAGGCCTGGTGTACTGCGGTTCATGAGGTCACAAAGAGTCAGACACGACTGAGCGACTGAAATGAACTGAACTGAACTAAAACAGGAAATGGCAAGAGTGAACATCGACATTTTAGGAATCAGTGAACTAAAATGGACCTGAATGGGCGGACTTAATTCAGATGACCAGTATATCTACTACTGTGGGAAAGAATCCCTTAGAAGAAATGGAATAATCCTCATACTTAACAAAAGAGTCCAAAATGCAGTACTTGGGTACAATATCAAAAACAGCAGAATGATCTCTACTCATTTCCGAGGCAAACCACTCAACATCATAGTAATCCAAGTCTATGTCCCAACCACAAATGCTGAAGAAGTTGAACAGTTCTATGAAGACCTGCAAGACCTTCTAAAATTAACACCAAAAAAGGTGTCCTTTCCATAGGGGACTGGAATGCAAAAATAGGAAGTCAAGAAATACCTTAAGTAACAGCCGAGTTTGGCCTTGGAGTACAAAATGAAGCAGGGCAAATGCTAATAGAGTTTTGCCAAGAGAATGCATTGGTTATAGCAAACACCCTCTTTCAACAACAAAAGAGATGACTTTATACATGGACATCACCAGATGATAAATATTGAAATCAGATTGATTATTCTTACAGCCAAAGATGGAGAAGCTCTACACAGTCAGCAAAAACAATACTGGGAGCCAACTGACTCAGATTATGAACTCCTTATTAAAAAATTCAGACTTAAATTGAAGAAAGTAGGGAAAATCACTAGACCATTCAAGTATGACCTAAATCAAATCTGTTAGAATTCTACAGTAGAAGTGAAAAAGCGATTCAAGGGATTAGAACTGAAAGACAAAGTACCAGAAGAACTACAGAAGGAGGTTCATAACATTGTACAGGAGGCAGAGATCAAATCATCCCTAAGAATAAGATGCAAAAAGGCAAAATGGTTGTCTGAGGAAGCCTTACAAATAGCTGAGAAAAGAAGAGAAGTGAAAGGAAAAAAGAAGAGAAAGAGAAAGTGAAAGGAGAAAAAGATGTATGCATCTGAATGCAAAGTTCCAAAGAATAACCAGAAAAGATAAGAAAGTCTTCAGTGATCAATGCAAAGAAATAGAGGAAAACAATAGACTGGCAAAGACTAGAGACCTCTTCAAGGAAATTAGAGATACATTTCATGCTAAGATGGTCACAATAAATGAAAGAAATGGTATGGACCTAACAGAAGCAGAAGATATTAAGAAGACATGGCAAGAACACACAGAAGAACTATACGGAAAGATATTAATGACAAAGATAAACAAGATAGTGATCACTCATCTAGAGACAGACATCCTGGAATGTGAAGTCAAGTGGGCCTTAGGAAGCATCACTATGAACAGAGCTAGTGGAGGTGATGGAATTCCAGTTGAGCTATTTCAAATCCTAAAATATGATACTGTGAAAGTGTTGCACTTAAACAGCCCACAAATTTGGAAAACTCAGCAAGGCCACAGGTCTGGAAAAGGTCAAATTTTACTCCAATCCCAAAGAAAGGCAATGTCAAAGAATGTTCAAACTACTGCATAATTGCACTCATTTCACATGATAGGGGAGTAATGCTTAAAATTCTCCAATCTAGGCTTCAACAGTATATGAATCAAGAAATTCCAGATGTTAAACTGGATTTAGAAAAGGCACAGAAACCAGAGACCAAACTGCCAACATCAAAGAAAAGCAAGAGAGTTCCAGAAAAGCATCTATTTTGACTTTATTGACTACACTAAAACATTAGACTGTGTGGTTCACAACAAACTGTGAAAAATTCTTCAAGAGATGGGAATACCAGACCACCTTATCTGCCTCCTGAGCATCCTGAATTCTGGTCAAGAAGCAACAGTTAGAACTGGACATGGAACAATGGACTGGTTCAAAATTGGGAAAGGAGTACATTAAAACTCTATATTGTCACCCTGCTTACTTAAATGCAGAGTACATCATAAGAAATGCCAAGCTGGATGAAACACAAGCTAGAAAGGAGAATACTGGGAGAAATATCAACAGCCTCAGATATGCAGACGACACTGCCCTTATGGCAGAAAGTTAAGAGGAACAAAAGAGCCTCTTGATTAAAGTGAAAGAGGAGAGTGAAAAGCCTGGCTTAAAACTCAACATTCAAAAAACAAAGATCATGGCATCCAGTTCCATCACTTCCCAGCAAATAGAAGGAGAAACAATGGAAACAGTAACAGACTTTATTTTCTTGGGTTCTAAAATCACTGCAAGTAGCGACTGCAGCCATGAAATTAAAGACACTTGCTCCTTGGAAGAAACTCTATGACCAGCCTAAACAGCATATTAAAAAGCAGAGACATTACTTTGCCAACAAAGATTCATATAGTCAAAGTGATGGTGTTTCCATTAGTCATGTATGGATGTGACAGTTGCACTATAAAGAAAGCTAAGAGGTGAAGAATTGATGTTTTTGAACTGTGGTGTTGGAGAAGACTCTTGAGAGTCCCTTGGACTGCTAGAAGACCAAGGAAATCAATCCTAAGGGAAATCAACCCTGAATATTCATTGGAAGGACGGATGCTGAAGCTGAAGCTCCAATATTTTGGCCACCTGATGCAAAGAGCTGACTCATTAGAAAAGACCCTGATGCTAGGAAAGATTGAAGGTAGGAGGAAAAGGCATCAACAGAGGATGAGACAGTTGGATGACATCACCGACTCAATGGATATAAGTTTGACCAACCTCCAGGAGATGTTGAAGGACAGGAATACCTGGCGTACTGTAGTCCATGGGGTCACAAAGAATCAGGCATGCCTGAGCAACTGAACAACATGCCTTTAAATTGTAAAAGGTCATACATAGCTCTTTGGTCTGTTTCCAATGTCAACTCACCAAATAAGTCATTCCATCATATACTTTAATGAGACTGTTGTTCAATTGCTAAGTCGTGTCTGACTCTTTGCAACCCCACACTGCAGCATGCCAGGCTTCCCTGTCCTTCACTATCTCCTGGAGTTTGCTCAGATTCATGTCCATTGAAAAGTTGATGTCATCCAACCATCTTATCCTCTGGTGCCCTCTTCTCCTCTTGCCTTCAATCTTTCCCTGCATCATGGTGTTTGCCAAAGAGTCAGCTCTTTGCATCAGGTGGCCAAGTTTTGAAGCTTTAGCTTCAGCATCAGTCCTTTGAATGAGTTTTCAGGGTTCATTTCCTCTAAGATTGACTGGTTTGGTCTCTTGGCAGTCCAAGAGACTCTCATGAGTCTTCTCCAGCACCACAATTTGAAGGCATCAGTTCTTCAGCACTCAGCCTTCCTTACAGTCCAACTTTCACATCCATACATGACTACTGGAAAAATCTTAGCTTTCATTATGCAAACATTTATCAGCAAAGTGATGTATTTGCTTTTTAATATGCTGTCCACGTTTGTCCTTGGAAGAAAAGTTATGACCAATCTAGATAGCATATTGAAAAGCAGAGACATTACTTTGCTGACTAAGGTCCGTCTAGTCAAGGCTATGGTCTTTCCTGTGGTAATGTATGGATGTGAGAGTTGGACTGTGAAGAAGGCTGAACGCCTAAGAATTGATGCTTTTGAACTGTGATGTTGGAGAAGACTCTTGAGAGTCCCTTGGACTGCAAGGAGATCCAACCAATCCATTCTGAAGGAGATCAGCCCTGGGATTTCTTTTGAAGGCATGATGCTAAAGCTGAAACTCCAGTACTTTGGCCACCTCATGCGAAGAGTTGACTCATTGGAAAAGACTCTGATGCTGGGAGGGATTGGGGGCAGGAGGAGAAGGGGATGACAGAGGATGAGATGGCTGCATGGCATCACCGACTCGATGGACATGAATCTGAGTGAACTCCTGGAGTTGGTGATGGACAGGGAGGCCTGGCATGCTGTGATTCATGGGGTCTCAAAGAGTTGGACACGACTGAGCAACTGAACTGAACTGAAGTTTGTTATAGTTTTCCTTCCAAATTACTTCCCTAGGTAAATATTTTAGACACGTAAAGTACTACCTATTGAATTAACTGGCTAAATAGGAGTACACAGCTAAAATAGGCTTTCTTTTTTGTACTATTACAATCCAATTGTTCAGTCTCTCAGTCGTATCTGGCTCTTCGCTACCCCAAGGACTGAAGTGTGCCACAATTCCCTGTCCTTCACTATCTCCTGGAAGTTTGCTCAAACTTATGTCCACTGAGTAGATGATGCCATCCAACCATCTCATCCTACATTGCCCTCTTCTAGTCCTGCCCTCAATCTTTTCCAGAGTTAGGGTATTTTCCAAATATTTGGCTCTTTGCATCAGCGGCCAAAGGACTGGAGCTTCAGATTCAGCACCAGTCCTTCCAGTGAATATTCATGGTTGATTTCCTTTAGGATTAAAGGAATTTTATCTCCACAATAAAAATGTTAATATTTAATATATGTTTATATTACTGCATTCATATTGGCTTAACTTTTCATACTTTATGCTTGCTCCACAAACTGTTTAATAAAACGGGTTGGGAAAATTTTGTTCATGTACTATATTTCAATTACATTAGCAAGTAAGCCATTTATTTGATTATAAATTCTTAGTAACAATTAATAACAATTTTCTGCTCTGGTTCAAAGCCTAAATAACAAGAATGCTACTATAGATAGTTTAAAAGTTTTTGAGGAAATTATTCATATGTATTATTCAAATATACATTTAATTCTTTACTTCAAAGACTTTTGCAATCAAAACATTAAAAAAAATTTTTTTTGTATCAGCCAATAGTAAAAAGTTTCAACTCTTCATCCTCAAAGACCATTGTATGTACTGTATCCCCCACAGATAGAATATGAGGGTGAGGTAACCAAGGGGTAAAAATAGCCTTGCTTATCATACAAGAATATTTACTTGGGGAATTTGTGGTTTCTTTTTTTTTTATTTTATTTTATTTTTAAACTTTACAATATTGTATTGGTTTTGCCAAATATCGAAATGAATCCGCCACAGGTATACATGTGTTCCCCATCCTGAACCCTCCTCCCTCCTCCCTCCCCATAGCATCCCTCTGGGTCATCCCAGTGCGCCAGCCCCAAGCATCCAGTATCATGCATCAAACCTGGACTGGCGACTCGTTTCATACATGATAATATACATGTTTCAATGCCATTCTCCCAAATCTTCCCACCCTCTCCCTCTCCACAGAGTCCATAAGACTGTTCTATACATCAGTGTCTCTTTTGCTGTCTCGTATACAGGGTTATCGTTACCATCTTTCTAAATTCCATATATATGTGTTAGTATACTGTATTGGTGTTTTTCTTTCTGGCTTACTTCACTCTGTATAATAGGCTCCGGTTTCATCCATCTTATTAGAACTGATTCAAATGAATTCTTTTTAATGGCTGAGTAATACTCCATTGTGTATATGTACCATAGCTTTCTTATCCATTGATCTGCTGATGGACATCTAGGTTGCTTCCATGTCCTGGCTATTATAAACAGTGCTTCGATGAACATTGGGGTACACGTGTCTCTTTCCCTTCTGGTTTCCTCAGTGTGTATGCCCAGCAGTGGGATTGCTGGATCATAAGGCAATTCTATTTCCAGATTTTTAAGGAATCTCCACACTGTTCTCCAATAAAAGCAAAAATAAACAAATGGGACCTAATTAAACTTAAAAGCTTCTGCACAACAAAGGAAACTATTAGCAAGGTGAAAAGACAGCCTTCAAAATGGGAGAAAATAATAGCAAATGAAGCAACTGACAAACAACTAATCTCAAAAATATACAAGCAACTCCTGCAGCTCAACTCCAGAAAAATAAATGACCCAATCAAAAAATGGGCCAAAGAACTAAACAGACATTTCTCCAAAGAAGACATACAGATGGCTAACAAACACATGAAAAGATGCTCAACATCACTCATTATCAGAGAAATGCACATCAAAACCACTATGAGGTACCATTTCACGCCAGTCAGAATGGCTGTGATCCAAAAGTCTACAAGCAATAAATGCTGGAGAGGGTGTGGAGAAAAGGGAACCCTCTTACACTGTTGGTGGGAATGTGGTTTCCTTTTTTGATGATGTTGTCCTAGAGATTCCAGTTCTCAGAAGGATCGTTTATACCATTAAGTGATGGTTGCTATAGGTTTCTTCAAGGTCCTAGTGCCAAGAGAAAGCATAGGAAGGAATCACAACACTGGCAATTCACCTTGAGTATCAAGAGGAATATCTGGAGAAGGAAATGACAACCCATTCCATTATTCTTGCCTGGAGAATTCCATAGACAGAGGAGCCTGGCAGGCTACAATCCATGGGGTCACAAAGAGTCAGATGCTACTTGAGTGACTAACACTTAACACACATGCACACATCCCCACACACACATCAGGAGGAGATGGGAATGCTACTATGCATTGGAGGCAGAAAAGAAAACATTTGTCTCCCTGGGATCCATGCAGGTATTTCCTAATACTCCTACTCTGCCTATGTGTAGCAGCAAATAGATGAGTGCAGTAGCCTGGTAACCTGAAGAGGCCATGATAAACCAGTCCCTCGGGTGTGAAGGTCTGAAAAAAAAGTGAAAGTCACTCAGTCGTGATCGACTGTATACAGTCCATTGTTTTCTCCAGACCAGAATATTGGAGTAGGTAGCTATATCCTTCTCCAGGGGATCTTCTCAACTCAGGGATCAAACCCAGGTCTCCCACATTGCAGGAGAATTCTTTACCATTGGAGCCACCAGGGGAGACCAAGAATACTGGAGTAGGTAGCCTATCCCTTCTCCAGGGGATCTTCCTGACCCAGGAATCAAACCAGGATCTCCTTCATTGCAGGCAGATTCTTTACCAGGTGTGATGGTCTGGGGTAAGCTATATATATATATATACATATATATATATATATATATATATATATATATATATATATCTTACTCAGAATAGAGGCTGTTCTAGCTTACAGGGAATTTAGAATGAGTCAAAGATGAGGGAGAGAAAGGGTATCAGTTGTATCCTCAAGACCAGTTGCAATTGTTGGGATTTGAGTCCTTCCTACTCACCTGGTTTTTGTAGTGTCCGAGAGAAGATATTTCTATAGAGATACCTAGAGAAGGTATTTATAGATGAACTAAACTTACTACAGGAAGCAAGTGGGTGTGAGTGGCACAAAATAAGCCACTCTGGATGCTGTGGTGCCCACAAGAATTGCCCTCCAGGCACGAGGCATCTTCCCTCTGCTGACATCTCACATCTAATTTGCTCTCCAGGAATTTTCCTTAAACACAGACAGCTTCCTCTGTTTTCTTTTTTCTTTCTGTTGTCAAATGCTGGTTCCTTAAGGGTAATGAGATCTGGTATCCTCCCACTGGTCCAAGACAACTCTGGAAATTGTCCAGCTCCAGAGTTCTCCATATAATTGGCTTCCATATAGCTTTCATTTATTATTATTATTATTATTATTATTATTGCATTAGAGCTTAACATACTTTTTTCCCAAGTCTGCCTCTTTTGAAAATCTCCTAAGAAACCTCCTGCATAAAAATTTCTGCCTCAGAATCTTAGATTGGAATAATTCAGTCTAAAGCAATAGGAAAATTGCATGAATAGGATGAATATTTTTGAGTGTGTTGTTAAAATATGTCAAGCAATAATGACTGGGAAGATTACAAAAATACTAAATAACAATAGGCTTTTTAGAAACAAATAAGGATATATCTTTAAGCATAGCAAAAAATGAAAGGTACAAAAATATTAAAAATGTTCACTCTAATAAAGATATTTCTGTTATTCAATAGACAACATTTAGTCTGACTAATGGATTAATTAAATTTTAATAGCTCTATTTTGTGACTCATAATGAAAAATATGGTTCTAACAAGGATTATCAGTGGCTACCAACATTACAGAAAGACACAGCCAGAGGTACATGCTTCCTGATTGATGTGTACAACACCATATTGAAAGTGTTTTACTAAAATAAAAATATATAAGCCTGATCTAGCCATTAACTACAACGCCTATAAGAATACATTAAATGACACTAGAGTGTCATTTTAAATGATTCACAAAGTTCAAACAATAGGAAATATGAAACAAACAAAACTGGTTAATAAATAAATTGAGAAAGGGAGGCAGGAGAAAGAGAGTGATATGTGCACAATCATGGGAATTTGAACACAGATGATATTAAAGAATTATTATTGTTAACTACATTTTACATAATAATTAGGTCAAATTAAGTTTGTGAAGTTTTTAGAAACATGGGTTAACATTTTGATGAAAGAAGATTGGCCATGTAGTATTATTAAAGCTGGATGAAAGGCAGATAGAGGTTCATTCCACTAGTCTCTCTACTTCATTATATATTTTAATTTTTCCATGTTTAAAAGTGAAAAAGAATTAACCCACAAAAAAGTGAAAGCTACTCACGTGAAAAAAATACCTGCCATTCTCTAACTGATATGATATGCAATGATTAGATATTTCATTTATCATATTATTGTTATTTGGCTCCTTTCTTCAAGTATAGCTTCTAATTGCCTATCATTTATATGGAATAAAATTGATTTCTGAATTTTAATATTATGCCCAACATTTTTCTAAATTATCTTATTCTCTTACTGCAAATAAACATAATTTTTATACTCATGACATAATAGAAGCATAACTATTTTTTTGCATTAAGTATAATTGTGATTTTTGAGTGGGGCCATTTCTATTTTATGATAGTAAATAAGTGTCTGTCTAGCCCAACTTTATTAAGTGTAGGCAAATATATTGGCACTATGGAGATAATATATGATTTCTTAATATTGTTTCATCTTTCCATTACTTTATAAACTTGACTTGTTCAAATTTATTATTCTTTCATTTGCTGCCTTCCCCCCTCCACGCATTTTTGTAGCAACATTCAAAAAAACTGTCTTGGTTTCTGCTTTCTAATTCATTGCTGTCTTTCATAGACCTTGGTATTCTTCCAAAGGATTTGGAATTTAGATGGAATTCTTTTTGATATTCTTCCTTTCGTGTTGTTGTTTGGTTTTGAATAATTCTTTAAAAAGGTTTTGAGCTGGAGTTATTTCAGAAAGAGCTTTTCTCTTTTCTCATTTTTTAATATGCAAAATATTCTGTTTGGATTTTGTATATTTTTGCCAGGTATGTTTTGCAATTACCTAAAAATTCACTCATTCCAACCAGGTTTTCAAATTAACTTGCATAATTCTGATTGAAGTGAGCTTGTTATTTATTAAAATAAGCATTTAAAGCTACAAAGTTTCACTAAAAACATTACTTAACTATTTCTCATGTATTTGAATATTGAACACTACGGTTTTTATTTGCTCTGTCTTTTGAAATAACAACTTTGATTTTTTGTGTGGCCCAAAAGTTTTTAGAGTTATCTTAGGTCTTTTTCAAACATACATTTTGTTTCAGGTTAGCAGAAATTTTTTTCTAGACATAGTCTATAGGAACAAAAAAGAAGTGAGACTTCATAGAGGATTTGACATGTCTGCTGGGACCATAATGATATGTAGACATTTTCCAATGAGAGAAAGGATCTCCCAAGACAAAAATAAATAAATAAAAAGAATAAAACCTCGGTACTTGAAAGAGTCATTTATAAATCTATAGCATTGCGTCATATGTACCGTGAGGAGCATTCTATGTATTATGCTGTAGAGTAAAGCAAAAAGAGATAGATAATAGATGGCTGTACATATCATGCAACTTATACTTTATTCTAAAGAACTGAAATATTTAGTCATGGAAGCAACTACATCAAATTTAAACATTATAATCAGAACAAAGCACTTATGAGAAGGATGGAATGGAGAAACAAAAACTGTAGATTAGAAATTTCAACATTATTAAAGCAAGAAGCAAAAAGAATCTAAAATAAGATGGTAGTAATGGCAATAATATATTTACCAATTTTCCTGGACTTGGTCTCTGCTAAAATATGAATATTTGGGTCCACTCCCCAAATTCATACATTGAAGCCCTAACCTAGTGTATCTATATTTGAAGAGGAGGCCTCTAAGGAAATAAATGAGGTCATTAGGATGGGACCGTGATCTGATAGGATTAGTGTCCCTACAAGAAGAGATACCAGAGAGCTCACTTGCTCTCCACAAACACACAAAGAGGTCAGGTGAACATAAGGTGAGACAGCAGCCGCCTACAAGCTAGGACAGGAGGTCTAAGAATGAAGCATACCTGGCTGGCACCTTAACCTTGGACTTCCCACCCTACAGAACTGTGAAGAATGAATTTCTGTTGTTTAAGCCGCCTAGGATGTGGTATGTTGTTATGGAAAGCCAAGCAGACTTACAGCCTCACTTATTGAATTTTGGGATGTGAGAGGAAGAGAAAGCAAAAGAGGAATTTTGAGAGTGTCAATGGCCTTGGTAGGGAGGCCAGAAGTCTCCAGGCAGCAGGAAGAAATAAAACTGCAAGTGGCAGACTTTTTTTTTTGCTTTTCTTTTAAAATTCTGTGTTGTCATGACGACACTTGGTTCCACCTGAATTGAACTTTGTCTCAAACCTTGAGCTAACCAATGCGCTTTTCCCATGGAAATGTCTTCTTTAAACTATGTTAATGAACTATGTAGTTGCTTGGAAATCTACCTTTCTTCAAGATTCGTGACCATTGCTTTGTGGCCCAGGATGACTCACTTTGTGCCGATGCTATCTCAGAGTGTATGTTGTGGGTGAGGGGTCTGGTGCAACCCTCTCAGTTTTGAGGCATTTCCTTTCTCTAATTAGCAGCTCGCTAATAGGTATATAACTCCTCGATAAAAACTAGCAAGGGGGCACTCTTTCTATCCCCTTCTGATGTTTATGTCAGAAGCTTTCTCTACATCTTTTATACTTTCATAAAACTTTATTACACAAAAAGCCCTGAGCAATCAAGCCTCATCACTGGCCCTGGATTGAATTCCTCTCCTCTGGAGGTCATGAATCCTGCATCATTCACAGCTTGTAGCAGCAACATTTCACTTTCTTGATAGAATGATTGAATAACAAATGCATTAAAGAAATTTAAAAAAACATCCCGGTATAGGATAAATAAATACTAAGACTGTAATGTACAACACGATAAATACAATTAACACTTCTGAGTGTTATATATGAAAGTTTTTAAGGGAATAAATTCAAAGAGCTTTCATCAGAAGAAAAAAATTTTTAATATTTTAATTTTGTATCTATATGAAATGATGTATGTAAATCAAATCATTATGCTGTAAACCTTAAACTTACACAGTGCTGTATATCAATTATATCCCAGTATAACTAGTTTTTTTGGTTTGATTTGATTTATATACCTCATGATGTGGTTACCACAATAAGTCTGTTTAACATTCATCATCTCATACAGACACAAAATTAAAGAAATTATTTATGCAATATACTAAATAATAAATAATTATTTATATAATTTACTAAATATTTATATAATTTTCATATTTATATAGTTTGATTAAAATAGTAACAGGATGCATATCACTAATTTTCAAATTCAAGTTTTAAAATCTACAATTGTTTTAAAATACTTCACTTTATCTCTGAGATCTGAGATCTTATTTAGTTGATAATGCCTTCATGAATTATCTAAACATCATGAGCCTAAACAACTTCATATTCTAATGCCTCTACTGTAGCTGCTATTGCTTTGTACATGAAAGGAGCAAAGAGAATGAATTCTTGAACCATTCACTCAATTCCTGCATGTGTGTGTGTGCGTGTGTGTTTGTGCTCAGTTGTTCAGTCCTGTCCAACTCCTTGCAACCCCATGGACTATAGCCCACCAGGGTTGCCTGTCCAAAGAATTTTCTGGGCACGAATACTGGAGTGGGTTGCCATTTCCTACTCCACAGAATCTTTCCAACCCAGGGATCAAACCTGCAGCTCTTACATCTCCTGCATGAGCAAGTGGATTCTCTACCACTGTGCCATCTAGATATTTTCACCAAATAAATAATAGAAAATAAGATATAATCATAAGTCAAATCTATTTTCACAGGTATTACAATATGTATACCATATGAAATTATATTAATTTAATAGAATGAGTTACTCAATTATAGGGAAAGATGGTCAGTTTCCATAACCACTATGATAGAGTCTTTCATAGATATGTTGGAAAAGACCTTCATAATCCTCACATTCACTTTCAACACACAGTTCCAATAGGCAATGCCTGTCTACCCTGTCTACCTAACTAAGAAACTAACTAATGTGATGCCAACTAATGGATGATGTGAAGACCCTTGCAGGCATGTATACACACACACATACACACGTGCACACGCACACACAAACACACCCATCCCTCCAAGTTAAGAGTTTGCCAATAGAGACTTATGTTTTCGATTGTTAAAGAGAGGCTGAAAAGATATCACATACTTTCAGTCTCATCAGTTACTAGCTTAAATCTAACAGAAATGATACCTGAAATTGGAATCTTGGGAATGAGACTATATTGGAAGATAATTTGGAATACACCAAAAACAGAGTTTTCTGATCTATAAATGTTGCTTTTCACTAGTTCTTTAGGCATTATACATTTTATTTGTCAGTCTCTATACCTGGGAAAACATTTGTACGATAGGTAACACTGTTGTAGTGTCAGTATAAAGTAGTTACTGTGGTGTTTCTTAAATTGCACAGTTTTGACAATAGGAAGTCAGTGTGTGCACTCAGCAAAATGAGGAACAGATGATGACAGTGTTAAATCAATCATTTCTTAAGCCTCCAGGCATTGGTACCCACTGGTACTGAGAATGACTATCGCCTTTCAGGATCCTTAGAACTCATGGCTCTAAGCACAGCCTTGGGAAGTGAGAAAATAAAATGAGGGAACGAGCCCTATACTGTGAGAACAAATAAGACTATAACAAGATAATAAGAATGCTGAAGAATTTAGCAAAGCACAGAAAACTCTATTCCTTCTCTCTTTTCCCTTTCTTTTTCTTCTGTCCTTCCTATACCTTCTTCTCTCCCTCTCTCCCTCTGTCTCTGTCTTTGTGTCTCTCTCTCCCTCACACACACCACATACACACATACCACACTATCCTCATCATCTGCTCTTCATTGAAAGGAAAATAAAAGGGGATGAGATTACTGTATTGGTAATTAACAACGAGAACAAACCTTTGAAAACCTCAAATCCTCCCTTCTCAACATCTAGTTTCACTAATTATTCATTCACTCAATCTATTATTGAACATAATATCTAAATGTCATCAAGAATTAAACATAATATTTTTACAAATAAAAATTAAGGCTTTGGAAATAAATAAACCTAGTGAAATCTAAATCACTATTGTAAATTTGATTACCAAGCTGAGAGTAGAAATGTCCATCTAGTTTTGGCAGAATTTTTCAATATAAAGATAGTTTACTAACAGTAATATAGAAGTGTGGCTTCAAATTATGTTAATATCTGAAAGAGGTAAACAGCCAGGGACATATAGATCTTAAAGAAGCAACTGTTTTGCCTTAGGAAGATTTAAGAGATAAAAGCTCTTGGTGAGAGTGATATACCCTATTGCTTTCATTTATTGTCAATAGACTATTGACTCTAAATGAATATCTCTGCTGAGAAAAGCCTCTGGAGTTCCAGACCTACAAGCCCATAGGCAGGTAGCAAAACTGAAGCCCTCCTCCTGACTTGAACCTGTTCTGAGATCTTTAGTAAAACGGCAGCATTGTCATCCAGTTTCCCAAGCCAGAAACCTGAGCTTCAATTTTAAAGTGATCATATATTCTTTTCACTAGTGTCTTTCACTCTCAAAAGTATATTCATTTATATAATAAATTATGGGATTACCTTAATCATCTTTGTCTCTTCTCTTTCACTTTCAACTTTCATCAGTATGCTACTATCTCTCCCCTGGGAAAAAAAATTAAACAGACTATTTGAAGCATCTTGCAAAGCAGGGAGCATATCTATGCTGTTTAATTTTATATTCTCAGTCCAGTGGGGCACCTGTTTGAACTTGTAAATGTTTGTTATTTAAATGAATTATCCAGTGATCCTGAACCTGAGACACACCATTATAGTGGACCTAGTAGATCGGTCCCTCTATTTCCCTCACACCATCCTTGGTGGGAGCAGTAACGGTAGTAAATGGTAGTACATGGCCAGTTCTGGGCTTCCCTGATGGCTCAGCAGGTAAAGGAATCACCTGCAATGCAGGAGACACAGGAGATGGGGGTTTGATCCCTGGGTCAGAAAGATCCTCTGGAGAAGGAAATGGCAACCCACTCCAGTATTCTTGCCAGGAAAATCCCATGGACAGAGAAGCCTGGTGGGCTAATCCAAAGGGTTGCAAACAGTGGGACATGCCTGAGTGACCAAGCATGCAAAGATTTGGAATCTGACTCAAATTCAACAGATGGACCCTATCCTAAGAACTTAGAATCACTACTAAGAGATTCAGGGATCAGCCTGACTGCTTCCTCAAAAAAGAGATAATGCAAACTGAGAAGCTGGGAAACAGTGGATGCTTGCCTCGAAGTGGAACGGTGAATGATGCTGACATGCAGAGACAAAAAGGGGTCAGAAAGCAGGCTGCAGGAAAAGCCCTCCGTGGGGCCCCTTCCATGCTCCCAGGCTTTGGCTCTGTTCTGTGATTTCTGTAACCTTAAAATAAGCCCTCCTTTTATAAGATAGCTCTAGAGGAACTTTTTTTTTTTTTTTTTTACTTATAATCTGAAAAAGCTTAATTAATTCAGTCTCACTATCATCTGTGAAGATTTTTTCAAAATAAAAATGACAGAGCCCACCCCAGGAGATTCTGTCTCAGCTTGAGACTCAGTGGGAATGGACCAGGAGGTTGGCCTCTCTCACGATATTTTTAACGGTTTCACAAATCATTCTGATGCTCAGCCAGGGTTGAAAACCACTGAACTCTACTATGTGTTGTAGGGAAATATTAAAAAAAAAAAAAAAAAAAAAGGAGGACAGTAACCCAGTACTCCAGGAATTTTAGATTTCATTAATTACATTGGACATTCATGTGTAAATAAGACTTGAGCATGCTTTCAAAGGAACATATCAAATGTTGGAACTATATTTAGAAGTATGGAATAACATGATGGAAATGGGACACTGGAATTATAGCAAACTTTCTTTTAGAAAAATGCATTTATCTCAGTCTCAAAAGTACCTTTCAGTACTATACATTAGAAAACTAATTAACCTCTTAATAACATAAAAATGATGATCATTTAGGTAAAGATGACATAATTTGAGATTAAATAAAAGGGTCAAAATGCTCAAATCATGCAAATAAATTGTAAATTAGGATTAGCTTCTTGAAATGTTAAGACCATAAAATTGAAATTTTCATTTGATTTATTGCCAGATGAACCCATCCTATGTAAATTCTATATATCTGCTCTGGGCCATTCTTCTCTGAATTATATGCTATTCATCATCCTGACATTACTAAAATAGCATAAACTTCTACTGATAAAGATAATGTATTTTAAATGCCATTGCTGATACTGTTTATGTTTTGATGTGCACTGAAACAGGGTCTTGAAAACGTGCAATATGTAAATAACATATTGACCAACAATACAATCTGATCCCAGAGAAAAAACATACATGTGTAATAATTTTTCTCCATCAGAATAACTTGCTTATGCCTCATAACAATTCTCTGTATGAGGAAATGTACACAGAGATGTTATTTACAAGATTAGAACCATACAGGTCTCTCAACTCCTAGGCTACCCCTGTCCACTTATTTAAGCATTCGTCTCTGTTTTGTACAGACAAAAACTGCACATTTCTTCTGAAGGGAAACACTTGCTTTCCCTCAATTGCACTTTATAATCCTGAATTTCATAGCATTTGTCATGCTTTTGTGGCCATAATTTTTTAAGTATGATCACTCAAAAATGTTTCTTTTTCAGACATTATCACTGTTTGTAAATTTCCATCGATATATAAAACCTCAACACACAATTAATTAACTTATAGTGGTTTAGGGGCTTCCCTGGTGGCTCAGATGGTAAAGAATTTGCCTGCAATTCAGGAGAGCTGGGTTTGATCCCTGGATTGGGAAGATCTTCTAAAGAAGGGAATGGCTACCCATTCCAGTAGTCTTGCCTGGAGAATCCAGTGAACAAAGGAGCCTGGCAGGTGATAGTCCGTGGGGTCACAAAGAGTCAGACGTGAGTGACTAAGCACACACGCATATTGGTTTAGGAACCAGAAGGTAGAAGTGAATCTCCTATATAAGGAGTAACCACTTTATAGGGTCTAGTTCTCAACTTTACAGGCATAGAAATGAAATGTTCATTTGCTGAGTATTTTGTTCAAGTTTACTAATCATACAGTGCTTGCTCTGCCACCACAAGGGTTAAGATGGGGTAGGAAGTGGGAGGGAGGTTGAAGAGGGAGGGAACATATGTATACCTATGGCTGATTCATGTTGACACATGGCAGAAACCAACACAATATTGTAAAGCAAGAATCCTCCAATTAAAAATAAATTTAAATTTAAAAAAATTTTACCAATCATATGCATTGCTATTTTTCTGAACTGCGTATTCAATTTTTGTCTGATTATTTTCTATTGCAGAACTCAGTAGTTTATCATTGATCTTTAATACTTTTGCTTCATAAATCTTTATCATATGCATTGCTAATATTTTCCCAGTTTTCTGTTTTTCTTTGATTTGGCATTTGCTTTTCAGTTGTACAGTTTTAAATATTTGTATAATTCAAACTATCAGGGCTTTTTGTCTTTATTGACTTATTTGGCCTGACCATTCTTCAGAATATTTATTATAGATAATGTAGAAATAAATTTCAGTCCAAAAAAGCATGGCTAAAGTTAGTTATATTAATAGAGATTTGGTCAGTCACCTGTTTTGCTTCTTAGCAAGACGTACATGGTTGAGCATTCCTTCTTTCTTGACATTTTTTCTTTGTTTTCCATGACAGTAAAGCCTGTTAGTTTTCATCTTTTCTCTCTTACCCCTCTTTTTCCTGACTTCTTCACAGGGACATCTTACTTTACATACAATAAATACCACAAATCCTTCATATTTGGCCCTAGGATGACTCTGGCATCATTTTGCACTCTCATCCTTGGATGCCTCATAGAAACTAATGAATTTAACTGCTATATATGGCCTATTGGTCACTCACATTTTTACAGCTCCAGCCTGAATCATTCATCTGAACTCCATATATATTCAGCTGTCGGCTTTACATACGTACTCATAACTCAAAGTATCTGAAACTCAGATGTGTGAAACTGAGACCTTTTTTCCCTCCACTCACTGGCCAATGTGATCCTCTTCCGATATGAACTAACTTATGGATGCTGTCAACATGTACATATTATTCAGAAATTTAGGAGCCTCTTGACAACACATTTTCCCTTATACTTACACTCAATGTATTGTCAAGTGAAGGTAAAATTATCCCTCTTGGATTCACCTATTATTCTCTATCTTTGTAAATTACTATCAGATCTCACCTGATCACTTCAATAGCTGAAATCGGGAATCAGTAAACTTTTTCTGTCCAGGGCCGTGTAATAAGTATTTTAGGCTTTTTGAGCTTTGCGATGTCTGTTGCAATTACTAATGCTGAGGTTATAATGACAATAGCAGTCAGAGGTGGGATATTAATGAAATGAATAAGCATGGCTATGTTCCAATAAAACTTTGTTTATGAACACTTAAATTTGCATTTCATATAATTTTATGTGACATGAATATTATTCTTCTATTTTTCCTTCAAACATTTAAAAATGTAGAAACTAATATTAAGTCCTGGATTGAAAAGAAAAGCAGGTGATAGGCTGGATTTGACCCATAGATCCCTAGTTTGCTAATCTTTGTCTTACGTGGTCCTACAGCTTATACTGCATATCTTTTAGATTTATTTTTAACACTGCAGGAAGAGGAATTTTGTGGAATTCAAATCTAATTATGTCAGACTCCTGCTCGGTAACTTTCCTCTGTTTTTAAGGCAAATGTGAAGCATTTTGATGTTGTTTCAAGGCTCTGTAGTATCTGATTCTTACCTTTTTAAATTTCATTTTATACTATCTTGATGGACATTTCATATCATACTCCAAGCATTTCTCTCACCAATAATTTTTGACCAGAGCTTCTTATCAGTTATAACATGGAAATTCTGACTCTAATTTTCATGTCCTGCCTCACATACAGAATATGATGACCAAGTATATATTAGGAAAGTTTAGCTAGTTCTTTTACAAACTGTTTATGAAAGTGAATTTTACATCTTTGCTTTCCTGCATTTCAATTTATAAAAAATATATATATTTTCTCATTGTTAGATCCTATATTATACTCATGTGGTGTCATTCAGTTGTAATCTTCAAGACAGCATCTAACTCTGTGTAATGTATTTTAAAACTCTTGCTAAACACTTGGCAATCATCACTCAATACTTTTAATAAGACCTTGTAGTGGAATTTACATAAATTTGTTCTTTATGGGTAACAAAACAAAAATGTTTATTACTCTGATTTAAATGTTGCTTTCTACATGAATAATCTGTACTGAATGCCATTTTTCAAATCAGTTTATTTAAATGACTTTTGACAAGCTATTAAATAATGTCCATAAGCCAGTAAGTCAGAAATACAAGACAGTTATTGTATCTGACACCTCACTCTATTGGGGGCAGCCTGTACAATTTAATCAAAAGAAGCTCACCTCGCTTCTATACCTATGCTGACTCTCCACAGAGCCAATTAAACAGGTTATCTGTGCTAAATATCATTAATATAATCTGCACATTAAATGTTATTTAAAAATGAGTCTCTGTAGTCAGAGTACATCTTGACTCTTCCTATTAAGAATCATAATTCATTGTTCAAAGTAGTTTAAAAAATTGAACCAAGTCTGAACATTATAAATTGTGATTTCTCACAATGGTCATCCAAAAGGTTAAAAAAAATAGATTACAAGAGCTGGAAAACTTAAGAGTGTTTTAACTAATGTGATTCAAATACAGAAGTTAGGGCTGAAAGAACTAGTTAATTGATTTCAGACAAGTCATTTAATTTCTCTTTGTCTACTGTCACATGTAGTCAAACATATGGTTTTTCCAGTTGTCATGTATGGATGTGAGAGTTGGACCATAAAAAATGCTGAGCCCCATCCCCGGAGGCAGAGGCAGACAAGGGACAGCCAGAGCTGGAAGGCAAGGGGCTGCTGCAATCTCAACCCTAGAGACCGCATCTTCCACCAACTATAAGCAGTATCCCAGTTGCTAACCTCATTTTTCTGGGATCCTGGACAGTTGACATCTGCCAGGAGTGTCACAGCCTGAGATCAGCTCCCCAGAGGAGCCACGGCATACCTGGGACTGTGCTCTTGCGGAGGATCTGAGACACCGAGCTGTGGGGGCCTGAAAGGTGAATGAGATGCATGGGCCATGTGGATGGTGCACTCACCAAGCACCTGGTCAGTTGAGCTGCTCAGACCTGGTAAGGGCACAAAATGCACAGCCTGTCCAGTCTGTACCCCTGCAAAGCACATGAGAACCTGAGTGGCTTAGACCTGGGAAGTGCACAAAATGCAGGGACCACTTAAGACAGTGCCCTTGCAGAGCACCCTGGACATGCAGCAGTGTAGACCTAGGAAGCACATGCAACCTTGGGCTGTGGCAAAACCACTGTGGTCCATCCACTGCGAACACTCACCACACATTCCACACATGCCAGTTCAAAATACAACAAACAAGTGAGCCTAAATAAGTGACCAACTTCACCCCCTTGCATCGGGGTAGAAATTAGACACTGAAGAGTCTTTCAAACAGAGGAAGCCAAAATAAACAAAGAAAGCTGAGTGCCAAAGAACTGATGCTTTTGAACTGCCATTTTGGAGAAGACTCTTGAGAGTCCCTTGGACTGCAAGGAGATCCAACCAGTCTGTCCTAAAGGAAATCAGTCCTGAATGTTCATTGGAAGGACTGATGCTGAAGTTGAAGCTCCAATACTTTGGCCACCTGATGCAAAGAACTGACTTACTGGAAAAGGATGTTGGGAAGGATTGAAGGAAGGAGGAGAAGGGCATGACAGAGGATGAGATGGTTTGATGGCATCACAGACTCAATGGACATGAGTTTGAGCAAGCTCCAGTAACTGGTGATGAACAGGGAAGCATGGTGTGCTGCAGTCCATAGATTGCAGAGTTGGACACAACTGACTGAACTTAAAATGGGCTAACAGTAACAACCTCATCGTATACATTAGATAAGTGTGTGTGTGTAAACACTGTTATACACATAAGATATTATAATGCTCACTTTCCTGTGGTGCATTTGGAATATCAGTCAATCTTTTATTTTTGTATTGTTCTAAAAAACAATTAAATTCCTGATATGAATGGTTTTATGGCATCAGTGTCTCAGTGGACGTGAAGTTGAATAAACTCTGGAGATAGTGGGGGACAGAGGAGACTGGAGAGCTGCAGTCTATACAGTTGTAAAGAGTCAGACATGCCTTAGCAACTAAACAAAAATTACTTTCAAAGGAGGTCTAATCTGATTGCCTTCTTTTAAATTGCAACTCAAATAATGTACCCTGTACCCTACATTCATAATCTACCTTGTTCTTTTTATTCCTTGGCATATATCACAATCTAGTGTACAATGATTTTTCTACATGTGATATTTCCTTTCTTTCTCTCCCTACTATAATTGAAAGTTCTGTGAGGAGTGCAAAAACATTTTCTTTCGTTGTGGGATTCAAGAAAAATGTTCATCACATGAAGTAATTAAGACCTATTTGTTGGATAAATGAATTAATGAACTTTACATTTTGACCTTTTGAGCCTTTCATTTTTCACAAAAAACAGAAATACTTTAAGCCTCCAAAAATTCAAGTCTAATGTGTTCCCATTGACTCCAAAGTTTATTTCTCTACACTTGACCATTTACTCAATACGTAATTTTTGTGGTGTTAGTTATTTAGTCATTATAAATCATTTCAGCCTGCTTTCCAAGAAAGTCAATAGGTGTTTCATCTAATCCTGTGGGAGTGTTTTTGTGAGTCAATGATCAATTTTTTTTCTTCTTGAAACTCTGTTACACTAAGGGAATAGGTTGTCATGTCTGCTGTTTTTAACAAGCACAGACCTTCTAATAAACATCATTTGGCATAGTTTAAATTATATGTTGGGATAATTATGACCATTTTTATTCTTAAGTATAAAATGACTTCATTTATTTTTCTTCTCTCATTCAGGGAAACATAAGTATTTTAGTTCCTTTGAAATGTCCTCTATGATATGGCTACTTTAGAGGATGTGAGGTAATAAAAATCAGTATGTAAGAGTCCCTGAAACAAAAATTTTAGGCCATAAATCCACTTTTGTGGGAGATATTCAGCGATAATGCTAACATTAAAGAGAAATTTATTCAAGAAATGTCTAAGTCTCTGGGTGAATAACAGATTGATCACGGATATAATACTTTTGGAGAGGCAATAAATGCAAATGATCAGTCAGAACATACACTAAACCACAACTCAGTGCCAAGATTTCAGAACTCAGAAGATGGCAAAGTTCTCAAACTTCCAAAGATCTTAACTGTCCCTGCAAAAAAGTTTCCTTCAAAAAGAACCTATCATAGTTTCTAACTGGGCAGGTAAAAATATTTTTTAAATGAAGAATAATATTTTAACTTTAAAAGACAAGTAATAAAAAGAACAAATAATAGAAATTCAGGCATTTTATCTGTTTTTGCACTAGAAATTCATTCAGCTGTTGAAAAAAGAAAATCTTAAATAAATATATTAGAAGTTGCTTCAGTATTATTTATTTTTAAAGTATTGGATTAATAAGTAGGAATGGGTATTAAAACAACAAAATAAAATATATGTTAGATTATATTTGCTTATATCTCATAAATTTTTATTTATTTTTTTATTATTATTATTTTTTTTATATCTCATAAAATTTTAAACGTATATGTATCTATTGTATGGTTTGGGCAGCAAGCAGCCAGAATTTTAACTCAACTTGCTAACAATGAGTAAGATGTAATATTCTACCCGACAAAAGATACCAGGATCAGCAACTCAAGTTTCATTAACTCAACGTTTCAAGGACCCGTGTTCTTTCTATAGTTTCCTCAGGCATATTCAGAGTGTGTTCTCTGCTCATTTCCTTTATGGTTACAGGAAGGCTTGTGTGTGCTTAGTCATTCAGTGGTGTCTGACTCTGTGAGCCCATGGATCATAGCCCACAAGACTCTTCTGTCCATGGGGATTCTCTAGGAAAGAATACTGGGGTGGGTTGCCATGGCCCCCTCCAGAGGATCTTCCCAATCCAGGGACTGAACCCAGGTATCCCACACTGTAGGCAGGAAAGCACCATGGGAGACCTGGGTTCGATCCCTGAGTTGGAAAGATACCCTGGAGCAGGGAAAAGCTACCCACTCCAGTGTTCTGGTTTGGAGAATTCCACGGACTGTATAGTCCATGGAGTCACAAAGAGTCAGACACGACTGAGTGACTTTTACTTTTTCCCTTTTCTTTACCATCTGGGCCATCAGGGAAGCACAGGCCCAAATATCTGAACAGATAGGACATGTAGGGAACAGGCCAAAAGCCAATCCAGTGTTCCTTACTAAGACTATGGAAACACTTCTGAGAAGCCAATAACATATATCACTTAACAGCTTATTGCACAGAAAAATGTTATATGCCTAAATAATTGGCTACATGAAGCACAGGACCTTGGGAAGGAGATAGGATTAGATGAATAAAATGAGGGCAGTACACAAAAGGAATAGGAGCTGAGGAAATTCCACTAAATGCTATGTGAGCATTCAACAATGGCTACTATATTGATCATTGAATTTGCTTTACTTATTAAGTAAATATTTACTGAATGTCTACCATGTTGTAGGCATTAGACATCAGAAATAAAATCAAGAATCAAGTAAATCAAGTAAAGTGAGATCTCTGCCTTCATAGCATCTGATTGTTAATGAAAAGAAAATCTCAAAATCATAGTAGAAGTGAATATAATAAATATTATTAAAGAAAATATATATAAAACATTTTAAAGAGAGAAATGTATTTCCTGATAGACAGAATGTAAATGGTGAAGCAAGGTAGAAATCTGGGTGGATGAGTGGATTTACTGAGATAGTGAACCGTGTTTGAGGACCATGGTAGATATGGGATGTCAAGTGCTCTGTTTTTCTTTGAAGTGGACATGGGAAATTCAAATGAAAATACTGGACACTTCATTCTGAGGTTTCAAGGAAAATTTCTACTGAAAGCTGATATATACCATAGAATTACCTCTTATTATCTACACATGGACATCACCAGATGGTCAAAACTGAAATTACGTTGATTATATTCTTTGCAGCTAAAGATGGAGAAGCTCTATACGGTCAGCAAAAACAAGACCAGGTGCTGACTGTGGCTCGGATCATGAAGTCCTTATTGCCAAATTCAGACAAATTGAAGACAGTAGGAAAAATCACTAGACCATTCAGTTCAGTTCAGTTCAGTTGTTCAGTCGTGTCCGACTCTTTGCGACCCCATGAATCACAGCACGCCAAGCCTCCCTGTCTATCACCAAATCCCGGAGTTCACTCAGACTCACACCCATCAAGTCAGTGATGCCATCCAGCCATCTCATCCCCTTCTCCTCCTGCCCCCAATCCCTCCCAGCATCAGAGTCTTTTCCAATGAGTCAACTCTTCTCATGAGGTGGCCAAAGTATTGGAGTTTCAGCTTTAGCATCATTCCTTCCAAAGAAATTCCAGGGCTGATCTCCTTCAGAATGGACTGGTTGGATCTCCTTGCAGCCCAAGGGATTCTCAAGAGTCTTCTCTAGGATCACAGTTCAAAAGCATCAGTTCTTCGGTGCTCAGCTTTCTTCACAGTCAGACCATTCAGGTATGACCTAAATCAAATCCCTAACAATTATACAGTGGAAGTGAGAAATAGATTTAAGGGACTTGATCTGATAGACAGAGTACCTGATGAACTATGGATAGAGGTTCATGACATTGAACAGGAGACAGGGATCAAGACCATCCCCAAGGAAAAGAAATGCAAAAAAGCAAAATGGCTGCCTGAGGAGGCCTTACAAATAGCTGTGAAAAGAAGAAAAGCGAAAAGCAAAGAAGAAAAAGAAAGTTATTCTAATTTGAATGCAGAGTTCCAAAGAATAGTAAGAAGAGATAAGAAAGCCTTCCTCAGCAATCAATGCAAAGAAATAGAGGAAAACAACAGAATGGGAAAGACTAGAGATCTCTTCAAGATAATTAGAGACACCAAAGGAACATTTCATGCAAAGATGGGCTCGATAAAGGACAGAAATGGTATGGACCTAACAGAAGCAGAAGATATTAAGAAGAGGTGGCAAGAAAACACAGAAGAACTGTACAAAAAAGAGCTTCACAATCGAGATAATCACGATAGTGTGATCACTCACCTAGAGCCAGACATCCTGGAATGTGAAGTCAAGTGGGCCTTAGGAAGCATCACTATGAACAAAGCTAGTGGAGGTGATGGAATTCCAGTTGAACTATTTCAAATCCTGAAAAATGATGCTGTGAAAGTGCTGCACTCAATATGCCAGCAAATTTGGAAAACTCAGCAGTGGCCACAGAACTGGAAAAAGTCAGTTTTCATTCCAATCCCAAAGAAAGGCAATGCCAAAGAATGCTCAAACTACCACACAATTGCACTCATCTCACATGCTAGCAAAGTAATGCTCAAAATTCTCCAAGCCAGGCTTCAGCAATATGTGAACTATGAACTTCCTGATGATCAAACTGGTTTTAGAAAAGGCAGAGGAACCAGAGATCAAATTGCCAACATCTGCTGGATCATCAAGAAAGCAAGAAAGCTCCAGAAAAACATCTACTTCTGCTTTATAGACTATTCCAAAGCCTTTGACTGTGTGGATCACAATAAACTGTGGAAAATTCTGAAAGAGATGGGAATACCAGACCACCTGATATGCCTCTGGAGAAACCTGTATGCAGGTCAGGAAGCAACAGCTAGAACTGGACATGGGACAACAAACTGGTTCCAAATAGGAAAAGGAGTACGTCAAGGCTGTATATTGTCACCCTGCTTTAACTTCTATGCTGAGTATATCATGAGAAACACTGGGCTGGAAGAAGCACAAGCTGGAATCAAGATTTCTGGGAGAAATATCAATAACCTCAGATATGCAAATGACACCACCCTTATGGCAGAAAGTGAAGAGGAACTAAAGAGCCTCTTGATGAAAGTGAAATAGGAGAGTGAAAAAGTTAGCGTAAAGCTCAACATTCAGAAAACTAATATCATGACATCTGGTCCCATCACTTCATGGGAAATAGATGGGGAAACAGTGGAAACAGTGACAGACTTTATTTTTGGGGTTCCAAAATCACTGCAGATGGTGATTGCAGCCATGAAATTAAAAGAGGCTTACTCCTTGGAAGGAAAGTTATGACCAACCTAGATAGCATATTCAAAAGCAGAGACATTACTTTGCCAACAAAGGTTCGTCTAGTCAAGGCTATGGTTTTTCCTGTGGTCATGTATGGATGTGAGAGTTGGACTTGAAGAAAGCTGAGCACTGAAGAATTGATGCTTTTGAACTGTGGTGTTGGAGAAGACTCTTGAGAGTCCCTTGGACTGCAAGGAGATCCAACCGGTCCATCCTAAAGGAGATCAGTCCTGGGTGTTCATTGGAAGGACTGATGCTGAGGCTGAAACTCCAATACTTTGACCACCTCATGTGAAGAGTTGACTAATTGGAAAAGACCCTGGTGCTGGGAGGGATTGGGGACAGGAGGAGAAGGGGACGACAGAGGATGAGATGGCTGGATGGTATCACCAACTCAATGCACATGAGTTTGGGTGAACTCCAGGAGCTGGTTATGGACAGGGAGGCCTGGCAGGCTGTGGTTCAGGGGGTTGCAAAGAGTCGGACACAATTGAGCGACTGAACTGAACTGAACTGATCTGAATATTTCTTATTTTTTCATTATTAATAATAGAACTTACGGTGAGGATGAAAAATTGCACAGCCACGTTGAAAGACACTTTGGCAGTTTCTTACAAACCTAAACATTTCCTTACTATATGATCTAGCAATTGAACTCCTTGGTATTTACCCAAAAGAGATGAAAACTTGTTTATAAAAACATTACACATGGATTTTTATAGAAACTTTATTCTTAATTCCCCAAATCTGGAAGCAACTGAGATGTACTTCAATAGTTTACTGAATAAACAAACTGTTATATATAGACAACAGAATATTATTTAGCACTAAAAAGAAATGAGCCGTTTAGCTGTGAAAAGCCACTGAGGGATCCTAACTGCATATTACTATGTGAAAAAAATATGAAAAGTCATATAATACATGATTCCAATCACTTAATTTTCATGAAAAGGCATACCATAGCGATGGTGAAAAGATCAGTGGTTGTCAGGGCTTTGGGGGCAGCACACAGAGGATTTGGGGGCAGTAAAACTATCCTGTACATGATATATAATTATATATACATGTTCCTGTATATTTGTTAAAACCTATAGAATATACAACACCAAGCACAAACCCTGTGTGAACTATAGTCTTTGGAGGATAGTGAAGTATTGTGGATACACTGATTGTAACAAATGTATCACTGGTGTAGCATGTTGATAGTGGGGGAAGCTGCACATGGATGCAGGCAGGGAGTATATGGAAACTCTATACCTTATGCTCAATTTTTCTGTGAACTTAAAACTGCTTTAGAGAAAAAAATGTTTAAAGCAAGTTGCAGAAAGAGACTTGCTAAAATAGACTTTACAGGCAGCGATGTAATAATTTCAAATTGCAAACAGGAAGTTCTGTCAACTAATACTTTGCTGAAGTAAGCCAAAATCATCACTAAAACTTATTATAGAAAGTGAAAATATGAAATACAGGTTAAAAAATTATTTTCCAAATCGAGTTACCAGTAGACATGTTCTTCTTAAAAATTATAGGGACAAGTTCATCAACTCTGTCTCTAGTAGATTTGTTCTTTCATTTTCTCTTGCTTCCTAAAAGCCTTCAGGTCTTTATAGAAATTGCTTTTGCAAAATTTGGAAAGCTCATTACTTTTTTATTGACATTCAATGAATCTGCTGTTGAAACCTGCACACTTTCTGAAGAGATGATGCCCTTTTCCTTGTAATGACACATAACACTTGTTAATTACTGTCTCAGATTTCTCTTATATCATAGAGACAATTTCATGAACAAAGATACGTGATTCAAAGTGAAGAGGACTAAAGAACCTCTTGATGAAAGTGAAAGAGGAGAGTGAAAAAGTTGGCTTAAAGCTCAACATTCAGAAAACTAAGATCATGGCATCTGGTCCCATCACTTCATGGGAAATAGATGGGGACACAGTGGAAACAGTGTCAGACTTTATTTTTGGGGGGCTCCAAAATCACTGCAGATGGTGATTGCAGCCATGAAATTAAAAGACGCTTACTCCTTGGAAGGAAAGTTATGACCAACCTAGATAGCATATTCAAAAGCAGAGACATGACTTTGCCAACAAAGGTCCGTCTAGTCAAGGCTATGGTTTTTCCTGTGGTCATGTATGGATGTGAGAGTTGGACTGTGAAGAAAGCTGAGCACCAAAGAATTGATGCTTTTGAACTGTGATGTTGGAGAAGACTCTTGAGAGTCCCTTGGACTGCAAGGAGATCCAACCAGTCCATCTTAAAGGAGATCAGTCCTGGGTATTCATTGGAATAACTGATGCTGAGGATGAAACTCCAGTACTTTGGTGAAGAGTTGACTCACTGGAAAAGACCCTGATGCTGGGAGGGACTGGGCGCAGGAGGAGAAGGGGATGACAGAGCACGAGATGGCTGGATGGCATCACAGACTCGATGGACATGAGTTTGAGTGAGCTCCTGGAGTTGGTGATGGACAGGAAGGCCTGATGTGCTGCGATTCATGGGGTCAGTAAGAGTTGAACACGACTGAGTGACTGAACACATATCATTTCAATGATATGATATGTGATTATACCAAATAACTCAAGATTGAAAATTAAATTTAAACACTAAGAACTTGAATTCAAAGCTGAATGCAAAAGATATATTCAGTTCGGTTCAGTTGAGTTCAGTTGCTCAGTCCTGTCTGACTCTTTGTGACCCCATGAATTGCAGCATGCCAGGCCTCCCTGTCCATCACCAACTCCCAGAGTTCACTCACACTCATGTCCATCGAGTCAATGATGCCATCCAGCCATCTAATCCTCTGTCATCCCCTTCTCCTCCTGCCCCCAATCCCTCCCAACATCAGAGTCTTTTCCAATGAGTCAACTCTTCGCATGAGGTGGCCAAAGTACTGAAGTTTCAGCTTTAGCATCATTCCTTCCAAAGAACACCCAGGACTGATCTCCTTTAGAATGGACTGGCTGGATCTCCTTGCAGTCCAAGGGACTCTCAAGAGTCTTCTCCAACGCCACAGTTCAAAAGCATCAATTCTTTGGTGCTCAGCTTTCTTCACAGTCCAACTCTCACATCCATACATGACCACAGGAAAAACCATAGCCTTGACTAGGCGGACCTTTGTTGGCAAAGTAATGTCTCTGCTTTTGAATATGCTATCTAGGTTGGTCATAACTTTCCTTCCAAGGAGTAAGCGTCTTTTAATTTCATGGCTGCAATCACCATCTGCAGTGATTTTGGAGTCCAAAAAAATATTCAGTTAGTGAAGGATTTATCTGACACTTTGGTGGACAGAGCACTATGTTAGATGTCTTTAGATGATATAGGATGATGGAAAGACATGAGCAATATGAATATTATACACATAGAGAAGAAGCAACATTTAGAAAATTTACTAACAACATTGTGCCTGTTCTTTGGTCACGTAGAATTCTTTTAACAGGAAAGGGAAGGCTTTGCAATTTTCATCTTATCTCGAACCACATAACAATAAGAATTTACTTGTGTCTGCAAATCTGTAATAAAAAGAAATAAAAGGGGAAGAGGAAGAATTGCAGGAAAATTATAAAGAATAGAATGAGCGATTATTCACACAATTTTGGTAGACACACGTTTGTGTGTTTACATTAGCATTTACAATTTTATGGTTAAAACTCTTTAGATATAAATGCACACATCAAAGTTAGTCATTAAATTCATAGCCAATCCTCCATGGTACTTGTGATATTTTTCATTACCTGAAACTAGAGGAAACCGATGAAGGATATTCCCAACCAATGTTTGAAGCTGATTTGCAACTTCTGTGAACCTTGATATTGAATACATTGTAGCCGTGCATCAAAATCATAAGCTGATCTATGACCAAATTTGAGACTTAGGTAAATTTTCTTTTCTTTAGGTTATTAAGAAACTTTCTATACCTTTGTGTGATATCTCAATGAGAATATTTCATTGCTGTATATTTCATCACATCTCGTCAAATTATTTTGCTTGTGGTGCTATTTGTTATTTTTATTTGACATAACCTTTCTCATCATTTTTGCTAACTGAATTTGTTTCTCCTCAAGAGCTCAAAAGAAATAAGGTTTATTTCACATTTTTATTCTGATTTATTAAAGTGTTTCTTATGTGTTCAGAGTGATAATTCTTGGTTTTTTCACTTAAAAAGTCATTTTTCTGAATATTTAAGTAATATTTATACAGTATTTTAAAATCTGACATTTAGCTGGAAACAATCCATGAAATATTTATATGAATGGAATGCTTCAACTAATACATAAATATCAACATGAATTGTATATGTTGAATTAAATTCTGATATAGAATTATTTCTACCAATAACAAAAAATAATATAGAGAAGTTTTCATGAGGTTTATTATTAGAGTCTGAAGAAATTAATCTTTGCCACAAACTATAATATAACAAAATATAAAATACATTACATATATTACCCAAACATCATAAAAATGTACAGTTATTTAAAAACAAAGAAAAAAATTTAGGCAGAAGCATTGAAAAGGAATTTAATTATGGTGACTTACTTGTAATTATAATATTTACTACTATATACTCATAATTTTCTGTTGATATGACCAGGATTAATTATGCTAACCACAATTGTGAAAATTAAGATAGGTTTGATATTATCCATTTATTTACATAGTTGTAAATATAAATACATACAAAGGAACATAAAAAAAAGTCATGTAAAAATCTGAAATGAAGAATATACATCATTAAAAGGAAAGTTAACGTCTTTCTAACTTTTGCATAGCTTTTCTCATAGCTTTAGAATATGTCCCTGTATACTATTTAGGAAGTAGAAAAACTACATCTTCAGCCAAGATTGTGTTGTTTTCTCTTGTCCTTTTCTATCATCATGCATAAATCTTTTGCCATTAAATGTTTTACATATGAGAGACTGGCCTCATTTCTTTTGCGTATGAATGGGAAAAGGGAGGATAATGGTATCCAAATAAGTGGAGGTCAATGAAATTAAAACAGGAATATTCTGATTTTATGGGATTGACCACATTGATAATAAAATGTTCATATGGGATGCTATGATACATCAGGCCAGTTCTAACCATTAGTCAATCAACCTTAATGACACATTCACCAATGTCAATATTCAGAGAACTAGATCAATGACTTCTTAAAGTCCTTCCTTAAATTATGAATCTATAATTTAATGCATTATTTGGATTTACTAGTGTACCTTTTTCATTCTCATGAGATTAAAATTGGTATATTTCACATACATGTAAACATGGTCTCCTTTTTCATTAAAAGGCCTTTACTGAACAAACATTTCTTTTAAAAAATCTATTAATTACTGCTTCAAGCTAGAAAGCAGTTACAACCCAGGCAAAATCTCTTCTGTAAACAATTGGAAACTATAAAATTATTAAAAATTGTTTTCAGAGACCAGAAAAGAGGCAGCTCAGAACTACGATTCCTGAGATAAGAGAAATAAATGAGATGAATAACAAAACTGCCATGGCTTTCCGCCTACAGGCAATTTCTAGACCAGGAAAACACGGAGGGGGAACCCAAACAAAGCCTAGTGGCCTGGTTGATGTAGGAAATAGTGACTGCAGTCTGACACATTTATGGAGCCCTAACAGGGTCAAGACTTGGGAATGGCAACCCACTCCAGTGTTCTTGCCTGGAGAATCCCAAGGACAGAGGGGCCTGGTGGGCTACAGTCCATGGGGTCACAAAGAGTTGGATGTGACTGAGCAGCTAACACTAACTTTAAACAATCTCTAGAGTGAGTCTAGAATGCATACTGAGTCACTTCAGTCGTGTCTAACTCCTTGCAACCCCATGGACTGTAGCTTGCCAAGTTCCTCTGTTCATGGAATTCTCCAGGTAAGAAAACTGCACTCAGTTGCCATGCCCTCCTCCAGTGATCTTCCCCACCCAGAGATGGAACCTGCGTTTCTTAGGTCTCCTGCAATGGCAGGTGGGTTATTACCACTAGCACCACTTAGGAAGCCCAACTCCTCCTTATCTGCCCCCAAAGATCTAAAGAATTGTTTGGAAGGGATCAAAATGGTATCCAATAACTTTTGTTATTGCCCAAACAAACAAAAATAAATAAAACATTCTTTAAAGGAAGACAAATCTAAACACTCAGCAAGGTAACTAAAATGTTTAACATACAATAAAAGAAAAAAAACTTACTACTCATGTCTAAAAACACAACAATGTAACCTATTACCTGAATAAAAATAAGCCAATAGAAACAGACCCAGGAATGACACTATCAGAAAAGGGAATTTTAAAAGGCTATTTTTTATATACTTAAGAAGATAGAGAAATAAATAAAGATGACAGGAAATAGAAATTATAAAAAATAATCAAATGCAAATTATAAACATGAAAAATATAACATCTGAAATACAATTGTCCCTGGATGAGATTAAAAGCAGATTAGACATTGAAAAAGAAAAGATCATTGAACCTGAGGGTTTAACAATGAAGCAGAAAAAAAAAAAAAAATATATATATATATATATATCCATGTCCCCTAGCCTGGTATTTTTCATTTCCTATATCACTTATGTAAGAAAATATAACACATAGAAGAATAAAGGTAAGAATACAGACCTCTAATTAGAAACTAAGCAGGTCAGAGATCACAGAATTATATCATTACATGCTAAAATTAAAAGAACCTGTCATAGAATTTTATACCTCCACCTCAAAGAACAGTTATTCAAAAAATAGTTTCAGAAAAACAAAAGTTGAGATAATTCTTTGCAATCAGAATAACACCACAAGAAATGCTAATAAAAATTCGTTGGAAGAATAAAAATGGTTACATATGGAAACTAAGATTTCTACAAAGAAATGAAAAGCACAAGACATTGAAAACATGTTAATAAATATAAAATATTGCTTTTTTCATTTTAATTTACCTAAAGGGAAATTGTGTATAAATCAATTTTTAAGTTTATGTGAAATTTATAATATATGTAGAAGTAGAATGTGTTACAAAAAAAGAAGCACCAATTATAGTGAAAGAACAGAAACATGTGGTCTAAGAATCTTACATCTGTGAAGTGGTAGAAGTTTTTGGAGAGCAAGCTAAGATATGTTAAAGTATACTGTGACAAATGAATAAACAAGGAAAATGCTCCAATCCCAAACTCTGTATGGCCTGGTCACAAAGGTCATATTGCTTACACATAAATTTCAAATTATGTTCAGGCTTCTATTTATTTTTATCCTCTCCATTGTTAGAACAACATCCTGAAACTAGGAAGAGAAATAACATACTGTGTTTAAAGGATAGGAGATAAAGGTACAAACTACTATATACAAAATAAATAAGCTACAAGAATATATTGTGCAGCCCAGGGAATATAGCCAATATTTTGTAATAACCTTAAATGGAGTATAATCTTTAAAGTTTTGAACCACTATGTTATACACCTGACACTAACATAATATTGCAAAATAATTATACTGCAATTTAAAAAATCCCACTTACAACTGCATCAAAAAGAATAAAATACCTAGGAATAAACCTAACTAATGAGGCAAAAGACCTGTACTGAAAATAATAAGACATTGATGAAACAAATTGACGACAGCACAAATAAGTAGAAAGATACACCGTGCTCATGGATTAGAAACATTAATATTGTTAAATATGAATACAACCCAAAGTAATCTACAGATTCAGTGTAATTCCTATCAAGACACAATGACACTTTTAACAGAACTAGAACAAATAATCCTAAAATTAGTATGGAAATAAAAAGAACCTGACTAGTCAAAACAACCTTGAGAAATAACAAAGCTGGTGGCATCATACTTCCTAATTTCAAACCATATTATAAAACTGTAGTTTTATAATCAAAACACTACTCTACTTCCCTGGTGGCTCAGAGGGTAAAGCGTCTGCTTGCAATGAGGGAGACCTGGGTTTGATCCCTGGGTTGGGAAGATCCCTTAGAGAAGGAAATGGCACCCCACTCCAGTACGCTTGCCTGGAAAATCCCATGGACAGAGAAGTCTGGTAGGCTACAGTCCATGGGGTCACAAAGAGTTGGACACGACCGAGTGACTTCACCTCACTCTACCAGTGGAAAAAAAAAAAAGACACATAGATCAATGCAACAGAATATAGAGCCCAGAAATAAACCTATGCATACACAGTCAATCTAAAACAAAGAAAGCAGGAAAATAAAATGGGAAAAGACTCTCGTCGATAAACAGTGTTGTTTAGGTTTTCTGCCCACTTTGTGATTGGGTTGTTTGTTTTTCTGGTATTAAGTTGTATGAGCTACTTGTATATTTTGGAAATTAATTCTTTGTCAGTTCTTTTCCTTTGCTATTATTTTCTCTTATTCTGAGGCTTGTCTTTTCACCTTGTCTTTAATTTCCTTTGCTGTGCAAAATCTTTTAAGTTTAATTAGGTCCCAGTTGTTTATTTTTGTTTTTATTTCCAGTACTCTAGGAGGTGAGTCATAGAGGAGCTTGCTTTGATTTATGTCATTGAGTGTTCTGCCTATGTTTTCCTGTAAGAGTTTTATAGTTTCCAGTCTTAAACATTTAGGTCTTTAATCCATTTTTGGTTTATCTTTGTGTATGGTGTTAAGAAGTGCTCTAATTTCATTCTTTTACATGTAGCTTTCAAATTTTCTTTTTCAATGTCTAGTCTGCATTTAGTGTCATCCAAGGGCAATTTCATTTCAGACATATTTTTCATCTTTAGAATTTTCATTTGATTATTTTTTATAATTTCTATTTCCTGTCATATTTATTTATTTCTCACTTTTTGAAGAGGCTATTTTTGCCCCATTGTACCTTCTTGCCTCTTTTGTCAATAATAACATATCTACAGGTGTGTGGGTTTAGCTCTGGGCTCTCTATCTTGTTCCACTGGTCTATACTTCTGTTTTTGTGCCAGTACCATACTGTCTTGATGATCAGAGCTTTGTAGTATCGTTTGAAGTCAGGAAGGTCAATTCCTTCAGCTCCATTTCTCTTTCTCAAGATTGCTCTTCTCAATATTCTGGGTCCTTTTTGTTTCCATATGGATTTTGAACATGTTTGTTCTAGTTCTGTGAAAAATGCCAGTGGTAATTTGATAGAGATTACACTGAATCTGTAGACTGGATGTGGTAGTATAGCCATTTTCACAATATTGATTCTCCCAACCTAGGAACATGGAATATCTCTACATCTGTTTATGTTGTCTTTGGTTTCTTTCATCAGTGTCTTATATTTTCCTGCATACAGTTATTTTGTCTCCTTATGTAGATTTATTCCTAGATATTTTATTCTTTTTGTTGCAATGGTGAATGGGATTTATTCCTTAATCTCTCTTTCTGATTTTTCATTGTTAGTATATAGGAATGCAAGTGATTTCTTTATACATTTCTCCAAAGAATACATACAGGTGGCTAACAATCACATGAAAAGATGCTCAACATCTCTCATTATTAGAGAAATGCAAATCAAAACTATAATGAAATATCACCTCACACCAGTCAGATTGGCCATCATCAAAAAGTCTACAAACAATAAATGCTGGAGAGGGTGTGGAAAAAAAGGGAACCCTCTTGTACTATCGGTGGGAATGCAAATTGATACAGCCACTATGAAAGACTGTATGAAGATTCCTTTAAAAACTAGGAATAAAACTACAATATGACCAAGAAATCTCATTAGTAGGCATATACCCTGAGGAAACCAAAACTGAAAAAGACACATGTACCCCAATGCTCACACTATTTACAATAGCTAGAACATGGAAGTAACTTAGATGTCCACTCACAGATGAATGGATAAAGCAGCTGTGATATACATACATATATATATATATATATATATATATATATATATATATATATAATGGAATATTACTCAGCCATAAAAAGGAATGTCTTTGAGTCAGTTCTAAGAGGTAGATAAAGAAATTGTGGTATATATACACAATGGAATATTACTCAGCCATAAAAAGGAACACATTTGAGTCACCTCTAATAATGTGGATGAACCTAGAGCCCGTTATACAGAGTGAAGTAAGTCAGAAAGAGAAAAACAAATGTCATACACTAATGCATATATATTGAATCTAAAAAGAGGGTACTGATGAAATTATTTGCAGGGCAGCAGTGGAGACACAGACATAGGGAACAGACTTATGGGCATGGGAGGGGCGAAGCAGGAGAGGCTGGGATGTATGGAGAGACTAACATGGAAACTTAGAGTACCATGTGTAAAATAGATAGCCAATAGGAATTTGCTGTATAACTCAGGGAACTCAAACTGGGACTCTGTAACAACCTAGAGGGGTAGAATGGGAAGGGAGATGATTCATGTTGATGTTTGGCAGAAAGCAACAAAATTCTGTAAAGCAGTTATCCTTCAATTAAAAAATAAATTTAAAATTAAAAAATAAATGGTATTGGGAAAACTGGACAGACATATGCAAAAGAATGAAACTGGATCACTTTCATATATACAAAAATAAAATATATTAAAGACTTAAATGAAAAACCTGTAACCATAAAAATCTTAGAGGAACCCATAGGAAGTAGACTTTTTAACATTGATCTTAGCAATATCTTTCTGGATCTGTCACCTCAGACAAGGGCAAAAAAGCAAAAATAAATAAATGGGACTACATCAAACTAAAAAGCTTTAGCACAGTGGAGGAAACCATCAACAAAGTGAAAAGTCACATCACTTTTGTGAATAAATGTCTAGGGTGTCACTAGCCTCATAGTCAATTTTGGTTTGTCATGCCATTTGGAATTGTGTTGATCTGAGTTCAAATACAAGTTAAGATGCTATTTACTATAAAGACCTTGGGCAAGTTCTTGAACAGTCTTATGGACTCTGTGGGAGAGGGAGAGGGTGGGAAGATTTGGGAGAATGGCATTGAAACATGTAAAATATCATGTAAGAAATGAGTTGCCAGTCCAGGTTCTATGCACGATACTGGATGCTTGGGGCTAGTGCACTGGGACGACCCAGAGGGATGGTATGGGGAGGGAGGAGGGAGGAGGGTTCAGGATGCGGAACACATGTATACCTGTGGTGGATTCATTTTGATATTTGGCAAAACTAATACAATTATGTAAAGTTTAAAAATAAAATAAAATTAGAAAAAAAAGAAAAGTAAAAATATCTTTACAATTCTCATTGGTAAGGCTTTTTTTTTTTTTTTTTTTGGTGAGACTTAATTAAGACAATGAACATAAATCAGGAGCTTAGTACCAGGCACATGAAATGTGTTAGTAAATAATTATTTATTCTGACACCAAAATCACCTGCCTCCTCTAATAAAATTCCCTCCATTGATTTCTTAACTCCTCCAAACCAGTTTTACATGTTCTTAGATACAAGGCTCTGTTTCTTTCTTTCTTTTTTTTTTTTTTTTTGTATTTCAAATACCACATAGCATCTAATTCTAAGCAAATTAAACTTCAGCTGGGACTGAAGAGAATGTTCAATTTCTTAAAAGCCAATCATTCAGTGGTATGTTATTTCCAGCCCCATTTAGGAAGAAAGACCTATGCAATTGAGCATAATATTATAGATATACTTTTGTGGCTTCCAGCAAGGTCTCAAAGTTGTCAATCATGGTCTAGCAGATCAGCCAGATGGCTCTCTGGAGACATTACACAAGTCAAGTCTTTTAATATTTTATCAGCTACTGTTGATAGGAGGCACTTCAGCTTGGTGAGTCTTTTTATTACTTCCTTTCATTTATTCTTGAGACACTTTTATCTCTGTTTATTGATTGCTACCTTTTAAATTTTTCTTTAACACCGGTAAGCAGTGATATGATTAATAAATTTGATTAAATTTTTCAGTAGAAAATTACTTTAAGTGTGCTTTCACAAACCTAATTCAGTGATCTTCTGGTAGATATTTTTGTACGTATTTGTATTTACTCCTTTGTTATGTTGATTCTCTGAAGACTGATACTCAAGTGAGGTAAGAAAGCAGAATTGTAACTAAAGAGAAACTGCATAATTTTCGGAAAATGCTTTTCAGACTGCTTCAGACAGAGCAATACACAAGGGATCACATGCTAAAGATCAATCATAAACCTCAAAAAGAAGAAAAAAACAGCTACAAATATATATACAGAGAATATTTAATCTCTAAAATGACTGAAACTTGCTTGTGCTTCTTCCTCCAAGTATGAAACCCCAAATAACATCCAACTGTCACAAGAGAAATATGCCAAGTAGGCAGAAAAAAATTACTCAAAAGCCTCTTTTAACTTACTCACAGAAACTTGCTGATCTCAATCCTTCCCATTTTAGCAGCTGCAAAACTGAACAAAGTGAGCACAGCTAGCAGAGCTAACCAAAGTTCATTAGACTCAATATACAACCTCATGAAACTTACTGTGAAGATGCCATGGCTATTATGGCATATTTCCAAAGACTGCTGGGTTAGCAAGCTTTGCCATGGTTCTCTCCTGAGCCCCATTAATCTTGCACTGGCCAGTTGTGTTTCTTAGAAAAGGTAGAATGCAGCTGAAATACCTAGTTTTTATTGTTATTGCTGCTTGCTTTAACAAAAATAACTAGGCAATTCTGCCAAATATATGAAATTGGGAATTTGGGGACTGATCCTGACCACAGGGATGACTGCTCACAAATCCTAGGAGAAAGGCAAAAAGGGACCTCAACCAATCAATGTTTGACTGGAGCTAACTCCATTAAAATCATTCACTTTCTAGAAATGTTTCTGTACTTATACCCCTTGGAAACTCTTTAAATCAGAATCTGTCTAGTGTGTCAGGGATTAGGGGTCCTAGCTAAATCTCACTCATATTAGGATATATTCAGTTCACTTCAGTTCAGTTGGTCAGTCACGTCTGACTCTTTGTGACCCCATGAACTGCAGTACGCCAGGCCTCCCTGTCCATCACCAACTCCCGGAGTACACCCAAACTCATGTGCATCGAGTTGGTGATGCCATCCAGCCATCTCATTCTCTGTCGTCCCCTTCTCCTCCTGCCCCCAATCCCTCCCAGCATCAGAGTCTCTTCCAATGAGTCAACTCTTTGCATGAGGTGGCCAAAGTATTGGAGTTTCAGCCTCAGCATCAGTCCTTCCAATGAACACCCAGGACTGATCTCCTTTAGGATGGACTGGTTGGATCTCCTTGCAGTCCAGGGGATTCTCAAGAGCCTTATCCAACATCACAGTTCAAAAGCATCAATTCTTCGGCACTCAACTTTCTTCACAGTCCAACTCTCACATCCATACATGACTACTGGAAAAACCATAGCCTTGACTAGATGGACCTTTGTTGGCAAAGTAATGTCTCAGCTTTTGAATATGTTATCTAGGTTGGTCATAACTTACCTTCCAAGGAGTAAGCGTCTTTTAATCTCATGGCTGCAATCACCATCTGCAGTGATTTTGGAGCCCAAAAAAACAAAGTCTGACACTGTTTCCACTGTCTCCCCATCTATTTCCCATGAAGTGGTAACATATGCAAAATAGGTGTGCTGGTGGTAAAGAACCTGCTTGCCTGTGCAGGAGACATAAGAGGCATGCGTTTGACCCCTGGGTCAGGAAGATCACCTGGAGGAGGCCATGACAATCCTCTCCAGTATTCTTGCCTGGAGAATCCCATGGACAGTGGAGCCTGGCAGGCTATGGCCCACAGGGCCCCGAAGAGTCAGACATGACTGAAGTGACTTAGCATGCAGGCACACACAAAATAATGATGTGACTGGAAATGTATATACATTTTTTTTTTTTTAACTAAAAGATTGTCTTTCAGCCTATCAACCCTAGATGCACAAGAGAAGCACTTGGGAAAATTTCAAAAAGCATAATGCCCAGGCCAATTGAACCAGAAGCTCTTGGGTAAGAGACTCAGAAATTAGCTTTTTTAAGCTCCACCCAGTAAATAAAATGAGAAATAAAAGATGAGAACAATTGCTCTAATATATATGCTTCCCTTCTGGCTGTATCTTGCTGTATCTATCTTTAGTCCCTGGAAGTTTATAAATCCACACATACAAATACACAAATTCCTTAGTGTTGGCAACTATTTACAACTGTGAAGTTAAAAATTATTTGTATACAACACTATATGTGCTACACACACACAAATGCACTTGATCATATGGCCCATTTACTCTAGTCTACTGGGAAACTTGGGTGGGCTTAGATTTACGAAACTCCTTCAACAGACATAAATGAAATCTCTTCCATTTATATTTTCTCAGGTTATCTCTTTCTTTTCTAAGCAAGTAATAATCATTTAGCACTTCACTCACCACTAAACCGTTCCCCCAAGATGATACCTAGAAATACATATAAGGAGATGTTTAAGGTCTTCTGGGCCATTGAGGAACAAAACCTCACAACTGGGAGTTCTCTTTTGGGTGTTTCAGAAGTATCTAAGGGAGATCAGCGATCGATGAAAAGAAATAGAGGGAAACAACAGAATGTGAAAGACTAGAGATCTCTTCAAGAAAATTAGAGATACCAAGGGAATATTTCATGCAAAGATAGGCTCGATTAAGGACAGAAATGGTATGGACCTAACAGAAGCAGAAGATACTAAGAAGAGGTGGCAAGAATACACAGAAGAACTGTACAAAAAAGATCTTCATGACCCAGATAATCACCATGGTGTGATCACTCATCTAGAGCCAGACATGCTGGAATGTGAAGTCAAGTGGGCCTTAGAAAGCATCACTATGTGCACCAGCCTAAATGCCTCAGATGCTGATTTGGGTATTACTGATATGGAGAAAACACTTAAAACTGTGAGACTGGTTGATGTCATGTAGGCAGCAAGGTATAAGCTCCAGGAAACTCGAACATTTAGAGAGCAGGCAGGAAAAGAAAAGTACTGCAAATAAAACAAGGATAGAAGAGATCCTGGAAGAGAGGTATGTGTGTATGCGAGAGAGAGAGATCAGAGGAAAAGAGAAAGTAGGTTACCATGAGGGTAAGAGAAAGCACACCACAGAATGCCACAGACCAACCTGTGTGGGAGAACATTCCTGTAGAGGAGGGCTGGTGGCCCCACCTTGGTGTTGAAGCGTGAACAGTTAATGAAGCATCTTTGCAGAGGGGTGACACAGTACCATGAATCTGAGCCTGAGCAGGATGAGAGGGACATCTATGCAGAGGAGGACAGTGGGGACAACAGGAAGATCAGTTATATACAGAGGGAATGACCAAATATGGTACATAGATTGAATCTAGTAAGAGTCACACATACTCAGAGAAGGGCATATAAAACTGGAGAAAACAAGGACACATCCTGAGTGTTGCAGTAGAATTGAAGGCATTGATGATAACTAAAGTACTTTAATACATAGAGAGAAAGAGACAGAGACAGAGGAACAGAGAGAGAAAGAAATATAGATACAATGTGTGGTGTAGAAATACAGAATTAGTGTAGATGTAAATGTATGTACATATCCATGTACATATACACTTATTCCTTAGATGTGTCTATTAAGCAGGCCTGGGAATAAGGCACCTTATTAATAAGTGCTAGCAGATCTTGGTTTCTGAACATCATTCTCCACTAAAAGAACCTGAGGATCTTTAGTGAAATAGCTCACTAAGTCAGAGAAAGTAGAAAATGGGACTAGAAAAATCTTACTAATGCCACAAAAAGTGCTTAAAAGACAATTTGGATGTGTTTCAAAAGGACACAGAAGTCATATTATAGAGTCTCCCTTTGGCTAAATGTAGAATAATTGGGGCATCAAAATAAGTAAGCTTACTATTCTAAAAGTTCAAGCTACTCAATGTTCAAGGTCAGAAGGGGCCACTGTGAGGAGACACCCCTCCTCCAAGGTAAAGAATAGCGGTTGCGCTTTGCTGGAGCAACCGTGAAGAGATACCCCACATGCAACGTAAGAGAAACCCAAGTAAGATGGTAGGTGTTGCAAGAGGCATCAGAGGGCAGACACACAAACCATAATCACAGAAAAATAGTCAATCTAATCACACAGACCACAGCCTTGTCTAACTCAATGAAACTAAGCCATGCCCTGTGGGGCCACCCAAGACGGGTGGGTCATGGTGGAGAGGTCTGACAGAATGTGGTCCACTGGAGAAGGGAATGGCAAACCACTTCAGTATTCTTGCCTTGAGAACCCCATGAACAGTATTAAAAAGCAAAATGATAGGATATTGAAAGAGGAACTCTCCAGGTCGATAGGTGCCCAATATGCTATTGGAGATCAGTGAAGAAATAACTCCAGAAAGAATGAAGGGCTGGAGCCAAAGCAAAAACAATACCCAGTTGTGGATGTGACTGGTGATAGAAGCAAGGTCCAATGCTGTAAAGAGCAATATTGCATAGGAACCTGGAATGTTAGGTCCATGAATCAAGGCAAATTGGAAGTGGTCAAACAGGAGATGGCAAGAGTGAACATCAACATTCTAGGAAACAGCGAACTAAAATGGACTGGAATGAGTGAATTTAACTCAGATGACCATTATATCTACTACTGTGGGCAGGAATCCCTTAGAAGAAATGGAGTAGCCATCATGGTCAACAAAAGAACGCAAAATGCAGTACTTGGATGCAATCTCAAAAAAGACAGAATGATCTCTGTTTGTTTCCAAGGCAAACCATTCAATATCACAGTAATCCAAGTCTATGCCCCAACCAGTAACACTGAAGAAGCTGAAGTTAAACAGTTCTATGAACCTACAAGACCTTTTAGAACTAACACCCAAAAACGATGTCCTTTTCATTATAGGGGACTGGAATGCAAAGGTAGGAAGTCAAGAAACACCTGGGATAACAGGCAAACTTGACCTTGGAATACGGAATGAAGCAGGGCAAAGGCTAAAAAAATTTTGGCAAGAGAATGCACTGTCATAGCAAACACCCTCTTCCAACAACACAAGAGAAGACTCTATACATGGACATCACCAGATGGTCAACACCGAAATCAGATTGATTATGTTCTTTGCAGCCAAAGATGGAGAAGCCCTTTACAGACAACAAAAACAAGACCGGGAGCTGACTGTGGCTCAGGTCATGAACTCCTTATTGCCAAATTCAGACTTAAAATGAAGAAAGGAGGGAAAACCACTAGACCATACAGGTATGATCTAAATCAAATCCCTTTTGATTATACAGTGGAAGTCAGAAATAGATTTAAGGGACTAAATCTGATAGACAAAGTGCCTGATGAACTACGGACAAAGTTTCGTGACATTGTACAGGAAACAGGGATCAAACCATCTCAATGGAAAAGAAATGCAAAAAAAAAAAAAACAAACTGGATGCCTGAGGAGGCCTTAAAAATAACTGTGAAAAGGAGAGTAGTAAAAAGCAAAGGAGAAATGAAAGATATAAGCATCTGAATGCAGAGTTCCAAAGAATAGCAAGGAGAGATAAGAAAGCCTTCCTCAGCGATTAATGCAAAGAAATAGAGGAAAACAACAGAATGGGAAAGACTAGAGATCTCTTCAAGAAAATTAGAGATACAAAGGGAACATTTCATGCAAAGATGGGCTCGATAAAGGACAGAAATGGTATGGACCTAACAGAAGCAGAAGATATTAAGAAGAGGTGGCAAGAATACACAGAAGAACTGTACAAAAAAGATCTTCATGACCAAGGTAATCACGATGGTATGATCACTCACCTAGAGCCAGACATCCTGGAATATGAAGTCAAGTCTGCCTTAGAAAGCATCACTATGAACAAAGCTAGTGGAGGTGATGGAATTCCAGTTGAGCTCTTTCAAATCCTGAAAGATGATGCTGTGTAAGTACTGCACTCAATATGCCAGCAAATGTGGAAAACTCAGCAGTGGCCACAGGACTGCAAAAGGTCAGTTTTCATTCCAATCCCAAAGAAAGACAATGCCAAAGAATGCTCAAACTACTGCACAATTGCATTCATCTCATAGGCTAGTAAAGTAATGCTCAAAATTCTCCAAGCCAGGCTTCAGCAATATGTGAACTGTGAACTTCCTGGTGTTCAAGCTGGCTTTAGAAAAGGCAGAGGAACCAGAGATCAGATTGCCAATATCTGCTGAATCATGGAAAAAGCAAGAGAGTTCTAGAAAAACATCTATTTCTGCTTTATTAACTATGCCAAAGCCTTTGACTGTGTGGATCACAATAAGCCATGGAAAATTCTGAAAGAGATGGGAATACCAGACTACCTGACCTTCCTCTTGAGAAATCTGTATGCAGGTCAGGAAGCAACAGTTAGAACTAGACATGGAACAACAGACTGGTTCCAAATAGGAAAAGGAGTACATCAAGGCTGTATATTGTCACCTTGCTTATTTAATTTATATGCAGAGTACATCATGAGAAACACTGGGCTGGAAGAAGCACAAGCTGGAATTAAGATTGCCGGGAGAAATATCAATAACCTCAGATATGCAGATGACACCACCCTTATGGCAGTAAGTGAAGAGGAACTAAAAAGCCTCTTGATGAAAGTGAAAGAGGAGAGTGAAAAAGTTGGCTTAATGCTCAACATTCAGAAAACTAAGATCATGACATCTGGTCCAATCACTTCGTAGGAAATAGATGGGAAAACAGTGGAAACCATGTCAGACTCTGTTTTTGGGGGCTCCAAAATCACTGCAGATGGTAATTGCAGCCATGAAATTAAAAGAAGCTTACTCCTTGGAAGGAAAGTTATGACCAACCTAGATAGCATATTCAAAAGCAGAAACATTACTTTGCCAACAAAGGTCCATCTTGTCAAGGCTATGGTTTTTCCTGTGGTCATGTATGGATATGAGAGTTGGACTGTGAAGAAAGCTGAGCACCAAAGAATTGATGCTTTTGAACTGTGGTGTTGGAGAAGACTCCTGAGAGTCCCTTGGACTGCAAGGAGATCCAACCAGTCCATTCTAAAAGAGATCAGTCCCGGGTGTTCTTTGGAAGGACTGATGATAAAGCTGAAACTCCAATACTTTGGCCTCCTCATGCGAAGAGTTGACTCATTGGAAAATACTCTGATGCTGGGAGGGATTGGGGGCAGGAGGAGAAGGGGACAACAGAGGATGAGATGGCTGGATGGCATCACCGACTCGATGGACATGAGTCTGAGTGAACTCTGGGAGTTGGTAATGGACAGGGAGGTTTGGCGTGCTGTGTATTCATGGGGTCGCAAAGAGTCAGACACGACTGAGCAACTGAACTGAACTGAATTATTGTAAATAAGTAAATGAATGTTTCAAAAGTTTAGTAAAGATAGGAATGTTTACACAGTCTCCAAATACACTTTCATAAAGTTCTTAATCATTACAAAAGTTAGATAAGTTAATTGTACAGTGGATAAACTTGGCAGACATGATTTTAAATACATAGTCAAAGTTAACACTATGAATAATGAGACAAATTGAAATCACTTCCCTCCTGACAGGAATATAATCTCATTTCTGTGATATTCTTCCAAAATGTGCATAACTAGAATCTAATCAATCGGAACCTCAGACAAACCCAAATTCAGAAACACTCTACAAAATAATAGACCTATCATCTTCCAGCCTGGCAAGCTACAGTCCATGGGGTCCCAAGAGTCGGACATGACTTAGCAACTAAACCACCACATCATCTTCCAAAGTGCCAAAGTTGTGAAAATCAAGGAAATTGACACTACTCAGAACTTTCCAGACAATGTATTGATCCAGTCTGAGATAATTTTATTCTTTCCACAAAATGTTGTAGACTAGAAAATTGTGCCTAAAGTCAAAGCATTAAACAACTTTCAATTACTTTAGCATAACTCACATTTTTTTATATTTGTGAGTTAGAAATTTTAATTCACAATCAAAGATTTTTACTCATAACTTATATGACCACAACATATTGACCAACAAAGCTATAGTGAATAACTTATTTTAGAAACACAGGCCATGATTTTTGTTTTTTTTTTAATTATATTCTGTATATTATTTCTGTAAAGATAGACAATTATAACCATTTTTACTCCTAAAAACACTTCAGTTATTGTTTTTTCATAGCTAAAATAATCTAAGCTTAAAAGATAGTAGAATACTTTATTCCATTAACATCTAAACCACAGTTGTATAGTTATCTTTGAATCTTTAACTGTGTGTGTGCTAAGTCACTTCATTCATGTCCAACTCTTTGTGACCCTATAGGCTGTAGCCTGCCAGCATCCTCTGTCCATGGGATTCTTCAGGCAAGAATACTAGAGTGAGTTGCCATGCCCTCCTCCAGGGGATCTTCCCAACCCAGGATTGAACCCACTGTGTCTATCTCCTGCATTGGCAGGTGGGTTCTTTACCACTAGCGCCATCTAGGAAGCCCACATCTTTTTACAGCTTATTTACTTTTTGAGAGAAGGCCTCTATTAAAATTGATTTTTTGCTCATTTATAATTAGCACCTTGAACTTTTGTCACCTGAAAGTAAGATGGTGTCTGCCTATGAGAGCAATGTGTTCAATTTTACCTTACCAGTCATTTGAATTATTTTTGTATGGTTTGACATTTTTTTAGCCAAAAATAGGATTTATAGGTTTTGTCAGTTCTGTTCCATTGTTCTTATATTACATGATTAAAAAATGAGAACTGTTTTTAAAATGATAAATGATATAAGAGCATGACCAATTATTTGTCATCACACAAGATAAGTTGCTAGTATTCAATATCTTCACTTGGGCTCTACTGGACCATATATAACCTCTTTGAGTTGTCTTACAGAGCACCTAAAAGCATTTTAGCCCGCTGGTTCAGGCAACCTATATGTCAAGCAGAAAATATAAAACCACCGTTTTCAGGTTTGTGTTTCCCTGGAGGAAGAAAACAGTTGGATGCAATTTGTCAAAAGCCAGAGTGGTACTTTAATGGACAATTTACTTTAAATGGCTGCCATTATTGCAGAACAAAGGCCCATAGCCCAAGATAAAAAATCATTTCCAATTGGTTTTCCTTAGATAGATTTAATTCCCTAAGATTAACTAAGGATAACTACCCTTTCATACTCCTCATCTATCTAAAAGCAATAAAAGTAATAGTGAAAACTTCTGAGTTCCTTCACCATAAATATGTGAAATGCAATCAATCCCCTAATATGGCATTCTGTTCAGATACTTGAGATAAGGGACTCAAGGAAAATGACAAAAACACAACAAAAAAAGCAAACTTCCCAAACTCTAAAGATTTTTTCAGTTCTTGGTAAAATTTCCAAATAACCTTAAAATTATTATTGACATATTTATATGTAAATATATATGTACATATATAATAATCAAATTCATGAAAAGTTGACATTAGAAACCTAAGAATATTTCTATTGCTGTGGTTGTTTATTCGCTAAGTTGTATCTGACTTTTGTGACCCCATGGGCTGTAGCCCACCAGGCTCCTCTGTCCATGGAATTCTCCAGGCAAGAGAATGGCAAGCCACTTCCTCCTCCAGGGGATCTTCCCTACCCAGGCATCGAAACTGTGTCTCCTGCATTGGCAGTTGGATTCTTCACCACTGTGCTATATTTCTATTTTCTCTTAAATGTATATTTATAAACTAAAATATTTCATAATGGAAAGTTTAAGAAATATCTACTCAAATCTCATGTTCCTTTATATTCTCCTCTCAGTATTAATTACATGTTAATATTTGTAATATTTGAGAGTTGATTGAAAACAGTACCATTATGATTCTATGTTTATCTCCCTGTTCCAGATTCCTTCATTCAAAGATTAACCCTGAGTGGCAGAAGGCAAGAATTGCTGAACATGGACATGTATGTTTGCCTGAAGCTGACCAGAGTCACACATACTCAGTTTCTGGGTTGTGAACCGATGCTAAAAAAGTGACCCAGAGACGGTGAGAAAAAGAAAAACTGAAGGGGTTCAAAATAGTAATCTGATAAAATAGATGAGAGCAATCTGAAATTTCTGTCCCTCTTTCAATGTGCATCTCTCCATGCATAAGTAACCCTTTATGAAGGACTGCACAAGAAGAAAACTCAATAGACACAAATCAACATTAATGCTCTCAATCCCAGTCCCCATTAATTCACTGTTGCCTGTAAGGATCTGCTGAGAGCATGAGTTAGCTAGACTTGATAGGCTAAAGTTAGCTCATATGAATAATGTATATGTTATTTTCAAATAAAATGCATACCTTAATACCCATATATAAAATAATTAAAGTTAGCTTTTGAAGTACTAGAAAGGCAACATTTTGTATTTGTCATCCACCTCTATACTTAACCACACCCTCATAACTGATAGCTCATAATTTTCTATTTCCACACATCCTGCAGAGACATGAAAGCCTGAATAGCATCTACTTCAAAATGTAAACTTTCTCTTCTTTGGATGGAATTCTGCTCCATTTAGGAAGAAACAAATTATTGATACACACAATGACATGGATGAGTCTCAAAATAATTTTGCTGACTGAAAGAAGTCAGACAAAAGGAGCATATATTACATGATTCTATTAATATAAAAATCTCAGAAAATGCAAGCTAATCTATTATGATACATTACTGACAGAAAAGGTGATGGTTTGATATAAGTATACATTGCAAAACTATTACCACAACCAAGTTAACTCACACATCCATCATCTTACACAGTTACCATTTTTGCATGTGTGTGTGTGTGTGTGTGTGCACATGCGCATTTGTGTTTGTGTGTGTGTGGTGAAAACTCTTAAGATCTACTCTATTAAAAATTTCCAGTATACAGTCAATGTCAAAGTAAATTTATAAAGCAGTAAGTTTAGTTATATTGTATCTAATTACCAGAATAATACATGTCTTTCAAACACCAGTTCTGTCTATAACCACTAGACACATGCACATACACACATTTCTGGGGGAGGAAATTAAACTAAACCTATGGGTAATGGACGGAGAAGGCAATGGCGCCCCACTCCAGTACTCTTGCCTGGAAAATCCATGGACGGAGGAGCCTGGTAGGCTGCAGTCCATGGGGTTGCTGAGAGTCAGACACGACTGAGCGACTTCACTTTCACTTTTCTCTTTCATGCATTGGAGAAGGAAATGGCACCCCACTCCAGTACTCTTGCCTGGAAAATCCCAGGGACAGCGGAGCCTGGTGGGCTTCCGTCTATGGGGTGGCACAGAGTCGGACACGACTGAAGCGACTTAGCAGCAGCAGCAGCATGGGTAATGGAGAAGCAATCTATTTTGCAAAATTATTTTGTAACGCAGCCATTATGAAGAACCTTTCAATCTGTGGATTATCTTTGCAGACATGGGCTTCATGTTTGGCATTTAGCTTACCAGCACTAACCAGATGGATACTCGTTGCCAAGCTCCAGGCAGTATGCTGTTCTTGGACACAAGTAAAAGACATACTTTCAGGAGCTTATAGTATATGGAAGGAAGTAAAAAAATTAAAAAATTTTAATACCAGAAACAAATAATTTTGAGAGTGTACATTCAGGGTCCTATGGGAGCATATAATAGGAAAGAGAAGAGGGTATTTATTATGTAGCGTCTACAGTTTATCATCTCACTACCCTAAGTACCAGCACACACACCGTGGTCGAATAGCTTCAGCATTACCAGTAAGCTTTCTGAAATTCAGAATCTCAGACCCTACTCCAGACCTACTGACCCAGAATCTGGATTTTTGCAACATTTCCAGATGATTCACATGTACATTGAAATTTTGAAAAGCACTGTCCTAAAGCCCCAACTGAAATCTACACACACACACACACACACACACAAATAGCCAAAGGAATACAATTTAATTAAATTTAAAGTGCCATGTGGCAGTTACTTGTTTATCATTTCTAAATGAGGAAACTTCAGCTATTTTCTTAGCAATCACATTATTTTTATCTGTTAATCAGCTCCTTCAGGAAGGTAGATAAAGTGAGATGCTTAGGCCATCATTAGTGTAAATCTCATGAAATAATTGACAGTTTTTGCCTTTATTATATGCTGTGTACCAGGAACTTCTCATATGCAACCATAATCTCACTTAATCCTCAATTCAGATAAAGAAATTAATGTTCCTTCTTCAAAAGGTAGTAAATTCATGTAAAAGTTGGTTTCAAAATCAGGTTTCCCTGACTTCAAAGTTTAGGCTGACAAAATGCTCAACATCCCTAATTTTCATATAGAATGAGAAACAAAAGTCTGTATAGACATTTATTATTTCTGTGTAGTTCACTCATGTGTATACTAAACTATCATTTTTAATAGAAAATAATGCTTAGAAAAATTCTAATACATTCACCAATTTATTTTTCAGAAAGTATTTAATATTAGTTTAATTATTTAATTAACTTTTTATGTTCTGTATGTTAAAATGGCTTCCCAGGTGGCTCAGCAGTAAAAAATCAACCTGCCAAGCAGAAGGCATGAGTTTGATTCCTGAGTCGGAAAGATCCCTTTGAGAAAAAAATGGCATCCTACCTCAGTATTCTTGTCTGAGAAACTCCATAGACAAAAGAGCCTGGTGGGCTACAGTTCATGGGGTCACAAAAGAGTCGGACACAGCTTAATGACTAAACACAAAAACAACATGTCAAAATGGTTAACATTTTTAATATTTATATGCTATTTTAGACTTCTGTACCTGGGATACAGCATGTTGTTTTCAATTATGTATTAGATAATTAAATAGGTATCTCAAAACAGATGGAAATAAAGGAAAATAATCAGAAAATTGTCTTTCAAATTCATCTGCAGTATGTAATACTTTGGACATTCTATATCCCACAATATAGAGGCATATTAAAGTGATACGTAAAGAGTCCAGGGTGGGACAAAGCATTCATTCCTTTTAAATGTTATATTTTTTTTAATCACTTTAATTTATGACCTACCTGTACAACTCGTTTTCCAAATAATACATTCCTAAGTCATTTTTATGGACATTGTTTACATCAAGAATTGCTCCCACATCTCTACAAATTACAAATTATCTCAAATACTGCTCTAGTCCTGTTTTCCAGCCAAATGAATTAAAAAGTGGGAATCACAGTCAGGAAGAGTACAATACTGTAAGAAACAAAATTGTTCTTAAAGCTGAAGCTAAAAGGCCTTTAACAGAAAAATTGGGGTCAGGTCCTTGACCATGTATCAGCTATACCCAGAATCAGTTTAATATTTTCTATGGTCTGAGAGTAAAACACAGTTGATATCTGATCAATGATAGTGTTGAGAGTACAAGGGTTTTCAGGCATTCACAGCAGTAAATCAATATATAATAAAGTTTTCAACTTATTGGGCATAACAAATGGCAACAAACATAATGAAAACCATATGGTAGTGGTTAATGGTACATTTAATGTCAGTGCTAACTCTATTTCTCCACAGATAATGGCTATAAATTTGTGCAGCACGGTTGACTGACTCATTTAATTCTATCAAGTGATTTTCTATGTAGTAACAAGGCATTTTTTCTCTACAGCTTAATTTTTGGAATTGTCATATTATCTGTGAGGCACAGGACTTAAGTCAGTACTTACAAGACTAAATAAGCCTTTCAAGTTACACTGCAACTATATCGTGGAAACTCAACATACACAAACAGCTTGTCTTGTAAATAGTATATCTGATTTTTCAAAATAACACACATGTCTATTTAAAATACGTTGTGTTACATCAAATGTTATCATTTCTTTAAACATGACATTTATTTTATAGAATTTGAGATTGTAAAAGCAATAGTTATAGAAAATTGGGGGGAAAATACAAAACCTAAAGGGGAAGGGGAGTCATTTCTAATATGCTCACCCAGTAGGATTTTGGTATTTTCCCTTTCATTATATGGATTAAGTATCTTTCTTTCTAAGACAATATTTTTACTTAGAGGAATAAACTCAAGCCATATGGAAAAGTTTATGGGCACCATTGCCTTCTCTGAGAGAGATCAAGACTTGACTGTAAATGACAAGGCCTAGGATATAGAAGATGCTATGAAAATATCTTTCTGATCCTGGGACAGGAAAGAATTCCTAAAAAGGAAAAAAAAAAGAAAAAAAAAAAGAAAAGTTTAAAGTAAATAAAAATAACAATTTTTCAGTCTCTCTTCTTTATGATCTGCTATCATACCTCTTCTTAAAAATAATTTATAATTTTCTTCATAATTTTTCTTTTAACCACCTAGCTCATGATATATACTAGTTATAATTTGTAGCATGTGCTTATGTTTATAATATAAAACAATCCATTTAAACCTCTGTCTCTTGCTCTATCACCTGCAAGGTGATCTGCTGGCTGATCTAGAAAACCAAGTGAAAGTGAAAGTGCTAGTTGCCCAGTTGTGTCCGACTCTTTGTGACCCCGTGGACTATAGCCCGCCAGGCTCCTCTGTCCATGGAACTCTCCAGGCAAGAATACTGGAGTGGGTTGCCATTCCCTTCTCCAGGGGATCATCCTGACCTTGGGATCGAACCCAAATCTCCTGCATTGCAGGCAGATTCTTTACCATCTGATCCAGGAACATACTTTTTACTTCTCATCTTTCAGATTTCTGGCTGTTATATGATTAATTTCGGTTTCCAAACTATCAAATTTCTGTGTGTTGGCAATAGAAAAACTCCATAATTTTAAAGTTGACAAAACAGCCATTATATAGTACACTGTTGGTGGATTGTAAATTGGTGCAGTCACTGTGGAAAATAATATGATGATTCCTCAAAAGAAAATAAAAAATAGAACTAACATAGGATCCAGCAATCCCATTTCTTGATATTTATCCAAAGAAAATCAAAGCCCTAATTCAAAAAGCTATATGCACCCCCTTGTACACTGCAACATTTACAACAGCCAAGATATAAAAACAACTTGTGTCCATTGAAAAATGAACGGATAAAGATGATGTTGCAAAGAGTCGCAAGAGTTGCAAAGAGTTGGACATGACTGAAATGACAAATACACACACACACACACACACACACACACACACACATATATATATATATATATATATATATATATATATATATACACACATATATATAGATGGGCTTCCCTGGTGGCTCAGTGGTAAAGAATCTGCCTGCCAACACAGAGATTGTGGGTTTGATCCCTGGGTCAGGAAGATCCCCTGGAGATGGCAATGGAAACCCAACTAAGTCCCTAAGTCATGTCCAACACTTTTGCGACCCCATGGACTATAGTCTGTTAGGCTCCTTTGTCCATGGGATTTTCCAGGCAAGAATACTGGTGTATATGGCCATTGCCTTCTCCAGAGAATCTTCCTGATGCAGGGATTGAACCTGCATCGCCTGCAGCTTTTGCATTGGCAGCTGAATTCTTTACCATGTATGTAAATATATATATATATATATATATATATATATATATATGTGCGTGTGTGTATGTGTAAAGAAGCTGTAAAAAAGAATGAGATCGTGCAATTTGCAACATCATCAAAAAAGCAAGAGAGTTCCAGAAAAACATCTATTTCTGCTTTATTGACTATGCCAAAGCCTTTGACTGTGTAGATCACAATAAACTGTGGAAAATTCTGAAAGAGATGGGAATACCAGACCAGGACCACCTGACCTGCCTCTTGAGAAATCTGTATGCAGGTCAGGAAGCAACAGTTAGAACTGGACATGAACAACAGACTGGTTCCAAATAGGAAAAGGAGTACATCAAGGCTGTATATTGTCACCCTGCTTATTTAACTTATATGCAGAGTACATCGTGAGAAACACCGGGCTGGAAGAAGCACAAGCTGGAATCAAGATTGCCGGGAGAAATATCAATAACCTCAGATATGCAGATGACACCACCCTTATGGCAGAAAGTGAAGAGGAGCTAAAGAGCCTCTTGATGAAAGTGAAAAAGGAGAGTAAAAAGGTTGGCTTAAAGCTCAACATTCAGAAAACAAAGATCTTGGCATCTGGTCCCATCACTTCATGGGAAATAGATGGGGAAACAGTGGAAACAGTGTCAGACTTTGTTTTTTGGGGCTCCAAAATCATGGCAGATGGTGATTGCAGCCATTAAATTAAAAGACACTTACTCCTGGAAAGGAAAGTTATGACCAACCTAGATAACATATTCAAAAGCAGAGACATTACTTTGCCAACAAAGGTTCATCTAGTCAAGGCTATGGTTTTTCCTGTGGTCAGGTATGGATGTGAGAGTTGGACTGTAAAGAAAGCTGAGCACTGAAGAATTGATGACTTTGAACTGTGGTGTTGGAGAAGACTCTTGAGAGTCCCTTGGACTGCAAGGAGATCCAACCAGTCCATCCTAAAGGAGATCAGTCCTGGGTGTTCTTTGGAAGGACTGATGCTGAAGCTGAAACTCCAATACTTTGGCCACCTCATGCGAAGAGTTGACTCACTGGAAAAGACTCTGATACTGGGAGGGATTGAGGGCAGGAGGAGAAGGGGACGACAGCGGATGAGATGGCTGGATGGCATCACTGACTCGATGGACTTGAGTTTGAGTGAACTCCAGAAGTTGGTGATGGACAGGGAGGCCGGCGTGCTGCGATTCATGGGGTCACAAAGAGTCAGACACGACTGAGCAACTGAACTGAAATGAACTGAAGAGAGTAGATCTTAAAGGCCCTCATCACAAGGGGAAAAAATGGTTTTAATTATATATATGTGGATGGATGTTAACTAGACTTAACTTATTGTGGTGATCATTTTACAATATATAAAAATATTATTTCATTGTATAATATATCTTTGTGTCTGATTTTTTGCGACCCCATGGACTGTAGCTGCCAGGCTCCTCGGTCCATGAGATTTTCCTTAAGACTATTGGATGGGGCTGCCATTTCCTCCTCCTGAGGATCTTCCTGACCCAGGGATAGAACCAATGTCCCCTGCATCAGCAAGTGGATTCTTTACCATTGAGCCACCTGGAAACCCATATAGGAAATTTATATGTTATATGTTATATATCAATTATACCTCAATTTTAAAAAAGTTTGCTGTATAAATGGAATTATATGTTATATAATTTTTCTATATTGACTCTTTTCACTCAGAATAATTCCCTTGCGAACCATCCAAATTATTATGTGTGGCAATTGTGTGCTCCTTTTTACTACTGTGTAACATTACAGTTTGTTAAACTAGTCACTTATTAAAGGACATTTGGGTTTTTTTAAGCATTTGCTATTACAGATCTGTTATGAGCATTGGTATACAAAAATTATCATCATTATAATTCTGAGATTATTATGCACTTTAGAAGTAAATTTAATTGTATTTCACTTAATCCTAAACTCTTCCTGCTCAAAGACAAGTGCTCTAAGCATCAAAGTTCAGTGGATCCACTTTGATTTATTGTTGACTGTCTCTACTCATTTCATATTATAATTAGCAGCTCTTCATTATTGTATATCATGTTCTGCATTTTTTTTTGCTGTAAACAGAATTATAGATCCAAACTCAATTTCCATTAGAACTTGGCACTTTCCAGTCTCTTGTTGTTAAGTTATTTGAAGTCATTCTCAGTTGCATTCATTTGGTTGTATTTTTTTTCCCTATATATGCTTAAATCATTTACTTTTAGACCTAGAGTTCTGATCATGTGTGTCTAGATGCAAAGTGGTTTTACAATCATCTTGACAGATAATAGGTCCTTTCTACCCCCAAAATTTGAATATTTGTTCATTTTCTTTCCTGAATTATCTCTTTTTTTTTCCATTTTAAAACTCCAAAGGATTTAGAGAAAAGTCTTCATTATCTATATTTGTCTTATTAATTATATGTCCATAGCACCCTATACATACCTGCATTACCACATCACTTCAAAATTATCCTTTAGGTCTCCCCAACTTGACTATGAACTCTTTTGAAAAAAAGTTCTGGATGCCTTGTTCAATGCTGTATTCTCAAATAACCTGAAATATAGTAGGTAATCAATAATCGTTTGTTAAACTAAGCTGAATTTAATACATAATGTGAAGATTTAAGTCTGAAAGGAAAGAAACTGAACTATCATTTAAAAATGATGCCTAGTACTTATATTAAGGAACATATTCTTTTCTTGGTAAACAATAGGTAACCTTCCAACTGACCTCTACAAACTATAGATTACCAAGAAATAACTGGTAACCATGGCGCCCTGCACACTTCTGGTTTGTAGGGCTGTATTATCTAGGACTCCAATGCATGTTTCATGCCTCTAGTTAAGAACATTTTCACAAAGTTGTTGATGTAGGCATGAGATAATCCATTGATAAGATCTACTCTCTTTTGGTTGGTATTTTAGTTTGATTAAAGTCACTTATTGAGAAATTTTCAACTAATTCTTGCTTTATTGAATATATGGATGGCGGAATGTTGAGACGCTGTTTCTACCACCTGACAGATTCAGACAATAAGTTGGGAAAAGCAGACAGAAATCTTTGCTTATCATGAATCCAAAAGGTGAAAGGAAACGACTGAAGAATTTTCGATTGAAAAGTGAAGTGGTCATAGATATGTTTTGGAAATCTCTTTCAAGTCTTCAATAGCTTGTGAGATGGTAACTTAGAAAATGAATCTGTAGGCTGGGAGACAGGGAGCTATTTTTAAAAGCCCAACAAAAGATAATGATGGAAATAGGCATAAAGTTACAGCCGAGCAAGATGAATAAACTCTAGAGATCTACTGTACAATATTATAGGTATGGTCAACAATAAATTATTGCAAACTTAAATATTTACAAAGAGGGTAGATCTCACATTAAGTGTTCTTAAAACAATAAATTAAATTTTAAAGATGATGGGAGGTTGGAGTGGCATATGAGAGGTTAAGGAAAGTGAGGCATCTGTGATATCTCCCAGTCCACCAATCTACTTTCAATCAGCTTAACTGCTGGGCAAACTACGCGTTAACTCACTGAGAAAGACAACTAGTTTAGCGAGAAGTTCATATAACTTCCCTTTCAAGGTTGAATGTTCAAACACTGCTCAATAAGATGCTTTCCCACAAGAAACAATTTCATGTATATCCAAATGTAAAGGTGATAACTTAACAGCTTAAGACTAATTAAAACATTAACAGCCCTAACATACTAGATCATGAGATAGATTGAAACTACTAGATCAAGGAGATAGATTGAAAAGACATAAAGTAATAAATGATTTAACCTCAGTAGGTCCAGTAAGGCTCTCTGTAACTTTCTCTCTGCACCTTAAGATTTTAGCATTTTTTGCACTTGAATGTGTGGACACCTGTTTACTCCAAAGATGGAAACTTCTGACTCTCTGTCGAGGTTGTCAGGGCTTTTATTTTCTCTCAATTTAAGGTAAGAAATTTATTCTTAGCAATGAATGTCTCTATTTTTATTTCCTTTACATAGTCAAAGCAAGGTCAAGATCAAGAGGTCCATGCCTTAATATAATTTCACCTTGCTTTGTATAAAAACATAAAGCATTTTAAAAATTGTATTCATCTTTTTTTAGGTTATATGGTGCTATCTATATACAAACCCCTAAGTTAGAGGGAAAAGAAAAAACCTAAACATTCTACAGCTCCTATCTTTTAGACATTTTCATGATGAAACTAATGATGAAAATTTTTAAATGCACATCCTTTAGCTAAAATAAAATTCTTTGCATAAAGTAAAAAATATACCAATTAAATGACCTTTCTCACCTTTTTGCAAAACCAGCAAGTTAAAAAGAGAGAAATGGAACTGAAGATATCAATTCTCAGGTACAATTTATATTAAGAAACAGAATATTGCAAGTATTTTTGTTTTAAAAATATTATAAATATATACTATGTATTGCATTTAATAAGGCATTAATATCCCTAATTTTATTGTTTAACCCCAAAAAGCACTATGGCTAAATTATAAAGAACATGCTAATAATAATAATAATGAAAGGAAATATTCCTTTTCTCACCCGAGGCCCTTGTACCTGGAACATTCTGTCCCTGAGGATGTTTTTTTTTTCTTCTCATTTCTTCTTCCTCCTTCTGACCTCTGTAAAGCAAACTTCTCATCCTTCATTTTTAATGTTAAATTCTCAGAAAATTTCCTAAGTAACCCATCTTCAATCTTCTATTATTTCCTCCCTACATCATAATTCTCTGAAAAATATCACTATTTAAAATTTTTTGTTTATTTTTCTTCATTTAGGTCAAGCACCTTCTCACTCTTGCTTGCCATCATAAACCCGGTACTTAAAACAACTACGAAAAAGTTTTGTTTTTTTGTTTTTTGTTTTACATTTTTTTTTAAATTTTATTTTATTTTTAAACTTTACATAATTGTATTAGTTTTGCCAAATATCAAAATGAATCCACCACCAGTATACATGTGTTCCCCATCCTGAACCCTCCTCCCTCCTCCCTCCCCATACCATCCCTCTGGGTCGTCCCAGGGCTCTAGCCCCAAGCATCCAGTATCGTGCATCGAACCTGGACTGGCATCTCATCTCATACATGATATTTTACATGTTTTTTGAAATCATGTCAAGTTTTTTCTAACCACAATGGTAGGAAATTAGAAAGCAAAATGGCAACCGACTCCAGTATTCTCTCCTAGAGAATCCCACGGACAGAGGAACTTGGCAGACTACAGTTCATGGGGTTGCGTGGAGTCAGGGGCACAACTTAGGGACTAAACCACTAACCACCACCAACAGGAAGAAAGCTGGAAAATTCGCAAATAAGTAGAAATTAAACAACATGCTACTGAACAACCGAGTCAAAGAAGATCAAAAATGAAATTACAAAGTATCTTGAGACAAATATAAAGGAAAACACACTAAAACAGATGGGATGCAGCAAAAGCCATTCTAAGTGGGAAGTTTTTAGAAATAAATACTACATTAAAAAAAGAGAGAGAGAGAGCTAAAGTAAACAAACTACCTTTACAACCTCAAATCATTAGAAAAAGAAGAACAAACTATGCCTGTTAGATGCAAGAAAGAAAAAATAAAGATTAGATCAGAAATAGATGATAGAGACTAGAAACATAATAGAAAAAAATTAATGAAACTAAGAGTTTATTTTTAGAAAAGGTAAACAAAATTGACCAATCTTTGACTAGATTAACCAAGAGAAAAGAGAGAAGTTGCACATAAAATTGAAAATGAAAGAGGATACATTGTAATTCAGTCAGTTCAGTCGCTCAGTCATGTCCGACTCTTTGCGACCCCATGAATCACAGCACGCCAGGCCTCCCTGTCCATCACCAACTCCCGGAGTTCACTCAGACTCATGTCCATCGAGTCAGTGATGCCATCCAGCCATCTCATCCTCTGTCGTCCCCTTCTCCTCCTGCCCCCAATCCCTCCCAGCATCAGAATCTTTTCCAATGAGTCAACTCTTCACGTGAGGTGGCCAAAGTACTGGAGTTTCAGCTTTAGCATCATTCCTTCCAAAGAAATCCCAGGGCTGATCTCCTTCAGAATGGACTGGTTGGATCTCCTTGCAGTCCAAGGGACTCTCAAGAGTCTTCTCCAACACCACAGTTGAAAAGCATCAATTCTTTGGCGCTCAGCTTTCTTCACAGTCCAACTCTCACATCCATACATGACCACTGGATTGTAATTATTACGACAGAAATACAAAAGATATAAGAAGCTATTGTGAACAATTACAAGCCAATAAACTGTACAACTTAGAAAAAAAATGGATAAATTCCTAGAAACACACAACCTATCAGGACTGAATCATGAAGAATTAGAAAATCTGAAGAGACTGATAATGACTAACAAAACTGAACTAATAATCAAAAACCTCCTTATAAAGACCTATGTTTATAAATACCCTCTCCAGAGCTGCCTGCTCTAATGCCACCCTCCATTGTCTGTGACTCTACTTTGTATAGAGTACCATTCCTCCACATGAAAACACCTTGAGCCTTGCCTAAAAAATCAATTCAAAGAAAAAGATACTTAGATTTGATTAACCAACTAAACAATGATCTTGTTTACTTTTAATACAACCAGTGCAAATCTCCCCTAATTCTGTGAACACTTCTTACTCTACTTCTCACCAGAATTAGACACAGCTGAAGAAGCTTTTCTTGAAACATTCTTTCTTTCATTCCTCACCTTCTCCAGACCTTCATATCTCAGTGATTATTCTTAATGTTCATAGCAGATTTCTCTTTATTTCCCTATTTTGGATGAAGAGCAAACTTACATGTGCAAAACTTTACTCTTAGTTAAGCCTCTTGTGTCCAGCTCTCTAGACAACATCACCATGTGGATGTCCCAGATTAAAACCAAGATTAACGCATTAAAACAAACAAAAAAGCATTTCCTGCATTTTCCTCTGTTTTATTCATCTTAGTAAATGGTACCAACATTCTTATTTGTTTAAGCCAAAAAACAACATCATTTTTTTTCTTGTTTCCACACCTCATACCTTAATCATTATCAAATCAGATCCGCTCTAGCTTCTAAATGTTGGCCAGATCCAACCAATACTCACCATTTCCACAACTATAATTCTAATTCAAGTTACCTTGCAACGTCCCTTGCCAGGACTACTGAAACAGCTCCCTAGTTGGCCTAATTTCAGTCTGCCATCCTACCTTTATGTCTGTCCTTATAGATTAGAGTATTGTGTACTTTAGTCTTTTTGTTTCAGCTTAAAGAGTTCTTTTCAATATTTTTTTGTAAGGTAGGTCTAGTGGTAGTGAACTCTCTCAGCTTTGTTCATCTGGAAAAGCCTTAGTTTATCCTTCATGTTTGAATGGTAACTCTGCTGGATAGAATGTTCTTGGCTGGCAATTTTTATGGTTCAATATTTTGAATATGTGATTCTACTATCTCCTGGCCTGTAGAGTTTCTACTAAGAAATCTCTTGATAGCCTAAAGGGGGATACCTTTATAGGTGACAGTCTTTTTTTCCCTTGCTGCTTTTAACATTTTTTCCTGTATTGTTAATTTTTGATAATTTCAATATAATGTATCTTGAAGAAGATCTTTTTGCATTGAGATAATAAGGTGTTGCATAATTTCATAGACTTGTATACCAAGTTCTTTCCATGTTTGAGAAGTTCTCAACTATCATTTTTTAAATATACCCTCTGCTCCCTTCTCCCTCTCTTCTGCTTCTCAGAAACACATTGTTCTTGCATTGACTTTTCTAATGGAGTCAGTTCACACATAGTTTCTTCACTTTTAAAAAATCTTACTTTCCTTTCCTCCTGCATCAAAATTATTTCTATATTTTTTCCCTTGAGCTTGCTAATTCTCTCTTCCATATGATCTGTTCTATTTCCAAAGCTTTCTAATGCATTCTTTAACTTATTTATTGAGTGCTTCAGCTCCAGAATTTCTACTTGTTTCTTTTTTAGAATTTCAGTCTCTTTAGTAAAGTACTCCTCTGTTTGTTGGTTTTTATTTCTGAGGTCATTGAACTTCCCTTCTGAATTTTCTTTAGTTTGTTGGATTTCTTCATAACAGCTCTTTGAAAGTCCTTATGTAGATCATAATGGTCCATGTCTTTGAGTTTGGTTGCTGGAAAACTGCCATTTTCTTTTTGTGACACCGTAATACTGTGATTTTTCATAGTGTTTGATGAGAAGTGTCTCTGCCACTGCATTTGACACAGTGAACACCTTTCGAACTTAGGCAAGGCTTGGGTCACTTCAATTATAATAGTTCAATAGATTGATAGTTAGGAGCCTTTTTCTTTTCTTTTTTCTATCTCTCAGAAGCATGTTTTTTTATTAAAAATCACTGGTGCAGGACATCAGATGCTCCATCCTTCCCATTTTCCCTGTTCACAGTGTCTCTTCTCTGGGTACCCTGAGCTGCTGTCCACGCATTCTCCTCCTTTTTGCTCAAGAGACCAAGAACACACATCACAGCCTTGTCACCTCTAATGGGCTAAGGCTTGGATGAGAAAGTTGCTAGACAGAAGACATTGTCTGGAGGATTCTATTGTTTCCTGCATTTTTTTTTTTTTTTGGGGGGCTTGCCTGCATTCTTCCCTTTCTTTATTGTAATCTGAACTTTGTACTTTTTTTTTGATCCACTGCTGAATCTGTTTGCTCTTTGTATCCAAATCATATTGTCCAACGTTTGAAGAAAAAGTCAGTTCCTTTGCCAGGGTGGGTCTGGCTTGAGTTCAGCCCTCTCCATCTTTCTGAGCCACAGCTGCACCTGATGGATCTGTGAGCCCGTCAGGAGCTGATACGGGGTGGGTTCCACCCCTCTTCACCAGCCATAGGTCCCGATGGGCAGCCATGAGCCTGACTGCACTCGCTCTGTGCGTGTGGTCCTTGCCCTGCTCCTCCACGTGAATGATAACGCACGTGAATGATAACGTGAATGATAACGCTTGTTGATTTTTCTCCCAACGTTACTGAAAGACATCTCATCCCTTTTTTTTTTTTTCCCTTCCCTCGTCCTGGGTGTCTTCAGTACTAAAAGCTTTTGTGTGAACGAGGCAGGCTGGTACTGGGGACCACTGTACGGGCACTGGATTCTGTAGGATGTACTTACCCAAACATCTTCTAATGCAGTTGTTCTCAGTCTATCTGGCTTGTGATGTGAACTTCTTCAGGAAAAGAGCAGCCATCCTTTTTAGGAAGAACCGTAATCATCCCCAGTGGATGGCATTTAGTGGAGTTCAGTTCAGTTTAGTTCAGTTGCTCAGTCGTGTCCGACTCTTTGCGACCCCATGAATCACAGCACGCCAGGCCTCCCTGTCCATCACCAACTCCCGGAGTTCAATCAAACTCATGTCCATCGAGTCAGTGATGCCATCCAGCCATCTCATCCTCTGTCGTCTGCTTCTCCTCCTGCCCCCAATTCCCCCCCATCAGGGTCTTTTCTGAGTCAACTCTTCACATGAGGTGGCCAAAGTATTGGAGTTTCAGCTTCAACATCAGTCCTTCCAAAGAACACCCAGGACTCATCTCCTTTAAGATGGACTGGTTGGATGTCCTTGCAGTCCAAGGGACTCTCAAGAGACTTCTTCAACACCACAGTTCAAAAGCATCAATTCTTCAGCGCTCAGCTTTCTTCACAGTCCAACTCTCACATCCATACATGACCACTGGAAAAACCATAGCCTTGACTAGACAGACCTATGTTGGCAACGTAATATCTCTGCTTTTTAATATGCTATCTAGATTGGTCATAACTTTCCTTCCAAGGAGTAAGCATCTTTTAATTTCATGGCTGCAATCTCCATCTGCCGTGATTTTGGAGCCCCAAAAAACAAAGTCTGACACTGTTTCCACTGTTTCCCCATCTATTTCCCAAAGTGATGGGACCAGATGCCATGATCTTAGTTTTCTGAATGTTGAGCTTTAAGCAAAACTTTTCACTCTCCTCTTTCACTTTCATCAAGAGGCTTTCTAGTTCCTCGTCACTTTCTGCCATAGGGTGGTGCCATCTGCATATCTGAGGTTATTGATATTTCTCCCAGCAATCTTGATTACAGCTTGTGCTTCTTCCAGCCCAGCGTTTTTCATGATGTACTCTGCATATAAGTTAAATGAGCAAGGTGACAACATACAGCCTTGATGTACTCCTTTTCCTATTTGGAACCAGTCTGTTGTTCCATGTCCAGTTCTAACTGTTGCTTCCTGACCTGCATATAGGTTTCTCAAGAGGCAGGTCAGGTGGTCTGGTATTCCCATCTCTTTCACAATTTTCCACAGTTTATTGTGATCCACACAGTCAAAGGCTTTGGCATAGTCAATAAAGCAGAAATAGATGTTTTTCTGGAACTCTCTTGCTTTTTCCATGATCCAGCAGATGTTGAGAATTTGATCTCTGCTTCCTCTGCCTTTTCTAAAACCAGCTTGAACATCTGGAAGTTCACGGTTCAAGTATTGCTGAAGCCTGGGTTGGAGAATTTTGAGCATTACTTTGCTAGCATGTGAGATGAGTGCTATTGTGTGGTAGTTTGAGCCTTCTTTGGCATTGCCTTTCTTTGGGATTGGAATGAAAACTGACCTTTTCCAGTTCTGAATGCCAGCTAATACTTGAAATGGGATCACTGAAAAACTCCACATCCTACGAGTACCGGAAGACAGACTGACAGATGTCCCCAGAGCCGGTCTCCTATGGTCATGGTTCCTCTCCTGCAGCTCCTGCTTCTGTCCTAACTCCTTTTTCCGGGGCTCTTCAGCAACAACCCTGACTGTCCTATACCAGGCCACTGATTGATAAGGTTTGGCTAAAGCAGCCTGCAAACAGGCTCTGGGGTGCGACCCCTTCACCTTCCATAGTGTGGAGTCTATCTTTTGCTTTCTAGATAGAGAACAAGATTTTAGTCTTTTTACTTTTTCTTATTGGAACTGATTTCTGGTAATGTTGGGAGTTATGCATTAAAAAAAGAAAAAGATGGTGGCACAGCAGGGTGAAGTGTGTACTTAACACTGGGGACTTCGAGTATGCCCACAACTTGGTAGGAAGATCCTCTAGCTGGGGGTCCCAGAAGCCAGGGTACAGTCCTCTTGCTTTCTGAGGCAGACAACAGGAGATATTTTGCTTCTATTCTCTCTGTCTACCTATTTCCCTTTCCTTTCCTTCCCCGTAGACAGTGCAGTCTCCCCTCAGGAAGCACCTACTCCCTCCTGCTGTACACACGTGGCGAAGTGGGCCCCCATTCATCGCCTTCATCCTCCACCCTTCTCTAACAGAAAAAGGGCACCAGCACACAGCTGGACTAGCAACCAGCTTCTCTTCCATCACTGCCTCTGGCCACTCCTGGCCTCTCTGCAACTCTCCTTGGTCCACCACCTCCTCCATGATCCAATCTACCCACTTTTGGGTGCATAGATGAATGAATCTCTCAGGTGCCTGATACTCTTTGCAGAGGTACTTTTTTTTGCTTTTTGTTTTTTTTTTTTATTTTGGTTATAGTTGTCTGATTAGTTGTAAATCGAAGGCTAGATTAAAAAAAGCATTGATTCACATCACCATGATGCTGATTTCACTTCAACTGTCTCTTTTACACGATTAAGAAGGATTGGAATATGGAAAAGACCTCACAATTAGAAATATGCATATATATTCCAATTGTCCATCTTTAAATATATTAGCATCATTTCTGTGTGACCATATTTTTTCAAATATAATATATTGCATAAATCATTTTTCATGATACCTACTCTAATCATTCTACTTCTGCTTTCTATCTCTGAAACTATTGCTGTTAACTCAGGCTCCAGTCGTCTCTAAAGATTGCCTTTTTCTAATGTCCCCTATCTGATCAGTGATTTTTCCTTTTCAATACCTCTTACAACTTCCCATTTCTTTCCATTTCTGTTCAGGCCCTTATCACTTCTCACCTGGATTACTTCAATAAAATTATAATTGGTCTCTAGGTTTCAGGCACTTCTCTTCACTCTCCATCTTGCTTACTATTGATAGATTAATCTTCCTAAAAGGCCTACAACACACTTTTCATCATGTCATTTCACTGTTCAAAAATCTCCAGTGAGAACATAGAAAAATGAAAATAGATCATTTGCTTGAGAAGGGATGTAAGGCCATGTTATTTTTTCTTTTGCTTTTCTTTTTAAATCCTACATAATTTTTGCAATGTTGCTTTGTGTAATTAGTATAATAAAATTAATTATCTGAAAGTTAAAATTCTAGTAACCTCTACCATATACTTCCAACGTTCTTTACTACTTCTTATTCCACCACTCCAGTAAATAAAACTTACATTCCCTCTACTTTAAAACTATAAAAATTACAACCTTGATTTTTTTTTAACTTAAATCCCAATCATATGTAAATTTCTTAATTATATTAGCTGGAAATAATTCCTTTGTATATACACAAACCTAATTTCTTGTGAGAACAAATCATTTGACCCTCATCACTTTAAGTTTTTCATTAGTATTTATGTTTTCATCTCAATTTTTCCTTTCTCCTCTAAGTGAAAAAAAAAAGCACACCCTTAAGAATAAGAACTCTTCCTCTTCTCTAAACTAGGGGCCACAGTAACTTGAAAACACACCATAGGCATTTAACAAATATATATGTTTCATTAAATCAATGATCAAATGCTTCAAAGGCAATTGGGTATTTGCTCATGGAGTACCTTTTCATTTTTGTTTTAAAATTAAAACCAGAAGCCAAGAAACAGAAGCCTTTGAGAACACTTTCAAAAGAGCCAGCATTATAGAAATTGTTCAATCTAGTATCTAAAGACTGAGTATAAATGTGACACATCCAATTGTCATGTTTGTTGAACAATTCATTTATTGAGTACAAATGGGATGCTCTTCTCTCATCTACTTAAGTCAGAAGGTATCACTCAGCATCTGGCTCTTCAAACTGATCACAAGATGCAGAGAATATGAGCAGCACTCTAATTGTCCCTTTGTTGGGCTTTAGTTTCATGAGTATCACTCAGAGATCAACACTAACTTGAATTGCTATCATTGTGGAGCCTGGATAGGAGAAAGGAAGTCAAGAAACACCTGGAGTAACAGGCAAATTTGGCCTTGGAATACGGAATGAAGCAGGGCAAAGACCGATAGAGTTTTGCCAAGAAAATGCACTGGTCATAACAAACACCCTCTTCCAACAACACAAGAGAAGACTCTATACATGGACATCACCAGATGGTCAACACCGAAATCAGATTGATTATATTCTTTGCAGCCAAAGATGGAAAAGCTCTATACAGTCAGCAAAAACAAGACCAGGAACTGACTGTGGCTCAGACCATGAACTTCTTATTGCCAAATTCAGACTTAAATTGAAGAAAGTAGGGAAACCCACTAGACCATTCAGGTATGACCTAAATCAAATCCCTTATGATTATACAGTGGAAGTGAGAAATAGATTTAAGGGCCTAGATCTGATAGACAGAGTGCCTGATGAACTATGGGATGAGGTTCCTGACATTGTACAGGAGATAGGGATCAAGATCATTCCCATAGAAAAGAAATGCAAAAAAGCAAAATGGCTGTCTGGAGAGGCCTTACAAATAGCTGTGAAAAGAAGAGAAGAGAAAAGCAAAAGAGAAAAGGAAAGATATAAACATCTGAATGCAGAGTTCCAAAGAATAGCAAGAAGAGATAAGAAAGCCTTCTTCAGCGATCAATGCAAAGAAATAGAGGAAAACAATAGAATGGGAAAGACTAGAGATCTCTTCAAGAAAATCAGAGATACCAAAGGAACATTTCATGCAAAGATGAGCTCGATAAAGGACAGAAATGGTATGGACCTAACAGAAGCAGAAGATATTAAGAAGAGATGGCAAGAATACACAGAAGAACTGTACAAAAAAGATCTTCATGACCCAGATAATCACGATGGTGTGATCACTGACCTAGAGCCAGACATCCTGGAATGTGAAGTCAAGTGGGACTTAGAAAGCATCACTACGAACAAAGCTAGTGGAAGTGATGGAATTCCAGTTGAGCTATTCCAAATCCTGAAAGATGATGCTGTGAAAGTGCTGCACTCAATATGCCAGCAACTTTGGAAAACTCAGCAGTGGCCACAGAACTGGAAAAGGTCAGTTTTCATTCCAATCCCAAAGAAAGGCAATGCCAAAGAAGGCTCAAACTACCGCACAATTGCACTCATTTCACACGCTAGTAAAGTAATGCTCAAAATTCTCCAAGCCAGGCTTCAGAAATATGTGAACCATGAACTTCCTGATGTTCAAACTGGTTTTAGAAAAGGCAGAGGAACTAGAGATCAAATTGCCAACATCCGCTGGATCATGGAAAAAGCAAGAGAGTTCCAGAAAAACATCTATTTCTGCTTTATTGACTATGCCAAAGCCTTTGACTGTGTGGATCACAATAAACTGTGGAAAATTCTGAAAGAGATGGGAATACCAGACCATCTGATCTGCCTCTTGAGAAATTTGTATGCAGGTCAGGAAGCAACAGTTAGAACTGGACATGGAAAAACAGACTGCTTCCAAATAGGAAAGGAGTTCGTCAAGGCTGTATATTGTCACCCTGTTTATTTAACTTATATGCAGAGTACATCATGAGAAATGCTGGACTGGAAGAAACACAAGCTGGAATCAAGATTGCCGGGAGAAATATCAATCACCTCAGATATGCAGATGACACCACCCTTATGGCAGAAAGTGAAGAAGAACTAAAAGGCCTATTGATGAAAGTGAAAGGAGAGTGAAAAAGTTGGCTTAAAGCTCAACATTCAGAAAACGAAGATCATGGCATCCGGTCCCACCACTTCATGGGAAATAGATGGGGAAACAGTGAAAACAGTGTCAGACTTTATTTTTCTGGGCTCCAAAATCACTACAGATGGTGACTGCAGCCATGAAATTAAAAGACGCTTACTCCTTGGAAGGAAAGTTATGACCAACCTAGATAGCATATTCAAAAGCAGAGACATTACTTTGACAATAAAGTCCGGCTAGTCAAGGCTATGGTTTTTCCTGTGGTCATTTATGGATGTGAGAGTTGGACTGTGAAGAAGGCTGAGTGCCGAAGAATTGATGCTTTTGAACTGTGGTGTTGGAGAAGACTCTTGAGAGTCCCTTGGACTGCAAGGAGATCCAACCAGTCCATTCTGAATGAGACCAGCCCTGGGATTTCTTTGGAAGGAATAATACTAAAGCTGAAACTCCAGTACTTTGGCCACCTCATGAGAAGAGTTGACTCATTGGAAAGATGCTGGGAGGGATTGGGGGCAGGAGGAGAAGGGGACGCCAGAGGATGAGATGGCTGAATGGCATCACTGACTCGATGGACGTGAGTCTGAGTGAACTCCGGGAGTTGGTGATGGATAGGGAGGCCTGGTGTGCTGTGATTCATGGGATGGCAAAGAGTCAGACATGACTAAGCGACTGATCTGATCTGATCTGAAAGAAATATTTAATTGCTGTGGCATATGTATGAAGTGTGACAACTTAACAGTAGTCTAAGGGGAGGGGAAGACTTGTAAATATATAAATAATTATGACATCTTTTCCCTTCTCTTCCAATGAAACAACTAAGCTAGGTCAAAGAAAACAAATGAATATATCTAGCTCCTTGTAGAGATACACTGATATTTTTACTACACATTTAATCCATGTTTCACTGCAGTAAGCAATACAGGTGAACATCTGATTATTCAATCATCTGATATTCTTCACAAAAGCTAGAAATTACACTCATTGTAATCTTGTGTTAGCAGGCAGTAAACATAGCTTGAAGCTGGCCAAGTGGCTGTTTGTAAAATGCTGGGAAATTGCCTGAGGATGTAGAATAGCTCTTTTGGCCTCTACTTTCCACCTCAGTTCAGCAAAAGAGAGAGGTGGCAATACACCCAGTACCTCAGCTACCAGTTTCTGCATCTGTCAGCTTTATACCCTAGAAAAATCTTAACTGAACCATCACTTATTGAACAGATTTCCACATACTAAACCTGAGGAAGTAGTTTCAGCCCACTGGTGGTATAGCCAGTGCTAACCACAGTGACCACTGAATTCTTCTTAAAAATTATTTTTTTAAAAAAAAAAGCTAGATCAAATCGTGTAAGAAAATGTTTCCTTGCTTTAACTGAAACACAATGAGTAACAGATCTGTAAAATACAGAAATTTCTATTTAGTTCTTTCTGTTCGTGTGACTTTGGAGTAGATTACAAATCCTAAGGGATATTTTAACCCTATTTCCTACCATTGGGCTTCCCTGGTGACTCAGACGGTAAAGCATCTGTCTGCAATGCAGGAGACCCGGGTTCGATCCCTGGGTTGGGAAGATCCCCTGGAGAAGGAAATGGCAGTCCACTCCAGCATTCTTGCCTGGAAAAATCCCATGGATGGTGGAGCCTGGTAGGCTACCTTCCACAGGGTCGCAAAGAGTCAGACACGACTGAGGGACTTCACTTTCATTTTCATTTTCCTACCATTGCAACTTTTAAGTATGTAAAACAAACTCAACACATTTTTAAATTCCACCATCATTTTTTGATACCAAATAAAATGCTACTGCTAGTTAGAGCTATTTGATGCTGTTTGTTGGATGAACAAATGACATCTATCTCAGAGCAATCATGTTACTTCTTTGTATTGTCAATCTCTATTACTCTTCATCCAAATATATCCATAACCAGGATTACTTCTTTACATACTACATAAAGTGTCTTGGTTTGTGGCACAAATTGATATCTGCAGAGTCTGGGGATCGTTGGGATGATAACTGACTGATTTTCTGCTTCTGTTTCCCAGTGTTTCCATTTGCTTCAATTCACTATCCCTCCACACATCCTTCAATAGTGTCCTCTTCCACCCCTCTAATAGCTTTGCCATTGTCATCTGTCTGCACTGACAGATTGTACTTTAAACTGATTTTATTCAGTTTAGGAAATACATTTCATATTATATATATGTGTGTGTGTGTGTGTGTGTGTGTGTGTAGATAGACAGATAGGATTACATATCATGTAGGAATAGGAATATATATCATGATAGGAATATGATAGGAAAAATATTCTTCTGGGACCTAGAGTCTGATCTTAATAAAGTAGAGTTATTTGTTTTTTAAGCTCTGAGGAAATTGTTCTACAGTGGTAGGCTCAGGTCCTATTATCTAACTGATATATTGCAGTGCTTTAAAAAGCTTCAGCTGGATTTACAAATGGAACTATGATTGTAACTATCATTTTTTTCTGTTTGTTTAAAATCCTGTGTCTTTCTAAAAATAGAATCTAAGAACAAAGAAAGATAATAACAAAAACACATTCATTTTCCATTGCTAGTGTTAGCCTCAAATTTATTACTGATATTCTCAGCAGCCAATGCAGAAAGGGAAATGAAATTTATAGTGTTTATAAAATACATATATATATGTACTGCTGCTGCTGCTAAGTCACTTCAGTCGTGTCTGACTCTGTGCGACACCATAGACGGCAGCCCACCAGGCTCCCCCGTCCCTGGGATTCTCCAGGCAAGAACACTGGAGTGGGTTGCATTTCCTTTTCCAATGCATGAAAGTGAAAAGAGAAAGTGAAGTTGCTCAGTCATCTCCGACTCTTAGCGACCCCATGGACTGCAGCCCACCAGGCTCCTCCATCCATGGGATTCTCTAGACAAGAGTACTGGAGTGGGGTGCCATTGCCTTCTCTAATATATATGTACATGTACACATACACATATATTTTTTCTTAAGGGAAACAAGCTATCCCTGTTAGTGTACTAAGCTTATTTCTCCCATAGATTCTCATAAACAGACCCTTCAACAAATACTAGTTGAACCTTGCAAATGTAAATTATGTATCCAAATGCTTTCCAAAGTTCATGAAGTCTCAATGTAAATTTCAGTTCCACTGTTCCTATTGACATTTTTGGTTTTGCATTCTCTCTTCCATTAATTATGACACTATTTTGGCAAGATGTGTCTATTCTCAGTTTCAGTCCAAATAAGGGCACAGACTTCTGTTCTTTCACGGCCACACCCCAGACACCAAATCAGTACCTGGTATATAGCCAGCTCACTAATATTTGTCAAATGAATAAATGAAATTTGTGACTTGAACAATCATGGAACTTTTTTAAAGAGTTTATCTCCATTTGTTATCTTTAGCCAAATATATCTAAGATCCCAGGGTTAGTTTTTCCCAGAAGTCTTTCAATCTTTCTAGTTGTCATATAACTGGAAATAGTGGAATATTCCAAATTTCTGTTACTCACAACAATAAAATAATCTACAGTGTTTTATTTATATTTTCTTATATATATATTATATATATATATATATGTAGGTAAATAAATCAAATTGAAATCTATGAATCTGAAAAAATATATAACATCTATGCTATGTTTGTAACAATTTGTTTCAAATAATGTAAACAATTTTAAACCAATAACTATAATTCAGATTCTAGATAAGCAGATGGAATTTACTAACAACATCAGTCTTGCTGAGTATATCAGTAAGAATTCAGCAACCCAGAAGTTGCTCTACATATATACCTTCTGAAATGTAGAGATAATAGTTTTTCAGATGCTGGAATTACCTTGAGATTTAACCCTGTGTCTAGTCAATTAAATATTGTAATACCTGATTTGCTTTCTTTTCCATCAGAAAAGCTCTGTTCAAGCAAGATTTTCCTTCTCAAACTCTAGAGGAACAAAAATCTTTAAATTTCAAGTGCAAACATAGAAATGGGGGGCTACAATAGAGTTTATGCCATTTATTCAGCCATAATGTTTCTTAACCCCTTCAACAAACCCATTTCGAACCCTAATCAATTTTAGATCTGTTCTACAGCAAAAATCTTCTATGTAACCCTTAGCCACCTTTCTCTCTTATGCCAGTTGATTAAACTCACTTCAACCCAGCTGAAGAATATAAATTATTAAGAGATAATGGGTTGGGAGTTTACCAAAGTGGATCTTGCTGGACACAATATTGCTTCCTTAGTGACTCTCCCTTAACATTCCTTAGTGTTCTTGTCTCAAAAAACTCATTTCTTGTTAAGGCCCAGAAAGAATTCTCATACTCCAGCTCCAGATTTCCTATCTGGATAGCTTTATTGAACTTATTTATCAAAACACCAAAAACAAACAAACAAACAAAACGATCTCGGGTGGCCAGTTGGCAGCCATACATTGCAAATAGCAGCTCAAATGACTACAATTTAATCTATTTTATTATTCATCATTCAACTGTCCTTACTCATCATATTGCATTTTGTAAAATTCTGTGTATGCTTCCTAGACATGTATTAGAGTAATTATAAGTGAATTAGATATTATTAATCCAAGGCTGTAACTGGCTACTATCTGATGCTGCTTAGTGACTTAATTATGTTAGACAGACTAAATTGTTTCAAATGAACCTTCACAAAGGTCCTTAATAAAATAAAACAGTGATTTTATTTTGTGTTATCTACTTTCTGCCAGAAGGTTCTCTAGGGGCTTCTGCAGTTTTCTTTTCTTTCCTATTAGCTAGAAAGCACAATCTAGTAAGCCTATGAACCTTGCAGCAGCTTACACAGAAAATATTTCTCACCCTTTGACAAGCAGTGTGGTAAGATTTGGGGCTGCTGTATAAGCAGCAAGATTTAGTGGTTTTGTCTTAAGGGAGCTGGTTCCTGAAGTGACTTAGAATGCTTTAGGAAAGAAAGGAAGAAGTTTCATACTTTTAGTGTATGGAGGGGATAAGTTTATATAAAATTTTGAGTACAGTGGATATTTGAAATAGAGTGGAAATTTCCAAAGTAGAATTTAAGGTGTCAGCAGATTCACAGAGGAACTGCCTTAGACAGCAGGCTGTGAAAGATTAAATTTTAAAATAAGAGATTACATTGTTTCTTTAGTTTGCTTTGTACAATAGCAGAAGTTCACGAACAAGGGTAAGCAATTTGTCTATTATTTCCAAGACTGAGCATATCAGCCGTGACTTCACTCAGAAGGAGGCCCCTCACCCGTGAGAGGTGCGATGAGAGGTTGAATGTGCACAAAGTATTTCTCATTCCCACAGCAGTTTTGACAGGCAGGTCAAATACGTGGAAAAGGATAATGGGATAATAAAGTGACTACAGTTCTGAGCAAGATGTGCAGTGTAGCAGTCAAAGTGGGGGTCTTTGTGGGAAAGTTGCAGACAAAAGTGGTTCTCTGTGGGAAAGAACTTCTTGGGACTGTGGAAGCTTCCTAGACTAGTTGTTGCTATTCTTAGTCTTCCCTCAGTGTGAAATCTATGCTCAGCAGAGCCAGACTGTTGTATAGAATTATTAATTTCTCCTTTCCCCCTGCACACTCCCAACAAGAAAACATCACATGCACACCAACTCAGGTATTTAGAAACTCTATTTTTGACATTCCTTACTTACTGAGTACCAAATCACATTGGAATTTTCCAGATGTTTTAGTCCTTTTATTTCTGAGTATCATCCCTCTTGTGTAGAGCACAATGAGGCTGACAGCAAAATCTAGAAATGAAAATAAGGATTCCATTTATTGTCACTGAAATTTTCTGTCATCATGATGCATACCTTAACTGCTAACAGGTAGATTTTTATCAAGAATATTTCTGTAGATATCTTCTGAGCCTTACAAATTTTAATTAGTCAATATTGACAAATATAAAGAGTACATTAAAACTAAAAAGCACTTAAGTATTAGCCAAATAAGTAGCTTCAGTGAAAGCCCATAATTTTATATGTTTTACTTGAGAAAGAAAAAAAAACAAAAAACGTAAACATAGCTTATTCCATACAAGTGAAGTAGCAAGACACAAATGAGGAAATAAACAGCTTCTTTCCAGCCAGTTGGGAAAAGCATGAACAAAGAGCTCATTGAACTTTAAATACTATTAGTGATCAGAAGAAATCTAGTAGGGATTCATAATTAGGCCCTTGGGGTAAACATAAGAAAGAAATATGAAGTTGAGACAATGTAAAGGAAAGTCAGTTTTCAGAAACTATATTTAGTCAGAAATAAGCAAGTACTAGTTTGGTTTTAAAATATGAACTCTCCAGGAGTCAACCTTGATGCTATATCTTTGAACATCCAAATACAGCAGACCTTGAAAAAAAAACAAAAACCTCTCATCACTTCAAAAACTAGGACCAACAATCCATTTACAGCAGTAATCTAAAAACAATCGACACCAAGACATAATAAAACTGGACCAGGAGGCTATCATTATATTTGCCAGAAGCTGAGCAAAGTTGCTAGCCAGAATCAATGTTAGAAGTAAATTTTCTTTGAGTACTTCAATTTTTCCTGGGCAGATAAATGCAAAATCTGTAAGCAATAAAACTGGTCACCTCTTTCATTTCTTTCAAGCAACTGGAGAACTGGTCACCCGCTCTCTCTATAATTATTCTTGTCTTACATTTCTACATCCATTCTGAGATGGATTCTCCTGGAAAGAGTGGTGAGAAGGATACAGAAGGAGAGGATTGGGGGTGGCATAGGCCATTCTGTTAAAGAATAGATCCCAAAACATAAAACTTTTAAAGAAAATGACAAAGGAGTGGAAGCTAGGAAGCTCAGTGTCATCAGTAACTTTTAAAAGTGTCATCAGTACCTTTATAGTTTTTCATGTACATTTCCTCGTGAAAGTGGCATAAACCAATTGAAAGAGAGATATAATAGCACATGAGTCTAATATAAGTATAGTAGATAAAGGCATTCTTGGGTTGGACTAAGAGCAATACATATTAATGTGTGCTTCTGAATTTTTTTTTTTTTTTTTTTAACCAAAGAAGTGGATTCAATTCTGATCCAGGTGAATTAAAAACAGGCATTCTGACTTTTGGCAAACCTTTGGTCTGAGCGTTCTTTCTTTCTTTGGGCATAAACTAACAGAAAATAGGAACATCAATAAAAAAATAATAATGATACAACTGTCTTGAATGAACACTGGACAATAAGGTGAATTTTAGTTCTTTCAAAGTTCTGTTTGTGATTATCAAAATGTGTAGATTTGTTAAGCAAAAATAAAGCAAGTGTCAAGTATGAGAAATTCCTCACATAGAACATTTCTAAATGCTCTTCCATTGGAAAAGAGAAGCAAAAGCAATACAAACAGGAACCAGAAAGTATGTGTTTAGACCTAAAATGAAGCTAAGATATCATTGTACATGCCAATATCAATTAGACAGAAGATTTTGATTTATTAAATATGTATTCCTAAAGATTTTTAAGAGCCACCTGTAAGTACAACTCCACTGACTTAATATAAGACTTTTAAGAAAATAAAATAAATCAATGAAAATTACTCTCTTAGCCTACTACCTGGACGCCTGCATTCCCTGATACATACCCGCACACCTTCCCCTCAAACTCCCCACAAACATACACAGACACACTTCCCGAACACCTATAGTGAAAGAACCAGGGAAAGCCGAATCATTCTTAAAGGTGGAAATGCTAAGGAGGTGGAATAGGGGGCTGGGGATCGTTTTATAAAATACCATAAACCTGATTATGGCCTATATCTTCCAGTGTTGCATTATATTCATTGTATTTAGATGATTCTCTGAAAAAAATCACATTCTACTGGTAATATATGAATTAGGAATATGAGAAACTAAGACAGAGTACAGGGCAATTGATTAACAATATATATCCCAAAATAAAGAATAGTTGAACAATGAAAATTCACTCATTCACTCTGATGTTTAAAGGAAGAAAATGAAGATTGAATGATCTTTGACATTCTTATTTTTTTCACATATTACTAAATAGATACATTTCCACACACATTTCTTTTTCTTTTAAAAGTTCTGAGGTATTTAATCTGACTGATTCATAAAGATAAATGTGGCTGTGCTTAGTCATTGGTCGTGTTGGACCCTTTGTGAGCCTTTGGACTGTAGCCCACAAGGTTCCTTTGTCCATGGGATTTTCCAGGCAAGAATACTGGAGCGGGTTTCCATTTCCTTCTCCAGGGGATCTTCCTGACCCAGGAACTGAACTCATCTCTGCTGTGTCTCCTGCATTGGAGGTGGGTTCATTACCCACTGAGCCATCAAACTCAAAGATAAATGGGAAGAACTGCAGTTACCCCAGGAGACATTTGCCCATCGTTTGCCATGTCTTTTGCAAATAAATTCCTTCATCTATTTTTCATATTTTTAGTTTGTTAAAATTTTAACATTAATATTTTTATATATTAAAATGTGATTTTTCCTTCAAAGACTTCACATTTACTGCTAAGCTTCAATGATCCTGTCACAGTTAATGATCTTATATTAATTTATTCAGTTATTAAACAATGTGGAGAGCTTCCCTGATGGCTCAGTGGGTAATGAACCAGTATTAGCAACGCTTGGAAAATGCTATACAGCCAACATATGTTGCTGAAAATTGCTAAATAAGGGAAAAATCAAGCATTTATCTGCCTTTTCTTTCTTAATTTTTAAATTTATATTGGGGTATATAGTTTATTTACAAGGTTGATTTAGCTTCAGGTGCACAGCAAAGTTGTTCAGTTATACATATACATATATATATACACATATACATATACCCATTCTTTTTCTGATTCTCTTCCCACATAGGTTATTGCCGAATATTGAGTGCTATACAGTAGGTCCTCATTGATTAACTATTTTTGGACCTAGAGATGATCATACTAAGTGAAATAAGTTAGAGAAAGAGAAATGTCAAATAATATAACTTACATGTGAACTCTAAAAAGATGATACACGTGAAATGATTTACAAAACAGAATTAGAGTCACGGATTTAGAAAACAAACATGGTTAAACAAAAGGGAAAGTTGGGAGAGGGGGAGAGATAAATTGGGAGTTTGGGGATAACATATCTGCTTTTTCTATAAAACTCTACCTCAAAGTAACCAAACTGCTGCTAAGGAAAATTTTCTTTCATAAAAGGTTTATGGAATTAGTATATTAACATTTTTGCAAGTCTTAATGGGATAATGGATCTAAATAATGATGATCAATGAGTGGTTACAACAACAAGAAAATATATTTTGTACTTCCACTAGAAGCAAACCCTGCTATCTAAGAAGTAGTCTTGACAAAAAAAAAAAAAAAAAATAGAACCTGAATCTGATCCAGCCTCTATCTTTCAGAATTTACAAGAAATACACAGTTAAAAGGAATATATTAAATGAAAACTATACAGGAAAAAATGACCCAGGTTGTTCAGCAATTAAAGTACAAGGAAAAATGAGAGAGAGAGAGAGCAATTAAAGCAGATCAATGAGATAAATTCACCAAGTACAAATACATGGACTGGATGAAGCATAAGCTGGAATCAAGATTGCCAGGAGAAATATCAGTAACCTCAGATATGCAAATGACACCACACTTATGGCAGAAAGTGAAGAAGAACTAAAGAGCCTCTTGATGAAAGTGAAAAAGGAGAGTCAAAAAGTTGGCTTAAAGTTCAACATTCAGAAAACTAAGAGCATGGTATCTGGTCCCATCACTTCATGGCAAATAGATGGGAAACAATGGAAACAGTGAGAGACTTCATTTTGGGGGGCTTCAAAATCATTGCAGATGGTCACTGCAGCCATGAAATTAAAAGATGCTTACTCCTTGGAAGAAAAGCTATGACCAACCTAGATAGCATATTAAAAAGCAGAGACATTACTTTGCCAACAAAGCTATCATTTTTCCCATAGTCAGGTATGGATGTGAGAGTTGGACTATAAAGAAAGTTGAGCATCAAAGAACTTATGCTTTTGAACTGTGGTGTTGGAGAAGACTCTTGGGAGTCCCTTGGACTGCAAGGAGATTCAACCAGTCAATCCTAAAGGCAATCAGTCTTGAATATTCATTGGAAGAACTGATGCTCAAGCTGAAACTCCAATTCTTTGGTCACATGATGTGAAGAACTGACTCATCGGAAAAGACCCTGATGCTGGAAAGATTGAAGGTGGGAAAAGAAGAGGACAACAGAGGATGAGATGGTTGGATGGTATCACCAACTCAATGGACATGAGTTTGAGTAAGTTCCGGGAGTTGGTGATGGACAGGGAAGCTTGATATGCTGCAGTCTATGGGGTCACAAAGAGTCAGACACGACTGAGTGCCTGAACTAACTAACAAATATATGGACTTTATCCCTGATTTAAGCAAATACATTATTAAAAAGAGTAACAGCTGAGTAAAAGAGATTGGATATTTAATAACATTGATAGTTATAGTAGGTTCATTACACTTAAGTTTTTTTATATTTGTATATACTCAGTGGTTCAGTGGTAAAGAATCCGCCTGCCCATACAGGAAATGCCCTAGAGAAGGAAATGGCAACCCACTCCAGTATTCTTAACTGGGAAATCCCATGGACAAAGGAGTCTGGTGGGCTATAGTCCAAGGGGTCACAAAAGACTTGGACATAACTTAGCATCTAAACAACACAGCAACATCATGCCATAGAAACTACTACAGATAGACGGATGCATCTTTAAGTGAAAAGCATTTTAATTTGTTTTATAAAGCTAGCAAAGTATGAACCGTTCAGAAAACTGTCTGATCATCAAATTACTAATGTGCATTTTCCCAGCTCTCACTCTTTACCAACAGGATAACTGTTCACAAAACCATTCTAGGCAGAAGAAGACACAGTTCAAGATTCTGAGACAGGAATAAATTTGCCTGATTGGGGAACAGCAAGAAGATCAGTGTGTCCAGAGCAGAGTGTCCAAAATGGAAAGTAATCAGAGATGAGGTTGGAGAGGGGACACAGGCCAGAACTTGAAGGATTCCTTGGACATGAGCAGAGTTTTGCCCTAAAGTATAATGGGAAGCCACTGGAGACATTGAGCATAGAGTGACATGATTTTTATTTTAAGAGTGCTTAGACTGTTATGTGAAAACTGATCAGAAGGAATAAAAGGGGTAGAAAAAGGGAAAAGGCTTTCAAGGTTTCCTTATTATTTCAGCCTAGAACAGATGATGACTTAGCTTTGCATGATAGCTGTGGGAGGTAAGTAGAAAAAGTTGGATTCAGGATATATATATATATATATTACTGATTTTTATTGGAGTATAGCTGCTTTACAATGCTGTGTTAGTTTCTGCTGTTCAGCAAACCAAATCAGCTATATGTATACATATATTCCAAATTTTTTGGATTTCCTTCCTATTTAGGTCACCATAGAGAAAACAAGCAAACAGAAAAAGAGAATCATTTTTGAAGAAACAACCACCAAGATGATTAATTGATCTGGAATGTAAGATCATTGTAAACGTAAATGTAAAATGTAAATGTAAAATGATTTCAAGTTTTTTATCCTGAACGATTGAGTGAATGAAGATGCCATTTAATGAGCTTTTAGAGTCAGTGACCTAACAAAAGCAGAAGAGATTAAGAAGAAGTGGGCAAGAATACAAAGAAAAACCATATCAAAAAGGTCTTAATGATCTGATTAACTACAATGGTTGTTCACTCACGTAGAGCCAGACGTCCTGGAGTATGAAGTTAAATGGGCCTCAGGAAGCATTACCACAAACAAAGCTAGTGGAGGTGATAGAATTTCAGCTGAGCTATTTAAAATCCTGAATGATGCTGTTAAGTTGCTGCATTCAATATGTTAGCAAATTTGAAAACCTCAGCAGTGGCCACAGGACTGGAAAAGGTCAGTTTTTATTCCAATCCCAAAGAAAGACAATGCCAAAGAATGTTCAGACTACCATACAATTGCACTCATTTCACATGCTAGCAAGGTTATGCTCAAAATCCTTCAAGCTAGGCTTCAACAGTATATGAACCAAAAACTTTCAGACGTACAAGCTGGTTTTAGAAGAGGCCTAGGAACCAGACATCAAGTTGCCAACGTTTGCTGAATCATGGAGAAAGCAAGGGAGTTCCAGGAAAACATCTACTTCTACTTCATTGACTATGCTAAAGCCTTTGACTGTGTGGATCACAGCAAACTGGAAAGTTCTTAAAGAGATGGGGGTGATCCCTGGAGGCCTCAGCCTGCAATGGCTTGGAGCAGGGCTTAGGTTCCCAGCCACAGACTGGGCTGGGTGGTGGTAGTGAAAGCACCAGATCCTGGCCACTAGACCATTGGTCAGTGACAAGGGCCCTGTCTCTTCGGTTTTGCAGAAAAGGATTTCCACAAAGATGGAAAGTAGTGAAACAAGTAAAGTATTTATTAGGAGGAAAAAACAGTACAGTCCACGTGGATAGACACAAGGGCAGACTCAGAGAGGGAGTCCCTGAGTCGTGCCCTCGTGGCAGTTTCAATTACTTTTATGGGGCATTTCTTCTGGGTTTCCTTTGGCCAATCATTTTGATTTGCCTGGTTCACAGTCCATACTTAATACATCTCAAGATTCTCCCATGTGTGCACACACATCTCTTAGACAAGACAGACTTTACTGAAAAGGCATATGGGTGGGGAACATCCCTTGACACAATTCTCCTTTGGCCTCCAAGGAGCTTGTCTGTACATGTGTGGTTGAGGAGGTCTTTTGACTTTGAGAGTAAGAAATATGTGGTCTAGGCAGGACCCAGCCTCTTCCCTTAATTGTCCTGCTATTCTCCGCTTGGAAGTTTCAATACATACAGAATGAATCTCCAATTGCTTTATCCTGGGGGGGCCCATCTACCTCCTGTCTCAGGATTACCAGACCACCTTACCTATCTCCTGAGAAACATGTATGTGGGTCAAGAAGCAACAGTTAGAACCAGACATGGAAAAACTTTCTGGTTCCAAATTGGGAAAGGAGTATGACAAGGTTGTATATTGTCATCCTGCTTATTCAACTTATATGCAGAGTACATCCTGCAAAATGCTGGACTGGATGAATCACAAGCTGGAATGAAGATTGCCAGAAAAAATAACAATAAGCCCAGATATGCAAATGATACAACCCAATTGGCAGAAATCCAAGAGGAACTAAAGAGCCTCTTGATAAGGGTGAAAGAGGAGTGAAAAAGCTGGCATAAAACTCAACATTTAAAAAATTAAGATCATGGCACCAGTCCCATCACTTCATGGCAAATAGAAGGGGAAATAGTGGAAGCAATGACAGATTTTCTTTTCTTGGGTTCATAAATCACTGCAGATGGTAACTGCAGCCATGAAATTAAAAGGCATTTGCTCCCTGGAAGGAAAGCTATGACAAACCTAGAAGCATATTAAAAAGCAGAAAATTCATTTTTTTAACAAAAGTCTGTATAGTTATAGCTATGGTTTTTCCAGTAGTCATGCAAGGATGTGAGAGTTGGACCATAAAGACTGATTGCTGAAGAATTAATGCTTTCAATTTTGCTTTCCATTGTGGTGCTAGAGAAGACTCTGGAGGGTTCCTGGGGCTGCAAGGAGATCAAACACATCAATCCTAAAGGAAATCAACCATGAAAATTCATTGGGTTGATTTCTGTTGCTAAAGCTGAAGCTTCAATACTTTGGCCACTTGATGCGAAAAGCTGAGTCACTGGAAAAGACTCTATTACTGTGAAAGACTGAAGGCAAGAGGAGAAAGGGGCAGCAGAGGATGAGATGGTTAGATACCATCACCAACTTAATGGACTTGAATTTGAGTAAACTCCAGGAAATAGTGGAGGACAGAAGGCCCTGGAGTACTATAGTCCAAGAGGTCACAAGGAGTTGGACATGACTTAACAACTGACAACAAAAAAAGAATCAGTGAGGAGATCATGTGTATAAGGACATGATGAGTTCAGTTTCCAATGTGTCTCAGACATCCAAAGAAAATAGAGGACAGGCCATTTCTAGACCATTAGTGAAAAAGATTGAACCAGAGGCATTTCCATGTTTGGGAAACATAGAATGTATTGTACCACATTAAAGAGTTTAAAAATTTGATGAGTTTTGAGAGACTATGAGAGAATTTTAAACAGAGAAGAAATATGTCAAAAATTCTAATAACTGTGCCTCCTATTCCCCAAATTCCTATTGGTTTCTGGAGTATGGGTAATGAGCAACCTACACTATGATTCAAAGATGCCATATCCTCCTAGTATATTAGTTAATACAAGTAGGTTTTGAAATAATGCATAAAAGAAGACCTAAATCAATAGATTGTTGTTTATTGATAAGAATTAATACTATAAAGATGGCGGTTTTACATAAAATACTTGTAAACTTAATGCAACTCTCATAAAAGTTTCAAGAGTAATTTGCATAGAAATCAATAATTTTGACATAAAATTTATATACAACAGTAAAAAACCCCAGACAATTTTGAACAATATTTAGGGAACCCTACTCCCCCATATATCAAAAACTGCTACAAAATTATGGCAATCAAAAGTTTGGATGTTGGTGCAAAGAAGGATAGATAATATCAAAAAACATAATAGAGAGCTTAGAAATGAATCCACATATATCTACAAGGCTTGTCAATTAATAGGTGAAGTATGGAGTATTCAATAAATTTTGCTAAAACTGTAGGGAGGTCTATTAACTAATAATTCCAGGACAGCCATTATGTAACAACAAGTAGTGTTGTTGATATTTTACAGGTATTATTTTAATTCATCTCTTCAATAGTTTATGAGGTAGAGACGACTACTAACCCCATTTCATTGGTGACAGAACAATGGTACGTAGATATAGGTAATTTGGACAAGGACACACTGGTAATAAGTGGCAGAGTTAGCCTATCTACATGATAAAGGATAAAATGAAATCCCTACTTCACGGGAAATAAAAATAAATTTTATTAAACTTTAAATAAAGTTTAAACCCTGAACTTTAACTTATAGGGATTAAAAACCTAAAAATGAAGAGCACTACCATACATTTTAGAAGGAAATATTTTAACAAAGGATTTTTGAACAAAGATTTAAAAAAAAACAATGACTATAAAGGAAAAGGACACATTTGACATCGTTAAGTATAAAAGCTTCTACTCACTAAAATCAAAATAAATGCACCAAACACACCATTTAAAAGTAAAAGGGTAACCAGATTGGGAAAGGATATTCATAATCAAGGCTGATCTTCGATCAAGATGTACTGGAAAAGTCATAACTTTCTTTAAAATGATCCAGCACTAGTTATGATTAATGGTAGCTGCTCTGAGCTCCTGTAAGACTCCTTCTTCTGGCCTTCCCAGCTCTTTCAGGAGCTCCCAGCCACCCACCTAATCCAGCAGATGGCCTCCAGTCAGTCTTAGCAAACTTCAGTTAATTGTTTTGATTATCATGCTTGCTTGTAACTCATGTAACCAATAGAGGGAAAGGAAAGATAGAGAGGGTAACTATCAGTGATATCACTTCAAAAAACAAAAAACATTGGCATGAAGGCAAAGTCAAACATGAACATAGAGGTATACAGATGTTTACCATGTTTTAGTTTTTATAAGTTTGGCATATTTAACATTAAAAAGATTTAACAAGGAATAAGAATTACATATTATATATCAAAAATAATATTTCTAGTTTTTGACCCTGTAATCTCATCACCAAGGGCCACCCCCAAAAGTAACAAATCAAAGTCATTTAGTGTCTAAATTTTCCTACAAGTCTACTTCTGGTTCATTGACCACACTAATAGCTTTGACTGTGTGGATCACAACAAACTATGGAAAATTCTTAAAGAGATGGAAATACCAGATTACCTTACCTGTCTCCTGAGAAACCTGTATGCAGGTCAAGAAGCAACAGAACTCAAGATTGCCAGGAGAAATATCAACAACCTCAGATATGCAAATGATAACCATTTTAATGGCAGAAAGTGAAGAGGAACTAAAGAGCATCTTGATGAAAGTGAAAGAGGAGAGTGAAAAAGCTGGCTTAAAATTCAACATTCAAAAAATCAAGATCCTGGCATCCAGTCCCATTACTTCATGGCAAATAGAGGGGAAAACAATGGAAACAGATGCAGATTTTATTTCCTTGGGCTCCAAAATCACTGCAGACGGTGACCACAGTTATGAAATTAAAAGATGCTTGCTTCTTACAAGAGATGCTATGACAAACCTAGACAGCATGCTAAAAAGCAGAGACATCACTTTGCCAACAAGGTCTGTCTAGTCAAAGCTATAGTCTTTCCAGTAGTGTATGGATGTGAGAGTCGGACTATAAAGTTGAGCACCAAAGAATTCATGCTTTTGAACTGTGGCATTGGAGAAGACTCTTGAGAGTCCCTTAGACTGCAAGGAGATCACGCTAGTCAATCTTAAAGGAAATCAGTCCTGAATATTCACTGGAAGGACTGATGCTGAAGCTGAAGTTCCAATACTTTGGCTACCTAGTACAAAGAGCCAATTCACTGGAAAAGACCTTGATGCTGGGAAAGATTGAGGGCAGGTAGAGAAGGGGGCAAGAGGATGAGATGGTTGGATGGCATCACCAACTCAATGGACATGAGTTTGAGCAAACTCTGGGAGACAGTAAAGGACTGGGAAGTCTGGCATGCTGCAGTCCATAGGGTCACAAAGAGTCAGATGTGACTGAACAGCTGAACAAGCAAAGCCTTACTGTTCCAGGAAAAGACTCCTCCTCTCTTACTTCATCCATTGCCTCAAGGAGTATCACCAACTTTCCCCTGCACAAACCCTTTCCCTCCTCAATCCATAAGTGCATTTATATACCCTTGGTTTGGGGCCTAGTATACATTCTCTGCCAACTCCAGTAGATTTAATGTTTGGGGTTGTGCCTTACTTCCTGAAACCACCTCACCAATTTCTTGTATTAGTATGTGCTGGGATCAGCCAGCACAGTGACACCTCCTCTGTGCAGTGTAGACATTAATCCCAATGTCCTGCCTTTCACTTTGGCCTAAAGTGTGAGGTCAGGCGACTGTTTTTTTCAGTTTTCTATAGCCATTGCCAAAATGTAGTGGCATAAAAAAACAATCATTTTATTTATCTCTAACTATGGGTTACCAATCGGAGAAGGCGATGGCAGCCCACTCCAGTACTCTTGCCTGTAAAATCCCATAGATGGAGGAGCCTGGTGGGCTGCAGTCCATGGGGTCGCTAAGAGTTGGACATGACTGAGGGACTTCACTTTCACTTTTCACTTTCATGCATTGGAGAAGGAAATGGCAACCCACTCCAGTATTCTTGCCTGAAGAATCCCAGGGACGGGGGATCCTGGTGGGCTGCCGTCTCAGGGGTCGCACAAAGTCAGACACGACTGAAGCAACTTAGCAGCAGCAGCAGGTGGTTTTTCTGCTATCTGTAGCAGGGTCACTCACACAGCTGCACCAATCTGATGGATCTACTGCACCTGGATTTTTTAATAATTAAATTTATTTATTTTTAATGGAAGGATAATTGCTTTACAATATTGTGTTGGTTTCTGCCAAAAATCAACATGAATCAGCCATAGGTATACCTGTGGCCCCTCTCTCCTGAACTTCCCTCTCACCTCCCTCACCAGCCCACTCCTCTAGATTATTACAGAGCCCTGGTTTGTGTTCCGTGAGTCACACTGCACCTGGATGGTTTAAAGGCCCCCCACTCACATCTGGAGACTGTTGCTGGCTGTTGGCTGGGCCACGTGTCTCTAGGAGACTAGCCTGGATGTCTGGCAGCTTTTCAAGAGAACAAGCCCCCATGTGCAAGCATTTTTCAAGCTCCCACTTGCCTCACATTTATTGATACTCCATTTGCTAAATAAGTCACATGACTAGATTCAGGGTGCCATGACCAGATTAGGCATCCGATGTGAAGGGGAAACTAAGCAAGGACATGAACACAGGAAGACAAAAGTCACTAAAGGTAATTTCTTTAATATCTACTACAATTGCCTATACCAATCAGACAATTCAAGCTAAATACAATGATATGAGAATTGTTTACTAAATTATTAAACACCCAAAACATAGATTTTGTTTTTAAAGTACATTTTAAATCCATGATAGTAGACCTTGGCATAGTATCCTATAAAATTTCAGATTACAGAATTAATTTTTATTTGTATGTTTGTTTTTGGTCAAATAGGGGTATTTAAAATTTATACATGTGAGCCAGATAACTTAATATTTTAAAAGACAGTCAATCATGGTTTTTTATAAATTCATTCCTTTCTCTGCTTTATTGTGCTAGATGGTAACATGAAGGATAAAGACAAAAGTGGGTAAGTGGGTAAATATAATTAAATCTTTGATTTTAACACATATAATTTTCCATTTTATGCCGAGTTTAAACACTGAAAATTTGAATAGATGACCAAAGTAATCAAACATAACTCACAGCTCTTCAGAAACTCACACTTATTTGCAGATATATCTGAATTACCTTACATGTCAGTGTATCTAAATACGTGAAATAGAGTCATATTTTTATCTGCAATTTAGATTGAAGGGCTATTTTCATTTCATTCTTATATAATAAGATGATGAAGTTAAGTATTAAAAAGCTTAACCTACAAAAATAGTTTCCATTTGGCCTTGCTCTTGTGGTTTTTAAACTAAGCATGTATCAGGTATTTTTTTGTTTAGGATTATCTTGGTACTTTTAAGTTTTGTTTCATTTAATGTTAGAAAACTAACAACTGGTTTTTAGGCATCATATGTTAAACAGATAAGACATGTGACAGTTATATATAAACTTTAAATAATTATGCCATTCTTCATTAAAAATAATTCTTTTTATACACTTTTGAAGTCTAAACTGGTTTCTAAAATTTAAATTTGGATTGCTCCTGTGAAGTTTTATCCCAAGCAAATTCTATTTTGGTAACAGACCATAAAACATAGCTTTCAACTCCTCTGAAATCAATATTCACATTCAACTGGAGCAGAAATTGAGGGTCTTTTTTTTTTTTTTTGGTTTTTGGGGTCCTTTAAATTTTTTTACACAGCAGTGCCCTTAACTATTCAACATTCAATTTCATGACATAGGCACAGCTTCCTATTTCACCTAACACAAAAAGAAAGTCAACATGTTAAAATCAAACTGCTCAGGACTTTGAAGGGATACAACCAGGTTACTTCTTTCTAGATAAAAAGGAATCTCAGCACAATAGCCTGACATTGTTCACTGCCTGCTGATCCACAAGTTATTCGTATGTGAGACCAACTGGCCAAGAGAAACTAAAGACACACACTTGCTGATATGTTAAACACCAGGTGTCCTGAGAGATTTGTTGCCTGTTAATAGCACTTCTTTTCAAACTTGTGATGCTAGAGGATGTTATAATTTCTTATATAAATAAGACATTTACAAATGGTAATTTAGGCACTAAAAAAAAAAAAAGAGTTGAATTATAAATGTAATAGCCAACTTCCATGTTCCAGTGGAAAAATTAGAGAATGCATTGGCAGATGCTTTAAATCAGCAGAACATTTAAATATCAATCGTATTTAACTTTGAAGTTTATGAATTAATGTATTTGTATGAAATATCTATGTGGATTAAACGGACATCCATATCCACTGAGAAGGCTAATAAAAGCATGATTTTATATTCTGAAAACACATAGCTAATGACAGAGGGGAAGGTGGTCCAGACACCATCTGTTCCTTGGCAGGAGGCTGACAACTTGCATCTAAAATTTGCCTCAGAGATAATTAAAAGTTAATCTTATGTATGGGATTTACTACCCCAAACTTAGGTATGTGGAAATAAGAACGCAACCTATTTTAAATGATATATACAGATCTATGTGAAATAGGTTGCACTCTTAGATAGTATATACATGTATCTCTATATACCATTTAAAATAGGTTGCATTCTTATTTCCACACACCTAAGTTTGGGGTAATAAATCCCAGACATAGGGTTAACTTTCAATAATCTCTGCAGCAAATTTTACGTGCAAGTTATAGATATAGATAGGCTTCCCTGGTGCTCAGATGATAAAGAATCTGCCTGTAATGTGGGAGATCCTGGTTCAGTCCCTGGGTCAGGAGGATGCCCTGGAGAAGGGAATGGCTACCCACTCTAGTATTCTTGCTTGGAAAATTCCACGGACAGAGGAGCTTGGTGGGCTACAGTGCGTGGGGTCGCAAAGAATCAGACATGACTGAGCAATTAACATTTCTTTTTCCTAGATATCAATATTGATATTGATATAGATATAGATGGGTTTCCCTGGTGGATCAGGTGGTAAAGAATCCACCTGCTAATACATTAGACATGGGTTCAATCCCTGGGTCAAGAATATCTCCTGGAGAAGGAAATAGCAACTCAACTCCAGTATTCTTGTCTGCAAAATCCCATGGACAGAGGAGCTTGGAGGGCTACAGTCCATAGGGTTGCAAAAAAGTCAGACATGACTTAACAACTAAACAACAACAGATAGATATAGATATAGGTATATATATATATATATATATATATATATATATATGCATATACATGTATATATATAGAAAGAGAGAGAGATTAAAATGTATATATTTAAATACTTATTTGTTTTTTTCAGCCTATGCCAATCAGAGTCCTGGTGATTCAAGCAAAGAGGCAGGCATGCTAGAATAAATTCCTACATATCATCAGGAAGCCCACCAGTTGACCAGGTTCTCTTTGAAATCTAAGAGGATGCTTTAATAAACAATTAGAAATGAGTAAGGGTGGTACTGCATGGATGAGAAGCACAGTTGTCACTGTCCTTTGCAGACAGTGGTGGACAGTAGGTGGACAGCAGGGAACTACTATGAAGAAACTGGACTAATTAATATGATTGGTAATGACAGGATTCTGGAATAGCAAGGGTCTTAAGGAGGTGGATAACCATCAGAAGCAAGTGGACATAATCACCACAATGGAAGTAAACTCAGAATGATATTCAGTGAGCTGTGACTTATGGACTCTTGACCAGGGCTCAAAGACAATGGCATTCCTACAGTTCCCTGTATATTTAATAGGTAGGGTCATGTTATGCAATAGAAGACAGGCATGAGAATGCCTGGATCCAAGGAGAGAGAATGGGATAATATTTGTTGTTTTTGCATCTAGCGTTAATGCTAAAGAGACATTTACAGCCCTTGCAACTTGAGAAGAATGGTAGTTTGGACAGTCATTAATGAGTGTCATGTTCACCCAACTGTGGAAGTAAATGTAGAAAACTAGAAGTGGTTCATAAGGGTGACTGGAGTCTAGGTCAAGTGGTAAAGAAAGAAGATTATCAATGGTAGCCTTAGTACCAGCTCCAGAGGTTTTTCTCCACTAAACGTCTGGTTTTCAGGTTGGTTTTTCATGAAGTGTAAACAAGCATCACCCTGACAAAGCAGTCACAATATGTAGTGAACCTAATGTAAGACATGCATAAATCTTCATGGCATAAGGAGTGGACCGTAGTAGATGTTCTCAGAGCATCACTTACCTTAGACCTGACAATGATCAGTGTGTTCTAGACAAATTCCAGCTGAAAGTGTCTGTATCGCTGTGAGTAAAGCCCATTCTGAAAGTGCTGGGAGGCTGCCCTGCCTGTTTGCCAGGAAATTTACTACCAGAAGCAACCTCAACAATGACTATCAGAAATTGGTATAAATGTCTAATCATTCTCACAATCAGAAGATTCTTCTTTAAAAAAAAAAAAAAGGTTTTATTGAAATGTAATTCATGTACTTGTTCAATATAGAGAGATATAATATACTGTTTCAAATGATAATTTAAAATGTACAGTTTGATTTTCTTATAGGATATGTCTACTGGCAAAAATTCCTTTTAGTTTTTGTTCATCTCCAAATGCCTCTTGTTTTCACTTTAGAAAGATAGCTTTGCTGAATATAGGATTCATGGTTGACAGCTTTTTTCCCTCCCTCTGAGCACACTGAATATGCCATCCTATTGCCTGTTGGCCTCCATTGATTCCGAGGGGATGAAACCTATTAATCTAATCTAAAGGGCTGTTCTTGAAAATGACAGCTTTATTTCCCCCCCACACACAGCATTTTTACTATGATGTGACTGTCAATGGATTTTCTTTTTGTCTTACTTGGAATTCATTGAGAGTTCTGGATGTGTGGACTATTGTTTTTAAATAAATAAATGAATGAACTTAAGCCATTATTTCTTTGAAAATTTTCTGCTCCTTTCTCTCTCCTTTCATTCTTGTGCTCTCATTACCTGTGCATTTAATACTATCCCATATTTCTCTAAGGCTCTGTTCATTTTTCATTCTTTTTAATCTCTGTTCTTGGGATGGACATAATCTCTATTAATCTATCTTCAAGTTCAATAATCTTTTCTTCTGTCAGTTAAAATCTCCTATTTAGCCCCTCTAGTAACTTTTTAAATTCAGTGTGTACTTTTCATTTCTAGAATTCACATTTGGTTCTTTTTTTATCATTTCAATCAATCACTATTCTCTATTTAATAAAACATAGTCATCATATCTTCTTTTATTTTATCATGGTCTCCTTTATTTTTCCAATTATATACATAATGACTGCTTTAGAGGCTTTGTCTGTTAAATATGACATCTGGTCATAGGCAGTTTTAGTTTCCTCCATTTTCTGGACTATGGATCATTACCTTTCTATTTCATTGCATGTCTCAGAAATTTTGTTGGAAACTGGATATTATAATATTATAGCAAGAGTGGATGCTGGTCACCCCTCTTTGGGACTTGTTATTGTTATTTGTTTATTAATTTGTTTAACGTTTGGATTATTTTAGTGAAGTGTATATTTCCCCCTAGAGTGTTAAGCTTTTGACACTGCTACTCAGAAGGTAAGCAGTAAAGAATATGCAGGAGAAACAGGAGACATGGTTCAATCCCTGGGGTCAGGAAGATTGCCTGGAGAAGGGTATGGCAACCTACCCCAATATTCTTGCCTGGAGAATCCCGTGGACAGAGGAGCTTGGTGGGCTATAGTCCACAGGGTCACAAAGAGTCAGACACGACTGAAACAGCTTAGCACAGCACAGCACTCAGAAGGTACAGCTTTGGATATATCCACAGTTACACTGAGATGATGGTGAGTTTTGCAGGGCTCTCTCTGACTGTCCCTTTCCCTGAGAATATTAAGTTGCTAAATTCCATTGATTTCTAGCTGAGTGCTCTATTGTCTTAAACAATGCTTTGGGGCATAAATTGCTCCACAAATGAAATGAAAAACTCTGGGCTCCTTTGAAAGGATTGACTCCTGAGGTTAGTGTTTGAGATTTGTTATGATACTAAGGGGCGCTAACTAGTTGTCTCTTAGATTCTCTTGGAAAAACTACTAGTTTAGCCTGTAATTCCAATGAATTTAACAATCTCCTCCAAATCATTTTTACAACTACTTCTACTGTTTTGGGGAACACACCAAGCCTTAAACACTTCCATCAAGAGTCACAAATGAAGTCAGTTTCTTTGAGATGAGATTAGGAGTTATCAGTTTTATAACCTGTGTCTCTCCCCAGGAAGATTCTGAACCATGACTCTGGAGCTGGACATAGGGACAATCACAAACATCTGTATGAGTGACACCCTCCACTTTAGGACCTAGTCTCTAGTTGGTGTGGATCAGAGTCAGGTGGGAAGGTGCAGGAAGTAGCCTTACACCTTCTCAGATTGCCTCTCCCAATGTAAAAATTCATGAGCAAAGACAATCGAGGCCCCAGTATTCTCATTATGATTTTTTTTAATTTAATTTAATTTTTAAACTCTACAATATTGTATTAGTTTTGCCAAATATCGAAATGAATCCGCCACAGGTATACCCATGTTCCCCATCCTGGACCCTCCTCCCTCCTCCCTCCCCATACCTTCCCTCTGGGTCGTCCCAGTGTACCAGCCCCAAGCATCCAGTATTGTGCATTGAACCTGGACTGGCGACTCATTTCATACATGATATTATACATGTTTCAATGCTATTCTCCCAAATCTCCCCACCCTCTCCCTCTCCCACAGAGTCCATAAGACTGATCTATACATCAGTGTCTCTTTTGCTGTCTCGTACACAGGGTTATTGTTACCATCTTTATAAATTCCATATATATGCGTTAGTATACTGTATTGGCCCCAGTATTCTCCATGGCTCCACACCCAAGGAACAGTCTCTGACCTGCGTGTGGGGTAGACCAAAGAAGGGAGCCCTCCTCTAAGCTGTACTAATCCAGAGCTTAGGTACAACAAACAGCACCTGAGGCAGGATAAGATATCCTTTCTTTCTTGGGAAGTGGGGGAAAGGAAGCACTCTATTCTTGCCTGCAACAGTCTAGAGTAGGGTTTCCACCTCATTGAATTGGGAAGGAGAAAGGAGAAAATAGGTCTTGGTTCAAATATCGTTTACTCTCCCTATTCTTACTGAACTTTAGTAGCTTTTCTTGAGCAAATTTTCATCATTTTCTGCATGCCCTTGGAACAATTTCTAGAGATCTAAAATGCTTGGAATATTTTATCATTTTTGTGAGTTTCACTGGAAAGTAAGACCACAAAATTGCTCACATGATCATACCAAAGTATGATCATACTTTCTCTAGATGGGATACATCTAAGGCATGTGCTTTACACCATTTCCTGATCACAGTCTGGTTGCACACAGGAGTAGGAAACGTAAATATCATTCTTTGTTGGTTGTTTTCCCTATCCTGTGTCACTTCTCATCCTTCTACTGGTGGTCCTTAAGAGTCTTCAATAAACTCCTCACTATTGAACCTTTATCTTATGTTCTGTCTTTGGATAATGCTAAACTGAAATCCCGAAGATGAAGCTTATTTTATGGCTTCTGCAATTGAGCACTTATAGATACAGGGATTGTAGAATAATGAATAGGATACAATGTATGAGAAAATAGAAAGAGGATGGTAGCCAGGGCCTACATGCAAAGATTTGACTTAGAAGAGATACTTCCTCTATTAAAGCAGGATAGCAAGAGAAAGAAGGGAAGAGTGGATGCAAATGTATGTACATGTTTCCATTTGGTGGCAAGAATCACACTACTGAGATGATTTTCCAATAGGGCGTTTATACTTCTAAAAGTCCTTTACTTCACAGGCTGCTTAAACACCTTAGAAATACACTTGCTTGCTAAAATATACAAACACTGATCCTAAGGCTTCCTCTTCTTCAAATTTCCTTTGGATATCATTGCCAAAGTCTACTTGAGACTTCTCTGAATTACTGCATCCAAGTCTGATATAATACAGTTGTCTAATTCTTTCTTCCAATATCTTAACAGGCTCAACCAGATTATGACCAACTCTGAGCACTGGAAACTATTTTTCCTCCTTTGGGAACACTTCTAGCTCTGCACTGAATCTTTCACATTGCTTTTAAAGTTTAACTCTAAGAGTTAATTCACTTATAACTCCTGCATGCAGTTTCTCACTGTAGATGTTAAGCACTCACTAAAGATTTGATGAAAAAGGTATGTGGTCCTGGAGCGGTTTAGAAAAGGGAGAGCACATTCAGTTAGAGATGGATCAAAAAAGACTATACAAAAGATAGATTTGTATTTCAGAATATACTTTGGATGATGAGCAAAGAAAAAAAAAACTTAAAGGAGTGTTTATTTATAAAGAATGAGGAAAGCATGAAGCAAAATATGATCAAAGAATTACAAAAATTCTTACAAGGTAGATGTCATAGAGTTTAAAGAGAAAAGTTAGAGAGTTGTTTTGGAACACATTATAGAAGGAATGATGCTAAAGCTGAAACTCCAGTACTTTGGCCACCTCATGCAAAGAGTTGACTCATTGGAAAAGACTCTGATGCTGGGAGGGATTGGGGGCAGGAGGAGAAGGGGACGACAGAGGATGAGATGGCTGGATGGCATCACTGACTCGATGGACGTGAGTTTGAGTGAACTCCGGGAGTTAGTGATGGATGGACAGGGAGGCCTGGCTTGCTGCGATTCATGGAGTCTCAAAGAGTTGGACACAACTGAGCGACTGAACTGAACTGATAGAAGGCCTTAGAAGAGGATGTACTTAATTTGATAGACAATGAAGAATTACAGAAAAATACAACAATTTAGTAATATGTCTGATTGGAGCTATGCTTTAACAAATGCTATCCAAAATCATTGTTAATAATGCCTACTATATCTGTGGCTACTAGCAAGTTAAGCATGAAGTCTTTCATTATAGTCATCTTGGATCTGTGTATCCTTTTTACTTCATAACATCTGAAAATGAATTATGATACCATACAGTATATTTCAGATACTATCATCTATTCTGTACTGTTCCCGCATAATGCTTATTCAGTCCTGAAAGCATGACTGCCTACCTTATATGAAACTCTTTTCTTCTTCTTGCTATTCAGCTGCTGGTTAGGATCTCTGGAATTATTTTTCTGCTTGGATGAGAATCCTTGTAGAGCTTCTGTAGAAAAATACACCTGTACCTAATGGAGAAACTGTATTTTCACACTTCATTATCAGAGACCTTACCACCAAATTTGACCTGAAATATAGGAAGCAGGTGTCCATGAGTGTAACTTTCCAATTTATAATTAAAATTTTGCTTTTAACTTATCACTGCCTCTCTAAGAGAAATTCATTTATGCTACTTTTATACAGTTGATCCTTACAATATTTTAGTAAAATAGGCAAGACAATACGTGTGTTATGAATAAGGTATAGTCCTTCACAAGTGCTGTAATTCTGAATGTAAAGTCTGGAAATACATATCCATGTGAAACTGTGGAAAGCACTCTGTACTTAGTCTTCTAGTACCTATCATAGTATCATAGCTGGTAATTCAATACTTATCATGTTGCTGCTCTAAGGCACATCTCTCCATGATGATGTTATGCCGGGGTCCAGCCCCGGCTGATCCAGGTATTCGAAGGATAGATGGCATAGGCAACCTATTTATTTAAATATTTAATCAAAGATATAAAAAGTAATAGAATGAGGATAGCTCAGTGAGGAAGTTCAGTGGAGAAAAGAGGCTGAAATAAGGATAGCTCAGTAGGAAAATTCAGTGAAGAAAAGAGGCTGAATAATTCAGCCAGAAGGTAAGAGAAAGAATGACATGGGGAGACCAAGTTTCAGTGAACAAGGCCCGCACTTTATTTTCCAAAGTAGTTTTTATACTTAAGTTATGCATAGAGGATAATGGGGGAAGGGGTAGAGTCATGCAGCAAGCCTGGCTTTCTTCCTGCAAACTTATCATATGCAAAAGCTTAGGTGATTTGCATCATCTTCTGGCCCGGAGGCCTGTTAACATTTTAAGACCCTTTCTTCAGAAAACTTATTTTTCTCTAAAGGTGATTGGTCAGGAGCCACCCTCTAAAAGCATTAGATAAAGTTGCATTCCTACAGAGCAAAGGTGTGGTGGGCTATAACAAGAAAAAGAATTAACTCAAGGGTCCCAGGTTACAAACATTAAAGCTACTACTTACACCAATTATATTAATCAATACACTGCCAGGGACACAGCGGGTAAGGGATATGGAAACTAGCAGCAAACATTGGCCCAACAAGTGAAAATCCCTTCACCAATACAATTTCTAATCAATCTTTTAACTGCTCAAAGGAATCTGTATTTAGACAGTTTAGAACATCTCATGCCTCTCACCTTTGGGAGGCTCTGAGCAATCACATGTGGCCGGAAAAACCTATTCAGGCAGGCTAGAGGACTTTCAAAGGAGTTTGTAGGTTGAAACACTGTCACACCCACGAATTATTAACTGGAGCTGTAAGCTAACTCTTTTTTCAGAGAGAGGTAGTGGGGGACAGCCCCCCATAAAGTCAGAGGTGTAGGTGAAAGCACAAAGCAGAAAGTAGGCAGATTCTGGTTTTGGGGGTAGATACTCGAGAATTTCCAGGGAGACTCCTGAGGCTTGATCCCGCCTTTGCGTATGCCAAGCCTCCTTCCTCATGACTTTGCCATGGGCAGAGCTCGCTCCCCGCAATGTTATACAAGTAAATGAAAAATTTCACCCAGAAGCATTACTGAGTATTGAAGAGTAACACTACTGATAGCAAAATTTGTAAAAAGAAATTTGTGTGTTGCAACTATCCCCTTAGACATTTGCTCAGCAATATAATTGCTGAATGGCACCCCACTCCAGTACTCCTGCCTGGAAAATCCCATGGACGGAGGAGCCTGGTAGGCTGCAGTCCATGGGGCTGCTAAGAGTCAGGTACGACTGAGCGACTTCACTTTCACTTTTCACTTTCATGCATTGGAGAAGGAAATGGCAACCCACTCCAGTGTTCTTGCCTGGAGAATCCCAGGGACAGGAGAGCCTGGTGGGCTTCTGTCTATGGGGTCGCGCAGAGTTGGACACGACTGAAGTGACTTAGCAGCAGCAGCAGCAGCAATCACTTTTCACATTCTTCTCTGACTGGAACAGTCTGAATTCTACCTCCAACTAATGAGCTATCTTTCTCCTAACACCATGGTTATTCTGCTACCTCTTTATTACATATAGAAATCTAGACTTCAGGCAGAAATCTAGTCTCCTGGTAGCACAAATAAAACATCTTCTAAGGACAGGCCCTAGGAAAGCTGGGAAACTTCCAAACTCTGCAATAATCTTTAGTTTATAACCTTTTTTACTTACTCAATCCCCCATCTTTCTTAGATCTTATTTATATAAGTAAAATGAATGAATGTTTGACAAAAGGAACTGGCAATGACTTCTTGGTTCAGTGAGAATATGTGAAGAAAGAAGAATGAGAATAGTTAAATGAAGTATTTGTGCTATTTCATGGTTTTGAAATTCTGTCCTTTCTTTTAGAAGTCTAAGGAGTTATAATTCCAGCATCTTTATTTAATTTTTAGTTAGTAGAGAGCTAAGAAGAACATAACTGTGACATGTTATTTAATTAATTTCTGATTTGATGTGTCATTTTAATTAATTTGGGGTTAAGTTATTTTACTATAAGGTACAATGATAAGGGTTCATATTATCTCTTTAGTTTTCCCATAACTCTCAGGAGAAGATGCAAGAGTACTAAAGCTTTTAATACCAAAGTTTACAAGCTGATGAAAATTTAAGTTTAGCACAGACTGTGCTACTCAAGTAAGACACACTAGCTGAAGAATATTTCAGCATCAAATATAGTCATAGACTTTCTCAGAGACTTTTTTTCTTGACAAAATAATGCTAGTTCTTAAATCCATCAGTACTTATCTTTTACTGAAATATTCTCTGTTTGAATAAACAAATACTTTCTGACTTAATATCAGAATCAAAACCAGTACTGCTTATACCAAGATTATTAGCAAGATTATTATTATTATTTCTCTTCACTCACTACCATTTGTCAACATTTTTGGCTCCCCTAGCCAAGTGCCCAGTCATTGTTTAAGATCACTTGGTATACCAATCCTCAGCAGTCAGCCCCACAAACCATCACCAACTGGATTTCTTTAACCCTTTTTCCTCTCTGGATCACTTGAAAATACCTCTCTTTCTCACAAAAGGAGCTACTGCCCAGTTGTTTAGGGTCTCAGCTCAGAATTCCCACAAGATACTCATGAATATTTCTCTCCAAAATAGTTTTTTTATTAATTTCAAGATCCAAAAGATAATGAAGAAAATTTGGCTCACATTTATCCTCATTTTATAAAATATATTTATTTTTGCAATGCATTCATAAACTTACGTAACTACTCTAAAGCAGAGGTCAGGAATTTTTTTCTAAAGGATCCAACTAATAAATATGTTTGTCATTGTGAGCCATATGGTCTCTGTTATAATTACTCAACCCTCCCACTAAACTCTGCCATTGCAGCAAAAGCAGCTACTAAAGACAATCCATAAGTGAACGCTTGTTGCTGTAAAACAACTATTTTTAAAAATTTGTACCAGCTTTGACCCACAGAACACAGTTTGCTAACCCCTGTTCTTAACTAGTAACACACAAGAAAGTACAGTGGCATGAGGGAAAGACTGTGGTTATTGAAATCAAACCAACATGTGTTCGAATCCTGGTTCTGGCGATATATACAATTTGGGATCAATCATAATACTTTTTTGAGTCTGTTTTATCATCTATCTTTTAAAAGGTTACATTCCCCACCTTGTGCATGCTCTGTGAATATTAAACAAAATAAAGAATATATATAAAAACTCTAAAGAGAAGACTTTATAATAATAAATTATAAAAATAACATTTCTATTTTTGTAAAAATAATAACCATTATTATTTTCACTTCTATTACACTTGCCTCAGATTCAAGCCATGCCTGACCTAGGATGTTTGTACTTATATAAACCAGATACTTTTAAGCTATGCTAGTGGGCAAAGCACAATAAACATGAGATTTAACTGTTTGAGCAGTGATCATCAATCAGCAATTTGTACGCAAGAAAAGTTTCATTGAATAACCTATTCAGCAGACTTGTGGGTTATTACAGTTTTCATCTTGAAAACTGATCTTAGTAAGATAAATGATACCTATCTATTATAATTGCTACATTTCTATGATGTAATTATTCATTGAGATAATCTCCATTGTGAAAGTATTTAAATTATCTGTAAACTATGTTTGATTTTCATACATTTAGAATAATTTTAAAGTCTGCATGTGGTTATTCTGACTAAATATGAATATCACAGTCTTATCATATGGTCATTTCCAAATTACCACTATAACAGTAATAAAAGCTACTGTTAATGAAATCTATCCTGCATATTAACACCTAAGCCAAACAGAATCATCAATAAAAGTTGCTTATAATGTTTTATGCAAAAACATAATATACATTACTTTCATTGAATGCTTTTTTATAGATAAATTATAATAATTATACATTAATGTAACTGTATACATGTGTAAAAGATAGATATAGAACACAGGCAAATATTTATAAAGGTTACATGAGCAAAAAAATTTTTTACTATTATTTCAGGAGATAATTCATGGCATTTCTACATTTCTCATATCAGCTTTTGCTCCAGACTGTTTTCAAGGACATTTGTACAGCAAACAGCCTTGGAAGATAGAGATAGTGTCTCCCTCCAGAGAAGGGGGCAGATTTATTTCTTGACATTCTAATAAAGACAATGTCTCCTCTGAGACACAGATTTAGCAGGTTTGCTTTATAGCGCCTTATAAAATAGGGAGTGTCCTCAGACGTGGGTGTTCCTCATCTCTGACACAAAACCATTGTGTGTACAGCATCTACCTGGATTCAGTTCTGCAATTTCTGCTGACATTCCCAAGTGGGACTTGGCAATGACAAGGGAAACAATGTGAACTTGAAGCTCACCACAGGCTGCCATGGCATGCACGGTAAAGCCCTTTGTTTCTGATCCAGGGGTGCTGTGTCTTCTACTAACATCTATGACATTGTAGCAAGCTAATCTGTTAGTCTGAAAGCAGGGCAAAAGCTGAGAACCTTTAATCTTTGCCATATTGTACACATCATCATCTTTCCCTTTTGCATTGTTGTTTTTCATTAGATCGTCTATATACAAGTATATTATTGTTTGGTGCTATACTTTAATATTTCTTTGAAAGCTTTGTATTTGCTTAGTTGTCCAGTAAAGTCATTTGAAATGTGTTGTATCTATCTTTTAAGTATTTTTAATTGGTTCTAGAGCAGCTTTTAGCCTAGTACTGATTTATACCCCTACTTTCTTCAATTTAAGTCTGAATTTGGCAATAAGGAGTTCATGATCTGAGCCACAGTCAGCTCCCCATCTTGTTTTTGCTGACTCTATAGATAGAGCTTCTACATCTTTGGCTGCAAAGAATCTAATCAATCTGATTTCGGTGTTGACCATCTGGTGATTTCCATGTATAGAGTCTTCTCTTATGTTGTTAGAAGAAGATGTTTGCTATGACCAGTGTGTTCTCTTGGCAAAACTCTATTAGCCTTTGCTCTGCTTCAGTCCGTATTCCAAGGCCAAATTTGCCTGTAACTCCAGGTGTTTCTTGACTTCCTACTTTTGTACTCCAGTCCCCTACAATGAAAAGGACATCTTTTTTGGATGTTAGTTCTAAAAGGTCTTGTAGGTCTTCATAGAACCGTTCAACTTCAGCTTCTTCAGCATTACTGGTTGGGGCATAGACTTGGATTACTGTGATATTGAATGGTTTGCCTTGGAAACGAACAGAGATCATTCTGTCATTTTTGAGATTGCATCCAAGTACTGCATTTTGGACTCTCTTGTTGACCATGATGGCTACTCCGTTTCTTCTAAGGGATTCCTGCCTGCAGTAGTAAATATAATGGTCATCTGAGTTAAATTCACCAATTCCAGTCCATTTTCATTCGCTGATTCCTAGAATGTCGACGTTCACTCTTTCCATCTCCTGTTTGACCACTTCCAATTTGCCTTGATCCATGGACCTGACATTCCAGCTTCCTATGCAATATTGCTCTTTACAGCATCAGACCTTGCTTCTGCCACCAGTCACATCCACAGCTGGGTATTCTTTTTGTTTTGGCTCCATTCCTTCATTCTTTCTGGAGTTATTTCTCCACTGATCTCCAGCAGCATATTGGGCACCTACTGACCTGGGGAGTTCCTCTTTCAGTATCCTATCATTTTGCCTTTTCATACTGTTCATGGAGTTCTCAAGGCAAGAATACTGAAGTGCTTTGCTTCAGTCCCTTCTCCAGTGGACCACATTCTGTCAGACCTCTCAACCATGACCCGCCCATCTTGGATGGCCCCAAGGGCATGGCTTAGTTTCAATGAGATAGACAAGGCTGTGGTCCTAGTGTGATTAGATTGACTGGTTTTCTGTGATTATGGTTTCAGTGTGTCTGCCCTCTGATACCCTCTTGCAACACCTACCATCTTACTTGGTTTTCTCCTTATTGCCAAACTCAGACTTAAATTGAAGAAAGAAGGGAAAAACACTAGACCATTCAGGTATGACCTAAATCAAATCCTTTATGATTATACAGTGGAAGTGAGAAATAGATTTAAGGGACTAGATCTGATAGATAGAGTGCCTGATGAACTATGGACTATGAGGTTCGTGACATTGTACAGGAGACAGGGACCAAGACCATCCTCATGGAAAAGAAATGCAAAAAAGCAAAATGGCTGTCTGGGAAGGCCTTACAAATAGCTGTGAAAAGAAGAGAAGTGAGAAGCAAAGGATAAAAGGAAAGATATAAACATCTGAATGCAGAATTCCAAAGAATAGCAAGAAGAGATAAGAAAGCCTTCCTCAGCGATCAATGCAAAGAAATAGAGGAAAACAATAGAATGGGAAAGACTAGATATCTCTTCAAGAAAATTAGAGATACCAAGGGAACATTTCATGCAAACATGGGCTCGATAAAGGACAGAAATGGTATGGACCTAACAGAAGCAGAAGATATTAAGAAGAGGTGGCAAGAATACACAGAAGAACTGTACAAAAAAGATCTTCACCACCCAGATAATTATGATGGTGTGATCACTGACCTAGAGCCAGACATACTGGAATGTGAAGTCAAGTGGGCCTTAGAAAGCATCACTATGAACAAAGCTAGTGGAGGTGATGGAATTCCAGTTGAGCTCTTTCAAATCCTGAAAGATGATGCTGTGAAAGTGCTGCACTCAATATGCCAACAAATGTGGAAAACTCAGCAGTGGCCGCAGGACTAGAAAAGGTCAGCTTTCATTCCAATCCCAAAGAAAGGCAATGCCAAAGAATGCTCAAACTACGCACAATTGCACTCATCTCACATGCTAGTAAAGTAATGCTCAAAATTCTCCAAGCCAGGCTTCAGCAATACATGAACATGAACTTCCAGATGTTCAAGCTGGTTTTAGAAAAGGCAGAGGAACCAGAGATCAGATTGCCAACATCTGCTGGATCATGGAAAAAGCAAGAGAGGTCCAAAAAAACACCTATTTCTGCTTTATTGACTATGCCAAAGCCTTTGACTGTGTGGACCACAATAAACTGTGGAAAATTCTTCAAGAGATGGGAACATCAGACCACCTTACCTGACTCCTGAGAAATCTGTATGCAGGACAAGAAGCAACTTATAGAACTTGACATGGAACAATGGACTGGTTCCAATTTGGGAAAGGAGTACATCAAGGCTGTATATTGCTGCCCTGCTTATTTAACTTCTGTGCAGAGTACATCATGCAAAATGCTGGGCTGGATGAAGCACAACCTGGAATCAAGATTGCTGGGAGAAATATCAATAACCTCAGATATGCAGATGATACCACCCTTATGGCAGAAAGCAAAGAGGAACTGAGGAGCCTCTCGATGAAAGTGAAAAGAGGAGAGTGAAAAAGCTGGCTAAAAACTCAACATTCAAAACACGAAGATCATGACATCTTGGCCCATCACTTAATGGCAAATAGATGGGGAAACAGTGGAAAAAATGATAGACTTTATTTTCTTGGGCTCTATAATTACTGCAGATGGTGACTGCAACCATGAAATTAAAAGACACTTGCTTCTTGGAAGAAAAGCTATGACCAACCTAGACAGCATACAAAAACAGAGACATTACTTTGCCAATAAAGGTCTGTCTAGTCAAAGCTATGGTTTCCAGCAGGCATGTATGATTGTGAAACTTGGGCTATAAAGAAAGCTGAGCACTGAAGAATTGATGCTTTTGAAATGTGGTGTTGGAAAAGATTTATTGAGATTCTTGTGGACTGCAAGGAGATCAAACCAATCAGTCTTAAAGGAAATCAGTCTGAATATTCTTTGGAAGGACTGATGTTGAAGCTGAAGCTCCAATGCTTTGGCCACTTGATGTGAAGTACTGACTCGTTGGAAAAGACCTTGATGCTAGAAAAGACTGAAAGCAGGAGAAGGGTATGACAGAGGATGAGATGGTTGGATGGCATCACCGACTCAATGAACATGAGTTTAAGCAGGCTCTAGGAGTTGGTGATGAACAGGGAAGCCTGTCCTGCTGCAGTCAATAGGGTTGCAAACAGTCGTACACAACTGAGTGACTGAACAAACTGAACTGGAAACTGCTTGCAGGTAACGTGAAATTGGGACAACTGTAAGGCTCACTTCAACAAAAAAACTTGTTTTCTTTCTCTCAGGGACCATGGTCCTGTTCTGCTTATTGTCTGATGTATATAAATCATTTTTTGTAAATTCTGTTCAATTTTCTAGGTGTTTCCTTACAATGTGAGCATATATTGAGTTCCTGTCACACTATTACCATTTACAGTGAAAGTACATTTGCATTTCTAATGTCTGCAAAGTGATTAAGTTGCTATGGAAATAGCTCTATTGTATAATACTAAATACCTTAAGACATTCTGAGGGATAAAAAAAGCCCAAATTTAAGAGGTTTTTCTACAGATTAAGTGTCATTAAAATGATATATGTTTTGTGGCTAAATAGGATTAATGATAGTTCAATAATACAAATAATAGTAACTAAGCCACATTATTTTCCTAACTTTCTTAAATTATCTGAACTCATTATCTCCTAATAATTTCTGAGTAACTATTATGGGCGAGACTTTCATTAGATGTTGTGTGTCATTCAAAGACTTGTTTCAGTTCATTATATTCAGGAACTTCAAATCTAGTCACGGAGACAAGTAAACTAGAAGAACTTTGGCCTGTTCATTATTCATTATCACTATTCAATATCTTGTGTGTTTATGAAAATCACTTAAGATGTCTGAACTCAAATTTCTTCATCTATACATGAAAAGTTTAACTAGGTCATATTTAAAGTAACTCTTATCTCAGAAACATTGCTTACTTAGAAACTACGTTTAAAGCTTTATCTGTGTTCTCACTTCTATGTTAGGTCAGGGAGAATTAGAAAAAATTGTCTCAAATACATACTCTAAAAAGGTCCTCCAAATAACTGCATTTTTATGTAAATAAGAATGTCAACAACAATACTGTGAACTACTACACTATGCCCTGCTAATCATCAGTGCAACAACATTGATTAGTAGGAGTTGGGATTCCCATTATTATGGCTTCCCAGATAATCACAAGAAAGAGCTGGGGGAATGTAACTTTCTTATTATACTCTAGGCTTAATTGGGAAGTGACAAAGGGAGAAATTCCTCTCCCTGGGCATAGTCTTAATAGGTAACACACCTTGTAACATTTTTAAATGCAATAGTTTAAGCCTAGTATTCTAAACACAGTACTTTGAAATAAAAAGCTGACAGAAGGGCAAATTGCAGTAAGATGGCAGGGATTTCATGCTTTAAAGCACTTATTTCTCTACTATAAAAACAAAACAATTATAGGCAAAATATAAGAAAAGAAAAAGTGTCTGACTGGGCTCAAATACAAGACAAATAGTTTTGAGAGCCAGAAACAAAATAATGCTTAACTGGCTAACGGGACCAAAGTAGCAGGTGTGCTGCCCTGTGGAGCCAGAGATAGGCAATGTCTCAGGTTTGGCTGTGGAGAGGTAATGAATATCAATATTTACTCCAAGAGGGACATGGATCAGAGTCAGGCTTGTGACCTGATGCCAGGAGGTGGGAAGGTTTAGAATTGGGCCAGCATACTCTATAAAGAAGGTGGGTCCAAACTGTTTCCAATCTGCTGAATGTAACTGTGACAGACAGGAAACTATAGGCAAAAAGATCAAAATACAAAACTGAACTGCATGGCCAGGAACAGACCTAAAAACACTCCTTGACCCAGATTATAAGATTGGGCTCTGAACCAGTTGCCTGAGTGTTGGTTTAAGGCAACCACAAAACTCATCATTTCAAAAAAAAAAAAAAAAGGAAAAACTTAATGCTAAGAAAGGCAGCAAATGTCAACATCAAAATAGGTATGCACTCCAGAAGGTATTTAACTTCATAGAACAATTTAGCAAACTTTAATATAAATACTATGAATATTCAGAAATAAATGAAAGCTTATAAGCTTGAAATTAAAAATAATAAATTATATAATAAAACAGGAAGAAATGAAACAAGAATTTTAGATAAAGGAAAGAAGTATTATAGTTAAAAAATATAATCACTGAAATGAAAATCCCAGTTTAACAATAAAAATAGAACAATCAAAGAAATAATCTTCAAAGTGAAAACAGAATTGAATAAATTACTCAAGATATAGCATAGAGAGATAAAAATATCAATGTCATAAAAGTAATTAAGAAATAGATACCTAATAGGTGTTACAGAAAACAAATTTACAAAAGGAATGAAGGGTAATAGTTGAGAATTTTGCACAAAGGTATATGACTAGTAGATAAAAATATATTCTCAATACTAGGCAGAATAAATCAATAAATACAAATCCACAGGTAGTCATATTATAGGGAAACTGCAGGCCATTAAAATATAGAGCTAATATATATAAAATGCCAGAGTGAAAAGACAGATTGCTTTTAAAAACTTGGCAATCTGTATGACAGAAACCTTTTCATGTAAGAAGCCAAAAATCTATAAAGTAATATCTTCAAATTTCCAAAATAAAAACCTGTTGGTGTAAAATTTTATATCCAGATACTATATCATTTGGGCTTCCCTGGTGGCTTAGATGGTAAAGAATCTGCCTTCAATGCAGGAGTCCTGGGTTCAATCCCTGGGTCTGGAAGATTCCCCTGGAGAAGGAAATGGCTACCCACTCCAGTATCCTTGCCTGCAGAATTCCATGGACAGAGGCAGGCTACAGTCAATAGGGTTTCAAAGAGTTGGACATGACTGAGCAACTAGCTTATATTACTCTATCATTTAAAAGCAGGAACAAAATAATGACACCAATCAACTTTTAAGAAAAGAATGATTAAACATTAAATTCTGCTGTTAATACAAGAGACTTCAGAAAATGTACTGGAATAAAGTTTTTATATCCAATAGCAACAAAACCTTAAAGTCTCTGCTTAGTGTCACCTTCCAAAGTGGCCTAACTTGGTAAATACCAAATTGAAATTAGGGATTATTTCTGGAGAAGATAGGAAAAGATATTGGAAAATGTTCATAGAGGGGCTTAACCACATCTATAATGTTCTTTTCTTTTTTAAAAGTTTAAAAGGACAAACAAAAAGCAAAAATTGTTCTAACCAAACAAGAGGCCAGCAGTGTAAACATTATTAAGTTCTAATAGATCTGGGTGTACACACAAAGTGGTTTATTATTCTTTCTTCTTTCTTGTGTGTTTTTCAAAATATCTTACTCTACCAAAACAATGACAGTAGGAAAAGTATAAAATCAAGGGTTGATATTTTCCAATACATTATTGAAATATAAGTGTTCAAAATATGAGATCTGTAAAGAAGGTTATCAAGGTGGTAAATGTTTTTTGTTCTAATTTCCCCATCAAACAATAGCACATATCAAATCCACCGTCCACTGAGGCTAATCCTTTTCACTCTGCATAATGTTAGACTCTGTCCATCCATCTAGGAAACAGACATGGCTTCTCAAACTTTGAGTTTGTGCACTGATTTCCAAAGAGTGCTGACAAATTAAGGCTGCCATCCACAGACATCAGAGAATAAAGAATGATACAGTGAACAAGCAAAGAGTGTGAGGACTTTAATGCCTTTACATGGCTCCAGGTAATAATCCTGGTTTTTGCACAGTTGAGAGACTTGAGTATAGTCATAGAAAAATGACAATTTAAACAGTGACATTAGGACAGAGGATTGTTTGGGAGCATTCAGAAGAAATAGCTAGAGTGGTAAGACAGGTTCATTTGATGGGGATCCTTGAATTTCATCTTGATGATTTTAGACTTGTAAATTTTATCTGAGTAAATTAAGCTTCTATATGCATGCATAATATTGTTAAACAGCAAAAGTAAGGTAATTACAGCCATGAAAGGATATTTAATGGCAACTCTAAATGTATAATTTATAGGGCTGCGAAAAGAATGAGAAAAATAAAATAGTAGCTAATTTGAGTAAATGTTTTACATTATGTGAGCTCTCTACTTTAAAATCTTATTTCTTTATTGAAGATAAATGGAGATAAATAAAAGATATGAATAATTCCATTTTAAATCCATTCCCCATGCAATGAAATCCCTGTGTGTTTCCTAGTTATACAGGGAATTTGTTGGATAAGAAGAACGACAAGCGAGAGGTGACTAGCTTAAAATTTTCTTAGTTATCCTTCTTGTGAATTTAACTTTAGAGGACAGATAATTTTGCTATCCCTCAAGGATTATCTTTATTCCAAATAAGGCAAATGTTCTATTTTAAAATAAATGATGATATTGAAACAAAGTTTAAAAATCGCGTATTAGGCAAAAGAGTTGATCCATTTAAACTAATAGTGCACTATTAGAATGTTTTAAAAATGCTAAAACCAATGCCACCCAAAGAATTTCACAATAATGCATCTCCCAAGATTATGCTCAGGTAGTCCCAAAGTAAATATAACTATGACATAGGTACTAATCAGATGTTTCTCTGTGAAGGAAGATACTTTACCTTCAGTATTTAGCATCTGGATTAACGATATCCAACAGAGCTTTCTATGATGACAGCGGTGTTCATTCTGAACAGTCCAATATTGTATTCAACGACCACTGTAGCTATTGTGCACGTAAAATATGCTAGTGTAACCAAGGAACTGAATGTTTCTTTTATTTCTTTTAAAAAATTAAAATTTAAATAGTTACATTTTACTGCTACAGCTAAGTTGCTTCAGTCATGTCCGACTCTGCGACCCCACAGACGGCAGCCCACCAGGCTCCCCCGTCCCTGGGATTCTCCAAGCAAGAACACTGGAGTGGGTTGCCATTTCCTTCTCCAATGCATGAAAGTGGAAAACGAAAGTGAAGTCGTTCAGTCAAGTCCGACCCTCAGCGACCCCATCGACTGCAGCGCACCAGGCTCCTCCGTCCATGGGATTTTCCAGGCAAGAGTACTGGAGTGGGGTGCCATTGGACAGCATAGACCTAGACAATTAGTATCCAATTCAACCTTGACTGATTATAGTCAGAAATGAACAAAGACACATGAAAAACATAAAGTAGTTGGTAGAAGCTAATTGCTACTTATCCTCAAGACATAGAGAACTATGCTTTCCGTATCTTCTTAAATGCTGACCTAATGACCATTCACCAAATGTATATAGACTATCCCCGTAAGTAGCAAACATTGTATCTGTGGAACCTATACAATCACTTAAGCTGAAAATCTTTTCTTCCATCACATCCTTGTGAAAGTTAAAAAGTGACACTAGTCTCAGTAGTGTGAAGAACCCAATGAAGACGTATAAAGCCATGTGTTTTACTGTGATAATTCCCATGTATTACCATGAAAAGGCATGTGCACATGCTTAGTCACTCAGCAGTGTCCAACTCTTCGTGTATCTGATATGAGATTTCCCAGGCAGGAATACTGGAGCGGGTTGCCATTTCCTCCTTCATGGGATCTTCCCAACCCAGGGGTCGACTCAGGGGTCAAACCTATGACTCCTGCATTGGCAAGCAGATTCTTTACCACTGAGCAACCTGAAGAGGGCAGTGACTTAGAAAACCAATTCCTTCGATGGATGTGGCCTTGCACTTACAGGATGGCTGTTCGGCCAGAATTAAAATTCATGTGGTAATGAGAGCTCAAATGCTCACTTTTCCCATTGCCATTACATGCTGTTCTCCTCATTTCTAAAACATTTTCTTCACAACTTTCTTTTCCCCTGGAAATAATTTCTTTGCTGGAGCCAAATTTCTAATTTCTCTACATGTTTGGCACATTAGTTCATTTCAAAGTACTTTGAGAGAGTGAGAAGTTAAAGGCTAGAAATCAAGAGCAAAGTAGAAAATCTAAATTAAACAATCTGTTTAAACCAGTAGGTTTATATAACTTTCTTTCAAAGCTTTGTGGACACTTTCCTTTGAATAAAAAAGCTCTTCAAATACACAGAAACCTTGTTTAGACACTATCACAATATCTGGATAAAAATAAGTCTCATAGCAAATCTGCGTACAAATTACTGTATAAGTAGATTAAGTATCAATTTAAATATTATGATTTTACATCAATTTTAATTACTTGTTGTTATCCCATGAAGCATATGAATTTTAGGATTAGAGGGTAAATATTTGCACTTTAGTGTATTTGGAAAAAAGAAAAAGCCCTTGTATTTATTTTTTTTTTAGTTTAATAAATAGAAACACTTTAACCAATGCTTAATATTATCAGAGGTTATACAAAAATAATATCAATGACAAGCCAAAAAAAAAATTGTCAGTGATTTTTCCATAAGATTTAGTTTCAACTCAAATGCTTGACCCTTTAATTCAACTTTTGCTCTAGTATCTTTTCTGCAAATAGTTTTCATTTGACTTCCTACAGCAAGTCCAAAATTTGAAAATAACCAAAGAACAGTGTGCAAGTTAAGATCCTGACAACTAGTATCACAATGTTGTTTTATGCTTGAGGGAACTGTGCACAGACCATCTGTATCTTGGTGAATCCCATGAAGCCTGTCAAAGCAGGCATGCATGAAGAAATAGACAGTGAAGGGGGAGATATTCTCACTGCCACTGAAAGAGGGATCTAGGAAACCACAACATTCACCCTGGACATTATTCAGACTAATAATTAGATCCATGTGATATATTTTAGGTCCACCTACTGAACCCAAATCCCAAAGAAGATTGCCATTGAGAGATTTTATTATGATGTCATTGTACACTTCATGCAGTTTGAATTGAGGATAATTTAACAGAACCTCAGACTACACTTGCACTGCATTGTGTGACACAGTGGAAATAACATGGAATAGGCAACTTACACTATTTATCAAATAGTCTGCAACGTGATAGATGCATGCTACTTAGGAACCTATTCCCAAAGCAACACAGGATTTCTCCTTGCTTGCTTATTCACAGAATAAAACTATTTATGCTTAGTAATGAATGCCCAAACACCCAGATTTGACATTTAAATAAAAGGCAAAACAGTGGATAGAACAGATTCACGCAGTGTCTACATATAAAATTGGAAAAGACCTAACTCACCTTCCCCACAAATAGTAAAAATTCTGAATTCCTTTGCCAACAAAGGTCCGTCTAGTCAAGGCTATGGTTTTTCCAGTAGTCATGATGGATATGAGAGTTGGACTGTGAAGAAAGCTGAGTGCTGAAGAATTGATGCTTTTGAACTGTGGTGTTGGAGATGACTCTTAAGAGTCTCTTGGACTGCAAAGAGATCCACCAGTCCATTCTAAAGGAGATCAGCCCTGGGATTTCTTTGGAAGGAATGATGCTGAAGTTGAAACTCCAGTACTTTGACTACTTCATGTGAAGAGTTGACTCACTGGAAAATACTCTGATGGTGGGAGGGATTGGGGGCAGGAGGAGAAGGGGATGACAGAGGATGAGATGGCTGGATGGCATCACCGACTCGACTGACGTGAGTTTGAGTGAACTCCAGGAGTTGGTGATGGACAGGGAGGCCTCAATTCAGTTCAGTTCAGTTTAGTCACTCAGTCGTGTCCGACTCTTTGCAACCCCATGAATCGCAGCATGCCAGGGCTCCCTGTCCATCACCATCTCCCGGAGTTCACTCAGATTCACGTCCATTGAGTCAGTGATGCCATCCAGCCATCTCATCCTCTGCCGTCCCCTTCTCCTCCTGCCCACAATCCCTCCCAGCATCAGAGTCTTTCCAGTGAGTCAACTCTTCCCATAAGGTGGCCAAAGTATTGGAGTTTCAGCTTTAGCATCATTCCTTCCAAAGAAATCCCAGGGCTAATCTCTTTCAGAATGGACTGGTTGGATCTCCTTTCAGTCCAAGGGACTCTCAAGACTCTTCTCCAACACCACAGTTCAAAAGCATCAATTCTTCAGCACTCAGCTTTCTTCACAGTCCAACTCTCACATCCATAAGTAACCACTGGAAAAACCACAGCCTTGACTAGACGGACCTTTGTTGGCAAAGTAATGTCTCTGCTTTTCAATATGCTATCTAGGTTGGTCATAACTTTCCTTCCAAGGAGTAAGCATCTTTTAATTTCATGGCTGCAGTCACCATCTGCAGTGATTTTGGAGCCCAAAAATATAAAGTCTGACATTGTTTCCACTGTTCCCCCATCTATTTCCCATGAAATGATGGGACCAGTTGCCATGATCTTAGTTTTCTGAATGTTGAGCTTTAAGCCAACTTTTTCACTCTCCTCTTTCACTTTCATCAAGAGGCTTTTTAGTTCCTCTTCACTTTCTGCCATAAGGGTGGTGTCATCTCCATATCTGAGGTTATTGATATTTCTCCTGGTAATCCTGTTTCCAGCTTGTGTTTCTTCCAGTCCAGCGTTTCTCATGATATACTCTGCATACAAGTTAAATAAGCAGGATGACAATATACAGCCTTGACGTACTCCTTTTCCTATTTCGAACCAGTCTGTTGTTCCATGTCCAGTTCTAACTATTGCTTCCTCTCCTGCATATAGGTTTCTCAAGAGGCAGGTCAGGTGGTGTGGTATTCCCATCTACTGAAGAATTGTCCACAGTTTATTGTGATCCACACAGTCAAAGGCTTTGGCATAGTTAATAAAGCAGAAATAGATGTTTTTCTGGAACTCTCTTGCTTTTTCCATGATTCAGCGGATGTTGGCAATTTGATCTCTGGTTCCTGTGCCTTTTCTAAAACCAGCTTGAACATCTGGAAATTCACAGTTCACGTATTACTGAAGCCTGGCTTGGAGAATTTTGAGCATTACTTTACTAGGTGTGAGATGAGCGTGATTGTGCGGTAGTTTGAGCATTCTTTGGAATTGCCTTCCTTTGGGATTGGAATGAAAACTGACCTTTTCCAGTCCTGTGGCCACCTCTGAGTTTTCCAAATTTGCTGGCATATTGAGTGCCGCCCTTTCACAGCATCATCTTTCAGGATATGAAATAGCTCAACTGGAATTCCATCACCTCCACTAGCTTTGTTCGTAGTGATGCTTTCTAAGTCCCACTTGACTTCACATTCCAGGATGTCTGGCTCTAGGTGAGTGATCACACCATCGTGATTATCTTAGTCGTGGGGATCTTTTTTGTACAGTTCTTCTGTGTATTCTTGCCATCTCTTCTTAATATCTTCTGTTTCTGTTAGGTCCATACCATTTCTGTCCTTTATCGAGCTCATCTTTGCATGAAATATTCCCTTGGTATCTCTAATTTTCTTGAAGAGATCTCTAGTCTTTCCCATTCTGTTGTTTTCCTCTATTTCTTTGCACTGATCGCTAAGGAAGGCTTTCTTCTCTCTCGTTGCTGTTCTTTGGAACTCTGCATTCAGATACTTATATCATTCCTTTTCTCCTTTGCTTTTCGCTTCTCTACTTTTCAGAGCTATTTGTAAGGCCTCCCCAGACAGCCATTTTGCTTTTTTGCATTTCTTTTCCATGGGGATGGTCTTGATCCCTGTCTCCTGTACAATGTCATGAACCTCATTCCATAGTTCATCAGGCACTCTATCTATCAGATCTAGGCCCTTAAATCTATTTCTCACTTCCACTGTATAATCACAATGAATTTGACTTAGGTCATACATGAATGGTCTAGTGATTTTCCCTACTTTCTTCAATTTCAGTCTGAATTTGGCAATAAGGAGTTCAGGGAGGCCTGACGTGCTGCAGTTCATGGGGTCGCAAAGAGTAGGACACGATTGAGCAACTGAACTGACTGAACTGACTGACTGAATCACCTGTCTCCACAATGGAACCACATAAGAGATCCTGGACTTGTACTAACTATGCAGGCCTTACAATGAGTTATTCCTGGAGCTAGATATGAATAAAAGGAATGAATTATACACAAGTTATCTAAGTGAGGAATCTGCAGCTGCAAGCGTGCTAAGTCACTTCTGTTGTGTCTGAACTCTTTGAGATCTTATCAACTGTAGCTTTCCAGCTCTTTTGTCCATGGAATCCTCCAGGCAAGAATACTGAAATGGATTGCCATTTCCTTCTCCAGGGAATCTTCCCAACTCACGGAATCTTCTTCGATCCTATGGGATGGAACCACTTCTCTTAAATGTCTCTTGTATTAGCAGGCATATTCTTTACCACTAGCACCACTTGGAGAAGGGTTTTTGTATGTGAGTCACATTTTCAATCCAGACTCTTTGCGACCCCATGGACTGTAGCCCTCGAGGCTCCTCGTGTCCATGGGATTTTCCAGGCAAGAGTCCTGGAGTGGGTTGCCATTTCCTTCTCCAGAGGATCTTCCTGACCCAAGGATCGAACCCACGTCTCCCACTTTGTAGGTAGACTCTTTACCTTGAGCCACCAGGAAGTCCCTTTTATTCCAGAGGGCAATCAATATACTTTTGAAAGGATTGTATTTCACATGTTCTGAAATTGTGTATATGGAAGTTAGTCACTAGAACCTATAACTAGAAATAATTTTTATAAGGAAAATGGAACCTTACTCATAGCATACTGGGATACATCTGTTAAGAGTTATTGTACCATCAAAAAAGTGTGTCATACAAACCAGAGTTGCTTATGTCTCCTGCACTGGCAGGAAGGTTCTTTACTACTAGTGCCACCTGGGAAGCCCCATGTCATTCTTACTAGCTGCATATCTGATTTGTAGACTTTAACTTATCTTTAAATAATAACTCAAGATAGTGATTCTTACAGTATTCATCCTTGAGTTCAACGCCTGTAATGCAGGAGACCCAGGTCCAGTTTCTGGGTTGAGAAGATCCCCTGGAGAAGGGAATGGCATCCCACTCCAGTATTCTTGCCTGGAGAATTCCACAGACAGAGGAGCCTGGCAGGCTACAGGCCATAAGGTCACAAAGAGTCTGGACATGACTGAATGACAAATGCTTTCACTTTCACTTTTTGAGTTCAACCAAAAATTGAATGCAACTGTTTCCAACAGCCTATTGGAGAACCTGACAATTAAAGAAAGAGACTGATTTAATAGTTTGGTGGTAGTGCTGGGAAAACTCAATAAATTATGTTTTATAAGTAGACAGAATACATACATATATTGAAACTACTGAAATCATTGTATTTCAAGTCAAGGTACTAAACATATATAAATGCATTGATTAGTGACACAATTTGGGAAGTGAAGTTAGGGAAGAATGCCATTGTGGGAAATAATAGAAGATTCAGTTGTAGAAATTTATCACATTGTAATCTCTTCCTGCTGCTACTGCTGCTAAGTCGCTTCAGTCGTGTCCAACTCTGTGCGACCCCATAGACGGCAGCCAACCAGGCTTCCACGTCCCTGGGATTCTCCAGGCAAGAATACTAGAGTGGGTTGCCATTTCCTTCTCCAATGCATGAAAGTGAAAAGTGAAAGTGAAGTCACGCAGTCGTGTCTGACTCTAGCGATCCCATGGACTACAGCCTACCAGGCTCCTCCACCCACGGGATTTTCCAGGCAAAAGTACTGGAGTGGGGTGCCATTGCCTTCTCCGAATCTCTTCCTAGGCACACAGAAAAACTATATTTCCCCACTTCTCTTGCTGGAAGATTGAACCAAAGACAGTTTTGGCCAACAGGATGATGGCAGATGTAAAGTAAGCCACTTCCAGACCTGATGATTCAAAACCTCCTAAACAATCTTACAACTCCTCTTATCCTGCTGTATTGATTTTGGACATCATGTGTTCCAGATGGCCTGGCTGTAAGATAAAGAGCCAGCTAAACTTTATTAGACATTACAGGCGTGAGATGTAAATCTTTGTTTTACAAAGGTACCAGGGTATGGATTATATATATATATTTCTTCCTTTGCAGGATAATCAATCCTGTTCCATATAATTCAGAGAATTTCTAAAAACTCCTTAGAATGTTTTTAACACTCTTTCAAGTTTCTACTGCTACAGTGATACTTTGGCTTCAGTTGTGAGCAACTTATAAATTTCTAGGGTTTCTCGTGTATACGTACTTGCTCTCCATTTAATTTCCTGGACACAAGGTAGTAATGTAAATAAGCTTACCGTGATTTTTGAGAGTTTACCTAACACTTCTCAAATAAATGACCAGGTTTAAATAACAATTCCTGATGATTGACCAAAAATGCTTTAAGAAGGAATTATGGAGAACTAACCAAGGAATTTTCCAGTTATTCAAATTGCCCTTAAATAGAAAAACAACAGAAACAATAGCTGCTACATGGATTTGCATGCCCACCTATACCACTTTTTTTTGTACTTTACTGAGGACATAAAAATTACAGATATATTAGATTTATCACAATGATCATTTTGTGTGTACAGAAATATGCTAAAGCTGAAACTCCAGTACTTTGGCCACCTCATGCGAGGAGTTCACTCATTTAAAAAGACTCTGATGCTGGGAGGGATTGTGGGCAGGAGGAGAAGGGGACTACAGAGGATGAGATGGCTGGATGGCATCACTGACTCGATGGACGTGAGTCTCAGTGACTCCGGGAGTTGGTGATGGACAGGGAGCCCTGGCATGCTGCGATTCATGGGGTCACAAAGAGTCAGACATGACTGAGTGACTGATCTGATCTGATCTGAGTGCATCAGGAACAAAATTAGTTTTATAGGTCAATTATACTTCAAACAAACAGAAAAACTCATAGAAAAACAGATCAGATTTGTGGTTATGAGAACTGGGCTAGGAAGGTGGGGAAATGGATGAAGGCAGTGAAAAGGTAGAAACTTCCAGCTATAAGATAAATAAGTACTTGGGATGTAATATACAAAACAATAAATATAATTAACATTAATATGTTATAAATGAAACTTGGTAAGAGAGTAAATCCTAAGAGTTCTCATCACAAATTTTTTTCTCTTACTTTCCATCTATATGAGATGATGAATATCCCCTAAACTTATTGTGAAATTATTTATGATGTATGTAAGTCAATCATTACGTAAAACACCTTGAACTTAAAACAATGCTATATGTCAACTATATCTGAATAAAACCGGAAGTAAAAAATCATATTAAAATGTAATACAGTTTTATTCATAATAAAAAAGTCATATGTGAATATTTTATGCTGTTTATAAATATTATTCGCTCATTTTATCACAAAATTGATCATGTTCAAGAACCGTGAGATAATTTCAAATTAGTTGTTTTTTATTTCTACCATGTCATAGGACCTTTCTTCACTATATAGAATCCATAATGCATATGGACCAATGCCATTGCCACATAGGTTCAGTTCTGTTCAGTTCAATCGCTCAGTCGTGTCCGACTCTTTGCAACCCCATGAATTGCAGCACACCAGGCCTCCCTGTCCATCACCAACTCCCAGAGTTCACACAAACTCATGTCCATCGAGTCAGTGATGCCATCCAGCCATCTCATCCTCTGTCGTCCCCTTCTCCTCTTGCCCCCAATCCCTCCCAGCATCAGAGTATTTTCCAATGAGTCAACTATTCACATGAGGGGGCCAAAGTACTGGAGTTTCAGCTTTAGCATAATTCCTTCCAAAGAACACCCAGGACTGATCTCCTTTAGAATGGGCTGGTTGATCTCTTACAGTCCAAGGGACTCTCAAGAGTATTCTCCAACACCACAGTTCAAAAGCATCAATTCTCCGGCACTCAGCTTTCTTCACAGTCCAACTCTCACATCCATACATGACCACTGGAAAAACCATAGCCTTGACTAGACGGACCTTTGTTGGCAAAGTAATGTCTCTGCTTTTGAATATGCTATCTAGGTTGGTCATAACTTTCCTTCCAAGGAGTAAGCGTCTTTTAATTTCATGGCTGCAGTCACCATCTGCAGTGATTTTGGAGCCCAGAAAAATAAAGTCTGACACTGTTTCCACTGTTTCCCCATCTACTTCCCATGAAGTGTTAGGACCAGATGCCATGATCTTCGTTTTCTGAATGTTGAGCTTTAAGCCAAATTTTCACTCTCCTCTTTCACTTTCATCAAGAGGCTTCCTAGTTTCTCCTCACTCTTTGCCACAAGGGTGGTGTCATCTGCATATCTGAGGTTATTGATATTTCTCCCGGCAATCCTGATTCTAGCCTGTGCTTCCTCCAGCCCAGCGTTTCTCATGATATACTCTGCATATAAGTTAAATAAGCAGGGTGACAATATACAGCCTTGACGTACTCCTTTTCCTATTTGGAACCAGTCTGTTGTTCCATGTCCAGTTCTAACTGTTGCTTCCTGACCTGCATATAGGTTTCTCAAGAGTCAGGTCAGGTGGTCTGGTATTCCCATCTCTTTCAGAATTTTCCAGAGTTTATTGTGATCCACACAGTCAAAGGCTTTGGCATAGTCAATAAAGCAGAAATAGATGCTTTTCTGGAACTCTCTTGCTTTTTCTATGATCCAGCAGATGTTGGCAATTTGATCTCTGGTTCCTCTGCCTTTTCTAAAACCAGCTTGAACATCTGGAAGTTCACAGTTCACATATTGCTGAAGCATGGCTTGGAGAATTTTGAGCATTAATTTACTAGCATGGGCCAAATCAATAACTTTCAAAAGCATTTCTAAAAGTATGACTTTAAAACTATACAATTATTAGAAGCAAGTTCTCAAGAAATATATATATACATATAGATTTTTTCTAGCTACCACCAAAAGCTGAAAAAGAGCCATGTGCTACTTAAATATCTACTAGAGTAACCTTGTGGCAGCTTCAGATAAACTTTTCTGTAGATTAAAGGGTTACATTAACTAAGGGAGGTGAAATATAATATATATGCTAAATGGTTTTGTTGTATATAGTAATGGGTTTTGTTTCTTTTAGTTTCTGTAGTTGACCATTACAGGAACACATAGACTAGGATAACCTCAGAGTTGTACACTTTTTACTTTGCTTCTCATCTGCTTAATATTACCTGACTCAACTCATTCATGGGAAAGGTTCTGAGAGAGAATATCAAAATTGTTATGTTAATAGAGTAGCATATTTGCAGTCAACCATCTCTCTGTCCATAATTCACTGTACAAATTTAAAGAAGGCACCTATTCTACCTATTCAGTTACCTTGGGGATAAAATAGTTTATTTCAAGCCTAAAATTTCCAACTATAGATTTTTGAGTAACTATTTTCCATTTTTGGCAGAAGTGATAAAGAAAGGGTTTCATCTTCAGCAGGAAACAAGGTTAAACTTTCTGGAATAGTGATTGGAATTGAGAAGTATATTGTAAAAAACTTTGAAATCTCATTTCTTGCATGATTTTTAAAGTATGCGGGAACTCTTATCTCTAGAATTGTTTAGGTGTGATCTTGCTAAAGTTCAAGGAGAATATTCAATGTAGTTTTCCATTCTGATTTTATAATTCCAATAACTCCAGCAAGCAATTTGATGATTTTCCTTTTCATGAACTTTGTAGTACTGAATTTTAAAATCAACTGAGATTTGGGTTTAGATTTGGTTTTTTATACCAATTGCCCTATAGCATCACCAAGCCACTCTCCAAAGACCTCCAAAGAATCCTCTCAGTATGGTTCTCATTAGCTTTACCTTTAAAGTTAAGAAAATTTCTTAACTCAAATTTCTTAGCCTCAAATTTCTCTCAGCTTGACTAAACTTTAGGCAGGCTTCCTATTGCTTCTAAATTCTTTGATCTGCCTCCCACCCCTGACCTTACATGGCCAGATGACCTGACCACAGAAGTCCCCTCTTCCCTATTCTTAGAATAATTATTATAGGAAATATGCTGTTGTATATTCTTTCTCAGTCCACTGACAAATCTTTAAAAACCCACTTGCCAGTTTACAATCCAGAAATGTCTTTCTCAAGGACCTGGCAGTCATCTCTTTGAGACAGAATCATCAAAAGACAGCGTCTCTATTTCCCAGTGTCTGTGGGAAGGCAGGATCCTAATTCTATGGGTGACTTGTTCAAGAGGTGAAACTACTTCCTGTCACAAAGCTATGAGTGTTGACTTTTCCTTTGGGTAATGCCAATTAGCAAACATTAAAATTCTCCCACCTTTTGAATTTAGACTACATTCTTGTCCCTCTCCCCTATTATAACAGACACTGAATAAAGTCATCTCTGCCTGTTTAACAACATCCACTGCAATTTTACTTTAATAGATTTATTAGATAGTTTCCAAGGCCCTTTGCAATTTTTAAATTTTATATTTCTCTAAAAAGACCTTTTTGTTTTTAGCTGAAATTGAAGAAAGTAGTACCCACTTTACAGAATATAAAGAAGAAGATGTGATAGGGCTTCAAATTTAGCAAAATTATAGGTTATCTGCCTACTTATAGCACTCACCATCTGACCAGATGCAATCATCCCCATTAATCTAATACTCTAAATTCACTTCCAACATTGAATAACACTACAACATCCCTTCAAGATGAAAGTCAAAGTTTTGCTATTGTCACTGGAACTATTTTATTTTGTTTTCTTCTATTATAGTCTAATTTCAGAATTGTTAAAGGAGTTTGAATTCACAAATATGAGCAATTTAAATTTATATAAAAATATAGCTCACATCCAAGAATATGGTGAAATAAGCAGTCAATCAGCTGCTTTCCTATACTCATGAAAGAACAATTTGTCTTTAGTTAAAGAAAAAATACAGTCATCTGCCATGCTAGTCACTGGGTTTCTTTCCTTCAGAATTCACTGCTATGATCTTGTCAAGACCATGTCAATTTTTAATATTACCACCATCATATATTGTGAATATTTACTGAATAAATGCATGAATGGGAAACTTTGTGGTCATTTTCTATTATGACATATCTTTCTGTGGTAATATATTGCAACATATTCTTAGTAAGTACGTACTTTGCATTTTGTTTAGATTGTTATAGAAATGGTAGTTCATATTTTAAATAGTGCTGTGATCTAGTTTTGATGATATACCTTTCCTAAGTATTATACTCATCACATAATAATCTTTTGCACTTTCACATTTTTATTGTTGTTGTTGTTTAGTTGCTAAGTCGTGTCCTACTCTTTTGTAACCCCATGGACTGTAGCCCACCAGGCTCCTCTATCCATGGGATTTCCAAGGCAAGAATACTGGAGTGTGTTGCCATTTCCTTCTCCAGGGTATCCACCCAACCCAGGGATCGAAGTCATGTCTCCTGCATTAGTAGGTGGATTCTTTACCACTGACTCACCAGGGAAGTCCCACTTTTACATTAAAATATTCAAATCGAGAATAATATTGAATGTGTAATCTGTAAAATAAACAAACAAAAACAAATTCTACATGAAAGCATCAGATAGCAAATCTTCCCCATCATTAATCATCTCATAGTTTCAGTATTACTTAACATCATGTCTTACCTCACAAGAAGTGATATCCCTGAGCAAGAAATCATTTTTGTGATTCATAGCAAAGAACTCTGCCGTTTTGTTCAGTGCTTATTCAGAGATTTGAATAACTTTGTGACAGTGTAATATGTGATTCACAACAAAAAACGCGATTCAGAAAGACCTCAGAAAACTTAATAGACTAGAACTAGAGGTGATCTACCATACAGTGTCTATTACAGTTCCCTAAAAAGCAGAGTTTTCTGCTGCCTGAGTATTCACAACGTGGTCATGTAGATTATGTGTTGGGTGCCAAATAATCTAAAGCACTGCTTGAAGAGTACCTAGGCCAACATCAAGAACCTCCTAAGCCTATCTGGAACAATTAACACAGGCAACAATGAGACATGGGAACATGTTGGTGGGGAATAGAAGGCACTCTTGGTGTTCTCAGAGTTTATCTACTCCTTCCAGCAGCAGAAAAAAGAAAGGAGTGAAAGGTTGTTGTTGAATCACGTGAATACACCGGGATTCTTGGCCCCCGGAGGAGAAGAATTCAATCCGGGGCCAGAGACGAGGCTTGATCGCTCAGAGCTTTTGTGTAATAAAGTTTTATTAAAGTATAAAGGAGATAGAGAAAGCTTCTGACATAGGCATCAGAAGGGGGTAGAAAGAGTACCCGCTTGCTAGTGTTAACAATGAGGTTATATAATCCAAAGAATGTCTGGAGGTTGTAAAGACCTCATCAGACCTACTCCCATAATTTACATTTTAAGATAACACTGTCCTCAGGCAAGATACATCCTTATAAAGACCAGGTCTACTCCCATATTTTAAGATAACAGAAGGTTGAATCCAAAGACTGTCCTTAGGCAGGATACATTGTTATATAGTCCTAAGGAATGTGGAGAAAGAAAAAAAGTTTGTCCTTTCTTCCTCCTTGAGAATTCCAGACCCCTCTCTCCTTGGGGACCCCTAGACTCCTTATCAACCTGACTAGGAACTGACTCTCTCAGGAGCAAGCATTGCGGCTCAGCTGGTAAAGAATCTGCCTGCAGCGCAGGAGACCTGGGTTAGATCCCTGGGTTGGGAAGATCCCCTGGAGAAAGGAAAGACTACCCTACTCCAGTATTACAAAGAGTTGGACATGACTGAGCGACTTTCACTTCACTTCACTTCAGGCATTCTATTGATAGAAAGAAAGGAATTCTTATGCATTTAAAAGAACTCCAAAAGCAACTTATCATGAAATTTTAAATATTCAAATTACATCAAAATGGCAACTGCTTTTTTCCCCCAAATGTTTGTTGTTTACCTAAAAATCACAATCTGATAGCAAAACATGGAATAAAGAACTTATCCAGGCCACAAATAGGAATGGGAATTCAAGAAAATAAATATAGGAGATGAAAAGTGGAAAAGTTATAGTTGCTTATTTTGTTACGAGATTATTTCACTACTTCAATAGAAAATTATTTAATGAATGCACAATTAAAAATTATGAATCTGTGGCCTCACAAACTGAAGTACTTTTCTATTACTATGAAATCATAGAAGGAAAATTTTTTCCTCATCCATAGGGCATTCTATAGCAAGCCTCAGTTTATTTGCTGCTACAAGTCTCTTAAAAAGTTTGATGGTGCAATTAAGCATGAGTTGCTTCATAAAGTTTACTACATGTGTGATCACATCTTTTTTATCTCATCAAATTAATTTGAAAGCAGCTTGATTACTCACATTCCAGATGAGCAAAAATTTGAGTATTCTCTGTTTAAATATTTTAACTCTCGATAGACAGTTACCTTAGATTGAGTGGCTGGAAGAAGGGATTTCCTGTGACTTCCGCCTTACTGTCTGCTTTCCTAAAAAATGCTGCTGTTTTGTGTTGCCAGAGGGGATATCTCTCTCACCATCCTAGGCTCCTATACATAGCCTAATCCCTAAGGTACTTTGCCAGGGTTCTGTGTGCCTCAAAACATCCTAGATACTCAAGAAAATGCTGGAATTTGAGGATATTGTACTGTAAAATATTGCTACACATCATGGTGGAGTCATCACAATTTCTCACCCTGATCTTGCACCATATGTTAAACTAAGACTTCACTGGACATTAGAAATATCATGGGGGGTAACTCAGTAGCCATGGAGGTAAGACATGGAATGGGTAGTGTGAGTGGGGAAGACCCTGGGCAAAATAACCTCTTTCACTCGTTTATTTTATGTACTGGGAACCTTTGAATACTAGTTTTAAATACCATGCTCCACATCTTAAAAAATAGTTTGAAACATGTTCCGGTGTATGTAGGAAAAAAATGTTAAATGAATTATTGACAGCAGCCTTATTGACAATTTTGCTATAAATTGTACTTTCACTATGCAGATGTCATCACAATATTTACTTAATTGAAATCCTGAATAAGTTATCAGTAGCTCTAGCAAAATTTGTAAAAATAGAGCTCATAGTAACAAAGAGAATTCCATAATTATAAGATAGTTTCTCATATAAGTTTTAAATAAGTTAAGGACATGCAGTTGCTATTATTTGAATTGTATCTGATTAATTAATAACATGAATACTTACTGACATGTTATTAATGAAATATTTCTCTTGGAATAAAAACATTGGTATAGTCAAGCAAGCAACCATTAAATAAAAGCTTAAAAAAGAAAGACAAAGTCTCAGGTTGTCAGAGAAATATTTCATTAAGAATTGTGCTGTAGATAAGAACAGGTGGCAATAATTGGATTTCCCATCTGCAGACTGTAAAATCAAATACAGGTTGGCTTTCAAAAGTATTATAGCCAATATGTGGAAACCGACCCATTTGCAAATTATGCCAGGTGGACCCTGACCAAATTCAGCCAGCCACGTAGGACCAATGTTCTTTTTGATGTTTTTCAAAGTTTAAAGCAGATGACCATGCCATTTGCACAGCAAAATGAGAACTGTGAACAGTATGTGAGCAGAATTTATTTAGTGAGTTGAGAAAGGTCAGTTAATGACATCAGAACTCCTTTAAAATCCAGATCCCAATAATCAAACTCCTCTGCAGATGTGACCCATTCAGAGATAATGATGAGACTGGAGATTATCAAGTTTTTAACTGAAGACTCCAGTATTTCAACTTCTTCTTAGGAAATGGATTAAGAAATTTCCAGAGATGTATAAGAAGCCTTATAACTGTCACATTGCGACTTGGATTTTCAGTATAATCACTCAATATGTAGAACTGTGCTTTGTGCTAGCCTACTAAGTTGCTTCAGTCATGTCCGACTCTGTGCGACCCCATGGACTGCAGCCCACCAAGCTTCTCCATCCCTGGGATTCTCCAGGCAAGAACACTGGAGTGGGTTGCCATTTCCTTCTCCAATGCATGAAAGTGAAAAGTGAAAGTGAAGTCGCTGAGTCTTGTCCGACCCTCAGCAACCCCATGGACTGCAGCCTTCCAGGCTCCTCCGTCCACGGGATTTTCCAGGTAATAGTACTGGAGTGGGGTGCCATTGCCTTCTAGTAATGTTTATTTTGCTTGTGAGTCTTTTTGCCTTAAAGCTACTTCAAAGTAAAAACTTTAATGCTCATCAGAAACAGTGTATCAACAGTGCATAGCTGCAGCATTTGCAATGGGGTGGTCTACTGGCATTAGTGTAGTGCAGCTGAGCATTTCCTTTTCATAATCACAAAACAGGCAGCATTGCAATCCCTATCTGGCACCCACCTTCTCAGACATTGAAAACAAGAAATATATTAAGGAAAAGACAGGAAAGAAAGGGAAGAGAAGGGAGAAGAGTGAGTGGGGAAAATAGAATAGAAGGAAGAATAGAGAATAGAAGAAAGGAAGGAAAAAAGGAAGAGAGGGAAGGAGCAAGGAAGGGACGGAGACAGGCAGCTCATAAAACAGATATAAATGTAATTAGCACTAAAATGCCTTAAAATAGAGGGAAACAATTTTGTTGTTCATAAGGAAAGATATCATAACAAAGATGCAGATTATATACAAAATTAGCTTATCTATGAGACAATAAAACTGAATTAGAATATCTTCAACTATGAGAATTAGTTTCCTTCAGAAAATTCTTCTTTTTGTCCCCAGAGCTTTGAGATTCCCTAAAGCTGAAGGACCTCCTTCAGGTGAATTAAAACTAGCTACTATCTCTTGGGAGAAAATAAATATAGAAGGTAGCAGGGTTCTTCCCATATTCTTCTTTAGGAAAAAGCAATAATCTAGTTACTCATTTAAGAGAATTTTTTTGATAAACTAAAATATTTATTCATCAAATAATCTAAATTTATTGAAATATTCTAATTCCAGTGTTTTATGACAGTATGGAAATAATCATTAAATATAACACACAATTTATGGATGGATAAAACAAAAAATCACGGTAATCCAAGTTTATGCCCTGACAAGTAATGCTGAAAAAGCTGAAATTGAACAGTTCTATGAAGACCTACAAGACCTTTTAGAACTAACACACACAAAAAGACATCCTTTTCATTATAGGGGACTGGTATGCAAAAGTAGGAAGTCAAGAAACACCTGGAGTAACAGGCAAATTTGGCCTTGGAGTACAAAATGAAACAGGGCAAAAGCTAATAGACTTTTGCCAAGAGAACGCACTGGGTCATAGCAAATACCATCTTCCAACAACACAAGAGAAGACTCTACACCTGGACATCACCAGATGACCAACAATGAAATCAGATTGATGATATTCTTTTCAGCCAAAGATGGAGAAGCTCTACACAGTCAGCAAAGGAAAAAAAAAAGACCAGGAGCTGACTATGGCTCAGATCATGAATTCCTTATTGTCAAATTCAGACTTAAATTGAAGACAGTGGGGAAAACCCCTAGACCATTCACATATGACCTAAATCAAATCCTTTATGATTTTAGAGTGGAAGTGACAAAAAGATTTAAGGGCCTAGATCTTATAGACAGAGTGCCTGATGAACTATGCACAGAGGTTTGTGACACTATAGAAGAGACTGGGGTCAAGACTATCCTCAAAAAAAGAAATGAAAAAAAGAAAAATGGCTGTCTGAGAAGGCCTTACAAGTAGCTGTGAAAGGAAGGGAAGTGAAAAGCAAAAGAGAAAAGGAAAGATATACCCATTTAAATGCAGAGTGCCAAAGAATAGCAAGGAGAGATAATAGCCTTCCTCAGTGATCAATACAAAGAAATAGAGGGAAACAATAGAATGGGAATGACTAGAGTTCTCTTCTAAAACTTAGTGATACCAAGGGAATATTTCATGCAAAGATGGGCTAAATAAAGGACAGAAATTGTATGGACCTAACAGAAGCAGAAGATGTTAAGAAGAGGTGGCAAAAATACACAGAAGAAATGTACAAAAAATATCTTCACAACCCAGATAATCACGATGGTGTGATCACTCACCCAGAGCTAGACATCCTGGAATGTGAAATTAAGTGGGCCTAAGGAAGCATCACTACACACAAAGCTATTGGAGGTGATGGGATTCCAGTTGAACTATTTCAAATCCTGAAAGATGATGCTGTGAAAGTGCTGCACTCAATATGCCAGCAAATGTGGAAAACTCAGCAGTGGCCACAGGACTGGAAAAGGTCAGTTTTCATTCCAATCCCAAAGAAAGGCAATGCCAAAGAATGCTCAAACTACCGCACAATTGGATTCATCTCACATGCTAGTAAAGTAATGCTCAAAATTCTCTAAGCCAGGCTTCAGCAATATGTGAACAGTGAACTTCCTGATGTTCAAGCTGGTTTTAGAAAAGGCAGAGGAACCAGAGATCAAATTGCCAACATCTGCTGGATCATGGAAAAAGCAAGAGAGTTCCAGAAAAACATCTATTTCTGCCTTATTGACTATGCCAAAGCCTTTGACTGTGTGGATCACAATAAACTGTGGAAAATTCTGAAAGAGATGGGAATACCAGACCACCTGACCTGCCTCTTGAAAAATCTGTATGCAGGTCATAAAGGAACAGTTAGAACTGGACATGGAACAACAGACTGGTTCCAAATAGGAAAAGGAGTACGTCAAGGCTGTATATTGTCACCCTGCTTATTTAACTTACATGCAGAGTTCATCATGAGACACACTGGTCTGGAAGAAGCCCAAGCTGAAATCAAGATTTCTGGGAGAAATATCAATAACCTCAGATATGCAGATGACACCATCCTTATGGCAGAAAATGAAGAAGAACTAAAGAGCCTCTTGATTAAAGTAAAAGAGGAGAGTGAAAAAGTTGGCTTAAAGCTCAACATTCAGAAAACTAAGATCATGGTATCCAGTCCCATCATTTCATGACAGATAGATTGGTAAACAGTGGAAACAGTGTCAGACTTCATTTTGGGGGGCTCCAAAATCACTGAGATGGTGATTGCAGCCATGAAATTAAAAGACGCTTACTCCTTGGAAGGAAAATTATGACCAACCTGGATAGCATATTAAAAAGCAGAGACATTACCTTGTCAACAAAGGTCTGTCTAGTAAAGGCTTTGGTTTTTCCTGTGGTCATGTATGGATGTGAGAGTGGACTATAAAGAAAGCTGAGCACCAAAGAATTGATGCTTTTGAACTGTGGTGTTGGAGAAGACTCTTGAGAGTCCCTTGGACTGCAAGAGATCCAACCAGTCCATCCTAAAGGAGACCAGTCCTGGGTGTTCTTTAGAAGGACTGATGTTGAAGCTGAAACTCCAATACTTTGGCCACCTGATGCGGAGAGCTGACTCATTTGAAAAGAACCTGATGCTGGGAAAAATTGAGAGCAGGTGGAGAAGGGGACAATAGAGGATGAGATGGTTGGATGGCATCCCCGACTTAATGGACATGAGTTTGGGTAAACTCCGGGAGTTGGTGATAGACAGGGAAGCCTGGCATGCTGTGGTTCATAGGGTTACAAAGAGTCAGTCAGACATGACTGAGCGACTGAACTGAACTGAACTGAAAACAACAAATTAAATACTGAATCAATATTATGTGAATTTTGTGGAATTCTTCATACTGTTCACTTGATTAGAATGAGGCTAACTTTAAATTTTAAAAGGGTTGATATTTTAATATAAAAAAATGAAAACATCTTATAATAAAATCCTCATGTGGGGACTCATTCATAGTTTACAGCTCTATTAAAATATAATGGAAGCATAATGAATTAGATATATATTCAATTTAAAAAGTTTTGATTTATCAACATACCTATGAAACCATCATACATATGAGACATGTAGTTTTTCAATGCAGAAGTGCAGTGTGTCTCTCTTAGCTGGCAAAGCAATAAAGCTATCCTTTTCTGCTTCACCCAAAACTCTTTTCCTGGGATTTCATTCAGCACCAAAGTAGAGAGAGGCTGAGCTTTCAGTAACAACCTCATTTCTCTGATAGATCTAAGAAGAACTGTTGATTTTTCAGTTTGTTCTGCTTTTTTATTTGTTGGGAAGGAGTGATGACTTCTAAGACCCGTACACGCTGTATGGGAAGCTTGAGCCCCATTCTCTCTGGTCAAGCAGGGTGAGCAAACTGAAATGACTCACTAAATCAACTAAGGAGCTACCCCACGTCCGAGGTCAGGGGTGGTGGCCGAGAGGAGCAACCCCACGTCCAAGGAACAGTGGCTGCACGGGTGCACAAGGGCCTAGAGGAGCTATTCCACATTCAAGGTCAGGAGGGGTGGCAGTGAGGAGATACCCTTCGTCCAAGGCAAGGAGCAGCAGCTGCGCTTTGCTGGAGCAGCCGTGAAGAGCTACCCCACATCCAAGGTAAGAGAAACCCAAGTCAGACAGTAGGTGTTGCAAGAGGGCATCAGAGGGCAGACACACTGAAACCATAATCACAGAAAACTAGTCAATCTAATCACTCTAGGACCACAGCCTTGTCTAATTTAATGAAACTAAGCCATGCCCTGTGGGGCCACCCAAGATGGGTGGGTCATGGTGGAGAAGTCTGACAGAATGTGGTCCAATAGAGAAGGAAATGGCAAACCACTTCCATATTCTTGCCTTGAGAACTCCATGAACAGTATGAAAAGGCAAAATGATAGGGTACTGAAAGAGGAACTCCCCAGGTCTGTAGGTGCCCAATATGCTACTGGAGATCAGTGGAGAAATAACTTCAGAAAGAATGAAGGGTTGGAGCCAAAGCAAAAACAATACCCAGTTGTGGATGTGACTGGTGATAGAAGCAAGGTCCAATGCTGTAAAGAGCAATATTGCATAGGAACCTGCAATGTTAGGTCCATGAATCAAGGCAAATTGGAAGTGGTCAAACAGGAGATGGCAAGAGTGAATGTCTACATTCTAGGAATCAACGAACGAAAATAGACTGGAATGGGTGAATTTAACTCAGATGACCATTATATCTACTACTGCGGGCAGGAATCCCTTAGAAGAAACGGAGTAGCCATCATGGTCAACAAAAGAGTCTGAAATGCAGTACTTGGATGCAATCTCAAAAATGACGGAATGATCTCTGTTCATTTCCAAGGCAAATCATTCAATATCACAGTAATCCAAGTCTATGCCCCAACCAGTAATGCTGAAGAAGCTGAAGTTGAACGGTTCTATGAAGACCTACAAGACCTTTTAGAACTAACACCCAAAAAAGATGTCCTTTTCATTATAGGGTACTGGAGTACAAAAGTAGGAAGTCAAGAAACACCTGGAGTAACAGGCAAATTTGGCCTTGGAATACAGAATGAAGCAGGGCAAAGGCTAATAGAGTTTTGTCAAGAGAACGCACTGGTCATAGCAAACAGCCTCTTCCAACAACACAAGAGAAGACTCTACACCTGGACATCACCAGATGGTCAACATCGAAATCAGATTGATGATATTCTTTTCAGCCAAAGATGGAGAAGCTCTATACAGTCAGCAAAAACAAGACCAGGAGCTGACTGTGGCTCAGAACATGAGCTCCTTATTGCCAAATTCAGACTTAAATTGAAATAGGGAAAAGCACTAGACCATTCAGGTATGACCTAAATCAAATCCCTTGTGATTATACAATGGAAGTGAGAAATAGATTTAAGGGACTAAATCTGATAGACAGAGTGCCTGATGAACTATGGACTGAGGTTCGTGACATTGTACAGGAGACAGGGATCAAGACCATCCCCATGGAAAAGAAATGCAAGAAAGCAAAATGGCTGTCTGAGGAGGTCTTACAAATAGCTCTGAAAAGAAGAGAAGCGAAAAACAAAGGAGAAAAGGAAAGATATACCAATTTGAATGCAGAGTTCCAAAGAATAATAAGTAGAGATAAGAAAGCCTTCCTCAGCGATCAATGCAAAGAAACAGAGGAAAACAACGGAGTGCCGAAGACTAGAGAAATCTTCAAGAAAATTAGAGATACCAAGGGAATATTTCATGCAAAGATGGGCTCAATAAAGGACAGAAATGGTATGGACCTAACAGAAGCAGAAGATATTAAGAAGAGGTGGAGAGAATACACAGAAGAACTGTACAAAAAAGATCTTCACGACCCAGATAATCAAGATGGTATGATCACTCACCTAGAGCCAGACATCCTGGAATGTGAAGTCAAGTGGGCCTTAGAAAGCATCACTACGAACAAAGCTATTGGAGGTGATGGAATTCCAGTTGAGCTATTTCAAATCCTGAAAGCTGATGCTGTGAAAGTGCTACACTCAATATGCCAGCAAATTTGGAAAACTCAGCAGTGGCCACAGGACTGGAAAAAGTCAATTTTCATTCCAATCCCAAAGAAAGGCAATGCCAAAGAATGCTCAAACTACCACACAAGTGCAGTCATCTCACATGCTAGTAAAGTAATGCTCAAAATTCTCCAAGCCAAGCTTCAGCAATATGTGAACCATGAACTTCCAGATGTTCAAGCTGGTTTTAGAAAAGGCAGAGGAACCAGAGATCAAATTGCCAACATCCGCTGGATCATCGAAAAAATAAGAGCATACCAGAAAAACATCTGTTTCTGCTTCATTGACTATGCCAAAGCCTTTGACTGTGTGGATCACAATAAACTGTGGAAAATTCTGAAAGAGATGGGAATACCAGACCACCTGACCTGCCTCTTGAGAAACCTATATGCAGGTCAGGAAGCAATAGTTAGAACTGGACATGGAACAACAGACTGGTTCGAAATAGGAAAAGGAGTACGTCAAGGCTGTATATTGTCACCCTGCTTATTTAACTTATATGCAGAGTACATCATGAAAAACACTGGGCTGGGAGAAGCACAAGCTGGAATCGAGATTGCCGGGAGAAATATCAATAACCTCAGATATGCAGATGATACCACCTTTATGGCAGAAAGTGAAGAAGAACTAAAGAGCCTCTTGATGAAAGTGAAAGGAGAGAGTGAAAAAGTTGGCTTAAAGCTCAACATTCAGAAAACTAAGATCATGGCATCTGGTCCCATCACTTCATGGGAAATAAAGAAGGAAACAGTGGAAACAGTGTCAGACTTTATTTTTGGGGGCTCCAAAATCACTGCAGATGGTGACTGCAGCCACGAAATTAAAAGACATTTACTCCTTGGAAGGAAATTTATGACCAACATAGATAGCATATTGAAAAGCAGAGACATTGCTTTGCTAATAAAGGTCCATCTAGTCAAGGCTATGGTTTTTCCTGTGGTCATGTATGGATGTGAGAGTTGGACTGTGAGAAAGCTGAGCGCCGAAGAATTGATGCTTCTGAACTGTGGTGTTGGAGAAGACTCTTGAGAGTCCCTTGGACTGCAAGGAGATCCAACCAGTCCATTCTGAAGGAGATCTGCCCTGGGTGTTCTTTTGAAAGAATGATACTAAAGCTGAAACTCCAGTACTTTGGCCACGTCATGTGAAGAGTTGACTCATTGGAAAAGACTCTGATGCTGGGAGGGATTGGGGGCAGGAGGAAAAGGGGATGACAGAGGATGAGATGGCTGGATGGCATCACTGACTCGATGGACGTGAGTTTGAGTGAACTCCAGGAGTTGGTGCTGGACAGGAAGGCCTGGCGTGCTGCTATTCAGGGAGGCCTGGCATGCTGCTATTCATGGGGTTACAAGAGTCGGACATGACTGAGTGACTGAACTGAACTGAACTGAACTGATGAAACCATCATAGCAAATCAAGATAATGAACATACAGTCACCCCCAAAAGTTTAAATAATCTCCCCTCTCATGCCCAGGCAGCCACTCATCTGCTTTCTGTCACTATAGATTAATTTGTATATCCCAGAATTTAAATAAGTGTGTGTGTGTGTGTGTGTGTGTGTGTGTGTGTGTATAATGTCCACTTTTTTCCTCTATATGTGTTCATGCTCAGTTACTTAGTCATGTTCAACTTTTTTTGCAACCCGGTAGACTGTAGCCTGCCAGGTTTCTCTGTCCATGGGGTTTTCCAGGCGAGAGTACTGGAGTGGGTTGCCATTTCCTACTCCAGAGGATTTTCCTACACAGGGGTCAAATTTGTGTCTTTTGTGTTCCCTGCCTTAGCAGACAGATTCTTTACCACCATGCTACCTGGGAAGCCCTTTTCTCCTCTGGCTTGTTGTAAATAGCATAATTATCTTGAGATTCATTGATGTTGTTGCTTGAATCAGTATTATTTTAAATTATTGAGTAGTATTTCATTATATGGATATACCACAACTTGCATATCCATTCATCTGTTAATTGATAATTGATGTTTGAGTTGCTTACCTTATGGGATTACCAAAAATAAAGCATCACAACTTCCCTGGTGGCTCAGATGGTAGAGCATCTGTCTACAATGTGAGAGACCTGGGTTCAATCCCTGGTTTGGGAAGATTCCCTGGAGAAGGAAATGGCAACCCACTCCAGTACTTCTTGCCTTGAAAATCCCATGGATGGAAGATGGTGGAGGAGTAGGACGGGGAGAACACTTTCTTCCCCACAAATTCATCAAAAGAACATTTAAACGCTGAGTAAATTCCACAAAACAACTCCTGAATGACAGCAGAAGACATCAGGCACCCAGAAAAGCAATCCATGTCTTTGAAAGGAGGTAGGAAAAAATATATAAGACAAAAAAAGAGACAAAAGAGGGAGGGACGGAGTTCAGTTCCAGGAAGGGAGTCTTAAAAAAAGAGACGTTTCCAAACACCAGGAAACCTTCTCACTGCCGAATCTGTGCTGAGCCTTGGAAGAACAGAGGGCAACATAACAGGGAGGAAAAATAAATAAACTATTAAAACCCGCAGATTACGAGCCTTACGGTAACTCCCTCAGCAGAGAAGCAGCACGGATGCCTGTACACACCACTAGCAAGCAGGGGCTGGGCAGGGAGGCGCGGCGCGGGCTGCATCACTTAGAGTAAGGATCTGGCCTGAATACCCCGAGCGCTATCTGAGTGAAATAATTTGGGCTAGCAAACCAGACTGTGGGATATCTACCACGCAAAAAGCCAGCCCTAACCTAAGACACTGCCAGGCCCACGCACGGAACAAAGGACTGTCCAGAGATAGCTGGCTCAGACCATCCCCCTCCGGTGACAGGCAGCCAGAGCCGGGAGGGGGAAATAGCAGCCCCAGAGAGACATTATCTACAAAACTGTAAGCAGGCTTCTTTGCTAACTAAAACTTCTTGGGGTCTGGATGGTCAATATCCGCCTGAGAAGGTGTGCCAGCTGTACACTTAGATAACCGAGCGGTGGGGAGGCAATAAGTCGCAAGCAATTGCGCTCACCAAACACCTCATCACCTGAGCTGCTCAGACCCAGGAAGGGCACAAAACACAGGCCCAACCGAGTCTGCACCTCTGAGGACTACCAGAGTGCCTGAACCTGAGCGGCTTAGACCTGGGAGGTGCAAGCAGCCCAGGGCCAGCCACAGATTGTTCCTGGCAGAGCAACCTAGAGCCTGAGCAGTGTGGGCAGGGAGGCTACATGCGCCATGAGCAGGGGCAGGCCCAGTGTGGCTGAGGTACTGCGAGCACACGCCAGTGTTATTTGTTTGCAGCATCCCTCCCTCCCCACAGTGCCACTGAACAAGTGAGCCTAAAAAAAAAAAAAAGTGCCCGCCACCATCCCCTTTGTGTCAGGGCAGAAACCACACACTGAAGAGACCAGCAAACAGAAGAAGCTATAACAAAGGGGACCACCTTGGAAGCTACAGGCAATAGATTAAAACCCTGTGGTTAGTACTGAATACATAGGAAGGGGCCTAGAGATCTTGAGAAATATAAGTCGGACCAAGGAACTAGCCAAAAATGAACTGACCCCACAATACCCACAACAAAACCAGAGAAAGTCCTAGATATATTTTTACTATTTTTATGATCATTCTTTCTTTCTTTTTTTTAATTAAAAAAAAAATTTTAAGTCCTCTATTATTCCTTTAATTTTCACTTTTATAACCTACTATTACTTTGCAAAAAAAAAAAAAGACCTTTTTTTTTTAAAAAAGCAAACTTCATATATATATATTTTATAATTTTTGTGACCTTTTTTTTTCCTTCTTTTCTTTAACATTGTATTTTTGAAATTCCAAACTCTACTCTAGATTTTTAATTTTAGCTTTTTGGTATTTGTTATCAATTTTGTACCTGTATTTTCTTTATAATTTTTGTGACTTTGTTTGTTTTTGTTTGTTTGTTTTTTCTCTCTTTCTTTCCCTTCTTTTTTATAACACTGTATTTTTGAAATTCCAGACTCTACTCTAGATTTTTAACTTTTGCTTTTTGGTATTTGTTATCAATTTTGTACATATATTTTCTTTATAATTTTTGAGACTTTGTTTTTTTTTTCTCTCTTTCTTTTCCTTCTTCTTTTCTTTAACACTGTATTTTTGAAATTCCAAACTGTACTCTAGATTTTTAATTTTTTCTTTTAGGTATTTGTTACCAATTTTGTACCTTTAAGAACCCAATCTTCAGTACCCATTTTTCACTAGGGAGCGAGATTACTGGCTTGACTGCTCTCTCCCCCTTTGGACTCTCCTTTTTCTCCACCAGGTCACCTGTGTCTCCTCCCTAACCCCACTCTACTCTACTCAACTCTGTGATTTTCTGTGTGTTCCAGACGGTGGAGAACACTTAGGGAACTGATTACTGGCTGGATCTGTCTCCCTCCTTTTCATTCTCCCTTTTATCCTCCTGGCCACCTCTGTCTCCTTCCTCCTTCTTCTCTTCTCTGTATAACTCTGTGAACATCTCTGAGCAGTCCAGCTGTGGAGTGCACATAAGGAAGTGATTACTGGCTAGCCTACTCTCTCCTCTATTGATTCCACCTCATCTCATTTGGGTCACCTCTAACTACCTCCTCCCTCTTCTCTTCTCCATGTAACGCTGTGAACCTCTCTGGGTGACCCTCACAGTGGAGAAACTTTTCATCTTTAACATAGATGTTTTACCAATGGTGCTGTATAGAAGGAGAAGTTTTGAGACTACTGTAAAAATAAGACTGATAACTGGAAGCAGGAGGCTTAAGTCCAAACCCTAACTCCAGGGAACTCCTGACTCCAGGGAACATTAATTGACAGAAGCTCATCAAACACCTCCATACCAACACTGAAACCAAGCACCACACAAGGGCCAACAAATTCCAGGGCAAGACATACCAAGCAAATTCTCCAGCAACACAGGAACACAGCCCTGAGCTCCAAGATACAGGCTGCCCAAAGTCACCCCAAAACCATAGACATCTCATAACTCATTACTGGACACTTCATTGCACTCCAGAGAGAAGAAATACAGCTCCACCCACCAGAACACTGACACAAGCTTCCCTAACCAGGAAACCTTGACAAGCCACCTGTACAAACCCACACACAGCAAGGAAACACCACAATAAAGAGAACGCCACAAACTGCCAGAATACAGAAAGGACACCCCAAACTCATCAATTTAAACAAGATGAAGAGACAGAGGAATACCCAGCAGGTAAAGGAACAGGATAAATGCCCACCAAACCAAACAAAAGAGGAAGAGATAGGGAATCTACCTGATAAAGAATTCTGATAATGATAGTGAAATTGATCTAAAATCTTGAAATCAAAATGGAATCACAGATTAATAACCTGGAGACAAGGATTGAGAAGATGCAGGAAAGGTTTAACTAGGACCTAGAAGAAATAAAAAAGAGTCAATATATAATGAATAATGCTATAAATGAAATCAAAAACACTCTGGAGGCAACAAATAGTAGAATAACAGAGGCAGAAGATAGGATTAGTGAATTAGAAGATAGAATGGTAGAAATAAATGAATCAGAGAAGAAAAAAGAAAAATGAATTAAAAGAAATGAGGACAACCTCAGAGACCTCCAGGATGATATTAAATGCTACAACATTCAAATCATAAGGGTCCCAGAAGCAGAAGACAAAAAGAAAGACCATGAGAAAATACTTGAGGAGAAAAGAGTTGAAAACTTCCTTAAAATGGGGAAGGAAATAATCACTCAAGTCCAAGAAACCCAGAGAGTCCCAAACAGGATAAACCCAAGGAGAAACACCCCAAGACACATATTAATCAAATTAACAAAGGTCATACACAAAGAACAAATATTAAAAGCAGCAAGGGAAAAACAACAAATAACACACAAGGGAATTCCCATAAGGATAACAGCTGATCTTTCAATAGAAACTCTTCAAGCCAGGAGGGAATGGCAAGACATACTTAAAGTGATGAAAGAAAATAACCTACAGCCCAGATTATTGTACCCAGCAAAGATCTCATTCAAATATGAAGGAGAAATCAAAAGCTTTACAGACAAGCAAAAGCTGAGAGAATTCAGCACCACCAAACCAGCTCTCCAACAAATACTAAAGGATATTCTCTAGACAGGAAACATAAAAACGGTGTATAAATTCGAACCCAAAACAATAAAGTAAATGGCAAAAGGATCATACGTATCAATAATTACCTTAAACGTAAATGGATTGAATGCCCCAACCAAAAGACAAAGACTGGCTGAATGGATACAAAAGCAAGACCCCTACATATGTTGTCTACAAGAGACCCACCTCAAAACAGGGGACACATACAGACTGAAAGTGAAGGGCTGGAAAAAGATTTTCCATATAAATAGGGACCAAAAGAAATCAGGAGTAGCAATACTCATATCAGATAAAATAGACTTTAAAACAAAGGCTGTGAAAAGAGACAAAGAGGTCACTACATAATGATCAAAGGATCAATCCAAGAAGAAGATATAACAATTATAAATATATATGCACCCAACACGGGAGCACCACAATATGTAAGACAAATGCTAACAAGTATGAAAGGAGAAATTAACAATAACATAATAATAGTGGGAGACTTTAATACCCCACTCACACCTATGGATAGATCAACTAAACAGAAAATTAACAAGGAAACACAAACTTTAAATGATACGATACACCAGTTAGACCTAATTGATATCTATAGGACATTTCATCCCAAAACAATGAATTTGACCTTTTTCTCAAGTGCACATGGAACTTTCTCCAGGATAGATCACATCCTGGGCCATAAATCTAGCCTTGGTAAATTCAAAAAAATTGAAATCATTCCAAGTATCTTTTCTGACCACAATGCAGTAAGATTACATCTCAATTACAGGAGAAAAACTATTAAAAATTCCAACATATGGAGGCTGAACAACATGCTGCTGAATAACCAAAAAATTACAGAAGAAATAAAAAAAGAAATCAAAATTTGCATAAAAATGAATGAAAATGAAAACACAACAACCCCAAACCTGTGGGACATGGTAAAAGCAGTCCTAAGGGGAAAGTTCATAGCAATACAGGCATACCTCAAGAAACAAGAAAAAAGTCAAATAAATAACCTAACTCTACACCTAAAGCAACTAGAAAAGGAAGAAATGAAGAACCCCAGGGTTAGTAGAAGGAAAGAAATCTTAAAAATTAGGGCAGAAATAAATGCAAAAGAAACAAAAGAGACCATAGCAAAAATCAACAAAGCCAAAAGCTGGTTCTTTGAAAGGATAAATAAAATTGACAAACCATTAGCCAGACTCATCAAGAAACAAAGGGAGAAAAATCAAATCAATAAAATTAGAAATGAAAATGGAGAGATCACAACAGACAACACAGAAATATGAAGGATCATAAGAGACTACTATCAGCAATTATATGCCAAAAAAATGAACAACGTGGAAGAAATGGATAAATTCTTAGAAAAGTACAACTTTCCAAAACTGAACCAGGAAGAAATAGAAAATCTTAACAGACCCATCACAAGCATGGAAATTGAAACTGTAATCAAAAATCTTCCAGCAAACAAAAGCCCAGGTCCAGATGGCTTCACAACTGAATTCTACCAAAAATTTAGAGAAAAGCTAACACCTATCCTACTCAAACTCTTCCAGAAAATTGCAGAGGAAGGTAAACTTCCAAACTCATTCTATGAGGCCACCATACCCTAATACCAAAACCTGACAAAGATCCCACAAAAAAAGAAAACTACAGGCCAATATCACTGATGAACATAGATGCAAAAATCCTTAACAAAATTCTAGCAATCAGAATCCAACAACACATTAAAAAGATCATACACCATGACCAAGTGGGCTTTATCCCAGGGATGCAAGGATTCTTCAATAACTGTAAATCAATCAGTGTAATACACCACATTAACAAATTGAAAAATAAAAACCATATGATTATCTAAATAGATGCAGAGAAAGCCTTTGACAAAATTCAACATCCATTTATGATAAAAACTCTCCAGAAAGCAGGAATAGAAGGAACATACCTCAACATAATAAAAGCTATATATGACAAACCCACAGCAAACATTATCCTCAATGGTGAAAAATTGAAAACATTTCCTCTAAAGTCAGGAACAAGACAAGGGTGCCCACTTTCACCATTACTATTCAACATAGTTTTGGAAGTAGTGGCCACAGCAATCAGAACAGAAAAAGAAATAAAAGGAATCCAGATTGGAAAAGAAGAAGTAAAACTCTCACTGTTTGCAGATGACATGATCCTCTACATAGAAAACCCTAAAGACTCCACCAGAAAATTACTAGAACTAATCAATGATTATAGTAAAGTTGCAGGATATAAAATCAACACACAGAAATCCCTTGCATTCCTATACACTAATAATGAGAAACCAGAAAGAGAAATTAAGGAAACAATTCCATTCACCATTGCAATGGAAAGAATAAAATACTTAGGAATATATCTACCTAAAGAAACTAAAGACCTATATATAGAAAACTATAAAACACTGGTGAAAGAAATCAAAGAGGACACTAATAGATGGAGAAATATACCATGTTCATGGATTGGAAGAATCAATATAGTGAAAATGAGTATACTGCCCAAAGCAATTTATAGATTCAATGCAATCCCTATCAAGCTACCAATGGTATTCTTCACAGAGCTAAAACAAATAATTTCACAATTTGTGTGGAAATACAAAAAACCTCGAATAGCCAAAGCAATCTTGAGAAAGAAGAATGGAACTGGAGGAATCACCCTGCCTGACTTCAGGCTGTACTACAAAGCCACAGTCATCAAGACAGTATGGTACTGGCACAAAGACAGAAATATAGATCAATGGAACAAAATAGAAAGCCCGGGGATTAATCCACGCACATATGGACACCTTATCTTTGACAAAGAAGGCAAGAATATACAATGGATTAAAGACAATCTCTTTAACAAGTGGTGCTGGGAAAACTGGTCAACCACTTGTAAAAGATTGAAACTAGACCACTTTCTAACACCATACACAAAAATAAACTCAAAATGGATTAAAGATCTAAACATAAGACCAGAAACTATAAAACTCCTAGAGGAGAACATAGGCAAAACACTCTCTGACATACATCACAGCAGGATCCTCTATGACCCACCTCCCAGAATATTGGAAATAAAAGCAAAAATAAACAAATTGGACCTAATTAAACTTAAAAGCTTCTGCACAACAAAGGAAACTATAAGCAAGGTGAAAAGACAGCCTTCAAAATGGGAGAAAATAATAGCAAATGAAGCAACTGACAAACAACTAATCTCAAAAATATACAAGCAACTCCTACACCTCAATTCCAGAAAAATAAATGACCCAATCAAAAAATGGGCCAAAGAACTAAATAGACATTTCTCCAAAGAAGACATACAGATGGCTAACAAACACATGAAAAGATGCTCAACATCACTTATTATCAGAGAAATGCAAATCAAAACCACTATGAGGTACCATTTCACGCCAGTCAGAATGGCTGCAATCCAAAAGTCTACAAGTAATAAATGCTGGAGAGGATGTGGAGAAAAGGGAACCCTCTTACACTGTTGGTGGGAATGCAAACTAGTACAGCCACTATGGAGAAGAGTGTAGAGATTCCTTAAAAAACTGGAAATAGAACTGCCTTATGATCCAGCAGTCCCACTGCTGGGCATACACATTGAGGAAACCAGAATTGAAAGAGACACGTGTACCCCAATGTTCATCGCAGCACTGTTTATAATAGCCAGGACATGGAAGCAACCTAGATGTCCATCAGCAGATGAATGGATAAGAAAGCAGTGGTACATATACACAATGGAGTATTACTCAGCCATTAAAAAGAATACATTTGAATCAGTTCTAATGAGGTGGATGAAACTGGAGCCTATTATACAGTGAAGTAAGCCAGAAAGAAAAACACCAATACAGTATACTAATGCATATATATGGAATTTAGAAAGATGGTAACGATAACCCTGTATACGAGACAGCAAAAGAGACACTGATGTATAGAACAGTCTTTTGGACTCTGTGGGAGAGGGAGAGGGTGGGATGATTTGGGGGAATAGCATTGAAATATGTATAATATCACATATGAAATGAGTCGCCAGTCAAGGTTCGATGCACGATACTGGATGCTTGGGCCTGGTGCACTGGGACGACCCAGAGGGATGGTATAGGGAGGGAGGAGGGAGGAGGGTTCAGGATGGGGAACACATGTATGCCTGTGGTGGATTCATTTCGATATATGGCAGAAACAATACAATATTGTAAAGTTTAAAAATAAAATAAATAATAAAATAAAAGGAAGGAAAAATAAAAAAAAAAGAAAAGAAAAGAAAATCCCATGGATGGAGGAGCTTGGTGCAGGCTCCTATCCATGGGGTCACAAAGAGTCGGGCATGACTGAGCAACTTCACTTCATTTCACTAGTGTGTTTATGTGGACATTCCTTTTATATCTCTTTTTTTTTATTTTATTTTTTTTTCCTTTTATATCTCTTCAGTATACAACTGGCAGGGGATGATTAGGTCATACAAAAATCATATGTTTAAAAGGTTAAAATACTGTGAACCATTTTTCCAAAGTAATTATAATAATTTACATCCTTCCAGCAGGGTATAAGAGTTAAAGTTGCTCTGAGCACTTATCAATACTTGGTATGGCCCAAACGCTTGATTTTGACGATACTCCTAGGGATACAGTGGTGTCTCATTATGGTTTATTTTGCATTTCTCTAATGACTAATGATCTTAAGCATCTTTTTGTGTGTTGATTTACATCAATACATATCCTTTACTAAAGTGTGTTCAAAACTTTTGTCCATTATTAATTGGGTTATATGTATTGTTTTTTACCAAGTTGTAAGAATTCTTTTTATATTTTAGAAAGAAGTCCTTTGTCAGATAAATGTTTGGAAATATTTTCTTCCAGTCAGTAGTTTGTCTTTTCTTTTTTGTAACAATATTCATTGAAGAGTATTTTTTAAATTTTTGATGAAATCCACTTTAGCAATTTTTCATTTGTGTTCTGTACTTTGTGTATCTTGTTGAAGAGATCTTTGTCAAATCCAGGGTCACTAAAAGTTTCTCCTCTTTCTTCTAAAGGGTTCATCTTCACATTTAGATCTATTATTCACTTTGAGTTAAATTTTGAATTTAGTGTGAAGTAAGGGTTGGCCTTTTATTTGTTTTTCTATGGCTACCCAGCATCATTTCTTATAAGTTCATCCTTTTTTCCACTCAGTTGCCTTGGTACCTGAGTCAAGAATCAATTGCTTATATTTGTGTGGTCTATATGTCCATTTTCATGTCAATACAAAGCTGTCATGACTAGAACAGATTTTTCTTAGGTGTTGAAAGCAGACAGTGTGACCAGTAACTTTGGTATTCTTTTTCAAAATCATTTTAGATATTGTATTATATTTATATTTCTTTTTAAGTTTTAGAATCTGCTTGTCAATTTCTATAATGAAGACTGCTGGAATCTTAAATATGACTGCTGAAAACTTTAGAAAAATTTAGGAAGAATTAATATTTTACAACAACTTTCCAATAAAAATTAATATGATATATTCCTGTACCTATGGCTTCCCTGGTGGCTCATATGGTATAAATGTGCCAGCAATGCAGGAGACCTGGGTTTGATCACTTGGTTGGGAATATTCCTTGAAGAAGGGAATGGCAACCCACTCCAGTGTTCTTGCCTGCAAAATTCTATGGACAGAGGAGTCTGGTGGGCTACAGTTCGCGGGGTTACAAAGAGTTGGACATGACTACTCACATAGGTCTTCTCAGAGTTTTGTAGTTCTCAATGTTGCATACTTTTTTCAAATTTATCTCTGCTTGATGCTTCTGTAAATAGTATTTATTTTAATTTCAATTTTCAATAGTAGTGTATAGAAACAATAGATTTTTAAGTGTTTTTACAGGTATATTAATTGTTATAATTGATATTTTTTAAACCACATATTTAATGCATATAATTTGATGAGTTTAATGCATGCATACAATTGTGATAGCATCACCACAATCAAGGTAATAAACATCCATCACCACCAAAAGTTTCCTTGCATCTCTTTGATTTTGGGGGGTGAGGTTGTTTTTTCATGTGTGTGTAGTAAAAGCACTTAATATTAGATCCATTCACTTAAATTTTTAAGTGCATCATTTCAATTGTTAACTATAGGCAGTATGTTGCATAGAAGATGTTTAGAGCTTATTCAATTTGTATAAATATAACAGCTCCCCATTTCTCCCCTCCTCCCATCCATTGACAACCACCATGCTATTTTCTGCTTCTATAATTTGACTATTTTAGGTATCTCATATAAATGGAATTATGCACTGTTTGTTTATGACTTATTAGGTTGCTCAATGGTAAAGAATTCGCCTGCTAATGCAGGAGACACAGGTTCAATCCCTGGGTCAGGAAGATCCCCCAGAGGAAGAAATGACAACATGCTTCAGTATTCTTGCCTGGAAAATTTCATGGATAAAGGATCCAGGTGAGCCACAGTCCATGGAGTGGCAAAGAGTTGGACATGACTGAATGAGCATGTATGCATCCATATTAAAATTAGGATAATATCTTCCCGATCCATCCATACTTTGCAAATGATAGAATTTCCTTTTTCCTAAGACTGATAATATTCCATTGTATCTATATACCCTATTATCTCTGTCAATGAACATTTGGGTTGTTATCATATTTTGGTTATTGTGAATAATTTTGCAATAAACATTTTCATTAGTTTTCATAAATTTACATATATTGGAGTAATTTCATATATTTTCTATCTTGGAATCTTGCTACACTCATAAATTAGTTCTAGTAAATTTTTCATAGATTTCTTTGCATTTTCTACATAATTAGATATTCCACAAATAAAAAGTTTTACCTCTTTCTTTCCAATTTATATGTCTTGTATTTCTTTTCCTCACTCCATTACATTAGTTAGGAATTCCAATAAAAGATTAAAAGAAGTGAGGAGAAAGGATATCTTTGCCATTGTCTCCATGTTAGAAATAAACAACCAGATTTTACCCATTAAATATGGTGTTGTGCTGTGCTTGTGCTTAGTACCTCAGTCATGCCCGACTCTGTGACCCCATGTGCTGGGGCCCTCCAGGTTCCTATGTACATGAGGATTCTCCAGGTAAGGATACTGGAGTGGGTTGCCATGTCCTCTTCCAGGGGCCTTCCCAACCCAGGGATCAAATTCAGGTCTCCTGCATTGTAGGCGGATTCTTTACCAGTTGAGCTACCAGGGAAGCCTTAAATATGGTGTTAGCCATTGCTTTTCTTAAAGTCGTACATCAAACTAGGGAAGTTATATTCTATTCCTAAATGACTTAGAATTTTACTCACAAATATAGGTTGATTTGCTGGGGGGAAACTATACAAAAAAGATCTTCATGACACAGATAATTAAGATGGTGTGGTCACTCACCTAGAGCCAGACATCCTGGAATGCAAGTCAAATGGGACTTAGGAAGCATCACTACAAACAAAGCTAGTGAAGATGGTGGAATTCCAGCTGAGCTAGTTCAAATCCTAAAAGATGATGCTATGAAAGTGCTGCACTCAATATGCCAACAAATTTGGGAAACTCAGAAGTGGCCACAGAACTGGAAAAGGTCAGTTTTCATTCCAATCCCCAAAAAAGGCAATGCCAAAGAATGCTCAAACTACAGAACAATTTCACTCATCTCACATACTAGCAAAGTATCTCTCAAAATTCTCCAAGTCAGTCTTCAACAGTACATGAACCATGAACTTCCAGATGTTCAAGCTGGTTTTAGAAAAGGCAGAGATCAAATTGCCACATCGAATCGGATCATCAAAAAAACAATAGAGTTCCAAAAAAACATCTATTTCTGCTTTATTGACTATGTCAAAGCCTTTGACTGTATGGATCACAACAAACTGTGGAAAATTCTTCAAGAGATGGAAATACTGGACCACCTGACCTGCCTCCCAAGAAATCTGTATGCAGGTCAATAAGCGACAGTTAGAACTGGGCATGGAACAGTAGACTGGTTCCAAATCGGGAAAGAGGTAGTCAAGGCTGTATATTGTCACCCTGATTATTTAACTTCTATGCAGAGTACATCAAGAGAAATGCTAGGATGGATGAAGCATAAGCTGGAATCAAGATTGCTGGGAGAAATATCAATAACCTCACATATGTAGATGACACCACCCTTATGGCAGAAAGTGAAGAAGAACGAAAGAGCCTCTTGATTAACATGAAAGAGGAGAGTGAAAAATTTGGCTTAAAACTCAACATTCTGAAAATTAAGACCCTTTTTTTAAAATTTAAATTTATTTAATTAGAGGCTAACTAAGATCGTGGTATCTGGTCCCATTCTGTTCAGTTCAGTTCGGTTCAGTCATGTCCAACTCTTTGTGACCCTATGAATTGCAGCACGCCAGGCCACCCTGTCCATCACCAACTCCCAGAATTCACCCAAACTCATGGTCCCATTACTTTATGGGAAATATATGGATATACAATGGAAACAGTGAGAAAATTTGTTTTCTTGGGCTCCAAAATCACTGCAGATGGTGACTGCAGCCATGAAATTAAACGATGCTTACTCCTTGGAAGAAAAGTTATGACCAACCAAGACAGCATATTAAAAAGCAGAGACAGTACTTGGCCAACAAAGGTCCATCTAGTCAAAGCTATGGTTTTTCCAGTAGTCATGTATGGATGTGAGAGTTGGACTATAAATAAAGCTGAGTACCAAAGAATTGATGCTTTTGAACTGTGGTGTTGGAGAAGACTCTTGAGATTGCAAGGATATCCAACCAGTCCTGAACTGTGGTGTTGGAGAAGACTCTTGAGTCCCTTGGATTGCAAGGAGATCCAACCAGTCCTGAACTGTGGTGTTGGAGAAGACTCTTGAGAGTCCCTTGGATTGCAAGGAGATCCAACCAGTCCGTCTTAAAGGAAATTAGTCCTGAATATTCATTGGAGGGACTGATGCTGAAGCTGAAACTCCAATACTTTAGCCACCTGATGTGAAGAACTGACTCATTTGAAAAGACCCTGATGCTGGGAAAGATTTAAGGCAGGAGAAGAAGGGGACAACAGAGGATGAGATGGTTGGATGGCATCACCAACTCGATGGACACTAGTTTGAGTAAACTCCAGGAGTTGTTGATGGACAGGGAGGTCTGCAGTCCATGGGGTTACAAACAGTCAGACTTAACTGAGTGACTGAACTGAACTAATAGGTTGGTTTGTCCAACCTATACATTATTTTTCTTTTCTAAACAGATAATAAGATTAATTACATTGATTGATTTTTTTTAGTATTAAACCAGCCTTACATTCTTTGTATAAAATCCATTTGACAAAATTTTATTAATATTTTGTGTTTATATTATTAACAGTTAATGATCTATATTTTTGTGTCTTATAGAATTTATGCCAGTTTCAGAAATGAGTTGGACATGTTCCCTCCACTTCTACTGCATGTAAATATAGTGTCAGAGGTATTGTTTTCTTAAATTTTTGGTAGAATTTGCCATTTCAGGCACCTGGACAGTTTCTTTGTGTAAAACTTTTTTACTACATGTTCATTTCCTTTCATGTATATGGGGTGTTTCAAGCTGTTTATTCTTGAGTTAGATTTGTTAGTTTCTATCCTTCATGACCTTTGTTCATTTCATACAAATTGTCAACTTTACTTGTATAAAATTGATCAAAATATGCCCCTTATTTTCCTTTAGAAATGGTAGAATCTGTAGCAATGCCTTCTCTATTACTTATGGTATGGTTTGCTGTTGTTGTTTAGTAGGTAAGTTCTTTCTGACTCTTTTGGGGACCCCGCAAACTGTAGGCTGCCAGTTTCCTCTGTCCATTGGATTCTCTAGGCAAGAAGACTAGAGTGGGTTGCCATTTCCTCCTCCAGGGGATCTTCCAGATCCAAGGATCAAACCCACGTCTGCTGCATGGGCAGGGGGGTTCTTTACCACTGAGCCACCAGGGAAGCCCTATGGTATGTGTAATTTTGTCTTATTTAGTTTCCTTTGTCTCATTAATTGTTACATATCAATCATATTCACTAAACTTCTCAAAGAAATACATTTTTGTTTCTTCAATTTTTTCTGTTATTTTTGTTTTCTATTTCATATGCACCTCTGAACTTTATTGTTTCCTGTCTTATGATTACTTTTTGGTCTACTTTGTTTCACCTTCTCTAATTCCTTAAGATAAAGTTTATATTATTGTCTAAAGATTTATCTTTTAATCTAAATATTCAGTGGTATTAAATTCCTAATAAGCACCCTTTTAACTGTATCACAAAGATTTTTTTGTTTCATTCAGCTTAAAACACTTTAATATTTCTGTTGTTTCTTCTGTTGCCCATCCATGTTCTTAAATTTCCAAATATTTCTATAATTTCCAGATTTTCCTTATTATTTACTTTTAATGTAATTCTACTATGTTCAGACAACATACCTTTTTATGATTTTAATCTTTTAATAATTATTGAAACATACATTTTGGCCCAGAATATTGTGTCTATCTTAGTATTTTTTCCCTATGTTTTTATTCTTCTGTTTAGGGACAGAGTATTTTTCAATGTTATTTAATCACTTGGCATCTCACTTAAATTTAGTCACATCTCCAGGAATAACTGTAATTTGAGGCCCATAGTTGATTAAGATCATTAACTTATGTCAACTAATGAATTTCAGCATATGTTAAAATTAAATGCCTATGTTGTAGAGGCATAAATCCCCACCAGTGCCCTTTCATCTTTTTGCTATATGCATTATTTTAGAAAATTTTGGTTTCCAATTGGGTCAGTTGTGGGCATCTGTTTGAGTGCTGTGTTTCCTCCTCCTGACCCAGGGTACTGAGGGACTTTGTTGTTATTATTGCTTGTTTTGTTGTTTGAATTTTTGTGATAGTTAATGGATATACTTAAAGGAGAGTGTGTCTTCTGTATACTCCTAATATTTACAAGTTTCTTTCTCCAAAGAGTCTCAATTAATTATGGTCAGGTTTAAACATGTTCCCATGGCTTTGTTGGGCTTAGAATCACAGGCTTATGCTAGGTTTATCCTTGAGAACACCATAGTAATATCTTTGGTGTTTTTTACCTATACCCTAATTTCCTGTGGTCATGTATGGATGTGAGAGGTGGGCTGTGAAGAAGGCTGAGCACCGAAGAATTGATGCTTTTGAACTGTGATGTTGGAGAAGACTCTTGAGAGTCCCTTGGACTGCAAGGAGATCCAACCAGTCCATTCTGAAGGAGATCAGCCCTGGGATTTCTTTGGAAGGAATGATGCTAAAGCTGAAACTCCAGTACTTTGGCCACCACATGCGAAGAGTTGACTCATTGGAAAAGACTCTGATGCTGGGAGGGATTGGGGGCAAGAGGAGAAGGGGATGACAGAGGATGAGATGGCTGGATGGCATCACTGACTCGATGGACGTGAGTTTGAGTAAACTCTGGGAGTTGGTGATGGACAGGGAGGCCTGGCGTGCTGCGATTCATAGGGTCGCAAAGAGTCGGACACGACTGAGCGATTGATCTGATCTGATCAGAAACAGAGGCAAAAGCAGCAGCAAATGCAAAGGCATTTTAGAGGATTCTAGTGATCTTTTAAGAGCATGAAAACCATCATGCCACTTGATGACTGCTCTTGTTCCACATGAGCAAACAACTGGTGCTCTTATACCTTACAGAGCATTGGTCTTTCCCTTAATAAGGGTACACCAACATGGTCACAGCTGAGTTTTTTTTCCTATTAATGTCATTCTTAAGTTTCATTGGCATATATTTTTACTTGAGCATCTATAATTTAGTCTTCAGATCTGTTATGATTTTTCTCCTATTTCTTTTTAGAATACAAAACTCTTCTTAATTTTTTCCTCTTTTGTTCATTTTTCTAGTTAGTTTTAAAATTTTTGATCTAAGGTTAAATTCTGTTTGTTTTTTTACCCTCAAATTGTTGTTTAAGCACATGTAATTCAGCTTGATATTTTGTGTAAAATGCTCCTTTTGCTTCATAATTGTGTACTACCAATGGTGCTGGATCCCACAAAAATAAAAAAAATAAAAAGTAAAAAAAAAAAAAAAATTGTCATTCAAGGGCATGGGGAGGCATGATAAAGGGGCATCTTATTTAGCTATGATGGTGATATAACTTTCCTGACTTGTAGTTTAAAATTCCTTTCTAGTAGTTATCACTCTGGCCTTTCTGAACTCTTTTTCAATATTTTACACTTTGAGTTGACTTTCCATTTCAGGGTTTATTTTAGTCTCAATCTCCTATTCTCTCTTCCACTTAGGTTTTCTGTACTCCTTAGGTCTCCACAAAACTATAAAGTGTGATATTAAGAAGTAATTCTTACAAAAAAAATTTTTTTAATACTTATGAGAATTTGAAATTATAGAAAGTTTGGATAGTTTATTTGTTCCATGTACTGTTCTCTAGTTTTTGAGAGAAGTCTGGAGAGATGTAATCAGCCATCATTACTTGAATTCCTCAAACACAATTAACCTTGAGACAAAATCTTATATAAAGAAACTAAGGTAGGTGTTTTTATTTAAGAATAGAAGGTTCTTATTCTCCAAATTCCAGATGAAACGAAATTATTATTTTCTAAAAACTCTGTGTTGAATCAATTTCAGAGCATTTTATATCAGTCCCCAAACCTATAAGAGCAAACCACCAGAAATTATGTAATCAATCTATAAACCCTCCTACTTTTTTGATATTTACCAGTCACTGAAAGCTACTAGTACTAAGTCGCTTCAGTCATGTCCAACTCTGTGTGACCCCACAGATGGCAGCCCACCAGGCTCCAACGTCCCTGGGATTCTCCAGGCAAGAACACTGGAGTGGGTTGCCATTTCCTTCTCCAATGCATGAAAGTGAAAAGTGAAAGTGAAGTCGCTCAGTCGTGTCCAACTCTTTGCGACCCCATGGACTGCAGCCCACCAGGCTCCTCTGTCCGTGGGATTTTCCAGGCAAGAGTACTGGAGTGGGCTGCCATTGCCTTCTCTCCTAGCCCCCCAAATCCCCCATGAGGTTATTTGTTGCTTTTGGAGGAAACTGAACATCCACATATAGCTTTCCATTGCTTATGAAGAAATTAATTCAGTACTTTTGTCTGAGATACTAAGAGGTTGTCTTTTCCATCCTTCAGTAGTATTTAATGACTTCCCAGGTGGTGCTAGTGGTAAAGAATCCACCTACCAATGCAGGAGATGCAGGTTCAATCCCTGGGTAAGGAAGATCCCCTGGAGGAGAAAATGGCAACACACTTCTGTATTCTTTCCTCGAAAATCCCAAGGACAGAGGAACCTGGCGCACTACAGTCCATAAGGTCACCAAGAGTCAGACACGACTGAAGGAATTTAGCATGCATACACATCTCCTACTTTATTTCTGCCTTCCCAAAGTTTCAAGAGTTATTTCCTTTAAACGCAGATCAGATTAAGCTCTTTTTTTACTCAGATCTTCAATTATTCTTCAAAGTAAAATTTTCAGCAGACTTTCAAGACACCTAAACATTTAAGTACAATTGTTCTTTCCCTGAAATTTGCCCTTACACACACACATACATACACATCCTGCACATAACTTTTGTTTTAGCTAAAGCAGCCTGAAAATGAAAAGTGTTAATTTTTCAATCATGGCTAACTCTTTGAGACCTTGTGGACTGTAGCCCACCAGATTTCTCTGTCCATGGAATTCTCCAAGCAAGAATACTGGAGTGGATAGCCATTCCCTTCTCCAGGAGATCTTCCCAACCCAGGGATCAAACCCAGGTTTCCTGCATTGCAGGCAGATTCGTTACCACTGTGCCATCTGAGAAGCCAGTAAACAGTATTACGTTCATATTTATATGATGGAAATAAGTGAGTAAAATTTAAACATTTTTTTCTCCAGTCATCATTATTTCCATTTGTAGGATGTATCTGAATTCTTGGGGATATAATCAAATATAAATGAATCAGTCTTCCCAAGAACATGTCTAACTAATTAAACTTCCTTTCCCTGATTACAGCCCTGTGAAGCCCCCAGTCCACCCTTCCTTCAGTGGTCAGGTTTCACAGGTTGAGGGATTTGTTAAAATACTCCCATATAGACTTCCTGCCCATAGCCTATTCTCCAGGCAGTGGAAAACTGACCAATTCCCTGGTGGCTCAGAAGTAAAGAATCTGCCTGCAATGCAGAAGACAGATGAAGTAGGGGCCATGGGTTTGATCCCTAGATCAAGAAAATCCCCTAGAGAGGAGAATAGCAACCCACTCCACCATTCTTGTCTGGAAAATCGCATAGACAGAGTAGCTTGGTGGGATACAGCTCATGGGATACACATATCATCATCATTTTCTACAAGTGCTGGTGAAGACAAGCAACTATTTTATAGGCTTCCCTACTAGCTCAGTTGGTAAAAAATCCACCTGCAATGCAAGAGACCTGGTTCGATTCCTGGGTCAGGAAGATCTGCTGGAGAAGGAAGGGATAGGCTACCCAGACCAGTATTCTTGGGCTTCCCTTGTGGTTTAGCTGGTAAAGAATTGGCCTGCAATGCGGGAGACCTGGGTTTGATCCCTGGGTTGGGAAGATCCCCTGGAGAAGGGTACCCACTCCAACTTTTTTTACTAACATTTTTATGCTTTGTCATAAATGCATGTCATAAATGTCACCATTTGCTACATTATGGAGGTGTTACATTTTTCTTGAAATATAGAAGAACCTATGGCATCCCAGGGATCCAACCTTCTCACACTAAAAGTTCAAAAGCAAATATCTATAGAAAGTTACCTAGTTCTGTAGTCAAGTCCCATTCAGGTATCTATCTTTGCTATGATTTTAGATGGACTACTATATTTTTATTGGTATTTCAAATTTCCTATGATGACTTCCCTGTGGGATGACATAAAAAAGCAGATATACTATTATGAAGAAAAAACTGGTGCTGTTGAATAAACTTGTACTGGAACTAACAAGTTGGCATTTTCACTGTCGTTGGGGAGTAATAGATTTCATGGTTAGGAAGAAAAGGTAACCTTTAACATCAGCAGAGCAGAAAGAAACTTGAAAGTGAAGTGGTTGGGCTTTAAAATATTCTGGTTCAGCAGACAGAGCACTCATTTTATACAAAGATCACATCTGATGGTCCATAAGGATGTTTAGATTTAAATTTCATTTTAGTATATGGAGGTATTCCTTTAAAATGCTTCTGTACTACAATGATGAGATATTTAACAGCCCCATTTATCTTTTTATTTGAACTGTCTACACATTAGTTAACTGGTAAATTGATAAAGAATGTCATTGTTTTTATATTAATAAAAAGCATAAAAATGATTTTACCTATTTAAAGGTACCCTGTAATACTTAACCCCTCAGGTGTATAAACTATTTTTCATAAAAGAAAATGTTGAACTCAACAAATTACCACTCATGAGATCTGGCTTTTGTTAAAAAAAAAAAATTGGGAGTATTTTATTACAATTTTATTTTAGAAAACTTACACATACCACAAAATAAATCAAGAGACAAAACCAAAAGTACAAAAGAGAGGAAAAAGACACAAGGAAGATTTTACTTTATCTCCTGAATTCTAGATAAGTCTAAGGAATTCAAGCATAAGGACATGGATGGATTACAGAGAAACAGAATCCCCATCACAGTAGCACTAAGGGAATTGAGGGTGCAGGGGAAGTTGCTTTTGCAGGCACTTTGCAATTTGTTAGTTCTTTTGAAATATATAGGCTTTCTGTCAGACTTTTATAAGCTTTTTCCTTATGCATAAAAATGTGGCAAAAAGTTTCTCTGTGTGTGTGTTTCAAGAAGTGTTAGAACCCAAAAAACCCCCTACCAATTAAAAAAAAAAAAGGAGAAATTTAAGTATGAGTCAACGTTATGGAAAGGAATCAACTAATTTAGTCAATAGTTATTAACAGTATCTGAGTTCAGAGGTAAAGCCGACTAACAGATCAGGTGTTCTTTCAAGGTCCCAATAACAGCTGCAGAAGGGGAGGCTGGAAGGCACTCACAAACATAAAGCTCATGGTGAAAATTCCAAGTCAGGGAGTAAAACGAATGTGATACCTATATGCAGGGTGTATATATGTGAACACACACACATGCGTGTGTACACACACGGTAAAACCCTGCCTTCTTTCTTTCTAAAATATGAATGGACAAGGAGTGATACACATGAGGAGGACCAAGAGCATGCAAGGGGAAGACGGCACAAAATGAAAAGCTAATCCCACAGGGAAGGGGAAGGACACAAGAAAGAGAAGGTAAGATAACGATATTCTCAGAGACGACTGAGGGGACATGATTTCTGTACATCAAGAATGGGATTCCAAGAAAAGGATACAATCATATGGCAAGAAAATATCTTAAGAATAAAAGGATCATACCTAAAATTTTAAATGTCAGAAGGCACTTAGGGAAAAAGACAAGGTAACCTCTCAGAACATAGATCAAAAAGACAAATAGATAGAAAACATGAAGAACATTAAATGGAGGCTGAATCCAGGGAGTTCAATATTCATCTCATAGGAATTCCAAAGAGAGAGTGGATGGAATAAAATAAAGAAATAAGATTATTTTCAAGCACTAAAGAAAGACAAGCCTTTAGGCAATTTGTCCTCCAGCACAGGGAGCTCAGCTCGGTGTTCTATGATGACCTATAGGAGTGGGATGGGGGAGGTGGTGGGAGAGATGTCCAAGAGAGAGAAGATACAGGTATACTTAACATCTGATTCACTTTGTCTAACAGGAGAAGCGAATGCAACATTGTAAAGCAATTATACTCCAATAAAAAATAAATAAAATTTTAAAGAGTAAATCTTGATATTTGTCTTTACAATTTTAGACCATACTAAAAATAAAGAAAATATTTTCATAATGGCTACAGAAGAGTCAAAATGAGAATCAAACTGGAAACCAGCATCTCACCAAAAATACTATGTGTTCAAATAATGGAGACATAAGCTTCAAAACACGGAGGAAACTTAAAATGCAGTGTTCAGTCAGTACATCCAATAAGAGTGAAAGCATTTTCATATGTGCAAAGGCTCAATAAGTTAATTTTTCATATACCTTTTCTTAAAAGTTCCTTATAAGTGTGGATATTATAGCAGCACTGAAAGTCAGGTCAGGGATCCACAGAAATAATTCAAAGACTCAGACTACCTTTAAGTTTTTCATTTCTGTGGCAAAGGAAACAAATTTTTAACAGAAATGTCCACACAAACAAGATACAGCACATCCTTGTGTAACTTTTTCCTGGACCTTGTGTCCCTGTAGGGTACACAGCTGCTGGTAAAACTCAAAATTCCTGCTAAGCCACTGTTCTTTTATACTAGGGCTTCAGTTCCCCTTCACATCTTAACCTCGCCACCATGTACTTCTGTTCAAGGAAGTCTTTAGAAACACTTAGCTTTTCTAGATTTTGAAGCAAACTTAATACTAGAAAGGTATTTTTTTTAAATAGGCAAGCACAGTCAGTATCCAGTTGTTCCTGAAAAATATTGCTGTTTACTACTTTCCAGTCTCAGAAAAACCAGTCTTCTCACCATGTCACAACCAAAACACAGCAAAAGAAAACCAGTGAAACCCTGAAGACATGAAATACAGAAGCTGTGGGTCCATTCCAGGAAAAGAGTGAAGGGAAAGTCCTGGGGTAGCACCTGTGCAGGGAGCTGGGAGACACTGGGTCCAGTTGTGAACAGAACACATACACCTCTGGGAGGGAAGGTTCTAGAGCAACTGCACTCACATTTACAGAGTTTCCTTTACCCTTCACTTTTCTAGATTTCACTTTTCTTACTCATCCAGTTGAGGGTAGGTCTACTTGAAACTGAAGGAAATGTTTCAGATTAAGAAAACAAGAGTTTGGATTTTGGGCTGGTCTTCTTATTTTTTTTCACTTTGTTCTTCGGATTTAGGTATTATTATTACCATTTGGGGTGTTTCAACTGGGTTCTCAACAGTAAAATGATTTCACACTTAAAATGAGTTAGCTCAAAAAGAGCTTACTGAAAAAGAGGCTCGTTATCAAACTGTAATGGGATGCAGGAAACCGCTGGATACAACAGGGACCCAGGACGAACAGTAGCAGAGCTCCGCCTCAAGAGATGAGAGAAGATGTTACTGAAACTTGAATGAAGAGAAATTCATGCAGATCAGATGATCTGGTAAGGATCAGCAATCTTAAGGGATGTGACCAGCTCTAGGCAGGGAGTTGGGAGAATGAATGCCCACGACACACCCTTCATCTTTCCCTACTTCCTGCTGGAATTCACCAGGGCTGAACCCAGGTAGAAGCCAGAAGGCACAGAAATCTGAGTAACAGTCAGTCTCCTGAGAAAACAGCAAGGTGGGGCAGGGGGAGGATCTGGAAAGGAAATGAAGATATTTTGCCCATATATCATCCTGAGTTTCCTTATTTTTTTAATAGACAGGATGACCTGTGATCCTCTTGGCTTAAAACGTTTCATCCTTTCATAATTATGTGTAGGATTTTAGTAATTAGACTTTTTGTCTTTTTTTTTTTATCCTTATGCTAGTTCTTTTTTTAATATTTATTTATTTGGTTGAGCCAGGTCTTACTTGTTACTTGAGATCTTCAGTCTTCTTTGTGGGATGCGGGATTTTTAGTTGCAGTATATGAACTCTTAGTTGTGGCATGTAGGATCTAATTCCCTCACCAGGGAACAAATCCCAGCCTCCTGAATTGGGAGCACGGAGTCTTAGCCACTGGACTACCACAGAAGTCCCCGATAATTAGGTTTTGATGTAATCCACTAATTATGGAAATGAAGACATCTTTGGTACCAAGACAAATAGCTGTAGCCTCAAGTCACAGGAAACCAAAAAGCTCTGAAGAGTATAGAAAGAGATTGTTGAGTACAAACCCTGCTGAATTTGAAGTAGAGAACTCAGAGGTAAGCTGACCTTACTCTGGAAAAACCCCAGAGTTGTCTTGGTAATGGAAGGGTGATGAAACTGGGAAAGAATTATAAAATGTCACAATTAGTGAAGAGGCAGGAGTTTGGAGTTCAATAGTCTCTGGTTATTATTCCTCTCCTTTTGTTTACAAGTTTTGGTCAAAATGAGCTAGGTAAGAGACATCCATAACTCACTTTTTTGCAAATGTAATCGTAACACTTCTGGCTCATAAGTATAAGAGAACAAACCTGGCATCACATTTTATATGTGGCCACAGGGACATAGGACTCATTAGAAATGAATCTGGCTGCTAGTAACAAGTTCATTCTAAAATTGCTCTGCAGATACTGATAGCTGTGTATGCAACTGTTTCTCTTGGCTGCTTTAAACATGTGATTATCCTTAACTGATAAGTTATGTAAAGCGAATGCAAGAATAATCATTTATCATTTTCCAGAGACTTAAAACTTAAGATGGCTATTGGTGCTCTGACAATTTCATATCACATGCAGAAACCTGAACTTCATTAGCTGAAATGGCTTTATACCCAGGGATTCTTGTTGCTTTTGTTCTGCCTGACTGTTCACTACCTTCCCTTTGCAATGGAGTAAACTACTCATTAATTTTGTATATTTGGTTGGTGACATTTTCCGTTCTCAAAATCCTTGTGATGAATCACACGACACAGTGGAAACAACTATAGAACAAAACAAAAACACACCACATGTGGCTTTCTAACCAGAATTCTGTCAAACAAAATTGGATGCTATGTTCCCATGGTTTCCTTTCAGTAGTAAAAGGGAAAATATATGCTCATAAGCACCATTTCTGTAAATTGCTGAAAAATCTTCATATTAGTGTAGCCTAGAAAATATTTTGGTGGCCAAAAAAAATGCTGCAAGAAAACCAAGTAATACATTTTTTTTCTAACATGAAAAATATTCTTTACAAGGACATGGGGCAGAGATGATAACAACAGTTTCATTTATCTCATTCAATAATAAATCTCCCTTGCTGCTGCTGCTGCTAAGTCACTTCAGTCGTGTCCGACTCTGTGTGACCCCATAGACAGCCGCCCACCAGACTCCCCCGTCCCTGGGATTCTCCAGGCAAGAACACTGGAGTGGGTTGCCATTTCCTTCTCCAATGCATGAAAGTGAAAAGTGAAAGTGACATCGCTCAGTCATGTCCAACTCTTAGCGACCCCATGGACTGCAGCCTACCAGGCTCCTCCACCCATGGGATTTTCCAGGCAAGAGTACTGGAGTGGGGTGCCATTGCCTTCTCCAAACCCCTTTAGGGAGAAGGTATTTTAACAAGTAAGTGTTTTATCCTGCCTTGTGAAATAAGAATTTTAAAATATCACATATCACACATAGTGAGTAAAGAAAGAGATAGAGTGCATAACAAAGAGGAAAGAATAGGACCTGGCCCTTTGAGAGTTAACCTCTGGAAATCAATACATAATGGATGAGGTTGATCATCTCTAGGAGTCTCCTAACAAGAAACGATGTTGCCTAGGACAAAATTGGAAAACCAAAGCCTACAAATCTAATTATGCCTAATAGGTCTTGAAAGATAATCCTAATTTAATCAGTGGAAGGAAAAGAAGAAGAAAAACAAGGAAACAAAGTCATTTGTGACTAAAAAGATTCTACATAAAGTCTTTAGAAAGTGGATCCAGGAAGTATTTTGCCAGGGCTTATCCAGGATTCTCCAAAGCAGTGACAACCCTAACTGGAGGTCTCTATTTAGAGAAAACGGTGATCATCAATCAGGCTTTGTCACAGCCTTCAGAATGTATCTCAAAGCTACCTTCTGATGGCCCTTTAGTTGTCCGTGTTCCCGTACACCAGGAAGGAAGCATTCTAATAGGTTATAAAGGAAGAAAAGATCTCCAAAGACAAATTTAAACACTGGAATTTCAAGATCTATGCCAACTACTCATCTGTCCCTAACTAGTAGATCAACTTTGAGAGCTCTCACAAAACTATTTCTCCAGAACTAGAGACCTGACCTCACTGTTGTTTTTTTTTTTTAATCTTCATTTTATTGAAGTATAGTTGATTTACAATGTTGTATTAATTTCTGTTGTAAAGCAAAATGATTCAGTTATACATGTATATATTTTTTTTCATTTTCTGTTCCATTATAGTTTATTATAGGATATAGCTCCCTGTGCTATATAGTAGAACCATTTTTATCCTTATTAAATGGGGTTCTTTTGAACCCTTTGACCATATTTACCTCATAAAACCTTACTTTTTGTTTCTTAAAACTCACTTCAATTATTCTTTTTTATTATAAAATAATACAGTTTAGAGGCAAAAAAAAAAAAACTGAAAAGCACAAAAGAAGATGTGTGGCAGAAGGTATGGAATATTACCGACCAAGGAAGCTCACCAAGCCTTGGTGTCTAGGGGTTTCACTCGAATTCCATCCCATAGGAACGACAGACTTCCCACCAGGTGATCTTAGGCTCTATCCTTTCAGAGATTGGGCTTCATGACCCAAAGCTCCCCCTGCCCCGGATCATATTTTGATCATCTGTCTTAATCTGTGATCTTCCCTATGGCTTAATCACAGATCTTCCCTTAATCTGTGAGTTTTCCTGGTGGCTCAGACTGTAAAGCGTCTGCCTACAATGCGGGAGACCCAGGTTCAATCCCTGGGTTGAGAAAATCCTCTGGAGAAGGAAATGGCAACCCACTCCAGTACTCTTGCCTGGAAAATCCCATGGATGGAGGAACCTCATAGGCTACGGTCCATGGGGTTGCAAAGAGTCTGATACGACTGAGCAACTTCTCTCTTCTTTCACTTTACTCTAAATCACACTGTTATAATCTGGCTTATATCACATTAGACCATCCAGCACAAGGATCCCAGACAAACAAAGACACATCTCTATAAGGCATGACATCCCTAGAGCTTAAAGATTAACAAAGTGAAAGTATTAGTCACTCAGTCTTGTCCAACTCTGTGCAATCCCATGTACTGTAGCCCACCAGGCTCCTCTGCCCATGGGATTTTCCAGGCAGGAATATTGGAGTGGGTTGCCATTTCCTTCTCCAGGGGATCTTCCCCACCCAGGAATCAAACCAGGGTCTCCCGCATTGTGGGCAGACTCTTTACTGTATGAGCCACCAGCTGAAGGCAAAAGCCAGGCTTCCTTGAGGGAAAGGTTAAACTTTTCACTATACATCTGATTCTGATTAAAGTTGAGTGTCTTTCATATATATATATATACACATGCACACACATATTGACTGTTTGATTTTCCATCTCTGTATAGTATCTTTCATATATTTTTAAATTCAGGTAAACTGTCTTTTATCTTATTGAAATTTAGCAAGTCTATATACATAGTGGATATGACTTCAAAGTTAAATATGTATGGCAAAGGCTTGCCATACCTTTTTCATTCTGTGTATGATACCCATTTTAAAACAGAAATTCTGAATATTAATGCAGTTGAATTTATCATGTTTTAATTTAAATCTTCATTCTGTGTCTGAATTAAATCCTTGCCTATCCCAAATGTCATGACAATACTTCCTCTATTACCCTCTAAAATGTTTATAGTTTTCTTCATATTTAGATTAATAACACCCCTGCAAAGGGTTAATTTCTATACAATGTGAATTATGGATCCAATTTTTACCCAGAAAGATAACAAATTTTGCCAGAACCATATATTATAAAAATGTATCTGCCTTCATCTGTTATAGACAGATGTAACCAAATAAGTCTCTGTTTATATCTATTTGTTTTTAGGCTTTCTATTCTGTCCCATGGGTATATTTGTCTGTTCTTCTGCCAATATCATACCACTTTAATTACAACTTTAGCATTTAAAAAAAATAATATTTATTTATTTATTTTTGGTGGTCTGGGTTTTCATTACTGCAACGGGCTTTCTCTAGTTGTGGCGAGCAGGGACTATTCTTCAAGTGGTACACAGGCTTCTCACTACGGTGGCTTCTCTGGCTGCAGAGCACAGGCGGTAGGGCGAGTGGGCTTCAGGAGCTTCAGCTCACAGTTCTAGAGCACAGCTCAGTCATTGTGGCTCACAGGCTTAGCTGCTGTCTGGAATGTGTAATCTGCCTGGACCAGGGACCCAACCTGTGTCCCCTGAATTGGCAGGGGATTCTTATCCAATGTGTCCCCAAGGAAGTCCCAGCCATAGCTTTATAATGAATCTGGACATCTGCTACAGCAAATCCTACCACATTGTTCTTTCAAGAGTGTTTCTTTTTTGCACTTTTAAACTTTAGAATCAGCTTACCAAATACTACTCCCACCTCAAAAAAAAAAAAAAAAAACCAATACCTTGAGTGGTTTGTAATGATTCTCTAACTCAGGTGGAATGAAATGGATATCTTTACAGTAGTCTATCTTCCTATCCATGGATAATATTTTTATAATCCATCTATTAATATTTCCACTTTTGCATAAAACTTGTATTAGACTTTTTAAGTTTTTCTTCAAAATAATAGCTTTAACACTTTCTCCTTTTAACCTCACAGATATTGTTACATTGTTTTATAGAGTAATGTTTCTTTAGACTTATCCACATATTTACCATTTCATTTGCTGTTCATATATAGATAGATAGATATATAGATAGATAGATATAAGCTTTCTTCTTTCTATATATGTATAGATATATATATATATATAGATAGATAGATATATAGATAGATATATAGATATATATATAAGCTTTAGAATTTTTATTTTTGAAGGTCAGTTGGTAACAAACTCTGTTTCAATATTTCTATCTCTATTTTGCTCTCATTCTTGAAGGATATTTTCTCTAGTACATAATTCTATGTTGGCAGGTATTTCCATTCAGCACATAAAAGATATAAAGAAAATATTTGTTTTTTTATGAAAATTTAAAATCATAAAGACAAAATGGTTTAAAAGGCCCCAAATCAAACTGCCCAATGACTGCTAACATTTTGGGGTTTATCTACCCAATCTTTTCATGCCTAGACATGTAATTCATTTACAAAAGTTAGATTTTAGTTTTTGAAAACTGATTTGTTTTTACTTGGAAATATATTGTTATTCTTCTTTGTATAGTGAAATTGTTAAGAGTCTAGGTTTTGGAGTCAGACACTCAGGTTCAAATCTGACTCAGCTACATAGTAACTGTTTAACCTTGGCCTGAGCTTATTCCTAGGTAATCCAGCTGAGACTCCTATTTCCACAAACCAAAGTGTATCATTCAAGCCAAGCTAAGATCACTTTCATATCTTAAATGACTCTTCCTCTAGCTCAGATACAACTCAAAGACAAGTACTAAATAAATACTAAAAGCTGACTACATTGTTTCCCTAAGCTCTCTAATTTGCCCTATCCTTTGGATCAACGCTAAATTCCTATTCATGTCTTAAGCATATTGGAAAAATCTTACAAATGTTCATTAGTATTTTCAATTCTCCTCTCCCTTGGAGTCCTGAACACATCTAATCATCTAATCAGTTTTTTTTTTTTTTTTTCTAATAACAGTACAGTTCAGTTCAGTTCAGTCGCTCAGTCACGTCTGACTCTTTGCAACCCCATGAATTGCAGCATGCCAGGCCTCCCTGTCCATCACCATCTTCCGGAGTTCACTCAAACTCACGTCCATCAAGTTGGTGATGCCATCCAGCCATCTCATCCTCTGTCGTCCCCTTCTCCTCCTGCCCCCAATCCCTCCCAGCATCAGAGTCTTTTCCAGTGAGTCAACTCTTCTCATGAGGGGCCAAAGTACTGGAGTTTCAGCTTTAGCATCATTCCTTCCAAAGAACACCCAGGGCTGACCTCCTTTAGAATGGACTGGTTGAATCTCCTTACAGTCCAAGGGACTCTCAAGAGTCTTCTCCAACACCACAGTTCAAAACTAATACAATTATGTAAAGTTTAAAAATAAAATAAAAATTAAAAAAAAAACAAAAGCATGAATTCTATGCAGATTCATGTTGATATGTGGCAAAACCAATACAATATTGTAAAGTTAAAAAATAAAATAAAATATTTTTTAAAAATCCTAAAAAAAAAGAAAAATTAAAAAAAAAAAGACAAAAGCATGAATTCTTTGGTGTTCAGCTTTCTTCACAGTCCAACTCTCACATCCATACATGACCACTGATACAACCATAGCCTTGACTAGACGGACCTTTGTTGGCAAAGTAATGTCTCTGCTTTTCAATATGCTATCTAGGTTGGTCATAACTTTCCTTCCAAGGAGTAAGCATCTTTTAATTTCATGGCTGCAGTCACCATCTACAGTGATTTTGGAGCCCAGAAAGATAAAGTCTGACACTGTTTCCACTGTTTCCCTATCTATTTCCCATGAAGTGATGGGACCAGATGCCATGATCTTTTTCTGAATGTCGAGCTTTAAGCCAACTTTTTCACTCTCCTCTTTCACTTTCATCAAGAGGCTTTTTAGTTCCTCTTCACTTTCTGCCATAAGGGTGGTGTCATCTGCATATCTGAGGTTATTGATATTTCTCCCAGTAATCTTGATTCCAGCTTGTGCTTCTTACAGCCCACCCAATATTTAAAGAGGCCTTTTCAATTCTGCCTTGGTCTTTTCTATTCCTGGCTGAATATCTCTAGTTTCTTTACCTATGTCTCAAGAGAAGTGATTTCCCCATTACTCTGTATCCTGGTTGTTACCTTATGATCATTTAATTTTGTTTACAACCCTCATAAAGTGTAGCACTAAGCACTGACTGTAGCACTCTAAGTATTTGTAAACTGTGGCTCTGGGGAAGAAACATAAGAAAGTATTTATTAGAAGGATGGTCCAAAATACATAAAAGTAAAACAAACTACAGCAATAAATTTTTAGTGTGAGCAAAAATTCTAGTGTTGTTGGGAAACAGGAAGAAAGACTAGTTTAAGAAAAGCTCTGTACAACGTTATCAATAAGGGATAAAAAGTCAAATATAAAGGGATGATCAGATTTAATTAGAAGATCTACCATGGAGATAGGCACTGTTGGGATAGAGGTGAATAATATATATTTTATGATGCTCCAGAGAACTAAACTCTGCCCAATGAGTGGAATTTTAAAAGAAGGCTTAATAGCTTAAAATTTAGATCAAACAATACTAACTGATGCTTTTCATCAGTGTAGAGAGCTGCCTCTGAGGAGACAAAATAACTGCTAGTTTTATTTTGAAGTCTTTTATAACCTTTCAATACAACTAAAGCCTCTCTGTGATGAAGTGCTTAAAATCTGCTCATCTAAGGATAGAAACCTGTGTGTTTTTAAAATCTTAGCATCGTCCCTGGTATCTAATACACAAAGGATGCTTGACACAAGACAGGCCCTCTATGACTCTTTTTTGAGTTAATAAGTGAATGAATGCTTTATAAAATATTCATTCATTTGAAAAAAGGCAGTGAGCAAATCATCTCCCTGTTTCTTTACAACTCCAAGAGGCCAGGCATCCATAAAGTTATGTTCGGTTTTAAAAGCTACAAAGAGTTTGAAAGGTACTGATGGTAGATAGTCTTTTCAAGAATGTGGAAGTATCAGTAACTCAACTTTATCTGGAAAACAATTTAGGGTATTAAAAAAAAAGAATTAGCCATGGCCAATATCTTTGATGTATTTATTTTCATGTAAAAATATCTCTGGGGTACAAAATCATGAGCTTCAAGATCATGAAATACTGCTTTTTCTCATGGGTAAGATAATTGTGTAAGGGAACATCATAATTTTAATATTTTTAAATATAGCCAATATCTTCAGTTTTCTCATTAATAAAATGTTTATGCACACACACACAGAGGGGTTTCCCAGGTGGTGTTAGTGGTAAAGAACCTGCCTGCCAATTCAGGAGACATAAGAGATGCAGGTTTGATCCCTGGGGTGGGAAGACCCCCTGGAGTAGGGCATGGCAACCCACTCCAGTATTCTTGCCTGGAGAATCCCATAGACTGAGGAGGCTGACGGGCTACAGTCCACAGGATCACAAAGAGTAGGATACGACTGAAGTGATTTAGCAAGCACTCAAGCAATCATTCAAGCAATACACATAGAGAGTTCTATATACATATATATTAAATCCTACATAGAAATAAGTTTGTTTGAAAAAATTTAATCACAGTACAAAAACAATTTAATAAAATTTGAAGAACTATAAATAATTTCAAACCCACCACACACATATGTGTGCATTTATTATTTGAAAACAACCTTTTCTTATACATAATTAGCTTTTAAACTTTTCTAGCTAGAGGTTCATGGATTGGTTTTTAACATAAAACCATGGCTAGAGAGTCCTTCAAAACCTGGCCCTCAGGTACCTTTTAGATCTCCTCTTCTACACATGGCTCCCATTTCTCTCCATTCTATCCATATTGACCTTCATTTCCTTTCTCAAAAATGGTAGGCTGTGTCTCTCTCTGTAGCTCTTATCTGGAAAGCTTTCAACCCATATCTTTGCTTGGCTGTGCTCTGCTGACAGACAGTTCTCCACGGGTTTCTCACAGTTGTGGGTATTTATCACTATCTTTTCAAGGATATTTATAAACTGCCTCCCTCAAGGCAAAGAGCAGATTTATTTGCTGAACTGTATACTACAGATAATGTTTCCTCCTGGGGAGTTCGGGCAGTCTGACTTGCAGTCCATTGTAAAAAACTAAAGTTGTCTAAGCTGTGGTTCCTCAGCTGAAATGCAAGCCCGCAGGCTGTGCAGTACCCATTGGAGTCCCTCTGCTTTGCCCCATTAGGACTTAGGAGTCAAAGAGAACTGACACAAACATGCAATTTATGCTGGTTGCTTTGGAGTGAGTGATAAAGTCCTTGCTGCTGACCCATGAGAGTTCCCTTTCTGCACCACATACTATAAAAGTGTGACTTCCCTGAAAAGACAAGCTACCTGATGTTCAAGAAAGCTATTTCCAACTCATAACAGGCAATCCATTTGTTTGACAACACTCACTGAGCAAGTTCATGAATGAGGTATACTATACCAGACCAGCAGAAAACAGTGAATCAGAATTCAATCCTAGCCTCAAGGTGAAGAGATAAGCAAGCAGAAAAATTACTAAGTAGTGTGGTTCACACATTTATACAGTTATGAACAAGTTATAAACAGAGAAAGCAGATTAGGCTAAATTTAAGCATTCAAATCAAAGTGGAGCTGGCTATGCAGGAATGGAAAGATAAACATTCCAGCAGACACAGTAGCAGAGTTTTGAGAGGGTTTGAAGAGTTTGGCAAATGCCATGACTGAATTAGAGGATGGCTTTCATTATGACTTTCCTCATGTTAAAGATGATGAATTACACCATGTCTTTCCTTTAGAAATCTATTATTTTGGAGGGAAAATTGTATTTAGAATGCTGCTAGAAAATCCTTGAGGAAAAAATTGAGACATATTTGGATGTTTACACAGTCAACTCACTCTTTCAACACAGGAATTTGAAAGAGTTCACATTTTCTTTTAACTCATTATTACCACTTAGACAAGCATTAAACTTTAGTAACTACTATAGATTGAATTGTGGCTCCTCAAAATTCATATGTGGAAAAACTAAACCCCAGCGTGACTGTATTTAGAGATAGAGCCTTTAAAGAGGTTATCGAAAGGTTACATGAGGTCATAAGTGTGTCACCCTAATCCAATAGCGCTGCTATCCTTAACAGGAAGTACACATAGAGAAAAGGCAGTGTAAGGACACAGCAAGGCAGTCATGTGTAAGTCAAAGAGAGAGAAAGACTAAAGGAGAAACTAAACCTACCAACAACTTAATTTTTGATTTCCAATTCAGAATTGTGAGAAATTAATCTGTCATCCAATCTGTGGTATTTTTTATGGCAGCTCTAGAAAACCAATACAATAAGTCATATAATAAAGATTAAGTTGCTGTTTAAATACAATTTTGGTCAGATAATTTATATCGGTGAAAATGGATTTTCATTTATATGAAATTTAGTTCAACAGTTATTAAGCACCTGGTTCCAAGAATTATGTTAGAACTTGAAACAACTGCCAATTTTAAAATAAGTTATAGTTTACAATACAGCAATCAAAAAGGACTATCAAAAAGATATATTCACCTCAATGCTCATGAAATGAAAGTGTGAAAGTGAAAGTCGCTCAGTCGTGTCCTATTCTCTGTGACCCCATGGAATAGTCCGTGGAATTCTCCAGAATACTAGAGTGGGTAGCCTTTCCCTTCTCTAGGGGATCTTCCCAACCCATGATAGAACCCAGGTCTCCCGCATTGCAGGCAGATTCTTTACCAGCTGAGCTACCAGGGAAGCCCTCAATGCTCATAGCAGCACTGTTTCCAATAGCTAGTATATAGATGCAATAGAAATGTCATTCATCAAAAAATGAATGGAAAAAAGATGCCCAATGTGTGTGTGTGTATATACACACACACAATGACAAATTATTCAGCCAAAGAAAAGAAAGAGATTTTGCCATTTGCAACAACATGGATGGACCTAGATAGAGGGTATTTTGCTTAGTGAAATGTCAAAGAAAGACAAATACTATACATTATATCTTATATGTGGAATCTAAAAAATAAAACCACAAATAAAACAGAAACAGAACTCACAGATACAGAGAACAAACTCGTGGTTACAAATGGGAAGAGGGAAGGGATGAGGAGCAAGATAGGGGAAGGGGATTAACAGACACAAACTACTATGTATGACATAAATAATCTGCAAGGATATATTGTAGAGCACAGGGAATATAGCCAATATTTTTCTACTAATTTGAAATGAATTTTAATCTATAAAAATATTAAATCACTATGTTGTACACCAAAAACAAATATTATTGATCTTGAAGTATAGTTGATTTACATTTTAACAACTATTAAAAATGGGTAGAAAAGTCTAGGTGTAACATCACAAGAAGTGATGTAATCTGTTGTCAAATTGGAGGCTACATGCACAGTCAGAATGCTTTCTTTACAAACTGAATTTTAAACATTATATCAGCCAACAACTCATAACCTGAAGGTAATTTCAGGCCTCAAGATGAAAATTTGTGCATCTTTCAATAGTGTTAAAGTCAACAATCATTTTCTTGCAATTCCATTTTATAATGACAAAGTAAAACTTTTATAAATTTATTCTATTTTGTGTACTAGGCATACAGAACACATATTTTATTTGTTTCTGTGATTTTATTTATTGTTTTGCTTAATACACTCATATTTCTCTGCTTGCGAGAAATCACAAAGTTTTCAGAGAACTAATCTAAAATCTGGAAAGAAACCTAGATTTATTGCCAGGCAGTCTAGTCTTCTCCTGAAATAAAATATTATTTTCTCCTAAAAACATCATAACTTTTTTTGAATAAAAATTCAACTATACCCCAATTTCAATAAATTTCTCATGTGATATTTATTTGCTGTTCCTTTGCCTTGAGTCTTCTCTATTTCCCCCTAACTTGTTAGAGTTCATCAGTGCTTTAGCACTGTTTTAGATTTGCACTTACATTACATTTTCCTTATGAAAGAGATTGTTAAAAATGAAGTGAAGAGCAAAGCAGAAGAACAAGTTTACTAACTAAAAATTTAGAGAATTTTAAACTTTAAACCTAATTTAATTCTTTAAAACATGTCATAAAATTTAATCAACATATGTAGAGACAAGTTAAACTAGGTGAATTCTGAAATAACCTCAATTACTTATTCATTCAAAAAATATTTTAGTGCCTTGTGGTAGCATACTAGCCCTGGGGGGTAAATGTAAAATAAACATTATTACCCTTAAATATCTTGCCTATCAATTATTACATGCCAGATGGTAAATGCTAGGAATGTATTAGAAGCAGATAGGTGCATGCTTGCTAAGTTGCTTCAGTTCTGTCTGACTCTATGCATCCCCATGGGCCACAGTCTGCTAGGCTCCTCTGTCCATGGGATTCTCCTGGCAGGAAGAATGGAATGGGTAACCATTCCCTCTCCAAAGGGATCTTCCTGACCCAGGGATTGAACCCCGGTCTCCTAATCTCCTGCATTGGCAGGCAGGTTCTTTACCATTAGCACTACCTAGGAAGCCCCATGGAGAAGGCAATGGCACCCCACTCCAGTACTCTTGCCTGGAAAATCCCATGGATGGAGGAGCCTGGTAGGCTGCAGTCCATGGGGTCGCTAAGAGTCGGACACAACTAGTGACTTCACTTTCACTTTTCCCTTTCACGCATTGGAGAAGGAAATGGCGGCCCACTCCAGTGTTCTTGCCTAGAGAGTCCCAGGGACGGGGCAGCCTGGTGGGCTTCCGTCTATGGGGTCGCACAGAGTCAGACACGACTGAAGCAACTTAGCAGGAAGCCCCAGAAGCAGAAACAGAAGAATGAACAGACATTAGCTAGTTAGCAAGGGAAAGACTTTCCAGGTAGAGAAAATAGAAAGCGAGAGGAAATGTGAAATGGTATTATACATTTAGGGATCCCTTAGGACCCAGCTCCTCTGCAGAAGCATGTATGTGACAATGAATAGCAAAGGTAATGTTACAGACACGAACAGGAGATTACATCATGAAAGGTTATGTTTGAACCTTATCTTGGAAACAATGGGACTCCTTGGAGGTTCTAATCAAGTTGTGATTTCTTTTCATCAAATTTCATCAGATTTTAGAAACTTCTCTGTGAAGTAAGGTAGAGAGTAGGTAAGACTCAGTCCTAACAGAGCAGAGAGTTCCCAAGTTGGTTAAGAGCTTGAACACTGATACATTTACTGATCCAATCCTGAGTTTGCTACTTACTTGGCAAACTTACTTGTGTGATCTTGGACCAAGTACATAACTTCTTTGAAGCTCCACTTTATTTCTTTTGGAAAACAGAAATAATAATAGTACCTACATCATAAATTGGGCTTCCCTGGTGTCTCAGAGGGTAAAGCGTCTGCCTGCAATGTGGGAGACCAGGGTTCAATCCCTGTGTCAGGAAGATCCCTTGGAGAAGGAAATGGCAACCCACTCCAGTACTCTTGCTGGGAGAATCCCATGGACAGAGGAGCCTGGTAGACTACAGTCCATGGGGTCCCTACTTGGCAAACTTACTTGTGTGATCTTGAACCAAATACATAACTTCTTTGAAACTCCACTTTTTTCTTTTGGAAAACAGAAATAATAATAGTACCTACATCATAAATTATCATGAAATTTGATGCGATAATACATGTAAAGTTTTCCAAGCACAGTTATTGTTCACTAAATATCACTGTTATTATGAGTATCACTAATAATACTCTAGATGATAAGGTTAGCAGCAGGAAAGCAGCAGCAGTGGAATGTAAAGAGATTAAGAATTAGAATAAAAATGGCTTGGTGAACCTCTAGATTTGGTTGAGATGGGTGTCAGGATTACTATCAGTGTTCTCACTTGGGCAGCTGGTGAATCTCTACATCATTCACCAAGACAGGAAATACAAAGGGATAAACAAGTGTAGAATGGGACAGTAATTTCAGTTTGATATATGAAAAATCTGAGATGGCAGAGGGATGATCATATGTAGATATTCAGAAAGTAGCTGGGTGAAGTCTGCTGTTCTAGACTGCAGACATAAATATGAGACTCAGCAGCAAGTAGCAAGCGTTTAGAGCATGGGTATCCCAAATGAGGCCACACAGGAAGAGGACATAGATTAAAAGGAAGATAGTGCCAGGGACAGAGGGCACAAGAATACGGAAACTTAAAAGGATGATTTTTGTTAAAGGTACAAAGAATACTAAAAAGGAATTATGAGACAAGTATTAGTTTTAAACACATACAAAAGCTGAGGGGAAAGAGAGTTTCATTGAATTAGTCTAAAATTTGTAAACTGTCACAGAGTGATCTGGTAAGAAAAGGATGAACAAAAATGCACTCCCTGGGGCAGTGTGGAGGTCATTGATGATCTCCTTAGTGGAAAATAAACTGCTTCACAATCTCCCTGTTCATATTTGTCCCTCTCTAAATTGAAAATGAAAAGTCCTATCTTACAAGTGTTTTCCAAGGATTAGAATTTAACTATATATAAATCTGAACTCCTGATAGTTATTATACAAACAAAAGAAATCATTATATATTTACATCATTTAACAGCATTATTTACTGACTTCTAATTCACAATCACCTTCACAAAGGCATTATAAAAATGTCCCCATATTTCTCCAGGTGCAATTAAGCTTTAGCTTAGAGGTAGCTCTTTTACCTCTTGGGAATGAGAGAAGCCTATACTTATTCCATAAATCAAGATCACTGGTAATAATAATCATTTAAATGCACTAATCTGACTCAATACAAAAAATGCACCTTAAAACAATACCCTATTTTAAGCCCATTCTGTGAATAATTGTGGGAACTTGACTATTGATGACTTTACATGTAGAACTGGAAGATCTCCCAGTGTATCACCAGGAAACATATGCAGATTGATTTCCATTATTCCAGTATTCAGAATGGACTGGAGCCCACCAGGCTCCTCTGTCCATGGGATTCTCCAGGCAAGAATACTGGAATGAGTTGCCATTTTTATCTCCAGGGGATCTATGCGACCCAGGGATAGAATCTGCCTTTCTTGTGTCTTCTGCATCACAGATGGATTCTTTACCGCTGACCCACTGGGGAAGCCCCAGAATGAATAGTAACTATGGTTATTCTGACTTCAGTATCTGGTAGACATCTACTTAAAAGTGAACCAAGTGAGCCTTCACTTCAAGAAAAACAACAGTATTTGTTACCAATACAGGATTTCAAGCAAAAGTTAAATATATAACATATATATATATATATATATAATCTGACAAGTTAGATATATAATCCGACAAGACTGGTTTCATGTTTACATGTCTGGTCAGTTGTATCTGACTCTTTGCAATGCCATGGACTATAGCCCACCAGGCTCCTCTGTCCATGGAATTTCCAGGCAAGAATACTGGAGTGGGTTGCCATTTCCTACTCCAGGGGATCTTCTCAAATTAGGGATCAAACCTGTATTTAACGCAGATCCTTCACCATCTGAGCCACCAGGGAAGACTGGTAGTGGTAGTAACAAATCAATTTTGGATATTTTATAATGAACAGATCAACACTTAGAAAGCATATTTTTTCAGTGTAGATTTCAGTGTAGGTCAACTGTCACAAAATCATGCATTGGGTAAAATATCAATTCTAATTAAAAGATAAATCAATGAACTTTAATAAACTAGAACATAGAACATTCTTCAGTATAATTTCATACAACTAACCTTTAGGAAACTACACTGTCAAGTTTTGGTATAGTATCAAAAGTAATATCAATAATTACCTGAAAATACTATGCAAGTACTCCACCCTTTTGCAACCATGTACCCGTGTGAAGCCAGTCTTTCTTCAGACATTTCAATTAAATTGATATATGACAACATATTGAATTCAAAGTAAGACCAAAGAATCTAGCTTTTATTAAGCCAAGTATTTTAAAAATTGTAAAAATATAAAACAATGCTACTCCTGATAGTTGTTCTCTGTCTAGAAAATAGTTACCTTTCATTAAAATGTTAATATATAATTTTTAATGAATTACTAAACAAACAATATTGAAAATTCCCATTTAAATTTCTAATACGTTAAGTATACATTAATAAAATAGAAAACACATAAACAAAATATTTTTGGTTCTGAATAATTTTTTAGACTATGAAACAAATGTGTGACCAAAGATTTGAGAACCACTGCTAAAAATAATGGAGAAGGCAATGGCAACCCAGTCCAGTACTCTTGCTTGGAAAATCCCGTGGATGGAGGAGCCTGGTAGGCTGCAGTCCATGGGGTCGCTAAGAGTTGGACATGACTGAGTGACTTCACTTTCACTTTTCACTTTCATGCATTGGAGGAGGAAATGACAACCCACTCCAGTGTTCTTGCCTGGAGAATCCCAGGGACGGCAGGGCCTGGTGGGCTGCCGTCTATGGGGTTGCACAGAGTCAGACACGACTGAAGCGACTTAGCAGCAGCAGCAGCTAAAATAAATTTAAGAGCCAGGTTAGAACTTGTAAAAAGATATTTGCAATATCTAAAACTAACAAGAATTTACTGTTGAGAAAAAACATATAAATTGGCATTAACAGAACACCCAACTAGAAAAAGTAGGCCACATAGATAAACTGGAAACTCACAGAAGGAAGGATTCAAAAAGATAAGTAGACTATGAACAAGTAGTCACCAGGTATCAAAAAATGTAAATTAAAATGACAAAAGATAACATATTATACCCATCAAACACACAATAATCAGTGGAAATCTAATACTCATTTAAACACTTAAGAAAAAAAAAAGGAATGTAGAGAAATGTATTAAAGTTAAGCATTTTATTCACTACAATTTCCAGATACAGAGAGAAACCTTCACACAGATCCAGTAAAGTGAACACGTTTATGCTAACCCTTCAAATGCAGTAGTTAAAATTCCACCCTCACATGCTTGCTGTGCCACATGTAAAATTTCTTCTCCTGAGCAAGTCTCTACTATTTCTTCATTTGTAAAAGAAATATCACAATTTCTACCTCAGGTATATGTGTTGATATTAAAGCCAAATAATTTGTACTAACCACTTAGTTCAGGGCACAGTGCTCTGAAAGTATCAATAGGAAATCCCAATTAATGTTCTAACTCCAACAAGTAAAATGTAAATATGTGAAAGTAAGAAACAAGGTTGTCATTATTTGTATTTGAAACATATGAAAACAACTAGGATGAATAAGAAAATTGAGTACAATTCCTGGATACATACTCAACACACAGAAACTGATAGCTGCCTTATATTTCATGATTAGACAATTAGAAAACAAAAAGAAAAAATCATGGGAAAAGCATTCTCTGGCAAACCTCAATTGGAATTAAAGAATACCTAGGAAACCTGATAAGAATTGTGTAAGATTTACATAAAGAAATCAATAAGATATAGGGAGTTTAGGATGGACAGGTACACACAACTGTATTTAAAATAGGTAACCAACAAGGATCTACTATATAGCACAAGTATAGCACAGGTGTATATATATATATATATATATATATATATATATATATATATATATAGCACAGGTATAAGATACCATATATATACCATATAGCACAGGTATAGCACAGGTAACTCTGTAACTAAAATGGACTGGAATGGGTGAATTTAACTCAGATGACCATTATATCTACTACTGCGGGAAGGAATCCCTTAGAAGAAATGGAGTAGCCATCGTGGTCAACAGAAGAGTCCGAAATGCAGTACTTGGATGCAGTCTCAAAAACGACAGAATGATCTCTGTTTATTTCCAAGGCAAACCATTCAATATCACAGTAATCCAAATCTATGCCCCAACCAGTTATGCTGAAGAAGCTGAAGTTGAATGGTTCTATGAAGACCTACAAGACCTTTTAGAACTAACACCCAAAAAAGATGTCCTTTTCATTATAGGGGACTGGAATGCAAAAGTAGGAAGTCAAGAAACACCTGGAGTAACAGGCAAGTTTGGCCTTGGAATAATAGAATGAAGCAGGGCAAAGGCTAATAGAATTTTTCCAAGAGAATGCACTGGTCATAGCAAACACCCTCTTCCAACAACACAAGAGAAGACTCTACACAAGGACATCACCAGATGGTCAACACCGAAATCAGATTGATGATATTCTTTCCAGCCAAAGATGGAGAAGCTCTATACAGTCAGCAAAAACAAGACCAGGAGCTGACTGTGGCTCAGATCATGGACTCCTTATTGCCAAGTTCAGACTGAAATTGAAGAAAGTAGGGAAAACCACCAGATCATTCAGGTATGACCTAAATCAAATCCCTTATGATTATACAGTGGAAGTGAGAAATAGATTTAAGCTACTAGATCTGATAGATAGAGTGCCTGATGAACTATGGGATGAGATTTGTGACATTGTACAGGAGACAGGGATCAAGACGATCCCCATAGAAAAGAAATGCAAAAAGCAAAATGGCTGTCTGGGGAGGCCTTACAAATAGCTGTGAAAAGAAGAGAAGAGAAAAGCAGAGGAGAAAAGGAAAGATATAAAAGTTCCAAGGAATAGCAAGAAGAGATAATAAAGCCTTTCTCAGCGATCAATGCAAAGAAATAGAGGGAAACAACAGAATGGGAAAGACTAGAGATCCCTTCCAGAACATTAGAGATACCAAGGGAACATTTCATGCAAAGATAGGCTCGATAAAGGACAGAAATGGTATGGACCTAACAGAAGCAGAAGATATTAAGAAGAGATGGCAAGAATACACAGAAGAACTGTACAAAAAAGATATTCATGACCAAGATAATCAAAATGGTGTGATCACTGACCTAGAGCCAGACATCCTGGAATGTGAAGTCAAGTGGGCCTTAGAAAGCATCACTACGAACAAAGCTAGTGGAGGTGATGGAATTCCAGTTGAGCTATTTCAAATCCTGAAAGATGTTGCTGTGAAAGTGCTGCACTCAATATGCCAGCAAATTTGGAAAACTCAGCAGTGACCACAGGAGTGGAAAAGGTGTTTTAATTCCAATCCCAAAGAAATGCAATGCCAAAGAATACCCAAACTAACCCACAATTGCAGTCATCTCACACGCTAGTAAAGTAATGCTCAAAATTCTCCAAGCCAGGCTTCAGCAATACGTGAACTGTGAAGTTCCAAATGTTCAAGCTGGTTTTAGAAAAGACAGAGGAACCAAAGATGAAATTGCCAACATCTGCTGGATCATGGAAAAAGCAAGAGAGTTCCAGAAAAACATCTATTTCTGCTTTATTGACTATGCCAAAGCCTTTGACTGTGTGGATCACAATAAACTGTGGAAAATTCTGAAAGAGATGGGAATACCAGACCACCTGATCTGCCTCTTGAGAAACCTATATGCAGGTCAGGAAGCAACAGTTAGAACTGGACATGGAACAACAGACTGGTTCCAGATAGGAAAAGGAGTACGTCAAGGCTGTACATTGTCACCTTGCTTATTTAATTTATATGCAGAGTACATCATGAGAAACGCTGGGCTGGAAGAAACACAAGCTGGAATTAAGATTGCTGGGAGAAATATCAATAACCTCAGATATGCAGATGACACCACCCTTATGGTAGAAAGTGAAGAGGAACTAAAAAGCCTCTTGATGAGAGTGAAAGAGCAGAGTGAAAAAGTCAACATTCAGAAAATGAAGATCATGGCATCTGGTCCCCTCACTTCATGGGAAATAGATGGGGAAACAGTGGAAACAGTGTCAACTTTATTTTTGGGGACTCCAAAATCACTGAAGATAGTTACTGCAGCCATGAAATTAAAAGACGCTTACTCCTTGGAAGGAAAGTTATGACCAACCTAGATAACATATTGAAAAACAGACATTACTTTGCCAACAAAGGTTCGTCTAGTCAAGGCTATGGTTTTTCCTGTGGTCATGTATGGATGTGAGAGTTGGACTGTGAAGAAAGCTGAGTACCGAAGAACTGATGCTTTTGAACTGTGGTGTTGGAGAAGAGTCTTGAGAGTCCCTTGGACTGCAAGGAGATCCAACCAGTCCATTCTAAAGGAGATCAGTCCTGAGTGTTCTTTGGAAGGAATGATGCTAAAGCTGAAACTCCAGTACTTTGACCACCTCATGCGAAGAGTTGACTCATTGGAAAAGACTCTGATGCTGGGAGGGATTGGGGGAAGGAGGAGAAGAGGGTGACAGAGAATGAGATGGCTAGATGGCATCACCGACTCGATGGATGTGAGTCTGAGTGAACTCCGGGAGATGGTGCTTGACAGGGAGGCCTGACGTGCTGCGATTCATGGGGTCGCAAAGAGTTGGACACGACTGAGTGACTGAACTGAACTGCTCTGCTGTTCATATCACAACGTTGTTAATCGGCTATACTCCAAAACAAAATTAAAAGTTAAAAAAAGAAATTTATAAAACTTTACTTAAGGGCAAAAATAAGGCCCCAATAAATAAAGCAGTACATTTATTGAGTGGGAAGATTTTAAATTGTGAAGCTGTCAATTTATTGTAATTGAATTTATCAACCCAGTGTAATCTAATCAAAATCTCATCTCTCTGTTAGGTGAACATATGGTTTCCTGATATAAGAATATATATCCTTCAATTCTTCTAAAAATTAGTTAAATTGATTCCAAAATTTATGAAAGTAAAGTTCACATGTCTAGTCAAAGACATATTGAGAAAGAATATCATGTGAAATTTATCCTAGATTTTTAAAAAAGTATGCTGAAAGTATAAAGGCTCTTAAACAGTATCAGAGTTGTGAAGACACAGATTTATGAATGTAACCATATAGGTTAATGAACTACACTATATATATGTAGTGGAGTTTAGTATAATACATTTTGTTTTGTTTTGTTTTATTCATTACATACAGGATAGAATGTCAGCTTAGGTTTGACTGCAAGTGACAAAACCCAGAACAACAGTGGCTTTAATAAGATAAAATCTAATTATTCTTACACATAAAATGAACTTAGTAAAAAACATACACAGGATCTTCATCAAATCAGGAGAGACTCAGGCTTTTCTATTAATATCTTGCTGCTCTGGTGTGTTCAGCACATGCCTCTCACTTATGCCAAGACAGATGCTAAAACTCCAAGAACACATGCACACTTCTACCAGCACAAAAGAGGAATGGATGAAGGTGGCTGTATGTTACTTTAAGTAAAAATCTAAAGAATTTTAATCCAAAGACTGCAAAATGTAGTCTTACTCTAATCAGCTATATATTCAACTAAAAATAAAGCTCTTACTACTAAAGAAAAAAAAAAAAAGAGAGATAAAGAAATTAGAGAACAACTTGAAATGTCCATCAAATATGGTTCTTCATAAGGTGTTGAGTCAACTAATTCTCTATAAAAAAGAATAAAGTCCCAACATTGAAAATTCAGTCTACAGACCTAAATGTACATGTGAAATTATAAAAGTGAGAGTTGACTTCCACTTACAGAAAGACAGAGTAGATTTGCAGTCAATCCACATTATTCACCAATTTTGTATTTATGAATTGATCTACACTCTAAAATTTATTGGTAAGTCCAAAATCAATACTCATGGTGCTGACACAGTCATTTGTAGACATGTGCAGAGAAGTCAAAAATTTGAGTCACCCATGGTGCACATTCCCAACTGAGATGAAACAAGATGATGCTCTTGTCTTTTTGTGTTAGCTCTCCCACAATAAACAAATTCTTTTTCACAGACTATTTAGTGATACTTTTTTTTTTCATTTTTATGCTTTATGTTGGTTATTTCGCTGCTTAAAATGGTCCCCAGATCTACTGTTGGTGCTCTCTAGTGTCCCTAGGTTCAGGAAAGCCATGATGTAATTTATGCAGAAAACACATGTGTTAGATAAGCTCTATTCAGACCTGAATTATAGTGCTGTTGGCCCTGAGCTGAATGTTATTGCATCAACAATATATACTAAGTACTCTGACATTATACATCACACAAGTTTGTGTATGGATCAGTTGATGAAAATACTGAGAACAGAGGCTCACAGAACCCTAATCCTGACTTTCCTGTAGGAAATTTCCTGTTGAGCATTTGCTAATTCAGTGTTCATGGTGACTTTATAGAAATAACCATCACAAATAACAATAAACAACTTCACTTTTCCTACTCTTCCCACTATTAATGGCTATATTCCCTGGAGATAATGTATAAAACAAATATGAGATGTGGAAAAGTGAAAAGGAGACAGATGGGCTAGGGGTCTCAGGACCCGAAAAGGGATGTGGCTGTGACGTTCCTGGGTTTTGTCCTCTTTGTGCTCTACATATCCCAGACTAGGTTCTGGAGAAGTGAGGGAGCTAGAAACACCAACAGGCATATATCAAAAGAGCTCCAGAAAAGCCCGCTTTCTTTAGTTGAAAGGCCAGGAAAGGGGAAGGTGTCAAGCAAGACAGAAAATATTGAGCCAATAACCACTCTGTAATGTTAGACTTAATAAGAATACACAATGGGAGAAAGATAGTCTCTTCAACAAGTGGTACTGGGAAAGTTGGACAACCGCATGTTGATTAATGAAGTTAAAATATATACTCTCACCATACACAAAACAAACTCAAAATGGCTTAAACACTTAAACATAAGACATGACACCAAAGAATTCCTAGATGAGAACAGAAACAATACATTCTCTGACATAAATCATACCAATGTTTTCTTAGGCCAGTCTCCCAAGACAATGGAAATAAAAACAAAAATAAACAAATGGGACCTAATCAAACTTCCAAGTTATGTGTCCTTTTGCACAGCAATGGAAATCATAAACAAAGTGAAAAGACAACCTACAGAATGGGAGAAAATATTTGCAAACGATCCAACCAACAGGGGTTTAATTTCAGAAGTACACAAACAGCTCATACAACTCAACAATAAAAAAACAAAGAATCCATTCCAAAAATGGACAGAAAACCTAAATAGACATTTCTGCAAAGAAGATATACAGATGGCCAACAAACACATGAAAAAGATTCTCAACATCACTAATAATTAGAAAAATGCAAATGAAAACTACAATGAGAAATCATTCACTGGTCAAAATCAGTTCAGTTCAGTTCAGTTCAGTTGCTCAGTCGTGTCTGACTCTTTGCGACCCCATGAATCACAGCACGCCAGGCCTCCCTGCCCATCACCAACTCCTGGAGTTTACTCAAACTCATGTCTATCGAGTCGATGATGCCATCCAGCCATCTCATCCTCTGTTGTCCCCTTCTCCTCCTGCCCCCAATCCCTCCCAGCACCAGACTCTTTTCCAATGAGTCAACTCTTCACATGAGGTGGCCAAAGTACTGGAGTTTCAGCTTTAGCATCAGTACTTCCAATGAACACCCAAGACTGATCTCCTTTAGAATGGACTGGTTGGATCTCTTTGCAGTCCAAGGGACTCTCAAGAGTCTTCTCCAACACCACAGTTCAAAAGCATCGATTCTTCGGCACTCAGCTTTCTTCACAGTCCAACTCTCACATCCATACATGACCACAGGAAAAACCATAGTCTTGACTAGATGGACCTTTGTTGGCAAAGTAATGTCTCTGCTTTTGAATATGCTAGCTAGGTTGGTCATAACTTTCCCTCCAAGGATCAATGATCATCATTAAAAACTCTACAAATAAATGCTGGAGAAGGTATAGAGAAAGAAGAACCTTCTTACACTGTTGGTAGAAATGTAAATTGGTGCAGCCACTTTAGAAAACAGTATGCGGGTTCCTCAGGAAACAAAAATAGAATTACTATATGATCCAGCAATCCCATTCCTGGAAATATATTCAGACAAAACTATAATTCAAAAAGATACATGCACCCCTATGTTAATTTAACAGCATAAAAGATTATGCTGTTAAAGTGCTGCACTCAATGTGTCAGCAAATCTGGAAAACTCAGTAGTGGCCACAGGACTGGAAAAAGTGAATTTTCATTCCAATCCCAAAGAATAATGCCAAAGAATGTTCAAACCACCACGCAGTTGCCTTCATTTCACATGCTGACAAGGTAATATTCAAAATTCTTCAAGCTAGGCTTCAACAGTACATGAACCAAGAACTTCCAGATGTTCAAACTGGTTTTAGAAAAGGCAGAGGAACCAGAGATCAAGTTGCCAACATCTGCTGGATCATATAAAAGGCAAGGGAATTCCAGAAAAATATCTACTTCTGCTTCATTGACTACATGAAAGCCTTCAACTGTGTGGATCTAGCTAAGACGTGAGATAACCTAAATATCTATCAACAGATGAAAGGATAAAGAAGATATGGTACATATATACAATGGAATACTATCAGTCATTAGAAAAGAACAAAATAATGCCACTTGCACAACATGGATGCAACTAGAGATTATCGTAGTAAGTGAAGTCAAAAAGACAAAGACAAACACCATATGATATCACTTACATGTGGAAGCTGAAATATGACACAAGTGACCCTGTCTATAAAACAGAAACAGAATCATGGACATAGAGAACAGACTGGTCGTTGGCAAAGCAGAGGGGTTGGGAAAGGATATAGTAGGAAGTTGGGATTGGCAGATGTACACTTTGATAGAGAGAATGAATAAACAAGGTCCTACTGTATAGTACAGAGAATTACATTCAATAAACCATAGTGGAAAAGAATATTTTAAAAATGTGTGTATATATTCAGTTATATATACAACTGAATCACGTTGACATACAGCAGTAATTAACACATTGTAAATCAACTATACTTCAATTAAAATTTAATAATATGATGTTGGCCTTAAGAAAAGTACTTGTGTGACTGAGTTGTGAGCTGAATTATTCTTATCATGGAACAAACATTAATATAGAGAACAAAAATGCTCATCTTTGCACTTGAAAATGCTGCTTTTAATAATTTTGCACAAGATCACTCCTTCAAGCCAAGGTGAATGGGTGGGGATTGTGATAATAAATATTTCATTTCATATGGTCAAATACAATAAAGATTTTCAAGTGTATTTCCCCCCCCAAAACAACCTAAGGTCAGTTCCAATTACTAAAAATATTGAAATTTGTGCCAAATGTCTTTGATGTAACAAAAGACAGAGGAAGATGGTCCAAAATTACTGCAAAATGCCAGACACTTTGAGATATGAACTACTGTGACTTAGATATGACTTCGGTTAACTAAGGATTTTACTAAAATTTTAACAGCTATAAGCTATATATGTTTCAAGGGACTGAAACAGATGATGTATACATCTTCTTTTATAAGGAACTGAGGAAGGTAGAAGGTGAGCAGTTGATGAGATGTAGGATATGGCTCAAACAGTAAATAATATGCCTGCAATGCAGGAGACCCAGATTCAGTCCCTAGGTCAGGAAGATCCCTGGAGAAAGAAATGGCAACCCACTCCACTATTCTTGCCTGGAGATTCCATGGACAAAGGAACTTGGCAGGCTACAGTCCATGGGGTCACAAGACTTGGACCTGATTGAATGACTTAACACTCACTTTCAGGATACGACAACATTTTTGAAATTAGAGATCAATTTACTTTAACATCAACATCTTTCCTGATAGTAGAACAGATCCCCCACAAGAAAATTGTAAAGCTCTAGAAAGTACAGGAGGCAGGGTAATAACCAAAATGACTTGGTGAACAACAAATCATGTCAGTCCAATAAAATTCCCTTTGATAGCCTTATACAAAAATGGAGGGGAACAAATAGTCATGTATATTGGCTTCACAAGGTTTTTGAGTGTAACTCATAAGATACTCAAAAACAGAGTAGTAAAATAGTGTTTAGAGCATAAACTTTGAGGAATAATTAGTTATTGCTCATTGTTCAGATATTACTCTTTGCAGTGATGTATATCAAGGATATTACCTAAGTATATCTCTAGGAAATATTTTTGTTAATGACTCAAACATTAAAATACATGGCATTTTCATGAAACTCATATGTTAAAAAGCAGTATATTTAAAGAAAAATTCAAATCAGGTTATTACATTTAGAATTCTTGTAAGAGGTCATTTCCATTTGGTGTCCCTTAAAGCCTGTTTCTAAATTATTTGCATAGAATATAATGATATTCATAGAATGTGTAGGTTTTCCCATTTTTTCATTCTATCTCCATTGGAATTATGCTATCTAGTGAAATTCAAGATACAGGCACTGTTCTTGGATCAGTGGGAGGCTGTGGAATTGCCTTCCAGGAAAGATCATTGTCCCTTTCTTGTTACATTTCCCTTCTGTGAAGTGTCATGTTTTTATTGTGAATTAATTGGCCATAGATACTGCAGTGAAGGGCACCACTCAAAATCAAGGCAGATTACATTTCAGAAATGTAAGAAGATGATCTTAAAACTGAAGACCTATTTTAATACAGAGTAATAAGAAAGTAAAATAAGACTGACATAACCTAGATAGAGGAGAGAAAGTGTAACATTTGGTACAGGCAATTCATTTGAATGTAAAGTTGAACATGATATGAAAATATTTCATTTAGTACAGTCGTGGCTTCATTCATAAAACAGCCTATCATTTTTGTGTGATATCAGCTTTGGACAACAGGATTATGGTAACATTATAGGCTAAATCAAGTGACTTTGTAAATGGATTATCTGTTTTCTATAATAGCTCACCAATAAAATCATCTAATTCCATAGTCTTTTGGGAAATAATATTTTAGTAACTTCAAATTTCTCAATTATTAGTCTTAGTTTCCCTTTCCTCTTGAACTGTTTTCAGCAATATAAATAAACCAAGAACATCTCTCCATTCACAAAAATTTCAAAGTATTTTTGCTAAGTAACACATAATAAAATATGAGTTCTATTGCCATGAGTTATATAAGTAACTACAGTGCCTTTTGTCTCATAGTCCTTGTTATTCAAATAAGCATTAATATGGTGGTTACTCTACAGTGTTTTTTTAAAGACTCAAAGAGTTCAAACACAAAAAACTCAGAATAGAAAGCACAGTACACACTTAAGTAATCTTTGTTATCCTTTTTGTTACTGCTATTATTATCCTTTCCTAAGATGCTATGCTAAGTCACTTCAGTCATGTCCAGCTCTGTGCGACCCCATAGACGGCAGCCCACCAGGCTCCACCGTCCCTGGGATTCTCCAGGCAAGAACACTGGAGTGGGTTGCCATTTCCTTCTCCAATGCATGAAAGTGAAAAGTGAAAGTGAAGTCGCTCAGTCGTGTCCAACTCTTAGCGACCCCATGGATTGCAGCCTAACAGGCTCCTCCATCCATGGGATTTTCCAAGCAAGAGTACTGGAGTGGGGTGCCATTTCCTTCTCCGTTTCCTAAGATACAAATGCCTAAATGCCTCTGCATTTATATCTGCAATTATCATATCACCTTTCTTATTATTTTATTATTTTTTGTTGATCCACTGATTTACAAACACTGATTGGTTGGTTTATTGGTTGATTGATTGAGTGATTGATTTTCCTTTAAGCAAGCACAACTATTCTCATCCTTTTATTCATCCTTTTTGGGGTCAGTTTTTTAGCTGTGTCTGTTTGTTTGAATGTGTTCTCTTGCAAGTGGCAGAAAACCTAACCCACACTAGTTTAAACAAATGAGTGAATTTAGTGGCTCATTTTAGTTCCTGAAATGTTTAGAGACAGGGAAGATTTAGGCAATGTTTGATCAGGTCTCCAGCTTCATTTCTCTGCAGTTGTTCAGTTCTACACCAGTCTCTTGGTTGGCTCCCCACTTGGTTTGGCTTTCCCAATGGTTATGAGATGTTTACAGTCACCAAGCAAAGGCTCATCCAAAGAAAGGTGTAGAAAATTGTTTCCTATAGTCATCAAATAAAATTACTCAAAGTCACTTTTATTAAACCTTCCCTAAACTAGTCACCATGATCAATGAGGAAGCCATGAACTAACTGGCTTAGGCCTAAACCAATCACTGACAAAGAGAAAGACCTTCCCATGGAGCCAGGAGAGGGATCAAGTCACCAAAGTTGTAGAATTATTATACAAGTAAGGAGAAAGGATTAATAGTTATCATTGATTGGTAGGCATGGGAGTGAAGAATTTTCAGTGTTCAAGCCCAGTCAAGCCCCTCAATGGAGTCAGTCCCAGCCAACACACAGGGCACGGCACACAGGGACAACAGATCACAAGAAATAATAAAATTGTGTTTTTTTTTTTTTTTTTAAGTTACTAAGCTTAGGCAGTGGTTTGTTATACAGCAAAACATAACCAAACCAGTTGTCAGTATATCTTTCTGTTCCCTTGAATGAGGAGACTTCTATTTATATTCAGGGTTTGCTAAAGAAGAGTGTGCACACTGTCTTTGGCCCTGATCATTGATAATTTGAGGCCTGGTTGAATCATACTTCACAATCTATTGTAGGATGACAGATCAATATGCTCAGTTTTCAACCCAAGTCCTGCTATCTCTTGGAGCACCCACCAAGAGTCTTCACATAACTCTAAACTGGGTTCATCTCCTATACCCACCTACTGGTTATCCAATACTTAAAATAAACTGGTCATATAGAAAGACACAGTTTAAACTTCAGCTCCCAACTATACCACATTACTTCAGGAGACTTAATCTCCAGTCTGTCTATAAATAATTGTTCTCACACATCACCATTTCCCTTAGAGACATTCTTTTTAAAAGGTATAGATTTTTTAAACATTCATATTAAATGAAACACCACAGTTTTTATTTTTCTTGCTCAGAAAAATAACATTCATGGAGGAGAAAGAAGTTTTCATTTATTAAAACTATGAATTTTTCCTATTAGCATCAGAAAAACTATAGTTACACTTCCCTTGGAACTTTCAGATTTGCTCTATCCTGGCAGTAAACCACAGAAAACATGGACAAATTCCACTAGTCATGCCATTAATGACAATAGCTCCCAAAATCTTGTCAAAGGTTTACTATAAATTCTGGATTTTCTTTGTGTAATGTTTATTATTATCTGTGATTTTTTTGTTTGTTTTTGTTTGTTTGTTTGTTTTGGGGTTTTTTTTTTCTTTTTTTTTTAATTTTATTTTATCTTTAAACTTTACAATATTGTATTAGTTTTGCCAAATATCGAAATGAATCCGCCACAAGTATACCCACGTTCCCCATCCTGAACCCTCCTCCCTCCTCCCTCCCCTACCCTCCCTCTGGGTCGTCCCAGTGCACCAGCCCCAAGCATCCAGTACCGTGCATCAAACCTAGACTGGCGACTCATTTCATACATGATATTATACATGTTTCAATGCTATTCTCCCAAATCTCCCCACCCTCTCCCTCTCCCACAGAGTCCATAAGACTGATCTATACATCAGTGTCTCTTTTGCTGTCTCGTACACAGGGTTATTGTTACCATCTTTCTAAATTCCATATATATGCATTAGTATACTGTATTGGTGTTTTTCTTTCTGGCTTACTTCACTCTGTATAATAGGTTCCAGTTTCTTCCATCTCATTAGAACTGATTCAAATGTATTCTTTTTAATGGCTGAGTAATACTCCATTGTGTATATGTACCATATCTGTGATTTTTTAAGTCCTTTCTTTGAAATTGGGAATAACTATTGGACAACTGATCAGATAAAATGTTATTGCACCTTTTATGGATGCATGGCATCTTTAAATTTTCAGTTGTCTCTATGTCTTTTTGGTATTTGGTAAAATTAAAAACGGAATGGAATGAGCAAATTTAATTCAGATAAGCATTATATCTACTGTGGGCAACAATCCCTTAATAAAAATGGAGCAGCCCTCATAGTCAACAAAAGAATCCAAAATGCAGTACTTGGGTGCAATCTCAAAAATGACAGAAACCATTCTGTTTCTATTCGTTCCCAAGGCAAACCATTCAATATCACAGTAATCCAAGTCTATGCCCCGACCAGTAATGCTGAAGAAGCTGAAGTTGAAAGGTCCTATGAAGACCTACAAGAACTTCTAGAAATAATACCCAAAAAAGAATTCCTTTTGATCATAGGGGGTTGTAATGCAAAAATAGGAAGTCAAGAGATTCCCAGAGTAACAGGCAAATTTGGCCTTGGAGTACAAATTGAAGCAGGGCAAAGGCTAACACAGTTTTGCCAAGACAATGCACTGGTCGTAGCAAACATCCTCTTCCAACAACACAGGAGAAGACTCTATACATGGACATTACCGGATGGTCAATACTGAAATCAGATTGATTATATGTTTGCAGCCAAATATGGAGAAGCTCTATACGGTCAGCAAAAACAAGACCGGGAGCTGACTGTGGCTCAGATCATGAACTTCTTATTGACATATTCTGACATAAATTGAAGGAAGTAGGGAAAACACTAGACCATTCAGTTATTATCTAAATAAAATCCCTTACAATTATACAGTGGAGGTGATAAATAGATTCAAGGGATTAGACCTGATAGAGGGCTTGAAGAACTATGAACAGAGGTTCATGAAGTTGTATGGGAGGCAGTGATCAACATTATCCCCAAGACAGAGAAATGCAAAAGGGCAAAGTTTATCTGAGGAGGCCTTACAAATAGCTATGAAAATAAGAGAAGTGAAGGCAAAGGAGAAAAGGAAAGATATAACATTTTGAATGCAGAGTTCCAAAGATAGCAAGGAGAGATAAGAAAGGCTTACTCAGTGATCAGTGCAAAGAAATAGAGGAAAACAATGGGAAAGACTAGAGATCTCTTGAAGAAAATTAGAGAAACCAAGGGAATATTTCATGCAAAGATGGGCTCGATAAAGGACAGAAATGGTATGGACCTAACAGAAGCAGAAGATATTAAGAAGAGGTGGCAAGAATACACAGAAGAACTGTACAAAAAAGATCTTCATGACCCAGATAACCACGATGGTGAGATAACCCACCTAGAGCCAGACATCCTGGAATGTGAAGGCAAGTGGGCCTTAGAAAGCATCATTACAAACAAAGCTAGTGGAGGTGATGGAATTCCAGTTGAGCTATTTCAAATCCTAAAAGATGATGCTGTGAAAGTGCTGCACTCAATATGTCAGCAAATTTGGAAAACTCAGCAGTGGCCACAGGACTGGAAAAGGTCAGTTTTCATTCCAATTCCAAAGAAAGGCAATGTCAAAGAATGCTCAAGCTACCGTACAATTGCAATCATCTCAAATGCTAGCAAAATAATGCTAAAAATTCTCTAAGCCAGACTTCAACAGTACATGAACCATGAACTTCCAGATGTTCAAGCTGGCTTTACAAAAGGCAGAGGAACCAGAGGTCAAATTGCCACATCCGTTGTATCATCAAAAAAGCAAGAGAATACCAGAAACACATCTACTTCTGCTTTATTGACTATGCCAAAGCCTTTGACTGTATGGATCACAATAAACTGTGGAGAATTCTTCAAGAGATGGGAATACCAGACCACCTTACCTGCCTCCTGAGAAATCTGTATGCAGGTCAAAAAGAAACAGTTAGAACTGGGACATGGAACCATGGACTGGTTCCAAATTGGGAAAGGAGTACATCAAGACTATATATTGTCACCCTGCTTATTTAACTTATATGCAGAGTAGATCATGTGAAATGCTGTGCTGGAGGAAGCACAAGCTGGAAACAAGATTGCTGGGAGAAACATCAATAACCTCAGCTATGCAGATGACACCACCCTTATGGCAGAAAGTGAAGAGGAACTAAAAAGCCTCTTGATGAAAGTGAAAGAGGAGCGTGAAAAAGTTGGCTTAAAACATTCAAAAAACGAAGATCATTGCATCTGGTCCCATCACTTCATGGCAAATAGATAAAAAACAATGGAAACAGTGACAGACTATTTTCTTGGGCTCCAAAATCACTGTAGATGGTGACTGCAGCCATGAAATTAAGACGCTTGCTCCTTGGAAGAAAAGTCATGACCAATCTAGATAGCATATTAAAAAAGCAGAGATATTTCTTTGCCGACAAATGCCCATCTAGTCAGAGATATGGTTTTTCCAGTAGTCATGTATGGATGTGAGAGTTGCACTATAAAGAAAGCTGAGCACCAAACAATTGATGCTTTTGAACTGTGGTGTTGGAGAAGACACTTGAGAGTTTCTCAGACTGCAAGGAGATCAAACTAGTCAATCCTGAAGGAAATCAGTCATGAATACTCATTGGAAGGACTGATGCTGTGCCTGAAACTCCAATACTTTAGCCTTGAGAAAGATTGAAAGCAGGAGGGGAAGGGGATGACAGAGGATGAGATGGTTGGCTGGCATCACTGACTCGATGGACATGAGTTTGAGCAAGCTCCGGGAGTTGGTGATGGACAGGGAAACCTGGCGTGTTGCAATCTTTCAGGTCGCTAAGAGTCAGACATGACTGAGACTGAAATGAATTGAATTTTAAAAACGATAAACTAATACAAAAATGTATATGAAAGAAAGAGAGGATGAGGGAGAGATGAATGGAAAGAAAGAAAGAGCAAGAAGAAGAGGAATGAGGGAAGGAAGGGGGAAAAGAAAAAAGATAGTAGGTGAAAAAGAAGAGAGTTTTGAAAAAACAAAGAATTCCTATCATCATGAGTCCCAACATTTCATATTTCCTTTTCTTCACTATAGTCACTCCTCTTATAAGTGATTACTTTAATCTTACATCAGGTATGGTCCTGGAAACAAATGTTCAATAGATTTATTGTCAATAATTTATGATATTTTAATCTTCCACTCTTCTTTTCAGTTTTTCTGAGTCTCTGGAGTTATTCTGTCACTCAACTGCCTTCAACTCTGCAATATATTGTACTGACCCCATGTCAAGTTTCTAACATTTACTCCACCTCCCTCAGCTGGGAGGATAACCCTGATCTCTCAGAAAAGGGGACTAGGGAACGTGTCATTCTATTTTGCTCCTGATAACACATTAGCTAGCTAATCCTGAACATGCAGATAGTGAAATTACATTTATCAAATGTATTTAAAATGCTAAGCATATGTAATTTTATATAACCCATTTGTTCTTTTGGAGGAAATACAAGGAAATGTTATTTTCTTGGAACTTTATCACATACTTTTTATTAATAATTTCCAAATTATAAGATACTGATAAGATGTTTAAGATGTTTTTAATAAGTTCTAAATTATAAGATACTCATAAGAGTTTTAAGCCACTTGAAGGAATTGAGGAGGAACATATTTGAGGTTAAAGTAGGCATTTCAATAGTCTTACTATAATTATACTTAAGGCCAGTTCTAACTGCAGGTGCTAATGACAGAAAATTGAAACTGAAACTGTTACACTCTTCATATTTCTTTATTATTTTCCTTGTATTTACTTCTTTCTATTTCATGTGTGGCTACATGTTTTATATATACACATGTATTTTATATATGTCAGTACTAAATATATGTGTATATGTTTATGAGCATATGGAACCATCTATAAAATTTTGCAAAGATTTAAAGAAAGCATATTTTGTAATACACATCACACTTTCTGTCTCATTGAAAAGAAATAAAACTATCTATGGTCCCTTCTAATGAGTCAAATATTCCAAAAAGAGAACAAATAAGGATAAAAGAGTTGGTATCAAAAGAAGTCTACTATTAGAACAAAATCTGAAATGGGACTAGTAAACAGGGTCTGGAAAAACAAATTCATATTGATATGCAATCTTATAAAATTATCAGCTTTATTATTTCAGAAATCAAGATAATTATCTCTGCCATTCTGGCACTTACCTGAGGCAGAAATATGGTGGGGGCACAAAATGTTAAGTGATACTTTATCTTTGGTGACTGTTGGTCCTTCAGGGACACTCATTTTTCAATTTGCCAAAGGCAGGAAGAAGCCTTGAGTCAAATAATGAAAAAAAAAATCTTTTCAAAAATCCAATAAAACAGCTCATTTCTAAGATGTTCTAGTAAAAAAGATTAAAAATAGTCAAAAGAAAAAACACCTGAAAATAGAAATACCAAAACTTTATAATTTAAATATCTTAGTTTGGGTTTTCAAAAGCAGATCCTTAGACAATATTGAAGTTGCAAGTGGTTTCTTTGGTAAATGGTCCCAATGAACAATGTATAGGAATCGGCAAGTAAGGAGAACAAAAAAGAAAGTCAATAAAGAATGTTAGTTGCTATTGTGACAACTTGGGCTCAGTTTCTGTGGGGACCTCACAGAGAGCCAGGTAGAATGCATCTCACAATTTGCCTACTGAGATGTTGAGGCATTTCTTCACCAACCCCCATTCCACTTTGACTAAAATAACTGGTTATCGTGACAGCTCCTACCTCCTGGTTAGAAGAATACAGGGGACAGCAGTATTTAGCATGTTTGCTTCTCTTTGAATTCTCAAGTGAACTGAAGGGTTATAAGCAGGACACTGACAATTTCTACTATGAATAGGCTTAATTTGTTATAGCTTGTTTGGCCGGAGGCAAACAAAATATAATGAAAAAAGTCAGTCTTCATTACAATACCAAAGAAGGGCAATACTAAAGAATGTTCAAACTACAACACAGTTTCACTCATTTCACATGCTAGAAAGGTAATGCTCAAAATCCTTCAAGCTAGGCTTCAGCAGTATGTGAGTCAAGAACTTCCAGATGTACAAGCTGGATTTAGAAAAGGCAGAGGAATAAGAGATCAAATTGCCAACATCCATTGGATCATCAAGAAAGCAAGAGAATTCCAGAAAAACATCTACTTCTGCTTTATTGACTATACTAAAGCCTTTGTGTGGATCACAACGAACTGTGGAAAATTCTTAAAGAGATGGGAATACCATCACCTTACCTTTCTCATGAGAAAGCTGTATTCAGGTCAAGAAGCAATAGTTAGAACCAGACATAGAACAACAGACTGGTTCCTAACTGGGAAAGGAGTACATCAAGGCTGTGTGTTGTCACCCTGCTTATTTAACTTACATGCAGAGTACATTATGAGAAATTCTGGCCTGGATGAGTCACAAGTTGGAATCAAGATTGCCAGGAGAGATATCTACAATCTCAGATACACAGATGATACCACTCTAATGGAAAAACCTGGCTTAAAACTCAACAGTCAAAAACCTAAGATCATGGTACACGGTCCCATCACTTCATGACAAATAGATGAGGAAAAAGAGGAAACAGTGACAGATTTTATTTTCTTGGGCTCCAAAGTGACTGTGGATGGTGACTGCAGCCATGAAATTAAAAGAAGTTTGCTTCTTGGAAGGAAAGCTATGACAAACCTAGACAGCATATTAAAAAGCAGAGACATTACTTTGCCGACAAAGTGAGTGTAGTCAAAGCTGTGGTTTTACCAGTAGTCAGATACAGATGTGAGAGTTGGACTATAAAGAAGGCTGAGCTTTGAAGAATTGATGCTATCAAATTGTGGTGCTGGAGAAGACTCTTGAGAGTCCCTTGGGCAGCAAGGAGATCAAACCAGTCTATCCTAAAGGAATTCAACCCTGAATATTCATTGGAAGGACTAACACTGAAGCTGAAACTCTAATACTTTGGCCCCCTTATGTGAAAAGCGACTCATTGGAAAAGACCCTGATGCAGGGAAAGATTAAAGGCAAAAGAAGAAAGGAGGTGACAGAGGATGAGATGGTTTGATGGCATTGCTGACTCAATGGAAATGAGTTTGAGCAAGCTCCGCAAGATAGTGAAGAACAGGAAAGCCTGGTGTGCTGCAGTCCATAGGGTTGCAAAGATTCACACATAGTGACTGAACAACATTATAGTTTAAAATAGATCTGCTCTAGAGATTTGCATTCTCTATAATATAACAGAGTCTTTCCCTGTTGACAATGAATATTTGTGCATTACCAATGTTTCTCATAGGTCTCAGCACATATTAAATACATTTATATAGTTGCTGGATGAATAATGCATCTTTTGATAGAGAGAAATACTTGAACAAAGAATGGCACAATAAACAGGGAAAAAATAGATTCACATTTTTTAAACAGAAGTCTAAAAAAACATACCCAGAATGTTGGCTGAAGAGGGGCCTTTGCAACAATCCTCTAAAGATATGAAAATATAAAGATACTATGCACTAAATAGCTCAAAGGAAGCACACAAAGGGTTGAATTCTACAAAATATAACTCATAAACATGGTGCAATTCGATAATCCAGCAGAAATAAATACTGCAAAATACTAAAAGAGGAAAAAAGAATAGAGTTAGACTTTGTTTTTATACTTAAGGTTGTTAAAGTTCAACTTTCGGTAAATCAAGTGGGACTAAGCTAAAATATAACATAAAATATGCTATCCCATTAACAAATAACATCCTTTTATAAGCATACATTTTGAAATAATATATGCCAAGTGGGTGGTCCTTAGATGGCAGAGGAATAGGATGGGGAGACCACTTTCTCCCCCACAAATTCATCAAAAGAACATTTGAACGCTGAGCAAATTCCACAAACAACTTCTGAATGCTGGCAGAGGACATCAAGCTCCCAGAAAGGCAGCCCATTGTCTTTGAAAGGAGGTAGGAAAAAATAAAAAAGAGAAAAAGAGAGAAAAAAGAGGTAGGACAAGAGATCTGTCCTGGAAAGGGAGTCTTAAAAAAGAGAGAAGTTTCCAAACTCCAGGAAACACTCTCATGGGTGAGTCTGTGGCGCGCCTTGGAACCTCAGAGGGCAACATAACCAGGAGGGAAAATAAATAATCAAAACCCACAGATCACCTGCCCAACGGTAAATCCCAGGGGAGAAGAAGCGCAGACGCTCACATGTGCCACAAAGAAGCAGGGGCTGGGCAGGGAGGCGCAGGCTGCATTGCTTAGGGTAAGGTCTGGGCCTGAATGCCCCGAGGGCAATCTGAGGGACCTAACTTGAGAGAGCAATCCAGACTGTGGGATAGCTATTCCGCGAAAAGCCCTAACCTAAGACACCACCAGGCTGGCTCACAGAACTAAGGATTGAGCAGAGCTAGCAGGCTGCTGACTGGCCCATCTCCCACCGGAGACAGGCAGGTGAGGGCAGCCAGAGCTGGAAGAGGGCAATCACAGCCCCAGAGAGGCATTATCTACCACCCTGCAAGCAGGCTTTGTTGCTAACCAAGACTTCTTGAGATTCTGGATGGTCAACATCCACCAGGAGGGTCACAGCCAGAGATCAGCTCCCCAGAAGAGACACATGGCACACCTGAGAAGGCGCACCAGTTGTACACCCAGAAAACTGAGCGGCAGGGATGGGGGAGGTGATAAGACACACACTGGGAAAGCACACATGCCATGAGTGGGGAAAAACCCAGTGTGGCTGAGACACTACAAGCGCTCCCCACACACACCAGTGATATTTGCTTGCAGTGTTCCTCCCTCCCCACAGCACGACTGAACAAGTGAGCCTAAAAAAGTGTCCACCACCACCCCCTTGTGTCAGGGTAGAAATTAGACACTGAAGAGACCTGCAAACATAAGAAGCGAAAACAAAGGGAACCACCTTGGAAGTGACAGGCACAATAGATTAAAACGCTGCAGCTAGCACCAACTACATAGGAAGGGGCCTATAGACCTTGAGAAGTATAAGCCAGATCAAGGAACTATCTGAAAATGAACTGACCCCACACTATCCACAACAACACCAGACAAAGTCCTAGATGTATTTTTACTATTATCATTTTTTAAATTTTAAAAATACATATTTTAAGTCCTCTATTAGTCCTTTAATTTTCATTTTTGTAATCTACTATTACTTTTTTACTACTATTACAAAAAAAGACACTATTTTTAAAGCAAACTTCACATACATATATATTTCATAATTTTTGTGACTTTGTTTTTTTCTTTAACACTGTATTTTTGAAAATCTAACCTGTACTCTAGATTTTTAATCTTTGCTTTTTGGTATTTGCTATCAATTTTGTACCTTAAAGAACCCAATCTTCGGTACCCATTTTACTTGGGAGCAAGATTACTGGCTGGATTGCTCTCTCCCCCTTTAGACTCTCCTTTTTCTCACCAGGTTGCCTCTATCTCCTCCCTCCCCCTTCTCTTCTCTACCCAACCCTGTGAATCTCTTTGTGTATTTCAGGCTGTGGAGAACACTTAGGGAACTGATTACTGGCTATATCTGTCTCTCTCCTTTTGATTCCCTCTTTTCTCCTCCTGGCCACTTCTATCTCCTACTTCCCTTTTCTCTTTTCTGTATAACTCCATGAACATCTCTGGGGGATCCAGACTGTGGAGAGCACATAGGGAAGTGATTACTGACTAGCTTGCTCTCTCCCCTTTTGATTTCCCCATTTCTCCTCCTGGTCACCTCTATCTCCTTCCTCCCTCTTCTCTTCTCCATGTAACTCTGTGTACCTCTTCGGGTGCCCCTCACTGTGGAGAAACTTTTCATCATTAACCTAGATGTTTTATCATTGGGGCTGTATAGATGGAGAAATCTTGAGGCTACTGTAAGAATAAGACTGAAAACCAGAGACAGGAGGCTTAAGTCCAAATCCTGAGAACACCAGAGAACTCCTGACTCCAGGGAACATTAATCAATAGGAGCTCATCAAATGCCTCCATACCTACACTGAAACCAAGCACCACCCAAGGGCCAACAAGTTCAAGAGCAAGACATACCATGCAAATTCTCTAGCAAAATAGGAACATAGCCTGAGCTTCAATATACAAGCTGCCCAAAGTCACACCAAACCCAATGACATCTCAAAACTCATTACTGGACACTTAATTGCACTCCAGAGAGAAGAAATCTAGCTCCACCCACCAGAACACAAACACAAGCTTCCCTAACCAGGAAACCTTGACAAGCCACAATGTCAATCCCACCAACAATAAAGAGGAACCACAAATTGCCAGAATACGGAAAGGCCACCCCAAACACAGCAATATAAACAAAATGAAAAGGCAGAGAAATATCCAGCAGGTAAAGGAACAAAATAAATGTCCACCAAACCAAACAAGAGAGGAAGAGATAGGGAATCTACCTGATAAAAAATTCCAAATGATGATAGCAAAAATGACCCAAAATCTTGAAAAGAAAATGGAGTTACAGATAAATAGCCTGGAGACAAGGATTGAGAAGATGCAAGAAAGGTTTAACAAGGGCCTAGAAGAAATAAAAAACAGTCAATATATAATGAATAATGCAATAAATGAGATCAAAAACACTCTGGAGGGAACCAACAGTAGAATAATGCAGGCAGAAGATAGGATAAATGAGGTAGAAGATAGAGTGGTAGAAATAAATGAAACGGAGAGGAAAAAAGAAAACAGGATTAAAAGAAATGAGGACAACCTCAGAGACCTCTAGGACAATGTGAAATGCCTCAACTTTCGAATCATAGGAGTCCCATAAGAAGAAGACAAAAATAAAGACTATAAGAAAATACTTGAGGAGATAATAGTTGAAAACTTCCCTAAAATGGGGAAGGAAATAACCACCCAAGTCCAAGAAACCCAGAGAGTTCCAAACAGGATAAATCCAAGGCGAAACACCACAAGACACATATTCATCAAATTAACAAAGATCAAACACAAAGAACAAATATTAAAAGCAGCAGGGGAAAAACAACAAATAACATACAAGGGGATTCCCATAACGATAACAGCTGATCTTTCAATAGAAACTCTTCAGGCCACAAAAGAATGGCAGGACATACTTAAAGTGATGAAAGAAAAAAAATCTACAGCCCAGATTACCGCACCCAGCAAGGATCACATTCAAATATGAAGGAGAAACCAAAAGTTTTGCTGCTGCTGCTGCTGCTAAGTCGCTTCAGTCGTGTCTGACTCTGTGCGACCCCATAGACGGCAGCCAACCAGGCTCCCCTGTCCCTGGGATTCTCCAGGCAAGAACACTGGAGTGGATTGCCAGTTCCTTCTCCAATGCATGAAAGTGAAAGTGAAGTCATTCAGTCATGTCCCACTCTCAGTGACCCCATGGACTGCAGCCTACCAGGCTCCTCTGTCCATGGGATTTTCCAGGCAAGAGTACTCGAGTGGGTTGCCATTGCCTTCCAAAAGCTGAGAGAACTCAGTGCCACCAAACCAATTCCAAACAAATACTAAGGGATCATCTCTAGACAGAAAACACAGAAAGGGTATATAACCTCAAACCCAAAACAATAAAGTAAATGGCAATGGGATCATACTTATCAATAATTACCTTAAATGTAAATGGGTTGAATGCCCCAACAAAAACAAAGGCTGGCTGAATGGATACAAAAACAAGACCCCTATATATGTTGTCTACAAGAGACCCACCTCAAAACAAGGGACATATACAGACTGAAAGTGAAGGGCTGGAAAAAAGATATTGCATGCAAATAGAGACCAAAAGAAAGCAGGAGTAGCAATACTCATATCAGATAAAATAGACTTTAAAACAAAGGATGTGAAAAGAAATAAAGAAGCACACCACATAATGATCAAAGGATCAATCCAAGAAGAAGATACAACAATTATAAATACATATGTACCCAACATAGGAGCACTGCAATATGTAATACAAATGCTAACAAATAAGAAAGGGGAAATTAAGAATAACACAATAATAGTGGGAGATTTTAATACCCCACTCACACCTATGGATAGGTCAAATAAACAGAAAATTAACAAGGAAACACAAACTTTAAATGATACAATAGACCAGTTAAACCTAATTGATATCTATAGGACATTTCACCCCAAAACAGTGAATTTCACCTTTTTCTCAAGTGCACATGGAACTTTCTCCAGGATAGATCACATCCTGGGCCATAAATCTAGCCTTAGTAAATTAAAAAAAAACAATAATAATTGAAATCATTCCAAGCATATTTTCTGATCATAATGCAGTATGATTAGATGTCAATTACAGGAGAAAAACTATTAAAAATTCCAACATATGGAGGCTGAACAGCACACTGCTGAATAACCAACAAATCACAGAAGAAATCAAAAAATGAAATCAAAATATTCTAAAAATGAATGAAAATGAAAACACAGCAACCAAAACCTATGGGACACTGTAAAAGCTGTCCTAAGGGGAAAGTTCATAGCAATACAGACATACCTCAAGAAAAAAGTCAAGTATATAACCAACTCTACACCTAAAACAACAAGAAAAGGAAGAAATGAAGAATGCCAGGGTTAGTAGAAGGAAAGAAACCTTAAAAATTAGAGCAGAAATAAATGCAAAAGAAACAAAATAGACCATAGCAAAAATCAGCAAAGCCAAAAGCCGGTTCTTTGAGAAGATAAATAAAATTGACAAACCATTAGCCTGACTTATCAAGAAACAAAGGGAGAAAAATCAAATCAACAAAATTAGAAAGAAAATAGAGAGACCACAACAGACAACACAGAAATACAAAGGACCATAAGGGACTACTATCAGCAAGTATATGTCAATAAAATGGAGAACTTGGAAGAAATGGATAAATTCTTAGAAAAGTACAACTTTCCAAAACTGAACCAGGAAGAAATAGAAAATCTTAACAGACCCATCAAAGCATGGAAATTGAAACTGTAATCAAAAATCTTCCAGCAAATAAAATCCCAGGATCAGATGGCTTCACAGCTGAATTCTACCAAAAATTTAGAGAAGAGCTAACACCTATCCTGCTCAAACTCTTCCAGAAAGTTGCAGAGGAAGGTAAACTTCCAGACTCTTTCTATGAGGCCACCATCACCCTAATACCAAAACCTGAAAAAGATGCCACAAAAAAAGAAAACTACAGGCCAATATCACTGATGAACATAGATGCAAAAATCCTTAACAAAATTCTAGCAATCAGAATCCAACAACATATTTAAAAAAATCATACATCATGACCAAGTGGGCTTTATTCCAGGGATGCAAGGATTCTTCAATATCCGCAAATCAATCAATGTAATACACCACATTAACAAATTGAAAAATAAAAACCATATGATTATCTCAATAGATGGAGAGAAAGCCTTTGACAAAATTCAATATCCATTTATAATAAAAAAAAAACTCTCCAGAAAGTAGGAATAGAAGGGACATACCTCAACATAATAAAAGCTAAATATATCAAAAATATACAAGCAACTCCTACAGCTGAACTCCAGAAAAATAAATGACCCAATCAAAAAATGGGCCAAAGAACTAAATAGACATTTCTCCAAAGAAGACATACAGAGGGCTAACAAACACATGAAAAGATGCTCAACATCACTCATTATCAGAGAAATGCAAATCAAAACCACTATGAGGTACCATTTCATACCAGTCAGAATGGCTGCGATCCAAAAGTCTACAAGCAATAAATGCTGGAGAGGGTGTGGAAAAAGGGGAACCCTCTTACACTGTTGGTGGGAATGCAAACTGGTACAGCCACTATGGAGAATAGTGTGGAGATTCCTTAAAAAACTGGAAATAGAACTGCATTATGATCCAGCAATCCCACTGCTGGGCATACACACTGAGGAAACCAGAAGGGAAAGAGACACGTGTACCCCAATGTTCATTGCAGCACTGTTTATAATAGCCAGGACATGGAAGCAGCCTAGATGTCCATCAGCAGATGAATGGATAAGAAAGCTGTGGTACATATACACAATGGAGTATTACTCAGCCATTAAAAAGAATACATTTGAATCAGTTCTAATGAGGTAGATGAAACTGGAGCCTATTATACAGAGTGAAGTAAGCCAGAAAGAAAAACACCAATACAGTATACTAACACATATATATGGAATTTAGAAAGAAGGTAACAATAACCCAGTGTACGAGACAGCAAAAGAGACACTGATGTATAGAGCAGTCTTATGGACTCTGTGGGAGAGGGAGAGGGTGGGAAGATTTGGGAGAATGGCATTGAAACATGTAAAATATCATGTAAGAAACGAGTTGCCAGTCCAGGTTCGATGCACGATACTGGATGCTTGGGGCTAGTGCACTGGGACGACCCAGAGGGATGGTACGGGGAGGGAGGAGGGAGGAGGGTTCAGGATGGGGAACACATGTATACTTGTGGTGGATTCATTTTGATATTTGGCAAAACTAATACAATTATGTAAAGTTTAAAAATAAAATAAAATTTAAAAATAAATAAATAAATATGACAAACCCACAGCAAACATTATCCTCAATGGTGAAAAATTGAAAACATTTCCCCTAAAGTCAGGAACAAGACAAGGGTGCCCACTCTCACCACTACTATTCAACATAGTTTTGGAAGTTTTGGTCACAGCAATCAGAGAAGAAAAAGAAATAAAAGGAATCCAGATTGGAAAAGAAGAAGTAAAACTCTCACTGTTTGCAGATGACATGATCCTCTACATAGAGAACCCTAAAGACTACACCAGAAAATTACTAGAGCTAATCAATGAATATAGTAAAGTTGCAGGTTATAAAATCAACACATAGAAATCCCTTGCATTCCTATACACTAGCAATGAGAAAACAAAACAAGAAATCAAGGAAACAATTTCCATTCACCATCACAATGAAAAGACTAAAATACTTAGGAATATATCTAACTAAGAAAACAAAAGACCTATATATAGAAAACTATAAAACACTGGTGACAAAAATAAAGAGGACACAAATAGATGGAGAAATATACTGTGTTCATGGATCATAATAATCAATATAATGAAAATGAGTATACTACCCAAAGCAATCTATAGATTCAGTGCTATCTCTATCAAGCTACCAATGGTATTTTTCACAGAGCTAGAACAAATAATTTCACAATTTGTTTGGAAATACAAAAAACCTCGAATAGCCAAAGCAATCTTGAGAAAGAAGAATGGAACTGGAGGAATCAACCTGCCTGACTTCAGGCTCTACTACAATGCCACAGTCATCAAGACAGTATGGTACTGGCACAAAGACAGAAATATAGATCAATGGAACAAAATAGAAAGCCCAGAGATAAATCCACACAGCTATGGAAACCTTATCTTAGAGAAAGGAGGCAAGAATATACAATGGAGAAAAGACAATCTCTTTAAAAAGTGGTGCTGGGAAAACTGGTCAACCACTTGTAAAAGAATGAAACTAGAACACTTTCTAACACCATACACAAAAATAAACTCAAGATGGATTAAAGATCTAAATGTAAGACAAGAAACTATAAAACTCATGGAGGAAAACTTGGGCAATACACTCTCTGACATAAATCACAGCAGGATCCTCTATGACCCACCTCCAGGAATATTGGAAATAAAAGCTAAAATAAACAAATGGGACCTAATTACATTTAAAAGCTTTTGCACAACAAAGGAAACTATAAGCAAGGTGAAAAGACAGCCTTCAGAATGGGAGAAAATAATAGCAAACGAAGCAACTGACAAAGAATTAATCTCAAAAATATACAAGCAACTCCTGCAGCTCAATTCCAGAAAAATAAACGACCCAATCAAAAAATGGGCCATAGAACTAAACAGACATTTCTCCAAAGAAGACATACAGATGGCTAACAAACACATGAAAAGATGCTCAACATCACTCATTATCAGAGAAATGCAAATCAAAACCATAATGAGGTACCATTTCATGACAGTCAGAATGGCTGCTATCCAAAACTCTACAAGCAATAAATGCTGGAGAGGGTGTGGAGAAAAAGGAACCCTCTTACACTGTTGGTGGGAATGCAAACTAGTACAGCCACTATGGAGAACAGTGTGGACATTCCTTAAAAAACTGGAAATAGACCTGCCATACGACCCAGCAATCCCACTGCTGGGCATACACACCGAGGAAACCAGAATTGAAAGAGACACATGTACCCCAATGTTCATCACGCACTATATACAATAGCCAGGACATAGAAGCAATCTAGATGTCCATTAGCAGATGAATGGATAAGAAAGCTGTGGTACATATACACAATGGAATATTACTCAGCCATTAAAAAGAATACATCTGAATCAGTTCAAATGAAGTGGATGAAACTGGAGCCTATTATACAGTGAAGTAAGCCAGAAAGAAAAACACCAATACAGTATACTAATGCATGTATATGGAATTTAGAAAGATGGTAACTTTAACCCTGTATGTGAGATTTCAAAAGAGACACAGATGTAAAGAACAGTCTTTTGAACTCTGTGAGAGAGGCCGAGGGTGGGATGATTTGGGAGAATGGCATTGAAACATGTATATTATCATATGTGAAATGAATTGTCAGGTTTGATGCATGATACAGGGGGCTTGGGGTTGGTGCACTGGGATGACCCAGAGGGATGGGATAGGAAAGGAGGTGGAGGGGGTTCAGGATGGGGAACACATATACGCCCGTGGTGGATTCATGTCACTGCATGGCAAAACCAATACAATATTGTAATTAGCCACCAATTAAAATAAATAAAGTTATATTAAAAAAATAATAATATATTCCCATAATACCAAGGTACTTTAAGACTTTATGAGTCAGAGCAATCCATCCTTCCTTCCCTCTCCCTATCTCCCTCTCCTCTCTCAAGCTTTCTCGTCAATTAAAGAAATCTGATTTTATAAATCAAAAAACCTTATTCTCTTAGTTTTCAAAGAGGTTTCCATATATTCCCTTCAAATGACTAAGACTCCTGGTTTTAATATGTTGCATAAATGTACCCATTAAATGTAAGGTGTACAACATCCCTGAGACTTCAGGTTCTAGTAACCACTCCCCACCCCTCCCAACCCCACCCCACCACCCCCACCCCCAGCCCAGTATCCTTAAAGGCATACTGCTGCTACAAGCCTCAGGGTAAGCTGCTTTCTCTAAACCTTGTAAATATTGTCTTCATTACATGTTCCTCAATTATCCAGGCTGTATGTAGCATCTGTCTGAATTATAATAATAAAACCCATACTACCTTGAAATGCAAAGGGTAAAGAATGGGAAATAAATCTTGCACCCTCATTACTATTGGCCACATGTGTACCTAATACAGTGGCTGAAGGCATCTGATACAAGGTAAATAGATTCCTGATGCAGAAATCCCAGAATCAGATCTTCAAAATCACTCCTATTCAGGGAAATGTAACATAAGCAGGACTAGATGCTCTGGTAGGACCTAGAGAATATATTTAAGTTTCCAAATAGGTCAAATACTGGTTAAATACTATAATAAAAGACAGTGAGATGCTAGAGATGGAGTCCATATATGTAAAAATGAGTAAACAATAAAGCATAAGTAGTCTGGATATGTTTTTATGGTTAATTAAATGTCATTTATCGTAATATTGTTAAAAAAAAAAAAAAAGGCACAAGTAATGAGCCAAAAATGAACCAAATGCCCATGATGCCAAAGGATGAGCACCCTAAAGATGCTGCTTGAGTAACTTTGTTCATCTTGCTATATCTCTGCATGCATGGCTCTTCATGGTTGCCAGAGAATTACATCTTTATTCCTTTCAAATACAGTTAATTTGAAGACTCCTTAAATTACAAGTCTCCCTTCTCAATCTGCAACTAGAGGGGGAAAATGCAGGAGCATAATATTTTATTTTTTGCCTTCATTCAACACACAATAAACTCTACTTAACATCCACCCACTTCCCCACCCCTACCACCTCAGGAGATACATGTTCACTAGTACAACGTAACATCAATTATGGAGGAGTAAACTGCACTTAGAACTTAACATTTTATAGCTGACAAAACTTGAGTCAAGCTAGCTTAAATTATAAGGGACAAATTTTAATTCACATGAATAAAATTCCAGTAGCAGTTCTAGATTCAGGCTAGTCGTGATCCAGTGGCTCAAATAATGTTACCATAATACCAGTTTCTCTTTCACTCTCTTCTCATCCCTCACTGGCATCCTTTTTCCTTAAACCACACACTGCTCTTATCACTCACCAACACAAGCTTCAAATTATCCCCTTATGACTGATGATTCTAGTTCTCACATACTAACAATTCATCATGAGTCTTTTTCCTCCCATACAAGGTCCTGGAATTCAGGGTCTCTCAATATCCCTAAATGTGTCATGTATCCCACCCTAATCCAACCACTGTGCTCAATGGAATACGACTTAACAATAAAGTAAAGTCCATAGAAATCTACTCTTGAATCAACCCACATAGATGACAGTGAAGCGGTGTAAACTCTTCAAAGGAAAATTGAGACTCAACTGGTGAGAAAGAAAGGAACGAGTCCTGGGAAAGAACAAATACTTCTCTCATACAAAGCATAAAACATGAGAATTTGGAAAGAGTTATACGAGAGGATAAAGTCATTTTCCTTCTACCCCTTGTAAGTTCTCAGCTGGGGCCCCCATAATGAGAGACTGATTAACAAGAGAAAAACAAATGTTTACAAACACATGTATCTTAACATATACCTAGGAGAAACCAGTGAATAAGCCACTCAGAGAAGTGATTTAATATCCCAGCTTACACAGTATCTTCAACACAGAACAATAAATTTGTGGAGAAATGACAGGATAAAAGAAAGTGGTTTTAGGCTTCCACGGGTGGCAAACCCTGACAAGATAAATGTAAGAGAGGAAACTGACGGAGTAAGGTTTGTCTGCAGACTCCTCTGCTGCCTATCTGGGCTGATAAGTGTGTAGACTCATTCTACGTTTAGGCAAAAAAGGAGAAGGTGGAGAGAGCTTTCTCTGAATTTGCTACCTCTTAATTACCTTCAGCTCAAAATAATTTTTAGGTCCAAGAGGCATTTTTTTTTTTTCCTTCAAGTTCTAAGTAAAGCAACCAGTCAGTTATAACCAAAGTAATCATTTAGCTTATCAAGAACACCAGAGTGCTTTTGAGAGTGAAAGTAGATGTTATTAATAATTCAGCTAGCCAAGCAGTTGTAAATTAGGACAGGCTCTTTCTGGCCTCTTCCAAGAGTCTGATGGTTGCCAGGAGCTGTGGTTCTTCTTGGTTTGCAACTACAGCACTTCAGTCTCTACCTCTGTCATCAAATAGCATTTTTCCTCATGTGTCTGTGTCTCTGTGTCCTTTCTCCTCTTATTCGGGTACCAGTAATACTGGATTAGGACCCATCTTATTCCAGAAAGACTTCATCTTAACAATTAATTGTACCTGCAATGATCTTATTTCCAAAAGGTCCTTTTATGAAATACTGGAATGAGGACTTCATATATCTTTTATGAAACAAAACTTAACCCACAATGCACGCTGCATTTCCTTCAGCCAAGACTCTGTACACTCAGCTGATTATTTATCATTCAACAGAAACTCACATGTCACATACTTAGGGAAGATTTTCCCAGCACAGAGTATCAGTCAACTTCCTCTATTACACACTCTCTCTATACCTCCAATCTTTCATCCATAAGAATGCTCACATTTATACTTTTACTTACTACTTACTATTGTTTTAAATTTTTATTGGAGTATAAGTTAATTTACAGTGTTGTGTTAGTTTTAGGCATACAGCAAAGTGAATCATTTATACATACACATATATCCATTCTTTTTGAGATTCTTTTCCAATACAGACCATAACAGAGTATTGAACAGAGTTACCTGTGGTATATAGTAGATTCTTATTAGTTATTTATTTTATAGATATTAGTGTGTATATGTCAGTCCCAATCTCCCAATTTATCTGCCCACCCTTAACTCCTGGTAACCGTAAATCAGTCTAGAAAAATTTACATATTAACACCTAGTATTTTACCATTGCTGGATACAGGAATTAAACTCTGAAGATATTTTAAGTTCCCAATTTGAATCATATTTTTAGAGCTTTTATTGTGTTCCTCTTAACTAATTTCTTAGTACCAGTGTCATGATTAATACTCCAGAATTTTGATCTGAGCCACAGTCAGCTCCGTCCAAACAGGAAAAGGAGCATGTCAAGTCTGTATATTGTCATCCTGCTTATTTAACTTATATGCAGAGTACATCATGAGAAAGGCTGGGCTGGATGAAGCACAAGCTGGGATCAAGATTGCTGGGAGAAATATCAATAACCTCAGATATGCAGATGATACCACCCTTATGGCAGAAAGTGAAGAGGAACTAAAAAGCCTCTTGATGAAAGAGAAAGTGGAGAGCGAAAAAGTTGGCTTAAAGCTCAACATACAGAAAACGAAGATCATGGCATCTGGTCCCATCACTTCATGGGAAATAGATGGGGAAACAGTGGAAACAATGTCAGACTTTATTTTTTGGGCTCCAAAATCACTGAAGATGGTGACTGCAGCCATGAAATTAAAAGACGCTTACTCCTTGGAAGGAAAGTTATGACCAACCTAAATAGCATATTAAAAAGCAGAGACATTACTTTGCCATCAAAGGTCCGTCTAGTCAAGGCTATGGTTTTTCCAGTAGTTATGTATGGATGTGAGAGTTGGACTGTGAAGAAAGCTGAGTGCTGAAGAACTGATGCTTTTGAACTGCGGTGTTGGAGAAGACACTTGAGAGTCCCTTGGACTGCAAGGAGATCCAGCCAGTCCATCCTAAAGGAAATCAGTCCTTGGTGTTCATTGGAAGGACTGATCCTAAAGCTGAAACTCCAATACTTTGGCGACCTCATTTGAAGAGCTGACTCATTGGAAAAGACTCTGATGCTGGGAGGGATTGGGGGCAGGAGGAGAAGGGGACGACAGAGGATGAGATGGCTGGATGGCATCACCAACTCGATGGAAGTGAGTTTGAGTGAACTCCAGGAGTTGGTGATTGACAGGGAGGCCTGGTGTGCTGCAATTCATGGGGTCGCAAAGAGTCGGACACGACTGAGCGACTGAACTGAACTGAATACATATATATCTATACATGTAAAATATAATGTATTTTATATGATAAGGGAAAAATTAATTCCCATATTGATATATTTTCATAGGAAGCATACTGAGGTATCAAAGAAAATGTACCATTTCTTTCAAAGCTTTATTTCAATTCTTTATTAAAAGATAAAGGGTATTTCTGTCATGTCAAGGTAAAATAGGCTTATAAATCTGCTGACCTTGTCCCCAGATTTCTGTGTGTCTGAAATTTCTTTATAGTATTAATTTCAGTATACTGAAGGGATATCACGTCTATCATTGTCATGTTTTTAAAATGCTTTAATATTTTATTCTAAAAACTGACCATATTTCTATCTTGTGCATTTCTTTCATCATACTCTGAAAGTCCAAATTTCACCAATCTCTGGACATTTTTCTTTTAGAATTCTTTTATTTTAACTTTATAGCATATGTTGTTTTAAAAATTCTAATGTCCAACCTTGAAAAATACATTTTTTTCATTTTTAATGAATACTCAACCCATTTAGGCATATTGTTGTTATTCAGTCACTCAGTCATGTCTGAATCTCTGTGACCCCATGAACTGCAGCATGCCAGTCTTCCCTGTCCTTCACCATCTCCTGAAGCTTGCTCAAACTCATAGATGGTTTATGCCACCCAAACATCTCGTCCTCTGTGGTCCCCTTCTCCTCCTGCTTTCAATCTTGCCCAGCATCAGGGTATTTTCCAATGAATCAGGTCTTCACATCAGGTGGCCAAAGTACTGGAGCTTCAGCTTCAGCATCAGTCCTTCCAGTGAATATTCAGGGTTGATTTCCTTTAGGATGGACTGGTTGGATCTCCTTGCAATCTAAGGGACTCTCAAGAGTCTTCTCCAACACCACAGTTCAAAAGCATCAATTCTTTGATGCTCAGCCTCCTTCATGGTCCAACCCTCACATCCATACATGACTACTGGAAAAACCATAGCTTTGACTAGGCGGACCTTTGTCCACAAAGTAATGTCTCTGCTTTTTACTATGCTATCTAGGTTGTTCATAGCTTTTCTTCAAAGGATAAAGTGTCTTTTAACTTCATGGCTGCAGTCACTATTTGCAGTGATTTGGTAGCCCAAGAAAATAAAGTCTTTTATTGTTTACATTGTTTCCTCATTTATTTGCCATGAAGTGATGGGACCAGATGCCATGATCTTAGTTTTTGAATGTTGGGTTTTAAGCCAGCTTTCTCACTCTTCTCTTTCAGCCTCATCAAAAGGCTCTTTAGTTCCTCTTCACTTTTTGCAGTAAGGGTGATGTTATCTACATCAGATCAGATCAGATTAGATCAGTCGCTCAGTCCTGTCCAACTCTTTGTGACCCCATGAATCACAGCACGCCAGGCCTCCCTGTCCATCACCAACTCCTGGAGTTCACTGAGATTCACGTCCATTGAGTCAGTGATGCCATCCAGCGATCTCATCCTCTGTCGTCCCCTTCTCCTCTTGCTCCTAATCCCTCCCAGCATCAGAGTCTTTTCCAATGAGTCAACTCTTCGCATCAGGTGGTCAAAGTATTAGAGTTTCAGATTAGCATCATTCCTTCCAAAGAAATCCCAGGGCTGATCTCCTTCAGAATGGACTGGTTGGATCTCCTTGCAGTCCAAGGGACTCTTAAGAGTCTTTTCCAACACCACACTTCAAAAGCATAAATTCTTTGGTGCTCAGCCTTCTTCACTGTCCAACTCTCACATCCATACATGACCACAGGAAAAACCATAGCAATAACTAGATGGACCTTTGTTGGCAAAGTAATGTCTCTGCTTTTGAATATGCTATATAGGTTGGTCATAACTTTCCTTCCAAGGAGTAAGCGTCTTTTAATTTCATGGCTGCAGTCACCATCTGCAGTGATTTTGGAGCCCAGAAAAATAAAGTCTGACACTGTTTCCACTGTTTCCCCATCTATTTCCCATTAAGTGATGGGATCGGATGCCATGATCTTCGTTTTCTGAATGTTGAGCTTTAAGCCAACTTTTTCACTCTCCTCTTTCACTTTCATCAAGAGGCTTTTTAGTTCCTCTTCACTTTCTGCCATAAGGGTGGTATCATCTGCATATCTGAGGTTATTGATATTTCTCCCAGCAATCTTGATTCCAGCTTGTGTTTCTTCCAGTCCAGCGTTTGTCAATGTACTCTGCATATAAGTTATATAAACAGGGTGACAATATACAGCCTCGATGTACTCCTTTTCCTATCTGGAACCAGTCTGTTGTTCCATGTCCAGTTCTAACTGTTGCTTCCTGACCTGCATACACATTTCTCAAGAGGCAGATCAGGTGGTCTGGTATTCCCATCTCTTTCAGAATTTTCCACAGTTTACTGTGATCTACACAGTCAAAGGCTTTGGCGTAGTCAAGAAAGCAGAAATAGATGTTTTTCTGGAACTCTCTTGCTTTTTCCATGATCCAGCGGATGTTGGCAATTTGATCTCTTATTCCTCTGCCTTTTCTAAAACCAGCTTGAACATCAGGAAGTTCATGGTTCACATATTGCTGAAGTCTGGCTTGGAGAATTTTGAGCATTACTTTACTCGCGTGTGAGATGAGTGCAATTTTGCAGTAGTTTGAGCATTCTTTGGCATTGCCTTTCTTTGGGATTGGAATGAAAACTGACCTTTCCAGTCCTGTGGCCACTGCTGAGTTTTCCAAATTTGCTGGCATATTGAGTGCAGCACTTTCACAGCTTCATCTTTCAGGATTTGGAATAGCTCAACTGGAATTCCATCACCTTCACTAGCTTTGTTCATAGTGATGCTTTCTAAGGCCCTCTTGACTTCACATTCCAGGATGTCTGGCTCTAGGTCAATGATCACACCATCGTGATTATCTGGATCGTGAAGATCTTTTTTGTACAGTTCTTCTGTGTATTCTTGCCACCTCTTCTTAATATCTTCTGCTTCTGTTAGGTCCATACCATTTCTGGTCCTTTATCTAGCCCATCTTTGCATGAAGTGTTCCTTTGGTATCTCTGATTTTCTTGAAGAGATCTCTAGTCTTTCCCATTCTGTTGTTTTCCTCTATTTCTTTGCATTGATTGCTAAAGAAGGCTTTCTTATCTCTTCTTTCTATTCTTTGGAACTCTGCATTCAGATGTTTATATCTTTCCTTTTTTCCTTTGCTTTTCACTTCTCTTCTTTTCACAGCTATTTGTAAGGCCTCCCCAGACAGCCATTTTGCTTTTCTGCATTTCTTTTCCATGGGGATCGTCTTGATCCCTGTCTCCCGTACAATGTCACGAACTTCATTCCATAGTTCATCAGGCACTCTATCTGTCAGATCTAGGCCCTTAAATCTATTTCTCACTTCCACTGTATAATCATAAGGGATTTGATTTAGGTCACACCTGAATGGTCTAGTGGTTTTCCCTACTTTCTTCAATTTCAGTCTGAATTTGGCAATAAGGAGTCCATGGTCTGAGCCACAGTCAGCTCCTGGTCTTGTTTTTGCTGACTGTATAGAGCTTCTCCATCTTTGGCTGCAAAGAATATAATCAATCTGATTTTGGTGTTGACCGTCTGGTGATGTCCATGTGTAGAGTCTTCTCTTGTGTTGTTGGAAGAGGGTGTTTGTTATGACCAGTGCATTTTCTTGGCAAAACTCTATTACATACCTGAGGTTAGCATTTCTTCTGGAAATCTTGATTCCAGCTTGGGCTTCATCCAGCCTGCCATTTCTCATCATGTACTCTGCATTTAAGTTAAATAAGCACACAATACACCAGCAAATTTGGAAAACTCAGCAGTGGCCTCAGGACTGAAAAAGGTCAGTTTTCATTCCCATACCAAAGAAAGGCAATGCCAAAGAATGTTCAAACTACCACACAAATGCACTCAATTAACAAGCTAAGAAAATATTGCTCAAAATTCTCCAAACTTCAAAAATATTTGGACCGAGAACTTCCAGATATACAAACTGGATTTAGAAAAGCAGAGGAACCAGAAATCAAATTGCAACCATCCGCTGGATCATAGAAAAAGCGAGAGAATTCCAGAAAAACATCTACTTCTGTTTCATTGACTATGTTAAATGCGCTGTGTGGATCACAACAAACTGGAAAATTCTTAAAGAGATGGGAATACCAGACTACCTTACCTGCCTCCTCAGAAACCTGTATGCAAGTTAAGAAGCAACAATTAGAACCAGACATGGAACAACAGACTGGTTCAAAATTGGGAAAGAAGTACATCAAGGCTATATATTGTCACACTGCTTATTTAACCTATATGCAGAGTACATCATGTTTAGGCATATAGATGTGCCAAAAAATAATTCAGCATTAAACACCTCCAGGCATATTTTAAATTTGGGTTTGTATAATATCACATATACATCATAAAATTAGTTAATTTCCAAAATTTTCCTTTTATACCAATGGTTTTATTTTCTTAGGGAAATGAATTTCAGTAATTTCTGATATCCAGCCAAGTTAAAGACAAACACCTCTTGCTGTATCAAAGGTCTATGCACACCTAGCGTACTCCATGCAGATATGGAAGACCAGCAAAAAAGAAACTAAAATACATTGAGTACCTATAATCTCGGAGCCATGACGTACGTGTGTCTTGGCTATGACACTAAATACAGCTTTGTATCACTATGATTTTATATGACCTTTAGCCCTTCTTCTGTTCCCCACTCCCAAATATCTGAAGGGCCAGAGTCAAGTTAAAAAGCCTACAAAAGCACTTGGCAGTGAAAAAGAATTTGTTGTATTAAATAAATACCATTTGTTCCTTTAAGCTGGAATTATCAGAGAATTATCAGAAAATAGCAGTAGAAAAATGAAAAGAAGAACAATAAAACCACAGTGGTGTTTGGCAACTCTAATGCTTCTTCCCTCTAGCAATCACTTCTCAGTGCCCTGTTCTCAGTAGGAATGCCAAAGCCCTGCTTCCAAACCAGGGGAGTGTTGTGCCAGGGGTAGAGAGAAGTGGCAACATAGGGTGCACCAGTTTTTCTAGGCAAGTATGCACTTAGACTCCTGGAGCCTTGCCGTGAACTCTTTATTCAAAGGGTGCATATGTGCGTTCTTTTCCACAGATGTACTCTGGAATATTTTTTCCAATGTCCTTATGCATGTCCTGAGAGTAAAACAGACATTTCAAGTGAAAACTCAGCCTATAGGAAGTGGAATAAGTCATGGGATTCTATATATTATGAGAGCTTTATAGTACTTGCACAAAAAGACAGTAAGACATCTGTGTGGGGCCCTTTGGTGGAGGAAAGTGTTGTCATTTATGCTGTTCTGAGCTAACTTTGTTGTCTAGAGTAAAAATGGAGCAATTTACGTGAATATTAGATTCCATCACCCTAGGGGGCTTATTTACTTTATGAGCATCTAGAAATCATTATTTTAAAGCCAGTAGTACACCTGTGAAAGCTCCACAGGAAGTCATAAAGCCCTTGATAACGTAAGATATGCATATTTAAATGAAGAAGGTAATAAACATACTAAATGTAAGGGAGCTAGAACTATCTATCCTCAGCATTAGTATGCTGCTGCTGCTGCTAAGTCGCTTCAGTCGTGTCCGACTCTTAGCGACCCCATGGACTGCAGCCTACCAGGCTCCTCCTTCCATGGGATTTTCCAGGCAAGAGTACTGGAGTGGAATGCCATCGTGGTAGCATATATCAGATGGTCAAAAAACAATGAGTGAATAAATTAGTGAATGAATAGATACTCGGGTGTTACATCATGGGTCTGACTCAATCTTCTTAACATAGGAGCTTTTCAGGTTTATGATATCATAGGGTTTAGAACAAAACATTTATCCTAGATGTTCCTCATATGCACAGCTGATGAGAGAAGGAAATTTTGTTCATTTCACTTTTCTTTTTTATGTCAACACTTTGTTCTCGAAAATCAGCACAAAAATATTTAAAGGTAAGATCATAATCCTATCTGAGGTAACAACAATACCCCTAAATAAATGATGTTTTGGAGTAAATATTATATATGTATATATATATATATATAGGCATACATACACAATATATATTTCACATATATACCATACAGGCATTCTTATGCTTTTAAAGATAGTTATAGATATCTTTTACATGATATTTTAAATATATGTGTATATGTAAACATGAGAATGCCTTTATGATAAATGTCATGACCAAATAAAATTGCTTTCTTTCTGTCACTAATGACCCTGGCATCCCTGATGTGTAACTTACATTTAACTGGCAACATTCTGGGTTACTCATATTAACAGCAACAGTCTGAACAGCTTGAACCTCAATAAAATGTGCATTAAGTGACTGAGTTAATTTAACCTCATTAATCCTCAACCCAATAGAACCATCTGAAGCCTTCCAAGCAGCCTGTGCTTCATCTACAACATAAACATGTCCCTGTAGGAAATCAACACCCAGAATGTGCTGAAGCTCTAGCTCCCAAGTTGTCACTGAGGGGTAAATGGCTACATAATTGCCAGGACCAGGCTCCAATTGCATTATATGATTCACTCATTTCATTATTCTTGTTAACAGAGAGATGAGTCCTCTAAAAATAAAATTCTCTCTGAACTTTTTCTTGGAACTGGCTCTCAACTAAATGTTCTAATTCATCAAAGAGTAGAATTCTTGTTCAAGACACTTTTTTGCCTTGTAACTTAGGAAACATATTTATGGCAAATAAAGGACTGTGTTCAATTAAAAGGAAACTTTAACTCATCTACCTCCTACATCTTCCCCATTTAGGATTAATTACAAAACCAGTAATAGCAGTTAATTCTCACAATTTTAGACATAAAGGGCTGAAAATTCAAACTAGTAAAAGGTTATCAACACATTTTCATACTAAGTCAACTGTTTGTTGCTGTACCCAAGACGTTTTAATTTTATATAAGAGCGTAGGACTTTATGAAGCTTGATCTTGATCAACTTAAAAATGAGTGTTAATATATGATTTGTACTGCATTGCTCTTTCCACTATTTAATGGCATTAAAATATATTTTATTCTGGGTAGTTAATAGTTTATTTTTTATTTACATTACTCTCAAGCCAAGAAAATAAGTACTTTACCTGAATGTGCCTTCATTCCTTGTTAAGAGACCGTGACCTCTACCGGAAAAGAGTACTGTATCTGAACCCAAGACATTGGATTTGCTTTAGTTTTATGAACCAAAATTTGCAGGCATACTATTTAAATAATCCTTTTTCAGCTTGTGGGAATATATATGCTACCCACCAAGTCAATATATTTTTGTAATGATCAAATCATATAAAGAATTCACACACTGTAATGTCTACAAATATGGCTATTTTTATTTTTTCATAAGCACAAGTTTGTGGTAATAATATATACATCGAAAGATAGGTAAAACAGAACTCAAAATAGATAATATTCATAGGTTATATTTTATATTCATCACTAGTTCCCCACAGCATTTCTAAAAAGCTCCTTATTCTTGAAAATAATTTCATAACTTCATTACCAAGAAATAGCAGAAATAATAATGGAAAAATATTATCTAAATTTTGTTTGGTCCAAAACTTCTCAGAGTAAAATGACAAAAATTTCTACTTGGTAAAAATGTTTTCTTTAGTCAAATAATTTCATAAAAATTTTTCAGTACAGTAGTTACAGAAATGTATTCTTTATTTTCTGACTTTTTATATACAGGTAATAATAAATGTGGATGTTGTCAATTTGATCTGATTCCTCTGCCTTTTCTAAAATCAGCTTGAACATCTGGAAGTTCACGGTTCAAATATTGCTGAAGCCTGGCTTTCAGAATTTTGAGCATTACTTTATCAGCGTGAGATGAGGAGAATTGTGCAGTAGTTTGAGCATTCTTTGGCATTGGAATGAAATCTCTTTGGGATTGGAATGAAAACTAACTTTTCCATCAAAAAAGCAAGAGAGTTCCAGAAAAACATCTATTTCTGCTTTATTGACTATGCCTAAGCCTTTGACTGTGTGGATCACAATACACTGTGGAAAATTCTGAAAGAGATGGGAATACCAGACTACCTGACCTGCCTCTTGAGAAACCTATATGCAGGTCAGGAAGCAATAGTTAGAACTGGACATGGAACAACAGACTGGTTCCAAATAGGAAAAAGAGTATGTCAAGGCTGTATATTGTCACCCTGCTTATTTACTTATATGCAGAGTACATCATGAGAACACTGGACTGGAAGAAGCACAAGCTGGAATCAAGATTGCCAGGGGAAATATCAATAACCTCAGTTATGCAGATGACACCACCCTTAAGGCAGAAAGTGAAGAACTAAAGAGCCTCTTGATGAAAGTGAAAGAGGAGAGTGAAAAAAAAAAAAAAAAGTTGGCTTAAAGCTCAACATTCAGAAAACGAAGATCATGACATCCGATCCCATCACTTCATGGCAAATAGATGAGGAAACAGTGGAAACCGTGTCAGACTTTATTTTTCTGGGCTCCAAAATCACTGCAGATGGTGATTGCAACTATGAAATTAAAAGACGCTTACTCCTTGGAAGAAAAGTTACGACCAACCTAGATAGCATATTGAAAAGCAGAGACATTACTTTGCCAACAAAGGTCCATCTAGTCAAGGCTATGGTTTTTTCAGTGGTCATGTATGGATGTGACAGTTGGACTGTGAAGAAAGCTGAGCGCCGAAGAATTGATGCTTTTGAACTGTGATGCTGGAGAAGACTCTTGAGAGTCCCTTGGACTGCAAGGAGATCCAACCAGTCCATCCTAAAGGAGACCAGTCCTGGGTGTTCATTGGAAGGACTGATGCTGAGGCTTAAACTCCAATATTTTGGCCACTTCATGCAAAGAGTTGACTTATTGGAAAAGACCCTGATGTTGGGAGGGATTGAGGGCAGGAGGAGAAGAGAACGACAGAGGATGAGATAGCTGGATGGCATCACCGACTGGATGCCCATGAGTTTGGGTGAACTCCAGGACTTGGTGATGGACAGGGAGGCCTGGCGTGCTGTGATTCGTGGGGTTGTAAAGAGTCGGACACAACAGAGCGACTGAACTGAAGTGAATAATAAAAGCAAAAATACTGTATCATTATTTTACCAGCATTAAGATGGCAGTTTCCTGCATATTATATCTGGGTTTTCTCCCGACTTAAAAAAAAAAAAAATTAATATGTAATTTCAAACAATTGGTACATTTGTCCTTCCCAGTTTTCATTAGTTATAGGGAACTAAATGGACCAAAAATTCCATAGGGTTACGGTGAGCAAGTGACTCAAACTTCAGGGAAAGCAACACAGAAAAAAAAATATGTTCCTAAAATACCAAAACACATTTTTTGTAGCTATAATGAAATATAAATTAAAACATCTTCCTTCTTGACTAGTTCCAATATTTTTCTTACCAGGTAAACTCTCTTCTGGCAAGAAGTTTAAACAGTTATTTCATTTAGAACTGCCAGTTTCAGAAATATGATAGTCCTCAAGTAAAACACACTTCAAAAAATATGTCATGCCAGCCCAGTTCTGTTATAGTCTTGGAAGACAGATTTTAAATTACTATTTAACCAAGTACAATTGTACCCTAAGAAACAATTTATGAAAATAACATAAATCAGATGTGATAAAGTCAGTAATAAATATTGTGAATGAAAGATTTTTGAAAAGATAAGCTATCTTTAGAGAAGACAGAACAATTTACATTTTCAAACCACAGTACATAACATCTTTTAAAACACCTCCAGGATGCTGAAAAATATAAATATATGCATATCCCCGGTCTTACAGTCAGAATATATCTTTTGATAGCGGCCTACCTTTACACCTATGTGCGAGTGCTTTCATAGAAATCTACTCACCTTTTTAAAATATATTTTTGCAATATGCTTATCAAGTAAAATAAAACTACAGCATATTCTTAGAGCTATCTTAAATGTAACATATCTCTTATTTTCAAATTCTGACTGCTATCTACAGAAAATGAATTACCTTTCCTGGATAACAATTAAACACACATTATTAAGCCATGAAAATTTCCTAATGAAATAGAAAAGTGAAAATGGCCACCCAGGACATTTCTAGTTTCACCATCAGCACCTTTAATATGATCCCTACATCTGTTTTACTGCTCTAATGTCCTTATCCAGACTTGGTGCCATTCTTAAATGAACATATATTCCTCAACACGTTACTGCATTCCTAACATCTGCCCAAGGCTCACTTCAAAGACTGGTGCCCTGTACTTTCACCATTTGTTGCAGAAAACAAGCTGCTTTTCTGTAGCTTATTTACAATGAAACAAAAACAATCTTTTAAATCTCTCAGGAATGACTGCCACCATAAATTTATCAGGCACTAATGCATCAGTAAAGTATTAAAAGATATAGATCCTAGTAAAATTTTATTTCATCTCCATATTATTGCATATTTATTAACAAGGAAGTGTTCAAAATAATCATCAGAATAAAGTGTGATTGCAAGACAAAATTGAATCATGTATGTTTATTAGCACATGGATTGGTTAGGCAAGGAAAAAAGATACACTTAATTTATTTCAGCTAAAGGCAATTAGTTGTAATAATACAGGACCTGGCCCAGAATAAGCTTTAAGAGCTGACTAACTTCTTTCTCCACCAATAGCTAAATTAGCTTTCTTAGTGTCGCTGTTCTCTCTCCTTATCCACATCATTCATCTCTGCTATGTGGTTTCCTCTGTTTATCCAGTTTTTACTTCCTCATAACCTCCTTTTGTACATGACATTAGTGCAGGAACTACCTCAGAGCATCCTTTTGGCTGCTATGCTTACTGCTAACGGACTGTGCTTTCCAGTTCAGACTCCCAGGAGCAAGAATCTGATTGACCTAATTCACCTGTTTACAGCAGAACAAGTCACAGGCTGCTATTGAGCCCATCTATCGACTGTACTCTTCTTACTATCCATTCTCAGTCCTAGTCCACTTAACTATAGCCAAAAGAGAGGACCTTGAGGTATAAAAATGGCCACGAAGGGAGAAGGGACTGAGTGAAATGTATTTTAGCTAGAATAATTAGGTATGTCAGCATATATTAACTGACAAACTTACTGTGTGGTGCCTAGTTGCTCAGTCATGTCCAACTCTTCGCAACCCCACGGACTGTAGCCCACCAGGCCCCTCTGTCCATGGGATTCTCCAGGCAAGAATACTGGAGTGGGTTGCTATCCCCTTCTTCAGGGGATCTTCCAAATCCAGGGACTGAACCCAGGTCTCCCGCATTGCAGCCAGATTCTTTACTATCTGAGCCACCAGGGAAGTGACTTCTTTATTACACCATTTACAAACCCATTTACTTTGAATAACTATTTTAATGAGGCAGTCCACAACAAACCTTGTCTAGGAATGAATACAAGTGACTTTGCAATACCAGTTCAAATCTTGCAAATCTGACTGAGAGGTCAACTTTGAATTTGGGTATGTGAGCACTGGGAAAATCTATTGTAATTTTCCCAAACTTACCATCTAAGGAAAGAAAGAGACTATGTCTCCAATGACACTTGCATAATATTTCTACCTGGAATTAAATTAGTGTGTGCATGCCAAGTAGCTTCAGTCATGTCCAACTCTTTGCAAACCCATGGACTGTAGCCCACCAGGCTCCTCTGTCCATGGGCCTCTCCAGGAGTGCTGTCCAAACAGTGATAGAGCAATTGGGGCTAAGAATTCAAAAGACAGCCTCTTTAAATATTTACAGTTGTTTAAGCAGAAGCCCAGGATCTACTGAGTTTAGTGAGCAATTTTAGTATGTCTTCATGTAGTTTTATGCCACTTGTGATCAAACTATCATATTTTCATATACTATTTCAAATGTAATCCACCTGACAAAAATAATAGGTGCACACAGTATTCTAATTAATGTATTTCACTTTTGCAACATAACCTATAGGGTTTCCACATTTTAGCTGAATACTGAAATTGAATCCTCATCAATAATAAACACACCTAACATTTATGTAATGTTAAATTGAAATGTTTTCAAACAGATTACATCAAGTATTGTATATCATAGCACTTATTCTAGAAAAAATGAAACCTGGACACAAAAGATTTAAATAACAGCTTGAAAAGCCAGAGCCAGGACACAAATCAATTACCACTGGGAACTATTACCACAGTGTGTTGTGATCCACACAGTCAAAGACTTTGACATAGTCAATACAACATCTGGAACTCTGTTGCTTTTTTGATGATCCAATGGATGTTGGCAGATTGATCTCTGGTTCCTCTGCCTTTTCTAAATCCATCTTGAACATCTGGAAGTTCATGGTTCACATATTGCTGAAGGCTGGTTTGGAGAATTTTTAGCATCACTTTACTAGTGTGTGAGATGAATACAATCGTGCGGTAGTTTGAGCATTTTTTGGCATTGCCTTTCTTTGGGATTGGAATGAAAACTGACCTTTTCCAGTCCTGTGGCCACTGCTGAGTTTTCCAAATTTGCTGGCATATTGAGTGCAGCACTTTCACAGCATCATCTTTTAGGATTTGAAATAGCTCCACTGGAATTCCATCAACTCTACTAGCTTGTGTGTAGTGATGCTTCCTAAGGCCCACTTGACTTCACATTCCAGGATGTCTAGTTCTAGGTGAGTGATCACACCATCGTGGTTATCTGGGTCACGAAGATCATTTTTGTACAGTTCTTCTGTGTATTCTTGTCACCTCTTCTTAACATCTTCTGCTTCTGTTAGATCCATTCCCTTTCTGTCCTTTATTGTGCCTATCTTCACATGAAATGTTCACTTGGTTTCTCTAATTTTCTTGAAGAGATCTCTAGTCTTTCCCAGTCTATTGCTTTCCTCTATTTTTTTTGCACTGATCACTGAGGAAAGCTTTCTTACCTCTCCTTGCTATTCTTTGGAATTCTGCATTCAAATGGGTATTTCTTTCTTTTCTCCTTTGCCTTTAGCTTGTCTTCTTTTCTCAGCTATTTGTAAGGCCTCCTCAGACAACCTTTTTGTCTTTTTACACTTTTTTTTCTTGGGGATGGTCTTGGTCATGAACCTCTGTCCATTGTTTTTCAGGTACTCTATTACATCTAATCCCTTGAATCTATTTGTCACTTCCACTGTATAATTGTAAGGGATTTGATTTAGGTCATACCTGAATCATCTAGTGGTTTTTCTTACTTTCTTCAATTTCAGTCTAAATTTGGAATAAGGAGTTCATGATCTGAGCCACAGTCAGCTCCTCTTCTTCTATACAGTCAGTTTTTGCTGACTGTATAGAGCTTCTCCATCTTTGGCTGCAAAGAATATAATCAATCTGATTTCAGTGTTGACCATCTGGTTATGTCCATGTGTAGTCTTCTCTTGTGTTGTTGGAAGAGGGTGTTTGCTATGACCAGTGTGTTCCCTTAGCAAAACTCAGTTGGCCTTTGTCCTGCTTCATTTTGTACTCCAAGGCTAAATTTGCCTCTTACTCTGGGTGTTTCTCAACTTCTTACTTTTGCATTCCAGTCCCCTATGATGAAAAGGATACCTTTTTTGGGTGTTAGTTCTAGAAGTTCTTGTAGATCTTCATAGAACAGTTCAACTTCAGCTTCTTCAGTGTTACTGGTTGGTGCATAGACTTGGATTACTGTGATATTGAATGGTTTGCCTTGGAAACGAACATATGTCATTGTCATTTTTGAGATTGCCTTCCAGTACTGCATTTTAGACTGTTTTGTTTACTATGATGGCTATTCTATTTCTTCTAAGGGATTCTTGCCCACAGTAGTAGATATAATGGTAAGAGTTAAATTCACTCATTCCAGTCCCTTTTAGTTAACTGATTCCTAAAATGTTGATGTTCACTCTTGCCTAGAGATGGGAATATCAGACCACCTGACCTGCCTCCTGAGAAATCTGTATGCAGATCAAGAGCAACAGGTAGAACTGGACATGGAACAACATAATGGCTCCAAATTGGGAAAGAAGTACATCAACGCTCTATATTGTCACCCTGCTTATTTAACTTATATGCAGAGTACATCATGTGAAATGCCGGGCTGGATGAAGCATAAGCTGGAATCAAGATTGCTGGGAGAAAATTAATAACCTCAGATACACAGATGACACCACCCTTATGGCAGAAAGCAAAGAAGAACTAAATAGTTTCTTGATGAAAGTGAAAGAGAAGAGTTGAAAAAGTTGGCTTAAAATTCAACATTTAGAAAACTAACAGAGTGGCATCTGGTCTCATCACTTATGGCAAAGAGATGGGGCAACAGTGGAAACAGTGAGATACTTTATTTTTGAGGAGCTCCCCAATCACTATGGATGGTGACTGCAGCCATGAAATTAAAAGATGCTTGCTCCTTGGAAGAAAAGCTATGACCAACCTAGAGAGCACATTAAGAAGCAGAGACATTACTTTGCAGACAAAGTTACATCTAGTAAAAGCTATAGTTTTTCTTGTAGTCATGTATGAATGTTAGAGTTGGACTATAAAGAAAGCTGCGCACCAAAGAACTGATGCTTTTAAACTGTGGTATTGGAGAAGACTTGAGAGTCCCTTGGACTGCAAGGAGATCAAATCAGTCAATCCTAGAAGAAATCACTCCTGAATATTCATTGGAAGGACTGATCCTGAAGCTAAAACTCCAATACTTTGGCCACCTGATGCGAAGAACTGACTCATTGGAAAAGACCCTGATGCTAGGAAAGATTGAAGGTGGGAGGAGAAGGGGTCGACAGAGCATGAGATGGTTGGATGGCACCACCAACTCAATGGACATGAGGTTGAGTAAGCTCCAGGAATTGGTGATGGACAGGGAAGCCTGGCATGCTGCCGTCCATGGGGTCACAGAGAGTCTGACATGACTGAGCAACTGAACTGAACTGAACTATTACCACAGTACTCTTCCACTAGAGAGGCCTGCTTGAATCAGTGGAGGAAGCAAAAAAGAAGAGGCAAAGAACATAAAGTCTGAAATCCAAAGCATTTGAGACTGAGATCATGAAGATAAAATGCAGACCCAGGAAAGAAAAGGGTTACTAAAGTGACTGATTTGACAGGAAGTGATCTTAGTTTCTTTTGAGTTTTTTTCTCTTTATTTGGACATATGACCAAATTCATTTTTACTTTATATACAAACTTGGAAAACTTGGGACTAGGTTCTTAAACAATTTGTGGAAAGAATTCTGAGGTCATGTTTCAGCCTAATGAGAAAGCATGCCATGTTGGATTAGGTATGTCTGCCATGGGTGCAGGAGTTGAGAATGGAAGCATGGTTGCTGCATAATTGCCAGCCCTGGTTTAGACCTTCCATTGTCTGGTTGGTATATATATATGGCTCTCCTGGCATGAAGTCCTGCTGCTGTGTAGGACTAGAAGCGATAAGGATCCAAAGAGACCAATTCACAAATCATTAGTAAATGTCATTAGTAAATGTTTGGAGATGTATGCAAGTAGTAAAGTAGCCCATCCATTCTAAAACTTGGTCAGAGGATCATTGTGAAAACAGTTATTGAGAGTAAGATGAAGTTAAATCTTAGAGTCAACTCCGTAGCCCCTGTTTCTATCATGGAAAATTTCCATGAAAACAAGTCATCATTTCTTTGAGAAATCAATTCCCAGTAAATCCTATCCTTTCTCTATCTTTCCTGAGGATCTATTCTGATAGAAGATCTAGATGGGAAGGTAAGAGAAACTAGCAAATCAGAAATGCATCCAGATGTTTCAAAGTGGTATAATTTTAATATACACTTTTAGTCTTCTCAAACACGCTTCTCTGACTCTTCAAAAGGAACATCCTAGAAAAGAAAAGCGTGAAGGGATTGAACCTTCATCACCAGTCCATTGCTCACCCGAACAAGAGACTGGGATATGATGGATAATTTCGCAGTTTTATCTGTGGATTCCTAGAATGTATAGGTAGCATAATCACTTCCCTTGCTGTTCACTCTCAACTTTCAATTTTTGATTCCCTTCCCAACAGCTCGAGTCTTCAGTAAAATAAAAAGTAGTTCCTCTGCACAAAATCTAGACACATTCTTGTTCAAACTTTAGAATTCTGTCAGTGCTGACTTATCTAATAATTTTTAATAATCCATAGTATCATAATTTCACCAAAGTATAATTTATACATTTTACCAAAACAGCAAACATTTAATAAGATCTCATAATATTAAGGCAATAAGGTTTTTAAGAAATATTATTCACATTCACCAGTTTGCTATTTAATCATAAATGATTAAAATTAAAATGTGCTTGTCAAAATAGGAGATAAATTAGAGTTACAAATTAAGTTATAAATTAGAGTGACAAAGTTTATTAGGGTATAACATTTTATTCATTAGGGTGTAACATTTTTATAACTAGCTAGAATTTTATGGATATGGCTCTGAAATCAGATTCTATAATGTGAAATGTTTTATTGCCCTCTATAGAATTCACTGGGCTTCCCAGGTGACACAGTGGTAAGGAATCTACCTGCCAATGCAGGAGATGCAGGAGTTGCAGGTTTGAGCCCCTGTAGTAGAAAATGACAACCCATTCCAGTTTTCTTGCCTGAGAAATTTCAGGTACAGAGGAACTGGCAAGCAACAGTCCATGGGGTCACCAAGGGTCAGATATGATGAGCAACAGAGCACACACACACAGAATTAATTATTACCTATAATTTAAAAAAATATGAAAATCACAAATTTATACACAGATCTTTTATATGGATAAAATTTCTGGAAGGAAAGGTTCCACACTGCAAGTAGTCATCCATATTGGAATTTTTATAAGAATGCACTCATTTCATTATCATCAGAAATAATAATCTGAGGGAAGAAAAAGGAATTTTGAATACCTGTATATTTTGAAATATATTGCAAGTAATCTCATTTCTCCATAGCTTTATTCTATAAAAATAAACTATTCTAACTTAATAATACTTTCTTATGAAATTTCTGCTATAAACTGTAATTTTAAGATATATTCCTACCTAATATACACAACAGTCACATAATCCTCAGAAAGAATTTACATATGAATGCAATTTGGCTTTTGCTCTTCCAAGTACCAAAATGATTACACACACACACACACACACACACACACACACACAGTGTATATACATATATATATATTCTTAACATGACTAATATGTGTAGAAGGACACAAAGTTAGAATAACATATATTTTCAAATGAATCTAACCTAATGCGCTACTTTAGAGAAATTTAATTTATCCAATGTCTTACTGCTTATGGCAATCTTTATGATTTTTAATCTAATACTCTTTTAGACAGAGCAAATTGTTATGATTCAAAGCATTCAGATAATAATTTCTGGCCAGCAGAACAACAATATGCCTACTATCATAACTACTCAAATACCATTTAGAGATCCATTACATTAGTGATGTGCTATCCATAACATATTAAACTGACAAATTATGTTATGATTCAGAATATTTAATCTGTGATGAAGGACATCAAAGAAAGATAGAGAGCAAATATCTAGCACATGAAATCTTGAGTCATAAAATAGAGGGGAAGCTTTTTAGGCAAAAAGGAGACTTCAGGGATAAGTCAAGGCATGCTATCTTTGTTTGGAATTAGGATAATGAAAACAAATTTTATCTACTTCCTGGCATGCTGCGATTCGTGGGGTCGCAAAGAGTCAGACATGACTGAGCGACTGATCTGATCTGATCTGAAGGTTGGTTCAGGTTGAAAGTGAAAGTCGTTCAGTCCTGTCCTACTCTTTGTTACTCTACGCCAAAAACTTGAAATGGGTAGCCTTTCCCTTCTGCAGGAGAGCTTCCCAACCCTGGGATCAAACCCAGGTCTCCCACATTGCAGGCAGACTCTTTACCAGCTGAGCCACAAGGGAAGCCCAAGAATACTGGTTCAGATTTGCCATAAGTAATTCCATGACAGAAGTGTTTATTTCTCTGATTCATTTTAATATGAATATAAATAGTTCAAAGGATAAATTCAGATAATGGAATTGGGAGAAATGAAGCTCTTCTTAAGGATCCCTTCAGTAACAAATTCAAAACTGACAAAATCCGAAGTCAAAGAATAATCATGATTGTCCCTCAGCAAACATTTTGAAATATTCCAGAAGTTACTTATATATGTATGCCGGGAGCCGGCGAGAGACATCCCACTCGTGACAAAGTCATGAGGAAGGAGGCTCGGCATACGCAAAGGCGGGATTGAGCCTCAGGAGTCCCCCTGGATATTTTCGAGCATCTACCCCAAAAAAAACAGAGTCTGGCTACTTGATTGCTTTGTACTCTTACCTCTGACTTTACTGGGGGCTGTCCCCCACCACCATCTCACTCTCTCTGTCAAAGAGTTAACTTACAGCTCCAATTAATAAAGTTCCTGGGCAACTAGGAGTGTTTAAATTCAAACCCCTCAGATGGCTCTCTAACTCGCCTGACAAGTTTACCCGGACTGCTACAGCTATGCATACGATTGTTTACAGTCTCCAGAGGCATGGGAAGCTTAAGATATTCAAATAGCTTAGAGCCTCTCAGAGTTAGAAACTGTCAGAATAAAACTAGTAAAAGATTTCATTGATGAGCCAATGCTTGTTGCCAAGTTTTCACATCCCCTGAATTGTATCCTTGAATGTGTATTAATTAATATAGTTGGTATGTAGAAAAAAAGGTAGTGGCCTTGGTGTTAGTAACTTTAGACCCTTAAGGTAATAAATTCTTCCTTTGTTGTAAACCCATTACACATCCGCCCTATAGGAATGTAATTTTATCTAATACCTTCGGAAGATGGCACCAAACCTTAAAATAATTACTCTTAGAGAAAATAAGTCTTTGTTGATAAGTCTTTGTCAAGAGTCATAAAATGTTAATAGGCCTTCTGGCCAGAAGATGATGTAAATCACCTAAACCATTTGTATACGATAAATTTGCAGGAAAGAAACCCTGGTTTTTGATAAGGATCAAAGACTGCTGACTTTGCATCCCCTATTATCCTCTATGTGTAACTTAGGGTATATAAGCCCCTGTTGAAAATAAAGCTACGGGCCTTGCTCACCAAAGCTTGGTCTCCCCATGTCATTCTTCCCCTCAATTTCCAGCTGAGTCTCCATCTGGAGCGCGGATATCCTCTGCGACCACTTATTTGCCTGGACTTCTAAGACCCACTCGAGAAGGTGTCTAAGGTGGGGCACCTTCCGCTATTCGAGAGGGCGCCTGCGGCCTCCGGGGTCAGAGCTAACCTGGTGTCACGGGTTATATTGATTTTCCACGTAAACCAAGCTACTCAGCTTCTTTTCTCCACTGAATTTTCCTACTGAGCTATCCTCATTCTATTACTGTTTATATCTTTGATAAATAAATAGGTTGCCGAAGCAATCTCTCCTTTGAATACCCTGGATCAGCCGGGGCTGGACCTCGGCATATGTACATTTAAATTCCTTTACCATTTCAGGTTGGATATAATAAAAATTTGATTTGTCATTATGCCTGATTAAATAGTTCAAGAAAATATTTTGTGATAGTCTACTTTCTAATTCAGTTTCAATTTCAAACATGTTCTTCTTTCCATCCTCAAAAATATTATTCTAAATGCTTTTTACAAAGTGCAAAGTACAAGCTCCATCTTCATTAAAACAAAGAAAGGAATGCCAAATATATACACAAAATTGGAAAATAAATGAAAAAATAAATAACTGAACATGACCAGAACAGGAATTGAAAATCTAGCTGCCTATAGAAAAGGACACTGACAAAAAGCTAGTCAGTTTACTTATAGAAAACTAGAAAGACTCAGGGATCTGAGCCATGGAAGGCCTGAGTGAAAAATGGGGCAGGAAACATTAGGATTGTTTGAAAGCCTGTAGAGAGAAAACTAGATTTCTTCTCTCTTCTATCCATAGAAAATATGGTATTTATTCCCTTGCTAGCAATTCAAAATGTTCCTTGAGGATCAGCAGCATAAACATCATTCAGAAGCTTATCAGAAATATAGACTCTCCAGTCCAACTTTAAAGCTCATATATCTGAGCCTGCACTTTAAGATCCTCAGGTTTTTCCTATGCACATTAGGTTGAGAAACACTATTAAGAAATTGAACTACAGGAGTATAGGATTTGGGGATGTCAAGCAGAAGGGGGTAAAGATGAGATAATAAATGAGGATCTCCATATTAAATTGTACAACCCTCAGCTGCCTATCCCTGCCTGGGTCTGGAACACCAGCAGACTAATTTCCTGCATTATCTTCAACTCCCGGTAAAAAATATTGAGAAATCATTTCTAAAGTAATGGAAGCCCTAAAAGTAACATTCTCTGTCAGGGGTCTGCAAATTAGAGCTTTCAGGCCAAATTTAGTTTACTACTTTTTTAATAAATAAAGTTTTCTTGGAACACAACCACACACATTCATTTACTATTGCCTGTGGCTTTATTCACTCACTATAAGGGCAGAGTTGAGTACAGATCTTCCTCAACTTAGACTTCCCAATATCCCCATCATAAACTGAAAATATCTTAAATTGAAAATGCATTTAATACACCTTACCTACCAAATACCAGAACTTATCTTAGCCTACTTTAAATGTACTCAGAATAATTACATTAGCCTGCAATTGGGCAAAATCATCTAATGGAAAGTCTATTCTATAATTAGGTTTTTAATATCTCATGTAATTTATTTAATACTTCACTGAATGTGAAAAATAATGTTTGTATGGGTACAGAATGGTTGTCAGCATGTTGACTGCTTACTGCCATGATCGTGTGACTAACTGGGACCTGTGACTCTCTACCACTGCCCAGCATCACATAAGAGTATACTACTGCATATCACAGCTCCAAAAAAGAACAAAATTCAAAATTTGAAGTAAGGTTTCTACTGAATGCATATCACTTTCACACAGTCACAAAGTCAAAAAATCTTTAAGTCAAGCCATTCTAAGTTGGCAACAATCTGCAGTTGTGATGATTACTATAAAGCACACATTAAACCTAAAATATTAATTTGTCCTCTACAGACAAAATTAGTCAATCCCTCATTTCATATACTGACATCTGAAGGTTCAAAGTTAAAAACAAAAACAAAAACATTGATTGATTACTTGATGATCCTAGAGAAAAAGCTATGATTAATCAACGCCCAACAATGCACATAACTTCCACTAGTGTTTCAGTGACTCATTCTAAAATGAATGGAAAGTCAAGAATACCAAACATACAAAAATTTCCACATGGAAATATATACCAGATCAACAGGAAGAAAAGAAAGACACTCAGATGACACAGAGAATGGTGGGAACAGAAGAAATTTTATAGTAAGCTATAAATGATACTATCAGTGAGCTAAAAAATGACTATCCCAACTATTAAAGGAAAAATATTACATGCATCAAAATGAATATTTATAGAGCAAGATAAAGTTCTCAGGTATTAAAGATATGGCAGATGAAGTTTTTTTTTTTTTTTTTTATTCATGAGTGGAGAAACGTTAGTTGATAAAGTCAAATATATCTCCCAGAATGTGTTAAGAGGAAAAGTGATGGCCAGGAGGAGAGGAATAGCAGGAAGACAGGAAAGGAGGGAGAAGAGAAAGAAAGAGAGAGGGAAAGAGAGAACAAGGGGAAAAGAGGAAAGGGGAGGAGCAGGAAGAAAAGAGGATGAGAGAGAAAATAAGAAAAGAATGAAGGAACTATGGGATGACACAGAATCCCCAAAGGGAAATTAAAGAATGTCAAGAAATTCTAATGTTGGAATGTTGTAATCATTTCTCAGTATACACATATATCAAATTTATCCTGTTGTACACCTTACATTTACACAATGATATATGTCAATTATATCTTGATTAAGCTGGGAGGAGGAAGTAGTCCTTTAAAAAAAGAAACAAGGAAGCTAGAAGAAAGTAAATTATTTTAAACAAAAAATGCAAGATTTTCTTAAACAGGAGGAAATGAGTGTCCTTTGAATACTGCCTAGCAAAATGGATGTAAAAAGATCTTATCAAGGTACATCCTTATACGGTTTCAGACAAGAAAAAGCAGATGATCCTAGAAGGATTAGGTCACACAAAGAGAATGAGAAAAAACATTACAAAGATCAGAAGGCAGTGGAACACGACCTTCTTACTGCTAAGGCCAAATCATTTCTGACCTCAATGTGTGTATCAATGCAAATTATTAGTCAAAGAATAGGTTAGAGAGAAAAGAAAACCCTATCTGACACTAAGGATATTAAAATTTTACCTCTCATAAATTCAATATCATGAATGTACCAGAGAAGATACAGCAAGGAAAAGAAATATAGAATTAGAGATTCAAGGGGAGAGGAAAAAGGAGTTCCTAAAATAACATTTCAGCAGATCTTAGCAAGCAACTATAGCTGAGGAGAGTGGAATTATGTCAGATTTATGATTAATTTACCAAAGACAAACAAAACTGGAGTAGATACACTAACTGATAAGACTGACTCCTGGAAAATTGTAATAGAAGACATTTTACAGAGCTCTTGGAGAGGACAGAAGAACAGAGATGTCACAGACTTAAGAAAATTAAGCAAATGAAAGAAAAAAATAAACAAAAGGAAAATAAAAATAGGTAATTCTCTAAAGCAAGAAAAACATGATTCTTAGCTGAAAAGCAAAATATTGTACAAGAACAGAAATGTAAACAAGGTGTACTACTTGGCTTGGTAGTTAATCTTTTTCATATTATCACACTATAGAAGGAGTAACTATGGATTTAACAGAAAAATTTAATATCACCATACATAGTTAAAGAAGCAGAAAAGGGGGGCATAAGAGACATAAAATCTACAATCACTACAGGAGGAAGTCAACACATAATGTTCAAAAATGACAAAGCAAAGTAACGGAGTATTTAGTGGGTTAGATATATGGAAGTAAATGCATTTCCCTGGTGGCTCAGACAGTAAAGAATCTGCCTGCAATGCAGGAGACCTGAGTTGGATCCCTGGGTCAGGAAGAGACACTCAAGAAGGGAATGGCTACCCACTCTAGTATTCTTGCCTGGAGAATTCCATGAACAGAGAAGCCTGGTGGGCTACAGAGTTGGACACAACTGAGTGACTAATATACACACATGGCGATAAATACCGGAAGTAATTACCAAAATACTGTAAGATAGTGTTGGGAAGGTGGCAGGTATGACCATTTTTCATAACATTTAACATTTTTTGACATTTTAAACTATGTGTGCTAAGTCACCTCAGTAATGTCCGACTCTGTGCAACCCCGTGGATGTAGTCTGCCAGACTCCTCTGTCCATGGGATTCTCCAGGCAAGAATATTGGAGTGGGTTGCCATGCTGTCCTCCAGGGGAATATTCCCTTCCCAGGGGTCAAACCCAGGTTTCCTGTGTCTCGTGCATTGGCAGGTGGGTTCTTTACCACTAGAGCCACCTGGAAAGCCTGCCCTTCAATTATGATTAGGTATTTATTTAATTTAAAATATATTTTTAATATAAAGGTAAATGTAACACCCCTACAGGAAACTCACCTGTTGTTATATGAACAACTTTCCACAACTTATATTTTTTAAAAAGACTGCTCATCTCTTGAGAATTGTGATGACGGATAGAACCCTGGAGGCCTCTGAGAATTTGTGAAAATACAGACTAAAATAAAATTCAGAAAACTCTTTAATATATTCCCTTTCATAAGCTCCTATGCTGTAACTAATTCTATCATTTGAGAATCCCAGATTATCTTTATGCCAACATTTAGAATTTTTTTTTTTTTTTTGTATTGCAAAAGAAGTAGAGACTGATATGTTTAGATACCAATAACTCCCAGGTGTGTTGAAATCCAGTTTCATTTAACATTGCTTCTAGGCCCCTTTAAATCATTTCTGTGACTCAGAATGCCTCAAAATTTGATCTGTGTGTTGTCCAAATGCTGTCGGTAGCCTAGTGAAAGGTTTGATATTTTTATTGCCAAATATGTCTCCAAAAGTTTTAATCCCCTTATCTCTCCATTACCCGTTTGTGAAGCAGGCTAATGCAATATTGGTGTCAGAGTGAGTCAATAAAGTAGCAATTCAAAATACGAGGAAGGAAACTTGTCAGTTGTTGGAGGCTTAGCAGAATATCTTAAACTACTTTTCCAAACTTTTAAGTATAGGGAGACTTAACACTTGCTGGCAGGCGGGCTGTTAGTTGGGTTTAAAAATTAAAAACAACAAAACACTTGTAAACTGGTTTCTTGTAAGGGAATTTATTTACTGTGTCTAATTTGTTGGAGCTTAAATTTTACTTTTAAAGTAATTAAAAAAAAACAACAACTAGTAATTAAGGGAACTGAGATCTTGGTCCCTGTTCTACCAATTATTCAATATATTCAACAAACTTTTAATGAACACCTCAAAGTCCTGCCCTGAGATATTAAAGATGTATTAAGTGGATGAAGAACAAGATCACTTCCTAAGAAGTAAGATCAAATTATCTACACTACAAGTTTATGTTTTCCACAAAGTTTTAAACCTTGGATTATGAGGTATGTCAGACCTTTTAGAAACTCACTTTCAGGAAAATGACTCATATTTACAGGACGATTATGGCAGAGTATAGACTCTACTTCATCTCAAACCTTGATTTGGACTATTACAGATAACCACAGTGCCCTGAGAAATGCAGTGAAACAAAGAAATTAGTGTTCTTCAGGGTAAGAGCTGACCTTAGCAACCTGTCTTTTATAAAGTAAGGATTTGAAATATTAACTTCTGTTTTGTTATTGCAAGAGGCAAAGGAGTTGATAAGTCAACAAAGTCTACTTTGAAAGATTTTCATGTTAAAAAGAAAGGGTTTTGTTTGCCTAACCAACCTTCATAGGCATCTTCTGTACTAATTCCTTGACTAGTCCCTTCCTCCTAGTCTCTGCATCATTACATACTTCTTAAGACATCTCTCTAAGTATTTCAAGTGGTACTGAGTACTAAAATAGCAATAGAAATAAATAGGCTAAGAAAGCAGAAACTTTAAAATCTATGAGGTAAATTATCTAATATAGCTCTCTTTGTATCTATTTATAAAGACATAGAGAACAAGGACACAAGTCATCCATTAGCTCCCAGATATCCCTGAGACATTTTTATTCAAGTTTGTGACATTTTCCTCAGTTGAGAAGCATTCTGAAAGCTATTAAGGCTTAAAAACTCTGACATTCATAATAAGTAGAGATGGGTGAATTCAGTTTCTTAATTACAGACATTTGAGTTAGGGAAATGGATAACACCACAGTTGTTACTGTTATTTTATTTAAGACAGAAATTACAGTGCACAAAAATTCAGTTCAACTCTTCTGTTATAATCTCTCCCCAATCCAGCTAAGAGCATTACTCTGTTTTGCATCCATTAGAGCAGCCATTAAGTGTTGAATGTTTCTTTTATGTGAAAAGAGTGTGCTTTTCTCTCAAATTTAAATCACTCAGTATCTTTTGAATGTCTCTTGCATATGTATTGAATCCACAATAATTAATTATTTAACCCTACCAGGATTTTCATTCCTAATAGTCAAATATTCTTTTTTCTTTTACTTCTTTTCACAGTTAGTTTTCTTGGAGCCCATTTCACATTTTTTTCTGCCCACCAGTCAAAACACAAGCACTCAATGACATAACCATTGCAGGCAAAATGTGAATTTTACTTCTTCTCTCAAGGAAACTTATCTAGTCTCATTTCTCCCCAAATTATTCTAGATTCTGCCCAATTCCAAACAAAACCCCAGAAGGCTTTTATGTAAAAACTGGCAAGGTGATTCTAAATTCATATGGAGATAAAAGGGATCTAGAATAGGCAAAACAATCTGCATAAAGAACAGAATTGAAAGACTAACACTACCTAATTTCAAAATCTAATCTAACGCTACAATATGGTATCAGTGGAAGAGAACAGAGAATCCAGAAATGGACCCATACATGTATATGGATAATTACTTTTTACAAAGGCACAAAGGAGATTCAGTGTAGCATAATGATGTCTTTTCAAAGAGTTCTTAGATATGTTAGGTAGTTATAGTAGGAACTAGGAGTCCCAGATGGTAGTGGCTAAAAGACAGACGAAGGGAAAAGCCCGCAAAAAGGCAACAAAGGAAAACTCTAAATCCTGGAGTGAGAGCCTCTGGTGAAACAAAAATGCCCCCTTCCTGGCTAGCCTTTATTTGCATAAGGTAGATTAGTGGCGGGGGGAGGCGGTGGCGGTGGCGGGGGCGGGGGGGGGGGCGGGGGGGCGGGGGGGGGGCGGGGGGGGGCGGGGGGGCGGGGGGGGGCGGGGGGGCGGGGGGGGGGCGGGGGGGGCGGGGGGGGGCGGGAGGGCCGGGGGGGGGGCGGGAGGGCCGGGTGTGGGGAGGGAGGCACGGGGAGGAGACAAGACATATAAAAAGAGGAAGCCAAATGGATTTGGGCCTCTCCTACACACCTCAGGGATGGACTTTCTTTACCAAGTAAAACTCAGCTGTAACCGAGCTGTAACAATGGTCTGCCATTTCAAATCTTTGTTGTGGTGAGACAGAACTGAGGAAATTACACACTCTTCCCACATATCAAACACGAAAAGCATGTATCTATAAAATTCAAAAATGATAAACTGAGATTACAAAGATAAAAAACTTTTCTCCCACAAAAGATATTGACAAAAGAAGGAAAAGCTATATAGATTGGGGGAAAATACCAATCACATATCTAACAAAGGACTTATATCCAAAATATATAAAGAACTCCTAATACTCAACAGTACAAAAAAAAAAAAAAAAATCTCCATTTTTTAAATGGGCAAAATACTTGAATAAATACTTCACCAAAGAAGAAATGCAGAAGATGGACACATAATAAGCACGTGAAAAAAGTTCCAAACTTATTAGCCACTAGGGAAATGCAAATTAAAACAATAAGATACTACTATACACACCTATACAATGAGATTTTACAGCACCTCCCAGAGTTGATGATGGACAGGGAGGCCTGGCATGCTGCAGTTCATGGGGTCACAAATAGTCAGACATGACTAAGTGACTGAACTGAACTAAACTGATACACACCTAATAAAAGAAAAAAAAAAATTAGAGAACTAAGAACTCACACTACTCAGTGCTTGTCAAGATTGTGGACAAACTGGAACTCATATATTTTGCTGGTGGAAATACAAAATAGTACAGGTACGCTCAAAAACAGTTTAAAAGTGTTTTTACTGAGTGAAATATATACTTAGAGGATGCCACATTCCTCTCAAATCTTCAGTCACTCCTTCTCAGTCACCCTCACTTGTATCTGGTTTTTACCTAGACTATATGATTCATGGGGTTGCAAAGAGTCGGACACGACTGAACGACTGATCTGATCTGATCTGATACTGATATCCCTAAAGGCTTAGTTTTTGTCCCTCTTTTCTTCTTATACTCTACTCTCTCCCCAGGCAATCTAATCTACACCTTTGACTTTAATAGACATCAAATCACTGATAATTCCCAACTTTATATCATGTTTTACCTCTTCTACAGCTTCAGATCTACAAATCTGAAGACCTCCTGTATATATCACATGTGTCAAATTTGCCTAAAACTCAACATGTCCCAAACATCCTTTCTCCAAAGCTGGTCTTCTTTGAGGTTTCCTTGTTCACTGAATAGAATAACCATATTCTCAGTTCCTCAAGACTGAACAAGAATCGACACTGGCAAGTGTTTCTCCTTTTCCACTCCTTTCTCTATATCAATCACCAGTCTAATGATGTTTTCTTTAACTATCTATGAATCCCATCTTTTCATCTCAACCATATTGAAGCTACCACCATATTTCCCCAAGACTGCACCTAGAACCATCCAGCTTAGGCCAGTCTCTCTCTCCTGGTCCATTCTCCAAATAGTACATGAGCTAACCATTTAAAATTGCAAATCCAATTTTATCATTTTCCTGCTTTAACCCTTTTTCATTGGCTTTTAAGATAAAATTCTTACACAGCCAAATCCCTCTATAATCTATATATCTAGCCTCAAGTCACACTATAATTATTCCTTGTATCTTAAGTCAGTTCCTTGAAAGTGCTATACCTTTGCACACACTGTTTCCTGTTCCTAAAATGTATTTTTTTCCCTTCCTTGCCCCTTCCATTTCACAAAACACCTATATTCATTATTCCAATCTCAAATCAAACATAACTTATTTGCAGAAAATTTCACTAATTATTCAGCCTAAATTGGGTTCTCATGATATTGCATACTTCACAATACTTTCCTTCACAACAGCTTCCCAATTTGAAATCATAGATTTATCTGTGGGTATTCTTAATATACTTATTTGTGGGCTTCCCTAGTGGCTCAGAAGGTAAAAGCATCTGCCCGCAATGCGGGAGACCCAGATTCAATCCCCAGGTCAGGAAGATCCCCTGGAGAGGGAAATGGCAACCCACTCCAGTATTCTTGCCTGGAAAATTCCAAGGATTGAGGAGCCTGGTAGGCTATAGTCCATGGGGTCGCAAAGAGTCGAACACGACCGAGTGACTTCACTTTCACTTTCATTCTCAATATATGCCTCCCTCCCTATGCTGTAAGTTCCATTAAATCAATAGCCATAGTTATTTTGTTGAGCACTGTACCTTGAGTACTTTTTCACTGGTACATGAAAGTGTTAGTCGCTCAGTCGTGTCTGACTCTTTGCGACCCCATGGACTGTAGCCTGCCAGGCTCCTTTGTCCATTGGATTCTCCATGGACATGGCAAGGATACTGAAGTAGGTAACCATTCCCTTCTCCAGTAGATCTTCCTGACCCAGAGATTGAACCAGGATCTCCTGCATTACAGGAGGATTTTTTTACCGTCTAAGCCACCAAGGAAGGCTGAATAAATATATAAGGTAGAAATAATTCCTATATTATAGATGTAGAAACTGTAACTTAGAAAGGTAATAAAACTTACTTCTATGCCACACTGCAATAAGGAGGAAGAAGCAGAATTCGAATCCAAGTACACAGAATTCTAAAGTATGTTCACTTATTCAGCTGAGTCATTCCCTTTATCCTAATTGTTTCAGCTAATTAGATACAGAAACTCATGATAGGTTTGTCCATCATTTCTCTTTAATTTAAACAGCTTTAATGAACAGTTTCAAATAGCAATTATTATCTCAGTACACTGCCAACTAACTGAATCTACAGCACCCACTCCACTTAGGCAGTAGCAAATTCTAGATGACCAATGAGAATGAGCCTGTCTAGAGCATACATAACTAGTGGATCAAAATGTTCTCAGAAAGTTAAATTTATCCCCCATTTTGTCCAGCAGCTGGCAAAGCTACAATTGGCAATTGTGGAAAGATGGTTTGCCACATGCAGGTGGTAGAAGAGAATTAAATGACAAACACACAAAAATGTGGTTTTCAGCTGTTGCACAGTGCTACTATGTTAGCCAAGAAAGAAGTGGAATTTCTAGTGGTTTGAATTTCCTGAGATTCTATATTCCAGTCAAAAGAGTTCAAATTAAGGGCAAGACTTCCCAAACAACAACATAGCACATGACTTTTCCTTTTATGTCTCTTCTGTTTCATATCTAGCCTAAGTTAGAATTGAGTTATAATGCTGGTTGACTTGGCTGATGTTAACTGCTGACATTAACACTTTTTCTCTATTATTAAATGATTATCTAATACAGTTTAATAACTCTCATTTGAAATTCCCCTCACAAGTTTTGACAAAAGTTTTGTCAGAATTTTGGAAAAAAAAAAAAAGTAATGCTGACATGGTATCTTCTATCGCCCATCTGCCAGGAAAATCTAAGTTTCTTATAAATATAGAAAATTATTATGTCTGTAAATAAGGAAAAGTTGATGTTCAATATGATAGGGCTGATAAAAATGTTAGTGGAAATTTTTTGGTTTTCTTTTTCTGTTGCTTTTCATTTCCTGTATTTACATTATCAGATTGTGGGTAGTGTTTGCTCAGAAACTCTTGTTAAAAGTCTATTGTTGTCCTTGCTGATTAATTTTACCCTGCATTGCTGAAAAGAGAAAAATTCATTAAAAAATAGAACTGAAAAAGAAGAGGCAATATAAGTCAAATTGTAATTTTAATATATATGATATAATACAATTAATAAAGAAGTATAACATCATACCAATGAAATGTATGAAAGATATGAAGGTACAAATTCTCTAGGTAGTGTATTATTACAGGTATCCCTTTAACTGTAAAAATTAAGAGAAAACAAACAAAAAACAAGCTTATCCAAATCTATTCCAATCAAGACACAATGACTTAATGAAACTATCCATCTTAAAACACTGCTTTAAAGAGTAACTCCAACTTTCCTTGCTTCCAAGTCTCTCACTCTTCACTATGTCAGAGTATTTTCATGGGGTATTTCCTACCTTAAAATGAATACTTCATTAAAATGATGAAATAACAGTGATTCTTCTGAGATGGTAGCTGTTTGTCCCTGGGCTCTAGCTTCTCTTGCTTTTGAAGGAGATGGAACCTTCTCTAAGTGATATGTACACCCCTTTACCAAGACTCATCCAACCCTAGTAATATCCCTCTCTTGCCACCAAAATCAGGAGTCTAATTCTATGAGATACCCAAGATTATTATATCAGAAGCAACATTTTCCCCTCTCCAACAGCTTTGGACATCTCTGGCACTTAATGTTTTCTCTACAGGATGCCCACCATCAGCTTTTTCCCTCCCTTCTAATAAATTTTATTGTTTCAGTAAACATACAAAGTAGCTACTATGTTCCAGACTCAGAGGAAGAAATGTCTGACAATGAACAAAACAGAGATTGTCCCTCCCCTATCACAGATTAGACAATAAGTACATCAACGTGAGTAAATAAAAGTTTGATCTTAGGGTCTCTCTCTTATTGTTCACAACTCGCATTCATGCTTCCCTGGCAAGTACTTCCTTAAAACAATATTCTGATAACTAGATTTTTTTTATTTTCTTTTAAGGAACAATAACTTTTAGGGGCACCCATAGCTGATATTTTTACAACACCTCCTGAAATGCCACAAAATGAAGAAAAACAATAATTCTCTATTAGTACGATTCAGAGAAGATTCCACAATTTCCTCCCTTCCTGGTTATAAAATAATGAAGCTTAGATAGGCTGAGGTGCATTGCTACACTTAAATTTCAGTAATTTTTTTTGTTTCACCTTTAATATTTAGTTTTATAATAGATGATATAAAGGAGTTAATCTAGTAGTTTTGCTCATCACTAAAAAATTGGCTAGAAAAGAGTTTTGGGGGCAAGTCATGTAATATTGAGATTCTTATGAGATCATAAGAATCATTTGGGGAACAAAAAACAAGAAAAAAAAAAAAAAAAACAAGACAAAACACATCTGTCCAGGCCCTTCACTGCACTGGTATTTTTTTAAAGTACTCTGAGAATTCTCATGTGCAGTCACAATGAAGTGATTACCTGCAAATGAAACCTAACATTTACCTATGGATTTCTGTACTCTCTCTGCCTGTCCCTTTCTCAACTTTTTATTTACTGCCCACGCCCAGAGTTTCATGTAGATTTTTTTTTTATTTACCTTATTTGATCATTTCAATTTTCCCTTTGCAGGATGCTTACAGAGACTCTTTACATTTTTGCTGACTGTCAGATAAACTGATTTCTCAGTGGTTCCCATTCTAGTATCCAAACTGCCTAAAAAGTCCTACCTAGATCATTCTCACTTTTGTGACAAAGCATTTCTTTGCTGCCTAAACTTACAAAATGTTATTCCAGAGCCTGTTTGACAAGCATTACAGGTTTCATTTTCATGATTTCTAGCAATTTGAAGGAAAATGTTTCCACTGATTCAACACTACTACTCACGGATTTTCCACAGCTCATGATAAATGGCAGCACATCTGCCATCAAGAAAACAACCAGCCATTCTTAGTAGCATCAAACATACAGATAAGGAAGTATTTTTTCTGCAGAAAATCATCATAAGGATTTTTTTCCAAGGAGATATATAAAAGCACATTTACTTATATGTTTTTTGTGCACATAATGAAAGCCTAAAACTCTCATTTATTTTTAGTTAAGTAAATAAAAATCTCTAAGTGTCTACTTTATGCTTCCCTTCTAGCTGTTGGTAAAGAATCTCCTGCAGTGCAGGAGACCCAGGTTCGATTCCTGGGTCAGGAAGATTCCCCTGGAGAAGGACATAGCAACCTGTTCCAGTATTCTTTTTTTTTTTTTTTTTAAAGAGATACAATATCTGGAGTTTATTTTCAATTAGAAACACAATCAAGCTTTTATCTAGCCTTTCCTTTGGGAAACAAGACTCAGCCACAGCCATATCAACTGATAAGCAGCATAGAGTTTCTTTTTATAGATATCCCAGTTAATAAAGTAGGAAGGAATGATAAACTACTAACCTTCACAACATCTAATGCAAGAATAAATCTAGGCCTTCACTCTCAAATTGTTTTATCTTTTGATAAAATTACATATACTGTGACTTTTCTGGTGGTCCGGTTAAAACTCCATGCTTCTAATTCTGGGGGTGAGAGTTTGATCCCTGGCCAAGGAACTAAGATCCCACATGCCTGCCACTTGATGTGGCAGAAGAAAAAAAAAAAAAAATACACCATTTATACAGAGTCTGCCAAAAAAAAAAAGATAAAACATTTACCTGATCAAGCCTCTAAATATAGGGGACAAAAACCAGGTTGTGTTTCTATGGTCACACAGTCACTAAAATTCAGATTGGAGAAAATGAGGAGATAAAATAGCCAGTTTCATTAACAAATAACTTAAAATATAAAAAGAATGGAAAAGGAACAGAGAGATAAGGCAGATAACCAATAATAATGAACAACCCTTTCTTGGATACTGATTTGAACAAATAAACTATTTAAGAAAATATAAACTTCAGATAACCAATAACAATTAACAACCCTTTCTTTAACACTGATTTGAACAAATAAACTATTTAAGAAAATATAAACTTTTCATACAAATGAGAAAACTTGAATGTTGGTAAGGTATTTGATATTAAGAAATTAATTTACAGCTTTAGTCATAAAAATGACATTGTGCATGTGAAAAATAGACAGCTAGTGTGAAGTTTTGTATAGCTCAGGAGCTCAGCTCGGTGCTCTGCAATGACCTATAGAGGTGGGATGTGGGGGTGAGAGGGAGGCTCAAAAGGGAGGGTATATGTGTATACATATAGCTGATTCACTTCATTGTACAACAGAAACAAACACAACATTGCAAAGCAATTATACTCCAATAATAGAATTTAAAAATAAAAAAATTTTAAAGACATTGTATAGCTGTATCTGAAATCAGTCTTTGTCTTTCGAATGTACTGAAGTGTTTACACATGAAATAATATGATGTCTTGGACTTGCCTCCAACTAATCCAGACTTAGTGGGAGATAGTTGAGGACAGAAGAGCCTGGCCAGCTACAGTCCCTACGGTCGCAAAAGAGTCGGACACAACTTAGCAACTGAACAACAGGAACAATCCAGAGTGGAGCAGAGGAAAGTGGAGGGAAAATGAGACATCGTTATTTATGACACATGTATAAGGGTCATAATACCCTCTCCACTTCTGTATATGTTTGAAAGTTTCTATAATAAAAAAGTTTTAATCCAAATGAAAGAAAACCATATTGACCGAGGAATTTGTGGGGGCAGGTTATACAACAAATCATTAACATCAGTTACTCAGGGAAACAGGATTACTGATGAGTTCTTTTTTTCCTTTGTTTTCTCCATATTATTAATTTTGTTACAGTGATCATGAACATTGACATGCTAAACATGTGGAAATTTTAAACAGCACATCTCTAAGAAAAGCAGAAGTGAAAATCTAAAATTGACTTAAAAATTGGAGCTAAATTTGTACAGTGGTTTTATGTATATGAAGTATGTATTTCTTGTGAGGCAACACATATAAGATGTAAATAGTTCCAGTCAATGACTGCAGCTGGTAAAACTGATGATAAGCTCAGTAAAAATTATTCAATGCAGAGTACGTGACTCTGCATTTGGAGTCACGTACATTAAAAATACTCCTAAGCAACTCTTCACAGGTCCTGTTGTTGCTATAGGTTACATCTTCCTTGCCATCGTCAGTTCCTTGTTTCCACGCCTCTTCATTCAGAGATAATTTTTTTCACCACTGAATCCTGAGTTAAAAGTTCAGAGCTCTGATCAGAGGTGGAATCAAAGTCAAGTGCTAAGTTACTAAAATCATTTCCATTACAATAGTTAGTCAAATCCTTGTTAGCAAAGAGCTCCCTTTTTGTGATTTGCTGTGTCAAAGATGTATAATTCTGGGAGTTCTGTGATCTCAGCCTTGAGATGTTTTCAGAACTTGTGAGGATAAGTGAGTATGTTGCATTCTCAGGAGAGCTGATATGAGAGATGGATGGGGTTCTTGGAGACACTATCTGAGACTGTGAAGTGAAGGCGCCGTCTTTCTCAGGACTGAAGTAGAGCATGTCGAGCAGAGGGATGTGCTCATCCATCATTTTTTTCAGGATCTCTTCAAAATCTTTCTTGGGGTTAGTCTGTGGGCTGTAAAAACTGCTAGACTGGTGTTTGATCATTGGTTGGATGGGATCAGAAATGTCTTCTCTCTTTTGGATGGCTCACAGTTTTCTACAGACGCTATCCATGGGGTTATGCCGCTTCTCAGCTACCTTCTTTGCAGAGATCATTGTTGACTTTCCTCCAGTGATACAGAGGAAGTGCTTTCACTTCACCAGCATCCAAGAACCATCTTCTGAGAACTCAGAATGGAGAGTGAGGCCTTCAGGACCAGATGATGGGGGTGAAGCTAAAGTCATCTCTCCGATATTCTTGCCTAGAGAATTCAGTGGATAGAGGAGCCTGGCGGGCTACACTCCATGGGATTGCAACAGGGTTGGATGTGACTTAGCAACTACCATCACCAAGTGTCTACTAAAGTGTCATATTATGATAAGTACAGCAGAGGTAATACAAAAAAGAAAGGAGAATATAATAAAAATAAGAAGAAAGGGAATGGGTATGGTGGGGTGGAGCAGACAGGTATGGCATAAGCCCTCTTGGAGGAGGTCACCATTAACTCCACCACAGAGCTGCCAGAACTTACACAGGACTAGGAAATAGACTTTTGGAGGGCACAAACAGAACTTGTACACACCAGGACCCAGGAGAAAGGAGCAGTGACCCCAAAAGAGACTGACCCAAACTTGTCCCAGAGTGTCCAAGAGTCTCTAGCAGAGGCGTGGGTCAGCAGCGGCATGATGCAGGGTTGACAGCACTGAGTGTAGCAGTACAGGCATGGACTTTTTGAAGGAGATCACCATTATCTTCATTACCTCCACCATAGTTTCCGTTCAGTTCAGTTTCAGTTCAGTCGCTAAGTCCTATCTGACTCTGTGACCCCATGGACTGGAGCATTCCAGGCCTCCCTGTCTATCACCAATACCCAGAGTTTACCCAGACTCATGTCTATTGAGTCTGCTCTGTTGTCCCCTTCTCCTCCCACCTTGAATCTTTCCCAGGATCAGTGTCGCTTCAAATGAGTCAGCTTTTTGCATCAGGGGACCAAAGTATTGGAGTTTCAGCTTCACCATCAGTCCTTCCAATGAACACTCAGGACTGATCTCTTTTAGAATGCACTGTTGGATCTCCTTGCAATCCAAGGGACTCTCAAGAGTCTTCTCCAACACCACAGTTCAGAAGCATCAATTCTTTGGCGCTCAGCTTTCTTTATATTCCAAATCTCACATCCATACATGACTACTAGAAAAACCATAGCCTTAACTAGACAGACTTTGCTGGCAAAGTAATGTCTCTGCTTTTCAATATGGTGTCTAGGTTGGTTATAACTTTCCTTCCAAGGAGTGAGCCTCTTTTAATTTCATGGCTTCAATCACCATCTGCAGTGATTTTGGAGCCCAAAAATTTAAGTCAGACACTGTTTCCACTGTTTCCCCATCTATTTGCCATGAAGTGATGGGACCTGATGCCATGATCTTAGTTTTCTGAATGTTGAGGTTTAAGCCAACTTTTTCACTCTCCTCTTACACTTTCATCAAGAGGCTCTTTAGTTCTCCTTTGCTTTGTGCCATAAGGGTGGTGTCATCTGCATGTCTGAGGTTACTGATATTTCTCCCGGCAATCTTGATTCCACCTTGTGCTTCATTCAGCCCAACATTTTGCATGATGTGCTCCACGTATAAGTTAAATAAACAGGGTGACACTTTTCAGCCCTGAAATACTCCTTTCCTGATTTGGAACCAGTCTGTTATTCCATGTCCAGTTCTAACTGTTGCTTCCTGACCTGCATACAGGTTTCTCAAGAGGCAGGTCAGGTGGTCTGGTATTCCCATCTCTTTTAGAATTTTCCACAGTTTATTGTGATCCACACAGTCAAAGGCTTTGGCATAGTCAATAAAACAGAAACAGATGTTTTTCAGGAATTCTCTTGCTTTTCAATGATCCAGTGGATGTTCGCAATTTGATCTCTGCCTTTTCTAAATCCAGCTTAAATATCTGGAAGTTCATGGTTCATGTATTGCTGAAGCCTGGCTTGGAGAATTTTGAGCATTACTTTGCTAGCATGTTGCAATTGTGTGGTAGTTTGAGCATTCTTTGGCATTGGGATTAGAGAGAAAACTGACCTTTTCCAGCCCTGTGGCCACTGCTGAGTTTTCCAAATTTGCTGACATATTGAGTGCAGCACTTCCACAGCATCATCTTTCAGAATTTGAAATAGCTCAACTGATATTCCATCACCTCCACTAGCTTTGTTCATAGTGATGCTTCCTAAGGCCCACTTGACTTCACATTCCAGGATGTCTGGCTCTAGGTGAGTGATTATACCATTGTGATTATCTGGGTTGTGAAGATCTTTTTTGTATAGTTCTTCTGTGTATTAATGCCACCTCTTCTTAATATCTTCTGCTTCTGTTAAGTCATAACATTTTTGTCCTTTATTGAGCCCATCTTTGCATGAAATTTTTTCTTGGTATCTCTTGAATAGATCTCTAGTCTTTCCGATTCTATTGTTTTCCTCTATTTTTTTGCACTGATCACTGAAGAAGGCTCTCCTATCTCTCCTTGCTATACTTTGGAGCTCTGCATTCAAATGGCTATATCTTACCTTTTCTCCTTTACTTCTCTTCTTTCACAACTATTTGTAAGGCCTCCTCAGACAGTCATTTTTCTTTTTTGCATTTCTTTTCCTTGGATATGATCTTGATTCCTGCCTCCTGTAAAATGTCACAAACCTCCATCCATAGTTCATCAGGCACTCTGTCTATCAAATCTAGTCCCTTAAGCTATTTGTCACTTCCACTGTATAATCATAAAGGATTAGATTTAGGACATACCTGAATGGTCTAGTGGTTTTCTTCACTTTCTTCAATTTAAGTCTGAATTTGGCAGTAAGTTCATGATATAAGCCACAGTCAGCTCGTGGTCTTGTTTTTCCTGATGGTATAGAGCTTCTCCATCTTTGGCTGCAAAGAATATAATCAATCTGATTTCGTTGTTGACCATCTGGTGATGTCCATGTGTAGAGTCTTCTCTTGTGTTGTTGGAAGAGGGTTTTTGCTATGACCAGTGCGTTCTCTTGGCAAAATTCTATTAACCTTTGCCCTGCTTATTCTGTACTCCAATGCCAAATTTGCCTGTTACCTCAGGTGTTTCTTGATTTCCTACTTTTGCATTCCAGTCCCCTATGATGAAAAGGACATCTTTTTGGGTGTTAGTTCTGGAAGGTTTTGTAGGTCTTCAACAAAGAAGACCTACAACAGTTGAAGCTGTTCAACTTCAGCTTCTTCAGTGTTACATGTCGGGAAGGTTTTGTAGGTCTTCAACAAAGAAGACCTACAACAGTTGGAGCTGTTCAATTTCAGCTTCTTCAGTGTTACATGTCGGGACATAGACTTGGATTACCATGATATTGAATGGTTTGCCTTGGAAACAAACAGAGATCATTCTATTGTTTCTGAGATTCCATCCAAGTACTGCATTTCGGACTCTTTTGTTGACTATGATGGCTACACCATTTCTTCTAAGGGATTCCTGCTCGCAGTAGTACATATAATGGTCATCTGAGTAAATTCACCCATTCCAGTCCATTTGAGTTCACTGATTCCTAGAATGTCGACATTCACTCTTGCCATCTCCTATTTGACCATTTCCTATTTATCCTTTTCATGGACCTAACATTCCAGGTTTCTATGCAATATTGCTCTTTACAGCATCAGACCTTGCTTCCCTCACCAGTCACATCCACAACTGGGTGTTGTTTTCGCTTTGGCTCCATCACTTCATTCTTTCTGGAGTTATTTCTCCACTGATTTCCAGTAGCATATTGGGCACCTACCGATCTGGGAAGTTCATCTTTCAGTGTCCTATCTTTTTGCCTTTCATACTGTTCATGGGGTTCTCAAGGTAAGAATACTGAAGTGGTTTGCCATTCCCTTCTCCAGTGGACCACATTCTGTCAGATCTCTCCACCATGACCCATCCATTGTGGGTGGCCCTACAAGGCATGGCTTAGTTTCATTGAGTTAGACAAGGCTGTGGTCCATGTGATCAGATTGGCTAGATTTCTGTGATTGTGGTTTAGTCTGTCTGCCCTCTGATGCCCTCTCTCAGCACCTACCATCTTGCTAGGGTTTCTCTTACCTTGGATATCGGGTATCTGTTCAACTGCTCCAGCAAAGCGCAGCTGCTGCTCCTTATCTTGGACGTGGGGTTTCTCCTCTAGGCCACTTGACACTCCAGCACGGAAGCCACCATAGTTTGGCCCCAGATAAATAACAGGGAGGGAACACAGCTCCACCCATCAAAAGATAATTGGATTAAAGATTTACTGAGTATGGCCCCGCTCATCAGAGCAAAACCCAGTTTCCCCCTCAGTCAGTCTCTCCCATAATCCATAAGCCTCTTATCCTTCACCATCAGAGTGCAGACAGACTGAAAACCACAATAAGAGAAAACTAACCAATCTGATTACATGGACCACAGCTTTGTCTAACTCAACAAAACTATGAGCCATGCCATGTAGGGCCATTCAATAAGACAAATCATGGAGGAGAGTTCTGACAAAATGTGGTCCACTGGAGAAGGGAGTGGCAAACCATTTCAGTATTCTTGCCTTGAGAACCCCATGAACAGTACAAAAATGCAAAAATATAGGACACTGAAAGGTGAACTCCCCAGATCAGTAGGTCCCAATATGCTACTAGAGATGGGTGGAGGAATAACTCCAGAAAAAAATCAAGAGACAGAGCCAAAGCAAAGCAACACCCAGTTGTGGATGTGACTGGTGATGGAAGCAACGTCCAATGCTGTAAAGATCAATATTGCATAGGAACATGGAATGATAGGTCCATGAATCAAGGCAAATTGGAAGTACTCAAACAGGAGATGACAAGAGTGAACGTCCACATTTTAGGGATCAGCGAATGAAAATGGACTGGAATGGGTGAATTTAACAGATGACCATTTTATCTACTACTGTGGGCAGGAATCCCTTAGAAGAAATGGAGTAGCCATCATAGTCAACAAAAAGATTCTGAAATGCAGTACTTGCATGCAGTCTTAAAAAAAGACAGAATGATCTCTGTTTGTTTCCAAGGCAAACCATTCAATATCATGGTAATCCAAGCCTATGCCCAACATGTAACACTGAAGAAGCTGAAGTTGAACGGCTCCATGAAGACCTACAAGACCTTCTAGAAATAACACCCAAAAAAGATGTCCTTTTCATCATAGGGGACTGGAATGCAAAAGTAGAAAACAGGCAAATTTGACGTTGAAGTACAGAATAAGCAGGGCAAAGGTTAATAGAATTTTGCCAAGAGAATGCACTGGTCATAGCAAAAACACTCTTGCAACAACACAAGAGAAGACTCTACATATGGACATCACCAGATGGTCAACACTGAAATCAGATTGATTATATTCTTCGCAGCCAAAGACAGAGAAGCTCTATACAGTCAGGAAAAATGAGACCAAGGGTTGACAGTGGCTTAGATCATGAACTTATTGCCAAATTCAGACTTAAATTGAAGAAAGTGGAGAAAACCACCAGACCATTCAGCTATGACCTAAATCAAATCCCTTACGAATATACAGTGTAAATGAGAAATAGCTTTAAGGGATTATATATGATTGATGGAGCGCCTGAAGAAGTATGGACGGAGGTTCATGACATTGTAGAGGAGGCAGGATTCAAAAACATCCCCAAGAAAAAGAAATGCAAAAATGCAAAATGACTTTCTGAGGAGGTCTTACAAGGAGCTGTGAAAAAGATAGAAGTGAAAAGCAAAGGAGAAAAGGTAAGATATACCCATTTGAATGCAGCGTTCCAAAGTATACCAAGGAGAAATAAGAAAACCTTCCTCAGTGATCAGCAGAAAGAAATAGAGGAAAACAATAGAATCAGAAAGACTAGAGATCTCTTGAAGAAAATTAGAGCTATTAAGAGAACATTTCATGCAAAGATAGGCTCAATAAAGGACAGAAATGTTATGACTTAAGCAGAAGATATTAAGAAGAGGTGGAAATAATATACAGAAGAACTATACAAAAAAGATCTTCACAACCCAGATAATCACAATGGTATAATCACTCACCTAGAGCCAGACATCCTGGAATGTGAAGTCAAGTGGGTGTTAGGAAGCATTACTATGAACAAAGTTAGTAGAGGTGATGGAATACCGGTTGAGCTATTTCAAATCCTAAAAGATGATGCTATGAAAGTGCTGCACTCAATATGTCAGCAAATTTGGAAAACTCAGCAGTGGCCACAGGACTGGAAAAGGTCAGTTTTCATTCCAATCCTAAAGAAAGGCAATGCCAAAGAATGTTCAAACTATCACATAATTGCACTCATCTCACAGACTACTAAAGTAATGCTCAATATTCTCCAAGCCAGGCTTCAACAGTACATGAACCATGAACTTCTAGATGTTCAAGCTGGATTTAGAAAAGGCAGGGGAACCAGAGATGAAATTGTCAACATCCACTGGATCATCGAAAAAGCAAGAGAGTTCCTGAAAAGTATCTGTTTCTGCTTTTTGACTGTGCCAAAGCCTTTGATTTTGTGGATCACAACAAACTGTGGAAATTTCTTCAAGAAATGAGAATACCAGACCACCTGACCTACCTCTTGAGAAATCTGTAAGCAGGTAAGGGAGAAGCAGTTAGAACTGGACCTGAAATGAGGGAAAGGAGTATGTCAAGGCTGTATGCTGTCACCTTGCTTATTTAACTTATATGCAGAGTACATCGTGAGAAACACTGGGCTGGATGAAGCACAAGCTGGAATCAAGAATGCTGGGAGAAATATCAATAACCTCAGATATGCAGGTAACACCACCTTTATGGCAGAAAGCGAAGGAGAACTAAAGAGCCTCTTGATGAAAGTGTAAGAGGAAAGTAAAAAGTTGGCTTAAAGTTAACATTCAGAAAACTAAGATCATGGCATCAGGTCCCATCACTTATGGCAAATAGATGGGGAAACAGTGGAAACAGTGGCTGACTTAATTTTTTGGGCTTCAAAATCACTGTAGATGGTGATTGCAGCCACGAAATTAAATTAGGCTTACTCCTTGGAAGAATGGTTATGACCAACCTAGATATCGTATTATAAAGCAGAGACATTACTTTGTCAACAAAGATCTGTCTAGTCAAAGCTATGCTTTTGCCAGTAGTCATGTATGGATGTGATATTTGAACTCTAAAGAAAGCTGAGCGCAGAAGAATTGATGCTTTTGAACTGTGGTGTTGGAGAAGACTCTTGAGAGTCCCTTGGACTGCAAGGAGATCCAACCAATCCATCCTAAAGGAAATCAGTCCTGAATATTCATTGGAAGGACTGATGCTGGAGCTGAAACTCCAGGACTTTGGCCACCTTGATGTGAAGAACTGACTCATTTGAAAACACCCTGATTTGGGGAAAGATTGAAAGTGGGAGGAGGAGGGGACAACAGAGGATGAGATGGTTGGATAGCATCACTGACTCAATGGACATGAGTTTGAGTAAACTCCAGAAGTTGGTGATAGACAGGGAGGCCTGGGGTCTTGCAGTCCATGGGGTCGCAGAGTTGGACATGACTGAGTGACTGGACTGAACTGAAGAAAGGGAAGAAAAAAGAAAAACTAAGAGGAGGAAAGAAAACTATCTCAAGAGATTAAAGGAAGAGAAGACAGTTGTATCAAGAGGCCTGTGTTGTTATTGTTTTTTAGTTGCTCAGTCATGTCTGACTGTTTGTGACCCTATAGACTGTAGCCTGCCAGGCTCTTCTGTCCATGGGGATTCTCCAGGCAAGCATACTGGAACAGGTTACCATTTCCCTCTCCAAGGGATCTTCCTTACCCAGAGATCAAGCCTGGTTCACCTGCTTTGGAAGGTGGATTCTTTACCACTGAGCCACCAGGGAAGACCCATATTGGAGACAGTTCCTTAAATTATGTCATTTTACCATCTTGGTTGTATGTCATGCATGAGGCATCTGACCTTCATCCAAAGATAGATTAGTGAGAGAAGCTTCAGAAATAAACCTAGAGTGTCCTTTAATAATTTAATTAAATTTTACATTAATATACCCTAACATCAAAGAACTATCCAGGAAATGAGTCTCAATAGACACAGACCTCAATTAACAATTTGGGATGCCCTGGGATTTCTTTGGAAGGAATGATGCTAAAGCTGAAACTCCAGTACTTTGGCCACCTCATGCGAAAAGTTGACTCATTGGAAAAGACTCTGATGCTGGGAGGGATTGGGGGCAGGAGGAGAAGGGGACAACAGAGGATGAGATGGCTGGATGGCATCACTGACTCGATGGATGTGAGTCTGAGTGAACTCCGGGAGTTGGTGAGGGACAGGGAGGCCTGGCGTGCTGTGATTCATGGGTCGCAAAGAGTCGGACACGACTGAGTGACTGATCTGATATATATGGGTTACTTATGGGTTTTCAGAAGTCTAGAGGAAGGAACTAGTGAGAAAAGAAATTGAAGAGCTAAGCATATACCAGAGAGAAAGGGGGAGAGCAGAGAAGAACTTGAACAAGAAGGAAAAGGAGGGAAAAAAGGAAAAGAGATGGGTAAAATAATATCAGCGTGTCTTTGCAGTGCCTTTCCTATTACCTGGAATGACCCTAGACCCCTTGTTCAACTTGTGAACACCTTCATGAGGTGTCAACTTAAACACCATTTCTGAGGAGGAGTCATCTGTGAATCTTCAGGCAGAATTGATTATTTCTATACACACACATACATAAAGGTATACAGACGGACACATACATTACATACACACATACATACATACACTGATTTGTCAATTTTGTTGTTCAGTGACCAACTCCTGTCCGACTCTTCAAGACTCATGAACTGCAACACACCAGGCTTCCATGTCCCTCACCATCTCCCAGAGTTTGCCCTAGTTCATGTCCTTTGAATCATATCCCTCACATATTTGTCACATTCTCCCACACGCTATGAGTTCCTTAAGAATAGAAACAAAGCTGTATTTGAGATTCCAATGCCTTACACATTTAAAGCTTTCCTTGTGGCTCAGACAGTAAGGAGTCTGCCTGCAATGTGGGAAAGCCAGGTTAGATCTTTGGGTCAGGAAGATCCTCTGGAGAAGGAAATGGCAACCCACTCCAGTATTCTTGGCTGGAAAATCCCATAGATGGAGCAGCCTGTGGGGCTACAGTCCATGGGGTCACAAAGAGTCAGACACAAGAAACTTCACACATTTAAATGCTAATAACTGCTTGATGGATAATTGAATATATGAAAGCATTTGTAAACACTATGGCATAAACTATAAAGCAGTGCATGTAAAAAAATAAACGGAGGCTTGGTATCTGTCAGATTTGAATTAAATGATTTCTTCACCATCTCTAAGATGTGATCTTGAGTATATGTTAATCAATTAATCCCAGGTTTCCTCATATCTAAAATGGAGATGATGACTACTTACTCCATAAGATTATCAAAATTATACAAATACAGTTTGAGAAACTTCCTCACGTAAAACAGCTCTATAATAAATATCCTTTAATCCCCAATAAAAACCTTGCAATCTATAGTGATGGAAAGCAGATAGTGATGGCTGAGGGCTCAAGATAGGAAAGAGACAAAAGGAAAATGGGAACAAGGAGTCTCTCTAATGTGATAAAAATTGTTCTAAAACTGGGTGTGGTGATATTTATACAACTGAAAACTTACTAAAAAGATACTGAATTTTACACTAAAAATGAGTGAATTTTATAGTTTATAAATTACGCTTCAATAAAGCTGTTTTGTTTTTAGCATGACGGAGGATTAGAGAAGAGAGCAGGTAGAAATTAAGTGAAACATTAGCCATAACTGCTTAAATTGGGTTTTGTGTATAAGGGGTTTATAAACTGGCTTTAATTTTGCATATTTTTCAGAATTTCCACAATAAAAAAATAATCTGAAAAAAAGAGAATGCTGTAATTAATGACAAGTTTTATAATTCTAACACTGTTAAATTTACCTAGTTCCTTAAATGAGATATAAGGTCACATTTCTTAACAAATATAATGCTGGTACAAAATAAGAATAAAGGATGACTGGAAGGCATAGGCCAAAATCTTTTCAGCTGTCACTGAGAAGCACAGGCTAGTTGAAGGTAATTCTTCAGTTCAGTTCAGTCACTCAGTCATGAAACAGGAAAGAGAGGTAGAGGAGGAAAAGGGGGAAAAAAGAGTTGCACTTATTGACTTTCTAATTGCCAGATCTATATATATAATTTTGACAATAATTTATGAAAAAATGATAATCATTTCAGTTTAAATACTTGTGTAGGGATGGGATGAGGTGGGAGGTGGGAGGTTCAAGAGGGAGGGGACATATAAATACCTATGGCTGATTCATGTTAATGTATGGCAAAAACCAACACAATCAGTTCAGTTCAGTTCAGACGCTCAGTCGTGTCCGACTCTGCGACCCAATTAATCGCAGCACACCAGGCTTCCATGTCCATCACCAAATCCCGGAGTTCACTCAGACCACGTCCATCGAGTCAGTGATGCCATCCAGCCATCTCATCCTCTGTCGTCCCCTTCTCCTCCTGCCCCCAATCCCTTCCAGGATCAGACTCTTTTCCAATGAGTCAACTCTTCACATGAGGTGACCAAAGTACTGGAATTTCAGCTTTAGCATCATTCCTTCCAAAGAAATCCCAGGGCTAATCTCCTTGAGAATGGACTGGTTGGATCTCCTTGCAGTCCAGGGGACTCTCTAGAGTCTTCTTCAACACCACAGTTCAAAAGCATCAATTCTTCGGCGCTCAGCTTTCTTTAGAGTTCAAATATCACATTCATACATGACTGCTGGAAAAACCATAGTCTTGACTAGACAGACCTTTGTTGGCAAAGTAATGTCTCTGCTTTTCAATATGCTATCTAGGTTGGTCATAACTTTCCTTCCAAGGAGTAAGCGTCTTTTAATTTCATGGCTGCAATCACCATCTGCAGTGATTTTGGAGCCCAGAAAAATAAAGTCTGACACTGTTTCCACTGTTTCCCCATCTATTTCCCGTGAAATGATGGGAACGGATGCCCTGATCTTCGTTTCCTGAATGTTGAGCTTTAAGCCAACTTTTTCACTCTCCACTTTCACTTTCATCAAGAGGCTTTTTAGTTCCTCTTCACTTTCTGCCATAAGGGTGGTGTCATCTGCATATCTGAGGTTATTGATGTTTCTCCTGGAAATCTTGATTCCAGCTTGTGCTTCTTCCAGCCCAGTGTTTCTCATGATGTACTCTGCATATAAGTAAATAAGCAGGGTGACAATATACAGCCTGGACGTACTCCTTTTCCTATTTGGAACCAGTCTGTTGTTCCATATCCAGTTCTAACTGTTGCTTCCTGACCTGCATATAGGCTTCTCAAGAGGCAGGTGAGATGGTCTGGTATTCCCATCTCTTTCAGAATTTTCCACAGTGTATTGTGATCCACAGAGTCAAAGGCTTTGGCATAGTCAATAAAGCAGAAATAGATGTTTTTCTGGAACTCTCTTGCTTTTTCCATGATCCAGCAGATGTTGGCAATTTGATCTCTGGTTCCTCTGCCTTTTCTAAAACCAGCTTGAACATCAGGAAGTTCATGGTTCACATATTGCTGAAGCCTGGCTTAGAGAATTTTGAGCATTACTTTACTAGCATGTGAGATGAGTGCAATTGTGTGGTAGTTTGAGCATTCTTTGGCATTGCCTTTCTTTGGGATTGGAATGAAAACTGACCTTTTCCAGTCCTGTGGCCACTGCTGAGTTTTCCAAATTTGCTGGCATATTGTAAAGCAATTATTGTAAAGCAATTATCCTTCAGTTAAAAATAAATAAATTTTACAAAACTTGTGTAATGGAAAGAAAATAATGCTATTTATGAGATTTCTTTCTAAAAATAAATGAAAGACAACTTTCTTCTGCTGAGATTTTTAATGAGTTTGCACATGCAGAGTTTAACAGTTGGAAAGATGAATCTATTGCTCTGCAAAAACTGAGAATAAGTTGGCATTACTTGTGGCAAGGGAGAAAAACAAGAAAGGTTACAAAAAAATAGAAAAATGACAAGAGAAAGAGAATTTACCAAACTAGTTTGCAGCAAAAGTGCTATATGAGGTGAGATGCCCATAAATAATCCCCTGTTGTAGGATGGCCAAAAAATTTCTAAGACAGAAATATCTAATTATGTGAGAATGTTAAACCCCCAAACTCATGCACATACCTCTCTCCTAAACTTAAGCAAACATATGGCTTGAGTAACAGTTTTGTTTGTTTGTTTGGTCACTTGATCTAAGTCACAAAACAGAGATAAATTCCAGGTCTGAGCCAACATTAGAGGAGGCGAGAAAATCTGTAATCTGAACCAAGTCAACAAACCAGAGGCTCAAAGCAAGAGGTTACTGAAGAATGAAAGTCCTAAGGGAGTTTACACAAGTGCTGAAGAAGGCCATGAACCTCTAAAGGGTTGAAATGGAGGCTCAAGTTAAACATACATACATAGCATATTCAAAAGCAGAGACATTACTTTGCCAACAAAGGTCTGTCTCGTCAAGGCTATGGTTTTTCCTGTGGTCATGTATGGATGTGAGAGTTGGACTGTGAAGAACGCTGAGCGCCGAAGAATTGATGCTTTTGAACTGTGGTGTTGGAGAAGAATCTTGAGAGTCCCTTGGACTGCAAGGAGATCCAACCAGTCCATTCTAAAGGAGATCAGCCCTGGGATTTCTTTGGAGGGAATGATGCTGAAACTCCAGTACTTTGGGCACCTCATGTGAAGAGTTGACTCATTGGAAAAGACTCTGATGCTGGGAGGGATTGGGGGCAGGAGGAGAAGGGGATGACAGAGGATGAGATGGCTGGATGGCATCACTGACTCGATGGACATGAGTCTGAGTGAACTCTGGGAGTTGGTGATGGACAGGGAGGCCTGGCGTGCTGTGATTCATGGGGTCGTGAAGAGTCAGACACGACTGAGTGACTGAACTGAACATCTAAATTAGTTGAGAGACTCCAACTGATAATCAGGTTACATAAGCTTTCTCACAGCTGTCAAATGCTAATTGACTCAAATGTGTATTTTCTACATATCAAAAAACAATACCTCACTTGATATTTATCTAAGAGGATTTGAAGGCTTATGGACAAAATTCCATAAATTTGATGGTGATTAGCAACTCACATGGGCTTCCCAGGTGGCTCAGTGGTAAAAAATCTGCCTGTCAAGCGGGAAACATGGGTTTGACCCTTGAGTCAGGAAAACTCCCTGGAGAAGGAAATGGCCACCCACTCCAGTATTCTTGCCTGGGGAAATCCCATGGACAGAGGAGCCTGAAGGACTACAGTCCATGGGGTCACAATGAGTTGGGCATGACTTAGCAACTAAGCAGCAGCAGCAGCCCCTACTCAAAGCAGAACTATATAAAGAGTTCTGTTACACACAAATGAACTTATCTATGAAACATAAACAGAATCAGGGACATAGATAACAGGCTGGTGGTTGTCAAAGGGGAGGGGTTTAGGGGAGGGATGGGGTGAGAGGTTGGGTTAGCAGATGTAAGTTTTAATATACAGAATGGACAAAAAAACAAGGTCCTACTGTATAGCACAGAGAACTATATTCAATATCCTATGATAAATCATAATGGAAAAGAACATAAAAAAGAATGCACATATATGCATAACTGAATCACTCTGCTGTATAGCAATAAACAACACAGTATTATAAATCAACTATACTTCAATTGTTAAAAAAGATCATTATATCACAAAATGTTATAATTATCAAGTTATTTGTATTACAATCCTAAAAATCTATGCCTACTTTTAATAAATTGAAACATAGCAATATTCATACTTTATTCATATGGATATTGAAAAGAAACATCAAGCATTAACATAATTTTCTCTGACCAGTAAGATTGTGTGAGAAATGTTTTGCCTCCCTTCTCCCCATCCATAGTGGAATTCTTTTTCATAATATTTTAATTTTGTATTAGAAAAAAAAAACTATAATTTTAATTTCTCATGAACATCATGATCATATGGATGTAGCTGGAGATAAAATTCATACCAACAATGGTTTCATTATTATTCTAATTACTAAGGCTCCATTACTGTAAGATTTCCAAGTAAGGATCAGTATCTATCAGTCTTCTTATTAGTTTTATATTTTCTTACAACTGGAAATAAAAAAAAAAACTGTTGAAAATACAGTTTAAGTTTCTCCCACGCTAAACCTACCTTAGTCTTCCACTGAAAATGTTATTGCTCATCAGCTGAATTCACTGAAATTGGACTTTCCTTATCTTAAGTATTTCACAGTTTTAAATGCTTAAGTCTACCAGGTTGCTGCCATATTTCTTCTCACATCAGTGTCAGCAACAGCCTGGGCAGTCACCATTTATTTATAATTGTGTTGTTAGGCATGAAGATAAGTGAAAATAGTAGAAAACTGCAGCTGCTTTGCTGGACAGAGTCTGCCCTCTAAACCTTTAGGGCTGTTCAATAAAGACCAAATTATCTTGTTGAGTAGAAACAGGAAGAAAAAAAAAATAGTGTCAAGCTGTCAACAGTGGAAAAAATAGAGGTGTCATTTCTCAGTAATTTAGGAGTCTGGAACATATCTTTTCTCAGGTATCCTGTGTGTATGTGTGTGTGTGTAAAATTGAGAGACAGAGAATGAGAGCTGTCAAAAGTACAGAACTTATTTTTTTAAGAAGTCATTTTGCTTCAAAACTTTAATATCATTTTTTTACTCATATATACAATTCTCTCATAAACCTTTAGAATATCATCCACTAATTCTTCAACCTGAATAACAACTTTTGCTTTAGTAATTGAAAAAATTTTACTCATTCTAGAACATTCAGCTCAAACTCTACCTTTTCTGTATCTTCATAAACTGCCTAGGCAGACTCATGGTCATACTTCCATTCAACCAGATTATCCCTATAAAAAAATTATCTTTTACTGAAACAGACTCTGCATTTCTTGAGGATGAAGACAATATAATTTCGTCAGTGTATTCCAAAGACTGAGAAAATTAAATATTCTTGAAAAATAGATCTTCAGAGTATGGCTTTCTGATTCAAATACTCCAACACTTGCTAATTTGGAGTCATAGCAAAAAAAGTTAAACTTTCTAAGTCTCCATTCCTTTATCTTAACATTGAAATGATGATAAATTCTACCTCATAAAAATGTTGTGAGGATTAACTCAGATAATATTTATACAACTTTTAGGACAGAGCCTTGCATATAATAAACATTCAGTAAAGTAAAATACGGTTTTTGCAGTGGTCATGTATGGATGTGAGAGTTGGACTATAAAGAAAGTTGAGCACTGAAGAATCGATGCTTTTGAACTGTGGTGTTGGAGAAGACTCTTGAGAGTCCCTTGGACTGCAAGGAGATCGAACCAGTCTATCCTAAAGGAAATCAGTCCTGAATATTCATTGGAAGGACTGATGCTGAAGCTGAAACTCCAATCCTATGGCCACCTGATGTGAAGAACTGACTCATTTGAAAAGACCCTGATGCTGGGAAAGATGGAAGACAGGAAGAGAAGGGGACAACAAGAGGATGAGTTGGTTGGATGGCATCACCGACTCAATGGACATGAGTTTGAGTAAACTCTGGGAGTTGATGATGGACAGGGAGGCCTGGTGTGCTGCAATCCATGTGGTTGCAAAGTCAGACACAACTGAGAAACTGAACTGAACTGAACTGAAAGTAAAATAAACACTCTTATTTCTGTTAACTGAAAGAAACATACAATGTAAGATTGATGAATTTCAGCTTTATTTAGGAGCTTAATGAGGCCGATAGCCTAGGAAATAGCCTCTCATCTCTGAGGCACTGCTCTGAAGAGGTAGGGGACAAGTCAATATATACATAGATTTTTTGACTGAGAAATACATGTAGTCAAGCATAAAAAAATACTGCTACTCACAAAGAACAGATATCTCAAGTTAATGATTTTAGTGCTTTTCTATGTATGCACAAATCTGGGGTCATTGAAATTTTCCATAAATATGCATCTCAATTATCTAGGGCCCCAAATACCCAAAATACAGAATGCAGCATCCTGCTTTTCCCATCCTGAATTCCCCTTAGGGTGCACTGTTGGTGGGCTGTGACTTAACTCTTTGTACAAGGAGATGATAAGCAACACTCTTTGGTCTTTCTGTTTACATTTTAATAACTAACAATAGCTTTGCTATTGTGTATAAATAATCTCATTATTTAAAAATAAAAGAGAAAATTGAACATATTTTATATTAGCATTATCATTTATTATACTCATTCCATACCATCTGGGTTAAAATAGAAAATCATTTTTATCAATTAACTATTATGAATAAACTTTATTTTATTTCATTTACTTTTTGCCACTTTATGCATATCCTTTTGAAAAAAAATTAATTGAAGAAATCTGTATCTCATAATCAGAGAAGGAAATGGCAGCCCACTCCAGTACTCTTGTCTGGAAAAATCCCATGGACAGAGGAGTCTTGTAGGCTACATACAGTCCACGAGGTCACAGAGTCAGACATGACTGAGCAACTTCACTTTCTTTATATCTCATAATATCTCTGATGAGAAAACATAGACATGACATATTCTTGAGTTTTCCTTCTTTATTAGCATTTTCCCTGAGATTTCCAGTTAATATAAAAGTTCTTATCTGAACTACAAAAACTTAGATTCTTAGTAAATTCCTTTAAGAGGTGATTAAAGTCACTGTCACAGATGACTGGATTTGTAGGTCTTTAATTTGACTTTTAAGTTACCAGTGGATCATTAGAGACTACACATGCCATTCTTTTAAGTGTAGTCAATCTAGCTGAAATCCAAGTCATTAAATAGTAGCCCAACTGGGATAAATTTAGGCTGTGTTTACATCAAGAAAACTGTTTCCAAACATTTTGATGCAATTATTTCTTAACACTATAAAATAAAAGTGCCAAACTATTATAGATAATTTATGATCTTAAAATGTATGTGATGCATGTATGAAATCTGGAAGTAGATCAAAGAAGTAGTAATCATTAAAAGATTGAAAAATAAATCCTTTGAGAGCAGCACAGCACTCATATACCTTCTAAATCCTGTAGATGTTATTCCCCTGGCCAAAATTCAATTTAGTGGTTTTAAGAAGCTACTTGAGTGAATCAAGCCACTTAGGACTATTTCCTCCACCTCTAAACTATCATTAAATTAAGGAAAGAAAAGTAAAGAAGATTTGAATCTGTCATCTACTCTCTGTAAAACACACACACACACATGCGTGTGCACATGTGTACCCACGCACACATATATACACAGCAAGAATGCACCTCAACCAATGACAGGATTTCAGGAATTCAAAAATATTAGAGATGTAAGGGATTGATATTTGGGTAAATTAGCCTAAGATTCAACACAGGGAGAAGAGGAGACTGCCTAGAAAACAATGGATAGATTTCTCCCGCTGAGTACCTAGGCAGTCCCAGAATCAGAAAAATAGACACTGGGAACAATAGTGCATAGTCACGTAATTTGGATGTAAACTAAAACGAATTACTTAAGAGTGAGGTCACCAAGATGGCAAAGTAGAAATGTCTAGCCCCTGTCCATCTACTAGGATCAACAATTACACAGCTATCCATGGACAAAATGGTTCTGGGAGGTTCTGAAGTCCACTTAAGAAATTTCAACAGAGAAGAATTTGACAATAACTACACAGAAAGGGAAGAAAAAACAGCTTCATTCGGGCTGCATCAACCCATTCCCCAAGCCAGCACTGTTCAGGGCCAAGAGGAAACTCCCCAACCAAAATGAATTTTCCTTCTTGGGAAAAAAAGAACAAGGCAAGTGACAGCTTCCCCAGACTTTCTGCACAGGAAGGAAAGGTTTTGGCTTCACCCCACCCAGAGACCAACAAAGCTAAGATGTATAGAGAAGGCTAGGAACACCAAAGGGCACAAGGAGTAGATTTCTGAGGTACAGGAAACTCACAGATCTTTCCATTCCCCAAGATCATTTGCAATTTGGGAAACCCTTCTCTGTTTGCTCTCTTTCCCTCGATCCTCTTCTCTTCAGTGGACTAAAGCTTTTGAAACAAAATCCAGGGTATAGAAATCTGGTATACAACTTCTATTTATGGGAAGCCAGAAAATGCCCACAGGAAAAATCACAAATCGACTACCACCTGAATAGGATGAGGAAAATGGGAAATTACCAAAAGAAAACACATATGAATGTGTCAAAACATTTTTGTGATAAGGTTGCTGAACAGAGTGTATCAATGAATCTTCTTCACAAAAGTCTATGAGCACCTGCAGTTTCTGAAGGAGTAACTTGGATAAAACATAACAACCCGGAATATTTAACAACCTGAATATTTAATGAGAAAACTTAAGTGTAAAGGTTTTATTATTTTCACTGGTCCAGGAAAGGTCCCTCATTTCTCTGAGCCCCCAATTACCTCATTAATAAAATAAAGATACCTTATAGAAATATTAGGGAATCAGAAATGTGCAAATGTAAAGTAATAATACTATTATGATTTATAATTTCCTCTATACTTTCCAGCCTATAAATAGAATGTATTCATTTATATCCTAACAGAGTAAAGCTATAACATGATCTTGCTCTTCAACATTTCTCCATTCTTTTCCCTTACCAAAAAAAGAGAAAAACATTTGATAAGTATAGAATTATTCCTGAGTGTCTTTTAAAAATGGACAATGCTATGCTCCTACTGTGGTGCTGGAGAAGACTCTTGAGAGTCCCTTGGGCAGCAAGGAGATCAAACCAGTCAATCCTGAAGGAATTCTGAATATTCATTGGAAGGACTAATATTGAAGGTGAAGCTCCAATACATGTGATCACCTGAGGTGAAGAGCCATCTCATTAGAAAAGACCCTGATGCTGGGAAAGATTGCAGGCAGGAGGAGAAGGGGATGACAGAGGATGAGATGGTTGGATGGCATCACCAACTCAGTGGACATGAGTTTGAGCTAACTTTAATGCTCCTATTGAGTTACCTGCTTACAAAATTCAGGAGTCCCCAAAATTAATATCATCTTGACATCAACTGCAAAACTCAGCAATCCCCATAACAACACTTACTTCTGACACCAATTATAAGTTCCCAAGACTACAAGTTCCAAAATCTACAAGAAGGATTCAGAGAATTCACCAAAAGCTGTTACATTTATGGTTATGAGTTTTTGTGGTAGAAGGATACAAATTAAAATAAGCTAAGGGAAGAAAGCTGAGTGCCAAAGAATTGATGCTTTTGAACTGTGGTGTTGGAGAAGACTCTTGAGAGTCCCTTGGACTGCAAGGAGATCCAACCAGTCCATCCTAAAGGAGACCAGTCCTGGGTGTTTTTGGAAGGGCTGATGCTGAGGCTAAAACTCCAATACTTTGGCCACCTCATACAAAGAGTTGACTCATTGGAAAAGACCCTCATGCTGGGAGGGATTGGAGGCAGGAGGAAAAGGGGACGACAGAGGGTGAGATGGCTGGATGGCATCACTGACTCGATGCACATGAGTCTGTGTGAACTCTGGGAGTTGGTGGTGGACAGGGAGGCCTGGCATGCTGTGGTTTATGGGGTCGCAAAGAGTTGGGATGACTGAGCGGCTGAATTGAACTGAAGGGAAGAAGTACAAAGGAGAGAGTCCAAGAAAGTTTCACATCTGAAACTTCCAACTGTCCTCTCCCAGAGGAGTTATGGGCAGTGCTAACTTCTCCAGGCAATGAAGCGTGACAGTATTCATGTTGTATTGCCAACCAGGGAAGTTCATCCATGCCTTGGTATTCAGAGTATCAAGCAGATCAATCCAAGAGCTTTGAGATATCTCCTACGAACAAAGGACAAGAAAAAGAGAATATTATTTATAGACAGTTTTGGGGTCTAGGTCAAGTGGTTTAAGGCTTATCTTTCAAGGCAGGATACTAATTTGAATTGGGCAAAGTTCATGATATAGTAGTTTAGGATTGGTAGGCACATGAGGAGCACATTGCACTCTTCTCTTCATAAGAGGATGAAACACATGTGCATATTGTTGTTTCAGATGTGTTCAGATGTGTTTTTGATACATTTGTTATGCGCCCAGCTGAGCAATCTCTTCCTAGGTAAGAATTTCCTGAAATAAATATTTAGTCATGTTGGCACAGGTTATTTTTCAGTTCTCATTCCTAATTGATTAGTAATTGAATGCAATGGTCTCATCTCTCAATGGTAAGAATAGAATTGTGAAGCTCATTTAGAAGTCTTTACAAAAACAAAAAACTAGTGCTACTAAAGATGGTGTTAGGCTGCAGGTGTCTATGAAGTGGGCTTCCTTGATGGCTCAGTGGGTAAAGAATCTGCCTGCAATGCAGGAGAAACAAGAGACGAAGTTGGTTGAATCCCTGGGTCAGGACAATCCCCTAGCGGCAGAAAAAGGCAACCCACTTCAGTATTCTTGCCCAGAAAATTCCATGGACAGAGGAGCCTGGTGGGCTACAGTCCAAAGGGTCACAAAGAATTAGACACAAATAAGCACATTAAGCATGTTTCTATGAAGTATTTGAGTCCTTCCGGACAGTTGAGGTTATATTCCTAAAATTATTGGCTCATCTATTAAAGAATAAACAATTAAAGCCTTAAATCCTCCTGAGGCTCAAGCTCTCTATCTTTTACATGGAAATAATTCCATTCAGGTACTGAGGAAGATCCAGAAAGTAAATGAAAAATCTGGGATACAAACTCAGTCTGATGGACTTTCAAGGCTTCCACCACACCACCTTGCCTATTCTCATTTTTATGCCGCAGCCACTGAAAATTAAATAAAAAAATATATACAAAAGCACTTTCTAGAACTTGTGCACAGTAGACATCAGTAAATATTAATTTTCTTCATATTTTTGAAGATAATTGTTCTTCATTTAAGTTCAATGACAAAGAGAAAATGGTCTAAATAAGGGAAGATATTTAAGCACACACTAAAAACTTTCTGAACATGTGCACAAGTTCCTTCTCTGTTCCTTGTAAATGAAATAATGTGGACCTATTTGTCTGGACTGCAGGTAGAAGGAGTAGAGAGTGGCAGATAAGGGGTAAGGAAATAAAATAGGTTTGGGAATCTAGGGTTGTAAAGGGAAGAATTTAAGAACTTCTGCACACAACTTTGATGTTTAAATGCTTGGATAACCTGTGAATAGAGTTTTTGTGTTTGAAACAGTTAACTCTTGTTCCTTTATCACTCACAGTCCCAAAAGGATTCTCTGTTGCCTGCAAATGAATTGTATTCTTTTTCAATCAATATGCAAGTCAAACTCAAAGTTTCATTTTAAAATAACAGTGGAGCATTTGTCCTTGGACTTTTCATATTGGGTGACAGCAAGAGGGCACAGAAAGAGAACTTAAAGTGAAACTGAAAACAAGCAGGGTTGCTAATATTAAATGGATGGATACTGGCATTTTCATTTATTTCAATGCAACAGCCCAATGTCTTTGCAATTCCATGCCTTCTACAGAAAAGGTTTGAAAAGGTTACTATAAATAGGGTTGAATTGTCTTTTAAACGTGCATTTTTCTAAACAAAAATTCCTAAGCTCAGCAACTAAACTCAGATCTTCTTGCAGCAATACCTCACCATTTTGCCAATTCAGTGTCAAGACTGGGAAAGCTAGAGCATTTTCTTTCCTGGAGAATATTAAAGCATCATCCTCGGTAAACTTGCTTAGGTAAATTCTGTTCTTTAAAAATCTTCAGGTAAATTCTGTTCTTACAAATACTGATTGTTCTTTTGAAATGGCAATCATATATGTGGAAACATCAATTTCAGTCTAGTACCTGATGCTTAGCTAAAAATCGTAAAGTCAGTAATGACTGCAGTCAGCTGCCTTCCATAGAAACCTCACCACAGAACAGTTCGTGGGTAACAAAAGGTCCATTGGGGAGCAATCCAGGACCCATAAGACTAACAGAAGAGCTGTCCAGAACCCACTTTCCTTCTAACTTTACTGTTTTGTTATCATTAGAGTGTGGCTTTCACTCTCACAATAATAGGATGGCTACTGCATCTTCAGAAACTGTATTGCATCTGAAAAATAAGCAGGAAGAAGCAGAAGGATGGATGGCAGAAGGTTTTTCATTACTAGATTCAATATCTAGTAATGAAAAAACTTTAAGCATTTACTAAAAGAGCTTCAAATTGGCATTCTATATATTAAACCCATTCTAAATCAACAATCTGGGGCTATATTGAATTAAGAGAAGCAATAATTATCAAAGAACAGAGATTTTTAAGTCTATTTTACCACTTCACATATACCGTATGATGACAATTACAATGCAAGTACATAAAAGAGATAACCAAATAGTACTTAAGAAACTAAAATACCCATCTTAAGTTTTACTTCAGCAGGTTGATATTCATTTAGATTATGGACCACTGATATAATGTCTTTCCTTGTAAGCACACAGAATCACTTAAACTATAAAATACACAGTGTCTACAGCAGCCTGAAGATTAGACACACAAAATACAAGGAGTAGCTGATTTTTTTTTCACAAAGACACAATATCCTTGGAAAATTAGACATAAATTTTATTTCAAGCCAAAATTGCCATCTGAGTCTATTGAAACCAGTTTAAATACATCGCATCTTATGATATTGAGCCTCCTCACCTTGAGAAATAATAACAAGAAGCCAAAAACCATAAACTCAAATTGGAAGACCTACATGTGAAAGCCTCTATTGCCTGTACTGTTTGATATTTACAGCAATGTGGATTTATTGAGAGTAATAGCCTATATCCTCTTAATATCTAACTCTGAAATTAAGCCAATGTCATTTAAGGCCTGAAATAATAACTATGAGCTGCCTTGACATTTAAATGTGAGAAGGCATCCAAAGACCTAACAACAGCCCCTTCTCCACTCTTCTCTCAAATATGAGGCCCCCTAACCTAACCCTATCATGGAAACCAGACACAGTACCTGCTTATACCTGAGTCCTGGGCTTCAGTTCACTGCTAGCCTGTAGGATTCTTCAAATAAGCCAATCACATCTGCCCTCAGGAACCCAGGACCATCCCACCCCCTTGTTGCTACAAAACCTGGTTCTATAATCCATATTTTCAGTTCTATTAAGAGGCCATCGCATGTCTTTCAGGGAAGTTTACCAATAACCAGAATACAATAAATTTTTTCAAAGAAAATAATATTTATTAAATCCTTTTGTTGACAAACAATTTCATCAACATGAGATTTAAATACATCCATAAATTATACACAGCTAATTAAAAATAAATTCTAAAATTAATATTTATTTTTTTTTATTCTTCCAATTTTATTTTATTTTTAAACTTTACATAATTGTATTAGTTTTGCCAAATATCAAAATGAATCCGCCACAGGTATACATGTGTTCCCCATCCCGAACCCTCCTCCCTCCTCCCTCCCCATACCATCCCTCTGGGCCATCCCAGTGCTCCAGCCCCAAGCATCCAGCATCATGCGTCGAACCTGGACTGGCAACTCGTTTCCTACATGATATTTTACATGTTTCATTGCCATTCTCCCAAATCTTCCCACCCTCTCCCTCTCCCACAGAGTCCATAAGACTGTTCTATACATCAGTGTCTCTTTTGCTGTCTCGTACACCGGATTATTGTTACCATCTTTCTAAATTCCATATATATGCATTAGTATACTGTATTTATGTTTTTCCTTCTGGCTTACTTCACTCTGTATAATAGGCTCCAGTTTCATCCACCTCATTAGAACTGATTCAAATGTATTCTTTTTAATGGCTGAGTAATACTCCATTGTGTATATGTACCACTGCTTTCTTATCCATTCATCTGCTGATGGACATCTAGGTTGCTTCCATGTCCTGGGTATTATAAACAGTGCTGCAATGAACATTGGGGTACACGTGTCTCTTTCCCTTCTGGTTTCCTCAGTGTGTATGCCCAGCAGTGGGATTGCTGGATCATAAGGCAGTTCTATTTCCAGTTTTTTAAGGAATCTCCACACTGTTCTCCATAGTGGCTGTACTAGTTTGCATTCCCACCAACAGTGTAAGAGGGTTCCCTTTTCTCCACACCCTCTCCAGCATTTATTATTTGTAGACTTTTGGATCGCAGCCATTCTGACTGGTGTGAAATGGTACCTCATAGTGGTTTTGATTTGCATTTCTCTGATAATGAGTGATGTTGAGCATCTTTTCATGTGTTTGTTAGCCATCCGTATGTCTTTTTTGGAGAAGTGTCTATTTAGTTCTTTGGCCCATTTTTTGATTGGGTCGTTTATTTTTCTGGAGTTGAGCTGTAGGAGTTGCTTGTATATTTTTGAGATTAGTTGCTTGTCGGTTGCTTCATTTGCTATTATTTTCTCCCATTCTGAAGGCTGTCTTTTCACCTTGCTAATAGTTTCCTTTGATGTGCAGAAGCTTTTAAGGTTAATTAGGTCCCATTTGTTTATTTTTGCATTTATTTCCAATATTCTGGGAGGTGGGTCATAGAGGATCCTGCTGTGATGTATGTCGGAGAGTGTTTTGCCTATGTTCTCCTCTAGGAGTTTTATAGTTTCTGGTCTTATGTTTAGATCTTTAATCCATTTTGAGTTTATTTTTGTGTATGGTGTTAGAAAGTGGTCCAGTTTCATTCTTTTACAAGTTGTTGACCAGATTTCCCAGCACCACTTGTTAAAGAGGTTGTCTTTAATCCATTGTATATTCTTGCCTCCTTTGTCGAAGATAAGGTGTCCATATGTGCGTGGATTTATCTCTGGGCTTTCTATTTTATTCCATTGATCAATATTTCTGTCTTTGTGCCAGTACCATACTGTCTTGATAACTGTGGCTTTGTAGTAGAGCCTGAAGTCAGGTAGGTTGATTCCTCCAGTTCCATTCTTCTTTCTCAAGATCGCTTTGGCTATTCGAGGTTTTTTGTATTTCCATACAAATTGTGAAAGTATTTGTTCTAGCTCTGTGAAGAATACTGTTGGTAGCTTGATAGGGATTGCGTTGAATCTATAAATTGCTTTGGGTAGTATACTCATTTTCACTATATTGATTCTTCCAATCCATGAACATGGTATATTTCTCCATCTATTAGTGTCCTCTTTGATTTCTTTCACCAGTGTTTTATAGTTTTCTATATATAGGTCTTTAGTTTCTTTAGGTAGATATATTCCCAAGTATTTTATTCTTTCCGTTGCAATGGTGAATGGAATTGTTTCCTTAATTTCTCTTTCTGTTTTCTCATTATTAGTGTATAGGAATGCAAGGGATTTCTGTGTGTTGATTTTATATCCTGCAACTTTACTGTAGTCATTGATTATTTCTAGTAATTTTCTGGTGGACTCTTTAGGGTTTTCTATGTAGAGGATCATGTCATCTGCAAATAGTGAGAGTTTTACTTCTTCTTTTCCAATTTGGATTCCTTTTATTTCTTTTTCTGCTCTGATTGCTGTGGACATAACTTCCAAAACTATGTTGAATAGTAATGGTGAAAGTGGGCACCCTTGTCTTGTTCCTGACTTTAGAGGAAATGCTTTCAACTTTTCACCATTGAGGATAATGTTTGCTGTGGGTTTGTCATATATAGCTTTTATTATGTTGAGGTATGTTCCTTCTATTCCTGCTTTCTGGAGAGTTTTTATCATAAATGGATGTTGAATTTTGTCAAAGGCTTTCTCTGCATCTATTGAGATAATCATATGGTTTTTATTTTTCAATTTGTTAATGTGGTGTATTACATTGATTGATTTGCGGATATTGAAGAATCCTTGCATCCCTGGGATAAAGCCCACTTGATCATGGTGTATGATCTTTTTAATGTGTTGTTGGATTCTGATTGCTAGAATTTTGTTAAGGATTTTTGCATCTATGTTCATCAGTGATATTGGCCTGTAGTTTTCTTTTTTTGTGGCATCTTTGTCAGGTTTTGGTATTAGGGTGATGGTGGCCTCATAGAATGAGTTTGGAAGTTTACCTTCCTCTGCAATTTTCTGGAAGAGTTTGAGCAGGATAGGTGTTAGCTCTTCTCTAAATTTTTGGTAGAATTCAGCTGTGAAGCCTTCTGGACCGGGGCTTTTGTTTGCTGGAAGATTTTTGATTACAGTTTCAATTTCCATGCTTGTGATGGGTCTGTTAAGATTTTCTATTTCTTCCTGGTCCAGTTTTGGAAAGTTGTACTTTTCTAAGAATTTGTCCATTTCTTCCACGTTGTCCATTTTATTGGCATATAATTGTTGATAGTAGTCTCTTATGATCCTTTGTATTTCTGTGTTGTCTGTTGTGATCTCTCCATTTTCGTTTCTAATTTTGTTGATTTGATTTTTCTCCCTTTGTTTCTTGATGAGTCTGGCTAATGGTTTGTCAATTTTATTTATCCTTTCAAAGAACCAGCTTTTGGCTTTGTTAATTTTTGCTATGGTCTCTTTTGTTTCTTTTGCATTTATTTCTGCTCTACTTTTTAAGATTTCTTTCCTTCTACTAACCCTGGGGTTCTTCATTTCTTCCTTTTCTAGTTGCTTTAGGTGTAGAGTTAGGTTATTTATTTGACTTTTTTCTTGTTTCTTGAGGTGTGCCTGTATTGCTATGAACTTTCCCCTTAGGACTGCTTTTACTGTGTCCCACAGGTTTTGGGTTGTTGTGTTTTCATTTTCATTCGTTTCTATGCAAATTTTGATTTCTTTTTTGATTTCTTCTGTGATTTGTTGGTTATTCAGCAGTGTGTTGTTCAGCCTCCATATGTTGGAATTTTTAATAGTTTTTCTCCTGTAATTGAGATCTAATCTTACTGCATTGTGGTCAGAAAAAATGCTTGGAATGATTTCTATTTTTTTGAATTTACCAAGGCTAGCTTTATGGCCCAGGATGTGATCTATCCTGGAGAAGGTTCCATGTGCGCTTGAGAAAAAGGTGAAGTTCATTGTTTTGGGATGAAATGACCTATAGATATCAATTAGGTCTAACTGGTCTATTGTATCGTTTAAAGTTTGTGTTTCCTTGTTAATTTTCTGTTTAGTTGATCTATCCATAGGTGTAAGTGGGGTATTAAAGTCTCCCACTATTATTGTGTTATTGTTAATTTCTCCTTTCATACTTGTTAGCATTTGTCTTACGTACTGTGGTGCTCCCGTGTTGGGTGCATATATATTTATAATTGTTATATCTTCTTCTTGGATTGATCCTTTGATCATTATGTAGTGACCTTCTTTGTCTCTTTTCACAGCCTTTGTTTTAAAGTCTATTTTATCTGATATGAGTATTGCTACTCCTGCTTTCTTTTGGTCCCTATTTGCATGGAAAATCTTTTTCCAGCCCTTCACTTTCAGTCTGTATGTGTCCCCTGTTTTGAGGTGGGTCTCTTGTAGACAACATATGTAGGGGTCTTGTTTTTGTATCCACTCAGCCAGTCTTTGTCTTTTGGTTGGGGCATTCAACCCATTTACATTTAAGGTAATTACTGATAAGTATGTTCCCGTTGCCATTTATTTTATTGTTTTGGGTTCGAGTTTATACACCGTTTTTGTGTTTCCTGTCTAGAGAATATCCTTTAGTATTTGTTGGAGAGCTGGTTTGGTGGTGCAGAATTCTCTCAGCTTTTGCTTGTCTGAAAAGCTTTTGATTTCTCCTTCATACTTGAATGAGATCCTTGCTGGGTACAATAATCTGGGCTGTAGGTTATTTTCTTTCATCATTTTAAGTATGTCTTGCCATTCCCTCCTGGCTTGAAGAGTTTCTATTGAAAGATCAGCTGTTATCCTTATGGGAATTCCCTTGTGTGTTATTTGTTGTTTTTCCCTTGCTGCTTTTAATATTTGTTCTTTGTGTTTGATCTTTGTTAATTTGATTAATATGTGTCTTGGGGTGTTTCTCCTTGGGTTTATCCTGTTTGGTACTCTCTGGGTTTCTTGGACTTGGGTGATTATTTCCTTCCCCATTTTAGGGAAGTTTTCCACTATTATCTCCTCAAGTATTTTCTCATGGTCTTTCTTTTTGTCTTCTTCTTCTGGAACCCCTATGATTCGAATGTTGTAGCGTTTAATATTGTCCTGGAGGTCTCTGAGATTGTCCTCATTTCTTTTAATTCGTTTTTCTTTTATCCTCTCTGATTCATTTATTTCTACCATTCTATCTTCTAATTCACTAATCCTGTCTTCTGCCTCTGTTATTCTACTATTTGTTGCCTCCAGAGTGTTTTTAATTTCACTTATTGCATTATTCATTATATATTGACTCTTTTTTATTTCTTCTAGGTCCTTGTTAAACCTTTCTTGCATCTTCTCAATCCTTGTCTCCAGGCTATTTATCTGTGATTCCATTTTAGTTTCAAGATTTTGGATCAATTTCACTATCATTATTCGGAATTCTTTATCAGGTAGATTCCCTATCTCTTCCTCTTTTGTTTGGTTTGGTGGGCATTTATCCTGTTCCTTTATCTGCTGAGTATTCCTCTGTCTCTTCATCTTGTTTAAATTGCTGAGTTTGGGGTGTCCTTTCTGTATTCTGGCAGTTTGTGGAGTTCTCTTTATTGTGGCGTTTCCTCACTGTGTGTGGGTTTGTACAGGTGGCTTGTCAAGGTTTCCTGCTTAGGGAAGCTTGTGTCGGTGTTCTGGTGGGTGGAGCTGTATTTCTTCTCTCTGGAGTGCAATGAAATGTCCAGTAATGAGTTATGAGATGTCTATAGTTTTGGGGTGACTTTGGGCAGCCTGTATCTTGAAGCTCAGGGCTGTGTTCCTTTGTTGCTGGAGAATTTGCTTGGTATGTCTTGCCCTGGAACTTATTGGCCCTTGTGTGGTGCTTGGTTTCAGTGTCGGTATGGAGGCAATTGATGAGCTCCTGTCAATGAATGTTCCTTGGAGTCAGGAGTTCCCTGGAGTCAGGGTTTGGACTTAAGTCTCCTGCTTCCGATTATAGGTCTTATTTTTACAGTAGTTTCAAAACTTCTCCTTCTATACAGCACCATTGATAAAACATCTACATTAAAGATGATAAGTTTCTCTACAGTGAGGGTCACTCAGAGAGGTTCACAGGGTTACATGGAGAAGAGAAGAGGGAGGAGGGAGTTAGAGGTGACCCAAATGAGATGAGGTGAATCAATAGTGGAGAGAGTGGGCTAGCCAGTAGTCACTTCCTTATGTGCACTCCACAACTGGACCACTCAGAGATGTTCACGGGGTTATACAGAGAAGAGAAGGAGGAGGAAGGTAACAGAGGTGGCCAGAAGGATAAAAGGGGGGAATGAAAAGGAGGGAGACAGATCCAGCCAGTAATCAGTTCCCTAAGTGTTCTCCACCGTCTGGAACACACAGAAATTCACAGAGTTGGGTAGAGTAGAGAGGGGTTAGGGAGGAGACACAGGCGACCTGGTGGAGAAAAAGGAGGGTCCAAAGGGAGAGAGAGCAGTCAAGCCAGTAATCTCACTCCCTAGTGAAAAATGGGTCCTGAAGATTGGGTCCTTAAAGGTACAAAATTGGTAACAAATACATAAAAGCAAAAATTAAAAATCTAGAGTAGAATTTTGAATTTCAAAAATACGATGTTAAAGAAGAGAAGAAGGAAAAGAAAGAGAGAAAGAACGAACAAACAAAAACAAACAAGGTCGCGAAAATTATAAAGAAAGTACAGGTACAAAATTGATAACTAATACCAGAAAGCGAAAATTAAAAATCTAGAGTAGAGTTTGGAATTTCAAAAATACGATGTTAAAGAAAAGAAGAAGGAAAAGAAAGAGAGAAAAAACGAACAAACAAAAACAAACAAGGTCGCGAAAATTATAAAGTACAGGTACAAAATTGATAACTAATACCAGAAAGCAAAAATTAAAAATCTAGAGTAGAGTTTGGAATTTCAAAAATACAATGTTAAAAAAAAAAAAAAAGAAGAAGAAGAAAAATAAAGAGAGAAAACAAACAAACAAATACGAACAATGTCACAAAAATTATAAAGAAAATACAGGTACAAAATTGATATCAAATACCAAAAAGCATAAATTAAAAATCTAGAGTAAAGTTTGGAATTTCAGATATACAATGTTATATAAAAGAAGAAGAGAAAGAAACAGAGAAGAAGAAAAAAAAAAAAAAAGTCACAGAAATTATATAAAAAAAAACTATAGGTACAAAATTGATAACATATACCAAAAAGCGAAAGTTAAAAATCTAGAGTAGAGTTTGGAATTTCAAAAATACAGTGTTAAAGAAAAGAAGAAAAAAAACAAAAACAAACAAACAAAAAAAAAAACAAGGTCAAAAAATTATAAAATATATATATATGAAGTTTGCTGAAGAAGAAAAAAATAGGGTCTTTTTTTTTTTTTTTTTGCAAAGTAATAGGTTATAAAAGTGAAAATTAAAGGAACAATAGAGGACTTAAAAAACTTTTTTTTTAATTAAAAAAAAAGAAAGAATGATCATAAAAATAATAAAAATATATCTAGGGCTTTTTTGTTTGTTTTTTTTTTTTTGTGGGTGTTGTGGGTTCAGTTCATTTTTGGCTAGTTCCTTGGTCAGATTTATATTTCTCAAGATCTATAGGCCCCTTCCTATGTAGTCCGTAGTAACCACAGGGTTTTGATCTATTGCCTGTAGCTTCCAAGGCGTTTCCCTCTGTTATATCTTCTTCTGTTTGCTAGTCTCTTCAGTATCTGGTTTCCGCCCTGACTCAAAGGGCACGGTGGAGGACACTTTTTTTTTTTTTTTAGGCTTACTTGTTCAGTCGCGCTGTGGGGAGGGAGGGAGGGATGCTGCAAACAAATAACACTGGCGTGGGCTCGCAGTGCCTCAGCCACCCTGGGTCTGCCCCCGCTCACGGCGCGTGTAGCCTCCCTGTCCACACTGCTCGGACTCTAGGTTGTTCCGCCGGGAACAATCCGAGGCTGGCCCTGGGCTGCATGCACCTCCCAGGTCCAAGCCGCTCAGGTTCAGGCACTCGGGTAGTCCTCAGAGGCGCAGACTCAGTTGGGCCTGCGTTTTGTGCTCTTCCCAGGTCCGAGCGCCAATTTGCTCTTCCCAGGCTAGCGCCAATGCTGCGACTTATCGCCTCCCCGCCACTCGGTTATCTGGATGTAAAACCGGCGCACCTTCTCAGGCAGATGTTGACCGTCCAGACCCCCAAGAAGTTTTAGTTAGCAAAGAAGCCTGCTTACAGTTTTATAGATAATGTCTCTCTGGGGCTGCGATTGCCCCCTTCCGGCTCTGGCTGCCTGTCACCGGAGGGGGAAGGTCTGCAGCCGGCTATCTCTGTTCAGTCCTTTGTTCCGTGCGCAGGCCTGGCGGTCTTAGGTTAGGGCTGGCTTTTCGCGTGGTAGGTATCCCACAGTCTGGTTTGCTAGCCCAAATTATTTCGCTCAGATAGCGCTCAGGGTATTCAGGCCAGATTCTTACTCTCAGCGATGCAGCCCACGCCGCGCCTCCCTGCCCAGCCCCGGTTTGCTAATGGCGGATGCAGGCGTCTGCGCTGCTTCTCTGCTGGGGGAGTTACCGTAGGGCTCGCAATCTGCGAGTTTTAAATTGTTTATTTATTTTTTCTCCCTGTTATATTGCCCTCTGTGCTTCCAAAGCTCAGCGCAGATTCGGCAGTGAGAAGGTTTCCTGATGTTTGGAAACCTCTCTTTTTAAGATTCCCTTCCCGGGACGGAACTCCGTCCCTCCCTCTTTTGTCTCTTTTTTTTGTTTTGTTTTTAATATTTTTTCCTACCTCCTTTAGAAGAGTTGGGTTGCTTTTCTGGGTGCCTGATGTCCTCTGCCGGCATTCAGAAGTTGTTTTGTGGAATTTACTCGACGTTTAAATGCTCTTTTGATGAATTTGTGGGGGAGAAAGTGTTCTCCCCATCCTACTCCTCCGCCATCTTGGCTCCTCCCTCCCCCCTTTTTTCTAAAATTAATATTTAAACTGAAAAACAATAGATTGATAAACATTTTCTGAAGCTAAATTGTCATTGATGGGTTTAGTGGTAGATAGATAGTATTAAACTGACTTCTTTGATCCTGAGAATAAGGGGATTTTATTAAACATTAGTGTTATTATAGCTTTTTTTAACACTGAACTGAAACCACTAAAGCATTATTTTGATAGGCTACTCTGTTTAACAGTGTATACCAAAAAGCTTAATGTTAAAACAATCATTTAAAAATAGTTTCTTACGTATTTTTTGACCATTTACTAATAGTGAATTGATTCACGTCATTATACATAAAGATAGACACTTTGAGCAACATCTATCCATGGTAAATATGGTAAACGCATCCAAATGCACATGCATAGTATATAGTTGGTTCTTCTGAATCCGGAATGTATGATGAATTTATTCTCCTGAAATTTTTCTTTATTTACTGTGTCTAAATGAGATTAAGATGAAAATTGACCTTTTCTTAAAACACAGCATCTATTCATATGCCTCTATCCTTTTCTAGTAGTATACGATAACTAAAGTAGTCTATTTCTCCAATATTCCATGTTTTTTCCCTTATCAATTTAAACCCAGAGTTTATTAAACAACTTAAAGCCCTCTTGTATTAAATGCTATGTGACTTGATTGCTCACTGCAAAAAATATTTTTTTTCTTAAGTGCTAAAAATTCAACAGGAGTACAAGAGCAGAAATGGGATAACTTGTGTTATTTTGACACTAGAACATGTTACCTTAAAGGTCAGACATTTTTACCAACACTCTGAAAGTTAAGTGAAATTGGATGTCATTTAACACATGCAATTTTGGACACAAAAATCAGGCACTAAGATAGGAAGACTTACAGATGAGGTTCAGTTAATGCAGAATCTGTGCTGATTAAAAATTTTCAGCATCATAAACAATTTAAAAATTGTTAGGGGATGCACAAACATCTGGGTTAAATCCTCCTAGTAATCCTAGGCTGCATGTACTAATATTATCTCCACTTAAATACATACTGAGATTCAACCAGTCCATTCTGAAGGAGATCAGCCCTGGGATTTCTTTGGAAGGAATGATGTTAAAGCTTAAACTCCAGTACTTTGGCCACATCATGCGAAGAGTTGACTCACTGGAAAAGACTCTGATGTTGGGAGGGATTGGGGGTAGGAGGAGAAGGGAACGACAGAGGATGAGATGGCTGGATGGCATCACTGACTCGATGGAAGTGAGTCTGAGTGAACTCCGGGAGTTGGTGATGGACAGGGAGGCCTGGCGTGCTGCAATTCATGGGGTCGCAAAGAGTCGGACACGACTGAGGGACTGAACTGAACTGAATCAAAACAAGGGCTTCCCTATGGCTCAGCTGGTAAAGAATCTGCCTGCAATGTGGGAGACCTGGGTTCGATCCCTGGGTTGGGAAGATCTACTGGAGAAAGGAGTGGCTACCCACTCCAGTATTCTGGCCTGGAGAACTCCATGGACTGTCCATGGATGGAGTCGCAAAGAGTTGGACACAACTTAGTGACTTTCACTTTCACTTTCAATCAAAAACATAAACATTAATACTAAAACTAAACTAAAAGTAACAAATTTCAATTCAAGTTAATATATAGAAAACTTCCTGAAGACTTGAATTTAAGTTTTGAAGATAAGTGGAGACCTGGGTTCGATCCCTGGGTCAGGATGATCCCCTGGAAAAGGAAAAGGCAACCCACTCCAGTACTCTTGCCTGGAAAATTCCATGGATGGAGAAGCCTGGTAGGCTACAGTCCATAGGGTCGCAAAGAGTCGGACACGACTAAGTGACTTCACTTTCACTTTTGATGAAACAATTAGATTAAAACACCTAAAAGAATGATTCTATGCACAAATGACAGGAACTATGTACTTTGTTTGGGGGTGATCATATAATTTACCATCCTAATGTGACATTTTCAGAGTGAAGAGAATTGCTATTAATAATTATACTAAGACAACAAGCAAATAACCAGGACTACATTTGGCAAACTGAAATACATGGTCAGTGTATCTCTTTCACATGTTCTCTTAAGCATAAGAAGATGCCTCAAATCTCTAGCCATAAGACAAATATCAGCAGAAATGCAGAAAAAAAAAAAAAACTAAAAGTAGTTATAAAAGCATAGAAAAATATTCTAATTCATCACACTTTTCATTTTGTCCAAAGGCCAAAATCTTTTTGTAAAAGTACATGTACAATCTTTGCCACAGTTTTTGAGTTGAACTAATAAAGTATTAATAATATTCTAAAAGATTGAAGTCACTTCTAAGGAGTCACTCTTTGTTCACTTAGTAATAAACTTAAAATATGATTCTTTTGGAATTACTTCATTTTCCAGAGATTGTTAATATTATTGCATTTCTACTAAGTTAAATTTAACATTTCAAACTAGGGGAAAAGTGCTGAGTGAACAAAACATTTCCCCCAGTAAGTTGAAGAAAAGAACTTAAGTAGTTATTGTGCTAAATAAAAAATTTAAAGGGTATGCTGATTGTTGGGGATTTAAGAACTCAAATCAAGGATATTTGCTTGTTCACCTTCTAGGTTGAAAACAATGGGTAGATTCAAATTTCACACAAAACATCACATTTATCTCTAATGAAATGTGTTGGAAAACATGGTTCGATCTGCAACTCTGCCAAGCATCTTAGTACTTGTCTTGAGTAAGACAGACATGTGTTGCGCTCAGTCACTCAGTTATGTCTAACTCTTTGCAACTCCATGGACTGTAGTCCGCCAGGCTCCTCTGCCCCTGGAATTTTCCAGGCAAGAATACTGGAGTGGGTTGCCTTTTCCTATGCCAGGGGATCCTCCCAACCCAGGAATCGAACTCACGTCTCCTGCAATGGCATGTGGATTCTTTACCACTAACGCCATGTATCTTGAGGCAAAAGCAGCACAGGACTGTCTCAGGCTTCCCCCAAAAGGCAGACAGAAAGAAATTCAAATTCAAGAGCTCTGCAGCAGTCTGGCTGAAGAACACAAACTGAAGAGCAAGAAGGAGAATAAAGTAACCTCAGTTCCTCTTCTCAAACTCACCAGGTGAGACATTCTTTCTCAGAGAAATAAATGAAAGATAGAAATAGAATTTGAAACTTTATGAAGTCCTTCCACATGAGAATAAAGGCAAAGGATACAGAGATTTCCTTCAGAAATATGTGATTTATAATTTGATATTGAGAAAATTCCTAGAAATGCCAACTTATATGAAAATTAAAGTGACTTTAATATTTACTTTTAGTAAAAATTCAGTAAACCACTCCATAAAACAAGGAAATATTAGTATCTCTGTGTATATGTTTTTGTTTTCCCAGGGACCTATGGACAAAAAGTAAATTCAATAACTTTTATTGAAACCCTTATATACTACAAACATTAGAAAATAAATAGCCAGGTGATTAAGGAAAATAATTAAATATGAGAACAGATAGAAACTATACATCAAAAACCATCAGAAAGTCGCAAAGAAAAGATTCAGTAGGGTCAAATAAAAATTTCTGAAAATGGAAACTATTTGGTTAGGCCTAAAAATTATAGAAATTTCAAGTTAAAATAAATTACAGTGATTTTTGTGAAGGGCAGAATAAGCTAAACTTAAGAGGCATGGCTGCTGAATTTTTACCAAGGGTATGTTTAAACCTATAATACTATCACAATGGCCAAAATTCCTAATAACATATTTTTTGTATATTTCCAACATAGCAAGAATAAATAGTGATCTGATTTCCATTTCTGGTCATACAAAGTTTCTGTTTATGTGACTATTGAACATAAAGGGTTGTAATAGTCCCTGAAACAAACAAACAAAAAAAATAGTCCCTGAAACACCAAAGTATACTTTCTGTAAGTACCAGAGTTGCTAATATTTAATGGCCATCATAATGCCCTAAATATGCTGAGACATATGCAACTCTTGGAATCCCCATGGACTGTGGCTACAGGGCACAGAGGATCCCCAGGCGCCTCTATCCATCAGATTATCCTGGCAGGAATATTGGAGTTGCCATTTCCTTCTCCAGGGGATCTTCCCGACCCAGGGATCGAACTCACATCTCCTATGTCTCTTGCATTGGCAGGTGGATTCTTTACCACTCTGCTACCTGTCCTAAATGGAGTATAACTTGACAGAATTGGTTCTGTGACTTATCACAGCAACTACTTTAAAGCTAGATATGATTTTAAGAATAACTTCTTGAATGAATATTGATAAAAGTTTTAAAATATTTAAATTTCTACCATGTTTAGCTAAGAAAAATATACTTAAAATCATGCTTGGTTATGACCATACCTAAATTGGAACAAATCATCCAATTTTTCAAAATATGACATTTTGTAAACTTCATCCCAGCTCTCATCAAGGCATGTAAATAATTAAATTTTGTTGAATTCTACTAAAAGAGAAAGAGTTTGGTAAAGTCTGCTTTTTAGATACAGATAAAAGGTTTTTTTAATCCACCAAAAGAAAATCCCCTCTATATTCTGCTATTATTTTGACCAAAAGATTATTGTAATATAAGCAGCTATTTTAAAATCATTTCAATATAGCAATTGCTCTCAAATTTTGGTTATTTGGTATTACTATGTGCACAAAACTGTAACAAGCATGATGTTATCAAAAATTATTTCCAACATATATATTTCTAATTATGTACCTATGAAATAAACTTAGAACTGTTCCCCATGACAGAAAGTAAGATTTCAAATTTCAAGTTAGAGTTGAAAACTTGTTTTCTACCTCTTAGATTAATTCTATTTTCATATCAAGATTGCTTCATCATTCAGAGGATGATATTATTTTGTGATTATAATATTTAAGAAAGAGCAGATCAGTAAATCCCGTTTTAACTAAATCTCCATAAACGTTTTCACGCTTTGTACTTAATATTTTCTCTAATTCCAGTAAGAAACGGTTCAAACAATATCTTCAACACAAAGGAAAGAACATTAGCCTTATCAACACTTAACCCATGATCATTCCAATGGCTTCTATTTCAGAGCAAATTTTATCACAGATTTAATCCCAGAATATGGGAGTTATATACTATTGAGCCCACACATAAATTAAATACCAGCATAATTTAATTGATAGGAAATATATATTCTTCTCCTGTGAGAGAATGAAATATAAAGAGAGTTTTTTCCCTTCAGTCATACTCAATTGGAATTAAAATGAAAATCTTCAACTCAAGGCAATCCTAGACCTAGATTACCAGCATAATGGATAGTCTAAGAAATTTCTACCAATAGAAATTAGTTTGTCAACCAAAAGTCATCTTCCAGGAATTTTGACTTAACCATACTCATGTAACACTATTCCCTACCCAGTTTTGCCTCTCTACATTGGCCTCTGTCTGTCTCCTTTTGTCGTTTCTACTTTCTAAACC